>NC_087345.1:46596687-51596687 GCF_030014295.1 Loxodonta africana
CATAGAGAGATAGTATTTCTTCATCAGTAACTGCTTCAAGTCCTCTTCACTTTCACAGGCAAGGTTGTGTCATCTGCATAATGCAGGTCGTTAATGAGTCTTCCTCCAAACCTAGTGCCATGTTTCTTCTTCATATAGTCCAGGTTCTTGGATTATTTGCTCAGCATACAGATTGAATAGGTTTGCTAAAAGGATATAACCCTGATGCACACCTTTCCTGACTTTAAAACATGCAGTATACCCTTGGTTCTTTTTGAACAACTGCCCTCTTGATCTATGTAAGGTTCCTCATGAGCACAATTAAGTGTTCTGGAATTACCATTCTTCAAAGTGTTATCCATAATTTGTTATGATCCATAGAGTCGAATGCCTTTGCATAGTCAATAAAACACAGGTAAACATCTTTCTAGTATTCTCTGGTTTTAGCCAGGATCCTTCTGATATCAGCAATGACACCCCTTGTTCCACATCTTAGTCTGGATCCAACTTGAATTTCTGGTAATTCCCTGTTGAAGTACTGCTGCAGCCACTTTTGAGTGGTCTTCAGCAAAATTTTACTTGTGTGTTATATTAATGACACTGTTTGATAGTTTCTGCATTCTTTGGATCGCCTTTCTTTGGATTGGGTACAAATATGGATCTCTTCCAGTCAAATGGACAGGTAGCTGTCTTCCAAATTTCTTGGTATAGACAAATGAGCCCTTCCAGTGCTGCATCCTTTGTTGAAATATCTCAGTTGGTATTCTATCAATTTCTGGAGCCTTGTTTATTGGCACTATTTTTTTTTTTTTCAGTGCAGTTTGGACCTCTTCCTTCACTACCATTGGTTCTTAATCATATGCTACCTCCTGAAATGGTTGAACTTCAACCAATTATTTTTGGTACAGTGACTCTGTGCATGCCTTTCATGTTTTTTCAATGTTTCTTGTGTCATTTAATATTTTCCCTGTAGAAGCCTTCAGTATTGAAACTTGAGGCTTGAATTTTTTCCTTCAGTTCTTTCACCTTGAGAAATGCAGAGGCATAGTCTTCCCTTTGGTGCAACTCCAGCTCTTATACACATTTCATTATACTTTGCCTTCTCAAGCTGCCCTTTTTAATCTTCTGTTCAGTTTTTTGGTTCATCATTTTTTTCCTTTTGCTTTAGCTATTGTAAGTCTCAAGAGCAAGTTTCAGAGTCTCTTCTGACATCCATTTTGTTCTCTTTTTTCTTTCCTGTCTTTTTATTGACATCTTGCTTTCTTCATGTATGATGTCCTTGATGTCATTCCACAACTCATCTGGTCTTCTGTCTTAGTGTTCAATGTGTCAAAGCTATTCTCGAGATGGTCTCTAAATTCAGGTTGGATATACTCAACGTCACACTTTGACTCTTGTGGACTTGTTTTAATATTCTTCAACTTCAACTTGCATATGAGCAGTTGATGATGTGCTCCACAGTCACCCCCTGGCCTTGTTCTGACTGATGATATTGAGTTTTTCCATCTTCTCTTTTCACAGGTGTAATTGATTTTGATTCCTGTGTATTACTTCTGGTGAGGGCCACATGTTAGAGTTGCTGTTTGTTGGTGAAAAAAGGTATTTGCAATGAAGAAGTCGTCGGTCTTCCAAATTGTATCATGTGATCTCCAACATTGTTTCTATCATCAAGGCCATGTTTGCCAAATACCAATCCTTCTTCATTCCAACTTTCGAATTCCAATTGTCAGTAATTATCAATTAGTCTTAATTGCATGTTTGATCAATTTCAGAGTTCAGAATTTGGTAAAATATTCAATTTCTTCATCTTTGGTCTTATTGGTTGGTGCATAAATTTGAATAATAGTCTTATTAACTGGTCTTCCTTGTAGGTAAATATGTATTGTCCTATCACTGGCAGTGTTTGTACTTCAGGATAGATCTTGAGATGTTCTTTTTGATGATGAATGCAATGCCATCCCTCTTCAAGCTGTCATTCCTGGCATAGTAGATCATATGATTGTCTGATTCAAAATAGCCAATATGAGTCCTTTTCAGCTCACTAATGCTTAGAATATCAATATTTATGTGTTCCATTTCTTCGTTGACAAAATTTCTAGTTTTTCTTAGATTCATACTTTGTATATTCCACATTCTGATGATTAATGGATGTTTGCAGCTGTTTCTTCTCATTTTGAGTAGTGCCACACGACCAAATGAAGTCTCGAAAGCTTAACTCCATCCACATCATTAAAGTTGACTCTCCTTTGAGGAGGCAACTCTTCCCACAGTGGTATTTTCAGTGCCTTCCAACCTAAGGGGCTTTTCTTCTGACACTATACCAGACAATGTTTTGCTGCTATTCATAGGTTTTTCACTGGTCAATTTCTTCAGAAGTAGAATGCCAGGTCCTTTTTTCTAGTCTTTCTTAGTCTGAAAGCTCAGCTGAAACCTGTCTGCCAGGAGTGACACTGCTGGTATTTGAAGTAATGGTTGCAAAACTTTCAGGATCACAGCAACAAGAAAGTCACCACAGTAAGACAAACTGACAAACATGTGAAAACTAGTGTAAGTTAATCCACATGTAATAATATTAATATTAAACCCTGTAAATGCTTTCCTTAGTAGTTTCAGTTTTACTTTGAGTTTCTGAGTTCCTGGTCTGGTAGGAATATAGAACAGCATATATAAAGGGCCAATGTTTGTAAGAAATAAATGAAAGCAGTTTTCTCTTTCAGAATATTATAAGTAACTGAACTTACAGGAAAAAAAAATTCTCCCCTTACAACTTCTCAAATGGTTTTGCATGAAATTCTGGAGTCTAGAAAGTTATGAAGATAATTTAAATGATTTTACGAGTTTCTCTAGCTACTTAGATTTCTTCCTAAATTTTAGATTCATATAGTGTAAAAAGCATGCAGATTCATAATTAGACCACATAACATCAAGCAAGTGCTCTATACTCTTTATGATCTTCATGAATTTAGTTTTGCTATTTGGAGAACTTCAGGAATAATTTTTACTAATAATCTTTCATTTTAAGAAATATATTGCATGTTCCTACACATCTTAGTCATCACACGATTGCTTTGCATTAACAGTTGTAACATAAACATTATTTTGTTTGTTATTTATGAATTTGGAAGTATCTACATTCCTTAAAATATAAACATGATGGGGGTGGGGACCAAGATGGCAAACCTAGCTAGAGGTTCTGCGGATCCCTCTTACAACAAAAAGCCAAAAAAAAAAAAAAAAAGGTGAATTGATTATATATATGGTAAGCTAGAATCCCTGAGCATCAAAGGCAAAATTAAGGAATTGGTCTGAGCAATGGGGGAGGGAGAGATGGTGCAGAAGCAGCAACGAGTTGTCGAGCCCGTGCTGTGCCTCGGCTCCAATTCCTTACCACCTTTCTTTTGCACAACTGCGGCAGGGCGGATGGTAGTTCCCTGAGACAGGGCAGCTTTAGCGAAAGGAGGCAAGCAGGGTGGCACTCCTCTGACCCTGTGGCAGGACTATAGCAGCTGTGGCATTTAGGAAGTAGCTGCTTAAGAGAAATAAGGGAACCAAAGTGACAGTACACCGACCCCCAGGTGTGCTGGCCATGGGCCAGGCTGTGGAGTTTAGGACACAGCTGCTTCAGCAAAAGAAGGCAAGCACCGGATGCAACCCTAACCCCCTGGGGCAATCTCAGGCTACACACAACTCTGGAATCTGAGATAAAACAGTGCTATCAATACAAGATAAGTGATTTTGTCTAATTTACCACATGGATCTAATAGCTCCTTCTTTTGAAAGAACTCTTTCCTGTCTATCTGACCCCTCCCCCCTCTGCCCCAGCCAGCTTCATTAACAGTTGATTTCCCTGGGCCTGAGATAGAGCCTGCTGCACTCTCTGAGCCATTCTCCTGGTCTGGGAGAGGGAACAAATTAACAAATGGTGGGGGGGGTATTATTCTGCAGACTACCCTAATCTGGAAACACGGAGCAGAAGTGGCTCCAGTCCAGTCATAAGCAATCCACAGACTTTGTCTCTCACTGCTACATGGATCCAGGGGCTATTATATTGCAAGGGCGTATCTGTCTGAGATCTGACTGTATCTGATTCAGCTATGTGGGAGAGGAAGGTTTTGGAAGTCTGATAATGCTCTGCCTAGTAAACAGGGCCTTCACCTACCCACAGCAGGGGCCTGAAGACTGGAGGCTCCAACAAAGCCGCCTAGCCACCCATGAAAGGATAGTGGTGCCTACCAGTCCTTACAGATATAAGCATTGGGTGCCTAAGACAAAGCTGCAGAGCCTACCCACCAGAGTACTCTAAGGAACAGAGACACTCCTTCATCATTGACACTTTGGGAAAGGCTGTTAGCCCCCTGGTTTTCTCAGAGTGTGATCCCCTGCCGTTACCAGAAACAAGTGCATACGCCCATCACCATTGCTCCTCTAAGATAGTAGGTGAGAGCCCACACCACACACTAGGTGATCAACTATCAGGACACCTGAGCTGAATCCTATACAAGAATACTGAATGGGCTCCTAAGCTCATATACCTGGTAACAGCTCTAGCTACCTGGTAACAACACATTAGTGTTCTCAGCCTCCAATAAGGAAGTTAGCTTGCCTATTTGGCTATATCGAAACAAAATGAAACAAGAAACTAGGGCACAGTGAGCAAACATAAAGTAAATTAGTACAATAACTTATTAATGGCTTGGAGACAGCAGTCAATATCAAATCACATAAAGAAGCAGACCATGATTGTTTCAACAAACTCCGAAAACAGAAAATCAAGGACTATCCTGGATGAAGATGTATTCCTGGAATTACCAGATGTAGACTACAAAAGATTAACATACAGGACTCTTTAAGACATCAGGAGTGACATCATGAACAAGATCAGGCAACACACAGAAAAAGCCAAGGAACACACAGATAAAGCAGTTGGAGAAATTAAGATTACTCAAGAACATAATGAAAAATTTAATAAGCTGCAAGAATCCGTAGAGAGACAGCATTCAAAAATTTAGAAGATTAACAATAAAATAACAGAATTAGACAACTCAATAGAGTCAGAGGAGCAGAATTCAGGAATTGGAACGCAGAATTTGTGAGACTGAAGATAAATCACTTGGCACCAATATATTTGAAGAAAAATCAGATAAAAGAATTTCAAAAAATGCTGAAACCAGAAGAATCATGTGGGACTCTATCAAGAAGAATAACTTGCAAGTGATTGGAATACCAGAACAGGGAGGGATAACAGAAAATACAGAGAGAATTGTTGAAGATTTGTTGGCAGAAAACTTCCCTGATATCATGAAAGATGAAACGATATCTATCCGAGATGCTCACAGAACGCCATACAAGGTACATTCCAAAAGAAAGTCACCAAGACATATTATCGTCAAACTTGCCAAAACCAAAGATAAAATGTTAAGAGCAGCCAGGGATAAGCAAAAAGTCACATATAAAGGAGAATCAATAAGAATAAGTTCGGACTGTTCGACAGAAACCACACAGGCAAGAAGGCAGTGGTATGACACATATAAAGCACTGAAGGAGAAAAATTGTCAGCCAAGAATCATATATCCAGCAAAACTGTGTCTTAAATATGAAGGCAAAATTAAGACATTTGCAGATAAACAGAAGTTTAGGGAACTTGCAAAAACCAAACCAAAACTTCAAGAAATACTGAAAGGAATTCTCTAGATAGAAAATCAATAATATCAGATATCAACCCAAAACTAGAACACAGAACAGAGCAAAGGCTCAAAACAGGGCATCAGTGCTATCATTATGTAAAAGATGGCAATAATCAATAAAGAGGGACTAAACAAAGTATGCACAGATCTTTCATAAGGAAAGGAAATCAAGGCGATATAGGGAGACACCAGTTAGGTTTAAACTTAGAAAAATAGGGGTAAATATCAAGGTAACCACAAAGAATACTAACAACCCCACACTTCAAAATAATAAAACAAGATAAACATAAAGATTCAGCAAATACAAATTCAACCAAAATAAAAAGAGAAACACACAATTCACAAAGAAAAACTTCTCAGTACAAAAAACTAAGTGGAAAAATGAAACTGTCAACAACATACAAAAAATGGTATCAAAATGACAGCACTCATACCTATCTATAATCATGCTGAATGTAAATGGACTAAATGCACCAATAAAGAGACACAGAGTGGCAGAATGGATAAAAATAAAGAAGTGATCCGGCTATATAATGCCTACAAGAGACACACCTTAGACTTAAAGACACAAACAAACTAAAACTCAAAGGATGGTAAAAAATATATATATTAAGCAAAAAAACAATCAAAAAGGAGCAGGAGTGGCTATACTAATTTCTGAAAAAACAGGCTTCAAACTTAAATCTACCACAAAGGATAAGGAAGGGCACCATATAATGATTAAAGGGACAATAATATACCTGGAAGATATTACTATTTTAAATATTTATGCACCCAACGACAGGGCTGCTAGATATATAAAACAAACTCTAACAATACTGAAAAGTTAGATAGACATCTCCACAATAATAGTAAGAGACTTCAACACACCACTTTCAGTGAAGGACAGAATATCTAGAAAGGAGCTCAATAAAGACATGGAAGAGCTAAATTCCACAATTAACCAACCTGACCTCATAGACATGTACAGAAAAGAAATCAAACACTTGGAAACTGAACAATACCCTGCTCAAAAAAGACTGGACTATAGAAGACATCAAGGATGGAGTAAAGAAATTCATAGAATCCAATGAGAATGAAAACACTTCCTATCAGAACCTTTGGGACACAGCGAAGGCAGTGTTCAGAGGTCAATTTATATCAATAAATGCACTCATACAAAACAGCCTGGTACTGTTACAACAACAGATACCTAGGCTAATGGAACAGAATTGAGAATCCAGACATAAATCCATCCACATATGAGCAACTGATATTTGACAAAGTCCCAAAGTCTTTTAAATGGGGAAAAGACAGTCTTTTTAACAAATGGTGCTGGCATAGCTGGATAAATATCCAACTGCAAAAAATGAAACAAGATCCATACCTCACACCATGGACAAAAAGCAACTGAAAACGGATCAAAGACCTAAATATAAAATCTAAAATGATAAAGTTCATGGAAGAAAAAATAGGAACTACACTAGGAGCCCTAATACATGGCACAAACAGTATACAGAACATTACTAAAACTGCGAAAACAGCAAAAGAGAAATTAGATAACTGGAGCTCCTAAAAGTCAAACACCTATGCTCATCCAAAGACTTCACCAAAAGAGTAAAAGGATTGCCTACAGATTGGGAAAAAGTTTTTAGCTATGACATCTCCGACCAGCGACTCATCTCTAAAATCTACATGTTATTGCAAAAACTCAACAACAAAAAGGCAAATAACCCAATTAAAAAATGGGCAAAGGATATGAACAGGCACTTCACTAAAGAAGACATTCAGGTAGCTAACAGATACATGAGGAAATGCTCACGTTCATTAGTCATTAGAGAAATGCAAATCAAAACTACAATGATATTCCATCTCACTCCAGCAAGGCTGGCATTAATCCAAAAAACACAGTAATAAATGTTGGAGAGGTTGTGGAGAGACTGGAACACTTATACACCGCTGGTGTGAATGTAAAATAGCACAACCACTTTGAAAATTGATTTGGCGATTCCTTAAAAAGCTAGAAATAGAAGTACCATAGGATCCAGCAATCCCACTCCTTGGAATATATCCTAGAGAAGAAAAAGCCATCACACGAACAGATATACTCACACCCATGTCTACTGCAGCCCTGTTTACAATAGCAAAAAGATGGAAAAAACCAAGGTGCCCATCAACAGATAAATGGATAAATTCTGGTATATTCACACAATGGAATACTATGCATCGATAAAGACCAATGATGAAATCGTGAAACATTTCATAATATGGAGGAACCTGGAAGGCATTATGCTAAGTGAAATTAGTCAGGTGGAAAAGACAAATATTGTATGAGACCAGTATCATAAGAACTCAAGAAATAATCTAAACAGAGAAGAAAATATTCTTTGATGGTTACAAGAGGGGGGAAGGAGAGAGGGAGGGAGAGGGGGACTTACTAAGTAGATAGTAGACAAGAAAAAATTTAGGTGATGGGATGAACAACACACAATACAGGAGAGGTCAGCACAACTGGACTATACCAAAAGCAAAGAAGTTTCCTGAATAAACCGAATGCTTCGAAGGCCAGAGTAGCAGTGGTGGGGTTTTTAGGACAATGGTTTTCAGGGGACATCTAGGTCAATTGGCATAATAAAAACTATTAAGATAATATTCTGCATCTCATTTTGCAGAGTGACCTCTGGGGTCTTAAACACTAGCAAGCAGCCATCTAAGATGCATCAATTGGTCTCAACCCACCTGGAGCAAAGGAGAATGAAGAACCCCAAAGATACAAGGTAAGTATGAGCTCAAGAGTCAGAACGGGCCACAAAAATCAAAGACTACCTCAGCCTGAGAGCAGAAGAACAGATGGTGCCCACCTCCAACTGATGACTGCCATGACAGGGAGCACAACAGAGAATCCCTGAAGAAGCAGGAGACCAGTGGAATGCAGACCCCAAATTCTAGTAAAGAGAGCAGGCTTAATGGTCTGACTGAGACCAGAGGGATCCTGGAGGTCATGGTCCCCAGAGCTTCTGTCAGCCCAAGACAGGAACCATTCTCGAAGCCAACTCTCCAAAAAAGGATTGCACTGGACTACAAGACAGAAAATGATACCGGAGAGGAGGGGGCTTCTTGAATCAAGTAGACACATGAGACTATCAGGGCAGCTCCTGCCTGGAGGGGAGGTGTGAAGGCTGATGGGGACAGAAGCTGGCTGAATGGACATGGAAACACAGGGTGGGCAGAAGGAATATGCTGTCTTATTAGGGGGAGAGCGGCTAGGAGTATATAGCAAGGTGTTTATATGGTTTTGTATGAGTGACTGACTTGATGTGTAAACTTTCACTTTTTAAAATCTCCATAAAAATTTATATATATATATATATATATATATATATATATACATGATTTTGGAAATATCTGACAAGGTTATCTGGCTCATGTTTTTAAACTCAAGAAACATATTTAAAATTTACAATGTGATCCATTTTAAATAGTTTTTTTTCCATTCAGTCTTTTCTTTCTCTTAGTGATTTAAGGCGTGGCATTCCATTTTAGTCTATGTAACTCAATTTTTTTAAAAACTCTATCAGTACTAATGGGCTCATGGGAAATCTGATTTCATGGAAATCTTGTGTGTATTGTTTTAAAGGTCACCTGGGTATTTCTGGAAATTTACTGAGGGCAACTCACTCACATTCATCAATAAGTGTATTACAATTGAGTATAGGTATAGGTATAACCCAATGAGGGTGGGTCCCACCTGGCTCGACCCCTTGAGTCACTTGAGGGGCACCAGGCCTTTAAGAAACAGAAAGTCAACTTATCAGAATCCAATCAAGCAAGGAGCTTGGAGGTTGAGTCAAATCAAGCTCCCTGAGATTGGGGATTCTAGGGCAGTTATAGGGTTTGGGATAAGGAACTTATGCATAATTCATGAAGCTTCTGAGAATAGGCGGGGAATTCCAGGAACTAATTAACATGTGTGGGAGTGAAGTGGAGGGTGCAATATGATGGCTAGGGGGCATATTTTTTGGGGGAGGGTATGACACATGAAGTTCATCTAAGTACAGCTTTTCGGCTTATTGCCCATGTCCAAATAGAAGGGGTCGATTGCGAAGCAGCCTTGGTGGAGAAGCAGTGAAGTGACCTTGGGCTGCTACACGGAATGCCTTAATAGGAACTCACAGACACTGTGTGTGATGGGAGGAGGGGAAGAGTTTAACCCTGTCATTTACACAGGTATTTCTGGAAAATAGTAGATATGTGCGGCTACAGACACACTAGGAGGGCAGAGAATCCATTTCCTCCTTGTGTTATGTTCTGTTAGAAATTAGCCAAGCTGTACTGTTTCCCCATAACTTACAAGGTTTTCAGCAAAACGGCATTTTCAAATCTAACTCAGTCTTCCTACACTCTGTAAGGACTGTATATCAAACATGGGCTGGCACAAGGGAGACATCTATGTGAAAAGTCCAGTCTGTATTCAGAATCACCTGTACCTCGGGTAGATTCTTTTCCTAGGTCCAGCTTGCCTCATGGACTTCTGCTTTCCATAGGATTAGTCCTTAAAAGATCCTTGTTGTTTGATGAGACACCCATCAGCTCATAAAAAACCAGTTGCCATCCAAAGAATTCTGACTCACAGCAGCCTTATAGAACAGAGTAGAACTACTCCCATAGGTTTTCCAAGGAGTGGCTGGTGAATTCGAACTGTGGAACTTTTGGTTAGCAGACAAGCTCTTAACCACTGTGCTACCAGGGCTTCATTAGCTCACTAGACATGCCTAAGCATGCCCAAATCTGTTTGAATTTTATTTGGGCTCAACCTGAGACTTTCTCTAAATGTCTGCTAGGTCTTGGACATCATATCAGATCCTAAGAATTCAGAGATATGAGACATAGCCCTACGTGAAATAGATTAAAATCCAGCTAGACATAAAGTCACACAAATAATTTCAGTGCAATGTTATAGTTACCACAACAGAGGAACGTTCTGTGTGCTGTTGTCACACATAGAAGGTGGTAACTTTCCCATAATTAACTAATTTTTCAAGCTTAATGGAGCTTATACTTTTTTTTTAACTAAAAATTTTTTTTTTTTTGTATTGTTTTGCTTGATGTGTACTTTTCTTCATCTAACCAGTTGTCATGGATTGAATTGTGTTCCCCCAAAATATGTGTCAACTTGGTTAGGCTGTGATTTCCAGTATTGCGTGATTATTCTCCATTTTGTGATTTTTCTATGTGTTATAAATCATAACCTCTGCCTGTGGTTAAAGAGGATTAGGGTGGGATGTAACACCCTTGCTCAGGTCACATCCCTGATCCAATGTAAAGAGAGTTTTCCTGGGGTATGGCCTGAGCCACATTTTGTCTCATAAAGAAAAAGGAAAGGGAAGCAAACAGGGAATGGGGGACCTCATACCATCAAGAAAGCAGTGCCAGGAGAAGAGCACGTCCTATGAACCTGGAGTTCCTGTGCGGAAAAGCTGCTCATCCAGGGGAAAATTAACAAGGACCTTCATCCAGAGCCAACAGAGAGAGAAAGCCTTCCCCTAGAGCTGATACCTGAATGTGTACTTCTAGGTTACTTTACTATGAGGAAATATAAATTTCTCTTTGTTAAAGCTATCCACTTGTGGTATTTCTGTTATAGCAGCACTAGTTGACTAAGACACCAGTAAACCAGCTGCCTTCAAGTCAATTCTGCATCATGGAGACCCCATGTGTGTCAGAGGGAAATTGTGCCCCAGATAGTTTTCAGTGGCTGATTTTTCAGAAATAGGTCATCAGGACTTCCTTCTGAGGTACCTCTGGGTGGACTTGCACCTCCATCCTTTCAGTTAACAGTTGGCTTGCACCACCCAGGAACTGTTTTCTTCATCTAGAAGATCCGTAAAGACTTAAATAATATTGAAGGACCAATTTCTTAAGAAAGAGAAATAAAACAATCACATTTACAGAAAGGATATATGGATAGTCAGAGACGATAAGTAGGTAGGTAGATACATGATAGATGATAGATAGATGATAGACAGATAGATAGATAGACAGACAGACAGACAGACAGATAGATAGATGATAGATAGATAGATGATTGATAGATAGATAGATGATAGACAGACACACAGATAGATAAAAAAATGATAAACAGATGATAGATAGATGATAGATAGATAGATGATAGATAGATGATAGATGATAGATAGATAGATAGATGATAGATAGATAGATAGATAGATAGATAGATAGATAGATAGATAGATAGATAGATAGATAGATAGATAGATAGACAGATGATAGACAGATAGATAGACGATAGATAGATAGATAGATGGATAGATGGATAGATGGATAGATAGATGGATGGATGGATGGATGGATGGATGGATGGATGGATGGATGGATGGATGGATGGATGGATGGATGGATAGATAGATAGATAGATAGATAGATAGATAGATAGATAGATAGATAGATAGATAGATAGATAGATAGATAGATAGATAGATAGATAGATAGATAGATAGATAGATAGATAGATGATAGATAGATGACTGAGTGAATGTTGTGTCTGTATGAACCTGGGAGGAAGGAGGATTGAGTAGTATATGAATTACAGAAAAAACAATAGATTCTGTTTGATGAGAGTGTGACAATGGAATTGCCAACAAGGTAGAGGAGGAGAACTCTGCATTGTACATTTTCTATATTATTTTTTTACATAGCAGAATAATATGGATGTCTCACCCTTTCAACTTTATATTTTTCAGTAGTTTTCAAATATAGCCTTACCCTCCACCCCACAAAGAAAGAGTATGGATGACAGACATTGAAAAGTTTCGTGTGTCTTCAGAGGAAAATTGAGGAAATCTGCATATCGATCAGCTTGGTGAATATCATCATGCTAGGTTAGGGTGCCTTGGCTTTTCTTTTTATAATTCATAAGGTATAATTAATATTTGGGATTGATGGGAAGCTTTATCTTTTTTTCTTTTCTATTTCAAAGTCTTGTTATTTAGGGCCTGTATTTAAATTGAATTATTTAAATTAAATCCTCAGGTAGAGGCACACTTCTGACAATACATATTAGAGGGGAAACATGCCAGTGTTCACCCTCTTATTTCTGTAACTTGTATTTGAGATCTCATCCACTGTGAAAGTGAAAGGAGACAACAAATGCAAGTTCTTTCAACCAGTCTTCTTCCTAATCACAGAAGATCTTTTCCCTGGTAGTGCTACTTTGATTGATAATGCATCAAAGATATATAAGATAAAGGATGCACCCACAAAACAGTTTCTAGAATAATTGGAAATTTATGTGTTGAATTTATATGTACTCGTTGAACAGAGGACTGACCTAGGGGTGAAGAGCCTTCTGTCAAGTCTCATGTCTAAGTCCCTTACTCTCTTTCTAATGGAATATCTTGTTCAGTACATATTTCTCTGTAATATTACACAGATATGTATGGTAATATCTGTCATGGATTGAATTGTGTCCCCCCAAAATATGTGTCAAGTTGGTTAGGCCATGATTCCCAGTATTGTGTGATTGTCCTCCATTCTGTGATTGTAATTTTATGTTAAAGAGGACTAGTGTGAGATTGTAACACCCTTACTAAGGTCAGTTCCAGGAGCAGAGCATGTCTTTTGGACCTGGCGTTCCTGTGCAGAGAAGTTCCTAGTCCAGGGAAAGATTGATGACAAAGGTCTTCCTCCATAGCCAACAGAGGGAGAAAAGTCTTCCCCTGCACCTGACACCCTCAATTTGGACATTTAGCTTACTAGACTGTGAGAGAATAAATTTCTCTCTGTTGAAGCTACCCACTTGTGATATTTCTGTTATATCAATACTAGATAACTAAGACAGAATTTGGTACTGAGTGAGTGGGGTGCTGCTCTAACAGGTACTTAAAATGCAGAAGCGATTTTCAAACTGTGGATGGATAGAGGACTCAGAACGAAATGAGGAGCGCTGTTATGTTGACGACGACACAGATAGCGAGAAGCAGCAGCAGAAGACTGGCTTCAGCAGAACCTGGAGACCATCATGAGAGTACTGGAGCTGACCCACAGAGCAAGAGAGCTGAGTGCCTGTGAACAGGAGGCTTTCTGGCAGAGTGGGGTGCTTCCAGGCACTTATCAGTGGAGCTGGCCTTGCCAACCCACAGAGCAAGAGAGCTGGATGCTTTTGTGCAGGATCATTCCTAGCAGAGTGGGGTGCCTTCAGACACTTATTGGTGGAGCTACAGAGCTTTGGAACATTTGCCCCAGCCAGGCAGACAAGGTCAGAGAGGCCCAAGGAGCTGAGAGGCCAAGGGACCGGGAAGTAGAAGCTGAAGAGACAAGGAATACAGGAAGCTGAGATGCTTCAGTCTCAAAAAGTATGGCCATGATCTCTGAAGTTTCAAAGGATGGGAGCCATGGCCTCTGGTGTTTCTAAGGGTAGCATCACCACTCAGAGGGACTAGGGAATGGTGTGCCT
This sequence comes from Loxodonta africana, assembly GCF_030014295.1. Lineage (NCBI taxonomy): Eukaryota > Metazoa > Chordata > Mammalia > Proboscidea > Elephantidae > Loxodonta > Loxodonta africana. The sequence continues at coordinate 46,610,803 of NC_087345.1, forward strand.
AAAGTTGAGGGAGCACGGTTATCATCCCAGTGGGCCTGAAAGGTGGAGGTGAAGCCCAGGGCCGAGGGGCCTCCACGCAGAATCCGGAGAGTGTGGCCAATACCTAGAGTCTGGAGGACAGGGCCATTGTAAATGGTTTCAGGGAACAGAAGATTATTTTCAAGCCTTGAAGGCTAATTTAATGCGTTCTGCTGACTTGCTTGGTGCTTGGTATCACTTCCTTCCCTGCAATTTCTCTCATTTGTAGTGGAAATGTCTAGCTTGTGCCTGTTCTGCCATTGTACTTTGGAAGCAGATAACTTGTATTCTAGATTTCACAAAGAGGAAGTTTTGGATTTTGGACTTGGAGTTGATTTAAGGCTTTTGCTACGATATGATGTGGTGAACGTGTCTTACATGTAGCAAGGACATGAATTTGGGGGGCCAAAGAGTGGAATGTTGGATTGAATTGTGCCCCCCAAAATATGTGTCAACTTGGCTAGGCCATGATTCCCAGTATTGTGTGGTTGTCTTCCATTCTGTGATTTTAATTTTATGTTAAAGAGGATTATAGTGAGACTGTTATACCATTACTAAGGTCGCATCCCTGATCCAATGCAAATGGAGTTTCCCAGGGACGTGGACTGTACCACCTTGTATCTTACAAGAGATAAAAGGAAGGGGAAGCAAGCAGAGTGGGGACCTCATACCACTGAGAAAGCAGTGCCAGAAGCAGGGTGAATCCTTTGACCTGGGTTTCCAGCATGGAGAAGCTCCTAGTCCAGGGGAAGATTGACGACAGGGACCTTCCCCCAGAGCTGACAGAGAAACCCTTTCCCTGGAGCTGATGCCCTGAATTTGGACTTTTAGCCTACTAGACTGTGAGAAAATTAATTTCTCTTTGTTGTAGCTCTCCACTTGTGGTATTTCTGTTATAGCAGTGCTAGATAACAAAGATGATATCCAAAGCATTCACCTTCAGGGAAGAAAAGATACACAAAACTATGCTCCATAAAAGCAGAGATTGTGGTCCATTTTGTTTACTGCTGCATCCTCAGCATTTTGAACAATACCGTACACCTAGTTGTACTTAATAAATATTTGTTGACGAATGAAAGAATCAATAATGTGTGAAGTAACTTCTATTGGTAATTACCTCTGCTTTTTGCCATGAGTCCTAGGGAAATTATGTAAATTACATTGACCAAGATGATTCAAATATGAAAAATGCTCCACGTAATAAGACTGAGGTAAAATCATATTTTCAGAAAACATTATAATTTGATTTGCTTGCGAGTTGCTCTTTACATTTTCTTTATATTTAATCCATTAGCCTATATGCTTAACCCATCTGCACACATAAAATAAAGACCAATTATTATACTTTGGAAATCCCCAATTACCCTCATTAATTATAAAGAGTGTGCTTATTCTACAGAGGCACAATTACACTGACATATAGTCTCAGTGTCCAAAATATTATATTTAATTACTTACAATTTTTCAGCCTTTTCAACATACCTATTTCACTGGAAATTACTTGCTCTCTTTCCTATTTTATTGCTGCCTCCAGCTTGATTATATTTTATTGTAAACTCTTAGGAATGGCAATGTATTCATTATACCTATGACACTTGGAAAAACATTGTTTAGACTCATATATGCTTACGAATTAATGTGAATATTGAGTTATTGTTAATTGTTCTCTATCATGGATGTACGCATATGCACATGCATTTGTATATGTATATGTTTATACCAAAGCCTCATTGATTATTGAGTTTTTTAAAAAAAAGCAAATATGCCATCTTTCACATAATTCCTAATTCTGTAACTAGCTATGTACTTTTGCATTAAGTGCAAGGTCACATAAGAAAATAAATTCTATTTTAACACCATTTGCATATCCACTGCAAAAATCACAAAGCTTATAAAGATTTCTGACTGCAGTAAGGACAAGTTCAAGGATAATTAGGTAACTTTCATTTCAGTGGTTTCTAATTAGAGTTTCAGTGTGCTGTTCTTGAGAGATCAAATATTAAAAAACAAAATAAAAAAAATAATCATTAATGAATTACCTTCTATGCTCACAGCATATGAAAGCCTCAAGTCAAAGAAAACAGAAGTGTTTGTGGACTATTTCCCTTTTGATTGGGTGGAAAACTCGTGTCTTATGTGCAGCATGTGGTAAAGGAGTGTGGACACAATCTAACAATCAGACTGGGAATCAAGACAGTCTCTTGTTGTTGATGTCATTTAACATTTATTGAGGTCTAAGTGCTGTAATTTTTTTAAGTGCTGTAGAGAACATACAATTAGGCATGGTTTCTGACCAGGATATTAACAACCTACATTAAAAGAAAAAATGTCTAGGCACTGAAACAATTTATTCTCCTCATCTTTGGTAACCTTAAGGCATATCAGACTAGATTTCCTATGAGAGATAAAGCTTGTGGAAGGGTTTTCAAGAGTCCAGAGGGCTTTAGAATTAGACTTCATACAATGACCTTAGTTTCCCCTGTCAAATATAATTAAAACTAAATTATTGCATTCCCTAAATTAAAGCTGATTTTATTTCAATTACAGGATATATCTTTCTTCATTGGTTAGTCCTCTTGAGAAGTTCATGCTGTCCTTTGGGCATTTCTCAGTCAATATATCTGCCTTTGCCTTAAAATATTGGGAAATAACTAATGTGTATTAGTTAATGACTGTGGACCCTGTAATTTAACCAAATGTAATAGAGGATAGGGCTGATGATGGAGTATTTAATGGTAGGAAGGAGCATTTTCTTCCCATAGGAGGAGAAACTATTTGGATGCAAAACCAAAAACCAAACCCATTACCTGTCGAGTCAATTCTGACTCACAGCAACACCAAGGGACAGAGTAGAACAGTCCCATAAGGTTTCCAAGGAGCCCTGGTGGATTGGAACTGCTGACCTTTTTGTTAGCAGCCATAGCTCTTAACCATTACACCACCAGAGTTTCCATTTGGACGTAGGTATTTTTATTTATGTATACTTTTTCCAGGTTTTATGTCTGTATTTATTTATTTATATAATAATACACACTTCCTTGGAAATATATATTCACATATATGTACGCATATATTATGCATTTTATATATTTATTTATTTACCAGAAAAGGCTCAAAAAGGCTTCAATCATACCGCAATCAACGTGTCCCTAGGAGGCTGAAGACCCAACATAGAAGCCATTGCAGGCGAAGACTGGAGATTTTGGATTTGGCTGTTTATATTCCCTTTGTAAAGCTCATAAATTAAATGTATGTCTAACGTCTTACCTTTTTCTTGCTACCTTGAAATTTTATCTAATACATTTTGCATCCTTTGAAATAGAATATGATATACTGATGCTAGATACCAGTTTTAATTACTTTTTAAGTTAGAATTAGAAACATAAATCCCAATAGCAATAGAGTAACAGAAATTAATTTCAAGTCAATTAAATGAAAGCAACTTTTGGAAACTTCAAGGATAATACTTGTTTCCTGTCTGTAATTAGACTTCATTTGGTTCTTCTACTAAATCAAAATTTGCTTAAAGATCTTTAAAGGGAATTGATATTTTTTACAAAGCTCAATTCTGACTAACCAGAACAATTACCTGCAACGGGAACAATTGAATAGGGTTTTATGTTTAAATGTTAACAACATGCTCTATACTCTAATTTAACAATGAGGATTGACATTAAAATACATTTAGAAAACCCATATAGGGAAGAAATATAATACATATCGTTAAAGTAGGTAAAAAATAAGTAAAGTAATTAAAAACCAGAGCCATTGCAATAAAGTAAATTCTTACAAAATTTATATAAAGTTTCTATAAAAAATCTTCCCTAAAGAAGGTAAAACTATCTTACTTTAACAAAACATTTCTCATGTATCAGCATGGAATAGGTTGAAACAATATTAGATAATGTGAGAATGTGTTGAAAACCAAATTATTAGCTAGACATTTATTTTAGTCCACATTTGTAGAATGTTTCTTAGTTTCTAGAAGTTAAGAGGAGAACTTATGTTCATTGAGAATTTACTAGTTACTAGACCTTTTCCTTTGAGGTTGCTATGGAGGTCTTAGAGATACAATTATACCTGGTAGTGGTTACATAGTTAAGTAATTACCACATCTCTTTTACTTTAGACGGAAGACACGCACTGGAGGTGGTAGTTGCTGAAGAGGGAAATGATGGAACTGATACAAAAATGAAAGACATATTTAAGCAAACTTGAGGTTAAATGTCATGTTTAAGTCCATAAAAATCTAGTATTCTCTGTCAGTGAATATTTCATATCAATATATGAGAGTTATTTTCAGTGGTATTACTAAAACATGAAGGAATCCTTGGGCACAACTTTAATTTTTCCTTATTATCCCATTGTATCACTCATTGTTTTCTTTTATCACAGTCAAAATGATGTACACTTTTTTAACCATCTTGGAAGGTGCTGAAATATACTTGAATTTCGTTTTAGGTACAGGAATCTTTTCCAGCAATAGGGGTTCTAGTGGATGAGGTTCTATTCCACATGGGCCCATTGGCAGAGGCTAAAGAATCAAAGCAAATAATGTATGTCTGGGATTGGCTAAGGGATAAGTAGGTTCTGAGTAATGAAGAGAGAGTGGATTTGGGTTACCCTTTTACAAGAGGCCATTAGCTTATTCTATCGCCTGCGTTGTTCAAAGCAGGAATCTCTGGGTAGCACAAATGGTTAAGTGCTGGACTATTAGCTGAAAGTTTGGAGGCTGAAATCCACCAAGAGGCATCTGGGAAGACAGATCTGGCAATTTGCTTCCAAAAGGTTACTGCCTTAAAAACCCTATGCAGCAGACATAGCGTTGCCATGAGTTGGAATCAACTAGAGAGCAACTCATGGCAATAAACTCTTAAAAAGTAGAGTGAAAGAAGCGGTTAAGTTTGTGATTCATTCGAGTTCTAGAAAAAACATGCTTATGTTCAAATTTTGGTTCTGATGCATAATAGATTTGTGGCCATGGGCAAATTACTCGTCCTGTGTAAAAATATGATCAAATCATATCAAAAACTAACTCTGTTGCCATCGAGTCAATTCTGACTCATAACAGCCCTATAGGACAGAGTAGAACTGCCCCATAGCGTTTCCAAGGACCAGCTGATGAATTCAAACTGATAACCTGTAGGTTAGCAGCTGATTTCTTAAACACCACACCACCAAGGTGCCAAAAAAAAAAAAAAAAGTGAGATCATTAATCTGTAAAATGGCAACACTTCCCAGTGTTCTTGAGAAGGTTTTATAAACCCACTGTCATCGAGTTGATTCTGACTCACTGCGACCCTATAGGACAGAGTAGAACTGCCCCACAGAGTTTCCAAGGAGTGCCTAGAGGATTTGGACTGCCAACCTCTTGGTTGGCAGTTGTAGCACTTAACCACTATGCCACCAGGGTTTCCAGAAGGCTTTATAGTGCTTATAAAATGCTTAGCATTGTGCCTGGAACCTAGGAAAAACTCATTAAGTGTTATTTGTTGTTACTTAGTCACATAGCAGATCTTTCTATTCATTAAAGTTAGTACCATAATCAGACAATATTTGCTGACAAAACTTTACTTCAGACCACTTAATTTCAAAATTGCTGAGGTCCACGCTAACTTTAAGAGCAGTTAACTCTTTTTTACTTTTGTCTCTAAAATACCAGGTTTGATTTTTCTTCTTTAAAAAAAAGTAATAATATTAATTAACTAAATATTTGTGATAGCGTAAATGGCTTAACCTGATATACCAGAGGAAAGAAGGTTAACAACTAAAAATATGTCCCTGTAATATTAATATGATGTGTCATGAAACAATATTTTTATCGAACACGTAACTCTATGATTTTATTTTAACCAGGATGTCGGATTATGTTACTTATTCTTTTTGGTTTAGTCCCTAAAATGAGCTATAAGGGCATTTGGATTACACTTCAATTTTAGCACAGCCATTAAACAATGACACTGCAGAGGCTGAGTTACAGAGCAGGGGTTCTGCAGGAGCTTTATGAAAATGTCAATAAACTTTTATTAAGCACTTTCCCCCCAAAAAAACAAAAACAGAAATGTTGATTGATATGCCATTTGTCAACCAACCCACGGCAAACAATGGTCTTGAAACCACTCTTGGAAAAAAAAAAAAATTTCTATAATTCATTCCAGCAAATAGATCAATAAAGAGATATAATCTTTACGTAAAGGCTGGTGTTAGCCAGGAAGCAAAGCAAACATTCTGACTGGTTATTATGGAAACTGCTTGACAATTGCAGATGCCGTAAATTTATAGCTTCTACCGTTTTCTCTATCATTTTGCAGTTCACAGCTCAAGAGAAAATGCTGTTGCTTAACGGCAGAAACAGTTGCATTTGAGTTGCATTTCCCTTTGTGGAGCATAATTAGCACTCTAGGAAATACAAAATTATGTTTGTTTCAAACTGGTAACTTCAAAAACAAGTGGAAAAACATGCAAAATTAAGGTACAAAAGGAAAAAGTAATGTGGAAAAAATCACTGAGGCTTGTCAATGAGTAAATCTTCACAAGCACAAAATGTCTGTAAAGACAAAGAAGGCATTTTTTTATAAGTCTGTGGAGTGCTTTACTCTAATAAGCTGCCTCCAGGAGTTCTTCACCTAGATATTTAACTGTCACTTCAAGTTATTGAAAGCCCAAATTATCAATATCCTTGAAAAACAAGCTCCATTCCTAAGGAACTCATTTCTGAGCATTTGTTTTCATATTTTTGTTCACCAGTGTGATATGTGTTTATTCTCTGACATTCGGTATAGAAATTTCATTAGCAATGTTATGTGAATTTTTCCTCAATGGTTTGTTTATTTCTATTTTATTCAATTTGAAAATGACGTTTTTCTCTCAGACAAATGTCTGCTTATTTTTCACGGCACAAAAATTGAAAAAAAATTCTAAAGAAATATAATGAAGAAAATTTAAATGATCTCTAAGACTAACATCCTATTTATTGTTTTGTTGCTAAGATTTTAGGGAATATCAATGTTCTATAACATGGTTGATAAACTTTTTCTGTAAAGGTCAGAGGGTAAATATTTTAAACTTTTCAGGCCGTATGGTCTCTGTTGCAACAACTCAACTCTGCCACTGTACTACAAAAGCAATCATAGACTATATATAAGTGGTGAGTATAGTTGTGTTCCAATAAGTCTTTATTGACAAAAAAGGTGAGTGCCACAATTTTGTCTAATATATAGAATAAATTACATATACAAGTTCTGAAGAATCTGCCTCATTAATATTTTGGGTATCTATTTCAAATAACTTTCCTATAAATATCCCCTGTAGCTGTGGAGCTGATTCTGATTCATAGTGACTCTATAGGACAGTGTAGAACTGCCCCATAGGGCTTCCAGGTAATGGCTGGTGAATTCAAACTGCTGAATTTTTGGTTAGCAGCCAAGCTCTTAACCACTACACCACCAGGGTTCCTCTATTAATATAAGTAACAAAAAAAAGGAGAAAGAAACAAACAAGCAAACCACTTGCCATGGAGTTGATCCTGACTCATATAGACCCCATCTGTGTCCTAGTAGAATTATGCTCTGTAGAGTTTTCAGTGGCTGATTTTTTTTTTAATAATTTTTATTGAGCTTTAAGTGAACATTTACAAATCAAGTCAGTCTGTCACGTACAAGCTTATATACACCTTACTCCATACTCCCGCTTACTCTCCCCCTAATGAGTCAGCCTGCTCCCTCCTTCCAGTCTCTCCTTTCATGACAATTTTGCCAGTTTCTAACCCTCTCTACCCTTCTCTCTCCCGTCCAGACAGGAGATGCCAACACAGTCTCAAGTGTCCACCTGATACAAGTAGCTCACTCTTCGTCAGCATCTCTCTCCAACCCATTGTCCAGTCCCTTCCATGTCTGATGAGTTGTCTTCGGGAATGGTTCCTGTCCTGGGCCAATAGAAGGTTTGGGGACCATGACCACCAGGATTCCTCTAGTCTCAGTCAAACCATTAAGTGTGGTCTTTTTATGAGAATTTGGGGTCTGTATCCCACTGTTCTCCTGCTCCCTCAGGGGTTCTCTGTTGTGCTCCCTGTCAGGGTAGTCATCAGTTGTGGCCGAGCACCATCTAGTTCTTCTGGTCTCAGGATGATGTAAGTCTCTGATTCATGTGGCCCTTTCTGTCTCTTGGGCTCATAGTTATCGTGTGACCTTAGTGTTCTTCATTCTCCTTTGATGCAGGGGGGTTGAGACCGATTGATGCATGTTAGATGGCCACTTGTTAGCATTTAAGACCCCAGATGCCTCAGTGGCTGATTTTTCAGAAGTAGATCACAGACTGTGCTTTAGAAGTACCTCTGAGTAGACTTGAACCAGCAATGTTTTGGTTAGCAGCCAAGCTCTTATATATTTGCACTGCCCAGGAATTCCTTGAATAGGTGTATATGGTAGGTAAATGCTATTAATTTTTGTTGCCCTGTATTTGAAATCTTTCTGGTGTATTATCCTCAGTGTTTGTGTTATGGGGTGGTTATTGCTAACTCCATCATATAACATGAAAAAGAGAATGGTAACTCTAAGCTTCTAACTTTTTATTTTTATCCCATGGAATTGATGAACTTCATGGATTCTCTATAATTATATTGTGTAATCTCTTACACACTGAAGCTCAAGTACCAACATGGTTAAAAACCAAAAGTATAGCTTGAATCTACAGGATTACAAATTACAATATAAGTTGAATTCAAAACCTCAAATATCTTATACGCAATTTAGGGCAAAGAAAGTTAACTCAAATCGTATTCTTTGGGACTCAGATAATAAGACTATGAATATACAGAAGCATCAGAGGACTCAGGCATACCTGAACTCCTAACCACAGCAGGCAGGAAACCCCAGTAGTCTTGAGTCAGAAATACACAGGTCAGGCAAGATGGAAACTCTTGCAGAATATGTATGTAACGGTTTCGAGGCAGAATCCTTCTCCCTCCAGGAAACCTTAGTTTTTGCTTTAAGGCCTTTAACTCATTGGCTGAATCCAACCCAGGTTATGGAGAGTAATCGGCTTTACTTACATTTGTAAGTGTTAATCATGTCCAGATACTTTCATAGCAGCACCTAGACTTGTATTTGGCTTACAACACCATAGTCTAGCCAAGTTAACACATACAATTAACCACATCCTGTTTGTGTCTACTGAAGCAGTGACTCCTTTTTTCAAAAAATACCGATTGCCCTTCTCTAAGTAATTTGTCTTACATGAGGAAGCCAATTTGCCTAAGCCACCCATCTAAATGTGCCTTGCTTTGTGCGTCTTCAAAATAGAATCACTTTCCAGAGCATGCTTGAGAGAATCCAATTACAACACAAATCTGAAATTAAAAAAAAAAAAAAAAAATTCAGGATTTAGGATTTCATTTTTGAATTTTGTGTTTTTTTTCAAAAAAAATTTTTTTTTTACTTCTCATTAAAGATTACATGTTTCTATCCTTTCCATGCCTCCTCACCTTATTGTCAGACATGACAGCCACTGTGTCAATCCATTTCCTTGAGGGTCTTCCTCTTTTTCAGTGACCCTCTATTCTACCAAGCATGATGTTCTTCTCCAGGGCCTGATCCCTCCTGATAACACATCCAAGTATGTGAAACATAGTCTCAACATCCTTGTTTCTAAGGATCGTTCTGGCTGTACTTCTTTCAAGACAGATTTGTTCATTCTTTTGACAGTCATGGTATACTCAATATTCTTCGCCAACGTTATGATTCAAAGATATCAATTCTTTTTCAGTCTTATTTATTGCCCAGAATGTAGGTAAGATGTTAGAATGTTAGAAACATCTTGGTTTTAGTAAATAAGGCTGTTCAGGTAAATATATCACATATAACCTTTTCACTCATTTCTAAATATGTCTCCTTAATGGGCCCAAAGGGCACTGCTTTCTTTAAAACCTTAAGAAATACACTGGAAAGTCAGCACCAGCATTGCATTCATATGCATATATTTTATATATAACGTATAGTCGATTTATGGAGTAATGGACATTGAAGGTGAAACGTGCTTCATGATTTTAATATGGACACCAGGACCTTGAGGTGACGGGAGGCAATTAGTGACTTAGCTGTGATGGCATCATGGGCAAGATCATCATAACCTGCAGCTTGATCCATGTTTCCCCAGTGCTAGACAGATGAGCATATCATTAATGTTCTAATACTTGTATAAACAAAAACATTAGGCCTAAACTGAGCCACTTTTATAGAGAGTCAAGGAACCTTACTCAATGTCCAGTCCTGAGTTAAGCAAAGACTCAGAGTTCCTTGAATGGAAAGGATGTGATATGCCCAACATATAAAAAAGCACACAGGAAGCAATTGATAAGGTACAACATATACAACCAGGTAAGTATTTCACATTTCTAGAGAAAAACAAAAGGGGCGAATTTACATAACTAGAAAATATCTGAGAGGGAGAAAGCTTGTATGGAATATAAATGAGTTGGTCTGAATACTCAAGGGAAATACATTTTCAGTCTTGTAAGGAAGGAATAGTTAGTTATGAGCAGTAACTTGCAATCATTAAACACTAAGCTTCAAGAACAAAGAAAAATATTTTCTAAAAGCTAAACTGTTAATTTTATTGAGGGACATTTTGTCCATTTGTCTACTAGGTCTTTAGTAAATTGAAACAGTAACTGAAATGAGATCAACATGTTTAATTAGTAAGGGATGGAATTACTTTGCCTTAAACTACGTAGTTATTTTTAGAAATTATAGAGGGTATGTGAAACTGAATAATTTATATTATTACATTGATTTAACTACTGTTTTGATTATTTAATTCATAATGCCATCAAATTACGTCTTTTTAAGTTAATAAATTACCATTTAATATCTTCTTACAATATATTACCTGGCAAGAATTGAGATTTCTGAATTGCTGCTTTAGTATTGTAACTTTAAGAACTACCAGAAAAAACATCCTCGTTATCAAAAAATTGTGGTGCATTGTACTTGTTTCCTTGTCATATATGTCTTAGTCTTAAATTAAGTGGCTTGTTTCAACTAGAAGAAAATCATTCTCTAATTAAAAGTCCTATAAGAAATAAATCAACAAACCAGCTAAGAATTTAATAATCTGTTTTAAAATGTTAGCCTTTAGATAGCAAAAAATAGAATAACAAGTCGCTTCTTTGTTAACTTACAGAAGACTTTTTGCTAAAGTTTTAACTAGAGTTTTGGTTGGGTAGAAGTAATGTTAGTAGATATGAACATTAAATCTGGAAACAAGATCTAGGTCAGATGTCAAAATACCAGAGTTCTCCTATTATTCACATGCTATGTAATTGCAAGAAATGATAAGCCCTTCTTTGCTCCAAAACAAACTCAATTATATTTGGCCTAAATCCAATATTGAGAGAATTAAATGGAATAACATAACTGATGTGTTTTATACATTTCTGGTCATCCACCCTTAAAGGGGGAGCCCAGGGATCACTTTCTGCAGCAGAATTCTGAAAACTAGGGCTCTGCATTAAAGTGAGTGGTCCTGACACACAGTCCCAGGTTAAAAGCCCATTTAGCATGTCAGAGTCAGCCTGAAGTCACAGATGCAGGGCAGGCTGGTGGAGAGACAGAACATGATCTGAAAAGATGAATGTGCAAAGGATGAGCAAGGTGAAACATACAAGTTCAATAAATAGTCTGGAGAGACTTACTGAGCTTTTTCAAACCTGTGAGCAGATAGAGATTCCTTTAGTGAACAAAAGTGAACCAGCCAGAATACTCTAAACCACCATTTCAGTACAAGTCTTAATTATTAAATACGGTCTCTCACCCAATCACGTCTCTGGTAGTCATTCTTCTTTTTATTCTGTGAAATTTTAGACAGAGTAGTCACTGTCTTCCTCCATTAATTCATCTCTATGAAAGACTCAATGTTTAGGTGTAATACTTTTGAGGTAGGAAAATAGCTTTGTGGTATGGGCGCCTCCTTGTCCTTTAGTGCTGTTTCCTCTTCAAAGTACTTAGGTTGCAATAGAAAAAGAAAGAGCCTTTGCTGTTGTGTTTCTCAACTGGTTGTGGATAATTTCTCATCATAGTGCAACCATAAAAATCTCGCTGAGTCCACTACACTGTCAATTAGTGGCTTCCTTTATTGATGAATTGCTGACCCTGTTGTTTGATTTGCTTCTTTAGGCTAGGTTGTATTTATATTAGTTGGTCTATCAGCATCTATCTTTTCTACTTCAGAGCTTATAGCAGATAGTATTTTCCAAAAATATTGATACCAATATATATATGTTATCTCACCTGTTCTTACAACTTGAGATTGATAACTACTCTATTGAGAGGTGGAGGTCTATGCTTTCTCCCCCTGAAATGGGAAGACCTTTGTAACTGCTTTGGCTGATACCTTATGATGGAAGTGATGCTGTGACTTCTGAGGCTAAGGTTGTAAAAGGCAATACAACTCCTGTCTGCCTCTCTCAGACAAGCTCTGAGTTGGCACATGTAAAATCTGACTACTCTAAAACTGCCATGCTGGGGAGACCACGTGTAGAGGCCACCTAGAGGTACAGAAAGCTGCCTGAGAAAATCCAGGTGTTCTATCCCCCAGGTGTTCTCATACATTCTCAGCATGTCTTCAGATGATTCCAGCTTCGGTCTTCAAGCCACCGTAGGCAATACTGAGTTCAGCAGAGGCAAGCTGTTGTGAGCAAAATGAATGTTGTTGTTTTAAGCAACTAAGTTTTTGGGTAATTTGCTAGAGAGCCATAATAACTGGGACAGGGATTTTTAAAAATTGATTTCTAGGATAGTCTAGGGAGAAAAAGCCTATGTATATGAAAATATGGTACTGTCTTCTCCACTCACCTTTGTCTCTCTCCTATGGGTCATTGAGGAAGGAGGTCTTATTACTTAACCTTCTTTAGCTTAAGGTGAACTTTGATGTTACAATATTAAATCTGATTTGAACCTCCAAACTTTCATTCTCTGCATTCAATGACCACACTACAGAGGCATCAACCATGCATAAATTTTCCATATATGTTTATCACTAATCTAGTTGAATTTTTAAAATATATTGAATGTTATTGGCTGTATCACTGATACAGAAAATATTTTTGTTTATATCATTTTACCCTGACAATGATGACAGTGTGCCCAACAGTTATAGAAAACATTAACATAGTTAGAATAATTGCATGTATCTTGTGAGATGATATAATTAGCACAAGCTGCATTTTTTTTTTTTTTCTGGATTAGATCCAATTTGTGGCAGTCATCAATTGCCTTTTGGCTATCTTTGTATAGTGCAATTGAACAACTTTTGACAAAATTCCAAAACCAAAACCTGAAATGAATATAACATAACTCAGTTGACAGTTTAAAAGTCACTTCTATTAAACTATAAGCTGTTAAAATTTAGCTCAACATATATGCTAAAGAGAGCATTTTATTTTCTATAGATTTTTATGGCAATATTAAATGACCATTATTTATGGAAATCTCTAAAATATATTTGGAGATTTTATTAGTTAAGATATTATATTATTAACCTCCCTAATAATAAAGTGTATATTATACAATAGAGATAATTGATCAAATTAAATCAAAGATGTCACAATGACTTGTAGAAATATAATGATATACAACTTGTCACAGGGTAAATCTTCTTTTGGTCGGTTATGTGGTATCAGCTACAACTCAGTAAAGGGACTTTGGATGTACTGTGCCTTTGTATCAGGACATAGGCACCTTTCTTTGGAGGAAAAAGTCAGCAGGAAATGGACAAGGTCAAGGTCATACCACAAACAGAAGAGAAAATCAGTTCTTATCCTTATATGAACTGCGATGAATCTGGAATATTGTGTTATATTCTTGAAATTCTATTATACGAAAGATATAAAGGAAATGTAAGTATAGAATTTTTTGTGGTTAAAGTTTGTTAAAAAAAATCTTTTCTAAGAAATATCCTTTGATTTCAATCTCAGAAAAAAAAAATCTAAGAAATATCCTTTGGTTTCATGTCAGAAAAAATCATTTGCTATACAGTTCAGTGGTAGAGTGATAGAAATTCTGTATCAGATTTCTTTTATTATTAAAACATATCTGCATCTATCTATCAAGATAGCTACCTATCATCTATTGTTTGATCATCTATGTATGCATGTAAGTAGCTAGCTAGCTATCTTATTTTTCATAGGAGAAAAAGTAAATTCATTTTTTAAATTTTTGGGGATCTCATTTTATTAAACAAAACAGTGAAGTCATAAGTGATGTGGTAGATACTATACATGTTTAACACAGAAAATTAAAATTCAGAGAATTTAAATGACTACCAAATTTACATAACTTCTGAAGGGAAGAACCAGTATTTGAATGAGTGTTTGAATTCAACATTCACTTATTCAGCAGATACTTATTTTGACCTTGGAGAAAATATTTTAGCGTAAATAATAATATTAATAATAAAAATTTGTATTAAAGAAAATAAATAAAGCATAGGGACAGAGAAAAATAAAAGGAGAGAATAGGGCCTTTTGGTGACAGTAATGCATTTAATTAACAATAATACTGTATCATAGTAGCTCTCATTTTCTGAGTGTCAAGTCTTTTGACAAACACTTTCCATACTTAACCATGCACGCTTAACTACTAGTGCATAGCCTTAGTGTGTGCATGTGTGTGTGGTGTGTATAGTCAAGAAATTATATAGATCAATAAGAAAAGCAGAAACAGTCTAAGAAAAAGTGACATAAATAGATATTTTACAATACAGGAAATGCATAAGGCCAAACATGTATGAATAGATGTTCAACTTCATTAACTCTCAAGGAAATAAGAATCATAACAACAATGAAATAATATTGTGTGTTCATTTTCTTATAAAAATAATTGTAAAAATAAATCTGACACTAACACACGTTGGGGAGGATAGCTATCCACCAGGATTCATTCCTGGTGAAAGTTAAAATGGCATATCCACTTTGAAAAGTTTGCCACTACAGTTTAACACCATCTCATGTTTATGAACTTAATACAAGTCTTATTCTCTGGCAATTTAACTTCTAGGTATATTATCCAGGGAAATGTGTTCCCATAGGCTCCATGAGACATGTGCAAACATTCATAACTTATTAGTTTAAACAGCAAATTATTGGAAAAATTCAAGCATTTTTTAACAGGTACATAATTAAAAAGAATGCAAAGCAGATGCACATTCACACAATGAATATTATATATAAGTAAAAATGAACAAAAATGTAGATGATTCTTTCCAGGTGGGAGGATAGCACATGGACAAGGACATCAACCAGCCACAGATGTATTCCTAAAATGGCTATAAATCTTGTATTGAACAAATGTGAAAATATTGGAAAAGTAGCTTGAATTACTTGGAAAAGAACTTGTCAGCATGATCATGACAATTTTTTCTCTATTAATATGCATTTATTAGGTGCTCCATCAATGCTTAATGTTGAATGAAGTGTACTTAATGTAATTCAGCTACTTCTAGGCATAAGTGAGAGACACCATATGCCTAGAAGGAACTGAATTACACTGGAAGTTACAGATGAAGTATTATCAAATATAGTTAAAATATTTTCTCTCATTACCTCCACAAAACAAGAACTCTGGACTCTTTTACACAGTAAAGAGACAAAAGAGACAAATGCAAGTATGAAAGAAACACTCTGTAAAAACATTTGGCTTCATGAAGACACTAACTAAAAAAAACAACTCGTTATGTTGATTCCAACTCATAATGACCCTATAGAACAGAGTGCAACTGACCCATAGGTTTCCAAGGCTGTCACACCTTCTTCCTGTGGGACAACTGGTAGGTTTGAGCCGTGGACTTTTCAGTTAGTAGCTAAGCACTTAACCACTGCCCTGCCAGGGTTCTTGTGACACTAATCAAGACATTCAAACATGGACCTACAGACCAGTTCTGAAAGATGTCTAGGATATTAAAGCCTTTATGATTTTTGTGATCATGTTATTGTTTGAACATTGCAGGCCCAGAATATTGAAGATATCCTTTCTTCCCAGACTATAGACTGGTAATTTGAATTTCTCATACTCCATATTTTCTTAGATTTTGAACCAAATTTTTCACTTACCAAAAATACATGAAGAAACAACCAATGCACATCAATGGATAAATGGATAAGCAAATTGTGGCACATAATACAATAGAATACTACACAACCGTAAAGAACAATGATGACTCCACAAAATATAACATAAGAAGACCTGGAAGGCATAATGCTAAATGAAATAAGCCATAAAAGGGCAAATAGTGTATGATCCCTCTTTTATAAGAAGACAAGAATAGATATATACAGACAGTCCAATGTTTATTTTCTGTTACCAGATATAGGAGGAGGAGGGAAAGCTACTCTTTAGGTCATAAAGACTTGCTATTTTGGGTGATGGGAAAAGCAGCACTGAATGTGGAAGTAGTGATCACAGCACAACCAAGGTAAAAATGAGTGTTTCAGCACATATGGGTGGGTATAGGCATATTGATATATGGATAGGTACAAGCATGTACATAAGTGAGAACAGATCGAAGCATCTATAAAATATAAATGTGTAAATACAATTATGTGATACTCCTCAGATATAACCAAACACCTTCCAAGATTGATTTTCTGGGTTTGAAAGCTTAGAACCACAGTCTCACAAGACAACTCAGTCAATTGGCATAGCATAGTTTACAAAAATCATGATCTGCACTCTAGTGAAGTGAGTCCTGGGGTCTTAAAAGCTTGCAAGCAGCCATCTAAGACACAACTACAGGTCTCTACTCACCAGGGAAAAACAGTAAGAAGGAAACCAAAAGTTCAGAGAAGAAACAAGTCTACGCAAGCCACGACCTCATCTACCCTAAGACCAGAAGACCTAGATAGAGCCTGGCTACTACCACTGACCGTTCTGGCCATTGTCACAATAGATGGTCCCAGATAGAATGGGAGAAAAATGTGGGGCACAACCCAAATTATTTTTTAAAAATTAGACAAACTAGAACAGTAGATAACACAGGACTCCTTGAGACTATCGCCCTGAGACACCCTTTAAATGTAGAACCAAGCCTATCCCCTGAGACCACCTTTTAGAGAAATAGCAGAGTGGCACACAAAATAAAGAATATTACCCATAAGATTGGTGCTCTACTTAAAAACCATGAGCATGAGGCCAAAAGGTCAACAATTACTCAAAAGCAAAGATGAGAAGATAAAGGGCAGGGAAACTAGAATCCTGGAAATGAAACGAACAGAACACAATTAAAGAGAATGTTGACATATTATGATAAACGTAAGTAATGTCCATGAACAATTTGTGTGGAATTTTCAAATGGGAACCTAACTTGCTGTGCAAACTTTCACCCAACAGTCAATAAAATATTATTTAACAATAAATAAATAAATAAATGAGGTGCCATTATTGACCAGAGTAGAGTTCAGTTTAAAACGTTATAGGATGTTTACTTTCTACTAATTGTTTCTGTAGTTGTTAGTTGCCCTTGAGAGGGCTCCAACTCATGGGGACTTTATGAATAACAGAAGGAAAGCTTGCCTGGTCCTGTGACACTTTTATGATCATCGATATGTTTGAATCCATTGTCGTGGCTATTGCATCATTCCGACTGTATAATTAGCCTGGTTTTATCCTGTAAATATAATTTTTGAATTTGTTTTCATTTTTAACAAAATTTACAAGTGATATCATTATACTACTAAGGATACAGACTAATCTGCTATCAAAGAATCCCCAATACGTAGTGATTTGAACATGAAAGAATGACAATTGTCTTTCATGAGAAAGGACCAAAAAAAAAAAGAAAAAAAGGATAGGGTATAAAAATGAGTTCTGTACCAAATGCCCACAAGTGATTTACCATTGTTGTTCTCTCACCAGCAGTTTGTGAGCACTCTAGTTGCTGATATTCACCAATACATGGCTTTTTTTTTTTTTTTTCTTGTTGTCCTACAGAAAATAGGGTTTTGGCCTCAGTTATTAAAATCTTAGCAGGCTGTAATACAAAGAAGAGAAATGGAGAAGAAGCAACTTTCTTATACACAAATAACAAGTCAGTTGCTTGCATCGATCTGTTCATATTTCACTTGTCAGAACTGAATCAAATGGCCACACTTAACAGGAAGGGAAGCTATGAAATATTTCCTCCAGCTAGGAAGCCCAGTACATTTTAAAATATTTTTCTATGAAAAAAGGGGAAAATAGATTTTGTGGAGAACAACCATAAGTCTGCCATGATAGTATAGGCAGGAAGATGTTAATATGGTAGTTTTTTGAATCCCAATGTGCTAATTCTTACACCTAGGAAAGCTTACGTCAGAGATTAAATATATACATAAATATTTTAAAAAATAACTTAGTTTATATATAATGTCAGCCTTATATTATATATAATAAACTTGGGTTATATATAACAAACAAGTTCCTTCCTCAAGATTTGAGGAAATTGACTTTCCATTGATAGAACATGCTGAGTCATAGATTACAGAAAATTTTCTATTGCAGTTAAATTTTTATTTAGAAAATGCATGACAATGGCTAAATTTCGATTTTAAAATTCTTACTCCAAAATGTTCAAGATTTCTACTTTTATAGCATCTGGTCCTTTTGGCATCATCCATCCTATTACTTCCTATTCTCCAGCACTTGTGAGAATAACTAAAATTCAAGATAAGAACTTTTAAACTCTTGGCTATATGTGAAAGAAATTCAAAAATAAAATTAACTGAGTATAACATATGAATCTGGCAAAATTCCGTTATCCGTAGTCCCCCCCACCAAAATCTTCATCTTATCTATGACAAATCCAATGTATGTGAAGTAAATATATGTGAAAACTTTCCATTTGTGATCCGTCGATATCACTTTTTGAGGCTCGTGTTGTTCTACTTCTAGCTCCTCTGTCACTGATATTCACCATTATAGTAATGACCAACTCAGCTGTATATGAATATTTTAAATCCTAAGTCTCCCATGATATCACTCATTTGAGAATCTTAATTTCTCACCTTTGAGGGTATAATCTTTTAATTCTACCATGCTGATACTTTTATTTTCTAGATAGACACATTTCCTTTTTTCCCTTGGAAACACACAATCCCCAATAAAATCCTTTTAGAATATTTCTTTATGGTGTGTACCTGAATCTTCCCGTTTTTATGTAGTCACGTCAGCTAGTAATAGTAGCATACCATTTAATCAAATTATAAAATATAAAGAAAAGTTAAAATTAACCTAAGAATGTTTAAAAACATTAATCTGAAAGTAAAATCTGAGACTGAATGTCTTGTTTAATCCTATTATATGATCATTGATATGTCCTCACACACAGTGCATATGTATGACATAAAGAGTCATTATCACTCTTACTACTACTATTATTCACAGAATACATTCCTTCTTCTCTCCCACAAAAAATAATATAGAAACATTTAACCTAGTTAATTTTAATTAGCTCTAGGGCTATCTGGGAGCCCTAGTGCAGTGGTTAAGAGCTCGATTGCTAACCAAAATGTTGACAGTTCTAACCTACCAGCCTCTCCTTGGAAACACTTTGGGGTAGTTCTACTCGGTCCTATAGGGTCGCTATGAGTAAGAATCAACTCGATGGCAATGGGTTTGGTTTGGTAGGACTATCAGTGGCAATTTTCTAGAATTAAACTTTTCACCTGCTGTAGGATTTAGCAAAATTTTTTCCTTCTTTTTTCTTTTAATTGTGTTTTCAGTGAGAGTTTACAGAACAAATTAGTTTCTCGTTAAAAAATTTATACATAAATTGTTTTGTGACATTGGTTGCAATTTTCACAAAGCGTCAACACCCTCCCCCTTTCCCTTTATACCCTGGATTCTCCATGTCCGTTTGTCCAGTTTTCCTGTCTCTTCCTGCCTTCCTGTCTTTGCTTTTGGGCAGGTGTTGCCCATTTGGTCTTGTATACTTAATTGAACTAACAAGCACATTCCTCATATGCATTATTGTTCATTTTATAGGCCTGTCTAATCTTTGGCTGAAAGGTAGACTTCAGGAGTGGCTTCAGTTCTGAGTTAGCAGGTGTCCAGGGGCCGCAATCTCGGGGGTTCTTCTTGTCTCTGTCAGACCAGTAAGTCTGGTCTTTTTATGTGAATTTAAATTTTATTCTACATTTTTCTTCTACTCTGTGTGGAGCCCTCTATTGTGATCCCTGTCAGAGCAGTTGGCGGTGGTAGCCAGGCACCACCTACTTGTCTGGGCTCAGGCTGTTGGAAGCTGTGGTTCATATGGTCCCATTAGTCCTTTGGACTAACATTTTCCTTTGTCTTTGGTTTTCTTCATTCTCCTTTGCTCTGAACATTATGGAGCCAATAGATGTATTTTATTTTTTTTATTACTGTACTTTAGATGAAGGTTTAGAGAACAAACAAGCTTCTCATTAAACAGTTAGTACATATACTGTTTTCTGCATTGGTTACCAAGCCCACGACATGTCAACACTCTCTTCTTCTCAACCTTTGGTTCCCTATTACCAGCTTTCCTGACCGCCCCCCTGCCTTCTAGTCCTTCCCCCTGGGCTGATGTGTCCCTTTAGTCTCATTTTATTTTATGAGCCTGTCTAATCTTTGGCTGAAGAGTGAACCTCAGGAGTGACTTAATCACTGAGCCAAAAGGGTGTCCAGGGGCTGTAGTCTCAGGGTTTCTCCTGTCTGTCAGGCCAGTAAGTCTGGTCTCTTTTTGTGAGTTAGAATTTTGTTCTACATTTTTCTCAGATCTGTCCGGAACCCCCTATTGTGATCCCTGTTCAGACCAGTCAGTGGTGGTAGCCGGGCACTATCTAGTTGTAATGGACTCAGTCTGGTGGAGGCTGTGGTAGATGTGATCCATTAGTCCTTTGGACTAATCTTTCCCTTGTGTCCTTAGTTTTATTCATTGTCCCTTGCTCCTGAAGAGGTGAGACCAATGAAGTATCTTACATGGCCACTCACAAACTTTTAAAACCCCAGAGGGGATTTAGCAAATTTTTGATATGACAGGCTTCCTCAGTCTGCTAGGTGATGTGAAATCCTTAACAAATTTCTCACATTAACTATGTGTTTGCATACAAGATGCATTAGCTCTTGAGTTTTTCAATTTTGCTATCAGCTGCATGTGATTTGATTAAAGTTAGAAAGGTGAGAAACGACAATAGCCCATTGCCATCAAGTTGATTCCGGCTCATAGTGACCCTATAGGACAGAGTAGAACTGTCCCACAGGGTTTTCAAAGAGTGGCTGGTGAATTTAAACTGCTGACCCTTTGGTTAGCAGCCAGATGCTTAATCACTGCATCACCAGGGTTCCAGGTATCAAAATTAATTCATTCCCCAGAGGCAATCTGTTCTGAAGAGCACTTTTTCATGTAGAATGGAGTAACGGTCTTGTATGTGAGGACAGTCTCTCAACCTCACATGACCTACTCTCATACTCTAGCTTTTGAAGGTTAAAATTTACATGAAAGTTAATTTGAAATTATAATATGTTTTGCTTAATTTCTAAAAATTGTGTAACTAACTTCCAATGCATAAATTCAGACATAAACCTTCTATTGCAGGTCAGCCTAATCTTCTGATTAGGCAGGTGGCTATATTGTATTTTTAAGGTATTGAGCTTTCTTCTGTCACTGACTAAAGTGAATATTTCCATATTTACAGTATCTCCCCTTACATAATTAATACATCATCAAATTCAAATACTCCTGGAAGAAGAGCAATAGTCTAAAATTCCTTTTATCTGAGTGTGAATTAAAAGTTCTATTGCACAGATGGCATGGAGTTATTGGAGATTAGCAAAGGGCAGAGATTGGAAAGGAAAAAAGGTACAACCAAGATACAATGGGCCAGGCAAGGAGAAGCTCAGGACACTGAAAACAAAATTCTGTCCACAATTTTTACAAGGTCATAAACTATTTCTAATTATGTTCTGTGTGTGTCTGTGTGGGTGTTTAAACAACCAGAAAGACCTAACCTTACCAGCCTCTACTCTATGCTTTGATTGCTTTCAAATAAAACTCAACTCTAAGCCTTTATACATTTTGCTGCACCTATTCAGGATGTATTTTTTATGAATCAACTTTACTGGTCATTTTATAGGAATTCAGTATGGTTGCTTGTCAGTGTCCTGACATCCCCTAAAGTAGGCACTTGCTATCCTTTAAAACTCTATTTAAACTACAGAACAACATTATAGGTAGTATAAAGGCTAATTGCATTTTGGATTGCTGGTACCGAAGTATAAAAAGTTTTCATAATTCTTTAATGATTAAGCTACTTAGTGAACCAGTTCTATTTGGAATATCTTCTTTGGTGTATTGTGTTGTCCATGTGTTTTTTATGCCATTATTTACAAATTAGATATTCCACACTTCAAGGGTTCTTTATTCCATTTATATTACACTGAAACCTGTAAGAGTTGGAACTCGATGGGACCACCTTCTTTTTCCGGGTCTCACAAGTATTCCACCTTTGACAGTGTGCAGCCTTACCACTTTTATATCACTTGTTTTAGCAGAAATTATTTGAGTTTTCCTTCTCTGACAATTTCCTGCCTTACACAGATTTCGGCTTTCAATGGTTTTACTGTATTTAGAGTTTTGTTATACTTCGGCCTTAAATTACTTTGTGGTATGGAATCTACTTTTGATGTTTTCTCTTTCTTAAATATTTTATATATTTTTGTACTAAAGTATTTATTATTTTTACATAATTAACTAAAACTTTTGAAACCAGTATCTGTTTAGATTTTTCTTTGTTTAAAAATAAAAACACGTTTTTTAAACTCATCTTTGTTCTTTATGGTTGTGTAGTATTCCATCGTATATATTTACTGCAATTTGCTTATCCGTTCCTCTGTTGAAGGGCACTTAGGCTGTTTTCTTTTCTTTCTTTTTTGCTATTGTAAATAATGCTGCAAGGCCATAGGTGTGCATATGTCTGTTTGTGTCATTTCTATTAGGTCTCTAGGGCATATGCCTTGGAGTGGGATTGCTGTATCATAAGATAGTTCTATTTCTAAGTTTTTGAGGAAGCACCATACCATTTTCCATAGTGCTTGTACCACTTTACAGTCCCATCAGCAATGGATAAGAGTTCCAATCTCCCTACATCCTCATTAACATTAGTTGTTGTTTTTAATCAGTGCCATTTTAGCTAGGGTGAAATGTTATCTCACTGTAGTTTTGAGTTGAATCTCTCTAATAGCTAATGATGCTGAGTATCGTCTCACGTGTTTGTCGGCTGATTGAATTTCTTCTTTGGTGAAGTGTCCATGGATGGTACTGGAGGACATGATGCTAATGAAATAAGTCAGTCACATAAGGACGAATATTGTATAGTCCCACTTTTATAAGAAGAATAGATATATATAGAAAGACCAGTGTTCATTGGTGGTTACCAGGGATGGGTGGGGTGAGGGGAGATTCACCCTGTAGGTTGTAGATACTTGTTATTTTTGGTGACTGGAAAAGTAGTTCAGAAAGTGAGTATGATAAGCACAGCTTGACCAAAGTAAAGGATACCACTAAGATGTTCATGAAAGAAAAGGATATTTGTGCTAAAGAATAGGACATATGTAATTTGGTGACAACACCAATACCAAAAAAATGAGTGTACGGTCACGTATATTTGTGTATAGGCATGTATGTGTACAGGTAGGTACAGGTAAGTACATATGTGTGCACAGTTAGAAATATCTATATGCATGTGTGTGCACAGACATGTACACGTGTGTGCATGCATATATGCTCACAGAAGACACAGTTACAGATATTTCTCAGGCATAATAAAACATCTTATAAAAATGATTTTCTGGGTTTAAAAGCTTAGGCCCTTAGTTTCATGGGACAACTCAATCAATTGTCACCACAAAGTTCATGTCCTGCATCCTCGGAGATGAGTAGCATCTGGGGTTTTAAAAGCTTGTGAAGGGTCATCTGAGATGCAACTATTGGTCTCTACTCACTGGGCACAAAATAGAAGAAACCAAAGTCTTAGAGAAGCAATTGGTCTACAGGGCAAACAGCCTACAGAAGCCACAGCCTCATCTACCCTGAGTCAGGAATAACAAGATGGTGCCTGGCTACAACTACCTAACGTTCTGAACGGGGACACAGTAGGTGGACCCAGATGGAACGAGAGAAAAATACAGAACAGAACTCAAATTCTTTAAAAAGTCCAGACTTACTGAACCAGTTGAAGCTAGAGGACTCCCTGAGACTATCACCCTGCAATACTCTAAACCTTGAACCAAAACTATCCCCTCTGATGTCACTTTTTAGTGAAACAACTAATTGGTACACAAAATAAAGGCTATTACCCATCAGTACAGTGCCCCATTAAAAAACAATCTATATGAGACCAAAACGTCAACAATTATTTTAAAACAAAAATGAGAAGCCTAGTGGTACAGGGAAACCAGATTACTGGAAATGGAAGAACAAGAATGCAATTAAAGAGAATGTTGACACATTGTGAAAAATGTAATGTCACTGAATAACTTGTGTAGAAATTGTTAAACGGGAATCTAATTTGCTGAGTAAAAATTCACTGAAAACACATGAAATATTATTAAAAAATGTATATGAAATACTGTATATTATTTAAATAGTAACATTATGATAAACTTAAAAATAAACATATGTTCCTTTGCTTTATTGTGAAACCTGTTATTTTCACACTTAAAATAGTGTGTGACAGTCTCCAAAATTATAGGAAATTCCTGCAGATGCATTCTGGTTATGAAATGAGAATCCTTATATGGGCTAGGATTGAGGCAAAGATAAAATTAAATGCTTTGTACAAAAAATGAACAATAATGTGTACATAAGCCATTGATGGTGTGATTGAGGGTTAGTAATTTAGGAAGTAGAGCAAAGAATGTCAAAGTAAAAAAAAGTTGTAGGGTAATAGCTACCAGATGGGAAGATGGAGTATAAGACTCAATGAATTGAAATTTTTTATCATGGGATTGGATGAGGGTTCTTAAGTATTAGAAAGTTTTATTATTACATTTTAAGTTGTTGCTGTATTATTTTGAAAAGTAAATTTTGGCTTTTGCTTCCAATCACAGGAAAATCCATTGCACTTATATCCTGGAAAAATAAGCAAATATAAGAATTCAGGGATGCTGGCTATGTATAAGAACAGAATTCAAGCCAATACTCATTAAATTGTAAAGGGCAAGATGAATCAAACAAGCTGGAGTATTTGGGAAGCATCCAAGAAGCTAACATCAAGGCTTTGTGATGTGTTCCAAAGATGCTTAATTAATTGCATGTATGTTAAAATTGTCTATGTATCCTGTACTTTCGCGTTGCCCAAATGGCTGCAAACCTCATAAAGCTGGGAACAGAATAAAATCAAGTCTAGGAGGCAGACACTATAATTCATGTGCTCCAGGCACCAGAATAAAAGATTTATATATTTTCTCATGTAATCATCACAATTTTTATTTAATTTTAGTAATGAAAAAAATGAGCTTTATATTGGATACTTGACAATATATTCAATCAGAATTGATGTGAGCTATAATATAAACCCAGTTGACTAAGAATTATGAAATAAGCAAATATTTAAAAACTACTTTGATTTTTGTTTCTCTTATATTTGTTTGCCTAGGTCAAGAGACCTGCAGACTGAATCAACTTTGCAGACTTAGGCAACTATATTAGCTTTTTTATTAAACTATAAATATGACCAAAGAAGTCATCATAAGTGTACGACTCACTGAATGAATATTTACAAAATGAACAGTGTTTCAGTTTCTATGTCAAGAAACAGAAAAATTACCAGAAATACCAACATCCCTCTCATATTTCCTTTCCAGTCACAACCCCTTCAAAAATAACCACTGTCTGTGTTTGGATTTTGTTGGTTTGATCTACACCAACAAAATGTCATATAGCATTCTCTTGCGTGAATATAATCCTAGAACACTGTGCTCCACAACTGGAAGCCAGATGGGCCCAGCCTTGAATATCTGTAAAATATTCAGCTCTGATCCTCAGAGGTTCCATCCCAGATTCACAGCCTCTCTCTCTATCAGTAAAAGTAACTTATAAAATTTAACAGCTATCTGGAAGGGGAGACTGGCAGTGTACTCGTGTGTGTGTATGTTTTATTATAGAGTTCTTTAAAATATCTAACACACACACGAATAGGATTCAACAATGTAATAAACCACCATGTACTCATCACCCAGCTCCAACAACTATTAACCCATGGCAAATTCTGATACATCCATACCCCTTTACATTACACTCTATAATGTTTCAAATAAAATTATATTAGCAATATTATTTCATCTACAAATAGTTTACCGTATATCTTTTAAAGAAAAACTAATATTTGTAACATAAGTGCAAAACCATTGTATGACTAAAATTAAATTATTAACAACTCCCTAATTATCATACATTATCCAATGAGTTTCAAATTTTAAATTGTTTATAAATATGAAATCAGAACAAAGTTAAGGCATTTTGATTGTAAATATATCTTTTACAGATCTCTGCAGTTTTTAAAAGATTGTTTGTTGAAGCAACACATTATTTTTCTTCACGAGTGTCCCACAGATTGGATTGTCTTATATTTGCATGCTGTTTTAGCTACCTAGTGCTGTTGTAACAGCAACACCATAAGCGGGTAGTTTTAAAGAGCAGAAGTTTATATTTCCACACTTCTGGAGTCTTAAAGTGCAAATCAGGGTCTCAGACTTGTCACGTCGATTACTGTTTTGGGCCTTTCTCCTAGTTTATGATGACTGACAGCAGTCATTGACATTCCTTTGCTTATAGTTGATCCTCATATGCTGTCTGTCTTCTTCACCTGTGAATATGTCTCTGTGTTCATTCTGCTCTTTTATAAGACACCACTTTGAAGCCACTAGATTTAGGGCTCCTTCTATTTCTATTTTGGTGTGGTCCTACTAACAAAACAAAAGAAAATCTCTATTTCCAAACACGGCTGTATTTACAGATGCAGGGGTTAGGACTACGTATTGAATTTGTATCACATGCCCATATTATAGTTCTATAGTTCAACATATGTCTCTCAAGTTGAATCAAGAGGTTTGATCTGATGCAGACTGGATTTTTTTTTTTTTTTTTTATAAGCAAGACTACCTCATAGACAACATTAAGTTTTTACTTCAGGAGGACTATGATGTCTTATATATGTATATTTAACATTTTATAATAGTAGTTTAATGTTTCCTCTCATTAATAAACCACCTCTCTAGTACTTTTTTTTCTATTTTCTGAAACTTGCTTTCTATTTGGATTTTCCTTTACAAACTCAAATTCCATATGTATTGGATCTTCTTTGCCCCTTTCCCTACTCATCTGTCTCTCAAAGTCTTTAAACTTTTTAATTCTAATGTTATTCTTTTTTTCTCCTTTTCACATCGTGTTTTCTTAGGGAACCATCTATTGTCTTTACTCATTTTTCTTCTAATTCTGTCTTCTGTCTAAAATTATTTTTATTCTTTTATATGTAATTATTTTCTGGGTTCCATTATCTGTTTTATGAGATTTTTTACAGATTTAAAAATTTTTTCTTCAAAGATATTATTCAACATTTTATTGTCTTTTTTTTTTCTTTTTAATACATTGTGTGGGATTTGACTGTGATACTTTGCCTGCTCATTTTAACAAGGCATTAATGTGTCTGATAGGGTCAATGCAACAGCACACAACAGCATCAACAACTGTGTGTCTGAAGGAATAAATGAGTCATAATAGCTTCCCTAACTTCATAAAGTTAAAAAATAATATTGTATAGTTTTTTTTTTTTTTATAGTGTATGTGTTTCTCTAAATCTCTTTTCTCCTCTAGAGTTAGCTGTTATGTTTTCTTTTACTTCTATTTCCTTTGTTTTTTCTCAAATTTGAAATCAGTTTTTCTTAGTATGGGGCTTTGTTCTGCAAAAGAGCTTGATTTGTTGACTTTTGTTTCAGCACTGTCATGGACAGAGTGGATGTGTGGCCTGCCATAATCCCCATCTCTTGGTGCCATATCTTTGCATAATCCTCTCCCTGTGAGTGCGGCAAGAACTCTGACTTGCTTTCAAACAATAGACTGTGACAAATATGATGCGATGTTATTTCTCTGATTATATTACATTATTTAGAACTCTGTCTTGCTACCAAACTTTCTAGAGACTCTGTCCTCTAGCTGGCTTTGAAGAAGTAAGAGGTTATGATTGTAGACCTATTTGACAAGGAGTTTAGGGTGGCATCCAGGTTACAAAAACCTCCAATAAAAAGCCAGAGCCCTGTTTTACATCTGCAAAGAAATGAAGTCTTTCAAACCTGAGTAAGTGGAGTTTCCAGATGAGAATGCAGGCTGGCCAACATCTTGGCTGCATGACCCAACAAAGTCAGGTCCAGACTCCTCACATGCAGAAACTGTGAGATAATAGATGTGTGTTTGTTTTTAAGCCTTTAAGGTTGTGATCATTTGTTATGTACCAGTAGAAAACTAGTATAAGCCCATTCAGACCTTACCTTGGGACCCTTTCATTCACCTGTGGATGTGCAAAACTCTTCCAGTTTCAGCTATTATTCATCACTTGGCCTGTTGCACTCTCCAATGAGTACCTTTGGACTATTGTATTTTTTTTTCTCAGCTTTGGCAGATATCCCTTTTTTCCCCCTGCTGATATTTTATCCCACTCATTGTATTTTGGGGCTTATGAGGATTATTACAGATTGAATTGTACCCCTCAAAAATATGTGTTGTAAATATGTGTTGTAAATTATAACCTGTGGTTATAATACCATTTGGAATAGGGTTTTCTTTGTTATGTTAACAAGACAGTGTTAGTGTAGGGTGAGTTTTAAGTCAATCTCTCTTGAGATAAAAGAGATTAAGCAAGCAAGTGAGCAAGTAGAGATGGGGGAAGATAGATGCCACCTTACATGAAGATCACAAAGGGGCCAACAGAGAGAAAACCTAAAGAATGAGAACACCTTCCCCTATACCTGGTGCCTTGAATTTGAACTTGTAGACTCCTAAACTGTGAGAAAATAAATTTCTGTTTGTTAAGGCCACAGTAGATAATTTAGACAAGGATATGTTTCAGTTAGTTTGCCTTATTTTGTTTTGTTTTGTTTAATGTTTGTTTTGTACATCAATTTTTGGTTCTGTTTTATTTTCGACTTGTCTGTTCTATAAAATATTGGGGGTAGTTAAAAAGCTGTGTCACCATTGCCGTTTTCCAAGAATTTCCTGTTGTACATCCTAAGATTCACTTAATCTTTCCAAATTACTTTCCAAACTGGTATAATCTATAGATCTATGCAAAATAGTTTTAATTACTCAACTTGACAGCAAAAATACCAGCTTTTATTGTTTTTTAAGCCAATTTGCACCACAGAAGAGAAACTTGGCAATCTGCTTCAATAAAGTTACAGCCAAGAAAATTCTATGGAGTAGTTATACTCTGTAACACATGGGGTTGCCGTGAGTCGGAGTCATATTAACGGCACACAACAAAATCACTACTCTCTCTCTGCATATATATATATATATTTTTTTGTAATTTATTTTGTCGTTGTTGAGAATATGCACAGTAGAGTGTACACCAGTTCAACCATCTCTACATGTACAATTTAGTGATATTGATTACATTCGTATATTTTGGAGAGTAATTTTCTTTTATTGCATTCATTGAAAATATATTTGCTATGCCTTTAGCTTTTATTTTGATGTTTAGTAATATAATTTATGCAGACAAGTTATTGTTATAATATAGTTAATTTTATTCATATTTTATTTAATATTTGTCTTATTTTCACATTATTTGAGATTGCTTCCCTAGTATGTTTTAATATTTTTCTTTCCAAATTTTTACAGTTTTGCTTTCCAAATTCAAGTTATTAAGTCTAATTGGAACTGATTTATGTTCACAGTATGAAGTAGGGATTTATTCCTCACTCCTGTATAACACTACTTCATTTATATACCAGTTTTCTGTAAGTGCTTGGGTCATTTTCTGGGCTAGCAGATTTTGCTATCAATATTCATAGTTTTGGGATGGTTTGGTTTTTTATATAAATATAAAATAATAATAGGGTTTTTTTTTTCCTACCCTTTTATCTATATAATTGATTTTTCTTGTCTTAACTACTGGCTTGGGCGTATAATATGATTGTGACAATAATAATAGTAGTAATGCTTCATTCAGGAATTTAAAGGGTATAGTGTAAATGTTTCAAAATTATAATATAAACGATAATCCCATCTATTCCTAGTTTGCCAAGTATTCTTTTTATCATAAATGCAAATTTAACTTTACTAATTTTTCTGCATTATTTGAGATGATTGTTTTTATTTTTCAATTAGAATTTAGTTCATTATTGTAATGGGTTTTTAAAAGGGAATTTAGTTGCTCAGAATTGAATTAATCATAATTCATGTTTCAGGGTGTGCTGTCTTCACTGATCTAGGAATGATCTGTTTTTTACTTGTTTTTTGTCTACAGTAAGTTTGTGAGCCAGAATGTTGACCATAGCTTACATTTAGAAATTTATTTGTCCCCTATACTATCGCTCTACTTTACGCTCACCCCTCTGTCCTGATCATTTAATAGTTAACCTCAAATATTGCTTTAAAAATCGTTTTAGCACCTATACATATTTGTTTAAATATGATATTGTTTAGTTTTATTGTTTTTGGTCTTTATAATCAGTATGCTATACATAATTTTCTGAGACTTGCATATTTAATTCAAATATTATTATGAAATCTCTACCAATGACCTTTTAGTAAATTTTTTTTTTTAATTAACTATTGCAAACAGTACTGTTATAAACATCTTTATATCGATTTCATTTGCAAATGTGTAAAGATTCTTTTTATATACTTAAGTGTGGAATCACGGGTGTTTAGGTTATGTGAATATTTAGTTTCATAAAATGTTGCCAAATTGCTTCCTAAAGTGGATATTTTAATTCCCATATACACACACAAGTAATGTATGAGAACATTTTATCCACAACCTCTCTTAAACCTGGCACTGTCAAGCTTCATAGTGTTGACAAATAAAATTTATGCAATAAAATGTGTGTAAAATCATAGTTTACTATGCCATACATTTAAAATTTCCAAACTAATAATAAGATTTTCAAACTCAACAAATTCCGTACATTCTCTCTTTATCAAGAATTTATATATATATATATATGTATATATATATTCAATTATTTATTTAGGAGTCCAGTTTCATACATGATCACTCTATTATCTTTTTATGTTAAAATGTGAATCAAAATTTACTCCCTTGACCTTGGTTTGAGATTTCACACTGATTATTATATGATTCCAGTGGGAAGCATGGAGTTAACTATATCAGTGATAATTTTACAAGTCATATTCACAATGCGTTAGTCATGTCTCTAACCTGACCACATTGCTCAGCCCTTTGTTTATCGAGGAGCAATAAAGAGGAGCCAGGCAGATCACACTATTTTAATAACTTGTCCAAGGTCACATGATCAGTGTGTGGGAGGAAGATTTGATGTCATGAATGTTTAATATCATGCTTCTTTGTAATTTTACTGTAAACTTTTCCTACTGAACTTTTTAAACAGCCCAGTTTCTCAATGAGAATTTCTTTTTCACTGTTGACATTGTGAAAGTAGTACTTTGGGCTCCCTGCATTGTTCCATTAATTTGTTAAACATTTATCAATTACCTACACTGTCCAATACACTAATAAAGGCATTGATTATTTGCTGATATTTGTGTATTCTTCATATTGCAGGACTTTTTGGTTTAAAAACACTAGGCAATCAATAAATATTCAATGGTGGTCAATCTCAAGAAAGCACATATTAAGTTGAAATTTGATCAGTCTTACATATAAAAATAGGAAACCCTTTGGCAAATGTTTTATTAAAACCTCAAAGCAGAATATAAAAGGATTAAACATTTCAAACAATCCCACAGGTTAAAAAAAAAAAAATCACTAGAAATAGACATAGTATTGTTGCCTTTCTTTTTAGGTATTTTTTTCCTCAGAGTGATTAGGTCTAGCCTGAAGAAAATTAGATTTTTATTCTACACAAATCTGCATTAGTTTGTTAGCTGATGATTTGAGGGTCTCTCTCTCTCTCTCTCTCTGCTTTTCCAGTAATAGATCAATAGTTTCTAAGAGAAATTGTGAAATGTATTTTCTTATTATAAGCACATCAATTTGCTGCTCAGTTTAATTTTTCCTCATACCCTTAGGTGATAGTGACTATGAATAGAGGATACTTGATTATTGTAATATTGAGGATCTGTTATAATAGGAATAATTATAGGACCTAAAGTCTAGTTCATGTGTCATTTATTTCAGATATCTGGATCACTTTTCAAAAGTGCAATAAAATTACGTCATAAGAATATTAAAATGGAAACAAAGTATTAAATGGATTTAATAAAGATAGTTTTAAAAATAACATGTTGTCTTCATTCAAAACCGTACTGCTTGATGATTATAAAGCATTAGACAATATTCATTTTGTTGCTTTGTTTGGTATTTTTAGAATTCTTCCTCGTCTTGAAATGCAACAACTGATATGATGCTGAGTCACAATATTTCATGTTTAAGTTTGATTTAATGTCATCAACTCCTTTTGTTAATGCTCAAAATTATAAGGACAGGTGTTTGTTTTTGCCGATTATTTTTGTGGGTATATTAATTTCGTAAGGAACTTTTAAGTTTTATGAAAAACAATATAGCCATCATATATTTTGGGGGGGAGGAATTAAAAAAAAAAAAACGTTCAATGTAGTTGCTCATTGTCACATTTCACAAAATCATATTTCACGTGACGACTCTAGAAAAGCAGGCTGTAGAATGTAGCCATTGTAGTTCCCTAAATAGTTTAACCATGTAACATTACCTGAAATTTGCTTTTTATGGGGGAAATCATTAGTTATGTGTTGCATATGACAGGTAATGTAAATAATAAAGTCATTATAAAGTGGTAAATTCCATTGTTTTTTCCATTGTTTTTTACGGCATCAGTGGATTTAAAAGTTGACTTTTTGTATTTTAATCTCATCTGTTTTGTATTATTCATGACTGGATATGCAATTTTCAGTTTGGTTTTATAAGGAATTCCCAACCTTATATTGCTTTGCAACCTTTTGTGACTCTTGAACTGATAGGCTATATAGATTGTGGCATATGTATGAAATTCCTTGCATATTTATCTTGAGATGAAAGACATTTATGAAAGGTGTATCGGAAATATTGACAAAATAGTATTTTGGATTATATAACTCATATTTAAATATTTGGTTTGTTAAATAAACTTTTAAAAATTTAGAGCATTTTTAGATTTACAGAAAAAGAAATTACAGAAAATTCTCAGATACCCAGGATCCAGTTTCTACTATTATCGACATCTTATTTTGTATGGTGTATTTGTCACCATTAATGTACCAATATTGATGCATTGCTACTTACTAAAGTACCTATTTTTCTCAGATACCCTTAGTTTTCACCTAATGCTCTTTATCTGTTCCAAGATCCCATCCAGAATTTCATAATACACTAGTCATATCTCCTTAGGTATCTCTTCTCTATGACCATTACTCAGACTATCATTTATTATCCAGCACTTATCTGCCAGCTTGTCATACTATTGTGCCTTGCATATTGCTGTGACACTGGAACTTATGTCACTGGTATTTCAAGTACCAGCAGGGTCACCCATGATGGGCAGGTTTCAGCAGAGTGTCCAGATCAACACAGACTAGGAAGAAGGAAGTGGCAATCTACTTCCAAAAAATTGTCCAGTATATTGGCAAAAGATGAGTGACTCAGGTTGGAAGACACTCAAAATACGACTAGAGAAGAGCTGCCTCCTCAAGTAGAGTAGATTTTAGTGAAGTGAATAAAGCTTTCAAAATCTTCATTTGCTAATGTGGCGTGACTAAAAATGAGAAGAAACAGCTGGAAACATCGGTTAATAATCATAACATGAAATGTACAAAGTATGAATTCGGGAAAATTGCAAGTTGTCAGAAATGAAATGAAAAGTGTAAAGATCAGTATCCTAAGTATTAGCAAGCTAAATGGACTGGAATTTACCATAGTCAATCTGAAAATTATATGACAAAAATGAGGAGGAATGGTGTCACATTCGTCATCTATAACATTTCAAAACCTATGCTGAAGTAGAAAACCATCAGTGATAGGATAATGTCCATATGCCTTCAAGGAAGACCACGTGTTTGTCAGTTTGTATTACTGTGGGGGTTTGCCTGTTGCTGTGATGCTGGAAATTATGCCACCAATACTTAAATCCCATCAGGGTCACCCATGGCAGACAGGTTTCAGATGAGTTTCCAGACTAAGACAGACTAAGGAGAAAAGACTGACTACCTACTTCTGAAAATAATTAGCCAGTGAAAACCTTATGAATAACTGCAAAGCATTGTCTGATATAGTGCTGGAAGAAGGGTCCCTCAGGTTGAAAGTCACTCAAAATACAACTGGTGAAGAGCTGCCATCTCAAAGTAGAGTCAACCTTAATGACATGGATGGAATCAAGCTTTCTGGACCTCCATTTGCTGATGTGGCACGACTCTAAACGAGAAGAAACAGCTGCAAACATCCATTAATAATCAGAACATGGAATGTATGAACTATGAATCTAGGAAAACTGGAAATCCTCAAAAATGAAATGGAATGCATAAATGTAGGTATCCTAGGCATTAGCGAGCTGAAATGAACTGGTATTGGCCATTTTGAATCAGACAATCTCATGCTACTACATCAGGAATGACAAATTGAAGAGGAATGTCGCTGCATTCATCATCAAAAAGAACATTTCAAGATCTATCTTGGAGTACAATGCTGTTGTGATAGGATAATATCTGTACACCTACAAGGAAGACCAGTTAATACTTTTGTCCAAATTTACACACTGACCACTAAGGCCAAAGATGAAGAAATTGAAGATTTTTACCAATTTCTGCAATTTGAAATTGATCAAACATACAATCAGGATGCATTAATAATTACTGGTGATTAAAATGTGAAAGTTGGAGACAAAGAAGAAGAATTGGTAGTTGGAAAATAAGGACTTGGTGATAGAAATGATGCCAGAGATCATATGACTGAATTTTGAAGGACCAACCACTTCTTCATTGCAAATACCTTTTTTCACCAACATAAACGGTGACTGTACACATGAATCTCACCAGATGGAATGCACAGGAATCAAATTGACTACATCTGTGGAAAGAGATGATGGAAAAGTTCTATATCATCAGTCAGAACAAGGACAGGGGCTGACTATGGAACAGACCATCAATTGTTCGTATGCAAGCTCTAGTTGAAATTGAAGAAAATTAGAACAAGTCCACAAGAGCCAAAGCATGACCTTGAGCATATCCTACCTGAATTTAGAGACCACCTCAAGAATAGATTTGATGCACTGAGCACTAACGACCAAAGACCAGACAAGTTGTGGAACGACATCAAGGATTTCAAGCATGAAGAAAACAAGAGATCATTTAAAAGACAGGAAAGAAAGAAAAGACCAAAATGGATGACAGAAGAGACTCTGAAACTTTCTTTTGAACGTAGAGTAGTTAAAGCGAAAGGAAGAAATGATGAAGTAAAAGAGCTGAAAAGAAGATTTTAAAGGGCAGCTCGAGAAGACAAAACAAAGTACCATAATGATATGTGGAAAGACCTGGAGTTAAAAAACCAAAAAGGGAACAAGGTTGGCATTTCTCAAGCTGAAAGAATTGAAAAAAAAAAAATTCAAGCCTCGAGTGGCAATATTGAAGGATTCTAAGGGGAAAATATTAAACGACCCAAGAAGCATTAAAAGAAGATAGAGGGAATACATAGAGTCACCATACCAAAAAGAATTGGTCAACCTTCAACTATTTCTGAATCAGGAACCAATAGTACAGAAGGAAGAAGTCTAAGCTGCACTAAAGGCATTGGCAAAAAAAAAAAAGGCTCCTGGAATTGACGGAATACCAATTGAGATATTTCAACAAACAGATGCAGCAATGGGAATGCTCACTCATTTATGCTAAGAAATTTGGAAGACAGCTACCTGACCAACTGACTGGAAGAGATCTGTGTTTACCCCATTCCCAAGAAAGGATCCAACCAAATGCAGAAATTATTGAACAATATCATTAATGTCACAATTAAAATTTTGCTGAATATCATTCAAAAGCAGCTGCAGCAGTATTTCAACAGGGAACTGCCAGAAATTCAAGCCAGATTCAGAAGAGGATGTGGAAGAAGGGATATTGCTGATATCAGATCAATTGTGGCTGAAAGCAGAGAATACCAGAAAGATGTCAACCTGTTTTTTTTTTTTTGACCTGCAAAGGCATTCCACTCTATGGATCATAAAAAATTACAGATAACTTTGCAAAGAATGAGAATTCCAGAAACACTTTACTGCGCTTGTAAGGAACTTGTACATAGACCAAGATGCATTCGTGAGAACTGAAAAAGCAGATACTGAGTGGTCTAAAATCAGAAAAGGTATGCAACAGGTTTGGATCTTTCACCATACTTATTCAATCCAAGAAGCAGGACCATATGAAGAAGAACAGGCCTCAGGACTGGAGGAAGACTCATTAACAACCTGTGATATGTTTCCTAAAAGTGAAGAGGATTTGAAACACTTACTGATGAAGATCAAAGACTACAGCCTGCAGGGTGGATTACACCTCAACATAAAGAAAACAAAAATCCTCACAACTAGGCCAATAAGCAACATCATGATAAACGGAGAAAAAAATAGAAGTTATCAAGGATTTCATTTTACTTGGGTTTACAATCAACACTCATGGAAACAGCAGTTGAGAAATCGAATTGACATATTGCATTGGGCAAATCCGTTGTAAAATACTCTTTAAAGTGTTAAAAAACAAAGATGTCACTTTGAGTACTAAGGTGTGTCTGATGCAAGCCATGGTATTTTCTACTGCCTCTTGTTAGTGAAAAACTGTATAATGAACTAAGAAGACAGAAGAAGAATTGATAATTTTGAATTACGGTGCTGGCAAAGAATACTGAATACACCAGGGACTGGAGGTAGAGTGGTTAAGAGTTTGGCTGCTAACCAAAATGTGGGCAGTCAGAATTGACCAGCTGCTTCTTGGAAACCCTGTGGGGCAGTTCTACTCTGTCCTATAGGGTAGCTGAGTCAGAATCGACTGGAAGTAAATGGGATTAGTTTTTTTGATTTGTGACCAGAACAAACAAATCTGTCTTGGTAGATGAACAGTCAGAATGCTCCTTAGAGGCGAGGATGGCGTGACCTAGTCTCATGTCCTCTGGATATGTTATCAGGAAGGACCTGTCCCTGGAGAAAGGCATTATGCTTGGTAAGGTGAGGGTCAGAGAAAAAGAGGAAGACCCTCAATGAGATGGATTGACATAGTGCCTGTAACAATGAGCTTAAACATAGTAATGACTTGACGATGGTGCAAGACCAGGCGGTGTTTTGCTCTGTGGTAAAAAAAAAAAAAAAAATTTTTCTTTACCTAGAGTTGCTGTAAGTCAGAAGCAACTCAACGGTAATCATTGTTTTTGATGACTTGAATGTTTTGGGAAGTAGTGGTTAGGTATTTTGTAGAATGTCGCTCGATTGGATCCCTCAGCTTGTCTGATGTTTTTCTCATGATTAGATTTGTGTTATGGGGTGTTTGTAAGAAAGAACACAGAAGAGCCATTTTAACAATGGCACAAGTTATTAACATGACTTATCACTGTTAATGTTGACTTTGATCCCCTGTTTGAAGTAATGTTTGTCAGGTTTCTACTCTAAAAAGTTACTTTTCTTAAGCTTTTCTCCATACTTTTTTTTTTTTTTCTTCTCTTAGTACAGAAGTCACTAATCACATCTCATACTTAAGGAACATGGAGTTATATACTGCTTTGTAAGGCAGAGTATCTTCATAAACTAATTTGAATTCTTCTGGACAAAAGATTTCTATCTTCTGCATCATTTAAAAAATATTTCTTTATTACATCAGAATGCACTCATAAATATTTATATTATAGTTTGAGTTATAATTCAATTCAAATTTTTCATTTCTCAAATTTGCTGGCCATTGGGAGCTGTTTCAGGTGACTCCTATGTCACTTTATCCATATCATTATGGTGTGTTTTTCAGTTTTTTTGGTCTTTAGTTTTAACAAATTTCTCCCACTTCGCACATCTAGAGTTTCTTAGGTCAGTACCTCCTCCCCCCCCACCCCCCACTTCAGTGAGAATGTTTCACATGTTTATAATGCAATTAGATTGATTTGTCACATTCTGCTTTCCACTCTTGGATCCCCTGACTTAATTTTTTTTTTTTTTTTTTGCAAACACTAAGGTTCACTCTTTATGCTGTTAAGTTCTATAGTAATAGACGAGGCATAGTGGTATGTATCCACCATTACAGTATCATACAGAATAGTTTCACTACCCTAATAAAGCCACCGTGCTTCACCTATTCAACACTTCTTCCTTTTTCAAAACTCCTGGAAATCACTGATCTTTTAATCATCTAACCACTGCCGTCAAGTCGATTCCGACTCTATATACGTTTAACTTTTCCAGAATATTACATAACTGAAATCATAGTTTGTAGCCTTTTCAACCTTGCTTCTTTCACTTAGAAATATGTTCTATGGTCCATTCACTGCTTTTCATGACTTCATAGCTCTTTTCTTTTATCTCTAAATAATAATACAGTTGACTGTATTGTGGGTCTATTTCTGGGGTCTATTTTCTGTTCCATTGATCTGTGTGCCTGTTCTTTCACTAATATTGCTCCATCTCGATTACTATAGAGTCATAATAAGTCTTGAAATCTGGTAGTGTGCCTTCCAACTCTTCTTCTTCTTCAGTATTGTGTTAAAAAGTTTAAGCCTTACCTTTCCATATAAACTTTAACATAAGTTTATCAATATCTACAAAAGATCTTTCTGGAATTTTGCTTGGCCTTGCTTTGAATCTATAAATTAAGTTGGGAAGAACAGACATCTTAACAATATGGGGTCTTCCAACCCTGTAACAGGAAATGTATCTCCATTTATTTAGACCTTCTTTAATTTCTTGCATCAGAATTTTTTAGTTTCTCACATACAGGTCTTGTACATATTTTATAAGATTTATATCTACATATTTCAATTTTTTGGTGCTACTGTAAGTGGTATTTTTTTATTTCAACTTCCACATGTTTGTACTTAGTATATAGGAAAACAATTGATTTTGTATAAGTACTTTTATCCCATGATCTTGCTATACTTGCATACTGGGTCTAAGACTTTTTTGTTTTTGTTTTGTCTTCCCAGCTCCTCCTGATTTTCTACCAAAACAACTTTGTCATATGTAAACAAAGATAGATTTATTTCTTCATTCCCAATTTGTAAACCTTTTATTGCCTTTTTTCTGATTGCACTAGCTAAGACATCCAGTAAAATGTTGAATAGGAGTGTTAAGTGTTACCAGCTTTAAAGGTAAAGTTTGACAATTGTAAAAGCATAACCAATACCAATATCACTGAAATGTTGAAAAATCTTGAAAAGGCACTAAATTAATGTTTCACCAAAATTTGGTAGAGGCGACAGCAGTTCTCAAGAATCTCTGGGAAGTTCCTGACAATCTCTCAAACCACAGTAACAATGTGGGTAGTTCTCACTGCTCAACAGGAAGCTCCTATGAATCTAATCTATCCATATCAGCCTGTGACTGCCACTGTGCAAAATATGGCCCTTTCTTTTTTAATGCCTTACAAATCTCTGGGGATTTACTATCTTGGCAAACTCTAATCCAGGCCTAATATTGGAAAAGAGATTCTAGCAAATGTAGTTTTTGACAAATTACAGGAGAATATAGAAGGTGGTGGGGATGGTATTGATTTAGTGATGGACAATATGGCACAAAGAGTTTAAAAGCAGTTATTAAAGACAACTTGTGTGAAGTAGTTAATCTCAAATCTGTCATTCAGTCTTACATTTTTATTTCAATGTGTTTTCCTTGATATTTTTTGTCTCTTTGATATTGAATGAGCTTTCCCAAAAGGTTATTCACTACTCAATGATATTTAGGCTTCATTTATTTTAGAGAATTTTGTACTTTCTTTTGAAATTAGGGTATGAATTGTTATGCCCTTTACTATCACCTATTGCCTGTGTAGTAATCTTGAATTTCTTCTAATATATAAAGTATATGCTGAAAATTGGAGGGGACATCATTATATTCTTACAGCATCCTTGGCTTCAATATGTCAAAACATCCATACACATATGGGAAATTTTACATAGCTAATCATTTTTGCTATAGATCACAAAATACAAGAAATATATAAGAAGATAAAAAAAATCACTAGATTAGACTACAAAAGGAAAACAATAATATCATCTTTATCACTTAAACTCTTTGAAAAACAACTCATAATTGCTACTTATGAGACATGGATTTTTTTTTAATCAAACCTGTTTCAGTTGAGTGGATTCTGACTCATAGCCACCCTATAGGACAGAGTAGAACAGCACTGTAGCGTTTCCAAGGAGCACCTGGTAGATTCAAATTGCCATAGCTCTTAACCACTACACCACCAGGGTTTTTTAAATAGGGATCCTTAATTGTGAAGTCACTGAAAAACATATACAAGGCAGGAAGTTGTGGTAACATAAAGAACAGCCCAAACTAAATAAAATTTTTGAAAATGTCTAAATTTGTAGAGAATTTAGAGGATCATATCATTTATTCCTACCACTTTCATTGGCATTATGCTTTCCAATAAAGCCTGCTAAAGAGTTCTCTGTCCTTAGCTTAATTCATCATTCTGGGAGTTTGAAGACAGTAGATGAATGTCATGGTACCAGTAACATGCACAAAATTAGAAAAGATTAATCTTAAAGTTTGCGATTTAATTGAAGGGCAAGTTTTTTTT
Organism: Loxodonta africana; assembly: GCF_030014295.1. Lineage (NCBI taxonomy): Eukaryota > Metazoa > Chordata > Mammalia > Proboscidea > Elephantidae > Loxodonta > Loxodonta africana. Next base: position 46,651,774 of record NC_087345.1, read on the forward strand.
TTTTTTTTTTTTTACATTTAATTATCAGATAACACAAGCAAATGCAGATATAGCATATTTCTAACATAATTTTAATCTTGCACAAACTGGAAGACGTAAAGGATAAGGATTATGCTCTGTTGCTTTTGTACTTGCAAATCCTGCATATTTCTCTGGCACATTTTAAGTATTTGTCCTGGAGAGTTTTATCTTCAAGAATAAATAAAGAAATGTGGAGACTTGTCATGCATAAACTCATTTATTTTATTGCAAGGTAGTCATGATAAGGCACCCAAGTAAGACCTCAAGACATTCCTTTAGCAATGAAGAATCAGAATTAACAATTACAGTGTTAGTTTAAATGTTAGAGTCCAAATCTTTAGACTTCAGACTTTTACCTCTAACAAGTGGTCTTGGGGAGGAGACTTTACCAACTCTCAAAGTCAGAGATGGTTCCATATAGCTGGTGTCCAAGGTCAGTTGTGGTGAGCAGTATCTCAGTCTTCAGGTGGAGAATCAGAGAGATCTTTTGCTTCTGTCTTCTTCTCCAAAAATGAGCAAAAATTCATGGATTTATATACCCTGTATGCTGTCATGTTTAACTATAATTGGTATGTTTTACTGCCAATTAAAAAACTGTTGTATGACATATTCATGTTTTTAAATTTACATTATGCTTTATTGTTAATTAGGGAATTGTTGTATGACATATTTATGTTCTTGTTTACTACATGTTTCAAGACCAAGTTAATGAAAAATTATGGGAATTGCTTAATGATGTATTTATGTTTTGTTAATTTAAAGAGATTTGATTAACGTTACATTCTGTTATAACAGAGTGCAGATGCACAGCCTAATTTCAGAAAGTCATTTACAATCTACTTCTTATACTTCTATTATCTATTTTAAAGTCTAGAAATATTTATAGTTAGTGGTTAAAGAGCTTTATAGTTATAGTTTCTAGTTCTAAGTTCAGAAATTCACTATTTCTAACTTCAAATTAACAACTTGTGATATTCAGATGACACAACATTTCTTGCTGAAAATGAAGAGGATTTGAGGCACTTATTGATGAAAATAAAAAATTATAGCCTTCGCTATGGATTACACCTCAACATAAAGAAAACAAAAATCCTGACAACTGGACCAATAAGCAACATCACGTTAAACGGAGAAAAGATTGAAGTCAAGTGTTTCATTTTACTTGGATGCACAATCAATACCCATGCAAGCAGCAGTGAAGAAATCAAATGATGTATTGCTTTGGGTAAATCTGCTACAAAAGACTTCTTTAAAGTGTTAAAAAGAAAGGAGGTCACTTTGAGGACTAAGATATGCCTGACCCAAGCTATGGTGTTTTCAATTGTCTCATACATGCAAAGCTGGACAATGAATAAAGAAGATGGAAGAAGAACTTATCCCTTTGAATTATGGCGTTGGCAAAGAATATTGACTATATCATGAACTGCCAGAAAAATGAACAAATCTGTCTTGTAAGAAGTACAGCTGGAATTCTCCTTAGAAGCCATGATGCCGAGACTTTGTCTCACTTTAGATATGTTATCAGGAAAGACCAGTCTCTGGAGAAGGACATCATGCTTTGTAAAGGAGGACATCAATAAAAAAGAGGAAGACCCTCAATGAGATGAATTGAAATGTGGCTGCAACAAAGGGCTCAAACATAGAAAGTATTGTGCAGATGGCGTAGAACTGGACAATGTTTCCTTCTGCTGTATGTAGGGGCACTATAAGTCAGGACTGACTGGATGGCACCTAACACAACTTCACATTATAAGTGACTTATACATAGGCTTTGAAAAGTATTCTAAAAATATCATAACATTGTGAAAAAGCATTATAGAAGCATACATAATAGTGATTTACACATGTGTTTTAAGAATATTACAGAATTAGATATGATTTGAGAGCACACAGAAACCATACAGAACAGTATTCATTAAATGTTTGATCAATGAATTAATGTATTGTTAGGTCTTGTCTGTCAGTAACAAATTTAACACAATCTTGAAATTTCTCCTTTAGGAGTAGAGAATTTTTTTTCTATTACAGGATTTGGGACAAGTTTTGAAATATCCTATCAGATCTCCTATGGACTATACAGGATAAACTGAGTAGTCTGAGCTCGGGTCTCTGTAATCTGCAGGCTGGCATCCAACTTCTAATATAATCTTACTTTCAAGCACTCCAATTAAGATTGGTCAGATTTTTTCTTTGGTACATTTGATTCTTACTGTTATTTAAACAGGCATTTCTTTTCATTTATAGATACTTTTTCTCACACCTTTTTACCTTGCTCATGAATTTTAAGAATACTTTAAGCACCTGCATGAGGAAATGAAATAATGGTATGGCTCACTTATAATGTAAGATATTTGGAAAAGTAGTGAGCATAAACTGATGAGAACAAGGTGTTGGAATGGTGTGAAATGGACTAGTACCAAATGAAATTGGTATAGGGAGTAGCGAGTGACACCCTGAGTCCTGGAAAGGAAGCGAAGCATGATAGAAGTTGATGGAAGGTAATGGAGAAAAGAAGGGCATTAGTCAAACATTACCAATATGATTACTACACTCTGGTGCAAAATCATTCAATGGAAACACTTTTCCCCATCTATTTCAATTTTCCATGCAATTGGTCATCTGACAGCTACAGTATAGCTTTCCAAGTTCCTTACTAGAGTAGGTTTTCTGAATGATTTCTTAAGCAATATTAGCAAGGGTCAAGTAACAAGAAATTAAAATTACTTCACTATTAATCTGTAAGAATAATGGTCAAGTGTGCACAATCTCTCTTTACAACAAGTAAATAACTGCCTCTTTGCTTATTTTGGGGTCCATTTCCAGCATTGGGATTATATTTGAGTTCTCTGCCTGAAGAGTTCTGGATAAAGTACCACAATTTACAGGGAAAACCAACATATTCACAACATGTTCTCAATTTTGTAAAAATAAATGAAAGAAATTATGAAAGCCTCTCCCACGCAAGGGCAACTGATGAATTGTTTTTGCAGAAGAAGGGCTGAAATTACCTTACATATAATATCTTTGATGAAGTGTGAAGTTATATAGGGAGCCTTGTACACTAAGGCCATAGACGATAACTTTGCCTCATTACCACTAAAATGGGACACATATGTACAATGAATAATAACTTTGGCTATGAATATGTCACCATCCTTCATGGGACATGACTAGAGCAAATGATACTTTAAAAGAATGCTTTCAGATGATCTTTGGCAAGAATAAATGTATGTAAACTGAAGATTTTATCTCATTTGGAAATCTCTCCTCATTTAGAAAGAGCCACCCAGTGCGAGTTTTGGAAAGAGCTTAAATACAAAGTTATTTTGGAAAGGACTCCAAAGTGAGTGTTCATTTCTAGTAATACAAGTGATAAAGGATTTTGTGCTATTGATGTTTTCCTCCTCTCCTGAAACCTACATCAACTTTAACATACAATGCTACCTTTCAAAAGTGAAAAATCTTAATGAGGTGGTTGAGTAGTGCCTCTGCTGCCTAAAGCCTGAATGCAGGGTTATTTATTACCCAACCTGAGCATATTGGAATGGAGAGATGCCCATACAAATACTAAACTATATCTAACATAGCCAAAAGCTATTGAAGAAAATGACAAAAGTTCCATGTTTGTATTCAGAAAAGGTATGAATCAAGGAAATCCATGAACTATATTTTTGCAATCAAGTTTACAAACATCTTTTCCTTAGGTTCCAGAGAAAATTGGAGAAAAAATATAATTAAAGCCCATAAATTCATATATTTTGTTTGACGTTTCAACATTAATGATACATTCATCCCCTACATTCGATGCATCAACAAATGCCACTCTTACTAACTAAAAACACATCTTGAATCAAACCATTCCCATAATCTCTATCAATACTTCCCAGTTCTCAACCACCATACTGGTTTGTCTAATATTATGACAGAGACCTTCTAAGGCTTCCTCTTTCCACTCTTGACCTTCACCCACTCCTTAGGCAGCAAATGTCCTTTAAAATATGTGTCAGATAATGGCATTCCTATGCTTAAAAACTGCCAATGTTTCCTTAACTTATTAAGAATAACATTCAAATTCCTTAACATGGCCTATCAACAACAACAAAAAACCTTGCCCTCCAGTTGATTCTGATGACTCTGGCAATCTCTTGTGTGGCAGATTAGAATTGGTCCAGAAGGTTTTTTTTCCAGATCTTTATGGAAGCATATCACCAGGTCTTTCTTCTTAGGTGTCGTTTGGTGGGTTTGAACTACCAACATTTAGTTTAGTAATGAAGAGCAAACCATTTGCATCACCTAGGGATCTACAATAAAAACCAAACACCAAACCCATTATCATCAAGCCTATTCCCTCTCACAGCGACCCTAGAGGACAAGGGAGAACTGCCCCTGGGGTTCCCAAGGAGTAGCTGGTGGATTTGACCTGCTGACCTTTACGTTAACAGACGTAGCACTTACTGTGCCACCAGGGTTCCAGACACCTGTAAAATAGCTTATAAAAACCAAAAATCCATTGCCGTTGAGGTCATTCCAACTTATAGTGCCTCTAGGTCCTAAAAATACTGACCCATCCTTATTCCCAAATCTTATTGTCTCTTCTTTTTCTTTAACTCACTTTTTATCCACACCAATTTTTTTGTTCTTCCTTGACCACCTTAAATGTGCTTCCCTCTTCCTGTAATTGCATTTGTCACTGGTGTCATTGTGGTTAAGTAGTGCTAAGGCTGCTAACCAAAAAGTCAGCTGTTTGAATCCACCAGGCGTCCTTGGAAACTCTATGGGGAAGTTCTACTCTGTCCTATAGGGTTGCTATGAGTTGGAATCAACTTGACAGCAACAGGTTTTTTTCAGGTTTTTGCTGGAAATAGTCTAAAGTCTGCTGTGGTCCTCTCACTTTTTGCCTCCAACTTTCTATTCAATATAAGCTTAATATAGAAACCTTCCAAGTGTACACATCCTGTCTAAAATTGCATCCATGCACTTATCTACCCCCTTAGCTTATTTTATTATTTTTTTCAAAGCATCACATGGCCTATCATTATTATATATTTTGTTAATTTGTTTCATGTTTCTCATTCTCACACAAATATAAGCTCCATAAGGAAGGGAACACTGTTTTGTTCACTCCCTATAAAGTTAGAATTATTTGTATGAATGGATGAAGTTATATATTTGAATAGAAACAATGAAGAGGCATAAAATAAAAGATATATAGCCTTACAAAATGCACATAAAGTGCTTTCCTGTCTGAAACAGTAAATGTGATTTTATCATATAATGTTGAAAGTAATCTGGATAAAATTGCCAAAAGCTGATTACATATGATGGCACTACCTGTTTCATTAATATTTCTCATTCACCAGAGATTTGTGGAATCCTTTAATTCAGAATGACACACATCTGAAAAGTAAATGTGGATAAACTATGCTAATAAAATAGCTGGGGAAGGCAAATACTAATAACAAAACTATGTGATAGAGCATTTCTAAAAATACATGATTCTCATATAGAGATAATTTAATATTTTACACAGTGATATGGCCTCAACAACCTATGGAAACACTCACATTAAAAATTGTGTTTAAATGGTGTACAATCTAAATGAGCATTTTTCTCCCATTGCTCCATTTGTTTGTTTTTTTAAATGGTAGTAATATTTATCAGTCTACCTGGCCTACATTTTGTATTACTCAAGTGGTACAAGAAGTCTTTAATTTTCCTTAGACGTTTGGAAAGACAATTAAGAGCCACAGGAATCAAGTAGCTTGCTCGCCGAGAACAGTAAAGAAGGGCTGTAATTTGAAAAGTAAACAGAACTGCTTAAAGGACATCCCACAGATTTGATTAAAACTCTCAAAACTCTCAAGTTTAAATCTGTTCTTGTGACTTTATGTGATTGGCATTAAAGAAACAGTTGTTTTTTTGTAGACTGTGATTTTACAAAGATTTGTATAATTTTATATGTTACTCAAATATTTCCATCCGATAATATATCTCTGAATAAAAAAAAAAATTACACTATGGAGCGTGTGAGGAAAAAATAATCTGAATAACATAATAGCCTGCCCAGAGATCAGAGATCAGGAGGCATGCACATATTTCAAACTCAAATATTCTATATCAAAGATGGACTGCTCAATATATTTTCCATGTGAGAAACTTATGAGGTTCCTTAGTAACTGATCTGGTAGCTTAAGACCTTTCTGTGTAAAATATCTGACACTGTTTAACTTCAAATATACTACTATGGCCCTGCAACACAGTGTGACTAGAGAATGAGGTGCAACAGTTACCTTCATACTTTTACAAGCTCTTGTGTAAGTGAAAATTTGTTGTTAGGTGCCGTCCAGTGGGTTCCAACTCCTAGCGACCCTATGTACTACAGAACGAGACATTACCGGGTCCTGGACCATTCTCACAATTACTGCTATATGTGAGCCCATTATTGAGGCCACTGTGTCAATCCATCTTGTTAAGGGTCTTTCTCTTTTTGCTGACCCTCTACTTTACCAAGAATGATGTCCTTCTTCAGGGACTGGTCCCTCTTGATGACATGTCCAAAGTACATAAGACAAAATCTCGCCATCGTCCCTTCTAAGGAGCATTTTGTCTGTACTTCCTCCAAGACAGATTTGTTCATTCTTCTGGCAGTCCATGGTGTATTCAATATTCTTCACCAACACCATAATTCAAAGGCATCAATTCTTCTTAAGTCTTCCTTATTCATCATCCAGCTTTCACATGCACATGAGACTATTGAGAATACCATGGTTTGATCAGGTGCACCATACTCCTTAAAGTTAAATCTTTGCTTTTCAATACTTTAAAGAGGTCTTTTGCAGCAGATTTGTCCAATGCAATGTGTCTTTTGATTTCCTAACTGCTGCTTCCATGATTGTTGTTCATGAATCCAATTAAAATGAAATCTTTGACAACCTCAATCTTGTCTCCATTTATCATGATGTTGCTTATTGGCCCAATTGTGAGGATTTCTGTTTTCTTTAGGTTAAGGTGTAATTTCAACATAAAGTGAAAATAATTACTTCTGTTTCATCCTTGACTTTTGTCCTAGCTAGTGTCTGACTCTTCAATAATTGAATTGGTATACATCTTGGAACAAACTATAGTAATTGGTATAATACCTTCTTTTTAATATTGAGTTACACAACCTTTAGTGTTCAGTAAGTCAAACTATTGAAAGTTATCTAAAGATTTGACTCAGTTAGATACATCATAATCCATCTTCCAAAGCAATCAACTCGACATTATTATAATTATGCAGCTGTAACATCAAATTATTGAAAACTCATTCTTTGCATATCCATGTAAAACTTTACATAATAAGGAGTCCTTCAGTTTATAAACTCACTAACCCTCTGATAAAAGAATAATAACATCGACCTTCTACCAATAGAGAGTACACTTTTTTTTTTTCTCATGATGTAGTAACCCATTTGCATTGCTTATTTACAATATTTTGAATATCAGAATGGGACGTATTCTTAAAAGCACCCCATGTCAAACCTGATTTGTTTATCTATACTTCACCACTATCTCTAACCCAGGGTGCCTTGTTAAACACGTAGTATTCTGTCCAGTGATACTATATCCTGTTCATATTTAGGAACTCTGCACATATTTCCGCTCTTCTGAACACCTGTCCTGTCCCAAGTACTTCTAACTTGTGATTTTTTTTTTCAATTAAAATAATGATTGTGGTAAAAAAAAAAAAAAAATGTGAAAACAGTGATGAGAAATGAATTGCCTGCAAAGAGAGCTAGACTTGATAGAACAGAAAAAAAAAAAAAAAAACTTAAAATGCATTTTGTGAAGAAAGCTGGTAAATGTGCAACGTATTTTATAGAATTACATGGTTTATTATGTTCTTTTTGTTGGAAGAAAAAAAATAAAAACCTGTTAGCATATAATGTAATATGTTATACCTCAGCAGTGGGATCCAGAGTGATGTTTCCCTTTTACTTTCTTACTATAACTTCCATTTTTCTGTAATTAGATAAAAGTTACACAACTGATAATAAGAATAAAATTATCAAGTGTAATTTTACACCTTAAATAATCAGAAGAAAAGAAAGGAAAATTATGCCTTGATAATTCATTAAAAAAAAAAAGGTTGTCAAGAGAGTGTGAAGTCATCTAATGAAAGAAATTAAGTTCCTTGAAAACTGAATAATTTAAAACCTATGAAAAGACAAGATTTGGGTGAAAACCCTGGCAGTTGACACTTTAGTCCTACTGTATTGATGAGGTTTAAGAGATTAGACAAGGGGAGCTTCAGCTAAAGGCTTTCCTTTCAAAGATCTAGCAAAGGAAATCCTTCAACTAGCATCACTGTGAAAAAAGATGTTGCGGTGGTTAAGCTTGTGCATCACCTTGGCTAGGCCATGATTCTCAGTGGCTTGACAGAAAAATAATGATGTAGTTTGGCAGTTACATAATGATATAGTCATCCTCTATGATGTGATCTAATGTGATTAGACAATCATCTGTAAGGGAAGTTTCCTTGGGGCTGCAGCCTACATGCAATATACATATGGATGTTCTGGCAAAGCTTGCTCACTTGTTCTGGATCCTGTATCTGGATCATCATCTGACCTCCGGTTCTTGGGACTCGAGCCAGCTGCCTGCCTTGTTGCCTGCCGGACTTGGGATTCATCAGCCTCCACAGCCTGTGAACCAGAAGCCTGCTAATTTTGGATTTTTGAGCCTTCACAGACCATAAGCCAGTAGCCTGCCATCTAACCTGCCAATCTTGTGTTATTCAGCCACTAAAACTATGCAAATCAGAAAGAACCTCTAGCCTGATGTCTGACCCGCAGACTTGGGACTTGTCAGCCTCTACAACTATGTGAGTCATTTCCTTGAAATAAATTTCTCTCTCTCTTTCTCTCTCTATATATACACATACTTACATATATATAACATATATAGGCTTCACTGGTTTTGCTTCTCTAGGGTACCCAGCCTAAGATGTTTTGTACCAAGAGTGGTTCTAGAGAAACAAAATCATAAGGATGAGTTTTCTAAATTGTTTCTCAAGTCTGACTTATCTTAAAGGCATTGATGACTCAACCTCCAGTAGTAATGAGGGCACTGCTGACCCAATAAGAAGTATAAGGAAGCTGGTTATTTGGACCTGTTTTTGTTAGACATAGAGTTAAAAGAAAGAAATGAGCTGAGGGCTTCAGAGACACAGCTCAAACCCTGCATAAAAGCCCTTAAAGTTGCCACTTGTGCCCTAAAAGAAAGCCTTATTTTTTGTACTAACAGATTACACCTCAACATAAGAAAACAAAAATTCTCACAAATGGACCAATAAGCAATATCACAACAAGCAGAGGAAAAGTTGAATTTCTCAAGGGTGAAATTTTACTGGGATCCACAATCAATGCCCACAGAAGCAGCTGTCAAGAAATCAAACTATATAGTGCACTGGACAAATCTGCTGCAAAAGACTTCTGTAAAATATTAAAAAGCAAAGATGTCACCTTAAGGACTCAGGTGCACCTGACCCAAAAGCCATGGTATTTTCAATCATCTAATAGGCATGTGAAAGCTGGACAATGAAAAAGGAAGATGAGAGAAGACCTGATGCTTTTTATTTACGATGTTGTTGAAGAATAGTGAATATACCATGGTCTACCAACAGAAAGAACAAGTCTGTCTTGACAAAACTATAAACAGAATGCTCCTTGGAAGTGAGGATAGTGAGACTTCATCTCATGTATTTTGGACACATTATCAGGAGGCACCAGTCACTGGAGAAGGATATAATGCTTGGTAAAATAGAGAGTCATCAAAAGAGAGGAAGACCCTTAATAACGTGGATTGACGCAGTAGCTGCAATGTTGGCCTCAAATATAGCAAAGATTGTGGGGATGATGCAGGACTGAGCAGTTTTTCATAACGTTGTACATAGCATCACTATGAGCCAGAACCTAACAACACCAGTACCTAACAACAACAACAACAAAAATAAACAGATGGATCCTGGAGAATGACAGTATTGTCATAAACTTAACCAGGTGGTGACTCCAATTGCAGCTGCTATTCCAGATGTGGTTTCATTATGTGAGTAAATTAATACATTACCTGGTAACTGGCATGCAGCTAGTGATCTGGCCAATGCCTTTTGAAAGAACACCAGAAGCAGTTTGTCTTCAGCTGACATGGCCAGCAATACACTTTCAGTATCCCACCTCAGAAGCACATCAACTCTCCAGCCCTGTGTCATAATTTAGTCCACAGGGAGCTCAATTGACTTTCCCTTCCACAAGATGTCACACTGGTCCATTACATTGATGACATTATTCAGATTGAACCTAATAAGGAAGAATTGTCAATGACTTTGAACTTATTGCTAAAAGATTTGTGTGCTAGAAGGTGAGAAATTAATCCCCCAAAAATTCAGGCGCCTTTCACCTCGGTGAAATTTCTAGGCATCAGTGACGTGGGGCATGTCAAGATATTCTTTCCAAAGTGAAGAATAGGTTGTTACATCTGGCCCTTCCTACAAATAAAAAGGAAAGTGAGCCTCTTGGATTTTGGAGACAACATATCCTTCACTTGTGTGTGCTACTCTGGCCTATTTATCAAGTGACTAGAAAAGCTGCTAGTTATGAGTGGGGCCCAGAAGAAGAGAAGACTTTGCAACAGGTCCAGGCTGCCATGCAACTGATCTTCCACTTGGGCCATATGATTTGGCTAATCCAGGTGCTTGAAGTGTGAGCAGAAGACAGAGATGCTGTTTGGAGCCTTTGGAAAGCCCTTATTGATGAATCACAGAGCAGATCCTAAGGATTTGGGAGAAAAGCCCTGCCATTCTCTGCAGATAACTACTCTCTTATTGAGAAACAAAATTTTGCTTGTTACTGGACCTTAGTAGAGATTGAATGCCTAATCATGGGCCACCAAGTCACCATGCAGACTCAGCTGCCCATCAAGAACTGGGTGTTGTCTGATCCACAGAACCATAAAGTCAGACATGTGCACCAGCACTTCATTATTGAATGGAAGTGGTATATATGAGATCAGGCTCAAGCAGGATCTGAAGGCACAAGCAAGTTGCATGAGGAAGTAGCCCAAATGACCACGGTCTCCACTTCTGTCACATTATCTGCTATTTCCCAGTCTGCACCTATGGAGTCATGTGGAGTTCCTTATGATCAGTTGACTGAGGAAGAGGAAACTTGTGCCTTGTTTACTTATGGTTCTGTGTGATATGCAGGCACCACTTGAAAGTGGACAGCAGCAGCTCTAGCTGCCCCTTTCTGGAATCTCCCTGAAGGACAGTTGTGAAGGGAAATCGTCCTGATGGGCAGAACTCTAAGCAGTTCCCTTGGTTTTTCCCATTGCTTGGAAGGAGAAATGGCCAGATGTGCAACTGTATACAATTCATGGGCAGTGGACAATGATTTGGCTGGATGGTCAGAGACTGGAATGAATGTGATTGGACAACTGGAGGCAAGGGGGTATGGGCAAGAGGTATGTGGCTTGGCCATATAAGTGAAGATATTTGTGTCTCATGTGAATGCTTGCCAAAGGGTGACCTCAGCAGAGGAGCATTTTAACAATCAAGTGGATAATATGATACATTTCTTGGAAAACAGTCATTCTCTTTCCCTAGGCACTCCTGTCATTGCCCAATGAGCTCATGAACAAAGTGGTCATGGTGTCAGGGACAGAAGTTAGGCGTGGGCTCAACAATATGGATTTCCACTCACCACACCTGACTTGGTTACAGCCACCGCTGAATGCCCAATCTGCCACTAGTGGAGAAAAATACAGAGACCCCAATATGCCACCATTCCTTGAGGTGATCATTCAGAAACCTGGTGGAAGGTTGATTACAATGGACTTCTTTCATCATGGAAAAGGCACTATTTCATTCTTACTGGGATAGACACTCTGGATAAGAATTTGCCTTCCCTGCATGCCAATGCCTCTTAAACTACCGTCCTCGGACTTACAGAATGCCTCATTCACCATCTTGTATCCCACACAGCATCACCTCAGATCAAGAGACTCACTTCACAAAAAATGAAGTACAACAAAGGGTCCACGCTCATGGAATTCACTGGTCTTGCCATGTTCCCCATCATTGTAAAGCAGTAGCCTTGTTAAAACAATGTAATGGCCTTCCAAAGACACATTTATGGCTCCAGCTACATGGCAATACTTTGCAGGGCTAGGCAATGTTCTCCAGGAGGCTGTATATGCTCTAAACCAGTGTCCAATATATGGCGCTATTTTTCCTATAGCCAGGATTCATGGCTCCATGAATCAAGAAGTGGAGATGGAAGTGGCACCACTCACTATTACCCTAGTGACCCACTGGCAAAATTTTTACTTCCTGCCCCCACAACTCTATATTCTGCATGTCTGTAGGCCTTAATTCCAAATGGAAGAATGCTCCCACCAGGAGACACAATATGAATTCCGTTGAATTGGAAGTTAAGAATGCCACTTGGCCACATTGGGCTTCTCATGCCTCTGAATCAACAGGCAAAAAAGGGAGTTACTATATCAGCTGGTGTGATTGAGCCTGATTGCCAAGAGGAAATCAGATTGATGCCATATAATGGAGGTGAAAAAGAGTATGTCTGGAATACATGAGATCCCATAGGGCATCTTTTACTACTACTGTGCCAAGTGATTAAAGTTAATGGAAAACTACAGCAACCCAATTACAACATAACCAGTAACGGTTCAGACTTTTCAGGAATGAAGTTTTTGGTCACCCCACCAGGCCAAGAACCATGACCACCTGAGGTGCTAAGGATAAAGAGAATATGGAATGGAGGTGGAAGAATGTAGTTCTAAATACCAGTTATAACTACGTGACACATTGCAGAAACAAGGACTGTAATGGTTATGATGAACATTTATTCCTTGTTTTATTATATGTGTATGTGCATATGTATTTATACATATATGTAGTTGTTAGGTGCCCTTGAGTCAGTTCTGACCCATAGTGACCCCATGTACAACAGAATGAAGCACTGCCCAGTCCTGCGCTGTCCTTACAATATTTGTTACACTTGAGCCCATAGTTACAGTCACTGTATCAATGATCTTGTTGAGGCCCTTCCTCTTTTCCACTAACCCTGTACTTTACCTGGCATGATAACCTTCTCTAGGGAGTGATTCCTCCTGATAAAATCTCCAAAGTGTGAGACGAAGTCTCACCATCCTTGCTTCTAAACAGCGTTCTGACTGTACTTCTTCGAAGAAAGATTTGTTCATTCTTCTGGCGGTCCACAGTATATTCAATGTTCTTTGAGAAATCCATAATTCAAAGATATCAGTTCTTCTTTGGTCTTCCTTATTCATTGTCTAGATTTTGCATGCATAGGAGGTGTTGAAAACACTAAAGCTTGGGCCAGGCGCACTGTGCTTCTTAGAGTAACATATTTGCTTTTTAACACTTTAAAGACTTTTGCAGCAGATTTTCTGATGCAATATGTCGTTTTATTTCTTGACTGCCGCTTCCAAGGGTGTTGATTGCAGATCTGAGTAAAATGAAATCCTTGACAAGTTCTATCTTTTCCCACTTTATAATGATGTTGCTTATTGGTCCACTTGTGAGGATTTTTGTTTTCTTTATGGTGACGTGTATTCCACACTGAAGATTATAGACTTTGATCTTCATTGGTAAGTACTGCAAGTCCTCCCTGCTTTCCTCAAGCAATGTTGTGTCATTTGCATATCTCAGATTGTTAATGAATCTCCCTCCAATTATGATATCCCACACTTCTTCATATAGTCCAGCTTCTCAGATTGTTTGGTCAGCGTAAATATTAAATAAGTATGGTGAAAGAATACAATCCTGACACACACTTTTCCTGATTTTATACCACACAGTACACACTTGTTATGTTTAAACCACTGCCTCTTTTTCCATGTACAGGTTCCTCATGAGCACAATTAAGAGCTCTGGAATTCCCATTCTTCTCAATACTATCCATAATTTGATATGATCCACACAGTTAAATATCTTTGTAAATTCAACAAAACACAGTTAAACATCTTTCTGGTGTTCTGTGCTTTCAACTAAGATCCATCTGACATCAGCAATGATATCCCTTGCTCCACGTCCTCTTCTGAACCAGGCTTGGATATCTGGCAGGTCCCTGTCGATGTACTGCTACAACTGCTTTTGAATGATCTTTATCAGTAAAATTTTACTTGTGGGTGGTATTAATGATATTGTTCCATAATTTCCACATTTTGTTGGATCATATTTCTTTGGAATGAGTACGAATATGGATCTTTTCCAGTAACTTGGCCAGGTAGCTCTCATCCAAATTTCTTGACATCGATAAGTAAGCACTTCCAGCACTGCATCCATTTGTTGAAATATTTCCATTGATAGTCTGTCAATTCTCAAAGCCTTGTTTGGTACCAGCACCTTCAGTGCAGCCTGGACTTCTTCATTTAGTACCATCAGTTCTTGATCATATGCTACCTCCTGAAATGGCTGAATATAGATCAATTCTTTTTGGTACAGTACTACGTATTCTTTACATCTTCTTTTGACACTTCCTGTGTCATTTAATATTTTCCCAGTTAAATCCTTCAATATTTCAACTCGAGGCTTGAATTTTTTCTTCAGCTCTTTCAGCTTGAGAAACGTCGAACGTGTCCTTCCCTTTAGATTTTCCAGGTAGTCGGCTAAAAAAAAATGCAGTCAGATCCCTATCAGAGTTCTCCCTCTGGCTCAGGCTATTCAGATGTTAATGAAGCCGCCTGGGGAGGGTGGGGGAGGGAACAGAGAGATAGGAGAGTAGCACCTCAGAATATAGCCAGAGTTGTTTGTCTTGCTTGGAATGACTATTATATCTGAGATTCCCGCGGGGCTCGTCGCCTATGTGTGCTGGCTGTGTGGAGATTGCCCCCGGGGGGTCTGGCCCGCTGGAGTCACGGTCAGATCCTCCGCTTCCAGCCCCACGCCCCTACTGGGACAGTGCACTCTCAAGGCTCCCCTACTGGGACGGTGCACTCTCGACTCCAAAATCAGTTGCTGCCTCCCGGGGACTTCTCTTCCCTCCAGTCACGTGGCCGTGCCACACCCGAGAGCCAGTTGGGCCTCCTCCCGGGGTTAGTTCAGATGGGTGGAGCAGCTCCCCGTGCTTGTGCCGTGACCGAGTGTCCCGGCTGGGATGCTGTTCTCCCCGCTCCAATACCAGTCGCTGCCTCCCGGGGACTTCTCCTACCGGCTGCGTCCCACGCTGCCCGCGCAACCCGGCTGGTCCCCTTCCCGGGGTTAGTTCAGGGGGGTGGAGCAACTCTCCGTGCTTATGCCGTACCTGTGTCCAGTCCAAATCCCTGTGGGACAGTTCCCCGGCTCGGACGCTGCTCTTTCTGCTCCAAGACCAGTCACTGCCTCCGAGGACTTCTCGTACCGGCTGCGTCCCACGCCGCTCGTGGAACCGGCTGGTCCCCCTCCCGGGGTTAGTTCAGGGGGGTGGAGCAGCTCTCTGTGCTTGTGCCGTACCTGACTGGTACGCTGGTTCCAGGCTCTGGAAACAATCGCTGCTTCCCCATATTAGTTCTTTCTCTGTCTCTAAATCTGTGTTTGTTGTTCAGGGTTCGTAGATTGTTATGTGTGTGATCGATTCACTTGTTTTTCCGTGTCTTTGTTGTAAGAGGGATCCGAGGTAGCATCTGCCTCGTCCGCCATCTTGGCTCTGCCCTTGGGACTAGTGCATTTTTGGTTGTATGTGTGTTAATTGTATCACGTTAGGCACAAGTATGTCTTTGTTATTGTCTTTATTTAGAGGTCGTGTATGGTTTACAGAGATGTGTACAGGTGCCAAGTTGACAAGGGGTGACCTGTGTTGGTTAAGGTTTTGTATCAACTTGGCTGGTCCATGATTCTCAGTGGTTTGGTAGTTATATAATGATGTAGTTTTGCAATTATGTAATGATGTAGTCATACTCCATAAAGTGATCTGTTGTGATCAACCAATCAGTTGTAAGGGGAGTTTCCCCGGGGGGCATGACCTGCATCCAAGGTATATATGTACATTATGGCAAAGCTCATTTGCTTGCTGGAATCCTGCATCTGGCTCATCATCATCTGACCTCTGACTCTTGGAACTTGAGCCAGCCGTCTGCCGTATTTTCTGCTGATCTTGGATTCATAAGCCTCTGCAGCCTATGATCCAGCAACCTGATCTTGGTTAAGTGAGTCTTGAGAAGCTTACAGCCTAATGCCTGATCTGCAGACTTGAGACTTGCCAGCCTCTACGACTGCATGAGCCATTTCGCTGCGATAAATTTCTATATATATACGTACATGCATGCTTCACTAGATTTTCTTTTCTAGAGAAATTAGCCTAAGACGGGTGCCAAATATATGAATTTAAAAAGAAATGTAAGTGAAGTTGAGAACAGCTCTAGAAAATACACTGTCATTAAAGGTTGCAATCAGGTATGAAAGCTTCTTGGCTCAGACATAAATTGAACAATATATAGGAAATGAAACTATGGAAAATGAAAGAAAAAAATGATTCCAATATGTTGGATGAGAGAATCTGATTTTTTTGTATGTTTATTTTCTCATTCCACATTACTTTTTCACATTATAAGTGAACAGATTTTTACATTTTATAAAAAATGGTCGCAGTTCCCAATCTTAAGAGATTATATGAAGTTGTCATATAAGTTAAGAAACGGGAATTTAGTGGGTGTTTTTTGGTGCTTCCTCATTTTGTATATACTTCAGGTTATTCTCTACCATAGATAAACCCCTTGAAAACATTTAGGATGTGTTTATCTTATAAAGAACTTGTAATGTAGTAGCATCAGAGGTCCTCTAACTTCAGAGGGGAGATAAGAATCAAAATCAAAGCTGATTCTTATGAAGTGAAAGTAAGGCATACCCCCATTCTCCAAATTTTACCAATTCTGATACCAGTCGTCTTCCCTACAGCACTCTTTCTATGTCTCTTCTGGGTTCAATAATTCATTGCAATGACCTCATGGAACTCACAGACCATATTCATGATTCTGTGTTTTATTAGGGAAGTAACAGGTTATAACTCAGGATCAGGCTCATCTTGGAAGTAACAGGAACATCTCAGGAGACAGAATGGCTTCCAACTGAGACAGCTGTCAGCTTTTTCTTGGTCAGGCCCACAGGCAGGTAAGCCTTGCTCTGGGCTGGACCTGCTGCCAGCCTTAAATAATAGACCTCTGCCCTGCGCGGGCAAATGTTACAGCTCTTTGACTCTGCTAATAAGTGGCTGGAGGCACCCTGCTCCTCCAGGAAGCCTCCCACCTGAAGGCACTCAACTTTCTTCCTCTGCGGTAGGAGAGCCCAATGCAGCCATTTGCCAGCCCCATGCTGCTGCCATCTCATGCCACCTCCAGTATTACAACTCTCTCTGTGTCCTGAGTCTAGGAGGTTCTCAGTGTGGGAGCCTTGGGTCTAACATGGTCCACTTCCAGCTCTTCTTGATGGCAGTGAGGTCCCCTCAATCTCTGTGGAATTGCTGTTTTAAGCCTAGCAAGATGGAAAAACTGACTAATCCCCTTGGTAGGCCGCTGCCACGTTGTTTGCGTAGTAATTAACCAATTCCTGTAGGGCTGTTATCACCTTATTTTCCTAGTAGACTCTCTAGTCCCTTTGCAAGACTGTGGCCTAGCAAATCATCTTAACAGAACTATAAAACCATGGTCAGAGAGGCAAAATATATAAAAAGAATCCCACTGCCCTGCAGAATTCAATTATATTCTTATCCAGACATTCTGAAGCTCCTTGTTACAATTCTTAACACAGTTATATAGAAGTAGTTGGTAAGCAACCACATGTTCTATTTTTTGATATAGATATCTTATTTTCCTAGTAATGAACTATTGCAACTTTCAGCAGCCAGAGAAATGGCGTCCCACTTACTAATATGACTAATTTTAGTATTGTGCTGCCCATTTTTGATAATGGTCCCAATTACTGAGGGACTAGAAACTTATGAGAACAGAGGTTACTTTGCAGTTATCATCTCTCTTCATGTTTTCTCTTCTTACTAAATGCTAGCTATTGTCTTTAACTGAAGTCCTGAGCTAAAATTGAACTTGGTTGAAAGAAGTATTTACAAACAATAGAGTGACTAATCAGAATTCAAATTTGAATTTTTCAATTCAGAACTTTGTTCAAATAATAATGATAGAAGTTGTTTGAAATTCTCAAGTTGAAAAATTCCAAAAGAATTAAGTGATATAGGAGGAATACCAGTTTAGGGCATAATATATTATTTTCTTCTTTTCTTTTTTTTCTTTCTTGTGCAAGTTGTATTTGAGTTGTCTATTAGTTTTACAAATAAAACAATCCAAAAAACAGTTGAATATATGGGCCTAAAGCTCAAACATGAGGTCTGGGCTACAGATACAAGTTTATGAGTTTAAAGTTGGTATTTCAATTTATTTTTTAAACAAGATAAGACATTTATGCTGAAAGAAAAAAAAATTTAGACCACTAAGACATTCTGGAAACCATCAAAGTTTAGAAAATAAAAAGAATAGGATGTACTAACGGGGACTGAAGAAGCATGATTTAAGAGATAGGAAAGAAAAAAAAAACTGAGGAAATGGTGTCATTGAAATCCAAAAAGGAGAACATTTCCAAGAAGAAGAAAAGACTAACAGTGACAGACTTTCAAATAGCTCAAGCAAAGTAATAAATAAAAAGAATACATTGGATATGAAAATTGGGAAAAATTAATTAAACTTGTCAGAAAATGTTATTAGAGAAACAGGGATAAAAGCATGGTTTTACGCATTAAGGAATGAATGGGGGCAAATATTTACAGCTAAGAGCTGAAATAGATAGTTTACGAACAACTCCTGATATTTAAAATGAGAAGTCCTGAAAGAGATACTACCAAAAGCAATTGAAATTCATAGGCTGTATTAAAGGAAAAAAAATGAAATATACTAGGAACCAAATGTAAAACAAGTAATGAAAACAAGAAGGATAAGCAAATATGAGCTACAGCTGGTCTGGGGCTAGCTTGAATCTCAATAAATAACTTTGTTTGCCTTTCAAAAGGCATACTGAATGTAGACATTATGCATCTGGCATAAAAAAGAGAATTGGAGTGGAATGGATTGTCTTTAGCAAAGATCTCCATCTGGGAAAGGGTAGGCTAGGGGAGTAACAAAACAAAACAAAACTACCCAAAGACAAGAAAAAATGAATAAATAAATAAGCTTGTCTCTCTTAACTTAGGATATAGGAAGAAAAGAAAACCCTATCTTTGTTCTGAATTTGTCCTATCACAAAACCTAAGAATGAGAAATTAACTTAAACTGCTTCTGAATTAAGAGAATCCTGGCCATTACTAAAAGTTTTAAATTTTCTCTAGAAATTTAATGGGCAAACCAAAATTTGCATAATTTCAAAATAAAGGTTACCCAAAAGTGCTCACAATCCCAGAGTTAGGAAAGATTCCAAAAACACAAGCCACCATGAGGAAGAGCTAGGAGATGCAATACATAAATAAATAGTAACATAATTATAATCAGATTTTGAAAGTATTTAGAACATAAAACAAATTTATATCAATTTTTTAAAAACATGAAGGTAGAATAAAAGCTGAGAAAACAAAGATATACTATTAAAAATGAGTAAACAGATTTGCAAATAATGAGACATCAAAATTGAATAAATAATAAACTAAAATACTCATTGGATATGTTTAATTGCAGATTAGTCACAATTATCTATTCAGTTAGTATACTGGGACATATATAAATACTTAGAATAAAGCACAGAGAAATAAAATATGAAAAATGTAAAAGAAGTGTTATAAGACTAATAAAGCAGAGTTTCCCAGTATCCTAGCTATTGATATTTTAGAGCTGGATAATTCTTTGTTGGGAGAAAAGAAAGTGTTCCCGTGCATTGTAGGGGCTTTAGCAGCATCCCTGGGCTTTATTCACTAGATGCCAATAGTGTCCCTTCCATCTATGACAACAAAAACTGTCTCCAGATATTGCCAAACATTCTCTGGGAGCAAAACCATCCCTCCTCACTGTTGAGAGCCAGTGGGATACCACAAGATCTAGCATGCGTTTATTTGAGTGCCATAAGAAAATGTAAAGAAAAGAGGCAACATTTAAGAAGATAATGGCTGAGAATATGACCAACTTGTCCTTAGATTCAGGAGACACTAATAATTCTAAGCAGATGAGCAACCATTTTAATTCTCTGGAATTCATATTTCTGGGGCCCATGGGGTTGGGGAGACCCACCCAGGCCATTGCCCTGAGGTGATATTTTGAACCTTGAGCCTTGAGCAGACTTATTTCCTAAGTTCCTTTAAGTCAAACAGTAGTCTTGGTAATTATTAAAGACCATTTTGCCTTAAACTTTATGCTCTTTTGGACAAGTCTATCAGCTTTGGGAAACTGAAACTTCATGGTCAGACCGGAAGCTGTGTTTAGGGCAGTTATTACGAAAAAACTGTTCTGGGCCTGCAGTGTTGCTAAGACAGAGGATAAGAATCTTTGGAGGTTCTCTCCTCTTCAGAACATTTTTTGACTCCCTAGTCAAAATGTGGAAACCCTGGTGGGTAGTTGTTAAGTGCTACGGCTGCTAACCAAAAGGTCAGCACTTTGAATCCACCAAGCGCTCCTTCGAAACTCTATGGGGCAGTTCTACTCTGTCCTATAGGGCTGCTATGAGTTAGAATCGACTCATTGGCACTGGGTTTTGGTTTGTTTTGGTTTAGTTAAAATGTTACCTTGATTTCCAAATCATATATTAAATAAACTTCAATTAATTTCTATTGTTATATTAATATGATTTTTGTTTTAACCCAGGCTAACACAGATGGACAGAAAGAAAGCACAACTGAAAACATCATGGTGCAATTATAAAAACATCAATCATAAAAATAACTTTAAAACAGTGAGAGAGAGAAAAGAGTGGTTACATACAACACAACAATTAAATCTGTATGAACTTCAAATAGCAACAGGCCAAAGGGCTAAATATCTTAAAAGTGATAAGTGTAAATATATATCAATTTAGAATTAAATATGGAGCTAAACATTCAGGAATAGAGGCAAAATATAGGTGTTTTAAGACAAAAAAGAAATAAACGTGTTTACTGCCAAAACATAAGACATTTCTAAAGAATGGCAATCAGAAAGAAGAAAAACAAACCAGAAGAAAGGTACCCATCTTGTGGGACAGAGAACTTGGTTTGCCCTTTGTCTCTGGTTTCAGATTATAGCCTTCAGAATTCTGCAGCAATCAAGATGTCCCTTTATTTTCTAAAACAGCCACACAACACTTAATCGTGTGTAAATAAGTAGGTGCTACACAGCTCTCACCCCTGCAGCAAACCTCAGAAACAGTAGGGGGTATGATGGAGTCAATCATACATATTCATTGCTTCAGGTATATCTATTTGGGCTACAGTCACTAATATACATTGAGATTCCAATGATTTATAGGGGACCCCAGGCCTTGAAACTCTCTTTTGGGGCCTCCTGGAGTGGCCAGAACAACCATGCACTGGAAACTTTGACCTGCCAACTCTCCCAGACCTTAGCTGATGAATTTCTTCGCTTGTATCCTTTCTGGTTATAGTAAATGTGTAACTGTAAGTAGAGGTAATGTTGTTATTAGGTGCCATAGAGTCGATTCCTACTCATAGTGACCACATATGACAGAGTAGAACTACTCCATGAGATTTCTTAGACTGTAATCTTTATGGGAAACCCTAGTGGCTTAGTGGTTAAATGCTACAACTACTAACCAAAAGGTCGGCAGTTCGAATCCACCAGGCGCTCCTTGGGGACTCTATGGGGCAGTTCTACTCTGTCCTACAGGGTAGCAATGAGTCGGAATTGACTTGACGGCACTGGGTTTTTAATCTTTATGGGAACAGGTCACCAGTCTTTCTCCTGCGAAGCCATTAGGTAAGTTCTGTCAACCTTTTGGTTAACAACTGAGTGTTCACTATTGTATCACCAATTTTGTGAGCCATTATAGAAAGTTAATGAACCCACAATGGACAATGGGTTTCTGACCTAGCTGGAGGTGGCTAATTTAGAGGAGGGCTGGGCAGGCGGTCGTAAGGACAGAGTCGTAACCCCTAAGGAATCAGCTTTGGATAGCTGGATGACAGAGAAAGACTGCATGGGCAGTTAATGAAGGACAGAGTCCTTCTAGTTTGCTATTTAACTACAGGGAATTAGATACAGAGAGAGACAGAGATAGAAGCTGGTCTGAAATGCAGGAAGATGTACCTGATGATCTTGAACTGAGTGGTCAGCGATGTTTTGACCTAAGTCTGGGTGATTAGGATGACAGAAGAAGTGCCACCACAGAAGAAGTGGCTGGTGATGAGGTACAGAGATGTGGGAAGGTGGACCCTGGGTCCACTTCCAGGTAGAAATTGTAGTCATGCTGATCCTTGCCACACAGTTAGTGATAAAGGTGGAGATTTCCCACCTTGCTCCTTTAACACTGCAGTTAACAACAGCATTACAGATGTACACACAGAAAGAAATGGTAACCAAATGCACAGGTAAGTATATAAAGAAAATTTAACTTCTATAGTAAACAAGATAGAACTAAAGTATTAAACATTAAAAAAGAATAAGTAGGAAGGAAGATGATCTGAATTAAAGCATTCTAGTAGACTTGTATCTTAAAATATCCAAGCTGTTAGAAATAAAAATAACTTCAGGCTTTTTAAAGATATCATACTCATTAAAATATATTTAAAAAATAATCCAGTATATTCAAAATGTCAAGAAAGATAAACAAGATACAGAAAAATAAGAGACAAATAAAACATTCATCATACTATGATAAAAAAAAATCTAGGTTTTCAGTAACTACAATAAATAAGAAAATTTTTCAGTTGAAATATAAAGAAGGATAGAGTGGATAACAAAATTCAAATAATCATTGTGTATGAGACAGATATCTCAAATACAGCCAGAGAGGAATTCCGAAAGTTAAATAATGGAAAAGACTCCACCAGGCAAATATTAACCTATATATATATATATAAATATATATATAAATATATAAATATATATATATTTATATATATATACTATAAGAAAAAATATTATATATAAAAACCAAAACCACACCCACTGCCGTCAAGACAATCCCAACTCAAAGCAACCCTATAGAACAGAGTAGAACTGCCCCTTAGGGTTTCCAAGGCTGTAAATCTTTATGGAAGCAGACTGCCATATCTTTCTCCCAAGAAGTGGCTGGAGGGTTCGAACTGCTGAGCCTTCTGTTAGCAGATGAGCATTCTAACCACTGTGCCACCAGGGCTCCTTATTAGACATAAAGAAGTATATAATGAAATTTAATTCACCTAGAAGTTCCAAACTATGCACATAATAAGACAATTTCTAAATCTACAAAAAACGAAACAAAAATGATAAACAGAAGTGATCAAATATAATCTCATGTTCGAGATTTTATTACTTTTTTTCAGTAGTTGATAGGTTAAGGAAACAGAAATCCATAATAATCTTGAATATTTGACCATTATTAACAAATTTGATTCAGTTATCCTATGTCATGGAAACCCTGGTGGCGTAGTAGTTAAGTGCTACAGCTGCTAACCAAAGGGTTGACAGTTCGAATCCACCAGGCACTCCTTGGAAACTCTATGGGGCAGTTCTACTCTGTCCTATAGGGTCGCTATGAGTCAGAATTGACTCCGTGGCACTGGGTTTGGTTTTGGTTTTGGATCCTATGACATGGTAGAAATACGAGTTAACAAATTTCTGAGGATGCTGAGTTCCCATGGAATAATTCTTGTCCAAACAATTATTGAGAATCTAGTCCAGTGTTGATGTCCCTTAATGAACACTCACATGGAAAACAAGTAACCTCACACTATGTCCCTTTGAAGATATTCCTCCATATACTTCTCACCCAGATACACTTATCATTAATTTTGTACTTCTCTTCATTTTCCAAGCCCCTGATCATTTGTTAAAACTATTAGCTACTGGACATAAATCAGGATAAATTCATACCCTGGTTCTTTCCTTTCAGGCAAAGTGAACAGTTACATGCATAATACATAATTCTTCTAACTTGGGAAAGCTAGGTCAACTCTGTGGAAACTCGATAGAAAGGCTTACATCTGTGAAGTTGCTGAAGTATGGAAATTTTACATAAGGTCTTGATTCTTCAATATGGTGCCTCATGTTAGATACCTTCCACCAGAATTAGATTTTTTATTACAGTATTAAGTAATATTTTTGTAGGCAATCCACTGACAATGGTGTAAACGGATCTCCTACTGATCACCAAAATTTGCTCCACTGACTATTATTATGATTTGCCTACTTCGTAAGTTTTTAAGTGTCACTTGAGATCCCATTATTCTCCACCCTTCCCTTAATAAAGAAAAAAAGAATCATTTCCCATTTTAATCCTCAGATTTCATAATAGAACAACAACTAGTAAATTTTCTACAGATGCTGTAGATTTCCTCACCAACATATTTTTTAATGCTTGATGAAGGACATGTCTTATTAGAACTGAAATTTATATTGTTAGGATGTGGTTCAGCCAGTCACATACTACAAACACTCAAATTCCTATTCTCCTATTGTGTTGAATTCGTTGTCTTATCTCTTGGGCTTCTATCTTTATTTAATGTAAGCAACCATCATAAATTCAGCTTGATCTGGTGTTACATTATTTCCTTCTTGATCTAACACTTTTAGAATCCTTTTTCCTACATAATCCCCAGGCTGTACCTTCCTCCTACAAGGCACCAACCACAAGTTTTTACTGGGTGTTTAAGAAAGGAATGGCTAATTTCCACAAACAGAAGAGGAAAGTTTGCTTTTATAGAGGGAATGTTCAGTAGTTTTTGAGAGTTTAAGTTATTTTCAGATAATGTAAACCAGTTTCCAGATTATTAGCTCCCTGGTTACAATAGATAACAGATTCTTCCTAAGTAGAAAAAAATAAAATAAAATTCTCTGATTTCTGATATGTGAATTTGAAACTTGAACCCTGAAATTTTCTTTCCGTACACTGTCTAGTGGAGTAAGACTGGGCCATTCAAACCTTTGTTGTTGTTAGGTTATATAGAATTGATTCCAACTCATAGTGGCCCCATGTACAACAGAGGGAAACACTGCCCAGTGCTGCACCATTCTCAAAATTTTTGCTATGTTTGAGTACGTTGATACAGCCATTGTGTCAGTCCATCTTGTTGAGGGTTTTCCTCTTTTTACCTGATCTTCTACCAGGCATGATGTCTTTCTCCAGGGACTGGTCCCTCTTGATAACATGTCCAAAGTATGTGAGACGAAGTCTCGCCATCCTTGCTTCTAAAGAACATTCTGGTTGTATTACTTCCAAGACAGATTTGTTCATTCTTTCAGCAGTCCATGATGTATTCAATATTCTTGCCAAGCACCATAATTCAGAGGAGTCAATTCTTCTTTTCTCCTTATTCATTGTCCAGCTTTCACATGCACATGAGGCTATTGAAAATACCATGGCTTGGTTCTGGCACAACTTAATCCTAAAAGTGACATTTTTTTTTTTTTAACACTTTAAAGAGGTCTTTTGCAGCAGATTTGCCCAATGCAATGTATCATTTTATTTCTTGACTGCTGCTTCCATGGCCATCGATTGTGAATCCAAGTAAGATGAAATCCTTGACAACTTCAATCTTTTCTCCATTTACTGTGATGTTGCTTATTGTTTCAGTTGTGAAGTTTTTTGTTTTCTTTTTGTTGAGGTATAATCCATACTGAAGGCTGTATTCTTTGATCTTCATCAGTGAGTGCTTCAAGTTCTCTTCACTTTCAGCAATTAAGATTGTGTAATCTTCATATCACAGGTTGTTAATGAGTCTTCCTCTAATCCTGATGCCTCATTCTTCTTCATATAGTCCAGCTTCTTAGATTATTTGCTCAGCATACAGATGGAATAAGTATGGTGAAAGGATACAACCCTGACACACTTTTCCTGATTTTAAACCATGCAGTATCCTTTTATTCTGTTTGAACCGCTAACTCTTGGTCCAAACATTTACTTGTGTTAATAATTTCCCCCTTAATTCTCCATATTTGTGCCCATTCCAAAGAAAGCTGATCAACTGAATGAGGAAATTATTAAACAGTATCATTAATATAACACAGAAGTAAAATTTTGCTGAAGATCGTTCAAAAGCAGTTGCAAGAGTACATTGACAGAGAACTGCCAGGAATCCAAGCCAGATTCGGAAGAGTACCTGGAATGAGAGATGTTGATGTCAGATGGATCCTGGCTGAAAGCAGAGAATACCGGAAGGATGTTTACCTGTGTTTTATCAACTATGCAAAGGCATTGGACTGTGTGGATCATAACAAATTATAGATAACATTGTAAAGAAAGACAATTTCATAACACTTAATTGTGCTAATGAGGAGCCGTTTGAGGCAGTCATTTGAACAGAACAAAGGGGTATTTCAAGGATTAAAGTCAGGAAAGGTGTGCATCAGGGTTGCATCATTTCACCATACCTATTTTTTTTTTTATTCAATCTGTATATTGAACAAATAACCTGAGAAGCTGAACTACATGAAGAAAAACACATCATGATTTTAGGAAGATCCATTAAGAACCTTTGATATACAGATGACACAATCTTGGTTGCTGAAAGTGAAGACGACTTAAAGCACTTACTGATGAAGATCAAAAACCACAGGCTTC
Organism: Loxodonta africana; assembly: GCF_030014295.1. Lineage (NCBI taxonomy): Eukaryota > Metazoa > Chordata > Mammalia > Proboscidea > Elephantidae > Loxodonta > Loxodonta africana. The sequence goes on from NC_087345.1 coordinate 46,678,526, forward strand.
AGGATGGATTACATCTCAACATAAAGGGAAACAAAAATCCTCACAGCTAGACCAATAAGGAACAATGGTAAGCTGATAAAAGATTAAACTCAAGGATTTCCTTTAGCTTTGATTCACAATCAATGCCCATGGAAGTAGCAATCTCCTTCAAAAGACCTGTAAACAGCAAAAATGTCATTTTGAGGACTAAGGTGCACCTGATCCAAGCCATGGTATTTTTTAATTTTCTCATATGCATAAAAAGTTGGACAACTAATAACGAAGACCAAAGAAGAACTGATGCCTTGGAAATATGATGCTGATAAAGAATATTGAATATACTACAGACTGCCAGAAGAACAAATAAATCTGTCTTGTAAGAAGTACAGCCAGAATGCTCATTAGAAGCAAGGATGGCGAGACTTTGTCACATTTACTTTGGACATTTATCAGAAGGGAACAGTCCCAGGAGGAGGACCTCATGCTTGTTAAAACAGTGTGTCAGTAAAAAAGAGGAAGACCTTCAGTGAGATGGATTCACACAGTGGCTGCAACACTGGGCTCCAGCATAACAGTGATTGTGAGGATGGCACAGGACCAGGCAATGTTTCATTCTGTTGTACGTAGGGTTTCTCTGAGTCTGAATCAAGCTGATAGCACCTAACAATAACAATGGAAGCCCTGGTGGCATAGTGGTTAAGTGCTACAGCTGCTAATCAAAGGGTCGGCAGTTTGAATCTGCCAGGTGCTCCTTGGAAACTCTATGGGGCAGTTCTACTCTGTCCTATAGGGTCACTATGAGTTGGAATCAACTCGATGGCACTGGGTTACTGGGTATATACACATATACATATACATACGCACACACACACACACATACACATACACACACACACACACACATACATAGACATACCACTATGCCACCAGGGCTCCAGTTTTACATACATATGTATATGTCTGTGTGTATATCCCCCACTCATCTGTCAGTCTGTCGTATCCTGGGGACTTGTGTGTTGCTGTGATGCTGGAAGCTATGTGACCAGTATTCAAATACGAGCAGGGTCACCCATAGTAAACAGGTTTCCTTGGAGCTTCCAGACTAAGACTGACTAGGAAGAAGGAGCCGGCAGTCTATTTCTAAAAAGAATTAGCCAGTGAAAACCTTATGAATAGCAGAACATTGTCTGATATAGTGCCAGAAGCTGAGCCCCTCAGGTTGGAAGGCACTCAAAATACGTCTGGGGGAGAGCTGCCTCCTCAAAGTAGAGTTGACATTAATGAGGTTGATGGACTCAAACTTTTGGGACCTTTATTTGCTGATGTGCCACGACTCAAATGAGAAGAAACAGCTGCAAACATCCGTTAATAACCAGAATGTGGAATGTACTGAGTATGAACCTAGGAAAACTGAAAATTGTCAAAAATGAAATGGCACATATAAACATTGATATCTTATGCATTAGTGTGCTGAAATGTGGACTGGTATTGGTCATTTTGAATCAGACGATCACAAGGTTTAATATGCCAGGAATGACTACCTGAAGAAGAATGATTTTGCATTCATTGTCAAAAAGAACATTTCAAGATCTATCCTGAAATACAACCCTGTCAGAGATAGGATAATATCCACACACCAACAAGAAAGAGCGGTTAATACAACTATTTTTCAAATTTATGCACCAACCGCTAGGGCCAAAGATGAAGAATTTGAAGATTTTTACCAACTTCTGATGTCTGAAATTGGTTGAACATGCAATCAGGATGCATTGATCATTACTGGTAATTGGAATGTGAAAGTTGGAAATGAAGAAGGATCCTTAGTTGGAAAATGTGGTCTTGGTAATAGAAATGATGCCGGAGATTGCATGATAGAATTTTGCAAGACCAATGACTTCTGCAAATACTTTTTTTCACCAACATAAGCAGTAACTATACACGTGGACCTCACCAGATGGGATACACAGGAATCAAATTGACTACATCTGTGGAAAGACACAATGAGAAAGCTCAATATCGTCAGTCAGAACAAGACCAGGGGATGACTGCGGATAAGGCCTTCAACTGCTCATATTCAAGATGGAGTTGAAACCGAAGAAAATTAGAACAAGTGTAAGAGAGACAAAGTACAACCTTGATTCTATGCTACTTGAATTTAGAGACCATCTCAAGAATAGATTTGATGCACTGGACACTAATGACCTAAGAACAGATGAGTTGTGGAATGACATCAAGGACAACAAGGGGTCACTAAAAAGGCAGGAGAGAAAGAAAAGACCAAAATGTATGTCAGAAGAGACTCTGAAACTTTCTCTTGCACATCAAGTAGCTAAAGCAAAAGGAAAAAAATCATAAAGTAAAAGAGCCGACCAAAAGTTTTCAAAGAGCAGTTTGAGAAGACAAAGTATTATGATGACATGTGCAAAGACCTGGAGATAGAAAATCAAAAGGGAAGAACATGCTCGGCATTTTTCAAGCTGAAAAAACTGAAGAAAAAATTCAGGACTCAAGTTCCAACAGTGAAGGATTCTATGGGGAAAATACTAAGCTACTCAGGAAGCATTAAAAGAAGATGGAAGGAACACACAGGTCACTACACCTAAAAGAATTGGCCTACTTTCAAACTTTTCAGGAGGTAGCATATGATCAGGAACCAAAGGTACTGAAGGAAGAAGTCCAAGCTGGAGTGAAGGCACTGGAAAAAACAAGGCTCCAGGAATCGACAAAATACTAATTGGGATGCTGTGCTGGAAATGCTCACTCTTCTATGCCAAAAAATTTGGACAACAGCTACCTGACCAACAGACTAGAAGAGATCCATATGTATGTCTATTCCAAAGAAAGGTTATCAAACTGAACATGGAAATTATCAAACAATATCATTAATATCACACGCAAGTAAAATTTTGCTTAAGAACATTCAAAAGTGGCTGCAGTAGTATATCAACAGGGAACTGTCAGAAATTCAAGCTAGATTTAGAAGAGGACATGGAAACAGATATCATTGCCGATGTCAGATGGATCCTGGTGAAAGCAGAGAATACCTGAAAGATGTTTACCTGTGTTTTATTGACTGTGCAAAGGCATTGGACTGTGTGGATCATAACAAATTATAAATAACATTGCAAAGAATAGGTATTCCAGAACACTTAGTTGTGCTTATGAGGAACCTATACATAGATCAAGAAGCATGGCTATTTGAACAGAACAAGGGGACACTGTGTGACTTAAAGTCAGGAAAAGTGTGTATCAAGGTTGTATCCTTTCACCATACCTATTCAATGTGTATGCTGAGAAAATAATCCAAGAAGCTGGACAATATGAAGAAGAATGGGGCATCAGGATTGAGGGAAAGACATTAACAACCTGCGTTATGCAAATGAGACAGCGTTGCTTGCTGAAAGTGAAGAGGGCTTGAAGCACTTACTGATGAAGATCGAAGATCACAGCCTTCAGTATGGATTACACTCAACATAAAGAAAACAAAAATTCTCACAACTGGGTCAATAAGCAACATCATGATAAATGGAGAAAAGATTTAAGTTGTCAAGGGTTTCATTTTACTAGAATCTACAATCAACATCCATGGTAGCAGCAGTCAAGAAACCAAAGATGCATTGCATTGGGAAAATCTGCTGCAAAAGAACTCTTTAAAGTGTTAAAGCAAAGATAGCACCTCGAAGACTAAGGCGCACCTGACCCAAGCCATCGTGTTGTCAATTGCCTCATGTGCATGCAAAGCTGGACGATGAATAAAGAAAATCAGAGAAGAACTGACACCTTTGAATTGTGGTGTTGGAGAAGAATATTCAACATACCATGAATTGCCAAAAGAACGAAAAAATCTGCCTTGGAAGAAGTACAACCGCAATGCTCCTTAGAAACAAGAATGGCAAGACTAAGTCTCACATAGTTTGGACATGTTATCAGGAGGTATCAGTCCCTGGAGAAGGACATCATGCTTGGTAAATTGGTGGGTCAGTGAAAAAGAGGAATACCCTCAACGAGATGGATTGGAAACAGTGGCTGCACCAATGGGCTCAAGTATAACAAAGATTGTGAGGATGGCACAAGACTGGGCAATGTTTTGTTCTGTAGTGCATAGGTTGGCTATGAGTCACCACCAACTGGAGGGCACCTAAGAGCAACAACATATGTATACATATGTATATATACACTTATACACACATACACATACACACACACACACATATATATAACTGGAGCCCTGGTGGTAGAGTGGTTAAGAGCTCAGCTGCTAATCAAAAGCTTAGCAGTTGAAATCCACCAGACACTCAGCCACTCCTTGGAACCATATGGGATAGTTCTACTGTGTCCTATAGGGTTGCTATGAGTGGAAAATGACGTGACAGTGCCTAACAACAACAACTATACGTATATATATATATATTTTTTTTTTTTTTTGAGAAATTAAAACAAAATACTTTTTTTTTTTTTTCCACATTGGCAATTTGATTTTCTTAGGTGTATGTGTGACATGGCTTTTTATTTTATTTTTGAGAATTAAGTGAAATGCTTTATATCGAACTTGGTGTGCTCCTGAATTGTAAAAATCAACCAACCAATTTGTAATGCCAGTCTCAGGTTTTGCTTAAAAACCAGGGTAATTATTTTTCTTTGGGACAGTTATGACAGGTAAGGGATATGACAGGGATGCTGATAATATTTTGCTGTTGTCGTTGGCTTGGGTGTCAATTATACAGCTGCATTCATTATCCACAGACTTAATGCATTGGGTATATATGATCTGCATATTTTTGTAAATGTATGTAACATTTCAATATCTTTATAGCCAACCAAGGAAACATAGAGAAATACATGGGCGTATTTACCACACAGTCACTCTTTCACATACCTTTATCCACTCTGAGATAATGTGGCCAAGAGTGACATTTCAACTATTACAAAAATAAACTAGTTAGGATAAAGATACTCCAAATCCAATTTAGAAGGGAGGGAAATTTGCTAGGGAGTTTTTATTTTATACACATATATATTACGATGTTGCAACAAATACAGCCTCATTTATTTTGGAAAAACTATGAGCAACTTTCATATGAAAAATTGTGCACAACAGGTCTTCAGTGGGTAAAATAGAGTCCATCTAAAAGAAACTCAGCTATTAAATGACTCCACACATCAAAGTTCAGCATAGTGCAGAAATGTGGACGTACATTTGTTTCCAAGTGTTCTGGAAGCAAAACTTAAATGGACAAGAGACTAACTTTTATTGTTTTCATTTTTTTTTTTTTTTGACACAGATGATATATAAACTCATCTTCAAAAATGATTTTTTTCTGGATATACTTCAAGCAGAATATCATTGTTTACTTCTTAGTCTAAAGGACACTGAGTAAGAAAGGAGACAATATTCTGAACAACACTTTTTCAAAAAATCGGAAACATTTTTCAGCTTAGTGATTCTCATTTTGATCTCTCATTAAGGCAGAGGACAAATTGTTAAATCGTAATTCAAGGCACACTTTTGACTGAAGGGCTGGAGATGATGGCCCAATTACTTTGACACTTGGTGCAGTGATAAAACTTGACGAATTGAAATAAATACATTAATATGTAGCTGCCTCTCGTATTTCACCTATCCTTACCCTGATGTGAACACAGAGTACATAGAATTTATTTATGTTCAGTCTATAAGGATTGTCCTAGAGTATTAATAATTTGCATGGAAAAATGAGTGATAACATTTAACCGGCCCATGAAAAACATTTTGTGGAATTTTGTTGCAGTTTTTAACATATATTTTCCCATTTTTATTTAAGGCCATATCTATATGTTTGTGTTCTGTGTGTATGTATGTGTACACATATGCACATGTGTGCACACATGCACATGTATGTGTCTGTGTTTTTTTAAAGTAACTTTGATTAATCCCCAAATCTCTCATAAATGTTTGGTTATGAATACAGCATTTTATATCATACATTGTAAGAAATGACTGACAGGTCCAAAATCAAAATCAACTTCAGCCACCCACACCAAATCTAGCTCTTCCTTAGAACACTCCTCCTCAGATACATCCAGAGCACCACCCAATCTTCCAGTGTCTCAAGCTTAAAACCCCAATTGCCTTTCCATTTACCTATCGAAACCTGGCAATGACCAAATCCTGTTGATTCTACCCTGTTATAACTTTTGGCTCTGCCTTGAGCTTTGCAGGTCCTTAAGTCTCAAGATTACCTAGAATATAGTACAGACTCAATATAGGAGCCATATGGCAGTGGTTAAGTTGGTACTTGGAATCCACTTGCCACTCCTTGGAAACCTTATGGAGCAGTTGCCATGAGTCAGAATTTACTTGATGACAATTTTTGTTTGTTTGTTTGTTTGGATTATACTGAGCTATCCAGTCAGAATTCATCTTGGCAAATTTTTCAACTTCTATGATGACAGTGTATTTTTGAGTTATTACAGCATCAGTTGAAAACCCCATGGAATGCAGTTCTACTCTGACACACAGGGGTAGCTTTGAGTTGGATTCAACAAAATGACAACAGGTTTTATATTTATATATATTTACATCATAATTAGCCATATCCTTTTTCTTCTTTATTCTTTTCTGTATTTTCCAATTTTCTATGTGGAATAATTTTTGTTCTGCCAAATATACTCCATTGAGTCTTTTAGTGATTACTTGGTAGTAAAGAAAATCACTTCGATTTTGTAGAATTTTATTTTTTATTTACCTTGGAATATATTTAATGTGGTGGCATAGTGGTTAACCGCTGAAATGCTGACGGTTTAAACCTCCCAGCCTCTCCATGGAAAAAAGATGTGGCAGACTGTTTCCATAAGGATTACAGCCTTGAAAACCCTGGGAGACATGTCTAATCTGTCTATAGGGTCGCTATGATTTGGAATCAACTCGATGGCAATGGGAGGGGTAATATATTATTCAATATACTTAACATACTTATTCAATTCTAGGTTGTTAATGTCAATTTTTTAAATATTATTTCATTGTCTTTTGGTTTCCATCATTTCTATTAAAGATATGTTTTTGTTTTATTGGTCTACCTTTTTCTCTACTGCCTTTAATGTGTCTTGAAATCAAGTAAGATAAGTCCTCACATTTTGTTTTCTTTTTGTAAATTATTTTGGTTATTCTAGGGTCTTTGAATTTGTATAAAATTTAGAATCAGCTTGCCAATTTCTCCAAAAAATAGGACTGCTTGAATTTTTATTGGGATTGTGTTGATCAATTTGGGAACAATTTCTATCTGAGCCATATTGAGTCTTCAAATACATGAACATATCTTTTCATTTATTTAAATCACACATAGAATTAGAGGTTCCCCTTCTCTAGCTCTTTCTTCTCCAGGACTCCACATCATTATCTGAACCACATCAGTCCCCCTTTTCTATTTCCTGTAGCCACAAAGATAGAATTACTACCAGATTTTTAGCTATCCATGTAGCTGTTTCACCAAATAGCCCCAAGATTGAAGTCTGTTCTTAGGAGAGCCATGAGAAAAAAAAAAGAAAATAAAAATAAGAAACTCACCCTTGTTTAAGTTACTTTTCCAAATTTTGAATCCCCTTTAAAAAATCTTGACGGTTGCTTTCTTATTCTGTCCAGAGATTTTAGTTGTAATTATTATAGGTGATGGGCCACCATAGTAGAACTGGAAGCCTCAATACTTGTACAGGTATGAGAAGTATGGAGGTTATTAAGATGATCAGTATCTCTTGTCCTATGGACCTTAAAATCTAGCTGGAACTGATATATTTAATACATAATGGCAGATATTTAAATTTTAAAATTGTGGTTAGAACTATAGAGTAGAGAGTGTTGTGGAAATATGTTCAAATGAGTCAGGGGCAGCTTTGTTGAGAGGCTGATCCATAAACTGGGACTTGAAGGATGGGTAGAAGATGGCAGTGTGAATGGGAGTGGAGGATGAAAACAATGATAATCATGAATAAAAAATATAAGCAGACCATATTCTTCCTCTTCAAATATAACTGTATTTTCTCTAATGTGTGGCCAGTATTTATTAATGATTTTTTATAATTTTATACCTAAGTCTGATAAAGTAATATAAAGAAGTTTACTTTTAAATGCAAAGAACTTTTTGTATTCCTGAGATAGTCAAGAATAAAGACAGAAGTGATACAGAGAATCTTTGATGTGGTAAATGCATGGTTAGGGCAATGATTTGGGGTGGGGAGGACAATAGAGGAAACATAAACATTTTAAATTTTATTTGTACAATATGGAGAGGATTTTCTACTTGGGATAAGACTAGTGAAAATGAGTCTTTCTATAAGATTAATACTGTGAATATAAAATATCTGATGATTAAGTTGGCACTCATCAGTACAAAAAAAAAAAAAAATAGCCTGTATATCATACTAGTGAAAACATTGACCTGGAGGTCAGGGAATCTAAGATTTTATTTAGATTGTACCATTCTACCTTTGAAAGTTGGATAAAAAAATTATTTAATCTATAAAATTTGAGAATCAGATTAGAATAAAATATCCCTAAGGCAGTAAGAAAGGAGCCCTGGTGGTACAGTGGTTAAGCACTAACAAAAGGTCAGTGGTTTGAACCTACCAGCTGCTCTGCAGGAGAAAGATGTGGCAGTTTGTTTCTATAAAGATTACAACCTAGGAAACTCTATAGGGCAGTTCTACTCTGTCCTATAGGGTCTCTGTGAGTCGGAATCGAATCAACAGCAACAGGTTTGGTTTTGGTTACAAGTTTAAATCAGTAAGAATGAGCCCTGATGGTGCAGTGGTTAAGCACTACTCAGCTACTAACAGAATGGTAGGTGGCTCGAGCCTCCCAGCTGTTCCATAGGAGAGAGATGTGGCAGTCTTGAAAAAGATTGCACATGACAACAACAATACTTTATTCATATTTTCTTAGTTTTTGCCAAATGTTCTTTTTCTGTGACAGGAACCCCTCCAGGATACCACATTACATTTTGTCATTATGTTTCCCTAGATTCTTCTTGGCTGTGACAGTTTCTTAGAATTTTCTTGTCTTTGATGACCCTGAAAGTTTTAAGATGTACAGATCAGGTGTTTTGTATAAGTCTACTCTACTGGAATTTGTCTGATGATTTTCTCATTATTAGACCAAACCTATTGCCACGGAGTTGATTCTCACTCATAGGGACCTTTAGGACACAGTAGAGCTGCTCCACAGTATTTCCATAGAGAGGCTGGTGGATTCGAACTGCCAACCTTTTGGTTAGCAGCCTAGCACACCATAGATCTTAACCACTGCACCACCAGTGTCCCAAAATAGTTATGATTTTTTGAGAGGAAGAGCAGAGAGGTAAAATACCATTTCATCACATCATATCAAAGTATACACTATCAAAATGACTTATTACTATAAACATTAACCTTGATCAACTGGGTAAATTCTGTGCACAAGATTCTGTACTGTATACCTACTGTTTTCCCCTTTCCATCCTGTACTTTCAGAAAGGAAGTCACTATACGAGTGGGGAGTTATGCTCTACCTTCTGTAGGGCAGAGTAGCTACATAAATTACTAAACAATGTCTTAACTACATCAAAAACTTTTTAAAAAATTTATTTGCAATCATCACATACTCATCCCCACTTTTAGAATGATTTCTCTAAATTAATCCCGAAGAAAAGAGATGGTGAATAACTATGCACATTTCCATAGGTGAGAATATTCCTCCAGACACTCACTAAAATCAAATCCAGAGTTGGCTGCATTAGACATTCTCAAATTTAAGTGTGCATAAAACTTAATGATCTGAGTCAGTTCCATTAACATGTTGGGAGATTTTGGCACATCATATTTTCAGAAACAATGCCCTAGATTCCTCCTATACCATGGCTTTACTATGGTATATGGTTTTATTGCCTTGCTGTTAGTTGCCGTATGTTGCCTCCCAGCATGGCTACTTTATGTATAATGGAACTAAATGTTGCCTGGTGCTGTGCCATCTTTATAACCCTTCCAAACTAGGGAGGCTATCTTCCAGCACTACCTGACATTAGGTTTTCATTGGCTATTTTTGGGAAGTAGGTCATCATGCCTTCCTTACTGCCATGCAAAAAAAAACTAATCCTGTTGTCATAGAGTCCATTCTGACTCATAGCAACCCTAGAGAACAGAAGTGGACCTGCTCTATAAGGTTTCCAAGGAGCGGCTGGTGGATTTGAACTGCTGATCTTTTGGTTAGCAGCCAAGTTCTTAACCACTGTACCCTCAGGTCTCCAAATAAAGTATAGACTTCAGTTCATAATAATATATTGATGTTGACTACGTTATGTATGTACATTCAAATATACCATAATAATATAAGATGTTAATAATAGGAGATAGCAGTATAGATATGTGGGCACTTTCTGTTCAACTTGACAACTTTTTTGTAATTTTAAAGCTGTTTTAAAATAAAGCAGTTTATTTTTTTAAAAAAAGCTGTTTACTAAGTTATTTCAGTGTATTTCTAAGTAGCTGTAGAATAAACAGGACATTTATTTAGCCAGAAGGATACAAAATAGAATAAAGGTATTGTGATTATGTTCATTTTAATTAAACTTAATTACAAACTATAGAATACAAAGGCCTTTACCTTCAACACTTTTTCCCTGTAATGCAGAAAACATCAAAACATTAAATTGTATAGACAGGGATTAAGAGTAGTTAATCTTCATCAACTACAAAGTTATGATACTATTCAAACAAGTCCTAGGTACCAGCATTATATTATAAGGTAAAAAGATTTACATAGCATGTTTTTATATGCTTCATTATATTAAACAGGATGTAAATTAGTACTAAAATACATAATTAGCCTTTGGCAAAACAAGGAAACGTATCGCATTTTTTCAGGTCATTGTATCTATTCTGTATTCATAATGGCTGTAACACCAGGAAAATCTATTATCATATTTAGGCTTCAACGTTTCAAATATTTCCTTGGAATATTGGGTGCTATAATAATGTTTTCGTTTTATTTTTGTTGTTGGTGTTGTTCATTGTCACTGTAGTTATTTCATTGTTAAAATTAATAGACTTTGTTTTTTTTTTAGAACAGAGTCCCTGAGTTGTACAAATGGCTAGCATACTCGGCTGCTAACTGAAAGATTAGCAGTTTGAGTTCATCCAAAGGCACCTCCGAAGAAAGGCCTGATAATCTAATTCTGAAAAATCAGCCATTGAAAACCCTGTGGAGCACAGTCCTACTCTGACACATGGGGTTTCCATGAGTGAAAATCAACTGTATAGTAACTGGTTAACTGGATATTTTGTATAGCAGTTTTTGTGTTACAGAAAAATTTAGCAGAAAATACAGAATTTCCCATATATCCCCTGCCTTCCCCATACAGAGTTTCCCCTATTACTAACATCTTGCATTAGGGTGATACGTTTGTTACAATTGATAGACCACTATTGATACATTATTATTAACTGAAGTCCATAGTTTACAATGTTGTTGTTAGTTTCCATGGCTCCAACTCATGGTGACTTCATGTACAACAGAACAAAACGTTGTCCAGTCCCGTACCATTTTCACGAGCATTTGTACACTCAAGTCCATTCTTGTGTTCACTGCGTATTTCGAGCACCTTCCAGTTTAAGGGTCTCGTCTTCCGGTACTGAATCAGACAGTATTATGTTGTGATCCATTAGGTTTTCATTGGTTAAATCTCCAAAGTAGATCACTAGAACTTTCTTCCTGGTTAGCTTTAGTCTGGAAGCTCTGCTGAAATCTGTCCACCATGGGTGACCCTGAATGTATTTGAAATATGGATAGCCTACAAGCAACATGCAAGCCACTGCAGTGTGACGAACCAATAGACAGGTGGCGGATAGTTTACGGTAGGCTTGACTTTTTGTCTGGTACATTTCTATGGTTATTGGCAAATGTGTAATATCATATAACCAACATTACAGTATCATATAGAAGTCTGAATGCCCTAAACATCCCCTCTCTTGCAGCCTTGAGTTTTAAGTGAAAATATATATATATTATTAGAAAAACCAGATTAGTATTAATACAAATCATTGAAATAGTTAGCTTTTACTTTTTTTGTCTATGAACTCTTTGTAAAGGCAGGAATATTCACATTTCACGTAGAAATTTCCAAGATGAGAAGGAAAGACAGCTGTGAACTATAGATTGCTTCTGAAAAAAAAGGCACGTTTTAGAAATATTTAAATATCTCTTTTAAAATACAGTTGCTTGGACATGTTTGTTACTATGAATAAATAATATTAGTTTGTAATATCCAGCTGCTTACAAATTCAGTTTTGTGCTGACACTTCTGTTGCTAAGCTCAGCTCATGAACCATGCCTTGTAGTAGGTAATCAACATATAGTCCAATGTTAGTAAAAATCCAAGGGAAAAAGCCATCCTCTTATGCTATTTTAATCAGGTCATCATTTTATTAAATGACTAATTGGTAATATCTGCATACCCTTAATTTTGAATCCTTTCCAAAATGATAGATATCACATATATCATCAACTTGGGAAATGTTGTAACAATATTTTCTTACAAATTATAACATACTTTGGTCTGTGCAGATTCCTTGGACTATCTAGCCCAAGCTGTCAATTATTATTTTCCATAAAAATGACAAAGTCATGCAGTAGGGTATATTCTGTTGTAATAAAATAAACTCTGGCCATTAATTTTTTAAGTACAAATGACAGGTAATGCTATTTTCCATGCATGACAAGTGATTATTGTTACTAATCTGTGATATAAATATCCTTCATGCTTTGCAACATTATTTTCCCCATAACAAAAATATACTTTGTATTTATATTGATCAAGATGGACTTGCTTGTACTGCAGCAGCAAAAAAAAAAAAAAAACCTAAAATTTCAGTGGCAAAAAAATTTCAACGTTTTATTTCCTTAACTGCAAATTTCATCTTGGCCCAGCTGGGGGCTCTGCTGGTCATCCTCACTCTCAGACTTAGGCTGATGGATTCTCCACTCTCTAAAACATTGTTGTTCACCATCTCAAGAGGAATGAAACAAGGGACTGTCTCTCACCAACAGTTGAACACTCCAGTCCAGAATGATATATGTCACTTCCACAAAAAACATAATGGCCATCACTGGTTACTTGACCACACCCAACTGCAAAAGGGAATGGTTGGGGCCCTAAGACCACCCTGGGGTTTGGTGATAGACTACAAGGACTCAGAGAACTCAGAATATAGTTATATCTGTGACTAAGACTTATTGTCATGAAAGACTACAAAGCAAAATCAGCAAAGGGAAAAGATGCATGAAGTAAGTTTCGTAAGAAACAAGGATGAAGGTTTCAAGGGTCCTCTCCCAGTGCAGTCACAAAAGAGATACTTAATTCCTTCACCAATGTGTTATGAAAATATGTGTGAAGTGTTGCCTACCAGGGAAGCTTATTAGAGTTTGAGGAGTATAACATGTTGCTCTATATATAGCCTTTTAGCCTTGGGTTTGTAGTTCTGCCATGATGATTTGCCAGGTCACAGTCTTACAAAAAGATTGGACAGTTTACTATGCAATTAAGTGCCTATGGCCTATTGAGGAAATTGGTCACTTTATGGTCTTGGTGGGAGGAGTAGGCTTATAAAAGAGTTATCCTACAGAGGTTGAGGGAGACCTTGCTACCATTAAGAAGAGCTGGGAGTTGAGCATGCCTTTTGGGCTCAAGGTGTATGCACTGAGAACCTCCTAGACCCAGGAAACAGAGAGAGCTGAAACATTGAAGACTATGAGAAACCATGTGAGATGGTGAGAAGTAGCCAAGGGACAGCAGAGTCCTGACGTAGGCTCTGTCTATAGACACAGTTAAGAGCTGACTTGGAGGAAGACTCATTAATAACATGAGATATGTAGTTGACTTGAAGCACTTATTGATGAAGGTTAGAAAAAACTACAGCCTTCAGTATGGGTTACCTGAACATGAAGAAAGTGAAAATCCTCCGAACTGGGCCCATAAACAACATCATGATAAATGTAAATGGTAAAGAAATTGAAATTGTCATGGATTTCATTTTACTTGGAACAGCAATTGACCATGGGTGCAGCTTAAAAAGCAAGGATTTCACTTTGATGAGTAAGTGCATCTGACCCAAACCATGATACATTCAATCACCTCATATGCATGTGAATCTGGACAATGAAAAAGAAAGGCAAAGATAAAGTTATATCTTCAAGTTGTAGCAGTAGTGAAGAATATTGAATATACCTTGGACTGCTTGAAGAATGAACAAATCAGTCATGGAGGAATTACAGCAAGAATGCTCCTTAGAAGTGAGGATGGCAAGGCTTTGTCTCACTTACTTTGGACATGTCATGAGAAGGGGCCAATCATTGGAGAAGAACATCATACTTAGTAAAGTAAAGGGTCAGTGACAATGAGGGACATCCTCAGTGAGATGAATTGACACAGTGGCTACAACAATGGGCTGAAACATAGCAATGATTGTGAGGTTGCTACAGGGCGAGGCAACATTTCCTTCTGTTATAGGTAAGGCTGCTATGAGTCCGAGCCAACTCCATGGCACTTTACAAAAACAATGGTGACATATATGACTTTTTAAATAAAAATTAGTTTTTGAAAGTTATGTTGAAGAATGAATGTGTGTAAATTGCTTCTTCATTAAAAGAAAAAGCTTATAGGATATTTTAACATACTAGCTAATGTTAGTATTGACGCCTTTGAATTGTGTTGGAGAAGGATATTGAGTATGCCATGGACTGCCAAAAGAATGAACAAAACTATCTTGGAAGAAATACAACCAGAATGCTCTTAGAAGCAAGGATGGCGAGATTACATCTCATATACTTTGGGCATGTTATCAGGAGGAATCAATGCCTGGAGAAGGACATCATGCTTGGTAAAGTAGAGGGTCAGCGAAAAAGAGGAAGACCCTCAATGAGCTGGATTAACACAGTGGCTGCAACAGTAGGTTTAGGCATAACAATGATTGTGAGAATAGTGCAGGACCAGGCACTTTTGTTCTGTTGTACTTAGGGTTGCTATGAGTCAGAACCGACTCGACGGCATCTAACAACAATAAGAAAAAAATATTGGGAATAGCTATACTGTGGACAGTGATTTCCTGTAGATATTGAGAATATGAATGAGTTTTTTTCTCATATATCCTTCTATATTTAAAAAATTATCTATATTGATCTATCACTTTCAAAATAACAAAAAAGTAAACAGATGCTATGTCAAGAAGCATGGAAAAATTAATAGAGAGAATTAAAAATGAAAGGATAATTTGCTTATTATAGCACAAAATGATAGCTTTTAGAATTGTGTCTTAGGTTGGGTTCTCTACAGAAGCAAAACCAGTAAAGCGTATAAATATCTATATAGAGATATTTATGTTAAGAAAATGGTTCACACTGTCATAGAGGCCAGAATATCCCAAGTCCATGGATCAGACTGGAGGCTTCTCCTGATTCACGCAGCCACAGGAGCTGGTGAACCCAAGATCTGCAGGTCTGACAGCAGGGCTCTTGCTCATAGTCTGGGAAGACATACAAATCCCAAGATAGGAAGGAAAGATGGCAGGTAATTTGCCAGCCCAAGTCTCCAGAACCAGAGGTCAGACGAACAGGAGCCAGCTGCAGGATCCAGAGCGAGCAAAAGCCCAAGAGCCTTCCTAGAGAGTCTACCTATATTGGATGCAGGCCATACCCCCCTCAAGGATTGGCTATTCTTCTGATAGGCTATTCACAGCATATGCCATCATGGAGGTGATCACATTATATCAAATCTCTTCATGGAAGTGATCACATCATTATACGACTGCCAAGCTCCGTCATAACTGCTAAACCACTGAGAATGATGGCCCAGGCAATATGACACACAACCTTAATGGTCACATATTGTAAGCAATAAAATAGACTTGATAGACATAATGACCTTTAGAGAAAACATTTATGAAAGTGTGGGTTTCATAATAGTTAGAAATTTCTGTGTATCACAGCAAATATAAATACAATATTTATATAAAGTCCTCCCTCTAGTTTTTCCAATGTTCATTAATTTTGCCTTATTTAAAATTTTAGTGACTTTCAAAACACAAATGAGAAATTGCTTTGTAACTTGCTTGATTTATTACACAAAAGTGTCTTAAAATACTTAAAGAGCTAAAAAATTAAGATAATTTTGCAGGAATTATTTATGCTTGAGCACTCTGCATATCAAATTCTAATCCCTTGGAAAGTAAGACAGCTGAATTAAACTAGTACACCTTCCTCCTTACAAACATGGAAATATTTAGAAACTCCCTAATGGATTTTTATTTACTGAATCCTACTTTATAATGGTTATAAGAGGATGACAGGATGACAGGATAACATGAAACTTTTCTCCCATCTATAATTACAGCAACCTTGTCTTTTGCCACTAAGGACAAGCATCTTTCTTATAAAGGGTAAACTCATTTTTAATTTTCAGGAGTAGACAAACTCTCTAATTAGTTGATGGCTAAAAAGTGGATACATTAAAGTAAATAAAAGCTATATTTCTCATTTAGTTTATTCTAAAATGTCTTAACATACTGGACACACCCATCTTCTCTTCCTCCTGCTCCAGCCACTTGATTTTGCTCTGTGCTTTAAAACATAGATCAACGTGGAGGTGGCAGGAAAAAGAGAGAGAGAGAGAGACAATCTCTGGGTTTTGTCAATTTTTTAAAGAAAGGGCAAGCATCAGCTATAGCAATTTAAGGAAGAGAGGAAAAAAAAATTATTGCGGAGGTTAGCAGGGATACGCAGTTTGACGGAAAGCTTAGTAACCACAGTGTTTAGGCTCTTCCATTAAGAAGAGAAAATGATGACACTGAACCCTGACCCTGGACCTGACATCTTCATCGTTGATTTACAGTAACGTCTGTGGAGGGGGAAGGTCACTGTGCTGAATAAACGGCTTACGTGGCACAGGGAGAAGGTCATTTGTGTATATTGTAACTTCTTATCGTTTTCGAAGCTAAGAGAATCTGGAACCAGGACTTGACATTTTCAGAGAATTATTACAGTGCTAAAGAGTTCAAAGTGTTTATTACTGATACCTGGAAAATAAAGTATCTCTTACTTTGAAGTTTTCAAACAAGATTGCTGTACCCAAGTTTAATCAGCATTCAGTCAAAAGTACTCATGTGGAAGCTCAGACTAGATAGCTGAATTTTAAAAGGCCCCTCTTCTTAGGAATTTTTTTTAACAAGTAGAATGTTAGAACCTGAAAGAAGGTATGTGTTTTCTTCTAATTTTTTTCTGCTGCATGGCAAAGCGTAAATAGCATTTGTTGTTTTATTCCAATGATTTCATTATATTGGTGATATATTTTTAACTTCTCAGGAATATCTCAGTTCAGGATTCTATGAAAACACAGACACACACAGACACACAGACACACACACACACACGCCACATTAAAGTTAAAACTAAGTTTTATTTCCAGAATATGAGAAGTCATTTGGAGTAGCTATTCTGGCTATAGAATTCAGCACGCACGTCAAAGGAAAGGAAAAGGCCGAGATAATAAAGCAGAAGGAAAGAAACAAATAAGGAGAAATCTCCCCCCTCTTCTATCTGCCTGGTCCAGATCATTAATGACAATTTTCTTTCATATGACAATTTATGTTCTATATTGTATTCCTGGTTGTTTCATGTCAACATATATAAAAAGCTACATCTTTGTTTATTCAGCTTGTGATTGTGCACACTTGCCAATGTATTTGTAAGAAAAATTTATAGACGCAGAAGGGCTAAATCAAAGGGTGTAGGCATTTACATTTTTTTAATAGATGTTGATAAGTTTCACAATGTTATGGCTTGAATTGTGTCCCACAAAAAAGTGTGTCAACTTGATTAGGCTGATTCCTGGTATTGTGTGGTTGTCCTCTATTTTGTAACCTGATGTAATTACCCTACATGTTGTAAATCCTAACCTCTATGACGCTAATGAGGCAGGATTAGAGGAAGCTATGTTAATGAGGCAGGACAGAATCTACAGGATTAGGTTGTATCTTGAGTCAATCTCTTTTGAGATATAAAAGAGAGAAGTGAACAGAGAGTAGAGGGACCTCCCACTACCAAGAAAGGAGTGGAGAATGTCCTTTTGACTGGGAGTTCCTTCACTGAGAAGCTCCTAGGCCAGGGGAAGACTGATGACCAGGACCTCCCCCAGAGCCAACAGAGAGAAAGAAAGCCTTTCCCTGGAGCTTGCACCCTGTATTCGAACTTCTAGTCTCCTAAACTGTGAGAGAATAAATTTCTTTTTGTTAAAGCCATCCACTTGTGGTATTTCTGTTAGAGCAGCACCAGGTAATTGAGACGTTCTGAGTCGTACCAATTGCACTTACACTATCAGTGGCTGGGAATTATTCATTCCCTCACTGGTATATTCTTTTATCAAATTCATTGATTGTCACAATTATGATAAGTTAAAATTTATGGGTAATTTTAGTTTGTATTTCCTCAGCAGTAATGAAGGCTAAACATATGTTACTTTGTTTAAAAGCATTGTTTTTAGTAATCTAACTATTTGAATGCCTTATTTATTAGGTTTTCTATTTAATGTTGTTTCTTTATTCTCATTTATTTTAAATGTTTATTTACAGAATTTAGTCTTTTGTTTGTCATATCTGTTGCATATTCTCCCAAATTGCCATTTAAATTTCAACTGTATTTATGACATTTCCCCAGAGGAAAAGAAAACTGTTAATTTTCAAATATCAATTTTTTTTCATGTCATCTGAATTGTAAGATTCTTTGTTGTTAGCTGCCATTGAGTTGACTCCAACTCATAGTGACCTTATGCACAACAGAACAAAACATTGCCTAGTCCTATACCATTCTCACAGTTACTAGTATATTCAAGCCCATCATTATGGCTACCGTGCCAATTCATCTCACCGACGGTACCTTTGTCCTCATAAAAAATTTTAGGTCCTCTACATTTCACCAGGCATTTTCTCCTCTAGCTATTGCTTCCTTCTGATGGCATGTTCAAAGCAAGACAGTAGCACAATGTTCTATTGTGATCCATTAGGTTTTCATCAGCTAATTTTCAGAATTAGATCACTAGGCCTTTCTTCCTGGTCTTTTTTAGTCTGGAAGCTCCTCTGAAACCTGCCCACCATGGTTGATACTGTTGGTATTTGAAATATCGGTGGTATAGTTTCCAACATCGCAGCAACATGCAAACCACCACAGTAACTGTCTTAGAAAGGTTTTAACTATTTAAAATTTTTAAGGTCCCATACTTTTTTCTAATACATTATTTTACAATTATTTATTTATTTATTTACTTTTAATCATTGACTGCATAAAATTTGTTTCTGTCTGAGGTGTGAGAGAAGATCCAATACATTTTTTTAATGGCATGTTGTCTCAACTCCAGTCACTACATAACACATGTCATGTTATCATGTATATGGTATGTCATATTTATGATATATTAAATTGTCGTACATATTTGAGATTATTTCTGAAGCATCTATGCTAGTTCTAAGACTTACATACTCACGTATCAGTGTCATACGTGTAAAAATGATGTTAGCTTTATAATGTTTTTTTTTTTAATCTTCTATGTTTACTCAGGAAACCCTAGTGGCACAGTGGTTAAGTGTTTGGCTGCTAATCAAAAGGCTGGCAGTTTGAATCCACCAGCCACTCCTTGAAAACCATATGGGGAAGTTCTACTCTGTCCTATAGGGTCACTATGTGTCAGAATTGACTTGACGGGAAAGAGTTTATGCTTACTCAGTGCCAATAAATTAATTTTAATTTTGAGAAATCTCACAACTATTTGACAAGTCTTTTTCCCTATTAAATTAAAACCATCTTATACAGTTTTAAATATGTCTGCTTTTTAAGGATGTAGACAGGATATACTTATAGACAGGATACTTTCTGCTTTAGTTGCCACTGATTGAATATCCAAGGTAAAATATAAATATAGGGGAATTATTATCTCATATGACAGACATTTGGAAGTATGGTGCTGTTGAGGTTAGCTAAGCCATTGGTTCAAAAGCTGGGTTCTGTACTTTCTGCTCTGCTATCCTCACGATTCTAACTTTTGTCTTTAGTTTTTCCTGTGATGGTCACATGATGTCCAGGTCGACTTAACCATACCAAAGTCCAAAGGTAAAGAAAGAATGTTTCTTCTTTGTGTTCAGAAGGAAGAAAAATTTCCTGGGAGCTCTCTGACAAATTTCCCCTTATATTTTGTTGTCAAGAATCACATCTATGCTCATTCTGCTGCTAATCACTGGCAAGTGACTACTAAAGACTTACCTGCTAGCATAAGAAGGTCTGAGATTTCACTAAAACACAGGGTAGTCCCATATCTGAAGGAAGAAGGCCTTACTTTTTTCAAGGAAGATGAAATAAACTGGCTGTTGGGTAGGCAAAAAACACAGCCAAATATACTTAATACAGGGAAGCTTGATATATCAAATTATTGAATCTTTCTGTACAAAAACAAGGTAGAGCATTCTACTCTTTCAAGTTCATTTTGTTTAGCCGTTTAGGTTTTTTTGATTTATTTTCTTCTTATGGAATTTGCACTGTCCTTGGTGTATTTTTTCCCTAGATTTTTTTTTTTTTTTGGTATGCTGTTATTTTAAGTGGGGTCTTTCCTTTCAATTTTCTAACATGAATAAAAAAATAAGTTTTTTAATACTCTGTATATGTATGTGTGTATTATATTTGCGTGTATATGTGATGTGTAATGTATATCAATGTCATGTATACTGTATATACATTAGTGTAATGAATTGACACTTTAAAAAAAATCTAGATTAACAAAAAAAAAAAGGTCAAGTTGGGAATTTTCCATTGTTTTTCTCTTTCCTTCAACTTAAAAGCAAAAGCTTAATTTTCTAAACAATCTGAAGATGGTAATTGAGAAGAAATGATCCAAGTTCTTTTGATAATGGATTTGATACTCTTAAAATAGTCTATTATTTCTTCTCCAAGTCAAAATATATAATAAATATGCTTAAGATTTGAATGAGAGAATTTAAAATCTGGGCCTTGAAAAATGATAGGTCAAGATTTTCTATATTGTTTACAGAGAACTTATAATGGGAGCTTTCAAAAAGTAAAATGAGAGGAAAGAACTGCTCAATCAAGATCTCTAAGTCAAGCGCTAGTACTAGTTAAAAGAGCAAAAAAACCAAATCCATTGCCGTCAAGTCAATTAGATTAGAACTGCCGCATAGGGTTTCCAAGGAGTGCCTGGTGGATTTGAACTGCTGACCTTTTGGTTAGCACTTAACCACTACACCACCAGGGTTTCACAGTTGAAAGAGCAGTCACGTTGAAACTGTTTTCAAAGGAGCCCACTTTGGGCTACTAATGACTCTGCGGAAAACAAAGCTGAACAAACAACTAACTGACTCCACATCACAATTTCCTTCTCTTTGGAGGAATTGTTCTACCTGTTTTTTTAGAGAGACAGAACACCCCAAAACACTGCAACTTGCTGTTGGACTTTGGGTCAAAAAGTTATGGCATATCTTCAAAATGTTTTATTTGTTAGTTTAATAATCTCCCGGCTATATTCCAAGGACAGGCCCCTAAAAAAGTGTCAGTCAGACAATCAGAGACCATTTCCACTCTGTGGAAGGTATTGTTTCACATTTTCCTTATAAAAATGAGAAAGAGAAACAAATTTAAAAGGCAACGGGAGAAAAAAAAAAGGATGTTGAAAAACTTTTGTTCTTTTTCTCTTAAAATATCAATTGAAAGATAAAGGTAGTTACTACTGTGCTTTTCATGTCTATAAAACTTTGCTGTGTTTTTCATGTCTATGAAGCATGTCAACAAAATAAAACAAAGTGCAAAATAAAAATCTTGAAAACGTATGAAATCCTTCTGAAAAATAAAATGAAAACCTAGCCTCTGAGGGAAAAGTCTTGTGAAGAAGCTTTAAAATGTGTTCTGAGATAACATGGAAGGTCCGGACTGTCTCATGGTATTTCTTTTCAGAAATTCTTATCAAATTTTGCTAGAATATTTAATGTCAACAAAAGTACTCACTAGTAGAATCCAAATATTGAAGGAGTACCAAAACACAAGTGATAGAAGATTCTGGAGCTATCAGAGAATCTGATTAAGATCAGACTTCCAATACTACCCCTAGCCCTAGAGAGTTTTTTGATAAGTTAACACAAGCCTGAGAATCCTATTAATGTCTCTAAAGATAGGGAGAGGGGAGTAAACTAAGGGAACACCTTGTGCTTTACTTCCTTTGACAGATGAAAAATTGAAACAGCAGAAAAGAATACATTAAACAGAGACTCAAACAAAGGGGTTGAGTCTCTGGTGGAAGTTAAGTTCATGAAGTACACATTGAATTGAAAAAATTGTTGACATGTTTGAGAGTAAAACCTTGTGAGGATAAAAGATAAGCCCCAATATTAACTCTTCCTTTCTTTTTGCTGTTATGCTCGTGAGGTGAGGGAATTTTCTTTTCTTTCTTTTTTTTTTTTTTTATTGTACTTTAGATGAAGGTTTGCAGAACAAACTAGTTTCTCATCAAACAGTACACACATTATTCTATGACAAGAGTTAACAATCCCACAACATGACAACATTCTCCCTTCTCAACCCTGGGTTCCCTATTACCAGCTTTCTTGTTCCCTCCTGTCTTCCAGTCCCTGCCCCAGGGCTGGTGTGCCCCTTTAGTCTTGTTTTGTTCCATGGGTCTGCTCAGTCTTTGGCTAAAGGGCAAGCCTCAGGAGTGACCTCATTACCAGGCTGAAAGGGTGTCAGGGGCCATAATTTCAGGGTTTCTCCAGTCTCTGTCAGGCCAGCAAGTCTGGCCTTTCTTTTAGAGTTAGAATTTTCTTCTACATTTTTCTCCAGCTCTGCCTGAGACCCTCTAGTGTGATTCCTCTCAGGGCAGTCAGTGGTGGTAGAAAGGCACCATGTCGTTGTACTGGGCTCAGTCTGGTGGAGGCCATGGCAGATGTGGTCCATTAGCCCTTTGGACTAATCTTTCCCTTGTCTCTTTAGTTTTCTTCATTATTCCTTGTTCCCAAAGGGTTGAGACCAGTGGAGTATCCTAGATGGCCACTCACAGGCTTTTAAGACCCCAGATGCTAGTCACGAGAGTAGAATGTAGAACATATTCTTTATAAACTATGTTATGCCAATTAAGCTAGATATTCCCCAAAATCATGGCCCCCACAGCCCAAGGTGAGGGAAATTTCAATGAGAAAATATAAGAAAATCCCACAAGTATAAACAGAGTCCACACATTCTAAAGAAAACTGCATGCTATCTCTAGCCTTTTTCTAACTATATTGCCTAGGACCCCTTATTTCACTTCTTTGAGCTTTAATTTTCTCATCTATTCTACAGAAATAATAATTGCACTTAACTTTTAGTGCTTTTGCAAGAATTACATGACTGAATATATGTAAAGTGCTTAGAAAAAAGTTTGGCACATTGTGAGCACTCAATTAATTTTTTTTTTTTATTATTATTAGTTGCAAAAACCTGCTGGTGTAGAGGTTAAGAGCTACAGCTGCTAATCAAAAGGCCGGCAGTTTGAATCCACCAGGTGCTCTTTGGAAACTGTATAAGGCACATCTACTCTGTCCTACAGCATCACTATGAGTCGGAATTGACTCAACGGCAACGGGCTTTTCTGGTGTTGTTTGTTGCGGTGTGGAGCAACCACTTAAGCACTTGGCTAACTCACTGAAAAGTTGGAGGTTCAAACTCACCGAGAGGCACCTATGAAGAAGAGCCTGGAGATCTTATTCGAAAACATCACAGGCTTTGAAAACCCGATGGTTTTGTGGAGCGTGATGCTGCTTTGAAACACATGGGGTCACCATAAGTTGGAATCTACTCAACAAACAAGTATTTTTTTGTTTTGTTTTGTTAATTATTATTATTGCTATTGCCACTGGGGTTTTGCTCTTCTTCTACTTTTGCCTTTTCATCACACTACCAAAAAACAGTTGGCCTTAATGACTTGGATGGAGTAAATCTTTCAGGACCTTCATTTGCCAATGTGGCATGACTCAAAATGAGAAGAAACAGCTGCAAACATCCATTAATAATCAGAACCTGCAATGAACAAAATATGAATCTAGGAAAATTGTAAATTGTGAAAAATGAAATGGAATGCATAAACATCAATATCCTAGGCATTAGTGAGCTGAAATGGACTGGTACTGGCCATTTTGAATTAGACAATCATATAGTCTACTACGCTGGGAATGACAACTCAAAGAGGAATGACGTTGGATTCATCATTGAAAAGAACATTTCAAGATCTATCCTGAAGTACAACGCTGTCAGTGATAGGATAATATCCATACGCGTACAAGGAAGACCGGTTAATACAACTGTTATTCAAATTTACATACCAACCACCAGGACCAAAGATGAAGAAATAGATTTTTATCAGCTGCTATACTCTGAAATTGATCAAACATGCAATCAAGATGCATTGATAATTACTGGTG
Organism: Loxodonta africana; assembly: GCF_030014295.1. NCBI lineage: Eukaryota > Metazoa > Chordata > Mammalia > Proboscidea > Elephantidae > Loxodonta > Loxodonta africana. Next base: position 46,703,000 of record NC_087345.1, read on the forward strand.
ATTAAAATGTGAAAGTTGGAAACAAAGAAGAAGGATCAGTAGTTGGAAAATATGGCCTTGGTGATAGAAACAATGCCAGAGATCAAGTGATAGAATTTTGCAAGACCAATGACTTCTTCATTGCAAATACCTTCTTTCACCAACATAAACAGCAACTGTACACATGGACCTCACCAGATGGAACACACAGAAATCAAATTGACTACATCTGTGGAAAGAGACAATGGAAAAGCTTAATATCATCAGTCAGAACAAGGCCAGGGGCCGACTGTGCAACAGACCATCAATTGCTCATATGCAAGTTTAAGCTGAAACTGAAGAAAATCAAGGCAAGTCCATGAGAGCCAAAATATGACCTTGAGTATATCCCACCTGAATTTAGAGACCACTTCAAGAATAGATTTGATGCATTGAACACTAGTGACCAAAGACAAGAAGAGTTGTGGAATGACATCAAGGACATCATCCATGAAGAAAGCAAGAGGTCACTGAAAAGACAGGAAAGAGAGAAAAGACCAAGATGGATGTCAGAGGAGACTCTGAAACTTGCTCTTGAGTGTCGAGCAGCTAAAGCAAAAGGAAGAATTGATGAAGTAAAAGAACTGAACAGAAGATTTCAAAGGGCCTCTCAAGAAGACAAAGTAAAGTATTATAATGACATGTACAAAGAGCTGGAGATGGAAAACTGAAAGGGAAGAACACTCTCGGTGTTTCTGAAGCTGAAAGAACTGAAGAAAAAATTCAAGCCTCGAGTTGCAATCGTGAAGGATTCCATGGGGAAAATATATTAAACAAAGAAGGAAGGATCCAAAGAAAATGGAACAAATACACAGAATCATTATACCAAAAAAATTAGTCGATATTCAACCATTTCAAGAGGTGGCATATGATCAGGAACCCACGGTACTGAAGGAAGAAGTCCAAGCTGCTCTGAAGGCATTGGCAAAAACCAAGGCTCCAGAAATTGATGGAATATCAGTTTAGATGTTTCAACAAACAGATGCAGCGCTGGAGGTGCTCACTCATCTAGGCCAAGAAATATGGAAGACAGCTTCCTGGCCAACTGACTGGAAGAGATCCATATTTATGTCTATTCCCAAGAAAGGTGATCTAACCAAGTGTGGAAATTATAGAACAATATCATTAATATCACATGCAAGCAAAATTTTGCTGAAGATCATTCAAAAAAGGCTGCAGCAGTATATCGACAGGGAACTGTCAGAAATTCAGGCCGGTTTCAGAAGAGGACGTGGAACCAGGGATATCATTGCTGATGTCAGATGGATCCTGGCTGAAAGCAGAGAATACCAGAAGGATGCTTACCTGTGTTTTATTGACTATGCAAAGGTATTCGACTGTGTGGATCATAACAAACTACGGATAACACTGAGAAGAATGGGAATTCCAGAACAATTAATAGTGCTCATGAGGAACCTTTACATAGATCAAGAGGCAGTTGTATGGACAGAACAAGGGGATACTGACTGGTTTAAAGTCAGGAAAGGTGTGTGTCAGGGTTATATTCTTTCACCATACCTGTTTAATCTGAATGCTGAACAAATAATCCAAGAAGCTGGACTATATGAAGAAGAATGGGGCATCAGGATTGGAGGAAGACTCATTAACAACCTGCCTTATGCAAATGACACAACCTTGCTTGCTGAAAGTGAAGAGGACTTGAAGCACTTACTAATGAAGATCAAAGACCATAGTCTTCAGTATGGATTACACCTCAACATAAAGAAAACAAAAATCCTCACAACTGGACCAATGAGCAACATCATGATAAAAGGAGAAAAGATTGAAGTTGTCAAGGATTTCATTTTACTTGGATCCACAATCAACAGCCATGGAAGCAGCAGTCAAGAAATCAAAAGACACATTGCATTGGGTAAATCTGCTGCAAAGGACCTCTTCGAAGTGTTGAAAAGCAAAGATGTCACCCTGAAGACTAAGGTGCGCCTGACCCAAGCCTCGGTATTTTCAATCACATCATATGGATGTGAAAGCTGGACAATGAATAAGGAAGACCGAAGAAGAGTTGGCACCTTTGAATTGTGGTGTTGGTGAAGAGTATTGAGTATACCATAGACTGCCAAAAGAACAAATAAATTTGTCTTAGAAGAGGTACAACCAGAATGCTCCTTAGAAGCGGGAATGACGAGACTGTTTCTTACATACTTTGGACATGTCAGGAGGGATCAGTCCCTTGAGAAGGACATCATGCTTGGCAGAGTACAGGGTCAGCGGAAAAGAGGAAGACCCTCAATGAGGTGGATTGACACAGTGTCTGCAGCAATGAGCTCAAGCATAACAACGATTGTAAGGATGGTGCAGGACCGGGCAGTGTTTCGTTCTGTTGTGCATAACGTCTCTATGAGTCGGTACCAACTCGACGGCACCTAACAGCAACAACAACAACAACGAAAAAATACACAATATGCAGAACACAAAATATGCAGACCTCCCACTGCAGCTGAGAAGCCAAAACAGACTGGTCTTTATTGTAGAAAGAAGAGAGTCAAGCAGTTATCCACATTATATCAGAGGAAATAGAATGTCTGGATAGAGTTTTCCAGACATTCGCAAGATATTGGCCGTGCATACATGCAAATTTACAACTAAAATTGTAGATGTTTACAGTAAAAATGTAATAAAAAAAGAAATAGAGCATGTAAAACCCAAATGTAACTTAAGAAAAAATATTGTCACATTGCTTCATTCCAAAGAACTATTTTAAAAAATATATTTAAAAATATTCCAAAAATGAAATAATGAAGCATAGGGTAACAAGAAAAATTGCTGATCTAGGGGCATGAATTAAAGACTAGAACAATCCTACTGCCAAGCTAAAAATGAAATGAGAAGTATTGAAGTACACAGAACCAAAAATCAAACTTGTTGCCGTGGAGCCCATTCCAACTCATAGCACTGAGTAGAACTGCTCCGCTGGGTTTCCGAGGAGCGGCTGGTAGATTTGAACTGCTGACCTTTTGGTTAGCAGCTGAGCTCTTAACCACTGCTTCACCAGGGCTCTGAAGTACACAGAAGATATGCTTAATTACTGACAGAAGAAATTCTGAGGTAGTGGAAGCCAATTAAATAAAAATGACCACTAAATTATTGAAATTTAAGGTTAGATAATAATTTATACATGTAGGGAGAAAAAAGCAAATTAACCATAAAGAGATAAATCAGGTCACATTATTACTCAATTCCAGTGGCCAAAGGAGCAGCATCTATACATGGGGGGGGGTGGGGGAGGGGGAAAGACAGGTATGAGCCAAGAATATGACAACTAGGATATAAGTTGAAGTATAAAGGCAATGCTGTTGTTGTAGTTAGGTGCCCTCGAGTTGGTTCCAACTTATTGCAACCCTATGTACAACAGAATGAAACACTACCCTGTCCTGTGCCATCCTCATAATCTTTGTTATGCTTGAGCCCATCATTGCAGCCACTGTGTCAATTCATTGTGCTGAGGGTCTTTCCCTTTTTTTCTGACCCTATAATTTACCAAGCATGATGTCCTTCTCCAGGGACCGAAAACATGTCCAAAGTATGTGAGACGAAGCCTCACCATTCTTGCTTCCGAGGAGGATTCTGGCTATACTTCTTCCAAAACAGATTTGTTCATTCTTCTGGCAGTCAATGGTACACTCAATATTCTTTGTGAACGCCATAATTCAAAGGAGTCAAGACTTCTTTATTCATTGTCCAGATTTCACATACATATGAAGTAATTAAAAATACCATGGATTGAGTTAGGTGAACCTTAGTTCTCAAAGTGATATCTTTGCCTTTTAACACTTTAAAGAGATCTTTCACAGCAGATTTGCCTGAAGTAATCAGTCACTTGACTGCTGTTTCTATGAGCATTGATTGTGAATCCAAGTCAAATGAAGTTCTTGACAACTTGAAACTTTTCTCCATTTATCATAGTGTTGTTTATTGGTCCAGTTGTGAGGCTTTTATTTTCTTTATGTTGAGGTGAAACCCATACTGAAGGCTGTAGTCTTTGATCTTCATTAGTAAGTGCTTCAAGTCCTCTTCAGTTTCAGCGGTCAAAGTTGTGTCATATATATATTGCAGATTGTTAATGAGCCTTCTTCCAATCCTGATGCTGTGTTCTTCTTTATATAGTACAGCTTCTCGGATTATTTGCTCAGCACACAGATACAACCTTGATACACACCTTCCCTGACTTTAAACCACATAGTATCTCCTTGTTCTGTTCAAATGATTGCCTCTTAATCTAAGTGCAAGTTCCTCTTGAGCGCAATTAAAAGTTCTGGGATTCACAATCTTCACAATGTTATCCATAATTTGTTACAATCCACATAGTCAAATGCCTTTCCATAGACAATAAATCTCAGATAAACATCTTTCTGGCATTCTCTGTTTCAGCCAGGATCTATCTGACATCAGCAATGATATTCCTCATTCCACGTCCTCTTTTGAACCCAGCTTGAATTTCCGGCCGTTCACCATTGGTGTACTGCTGCAACGCTTTTGAAAGATTTTCAGCATAAGTTTACTTGTATATAATATTAATGATATTCTTCAATAATTTCCACATTTCTGTTGGATCACCTTTCTTCCAAATGGACAAAGATATGGATCTAGTCCAGACAGTTGGCCAGGTAACTGTCCTCTGATTTTCTTTGCATAGACTAGTGAGCATCTCCATCACTGCATACTTTGTTGAAACATCTTAATTGTGTTCGGCCAATTCCTGCAGCCTTGTTTTTAGCTAAGGCCTTCAGTGCAGCTTGGACTTCTTCCTTCAGTACCATTGGCTCTTCATCATGTTCTACCTCCTGAAATGGTTTAATGTCGACCAATTCTTTTTGGTACAGTGACTTCGTGTAGGCCCTCCATTTTTTTTTTTTTTTTGATGCTTCCTGAGTCATTCAATATTTTCCCTGTAGAAGACTTCAATATTGCAACTCAAGGCTTGAATTTTTCTTCAGTTTTGGAAATTGTCAAAAATGAAATGGAATGCATAAACATGGAATATTCTAGGCATTAGTGAGCTGAAGTGGATGGGTATTGGCCATTTTGATTGGACAATCATGTGGTCTACTATGCCAGGAATGACAACTTGAAGAGGAATGGTATTGCATTCATCGTTAAAAAAGAACATTTCAAGATCTATCCTGAAGTACACTGTTGTCAGTGGTAGGATAATATCCATACACCTACAAGGAAGATCAGTTGATAGGACTATTATTCAAATTTACACGATAACCACTAAGGCCAAAGATGAAAGAATTGAAGATTTTTACCAACTTTTGCAGTCTGCAATTGATCGAACATACAATTAGGACACATTGATATTTACTGGTGATTGGAATGCAAAAGTTGGAAACAAAGAATTGGTAGTTGGAAAATATGGCCATAGAGATAGATGTGATGCCAGAGATTACATGATAGAATTTTGTAAGACTAATGACTTCTTATAAATACCTTTGTTCAACAACATAAAAGGCTACTATACACACGTTGATCTTGCCAAATGGAATACACAGGAGTCAAATCGACTACATCTGTGGAAAGAGATGATGGAAATGTTCCTATCATCAGTCAGAACAAGGCCATGGCCACCTGCAGAACAGATCATCAATTGCTCATATGCAAGTTCAAATTGAAAGTGAAGAAAATTAGAACAGGTCTGTGAGAGCCAAAGTACAACCTTGAGTATATACCATCTGAATTTAGAGACCATCTCAAGAATAGATTTTACAAGCTGAAGACTAATGACTGAAGACTAAATGAGTTGTGAAATGACATCAAGGACACCATACATGAAGAAAGCAAGAGGTCATTAAAAAGACAGGAAAGAAAGAAAAGACCAAAATGGATGTCAGAATAGACTCTGAAACTTGCTCTTGAATGTCTAGTAGCGGAAGCAAGAGGAAGAAATGATGAAGTAAAAGAGCTGAAGAGAAGATTTCAAAGGGCAGCTCAAGAAGACACAGTAAAGTATTATAATGACATGAGTGAAGACCTGGAGATAGAAAACCAAGAGGAAGAACATGTTCGGCATTTCTCAAGCTGAAAAAACTGAAGAAAAAATTCAAGTCTTGAGTTGCAATATTGAAGGATTCTGTCGGGAAAATATTGAAAGACATAGGAAGCATCAAAAGATGGAAGGAATACACAGAGTCACTATACCAAAAAGAATTAGTCTATGTTCAATCATTTCAGGAGGTACAATAAGACCAAGAACCTATGGTTTGAAGGAAGAAGTCCAAGCTGCTCTGGAGGCATCGGCAAAAAACAGGGCCCCTGGAATTGATGGAATACCAATTTAGATGTTTCAACAAACAAATGCAGCCCTGGAAGTGCTCACTTGTCTATGGCAGGAAATTTGAAAGAGAGCTGCCTGGCCAACAGACTGGAAGAGATCCACATTTATGGCAACTCCCAAGAGAAGTTACCCAAACAAATGCAAAAATTATGAAACAATATCATTAATATCACACACAAGTAAAATTTTGCTAAAGTTCATTGAAAGCAGTTGTAGCAGTATATTGACAGGCAACAGCCAGAAATTCAAGCCAGATTCAGAAGAGGACGTGGAACCAGGGATATCATTGCTGATGCCAGTTGAATCCTGACTGAAAACACAGAATACCAGAAAGATGTTTACCTGTGTTTTATTAACTATGCAAAGGCATTTGACTGTGTCAATCGTAAAAAAATTATGGGTAAAGTTGAGAAGAATGGGAATTCCAGAACACTTCATTGTTCTTATGAGGAACCTATACATGGATCAAGTGACAGTCGTTCGAACAGAACAAGGGGACAATGCATGGTTTAAACTCAGGAAAGGAGTGTGTCAGGTTTGTATCCTTTCACCATACTTATTTTATCTTTATGCTGAGCAAATAACCCTAGAAGCTGGGCTATATGCAGAAGAACGGGGCATCAGGATTGGAGGAAGGCTCATTAACAACCTGCATTATGCAGATGACACAATCTTGCTTGCTCAAAGTGAAAAGAACTTGAAGCACTTACTGATGAAGATCAAAGACTACAGCCTTCAGTATGGATTGCACTACAACATAAAGAAAACAAAAATCCTCACAACTGGACCCATAAGCAAAATCATGATAAAAAGAGAAAAGATTGAAGTTGTTAAGGATTTCATTTTACTTGGATCCACAATCAACACTCATGGAAGCAGCAGTCAAAAAACCAAAGGACACATTGCATTGGACAAATGTACTGCGAAAGACCTCTTTAAAGTGCTAAAAAGCAAAGATGTTACCCAGAAGACTAAGGTGCCTCTGACCCAAGCCATGGTTTTTTCAATCATCTCTTATGCATGCAAAAGCTGGACTATGAATAAAGGAGAATGAAGAAGATTTCAGGCCTTTGAATTGTGGTATTGGCAAAGGATATTGGATATACCATGGACTGCCTAAAGAATGAACAAATCTCTCGTGGAAGAAGTACTACCAGAATCCTCCTTAGAAGCAAAGATGGTGAGACTAGGTCTCACATACTTTGGACATGTTACCAGGAGGAATCAATCCCTGGAGAAGGGCATCATGCTTGGTAAAGTAGAGGGTCATCAAAAAAGAGGAAGACCCTCAAGGGGGTAGATTGACACAGTGGCTGCCACAATGGACTCAGGCATAACAACAATTGTTGAGGATGGCACAGGACTGGGAAGTGTCTTGTTCTCTTGAACATGGGGTCACTATGAGTTGGAACTGAATCAATGGTACCTGACAACAACAGCAACATACATTTAGGTACAGAGATTTAAATAATAATTTTGTTTTTTGTTTGCTTGTTTGTTTTTTATTTCTGTGATTTTTTTTTTTTCCAGAAAAGGTATAGGGGAGGCAGAGGACATTTTACTCTTTTTAAAATATAGGCAAGGGGCAATCTCATGGGAAACCAGTGGGCTTTCTTCTCCTCTTATGTTAATGACTTTTCCCATCTTTCGAATGTCAGAATCTAAATATTAACTCTTCCTTTCTCTTGGCTGTCATGCTTTAATTGATCTTTATCCCTTCAAACAATTAGAATGTTTTGTGTAAGTGTGGTATATGGTATATGAAAATAAACTTTACATATATATATATATTTTTTTCAATAGAGCTGTCACTTCATTATTTCACTTGAGCCTGCAAGAAACAGGGTAGAAACATGAGAAAACTGAGACAGAGGTAAATGAATGTTATCCAAGCACTCATTATGTGGAAGTGATGCTAATTCTAGAGCTAAAGAAAAAAATGCACCAACAGGACAAAAAATATGGACAAAAGTTAGATTCTAGAAATAAAGCTGTTTAACTGCAATGATAAGACAATTTAAAAAGGGTTTTGCTATGAAATATTGCTTATAATGAGAAAATAAAGAACAGCATTATGGAAGGATTTATGTTATAGATTTATAATCTCTGAGAATGCATTGCCTCTAATTTATCTTTATTCCTTCAGAGATATTAATCTTGAATTATGCAAATTTCAAATTATGTGATGGATGGTCAAAGATCTATTCATTTCATAATATGTGAATGTTGAATATTAAAGCATCATGCTTAATGATAAAACCAAACCAGTTGCTGTCACGTCAAATGTGACTTAAGGCAATCCCATGTGTGTTAGAGTAGAACTGTGCTATATAGGGTTTTCAGTGACCAATTTTTCAGAAGTAAATAGGCAGACCTTTCTCCCCAGGTGTGTCTGAGTATACTTGAACTTTTAGCCATTTGGTTAGCAGCCAAGTGTATTAACCCTTTGCAACACCTAAGGACACCATGCTCAAAGACACAAGTTTTTTTTTTTTTTTAATGCAATGTAGATATTAATCCCAGTCAAGCACTTTAAATTAAGATATAGTTAATGTAGTTTTAATAAGTAATTACAAATAATTAAATTTGAGTAAAATTTAAATTGAAAACAAATTTCCTGTTTTCAATCATTTATCAACATTGAAATTGCACCCCAAAAGTTAAGACCTCGGAAAAGGAAAAAAAAAAAAAATCAAATAAAGCAATGATAATGTTTATGGGTGTTATCCTTTCAGCTGTGAGAAAAAGAGTCCTGTCATTCCACCTCTAATTTGTGGCAACCAAAAGGATATAGTTATTGGTGCAGTTGCCATATTATAATTATTTTAATTTTTTTGAGTTATTGAGGACTACTCGGATCCAGGATATGGGTAGAACTTCTCTTCCTGTATGAGCAATAATTTGTAAAGAATAATATTCTTTTCACAATACTCTTTAGAGGAACATGAAGACTTTTCAGTGAAACTGTTAACAAATGGCTGCTTCAAGTGAAAGTTGAGAAATAACATGAGCAAAGCTTACAATTTTCTGCAAAAGAAATAAAGTTCCTGACATGAGGAATTTACCAGTTACAAGATCACATGGATGAAGAGCAGACATGCAAACACATTGATAAAAACCATAAAGAAACTGAAAGTCCTAAGAACAGAGAATGTATTTTTAAGCCAACATTAAAGGTGTACTTATTTATATAGTTTTTCTTTTGTTTTACCAATGTCTTCTTTATAAAGAATGTGAAATTTATATTGTAATTCTATCCTTTCAAATATTTCAATTATATAGTTTTATTATATAGTATGCTTAAATTAACTATAATACACACACACAAATAGCAAACTGTAGAGCACATAAATACATATATTACCATACATACTTAGACATACATCAAGATACACATGTGCACATCTACACGTAAGTCACATCCTTATTACAGAATATATATCTAGCCGTTCACAAGACTTTTGATCACCTTATAATGTCCCAATATAAAAACCTCTCAATGTATATTTAGAAATAGAATGAGAAGAAAGTGGTATCGTTTTTCTGTTACCAGCTTCGATTTTAACCAAGTTTGTTCTGCCAAGTGGCTTAGACTTTAAGATATTATGGTCACTAATCTCCACAGAGGTAAGAATTTTTCTCATTGAAGTGTAATCGTCTAATCTTAAATAGCCATGTTTTTCAAGTTATCTTCAAGTTTTCCAACAGTAATCTTAAGGTTTTTTTTATGACAGATTTTCATTATCTTGCATTTTGATTGTGGCATAAGCTCAGGTCTAGGAAAATGAAGCTGAGGAATTAAAAAGGGGAATTAAACAAATGGGAAGGATCTAGAAGCATTCATACTTGATAGAGATAGACAATTACTTTCAATAACACCACACATTTACTTTCTGATGGAAGTTTGAACTAGTAAACTTATATTATAAATATAAAATACATACTAAAAAGAAGTCATTAGAAATAGTTTGGAAATGAAATCAGTAGAGATTCAGAATTACTATCACCTCTCAGAAGGTTAAACAAACTAAGTCTCTTGGCCACCTCGAGATTAATTCCGTATCAGTAAAACAAAAAGTTAAAGTTTATTGGTTGAGCTCTGTACTTTTGGACAGTATGCTTAACTTGTCCTTAAAATTTTATTTAAATCATATTGTTTTATGACATCTAAAAGTTTCACTTTTGTCATTTTAACACTTTCAATCTATTACCTTTATAAACTTTTTTAAATTAGCAGCTTAGTTGATGATTTTAACTTTCCCTGGAAAGTTAGGATGGAGATATGAAAATAAAATTATACATAATTAATTTACATGTTTTATACATTGTATATATGCACATAGATCAGATGCCTGAAAATGTATCTGACACAAGGTTGATACTTCATGAATGTTAGCTCTCTAATATTTCTCTTTTCTTCTTTACCATTTTGATCTTATCTAGAAATCAGCAAAAAATGAAAGATCACATCTCTTTTTTTCCCTAGAAAAATTACTTAAAATGAAGCCTTAAAGATAGTAATTATGTAAACTAGTAGTATTTTCACATTGTGGCTTATAAGCCACAATGTGAAAATACTACTAGTTTACAGTTGGTTGTTGGTTTTTGGCGGGGGCTTATAAAATAACATCATAGAACTATAAATATGAAGATAACAAAATGCTCCAAAATTATGAAAATAACCATAAGATTGGTGATTTCTCCACCCATAACATAAACTTCTTCAATTTTAAAAATTTCATCTAAATGAGTGGGTATTCCCAATGATCTTAAGTGTGTAAAGATTCATTAGACTTCTAAAACTTATTAAAAATTCCACATTTTGTGGCTTGATTATATGCATTGATCGTCATCATCATCAGACCAAATCTATAGTGTTTATTGTACATAGTATGTATTTATGTGTATGTTGTCATGGGACCCTGGTGGCCCAGTGGTTAAGCATTTGTCTACAAACCAAAAGGTCAGCAGTTTGAACCCACCAGCCACTCCTTGGAAACCCTACAGGGCGGTTCTACTCTGTCCTATAGGGTTGCTATGAGTCCAAATCGGTTTGTATGTTGTTTTGTGCTATAGAGTCTATTCAGACTCATAGCGACCCTGTAGGACAGTGTAGAACTGACCCATAGAGTTTCCTAGGCTGAAATCTTTACAGGAGCAGATTGCCAAATCTTTTTCCCATGGAGCAGCTTGTGGCTTTCAACCACTGATCGTTTGGTGAGCAGCCAAGCGCTTCACCATTACACCACCAGGGCTCCTTATATGTATATAGATATGTGTATAAGTATTTACATCCAGGAATGCTTCTTAAGAATTTTGCATCTATGGATTCTTTAGTCCTCATAACAAAACTATGTGGGTAATGTTGGTATCCTTCTTTCAGAGATGAGAACACTGAGGTCCAATGGGGCCAAATATTTGCTCAAGGTAACTGATTATTAAATGTCAGCTATTCATTTTAAGTCCTCATTAAATTTGTAGAAAATATTCCAAGGAGGAAAATCCTTATTGGCATCATAAAGTTGAAAGCAATGTCATCCACTCTCTGCCACCACTGGCGAATCACAAGCTGTCTAGGTTTCAATTTTTCTAATCCGTAAAATAAGAGAATTGTATTAAATCATTTTAAATGCCCCTTTACTTTTTAAGGTAAACCTGGTGGCATGGTAGTTGAGAGCTATAGCTGCTAACCAAAGGGTCAGTAGTTCGAATCCACCAGGTGCTTCTTGGAAACTCTATGGGGCAGTTCTACTCTGTCCTGGTGGACTCCAAATGCGGAACTTTTGGCTTGCAGCCAAAGGCTTAATCACTCTACCACCAGGGTCGCAGACAGCATATAGAAGTAGGGAAATTAATGATGGCTCTGCATGCCCAGGAATAAGGAGACGAACTACACATTGCCTGTTAGAGGAGAATCACTACACAATGGAGCCACACAATACAAACTGTATATTTCATATACAGATGCAAATTATTTCTCATTTAATCATTTTATTTTCATACAAAACCCTTAATATAAGGGTTTATGATCATCGTCAATCAGAATTGGCTAGGCTATGCTGTGGTAACAACACCAACAAAAACACCTTGCCTTCGAGTCAATTAGAACTCATGATGATCCCATGTGCTTCAGAGTAGAACTGTGCTCCACAGGGTTTTCTTGGCTATAATCTTACAGAAGCAGATCACCAGGCCTTTCTTCACTGCTGCTGTTGGGTAGATTAAAACCACCAACCCTCCAGTTAGTATCTGTGAGCAAATCATTTCAGCCACCCAGGGACCTTTGATATTAAAAAAAAAAAAAAAAAAATTTTTTTTTTTTTGATTAGGTGGTTATTATTCTCTCGCTTTACATGTCCATCGAAGAGAAGCTTGGAAATCTGCTTTTCATTATCTCTCAAGGATCCAACAGGCTTCATCTCAATATGTGTGTCCATGATCATCATGATAGATGGAAGATAATGTGGCAAATGATACATTAAATCTTACAGCTTTTGTCTATATATGACACATGTCATGTCTACTCTTACTTCTTTGGTCAAAAGAAGTTATTTGTTCAGAGTTACCATCAAATGAGGAGGGAATATGCAATCTTACCATGCTTATCAAACTGCCTAACAACTACCTCATAACATTACCAATGTGGAAACTTTAAAGAGGAGTAGAATGAACTGAATGAGAGTTTCAACATCCCGCCAGTGACATTAGCATGAGTTCTGTTGTGAAAGTTGGTTGAATTTTGTTTAGAAAAGAATAGTAAATCCCTATCTTATGCCTTCAAACGTCTTAGTTCCATTATTTAAAATGCCCTTTTATCCATCTGATGAATATTTTATTCATTCTTCAGTCCCAAATCACGTATCATTTCCTCTGAAAAGTCTCCCCTGACTCCTTCAAGTAACAATAATCACTCACTCCTCTGTGCAATCTCTGCATTTATCATGCTCATCTGCCCTGTGCTGATTTATCTAACTCTCTTACTGGATGCATAGACTATGCTCTGTTTGTCTCTGAGTCCCCACAATGTATCACAGTGAACAGAATAGAAAATTTCCAATTAGAGTTGAATTATTTATTGTAACTGCCTGTGAGCAATATTTTCTACACACAATGTGTGTAGTTGGGTGATGAGAAAACGACATTAATGACTAGAAATAGGTTGTGAGCCAGAACAATGAAAAAGATTGTTTAAGAACTTGCTATGCATGAATTTCCGAAGATATCTCTATATCAGAGACGTATTAATTTTATAATCAGAATACCAATAATTTTAAATTGGCGGAAGGTCTAGTGTGATGGAGATGAAAGCAACAATCTAGATTAAGAATTAGTAAACTAATACGTCTATGATTTATTGTGTAAGATTTGCTGGTTGGAAGTACTACCCTACAGAAGCAATTCTTCAAAACACACTGTGTTTAATAGCATTAAAAAGTACAACTTTTCTTGTCATTACCTCAATAACTCAACTACTCCTTGGAAGAAAACAATTATATGTATTTTAACTGCATATGAATATATTACAATGTCATGTCTCACTAGGCTCATCTCTTAATTTTCCATTTTATATTAATTAATATTATCTCAAAATTAAAAATGTGACAGTTTAGTGGACCACTGATTATAATATGTAAATAGGAGTTTTAACTTAATGTTATATGTGCTGAGCTGAGAATAATAATAATGAGGCATCTTACCATAATTATATATTTGCATCAACAATCTTATTGAAGAGTAAGGTAATTAAATTTAAAGTTATTGGCCTCTAGGTTCATGTAAAGGTATGAAGGGGGTAGAGTAGGTTTCCCTGCTGTACGTTAAGATGGCATGTAGACAAATAAAAAAATATTACATCACAAATGAGTGTACAATTTATTTGTATTTTATAAGAAGTCATTTTTTCACTGTAAAGAAGGTAAAATAAGTCTGGATTTTTAAAAAGACTTTAATATAAAATCAGACTTGGTGTAAGGAAACATTATATTTCAAACATTGCAAAGACTAGTGGGTCCATTGAGATGACAGTTATGATGACGTAATTAGGAAGTAGGTTGCTTTCAAAGAAAGTTACCAGGTCTGTCATACTTACATCTTCACTAAAATGGGTATTGCTTTAAAATATTATTCAGGGAATCATGATTAACAAAACACATTCAGGGTAAAACTTTTGAGTTTGAATCCTTTATTTTAGTGTTTTGGTGAAAAGAGCTAGAAAGAATTTGCTTGTTTTAAAAGGAGCTTAATGATTTATAAAATCTCATTCTCCCTTTATGAAAAGCCCTTGAATTTTCACAATGTTAAAATAGCTATGCCATTCCTGTAGCAAATAGTCACAAGCAAAACTGTAAGTAAAGGGAAAAAAAAAACTAAAATATTAATTTTTATCAAAAATACTTTTTGGCTAGGAATTAAATTACAGTTTAATACACATGAATTTTTTTTTCAGTCATATCTGATAGAAAAAGAATAATGAATACGACATGAAGTAAAACTGTGGGTACTCTGTTAGGTCCCTGAAGGAGACAGATGCATCAGTGCAGAACAAAACAAATGTATTAACTTTATAACAAACTGAGCTTTGACCCCAAATTCCATTGTAGTTGCCTGGAATAGTTACTATATGTGAATCACAGAGAATCATTTGGATCTACAGTCTCTGGATGAAATGAAAATCAGACTGAATGACCTCCTTGATCCATTTTCTGTAGGTCTTTACTCTAATTTGTCTCTCTAGATCTTATAATTTTGAAGACAAGGGGAGATGAAGAAAGAAGGTTCATCAACGAAAAAAAAAAAAAAAAAAACTTGTAACCCTAAGATATAGGAGAGAAGATTTAGTGTCTCTAAAAAGTGTACAGAAAAAAATTCATTTATTGAAGATTATCACAACAGCAACAACATCACATGGATATACATTCTACTCATTCCTTTCCATTATGTAAAAGAATGCTTGGATTGTTGTTGTTCTTGTTGTTAGGTGCCCTCAAGTCAGTTCAGACTCATAGAGACCCTATGTACAGTACAATGAAACACTTCCTGGTCCTGCTCCATTCTCACAATCTTTCCTTTGTTAGAGACCATTATTGCAACCACTATTTCAATCCATCTCTTTGAAGTTCTTCCTATTTTGCGATTACCAAGCACCATGTCCTTCTCCTGCGACTGGTCCCTCCTGATAACATATTCAAAGGATGTGAGATAAAGCCTTGCCATCCTCACTTCTAAGGGACATTTGCAATGTACTTCTTCCAAAACCAAATTTGTATGTTCTTCTGGCAGTCTATAGCATATTCAATATTCTTTGCCAACGTAATTCAAAGACATCAGTTCTTCTTTGGTCTTCCTTATTTATTGTTCAGATTTCACATGCATATGAGGTGATTAAAAATACCATGGCTTGGTTCAGGCATACCTTAGCCCTCCAAGTGACATCTTTGCTTTCTAACACTTTCAAGAGGTCTTTTGTAGCAGGTTTGCCCAATGCGGTATGTCTTCTATTTCTTGACTGCTCCTTCCATGGGCATTGATTGTGGATCCAAGTAAAATGAAATTCTTTACAACTTCAGTATTTTCTCCATTTATTTTGCTGTATTATTATTATGCATGGATTAAGGCCGTGTAATAGAGAAACTAGTACCAGGACCACTCTTTCCCATTTAATTATTACCAAATTGTTATTTGGTGTGAACACTTTAATCTCTGTTAAAAATAGTCTATGCTTATTTTAGGTATATGATTGAAAATAATGTGTAATCAGAGCTTGTTCTTTAATACAAATAAGATGTATTTTCTATTTTCACAGATTGCACTTTTCTAAAGATGCTGGTTTAAATTCACCACATATACCCGTGAATTTTGCATTTGCTATAAGTTTTAGAGTCACTTTTTGCCTTCAGAGAAAAGGATTATAAGAATCGTAGGCATGCTATCTCATTCCTTGAGTCTGCATATTTTTTCTTGCATAATTTAATGTAATTTTGTTACTGTAATATATCTTTTAAAGTAACCAAAACCAAATCAAACACTGTCAAGTAAATTTTGACCCATGGAGACCCCATGTGTTTCAGAGGAAATCTTTTTTTATACAACACTGTGTATAAGTGTATGTGACTGTGTGTTTACTGAATATTTTGAGCAATTGAGAAAATATTTTTAGTTTTATACTCTTAACAGAATATTTTCAGTTATTTTTCAATAGTGCACAAATTTATGAGTAAAATTATCTGTATACCTTATCAGTTTACCTATTTCTTTTACCTCCACTTGTCTGTCAGTTTGTTGTACTGTGGGGCCTTGCATGTTGCTGTGATGCTGGAAGCTATGCCATTGGTATTCAGATGCCAGCAGGGTCACCCATGGAAGACAGGTTTCAGCTGAGCTTCCAAATGAAGACAGACTAGGAAGAAGGTCCTGGCAGTCTATTTCTGAAAAGTATGATTTTGAGTATATCTCACCTGAATTTAGAAACCATCTCAAGAATAGATTTGATGCGTTGAACACTAATGACCAAAGACCGGACAAGTTGTGGAATGACATCAAGGACATCATACATGAAGAAAGCAAGCAGTCATTGAAAAGACAGGGAAGAAAGGAAAGTCCAAGATGGATGTCAGAGGAGACTCTGAAACTTGTTTACAAAAGTCGAGCAGCTAAAACAAAAGGAAGAAATGATGAAGTAAAAGAACTGAACGGATGATTCCAAAGGGTGGCTCAAAAAGACAAAGTAAAGTATTGTAATGACATGTGCAAAGAGCTGGAGATCCAAAAGGGAAGAACACACTCGGCGTTTTTCAAGCTGAAAGAACTGAAGAAAAAATTCAAGCCTCAAGTTGCAATAGTGAAGGATTCCATGGGGAAAATATTAAGTGAAGCAGGAAGCATCAAAAAAAGGTGGAAGGAATACACAGAGTCATTATACCAAAAAGAATTAGTCGATGTTCAACCATTTGAAGAGGTGGCATATGATCAGGAACTGATGGTACTAAAGGAAGAAGTCCAAGCTTCACTGAAGGCATTGGAATTTCAACTGAGATATTGCAACAAATGGATGCAGCGCTGGAAGTGCTCACTCATCTATGCCAAGAAATTTGGAAGACAGCTACCTGGCCAACTGACTGGAAGAGATCCATATTTATGCCTATTCCCAAGATAGGTGATCCAACCGAATGCAGAAATTATCAAACAATATCATTAATACCACATGCAAGCAAAATTTTGCAGAAGATCATTCAAAAGTGGCTGTAGCAGTATATCAACAGGAAACTGCCAGAAGTTCAGGCCAGACTCAGAAGAGGTTGTGGAACCAGGGGTATCACTGCTGATGTCAAATGGATCTTGGCTAGAAGCAGAGAATACTAGAAGGATGTTTACCTGTGTTTTATTGACTGTGCAGTGCTGCAAAGGACCTCTTTAAAGTGTTGAAAAGCAAAGACGTCACCTTGAAGACTAAGGTGCGCCTGACCCAAGCCATGATATTTTCAATCACATCATATGCATGTGAAAGCTAGACAACGAATAAGGAAGACCAAAGAAGAGTTGACGCCTTTGAATTGTGGTGTTGGTGAAGAATATTGAATATACCATGGACCACCAAAAGAACGAACAAATCTGTCCTGGAAGAAATACAACCAGAATGCTCCTTAGAAACAAGGATGGCGAGACTGGGTCTTACCTACTTTGGACATGTTGTCAGGAGGGATCAGTCCCTGGAGAAGGATATCATGCTTGGCAGAGTACAGGGTCAGCGGAAAAGAAGAAGACCATCAATGAGGTGGATTGACACAGTGGCTGCAGCAATGGACTCAAGCATAACAATGATTGTAAGGATGGCACAGGACCGGGCAGCGTTTCTTTCTGTGGTGCACAGGGTCGCTATGAATGGGAATCGACTCAACGGCCCCTAACAACAACAACATTTCTTTTTAACTACTTTATAAAGACTTTGCTCCCAAGAGAAAGTTTTAGGAAGAATTATGAAGTTGAGACAATGATCTGTTGTTATCCGTATGTTTTTGTGGAAGATAAACACACAACTGCAACTGCACAGTCACAAGAAACTTCTAGATGTTCCAACCAGACTAAGAAGAGGACATGGAACGAGAATATCACTGGTGATGTCAGATAGCTCTTGGCCAAGTACAGAGAATACCAGAAAGATGTTACTTATTTTTTATAAACTACACAAAGCATTCAAATCTATGAATCATAACAAAATATAGATAACTTTACAAAAATGGGAGTTCAGAATTTATGAGTTTTTAATATTTCAGTTGATTTATTTTTGCTCATTTTTATGGTAGCTGCTTCTTCATTCTATGCTCTACTAAAGGCACACAGTTTGTCTTGTCTCTCACCATAAGGGTTTGTCACCATTTGGAATTCAGGTCCCCTGGTGGCCACGCAACCTCATGTCTCCATTGGGCTAGCAAAAATTTAAGAAAATACAAGTTTGTGAGGGACATTGGATTATACCTCAACATAAAGAAAACATAAATCCTTACAACTGGACCAATAAGCAACATCATGATAAACAGTGAAAATACTGAAGTTGTCAAGGATTTCATTTTACTTGGATACATGGTCAATGCCTATGGAAACAGCAGTCAAGAAATCAAATGATGTATTGCATTAGGCCAATCTGCTGCAAAAGACCTCTTTAAAGTGTTCAAAAGCAAAGGTGTCACTTTGAGGACTAAGGTGCACCTGATCTAAGCCATGGTATTTTCAATAGCCTGATATGCATGCAAAAGCTGCACAATGAATAAGGAAAACAAAAGAAGAATTTACGCCTTTGAATTAAGTGCTAGCAAAGAATACTGAATATACCATGGACTGCCAGAAGAACAAACAAGTTTGCTTTGGAAAAAGTATAGCCGGAGTGCTCTTTGGAAGTGAGGATGGCAAGATTTCATCTCATATACTTTGAGCATGTTATCAGAAGGAATCAATCCCCAGAAAAGGGCACCATGCTTAGTAAACTGGAGGGTCAGCAAAAAAGAGGAAGACCCTCAACAAGATGGATTGACACAGTGGCTACAACAATGAGCTCAAATATAGCAATGATTATGAGGATGGAACAGGACCTGGCAATGTTTCATTCTGTTGTACATAGGGTTGCTATGAGTTGGAACTGACTTCAAGGCACCTTACAACAACCGCAACAACAACAACAAGGAACATTTCATTGGTCAAATCTGTTGCAAAAAAAAAAAAAAAAAAACCTCTTCCAAGTGTTAAAAAGCAAAGATGTCATTTTAAGGACTAAGTTAGGCCTGAAATGAGCCAGAGTATTTTCAGTCTCTTCATATACATGGGAAAGCTGGGCTGTGAATAAGAAGGGCCGGAGAAGAATTCATGACTTTAAATTATGGTGTTGGCGAAAAATACTGAATATACCACTGACAGGCAGAAGAATGAATAAATCTGTCTTGGAAGAATGCTCCTTAGAGTTGAGGATGGCAAGACTTCTTACATACTTCGTACATGTTATCAAGAGGCACAGTTTCTGGAGAAGGACATCATGCTTGGTAAGGTAGTGGGTCAATGAAAAAAGAGTAAGACCCTCAATGAGATGGATTGACACAGAGATCCTAATGATAGGCTCAAATATAGCAAAGATTGTGGGGATGACACAGGGCTGGGCAGTATTTTGTTCTGTTGTACACAGGGTCCCCATGAGTCAGAACTGACTCTACAGGGCCTAACAATAACAACAGAAAGCGTTAAAAATAGATTAATTTATGATGTCGATTTATGTCTATAAAACCTTTGGCTCTTCACACATGGCACTGCTGAATTGCCAATGCCCTGTCTTTTCTACATCCCTTAAAATACTTGATTATAACTGATTCAAAAGTCTATTTCAAGACTAGCTGACAAATATAAATAAAAATATAGTTCTTACTTTATATAATGTATTCAATTCACAATGTGCTAAGTAAATCTGCTGAGTCTACATTAAATAAAAGTAAGAGTAAAATAAGAGATTGGATTTAATGTGACAAAAGAAAATCATGTAATGACATGTTTCTCAAAAAACCCAAGAAAATATTATTATATTAACAAACATTTATTAGTTGCCTACTATGTGCAACACACTCTAGTACAGAAGAACTGAAATGTTACAAAGATGAAAAAAACACTTTGCTTTTAAAGTGGTCAGCATCTTATTTTCATTTCAATGTCATGGTGAATTATTGAATTAGTGAATCTCTTTCCAACGTTTGGTTGAATATTTAAAACTAATTATTTTGTTTTCCATTTTTTCTCTCCAATAGGCAAATAACACGTTGAGAAATATTCAGCTCTATTTCTTTGTAACTAAATATATTTTCTTTCTGTTTTCAACTGAAGAGAAGAAAATTATTTGATTCATGGTTAACTGGACATTGTGATCTTGAATGGAAAAACAATGCTCATTTTTAGTGAGTCATTTTATATCTTAATTGCCATTTCTATGGACTACTTTTATCTGCTGTTTTTCTGTTATAGGAAATCTACATAATCACAGAGAAGGCATGCTACTCACAGACCAACTAAACTATATTTAAAAGCTCTTTTTAAACATTTAATTTTCATTGAAATTACATAAGCATCTAAGAGCAAAATATTTTAAGAAAATTTCAAATGTATGCATTCAAATGTTGATTAATGATGACATTTGTGATGGTTTGTTTATCTTTGATCATGTAGCAGTAATGTAGAAATTCAAATGCCATCACTTAGAAATTTGATATTCATGATATGTTATTAAATTACTACAGCGTAATATCCTAAGTACAGAATTTGGGAAAATCAGAGCATTTTCTTATGAAGCAACTAGATGTATTTTATGCTTCATTGAAACCTCTTTAAAAAGAGAGTATGATTGAAATGTAAGCCCATCTTACATTTTTAAGCTTTCAGTAATAAAGTTACTACATGAATGCCATGGCTCATTAGATTCCTTTCTAGTGATCATCTATCCAAAATAAAGTTCTGGTAAAAATTTTCAAAACAAAAGATTTTTGTTAATTGTATTTTTAAATATCATTTGACTGTAAAGGAACAGTTTAAGTCTTCTGTAGAATGAGACATGATTTTAAGTTATCTTCACTTAGAAACTTAAGTTTAATGTCTTATTGTGATCGATGAAGAAATTTAGCCATGAAAATAACCATACATATATATGCATGTAGAACAAGAATAAAGAGGGGGTCACAACACACTTAGAACAGTGAGATAATATGTCATAAAACCAAGAAAAACCCATTGTTGTCGAGTCGATTCTGACTCATAGTGACCCTATAGGACAGAGCAGAACTGCCCCATAGAGTTTCCAAGGAGGGCCTGGTGGATTCTAACTCCTGACCTTTTGGGTAGCAACCGTAGCTCTTAACCACTACATCACCAGGGTTTCCATAATATGTCATAGGAGAAGGTTAATAAGCTCCTCCTAAAGTTGAAGTATATAATCTAAAAAGTTATTTCAACCACTAATATTTCACATTTTTCTAAAATTATCAGAACCATTCAAAGATTAAGATTTATTGCAAAGAAGAAGCATTTACCCTGAATTCAGCTACTGCATTGGTTCTTATTACTGTTGTAACAAATTACCACAGACTTAGTAGCTTAAAATAGCAAAAAATTATCTTACAGAACTCCAGATCAGAAGTCAAAAATCAGTCTGGGTGGGCTAAAATCAAGGTGTCAGGGCTGTGTTCCTTCTGTAGGCTGTAGGGGCAGGTCAGTTCCCTTGCCTTTCTTGGCTCCTGAAACCAGTCTGCATTCCTTGGCTCATGGCCTGCATCACTTTGGCCTCTGATTCTATCCTCACAACGCTTTACTTTGACATTTATGTCTTCCTCTTCCCATGATCCTTGTTACTATATTAGGCCCACTAACAAAATCCAGGATAATCTTCTCATCTCAAAATCCTTAATCACATTTGCAAAAGTCCCATTTGCCATAAAACCTAAAAACCAAACCTGTTGCAATCGAGTCTATTCTAACTCATAGTGACCCCTTAGGACTGAATATAACTGCCCCATAGAGTTTCTGAGGAGTGGCTGGTGAATTTGAACCACTGACATTTTAGTTAGCAGATGAGTTCTTAACGTCTGCAAAAGTTTCAGATTTGGGGGATTAGGACATAGATATCTTTGGTGAGGAGGACTTTAATCTGCCTACCACAGCTACTCCTTCATAAGTTTCACAGAAATTTATAATTAAATATTTTTATCTAATAGTCATATGTAGCCACATTTTCCTTCCTTTTTAGGAAAATCAAAACATGAACGGGAGATATTAGAACTGAAATTTACTGAATGTCAAGTCCCCACCCCTCCTGTAGGACTTTTTTTTTTTTAATTATTTCTTTGTTTTTCTTGTATATTTCCATACGGATTTTTTTTAATGAGTTAAATATATTGATTTTACAAAAAAGAGCTCTTTTTTTAATGTTTAGTATATTAAGAATGATGTGGTGTAAGAATATATTGCAGTAATACTGAGAAAAATCGTTAACGTAAACATGTTTCACATTTAGTCGTAGACAGAAAATAGTATTTGCTAAAATAAGGTGCAAATGTTAGGGAGGGAATTGTTTGAATGCATATATTAGGAAAGAAACATTGGGCAACATTAGAGTATATAATTTTGCATCACTGTGAAAGGATTTTTTTTTAAATAAATAGGAATACATGACGTAGCTGTCATTTTCTATGTACTAGGTCCATGCTAGACCTTAAAAATGTTGAGAAACTAAGGCATAAATTTAATGTGGAGAAGTTCCTGTTTTAGTAGGCTAGACTTCTCCTTCTAGAAAAGAGAAAGTGGCTTAGAGCAGACTAATGGTCCTATGAAGAACAATTGGAAAAGCCAGATTACCAACATTAAGAAGAACAGAAAGTCTGCTTAAAGTCATTAGAGAACTGCTGAATTAACAAGAAGTAGTGGGCCTCAGATTCTGGACAGGAGAAAACCACAATGGGGTGAGCTCACATTTTGCTGCCATTTTGTCCCTGAAGATATTTGTCACTTTGGGGTACAGTAAAAAAAGAAAACAAAAAACTGTATATTATTTGGCAGAAGGACACTGCTAGAGGAAAGAGAAACTACCAGAACTACTAGAAGTCTTGTTAAATGTGAAAAAAAAAAATTGGAAAATTGAGAGACCTAGATTCCAGTGAGAAGGGAAGGCCACAGAACTTAGACTGACATACAGACTAATCTCTGCTCAACACACTTGCTGAAAGGATATAAGCTAAAGTAGTCTCTGAAAATCAGAAAGCATCTGCCCACCCATTCCCATCAAGTCCATTTCAACTCATAGCTGCCCTACAGGAGACAGCAGAACTGCCTTATAGAATTTTCAAAGAGTGCCTGGTGGATTCAAACTGCCAAACTTTTGGTTAGCAGCCATAGTACTTAACCACTTCACTACCAGTGTTTCCAATAGACTAATAGATAATTGTATTTTCTGCGTGTGTCTTAAGTAAGTCACTAGGAATACCAACCACTGCAATCCTGTAAACTGCCAGAGGTCTCCAGCCTGTTGCCTGACTTACGGATTTGAGACTTGCCAGCCTCCCCATTTCATTTATGTAAATGTCTCTCTATATATTTATATTTACACACATCTCACTTGTTTTGCTTCTCTAGATAACCCAACTAAGATGCCAACAACCATGAAGATGGTTCAGGACTAGTTCTGGCATAGATAAAGTTGCCGCAAGACAGAGATGACTTGAGAGCAACTAACAACAATATAGGATTTGAAAACTTGAAATAGGGCCAGCAGAAAATATCCAAAAAAAAAAAAAAAACCTAAATGAAGACGGTAAGTGGCAAATGCTGGTTTTAATTCAGGGAATCCTATTTAACTGCTATTTTCACTGAAAAACAAGTGCCTAATGTTTCAGATTCAATCTGCATGCTGAGAAAATTATCTGAGAAGCTGGACTAACTACATGAATAAGAATGCAACATCAGCATTGGAGGAAGACTTATTAAAGACCTGCAACATGCAGATGACACAATCTTGTTCGCTGACAGAAAAGAGGACTTGAAGCACTTACTGATAAAAATCAAAGACTACAGCCTTCAGTATGGATTTTACCTCAACGAAAGAAAATAAAAATCCTCACAACTGCTGGATTCCTCTACACCAACAAAAAGAATATTGAAGAAGAAATCGCGAAATCAATACCATTTACAGTAGCTCCCAAGAAAATAAAATACTTAGGAATAAATCTTTCCAGAGATGTAAAAGACTTATACAAAGAAAACTACAAAACACTTCTGCAAGAAACCAAAAGAGACCTACATAAGTGGAAAAACATAAGTTGCTCATGGATAGGAAGACTTAACGTTGTAAAAAAAGTCTATTCTACCAAAAGCAATCTATAGATACAATGCAATTCTAATCCAAATTCCAACAACATTCTCTAATGAGATTGAGAAACAAATCACCAACTTCATGTGGAAGGGAAAGAGGCCCTGGATAAGTAAACCATTACTGAAAAAGAACAACAAAGTGGGAGGCCTCAGTCTACCTGATTTTAGAACTTATTATATGGCCACAGTAGTCAAAACAGCCTGGTACTGGTACAACAACAGATGCATAGACCAATGGAACACATTTGAGAATCCAGACATAAATCCATCCACATATGAGCAGTTGATATTTGACAAAGGCCCCAAATCAGTTAAATGGGGAAAAGACAGTCTTTTCAACAAATGGTGCTAGCATAACTGTACATCCAACTGCAAAAAAAATGAAACAAGACCCATACCTCACACCATGCACAAAAACTAACTCAAAATGGATCAAAGGCCTAAATATAAAATCAAAAATGATAAAGATCATGGAAGAAAAAATAGGGACAATGTTAGGAGCCTTAATACATGGCATAAACAATATACACATAAACAATTAGTAACAATGTAGAAGAAAAAGAAGACAACTGGGAGCTCCTAAAAATCAAACACCTGTGCTCATCCAAAGACTTCACCAAAAGAGTAAAAAGATTACCTACAGATTGGGAAAAAGTTTTTAGCTATGACATTTCCGATCAATGCCTGATCTCTAAAATCTACATGATACTGCAAAAACTCAACTACAAAAAGACAAATAACCCAGTTAAAAAATGGGCAAAAGATATGAAGAGGCACTTCACTAAAGAAGACATTCAGGTAGCTAACAGATACATGAGGAAATGGTCACGATCATCAGCCATTAGAGAAATGCAAATAAAAACTACAATGAGATTCCATCTCACTCCAACAAGGCTGGCATTAATCCAAAAAACACAAAATAATAAATGTTGGAGAGGCTGTGGAGAGATTGGAACACTTCTACACTGCTGGTGGGAATGTAAAGTGGTACAACCACTTTGGAAATCAATTTGGTGTTTCCTTAAAAAGCTGGAAATAAAACTACCACACGATCCAGCAATCCCACTCCTTGGAATATATCCTAGAGAAATAAGAGCCTTTACACAAACAGATATATGCACACCCATGTTTATTGCAGCCCTGTTTACAATATTGGAAAGATGGAAGCAACCAAGGTGCCCATCAATGGATAAATGAATAAATAAATTATGGTATGTTCACACAATAGAATGCTATGCATCAATAAAGAACAGTGATGAATCTGTGAAACATTTCATAACATGGAGGAATCTGGAAGGCATTATGCTGAGTGAAATTAGTCAGCTGCAAAAGGACAAATATTGTATAAGACCACTATTCTAAGAACTTGAGAAATAGTTTAAACAGAGAAGAAAATATTGTTTGATGGTTACGGGGCGGGGGAGGAAGGGATGGGGTATTCACTAATTAGATAGTAGATAAAAACTACTTTAGGTGAAGGAAAAGACAACACACAATACAGGCGAGTTCAGCACAACTGGACTAAACCAAAAGCAAAGAAGTTTCCTGAACAAATGGAATGCTTCCAAGGCTTTGGGGACCATGGTTTCAGAGGACCTCTAAGTTAATTGGCATAATAAAATCTATTAAGAAAACATTCTGCATCCCACTTTGGAGAGTGGCATCTGGGGTCTTAAATGCTAGCAGGTGGCCATCTAAGATGCATCAATTGGTCTCAACCCACCTGGAGCAAAGGAGAATAAGAACACCAAAGACACAAGGTAATTATGAGCCCAAGAGATAGAAGGGGACACAAACCAGAGACTACATCAGCCTGAGACCAGAAGTACTAGATGGTGCCCGGATACAACTGATGACTGCCCTGACAGGGAACACAACAGAGAACCCCTGAGGGAGCAGCAGAGTTGTGGGATGCAGAACTCGAATTTTTGTAAAAGGGCCAGACTTACTGGTCTGACTGAGACTAGAAGGACCCCGGTGGTTATGGTCCCCAGACCTTCTGTTAGCCCAAGACAGGAACCATTCCCGAAGCCAACTCTTCAGATAGGGACTGGACTGGACAATGGGATAGAAAAAGATGCTAGTAGAGAATGAGCTTCTCGGATCAAGCAGGCACTTAAGAGACTATGTTGGCATCTCCTATCTGGAGGGGAGATAAGAGGGTAGTGGGGGTCAGAAGGTGGCCGAATGGACACGAAAAAAGAGAGTGGAGGTAAGGAGCAGGCTTCTCATTAAGGGGAGGGCAATTATGAGTACATAGCAAGGTGTATATAAATTTTTGTATGAGAGGCTGATTTCATGTGTAAACTTTCACTCAAAGCTCAATAAAAATTAAAAAAAAAAAAAGAAATCCTCATAACTGGACCAATGAGCAACATCATGTCAAATAGTGAAACACTGAAGTTGTCAATGAATTCATTTTACTTGGACCAACAATAAGCGTCCATGGAAGCAGCAGTCAAGAAACCAAATGACGCATTGCATTGAGTAAATCTGCCTCAAAAAGACCTTTTTAAAGTGTTAAAAAGCAAAGATGGCACTTTAAGAATTAAGGTAGCCTCTGTCCTATAGGGGAATCAACTCAATTGCACTGGGGTGGGATCGAAGCCACAGCATTTTCAATAGTCTCATATGCATGTGAGAGCTGGACAATGAATAAGGAAGACCCAAGAACTAATGTCTTTGAATTATGGTGCCGGCGAAGAATACTGAATATGCCATACTGCCAAAAGAATGAACAAATCTGTCTTGGAAGAAGTACAGCCAGGATGCTCCTTAGAAGCAGGGATGGCGAGACTTTATCACAAGTACTTTGAACAGGTTATCATGAGGGACCAATCCCTGGAGAAGGATCTCATGCTTGGTAAAGGAGAGGGTCTGCAAAAAAGAAGAATACCCTCAATAAGGTGAGTTGACACAGTGGCTGCAGTAATGGGCTCGAGCACAACAAAGATTATGAGGATGGTGCAGGACTTTTGTACGCAGGGTCGCTATTAGTTGGAACTGAATAGATGGCACCTAACAAAAACAACAACAATGATACTTCAGAGATAAAATTTCTCAATAAATACTACCTTTAAATTTTATGTTACTAGTTCAATTGTTAATTTAATAGATGAATTAATTCATTTACTCACATTGGTTTATTGCACAATTGAATATGTGTTAAACATCAAGCTCTGGAGTTTGAAAGATACTAGCATAACCCCTGAAGATGGGGTATGAATAAAACAAACAAAAACCTGCTAATCACATGAAGGAACCCTGGTGGTGCAGCGTTTAAGAGCAGGTCAAATCCACGAGCCGCTCCTTGGAAGCCCTATGGGACACTTCTACTCCGTACCGTAGGGTCGCTATGAGTAGGAATTGACTAGACAAAGGGTTTTCTGGTTAACCACATAGAGCTAATGATATCTAAACACACAAATATAGTATAATGCATTAATGTCAAATCTACAGTAGTAGCACTGATGAGGGAATAAGCAACTGGGTTCCGGGCTGGCAAGGAGAATTAAACAGAGGCCTTTGAGGGCAAAGCAATGGTAAATCTGACCATCAAATTTTGTTGTTTTCCAAAGAAACAAAGTAAAAAAGGAAATTCTATGCATAGGGATCATATGCTTAAAGTAATGGAGAGAGAGACAAAGAGAAAAAATGGCACATTTAGAAAATTATAGTATCTTTATGTTGTCTAAGTGCAGTATGTAACGGGAAACAAATTAGTGAGTACGTACATAGTTGAGATAAGCAGAAGTTCCCGTTGGAGACATAGGTTATATTATGCTAAGAGTTTCTGACTTTTCTGTGTAGGTAATAGGAAGTCTTTGCTAGGTTTGAAGTAGGATAGTAATGTGATCCTTGCTGCTGAAATAGCACTCTGGGAGCAGTGTCTAGAGTTTGGGAGCAAAGACTAGAATGAAAAAGACCAATTTAGAAGCAATTCTAAGGATTATAGAGGTATGAACTAATGCAAATGCAGTGAATATGAGAAGAATGATTTTGGTTTGATGAAAACATGGAGTTACAAAAGACGTTGTTGTTGTTAGCTGCTGTCAACTTTGCCAGGGACTCACTGGACACCCTGGACAATTGAATGAAAAGCTGCATGGCCCTGCATGATCCTGTGTCATCCCCTTGATTGGTTGTGCACCAGACTGTTGTGATTTTCACTGGTTGATTCTTAGAAGTATATTGTCACACCTTTCTTTCTAGTTCATCTTAGTCTAGGAGTTTTGCTGAAATCTGTTCAGCATCATGGCAACAGGCAAGCCTGCAAGCGATAGACTGGTGGCAGTTGTGCGTTAGGTCCATTGACTAGGAATCAAACACTGGTCTCGAGCATGGAAGGCGAGAATTCTACCACTGAAACACCAATGCTTCGCAAAAAAGCAAGACATAGTTACCTGTCATATATGAGCAGCAGAAGTAAGCATGGGTGGATAACAATTAACTGATTATTAGCTTAGCTAGCTGACAGCCCAGTGGTGCCATTAACGGCATTAGCGATAACAAAAGGAAGTGGGACATGCAAATCTTAATTTTATGTAAGAAAATCATCTATTAGTGCTAATGAGTGAACACCAGCTCTCATAATTTTATAATATTGCTTGCAATAGTAGGCTATGCTCCTGTGATTTTTGTAATCGTCAAAGAGAAAATGAAAGTGATCTATTGTTACACTCTAATGATGCTACTGCTCTGCTGTTTTTCATGGGATTCTAGTAGAAATGTTTAACTTGTCAAAAGTATCCTCATGGCATGAGTAAGTGTGGAAAAGGAGAAAAGATTCACACCCTTGTGGGTCTACAGACCTGTTTTTGTCTTTCCACCTCAAATTATCACATATGAAATTAACTAAAGACATATTTCACAAAAAGAAAATAGTACATATAACGAAACAGTTCCACAAAAACAGGGGAAAACGGTACCTTCACAATAATTATGTTCCGCACTGGTTTTCCCTAAGGTGTAATAAAATGGTTGTTGGCATCTGTATATGACTTCTTTCTTTTTTCCTATTTCTCTAAAGTTCATGTGTGTTTTTATAACCTTGCTTTCATGAAAAAGTTAATAAGAAAACTCAAAGCCACAAATAAAATTAGAAAGTCAACCAAGTCAATATTGTTGGTGAAATTCTTGAAGAGAAATAATACCAAGCACTGTTATAGAATTTAATACTATAAGCTCTTATTCTGTAAGGACGGACGCAAAATAATTTTTTCCTTGCATGCAGGTTGCTAAGCAACAGGGTTGAAAATGTTTCTGCTGACCATAAACACAATTCTGTGTGGTTTCAAAAAGCATAGATATTTCCCCAATCTTTTTTGAGCTATCATGTCATTTTATGCAAGGCATGCTCTCGAAATAACAATTTCTATATGAATAAGAGTTTTATGTAAAATATGCAAGCACTTTCAGTTATACTTCACAATGTTTCATCAGTCAATAATAATTGTAATAATAAAATTATAGCTGAAAGCAAACATACGGAATGTATAACTAATTCGGATGGTGGTGATAAATAATTTTAGTATGGATGAAAGACAATCAGAAATATGGATTAAAACAACTCTTAATCATATATCAAGGATTTTGTAAGAATTATACCAGTAGTTAATTAGTTCACAAACAATTCCATACAAAAAAAAAATACTGTTAGTACTCTCTTAAGTTGAAGCATTTTTATAGCTTCACAATCAATTGTGGTTAATATACTCCATGACCTCTATATATGAAATTATCAAAATATCTATATGTGAATTATCTAAGGTGGGATAATTAACAGAACTAACAGAACTCTTGAGAGCAAGATGCACAAATTATCCCAGGAGAAATGGAAAAAAAGAATGGGGATTTTTTATTACATGAAAAATGTAAGATCATCAAATCAAATATTCTGGGTTACATATTATAGCAGAAGGACCAGGGATCATGTATTAAAAAAAAAAAAAAATTCTCAGGTCTAGAGATGGACTGGAGTTGTCCCTTTATGTTCTTAGGGATAAGAACATACAAGGGAAGATAAAATTTGGTATCTTCTTATGTGATACTCAAGTCTATGGGGAAAGGAAAAAAAATTTTTTTTTTTAAATTTCACCCAACATTTGTGAAATTCTGTCAAAAAACTGACTTAGAGGTGTAGGCTATATGGGAAGTTTCTTCTGAGCCCGAATCTGTGTGTGTGCATGTGTATTTCAATTTGTCCTTCTTCTCCCCCCACTTATAACAATATTTTCCTGTTCCTGTTTCCAATTCCTATTCTGTTACTCAGTCAAATATTGACATTATTATGACATGCTTCGTCATCAAAAACATTTATGAACGAATAGGTCCCAGGGTTATATTGAATCACAGGTTCAAGCTCATTAAAGTATCGCAAAAAGCATTATTTCTAAGTTTTTTTTTCCTAATGTCTAATGACTCGATTTTTTTTAAATAATATTTAGTGAGAGAGATAAAAAGTACTTATCATTAATTCAGGTTTGTAATTACTGAATTAAAAACTAAAACTTGCATAAGCAAACAGAAGCATCAAAAGAAACATTAAATCATTTTTAACAGTCATTTGAAACGTAAAATCATTTTTAAAATTACCTACATTTACACCACTTTAACTGAAGTGGAATATCTAGTATACACTGTAAGGCATAAGAGTAATACAAATTTTGTAACAAAGAATAAACTTCTAACTTTATTTTGTAATAATTTCTTTCTTCCATTGTAAAAGTAAATAGTTATTTTAATAACCCTTTTTCATGTCGTTCTTATACAAATTACAGATTATGTGATATAAACTCAACCCTCTGTCTCTACCTATGCATTTTCGGATGGTACCCCATCAACAACCATGAGAAGCCTGAGCTTTGGAGCCAGGCTGCCTAAATATGAATTTGCAATTTATATTCTCTATGAACTTATTTTACTTCTTTGTGCCTCCTTTTTCTCACTTATAAAGTAGGTATAATAAATCATATATTTTATATAAAATTACTGTAAGAATTATAGGAAATAATAGCCTATGCAAAAGAACAAAGAACCATAGCAATTGAACAATAAATGTTAGTTACAATTTTTATTACTACCCAAGGTAGCGGTCATTGTTAATTGCATTTGCTTATTTGGGATCCAAATTTTCAAATAGCAAAAGAAGCTGTATGAATTAGGATGAATATACAACACTGGCATAAACTTTAAACAATAGAGATATTTCATTATTTCATCTGTCAAGGAATCTAGATACAAGTGTTTCTAGTTTTGATGCAACAACTCATTGAACAATTAATCTCTTACTATCCTTCCAAAAACTTGTGTTAGCTTTTTGTACTTAGGCTTGTCACCTCATGGCCTCAACACAGCTGCCAAAACTCCAAGCATCATCACCATACAATCACATTTAAGGCAGGAAGAAGAAAAGGTAAAATATTCTGTTGTTTCTTAATCACATAGGAGAATCGTCCCTCAAATTCCACTTATGATAACTCTCCTTATTACTCATGGGTGAAAGTAAGGCCCTCATTCTCACTCCTTAACCAGTCACAAATAAGGACATTTAATTACCATGCATGGTTTAGACAAATAACAACTCATGCCTGGGGTTAGTGAAGAGGCTTGTCATAATACAGTACGTCATGGCTTAAATGAAATTTGGATTTAATAAACTGAGGAAGATGTATATTTTGTTAGCCTGTCAATAGTGCTGATAACCCACAGGCTGCTCTGATTTAACTGGCAATTGTTGGGGAGATGATCAGTTAGCATCATTTTTTGTAATGAACAGCTTCTGCAGGGTGGTGATTACTTGGGAAATGTAGTATCGACACTTTATTTTTGTGTGTGTAATTTCAAAAGATTGCATGATTTTAAGTCTCACTGATTTTCGTAAGTCATATTAATTTTTATCAATGTGGAAAGATGACATTTTATAGTTAATTGTCATTTTAAGTGAAGAAATAGCTAGAGATTCTTTAGTCAAATAGTTTCTTAAAAATCTAGAAAAATTATAGGTGTTTAAAGTT
This sequence comes from Loxodonta africana, assembly GCF_030014295.1. NCBI lineage: Eukaryota > Metazoa > Chordata > Mammalia > Proboscidea > Elephantidae > Loxodonta > Loxodonta africana. The sequence continues at coordinate 46,735,706 of NC_087345.1, forward strand.
CTACATACATTAACGGGAGCCCTGGTGGTGCAGTGGTTAAGAGCTATGACAAACTACTGTTCCTAACCAAAATTTTGGCAGATCGAATTCACCAGCTGCTCCTTGGAAACTCTGTGGAGCAGTCCTACCCTGTCCTATAGTGGTCGTTATGAGTCGGAATTGACTCAATAGCAACGGGCTTCAATTCCCTTATATATAAAAACACTAAGAGATTTTTTAGAGCTGGAATTTTAAATTTTAGAGAATATAAGTTTTATGAATCTGATTCTGTTTCTGACAGTAGATAAAAGTTTGTATAGCATTTGCTGATAGATCAAATTTATTACAAGTAGTAACAGTATGAAACAGAATACCTGGGCACTAACATAAATGCGTGTGATTGCGGTTAAAATGGCTGAAGATGCTGACTGGATTAAATACATTAACACGTAATACTGGAGAGAAGCACAGAGGGGCATGCCTAAATGTAAGCTCTTTCATTGGCTTAGATAAATAGAATTCTTAATGCGGTAGAACCACAGAGGATTGCAAGAGTAAATTTTACATTTCTGTCTAGATATGAAAAAGTTTGCATGAAATTAAGTTTTTCTGCTGATCTCTATCAATTTGTAAAGGTAGGCAATTCAGCTTGCTACATGAAATATATCATTATAAATCATATTAAAATCCAATTTACCAGCAAAATCCATTTAAATTAAAATCAAAGACTAATCTTTATGTAATTCTTTCCTTGTACCATGGTGATGAAAAATGAACAGAGACCTATATGAACATTTACTTATCTTGATTATTGTCATTTTTATTTGACAGAAATTATCTTCTACAGAGTAGAAAAAGTATATAGAAAGGTCACATGTCTTGCTTCTTAGACCCAGTAAACTTGTTAAAGCTATACTGGAGTAATGAAAAAAAAAAGAAAAAACTGTTCGTATATTCTCGGTTACAGAGAATGGAACTGTATAATGATTTTCTTTAAAACCAAGTCTGAAGAATGTGAAATCTTTCCAATCCCCACTAAATGCTGCTAAGCAACTCTTGACAACCATTGAAATTGCCATCCTTCTGAAGACGATGTACAATTTTGTGTATAAATTGACACAGGTTTCTAAAATGTACTTTCAAATGTAAATGGCTTAGAGTAGTTCAGGAAATCTTGAAGAAGAACAAAAGTGGAATTACACTATTGGATATCAAATGTTATTTTAAAGCAATGGCATTTGATGGTTTTAGCTAGGGAAATGATTTGAGATGTTATATAATTTTAAAAGAATCACTCTAGCTTCTTTTTGAGAACAGACTGAATGGTGGAAGGGTACAGTGATGAAGACCAGTTGGGGCGTTTTAGGGGTGATCAGCAAAAAAGAAGACAATGATTTCTGGCTGATATTATCAATAGAGTTGATATAAACTCGGAAAGATTCTGACTATATTTTGAAGCTAGAAGCAGTAAAATGTGCAGATAATTTGGATGTGGGGAAAATAAGTGAAAAATCAGAGATCTCTCCAAAGATTTCTGAGGACGGATGAAATTGCTTTATTCTGAATTGGGGAAAACCATGGCATGGAGAAAAAGTAAGGTTGAGAAAGTAGTTAAAGAGTTGTCTAGTGCACTATAAGGTAGAGAACTAAGAAAATTGCATATATGAGTCTAGAGTTCCAAAAAGAGGCCTAGAGAGGATATATAAAATGTAGAATCATCACTTTATTGATGATAACTTAATAGTTACCTCCTTTTTTGAAATATCAAATTCTTATTTCTTCTTCTATGCCTTTTTAAGATATCTGAAATCATAGCTATTGTCCCAAATACTTTTTTTTTATTTCTTTGTCATCAAATAGAGCTTTTCCCTATTCTGTATCACACCATTTGTTCTCCATAATATTCTCCAGGATGCAAATTTTATCTGGGCATTCTTCTTTCTCCCTTACAAATTTAATTTATATCTATTTAATCAGGTCAGTGTGCTTTCTGATTACCAAGTTTATCCAGGGTCCTCATGAGATATTTTCAGGAGTCCATCATTTTGGTATCATTAAGCACTCTGCAGACAAACCAAGCCTTCTATTTTTCCAGTCTGTAAACAAGTCTGGATAATGAAGAGGAAATGTAAAATATTACCCATAACTTTTAAACTGTTTCATTTTATGTCCCAGGCTTTCTAAATGTGCACTTTCTTTCCTGGTTTACCTCTGCGGGTATTATTTACCAATTTGTATAGATGTCAAATATATTAATGATTGCTGAACTTGAGAAAAATAAGACATTCCTACCTGGTTTGGCTATATGTCTTAGGAAGACAACATAGCTTGCCATAATAGACCATTCTATATATGCTAGATTAAATTCTTTTTAGCAAAGTACTCTATCACACTGTCCATTACTCCTGATTTTAAATTCTGTTTTCAGTGACAGAGGCAAACCTGATAGAAATGCCTGGTAAGTGGATCCCAAGGGCTGGGCTAGAAGAGACAAAATTGTAATAATAGAAACTTAAAACCCATGTGATATAGGGAGAGGAAATCATAAATGAGATGTTAAATAGAAGACAGTAAACATTGTCTGTGTCCCATTCTCTCTGAACCCTACGAAAAAATAATTTTTTTTTCAATGAGTTTAAAAAAAAAAAATCCCATTCTGTCAAGTAGATTCCAATTCATGGTAACCCTATAGGCCAGGACAGAACTACCCCATGTGGTTTCCATGGAGCAGCTGATGGATTTGAACTGCCTGCCTTTTGATTAGCTGCCGAACTCTTAACCACTGAGCCACCAGGGCTCCTTCACTACTGTGCCTTTGATATCACCTCCTTACTTAGCTCTTTAGTCATAATAACATACAAACATGCTTTTAAAAAGTAAAATATCAAAACAACAAAAACAGTAACAACAATAAAAAAATACTTGACCATGAATTACCTTGCAATTAAGACCCCTTTCTCAAAATTTTATTTTTTAGAAAAGTTTTAGTCTTACAGAAAATTATACAGATAGTACAGACAGTTCTCATACCTATTCCACCCATTTCTTTATTAATTAACATCTTGCCTGGTGGACTTCAGCCTCCAACCCTTCAGTTAGCAGCCCAGCCCATTAATAACTCTTTGCACCATCCAGGGGCTCCTATATTTGTGAAATTTAATGAACCAATATTGACACAAAAGTGCATCGTATCTTCTATTTTTTTTTTAAGTAAATTATTTTTTTTCTGACCTAGGATCTCCTCCAGGACACCACATTACATTCATGTTATATCTCCTGAGGTTTTTCTTGGCTGTGGCCAGTGTCTCAGAATATTCTTTTTTTTTTTGTCTTTTTTAATGACCTAGATAGTTTTGAGTAGTACTGATGCACTCTTTTGTAGATTGCCCCCCAATTGAAAAGCATTTGATATTTTTCTCAAGATTACAGAAGTATTTTTAGTTTGGGGAAGGAACATCACAAATGTAAGCTACCACTTTGATCATATATCATATCATATCAATCATATCATATCATATCATATCAATCATAGCGTATTTTAACACATCGTGTCAAAATGACTTTTCACTGTTGATGTGACTGATAATTTGTCTAAGGTGTTTGTCGGATTTTTTTTTTTTACCATAAATTTATTCTCCATTTTTCATATTCTATCCTTTGGAAAGACATCACCAAGTGCAGTCCATACTCCACCTTCTTTTGGGTGAAATATCTACATAAATTATTTGGAATTACTCTCCATGTGAGATTTATTTCTTCTCCCCCAGTTATTTACTTATCAACCATTTATTTATATCTTTATAAGCTCACAGAAATTTACTCTATAGATTAGGCTCATGGAAATTTACTCTATACTTTGGGTTATAATCTTGTTGTTAGGTGCTGTCGTGTTAGTTCTGCCTCAGCAACCTTAAGTACGACAGAAAAAAAATACTGCCTGGTCCTAAGCCATCCTCACAATAATTGTTATGTTTGAGCCCATCGTTGCAGCCATTGTATCATTCCATCTCCTGGAGGGTCTTCCTCTTTTTTACTAACCCACTATCTCACCAAATATGATGTCATTCTCCAGGGACTGGTAGCTCCTGATAACATGTCCAAAGTAGCTAAGATGAAGGCTATCCATCCTCACTTCTAAGGATCATTCTGACTGTACTTCTTCCAACATAGACTTGCTTGTTCTTGTGGCAGACCTTAGTATATTCATTATTCTCCACCAACGTCATAGTTCAAAGTCACCAATTCTTCTTCGGTTTTCCTTATTCATTGTCAAGCCTTCACCTGCATATAAGGAGATTGAAAATATCATGGCTTGAGTCAGGCGTGCCTTGGTCCTCAAAGTGACATCTTTAGTTTTCAACACTTTGAAGAGATCTTTTGAAGCAGATTTGCCCAACGCAATATCTCCTTTGATTTCTTGACTGTTGCTTCCATGGGCACTGCTTGTGGATCAAATAAAATGAAATCCTTGAGAACTTCAATATTTTCTCTGTTTATTGTGATGTTGCTTATTGGTCCAGTTGTGAGGGTTTTTGTTTTCTTTATGGGGAGGTTTAATCCATAGTGAAGGCTATAGTCTTTGATCTTCATCAGTAAGTGCTTCAAATCCTCTTTGCTTTCAGCAAGGTTGTGTTATCTGCATATGTTGTTGTTGTTGTCAGGCGTGGTCGAGTCCATTCTGACTCATAGTGACACTACGTACAACAGAACAAAACACTGCCCGGTCCTGCGCCACCTCACAATCCTCATTGTGTTTGAGCCCATTGTTTCAGCCGCTGCGTCAATCCATTTGATTGAGGGTCTTCCTCTTTTTCTCTGACCCTCTATTTTACCAAGCATGATGTCATTCTCCAGGGACTGGTTCCACTTGATAACATGTCCAAAGTATGTATGATGTAGTCTTGTCATCCCTGCTTCTATGGAGCATTCTGGTTGTACATCTTCCAAGACAGACTTATTTGTTCTTTCGGCAGTCCATTACCAGTATGTTCAATATTCTTTGTCAACACCACAATTCAAAGATATCAATTCTTCTGTGGTCTTCCTTAGTCATCGTCCAGCTTTCACATGCATACGAGGTGACTGAAAACACCGTAGCTTGGGTCAGGTATGTCTTAGTCTTCAAGATGACATCTTTGCTTTTTAACACTTTAAAGATGCCTTTTGCCACAGATTTGCCCAATGCAATGCCTCATTTGATTTCTTGGCTGCTGTTTCCATGGGAATTGGTTGTGGATCCAAGTAAAATGACAACTTCAACCTTTTTTCCATTTATCATGATGTTCCTTATTAGTCCAGTTCTGAGGATTTTTGTTTTCTTTATGATGACACGTAATCCATACTGAAGGCTGTAGTCTGTGATTTTCATCAGTAAGTCCTTCAAGTCTTTTTCACTTTCAGCAAGCAAGGTTGTGTCATCTGCATAATGCAGGTTGTTAATGAGTCTCCTCCAATCCTGATGCCCCATTCTTCCTCATGTATTCCCGCCTCTTGGATTACTTGCTCAGCATACAGATTGAATAGGTATGGTGAAAGGATGCAACCTGACACACACCTTTCCTGACTTTAAACCACGCAGCATCCTCTTGTCCTGTCTGAACAACTGCCTCTTAATCTATGTACAGATTCTTTATGAGCACAATTAAGTGTTCTGGAATTCCCATTCTTCACAATGTTATCCATAATTTGTTATGACCCACACAGTCAAACACCTTTGTGTAGTCAATAAAACACACGTAAACTTCTTTCTGGTATTCTCTTTTTCAGACAGGATCCATCTGACATCAGCAATGATATCCCTGGTTCCGTGCTGGGTTGGGATGTCCACTTCTAAATCCAGCTTGAATTTCTGGCAGTTCTCTGTTGATATACTGCTACAGCCACTTTTGAATGATCTTCAGCAAAATTTTAATTGCTTGTCATATTAATGATTTTTTTCGATAATTTCTGCATTTGGTTGGATGACCATTTTTGGGAATAGGCATAAATATGGATCTCTTCCAGTCATTTGGCCAGGTAGCTGTCTTCCAAATTGCTTGACCTAGATGAGTGAGCACTTCCAGTGTTGCATCCATTTATTGAAATATCTATATTGCTATTCCGTCAACTCCTGGAGCCTAATTTTTCACCAGTGTTTTCAGTGCAGTTTGGACTTCTTCCTTCAGAACCATCAGTTCCTGGTCATAGGCTACCTCCTGAAATGGTTGAATGTTGACCAATTCTTTTTGGTGTAGTGACTCTGTTCGTATCCTTCATCTTCTTTTTTTGCTTCCTGCATCGTTCAACATTTTGCACATTGAATCCTTCCGTATTGCAGCTCGAGGCTTGAGTTTTTGTTTTTCCAGTTCTTTCGGCATAAGAAATACTGACTGTGTTCTTCCCTTTTGGTTTTCTAAATCCAGCTCTTTGCACATTTCTTTATAATACTTTACTTTGTCTTCTCAAGTCACCCTTGGAAATCTCCTGTTCAGCTCTTTTGCTTTAAGATTTCTTCCTTTTGCTTTAGCTACTTGATGTTCAAGAGCAAGTTTCAGTCTTTTCTGATAATCCATTTTGATCTTTTTTTTCCCATCTTTTTAATGACTGACCTCTTGCTTTCTTCATGTATAACATCCTTAATGTCATTCCCAACTTGTCTGGTCTTCGATCATTATTGTTCAATGCATCATATCTATTCTTGGGATGGTCTCTAAATTCAGGTCAGATATACTCGAGGTCATACTTTAGCTCTCATGTACTTTTTCTAATTTTCTTCAGTTTCAGCTTGAACTTGCATATGAGCAATTGATGGTCTATTCTGCCGTTGGCCCTTGGCTTTGTTTTGACTGATGATATTGAGCTTCTCCATCGTCTCTTCCCACAGATATAGTCAATTTGATTCCTGTGTATTTCATCTAGTGGGCTCCATGTGTATAGCCACTATTTATGATGTTGAAAAAAGGTATTTGCAATGAAGAAGTCATTGGTCTTACAAAATTCCGTCATGCGATCTCCAGCATTGTTTCTATCACTAAGGTCATATTTTCCAACTACCTATCTTTGTTCTTTGTTTCCAACTTTCGCATCCAGATTGTATGTTTGATCAATTTCAGATGGTAGCAGTTCACAAAAATCTTCAATTTCTTCATCTTTTATACATTCCGTTTTCCAATTTTTAGGAAGCATATTTCCAGGCCTTTTTCGTATTCTGTCTTAGCAAGAAGTTCCGTTGAAGTTTGTTCATAAAGAGTGATCCCATTAGTATTTGAGATATTGATGGCATAGTTTCCAACATCACAGCAACAGGCAAACCACCACAGTGCAAAAAACTGATATACGGATAGTGGTTTAAAATTAGAAAGTTGTGTGGCTGTATTGTATTCTCTCAATGTACTAATTCAATCTATACACTAAACAAATAATCCAAGAAGGCAGATTATTTGAAGGAGAATGTGGCATCGGGGCTGGAGAAAGACCCATTAACAACCTGACTTATCCAAATGACAAATTTGCTTGTCAAAAATGAACACGAGAGGAGGCGGGGCCGAGATGGCTGACTAGGTAGAAGCTACCTCGGATCCCTCTTGCAACAAAGACCCGGAAAAACAAGTGAATCGATCACATGCATGACCATCTATGAACCCTGACCATCAAATACAGATCTAAAGAGTTGACCTGAGTGACAGAGACTGAGAACGAACAACCATGGGGAAGCAGCGACTGTTTTCAGAGCCTGGAGCCAGCATCCCAGTCAGGAAACCTCGGCCCTGGGCTTTGGACTGGGTGCAGGGGAGCAGAGCACAGCATCCTGAGATAACACAAATGCAGGAGGTAGCCCTAGCCCCCTGAACTGACCTCAGGGGAAGCCCAGCCAGTGCATACAGGAAGCGCAGCGATGCAGCTGACAGGAGGAGAAGTCACAGGGAGGCAGCGACTGGTTTTGGAGCCGGGAGTGCGGCGTCCCAGCCGGGGAACCTTGGCGCTGGGCTTTAGACTGGGAGCGGAGGAACTAACCGCGGCTTCTGAGACAGAGCAAGCAGGGGACACAGGCCTGACCCTCGGGGCAATCTCTACCCAGCCAGCCCACACAGTCAACGTGCCCCTCAGGAGTCTCAGATAAAGCAGTCATCCCAAGCAAGATAAGAAACTTTCTCTATATTCCGGGGTGCTACTCTCTCCTATTTATCTGAACCCTCCCCCCCGCTTCTCAGGTGGCTTCATTAACATTGGAATTTCCTGACCCAGCGAGTGACCTGCGCTGCGGTTTTTATTTATTTATTTATTTTGGTCTTTTCCTAACCCATTCTTCTGGCCTGAGAGAAACAGCTACAAAAAACCCTGGGACCAAAAATTCTTCCCTAATTGGACTAAAAACACAGAACCAGCTCCAGCCAAGCACATGTGATCCACAGTCTTGGGCTTTCATCCCTACAGGGAACAAGGTGACTATTAAAATGCAAAGGCATTTCTGATAGGGATCTGACTGTAACTGTTTTAGCAGATTACTGGAAAGATAAGTTTCCCAGGTCTGATATCTCTGCCTAGTCAACGAAGCCCTCACTGACCCAGAACAGGGAACTGAGGGCTGAAGCTCCCTCCAGACCACCTAGCCTCCTGCCTTAGGGGTCTAAGGAGGGTGACACCTACCAATCTGTAGAGGTACTTGCACTGGGAGTCTAAGGTACAGCTGCAGAGCTTACCCACCAAAGTGCTTTAGGAATAGAGACACATCTACCTCACAGGCACTTGGGAGAAGCCTGTCAGCATCCTGCCCCCTCTAGAATGTGAACCCTTGCTGCAACTAGAACCTGGTGCCCACAACTATCACCACTACTTCTCTAGGTGGATAGGTGACAGTCTTCACCACACACTTGATGACCCAAAATCAGATTCTACTCAAGAATAGTGAATGGACTCTTAGGCTTATATATCTGGTAACAGCCCAAACCAGCTGGTAATAGGACATAAGTGAGTCAAGGGCTACAACAATCAAGACAGTGCAATCTAGTAGCCCATCTATGTATATTGAAAGAAAACAAAACAAGATAAGACTCAGTGAGCAAATATACAATAAATCAATACAATATCTTAGTGATGGCTTGGAGACAGCAGTTGATATCAAACCACATAAAGAAGCAGACCATGATTGCTTCTACAACTCCACAAACTAAAGAATCAAAATCTTTCCCTAATGAAGATACAATCCTAGAAATGCCAGATGCAGAATATAAAAAACTAATTTACAGAATGCCTCAAGACATCAGGGATGACCTCAGAAATGAAATAAGGCAATCTACAGAAAAAGCCAAGGAACACACGGATAAAGCAGTTGAAGAACTCAAAAAGATTATTCAAGAACATAGTGGAAAAATTAATAAGCTGCAAGAATGCATAGAGAGACAGCATTCAGAAATCCAAAAGATTAACAATAAAATTACAGAATTAGACAACCCAATAGGAAGTCAGAGGAGCAGACTCAAGCAATTGGAATGCAGAGTGGGAAATCTGGAAGACCAGGGAATTGACACCAATATAGCTGAAAAAAAATCAGAGAAAAGAATTTAAAAAAATGAAGAAACCCTAAGAATCATGTGGGACTCTATCAAGAAGAATAACTTGCGTGTGATTGGAGTCCCAGAACAGGGAGGGATAACAGAAAACACAGAGAGAATAGTTGAAGATCTGTTGGCAGAAAACTTCCCTGACATCATGAAAGACTAAAGGATATCTATCCAAGATGCTCATCAAACCCCATTTAAGATTGACCCAAAAAGAAAATCACCAAGACATATTATGATCAAACTTGCCAAAACCAAAGATAAAGAGAAAATTTTAAAAGCAGCCAGGGATAAAAGAAAGGTCTCCTACAAAGGGGAATCAAAAAGAATAAGTTCAGACTACTCAGCAGAAACCATGCAGTCAAGAAGGCAATGGGATGACATATATAGAGCACTGAAGGAGAAGAACTGCCAGCCAAGGATCATATATCCAGCAAAACTCTCTCTCAAATATGAAGGCGAAATTAAAACATTTACACATAAACACAAGCTTGGAGAATTTGCAAAAACCAAACCAAAGCTACAAGAAATACCAAAGGAAATTGTTTGGTCAGAAAACCAATAACAGCAGATACCAGCACAACACAAGATCACAGAACAGAACATCCGGATAAGAAATAAGAGCCTTCACATGAACAGATATATGCACACCCATGTTTATTGCAGCTCTGTTTACAATAGCAAAAAGCTGGAAGCAACCAAGGTGTCCATCGACGGATGAATGGGTAAATAAATTGTGGTATATTCACAGAATGGAATACTATGCATCGATAAAGAACAGTGACGAATTTGTGAAACATTTCATAACATGGAGGGACCTGGAAGGTATTATGCTGAGCGAAATTAGTCAGAGGCAAAAGGACAAATATTGTATACGACCACTATTATAAGATCTTGGGAAATAGCATAAACTGAGAAGAACACATACTTTTGTGGTTACGAGGGGGGGAGGGAGGGAGGGTGGGAGAGGGTTATTTACTGATTAGATAGTAGATAAGAACTACTTTATGTGAAGGGAAGGACAATACTCAATACACGGAAGGTCAACTCAAATGGACTGGACCAAAAGCAAGGATGTTTCCTGGATAAACTGAATGCTTCAAAGGTCAGCGGAGCAAGGGCAGGGGTTTGGGGACTATGGCTTTAGGGGACTTCTAAGTCAATTGGCAAAATAATACTATTATGAAAACATTCTGCATCCCACTTTGAAATGTGGCATCTGGGGTCTTAAATGCTAACAAGCGGCCATCTAAGATGCATCAATTGGTCTCAACCCACCTGGATCAAAGGAGAATGAAGAACACCAAGGTCACACGACACCTATGAGCCCAAGAGACAGAAAGGGCCACATGAACCAGAGACTTACATCATCCTGAGAACAGAAGAACTAGATGGTGCCCAGCCACAACCGATGACTGCCACAACCGATGACTGCCCTGACAGGGGGCACAATAGAGAACCCCTGAGGGAGCAGGAGATCAGTGGGATGCAGACCCCAAATTCTCATAAAAAGACCAGACTTAATGGTCTGACTGAGACTAGAGGAATCCCAGGGGTCATGGTCCCCATACCTTCTGTTGGCCCAGGACAGGAACCATTCCCGAAGACAACTCATCAGACATGGAAGGGACTGGACAATGGGTTGGAGAGAGTTGCTGATGAAGACTGAGCTACTTGTATCAGGTGGACACTTGAGACTGTGTTGGCATCTCCTGTCTGGAGGGGAGATGGGAGGGTAGAGAGGGTTCGAAACTGGCAAAATTGTCACGAAAGGAGAGACTGGAAGGGCTGACTCATTAGGGGGAGAGTAAGTGGGAGTATGGAGTAAGGTGTGTATAAGCTTATATGTAACAGACTGATTTGATTTGTAAACATTCACTTAAAGCTCAATAAAAATTATTAAAAAAAAGAACATGACCTGAAGCACTTACTGATGAAGATTAAAAACAAAAACAAAAAAATACTATGGCCTTCGGTATAGACACACCTGAATGTAAAGAAAATGAAAATCCTTACAACTGGACCAATAAACATCATCATGATAAATGGTGAAGAAATTGAAGTTGTCAAGGATTTCATTTTTCTTGAACCAACAATCAATGCCTGTGGAAGCAGCAGTAAAGAAATCAAATAATATATCTCATTGGACAAATCTGCTGCAAAAGACCTCTTTGAAGTGTTGAAAAGCAAAGATGTCACTTTAATGCCTAAGGTGTACCAGACTTGGGTCATGGTATTTTCAGTCATCTCATAAGTTTGCTAAATCTGAATTACAAAAAGGAAAACCAAAGAAGAATTGGCACAGTCAAATTGTGGTGCCATGAAGAAGACTGAATATACCATGGACTGACAGAAGAACAAACAAATCTATTTTGGAAGAAGTACAGCCGGAATGCTCCTTAGAAGTGAGGATAGCAAGATTTTGTCTTGCTTACTTTGAACATGTCATCGGGAGAGTCCAAACACTGGAGAATGACATCATACTTGGTAAAGTAAAGGGTCAGTAAAATAGAAGGAGACCTTCAATGAGATGGATTGACACAGTGGTTTCAACAGTGTATTCAAACATACCACCATTGTATGGATGGCACCAGATTGGGCAATGTTTTGTTTTGTTATACACAGGGTTTCTGTGAGTTGGAGCTGATTAGATGGCACCTAGCTGGACTGCCAAAAGAACAAATCTGTTTGGAAGAAGTATAACAAGAATTCTTCTTAGAACCAAGGATGGCAGGACTGTGTCTTACATACTTCGGACATGTTGTCAGGAGGGATCAGTCTCTGGAGAAGGATATCATGCTTGGGAAAATACAGGGTCAGCATTAAAAAGGAAGACCCTCAATGAGATGGCTTGACACAGTGGCTGCAACAATGGGCATAACAAAGATCATGAGCACGATGCAGGACTGGGTAGTGTTTTGCTCCGTGGTTCATAGGGTCGCTGACTCGATGGCACCTAACAGCGGCTACTACTACTACTACAAGCAACAATTTTCTCTTTAGTACTTTCAGTATTAAAACTTTTTAAATATAAACGATTTTTAAAAATGATAGAAGTATATACTGTTTACAACATAAGATCGAGAAATTAATATAGTTCTTGATTTCTTTACCTTGAACTACAATTGGAAATGTTTGAAATGAGAAGTCTTTTCTTGTGTAATAGGTTATGGTGGGGAATTTACTTCTTTTTAAACTTGGCCTTATATTCTAAATTTTGTGTCCTTGATTCCCAAGTACAGGTGATGGAGCTAAAAGAGGAGTAGCTATGAATTCCCAAAGACCGTACACTGTTCAGTCATCTTCCCACCCAAAAATTAGAAAAACACAGAGATTTTTCTTTGTCTGTATTTCATATGTCCCACATCTTCTAACAGCTTGGCACAGCCCTCACTCTGTTTAATGATCTTTGCTCTTTCTCTTCTACTACCACTGACAGCTCTTTAGCACTGAAATTGTATTGGGTCTGGTAATCTGAATGGTTTGACCAGCACAGACCTTGAGATGTAACTGTAGTTAATTGATTATGGGTTCTAAGGGCCTATTTGAAATATATAATAAAGAGATCACCATCGTCATCATCATCATCAACTTCAACAACTAAGTATGGTATGTGTCCAATGGAGGCAAAAACTGGAGTTATAGATCCCTATCCAAGTACCAGATATGGGTCAGCTCAAATAACTAAAAACCAAAACACCAAATCTGTTGCCCTCAAGTCAATTCTGACTCCTAGCAACCCTATTAGGACAGAGTAGAACTGCCCCTATAAGGTTTGCAAGGAGAAGCTGGTGAATTCAAACTGCTGACCTTTTGGTTAGCAGCCAAGCTCTTAATCACTATGCCACTACTTAAAAAAACCAAACCAACCCCTTTGCTGTTGAGTAGATAGATGCCAACTCACAGCGACCCTATAGGGGTTTCCAAGGAGCCGCTGGTGGATTCTAACTGCTGACCTTTTGGTTAGCAGCCAAACCTCTTAACCATGACATGCCACCAGGATTCCCATGTCACCACCTTTCTCGTAATTGAGGAAGAAATCCTGACGCTGCAGTGGTTAAGCGCTAGGTTGCTAACGAAAAGGTCAGAGGTTCTAACCCACCAGCTACTCCATGGGAAAGACATGGCGATAATGATGGTTTTCCCAGTAACCAAGGTACACATGGTCTTACTTGTGCTTATTACTAATCTGTAGTGCACAATTTCACCTGTTTTTCACCACATCAGAGCACCTTGCTTACTAGTTAATCCATCCTTGCCTAGTGATCTGTGTTCATAAAGATTACAGCCTTGGAAACACTGTGGGGGAGTTCCACTCCATCCTGTAGGGTTACTATGAGTTAGAATCTACTCAAAGGCAATGGGTTTTTCAATAAGTTTTAATTGAGGATAAATCTGGTATACTGGGGAGATCTATGATATAATATGAGGATGTTGTATGTATTTTCCTCTTTGTCTCCCCAAAAGAACTCATGGACATTTAACAAAGTGATGGTAAGATTAGCAAAAGGGAAAACGCCAGACATTTCATAGATTATGAAGCACTTGTCATGAGCTATCATAAATCACCACTGAACCAAAATGCCAAAAAGGAGAGAAGTACTTTATGGGAATCAAGCGATAAATGGATTTTTGTCCCAAGTCATTTCGCTGTGGGCAAAATGAGTCAACACAACTGTTCTGCAGTTCCTTTCTTAGTCCTTGAGAGATTAGTTGGAATGAAAATACTTGACAACTGTGGAAACATTGGCTACCAAACAAAACAATGTAATGAGAGCTATTATTGAAGAATGATCAAGTGTGAGGCTATGAAGACTTCCCTCCATAAAATAAGTAAATAAAAGTAAAAACAGTACTGAGGACTTCTGTTTTTATGTAGGTTCTTAGTAAGTAGCAGTAGGCCAATACTTCTGTTGCAAAAAGAGGGAAAATGTGGATAATTTTTTTAAATCTTTTTTTCAAAGCATGAGATAGCTGTGAAATAAATGAAATCTAGATAAACAAAAAACCCACTGAGGTGGTAACTTTCCCTGTATGAACTGCTAGTCTTTTTTTAGTTCAAGCAGCAAGGAAGAAGAAACCAGAAAGCTTTTAGTTGGCATACAGTGTTGGAATAACAAAAAAAAAAAAGAAAAGGAGTTTCAAACACTTGACCAGTTCTCTCCATAAAGCATTTTTTGAGTTCTAGGACTACGTGGTCTTGAGAGCTCTTCCTCCTACTTTGATATGCCTCAATTTTTCTCATCCTTCAGATTTTAGCTTACTTATCACCTCTTCAAAGAAGCTGTGATTAACCAGATTATACAATATAGCCATCACTCATTTCTTACTCATGTTCTCTGTTTCATTGTAGTCACCTTAGAAATTTGCAGGTAACTTATATTTTCTTTTACAATTTCCTTCTCTAGAATATTAGCTCCATGAAGGAAGGAGCCATTTCTGTTTCTTTCTCCTTTGCATGCGTCCATAACCCCTAGTACATACCATGTACACAATGATCACTGAATAGATAGTTGAATTATACTTACTGAATCAATAAAATGTTGTTGCATAATATATATTGTGACAACCAATCTTACAAATTCCACTTTATTTTTGCCATAATCTTTTGAATTATTCTTGAGCTCGTTCACATTATAAATAGTATTATTATGTCCACAAATGGAAACACATATTCCCATATGCTCTTTCTCCCCCTCTTTCACAAACACAAGCCCAAGGTACCACACAGCACTTAGCATGTTATTGTGCTAAATGATTGTAATTCACAGAAATAAGTGGACCTTCCCATGAGTATAAGTGGAAAGTGAACAGTCCTATTTTTGCAGTCTTATTAAGTAAGCAATTACATTTAATATATGCTATTTATAATATTTCTAAGATTAAAAGCCTACGTAAGTATTTTTCTTAATTTCCAGTTCCTCATTCCAAATGGGAGATAATAATGCATAGAATTCCAGTAATCTTATTCATGACTTGATGTCTGTTTACAGCTATCCCTTTGATAAAAGAGGTCAGTGTCAAGCTTCAGTAGGCTGAGAAATTTAACATGATTTGTTCTCATTAATGTCAGAGTTAAGCTTTTTGCTTATAATAAGGGCAGATCCATTCAAACAAGATTCTTGCAGAACCCAAATATCTGTCACACAATGATTGTCCTTTCTTGCATCATTAATTTCAGGTCAACCAACAGAATATCAAAAGAAAAGCAGCACAAAGAATTAAAGTCTAGAGGCTTAAAACTAAGGATGTAAATTTAACAATTTTGCATGGAATACATTTACAAAAATGATAATTCACCTACTGTATGTATTTAACTTTGTTTTCTATAAACCTCATTATTTTGTTTAGGATAATATTAGAAAGCTATGTTCAATATGAGAAGATTAGGAAATGCTCAGAAGTATAAAAACAAAATAACAATTACTAACAAACCTAAAATCCAGGGAAAATAACCATTATCATATTTATTTATGTCTTTCTTTCCCTCATTACTGGCATGACTGAGGATGACCAGAAGTAAACCACACCCTTATGATTGTCAAAAGTACTTTGTTATTTATGTTGCAACTGTCTACTGGGATGCAAAGACTCTAGCTCCAGAACCTTGGCCCCTTTACCGCTGAACTGAACTACATCACCTATCTGTTTATGACAGATCAGAAAGTAACATGCAAGGAAAATTGTAAAAAGGAAAGTAATGGACAAAGCTCTATCAAATATACATAATGAAATGTAGAGTGGGAATGTAAATAGCAGAAAACCAACGCCATTAACATTAAATGGGAAAAAAGAAGACAATTTTACATACATCAAACTTATAATTCACTATAAATATCTAGTAACTTGTATATAATAAGTAATCTATAACCATATACATCATGTCTTTTAAGTTAAGACTATATGGCAGAACTTAATTGCTGTGGAGAAATAACATAGAAATTAATATACCCTTCTTAACCAATGATATGCAAAAACATACCTGTGGGGGTGTATATTAGAATGAACAAAGAATAATAGTGTATTAGATATTGCATAATTATCTAAAATTCTGTAAAGTAGAGGGTCGGCGAAAAAGAGGAAAACCCTCAAAAACAGGGATTGACACATGGGCTGCAACAATGGGCTCAAGCATAACAACCATCGTGAGAATGGCACAGGATCAGACAATATTTAGTTCTGTTGTACATAGTGCCACTATAAGTTGGGCTGACTCGATGGCACCTAACAAAAACAACAACAGCAATATGCATGGCAAGGGTAAGTGAATTATCAAATATAATGGTTAGCTTCATAGCTTCCACCCTGGGTTTTAGTCACTGGTAGTAGTTGGAAACCAATTGATTTGATGAAGATAAACACTGTTTCCATTTGGGACATGTCAAGTTTTAGTTACGTCTAAGACAACCAAATGAAGAAATTGAGTACTCAGTTGAATATACAGGACAGTAGTTCATAAGAGAAGTCTAGATTTAGGTGAAAATTTGAAAGTAATAGAAAATAAATGGAACAATGGTTGTGCATGAGATAACCAATGGAAAGAAAATTAAACTACTGATTCCAAACTGGTGGGTACACAGATGAATTTTAGTTGGCAAAGGTAGTCCCATGAGTGAGAAATGACTCAATGGCAACTAATAACAGCAGCAACAACAGTGTTTAAGAAGATAGTGTATTTGATTTTCAGCAAGACAGGCACCCTGTGAAGATTTTCCCTCCTCTCCTTGTGTTTTCACCATGGGTTACGTTACTCAATTATATTATCTGTTGTCTCCTGAACCCATTTCAGTTCTGCAGCCTTGTCTAAGGGGACAAAAAGGTAGGAGCTTAGGACTCAGTTTTAAGAAACTCAAATTGTGAATGCAATGAGCTTTGGAACAAAAGCAGAATACCTGTGGTAAAGGATCAGGTTTTATATTGTATTGTGCATTTTTATTTCAGTTCCAATACAGTAAGGACTGGTAGTTTTATAAATTGTAATAACAATATCACAGGAATGTTAATTTGTTATAAAAATTTCTAAATACTGTTTCTATTTTCTGTACTTATCACATGGGTAGACTGATGGCTATAAGCACTCAGATAGATCTCATGATACAAAACACATTTTCAACAGCACTATTAAAAAAAAAGGGTCTAAAATTCAGAAGGCTAGGAAGGGTAAATCACAATAAATAAATATCAGGCTGAAAAAAATGTGTTTGATATTTTCAGGAAAGTTCTTTACTCCTGATCCGATTATCTTCTCCCAGGCAATTTGTTACCTCTAATTTCTGTCAGAAGCCAGCCTTGTGCCCTGATGTTCTGGGGGTTCTTTTTTTTTTTTTCTGAAACTGCCTCCAGACTTTCACTTTTCCTGTTTTTCTAGCTCTGAAGAAATCCTTGCTACATTAGCTTCTGACTTAATCGACTTCACTCCAGATGGAAGTTACATATCAGGGAACCATTAATATGTTTTTGCTTACCTGCTTCTATTCTATCTTCATGCCTCAGTGTAAGGAGCTGTTAGTGGAGATTCTTCTGGATCCATGTCATTTTTTTTAGAAGCACGGTTCTTTCAAAATAGGGAATCTGAATCACCCTGAAATGCTTTTCAATCTAAGTGTCACTCTAGCAAAAATCCCTATGAGTTTATGACACACATGCATCATACTCTATTTTCTTGTTTATGTGTTTTCCTATTTATTTTTGTTCTGGAATTTTCTTTCCTATCAGAATCAGAGAAGAAGAAAAATATCTGTGCTCATGTGGCTCTTACAAAAACAGGTAATTTTTCCTTTAAATCAATGAGGCGTCAATAAATAATGTCTTCTTTAAAAACACTTTTATACATAAAAGTAACCCATGTTCTGTTTCAGAAAAATATGTTATCTCTGTATGTGGCTATGGCCTTTGTAAGAGGTTGAGTCAACATTTTTACTTTAAATCTTGAAGAGTCCATGTCAACTGTAAGAATATTTGTATGTTAGGGAGTAAAATCTCATTCATAACATGTAACATCCTAATACCAAAAAAACGTAAAATAGCTTATAAGATCCAAACTGAAATGTGAAAATAATTAAACGACAATATGCTTGAAATATGATTTAGATTAAAAGTTACAATGAGTATTTTTATTATAGAAATGGTACAAATGCTGTATATAATAAAGGTTCAAAAGCATTTTAAAATAGTTAATATAGCATGAACAGAATGACCAGAGCTATGTTGTTGTTGCTGTTAGGTGCCATCCAGTCAGCTCTGACTCATAACGACCCTATGCACAACAGAACGAAACACTGCCCGGTCCTAAGCCGTCATTAGAATCGTTGTTATGCTTAAGCTCATTGTTGCAGCCACTGTGTCAATCCACCTCGTTGAGGGTCTTCCTCTTTTCCGCTGACCCTGTACTCTACCGAGCATGATGTCCTTCTCCAGGAACTGATCCCTCCTGACAACGTGTCCAAAGTATGGAAGACCCAGTCTCACCATCCTTGCCTTTAAGGAGCATTCTGGCTGCACTTCTTCCAAGACAGATTTGTTCCTTCTTTTGGCAGCCCATGGTATATTCAATATTCTTCGCCAACACCACAATTCAAAGGCGTCAATTCTTCTTCGGTCTTCCTTATTTGTTGTCCAACTTTCACATGCATATGATGGAACTGAAAATACCATGGCTTGGGTCAGGCACAGTTTAGTCTTCAAGGTGACATCTTTGCTCTTTAACACTTTAAAGAGCTCCTTTGCAGCAAATTTATCCAATGCAATGGGTCTTTTGATTTCTCAACTACTGCTTCCGTGGCTGTTGATTGTGGATCCAAGTAAAACGAAACACATGACAACTTCAATCTTTTCTCCATTTACCATGATGTTGCTCATTGCTCCAGTTGTGAGGATTTTTGTTTGCTTTATGTTGAGGTGCAATCCAAACTGAAGGCTGTGGTCTTTGATCTTCGTTAGTAAGTGCTTCAAGTCCTCTTCACTTTTGCCAAGCAAGGTAGTGTCATCTGCATAACGCAGGTTGTTAATGAGTCTTCCTCCAATCCTGATGCCCCATTCTTCTTCATATATTCCAGGTTCTTGGATTACTTGCTCAACATACAGATTGAATATGTATAGTGAAAGAATACAACCCTGACACACACCTTTCCCGGGTTTAAACCAAACAGTATCCCCTTATTCTGTCCGAACGACTGCCTCTCGATCTATGTAAAGCTTCCTCAGAAGCACCATTAAGTCTTCTGGAACTCCCATTCTTTGCAATGTTATCCATAGTTTGTTATGATCCACACAGTCGAACGCCTTTGCCTAGTCAGTAAAACACAAGTAAACATCCTTCTGGTATTCTCTGCTTTCAGCCAGGATACATCTGGCTTCAGCAATGACATCCCTGGTTACACGTCCTCTTCTGAAACTGGCCTGAATTTCTGGCAGTTCTCTGTTGATATACTCCTGCAGCTGATTTTGAATGATCTTCAGCAAAATTTTGCTTGTGTGTCATATTAATGATAATTTTCCATAATTTCCACATTCGGTTGGATCACCTTTCTTGGGAATAGGCATGAATATGGATCTCTTCCAGTCAGTTGACCAGGAAGCTGTCTTCCATATCTCTTGGCATAGATGAGTGAACACCTCTAGTGTGGCATCTGTTTGTTGAAACATCTCAATTGATATTCCTGGAGCCTTGTTTTTCGCCAATGCCTTCAGAGCAGCTTGGGTTTCTTCTTTCAGTACCATCGGTTCCTGATCATATGCTACCTCTTGAAATGGTTGAACATCGACTAATTCTTTTTGGTATAATGATTCTGTGTATTCCTTCCATCTTCTTTTGATGCTTCATGTGTCGTTTAATATTTTCCCCATAGGTCCTTCACTATTGCAACTTGAGGCTTGAATTTTTTCTTCAATTCTTTCAGCTAAGAAATGCTGAGCATGTTCTTCCCTTTTGGTTTTCCATCTCCAGCTCTTTGCACATGTCATTATAATACTTTACTTTTTCTTCTCGAGCCACCCTTTGAAATCTTCTGTTCAGTTCTTTTACTTCATCAATTATTCCTTTAGCTTTAACTGCTCAATGTTTGAGAACAAGTTTCATAGTCTCCTCTGACATCCATCGTGGTCTTTCCTTTCTTTCCTGTATATCCCACCTGAATTTAGAAACCATCTCAACAACAGATTTGACACATTGAATACTAATGACCGAACACCAGACAAGTTGTGGAATGACATCAAGGACATAATACATGAAGAAAGCAAGAGGTCATTGAAAAGACAGGAAAGGAAGAAAAGACCAAGACTGATGCCAGCAGGGACTCTAAAACTTGCTCTTGAATGTTGAGCAGCTAAAGCAAAAGAAAGAAATTATGACATAAACGAACTGAACAGAAGATTTCAAAGGACAGCTCAAGAAGACAAAGGAAAGCATTACAATGACATGTGTAAAAAGCTGGAGATAGAAAACCAAAAGGGAAGACATGCTTGGTGATTCTCAAGCTGGAAGAACTGAACAAAAAATTCAAGCCTTGAGTTCCAATAATGAAGAATTCTATGGGGAAAACATTAAATGACCCAGGAAGCATCAAAAGAAGATGGAAGGAAAACATGAAGTCATTATACCAAAAGAATTAGTCAATGTTCAACCACTCCAGCAGGTAGTATATGATCAGGAACCAATGGTACTGAATGAAGAAGTCCAAGTTGTACTGATGGCATTGTCGACAGTATTGACAGAATATCAACTGAGATGTTTCAACAAATGGATGCAGTGCTGGAAGTGCTCCCTTGTCTATGCCAAGAAATTTGGAAGGCAGCTACCTGGCCAACCAACTGGAGGAGATCCATATTTATGCCTATTTCCAAGAAAGGTGATCCAACCTAATGTGGAAATTATTGAACAATGTCATTAATATCACACCCAAGCAAAATTTTGCTGAAGATCTTTCAAAAGTGACTGCAGCAGTATATTGACAGGGAACTGCCAGAAATTCGAACTGGATTCAGAAGAGGACATGGAACCAGCGATACCATTGCTGGTGTCAGATCTATCCTGGCTGAAAGCAGAGAATATCAGAATAATGTTTACCTGTGTTTTATTGACTATGCAAAGGCATTCGTCTGTATGGATTATAACAAATTATGGATAACATTGTGGAGAATGGGAATTCCATGAGCACTTAATTATGCTCATGAGAATCTGTACATAGATAAAGAGGTAGTCATTGAACAAAACAAGGTTTAAAGTCAGAAAAGGTGTTTGTCAGGGTTGTATCCTTTCACCATACCTATTCAATTTGTATGCTGAGCAAATAATCTTTGAAGCTGGACTATATGAAGAAGAATGGGGCATCGGGATTAGAGGAAGACTCATTAACACCCTGTGTTATGCAGATGACACAACCTTGCTTGCTAAAAGTGAACAGAACTTGAAACACTTACTGATGAAGAGCACAGCCTTCAGTATAGATTACACCTCAACATACAGATAATAAAAATCCTCACAACTGGACCAATAAGAAACATCATGATAAACAGAGAAAAGGTTGAAGTTGTCAAGGATTTCATTTTTCTTGGATCCACAATCAACAGCCATGGAAGCAGCAGTTGAGAAATCAAAAGATGCATTGCATTGGGTAAATCTGCTGCCAAGGACCTGTAAAGTGTTGAAAAACAAAGCTGTCACCCTGAAGACTAGGGTGCGCGTGACCCAAGCCATAGCATGTTCAATTGCATCATATGCATGTGAAAGCTGGACAATGAATATGGAAGACCAAAGAAGAACTAACACCTTTGAATTGCGGTGTTGGCAAAGAATATTGAATATACCATGGACTGCCAACAGGATGAACAAATCTGTCTTGGAAGAAGTACAACCAGAATGCTTCTTAGAACCAAGGATGGTGAGACTGTGTCTTACATACTTTGGACATGTTGTCAGGAGGGATCAGTCCCTGGAGAAGGACATCATGCTTGGCAGAGTACAGGGTCAGCAGAAAAGAGGAAGACCCCCAACGAGGTGGATTGACACAGTGGCTGCAACAATGAGCTCAAGCATAACAACAATTTTAAGGATGGTGCAGGACCGAGCAGTGTTTCGTTCTGTTGTGCATAGGGTTGCTATGAGTCAAACTGACTCAAGGGCACCTAACAACAACAACAACTAATGGGTAAGGGGCTCCTTTTTGGAGTGAAAAATATATTCTAAAATTAGAGAGTGATGATGGTTGCTAATTCTGTGACTATACTAGAAACTACTGAATTCGGCTCTTTAATGGGGTGAATGTCATGGTATGTCTATTATACACCAATAACAAATTGTGAGGGGGGAGGGGTTTGATGCCTGAACATATAATAGGACAAAGAGTTAAAATCAAAACTATTTTGGAAAGTGCATGCCATGTAGAATATAAAGTTCTATATGTCTCATTAAAAAATGCTTATGCTTCTTGGATTAAGTAGATGCATGGGACTATCTGAGCAGCTCCTGTCTGGAGGGGAGATGTGAAGGCTGAGGGGGACAGAAGCTGGCTGAATGGACATGGAGACACAGGGTGGAGGGAAGGAATGTGCTGTCTCATTAAGGGAGAGCAACTAGGAACAATGAGCAACATCATGATAAATGGAGAAAAGATTGAAGTTGTCAAGGATTTCACTTTACTAGGGTGCACAATCAACAGCCATGGAAGCAGCAATCAAAAAATCAAACAACGCATTGCATTAGGTAAAGCTGCTTCAAAAGGACCTCTTTAAAGTGTTGAAAAACCAAAGATGCCTCCTTGAAGACTAAAGTGCACCTGACCCAAGCCATGGTGTTTTCAATCGCATCATATGCATGTGAAAGCTGGGCAACGAATAAGGAAGACCAAAGAAGAATTGACGCCTTTGAATTGTGATGTTGGTATATATTGAATATACCATGGACTGCCAAAAGAAGGAAAAAATCTGTCTTGGAAGAAGTACAACCAGAATGCTCCTTAGAAGCAAGGATGGTGAGACTGGGTCTTACGTACTTTGGACATGTTGTCAGGAAGGATCAGTCCCTGGAGAAGGATATCATGCTCGGTAGAGTACAGGGTCAGCGGAAAAGCGGAAGACCCTCAACAAGGTGGGTTGACACAGTGGCTACAGCAATGAGCTTAAGCATAACAACAATTGTGAGGATGGCGCAGGACAGGGGAGTGTTTCATTCTGTCGTGCATGGGGTTGCTAGGAGTCGGAGCCGACTCAACAGCACCTAACAACTAACAACAACAGCGTTACCCTGCCTAGGCTGATGTCAACGTTCAGTGATGAATTAAAAAGAGCTGCGATACCTGGCAAAGGCCATCTGCCCACAGAGGGAATTATTTAAAGCTCATCACAGTCAACCTGGGCACTCCGATCCAGCAACACAGGCCTCTGTGTCAAGTGGGGATAGGGAAAATTTTGTAAACCAAGCTATGGTTTTGTCTGCTTATATAACACCTGTCATTTGCTTTATGCTCTTTTGATGCATTGGCATTATAGGATTCTACCTCAGGCAAACGACTGTAGGGTTTTGCTGCATTCACCTAGCTAACACTTCTGGGAGATACGGTTCAGTTTCTTGCTCTCTATTTCTACTCTCCTTTTTACCCCATATCCCTCCAAACACAGCCTGGGATTGGGGGGATTTCTTCCAATCAAGAAATGAACCCATACTTTATATGCTTATTCCCATCTATGTATGTTGCTATTGTTAGCTGTCCTCAAGCCCCTAACTCATAGTAACCCCATGTACAATGGATCAAATGCTGCCTGGTCCTGTACTGTTCCCAGGGTTGATTGCAGATTGAACTATTGTGATCCATAGGGTTTTCATTGACTGATTTTTGGAAATAAATTGCCAGGCATTTATTTCTGATCATCTTAGTCTGGAAGCTCCATTGAAACTTATTCAGCATCATAGCAATACACAAGCCTCCACCGACAGATGGATCGTGCTCACACATAAGTTGAATTGGCTGAGAATTGATCTCAGGTCTCGTGCATAGAGGAGAGAATTCTACCATTGAACCATCAATGCCTCAAACAAAGAGTTGTTGTCAATTTGATTCTGATTTATGGTGACCCCATGTGTGTCACAATAGAAATGACTCTATAGGGTTTTCAGTGGCTGATTTTTCGGTAGTAGATGTTGTTGTTGTTGTTAGGTGCCGTCGAGTCGATTCCGACTCATACTGACCCTGTGCAAAACAGAACGAAACACTGCTCGGTCCTGCACCACCTTAATATCGTTGTTATGCTTGAGCTCATTGTTGCAGCCACTGTGTCAATCCACCTCATTGAGGGTCTTCCTCTTTTCCACTGACCCTGTACTCTGCCAAGCATGATGTCCTTCTCCAGGGACTGATCCCTCCTGACAACGTGTCCAAAGTATGGAAGACACAGTCTTGACATCCTTGCCTCTAAGGAGCATTCTGGCTGCACTTCTTCCAAGACAGATTTGTTCTTTCTTTTGGCAGTCCACGATACAGTCAATTTCTTCACCAACACCACAATTCAAAGGCGCCAACTCTTCTTTGGTCTTCCTTATTCATTCTCCAGCTTTCACATCCATATGATGTGATTGAAAATACCATGGCTTGGGTCAGGTGCACCTTAGTCTTCAGGGTGACATCTTTGCTTTTCAACATTTTGAAGAGCTCCTCTGCAGCAGATTTGTCCAATGCAATGCGTCTTTTGATTTCTTGACTGCTGGTTCCATGACTGCTGATTGTGGATCCAAGTAAAATGAAATCCTTGACAACTTCAATCTTTTCTCCATTTATCGTGATGTTGCTCATTGGTCCAGTTGTGAGGATTTTTGTTTTCTTTATGTTGAGGTATAATCCATACTGAAGACTGTGGTCTCTGATCTTCATTAGTAAGTGCTTCAAGTCCTCTTCACTTTCAGCAAGCAAGGTTGTGTCATCTGCATAATGTACGTTGTTAATGAGTCTTCCTCCAATCCTGATGCCCCGTTCTTCTTCATATAGTCCAGCTTCTCGGATTATTTCTTCAGTGTACAGATTAAATAGGTATGGTGAAAGAATATAACCCTGGGACACACCTTTCCTGACTTTGAACCAATCAGTATCCCCTTGTTCTGTCCGAACAACTGCCTCTTGATCTATGTTAAGTTTCCTCATGCCCACAATTAAGTGTTCTGGAATTCCCATTCTTCACAGTATTATCCATAGTTTGTTATGGTCCACACTGTCTAATGCCTTTGCATAGTCAATAAAACAAAGGTGAACATAATTCTGGAATTCTCTGCTTTCAGCCAGGATACATCTAACATCAGCAATGATATCCCTGGTTCCATGTCCTCTTCTGAATCCAGCCTGAATTTCTGGCAGTTCCCTGTCAGTATACTGCTGTAGCCATTTTTGAATGATCTTCAGCAAAATTTTGCTTGTGTGTCATATTAATGATATTGTTCTATAATTTCCACATTCAGTTGGATCACCTTTCTTGGGAATAGGCATAAATATGGATCTCTTCCAGTCAGTTGGCCAGGAAGCTGTCTTCCATATTTCTTGGCCCAGACGAGTGAGCACCTCCAGCACTACATCTGTTTGTTGAAACATCTCAACTGATATTCCATCAATTCCTGGAGCCTTGTTTTTCGTCAATGCCTTCAGAGCAGCTTGGACTTCTTCTTTCAGAACCATCGGTTCCTGATCATATGCCACCTCTTGAAATGGTTGAATATCAACTAATTCTTTTTGGTTTAATGACTCTGTGTATTCCTTCCATCTTCTTTTGATGCTTCCTGCATCGTTTAATATTTTCCCCATGGAATCCTTCACGATTGCAACTCGAGGCTTGAATTTTTTCTTCAGTTCTTTCAGCTTGAGGAATGCTGAGCATGTTCTTGCCTTTGGTTTTCCATCTCCAGCTCTTTGCACATGTCCTTATAATACTTTACTTTCTCTTCTCAAGACACCCTTTGAAATCTTCTGTTCAGTTCTTTTACTTCATCAATTCCTCCTTTTCTTTAGCTACGCTACTGTCATGAGCAAGTTTCAGAGTCTCCTCTGACATCCATCTTGGTCTTTTCTTTCTTTTTTGTCTTTTCAGTGACCTCTTGCTTTCTTCATGGATGATGTCCTTGATGTTATTCCACAACTTGTCTGGTCTTTGGTCACTAGTGTTCAATGCGTCAAATCTCTTTTTGAGGTGGTGTCTAAATTCAAGGGTGATATACTCAAGGTCATATTTTGGCTCTCATGGACTTGCTCTGATTTTCTTCAGTTTCAGCTTAAACTTGCATATGAGCAATTGATGGCCTATTCCACAGTTGTCCCCTGGCCTTGTTCTGACTGATGATATTGAGCTTTTCCATCGTCTCTTTCCACAGATGTAGTTAATTTGATTTCTGTGTGTTCCATCTGATGAGGTCCACGTATATAGTCACCGTTTATGATGGTGAAAGAAGGTATTTGCAATGAAGAAGCCATTGCTCTTGCAAAATTCTATCATTTGACCACCAGCATTGTTTCTATCCCCAAGGCCATATTTTCCAACTACTGGTCCTTCTTCTTTGTTTCCAACTTTTGCATTCCAATCGCCAGTAATTATCAATGCATCTTGATTGCATGTTCGATCAATTTCAGACTGCAGTAGCTGATAAAAATCTTCTATTTCTTCATCTTTGGCCCTAGTGGTTAGTGCATAAATTTGAATAATAGTTGTATTAACTGGTCTTCCTTGTAGGCGTATGGATATTATCCTATCACTGACAGTGTTGTATTTCAGGATAGATCTTGAAACATTCTTTTTGACGATGAATGCAACACCATTCCTCTTCCAGTTGTCATTCCCAGCA
Organism: Loxodonta africana; assembly: GCF_030014295.1. NCBI lineage: Eukaryota > Metazoa > Chordata > Mammalia > Proboscidea > Elephantidae > Loxodonta > Loxodonta africana. The sequence goes on from NC_087345.1 coordinate 46,763,030, forward strand.
TAGTAGACTATATGATTGTCCAGGCTAGGGGCTGATAATTGTTCAACTGGAATCAGACAATAAGGCACTGCAGGTAAGAGTGTGGTGGTAGAAGATGGTAAGAAGTTTGAGGATACATGTAAGCATAATAATCTTAGAAAGTTAATTAATTTGGCTTTGGTGCTTACCAGACTTGATTTCCCACAACTTTAATATGAGGTGATACCTAAAGCTATAATGAGGGCCACTCAAGAAAGCTAAGAAGGCTCCTGTAGCTGAAAGTAATCTGTCATGAGTCATCTTTTGTGGTATAATTTGCTTATGATTATCCTAATGGGATAATTATGTTTGCGTGACAGAGTAAATACAACTGCAAGAATTTTAGTATTTTTAGTAACGTTAGGTTTTTTTTTTTTTCAAAAAAGACCAATAAACTTAATATTTTATGTAGTATTGTCAGGTGGAGTAAATTTTTTCTAATAATTATTTTCTTAGTTTTAAAGACACAAATGAGTAAGATACGACCCGTGCCCTCGAAAGAAAACAAAAGTGGACTTAGATGAAGCCTATACAAAAGATAAATAAGGCCACTCAAAAAGGAAAACAAAGTGAAGTTTAAAAAACATAAAGTTTGATCACATCAAAAGGCAAAATGTAAAACCAGTGTTTCATGATATATATTTAATTATATTTTCCATAACTCTCTACATCTGTGTTCTTTTCTTTTTGTATTGAGTTTTCTTCTTTTTAGAAAATGTCAGCATTACATTTTATTTCACCTTATCTAAATATGTATGACAATAAACCAGTCTGGTCCTTCTTTAGGCTCCTTTTCTGTTCATTAAGTCATTATTTTTACAAATTCCATTCCTTCCGTTTTTGTATTCCAAAACTTGTTAATGTGAGAAATCAATACCTCTCCATGAGTGCCCCTGCATAACTGTACCACATGTACAAACTTTTAAGGAGAACTCTCTTCCAAAATTCATTCAGAAGTGGAGTCTCAGGATCTACGAAAAGAGGAAATATGTTAGATAGGCTTGACTTTTTCAACACTTTTCTTATCACATTTTACTCTCCTGGCAAATTCTAAGCATAGAAATTTTGAAATACTGTATAACCCTAAAGGCACATATTACCTACTATGTAAATTGATAGATTGCCAGACAATTTCTGTGTTAGTTTATCTGGTTCACAATTTCCAGGCTGGAAATCTAATGCACAAATTTGTGTTGACCACATACACTATGCCTTTTGTGAGGGCGAATAAAGAAATGCATATAATAAAGCATTTTTGGTTCTAAAATGCTACATCAGGCAGCTTAATTTGCTGCAAATAAGACTAAATTAGAGTTGAAAATGAGAACATTGCTACCTTGTGCTTCTTGTAGTAATGCAGCATCCTAACAGCATGTAAGCCTTCTACAGCTCAACTCAATCAGGGGCAGCAAAATTAGAAATAAATAGAAGAGGATCAATACTAAGTGTTGTCTGGAATAATGAAACAGCCCTAGGCTGGAAAAATCTTTTGTGTTTTTCTTCTCCCAGGGCTGGGTGCTCTGGAAATACCTGACCTAAAAAAAAATAATAACCTAACGGAAACTAAGTCTACTCTGTTTGTAAAGAGAAAGAAGGGTCAGTGTTGAATATCACATACAAATATAGGTAAATACAAACCCACATGTACATATGCATACATAGACACTTTTTTTGTAAGGTAAACTGGCAAAATAACAGGGCTTTTAGTGAACATAATTTTCGTTATTAAAATCATTTCATATGGAATTCAAATTGATAGACAGCTTTAAATACATCTACTATTTGATATGCTATTAACTAACCTCTACTCATTTTTTTTTTAACTCATTAGTTTTTCTTGAATACATTCCTTCAAGTTTAAGAGTTCATGATATTGTTTTTGCAAAGCTACTGTGTTAGTCATTTAGTGCTGCCATAACAGAAATACGAGTGGATGGCTTTAACAAAGAGAAATTTATTCTCTTACAGTCTAGTAGGTCACTAATCTAAATTCAGGGTGTCAGCTCCAGGGGAAGGCTTTCTCTCTCTGTCGGCTCTGGAGGAAGGTCCTTGTCCTCAATCTTTCCCTGGTTGAGGAGCTTCTCAGGCCCAGGGACCCAGTATCCAAAGGATGCACTCTGCTCTTGGTGCTACTTTCTTGATCATATGAGGTCCCCAACTCTCTGCTTGCTTCCCTTTCCTTTTATCAGATAAAAGGTGGTCCAGGCTCCACCGCAGGGAATCTCCATTTATAATGGATCAGGGAGGTAACCTGAGTAAGGGTGGTGTTACAATCCCACCGTAATCCTCTTAACATAAAATTACAATCACATAATGGAGGACAACCACAGAACATTGGGAATCATAGCCTAACCAAGTTGATACACATATTTTTTGGGGGACACAATTCAATCCTTGACAGCTATTTACATGAGGCACTTCTAATATTTTTAGTAATTCTAACAATTTAAAGACATACACAAAACTTCTAATATATAAAGTACTTCTGATAATGTGAACAAATGTGAAGTATTTATATGAAAAGTCATGTATTTTGGAAAAGGAAATCTGATAACCAAGGTTCAGTTAGAACTTATATGTGGTTGTCTTTGGTATAAGACCTTTACTTGTGTTAACTCTTCTGTTTATTGATTCCAGGATCCTCCTGCAGATACCAAAATCCACGGATGCTCAAGTCCCTTATATAAAATGGCATAATATTTGCATAAACATATGCATATCTCCCTTATGCTTTAAATCATCTCTAGATTACTTACAATACCTAATACAATGTAAATGTTACGTAAATAGTTGTTATACTGTATTGCTTAGGAAATAATAAAAAGACATGAGGTGAACAATGCTCAAACAAGTGCTGGAGAGAGACTAAGGGTCTATGAAATTGTAGGAGGCTACAGCAGGGTATATCTACACATCATTTTATTAAAATGAATTCAGCCTAATGCTCGGCTCCTGGCAAATTCAAGTTTTTCCTTTGAAACTTTCTCTTTTTTTTCCCCAAATATTTTCAGTTCGCAGTTGGTTGAATCTGTGGATGCGGAAACCCACAGATATGGAGGCCAACTGTATTTTCACAATAATTGTAGGATGTAGGTGCTATCATTAGTCTTCCTTAATAGATGTTAAAACTGAAGCACAGAGAGTTAAATGACCTTCCCCGTTACACAGAGGGAAATAATGAAGCTAGTATTTGCAACTAGACAAAGCAAAATATAAAATCAGAGCCAAGATGCACTAAAATACCATAAAAGTCTCAAGCACATATGTGAGAAAAGTAGTTGGATAATCACAACCCAAAAATAAACAAGTAATGAAAATATTACAGTGGTAGATTCAGTACCTCGTACGTGTGTTTCTTCATAAAAGCAATGAAAGTATTCACAAAATTGTCAAAATGAACTTCTTCAGATCTTTTGAAATTTACCAAAAGTTTAGAAACTATCTGAGAAGTGTTTATTTAAGAAAAAGTGATGAATTTGTGGTGTTTTAACTTGGTCTGTTTCCATCTCCTTTCCCCATCTTCACGATAGCCTTGAAAACCAGCAGCCTCACAATTGTCATATCTTTAAAATCCAACATCCTCCAAGCTAATGCATTGGGCACACCAGATTATAGCTCCTAAAAAATCCCCACCCCTAGAGCACTATCATTATTTGACGCATCCTGCAGCACAGGCTGCTATCATTGTTTGTCCAACCGTGGACCTCATTCTGTGGTAATAGCCTAGCTCCAGAATATCTGTTAAAAAAATCAGCTGCAATTATTTAAAGTCACTATTACCTAAAACTTCAAAAACAATGATGGCAATCAAGAGTGTGACCACAGAGGCGGAGCCAAGATGGTAGAATAGACAGATGTTTCCGTCAAGCCCTCTTTACAACAAAGACCCAAAAAAACAAGTGAAACGAGTATATTTGTGACAAGCTGGGAGCCCTGAGCACCAAAGGCAAGCTTAGACAATGAACTGAGGGGCAGGGGAAGGAAGAGACCGTTCAGAAGCGGAGAGGAATTGTCTGACCTGAATCACAGGGAGCCCTCAGGCACCATTCCCAGAGTGGTGGAGGTGGCAGCAGCGGCGGTCTGGTCCTAGCATTTGGCCGCAGTTTCCTCAGGGAGAAGCAGCCAGCCACACAGCCCACTCACACCTCTGGAACCTGAGGAGAAGGGGGCTCTTGGAAAAAGCTAAGTACTTGCGTATATTTTACTATGCCTGCCCACCCCCAAGCCAGCTTCAGCGGCTGAATCCCTAGACCTGAGATAGACACTGGTGAGCACCTGGAGCCGTCCTCCCGCCTTGGGGAAGGAAAAAATTTCCAACTGGGGGAAAAGATAATTTGCTAGCTCCATTAACTGGGGGAGCTCAGGCCAGAAGTGGCTCCTGTCCAGGCATAAACTGTCTGTCGACCTTGAGTACCTTTCCCTTCTGCATGGACCTATGTGGGCCTATTTTGGGAGAATAGGCCCTTGCTGGCAAACTCCAACCATTTCAGCTGTGTAGTGGAGAAGTGGGTATTTGACGTTTGACATTGCTTTGCCTATTAAACAAGGTCCTTACCTACCCACAACAGGGACTGAAGGACTGGTGACTCCACTTGGGTCACCCAGCCACCCATGACAAGGGTCCAGGGATAAATGGTACCTCCCAGTCCTTACAACAAAAACTTTGGGTGCCCATGGTCCCTCTAGGACAGAGGCGCATTTTCCTCAGAGGCACTTGGGGGTCAGTTCTCAGCCCCCTGCCTTGTTCAGAGCGTGACCCCCTGCTAAAATCAGATACGGGTATATATGCCAATCACCTCTGCCCCTCTAAGACTGTAGGACAGAGCCTGTACCACACATTCGATATCAGCTACCTGGGAACCTGAGCTGAATTCATACAAGAAAACTGAATGGACTCCTAGACTCATATGCCTGATAACAGCTCTAGCCAGCTGGGGACAAGACCAGAGCTCAAAAGGCGAAAATAATCAAGCTAGCTCACTCAAGCAACCCATAGGGGTATACCAAAACAAAACAAAGCAAGCAGCTATGACACAGTAAGCAAGGATAAACCAGTACAATAACTTATAGATGACTCTGAGACAGCAGTCAATATCAAGTCACATAAAGAAACAGGCCATGATCACCTCAACAGGCTCTCAAAACAAAGAATCCAGGGGTCTTCTAGATGAAAGTGCATTCCTGGAATTACCAGATGCAGAATACAAAAGTTTAATATACAGAACCCTTCAAGACGTCAGGAAGAAAATGAGGCAATATGCAGAATAAGCCAAGGAACACACAGATAAAGCAACTGAAGAAATCAGAAAGATTATTCAGGAACATAATGAAAAGTTTAATAGGCTCGAAAAATCCATAGACAGACAACAATCAGAAATTCAGAAGATTAAAAATAAAATTACAGAATTAGATAACTCAATAGAAAGTCAGAGGAGCAGAATTGAGCAAGTGGAATCTAGAATTTCTGAACTCAAAGATGAAACACTTGGCACTAATATATTTGAAGAAAAATCAGATAAAAGAATTAAAAAAAATGAAGAAACCTTAAGAATCATGTGGGACTCTATGAAGAGAAATAACCGAGTGACTAGAATACCAGAACAAGGAGGGATAACAGAAAATACAGAGAAAATTGTTGAGGATTTGTTGGCAGAAAACTTCCCTGATATTGTGAAAGATGAGAAGATATCTATCCAAGATGCTCATCGAACTCCACATAAGTTAGATCTTAAAAGAAAGTCACCAAGACATATTATAATCAAGCTTGCCAAAACCAAAGATAAAGAGACAATTATAACAGCATCAAGGGATAAAAGAAAAGTCACCTACAAGGGGGAGCCAAAAAGAATAAGGTTGGGCTACTCGACAGAAACCATGCAGGCAAGAAGGCAATGGGATGACATATTTAAAAAATTGAAGGAAAAAAATTGCCTGCCAAGAATCATATATCCATCAAAACTGTCTCTTAAATATGAAGGTGAAATTCAGACATTTCCAGATAAACACAAGTTTAGGGAATTTGTAAAAACCAAGCCAAAACTACAAGAAATACTAAAGGGAGTTCTTTGGTTAGAAAATCAATAATATCAGGTATCGACCCAAAACTAGAACACTGGGCAGAGCAACCAGAAGTCAACCCAGACAGGGGAATCAAAAAAAAAAAAAAAAGCAAGATTTAAAATAAAAAAAAGCCCAACACAGGGTAACGGCTATGTTATTATATAAAAGAAGACAACATTAAAATAATAAAGAGGAACTAAAACTGTAATCATACACCTTCCATATGGAGAGGAAGATACAGCGATACAAAGAAATAAAAGTTAGTTATAGATTTTAAAAAATAGGGGTGAATGATAAGGTAACCACAAAGGAGACAAACTATCCTGCTCATCAAAATAAAATACAAGGGAAAAATACAGACTCAGCAGAAACAAAATCAGCAACAACAAATGTGAGGAAAGGACAGTATACAAAGAAAATCTACTCAGCATATAAAATCAACTGGGAAAAAAGCTGTCAACAACACACAAAAAAAGACATCAAAATGATAGCACTAATTTCATACCTATCCGTAATTACACTGAATGTAAATGGACAAAATGCACCAATAAAGAGACAGAGAGTGGCAGAATGGATTAAAAAACAAGATCCGTCTATATGCTTCCTATAAGAGACACACCTTAGACTTAGAGACACAAACAAAAACTCAAAGGATGGAAAAAATACATCAAGCAAGCAACAATCAAAAAAGAGAAGGAGTGGTAATATTAATTTCTAACAAAACAGACTTTAAAGTTAAATCCGTCAGAAAGGATAAGGAAGGACACTATATAATGATTAAAGGGACAATACACCAAGAAGATACAACCATATTAAATATTTATGCACCCAATGACAGGGCTGCAAGATACACAAAACAAACTCTTTCAGCACTGAAAAGTGGGATAGACAGCTCCACAATAATAGTAGGAGACTTCAACACACCACTTTTGGTGAAGGAGAGGACACCCAGAAAGAAGCTCAATAAAGACACAGAAGATCTAAATGCCACAATCAACCAACTTGACCTCGTAGACATATACAGAACACTCCGCCCAACAGCAACAAACTATACTTTCTTTTCTAGTGCACATGGAACATTCTCTAGAATAGACCACATATTAGGTCCTAAAGCAAGCCTTAGCAGAATCCAAAAAATTGAAATATTACAAAGCATCTTCTCTGACCATAAGGGCATAAAAGCGGAAATCAAAAACGGGAAAAGAAAACAAACACTTGGGAACTGAACAACACCCTGCTCCAAAAAGATTGGATTATAGAAGACATTAAGGATGGAATAAAGAAATTCAGAGACTCCAATGAGAATGAAAACACTTCCTATCAGAACCTTTGGGACATAGCAAAAGTGGTGCTCAGAGGCCAATTTATATCAATAAATGCACACATCCCAAAAGAAGAAAGGGCCAAAATCAAAGAACTAACCCTACAACTTGAACAAATAGAAAGAGCAACAAAAGAAACCCACAGGCACCAGAAGAAAAGAAATAATACAAATTAGAGCTGAACTAAAAGAAATAGAAAACAAAAAAACAATTGAAAGAGTTAAGACCAAAAGCTGGTTTTTTGAAAAACTCAACAAAACCGATAAACCATTGGCCAAACTGACAAAAGAAAAACAGGAGAGGAAGCAAATAACCCGAATAAGAAATGAGATGGGCAATATTACAACAGACACAACTGAAATTGAAAGAATCATATCAGATTACTATGAAAAACCGTACTCAAACAAATTTGAAAACCTAGAAGAAATGGATGAATTCCTAGAAACACACTACCTACCTAAACTAACACAAACACAGGTAGAACAACTAAATAGACCCATATCAAAAGAAGAGATTGAAAAGATAATCAAAATCTCCCAACAAAAAAAAGCCCTGGCCAGGAGGGCTTCACTGCGGAGTTCTACCAGACTTTCAGAGAAGAGTTAACACCACTACTACTAAAGGTATTTAAGAGCACAGAGAAGGATGGAATACTACCAAACTCATTCTATGAAGCCACCATATCCCTGATACCAAAACCAGGTAAAGACACTACAACAAAAGAAAATTATAGACCTATGTCCCTCATGAATAGATGCAAAAATCCTCAACAAAATTCTAGCCAATAGAGCTCAACAACATATCAAAAAAATAATTCACCATGACCAAGTGGGATTCATACCAGGTATGCAGGGATGGTTCAACATTAGAAAAACAATTAATGTAATCCACCACATAAATAAAACAAAAGACAAGAATCACAGGATTTTATCAATTGATGCAGAAAAGGCATTTGACAAAGTTCAACACCCATTCATGATAAAAAACTCTCAGCAAAATAGGAATAGAAGGAAAATTCCTCAACATAATAAAGGGCATTTATACAAAGCCAAGAGCCAACATCACCCTAAATGGAGAGACCCTGAAAACATTCCCATTGAGATCGGGAACCAGACAAGGGTGCCCTTTATCACCACTCTTATTCAACGTTGTGCTGGAAGTCCTAGACAGAGCACTTAGGCTAGATAAAGAAATAAAGGGCATCCAGATTGGCAAGGAAGAACTAAAAGTATCTCTATTAGCAGATGACATGATCTTATACGCAGAAAGCCCTAAGGAATCCTCCAGAAAACTACTGAAATTAATAGAAGAATTCAGCAGAGTATTGGGATACAAGATAAACATACAGAAATCAGTTGGATTTCTCTACACCGCAAAAAGAACATTGAAGAGGAAATCACCAAATCGATACCATTTGCAGTAGTCCCCAAGAGGATAAAATACTTAGGAATAAATCTTACCAGAGTTGTAAAAGACTTATACAAACAAAACTATAGTACACTTCTGCAAGAAACCAAAAGAGACTTACATAAGTGGAAGAACATTCCTTGCTCGTGGATAGGAAGACTTAACATTATAAAAATATCTATTCTACTAAAAGCGATCTATACATTTAATGCGTTTACAATCCAGATCCCGAGGACATTCTTTAATGAGATGGAGAAAAAAAATTACCAATTTCATATGGAAGGGAAAGAGGCCCCGGATAAATAAGGCATTACTGAAAAAGAAGAACAAAGTGGGAGGCCTTACTTTACCTGATTTTAGAAACTATTATACCGCCACAGTAGTCAAAACAGCCTGGTACTGGTACAACAACAGATACATGGACCAATGGAACAAAATTGAGAATCCAGACATAAATCCATCCACATATGAGCAGTTGATATTTGACAAAAGCCCCAAAACAGTTAAATGGGGGAAAAGACAGCCTTTTTAACAAATGATGCTGGCATAACTGGATATCCATCTGCAGAAAAATGAAACAAGACCCATACCCCACTCCATGCACAAAAACTAACTCAAAATGGATCAAAGACCTAAATAAAAAATCTAAAACGATAAAGATCATGAAAGAAAAAATAGGAACAACGTTAGGAGCCCTAATACATGGCATAAACAGTATACAAAACAGTATAAAGAACGTAGAAGAAAAACTAGATAACTGGGAGCTCCTAAAAATCAAGCACTTATGCTCATCCAAAGACTTCACCAAAAGACTAAAAAGACTACCTACAGACTGGGAAAAAGTTTTTAGCTATGACATTTCTGATCAGCCCCTGATCTCTAAAATCTACATGATACTGCAAAAACTCAACTGCAAAAAGACAAATAATCCAATTAAAAAATGAGCAAAAGATATGAATAGACACTTTACTAAAGAAGACACTCAGGTAGCTAAGAGATATATGAGGAAAGGTTCACAATCATTAGCCGTTAGAGAAATGCAGATCAAAACTACAATGAGATTTCATCTCACTCCAACAAGACTGGCATTAATCCAAAAAACATAAAATAATAAATGTTGGAGAGACTGTGGAGAGATTGGAACACTTCTACACTGCTGGTGGGAATGTCAAATGGTACAACCACTTTGGAAATCAATTTGGCACTTCCTTAAAAAGCTAGAAATAGAACTACCACACGATCCAGCAATCCCGCTCCCTTGTAATATACCCTAGAGAAATAAGAGCCTTTACATGAACAGATATATGCACATCCATGTTTATTGCAGCACTGTTTACAGTAGCAAAAACATGGAAGCAACCATGGTGACCATCAACGGATGAATGGATAAATTATGGTATATTCACACAATGGAATACTACGCATCGATAAAGAACAGTGAGGAATCTGAAACATTTCATAACATGGAGGAAACTGGAAGGCATTATACAGAGTGAAATTTGTCAGTTTCAAAACGACAAATATTGTATAAGACCACTATTACAAGAACTTGAGAAATAGTTTAAACTGAGAAGAAAACATTCTTTTGTGGTTACGAGAGGGGGGAGGGAGGGAGGTATTCTCTAATTAGATAGTATATACGAACTACCTTAGGTGAAGGGAAAGACAGCACACAATACAGGGGAAGTCAGCACAATTGGACTAAACCAAAAGCAAAGAAGTTTTCTGAATAAACTAAATGCTTCAAAGGTTAGCATAGCAGGGGCAGAGGTCTGGGGACCATGGTTTCAGGGGATATCTAAGTCAATTGGCATAATAAAATCATTAAGAAAACATTCTGCATTCTACTTTGAATAGTGGTGTCTGGGGTCTTAAAAAAGAAAAAAAAAAAAATTTTTTTTTTTTTTTTTTTTTTTTTTTAAAAGCTAGCAAACAGCCATCTAAGATGCATCAATTGGCCTCAACCCACCTGGATCGAAGGAGAATGAAGAACACCAAGGACACAAGGTAATTATGAGCCCAAGAGACAGAAAGGACCGTATGAACCAGACACTACCTCATATCATCCTGAGACCAGAAGAACTAGGTGGTGCCCAGCTACAACCAATGACTGCCCTGACATGGAACACAACAGAGAACCCCTGACGGAGCAGGAGAGCAGCGGAATGCAGACCCCAAATTCTCATAAGACCAGACTTAATGGTCTGACTGAGACTGGAAGGACCCTGGTGGTCATGGCCTACAGACCTTCTGTTGGCCCAGGACAGGAACCGTTCCCGAAGCCAACTCTTCAGACATGGATTGGACTGGACAATGAGTTGGAGAGGGATGCTGGTGAGGAGTGAGCTTCTTGGATCAGGTGGACACTTGAGACTATGTTGGCATCTCCTGCCTGGAGGGGAGATGAGATGGTGGAGGGGGTTAGAAGCTGGACACGGAAAAGAGCGTGGAGGGAGAGAGCAGGCTGTCTCATTTGGGAGAGAGTAACTGGGAGTGTGGAGCAAGGTGTATATGTGTTTTTGTGTGAGAGACTGACTTGATTTGCAAACTTTCACTTAAAGCACAATAAAAATTATTAAAAAAAAAAAAAAAAGAGGATAACAACATACTTAAAAGGAAGTTACATAGAACAAAATGTCCATAGGAAGATTTCAGAAGCTCTGACATGTTTCTGAGGATCTAGAAAGCCACACATTTGTGTATGGCTGTGATTGAGGGAGCCCCAAACTCTCTTCTCTGCCTATGAGGTTCTGTATGAGCAGGAAACAAATGCTAAGGCAGAACCATAAACTTCTTGAGGCCTGAAGACATGCTCCAATAAAAACACTGAATTTTTTTTTTTTTCCACAAAGAATGAAAGACATCTTTGCTCAAGAAATTTCTGACCAATCATTGGTTGATCCCTTAGCTATCTGAGACTTCAATGGCCACAGACTACAGGGGATCCAGAATTTATACAATTTGTCCAGGAAAGCCAATAAATAGTAACAACAACCACAAATAGCAACAATAAACACCCCTGCTAGGGGGGTTTCTGATTTCCAGAATTGCCACTTAATGGCATCTAATTTTCTAATTTTCAACAACTATAAAAACAAACTCTGAGGCACACAAAGAAACAGGAAATCATCATCCACAAATAGAAAAACAAAACATACAATGGAAACTTTCTGGAAGAGAGTCCAGATGCTGGACTTACTAAACAAAGACTTTATATTAGCTATTATAAATATGTTCAAAGAATTAGAAGTAGCAGTGTCTACAAAATCAAAGGAAATAATGACAATGATATCCCTTCAGATAATATCAATAGATTTTTTTAAAAATAGAAATTCCAGAGTTTCAAAGTACAATAAATGAAATAAAAATTTACAAGAGGGCCCCAACAGCAGATTCAAGCTGGCAGAAGAAAAAATTAGCATACCTGAAGACACCAAAAAACAAACCTAACCCACTGCCCTTGAGTCAAGTCCGACTTATAGAAACCCCATAGGGTTTCCAAGGCTGCAAATATTTATTGAAGCAGAATGCCATGTCTTTCTTTCACGGAGTCACTGATGGCTTGCAACCGGCAACCTTTCAGATAGCAGTTGATTGCTTTAACCACTGTACCACAAGATTTGATATTTTCAGTCTCACAAGAGATTTGAAATTTTCAGTCTCAGTGACTTGAGAGAAAATCTCAAGTGCACAGTACACAACTAATGGGAACCCCAAAAGGAGAGGAAAATTACACAGAAATAATACATAAAATATAAAGGCCAAAAAATCCCTAATTTGATGAAAAACATTCATATATACACTTTGTTATTGTTGCCATTAGGTGTTCTTGAGTTAGTTAGTGACCCTACATACAGAACAAAACCCTGTCCAGTCCTATTCCATCCTCACAATCGTTACTATGTTTGATGAAACCATTGTGGCAGCCACTTTGTCAACCCATCTTTTTGAGGATCTTCTACTATTTTTCTGACCTTCTGTTTTACCAAGCATGATGTCCTCTCCAGGAACTGGCCCCTCCTGACAACATGACCAAACATGTAAGATGAATTCTCATCATCCTAGCTTTCTAAGGAGCATTCTGGTGGTACTTCTTCTAAGATAGACTTGTTAGTTCTTCTGGTAGTCCACAGTATGTTCAATATTCTTCACCAACATCATAATTCAAAGTAATCAGTTCTTCTTTGGTCTTCCTTATTCATTGCCCAGCTTTCATATGCATAGGAGCTGACTGAATATACCATAACTTGGGTTGGGGCACCTTAGTCCTTAAAGTGACATCTTTGCTTCTCAACACTTTAAAGAGGTCTTTTGCAGCAGGCATGCCCAATGCAATGTATGTTTTGATATCTTGACTGCTACTTCCATGGGTGTTGATTGTGGATCCAAGTAAAATGAAATCCTTGACAACTTCAATCTTTTCTCCATTTATCAAGGTGTTGCTTATTGGTCCAGTTATAAGGATTTTTGTTTTATGTTGAGGTGAAATTCATATTGAAGGCTGTGGTCTTTGATCTTCATCAGTAAGTGCTTCCAATCATCTGCACTTTCAGCAAGCAAGGTTGTGTCATCTGCATAACGCAGGTTGTTAATTAGCATTCATGCAATCTTGATGCCTCATTCTTCTTCATATAGTCCAGATTCTTGCATTATTTGCTCTGCATGCTCTTTATGGTGAAAGGATATAACCCTCATGCACATCCTTCCTGATTTTAAACCATGTAGTATCGCCTTGTTCTCTTCAAATGGTTGCCTTTTGGTCTATGTAGAGGTTCTACATAAGCACAATTAAGTGTTCTGGAATTCCCATTCTTCGCAATGTTATCCATAATTTGTTATGATCCACAGGGTCATATGCCCTTGCATAGTCAATAAAACACAGGTAAACAAACATCTTTCTGGTATTCCATGTTTTCAGCCAAGATCCATCTGATATCAGCAATGATATTCTTCATTCCATGTCCTCTTCTGAAATCCAGGTTCAATTTCTGGAAGTTCCCTCTCCATGTACTGCTGTAACCACTTTTGAATGATCTTCAGGAAATTTTACTTGCGTGTGATATTAATGATATTATTCTATGATTTCTGCAATCTGTTGGATCATCTTTCTTTGGAATGGCCACAAATATGGATCTCTTGGAGTGGATTGGCCAGGTAGCTGCCTTCCAATTTTTTTAGCATAGATGAGTGAGTGCTCCATTGGCATTTAGTCAATTGCTGGAGCCTTGTTTTTTGCCAATGCCTTCAGTGCAACTTGGACTTCTTTTTTCAGTCCTATGGGTTCTTGATCATATGCTACCTCCTGAAATGCTTGAACATTAACCAAACTTTTTGGTACAGTGACTCTGAGAGTTCCTTCCTTCTTCTTTTGATGGTTTCTCTGGTGTTCAATATTTTGCCCATAAAATCTTTCAATATTACAAATCGAGGCTTGAAATTTTCTTCAGTTCTTTCAGCTTGAGAAATTCTGAGCATGTTCTTCCCTTTTGGTTTTCTAATTTTAGGTCTTTGCACATTTCATTATAACACTTTACTTTGTCTTCTCCAGCTCCTCTTTGGAATCTTCTATGAAGCTCCTTTACTTCATCATTTATTCCCTTTGCTTTAGGGAAGCAAGTTCAAGAGCAAGTTTCAGAGTCTCTTCTGATATGCATTTTAGTCTTTTCTTTCTTTCCTGTTTTTTAATGTCCTCTTGATTTCTTTATGTGTTAACAGCCTTGATCTCGCCCTACAACTCATCTGGTCTTTTGTCATTAGTGTTCAATGTGTCAAATCTATTCTTGAGAGGGTATTCAAATTCAGGTGAGATATACTCAAGTTCATATTTTGGCCCTCATGAACTTGTTTAATTTTCTTCAGCTTCACCTTGAACTTACATATGAGCAATTGGTGATCTGTTCTACAGTTGGCCCTTGGCCTTGTTCTGACTGATGATATTGAGCTTCTCTATCGTCTCTTTCCACAGATGTAGTTATTTGCTTCCTGTGTATTCCATCTGATAGGTTGACATGTATAGTCGTTGTTTATATTGTTGAAAAATGGTATTTCCAATGAATAGGTTATTAGTCTTCAAAATTCTGTCATATGATCTCTGGTTTCATTTCTATCACAAGTGCTGTATTTTCCAGCTACCGGTCCTTCTCCTTTGTTTCCAATTTTTGCATTCCAATCAGCAGTTATTATCACTGCATCTTGATTTCATGTTTGATCAAACTGCAGAAGTTGGTAGAAGTCTTCAATTTCTTTATCTTTGGCATTAGTGGTTGGTGTGTAAATTTAAATAATAGTTGTATTAACTGGTCTTCCTTGTAGGTATATGGCTATTGTCTTAGTTACCCAGTGCTGCTATAAGAGAAATACTAGAAGCAAATGGCTTTAACAAAGAGAAATTTATTCTCTCACAGTCCAGTTGGCTAGAAGTCCCAATTTAGGGAGCCATCTCTAGGGGAACACTTTCTCTCTCTGTTGGCCCTGGCCAAGGAGTTTCTCAGTGCAGGGACCCAGAGTCCAAAATTACGTGCTACTCTCCTGGCTCCCGCTCCTTGGTGGTATGAGGTCCCTGTGTCTCTCTGCTCACTTCTCTCTTTTATATCTCAAAAGAGACGGGCTTAAGGTACAACCTAATCATGTAGATTGAGTCCTGCCTCATTAACATAACTGTCACTAATCCCACCTCATTAACACAGAGACAGGATTTATAACACATAGGAAAATCACCTCAGATGACAAAATGGAGTACAATCACACAATACTGAGAATCATGGATCAGTGAAATTGACACACATTTTTAACCCATAGCAGATATTATCCTATCACTGACAGCACTGTACTTCAGGATAGATCTTGAAATGTTCTTTTTGACAATGAATGCTACACCATTCCTCTTTCCTGACATAGTACACCATATGATTTTCTGATTCAAAATGGTCAATACCAGTCCATTTCAGCTCACTAATGTCCAAGATACCAATATTTATTCATTCTATTTCATTTTTGAAGACTTCAAATTTTCCTAAATTCATACTTTGTGCATTCCACATTCTGATTATTAATGCATGTTTGCAGTTGTTTCTTCTCATTTTGGGTTGTGCACATATCAGCAAATAAAGGTCCCAAAAGCTTTACTTCACCCACACCATTAAGCTAGACTGTCCTTTAAGGAGGCCTTACTCAGTTGTACTTTCCCTGACTTTAAACCAATCAGTATCCCCTTGTTCTGTCCGAACAATTACCTCTTGATCTAACACTATCTTCGCAGTGTTATCCATAGTTTGTTATGATCCACACAGTCAAATGCCTTTGTATAGTCAATAAAACAAAGGTAAACATCCTTCTGGTATTCTCTGCTTTCAGCCAGGATCCATCTGACATCAGCAATGATATCTCTCGTTGCACATCCTCTTCTGAAACTGCCCCGCCCCGCCAGACACTTTATATTCATATTGTCAAAAAGGGTTAAAAAATTCTTGTTAAGGAACAAGAAAAAAACTCACATGACTTACAAATGATTCTTAATAGGCTTCACCATTGACCTGCTGTCAGAAACCATGAAGACCAGAAAGCAGTGGGCTGCCATACTAAAAGTGTTGATTGAAGAAGGCTATCAAACACATTTTCTACATCCACCAAAATTATTCTTCAAAAATAAAGAAAAAATTAAGACATTCATAGCTGCGCAAAATCTGAGAGGATTTGTCACTAGCAGACCTGCCCTACAAGCAATACCAAGGAGAGTTCTTCAGGCTAAAATGAAAGGACAGTGGATGGTAACTTGAATTCTCACAAAAAATAATAAGCACTAATAAAGACTGTTTTTATTTTTTTAAGGGTATTATTATATTGCTTGTACCACTTTTCTTATCCTGTCTTATTTAAAAGACAGCTGCATAAAGCAATAATTATAAAACTGTATTGATGGGCTTATAATGATGTATACAAGTGCAATTTGTATGAAAATAATAGCACAAAGAAGGCATGAGGGAATGAAGGTATATTAGAACAAAGAGTCTGTATAATATTGAAATCAGGTTAGCATTAAAACTTAAGCATGGTTAGATTGGTAATAGAGAGTATTGATGATTTGAAAGGAAAAACAAAGTCAACAATTACACTAAGCAAATAGATTTAGTAAAGAAGGAGGATTATTGAAGAAGAAAAGTCTATTTGTGTGAACTTGGATAAATCACTAATCTTCCTATATAACAACAGAATTTTTAAGCGGAAATACTTCTATTTGTACTGATTCTTGTCACTCTTGTCTCTGTCTCTTACATTGTGATAAGAGATTGTATGACATAATATCCCTGCATGTTTCTGTCTTATTCTTATTCAAGATGATCCTACTTTCCAAGTAGATATGGGAAAATAGCCATACAAGGCCTGCTGTATTGATATTTGTAGGATAAAAACCCTGTGGAGGCAGAAGGAATAGCAGGTGTGAAGTTGCCAAAGCTCATTGCATTTGACAGCTGTTGAAGGGCTGGACCCAACCTGTGAGCTGAGGGGCTTTGAGCTGCCTGATTAAGAAAGCACTGATTTCTCCCCTCATGTGATAAAGGGCTAGTACGTAATAATAATATGATGTGTCAGAAACTTGGTTCCGGCTTCATCCTGATAGGTCAGCATTGGTGCTTAGTGAGAAAACCAGTCTTTATCATGATGTGCAATCTTTATATTTGCAACTGTATTATGGAGCAATCCTTTGGCAGGCTTCACCACATGAGCCTTTATGTTTGAAGAAGCACCTGTCCTTTCCATGATGACAAAAGTTTGAGTGGGGTCTTAACATCCAAGCTTTGAATTTGACTAGAATTGAGTTTGTTTGATCTATGAACCTGAGCCAATTTTGAAAGGATTTTGAGGACAACACCTTTTCTGGAAGACCAGCTGCAGATGATTAGCCCCAGAAATCACTCCTTATCTTTTAATATTGTTGTCTCCAAACTACTTATGACACAAGTGCCTCTTGAATATCAACTAAAAAAATGAGAGCTCATTTGTATTTTTATCCATAATTTAGAATTATGGATAGATTAGACATTTTCCTTAAAAATGCCCATTGAAAGTTTGGGGTTACAGTACATCTGCTATACTAAATATGACTTTTATTTTCAGCGTAAATATTTTTAAGTAGAATTTTTTAAAAACCACACCTTAAAATCATTTCAAGAAAATGAAATATAGACTCTCCAATTGATGTAAATATGCCTCAGTTTTTTTTTTATGGGATATAAATACTAAATCGTATTTCAAAAGGCTTCTTGTTTTCTCACAGAATTTGATCTTTCAGAAAAATGTTAGTTTTCTGAATCTTATTTCAACTCATACTTACGTATGATTATAATATTTTATTAATCATCCAATAATATATTGTCTGTTAAACTATAATATACACATATGTGAAAGCAACCAAAACATCCCCAACAGGTCACGCTTTTAGCTTCAAAATATTTAAGTGTAAAATATTACTGTATTTAGAGGGGAATTTTAAAACTCTTTTCAAAGCTTTCCATGAAACGTTTGTGTACTCTGTGGATAAACGTGACCGACATACAAGAAACATAATACTCTTGCATAATTCTGTTACCGACTATGTTCTAAGACTTCACTTATCTTTCCATTATTTCTAACTGCATTTACATTAAAAAAATATAAAACCTCAGACACCGACATTTAAATAGCATTACCGTCAGAGTGATGGGTACTGGAATACCAACTATTTTGCTAGAGTTTAAGTCATTACTCATTTTCAGTAAGTGTGTTTTTTTTTTTTTTTAAGAGTTTTCATGGAAAAAAAAAATTAACTGTAAAACATTTTAAAGCTACAGCCTCCTCTGTCAATAGTTCTAACCCCATGTATAAAAATTCAAATGAGTTTATATTTTAAACTACCAAAACCCGATGTGTAATAAGTCATTTCAGAAAACAAATATTTTGCTACTTGAATAGCTGGAAATAATATAATCAGCAAGGCTGAATCAATTCTTCCTGTGGGCTGCAAATGTGTATGATGAAAGAAGAAGGCAGTGTCTAATTACCACCTTACACTATTGAATGATGAAGGAATGTCACTGCTGTACCTCAAAGGTGATTTTAAAGGGAAACAGTTGTTTTATTCTCTGTCCCTTTGAATTGACCACCTGGTACAACACTTATTTCTCGGCTGTTCAGAACTAGATCACTGTTTGTTATCCGTGTTGTTAGTTACCATCTGTAAGAAACTCATTATAAAAAATGAAATTATACATTACCTAAAGTGTTCTACAGATGCTCTGAAACCACATAAAATAAGATTTAAAAAAAAATTTTTTTTTTTCATTCTCAAAAAATGTACATTAGATACACTTAAATCTTCACTTAGTCTGGTTCTAAGTGCATAGAAGAGGTTAAGCAAAATTAAATTAAGGAGCAAAGAGCATTTCCTTTCTAGTGCCTTTATTTTAGCTTGTTTCTTTTCTCTTCAGAATCTTTTTTTTTTCTGTACAAAAAGGAATAGATGTGTGTTTCTGTCCTTTAGGACAGACTTGTGTTCCCCCAGAAATACGTGTAGTAAATCTTAATTCCTATACCTTTGAATGCAGTAATCCCATTTGGGACTAGGGTTTTCTTTGTTATGTTAATAAGGCCTATCATTGTATGAAGTGTTTTAAACCAATCACTTTTGAGATATGAAAGAGCAGATTAGGCGCAGAAAAAAGCAGACATGGAGGAAGACTGATACTACCTGAAGAGGGCTGAGGCAGACCAGTCTACCAGCCCAGGAACTCCAACGATTGCCCACTAGAGAAGATGAGACAAGGACTTACCTCCAGAATGCACACAGAGAGGGAGAGCCTTCCCCTAGTATCAGTGCCCTGAATTCAGACTTCTAGCCTCTTGAACTGTGAGAAAATGAATTTCTGTTTGTGGAAGCCACTCACTTGTCGTATTTCTCTTATCAGCACAAATAAACTAAGGCACTGCCCTAATTGCAGATTTGGGGGTCATTTTAGCAGCAGTCATTTGACTCTATTTTTTCCCTCAATACACATCACTTTTCATCATAAATTAATTCTATTTTTTATACATCATACAAATAAAATAACACTGCATGCATTCTCTGTGTCCGTTTTCTCTCACTCATTGTGAGATTTATTCATTTTGTTGAACACAGTCATAATTCAGTCTTTTTCATTGCTATGTAAGCTTTCCTTTATTTATTCACTTGTTTTACACCTAACAGATACTGGTTTTTTCCCCCTATATTTTTACATTTATAGATAAAGTTGCTCTGAATGTATTTGGCCATGTCTTTTGGTAGATATGTTCACCAGTTTCTCTTGAGTATATACCTAGAAAAGGAATTATTTTGTTTAGATTTGGTAGGCATTGCCAAACAGTTTTGCAAAATGTTCTTACTTATTCTATTAAATTAACTGTCTTCAAGTTCATAGCTGCTAAAGCCATCTAACAAGTAATTTATTTTAGATAACGTATTTTTTTCATTTTTTAATGTCCTTTCAATAGTTTTTTTATAGATTGAAATTCTCTTAAATCTGTCTTTTCAAATTTTGTCTATTATTTACTCTCTTTCCTTGAAAATATAAATGATATATTCAAGTAACATTTTGATAATTTCAATATATGAATCATTTTTGGATTTGTTTCCATAACCTATATTTTACAGCTTTTTTGGTCATTTCTTTTAAGCCTTTGAATTTTCAAGAAAACTCAAGCTAGTGGTACAAAAATTTTTTAAACGTCCAAGTACTAGTATAGCTTTCACAGAGTTTCTCTCTCTCTCCCTCTTTTTTTTTCTTGTGTGGGTAAACCTTTTCTTGAATTTTTATAACAGTGGTCTCATACAATATTTGCCTTTTTGTGACTGACTGATTTCACTCAGCATAATGACCTCTAGATTCATTCATGTTGTGAGATGTTTCACAGATTCATCAGTGTTCTTTGTCATTGCATAGTATTCCATTGTGTGTCAGTATCATAATTTGTTTATCCATTCATCTATTGATGGGCATTTAGGTTGTTTGCATCTTTTTGCTTTTGTGAATAGTGCTGCACTGAACATGGGGGTGCATGTATCAATTGGTGTGATGGCTCTTATTCCTCTAGAGTATATTACTAGAAGTGGGATTGCTAGATCCTACATTATTTCTATTTTGAGCTTTTTAAGGAAGTGCAATATAATGTTTCAAAATGGTTGAACTGGTTTACTTTCCCACCAGCAGTGCATAAGGGTTCCAATCTCACTGCAACATCTTCAACATTTGTCATTTTCTGTTTTTTTGATTAGTGAGGGTATTGTTGGGGCGAGATGGTATCTCATTGTAATTTTGATTTGCATTTCTCTAATGGCCCCATGAATACTTTGGTGGCTTGCATGTTGCTGTAATAATGGAAGATTTGCCACTGGTTTTTCAAATACCAGCAGGGTCACTCTTGGTGGAAAGGTTTCAGTGGAGCTTCCAGACTAAGACAGACTAGGAAGAAGGACAGGGTGATCTACTTCTGAAAAAAGGGACCAGTGAAAACCTTATGAATAACAGTGGAACATTGTCTGATACAGCGCTCGAAGATGAGCCCCTCAGTTTGGAAGGCTTCGAAAGATGACTTGGAAAGAGCTACCTCCTCAAAGTGGAGTCAACCTTTATGATGTGAATGGAGTCATGCTTTCAGGACCTTCATTTGCTGATGTGGCATAACTCAAAATGAGAAGAAACAGCTGCAAACATCCGTTAATAATCAGAACATGGAACGTACAAAGTACAAATCAAGAAAAATTGGAAGTCATGAAAAAAGAGGAGGCGGAGCCAAGATGGTGGAACAGACATGCTTCTGGCAAGCCCTCTTTACAACAAAGACCCCAAAAAACAAGTGAAACAAGTATATTTCTGACAAGCTGGAAGCCCTGAGCATCAAAGGCAAGCTTAGACAATGAACTGAGGGGCAGGGGAAGGAAGAGACCAATCAGAAGTGGAGTTACCAGACCTGAATTGCAGGGAGCCCTCAGGCACCACTCCAGGAGCGGCAGTGGCAGCTGTGATGGGCTGGCACTAGCGTTCGGCTGCAGTTTCCTCAGGGAGAAGCAGCCAGACACACAGCCTACTCACACCTCTGGAACCTGAGGAGAACGGCGCTCTCAGCAAAAGCTAAGTGCTTGCGTACATTTTACCGCACCCCCCCCACAACCACCACCACCACCAAGCCGGCTTCAGCGGCTTAAGCCCTGGGCCTGAGATAGACCCTGGTGAGCACCTAGAGCCATCCATCCAGCCTTGGGGAAGGAAAAAAATTGCCTTTGGGGGGAAAAGATAATTTGTAAGCTCCATTAGCTGGGTTAGCTCAGGACAGAAGTGACTCCTGTCCAGGCATAAACCGTCTGTGGACTTTTAGCACCTTTCCCTTCTGCATGGACCTGTGAGGGCCTGTTGTGGGAGAACAGGCCCTGTTGGCAAGCCCCAACCATTTCAGCAGTGCAGTGGAGAGGTGGGTGTTTGACATTTCACATTGCTTTGCCTATTAAACAAGGTCTTCACCTACTGACAACAGGGACCTAAGGACTGGTAGCTCGACTTAGGTCACCCATCCACCTGTGACAGGGGTCCAGGGATAACCGGTACCTCCCAGCCCTTACAACCAAAAATGTTGGGTGCCCATGGTCCCTCTGCAGAGCCCACCCACCAGCACGTTCTAGGGAGGGGAACAGAGATGCCTTCTCTTCAGAGACACTTGGGGATCGGTTCTCAGGCCCCTGCCTTGTTCAGAGTGTGAACGCCTACTGCAATCAGATACGGGTATATATGCCAATCACCCCTACCCCTCTAAGACTGTAGGACAGAGCCTGTACCACACACTTGATGATCAGCTACCTGGAAACCTGAGCTGAATTCATACAAGAAAACTGAATGGACTCTTAGACTGATATACATGATAACAGCTCTAGCCAGCTGGGGACAGGACACGAGAGCTCCAAAGGTGAAAATAATCAAGCTAGCTCACACAAGCAACCCATAGGGGTATACCAAAACAAAACAAAGCAAGCAGCTATGACACAGTAAGGAAGCATAAACTAATACAATAACTTATAGATGGCTTGGACAGAACAGTCAATATCAAGTCACATAAAAAAACAGGCCATGATCACTTCAACAGGCTCTCAAAACAAAGAATCTAGGGATCCTTTAGATGAAAGTGCATTCCTGGAATTACCAGATGCAGAGTACAAAAGTTTAATATACAGAATCCTTCAAGACGTCAGGAAGGAAATGAGGCAATATGCAGAACAAGCCCAGAAACACACAAATAAAGCAACTGAAGGAATTAGACAGATTATTCAGGAACATAACGAGAAGTTTAATAAGTTGGAAGAATCCATAGACAGACAGCAAACAGAAATTCAGAAGATTAACAATAAAATTACAGAATTAGGTAACTCAAAAGAAAGAAGAGCAGAATTGAGCAAGTAGAAGCTAGAATTTCTGAACTCGAAGATAAATCACTTGGCGTTAATATATTTGAAGAAAAATCAGATAAAAGAATTTTAAAAAATGAAGAAAACTTAAGAATCATGTGGGACTCTATCAAGACAAATAACCTATGAGTGATTGGAGTGCCAGAACAGGGAGGGATAACAGAAACTACAGAGAAAATTGTTGAGGATTTGTTGGCAGAAAACTTCCCTGTTGTTGTGAAAGATGAGAAGATATCTTTCCAAGATGCTCATCGAACTCCACATAAGGTAGATCTTAAAAGAAAGTCACCAAGACACATTATAATCAAGCTTGCCAAAACCAAAGATAAAAAAAAAAAAAGATAAAGAGACAATTAAAAGAGCAGTGAGGGATAAAAGAAAAGTCACCTACAAGGGAAAGCCAATAAGAATAAGCCTGGACTATTTGGCAGAAACCATGCAGGCAAGAAGGCAATGGGATGACATATTTAAAAAATTGAAGGAAAAAAAATTGCCTGCCAAGAATCATATATCCATCAAAACTGTCTCTTAAATATGAAGGTGAAATTCAGACATTTCCAGATAAACACAAGTTGAGGGAATTTGTAAAAACCGAACCAAAACTACAAGAAATACTAAAGGGAGTTCTTTGGCTAGAAAATCAATAATATCAGATATCAACCCAAGACTAGAACACTGGGAAGAGCAACCAGAAGTCAACCCAGACAGGGAAGTCCAGAAAAACAAAGCAAGATTATTAAAAAAAAAAAAAAAAAGCCCAAAACAGGGTAACAGCAATGTTATTATATAAAAGAAGACAACATTAAAATAATAAAGAGGGATTAAGAAATGTAATCATACACCTCCCATATGGAGAGGAAGATACAGTGATACAAAGAAATAAAAGTTAGTTTTAAATTTAGAAAAACAGGGGTAAATAATAAGGAAACCACAAAGGAGAGAAACTATCCTACTCACCAAAACAAAATACAAGGGAAAAATACAGGCTCAGAAGAAACAAAATCAACAGCAACAAATATGAGGAAAGGACAATATATAAAGAAAATCTACTCAGCACATAAAATTAAGTGGGAAAAAGAAACTGTCAACAACACACAAAAAAAGACATCAAAATGATAGCACTAAATTCATACCTATCCATAATTACCCTGAGTAAAAATGGACTAAATGCACGAATAAAGAGACAGAAAGTGCAGAATGGATTGAAAAACAGGATCCGTCTATATGCTGCCTACAAGAGACACACCTTAGAGACACAAACTAAAACTCAAAGGATGGAAAAAATATATCAAGCAAACAACAATCCAAAAAGAGCAGGAATGGCAATATTAATTTCTGACAAAATAGACTTTAAAGTTAAATCCATCAGATAGGTTAAGGAAGGACACTATATAATGATTAAAAGGACAATACACCAAGAAGATATAACCGTATTAAATATTTATGCACCGAGTGACAGGGCTGCAAGATACATAAAACAAACTCTCTCAGCATTGAAAAGTGAGATAGACAGCTCCACAATAATAGTAGAAGACTTCAACACACCACTTCTGATGAAGGACAGGACATCCAGAAAGAAGCTCAATAAAAGCACGGAAGATCTAAATGTCACAATTAACCAACCTGACCTCATAGACATATGCAGAACACTCCACCCAACAGCAACCAACTATAATTTTTTTTTTCTAGTGCACATGGAACATTCTCTAGAATAGACCACATATTAGGTCCTAAAGCAAGCCTTAGCAGAATCCAAAACATTGAAATATTACAAAGCATCTTCTCTAACCATAAGGCCATAAAAGTGGAAATCAGTAACAGGAAAAGCAGGGAAAGAAATCAAACACTTGGAAACTGAACAATACTCTGCTCAAAAAAGATTGGATTATAGAAGACATTAAGGATGGAATAAAGAAATTCAGAGAATCCAATGGGAATGAAAAATGCTTCCTCTCAGAATGTTTGGGACACAGCAAAAGCAATGCTCAGAGGTCAATTTATATCAATAAATGCACACATCCAAAAAGAAGAAAGGGCCAAAATCAAAGAATTATCCCTACAACTTGAACAAATAGAAACAGAGCAACAAAAGAAACACACAGGCACCAGAAGAAAACAAATAATAAAAATTAGAGCTAAACTAAATGAAATAGAAAACAGAAAAACAATTGAAAGAATTAACAACACCAAAAGCTGGTTTTTTGAAAAACTCAACAAAATTGATGAACCACTGGCCAAACTGAAAAAAGAAAAACAGGAGAGGAAGCAAATAACTCAAATAAGAAATGAGATGGGCGATATTACAACAGACCCAAGTGAAATTAAAAGAATCATACCAGATTACTATGAAAAACCGTACTCAAATTTGAAAACCTAGAAGAAATGGATGAATTCCTAGAAACACACTACCTACCTAAACTAACACAAACATAGGTAGAACAACTAAATAGACCCATATCAAAAGAAGAGATTGAAAAGATAATCAAAATCTCCCAACAAAAAAAAGCCCTGGCCAGGAGGGCTTCACTGCAGAGTTCTACCAGACTTTCAGAGAAGAGTTAACACCACTACTACTAAAGGTATTTAAGAGCACAGAGAAGGATGGAATACTACCAAACTCATTCTATGAAGCCACCATATCCCTGATACCAAAACCACGTAAAGACACTACAACAAAAGAAAATTATAGACCTATGTCCCTCATGAATAGATGCAAAAATCCTCAACAAAATTCTAGCCAATAGAGCTCAACAACATATCAAAAAAATAATTCACCATGACCAAGTGGGATTCACACCAGGTATGCAGGGATGGTTCAACATTAGAAAAACAATTAATGTAATCCACCACATAAATATAACAAAAGACAAGAATCACAGGATTTTATCAATTGATGCAGAAAAGACATTTGACAAAGTTCAACACCCATTCATGATAAAAACTCTCAGCAAAATAGGAATTGAAGGAAAATTCCTCAACATAATAAAGGGCATTTATACAAAGCCAAGAGCCAACATCACCCTAAATGGAGAGACCCTGAAAACATTCCCACTGAGATCGGGAACCAGACAAGGATGCCCTTTATCACCACTCTTATTCAACATTGTGCTGGAAGTCCTAGCTAGAGCAATTAGGCTAGATAAAGAAATAAAGGCATCCAGATTGGCAAGGAAGAAGTAAAAGTATCTCTATTTGCAGATGACATGATCTTCTACACAGAATACCCTAAGGAATCCTCCAGAAAACTACTAAAGCTAATAGAAGAGTTGAGCAGAGTATCAGGATACAAGATAAACATACAGAAATCAGTTGGATTTCTCTACACCAACAAAAAGAACATCGAAGAGGAAAGCACCAAATCAATGGCACTTACAGCAGCCCCCAAGAGGATAAAATACTTGGGAGTAAATCTTACCAGAGTTGTAAAAGACTTATACAAAGAAAACTACAGTACACTTCTGCAAGAAACCAAAAGAGACTTACTTAAGTGGAAGAACATACCTTGCTCATGGATAGGAAGAGTTAACATTGTGAAAATGTCTGTTCTACCAAAAGCGATCTATACATTTAATGCAATTTCGATCCTAACCCCAAGGACATTCTTTAATGAGATGGAGAAAAGAATCACCAATTTCATATGAAGGGAAAGAGGCCCCGGATAAATAAGGCATTACTGAAAAAGAAAAACAAAGTGGGAGGCCTTACTTTAACTGATTTTAGAACCTAGTATACCACCACAGTAGTCAAAACAGCCTTGTACTGTTACAACAATAGATACATGGACCAATGGAACAGAATTGAGAATCCAGACATAAATCCATCCACATATGAGCAGTTGATATTTGACAAAGACCCCACAACAGTTAAATGGGGAAAAGACAGTCTTTGTAACAAATGGTGCTGGCATAACTGGATACCCATCTGCAGAAAAATGAAGCAAGACCCATGCCTCACCCCATCCACAAAAACTAACTCAGAATGGATCAAAGTCCTAAATATAAAATCTAAAACGATAATGATCATGGAAGAAAAAATAGGGACAATGTTAGGACCCCTAATACGTGGCAAAAACAGTATACAAAACATTATAAAGAATGCAGAAGAAAAACTAGATAACTGGGAGCTCCTAAAAATCAAACGTCTATGCTCATCCAAAGTCTTCACCAAAAGAGTAAGAAGACTACCTACAGACTGGGGAAAAGTTTTTAGCTATGACATTTCTGATCAGCACCTGATCTCTAAAATCTACATGATACTGCAAAAACTCAACTACAAAAAGACAAATAACCCAATTAAAAAAATGGGCAAAAGATATGAATAGACACTTCACTAAAGAAGACATTCTCGTAGCTAACAGATATATGAGGAAATGTTCATGATCATTAGCCATTAGAGAAATGCAGATCAAAACTACAATGAGATTTCATCTCACTCCAACAAGGCTGGCATTAATCCAAAAAACACAAAGTAATAAATGTTGGAGAGGCTGTGGAGAGATTGGAACACTTCTACACTGCTGGTGGGAATGTAAAATGGTGCAACCACTTTGGAAATCGATTTGGTGCTTCCTTAAAAAGCTAGAAATAGAACTACCATATGATCCAACAATCCCACTCCTTGGAATATATCCTAGAGAAATAAGAGCCTTTACACGAACAGATAAATGCACACCCATGTTTATTTCAGCACTGTTTACAATAGCAAAAAGACAGAAGCAACCAAGGTACCCATCAAAGGATGAATGGATAAATAAATTATGGTATGTTCACACAATGGAATACTACACATCTATAAAGAACAGTGAGGAATCTGTGAAACATTTCATAACATGGAGGAAACTGGCAGGCATTATGCACAGTGAAATTAGTTGCAAAAGGACAAATATTGTATAAGACCACTATTATAAGAACTTTAGAAATAGTTTAAACTGAGAAGAAAACATTCTTTTGTGGTTATGAGAAGGGGGATGGAGAGAGGTATTCTCTAATTAGATAGTAGATACGAACTACTTTAGGTGAAGGGAAAGACAGCACACAATACAGGGGAAGTCAGCACAATTGGACTAAACCAAAAGCAAAGAAGTTTTCTGAATAAACTAAATGCTTCAAAGGTTAGCATAGCAGGGGCAGAGGTCTGGGGACCATGGTTTCAGGGGATATCTAAGTCAATTGGCATAATAAAATCATTAAGAAAACATTCTGCATTCTACTTTGAATAGTGGTGTCTGGGGTCTTAAAAGGTAGCAAACAGCCATCTAAGATGCATCAATTGGTCTCAACCCACCTGGATCAAAGGAGAATGAAGAACACCAAGGACACAAGGTAATTATGAGCCCAAGAGACAGAAAGGGCCGTATGAACCAGACACTACCTCACATCATCCTGAGACCAGAAGAACTAGGTGGTGCCCAGCTACAACCAATGACTGCCCTGACATGGAACACAACAGAGAACCACTGACAGAGCAGGAGAGCAGCGGAATGCAGACCTCAAATTCTCATAAGACCAGACTTAATGGTCTGACTGAGACTGGAAGGACCCTGGTGGTCATGGCCTACAGACCTTCTGTTGGTCCAGGACAGGAACCGTTCCCGAAGCCAATTCTTCAGACATGGATTGGACTGGTCAATGGGTTGGAGAGGGATGCTGGTGAGGAGTGAGCTTCTTGGATCAGGTGGATCAGGTGGACACTTGAGGCTATGTTGGCATCTCCTGCCTGGAGGGGAGATGAAATGGACACAAAAAGAGAGAGTGGAAGGAGAGAGCGGGCTGTCTCATTAGGGGGAGAGTAATTGGGACTATGTAGCAAGGTGTATATGGGTTTTTGTGTGAGGGACTGACTTGATTTGTGTACTTTCACTTAAAGCACAATAAAAATTATAAAAATGAAAAAGAAGTGGGGCCAAGGTGATGGAGTAGTCTGATGTTTCCTGTGTTGTCTCTTACAACAAAGACCTGAAAAAAAAAACAAGCGAATCAATTATATATGACAATCCAGAAGCCCTGAATATCAAAGGCAAAGTTGAGGAATTGGACTAAATGGCAGACAGAAGGAGAGACAGTTCAGAAGCAGTGAGGATTTGCCAGACCTAACCCAGTAGGAACCAACACCCTGCAGGCTGGATCAGCTGATATGTTTGGTGAGACAAGCAATGGTGCTCATGTTGCGTTTTCCACTTCAGGAAAGACCAAGAGGTGGAGAGTCTACTCAACCCTCCAGAACCAGTGAAAAGTGGTAGTCAATTGGCAAAAGATAAGTACATACATCTAACCTACAGCACAGATCAAAAACACCCCCTTTGGGAAGAACCTGTCTCTCATTTACCGGCCCCCTCCCCTCTCTGAACTGGGTTTCAAGCTGGCTTCATTGATTGCCACATTCCCTGGGCCAGAAGTAGGACCCGTCATGCACCCTGACCAATTCTTCTAGCTTTAGAGAGGGAACAAATTAAGAAACAGGAAAAAATAATCTGCCAGCTCCCCTAAGCCAGGAACTCAAGGCAGGTACGACTCCTTTGCCTAAGCATAAGTGGTTCATGGACTTTGAACGCCTTTCACCCCTTCATATGTGTAGGCCCATTTCAACAGCATAGGCCCTCATTAGCACAGTACAACAGGGTATTTACCTGAAGCCTATTTTCAACTGTATCAGCTATAAGGTAGAATGGCAGATTCGTGACATTTGACACCATTGTGACCATTAAGCAGGGTCTTTTCCTACCCATATCAGGGGCCTGAGGACTGGTGGCTCCACCCACACCACTTAGCCACCTGTGAAAGGAATTCAAGAATAAGTGGTCCCTCCCAGTCCTTACAGCCAACAGCATCGGGTGCCCATAACCCAGCTACAAAACCTACCCGCTGACGTGCTCTAGGGATTAGGGACACACTTTCCTCCCAGACACTCAGGGGCAGCTGTCAGCCCCCTATATTGCTTAGCACATGACCTCCTACTGCAGCTACACACCTGTTCTTACTCCAATCACCCCTGCTCTTCTAGTACTCTAGGTGAGAGCCTACACCACACACTTGGTGATCAACTACCTGGACACCTGAATTGAATCCATACAAGAAAAGTAAATGGACTCCTGGGCTCACATACCTAGTAACAGCTCTAACCACCTAGTGACAGGACATGAGAGCTTGAAAGGCATCTATAATCAAACTAGCTCCCTCGACCATTGGTCAAACTGACAAACGAAAAACAGGAAAGGAAGCAAATAGCCCAAATAAGAAATAAGACGGGTGATATCACAACACACTCAACTGAAATAAAAAGGGTCATAACAGAATACTATGAAAAACTATATTCTAACAAATTTGAAATCCTAGAGGAAATAGGTACATTTTTAGAAACACACTGCCTACCTAAACTAACACAAACTGAGGTAGAAAAATTAAACAGACTGATAACAAAAGAAGAGATTGAAGAGGTAATTAAAAAAAAAAAAAACTCCCAACAAAAAAAGCCCTGGCCTGGATGCCTTCACTGGAGAATTCTACCAAACTTTCAGACAGGAGTCTCACACCAATACTACTCAAACAATTTCAGAGCATAGAAAAGGAAGGAATACTCCCAAATTCATTCTAAGAAGCCAGAATAACACTGTTACCAAAGCCAAAGGGAGGATTTTGCTTGTCAGACACACTCTTTCCACGTAGAGGTGAGAGTAGGTCTTTCATTGGGCATTTTGTAAGTGAGGAATTCATGGAGTTGTAGAATTTCGGAAGCATAAATGAGCTGGCATCAACTATATAAATGTGGTTATTTAGATGAGGCTGTTTGTTAGTTGTCAAGAAAAATGTATTTATTGAAATGATCTGTTTCTAACTAGCTGACTATCATAAGCAAGAGACTGACACTGACTGACTGGATCGCTGCTAAAAGTGGGTTCACTGAGTCACCATTGACTGACTGAAAAACAGATTCTGAAAGCTACTTACAGCTATGGCTATGGAATAATTGCTATTACCGGTTTGTAGCGCTGTGGGGGCTTGTGCGTTGCTGTGATGCTGGAAGATATGCCACCAGTACTCAAATACCAGCAGGGACAGTTTTCAGCTGAGCTTTCAGACTAAGGCAGACTAGGAAGAAGGACCAGGCCATCTACTTCTGAAAAGAATTAGCCTGTGAAAACCGTATGAGTACCAGTGGAACACTGTCTGATATAGTACCAGAAGATGATGAGCCCCTCAGGTTGGAAGGCAGTCAAAGATGACTGGGGAAGAGCTGCCTCCTCAAAGCAGAGTGGACCTTAATGACGTGGTTAGAGTAAAGCTTTTGGGACCTTCATTTGCTGATGTGGCACAACTCAAAATGAGAAGAAACAGCTGCAAACATCCATTAATAATCAGAACCTGGAATGTACAAAGTATGAATCTAGGAAAACTTGCAATCATCAAAAATGAAATGGAACGCATAAAGATCAATATCCTAGGCATTAGTGAGCTGAATTGTACTGGTATTGGCCATTTTGAATCAGATGATCATATGGTCTACTGTGCTGGAAATGACAACTTGAAGAGGAACAGTGTTGCATTCATTATCAAAAAGAACAGTTCAAGATCTAACCTGAAGTACAGTGATAGGATAATATTCATACACCTACAAGGAAGACCACTTAATATGACTTTTATCCAAATTTACTCACCAACCACTAAGGCTAAAAATGAAGAAATTGAAGATTTTACTAATGCCTGCAGTCTGAAATTGATCAAGCATGCAATCGGGATGCACTGATAATTACTGGTGATTGGAATGCAAAATTTGGAAACAAAGAAGGATCTGCAGTTGGAGAATATAGCCTTGGTGATAGAAACAATGCCAGAGATCGATCGCATGATACAATTTTGCAAGAACAACAACTTCTTCATTGGAAACACCTCTTTTCACCAACATAAACAACTCTACACGTGGACCTCGCCAGATGGAATACGCAGGAATCAAATTGACTACAACTGTAGAAAGACTCGATGGAAATGCTCAATACCATCAGTCAGAACAAGAACAGGGGCCAACTGTAGAACAGACCATCAGTTGGTCATGTCTTCAAATTGAAGCTGAAGAAAATAAGAATAAGTCCCCAAGAGCCAGAGTATGACCTTGAGTATATCCCGCCTGAATTTAGAGACCATCACAAGAATAGCTTTGAAGCGTTGAACACGAATGACCTAAGACCAGATAAGTTGTGGAATATCGAGAACATCATACATGAAGAAAGCAAGAGGTCACTAAAAAGGAAAGAAAGAAAAGACCAAAATGGATGTCAGGAGAGACTCTGAAACTTGCTCTTGAATGTCGAGTAGCTAAAGAGAAAGGAAGAAACGATAAAGTAAAAGAACTGAACAGGCGATTTCAAAAGGTGGCCCTAGAAGAAAAAGTAAAGTGTTAATATGACACGCGTAAGAGGTAGAAAACCAAAAGGAAAGAACATGGTAGGCATTTATAAAGCTGAAAGAAAAAAATTAAGCCTCGATTTGCAATATTGAAGGGTTCTATGGGGAAAATATTAAACGACACAGGAAGCATCAAAAGAAGATAGAAAGAATACACAGAGTCACTTTATCAAAAAGAATAGGTCGATGCTCAACCATTTCAGGAGGTAGTATATGATCAGGAACCAGTGCTACTGAAGGAAGAGGTCCAAGCAGGCACTGGGAAAAACAAGGCTCCAGGAACTGATGCAATATCAATTGAGATGTTTCAACAAACAAATGCAGTGCTGGAAGTGCTCACTCATTTATGTCAAAAAATTTGGAAGACAGCTACCTGGCTAACCAACTGGAAGAGATCAATATTTATGCCTATTCTCAAGAAAGGTGATTCAACAGAATGCAGAAATTATTGGACAATATCGTTAGTATCACACGCAAGTAAAATTTTGCTGAAGATCATTCAAAAGTGGCTGTAGCAATATATCAACAGAGAATTGCTAGAAATTCAAGCTGGATTCAGAAGAGAATGTAGAACCAGAAATATCATCACTAGTGTCAGAATGATCATGGCTGAAAGCAGAGGATATCAGAAAGATGTTTTCCTGTGTTTTATTGACTGTATGAAGGCATTCAATTGTGTCGATCATAACAAATTATGGACAACATTGAGAAAAAATGGGAATTTCAGAACACTTAATTGTGCTCATGAGGAACATGTACATGGATCAAGAGGTAGTGGTTCAAAGAAAACAAAGAGACACCACACTGTTTAAAGTCAGGAAAGGTGTTTGTCAGGGTTGTATCCATTTGCCATACTGGGCACTGGGTTTTTTTTTTTTTTAATTAAATCTGTATACTGAGCAAATAATTCAAGAATCTGGACTATATGAAGAAAAACAGGGCATCAAGATTGGAGGACGATTCATTCACAACTGGCATTATGCAAATGACACAACCTTGCTTGCTGAAAGTGAAAAGGACTTGGAGAACTTACCAATGAAGATCAAAGACCACAGCCTTCAGTATGGATTACACCTCAATGTGCGTGCACACACACACACACACACACACACACACACAAAAAAAAAAAAACCTCACAACCGGACCAATAAGCACTATCATGATAAATGGGGAAAGCGTTCAAGTTGTCAAGGATTTCATTTTGTTGGCTCTACAATTGGTTAAGTTGTCCTTATCGGCATAGTAGACCATATGATTGTCGGGTTCAAAATGACCAACACCAGTCCATTTCAGCTTACTAATTCTGTCCACATCGTTAAGGTCGACCCTACTTTGAGGAGACAGCACTTTCCCAGTTGTCCTTTGAGTGCCTTCCAATCTGAGGGGTTTATCTTCAGCACTATTATCAGACAATGTTTTGTTGCTGTTAATAAGGTTTTCGATGGCTAATTTTTTCAGAAGTAGAAAGCCCAGTCCTCCTTCCTAGACTGTCATAGATCTGAAGCTCTGCTGAAACCTGTCTGCAACGGGTGCCCTGCTGGCATTTGCAATATTGGTGACATTGCTTCCAGCATCGCAACACACAAGCCACCACAGTATGACTAGCTGACGGGCGAGTGATGGTTTCTCTATATGTATACACATAAAACTATGCTAGGAAGCAAATTCATTTCGTCATTTATAGGATAATATATTTTACTCTAAGTTCTACTTTAAACCTTCATTTTTCTAATGATGATACTTCGAACTCTGAATATGTGTGGATGCAGTTATTGGCCATGCTGTTCTCTTGCTATGACTTACTTTATATTGCATCATATAGTGGAAAAAGGGAAGCTATTTTTCTGGCGAACCTGCATTTGTGTACACACACACGTACACACACTTATTTTATTACAAGAAGAATCAAATATTTAATGGCACATGTACTTATTTTTATTTACTTTATTCCTTTTACAGCTACACTTAAAGGTCATAGCCATACCTCAGATATATATATATATATATTTTTAATTCCATTTTTCTTGACTTTGTGAAGCATGTCTTTGTGTTTGTCTTTCTGAGATTTTAGTGTCGCTTTCCTATTTTTATGATCTCTGAGTTTTTCTGTAGAATTCTTTTATTGTTTTTTTTACTGGTTTACTTATTTTAAAATGGCAGTACCTTAGACCCTTGTCATTATTTTTACCTTGAATGTGACAAAAGCATTGTTAGAATAAGCATTTCTTACAACATTTAAGGTAGAATTACAGTATATTTCATTTTATTTTCAAGTTGAACACATATAGATATTCTGAAATTGCTGGATTATATAGCAGGAGGTTAAATAATACAACATGTGCTATGCAATTAAAAGAAATGTTAAAATCTTCAAGAAATTTATTTGAAATACAATTATATATCTTGAATTTTTTTTCTAAAAGGAGTTTAATCTTTAGTGCATTTTTATTGTTAATTCTTCTTTTCTGTGCTTCTTAATACTTAAATACCTTCTCAGGAAAGAATAATGTAAAGAAAAAATGAAATATCTTTAATATCAGGAGTGAAAGTAAGTAATGTATATTTATCATTAAGGCCACATTTACTGAGCATCCACAATGTACCAAGCTTTATATCAACAACTGGGATAAGGAAGGGTAAAACATGTCTTTAATAAAGTTGGCTTTATAGGAAAATCAATTGCCTGATTCAGAATAAAATACATGAAAAACAATAACTTGATTGTTTAGGGTGTCAAATGACACTAGAAGTATTGTGTTATTTAGAGCTAGGGATTTCATTTTTTGATAGCTGCCACGCATGATTATATGTTACTCCATCACAATAATTGTGGTTTCACTTCCCTTAACCTTTGTCCTTATCTTTTGCTTTCCTTGCCCTTATCTCTTGCCAGTTATTTGATGATGCATTTTTGGAGACTGTTTTGTCAAAGGGCCTTTGCTTCCTGCTGCTTTCTTTATCTTGTTGCTCACCTCTGTATCATGTGCTTTCAAATTCCTTGTCTTACATTAACTAACAATGTCTGCATATTCTTCCCTGATAGTGTGTCTTTTGATTAATAACACTATCTTGACTTCCTTTATTTAAAACAACTTAGAAGTTTATTAGGACATGCTACTGAAAAGCTTAATTTGACTTTTCTGGTTCCAGTTTATAGCTATGCTCCTGCCTACTAATTCCTGTATCAACCCCCACCTCACGTTTGATGTGAAAGTTCAGAGGAAGTTGGTAGTTGGAGATGAGAGCATTTCAGGGAAATAGAAAACAAGAAGAAAGGCCCTGAGGTAGGAATGAGGGCAGTTGTAGTACAGAGAGAAAGCTAGTGGGACTAAATATAGATGTTGTGAGCAGGCAGAAAGGGACTTGAAATGAGCCTGATACATGAATACTACTTTTCATGTTTTTTAAAGCAATATATAAATGCTGTGTATGCATTCATATTTGTTATTGCTTTTCCTGATCCAGTATGTGATATATAATAATTTGTAATATAGCACTTAATATATATTATTCTCTTACTTAGTCATCACAATATCTCTGTGAGACTATAAAAGCAGACACACCAGCTGCAATTTACAGTTGAGGAAAACAAGGAGCTGGGACTTGTCTAAGAGCTTGCCTGCTAGCCAAAAGGTCAGCAATTCAAATCTACCAGCCCCTCCTCTGAAAACCTATGGGGCAGTTCTACTCTGTAGTATAGGGTCGCTATGAGCAGAATTGACTTGATGGCAACAGGTTTGGTTTTTTCATTTTTAGTGTCATAAAACTAATAAGTGATACATTTGAAGATTCTTGTGGTTTTGTTGTACAGTCATTCAATTGTCTTTATGATCAGTTTCTGCTATTTAGAAATGATGCTCAGAAAGCCAAATTGCTATTAACATTTAGAGTTATTAGTGGTGACCCAATAGTTTAAAAATCTAGGGCTCCTCATTAAATCTAAGGTATAGAACACAAGTCTGAGCTAGGATTATCCAGCCAGAGGCCCCAAATCTTAAGACTTGAGATGTTCCTGGGGAAAATTTGCTTCTGTATGGAGTTTCACATTCGCTTACTAAGACATCTTCATTCAGCATCTCAGTTTTCCTTCAACCAATCATTTTCCTGCCAAAGAAACTGGCTGAGACAAATGGCATGCCTCCAACCAATAAGTTAGGCTGTAAGCTCTGATACTGCCTCAAAAGTATAGACCACGTGTTAACAGGGAGCTGAATGAGATGTACTTCTCTTCTAACTCGTGCATCCATGTATCAGATTACACAAATCAGAAAGTCAGAGATAAATTCCTGTTACTGTAACAGTTTAATGACCCTGTGCACTGATAATAATGTAATCCAATTATATCAGGCCTTCACTCATTACATTGATGACTGTTCTACTCGAGGAGGCATAGAGATAAAGAGGGTGCAAAGAGAAACCAACATGGAGTTATCTTTCAATAATCTTTTATTATTTTTATTTTTCATGGATAAAGGACCACGACTTTGTGAGGAGTAATGATTCCCTTTAACATTACAAAGAACACAATTTCTGAATGATATTCCTATTTTCTGTTCATTACATCAGTCATTTGAGTTAATTGTACGTCATATATACATATATAATAAAAAGTGGACATTAAAAAGAAATAATAGTTGAGGTGATTTGTGGGACCAGTTGAATGCACATAAAAATTAGAACCATAGTAGAAAGAGCATTTAATTAGATTCAGAAGATTTGTAGTACTAGTTATCTATTGTTGCAGAACAAATTATCCAAAAAACTAGTGGCTTAAAATAACAACAGTTGTTATCTCACAGTTTCTCTTTCTCAGGAATATGGGCTTGGCTAAGCTGGATCCTGCAGCTCACAGTTTCTCAGGAGAATGTAATTAAGGTATTGGCTAGAGGTATAGTCATCTAGAGTATTGGCTGGTATCTTAGTAACCTAGTGATGCCATGAATGAAATATGACAGATGGGTAGATTTAAAAGACAGAAATTTATTTTCTCACAATTCTGAAAGCTAAAAGTCTAAATCAGGGTCTTGGCCCTGTCAATTCCTTCTGTGAGCCCCTTCCTCAGTTTCTGGTGTCTGTTGGTGATCTGTATGCTGAGCAAATCCTCACAACTGGACCAATAAGCCATATCATGATAAATGGAGAAAAAATTGAA
Source organism: Loxodonta africana (assembly GCF_030014295.1). Classification (NCBI taxonomy): domain Eukaryota; kingdom Metazoa; phylum Chordata; class Mammalia; order Proboscidea; family Elephantidae; genus Loxodonta; species Loxodonta africana. The sequence continues at coordinate 46,800,848 of NC_087345.1, forward strand.
GTTGTCAAAGATTTCACTTTACTTGGGTGCACAATCAATACCCTAGGAAGCAGCAGTCAAGAAATCAAAAGAAGCATTGCATTGGGCAAATCTGCAGCAAAAGACCTCTTTAAAGTATTGAAAAGCAAAGATGTCACCTTGAAGACAAAGGTGTGCCTGACTCAAGCCATAATGTTTTCAAGACCTCATATCTTGCAAAAACTGGATGATAAATAAGGAAGACTGAAGAAAAATAATGCCCTTGAATTGTGGTGTTGGTGAAGAATATTGAAAATACCATGGACCTCCAAAAGACAGAACAAATCTGTCTTGGAAGAAGTACAACCAGACTGCTCCTTAGAAGCAAGGACTGCGAGGCTACCTCCCACATAACTTCAACAGGTTATCAGAAGGGATCAGTTTCTGGAGAAGAACATCATGCTAAGTAAAGCAGAAGTTGAGCAGAAAAGAAGAAGACTTTCGATGAGATGGACTGACACAAGAAGAAGACTTTCGATGAGATGGACTGACACAGTGGCTGCAACAATGGGCTCAAGGATAACAAGGATGGTCAGGATGGCACAGGACCAGGCAGTGTTTCATTCTGCTGTACACAGGGTAATTGAGATTTGGAATCAACCAGACAGCACTTAATAACAACAGAAAAAATTAAAAATTAATTACTTTGTAAATATATTCTTTTATTTTTAAAAACAAATATTTATTTCCTTTATTTTTATATATTTCATTGGTATTGATGTATAACATTTTCCATTTTAACATTCTCCACATGTACAATTCAGTGACATTATGTTTTTCATGTTGTTTAACCATCACCATTACCTGTTTGCAAATTTTTTATCACCATAATAGAAGCCCAGTGTCACCTAAGCAATGAGTCCCCCTTTTCTACTCCCACCACGTGTCTGTCAGTTTGTCGTACTGTGCAAGCTTGCATGTTGCTGTGATGCTGGAAGCTACGCCACTGGTGTTTAGATACAAGCAGGGTCACACACGGAGGACAGGTTTCAGCTGAGCTTCCAGACTAAGACAGACTAAGAAGAAGGACCCGGCAGTCTGCTTCTGAAAAGCCTAGCCAGTGAAAACCTTATGAATAGCAGTGAACATTGCCTGATATACTGCTGGAAGATGAGCTCCCCAGGTTGGAAGGCACTCAAAAGATGACTGGAGAAGACCTGCCTCCTCAAAGTAGAGTCAACCTTAATGACGTGGATGGAGTCAAGCTTTTGGGACCTTCATTTGCTGATGTGGCACGACTCAAAATGAGAAGAAACAGCTGCAAACATCCGTTAGTAATTGGAACCTGGAATGTACAAAGTATGAATCTAGGAAAATTGGAAATCGTCAAAAACGAACTGGAACACATAAACATAGATATCCTAGGCATTCGTGAGCTGAAATGGACTGGCATTGGCCATTTTGAATCAGACAATCATATAGTCTACTATGATGTGAATGACAACTTGAAGAGCAATGGTGTTGCATTCTTCATCAAAAAGAACATTTCAACACCTATCCTGAAGTACAGTGCTGTCAGTGATAGAATAATATCCATACACCTACAAGGAAGACCAGTTATTATGACTATTATTCAAACTTACACACCAAACATTAGGGCCAAAGATGAAGAAATAGAAGGTTTTTATCAGCTGCTATAGTCTGAAATTGATCCAACATGCAATCAAGATGTATTGATAATTACTGGTGATTAAAATGTGAAAGTTGGAAACAAAGGAGAAGGCTCAGTAGTTGGACGATATGGCCTTGGTGATAGAAACAATGTTGGAGATCCAATGATAGAATTTTGCAAGACCAACAACTTCTTCATTGCAAATAGCTTCTTTCACCAACTTAAACGGCGACTATACACATGGACCTCACCAGACGGCACACACAGAAATCAAATTGACTACATATGTGGAAAGAGATGATGGAAAAGCTCAATAACATCAGTCAGAACAAAGCCAGGGGCTGACCGTGGAACAGACCATCAATTGCTCTTGTGCAAATTCAAGCTGAAACTGAAGAAAATCAGAGGAAGTCCACAAGAGCCAAAATATGACTTTGAGTATATTCCACCTGAATTTAGAGGCCATCTGAAGAATAGATTTGACGCATTGAACACTAGTGACCAAAGACCAGATGAGGTGTGGAATGACATCAAGGACATCATCCATGAAGAAAGCAAGAGGTCACTGAAAAGACAGAAAAGAAATAAAAGACAAAGATGGATGTCAGAGGAGACTCTGAAACTTGCTCTCAAACATTGAGCAGCTAAAGCAAAAGGAAGAATTGATGAAGTAAAAGAACTGAACAGAAGATTTCAAAGGGCCTCTCAAGAAGACAAAGTAAAGTATTATAATGACATGTGCAAAGAGCTGGAGATGGAAAACCAAAAGGGAAGAACACACTTTGCAATTTCTCAAGTTGAAAGAACAGAAGAAAAAATTCAAGACTCAAGTTGCAATACTGAAGGATTCCATGGGGAAAATATTAAACGACACAGGAAGCATCAAAAGAAGATGGAAGGAATACACAGAGTCATTATACCAAAAAGAATTAGTCGATGTTCAACCATTTCAAGAGGTGGCATATGATCAGGAACCTATGGTACTGAAGGAAGAAGTCCAAGCTGCTCTGAAGGCATTGATGAAAAACAAGGCTCCAGGAACTGATGGAATATCAATTGAGATGTTTCAACAAACAGATGGAGTGCTGGAGGTGATCACTCGTCCAGGCCAAGAAATATGGAAGACAGCTTCCTGGCCAACTGACTGGAAGAGATCCATATTTATCCCTATTCCCAAGAAAGGTGATCCAACCGAATGCAGAAATTACAAAACAATATTACTATGACACGCAAGGAAAATTTTACTGAAGATCATTCAAAATCAGTTGCAGCAGTATATTGACAGGGAACTGCCAGAAATTTAGGCCAGTTTCAGAAGAGGACGTGGAACCAGGGATATCATTGCTGATGTCAGGTGAATCCTGGCTGAAAGCAGAGAATACCAGAAGGATGTTTACCTGTGTTTTATTGACTATGCAAAGGCATTCGACTGTGTGGATCATAACAAATTATGGATAACATTGCGAAGAATGGGAATTCCAGAACACTTAATTGTGCTCATGAGGAACCTTTACATAGATCAAGAGGCAGTTGTTCAGACAGAACATGGGGATACTGATTGGTTTAAAGTCAGGAAAGGTGTGCGTCAGGGTTGCATTTTTTCACCATACGTATTCAATCTATATGCTGAGCAAATAGTACGAGAAGCTGGAGTATATGAAGAAGAATGGGGCATCAGGATTGGAGGAAGACTCATTAACAACCTGCGTTATGCAGATGACACAGCCTTGCTTGCTGAAAGTGAAGAGAACTTGAAGCATTTACGAATGAAGAACAAAGACCACAGCCTTCAGTATGGATTGCACCTCAACATAAAGAAAACAAAAATCCTCACCACTGGACCAAAGAGCAACATCATGACAAACGGAGAAAAGATTGAAGTTGTCCAGGATTTCATTTTACTTGAATCCACAATCAACAACCATGGAAGCAGCAGTCAAGAAATCAAAAGGCACATTGCATTGGGTAAATCTGCTGCAAAGGACCTCTTCAAAGTGTTGAAGAGCAAAGATGTCACCTTGAAGACTAAGGTGTGCCTGATCCAAGCCATGGTGTTTTCAATCGCATCATATACATATGAAAGCTGGACAATGAATAAGGAAGACCAAAGAATAATTGACGCCTTTGAATTGTGGTGCTGGAGAAGAATATTGTATATACCATGAACTGCCAAAAGAACAAACAAATCTGTCTTAGAATTACAACAAGGATGCTCCTTAGAAGCAAGGATGGCGTGACTGCGTCTTACATACTTTGGACATGTTGTCAGGAGGGATCAGTCCCTGGAGCAGGACATTATGCTTGGCAGAATACAGGGTCAGCAGAAAAGAGGAAGACCTTCAACGAGGTGGATTGACACAGTAGCTGCAACAATGAGCTCAAGCATAACAATGATTGTAAGGATGGCTCAGAACCGGGTAGTGTTTCATTCTATTGTGCATAGGGTCACTATAAGTCGGAACCGACTCGATGGCACCTAACAATAACAACATTTCTCCTCCCTGCCACCCACTCCTGGTAACTACTTATAAACTGTGGTCTCTATATACTCACCTAGTTCAGATATTTCATGTAAATGGGATCATATAATAACTATCCTTTTGAGTTGAACTTATTTCACTCAGCATGATATTTTCAAGGTTCGTCCATATTGTAGAATCTATCAGATTTCATTTCTTTTATGGCTGAGTAATATTCCATTGTATGTATCTGCCACATTTTATTTAGAAGTGATTAAATTTGGGATCTACCATACACTGGTATGACCGTATTAACATAACTAAAGAAAACCCTGTTTGCAAACAGGATTATATACAGAGGCACAGAATCCAGGATTTCAACAAATATTTTGGGGGGATGCAATTCAGTCCATAACAGCTTGCAGGGATTTGCTTCCAAGCTCACTTATATAGCTGTAGACAGGATTTAGTTCCACTCCTGCTATTGGAATAAGGCACTTAATTCCTCATAGGCTCTTGTTCAGAGATCATCCTTTGTCCTTGAAAAGTGGGTATATCCACAGTGTAGTTCATATTTGGCGTCTTGCTTTATCAGAGCAAGAGCAAGAATGAGACAGAGATGGAAACATCAGAGTCTTTTATAAAATAATTTTAATTGAAATTTCAACATTTGTCACATTGTGTTCATTAGATGGAAGTCACTAAATTCAGTCCACACAAAAGGGGAGGGAATTACACAAAGACATAAATGCCAAGAGGCAGAAATGTGAGAGCCATTTTAGAATCAGATTACCATATCTATATTCAAGTACTGATTGCATAATTAAGAGTAATATGGCAGGAACAAGTCAGCAAGCCTGATAGTCTACATGAGCCACGACTCATCCACTCTAAGACCAGAGGAACTAAATGGTCCCCAGCTACCTCTGGTGACCATTCTGACTGGGGTCACAATACATGGATGAAGATAGAACGGGAGAAAAACGTAGAACAAAATTCAAATTCTTAAAAAATCTAAACTAATTAGACAACTTGAGACCAGAGGACTTCGTGAGACAATCACCCCAAGACACTCTTTAAACTTTGAATTGAAAGTATCCCTTGAGATCACCTTTTAGGGAAATAGCAGAGTGACACACATAATAAAGGACATTACCCATAAGATCGGTGCTCTGCTGAAAAACCATGTGTCTGAGACCAAAAAGCCAACATTTACTCTAAAGGAAAATGAGACGATAAAGGGACAGGGAAATTAGAATACTGAAAATGGAACAACCAGAACACAATTAAAGAGACTGTTGACACATTGCGAAAAATGTTACTCATGTCACTGAACAATTTCTGTGGAAATTAACAAATGGAAACCTAACTTGCTCTGTAAACTTTCACCAAAACACAATAAAATATTACTAAAAAAAAAAAAAACCAGAAAGAGTAATACAGCTTTAGATAAGATATTCAACTACTTTTTTTGTAGTGCTTTAAATGAAAGTTTAAAAATCATGTCAGTCTCTCTTACGAAAATTTACATACACCTTGCCATACACTTCTAATTGCTATCCCTCCAATGAGACAGCACAGTTCTTCCCTCCATTCTCTCTACTCACTTCCGTTAGGGTAGCTTCTGGCCCCTCAACCCTCTCATCCCCACTCCAGACAGTAGATGCCAACATAGTGTCATGTGTCCACTTGATCCAAGAAGCTCATTCTTCACCATGTCATTTTCCATCCCCTTTTCCAGTCCAATCCCTGTCTGAGGAATTGGTTTGGGGAATGGTTCCTGTCCTGGGCTAACAGAAGGTCTGGGGACCATGGCCTCTGGGGTCCCTCCAGTCCTAGTCTGACCATTAAGTCTGGTCTTTTTATGAGAATTTAGGGTCTGCATATCACTACTCTCCTCCTCCCTCAGGGTTTCTCTGTTCAACCACTTTTTAAATTTAAGACAGCTAGGCTCTGTTTTGTCACTTGTTAAATGGTGTAATGACTCTTTCTTTGAAAGCAACTTACAGTAAGAATCATGGCATGGTTAAAATCATGAAGTACTATGTAAAAAGAAATCAATAGTGCTGTTATTATTGCTGTTACTATTAGTTTTTTTTTTTTTTTAGTAGTACAAATAATAATAATAGTCTAATAGTGGTATTATTGAAATGAGGTTCATGGTATGAGGTTTGAATATGTAACTTGGAACAAATATTTTAGGTGGCTGCAAAAGCTAAAGGTGAAATCCCAAACTTTAGAAAACATGTGAGCTTTAAGGTAAAATATTCAGTAGAGTGAGTAAAGCATTGATTCATTTTAGAACTATTTTTGAGCACCTTTGCAGTGCCGGTCAAACTAAGTGTAGCTCAACTGTAGATCTAAAGTGAGCTTAATTTTCCTTTTGTATTTGGAATAGATTTAGGGGAAGAAAAAAAAAAAAAAACCCTCAAAGGGAATTAGAATTAATCTAATGCAAACCTCATGTTTTATAAAAGTGGAGAGAGACAAGATTAAAAGTTCAGATCTTAGAGCAAGTGAGGAGCAGTCAGTCCTAAAATCTCAATCCTCTGATATTTAGGAGAGTATATTTATTCCTAGGTTTTATTTTATATTTGATAACTTTATTATTTCTAACAGAAAAACAGAATAGTTGTAAAGAGATAAGGATGAACCAGTAAGAATGAATATTTCATCTTAGACACATAGAATGACCAGAAGTTTTTTATACATGGTTCAATCTTTAAAAATTTATTTTTGTAAATTTAAATAAAAAATAATTTACTGAAAAGTTTTGAAGCCTTTAGAATTAGAGTAAAGAGCTAATTATTATACATATTAAATACATATATTACTGTCCTTTCCATTTGCATTAAATTTTTTTTGTGAAAGCCAAGAATTAAAATGTTTAATATTTATACTCATTATTTATAGAAGATTTTGGAACACACTTGAGTGATTTTGTAATAACAGGCTTGTATCAGTGTGGGAATTTGAATGATGGGTTAAAACTCTTTCTCACCATTGGCCTTCAAGTAGAATTTACCAGGGCTGCTTTTAAATAATACTGATGCCTTAGTCCCCCATATGAGACCAAATAACTCAGGATCTCTGGAGTTGGGTACAAGGTGTCAATTTTTTTTACAATTCTTTGTGTGATTCTAACATGTAAACAGGGTGGAGAACCCGTGATTCATTCTAAAGAAGGTGTCAGCAGGTGGGGCCAAGATGGTGGAGTAGTCAGACGCTTCCTGTGGTTCCTCTTACAACAAAGACCAAAAAAAAAAACAAATGAATCGATTATATATGATGATCTAGGAGCCCTGAACATCAAAGGCAAAGCTGAGGAATCAGACTGAGTAACAGGGAGAGGAAGAAACAGTTCAAAAGCAGCAAGGAGTTGCCAGACCACACCCGGTGGGAACTGGCAGCCCACAGGCTGGCTCTGCTGGTGCAAGCATGGCGAAGCAAGCAGTGGCTTCGGGGGTGCTTTTTCTACACCAGAAGAGACAGAGCAGTGGAGAGTCTACTCATGCCTCCAGAATCAGTAAAAGCCGCTCTCATTCAGCAAAATATAAGTACATTCATCTAACCTACCACATGGATCAGAAAACACCCCACAGAGAAAAACCTCTCTCCCATTTACCTGCCCCATTCCTGCACTGCACTTGGGTCCAAGCCAGCATCAGAGATTGCCACATTCCCTGGGCCAGAAGTGGGACCCACCACTTGTCCTGAGCCATTCCCCCAGCCTTTGAGAAGAAAAAAAAAAAAAAAACAGGGAAAAATAATTTGCCGACTCCCTTAAGCCAGGAATTCTGGGCAGGCACAGCTCCTTTCCTTAGGCACAGACATAAGGGGTCCATGGACTTTGAGTGCCTTTCACCCCTGTGGGTACCTGTGTGGGCCCACTTCAACAGCTATGGCAAGTTCAGGACATTGGAAATAGTTCTCCCTATAAAGCAGGGTCCTCACCTACCCACATCAGGGGCCTAAGGACTGGCAGCTCCACACATGCCACCTAGCCACCCACCACAGGGACCCAAGAATAAGTGGCGCCTCCCAGTCCTTACAGCCAACAGCATTGGATGCCCATACACTGGCTGCAAAACCACCCACCTACACTCTCTAGGGAACAGGGACACACTTTCCTTCCAGACACTCAGGAGCAGTTGTCACCCCCTGCCTTGCTCAGTGTGTGACCCTCCACTGCAGCCAGATACCTGTGCTGTGTGCCTACACAAATCACCTCTGCCCATCTAGGACTGTAGGTGAGAGCCTGCACCACACACTTGGTTACTGACTACCTTGGAGATCTGAGCTGAAGCCATACAAGAAAAGTAAACGGACTCCTGGGCTCACATACCTAGTAACAGCTCTAACTACCTGGTGTACAACATTATAGTTTCAATAGTGCCAGTAATCAAACTAGCCAATCTGGGCATATCAAAACAAAATGAGAAGCTAGGACACAGTAAGCAAACATAAAATAAATAAAAACAATAACTTACTGATGGCTCGGAGACAACAGTTAACATCAAATCACATAAAGAGGCAGACCAAAGAAGGTTCGAGAAATCTTCTGGATGAAGAGAACTTCCTGGAATTACTGGAGGTAAAATACAAAAGATTAATATACAGAGCTCTTCGAGGGATTGTGAAGGATATCAGGCAAAATGCAGAACAAGTCAAGGAGAACACAGACAAATCAATAGAGGAATTTAAGAAGATTAGAGAGGAGCATAATGACAACTTTAACAGCCTGCAAGAATCCTTAGAGAGACAGCAAACAGAAATCCTCTAGGTTAACTATAAAATTTCAGAGTTAGACAAATCAGTAGAAAGTCATAGAGTCATAGGAGCAGAATACAAGCAATGGAGGTCAGAATTAGTGAGATTGAAGATAAAGCACTTGACACCAAAATATTTGAGGAAACATCTAATAAAGGAATTTTAAAAAATGAAGAAACCCTAAGAATTATGTGGAACTCTATCAAGAGGAATAAACTACGAGTGATTGGAGTATCAGAATGGGGCGGGGGGGAAGGACAGAAAATGCAGAGAGAATTGTTGAAGATTTGTTGGCAGAATAAGTCCCTGATATCATGAAAGATGAGAAGATATCTGTACAAGATGCTCATCGAACCTCACACAAGAAGATACCAAAAGAATGTCACCAAGACATATTATAATCAAACTTGCCAAAACCAAAGATAAAGAGAGAATTTTAAGAGAAGCTAGAGAAAAACGAAAAGTCACTTACAAAGGAGAGTCAGTAAGACTAAACTCTGACTATTCAGCAGAAACCATGCAGGCAAGAAGGCAATGGATGACATATAAAAACCCTGAAGAAAAAAAGTTGCCAGCCAAGAATTATATATCAAGCAAAACTGTCAAACATGATGATGAAATTAGTACATTTCCAGATAAACAGGAGTTTAGAGAATTTGCAAAAAAACAAACCAAAATTATAAGAAATACTAAAGGGAGTCCTCCAGTTAGAAAATAACATCAGATAACAACCCAAGATTAGAACACAGGGCTGAGCAACCAGATATCAACCCAGATAGGGAAATCACAAAAATAATTCAAAGCTAAAACACTGAAAACAGGGAAACAGATGTCATTATGTAAAAGGTGACAGTACTAAAACAAAAATGAAGGACTAAAAATGTAGTCATACATCTTTCCAAAGGAGATTAAGTCAAAGCAATATAAAGAAATAAAAGATTGGTTTAAGCTTTAAGCTTAGAAAAATAGGGGTAAATGTTAAGGTAACTACAAAGGAAACTAACAATCTTACACATCAAAATAAAAGACAAGGAAGACATAAAGTCTCAGCAAATACAAAATCAACAATGAAAAAGAGGAAAAGAAAATAATAAAGAAAAATGACTCAGCACTCAACAACACACACAAAAAAGACATCGAAATGACACCGCATAGCTATCAAAAATTATGCTGAATGTAAATGGACTAAATGTTCCAATAGACAGAGAGTGGAAGAATGGATTTAAAAAAAAAAAAAAACACAATCCGTCTATATCCTCCCTACAAGAGACACACTTTATACTTAAAGACACAAACAAACTAAAACTCAAAGGATGGAAAAATATATATATCAAGCAAACAACAATAAAAAAAAGCAGGAGTGGCAATATTAATTTCTGACAAAATAGACTTTAAAGTAAAATCTACCGCAAAGGATAAGGAAGAACACTATATGATGATTAAAGGGTCAGTGTAACCCTACAACTGAAACAAAGAGAAAGAGAGAAGCAAAAGAAGCCGTTGGGCATCAGAAGAAAGCAAATAATAAAAATTAGAGCAGAATTAAATGAATTAGAGAATAAAAAAATAATTGGAAGAGTTAACAAGACCAAAAGCTGGTTCTTTGAAAATATCAACAAAATCAATAAACCATTGGCCAAACAGACTAAAGAAAAATGGGAGGAAACAAACAAGCCAAATAAGAAATGAGATGAGCGATCTCACAACATACCCAACTGAAATTAAAAGAATCATAACAGAATACTATGAAAAACTCTACTCTAACAAATTTGAAAACCTAGAGGAAATGGACAAATTTCTAGAAACACACTACCTACATAAACTAACATAAACAGAGGTAGAATAACTAAATAAACCTGTAACAAGAGATTGAAATGGTAATTTAAAAACTCCCAACAAAAAAAGCCCTGGCCCTGACAGCTTCACTGGAGAATTCTACCAAACTTTCAGAGAAGAGTTAATATTGCTACTACTATGGGAATTTCAGAGCATAGAAAAGGATGGAATACTCCCAAACTCATTCTCTGAAGCCAGCATTACCCCGATAGCAAAACCAGGTAAAGACACCACAAAAAAAAAAAAAAAGAAAGAAAATTACAGACCTATATCCCCCATGACCTTAAACACAAAAATCCTCAACAAAATTTTAGACAATAGAATTCAACAACATATCAAAAAGATAATTCACCATGACCAAGTGGAGATTCATACCAGGTATGCAGGGATCGTTCAACATTAGAAAAACAATCAACGTAATACATCACATAAATAAAACAAAAGATAAGAACCACATGATCTTATCAATTGATGAAGAAAAGGCATTTAACAAAGTTCAACACCCATTCATCATAAAAACTCTCAGCAAAATAGGAATAGAAGGGAAAATCCTCAACATAATAAAGGACAATTATACAAAAACAACAGCCAACATTATCCTAAATGGGGAAAGTCTGAAAGCATTCCTCTTGAGAATGGGAACCAGACACGGATGTCCATTATCACCAGTCTTATTCAACATTGTCCTGGAGCAATTAGACTAGAAAAAGAAATAAGGGCATCCATATTGGTAAGGTAGAAGTAGAAGTATCTCTATTTGCAGGTGATATGATCTTATACACAGAAAACCATAAAGAATTTAAAAGAAAACTAATGGAACTGATAGAAGATTTTAGGAACGTATCAAGATACAAGATAAACATACAAAAATCAGTTGGATTCCTCTACACCAACAAAGAGAACGTAGAAGAGGATATCATGACATCAATACCATTTACAATAGCCTCCACGAAGATAATATATTTAGGAATAAATCTAACCAGAGATGTAAAAGATACAAAGAAAACTGTAAGACACTACTACAAGGAACTTACATAAGTGGAAAAACATACCTTGCTCATGGATAGGAAGACTCCACACTGTGAAAATGTCTGTTCTACTCAAAGTAATCTATAGATAAAATGCAATCCTGATCAAAATTCCAATGGAATTTTTTTAATGAGATGGAGAAACAAATCACCAACTTCATATGCAAAAGGAAAGGGAAGAGGCCCCAAAAGTAAAGAATTACTGAAGAAGAAGGACAAAGTAGGGGGCCTCACACTGCTTGGTATTACAACCTATTATGCCACCACAGTAGTCAAAATAACCTGGCACTGGTACAACACCAGATACATAGCCAAATGGAAGAGAATTGAGAATCCGGAAGTAAATTCATCCTCATATGAGCATCTGATATTTGACAAACTCCTGAAGTCAGTTAAATGGGGAAAAAAACAGTCTCTCTAACAAATGGTGCTGGAATAACTGGATATCTATCTGCAAAAAAATGAAACAAGACCCATACCTCAAACCATGCACAAAAATTAACTCAAAATGGATCAAAGACCTAAATTTAAAATCTAAAACGATAAAGATCATGGAAGAAAAAATAGGGATAGTGCTAGGAGCCCTAATACATGGCATAAACAGAATACAAAACATTGCTAACAATGCACAGACACCAGAAGAAAAACTAGATAACTGGGAGCTACTAAAAATCAAACACTTATGCTCATCCAAACACTTCACCAATAGAGTAAAAAGACAACCTACAGACTGGGAAAAAATTTTTGGCTATGACAAATCATATCAGTGTCTAATCTCTAAAATCTACAAGATACTGCAAAACCTCAACAAAAAAAAGACAAATAGCCCAAATGAAAAATCGGCAAAGGACATGAACAGACACTTCACCAAGGAAGACATTCAGGCAGCTAACAGATACATGAGGAAATGTTCGTGATTGTTAACCACTGGAGAAATGCAAATCAAAACTACAATGAGTTACCATCACACCCCAAGAAGGTTAGCATTAATCCAAAAAACAGAAAATAATAAATGTTGGAGAGGTTCTGGAGAGACTGTAACACTTATACACTGCTGTTGGGAATGTAAAATGGTACCACCAATTTGGAAAATGATTTGGCACTTCCTTAAAAAGCTAGAAATAGAAGTACCATACGATCCAGCAATCCCACTCCTTGGAATATATCCTAGAGAAATAAGAGCCTTCACATGAACAGGTGTATGCATACCCATATTCATTGGAGCACTGTTCACAATAGCAAAAAGATGGAAGCAACCTAGGTGCCCATCAACAAATCAATGGATAAACAAATTATGGTATATTCGCACAATGAACTACTATGCAAAGATAAAGATCAAAGACAAATCCTCAAAACATTTCATAACACTGATGAATCTGGAAGGCATTATGCTGAGGGAAATTAGTCAGTCGCAAAAGGACAAATATTGTATAAGACCACTATTATAAGAACTCAAGAAAAGGTTTAAAAAGAAACGAAAACATTCTTTGATGGTTGTGAGGGTGGGGAGGGGTGGAGATGGGTCTTCACTAACTAGATTGTAGACAAGAATTATTTTAGGTGAAGGGAAGGACAACACACAATACAGAAGTCAGCACAACTGGACTAAATCAAAAGCTGGAAGTTTCCTAAACACAACCAAACACAGAGTAGCAGCGATGGGGTTCTGGGGACATGGTTTCAGGGAACACTGAATTGGTATAACAAACTTTATTAAGAAAAAGTTCTGCATCCCACTTTGGTGAGTGACATGGGGTGTTTCTTAAAACCTAGCAAGCAGCCGTCTAAGAGGCATCAATTTGTGCCAACCCACCTGGAGCAAAGGAGAATGAGGAACATCAAAGGCATAAAGAAAATATTAGCCCAAGCAACAGAAAGGGCCACATAAACCAGAGATTCCATCAGCCTGAGACCGGAAGAACTAGATGGCGCCCGGCTCCAATTAACGACCGCCTGACAGGGAACACAACAGAGTCCCAGGTGGAGTAGGTGAAAAGTGGGGCACAGAAATAAACTCTAGTAAAAAGACCAGACTTGATAGTCTGACTGAGACTGGAAGGGCCCCAGAAGACATGACCCCCGGACGCTCTGATAGCCTGGAACTGAAACCGTTCCTGAAGCCAGCTCTTCAGACAAAGATTAGACTGGGCTATAAGACATAAAGTGAAACTGGTGAAGACTGTGCTTCTTGGCTCAAGTAGATACATGAGACTAAATGGGCAGCTCCAATCTGAAGGCAAGATGACAAAGCAGAAGGGAATGGGAGCTGGTTGAGCGGACACAGGAAATATAGGTTGGAGAGGAGGAGTATGCTACCACATTGTAGGGAGAGCAGCTAGGGTCACTTGCAATGTGTGTATAAGTTTTTGTATGAGAAACTGACTCCAATTGTAAACTTTCACTTAAAACACAATTAAAAAAAAAAAGATGTCAATGATATAAATTCAAGAGTTGAATGAAACTGCCTAGGCCAAAAACTTTCCAAAAAGAAGGACTTTCTCAGCATTTAGTATTCAAAGACATTACAGTTGCTTTCCCTTATAGATCCCTTTTGGACTAATATTTTGATGACTTGTAAAATTTGAAACCATCAAGTTATCAAATTAATCATGTGTCATCACCTGCTAACTGGAAATAGGCGCTACATTTCTAATAAGAAAGGCTAGATTAATGTCATTTTAGTCACAAGAAGTTCAAAATCAATTTCAATGCTAATCAGCAGTTGTAAGAACAGATTAGCAATGCAGTGAAAGCTATTATCCTTTCAAGCATTTGTTTTATGCGATACTCCCTGCCGAGGTGAATAAGGTTGTGAGGTTGTGGTATCATAAAGCAGAGATGTAAGTTTTAAAAAGATAAACAAACAAAAAAAAAAAGGATTCTGTAGAGGAAAAACTTAACTTAAAAAATTCTTAATAAATTTATTTTTCCTACAATAAACAATTATTTTTCCAACAGAGTGAACATATTGCTTTATAAAGTAAAAGTACATATTTTTATAAACTGAAAGATTGAAGTAGACTTGTGTAAATTTTACAGATTTTTGTGTTAATGCATTTTAATTTTAATGCAAAATTCTTGAACACCAAGCTATTTTTGTGATATGTGATATTATTTTAGACTAACATTGCTGTATTTACTTCACTAAATTATTAAATTCACCTAATCAATAGAGAGAAGACAGCATCACAATAATATTCCTAAGAGAAAATACGGTCTTGTTACTCTGGTTCAATGATACCCTGTAAAGAATCCAAGCCATATTCTTTTTTATAGCAAATCTCTTGTTCATTTCCAGTGTAGGTTGGAATGGTATCTATAATTATAGTCACTTGTACATCAAAAATATTATCTATGAAAGGATATTCAGATCAATATAAGTGCTTTTTCCACTGAAGGAAGTTACTTCAAAACTTGATTTTGAATTTAATCTCTCGAGCAGTATTTTGCTAAAGTTTTTAGGTGAAAAAACAAGGTAAAATATTTTTAAACTTTGTTGTTTTGCTTAGGAGTCTAGTTTAAGGCCATGAGTTTCATGTAATAAGTTCAAATATAGATTAGAAACTGAACTAGAGAGCAAACCAATTTGTTTTTATCAGAGTGGACAAAAAAAAATTGAGGATATAAATGATGCAAATATGCATAGAAACTATACATATCATAGATTAAATGCTTTGTTTTCCTTCATGTCGACAATATACTCTTAAAGCACATTTATATATAATGTGTACTCATTTTTGATCAATGCTTGCTTAATACATGCAGGGAAAATAGCCAGGTAAATCTGTGTGTGTGTGTTTATGTGTAAGTATCGAAGTATGCACTTAGCTAGTTGTTAGGCATGCAAACATTCTGATTACTATAAACTAGAAAAATGGTCACAAAATGTCACTTAGAGGTCACTATCATGTTTGGAGAATCTCTCTGAAAAATATCTGCCATTTTCAAGATGGCAGGAGTTATTTTTAGCTTTCCCTTGTTAAAGCCTTTTCAGAATTATTGGGTGAAAAGAAAACAGCAAAGGGAATGTTTTGGAATACAAGGTCAAGTATCCATTCATTCATTCCTTAAAACATAAATGGCTCTAGACCAGGTACTACAAATATTAAGATGAATAAGATATTATGTTGTTTTTATCAAGATAATAATTTTTTGAGAAGAAAAGTAAACAAGTAAGTTCCATACAGTTTAATAGTTATTCTTATAGAGGATACTGTGGGGAATTCTCCCCAAATATGTATTTACTTTGTATATTTTTATTATTGTATCTGTAATCTTAATTCCTCAAAACCACACTTCGCAAAATTTCTTAAATACTTATTGTATAACAGAGTCATGTCACATGTGTTAGATTTTAATTTTTGAGGCAGCACTAGAATTCTAGGTACTATTTTTTGTTTTTAGGCATGATGAGCTAAAATATAATGCTTTTAAAAAGAACCCTCAAATTTCAAGGTTATTTTTCATCACACTCATTATCTGTAGTGATCACCTGGGGGATCTGCTTGATGTTGACTTCACTGTATGGTCCAACTGATGCTGTAGTCTTCATCTGGAGTGTTGCCATTTTCTGTGGCAGAGGAAAAACATGGCTTTGGAGGAGGGGGAGTCTCCTACCCACAATTAAATGTTTTGTCTGAAAATAACACAATTCATTTAGACATTTCTGCCCACACATCATTGACCAAAACCAGTCATATGGCTTCATCCAACAACAAAGGCCAAGAACTATAATTCTATCATAGACTAGAAACTTATAACATGTAACAATAAGGAGAGTCACAGTGATTTTCAGAAGCCGCAGTGCTCTTTTCACTCTTCAGAATATTCCTGAGTAATTAAGTGCAATGTATTATGCAAAGACACTTCCTAATTTGTGCCCAACGAATACTATGATATAATATGTCACAGGATAACTTGAAAAGGGTTCTGTGGTTGAGAAACCTTGCTTACTCTGTCCCTTACCTCTTCCCTCTCTTAATTTTGATGAAGATTTTCTTCATCCTGAAATATTTTACTAAAGAAATATTTTACTCACGTTCAACCTACAGTTTCTAAATGTATTTAACCAGTTTGTTTGTTTTAGGACTTAAATATCTATTACAGTTCTATTGAACAGGGTTTCATAAAAAATCACTTTAGCACTTGGGAAAATGTGTTAATAGGAACCCATTAAGGAAGGAAGTTAGTTCCATGATTAGAAGCAGGGCTTTGAAGAAGTGAGAAGAGTATGGGATTAAAAAAAAACTCTTTAAGATCTCAAAGGAATTGAGTAATTTAACATCTGGCCTAAGCAAAGAAATTGATGACTATGAATTAACTTGCCCATTCCCATTGCCATCGAGTTGATTCCCACTCGCAGTGATTGTATAGGACAGAGTAGAACTGCCCTAAAGGGTTTCCAAGGCTGTAATCTTTACGGAAGTAGATTGCCATGTTTTTCTCCCACGCAGCAACTGGTCGATTAGCACCATTGACCTTCCAGTTAGCAGCTGAGTGCTTAACCACTGCACCACCAGGGCTTCTTTGAATTAACCTGATACACATTTAAATTGTCTTCATCACAAAACAACTTTATCCAACAACATCAAACATCTAAACATCATCTTAACATTCAATATTGTAGGAGTCGGAATTGACTCGATGGCACTGGGTTTGGTTTTGATTTTTTTGTGTGTATAAGTATGATTCATATTAAAAATAAAATAAAAAGCTGTTCCCCTGGTTTATCTGAAAGAATAATCAAATTGTTCCAAGTTCCTGCCTGTATCTCAAATAATTGCTTTGGTTATTTATTTTCAAAAAAGAAATATGACCTTTAATAAAATCCCAGCAATATTTCTGAATAGCTGTTATTAAATTTATTTTAGTCTTATGTTACAAAGTGGTAAATTTAAAATGAGTTATCAGCATTAAAATTCATTTACAAAATACATGAAATGCACTTGCAGTTAAAGTTAGGTGTGATTCTCAGGTATCTTTGGGATGACCTACTTTTTCTTCTTTTTCTCAGAGGATGTATATATCCTGTTCAAGATAACTGAGAAAAAGAAATTCAGAATATGGTTGCAAGTTAGGAACTGTTGTTTATAATGATAAAGAATTATTTGCTTTATGAAATACTCCCATCAGTATGTATCCACTTAAATTTTTCTTAGCAGCTAATGAGTTCTTTCTGAGACATGTTTTGTTGATGGGTCATTGGAAAAATGTTCTTGGCTTGCTTATAAGCCTTAGCATTGAAGTATACTGAGAATTTTCAAAGAAATAATCTTTTACAGAAATGTGAATGGTCTTTTTATATTCCCATTCAAGTGGAATACAATGAGATCTTGCCATAAAATACCCAGAAAAGTAGGATTTTGGGGGAAACAAATGTCAAATATGAAAAAAGAGTGTAATAAGCAAATATTTAATTTTAATATTAACCTAGATTCAACAGCTTGCAAATCTACTTCAAGGATCTTGGAGTCTGCCTCTTCATGGCTCTAGCATCCATTTAGTTTATGGACCTAATAATCCTGCTTTAACGGTAGGACTTTGCAAAAAATACCTACCAGGCAGATAAATATTTGAAAAATAATTTTATTTAAATATCTCTAATGGTAGATATAAGGAACCCTGCAGTGCAGTGGTTAAGCACAGCACTGCTAATCAGAAGTTTCGTGGTTTGAACCTACTAGATGCTCTGCAAGAGGAAGACCTGACAGTCTACTTCTGTAAAGATTACAGCCTTGGAAACACTTTGGGGCAGTTCTAATCTGTCCTATAGGGTCACTATAAGTTGGAATCAACTCAAAGACAGCTGGTTTGGTTTGGTGTATTTAATGGTAGGCACGAGTAGTATAAGAGTGTACCTAGAAAACGTTATCATGTCCTTTGGTTTCAAGATTTTATAAAGTTAAGGCAGTGTTATGGATTGAATAGTGTCCCTCAAAAATGCGTGTTGTAAATTGTAACCTCTAGGCCTGTGGTTATAATCCCATTTGGGAATAGATTATATTTGTCAGGTTAATGAGACAGGATTAGGGTTTATCTTGAGTCAATGTCTTTTGAGATATAAAAGAGATTAAGTACAATCTAGCAAAGAGTGACGGGAAAGAGAGATGCTAAGCACATGAAGACTGCCCAGGAGCAGAAGCTCCGAAGAGTAAAGAACCGTCCTCTGCAGTCAGTAGAGAGAGAAAGCCCTTCCCTAAAACCAGCACCGTGAATTTGGGCTTCTAACCTCCTAAACTGTGAGAAAAAATTTCTTTATTTGTTAAGGCCACCCATTTGTTGTATTTTTGTCAGAGCAGCACTAGATAACTAAGACAGAATTTAGTACCGAGCAGTAGGGATGCTGCTGTAATAAATACCTACAAGGTGGAAGTGGTTTTGGAATTGGGGAATGGGTAGAATCTGGAAGAGTTTTAAGGTGCCAAATGGTGGTGCAGTGGTTAAGAGCTCAGCTACTAACCAAAAGAATGACAGTTCAAATCCATCAGCCACTCCTTGGAAACCCTATGGAGCAGTTCTACTGTGTACTATAGGATCGCTGTGAGTCATAATCAAATTGACAGCAATGGGTTTGGTTTTTTAATAGTAAAAAGCCTAGGTTGCCTCAACGAAGACTGTTTGTAAAATTATGGATGCCAAAGGCAGTAATGGTGAGGGCTCAGAAGGAAGTGAGGAGAGCTGTAGAGAAAGTCTCTATAATTTTAGGGAATACATATGGTGCCAGCAGCAGAATATTGTTAGAAATGTGCATGTTAGATGTGCTTCTGGTGAGGCTTTAAAAGAAAATGATGAACATGTGATTGGACAATAGAGGAAGGGCAACGATTTCTAAGCAGTGTCAAAGAACTTGTCTGAATTATCTTCAAATATTTGGTGAAAGGTAGAACTTGTAAGTGATGAACCTGAATATCAGGCTGATGCGATTTCTAAGCTAAATCTTAAATGGGTCCATGTGGTTTCTCCTTGCTGCTTATGGTAAAATGTGAGAGGAAAGAGATGAACTTAAAGATGAATTGCACAAAATGAAAACAGAACTTAAAGATTTGGAAAATTCTGTTGTACAAATGAAGAACACATGTCCTAAAATGCTCACCAAGGATGTGGCTACACAATCTTTTGTTAAAGAGATTAAGCCTGTGACTGATGAATCTAACTAACCACCACGGCAGAAAACCCATTAGCTTAGAAAGAATAGGATAAAGAACAAAGGAAAAGAACGCTGTCTGCCTCTTGGAATTCTACAGGGAGAAAACAGGCCAGAGGAGCCACATCTGTTGTACTCCAAGAAAACAAAAGGATAATTCCTGGAGCAGCATGGAGATCAGCAGAGCTGCTGGAAGGAGCACAGGAAGCAGGGTCTCCCCAGTTTCAAAGGGTGGGGTCACTATCTCCAGTATCTCAATGGGTGAGGCCACAACTTGCAAGGTTTCAAAGAGTCTGATGTTTGCCAACTTGGTTCTGGAGCATAGGACTGATGTTGAGGCGTGTGAAGGTGATGGGACCTCTGCACAAAGATGAGAGGACAGGCATGTCATATCTAAGTGGCAGAAGAATGGAGTCTGCAGGGGTCTGGGATGTGGAGTCTCCACTCGGATGGCCTAGAAAATGGGACCGCCTAATGCTGAGGGAACAGAGTTGTCATCCTAGATGTCCTGGAAGGTGGAGCTGAAGTCCAGAGGCAAGGGGCCTCCATCAAAAATCCAGAAGGTGTGGCCAACAACCAGAGTGTGGAGGGCAGGGCCATTTCCCAGGTAGTCTCAGAGAACAGAAGATTATCTTCAAACTTTGAGAGCTAATGTAAATTGTTCCACTGGGTTTTGGACTTGCTTGGTGCCCATTATCCCGTCTTTCCCTCCAATTTCTCCCATTTGTAATGGAAATGCCTACCTTTTGCCTGTAACACCATTGCACTTTGAAAACAGAAACCTTATAAGCTAGATTTCACAGTTTCACTTATGAAAAGGAATTTTCCCCAGGATAGACTACACCTAAGTCTCACCCATACTTAATTTAGATTATTCAGAAAGTGAGATTTTGGATTTGGAGTTGATTTAAGATTTTTAGGATGACATCATGGGGTGAATGTGTTTTGCATGTGGGAAGAACGTGAATTTTGGGGGGCCAAAAGGTGGAATGTTCTGTATTAAATGGTGTTGACAAAAAAATATGTGTTGTAAACCCTAACCTCTATGCCCGTGTTTATAATTCCATTTGGGAATGGGTTTTTGTTACGTTAGTGAGGCAAAATTACTGTAGGATTTATCTTGAGTCAGTGTCTTTTGAGATATAAAAGAGATTACACACAAGCTAACAAAGAGAAACGGGGGAAGAGAGATACCAAGCACTTGAAGATTACGCAGGAGCAGAAGCTCAGAAGAGACAAAGACCTTTCTCCAGAGCAGATAGAGAGAAAAATCCTTCCCCTAGAGCCCACACTCTGAATTCAGGCTTCAAACCCCTGAAACTGTGAGATCTTCATGTATCTGTCAATGCCATGAATTGAATTGTGTCCTCCCAAAATATCTGTCAGGTTGGCTAGGCTATGATTCCCAGTATTACTTGAACGTCCACCATTTTGTCATCTGATATGATTTTCCTGTGTTGTAAATCCTATCTCTATGATGTTAACGAGGATGGACTAGTGGCAGTTATGTTAATGGATCAGGAATCAATCTACAAGATTAGGTTGGGTCTGAAGTCAATCTTTTTTGAAATATAAAAGAGGGAAGTGAGCAGAGAGACAAGGGGGCTTCATTTCACCAAGAAAGCAGTGCTGGCAGCAGAGTGCATTCTTCGTATCTGGGGTTCCTGCACAGAGAGGCTCCTAGAACAGGGGAAGATTGATGAAAACAACTTTCCTCCAGAGCTGACAGAAAGAGAAAGACTTCCTCTGGAGCTGATGCTCCGATTTTGAACTTCTAGCTTATAAGACTGTGAGAGAATAAACTTCTGTTTGTTGAAGCCATCCACTTGTATCTGTCATAGCAACACTAGATAACTAAGACAGTTTGTCATACTGTGGTGGCTTGTGTGTTGCTGTGATACTGGAAGCTTTGTCACCAATATTTCAAATACCAACAGGGTCACCCTTGGCGAACAGGTTTCAGCAGAGCTTCCAGACTAAAATAGACTAGGAAGAAGGACATGGCAGCCTACTTACAAAAAAAAAAAAAAAAAAATTGACCAGTGAAAATTTTATGAATAGCAGTGGAACATTGTCAGATGTACTGACAGAAAATGAGTCCCTCAGGTTGGAATGTATTCAAAATATGACTGGGGAAGAGAGGCCTCCACAAAATAGAGTCAACCTTACTGACATGGATAGGGTCAAGCTTTTGGGACTTTCATTTGCTGATGTGGAACAACTCAAAATGAGAACAGCTGCAAAGAGCCAATAATAATCAGAACTCAGAATGTAAGAAGTATGAATCTAGGAAAATTGAAAGTCATCAAAAATGAAATGGAATGCACAAAGATCGATATCCTAGGCCTTAGTGATCAGAAGTCAACGATTTTGGCCATTTTGGATCAATCATATTGTCTACTATGCTGAGAATGGAGAGGAATGGTGTCACGTTCATCATCAGAAAGAACATTTCAAGATCTATCCTGAAGGACAATGCTGTCAGTGATAGGATAATATTCATACAACAACGAGGACCAGTTAATATGACTATTCTTCATATTTATGCATCAACCACTAAGGCCAAAGATGAAGAAGTTGAAGATTTTTATCACTTTTGCAGCCTAAAATTGATCAAACATGCAATCAGGATGCATTGATAATTACTGGTGATTGGAATGTGAAAGCTGGAAACAAAGGACAGTTAGTTAGAAAATATGGCCTTGGTGATAGAAACAACACTGGAAACTGCATAATAGAATTTTGCAAGGCCAACAACTTCTTCGTTGCAAATACCTTTTTCAACAACATAAACAATGGCTATACATGTGGACCTCACCAGATGGAATACACATGAAGGAAAATGACTACATTTGTGGAAAGAGACAGTGGAAAAGCTCAATATCATTAGTCAGAATAGGCCAGGGGCCTACTATGGAATAAACCTTCAGTTGCTCATATGCAAGTTCAAGTTAGAGTCGAAGAAAATTAGAACAAGTTCACGAGAGCCAAAGTACAGCCTTTAGTACATTCCACCTGAATTTACAGATCATCTCAAGAGTACATATGATGCATTGAACACTAATGATTACAGACTAGATGAGTTGTGGAATGATATCAGGGACATCATATGTGAAGAAAGCAAGAGGTCATTAAAAAGGCAGGCAAGAAAGAAAAGTACAAAGTAAATGTCATAACAGAACCTGAATGTTCCATTTGAATGTAGAGTAGCTAAAGTGAAAGGAAGACAGAGAACATTTCAAAGGGAGGCTTTGGAAGACAAAGTAAAGTATTATAATGAAATGCACAAGGACTTGGAGATAGAAAACCAAAAAAGAAGAACACACTTGTCATTTCTCAAGCTGAAAGAACTGAAGAAAAAATTCAAGCCTCAAGTTACAATATTGGAAGATTCTATGGAGAAAATACTGAAAGATGCAGAAAACATCAAAAGAAGTTGGAAGGAATACACAGAATCCCTGTACCAAAAATAATTTGTGCATTCATACATTTCCAGAGGTAGTATATGATCAGGAACCAATGGTACTGAAGGGAAAGGTTCAAGATGCAATGAAGGCATTGGTGAAAAATAAGGCTGAGATGTTTCAACAAATGGATGCAGAGCTGGAGTTGCTCATTCATCTATGCCAAAGAATTTGGAAGACAAATACCTGGCCAGCTGACTAGCCATTCGAAAGAAAGGTGATAGAACAAAATGTGGAAATTATCGAACGATATCATTAATATCACACACAAGTAACATTTTCCTGAAGACCATTCAAATGGTTGCAGCAGTATATCTGTGAGGAATGCCAGAAATTAAAGCTGGATTCAGAAAAGGATGTAGAGCAAGGGATATAGTTGCTGATGTCAGGTGGATCATGGCTGAAAGCAGAGAATATAAAAAATATGTTTTCCTATGTTTTATTGACTATGCAAACATATTTGACTGTGTGGATCATAACAAATTTTGAATAACATTGTGAAGAATGCGAATACCAGAGTACTTAATTGTACCTATGAGGAACCTATAGATAGACTAAGAGGCAGTTATTTGAACAGAACAAGGGGATGCTGTGTGTTTTAAAGACAAGAAAGGTGTGCATCAGGGTTGTATCATTTCAACATACATATTCAATCTGTATGCTGAGCAAATAATCTGAGAAGCTTTACTATATGGAGAAGAACATGGTATCAGGATTGGAGAAAGACTCATTAACAACCTGCAATATGCAGATGACATAATCTTGCTTGCTGAAAATGAAGAAGACTTGAAGCATTTACTGTTGAAGATCAAGGACCACAGCCTTTAGCATGAATTACATCTCAAAAGAAAGAAAACAAAAAGCCTCACAACTGGACCAATAAGCAACATCATGATAAATGGAGAAAAGACTGAAGTTGTCAAAGATTTTCATTTTACTTGGATCCACAATCTACAACCAGGGAAGCAGCAGTCAAGAAACAATCGATCTATTACATTGGGCAAATCTGCTCCAAAATATCACTTTGAAGTGTTAAAAATCAAAGATATCACTTTAAGGACTAAGATGCGCCTGACCCATGCCTTGGTGTTTTCATTCACCTCATATGCATGTGAAAGCTGGACAATGAGTAACAAAGACAAAAGAAGAACTGACGCCTTTGAATTATGCTGTCCTCTGAGAGTAATGAATATACCATGGACCTCCAGAAGATCCAACAAATCCGTCTTGGAGGAAGTACAGTCAGAATGCTCCTTAGAAGCAAAGATGGCAAGACATTGTCTCACATACTTTGGACATGTTATCAGGAGGGACCAGTCCTGTGTTGAAGGACATCATGCTTGGTAAAGTAGAGCATCAGCAGAAAAGAGGAAAAACCTCAACATGATGGATTGACACTGGCTGCAACAAGGATCTCAAGCATAACAATGATACTTTGGATGGTGTAATACCCAGCAGTGTTTCATTCTGTTGTGTATAGCATTCCTAAGAGTAGGAGCTGACTCAATGCCACCTAATAACAGTAACAAACAGTGAGAAAATACACTTCTGTTTCTTAAAGCCACCAATTTCTAATATTTCTGTTATGGTAGCACTAGATAACTAAGACAAGAAATGAATAAAATAATCCTTTTACTATCGAGTATTCTATGATTATTCAACTTCTATCCATGATGTTGTTGTTGTTGTTAAGTGCCATCAAGTCAGTTCTGACCCATAGTGACCCTATGCACAACAGAACGAAACACTGCCCGGTCCTGCGCCATCCTTACAATCGTTGTTATGCTTGAGCTCATTGTTGCAGCCACTGTGTCAATCCACTTTATTGAGGGTCTTCCTCTTTTCCGCTGACCCTGTAGTCTGCCAAGCATGATGTCCTTCTCCAGGGACTGATCCCTCCTGACAACATGTCCAAAGTATGTAAGACACAGTCTCACCATCCTTGCCTCTAAGAAGCATTCTGGCCACACTTCTTCCAAGACAGATTTGTTCGTTCTTTTGGCAGTCCGTGGTATATGCAATATTCTTCACCAACACCACAATTCAAAGGCATCAACTCTTCTTCGGTCTTCCTTATTCATTGTCCAGCTTTCACATGCATATGATGTGATTGAAAATACCACAGCTTGGGTCAGGCACACCTTACTCTTCAGGATGACATCTTTCCTCTTCAACACTTTGAAGAAGTCCTTTGCAGCAGATTTGCCCAGTGCAATGCATCTTTTGATTTCTTAACTGCCGCTTGCACAGCTGTTGATTGTGGATTCAAGTAAAATGAAATCCTGGACAACTTCAATCTTTTCTCCATTAATCATGATGTTGCCCATTGGTTCAGTTGTGAGGATTTTTGTTTTATGTTGAGGTGTAATCCATACTAAAGGCTGTGGTCTTTGATCTTCATTAGTAAGTGCTTCAAGTCCTCTTCACTTTCAGCAAGCAAGGTTGTGTCATCTGCATAACGCAGGTTGTTAATGAGTCTTCCTCCAATCCTGATGCCCCATTTTTCTTCATATAGTCCAGCTTCTCAGATTATTTGTTCAGCATACAGATTAAATAGATATGGTGAAAGAATACAACCCTGACGCACTGCTTTCCTGACTTTAAATCAATCAGTATCCCCTTGTTCTGTCCGAACAACTGCCCCTTAATCTATGTAAAGGCTCCTCATGAGCACAATTAAGTGTTCTGGAATTCCCATTCTTCACAAAGTTATCCATAGTTTATTATGATCCACACAGTCAAATGCCTTTGTGTAGTCAATAAAACTCCGGTAAACATCCTTCTGGTATTCTCTGCTTTCACCTAGGATCCATCTGACACCAGCAATGATATCCCTGGTTCCAAGTCCTCTTCTGAAACCAGCCTGAATTTCTGGCAGTTCCCTGTCGATATACTGCTGCAGCTGTTTTTGAATGAGCTTCAGCAAAACTTTGCTTGCTTGTGATATTAATGATGTTGTTCTATAATTTCCATATTTGGTTGGATCACCTTTCTTGGGAATAGGCATAAATATGAATCTCTTCCAGTCAGTTGGCCAGGAAGCTGTCTTCCGTATTTCTTGGCATAGACAAGTGAGCACCTCCAGCGTTGAATCTGCTTGTTGAAACATCTCAGTTGATGTTCCATCAGTTCCTGGAGACTTGTTTTTTGCCAATGAGCAGCTTCAACTTCTTCCTTCAGTACCATCAGTTCCTGATCATATGCCACCTCTTCAAATGGTTGAACATTCTTTTTGCTATAATGACTCTGTGTATTCCTTCCACCTTTTTTTGATGCTTCCTGCTTCGCTTAATATTTTCCCCATGGAATCCTTCACTATTGCAACTCGAGGCTTGAATTTTTTCTTCAGTTCTTTCAGCTTGAGAAACGCCGAGTGTGTTCTTCCCTTTTGGTTTTCCATCTCCAGCTCTTTGCACATGTCATTACAAAGTTTTACTTTGTCTTCTCAAGAGGCCCTTTGAAATCTTCTGTTCAGTTCTTTTACTTCATCAATTCTTTCTTTTGCTTTAGCTGCTTGAAGCTCAAAAGCAAGTTTCAGAGTCTCCTCTGACATCCGTCTTGGTCTTTTCTTTCTTTCCTGTCTTTTCAGTGACCTCTTGCTTTCCTCATGGATGATGTCCTTGATGTCATTCCACAACTTATCTGGTCTTCGGTCACTAGTGTTCAATGTGTCAAATCTATTTTTGAGATGGTCTTTAAATTCAGGTGGGATATACTCAAGGTCATATTTTGGCTCTGGTGGACTTGCTCTGATTTTTTTCAGTTTCAGCTTGAACTTGCATATGAGCAATTTGTGGTCTGTTCCACAGTCAGCCCCTGGCCTTGTTCTGACTGATGATATTGAGCTTTTCCATCGTCTCTTTCCACAGATGTAGTCAATTTGATTTCTGTGTGTTCCATCTGGCGAGGTCCATGTGTATAGTCACCGTTTATGTTGGTGAAAGAAGGTATTTGCAATGAAGAAGTCATTGGTCTTGCAAAATTCTATCATTCGATCTTCGGCATTGTTTCTATCACCAAGGCCATATTTTCCAACTACTGATCCTTCTTTTTTGTTTCCAACTTTTGCATTCCAATCGCCAGTAATTATCAATGCATCTTGATTGCATGTTCGATCAATTTCAGATTGCAGCAGCTGATAAAAATCTTCTAGTTCTTCATCTTTGGCCTTAGTGGTTGGTGAATAAATTTGAATAATAGTCATATTAACTGGTCTTCCTTGTAGGCGTATGGATATTATCCTATCACTGACAGCTTTGTGCTTCAGGATAGATCTTGAAACTTTCTTTTTTTTTTTTATAACTTTTATTGATCGAAACTTTACAAATCAAGTCAGACTGTCACATATAAGTTTATATACACCTTACTCCATACTCCCACTTGCTCTCCCCCTAATGAGTCAGCCCTTCCAGTCTCTCCTTTCCTGACAATTTTGCCAGGTTCCAACTCTCTCTACCCTCCCATCCCCCCTCCAGACAGGAGATGACAACACAGTCTCAAGTGACCACCTGATACAAATAGCTCACTCTTCATCAGCATCTCTCTCCTACCCACTGTCCAGTCCCTTGCATGTCTGATGAGTTGTCTTCGGGAATGGTTCCTGTCCTGGGCCAACAGAAGGTATGGGGACCATGACCGCTGGGATTCCTCTAGTCTCAGTCAGAACATTAAGTATGGTCTTTTTGTGAAAATTTGGGGTCTGCATCCCACTGATCTCCTGCTCCCTCAGGGGTTCTCTGTTGTGCTCCCTGCCAGGGCAGTCATCGGTTGTGGCCGGGCACCAACTAGTTCTTCTGGTCTCAGGATAATGTAAGTCTCTAGTTCATGTGGCCCTTTCTGTCTCTTGGGCTCATAGTTATCGTATGACCTTGGTGTTCTTCATTCTCCTTTGATCCAGGTGGGTTGAGACCAATTGATGCATCTTAGATGGCTGCTTGTTAGCATTTAAGACCCCAGACACCACATTTCAAAGTGGGATGCAGAATGTTTTCATAATAGAATTATTTTGCCAATTGACTTAGAAGTCCCCTTAAACCATGGTCCCCAAACCCCGGCCCTTGCTCCACTGACCTTTGAAGCATTCAGTTTATCCTGGAAACTCCTTTGCTTTTGGTCCAGTCCAGTTGAGCAGATCTTCCATTAATTGAGTATTGTCCTTCCCTTTACCTAAAGCAGTTCTTATCTACTAACTAATCAGTAAGAAACCCTCTCCCACCCTCCCTCCCTCCCCGCCTCGTAACCAAAAAAGTATGTGTTCTTCTCAGTTTATACTATTTCTCAAGATCTTATAATAGTGGTCTTATACAGTATTTGTCCTTTTGCCCCTGACTAATTTTGCTCAGCATAATGCCTTCCAGGTTCCTCCATGTCGTGAAATGTTTCACAGATTCGTCACTGTTCTTTATCGATGCGTAGTATTCCATTGTGTGAATATACCACAATTTATTTATCCATTCATCCATTGATGGACACCTTGGTTGCTTCCAGCTTTTTGCTATTGTAAACAGAGCTGCAATAAACATGGGTGTGCATATATCTGTTTGTGTGAAGGCTCTTATTTCTCCAAGGTATATTCCGAGGAGTGAGATTTCTCGGTTGTATGGTAGTTCTATTTCTAACTTTTTAAGAAAATGCCAGATAGATTTCCAAAGTGGTTGTACCATTTGACATTCCCACCAGCAGTGTATAAGAGTTCCAATCTCTCCGCAGCCTCTCCAACATTTATTATTTTGTGTTTTTTGGATTAATGCCAGCCTTGTTGGAGTGAGATGGAATCTCATCGTGGTTTTAATTTGCATTTCTCTAATGGCTAATGATCGAGAGCATTTTCTCATGTATCTGTCAGCTGCCTGAATATTTTCTTTAGTGAAGTGCGTGTTCATATCCTTTGCCCACTTCCTGATTGGGTTGTTTGTCTTTTTGTGGTTGAGAAACGTTCTTTTTGATCAAGAATGCAATGCCATTCATCTTCAAGTTGTCATTCCCAGCATAGTAGACTATATGATTGTCCAATTCAAAATGGCCAATACCAGTCCACTTCAGCTCACTAATGCCTAGGATATCGATGTTTATGCATTCCATTTCATTTTTGATGATTTCCAATTTTCCTAGATTCATACAACATACATTCCAGGTTCTGATTATTAATTGATGTTTTCAGCTGTTTCTTCTCATCATGAGTTGTGCCACATCAGCAAATGAAGGTCCTGAAAGCTTTACTCCAACCACGTCATTAAGATTGACTCTACTTTGAGGAGGTAGCTCTTCCCCAGTCATCTTTTGAGTGCCTTCCAACCTGCGGGGCTCATCTTCCAGCACTATATCAGACAATGTTCCACTGCTATTCATAAGGTTTTTACTGGCTAATGCTTTTCAGAAGTAGGCTGCCGGGTCCTTCTTCCTAGTCTGTCTTAGTCTGAAAGCTCAGCTGAAACCTGTCCTCCATGGGTGACCCTGCTTGTATCTGAATACCGGTGGCATAGCTTCCAGCATCACAGCAACACACAAGCCCCCATAGTACGACAAACTGACAGACACGTGTGGGTCTATCCATGATACAAAACGCGATTTCCCAGAGCCAAGTAAATAAAATTTCACAAGGGACAATGATGGAAAGTTAATTAAATAGTAGAATATAATTTTATAATGAAAAAAATTTTTTTATTCCTTAGGGCCATAAGTAAGCATTAGCTTATAAAATAAGACTCTACAAAGGTAGAATGTTCCTTTAGCTTCTTTAAAACTTCAAGCTGTTTCTAATTGTATTTAAGTCAAATCCATTTTAGGGTAAAATCTCGTGTAAACTAAGTAAGATATTTACAA
Source organism: Loxodonta africana (assembly GCF_030014295.1). Lineage (NCBI taxonomy): Eukaryota > Metazoa > Chordata > Mammalia > Proboscidea > Elephantidae > Loxodonta > Loxodonta africana. Next base: position 46,831,000 of record NC_087345.1, read on the forward strand.
GATGCTTAAGAAAGTATCTGTAACTATGATTGGTCATTTGCACTTTATTAGAACATTTTAAATTTTTTATTGAAATATGTTCTTTTTTGCATGATTTTTAACCATGATGATGCTGCATGTTTAGCTGATATCTGTTTTAAAAAAAAAATTTCAATTTACAGAGTTGATTTTGTACGTTAAAGAAACATCAAATTTATTTATTTTTTTAATTTTGATTCTACCAGGAGGAATTACTTTAAAGTGATAATGAGTATTTAACACCATTTTTAAATGTAGAAGGACCCTCAGAATCTTGTTTAAGAAGCTAATTTTTATTTCCTGAGGAGAGTCCAGGTTGATAAAGTACTTATGTAGTATCAATCACATTATTCTTGATTTTCTTGTCAAACTTATCCAGTACTTGCAACAGGAAACTTACCCTGAAAATCATAGAAAAAAAAAAAAAGAAAGAAAAATTGTGCATACTAATTTAAGCTTCCTTCTATTACTTGGTTTTTGTGACCAGCAAAATGCAATGTGTTCTCCAAATGTATTGATTTTTCTTCCTAGACACACAGAAACATATTTTCTAGCCCCTACACTTTCCTCTAAGGGAATCCCCAGGTGGAACAAACATTAAGCATGTGACTATTAGCCAAAAGGTTGGCTGTTCGAGCACATCCAGAGGTGCCTCAGAAGACAGGCCTGGTGATCTGCTTCCATGAGGTCATAGTCTTGAAAAGCTTACAGATTAGTTCTACTCTGTGCACATGACATCACCCTGAGTGGAATCACCTCGATGACAATTGTCAACAATAGTAATACTTTCCTGTCACACAATTAGGTGGAAGTTTGTGAAAAATTTCTGCTTAATAGAACAGGGAAAGATGTTATATGCACCACAATTGAATTTGGACTGTAATCTCTCCTTCACACAGTCCTCCATTCCCCCCACCCACTGCCCTATTGCTGCAACTTTGTAGGCCATGTGTAAACAGAGCAGCCACACAAGATGGAAGGGTATGGTACTCCTATGGCAACAGTGTTGGACTGTGACATGAGTGAATATATCAACCTTTACTGTGTTAGATATGGAAGAATTTGGATTTTTTTTTTTTTTTTTTTTTGGATATAGCAGCTAGCATTATGTAACCAAAGTCTATATAACCTCATTTAAATTAGGTTTTATTTTATATACAATGTAATAAAACACAATTTCTTTAAGAGTTTAAGTTAGTGACAGCAAAAATATCTGGTTTTTTTTTTCCAATGCAACAGTTTTTATACTATAATACAAAAGAAATATTATCCTACAATTGGTGTATTGTCTATACCTGTTTAATACAGACATTTTACTCTGATTTATACCCTCCATATGCATGATATCTAGCAGGTATACGTAGATCAAGTTTGCTGAAATCATTACATTTTAACTAAAGGAGAAGTTATTTTAAGGATTTTACGAAATAAATAGTAAATGTAAAACTTCTCTTATCCCCATAATTTTTGTAAGTGAATTACAAATCATAAGATGCAACCTTGGAAACACAAAGTCAGTTTTTAAATGTTAGCATATTTAATGATGAATAATTAAAATACTTTTTATAGCTTAATATCATCTTCAGCCAGCACACTTACTTATCATAGACAAATTTTGTTAGCAAGGTATTATTTATAACTAATGTTTCAATTTAAGTGTCTCAGTTCAAGAAATTATTAAATTTAAGATTTAGAGAATAATGTAATGTGGGTCTATGTAAATAAGAAACTTCACATACACTAAAAAAAAAATAAATAACATACACTAGGTGTGTAAAAATAAGTCGGATGTAAATGAGAGCAATGGTTTTAATGGCAATAAAGATTTAGCCATTTCAACAGACTTTTTTCAGCAGGTTTTTAAACGTGATTTTTAGCTACAGTTACCCTCTCTATGTAGTTGTCATCAATACAATACAATATAGTTCTAATTTTATAATAACTTTGTTCATTGAGGAAATGCCAATAAAACTATGCATCTACTTCAGGCCATAATATAACAAATATTCACTACCTGCAGTGTAACCTACTCAGATATATATTGTGTCTCCAGTAATAAACATGCTCAATATATACAATCAATTATAAATATGGTAAATAAAACCTTGCTTTTCAGAACTTACCAATCTTACCTAACAAATATATTTTCATAGCCAATCTTGTGGTGAGCAGGCCAAATGATATTCGTATCTTAATTAGATTGGAAAAGGAACAGAATATGCTCTAATTTAAAAACAACATTTTCCATAGAAAAAAAATGGAACTCGCAACACGCAATTAAGCATTTTTCCATCATTGGGATGGCTCTAAAAATTGACGCTAAGCAGTGGTAAAATGAAAATTCTTAAACGTAAATAAGAGTCAAGAAGAATTTTTGAATCCTCCAGAAAACTACTGAAATAGAAGAGTTCAGCAGAGTATCGGGATACAAGATAAACATACAAAAATCGGTTGGATTCCTCTACACCAACAAAAAGAACATCGAAGAGGAAATCACTAAATCAATGCCATTTACAGTAGCCTCCAAGAAGATAAAACACTTAGGAATAAATCTTACCAGAGATGTAAAAGACTTGTACAAAGAAAACTATAGTACACTTCTAAGAAACCAAAAGAGACTTACATAAGTGGAAGAACATACCTTGCTCATGGATAGGAAGACTTAACATTATAAAAATGTCTGTTCTACCAAAAGCGATCTATACATTTAATGCAATTCCAATCCAAACCCCAAGAACATTCTTTAATGAGATGGAGAAAAAAATCACCAATTTCATATGGAAGGGAAAGAGGCCCCGGATAAATAAGGCATTACTGAAAAAGAAGAACAAAGTGGGAGGCCTTACTTTAACTGATTTTAGAACCTATTATACCGCCACAGTAGTCAAAACAGCCTGGTACTGGTACAACAACAGATACATGGACCAATGGAACAGAATTGAGAATCCAGACATAAATCCATCCACATATGAGCAGTTGATATTTGACAAAGGCCGCAAAACAGTTAAATGGGGAAAAGACAGTCTTTGTAACAAATGGTGCTGGCATAACTGGAATATCCATCTGCAAAAAAATGAAACAAGACCTAGACCTCACTTCATCCACAAAAACTGACTCAAAATGGATCAAAGACCTAAACATAAAATCTAAAATGATATAGATCATGGAAGAAGAAATAGGGACCATGTTAGAAGCCCTAATACATGGCATAAACAGTATAGAAAACATTATAAAGAACGTAGAAGAAAAACTAGGTTACTGGGAGCTCCTAAAAATCAAACACTTATGCTCATCCAAAGACTTCACCAAAAGAGTAAAAAGACTACCTATAGACGGGGGAAGAGTTTTTAGCTAGGACATTTCTGATCAGCCCCTGATCTCTAAAATCTGCATGATACTGCAAAAACTCAACTGCAAAAAAGACAAATAACCCAATTAAAAAATGGGCAAAAGATATGAATAGACACTTCACTAAAGAAGACATTCAGGTAGCTAACAGATATATGAGGAAATGTTCACGATCATTACCCATTAGAGAAATGCAGATCAAAACTACAATGAGATTTCATCTCACTCCAACAAAGCTGGCATTAATCCAAAGAACAGAAAATAATAAATGTTGGAGAGGTTCTGAAGAGATTGGAACACTTCTACACTGCTGGTGTGAATGTCAAATGGTACAACCACTTTGGAAATCGATTTGGTGTTTCCTTAAAATGTTAGAAATACAGCTACCATACGGTCCACCAGTCCCACTCCTTGGAATATATCCTAGAGAAATAAGAGCCTTTACACGAACAGATATATGCACACCATGTTTATTGCAGCACTGTTTACAATAGCAAAAACATGGAAGTAACCAAGGTGCCCATCAGTGGATGAATGGATAAATAAATTATGGTATATTCACACAATGGAATACTATGCATCGATAAAGAACAGTGAGGAATCTGTGAAATATTTCATAACATGGAGGAACCTGGAAGGCATTACACGGAGTGAAATTAGTCAGTTGCAAAAGGACAAATATTGTATAAGACCACTATTATAAGAACTTGAGAAATATTTTAAACTGAGAAGAAAGCATTCTTTTGTGGTTATGGGGGGGGTGGGAGAGGGCTGCTCACTAATTAGATAGTAGATAAGAACTAGTTTAGGTGAAGGGAAAGGCAGCACACAATACAGGGGAGGTCAGCACAATTGGACTAAACCAAAAGCAAAGAAGTTTCCTGAATAAACTGAATGCTTCCAAGGTTAGCGTAGCAGGGGCAGGGGTCTGGGGACCATGGTTTCAGGCAACATCTAAGTCAACTGGCATAATAAAATCTATTAAGAAACATTCTGCATCCCACTTTGAAGAGAGGTGACTGGGGTCTTAAACGCTAGGAAGCAGACATCTAAGATGCATCAAAGGAGAATGAACAACACCAAGGACACAAGGTGATTATGAGCCCAAGAGACAGAAATGGCCACATGAACCAGCAACTACATCATCCTGAGATCAGAAGAACTAGATGGTGCCCACCCACAACCGATGACTGCCCTGACAGGGAACACAAAGAGAACCCCTGAAGGAGCAGGAGGGCAGTGGAATGCAGATCCCAAATTCTCATAAGACCAGACTTAATGGTCTGACTGAGACTGGAAGGACTCCGGGGGTCATGGCCCTCAGACCTTCTGTTGCCCCAGGACAGGAAGCATTCCTGAAGCCAACTCTTCAGACATGGATTGGACTGGACAATGGGTTGGAGAGGGATACTGGTGAGGAGTGAGCTTCTTGGATCAGGTGGACACTTGAGACTATGTTGGCATCTCCTGCCTGGAGGGGAGATGAGATGGTGGAGGGGGTTAGAAGCTGGTGAAAAGGACATGAAAAAGAGAGTGAAAGGAGAGAGCAGGCTGTCTCATTTGGGGGAGAGTAATTGGGAGTGGGTAGCAAAGTGTATATGTGTTTTTGTGTGAGAGACTGACTTGATTTGCAAACTTTCACTTAAAGCACAATAAAAATTAAAAAAAAAGAAGAACTTTTGTTATGAATAATACAGGGAATGAAAGATATAATGTTCATATTTATCTTCCAAAAAGTTCTATAGTTTTTCATAATTCAGAGAGATTTAATAGGAAATCTTTTACTTATAAAACTTCACTGTGAGTTGTTGTTAGGTGCTCTTAGGTTGGTTACTACTCATAGCCACCCCATGTACAACAGAATAAATCACTGCCTGCTCCTACGCGATCCTCGCACTCATGCTATATTTGGGACCATGGTCACAGCCATCTCGTTGAGGGTCTTCCTCTTTTTTGCTGATCTTCTACTTTACCAAGCATGATGCCCTTCTGCAAGGACTGATCCCTCCTGATAATACGTCCAAAATATGTGAGAGAAGTCTTGCCATCCTCACCTCGAAGGAGCATTCTGGCTGTACTTCTTCCAAGGCAAATTTGTTCATTCTTCTGGAAGTTCATGGTATAGCCAATATTCTTCACCAACAATATAATTCAAAAGCATCAATTCTTCTTTCTTCCTTATTCATTGTCCAGTTTTTGCATGCATAGGAGGCAATTGAAAATACCATGGCTTGAGTAAGGAACGCCTTAGTTCTCAAGGTGACATCTTCTCTTTTTAACACTTTAAAGAGGTCTTTTGCAGCAGAGTTGCCCAATACAATATGTTGTTTGATTTCTTGGCTGAGACTTATATGCAGTAATGTCACTAGGAAGATGGGGGGGATACAGACCGCGCTGGGTGACACTTTTAGAGGGAGTGACACTAAAATGACTGTCTATAAAATTTTTGTGCAGTGTTTCAGCAGAAATATATTATTTTTTTATAAAAAAAAAATTCCTGTAATTAGTTATAGCAACAAAAACATTTTTCATAAGGCTAAAACTCTATGCTAATTTGCTTTTTGAGCCTTCTATTTTACTTCAATCAAAGCTGTCATTATTATCCAATTCCAGTGATGCTTCAAATCATGTGATTTTGTCTGCATACACTATTATTTTGGTTGCTGCTGATGTTTTTATAGTTGCTGATTTTGTCAAATTTTCTGTAGTTTTGGCTACAATATTATGGCAATTAGTATTTGTGAACATGTATCCATAACTTCTCTAAGAATGAAGTAGTAATTAAAGGAAATGAAGGAGTGCTATATGGCAATTAAGATTTACCGGTAACATTAGTGAAAAAAAAAATCATTACTAAGGATTCTGTATGGTCTGGTACAGCATGAAGTCCATGGGGAAGGGGTGACACCATCACTTACCACACTGGGTGACACCAACCCTAATGATGCCGCTGCTTCCATGGGCATTGAACATGGATCCAAGTAAAATAAAATTCATGACAAATTCAATATTTTCTCCATTTATCATGATGCTGCTTACTGGTTCAGTTGCAAGGATTTTTGTTTTCCTTTGTCGAGGTGTGATCCTTTGGTCTTCATCAGTAAGTGCTTCAAGTCCTCTTCACTTTCAGCAACGAATTATCCCCTTGCTCTGTTTGAATGACTGCCTCTTGGTCTATGTACAGGCTCTACATTAGCACAATTAAGTGTTCTGGAATTCCCTTTCTTGGCAATGTTATCAGTAAACTGGTTATGATCCACACAATTGAATGCCTTTGCATAGTCAGTAGAACAGGTAAACATCTCTCTGATATTCTCTGCTTTCAGCCATACTATGAGTATGAAGCTTAATTATAATATTGTCTCTTTTTCTATTTGAATGTGTCAGTTTTCATATTATGAGTTTCACACCTGTACTAGCTGAGATTAAAGAGCCATGTCATCTGAGACCACCCAGCAACTAAACTGTGAAAATTAATTTCAATATCACCTAAGCACAACTCCTTGCTGATTTCCTATTACTCCCATACCGGGATATCTGTGACTTTTACCTACCAAGTGGCTTATTTATTATATCAGGCACTACTATACAGATTTACATTGAAAAACTATCTCATATTTGGGTATAAGTTTAAAAAATGCATTTTATATTTGATGGAAGGTTGAGATTATTTTTTTTTTCTTACTGACAAATATTTAACTGAAACTTCCTGATCTTAAATATTAAACTCTCAAAAGCATTTAGGCTAGCTGTCTATGTATGTGGTAAAGTTAATACTAAATTTATAAACAACTTGTATAAAACAGCCAGTATTTCTAGGAAAAAAAAAAAAAAAACGTTTCAAATTAAGTGAAACAAAAACTGACAAAACTAAGAGGCTGAAAAATTTTAAATCAAAGCTGCAGTTTTAGCAGTCCTCCTTTGTTGACTGATAGAACAATACCAGACAAAATTACAAGAAATCTACAGCTTAATATTGTTACTGAAATGTATGAAAATTTTCATAAAATATTAGTAAATAGAATTCACCAGTATATAAAAAGGAGAGTATGTTATGACCAAGTGGGATTTATCCCAGAAATTCAAGATGTTTTAATTTTGAAAGACAATCAATATGATTTACCATATTAGCAAATAAATGGAAAAAAAATATTGGTCCAGTAGATGCAGAAAAATCACTTTACACATGACATATGTCAACAAATATTCATGAAAAAAATTCTCAAGAGACTAGGAAAATAAAAGAACCCCTTCAACATGATAAAGGATACCTTAAAATAACACAAAATAACAACTTACAGCTATCATTTACTAAAAGGTAAATATGAAATGTTTTCCCCTAAAGATCAAGCATAAGGCAGATGCCAACCTTCACCATTTCTAAACAAAGTTGTACTACAGTCTTAGAAAACGCAATACAGAGAAACACACACATACACACGAGAGAGAGCAAGAAAGAAAGTCTGACAGAAAGAGACACACGCTGAGAGGGAGGGAGAGAGACAGAAACAGTGTGACAAAGAAAACATGCAGAGTGGAAGGAGTAAGCTCTTTGATTTGTAGATGATTTTTTTTTTTTTATGATAGTGTACACAGAAAATGCTAAGGAATATACACAATAAAACTTGCTGGATGTAATAATTGAGGTTAGTAAGTCGTAAGACAATAGGTCAATATACGAAATCATATATATATATATATATTTTGGCTAGTGGTTTTATATATATATATATATATATATATATACCTAAACACTAAAAGCTTAAATTTAGCAGAGCCAGCATGGCACTACGGGCAGATGTACCCTGCTGTACCTCCACAAAAAAGACCCAAAAAACTAAGCAAAACAGAGACAAACATCAATCCTGAAATACTAATGGTCAAATGAAGCGATAAAGAATTCAACCAAGCGCCAAGGGCTGTAGAGATCATGGCATAACACAGTTTATAAAGAAAATGTTCTACATTCTACTTTAGTATGTAGCGTCTGGAGTCTTAAAATCATGTGAGCGGCCATCTAAGATACTCCACTTGTCTCACCTCATTGGAAGAAAGGGAGAATGAAGAAAACTAAAGACACAAGGGAAAGATTAAGTCCAAAGGACTGATGGACCACATCTACCATGGCCCCCACCAGGCTGAGTCCAGGACAACTAGATGATGCCTGGCTACCACCACCGACTACTCTGACAGGGATTACAATAGAGATTACAACAGGGATTATTTCTCCAGATAGAGCTGGAGAAAAATATAGAACAAAATTCTAACTCACACACACACATACACAAGACTTACTGCCTGGACAGAGACTGGAGAAACCCTGAGAGAATGGCTCCCAGGCACCTTTTCAGCTCGGTAATGAAGTCACTCCTGAGGTTCACCCTTCAGCCAAAGATTAGACAGGCCCATAAAACAAAATGAGACTAAAGGGGAACACCTGTCCAGGGGCAAAGGCTAGAAGGCAGGAGGGGACAGGAAAGCTGGCAATAGAGAACCCAAAGTCAAGAAGGTAGAGCGTTGAGATGTCATGGATTTGGTAACCAATGTCATAAAACAATATGTGTACTAACTGTTTAATGAGAAGCTAGCTTGTTCTTTAAACCTTCATCTAAAGTATAATTAAAAAAAAAAAAAAGAATTCAACCAGGCACCAAATGTCATAAGAAACTGACAAAGAACAGAGAGTGAGGAGGGCTACGGTGTGAAGTTCCCCCATCAGCTAATGTGGCACAGATTCACCATCTTGGACTCCTCAGCCACCAAGAACGGCAGAGAGAGAGTACAGGAAGGCAGCTTCGTGGAGCTCCCAGCAGGGGACAGAGCACCTGGTAGCCAGCGATACACGCTTTCCCAGCCCCCACTCTTTTTCCCCCTGCACAGCCTCCACAGTTTTCTGGTGGGCTGAGGTCACTCAAGCGGGGAGACACTGGCTCCTTGCCTCTTAATTCTGCCCTACGCACACAAGCCGGCTCCTTCAGTGCCATTTTTTGGCTTCTTTTGGTTTTTTCTCGCTCTCTCACCTCCTTCTTTTCCTTTCTCTTGAACACTTGGCTCCATGTACCATCTACACTCCTTCTTAACAGGATGTACCATCAATGCCACCAAGCCAGTGGGCTCCCTTGAGGCTTTTTTCTTTCTTCTTTCCTCTGTTTCTTGTGTCTCCCTACCTACCTTCCTTTCCTTTCTCTCGGACACCTGGTCCCATGTGTCAACTCTGCTATTTCTTGACAGGCTGTGCAGCACCATTCAACTAGGAAGCCCCTTCCCCAGACTGCACCACCATGCCAGGGGGCTCCCTAGGGGAACTTTTTTTTTTTGTACTCTTTTCTTGTCTTCTTTTCTCTCTCTATCTTCCTTCCTTACCCTTCTCCTGAACACCTGGCATCGTGTACTACCTCCACTCCTTCCTGATACACTGTATAGTCCCACTCGACTCAAGACTTACTTCCAGTGGGCTGCCTTGGGGCATGTTTTTTCTTCTTTTTTTCACTGTTTCTTGTCTATCTTCCTTCCTTTCTTTCCTCCCAGCCAGTTGACTTTTTTTTTTTCTGTTATTTGTCTCTCTTTCCCTTTCTTCTTTTCCTTTCTCCTGCACACCTAGCTGCATGTGTTCTATCTGTCCCTTCTTGATGGGCTGTGCCACACTGCCTGGCTAGAAAGCCACTGGCACACTGCTTCCTTGGGTCTGTGCTACTCCAACAGTAGACTCCCTAAGCACTTTTTTAAGCTTCTCTTTCTATCCTCTGTCTCTACTTTCCCACACCCACTTGGCTCCACACATCACATCCTCCCCACCCCCTCCCCCCTCTACCAGACCTGTCTTTTGGCACCATAGTTGAGTGACTGGCCCTGCCTATTGGACAAGATGGTGAGAAGTATTGTGAACACAGATGAGCAAACAACAAAGAACACCTAGCCTGCCAGCTCAGACATAACCAAAAAAAAAAAAAAAAAAGGGGAAACAAACAAATCTACAAGATGAAGAAAATAATTACTGAATGTACAGAAGACAACGGACTATCAAAACATATTTAAAAAAGGACAAATGGTCCTTGTAGGCATTCAAAATAAAAAACCAGGTGGCCTTCCAGTAGAAAAAAAGGCTGGAACTACTTGATATGGAATTCAAACATCTAATATTTAGGGCTATCCAAGGGACAAAGCAGACAAAAATGAGGAAAAAATAGACAAAATCATGGAAAAGACAGACAAAACAATGGGATAATTCTGGAGAATAATACAGGAAAGCAATGTCCAAATAAGCTCACAACTAGAAATCACACAAAAACAGCAATTAGAAATCCAAAATATAAACAACAAGATTTCAGAAATGGAGAGTGTCACAGAAAGTTTGAGGAGCAGGTTTGAAACAATGGAATACAGGATCAGTGAAATTGAAGTTAACTACTTGGACAGCAATTTGTTTGAGGAAAACTTAGAGAAAGAATGCAGAAAAATGAAGAAACCATGAGAACGATGTGGGATACAATCAAAAACAAAAATTTGCAAGGGGTCTGTCTTAGTTATCTAGTGTTGCTATAACAGAAATACCACAAGTGGAAGGCTTTAACAAAGAGAAATTTATTTTCTCATAGTCTAGTAGGCTAGAAGTCCAAATTTAGGTTGTCAGCTCCAAGGGTAGGGGAAGGCTTTCTCTCTCTGTCAGCACTGGAGGAAGGTCTTTCTTGTCAATCTGATCTTCAATGAGGTTCCAAAGTCCATCAAATGGGGAAAAGACAACCTTTTTAACAAATGATGCTGGCAAAACTGAATGTCCATCTGCAAAAAAATGAAGCAGTATCCATACACAAAAACTAAATCAAAATGGATCAAAGACCTAAATAGAAAACCAAAAACTATAAAGATCATTGAAGAAAAAATAGGATCAACACTAGAGGCCCTAATACACAGCAATTAACAGGATAAAAACCGTAACTAACAAGACACAAACTCCAGAAGATAAGCTAGATAACTGAGTTCTTCTAAAAATTAAACACTAATGCTCATCAAAAGATTTCACCAAAAGAGTAAAAAGAGATCCTACAGACTGGGAAAAAATTTGGCTATGCCACATTCAACAAAAGTCTAATCTCTAAAATCTACAGGAAAATCCAACACCTCTACAACAAAAAGACAAATAATCCAATGAAAAAATGGTCAAAGGATATGAAAAGATACTTCACCAAAGAAGACATTTGAGTGGCTAACAGATGCATGAGGAAATGCTCAACATGACCAGCCATTAGAGAAATGCAATTCAAAACTACAATGAGATACTGTCTCACCCTGAGATTACTGGCATGAATTTAAAAAAAAAAACAGGAAATAACAAATGTTGGAGAGGTTGTGGGGAGACTGGAGCACCTAGGTACTGCTCTTGGGAATGCAAAATGGTGCAACTATTTTGGAAAACAATATGGAGCTTCCTTAAAAGCTAGAAATTGAAATAATATGGGATCCAGCAATTCCACCCTTAGGAATATATCCTAGAGAAATAACAGCCATCACGTGATTAAATACATGTACACTCATGTCCATTGTAGCATTGTTCACAATAGCAAAAAGTAGAAACAACCTAGAAGCCTGTCAACAGATGAGTGGATAAACAAACTATGGTACATACACACAAAGGAATACTATTCCAAGATAAAGAACAATGATGAATCCCTGAAGCATCTCACAACATGGATGAATCTGGAGGGCATTATGCTGAGTGAAATAAGCCAATCACAGAAGGACAAATATTGTATGAGCCCACTGCTATAAAAACTCATGAAAAGGTTTACAAACAAAAAGAAACAATCTTTGATGGTTATGAGGTAGGAGATGGGTGGGGATGGAAAAACAGTACATAGAAAATAGATAAGTGGTAACTTCGGTGAGGGGTAAGACAGTACACAATACTGGGGAAGCTAGCACAAAATTGTCCAAGGCAAGGTCCTGGAAGCTCCACAGAGAGATCCAAACTCTCTGAGGGACCAAATTATTGCGCTGAGGGCTGTGGGACCATGATCTTTGGGAACATGTAGCTCAAATGGCATAACATAGTGTTAGAACAAGAATGCTCCTTAGAAGCAAGGATGGTGAGACTACGTCTTACATAATTTGGACATGTTGTCAGGAGGGATCAGTCGTTGGAGAAGGACATCATGCTTGGTAAAGTGTGGGTCAGCAGAAAAGAGGAAGACCCTCCAGAAGATGGATTGACACAGTGGTGGCAACAATGGCTCAAGGATAACGATGACTGTGAAGATGACATAGGACCAGGCAGTGTTTTGTTCTGCTGTACATAGGGTCACTATGCATTGGAACCAACTCAATGGCACCTAACAGCAACAGCAATAATATTGAAGAAAGAGATCTATATTCAAATGAAATCCAAGCATTCATTGCCTGACCATTACACCATGGTATGACCCATTGTGAGCGGTGATTTTCACCCCAATCGGATACTTTCCTTGGAAGAGTTTAAATGCAAGAGATGATAGCCAACACAGCAGGGAACTGCTTACCTGCTCTTCCTGTCCATTAGGAAACAAAACCTTAGGTGATGGCAATGAGTATGGTTCAATTGGGAGATGTTCAGACCAATGGGAAGCTGCCCCCTCCTGTCCATTGTCATCAAAGCACAGGATGTGGCTCAAGCCAGTCAGTCAACCTTAGTTTACTAGCCTACATGCCAAAGAAAAACATTCAATTTGTCTTGATGCACCTGTGTGCCATGATAACGTATGTAATCCATAATGTTTGTGTGCACTTCCTTGTGAGATAGAGTATAAAAGATTCTGCTTCCCTTTGTTCCTGAAGCTAGATTTGAGGTATATAACTCCTTGCTCCTTGCCTGCCCCCTTGCAATAAAATCTCTTCTTTCCTCCACACCTCCCTCTGTCAGTACTTACACATGGAACAGGGCCTGCTTTGGGTAACAGAGGCAAAGAGAGAAAGCAAATGAAGTGGAGCTGTTTAGAGACAAATAGATAACATAATGCAGAAGGTAAAAAAATAGTTGTGGTTATTAGTAAGCAAAATCTGTTCAGTAAAGAGATAAACAGGAAAGTTAGTACTAGCATTTAACATGCCTGAAAATTCTGAATGACTCTATGACTAGACAGTAAAAAAAAAAAAAAAAAAACAGTATGCAGGAACAAATTTCTTCAAAGTTTTGAGTTCTTGAATTCCTTTTGGGATGCAGGAGTTAGTGTATTACGAATGACAAACAATAGTAATCACTGTCAGGAGACCTGGGTTGTGTTACCAAGGAGAAGCTCTTTGTATTTCTTTACCAGGCTGTTTTCTTAATATCAGCACTCATCTCCAGAGACAGCCCAATTTTTTTTTATATTCTGTATACAGAATTTAACCTCTTACTGGTAACCAATGTTTAACAAAAATATTTATATTGTTTATCAAGAAAAAATTTTTTTTCTGATCTCTCTCTTTACAGAAACACACACACAAATCCTTATGTGCTATCACGAATATTTATACACAAACACACATCTTCAGCAATGTTAAGGGCTGTATAACATTTACATTTAAATATACTATCATTTATCATGGAAGAAAAAATAGGGACAACGTTAGGAGCCTTACTACATGGCATAAACAGAATACAAAACATAACTAACAATGCACAGACACCAGAAGATAAAGGTAACTGGGAGCTCCTAAAAATCAAACACCTATGCTCATCAAAAGGCTTCACCAAAAGACTAAAAACATGACCTACAGTCTGGGAAAAATTCTTGGCTACTACATATCCGATCAGGATCTAATCTCTAAAATCTACAAGAAACTGCAAAACCTCAAGAACCAAAGGACAAATAATCCAATTATAAAATGTGCACAGGATATGAACAGACACTTCACCAAGAAGACACTCAGGCAGCTAACAGATACATGAGGAAATGCTCATGATCATTAGCCATTAGAGAAATGCAAATCAAAATTGCAATGAGATACCATCTCACCCCAACAAGGATAGCATTAATCCAAAAAACACAAAATAATAAATGTTGGAGAGGTTGTGGAGAGACTGTAACACTTATACACTGCTGGTGGGAATGTAAAATGGTATGATCACTTTGGAAACTGATTTGGCACTTCCTTAAAGAGCCAGAAATAGAAGTACCCTATGATCCAGAAATCTTACTCCTTGGAATACATCCTAGAGAAATAAGAGCCCTCACACAAGTAGATATATGCACACTTATGTTCATTGCAGCACTGTTCACAATAGCAAAAAGATGGAAGCAACCTAGGGGTCCTTCAGTGGACAAATGGATAAATAAATTACAACATATTCACACTATGGAATACTACACAATGATAAAGAACAATGCTGAATCCACAAAACATAACATGAATGAATGTGGAAGGCATTATGCTGAGTGAAATAAGTCAGTCGCAAAGGACAAATATGGTATGAGGCCACTATTATAAGAACACAAGGAAAGGTTAAAACACAGAAGAAAACATTCCTTGATGGTTATGAGGGTGGGGAGGGATATTCACTTACTAGATATTGTTGTTAGGTGTCAGTGAGTAAGTTCCGACTTCTAATGACCCCATATAGGACAGAACAACACTGCCTAGTCCTGCACCATCCTCACAGTCGTTATGCTGAAGCCCATTGCTGAACCCACTGTGTCAGTCCATCTCATCTGGGGTCTTCCTCTTTTTCACTGACCCTGTACTTTACCAAGCATGGTGCCCTTCTCCAGGGACTGATCCTTTTTGACAACATGTCCAAAGTATGCGAGACATAGTCTCACCATCCTTGCTTCTAAGGAGCATTCTGGTTGTACTTCGTCCAAGACAAATTTGTTCCCTCTTTCGGCAGTCAATGGTATAGTCAATATTCTTCTCCAACACCACAATTCAAAGGCATCAATTCTCCTTCCATTTCTTTATTCATCGCCCAGATTCCACATGCATAGAAGGAGATTGAAAACACCATAGCTTGGGTCAAGGGCACCCTAGTCTTCAAGGTGATATCTCTGCTTTTCAATGCTTTAAACTGGTCTTTTGCAGCAGATTTCCCCAATGTAGTGCGTCTTTTGATTTCTTGACTGCTGCTTCCATGGATGTTGATCGTGGATCCAAGTGAAACGAAATCCTTGACAACTTCAATCTTTTCCTCGCTTATCATGATGTTGCTTATTGGTCCAGTAGTGAGGATTTTTTTTTTTTTTTTACGTCAAGGCATAATCCATACTGAAGGCTGTGGTCTTTGATCTTCATTAGTAAGTGCTTATGTTCTCTTCACTTTCAGCGAGCAAGGTTGTGTCATCTGTCTAATTCAGGTTGTTAATGAGTCTTCCTCTAATCCTGATGCTCCTTTCTTCTTCATGTAGTCCAGTTTCTCAGATTATTTGCTCAGCATAGAGATTCAATAGGTATGGTAAAGGATACAACCCTGACGCACACCTTTCCTGAGTAAACCATGCAGTGTCCCCTTGTTCTGTTCAAACGGCTGCCTCTTGATCTATGTGCAGGTTCCTCATGAGCAGAATTGAGTGTTCTGGAATTCCCATTCTTCACAATGTTATTCATACTTTGTTATGATCCACACAGTTGAATGTCTTTGTATAGTCAAACCAGTGAAACCCTTAGGAATAACAGCAGAAGTACATAGTAGACAAGAGTTATCTTAGATGAAGGGAAGAACAAGACACAATATAGGGGCAGTCAGCACAACCAGACTAAACCAAAAGCCAAGACAGTTCCTAAATGCAACCAAACACTTTGAGGGACAGAGAAGCAGGGCCTGGGGTCTGGGGACCATGGGTTCAGGGGACATCTAGGTCAATTGGTATAACAAAGTTTATCAAGAAAATGTTCTGCATTCCACCTTGGTGAGTGGTATATAGGGTCTTAAAAGCTACCAAGTAACCATCTAAGATGCATCAATTGGTCCCAACATACCTGAAGCAAAGGAAAATGAAGAACAACAAACACGCAAGGAAAATATTAGCCCAAGAGACAGAAAGGGCCACATAAACCAGGCACTTTATCAGCCTGAAACCAGAAGAGCTAGATGGTGCCCAACTAGCACTGTTGACCACCCTGACATGGAATATGACAGACAGTCCCTAATGGAGCAGGAGAAAAGTGGGGTGCAGAACTCAAACTCTAGTAAAAAGACCAGACTTGATGGTCTAACTGAGACTGGAAGAACCCCAGAAGACATGGCCCCTGGACTCTCTGTTAACCCTGAACTAAAACTATTCCCAAACCCAACTTTTCAGACAAAGATTAGACTGGACTATAAGACAAAAAAATGATGTTCGTGAAGAGTGTGCTTCTTAGTTCAAGTAGATACTTGAGACTAAATGGGCAGCTCCTGTCCAGAGGTAAGATGAGAAGGCAGAAAGGGACAAGAGCTGTTTGAATGGACCTGGGAATTCGGAATGGAAAGGGGGAGTGTGCTGTCATATCATAGGAAGAACAACTGGAGTCACAAAACAATGTGTGTATAAATTTTTGAATGAGAAACTAACTTGAGCTGTGAACTTTCACTTAAAGCACAATACAATAAGTATACAATCATTTAAATTATAATTTAGCCTTTGAAAGACATTTAAAGTTTCCAACACCTTTATAATTACCAACAATTGTTTATACTTATTTTATGTTAATATTTGTCGCTGTCAATGCTTTTGCAATGTACATCTTGGATTTGTATTACTCCAACAAAGAATCTTATAGAACGGTTAGATCAATTTAAATACATCCTAAACCAAACCAAACCAAACCCATTGCCATCAAGTAGATTCCTACTCATAGCGACCCTATAGGACTGAGAACTGCCCCATATGGTTTCCAAGGAGTGCCTGGTGGATTTGAAGTGCTGACCTTTTGATTAGCAGCCACTAACTCTTAACTACTATGCCACCAGCATATCCAAATACTAATCTTAGGGACTGACAGCTTCATGGGCCTCTCCTGAGTTAGGATTCGATATCCTTTATTTGCTGAAACGTATTTAGAGAATGCTCTGTAGAATAACACTTTCAACAATGTTACTCTCACAGAACACATTTTACATAATTTACACTATTTTTTAAATTATTGGATACTTAGTAATGGCTTCAAACTTGTACCTGGATTTAGGTTATTGTTCTAAATTAAGCAAGTATAGTCAGTAATTCAAATTTTGTTAATTCCTAGAAGTACTTAGGCTAAATTAATTTTTTATTGAAATGTAGAAAAATAATTTCTAAGCAAAAGTTTCACACAAATTGAGATGAGCAATGTCAGAGCATAAACTTCATATGTGATCTCCTTTAGAGATTATTTTATTAAACTTCATTAGCAGAATTTTCTCATTGACATATTGATGATTACTATTAGAGAATTTTATATCTCCAAAATACAGCTATAGTGATGCTGGAGACATGGAATATACAAAGAAGTATTTGTTTCTAAACCATACAAAGGATATTGGGTTAACATAATATAACTATGTATTAGCAAAATAGCATAATGTCATATCATCTAAAATTTCAGACCATCTGAATGAAGTGCCAACAAATAGAAAAAATAAAATACTAATAAATTTATACTGAAAAAAGACTGAAATTTGATTTTTTAATTTTAGGGAAACCAGTGGTATCCACAGTAAGTTTGCAGATTTGTTTTCAAAAAATTATGTAAATCACATTTTTACTAGTTTATTTAAACTATGGTTGAAGAAGACTTCAGAAAATATTTTTGGCTTAATGTTAAAACATTACCTCAGAGCAATAGTTTCTGGGGCTCATCTAGCCTCCCTGGCTCCAGAAGGTCTGGAGTTCATGAGAATTTGAAATTCTGTTCTACAGTTTCCCCCTTTTGATCAGGACTCCTCTGTAGAATTCTTGATCAACACACTCTCTTAAGAACTATCTATAAGGGATCAAATTGATAACAGCAGCTAGAAAGATTAGATGGGACTCTTAGAGAACAGTGAGTTTATATCAACAGAGGAGGAACAACTCAGAAAAGGAGGATGAGAATGGTTGCACAACCAGAAGAATGCAATCAATAACACTGAATTACACATGTACAAAATGTTGAATTGACATATGTCTTCCTGTCTATATTTTCAACAACAAAATTAATACAGTTTAAAAAAATTATATGGGTAATATTCTGTAATCAATGTGATACAATTATCTTGGTATGAACATTCTAGGAAAAACAGGCTTTTGTGAAATAGTATATATTGATGTAGCATTGAGGGTAACTTTTATACCTTATATTCACATTCTTTTTAAAGTATAAATGAGTAACTTATCTGTAACATGTATTTGACAGAAATAATTTAAAAGTAATTATACGGAGACAAGCTCTTATACCCCTGGGTAATTTGCATGCAACTTCTTTTATCCTTTAATAATTAATGAACTTTTGATTCTGATATTTGAAACAGAATCCTTAAAAGATGTGGAAAGTGAGAGGAATGTCACATATATCCACAAAACTATCCAAGAAGTAGTCACATAAAAAAGAAAACAATAATAAAACACACAGACCAAAAAAAAAAAAAATGCTTTTAATTGTACTCTCTAGTGACTAAGGCTGCCACTCCTCTGTCAATTTGTCATGCTGTGGTGGTTTGCATGTTGTTGTGATGCCAGAAGCTATGCCACAGTATTTCAAATGACAGCAGGGTCACCCACGGTGGACAGGCTTCAGAGGAGCTTCAAAACTAAGGCAGACTGGAAAGAAGGACTTGGAGACCTACTTTTTAAAAAATTGGCCAGTGAAAACCTTATGAATATTTGTGGAACATTGTATGATATAGCGCTGGAAGAGGAACCCCTCGGTTTGAAAGGCATTCAAAATACAACTGGAGAAGTGCTGCCTCCTCAAAATAAAGAAGATCTTATGATATGGACAGAGTAAAGCTCTTGGCAGCTACATTTACTGATTTGGCCCAACTATAAATAAGAAGAGCTTCAAATATTCATTAGGACTGGAACATGGAATGTACAAAGTATGAATCTGGAAGAACTGGAAGTTGTCAAAAAATAAAATGGAATGCTTGAAGGTCGGTACCCTAGGCATGAGTGAGCTGAAACAGACTGATATTGGCCATTTTGAATCAGGCGATCCTATGGCCTACTATGCTGGGAATGACATTGAAGAGGGACAGCACCACATTCATTGTCAAAAACATTTCAAGATCTATCCTGATGTGGAGCACTGTCAGTGATAGGGTAATATCCATATGCCTACAAGAAATACCAATTAACATAACTATTCTTCAAATTTACTCAACATCCACTAATGCCAAAGAAGCAATTGAAGATTTTTACCAATTTCTGCAGTCTGAATTTGATCAAACATGCAGTCCAGATGCGCTGATAATTACTGGTGAGTAGAAGGCAAAAGTTGGAAACAAAGACAAAGGATTTTTAGTTGGAAAATACGGCCTTAGTAACAGAAACGGTGCCAGAGATCACATGATAGAATTTTCCAAGACTAATGAAGCACTGATTGGGAATACCGTTTTTCAACAACAGAAACGGTGACTATGCACATGAACCTTACCAGATGGAATACACAAAAATCAAATCAACTACATCTGTGGAAAGAGACACTGGAGAAGCTCAATATTGTCAATCAGAACAAGGTCAGGGGCTGACAGCAGAACAGCCCATCTACTGCTCATATGCAAGTTCAAGTTGAAGCTGAAGAAAATTGAAACAAGCCTGTGAGAGCCTTGAGTTTATTCCAAATGAATTTCAAGGTCATCTTAAGAATAGATTTGCTGCAACGAACACTAATGACAGAAGAGCAGTCGAGGTGTGGGATGACATCAAGGGCATCATATACGAAGAAAGTAAAAGCTCATTATAAAGGCAGGCAAGAAAGAAAAGACCAAAACGGATGTCAGAAGAGACTCTTAAGCTTGCTCTTGAACGTAGAATAGCTAAAGCAAATGGAAGATATATGAACAAAAAGAGCCTAACAGAAGATTTCAAGGATGGCTTGAGAAGACAAAGTATTATAATGACATGTGCAAAGACCTGAAGTTATAAAACCAAAAGGGAAGAACACACTTCACATTTCTCAAGCTCAAAGAAATAAAGAAAAAGTTTAACCCTTGAGTAGCAATAGTGAAGAATTCTCTGGACAAAACACTGAAAGATGCAGTAAGCATCAGAAGATGGGAGAATTACACAGTCACTGTACCAAAAAGAATTGGTCAGCATTCAATCATTTCAGAAGGTAGCATATGATCAAGAACTGATGGTACTGAAGGAAGAGGTCTAAGTTGCACTGAAGGCATTGGCAAAAAACAAGGCTCCAGGAAAATACAGAATACCAGTTGAGATATTTCAACAAACAAATTTAGCACTGGAAGTGCTCATTTGTCTATGCCAAGAAATTTGAAGGCAGCTACCTGGCCGAACTGGCTGGAAGAGATCCATATTTGTACCCATTTAAAAAAGAAAAGAAAAGTGATACGACAGAATGTGGAAATTACTGAACAATATCATTAATATTACACACAAGTAAAATTTTGCCAAAGATAATTCAAAAATGGTTGCAGCACTACATCCACAGGGGAACGGTCAGAAACTCAAGCTGGATTCGGAAGAGGATGGGGAATGAGGGATATCATTGCTGATGTCAAATGGCTCTTGGCTAAAAGCAGAGAATACCCCAAAGATGTTTACCTGCGTTTTATTGACTCTGCAAAGGCATTTGACTGTGTGGGTCACAACAAATTATGGATAACATTTTGAAGAATAGAAATTCTAGGGCGCTTAATTGAGCTCATGGAAAACTGTACACGGACCAAGAGGCAGTCGTTTAAACAGAAAAAGAGGATATTGCACGGTTTAAAATCGGGAAGGGTGTGTGTCACAGACTAACAATCCTTCTTCTTAGTTTCCACCTTTAGCATTCCAATCTCCAATAATTATCAATGCATCTTGTCTGCATGCTTGATCAATTTCAGATTGCAGAGCTTTGTAAGAAAAACTTCAATTTCTTCATCTTCGGCCTTAGTGGTTCTTGCATAAATTTGAATAATAGTCCTATTAACTGATCTTCCTTGCAGGCGTATGGATATTGTCTTATCACTGACAGTGATGTACTTCAGGATAGATTGTTAAATGTTCTTTTTGATGATGAATATGATGCCATTCCTCTTCAATCTGTCATTCCTGGCATAGTAGACCAAATGATTGTCCAAATTCAAAAGGGCCAATACCAGTCCATTTCAGCTCACTAATGCCTAAGATATCGGTCTTTGTGTGTTCCATTTCATTTTCTACTTCTAATTTTCCTAGATTTATACTTTGTACATTCCATGTTCTGATTACTAATGGATGTTTGCAACTGTTTCTTCTCATTTTGAGTTGTGCCACATTGGCAAATGAAGGTCCCTAAAGCCTTACTCCATCCATGTCATTAAGTTCGACTCCACTTTGAGGAAGCAGCTCTTTCCCAGTCATATTTCTGAACTCAGGGGCTCATCTTCCAGCACTATATCAGATAATATTCTGCTGCTATTCATAAGGTTTTCACTGGCCAATTTTTTACAAGTAGAATGCCATGTCCTCCTTCCAAGTCTGTCTTATTCTGGAAGGTATGCTGTCTACCATAAATGATCCTGCTGGTATTTAATATACAGGTGACATAGCTTCCAGCATCACAACAACATGCAAGCCAGAAAAGTACAACAAACTGACAGAGAAGTTCTAGTGACAGTGAATCAAAGAAGAGGGCGATGGAGAAAGTTTGATAGTGAAGATTTGACTCAAAGATTTTCACCATATTAGTCACTGACTGATAGGAGAGTGCCCTGAGGATTTTCCTGACTCTAACACTAGCAGAAGGAAACACTAGTGGCACAGTGGTTAAGAGCTATGGCTGCTAACCAAAAGGTCAGCAGTTCGAATCCACCAGGAGCTCCTTGGAAACTCTACGGGGGCAGTTCTTCTCTGTCCTATGAGGTCACTGTGAGTCGGAATTGACTTGACAGTAATGGGTTTTTGAGTTTTTAACACTAGCAGAATATATCTTTCAAATGAACAGAGCAACACCTACAAGACCTTGAAGTCAGAAGCTATTTAGGAACATGAGGAGAAAACAGCTTGCAAAACACCTCAATGTTTTAAAGTGTTCTGAAATGACAAAATTAATTTTGATGGGTTGGTAGTTCCTAAACTTATGAAAATGGACACTGATACATAGAAATCTAGAATAACATGCTTTTTATTTGGTTTGTTACCAAATTAGGCTGAGACACGTCTGCAGCAAGTTGCAAAGTTTATTTGTTTATCAGCCAATATGTGTGGATCTTTTTCCAAGTTCCTAAATTTAATGTAGTTTAATTGAAACTATAGAGTACTTGGAGATAAAACAAGTGGAAGGAGACTCTATGGCTTTGCTTTTGACTGATTTTCCCCTTTAATATAAAATCTTTGCCCAAAAGAACTACATACCAGAACAATAAGAAAGACTTATAAAGATCTTGAAAATTCTAGTGGCATAATTGTTAAGAGCTACAGTTGCTAACAAAAAGGCTGGCGGTTCAAATCCACCAGGCATTCCCTGGAAACCATATGGGGCAGTTCTACTCTGTCCTATAGGGTCACTATGAGTTGGCATCAACTCAATGGCAATGGCTTTTTTTTTTTTTTAATAAAGGTATTATTCATGTTCAAACTATAGTTTCTTTTTGTAATGTTAAAATACAATTAATTTTAATAAAAGAAAAACCTTTTTGCTTTCCTTTCTTCCTTCTTAACTTCCTTTCCTCTCTCTTTCCTTCTTTGTTCTTTAAAAGAGAAGAAAAGAGTGCTATTTATAAAGAATATATACAGACCTCACCACACACTTGCTAAAAGACAAACCTTTCCCAATTGAATAGCCTGAGCACTAGTGTCAAATCAATTTACCATATACATATGGGTTTATTCCTGTTGTGTTCCATTGATCTAGCCTTATGCCAAAACCAGATTACCTTGATTACTGTGGAAGAGATGGAATCGTTGAGAATAACTTGTTCTGTAACATTATGGATGGTAGCACTAGTCACTGAAGTACAGAGTATGTTTGAATTACTATGTTTGGGGAGTAAAGTGATAGTATGTTTTCAGTTTTGGACATATAGAATGGATATCTTAATGTAAAATGACTTGGGATATTACTGCATATGTCCGTAGCTCAAGAATGAAGTAGACACAAAATTTTGAGAATTGTTGACATAACAAATTACAAATAAAGCTTGGATGCCAAAAAAAAAAAAAATTATGTTTCTCTTTAGAATCTCTCTTTTGGCCTATTATGGTAATGTTTATAAAAATTTTTATTCTTTTATTTGTTTTAGAGGACATGGCAATGAATAAGGTTAATTTTTTCCTTAGTGTCCCTTGAAAACTTTTCTTAATTTTACTTTTTTCTTCTTCTCCTTCTCTTCCTTTTCTTCACTGATTCCCTCAGTACCTTTATTCTTGCAGTAAAGCAGGGTTTGGCAAGATTTTTTTTTTTTTTTTTCTATAATGGGCCAAAGAGTAAACATCTGAAACTTGTTTGAGCCATAGAGAGTCTCTATTCTTTCTTTTTTTAACAACATTTAAAAATGTGAAAAGAATTCTTAGTTCATAGGTCAGTACAAAAACAGATGACAGACTAGAGTTGGCCTATGGGTCATAGCTTGCCAACCGCTGCAGTGGAGCATCATACTACTCTAAATTGTCCTAGTGGCAAATTGTTATGCTCCTTGAGATTCCTGACTGCCCTTTACTCATTTATATAAATCTGTTCTGAGTACCATTCCCTCATGACCATAAGTATTTTCTACCTGAACACGGTATCCTCTTCTCCACCCCACATTTCATTTACCCTTTAACAACAACAACAACAAAAAACCCAGCTTCTATAGATTTGATTCTGACTCATGGCAACTCCATGTGTGTCAGAGTGGAACTGTGCTCCACAGGATTTTCAATGGCTAATTATGTGAAAGTAGATTGCCTGACCTCTCTTCGAAGGCATCTCTGGGTAGACTCAGACCACCAACCTTTCAGTAAGCAGTCAAACATGTTAACTGTTTGCACCATGCAGGGCCTCCACGCTTCCACTTTACGCTATTCATTTATTGTATTTTTAATATCCATTGTAAATTTTAGGGGCCTGGGTGGTGCAAGTGCTTTGGCTTTTAACCAAAAGATTGATGATTCAAACCCACTCAGGGGCTCCTCAAAAGAAAGGCCTCGTGGCCTGCTTCCATAAAGATCACAGCCAAGAAAGCCCTATGGAGCCATTTTACTCTGTAACATATGGAGTCACCATGAGTCGGGGGGCCTACTAGATGACAGCTAACAACACCAGCAACAACAATGGTAAATTTTGGTTTCATGTTGTGTCTTGTATTAGACATTGTACAACTATAGGAAAGGCCGAACCAAGTCTTGCTTGTCTTCTTGCCAGATGCATAAAACATAATCTTTGGTTCAGAGAAGGAACTCAATATACATCTATATATTTTCATTGAATAGAACTGAATTGAATTTATTTTCAACTATTTACAACAAATGCTAATATATAGTGCTAAGTGACACCATGAAATTGTGAGTCAACATAGCATTCAGGAAACACCCTACTGGCGCAGACATATTCAAGTTGAATAAAGCTTTTTTATGTGTTTATAGGAAACCATGGTGGCGTAGTGGTTAGGTGGTTAAGTTATGTGTTTATAAACTTTGATGATCTCTATCTGTGAGCCTTAGTTTTCCTAGCCTATTAAATGCAGAAAGTGATACTTTCCTGTTGGGCTGTTAGAATTAAAAACATAACCTTTGCTAAGTGCCAGTATGGGGCTGATCAAAAAGGGTGTTGCCGTTATTACTATTATTATGTCTGAAGTGTGCTCTTATTCAAAAGAAAATTACATTTTAACTAGGATTTTCAATGGCTTAACCAAAATGAATTCCCAAATTAAGTACCTTGAGTGGTCGTTAGGTATCGAATTTTGCTCAGAGAAATCTCCTTTTCTCATAATATAAAAATTTAAATATTTTGATTGTCTTACGTACAAGACAACTGTTAGTGTCACATAAACAGTAAACAAGTGACAGTTAAGCTTATTGTCAGTTTCATAGGAAATTGATAACTGTACAATAAAATTGTAAAAATGCAGGAGTAATTTAATTCAAGGAGCTCTAAAATTTTCAAGACTGTTCAATCTTTGCTGGCCTACAATACATACATACCTACTCCTAGGGGAGGGGAGGGTAAGAAGTTAGAAAGGCCTAAAATCTGTAAGGATAAATTATATCTGGAAAGGCTACAGGATTCTCAAGTGTTTAGATGATGCAATTATTACAAAAGCAAACTTGATTACACCTAATAACATAGAAGTTTCTTCATATGATATTTCTGCCATTGGAGATATTGTATCACCACAATTTTTTTTTTTTTTAAAGCCTACACAAAGATATTATGTTAGAAAAAGATTTAGGAGTTGTTCATTTCATCTCATAAAAATAACCATAAATAACTGAGGATAAAATGCCCATGGCCAATTATAACATTTAATGCATTATGAAACATAACCCCATGAAAAATTCAGTGTAGTTCCATTTAGTGACATGCTGCAATTTAATTAGGGTTAATTAAATTGAACTATTGGCAATTTTTGCTTATTTCCTTTATTAAAAAAAGCACTATTACTTAAAAGTTAATTGCAGTATTTATAAGATAATAAAAACGGTTCTCCATCTTTTGCTTTTGTTTTTTTTTTAATAAATGTGGATGGGTAATTTTGGCACTGAAAATAAATTGGTAGATTTATTCTTTAATCACATGCATGGACCATAATTAAGAGCATGAAGATTTTTTAGAAGATTATGAATAAAATTCTATTTTAAACTAATGATTACTACATTGGTATTTCCTTTTAGACAGAGGCATGGTTTTGCTTTAAGTCCAGGAAGGCTGCCGCCTGTGTTTAAAGAGCCTTCTTTTTGTGATGTGCTGTTGGCATCATTCACTTTATGATGGTCATTCAATTGTGCTGCTTTTATTCAGCCCAGTTATGCTCTCAGTGCATTAATTTATTTTAATGCTTTCCTTCATTTTCAGAGATCACAACCAAAATCCCTAACCTTCATAAAAATCATTGGCTACTGTCTTAATTGTTTTATAGGTTTTCTGCTGCTCTGTTTTGCACAAGCTGTCAACTCCTTACACCTATAACCAGTATTTCATCACTTGTGAGCAACAGGACCTTAGCCATTGCTAAGTTACCTACTTTTCCAAAACTTCACTAAATAGTTAAGCCTTCAACCACCAACGTAGCATAAAAGTAAAAATTAAAGACTAGCTCGAGATGTCTGAGTTTAAATCCCAGCTCCACCATTTATTCGACAGTATAATTAATATCTCTAAGCCTCAGTTCTGTCAACAGTAAAATACGGATAATGTAATGATAATTAAAGATTCAATGAGATAATGCAACTAGTCCATGTTTTAACTCATGTTTAAAAAAACCCAAACTTGTTACCATCAAGCCTATTCTGACTCAAGGTGACCCCACATGCTTCAGGACAGAACTGCTTTCCATAGAATTTTCTTGGCTATAATCTTTGGCTTAATAAAATGGTTAAAGACTTGGGAAGTAGAGATGCCTATACCTTAACTCTGATTGGCCTTTTGTTTAATTAACATGAATTAGAGTCTCAATGTTTATCATTTTCTTCCAAGGACAGTCAGTACATTATATAATCCAGTCTCATATCTTCATTTTCTAGCCTATAATCATGTGTCCTTGGATGAAAAACTGACTAATATAGTGCTAAAATATTGCAGGCAATTTTTCAGTAATGATAAAACAAAATCTATTCCTTGACCTGGAATTTTGTTTAATGGGCCTTATAAATTAAAGTTCTTTGGAAACACATTAGAAAGACTTGCACTGTGGGAAAAAAAAATCATTTTATTTCATATCTTTTCATGATATACTTGACAAAATGTCTAACAGTATGATATAATCTGTTCTAATTTATTTTAGTCACTACTATCTCACTCTATGCTTTATAGATATAAAAATACCATTTAAACGATCATGCACATGCTAAAGACTAAGATGATTCATTTCAAAGCCACTTTTGTTAGAACATACTGGAATTATTTAAAGGTAATGCTGAACTAAGTTACATCAATTTATAATTGTTACTCATTTTATTAATTTTTTTAATTTCTTTAGAAGGTGTGAATAAATTGTCAATGAAAAGGAGAAAAATGACAAATAGGATTTCTCTTTTCTTAATAAAAATGTACTTCTCATTCTGGAAAAGACATGACTTAGAATTTTCTCAATGGCTAATACATCTAAATCATTATCGTAATAAAATTGTCTTTGAAAATTGCAGACTCTGAGGTATATCATAATTTTGATAGCCAAAGTAGATATATTTACGTGATGGGTACATATAAGTATATGTACTTAGACCAACTGATTTAGAATGATATAAAGTGTATAAAACATGAAAATGTATTGCAAGTCATGTGTTTTAAGTAATGCAAATATGGAAAATTACAGCAATGTTTCCTAATGTACCGCAGATATTTTAGTGCAGCTCCCAGTTCTAAAATAGCATGAAGTGATTAATATTCATCAAAAGGAAGTGGGAAGAGAGGCATCATTTTTTTCAATTAATAGAAAACATGGCATTGTCTATTTTTAGTCTCCTGGCTATTTATCCATTCCCTATGGAAGAGAATGGGCTGCCACATGCCTTGTCTGCTTTCTTGCTAGAAGTGCTTGCCTGTGCTGCCAAGCTCACGACGTGGTTTCTATCTGGCATTGAAGCTCTATCTTTTTCAGCCATGCAAGCCTGTGTTCTGTGATAAAGTTCAGTAATGGCCAGCCTTGCTGACTCTACTGTGGAAAGAACTTTCTCTTGCTACAGTATTCCGTTTGAAAACTTCCTCTTCCGCTCCTTGAGTTTCTTATGAAATTGTACTTGCAACCCTAATGTTTTTTTCCTTAATGTTTTTAGCTCCTTTTACCTGCATAATATAACTAGAAATTTAATTCTAAATGGAAGAGCAAGGACATTTCTGGCTCCTTAAGGATACAAATTTTATAAGGGATAACACACAATGATTTAATTTAGCAGTTATCATTTAAATGTGTGGATTTTTAGAGTTTCCAGGTTACTATGAATTTTTTTTTTTTTTTATGAAGGTAGTCTTACCTGTAACATATTGGTCTGTTTATTTCAAATTCTACAATATCCGTAGGGCTGATGTTAGTCAAGGTGATGGCATATTACTCTGTCTCTGCGACTCATTTCAACATGAGAAATTAAGCAATTGGTTGCACTATCAACCATTTATTTAATGTGTATACCTGCTACCTTAAGGCATTCATTCCTGGCAATTTGCAAGCATCTAAACCCTCTCCTGCTTCAAAACACCTAGAAATGAAGGATAAAATACCAAAGATAAAATTTTAATGCAGATTTGAACTATGAATAAAGTACAACAAAATAGAGGAAACAAAAACAAATAGCAACTGCTTAGTAAATTAGTAACCAGCATTAAATAAACACATGAAAAGCATTACCAAATGAAACTGTATGTGTTTTGAGGGGGATGGATGAGGTTAAGTCATTTATCTCAGGTGGATTTATATTTTATTGCCCATGTAGAGAAAGGAAATTGCCCTTGACAATAAGCCTGTATGTAAGAGAAAATTGGGGAAAGGACCCTACATATAGCCAGGTTCTTCTACGTTCTATCCTGAAAGAAATGGTGTACTACAAACAAAATCCAATCACCAAGGCAAGGTGATATTAAGGAAATTTGATAAGGAGGCCTGCTCTTTGATTAAAAGGAAAAAACAAAAAGAAATAAGGCCCACATAACAGTGGCCCACTGTCAAGGAGATTTGTCTGCTGTTGTTAGGTGCCCTTGAGTCGGCTTGGACTCAAAGCAATCCTACATACAACAGAATGAAACACTGCCCGGTCCCGCCATCCCCACAATCCTTGTTCTGCTTGAGCCCACTGTTGCAGCCGTTGTATAATTCCTTCTCATTAAGGGTCTTCCTCTATTTTGCTGACTCTCTACTACTTACCAAGCACGATATCCTTCTCCACATATCGGCCACTCCAGATAACATGGCCAAAGTATATATGTAAATAATCTGGAGAACTTTGAATGATACAGATTTGGATCCTGAGAGTGGCTTAAAAGGAACAGAATCTTCCAGATGAGTTTCCTAAGTTAGTTTTTCGGTTTCTAGAATTAATTTTCTAATTACTTTTAAAGGCAATAATGACTCAATGACTATTTCCAGTAGTAAAGAGGGCACAGATAGTCCATGCTATGATGTGGCAATAGAAACAAATGCAAAAATCACCACTAAATACTCCTAATCAAATACTTACAAAAGGCAAGGATCCGGGTGACTATTCATCTGACAACTTAGAATATTTTTTTTTTCAGACAATCTAATATAATAAATTTGGCTAGTTGCTCCTACGTGGTGGCATTCAGCTGCTAACTGAAAGGTTGGTGATTCTAACCAACAGCACTCTAGGAGATTTCATGGCAGCCTGTAAAGATTACAGCCTTGGAAACCTTATAAGGCAGTTCTGCTCTGTCCTATAGGGTCACTATAAGTCAAAATAGACTATAGCAATGGTTCAGGTTGTTCCTAACATCACTGGAGAATGTGGTGAGAAAAAAGGATGTGATCAGAACTTTGTATTTCCATGTCCAGTGCCACATAAATGACCTGAAAATTTCTGTAACAATAAAAGATAAGTAAAGGTTTTTATTTTGGTTATAAAAACAAACACGTCTGCCCTGAAAGAAATCAGTCTCCTGTATCCACACAGCTGAGATTTCGGAAAATCAAAGCCAGAACCTCATCCTGTTAGTAACAGAATTGAAATCCCAACCTCATGGGTGTCTGCTGTTAAAGTGAAAACCAAAACCAAACCCTTTGCCACAGACTTGAATTCCAACTCTCTTGGTGTAGTGGTAAAGAGTTTGGCTGCTAACCAAAAGGTAGGCAGTTTGAATTCACTAGGCACTCCTCGTAAAGTCTGTGGGGCAGCACTACCCTTTTCTTTAGGGTGACTATGGGTCAGAATTTACTAGATGGCAATGGGCAAGGAGTGGGGAACAGACCCTAGAGGACAGGGTAGAACTGCCCCAAAAGGTTTCCAGGGGCACCTGGTGGTTTGAACTGCCAACATTTGGTTAGCAGCCAAACTCTTAACCACTACACTACCAAGTTTTCCTGTTTTTTTTCTTTTGTTAAAGTGAGGGAGGGTATTTATTAGGAATAATATCCCATTGCCATCTGGAAATTGGAATGGGGTCATATGGACAAACCCTGATAAAGCTGGAAATATGGAACTCCTATATTCTGGTGAAGGTGCACTGGTGGCACAGTGGTTAAGCACTCTACTGCTAACCGAAACATTGGTGGTTTGAACCCTCCAAATGCTCTGTGTGAGAAAGATGTGTCATTCTACTTCCATAAACATTTACAGCCTTGGAAACCCAATGGAGCAGCTCTATTCTGCCCTACAGGGTTGCTTTGAATCAGAATAGACTTAAAGGCAACGGATTCATTTTTTTTTAATATTCTGACGAATCTTATTTGCCAATAGCAGCAGCTCTTCCACTCCCATCTTTATCCCAGCTTTGCTTGAGGAACCTCTAATGGCCTCTCCTAATATAGATGCCTCGCAAAGCATTGCTGGTTCTCCTTAAGATTCATGCCCGCCACTGCTTTGTGCTTCTAGAACTATAACTAGATAAAAGGTCCCAAAAGCTGAGGTTCAAAGTGTCAGATGTGTCAGGGATGTTACTCTCCAAAAGAACTGCATGATATTTTCCAATTTATACAGACAGAAATCCAGAGAATGTGTGTGAATGGATATTAAGGATGTGGGATAAAGATGGAAGGAACATAAAGTTGATCAGAATGAATTTATTGCTATGAACAGACTAAGCAGATATTTTGACTTCTATATTTTATCTCAAGGGATTAGAAAGGGCTCTAACAGTTTGTTTGTTTGTTTGTTTGATTGGCTGAAATGTGGACCAAAGGTGGCCTACACTAAATGAAGTTGAAATGCCAAATCTACCTTGGTATACTGTAGAAGAAGGAATCTAAAGGTTTAGGGAGTATGGAAGTAGAGTGAATTTACCATGTTAGAACTTATTACCAATGTCTGGAGGGTCCAGAGGACACATCTTTCACCATTGCTGTGAAGAAAAAATTTGTCAGCGGATTCCCACTACCCTTGAAGAAATGTGTGATACCTCTTTTCAGAGCTCTTTTCAGAAATTACAGTGGAAACTATTACTACTGAACTGGGATCTTTACATGCAGTGAAGCTAATTGAACCCAGGAGTGGCAGGTGCCAAGTAAGAACATTAATTACCAAAGATAAGGAGGGTATAGTTACCATAATGGACAGCTGAATCAGAACAGTAATCAGAATAGTTTGACTCACAGAGATCAATGGTTTTGGATAGTTGATCGTAGTGTCCTCGTTGTTGTTAGGTGCCATCAAGTCAATTCTGCTCATACATACCCTATTACAGCAGAATAAAACATGCTGAGTCCTACACCGTCTTTGCAATTGTTGCTATGTTTGGGCTCACTGCCCGGTCCTGCGCTATCCTTACAATCGTTATGCTTGAGCTCGTTGTTGCAGTCATTGTGTCAATCCATCTCGTTGAGGGTCTTCCTCTTTTTGGCTGACCCTCTGCTTTTGCAAGCATGATGTCCTTCTCCAATGACTGGTCCCTTCTGATAACATGTCCAAAGTTATCAAAAAAAAAAGTTACAAGAAGCTTGCCATCCTAATTTCTAAGGTACATACTGATTGTTCTTTTTTCTGGCAGTCCATGGTATACTCAACATTGTTTGTCAATACCATAATTCAAAAACATCAACTCTTCTTCTATCATCCTTATTCTTTGTCTAGCTTTCACATGCGTACAAGGCAGTTGAAAATACCATGGCTTCAGTCCTCAAAGTGACATCTTTGCTTTTTAACACTTTGAAGAGGTCTTTTGAAGTAGATTTGCTCAATGCAATACGTCTATTGATTTCTTGACTCCTGCTTCCATGCGCATTGATTGTGGATCCAAGTAAAATGAAATCCTCGACAACTTCAGTATTTCCCCTCTTTAACATGATGTTGCTTACTGGTCCAGTTGTGAGGATTTTTGCTTTCTTTATGTCAGGAGGGTCCAGAGGACACATCTTTCACCATTGCTCTGAAGAATAAATTTGTCAGGGGATTCCCACTACCCTAGAAGAAATCTGTGATATCTCTTTTCAGAACTCTTTTCAGAAATTACAGTGGAAACTTTGTTGAGGTGTAATCCGCACTAAAGTCTATAGTCTTTGACTTTCATCAGTAATTGCTTCAAGTCTTCTTCACTTTCAATAAACGAAGTATGTCATCTGCATATTGCAAGCTGTTCATGAGTCTCCCTGCTAACTTGATTCTGTGCTCTTCCTCATATAGTCGAGCTTCTCAGAATATTTGCTCAGCATAAAAAAAAAAAAAAAGAGATTGAATAAATATGGTGAGAGGATATAACACTGATTCTTACCTTCCCTGATTTTAAATCATGTAGTATCCCTTTGTTCTGTTCAAATGACTGCCTCTTCATCTATGTACACGGTCTGCATGAGCACAATTAAGTGTTCTGGAATTCCTGTTCTTTGTGATATTATCCATAATTTGTTATAATTCACACAGTTGAATGCCTTTGCATAGTCAATAAAACCCAGGTTAACAAGTGTCCTTAGAAATGAAATAAATGGGAAATACAGGCAGTCCCTAGGATACAAACATCTGACTTATGGACAACTTCTACTTGTCCTTTAATATTATGTAAATTTGCCATCTCTTTGAAACGATTGAACCAACCCCTACTTGCAACAAATTCTTCAACACAATCACCGTCACTTGCTGCACCTTCAGCTTTTATATAATTGAAAAGTTTTCAAGGTTTTTCTTGCACTCAAGTAAAGCTAAATAAGAACTGTATGCACCTGTTCTAATTTACAAACTTAAAAACACAGGAATGGATCTTGTTCATTACTCGGGGACTGCTTATAACTAAATCCTTACTCGTTCTTTATAAGCAGAAGAGTTCTAGGTCCACTTAACATAAGTCTAACTTGAATCACAAAAGCAGAGAGTCAGGGCCCCTCATTAAATGAATCCGTTGCCCTCAAGTCTATTCTGATTCAAAGAAACCCTGTAGGACAGAATAGAACTGCTCCATTGGGTTTCCAAGGCTGTAAATGTTTATGGAAGTAGAATGACACATCTTTCTCACACGGAGCAGTTGGAGGATTCAAACCACCAACGTTTCAGTAGTCTATTTCAACTCATAGTGACCCTATAGGACAGAGTGGAACTGCCTTATAGGGTTTCCAAGGCTGTAATTGTTACATGCTGCCATAAAATCTCCTACAGTGCCGTTGGTTAGAATCACCAACCTTTCAGATAGCAGCTGAATGCCACCACGTAGGAGCAACTAGCCAAATTTATTATATTAGTTTGTTTGAAAAAAAAATATTCTAAGTTGTCAAATGAATAGTCACCCAGATCCTTGCCTTTTGTAAGCATTTGCTTAGGAGTATTTAGTGGTGCATTTTGCATTTGTGTCTATTGCCACATCATAGCATGGACTATCGGTGCCCTCTTTACTACTGGAAATAGAGTGATTGAGTCATTATTGCCTTTAAAAGTAATTAGAAAATTAATTCTAGAAACCTAAAAACTAACTTCGAAAACTCATCTGGAAGATTCTGTTCCCTTTAAACCACTCTCAGTATCCAAATCTGTATCATTCAAGGTTCTCCAGATTATTTAAAAACTAACTTAGAAAACTCATCCTTTTTTCCCACCACATTCTCCAATGACGTTAGGAACAAACTTCCCCTCCCATCTTTATCCCAGCTTTGCTTGAGGAACCTCTAATGGCCTCTCCTGATATAGACGCCTTGCAAAACATTGCTGGTTCTTTTTAAGATTCATGCCCGCCACTCCTTTGTGCTTCTAGAACTATAACTAGATAAAAGTTCCAGCAGGTCCTGAAAGCTGAGGTTCAAAGTGTCAGATGTGTCAGGCGTGTTACTCTCCAAAAGAACATTATACAGACAGAAATCCAGAGAATGTGTGTGAATGGATATTAAGGATGTGGGATAATGATGGAAGGAACATAAAGTTGATCAGAATAAATTAATTGCTATGAACAGACTAAGCAGATATTTTGACTTCTATATTTTATCTCAAGGGATTAGAAAGGGCTCTAACAGTTTGTTTGTTTGTTTGTTTGATTGATTGATTGGCTAAAATGTGGACCAAAGGTGGCCTACACTAAATGAAGTTGAAATGCCAAATCTACCTTGGTATACTGTAGAAGAAGGAATCTAAAGGTTTAGGGAGTATGGAAGTAGAGTGAATTTATCACGTTTGTTTCTCTGGAGAACAGTGATCAATACAATAGTACATTGGACACAGCCAAAGAAAGATGAACAACTGGAAAATATTTTAATAAAATACATTCAATCTTAATAAAAAAAAATTTAATACAGAAAGTAAAAAAAGGAAAACAAATTAGAAAATATGTGAAATCACAAAATTCTAACATATGTGAAACTGAAGTTTTAAAAATGAGATGAGAGGGATAACATGTCATAAGCGTCATTTGTAATGTAATGAACAAGAATTTTCAATAATTTAGAAGACCTTGAATCTACAGATTTAATAAGCCCTGCAAAGCCCAAGCAAAATAACTACAAATAAATCTACACTTAGAAATATGACATTAAAAGTGCTAAAAATGAAGAAAAAGCAAAAATTTTAAGACCTATCTGAGAAGAGAAAAGACATATTAATAATTGGGGAATAGCAATATAAATCATGGCTGAGATTTCATATTAAAAAATGGAAGAAATAAGATTGTGGATATACATTTTTAAAGAGCTAAAATACAAACAAATCAGGACTGTGAACTGGTTTGTTTCGGTTTAGCCCCCTGCAGAGAATACGTAGGAATCACCTCAGGGTTTTGTTAAAATGTAGATGTATACATAAGAATCACTTGGTAGTCATGTTAAAATATACATGTATACATGAGAATCACCTGTGGACCTTGTTGGACTGTAGGTGTATACATAAGAATCACCTGGGGGAACTTGTTAAAATGTAGATTCTGATTCAGTATATCCGGGATGGAAATGAAAATTCTCTGCAGAGGTTCAAACTGGAACAAACTGGTTCAAAACCCTAAAATAAATAAGAGACCTGCCAACTTAGAATTTTATGCTCAGTCACATATCCTTCCAAAGTGAAAGCAAAAGACATATTTACAAACAAAAATTGAGAATTCACTGCAAGTAGACAAATTTACAAAAACACTACAGAAGTTATTTAGGTAGCAAGAAATTATCCAAATGGCAGAACAATAATTCAAGAGAGGAAAAGAGCACTAAAAAGTCAAATATATGGTGAAAAATAAAGGGCATTGACTGCTCAATAAAACAATAATAATACCAGGATGTTTAAAAATATAATTAGAATCCAATTGAAATATACAATATATCAACAAATGACAAAAGTCTGCTTAATTGAGTTAAAGAGTTATAAGGTCTTATTAGTGCCCTGGAAGTGGAATGATTACTTATTAAATTTACTTGACAATATTGCACCTGAATTTAAAGACCATCTCAAGAATAGATATGACACTTTAAATACTAATGACTGAAGACCAGACAACTCATGGAATGATATCAAGGACATCATTCTCGAAGAAAGCAAGAGGTCATTAAAAAAGCAGGGAAGAAAGAAAAGACCAAAATGGATGTCAGAAGAGATTCTGAAACTTGCTGTTGAATGTTGAATAGCTAAAGCAAGGAAGAAATGATGAAGTAAAAGCGCTGAACTGAAGATTTCAAAGGGAGACTTAAGAAGACAGAGTATCATAATGAAATGTGCAAAGATCCAGAGTTAGAAAACCAGAAGAGAAGAACACATCTGGCATTTCTCAAGCTGAAAGAAGTGAAGAGAAAATTTGAGCCTCGTTTGCAATATTGAAGGATCCCACAGGGAAAATACTAAACGCCAAGGGAAGCATCAAAAGAAAATGGAAGGAATATACAGAGTTACTATACGAAAAAGAATGAAATGACATTCAACCATTTCTAGAGGTAACATATGATCAAGAACTGATGATACTGTAGGAAAAATTCCAAGCTGCACTGAAGGCATTGGCAAAAAATGAGGCCCCAGGAATGGATGGAATACCAATTGAGATGTTTCAACAAACTGAAGCAGCATCACTGGAAGTATTCATTCATCTATGCCAAGAAATTTGGAAGACAGCTACCTAACCAACCCATTTGAAAAGATCAATATTTGTGCCCATTCCAAAGAACTGTGATCCAATAGAATGTGAAATTACCATTAATATCATTATGAATATTGTTACTACTTCACACAACTAATATTTTGCTGAAGATCACTGAAAAGCAGTTGCAGCAGTACATCCACAGGGAACTGTCAGAAATTGAAGCTGGATTCAGAAGAGCATGTGGGATGAAGGGTATCGTTACTGATGTCAGACGGATTCTGGCTGAAATCAGAGAGTACAAGAAAAAGATTTACCTGTGTTTTATTGACTATGCAAAGGCATTTGACTACGTGGATCGTAACAAGTTATGGATAACATTATGAAGAATAGGAATTTCAGAACACTTAATTATGCACATGTGGAAACTGTACATAGACCAAGAGATATTCATT
Source organism: Loxodonta africana (assembly GCF_030014295.1). Taxonomy (NCBI): domain Eukaryota; kingdom Metazoa; phylum Chordata; class Mammalia; order Proboscidea; family Elephantidae; genus Loxodonta; species Loxodonta africana. The sequence goes on from NC_087345.1 coordinate 46,868,181, forward strand.
CCAACAGAACAGGTAGTATGTAGTTTAAAATCAGGAAAAGTTTGCATCAGGGTTGTATCCTTTCACCATACTTATTCAATGTGTATGCTGAGCAACGATTTGAGAATCTGGACTATACAAAGAAGAACTCAGCATCAGGATTGGTGGATAACAACCTGGGATATACAGATGACACAACCTTGCTTGCTGAAAGTGAAGAGGACTTGAAGCACTTACTGATGAAGATCAAAGACTACAGCCTTCAGTATGTATTATACCCTAACATAAAGAAAACAAAAATCCTCACAACTGGACCAATAAGCAACATCATGATAAACGGAGAAAAGACTGAACTTGACAAGAATTTCATTTAACTTGGATCAACAATCAACACCTACGGTACAGCAGTCAAGAAATCAAACAACACATTGCATTGGGCAAATCTACTGCAAAAGACCTCTTTGAAATGTTAAAAAGCAAAGATAAGGACTAAGGTGCCCTTGACCCAAGCCATGGTGTTTTCAGTCACCACATATGCATGTGAAAGCTGGACAATGAATAAAGAAAACTGAAGAAGAATTGATGCCTTTGAATTATGGTGTTGGCAAAAAATTTTGAATATACAGTTGGACTGCCAGAAGAACAAACAAATCTGTCTTGGAAGAAGTGCAGCCAGAATGTTCCTTAGAAGCAGGGATGGCAAGTATTCATCTCACATACTTTCAACATGTTTTCAGGAGGGACCAGTGCCTGGAGAAAGATATCATGCTTGTTAGAGAGTCAGCAAAAAAGAGGAAGGCCCTCAAAGAGATGGACTGACACAGTGGCTCCAACAATGGGCTCAAGCATAACAACTATTATAAGGATGACATAGGACCAGGCAGTATTTCCTTCTGTTGTACATAGAGTCACTATGAGTCAGAACCAACTCGAGGGCACCTAACAACAACAACAACATTTTTATTAGAGAACTTAAACATTTAATAAAAAGAAGCAAAACAATTGATTAAATGAAATATTTCATAATTGAAAAGTCAATCCTCTAAAAATATATATGCCTAAAATAATAGAAGTAAAAATTATGAAATGAAGTAGAAATAGACTAAACAAAAATAAAAGTTGTGGTTATTAACAAACTTCATTAGAACTGATAGAACAAGCAGACAAAACTCAGTATTTTGTTAAAATATTCATATTCCCCCATTTTATCTGTAGTTCTTGTGTAATCTCAGTTTATAATGCAAAAGATTTGTGTGTGTGCGCATGTATGTGGAATAAAAATAAAAAGCTGACACACAGCTAGAGTAATCAATGTAGTTGCTGTTGGTGCAAATACAGACAAATAGCCCAGTGGAACAGAATAGAACAGTGGTTCTCAAACTTTGTTATTCATCAGATTCAGTAGAACTGAGAAAGAGGTTCCAGTTCTACCAAGCTTATACGTGATATTGATAGCCACTCTTTGAGAAGTATTGGAAGAAAAGAAGTCCAGAAACAGGCTCATGCATTCCTTTGACTTATAACAATAAAATTTGCTGGGTTAATTGGATATCCATTTTGAAAAAAAAAAAAAAAATGACAACTCAGCATAACCAAGTGAACATTATAAACATATTAAAAGATGTTTCACATTATTATTTATTAGGGAAATGCAAATAAAAACCATAATGAAATATCACTACTCACCTAAAAAGTTATATAAAATTATAATTTTATAATAATAGCTGACAATGCCAAGTGTTGATGAGATTGTGAATAAACCCATACCTAGACACAAGACGGGGCCCTGGTGGCACAGTAGTTAAAAGCCACAGCATGCTATGGCTGTGGATCAAAAAGGTCGGCCGTTCATATCCTACAGTCGCTCCTTGGAAACCCTATTAAGCAGTTCTACTCTGTCTTATAGAGTCGCTATGAGTTGGAATTGGCTTGAGAGCAACAGGTTTGGGTTTTTTGGTTTAGGCACAAGAGAGTGTAACTGAAGAAGAATAAGATCAAACATATAGATAGTAAAAAGCTTTGGAAAGCTCATAAGTGACAGTAGAGGTCTTGATTTGTTTTAGACTTCATGTTAAGAATGCATTTAAAAAATTTAAAAATAATCACTAAACAATGGTAGAATACATTAAAATCAATGTAGGAAAAAAAAAAAAAAACAGCAAATGGAAAAAAAGAAGAAACCCAGAAATCTCAATCAAGCTAATAAAAAGCAGAAATGAAAAAAGAGAGGAAAAGTATAAAAAAGAGGATAAACAGAAAATTCAAAAAATAAATTAGTAGAATGTCAGTAATTAATAAATATAAACACACTAAACTCAACAGATTAAAAAATATTATCTAATGCTATGAGAGAAGACAAAATAGGCTTTAAGACAGAGTATTATTAGGGATAAAGAGGATCGCTATACTGATATTTTCAATTGTATCATATGCATGTGAAAGCTGGACAATAAATAAGGAAGACTGAAGAATTGTGGTGGTGTGTTGGAGAAGAATATTGAATATACCATGGACTGCCAAAAGAACAAACAAGTCTGTCTTGGAAGAAGTACAAACAGAATGCTCCTTAGAAGCAAGGATGGAGAAACTACATCTTACATACTTTGGACAAATTGTCAGGAGGGATCAGTCCTGGAGAAGGATATCATGCATGGTAAAATAGAGGGTCAGCGGAACAGAGGAAGACCCTCAACGAGGTGGACTGACACAGTGGCTACAACAATGGGCTCAAACATAGTAACCACTGTAAGGATGGCGCAGGACAAGGCAGTGTTTCGTTCTGTTGCGCATAGTGTCGCTGTGAGTCAGAACTGACTTGACAGCACCTAATAACAGCAACATATTAATAAAGAAAAAATTCCCTGGGAAGATATACCAGTGCTAAAATTCTATGTGTCCAATGGCATGGACACAGTTTTGTATATTTAAATATTTGAATACAAAAGAAAATGAAACAAATAATTCTGTATACAAATATTTTCTAAGTTTGCTAATGATATTTTTACGACAACATGATTTTTGAATATTTATGGGAAATTATGATAATCTTGTGCTTTAAATTCATATTCAGGTTTTTATTTTACGAAAAAAGTGTTTAAATCATTAAGTTGAACATAATAACATTGTTTTACTTTTTCTGTAAGTAGAATTTAACAAATACTTGAAGAAAGTTCTTAGGCTAATATAAGTAAACTCAAATTGAACAAATTAAAATCCCATAAAATAAACATTCTGCTTATTATTTAAATTAAAATTAAACTTTTTTATCTGCATTTGTAAATTAAATATAATTAATTTTTTTTAGCCATTCCACAAATATGGAAGGGAAAGCTGACAACTATAACAAGAAAATATCTTAAAATCTCCTAGGGAATTTTGATAAATCTAAACATATCTCTGGTAAATCCAGTTTCCTTATACATGGTAATACTCTTAACAGAGAATCAAATCATCTTAGACATTTTAGCTCAAAATAAAGTATCAAATATGTCACATTTCCCTAAATATCACAAGCAATTTCATAACAAAAAGTCACTGATTATTCTAAACTTAACGATAATACATTAGTGCTCTAGACTTGATTCGCTTCATGATATTCTGACTTAATTATGTCTAAACTTCCTCACTAATGGGCATGCTGAGATTCCTTGGTAGAAAATTAGAAACCATTGTACTGTTTGCTATATTAGGTTTGCTGTAATTATTGATATGTTTGTTTGTCATTCATAAATTTGAAGCCACTTTACAAGAACTGGGCATATGCCCTGGGTGTTTCCCCAGGGGCACTGATGGACACACAAGGGTGTTTTTCAAAGCTGCTTGACTTGATACATGGAATTTCCCACTGCTGTCTATTTACTGCCTAATTGAATTCTGTTTTGTTCCCATGACCTTCTCTGGCTAGAATTCTAAAGACATTTTAATGTCTTCTCCTCTGGCTCTGCCACAACTCTAAAGATGTTTTAATGTCATCCATTGATTTCAAAATTCTTCACATACCTTTGTCTTCTATAGCTATAATTCTAATGTCAGGCTAATGATATTTCAGCAACAAAAGAAGCAAGCTTATGAGAAGCAGAAAAAGAAGTCGTACTCGTTTCTTTTTTCTTCTATCACAGGGTGTTTCTACCCAACCCAGTGTATTTATTAAGTGGATTTTCAAGCCTTCTTATTATTGGATATTAGCAAGTTCAATGTGTTATTTACATACAGCTATTATTTGACACTTTTGGCAATATGTGTCAAATTTCAACTCAAAGCCTGAAGTTTCAGTTTAGAATAATAGAAAGAACTTGGGTTTTAATGTTAGACCTGGGTATTAATTTGCTCTATTAATTACCACCTGGATGACTTTGACCAAGTTACTAAATTTTTATGATCTTGATTCCCTTATTTTTGTGCCTGGAATAACAATATAAACCACACAGATTTGTTGTGAAAATGAATCCCATCACATCTCCAGAGTATTTTTAACCTGTCTGAACCATAGTTAATGGTCATTAAGTTGGAGCTGTGATTATTTAATCTATCAAAATAAACTTCCACATACTCGGGTATACTTTTTCATGACTGATATTAAATGTAACTTCTAAAATAAATATTACTTTTACACTCACTAGTGCAAATAACTTAATTAAAAATTTTCCATATTTCATGTAGATTTCAAGAACTGTGAAGAGTCTGAGATTATACCCTATCCGAAAGCTAATAAGATAACCTGTCGCATGTTCATGGACACTGGCAGAAAACACAAGGCCCTTGGATAGAGACATAAGACAGTTTATTACTCACAGCAACAATAGTAGCCAGCATAACGTCATTTGTGACAGGTCCTTAAGCTCTAATTCTCACCCAGTGGCATGGCAAGCTCAAGGTTATGCCTATACACACAGTGGGTTGTATTAGAGGAAGAACCCTGAGCTTGGGAAACCCCAATCTTTTATAAGGAGGCTGATAGCAAACCAACCAAGATTTGCCCTAGAGAAAGACATCATCTATCATAATTACTATTGACAGCATTTGCTCTTTCCAACTTCCAAAAAGTAAGCTATAAGTAACCTTGAAAGATAATATGGAACAGAAACCATTAATGCCTTTGCTCAGAAGACATGAAATGAGACAAGAGACCTATGGGGAATTGTCTCCTAACTAGAATAGTGGAGAATTCAGCCTTTCTAATACAAAAATCAGAAACCCTGGTGGCATAGTGGTTAAGTGCAGTGGCTGCTAACCAAGAGGTCAGCAGTTCAAATCCGCCAGGCGCTCCTTGGAAACTCTGTGGGGCAGTTCTACTCTGTCCAATAGGGTTGCCATGAGTCGGAATCGACTCGACTGCAGTGGGTTTGGTTTTTTTAGCTTTTTAATACAAAAATCAGGAAACTCTTCACAAACACAACTCTAATTTGTTGTTATTTTAAAGCACTGTTTTAACTGCTGAATTCCGTAAAAAAATAACTCATTGATAGACATAGTAAAGGAGATCACTTATTTGAGAGAGCCTGAATAATGTTTCAGAGAGGCAAGGGCAATACATACTTACTTCTTGTTGGGGTCTTTATGAGATTTCGAGGGTGTAGTTTAAGGGATGCTTTTCAGTGTAAGGGCCCGGTTAGGACTGAGTACATTTCATGATACAGTAGCTTGAAATTAGTGGACACGGCAAGACTAAAGTTTTTTCGAGACAAAAATTTCTAAGAAAATGCTATCCACTGAAAGTTTAGCAGTCTTACATTCATGTGAATTAATTTTTGGGAAGTCCTTGAAATTAACACTAATGTCATTTGCATCTTTTGTCTTTATGGGCAAGGGCTGTCTGAACAGAAAAAAAATAAGAGAAAGAGTAGTGAAGTCATGTTAATGTTATAAAACTGTGCAAGTGTAGATCATTGTGGTTCCTAAAAGCTATCTGACCTTCAGCCAAAGCGTGGCATTGTATGTGTATGAAACTTAACTGAAGATGTAGGGGAGAGGGGATCATCCACTCATTTTTTTGTAGACTATTTTTTACTTTTTAGTAGTGCATCTTGAAGACCAGAATGGGAAAATGAGAAGGGCAGGGAGTGAGGATGGGGCATAGAATATACCAAGTGAGGAAACAAAAAATATTCAGCATGTTTTCTGGGTAAATGAGCTATTAAAGAAAAAAAAAAATTAAATGTACCAAAAGACACAAGGAAGAAATGTTAAACACATAGGAAAAACATTATTAGCACATCACCGGCAATAAATATAAGGATGGAGTCTCTTTGATATAAAAAAGGAATCTCTTTTTCTCTTTCATTCAGGGCAAAAGGGAAAAGGTATTCCTATCATATTACCTGCTCACCCTGGTGGCACGGTGGTTCAGATTTTGCTTGTTAACCAAAAGGTTGGTGGCTCAAATCCACCAATTGCTCCTTGGAAACCCTATGGGGCAGTTCTACTCTGTCCTATAGGGTTGCTATGAGTTGGTACCAACTTGATGGCAGTGGGTTTGGTTTGGGTTTTGGAAAAGAATGGGGTCTCTTTGATATAAAAAAGGGTCTCTTTTTCTTTCTCACTGAGGACAGTAGAGAAAAGATATTCCTTTCATAATACCTGCTCTTCTAAGTGTATATATATAATCTTCTATAGCAAACAGTTGGTGAGTAGTATTTTTAAGAAGTCAGTTCGAATAATTCACAATTTGCAGCCAGCTGAGAGTTAACTCATGCCTCTCCAAATATTCTCATTTTTGTTTGTTTTTCTATTTTCTCTTTTTGTCTAGATCTGATTTTTCTAAAGTCAAAAGCTGTACAAATCCCTGTAGGCAACGAATGATTTATAAGCAAAGAGGGTCTCAAGATTAGAATGGAGAGCAAGAGAAGCAATAATAAAAAAAAAAAAACACCTGAGAAAACAAAAGTCATTTTATGTTCCAGTAAGAATTCCCCAAGCCTATCATTCTCAAAGCAGACTGTCTAGAAAATAAAATTTCTCGCAAAAATAAACTTTGCAATTTAAAAAACACTTTTGTTGCTTATGCCAAAGTCAGAGATTTATAACCAATATTCTTTCACTTCCCATGGATAACTATGAGAAAAGTAGCAATAATACTTGTAAATTTAAAATATTTTTTGTTTTTACCTGTGAATTGGCATCTGTGTATACAGTTTGATTGGGCTCTTTTCCAACATTCTGGCTTATACCTGAGCTTCTGCATTAAAGATTTGTTTTAGGTGCATTAAAAAGACATCCATTATTCCAACACACCAAAGCTACATCCTCCAATCTCATTCTTACCAGTTATAAAGATGGCATTTCAACTTTATCATTCTGACTTCTGTGTCTATCCAAAGTGTTTTTTAATTTGGGCATAGTAAGAAATGCAATATCTAAGAAGGAATGAATGGCAAGATGTCAGAGACAAAAATGAAATGACTTTCCGAGAGCCAGGAGAAAATTGAAATGTGACCTCTTAAAAGTTGCAGATTGAGAGTCAATAATAACTGCAATTGGGAACTACACGTTTAGTATGGTGACAGCTGTACTGAATTGTCACAGGAAATCTGGAGACAGAGTGAATGACTGGGCAGATCAGTGTAAAAACTTTTTTAAAAATACGGGGTGAGTTTCAAGGTGAACATTTATTCTAAGTAGAAACAGCTATTTTCTGTTTCATCGTGAAATATGCCTGGCAAAGTTATGCAATTAACGTCTAAGAAAAGATGCAGCCAAGTTAACACAGTAAATGTTCCTTAGCCTGAAGTTCACCCTGAAAACAGAACCTGAGTCAAAAGTTTGTGTAAGGCTATTTCATTGCACAGTATTGTCCCAGGGAGGAGGTGGAATGCCAACAGAAGAGAGTGAAATAAAGAAGGAAGAAAAGCCAGTGCAAAAATGTGTCATTGAATTGGATGCCCTAAGGTGAACTGTTGCTCCTTCAGACTGGACCTTCTGAGAAGCCTTATAAAATGTACTATATAATTATCTCCCCCAAAGACAAAACAAGGAATTATTTGTCCATCACCTCCCTGTCTCCATTGCTTCAGAGTAGCCTCATGGCCATTATTTCTTCATACTTCTAGATTGCCCAGTTGTGAGTACATAGCCCACTGGCTGATATTCCCCAAGAGACTGGTCTCTCCTGATAACATGTTCAAAATACATGAGAGGAAGTCTCACCATTCTTGCTTCCAAGGAGAATTCTGGCTGTTCTTCTTCTAAGACAGGTCTGTTCATTCTTCTGGCAATCTATCATATAGTCAACACCAATACCACAATTCAAAGGCATCAATACTTCACTGATCTTCAGTATCCATTGTCTAGCTTTCCCATGCATATGAGGTGATTGAAAACATCATGGCTTGGGTCAGGTACACTTCAGTCCTCAAAGTGACATCTTTTGAACTTACATATGAGCAATTGATGGTCTGTTCCACATTCAGCTCCTGGCCTTCTTCTGACTGATGATATTGAGCTTTTCCGTCTCTTCCCGTAGATGCATCAATTTGATTCCTGTGTTTTTCATCCAGTCAGGTCCAGGTGTATAGTTGCCGTTTATGTAGCTGAAAAATGGTATTTGCAATGAATAAATCGTTGGTCTTGCAAAATTCTATCATTCAATCACAGGCATTATTTCTATCACTCAGGCCAGAATTTCCAACTGTCAATCCTTCTTCTTTGTTTCCTACTTTTGCATTCTAATCGCCAGTAATTATCTATGCATCTTGATTGCATCTTTGATCAATTTCAGGCTGCAGAAGTTGGCAAAGATCTTCAATTTCTTTGTATTTGGCCCTAGAGGGTGGTGTGTAAATTTGAATAATAGTTGTATTAACTGGTCTTCCTTGTAGGCTTATGGATATTATTTTATCACTGACAGAGTTGTACTTCAGGATAGAACTTGAAATGTTCTTTTTCACTATGAATGTGACACCATTTCTCTTCAATTTGTCATTCCTGGCATAGTAGACCATATGATTGGTTTGAAATGGCCCGTACCAGTCCATTTCAGCTCACCAATGCCTAGGGTAATGATGTTTATGCATTCCATCTCATTTTTGATGATTTCCAATTTTCCAAGATTCATACTTCATACATTTCACATTCAGATTACTAATGGATGTTTACAGCTGTTTCTTCTCATTTTGAGCTGAGTCACATCAGCAAATGAAGGTCCCAAAACCTTGACTCCATCCATGTAATTAAGGTCGACTCTACTTTGAGGGAGCAGCTCTTCCACAATCATATTTTTTGTGCCTACCAAACCAAGGAGTTCATCTTCCAGTACTACAGACAATGTTTCCCTGCTCTTCAAAGGGTTTTCACTGGCCATTTTTTTCAAAAGTAGACTACCAGGTCCTTCTTCCTAGCCTGTCTTAGCCTGGAAGCTCCACTGAAACCTGTCCACGATGGGTGGCCCTGCTGGTATTGGAAATACCAGTGGCATAGCTTCCAGCATCACAGCTATACAGCAAGCCTCCGCAGTAGGGCAAACTGACAGACGCAATGTGGTTAACTGTATAGCAATGCTTGTTATGAAATGATTCACTTCTCTTAACTAGGTTAACTTTCAACCACCTAGAATCAATATTAATCAAGCAATGACATCGTAAACTAACTCCCATCAAGTTGATTCTGACTCATAGTGACCCCGTAGGATTTCCAAGGCTGCAAATCTCTATGGAAGCAGACTGCTACATATTTCTCCCGCAGAGCCCTTAGTGGTTTTGAGTCGCCACCCTTTTGGTTGGTAGTCCATTGCTTTAACAGCTTCATCACCAGGGCTCCTTAATGATACTATAACTTGTTAAATTGAATTTAATCACATTTTCTTCGTCAAAGCTGGTCTTGATCTTTGCAAGCATCTCTTTCTTCTCTATTATTATTATTTATACTGTTAGTGTTGACTCTTGATAATACTTCCTCTCTCCTCAACATTAACAGACTTAGAGAAAATGACTTATTGTCATCTTTCATCTGTATCATTAGACCTCATTTTTGTTTCTTGTATGGGTGCTCTTGATATTCCAGCTCGCATTTCCTACAAAGTTTCATGAAATATATACAATATTGCAGACACTGCACTTTTAAAAATAGATCAGATAATTTAATTGCTTCTTCTTTTTTATTTTACTTTCTTTGCTGGGATTCACTGAAATCATGTCATTTTGTGTTAGTAAAGATAAAAAAACAAAAAAAACCAAGCCCGCTGCTGTCGAGTCAATTCTGACTCATAGCAACTCTATAGGACAGATTAGAACTGCCCCATAGGGTTTCCAAGGAGTGCCTGGTGGATTTGAACTGATGACCTCTTGGTTAGCAGATGTGGCTCTAACCACTATGCATCCAGGGTTTCCTTAGTAAAGATACCCTTCCTCACAATTCTTTACAAGACTTAGAATAATTATGAACCACTTACTGGTTTCACAACAATAGTACAAATGATTTCAGGCTTCCCGAAATTCCTATAATAAAAAGACAAAAAAGCACAAATATGTGGTCAATGGTTTTTACATCTACCAAACATCATGAACTTTAATCTTCTGGTTACTGTGTGGATCATAACAAATTACAGATAACATTGCAGAATGGGAATTCCAGAACACTTAATTGTGCTCATGAGGAACCTTTACATAGATCAGGAGGCAGTTGTTTGGACAGAACAAGGGGATACTGATTGGTTTAAAGTCAGGAAAGGTGTGTGTCAGGGTTATATTCTTTCATCGTACCTATTCAATCTGTATGCTGAGCAAATAATCTGAGAAGCTGGACCATATAATGAAGGATGGGGCATCAGGATTCGAGAAAGATTCATTAGCAACCTGTGTTATGCAGATGACACGATGTTGCTTGCTGAAAGTGAAGAGGACTTGAAGCACTTACTAATGAAGATCAAAGACCATAGCCTTCAGTATGGATTGCACCACAACATAAAGAAAACAAAAATCCTCACAACTGAACCAATGAGCAACATCATGATAAATGGAGAAAAGATTGAAGTTGTCAAGGATTTCATTTTACTTGGATCCACCATCAACAGCCATGGAAGCAGCAGTCAAGAAATCAAAAGACGCATTGCATTGGGTAAATCTGCTGCAAAGGACTTCTTTAAAGTGTTGAAGAGCAAAGATGTCACCTTGAAGGCTAAGGTGTGCCTGACCCAAGCCATGGTATTTTCAATCTCATCATATGCATATGAAAGCTGGACAATGAATAAGGAAGATTGAAGAAAAATTGATGCATTTGAATTGTGGTGTTGGCGAAGAATATTGAATAAACCATGGACTGCCAAAAGAACAAACAAATCTGTCTTAGAAGAAGTACAACCAGAATGCTCCTTAGAAGCAAGGATGGCGAGACTGTGTCTTACACACTTTGGACATGTTGTCAGGAGGGGTCAGTCCCTGGAGAAAGATATCATGCTTGGCAGAGTACAGGGTCAGCAGAAAAGAGGAAGACCCTCAATGAGAAGGATTGACACAGTGGCTGCAACAATGAGTTCAAACATAACTATTGTAAAGATGACTCAGGATCGGCCATTGTTTCTTTCTGTTGTACATAGGGTCACTATGAGTTGGAACCAACTCAATGGCACCTAACAACAACAACATGATTAGATGCAATACTAATAGTCCCCATTTTGCCTAAAAATGAGTAAACAATTTTATTTTTCCACTTACAATCAAAATCATTCTAATGACTATTATCTACTAGAATGCCTGACACATAGTAGGTGTTCTACAAAAAATAGTCATTAATATCATTTTAATGTTATTATTAATATTTATTATTATGTTAGGTTTAAGCAGCATCTACATTATATTAACATATTCAGTTGATTTAAACACCTTAAATTATTTGGTGACATATAGATCATAACTCATTTTTACTAACAACTTATTCTTTGCCTGCATTTTTCATTTTCACTTGTGTTGGTGGATTGGATAGAATATCTGATCTGGTCTTTTCCTATGTCTCTTTCTTCATATGCTCAGTCTTCACTGGAATGCAATTAGATGAGTGTTTGAGATATACCTAAGTGGATTCAGTACATTTCAGACTCTGTTCACTGAACTTAAATACCTCTCTTTAAAATTGGGTTGCTTTTTTTTAAATTGTTGATGCCAATGGAATCCATCAGTCAAGATATCAAATAATGCATTGCATTGTGCAAACCTGCTGCAAAAGATCTCTTTAAAGTGTTAAAAAGCAGATATCACTTTAAGGACTAAGATGCACCTGACCCAAGCCAAAGGTGTTCTCAATAGCCTCATATGCATATGAAAGCTGGACAATGAATCAGGAAGACCAAAAAAACAAGATGCCTGTCTTAGTCACCTGCTGCTGCCATAGCAGAAATACCACAAGTGGATGGCTTTAACGAAGAGAAATTTATTTCCTCACCGTAAAGTAGGCTAAAAGTCCAAATTCAAGACATAATCTCCAGGGGAAGTCTTTCTTTCCCTGTCGGCTTTGGAGGAAGGTCCTCGTCCTCAATCTTCCCCTGGTCGAGGAGCTTCTCAGGCATAGGGACCTCAGGTCTGAAGGACACACTCTGCTCCTGGTGCTGCTTTCTTGGTGGTATGAGGTCCCAAACTCTCTGCTTACTTCTCTTTCCTTTTATCTCTTGAGAGATAAAATGCTGTGCAGGCCACAGCTCAGGGAAACTCCCTTTACCTTGGGTCAGGGAGGTGACCTGAGTGAGGGTGGTGTTACAATCCCACCCTAATCCTCTTAACATAAAATTACAATCACGAAATGGAGGACAACCACACAATACTGGGAATTATGGCCTAACCAAGTTGACACATATTTTGGGGGGGACACAATTTAACCCACGACAATGCCTTTGATTGATGGTGTTGGCAAAGAATATTTAATATACCACAGACTGCCAGAAGAATGAACAAATCTGTCTTGGAAGAAGTACAACCAGAACACTCATTAGCAGCAGGGATGGTGAGACTTCATCTCACGTACTTTGAACACATTATCAGGACAGACCAGTCTCTGGAGAAGGATATCGTGCTTGGTAAATTAGTAGGTCAGTGAAAAACAAGAAGACCCTCAACGAGATGTGTTGACACAGTGGCTGCAACAATGGGCTCAAGCATAACAACAATAAGAAGGATGGCTCAGGGCCAGGCACTATTTCATTCAGTTGTACATAAGGTTGCTGTGAGTCAGAACTGACTTAACAGCACCTAACAATTCAGAAAACAAAATATTCAGAGGATAGATGAACAGCTATTAGTTCAAACTTATTGAAATTATATTGTATTAATGAGAAATTAAAAAGATATGAAATTTCTGTATTAAACTACCTGAACTATGGTAGAATACAGTATGCTTCTGAAGGGTACAACTCCAGAAGAATAACTTAATGTCATTTGTAGTTTGGGCATAAGAGTGGAAAAGTTAGGTTTTGGGATAAGCTGATAGTTGGGGGTTTCAACACTGTAGATTTAATGAAGCTTATTTCCCTCCACTCCATGAACCATGCAGTTTCTCACTTCCAGACTTCAGCGCTTGGCCCTTCAGTTCTGTAGACTCTTCTTCCTCGCTCTTTATCTAACACCAACTGATGTTTACAATATTTTAGAAGTCACTTCCTCCTGAAAATCTTCCCAGAGCCCATACATTAATATTTTCCCCTGTTATGTGCTCCTATTTTACCCTACGCTTTCTTTATCCGTTAAAACGTTTTTTAAATTGTCTGTCTCACCTCTGAGATTTGTAAGCTTTATGTAGTCTGAAGTCTTGCCTGTTTACCCTGTTTTTCATTTATTTCTCATGGCTCAGCACAGCACCTGAAACATAATAGGTTTTGATATTTGTTAAATAAATATTTTATGAAAAGCAAGGGAGTGAACATGTGGAGTTTGATGGTAAGGGCAGCATCATGGAGTCCAGGCATGTTACAAAGGAAAGCAAAGCTCACACAACTGATAGTTACCCATTACCGTCGAGTTGATTCCGACTCATAGCAACTTTATAGGACAGAGTAGAACTTCCCCATAGGATTTCCAGGGAGCAGCTTGTAGATTTGAGTTGCTGACCTTTTGGTTAGCAGCCAAATGCTTAGCCACGGAGCCACCAGCGCTCCTCAACTGATAAGTCGTGAGTAAAGCCATGATAAAAAACCTAGTTTTCTCATTTTATTGTTCAACTCTAGATGCACTACAGTGTTGTTGTTGTTGTATGACAGAGTCATTTCTGACTCACAGTGACCCTGTAGGAAAAGTAGAACTGCCTCATAGAGTTTCCTAGTCTGTAATCTTTATGAGAGCGGACCACCGGGCCTTTTCCCCCACAGAGTGACTGGTGGGTTCCAACCATCAAGCTTCCAGTTAGCAGCCGAGCTCTTAACCATTGTGCCACCAGGGCTCCTTTGTACACAGTACACTGACTTAAGTATCATGATCTTCTGATTATGAACACAGCAGACTGAGAACAAAAATGAAGACTGTTTTTATAAAACATTTCTTTAAAATACACTGAGGGGTTAATATCTATGTTCATTTTTTTTTACTAATTCAGGTTCATAAAGCTTGTTCTAAAACTGTAACTCATTTGCTCTCACTTACATCTCTAAAGAGGAAGACTTCTAGTTTCAATGAATAATGAATCACAACAGCTGGACTTTTATAGCTGGATATATATATATATATAAAAATATATATATATATATAGTGCTATAATTAAATCAATGCCTTTATTTATGCACTATTGTCAAAGTATTTGTTTCTCTTAAATTAAGCCTTAATCAAGTTCTTAAGCTATCTTGGAATTCAATGACTAGGTCCTTGGTAAACTCCAACAGTATTCCTTGTGAAATATTACAATAAAAAAAAAAGCAATGATAGATGACCTTTATTGTAGAAAAGAAAGTATCTCAATTTTTAAAGACTTGATTTGATCTCACAATCTGATTATGCTTCAGAAAATTTCTCAGATGGAAAAGATAGAATAACCCATTGGCCGAGATGGGAGATGGCAGAGAAGAAGAGGAATAGCACGCCATCCCTCCAAACAGAGAAAGTGAAACATCTTACATCACCTTTGGTCACAATTAGGCTGCCAATAAGTGCTTCCTTTAAATGTCCAAGTTCTCTCATAAAGAGGAAATAAAATATAATACAGTACAGGAAAAGGAGATCAGACAGAGCGTGTCTTATTTTTCCACTTCTAAATTCTTCTTCGCAAAGGAACTGTGCAAAAGACTTCCATAAATATTGTTTTAAAAGGCTACATAGCACACTACTTCAAGACATTCATTTCAGAAAGATTCATTGTCTAAGAGAAAGAGGCAAACAGTTTTCTTTCTCATTACTCTCTAGTTGGGATTTATTTTGTAGATGACATGTTATTTTATATCATTAGAATTAAAAAAAAAAATCCATATAGTACTCTTCTGTAACCTGTTGCAGTCAAGTTGATTCTGACCCATATTCTCCTACAAGTCATTTAATTACATGCTTAAGTTACATCCATGTAATTAGCATAAATCTAGTATGCTTAATTTTACAGAAAAATTAATGAAAACAAGATTAATATCTATCCACACTATTCTTTTTTTCAATTTTAAAAATTAATAAAATGTTAAGATTTTCAAGGCAGAAAATAGATGCTGTTTTCAATGGATCCAATGTTAGGCTGGCCTTGGAGGAAGCTACCATTAACAACTTGAGATATTTAGATGACACAATCTTGCTTGCTATAAGTGAAGACAACTTAAAGCATTTATTTATGAAAGTGAAAGACAATAGCCTTTAGTATATATTACGCCTAAACATAAAGAAAACAAAAATCCTTACAACTGGACAGATAAGAAACATCATGATGAATGGGGAAAAAATTGAAATTGTCAGGAGTTTCGTTCTTCTTGGATCATCAATATCCATGGAAGCAGCAATCAAGTAATCAAATCATTTATTGCATTGGGCAAATCTGCTGCAAAAGACCTTTCTAAAACGTTAAAAAGCAAAGGTGTTATTTTGATGACTAAATTGCACCTGATCCAAGTCATGGTATTTTTATTAGCCTCATATGCATGCC
The DNA here is from genome assembly GCF_030014295.1 of Loxodonta africana. Taxonomy (NCBI): domain Eukaryota; kingdom Metazoa; phylum Chordata; class Mammalia; order Proboscidea; family Elephantidae; genus Loxodonta; species Loxodonta africana. The sequence goes on from NC_087345.1 coordinate 46,884,180, forward strand.
AAAGCTGGACAATGAAAAAGGAAGCAACGACATGTTCAAATTGTGATGCCGGCAAAGAATATTGACTATGCTATGGAAACCCTGGTGGCGTAGTGGTTAAGCGCTACAGCTGCTAGCCCAAGTGTTGGCAGTTCAAATCCTCCAGGCGCTCCTTGGAAACTCTACGGGGCAGTTCTACTCTGTCCTATAGGATCGCTATGAGTCAGAATCGACTCTACGGCACTGGGTTTGGTTTTTGGTTTATGGACTGCTAGAAGAATGAACAAATCTTAGAGGAGTACAAATAGAATGTTCCTTAGAAGCTAGAATGGTGAGACTTTGTCTTGCTTACTTTGAATATGTTATCAGGAAGAATCAACTGGAGAAAGACATCATGCTCGGTAAAGTAGAGGGTCAGGGGAAAAGACAGAGACCCACAATGAGATGGAATGGCATAGTGGCTGCAAAAATCTTCTCAAACACAGGAACGATTATGAGAATGGCACAGGACTAGGTTACATTTAGTTCTGTTATACATAAAATTGCTATGAGTCAGAGCTGACTCAAAGGCACCTAACAACAACAATAAGCTTTATGACCTTGGGAAAGCCACAATATATATTGATCATACAATATCTTGATGATCATTAGGATTACATGTTTTTAGAGGTCCAGCTTTAAAACTGGAAAAAAGTAATTTCTCCATGAAATATAAATAACAAAACTCCTCAGAAAACACCTTCTCATTTAAGAATAGGTATAAAAATTTTTTTTTTTTAATGCAGTGGATGGTTATGACTGGTGAGAGTCATTTACATTTCCATAATGATGGCTCTCATCATTTGTAAGTAACCTGATCTTCCATAGAAATTTTTATTTTTTAATATTGCATATAGAACATAAAGGTTAATGAGTAAGACTACAGTCAGGCTGCCTGAGTCTGAATGCTGTTTTACCTCTAATAAGCTTCGTGACCTTGGACAAATCTCTGCTTGTCTAAGATCCTTATCTGTAAAAGAGAAATGGCAATAATACTTTCTTTTTAGGGTTGTTATGAGATTTAAGTTTGATAAACTATGTAGAGTCTAAACAATGCTTTTCATATAGTAAATAGTCAATATATTTTAGCCATTGTTATTAGTGTTGATTTTGTTGTTACTGTTATTATTATTAACATTTTTAAAGACAAAACTGTGAACTGAAAAAATGACCTTCTTTGGAGCTTTAGGAAGTCATATACCTTAGTTATCAATTAATAAATCACATTAACATTAATTAAATCTTTCCAGTTGACAAAGACTCATCTCATTGATTTCCAAAGAGTAGCTTAGAGCTTGGCAGTGTACACCTAAATGTGAAAAAATTTCCAAGTTTCAAGTGGATAATGGAGAAAGAAAAGATATTTACAGTGTTTTATAGATCCCTTGGGATTTAATTTGAAGGAATAATTAATTCAATATTCAGTTAACTATGTCCATAACTTAAAATACTTTAATCATTCTTAGATTTAATGAGGGCTCATTTGACTGTATTACATTCAACTATATTATGAAGTAGAATATCTTTAAATTTCTAATTAGACAGTAGTACAGATAATTGCCCTTTAAAAGCTTATACGAATAGAGAATATGAATACTCAATTCTAATTCCTAGGTATTCAAATCAACTTTTGTTATATGTAGAATAGACAGGTATGAATAAATGACAATTTTTTTTATTTAAATAGTTTATCCCAGTTTATGTTTATTGTGTATAAGACTACTTTTTTGAAATGAGAATATAGAAGTTGATATCCAACGGAATGAGTTTTTGTGTATTGGAACTCATTTATTTTCTTCATGGAAAATTCCATACCTTTATTTCTATATTAAAAAAGGTAACATTAGATAAAAGAAGTTGATAATGTTAAGCATGTCTTAAGGATGAATGAATTACATAACTAAGATTTTTTAGTTTAGAAATAAGGGAAGGAGATTATATATATATATATATATAATTATTATTATTATTCCAAAAGGCTTATCTCTCTTAAACATTTTACTTTATGATGACTTTATAAAAACTGATATGAATAGTTTCTCATTTGTTAGTTAAAATTGCTGAGTTTCTACTATGAACACACTGCTAAATAAAGAGTAAGATAGTAAGATTGGGTGTCTTCACACCTGTGTTAAAGCTGAAGCCATGTGTGCTGAGGAGTTCAGTAATGGGCAAATAAGTTTGGAGCCTGGACAGTGGGAAAGGAAGGCCTAAAGAAGGAAGAGCTGGGAACTTAAGTTTCAACACTGGTAGAACATACTTATAATGGGTTGAGGGAAATTAGTTAATTAAGGAGACAAAACTAATGGAGAACAAGCAAGGAAGGGTTGACAAAGAAAAAAAAAAACAATAACAAAAGAGGTTGATTAGTGTCAAAGCAGAATCTTAAGAAGCATTACAAACATGAGAAAATTTTTGGATATTTTCATGAGATGGTCAGTGACGAGATGTTGGAATCATGACCACTGAGCACTGGGCACATAAATTTAGGTAGAAAAATAGAAGATCTTGGCTTGTTAAGAAAGAATACGTAACAAGAATATTAGGAATAAGCAGTTCTAAGAATAAATATTACAAAACTTTCTCAGTAGTAAAGCCTAGCTAAATTTGACTAATAACCATTATGTTCCACTTTCGTTAGGCAGTATACACGAGGATTAACTGTTAAATCCCTTTAACACTTTTAAATTTTATTTAAATGGCCTCATGTCATAAAGGGCCCAGCCATCTGCAGTTTCTGCAGGCATACTCAGTTGTGTAGGATCATCTACCCAGAAATATGGTCTCCCAGAATATTGGATGAATGTGTTCAGTAGTCATCATCTAGTGGTCCTCAAAAGAGCAAAACATATCGGAGTAGCTGAATCATGTTAAAATTTACAAATGAGTAATTTAGTGAGATTTCATTCTGATTCACTTTGCTGAGTTGTCAATGATATATTTGACATTAAATTTTTGTTAACTGTTTTAATCTAGAAGAGTCCTCTCTACCTTGTTCATTCCTTCCGCCTTTTTTTCTTTTTTTAAATCTCTTATTCAAGAAATTGGACCTATTGTGTTGTGGAATGTCCCATTTTCTCTGATTTTTTTTTTTTCCTTTGTACTGCCAGTTAAGGCATTCATATATCTCCTGTGCTTATTAAAGTTGGAAATTATGCCTATACATTAATTAGAATCAAGCTGAACTTGCTTAGAAGAGCACTACGTAGACAATACTGCATCACTATGGGAGGCTGCATAGCATCTCACTGACACACAGTGAAGTTAAAAGTCATGAGTAGATTCAAGTGGTGACAGCCTAAAAATTCCATTAGAAAGGTCCTCAACAGTCTTTTTCTTAATATTCATTAATTGTTGCCTGAATTGATTATTTTATTAAAGCTTATAAAATGGTGATTTTTTTTTTTAATCTATCATTCTTGATACATTTATATAGCTGTAATTGTTCTGTGAGGAATCACCTAGGGTTATGTGGCTACCATGAGTTAAGACAGTCAAGACAAACATTTAAATAATTTTTCTCTAATTAACAATTTTAAGAATAAGGATTTGGTGCCCTAGTTCCTGTTAATAAAGACCACTAAGTTTTTTTCTCCACCATTTTAAATTTAGAAGATGATCACGAATAAATGGATGTTTTTCTCCTAATTATACCTGGGAGTTTTAAGCTTTCAGGAGCAATCAGATATATGCCTGTTATGCTCCCAAAATAAAGACTTACAAATAAAATAATGTTTTAGAAAGAACCTGGTAATGATACATAGACAAAAGGAAGCACTTCCGGGTAAGTGGGATCTATGCCAACGTGACATCCTCTTCAACCCCGAACTGCAAGCTTTTTGATACTCTCCCAAAACCCCAGGACTCAGGACAGCAAGTGTGAAATTTCATTCCTGTGGCATAATCAAAAGAGTCTGGCAGTCAGACAGTCTCAATTGTAGATTTTTTTCCTAACTAGCTGTGTGACCTGTAAGATGTTTAATTTCTTTTTCTTCTTCTTTTTTGATTCATTTTATTTTGACTCAGATTCTTCATATAAAATATGGACATTGAATTGAGATGGTTAATCCCTGAAATTGTTTCCATGTCTTATTTGTGATGCGAATCTTCACGTAGAGATTGTTCTATTCAAGGTCTTTCCATTCGTTCGAAACATAGGTCCTTCTACCAGTTTTGTCTAGCATAAGAAGTATCATCAAGAGCTATTCAATTATAAAAATATGCCATTTTGGACTATATATAGAATATTCTAAAAATGTTTACCTTTTATTGGGATGCATATTATGAAAGCTTTTTTTTTTTTTTTTACTCATTTTTAATTGTAGTGGAAGAAATGCAATAGAATGGTGGTAGGCGTGGAGAGAGTAAGGGGAGATGGCATTGTTCAGTTAATTGGAGTTAGATATGACCAGAGCAGAACATTGCAAGGAGTTAGATTATTAGCAAATCTCTTATTTTCTCAGTTAACTTCCCATATAATTTTTTAGGATATAATATATTCCAAAGTGTTTATAGAGTTATAATGAGATTTTGTAAGTTAAGAAGGACCATATAATTTTATACATGTTTTGGGGAATAGTAAATCATTCAGGACAATTTAAAAAATGATAAACTGATGGAGCAAATATTTTGAGAAATGAATATTTAAAAAAAAAATCCATCATAAGAAGTGTCTGATTTGCTTGTTAGGAATTGGTACTCTTGACTCTATTCCAGAAAATAAATTTTTCCATTATTATACCTGTAACTCCTTTGTGTTGTTTCTGCCCATCGTGTAGAAAATAGGTACTGTGCTGGTAAATAAGGATGGTTTATATCAAAGAAAACAACGTAAATTTTAATTTCCAGAGCATCGAGAAAAAAATATTTTGAGGCAACTGAGATACATGTAAAATTTGCACAAATCATGGTTTATTCCATGAGCATATATATAGATAACACATTACATTCTAAAATATTAAGAAAACCAAAAATATTATAATACAGAAATATAAAACTTACAACAGTAAATATTTCCAGATCCACAAATAAGCCATGACTTCTTTGCTGAGGAAACCAAGAACAGTGTTGTTGAATTTACAGAAATTCTCAAGCATATTGATAAATTGAGCATAATGCTATCTTACAATTTTAAATCTGTATAATTATTATAGTCCCCTTTTTATTTTAAATTCTAATAATCTGTGTTCTTTTCCTGAATTATGTTAAAAATATATTTTTTCAAAGAATTAAGCCTGAGATCATAAAAGTTTATCCCTTTCTTTGATACATTATGATTTACATTCATCTTCACTTTTATTTATATGCCTTCCTTGGAAATGTTTTTTGTAGAATACTGAGTTTATTTATATTCTTCTTTATTTTGCAATTTTAAAGCAAGTTTATTAATTTATAAATAAATTGTAATAGCTTTTAAAATTGTGTTTACTTTGTTTTCAGTAGATACTATTGTTCCAAATCTAACCTCTACAACTGTATTTCCTTAAAGCTCATTTGTGTCATTTTGTTTATTTTGATGAAATGTTATTCAATTCAGATAGGATTATGATTATTCTAGCTTTACGATAGCCTACAGAAAACTCTGATGGTGGTGTAGTGGTTAAGAGCTATGGCCACTAGCCAAAAGGTCAGCAGGTCAAATCCACCAGGTACTCCTTGGAAATGCTATGGGGCAATTCTACTTTGTCCTTTAGGGTCACTATGACTCGGAATCAACTCAACTGCAACGGATTTGTTTTTTTGGATCGTCTATACATTTCATCAATAAAAATGTTCATCTTTGTTCTACTTAATGACTTTTTGTCATTTTTATTTCAGTGGCTATAAAAATCCATATCCCTTTTTATTCTCATTAACATTTCTTGATATATTTTCATTTACCTTTCCTTTTTAAATTTTGGTTTAGAAATGTTTGTTTTAAAAAACAAACAATGACATATGGTTTTCAGGCCTATATGTAAAGAAATTGGAAGTTATCACTCCCATCTACAACAATAAAAAAGATAAGCAAACTGAAATTCAACAACTTTTAGATCCATTGGAGAATTAAAGTCACAAGGAAAACTGATGCCCCCAAAACTGCGAAGACAGACAGGTAGATAAAGAGAGTCACAATTAACCAGAGCAGAAGCCTGCAGCTAGAAGCAGTACCAGTAGGAACATTTTAAACTGTAATTTGAAAAAAAAAAAAAAAATGATAAATTGCTGAAGGCTCAGTGTGGATTAGCTGGAGAGTTAAAAACTCTCGGGGTGGATGGAAAGGGTGGGTTAGACTTTCATGAATTTTGCTTCTGGGACCTTCATTGAGTTCTCACAATGAAGATCAGAGATAAATCCCTTGGGCTTCTAGCATGCAGAGTGGAAAAGTAACCATTTTCAAAGATTCCCAGAGCTCTCTGTTCTCTTTTAGAAAAAAGCAAAACTACAGAGTGTAAAAAGTTCAGTTGTTGCCATAAATTGGAGGAAAGTAGGGGAGGAATGAAGGTGGAGCACAGAGCATTTTAAGGCCAGTGAAACTATTCTTCATGTTACTGTAATGATGGATACATTTGTCAAAACTCATGGAATTGTACAACACAAAGAGTGACCCCTAATGTAAACTCTGCACTTTAGTTAATAATAATGTTCAGTATTGTTTCCACATTAGTAACAAATGAAATACATCAATGCACTGCAAGGTTTTAATAAGAGGAAAAACTGTGGGTAAGAGGAGAGGAAGTATTTGGAAAGTCTGTATTTTCTACACAATTTTTCTATAAACCTAAAATTGCTCTAAAGTATAAAGTCTATTGACTTAAAAGAAATCATTCACATTTCTTTAAATATTCTGAGTGTATCTGGCAGTTAATAGTGGCATTTAACCCATTTAGTGTTGTTCCATAGTTGATGTGAGGCTCCACCTTTGCTTATTTGAAGTAAGTTTACCATTTCCTTAGTTGTGTGGTTTGATGGACTTCTATTTTCTCGAGAATTCGATGACAAAGATTTTGTTTTGAATTCTGTTAACGGATGTTTTAGTTGCAGTAAGTATATCTTGAAACATGATTCCTTTAACTATATAAATCAGAGACAACTTTTGGCTCTACTTCAGTCATTGTCTAACTTTATTTTTTGCTTAAATTCATTTATCACATGATTTCTCCATGATGAAATAATATATATGTTACATTCTAAAGGATGACACTGAACTATCTATGCAAAAAAGCAGAGGTGAAGAGCATTCCAGCCAACAGAAACAGAAAACACAAAAGAACCTTGGTGGAAGGGAGCTCGATGCATACCAGGGTTTGCTAAATGGAACTAGGAGGTAGTAAGCAAGATTAGAATGAGATTTTAAAGAAATAAACTTGAGCCAGATCATGAAGTGTCTTGTAGGTCATGATAAGAGGTTTGAAATCTATTCTAAATATAAGAATACTTTGGATGCTTTCAAGAAGGGGAGTAAAATAACCTTACATTTTTTAACCACTGACTTGACTGTGACCAAAAGAGTATATTGAGAATTGGAAGTACGAAGAGCAGTTAGGGGTTATAGTGTGATTCTAGTTAAAGAGAAAGGTGGCTTAAATCACCTTTGGTGGAAGTGAATTTGAAAGGATTTTAGGAATATAAGAACTTTTTAAAAGTATAAAACGGAAAGAACCTTCTAAAGAATTGTAATTGAAGGGTGAGGAAAGAAAAGAGTTAAAATTTTCAGATTTGGTATTTGAGTGGACATTAGTGCCATTTCCTGTAATAAGGAAGAATGATATAGGGACAGACTTGGAATAATGGAACATGAGTTTCAAGGGGTAGAAACCATGAAAATCTGAAGTAATTGGGAGTCATTCAAATGGAGATACAATTTTTTTTTTTTTTTTAATTCACGGTAGTTATGTTCTGTAAAGTTGCCATGAACACTGAATTAGCAAATACTGAACCACTTTTCCAACGGGAATTACAGGGTTAGGTTCCTGCAAGCCTCTGGTCACAACATTTTCTGTACAATACAGTAATGCAAATAAAATAAGTCCTGAAAATAATCAAAGATTAAGCAAAGTTTTATATAAACATTAAGTAAAGCTTACTTTTGATGAGGCTGCAGGATTTGATGAGGCAATGCATTGTGTGATTAAAACTCTCAATATTGGCTTGCCCTATGAAAACCAAAGGAGAGGTGAGTGGAACATTGAAAATCTGCTCTTCCACAAAATGCTTTTCCTGCATACTTAGCAAGTATTTCAAAAGTTCTTCCACAGCCTCCTGATCTGAAGATTCTGTGTTACCTGTAAGTTTAACCTTGTTAAACTTTAACATGTTAAACTTACAATACCACCTATTAAAATGTATGAGTCAGAACAGGTTAAGATGGATTTAAAAAATTTCTGGCCCTGGCTAACTTGACCATAAATTTCTTTGGCTTTTTTTACCCCACAGCAATGTTGTCTGTTATGCTTACTTTTTAATTCAATAACATCTCATGAATTCATAAATTTAGCCATTTTTCCATCTTTCCCATAGCTTCATCATACTCTTCAGATGTTAATTTACCACCTTACAGAGTGGCCTTATGTGCAGATCAATGAATTTCCTTCTCCTTTTCTGATGATACCTTATTGTTTATTCATTAACATTGAACACATGGCCAACAGTATATAACTCTAAACTGAATGAAGCTTACCTGACACATATGTATTTCTCCTCTTCAAGGCACATCACAGCCTTCTTGTACTTAAGAACACTAGACAGCACTTCTCTATTATGCTTGGGAGACTTTTAGGCAGAAAAATCACCTACAAAAACTACAAAACTGCAAAATCCTGACACTAAATAGAATTCAAATAGGACATTTGTTTATGAGAGCTGAAACAAGAAGGCAGATCATGGTCTTCTGCTGCAAACGCGCATGTCAAGTGACTCGAATTTTTTTTTTCGCCACATTGAGCATACCTACAAATGACCACAAAAGTGCCATGAGTATTGATTCAGGGGTTACAAATAAATTGTAGTGAATAGACAAATTAAAAAATACAGGATGTATGAATAATGAGGATGGACTATATGAAGCAGCTGGTTAGATATACAATTCTGGAACTCAGGGAAGAAATCTGGGGAAGATGAAAGATCAATAATAGATGCAGATGTTGGTGCAGATAGGAAAAAAGATCTACCTATCATTTTTTTTTTATCAATCTATCTATATCTAGATGTCTATATCTTAAAAAAAAAAAAAATGCCACCAATTCAATTCTGACTCATAGCAATCTCAAGTGTGTGGGAGTAGAACTGTGCTCCATGAAGTTTTCAGTGGCTGATTTTTCAGAAGTATATTGCCAGGCCTTTCTTCTAAATCTGAATGGATGCAAACCTCCAACATTTTGATTAGCAGCCAATTGTGTTACCTGTTTACATCACTCAGGGGTACAGATATCTGTATCTAGAAGTCTATATCTAGATATCTATGTCTATATCTATGTATTATATTATAGTCATCAGCTTACAGATGCTATTTAAAACCTTGATATTGGATGAGATTACCGAAAACGAAATTATTAAACGGAGAAGAGGACTCAGAGTTAAGCCAGGGTGTTTTCAGAGCTTAAAGCTTAGATGGGCTGTCATCAAAACAAGAGGAAGACTCAGATCTTGTCGTATTGCAGAACTGAGGCAAGAAAACGATTCAAGTGAAGAGAATGGAAAATTATCCTGAATATAGCCAAAAAACATAATAATATGATAATGATGAAGCCCTAGTGACACAGTGGTTAAGATCTCAGCAGCTAACCTAAAGGTCAGCAGTTTGAATCCACCACCAGCCTCTCCTTGGAAACCCAGTGGGGCATTTCTACTCTGTCCTATAGGGTTGCAATGAGTCAGAATTGACTCTGTGACAAGGGATTTGGTTTTTTATTTTTTGATTTATGAGAAAGATCTTATTTTGCTAGGATTCATGTTGTTGTATTCAATTTTAACCATATTTATGTAATTTTTAGCTGAATCATATTTTGCATCATTCTTTCCATAACATGCCATTCTATTCCTTCAACCATTGCGAAACAAACTTTCTTTTAAATAAAATTCTGCAGAAATTATGCCATTGCTTTCTATGGAAATAGCTGGAGAAGAAAACTTTGAGACTGGCCTAAATTTGAATCCTCTGTAAGTAATATTTGTTTTCTGCCTGGATACTCATATAGATTTCTGTTTGACTCAAGGGTCATAATTGCCCATGAAAAGTAAAATAACTCTAATTACTTGTAAATTTTAGTAAAATATGGAAAAAAGATCATCTTGAGTGAATTCATTTATAAGGAATTCTTAGTGCATCATATGAATGAAAGAATACTAGAGAAAGACAAATGCCAAAAAACACTGATTTGAACTGAGGAAGAGCATGACAAACTAATGCTCCTGACAGACTGGGAATTTCTAAGGGCTAGGCCAGATCTCTCCTTGTCCAAAGTGATTTCGTTTGGGATTTTTAATGCAGTTTCTGTCATATAATGCAGCCTGTCACTTCTGTAAAATTTCTACTGTACCATTGACTTAGAAACAATAAATTCTGCAGAAAAGTGTAGCTTTGTCCACCCTATTCTGCTTTTCCAAAGCTTCTAATCAGAGCTTGCAATTAGAAATGACCAATGTAAAGAGAAGATTATTCAGCTAGTACAGGTGTTGAACATGTGACTTTGGTGGTCAGCAGATTCTCAGAAAATGTCCCCTTCACTCCCCCTCAAAATATGTTTTTCTGGCCTGGTCTTGGGTTCTTAGAAAGCTCTATACTTTTCCATACCTTGTTCTTACCTCTCTCTAAGTTCTGTAAATGTTGCAAACTATGGACAAGTCAAAAATGTTTTGACTTGCAGGTTTTTTCCTTCATAAGCTTCTGTATTACTGCATCCCCTTGAAGCCCTTTGTTCAGATGATTCTGACACTGGTCCCATTTTGTGGAGTGTTCTTTTTTTTTTCCCTGTCATAATAAAAGTCTTTGTTTTTAAATTTAAACTGACTCATCGTTATTCCACTACAAGAGCATATTAAGGATATTTTTCTAACATTGGAAATACGAGCATCAGCATTTATAGACATATCAGCTTGGGGAAGAAAAGTAAAAAATTATAATTACAAAAGGTAGTCAATCTAATACAAAGCCAGTAAGCCTAATAAATCAAAGAGCTACATCATCAATATAAAGCTAGACTAAAAATAAGTTTGTCCTCATTTCTCCTTCATCCCCCAGAAGATTTCAAAACTCAAAAATTTTGAGTTATTTTGCAGAAGTAAAAAAAACCTCCCTTAAATATTTACAGACATTTCCATCCTTACAAGTATTTACAGCCTTTAAATTCACATTATTTGTGGTGTCTGAAGAGACTCTAGTCAGATATTAAACTTAAAATGGTCTGATATTGGTAGTGTATACCAAAAGCTGGAAAAGGGAAGGAAGATTTCTCATCTGGAGGCTTTATAGGGAAAGCAGGTCTCCTGAAACCTTTATTTTGTTTTTAAGACCTCCAGAACTATACTATGAGGGTAATACAGAGCAAAACCTCAAGACACGTCTTTCTACTCATCAACTGGGCATCATTTAGAAAACAGATGATGGTGTTAGCTAGATGTGAAGCAATGAGTACTCTTATTCATAGCAGGTGAAAATATCAGCTGGTACAACTACTTTGGAGAGCTGAATATACATATGTTAAAATCTAGGAATTCTACTCCTATGTATGTAACTCAGAGTATGGCTATGCCTCTGCAACAGGGGTATGTATACAAATGAAAATGGCTGCCTGTATGTGTTTGTGACAGCCCTGAAGGCGAAATTATTTTAATATGCCCTAAGAGTAAAATGAATCAATAGTCTCATTTCTTCATACAATGAAATTCTTTTTAATAAAAATGAACAAATTACACTATATGTATATAAATAAAAGAATGAAGCTACAGAAATATAAACACCTCCAGTTTACATTTATGTAAAGTAGAAAAATAGGCAAAACAAAGATCTATGTTGGCAAATGGTCCACACTTTAAAGAAAAGCTAAGGATGGTTTACAGAAAATTATATCTTTACCTCTGAAGTATACAAAGAAGGATGAGATTGAGGAAGCATAGTATTGGTTTCTGGATTATGATAATGTATTTCCTGCTCTGGATGGTGGGTTTAAATGGCTTTGTTTTGTCACTTTTCTTTTAACAGTATATACACATTTTCATATATTTTACGTATGCTTATTGTATATGGTAATTTTTTTTTAATTACATTTGGTAATGTGTGCTTCAGCTGAAGAAAATTAGAACAAGTTCACAAGATCCAAAGTACGATTCTGAGTATATCTCACCTGAATTTAGAGACCATCTCAAGAATAGATTTGACATATTGAACTCTAATGACCGAAGATCAGACATCAAGGACATCGTACATGAAGAAAGCAATAGGTCACTAAAAAAACAGGAAAGGAAGAAGAGGCCAAAATGGATGTCAGAAGAAACTCTGAATCTTGTTCTTGAATATCAACTAGCTAAAGTGAATAGAAGAAATGATGAAGTAAAAGGGTTGAGCGGAAGATTTCAAAGGTCAGGTCAAGAAGACAAAGTGAAGTATTATAACAACACATGCAAAGATCTGGGGTTAGAAAACCAAAAGGGAAGAAAAAATTCAGGATTTCTCAAGCTGAAAGAATGGAAGAAAAAACTTTAAGCCTCATGTTTCAATATTAAAGGATTCTAGGGGCAAAATGGAAACCCTGGTGACACTGTGGTTAAAAGCTACAGCTGCTAACCAAAAGGTCGCAGTTCAAATCCACCAGGCAGGAGTGGCCGAGAACCTACAGACTGGGAAAAGAAAATTGGCTATTACAAATCAGACAAAGGTCTAATGTCTAAAATCTACAAGAAAATCCAACACCTCTACACCAAAAAGACAAATAATCCAATTAAAAAATGGGCAAAGGAAATGAATAGACACTTCACCAAGAAGACATTCAAGTGGCCATTAGACATATGATGAAATGCCATAATCTCTAGCCATTAAAAAATGCAAATCAAAACCACAATGAGATACCACCTCACCCCGGCATTACTGGCATGAATCAATAAAACAGAAAATAACACATGTTAGAGAGGCTGCAGGGAAATGGGAACTCTTATGCACTGGTGGTGGGAATGCAAAATGATACATTTTGGAAAACAATATGGCATTTCCCTAGAAAGCTAGAAATAGAAATACCATATGATCCAGCAATCCCACTCCCAGGAATATATCCTAGAGAAATAAGAGTCATCACAGGAATAGACATATGCACACCCGTGTTCATTGCAGCATTGTCTGCAATAGCAAAAAGATGGAAGCAACCTAGATGCCCATCAAGATATGAATGAACAAACTGTGCTACATACACACTATAGAGTATTATGCAATGACAAAGAACAACAGTGAGTCTGTGAAGCATCTCATAACATGGATGAATCTGGAGGGCATTATGCTGAGTGAAATCAGTCAATACAAAAGGACAAATACTGTATGAGACCACTACTGTAAAAACTCATGAAAGGGTTTGCATACAAAAAGAAACAGTCTTTGATGGTTACAAGGAGGGGGAGGGGAGGGGATGGAAAAGCACTTAATAGACAACAGACAAGTGGTAACTTTGGTGAAGGGTAAGACAGTACACAATACAGGGGAGGCCAGTACAACCTGTACAAGGCAAAGTCATGGTAGGTCCTAGACACATCCAAATTCCCTGAGGGACCAAATTGTTGGGCTGAGGGCTATGGGGACCATGGTCTCAGCAAAAATCTAGATCAATTGGCATATCATAGTTTATAAAGAATATGTTCTACATTCTACTTTCGTGAGTAGCTTCTGGGGTCTTAAAAGCCTGTGAGCCGCCATCTAGGATACTCCACTGGTCTCACCCCTTTGAGAACAAGAAAGAATGAAGAAAACTAAAGATACAAGGGAAATATTAGTCCAAGGGACTAATAAACCACATCTACCACGGCCTCCACTGGCCTGAGTCCAGTAAAACTAGATGGGGCCCAGCTACTACCACTGACTGCTCTGACAGGGATCACAGTAGATGGTCCCAGACAGAGCTGGAGAAAAAACATAGAACAAGATTCTAACTCAAAAAGAAAGGCTAGACTTGCTGGCCTGACAGAGACTTGAGAAACCCTGAGAGTATGGCCCCCTAGACAGCCTCTCAGCTCAGTAATGTCGTCACTCCTGAGGTTCACCGCTTAGCCAAAGATTGAACAGGCCCATGGAACAAAACAACACTAAAAGGGGGCACCAGCCCTGGGGCAGGGACTGGGAGGCAGGAAGGAACAGGAAAGCTGGTAATAGGAACCCAGAGTCGAGAAGGAAGAGTGTTGACGTGTCATGGGGTTGTTAACCAAGGTCATAGAACAAGGTGTGTACTAACTGTTTGATGAGAAACTAGCTTGTTTGGTAAACTTTCATCTAAAGTACAATTAAAAAAAAAAAAAAAACCAACAGGCACTCTTTGGAAACTGTATAGGGCAGTTCTACTCTGTCTATAGGGTCCCTGTGAGTCCAAATCAACTCCATGGTAACAAGTTTGTTCTCTTTTTTTTTTTTTTTTTTTGGTTTTTATGGGTAGAATATTGAAGGATACAGAAAGCATCAAAAGAAGATGAAAGGAATACAGAGACACTGACCAAAAAGAATTGGTCAAGGTTCAATCGCTTCAGAAGGTAGCATGTGATCAAGAACCAAAGGTAATGAATGAAAAAGTCCAAGCTGTACTGAGGACATTGGTGAAAAACAAGGTTCCAGGAATCGATGGAATGCCAACTGAGATGTTTCAACAAACAGATGTGGCACTGGAAATGCTCACTCTTCTATGCAGAGAAACTTGGAAGACAGCTACCTGGTCAACCGAATGGAAAAGATGCATATTTGTGCCCGTTCCAAATAAATGTGATCCAACAGAATGCAGAGATTATCAAACAAGATCATTGATATCACACACAAGTAAAATTTTGCTGAAGATCTTTCAAAAGTGGTTCCAGCAGTATGTTAACATGGAACTGCCAGAAACTCAAGGGGGATTCAGAAGAAAAGGTGGTAGGAGGATATATCATTGCTGATGTCAGATGGATCCTGGCAGAAAGCAGAGAATACCAGAAAGATGTTTACCTGTGTTTTATTGCTTACGCAAAGGCACTAGACTGTGTGGATCATAGCAAATTATGGATAACATTGTGAAAAATGGACATTCCAGGACACTTAATAGTGCTCTTGAGGAACCTGTATACACACCAAGAGGCAGTCATTTCAACAGAACAAGGGGATACTGCATGATTTAAAGTCAAGAAGGGTGTGCGTCAGGGTTGTATCCTCTCACCATACCTAATCTGTACGCTGAGCAAATAATGTGAGAAGCTGGACTACATGAAGAACATGGCATCAGGACTGGAAGAAGACTCCTTAACAACCTGAGATGTACAGATGACACAACCTTGCTTCCTGAAAGTGAAAAGAACTTGAAACACTGATGAAGATCAAAGACCACAGCCTTCAGTATAGATTATACCTCAACATAAAGAAAACGAAAATCCTCACAACTGGACCAATAACCAACATCATGATAAATGGAGAGGAGATTGAAGTTGTCGAGAATTTCATTTTACTTGGATCCACAATCAACAGCCAAGGAAGCAGCAGTCAAGAAATCAAACTACATATTGCATTGGACAAATCTGCTGCAAAAGACCTCTTTAAAGTGTTAAAAAGCAAAGATGTCTCTTTAAGGACTAAGGTGAGCCTGACACAAGCCATTGTGTTACCAATCGCCTCATATGCCAGCTAAAGCTGGAATATGGGAATAAGGGAATCCGAATAAGGGACACCAAAGAAGAATTGACACCTTTGAATTATGGTGTTGGCAAAGAATATTGAACATACTGTGGACTGCCAAAAGAACAAACAGATCTGCTTGGAGGACGTACATCCAGAATGTTCCTTAGAAGCAAAGATGGCGAGACTATGTCTCACATACTTTGGACATGTTATCAGGAAGGATCAGTCCTTGAAGAAGGATATCATGCTTGGAAGAGTAGAGGGTCAACAAAAAAAGACAAAGGCTCTCAACTGGATGGACAATATAGTGGCAGCAACAATTTTCTCAAGCATAACAATAACTGTGGGGATGGCACAGGACTGAGCAATGTTTCCTTCTGTTGTACACAGGGTTGCTATGAGTCGGAACTAACTTGACAGCATCTGACACTTATATAATAATAATTATGCACTTATATAGATGATAGATAGGCAGATAGATAGCTGCGTCTAGTTGACTACAACTCGCAGTTACCTTATGAACAACAGAACACAATGTTGCCTGGTGCTACACTATTCTTACAATCACTAGCATGTTTCAGTTCATCATTGTGGATATTGTGCCAATATATCCCGCAGAGGGTCTCCCTCACTCTCGCTGGCCCTCTACTTCACCAAGCATGATGTCTTCTTCCAGCAATTGGTCCTACTTGCTGACTTGTTCAAAGAAAATGAGTTGAACAATGTAGTGTTTTGATCCATAAGGTTTGTGTTAGCTAATTTTTGGAAGCAGATAACATGCCTTTCTTCTTAAAAAAAAAATCTTAGTTTGTCTTAATTTGGAAGCTCTGCTGAAACATGTCCATCATGGGTGACCCTATGGTAATTGAAATGTACATTAGTTTAAAATGTATATTTAACATATATAAAATCACATAAAAGTACTTATTGAAATCTGAATAACCATTAAAACTATAGTTTATAATTTATTGATATATGGTTTTACATACATTTTTAAATGTATAATTTCTTAAATATATACTTAAATACTAAATGGATGCATACATATTTTAAAAGAAACATAAAGGTAAAAATTATATTATAAAAATTATTAAAATTTATATTTACCTGCATAAGAAATTTATATTTCTTGTGTGTCTTCTAAATGCAAGGACTATTGATGTATTGATAGGCACATAGAGTTAGCATAATATACAGATTGCAAATAGAAAACATTTGCCTCATAATTTAAAAGTTAAAGTAATTAGATGTATTTAATTGACAAAAGCATCTGAGCAAAAGGCACTTTTAATAGCAACAGTCATCAGGTAATCATATTAATATTAAAAAGATCCATATATCCATTATTTTCTTTAAGACATGGAAAATTGCATTTTATTTTTGTTATTAGAGTTTTAACCACATACATTTACTCATTGTAGCTTTTGAAATATATAGTCATTCTTACTCATATATGCTGGTTATCAATAGCTAGTAGAAAATCCTCTAACACAATCATTCCTTTTTTTTTCTTTATTTTTAGTGACTTAGAAAGTTGTAGGTTTAAAAATTCCCTATAAATTGAAGAGATTTGATATTGGAAGTCTGATGTGGGTTATAAGAGATTACTAGAAGTGGAGCCAGAATAAATCAGATGGACTACCACACTGTTTGAGGACTGTGATGTAAACTCCCACAAAAAACATGTCGTGCTAATTTTCAAGAAAGAAAAAATCTGGGCTCTGTAGATGTCCATCGTCGTGGGTGGTTAGAAGGAACAATTTTCAAAATATTACATACCTGACCAATAAAATCACTCTACAAGTGCTAAGAAATCCTTCTGGATATGGTAATGTGACTTGACTGAAAATTATTGAACAAGAGAGCAAAAGCACATATACACCCACGTGGTCCTTCAGTGTTATTTCCTTGTAATGATGAAAGGATTACAATTGTTAAAAAACATACACACTCTATGTTTTCAGTGACACATGAGAACACTTTCAAAATGTATAACCATATGCCATTTACTAGTGGAGAAAACAAGGCCATCACTCTATCCTGTCTCTTACCTATGTGGCTGTTTTCCTCATATCTCAGTACCAAGATTACATTTAAAATAAGTGTTCATAATATAGTGATGGGGTTTGGATGACTCAGTCTAGTATTTTACTGTCATTGCAAAGACTTTGTAGTTGTGAATAATTGCCAAATTGCTATAAGCCATGCTTAATAAGTATTTCCAGCAGGGGTGACTTGTTTAAGGATCTTTTAAACATCCTATGGTTGCATATCTTAATTTGGAGCACCACAGATATTACCCCTTACTCCTCAGTGCTTCTCTAAGCCTTTAGAAACCCTTCCAGTAAAAGTAACTCAGTGTATTCTGTATATACAGATACAATGGAAAAGCTGGCCGTGTGACCATTTTTCACAACCAGGAGGCAGAAAAAGGTCATATATTCAGTTCCTAGCACTCCCATAACAAAGTACCACAAACTGGATGGCTTATAAGAACAGAATTTATTGTCTCACAGTTCTGGAGGCTGGTAGTCCAAATTCAGGGTGGTATCTGTTCTCTCCCAATCTCTAGGGGAAGATCCTTTCCGGTCTTTCCGGGCTCTGGTAGTCACAGGCATCCCGTGGTTTGCAGCTGCAGCCTAAGTCCATCCTCACATGCCAGTCTTTCCTCTTTGTCTCTATGTCTCTCCTTTTATAGGCAATCACTCACATTAGATTAGGACCCATCCTACTCCTATGTGACCTCATGTTAACTGATAATGTGACTTTATTTCCAAAGACTCTATTTCCAAACAAGTTCACATTCACAGGTATTTGGGGTTAGGATTTCAATTAATGTTTGGAGGACAGAATTCAATTAACAAAAGGCTACCAGAAGTCAAAATCAAGCACAAAAACTTTTTTTTTAAGTCAAAGAGTGTCCTCCCTCCTTTTTAAAAGACTTAATTTTAAAGAGAAAAAGGTTTATAAAACTTATAAAGTGTGGCAATATGAGGTATAAGCTTTGGGTGTACCTAAACATATTCTTCAAAAAATCAGTTAACTGGATTTTTTAAAAAGCGGTATTTTTTTAGCAGCACAGATGTGCTTGGCAACATGTATAACAAACACACATACACAATAGAAACAATGGTTTTAAAATTGTTAAAGCAACGATTTAAAATATAACCTAAGAATATGAAAAGGTAACATTATATCTGGAGGAAAGTTCCTTTGAGAACCTGGAGTTTGAGTGATGAAAGTAATTGTTAGTATTAATTTGATGTATACGAGTAGTACCTTACAGTTAAACAAATAGAATCTTTCTAGAATTCCTTTAAAAAAAATAGTAATGGGCACTGTATCATAGGCCAAATTCAATATAGTAGATAATTTTATATGTATATATATCACATGTACATACAATATTAATAGACATACTCTTTTATACAAGTTACATGCAGTTCTATATAAGCAAGCTCATTTTAAATAGATTCTAGTACCTACCAAAAATAAAATTTATTTCTGGGACATGATTTAAAAACTTATCAAGAAGCTTCATAATCTTGGGACGTGAGAAAAATCTCTTCATATGCTTAAAATAATAATGTAAAAGCAAACTTTATGCACATATATTTTGTCAAAAATATTTCAAACAATAAATTGATTTTTAAATGAAAAACAAGTCATTTTTTAATGAGCAGCCCAATATGAAATTTTGAACAAGGGTTCTGGTTAACATGTGGAAAAATGTACTTTTTAAGATAAATATATGCTAGTTTCCAATAGAAATGATAAGCATTATACTTGGATTGTTATCAAAATTTTGGTCATTCAGAGATGTGATTTTGAAAACGGTATGAGATATGAGATGAAAAATCTCTAATATTCAGCAATGAGTGGTGTACTAATTAAACTGCATAATCAAGTAATGTCAAGGATTTAAAGATTACTATGCAGCTGCTTCAGAATGAGTGTGGAAAAATGAGTGAGGATTAGTTACTATTTACTCCTTTTTAGCTGTTTTAAAATACACACACATTCAAGCTGGAGGTGGCATGCAGGAGAGCAAGGAGAAATCACTCCAGGGTAGTCTTCCTTCTCCCTGCTTAGAAACTCCTTTCTCCATCTTAATCCAGTTGTCTATTTTTGCTCTGCTCGAATTTGTTTTCGTTAGTGCAAATCTAGCAATTCCTTTAAATGCTGCCTTTGGTAATTACATTTCAGTTTCACACTCCAAAAATATGGCTATTTCAAGGGTTACCGTGAGTTAAAATCAACTTGAAGGCAACCACAGAAACAACAGGCCCCACACCCAGCCCAAACTCCGAGATGCTGCCAGCAGACTCACAGCACAAAATTCCTTTCTATGCGTAGAATGGAATAATACAAAAACCAGATGCGTGTAATACCATTTGAGTGTAATCATCTCTTTCCACTTCCTTTAGATGTTATAGTGACGTTTTCTTTTCTTTTTTGGTGGAGGATAGGACTCTTGCTAGTCAACATATACCTTTTCAGTAAAAAAACAAGAAGGCTTTATTATTTACAGCCATAAAATATTGCTTACGCTCTGCCTCAGCCGTTTAAGAATTAAATATCTTTGCTCTGAAACCTTTATGAGCACTTATGGAAAGATGGGCTGCAGTCAAGTTTAACATATTTTCACTTCTTCCTTGGAATGACTGAACACCGGAAGAAAGTAATCATAAACGAAAAACTTCTGTAATGAGAACAAGGCCAATGTTGGAAGAAAGCATTTGTGTAGACTGAATTGTAAGCTTTGAGAGTAGTGGCCATTTCTGTCTTGTTCAGTGCTGTAGTCCTGGTGCAATAGGGTATAATTGTCTCTCAATAGATTTTTGTCGTATTCAATGAAAATGGTGATATTGGACAAGAAATGTATTTTAATAACATCATATTTATTGAGACCCTTTACTGTGCCTTTAAACTCAGTGAGTGATGATGCTAGCAAAAACATCAGGATCTTAGAATATTTTAACAAATATCATGCACTGATTATATAGAGTGCACTATACTAGTGCCTGGTGCTGCTGACTTACTATACAACTAGGCTACTGAGCATTTCTTTGCCTCCATATTGATTTGAAGTATGAAGTACATGCGTGTCTTATAGTTCCATCTGTATCTTGTTAATTTGGTTTGAGGGTGTTTATAATATATACGTGGGATTACATATAATGTAGATTTTTATATAGGCCAATATGAAAAAGTAAACTACTGTTTGAAACCACTTTCTATAACAGACTTGCATCCATTTTACTCTTTAGCTATTCTGTATGCTAATATGAGAATGTAAAATAGAAACAATAATTTACAATGAAAATATCTTAAGTTATAATTCATAGACAAAATATCTACAAGTACTTTTTTGTAAATTCTAACTCCTTCCTTAGAATTTGTTAATCATGCCTTCTTTTTATTATTGCTTCACCTCTTTGTGAATCATTTGTTTTATATTCTCTCAGACTCTTTCATACCTCATTAAAGAGAGATTTCCTTCTGACTTTGCATTCTAGAAACCATTTTAAAATGTGAAACACGGAATACGTATTTAATGACTGGTGACTTAAAAAAGCAGACAGGACTCTGCATTCAGCTGTGACATGTAAAGAGCTTGGAAGGGATCATCCATATATATCTTTACAAGGAAAAGATGAGTAAAATGAAAATCAACAAATTTTTCTGGACCCATCAGAGAACTGGAGTTTCAGGGACAACCACTATTTGGAGCTAACTGGAAACATTTTCATAGTTTCTATGTCCTTTGTGTGTTTTGCATGGTTATTTTCAATAGACTGAATGAGGCTCTCCCTACTATATAATGCTCTTTGCTTCACTAGTGATAGAGAATGTTTGACCTTGCTCTTTTAGGTAGGATATGGCCAAATATCATTATGAAGTCATTTTATTTTCTTATCACATTTGCTGCTCCACAATATTTTTAGTGACTTCTAAACCCCTGCTTTACATTCTCAATTGCATTTTGATTGTAACTCTCTTATAACATTCAATGTTTTACCTTGTGTAGTATTTTTTCCCCCATCGAATTGATTCCAAGCTTTTCTTCTGAATTGTTTTTGAATACACATTATTTTTCCTCATTATTTTATTACCTGGAATGCCAAACACAGTGATGTAATTATTTTAAGTATATGTGTGGCTAAATAATCATATATATAGTGATATTTCCAGATTTTTTTAATATAGATAAAGACATAGTCTGATATAAAGAAAAAAATAGTAAATGGAAAGTGTTGGTTTTATATCTTCTCCTGTCATTGTTTGACTTTGGACAAGACAACAACCCAGAAAATAAAGAAAGGGCATGGAAATAGATTATCTCTAAGATTCTTTCCCAGATCCAAAGTTTTATAATTTTAAAACACCCCAAAAGAAAAATTGCATGTCCCGTATTTTATTGGAGCCCAAATATGTGCAACAGAATTTGAACAATACTATGAAATGATGCACTCTGGGGGAACAGTGGTTAAGCACTCAGCTGCTAACTGAAAAGTCAGGGGTTTGAACTCACCAGCTGCTATGCAGGAGAAAGATGTGGCAGTATGCTTCTATAAAGATTACAGCTTTGGAACCCCTATGGGGCAGTTCTCCTCTGTCTTATAGAGTCGCTACGTGTTGGAATCAGCTGGACTGCACACAACAACAACAGCATGAAAAGATTGTTTAAAAGTACTCCACTCAGTAACTTGGCAATGAAAAAGAATATAGTGTTTTACTGATTACCATGCTTGGCTTTCTCACCAATCTAAGGGAAGATCTAATAGTGTCAGCTTTTTTAATATAATTTTGACATTTTTCCATTCTCTACAGTGAACCTATGAAGTTTCCTAAGAATCTCTGTCCTCTGTGTAATAATGGAATACCATATTGAGTATGCCCTATAACCTTGATCATGGCCTTGATATTCTCTTATTTGAAAATGTATGATTTTGTCCACATGAAGTTTATAGTTTTCTCTTATAAAATTGTACATTTTTTTTAACTTTGAAAATTGGCTCAAATATTTTGAGCGCCGAGATAACACGGATTATATATACATTTAATTTTTAAGGTTTATACCCCTGTGCCAACTTTTGAACAGAGTTGATGACATATTTGCTATAACCATCACTTTAGTGTTAAAAAAACTTTTAATGTATTTCAGAACTGATTCAAACGTTCACTTCTTATATAAACCTTGTCAATGCAGAAACTATATAAACTATTTAAATTACTTTATTTCCACCTGGAAATGTATCAAAATTTTCTTCATATAGGACATGAAGCGTTGATAGAAATTCTGAGAGCCAGAAGCCACTCAGACCATTTGCACTAAAAATTTGTCCCCACAATTTTCTACCTATGTTTATTTTAATTGAAGAAGGCTATAATTTATTTTTACGTAGTGTTTTAACAGCTTGGGTTGCCTACAAAGGTGTAACATTTGAGCCATGGATTTCAAGTTATCTCTTAAATTGTATTTACCTATCTTATAAAGTACTTAACATTAATTAGAAAATGCTTTTCAGTAGCTTTAAGATTATTTTTTAAGAATACATGCTGCCAGGATAACTTATTGTTTTTAATAAAAAAGTGACACTCTCTTCTTGAATAAAAGATGTCAGTCCTGACAGGATTAGTAATAAATTCTTCTGAAAACTATTTATAAGTACTTTACTTTCATGGAAATCAGTAATAATTCATGAATAAATAAACTGGGCTAGTGCTTTTATCCTTACAGTTTGGATAGAAAGATAAGAAACTCATTTATTTTAGAAGGACAAAACATAGTTTGCAAATCCTATTGAGTTTTTTCTTTCAAAGCTAGGGTTTACATCTTTAAAGAAATTTACGAACTTTCACATGTATTTTCCCTTAAGCTGCTTCTGAGGTTTCTGTCATTGGATCTACTGATAGAGTCTTTGAAGAACTAATATTTCAGCTTTTTTAAATATACCAGATAATTATGCTTATACTCTTTAGTCTACTCTATGATGGATAAAGTTGAGTGTTGAAAATTCAAAAAGCAATTATCAAGAATATTTCACTCTGAGTGGAAAAAAAAGGCAATACTTGATATAAATATTTTATTGACGCAATTACAAAAAAAAATTGAATATTCTTGCTTTTAGGGGATAACATATTTCTTTAATCTTTAGATTTTAACTTACATTGTTAATATGAATTTCAAACCTTTCAATTTAATCTTTTGTCCTTTAAACATATTTTTACATACTTTTCTCAATAATTCTGAGTACATCTTGTATATTTACCATGTTTTTAATATAAGTCTATACTTCACACTCTATGAGTCAGAATCAATTCAACAGCAACAGGTTTTATTTATGTTTCACAAAGTGCTCTCAGTTTAGAAAGACGATCTAAAATACTTTATATTAGACCACACATAAAAAGTTCCTATCTTCCCAATTTATGTCTGTTTTATTTATAAGCAATTACATCTATATACCTACTTCTCATTTATCAACTGCCTCATTATCCAACATTTCACATTTATGACAATAGAAAAAAATCTACTACCCCAAAATTTTATGTATTAATGATGTATGAATGTACACCTGGCAATGACAAATGCTGAGGTGTGAGGTAAGAGTAATGCTGGCTATGATAGCTAAGGTTATGATCAACATCCCTGTTGCCATCAAGTTCATTCTGACTCATAGCAACCCTGTAAGACAAAGTAGAACTGCCCTATAGGGTTTCTAAGGAGCAGCTGGTAGATTCGAACTGCCGGTCTTTTGGTTAGCAGCCATAACATTTAACCACTGCACCACCGGGGCTCCTGGGTCAGTAATTTGGCATTTATGTAGGGATGAGATTTGGCAGTTATGTAATGATGTAGTCATCCTTCATTTTTGTGATCCGATGTGGTCATGGAAACCCTGGTGGCATAGTGATTAGGTGCTACAGCTGCTAACCAGAGGGTCGGCAGTTCGAATACACCAGGCGCTCCTTGGAAACTCTATGGGGCAGTTCTACTCTGTCCTATAGGACCGCTATGAGTCAGAATTGACTCGATGGCACTGGGTTTGGTTTAGTGTTTGGTCTGATGTGGTCATCTTCCATTTTTGTATTACCCAGATTTTCCTATAAGGATCTGTTCTTTGGAACCTAATCACGTCAATAAGTGAGGAATAGGCATATTTATTTTATGAGTATTCTTTCTTAATTTCCTCATGTTGTTACATTTTCATATTTAAGATCATTTGCCCTATCATTTTTAAGGAGACACAAGTAATTTTAAATTTCAAAAATTATAAATGCAGAGCTGATTTGGTTATAAAATAAATCAAATTGTTGAACTGCTACAGTTATTATAAAATAAAACTTAAAGGAATTGAATTATAAAAATGTTATATAGTAGCTAAATAAGTAAATTTCCTTTCTGATTATGGCTATTGAACATAAATTGAGTGATATTTATTTTTTATACATTCATATTTCTGAATATTTTAATTCAAATTGTAACTTGAAAAAGAAAAGGATTTGTATAATGGAACTTGCAGAAATCTTTGGGTTAACAACAACAGAAAACAAAAACCCAAGTAAAAATAAATAAGACATTTTCTATTTAGATCTATATCAGAGCAAATCAAATGCAGCCCATTTACACAGCTTAGTTGTTGCATCATGTAAACTGAGAAGAATATGAAAATGAGAATGTCCATCAGTTGGCACAGTTCTTAGGTTATAAAAGACACAAATATAAACAAATTTATAGAAAGTGAAAAGGACCTTTGGCAGCACAGCGATTAAGTGCTGAACTGCTAACGTAAAGTTCAGTGGTTTGCACTCATCAGCAGTTCAGCAGGATAAAAGGCCTGGCAAATAGGCTTCTATAAAGATTACAGCCTTGGAAACTCTATGGAGCAATTCTATAGTTTCACCATGAGTCGGATATGACTTAACGGCAATGGGAATAGAAAGTGAAAAGCAAGAGTAAATTGTAGAAGTAAGCTGTAGAGGGAAGGGTTTAGAAAGAGAAAGGAGAGAAAAAAGAGAAGAGGAGAAGAGAAAAAAGGAAAGGATAGGAGAGATTGAATCCATAAGGGAATATATAGTTTACCTGAGAATTGACTTAATTGACATGATCTCCCAGCCATTACATAAGAGAAAAGCAATAGCCCAGAGGACAAAATTGGTTCTATATGACGGAATCAGGAATGGCTTCAAAAATAAAATGATATTTAAGGAAAATATTTCATGATATCATAGTCACATAGAGAAGGTGAAAATTCTAGGCAGAGGGGATCACAGGTGCGGGGGTTTTCGGGATAAAATCCAATAACTTAGTTCATTAATACTGATTTCTTATGGATGTTATCAAGGTAGGTGTATATTCTCAAAGACATGCAGTAAGAACTTCCAGATCGTACTAAGAATTTAGGCATTATTTTCCAGATAATGATGAGTCATTAGCGTTCAATGACTAGTGACTGAAGACCAGAGGATTTGTAAGATGTCATCGAGGATATCATACATGAAGAAAGCAAACTGTCATTAGAAGGGCAGAGAAGAAAAGACTAAAATGAAGCTCAGAAGAGACTCTGAAACTTGATCTTGAATGTAGACTACGTAAAGTGAATGGATGAAATGATGAAGTAAAAGAGCTGAACAGAAGATTTCAAAGGGCAGCTTGAGAAGGAAAAGTAAAGCCCTATAATGCAACATGCAAAGACCTGGAGTAAAAAACCAAAAGGGAAGAACACACTTGTATTCTCAAGCTGATAGAACTGAAGAAAAAAATCAAGCCTCAAGTTGCAATACTGAAGAATTCTATGGGCAAAATGGAGCCCTGGTGGCACAGTAGTTAAGAGCTCAGCTGCTAACCAAAATGTTGGCAGTTCAAATTCACCAGCCACGCCTTGGAAAACCTATGAGGCAGTTCTACTCTGTTCTATAGGGTCATTATGAGTTGTAATCAACTCCAGGGCAATAGGAATAAGTATGGGCAAAATATTGAACAACTCAGGAAGCATCAAAAGAAGTTGGAAGGAATACACAGAGTCACTGTACCAAGAAGAATTGGTCAACATTCAACCATTTCAAGAAGTAGTATATGATCAAGAACTGATAGTATTGAAAAAAGAAGTTCAAGCTGCACTGAAGACACTGGTGAAAAACAAGGCTCCAGGAATTGACAGCATACCAACTGAGATGTTTCAACAAATGGATGCAACACTAAAGGTGCTTACTGGTCTAGGCCAAGAAATTTGGAAGAAAGCTACCTAGCCAACTGACTGCAAAAGATCCATATCTGTGCCCATTCCAAAGAAAGGTGATTCAACGGAATGCAGAAATTATTGAACAAATCATTAATACCACACACAAATAAAATGTTGCTGAAGATCATTCAAAAATGGTTCCACCAGTACATTGGCAAGGAGCAGCCAGGAACTCAAGCCAGATTAAGAAGAGGAGGTAGAAGGAGGAATATCATTGCTGATGTTGGATGGATCTTGGCTGAAAACAGAGAATACCAGAAAGATGTTTACCTGTGTTTTATTGACTATGCAAAGGCATTAAGCTGTGTGGATCATAACAAATTATTGATAACATTTTGAAGAAAGGGAATTCCAGAACACTTAATTGTGCTCATGAGGAACCTGTACATAGACCAAGAGGTGATCGTTAGAACAGAACAAGGGATACTGCATGGTTTAAAATCAGGAAAGGTGTATGTCAGTGTTTTATCCTTTTACCATGTATACTCAATCTGTATTAAAAAAAAAAAAAAAAAAAAAACGAACTCACCACCATGGAGTCAGTTCCAACTCATAGTGACCCTAGAGGACAGAGTAGAACTGCTCCATAGTGTTTCCAAGGAGTGCCTAGTTGATTCAAACTGCAAACCTTTTGGTTAGTAGCCATAGCTCTTAATCACTACACCACTAAGGTTTCCTTCAATCTGTATGCTGAGCAAATAATCCTAGAAACTGGAAAATATGAAGAAGGATGCAGCATCAGGATTGGTGGAAGACTCGTTAACAACAATAATGGATAAATAAATTGTTGTAAGCAGGACAGTGACAAGATTATGCATATTTTAAAGACAGCTGACAGCTTTTGTTATCATTAGGGGTGCTGTTGAGTTGGTGCCAACTCATAGTGACCCTGTGTACAACAGAACATAACTGCCCAGTCTTGTGCTACCCTCACAATCGTTGCTATGTTTGAGCCCATTGTTGCAGCTACTGTGTCAATCCATCTCACTGAGGATGTTCCTGTTTTTTGCTGATTCTCCGCTCTACCAAGCATGATGTAGCTCTCCAGGGACTGGCCAGCCCCTCCTTATAATATGTCCAAAGTATGTGAGATGAAGTCTTGCCAACCTCGCTTTCAAGGAGTGTTGTGGCTGTACTCCTCCCACTACAAATTTGTTTGTTCTTCTTGCAGTCCATGGTTTAGTCAATGTTCTTTGCCAACATCATAACTCAAAGGCATCAACTCTTCTTCTGTCTTCCTTATTCATTGTCCTGCTTTTAAGCACACATGAACTGACTGAAAATGTCGTGGCTTGAGCCAGGCAGACTTTAGTCCTCGAAATGACATCTTTACTTTTGAACACTTTGAAGCGGTCTTTTGTGGCGGATTTTCCTGATATCATACCTCGTTTGATTTCTTTTTTAAATAATTTTTATTGTGCTTTAAGTGAAAGTTTACAAATCAAGTCAGTCTGTCACGTATAAGCTTATATGTGACGCCTTACTACATACTCCCATTTACTGTCCCCCTAATGAGTCAGCCCGCTCCCTTCTTCCAGTCTCTCCTTTCGTGACCATTTTGCCAGTTTCTAACCCTCTCTGCCCTCCCATCTGCCCTCCAGACAGGAGATGCCAGTACAGTCTCGAGTGTCCACCTGATACAAGTAGCTCACTCTTCATCAGCATCTCTCTCCAGCCAATTGTCCAGTCCCTTCCATGTCTGATGAGTAGTCTTCAGGAATGGTTCCTGTCCTGGGCCAACAGAAGGTTTGGGGATCATGACAGCCGGGATTCTTCTAGTCTCAGTCAGACCATTAAGTCTGGTCTTTTTATGACAATTTGGGGTCTGCATCCCACTGTTCTCCTTCTCCCTCAGGAGTTCTCTGTTGTGTTCCCTGTCAGGGCAGTCATCAGTTGTGGCCGGGCACCATCTAGTTCTTCTGGTCTCAGGATGATGTAAGTCTCTGATTCACATGGCCCTTTCTGTCTCTTGGGCTCATAGTTATCGTGTGACCTTGGTGTTCATTCTCCTTTGATCCAGATGGGTTGAGACCAATTGATGCATCTTAGATGGCCGCTTGTTAGCATTTAAGACCCCAGACGCCACACTTCAAAGTGGGATGCAGAATGTTTTCATAATAGAGTTTATTATGCCAATTGACTTAGAAGTCCCCTTAAGCGATAGTCCCCAAACCCCCGCCCTTGCTCCACTGACCTTCGAAGCATTCAGTTTATCCCAGAAACTTCTTTGCTTTTGGTCCAGTCCAGTTGAGCTAACCTTCCCTGTATTGAGTACTGCCCTTCCCTTCACCTAAAGTAGTTCTTATCTACTAATTAATCAGTAAATAGCCCTCTCCCACCCTCCCTCCCTCCCCCCTCTCATAACCACAAAAGAATGTGTTCTTCTCAGTTTATGCTATTTCTCAAGAACTTATAATAGTGGTCTTATACAGTATTTGTCCTTTTGCATCTGACTAATTTCACTCAGCATAATGCCTTCCAGGTTCCTCCATGTTATGAAATGTTTCACAGATTCCTCACTGTTCTTTATAGATGCGTAATATTCCATTGTGTGAATGTACCATAATTTACTTAACCATTCATCTATTGATGGCCACCTTGGTTGCTTCCAGCTTTTTGCTTTTGTAAACAGTGCTGCAATAAACATGGGTGTGCATATATTTGTTCATGTAAAGGCTCTTATTTTTCCAGGGTATATTCTGAGGATTTCTGGGTTGTATGGTAGTTCTATTTCTAACTTTTTAAGAAAACCCCAAATAGATTTCCAAAGTGTTTGTACCATTTTACATTCCCACCAGCAGTGTATAAGAGTTCCAATCTCTCCGCAGCCTCTCCAACATTTATTATTTTGTGTTTTTTGGATTAATGCCAGCCTTGTTGGAGCGAGATGGAATTTCATCGTAGTTTTAATTTGCATTTCTCTAACGGCTAATGATCGAGAGCATTTTCTCATGTGTCTGTTATCCACCTGAATATCTTCTTTAGTGAAGTGTGTGTTCATATCCTTTGCCCACTTCTTGATTGGGTTGTTTGTCTTTTTGTGGTTGAGTTTTAACAGAATCATATAGATTTTAGAGATCAGGCGCTGGTGAGAGATGTCATAGCTGAAAATTTTTTCCCAATCTGTAGGTGGTCTTTTTACTCTTTTGGTGAAGTCTTTAGATGAGCATAGGTGTTTGATTTTTAGGAGTTCCCAGTTATCTGGTTTCTCTTCGTCCTTTTTAGTAATGTTTTGTATTCTGCTTATGCCTTGTATTAGGGCTCCTAATGTTGTCCCTATTTTTTCTTCCATGATCTTTATCATTTTAGTCTTTATGTTTAGGTCTTTGATCCACTTGGAGTTAGTTTTTGTGCATGGTGTGAGGTATGGGTCCTGTTTCATTTTTTTTGCAAATGGATATGCAGTTATGCCAGCACCATTTGTTAAACAGACTATCTTTTCCCCAATTAACTGACACTGGGCCTTTGTCAAATATCAGCTGCTCATATGTGGATGGATTTATATCTGGGTTCTCAATTCTGTTCCATTGGTCTATGTGCCTGTTGTTGTACCAATACCAGGTTGTTTTGACTACTGTGGCTGTATAATATGTTCATTTGATTTCTTGACTGCTGCTTCTATGAGAGTTAATTTGTTTATCTAAGTAGTATGAAATCCTTGACAACTTCAGTATTTCCTCCTTTTATCATGATGTTGCTTATTCCAGTTGTGAGGATTTTTGTTTCCTTTTGTTGAGGCTCAGTCCATACTGAAGGCTGTAGTCTTTGATCTCCATCAGTAGCTACTTCAAATATGCTTTACTTTCAGCAAGCAAGGTTGTGTCATCTGCATATTTCAGGTTGTTAATTAGTCTCTGGATCTAATTAGTCTCCCTATAATCCTGATGGGAAACCCTGCTGGGGTCGTGGTTAAGTGCTACAGCTGCTAACCAAAGGGTCAGCAGTTCGAATCTGGCAGGCGCTCCTTGGAAACTCTATGCGGCAATTCTACTCTGTCCTCTAGGGTCGCTATGAGTTGGAATCGACTCGACAGCACTGGGTTTGGTGTTTTGGGTTTTTATAATCCTGATGCTGCTTTCTTCATATAGATATAGTCCACCTTCTCGGATTACTTGCTCTGCATACATGAATAGATTTGATGAAGTGAGTGACTAGAAACAAAAAGGTCAAAGAGAAGAATTTTGTTTTTATACAGGTAAGAGATGAAGAAAGGGAGATACAGAATCAATATATGGCAGATTAGATATTAAGAGTGAAGGAAAAGGACATGGATAGGATGATTATTAGGTGTCTGATTAGGCTAACTAAATGCATGGTGGTGCCTTCTACCTGAATGACAAGGCATGAAGAGTGATCTTTCTAAAATGCTAATCTGATTGTTTCTCTTCCCTGTTTAAGAGCTTTCAACAAGCCCCCATTCAAAGATAAAGTCCATACTCCTTATCATAGTTTAAAAGATTCATTGCTCCAGGCTCATCTCCTTCCATGCCCTTCCACTCAAGCTATACTAAACACTTTCATTTATCCAAATATAATAACCATGCTCCCCTCTGGATTTTTTTTTTGCCACTGCCTACAAATATTCCTCATCTTTTTTCTCAAGGCTTACTTGGCGTTTTCTTAAATGTTACTTCCTACAAGATTAACTCCTTATATTCCAAGAATAATTTAAGTATCACTAATAAGTAATTACATATGATCCTGATTTACCACTGCTAATCTAAGGTATACACTTTAAGAACCACAGAGCTAGCTTTAGGTAGTGCATATGGTTTTTGCTCAACTACAAACTTAAAGGTTGGAGACTCACACCCATCGACTTGCACCATAGAAGAAAGGACCGGTGATCTTTCTACATAAAGATTACAGCCAAGAAAACCCTATGGAGCAGTTCTACTCTGTAACACATGGTGCCATCATGAGTCAGAATTGACTGGAGAGCAATAAGTAATGGGTAAACCATTACTGCAATATAATGTTAACACAATTTGCAGTTTCTAGGTAGATACAGAAATCCAATATTCTTAAGGAAAAAGCATGTACCTCACTCGCTGTTGTAACCCGTATTATATTAACTGGGATGCCCCATGTACATTTGTGCAATGCAGTTGGGTGTTCAATCGACTGTCGGTTATTAAATAAACTTTTTTTTTTTTTAATTTTTCAACTTATGTGCATTCAGCAGTAAAGTCTCACGGTCATTTTAGAGCTGGTAATTGAGAATGATAGAAAGTGCTCTTATTCTTTTGCTCTTTATTTTCCCCCTTTTTAATAGTCTTTGAAAAAATTATAACTTCCGTTCCCAACAGGGACAGCAACGCTGCTTCCTTTTAACCCCTTTGTGGTTCTTAGCAATAGCTACAACAATGCTACATCTGGAAGGTTAGAGAAGCTGGAGTCATCCAACCAGCGTTTCATTTTGTTTCTGCTATTTCTTCTCTATCCCACCTTCCTGGGCAAAGTAAACAGCGACTGGTCAAGGATGGATGCAGGAAAAAAAAAAAAAACGAAATTCTCATTACTTTTTTTGTTGTCTCTTGGTGATTCCACCTTCTCTGGCTCCCCAGTATGTATACACCCCATTTTTGTCACGGAAGCAACAAATATTTCAAATAATCAGACAGAGCATTATACGTTGTCATGTGGAAAATTCTGCCAAGCATAAGATTGCTTTTTAGAGCCAGCAGATTTTTTAAATGAACCACGTTTTCATGATTGTGATGCTTTCAAAAATCCTTTCTGAAATTGACATGAAGTAATTTAAAAAGTGTTTCATATAACAAATCCAAGCAAAGAAATGGAACCGAAAATTTTGATAATCTTTCTTTGGTGTGTTGCCAATCGATCAAGTAGGGTATATCTATTTTATGCCTCAAATCCAAAATATTACCAAAGTTCTGGAAGAAATTTCTAATTTAGGGGGAAAAAGATATATCTCATATCATACCATGTCACTCAACTGAAATCAACAGAATTCAGAACTGGCTTGTTTTTATTTAGAAGGGAAATGATTTATGACATTTGGTTTAATTAGAGACATCTTATTTTCTTTAGGTGGATATCCCACTAATCAATATGCATTCTTGTGGTCAAATATTAGTATTAGACTTTACCTTTTTCTATTTTTCTATAACTTTTATCATTTTAAATGATGTTTAAAAAAGACTTACTTCTGTGCAAAAGTGCATTAAAATAAGTGATTATTAATAAGATATATAATTATATCAAGGTGAGTACAATTAAAAAAAAAACTCCATATATTATAAAATGCAATAAAAATGCCTTTCAGAGTCCAAAAGGAATTTCCTATACATACTTGATTGGGAAAACTGCAAAAAAGAATACAATTTCATTTGTCATGTGAAAACTTTAAAGGTTTCAGATAGAAAAGCATATAGCCTGACAGTATGGATTCTAGACTGTGGTTTGAAAGACAATAATAGTGAAAATGAATTTTATGCCAGTAGACACTTTAAAAGTAGATTTAGCAGCAGTCACATTAGCTTAGATAATGGGAAAATTTTTCTTCATTGAAAATGCTCTCTGTTGCTTAAGAAGAACTTACTGAGGCAGCCTGCCATCTAGCTTTTTCACAGAAAAACAGGCTTGCAGACTGCAGATGAGAGAGTCTGGAGCAGAGACAATTTTAACTTAGCCATTCCTAATTTATCTCAAGCGTTTTCAATTCATCTTCAGTGCTCCATGCACACAGGAACACCAGATTGCCATCCCAGGGGAACAGAATGCAACTCGGGATCTAGAGAGCTGTCACATTCCAAGAAATATTTAAACTGTGCTGATTTTCTTCTGGAGAACTGAGCCCAGGGAATGAAACTCTCCATCAAGTCATAGCTTTGCGGGCAATAGATCAGAGGATTTTGCCAGTTTCCTAGTGGATTATTGGTACCGGGCAGGTTTTCTCTGAAGGTACGTAGTCATTTTCTCAATTCATTGCCCTCTTCTATTTATCAGGTAATGATCTAATGAGCTGGTGATACAAACCTGTGAAAAAGAGAAAGATGTTAAAGTAGCCGGTATTGAGTGAAGAATGACACTTTATTGCTGCATGCTTATATGTGAAATAATCTGATATCTTTACTAAAGGTTAGTAGGATAGAGTTTGACTTGCATGGTCAGCAAAAAACAGGCAAAACCAAAACAAAACCGTGCTGCAGTTCCTATTAATTCTTTGGAATATTTTCTTTTTGTAGCTGCACCATATAATGAAGGGACATACATACTTTGAAAACTCACATAGCCCTACACATATTTGAGTCTTCTTAAATAATCATAGTATTTTCCCCATATTTTTCCAGATACAAACTTTGTCTCGAATGTTATTAATTTTAGTGTCATCATTTTTTTAGGTTTATAAACATGTAATCATAAAAGTATGTAATTAAAGAAACTCTTGTAGGTGTCTTCTTGGGAATATTGTGTTTCTGTACATTGCTGGCTTTACAAATCTTTCTTTGTGAGTTTAAAAGAATCTTACTAAATATACTTGCTAAGGTTTAGTTTTAGATGCTATAAAAATGTATTATATACGGTCGCTATGAGTTGGAATCAACTCGACTGCAGTGGGTTTGGTTTATTAAGTGAAAGCCTTGAAAGGTTCTATAGAAGCACCTTAAACTGCTTAGTAAAGTGAAATGCTACAAGCTGATAGACTTCTGAACATTAACTGAACCAATAAAAATGGAGAAAGCCTATCGTAGACTTAAAAAATAGGATATATTAAAACCAGAACAGGTGGCTTCTGTGTTTCCTAAAAGTTATTGGGGAAAGTGAGTCTGTGAACTGGGTGAGGGATAGAAAGTAGCTATTGTCAACACTATGAAAACTGAAAGAATATTTTAAAATATGCTATTGGGGTTTCTGATGCTTTTAAATTTTTTTTATTATAGTATGAATGGGCTCTGTGAAACCTATCACGGTATTGACATTTTTATGTGCTAAAAATAAATATTAGACCCTCTTAGACTTCTTGGGTAGAACAGCAGGTATATTTGACCTGAAGCTTGGGGTATGTGCTGTATTTGGACTGGAACGCAGAGTTTGTGCACCCATCTGTGGGTTAATCACAGGCTCGGGAGAAGAAATGGTGGCTGAGTTTCACGAGATCACTTGTTAAATGTGTTCTAATTTCTTAGGCACATTCAAGAGACTATTAGAAGAACAAAAGAGAGGGAGAGAAAAGATTGAGTCTCCCGAACAGTAACTTGAAGTGCTTTTTCTCTTCACCCTCAGAGGGATATAAAAGTCAAAAAAGGGAGAATAGAGCCCCCAAAGAGCACTTCTAAGTGCTTCTCCTTTCATGAACCTTACACAAATTGAGGAACAGGGGCTTAAATTAAGATTTCCCTATGGATTCCTCCATTTGGCAAGATTTTTCTCTTCTTTGTGGAAGCTTTTCCCTCCACTCACTTAAAAAATAATAATAAGTAAGCTTGCTCCCGGACTGGTTTCTCCCCCAATATCTTACAGCTCTAATTTAAATCTACAGAAGTATGCTCTCTGAAACCGCACATACTCCTGGGTGTCTCAGAGTTTTACAGTGAAATGTTTTATGAATGACAGAGGATGAAGTGATTTCATATACTTTTTTATTATGGTTATCACAACTGATTCTTCTGGAAATCTCAGACTATGTGCAAAAGAGGGTGCAAAGTGGGGAAAAAAAGAGGAATGACTTCTGGGCACAGATTGTATGTTCTCTCAAAATAAGGTAACACAAGTGGGTAATGAAATAAAGCCACTTCATTGTTCAGGCGTGGGCAATATATGCAGCTTGGAAATATATCCTGTGAATTTGCATTTTGGAAGTTAAATGAATAGAACAAATATGTAAATCAGGAGGGGAAGCTTCAGTTGTCAAATTGCAATAAAAATTTTTATCACTGCGGCCTCACATTAACCTTCTCTACCGCAATCCTATTAGCATCTCTTGCTTCCCCAAAGGGTTCATTCCCTTACCCAAGCTGTTTAAATCTGCTCAGACTTCAGGTCTAATGCTAAAACTTGTTTTACTTCACCTTATGGTGAGTTCGTTGTGAAATATATTGCCATAATTTCATTTTATTAGTTGCTGTTAAATATTTAATATTTATTGAGTACCCATGACATGTTTGGAGCTTCAAAGAAATATGTAGGAAGAATACACACAATAGTATTTTCTCCTAAATCAGCCAGTTTATTAATACTTCATGTCTGCTAATTGGTGACGCCAGAGAAAGGGAATTAGGTTGGCTCTTTAGTGGCTACATAAGTGCATCTTAGGCATGAAATGACCTATATTCAATCAATGACTTGCAGACATTTTTACTGAGGATCCCAGATTGATGATCCAGTTGTTTTCAAATCCTTAAGTCTGTTCCACGTACCAAAGTGTCATAGTGGAAAAAATACTGGGTTGGGTGTAGTACAAACAAGGTTGAACCTATTAAGCAAGTTTGTCTAAGCTAATTAATTTCTACCTACTTCTGTCCCATCAGCTGCTGATAATGGTATAGTGGTATAATGGTGATAATGGTATCTACTTTTTAAATTTGTGTGGGTAGCAGAGATCACACATATTAAGCAACAAACACATGGTTTGTGCACAGCATGTACTCAATAAATGGAACCTAGTTTTGAATTTTTTAATTTTAACATAGGACTTCACATATAGAATGTTCCAACTGAAACCACCTTGACTCCTTCTTCAGCAATTTGTGCGTGTGTATGGGTGTGTATGCACATGTGTATTTTCATAAATCTGTTTATTTAGCCATCCTAGTAATATAAAGAATGTATTGAGCACATAGTGATTGGTTGATACTGAAGTACTCTATGGAAACATGAAAGCAATACTCATGCACAGAAAAAAACAGAAATTAAGAGTTGTTTGAGAAATAGTTGGCATATTCTTTATGACTCTCAATTGTTAAATTGTCAACCATAATTTACCATGAAAGGTAGGTAAGAACTATGTCTCATTCTTCCACTTTGTTGTTTCCCAGGGGATACGGAATTAGAAGACAAGATAGTAAATCTTCTTACTCGTTATACTGTGCCCTTTGCCCCTTTCTTAGCATTTTATTTTGCTATAGTGGTTGTCTAGCGAGATGGCTTCAAGTTACAACTGCTCAGAGTAGTTCAAGCATACAAATCCACCCCCAAGAAACAAAGTAATATATATATATATATTAATTTAAAAGATAACTCTGCTTTGAAAAAAATGCTAAACCTTTTTTAATAAGTGAAATTGTCAAATGTGAATGTTAAATCCAGCCAGATGTTGACCTTAACTATGAATTTGAATCTTTGCAAAAATAATATGCAAATCTAAGCTAGAAGCTGCTTTCATTGGGTCACAAGACTGATGAAAAATTCTGAGTCTAAATTTTTTAGAAACATTTCATGTTCATATACTGAAAACCTACCTTAATATTCTAAGTTATATGGGAAGGAAAATTTAGCATAACGTATTTTTATCTCTTTCTACTGGAATTTGGAAACAGATGCACAAAAGTTCTGCCGTCTTTATGATAAGAAACCACCAAGTATTTGTTTTGAGAGTACTTTGTAGGGAAGTACCCGGCATATTCAGAAGAAAGGCCTGGTGTTCTTCTTCCCAAAGGGCACAGCCATGAAAACCCTATGGAGCATAGTTCTACTTTGCACACACAAAGTCACCAGAAGTCAGAATCAACTTGATGACAACTCACAACAACAACATCCAGCATAGATGGCTAGGAGAAAATGTAAACACAGAAAGCAAGTACCTGCTCAACAGCCATTCTGGGTTTTTTTTTTTGGTGTGTGTGTGTGTGTGTGTCAATGTCTGCTGTCAGTTCCCATCCTGGGCTATAAACCTACAAATACATACTTACCAGTAAGGAGAAGTAAGGTTTATAGTGGGCTATAAACCTACAAATACATACTTACCAGTAAGGTTTATGCATCTGACTTCATATTCCCAAAGTTACCAAAATTCTTGTTTTACTTCTTTTTGATTTCCAACTTGGGATATTTTGAGCCAGTACTTAAGGAGATTAGTGCATATGTTCTAGTTGTAACTCAGTTTTCAAATCCGTTAAAGTGTGTGTATAGTAATAACAAAATTCATCCAGTGATGTAGAGCAAATGACAAAATGTAGTGAACTACTTTCCGCCCCCGTTATTGAACTTCAGGTTATTCAGTTTGATTTTCAACCTCTTGTTTTCTCTCAGATTTGTGTTCACCTACTGTCTTCTTCTGTCCATAACTGCCTCCAGGTAAATATTTTCACCTAGTAAGCCTTGCCGCTTTGACCCAGGCTTAGAGTTAAACAACTTGGCCACCACCTATTGAAGAGGTTCTGCCACAGCACAGTCTTGATGGGAAAGCAGGCTTCTCTAATCTTGGCAATTCTCTCCTTATGTCTCAATTTGTGTATTTCAAGAAACATATAGTAAAGGAGGCCCAATGAAAATACTGGCTTCCTGGCCAGATGTAACATTCCCAGGTTCTATAACAGAATCCAGTTCACTTTTTCTGTTAGGGGCCTGATAGTAAATATTTTAGCTTGCAGGCTTCCTAAAGTCTCTGCAACAAATTCTTCTTTCTCTTCTCATCCTCTGCCCTCTCTTCCTACTCCTTCTTCTTGCTTTCTTTTCTTCTCATTCTTCACATGTTAAACATGTTAAAACCACTGCTAGGGGCCATATTTGGCCCATGGGCACAGTTGAAGTCTCCTACTGTAGAACATGACAGGTTTTCCAAAGCTTTCCAAAGTTTGCCCACGGACTAGTTCAACTGACAGAAAGGTGGTTCTAAATGTCCATGTTATTTTTCTCGATAGTCTACTTTGTAGACGGCACCACTGATTTTCAGTAGAATAATATAACCTGAACTTTGTCTTCCACCAAAATCCTTCCAAATAGCTCAATTTGATATGAATATATATTGTTGTTAGCTGATGGAGACCTCATGTACAACAGAACAAAATGTTGCCTGGTCCTGCACCGTCTTCAAGACAATGCCGTAGTCTATTTTTGCAGCTGCCTTGTGTTTGAGTGTCTTCTAATCTAGGTGGC
This sequence comes from Loxodonta africana, assembly GCF_030014295.1. NCBI lineage: Eukaryota > Metazoa > Chordata > Mammalia > Proboscidea > Elephantidae > Loxodonta > Loxodonta africana. The sequence continues at coordinate 46,923,312 of NC_087345.1, forward strand.
TCATCTTCCAGTACTATATCATAAAATATTTTGTTGCTACCCATAGGGTTTTCATCAGCTAATTTCTGGAACTAGATCATCAGGACTTTTTTCCTAGCCTGTCTTAGTCTGGCAGCTCCACTGAAACCTGTCCACCATGAGTGACCCTACTGGTCAGTTCACAGCACGGTTTTATGTTTACGGTAACAATAGCTATGAAATGTCGAAAAACACGTACCAAATTATAGTTCAGGTAAAAGGGAAGGGAAATGATACAGTGATTATTTAATATTGTTGTTGTTGTTAGCTGCTATCAAGTCGGTCCCTGACTCATTGCAACCCCAGGTGCAATGGAGCCAAATACTGCCCAGTCCTGTGCCATCTTCATGATCATTGCTGTGTTTGAGTCCGTTGTTGGGACTATTGTGTCAGTGCATCTCATTGAGGGTTTTGCTTGTTTCTCTGACCCTCTTCTTTACCAACAATGATTTCTTTTCCAGAGATTGGTCTTTTCTGATAGAATAGGTATGATGTTATTCTGTTATGTAATTTCTATTAGGCTTTACTTATAGACTATGTGATTTATTTTTAGAACTCATTTGTTTTCTTCAAAATATCATTTAGTTAATGAGCATAGGTGAAGAAATTAGGTTTATCATAGAAAACCTAAAAACCAAAATGGTATAATTTGAAATGAGCAGGGATTTTATATGTAATTTTGCAGGGAAATAAGTTAATGCTTAATTCAACTGTTCATATTCGGTAGGGGAAATAATGAATAACCAAATTGACAAATGGTTATTAATACTCTTATTTCTAATCATCTCAACAGCATCAGCAGGTGGTAAACTTGCATATTTCTGTGGAAGGACTTATCTGAGTGAAAGTTTTGCCAGGTGGCAAAAGTTAGAATTCTTAGAATTCTGCTTTAATTCTGAGAAGCATATGGTGTTGTGTGAATTACTAGGTTGTCCTTTTTTAGTTCCGTGATGCATCTGATAAGCCTTTAGTATTTTTTGTAGAACTGAGGTGAAGCCATATTTTCTAGTCAAATTTGAATTTGTTGAAAAGTAAGCTAGACCCCCACAGATGTAAGTACATTTGACCTACTTCATAAATTATTCTTCTGTAACCTCATTTTCACAATGGAATCCTTGTTATATAGTCATATCTGATGCAAAAAATTGAGTCATCATAAAATGGAAGGTTGTCAATCAACTGCCAAGATCAATCAATCTAAATAACTTGTCATAATAGTCCCAGATTCTAACGTATTATATATGTTTGTGCATACATAATAAAACAGTATTGTTATTTAAGAAATAATTGTATTAAGCCCTGTTTCTAAAGTTCTAGTAAGGTCATAACAAATTACAGATAACATTGTGAAGAATGGAAATTCCGGAACAATTAATCATGCTCATGAGGAATGAATTCATGTGTTCATGAGGAATCTGAACATAAACAAAGAGGCAGTCATTCGAACAGAACAAGGGAATACGGTGTGGTTTAAAATCAGGAAAGGTGTCTGTCAGGATTATATCCTTTCACTGTATGTATTTAATCTGTATGCTGAGCAAATAAGTCAAGAAGCTGGACTATACAAAGAATACGGCCTCAGGATTGGCGAAAGACTTATTAATGACCTGCAATATGCAAATGACAGAATTTTGCTTGCTGAAAGTGAAGAGGACTTGAAGTGCTTACTGATGAAGATCAAAGACTACAGCCTTCAGTGTGGGTTGCACCTCAACATAAAGAAAACAAAAATCCTCACAACTGGACCAATAAGTGACATCATGATAAATGGAGAAAAGATTAAAGTTGATAAAGATTTTCTTTTACTTGGATCCACAATCAATGTCAGTGGAAGCAGCAGTCAAGAACTCAAATGCCATAGTCCATTGGGCAAATATGCTGCAAAAGACCTAAGTGTTAAAAAGCAAAGATGTCACTTTGAGGACTAAGATGTGCCTGACCCAAGCCAGGTATTTTCAATTGCCTCATATGCATGGGAAAGATGGACAATGAATACGGAAGGCTAAAGAATAATTGGTGCAAAGAATACTAAATATACCATGGACTGTCAGAAGAACAAACAAATCTGTCTTGGAAGAAGTACAGCCTGAATGCTGTTTAGAAGGGATGACAGCAAGACTTTGTCTAAGGTAAATTGATTGGGTGTGTTGTCAGGAGGGACTAGTCCCTGGAGAAGGGCATCATGCTTGATGAAGTACTGTGTAGGTGAAAGAGAGGAAGACCTTCAATGACATAGATTGTCACAGTGTCTGCAACAATAGGTTCAAGCATAGCAAAGATTATGAGGATGGCACGGGACCAGGCAATGTTTCTTCTGTTGTTCACAGGGCAGCTATGAGTCAAAACTGCACCTAACAACAAGAAGTAGGTTCTTAGACATTTTAGTACAAAAACAAAGGAAATTACTTTAGTATTTCCATTTGGACATGTGGCTAACTATGTGTATTAAATTATTTTGGAACAATTTTTCTTTAATATTGGTTTAGATGTACTTTCTGTAAAAATTATTTTACTTTTAAGAAGTATATGAGTAAGTCGGTACAGGTGTGTGGGCACACATTGGTGTGCATGCTTGTGAGTGCCATGTGTTTTTATTTGTCTGGGTTTTTTCCAAGGATTTGTCCACAGAAGAAATATCGGCAGGTGTCGTCTCATTACACTAGTAAATTACCTGAATTGTGTAGAAATTGGAGTGTTAAATCTCATCATGGGGTATCTTGCAGCTTTCCTCCACTCTCCTTCCATTTATTATATATTATTCCTCATAGAAGAATTCAGGCTTTAGAAATGTTCTGCTAGGGATTTTATTTTCATTCAGATTATTCTTGTGGGTCAAGGTTAGGGATAGTCTAGGAAAAGGGGAACCTTTATGGGAATAGCTGGAATTTACATGCTGAAGTAAAGATTAGCATTGCAAAAGAGTGAAGACAGTATACTCTTTCCAGGTTACCCATGGAGGCAGGGGTATGCTGGATCTTGAGAACAATGCTGGGAACTGAGATATGTCCTTAAAAAGAAATCTCTGAAATATTAAATTATCATATATTCTCATTTGACCCCAGAAACAGTTAAGTTTCAAGCCTTGTTTTTATTTTGCAAACCCTTCCAGTTATTTTCAAACCTTTGGTAAATACTCAGATACTTACAACGTCCATGGTGTGGGGGTATTGAGGTATTAAAAGTCTGGAAGTTTACATAGTTAGGGTGGGACAGTGACTGGAAGTAAAGCCTTCCCAGCTCCCCTCAGTGACAGTAGTTTCAGAATTCAAGGGGGTTAGAGTAGCTAAACAATCAGAGGCCTGAAGTAGAGAGATGAGTCTTCACCTGTCACAAGACTTCCCTCATTAGAAGCCGTGTCATAATGGAGAGGAAGGATGTAATAGTGAATGGTCTAGGAAATGACAAACGTCCCATATAGTAAACATGGTGAATGAAGTTGATTCTTGAAGGAGATTAGTGGACTCTAGATTCTACTATTATGTAGACTGGAGCATAGTCGGTGGGTACTTGGGAGACATGTAAGTAAATGTATGCATACATATAGAACATGTATACATTATCTACAGGAAAGCATACACATACAATGGCAAATGCACTCATCTTTAACCCATTGCCATTGAGTCAATTTAGACTCATAGCAACTTTAAATGATACTTTTCAAAGCTAAAAAAATCAAAATAGCATAGACTAAATCCACACTGAAGACAACAGTCTTAATTCACATACGTGTGTGTGTCCATTTCTGTCAGATGTGTCCATTACAGATGAACACCTACCTATAGACCAATACAAGCAGCCATATAGACACACAAAGGCACTCTGACAGACAATGACACAAAGGGACAGAATGACAAATAGGAATTGATAGACCAAAGTCAGAGATGGTCAGATCAATAGACAGGGACTGGCAAACTGACAGCCAGCCAGAAACATACCACACAGAGATATGGGTGGACAGACAGACAAGCACAGAGGAGCAGACCAAGCATAAACAGACAAACAGACAGACAAGAACGCAGTTAGATTTAAACCAAACTCAAGCCTGGAGAGGCAGGTTCAGACACTGATAGATAGCCAATGCAAAGACATAAATACAGACACCTTATGTCAATATATATATGTGTATATACTTACACACAAAACATTTTACTCCATATATTCATAAGGAAAAATTCAGTCATAAACCATTTTTCCTGTTATTGGAGAAAAAGATCACTTTTAAGGTATATTCATCAACAGGTGGTTTAATCATACAGATGCAGAAAAAGAACTGTACGTTTTAGGATATGTATGCAAACATGTCTTATAATTCCCACTTAATTTTCTCTAGTAGTGCTGTCTTTGAGTAAGAAAAACAAACAAAAAATAGTCAAGTTATTTCGAGGTTGCTGTTGAAATGTTACTTTATGGTCTTTTCAAGCTCTATAATGTGAGAGACTAGTCAGAATTCAGACAAGAAAATGATCTTTTTTTTTTTTGCCAGCAGTAGTAACAACAATTGCAAAACAAACAAAAATAACAAAACGTTTGTGCCTCTAAAACGTTATTAATGTCAGAGCAGTTATTGCAGCCCTGAGTTTTTTTGCTGTGGGTTGCTGAAATCACTTCTAAGTTGTAAAGACTCTTGATATTTTTTGCTGCAATAAATTGAGTAAAGAAGAGAAAGTATAATGCTCTTTTGATTGAATGGAATTTTAACAGCTTGGATGGAAATATATCAGAACCTTAAACTTATGTAAGTTTTGATTATTGCATTATATTTAACTGTTGATTTATTTGAAATATTTACTCAACTCTTCAAAACATTTTAAAATCATAAGGATATTTATAGGTTGACAAGCCTGATGGTTATTTAGGAGCTGGTTTCAGAAATTTAGAAGAATATATAACAAAATTCATACATTAAATTGTTATCATTACATAAATACTTTGCATGTGACATCTGGGTAGAATATGTAACCATCCTTTCTTTTCAGTGGTAGGTGGACATAATCACCCAGCTTGAAACTATAAATTCCTTATGTCATTTTAGAGTCTTTCTGTGGTAAAAACAGTTAATATGCTTGGCTGGTCACCAAAAAGTTGGAAGTTCCAGTCCACCCTTAGGAACCCTGGAAGAAAGGCCTGGCAATCTACTTCTGAAAAGTCAGCCATTGAAAATCTCATGAAGCACAGTGCTACTCTTACACACGTGAGGTCTCCATGAGTCAGAGCTTTCTTTTTTGTTTTTTCCATATCATTTTAAAACTACTACTATGCATCATATCTAGTACTTCTTCCAAATCAATACAGTCTGAGAACTGGGTTTTGCATTTTGCTATGAGGTTACTTGTTTTAGGGGGAAAGGGGCAATATTTTCCATTTTATTTTAAAGAGATGTGAAATGATATACTCTAGCCTAATAAGCTTAGGTTACTTGTTTTAAATATAAATAATCTTACTTGTTTTATATATGAAACATCTCGAAATAGAAATATAAGGGATACATACACAGGCCAATTAAAATATTTTAGTGTTTATTTGGGTTCTGTTTCAGATGGAAAAAAAAAATTCTTCTTTTGTAAAATATCTTATATTTTCTAACCAAATAAAATATTATAGAAATATAGTAATCTACAGATAGATCCTTTTGCTGTACTCTTCCATTTATAACAGATTTTTCACTTAAAATGCATTTTTTCTGCTTTCCAGGAATTTTTAAACTTAATCTCGCCTCCTACTATGAATTACTGTGTGAAAGCTGACTTCAGTGTTTTATTTATTTGGTCTTCAGAGTTTGCTAAGCTAATGAAAACAATTTAGGTCCTAATTTTCAAATCATGTGGATGACTAAGGCCATCTTTGAGTTAGGTTGCTTATCTCTAGGCTAAGACAATTCATCCTATACCTTAAATTTAGTGATATGCCAGGAAAGATGTAAAGCTTTTTACAAAGGTTATATTTCATGATGATCTTCCTAATTATTTACTTTTGGTCAGTTGATATGGGGCAACGCCTTTACGCGTGTTTCGATTTTGAAATAGCCCACTTAGATATACAGCAAAGCACATTTGACTTTTTAATGGATATTTTGCTTCCACACACAGTGTATCAGAAATCAAAATGTATGATTTACTGCGACACTTTTTCTTCCTATTTGTTTAAGCTTGAGAAATGCTCTCATCTTTCCAAGATAGTTTTCTTGTGTTCATCCTCTAACATTTGCCTTTTTTCTGTTTTTTTTCTCTGTATTGGCTCAACCTGGATGATTTCATTCCTTGTCGTATATCCAACTACATCTCCAATTCCAATCATGACTTCTTTTCACTGATTCTGACTCGGTAGTTCAATGTTTAATATCCAAAAGAAACTTTTGTTAACAAAAATCTCTATTTAAAAACTTACCCAAGAAAGCATACATGAAAACAGAAAAAGCCAGACCCACCACCATCGAGTCAATTCTAACTCATAGTGACCCTATAGGACAGAGTAGAACTACCCCATAGGGTTTCCAAGGCAGACAGCCACATCTTTCTCCCGCAGAGTGGCTAGCGGGTTTGAACTGCTGACCTTTTGGTTACCACCCAAATGCTTAACCACTCACTGCACCACCAGGGCTCCTTATGAAAACATACTGCCCACATATTTTTAAGAGAAACAGAGGTTTTTTTTTTTAGGTTTTAGACCATGTAAACTGTTTCAAAAAGAACACTGGGGTTCTGTATTCTTACTACACGTTCACTCAACTTTTAATTCTCATAGATGCCATAAAAATAACCAAATATTTTTCCACTACTAATGTGTCCCAGTCTTTACTTGTTTCAGCTGAAATTATTGTGGGATAGAATCTCATACTAAAGCAGCTTTCTAAGGAACAGAAATAAAAGTTTGTATGTTCACATTTATTTGTAGTAAAATGTTTTCGTTTTAATTATATAAATGCTATCACTAAATTTTGCTGTGTATTACAATGTCCACTTTTTTTAATTATTATTTTTTATCTAAGTAGCATATTATCTCTGTTATCTTAGAAATACATGAGATTGATAAGAGAGAAACTAAAGAGATTCTTGATAAAAAATTAAAATCTTTTCTGTTTTAACCAAAATCATAATTTTATTCTGCTTTCTAGCTCAGGAGGGGAAAAAAAAAAACACAGACATTGGCGAAAATTGTAAAACCACAAGATTGAAATTTTGCTTTAGAAAATTTGGCGAAACATCCTCCTTTGCCATTCTGCGTAAATTTAGCACAGTCCCTGATTCTCAGAAGCAGTCTAGTGCTGTAATACATCCATGGATGGAGAACAACACAGGCTCTCTTCCACAAAATTCTCTCACTCCTACTTAGGCCAACGACAGAAACCGACAATTTCGTGGGTTTATTTCCTTTCTCCTATATATCTATGGACTTAAAAAAGTGTATTTACCTATTGCTTCGAGTAAAAAGACAATTTCTTTAGCTTTTGCTCTGCAGGCAATATTTAGACAAAAATGATTGTAACAATATCATTAAAAGCATGGACATGTCAATAAAACGTTGGGTACAATTTGTAACATGAGCTGGAGCAAATAATGTCTCTGGTGCCATATTATCAAAACAGTGCTAATATTTAAAGTAGACACTTTGAGTTTCTCAATGGCAACAGTTTTTATTTCTTGACCTTACCCTCCCACCCCCACCACCACCGTATTATAAACAAACAAACCTGTTGCAGTTGAGTGGATTTCCACTCACAGAGACCTTACAGGAAAAAGTAGAACTGCCCAATAGGATTTTCAAGCAGAGGATGGGGGATTCAAATTGCCGGCCTTTAGGTTAGCTGCCGAACACCTAACCACTGTGTCACCAGGGCTCCCCCACCATATTGGGTGGAATAAATGCGAACCCATGACCCAAACCTCACCAATTAGATTCTCTTTCTCTGGAATCTGAAGTAGGGTCACAGGAACCCTAATTAGTCCCATTTAAAAAAAAAAGTCCTATTAAAAAATTGGGTAGTCAAGTAAAGCCAGAGGTGTGCAATCATTACTGGGCTATGTGCAAATGGTGAGGAGCAAGGCAGTTTGCAGAACGCAAGAGGGAAGAATGAAGCTTAGGTAGGGTTGCGGGGAGAGGGGCAAGAAATTCCTTATCATAGGATGAGTTGGGAGACAGATAATAGAGATGGTCTAAGTAGCTTTTGGGGCTCTGAGTGCATTTACTTTCCTTTCTTGGATTCTGGCAAATAGTACACCTTATCATTCCAAATGGCCTGAAGTAGCCTTTGGCTCTACTGGCAATCGTGCTAAATCCTTCCCCTTACTGCATTCTCTTACTCTTCCTCAGAGGGATAACGATTGAGTTGTTTCAATTTTTTTCTATTCTTAAAACTGTATTAGCACCTTATTTTCTCTTGTTTTTCATTTTAAACAGAAGATTTCTCATCTCCCCTTCAAATATATAAATATTGGGATGTATATAGACATGAACCCCACTGTCATCAGGTTGATTCTGACTCATAGCAACCCTGTAGGACAGGGTAGAACTGCCACATAGAGTTTCCAAAGCTGTAAACCTTCACAGATATATGCTGCCACATCTTTCTCCTGTGGAGCATCTGGTGGGTTTGAACCAAGAGCTTTTGGGTTAGCAGCCAAGCACTTTAACCACTCTACCAGCAGGGCTCCTATTTACATACATATATATGTGTGTGTGTATGTGTGTAAATATATATATATGACAAACCAACCCAACCCATTGTCGTTGAGTTGATTATTATATATACATACATTTATGTGTGTATATATATGTATTATATATATATTTTTTCCCTAATCCTAATTTTAATTTGAATGACTTGTATTTTTTTCTGGCTGCCTAAAACATCATTTTGTGTGTGTGTTTGGTGTCATCCAGTAAATTTACAAGGATACTTCTCAGTATTGACAGTTTGGGGCCAGATTTTTATGGGATATGAAGCCGCGTTTTCAATATACAGATTCAAGGTTTCTTTTGTAATGCATGAAATATAAATAATGGAGCAAACTTAATATTTAACACAAGTAAGCACAGACACACATACATAAATATATAAACATGTGTGTGTTTAAATATTAAGTTTATTTTATTATTTTTATTTTCTTTCCTGGGTATTCAATTATGCATATGTTGGCTCTTTTATCTTTTGCAGCAGCTATTGTTTTCTCCATAATGCTTTACACATTTTTTTTAGGTAAATTTTTTTTTATTTCTTTTTGACTATTTTATATGCTTTGTATTATTTTTGACAATTTTCTACTTATCTGTTTTTATATAATTTTCTCCAAAACTTTAAAAAATTTTTCTTTTTTTAACTTTAATTTTTTGTGTGCTTTTTCTATCTTTCATATTTCTTTTGATTGTTTTATCGTTTTCTTCTACTCCTTTCCTGGTCAATGTCAGACATTTCTTTGCCCTCCACTGTCTTAGCATTTCTTTCTTGAGATGTGGTAAGTCTGATTTGTGCTATGCTCCATAGATGTAGGAGCCCTCATGGTGCAGCAGTTAAGAGCTCAGCTGCTAACCAAAAGGTCAGCAGTTCAAATCCATCAGCCACTCCTTAGAAACCCTGTAGGACAGTTCTACTCTATCCTATAAGGTTGTGTAATTTCCACTTAATTTTTATATGTCATAAAGAATATTTGGTCATCCACTCTGATGAAACAATTTCACAGAGTAATTTACTTGTTATTATTATTGCCAGAATGCTCCTTAGAAGCAAGGATGGTGAGACTATGTCTCACATACTTGGGACATCTTATCAGGAGAGATCAGTCAGTCACTGGAGAAAAACAACACGTTTGTAAATTAGAGGGTCAGCAAAAAAGGGGAAGACCCTCAATGAGATGGATTGTCACAGTGGCTGCAACAATGGTCTCAAGCATAACAAAGATTGTGAGGATTGTGCAGGATCAGGCAGTGTTTCATTCTGTTGCTATGAGTTGGAACCAACTCGACTGCTCCTAACATTATTATTTTGTTGTTGTTGTTCTGTTTTGAGGATGACAATTTTAGGAGAAATGGACATATAATATTTAAAAACTCAAACTATTAGAAGAATTCTGACACTAGCCTAACTCTTTTTGAGTCTTTAATCAGTTAACCAAATGGTAAAAATTGCATTAAATTATAGGAATATACAGGGAGAACATATAATAGAGGACAAATGCTATTTCTAGGGATTTTTTTTTTAATGTCTGAAATTATATACATTTGTTTAAAAGCTATGATTACTTATTTTAACCTGTCCTTTGGATGCATCCCTTAAATACACCATGTTGAGTAAAAGATATTTACATTAATTTGCTGTAGGTAGAGGTTTAAACTGGTAATACCAAAATTCCTTAGAATGATCAGGAATTTTTCTGAGGAATCTTGGTTCTAAAGTATTGATTTATTCCACAAATATTTATTGAAAGTTGACTATGTGCTATGAACATAGTACATGAGAATTATAAAGCAAAGAATCTATAGTTTCTCCACAATACATTATGAGATGCATCTCTCTTTAAGATTTATTGCTGTTGTTTTAGCTACCATTCAGTCAGCCACCTATTCATGGCAACCCCATGCAAGATGGAGCTAAACCCTAACCAGCCCTGTGCCATCCCTGAGATCAGGTGGAGATGGGATGATTGTGATCCCCAGGGCTTTCATTGGCTGATTTTTCAGAAGATCACGAGGTTTTTCTTCCTAGTCCATCTTAGTCTGGAAGCTCTGTTCAAACCTATTCAGCACCATAGCAACAAGCAAACCTCCCCTGACAGAAGAGTGATGGCTATACATAAGGTGCATTGGCTGGGAACTGAATCCAGGTCTTCTGTATAGAAGGTAAGATTTATTGGCCTGCCACATTTTCCAGCATACTGTTCCATTATAAGTTATCTATTTTTAGTATTAGAAATAGAAGACATCTTCAGTATATCTACTGTTTAAAATGGACAATAATCTAGTAGGAATTTTTATTCATGTATAAGCAAAAGCCCTGTGGTTACTTTCCAAAGATGGTCATTTTCAGTTCTTCAGCTGCATCTACATGCATGCCACTCCTTCATTGGGAGATGGAATTATTTTCTCTTGCCTTGAATTTAGGCAGCATCTTTGACAGTATTGACTAGAGAAGGCAGACGAAAGTACGATCAGGGATTTCTGAACCCAAACTTTAGAGGGAGTTTCTGCTTTGTTCTTCTTGGAATATTCAATCTGGAGACATTTTCTCTCAGAACCCAGATTCCATATCATCAGAAGTCCACATATGGAGACCACGTGGAGAAGAACCAAAATGCCAATAGGTAGCCTGAGGTCCCTGTGACAGTAAGCATCAACTGTAGAATGACCAACTTGTCCCAGTCTGCCAAGGAGTATACCAATTTTAAAACTGAGAAGTTCATGTTCTTGGAACTCCTCAGACTTGGGCAAATCAGGACTGTTGGCCATCCTAACAACTGTCAGGTAATTGAGTGAATTATCTTGGGTGTTTCAGCCCACCTGAGCCCCAAATGACTGTAGTACCAACAGATACCACCATGAGTAAAAGGGCTACCAACCAGGCCTAGTTAACCTACAAAATTACGAGAGGGAGTTGTATGGTAATTGTTTTTTAAGTCATTACATTTCAGCATGCTTTGTTATGTACCAACAGATAAGGAAAACACGTCTTGACATTTACCTCCTCTTACACTACCTTCAATTCTTGGAGCAGAACAGACACTCAAATTTTCTTGAAAGATAGTGATTTGTTTTCTTACAGATTCTTGCTTTGTCTCTTCTTCTCTTCAATACTTCTCTTCCAGGCATTCTTAATAAGTTATATTTTTCCAAAGCACTAACCATGATTTTGTTCTTCCCTGAAGCAACTGATTTAAAGATTCAGTGTTCTTTTTACATTTTAAATCTCACTACTACTGCTCTGTTAATAGAGTGGTATTGTGGTTAAGAGCATAGGCAGTATTCTAAAAGATAACAAACATGACAAAGTGCCAAGATATTAATGGACAGTTGTTTGGGGTATCCCAGAAGAATCACTAAGTTATAGAAACTAATTGTGAATGTAAATATTAACATTTGTAAATGAAAATTAGAAGAAAATAAATTGAATATTAATATTTTACTGAATATTTATTTATTCAGTATTAAATAAATGTTAATATTTATTGGAAACTGTACAGGGCAGTTTTACTCTGTCTTATTTTTTTATTTTACTGAAGCATATTATATCACAATGAATCTAATACCAGGAATTACTCTCATTTACCTCTGAATGGAAAATGAAAGTAGTTTGAACAAAGTAACATGTATAATAATGATTGATTTTTACATATTCGTAGCAATCAAATTTCTATTTTTTCAAAAATCAACAATATAAGAGTTTGAGAACTTTGGTTTAAAAATTTTAAAGCCAGTTTTTATTTTTTATTTGTGGGTATGTATGTTTTTTTTTTATGTATGTTTAATACAAAATGGTATAGTTATTAAATCACATTTAACTACCCATAGGAAATCTTTAAATGGAATAAAACATTAATGTACAGAATGTTTAATATGAAGAATGTAGAAATATCTGTTATTAAATAATTAAAATTTATAACCTGAGATAGTTTTCTTATCTATATGTAGTTAAATTATTATGTATTTGCCTTTATACAGTGAACCTGTGAGAGCTGGTACTCTACAGGACTGCCTTGTGTTTCCGGGTCTTGCAAGTTTTCCACCTTTGGGTGCAGTCTTACCACTTCTCTATTGCTCATTTTAGTGGAATATATTTTGGTTTTCCTTCCCTGGCAGATTTCTGTCTTATACAGATTCTGGCTTTCACAGGTTTTACTGTACTATCTATCCATCTATATATATAGTGTACAGTATATATATGTTTATGTGATATACTTAATTCACTATTTTATTTTGAACAAAGATTTTTTTGAGCAGCTACAATATATTGGTCAACAAGCAATGGGCTGAGGATGTAGAAATGCACAAGGGACTCCCTCCATGGAGAGTTTAAAGCTCAGATTTTGGTAGACCTCTTCTAATTTTTTATTCTCTTCTTTCTAACTTTTAAGTCGACAGCATCGAGTGTTCAGGATCCTGGTGTGACATTCTAGAGTTTCTATAGAGGTGATAACTGAGGCAAAATTGTCATTAATTAGCTTTAAATACCTTCACATTTTATTATAGCGCCTAAGATTTGGTGTCATTAAGATTGTACTTCAACTCCATGAGCGTTTTTGAAAAACTTTTAGACATTAAAATAAAATGGGTTAATATATTCCGTTTGTATACATATATATAGAGAGAGAGAGCCCTGGTGGCATAATGATTAAGAGCTATGGCTACTAACCAAAAGGTTGGCAGTTCGAATCCAACAGCTCTTCTTTGGAAACCCTATGGGGCAGTTCTATTCTGTCCTATAGGCTCGATACGAATCGGAATCGACTCCACAGCAATGGGTTTGATTTTTGGTTTATCTTCAATTTAACACGGGGATAGTGGGAAGATGCTACTCACTAAGTGAGGAAAAAAGTTCTATCTTCGAATGTAATAGATTTGAATTCAAATCCTGGCCCTGTCACTTAATTAACTGTGTGGTTTCAGGGAAACTGCTTCCTTTAAAATATCCTCATTTTTAAAAAGAGAAAGACTGCATTATAACCATAATAGTCTTGTTAACCATATATGACCTAATGCATGGAAATAACTTAGCACAGGGTCTATTTCAGGGTAAGAAATCTATAAATCCAGTTTTCTCATTTTCATCATTGTCATTGTCATCAATTTATATCACCATCAATCCATCATCATCAATCACCTATCCATAGTCTGACCTACTCTCAAACCAAAATTTGTGAGTAAGATTATTTGTCATTCTAACAATTCTTTACTTTATAGGAAATTATCAGAACTTGCCTGAATTTCTAAGAGCAAGCTAATTTTTTCAGTTATAACAACCCTGCAGCCTTAAACTCCTTTATTTATTTTACAATAACCAGTACAATAACTCTGAAATACTCCCTGTAAGGTGAAAGAGCTGACTCTTTATTTCTTAAATTATGTTCAGGGCTTAGAGCTATCCCTATATTATTATTGTTATTATCATTATCATAATTTTGGCCTTATGGTTCATCAGAATTACATCTCTTTTCTAGACTTTCTAAGATTCTAACTACCTATTTACTCCTTAAGCATTTGCAGACATTGTTTCTTTTGCCAAAAATCTCAAAGACTTTTAGTATTCCTAAAATGGTCTTAATCTTTCTATTCACTTCCCTAATATGTCATTATGTACATTTTATATGAGCTTTTAATATAAATTTTTAATGAATCATAGATTTACATTAAAAAAAAATCATGAAAGCACTAGAAAAAAATAGAAAGGATGAATACTTTAAAATCTAAGAACAGGAAGTTTACTCCAAAGAAGACATAGAAGTGCAGACTATCAATAAAGTAAAATAAAAAAAGATTACTGTATTATTACAAATAATGCAAACTTCTTTATTGGTCAAAATGCCAAAAGTTTATTTGAAAATAAAATTGTTTTTGTTGTTGTTAGGTGGCATTGAATCACTTCCTACTCATAGCTACCCTATTACAACAGAACAAAACACTGCCTGGTCCTGTGTCACCCATATCATTGTTGCTATGTTTGAGCCCATCGTTGCAGCACTGTGTCAACTTATCTTGTTGAGGGTCTTCCTCTTTTTCACTGACCCCTCTACCTTACCAAGCATGAATTCCTTCTCCAGGGACTGGTCCTTCCTGATAACAAGTCCAAAGTACTTGAGAAAAAGTCTTGCCATCCTCACTTCCAAGGAGCACTCCACCACACGTCTGTGAGTTTGTTGTACGCTGTGATGCCTTGTGAGTTGCTGTGATGCTGGAAGCTATGCCACTGGTATTTCAAATACCAGCAGAGTCACCCATGGTGGACAGTTTCAATGGTGCTTCCATACTCAGATAACCTAGGAAGAAGAACCCGTTGGGCTACTTCTGAAAAATATTGGCGAGTGAAAACATTAAGAATCAAAAATAAAAAGGTGCCTGTAAATAATATTTGCAAAACGTAAAAGACACTGTTTCTTATAATTGAAGAGTTTATATACATACATATATGTATGCATGAATATATATATATACACACACATATATATATAACAATAGAAAAATCAACAATGGCTACAAATAAATAATTTAAAAAGCTAAAAGTGACTAAGTTAAGATAATTAAAGTAGATCTGCTCTATACAGTTTTCTAGGCTGCAATTTTTCTGGAAGCGGATTGCCAGGCCTTTCTTCTGTGGTGCTTCCAGGTTTGTTCAAGCTACAGACCTTTGTGTTAACAGCCAATAGCAAGCAGCTTGTGCCACCCAGGAAGCTTTTTGATAATCAAGTAAATAAAAATAAAACCACTGATACATTGCTTTGTCCTTAGCATAGCAGCAAATATTTAAAAAATATATACAGAACTGACTAATGACTAGTTTAAGGGCAAATGGGCATGTTCCTGTACTATCTAAGGGCGAAATGTCTAATTTTATCACTTTTTTTGATAATCAGTTTCTTTGAAATATCAGCTCCACTTCTAAGATTTTATCATAAGAAAATACAGAAATAGGGAAAGATATATGTACAAGTAGCTGCATTGCTATATTTTAACCTACATGTTAAAATCAACCTAAATGTTCCTTAGCATAATGGACATTAAGTGAATTATATTCTTAACATATCTTTAATAATATGTATCATTGAAGGTGAAAATATAGGTCTTTATTGAAAGGCAATAAATTTCAGGATATTTTTGGGAGGAGAAAAAGCAAATCACAGACGAACATGTGATGTATTAAAAGTGGGAAGACAATAAAAGACTGCCTATTTTAGTGGTGTGGCTCTTAATTACTTTTTGCTTCTTTCATTATACTTACATTTTTCAGGTTTCATTAATTTTCCAAAATTCAAAACAATTATTTGGAATATGTATAAGAGTAGCAGATCTTTTGAAAAATACAATTACAATATTTCCTAATACCTAAAAGTAATACTTCAAATAATTTAAAAATCTTTGCAATTACAGGTAAATTCAATGAGAAAAAAATCACTACTTTAGAATTGTAATTAGTATTTCTTAGTAATTTATACATAAAAATAATCATAATCCTATAAACAGAGAATTTTATTACCAATATTACCAGAAAAAATCCAGCCTTGCCAAAATGATCTAAAACACTGTATAAGTGAATAACTCATTTGATTTTCTTGTGTTTGATTTCATTTCTTTACTTAATTCATTTTTGAAATATGAATATCAATATCTATAAATTTTGTGAACTTCTTCCACATCATTTTGCAGTTGTGAAAACTTCATGCAAATTGAATACACCATAAAAGGTTAATAGCTAATATTTCACAGTATTTCATAGTTTGACAGTATTTTAGAAATTATTCCATTAGTGTTAAAATAATTAATATTAAATTGCCTTGATATTCACTTAGTGGTAAATGTTACCAAGCAACTTGAATCAATTTTTTGTCACAGAACATTTAAGGCAATATAAATTAAATTTTTTGTTTACATTTCAAGCACTAACATTTCTGTTTAACATTTATTAAAACACATAGATGAAAATTTATATATATATAATAATTTAAATTTGAAATTGGGTAATCCCTTTATATTAAGAAATTTTTAATTTTCTCATTCTTTAAAGCTTCTTATTATGTTCATGCATGCTTTATTATTTTCCTTTTACAAATAGAAAACAAATTGGAATGGATGGTTGTCTTGTTCTTTGGTTCGTTTATAAAATAAAGGTTGTATCTACTTTGCCAGATTTGGGATTGTAGACGTAAAAGTCAACATGATTCAATCCCTCTTCTCAAGAAATTCAGTCTGAAAATATTCTCTTGTTTTTCAGTTCCTTTACACCTCTGCTACACTTCATGATCACCTGGCTAATTTCTAATTTACTTTTCTACTCTTAGCTCCAATGTCAACCTTTGCTTAAAACCTTTGCTGATGACCCTGCCTCCCCAACCCACATTAGGCTGAGCTAGGTAACTCCTCCATGTGCCCTAAACATCATGTGTCCCATCATCTATAACAATTACCTTTCTCCATTTTAAGTGTTGACTTATTTATTCTACCTACACACTTGGCATCTGTAGCACCTAGAAGGGCTCTTGAGATAATATTAATTTGGAGCCCTGTAGGAGAATATTCTTGTCATTTACTCAAAAGAGTTGAATGTGCATTCTTATATATTCTAAGAGTGTGAACTTTTATTTTTGTATCTTTTACTTCTCTGACTTTCCATTCTTCCTTTATAAAATCCCATTTACTTAAGTTACCACTGAAGTCAATCTTCTTTCAATTTAAATCCTCACTGAATCCTTGGAAGGCAACTGAGGGGAGGTTATCAAGTAATTTCTGTGACACTCTCTTTCAATTCTATCTTACTTCGGAGATTTTGAAAAATATGAAAACAGTAAAAATAGAATTAAAACTAGCACTTATATTCTGATTTCCCAAAAGTATCCACTATTAACATTCTTGTATATCTGTTTCCCATATTTATCCTGTGTAAACATTGATATTAGCTAAATGACATGTGAATATATTTTCCTTTAAAGTACACCTGTTCCTCACTTATTGACATGGTTAGCTTTCAAAGGCCAGGTTGTTATGTAAAAATTAGCATTATGCAAAAATGGAGGATGACAACATCAAATCACAAGATGGAAGGTGACTATATCATTACATAACTGCTGTATTACCTTATTACCTAATTGCCAAACCAGTGATCATCAACCCAGCCAAGCTGACACATAACCTTAACCACCACAGCCAGCATTACTCTCACCTTACACGTCATTCGTTACTGCCAGATGCATGTTGTTAATACACAACAGAGTTGAACAGCAGAATTTTTACTATTGTAGTAAATGCAAAATGTCAGATAATGAGATAATAGATAAATGCAGAGTAGATTACATATTATTAGAAATAAAGCTCAAATCCACTATGTTCATCAAGCATGATCAGGTTCCCCCCACCATTTCCAGATATAATAGCTTGTATTTGTTTGACATGTAGACTTCTATTCTATTTTAAAATATTTATATTCATACAAGGGTATAAGTAGATAAGTCACTCTTACATGATATTATTTTTTTAAATTTTGCTTAAGTAGTATTATTAGGAATGAACCTTATTCACACTGTGCTTTTTTTCATTTAGTAATACTCAAATTATCTGTCAAAATTTTACGTATATATATATTATATATACATATGTATGTACATATAGAGAGAAGGAGCCCTGCTGGAGCTCCTAAGCGAAACATCAGCAGTTCAAATTCACCAGTCGCTCATTGGAAACTTCATAGAGCAGTTCTTCTCTGACCAATAGGGTTGCTATGAGTGGGAATTGACTCAACAGCAATGGGTTAGGTTTTTATATATATATATGTGTGTGTGTATATATATATATATCTTTCGATTGTTATATAGTATATCAGTGCATATATGTACCATGTATTCATTTTCCCCTCTATTTATGAACATTTAGGTTGTGTCCTATTTTTCATTATAATGAACAATGCTTCAGTGTGGTGCCTTTTAATCTGTTGACACATGCAAATATTTCTCTAGGAAAAATGGTTGTAATTATAATACTAAGCATATACGATATGGTTTTTCAATTTATTATTTACTCCAAAGTTGTACAGGTATATATCCCCACTGAATGCTTAACCTGTTTAGCTCCTTTTTTTCAACTTTCCCCTTTCTCTTATATCCTCAAATACTTCACGAACTATAATTAATTGAAAGTTTGTTTTTCCTATAAAATCTCCTTTCAAATTTTAGTGTTCCTGCATCAACAGATGAATGGCTAAATAAATTGTGGTATATTCACACAATGGAATACTATGCATCGATAAAGAACAGTGACAAATCTATGAAACATTTCATAACATGGAGGAACCTGGAAGGCATTATGCTGAACGAAATTAGTCAGAGGCAAAAGGACAAATATTGTATAAGACCACTATTATAAGATCTTGAGAAATAGTATAAACTGAGAAGAACACATACTTCTGTGGTTATGAGGGGAGGAGGGAGGGAGGGTGGGAGAGGGTTTTTTACTGATTAATTAGTAGATAAGAACTGCTTTAGGTGACGGGAAGGACAATACTCAGTACACGGAAGGTCAGCTCAACTGGACTGGACCAAAAGCAAAGAAGTTTCCAGGGTAAAATGAATGCTTCAAAGGTCAGTGGAGCAAGGGTGGGGGTTTTGGGACCATGGTTTAAGGGGACTTCTAAGCCAATTGGCAAAATAATTCTATTATGAAAACATTCTGCATCCCACTTTGAAATGTGGTGTCTGGGGTCTTAAATGCTAACAAGCGGCCATCTAAGATGCATCAATTGGTCTCAACCCACCTGGATCAAAGGAGAATGAAGAACACCAAGGTCACACGACAACTAAGAGCCCAAGAGACAGAAAGGGCCACATGAACCAGAGACCTACATCATCCTGAGACCAGAAGAACTAGTTGGTGCCTGGCCACAATCAACGACTGCGCTCACAGGGAGCACAACAGAGAACCCCTGAGGGAGCAGGAGATCAGTGGGATGCAGACCCCAAATTCGCATAAAAAGATGATACTTAATGGTCTGACTGAGACTAGAGGAATCCCGGCGGTCATGGTCCCCAAACCTTCTGTTGGCACAGGACAGGAACCATCCCCGAAGACAACTCATCAGACATGAAAGGGACTGGACAGTGGGTAGGTGAGAGATGCTGATGAAGAATGAGCTAATTATATCAAGTGGTCACTTGAAACTGTGTTGGCATCTCCTGTCTGGAGGGGGAATGGGAGTATAGAGAGAGTTGGAAGCTGGCAAAATTGTCACAAAAGGAGAGACTGGAAGGGCTGACTCATTAGGGGGAGAGCAAGTGGGAGTACGGAGTAAGGTGTATATAAACTTATATGTGACAGTCTGACTTGATTTGTAAACGTTCACTTGAAGCTCAATAAAAGTTAATAAAAAAAATTTAGTGTTCCTTAGTTTATCCCCCCCAAAAAAAAAACCATTGCCATAGAGTCGATTCAGACTTATAGTGACCCTATAGGACAGAGTGGAACAGCCCCATAGGATTTCCAAGGAGTAGCTGGTGGATTCAAACTGCTGACCTTTTGGTTTGGTTCATTAGTTTAAGAGCCTTTAAATAAGACCCTGTGGGAAGAAAAATACCAGAGAGTTCCGTATCAATCACAAGGAATATGTATGAAAACGGAAAGCATAAGTTCTACCCACTTGGCAAAATACAAGTTATAGATTACTTGACACATCATTTTGATAAATACCAAACAAGTATCTTTTTATGTCTATTTATGAGGGTGTGGCATTGGTGGTATAGTGTTGAGCATAGCTGCCTTCCAAAGAGTTGACCTGGGTTCAATTTCCGGCCAATGTAGTGGGTTGACATTTAAGTGCTGTGGCTGCTAACCAAAAGGTGGCAGGTTGAATCCACCACGTACTCTTTGGAAACTCTATGCGGCAGTTCTACGCTGCCCTATAGGGTCACTATGAGCCAGAATCTACTCAGTGGCCATGGGTTTGGTTTTTTGGTTTATAAGCAGAGGACTGAACTCTGTGGGGGAGGAGGGAACAGAGGAGATTTAGAGAGGAAAGAAGGAGATGGATTTTGATCATCAGGAGTTTACACAATCTTATTATTAATTCTGTTGCCAGTAGAATGTAACAAATGTCTAAGGACGGGTCAATCTTTTCTTGTAACATCAACTAAGGTCAACTTCTTGCCCTCTATTTTACATCTTAATTTAGTTTTACCCTAAATATCTTATCCCTCAGGACACTGAGCATCATGACCAGTATTTCCTGGATCCTAAATACGAAGTTGACTGATCCAAGTACTCTGTGGTAAAAAGTAAAATGTAGATCATTCAAACAAGTTTCTGAATTCCAGGCCATTTTCATTTTTTTAATCACTTTTTTCACGGGTGACTGTCACTGGTGTTTGATCCAGTTTAATCCAATTTGTCTCTTTTATCCACCTGTTTTTATCTATACTGTTTCTGCTTCTTCTGTTTTTACATGACAACTGAGTTGGACGATCTTTGGTGTATCTCAAAATAAAAAAAAGAAAACAATTTAAAACCTCCTTTAACACTTCTTTATAACCCTGTACAAAATATTGATTAAACACTAGACATAAATGTTGGATGACTCCAAACACTTCTTGGTATTTCAGTTTCTTACATTGGTTGCAAACAGCGAGATAGCACTAACTTCTAATGAAAATCTCTCCTACATTTCTAAAATGCTATTTTTTATTTCGTCCTCTGTGATTCACCCATTCATTTATTACAGGCTACGTGAATCTATCAAGGACCTGGCTAGGCACTTTATTAGTGCTGGGGTTACGTCCTTGGATAAGACCAGAGAGTTTCAAACTCTTTAAGACTGCTACTCTTTTGGAACTTTTCCCATCATTCACAATTTCTCTTCATATATTACACATATGCTGTTGTTGTTTGCCGTCTTTAATACTAAGCTGAATGATGACCTTTCTCTTAAATGTCTGTTTCATCAGATAAAACTTCAGTTATGATTTGCCAAAGAGAATACATGGCTTACATAAAGGCATCCCATGTTTACTGAGAATTGCTTCATGTTTCCTATCTTCTGTAAGGCTCTAATATAATTGAGGGTATTCCACCACTGGATAGTTTCAATATTTTCATTCAGTGCATCAAGCCTTGTGGAACTCCAGTTAATATTCCATGCATGGAAAATGGTGGATCATTTATGATAAATATTTAGAAATGGTCACCAAAATGATTCTACTGTGACCTAATAATAAAGCTTTCAACAGTATTTACTGTTTTCCCAGAAGCATCTTTCAGGTCAGGTTTAAACCAGAAATCAACTTCATTAAATTTAAGATTTTATATCTCTATTTCCTCATACAGTAATTCCCTCAAAATAATGTACCCCCTCAAGCAGTTCCAACCAGTGATGGGACTCTTGCAAAATGCTTGTGTCACTTGGTTATTAAATTCTTTGAAAAATAATTTGAGATAACATTTAAAACTTTTATAAACCAGTTTTATGTAACTATTGATGCAGTCAGTGTTGTTTTTTTTTTTTTTATATAAAGCAACGGAAATAGTGAGTGAGGTGTGTGATGGTCACTTATTTAGTGCCTCTCTTTCTTCCACTAAATTATTAGATTGTGAAATTCTGCCCTGTGAAGATAGACATGACGATTATGTTTGCTTTGGTCAGTGAAATTTGACTGGAAGTCTCATAAGTCAAATGAAGTTGCAAAGGAGTGATTGAAGGGGTTTCCAACCTTCCCTTTCCCTGACCAAAATATGCTGTATGTGTAGAAATGGAGCCTTTGCCATCCTGAATCTTTGAAAGACCATTATAAATATTACCCTCCTGCCAACCGACCATGAACATACAGCACAAACAAAAAATAACTTTTGAGCCAAACTTTCAGTTTGTTATAAGAACATAATCTTGTCCAATATGATTAATACCCCATTGCTGTCAAGTGGATTCAGACTCATAGCAACCCTACAGGACAGAGTAGAACGGCCCCATAGAGTTTCCAAGTAGCAGCTGGTGGCTTCCAACTGCTGATCTTTAGGTTAGCAGCCAAGCTCTTAACCACTATGCAACCAGGGGTCCGTTATGACTAATACAGGGTGAAAAAAACTTGTTAATTATTTTTATATTATTGCATGAGAGCCAGGTCATCAAAAATTCCATTTAAAGCTTCTTTCTTATGGTTTATTTTTACTTTCAAATCTTGATAAGTGACACTCTGATTAACGGCCTTTTCGCACTCCCCAGCAATTAATTTTCTAAATTGTAAATGAAAAAGAAAATGAAAGTAAATTTTTTTTTTTTCCTGAGGTATATCTACAACACATGCCAAATTATCCCACTGTATTTTCAGGCTTTTTAGTTTTAGTCATTCTATATTTAGATCTAATTGTGGTTTTAATTTGCATTTCCCTAGTAATTAATTCTTCTGGGCATTTATTCATATGCTTAGTTACCATTCATATAATTATTCTAGTGAAGTGTGTGCTTAAATATTTTCTCTATTTTTAAATAGGATTGTTTGTCTTCTTATTATTGAGCTCTAATAGTTCATTATAAATTTCTGGATAAAAGCTTTTTATCAGATATAAGTTTTGATAATATTTTCTTGCAGTCATATTTTACTCTTATTTTTCAGTGATAGCTGGGATTTGATTCTAGATCTTCTCTCAGCTTCATTCAACTCTTTGAGAAAATAAGTTCATGTGTTTCCCATTTCCATTCTGGCACTTGAGAAGAGTATTAAAAATTTAATTGTTGCTGCTTTTTTGGAAACAGTATTTGATCCCTCTCTTCAGAAGCTTTACAGATTTTTATTTGTTTGAACTTACTTTTTCCTATTGCCCCTTAAGGATCCAAATGAATACAATCCCCGAAAGGCAAAGATTGATCCAGCCCTCACATTCCCACTTCTCCATCCTCATTGCCAGCCCTCTACCTCCCCCCCTGCCCCGCCAGTTGGCACTCTTTCTGACCCTAGCCACCTAGAGCTAGGTCCGAGATCACAGATTAAAAAGACACTATCCTTCAGACTGCCAAATAGACAGATGCCATCTGCAAGTTTGGGGAGTGGAACCAACACCCTTACTTTTCTGACTTGTTGGTTCCTACTGCCCTTATGAGTTCGATAATTAATGGAACAACTCAACAGTCACAGACAGGATATCATACAACTACAGATTTATTGTAACCAATAGTATACAAACAATGAGACACATAGGATGAGGTCCAGAAAGATTTCCAACATGAAGCTTCCATGTCTCAAAGGACGACCTATCTTCCCAAGAGCAGATGTACTTGTCATACGGGGAGCTCTCCAACCAGAAGCTCTCTTAGTCTCTGCGTTTCATGGTTTTTTTCTACCAGTCTTGCATAATAGGCTAAATCATACTTTGGGAGGCTAGTTGATATCAGCCTCTCAGGTGAGTGCTTTCTGGTCTGGCAAGGCCTCACTCGTCAGCCCAAATCCTCAGATGCGACCTGAAAGTCCCAGACCAAGGCATCCCAATTGCTCTAAGAGTTATTGATCTGAAGCCAAAGACAAAGATCAGGTTAAACAAAACCAAACCTGTTGTCATTGAGTTGATTCCAACTCATAGCAACCCTAAAGGACAGAGTAGAAATTTCCATAGCATTTCCAAGGAGTGGCTGGTGGATTTGAACTGCCAAATGTTTGGTTAGTAGCCCAGGCTCTTAAGCACTATGCCACCAGGGCTTAGGGTAAAAACTAGGTCCTTTACTCCACACTTATCATACGTCTACCAGTACCAGTTACCTTTGAGTTGATTCTGACTCATGGCCATCCCATAGGTGTCAGAGTAGAACTGTGCTCCATAGGGCTTTCCTTGGCTAATTTTTCAGATTTAGAGTGCCAAGACTTTCTTCAAAGGCACCTGTGGATGCCTCATATGCATGCAAAAGCTGGATGATGAATAAGGAAGACAAAGAACTGACACCTTTGAATCGTGGTGTTGGTGAAGAATATTGAATATACCAAAATATGCCAAAAGAATGAACAAATGTGTCTTGGAAGAAGTACAACCAGAATGCTCCGTAGAAGCAAGGATGGGGAGACTATGTCTCACATACTTTGGGCATATTATCAGGAGGGATCAGTCCCTGAAGAAGGATATCATGCTTGGTAAAGTAGAGGGTCAGCAAAAAAGAGAAAGACCCTCAACGAGATGCATTGACACAGTGGCTGCAACAATGGCCTCAAGCACAACGATTGTGAGCACGGTGCACCAGGGAGTGTTTCGTTCTGTTGTACATAGGGTCGTTATGAATCAAAACTAACTCAAGGGCACCTGTAATAACAACACCTGTAAGTGGACAAGAACTCTCAACCTGTTAATCAAGTATATTAACCGTTTTCTTCACCCAGGGATTTCATCGCTTGTCTAGATGTGGATTTATTCTGTTTGCTCAGGAACTCTTGTGCTATGTGAATTTGAATATGCAAGCATTTTATCAATTTTGGAATATTCTGAACCGTTATCTACAGGAAGATCACCTTTCTCCATTTTCTATAATTTCTGTCATATTACACCTTCTCATTGTATTTTCTATGCCTCTTAATCACTTGGTCAGACTTTACATCTTTTAATCACTCTATACGTCCTCATAATTATCTTCTAGTTTGCTAATTAACTCTAAGCTGTTGTCTTAGTTATCTAGTGGGCTATAACAGAAATACCACAAGTGGATGGCTTCAACAAATAGAAGTTTATTTTCTCACAGTCTCATAGGCAGTAGTCCAAATTCAGGGTGCCAGCTCCAGGGGAAGGCTTTCTGTCTCTGTTGGTTCTGGGAGAGGTCTTTGTCCCAGATCTTCCCTGGTCAAGGAACTTCTCAGCACAGGGACCCCTGGTCCAAAGGATACACTTTTCTATTGGCTCTCGTTTCTCAGTGGTATGAGATCCCCCTGTCTGTCTGCTTGCTTCTCTCTTTTATATCTCAAAAGAGATTGGGTTAAGACAAAATCCAATCTTATAGATTGAGTTCTGGCTCATTAACATAACTGCCACTAATCCCATCTCATCAACATCATAGAGAGACAGGATTTACAATACACAAGAAAATCTCATGAGATGACAAAAGGGTGGAAAATCACACAATACTGAGACTCATGGCCCATGCAAGTTGACAGATATTTTGGGGCGACACAATTCAATACATGGTATCTGTGTTAAACAGTGGTTTTACTGTTCACAGATTTTTTTAAAAATTATTTCCAGATATTTTTAAATAATATTTCATTGTGTTTTAGGTGAAAATTTACACAGCAAATTAGGCTCATCCTTAACAATTTCTATACAAATTGTTTCATGCCATTGGTTACAGTTTTCACAATGCATCATCATTCCCATTATTTCTGTTTTATCTGTTCTGTTTTCATTGATCTAGCTTCCCTTCCCCTCCTTGCCTTCTCATTTTTATTTTGGGGTAGATGTTGACTGTTCGGTCTCTTATAGTTGTTTAAGGGAGCACGTGACTCACAGGTGATATTGTTTATTTCATAAACCAATCTATTATTTGACTGAAAGGTGATTTGCAGAAAAAGCTTCAATTCTACATTCAAAGGGAATCTTAGGGCAATAGTCTTGGGGGTCCTTCTAGTCTCTAATGGTCCAGCAGGTTTGGTCTTTTTTAGAAATTTGATTTTTGTTTTACATTTTCCCCCAATTCTATTCGAGACTTTCTATTGTGTCCTGGGTCAGAATGGTCAGCAGTGGTAGCCTGGCACCATCTAATTCTTCTGGTGTCATGTTAGCAGAGGTTGTGGTTTGTGTGGGGCGTTAGTCCTGTGGACTAGTTTCTTCTTTGAGCCTTTGATTTTCTTCATTCTCTTTTGCTCCATATGAGTAGAGACCAATAGTTGTTTCTTAGATGGCTGCCCACAGGCTTTTAAGGCTCCAGGCACTATTCACCAGAATATTCCAAAATCCATAACTAGAATGTAGAACATTATTTTTGTGAACTATGTTATGCCAGTTGACTAAGTTGTCCCCAAAACTGTGTCCCTAACCCATTTAACCCAGTGAACCAATCCTGCAAGTTATCTGGATATATTTAGGAAGCCTTCATAACTGTGCCCCCTACAATATGGTTTGTTGTATATAAAAAAACACAACAATATGGTTTGTTGTATATGGATATATATATATATATACATATATATATGTATACACCACTCACAAATGTATATATATGCCTACAGATACACTTATACATGCATGTGCATTTACTCACGTGCTTTCCTATACACATATATGCATCCATATGTACCTATGTAACCACACACATATTTCTGGTTGCTTTTACTGTTGTTGCTAAATTGTATATGTTATAGTATTTACCCCCACCCGTGTCTGTCAGTTTGTCATACTGTGGGGGCTTGTGTGTTGCTGTGATGCTCGAAGCTATGGCACCGGTATTCAGATACCAGCAGGGTCACCCATGGAGGATAGGTTTCAGCTGAACTTCCAGACTAAGACAGACTAGGAAGAAGGACCCGGCAGTCTACTTCTGAAAAGCATTAGCCAGTGAAAACCTTATGAATATCAGTGGAACATTGTCTGATATACTGCTGGAAGATGAGCCTCCCACGTTTGAAGGCACTCAAAAGATGAATGGGGAAGAGCTGCCTCCTCAAAGTAGAGTCGACCTTAATGACGTGCATGGAGTAAAGCTTTCGGGACCATCATTTCCTGATGTGGCACGACTCAAAATGAGAAGAAGCAGCTGCAAATATCCATTAATAATCAGAACCTGGAATGTACAAAGTATGAATCTAGGAAAATTGGAAATCATCAAAAATGAAATGGAATGCATAAACGTTGATATCCTAGGCATTAGTAAGCTGAAATGGACTGGTATTGGCCATTTTGAATAAGACAATCATATAGTCTACTATGCTGGGAATGACAACCGGAAGAGGAATGGTGTTGTTGCATTCATCGTCAAAAAGAACGTTTCAAGATCTATCCTGAAGTACAATGTTGTCAGTGATAGAATAATATCCATATGTCTACAAGGAAGACCAGTTAATACGACTATTATTCAAATTTACGCACCAACCACTAGGGCCAAAGATGAAGAAATAGAAGATTTTTATCAGCTGCTGCAGTCTGAAATTGATTGAACATGCAATCAGGATGCATTGATAATTACTGGGGATTGGAATACGAAAGTTGGAAGCCAAGAAGAAGGATCAGTAGTCGGAAAATACGGCCTTGGTGATAGAAACAATGCCAGAGATCAAATGATAGAATTTTGCAAAACCAGTAACTTCTTCATTGCAAATACCTTCTTTCACCAACATAAACGTGACTGTACACATGGGCCTCACCAGATGGAACACACAGAAATCAAATTGACTATATCTGTTGAAAGAGACTATGGAAAGGCTCAATATCATGAGTCAGAACAAGGCCAGGGGCCGACTGTGGAACAGACCATCAATTGCTCATATGTAAGTTCAAGCTGAAACTGAAGAAAATCAGAGCAAGTCCACGAGAGCCAAAATATGACCTTGAATATATCCCACCTGAATTTAGAGACCATCTGAAGAATAGATTTGACGCATTGAACACTAGTGACTGCAGACCAGACGAGTTGTGGAATAACATCAAGGACATAATCCATGAAGAAAGCAAGAGGTCACTGAAAAGACAGGAAAGAAAGAAAAGACCAAGGTGGATGTCAGAGGAGACTCTGAAACTTGCTCTTGAGCGTCGAGCAACTAAAGCAAAAGGAAGAATACATGCAGTAAAAGAAATGAACAGAAGATTCCAAAGAGCCACTCGAGAAGACAAAATAAAGTATTATAATGACATGTGCAAAGAGCTGGAGATGGAAAACCAAAAGGGAAGAACGTGCTCAGTGTTTCTCAAGCTGAAAGAACTGAAGAAAAATTCAAGCCTTGAGTTGCAATAGTGAAGGATTCCATGGGGAAAATATTAAGCGAAGCAGGAAGCATCAAAAGAAGATGGAAGGAATACACAGAGTCATTATACCAAAAAGAATTAGTCAATATTCAGCCATTTCAAGAGGTGGCATATGATCAAGAACCGATGGTACTGAAGGAAGAAGTCCAAGCCGCTCTGGAGGCATTGGCGAAAAACAAGGCTCTAGGAATTGATGGAATATCCATTGAGATGTTTCAACAAACAGATGCAGCGCTGGAGGTGCTCACTCGTCTATGCCAAGAAATATGGAAGACAGTTTCTTGACCAACTGATTGGAAGAGATCCATATTTATGCCTATTCCCAAGAAAGGTGATCCAACCGAATGCGGAAATTATAGAACAATATCATTAATATCACACGCAAGCAAAATTTTGCTGAAGATAATTCAAAAAGGCTGTAGCAGTATATCGACAGGGAACTGCCAGAAATTCAGGCCAGTTTCAGAAGAGGACATGGAACCATGGATATTATTGCTGATGTCAGATGGATCCTGGCTGAAAGCAGAGAATACCAGAAGGATTATGCAAAGGCATTTGACTTGTGGATCATAACAAACTATGGATAACACTGCAAAGAATGGGAATTCCAGAGCACTTAATTGTGAGAAACCTTTACATAGATCAAGAGGCAGTTGTTCGGACAGAACAAGGGGATACTGATTGGTTTAAAGTCAGGAAAGGTACGCATCAGGGTTGTATTTTTTCACCATACCTATTTAATCTCTATGCTGAACAAATAATCCGAGAAGCTGGACTATATGAAGAAGAACGGGGCATCAAGATTGGAGGAAGATTCATTAACCACCTGCATTATGCAGATGACACAATCTTGCTTGCTGAAAGTGAAGAGGACTTGAAGCACTTACTAATGAAGATCAAAGACCACAGCCTTCAGTATGGATTACACCTCAACATAAAGAAAACAAAAATCCTCACAACTGAACCAATGAGCAACATCATGATAAACGGAGAAAAGATTGAAATTGTCAAGCATTTCATTTTACTTGGGTCCACAATCAACAGCCATGGAAGCTGCAGTCAAGAAATCAAAAGACTCATTGCATTGGGCAAATCTGCTGCAAAGGACCTCTTCAAAGTATTGAAGAGCAAAGATGTCATCCTGAAGACTAAAGTGTGCCTGACCCAAGCCATGGTATTTTCAAGCACATCATATGCATGTGAAAGCTGGACAATGTATAAGGAAGACCGAAGAAGAGTTGATGCCTTTGAATTGTGGCGTTGGTGAAGAATATTGCATATACCATGGACTGCCAAAAGAACGAACAAATCTGTATTAGAAGTACAGCCAGAATGCTCCTTAGAAGCAAGGATGGCGAGACTGCGTCTTACATACTTTGGACATGTTGTCAGGAGGGATGAGTCCCTGGAGAAGGACATCATCTTTGGCAGAGTACAAGGTCAGTGGAAAAGAGGAAGACCCTCAATGAGGTGGATTGACACAGTTGCTGCAACAATGAGCTCAAGCATAACAACGATGGTAAGGATGGTGCAGGACGGGGCGATGTTTGGTTCTGTTGTGCATAGGGTCGGTATGAGTCGGAACCGACTCGACGGCACCTAACAACAACAACATAGCATTTACCATAATTCTCTCTTTTTCTCATGTACTTTTTAGTGTCTTCATTTACCTTGGTCAAGTTGTACTGACTTCACTTGTATTTGGAATTGCTTTTCCCATTACCCAAAGTAACAAGTGTCTACTATCTAGAAAGTGATTCTCCTCCCTTTCCAGTCTATCCCTGGTAAACTTCTAAGAACTTTGCTTTCTGTGTGTATATCTATTCTTGACTTTTTATAAAAATGGGGCCATACGATATTTGTCATTTTGTGATTGACTTACTTTACTCAGCTTAATGTCCTCCAGATTCATCCATTTTATAAGATGTTTTATGGACTCCTCATTTTTCCTTATAGTTGCATATTTTATTGAACGCATGTGCCACAGTTTGTTTAGCCATTCATCCATTGTTGGGCACTTAAGTTGTTTCCATATTTTTGCCATTGTTTATTTGCAATAAACACAGGTGTGCATATGTCTATTCATGGCACTGCTCTTATATCTAGGATATATACCTAGGAGTGGGATTACTGGCCATAATGTATTTCTATTTCTAGCTTTTTGAGGACATGCCATACTGTTTTCCACAGTGTTTGTACCATTTTACAATCCCACCAGCAATGTATAAGAGTTCCAATCACCCTGCAACTTCACCAGCATTTGTTTTTTCCATTTTTTCTGATCATTGCCATTTTTGCAGGGGTGAGATGGTATCTTACTGTACTTCTGATTTATGTCTTTCTGATGGCTAATGATCAGGAGCATCTTTTCATGTATTTATTGGCTTCCTGAATGCCCTCTTTGGTGAAGTGTCTGTTAATGTCCTTTGCAATTTTGGGGGGTGGGATTGTTTGTCTTTTTGTTGTTGCATTGTTGAAATTTTCCATATATTTTAGAGATTAGGCCCTTTTCAGGTAGGTCATTGTCAAAGATTTTTTTCCCAGTCTGTAGGTTCTCTTTTTGCTCTCCCCATAGTCTTTTGATGAATATAAATATTTAATTTTTTGGAGATCCCAGTTACGGGAGTTATGGGAGACCAGAAATCACTCAGCTCTTGCTTACTACTCGATGCCTAGCTTTATAGATTTAAAATGTTGGTGCTAAAGACAAAATGAACATTTAAGGCATGATCACTACCTGCCAACAATGAAACATACAAGTATGCCTAAATAAAAGTATTTCTCTAAACAAAATCCTTTTTAGACAAGGTGGCTGTGACCTTGTATAAAATATTCTTTCGTTCTTGCATTTTTAGTTTTGTTTGACGGGCTATTTATGTCGTAAATTAAGTCCCCTAGTTTTGACCCTGTTATCTTCCAGGAACTTTATAGTTTTAGCTTTAACATTTAGATCTTTGATCCATTTTGAGTTAGTTTGTGCATGGTGTGAGGTATAATCCTGTTTCATTTTTCTGCAA
Source organism: Loxodonta africana (assembly GCF_030014295.1). NCBI lineage: Eukaryota > Metazoa > Chordata > Mammalia > Proboscidea > Elephantidae > Loxodonta > Loxodonta africana. The sequence continues at coordinate 46,954,934 of NC_087345.1, forward strand.
ATAGATATCCAATTTTGCAGCAACATTTGTTAAAGAGACTGTTTCTTCCCCGTAGAATAGATTTTGACACTTTGTCGAAGATCAGCTGTCCTTAGATGGATGGATTTACTTCTGGGTTCTCTATTCCATTGTTCTATGTGTCTGTCATTGAACCAGTACCAGGCTATTTTGATTACTGTAGCTGTATAGTAAATTTTGAGATCAGGAAGTGTGAGGCCTCCTACATTTTTCTTCAATATTGCTTTAGTTATTCTGAACCTCCTTCCTTTCCATACAAAGCTGGAGATTAGTTTTTCCATTTCATTAAAGAATGTTTTTGGGAATGTGAGTTCACAGGGGCATCATGGCAGCTTGGTGTTTGGAGCTTGTGCAGCATACTTTCCAGGCCAAGGTGCAGCCTCTCAGGCCCACTCCTTGGTTGCTATGCATGCCCACCAAACAAAAGAACAATGGCCAGAACTTGGAGGAGGACTCAGGTCCAAATAAATAGAAGGCACCGTCTCCAGAGAAGGTGCTCCTGGAAAAGAAGGTCAAGCTAGAGGGGCAGCTAAAGAAGGGGATGGAAAAATACATGTGTGCTCTGGGAGAAACTGAGAACTTGTAGCAAAGAAGCCAAAAATTTGTGCAGGAGGAAAATTATACAGCATACAGGGCTTCTGCAAGGACCTGCTGGAGGTTGCAGACATTCTGGAGAAGGTCATGCAGGTCAAGGAGGAGATCAGCAAGCAAACCCTCACCTCAAGAGCCATTTTCTGCCTCTTGACTGGTACATTTAAACCATTTACATTCAGTGTGATTATCAATGTATACATATACTGCTGCCATTTTGCTATGCTTTTTTTGTGGTGTTAAAGATTCTTTGATTTGCACCCTCTTGTCACGCCCCTTTGTAAGGCTATGACTTAAGATACACCCCACACTGATTCTGCTTCATTAATAGAGGTTAGGATTTAAAACACATCACAAAATGGAGGATAATTACATCAGGTCACAAAATGGAGGACAACTACGCAGTACAGGGAATCACGGCCTAGCCAAACTGACACAGATTTCTGGAGGACACAATTCAGTCCGTGACAGGTGGTCAGGGTCCCTCCACAGCCCTTGTGGGACCATGGGGTTCTTCCTGGTTGTTGGTACCAGTTGATGCATTCTCTGCATGTCAGAGCAGGATGTCTCTGTATCTCCTGTAAGGTAGTGCTACCCAAATGGACAGGTAAGGCCCACCATGCATGGAAGAATTGGCATCTCAGTAGGTGGTGTGGTATCGAGCCATTTCAGTGAAAGTGTGGACAGCCTGCAGGATGTGTGGGATGTGTGATGTTGCAGCCAGGGAGAAGTAATATGAGGACACTAGGATCTCCTGCTTGTCTTTTGGCAGAAGTACAGATGGTGCCTATCGGGATGTGACTAGCGTTGCTGAAGAGATGATGCACCTGTCCAGCTGGTCACTGGGCCTAGCAACAAGGACTCTTCTTGCTGATTGCTGGGTATTGCACTGCATGTGCTCACCACTGTTCGCCAGGTGGTTGGGGTGAAGGTGCATGGGTCAACTGTCACCGGGCAGGTGGCACAAGAGCTCACCCCACCGGTCACCTGGAGGGTGCCGTGGCGGGGGCAGGGGAGGAGGTTCTCACACCTCCAGTGCTGGTCTGGCAGTGAGAGCATAAGCCGCCAATCACCGGGTGTGTGGGGGTTGTGTGGGGGTGGTTGGGGCAGGCATGAACCTCCAGTCCGAGGGTCCAATATCATGGGAGCACACACCAGTGACTGCAGGGCAGGGATGGAGAGTGGATACACCACTGATGGGGAGGGCACAAGAGGGAGGAAGGGGAGGAGCATGCTCCCCCACACTCTGGCATGGGCACCAGGCATTCCCCACACAGTGCAGCCAGTGATCAGAACCTGGCCTCTCCCGAATGCAAGGAGTGGGAGGCTATCCAGAGACCGTTGGGGTGAAGGATCTCTAGCCGCCAGTCCAAGGATCCTCTACTTCATGAGCGCCATCTGCCCAAATGAACAGGGATCACTGCTGGTGAGCAGCTGTCCCTATTTTCTGGCTCCCTCCCTGCTCTATGGTCACCTGGATTATTAGGGCTCTGGCCTGCCTTCCTGCACTTTCCGTCCATGGACGCTGCTCACCTTGTTTCACTCCGGATTTGTCTACACAGTATCTCTGTCTCCTATTGGGGATTCCATGAAGTTGCCTTCCTGTGCTCCTTTCCTGGGACCACTTCTCGCTGGTCTCAATATGGCTTCCCGGCACTAGGCTGGCTGCCAGGGCAGCTGTGGTCGGTAAGTTTCCTTGTTCACTGTTTTCATTCAGTTTCTCCTTCCCTTCAGTGTTCGATCTAATTCTCCATCCTTCCATTTGGTTCTGGGTTCCCAGATTATCATCTGTTCTGTTTCACTTGGTTTCTCACTTGTTTGCTGTAGGGGGACGGCATGGTGTGTGCGACTAAGCCGCCATCTTGAGCCTTCTCCTCAAGAATTTTTTTTTTAACCTTTTTCCTCATAATTTTTACCATTTTGTAATGGTTATTTTGATTTGTTACACTTTTCTTTAAAAAAAAATTCTATGCTTTTGGTGACTATCATTAGGGAATCAGTCTTGTAAATTTTAAATTATCTTATTCTTTTAAATTCGGGTCATGGTGAATATTTTTTCTTATGTTTTCTAGTTTTGGATAAACACACAGTGGTGTCTTTTTCCTGAGGAAATTCTCTCCCTTTGAAGAGACTTCGTAATAACTTATTTAGTGCACCATTTTAAACAAACAAAAAAATTAGTTCCTCATCTTGGTAGTAAGGTTTTGCTTTTCTTTTTTATTCCTGTTCAGGCAATCCAAATGTCCCTATATCCTGTTCTCTTGTACGAATTAAAACAGAATCCCTGGGCATACGTGGGCATATTTCCACTCCCAACATTGTTGCAGAAGTCAGTTTGTTATTTGTTATTTTCTCTTCTGTAGAAGTTTTTCTCTTTATTTTCTGAGAATACAGAATTTGAGGGAAAATACATTATTAAAGGTAAGAGAAATATGTCCAAATTATATAAGAAAGAAACTCACTAGATACATGTAACAATTCTGAATTCCTTTAATGCTCATGACAATAAAGACCCAAAATTAAAATGGAAAGATTGACAGAACTAGTAGGTCTAATTCTCAATACATTAAAGAGAAGGAACAATTCTTAATGCTGTAGAAAAATTGAGCAATACAAATAATGGGCTTGATCTAATGCATTTATGTTTGTACTCAACAACTGTAGGAAGGGACAATTGAAATAATCAATCCCATAGGTGGACACAAAGCCTGAAAGCTCACAATGAAACAATATAAAACTGATGTTCAAAATTGGGAGATATACTTTGAAATCAATACAAAAAAGAGAAACAATTAAAAATATGGATTTATGTGAATTACATATCATATTAATAAACATAATTTTAATATTTTATGTATCAAAAATGAAGCCATAATATAAATTCAAAAACATTAAGAACTGAATGGCAATGAAAGTATCAACTCCAACTCTTCTGCTTTTTGAGTAAAACAATATTTAAAGGGAAATATCTCACCTAAATTGTATATGCTAGAAAAGAAGAATGTTTAAAACTTAATAAGCAAAGTTTATGACTCAGTTAGGAGGAAAACACATAAAGAAAACAGAACTAAGGACATAGAAAAGGTAAGAACAAAAGTTGAAGAAAGAAATACAAAAGAGAAACAATTGAGTTGAACATCAAAACAATAGTAAAGCAATAAATAAAAAGTAATGTCACCATTATAATTAATGATGACAATAATAATAAATATGAATGAATCATAAAATGATCAAAAATAGGAAATAATATAAAGACAAAAGAATGACCTCTGGAAAATTTGATCAGGAGTTTGGTGCTTAAAAATGTGAGTGAAAATTGGCTGCTGACAACAGGTTGTATGGCGAGATAACCCAACTCATCGTGTGTGCACACACATAGACACACATTCACATGAAGCAATACCAGACTAGAGCATGTACTAGCTAGGTTAATCTCACTTTCAAACATACAGCAAACATTTTAAAAAATATTAAAACAAGAAAGAAAGAAAACCTATACCAGCTATATATGCACAAAAGTAGAACATCTTGACTAAGCATGTATTTACCCAGAAAATAAAGGATAATTTATCATCTATTAACGTAAATAAGCCCATATAAGATTAAGAAAGACAAATTTTCAAGGAGACAGAGAATGATTATTTGGTCATTTTCAACATTCATTTATGGGGGAGGGGAACCTACCTTTTGGTTAGCAGCTGAGATCTTAACCATTGCACCACCAGGACTCTTTATCAAAAACCTTTGCTGTTGTAATGTGTCATCGAGTGGATTCCGACTCATAGCAACCCAACAGGACAAAGTAGAACTGCCTCATAGGGTTTCCTAGGCCATAATCTTTAAGGAAAGTGCCTGGTGGCACCGTGGTTAAGCACTCAGCTGCTAGCCCAAAGGTGGCAGTTCAAACCCACCAGCGGCTCCACAGGAAAAAGATGTGGCAGTGATTTAGATTATGACCTGTTTATGGATCAATGACTAAAAACCAAAAACCAAACCAAACCCGTTGCCGTTGTGTAGATTCCGACTCATAATGACCCTATAGGACAGAGTAGAACTGCCCCATAGGGTTTCCAAGGAATGCCTGGTGGATTCGAACTGCTGACCTTTTTTTAGCAACCATAGCTCTTAATCACTGTGCCAGCAGGGTTTCCATATTAGAAAACGAAGCTTTTAAAAAATAAATAATTTACTGTAGCCATGGCAGATAACGGTGCTTAGGAATACATCTATTAAAAGGTACTCAAGGCATTTCAAAGAAAATTATAAAATTTTACTGAAGCATAGTAGAAGGTTTGAATGAATGAGGAAAGATATTACATGGATGGGAAAATTTGTAAAACTGGAAAATCTACCCAAATTAATATATAAAATAAATACAATCTCAATAAAACTCCCAACAGGGTTTTTAATGGAACTTAAGAAGGTGATCCTATAATCTAAATGGAAAGAGTAAAAAGCCAAGAGAAGCCACAGCATTTTTTAAAGAGAAAAACATTTAGTAACTCACCTTATTAATTAAAAACTGTTATACACCTATAAATATAAAAATATCATATTGACATTGCTGTTAGTTGCCACTGATTCATGGAGACCCCATGTGTGCAAAGTAGAACTCCATAGGGGTTTCAAGGCCATAAGTTTTCAAAAGAAGATGGTTAGCGCTGTCTTCCAAGGCACCCCTGAGTGTATTCAAACCACCAACCTTTTGACTAGTTATGGAGCATTTAGCCATTTGCAGCACCCAGGGGCTCCCTAAGAAAAACAATTGGCCTATGGATAAACAAATATACTAGCAGAAAATGGTAGCCTACAAACACATACATTGGAATCTGCGTGAAAGTAGTAGTGTTAATAAAGTGGTGAACTTCTTAGCACATGGTACTAGAAAAATTCACTTCCATGTGAAATAATTTTAAAATTGGATCTTTTCTTCAAACCTCCGAATAAACTAAAGCATATAGAAAGTTGCTGAACTTCACTAATAATCAGAAAAATTAAAATTAAAGCAACACAGAATCATATCCTACCCAACAATTGACAAAAACCAATATTGGAAAAGAGTATTTGTATGAATATGAGAAAAAGACAAACATGTATTTGTGATAATAAAATAATTGGCAACAACAAATTTAGAGAAAAATTTGGCAGTTCTTAGGAGTACGGAAATGTGCATGCCATGAGATCCAGGATTTTACTTATGCAAAACAACTTTGGTTCACATCCAATTATTTAAATGCTTGACCAAAATTTTTATCATATCCAAAATGCCTAGGATTTCAGCTCCTGTTTTAATTACCAAAGTTATACAAGCATACAAGCATGAGTTTTCTATCATTGTTGTTAGGTACCTTCAAGTTGGTTCCAACTCTTAACGACACTGTGTACAACAGAATGAAAAACTGCCCAGTCCTGTGCCATCCTTACAATCTCTGTTGTGCTTGAGCCCGTTGTTGCAGCCACTGTGTCAGTCCACCACATTGAAGGTCTTCCTCTTTTTTGATGACCTTCTACTTTACCCAGCATGATGTCCTTCTTCAGGGACGGATCCCTCCTGATAACATGTCCAAAGTATGTGAGACAAGGTCTCGCCATATTTGCTTCTAATGAACATTCTGGCTGTACTTCTTCCAAGACAGATTTGCGCACCTTTTTGGCAGTCCATGGTATACTCAATATTCTTCACCAACACCATAATTCGGAGGCATCAGTTCTTCTTCAGTCTTCCTTATTTATTGTCCAGCTTTCGCATGCATATGAGGCAATTAAAAACACCATGCTTGAGTCAGGCACAACTTAGTCTTCAAGGTGACATTTTAAAGAGTTCTTTTGCAGCGCATTTACCCAATGCAAGCATCATTTGATTTCTTCACTGCTGCTTCCATGGGTGTTGATTGTGGATCCAAGTAAGATGAAATCCTTGACAACTTCAGTCATTTCTCCGTTTATCGTGATGTTGCTTATTGATCCAGTTGTAAGGATTTTTGTTTTTTTTATGTTGAGATGTAATCCGTACTGAAGGCTGTAGTCTTTGCTCTTCATTGGTTTTTCAAGTCCTCTTCATTTTCAACAAGCAAGATAGCGTCATCTGCATATAGCACGCAGGTTGTTAATGAGTCTTCCTCCAATCCTAATGCCACATTCTTCTTCATATAGTCCAGCTTCTCAGATTATTTGTACAGCATACATATTGAATAAGTATGGTGAAAGAATACAACCCTGACATTAAACCAGGTGTTATCCCCTTGTCCTGTTTGAATGACGCTTCTTGATCTAAGTACAGATTCCTCATGAGCACAATTAAGTGTTCAGGAATTCTCATTCTTCGCATTGTTACCCATAATTTGTTGTGATTCACACGGTTGAATGCCTTTGCATAGTCAATAAAACACAGCTAAACAACTTTATGATATTCTGTGCTTTCAACCAGGATGGATCTGACATCAACAATGATATCCCTTATTCTAAGTCCTCTTCTGAATCTGGCTTGAATTTCTGGTAGTTCCCTGTCGATGTCCTACTGTAACCACTTTTGAATAATCTTCAGCTAAATTTTATTTTTATGTGATATTAAAGTTATTTTTCAATAATGTCTGCATTCTGTTACATTGCCTTTATTTGGAATGGGCATAAATGTGGATCTCTACCAGTCGATTGGCCACTTAGCTGTCTTCCAAATTTCTTGGCATAGATGAGTGAATGCTTCCAGCACTGTATTCCTTTGTAGAAACATCTCAATTGATATTCCATCAATTCCTGGAACCTTGTTTTTCGACAGTGCCTTCAGTGCAGCTTGGACTTCTTCCTTCAGTACCATTGGTTCTTGATCATATGCTACTTCCTGAAATGGTGAACATTGATCAGTTCTTTTTGGTACAGTAACTCTGTGTATTCCTTCTAACTTCTTTTGATCCTTCCTGTGTCTTTCAATATTTTGCCCATAGAATCCTTCAGTATTGCACCTTGAGGCTTGAATTTTTTTCTTCAGTTCTTTCAGTTTGAGAAATGCCCAGTGTGTGTTTTTCCCCTTTAGTTTTCTAACTCCAGGTTGTTGCACATGTCATTATAATACTTTACTTTGTCTTCTTGAGCTGCCCTTTGAAATCTCCTGTTCAATTCTGTTACTTCATCATTTCTTCCATTTGCTTTAGCTACTCGAACTTTAAGAGCAAGTTTCAGAGTTTCTTCTGACATCCGTTTTGGTCTTTTCTTTCTTTCCTGTCTTTTTAATGATCTCTTGCTTCCTTCATGTGTGATATCTTCGATATCATTCCACAAATGTTCTGGTCTTCAGTCATTATTTTGAGTGTGTCATATCTATTCTTGAGATGGTCTCTAAATTTAGGTGGGAAGTGTTCCAGGTCATACTTTGGCCCTCATGGACTTGTAATTTTCTTCATCTTGGACTTGCATATGAGCAGTTGATGGTCTGTTCTGCATATGGCCTCTGTCCTTGTTCTGTCTGGTGATACGGAGTTTTTCTATGATCTGTTTCAACAGATGTAGTCGATTTGATTCCTTTGTATCCCATCTGGCAACGTCCATGTGTATAGTCACCTTTAATGTTGGTGAAAAAAGTATTTGCAATGAAAATTTGCTGGTCTGGCAAAATTCTATCATGAGATCTCCAGCTTCATTTCTATCACCAAGGTCATATTTTCCAACTACCAATCCTTCTTGTTTCCAACTTTCACGTTTCAATCACCAGTAATTATCAGAGTATCTTAACTGCATGCTCGATCAGTTTCAGACTGTAGAAATTGGTAAAAATCCTGTTTCTTCGTCTTTGGCCTAAGTGGTTGGTGAGTAAATTTGAATAACAGTTGTATTAACTGGTCCTCCCTGTAGGTTTATGGATATTATCCTATCATTGACAGCGTTGCACTTCAGGATAGATCTTGAAATATTCTTTTTGAAGGTGAATTCAATGTTATTCCTCTTCAAGTGCTCATTCCTGGCATAGCAGACCATATGATTGTTTAATTCAAAATTTCCAGTGCCAGTCAATTTCAGCTCAGTAATGGCTAGGATATCAATCTTTATGGAGTTTCATTTCAGTTTTGATGATTTCCAATTTTCCTAGATTCATTCTTGGTACATTCCACCTTCCTATGATTAATTTATGTTTGCAGCTGTTTCTTCTCATTTTGAGTTGTAACACATCGGCAAATGAAGGTCCCCTAAGCTTCACTCCATTCATATCATGAAGATAGACTTTAAGGAGACAGCTCTTCCCCAATTGTATTTTGAGTGCCTTCCTACATGAGGGCTCATCTTCTGGCACTATATCAAACAATGTTTCACTTCCATTCGTAAGGTTTTCACTGGCTATTTTTTTTTTCAGAGTTAGACTGCCAGGTCCCTTTTCCTGGTCTTTCTTACTCTGGAAGCTCAGCTGAAACCTGTCCACCAAAGGTGACCCTGCTGGTATTTGAATACCAGTTGTATTGCTTCCAGTGTCACAGCAAAATGCGTGCTACCACAGTATGAAAAGCTGACAGAGCTGTGGAGGAGCTTTCTATAGGAAGTAAAAATTTTCAATTTGTTCTCCAAGCTTTTCACTTAAAAATATGGAATAAATTATATACCTTTGTTCAGATTTCATTGGCAATTTGGAGATTTAGGGACTTGCCATTTGTTTTACTGGTTGACCTAGAATGTAGTTGAAATAAACATTGATTGTTCAATGAAGAGCACTCATTTATGCTTTGAATTGTTGTCACTGTACCTTAAGAATATACTTGTAGATCTGAGACTCTATATTTTGTTTGTCATTCATGCCCGGATATTTCAGTTACAATATAGTGCCATACAGTGAGAACCTGTCAAAAATAATATGATGAGATAGGTCAAAATTACAAATGGGAAAAGTAGATGTTTAAGATACATACTGATATATCCTGATCCTTGATGTATTTTTATTTTCTGGCTCATTGCTAAGGCCATAGGATACTAGAAAGAACTAGCAAATGAATTAATGAATGATTTCCTTCAGACAGGAAATCAGTAGGCTGAAGACTTTGGATGTTGTTGTTGTTACCACATGTCTGTCAGTTTGTTGTCTGTGGTGACTTGTGTGTTGCTGTGATACTGGAAGACTGTGGATAGAATTTTGAAAATTTAAAAATCATTATTATGCCCCTGATGGGAAGGATATATTTAATTCATCTTTGTATTCCAAGTATATTGCACAGTATACATTCAAATCACAGATTGAATAAAATGAATCCCACTAAATCATAGAATGAGTGAAAATCTATAGATACCTGTTTATGTAAGTGCTACAAAAGGCTGATGAATGTTAGGTTTTTAAAACACTTGACCTACGCTAATCTTTCAACAATTATAAATATATGGGACCTTGGGGAGGAATGAGACTAATGATAGGTTCACAAAGGTGTCAGTCATGATGTCAATCATAATACTTTAGACAACAGCTTATTGACAAGGTGCTGGTGCAAGTTCTGGATTCCAAGATGACAAATCCTTAAGTGTGGCTGGCAGTAGCTAAGAGTAAAAAGAAAGTGGGAGGAAAATGAACTTAGTGAACAAGAGAAATGAAAGGGCCAGTTTAATATTACCATCAGACTTTTTTTTTTTATTCTCATACTTAAAATCTGACACTTTCATTACAATAAAATATTTTCTTCAACATTTTATATTACCTATATCTAAAAAAAAGAACAACAAAAAACACATAGTTAGAGATTGTCATGGATTGAATCGTGTCCCCCCAAAATATGTGTCAACTTGCCTAGATCATGATTCCCAGTATTGAGTGGTTGTCCTCCGTTTTGTGATCTGATGTAATTATCCTCCATTTGGGATGTGTTATAAATCCTAACCTCTGCCTATGGTTAATGAGACAGGATTAGGTTATATCAGTGAGAGTTAAGTTATATTTATGTTAATAAGTCAGGATTAGGATACAGCTTTAGTCATCACCCTTAATCAAGTCACCACTGTTATTCAAGTCACTCCTTTTATCTTACAAGTGATGAAAGAAGAGAGAAGTGAGCAGAGAGGAGGGGACCTGACTACCACCAGTAAGAGACAGGAAACGTAGCACATTCTTTGGACCCAGGGTCCCTATGCTGAGAACTTCCTAGACCCAGGAGACAGCTGTAACACTCCAGATGGCACAAGACAGCAAGAAGCAGTGACAGAAAACTGGCAGCAGAAGAACAAGGAGACTGGCAGGAGATGGTGCAGTTGGTGTGCTGACCCACAGAGCAAGACAGTTGAGTACCTTCTGGCTGAGGCATACTGGGGCAGTGTGGTGCCTCTGGGCTCTTATTGGTGAAGTTGCAGAGCTTTGTAACAACTTGCTCAAGCAGGGCAGAGGCTTGGCTGAGCCGAGGTTTTGAGGGGCAAGGGGTGAGAGAGAGAGAGGCCTGCCTGCAAGCATGTCTGAAAAGCTGTTCTAACTGAAGAACTGTATCCCAAGTCATTTCTGATCCTGAATTGTAACCTGTTATGCTAAGATGAAAACCCTTGTGGTGTGGTGGTTAAGACTTATAGCTGCTAACCAAAAGGTTGGCAGTTAAATCTACCAGGTGTTCCTTGGAAACTCTATGGGGCAGTCCTCCTCTGTCCTATAGGGTCACTGTGAGTCAGAATCGACTTGACAACAACAGATTTGATTTTGGTTATGCCAAAACACATGGACATCTCCAAGAAACATCAGGCCCATAGATGCTGGAAGGAAACAAGGACCTTCCCCCAGAGCCAACAGAAAAAGCCTTTCCCTGGAGCTGGTGCCCTGAATTTGAACTTGTAGCCATCTGAACTGTGAGAGAATAAATTTCTGTTTGTTAAAGTCATTCTTTTGTGATATTTCCATTATAGCAGCACTAGATAACTATGACAGAGATGATTTCCAGGTTGTTTTTTTCTTTTCAGTTTTTCTACATAACTCATGAATACTAAGAAACAGTATGTGGAAGTAGTTGAAAATACTTCCACTCAGAGGAGTTCTGTATATTCTGTTTAGGATCACCCATCTCCCAACTTCCATAATTCCACTAGAATCAAAGAGGGACCCAGAAAGTATTATGTCAGTCACCCATCAACACTGCCCTATTTCTTCATCCCTTATTAACACCCACTACCTTAATATCACAATCTGCATTGTGTCCAACAGGGGAAAAAGAAAAATCTCAGTATGATCCCTGTCTACATAACTAACCACAAGAAACCCCCAGTTAATTCCCACATCTCCTAGACTTTTTCCCCATACAAATCTGTACATCTGATTTTCTGAACTGTCTTCCACACTTCCCAGCATCTGAAAGGCTTCCACTGAATTGTCTGAACACATACATGGCAAGTACATCAGTAAAACCGCACATAACCTCAACTTGCTCTCTGACATTCTCTTCACCCTATTTCTCTACTCTGTCTCTCTAACTAAGGAGCTCTGGTGGTATAGTGGTCAAGTGCTCGGCTGCTAATCAAAAGGTCAGTAATTTGAACCCACCAGCTGCTCCATGGGAGAAAGATGTGGTAGTCTGCGTCCACAAAGATTTCAGCCTTGGAAACCCTATGGGGCAGTTTTACTATGTCATATAGGGTTGGTATGAGTTGTAATCAACTTAACGGCAATAGATGTGTGTAGGTATTTCTGTAACTAAAATCAAGGCCCTTCCGCACACCTTTTTCTTAAACAGCCTGATCGCTAGCTTCTGGTTGGGATCTTTTCGAGTTACTGATCATCCACCCAAAATGTTGGCCACTGTTGTGAATCAGGGTAAATGAATATCTCAAGCCATTTCATCTTCCATCCAATAAGGACAAGATGTAGCGACTGGCATGTAATAAGTAGGAGCTTTTCCTTTCATCATAGTCCTTAAAGACATGGCTTAGTGGGAATTTAAACCATAGCAGTCAACTGAATGTTAGTTGCAACATACCATGAGAACCTATTTGTTAATTATACCTGAATTCCTTCTTCCATCATAAACATGTGGTCATGAATTCACCCACGAGGCCATGGGTGCAGCAGAAATAGCTGTTGTAGATGCACTTACTCACCCATTCAATTCTAACTCTATTTTGACAAGATTTCATGCATACCATTTTCTATTTGAAGACAGATTGCTACTGCGCATGCCTCATTGTTTGGTGGATCATATACGGAGACATGAAATCTTTTCAGATGATATAGTTACTTAAAATCCAGTGTCTGGTCTCTACCAGGAGCTGCTTTCCAAATATACGAACCTCTCTTACCTCATACTCTTCTACTTTCTCATCTTTCACCCCTCTCCAGCCACAATGACCTATTTTATATTCCTCAAATATATTAAGCATGGTCCCTGTTTTCTCAGAGTTTTGTACCTTCAGTTATCTTTTTCTTTAACACTCTTGTCTTAATATCTACGTGAATTGCTACTTTACCTTCTTTGCATCTCTGATCCAAAAATATCTTCTCTCGAAGCCTTCTCTGGCGTGTATTTAAAATAACAACATTCATCCCCCCTTCTATAATTCCTAACCCTTTTTTTGCCATATGTTTTCTCAGAGTACTTCTTGCCACCTAAAATATTACATATTTTATGTTAAATTTTTTCTTCTCTGAATAAACTATTAAAATGTAAGCTCCATGAGAGCATGGATTTGTGTCAATTTTGCTCATGATGTACCCTCACAGACTACCCAGTGCTAAATACTTGTTGAGTAAATGAATGAGTCCTATACATCATTTTTCCCTTCTAATCTTACTTCTTATATTGACTGTCTCAATTCCTATTCTTTTTCCACCACGTCCTAGTAACATTCTGCACATAATTATTGCATCATGTAAGTTATCTTAATTAAATTTTGAATATAACATTAGCAATAATTTGGGAAGCACCTGTAATGTTGCATAAAACAACCTTCAAAAGATATTGCTCTTTGAGTCTCCACAATATGAGATAAATCTAAAGTGAAAGACATCATTTTGGCAATTTAAATACAGTAATCTTTGTAATTTCCTAAACACATGTATCCACATTATAGTCAAATACTTAAAGTCATAGCAAAGATCACATAGAACAAATTAAAATTGGTGTTTCACTCTTAAGTAGCTTTTAATATTATTCTCTCTTTTGAGATATTCCCTTATTCAAATTAAAACTCTATTTATATATCATAAATAATGGTTTAAAGAAAACTGGTGGCTTAAAGGAAAACAGTTGTGAGGCAACAAGCATTTTTAACTTAAATCTCTACAATATCCACATAAGAAATTATGACTTTCAAAGAATATTCTTTCTAGGACTGAAGTTTTAAAGATTTAGACCTGAAGAATTTTAATTATTATTCAAAGTGTTTTTCAATATGAGAAACTGGAGAAATTAAATAGAACATTCCCATATCCATTTTCTTCATTTATTGAAAGCCTCCCCTACACGTCTGTCAGTTTGTTGTACTTGGGGGCTTTCCTGGTGCTTTGATGCTGAAAGCTATGCCACTGGTATTCAAATACCAGCGGGGTCACCCATGGTGGCCAGGTTTCACCTGAGCTTCTAGGCTAAGACAGACTAGGAAGAAGGACCTGGCAGTCTACTTCTGGAAAGAATTAGCCAGTGAAAACCTTATTAGTAGCAGTGGAACATTGTCTAATACAGTGCCAGAAGATGAACCCTTCAGGTTGGAAGGCATTCAAAAGATGACTGGGGAAGAGCTGCCTCCTCAAAGTAGAGTTGAGTTTCATGACATGGTTGGAGTTGAGCTTTTGGGACCTTCATTTGCTAATATGGCATGACTCAAAATGAGAAGAAACAGCTGCAAACATCCATTAATAATCGGAATGTGGAATTACATAGTATGGATCTAGGAAAATTGGAAATCTCCAAAAATGAAATGGAATGCATAAATGTTGATATCATCCTAGGCATTAGTGAGCTGAAATGGACTGGTATTGGGCATTTTGAATCAGATAATCATACGGCCTACTCTGCTGGGAATGCATTGCATTTATCATCATTTATCATCAAAAAGAACATTTCAGGATCTATCCTGGAGTACAAAGTTGTCAGTGATAGGATAATATCCATATGTGTATAAGTATGACCAGTTAATATGACTATTATTCAAATTTACACACCAATCAAACTAAGGCCAAAGATGAATAAATTGAACATTTACCAACTTCTGTAGTCTGAAATTGATCGAATGTGCAATCAGGATGCGTTGATGATTACTGGTGATTGGAACTCAAAAGTTGGAAACAAAGAAGCAAGATTGGTAGTTGGAAAATATGGCCTGGGTGATAGAAATGTACTGGAGATCACAGGATAGAAGTTTGCAAGACCAATAAACTTTAACTGCAGATACCATTTTTCAACAACATAAAACTGCAACTATATACACATGGACCTTGCCAGATGAAATACACAGGAATCAAATGGACTACATCTGTGGAAAGAGACAGTAGAAAAGCTCAATGTTACCAATCAGGATAATGCCAAGGGCCGATCATGGAACAGACCAACAGTTACTCATATGCAAGTTCAAATTGAAGCTGAAGAAAATGAGAACAAGTCCACAAGAGCCAAAATGTGGCCTTGAGTATATTCCACCTGAATTTAGAGAACGTCTCAAGAATAGATTTGAGGTGTGGAACACTAATTACTGAAGACCAGACCAGCTGTGGAATAACATCAAGGACATCATACATGAAGAAAACAAGAGGTCATTGAAAAGACAGGAAAGAAAGAAAAGACCTAAATGAATCTCAGAAGAAACTCTGAAAATTGTTCTTGAACTTCCAGTAGCTAAAGCCAAAAGGAAGAAATGATGAAGTAAAAGAGCTAAACAGAAGATTTCAAAGGGTGGCTAGAGAAGGCGAAGTAAAGTGTTATAATGGCATATGCAAAGACTTGGTGTTAGAAAACCAAAAGGGGAGAACATGCACAGCATTTCTCAAGCTGAAAGAACTGAAGAAAAAATTCAAGCCTCAAGATGCAAAGTTTTGAGCAATGCAGGAAGCATCAAAAGAAGATAGAATACACAGAGTGACTGTACCAAAAAGAACTGGTCGATGTTCAACCATTTCAGTAGGTAGGATATTATCAGGAATCAACGGCATTGAAGGAAGAGGTCCAAGCTGCACTGAAGAAAGGCATCAGCAAAAAACAAGCCTCCAGGAATTGACAGAATACCAGTTGAGATATTTCAACAAATGGATGCAGTGCTAGAAATGCTTACTTGTCAATGCCAAGAAATTTAGCTACCTGGCCAACTGACTGGAAGAGATCCATATTTATTTCTATTCCAAAGAAAGGTGATCCAACCAAATGCAGAAAATATCAAACAATATCGTTAACATCACACACAAGTAAAATTTGCTGAAGATCATTCAAAAGCAGCTGCAGCAGTATGTTAACAGGGAACTTCCAGAAATTCAAACTAGATTCAAAAGAGTGCATGGAACAAGGGATATCATTGCTGATGTTAAATTGATCTTGGCTGAAAGCAGAGAATACCAGAAGAATGTTTTCCTGTGTTTTGTTGACTATGCAAAGGCATTCCACTATGTGGATCATAACAGATTATGGATAACACTGCAAAAAATGGGAACTCCAGAACTCCTAATTGTGCTCATGAGGAACCTGTACATAGATGAAGAAGAAGTAGTTCAGATAAGACAAGGGGATACCGATTGGTTTAAAGTCAGGAAAGGTGTGCGTCAAGGTTGTATTCTTTCACCATACCTATTTAATCTGTATGCTGAGTAAATAATCTGAGATTCTGGACTATATGAAGTAGAATGGGGCATCAGGATTGGAGGAAGAGTCATTAACAGCCTGAGTTATGCCAGTGACAGAACCTTGCTTGCTGAAAGTGAAGAGGACTTGAAACACTTACTGATGAGGATCAAGGACTACAGCCTTCAGTATGGATTATATCTGAACAGAAAGAAAACAAAAGCCCTCACAACTGGACCAATAAGCAACACCATGATAAATGGAGAAAGAGTGACATTGTCAATAATTTCATTTTTCTTGGATCCACAATCAACGCCCATGGAAGCAGCTGTCAAGAAATCAAACAATGCATTGCATAGGGCAAATCTGCTGCAAAAGACTTCTTGAAAGTGTTGAAAAGCAAAGATGTCACCTTGAAGACTAAAGTGTGCCTGACCCAACTCATAGTGTTTTCAGTGGCCTCATATGTATTCAAAAGCTGGACAGTTAATAAGGAAGACCGAAGAAGAATTGACATCTTTGTATGGTGTTGGAGAAGACTATTGAATGAATATACCCACCCCCCCCAAAAAAAAAAAAAAAAACCCATTGCCATTGAGTCGATTCCGACTCATAGCGATCCTACAGGACAGAGTAGAACTGCCCCATAGAGTTTCCAAGGAGCACCTGGTGGATTCAAGTGCTGACCTTTTGGTTAGCAGGAGTAGCACTTAATCCCTATGCCACCAGGGTTTCCATTGAATATACCAGGGACTGTCAAAAGAATGAACAAATCTGCCTTGGAAGATGTACAGCCAGAATGCTTCTAGGAAGCAAGGATGGGAGACTACGACTCACACATTTTAGACATATTATCAGGAGGGATTAGTCCCTGGAGAACTACATCATGCTTGGTAAAGTAGAGGGTCAGCAAAAAGAGGAAAACCCTCAGTGAGATAGATTGACACAGTGGCTACAGCAGTGGGCTCAAGCATAATGATTGTGAGGATGGTGGGACCAAGCACTGTTTCATTCTGTTGTATATAGGGGTCACTGTGAGGAGGAGGTACTGACTCAATGGCACCTAATGACAATAGCATAACTGTCCAATTCTACAAAGTTTCTTTTTATCTTAAATTCTCAGACTTTTTCTCATAATTTTGAGAGCAGTAATATTTATTCGTTAATTATGCCATACCTAATTCCAAAAATCACCACCAGCCATCTCTCAGTTTCTCGTACTGACAGTGGCTGCAACAATGGACTTATACCTACTATTGTGAGGATGACACAGGACTGGACATCATTTTGTTCTGTTATACATGAGGACATTATGAGTCGGAAACGACTTGACAGCACCTAACAATAACAACAATTCAAAAAAAGTTTTTGAGGGCTCACAATAATGATGCAACTTATACTAAGCAGAAACCACTGAAAAAATTGTAGAAGGGGAAAAGTCATGTGTTAGTGAGGGCAAAGAAGATAAGAAAGTGTTAAAAAAAAAAACCCACTGCTGTCGAGTCGATCCGACTCATAGCGACCCTATAGGACAGAGTACAACTGCCCCATAGAGTTAGGCGTAATAAATAATTATTCCAAATACACAGACTACATTTATGAAAACCTAATTAAATGCTTCTGTTCCCATTGATTTTCATATTCTGAAGTTCTTCTTACTATATAGTCTGCTTTTGCTCATTGGTTTATCTTTTTTTTTTTTTTAATTGGGCAAATTCTGTTAGGCAAATTGAATTATATTAACAAAGATCTTTCCTATATTGTGTCCCTGGTTTAGAATTTATGCTACTCCTGAATGGAACTTGTTTTTCAAGCTAGTGACAACATGTAGAGCTCTTGGTTCGCATATATCAGAAAACAAAACATAGCCATATTTGTGTTAGTACAATAATGAATTTTATAAGATATTTCATTCTCCTTGGCATTTATTCAAGACATTATATACATCTTACCAAGGTAACCAACTGAAGTGGAAATAGGTAATAGATTTTTTTAAAATGCGAACACACTGACAGTGTTCTAAATTCCCATCACCCAGCCTTAATTACAATAGTATAACTCACTCATTTTTCACTTTCTCTAAGAATATGAATATTCTCTAAGAATATGATTTTCTACACAAATTGCTTATATTTAGGAGCCTGAATGTATTATACACCTGTGAAATTCTATATGGAGAAAAGACAAAGAAAGATAAATAAGACTCAGTCACTGTCACAAAGGATTTCAGAGTAGACTAGTGATGACCTTCATATGCTAAAAAAAATAAGATTGCTATGAAATTGTGAAGTGAATATAATTACAGAGATGCATATAGTTATGCAAGGATGGTATCTAGGTTTTTTTAGTCTGTGTCTGGAAGGGGGTGGAAGCATAGGATGACTCCTGAGCCAGTGACACCTGAACAGAAATCAATTAAGAACATTGAGTAAAAGTATGCTCATCAAGGTGATTGGGAAGAACATTCCTGGCAGAGGAGACAACACAAACTAAGGAACAGATGAAACATGATGTGTGAGGTGTGAATAAAAGTAGAAAAATTGAAACAAGGCTTGTGGATTATGGTGTATAAAAGTGGATTGGTGTTTGATCATAACATGAGAGCTGGACCGGTTTCATGGGCCTGCAATCTAGGCTGTTGCACAAGACCTTACTTTTGGTTTAATGCTCTGCCGCCACTGTCTTGAAATTCTTAATATTTTTAACAGGGTTACCACATTTTTTATTTCTACTGGACCCATCAAATTATATAGTTGTTTCTGGGTGAGGCAATGAATGGCAAGAGCTAAGGCTGGAGAGAAGAGCCAGGAACCAGATCATTGATGACTTTCTATGTCACAGAAAGTCGCTAGTCTCTTATTCTGGAGCATACAGAAGGTCACTAAAGGGTTTTATATGAGGAAAGAATGTGATGTAGTTTACATCTTGGCAGAGATAGATAGTTATGGTTAAGATATGTAAGTCAAATGAAAACCAAACCATTGCCAACAAGTAGATTCCGACTCATGGTGACCCTATAGGACAGAGTAGAACTGCCCCGTAGAATTTCCAAGAAGCACCTGGTGGATCCAAACTGCTGAACTTTCGGTTAGCAGCTGTAGCTCTTAACCACTACACCACCAGGATTTCTAGATATGTAAGTAGGGTATGCTATTAGGAGATAAAGAAAATACAAATTAATGACATGGCAGTAAGGATAAAGATGCGGAAAACTATTCAAGAGAATTAAAGAGGTAAATGTGTGTGCATTTAACAATTTTAAGATTCAAGGAAGAAATACTTCAGATTTAATTCCCACTATGCTAGCTGTGTGGAAACTACTGTACATAGTAGGTTGTTTGTCTAACCGTGAAGGACTTGGTTGCTAATGTTGTCAGCTGCTGTCAGGTTGGTCCCTGGGTCATATGACAAACCCATGCACAATGTGGTCAGACTGTTGTGACCTACTGGGTTTTCATTGGCTGTTTTTTTAGTAGTAGATCATCAGGCCTTTCTTCCTATTCTGTCTTAGTTTGGAAGCGCCGCTGAAACCTGTCCATCATCAGAGCAACATGCAGCTATCCACCGATAGATGGGTGGTGGCTGTGCTAAGGTAAATTGGCCAAAAATCCAACCCAACTCTCCTGTATTGAGGCTGACAATTCTACCAGTTCTACCGATGAGCCACCACTGTCCATCCACTAAGAAGATGATAAGGTACTCTGATAGTGCATTGAGTATGAGACTGTAGAGGTGGAAAAAGCCTAAGTTACAGAAAATATTAAATCTCAGGTTAGGTACCAGAAACTTTTTCCTATATATGAATTATTGTGATGGTGGTCCAAGACCAAATTCAATTTGCATACTTTTTTTTTTTTTAGTTGTTCATGCTCTGGTTCAGCAAAGAATATTTGAAGCAGCACAAACATTTTTAATAGTTCAAGTGAAAATCTGTATTTCAAAAGCCTTAAAAAAAGTTGGAAGGGTTAGCATCACTCCATTTATAATTTTGCATAAATCAGCATATTCTGCTTTCAGAAGTGATTCTGAATAACTTTGGAAGCATCCTTGTAAAGCTCTTCAGCAGGGAACAGACCTTAACATCCACTAAACCAGAAACACCTGTGCCATTATCTACAGCTGAAAATTTGGAGAAAATAGGCAACATGCTTTTGTAGACAAATCCAGGATTTGCTGGGAAAAGCTTGGGGGGCAGTGAAGGGATAGAAACAGGCTATTGCAAACAATCATTGAAAATAATTAAGGCTGACTCAGATATTCTCTCTCATATGAGCTCTCTCTTGGTCTCTGTCTCTCCTTTCTTTTTGTGATATCCTAAGTCCGTTGACTTCATTGCTACTTTTGAATTTTGGTCCATAAAAAAAAAAAAAAAACTAAATTAAAAAAAATTCCATTTTGGTTCTAGAGGATATCACAATGTTAAAGATATTGTAGATACCACTAGGACAATTTTTTTTTTTTTATTGTGCTTTAAGTGAAAGTTTACAAATCAAGTCAGTCTCTCATACAAAAATTTATATACACCTTCTATATATTCCTAGTTGCTCTCCCCGTAATGAGACAGCACATTCCTTCCCTCCACTCTCTATTTTCGTGTCCATTCTGCCAGCTTCTGACCCCCTCTCCCTCTCATCTCCCCTCCAGACAGGAGCTGCCCACATAGTCTCATGTGTCTACTTGATACAAGAAGCTCACTCCTTACCAGTATCATTTTCTATTCCATAGTCCAGTCCAATCCCTGTCTGAAGAGTTGGCTTTGGGAATGGTTCCTGTCTTGGGCTAACAGAAGGCCTGGGGACCATGATCTCTGGGGTCCTTCTAGTCTCAGTCAGACCATTAAGTCTGTTTTTTTTACAAGAATTTGAGGTCTGCATCCCACTGCTGTTCCTGCTCCCTCAGGGGTTCTCTGTTATGTTCCCTGTCAGGGCCGTCATCAGTTTTAGCTGTGCACCATCTAGTTCTTCTGGTCTCAGGCTGATGTAGTCTCTGGTTTATGTGACCTTTTCTGTCTCTTGGGCTCATAATTACCTTGTGTCTTTGGTGTTCTTCATTCTCCTTTGCTCCAGGTGGGTTGGGACTCATTGATGCATCTTCAGTGGCTGCTTGCTAGCGTTTAAGACCCCAGACACCACTCTCCAAAGTGGGATGCAGAATGTTTTCTTAATAGATTTTATTATGCCAGTTGACTTAGATGTCCCCTGAAACCTTGGTCCCCAAACCCCGCCCTTACTATGCTGGTCTTCGAAGCATTCAGTTTATTCAGGAAACTTCCTTGCTTTTGGTTTGGTCCAGTTGTGCTCACCTCTCCTGTATTCCGTATTGTCTTTCCCTTCATCTAGAATAGTTCTTATCTACTACCTAGTGAAAACCTCTCTCCCTCCCTCCGTCCCCCCACTCTTATAAATAAATTTTTTTTTATTATTATCAAAGAATATTTTCTTCTCTGTTTCAACTACTTCTTGACTTCTTTAAATAGTGGAATAGTGGGCTCATACAATATTTGTCCTTTTGCAACTGACTGATTTCACTGAGCATAATGCCTTCCAGATTCCTCCATGTTATGAAATGTTTCATGCATTCGTCATTGTTCTTTATTGATGCTTATGTAGTATTCCATTGTGTGAATATACCATAATTTATCCATTCATCTCTTGATGGGCACCTCGGCTGCTTCCATCTTTTTGCTATTGTAAACAGTGCTGCAGTGAACATGGGTGTGCATGTATCTGTTTGTGTAAAGGCTCTTATTTCTCTAGGATATGTTCCAAGGAGTGGGATTGCTGGATCGTATGGTAGTTCTATTTCTAGTTTTTTAAAGAAGCACCAAATCGATTTCCAAAGTGGTTGTACCATTTTACATTCCTACCAGCAGTGTATAAGTCTTCCAGTCTCTCCACAACCTCTCCAACATTTATTATTGTGTTTTTTGGATTATTGCCAGCCTTTTTGGAGTGAGATGGAATCTCATTGTAGTTTTGATTTGCATTTCTGTAATGGCTAATGATCGTGAGCATTTCCTCATGTATCTGTTAGCTACCTGAATATCTTCTTTAGTGAAGTGTGTGTTCATATCCCATTTTTTAATTGGGTTATTTGTGTTTTTGTAGTTGAGTTTTTGCAGTATCATGTAGGTTTTAGAGATCAGACACTGATTGGAAAAGTCATAACTAAAAATTTTTTCCCAGTCTGTAGGTAATCTTTTGACTCTTTTGGTGAAGTCTTTGGATGAGCATAGGAGTTTGATTTTTGGAGCTCCCAGTTATCTAGTTTTTCTTCGGCATTGTTAGCAATGTTTTGTATACTGTTTATGCCGTTATGCCATATACTAGGGCTCCTAGCATTGTCCCTATTTTTTCTTCCATGATCTTTATCATTTTAGATTTTATATTTAGGTCTTTGATCCATTTTGAGTTAATTTTTGTGCATGGTGTGAGGTATGGGTCTTGTTTCATTTTTTTGTAGATGGACATCAAGTTATGCTAGCACCATTTGTTAAACAGCCTGTCTTTTCCCCATTTAACTGCCTCTGGGCCTTTGTAGGACAATTTTTTTTTTTTCTGGAGAAAGCACTGGAATGTCATGAAGGACTACTATCTTAGAATTTCATAAGTTTAAGCACAGTGGAAGGATAACTCTTCAAAGACACAGAGGTAATGTCTTCTTCACCCTCTTTTTCTTAGTTACAGCACAGACCAAAGTTGTCATTTCTCTTCTATCATTAAAGTGAAAACCAGTAGTAAAAGATAATAACTAGAAAATAATGAAGGTACATTTTCCTGTGGAAAATAATTTGCAGTTTTATTATGAAGGGAAGTATGAGCTGTTAAAAAATTAGGCACTTTATGTATTTTAAAAACTCCATACTGTATTAAAGTTATTATCTGTGAAAATCTTAATATGTGACCTTGTAAATTGAGCATAAATTTTAGGAAATTTATTTAATTTTTTTTCTATCATTAATGTAGAATCAGTTTTAGGTCAAATGTATTCTTGAACCAAGTATTCATAGCAGCTTTGGGAGCAGCAGTTCTATTTTTATTGACTATTGCTAATTTTCATAATGGTGTTGGCTTTTGTGTTACCGGAATATATGTGCAACTGCAAAAATGATGAAATTTTACAAATTTGCTGCCACATGTTATTGTATCAACCCAAGGAGAATATTTGGTTTCTGTTAGGGCTCAGTTAATTGCACCTTAACTTAGCAGCTAGGATTTAGGTCAATTAAAGAAGATTTCAGAGTTTCCTCAGAGGGTTCTTTTAAGAATACATTTAAGAAGAATCTCTCATTTAAAAATATGAATTCCCTTTGTGTTGACCTGTTGCCATTGAGTTGATTCTGACTCATAGCAACCCCACGTGTGTCAGAGTAGAACCATACTCCATAGGGATTCCAGTGGCTGATTTTTAAGGAATAGATCACTAGGTCTTTCTTCGTAGGTGACTCAGGAGGGACTTGAATCATGAACCTCTTGGTTAGCAGTCAAGTGTGTTAACCATTTGCACCTTTTATGTTAAAAAATATTTTTATCTCCTGATAAAAAAAGTTGTAAAGTAAAGCAAAATATAGTACTATGATAACATATTCTAGATATTAACTGGTAATGAAATACTAACATTGGGTCAAGTTCCAATTTTTAGAAAATAGATTATAACTAAACCATGAAGTAAATTGTGGAAAGTCATTTAATCACTTTTACTTTTCCCTAGAAAACAAATATAAAATAAATAAAATATTTCAACAGCCTAATTTTATTAAAATTATTGATGATGTAAATAAATATATAAAAGATTCCTAGTGTGTTTGTGCAAGATTTTTAGACCATATTTTTAAAAGTTAACTTCTAAATGTCAAAAACAATATTCAGACTGTCACCCTTTGTGTAAAATCTTAAATAAAAACTGTTTTAATGTCTGAATGTACTAGGTTTTCATAAAATGCTATTATAAACCATAAGCATCTAAATTAATTTAAAATTGATAATGCAAATATGCTTATTTTATTTATCATTTTTATATGGCACCATAATGACAAAATCGTTATAGTTATTCATCTGTATAAATTCACATGTCCCATGCTACTTAGTATATGTTTGAATTTAGTGTGTTGTGCTTATATAAAAAAATATAAATCCAAGCATACACTCATCTCATATTTGCTTCACGAAGTCTTGACCTATTGATTTAATTCTTTGCATTGATTTATTTTATTAGTGATATATGGGAGGGTTATCCAATTTTTGCAGTGTTTTCTCATATCAGTGTTTTAGTTTGTAATGCAGTGCTGTTTAAAAAAAAATCACACCTGTGAGCTGCCAATCAAGGCAACTGCAAAGGAGTTCAGTAATCATTTACAAAATTCACAATTTCATGAATGTAAGTGGAAAGAATAAAATTGTAAGGGGAAAATGTATGTGCTTATCAAAACATATTCACTGTTAATATACATAGAAAACACGAGGTACATAGAATATTCTCAAAAATGTTTGTTAACACAAATGAGTATGAGCATATGTGCATGTAATGTTAGAGCTTTATATCATTCATTATTTTAAAATTATCCAAGCTTTCTTCTGGCAATCAGCCTAATTGCAGTAAAAATGCCCATATTCATTTTCACTGTCTTCTACTTTTATATAGAAAATAAACAAAAATAAATAAGCCTCAGCATTATTAAAATTACTAATGACAATAATATAAATGATTTTCTATATCTGAAGAAGAGTAGAGAGCTCAGACCCAGTTAACTTTCAATTATTCGCTAGGTTGATGTCGCTTTAGTTTGTCTTAATTACTCAATAAATCACTTTCTTTCTGAGTAATGATGAAACACCCTGAACAGCTATAGCATCTTTAGGTAGCACTGAGCAAGATTAAACTGAAAAAAAAAAAAAAAAAAATGAGTCCCTTCATAATCATCTTTGAACAGTGTTAATCAAATCCAAAAATCACTAGTCAATTAAACATGTCAGATTTAAGAAATTCATGTTATGCTACAAAAACTGACTTTTTTTTTCTAGCAGATAAGCTATACAGTGTTGTACCTGAAATAACTTTAGAGTTTGAGGAATAGAATGCCCTTAGAATGTCCTTATTAATTAGATTTTCTGGTCAATTAAATGTTAGGCAGAAAGTTGTTTATGTCAACCATTTTTCTAAAATGCCCAAATAAACTTATACTACTTTGTAGGAATCTTTATATTTACTCAAACATTTAAAAATTTGGGGGGGCTTAGCATATTGTCAGTAACATTGTTGATAGATGTGTATGTAGTAGGGGTAGGATATTGAACAGTTTTTGTGAATATACCAGGGCATTTATTCTTTCCTGCTCAAATCCATGATAGCAGGCCTTGTCCCTTAAAATTCAGTGTGTATTGGCTTGTCTTACTAGGCTAATATCTCATTCCTCTCTCACTGTAGAAATTTGCCTCAAGATCAGATTTTCTTCTATATTTAATGTTTCAAGCAAATATTAGTTATTGAAAATCTTCATTAGTGAAAGTTGATGAATTTAGAATATCAATTCAAAGTTAGGTTTTGTATAGTAGGTAAGAATAGTAGCTATACAATAAATATGATCTAGATTTCTTTAAATTTTTCTAATTTTTGACTTAGCTCTTGATCCCATCAGATTAGATGAAAATACTGCTTTGGTTATTCTCGGAACCTTCACTCACCTTTGGGGATCTACCAAGGCTCTTGAATTTTGTACAGTACCAAAGTGTGGTGTTGCATGCGGGGGATGGGTTGGAGTGATGGGGTGGAAGAATTCTCACTGTGGGTTTCTGCCCAGAGACAACCATAACATCTGCTAGAATGACTAATACAGTTTTGAGGCTTTATGCTGTTTTCCTGTCAACTGTGGGCACACAAATCTTTGGAAAGAATTAATGAAGGACAAATAATTATGGCCCAGTTTCTTTATCTCCATTTCAGAGTTTTGGCCCCTCATCCTTATGCTTCTAAGGGCCCCCAAAGCTTAGATCCCCTTTGCTTCTGGGCTTATAGTCCCCATTCTTCTCTTCAGTCACGAGGCCGGGCTCTTTTCCACCTCTTAGATAAATTATTTCCCTCCTATTGTTTCTTTAGACATGTTTTCTCTCTTTTTAAGGTTTCCTCAGAGGCACTTTGTAAAATCTTCCCTATGGGTTTAGAATTCTGGAAAGAATAACTGAGTAAGGGAACCTTGCTGGCAACTATGCGTTCTCTACAGTCACAAACCTACCCATGTGCAAACAAGAACAGAAATGCTTGAATAGGAAAATAAGTAGTGAAAAATGCAGGAAGAAAAAAAAATCTTAAAAACTACTGTGAGAGGTAAAAAATATATATATACACACAAATATTCACAAGAAAGGAAGCTTTCTTATTACTCCTAATATATGTGATTTTCTCAAGCCATATAAACTGACCCTAACCTCCAAATTCACCCTGATGTATGCTGGGGAAAAAACAAGCAAACAAACAAATGAAAATGACCAATTTAAAGGATCGTAGTTTTTAAGTTCAAAAAAACGTTGTTGTAAATGCTAATGCTTTCTGACCCTTTACTTGGCACCAGGATTGGAGGAAGACTCATTAAAAACCTGCAGTATGCAGAGGACAAAATCTTGGTTGCTGAAAGCTAAGAGGACTTGAAGCACTTACTAGTGAAGGTCAAAGACTATGGTCTTCAGAATGGATTACACCTCAACAGAAAGAAAACAAAATCCTCACAATTGGGCCAATAAGCACAATCATAATAAATGGAGAAAATGCTGAAGTTATCAAGGATTTCATTTTACTTGCGTCCACTAGCAACACCCAGAAGCGGCAGTCAAGGAATCAATGTATTGCATTGGGCAAATCTGCTGCAAAAGATCTATTTAAAGTGTTAAAAAGCAAAGCTGTCACCTTGAGGACTAAGGTGCACCTGATGCAAGCCATGCTATTTTTGATTGCTTCATATGCATGTGAAAGCTGAACAATGAATAAGGAAGACCAAAGAAGAATTGTTGTCTTTGAATTGTGGCGTTGGTGAAGAATATTGAGTATACCATGGACTGCCAGAGAATGAACAAAACTGTCTTGGAATACTCCTTAGAAACAAGAATGGCAAGACTTAAGTACTTAGGACATGTTATAAGGAGAGACCAGTCCCTGGAGAAGGACATCATGCTTGGTAAAGTAGAGGGTCAACAAAAAAAAGGAAGCCTCTAACCAAATGGATTGACAAGTGGCTGCAACAGTGGGTTCAAAACATAGTAACTACTGTGAAGATGGTGCAGGACTGAGCAGTGTTTAGTTTTGTTGAATATAAGATCACTGTGAGTCAGAGTCAACTTGACAGCACCTAACAACAGCAACTTCTTTTCAAGGTTGTGTTTCAGTGTATCAAAGGAACCTCATATGTACATGATGTACTGGATATTTGTTCTAGAGTAGTTCCTCTCTTCTTGGATCTGGACAGGTGACACTTGAGTGGAAACTTGTCCTGACTGGCTATTCAGAGTATTTTTTTTTCAACACCTGCTAAATCCTAAGGCTGCTAACCAAAAGGTTGACAGTTTGAATCCAACAGGTGCTTCTTGGAAACTCCATGAGCCAGTTAGACTCTGTCCTATAGGGTCGCTGTGAGTCAGAATCGGCTTGACGGCAATTGGGTTTTTTTTTTTTTTTTTGGTATTGGTGTTTGAGGAAACCCTGGTAGCGTAGTGTAAAGAACTATGGCTGCTAACCAGAAGGTCAGCAGTTCGAATCCACTGGGAGCTCTTTGGAAACCCTGTGGCGCAGCTCTGCTCTGTCCTATAGGGTCGCTGTAAGTGGGAATCTACTTGACGGCAACGGATTTTTTTTTTTTTTTCGTATTGGTGTTTGTGGTTCTAATAATTTTTCTTATTTATAAAACCCTGCACATGGGGTTTCTTGGTCTTGACATCAAGCCTTTACTTATCCTTTAGCCTCCTTAGCACCTATGTGTTCCCTTACCAAAGTGCACAGGACCATCTGGATCCTCTAAAGGCTATGTTTAGTCTAGGAAGAGCTAGAAGAGCTTCCTCAGGATCCCCCTCCCTGGCTGCTTAATAGCCCAGTGATACCTTTGCCCATGCCCTGTGAAACTTGCTTTGTAGAAGTTTTCTTCTAGAGCAGTTTTTCTGAACATTAACTACATATTACGAACACTTGGCAAGTGTTTAAAAATATAGATGCCCAGGTCCAACTACCACATTGGAATTGGCAAAAGACTTGTGCTTGCTATTTTCTCTTTCTCTGTGATTTCCCTACATCATACCAATTTTCTATGGGTCAGCTTTAATGGCATAAGGGCTAGTTCTTTACAATTAGTGGATAAAATGTATGATTATTAGAATTGGCTCTTGACATGCAAATGGCAGCTAATGGAAAATAAGAAAGACTCCTTAGGCAAACATTGCATTTAAAGATGATTGCCTTGGTGTAGATTAAAAACGACACCAAAAATAATAATAATAGCAAAAAGAGTTATCTGTTGAAACAAATCTAGCCACTGGCTTCTTTGTTCCTGGCTGCTTTGGCCCTCCCTCCTTGGTTGAGAGCCTTATGGCAGGTCTTGGGCTATTAGGAAACATGATTCATGGAAGAAGTAAAAACTCGTTAAAGTAATAGCTTCCAAATGTAATGCTGGTTACATAAATTGTCTATAAATACATTCAAAAACAGTCATCATGTGGATTAACATAGTAGTTAGGATGTCTGGCTCTGCTCTCAGACAGACTTGGTCATACATTTATTGATTTAATTATGCTAATATAATTGAAAACATTAATTATTTAATTACTTTGAGCTTCAGTTGTCTCATCTTCTGAGAAAAAGAACACCCCCAAATTTTCTATGTGAACATACCACTCAACTACTTCCAGCCAATGTGGTTTGGGAGGAAATACCCCCAATGTTTGTTCAAAGAATGACAGCACAAATAATGATTACTTCATAGACTTTGGAGCCAGAGTCCCTCTGATCAAACCCCAGTTCTGTCATTTGACACCTGTGTTAATTTTGTCTAAATAATTAACCTCTCTCTTTCTCAGTTTTCTCACTGATATAACATGGATAGTAGGTGGCACGAAAGGTTAAGCGCTCGACTGCTAGCTGAAAGGTTGGCAGTCCTAACCCTCCAAGAAGTGCCTCAGAAGACAGGCCTGGCAATCTGTTTCTGAAAGGTCACAACCTTGAAAACCCTATGAAGCAGTTCTGCTCTACACACATGGGTCTCCCTGAGTTGGAATAGACTCAACAGCAATTAACAACAACAACAACCACAGTGTACACTATATCATATGTTGTGAGAATTGATAAATTAATCAATTCAAAGTTCTTATAATTTTAAAGTAAGCACTATATGTATTAGTTATTATGATTATCATTATCATCTTTATTATTACTGTGGACACAATTTTATTGTTACAGCTAATGCAAGTCAATCAACATATCTCATCCTGATTGTTTTAGGGGTGAGTGTCATTAAGTTTAAACAGTGAGAACCAAGCTAAAACTTCAATATGTTGAGGGAAAAATTTCTCTTTTCCCTGCATTTCAGTTGGGAGAATGTTTGGTTGAATTCGGGCAATCGTTTTGTGACCATAAGGGACTAGATAATGACAATTCATGAAAGATAGGAGATACACTGTAAGAAACAGATCTAAATCTTGTTCACATACTTAAAGCATTAAGCTACTCTTTTAAATGGCATTCTTCCAGGAAACTTTATTTATGTGAACCAATACTTATCCTATTTCTTTAAGCAAATGTAGATCGAGTTCTTTGTTGTTTTGTGATCAAAGAGCACTAAGAAATACTGAAATTGTCCTATAGCATCCTTGGGAAGATTAAATGAGATAATGTATATAGTGTTCAGCATGACATCTGGCAGTTAAGTACATTTTCTAAATACATTTTAGCTATCATTAGTAGCAAGTGTTGTTTTTTGATGTTAACAAAATGTGTGATGAATACCTGAAATATAAATCAGGTGGGTTAATTTAAATGTAAATTATGAAAATATGTTTCTTGTATGACATCGTTTATATCCTGAGTCTGTCCTGCTTTTAGAGATTTCTTAATGTTTTATTTTTTTACAGAAAAATTACTTGAACATGAATACATTTCTACACAGCTACAGATTTCCAAATAATTGAAAATATCTTCTTCAAGCTTTCCAAGTGTCACCTAATGCTAGTTTTCTCAATGTAAATTGTTGATTTTATGGCCTGGCTACAAAGGCATGAGAAATTCATTCTTTACGAGACCTCTTTTCAAGTCACAGTTGTTTTGTACATTGATTCATGCTTTCCTTCAAAAGGTAGCAGAGCATTTTCTACATAATGTCTGGCAATAACATCTGTACTGCAGTGTTATTCACAGGCCAGATCTTTTGATTTTTTCATTCCTTCTTTGAAAACTACGTAGGTACTTGGGTTTTAAAAAATAGAAATCAACTTTAGCCAATTTAAGGAGAAAAAAAGGAAATGTATTGAAAAGATTCACGACAACTCACAGTTCAAAAGGAAAAGCAAAACAATCAGTTCTTGCAATGGATGTAAACTCAGGAATAAGGAGGCAATTTGCCCTTGACACTGACATCCCTGTGCTCCAGCCTGTCCCATTTCTTCTGTTTGTGTCATTGGTTAAAGTTCAAATTCCTGCGACAGCGGGTTACAGTGGCCTGAAGTGGAAAGGGGTATTTTCACAAAGAAAATTTAGGATTTTTTAAAATGCAAAATAAACAAGAATAAAAGCAGATAAGAGACTCAGGGTGACCAAAAACATGAGATGCGCCCTCTAATCCATAATCGCAGTTTCTCAGCCTGATACTAAAATCTTCTTCCCTCATGACACTAATCTTTCTTTTAAGCCTCATCTCATTTTATTTCTCTATCCATGACCACTTGACTGTAGCTGGCAAGACATATATTCATGTTCAAGTAATTTTCCTGGGAAGGAATAAAAGACTTAAAATATACAAAAGCAGGATAGACTCAGATCCATTGCCATCGAGTCGATTCCAACTCATGGTGACCCTATAGGACTGGGTAGAAATGCCCCATATAGTTTCCAGGGACCACCTGATGGATTCAAACTGCCAACCTTTTGGTTCGCAGCTGTAACTCTTAACCACTATGCCACAAGGGTTTTCTGGATAGATTCAGGATAACGATAAAATCAAACAAGAGGCTGCTCTTTAGCCAAACTGCAGACCTTTCTTCATCTGAAATATTGTTCATACCTTCTCAACTTCTGTAGCTTTTGGAGGGGTTTTCTCCCCCTTCAACGAGTCACATCATCTAATGAAATTCTTCCTACCAAGTTCTGTCTCTTAATTCCTTCTCCTTCAGAGTTTTCTTGAGCCTTACCTAAAAATTTTTGAAGGCAGAATCTATATATAAAATTTTCAATAGCAAATAGTTGTTTAATTGTTGAAATAATATTTTCCAATTCCTGGCAATTCTTCCTTTATAGTCCCTCTAACATCTGTCTCGTCTGAATTCCACCCTACCTTACCAGGTCAGTGTTCCTATTAATTCTCTTTTACCTAGTAATTTCCTATTGGCCTCCATGACTATGAACTCTCCCCATTCCAACCTACGCGAAGCATATCACTACTCTGCTCATACCTTTACCATCATCCTCTTGCTTATTGATTGAGGAATGGATGTTAATCTGGAAAATTTATGGAGTACCCTGTTCTAAGGACAACCTGAATTTCTGGCCCTGTTTAATCATTGTTTGAACATATTCATTATTTCTTTCTCTCATTTCTTATCGCTTTTCTTTCATTATGTCTACATTCCAGTAGGATGGAACTGTTGCTATATAGATATGCAAACTAGGCTTTTTACATTTCCAGCCATAGCTTTGTAATTTCCCCTTTCTGGAATACCCTTCTGTCCTAAATCACCATGTCCAAATCATCCACATATAGTTCTAGACCCATGTCTGAATACACAGTTTATTCATTTTTAAGTAAAAGTTTAAGCAACACTACATGCTAAGTGTCAGAGATGCAAGGATAAATAACCAGCAGCCTCTGTCCTCAGTTTAGGAGAGGAAAGGGAAAAAAAATCTGACAGAGGTAATTTATGAATGCAGTGATTTGTGAGTAGAGAAGAGGGATATTTTATTAATATTAGGAGACAAGAAGAGGTTTCCTAAAGAAAAGTCTATTTTTCTTTTTTGAATAAGCTACTAGGAACACATCAGAGTATTGGAAGGAAGTACAGTGAAGGCTGAGAGAGGAATATGTGCAAGGATAAGGGGCATGCGAGCACGTGGTACGTTTGGAAAAGGCACATCATTTGTTAGGTGTAGAGTTTAGGATTGAGGGGCCTACTTCTGAAGTGAACTTGCTGGTTGGTAGGAAGAGGAAAAGGACTTACCTTAAATCCTTATTCAGTTAAATACAATGAATTTTTATTAAGAACTCTGTGCTTAGGATTATGGATATTAAAAAATTTTCAGAGAAGATTTCCTGTTAAAACGTTTACTGACCAATTTGGACGATACGGCAGAGAACAAGATCAACTATGTAAGGATAAGGCCTAATATAAGTGGCCCAGAGAGCTATTCTTTAGAAACTCAGAGATGGAGAGAGCAATATAGCTCGTGCATGAAGAGAAGATGTCTTTATACAGGTACCAGACCAGGACACGTTTTTAAATTTTGTGTTTTAGATGTGAGATGGACTTTTTAAGTACAAAAAGCACTCCAGAAAAGAAGAAAAAAACAAGAAGAGGTTTGGAAGTAAAAAGCAGCCCTGGTAGTGCAGTAGTTAAGTGCTCGGCTGCTAAGCGAAAAGTCGGTGGTTTTAACCCACCAGTTGCTCCATGGGAGAAAAATGTGGCAGTTTACTTCCGTAAAGATATAACCTTGGAAATCCTACGAGGCGGTTCTGCTCTGTCCTGTGGGATCTCTGTGAGTAGAAATCGACTCAGCCGCAAGGGGTTTCGATTGGTTTGGAAGTAAGGTGTATTTCATGAAAAATGAAACCACTGACCAATTTGAGGCAGATGGTTACCACCACACAACATATTTAGTGTCCTGACATTTGTGCCTTCTCTTTGCTTTTTGGCAGGAGGAAAAAAAGAGAAATTTTTATTTTCCTGACATCACTAGTTAATATCTATTTATCTTTCAAAGCCCAATTCCTAAGTATTTCTTTTGTTAGAAGCTTTTCTTGCCCAACCAGTACACTCCCTACACAATCATTCATTCCCTTATCTGTGTTTCTTAGCACTTTATACAGAATTCTTCACAGCATCCATGGCATTGCATTCTACTCTTTACCTGTTGCTTTTCTGAAATTTTAAAATTCAAGGATAATCTTCTGTTCATCTTTGTTCCCTTAGCATGTATCAAACCCTCTGCCATATCACAGGTGTGAATGTTGACTGGTTATAAATGCTGAAGGGCTGTAAGGGAGCATTATACTGCTAAAGCAAGTGTAAGCCTGGGGGCAAAATTGAGTTACATGGTGGGGCTCTTTGCTAAATGCTCTTAGAAGACTGGAAATATCAGAATTTATGTTACGTACTTTGGAAACCCTGGTGGCGTAGTGGTTAAGTGCTACGACTGCTAACCAAAGGGTCGGCAGTTTGAATGCGCCAGGCGCTCCTTGGAAACTCTATGGGGCAGTTCTGCTCTTTCCTATAGGGTCGCTATGAGTTGGAATTGACTCAACGGCACTGGGTTCTGGGTTTTACTGGTTTTTTTTACTCAGAGTATTAATACTCACTGGTCCTTGGTAAGGTTATGCACTTTAAATCACTAGAGAAAAAGGTGAAATTTGGAGTATTTCACATATTATAAGCTTTTTAAAAACGGTGTATTATAATTTCCTTACATTAATAGATGACTGGATCAGTATTAAAACGCTGAATTATCTTTTAATTAACATTATGATAATGGAGTTATATTTAATTTTATGTTACCAGTATTACATTTCATGTACTGAATATATTTTCACTAAAAATATAAAATAAATGATCTTAATAGATTTCACATTTGATATTCCATATACCAGAAAATTGTGCCTTGAGTAGCTTATTTAACATATGTGTAATCTTCGTAACATTTACATACTTCACCACAGGATTTGATTTTCCTTAAGATTGAAATTTTATTTTTAAAGCTCTTTATCTAATTTTATTTATAAACTTAATAAAGTCATACTTTATACTTGAAATAGAGTTAAAATTTGCCATACATTTTACTCTTTGAAAGACTGTAATGTTTTGTATCTCATTCAAATTAGTATTTGAGAGAAAATGTATTTTAAAAAATGGCAGATATTTCAGTCTCATAGCAAGGGAATATTGCTGTTCATTATCTTGGAATCAATATACTGCATTCATTTTTCCAGCAAATAGAGCCAGACATTTATGATAGCTTAGTTTTTCCTCATATTTGAATGACAAATAGTGCATGAAATAGCTGTATAATTCAGCCACTGTATTTATAGAGTTATTTATTTATTTTCCTGGTAGCTAATTCTCCCTTCCATTTGATCAAATCAAGTAAGGAAGGAGGGTATAAAGGAGAATTTTTTTTAGCAGCTAACAAATACCTGATCTTCCAAATGTATATCATGAATTGATCAGAGGGCCTAGATCTGTCTAATTTCGAGAGTTTAATAACTGGTTTCCAATATCCACCCCCAAACCCAAAACAAACAAACAAACCCACCACCATAGAGTCAATTTCGATTGATAGCCGCCCTGTAGGAGAACTACCGCATAGGGTTTCCAAGGCTGTAAATCTTTATAGAAGCAGGCTGCCGCATTTTTCCGTGGAGGACTGCTGGATTCCAACCGCGAACATTTTGGTAAGCAATGGAGCACTTTAACCACTGCACCACCAGGGCTCCTGATGCCTACCCCCAAACCTGTACCCTTTGCAATTGAGTTGATCTGACTCATAGCAACCCTATAGGACAGAGTAGACCTGCCCCATAGGATTTCCAGGCAGTGGCTGGTGGATTAGAACTGACCTTTTGGTTTTTTTTTTTTTTTTGTAGCTCTTAACCCCTGCGCCACTAGGGCTCCAATATCTACCCAGTTGTCCTGTAATCATTTCTTTCTCTACAGTGTTACTTGAGTTATCTTTTCAAAACACAAATTCGATCATATTTCCCCTCTATAACCCTTACAATTTAAGTGTGTGGGCACAGACCCTGACCTCTCATGTCTCTCCTTTGTTACAAGGTTAAACATTCGTGGGCACAGACCCTGACCTCTCATGTCTCTCCTTTGTTACAAGGTTAAACATTCACAAGACCCTGTGTGATGAAGTCAGTCTCTACCTTTTCTTGTATCCTCCTGCAGGGCCACACTCTGCTCCTGCTAGATGTTAAAAAAAAAAAAAAAAAGTTGTATTCCAGTAGATTCTGACTCACAGGGACCCTATAGGACAGAGTAGAACTGCCCCTAGAGTTTCCAAGGAGCACCTGGTAGATTCAAACTGCTGATCTTGATAAGCAGCTGTAACTCTTAACCACTATGCCACCAGGGTTTCCTCTTTTAAACATACTTTTAGAAGTTTTGAGACAGTATATTACCGTGTAGTGACAAAATAAACGTGGAGTTGGCAATTGTATTATTTATTTGGCTTAGAAAGACAAATTTATTGCACTGATTTGACACACAAAACTTGACATTAATATTGATTAAAAGTATATTTTCTTATCTTGGTGATCTGTATTAATAGATGATAAATAATAGTTTTCACAGAATTGCCAAGGAATCCAGGAGAATTCCTCAATTTTCTGTGATTTTTCTCATTTTATAATTGTTTTTTTCTCTGGGGTAATTGGAATGCAAAAGGATAGAGGAAAGAGCCAGGATTTTAAAACCAAGCATACCTAGATTGTTATCTCCACACACCCTCACTCCCGGCATGACAGCTAACCTGCTTACTATTTTGTGCTCTTGGCCAATTTATAGATCCCGTCTTGATCTCTGTTTGCCACTCTAGAAAATTGCCTAATTTTTTAAAACTGGGATTAAATGAAATTATTTGCATGTTCCTAATTAAAACTATCAGGTATAATAAAGATGGCTCTCATCCTATTCCCTTGTTGTTGTTGCTGTTGTTGATAGTTGCCATTAAGTGGGCTCCAACTCATGACAGCTCCATGTAAAATAGAATAAAATGTTGCCTGTTCCTGTGCTAGTCTTCATGATCCTTGGTATGCTTGAGTTGTTTGTTGAGGCCACTGTGTATCTGAGTGCCTTCCGACCTAGGGAGTTCACGTTCCAGCACTATATTGGGAAATATTCTGTTATGATCCATAGAGTTTTCATTGGCTGATTCTTGGAAGTGTATTTCCAGGCCTTTCTTCCTAACCTGTTTTAGTCTGAAAGCTCTACTGAAACCTTTCCGCCACGGATGAGCCTTGCTGATACTTGAAATATTGATAACTTACCTTCAAGCATCATAGCAACATGCAAGCCACTGCAGTAGGACAAACTGATAGATGGGTAGTGGATACCATTTCTTTAGTAGAGGTTTTTTGTTTGTTTTGTTTTTACTGTTGTTGAAATGGTTATGGCTATTTTAGATTAATTTGGCTAAACATTTGTCTTTGAATTGTATTCAAATCAATTTAGTTTTTTTTTTTGACAGAAAAACTAGAAGTATTATTGTAAGCCTAAGTAACATAAGAAATTGTACACTGTGCTGTGCAATTAAAATAGATTTTTTTTCTTAATAAAAATAAAAGTTATATCTTTGGCAGGAAAGCCGTTTGTTAGAGATCCTATAACAGCCTTGCTCTCACATTGATAGCTGAATAATTACAAAGTGGGGATGACTCAAATAACATTTCTCTCGTTACTTGTCACAAGGTTAGCAGTGGCATGGATATTAGTGACAACTGTAAGAAAATAGGCCATCTTTGCTCATTTTGAGTACAGCAGATGTTCATTTCCTTATGTTATTGTTGTCACATTAACCCTAGGGATACGTAGCGGGCTGCCAGGTCTACTCTATTAAATTATCTGTGCATAGAGGTTTGGGTTTTTTTTGCTGCTAGAGAATTTGTTGCTAGAATAGGCTTCAATACTTTTTAAAAATTCTTTCAAATCTCTTTTCCAACAGCTTTAGCTTTCATTCTTAAATATGAAATTTCTCAAAGAAGAGTTTTTACCTGTGTGTTCTTGCGTGTCTTTTGTAAAACACATATAAACAGAATTTCTAAAATATGAATAATCTCTTTCATTATACAGCTTATTCTCTCTCATCATCTCATCTGTCTCTCTCACACATACACAAACACATACACACGCATATACGCAGGCACACTTGAGTGAAGATGGAAAATTGTAAATACTCTTCAAAATTAGAACCTCTGACATTGAGCTTGATTATCTACATAATTGTCTTTATCCTTCAACTCTCCTGTGATGTTAGTAATATTATCCTCATTTTCACATGATAAAAAAAGATGCTTTAAGGGAGCAGGGGACTTGCCTCAGGCCACACAGCTGTGGAGCTGGGGTTCAAATCTCAATTAATCTGAATCCATGGTTCGTATTCATCTCCTTTTCCCTGGAGGGAAAGGAACGAGAGTTTTGAAAAATAATAAGATGGTTTAAAAGCAAACGTATTATTACCATAGGGACTAATTGATAAACATCATTCAGAAGTCAAAATTTTGAGTTCTGCTTAGAGAATAAACCTGAAGTATATAGAAGACTAATATCCCCTCATAGCTATTGTTCCTAATTTTACCAGTGTTTCTTTAATGATACAAGGTAACCCTCTTCTTCCAAATATATAGAAAACAACTGAGAATATTTTTCAAACGCCCTCTAGAGGAAGATGACTCAATTTCCTTTATTTTCTAGGCTGAAAGGCACAGATTTCCTTTGCTGTACATTTCACTTCTCCTGTTCTTCAATTCAAGCTGTCTAGCTTTCCAAAACTAACACCCTTGCATATGAGGAAATCTGTGCCAAAGACTACTTGGAATTTTTCCAATTATGTGATTCCCAGGCTCTGACTACCTCTAATTCATTATCTCCAACATATCCGTCAGTGACTCAAGCCAAACACAGACCAGGCCAGGACTCTTTTTAATCTGCCAAAGAAACTTGGGAAAGAGGGAAACCAGTCCAATTCTGATAAATTATCTACAGACAAATTAGATATCCTTCCCAGAAAGCAAGTGTTAATACTGTAACCAAACAGAGATGAGAGGATTCACAAGCTATTCCATCATTGGAATATGTAAGTGAGAACTTTTTCATAACCTTGGTAAATGTATTGAAACTTTTTTCCAGCATGTAGTATACCTAGCTTATACACACATTCCTCTCTTATCAACATGGTTAGGTTCCAAACCAGGTCATTATGTGAAAATAGGCATTAAACGAAAATGGAGGTAATCACAAGATGGAGGATGACTACATCATTATATAACTGTCAAATTATAACATTACATAACATCCAAACCACTGAGAATCATGTCCCAGCCAAGTTGACACATAACCTTAAGCATCTCAGCCAGTGTTACTCTCGCCTCATAACTTGATGTTCGTTACTTCAAAATATATGTTGTTAATGTGCAAAATTGTCAGATAGTAGATTTTTTACTATTGTAGTAAATACAAAACGTTAGATAACGATATAGTCCATAAGTGAGGAGTAGGTGTATATGGGTTAAATAGGAATATAATCTTGCAACTTGGCAATTTGCTGTTGGATCTCATATATTAATCTCGCTGACTAGGTAACATAGTTTTCAAAAATTATTTATAAAGAGCGGGAAGCTTCTGCATAGTTCCAAGCTGCAAATTCAGTTGACTGTATTTTTTAGTTATGGAGCCCTGGTGACACAGTTGTTAAGCGTTTGACTGCTAACCAAAAGGTTGGCAGTTTGGAGCCACCAGCCGCTCCTTGGAATCCCCATGGGGCAGTTCTGCTCGGCCTTGTAGGGTTGCTATGAGTTGGAATCAACTCGACAGCAGAGGGTTATGTTTTTTAGTTAGCCAAGTAGCCAATTTTTTGTCTAATTTGTAGTATGTAGATAATGGTAAGTCAGAAAGAAACTGAACAACTTCAAAATCAACATTCCTGGATGAGTCTTAATGATCATTCTTAAAATACATATGTGTGTGTGAATCATGGGACCCAGGTGTTTTAGATACATCGGAAGAGGAGGAAGGAGATAATTTATCTAACATATGTAATCTACTGTGTTAGTTAGTTTCACATATTTTAACCGATTAGTCCTCAAAACAGCATATTTTATATATGCTGAAACTCAGGCTTATAAATATACAAGGCCAGAAATTCACAAATGGTTGTGATTCTATTTTGTAGTTTGAATTCTCTGTCAGCCGTATAAGGCTGTACTAAAGATATTTATTTAAGTGATTATTTAGAAAGGTGTTTGGTTGTTTTTGAACAAGTTTTACTTCTGTCTATAAATCACCATAGATGTGAGACAATATCTTAATTTTTATCCTCCATATCAACTAGTAAAGGATCTCATATCCAGAAACAGTTCTCTGAATTTAAGCTGAGAATTAAAATAAATTATTATAAGTGTACTTTTGCATTCATGTGTTTTAACAATATTAATCAGTATAGGTAACCACTTAAATATATCCCAGACTGAATTTATTTTGTCTTTCCTATTTCTGCTCTCTGAAATGGACTCTTTACCAATATTTCCAATTATGGTAACTATTCCATTGTCTGTCTGGTCCTGGACTAAAAACTTTTGATCATCCTAGACTGACTTCTTTTACTCAACTTCTACATCTCATCAGTCATGAAGTTCTATAGATTCTATCCTATTAATATCTCCCTTATCTATTCCATAGTCTCCCTCTTTACATTAATTCACTTGTTTTTCAATACTAAATTATTGATAACAACTTAGGTAATTGCAATGATACATTTTCAGGGAAAAAATTACTCCAGAAAGTTAAAAAATAAGAATAATTGATGATTCAGAAATAGTATAGCATTTGATTTCTCATTTACAGTTGGCACTCTGTATCCACAAGTTCCACATCCATAAATTCAACCCTTCAGAAAAAAAAGTTTCAAAAAGCAAAACTTGAATTTGCCCCCCACCTGCTGTAGCCTCCCACCATTTCACAGATTCCAGCACTCCAGTGTTTGAGCATTGTTTGTCTGGAGTATTGCCATTATTAACTAAGCAAAACAGTATTTGCCTAGCATTTACATTGTATTATGTATGATAAGTAATCTAGAAATGGTTTAAAGTATATGGAAGGATATGTGTGGTTATATGGAAATACTACACCATTTTATATAAGTGACTTGAGTATCCATGAATTTTGGTGTCTGTGGGGGTCCTGGAACCATTTACCTTGGTATACCCTGGGACAACTATATGTAACTTGTATGGCATTCTATCCTTTATTTTTCAAAGAATAACATCCTTGCATTTATCTGTGATAGGGTGATTGTCTCACATTTGGTTTGGCACTGCTGTCAGCTGTATGCGGAGCCATGGTCATTTCTCTGCTTATCTGTTGGAATTTCTGATAGATTGATTCAAACAGAGGGCTGACTGAGGAAGACAGCTCTTTCTTTTATTTTTCTATCTCTTCTTTCGGAACCTCTAAATATCTCTCAAACTCTTTTTCTTATTAATCCTTTATCATTTCCTCTCTGGGATATTTTAGCAGATTCTTAGCTCCCCCTTTCACCTCTGCAAAAAAAAAAAAAAACTGCAAATCCTGTTCAATTCTATATTTCACTTCTATTTTTTTTTACAAAAGAATATGTCTAAACTATCAACCCAGTCATAACATCTTGCCATGCTTAAAAATACATTTACTCTCCAGTTGCTAAGGGAAAAGACAATAAAACATCAACAAAAGGCTGCTTTTTTTAGATTATAGTGTGCTTTACAGTTTTTTTTTTTTTTTTTACAGTTAGCCCCAACTCACCTTTCTTCCCTCATCTTCATCTGTTAATTTTGCACACAAACCTCTGCCTGAGATGTTTATTTTTCTTCTATTCTCAAGCAAATCGAGGCATTCAAATATCAATTCCTCTCTGTGGTCTTTTTAAACCCCTTTTAAAAAATCTGCATCACTCTTATGCTTAGCACTTTTCACCTAGCTCTGTGCTTGAACTTACTAAATTTTAGTTTTTTTAGTTTATTCATTTACATATATATCTGCCATCTGCATGGGACTGTCACCTCCTCAGGAGCAGGAGCAATGCATCTTTTCATTTGTGTTTATAATACAGTGCCAGGCAGATAATAAATGTTTAACAAATGTATTTTTTTGTTAGGTAGATAAACACATATATTAATGAATATATTAGATTATATATATCATTCTATTGTTATATATGTTTTATTTATATAATATGTGTATAATTAATACATATGTATACGTGAATAAATGAATGGATATACTTACCTTTATCAGCATGGCTTAGTGTTAAGCTATAGAGTTTTATGCTATGTTTGGTAGGATAGTAAGATCATTCTGAACATTGCTAGGTTAAAGAAACAGTAGGTGACTGACCAGTTTCCTGATTCTCTTGAGAAGGAGGATTTGCGTCTGTGCCTATGTTCAAAGTATTTTAGAGAGTCAGTTGCAACATACTGCATGGTTTAAAGTCAGGAATGGTGTGCATCTCGGGGTTGTATTCTTTCACTATGCCTATTCAGTCTCTATGCTGAGCAAATAATCTGAGAAGCTGGACTATATGAAGAAGAACAGGGCACCAGGATTTGAGGAAGTCTCATTAACAACCTGCATTATGCAGATGACACAACCTTGCTTGCTGAAAGTGAAGAGGACTTGAATTACTTACTGATAAAGGTCAAAGACCATAGACTTCAGTATGGATTACACCTCGATATAAAGAAAATAAAAATCCTTACAACTGGACCAATAAGCAACATCATGATAAACAGAGAAAAGAGGTCAGGATTTCATTTTACTTGGATCCATAATCAACAGCCATTGAAGCAGCAGTCAAGAAATTAAAAGACGCACTGCATTGGGCAAATCAACTGCAAAAGACCTCTTTAAAGTATAAAAAAGCAAAGATGTCACCTTGAGGATTAAGGTGCACCTGACCCAAGCCATGGTATTTTCAGTCACCTCATATGCGTTCAAAAGCTGGACAATGAATAAGGAAGACTGAAGAAAAGTTGATGCCTTTGAACTATGGTGTTGGAGAAGAATAGTGAATATACCATGGACTGCCAAAAGAACAAACAAATCTGTCTTGGAAAAAGTACAATCAGAATGCTCCTTAGAAGCAAGGTGGAGAAACTGTGTTCACATACTTTGGACATGTGATCAGGAGGGATCAGTCCCTGGAGAAGGACATCATGCATGGCAAAGTAGACGGTCAGAGAAAAATAGGAAGACCCTCGATGAGATGGATTGACACAGTGGCTACAACAATGGGCTCTAGCATAGCAACAATTGCAAGGATGGCGCAGTGTTTCATTCTGTTGCGCATAGGGTCACTAGCAGTGGCAATGGACTCAAGGGCACCTAACGAGCATTTGCAACATATATTTCATGGCTTTTCCCATAAATAGAAACATTTGTTTACTACAGACCTATTGCTTTTCATAATAAAATATATGAATTTTTTAAAGGCAAAACTTTGATACGTTTATAAAAATTAATGGCTGCACAATAATTCTGCTTAGGAATACTTGACCTATTGATTCTTTTCTGGTCAATAATTCTGTCTTAAATTTCCAAGAATTGGTCATCTTTGGGTTGCTACTGTATCACATAATAAAGTACCCAGGAGACTTCATTATAAAACCAACTCTATTTTTGATCATTAGTGTTCTTATTAAGATGAAATATGAAATTGCTTGAATTGCCACTTTCTTGAAAATGCTTCCAAAATATTTAAAATCCTTTAGAATGGTAAATGAAAATCTTCTGTAGTAAAAATGATTTTTTTAAGCTAATTGAAATTAAATTGATAAATGTAGTGATTTATTTTTCATACAAATTGTATTGATGCAAACTCAATTTGTTTTACAGGAGAAAAATATGAAAATAACATAATTATAAACATTGAAAATCTAGCCAATCCCAACTGTGAGAAAAATAACTTTTCAAAGAAATATATCAAATGCATCAATATTAGCTTGTTCTCTTTTATTTATGTTTAGTTGCATAAATAAGAGTAAACAAAAAAGCACAGTGTAAAGTATTTTTAATTAACTTAGTCATGATTAACAGGCATGTTTTGAATAAATATAGTTAACCATCCTGTGTGAATGGAATAATCTACATTTATCTAGTTATTTTGTAAAAACTTTGGGAACATTAGGTAATATACTGTATTATATATGAATCTAAATAAGAGTTTAAAATAATAATTTCCCTGAAGGAGCTTGAAATTAAATTATAAGGACATTTATATCGCTGGTTTTATAAATAAATAGTTATGAGACATAAATAAGTTATTAGAATTATTATACATTGAGGTCATCAGGCTGAGGGCATGAAGTGGCTTTAGATAACCAAATTTTCTCTTTCCTTCCCTATGCAATAGTTGGAA
Source organism: Loxodonta africana (assembly GCF_030014295.1). Classification (NCBI taxonomy): domain Eukaryota; kingdom Metazoa; phylum Chordata; class Mammalia; order Proboscidea; family Elephantidae; genus Loxodonta; species Loxodonta africana. The sequence continues at coordinate 46,998,790 of NC_087345.1, forward strand.
ATTTTTTTTTAAGTCAGTTGCCTACCTTCAGACTATACCATATTTGTAATACTGTATCTTTTAACTTCTAAGAGAACCACTCAAATTTTTATTCTTAATCCCAAAGTTTTTTTTTTTTTCCTCCTAATTTAGGACCTAAAATTCTAGTAGGGAAGATTAAGGTCATTAACTATTTCCAAGACTTAGTCTTTGCTTTAAAGAGTATTTGAAAGCATTCATACATAAATTGATGCCTGAGGTGTTTGAAATATATTACTGAATTATCTGGAATTTATTTCTGCATTCCAGGAAAAATATATTATCTATATAAAAACCAAATCAACATTTATTTTTGAATCACCTGTTAACTACCATCTGTACTCCCAGTCCTATCAAACATATAATTTTTAAATATTATTTGTATTGCACAAAGGAACTTATAAAAAATACCTATAGAAACAAAGTATTATGAACATAAACAAAGACTTGCGATGTTTAAGATCTTGTCAATAGAGTAGAATATAAATATAAAAAAGAGTAATTTTCATTTGTAATCTCCAGTTGCAGCTTGAATTTATTTAACTTAATTTGTTTTCTACCCAAAACTTGCAAACTATCATTAATTCTCCTTTCCTTAGGAAGACAATTTCATTTTTAAAGGAGAACCCTGACATTTCTTATTGACGTTTCAGCTTCCATTGAATAATACTGGGGAAACACATGTGCTCTAATCGTGGCTCTGAGCCACAGATGAAGCACTGCCCTTAGAAATAAAACCCATGTGCTTTCTTCTTTTCATTGTCTCCTTCTCCACTCGATTATTTCCTTTTTCTCCCTGTGAAAGAGCCCACATTCAAACAAAGGTTTTCTGATTTAAGGGAAAAAATGGTGTGCTTGATTTTAAATCATGTTCATGTTTTGTAGCACAATAGAAAGAAAACGTTATTGAATTCTTTTATAGTGTTTTAATTTTGTATATTTATACATGCATATATGTATTCATGTATATATATATAAATATATTTACGATTACATATGTCTCTGAATGTAATTGGCTTACTTTAATTCTTGTGTGATGAAACCAATTTTGTCTTTCAAATAAATTTTCTACTTTAAATGTATCCAAAACAGAAGGGTGGATCATTCTTCCTTAAGTGGTAGGTTCTTGTTTACATTGACTTTGATATACCGTACATAAGAGTTTGCATAATTTTGGACAAAGTTTTGAAAGGCCTAAAAGTATGTATAAAGCAACCATCATGAGAAACTACTATGGAAAATTTTCTTCAAAATACTTTAAAAGATTCAACATAAGAGCAACAACAAGACAGCATTAGTTAGGTACATTTTTTTAATAGTGGCATTTTTCCAGAATTGTACTTATACAGGGAATTAAAAGGATTAATATAAACAACACATTCCCACAGTTTAATGTTTACATTGATAGCAGTTTGTTATGCTAGGTGGTTGTTTGCCATTGAGTCAATTCCAAATCATAGCAACCCCATGTATGCTGAGTAGGACTACCCCACAGGGTTTTCAAGGCTGTGTGACCTTTCAAAAGCAGATCGCCAAGCCTGTCCTCCTAGGAGCCTCTGGGTTTATTTGAACCATCAACATTTCAGGTGGTAGTCCAGTGTTTGCACCACCCAGTGACTCCTGTTATACTAGGTAAAGAAATGCAAACATGCTCTGCGTTCATACTATGGTTGTCACTATAAATCGGTGTTTATGTTAAAACATTGCTTTTGTATTTCTAATTGTTCATGGCACACAGTTATTCTGTAATTCTGTGGAAAAATAGGTTCTCTTTCTGAATATATGCTAAATCATTCTCATTACATCATCAATATTAGCACCAAATACTGATGAGTTTCTAATAGCATGAAGCCAATAATATCACTGTTTTAAATTGTGTTTTAGGTATAGAGAACTAACTCAGTCCTAGATGCATTGATTTATAAGTGGAAGTATAGTTTCCAGTTATGGAGCAGTAACTGTGTTGAACATACCATGAACTGCCAGAAGAACAAACAAATCTATCTTGGAAGAAGTACAGCCAAGATCCTCATTAAAAGTGAAGATGGTGAGACTTCATCTCACGTACTTTGGACCTGTTATCAGAAAGGACCAGTCCCTGGAGAAGGACATCATGCTTGGTAGAATAGAGGGTCAGCAAAAAAGAAGAAGACCCTCAAGGAGATGGATTAATTGACACAGGGGCTGCAACAGTGAGCTCAAACCTAGCAATGATTGTGATGAATGTGCAGGACTGGGCAGTGTTTCATTCTGTTGTACATAGGGGTCTCTGTGAAGTGGAACCAGCTTGATAGCACCTAAAAACAACAACAACACTGTGTGTCAGGCATTTTGCATGTATGGAATTCACAACATATGCACACACATGCACACACACGCACACATACACAAATATTGTGTGTGTTATTGAGTACAAGTTAATATGTCTGCCCCTCAATCATGGAAAAATTATGCATTGATTACAAAATGCCTAAAACTATGTGAAATAATACAGTGATTAAGAGCTTGGGTGCTAACCAAAAGGTCAGCAGTTTGAATCCACCAGCTGCTCCTTGGGAACCTTATGGGGCAGTCCTACTCTGTCCTGTAAGGTTGCTATGAGTCAAAATTGACTTGATGGCCACTTTTTTTTTTTTTTTAATTCAAAGCATAGATATGGGCACTGGTAATAAAAAGGAATGTGAACTAATTTCTGTCCTATAGTTGATCATTTACTTGGAAACAAAACAAATATACAAAATATTAATAAAAAATAAAGTTAGTGTTGTTAGTTGCTATCTAGTCTATTCTCACTCATGAGGACCCCAACTGAGTACATTAATGGGATATCAAAAAAGTGCTCTATTAAATCAGCATATCTTTAGGTATGATTTTGATAAAATGAAAAGAAAAAATTACACATGAATGCAGCTCTTAAAGGAGTACACTGGAGAGTTATTAGCCCGAGATTCCAATATGCCCTTGTAAAGACATTATTTTAAGTTAATTAAGAATGGTAGAATAGATTTATACTTTTGTTTAGAAGCAAAGAGATGGATCTCACTTTGTTTTTTGTTTCTTTTTTCTCACTTGTCATTTGTATACAAATTCATTTTAAATTACATTTAATATGTTTCTCTTGATAATTTCTCTTTGTGTTTTTACTAATACCAATCATGAACACAAAGCTGTGCTTCATTATACTCTTTTGAAACTGATCACAAAGCCCTAAAATATGCTTATTTTGTTCCATTCTTCTCAAAGTCTCAGAAAATTCAATAAGGTACATTTTGTAACAAAATGTCTTGAAGAAGCATAAATTCCATAGAGGGCAGAAACGTGTTATATAACTCAGTATCTGGTTTATATTGAATACCTGCAGACTAGAGTTTTTGTATTTGCTTTTCATCTGAAAATGGCAGAAAACAGAAGAGAGCATCATCAGTGTGGCTTTTTTACTTGTCTGCTTTGAACTTGCTAGCTCATTATGACATGTTTTCCTACTTTGGAAACGTATTCATTATTTGTGAAGACGTGGTAGGTAGCACCTTTAAAAGAGGGACACATATTTTTAAAAGGCAAAAATAGCTTACGAATGAGCTTAATTCTTTTGTTTTTGTTTTATAACACATTATGAAATAACTTTAGGTGTTTTTGTCATTTATATAACTGGGGCAAATGCTGACTAACCCAAAGCTAGAGTTATGTAAGACAGCATCATAATGATGAAAGAGAGACTCTCCTGCTGGTTTTGAATAGGTGAGATGCCTTGTTGTAAGAGGATTATGTGACTAGGTTTTGAGAGTGGTCTCTAGGATCTGAAAGAGATTGCCTTGAACAACAGTCAGAAAGAAATGGTTACCTCAGTCCAATATCCTCAATGTCCTGAATTCTGCCAACAGCCTGGATGAGCTCTAGGCAACATCTTGATTTCAGCCTGATGTGATCATGAGCAGAAGGCTTATTTATGTTGGTAGGCTCAGTAACACCCTCTTCCAAAACAGCTACATCTTAATGCCCAGAACCCATGAATGTTACCTTTTATGCAAAATGGGCTTTGCAGATGTGATTAAATTAAGGATTTTAAGAAAGGTTATCCTGGATTAATAGGTACGCCCAATCTACAACGACAAGGATCCTTATAAAAGGGAGGCAAGAAAGTCAAGAGAGGAGAAGGAAATGTGAAGATGGAAGCAGAGATTGGAGTGACATACTTTAAAGATGGAGAAAATGGCCACAAACCAATGAAAACAGGTAGCCACTAGAAGGTTAAAAACACAAGGAAACATTCTCCTGAGAGCCACCAGAAGGAATCTGCCCTGCAGATACTCTGACTTTAGCCCAGGGAAACTTATTTCAGGCTTCTGACCTCCAGAAATGTAAGAGAAAAAATTCATATTGTTTTATGCCACTAGATTTGTGGTGATTTGTTATAGCAGTAATAGAAAATTAGCATACCTATTCCCAGATTCCTGACCCATGGAAATGGTAACATGGGAATTTGTTGTTTTAAGCCACTAGATTTGTGATAATTGTTACACAGCAGTAGAAAATGAATACAATGCCCATGTAGATAAGTGCAGTTAGTCCATTAAAAAAAAAAAAAAAAACTAAACCTGCTGCCCTCGAGTCAATTCCAACTCATAGTGACCCTATAGGACAGAGTAGAACTGCCCCATAGAGTTTCCGAGGAGCATCTGGTTGATTCAAACTATCAAACTTTTCGTAAGGAGCTGTAGCTCTTAACCACTACGCCACCAGGGTTTCCAATGTTAGCCCATAAAAATAGTAATGTTTAATCCCAACCTATCTCTGTACTGTCTTTTGTAATGACTTAAATTAACCAATATTTAAATCAACCAAATTAACCAATAAGATAATAAATGTAAAGCCCTTTGAACAAGGATTAAGAAGACCCAGTGGCCCAGTAGTTAAGCACTTGCCTGCTAACCAAAAGGATGGCAGTTCGAACCCACCTAGCAGCTCCGTGGCTGAAAGATCTGAGAATCTGCTGCTCCCGTGAAGATTACAGCCATAGAACCCCTATGGGGCAGTTCTGTTCAGTCGTATGTGGTTGCTATGAGTAGAAATAGATTCAGTGGCACCTAATAAATGCACACAGCCATTTACTTTTACCATTCACCAAGTAGAGAATAGCCTTCCCTTTCATTTTACTTTAATAAATACTGTCATTCCATGGGGACCGATCAAAAGCCCTGGTTTTCCCAGAAAGTTATTCCCAGTTGCAAATGTCCAAATCAGATTTTGCTTTTATGTTTTATTGAGGTGTAACTGAATACGATAAATTGCACAAATATTTAAAGTGTATAATTTGATCAAGTTTTGGTGCCTGTGAAACTATCACCAAAATTAAAGTAGTGAACATATATGTCATCCTGAAACGTTACCTGATGTCCTTTTTCAATCTCTCCCTCCAGACCCTTCCCCACTGCCATCTACAGTGAGTTGCTGGTTGACGTTAAACCAAGCCTGTTGCCATCAAGTTGATTTAGACTCGTTGTGACCTTATAGGACAGAGTAGAACTTCCCCATAGGGTTTCCAAGGAGCAGCTGCTGGGTTTGAACTACTGACCTTTTGGTTAGCAGCCGAGCTCTTTATGTCACTATACATGAGTTTGAATTTTCTAGAAGTGGAATCATAAACCATGTGGATAACATTGAGAAGAATGGGAATTCCAGAACACTTAATTGTGCTCATGAGGAACCTGTATATAGATCAAGGGGCAATCATTAGAACAGAACAAGGGGATACTGCCCGGTTTAAAGTTAGGAAAGGTGTGTGTCAGGGTTGTATCCTCTCAACATTCCTATTCAGTGTGTGTGCTGAGCAAATAATCTGAGAAGCTAGACTATATGAAGAAGAACCCAGCATCAAGATTGGAGGAAGTGTCATTAACAACCTGCATTATGCATATGACACAACCTTGCTTTCTGAAAGTGAAGAGGACTTGAAGCACTTACTGATGAAGATCAAAGACCACAGCCTTCATTATGGACTACACCTCAACATAAAAAAAAAAAAAAAAATCCACACAACTGAACCAGTGAACAACATCATGATAATGGGAGAATAGACTGAAGTTGTCAAGGATTTCATTTTTCTTGGATCCATAATCAACACCCATGGAAGCAGTAGTTGAGAAATCAAAAGACATTGCATTGGGAAAATCTGCAGCAAAAGACCTCGTCAAAGTGTTGAAAAGCAAAGATGTCACCATGAAGTCCAAGGCATGCCTGACCCAAGCCGTGATGTTTTCAGTTGCCTCATATACATTTGAAAGTTGGATGATGAATAAGGAAGATCAAAGAAGAATCGACACTTTTGAATTGTGGTGTTGGCAAAGAATATTGAATATACCATAGACTGCCAAAAGAAAGAATACATCTGTCTTGGAAGAAGTAGAGTCAGAATGCTCCTTAGAGGCAAGGATGGCAAGACTACATACTTCGGACATGTTATCAGGAAGCATCAGCCCCTGAAGAAGGACATCATACTTGGTAAAGTAGAGCGTCAGCAAAAAAGAGGAAAACCCTCAATGAGATGGATTGATACGGTGGCTGCAACAATGGGCTTAAGCACAACAACAATTGTGAGGGTGTCGCAGGACTCAGCAGCGTTTAGTATTGTGCATGGGGTCACTATGAGTCAGAATCTACTCGACGGCAGCTAACAACAACAATTCATGTACTCATTTTTGTCCGGCTTCTTTCATGCAGCATAATTATATTGAGACTCATCCATGCTGTTGTGTAGCCCTCACCTGAGCTGTGAGTACTTTCAGTAAAGTCCTTTCAACTTAGGAAATCTTCTGGGCTCACCTGTATTCCTTTTTCCTTCTTCCTTTGGCCAGAAAGCACTGTCAAGGCAGTTAGCTGGACCAGTGTGGGACTCACCTTGTTGGTTATCCATCTCAACAGTCACTGTACTGTCTTGCCTGATGTCCACTGCAGTATCTTTTAAACTGATGTATCGCATAGGATTTTTGGGGCAGGAAATAAAGTCCCAAACAGTTTTTAATTTTCATTGAATGTATTACTTAAATCACTCATTCTACACTTGCCATTTACTATTTTTTAAATGGTCATTTTTAATTTAAGAAACATAAACAAGTTGCTATATATCATTCTAACTCTTTCACCAGTGTAGTGCTCTGTTCATATTTAGGTTCAGAAAATCTTGGACTGTCACATCAGAGATATAAAGATAGTACAAAGAAAGGAAGCTTTTGTGTAAGATTATGATGTGATATATAAAATACTCAATTTTGTCTAATAGCATATCTACCATTCACAAATTTAAGTATGATACCTTTTTTTTAAATGTGTTGTTCATTGCTGCTTCCTCAAAGTAAAGGTGACCTTAATGACATGGTTAGAGTAAAGCTTTCAGGACCTTCATTTGCTGATGTGGCATGAATCAAAATGAGAAGAAACAGCTGCAAAAAGTTCGTTAATAATTGGAACCTGGAATGTATGAAGTTTGAATCTAGGAAAATTGGAAATCGTTGAAAATGAAATGGAACACATAAACATCTATATCCTAGGCATTATTGATCTGAAATAGACTAGTATTAGCCATTTCAAATTGGACAATCATATTGTCTACTATGCTGGGAATGACAACTTGAAGAGGAATGGTGTTGCATTCATCGTCAAAAAGAACATTTTAAGATCTATACTGAAGTACAACACTGTCAGTGGTAGGATAATATCCATACACCTACAAGGAAGACAAGTTAACATGACTATTATTCAAATTTACGCACCAACCACTAGGGCCAAAGATGAAGAAATAGAAGATTTTTGTCAGCTGCTGCAGTCTGAAATGGATTGAACATGCAATCAAGATGCATTGATAATTACTGGTGATTGGAATGTGAAAGTTGGAAACAAAGAAGAAGGATGAGTAGTTGGAAAACGTGGCTTTGGTGATAGAAACAATGCTGGAGATTGAATGATAGGTTTTTGCAAGACCAACGACTTCTTCATTGCAAATACCTTCTTTTAAGAACGTAAACGGTGACTATACACATGGACCTCACCAGATGGAGCATACAGAAATCAAATTGACTACATCTGTGGAAAGAGATGATAGAAAAGCTCAATATCATCAGTCAGAACAAGGCCAGGGGCCGATTGGGGAACAAACCGTCAATTGCTCATATGCAAGTTCAAGCTGAAACTGAAGAAAATCAGAGCAAGTCCACGAGAGCCAAAATATGACCTTGAGTATATCCCACCTGAATTTAGAGACAATCTGAAGAACAGATTTGAGGCATTTAACATGAGTGGCCGAAGCCCAGACGAGTTGTGGAATGACATCAAGGACATTGTATATGAAGAAAGCAAGAGGTCATTGAAAAGACAGGAAAGAAAGAAAAGACCAAGGTGGATGTCAGAGGAGACTCTGAAACTTGCTCTTGAGCGTCGAGCAGCTAAAGCAAAAGGAAGAATTGATGAAACAAAAGAACTGAACAGAAGATTTCAAAGGGCGGCTCAAGAAGACAGAGTATTATAATGACACGTGCAAAGAGCTGGAGATGGAAAACCAAAAGGGAAGAACGTGCTCGGTGTTTCTCAAGCTGAAAGAACTGAAGAAAAAATTCAAGCCTCGAGTTGCAATACTGAAGAATTCTATGGGGATAATATTAAACGATACAGGAAGCATCAAAAGAAGATGGAAGGAATACACAGAGTCATTATACCAAAAAGAATTAGTCGATGTTCAACCATTTCAAGAGGTGGCATATCATCAGGAACCGATGGTACTGAAGGAAGAAGTCCAAGCTGCTCTGAAGGCATTGACAAAAAACAAGGGTCCAGGAATTGATGGAATATCAATTGAGATGTTTCAACAAACAGATGCAGTGCTGAAAGTGCTCACTCATCTATGCCAAGAAATATGAAAGACAGCTTCCTGGCCAACTGACTGGAAGAGGTCCATATTTATGCCTATTCCCAAGAAGGGTGACCCAACCGAATGTGGAAATTATCGAACAATACCAATAATATCACATACAAGCAAAATTCTGCTAAAGATGATTAAAAAATGGGCTGCACCAGCAAATCGACAGGGAACTGCCAGAAATTCAAGCCAGTTTCAGAAGCTGACGTGGAACCAGGGATCTCATTGCTGATGTCAGATGGATCCTGGCTGAAAGCAGAAAATACCAGAAGGATGTTTACCTGTGTTTAATTGAGGCAGTTGTTTGAACAGAACAAGGGGGTACTGATTGGTTTAAAGTCAGGAAAGGTGTGTGTCAGGGTTGTGTTCTTTCACCATACCTATTCAATCTGTATGCTGAGCAAATAATCCGAGAAGCTGGACTGTATGAAGAAGAACGGGGCATCAGGATTGGAGAAAGACTCATTAACAACCTGCTGTTATGCAGATGACACAACCTTGCTTGCTGAAAGTGAAAAGGACTTGAAGCACTTCCTAATGAAGATCAAAGACCACAGCCTTCAGTATGGATTGCACCTCAGCATAAAGAAAACAAATATCCTCACAACTGGACCAATGAGCAACATCATGATAAATGGAGAAAAGATTGAGGTTGTCATGGATTTCATTTTACTTGGATCCACAATCCACAGCCATGGAAGCAGCAGTCAAGAAATCAAAAGATGCATTGCATTGGATAAATATGCTGCAGAGGACCTCTTCAAACTGTTGAAGAGCAAAGATGTCACCTTGAAGACTAAGGCGTGCCTGACCCAAGCTATGGTATTTTCAATCACATCATATGCATGTGAAAGCTGGACAGTGAATAAGGAAGATTGAAGAAGATTTGACACCTTTGAGTTGTGGTGTTGGCGAAGAATATTGAATATACCACAGACTGCCAAAAGAACGAACAAGTCTGTCTTGGAAGAAGTACAAACAGAATGCTCCTTAGAAGCAAGGATGGTGAGACTCTGTCTTACATACTTTGGACATGTGATCAGTAGGGGTCAGTCCCTGGAAAAGGACATCACGCTTGGCAAAGTACAGGGTCAGTGGAAAAGAGGAAGACCCTCAACCAGGTGTATTGACACAGTGGCTACAACAATGAGCTCAAGCATAACGACGATTGTAAGGATGGCGCAGGACTGAGCAGTGTTTCGTTCCGTTATGCATAGGGTTGCTATGAGTCAGAACCGGCTGGGGGGCACCTAACAACAACAACAAAAATTCATTGCATTCATTTGAATTAAAAAAAAATTTAGCTGCTATATGGGGCCCTGGTTGCGCAGTGGTTCGGTGTTTGGCTGCTAACCAAAAAGTTGGCAGTTCAAATTCACCAGCTTCTCCTGGAATCCTATGGGGCACTTCTACTCTGTCCTATAGGGTTGGTATGAGTTGGAATCAACTTGACAGCAACGAGTTTGTTTTTCTTTTTTGGCGTGTAAGTATAGTTATATGCAGAGTCTCTGGAGCCAAATTACCTCTGTTTGAATCTTCACTTTGTCACTTAGCCATCTGAATGAATTTAAGAAATTTACTAAGACTCACTTTGCCTCATTTTTCTTATTTGCAAGAGGAGAGAGAGGCTTAATAAATATACTTGTCTCAAAAAATTGTGCCAGGGGCTTGTTAAGTTAATATAAATATAAAGTAATAAGAATTGTATCTGGTGTAATTGCACTAAGTAAAAGTTTAAAAAGTTTTTATTTTTTTAAAAAGTACTTAGATACCACCAATGACTGCCCTGAAAGGGAACACAGCAGAGAGTCCCCGATGGAGCAGGATAAAAGTGGGATGCAGAAGTCAAATTCTAGTAAAAAGACCAGACTTAATGGTCTGTCTGAGACTAGAGGGAATCCAGAAGACACGGCCCCAGATTCTCTGTTAGTACAAAACTAAGACCATTCCCGAAGCCAACTCTTCACACACGGGTTAGACAGGACTATAAGACATTAAATGATACTTGTGAAGAGTGTGTGTCTTAGCTCAAGTATATACATGAGACTAAATGGGCAGCCCCTGTCCGGAGGCGAGATGAGAAGGCAGAAAGGGACAGGAGCCGGTTAAATGGATACGGGAAATACAGAGTGGAAAGGAGGAGTGTGCCATCACATTATAGCGAGAGCAACTAGGGTCACATAACAATGTGTGTATAAATTTTTGTATGAGAAACTAACTTGAACTGTAAACTTTCACTTAAAGCACAATAAAAAAAAATTTTTTTAAAGTACTTAGAAATGAAAAAGTACAGTAGCTTTATTTTTTAAGACTTTGTGGCTTATAAAAATTCCTTTCATTCGTCTTTATCCACATACGTGTTTCTGTGATGACCTGCCAGCTTGGCCTAGCAAAACCTTTAGTGGTGTATGATTGCAAAGTTTTATAGCAATTTATTTTTGTGACACTGATATAAGGACTAAAGAACCTTGGGTAATTGAAATGCAGTTTGTTGAATTTCAGTAGAAGCTCATGATGAAAGATCTCAATCAATAGCTCTGCCACCTATCATAAGGGAAATGTAAAGTGTCCAATAAATTGTGCTCAGTATAAAATATTCTTTGAACAATTTTGAAAAGAAGCTGTTGGACAAAGGCATTTTTCTGACTTCTTCAATTTGTCCTGGGAATACTATATGTGATACCCATTGGTTCCATAGTAACCAAATTTAAGAGGTTTTAAAAGTGAACAGATATGACCCATACAGGACATAAGAATTTCAGCTGTTAAAAATGAGGTGAGGCTATGGTTTTAGCAGAATTGGAAACTAGATTACTGCTTACTATTAGACAGAATGGTTATCTTTCAATACCTTGAGGGTAAAGTCAATGTGAAGGCAAGAATTAAGGAATTCTTGCTATATTGTAGAGTGCAGTTTCTATTACAGCAGGTGTACAGATCTATTTGTGACTTTCCTTTACATTTTAAGCACGCACATCTATTATAAGAACAACAAGCCCAGATATTAAAAATATTAAACTATATCCATGAAACAAAACAAGACTATATAGGCATACCGGCTCAGGGGCAAGGACAAGAAGGCAGGAGGTGACAGGAAAGCTGGTAACGGGAAAGCCAAGCTCGAGAAGGGGAGAGTTTGGACATGTCATGGGGTTGGCAACCAGTGTCATAAAACAATATTTATGTTAATTGTTTAATGAGAAACTACTTTGCTCTGTAAACCTTCATCTAAATTACAATTTGAAAAAACACAAAAAAGGTAAAATAAAAATATTTGTCTTTAAAAAAAAAAATCTTGAAGATGGCTCAGAACCAAGGAACCTTTCGTTCTGTTTTACATAAGGTTGCGAAGAATCAGAGCTGACTTGATGGAAACTAAGGACAATACGTTACCTAAGTCAAGAGATGCACTCTGTAAGCAAGTCAAAAACAATCTTAAAAATTAATCAGGAAGAAGTAGACTTAAGCTCTGATTATGTAATTTAAACCAGCAGAATTAGAAAGGTAAAAAATACCCTCTTTTATTATAATTTAAAACATAAATCCTAGTTTTCCATCTTAACAGCACGTTTGCATATAAGAGACCAGAAGGGCCAAAAAAATACGTATGTATTAGATTACATATGAGTATCAACTATATCTGACATTTAAAAATCATCCCATAGCATTAAGAAAATAAGGATTGTGCCAGCTTATCTAAGGGAAAAGGGGATGGAGTACCCAGTCCAGACTCCCACACTTACATACACCCACTAATTAAATTAGAGAAGCCTCTTCAATCTGTTAAACATACTGAATTTTATTATAAGCCTTTATTTTATATATCTTATATATGAAAATAAAGGCTTATAAAGAAATTATATTTCTGATCTCAAATAAGTTTAAAAGCCTTTGTTTCACAGCGTGTTTTCTGTCAGTTGGGGAAATATGTGTTACCTAAAGACGCTCCTTGGAAACTCTGTGAGGCAATTCTACTCTGTCCTATAGGGTCGCTATGAGTCGAAATCAACTGGACAGCAACAGGTAAAGGATCCTTGATGGTGCAGTAATTAAGAGGCACGGCTGCTAACCAGAAGGTTGGCAGTTTGAATCCACCAGCAGCTTCTTGGAAACCCTATGAGGCAGTTATACTCAGTCCTGTAGGATTGCTATGAGTCAGCATTGACTCGATGGCAATGGGTTTGGTTTTTAATGCGATGTATAGGGTTGCTATGAGTCAGAATCGACTCGAAGGCACTGGGTTTGCTTTTGGTTTGGTTTATAAAGAAGTAAGTTTTAGGCTATTTTTATATCTACTTCTATGCTGATCACAACTTTTAGATAAATCAATCAACCACTTAAATCTTAATATCATTTAATTTGACTTGGTCAATATCTATTATGATTATACTTTAGTAAAATTGATGGAAGCTTACACTTCGGTTGATTGGAAACTGAATTACTACTTAGTTACCTTTTTGTTCTTTGTGGGTAAAGTGAGTAGAAATTGACAGAATCAAGAAATTTATGTTGTAGCTGTCCCTGTACTCTGTACTGTCTACTTACATACAAACCTATTGCTGTTGAGTCAATTCCGACTCATAGCAACTCTACAGGATAGAGTAGAACTCCCCCATAGATTTCCAAGGAGCAATTGGTGGATTCGAAGTGCTAGCCTTTTGCTTAGGAGCCGAACTCTTAACCATTCTGCCACCAGGGCTCTTACTTATATATAGTTAGTTCTTTTTGGATTTGAAAAATTTTGAAGCAGTATGGGGTAGCAAAATAAGAATCGTGGAATGGATTAGAAAGTAATAGTTCTTGTTCCCATTATGACAATGTTTTATTCTGGGCAAGTCATTTGACTTTTTTTAGATTATAGAAAAATGATGACATACTACTTAGTCTATATACTTGATAGAGTGATTATTAAAATCAAATAAAACAAAATACATGATCATACGTTAAGTAGAATTCTAAAATTCAGTTGGTGTTATTTGGAGAACATTGTTATATTTTAATTAAATAAAAATAAAGGCGCATTGAAAATTATAAGACTTTAAATATTAAGGAATATTATCACCTTAGAAGATTAATCTTGAAAATAGTTTACTATTAAGATATATGTTATAAGCTTTTGGGTGAAAAAAATGAGAGTTCCAAAACTCCTTGAAAACAGGAATTATATTTCTTCTCATTGTCTATAACATCAATACATATTAGATTAGTAATTTACAGAATCTCTTTTGAAAAGATATACCCTGAGTAAAAGACTAGATTAAAGTCTAATTGGGTACATTAACAGAGCTAAAGAAAAAAAAAATGTGCCAGCTGCTATTAAGATTATTTTGGAAGCTAAGAAGGTGAATCAGAAGAATTTGTAGGCAATGCTCTTCTCAGCATTACTGAAGCGAGACAGAGTTTAAGCAAAAGACCACTCATTTTTAAAATCTCCTTATGAAAATCTATCTTAAAATACAGATAATACATCAGGCTTGTATAGCCTAACGCCATTGAACAGTAAAACAATCCACCCATCTTTCCTTGCTCTAAATCATCATTCACCAATCGGCCTGGTTATTTGGCTTCTGGTGCTGTGGTTAAATGCTACAGCTGCTAACCAAAAGCTTAGCAGTTCGAATCCACCAGATGATCCTCGGAAATCTTGTGGGGCAGTTCTACTCTATCTTGTAGGCTCAATGTTAGTCAGAATTGACTTGACGGCCACAGGTTAAGTAATAGGATTACAGGGAGAATGTCAGTCTCCGATCTATATGGCAATTTCATTTTTCATGTGTCTTTACAAAATTGCCATTCTGTATTTTTTTCAACAGCTTCAATGAGGTATAATCAACATGCAATAAACTCCATGTGTTTAAAGTCTACAATTTGAGAAGTTTTGCCCTATGTATGCACCCATGCAACTAACACTGCAATGAAGATAATGATTATATATCTCATTCCCACCAAAAAAAAAAAAAATTCCTTGTAATCTTTCCCTCTCACCTTTCTTCCTACCGGTTTATAATTCTCCCCACGCCCCCCTCCTCTCCCTGCTTTTCCTACCTCCCTTTGCAGACTCTTTTCCCCTGGCAACCATTGACCTGCTTTCTTTCTAAAGATGAGTTACATTTTCTAGAATTTCCATTAAATGACATTATACAATATGTACTCTTTTAATCAATGTTTCTAGGTGTTGCAAGCTATTTTCACTTGACTACTAACCTAAAGGTTGGCAGTTCGAACCCAGCCATTGGTACAGGGAAAGAAAGGCCTGGCGATATGCTTCCATAAAGATTAAAGCCAAGAAAACCCTATGGAGTAGTTCCTCTCTGTAACACATGGGGTCACCATGAGTCAGAATTGGACTTAAAATTTATAACTAAACACTGAACACTTCTAACTATTAATAAACTAAGGTGAGTGGATGAAAACATCAAGCTTTGGGCTGAATTTTCTGCTGATATCCTCAACATTTTTAAGTTCCCCTATTTCATGATCATTTTTCAACATGTGGTTTTGTAAATTTTAAAAATATTTTGACCCTAGTAACACACTAAAATTCACATCACATCCACCTTGAAATCTCTACAGATATTTAATGGTTGATTATCCATTTCCCCTTGATATTCTTCTTTCATTTACGTAATATTATACAATCTCTTTCTGACCTTAACTACTACTCCTACTGTCACTTTCAAATAGAGATATTCTCTCCAGTTCTATTCTAACGTCTACACATTCCTACTCTCTACTAACTTTCAGTCATAACCTCATCTAGTACCTTCACTGATACGATCCCCAAATGTTAGAGCCAAGTAACCTTGAATAGATTGGCATGATCCAAAATCCACAGTAATTAATTTCATTACAGAATGAGACCTGGAAATAAATGTTAAGTTCCTGGCTCATTGCTGTTCTTCCAGTTTCTATAATCATAAATTCATGATATTATCCAGTGGCCCTAGCCCATTTCTAATGTGATTCTACAATTAGAACTCTTTGTAAGACTTGTAACTGCCTATATTATCTGAAATTGAGTTGATGACAATTTCCTAAAGTCTACAAGAGTATGCCTAATAGCCATCTATTTAGTATTGCTGCTTAACATATTAATAGATCAAAGCTTAACCCTCTTTTATAAGCTGCAGATTCCATAGTAATAGAATTTTCTATATTCTTCTATTAAACTGATAAATGAAATAATCAAGGGATTGGCTCCTGATTGTTTTTAAATCTACATGAGCGTTCGTGCTAATCAAATTAAATAGCTTAGCCTTAATTGCGATAGGTAACTTAGGTGCTATAAAAGGTGCTATAGATCTTATTATTAAAGGCTTCAGAACTGCAGATTCATTGTGAGGATGGGAGCTTTACTTTTGCATTTGTCACAGAGCTTTGTGACATCTCTTCCCCAAGTGTGTGACCCATTCTATGATCTTTCAAATTGAACATATCAACCATTTATTAATAGCTCTGTTTTAATTTCCTTTCCAGCTACCCCTGAAAATAAAAGACTCCTGGAGATTTTTAATTTCATTTTAGACAGCAAAAGACATATCTGCATGATTAAAATGCCAGATATCTGTATAACTGATATCGATTATATTAAGAGATGATCGTAGTGAAATTTGCTCTGAGGAAAGAAAAAAAGGTATTGTCCTAAAACTTTTGTTTAAACTCTCCCCAAAAAACTAAACCCACTGCCATCGAGTTGATTCTGACTCATAGCGACCCTGTAGGACAGAGTAGAACTGCTCCATAGAGTTTCCAAGGAGCGCCTGGCAGATTTGAACTGCTGACCTGTTGGTTAGTAGCTATAGCGCTTAACCACTACAACCCCAGGGTTTCCTATTTAAACACAGCTGTCCATAAGCTAGAAGCCTTGGTGACACAGTGGTTAAGAGCTCAGGCTGCTAACTGAAAGGTCAACAGTTTGAATCAATCATTTGCTCCTTAGAAATCCAATGGGGCAGTTCTACTCTGTCTTACAGGGTCACTATGAGTCAGAATTGACTGAAAGGCAATAGATTTTGGGTTGGTCCATAAATTACTGTATTTTTTATAATTTAGGTAAGTTTTGTATAATTTTAAAACTGATTTTTTTTTACAAGAACTTGAAAAATGTAGTTTTAGGAAGGAGAAATAATTGTGAAATTGGTACTTCTAAATATCATGAGAAACTAGTAGTATGTGAATTACAACAATCTTCACACAAGTACAATCCAATTAAATAGTTGAAATGACTCATTGTTTTTAAATATACACTTTGTTGGACAGCCATTTAAATTCTCTAACAAGCTAGACACTCCAGAAAGTTTTTGAGCCATTTAGAAAAATGAAACTTATGACTCAAGTGCTACTAACATTTGTAAAATTATAGTTGGTATTTAGCATGGCTAGAGCTGTAATAATAGTACATAAAGAGATTTTGCCTGCATTACATGATGTAATCCTCACTGAAATCCTGTAGGATAAGGTGCTATAAATTTATTAGCAATTTGCCCAAGATCACACAGATGAAGTAAAAAAAGAAAAATAAATTTTTTTTTTTTTTTTTTAGTACAGAGTCAAAATTCATTCATTTGGTTCCAAGTTTAGTGCCCTCCCATTGATTAATTTGTATTTGAGTAGCTAACTCAAAGGTTGGAGGTTGAAACCTACCCAGAGGCACCTCCAAAGAAAAGCCTACGTCGAAAAATCAGCCATTAAATCCCTATGAGTTCAGTTCTTCTTTGACACAATCAGATTGCCATCAGCCAGAGGTCCCGATTCTGAATAGGCCAGTATTTTTGGTTTCCATTAGCTTTGAATGTAGTAGGTGAGATAGCAAGTAATTAGACCATGTAATATTTTTAAAATATTATATCAAGGTAAATAAAAGTTTCTTTAAAGCTTATAGAAGAAAGATTTGACCAAAATTTTGATGGGGCACGGAGAAGATGGTATCTAAGGTCATATTTGTAGGTCCTCCTGGAATTAGTCCTATAGAGGTGAGGGACTGTTCCAGACTGAGGAACATGTACCTGAGGTAGGAGATAACATGATTTACTAAGTGAACTGTGAATAATCCACTGTGATTAAAGCTTAGTATTTCAGTGGGAGATATACTAAAGTTGCTCTCCAGCTTTCCCAGGGCATTTGTAAATCTCTGGTGATGTTTTTGTTTGTCAGAGTGACTGAGGTTCAGTGTTGTTAAGATCTAGTGGCGTGGGACAGGATATCATGAAGGGGAAGTTTAATATAGTGGATAATCACCTGACCCTGAAATGATAATTGTGCTTCCTTGGGAAACATGGATAACAGATCATCAAGAGTCTTATAGAACATATTAAAAATGTGGGATCTGTTCTGAGGCAAATGGTGGGCCACTGAATGGTTTTAAGCAAACGGTGGACATAATAAGGTTTCTGCTTTATAAAGATGCATCCAATTTCCTTGTGGAGAGTGGTTTAGAAGGTGTTATGGATTGAATTGTGTCCCCCAAGAAGATACACTGAAGTCCTAACACCTGGTGTATCTGAATGTGACCTTAATTGGAAATAGGTTCTTTGGAGATATTATCAGTTAATAGAAGGTCATATTGGAATAGGATGGGTCCTAACCTGTTATGACTGCTGTCCTTATAAAAGATGAGAAGAGACACGGAGACAGAGGAAGGACAACCACGTGAAATACCTCTACAAGCAAAGGGATGCCTGGTGCTACCAGAAGTGGGAGAAACGAGAAAGAATCTTCCCCTCTTTGGAGGGGACGTGATCTGGCCCTCACATTGATTTGGACTTCTAGCCTCCAAATCTGGGAGACAATACATTTCTGATTTATAAGCCACCCTGTTTGTGGTGTTTTCTTATGGCTAGTCTAAGAGAGCAAGAGACAATTGGCCAGCACTGAGAAAGTTTCAGAGTTGACTGCCCATTGGGCAATGGGGATGGTGGCTTCCTTTGAGGAGGTGTAAAATGAGAGGATGTAAAGAGGTCTAGAAGAGCAAACCTCATTAATAGTCCTTACAGGATCTTAGAGCAGTAGCCCCTTCAGTGAAATGATGCACTATTCCCCAGGAATAGACAGGTCTACAGTTTTGCCTCATTAATAACAAGATGCCTCAAATCCTTGTTTGCTTTAAGTTCCTGAAGTTGAGTTTCTGTTTCTGCAGCTGGAAGAAATCCTTGTTGGTTTGCACAGGGGCATTTTGTCATAATATACCTTGATTCTGACACAAAGTCATCACCAGAGACGGCTCTCAGTTTATATTTCAGTAGTTTTATGAAAAAGTAGATAATTTTATGAGACCGTATTTATTAATGTATTCATTAATTCACCCATATATGCAAGTATCCCTTCATTCATCACTAATTTTAAAATATTTGTTTTATTCACTGGCAGGCATTGGGCTAAGCATGGATAGACATAATCTTGCTCAAAATTTGGCGTTATAGGCAGATGTTTATGAATTTCACATATTTTTCCTCCATATTCCCAAGTATTATTGTATCATCTTGTTGTTCATACCTCCTTTGGAATTATCCACGCTGTAAGAACCCAGGCCTTTATTATAAGTTTGGACTCCAAAAATCAGAAGTAGAAATGCAGAGCATGGATTACAGTCCTAAGAATATGTGAATATCTTCTGAAATTTGTACTTCATTTTTACCAAATAATTCCTCCATTCTTAAAAATACTTGGATTACACAGAAATAGAAAATGTCGTCATTCTGCAGATGCAAACTGTGTCATTTACTTGATCAGTTTTAATCTGATTATATATGCATTTCTTTGTACAGTTTAGTCATTCCAGATCTTACGTGCCATTTTAAACAATGAGGTATCTTTAAGTTGGTGGTGAAGAAACTTTTTATTTTTTTTTATTTTACACAGGTGTAACACAGGTGGTACGCCCTTTCCTCTCTGCCCCATAGGGTGTAGCTCTAACTACCCTCTAGGGAAGAGAAGGTTGGGTGAACAGCCTTACTTTTTCTCCAGCTCAGTAATTTCCTACAGGTACATTCTCTTCACTGCCTAGGAGTTCTTAAGGGAGATGAAGGCTAATGCATACAGAATGGGCATGCAGCATGGTTTCTTCTCCCCAAGTAATTTCAGAACCTTCCCCAAAGCTAATACACATTTATTAAAATTTAACTTTATTTTTTAGAAAAGTTTTATGTTTACTGAAAAACTGTGCAAAAAATTTTTTCCATATACCTTCTCTCCTCCCTGCAGTTTTTCTTACCATTAACATCTTGCATTCCTGTGGTGTGCATGTTATAATCTATGAACGAATATTGATACGTTATTATTTACGAAACTCCATGGAAAACCGTGGCACAATGGTTAAGAGCTACATCTGCTAACCAAAAGGTCAGCAGTTCAAATCTACTAGGTGCTCCTTGGAAACTCTATTGGGGCAGTTCTACTCTGTCCTACTGGGTTGCTGTGAGTCAAAATCGACTGGACAGCAATGGGTTTGGTTTTTTGGTTTTAAACTCCATAGACTACGTTAAGGGTTCACTCTTGGTGTTTTAACAAATATATGTTGTCATATATCCACCTGTATAGAATCATGCAGAATAGTTTCACTGCCCTTAAAATGTCCTCTGATCCACTTATTCATCCCTCCACTTTTCCGCTCTAAGCCTACTGAACATTTCCCTGAATCTATAGCTTTGCCTTTTCCAGTGCGTATACTTGGATCATGCAGTATGTAACTTTTTCAGAGTGACTTCTTTTCCTGTGCATTTAAGGTTCCTCCATGTCTTCTTGTTGCTGTATAATTCATTTCTTTTTACCACTGAACAACATTTCACTGTATGAATGTATTGCAGTTCTTTTATCCATTCCGCTATTGAAGGATATCTTGGTTGCTCCTAATTTTGGCAATTATAAATAAACCTGCTAAAAACATTTGAGTTTAGGTTATTATGTGGATATACATTTTCAACTCATTGGGTAAATATCTGGGAACACGATTGCTGGATTATATGATAAGCCTGTGTTTAGTTTTCCAAGAAGGTGTCAAACTGTCTTCCAAGGTGTCTATACCACTTTGTCCTGCCACCAGCAATGAATGAGACATCCTGTTGCTCCATTTCCTCACCAACATTTAGTGTTGTCAGTGTTTTGGATTTTAGTCATTCTAATAATTTTTTTTTAATAAATAGGCAAATTGTGGTATTTCGTTTTGATTTGCAATTCTCAAATGAAATATGATGCTGAACATTTTTTTAGATGCTTATTTGCCATCTGTATATCTTCTTAGGTGAAGTATCTGTTCAGATTTTTTACCCGTTTTTAATTGTTTTCTTATTGTTGAGCTTTAAATGTTCTTTTTATATTTTAGATACAAGTCCTTTATCAGATATGTGTTTTGCAAAATGTTTTTCTAGTCTGTGGCTTGAGTTTTTATTATGTTAACAATATCTTTCACAGAACAGAAGGTTTTAATTTTAGGAAAGTCTGTCTTATCTTTTTTTGTTTTTTATATTTTATATATGATAATCTTGTTGTATCTAAGAAGTCAAAGTGCATTTTTTTTCTTTTACTTTGTATATCGTAATTTTGTTGTATCTAAGAAGTCATCTCCAAAGCCAGTGTCACCTAGATTTTCTCCTATGTTATCTTCTAGAAGTTGTATGTTTTGGCGTTTTACATTTAGGTCTATGACCCATTTTGAGTTTTTTTTTTTTTTTAATGGATTTTGAGTTATTCCAGCACCGTTTGTTGAAAACAGTATCCTTTCTCCATTGGATTGCCTTTGCTACTTCGTCAAAGATCAGTTGATTAATATCTGTGTGAGTCTATTTCTATGTTCTTTATTGTGTTTCACTTCTCTGTTGTCTGTTCCTTCACCAATACCACACTGTCCTGAGCACTGTAGCTGTGTATTAAGTCTTGACAGAAATAGGGTGGTATCATCTTCCAACTCTATGCTTCCTCAGTATCTTTTTGGCTATTCTGCATTTTTGTCTTTTCATATGAACTTTAGAATGAGTTTGTCAGTATTACAAAATAACCTACTGGGATTTTTATTGGAAATTGTTGAATCTATAGATCAAGTTAAGAAGAGTTAACATCTTAATAATTCTAAGTCTTACTGTCCATGAACATGGAATATCTCTCCATTTATTTAGATCTGTGATATCTTTCATCAGAGTTTTGTAGTTTTCCTCATATAGATCTTATGCATATTTTGTTAGGTTTACATTTAAGTAAGGAGCCCTGATGGTGGAATGGTTAAGCACTTGGCTGCTAACCAAAATGTTGACAGTTCAGATCCACCAGCTGCTCCTTGGAAGCCCTATGGGGGGCAGTTGTACTCTGTACTATAGGGTCACTATGAGCCTGATCTGATTTTTTGGTTTTATAGTTAAGTAATTCATTTTTGGGGTGGTGTTAATGCAAATTATATTTTGTTTCCAATTTCAGGTTATATAAGATATATAAGAAAGCCATTGACTTTTATATATTAACTTTGTATCCTACAGTCATTTAATAATCACTTATTATTTCCCAAAGTTTTTGAACAATTCTTTGGGATTTTCTACGTAGACAATGATACCATATTGAACACAGGTCATTTTATTTCTTCCTTCCCATTCTGTGTATCTTTTACTTTATTTCATTAGTGAGGATTTCTAGTATCATATCTTATATAAGCATCTAGTTTCTCACCATTAAGTATGGTATTACCTGTAAGTTTCTTATTTAGATGTTCTTTATCTAGTTAAGGAAGATTACCTCTATTCTTAATTTGCTTAGAGGCTTTAATATGAATGAGTGTTGGATTTTGTCAAAAGCTTATACTTCATTTGCTGATATGATTCTATGACTTTTCTTCTTTAGCCTGTTGACATGATGCATTAAATTAATTAATTTCTGAATGTTGAACCAGCTTTGCATACCTGGGATAAATCCCACTATGTCATAGGGTATAATTCTTTTTATACATTTTTAGGTTCAATTTTCTAATTGCTGAGGATTTTTGAATCTATGTTTACAAAAAATATTGCTCTGTAGTATTTCTTCCTAGTAATTTTTTTTATGTGATTTCAATAATAGTTTAATGCTGACTTACAGAATGAGTTACAAGTGTTCTCTGCTTTTCTATTTTTTGGAAGAGTTTAAAAACTATTGCTGTTAATTATTCTTTAAATGTTTGGTAGCATTCACCAGTGAAACCATCAAAGAGTGGTGCTTTCTATTTTGGAAGGTTATTAATTGTTGATTCAATTTCTTTAATAGTTTATGGGCTATCAGATTGTCCATTTGTCCTTTTGTGAGTTTTCACTGATTGTGTCTTTAAAAGAACTGGCCCATTTTGTCTATGTTATCAAATTTGGGGGCAGAGAGTTGCTCATAATGTTCTTTTATTGTCCTTTTAAAGTCTGTAGAGTCAGTTGTAATGACCCCTATTTCATTTCTAATGTTAGTTGTTCTAGTATTAGTTATTTCTCTCTAATTTTCCTGGCTAGTGTGGCTAGAGTTTTATCAATTTTATTGATTAAAAAAAAAAAGAAAGCTTTTGGCTTTGTTGATTTTCTTCATGAATTTCCTGTTATCAATATCATTGATTTCTACTCTATTTTTATTCCATTTTTTCTGCTTACTTTGAATTTAATTTGCTCTTCTTTTTCAAGTTTTCTAAATGGAAGCTTAGATTATTGATTTGAAATCTTTCTTCTTTTGTGATGTGTGTACTCAGTGTTGTGCATTTCCCTGTAAGTACTACTTTTGCTGTATCCCACAAATATTGATAAGCTGTATTTTTATTTTCATTTATTTCATTTTTTTTTTTTTTTTTTACTTTTCTTCAAACCTAATTACATTTGAGTCTGGTGAAGTTTTAATTATGTTCTTCACTGGGAGTTCAAGTCACTCTCATGAAATTGTACTTATTTAGACTAGAGAGAACGATGATGTGATGCCCCTTACTCAGCGACCTTGTTCTTAGTGATACATGTGGGGAGAGTTTTCACCACAGACTCTCTTTGTAGAATGTAGGTGTTCTGCAAAGACATACACTCATCTATATTTACAGATTAATAACTCTGATTTGGCTATGATTAGAGTGTTCTACCACAAAGTAGTGAAAAAATGAATGTTGAAATGTCTCATCACTTCTGATGCATCATCTCATTTTGAGAAATATTGAGAGCTAGTGGATTACTGACTTCAGTCCACTGTATCATTCCGTGGGAAGGCAGAATGCCATTTGGGTTTTAGATGAACCAAAATATCTTTTGAATGTAGATAGGGTAAGAGGGGACAGTTTTAGAAAGATTCTCTTGTTTCTGGCTTCAAACACTGGACAGGTGTGATAGAAATACTCCATCTGCCCCTTCGAATCTACTTTCTACCTTTCTCCACCCTCCTCTGTCACAAGAAGATCAACTTTCATTGACTTCGTAATGTCTTCTTTCCCTCTAGTTTCCTACTGAGTTTAGTTAATGGGAGCTGCTACAGGAAAGGAAACCCTGGTGGCACAGTGGTTAAGAGCTACGGCTGCTAACCAAAAGGTCGGCAGTTCAAATCCACCATGCGCTCCTTGGAAACCCTATAGGGCAGTTCTACTCTGTCCTATAGGGTTGCTATGAGTCGAAATCGAAGGTTGTGGCAGGAAGATAATAAAGCCGAGGTACTTAGTTCTGTGGTTGCCTTCCTACCCAGTCATGGATTGGTCTTTCTGAGTTTCTCTGTCAAAGTCTATGTTTCCTCTTGGGCAGTCATCTCTTGTAATTGTAGTATAATGACAACTTCAGCTCTGGTTTAATTTTCACTAAGCACTCTGTCTTAGTTATCTAGTGCTGCTATAATAGAAATACCACAAGTGGATGGCTTTAACAAACAGGAATGTATTTTCTCATTTTAGGAGGCTAGAAGTCTGAATTCTGTGCGCTGACACTAGGGGAAAGTTGTCTGTCTCTGTTGGCTCCGGGGGAAGGTCCTTGTCTCTCAGCTTCTGCTTCCTGGTCCCTTAGAGATCTCCAAGTGTTTGTCTTGCATCGTCTGTCTTACCCCATCTCTGCTCTGCTCACTTGTTCAATCTCTTTTATATCGCAAAAGAGATTGACTGAAGATATGCCTTACACTAACCCTGCCTCATTAACCTAGCAAAGACAACACATTCCCCAATGGGATTATAACAACAGTCATAGAGTTTAGAATTTACATCACATATTTTGGGGGGACATAAATCAGTCCATAACACACTGTCTCCCCATGTCTCTTCAGGCCAAGTGATGGGTAACGGCTCCCTGCCATTGCTAAACTGAGGGTGTTTCAACATGACTTGGTTTCCTTTGAACCTGTCATCATATTTGTAAACTGTCCCTGTATTGAAGTCTCCTAGATTACTATCTTTGAGGGTGCCATCTTTTTCTGCTCTCATCCTGACTGATTCATACTACCCAATAACCAAGGTTTTAAAAAAAAAGGGGGGCGGGGACAACATGACTGCGAAAGGTAGAAGGTGAATTCAATTTAGACATGTTGAACTTCAGATGCCTGACTAGTATCCTGGACATTGAATGTTGAGCTAGTATTCCTGAAGAGGTAGAAGTTAAAAGAGATATCTGGGATAAATATTTGAAGATCTAATGATTTTATGAACATGGACAAATCTGGGCATACTTAACAGTCTGTACAGTTAAGATGTGTTGATTATTTTCTCCATCTTCCATCATCAGATCCTCTATTTTATACTATAGAGCTAATTAGAAAAGTAGAAACTTAAGACACCAAAAATCTATCCTAGCCAGAAAACTTATGTGAAAGCCGAAATGTCATTTTTATTTTGTGTTAATTTCCAACCATTTATGTCAAGTGTAAAATAATCTTTTTGAGAGAAAGTTTATATTCCCTTGAGGTATATTATCTCTTCAAACATAGAATTCATATATACCATATGAATCACCTTGAGTATATGTCACCTGAATTAAGAGATCCTCTGAAGAATAGATTTGATGCATTGAACACTAGTGACTGCAGACCAGACGAGTTGTGGAATGACATCAAGGACATCATCCATGAAGAAAGCAAGAGGTCACTGAAAAGACAGGAAAGAAAGAAAAGACCAAGATGGATGTTAGAGGAGACTGAAACTTGCTCTTGAGCGTCAAGCACCTAAAGCAAAAGGAAGCATTGATGAAGTAAAAGAACTGAACAGAAGATTTCAAAGGGCCTCTCGAGAAGACATAGTAAAGTATTATAATGACATGTGCAAAGAGCTGGAGATGGAAAACCAAAAGGGAAGTACACACTGCACATTTCTCAAGCTGAAAGAACTGAAGAAAAAATTCAAGCCTTGAGTTGCAATAGTGAAGGATTCCATGGGGAAAATATTAAATGACGCAGGAAGCATCAAAAAAAGATAGAGGGAATACACAGAGTCATTATATCAAAAAGAATTAGTTGATATTCAACCATTTCAAGAGGTGGCATATGATCAAGAACCGATGGTACTGAAGGAAGAAGTCCAAGCTGCTCTGAAGGCATTGACGAAAAACAAGGGTCCAGGAATTGATGGAATATCAATTGAGATGTTTCAACAAACAGATGCAGCGCTGGAGGTGCTTATTCATCTATGCCAAGAAATATGGAAGACAGCTTCCTGGCCAACTGACTGGAAGAGATCCATATTTATGCCTATTCCCAAGAAAGGTGATCCAACCAAATATGGAAATTATAGAACAATATCATTAATATCACATGCAAGCAAAATTTTGCTGAAGATCATTCAAAAACACCTGCAGCAGTATATCGACAGAGAACTGCCAGAAATTCAGGCTGGTTTCAGAAGAGGACGTGGGACCAGGGATATCACTGCTGATGTCAGATGGATCCTGGCTGAAAGCACAGAATACCAGAAGGATGTTTACCTATGTTTTATTGACTATGCAAAGGCATTCGACTATGTGGAGCATAACGAACTATGGATAACACTGCGAAGAACGGGAACTCCAGAACATTTAATTGTGCTCATGAGGAACCTTTACATAGATCAAGAGGCAGTTGTTCAGACAGAACAAGGGGATGCTGATTGGTTTAAAGTCAGGAAAGGTGTGTGTCTGGGTTGTATTCTTTCACCATACCTATTTAACCTGTATGCTGAGCAAATAATCCGAGAAGCTGGACTATATGAAGAAGAACGGGGCATCAGGATTGGAGGAAGACTCATTAACACCCTGCATTATGCAGATGACACAACCCTGCTTGCTGGTCTTCACAACTGGACCAATGAGCAATATCATGATAAACGGAGAAAAGATTGCAGTTGTCAAGGATTTCATTTTACTTGGATCCACAATCAACAGCCATGGAAGCAATAGTCAAGAAATCAAACGATGCATTGCATTGGGCAAATCTGCTGCAGAGGACCTCTTCAAAGTGTTGAAGAGCAAAGATGTCACCCTGAAGACTAAGGTGCGCCTGACCCAAGCTATGGTATTTTCAATCGCATCGCACACATGTGAAAGCTGGACAATGAATAAGGAAGACCGAAGAAGAGTTGATGCCTTTGAATTGTGGTGTTGGAGAAGAATATTGAATATACCACGGTCTGCCAAAAGGACGAACAAATCTGTCTTGGAAGAAGTGCGGCCAGAATGCTCCTTAGAAGCAAGGATAGCAAGACTGCGTCTTACATACTTTGGACATGTGATCAGGAGGGATCAGTCCCTGGAGAAGGACATCATGCTTGGCAGAGTACAGGGTCAGCAGAAAAGGGGAAGACCCTCAACAAGGTGGACTGACACAGTGGCTGCAACAATAAGCTCAAGCATAACAACGATTGTAAGGATGGTGCAGGACTGGGCAGTGTTTCATTCTGTTGTGCATAGGGTCGCTATGAGTTGGAACTGACTCGAGGGCACCTAACAACAACAACATACGAATCACCATACGAAATCACTGAAATATGAGTTTTTATTTTAGTCAATATATAATTGAGCATATTTTTTCTTTGTGTATGTCTCTAATACTAAAATAAGTTATGCAATATGGAAATTTCTCTAGTTTCTTCTGAAGATATACATGTATTTACTCAGCAGTAGTCATGGTATATAAACGGAAGCCAGAATGAAACTTAAATGAATATCGTATATATACATTTTCTTGGTATAACTTAGTTCTTTCCTTAGGTGACTATGAATAGATAAAATGTTTTGCCTTTCAGTCTTTGAAATATTTTTAATAATCTTTAAAATGTCACTGCCTTAATTTTGTAAATAGTTTTTCACTCATGAACACTAATCAAGATAGAAAATTTTTTTTATTATTGAAAAAGTTCTAAAACATTTATTATCTATATTTCTTTATAGTCATACTAAAATGCTATGATTAACTTCTCATTTCCTATGCTAGGGAGTATTAGTTTTCTACCACAATAATGCAACATAACAACAACAAAACCCCCCCAAAACCTCCTTGACTTTAAACAAAAATTACTTATTTAAATTTCTAACTTCAAATCAGCTAATCTCAGCTGGAATAATCTGAAATAACATTGATCACAGGCTTTGGATCTGTGTGTTTTTATTCAGTTACTCTGGCTGAAGAAGGAACAGCTACCTATGGCATAATATATTCATGGAAGGTGGAAGCAGAAAAACATACGTCTATTCAGGCATCAACCTTGTCACTTTTCCATTGGTTAAAGCAAGTCATGTGCCCATGCCTAATATTCAGTACTCATGAAAGTGTCATCTTATCTATAGTAACCGAAGCAAACACTGGAGGGAATAATAAATAATACAGTCTAACATAAATAGGGCTTTCAAAGAGACGTGTGTTCTCAGTTAGTTTCAGTTAATCAACTAATAGAGTCTCTTCTTGTTGTATGTAGTAGTTATGTTCTAAAACATTCCTGCAAATACTGAATTAGTGAACACCGAATCAGCCTTGTTCAACCTCAGCTGGAAAATTTTCACTGTTCTGTGCATGTTCTGTGCATTTATCACCAATGGATAAACCTTACAAAAAATAGAGATCAATATGCAAAGAAATGAATTCATTTTGTTTAAATGAAATAAAATGAATAAGAAGACATTCTGTTCATTAACTTTTAAATACATGGATGTAAAAACTATGAAAAATTAAACCAATCCTATTGTATTATTTAAAAATAGACTATCAGGCTTAGAAGAGTGCTTTAATGACATGAGAACCTTACGCAGTGGAGTAATGATAAAAGCAAGATAAATCATTTTTGCATAAGCAAAGCCATTTTTGTATTAAATTTCTGAAAATTTCAGGGATAATTTCTCTGCATAGAGTCAGGGAATGTTTCTGAGGGGTCATTTGTATTCTGAATTAAAAGTATAATTTACTTTACCTCTCGCCAGTTATATAAGACAGTGTTCTAACATTGCTTTAGTCTTTGTATATTTAAATGACACCAAATAAAACATATTGGATTATCAATTTTTAACTTAATATTTCTAAGACTTCACACTTAAGAGCAAGACACAGAAATTTGACAGTTACCTTCTTAGGGAACTTATTTCAGGAGAGTTACCTATTTAATTTTTGTTTTTTCAGTTACTGTTGTGCCAAAACTTACCAAATTACTGCATCGAATTTGTTATTTTGTTATAAAAAAAGAATATTCTTCATAACCTCAAAAGATAAAAGACCATACAATATTTTCATCAAGTTTCTATGTATGATAACTTAGAACATTGTAAAATAAAATCAAATAAGTTAAATAAATATAAAACAAATTTTAATGTCATTTGTATTAAGTGGTATTCAGCTAAGAAAAGTGTGCATTCAAATAACAAACCCCAAATGCATGTGTCAGAATTGCTTGTTGTGATATAATTAAGAATGAGCCCAGACTAATAAGTTTTTTCAAGAAAAATGTGCTCTTCTGAAGACCATCAAGACTTAAGTTTTTTTCTGAAAACTTCTCAAAGAGACACCTGTTACAGAAATGTTGATAAAATTGACATTGACATTCTATTTTAAAGACGAAATACTCTAGGAGGGGTGCTGTGAGGATATACCTTATGCCTATAAAGAAATCTGGGGGATTAAAATTTCAAAATATACAGTTTTCTTCTTTTTTGTTGATTTAATATAATCCTAATGTGTGAATCATTTATTTTCTTCTCGGTTAACAAAAGCTATGTTAGATCTCTCATTTTTTTGAGAGTTACAAACCTATTTTAACAGAATCCTTTTCTTTAATATGGATTTAAAAATTCTATAGAGCAAAATTTACAATAGAAATCAAAAAGCATTATATGTGTATAATGAATTCTATCTTCATGTTCATGATTATTTTACAACTTTTGAAGTATAACAGAAGCAGTATTTCTTTTAAAGAGGAAAAAATAAAAAGTCATGCTTTTAATAATTTGAAATAAAATTAACTGCATTATTCTCACAAAAAAGAACATAACTTCAACATTCTCTGAAAAGAATTTAAAAAGGAATTGAAATAATGACTGGCTCTTACTAAATGAAAATGGACATTCATCTTCAAATATCTTTATAATTTCAAAAATAATGAGAGTAAATCAACAATAGTTTTGGGCTTGGAAGTAAAAGTGGTGTTTTTCAGTGTCCTTAAGGAAGTTTTTTTGGCTTTGGATCGCATGAGGAATACTGTGTCATAAATAGACAATTTGAATTTGGGGGTATATGTGTGTGTGTATGCACATATATGGTTATATAGCCATGTGGCACATGATGTCCATCAGGATGGTGTCCAACCACATACACTTCTGTGGTCCCATAAGCTTATAATACACTTCAGAAATCCCAGTCCAGTAAGAAACAAGACATAGTGGACATCTCTAACATCAGCTAGTTGTTGGTAGGTACCATCAGGTCAATAATTCCAACTCATAGCATCCCTATGCACAACAGAATAAAACACTGCTCAGTGCTACCCCATCCTCACAATTATTGCTATGTTTGAGCTCATTGTTGCAGCCACTAGTCAATTCATCTTCTTTGAAGCCTTCCTCTTTTTCAGTGATCCTCTACTTTACCAAGAATGATGAACCAGGGACAGGTCTCTTCAGATAACATGTCCAAAATATGTAAGACTAGTCTCACCATCCTCATTTCTAAGAATCTTTCTGGCTGTACTTCTTCCAAAACAGATTTCTTTGTTCTACTGGCAGTCTATGGTATAGTCAATATTCTTGGCCAACATCATAGTTCAAATGCATCAGTTAATCTTCAGTCTTCCTTGTTCATTGTTCAGCATTTCACGTGCATATGAGGTGATTGAAAATATCATGACTTGGGTCAGGCACACCTTAGTCTTCAAACTAACATCTTTGCTTTTTAACTCTTTGCATAGGTCTTTTGCAGCAGATTTTCCCAATGCAATGCATCCTTTGCTTTTTTGACTGCTGCTTCTATGGGTGTTGATTGTGGACCCAAGTAAAATGAAAACTTTGACAACTTCAATTTTTTCTCCATTTACCGTAATGTTGCTTATGGGTCTAGTTTTGAGGATTTTTGTTCTGTTTATGTTGAGATACAATCTGTATTGAGGGCTGCAGTCATTGATCTTCTTCAGGAAGTTCTTCAAGTCTTCACTTTTAGCAAGCAAGATTCTGCCATTTGCATGTCATAGGTTGTTAGTGATTTTTCCACCAATCCTGATGCTCTGTTTTTCTTCATATAGTCCAGCTTCTCAGATTATTTGCTCAGTATATAGACTGAATAAGTGTGGTAAAAGGATACAAACTTGAAACACACTTTCCTGATTTAGAACCAGGCAGTATCCCCCTGTTCGGTGCAAATTTCAGCCTTTTGGTCTATGTACAGGGTCTGCATGAGCACTGTTAAGTGTTCTGGAATTCCCAGTCTTCACAATGTTATCCATAATTTGTTATGACCAACACAGTCAAATGCATTTGCATAGTCAGTAACCCACAAGTAAACACCTTTCTGGTATTCTCACTTTCAGACAAGATCCATCTGACTTCAGCAGTGATATCCCTTGTTCCAAGTGCTCTTCTGAATCTGGCTTGAATTTTTGACACTTCCGTGTTGATGTTATTGCTGCAACCGTTTTTGAATTATATTCAGCAAAATTTTACCTGTGTGTGATGTGAATGATATTGTTGGATAATTTCCACATTCTGTTGGATTACCTTTCTCTGGAATGGGCACAAATATGGATTTCTTCTGGTTGATTGGCCACGTAAACTCTCTTCCAAATTTCTTGGCAAGGGTGAGTGAGTACCTCCAATGCTGCATCCCTTCGTTGAAACATCTCATTTGGTATTTTGCCAATCCTGAAACCTTGTTTTTCCCAATACCTTTGGTGCAGCTTGGACATTTTCCTTCAATACCATCAGTTTTTGATCAAATGGTACCTCCTGGAATGGTTGAACGTTGACCAGTTCTTTTTAGTGCAGTGACTCTGTGTATTCTTTCCATCTTCTTTTGATGCTTTCTGTGTCCTTTAGTATTTTGCCCATAGAATTCTTCAGTATTGCAACATGAGGTTTACCTTTTTTCCTTCAGTTCTTTCAGCTTAAGAAACACGGAATGTGTTCTTCGCTTTCAGTTTTGTAACTACAGGACTTGGCACATTTCATTATAATACTTGTTTCTCAAGCCACTGTTTGAAATCTTCTGTTCAGCTCTTCTTCATTTCTTCCATTCTCTTTAGCTACTCTATGTTCAAGAATAAGTCCCAGAGGCTCTTCTGACATAAAATTTGGTCTTTTCTTTCTTTCCTGTCTTTTAATGACCTTTTGATTTCTTCATATATGATGTTCTTGCTGTCATTCCACAACTCATTTGGTCTTTGGTCATTAGTGTGCTATGTGTCAAATCTCTTCTTGAGATGGTCTCCAAATTCAGGTGGAATATACTCAAGGTCATATTTTTGTTCTTGTGTATTTGTTTTAATTTTTTTTCAGCTTCAGCTTAAACTTGTATATGAGCAATTGGTTGTCTGTTCCATAGTCAGCCCCTGGCCTTGTTCTGACTGATGATGATACTAAGCTTTTCCATGCTCTTTTTCCACAAATGTTTTCAGTTTGATTCCTGTCTATTTCACCCAGTGAGGTCCATGTGTATAGTCTCCATTCATGTTGTTGAAAAAAAATATTTGCAATGAGTAAGTAGTTGGTCTTGCAAAATTCCTATCATGGGGGAGGCGGGGCCAAGATGGCAGACTAGGTGGACACTACCGCGGATCCCTCTTGCAACAAAGACTCGGAAAAACAAGTGAATCGATCACATATATAACAATCTACGAACTCTGAACAACAAACACAGACTTAGAGACAGAGAACAAACAAATACGGGCAGACAGCGATCGTTTTCAGAACTAAGAGCCAGCGTACCAGGCAGGTGACATTCCGAGCCCGGGTGGGGGCAGAGCCCAGGGGGCAGACGGCACAGACAAGGGGCCCAGCCCTACCCCCACGAACCCATCCTGGGAGGAAGTCTAGCTGGTTGGCGCGGGCGGCGTAGTGGCGCAGCCGGTGGGAGAAACACCCAGGAGGCAGTGACTGATCTTGGAGCGGGGAGAACAGCGTCCCAGCCGGGGAGCCGTCCCGCCAGGAGTTTGGCGGGAGGCGGGCGAGGCGCGAGCGTGGGGATCACCTATATTTCCCTAAAGCGACCCCGAGGGGGGTGCCCAGACGTTCGTGAGGGCCACGTCCACCCAGTCCGCGCGAGCGGTGCGGCGCACCGGAGGGAGAAATCCCCGGAAGTGACTGGTCTTGGAGCCGGGAGAGCAACGTCCCAGCCGGGGAGCCGTCCCGCTGGGATCTTGGTGAGAGCGGGCGGGGTGTGAGCGCATTCCCCTGAATAGACCCCGGGGGCGAGCCCAGCTGTTCGTGAGGGCCAAGCCCACCCAGTTCACGCGAGCGGTGCGGCGCACTGGAGGGAGAAATCCCCGGGAGGAAGTGACTGGTCTCCGAGCGGGAAGAGCAGCGTCCCAGCTGGGGAGCCGTTCCGCTGCAATCTTGGCGAGAGTGGGCGGGGTGTGAGCGCATTCCCCTGAATAGGCCCCGGGGGCGAGCCCAGCTGTCCGAGAGGGCCCCGCCCACCCAGTTCGTGCGAGCCGTGCGGCACACTGGAGGGAGAAATCCCCGGGAGGAAGTGACTGATCTTGGAGCGGGGAGAGTAGCGTCTCAGCAGGGGAGCCGTCCTGCTGGGATTCTGGCAGACGGGGGCAGAGCGTGAATGCGGGGATCAGCTCTATATTCTGTGGTGCTACACGCCTAGCTCTCTGATCCCTCCCCCACCCTCCCCAGGCGGCTCCATTAACATCCGAATACCCTGAGCCAGAAGGAGAATTCAGATAGGGATCTGACTGCATTTTTTTTTAGCTGATTATCTGGAAAATCTAGTTTCCCAGTGATGGCTCAGAGACAGCAGTCCATATCAAACCACATAAAGAAACACACCATGACAGCTTCTCCAACCCCCCAAACAAAAAAATCAAAATCTTTCCCAAATGAAGATACAATCCTGGAATTATCAGATAGAGAATATAAAAAACTAATTTACAGAATGCTTAAAGATATCACAAATGAAATTAGGATAACTGCAGAAAAAGCCAAGGAACACACTGATAAAACTGTTGAAGAACTCAAAAAGGTTATTCAAGAACATAGTGGAAAAATTAATAAGTTGCAAGAATCCATAGAGAGACAGCATGTAGAAATCCAAAAGATTAACAATAAAATTACAGAATTAAACAACGCAATAGAAAGTTAGAGGAGCAGACTCGAGCAATTAGAATGTAGACTGGGACTTCTGGAGGACCAGGGAATCGACTCCAACATAGCTGAAAAAAAATCAGATAAAAGAATTAAAAAAAATGAAGAAACTCTAAGAATCATGTGGGACTCTATCAAGAAGGATAACTTGCAGGTGATTGGAGTCCCAGAACAGGGAGGGGGGGACAGAAAACACAGAGAAAATAGTTGAAGAACTCCTGACACAAAACTTCCCTGACATCATGAAAGACGAAAGGATATCTATCCAAGATGCTCATCGAACCCCATTGAAGATTGATCCAAAAAGAAAAACACCAAGACATATTATCATCAAACTTGCCAAAACCAAAGACAAACAGAAAATTTTAAAAGCAGCCAGGGAGAAAAGAAAGGTTTCCTTCAAGGGAGAATCAATAAGAATAAGTTCAGACTACTCAGCAGAAACCATGCAAGCAAGAAGGGAATGGGACGACATATACAGAGCACTGAACGAGAAAAACTGCCAACCAGGGATCATATATCCAGCAAAACTCTCTCTGAAATATGAAGGAGAAATTAAGATATTTACAGATAAACACAAGTTTAGAGAATTTGCAAAAACTAAACCAAGACTGCAAGAAATGCTTAAGGAGATTGTTTGGCCTGATGACCAATAATATCAGGTACCAGCACAATACAGGGTCACAAAACAGAATGTCCTGATATCAATGCAACTCAAACAGGGAAAGCACAAAAACAAAGTAAGATTAATTCTAAAAAATAAATAAATAAACAAAATAATACACATAACAGGAAATCATGAAAATCAATAGATAAATGATCACAATAATCAAAAAGAGGGACTAAATACAGGAGGCACTGAACTGCCAGATGGAGAGTGATACAAGGCGATATAGAACGATACAAGTTAGGTTTTTACTTAGAAAAATAGGGGTACATAATAAGGTAACCACAAAAAGGAATATGAATTCCATAACTCAAGAAAAACATAACGACTCAACAAACATTAAGTTAAACATTATGAAAATGAGGATCTCACAATCTACTAAGAAAAACGTCTCAGCACAAAAAAGTATGTGGAAAAATGAAAAGGCCAACAACACACATGAAAAGGCATCAAAATGACAGCACTAAAAACTTATTTATCTATAATTACGCTGAATGTCAATGGACTAAATGCACCAATAAAGAGACAGAGAGTCACAGACTGGATAAAGAAACACGATCCATCTATATGCTGCCTACAAGAGACACACCTTAGACTTAGAGACATAAACAAACTAAAACTCAAAGGATGGAAAAAAATATATCAAGCAAATAATAAGCAAAAAAGGAGTAGCAATATTAATTTCTGACAAAATAGACTTTAGACTTAAATCCGCCACAAAGGATAAAGAAGGACACTATATAATGATAAAAGGGACAATTGATCAGGAAGATATAACCATATTAAATATTTATGCACCCAATGACAGGGCTGCAAGATACATAAATCAAATTTTAACAGAATTGAAAAGCGAGATAGACACCTCCACATTTATAGTAGGGGACTTCAACACACCACTTTTGGAGAAGGACAGGACATCTAGTAAGAAGCTCAATAGAGACACGGAAGACCTACTTACAACAATCAACCAACTTGACCTCATTGACTTATACAGAACTCTCCACCCAACTGCTGCAAAATATACTTTTTTTTCTAGTGCACATGGAACATTCTCTAGAATAGACCACATATTAGGTCACAAAACAAATCTTGGTAGAATCCAGAACATTGAAATATTACAAAGCATCTTCTCAGACCACAAGGCAATGAAGCTAGAAATCAATAACAGAAAAATTAGGGAAAAGAAATCAAATACTTGGAAACTGAACAATACCCTCCTGAAAAAAGACTGGGTTATAGAAGACATCAAGGAGGGAATAAGGAAATTCTTAGAAATCAATGAGAATGAAAATACTTCCTATCAAAACCTCTGGGACACAGCAAAAGCAGGGCTCAGAGGCCAATTTATATCGATAAATGCACACATACAAAAAGAAGAAAGAGACAAAATCAGAGAACTGTCCCTACAACTTGAACAAATAGAAAGTGAGCAACAAAAGAACTCATCAGGCACCAGAAGAAAACAAATAATAAAAATTAGAGCTGAACTAAATGAATTAGAGAACAGAAAAACAATTGAAAGAATTAACAAAGCCAAAAGCTGGTTCTTTGAAAAAATTAACAAAAGTGATAAACCATTGGCTAGACTGACTAAAGAAAAACAGGAAAGGAAACAAATAACCTGAATAAGAAACGAGAAGGACCACATCACAAAAGAGCCAAATGAAATTAAAAGAGTCATTTCAGATTACTACGTAAAATTGTACTCTAACAAATTTGAAAACCTAGAAGAAATGGATAAATTCTTGGAACAATACTACCTACCTAAACTAACACATTCAGAAGTAGAACAACTAAATAGACCCATAACAAAAAAAGAGATTGAAACGGTAATCAAAAAACTTCCAACAAAAAAAAGTCCTGGCCCAGATGGCTTCACTGCAGAGTTCTACCAAACCTTCAGAGAAGACTTAACACCACTACTACTAAAGGTATTCCAAAGCATAGAAAATGACGGAATACTACCCAACTCATTCTATGAAGGTACCATCTCCCTGATACCAAAACCAGGAAAAGACATTACAAAAAAAGAAAATTTTAGACCTATATCCCTCATGAACATTGATGCAAAAATCCTCAACAAAATTCTAGCCAATAGAATCCAACAACACATCAAAAAAATAATTCACCCTGATCAAGTGGGATTTATACCAGGTATGCAAGGCTGGTTTAATATCAGAAAAACCATTAATGTAATCCATCACATAAATAAAACAAAAGACAAAAACCACATGATCTTATCAATAGATGCAGAAAAGGCATCTGACAAAGTTCAACACCCATTTATGATAAAAACTTTTACCAAAATAGGAATTGAAGGAAAATTCCTCAACATAATAAAGGGCATCTATGCAAAGCCAACAGCCAAAATCACTCTAAATGGAGAGAACCTGAAAGCATTTCCCCTGAGAACGGGAACCAGACAAGGATGCCCTTTATCACCACTCTTATTCAACATCGTACTTGAAGTCCTAGCCAGGGCAATTAGACTAGACAAAGAAATAAAGCGTATCCAGATTGGCAAGGAGGAAGTAAAGCTATCACTATTTTCAGATGACATGATCGTATACATGGAAAACCCTAAGGAATCCTCCAGAAAACTACTGAAACTAATAGAAGAGTTTGGCAGAGTCTCAGGTTATAAAATAAACATACAAAAATCACTTGGATTCCTCTACATCAACAAAAAGAACACCGAAGAGGAAATAACCAAATCAATACCATTCACAGTAGCCCCCAAGAAGATAAAATACTTAGGAATAAATCTTACCAAGGATGTAAAAGACCTATACAAAGAAAACTATAAAACTCTGCTATAAGAAATTCAAAAGGACATACTTAAGTGGAAGAACATACCCTGCTCATGGATAGGAAGACTTAACATAGTAAAAATGTCTATTCTACCAAAAGCCATCTATACATATAACGCACTTCCAACCCAAATACCAATGTCATATTTTAAGGGGATAGAGAAACAAATCACTAATTTCATATGGAAGGGAAAGAACCCCCGGATAAGCAAAGCATTACTGAAAAAGAAGAACAAAGTGGGAGGCCTCACTCTACCTGATTTCAGAACCTATTATACAGCTACAGTAGTCAAAACAGCCTGGTACTGGTACAACAACAGGCACATAGACCAATGGAACAGAATTGAGAACCCAGATATAAATCCATCCACGTATGAGCAGCTGATATTTGACAAAGGCCCAGTGTCAGTCAATTGGGGAAATGATAGTCTTTTTACAAATGGTGCTGGCATACCTGGATATCCATTTGCAAAAGAATGAAACAGGACCCATACCTCACACCATGCACAAAAACTAACTCCAAATGGATCAAAGACCTAAACATAAAGACTAAAACGATAAAGATCATGGAAGAAAAAATAGGGACAACCCTAGGAGCCCTAATACAGGGCATAAACAGAATACAAAACATTACCAAAAATGATGAAGAGAAACCAGATAACTGGGAGCTTCTAAAAATCAAACACCTATGCTCATCTAAAGACTTCACCAAAAGAGTAAAAAGACCACCTACAGACTGGGAAAGAATATTCAGCTATGACATCTCCGACCAGCGCCTGATCTCTAAAATCTACATGATTCTGTCAAAACTCAACCACAAAAAGACAAGCAACCCAATCAAGAAGTGGGCAAAGGATATGAACACACATTTCACTAAAGAAGATATTCAGGCAGCCAACAGATACATGAGAAAATGCTCACGATCATTAGCCATTAGAGAAATGCAAATTAAAACTACGATGAGATTCCATCTCACACCAACTAGACTGGCATTAATCCAAAAAACACAAAATAATAAATGTTGGAGAGGCTGCGGAGAGATTGGAACTCTCATACACTGCTGGTGGGATTGTAAAATGGTACAACCACTTTGGAAATCCATCTGGCGTTATCTTAAACAGTTAGAAATAGAACTACCATACAACCCAGAAATCCCACTCCTGGGAATATACCCTAGAGATACAAGAGCCTTCACACAAACAGACATATGCACACCCATGTTTATTGCAGCTCTGTTTACAATAGCAAAAAGCTGGAAGCAACCAAGATGTCCGTCAACGGATGAATGGGTAAATAAATTGTGGTATATTCACACAATGGAATACTACGCATCGATAAAGAACAGTGACGAATCTCTGAAACATTTCATAACATGGAGGAATCTGGAAGACATTATGCTGAGTGAAATGAGTCAGAGGCAAAAGGACAAATATTGTATAAGACCACTATTATAAGATCTTGAGAAATAGAAAAAACGGAGAAGAACACATACTTTTGTGGTTACAAAGGGGGGAGGGAGGGAGGGAGAGGTTTTTTTTATTGATCAATCAGTAGATAAGAACTGCTTTGGGTGAAGGGAAAGACAACACACAATACAAGGAAGGTCAGCCTAATTGGACTGGACTAAAAGCAAAGAGGTTTCCGGGATAAAATGAAAGCTTCAAAGGTCAGCGGAGCAGGGGCTGGGGTCTGGGGAACATGGTTTGAGGAGACTTCTAAGTCAACGGGCAAAATAATTCTATTATGAAAACATTCTGCATCCCACTTTGAATTGTGGCACCTGGGGTCCTAAATGCCAACAAGCGGCCATCTAAGATACATCAATTGGTCTCAACCCACCTGGAGCAAAGGCAAAGGAAGAACACCAAGGCCACACGACAATTAAGAACCCAAGAGACAGAAAGGGCCACATGAACCAGAGACCTACATTATCCTGAGACCAGAAGAACTAGTTGGTGCCCGGCCACAATCGATGTCTGCCCTGTTAGGGAGCACAACAGACAACTCCTGAGGGAGCAGGAGGCCAATGGGATACAGACCCCAAATTCTCATAAAAAGACCATGCCTAATGATATGAATGCGACTAGAGGCATCCCAGAGACAATGCTCCCCAGAACTTCTGATGGCACAGGACAGGAACCATCCCCGAAGACAACTCATCAGACATGAAAAGGGCTGGTCAGCGGAGGGGAGAGAGATGCTGATGAAGAGTGAGCCAATTAAATAAGGTGGACACTGGAGGGGGGATGGGAAGATAGAGAGAGAGGGAAGATGGCAAAATTGGCACGAAACGAGAGACTGAAAGAGGCTGACTCAATAGGGGGAGAGCAAGTGGGAGAAGGGAGTATGATGTATGTAAACCTACATGTGACAGACTGATTGGAATGGTAAATGTTCACTTGAAGCTTAATAAAAATTAATTAAAAAAAAAAATTCTTATCATGCATTCTCCAACGTTTTTTCCATCACTAAGGCCATGTTTTCCAAGTACCGATTCTTCTTTGTTTCTGTCTTTCATATTCCAATCACCAGTAATTATCAGTGAATCTTGATTACATGTTTGATCAATTTGAGACTTAAGAACTTGGTAAAAAATCTTCAATTTCTCTATGTGTGTCATCTTTTTCTTTAGAAGACACAGGAAGTTGGTGGGTAAATTTGAATAATAGTCATATTAACTGGTCTTCCTTGTAGGCATATGAATATTACGCTGTCACTGACAGAATTGTACTTCAGAATAAATCTTGAAATGTTTATTTTGACAATGAATGCAACACTATTAGTCTTCAATTTTCATTCCAGGCTGTTATGGATTGAATTGTGTTCCCCAAAAAGTGTCAGCTTGGCTAGGCCATAATTCAAGACTGTTGTAATTAACCTATGTGTTATAAATCCTAACATCTATGGTATTAATGAGACACGATTAGAGGCAATTATGTTAATGAGGCAGGACACAATGTACAGGATTAGGTTCTATCTTGAGTTAATCTCTTTTGAAATATAAAAGAGAGAAACAAGCAGAGGGGAGAGAAAACTTCTACCACCAAGAAAGAAGAGCAGGGAATGGAGCAAGTATTTTGGCTGAGGGCCCCTGTACTGACAATCTCCTAGACCAAAGACATAATGACGAGGACCTTTCCCCAGAGCCAAAAGAGAGAGAAAGCCTTCTCCTGGCACTGGCCTCCTGAATTTGAACTTCTAGCCTTCTAAACTGTGAGAGAATAAATTTCTATTTGTTAAGTCTGTCCACTTGAGATATTTCTATAATAGCAGCACTAGATAACTAAGACACTGGCATAGTAGATCATATGACTGCCAGATTCAAAATAGCTAATATCAGTTCTTTTCAGGTCACTAATGCCTAGGATATCTACCTTCAAGTGTTCTATTTCATTTTTGACAACTTCCAAGTTTCCTAGACTCACACTTCGTATATTCCATATTCTTACCATCCTTGCTTCTAAGGAGCACTCTGGATGTACTTCTTCAAAGACAGGTTTGTTCATTCTTCAGGAAGTCCATGGTATATTCAGTATTCATCCAAAACACCATAACTCAAAGGTATGAATTATTCTTCAGTCTTGCTTTTTCATTGTCCAGATTTTGCATGCAAAGAGGCGTTGAAAATTTCTTAGCTTGAATGTGGTGCACTTTAGTCCTAAAATTGACATCTTTGCTTTTTCACACTTTAAAGAGGTCATTTGCAGCATATTTGCCCAATGCACTACATCTTTTTATTTCTTGACTACTGCTTCCATGGGCCGTGATTGTGGATCTAAGTAAAATGAAATCCTTAACAATTTCAATCCTTTCTCCATTTATCATGATGTTGTTTATGGGTCCAGTTGTGCGGATTTTTGTTTTCTTTATGTCGAGGTACAATCCATAATTAAGGCTATAGTCTTTGACCTTCATTAGTAAGTGCTTCAAGTCCTCTTCACTTTCAGCAAGCAAAGTTCTGTCATCTGGATATCACAGGCTGCTAATGAGTCTTCCTCCAATCCTGACTCCACTTTTGTCTTCATATAGTCCAGCTTCTCAGATTATTTGCTAGGCGTACAGATTGAATAGGTATAGTGAAAGTATACAGTCCCAGTGCACACTTTTTCTAATTTTAAACTACACAGTGTCCCCTTGTTCTACTAGAGGAACTGCCTCTTAGTCTATGTACAGATTCCTCATGAGCACAATTTAATGTTCTGGAATTCGCATTCCCCCCAATATTATCCATAATTTCTTATAATCCACACAGTTGAATGCCTTTTGCATAGTCAATGAAACACAAGGAAACATCTTTCTGGTATTTTCTGCTTTCAGCTAAGATCCATCTGACATCAGAAATAATATCCCTTGTTCAAGGTCCTCTGCTGCATCCAGCTTGAATTTCTGACAGTTCCCTATCAATGTACTGCTGCAACCATTTTTGAATGATCTTCAGCAAAACTTTACTTGCGTGTGATATTAATGATACTGTTCAATG
Organism: Loxodonta africana; assembly: GCF_030014295.1. NCBI lineage: Eukaryota > Metazoa > Chordata > Mammalia > Proboscidea > Elephantidae > Loxodonta > Loxodonta africana. The sequence goes on from NC_087345.1 coordinate 47,041,352, forward strand.
ATTTCTGCATTACGTTGGATCGCCTTTCTTTGGAATGGACACAAACATGCATCTCTTCCAGTCGGTTGATCAGGTAGCTGTCTTCCAAATTTCTTGGCATAGATAAGTGAGCATCTCCAGTGCTGCATCTGTTTCTTAAAACATCTCAATTGGTATTCTATCAGTTCCTGGGGAAAAAAAAATTTTTTTTTTTTTTAGTGCAGCTTGGACCTCTTCCTTCAGTACCATTATTTTTTGATCATATGTTACCTCCTGAAATTGTTAAACATCGACCAATTCTTTTTGGTACAGTGACTCTCTCTATTCTTTCCATCTTCTTTTAACGCTTCCTGTGTCATTCAACATTTTCCCTGTAGAATCCTTCAGTATTGCAGTTTGAGGCTTGAATTTTTTCTTCAGTACTTTCAGCTTGAGAAATGCCAATCCTGTTCTTCTGTTTTTGTTTTCTAACTCCAGGTCTTTGCACATTCCATTATGATATTTTTCTTTGTCTTCCCAAGCTGCCCTTTGAAATTTTCTGTTTAGCTCTTTTACATCATCATTTCTTCCATTAGCTTTAGCTACTTTGTGTATAAGAGCAAATTTCAGACTCTCTTATGACATCCATTTTTGTCTTTTCTATCTTTCCTGTCCTTTTAATGACTTCTTGCTTTCTTCATATATGATGTCCTTGATATCATTCCACAGCCTGACTGGTCTTCAGTCATTAGTATTCAAGGTGTCAAGTCTGTTCTTAAGATGGACTCTAAATTCAGGTAGAATATAACCAAGGTCATATTTTGGTACTCATGGCCTTGCTCTAATTTTCTTCAGCTTCAATTTGGACTTGTATATGAGCAATTGATTGTCTGTTCTGCCATCAGCCCCTGGCCCTGTTCTGACTGAATATATTGAGCTTCTCTATTGTCTCTTTCCATAGATGTAGTCAATTTGATTCCTGTGTATTGCATCTGGTGAGGTCCATGTGTATAGTCATTTTTATATTGTTGAAAGAAGGTATTTGCAATGAATAGATTGTTGGTCCTGCAAAATTCTATTACGCAATTTCTGATGTCATTTATATCACAAAGGCCACATTTTCCTACTAATGATCTTTCTTTGTTTCCAACTTTTGCATTCCAATCAGCAGTAATTATCAGTGCATCTTGATTGCATGTTTGGTTAATTTCAGCATGCAGAAGCTGGTGAAGCTCTTCAATTTCCTCATATTTGGCCTTAGTAATGATGCCAAAATTTGAATAATAATTATATTAACTGGTCTTCCTTGTAGACATATTAATATTATCCTGTCACTGACAGCATTGTACTTCAAGAGAAATCTTGAAATATTCTTTTTGACTGTGAATACAATGCCATTTCTTTTCACTTCGTCATTCCTGGCATAGTAGACTGTGTGATTATCTGATTCAAAATGGCCAATATCAGCCCATTTCAGCTCACTAATGCCAAGAATATTGACCTTGAAGTGTTCCATTCCATTTTTGGTGACTTACAATTTTCCTAGATTCATACTTTGTACATTCCACATTTCAATTATTAATGGATATTTGTAGCTGTTCTCATTTTGAGTCGTGCCACATGAGCAAATGAAAGTCCTGAAAGTTTTATTTCATTCACATCATTAAGGTTGACTCCATTGGAGGTGTCAGCTCTTCCCCAATCATATTTTGAGTACCTCCCAACCTGAGAGGCTCATCTATGGGCAATGTATTAGACAGTGTTCTGCTGGTACTCATAAGGTTTTCATTGGCTAATTCTTTTCAGAAGTAGACCGCCAGGTCCTTCTTCCTAGTCTGCCTTAGTCTGGAAACTCTGCTGAAACCTATCCACCATGGGTGACCCTGCTGGTATTTGAAATACCATTGGCACAGCCTCCAGTATCACAGCAATGTGGAAGCCACCACAGGACGACAAACTGACAGACGAGTGATGGGGTTAAGAGAGAACATTGATCCTTCAAGAGAAAGATAGGACAATGCTAGAGCAATGACATTTGGGAAGGAGAAAAGGAGATAGAATCATGAACACAATAGAAGGGATGGATTTACTTACATCTAGTTCATCCATAATAATGGGAGAGAAATCAGAGTATTTGAGCATAGATGGAGCAAACTGAGTGAATGTGGTAGGAAGAGGTGGTGGAATTTCTCTTTTAACAGATTCATTTTCTGCAAGGAGTGAACTATCATAATGGAAAGCGTAAAGAACTGGAGTCAGAAAACCAAAAGGGAAGAACACACTTTGCATTTCCCAAGCTGAAAGAACTGAAGAAAATTCCAGCATAGGGTTTTAATATTGAAGGATTCTATGTGAAAAATATTTAATGATGCAGAAAGCATCAAAGGAAGATGGGTGGAATACATAGAGTTACTGTACCAAAAATAATTGATCAATGTTCAATCATTTCAAGAGGTAGAAAATGACCAACAGCTTATGGGGTTGAAGGAAGAAGTCCAAGCTGCACTGAAGGCATTGGTAAAAACAAGACTCCAGGAATTGATGGAGTACCAATTGAGATGTTTAGCAAACTTATGCAAATTTGGAACCTTGCACTCGTATATGCCAAAAAATTTGGAAGACAGCTACCTGGAGAACAGATTGGAAGAGGTCCATATTTGTTCCCTCTCCAAAGAAGGGTGATCCAACAGAATGTGGAAATTGTCGAATAATATCATTAATATCATATGTAAGTAAAATTTTGCTGAAGATAATTAAAAAATGGTTGCAGCAGTACATTGACAGAGAATTCAAGCCAGAATCAGAAGAGGACATGAAAGGAAGGATATCGTTGCTAATATTGGATGGATCTTGTCTGAAAGCAGGGAATACCAGAAAGATGTTTAGTTGTGTTTTATTGACTATGCAAACACATTCAACCGTCTGGACCATAACAAACTATGGATAATATTGAGGAGAATGGAAATTCCAGAACACTTAATTGTGCTCATGAGAAACCTGCACATAAACCAAAAGGCAGTTGTTAGTATAGGACAAGAAGTTACTGAGTGGTTTAAAATCAGGAAAGGTGTGTGTCAGGGTTGTATCTTTCTCTGTACTTATTCGGTATGTGTGCAGAGCAAATAATCCAAGGAGATGAACTGTATGAAGAAGAAAGTGGCATCAGGTTTGGAGGAAGACTCATTAACAACTTGTGATATGTGGATGACACAACTTTGCTTGCTGAAAGTGAAGAGGACTTAAGAACTTACTAATGAAGATCACCTCTCCGTGTTTGTCAGTTTGTCCTACTGTGGAGGCTTGCATGTTGCTGTGATGCTGGAAGCTATGCCATCGGTATTCAAATAGCAGCAGGGTCACCCATGGTGGTCAGGTTTCAGCTGAGCTTCCAGACTAAGGAAGGACCCAGCAGTCTACTTCTGAAAAGATTTAGCCAGTGAAAACCTTATGAATAACCATGGAACATTGTTTAATATAGTGTAGGAAGATGAGCCCCTCTGGTTGGAAGGCACTCAAAAGACAACTGGGGAAGGGCTGCCTCCTCAAAGTAGAGCCAACCTTAATGACATGGATGAAGTCAAGCTTTCGGGACCTTCATTTGCTGATGTGGCATGACTCAAAATGAGAAGAAACAGTTGCAAACATTTATTAATAATCAGTACTTGGAATGTATGAAGTATGAATCTAGGAAAATTAGAAGTCATCAAAAATGAGATGGAATGCATAAACATTGATATCATAGGCATTAGTGAGCTGAAATGGACTGCTATTGGCAATTTTGAATCAGGCAATCATATGGTCTGCTATGCTAGGAATGACAACTTGAAGAGGAATGGTGTTGCATTCATTGTCAAAAAGAACATTTCAAGATCTATCCTGAAGTACAATGCTGTCAGTGATAGGATAATACCAATGGTACTGAAGGAAGAAGTCTAAGCTGCACTGAAAACACTGGCAAAAAACAAGGCTCCAGGAATAGATGGAATACCAAGATGTTTCAACAAATGCATGAAGCACTGGAATTACTCGCTTGTCTCTGCTGAGAAATTTGGAAGACAGCTACCTGGCCAGTGGACTGGAAAATATCCATATTTATGCCTATTCCCAAGAAAGGTGATCCTACCAAATGTGGAAATTATAGATCAATATCATTAATATCACATGCAAGTAAAATTTTGCTGAAGATCATTCAAAAGCAGCTGCAGCAGTGTATCGACAGGGAACTGCCAGAAATTCAAGCCAGATTCGGAAGAGGACTTGGAACCGGGGATATCACTGCTAATGTCAGATGGATCCTGACTGAAAGCAGAGAATACAAAAAAGATGTTTATCTGTATTTTATTGAGTATGCTGAGGCATTCAACTGTGTGGATCATAACAAATTATGGATAACATTGCAAAGAATGGGAATTCCAGAACACTTAACTGTGTTCATGAGGAACCTGTGCATAGATCAGGAGGCAGTCTTTCAAACAGAACAAGGGGATACTGCGTGGTTTAAAGTCAGGAACGTTGTGTGTCAAGGTTGTATCCTTTCACCATCCCCATTCAATCTGTATGCTAAGCAAATAATCCAAGGAATGGACAATATGAACAAGAATGGGGCATTAGGATTGGAAGAAGACTCATTAACAACCTGCGTTATGCAGATGACACAACCTTGCTTCCTAAAAATGAAGAGGACTTGAAGCACTTACTGATGAAGATCAAAGACCACAGCCTTCAGTATGGATTACACCTCAACATAATGAAAACAAAAATCCCCACAACTGGACCAATAAGCAACATCACGATAAACAGAGAAAAGATTGAAGTTGTCAAGGATTTCATTTTACTTGGATCCACAACCAACATCCATGGAAGCAGCCGTCAAGAAATCAAAAGACGCATTGCATTGGACAGATCTGCTGCAAAGGACGTCTTTAAAGTGAAAAAAAGCAAAGATGCCACCTTGAAGACTAAGGTGCATCTGACTCAAGCTATGGTGTTTTCAATTGCCTCCTCTGCATGTGAAAGCTGGACAATGAATAAGGAAGACTGAAGGAGAATTGACGCCTTTGAATTTTGGTGTTGATAGTGTCCGGATGGATCAGCCCCTGGAAAAGAACATTATGCTTGGTAAAGTAGAGAGTGAAAAAGAGGAAGACCCACAATGAGATGGATTCACACAGTGGCTGCAACAATGGGCTTAAGCATAACAATGATTGTGAGGATGGCGCCGGACCAGGCAGTGTTTCATTCCATTGTACACAGGGCCTCTATGAGTAGGAATCAACTCGATGGCGCCTAACAACAACAACAAATGAAGATCAACGACTACATACAGCCTTCACTGTGGATTGTATCTCAACATAAAGAAACAACAAATCCTCACAACTGGACCAATAAGCAACATGATAAAAGGAGAAAAGATTGAAGTTGTCAAAAATTTCATTTTACTTCGATCCAGAGTCACCATCCACGGAAGCAATAGTCAAGAAGTCAGAGGATGTATTGCATTGGGCAAATCTGCTGTAAAAGACCACCTTGCAGTGTTAAAAAGCAAAGATGTCATTTTAAGGACTAAGGTGCGTCTGACCCAAGCCATGGTGTTTTTAATCACCTCATATGCATTTAAAAGCTGGGGAATGAATAAGAAAGAGCTATGAAGAATTCATGCCTTTGAATTATGGTTTTGGTGAATATTGTGTATCCCGTGGATTGCCAGAAGAAACAACAAATCTCTCTTGGAAGAAGTACAACCAGAATGCTCCTTAGATGGGAGGATGGTGAGAGTTTGTCTCAAGTACTTTGGACATGTCATCAGGAGGGACCAATCCCTGGAAAAGGACATCATGCTTGGTAAAGTAGCGGTCAGCAAAAAAGAGGAAGACACTCAAGGAGATTGATTGACACAGTGGCTGCAACAATGGATTCAGAGTGATTGTGAGGATGGCGCAGGACTGGGCAATGTTTCGTTCATTTGTATATAGGGCTGCTATGAATTGGATTCAACTCAACAGCACCTGACAACAAGCTGAGATTAGAGTAAGAGGAGAAGTTTAGGCAAGAAGACATAGTTTATTTAGTAAAGGAGTGAATGAACAAGGGAAGTACAGTCTATTTATTTATAGCTCAGGAATTTAGTGCTCAGGAATTTAGAATAAGGTCAGTCTGAATGGTTGTGGGTTTCCTCCGTGCTGGTATAGCAGTATAGGTGCAGGTACACAGTAGGCGGAGTGTTGGTATTAACTAGAATCGAGGTCTTTCCAAAGGAGCACACAAGTATGATCTGAAACAAAAGAGCTGTTGTTGTGAGTTAGGGCATATTTTATAATAATTAAAAATGAGACTAAAGCTGGGTAATGAGGGTCATGTTGATATCAGGTGTGGGGTGAGAGAAAAGGAAAAGCACTAAGGTCTTGGTGGATTTGTAAGATTGTTGTGTTTAGGTTCTAGGAGGGAGTGGAAAGATAGAGAATTTTAGTATGACATGATTGAAACTGAGATATTGGGGGAGTGTTAGTTGTTGATAACAACAAAGTCAAAGGTAGGGCCACTGAAGTGAATTTCAGAGTTAGAGTGGGGAAACGATCATTGAAAAGAAGAATGGTATTGGACATTGAAATTATTAGGAATTTACAAATAAGTAGTGTTGAAGATAGTTGTAGTGAGCTAACATCATAACGAGCAAAGGGAGGTGATACAGGGAATCTTAGATGACAACAACAAAGGTAGGTGCTTCATGAAGGAAGAAGAAATAATTGTCTGAAGTGGGGTGATTATACAAAAATTATACTTACCCTTTCCAAGGTCCAGACTTAGGAGGTCTGCAAAAGAGGCAGCAGCATCAGAATGGAACTAGGTTTATATTGGAACAAAACAGTGAGAGAAACATTCAAGGAAGAGGCTGCTTGTGTAGGCAGTTTTGCTAGTAACTGAACTTGAAAGAAAAAAAAATATGGGAGTGGTGGGTGACCATAGAGATTCTGAAGGAATTTTGGGGTAGGAAGAGACTTCAGAGATCGCATAATCTAATCCTTTACACCTGGAAAGCCTCTTCACAATATAACTAATAACCATCTTATATCCATTTGAATATTTCCTATGACCTTCTCTTTACAAGGCAGCCCATTCCAGAAATGGGACATTTTTCAGTGCTCAAAAATAATTTACCTGAAAAATTAAAGAAAAATGTATAAATCCATCTGACAGCAGCCATCAAAATTTAACAATCTGGTTTCCCTGCTCTCTTCCCCTTACCCTTTCTCATGCTGGGCATTAATGAATCTCTTGCTTCCTGGCTTCCAGTTACTGCTGATTTCATCAGCTGACCACTCTAACAGCTGCCATCATCCCAAGCAACTTCAGAGTAGAAGACAGGCCTGAGTGATGTGTTTCTGTAAAGATTACAGGCAATAAAACTCTGTGGAACAGTTCTACTCTGTAACACATGGGATCACCATGAGTTAGAATTGACTCAACAACAACGGGTTTGGTTGAGTTTCTTTTATCCTAGTCAGTCTTAGTTTGGTAATCCTGTTCATCACTGTGGCAGCATGCACACCTCCATTCATGAAAGGATGGTGGCTGTGCATGAAATTCATTGGCCAGGAATAGAAACAGGTCTCCCACATGGAAGGCGAAAATTCTACCACTGAACCCTTCTGCCAATTACTTGTTGTGTGCTATTGAGTTGATTCTACTCACAGTGACTCTGTAGGATAGGATAGAACTGTCTCATAGGGTTTCCAAGGCTGAAATCTTTATGGAAACCTATTGCCACATATGTCTCACACAGAGCAGCTAGTGGGTTTGAACCTCTGACCTTTCATTAGCAGCCAAGCTCTTAACTACTGTGCCACCTGGGCTCCATTCCAATTACTTACCTGTTGATAAATTTAACATGTTCACATCCTATTTTACATACTTGATCACTTCCTTCTTGGAAGATCTTATTCTTTTGATCTCCAAGTGTGGTGGATACATATTCAGACTCTCTAAGATTTGGGTGTACATAAGATGTAATTTTCCTTTAAATTTTTATTGTGCTTTAAGTGAAACTTTACAAATCAAGTCAGTCTCTTGTACAAAAAAATTTATAAACACCTTGTTGTATACTCCTAATTGCTCTCCCCCTAATGAGACAGCACACTCCTTCCCTCCACTCTCTATTTGCATGTCCATTTGGCCAGCTTCTCTGCCCCTCTGCCCTCTCCTCTCCCCTCCAGGCAGGAGATGCCAAAATAGTCTCATGCCTACTTGAGCCAAGAAGCACACTCTTCGACAGTTTATCACTTTCCATCCCATAGTCCAGTCCAATCCCTGTCTGAAGAGTTGGCTTTGGGAATGGTTCATGTCTTGGGCTAAAAGAAGATCCGGGGACCACGACCTCCGGGGTCCTTCCAGTCTCGATCAGACCATTAAGTCTGGTCTTTTTACGAGAATTTGGGGTGTGCATCCTCCTGCTCTCCTGCTCCCTCAGGGGTTCTCTGTTGTGTTCCCTGTCAGAGCAATCATCAGTTGTAGCCAGGCACCATCTAGTTCTTCCGGTCTCAGGATGATGCAGTCTCTGGTTTATGTGGTCCTTTCTGTCTCTTGGGCTCGTAATTACCTTGTGTCCTTGGTATTCTTCATTCTCCTTTGATCCAAGTGGGTTGAGACCTGTTGAGGCGTCTTAGATGTCCGCTTGCTAGCGTTTAGGACCCCAGAAGCCACTCTCCAAAGGGGGATGTGGAATGTTTTCTCAATAGATTTTGTTATGTCAATTGATTTAGATGTCCCCTGAAACCATGGTCCCCAAACCCCCACCTCTGCTACACTGGCCTTTGAAGTATTTTTATTCAGGAAACTTCTTTGCTTTTAGTTTAGTCCAGTTGTGCTGACCTCACCTGTCTTGTGTTGTCTTTCCCTTCACCTAATTCTCCCCCCACTCATAACCATCAAAGACTATTTTCTTCTCTGTTTAAACCATTTCTCCAGTTAATATAATAGTGGTCTTATACAATATTTGTTCTTTTACAGCTGACTAATTTCACTCAGCATAATGCCTTCCAGATTCCTCCATGTTTTGAAACATTTCACAGATTCACCATTGTTCTTTATTGATGCATAGTATTCCATTGTGTGAATATATCATAATTTATCCATTCATCTCTTGATGGGCACCTTGGTTGCTTCCATATTTTTGCTATTGTAAACAGTGCTACAGTGAATGTGTGTGCATATATCTGTTCCTGTAAAGGCTCTTATTTTTCTAGGGTATATTCCAAGGAGTGGGATTGCTGGATCATATGGTTGTTCTATTTCTAGCTTTTTAAGGAAACGCCAAATCAGTTTCCAAAGTGGTTGTACCATTTTACATTCCCACCAGCAGTGTTCTAGTCTCTCTATAACCTCTCCAACGTTTATTATTTTGTGTTTTTTGGATTAATTCCAGCCTTGTTGGAGTGAGATGGAATCTCATTGTAGTTTTGATTTGCATTTCTTAATGGCTAATGATAGTGAGCATTTCCTCATGTGTGTGTTAGTTACCTGAATGTCTTCTTTAGTGAAATGTCTGTTCATATCCTTTGTCCATTTTTAGTTGGGTTATTTGTCTCTTTGTAGTTGAGTTTTTGCAGTATCATGTAGCTTTCAGAGATCAGACACTGATTAGAAATGTCATAGCTAAAAACTTTTTCATAGTCTGTAGGTAATCTCTTTACTCCTTTGATGAAGTCTTTGGATGAGCATAAGTGTTTGATTTTTAGGAGCTCCCAGTTATCTAGTTTCTCTTCTGCATTGTTAGTAATGTTTTATATACTGTTTCTGCCATGTACTAGGGCTCCTAACATTGTCCCTATTTTTCCTTCCATGATCTTCATTGTTTTAGATTTTATATTTAGGTCTTTGATCCATTTTGAGTTAGCTTTTGTGCATGGTGTGAGGTATGGGCCTTGTTTGATTTTTTTGCAGATGGATATCTAGTTATGCCAGCACCATTTGTTAAACAGACTATCTTTTCCCCGTTTAAGTGACTTTGGGCCTTTGTCAAATATCAGCTGCTCATACGTGGATGGATTTCTGTCTGGATTCTCAATTCTGTTCTGTTGGTCCATGTATCTGTTGTTGTACCAGTACCAGGCTGTTTTGACTACTATGGTGGTATAAGAGGTTCTAAAATCAGGTAGAGTGATGCCTCCCATTTTGTTCTTCTTTTTCAATAACGCTTTACTTATCCGGGGCCTCTTTCCCTTCCGTATGAAGTTAGTGATTTGTCTCTCCATCTCATTAAAAAATGTTGTTGGAATTTGAATCAGAATTGCATTGTATGTATAGATCACTTTTGGTAGAATAGATGTTTTTACAATGTTAAGTCTTCCTATTCATGAGCAAGGTATGTTTTCCCACTTATGTAGGTCTCTTTTGGCTTCTTGCAGTAATGTTTTGTAGTTTTCTTTGTATAGGTCTTTTACTTCTCTGGTAAGATTTATTCCTAAGTGTTTTATCTTCTTGGGGGCTATTGTAAATGGTATTGATTTTGTGATTCCTCTTTGTTGTTGTTTTTGTTGGTGTAGAGGAATCCAACTGATTTTTGTATGTTTATCTTGTATCCTGATACTCTGCTGAACTCTTCTATCAGTTTCAATAGTTTTCTTGAGGATTCCTTAGGGTTTTCTGTGTATAAGATCATGTCATCTGCAAATAGAGATACTTTTACTTCTTCCTTGCCAATCTGGATGCCCTTTATTTCTTTATCTAGCCTAATTGCTCTGGCTAGCACCTCCAGCACAGTATTGAATAAGAGTGGTGATAAAGGGCATCCTTGTCTGGTTCCCGATCTCAAGGGGAATGCTATGAGAATCTCTCTATTTAGGATGATGTTGTCTATTGGCTTTGTATAAAAAAAAAAAAAATTTTTTTTTTGTATAAATGCCTTTTATTACGTTGAGGAGTTTTGCTTCTATTCCTATTTTGTTAAGAGTTTTTATCATGAGTGGGTGTTGGACTTTGTCAAATGCCTTTCATGTGGTTCTTGTCTTTTGTTTTATTTATGTGATGGATTGCATTAACTGTTTTTCTAATATTGAACCATCCCTGCATAACCTAGTATAAATCCCACTTGGTCATGGTGGATTATTTTTTTGATCTATTATTAAATTCTATTGGCTAGAATTTTGTTGAGGATTTTTGCATCTATATTCATGAGGGATATAGGTCTGTAATTTCTTTTTTTTTTTTTTTTTTTTGCGGAGTCTTTACCTGATTTTGGTATCAGGAAAATGCTAGCTTCATAGAATGAGTTTGGGAGTATTCCATCCTTTTCTATGCCCTGAAATACCTTTAGTAGTAGTGGTGTTAACTCTTCTCTGAAAGTTTGGTAGAACTCTGCAGTGAAGCCATCCGGGCCAGAGGTTTATTTTGTTGGAAGTTTTTTGATTGCCTTTTCAAACTCTTCTTTTGTTATGGGTCTATTTAGTTGTTCTACCTCTGTTTGTGTTAATTTAGATGGGTAGTGTGTTTCTAGGAATTCATCCATTTCTTCTAGGTTTTCAAATTTGTTAGAGTACAATTTTCCTAGTAATCTGATATGATCCTTTTAATTTCAGTTGAGTCTGTTGTAATATCACTATCTCATTTCTTATTCTGTTATTTGCTTCCTCACCTGTTTTTCTTTTGTCACTTTGGCCAATGGTTTATCAACTTTGTTAATTTTTTCAGAGAACCAGCTTTTGATCTTGTTAACTTGTTCAATTGTTTTTCTGCGCTAATTTTTATAATTTGCTTTCTTCTGGTACCTGAAAATTTCTTTTGTTGCTCTCTTTCTATTTGTTCAAGTTGTAGGGATAATTCTTTGATTTTGGCCCTTTCTTCTTTTTGTGTATGTGCATTTATTGATATAAATTGACCTCTGAACACTGTTTTTGCTGTGTCCCAAAGGTTCTGATAGGAAATGTTTTCATTCTCCTTGGATTCTATGAATTTCTTTATTCCATCCTTAATGTCTTCTATGACCCAGTCTTTTTTGAGCAGGGTATTGTTCAGTTTCCAAGTGTTTGATTTCTTTTCCCTGCTTTTCCTGTTATTGAATTCCACTTTTATGACCTTATGGTCAGAGAAGATGCTATGTAAAATACTGATGTTTCGTTTTCTGCTAAGGCCTGCTTTATGACCTAATATGTGGTGTATTCTAGAGAATGTTCCACATGCACTAGAAAAGGAAGTATACTTGACTGCTGTTGGGTGGAGTGTTCTGTATGTGTCTATGAGGTGGAGTTGGTTGATTGTGGCATTAGATCTTCTGTGTCTTCATTGAGCCTACTATTATTGTGGAGCTGTCTATGTCACTTTTCAATGCTGATAAAGTTTGTTTTATGTATCTTGTAGCCCTGTCATTGGGTACATAAATATTTAATATGGTTATATTCTCCTGGTATATTGTCTCTTTAGTCATTATATAGTGACCTTCCTTGTCCTTTGTGGTGTAGGTATCGGTATCTGCAGCAGGGAGTAATGCCCTGAACAGGGCAGGGGGCTGAGAACTGTCCCCCAAATGTCTGTGAGGGAAGCGTGTCCCCATTCCCTAGAGCTTACAGTTGGGTGGTTTCTACAGACAGACCGTGGGCACCCAATGCTTTTGTTTGTAAGGACTGGGAGGTACCAGTTGTCCTTGGAACCCTGTCGCAGGTGGCTGGGTGACCTGAGTGGAGCTACCAGTCCTTATGCCCCTGATGTGGGTAGGTGAGGACCCTATTTAATAGGCAAAGCGGTGTCAAATATGAAACACCCACCTCTTCACCGCACAGCTGAAACAGTTGCATTCTGCCAACAAGGGCCTATTCTCCTGAAATAGGCCCACACAGGTCCATGCAGGGGGAAAAGGAACTCAAAGTCCATGGGCCACTTATGCCTGGACAGGAGCTGCTTCTGTCCTGAGCTCCCCTGGTTAGTGGAGCTGGCAAATTATCTTTTCCCCCAATTGTGAATTTATTCCTACTCCAAGGCCGGGAGGATTGCTCAGGGTGCTCAACACGGCCTATTTCAGGCCCAGGGAAATCAACAGCCACCAAAGCCGGCTTGGGAGCTGGAGGCACAGTAAAATATACGAAAGTACTTAGATTCTGTTCAGAGCGCCGTTCTTCTCTGGCTCTGGAGGTGTGAGCCAGCAGTGTGGCTGGCTGCTTCTCCCTGAGGAAACTGTGGCCAAATGCTTCCACCAGCCCGCCGCAGCCCCTCCCGGGAATGTTGCCTGAGGGATCCCAATGATTCAGGTCCTGTAACTTCTCTCCGCTTGTGAACCATCTCTCCCTCTCCCTGCTGCTCAGTCCATTTTCTAAAGTTGCCTTTGATGTTCAGGGCTCCTAGCTTGTCATAAATACAGTCATTTCACTTGTTTTTTTGGGTCTTTGTTGTAAGAGGGATTGCAGGAAGCATCTGGTTATTCCACCACCTTGGCCCCTCTCAATTTTTATTTTTATTTTTTCTCATAGACAGGATTACCTTCTGAGTTCCCAGTCTGCTTCGGGGCAGAGAATAACTTCTGGATTAATTCTAAGTCATTTCAGTGGCTTCAAAGTTTGCTCAGGCACTTTAGGTTTCAATTCAGTCAAACCAGAATTGTCCCTCTCCATCCTTCTTCCTTTCTTCCTGCATTGGTTTAATTTCTGAAAGGTTTGTATACTACAATGATGTCAGATGGTGAGACATCTGGGCTTCAGTCTTCCTTCGTTCTTCACTAGCATCTGTTGCAATGTACAATCATGCCTCGTATCCCAGCCACATTGGCATCTGTTGGGGTTTTTGTACTACCACCTGGTTTCTTGACATACATTCTATATTACATTTTGTTATAATTTCCTGTCGTCATAACCAGAGTCCCCTTCAACATCTGCCTGTTCTGTCTCTCTCAGCTAATAGTCTTGTCAGAATCAAAAGGAAATCCTGTTGATCTCTCTAGTTACTTAGGAACTACAGGAGACTTGTGGCTGCCTTGTGTCTTCTCTCTTCCTATCTGCAAGGACACACCTCAATCGTTTTTCTCTCATTCCATTTAGTTATCAGGGAATCGTGTGTGTGCACATGTGTGTGTGTTTCTTCTACTGTTCTAGAAAGATTTAAGGGGAAATACATTATTTTTGGATGCACAAATTGTTTTGTGGCTTCTGTTAGTATTTCTTTTTTTTACTTTTCACTGACTCAAGAGGAGATAAGATTCCATCAGAGTCTAAATGTCTACTTTCTCTCCAATTCTTTGTGCCAACTCTCTCTATTCCAGGGAATTATTTCTCTATAATTCTAATCAGGGAGAAGATTTTTTAAAAATGTTTTCCATTCTTCCAACTCTTTGTCTAGTCCATCAGGAATATAGCTTTTATTAAAAATAAACCAAAGATTTAACATCTCTTAAGCCTCTACTTTCACTTCTACACAACTGACTGGTCTCAGAGAAAGAGCCATATGATGAAAGTGAAGAAAGGTGATGAAGATTAAGGGGACAGACTTATATTTCTACAATATGATACAATGGTTAATCTGTCCATCTCTTTTGCTGGGGAAATATACACTATAAATTCTGAATATATTAAAACGTATTCAAAGCATTGATGAGCTGAATAGAAAGTAAGGAGTACTCTGAGACAAAACTAAGTAAAAGGAAAAAATGGAAAGTGAGACGGAGAATGCTGACACCAGCTTCTACCTTGAAGACAATCACAGGTTCTAATGACTTGAGTTCAGTTTTCATAGATATTCAGAACATAGGAAAAAGGAGTAAAAATCCAGTACTTGCTTAAATTAGGAAGCCTAATAGAAAATAAATCCATCATAAATTTAGGTCCACCAAATTGGCTAACCCCTCAATGTAAGAGTAAAATGGAAGTAAATACCCATTCAGGGTTTTGTAAGGAGATATTCCCATCTCGAATCCTAGTGCTAAATGAAGGGGTGAGGTAATCCTTTTAGCTAAAAGTTGCCACTGATTATGGGTTGTAGTGTGTATTTACCCTATTTGTGTGATGTAAACACCTCAGTGTACTACTATAGTTTGAGATGGTCCTATGTTGGTATGGCCCTGAGATACTAATAGAAACATTTACAAATTTTCTCTGGAAGAACTTGTCTTTAGTATAAACCTCAAAAAAATTCCCAGAGGTAAAATTTTAGTTAAGGTAAATTTACAATAAAAAATCAAAAAACACCTAAGGAAACAAGGCACCACAAGCTAGAGTCTCCATAAATAAGATACAGAATATTGTAACCAGATATATAAAATTATATACTTCATATGGTTATATAAAAAAATGAAGGACTGAAAAAAAAATTTTAAAGAGCAAGAACTATGAAAAAGACCAAGAAAATTTATCAAAAGACCCAGAGCATGTGCTGACAATGAAAACTATTGTTTTAGGTTAGAGTCACTAGAAATAGACTCTGAGATAGAGATTTGCTTGCCGGAAGTTTATTTGGGTATGTTCTCAGGAAAGAAAACCCACCAGGTAGTAAGAAAAGCAGTATTAGACAGAAGGCGAGAGAGTTGCATCAGAAGCCCCAGGTGATCCTATCGTTAGCTCTGGAGCTAATCACTCTTAAACTATTACTCAAAACCAGACCTTTTTCCAGTGCTTCTGTCTATTACAACAGGCTTCTTGACATCTCCAATAGATATCTCTGAGGCAGAACAAAAGTAATATTTACAAAATCGAAACCTGATATTTCTTCCTCAGGCTGTGTATTCTCCACACACATCGTAACAGTAAATGGTGCCTTTATTGAAGTAGTTCTTCATTTCTGAAACCTGGGAATGATCCTAAAGGGCTTTCTCTTCCTCAGTACGTCACATATAACCCAAAAAGAAATCTTGCCAATTTTACTTTCAAAAGGAATGTTGAAATGGCCCACTTCTCTCCTGTTGCATTGTCACAGTTCTAGCACAACCCAAAACTCAGTCTTGCTTGGAACTCCTCAGTAGTCTCTAGACTCCTCTCTTTTCTTTCAGATAAATTCTCAACCAAATGACCAGAGTAATGTTGTGTTGAGTACAAACACTGTCATACCCCTGTATTCAAGGGTCCAAAATAGCCTTGGACCCTTGAATAGCATTTATGGAAAGAAAAGGTACAAATGAAAAGATGACTGAGGAACTCAGACTTTTAAACTTACTGCAGAGAGGAGGGAGAGTTAATTAAACAATTTTCAAAAAAGAGTGCTAGAAGCAGTATTTTATCTTCTCAACTTCATTAATTTTAGATAGGGGTCTGTTTTCTTTAACAGCCTCTAACAGCAGAATTTGGAGATTTTGTCACACAAAAAATCAAATATCATTTTAAAAATTCAGTTGGTTGTCAGTGGTGTTACATGTCAAGATAGTAGTTACCTTTGATAATTACAGGGGAGCACAGGAAGGTTTCTGGGGTTCCAATTATCTTTTGTTTCTTTATCTGTATGTTGTTTACATGGGTTTGTTCACATTGTGAAAACTCACTGATCTGTAAACTTAATATTTGTGTGCTTTTCTTTTAACTTTTTAGAAAAAAAGTGTGGTTTTATATATGTGTATATATGTATGAACTCTGGTGTTGTAGAGGTTAACTGTTACTGCTGCAAACCAAAAGGTTGCAATTTGAATCCACCAGGCTCTCCTTGGAAACGCTGTGTTTCAGTTCTACTCTGTCCTTTAGGATAGCTGTGAGTCAGAATTGACTCGATGGCAATGGGTTTGGTTCTCTCTCTCTCTCTCTCTATGTATACAAAAGTGCTATTTTAACCATTTTCAGTGTATAATTCAGTGACATTAGTTACATTCACCATTTTGTACAATAATCACCACTATTGCCAAAATTTTTCATCACTCCAAACAGAAACCAAAACCAAACCCATTCCCATCAAGTCAATTCTGACTCATAGCGACCCTTTAGGACAGCGCAGAACTGCCCCGTAGGTTTCCAAGGAATCCCTGGTGGAGTCAAACTGCCAACCTTTTGGTCAGCAGCCATAGCTCTTAACCAGTATACCACCAGGTTTCCAATAGAAACTCAGTACCTCATAAACAACAACTACCCAACTCCCTCTCCCTCCAGCCCTGATAACCACTAATAAATATTGGTCTTTATGCTTTTGTTTATTCTAAATATTTCATATAAATGAAATCTCACATTTGTCCTTTAGTGTCTGATATTTAATTTAGCATAATGTTTTCAAGGTTTATCCATGTCATAGCATGTATCAGAACTTCATTTCTTTTTATGGTTGTGTAGTATTTCATTGTATTGGTGATATGCTTCCATAAAGATTACTGTCTTGAAAACCCTGTGGAACACAGTTCTCTGTAATACATGGGGTCTTCATGAATTGGAATCGTCTTGGTGGCAGTGGGTTTGGTTTTTTGGGTTGGTATGTAAATACTGGATTTTGTTTATCCATTCATCTGTTGATGCTTTTCTTGTATATCTCCTTCCTGATAATATGTTCAAAATACGTGAGACAAAGTCTCGTCTTAACCGTCACACCATCCTTGTTTCTAAGGAGCATTCTGGCTGCACTTCTACCAAGACAGATTTGTTCATTCTTCTGGCAGTCCGTGATATATTCAGCAGTCAAAGGCATCAATTCTTTTTCTGTCTTCTTTATTCATTGTCCAGCTTTCCCATGCATATGAGATGATCGAAAATAACATGGCTTGAGCCAGGCTTACCATAGTCCTCAAAGTGACATCTTTGCTTTTTAATACTTTAAAGAATACATATGTTTTTATATATAGTATACTTCAATATAAAGTTTACATTTAAAACATCAACTGGAGCTATAAGGGGGATTATAGTGTATAGACCATTTTGGCTTTGAATTAAATATGCCAAGCTTTATAAAAAGGACCTAATTTACATGAATTAACTCCTATATGATTCTGCTAATATATGGCAGTGTCATTTGCCAGAGCTTGTTTCCTATAACATTACAGAAGAAAAAAATTGCATGTATTGTTTTAAGCCTCCCAAATACTATGTGTAATTTCTTCTGGGAGAAATATCATAGTTGTATTACTTCATTGATCAATTCTATAAAAGCAAAAATCTGCATAGTAAACTAGGTAGGACATTGATGCCAATTAGCCCTGTGTGGCTGCACATGACTCATTAATTCCTTTTTTTTCCTGTTCCCTACAGGTAACTTACAGATTATTGAGGGGGAAAACTTTGAATTTTCAGACAATGAAAACATGTGTTTTGTGTTTAGTGCAAGCACTTAAAACTGTTTGCTTTGGTCTTGCTGTTTTACAACTGAAACGCCAATTGATCCCTCTGTGCCTTAGTTTCCCAACCTCAGGAACAGCTAACCACCTTCCCCACAGACTGAATATAACGATTATAAGAGGACAAATGAGATCAATTAATTTCTTTGATTAAGAACTTTAAAAGTACTGTACAAGTGGGTTGTTGATACTGTCTGTACAGGAATGAAAAACCCTACAGGGCAGTTCTGTCTTATAGGGTCACTATGAGTTGAGACTGAGTTGATGGCAATGGGTTTTTTTTTTGTTTGTTTGTTTGTTTATACAGGAATCAAAAGCACTGTTACTGGAGCCAGATTATCTCAGTGCACTCCGGACTCTGACACTCACTACCCAGTTGACCGCAAGCAAATTACTTACTCTGTCTTTGCCTCAGTTTTCTCATCTCTAAAGTGGCCTTAACAATAATTTCTTTATGGTACTGCTGTGGAAGATTAAATAAGATGAACATATCTGAAGAATAAGCATAAAAACCAAAAAAAACAAACCCATTGCCTTTGAGTTGATTCCAATTCATAGTGACCCTATAGGACAGAGTAGAACTGTCCCCACAGAGTTCACAAGGCTGTGAATCTTTACAGAAACTGACTGCCACATCTTTCTCCCATGGAGCAGCTGATGGATTCAAACCGCTGATCTTTCATTTAGCAGCCAAGAGTTTAACTAGAGCTCCTTGAGAATAAGCATAATGCCTGTAATATAACAGGAGTTTGCTAAATGGTAGCTTATATAGTTAAACAAGAATTTACTAAATGGTAGCTTATAAAATTTAAAAAAATGTTTTTGAATGGAGAGGAGGATCATGATCCCTAACTTAGCATCTGCCTGTACTTTTTCTGTATTTACCTTGATATGCTCTTTAACCTATTGTCCACATAGAAAGCATTTTCTGACTATGTCATGGGCAGAGCTTAATTTCCACTCCCAAAGCAAAATAGTATTTTACTGGAAGTTTACTTTTATTGAAATATATGTATATACAATGTCAGGGTGCCTTGAAAATTTTTCTGACCCTTTAAATACATTTATGGTAGAATAAAATTGCCCATCTTCCCTTTTAACACATGTTCAGGCTGATTCCTTTGTATCCTACTAATAAACAATGACCAAACAACTATAGATTATAACATTGCAATTTTTATTGGCAGCATGCACTGTTAATCAAATAACACTGAAATCAAATGTTTTCAATCTGTGTCTGGGAAAGCAACTTTATATGATTTTCTTCCTGTGTGTTTTGTTTTTTCCTACCTTTAGAATGAGCCCCGAGGTGTAATTGTTTCATTTAAATAAATTCCTTTTTTCCTGTCCCTTAGAAAAGAGTAAAATTTATGCTAGTTTTTATGGTTGAAATTTTCAATTTATGCAGTAGTAATTAGAATTAATCTCATACAGAATCTGGTCTGCCAGCTCACTCCTTTGCAGCAGTAAACAAGTATATGGTTTTATTCTTGATGTTTGACCAGATTTATCTTGTTCTTTAAAGAAAGCTGGGGCTGCTTGGCTCCTACGAAAAGCTGTCAAGATGAAAAATCCACACCGTAATGTCAATTTGCAGTGCTTGTAGTTCAAAGGATATTTATGGCATATGTGATTTATTTTTCAATCACCCAAGATTTAACAAAGAAACTAAACCATGATTAATCTCAAAGAAATTGAAAGGTGATTTCTTTTTACAAATTTTCAATGAACAGCACAAAGCATGTCGTTTCTAAAGGTGCTATTAGGAACAACAAAAAAATTTATATAGAGTAAATATTTTAAATTACAAGGAAAAAAGACAACATCTGAGGAAAAAGTAAAACAGCTTCCCTATAAGCATGATTTTATGTAAGTTAAAAACTCATTGCTGGTGAGTGGATTCCTACTCCTAGCAACCCTATAGGATGGAAAAGAACTGCCCCATAGCATTTCCAAAGCTGTAATCTTTCCAAGACTGCCACATCTTTCTCCTGCAGAGTAGCTACTGGATTCCAACCCCCCACCTTTGGGTTGGCAACCGAGTGCTTTAAGTACTGCGTCACCAGGGCCCCTTCATGTATGTTAGGATTAATGAAAGTGGAGTGTAACATTTTTTTTAAGTCTCTTTTTTCTGTAAGATTAAGCTTTAATTCTTCAAAAACATAATATCCTTTTGAGTCTTTCAAACGCATTATTTGGAGCCCTGGTGGTGTAGTGAGTGGTTCAGCGCTTAGCTGTTAACTGAAACGTCTGTGGCTGGAAACCACCAGCCTCTCTGAGGGAGAAAGATGTGGCAGTCTGCTTCGGTAAAGATTGACAGTCTTGGAAACCTTCTGGGGCAATTTTACTCTGTCCTATGTTATCACTACGAATGGGAATTGACTCAATGGCAGTGGGTTTTCATTTTTGGTAACATTAGGGTCGCCATGAGTCAGAATTGACTCAATGGCAGCAGGTTGTAGCAGGTATGCTATAATATTAATACACTTTTTAAAATTTTAGATTACATAGATACCACAAGTAAATAATAATTATATATACTGTGTTTAATTATATATGCATTTGAAAAACAGAAGCTTCATCTTGAAGAAAAAAAAAAGGCCTGAACACTTTCTTCAATCCTAACATACATGAAAGGGCCCTGATGTAGTGGTAGTTAGAGTGCTCAGCTGCTAACCAAAACGGTGGGGAGTTGGAACCCAGTAGCTGCTCCTTGGAAATCCTATCGAGCAGTTCTACTCTGTCCTGTAGGGTGGCTGTAAGTTGTAATCGACTCAACGGCCACAGGTTTGTTTTTGGTTTTTATACTATATATATGTATCTCATTAATAAACCTGAGAAAAATAAATGATTTGAAATGGAAATTCAGAAGCGTTAGAATGTCTCCTATGTTTCCAATGCCCTGACCCTTGACTGTGGTAATGAGTTCTTGCAGTTCTTAAATTTTCAAACTAGGAATATCTACTGTACAGTTAACCTCCCAATGGTAGAGTTCATTTACTGCCAAGCAGATTTTTTTTCCAGGTGGGTTGTCAAAAGCAATTGACAGCAATTAACACTGCACCTTTCAGAGGCAGTGATATTGGAGGGGAAAAAAAAGCTGGACAAAAAACTTAAAAAGAAAAGCTGGGTAATATTTGTCTGAGCTTTTCAAAATCTCCCGCTTCTAAGTTATACTCTGTTAGAAGACCAAATCTTTTAGTCCTGCCTTCTGCTGAGTAAGTGCTTGGATTCCTTAAAACCCAGTACCCAGTGCCGTTGAGTCAATTCTGACTCATAGCGACCGTATAGGACAGAGTAGAACTGCCCCATAGAGTTTCCAAGGAGTGCCTGGCGGATTCGAACTGCCAACCTTTTGGTTAGCAGCCGTCCTTACACAATTTTATTTTCTTAATGATAATATCTACCATTGCCAGTTGCACCTGACATAAATTATACTTGAGGTCTTTTCTTTCTTTTTGTACAAAACCAATTTTAGCCTTGTTATGTTCTAACTTTAAAAACTAAACTAATGATCTACAAGAATGCTGCTAGTGCAATGGTTAAGTGCTTGGCTGCTAACTGAAAAGCTGGTGGTTGGAACTCAGCAGCTGCTCCGTGGAAGTATGATAAAGCCGTCTACCTCCGTAAAGATTACAGCTTTGGAAACCCTGTGGGGTAGTTCTGCCCTGTTCTGTAGAGTCACTAGGAGTTGGAAATGACTGGACAGCAATTACTTTGGGTTTTTAATGGTCTAGAGTTCTTATTAAGTGAAGCATTTTTTTTTTTCAGTTAAAAAAAACATGAATTAATCATTCCTATTCATCTAGTAAGAGTACATAACATAACTGTTAAAATAGGGACATATTTGAACTGATGTGAAAGATATCTAAGATATAGTATTAAGACAGAAAATGAGTTTTAAAATAGTATGTTTATATAATTATTATAGCAGTGTGTATAAATATATTTGTACACTAAATAAAAATTTAATAAAACAAACCTTTCAGTATGCGCATAGACAGCCTGACATATGTGCACCAAATGCAACAGTAGCCATTATTTGAGTAGGAGTATAATTAATCTCCACTCTTTATTGCTCATGTTTTTGAATAGAGGAGTTTATTTATTTATTTATTTTTTGATTGTTTTTTAATAGTCAGTGTTATGTGTAATAAGTTATGAGAAAACATCAGAGGCATGCAGACCCAACTGAGGAGGTAGAATTAATGATGGATTTAATTTGTTTCACCTTGACTAGGTTTTCAAAATATTTTGTTAGTGGATAAGAATTATTTATTCATGTGATAGAAGAGTCAGCTCCTACTCATGGTGACCTTACGTATAACAAAGTAACCCTATGTATAACAGAAGGGAACATTCATTGTCTGGTCCTTTGCCATCTTCATTTTCAGTGGTATGTTTGAGTTCATTGTGTCAATCTATTGCATTTTAAAGTGCTAAAATTAAAAAAAAACCATTATTAATGGCATTAAAAAATATCGTTTCTCATAGACTTTTTCTGTAGATGTATGGTTTATAAATATGGTTACTTTTATTTCAATTAAATAATTGCATGAACATTGTTAAACTACCAAACTAAATGTAATACAGCACAGTTATGTTATTGTTAGGCCCTTTTAAGAATCTTTTTAGTTGATTGCATGCGGAGTTGTGATGAAGCAAATTTTTGTTTGTGTTTGTTTTGTTTCCTCATGCCCATATCATTATTTTTACATAGGATCACAGCCTATCTTTTTCATATGTAATTGGGATACTTGCGTTAGGAGCATTGATTTCTATGTTTAAGATGTATACAAAAATTAATGTGAGGGAAGGAATTTAGTAAGGATTCAGTAAGCACTTGTTTTAGACATTTCTTCCCCTTACGTTTTAATGATGTGTTTAAATCACTCTTTCTTATGTACTGCACAGATATTTAGGCTTAATTAATTGTTTTAAAATTATTATATCATTAAATAGATATGCCTTATTTATTAACCATCCTCTCCATTTCTCTTCTATTTTTATCTTTCTCTGACTACTTTTGCCTTGCCTCTTCAATCATCTCCAGCAATATATAAGAGCTCTGACAATGAATGGTAGATCAGAGGACATTTTCTGGACCCAAGCCAATCATAACATCTTTAAGTAATGTTTATATATGCCAAGCTTGCCAACTACTTACTAGTGCATAATGGAAGATAAATATACACTACTACCAAGGCTAAAAGAAGCCAAGACATCTGCCTCTAGCGACCTAATATTTTTTGCATAGCTGTTTATTATTCTCATTATCATGCTATAGTAATATGATTTATTAACCCTTCTGGCATTTTTCTCCTTGACAGCTTCTCAGCTGCTGTTACATTCTTCTTGGATAGGTAAGTACTGTATTTTTTTGCAACTGTGGGTCAAGATTTTTATGTTGAGACTTTGTTTTTAGATAGAGTCCGCTAAAGTGGAAGAACTAGGATATAACACTATCAGAGATAAAAATAGGGTTCAAGGGTTCAAACTTGCTGAGAACAAAGACAAGATAAATTTGGCAATGGGATTACAATGGGATGTTTCAGTATATTTATGTTAGAATGGGTGAAAATATTCTTCACATCACACTTTTTACAGGTCATAGCATTTTATCCTTTATGGAGAATATACTTTTATGACCTATGGGCAGTGTCTTATGAATATTCAAATATTTTAATTTAGAAATATTTTGCTATAATATTAGAAATTTGCATCTCTGTTTTCTGGCATCACTTGGACATTTTCAAGTCTTATTTGAGTTAAGACATCAAATAAGTCTATGTAAAGGAGTACATATTTTGATGCAGTCCATATTGGCTATAACCACCATTTCAAGATGACATTTATCTCTCTCTCTCTTACTTTATCTATCAATCATCTTAATTACTTATTGTTACATTATATTTGATCTTATTTACATATTATATGTAATTAAAATACAACAATAAAAACAAGCAAATAATTTGAAAAGAATAAATATATGTAAATAAACACAGAGATTAATGATTTACTCTCGTTGAACCCTAAATAGCACTCTGTTCCTAGACTACGTGGCAAAAAAAAGGAAAGGATCTGTGTGTGTTCTGTAGTTCCCGTGGTCTGGTAAAGGAAAGCATACACTGTTGTTTATTCTTGGCAGGTACATTCCTTCATGCCGGTGAATCCATAAGGAGTTCACACATAGAATACATTAGGTAGTATCATATTAAAAAAAAAACCATAAATTTATACTGAAGTTTTATTCAGATAGGTAATTTATATTTTCGGATCTCTGTCTGACCTGTTGCTTGTACACAGACATTCCATCTCTATAGATTTACGTCTGAAGTTAGTGAAAATCTTGCTGTAGAATGTAAAAATAATGTGGAGTTTGTTACTTCTTCATGACCTAATTTGATACATTTAGTTTAAAATTGTACAAGGAAGGTATAATTAGCATATTCATAAGGTGGCCTCACTCATTTTAGGTATATCTAGCTGTCTTTAGTCAAGTGATAGATCATATTTGTGTCATGGTAATTTGAATTTTTGAAACGTGTACCTAAAGAAGCATATACTCTGGTGTTGGTTTGAGAAGGTTCCATATGCCTTAGGAGCCTTCTACTGTGAAGAATTTGGAGTGTGACTACCTATTTCCTCAGCTATTCAGATGTATGGTATCATTCTTCTTCATAGAGGTAAACCAAATGGTTATTTTCCAAACATACAGGGAAAAACACAACTGCAATGCAACTTGGAATCTGTTCCAAACTTTTAAAGGAGCTTGTTTGAGACGCCAGAATTCTTTAGCATCTTATCAGAAGGGTATAATTTTTGTCTAATATATTTTAAAGAAAAGTGTGGCAATTTAATAAGAAGGGAGTGTTGGTGATTTTAGTCTCTGTGTCTATCCAGTTTCTTGTGGAGTCTTGTCTAGTCTGATCTAACTAAAAATCATTGCCACTTATACCCAGCTTGTTTAAGGATAAGAATGGTGGCATTCTTCCTTGAGAGTCAGGGAACTGGTACGTAAGCATTGCAGAATCAATTAGGTAATGACTGATTTCCTGTTCATATAAGAAAAAAATCTGGTATATTCTAGCTTTTAAAGAAGCAAATTTCTCAAATTCAGTCTCTTTTATAGTGCATGCTAATGTAAATAAAATAGTAAGTAATGTCATGGGGATTCACGTATTTTACATTTAAATCACTAGTCTTTAAGCCATTAATCACTTTCAAAGATGCTTTTAAGGTAAGTTACTGTTGATTTTTAAGTTTATAGTAATTAAATCATGTATTAATGCTATCATTACTAAAATAACGTTTCATCAAAAGCAAAATCTAGTTCCACCAATTAGCATATCTTCTTATTTTCATTTCAGAGAAGTCATATAAATGAATTAACTTTAATTTATGACTCTTGTTGTATGTATATTATATGTATACTGGGGAAATTTAGGCAAACATTGAGTAATAGCTTTTTATCATAATCGAGTGATGTATAGAACTGCTGCTCAATTCAATCCTGAAAAGTGCTAGGCCCAGAAAATTTGGAGATCCCAAAAAATAGCTTTGGAATTAATAGTAACAAATTTGAAGTATTTGATCACCTTGATTTTGAAGAAGTTGTTAGTGAAAAAGATTAATTTCAGAAAAATTTAGGAGATGTTTATGATTATATCAAAGTGAATCACATAGTAAAGTTTTACAATTTGAGGAGGGGCACAGAGCCAAGGAGGTCATAAATATCACTGCACTTTGCACTGAACACATCGTGAACTCAGGATTGTAAGAGATTTGATTGACAACTGGAGTATGCATTTGCTATTAACCATTTCGAACCAGAATTAATGGCAATGTGTTTGTTTTGGGCTGTAATTCATGGCAGTGTTTCATAATTTTAAAAATTACATCTATTTGTAGGAAACACATATGAGATATATTTTTATTCAGGTTTGGATTTTCCAAGCATCTTTTAAAAGTTAAATTTCCAGTGCGTGGGTTGTATAGAACAAATACATATCCAAATATGGGAAAATATTAAATATGCTTACATAGAAGCTTTCACTGCTGGAGCCTAAAACCCCAAAGAAAGTACCTTGGCTTTCTTTTGCTATCCTATTACATTTGTTATCTAAGCAAGTTAAGACAGACACATAAACAGTTTGCAAACACACAGTTTCAGAAATCCTTTCAGAGATGAGCAATTTAACTACATGCTATTTACCTGAAGATTTCATTGCAGATGTTGTATTTCTTATTACAATCTCGAGAGAGCTAAAATATAGCATAATACTATTTTGAAACTTTTAATTGAAACCTTTTAGAGGTTATACTGTTAAGTAGGGAAAGTTACAAGAAAAAAAATTTCTAGCACATATTTCATAGAAAGAGATTCCATTTCCACAGCAGCAGTGGTTTAAGGGAGGGGATCTATATAGGAAATTGGATTCTGAAAGTATTTAATTATGAATTTCTGAAGAGCAGTACTGAACCTGGCAGCATTAGTTGTTAGATAGTCTTAAAATTCAAAGAGCAATAGGAGCCAGCTTTCCTTGGTGATTGTAACACAAATTAGTGAATAAACATTGTGTGATAGAACTATAAATATATAAAAATGTTGTATAGAGTTGGAACATAAATTTGACCTCATTATAGCACCAGTATCTCTATAGTCTTATGAAACAGGATTAATGAGCAGGAGGCCCCTGGGTTTAGCATATATCAGAATATGATAGACATGTTTTTCATATTGAATACCAATGCCTCTACCACTAAAACAACCAGGTTCATTCAATGTATACTAATTAGTGGGAATTCAGCTCCCATTCTTTCAGAATTCCCACCATCAGCAAGAGGGATGAGCATGTATTTGAGATATGTAAAATTAGAATCCATACTCTTTTGGTCAGAGAGATTGATTTAGGAGCATGTGAAAAACCAAGTTAGATCAATTAAGCTTTGGCACAATATGTTTGAAAGAGATATGGGAAAAGTTGCTTTCTCCTAGGGCAGGTAAAGTAGTTGGATTGAATCTTTTAGCTGCTTTAGTCTCTAAAATATGCTGCAAAGCATTTCTTTAAAATCTTAAAAAGCATAAATGTGACTTGGAGGACTAAGGTGAACTGACCCAAGCCATGGTATTTTCAGTTGCCTCCTATGAATTTGAAAGCTGAACAGTGAATAAGGAAGACTGAAGAAGAATTGATGCCTTGAATTATGGTGTGGGTGAACAATATTGAATATACCATGAACTGCCAGAAAAAACAACAAGTCTGTCTTGGAAGAAGTAAAGGCAGAATGCTCCTTAGAAGCAAAGATGGTGAGACATCATCTCACATACTTTGGACATGTTATCAGAGGGGACAAATCCCTGGAGAAAGACAGCATGCTTGGTAAAGTAGAGGGTCAGTGAAAAAGAGGAAGACCCTCAAAGAGATAGATTGACACAGTGGCTGCAACAATAGGCTCAAACATACCTACTATTGTGAGGATGGCACAGGACCGAGCAACATTTCTTTCTGTTGTATGTGGGGCAGTAATGAGTCAGAACTGATTCGACGGCACCTAACAACAACAGCAGCACCTATTTGCTACTCTAAGGGAAGAGAGTAAAGTAAAGCAGAGAAGGATAGAGGCAGAGTCCTGATGTCATGTTTTGAAACCTAGAATATTTTCAGTAATGCCAGCCAAAATATAGTTACTCACTTTTTTGGTCTATTATCGTTTGGGGTTGATTCTTTATAAATCTACCATGTAACTACTACTTGGTAAAATATGGTATTTGGGGATTCTACATCATTCTGTGAGGTACCCTTGATAGGGGGATACGTGTTTTTACTGTGTGTGTGTGTGTATGTGCATGTGTGTGTGTATCTGTGTGTTTAATTTTTCAACAGGTGTTTTCTTTACCAAGAAAATGCTCAAGTAGAATTATAATTTTTCAATTTTTTGATGGCATCTAAAGAATGGACCTCAGTTTCAGAGGCTTTACTGTTCTAAAGATATTGGCTCTGTTTTGGGGTGTCTCTGAGGAACTATATGCATAAAGTCCTGTCTAGTCTGTAGCCATGCTAGACTTAATTCTCTTTTAATTCACACTCTCCTTTTTTCTGTTATGCATATTTAACAAGTGTCCTCTCTTCTGTCATCATCCTCATTTCCCTTGTTCTTGAGACTACTGATGGAAGAAGAGAACCATTACTTAACAATGAGTAAAAAGTGTTAGTGTTCACCCAGCCATAAGATTCTTCTATTTGTTATCCTTTTTATTGTATGTATTTACTTAATCTTGACGTATGGAGTGACTTAATGAGACCATGGAAATAAATATTATTCCTGGCTCTTTCTTTCATTTAATTATATGAGATTAAAAATATCTAGGCTAATGATTCTTCTCAATTAAATGTCACAGTAACTGCTTTGGATATACTCTTTGAAAGATACAATAGAAGATGTCATTGACTCGTGGTGTGCTGGACTTCCACATTGGGAGGCTCAATTTAAAATGGAAACTAACCAGAAGCCACATAAAATATTAAACAGTTTTTCCTATTGTAGTTAGGTGCCCTCAAGTCACTTGCTATTCATAGTGACACTGTGTACAACAGAACGAAACATTGCCTGGTCCTGCACCATCCTCACAGTTGTTGCTATGTTTCAGCCAACTGCCGAAGCCGCTGTGTCAATCCATCTTGTTAAAGGTCTTCCTCTTTTTTGCTGACCCTTTGCCTGCCAAGCGTGATACCCTTTTCTAGGGAATGGTCCTTGATAACGTGTCCAAAGTATGTGAGCTGAAGTCTCGCCATCCTCGTTACCAAGGAGCACTCTGGCTGTACTTCTTCCAAGACAGATTTGTTCATTCTTTCTAGCAGTTCTTGGCATATTCAATATTCTTCACCAACACCATAACTCAAAGACATCAATTCTTCTTCCATCTTCTGTTTTTCATTGTCCAGATTTCACATACATATGAGAAAAATAAAAATGGCTTGGGTCAGGAACACCTTAGTTCTCAAGGTGACATCTTTGGTTTTATATATATATATATATATATATATAATTTCATTTATTTTGCTGAGAATATATACTACATAACACACACCAATTTAACAGTTTCTGCATGCACCATTTAGTGACGCTGACTACGTTTTTTGAGTTGTGCGACCGTTCTTACCCTCCTTCTCCGAGTTGTTCCTACCCCATTATATAAACTCACTGCCCCCTAAGGTTTTTGTTTAATCTTTTGAGTTGCTGTTGTCAATTTGATCCCAGGTAGATAGTTCTTAAGAGAGTATAATGCTCAAGGCAGACGTTTTTTACTAGTTAAGCTAAACTAATTTTTAGAAGACTTCAGGGATTTTTTTTTTTTTATTGAACTTTAGATGAAGGTTTACTGAACAAACTAGTTTCTCATCAAACAATTAGTACACACAATGTTGTATGACATTGGATAACAATCCCAGTTTTTAACACTTTAAAGAGATATTTTGCAGCAGATTTTCCCAATATAATATGTCATTTGATATCTTGACTGCTGCTTCCATGGGTGTTGATTGTGGATCTAGGTAAAATGAAATCCTTGACAATCAAACTTTTCTCCATCTATCATGATATTGCGTATTTGTCCAGTTGTGAGAATTTTTGTTTTCTTTACCTTGAGGTGTAATTCACACTGAGGCTTGCAGTCTCTGATCTTCATCATAAGTGCCTCAAGTCCTCCTTGCTTTCAGGAAGCAAGGAAGTGTCATTAGTATATTGCACGTTGTTAATGAGTCTTCCACCAACCCTGATGCCATGTTCTTCATATAGCTACAATGATTACTTGTAAAATTCTGCTAGTGAGACTAATGTATTTCTCAGCTATTAGAAAAATAAAATGTAATCCCACATTTTGTAGATGAAGTAAATGAATCTCAGAAATGAAGAGTGTGTTAACCCCTAAATCCCTTCAAAATTTAGTATCTCTGGTAGTTAACTTAGTCCAAAGTGATACAATTAGTTAATAGTGTAGTGTAACTGGTAATGGGGGATCTAATTACTGTTTCAATCTTCTTAAAAAAAAAGAAAGAAATTGCCATCAAGTCAATTTGGACTTAGAGTGACCATACAGGACAGAATAGAACTGCCCGGTAGAGTTTCTAAGGAACAGGTAGTGGATTCAAACTGCTGACCTTTTGGGTAACAGCTGAATGCTTAACCACTGTAGCACCAGGACTTCTTCAGTTTTCTTAAAAAAAAAAAAAAAGGAACCTATAATTTCTTTACTCTGCCTAAATTATGCAATAAGAGAAACTAAAGAGAAAAAAGCTAACAAAAACTTTTCATCTTTATCACTATTAAAAGTAGCAACAAAAAAATCATTTGCTTTTGAGTTGATTCTGACTCATGGTGACCGCATGTGTGTCAGAGTAAAAGTGTGCTCTGTAGGGTTTTCAAAGGCCTATTTTTTCAGAAGCAGATCATCAGACAGAGTTTTCTTCCAGGTGCCTCTGCGTGGACTCCAGCATCCAACCTTTGAGTAGCACCTGAGCACTGTAACAATGTGCACTATAGCATATGATAAAATCAACTCTAGGGAATATAATTGTATAACTATAGGAAGAGCTACTTTCTCAAAATAGAGTAGACCTTAATGACATGAAAGGAGTAAAGCTTTTGGAACCCTCATATAGTGATGTGGCACTATTCAAAATGAGAAGAAACCACTGCAAAAATCCATTCATAATCAGAACATGAAATGTACGAAGTATGGTTCTAGGAAAATAGGAAGTTGTCAAAAATGAAAAGGAATACTTGAAGAAATACATCCTAGGCATTAGCAAGCTGAAATGAACTAGCATCGGCCATTTTGAATCGGATAATAATATGGTCTGTACTGAGAATGACAAATTGAAGAGGATAGTGTCACGTTCACTGTTAAAAAGAACATTCCAAGATCTATCCAGTATGACACTGTAACTTACAGGATAATATGCACATGCCTACAAGGAAGACCAATTAATATGACTATTATTCAAATTTATGCACCAACCACAAGTGCCAAAGAAGAAATTGAAGATTTTTGCCTACTTCTGCAGTCTGAAATTGATCAAACATGCTATCAAGATGCATTGGAAATTACTGTGATTGGAATGGGAAAGTTGGAAACAAAGAGGAAGAATCAGTAGTTAGAAAATATAGCTTTGGTGATAGAGACAATGCTAGAAGTCACATGACATAATTTTGCAAGACCAAGGACCTATACATTAGAAATACCTATTTTGAACAACATAAACTATACATGTGAACTTTGCTAGAAGGAATACACAATAATCAAAGTGGCTGAATCTGTAGGAAGAGACAATGAAGAAGCTCAATATCATCCGTCAGAACAAGGCCAGGGGCTGGCTACAGAACAGACCATCAGTTGCTCATATAATAAAATTAAAACAAGTCCTTAAGAGCCAAAGTACGACCTTGAGTATATCCCACCTGAATTTAGAGATTTGACATATTAAACACTAATGACTGAAAACAGATGAATTATGTGATAACATCAAGGACTTAATACATGAAGAACTCAAAAGGTCATTAAGAAGACAGGAAAGAAAGAAAATACCAAAATGAATGTCAGAAGAGACTTTGAAACTTTCTCTTGAACATACAATATCTAAAGCAAGTGGAAGAAATGATAAAATAAGAAAACTGTACAGAAGATCCCAAAGGGTGACTCAGGAAGGCAAAGTATACCATTATAATGAAAAGTGCAAAAGCTCGGAGTTAGAAAACCAAAAGGGATGAACATGCTCAGCCTCTCTCAGGATAAAAAACTGAAGAAAAAATCCAAGCCTTGAATAACAATATTTGAAGGATTCTATGGCCAAAAAATTGAATGTTGCAGATAGCATGAAAAGAAGATGGAAGGAATACATAGAGTCACTGTACCAAAAAGAATTGGTCAACATTCAGCCATTTCAGGAGGCAGCATATGATCAACAATCAATGGTATTGAAGGAAGAAGTCCAAGCTGCACTGAAGACATTGGGAAAAACAAGGCTCCAGGAACTGAGGGAATACCAACTGGGACGTTTCAGCAAAGGGATGCGATGCTGGAGGTGCTCACTCATCTGTGCCAAGAAATTTGAAAGACAGCTACCTGGCCAACCAACTGGAAGAAATCCATATCTGTGCCCATTCCAAAGAAAGGTGATCCAACTGAATGCAGAAATTATCAAACAATATCATTAATATCACAAGTAAAATTATGCTGAAGATCATTCAAATACTGTTGCAGCAGAACTTCCGGAAACTCAACTGCCAGAAATTCAAGCTGGAGTTAGAAGTGGACATGGAATGAGGGATATCATTGCTGATGTCAGATCTTGACTGAAAGCAGAGAAAACCAGAAAGATGTTTACCTGTGGTTTATTGACTATGCAAAGGCATTTGAGTGTGTGGATCATAACGAATTATGAATAATATTGTGAATAATGGGAATTCCAGAACATTTAATTTTGCTCATGCAAAACCTGGACATAGACCAAGAGGCAATCATTCAGACAGAACAAAGGAATATTGCATGGTTTAAAGTCAGGAAAGATGTGTGTCAGGGTTGTACCCTTTCACCACACCTATTCAATGTGTACATAGGGTTGCTTTGAGTCCGAACTGACTCAGCGGTACCTAGCAACATTAACAGGGGGAAATAATATAGTTTTAACATTTTCTAGATATTCCCGTAGAGGAAGATGCTCAAATCAGCCAAAACCTGATGTTTCAATTTTCTTGGCAGCTTTAGCTCTACTAAAAATTTGGGAATACTAATGTCGTTGTCCATAAGGTGAGGGAACCCCGTAGGTTCAAATCATCAGCAAAACAGTCTTCCAAACTTAGTTCCTCATTTGTTTACACCTTCTGCTAAGATTAAAAATTTGAATTAGCCAAATAACTGAAACTTATTATAAGTCATATTCTTCAAGTAAATTTAAAACCCTAGATATGCTTTGATTGGTTGTGAATTAATCTTTGGTGCACTAGGTTCTTCAAAACCAACCTCCTAAAAACCGATCACCCTGGAGTGAACTTAAAGAAAAAAAAAGTGTCTGAATTCTCGTGTCTGAACAGAACAACGTGAATGTGTGAAGCTGCATGTCTTTCGTTACCTACCAGGTGGAGCGAGGCCAACCTGAGATAGCTGGTCTCTGAGAATCTTAAACACAATGCGTAACATCTGATCTTGTTTATAGTGCTTTCCTTTAGTAAGATGCGAAGCTTTTAGACATCTGCATTTCTCCATTTATCTTTGACTCTGCTGTACTTTGTCATAGCTTTTTATGCTCATAGTTTCTAATTATATCGAAAGTATAA
Organism: Loxodonta africana; assembly: GCF_030014295.1. Lineage (NCBI taxonomy): Eukaryota > Metazoa > Chordata > Mammalia > Proboscidea > Elephantidae > Loxodonta > Loxodonta africana. The sequence goes on from NC_087345.1 coordinate 47,074,851, forward strand.
TTTTTATAAAAAATTTTTATAGCTCTTTAATTTACAATGTATAAACATATACATTGTTTAAACGTTACAGTAACCTTTTAAAAGACACATTTTATTATTCCATTTTTTCCAGTGAAAGACCTTAAATACAGAGCAAGTGACATCCAGAGCAAGTGACATCATTCAGTTATTCAATAATTATATATCGAGTGGCCTCTATATGCCACACAGTGTACTGGCCTTAGACTAGCATTAGATGATCCAGAAGTTATTTACTTGGCAGGTGACATAGCTGGCTTCAAACCCTGGATTTTTTTATTTCAAATTCTGTTCATTTCTACTGTACAACATGACAATAATACATATCAATCTAATAATTACAATTTTGTTAAAGTGCTTATACATATATCACTTGGAATTACCTTCAAATAACTTAAAGATAAGAAATCTATAGGTAATACCATCATTTATTTACGTAGGAGCACGAATTGACAATTAGACTTGTTAAAGGTTACCAGTTCATTAAGAAGCCATTAGTTCATCGATGTGTTTGTTCTCCATGCTCACCAATTTGCTTCAGTAACATATTTTTTTCTAATCTGAAAATTGAAAAGGTTACAGCAGATCCTGTGTATGTCTAGAAGATACAAAACAGACTTGTTAAATAAATGAGAATATATCTATTCGATGGACTGCTCTTCTTCCATAACAAATCGTAGGCAAATTGTGATTGAGACTGAAAAATTTTGTGATGAAATTTTATGTGAATAAGCAGTTTACAAATTTCTACTTTGAGAAATTTTAATCACAGGTGTGACCTCCACTAGGTTTAGCATATAAAGTCACTTGACCGCCATCTTCTAAGAATCTAACACTAGTTTAACATAAAAAGAGTTTTATGTTGGTAACACCAAACAGAAGAAAAGACAAACCCTTTGGAGGATGGGGGAGCAAACAGCTTTCAATTCAGGTTATAAAAATCTTCTGCAAAGGTAAAGATCAATGAAATTCACACATAAAATTTACAAAATAAATAAGGAAATAATCCACTAGTAGCAAGAGTCAGCAGAGAAAAACAAACTGCAAAATGAGGTTCCCCCAAAATGGCCGTTGCTGTGACGTTCTGGCTTAACAGTGTCTTAAAGAGAAGTTTACTTATCTCTCAAGAAGAATGGTATTACGTAGTCTAGGGCTAGCATGACCAGCCATGTTTGAAAGTTCCTTTTATGACAGTGCTTGGCCACACCTGAGCTTCTTGGTCCAGTGTTACAAAATCTGTGCCCAATATTCTAGGCAGGAGACAAAAAGAATTCAGACTCTTGAGGAAGATTGCTAGAAACCATCATATGATACTTTTGCCTATTTTGCATTGGGGAAAAAAAAAATTTAGGCACAAGGATTCAACCGATTACCAAGGAGAGCTGGGAGATGTGAGTAACTGAACATAGCAAGTTCGAACAAAGAGTGATAAGGAGAAACATAACACCCTTGAGAATCTCTGGACTTACTGGGGTGGGGAGGAAGGATGCTGAGTTTCAGCCTATCTTAACTGAATATTTCAAAAAACTGGCTCACTTGAACATGCTGGTTGGCACTGGCATCACTGACATCAGGGCTAAATTTATAATTTACAATTGACATATATTTTAATGTTTTTTAATGTTTTAAAAATCACTGTAACGGACTTACCTTTATTAGTTTACTTTGGATCATTTATATAAATTATCATAACTTTTTATACTCAGTATTTTTTCGCTGTTTCTGTTTCCTTTTTAACACTTGCTACATTTATACTGCTTTATTTGTTTTCATAATTTCCACTCATTTAAACTATAGGTGTATGATTTTAAATTCTACTAGTGTCAAACATAGGCTCAGGTGATGTTCAAATTTTCATATTCAAAAATAACAACAACAAAAAAAGTATGCTGCCATTTATGTATGTCAAGGAATTTGATGTGCTTTTGTAGTCCCCATTCACTGCTCACCTACCCTCAAGTCCTGATATTTTGTATTGAAGTTCAGTGATAAAGTAGGGGGAAGGCCAATCAGATTCCCGATAGCTACAATCTTAACTTTGTAGTCTAACCCACTTCTGCTTAAGTGTTATATTAGCAACCCAAACTTTATATCTTGATTAGAAGATTAGAATATGAACGTACTTTTGCCAGATGTCCCCAAAATATTGGCCCAACACTTAACAAATGATTTATTTATCTCTGTTGCTTCTATCTAGAGAGAGAGAAAACAACCAACCAACTAAACACATTTATTCTCTAACTTGAATCTATTAGTTTTCTTAAAAGTCACCTATGCTATTTTCTACCACGAAAGGTCTATAAACTGCGTGTTCTTTTTATCTAGGCAGAACATTGAATAATGTTCTGTCAGTTTGTAATACTGTGGTAGCTTGCATATTGCTGTCATGCTGGAAGCTATGCCACCAGTATTTCAAATACCAGCAGGACCACCCATAAATGACAGGTTTCAGCCTAACTAACACAGATAGGAAGAATGACATGGCAGTCTACTTCTGAAAAAACTGACCAGTGAAAACCTTATGAATAGCAGCAGAACATTGTCTGATGTAGTGGCAGAAGATGAGGCTCTCAGGTTGGAAGGCACTCAAAATATGACTGAGGAAGACCTGCCTCCTCAAAGTAGAGTCGACCTTAATGACATGGATGGAGTCAAGCTTTCAGAACCTTCATTTGCTGATGTGACACGACTAAAAATGAGAAGAAACACCTGCAAAAATCAATTAATAATCAAAATATGAAATATATGAAGTATGAATCTGGGAATATTAGAAGTGGTAAAAATAAAATGTAACACATAAAGATAGATATCCTAAGCATTAGTGAGCTGAAATGGACTGATACTGGCCATTTTAAATCAGATAATCATATGGTCTAATATGCTGGGAATGACAAATTGAAGAGGAATGATGTAATGTTCATTGTCAAAAAGAGCATTACAATATCTATCCTGAAGTACAACACTGTCAGTGGATAGGATAAGATTCATATGCCTACAAGGAAGTCCAGTTAATACGACTATTATTCAGATTTATTCACCAACCACTAATACCAAAGAAGAGGAAATTGAAGATTTTTACCAACTTCTGCAGTCTGAAATTGATCAAACATGCAATCGAGATGCATTAATATTACTGGTGATTGGAATGTGGAAGTTGGAAACAAAGATGGATCAGTAGATGGAAAATATTGTCTTGGTGATAGAAAAGATGCTGAAGATCACGTGATAGAATTTTGTAAGACCAACGACCTATACATTGGAAATAACCTTTTTTGAACAACATAGACAGTAACTGTGAATCTCACCAAATGGCATACACAGGAATCAAGTCGACCACATCTGTGGAAAGTGACAATGAAAAAGCTCAATATCATCAGTCAGAACCAGCCCAGGGGTCAGCTGTGGAACAGATCATCAGTTGCTCATATGCAAGTTCTAGTTGAAGATGAAGAAAATTAAAACAAGTCTATGAGAGCATGAGAGCCAAGGTGTAAACTTGAATATATCCCACCTGAATTTTGATGCCATCTCAAGATGAGATTTGATGCATTGAACACTAATGACTGAAGACCAGATGAGTTGTGGAATGGCATCAAGGACATCATACATGAAAAAAGCAAAAGGTCATTAAAAAAAAGGAAAAAAAGGAAAGAAGGAGAAGGCCAAAATTGGATGTCAGAAGAGACTCTGAAACTTACTCTTAAAAGTACAGCAGCTAAAGCAAATGGAAGAAATGATGAAGTAGAAGAGCTGAACAGAAGATTTCAAAGGACACTTGAGAAGACAAAGTAAATATTACAAGGAAATGGGCAAAGACCTGGAGGTAGAAAACCACGCTGGGCATTTTTCAAGCTGAAAGAACTGAACAAGATATTCAAGCCTCAAGTTACAATTTTGAAGGATTCTATGGGCAAAATAAACCCTGGTGGTGTAGTGGTTAAGAGTTGCAGCTGCTAACCAAAGAGTTGGCAGTTCGAATCTACCAGGTGTTCCTTGGAAACTCTATGGGGCAGTTCTACTCTGACCTGTAGGGTTGCTATGAGTCAGAATCGACTTGATGGCAGTGGGTTTTGTTTGGATGGGCAAAATATTGCATCACACTGGAAGCATTAGCAGAAGATAGAAAGAATACACAGTTACCGCACCAAAAGAATTGGTAGACATTCAACCATTTCAGGAGATGGCATATGATCAAGAACCAGTGGTATTGAAGGCAGAAGTCCAAGCTGCACCGAAGGCATTGGTTTAAAACAAGGCTGTAGGAAATGATGGAATACCAGTTGAGATGTTTCCATCAACAAATGAATGTAGCTCTGGAGGTGCTCGCTTGTCTTTGCCAAGAAATTTGTGAGACAACTACCTGACCAACTGACTGGAAGAGATTCATATTGTGCCCATTCCAAAGAAAGCCGATGCAACAGAATGTTGACATTATCGAACAATATCATTAATATCCCATGCAAGTAAAATTTTGCTGAAGATCATTCAAAAATGATAGCAACAGTATATCAATAGAGCACTGTCAGAAATTAAAGCTGGATTCAGAAGAGGGTGTGGAACAATGGATATCATTGCTTATGTTCGATGAATCCTGGCTAAAAGCCTAGAATACCAGAAAGATGTTTGCCTGTGTTTTGTTGTCTATGCAAAGGCGTTCAGTTGTGTGGATCATAACAAATTATAGATAACATTGCAAAGAATGGGAATTCCAGAACACTTAATTTTGCTCATGCAGAACCTGTGCATAGACTAAGAGGCAGTCGTTCAAATAGAACAAGGGGTACCTGATAGTTTAATATCAGGTAAGGTGTGTGTCAGGGTTGTATCATTTCGCCATTCTTAATCTGTATGCTGAGCATATGTTCCAAGATGCTGGACTGTATAAAGAAGAATGTGGCATTAAGATTGAAGGAAGACTCTTTATGCAGATGACACAACCTTGCTTGCCGAAAACGAAGAGGACTCTAAGCACTTGCTGGTCAAAGTAGAAGGAAGAGGAGTAATGGAATAATACATTTTTAGGATGAATACATGCTGTCTAGACTAAATGGATTGCTTACAGTCAAATTAGTAGTAGTAGTATTTTTCTTATGCGGCACTTTTATGGCTTTCTTGACTTCACTTTCAGTGAGTATGTACCAGATATGTTGATAGGTCTGTTAAAGTTAACCAGACTGACTTGTAATCTGTTACACCCTATACTCTTTGATGTGTGTGTATGTGTGTGTGGTGGGGGAGGCCAGTTATGGGAAGGGACAGTAATAGGAGAGTGTAAGACTTACTGCTCAGCTCTCTCCAGAGAAATCTGCCTTGAAAATTCTGTTTTTGAACTCTCAACCATCTTGCGTCTTTGAGGTAATTGAGGGATTTATTTTAAATATCAAGGTGAATTAAGTGATCCATCTATTTTACGTTGATGACTAGGCCAAAATTTTATTTTTAACCTGCTATCATATTCATTTTTAAATTGTGTTTTATACTTGAGAATTTCCTTCAGCTAACATCTGAGGGCCTTAAAGTCATGAACCATGCCCTTTATCCCTCTTGTTTCTCCTATTACCCTAACACAAATTGGCCGTAATTAATATTTTTTAGGTGGACGATGAAATCAGACTTCAAACACAGACAGTAGAGAGTCAGAAGCTAGATCTTAATGGGGAAAAGATACATTATATGCAGGAGATTTAAAGAATGGTATTAATAGGACATATTTGAGGTAGTACTTCAAAGGAAAGGTAACAGAAAACACTGCACTTAAGATTGAGGGAATAGTATTGAAGCAGCTGTACTGGGAGAACCACATCCAGGGTGCCTTTGATGTACATGAACCTGACTTCAAGGACAAAATGCTGAACCTTGAGCCTGACTCTGATACTGTAATATATAAAACTTCCAGGGGTCATGGGAGGGAATAAGTGTATTTTGCATGTGGAAAGAATAGAAATATTTTGTGCAAAGAGGGTGAACTATAAAATCCAAAACCAAACCCATTGCTATCGAGTTGATTCTGACTCATAGCGACCCTATAGAACAGAGGAGAACTGCCCCATAGGGTTTCCAAGGAGTTCCTGGTGGATTCGAACTGCCGACCTTTTGGTTAGCAGCAGAACTCTTAACCACTATACCACCAGTGGTTTTAAAACGTGCCCACAAGTTCTTTGACATGCCTCATCCCTTTAAGGGTTCAAGTTGATGTTAACTCCCCTTGAACCTGGACAGGACATGGAGACTACTTTGAAAAATAAAGTGCAGTAGGAAGGAAACTGCAAATTTGGAGACAAATACATGCAGCTTCTGCTGGTCATTCTTGGGGTGAACGCTCTGCAAGACATCAGCCTTCATGTAAGTTACCCAGTTTGAGGCTGCCATGTGGGGAGATCAAGTGCAAAAAAAACCACATACAGAGAGAAAAAGATGCCCAAGTAGCCCCAATTGTTCTAGTGCTAATAGTTTGAGTCTTTCCAGCCCAGGAATTAGCTATGCAGGTGACAAAGCCTTTGAGATGACCCTATCCCAGCTACCATCTAACTAACAGTTACTGCATGAGAGACCCAGGAGAGGACTAGCTGAGCCCACACAACTGTTGGATTCATGAACAAAATAAATGATTGTTATTGCTTTAAATCACTCTTTTGAAATGTTACATAGCAATAGATAAACAGAACAAGCATTATTGAAATATTGAGAGCATTTTTTATTATTATTATTTTAGAAGACACATGAGAAATGAGCCAGTAATGGGTTTTATTTTAGCATTTTGGTTGAAATCATTGGCACTATTAACAGTTTTAGATGACACTGTGGTTCAGCACTAAGACGCTAACTGAAGAAATGTCAGCAGTTCAGACCCACTAGCCACTGTATGGGAAAAAGATGCGGCAATCTGCTTCTGTAAATATATACAGCCTTGGAAGTCCTGTGGGGCAGTTCTGCTGTGTCCTGTGGGGTTACTATGAGTCGGAATAGACTTCAAGGCAAGGAGCATAGTTTATTGACATTTTGGTTCAGAAAATTAATTTTTATAGAGGCTTCCCTGTGCGTTGTAGAATATTTAGCAGCATCCCTGGCCTGTACAAAAATAGATAACCTGTGGCACACCCCTCCACCCTTTTCCCCTCCCCCATTTGTGACTATCAAAATGTCTATAGACATTGCCAAATGTCCTCTGGGGGAAAAGTCACTCCTGGTTGAGAATCACTGGTCTAGATAAATTTTAGGAAAGAACGGTAAGAGAAAAGGAATCCTGAGAAAGAAAAAAGAGTATAAAACTTTATAATACAGATGGCTAAGAATTCAGATAAAAGCCCTTACTTATAAACTCCAAAGTAGAGTGTCTTAGTTATCTAGTGCTGTAACAGAAACACCACAAGTGCATGGCTTTAACAAGGAGAAGTCTATTCCCTCACAAATTTAGGAGACTAGAAGTCCGAATTCAAGGTGCCAGCTCCAGGGAAAGCTTTTATTTCTCTGTTCGTTCTGGGGGAAGGTCCTTGTCATGAATCTTCCCCAGGTCTCGGAGCTTCTCAGCACAGGAAGCTTGGGTCCAAAGGGTACACTTTTCTCCCAGCGTTGCTTTCTTGGTGGTGAGGTCCCTGTCTCTCTGCTCGCTTTTCTCTTTTGTATTTCAAAAGAGATTGATTTAAGGCACGACATAATACTGTATATTGAGTCCTGCCTCATTAACATAATTGCCTCTAATCCTGCCTAAGTAACATCATAAAAAAAATAGAAGTAAGATTTTCAACAATAGGAAAACCACATCAGATGACAAAATAGTGGACAATCACATAATACTGGGAATCATGGCCTAGACAAGTTGACACGCGTTTTGGGGGGACACAATTCAAACCATAACATAGAGACACTAACTACTGAACCAAGCAAATTCTAGAAATAGATGTTCCGTTTGGAAAATCTTCAGAATGTCCATGCCAGCTATACTTTTGCAAATACATAAAAATAGATTTCCTTTAGTTATGAGGCTAATGAGGGTCACCAAATAATTGTTTATTTTTTCTGTGTACTTTTTCATATTTGAAGTTTCTGCTAATTTTTCATGTATTTTTAATTGCTTCAATAAAAATACGTTTATCAGTTAATGGCTTTTCAAAAGATGAGTTTTGTTCCTCAGATAACCCCATAATTTAGCATTTGGGGCTTTTAAAAATGCTTATCAAGAACCAATCGCTAATTGCAACTAATGGGATATTCTGTGCATTTCTGACAGAATAATTCACATCTTCAGGTTTTGATGGTAATAATTGCATGGCAACTTACAATTCAGAAAGAAAATCCTATCAGAATTTCTAGTCATGGAAAAGGAACAAAGGGCTCGGGGTTGGGGGTGGAGGGAACATAAGGTTTTAACAAGTATTCTTATTTTCTCCTGTGGTATTAATGTTTTAAAAATATTGACATGATATTCCTAATTTCCCATTTTTGTTGAATCCATAATCTAATGTAAGGGATTTCAGAACAGGCTTTGTCTGCATAATTTGTTATAGTTTGTTAGATTTACTTCAGCTTTTCTTTCTAAACATCAGTGTTGTCTTAATAATTATAAATACTAGCTTCCTTTTTGTTTTATTCACTTTAGTAGGCCAGGGGAAGTTGGTTGGCCAAAAGAAAAAAGTTGATTTTATTCTGTACAGGGGCCAATGATGGATGCCATTATTTCCTAACAATTCTGTTTCAAATGCTGTTTGTCACGAGCAGTGAGAGACCACGAGAGGATAAGTATAAATCCATCTTCACTACTGGACAGTATAAATCTATCACCAGTACCATGAAAACAGCTCAGAGGGTAGTATACACTGCTAAGAGGCCAGAAGCATCTACTGCATGTTTCAAGGGCAGGAGATTCAACTGCACCCCACCCCCAAATATCAGCGTACATTTGTTTCCACTGAAAGTCCAAGCAAGCTAGTGCCTAGTCATAATCTGGGTTTAACTTTCAAATATATGAGACATTATCTTTTTCTTGGTAATTGGAATGTCACTGTTACAAGGCATATATCTGTCATCAATTGACAGCTACCACTTATCAGAAGAGCAGGACATCCTTTACACAGAGCTTTCAAATGGATTAAATCCATTTTTTTCCTTTTTACAAACTTTGCACAGTGCAGTGACATATGAATTGATCTGTAACCTATTCATAACTTTCTGATGGGTTTACCCCTTTCATTTTTCAGAAGGGAAAGGAATTGTAAGCTGGATAGATCTGCTGTGCCAGTACATTTACCCTTTTATAACTGCTTTTCATTTTAATATTACTTTTTGCAAGGGCAAGATGCTAAATGGGATGAGATAATTTGTATTTTGTCACATTTGCTTTGAAAGATTAATGCACACCAGCAAGCAGGATCAAAAAGATAATATTAGGTAGAGGTAACTTATAAAGCAGAGGCAGTAGTTAAACTATCTAAAAGCAAAATTGAAATGAAGTTGTATCGAAATGGTTTCTTACTTACTTTTCATGTTTATCTGATTTAATTTGGCCATATTGTACTGTGTAATGTCTACATGTACCCCCTTTAGCAAACTCTTAATGGTTTATAAATGTCACTGGCAATTAGTAGGTGGTTTGCTTTACACCTGTGAAAAACCAATGGGACTTCTTTTCACCATAGTTGCAAAGAATATACAGTATACTAACACACCAGAACTATATTAACACGTCAGAATATACTAACACCATCAGAAACATATTAAAAATACTTGATTTGGAAGTGATTTTTTATAAAAGTACAATGTTTTTTTTTAAAAATTCAGGTGACATTACTGAACTTCAATTAATCATTCGTACTCCAGAATGATAACTTAAAACTGATGCTCAGTTAAGACATCAAGTAAATCTACGTAAAGGATTTCATAGTACCAAAATGAAAGGAATAGACTTTTGAATGTGTCTACAGTAAATCTTGATTAGAAAAATAAATGAACACCGGAATAATGCTCAAGAACCCAAGTGTTGAAATCTGGCAGACAGGAGATTGAAACCTGCGTCTGCACTCATATGGGTCTGTGAAAGTCATTTGCTTCTCCAGTGCCTTCCCAAACAGGAACAAGGACAATTATTTAAAAGGTTTTGTGTGAGTGAACATGCCTGAATAAATTGAAGCATTATTATTGTCCTTTATTAAAAGTAGTGGGACTATTTAGAAATTAGTGTATGTAATTATGTAATATTTGACTATAGTATAATGAGATAAATTTTCATGTGACTTCTTATAACTTCAAAGTCAGTCCTGAAGCATACCATATAATATAAAATAATCTTAACAATGGTGATTTTTTTTTTTTTGGTCATTTTTGGTTGCAGTTGTCTAACTCATATCACACCTGTCTTAACTTCTTAAATGTTGTCTCTCTTTTTCTTCCTTTCCTTCATTGTTTTTTTCCTTTCATTCTTACTACCGCCCACCCTTTCTCCTTCCTATATATTTGTTGAGGATTTTTATGTGTTAGGTATTGAAATATACACTGGGAATACGTATCAAAGAAAACATGAAAGTACTTGTCCTCAGGGTAAAAAAAAGTCTGCCTAATAGAGGCAGAAATTCTTCAACAAATAAAAAGAATGACATGCTAATCGGTGCTGTGGTTTTCCACCTCTTTCTAGCCATATGTCTCACCAGTGGTAGACAAGCACATATTATCTGTGCCTAGGCCTTAAAACAGCAGAGAAGCCTCTGCCAATCTCTTACTCATCCTACTTTTTGGAATTCTACATGCCTTAGCTTCAATAATGCAGGCAAAGAAAATGGCCTAGGGGATGATGGCAAACAAGATGGAAGGGACCTGGGCCCCTGGATGACTGCATGGAGCAGACAGTCTCCTTGCTGCCGTGGACTCTTCCGTAAAAGACAAATAAATTGACTTTTATGAGCTGTAAGATACTATATTCTTAGATCTGTTTGTTATAATGACCTACCTATCCTTTACTCTCATTCATCAAAACTCTTCACCCTATACCCTGTGCTCTTGTCACCCAAAATAAATGCCTGACATCATGAACATGGCATGTGTTTTCCCTCTTTTATACCTGTCTAAATGCTTGAGTGTCTTCTTGAAATATACTTTTATTTATTATACATATAAAATAGTCTAGCTCATCAAAAGTCACTTCTTACACTCACCATAAATGTCACTCACCTCTTCTCTGAAAACTTCTTCCACCCCCAGTCAGGATTTCTTTCTCTCTTTCCTGCATTGCAATATCATACCTGTATCCATCAGTTAATTGACAGATCAATTTCTGTATTCATTCAAAAGTTCTGTTTTTGTTGTGTGCCATTGAGTTGATTATAGCAACCCTGTAAGACAGAGTAAAGAACTGCCCAGTAGAGCTCCCTAGACTGTAATCTTAATGGGAGAAGATCATCAAGTCTTTTCTCCCATGGAGCTACTGGTGGGTTTGAAATGCCAATTTTTCAGTTACCAATCGAATGTTTTAACCATAGCACCGCCAGAGCTCCTTAAAAGTTTTAGTGTGTTTCTTATACACTACGCTAGATTTTTGGAAATGCCTTTTGCACTGTAACTATGTATATCTATCCTGCAAATAAGCCTGTAAATTAGTCCAGGGCCAGGACCATATTTCATTTTTCTTTGCTTATCCAAAATCCAGCACAGTATCTGTAATTTAATAAAATTTTTTAAAGTATATTAATAAATTCAAACAGAGCTTGAATTTTTTAATACAGGTTTGTCTACATACCTGTACAAAATAATACAGTAAACATCAGAATCAAAAACTGTTACTTTTGAGACAATTCTGATACATGGCAACCCCGTGAGCTGCAGAGTAGAATTGCACTCCATCAGGTTTCCAAGGCTGTGACGTTTTGGAAGCAGATTGCCAGGCCTTTCTTAGGTGCTTTGGGTGGGTTGGAACCACCAACCTTTTGGTTAGTAGTTGCGCACTTAATCGTTTGCACCAATCAGGGACTCATAAAATCAAATCCTTACTCCTTCACTTCCAAGCTATTAGACCTTGGGCAAATTACTTAAACTCTTTGAACCTCAGGTTCCTCATCCATAAAGTAGAGATAACAGTGGTATTTATTTCATATGATTGTTCAGATTAAATGGGATAATACGTGTAAAGCCCTTAATAGTAAATAAAGTTTAAGTGACACTTTTACATTTCAGTATTATCTGCAGCACACTTTAAACAGTATTTTGATAATACTGTACTTCCATATAGTATACAGTCTTCCAAAGGCTAAATTATGTGTGTGTGTATATATGTATGTTAGCTTCACAATGGAGATATAAGGACTTATGTTCCATTAAATGTTAAGAGATGTTACTCATTTTATCAGCCTTTGGCCATAACAGATTTATGTATTATGATCTACTAGCCTAAGAAGATGAATGAAGATGTGAGAATAGCATGATACATCCTCAGAGGGTAAGGTCAGTCTAATTCTTGTTGGTTGAAATGTCCGACAGCTGTTGGAACATATTGTCATTTGGGAGGAAAAAAGGATCAATTTATCAGAATCAACAATACTCACAGAGGGAGTTGTGCAGACTCATAGCTACCTTTATAGTAAAGCTAGTCAAAAAAAAAAATCATTTAAACCATCTTTTGTACATAAGAAGACACCAGTTAACGGGAACACTATTATCTTAAACATAAGCAAAACTACTGAATATAATGGTGTAAATGTCATTGTGTTTGTTGTTTTTCTTTTTGCTTATGTGTTCGAGGGAAATAATTTAACAGTAATTAAACAGAATGAAAACTTGGTCTCCAGAGATTTTCAGAATATGTAGTTGGCAGTTCCAGGTGGACTAAACTGTGAGCTGCTAACCGTTTAATAACATCTCCTTCCATAAAACCGTTTTATCAGTGCTCTTTAGTACTCTCATGGTGGGAGATGCCTTTTCGTTTTCTGACTTAATGGCTGTACGTCAATAGCTATTGGGTTGTGGAAAAATGCAGATTCTGTTAGGGAAGAGAACCTAAGGGTGGGGTGGGGGAGATTATGTACAATTGGCAGCTACCCTTTTATGTAAACTCAATTGAGCTTTGCCTTCCTCATACCTGCCTTAAGACTACAAGCACCTTGACTGCTCCCTCCTCTCTTCCTTCAAATTTAATTTTCTTTATGTTGTGGCTAGAAGGTGAAAACCTGAAAACCCCTATGCTCCATGCCCAGTTTCAATGATTAATGCTGGAAGAAAAAGCCAGTTTTCAAAAATAATAATTTTATCTTGAGTCACAGTGGTATCAGATGACATGAATGCTTTGTGAAGTGACTCTTAGCTCATGAAATGTTGGACACAACTCAAGCGAGTCCTGTGTCCCCAAAAGACTCATTTCTCCTGCACTAATAATAGACAGCTGGGAGCACTGAATTCATACAAGTTTTGTGAGTTGCTTATTTTGATTTATACAAACTGTCTGAAGATCTTATGTGTTTCGGGCAGGCACTGATTGTGTTCTTCATGGGTGGACAACTGATAAACTTCTTAATTTAAAGAAATGAAGTCCCCCCCCCCACCTCATCCTTTTATTTACTTTGTTCCTGAGTTGGAAAGTGATATTTTTTGATGCAAGGAAAAGAAGAGTATGTTTTACATTTATACATTTTGAAAATTCTGAAAAAAAAAATTGTGTGCGTGTGTAAATTGTTTCAGTACTTAAAGCTTTTAAAGGGCCCCACACTTACAGGGGTCCCATGCTTGGTTTATGGCTCTGCTATTGCTGCCTTGAAACTCTTGATAATGTGGTTTTAACAAGGGGATCCACACTTTGGTTTTGCACTGGACCTCTCAAAATTATGTAGCTGGTCCTGCGCCAAGGTAATAAAAATATATAGAATATCAGACTTTCCATGTGTGCATAATCAACTAAGTTAACTATTTTAATATAAAAATACCAATTGAAAAAGCAAATTTGTGATCTGAAAACCTATCTAATTTTCACATTTTTTTTCCCTTCCTCCTGTCCTTTATTCCAAATTGCTAGGGTTCTTCTAAACTTGGATGAAAAGAGTAATGTCATTATAAAGAAATAATAAGAACTGGGAACCATTTTTTTCAAGAGTATAACAATGCAGTGACTGTCCATACACAAAAATTTGAGTTCACATGTGATTATTTACAATGCCATATGGTAGACCTGCTTTGGTATCCTGCTTAAATCCTCTTTACTGGGCCAGTGTTGCCATATCCAGGCTACTATGAGTAATGAAGGAAACCATGATGGCATAGTGGTTAAGTGCTATGACTGCTAATGAAAAAGTCAGCAGTTTGAATCCACCAGGCACTTCTTGGAAACTCTATGGGGCAGTTCTACTCTGTCCTATAGGATTGCTATAAGTTGGAATCGACTTGATGGCAATGGGTTTGGTTTTTTTTTGGTTATGAGTAATGAGTGCTAACTGTCGGAGCTAGCCCATTCCCCAGCTGCTGGTACTGAATACTAGAGAATAGCTCTATGGGAAGAGTGAAGGCTAGACATTACCATAAGATCTTTGCTCTTTTTTGACTATTTCCCCTACTTTTCCTATCTCTGGGTGGTACAAACAGTTAAGACTGGACTACTAGCCAAAAGTTTGGCAGTTTGAACCCACACAGGGGTACTCAGGAGACAGGCCTGGCAATCTGCTTTCCAAAGGTCACAACCTTGAGTACCCTATGGAGCACTTCTACTCTGCACACATGGGGTCACCGTGAGTCAGAATGGACTTAACAGCAACAACATCCTGCTTCACTTGCTGCCTTAAAAAACAAAACCAAAAATAAACAAAAATCCATTGCTGTTGAGTAGATTCTGACTCATAGCAACCATATAGGACAGAGTAGAACTCCCCTATAGGGTTTCCAAGGTTGTAATCTTTATGGAAGCAGACTGCCACATCTTTGTTCCGAGGAGTGGCTGGTGGGTTCAAACTGCTGACCTTTATGTTAGCTGAGTGATTAACCATTGCACCACCAGGGCTTCTTATCTTCCTGTCCTTCTTCTGCCTTAAGGGCCAATAAATGACTTGCACCGAAGTCCCTTGTCACACTTGACTTCTGATTTAATCAGAAGGTGACTTGAAACAGTTTATGGCTTAAAGAAGTTGATTTAAGACAGAACATATTCCAGGCAATGGAACCAAAAAGACAATGATTATGAATAAGTTTTGAGAAATTGCTTTCTAGAAAGATTGCATAATTTCATATTGTCCCCCCAGCTATCTGAGAGCATTTACCACACCTTTGTTAGACTTTCAGCGCTCATGTGAAATAAGAGAGGATGACCAATTTGATAGTGAAAAACATCTCATTTTTAATTTAATTTACTGTATTTCAATGAGGAGTAAAGTTGAAAGGTTTTTAATGTTTCTGTTGATCATTCATATCCTTTCGTTCCCTTTTTATTGGGATATAAGTAGAAATTGTGATTGTTTATGCTGTAAAACTTTTTAAAAATGACCTCAGAACTACCTTTATTTAAAGGAAATTTTTACCAATGTCAGTTGTCAGGAAGATCAGAACAAAATAATTGAAACAATTTGCATAACTAGAATTTTTTTTCTATGTATAAGGAGAACTTTATGTCAACCAATGTTGTTAACGTAGAAATAGATAGAGGAAGTTTATGAAATTTCTTTCTCTGCTGATGTATAAGAAAGAAAACTATCTGGTGAGGAGGATTATAAGCAGATTCTCCTCTCTGCGAAGCTTCTCAAGGTCCCTTTAAGTCCGTAATTATGGATATTTCTAGTAATAATCTTCAGAACATGGTTAATATTAAAACTTCTATGTCTGTCTGTGATTAAACAATCAGTTTCCTATCATTTATGAAGTTCTTTAAAAAAAAAAGTACTTGTGCTTCTAGGTACAGAAGTGACCTGAATCTCTTGTTGTTGCCAATGTGCATAAATGCTAGAAATATGAAATAAATAACCAAAGGATATTTTTGTCAGGTAGAAGTCTTCAGAAGGATAATATGGTCTAGTATTTTAGTTCTTCCCCCAGGTCATTTGGGATTCCAGTAAGCTTCATGCTTTGGGAGATAACAGAATCATTTCCTGAAACAGGAGACTATTGAGGTTTTGTCTTGCTGTTCTGGCTGCTATAGGTAATATTATACATGGAAAATTAATCTTTTATTACAAGAACTAACTTAAAAGAATGAACACTTTGTGGTGAATAGGAAATCTACATATTTTAAAATTATTTTTAAAGAGAAATTAGCCTTGTTTGTGTTGCTATATAAAGCTTGTTAACATTTTATAATTACATTGAAAACTATTTCAGAGAAGACAGTTTAGAAAATCTATAATAAATAATCTCTCACTTATGAGCATCCCAGTGTTAAATATGTTCCTTTACAATTTCCCGGGTAAAGAAAGGGAGAGTGTATGGCTATATCAAGAGGTGAAAGGACTATTTTTAAAGAAAAATATCAAAATTTCATGAATTTCATGCTATTTACCGCAATATTTACTAACTGACATTTTAATCTTTTGTTAAATGAATAAACACTTCACTCTCAGATTAACAATGGTTTGTTAATACCACATTATAAACACAAATGATAAGTTACACATAAGAGATTATTAAAAAATAAAATGACAATTTTGTGTAATGCTAGTTGAAAATTTCCACAGATACATATATTATCAAATTATTTTCTGTAAGAATATACTGTAACCATTAAATATAGCAAAGTTGGAAATTTATTGTGAAAATATTGTTTGTTTTTATTAAACAAATTCATATACAACTGATTTACCTCTATCAGGTCAATTTTTTAAGTAATGGATAATATTAACATTTTTTGGGAAAAAAATATAGTTTTCTTCTATTAGTATCACCTGACGCAAAGCAAGTTCGTCATGCTGTTGAGAAGACTTAACTTGGTCAACAAACTATATAAATAGGCTTTGCTTTTATTTAGTTATTTTCTGTCATCATTCAGATTTGCGTTACTAATCACTTCAAATTAAATTTGTAACTATCCACCTTCATTTAAAATTGTGGGTACAAGGAGAAACAGATGTGCTAATGAATGTTGTGTACTATGTTGTGAATATTTAATACTTTCCATGGACAATAAAAAAGGAGGAGAAGAAAAAAGAGGGGGAGAAGGAGGAGAAAAAAAAAATAACCAGTGATATATCTTTTTCTCTAATCTGTTTACATGAAATTGTTTTGACTCGGAAGCATCAAAGCAGAGCAGAGAAGCAACCTTTGGAATACACCTTGTAATTTGGCCCAGGGGTTGGCAAACTATTTCTGTGAAGGGCCAGCTAATAAATATTTTAGGCTTTTTAAGCCGTTTAATTTCTCTCAGAACTCCTCGACCTTGTCTGTAGCACAAAACCAGCCACAGACAATGTGTAAATGAACAAGGAAGACTGTGTTCCCATAAACTTTATTTACAGAAACAAGTGGTGGGTCAGATTTGGCACAATGGTATAGTTTGCAGACTCCTGATTTAACTGAATAACAAGATATTATGACAATTGTTAACACCCTTATGTATAATGTTTCACACACCTGGAATACCCTTGCACTTCATGTTCGCATATCCAAATATGTCATCTTTACGAGTTTCTAGTTCTATTTAAAAAAACCTTCTCCAACTTTCTAAACAAGAAATAATTCTTCCTTAATTTAAACTTTCTATTTTATCTTTATATCTTTTGTGGATCGCATTACACCCAGCTTTAAATTTAATGCTTATCTTTTCTACTAGACCAAAACTTAGGCTAAGTCTCTCCATCTTAACCAGTCACTCTTCCAATAACTGTATTAATAAATGCCTTTTCTGTTCATCAATCTATAGAATATGTTTAAACTGAAAATGCCTTGTGATGTGAAGAGCCCTGGGCTTGGAGTCAACTCATATGATCATAAAATGAGTTTATGAGCTGAGATACCTCAGGATATTAATTTTGTCTCTGAACTTTAGTTACTAAATTGGGTTGTTATAAGTAACTATTTTGTTCTATTGTACTTTGCAATAATTAAGACACCATACATACCAAGATATTTATAATCAGTAGATGTCATTAAAACACAGCACAATGTATTACCATGGATCCGTAGTCCTTTAGAGAAAATGAATCGTTCTATTATTGTAGATATTGAGGGTAGTAGTCGTTCAGTGGAAACCCTGGTGACACTGTGGTTAAGTGCAAAGGCTGAACCAAAAGGTCGGCAGTTTGAATCCACCTGGCGCTCCTTGGGAACTCTATGGGGAAGTTCTGCTCTGTCCTATAGGGTCACTGTAAGTCAAAATCAACTCAACAGCAATGGGTAGAATTTAAAAACCAAACCCAAATTAACTGAAGTAGTTTGGTCTTTGCCCTTGTGTCCTAAGAGACAACTCTAAAACCTTGTAATTTCCTAAGTAATTGATGTTCCTTTGTTATCTAAACACCTGAGAGTTTGTTTTAATGAGTAAGGGATGGCTATACCATAAAGACCACCAAGTGACCTGGTAACTGTCAGCTGACCTAATGAGGGGAATGTTTCAATCAGTTATTCCTGTTCAGTGAGGCTCCCATCACGTCCATGCAATGAGATCTCAGTCATAACTGCATAATGAAGTCAATAAAGGCTCTGGATATGCAAGCTCCATGGGCTTCTTCATTGGTGAAAGACTTTGACGGACATCAAAGGTAACTCGACCCTTTTTGGGACCGGAAAGTTTCATGTTGGGAAACTTTCCAGAACTCTCCCTATGTGTCTCTTCATTTGTGTCCTTTTTTGCTATGCTTACAATTATTTAAACTTTAAAGGTAAGGATAGCAGGTCCCATGAGTTCTGTGAGTTGTTTCAGCTAATTTCGAACTGAAGGAGTAGTGGAAGCCAGCAGGTCAGAAGTGAGGGGCTGTGAATACCTGAGATTGGTATCCTGAGAGAGTAGAGGAAACCCCCAAATTTGAAGCCATCAGGTATTAAGGGAGCAAGTCCAGGACCCCTCTCCCTCAAGCTTGCGGCTGGCATTCTCAAGGGGTAGTGAAAAATTCCTAAATTTGTAGTCAGCAGGTTAGAGGTGAGATTATTGTATGGAGTGCCAAATTTATGGCTGGTATATGAGATCTCAGGTCAACTTGGAGTCCGGAGGACTGTGTCCTTTAACCTGTGAAATCTGACCTAACTCTGGGTGGTTAAGGTCAGAGAAAGTAGGGCTGCGTGATCAGTCAGTGTCAGAACTGATCAGAGAAGTAAAAAGTGGAAACTTGTTATATCCTCATAGTTGGTGTCAGAAAAAATGGATTTGGATTTGATTTATGTTGATATTTGATGTGTCATTACGCCTTTGAAATTTTAGGCAATAGCGTAATGAATCACTAGGTGAATTGTATGGATTTTATATTTTAAAAGAGTTAATCAGGCCGTGGTGCTCAAAATGCATAGAAGACGTGGAAGAAAGCTAGGACTCTATTTAAAATTCTCAAGTTCTCTAATGTCAGTAAAGCTCAGTTTTCTCATTTGTGAAATGGGAAAATAATACTATTTTATTCTTTTTTTTGTGAGGATTTTCTGGAATACTATGCAACATTAGTAATTTTTAACCAAAATACATTGCAGATCGGTAGAATAACAGGAAAACTCTTAGTTTTATTCTTATTTATTAAGCAGCCTAAACAAAAGTTGTGGTCTTATAGCTTCTAGTTTAATCAAAACATTCCCTTTTGGGTGCAGTTGTGGAGGCTGCCTCGACATATCCAAGTAAGTCGTGGGATTGATTTACTAGATCAAAAGACTTTGGATCATAGTCTTGGGGGACAGCTTTGTCAGCTGGCATAACATATTGAACAAAGATAATGTTCTACATCTTAGTTTGATGAGTAGTGTCTGAGGTCTTAAAAACTTGTGAGTGGCCATCTAAGATACAACTATTTATCTCTACTCGTATGGAGCAAAAGAGAATGAAGGAAATCAAAGGCTCAAAGAAGAAACCAGTCCCCGGAACTAATAGCCCACAAGAACCACAGCCCTTTCTAATCTGAGACCAGAAGAACTAGCTGATGCTGGGCAACCACTACTGATCATTCTGACCAGGGACTCAATAGAAGGTCCCAGATAGAATGGCAGAAAAGTAGAACAAAACTCAAACTTCTAAAAATGGCCAAACCTACTGGACTGATAGAGACTAGAAGAACCCCCAAGACTATCACCGTAAGATACCCTTTGAACTTGGAGTTGAAGCTATTTCTGCTGGTCACTATTCAGCCAAATAATAGACTGACTTATAAAATAAACAGTATCACCTGTGAGTAACATGCTCCCTTAAACAGTCAGCTATATGAGACCAAAGGGTCAACATTTACCCAAAAGCAAGATGAGAAGAAAAGGAAGAGAAGGGAAGCCAGATAATAGAAACAGAACAACGAAATGGAAATAATAAGAATGCTGACACATTTTACAAAAATTATAACCAATGGCCCAGAACAGTTTGTATAAAAACTGCTAAAGGGACACCTCATTTGCTGTGTAAATTTTCACCTAAAATATAATAAAATATTATTAAGAAAAAAAAATTCCCTTTCACTTCTGTTTCTATAGATATGAATGTAACCCATTATACTTTAGTCACTTTTTCTTGATCTTACTTAGAAATAAAACTACCAGAATGACATTTCATTTAATAATTTCCATTATTTCCTTTGAGAGGTATTAAGGCACAATTACGTGACTGTGAAAAGCTTCATTTCACTTTACCTGAAGTCTGTAAGGATACATTTACCTCACATTTCAGTGGACCAAGTGGCAGAGAGTAATGTTTGCCAAAAATTTAACTTCTATGTGCTTAGGGCTGTGCATATAAAAACAGCATGTGATTAGTATAAATCTTAGTGTTGTCTCTGGTGCGTTTGTTGTTTTTATTGTTGTTAGCAGCAGTTCTTTTCTTTTTTTTTTGGACAAAATATTAAAAGTGATTTGGCTATTCATCATATAAAATGAAGGCCCCTCTAGGAGTAGGTTGGTTTTACCTTCAGATAATTTTTGATATACTCTAAAAATTCATACATATGCACTTGAAATATATTGAAATACTTAGGTGAGGCATAATTTCTGAATATTTTAATTTCCTGCCTTTATTTAACTATATATTTGTGGACGCTACTCATCTGGTCCCAGTGTGGCCACATTTATGTGGACAGGCTTTAACTTTGCATTTTGTATTAATCATCTGTTACTTTGGCTCCCTTCAGTGTTTCTTTGCACTTATTAGTAGACACTGGAGAAAAATGGTGGTTTTGATCATATATAAATACCAAAGCAGATATCTATCTATATATCTATCCATCTATTCCAGGGTCTATCTAAAATGAACTCTGTTTTGGCCAATATATTAAGAGACTTTGAACCAATACATAAGCCCTGATGACTTATGTTGATATATAAGTTATATATCAATTTATGATTAAAACCTAAAAGAAATAGAGTGAGTAAATGGAAAATACATCTTTTTCTGTCTAGAACAATATGAAAATAATAATCTCCGGTACATTAGAAACAATCTAAGTCTTTATATTGCTAAAGCATATTGATTTTCTGACTGTAGGATCCATCATAATTGAACAGAAACTATCCTGTTTAATTTGTAACAGTATTGTTGGGAGTATATAATTTAGAATTAGATATTAAATGAATTTAAATAAGTCCCTTGGATTTATTTATTTATCGGCCTCTTTGGAATTAAACTGCCCTTCTGTATGGTAATGAGAAGATACAGAATCCCTACTTAATGATAAAGAATGATTAGAATTTTAACTTTTCTTTTGGAATATAAATTAATCCTCTAGTTAGTAAAAATAGAGAAAAATGTGCCTTGTGCTCTAAAGCACTTAACAGAGAATGCTATCTTGCCCATTAACTACAAGCTTACTGCCTCTTTTTCCTTGCATGTTTTTCTAATCAAGGACATAGTTTCTCCCCTGAGGCACGTGGGAGTTTAGCAATTACTTGCAGCTCCACACTAGGCAATTTCTTCTGGGACTGCAATCTGTTAGAGTTCAATTTTCTCAACCACAGACAAAATGATCAGAATGAATTCATTCCTTTAGAATGAAACCAAGTGAATAAACTAAATGTGATTGAAATGAACTTATGTGGCACTCATACATAAATCAACACACTACCCTAGCACATATCCCGGCGTGTACATACTTAAGGCATATGTTTCATATTCCAGCAATTTTTTGAAAGTTTTTTTTTTCTTTTAATCTTCCAAGAAACATTTTTAAAGTCCCAGTAAAATCCAGTATGGATCCCTGGTAGCACAGTGGTTAAGAAGTCGGCTATTAACCAAAAGGCCGACAGTTTGAACCCACTGACCTGTCCTTGGAAACCTTATGAGGTAGTTCTACTCTGCCCTATAGAGTCGCTTTGAGTGGAATTGACTTGATGGCAATGGGTTTGGTTTGGTTTAAAGTCCAACATAAATTTAGTAATTTTATTTATTTATAGATATTGCCGTATTATCCTGAAAAGAAATATGTTACATTATGTGCCTTCCAATATATAAGAGAATCACTGTGGCCCCACAGCGGTACCAACAGTGAGTGGTAACAAATGTTTCTGTCTTTGTCAGTCTTTTAGGTTAAAAATAGTACAATTCATTTTCAAATTTTGCCCTTCTTTCAAGATGACTAGGGTTTAGTATTTTTCATACATTTATTGACCGTTTATTTGTTCATTTTTTTGTGAATCTACTCATACCCTTTTTATATTTTTCAATTGGGTTGTTTGAATTTTTCCTTTTTCTTTATTAAAGACTTGAGTCTTGTCATATGTGATGCAGGTTTTTTCTCCATATTTAACTATGATAATGTTATACTGCTACTAGGATTTATTTTTAAAATATATTGGCCAAGTTTATAGAATACATTCATTGTGGTATCATTGGTAAAAGCTAACAACTAGAATTTACATAAATTTGGTTAATAGAGCCCTGATTGAATAAATTAGGTAGAATATAAAGTTATTACAAATGATTAAGCAGATCTACTTGTGATATCCATGATATATATATGCTAGAAAAGTAATACAAAAAAGTGTTGGTAGCTGTGAAATAGATTTTAGGAGCAGGATTGAGAGTTTTACATTTCATCATATACTCTTCAATAATAATTTATTTTCATGAGCTTCTGTTACCTTTATCATCAATATCATCATCATCATCATTTTATTAAAGTACAAATTCATTGCTGTTTAGCTATTAGTAATGTGTATATTTAAATAAAATCTATTATATGAATTTCCTAGCTTTATTTTTTTGCCAAAGGAAAAATCTGGAATAGCAATAAATACTCAAAGGTAAGGGTAGGTGGGAGGCACTTTCA
This sequence comes from Loxodonta africana, assembly GCF_030014295.1. NCBI lineage: Eukaryota > Metazoa > Chordata > Mammalia > Proboscidea > Elephantidae > Loxodonta > Loxodonta africana. The sequence continues at coordinate 47,098,184 of NC_087345.1, forward strand.
GTGATGATATTAAATTTGTATAGCTCCTTAGAGAATAAATTCTAGTTTTGATTTTTCTAGGTGTGACTTTGTCTCCTACCATGGGAATCAGGAAATTCAAGTTTCAGTCCCAAGGGTCTCAATCTCACTATAGCTATGAAATGAGAAGTTTGGACTTAGTGAACTTTAGGTTTCCATGTTGTCCAGGTATCTATGATTCCCTAGCTGTTCTAATGTTATCAGATAGCTCAGATTGCAGAAACACTCAGCATATCTGAATGGTAAAATGTCAAGATCAAAAGGTACGTACTCAAAGTGTTTATAAGAGCATGAACAGGAAAAAAAGTTGCAGATAATCTTTAGTCAGTACAATTGGGAAATCTCATACTATACTATGGTCTTCGTGTTGCCGATCACCTAGGTAGGGCTCGTGGAATTTCCCAAAGAATTGGATGGATCTTCCACCCAGAGGAGGTCGTCCTCCTTTTATGTAAGACATACTACGTTATTCGCCATCCGATTTCAGCTGAGTATAAAACCAAAGGAAAAAAAAAAAAAACCAGTGCCATTGAGTTGATTTCAACTCATAGCGACCCTATAGGACAGAGTAGAACTGCCCCATGGGGTTTCCAAGGAGCGCCTGGTGGATTCAAACTGTCAACCTATTGGTTAGCAGCCAAACTCTTAACCACTAAGCCACTGGGGTTTCCAGTGGAGTATAGTAAGTGTTCACTAACTATCTACTGTAAAATTTGGAAAAAAAAATGATGAGTCAGAAAGAGTAAGGTTAGGTGCAGGTTGTCTTCAATGTAGCCTCATGGAGTAATATTCATTTGATGAATATACCCCAGTTTAGAATATAATCTACAGACTATAGTCTCAAAATCTGATTTGGTATGCACACTAACAACAGGTATCTTTTTGGAGAGTAGAAATCATATAAACCAAACTCATGACAGTGATTTCAATTTATGAGCATGTCCCATGACCAGTGCTATTTACATCTAGGCAAACACACATGGGAAGCTAACTCAAAATCAGAAGGTTATACAGGGCTTATAGTTTGGAATATAGAAAGTGAATTTATATTTAATGCATAAATAAAATAATGAAATATTCTGTTCCATTCCTTTCTTACAAATGAGCTCGTCATATAAATGGCACAGAATTTGCAAAGTCCTTTACTGAACCTTTTGCACTCACTTCCGAAAAAGGATGGACTTGCCATCAGGGCCGTGTTTCTCAAAAAAAAAGACTTTGCTTAAAGCTTACTCATTGCAAAGGAGTGCTTAAGATAGTTGTTCAGGATTGTACTTAAAAATTCGATTATCTGATAGAATTTTGGTTAACTAAACTCATCCTTGGAGCCCTGCTGGCTTAGTGGTTAAGAGCTTGGTTGCCAACCAAAAAGTCAGCAGTTCAAATCTACCAACTGCTCCTTAGAAACCCTATGGAGCTGTTCTACTCTGTCCTTTAACAGTTGCAATGAGTTGGAACCGACTCAAGGGCACCTAATAACAACAACAAAAACAAACTCATCCTTTGATTAAAACTTCTTTCGATATGTAAATCTTAATAATTTAAATCCCACTGGAATCTGAACATTTTCATAACTTTTTAAAGTGGCCCTGATTTAGCATGTTTTGATACCTTATGCACTGGTATGAAAAATGCATTTTCTAAGAGGTATCTCATTTGATTTATTATCAATCAAGTGAAAAATTCATCAAAATATTAAAACACTGGTAATACACTTCTATTGCAGGTGTGTTGTAAGAAGTCACTGTTCTCTAATAAATCACTCAAAAAAAAAATTTTTTTTTTGCAGCTCTGGCTACTACAGGTCAATACAGACATAATAATTTGAAAATTCTAAAGGGGTTGTAGGAATCTTGGTGGTGCAGTTGTTAAGCACTGGGCTGCAAACTGAAAGGTCAGTGTTTCAAATCCACCAGCCACTCTGTGGGAGAAAAATGTGGCAGTCAGCTTCTATAAAGATTTAAAATAAAACCCGATGCTGTCGAGTGGATTCCAACTCATAGTGACCCTTATAGGACAGAGTAGAACTGCCCCACAGGGTTTCCAAGGAGTGGCTGGAGGATTCGAACTGCTGACCTTTTGGTTAGCAGCCAAATGCTTAACCACTGTGCCACCAGGGACCCACTGTAAAGATTACAGCCTAGGAAACCCATGGGGGCAGTTCTATCCTGCCTGCCCTATAGGGTCTCTGAGCATCAAAACAGACTCCACAACGTGTATAGATAAAGGAGTTATGTTAAGAAAACTAGAATTTTAATGATATAAAATGGCATTCCATTTTGTCATGTTCGAAATCTATTTTGAACATAGGAAAAAAAGCCATTTATGAAAAATACAATTGAAGCAGGGGAAAAAAAAAAAAGACTAGCTTACAAAGACCAAAGAGGTAAAAGTGGTACTGAACAACAGGGAAGAGGAGATTCAAAATATCTGATTTACCACTAATCAAGAAGGAAGTAGAAAGGTGGACAGATAAAACAGGTAGGTATTTGACTAATTTATCTGGACTCAGAGTTACTAAATGTGGCAGAAAAATCTTGAAGCTGCATGTTAGAAATGTTTTCCTCTCTCTATTGTTTTGGACATAGAAAAAAAGAACTTTTTTTTTTTTACTGAGATGCAGAAATGAATGTCATTATTGGCTAAGGCTCTCAGCATTTAGACGTTAGCATTTGTTGGCAACAGAGAAAAACAAACTGAAGAGTTTTCGAAGCCTAATTTTTTTTTTTTTTTTTTTAATGGAGATCACTTCAAAGAAGTTCATGCCAGATTTCAGGTTCCTGTATATGGCAAATAAATAAAAATAATTTATGGTTTAAAAAAGCCAAAATCCAAATTACCTTCAGATTACTTTGAATCTGAAGATTAAACTTGACCAATAATGAGATGATTGCTGTTAGATGCCGTCAAGTCGGTTTCACCCAATAGCAAGTCTGTGTACAACAGAAAGAAATACTGCCCGGTCCTGCGCCATCCTCACAGTTGTTGTTATGCTTCAATATTCTTCACCAACACAGAAATTCAAAGGCATTCTTTAGTCTTCTCGTTCATTTTCCAGCTTTCACATGCATTTAGGCTATTGAAAATACCGTGGCTTGGGTCAGGCGCACCTTAGTCCTCAAAGTGACATCTTTGTGTCCTAAGTGTTCATATTAGTTTCCTCAGGTGGCCATAGCAAATAACCACAAAGTAGGTAGTTTATAAGAAGATAAATTTCTTTCCTCATAGTTCTGGAGGCTAAGCCCAAAAAAACAAACCAAAGCCATTGCCACAGAGTATATTCTGACTCCCGGAGACCCCATGTGTTACAGAGTAAAACAGTTCTATAGGGTTTTCTTGGCTGAAATCTTAATGGAGACATTCCTGGGTAGCATAAAAGGTTACATGCTTGATTACTAGCCAAAAGATTGGTCTTTCAACCCAGCCAGAGGCACCTTGGAAGACAGGTCTGGCAATCTGCTTCTGCAAGGTCACAGCCTTGAAAACTCTATTCAGCACTTCCTCTCTGCACATATTGGGTCACCATGAGTCAGAATTGAGTCAATGGTAACTAACAACAAGAACAGTTTTAATGGGAGCAGATCACCAGGTTTTTCTTCCATGGTGCTGCTGGGTGGAAGTAGACCACCAACTGTTGGGTTAATAGTTGAGCATGAATCGTATATGCCACGTAGAGATCTTTTCTTCAAGATGTCAGTAGGGCCATGTTCTTTCTGAAAGACTTAGGAGGGGGTATTATTTCGTGTCTCTCAGTTTCTGGTAGCCCAAGTTGTTCCTTGGCTTGCAGCTACAGCATAAGTCCATTTTCACACAGCCATTTTTTCTTGTCTGTCTCTCTGTGTCTCTTCTTCTTTTAGGATACTATTTAGGTTGGATTAGTACTTCCCCTCCACACACACTCTGGTATGACCTCATACTAACTAATAACATTTTCAAAGATCCTACATCCAAACAATGTCACATTCACTAGTACCAGGGGATAGGTACTGAAATATAAATTTTTAAGGGATGCAATTCAATCCATAACAATGTTTTATAAGACTATATTATTTTTTCTCTGTCTATATGCCAAACCAATATTTTCAGCCAAGAGATTAACCTGTGTTCCCAAGGCCAAAGAACTAATATGTATCAGAACTGCAAATAAAATCTTAATTGACCTGACACCAAAAAGGTCAGAATTAACCATATATTGACATATTTTTAACAATACTTATACTTCATAGTTTGGTCTCAAATTAATTTTCCAGCCTTATTCATTCACTGAAAAAGTATTTATTAAACACTAGTTTGTGACAGACACAGTTCTTAAAAAAAAAAAAAATTTGTTTTTTTTTTTTTTTTTAGTAACTAGAGGAAAAATAAACAAGAAATGAATCATTCGTTCTCATTGTTTATCAGTCAATCAACCACTTAATGTTTAAATGTCAGATAGTGATAAATGATATGAAAAAAATAAAGCAGAGTGAAGTAGACACTGTGACACACCTCCTGGTCCTCAACTGTTCGTAGTGCTGTAAGCAGAACATCTTTAGCTGTCAGTCCTTTTAGGGATTACCTCATATGCAGAGTGCTGCCGTAACTGGAAAGATAGGAAGTAAAGGAATTTTTTTTTTAATTAAATAACCCTGCCAAGGAGGGAGGGCTGATGATGTGATAAAGAAAGAAGGATGATTGGAGAAGGAAATTCCATGACTAGAAAGACTTTACAAAATGCAAGTCACAGGTAGAGGCTTGGTCTTAGATAGGAGTGTGCAGGGCTCATAGCCAGAGTGCCCCTTGGCAGCCACAATGACAAGACTTCGTCTCCCGTACTTTGGATATGTTACTAGGAGGGATCAGTCCCTGGAGAAGGACATCATGCTTGGTAGAGAGTCAACAAAAAAAAGGAAGACCCTCGACGAGATGGATTGACACAGTGGCTGCAACAATGGGCTTAAAGACAAAAACGATTGTGAGGATGACGCAGGACTGGGCAGTGTTTTGTTCAGTTGTACATAGGGTCGCTATGAGTCAGAACCAACTCGACGGCACATAACAACAAAAGGGCTCGTTGGCTCCAATAAGAAGAAAGGGAGCATGTGGATTCACATGAAGAAGTTAGGCTAACAGTTTGGTGTGGTAAGGACGTGGAAATACATTTCCTTTTTTTTTTTTTCCTTTACCCAATTACAGAAGAATCAAGGCATCAGAGAATGAGAACAGGAAAGAAGGGTTTATGTGTTTAAGGGTTTATGTGTTTAAGGGTTTATGGGGAGAGGAGATCGTGTGAAAAAGTCAGGTAATGACAGGGTGAGTTTACTTGGGAAATATGATAGGATTTCAAGGGAGAGCCATAGTCTCATCACTTGTCTGAGAGCATGGAATTAACTACGTGAAGTAAATTAGCATTAAAAAAAAACATCATTGATTCTGACTGATTGCGGGCCTGTAGGACAGAGTAGAACTACTCCATAGGGTTTCCAAGGCTGTAAATCTTTATGGAAGCAGACTGCAACATCTTTCTCCCCTGGAGAAGTTGGTGGATTCCAACCACCAAACTTTCGGTTAGCAGGTGAGTTTAACTAGTGCACCACCAGGGCTCCTTAAATGAGGAGAAAACCCAAACCAAACCTGTTTCCGTGGAGTCAGTTCCAATTCACAGCAACACTATAAACAGAGTAAAACTGCCCCATAGGGTTTCCAAGGAGCAGCTGGTGGATTTGAACTGCTGGCCTTCTGGTTAGCAGCCAAGCTCTTAACCACTACACCGCCAGGGCTCCATTCAACTTCCCAGAAGCAGGCACAGTGTTGCTAGATATTTGGATTTAACAAGCGCTGGGTTTTTAACAGAATACGGCAGGTATATTTAGTGAGAACGGGAAGATGTGGCTAAAATGATGGACAATGAAATTGAAGGTAAGCACGTATGGAGGTTAAAAGTTCAGAATCTCTGGCAGATTTTCTGGGACCTGCTTTCTGGTTTGGAAAACTAAAAATAATAATAACAATAATAAATAACTTCTATTGGATCTTACCTCTGTGCCAGGGTTTTAAGTGTTTTTTTGTTTGTTTTTTTCATATTTTTAACTCATTTGATCCTTACAACAACCCGATGAGGTATTCTTATGTCAATTTCATAATGGAGAAACTGAGGCACAGGGATATCATGCAATTTACCTTAAGTCACACAGCTAGCCGTGCTAGAGTCAAGCTTCAAACCCAGCATTCCAGAACCTACTTCCTTAAACTTCACACCGTTCTTCCAATCCAGTGAAATATCCTGCCACTTTGTAAGCTTCAGCTTTCGAAGGAAAATTGGAACAAGCTCTCTGTTAGAGACATATAATAAAGAAATTGGATAAATGCCAGTGTTTTAAATGTGGGAGTTGGTGATAGTGAATTTTAGGCAGGCTCATCCTTCCCAATCACTCTTAAAATTGTAGCTAGAGAGAAAAGTAGATAAGTTCAAAATTTTAACTGGGAGTTACTGTGTGATGAAATATATTTGCTAAATCTTTCTTTTTGAAGACCATGGGCTGTGGGGTCATTCTATGTGGTGTGTGTGAGTGTACTGTACACTTAATTAGTTCAATATTGAGCTCAGAGGTTTCAGAATCTACTGAAATGGAAGCATAATATTTCAGGTTGTAATATGACAAGCAACCTTTTTTCCAGTTTGGGCTGCCACGTTGTCATTGTAGTTGCTGATGAAGAGAGCTTGAATTACCCATGTTCAGTTATGAAAATTCATAGCTATGGGCAAACGTATTTATGGGCAAACGTATTTACCCACTAGTGAGGAGGTTCCAGATCGCTTTTTAAAAGTGTTGGCTGTTGTGCGCCATCGAATCAGACTTGATTAATGAGTCAGAGAATCAAATAAATAAATAAAGTATATATAAATTACCCATTAACCACTTGAAATTTACATTATAGGTCAAACAAAGACAATTTCTTGACCTGCACTAAGCACATTTCAGAAGCTTCCTAAAGCTTAAGGACTTGAATCATAAAATATTGGCCAAAAAGTTTTGTCCTGTTAGGACCATTTTTATCAGATTGTGCTTTAAGGTTCCCTCTCATGAATTCTACATGAGGTCATTCACTGTCTATTAAAGAATATTGACATTAGGAAGATATCTGTGCTCTAATTATCTCTGCAGTCTTGGAAATTTATCATTCAGATATTTATATTATAGGCTACCTACAAAAATAAAACAAAAAAATCTGTTGCTATTGAGTCAATCTGACTAAACTAAAAAAAACTAGGCACTGAAAATTCCAAGAAATGTAAAGACCAGATCTTTGTCCCAATATGTTTATTTTATAGTGGGTCAATCTCTTAGCTTCTTTCTTAAACAAGTTGTCTCTTCTCCCTGAACTTCAATCAAGAATTTTGTTAAGGTTAAATGAAATAGTGCAATTAAAATACAGATCAGATGTCATACCATTTGCTAAATGCTAGTTCCATCTATATCACGATTAATGGAGAAAAAAGATGGAAGTTGTCAAGGGTTGCATTTTACGTGGATTCACAATCAAGGCCCATGGAAGCAGCAGTCAAGAAATCAAAAGACATATTGCACTGGGCAAATCTGCTGCAAAAGACCTCTTTAAAGTATTGAAAAGTGAAGATGTCACCTTGAAGACTAAGGTGCACCTGACCCAAGCTGGGGTGTTTTCAGTTATCCTATATGCATGAGAAAGCTGGTCAAGAATAAGGAAGACCGAGGAAGAACTGATGCCTTTGAATTGTGGTGTTGCTGAAGAATACTGAATACACCATGTGCTGCCAAAAGAATGAACAAATCTGTCTTGGAAGAAGTACAGCCAGAATGCTCCTTGGTAACGAGGATGACGAGACTATGCTTCAAATACTTTGGATGTGTTATCAGAAGGGACCATTCCCTGGAGGAGGACATCATACTTGGTGAAGTAGAGGAAAAAAGAGGAAGACCCTTGATGAGGTGGATTGACACAGTGGCTACAACAATGGGCTCAAGTATAACAATGGTTATGAGGATGGCGCAGGGCTAGGCAGTGTTTTGTTCTGTCGTACATAGGGCTGGTATAAGTTGAAATCGACCAGATGACACCTAACAACAACGACAACAGTTCCACCTATTGCCAGGATTTACCCCTACTAAAATTTAAAATGAAAAATGAAACACTCCTACATACAATAAAGTCTATGAGTCATTAGAACTCTATTTGCAATAACTAATATTTTTTAAATTTTGATTTACATACATAAACATGCACCTACACTCAGACTTAAATTAGCAAATCTTAAATTCATGTTTACAGATCTTAAATTTGAGCAGCTTTCTGGAGCTGTAATTTCCCTTTGTGAATCCTCTCATTATAAACCATATCACATTTGCATGTTGATAGTGCTCTAAAGAAGGTGAAGTAGAATAATGGAATTGACAGTGAAAGGTGCCTAGATTTCAAGAGCCATCTTTCCTCAGTGAATTTCCACTTTCCAGGTTCTAGAACTCAGCTGTGAAAGCTCAGAAAACTGATTCTGCCTCTATTCTAAGGAGCAATCAATCTTTCACGCTTGAGCTCACATTGACCTCATAAAAATTTTATATGTCAGGATCCCAATGTGTTAATCTATAATAAAAACTATAATTGCTAAATGGACTAGAATGTGCCTGTGTTCTCAGCAGCCATTAGATAAATGTAAAACCACAAGACGATTGTTGATTTCTTTGCTTGTCTCACTAGGCTTCTTTATGAAATCGATCGTTTCTATTTATCTTTTTACCCCTAGCAGCTAAATATAGTGCTCAATAAAAGTGTTTGATGAATGGATGAGTGAGTGAATTTCGATGGCATTATCTTAAACTGTCCTTTATAATTAAATGACAGTTTAACTAATTGAGTTGTCCGGATGCAATGTAGAAAAGCTTTCAGTATAAATATTCTATGCAAAAAGGAAAATTGTATATTCCACCAAGACTGAAAATATCATAGCCTAAGAAGTAATTGACATAAGAGATCTGCCTCTTTAAATCAAGATGTACACATTTCCTGAGATACAGTGTGTTGCTTTGTTTTGTTTTAATCACATCCATGGCAATGTAGTTTTGCTATGATTATTATCGAGGCTGTTAGTGCTGAATTCACAATGAAAACTAAATTCAAAAAAGAGATGATACTCATACAGTACATGGATAATAAATATAGTATCTGCACATGAAGAGAACCACATACTGTATAGGAATTTCTCTGTAGTTGTCTTAGTCATCTAGCACTGCTGTAACAGAAATACCACAAGTGGATGGCTTGAACAAAGAGAAATTTATTTTCTCACAGTCTAGTAGGTTACAAGTCCAAATTCAAGGCATCGGCTCCGGGCGAAGACTTTCTTCTCTCTGTTGACTCTGGAGGAAGGTCCTTGTCCTCAGTCTTCCTTTGGTCTGGGAGCATCTCAGGTGCCGGGACCCTGGGTCCAAAGGACATGCTCTGCCCCTGGTGTTGCTTTCTTGGTGGTATGAGGTCACCCTGTCTATCTGCTTGCTTTTACCTTTTATATCTCAAGAGATTGCCTCAAAACACAATCCAATCTTGTAGATTGAGTCCTGCCTCACTAACACAACTGCCGCCCATCCTCCCTCATTAACATCATAGAGGCAGGATTTACAACATATAGGAAAATCACACAATACTGGGAATCATGGCCCAGCACAATTGATACACAGATTTTGGTGGGACATAATTCAATCCATGACAGTAGTGTGTATTTTCTTCTTCATTATAGATTCTTTCTCATAATTTTTATTTAAATAAGTTCCTTAGGAGGTTTTGAAATAAATCTCCAACATTTTAGAAACAGAAGCACAGTAGTCCCATGAGCATGATGTGTCACACATCAGAAAAGCAGCACTTGGCAGATGCATGACAAATTAGACTGCTTTCTTTTCCTGTTTCTTGGATTCAACAGCTCTAAATTCACAGCCATAGACAAAATGAAAAGAAACAATATAAAATCCTTAAATTCATAAACTATGTATAATGGTTTTCCTGCCACATTCAGTAATATCAATTTCATTCTGGCTCCAAGTTGCATGGATATGAATTTGCCTTCGGAGCACCGTAACAATGAATGTAACTTTTCTTCTACACCTGGAAAATTAGGTAAGCTAATTGCTAATTTGTCTCTAAGCCACTGTTTATTTAGAGGATAAGTTATTTGAAGAATTTGCTTTTTAATGCCCGGGAAGCTATGTAACCATATGGCAAAGATATATGCTGCAAGTATATTTTTTGTGCATTGAACATAGAACAATTACACATTAGTCCTGAAGCTCAGTCAGTTAGGAAGTAGAATCAAAAGTCCGGTAAATCTGGGATTCCTCTCTGGCTGCAATCATTCCATAGATGTGGATCCTGGGGGAAAGTCACTTCATTTTCTTAGCCCCATTCTCCTTATTTGTAAAGTGAGGATACTAATATCTGTATAAACTATGAAGATTGTATGAGATAAATAGGTAAAATCATTACAAAATTTCCAGTTCTTAGTTTTATGCACTGTAATCCAGCTACCCAGATGTTACTAAAAGCAGATTATAAATCTTCAAATATTGCATATTTATAGAGTACCCACTGCACACCAAGTTGTCTTTAATGTATAAAGAATTTGGTAAAATTATCTGACTTTATGGAGCCTATTTTTAAAAAGGGGAGATAGATATCAATAAGAAAAAAAAATGCGTAATTTATGAGTAAGAGGAAAACAAGAGGGATAACCTGTCTAAATCAGTGACCTGAATGAGGTGAGGGAATTTTATGAAAAAAAAAAAAAAACAGTAATCACAAAGGTCCTAAAAACAGAATAATATATTTCAAGAATCAGGAAAAGACCATAAAGTAGGTTGTGGTAGTGCGTGGCGAAGGGTTTGGATCTTATGCCCTGTGACAGAAAGACATTGGAGAACGACGAATAAGAAGAGACATGATGTGATTTATGTTTTAGAGAAGATCTACTGTGTGTTGAATAGCCTAGTTGTTGGTGTTGGTGTTGTGTGCCATGAAGTCGAAAAAGAGGAAGCAAAAGAGGAAACAGTGGCCTGGAAGTAATTGCAGTTGTTGTTGTCGTTAGGTGCTGTCTAGTCGGTTCTGACTCATAATGCCCTAAGCATAACAGAACAAAATATCATGGCTTGGGTCAGGCACACCCTAGTCTTCAAGGTGACATCTTTGCTTTTCAACACTTTAAAGAGGTCCTTTGCAGCAGATTTGCCAAATGCAATGTGTCTTTTGATTTCTTGACTGCTGCTTCCGTGGATATTAACTGTGGATCCAGATAAAATGAAATTCTTGACAACTTCAGTCTTTTCTCTGTTTATCATGATGTGACTTACTGGTCCAGTTGTGAGAATTTTAGTTTTCTTTATGTTAAGGTGTAATCCATACTGAAGGCAGTGGTCTTTGATCTTCATCAGTAAGTGCTTCAAGTCCTCTTCAATTTCAGGAAGCAAGGTTGTGTCATCTTCATAACGCAGGTTGTTAATGAGTCTTCCTCCAGCCCTGATATCCTGTTGTTCTTCATATAGTCAAGCTTCTTGGGTTATTTGCTCAGCATACAGATTGAATAGGTATGGTGAAAGAATACAACCCTGACACCCACCTTTCCTGACTTTAAACGATGCAGTATCCCCTTGTTCTGTCCAAGAGACTGACTCTTGGTGTGTACAGTTTCCTCATGAGCACAATTAAGTGTTCTGGAATTCTCATTCTTCCCATTGTTATCCATAATTTGTTATGATCCACACAGTCGAATGTCTTTGCATAGTCAATAAAACACAGTAGGTAATCACAGTAGGTACCAATAATGGATAATAGCACTACAAGTAGGTAATGTGATGGAAGTGGTGAGCCAACAGGCTTGCAGAGCCATTGCATGTGGGTAAGTTGAGGCATAAAGCATGAGTCATATTTTTGGCATGTATGAGGATCATAGTGCCATTTACTGAAATGGGGAAAAGTAAATATAGGAATATTTCATGTTTGTTTTAATTTTGCTTGGGATGGAAGTTAAGGGTTCTGCTTTATATGTTTGAAATTCTTGTCAGAAATATCCAAAGAGAAAATCAATTTGCCTGTAGTATAAGCAAATCTGAAACTCGGGTGAGTTCAGAACTAGTGATATAAATTTGATTATCATCAGCAAACATTTGGCATTAAAAACCATGTGACTAGAAGCTACTTTCTAGGGAGGGAATATAAAGACAGAAAAAGATGCCCAACACTGGTAGACATCAATATTAGAAGTTAGGAAGAAGAGCACCAGTATTCTTCTGTGTAACAGTCCTAATCCTTTATTTTCTTAAGCATGAAGAAAAATTTCTTAAAAATTAATGTGGCTAAAAAAATAACTCCATTAGTGTTGTACCTTACTTAGTATTTTTACTTTTGACCAATATTTACCTCAGCTATTTACTCTCAATAAATAAGTTTGAAACTTGTTAACTCGTTGCACCATTCTGTATTATAGAAAGTTGATTATTTAAGAATATTTATTTGTTAATTTCTTTTGAATACTGAGAAAACATTACATTACGTTCTCAGTATTCCTTAGTAAATTCTCTGCAAATGAAATATGCTCTTTTTTTTTTAACTGGACATTGTTTCCAAAGGTTTATATTATCAGTGATTTAAAAAACTGTTATGTTGAATGACATTTCATGATGAGGATTTTACCTCAACCCCTGACTTCTTGGCTAAGAGGAAGAATAAATCTAATAGGAATATTTTTGAGTAGCCATTGTATTCAAAGCTCTATATCCACTGATTGGAATTTTACAAAGGAAGTGAATGATGTAGTTGGTACTAACTCCCACCTTGCCAGCCTGCATCTAGTAACTATCAGGAGATTGGTGACTGAGAGGAGGAATGATTGAAATGCCTGAAACGGATAAGGAGTGGGGATAATTAATATGAAAAATTGATGGAAATGGAAGATAACTTTTTGATTTAAGAAGGCCGTAATGAGTTACCACATGGTTTCTAAAATAAGAAATTATGTAATTAACTAATGGTTGAAAAAAAAGTTACTAATTATATGCAGTTTTTTTTTTTTTTTAAGAAGACAGATACTTCTCCACATGCTATTTACTCTTCAAGTCTCTGTAATCTCCCTGATACCGTCCACCATTTCACTGAAACAACACCTTCACTGTCCTACGCATGATACTCCTGACATCATACAATCTGTGATCACTCCTCTGTTGGGGTTTAGCTAGCTTTTTTTTTTTTTCTCTCTCTCTCTTACCTTTCTAGTTATTTCTTCTCCATCTTCTTCCCAAGTCCTGTTCCTTCACTTGCCTCGTAGATATTTGTTCTTCAGAGAGTTTTGTTCTTGAACCTCAATCTCTATGTTCAGTCTTACAAAACCATAGTTTTAAATGTTCTATAGACATATTAATCCATATTTATATATACTGCCTTGTTCTCTCTTGGGTTCAAATCCATTTTATGAACATATGGAATATGCTTAATTGGCTGTCTCATGGTCACCACTTCAACACTGAGAAGTTGAAAATGGCAGTTACCTTCTTCACTCTCCTACTGTGCTCCTATACTCTATGACTCAGTGGTTATAAATGCCAAATCCATCTACACAGATTCTTTATCAGTGTATCTGATTATTGATTATTCTTAATTTTACAGTGTTCTGATTGCCCATCAACAGTCAGGATATATCATCCTGACTTGCTTAAAATACATTAATAGCACATATTGCTAAAGGATAATTTAAGTTTTAATATTTCTGTAATGAATGTGGAATGTGGATTATGTGTGTATGTGTGTGTGTATATATGCATTAAGATTTTTCACGGCCTTCCTATTATCTTTACAGTAAAAATCTAATACCCTTAACAAGGGTGTACAAGTTCTTCCATAATCTGACTCCAAGCTAAGTATTTAAAACTCTGTTCTCAATGCTTTCCGTCATTTTCTGTAACCAGTAATCATGTGGAACTGCATACTTGAAATTCCAAAAAATATCTTACACTTCCACATAATTTTAACTTTGCACGTGTTTGCTTCCTGGAGTGTCTTTTTCCTGCCCTTTTCCTTCTTGATCTAGACAAGTTTTATGTTTTGAATTGTGTTCCCAAGGTAGGTACGTTGAAGTTCTAAGCCTTGGTATCTATGAATTTGATACTCTTTGCAGTTAGTATCTTTGAAGACTTTTATCAGCTAAATTAGCATGAGGTCGTACTGGAGTAAGGTGGGTCCTAATCTAAAATGAGTGGTGTCTTTATAAATCAAGAGACACAGAGACAGACAAAGAATAGACATGTTAAGATGCATATGAACACCAAGGTAATTTTTTTTTTTTTTTTTTTATGCCTAGGGCTACCAGAAACTGGGAGAGACAAAAAAGTCTCTTTCCCTAGAGACCTCTAAGGAATCAGGGCCTATGTAATACATTGCTTTGCACTGCTAAGCTCCAGAACTGTGAAGTAATAAATTTCTGTTTTGTAAAGCTGTAATCGAACACCTCTCGATTTCTTGTCCTGTGCTATGAGCCGATCAAAATAAAACGGTCTCCAATTGCAAGAGAAACAGAAAATGTCAAATTTACTGTCTGCACAGACAAGGAGCGATGTGGGGCCTAGTGGCAGAAAGAGCACTCACTCCCCGCCCTAGGGGACCGGAGACGTTTTATGTCCTTGAGTGAGAGGGGGACCAGGGATGCTACCTGAAATCCTACACCCGGAACCCTCCCATGCCCAAATATGGAGATCTGGATGCTGAGTCATGCTGAGTCAGTCTTCATAGGAAGTTCCAGTTGTGGGACTTCCGTTTTCCAAAGAGGCTGGGGGGAGGCGGGGCGGGGGGGGGTGGGTGTGGAGAGGAACTGCGTGCTGCAGAATATATTCCTTTCCAGTGATGCTTGAGTTTTGGGTCAGGTAAGGACAGAATTCTGTAGATCTGCACATGTGCCAACATCTTGCTTTGTGCAAAGACCTGGTGCTTGGAACAAACTGTAACTAGAAGCAGAGGCTTGCGAGGATGGCGGGCTCCGGACAAACTGAGTTGGGAAGCTGCAGTTTGCAAAGGGCAAACAAAAGAGGGGGGAGATGCGGCAGAGTGGGGTTTCAAAGCCACCTTATGCATGTGGCCTTTATAGCAGTCCTAGGAAGCTATAATATCTTGTTCAATATTTAACTAAACCCTCATTTCTTATAGGAAACTTTATGTGACATCCACCCTCAGTTGGTTTAATTGGCCTCTATATGTTCTCATGTAGGTGTCTACATATACCTCTATCACATTGATTACAACTATCTGTTCACTTGTTAAAGGAGCCCTAGTGACACAATGGTTAAACACTTGCCTATTAACAAAAAGGTTGGCAGTTTGAGCCTGCCCAGTGGCCTTGTGGGAGAAAGACCTGACGGTCTACTTCTGTAAAGATTACAGTTGAGAAAACCCTATGGGGCAGTTTTGCTGTATCACACGGGGTTGGTATGAGTCAGAATCGACTCCGTAACAACTAACAACAGCAACATTCACTTGTTAGTTCTCTGCTTTCACCTATGAACTACACTGGGATAGAGTTTTGCTGGTTTTTTTTTGTTTGTTTCCATCTCTTTGAATGTCATTGCACATAACAATAAAACCAAACCAAACCAAACCCAGTGCCGTCGAGTCTGTTCGGACTCATAGTGACCCTATAGGACAGAGCAGAACTGCCTCACAGAGTTTCCAAGAAGCACCTGGCCGATTTGAACTGCCGACCCTCTGGTTAGCAGCCATAGCACTTAACCACTATGCCACCAGGGTTTCTGCACATAACAATAGCAATAAAGAATTGCTGAATGAGGAAGGAAAGAAAGATGACAGACACAATCTGGGGCAGTATTAAAGATATAAAATATATAGGGATACTTTGAAAATGTTGGATTGCTCTATTCATTGTTTAGGTTTTTATAATCTAACTTAAGAATTTAGATGGAAAAATGAAGAGAGAAGTTGAGAAAAATTAGGAAAAATGAATAGGTTTGGTAATGAAATAGAAGTCTTTGGCTAACTGTGGCACCATGCATTGACATGAAGCGATAAAGTGAGGGGGTTTCATTGTGTGTAAGAGAGAAAATTAGGTTATTATCTCAGTAGGAGAAGAAATACAGAGAAAAACTACTAAGCTAGAAACTGAATAAAGTGCTCTGGGTGTTTACAAAGTTACCAGAAAGCTTGAAATTGTTGATTCATGGGCTTACCGTTGTAGGCCTTCATTAAGAGACTTACTGGCTCTTTTAATGGTAGAAAAACATTTCAGATTAAAAGTACTTTAGAGATCATCTAGTACTGTGCTTAACATATTTAATACTAAACAAAACAAAAACAAGGAGTTTTTCAGAAATACCAGTCAATGACCAAGGCCTATTTGGGACCAATTAAATCAGAATGTCCTGAAGTGGAGTCTGAGCACAGACATTTATAAATAGTCCCTGAGTGATTCATATATGCAGCCAGGGTTGAGAACCCCTGGACTGGGACAGCGCCCTCATTTTACAGTTGAGAAACCTGAGAACCTTTACATGCAATCTTTAAAAGCCTTGGTCATCTGGTTTCCTGACCCAGAGCCGCTGAGAGGAATCAGAGCAGAAGGCGGCTAGAGGCAAACATGATGATCGCAGACTTGACAGCTGACAGCTTGACTGGTGAGGCATCACCACAGGGTATTAAAATGGATGTTTTTGATGGCGGCTGTAAGTCTTCAAGATAAGAGTAAATTCCCTTAAAAAAAAAAAAAATCCCTTTAGTGTCCTCTTTTTAAGAAGGTAGAGAATTAATAGGCTTCCAGAAGATTTCTATCAAAAAATGATTAAAATAAATGTTTCCTTGGAACCCAAAAGGCAATTTTCACTTTTGAGAAATGCCCCAATGGTGCCAGATAAAAATGGCATCATCAGATTCTAGTGTAGTATGATTTAGTGGGAGTCCTCTCTGGTCTAGTGGGAAAAGACGTGGACTAGCATTCAAAACCCATGTTCTAATTCTGACCATGGTGTGCGTTTGCAGCACAATTTGAAGATGATACTTAATTTTTCTAAGTCTTTTAAATTCTCATTTCATGACAGGTAAAATACAAAATTAGAATGGGTTATTATGAAGATAAGAATGATGTTAGATGTATTTTGCGTAAAGATTTTTATCTGGTCTTGTTCTAGAAGGATAGCAAAAGGCTAGAAGAAAATGTATGCAAACAATATAATTTATCTGAATGGAATAACAGGAGACTCAGTAACTTTCAGTGTATGTTACAGTCATCTTCAAATACAAAGGACTTTTTATTAGTTTAAATTACACCTTTTAATTATAATATATATGTTTCCATGAAATAAATATTTTTATGCTGATTTGTTCAGTTGTTAGATCAGAGCCATACTTAGCTTTAAAATTATATTTTAGAAAGTTGGTATAATTTAGTACCAAAAATTCACTTATGATGTATTTATAGATACAAGGAGAAAACTTAATAGAAGTTTGGGATATCCTTCCATTTTTGCCTAAAAAGAAGAACGAATTGTAGTAGAAAAAGCTTGAAATGTTTTGATAATCGTAAGAAAATGTCTAATTCGGGGATATTAAAAAATATAACATAAACTGCTTAATGAGAACAAATATCAGATCTCTAAATCTAACTGGGCACTTAGGAGTTTAATCAGGCCCATCAATGTTTTCATTAATTTAGAATGTTAGCATTTTATAGATGCATTATCTGGCAGGTTGACTACATCCTTGTTTTCATGGCAGTTTTATTGTTTGTATTTCACAGTTTGGATTTTGTATGTTGTGAAACCTGTAAGCATCCGTTTAAAGATTTATTTAGAAAAAGTTCATAAAGACAAAGTGATAGAATATTTTATACTTTAGTGGAAATACTGTTGATTTTAACTTACCCTAAAAATAAATAAATAAATAAATAGGGGAGTTAGGTAGCAGTTGATTCTACTCTTAACCTCTTTCTTTGAATTCTCATGTAGAGTGAATAAAAATATTGTGCTGAAATTAGAACTGTACATCTAAGGTTTAATTAGAGATATGGAGCCATTTAAAAAAGAGGGGTAGTAACCTGTCAAAGGAATAATAGTATACTTTTCCTTTCAGTCAGAATGTTTCAGTATAAAGGTAGCTGACTGATAAAAGTTCTTTTTGCTCAAGTCCATAGACTTGAAATAGCAATTTAAGTATCTGTGCAGTGAAAGCTGTAACATGTTTTCCCTTGCTGTACCCTCTAAAGATGAAATATTCTTGTATATCAATTTGAAATGAGAAATACAATTAGCAAACTACCGTTTTATTGAAATTTGAAGAGACTTATTAAAATTTGCCTAAAAGAAGTTTATCTGGATCATCTAATTTAGCATAGTACCCAAAATTATTTAGGTGTATGTGTGTGTGTGCCTGTGTGTGCCTTTGCTTACTCAAAGGATTTGGTGAGAATGAGGAAATGATATATATGAAAATGTTTTCTGATAATGTAACAAACCAAACAACTCTATTTTCTTTGATGTTAAACCTGTAAGCATCCATTTAAGAATTTATTTAGGAAAAGTCCATAAGGCTTACCTTGTGTCACTTCCTTTTCTCAATATTTTACATAGATGAACTCATAATAACCCTATGGAAAGTTCCCATTTTATAGATGAATAAACTGAGGCACAGAGTTTAGTCAACTTTTCCAAAGCCATATAGCT
The DNA here is from genome assembly GCF_030014295.1 of Loxodonta africana. Lineage (NCBI taxonomy): Eukaryota > Metazoa > Chordata > Mammalia > Proboscidea > Elephantidae > Loxodonta > Loxodonta africana. Next base: position 47,116,912 of record NC_087345.1, read on the forward strand.
AATAAGTGGCAAAACTGAGATTCATACCCAAGAAGTCTGTTGCTAGAGACCATTCCCTTAACCGCTGTTATGTACTACTTTGTAAATGGAAATGTCCACTTTAAAATTAGATAAGGTAATTACCATTTCGCTGAAGCCTGAAATTTATGTGACTGTCATGTGATGAAGTGTACATCTCTCTATATATTTAGAAATATATTAGATCTATATGTGTTTTATAGAAAAAATAGTCTTGGAAACCCCATGGAGCAGTTCTACTCTACACCCATGTGGTTGCCATGAGTCAGCTCAACTTGATGGCAACTAACGACAATAATTATTTTAAAATAGTCTTCAAGTCTCTAAGATAGCTTTATAATAATACTTGGAGATATAATAAAGTAGAATTAGTCTTAGGCACAATCTGTCAGAGCTATTTAGCTCATTTATTTGTCACTAATTATACCATACATTTTTATGCCCAAAGAATTGAATTAGAATACTGTAAGTTGCTGTTGCCATTGATTCTGGAAATAAATTTTGGACTTGTAAAAATCCTGGAAATACAAACATCTCAGCTTCTGCATATTTCCAGCATAGGGAAGCACGATCATTTAATGAATAGGTTTTATTTTTCTATGGCATAACTCAGGGAGCTACAGTCGTGGGCCAAAGGTGGCCTGTGCCTATGTTGGTGCAGCCTGTGAGCTAAGAAATATTTTTACATAGCTTTCAATGCTTGAAGACATAAGAAGGAGAAAAAAAATTTGTGTCATGTGAAAATTCAAATTTCGGTCTTAATAAAGTTTTATTAGGACACAGCATGCTTGTTTGTTTACATGTTGCCTATGGCTCCTGTCTCACTACGACAGATCCGAGGAGTAATAAGATAGATCAATGGCCTGCAAAGCCTAAAATACTTACCATCTGAGCCTTTATGAAAAACATTTGCTGGCTCCTGGTGTAGACACTGAAATCTTTCTTTAGGTTAAGCCGTGATTTTGTTTGTCTGCTTTTTTGTTAAAAAAAAAAAAAAAGAGTATAAATTCTAGTGATTTTCAGGTTTTTTCAATCTAGGTCTTTGTATTACTGGGCATTTGTCCTGCTGGCTCAAAATTAAAACCCAAAGGACAACAGCTTGACCTGGATTTTCCCTTGGTTACTAATCTAACATGTGTCTGCTATGTGACAGGTGTGCTCTGACAGTCCCTTGTTCTACGGGAAGCCTTTTTCTGTTGCTTCACAGTGATTCTGTTTCTAGCCCTTACACCTAATTTTCTTCTTAGCTCTTAAGTAAACTCCTTTTTCTCTTAAATGTTTGCTTTATATTTTACAACAACATTTCCACTGTGTGTATTTTATAGACTGTACTTAAATGGCCTGGTCTCTTTTATACTAGGGAGGTTTAATAAAACACAAGAAATAGACATTAAGCAGTGGTGTAGAACAGTTCCCACATGTTCCATAAACAAAATGCTTCCCGGGTGCCTGCACTGCATATCCCTTTAGCACTTGGTAACCAGTGATTCCGCACAAGTCACTGTGGATTCTGATGCAGTTACGTCTGGCAGGAGAAATGCTGAGTTCAACTCTGTAAAAGTGAATTTGAATGAAGATAACATATTTTCAGGGACTGTGTATTTACTAACATGGTCTGGTAAATGTTTATTGGATTGATAAATGTTCACCGAATATGAGTTTAGGGGGAGAGCTGCTGCTTCATTGCTTAGGGACATCTGATACAAAGTGTGTCAGAAAGACGAATGTGTGTTCTGAACTCCTGACAGCTCAGAGATAATACTTGAAAGCTTTTCCTCAGAGGTATTCTTAGAACACAAAGCTGTCTTCGCGTTTCTAATTGCCAAAACACTTTTAGAGAAACAAGGGAGTTCCTTGTTATGTTTCTTGTTGCTTTTCATGAAATAATTTTTTTTGTGACTCTTGTCGCAGGAGATGAGAGAGTCTGTGGAAAATGAAGATTAACAAGGTAATGATTCTCTGTAAACTTAGATCCTATTTTTCTGCAATTTTCCTTTTGAAAAGAGCAAGGAATGAAATGCCAGAAGACGTTAAGGAAAAAGTGTTGTGGAAAAATATAATGTTTTCCCAGATGTGGCATGACACGTCAGCAATATTTTAAGGCTGAGTAGATTACTAGCTTGCTTCCGAAGAGGATTTATCGGGTTGTGGATTTAACAAAGGTCTATTCCTGGTTATGAGGCTTTTTGTGGATATATATTATTGTATCACATTTACGTGCATTCTTTTAATTTAAATGACAATGCTGATCTTAGCTCCATAAAAAAGAATTAGGCTAATGGAGCCAGGGGGCAGGTCTCAGTAGAATAGCTAAAAATGGGAGTTTTGTGTCTGGCTCTGATTTTACATTCTGCTTTAGAGGACTTTTTGATGTGCAGTGCCTTGGTGACATTGTCTGCAAAAACAGAAGCAAAATGTGAGGAAGAATGCCTGATTTTTTTTTTTTTTTAATGCTTGAATCCAAAATTGCCTCAAGCTTGTTTTAAGAGTTGCAGTTTTGACTGTCACTTTTCTAGTTTCCTCGGTCAAGAAAGCAACTTTGTACAATAAAACTCCAAAAATGTACTTGTTTCCTTAAATTGGAAGACTCTGGAAGATAACAGAAATAACCAGAGATATAAAGTGTTATTGTTCTGATATTTTATTTGGTTTTTGGAACTACTTCAGTAGTTTCTTTTTAAATAAACACACAAGCACAAATAGTTCAACTTTAGACAATGTAATTAGTAACCTCCAGTTTTGCATACAGAAAATGATCAGTTCCTTGAACATCACTCTTTTTGACGTTCACTGTCCTTTCTCCACCATGACTCCCAAAAGAACAATCAAGCTTGCATAAAATTTCTAACATAGCTAGTTTCCTATAATGGGTTTCAAGGTGTCCCAATATTATCCCAGAACCAGTTGGCAGGAAATTGTAGCATAGTAGAAAACTAGATTGAATCCATCCAACCCATGGACGTTTTGTCACCTCATCTGAGGCTAACCTCCCACTGACTAATGTGTCCCAGAGTTTAACTCAGCTTCTTGTGCTGTAGGCTAATCGCGTAGCCTACATTTACTACTTGTGGATGCAGCATGAACTGGATAGACCAAAAACCCATTGCCATCGAGTTGATTCTGACTCACAGTGACCCTATACGACAGAACAGAACTGCCTCATGAGGTTTCCAAGGAGTGCCTGGTGGATTCAAATTTCTGACCTTTTGGTTAGCAGCTGTAGCTGTTAACCACTATGACCCCGGGATTTCCAGATAGACCAAGGGGACTAGATTATTGACTAGCCTACTATATGACCACTTTGCTTACTCAATATAATTTACATCAGCTCAATGATGATCCAACATGAAATGTGGGTTATTAATATACAGAAGGAGTCCCTGGGTGGTGCAGACAGTTAAGCACTCAGCTAGTAGCTGAAAGGTTTTTTGTTCAAACCCACCCAGAGGCACTTCAGAAAACAGGCCTGGTGATCTCTGCTTCCAAAAGGTCACAACCTTGAAAACCCTGTGAAGCAGTTCCACTCTGCATACACAGGGTCTGCATGAGTTGGAGTCGACTCTACAACAAGTAACAACAATATACAAAAACGGAGGGCAGGTAAAATAATCCTGATTTGACCAGAGGTTAGAACACAATTAACTACCCTACAATATTTGATGAAAATGTGTCTTATTTTACCCACAAAATCAGTTTGCATTAATGTTAGTGTTTAGTTAAATAAAGTGTCAAATCAAAGCAGACACTTGGAGTTTTTTTTTTTTTTTCCTCTACAGGAATATAATTCTTACACATTTTGGCTACAGATTGTTAGTGTTTTGAATGGTAGTAAATTTAATGTTCTATTGGTTAATAACTCGCCCAGTTATTAGGTGCTTTTTTGTTCCTTTAAAGTTTTCTCCTTTCAGGCAAAAATCAATATCTGGAAATCAAATTGCCCTTGTGGGGTCATGATAAAAAAAATATCAATGTAACAATCTTAACTAGAAGATTCTAAATGGTCTGATAATTCCCAGAGCACTTAAGTGGATTTGCTTAAGAAGCGATTCTTCCCTGGCACATAAATTAACCATTAACTTTTGAGACAAAGAATAGTATCTGTTAGCTTGGCAGCAGAATTGTTGTCTTTGCAATATCATTTATTCTGTTCAAAATCTGATACAAACAACATAATAAACTCAGTTTTTTTTTTGTTTGTTTTTTACAGTGCTCATATGCACAGGTATTGAATGTTCTAGTTAAGTCCTTTCTTTTAAACTTTCAGGAAACCCTGGTGGTGTAGTGGTTAAGTGCTACAGCTGCTAACCAAAGGGTTGGCAGTTTGAATCTGCCAGGAGCTCCTTGGAAACTCTATGGGGCAGTTCTGCTGTGTCCTATTGGGTCACTATGAGTTGGAATCGACTTGACGGCACTGGGTTTGGTTCGGTTTGGGTTTTTAAGCTTTCAAGTTCAATGTTTAAATAAATGAAAAGACAGAAGGCATAGAAAAGAGGAAGAAAGAAAAGAAAAGAGGAGAGAATTTGGGGGAGGGAAGAAAGGAAGAGAGGAGTGATAAAAAGAGAAAAGCAGGAGAGATGTGTGGAGAGAGGAAATAAAAAGGAAAATAAAGGCATCGTTTCCAGACGCTACTTCTAGGTAGCTGGAGAAGTAGTTCTTCAGAACACAAAGAATATTTCCTGTGCAAAGCCAAACGATAAACAGTGCTCTTCAGAATCCCAGCAGTTTTTTGTTAGTTTGTTTTTACTCTGAATAAATACATTTCCAAACATTTGAAGGCCAAGTCCCAACAGGTAATAAAATGGAACTGACTAATGACAGCTGTGCACAACAAAATCTGATTAAAAGAAACACAGAAACTCAAAATATCCAACCCTCCAAATCATTTGAACTTCAATTTTGGCAAAAACCCAGGAATTATTTGCTCACAAGCGTACAAGCTTTGGGACACCAAGTTAGGTTGCATACCTTTTAACTCACCACACATTTTCACTCAAAAAACTAAGAACCTTAGTTTTCCATTTCAGAAGTAAGTAGTGTTTTGAAATACTATCACCCACGCTAATGAACAAAAGTAATCCTTTTAGATAGTACTTCTTAAAGCCCTGTTTTACTCTTTCCCCATCTGTGACCATCTCATTTCTGTTCTCCAGTTTTGCATCGGATGCCCTTATAGATAAGAATAGTGTATTAAAAGCCATAGTTAAGGGCCTAGATGGAAAAATCAATAGGACACATTTTCCAAGTGGAAATCAATAATACTTAAAACAACTTTTCTTACCTCAGAGGCAAATTCTATAGTGGCAAATGACTAAGTTCCTCATGTGCAGTGACCCTGTCGTGTCTGTCTTAGCACCCCTTACTTTTCTATGAATTATTCTGTGAGAATGAATTCTGACAACCCAGTGACTGAATACGAATTCTCTGATGTGAAAGATGAATGATTTAGTCAGCATGAAAATTATTTTAACTGCAATTATCAGATAAGTATTGTATTTTGTTAATGGCTACAACATAATTTGAAGGCAAAGTCACAACTTTCTAGAAAGATTAGCAATGTTCATTTTTTGACACCAATTAATAAGTTAGTTGGCTTGTCTGTGAATTTTCAAAACCTTTTTAGTTATCTAGTTAGTTTATGAATAGGGCGAACGCTGATTCAGACCATTATTAACTCAGTAGCTGTAAGTATAACAACAAAAATGGGAGTACCATTCACTCTACCATACACTGTGCTGGATGTTTAATATGCATTATTTTTAACCTTCGAAATAGTCCTGAAAGTTGCATACTATCCCCATTTATATATTAGAAACCCGGAGATCTGAGATACTAAGAAAAAACCCACAGACTATAAGGAGCAAAACTGAAATTCAAACCCACAACTTTATGACACCAAAACTCCTTTTTTCATTCTGCATTACAGATACTCTGAAAAATGATTTATTAAATAACGGAAGAAGTAGGAGCCAAGGACTGAGAATGCAGTCAGGTTATTGCCTAAATCTTTCTGCCTGTCATCTTCATAAGGAATTATTCAGTTCATTGATAAATATATAATATACAAATCTGAATTTGCCATAGGAAGTTATGCCAAGATTTTTTGCCAGAGTTTTTTCCATTGCTTATATTTTAATGTTTCTTTTGCCAAAATATAATTTTGTGGTGATGGTTAATATACACCAATGACTATAGGTTGCATGAGTAAATCATCTGTTGCTCTGATATTCTGAGAATTTCGGGGTTTCTGAAAGCCTTGAACTCTTTTCCACTGAGCTTTCAGTTAGCAGCCGAGCACTTAACCACTGTGCCATCAGGGCTCCTGGAAACAAACAATAGTTTAGCTTAATCAGGAAAGTCTGTCTGCCTTGAGCATTGTGATTTTTCAAAGAATTATCTGTGTGGGATCAGATTGACAACAGATTCTCTAAAGGTTAATTAGATGAGAAGCTTAGGGGGCGGTGAGATTATGTTAATGCTGATAGAATAACAAGGAAAAGAATATCGATAATGGTTACACAATTTAAAGTATGTAAATAATGTCACTGAATTGTACACGTAAAACTGTTGAAATGGTATATCTTTTGCTGTGTATAATTTCATCAAAAAAAAGATAAAATTATTTCTGAAGAAAACCTTGTATTTTCTAACGTAAAAAGAGTTGTACATTTGAAAATCCTTTTGTTATTAATTTTATGGTTTCTTATTAATATTTTGTCTGAGGTTTTTGAGATTATTAAATTTTATATTTTCAAATATATCTCTATTGTTATAATCTTTGTTTTAAACCTCATTGCTTTTACATTTAATTCTTATACACATTTTTTTACACTTTCATGTATAACATTATTTACTTTAATATTTTTTCTGGTATTTCACTCAAAATATTTAATTCTCTAATCTTTTTATTTATTTTTTTCTCTAATTTTTATTTGGCTTTTCTTCTTTTCCTTTCTTCATGTTTTTCCTTACTATACAATAATTACTGACAGGCTGTATACTGTGACGGCAGTGTGGAAATGGTCCAGGTCTTCCAGGGGCGGTCTAGTGACTTCTAACCAATAGACTTTTCAGCTCCAGACCTCTGCCTCCCCAAGGCGATCTTCTAGCTCATTTAAGAGTGGTTCCCCAAGAAACCTCACCCTGGGAGGGTGAGTTAATTCTACCCAGGGCTATAAATCTCCATGCAGGTGTCATTCTTGATTTATTGGAACAATGTTGCTTCCTGACAGCTCACATCTTTCGGTCATTGTATGAGAACCTGCTTAAAAAATTCACAGTTTACAATGTAGATAATTATTGAATTTTAGGTATAGCAGGAACACATCCTGGTTTGCAATGAGTCAGAAAAGGATGGTATATGGAGTGTTCTAACTGGGGATAGATCTTCACACACTACATAAGGCCTGTCCTTGCAAGGGACTACGTGATACTAAACACCCTAAGTGAAAGGAGCCGAAAGAACAAAAGGGTAGCATTAAATGTTAGTGTCCTCTAGGCTACCTCTCCTTGGCACCTTCTTTTTTCTGTCTTCTTGTTTCTTAAGGAGCCCAGGTGGCACAGTGGTTGAGTGATCAACTGCTAACTGAACTGTCAGTGATTCGAACCCATCAGTGGCTGTACAAGAGAAAAGGCCTTGCAGTCTGCTCACATAAGATTATAGCTTGGGAAACCCTATAGGGCAGTTCTACTCTGTCATATTAGAGCCTCTGTAAGTCGGAATTTACTTGATGGCAGACAAAAACAACAACAACATATTGTTTCTTGATAATACTATCCAATTTCCATTATATTGCCTACCAATTCTCTGTTGGTTACCTATGAAAAACCAAGCCTGTTGCTATTCAGTTGGTTCCAACTCATAGCAACCCTATAGAATAGAGTAGAACTACCCTATAGGGTTTCTAAATGGCTGGTGGGTTCAACTGGCAACATTTGGTTAGCAGCCGAACTCGTAACCACTGTGTCACCGGCTCTGCTGATATCTATTGCCTGTATTAATAATTGTTTTGTATAGAAAACGGCAAATCTGTATCTCTCTCCTAAGCACCAGATCTTTAACGTATCTTTAGTTTAATATGTCTATCATTTTACTCACTTTCTTTCCCACGAATCTTCTTATTGAATATCCAAGGATTGTTTCTTCTTGCATTCCACATCTCAGCCAATCAGTCATCCAAAGCAGAATGTGGGAGTGCCAGACCCTTTCTTTTTCAGTCATTCATCCAAAATCTGTTACCCAGTCCTCTCAAATCTGCTTTGTTAATGCCTCTCCATCTTTTAAAGGTATTTCAGACCATTATCCTTGGTTAATATCACCAAGGTCTCTTATCTGGTGTGTCAGTTACCATTCATTTTCCCTCAGCTCCTAATTCATCTTGCATCACTTGATCTGTGAAAATGTATTCGGGCTCATTAAATTATTTTCCTTTGCCAGCTGACATGATTTTAAGCTTTGCCAGTAGAGGCTGCTAGCCGGACAGGGTTTTGGCTTCTCTGTTCTGGTGTGCTACTGCAGCGGCCTTCTCTAGCACTAGGCTCTGCAGTTCTCAGCCATGAGTATTTACCATGGCACACCCCTGGGCTTGTTTGTAGCAGAGGGCCTTAGAAGGACACCGCCTAGTCATCAGCTTTCCCCTCGCTTTAGAGGCTGTATTTTCAGCAAGTTGCACAGAAGTGGCACCACAGTAACTTCTTTGTCATCCAGTGAGTGAAAAGAGAGCCCTCCAGTAAGGCCCAAATTTCAGCCCTGAATGAAAGGATGGGAAGGAGAGAGCTAGGGCTCTTCCTTGGGCCTTTTATCTCAGCCTAAAAAAAAAAAAAAAAATTCTTTTTTTTAGTTGTATTTTTCTTGTTATATTTGCATTTGTGGCTGCTGCTTGCATCTTCAGAGTTCTTTTTACCTCAAATACTCCAATCTTCTGTTATAGCTAATAGCTAGGCATATTAAACTTGCCCTGTTCAGATTGCGGTGTTTATCTGTCCTGATTGGATCCAGACTGATGTGCGTGGTTAACTATAACATCCCAGTCTTCAGTTTCTAGTCCTTCCCACTTTGATTGATTTTTTTCCCCTTCAGCTGGGGAAACTAAATGAAGTTGATACAATTCAGCAGCTTCTGTCTCTCTGTCCTCTGGCATTTGGGAGGATTGCCACATGAGCCTTAAATACCCTTCTTCCTCCCATGTACCATCCATTGGACTGATAATACAATAGTCTCTGAACTAGGTACTAGTCGCTCAACTAGGAAGTCCACAATGAGAAAAATAAGTTTCTACTTTCATGGAGCTTACATTCTTATGGATGAAAACACAAAAATCAAGCATAAACGAATAGGTTAAAAAACCCAGTGCTGTTGGGTCAATTCTGATTCAAAGTGACCCTGTAGGACAGAGTAGAACTGCCCCATAGAGTATCTAAGGAGTGCCTGGTGGATTCAAACTGCCGACCCTTTGGCTAGCAGCCGTAGCACTCAACCACCACGTCACCAGGGTTTCCAGTGTATAGGTTAAGTGGCACGAAGTGCTATGGAGGGTGGGGAATAAAATAAAACAGTTTAAGAGGAGATGTAAATGCTGTTTTATATGGGGTGGTGTATCCCTCAGGATAAGCTAGGTTATGCTATGGTAACAATCAGCTCCCAAATCTCAGAGGTTTACTATAATAAAGGTTTAATTATGACTAATACTATATGTCACTCATAGGTCAAGTGGTGGTGCTCTTTTGCATGTTGTCCTCCCTCTCGGGCCCAGGTTAACAGAGCAGCTTCTGTCCAGAACAATACCAGGCATCCAAGCAGAGGCAGCATGAGACCCGAGGAATAATGTGCAGGTGCGTAAAGCTTCTGCCTGGAAAAGCATGTATCTTTTCCCTTCACATACTATTGGCCAAGGCAAATCGTATGGCCAGGACTAAAGTCAACTGGGCAAGAATGTATAATCCTTCCGTGGAGGTGAATAGTTGTGAGCAAAAATACACCCTAACCCAGGTGGTAAAGAAAAGGCTGTTGGAAAAAGTGACGTTTGCTCCATAAGACCTGAAGATGTGAAAGAAGTAAAAGAGTGAACTGTGAGGATATCTAGGGGCAAGTCATTCCATAATAGGTACATAATGAGTACTTTCATTCTTTTAAGTGAAAACACTTGAAGAACAGAGAAAATGATACCTTTAAAAGAAATTCTCTTGACAGTAATTGCTGTGATAGTCATGCCATGTTTAGTTAGCATGTGAAGAAAATCCGGCATGCCTCCTGATGATCGTTATTCTAGTGAATGATGATTCAGACACAAGAGAATAGGATCTTCCTTAAGTGCTTATCTCTCTGGAAACTAAATGAAAGTTTTGTGTTTTAAACAAAATAGCCTAAAGTATATATTTTTTTGAAACACTTTGTCAGATCCATCTGATTTTATACTGAGAAATTCTTTTCCAAACCCTTGTTTTTCAAATGCTTTCCTTGTAAAATAATGTACTGACCATGTAGAGGTAGAACTTGTGAATCAATATAAATTGAATTTAACACCTTATATTATACAAACATTAAACTTTGAATAAATAACTTGTTAAAAACCATTACATCTACTACTTACATACACACATATGAATATAAAACCAAAATTAAAAAAAAAAAACAAGCCCGTTGCTGTCGAGTTGAATTTTGTTTAATTTTACAATTATAAATAAAGTGTATTAAGCATAATATTCTGCCATGGAAAAACCTGGAAGGTAACATATTTAGGTTAATTCACATAACCAAATGCAAGATTATATAGCAAAATCGGACCTATATATGTTTTGAATGTACATATATTAATATGTTAGAGCCCTAGTGGCTATAAAACCTACTCTGTCCTATAGGGTCACCATGAATGAGAATCAACTGGATGGCAACAGTTTTTTAAAATTTTAGTTATAATGGTTTTCATTTCAAGTTTCATACACTTTTTCCCCTTTTGATTAGCATTGCCAGAAGATTATCAGTTTAATAGATTTTGAAGAACTGTCTTAGCGTTCTTTACCCGTTTTATAGTTATCCAGTTTTCTCAGCATTTAATTTCTGCTCTTACCTTCTTCCTAATTTTTCATTTAGTCTGTTTGTTTTCTGAGTCCTCAAATTGACTGCATGGGAGTGATATCTGTGACTTTCGAATCACCTCTTTTGTCATGGAGGTGTTTTTTTCTGTTATCGAGTATTTTAGCATAAGAGTGTAAGAAATAGTTACTTCTTTTCCCCCATTGAAACCCATTGCCAATGAGTCGATTCCAACTCACAGTTAACTTACAATTTCATCCGAGTTTTGTTCCATGCAGATTTATTCTAGTCTTTTCCAGCTAGTTGATTTGCATACCCAAATGCTAGTTTTATTTAACCTTTGCTTTCCATCTTTTTCCTATGATTCCTTGAAATGAGTATATGGGAGAAGGTAAAGGAAGTGCTTTAGCTTTTCACTCCTCACTTTCCAGTTATCAGAAAGGGTCAGATGAGACTTTTCTTTGAAATCAGTTCACATGTAAAAATAATGTGTACATAATTTTAGAACGCTAAAATCAATAGAGGTTATAGTACTATGGAGTTCCAAATTGGTTAAAATAGAAATGCTTGAAAATATTTTCACGTAAGCAATAACCAGTTGCTGTGGAGTTGACTCCAACTCATGGCAACCCCACGTATGTCAAGAGTAGAACTGTGCTCCGCTGGGTTTTCAGTGGCTGATTTTTCAGAAGTAGATCGCCAGGCCTTTGTTCCAAGGAGCCTCTGGGTGGCTGAGTGCGTAAGTAATTCCAAATGTGATCCTAAATCTTTACTAAGATGCTATCTATGTAAGAGTTTGGATCTCGGACACTGAATGTATAAAGTAAAGGTACCCTTGGCTAAGAACATATTTACCTAAGTATCAAAAGATGTGCTTGTTCCATTACTCTACAGAAAACACAAGGTCTCAGTATATTCTCAACTTGCAAAGCATTTTTCACACTCCACTGTACTCCCAAAATGTTTTCTGAAACGTTTATATATATTTTACATGTTAAATAAGAAAATGATAAAAATATTGCAAATAGTTCCGGTGCACAAGCTGAACATATTCCAGTTTAGGAACATGATCCTCACCTGGCTTGTTTTAATGTCTTTTTGAGTTGGCCAAAGATATTGATTCAGAAGTAAAGTGTAGAGGTTTAGGAAGAAGCACAGACATAGATTTATTAGCATCTCGTGTCTCAAGTATTTCTGCTTTGTTGACAGCTGATTTTCCATTTTTTAGCGTTGATGGTAAACATCCCAAGGATATGGAAATTAGACACAGCCTTTTTGTTTTCCTTTAAAAGGCCTTTATAGTTAAATATATTCATTCTCTTCATGTAGATATACACTTTTGACTAATTTCCAAAAGTATACCTGTCAATAAACTCAGCAGCAGTATAACATATAATAGTTGACCACAGAAAGCTCATTTTTTCTTTTTGTAAATTAAGCTACTAAATTGGCCTAAGGATTTGTCTGGTAAGTGTCTCTAGAATATATATTCATGGGACTGCAGTGTCTTTATCTTATTTCCAGACTGCTTCTGTAAGCAATGAAAAGCCACAATTTCTGTTTTTTTTAAGACTGCTCACACTGAACACACATAATAAAACTAATTAAGAGTAGAGGGCAATGTCTGATGTTGCTCATTGTCAAGTGCCTAGCTCTGTGCCTGGCACATAATAAGCAAACGAAAAATATTTGTTAAATGAGTGTTGACCATTAATCTTCTTACATTTTTTGTACAAAATATTACTTAAAACCCTTTGAAATCTCTTTCCTCTCTTATTTTCATCCTTGGTACATACTAAAAAGATTGGTGGTAGTAGATTCCAACTCATAGTGACCCTATATGACAGAGTAAAACTGCCCCATATGGTTCCTAGAATGTATGTAATATTTGCTAGAATAGATCACCAGGTCTTTTCTCTCATGGAGCGGCTGGTAGGTTTGAATCACCAACCTTTTGGTTAACAGCCAAGGGCTTAACCATTGCACCACCCAACCCAAAAACCAAACCCATTGCCCTCAAGTCAATTCCGACTCATAGCAACCCTACAGGACAGATTAGAACTAACCTATAGGGTTTCCAAGGCTGTACATCTTTATGGAAGCAGACTGCCACATCTTTCTCCCATGGAGTTGTTGGTGTGCTGGAACCCCCAACCTTTTGGTTAACAGCCGAGCACTTTAACCACTGTACTACCAGAGTTCCTATTGTGCCACCAGGACCCCTTAAAAAGAAATAGTGGCTACCATTTATTTAGTGATGTCTGTGAGTTTTTTTTTCTTTTTTCTTTGAGTAGGCATTTAACATATATCATCACTTATTGTTACAACAACTTTGCAAGGTGTGTATTGCCCACAATTTCTATGTTGTCAGTGATAGCAAGTGACTTTTCCCAAGGGCACACAACTAATGAAAATGAGAGCCAGTATTCACACTCAACTCTGCTTGACTGATTTTTTCCGCTGGCCCCAACTTTGAAAACATTTCAACTTTAAGTAGCAGTGGTAAGAGAGAACACATGTTACTCACTATTGCTGAAGAGGGACATTAATAACAGACATCTTACTTTGATTTTGAGGTTTTTCTTATCTGTGAAACTGAATATTAACCATAAAAAACCTGACCCAACCTGCAAAAGCCTGCCAAAAGCTGCTCTACAGTAATGTAAATTAGTCTTTTCTTTCTAGAAAAGGATAGTCAACAAAACCTTTATCTCCAATAAAAAAGACTCTAAGCTCTCCTTATTTAAATCTCAAAAAGTCTCATGGCTGCAAGTGAGTGGAGGGCCAAATTTTTAGTAAATGAGCTAGGGGCCACCCAACCTGTTTTCAGCTGATCTCAGTAAAAAGAGGCAGGCTAAGTGGAAGCAATCAAGTTAAGCCAACGGTTGATCTTTTACTCTTCTCCCTCCTTTTCTCTTTAAGTTTCATTGTAACCAGCCTACTTCAAGTCATTTGTTTTGTTTTGTTTTTTGAATCTGAATGATTTTCCTATATGCATATAGAAAAACTGCTCAAAATAAACCTTATGTTTAAATTTCTTTGAGTTTTTATTAATTTTTAACACTATGTAATAACAACTCGACGGTACTGGGTATGTAATAATAAGTGACAGGGAATTTTAAACCAAGCAGCCCGGCTCCAGAGTTGATTCTCCTAACCATTATTCAGAGGAAAGAGAATATGAGCTACAAAACCCCAGGAAAGTATGTTATTTAATATTTCACCTGTTGTCCAATGAACCAAACTACATATTGTCCCACTTCTGCTACAGTGAACTACCTTGACGAGTACCCAAACCGACTGCCATCGAGTTGATTCCAACTCATAGTGACCCTGCAGTATGGAGTAGAACTGCCCCATAGGTTTTCCAAGGAGCCCCTGATGGATTCGAACTGCCCACTTGCTAGTTAGCAGCTGGAACAGCTGGTGGATTCAAACTGCCAACCTTTTGGTTAGCAGTCTGAGCTCTTTACCACCATGTCACCAGGGCTCCACCTTGAAGAGTAGTAGACAAATAAGTTTGGCTGAACAAAGTCCTATTTCATTTATTAATTTGGGACATCCAAGCTATAGGAAGGAAGCTAAGTTGCTCTACATAATGGCTTTGTAAGGTGGGATGAGAACAAAGCTAGAACTGAGTGCTAGGGAGATACATTGCAGAGTTATTGTTGTTAGGTGCCCTCCAGTTGGTTCTGATTCATAGTGACTGTACATACAGCAGAGCGGAATACTGTCTTGTCCTGTGCCATCCTCCCAACCGTTGCTATGCTTGAGCCCGTTGTTGTAGCCACTGTGTCAATCCATCTCGTTGAGGGTTTTCCTCTCTTTCACTGACCTTCTACTTTCCCAAGTGTCATGGATTGAATTGTGTCCCCCCAAAATATCTGTCAACTTGACTAGGTCATGATTCCCAGTATTGTATGATTGTCTACCATTTTGTCAAACTGATGTGATTTCCCTATGTGTTATAAATCGTATCACCATGATGTTAATGGGATAGATTAGCAGCAGATATATTGATGAGATCTACAAGATTACATAGAGTCTTAAGCCAATCTCTTTTGAAATAGAGAGAAGCCAACAGAGAGACAAGGGGACCTCATACCACCAAGAAAGCACTAGGAGCAGAGTGAGTACATTGGACCTGAGGTTCATGTGCAGAGAAGCTCCTAGACCATGGGAAGATTGCTGATAAGGACCTTCTTCCAGAGTCGACAGAGAGAAGGTCTTCCCCTGGAGTTGGCCTCCGGAATTTGGCCTTGTAACCTACTAGATTGTGAGAGAATAAATGTTTGTTAAAGCCATCCAGTTGTGGTATTTCCATTATAGCAGCACTAGATGACTAAGACATCAAGGGTGATATCCTTGTCCAGGGACTGGTCCCTTCTGATAATATGTCCAATGTACTTGAGATGAAGCCTCACCATCCTTCCTTCTAAGGAACATTTTGCTGTCTTCTTCTAAGACAAATTTGTTCATTTTTCTGGCAGTCTATGTTATGTTCAATATTCTTTGCCAATACCATAGTTCATTGTAGAGGGAGAGATTTAAAAGGCAAAAAGAGATATCAGAAGGAATTTCTGGCATAAGCATTCTTTGGTCTCTATACAAAATGTACAGTAAAAATGCACAGTAAAACCTTACATTACTCACCAAAGCTTTTGGACTTGAATAGGGTTGGCGATGGAATGGGGTTGGAGCTGAGTAAACAAAACAAAAACCAAACCTGTTGCTGTCCAGTGCTTCTGACTCATAGAAACCCTATAGGACAGAACAGAACTGCCCCATTGGGTTTCCAAGGAGCGGCTGGTGGATTCAAACAGCTGACCTTTTGGTTAGCAGCTATAACTCTTAACTACTGAACTACCAGGGCTACTGGAGCTGAGTAACAACAACAACAACAAAAAACCAAACTCATTCTACTGAGTACGCCACTAGGGTTTCCTCCTGGAGCTAAGTAAAAAAAAAAAAAAAGATGGGTGTAAATCCAGAGCAAAAGTTGCCACACATCTATTACCTTTCCTTTTACTTAATGCAAAATATTACAAACTTCCATTTAATTATGTTTTCATATATCAGTAATGGCCCTGCCTATCACAAAGACTTCAAATAAAATTGATGATCCAGGAAGATGATGCCTGTTTATTCTAAGAGTTTTCCATTCCCACTGTAATATTCATATACAATATGATACAGTTTATTTAATGAAGACCCTAGTGAGAAAGCCAGAGAACGTATTAAGATATCACCCTAAGAGTTAAAAAAAGATGAAAAAAAAAGTAATGCCTTGCCCCAAATCACATAACTGTGTAATAACATTGCTGGACTAGAATCTGGGACTCTTGACTCTGAACCCATGTTCTTATCTAAACCAAAGAAAATTCTACAAAGTGGCCAGATATGATAGTCATGTAACCACACAGATTTGAAGTTCTACTTGATATTGACCCTGAAATCCAGATAAGAATTCCTTGTTCCTTTGAAACCTCCGAAGTTTAGAACTAAAACCTCTCGTTGGAAGGAAAGTTGCTGGTACATAGATCTCTCATATTTTCCTATTTTAAAGGTTTCTATATCATTTTGTTCCTCCACTACTTTGAAAAGAAAGCTGATTTCCATTGCTTTAAGAAAAAAAACTTATTTTCTATTTGTTTCTAACTTCTGCTTTAGATTTTTTTCTATCTCACACATCAGCCACAATTTTTAGACTTTACTTTCCTTGTCTGATACAATCAGTGTAAATGAAATGGAGAATCAAAAGGTCAATACCTTTCTAATCCAGGAAACACCATCTCATTTTTACTTTCTCCAGTTTCTCCTAAGCCATAAATCCTTGCTCATCAATGATTAAAAATTTGGAACCATAGTGCTTTTAAGAGTATATATACCTTTTTCTGTTTAATGTTCTCTAACATTTTCAAAGTTTTTCTTTTAAGAGAACATTAGGGCAAAAATGACAACTCACTCTAACTTGTATGCTATTAGTTTGATTGTATTTTTTATTATGAAATTTTCTTCCTTTTACAAAAATAGTACAATACTGTGATAATAAAAATATCAAAAGAGAAAGATTGAACTTTAATGAAATATTTCATTTCTTATTTTATTCTATTAGAATATGTTTGTTTTTTTAAATACTTCTTATGGTTGTTAACACATATATGCTGGCTGGGGGGAAATGTTGTCATTGGGTCGATTTTGATTCAGAGCAATTCTATAGGACAAAGTAGAACTGCCCCATAGGATTTCCAAGGAGTGGCTGGTGGATTCGAACTGCTAACCTTTTGGTTAGCAGCTGTAGCTCTTCACCACCAGGGCTCCAAATCCTGAATAGAATCTTTAAATGAGTGACAAAGATACTCAACAGATAAATGATAAAATGTTAGGTGTAATTCCTCCAGACAACTAATGATTTCTAAGTATGCATTTTTGATATACAGAAGAAATATGTATGAAAAGATGAGAACAGAATATTATTCCTTTGTAGAGATTCTAATTTCTCACAGATTGTGATTTCTTTCTTCCTTTTAGTAATAGAACCCTCCACACCTGAGTTTTAGCAGGGCCCATGGCAAAAGCTAAAAAGCTTCCCATACAACTAGGCAGGGCCATTAGATGAAGCCCCTGCTATAGGAACGTGAGCAGACGTGTGCAGTTTAATGATATTTCTATAAAAGGAGACTGTTTGCCATCTACTTCCTCCCTCACTCTTTTTCACTGGCCACAGAATCGGGACACCAATAACTGCTGCCTTAGGCCTGGAAGAGGAAAACACTTTTTGAGGAGAGTAAAAGTTGTTCAGAAGCAAAAATGGTGAGACTTCATCTCATGTACGTTGGACATGTTATCAGGAGGGACCAGTCCCTGGAGAAAGGACACCAATGCTTCGTAAAGTAGAGGATCAGTGGAAAAGAGTAAGACCCTTAACAAAATGAATTGACAAAGTGACTGCAACAGTGGGCTTAAACATAGCAGTGATTGGGAAGATGGTACAGGACTGGGCAGTGTTTCATTCTGTTGTACATAGGGTTCGCTATGAGTCAGATTCGACTAAAGGCACCTATCAACAACAACAAAGAGGCTGCTGGACTCCTTCCTGGGTGGCATAAATTGTTAAGCACTTGGCTACTAACTGAAAGGTTGACTGTTCGAATCCACCAAGATATACCTTGGAAGAAAGGCCAGACAGTTTACTTCCGAACCATTGAAAACCCTGTGGAGCACAGTTCTACTTTGAAAGGTGGGGTTCCCATGAAAAAGTGGCCTGGCAGCAGCATCTGACCTCCTTTAACTTCACAAGGGGGAAGGAGAATCATTATCAGCATCAGTCCACCAAGGCTGATTCCTGTGAGGCGGAGGTCAGACGTACCCCCTCTCGCCAAACTTTTTACCAATTCTGACACCAACCATCCCTCCTACGCACTCTCTACTTCTCTGCTGCATTTGATAATTCATTGCAATGGGCACACAGAACTCACAGACCATATTCACAGTTATGAAATTTATTAGGGAAATAACAGCTTACAGTTCAGGATCAGGAAAGCTCAAGATACAACTGTTTGATCAGGACAGCCTCATCTTAGCTGTGCCCGTAGGTAGGTCTTTCTTTGGCTTGTGGCCCTTCAGCCAGGCCTCTGCCCTGTTCAGGCAAGTGTTACAAAGCCCTTTTAGCTCTGCTGATAATGCTTAGAGGCACCCCACTCTGTAAGCCTCACCTGAAGGTGCTCTGCTTTTGGTCTATGGTTTGGCAAACCTACTCCACCAAGTACCCAGAGACACCCTACTCCACCAGCAAGCTTCCTGCCTGAAGGCACTCAGTTTTCTTACTCTGTGGGCCAGAAAGTTCACCATGCCATCTCCTGCCAGTCTCCTGGTTATACTGCCTCTGCTGCCACCATTCCTCTGCTGCTGTTTCTCGCCTTCTCTTGGTGCCTCCAGAGTGTCACAGCTTTCTCTCTCTCTCTGACTCCTGAATCAAGGAGGTTGTCAGCACAGGGATCCCGGGTCCAAAGGATGTGTTCTGCTCCCATCTCTTCTTAATGGTGGTGAAGTCCCCTCTATCTGCCTCTGGGATGGCTCATTTTAAGCCTAGTGGGGTGGCAAAACTGACCAGTCTCCTCCTTAGGGCTCCATATGCCTTATTTGAATGGCCCCACCCCCACAAGGGTGCCATCCACCTTATATAGATTATTAGCAAGCTAACCAATCCCCTTGGTGGGCCACAAGCATCTCATTTGCATAGCCCACCCAGTCATTTGGTGGGAATTACAAATATTATGGCTAGAAGGGCCATATTAAGTAGTTCACTGCACTTCTACCATGAGTTAGAATCAACTCTATGTCATTTGATTTAGGGGTTACTGCATACCACAGTGCCTGGACAAAGGCATGATGTAAAGCCATCCTAGTCCCTTTGTCTACCTAGATAATTGTGTGAAAAAGAAATAAACTTCTATATTACATTAATGAAATATGCTGAGAACTCATTATTACAAATGACTGATCATATTGCAAATGGCAAAGACAAACATTATGATTTTTTTGCCTCTAAATTAATTCTACGGTACACTCCACAAGGAAAATATTAGTGATTTCCAATTTAATATATCAAAAGTAAAAAGGAGAAGTCCATATAACCTTTATCTGTCTAGAAAACTGGTTCTGTCGTGAGTACCCAAAAATAACAGATAGGTATGATTATCTTTGATAATGCAGGGCCATAATCATGGATATTTCTAGTATAAAATAATTGATACCCACTCAGATGAGTTTAAGTAAGATAGGAATGTACTGTAAGAATATGAAAAAGACAAACTAATTGCAAGAAATACAGTGTTGTTTCAGCAGAACTAAAAGCTTGAGACAGAGTCTCTGCACTTCTTTGTGAGGCTTCAAGCCTTCTCACCTGATCTCTCCATACACCACTCGATCTTCCTCCCTTATGCCTGGCTTCTTGGGCAGGGCATTTCATATTTTTGTTTCCCAATTTTTTTACTTGAATATTGCTTTAGCCATCATTTGGCAACAGTCATCCCAATAATTCTGAACACTCTTAACATTGATCTCTGCATCTGCCTCAACGTCTTCCCCAACATTCCCAACTCCCAGAAGAGAAACAAATTATTCATACAGGCTGCATCAAAGGCACATTTTCCAGCTGCCCGTCATCCTCCCTTCTCAAACCAGCTATATTTGGGGGTTGATTGTGGGCGTGATTATCCAGGAAGATGGCACCTGGGATCGCCAGTAAAAAAAAAAAAATCACAAGCACAATGGATCTATTATTTCATTTATATCTGGGTCAAATGAGATATTGGCTACATTTGGTTAAATTATACATGTTCTAAAGTGTAAAATATATCTTTGGGGCATTGGAATACACAACATCGGCTTAAATACGTCTATGATCGTTGGAAACCCTGGTGGCATAGCAGTTAAGTGCTATGGTTGCTAACCAAAGGGTCGGCAGTTTGAATCTGCCAGGCGCTCCTTGGGAACTCTATGGGGCAGTTCTACTCTGTCCTATAGGGTCACTGTGAGTCGGAATCGACTCGACGGCACTGAGTTTGGTTTTGGTTTGGTATGATCATTACTTAAAATATGAATTAGGGAGCTTGGGTCCGGACTGCACCATAGCGTCTGGGAACATGTGGGTCCTTGGAGCCTCTTTAGTGCCCGAGCTCGGGCCTCAGGAAGCCCTGCTGCGTAGGAACAGCTCTTGAGTCTAGTGGGCCTCTAAGCAAGATGTCCTGGCGCATTTGGATGTACCACCGGGTGTTCAGCTATGATGACCTCAAGGACCATGACTTCTCCATCAGACATGGACAGCATCCCCCAGAAGCCAGTGATTCCAGAGCACAAGTGTGAACACTTCGCCAAGGTGGAGGTGGGAGAGACCAGTGTATCTGCCACTGACAGTATGGATGAGGTCCCACTGGTGAAGGCCAAAGCCACCCATGTCATCATGAATTCTTTGATCACAGAACAGACCCAGGAGAGCATTCAGCGGTTTGAGCAACAAGCAGGCCTGAGATATGCTGGCTACACACTATAAGGGCCTCGCCACTAAGGAGACCAAGTACCTTCAAGTGACAGAAGCACTCCACAAACTAAAGCTGCAGAGTAGAGAGATCACAAAGGAGGGAAGTAGCCTGCATCAGCCCATTTCACCTCAAGCAGCACACCCACCCCCACGCACACTTCCTCTAAGTGGAAATCCAGAGGCTGGTTCACATCAGGTTCTTCCACAGCCTTGTTGTTGTTGTTAGGTGCCATCAAATCAGTTCTGACTCATAGCAACTCTATGTACCACAGAAGGAAACACTGCCTGGTCTTACACCATCCTCACAACCATTGTCATGCTTGAGCCCATTGTTGCATCCACTGTGTCAATCCATCCAGTTGAGGGTTTTCTTCTTTTCTGCTGACACTGTACTTTGCCAAGCATAACGTTCTTCTCCAGACACTAATCCCTCCTGACAAAGTGTCCAAAGTATGTAAGACACAGTTTCGCCATCCTTGCTTCCAAGGAGCATTCTGGTTGTACTTCTAAGACAGATTTGTTTGTTCTTTTGGCAGTCCATGGTATATTCAATATTCTTCACTAACGCCACAATTCGAAAGTGTCAATTCTTCTTCAGTCTTCCTTATTCATTGGCCAGCTTTCGCATGCATATGATATGATTGAAAATTGGGTCAGGTGCACCTTAGTCTTTAGGTGACATCTTTGCTTTTCAACGCTTCAAAGAGATCCTTTGCAGCAGATTTGCCCAGTGCAATATATCTTTTGATTTCTTGACTGCTACTTCCATGGGTGTTGATTGTGAGTAAAATGAAATCCTTGACAGCCTTACCTGCCCCTAATTCTAGCACCATGGATTCTGGAAGTGGGGATAAAGACAGAAACCCATTAAATAAATGGAGCCACTTTGGACTGAGATCTCTCCAGAAGTCTGATTCGGGAGGCTTTTGCCACCCAGGCCTAGAGAGGAGCTCAGAAATCGTATCCACTGGAATTTATCCATGTGCAGGCCACCCGTATGGCTGAGGATCCAGTGGCCTTCAAGCCGCCCAAGATGGATATCCTAGTGATAGAAGAGAAGAAACAAATACCTCAGGCCCATAATCTCAAACTCCATGACTTGAATGTGCTCACACCCACTGGGTTCTAGGAACTTTGGATTGAGGATGCCTTCTCCCCCATGCCCCTTTTACCTTGGCTCTGACGTAACTAAAAAACCAAACTCATTGCCATCAAGTCAATTCTGACTCATAGAGGCCCTATAGGACAGAATAGAACTGCCCCATAGAATTTCCAGTGAGCGCCTGTTGGATTTGAACTGCCAACGTTTTGGTTACCAGCCGTAGCTCTTAACCACTATGCCACCAGGGTCTCTGACAAAGGGAGGGTATATTTTTTAAAAACCTGGTAAACTGAGGCTGGACCTGGAGACATAATTGGCTTTTGGGAAACATTAGAGCAAAGCTTGTCCTTATTGTATGGAAGAAGCCATTTTGTACTGCTTTAATTTAAAGTTAGACTAAATAATCTCAGCAGCAATGTGTGGCAGACTTCATGACTTATGTTTGTGTTATTTCCCCTAGACAGGAGCTTTGATCATGGCTTCTTAGGTAAATAATGTTTGTGCTGTTCCAAAACCCAGGCTTCTTGATTCCTTTACCACTATCAATATGAGCACTGACAAATCATGGCGTAGAGGTGTTCACTGACTAGCTTAAACAACTTTGACCTTTCTGACTTCTGGACACTGGGCTGGAACTGTGCTCTGGCTTGGCTGGTTAGGGGGACTAAGATCTGTTTGAGATCTGGGTATAATTAAGAGCCAGACTCTGCTGAAATTGGCCTCTTTTTGCCTTTTTAGTAGACCTAATGGATCACTGTGTCCTGCAGCCAGCTCTTAAGGTAGTCCCTGTTGGGCCAGTGCTGTTGAAGAGATGCCCCTCTTCTATGTGTCACACAGAGTAAACACTAGTCTTACAAATCCTTTCTTGCACTTTAACTCTAGTTTGGTCGAAAACTTCATAAGGGAGAAAATTCAGTGTTTGGTTTCATAACCAAAAAACACCAAACCCATTGCCGTCGAGTGGATTCTGACTCATAGCGACCCTATAGGGCAGAGTAGCACTGACCCATACAGTTTCCAAGGAGTGCCTGGTGGATTTGAACTGCCGACCTTTTGGTTAGCAGCCGAACTCTTAACAACTATGCCACTAGGGTTTCCATATTGGTTTGATATGGATGTTAATTTTTTTTTTTTTAAAGTACTTGTAACCCCTTGCTATCAAGTCGATTCTGACTCATAGTCACCCTATAGGACAGGGTAGAACTGCCCCATAGGGTTTCCAAGGAGCGCCTGCTGGATTCAAACTGCTGACCTTTTGGTTAGCAGCCATAGCTCTTAACCACTACACCACCAGGGTTTCCATTTTAAAGTACAGAAGATGGTAACTACAGCTAGATTATGGTTTTGAGTTTCATATGAACCTACTGTCACCCTATTTGATTTCCTTGTTCAGTCCAGGGCTCGAAAACTTTTTTTCCTGGGAGTGCAGAGGAAATTAACATTTCTAGAAGAAAACATTTTCCCCCAAAGTGAGCCTTATACCTTTATACATGTACGTAACTTGCTGAGGAAAAGGAATAGGGAAACTGCCTTTTTATTGCTTGCCTTTGTGTACATGTTTGTCCAGTCGTCTTGTTCACTGTCTCAAATACCTGCTGTTTTTGGTCTGAATATTGTCTACTTAAGGAGCTAACTTTTCCATAGAGAGACCCTGGAGTCTGAGATTATCAGAAGTAATTAGTTATGTCTTCTGTTACGCTTGTATCTCTTGCTTGTTTTGACAGTAAAAATCCTTACTACTTTCAAAAAAAATAATAATTAGGATTATCTTTTTCTATATTCATTAATGGTTTACTACTTATGGGCATTTCAAGTTTGAAATAAAATATTGTGGAGCGTGAGATGTTGGTCACTATAAGCATCGGCAATTGTCTTGGGCATTTAGTGCTCCTATAACAGAAATACTGCAAGTGGATGGCATGAACAAAAAGAAATTCATTTCTTCACAGTATAGTAGTCTAAAAGTCCAAATTCAGAGTGTCGCCTCCAGGGGAAAGCTTTTTCTCTCTGTCAGCCTTCTCATCAGTCTTCCCCTGGACTAGTAGCTTCTCCACACAGGGACCACGGGTCCAAAGGAAGTGCTGTGCTCCCGGTACTGGTTTCTTGGTGGTATGATGTTCCCCTGTCTCTCTGCTCACTTTTCTCTTTCATATCAAAAGAGATTGGCTCAAGATACAATCCAGTCTTGTAAACTAAGTCCTACATAATGCAACTGCTCTCCATCCTCCCTCATTAACATCATAGAGGCAGGATTTACAACATAACAGGAAAATCACAATATACCAGGAATCATGGCCCAGCCCAATTGAAATACACATTTTTGGGGGGACATAATTCAATCCATGACAGCAATGCAAATAAGTTGTAAGAAAACCATTTACTAAGGAGTTCCAGGTATTTGAAAATATTCCAGAAGCAATCATGTCTTTCCTGAAACAGAGACTGAACTGGCTTGAACTCTATGATAAATTCGTTGTCTTCAGCCATTTTCACCTATTCATTAAGCCAAGGTCTCAAATAAATAATATTTACTTTTAGAGGTTTATTTTACTTACTGAATCTGCTTTAAATGAAAACAACCTTAACATATTTTATATGATTCATACAGTTCTTCTATTAATCAGCTGTTTTAACATCCTATTCAATAATTAAGCATTCATGTACTCACTGATGGCAAATTTCATTTAACTACCCATTCACCTTCTAAGAAAAAATGTGATTGTTAAAAAATAATATTGCTAGTTGCTGGGCTGGAAATATTTAATTATGGGGATATATTTATTTACCATATTAGGCATTTTGTGTGGAAGTGATCATCAAGTACTATCAGTTTGTTTTTTCAGTGTTATATGTACTTGTAAGTAATAAATTTATACTTGAGATGAATTTTAGATAGCCAATTTTAAAAATTAATTTTTTTTATTTTAAAAGTTAAGTATTACATGGATCTTTAAAATGATGAATCCCGTGGAGACACTGATGGCTAAACTGCTGCATCTGAAATGTGAACGGTTGGATTTTTATTGGTTTGACCTGCTGACACGTGGTTACATGTGTTATTTAGCTTTTTGTTTGGCCTGGATCCACCAGTGATTTTTTAAAGAAACAGATCTATAATTATATAAGATTCTGGCCTCCATTACCCTAACATTTCATTTGGTTAATATACCATGAAGAAGAATCTTGTGCTTCTCCAGTAGATCAGAGTACAATAGATGGGTGGGAACTTTTTCTAAGGTAGGTAGAATATGCAATATATTACCACTTAACACATCTTAATATTACATATAATTAGAATGTTAAATGCCATCAACTACACTTTATAAATTACAGCTAATATGCCTCTCACCAAGAAGGTGCTCGCCTGCTGAGCAGCCATCATATTTAAAGCCCTTTTGAAAATCTTCTTATACCCCCAAGGATAAGACAGGTAACATAGTGATACTATTGGAACCGCATGTAATCAGCTCCTATAAAAACATCTTGTCCTGATTCCAATTATGTTAATTCATTGCAGCGGGACTGTACATTTCAATCACCAAAAGGTTCAGTGCCTTTCAGAAGCCCCTTGGCGGCACATAGGCAGTACCCATGAAAGTATTTAGCAGATCTCTTTGTGATACATGAGGGGTTTAAAGCAGTTATAAACCAATCCCTTTACATCGATAAATTTCTCTTAAGTCAATGAGGACTTTGCTGGGACTGAAGACCGAGGATTTCTTTCTTTCTTTTTCTTTCCTTCAGTTCAGTCTCCAGAAGAATCTCAGATAATATATAATAATACGGACATCCATTTTCAAGGTCTGGAGCTACTAGAGAGTAAAAAAAAAAGAGAGTAAGAGGATCACAATTCACTATGAAACAACAGTTTAAATCTGAGCCACCCAACTTCAGTCCCTTAGAAATGCTAGTGGTACTTTTTCTGCAGCATTTTGCATTTCAGTGTGTCACTGCTGAATTCTTGTGCACTTAGTGGAGCTCTCGAGACATATTTGTTGTGGTGTTGTGGAAAGGGATACAATGCAGTATTCTTGCTATACTACCAAAGCTTCTTTGTAATAAAGAGGTTGATTTTTAAATCCATAGCAGAGTCTCTAGCATGGAATTCTACTGAAGCAGAAGCACAATCATTGCATTTAGAAATTCAGAAGAAATGTACTTGGTATAACTATAAGCTTAGTATGAATATTATCCTGGTGTCTGACGTAATTCTCTGTTGTGGAGTAAGTGGAGAATTTATTTAATTTTTTTTTTCTTTTTCAACACAAACCATTTATTAGTGACTATTTTACCCAGTGTTGTCAGAGGAAATATATTCTGAGAGGAGTAGCTATTGTAAAATATAAAATGTCATGAAAAAGTACATTAAAGTTTATAACTCCAAAAGCATGACTTAATTAAGAATTGTGGTCTGCAGCAGTTATTTAGCAAACCTTGACTTGACTTTTTTCTATTTTCCAGACTGATGGTGCATTGCACTATAGAGAGTCTGACAAGGGTTGTCCTACTGACTTTGAAATTCTTATAACATTTTAAATATTTAAAAATATTATAAATAATCCACTTTTTAAAAATACTACAGGGCTTTAAAAATGTATGATCTAAAATATGCCTAGTGGATGTTTTGATATGTATAAATTATCAATATCCTATGCATGCATTATTAATATCTTTCTGTATAATAGGACCTTTTGACTCAATGTTTTTTTAAAAAATCTGTAAAACAGGCCTTCAGATTTAAATGATATCTTTTCATTAGTTAAATATTACTTTTTCTTCTTTCTGGTTCTTTGTCAAGGATAAGCTGCTTAAAGATATCTAACTTAATTTTACATACGTATTACATGGTTTTTTTTTTATTACATGTTAGAATATAAAAGAGTATAGAGTATAAGCTGTAAAAATATTATGATAAAAAAGGAATTCTCCAAGTGTTATCCTCCACATGTCTCTCAATTTGTCGTACTGTGGGGGCTTGAGTGTTGCTGTGATACTGGAAGCTATGCCACTGGTATTCAGATACCAGCAGGGTCACCTGTGGAGGACAGGTTTTAGCTGAGCTTCCAGACTAAGACAGACTAGGAAGAAGGACCCAGCAGTCTACTTCTGAAAAGAATTAGCCAGTGAAAACCTTAATGAATAGCAGCGGAACATTGCCTGTTATTGTGCTGGAAGATGAGCCCCCCAGGTTGAAAGGCACTCAAAGGACGACTGGGGAAGAGCTGCCTCCTCAAAGCAGAATGAACTTTAATGATGTGGATGGAGTCAAGCTTATGGGACCTTCATTAGCTGATGTGGCTTGACTCAAAATGAGAAGAAACAGCTGCAAACATCCATTAATAATCAGAACCCAGAATATACAAATTATGAATCTAGGAAAATTAGAAATCATCAAAAATTAATCAGAATGCATAAACATCTATATCCTACAGATTTAGTGAGCTCAAATGGAATGGTGTTGGCCATTTTGAGTTGGACAGTCATATGGTCTACTACGTCGGCAATGACAAGTTGAAGAGAAATGGCATTGCATTCATCATCAAAGAGAACATTTCAAGATCTATCCTGAAGTACAACAGTGCCAGTGATAGGAAAATATCCATACGCCTACAAGGAAGACCAGTTAATATGAACAATTATTCAAATTTACACACCAACCACTAAGACCAAAGATGAAGAAATTGAATATTTTTACCAGCTGCTGCAGGCTGAAATTGATTGAAGATGCAATCAGGATGCATCCATAATTACTGGTGATTGGAATGTGAAACTGGAAACGAAGAAGGATCAGTAGTTGAAAAATATGGCCTTGGTGATAGAAACAATGCCGGAGATCAAATGATAGAATTTTTCAAGAGCAATGACTTCTTCATTGCAAACACCTTTTTCCACCAACATAAACGACAGCTATACACATGGACCTCACCAGAAGGAATACACAGGAATCAAATCGACTACATCTGTGGAAAGAGACGAAGGAAAAGCCAATAGCGTAAGTCAGAACAAGGCCAGAGGTCAATTGTAGAACAAACCACCAATTGCTCATATGCAAGTTCAAGATGAAACTGAAGAAAATCAGAACAAGTCCATGAGAGCCAAAGTAAGACCTTGAGTATATCCAACCTGAATTTAGAGACCATCTCAAGAATTGATTTGACTCATTGAACACTAATGACAAGACCAGACGAGTTGTGGAATGACATAAAGGACATCATATGTGAAAAAAGCAAGAGGTCATTAAAAAGACAGGAAAGAAAGAAAAGACCAAAACGCAGGTCAGAAGAGACTCTGAAACTTGCTCTTGAACGTCGAGTAGCTAAAGCAAAAGGAAGAAATAATGAAGTAAAAGAGCTAAATGGGAGATTTCAAAGGGTGGCTTGAGAAGACAGTGTAAAGTATTATAATAACATGTACAAAGACCTGGAGATAGAAAACAGAAAGGGAAGAACACGCTCAGTATTTCTCAAGCTGAAAGAACTGAAGAAAAAACTCAAGCCTCAAGTTGCAATACTGAAGGATTCTATGGGGAAGCATCAAAAGAAGATGGAAGGAGGGATACACAGGGTCATTATACCCAAAAGAATTGTTTGATGTTCAGTCATTTCAAGAGGTAGCATATAACCAGGAACTGATGGTAATGAAGGAAGAAGTCCAAGCTGCACTGAAGGCATTGGCAAAAAACAAGGCTCCAGGAATTGATGGAATATCTGTTGAGATGTTTCAACAAACAGATGCAGTGCTGGAAGTGCTCACTCATCTATACCAAGAAATTGAGAAGACAGCTGCCTGGCCAACCAACTGGAAGAGATCCATATTTATGCCTATTCCCAAGAAAACTGATCCGACCAAATGCAGAAATTATCGAACAATATCATTAGTATCACATGCAAGCAAAGTTTTGCTGAAGATCATTCAAAAGCAGCTGCAGCAGTATATCGACAGGGAAGTGTCAGAAATTCAGGTCAGATTCAGAAGAGGACATGGAGCCAGGGATATCATTGCTGATGTCAGATGGATCCTGGCTGAAAGAAGAGAATACCAGAAGGATGTTTACCTGTGTTTTATTGACTATGCAAAGGCATTGGACTGTGTGGATCATAACAAATTATGGATAACACTGCAAAGAATGAGAACTCCAGAACACTTAATTGTGCTAATGAGGAACCTTTACATAGATGAAGAGGAAGTTTTTCAGACAGAACAAGGGGATACTGCATGGGTTAAAGTCAGGAAAGGTGTGTGTCAGGGTTGTATCCTTTCACCATATCTGTTCAATCTGTATCCTAAGCAAATAATCTGAGAAGCTGGACTATATGAAGAAGAACGGAGCATCAGGATTGGAGGCAAACTCATTCACAACCTGCGTTATGCAGATGACACAACCTTGCTTGCTGAAAATGAAAAGGACTTGAAGCACTTATTAATGAAGATGAAAGACCACAGCCTTCAGTATGGATTGCACATCAATGTAAAGAAAACAAAAATCCTCACAACTGGACCAATGAGCAACATCATGATAAATGGAGAAAAGATTGAAATGTGAAGGAATTCATTTTACTTGGATCCACAATCAACAACCATGGAAGCAGCAGTCAAGAAATCAAACAACCCATTGCATTGGGTAAATTTGCTGCAAAGGACCTCTTTAAAGTGTTGAAGAGCAAAGATGTCACCTTGAAGACTAAGGTGCGCCTGACCCAAGTCATGGTATTTTCAGTCATATCATATGCATGTGAAAGCTGTACAATGAATAAGGAAGACCGAAGAAGAAATGATGCCTTTGAATTGTAGTGTTGGCGAAGAATATTGAATATACCCTGGACTGCCAAAAGAACGAACAAATCTGTCTTGGGAGAAGTACGACCAGAATGCTTCTTAGAGGGAAGGATAGAGAGACTACGTCTTACATACTTTGGACATGTTGTCAGGAGGGATTAGTCCCTGGAGAAGGACATCATGCTTGGAAAAGTACAGGGCCAGCAGAAAAGAGGAAGACCCTCAATGAGGTGGATTGACACAGTGGCTGCAACAGTGAGCTCAAGCATAACAAAAATTTAAGAATGGCACAGGACCGGGCAGTGTTTCTTTCTGTTGTGCATAGGGTCGCTATGAGTCAGAACAAACTCGATGGCACCTAACAACAACAATGACGACCAAGTGTTACAGACTCACAGAAGCAGGATGCTCAAAGATTTCTAAGGTTCAGAGGTTATCTGGAAGAAGTGACACTTCTGTTGACTTGCAAAATATGCTTAGGTATACATATTAGCTATGTGGGGAAGACAGTTATCTAAAAAGGCTATGTAGTGGATGCTGATTATTTCTATTTTAACCATTAAAATACTTATGTGTTTAAATTCCTATATGAATGTAGCAGTGCTGACCAAAAGAAGGCTCAAAATAAAATTGTAATGAATTAAAAAAAAACTTAAAATCAAAGACTCCAAATTTTAGAATATGCATTGGG
Source organism: Loxodonta africana (assembly GCF_030014295.1). Classification (NCBI taxonomy): domain Eukaryota; kingdom Metazoa; phylum Chordata; class Mammalia; order Proboscidea; family Elephantidae; genus Loxodonta; species Loxodonta africana. Next base: position 47,147,570 of record NC_087345.1, read on the forward strand.
AAAAAAAAAAGTATAAAACCAAACCAAACTCACTGTCGTTAAGTTGATTGCAGCTGATGGTGACCGATGTGTTGCAGAGTAGAACTGCTCCTTAGGGTTGCCTTGGCTGTAATCTTTATGGAAGCAGATCTCCAGGCCTTTCTCTCCCTGTGCCGCTGGGTAGCTTCCAACCACCAGCCTTTGGGTTAATAGTCAAGTGCAAACTATTTGTACCACCCAGGGACCTGTAACCAAAAAACCAAAACCTACTGCTGTCGAGTAGATTCTGACTCAGAGCAACCCTATAGGACGGAGTAGAACTTCCCCATATAGTTTCCAAAGAGTGCCTGGTGGATTCAAACTTCCGGCCTTTTGGTTAGCAGCCGTAGGACTTAACCACTATGCAACCAGCGTTTCCCGGGGACCTATAGAGGAGAATAATTTTAAAATACAAGAAATTGGTAGTATTTACATCCACATAAAACATTTACACTGTGGCATTAATCACTACCGATACTGGCTCAAAAAATATGTAAATTGTTTAGCTTAGATACCACGATTGATTTTTAATCACAAAGAGCAGATTATTGCAAATTCAAGTACATGTGCCTTTGATTCAAAATCCCTAGTTTACACCAAAGGGCTAGGACTCAATATATATATATCTCAAACAAATAATGAGTATTACATCTTTCACACAGTAGGACCATCTCACACGTCTTCTTGATATGTTAAAAATCTAATTTCCTTTCCCGCTTGTTCCTCATATATTCTTCTCTTTCTAAAAATTACATTCTTCTTTTTCCTTTGGAGAAATGGGCTACACCAGACCATCTTTCTCTGCATTCCCAAGACCTCATTCAAATTAAAAAGTTATAGCAAAAAATTGATTAGTAATTGCCAGGGGATGAGAGGATGAGGGAATTGAGATTAAATGCTAATAGGTATGGGGTTTCTTTTTGGGATGGCGGAAATGTTCTGGAATTAGATAGTGGTAATGGTTACAAAACCTTGTGAATATACTAAAAGTCACTAAATGGTACACTTTAATATAGTGAATTTTATGGTATGTGAATTATATTTCAATAAAAAAAAATCACCTCAAAAAAAAATTTATTGTAAGATGTTGAGTAGTCCAAGAATTAAACCTGTGTTTTTATCTTGCAGCTATCATTACTTCAAATGTAGATAGCCTATTCATATTTCCGCTTAATATAGTCTCTTCAAGCCTAACACTTAACCACTATAATGAATTCATATATTATCTGGTGTTCTTGCCACCTAAAATTTAATCACCTATCTTTCACTAAAATACTCTTTAATCTGCTGTACAATAATATGTATCCAGTTGGAGCAGTAATCCAGCTAAGAACTGTGATATGTGACCTAGACTGAAGATAATCAGTACATTCTATAGGAAACCTAGAAAAAAAAAATTCTCTTAAATATAACATGTACCTAACTTAATGTTAAACGTACATGACGGAGTGCAGAACTGAGAGAAGAGAAAAATCAGATCCCATTAATCAATATGATTTGAAAGCCTGACTGATTCATACAGAAATCTAGAACTTCTTTGGACTTCCAAATTATGTGAAGCAAATAAAATCCCCCTGTTCTTTCAGTGAATTTAGTTTAAGATTTAATTTGGTTTGAATCGAAAATAATCCTAATGGATGATACCTCTAATAATCAAATATATATACCAGTTAGTTTTGCAGCATAACAAATCATCCCCAAATTTGGTGGCTTAAAACAAAAACCAAACCCGTTGCTGCCGAGTCAATTCCAACTCATAGCAACCCTATAACAATCTAGTTATCCTTCATAATTCTTTAGGTAGCTTGGCAATTCTTCTCTCTTCTCACCTGGGCTTATTTATGGGGCTGCAGTCAGCTGGCAGGTCAACAGGGCACTAGATTCATACAAAATAATTGAGAGAGTTGAATCAGGTAGACCATTTTTTTTTTTTTTTTCCATATGTCTCTAATCTTCCATGAGGCTGGTTCAGGCTTCATTATATGGTAGTCCCAGAGTTCTCAACAGCAAGAGAGGGTAAGTCACAATAAACAAGTGCTTTGAAAGCCTTTGCTTGTGTCACCTTGGCTAATGTCCCACTGGCCAAAGCAATTCACATGGTTAAGCCCAAATTTGAGGGGTAGAGAATTGTAAACTCCACCTCTTGATTTCAAGATTGTCAAAGTCATATTGTAAAGGTGTATATACTGGGATGGGCTATGTGTAACCATTATTGAAACCTACTCTAGTAGATACTAGAGTAAATAATACAAGGGAAGACGAGAAGATATTTGCATAAAGAAAAATAAAATATAAAATGGCCAGAACAACATAAAATGTAATGTTTGCTAGACTCACAAGTTTACGTAGACTTGATGTGCCTTTCTTGGTATCCTAGATTCCCTTCTGGTGGGTAGGGTACTTATGAGTATTTGGAGCCTATGTTTATTACCTTAAATAATAGACCAGAATTTGAGATTTGATTATAGTATTTTCTGGAATTTTCAATATCTCATAGAAACCAGATTTCATGGTCATGCAAGCAGATACCCAACACTACCCACCTTTTTTCCTACAACTCATTGTTATGCCTCTGGAATATAGTACATCTCCATGAATATTAGTTGAATAAATATAGGTTTATTTTTATGCCAGGCAATATGCAAAAACCCCAAAATAGTGATTTATTCAGATGAAAATCAACTTATCCTGATTTCTAACTGTAGCCATTTTACCAGTTCTCTTGTCAATAATGCTTGGGTAATAGGTTTCTGTGAAGTAGTGCTCACTCTTCTTTTTTCATAATTAACAGCCATTTTAATGGGCTTTGATGAAATTTTTTATGTTATCCCAATTATTACGCAAGGAAACCCTAGAATAAATGTTATACTCAATCAAAAGAAAAGCTTTTATTCTCCTTATTCTTGCTTATATAAATGTAACACCTGAGACTTCAGAAATCACTATTATTCGTGTTGCTTTAAATAAAAGTATGATTGGGACATGGGTGAATATATGGCTAGACAAACAGGAATCCTTTTGGATTGAAAAATTCTGATAATTGCGGAAGCGGGCCCAGGAGCTTATTACCTATAGGCATTACCTGTTTTGAATAGGAAAAAAAATAACAAGACTCTCACTAAAAAATAATGTTGTTTTGAATGTCCTGATGTGGTTATGTTTAAGTTTTGAAAATAAATTTAAAAGGTCACTGCTGCCAAAAAGAATGAAATATAGGAAGTGTCTGCCATATAGGTTTGATGTTGGATCATAAAATATTGAATTGTTAAATTTTAAAACAGATTTATGTGAGAAATGCTTCCATGTAATTCCACTGCCTGAATACCTTAAAACTTGGGGAGATTTTCAAGTCTGCAGATTTAAGGAGGTATAGAGGAGAGAAATGGAGCTGATTAGTACCAAGATTCCACATTATTGCATGCTGAGTATTGTTCATAGTCTGAAAAGTGATTTGACACAGGTGACCGATTTTTACTACAAAACATTTTCTCAAGAATGGGCCAATGTTATACTGAGCTGATTTAAATCTTATCGCACTGAAAAGCATTAATGAGAAAAATATAATGTTGCTATAAATTCTGCATTTTAAAAATTATATAACTAAGACATGAGTGATATCAGTAAAATAAAAGCTTAACATGCAAGAGTAAGTAGTGAGAGTCTCTGTTTTCCTCCCTTATCCTAGGTAGTCCAGTATGAAGAGGTAAGTGCTACCAAAGATTGTTATATCCAATTAGAACTTTTCTTTGTACGTATACATCTTATATTTGTTATGGAGTCCTGCTGGTGCAATGGTTAAGCTCTCAGCTGCTGACCAAAAAGTCAGTGGTTCAGATCCACCAGTTTCTCCATGGGAGAAAGACGTGGTGGTCTGCTTTCATAAAAGATTTACAGCCTTGGAAATGCTGTCAGACACAGTTCTACTGTGTCCTCTAGGGTTGCCATGAGGAATCGACTTGATAGCATGGGGTTTTTTGGGGGGGGAGGAGGTATATTTGTTATATCATATTTGTGTAATAGAATTTTCAACTATGACTACAAATATTAAATATAATGCATTATATGTAAGTGATATATATATGGTTTTGTTTGTAAGTATTCACAAATATGAGAGCATGTTATATGTGTACTATTCAGTTTAACTCATTTTAAAAAATACTTCTATTGAAGTACAACACACAGAAAAATTCAGAAATCGTAAATGGTCAGCTCCATGGATTTTCTTAAAGAGAACACACTTTTGTAACCACTGTCCAAAGAAAGCTACTTGTCAGTTATGAATCCTAACACTGTCAGAGAAAGAAGAGATTTTAGAAACTAAACCATCTCCTTCATTTTACAGATAAGATAATCAGAGAGGTTAAGGGACCAAGTTTTCACAGCTCATTATTGATGGAGACAGATAATGACTTTAAGTCCCCTGATGCTTGCAAAAATACTTTTGATACTCCAAATTTCTTTTAAAATGAAGCCACCTTGCCTAAATTCCACATGTCCCTCCCTACTTCCATCCCCCCAAATACTGTTACAAGAAATTATATAATCTCTGTTCTTGGTATTTTGAGAGAATGGCTTTATATCCTAGTATACAGTCATTTTCTTTTTTTTTTTTTTATGTTCCACATGTACTTAGTTTTTGTGGGCAGTGTTCTGTATATGTCAAAAAGTCCAATAGATCAAGATTTAAATGTGCTATAATTTTTTTTTTTGCTATTTTTGTATATTCTTAAAATTACTAAGAAATGTATGTAAAAATATTCCACTAAGACTCTGAATTTTTTCAATTTCTCGTTGTATTTCTGACAATTTGTTATGCAAGCATAGATGTAGATAGATGGAGATATAGACATAGATATAATTTTGAGGCTTGAGTATGAGTTGCATATAAATTTAGAATTTTTACATCTTATTATCTTTACTTTTGATTGCTGTTTTCATGATGTGTATTTTCTGTCCTTTACTTTTAACATTTTTGTTTGCTTCCGTTTAAGATTTGTTTCTTACAGGCAACAGAGAGTAGAGTTTTGTCTTTTTACCTTCCCTGGAAATTTTTATTATTTTAATTGGTATATTTAGTCCATTTATAAGTAATGTAATTAATGACATATTTGGCTTTTAATCTACCTTTTGCAATTTGATTTTTATTTGTAAACACAAGTTACCTTATTTGTGTTTCTATTTTTTCTCCCTTTATTTTTTATGATATTAATATTATACCAGCCACCCCTCTCATGATCTTGGTAGTTACATATTCTTCCAATATTCTTTCAGGAATAGCATAAAAATAATATCAACGTAATCTGATTTATAGATTTGACAATCATTTGTCAGTGAAAGCTTCCAGCTTGGCGTTCACCTAGAGTTGTGGCTGTACTTAGTCTTATTAATTCCTGTTGTCTGTCTGTCTTCTTACCAGTTATTCCAAGTAAAGAGGCAACATTTCTCAGCCAAAGGCTGAATAAACATTTGTTTATTTGTTCTACTTACTCTTCAGAAAGGTAGAAATAATCATGTTTAAGAATGTGGACTATGGGGTTTACTCATCTAGGTACAAATCCTGGTACCGCCACATACTCTCTTGTTTGAGGCAGTCTATTTCACCCCTGTGATTCTCAGAATCCCTGTTTTTATGAAAGGAATGATAATACTTCTGTCTTAGGGCTTTATGAGGATTAAATATTATGACTGTCAAAGAATAGGTGCTTGATAAATATAAGTGCAATGAGAGTAGGAACTTGGCTTTATTCACTGCTGTATATATCCAGCTACCCAGAATAGTGCTGTCTGGTCCAGGGTAGGCAGCCAATATACATCCATTTAATGAATATTAGGTGATTGAATAAATGTCAAGAAGCAAAGAAAAAGGATCAGTAGTTGGAAAATGTGGCCTTGGTGATAGAAACAACACCAGAGATTGCATGATAGAATTTTGCAAGGCCAACAGCTTCATTGCAGATACCTTTTTTCAAAGACATAAATGGTGATTATACACATGGACCTCGCCAGATGGAGTGCACAGGAATCAAATCAACTACATCTGTGGAAAGAGACAAAGGAAAAGCTCAATACCATCAGTCAGAACAAGGCCAGGGGCCAGCTGTGGAACAGACCATAAATTGCTCATACGCAAGTTTAAGTTCAAGCTGAAGAAAATCAGAACAAGTCCACGAGAGCCAAAGTATGACCTTGAGTGTATCCCACCTGAATTTAGAGACCATCTCAAGAATAGATTTGATGCATTGAACACTAATGACTGGAGACTAGATGAATTGTAGAATGGCATCAAGAATATCATAGATGAAGAAAGTAAGAGGTAATTAAAAAGACAGGAAAGAAAGAAAGAACCAAAATGGATGTAGGACGACACTCAGAAACTTGCTTTTGAACGTGGAGTTGGTAAAGGAAAAGGAAGAAATGGTGAAGTAAAAGAGCTGAACAGAAAATTTCAAGGGGCAGCTCGAGAAGACAAAGTAAATTATAATGTCATATACAAAGACCTAAAGTTAAAAAAAAAAACAAAAGGGAAGAACATGCTCATAATTTCTCAAGCTGAAAGAGCTGAATAAGAAATTCAAGTCTCGAGTTGCAGTATTGAAGGATTCTAGCCCTGGTGGTTAAGAAGTGATTAAGAGCTTGACTGTAATCAAAAAGATGGGCAGTTCTAATCCACTAGCTGCTCTTTGGAAACCTATGGGGCAGTTCTACTCTATGATATAAAACTGCTATGAGTCAGAATTGACCCAATGGCAACAGGTTTATGGGCAAAATATTGAATGATGCAGGAAGCATCAAAAGAAGATGGAAGGACTGTGTATACACAGTCACTTTACCAGAAAGAATTGGTCAACGTTCAGCCATTTCGGGAGGTAGCATATGATCAAGAACCAGTGGTACTGAAGAAGAAGTCCAAGCTGCAGTGAAGATATTGGGGAAACACAAGGTTCCAGGAATTGTTGGAATACCAACTGACATGTTTCAACAAACAGATACAGTGCTGGAAGTGCTGACTTGTCTATGCCAAGAAATTTGGGAGAGAGTTAACTGGCCAGTTGACTGGAAAAGATCCATATTTATACTCAATCCAAAGAAAGGTGATCCAACAGAATGTGGAAACTATCAAATAATATCATTAATACCACATGTAAGTAAAATTTTGCTGAAGGTAATGTAGAAGTGATTGCAGCAGTACATCAACAGGGAACTGCCAGAAATTCAGGCAGGATTCAGAAGAGGACATGGAACATTGCTGATGTCACATGGATCCTGGCTGAAAGCAGAGAATAACAGAGAGATATTTACCTGTGTTTTATTGACTATGCAAAGACATTTGACTGTGGGGATGATAACAAATTATGGATAATCCCATTACACTTAATTGTGCTCATGAGGAACTTGTACATAGATCAAGAGGCAGTTGCTCAGACAGCAAAAGGGGATACTGTGTGGTTTACCGTCAGGAAAAGTGTGCATCAAGATTGTATCCTTTCACCATACTTACTCAATCTGTATGCTGAGCAGATAATCCAAGAAGCTGAACTATATGAAGAAGAACACAACTTTAGGATTTGGGGAAGACTCATTAACAACCTGAGATATGTAGATGACACAGCCTTGCTTGCTGAAAGTGAAGAGAACTTGTAGCACTTACTGATGAAGATCAAAGACCACAGCCTTCAGTATGGATTGCACCTCAACATAAAGAACACAAAAAACCTCACAACTAGACCAATAAGCAATATCATGATAAATGGAGAAAAGATTGAAACTTCAAGAATTTCATTTTACCTGGATCCACAATAAAGGTCCATGGAAGCAGCAATCAATAAATAAAACAACACATTGCATTGGGCAAATTTTCTGCACAAGACCTCTTTAAAGTGTTGAAAAGCAAAGATGTCACTTTGAGGACTAAGGTGTACCTGACCCAAGCCAATGTGTTTTCAGTTGCTTCCTATGCATGTGAAAGCTGAACAGTGAATAAGGAAGACTGAAGAAGAGTTGGTGCCTTTGAATTACGATGTTGGTGAAGAATATTGAATATGCCATGGGCTGCCAGAAGAATGAACAAACATATCTTGGAAGAAGTACAGCCAGAATGCTCCTTAGAAGCAAGGATGGCAAGACTTCATCTCACCTACTTTGGACATGTTATCAAGGTGGTCTAGTCCCTGTAGAAAGACATCATGCTTGGTAAGGTAGAGAGTCAGTGAAAAAGAGGAAGACCCTCAATGAGATGACTTGACACAGTGGCTGCTCAGTGGATTCAAGCATAACAACGATTATGAGGATGGCACAGGATAGGGCAGTTTTGTTCTGTTGTACGTAGGGTCACTATGAGTTGGAACCTACCTGACAGCACCTAACAACACAACAACTTTGCTATAAAATAATAGGAAAGCATATGAATTTAGGAAGAAGCTTAGGTTAATTTTTAAAGTTAAAGTTAATTCCATGTGAGATTTATATTGGAAAACTCTCGATCACCATTTTTGGATAAAAATGTTCTTTAATTGAATGCTGCATGGGGTTTTCTACAGTTTGCCTAGCCCTCTTGCCATGTACATTGAATTATTTACTAAGTCTTAAGAATCCCCCTCCATTAATACCAAATAAATAGTCACCCTGCTTTGGGGTGTTATCTTCAGACATCATATCGCATAGGGTACCTCTCCATCCCTTAAGATGCCAACATCTTTTTCATCTGTTGTGAGATGTGAGGCATCTCAGGATTACCTGGATTTGTGTAGACTAGACAGTATAGGTGTTAGATTCTGTTGATTTAATTAGTTAACAAGACTCTCAATTTGAAAAAAAAAAATGAGAAGACTCTACATGTTCTTATATAGAAAGATCTTTAAGATCTATAGTCGAGATGAAAGAAAATCATAAGGTAGCATAGAGCAAGTATCAATATGCTTATGTAAAGTACATGTGTATGTACACATACTTATTAATGTCTTTACATATTAAATATATGAAATATGTGTGTATGTGTCAACATATATATTCAAACAATCTTTTTAGATTGAATAAAAAGTGAATAATCTCCTAAATACGAGCATTCTTCTTCTAACCATTGTTATATTGCTATATTGGATATATGAGGACGTGTGAACAGAAATATTATTTGTTATTTTTTAATTCCATATTATAGTACATTTGATTCTTTGTCAGAATATGTTATTTTATAAAAATGTCTTCCAAGGCAAAAGAAAAAGCAAAATAAAAACAAACAAATAAAAAAAAAAAAACTGAGTGAGATGGTAGGAAATTAAGATATTGCTTGGGACTTTTAAGAACTTTGGTTACAATGTAGGGGAGAAAGGGAGCATATTATAGAGAAAAATTGATTTAATAGTTACCTTCTTGTTTTTATTTAAGGGAAAACACTAAATATATTTAAATAAAAGTGGGGAAACTCTATTGAAAAGGGCTGTTGTTGTTAGGTGCTATCAAGTAAGTTCTGACTCACAGCGACCCTATGTACAACAGAATGAAACACTGCTCAGTCCTACGCCATCCTCACAATCATTGTTATGCTTAAGCCCATTGTTGCAGCCACTGTGTCAATCCATCTTATTGAGGGTCTCCCTCTTTTTTGCTGAAGCATTGCATTGGAAAGGGATAGGATGATGTTATACTACAAAGGTATGATAAGCAGTGGTTTCAGATTATGGGAACACTGGAGGTGAAGATGTCCAAAGCACAGGTGGTAGACAGTCTAAAATTTTGCCAGGCAAATAAATAAATAAAGGTGAGTGGGAATATATTTAGTTTTATAGATTTAAATAGAGTCCTCTATATAGTGAGGGAAACCCTGGTGGTGTAGTGGTTAAGTACTACGGCTGTGAACCAAAAGATTGGCAGTTCTAATCCACCAGGTGCTCTTTGGAAGTTCTATGGGACAGTTCTACTCTGTCCTATAGGGTCGCTATGGGTCGGAATCGACTCCACGGCAATGGGCTTGTTTTTTTTTCGTCTTTGGTTATATGGTGAGAGAAGGAGAACATCTTAAAATGAGAGGAAGTGTGGGAGATTTGAAGATTTAAGATAAGTGGGCAGACATCAAAATTATACTTTTTTAATAATATGCCAGTGATTAAAATATTCCAACATTATCAGATAGAATTTATGGCCAAATTGAAGTTGAAGGGCATTTTTATATAGTGGTATCCACCTGACTTATTTGGTAATTTTACTGCTCAACAGTCCAGTGCAAGACTGGAAGTGAGTTTTGAGGATTTGCCAGGTTGTAACTAAAGATAAAGAAACAAGAAAATGTTTAGTGTTGCCAAGATGATGTTGTGATAAACAATATAATCTAAAATAGAAAGGGAGACAAATAGTCTCACAACAGATGAAGACTAAGAAATGAAGACAGAACCATAAAGTTGAATGTCTAATAAGTTTGAATGACTTCCCTAATGTCAAATTTGTAGTAACTGGCAGAACCAGGTCTCCTGACTCCTTTTCAGGCATTCTGCCACAACACTATTAATTTCAATTTAATTTGCAAAACCCTCTGTCTTTGTTTTGACAAATGCTAGAGCTTGCAACACTTAATTCACCCACATTCAGAGTAGTAGTCTAACATATATCATGTAGCAGAGAATATTTTGTTACACAGGTAGTCTCCATCTTACAATGGAGTTCCATTCTCATGACTCCATCCTAAATCGGTTCTAAGGTAAGTCAAATATCTCATTTTTTTCTTTAGTTTTCATTTATATTGCCTTTTATTATCAGTATCTTTATAAATCTGATCTTTATTTGTCTTTGGGGGTTCGCATGACAATGATAACGTCAGCAAATTACATGCTGCAACACTGGATATAATTATATATTACTAATGAAAAGATGGAAAAAAAAAAACTGAAGGCCTTAAGTGGGGTTAATCATAACTTGACTATGTTGTAACTTGAATATGTTGTAAGTCGGGGACTACCTGTACTCTAATGAAAAACAGTTCAATATTGATGAATTTGGTATACTCTTAATTTGTTCGCGATTCTCTAACCTTCTCTATTTAGAGTTTCTTTCCATGTGGTATTGTCAATGGGCAAATATGAAGAGCGGTGTGGAATAAATGCACTTGGGTATATATACTGGTCATGAACACACCAGCGGGGCAGTGCAGGAGAGAGTTATGTCCAAGATGTTATTTAGCTAATAAGGTTGAACAATTTTTTTTTTGAATCTGTGTCTTTAATCCTTTTGTTTACTCTACTAACTCCTCCCTATCTCCTGTTTTTTTTATAGTCACAATAATGACTATACACTTGTTTCCTCTTTGTCATTTCCATGTTATTCTTGCATTTTCAAGTTAAAAAAGAAACAAACCAAACCGAATGCCATCAAGTCCATTCCGAATCATAGAGACCCTGTAGGACAGAGTAGAGCTGCCACATAGGGTTTCCAAGGAGCAGCTGATGGATTCGAACTGCTGACCTTTTGGTTAGCATCCAAGCTCTTAACCACTGTGCTACAGCTTCTAAAATATGTTCTTTCTGACCTGAACAAATTATTGTTGACAGAATCTTCCACTGATCAAACACATTCTGGTTAATCAAACTTATTTTTTACTAAGTCACATGTAAAATATTTCCAAACAAACAGGACCTTATATAGAACCACCTGTAGACTCAATGGCACTGGGTACTGGGTATATAGTTCTTGTCCCATAGATTATTTTTTCTAGTGATTTCTCCTTATTTAAATATCTAACCCTTTCCTTAGTCTGGCCTATTTTTAAACTCTAAGTTATTCTTATTTTTTGGTGCGGGTGTATGTTTGCCTTTTCTTTACCTGACATTCTCTGCCAATTTGTTGATTGCTTGCCCATCTTTCTAACTTTATCTTAGTAAACCTTTTCCCAGCTAAGCGTGTATGACTAGACTGAACTACAACACTTGATTCTCTTTCTTCGGTCAGCCAGAGGAAAGCAATCAAAATAAATGCTGCCTTCCTCTTTCTTCAGATAGACTTTCTTTTATCAGAGACCAGTGCCTTAGAATTCTTGAAACTTAGCATTATGTGCAGGTGTAGATAACTCTCCATTTATTTTAGGACCTTCTACTTAAAAAGCTTGATAGGATTCTGCTTAAACTTTACTTAATGTAATGAATTCCACTGTTTTCCACAGCTAGTTGTACTGTGTTGTTGGATTTAACTTGAGAATAAATAGAAAATAGTAGTTATCCAAACCAGCCTTACTGGAAAGTAAAATGCTTATATGTGGTGAATGAAGCCACTTTTTTGAATTATTAAAAATGAGACAAGATAGAATAGCATATAAATTAACCCAAATGACACTTATTTGGAAAAAATGTAATAAACAATATATATTTTAAAGGTATTGAATGTTTTAGCATTTCAGAGAAAGTATATTTGTGTCTGTCACTAACTGATCATGTACCTAACACAGGAAGCCAGTCAGAGGACAGAAATTATCAAAGAATCTTTATAATCTTGATGTCGCCAAATTTTCTGTTTTAGTGTTTGGAAGTTGAATTACTGATTCCAGTCAAAACTAAAACAATTGGGAAATACTAAGATTGCTATTATGCAGTATTATTTAATTAATTTTCCCTATACGTTTTGAGAGTTTTTATATGAGTATAGTATCTAAACACATATTATGAGCAGCCATTATGCTAATGATAATAAAATAAGGATTCTGTTTTCAAGGTTCAAAAAGCTTAGGTCCTTTTTTTATCTGTTATTTCATCAAATCAATGTATTATTGTATGTTCTGTCTACCTTCATTTGTATTTCCTGTATCCTTGATATTTTGTTTTTTTGCTATTTTCCCACTTTTTTTTTCATCTAAGTTGACTTGGTAATTCAAGGACAAGCTTTGTTTTTCTGTCCATCAATAATATTCAAAAAGCAATAATATAAAATATTTCTACAAAGTACTTTTGTTGAGAAGTATTTTAAAGTCATCTGCCTGAGATAATCCTTTGCAAGTCATGTGATGAAGTAGCATTATTATTCAACTGAAGGATGGATTGCTAGATGTAAAATGTAAATCCACACATAGAAACAATAAAATAGAAGTCTACTTCAATTGTTTTGAAGTTCTCTTTCATCATCAGATGAATGTTTGTAAGAAACAAAAATAGCATTGTGCATCAGGTAAGGAAAAAGATATTTGGTGGATGACATTGTACAATGCAGAGCAGATTGGACCAATAGGTAAAGGGACTGGGATACTATCTGATTACCAAAAAAGGGGTAAAAATAATGATTGAGATTTTCAAATTTTCTTTTTTCCTTGCTATTTTTTTATTGTGGAAAGTGTATACATATATAGTAAAGCATTTGCCATTTCAACATTCTTTACACGTACAATTCAATGACATTGTGTTTATCACGTGCAAACATCACCACTATCCCTTTCCCGATTTTTCTGTATACTTTAATAACAGTTCAGTGTCCCCCAAGCAGTGACTCCCCTTTTCCACTTCCAGCCCATCTCTGGTAACCAAAAATAGACTTTGGTCTCTGAACATTTGCCTCTTCTATGCATTTCACATGAATGGAATCATACAGTATTTGTACTTTTGCGCTTGACGTAGTATGTCACTCAGCATAATGTTTTCAAGGGCCATCCATACTGTAGTATGTATCAAGACATCATTTATCTTTATGCGGAGTAATAGCCCATTGCTTGTACCACTTTTGTTTACCCCTTCATCTGTTGATGGACATTTAGGGTGTTTCTATTTCTTGGCTCTTGTGAACAGTGCTGCAATGAACCTTGATGTATATACATCTGTTTATGTTACCACTTATGATTCTTTTGGGTATATATCAAGGAGCGGAATTGCTTGATCATGTGGTAATTCTGTGTTTAACTTTTTGAGAAACCTCCAAAGTGTTTTCCAAAGCAGCTGTTCCATTTTTACAGTCCCACCAGCACTGGATGAGAGTTCCAATTTCTTCATATCCTCACCATCACCTGTTGTTTTTCATTTTTTTATTTTTATTATTACTATAGCTATCTTGGAAACCCTGGTGGCATAGTGGTTAAGTGCTACAGCTGCTAACCAAAAGGTCAGCAGTGTGAATCTACCAGGTGCTCCTTGGAAACTATATGGGGCAGTTCTATGCTGTCCTATAGGGTCACTATCAGTTGGGATCAACTTGACAGCAGCGGGGTTTTTTTAACGGGTATGGCTATCTTAGTGGGAATTAAGTGATATCTCATTGTGGTTTTTACTTGGATTTCCCTGATAACTAATGCCATTGAGCAACATTTTCTGTGTATGTTGGCCATTTGTGTATCTTCTTTGGTTAAATAATTATCCAAGTCTTTTGCCCATTTTTTAATTGAATGGTTTGTCTTCTTGTTGTTAATTTGTAGGTCTACATATATTCTGGATATTAAAACCTTATCATATGTGTGTTCCAAAAATTTGTTTTTCCAGTCTATCGGCTGTCTCTTCATTGATAAAATATTTTGGTGAACAAAAGTTTTTAATTTTGGTGAACTACACAATTCCATTTATAATAGCAATTAAAAGAATAAAATACTTAGGAAAAAAGGTTAACCAAAGAATTGAAATTTTTACACTGAAAATTGTAAGTCATTACTGAAAGATAGTGAGAGAGAAGGGGAGGAGGGAGGAAGAAAGGGAGGAAAAGGAAGGAAGAAAGAAAGAAGACCTACATAAATGGGAGGACATTCATGTTCATGAATCAGAAGACTTAATATTTTTAAGATGCCAGTGTTACCCAAAGCAATCTATAGGTTCAAAGCAATCCCATCAAAATTCCAACAGTATTCTTTACAGAAATAGAAAAGCCAATCCGCAAGTTTATATGGAACAGCAGTACATTCCAAAGGGTCAAAGCAGTCTTCAAAAAGAGTAAAAAAGTAGGAGAACTCACATTTCCTGACCACAAAACATACTATGATGCTACCATATTCAAAACAGTCTGGTACTGGTATAATGCTAGACATATTGACCAATGAAAGAAAGTTGAAAGTCAAGAAATAAACCTGAACATCTATGATCAATTGATTTTTGACAAGGACACCAAGTCCATTCAATGGAGAAATAACATTCTTTTTAATAAATGATGCTTGGCCAACTGGGTTTCCACATTGCAAAAATAAAATAAAATAAAATCAGTAAATAAAGCTATACCAATACTTTAAATCATATATGAAAATCAAATCCAAATGGATCAAGTATTGAAATATAAGGACTAAAACTATAAAACTCTTAGAAGAAAATATACAGGTAATGTTTTGGAATTTAGTATTTAACAATGAATTCTTAGATATGACACCAAAAGCAAGAGCAAAAAAAGACAAGATAGATTAATGGGACTTCAAATTATTCTTTCTGTATCTCTGTCTGAAGAAAAAAGAATCTTCTCCATTATCCTACATCGTATTGTTCTGTGCTAGGAAGATTTTTTAGGACTCTCAAAGAGCTCATCATGAAGATTTGGGAAAAAAACCAATATTAATTCATTCTCACATGGTGAGTGTTACCGTAGAGCTACTGCTAAAATGCAAAAATAAGAACGTGCATGTGTATCATGCACAATGTGTTTGATTAACAAGTACTGTAATATGATCTTAGTATTTATTCGTTATAGAACATTGTGCTGCTCATGTGTAGGTTCTTTAGATTTCTTGGGCATGAATTATGGTTACAGCTCTTACAGAAGTGTTATCTGGCGCAAGTAACTTAACTCTTCATAAGCTTAGTTATCTGTAAAATGGAGACAATTATTTTACCTAATTCATAGAGCTGTTGTGAGGATTAATTATATTAATATTCGCAAAGCATTTAAAATAGCTGGTGCCTAATTAGTACTCAATAAATTTTGGATATTGTAATGATTATGATTATTATAATCATAATGTTAATGTTTATTATTTTTGTTGCTGTTTTTAGAAATATTATTTAAAATCTTATCTCCCATAAAGGAGTTTCCAGCCTGGTCAAATCCTAAGTTTTACCCTGAAAAAGACCAGTATTCAATATGTATTTGTTGAGTTGAATGCATTAGATGATTAAAGTCTACTTACCTTGGCATATATCCTAATAGTTCCCCCCCCCCAGTGAAAAAATAAAGAACAGAACTGTGAGAGAGAGAGAAAAACAAAAGATCTTTCTAACTTTAAGTAAAGGGAAACATATAAGATATTGCAGATTAATAGTCATCAAGTTTGTAATAAGTCAGAATCCAAGAAAGATAACTCTTGTATCTGCAGATTGTTTCAATTTTGCTAAATTGTGAAGCAACCCAATAGGTTTCACCCATCTATTTGGTGCAAGAGAATGCAGTTAATTTAAAGCCCGTTTGCATTTTACTTTGGTGTTCTCTAACAGCTGTATGTCACACACATATTTTTGTCTATTGGGAAACCGCAACCTGTTCCATGCTCTGTAATTGGAATAGCAAATATATTTGATCAGCATTTCTCTCCTCCATCATTTACCCTCCTTTTGGTCTGCTTTATGTTTTGCTCAGAGCACTTATCTCTACCTGAAACAATGTTATGTATATTTGTTTACTTATTTGTTTTCTTCCTCTTTCACTAGCTCCATGTGCAGAATAGTTTTTTCTGTCCTACTCAGCACTATGTTCCTAGTTCCTAAAACAGTGCTTTGCACAAAGTAGATGCTCAGTTATATCTGCTGGCATGGTAAATAAGATGAATAAATGACCAAAAGTAAAATTTGAAAGTAGGAAAAGTTTATATCTATTTGCCTCTAATTAAAATAAATTACTTTTGTATGCCTGGCACTTTTTCTCAGCCACTTCCCCCATCTACTACTCAAATCAGAAATATGGCCTAAGTGTTAATGTCCATCCTAATTGGCACCAATCTAATATCTAATAAAATCCTATCTAATCACTAAAATGCTGGCCTATACATTGTGACCTCCACAGATATTAAAAATCAAAAACATGATTTAGCTTTTTCTGCAGGTAAAACATGATTTAGCTTTTTCTGCAGGTAAAAAGAGAGTTGGAAATTGTTGTTGAATGTATCAGTAAAAGTCATCATGACTGCGGGGGCTTACCTCTTGAAAAGTCTATTGGGAGAGGGTGATGAGGTATAATTTCTGTGCATCTGTTGGTGGTGTTGTTTTTAGGTGTCCTCGAGTCGGTTCCGACTCATAGCGACCATACGCACAACAGAATGAAACATTACCTGGTCCTGCACCGTCCTCGCAATTGTTGCTATGTTTGGGCCCATTGTTGCAGCCACTGTGCCTCTAGTAGATTTATATGGCTGTAGTACATGAAGGAATTGTTTTATAACAGCAAGGGAGAAAAATTACTTATCAGAAGTTTGGAAGAAAGACTGGCTACAGGGCAAATTATAAGAATGTTCTTCTAAATGCAATTAGATAATAAAAGACAAGAGATTTTAATAGGTTCATTCAAAATTTTATTTTTAAAATTTAAGACATTGCCTGCAACAGTTAATGTGCTAGGACATGGACAAACAAAGATGAGTAAGACCTGAGAAAATGCACAAAAGTAAGAAAAACACAGAAACTCCAGTAGTCTCACTCAAGCAAACTTGCACAATGAACTGTGATCTGCAAGAATTAAAGAAGTCACTAAATGAGCCTTAGAAGAAGAGAGTGAGAGTGACAGAAACCTGTTGAGAAAAGAATTGAAATTACCTCTTTTAACTGATAGGATCTAAAGTGGATAGATTCATTTGAGCATAAGGGAGAAGATGAAGACTCTGGGCGACCCTCTGTCTTTTGAGAAGGATAGGGTTCTCTTTCAACACTCCTAATAGATAATCTGACTTCTTGTATGGTGTGGTTTGTGGGAAAACAAAATGTTTAAGATTCAAATGATAAGCTTGCTGTGGCAGTACCATGATGATGAAAGGAAGCTTTATAATTCTAGCTAGATACTTGGCCAGAACTCAAATATTAAAATAAGCCTAGATATTTTCTAAGGGAGGGATTTTCATTAGGTTAACAGAAATGGAATCAGAATTGTGTAGCCTAAAATCTTAGAATCCCAGGCTAAAAGAAAAAAAAAAAATTATGTATAAAAACTCAGAGTACTTGGAAATGCAAAAGGGAAGTATAGCCTACAATACAGCTTCCTAGCAGTTTACCCTGAATCCCTGAATAAATATTTATGTTCAGTATACAATCAGTAGGAATGATTCAGATTGTAGAAGATCAGAGGCTAATGTCCATGGGCAATCATTGGTCTGTAATTAAGGAAAGCTACTTTGCAACTCAATTCTGCACAGATTTATGCTTTTATAATCAGTCACTGGTTATGACCCAAGAACTACTTTGGAAATTAATCACTCCAACTTGGCCTTTTGTGTATAATCCTCTTTCTAATGGGACTAAAAAAGAGGAAGGGAAGGAAATATCCTTAAGAATGACCAGCACTTGATGTGAACCAACTACTTATATGTTGAATTATACTACTAGTAGTGTAACTATGGATTTATTATAGGATGCAATGAACCCATGTGGAATAAATATTTTTGATAATATAGGATTTGTAAGTGACTTATATTGGTAAATAGAACTGATAACACCTAATATTCTCCAGAATATAGGAAACAACTGTCCAAATGACTGAAGATATTGTCAAAAATCAGTAAATCAGTCCACTTACTAAAAGCAATACAAGTTTTTTAAAAATGGTTAAGAAAAATTATTCAGTTTCTTAAACAATATGAAACTATCTTTGAAGGAATATGGAAGACTATAGTTACTTGATATACCCCCCCCACCCCCCACTGGATAATACAAGTGGTTATTGGGATAATAAGTACAAAAAAAAAAAGACTGCTTGTTATTTGGAATGAAATCTCTGTTGTGGAATGTTTATAAAGAGAAGGGATGATGAGCTAATACAGACTATAGGAGGTATATTTATTTGGGTATTGAATTTCAGGTTAGCATGAGATTTAATCCTACTTATGAAGGAACCTCAGTGGGAACTGCTGGGGCACTCACTTCCAATGCAACCTGGCCTGCAATATCTGCTCAGTAAGGTGCTGGTACTTGCTGACCTAAGTTACTAACCTGATAAAAGTGATGGATGGGAACTTCCTGGTTAAAAATAAACTTGCATCATATTATTTTAATCGATGCATGACTTACACTTTACTACACTGGCTGAGCAGGCCAGCCTTGACTGAATAGCTGTATGCAATTGGTTTGGGAGTAGTTCATCCCACTAGTCAAAGGACCTGACAGGTTCTTCACCTTTATGAGTTTATAACATCCCATATGTCTTTCTGGGGATCCAACATCAGAGAATCACATCACCAGTTGGTAGCTGGCTGTTGTGTCTACTGTTCTGTGCTATTTACCCATATTAAAGACACTCATTTAATTTATCTCTCTGCTGGTGTTTTTCCATCAATTAGCATTACTCTTGTGACAGCAGTTTAAATACATTACAAGAGAACCACTTATCAGTGGTCTGTTAAAAAAAAAAAAAAAGAGAGAGAGAGAGCAGCATGTAGAGAGAAGATCATAAGAAAACTTTTAAGGCAGCCTTAGAGTTGAAGCAACTGAATTCATAAATCAATAGACACCAGGTAGAGAGTAGAACATTTTAGTAGGCAGCAACAGAAGTGGTACATAAGGGCTAGAATTATTGAGACTATGTTATACCAAACATAGTTATAAACCTCTTACCTATTAGTTAAGTTAATCCTTATATGCCTGACACACCCTAAGTGACTCCAGTGAGTTGTGCCCTTGTATGATATCTTTCTCTTGATTTGGGCAGAACTTGTGATTTGCTGCTAGCCAATAGATGGAAAAGGTGAAAAAGATAGTCACTCCCTTGAATACCTCAGTTTATATAAGATTCTTAGCACGCCAAAGCAAGAGATACTCTAGTTGGTCATGCAGAAATAGTTGTCATATTATGAGCAGGCCTATGACAGAGCCATATGGCATGGAATTGCAGAAGCCTTCTAGGAACTGAGAGCAGTTAAAAGCCGACAGCAAGAAACCAGTGACCTCAGTCCCACAACCACACACTGAATTGTGCCAATCATCACATGAGCTTGAAAGAGGACAAGGCAGAAAGAAATACAGCCTGGACAAAAACTTGATTGCAGCCTTATGAGACCCTGAGCATAGGCTCTTGCTCAGGTATGCCAAGACTCCTGACCCACGTAAACCATAAAATAATAAATGCATGTTGTTTTAATCTGCTAAGAATGTGAGAATTTATTACAAAACACTAGATAATACTGCTCATGGCAATCCTATGAATTCTGTGTTACTGTTTTTCCTTATATTTCAGATGAGGTAACTGAACTATTGATTCATTAAATAACTTTCTCAAGTTTACACAGCTAGTAAATGGTGGAACTGGGGCGTGAGATCAGATAATCTCTAAGTTCAAACAAACAAAACTCCCAAGAATAGCTGTGTACAATTGTGACTTCAAGTTTAATGAGGATTGGAGAGCTACTACAAAGGGAAAAGCTAGAAAATTAAGAACCAAACCTGTTGCCAGTTTTAAGATATCTTATGCCCTCTAAATTCTTGTGAATTATTCTCTAATTCTCAAGAAGGCTATTGAAAATGTTTCCTTGATTTTTCAATTTCCTCATATATACTTATAATAAGCTCCTTTTAATTAGGTTAACTAGAACATGTTTCTCTTTGCTTGTTCTTTTTTTCCCCTCA
Source organism: Loxodonta africana (assembly GCF_030014295.1). Lineage (NCBI taxonomy): Eukaryota > Metazoa > Chordata > Mammalia > Proboscidea > Elephantidae > Loxodonta > Loxodonta africana. The sequence goes on from NC_087345.1 coordinate 47,168,269, forward strand.
GAGAGTCAGAAACATCCATGGGAAGTTAAATTTAAATTTTCATACCCATTGGCTATTGTTATAGAAAAAAACACCTATGGTAGAGGAAAGAATTCCTACATTACATATGAAGGTTGGAGGCAGGTAACTTAATGGTCTGAGAATTTAATTTCATCCCAGTGCTTCTGAGATAAACTCCTGGTATTGTGGCTAAATAACACAATCTGATTTAATTTTAAAGTCTAGTTTACCCATTAGGTTTTAGATAAAAGGAACATTTTAAGATAAGCACAAGAATGAAACCAAATTATCTGTTTTTAGAAACTCACTTAAAGCTTTTTGAATGCAACTAAACTGGCACTTTATCCTATAGTCACAAAGCAAAAATCTTGACAACGGTTTTACACCAATTTAGTATATTTAATTATGGGTGAAAATACTGGCATTTAAGGAAACCCTGGTGGCATAGTGCTTAAGAGCTATGGCTGCTAACCAAAAGGTTGGCAGTTCAAATCCACCAGGCGCTCCTTGGAAGCCCTATGGGGCAGTTCTGCCCTGTCCTTTAGGGTCACTATGAGTCAGAATTGACTCAAAGGCAACTGGTTTGGTTTGGTTTAAAGGGGAAAAGTGAGATCAAACTATATTTCCTTAATAATGAGTATTTGAAAGGATTGTTTCCATAGTACCTTGCTAAAAAAAAAAAAAAAACACTCCAAAATGTGCCACCAACTTTAAGATTTAGATGATGTTAAGGGAATATAGGGTCGCTGTGAATCAGAATCGACTCAGTGGCAATGAGTTTGGTTTTGTTTAGAGGAATAGTATTTATGTTTTCTTAAGAGCCTAAAAAGGAAAGGCAGATTCTCATGGCTAATTTTTAAAATTATGTGACATTTGAAATGAGTGGAAACAAAGAGATAACGAATACAACCTAATTATGTATTTTAAAATTAACTGATGTTAGAAGAATACTTTCTGGTCTTAACAACTAAAAGTATTTTAAAATAATAGCATGTGTCCTGAGCAGCCTGATGTATCAGTATCTAAAAATCACTGTTTCAAATATTTTGCCCAGATTTTTATTTGTTTCAGGTAGAAGAGTAAATTCAGTCCACATTATACCATCTTGGCTAGAAACATCTCTTCACTATAGTAACTTTTTTTTTTTTCTAGGCAGTTATTTCTTTAACAAATATTTTCTCTTATCTACTGTGTACCCAATGATTTGTTATTTCATGTTAAAAACTTATGAGTACCAGAGTCACATTTTTTCATTCATTCATTCCTTTAACAAATACATATATCACTTTTCCAGATTTAGGCGTATTCTAAAGGATCTACCAGGAAATTCTTACATGGTTCCTTCCCTTGATAAGCTTGCGGGCTAGTGGTAAAATCAAGTATACAAACAAGTCTGTTAGGGTTATTTCTGCCAGTGGGAAGAGAGATAAAGATGTTGTTTTATCTGCCCTTTTACTGACTGGTAGGATTTTAACTGGTGGGATTTTACGAAGTGCGAAGAAAGCCTTTCAACAGAAAAAGAAGCTGTCCCAAAAACACAAGACAGAAAAAAAGGTATTAATTTAGCCAGGAGATACAGTGGGGCAGTTTGTGAAATAATCTAATGTTACTATAATATAGAACACATGAATGGAAGTATAAAAAGATTAGCCTTTCGAATGAATTAAAATAATATAGAAACACATGGGTACCACACTCTGGTGTTAGGACTATATTTGGTGAACAGTGCAGACAATAGGATGAGTGATATAATCACAACGAAGCTTAGGTGCAAGTACCTTGTCAGACTTACATACTATGGGGTATGCCCACTATAGGGAAACCAACTGGAAAATAATGAAATGATTTCTCAAGGATATCACCGTGGTGTGACTGAGGGGACAATGGCAGTATTAATAGACTAAAATAGTCAGAAGGTAGAAAATGTTCAAAAGAAAAGAAAAATTATGAGTTTAGTTATAGGGAAAACAAGACATGTAGATAAGAGATAAAATGTAGTTATGAAAATTGTATTAGATTGATAAAATAATTGTGTAAGTACTAAGTCACCATAACCAATGACACAAAATTATTAGACAGCTGGCCAATATTGTGACAGATTGCAGCAAGGAAAAAAAAAAAAAAAAAGACATATTAATTCACTGTCAGACTTTTTTAGCCTTGGTCTTACTACCAGGTTTTTAGCCTTTGAAGCCAATCATTTTAGACCATGAGAAGAAGCAAGTGCATTAAATGAAGGGGACATTAGTTTAGAAATATGGACCATTAATGTTGTCTTCTGATCAATGAATTTTGTTTTTTTTAATTGCTAAAACACACGTTATTCTCGGCCAGATACTATTTTCTCCAGTGACATGTAGCTGGTGGCTGAGCACAAGTTACACATTTTAGAGAAGTAAAATTTGTACAGGCAACCTAGAAGTGAAAACTGATGTCCCTCTGCTGGTCTTCTAAACATCTATTCCCCTGCCTGAACAGTATGTAATATCAAAAGATGGATAGATGTGTGTACACCTATGTTTACTTTTCTCTCCCTGGTCTTTGTATGTCTAAAGGTTGTGACAAACATTTTGAGAGAAAACTGTTTTCATTGAACTTGGAAGAGAAAAATAGAGACCCTGTCAACTCTAATGAAAGTCAGTTCATACAGTGTATAGAAATAAATAAGTAGCATATTTTACATAAATCTTTATTGTTTTAACGAGATTTTTTTTTATTCCTAGAAGATCAAAACTGAAATGGTACATTCTCAGTCATCAAACAGTAACGCCTACATGATCTACATTTGTGAAACGTCCTCACAAATGTCAAAATTTACTCTTCCTTGTTTTACTTACACTCATTCTTCCAAGGGTTTTAATTCGATAGTTACTTAAGTTTATCTGTGCTTTCCCATGTTTACATTGCTTTAGCTTTTAACAAAAAATTTCATTATACAGGGTGTTCTAATAAATTATGGATGTCTCTGATTGCTAAATTGTTCTATTTGCAAAAAACAGATAACATCTTTGACTAATCTGGGCATAAAGGAAAATATGCAAATTGTTGCCAGTACCTTTAGTCTTGGAAGAGTTGGAGTTGATATCTAGACCTGGAAATTGCAAATCAGATACCTAAGTCTCCAAAGCAGCTGGTAATACATACTTATGCCATACCCAAAATGATCAGATCTTCACTCTTAATTCTCTACAAATTCTGGCTTCAAGTGTAAGTCATCGTCTCCTAAGATACCATGTACATATCTCTACTGTTGAAGTAAATAAGGACTGTAAGTTTAAATAATACAACTGATCAGAATTTTTATAGATATTATACAGTTTTCTTACTATATCCTGGCTTTAATGATCAAGCTAAATAAGATACTTCAGGGGTATATCTTCTAGAATTTTGCAAGAACCTCTCTGAACAATGGGCTTTATCGCTCATTTATCTTTAATAATTCTTTATCTGTGGTTTTATCTGACCTTGAGAAATCTTCATTTTATTTTTTCCCAGTTGGTTTCCCTGCAGTGGGCATATCCCATACTATATAAGTCTGACAAGGTACTTGTACCTAAGCTTCATTGTGATTTTCTCACTTGTCCTGGTGTCTGCACTGTTCACCAGTTTTGACTATAGTGTGTTTCGTGAATTAAAAAAAAGTAAAAAGCTGAGATCATATAAGCTTGGAAAAATGGTAGAATTTTATTTCTTCAGGATTTTACAGAGCCATGGATTTAAGAATGTCACTTGCGATTCTCCATGTTTTTCTTTTCCCAAAATTGCAGGACGTTTGGGAGAATTAGTGTTCCCTTTGTTCAATGATGCTCCATCTCTCTTTAAAATAGAGTAAACCTTATTTCTTTCAAATGATAGTGTTAGCTTATTAAACACTTCTTCAAAAATATCAAACTAATTTCATCCTGATAAAACTTAAGGCTGGGATGCTCAAAACAATATGGTAGAAGACAAGCAATTGAGCTTTTGTACTGTTTTTCCATTGGTAGACCTTTTATCACTTCAAGGAATTGGTATAACTTGAAAGATTACAGCTTTCAATGAGATCTATTCAATGTCACCAAAACCAAATCCATTGCCATCAAGTCAATTCTGACTTGTAGTGACCCTATAGGAGAGAGTACGACTGGCCCTTAGGGTTTCCAAGGAGTAGCTAGTGGATTCAAACTGCTGACCATTTGGTCAGCAGCCGAACTCTTAACCACTGCACCGCTAGGGCTCCATTCAATATTAGTGAACTTAGTGAAAAAGAACTACGTGTTGGCTAAACTACATTAGCCCATTATATAACCCCCCTAAAAAAAAAACAAATCCATTGCTGTGCAGTTGATTCCAATGCATAGCAACCCTGTAAGACAGAGTAGAACTGCCCCATAGGGCTTCCAAGGAGCAGGTGGTGGATTTGAACTGCTGATCTTTTGGTTAGCAGCCTGAGCTCTTTACCGCTGTGCTAACAGACACGTTATATTGATACTTTTGTTATATTAAGTGTGAATAATCCCTTCACGAATTGCCTACTTTATAAGGTAACATAACAGGAAACCTTTTAGGATCCCTTCTTTTTACTTTGATTCCCCTTGAAAATAAGGTGAGTGATATTGTGAAGAACAGAAAGACAGGTGTGCATTCCCTAAATGCGGTTACGGTAGGCAGCCTCTAAGATTGCACTTTATGATCCCTTCCTCCTGGTACTCTTGTGTAGTCCCCTACCACGTTGTACCAGTTTCAGCCTGTGTGACCAGTAGCATACAGCAGATGTGATGTTATATCACTTCTAAGATTAGGCCACAAAAATGCCAGTCGCTTCTCTCTGGGGTGCTCTTCCTCTCTCTCTGTTTGATCACTGACTCTGGGGGAAAGTCAGATGCTATGTTGAGCAGCTCCATGGAGAGATCCAAGTTATGAAACTGAAGTCTTAGGGCAACATATAGCAAGGACCTGTGGCCTGCCCACAGCCACAGAAAGAGCTTGGAAGAAATTTTAAGGCCTGCTAATAGACACGTGAGTGAAATTGAAGCAGACCGTCCCCCGGTTGAGCCTTGAGATGAGCCTGCATCCTCACCTGACAGCTTGATTGCAACCTCATGAGACACTTGTGTCAAAACCACTGGCTAAGCTGCTCCTGGATTCTTGACCCACAGACATTCTGTGATAATAACTGCTGCTTTACAATGCTAGGTTTCAGGAAAATTTATTACACAAAAATAGATTAAGTAATACATTTTTTAATACATTAATTTTTATAAGCACTCGCTCCCCTAAGTCACAGTGCAAAGTAATTAATTTGTGCTTTCCAGAACAATAGCATGAAACACTGTCTGTTCCTACACCATCCTCACAACTGTTGCGATATTTGAACCCATTGCTACAGCCACTGTGTCAATCCATTGCATTGAAGGTCTTCGTCTTTTTCACTGCCCTTGCACTTAACCAAGCATGATATCCTTCTCCAGGGACTGGTCTCTCCTGTTCAAAGTTCATGAGACAAAGACTTGTCATCCTCCCTTCTAAGGCACATTCTGGCTGTACTTCTTCCAAGACAGATTTGTTCCTTCTGGCAGTCCACTATATAATCAGTGTTTTTTTTTTTTGTTTTTTTTTTTGCCGACACCGTAATTAAAATGCATCAATTCTTCTTCAGTTTTCCTTATTCATTGCCCAGCTTTTGCATCCATATGAGGCCATTGAACACATCATGGCTTCAATCAGGCACACCGTAGTCCTCAAAGTGATATCTTTGTTGAGCTTCTCCATTGTCCTTTCCACAGATGTAGTCAGTTTGATTCCTGTGTATTCCATCTGGTGAGGTCCAAGTTTAATATTGCTGTTTATGTTGTTGAAAAAAAGTATTTCCAATGAATAGGTAGTTGGTGTTGCAAAATTCTGTCATGTGATCTACGGCAACATTTCTATAGCCAAGGCCATATTTTCTAACTACTGATCCTTCTTCTTTGTTTCCAGCATTCACATTCCAAATGCCAGTGATGATCAGTGCATCTTGATTGCTTGTCTGAACAATTTCAGACTGCAGAAGGTGGTAAAATCTTCAATTCCTTCATCTTTGGCATTAGTGGTTGGTGCATAAATTTGAACAGTAGTCTTTTTAACTGGTCTTTCTTGTACACGTATGGATATTGTCCTATCACTGTCAGTGTTGTACTTCACAATAGATCTTGAAATGCTCTTTTTGATGATGAATGCAATGCCATTCCTCTTCAATTTGATGTTTCAGGTATAGTAGACCATATGATGGTCCAATTCAAAATGGCCAATACCAGTCCATTTCAGCTCACTAATGCCTAGGATATTGATCTTCAAGCATTCCATTTTATTTATTTTTATTTTTTTAATAATTTTTATTGAGCTTTAAGTGAACGTTTACAAATCAAGTCAGTCTGTCACGTATAAGCTTATATACACCTTACTCCATACTCCCACTTACTCTCCCCCTAATGAGTCAGCCCTTCCGGTCTCTCCTTTCGTAACAATTTTGCCAGTTTCTAACCCTCTCTACCCTCCCGTCTCCCCTCCAGACAGGAGATGCCAACACAGTCTCAAGTGTCCACCTGATAACAAGTAGCTCACTCTTCATCAACATGTCTCTCCAACCCATTGTCCAGTCTCTTGCATGTCTGATGAGTTGTCTTCGGGAATGGTTCCTGTCCTGGGCCAACAGAAGGTTTGGGGACCATGACCGCCGAGATTCCTCTAGTCTCAGTCAGACCATTAAGTCTGGTCTTTTTATGAGAATTTGGGGTCTGCATCCTACTGATCTCCTGCTCCCTCAGGGGTTCTCTGTTGTGTTCCCTGTCAGGGCAGTCATCGGTTGTGGCCGGACACCATCTAGTTCTTCTGGTCTCAGGATGAGGTAAGTCTCTGGTTCATGTGGCCCTTTCTGTCTCTTGGGCTCATAGTTGTCGTGTGACCTTGGTGTTCTTCATTCTCCTTTGATCCAGGTGGGTCGAGACCAAGTGATGCATCAGAGATGGCCGCTTGTTAGCATTTAAGACCCCAGATGCCACATTTCAAAGTAGGATGCAGAATGTTTTCCTAATAGTATTATTTTGCCAGTTGACTTAAAAGTCCCCTTAAGCCATAGTCCCCAAACCCCCGCCCTTGCTTTGCTGACCTTTGAAGCATTCAGTTTATCCCAGAAACTTCTTTGCTTTTGGTCCACTCCATTTGAGCTGACCTTCTGTGTACTGAGTATTGTCCTTCCCTTCACCTAAAGTAGTTCTTATCTACTAACTAATCAGTAAAAAACCCTCTCCCACTCTCCCTCCCTCCCCCCCTCGTAACCACAAAAGTATGTGTTCTTCTCAGTTTATACTATTTCTCAAGATCTTATAATAGTGGTCGTATACAATATTTGTCCTTTTGCCTCTGACTAATTTTGCTCAGCATAATGCCTTCCAGGTTCCTCCATGTTATGAAATGTTTCACAGATTCGTCACTGTTCTTTATCGATGCGTGGTATTCCATTGTGTGAATATACTACAATTTATTTAACCATTCACCCGTTGATGGACACCTTGGTTGCTTCCAGCTTTTTGCTATTGTAAACAGTGCTGCAATAAACATGGGTGTGCATATATCTGTTTGTGTGAAGGCTCTTATTTCTCTAGGGTATATTCCTAGGAGTGGGATTTCTGGGTTGTATGGTAGTTCTATTTCTAACTGTTTAAGATAATGCCAGATAGATTTCCAAAGTGGTTGTACTGTTTTACATTCCCACCAGCAGTGTATGAGAGTTCCAATCTCTCCGCAGCCTCTCCAACATTTATTATTTTGTGTTTTTTGGATTAATGCCAGCCTTGTTGGAGTGAGATGGAATCTCATCGTGGTTTTAATTTGCATTTCTCTAGTGGCTAATGATCAAGAGCATTTTCTCATGTATCTGTTAGCTGCCTGAATATCTTCTTTAGTGAAGTGCGTGTTCATATCCTTTGCCCACTTCTTGATTGGGTTGTTTGTCTTTTTGTGGTTGAGTTTTGACAGAATTATATAGATTTTAGAGATCAGGCGCTGGTCGGAGATGTCATAGCTGAAAATTCTTTCCCAGGCTGTAGGTGGTCTTTTTACTCTTTTGGAGAAGTCTTTATATGAGCATAGGTGTTTGATTTTTAGGAGCTCCCAGTTATCTGGTTTCTCTTCATCATTTTCGGTAATGTTTTCTGTTCTGTTTATGCCTTGTATTAGGGCTCCTAATGTTGTCCCTATTTTTTCTTCCATGATCTTTATCGTTTTAGTCTTTGTGTTTAGGTCTTTGATCCACTTGGAGTTAGTTTTTGTGCATGGTGTGAGGTATGGGTCCTGTTTCATTTTTTTGCAAATGGATATCTAGTTATGCCGGCACCATTTGTTAAAAAGACTCTTTTCCCCAATTAACTGACACTGGGCCTTTGTCAAATATCAGCTGCTCATATGTGGATGGATTTATATCTGGGTTCTCAATTCTGTTCCACTCCTATATGTGTCTGTTGTTGCACCAGTACCAGGCTGTTTTGACCACTGGCTGTATAATAAGTTCTGAAATCAGGTAGAGTGAGGCCTCCCACTTTCTTCTTCTGTTTCAGTAATGCTTTGCTTATCCGAGGCTTCTTCCCTTCCATATGAAGTTGGTGATTTGTTTCTCTATCACCTTAAAAAATGACATTGGAATTTGGTTCGGAAGTGCATTGTATGTATAGATGGCTTTTGGTAGAATAGACATTTTTACTATGTTAAGTCTTCCTATCCATGAGCAAGGTATATTTTTCCACTTAAGTATGTCCTTTTTAATTTCTTGTAGTAGAGCTTTGTAGTTTTCTTTGTATAGGTCTTTTACATCCTTGGTAAGATTTATTCCTAAGTATTTTATCTTCTTGGGGGCTACTGTGAATGGTATTGATTTGGTTATTTCCTCTTCGATGTTCTTTTTGTTGATGTAGAGGAGACCAAGTGATTTTTGTATGTTTATCTTATAACCTGAGACTCTGCCAAACTCTTCTTTTAGTTTCAGTAGTTTTCCAGAGGATTCGTTGGGGTTTTCTGTGTATAAGATCATGTCATCTGAAAATAGAGATAATTTTACTTCCCCTTTGCCAATCCGGATGCCCTTTATTTCTTTGTCTAGCCTAATAGCTCTGGCTAGGACTTCTAGCACAATGTTGAATAAGAGTGGTGATAAAGGGCATCCTTGTCTGGTTCCCGTTCTCAAGGGAAATGCTTTCAGGCTCTCTCCATTTAGAGTGATGTTGGCTGTTGGCTTTGCATAGATGCCCTTTATTATGTTGAGGAATTTTCCTTCAATTCCTATTTTGGTGAGAGTTTTTATCATAAATGGGTGTTGGACTTTGTCAAATGCCTCTTCTGCATCAATTGATAAGATCATGTGGTTTTTGTCTTTTGTTTTATTAATATGGTGGATTACATTAATGGTTTTTCTAATATTAAACCAGGCTTGCATACCTGGTATAAATCCCACTGGGTCGTGGTGAATTATTTTTTTGATATGTTGCTGAATTCTATTGGCTAGAATTTTGTTGAGGATTTTTGCATCTATGTTCATGAGGGATATAGGTCTGTAATTTTCTTTTTTTGTGATGTCTTTACCTGGTTTTGGTATCAGGGAGATGGCGGCTTCATAGAATGAGTTGGGTAGTATTCCGTCATTTTCTATGCTTTGAAGTACCTTTAGTAGTAGTGATGTTAACTCTTCTCTGAAAGTTTGGTAGAACTCTGCAGTGAAGCCGTCCGGGCCAAGGCTTTTTTTTTGTTGGGAGTTTTTTGATTACTGTTTCAATCTCTTTTTTTTGTTATGGGTCTATTTAGTTGTTCTGCTTCTGAATGTGTTAGTTTAGGTAGGTAGTGTTTTTCCAAGAATTCATCCATTTCTTCTAGGTTTGCAAATTTGTTAGAGTACAATTTTTCATAATAATCTGATATGATTCTTTTAATTTCAGTTGGGTCTGTTGTGATATGGCCCTTCTCGTTTCTTATTCGGGTTATTTGTTTCCTTTCCTGTATTTCTTTAGTCAGTCTAGCCAATGGTTTATCAATTTTGTTAATTTTTTCAAAGAACCAGCTTTTGGCTTTGTTAATTCTTTAAATTGTTTTTCTGTTCTCCAATTCGTTTAGTTCAGCTCTAATTTTTACTATTTGTTTTCTTCTGGTGCCTGATGAATTCTTTTGTTGCTCAGTTTCTATTTGTTCAAGTTTTCGGGACAGTTCTCTGATTTTGGCTCTTTCTTCTTTTTGTATGTGTGCATTTATCGATATAAATTGGCCTCTGAGCACTGCTTTTGCTGTGTCCCAGAGGTTTTGATAGGAAGTATTTTCATTCTTGTTGCATTCTATGAATTTCCTTATTCTCTCCTTGATGTCTTCTATAACCCAGTCTTTTTTCAGGAGGGTATTGTTCATTTTCCAAGTATTTGATTTCTTTTCCCTAGTTTTTCTGTTATTGATTTCTAGTTTTATTGCCTTGTGGTCTGAGAAGATGCTTTGTAATATTTCCATGTTTTGGATTCTGCAAAGATTTGTTTTATGACCTAATATGTGGTCTATTCTAGAGAATGTTCCATGTGCGCTAGAAAAAAAAGTATATTTTGCAGCAGTTGGGTGGAGAGTTCTGTATAAGTCAATGAGGTCAAGTTGGTTGATTGTTGTAATTAGGTCTTCCGTGTCTCTATTGAGCTTCTTACTGGATGTCCTGTCCTTCTCCGAAAGTGGTGTGTTGAAGTCTCCTACTATAATTGTGGAGGTGTCTATCTGACTTTTCAGTTCTGTTAAAATTCGATTTATGTATCTTGCAGCCCTGTCATTGGGTGCATAAATATTCAATATGGTTATATCTTCCTGATCAATTGTCCCTTTTATCACTATGTGATGTCCTTTGTGGTGGATTTAAGTCTAAAGTCTATTTTGTCAGAAATTAATATTGCTACTCCTCTTCTTTTTTGCTTATTGTTTGCTTGATATATTTTTTTCCATCCTTTGAGTTTTAGTTTTTTTGTGTCTGTAAGTCTAAGGTGTGTCTCTTGTAGGCAGCGTATAGACGGATCGTGTTTCTTTATCCAGTCCGAGACTCTCTGTCTCTTTATTGGTGCATTTAGTCCATTTACATTCAGCGTAATTACAGATAAGTAAGTGTTTAGTGTTGCCATTTTGATGCCTTTTTATGTGTGTTGTTGACAATTTCATTTTTCCACTTACTTTTTTGTGCTGAGACGTTTTTCGTTGTAAATTGTGAGATCCTCATTTTCATAGTATTTGACTTTGTGTTTGTTGAGTTGTTACATTTTTCTTGGCTTTTATTTTGAGTTATGGAGTTGTTATACCTCTTTGTGGTTACCTTAATATTTACCCCTATTTTTCTAAGCAAAAACCTAACTTGTATCATCCTATATCGCCTTGTATCACTCTCCGTATGGCAGTTCTATGCCACCTCTATTTAGTCCCTCTTTTTGATTATTGTGATCTTTTACGTATTGACTTCAATGATTCCCTGTTATGAGCTTTTTTTTTTTTTTAATTAATCTTAATTTGTTTTTGTGATTTCCCTATTTGAGTTGATATCAGGATGTTCTGTTTTGTGACCTTGTGTTGTGCTGGTATCTGATATTATTGGTTTTCTGACCAAAGAATTTCCTTTAGTATTTCTTGTAGCTTTGGTTTGGTTTTTGCAAATTCTCTAAGCTTGTGTTTATCTGTAAATATCTTAATTTCGCCTTCATATTTCAGAGAGAGTTTTGCTGGATATATGATCCTTGGCTGGTAGTTTTTCTCCTTCAGTGCTCTGTATATGTCATCCCATTGCCTTCTTGCCTGCATGGTTTCTGCTGAGTAGTCTGAACATATTCTTATTGATTCTCCCTTGTAGGAGACCTTTCTTTTATCCCTGGCTGCTTTTAAAATTTTCTCTTTATCTTTGGTTTTCGCAAGTTTGATGATAATATGTCTTGGTGTTTTTCTTTTTGTATCAATCTTAAATGGGGTTCGATGAGGATCTTGGGTAGATATCCTTTCGTCTTTCATGATGTCAGGGAAGTTTTCTGTCAGCAGATCTTCAACTATTCTCTCTGTGTTTTCTGTCCTCCCTCCCTGTTCTGGGACTCCAATCACACGCAAGTTATCCATCTTGATAGAGTCCTACATGATTCTTAGGGTTTCTTCATTTTTTTAAATTCTTTTATCTGATTTTTTTTTCAGCTATGTTGGTGTTAATTCCCTGGTCCTCCAGATTTCCCAGTCTGCATTCTAATTGCTCGAGTCTGCTCCTCTGACTTCCTAGTGCATTGTCTAATTCTGTTATTTTATTGTTAATCTTTTGGATTTCTGCATGCTGTCTCTCTATGGATTCTTGCAACTTATTAATTTTTCCACTAGGTTCTTGAATAATCTTTTTGAGTTCTTCAACAGTTTTATCAGTGTGTTCCTTGGCTTTTTCTGCGGTTTGCCTTATTTCATTTCTGAGGTCATCCCTGATGTCCATTCTGTAAATTAGTTTTTTATATTCTGTATCTGATAATTCCAGGATTGTATCCTCATTTGGGAAAGATTTTGATTCTTTTGTTTGGGGGGTTGTAGAAGCTGTCATGGTCTGCTTCTTTATGTGGTTTGATATCGACTGCTGTCTCTGAGCCATCACTAAGATATAAAAAAAAAAAAAAGATATAGTAGTGGTTTATTCTATAATTGCTCACTGAGTCTTATCTTGTTTTGTTTTGTTTCAGTATACATGGATGGGCTACTAGATTGTGCTGTCTTGTTTGTTGTAGCCCTGGACTTACTTATGACCTATTACCAGCTTGTTTGGGCTGTTGCCAGATATATATTCCTGAGTCTATTCACTATTCTTGAGTAGAATCTGATTTTGGGTCATCAAGTGTGTGCTGCACCCTAACACCTATCCACCTTGGGAAGTAGTGGTGATAGTTGTGTGCACCAGATTCTATTAGCAGCTGGGGTTCACACTCCAGAGGGGGCAGGATGCTGACAGGCTTCCCCCAAGTGTCAGATAGGTAGGTGTGTCTCTATTCCTATAGCACCTTGGTGGGAGGGCACTGCAGCTGTACCTTAGGCCTCCAATGTAAGTACCTCTACTGATTTGTAGGTGTCACCCTCCTTAGACCCCTAAGGCAAGAGGCTAGGTGGTCTGGGAGGAGCTTCAGCCCTCAGTTCCCTGTTGTGGGTCAGTTAGGGCTCTGTTGAATAAGCAGAGGTATCAGACCTGGGAAATTTGTTTTTCCAGTAAATCCACTAAAAAAAAAATGCAGTCAGATCCCTATCAGAACTGCCTTTGGATTATAACCGCCACTTTGTTCCCTGTAAGGATGAAAGCCCAAGATTTTGATCATATATGCTTGGCTGGAGCTGGTTCTGTATTTTTAGTCCAGTTAGGGAAGGATTTTTGGTCTCTGGATTTTTTGTGGTTGCTTCTCTCAGGCCGGAAGAATGGGTTAGGAAAAGACCAAAAAAAAAAAGGAAAAGCAAAGCCGCTGCGGAGCCGGAGCCGTTCTCTCTCTGGCTCAGGAAATTCCAATGTTAATGAAGCCGCCTGACTGGGACGCTGGCTCCAGGCTCCGAAAACAGTCACTGCTTCCCCGTATTTGTTCGTTTTCTGTCTCTGTCATTCAGGTCAACTCTTTAAATCTGTGTTTGTTGTTCAGGGTTCATAGATTGTTATGTAGGTGATCGATTCACTTGTTTTTCCGAGTCTTTGTTGCAAGAGGGATCCAAGGTAGCGTCTACCTAGTCAGCCATCTTGGCCCCGCCTCCTCCATTTTATTTTTGACTTCAGTTTTCATAGTTCATACTTGATACGTTCCATGTTACAATTACTAAGGATGCTTGCAGCTGTTTTTTTTTTTTTTCATTTTGAGTTGTGCAACCTCAGCAAATGAAGGTCTGAAAGCTTTACTCTACCCAAATAATTAAGCTCAACTCTACTTTGAGGAAGCAGCTCCTCTCCAATCATATTTTGACTTCTTCCAACCGGAGGGGCTCATTTCCAGCACTGCACAGTGGTTAAGAGGTATGGCTGCTAACCAAAAGATCAGCAGTTTGAATCCAGGATGCACTCCTTGAAAACTCTATGGGGCAGTTCTGTTCTGTCCTACAGGGTCACTGTGAGTCAGAATCGACTCAACGATAAAGGATTTGGCTTGGCTTTTTTATCAGATATTGTTTTGCTGCTATTCTTAAGGTTCTCACTGGCCAGGTTTTCAGAAGTAGATGGCCGGGTCCTTCTTATTAGTCTCAGTCTGGAAGTTCTTCTGAAACCTGTCCATAATGGGTGACCCTGCTGGTATTTGAAATACCGGTGGCACAGCTTCCAGTATCACAGCAACACAGAAACCACCACAGTAGGACAAACTGACAGACTTGTGGTGAATTATTTGTCCAGTTGTGAGGATTTTTTTATTTTTCAAACAGGAAGTTCACTGCCATTGGGTTGACTCCAGATTATAGAGACCATTTAGGTAAGAGTACAGTTGCCCCATAGGGTTTCCAAGTCTGCAAATCTTCACAGAAGCAGACTGCCACATCTTTTTCCACAGAGCAGTTTGTGAATTCAAACTGCTGACCTTTTGGTTAGCAGTCTAGCACTTAACCACTGTGCCAGTGCACCACTAGAGCTCCCTTTCAAACAGAAGGTTGTTCAAAAATCCGAAGGTAGAGTGCTGAAACGCCTTGCATTGGTCTGTCAAAAAATGATGTTTTCAATGCGTATAGCCCAATATTATGTTTTGCTTTTATATCCTCTGAAATTCTCATGCTATTTATTTTAGGTATATGATGAAAGATGTGATCCATTTATTACAGAACGGTCCATTTAATAACCACTGGAACTATTACTATCAGATTTTAAAACAAGGAAATATTGCCTTATGGTATACCATGGTCATTGCAAATATTTTATCTAATTATATTTCTCTCTATTGTCCATTAAGAAATTCAAAGTCTAATTTGCAGCCCCCCTTTTTTCTGTTCGTTGTTATTTAATTTTATTTATTTTGTTGTTGTTCAGAATATAAACAGTAAAAACATACACCAATTCATTAGCTTCTACATGTACAATTCAGTGACACTGATTATATTGTTCAAGTTGTGCAACCATTTTCATCCTCTTTTCTGAGTTGTTCCTTCTTCATTAACATATACTCACTGCTCCCTAAGTTTCCTATCTAATTGCAGCTGAATTTTAGCAGTTGTAGAGGATGTTATGGCATATATTTTGTGTGCTAAATTCATCACCTTGATTCCCATTCATTATTCTATTCATATTCCTTTGTGCCAGTTTCCTCACATATGTTTTTATTTGTATTCTATATGTATTTTCGGAAACCCTGGTGGCGTAGTGGTAAAGAACTATGTCTGCTAATTAAAAAGTTTGGCAATTCATATCCACTGGGCCATTCTCGGAAACCATATGGGGCAGTTCTACTCTGCTCTATAGGGCCGCGATGAGTCCAAATCAACTTGATGGCCGTTTTTTTTTTTTTTTTAAATATGTATTTTCACTGTGTCTAAACTAAATGTGAGAACTATAAATAAAAATTTAAAGAAATAATCTTTTCTTATGTCCTAAATTTGTTTCTTTATACTGAGCAGTCCTTAGCTTTTTCTTTGTTAGTATACTTTTATAATCTTGCTGTATGTGTTATATATGATATAAAGCTTTGTGATACTCATTAAATCTAGATTGTAGAATTTTTTGTTCTGTTGAAAACCTTATAAAAAGGTTTAGCAGCTCATCTTCTATTTTAGGTGATTCTAGTTACAGTGTTTTTAGGGTCTCTGAAATATGCTTAGTTAAAATGTAGAGAAAGTTTTTTTCAGTATGTAGTTTAAAAAGTCATATTTCAAGACTATGCCTTTTGACAGCTGTGAAATAACAATGTAATTGCATCATAACTGTGAAATATGACTTCTTCTTGCTTGTAGAAAGTGGATATTTTGCCAATTCTGATATGTATACAACAGCTTTAGGGTATCCTTTGTTTCCTGATTAATTGAATCCCAGTATCCACTTTGTCAGATTCATTGCCACATGATTCTAAAGGTGAGATAAGCAGATTAAATATATAAAGTGAAATATATTAGTTTGAAAAATACAAGAGTATTCTTAAATTTTTAATTGTATAATACAAGGGAGACAGTGTAGATAGAAAAATATATGTTGAGTTGTTTTATGCTAATAAGCCATTTTGCCAATTAAAAATGTATTTTTTCTTCCTTACATTGATAATTGTAGTGGACAGCAGAGATCTCATACAAATTGGTAGGATCATTTGCAAGTATTAATTAGAAACCTTTCAGTTCTCTCCAAGTTGCTCTTTTAATTTATGAATACAACTGTAGAAGTTCAAATCGCTAACTTATATGTCATTTACAGAGAAAAAGATTATGTAATTAATCTTTTTGGAGCAAAATGAACTTTAGATACCAATCATACGTTAATAAGTTTTGTCATGTTATCATAAAAGAAATGCAAATGCTATCGATTCATATTTTCTAATGCATTTGATAAATACTTTAGATTGGAAAGGAGAACATTAGTAGCAGCAGTTTTTTGTAGCTACATGAGAGCTTTTTAGAATTGTAACACAGTAAGAGTGATTTTTAAGAGCAGAATTTGTTTTGTAATTAACCTTTTCATCTTAAAAAAAAAGCTTGATTTTTTTTTTTTTTTTTTTTTTTAGTATGGCATGTCTACCATTTTAAATCATTCTTGTTCTTTAGAACTTAAGAGGAAGTCCTGTTCTTGACCTTAGCAAAAGTAAAAAAAAAAAACTAGTGCCATCGAGTCGAAAGTAAGGGCCAGGATAAATATATACCAGGTATCTATGGATTATAAGGAACAAAGGAGGGCGTGCAGCCAAATGGGAGACATGATCGTTAAGATGAGGCTTTAGCATGTGTGTAATTTAACCAGGTTGAGAAAGACGGAAGTAAAAGGAGCATTCAAGTCATGGAAAGAAGAAATGGAAATCTGAAGCAGAATAATGCGTTCAAGTAACTACAAGCTCTTCAGTATTGGGAAATGTGAGATGTAGTACATCAGATTGACTGGAGAAGCAGGCAGAGGTCCTCCTAGTATGAGATGTCAAGGAGCCTGAAATGTACCCTGAGGCCAAAGATTCCTAAAAGTTGGAGACCTCCAAGTTGCCAAAGACCTTGAAAAACGTACTGGCATTCCTTCCCATCTACGCCCCCCTCCCCACACACACACACTGGTTGGGAAAATTATAAAACACTGCACACAGATATAAAATCCCAAACTAATTTCTTAAAATGTAGGTAAAACTTAGTGAAAAACCTATAAAAGTATCAAACTATCACAATAAAACATTAAGTACTTAAAATATTGTTAACAAAGTTACATTCTAAATAGTAGCATCTATGCATTGCATGTTGTACCATTAAATTTATATTACAACAAATAGCATAAATAATATAGAACAACAAAAATTCATTAAGAGTAGATTCAACAAAAATATAATTAAAAAAACCAATTTCCTATGGTGGACCATTATTAATTCCATGAGATTAATATTGCAGCTAGTTGAGGAGGGAGAAGGCAATGAGTGTTGCTGAAGCAGTCAGGGTCATGGATTTCTGAGTGTGACCTGCAGAAAAGTTGGGCGGTGGAGAGAAAACTTCAGGTAAACTATCAGACTCAAAGGAATTGACATAAGTCTCACGTCATTCTGCTGCTGCTATAGAGACTCTAGACCAGGAAGCTTCAGGAAAGGTGCACAATGCTTTGGGATGAAAATTGTTACAAAATAAATAAGTGTTTTCACTCCTGCTGTTTATATCCTTAAACGCTGTTGGGATAGTGGTTAAGAGCTACGGCTGCAATGTCAGCAGTTCGAATCTACCAGGCGCTCCTTGGAAATTCTATGGGGTGGTTCTACTCTGTCCTATAGGGTCGCTATGAGTTGGAATTGACTTGACAGCAATGGGTTTGGTTTTTGGTTTTTCATTTATATCTTTAAATGTTCTTGTATGATTCTGAAGTGTGACAGACGTGAGAATGTACTACTCAGATCACCCTTCAACAAAGAATCTAGTTAGCTGAAAGCCTCCAGTTATTGAACCTTCAGGATCCACCATGTTCCCAAAACCAAAGCCACACACCCTCATACTGCTCCCAGTCAATGACTGAGAACAGAAAGGGCACTTAGCAGAGACAGGAGATTTCTGACCTGTGCAGGATGACACTAAGGGTAATCTCTGCTCTGTGGTTCCCCATCAGTTGGCCAAGATTTTCTCAGAGCTTTGGTACAAACTGAGAGTCTTTAACACTACGTTCTTTCTTTCCTCCTCTTCATTCATAGATGTCAGACCTGCACTGCAATATGAAGAATGTACCCATCTATTCCTGGCCCCTTTCTCCTTTACTTTTGCAGATGTTTCTCTCAATAAATCTATTGCTTTTCTAGTTCTTCCTTGCTGTCTGCTTCCTGGTGAACCTAAACTGTCTAAGAAAGAGAAATCAGGTCATATTTTTAAAAAGCAATTCTCATCATGGGTGCCACATTTGAGGATGATGGTTTGCTATGAGTCAGAATTGACTTGACAGCACTGGATTTTTTTTTTTTTTTTTGGTTTTTATTGTATCTACTTGGCCCATACATCTAGATGGCATCTGAGGTTTGACTGTTTTCTTCTTAGAGTTGTCATTATTTACACCTACTTCAAACAAGTGTTATACATTCTTTTCAGCAACTGTGGTAGTTGTTAATTTCTCAGCATGAGATCTCAAGAGGTTTTCAACATCTTGTTCATCAACCTGTTCAAAGTCAACATAACTTTTTCATTTTTCACCCTATCTTTGACCACTTCTATGTTGTTGTTGGAGCCCTGGTGGTGCAGTGGTTAAAAGCTTAGCTGCTAACCAAAAGGTCAGAAGTTTGAATCCACCAACTGCTCCTTGGAAACCCAATGGTGTAGTTCTACTCTGTCCTATAGGGTCACTGAGTTGGAATCGACTTGATGGCAATGGTTTATTTTTTTTTTTTGGCTTTATATTGTTTTTGTTGTGTGCCATCAAGTCGGTTCTGACTCATGGCAAGCCTATAGGACAGAGTAGAACTACCCCATAGGGTTTTCAAATCTGTAATCTTTATGAAAGCAGCATACCACATACCTCTCCTGCAGAGTGGATGGTAGGTTCAAACCACCCACTTTTTGGTTAGCAGACAAATCCTTTAACCACTGCGCCACCAGGGCTCTTTGACCACCTCTAGAACCTTTAATATCATCCACAAATTCTAGAGTAATGTCTGTCAGTTTGCCTTCTCTAGCCACCCTTTGAAATCTTTGTTCAGTTCTTTTACTTCAACATTTCTTCCTTTTGCTTTAGCTGCTCGACATTCAAGAGCAAGTTTCAGAGTCTCTTCTGACATCCATTTTGTTTTTTTATTTCTGTCTTTACCCCACGTGTCTGTCACTTTGTCATACTGTGGGGTCTTGTGTGTTTCTGTGATGCTGGAAGCTATGCCACCGGTATTCAAATACCAGCAGGGTCACCCATGGCACACAGGTTTCAGCTGTGTCTACTTCTCAGAAGTAGACTGCCGTGTCCTTCTTCTAAGACAGACTAAGAAGAAGGATACGGCAGTCTACTTCTGAGAAGAATCAGCCAGTGAAAACCTTATGAATGGCAGTGAAACACTGTCTGATATAGTGACAGAAGATGTGCCATTCAGGTTGGAAGGCTCCAAGTTGGAGTCAAGCTTTTGGGACCTTTTGGGACCTTCATTCTTTCACCATACCTATTCAATCTGTACGTTCAGCAAATAATCCAAGAAGCTGGTCTATGTGAAAAAGATCACGGCATCAGGATTGGAAGAAGACTCATTAACAACCTGCAGTATGCAGATGACACAACCTTCCTTGCCGAAAGTGAAGAGAACTTCAAACACCTACTGATGAAGATCAAAGACCATAGCCTTCAGTATGGGCTACACCTCAACAAAAAGAAAACAAAAATCCTCACAACTGGACCAATACACAGCATTATAATAAACAGAGTAAAGATTGAAGTTGTCAAGGATTTCATTTTACTTGAATCCATAGTCAATCCCCATGAAAGCAGCATTCAAGAAATTAAAGGACGTGTTGTTTTGCGCAAATCTGTTGCAAAAGACCTCTTTAAAGTGTTGAAAAGCAAAAATGTCACCTCGAAAATTAAGGTGCACCTGACCCAAGCCATGGTGTTTTCAAGTGCCTCATATGAACGTGAAAGCTGGACAGCAAATAAGAAGACCGAAGAAGAATTGACACCTTTGAATTGTGATGTTGGCAAAGAATATTGAATATACCATGGAATGCCAAAAGAACGAACAAATCTGTCTTGGAAGAAGTACAGCTAGAATGCTCCTCAGAAGCAAGGATGAAGAGAATACATCTCACATACTTTGAACCTGTTATCAGGAGGGATCAGTCCCTGTAGAAAGAAGAACATCATGGTTGGTGAAGTAGGGGGTCAGGGAAAAAGAGGAAGATCCTCAACAAGATGGATTGACAAGGTGGCTGCAACAATGAGCTCAAGCATAACAACAGTTACTGAGCATGGCACAGGACCAGGCAGTGTTTTGTTCTGTTGTGCATATGGTTGCTATGAGTCGGAATTGAAACAACAACTATACATGTATATGTATGTGTATATATATATATATATATATATATGAATACATATATATATGTTGTTAGGGCTATATTTCACAATCCTCATTTGAAGTTAGTATGTCAAAAAATATTTAAGATCTTGTTTATAAGGATTTTTGTTTGCTAGTGTTATTCTTTATTAAGGGTCAGATATAAGGTTGTACACAATTTGCCAATATCTTTTTTTTTTTTTTTTGGCTGAGGAGGTTAGGAGGATTTCCGGATAACTGGCAATTTCCCTTAGTCATTCCTTTGTGTAAGCAGGGTTTTTCAGGGTGATAGATTAGTTTGAGTTTCAATTTAATATTTTTCTAGCAAGTACTTAGAACAGTAGAGTCATTCTATTTTTGGAGGCTTTGTAACATGAAGCTTTCTTCTCCTACAGGACAATATCTGCTTCCAACACAATCCTATTTCACAGTAATTTTTTATTTAGCAGTAAAATCTCCTTTGATTATTTTTTATAGATAGAACAGGAATATGGCAGTCCTATTAAAGAGTTGATGCAGCGCCTACTGTTATTTTGATGACATGAGCGTAGCTTGAATCTTGATTTTGTTGAACTTCCAAGGCTTGTTTTGAAAGTCAACTCTTTGTCAACCTGTTTCCTTCTGATACTTTTTCCTTAATTTCTCAAACATGGTTATTGTCTTCTTCTAAATCAACATGATGCAGAATCTGAGTCCTTGATTATAATGTACTGCATCCATTTTTCCAATTATTTTGCATGTTTTTCCAAGACTTACTGTATTCTTGTCACATAATACATATAAATGGTAGCTCATAAACTTTCTTTTACTGTTTTACTATTTATCATTATGGTACATACCAGGATAATTCTTTCTCAGCATGTATATGATTTCTTTGACATGTTCTTCATTTTCAAAAAAATCTTAGTTTTATTTCCTTGAAATTACTTTTCTCACTGGCTTTGTTTTTATTTCCAAATTTTCTTTATAAAATTTTCAGCTGTTTTATAACTCATTGTATGATCGTAGGCAAAAACAAGAACTGAATATGAAAGACATTGTGGAAAAGTGTTTGAGACAAGTGCAGAAAGGTCAAAAAATCTCACATTGAATGTGACATTGTGATGCCTTTCTCGTTTCCGTCAACATCCCAGACACTTAATACACTTTTCAAATAGTCTGTGCAATTCTGATACACTTTCAGTTGTATTTATAATGTAAATCAAGTTGTGTTTTTTTCTCCCCCCTGACACATTATTTTGTTTCAAATCTTGCATTGTATTTTAGGGAAGTAAATATAATTTTTTCCTGTATAAACATTACTCAAAAGTTTCAAGAGGTATATATGTTCTATAAAGAATAAGCACATTTTGATAGCTCAAAAGGCCTAATTCCATTCATTCTTTAAATTCTGGCTCTAATATTATTTCTTCTGTGCAGAATTTAACTACATCAGGTAGTTTCTGTTTTGAATCTGTTTACATTGTAGCCTCAGTGATAACTTTATTATCAGATTATTAACCTCTTAGAGTTTTTATTAACTCAATTTTTTTGTTGTAGCAAATCACAGCAGACATATTAACCTCAAATTAATTGTTACTGAACAAACCTAGATTGCATATTAAAATATTGATAATGTAAGGACATAAAACAAACCAAACCAAAACCAAACCCGTTGCCATGGAGTCAATTCCAACTCATAGTGACCCTGTAGGACAAAGTAGAACTGTCCCGTAGGGTTTCCAAGGATCAGCTGGTGGATTCAAACTACCGACCTTTTGGTTAGCAGCCAAGCTCTTAACCACTGTGCCACATACAACAGGTGCTATTAATCCTCATTCATTCTACTAAGCTTTGATATCAGATGGAGTTCATAAATTGAGAAGAAACATTCATAGAGAAGTCAGAATAATGAGCTGTGTTAAATAAAACAAATCTCTTTTAGGTAAGAACATCTTCAAAGGCTCACCCTATTTACAGATTTTCATCCTTGTGATTGTTTCTTCTAATTGTGTTATTTGCATTGCAGAGAGTATAGATGTTAGTCACTTCTGTGTAGTGTAACTCTAGGTGCCACCTTTCACATTTTTTCTGTGAAGATGAAATGAAATTATGCAAAGTAGAAGCCCTGTGTGATTAAGAATGTCTCGTGCTAGTAAAGAGTTTGTTACCAATATGACTAATGGGGTTAAAGAAGCTTGGAGCTACTTATTCTGCCATTTTTTGCTGGTATCGCTCCTTATGATATATTTTTAATACAGAAATGGTTTTAATTCGGTATATCTTATATACTTTAAAAGGAATTCTTAATGATGAGTTCAGAGAATACAAATATAAGCATTGATCACTATTTTTTTTAAACTTATTTTTACAATCATTTCCTAATCCCCATTAGGCCGAAGAAAGTTCAGTTTATGATAAATGTGGTTTAAAAAAAAAAAAATAGCTGCCATTTTTCTCCAAACCATATATCAACATGATTAATAGGAATTTTAATTTCAGTGCTTTTTCACTTTTTAAAGGAACTAAATGTATTTCTAATGAAAAAGAGGGGAAAAAAAGGCATGAAAATTTCCCTTTTCCTCAGTTATTATTTACCTCTTATAAATTAACCACCTGAAAAGATTCAGCAAAGTTATAAGGCATCGTAAGTTTTCCAAAGAATAGAAGACAAATCTCATTACCCGGGAAAGATGTTAAAAAATTCAGTGTGTTTACTATTGAACTATGAATATGTTAAATATTCGAATGCTAATAGGTAAGTTTTCAAATTAAGGGATATCCAGAATCTAATATGTGAACACTGTGCTGTTTTATTTAGAGGAAATTTGTACAGAAACCATGTGTCAGAGTGGTCTCCAAGTGGTAAAGATTCTGGGCCAACAGATTTGTTTTATATATGGTAATGTGGCTTTTTTCTTTCTGGCAATCCTAGTGGTTATTTGCTTTTGTCATGTAACACTGAATTTCAGTGAGGACAATGACTGTTAAAAATGAACCTTTCTGAGGTAGACATTCAGAGGTAACATACACTGCTGTGTTTTCTTAGTGAATTAACAGAGGCTGGAGCTATGAAATTCTTAATCACCAGGACAAGCTGCTTATTCTCTGCTGTAGCTCATGAGGCGAGCTAAACAAGCAAACGAAGTCCGAAATGTCTGGTACATTATGTATTCCATTGCTAATTACAAAGAAGTAATAGGGGAGTATGAGAATCTGCATTTTTGTAGTATCATGTATTTGCATAACTTATGGCATTTTAGATACTATGAAAGCAAAATAATTACTTAATGTTTAAGAAAAAAAAGCAATACATTTTCTCTATGCCCACCTTGCACTAATTCCAGTGGTGTAGAAATAAATGAGATTGAAGAAATAGTGACATTCAGAGTTTATATTTCATAAGTGACCATATTACTATATAATTAGCCCCAGTAACCTGTGTTTGCCACTTCAAACACCTTCTCTTCAAACACCCACTCTAGCCAATGAAAACTAAAAAAAGAAAACTTGATCCAGGTTGACAATGATCATTCATGTTATGCCAGTACTTGATGGGAATGGAATGCTGCTGAGTTTCTCTAAAAAGGGAATCCTTTCCATTGGCAAAACTTAAAGAAGCGCTTACCATTGTTCAGTTTTCCTGGATGGATAACCTTAGTTTAAGGTGTATATCACTTTTAGAGTGACAATTAATAGGTATTGAGGGACTAGGATAAAGTGAACTTATTCAAAAGGAAAATTTAGAATTAGCTATGGCTTTTTTTTTTTTTTTATGGAAATAGACTTCTAAGAAAAACCCAGAGACTAGATACATTTTTAATTGATATTCAGAAGATTATCAACACTATCAACAATCTCAGGGACAGGATGTCCTATTCACCAAATGCCAGTGACTAATTTTTCCCATAAAAACGTAGCTGTTAAATAGTCTAAAAATAATGATCGTAATTTGAGTGAAGGCTTTCACAGCAAGAAATTCCTCATCCCTGAAATTGACCCAGACATGTGCCTGGCAAAACAAGCGAAGGACCAGGTACACAAGCATGTACCATTCTTACCAAGTATCTGTTTATCCAGAGGTAACTAGCCTCATAGAACTATAGAACGCCATATTGAAAAATTATTTATATGGTCAAGTAGGAGACCACACCTTTTGAGGCTAGATAGATTTCTCAGAATTCAGGGTATTCTCTGAAACCATGTCCCTTAATCAAAAATCCTTGTAGAATCACACTCCGTAGTTCCTAAAATTTTACTTCCTGCCCTGTGACTACATACTCAGTTAAGGTTCTTAGACAAGATCTCCCAGAGGAGGAATACTTGTACTCCAGCCAGATGGCATGGGAGCTGAAGGCAAAGAAGTTAAGAAGTGATATATGGTACCTGGAATCTTGTGATACTTGTAAATATGAGGACTGAAGGTTTTTTTTTGTTGTTGTTCCATGGAATGATTTCCCGTCTTTTAACCTATTTTGTACAAGTTAGAATATGTATTTGCCTTTTTTCTGTATTTCTCACCTTTCTTCTGTGTATAATGTAGAGCAAGGGTTAAATTTGCCATTTCTTCCTAAGGTTTTTGAATATTGTGATGGAACTAGAAGAAAATAAGTTTCTCTCTACTGAACACTGAAAAGAGCCATGACATGACCTCTGACTAGAGAAAAAAAAAAAATTTTTTTTTTTTTTTTTTGGCTAGCGTAGTGGATCTTATTTCCAGTTATCTCCTGTGGGGAAGAATGCCTGTGTACTATGTTGGGTTGTGTTAGGCAAGTACATTTTGGATACCAAAACTAAATCAGATCCATTGCCATTGAGTCAATTCAGAAAAAAAAAAAAAACCGTATAGGACAGAGTAAAAGTGCCCCATAGGATTTCCAAGGAGCGGCTGGTGGTTTAGAGCTGACCTTTTGGTTAACGTCCTGAACTCTTAACCACAGTGCTACCAGGGCCCCACATTTTGGATAGAGGTGGAGAAAGGAATGTGTGTGTGTGATGCATGTGTGTAACTTCCATAGGGTAGGATGTAGAAAATGCCTATTGGATTGAATTTCTAGTATATAGAAATTCTCCACTTCCTGGAAATAACTCCAATTCAAAGACCTAGGCTCCTACTGGGGCTTTGTATCTCCACCCTTAGATGATTGATCCAGGAGTAGGCCAAAACTGATCCATCAGATCATCTCTCCAGGGATTTTTAAATTTACAGGAGAGAAAAAAACAAACAAAAGAAAAACAAAAAGAAATGCAAGTCACTGGACTTGAGCTGGGGTAAGGGGAGCACTAAGGGAGAGGGTCGGCAGTTGAAATCCACTAGCTGCTCGTTGGAAACCCTGTGGGGCAGTTCTACTCTGTCTGTACATTCCTTGTGAGTCTGAACGGACTGTACAGCAGTGGGTTGATAAGGGAGAAGGTCTCCCAAGCCCTGCTCCTGTAGTTAGTTCTTACAGCTGTCATCATTTCTACCCTTCCTAAGATTCTGTGAGTAGTCAGATTATCTTTCCAATAAAGTCCCTTTTTGCTTAAATGAAGCAGCCAGTTTCTGTTTTCACAACTACAGTGATCTTAATTAAATCCGCTCATTAAAGTAGTAAAATAATTCCAAAGGATCATTTCTCGTCATCAAGAATTTGAAGAAATTTTTCCAGCACAGAAAACCTCATTTGCTGCCTCCAGAAATGAGTAGGAGTATCGTAAGGGAGACCTGGGATTAGAGGTTCGGAAGACATGAAAAAAAGTCATTGCGACAGAATTTGCAGTTTTTAGAGCTGGAAATCATCTTTGAGATTTTTTTAACAAAATGATTTACTTCCTTAGTAATGATTTTCTTATGTCAGAGTTATAGTTTCTCCAAGACAGCTTTTCATCCCTGGATGTAGAACCAGGGCTTTTTGCAAGGATGAGATTATAGTCTTTCATATAATTTTCGTTGCTTAGGAACACATCTCAAAATGTACAGTTGACATTCTTTGTGTGTATGTGCTATTACTTTATGAAGATTTTTTTTTCCTCTTGAGAAAGAAACACCGCTTTATGCTGAAATGCTCCCTGTAAGGGGTTACAATGTGTATTGGCTAAGAGTGTAGGTTTCAGAGATGAGCTGCCAGGGATGACAGCCCAGTGCCACCCCATATTAGCTTTGTGACACATTACTTCATCTCTCTTCTTCAGTTTTCTCATCTGTAAAATGTTTATAAAAACTATAAGGTTTAGGGAGAATTATATTTGTGAATTTATAAAATACAAAAAGTGATGAGTTAGCACTATATAAATATTAGTAATTATTCTCTTCATCCTTTATTATTATTTATCTCTGGGGTGTCAGTCCTAGTGTATGTCAGTTGTCCTGCAGCAATTATTGAAAACTCTTTTTATCACACTCAAAAGTGATCCTGTTTAGATGGTAATTTATACGGTGTTGAGTAGGATTTTAGAAATCTTAGAAAATTAATAAAGAGATACTCAGGTTTGACAGGCATAAAATCATTTAGTTTATTCCAGGGTAGTCATAGCAAGGCAAGCAAGGTAGACCTTACAAGATTCATTTAGATTCGGAGAATCAGAATTAGCAATTACAATGTTGGTTTAGTGGTTAGAATACAAATCTTTAGACTTCAGGCTTTTACTTTTGATAAGAGGTCTTGGGAGGAAGGCTTAACCATGGCTGGAACTCAGCAGAGGTCCCTGGAAGATAAGGTCCGATGTTGGCTGTGGTGTAGGTAATCTTATTTCCATTCCTGGCTTCTGTCAGTAAGTGAGCAGAAATTTAGGATTTATGTGTGAATTTGTCCCCATGGCTCCACACAGCAAAGGCCAGTGTAACATGAAAGACTAGTCTGTTGTGTCTTTTTTCCAGGGTTAGAAAGTAGCCAAATGACCCATCTTTTCTTCAAGGTTAAGAATTAAGGAGGTTGTTCACATTTTTTTTTTCACATTTATGTTATGTTTTCTTGTGTGAAAACTTGTCAGATGAAAGTGAACTTAAAGGTTCTTTATGTAATTCACATCTTTCTATGTCTTCTTTATGTCTAGTTCAGAGATTTTCTAAATAATTTTCTTATGACTTAAAGGTTTCTAATGAGTTAACCTCACAAAAGTAGACATATTTTTATTCTTAATTTCATATTGTAAGTGCTTATTTCTATGTATTTTAGAAGCATAATAGTGACATACCTTATGAGATCATTATAGAAACGTGCAGAACACATGGTCACGTTGCTACCTCAGTTTCAGTCCCCTCCTTGCCTCTGCGTGCTCTTCATGTTCCAACCTATCTGCTCCAATCAGTAAGTGGGATTATGTTCAAGCAAAAAAGGAGAATGGTGATCGTCACTCATTCTTCCCTGTTCCTCATCCCATACTGCCAATCCATCAGGATAGTCTGTCAATTCTTCCTTCCAAATATGAGTTGATTTAGTCTACTTCTCTCCATCGACAACCCCTCCCCTCCAATCCAGGTCAGACAAGACACTAACACCTGAATCACTGCAAAAGCCTTCTAATTGATTTCTCTGCTTACTGTCTTTCACAACTCAAATAAAAAAAAAAAAACACCTTCTATAATATGAATCAGATTATGCTATTGCCCTGCTTAAACAATTAACTGGCCTTCTTTGATTTTAAAACACAATCTAAACTTCTTACTGTGGTCTACAGTAAATTGTGGTTGTTAGTGTTACTACACCTCCCACCTACTTCCTCTCTCCCTTCTCATTGTGTTCCAGTCACGGTAACCCACTTACAGTTTTTCGAAACTGGACCATATATTTTCCAACAAAAAGTGCCTGTCATCACTGTCTCTCTTTGTCTGAGATGTTCTCCCTGCTTGCCCATATCTGTCTCCTTTCCATCCTGCATGTCTCCACTTAAATTTCACCTCTAGAAGGTAGCAATCCCTGATCACCCCAGTTGTGTTTCTTTTCTCTTGCTATCCTGTTTGCCGCTTTTATTGAATTTATTACATGTGTAACCCTTTTTTTTTTTTTTCCTTCCCTTGTTAATCTTTTACTCTGGACTATAGATTCAGGGAAGAAAGAAGCCCTGTCTGTGTCCAGTGTTTGATAAAATTTTCGAAAAAAATAATGTTACTGTTATTTGCTGTCAAATAGGCCCCCAACTGATGCGGAACCCGTTTACAAAAGGACGAAAATCTGACTGGTGGTAAACCTCACTGTTTCAGGGTAGAAATGTGCTCCACGGGGTTTTCACTGGCTGATTTTCAGAGTTAGGTCACCAGGCCTTTCTTCTTACGTGTTAATGAAAGAAAAAAATCCA
Organism: Loxodonta africana; assembly: GCF_030014295.1. NCBI lineage: Eukaryota > Metazoa > Chordata > Mammalia > Proboscidea > Elephantidae > Loxodonta > Loxodonta africana. The sequence goes on from NC_087345.1 coordinate 47,197,173, forward strand.
TTGCCATCAAGTTGATTCTGACTCATAGTGACTCTATAGGACAGAAAACTGCCCCATAGCGTTTCCAAGGAGCAGCTGGTAGATTCCAACTGCTGGCTTTTTGGTTAATAGACATTATATAAGACAACAGTTAACTCCTGACATTTTTAATTCTATTTTTCTAAAATGTTTTCTAGTGGATAGAACCACCTTCTAGCTCTGTCAATTTAGAAAGCAATATTTCTTAGTCCCAGTTTCTTCAGTTGTAAAATGGTATACTATTCTTCCCACTCACTGCATACACGTGTCTTCACACTAATATGTGACACTAATTTGTAAAATGTAAACCATTATAAGAATGCAAGGTCACCCTATTTGGCAAGTAGCAAAGATTACCAACCATACTTACTTCACACTTAGCATTATTTGTTTTTTCAGGTTAAATCAAATTAGATACAACATTCATGATAGTCTAAAATGATTCTAAATTTTTTATCACGTTTGGATTGGGTTATCAGACATTTTTAGATGGATGTTTTGTTATATTTTGTTTGCTAATGAACTACTTTTCCATAGAAGAGCTGGAATTTAAATGATAAATTTTACAAACAGCATAATGATGTGACCCCAATACTCCCCAGCATGTTTTCTCCTTTTTCAAAATGGGCAACTGAGAGCTTAACATAACTAAGACCATGATAAACCTATAAGTTGTTCTTCCTCTGCCTGCCTCCTTCACATACCTCTGTTAATGACTTTGTTTTGGCCAAATGTTAATAACTTTGTTCTTTGTTTTAAACTGATGCAAATAACCTTTTGTTCTGTCCGGACTACCTGTGGCATACAACCCCCACAGGAAAGTTGGAGCCCAGGTATCATATGTATATCTTTAGCCTGATAAAGAAATATCTGGCGGGGGACTACAAAGACACTTGTAACACTTGTAGGATTCTATGTAAGATCTAATGTAAAACTGCTCTTCAGGACTCCATAGAGACAGCCTGTGTTGCTGCTGGGTCCTCGGTAATGTATGCATCTCCTTAATAAACTTTCTCACTCTTTCTGACTTGGAGTATGTTTCATTGGCTCGACTGCTCCAAGGCACGGACCCTAATCGGGTAATAATGACAATAATGATAATGATAGTGATAATAGTTGACAATTTTGAATGCATGTAACGTACCAGACACTATGTGAATAAATTTACATATCTTCTCACCCTTATCCTAAACAACCAACCAGTGATATATATACTTCAACTATGCATCTCTTATAGATTAGAAAACACTCTTACAGCCCTTGCCCAACTTTCCAATGCTAGTAAAAATTGAACAGTTGGATTTAAATACCATTTATATGCACAGAAACAGAGAGATAATACCCTCCCCCTGCCCTCTTAGTTGCAAACACTGGTGGCTTAGTGGTTAACTGCTATAGCTCCTAACCAAAAGGTGGTAGTTCAAATCTACCAGGCACTCCTTGGAAACTCTATGAGGCCATTCTACTCTGTCCTGTAGAGTAGCTATGAGTTGGAATCAACTGGACAGCAATTTTTTTTTTTTTAAATGGGCCCTCTTTATCAGTATTAAAACAAAAATCATATTAAGCCAATCGTATAAATTGATTTGAAGTTCATTTAATATGTGAGTTGTAAAGTGAGGTAATATTTCAACTTCTTGTTGTGTGCCATTGAGCTAATTCCAATTCATAGCAACACGACCCTATAGGACAGAGTAGAATTGCCCTATAGGGTTTCCAAGAAGCAGCTGGTAGATTTGAACTGCCGACCTTCTGGTTAGCAGCCTAAGCCCTTAACCAGTTCACCACCAGGGCTCTAGCATTTCAACTAGTAAGGCAAAAATATTCTGAAGATGAGAGAACTTGGAAAAATTCTTAACCCTTTCTTAGCTACATTGACTTGGAAAAGGGCCAGAGCAGTGTTTATATAACAACAATTTACCCTAAAACACAGAGACTAGTCCAACCCTGGAGTTTTTGTTTTCTGAAACTGACTAAATTCTTTAAAAGAGTACAATGCACAAGGCAAAATGATCTTTACTAATTAGCAAGACTATTGTTTGATTTAAAAGTGACTTTTAGGAGACCAGGCTACTCAAAGCTCAAAGTTCAAAAGATCACCTTTAGAGTAATAGCCTGGGTGGGTCACCCCAACTCTATTGTCATGGATTGAATTATGTGCCCCCAAAAACGTATGTATCAATTTGAATGGGCCATGATTCCAGGTATTGTGTGATTTTCCTATGTGTTGTAAATCCTGCGTCTGCAATGTTGTTGAGGGAGGATGGGCGGCAGTTGTGTTAGTGAGGCAGGACTCAATCTCAAGATTGCATTGTGTTTTGAGACAGTCTCTTGACGTACAAGAGAAAGAAGTGAGCAGAAAGACAGGGGACATTGTACCACCAAGAAAGCAGTGCCGGGAGCAGAGGGCGTCCTTTGGACCCAGGGTCCCGGCACCTGAGAAGCCCCTGGACCGGGGAAGATTGAGGACAAAGACCTTCCTCCAGAGTAGACAGAGGGAGAAAGCCTTCCCCTGGAGCCAACGCCCTGAATTTGGACTTTTAGCCTACTTTACTGTGAGGAAATAAATTTCTCTTTGTTTAAGCCATCTACTTGTGGTATTTCTGTTATAGCAGCACTAGATAACTAAGACATTTATGGACTCCAGTGATTCAGATTCCAGGAAAATTAAAAACTGTTTTTCATCAGTTTATATACACAGAAGGACAGGTGTGTTTATATATTTTTATATATTGTACATTCCTCAAAGGCAATGTCTCTGCTTTCTCCCTTCATACATTCTTCGTTCTTTCAACAAATATTTACTTACTTCAATGTGCCAAACACCCTCTGGCTAAATAAAATACAGTGTACATAATGCATATCATTTAAAAAATATGTAAATATGTTTGAACATCACTAAGTAAACCAAAAGAGATAATCAGGATATCTTTGACTACAAGGAGTTTGATGACACTGTATCAGTGTGGAAGCACTGAAGTGTTTCAGTTTTGTGAGGAGCATGACTAAATTTGTACTTTAGAAATATTACTGTAGTAATCAAACCCGTTCAGCAACTCCATGGGGAAATGCCTGGCAATCTGCTCCCATAAAGATCCCACCACCACCGTCCATTGCTGTTGAGTGGATTCCGACTCAGCGACCCTGTAGGACAGAGTAGAACTGCCCCACAGGGTTTTCAAGGAGCAGCTGGTGGATTTGACTGCCAACCTTTTGGTTAGCAGCTGAGTTCTTAACCACTGTACCACCAGAGCGCCCCCTTAAAGATTATAGACTAGAAAACCCTATGGGGCAGTTCTGCTCTGTCAAATGGGGTTACTGTGAGTCGAAAATTGACTTAGGGCACCTAGCAGCACTACTGTGTAAGATGGATGGGAAGGAGTAAGTTCTAGAAGTAGAAGTTTTTAAAGAAAATAAATTTCCTTGATGAGCTTACATGATAATTGTGCAACAGATGTGCAAATAATTATACCACTCATTAATTTTGTTATGAAAAGAAATTTTTGGTAGTTTTCACTAGCACAATTAGAAAGACAGGTGGCTTGTGTTGAAGTCTCATTAGCTCTTCTTAGTCTTACAAGGAACCACAACTCGACTAATTTAGAATGAATATACTTTGTTGTTGAATATGTAAAAGCATTGTAAACTATTATGTATAAAATATATATGTATGTATATACACACACGCATATACATTATATATGAGAGGTATTGAATGACTTTTCTTTATTTCCCCCGAAATTAGCACTTTGAAATAATTTTATTATCTGTTCTTAAATGGTATATAAATTATAAATTGTTAACCACTATGAAAGAACAAACAGAAGACTTTTTAAATAACTTTAATACAAATAAGTCAAAGTTTTTAAGGAAAATGATTTTCTACTATTATATACAACTAGATAGCTATCATAATTACTTACAAAATGATTATTGAAAAAAAAATCTAACCTGTTACCATTGAGTCGATTCTGACTCATAGTGACCCTATGGGATAGAGTAAAACTGGCCCCATAGTGTTTCCAAGGAGCGGCTGGTGGGTTAGAACTGCCAACCTTTTGTTTAGCAGCCGAACTCTTAACCACTATGCCAAAAAAAAAAAAATGCCAATAGGCTCCCAAAATGATTATAGTTACTTGAACTTTACATGAAATAATTGCATGTAGAAATTTCCTTTAAAATATTAGTGTCCTTTGGATCTCTGAAGGAGCCCTGGTGACGCAGTGGTTAAGTGCTTGGCTGCTAATTGTTTGAACCCACCAGCGGCTGTGGGAGAAAGACACGGCAGTTGCTCCTGTAAAGATTTACAGCATTGGAAACCATATGGGGCAGCTCTACTCTGTCCTATGGATCAGAGTGACTCCATGAGTTGGAATCCATTCGAGGGCAGTGGATTTGGTTGGATCTCTATAACCATTTAGATTAAGTATGTTTTAACATGAACAATGCAGAACATTTCAACAGTAAGAAGTATTCGCTTCTTTTGTAGGTCATGCATTTGAAAGAAATATCTTTGCTTTTCTTTTATCCCCATTTTCTCCACCCTATGCTCCATAATACTATTCTGTCATATAGGGTTGCTATGAGTTAGAATCAACTTGGCAGCATGCAACAACAAAGACATGCTCCATGATAAGTTCATAAAATTTGTTGTTACATTAAACTATTGGCCTTGTGGATCATGGGGAAATGGTCTTGGTCATATGGGAGCCCTGGTGGTACAGTGGTTAAGAGCTCAGCTGCTAACCAAAAAGTCATCAGTTAGAATCTACCAGCTTCTCCTCAGAAACCCTAGGAGGCAGTTCTACTCTGCCCTATAGGATTGATATGAGTTGAATCAACTCAACAGCAAAGGTTTTTTTTTTTTTTTTTTTTTAGGGTCCATACATGTGGAACCAAAGACAGAGAGTAAGAAAAGGTAAAAATCAAATTTGCTTCTTAGCATTTTTTCTTAGAATTCACCTAGTATAAAGAACATTTGTTATAGTGGAGTGTATAATTTTTTAATTCATTGGTTTAAAAGGTAAAGGGAATCAGAAATACATAATCTGGAAAAGAGAGAGAGAAAGAAGTCAACGAAGCAGATAACTTCACTATGAGGAGATCATGGACAGTGCTAACCTTCACTTAATTGTGACATTAGATAATTAAAAAATTTATTGATTTTATTGATTAAATTAGATTAAAAAAAGACTGCCATGCATTTCCTCAATCACCAATATCTGATACAGAGTTTAAAAAATAAATACTGTTCTTTCACTTAGGGTTTGTCCAGGAGAACAGACACCATTTGATATATTTTAGGTAAAAGTGTGTAATATTTCAAACATACAATTTTTCGAAGAGCTGGGGAGAAAAAATCATGGAAGTCAGTGAAGTTTGAATAAGTCACCTGGGAAGATCTCAACCTGAAGAACTAAGGCCAATGGTTCTCAAGAGTTTGCTGGAAGCTACTGTGAAATTCATGTCTGCCCATAATTCCGGCTACAGCTGCCTCCAAAGACTTAAGGGCATATTCTTTCTTCCATGTGTCAAATCTTAGACATGTGCCTCTCTCTGACAAATCCAGCTAGGAATCTATGGTAAGTAGATTCTGAGAAATGTACACAAGACTTTAAAGGTAGTGATAATGGCAAAAAATTAAAAAATAAGTTCAATTTAGTTTTAGACAAAATTGCAATACTTAAAATTTGTATTTGATTTTACAATTTTAAAAGGCTCTTACATACCTTTGTTTTAGTCATCTAGTGCTGCTATAACAGAAATACCACAAGTGGATGGCTTTAATAAAGAGAAATTTATTCTCACAGTTTAGGCAGCTAGAACTCCAAATTCAGGATGGCAGCTCCAGAGGAAGGCTTTCTCTCTCTGTTTGCTCTGGGGGAAGGTCCATGTCATCAATCTTCCCCTGGTCTAGGAGCTTCTCACCACACGGACCCTGGGTCCAAAGGATGCACGCTGCTGACTTCTCTTGCTTGGTTGTAACGAGATCCCCAGGCGTTCTGCTCACTTCTTTCTTTTATATCTTAAAAGAGATTGGCTCTAGACACAATCCAACTTGTAGATTGAGTCCTGCGTCATTAACATAACTGTCTCTAATCCTGTCTCATTAATGACACAGAGGCAGGATTTAGAACACATAGGAAAATCACATCAGAGGACAAAATGATGGACGATAACACAGTACTAGGAGTCATGGCCTAGCCAATTTGGTACACGTTTTTGGGGGACACAATTCAATCCATAACAACATCATATCATTAAACCCTCACAACTATTTTAGGAGGAAAATATAATGCCCATTTTATAGCTAAGAGTATCAGTGGAGCTAACTGACATGTTTAAAATCATGCAGTAAATGACTTTCTTGGTTATCTAGTGCTGCTATAACAGAAATACCACAAGCAGATGGCTTTAACAAAGAGAAATTTATTTTCTCACGGTCTAGTAGGCTAGAAGTCCAAATTCAGGGTGTCAGCTCTGAGAGAAGGTGTTTTTTCTATGTTGGCCTTCTCTTCAACCTTACCCCAGCCTAGGAGCTTCTTTGCACAGGGACCCCGGGTCCAAAGGATGCGCTGTGCTCCCATCACTACTTTCTTGGTGGCATGAGGTCCCCCCTCTTTGCTCGCTTCCCTTTTTATCTCTTGAGAGATAAAAGATGGTGCAGGCCACACCCCAGGGGCGCTCCCTTTACATTGGATCAGGAATGTGACCTGGGTAAAGGTGTTACAATTCCACCCTGATCCTGTTTAACATAAATTACAACCACAAAATGGAGGACAACTGCACAATACTGGGAATCATGGCCTAACCAAGTTGACAGCATATTTTGGGGGAAATATTTCAGTCCGTGGCAATGACTAAGCTGAAAAACAAATTCAGGTCTTCCATTCAAAGGGTGTGGATTATGTTCTATCACAGCTCCTTCCATTGGGCTACCAAAGTCCCCTACCAAAAAACACCCACTGCTGTCGAGTTTTCTACAGAGCAAAAACTGTACTTGATTTGAGATTCGCTCCAATTGACGTCTACGGGTAAGATAAATATTAGACCTGTAGTTACAAAGCTCTATTTGCATTCGTTCCCTTTCCCTAGCATGTTTCCTTCTCTATACAACTGACTTCCTGCTATGTCTTTTCCGTTCTGCGAGAGAAATATAAATACAATTTCAAAAAATCAGTTAACTCATTTGTTAAAAGTCAATGTGATTTAGTCCAGAAATTATCAAGTTCTAATTTGTTGACAAGGTCCCTGGTGGAGCAGTGGTTAAGAGCTTGGCTGCTAATCAAAATGTTGGGAGTTTGAATCCACCAGCAGCTCTTTGGAAACCCTATGGGACAGTTCTACTCTGTCCTATAGGGTCCCTATGAGTCGGAATTGATCGTGCGGGTTTGGTTTGGCTTTTAGTTTGTTGACAACATTCCCTCTTCTCTGTTTTTTTAATAATACAAAGATGAACATCTAAAATAGTTAAAAAAAAAAAAAAAAAGACAATATATTCAATCCCCTTTTGAGAAACTGCAGAGAAGTAAATAATTTAAGTTACTGGGAAAATTGAGGAGGTTGTTCGAATTTCATATAGTAATTAATTTCTTTGTATAATCAAATTTGTCAGATGGCAATATAATATTGAGTATCTGTGATGATTTAGATTCTAGAATATTTGCATATCTACTTTTTTTAAATGTATTGGAAATAAAGACAAATATTGCAAGCTAATGTGCACTGTATTTAAGTATATCAGCTTCATAAAAACATCTTTTTCAGTATGAGTTCATTGATATTATCTTTATTTTCACATTTGTTTTAAGAAACTGAGTGATTTTATTGCATTTTACATTCTTTTGCCTCATCTTTCACTGAGTATGTAAAAATAGTGCATAGAAATTTGTAATCATTGGAATACTTGGTGGAAACTCAGATATATTTTATTTATTCGACAATGTAAATGTATCACATGAAGATCATGATTAGATTTCATTAATAGCCATAAATTATAAAAATCAATAACTATGTACCCAAAACAAACCAAACCCACTGCCATCGATTTGATTCCAACTCATAGTGACCCCACAGGGTTTCCGAGGCCCTATGGAAGCCGACTGCCTTGTCTTTCTCCCTGGGATCCTCTGGTGGTTTTGAACTGCTGAACTTTTAGTTAACCGTCTATGGTGTGAAACTGTATACCCACTAAAAAGCAAACCCACTGCCGTCGAGTCCATTCCGACTCAATAGTGACCCTATAGGACGGAGTAGAACTGCCCAATAGAGTTTCCAAGGAGCACCTGGCGGATTTGAACTGCCGCCCTCTTGGTTAGCAGCTGTAGCACTTATCAGTCCTCTGAAAAATAAAATGAAAAGGTCCTATTGTAGAGGTGATGAGTTTTCTACTTTTACCACAGACATATGTTTGTTTTCTCATTTAATTTCCAACGGCCAGTTGTGTGCTGGAGTCCCTGGGTGATGCAAATGGTTAAGCATTTGACTACTAGCTTCGGTTAGGTTGGCGGTTCGAAACCACCCAGAGTCACCCTGGAAGAAAGGCCTGGAAATCTGCTTCCAAAGGTCACAGCCTTGAAAACCCTACGGAGAGCAGTTTTGCTCTGCAACGCCTGGAGTCTCCAAGCATGGGAACCTCTTGACGACAAGTTTTTTGTTTTTGCTTTTAAGTCGTGAGCTGACCAATTCACCCTTGATCTAAAGATAGTTGTAGTAGACGTGAGCTCCTATTCGCTGACTACCCACTCTGTTATTGGAGTCTAATATATTTTAAATTAAATTGAATGGCAAATTCTACTTCTTTTAAAATAAGAGCTAAATCCCTAATAAAAATAAACTTTGAGTATGAAAACACCTCTCCATAAGTGCTGACATTTCTATCCATGTAATGTTATATAGTATTTTATGCAAATAGCTAGTGCCTTCTACATTTGTTTGCCAACCGACCCCCCCACCCCCACCCCAGGCGTTTCCCTAAAAAAGAAAAAAAAAAAAAAAAAGCATGCTATAAAAACATTGGCATAGCGTGATTACCAAACAACCTTACAGGGGTGGGAAAGGAGGGCGCTGCTGGGAAACAAACATTGTAGGTTCCCATTATTTGTGTAAAAATACGGTAGTCAAGAAAGAGATACAAAATAAAAATGTGCCACATATTTTACTTGATTGACTATAAACTCTGTGATGCATTTTCAGGTGGTGAAAATAGGCTTTCCTGATACATTTCAGGAACAAATTCTTTGTATCTGATTAAAATGCAGATAAGTATCATAAACTATTGTAATTTGAAAGCACTGAACTCATGATACAATCTGCCTCCATCTGCTTTCAAGTATAAGGCAGGAGGGACTTTGGCTGAAAGTATTACTAAATTCCATTTAGGTCAAAATTCAGGGAATTAAACATGCCAGTCTGACCCCCCCCCCCATATTTGTTTGTTTCTACATTTATATCACTTTTTTGTGTGCCTGTGTAGGTTTAGGCCATTTGCACAATCATCTTGCTGTTAATTATGGCTATATATATATATATATATTTTTTTTTTTTTTCCCACAAATATAGTGCCGTACACCATGGGGGAAGCAAAAGCTAAAATTATTGGCAGGGATTTGGGAGAGCCTTGGAATTAAATTGACTGCCATAGGCTCATTTCTTCAATAGCTTGTTTGCCTCGCCTAACATTTTGCAGCAAATAGGAGAGCAGTGAAATGAAGCCATATGTAGTGAGCAGGAACCAGTTAAATAGCAGATACTCAGCTGAAAGTCATTGCTCCAGGGATGGGAGCAGAAAGATAGGCAACTCAGAAAAGATGCTCTTTGGTATGAAGCCTGAGTCTCCTGCCTAATCATTGTGTGGTTTGGGAGAATTTTTAAAATTTCTCTGAGCTTCAATTTCATCTCTGGTAAATGGTCATGATTAATGTGCACCCATAGATTTTAATAGAGGATCATGGCTAGGCAGCATCCAGTGGAGTGTCTGCATAAAAAAAAAACAAAAACAAAAAAACGGTGCAAATGAATGAGGGCTGTTTTTACTGGTTTTTGTCTGCACACTTGTAATGTCAACCTCTGTTAAAGGGAAATAGTCTCACGCACCAGTATTCTACAAAGTATTCCCTGGACTTACTCCTATATTTCTAGAAGTTCTACACACTGATTTTTATATTTTGTATTTTTATATGAATAATAAAATACAGAAATATATTCTGAATCTTCTGCACAAACATCTGATTTTAGGGCCTAGAATTTTTTTTTTTTTTTTTTCCCCTTAGAAACATGTTTATTCCATCTAGTGTTATTTGGAAAAGTACAGAGATGGGCTTCGTGATGCCTTGGCCACAAATAATATCACAACATGATGCAGACAAAGTATTTAAATAATTTTTAAAAATATTAAATTAACTCTGTGAGACTGAATAAATTTGGATTCTGAACTGTTTGGACCATTTCTATAAATAAATTATAACAAATAAATGTAGTGATTTTGAAGGATTAAAAAAAGCTATCTCTTTGAGGGAAAAAAATGAATCCCACTTTATTACTTTACCGTATATAGAAAGAAAATGAAAATATATGCTGCAATAATATTAAAATCAAACAAGAATATATGCATAGTATAAACTGTATGAAATTAGAACTTTTATATGGTGAAGAAATTATAATCAAAGTCAAATGAGAAAGTGATATATTGAGAGAGCATATTTGGGTGAACTATACTTAATTGCTACTTTTTGTAAATCAAAAGTTTTCACAAATTGAGAAATGAATATGCTGAACTTTTTTTAATATTGAACGTAAAAAGTGGATATTACCACTTTACACCACAAATTACGTATGTTAATAAAAGGAAGAAAACAGCCAACAAGAGAATGAGCAAGGAATATAATCAGGAAATTCACAGAAAAGAAAATGTAGATGTCAATCTATTAAAAAGATGGTTTACTTCACCAGTTGTCTTAGTTTCTTAACCAAAAAAAAAAAAAAACAAAAAAACACAAAAGAAACAAACCCATTGCCATCATCAAGTCGATTCCAACTTGTATCAACCCTTTAGGATAGAGTAGAATTGCCCCATAGGATTTCCAAGGAGCAGCTGGTGGATTCGAACTGCCTATCTTTTGGTTAGCAGCTGAGCTGTTAACCACAGCACCATTAATGTTGCTATAATAGAAATACTACAGATGGGTGGTTGTAAAGAACAGGAATTTATTTTCTCACAGTTTAAGAGGCTAGAAGTCTAGATTCAGGGTGCTGGCTCTAGGGGAAGGCTCTCTCTGTATGCTGTAGGGGAAAACCCTTGTCTCTTTCAGCTTATCTTATTCAATTCATGGTGATCTCCATTTGTCATTGGTCTTTCTCCATTTGTGCTTCCTTCTTTGTGCCTAATCTGCGCTTTTTTATATTTCAAAGGTGATTGGTTTGAGACACACCTTACAGTGACATGGTCTCATTAACATAAAAAAGAAAATCCTATTCCCAAATGAGGCATCCACAGGTATAGGGGTTTAGGAGGAGCCCTGAGGGCACAATGGTTAAGCACTCAGCTGCTAAGGCATCTAGTAGCTCCATAGGAGAAAAGCCCTGGGCATCTACTCCCCTAAAGATTACAGATTACTCTGTCACATGGGGTCACTATGAGTCGGAGTCAACTCAATGACACACAACAACGGGTTTGGGGTCTACAACACATATTTTTGTGAGATGCAATTAAATTCATAACACTAGTCATTGAAGACATGATAACTGAAACAATGAGATCTTTTTCACTGTCAGGTTGACAGAAATGTGAAAAACTGATCACGTTTAGTGCTACCAAAAATGTAGCAAAAATAATAATTCCCCGGTGGAATTGGATATCACTCTAAACTGCGTAATTTGTCTAGCAGCATTTTTAAAAATTAAAGTGCACACGTAATATTGAACCAGCAATTTTATTTTTGACCTTGATGAGATAGAAATTGTAATGTTGGCAGATAGAAATAATGTGCTAAAGGATTTTTTACTGTACATTATTTGAAATAGGAAAAAAAACTAAAAGCAATGTGAATATTCATCAATAGGATTATTGACTAAATTATGGTGAATCAATACTCTATAATACTGTGCAGCTATTTACAAGAATGGGGTAGATTTTTATGTTTATTTTGAGAAAAAATATATTGTTAGGTGACAAGTGAGTTATATAGCATTATTTTTGTATAGTATTGTTTTTTAATACTTTTATATACTTGTATAAAATAAAGGAAAAATGTGTTTTCCAAATTGTTATGCTACTTCAATTAGGGAATAAAATTGTAGTAGAAGATAATTTTTATATAACTCAGTAATCCTGTATTATTGGCATAATGCATAAGCATTGCTGAAGATAAATGCATAGATACATCAATTTAAGAACAAAGTAAAAGAAAAATTGCAAAGCAGGTCTTGGTTTCATTTGTCTTTATACAATTGTGTAGTTAGCTTTTTAGGAAAACTTTCTAAGAGTAAGACTGCTAAGCCAAAGAGGACACAGTTAAAATATTTAAACTTATCAACGCAGTGTTGTCTTAAAAAATATGTATATATATATATATATATTAAACCAACCAAACTCATTGCCATCAAGTCAATTCCAACTCATAGCAACCCCATAGGACAGAGCAGAACTGCCCCATAGAATTTCCAAGGAGCGCCTGGTGGATTCAAATTGCCAACCCTTTAGGTTAGCATCCATAGCACTTACCATTATGCCACTAGGGTTTCCCTATATGTGTGTGTGTGTGTGTGTGTATTTCAATCTGATGGTAAAACTTTATATCAGAACTATAATAATGTAATAAATATGTGACCACATTGGAGAACAATATACAAATTTATTCAAATAGTTAATTTTTATTTAAATACTAATTCTTAAGATTTTTGGCTATTCGTGTAGAGGATATTTTCACAGAAAGACTGCTTAAATAAGCTAAAATGGCAGTGACACACATATTTCATTTATGCTTTCAGAAGGAAATAAAAGAATAGTTAAACTTTTTAATGCTGCCTAAATACAGTATTTTAAACTTGGAAATGCAAAGCCTGAAAGCTGGTGTTGATATTTATTAGCAGATGTATTGACCCTGATAAATGGAGTTCAGTTCTTCATTGGCAGATATCACCACTGAAATGAACAGAGAGGGAAAATGAAGAGCTCAGCCTGAAAGCTTTGCCTTTAAAATAGGTTACTGTTGCCAATGGCTTTCTTTATTACTTTTGTTATTGAGGGAAAAGTCATTGAATATTTCATTCACTTTCTTTCCAGTAGATGTTTTGATAGCCCAAGTGTCCCTTTATTGGAAACTCATTTCCTCAAAATACATTTTAAAGTAAATCTTACTTTGATTTGATATCCCCAGGGGTCTTTTATTTCATTCTCTGCTTTCTTCATATTTTATGTGAAATGTGTAGTCCTGAAGGCATGATGCTATTTAAAACACAAACTTTTTGAACACTTCTTAGAGGATAAATTTTCTGATTTTGATTTTCTAAAATTTTATGTGAAAGAGGTCATCCTGTCTTTGAAATAGTTTGTGTAAGCCAGAGGCAATATGGTGCAATTTTAATGTCCTCGTTTTTCCTTTTCTACTCTTGCTCGGGTTATGCATTTTCTTATCTGTGTTTATATACTAGGAGAAGTAGTGTGTTATTATTTATTTAATTTTTATCTGTAAAAAAGAAAGCTTTAATGCTTGAAATTACCAAACCTGGAAGAGTAACTGGTGGTAGGTTTACATTCATAACTCTGCAAGGGCTTCAAGTCAGTTCATTTACACGCGACCTCCTGCTGAGAATTTGCAGCTCTAACAAGTTCCCAGGTGGTGCCAATGCTGTTGGTTAGGGACCAATCCTGAGAACCACTAGTAGAACAGTGATTCTCAACATTTATTATACATAAGAATCACCTGGAGATCTTAAGCTGTAGATTCTGACTCAGTATATCTGGGGTGGAAATGCAAATTTTCAGCAGGGGATCAAACCAAAACAAACTAGTTTGAAGCCCTTAATTCCACTATTACCAAGGGCATAACAGTCAACAAGTCATTTGGTCTTCCTAAGACTCCGTGTCCTTGGGGATCTGTTTCTTCATTCATAAATTGAGGATAATTGAATCAGCTCTTTAGATTTCACCAGGGCATTGACTAGATCATCTCTCAGATGGCTGTTCTAATACATAGTAAATATTCATATATCAGCAAAATTACCTTCTGGGATGAAACACTAGACAGAAGCAGTATAATCCACTATAGTTTTTATATGTTTATTGAACCTATGACAAACCAGAAAAAAAAAAATTTCAAACCCTACCATTCTATCAAACCAACTATCTAACATTCCTTTCCCCTTCCAATTGTTGCTGATTTGCATTCATGAATTTTACATGTTTGTAATCATAGTTTAGGCACAATTGGATTTCACTCAGTCTTGAAGCAAACAAATTTGTCCCCAAACAGCTTTGTTCTTCTGGCTGTGGGGTCTAAACATATGCCATATTGAGTTCTTATTGACTGAGCTTCATCTAAAAGTAAATTATTTTATTAAAATATTGAGTTATTAAGAAGCTCTGTATATCATTTCACATTCAGCATTATGAAATTCACAAAATGATAAACTGCCCCATGAAGACTTTATTCTTTTTATTGGCAGATGCAAAGTTTGTCTCAACCATGAAAATCAGAAAATATCTTTGTATGTATATGATCACCTCGTGATACAATTAATAATAAGGTTCTCTGGGTACTTCTCAGATAAATAAAATCTAATGCATATATATTGGCATAAGAAAAGACATGAAATAATGTAATAATAACAACCTAAGAACTTGAGAATGCAATAAAAAACTCTTACCTACTTAGTCAGCAGAGTACCATAAATTCTATTCTGTAAAATCAACAATGCATTGACCCAGTCTTTTCCTATAATGAAAGGGGGTGGGGGCCAGGTGTAAGCCTCAGTTAACTACTAACTAACGATTATTTCTGTGTATATATATATATATTGCTAACTTTCTAGTAGGTGAACGTAGTACACCTAGATAGCACAGCACATCCCTAATTGTTAAAAACTTGACTTAATTTGCAGTTATATAATTTCAGTATCAGAAAAATGGCTTGAGATTAGATAAGAATGTTAATGAACCCATGTGGCTATTCTGTGTGATTCAACTGATAATATGTTTCTCCCAGAACTATTTATTAATGTCAGGCGTAGTTGAAGCAAAACCTCCTGAGGAGCAACCAATTAGAGAGAGTGACAATTTTTCTAGGTCTATGGGTGAACCGAAGACATATTTCAGCATTCATTAGTATATTTTATAAGCAGACCAGCCCAGACCACTCACTCACTTATGAAAACATTTTTTATTAGTATTAACTGGAAAAGCAGAACTGTGAATAAGAAGCCTCAGTGGCACAATCATGATGTGTTAGTCACCTCTTGGTTGTAGAAAATATAAACCTACCTAAGTGGGTTGTTTTTTTAAGCTATTACTAGCAGAAAAGATTTAATACAGGAATTTAGATACTTGCCCATCACTGAAAGGGACTCTAGGACTGATCTTCAGAACCAGACAGCAGAGCGGACTTGCCAGGGAGCTGTTCTCTCTGTAGACTTCAAGAAAATAGCACAAGGGTTGAGACTCAGGGACTAGGAAGCCACTACAGCCGCAACTGCCTCTCAACACCCCCAGAGTTAGTGACTGGATGCTGGATTCTGTTGTAGAAAACCTCAGGATCACTGTGCTCGTCTGCAGCCACAGCTAAAGCAATAGAACAGAGGCCTCTCCTGTATTTCCACCATGTAAATCTCACGCTGTGCATTCAACTGGCAAAACCTAATTCATACTCAGAAACCTAGCCGTAAGGGAGCCTGGGGAGATATTTCCAGCTTTCTAGCTCTGGAAATGATGCTAAGTGTCAATCCACTATGTCTAACATACTGGTGTGCTTTTAATTGTTTCTGATATCTAAATTTATGTATCTTTTTCAGATAGGCTAACTATATGTTTTGGTTTGTTTGGGGGCAGTACTAGTGTGTGTCATTTTTCCCACTATAATTATAAATTGTGCCCGCTTTTGCTCTTAAATGAGTACTGGTTTGAAAGATAAATTGCATGTCCATTTTACCTTTACATATCAGTATTTTTATACTACAGGGTAGAAGGAAGATCGAGGGAAACGTCACTAAGAGGTGTATGTCTTCTGAGTCAATACTCAAGATGAGTTTGTGAGGGAATAATTAGCATTTTAGTGGAAAGGATCGGAGACTTGAATAAAGGACTAACTAGCTCATTGTCACATAGTCAATCAGTGATAGAGCCAGGACAAATTTAAACGTACATCTATCTGACTTCCAAGGACATAGTTTTTGGTTAATTAGGTAGCCCTTAAGTATTTTTTTTTTTTTTTAAGTATAATCAGTTCCATACTGATAACTGTTGTTCCCATAAAATTTATTATGGATTTCAAGTATTTTATTTTCATGTATTGCTCATTTACTTATTAATTTATTCCACAAATATTATTTGAGCACCTACTATGAGCCAAACCTTGTCTATGCCCAGAGGATAAAGTAGTACATACCTTGCTCATACTAAGTTTACAGCCTAGAGAGAGGGCATACATCTAAAAAAAAAAAAAAAAGACTTTGTGAAATGATTAAAGGTGCTAAAGAGGAAAATACAGCAGAGAGATATAAAAGTGGGAGCTGGATGTGCAGATTGTTATTTAAATTTGAACCACAACTGAAGAAGTAAAATTTTGTTAAAGAAATGAGATAGATCACTTTAAGACAAAGGTCTCCAGGCTGTGAAAAATTCCACTGCCTCAAGCAGCTTGCTTGACTCACCCCATTGTTTCACATTGACATCCTGGGTCCCCTTTCCTTAAATGCTGCCCAGAACTAGATGAAATCGTTTAAAGCCAGTTTAGACTCCATATTGACATTCTGGGTAACCTTTCAGCTCATTCAGTACCTCATACTAATAACTTCCCTGCCTTTTGGGCAGAGACAGTCCAACATTTTTGAACCTGAGATGTATGTAGTTATATGTTACCCATACTGCACCTTCATAGCATGTTTAAAAATGTTGCTGATGTAATTTACATGATCTCCTTCCTTGTAAGCCCTACAAAAGCAACCTCCCTAAACCCTATCCTTGAGCAGTCTCAGAGGCACCAGCTCTGACTGTTCCTTTCCTTGCACAATGAAATAAAGCTGCCTTTCTGATCTCCCACTGTGGACTCTTGTTTGTTGGCTGAGCAGAACCTGTATTTTTTGGCAACAACTTTATTATGAAGGGAACTATGTAAGAGATTTAAAAGCAAAAACAATAAGCAAATGTAAAGCCATTTTGCAAGACTGATTTTAGAGAGTTTGAAGAAGGACAAGGAGGCCAGTATAGGCGACATGGATGAATGAGGGTAGGAGAAGGGGGAAATGAGATCAGAGGTATTGTGTGTGTGTGTGTGTGTGAGCTGAGTGTGAGGGTTTAGATAAAATAGCCCTGGCCAAGATAGGGCTTTGACTTTAAAGTGAGGCAGGAAGCTAGCTTACTGATTTTGCACACTGGTATATTGGTACATTTTGGCCAACTATAGATGTAATTACTTTATTCTCTTGATAAAAGGGTATATTCATAGATGTGCTTTAGAGTAAAAAAAAGTTTGGGTGTTATTATGCATATTATCTAATTTATTTAATCCTCAAACCCACCACCAATAAAAATAGGATTAAAAAAAAAAAAGTTGTGGTAAGGATTCAATGAAATTATAAATACACTTGCCCACACATACTAAATTTTCAGTCAATGAAGGCAGTTATTTTTAACTTAAATGAGCAACAGTTTTTAATCAAGTGAGTAGAATGTATTGCTAATTGCATTCACTTGGCTGTTTATTAACCAAATAACAGAGTTATTAATCTTATACAAGATTGAATCATATATCCATGTACATATGTAACTAGCCTTAACTATTTTGACATCATGCACAATAGAGGAATACAGTGGGTTCCATGTGTAATGACTAAGATAGTATAAAATTGAGAGGATGATTTCATTATAAAAATAAATTAGGATATTGGTGTTTTGGGTAAGAAACTGTGTTGTAGAGTTCAGGTCAAGAAATGAACACTGAGTATGTGTAATATCTGAGGCTCTGTGACAGATGTTGACACTGCAAAAATGAACTACATATTCAGCATAAAGTGGTGGATGATAAACCTGAAGTTTTCATTGGGTGTTTTGGGAGGACAAAAAAAAAAAAAAAAAAAATCTGCCCTCTGTTCCAGGGACTCACATAATAGAGAACAATGCAAGAGAAATGAATCATCTGTAATGAAATTAATTTTAGAAGAACATGCAGTGAGCTCTGGATATTTGAAGATGATTGCCACGATTATGAGAGACAAATTATGTTAAAAGAAAGCCACTAGAAAATTAAATGGTAAATCCTAAGAAGCCCTGAGGAACTCTATTTCCAGAACAAAGAAATTAATATAGCTATTGCTTCTATCATTTTTAGTGAACACATACTCATTTCCAATGAACTCGTTACAGAGTAGTCAAGAAAACACGTGCCATTTCTGCTCTCATGGAGCAGAAAGGGAAGGGAAGTCTGACAAATGTGTACTATTCAAATCTGAATTATATGCAAGCATCAAATTTAGTTCTATAAGATTTTCTCTTTTTTTTAGAGAAGATTTAGCAGATATATTAAAAAATAAAGTCTATTTAAAAACCAAAAATCTCAGTAAGTATAATCAGTCCATAAATATATTTTGAATGTGTGAGAGTATATAAAATCGAAAGATTATTAGAATGGACTCTAGTTCTCATTCTCTGTCCTAGTCATCTAGTGCTGCTGTAACAGAAATACCACAAGTGGATGGTTTTAACAAAGAGAAATTTATTCTCTCACAGTCTAGTAGGCTAGAAGTCCAAATTCAGGGTGTCAGCTCCAGGGGAAGACTTTCTCTGTCTGTTGGCTCTGGAGGGACGTTGTTCTCATCAATCTTCCCCTGTACTAGGAGCTTCTCTGTGCAGGAACCCTGGGTCCCTTTGGATGTGCTCTGCTCCCAGTGCTGCTTTCTTGGTGGTATGATGTCCCCTTGTCTCTCTGCTTGCTTCTCTGTTTTATACCTCAGAAGAGATTGGCTCAAGACACAATCCAAACTTGTAGATTAAGTCCTGCCTCATTAACATAACTGCCTCCTATCCCACCTCATTGACATCATAGAGGTAGGATTTACAGCACAAAGGAAAATCACATCAGATGACAAAGTGGTGGACAGTCACACAATACTGGGATTCATGGCCTAACCATATTGATACACATATTTTTGGAGGACACAATTCAATCCATGACACTCTCCATGATGCAATCCATAACTCTGTACTATAGAACCATGGGGCAGTCACTTAAATTATCTGTGCCTCAGTTTTCTTATCAATAAAATACACAACTTTCAGATAACCCCTTTAGTTCATTTTGCCTCTCGTATTACTCCATGTTAAAAAAAAAAAACAAGAACAAAAACAAAGAGTGTTATGACCACATGTAACCATTTTAATAATAATAAAATAGCTAGGATTTCTTGACCACCTATTATGTATGTGGCAGGTCATGTGATGAATTATTTATTCCTTCCAAAAATCTGATGAGATAGATACTGTTAGGTACTAATAAAGAGAGATGTAGAACATACCTCACGGGTAAATAACTCTGTTTTTTATGGGGTTAGAGAGTGGGGTAGGGGAGGGGAACAAACACACAATCTATACAGAAGATAACATTCTACTTTGGATACATTTACAAGTATCTATCTACATTTCCAAAAAACACATGCTTTTGGTGACTACGTTTTGAAATAGATAAGACTTGCTCTCAAAGTGTTTTCTGTTCCTAGGCTCTCAAAGTGTTCTCTGTTCCTAGGAGGAATAGAGACAAACAAATGATTTGTTTTTAATATACATATTCGTTCAAGCTTCATCACGAAGGGCACAGAACACAGATGAAGAGTAGGTGCCATGGATTGAATTGTGTCCTCCAAAAAACGTGTGTATCAACTTGTTTAGGCCATGATTCCCAGTATTCTGTGGTTGTCCTCCATTTTGTGATTGTAATTTTATGTTAAAGAGGATTAGGGTGGTATATGTAACACCTTTACCAGGTCACATCCCTGATCCACTGTAAAGGGAGTTTCCCTGGGGTGTGGCCTGCACCACCTTTTATCTCTCAAGAGATAAAATGGAAAGGGAATCAAGCAGAGAGTTGGGGACCCCATACCAACAAGAAAGTAGTGCTGGATGCAGAGCACACCCTTTGGACCTGAGGTTCCTGTGCTGAGATGCTCCCAGACCAAGGAAAGATGGATGAGAGGACCTTCCTCCAGAGCCAACAGTGAGAGAAAGCCTTCCCCCGGAGCTGATACCCTGAATTTGCTTGTAACCTGCCAGACTGTGAGAGAATAAATTCCTCTTTGTTAAAACCATCCAATTGTGGTATTTCTGTTACAGCAGCACTAGATGACTAAGACAGTGGGAGAGGCACATACAAGTAAAATGAAATCCTGACCTCATGGCGGAGGTGGATTTTGAGATGGTTTGTATAATAGGTAGAAGTTTCTTCAGAGAAACAAGTTAGGGAAAGGACACTATAAATCAAGAGGGTGGCCTATAAAAAGACATGGACTACCTAAGTGAGCAAGACAGGTTTTGGAGAGGGTAGATCAGCATGTCGACATAGCCGTAGGATCCACACTGGTGAATTGTGGGTGATGCAGGTAGAAAGACAGGCAGATAGGATAGTAAAGATGCTATTCTAAAAGAATTTTGAAAAACAGTGTGGCATAATCAGGCTTATGTTTTAATAAGATTGGAAGGAAGTAAACAGAATTTGAGGAATATATTGATTATATAAACCACAGGACTGCAAGATGAATTCAAGAGAGGACACAAGGGAGGGGAAGGTGATAAGGAGAGGAAAGAAATAAAATTTATAGAAGTATTCTCTAGATAGAAATAGATTGAATATATTGATTTTTATGTTTTACTTTTAACTAAGAATATATACACTATTTTTAAATACGTCCTATTATAGTCTTTAGATTAGTTTCATGCCCTGTTCAGTGAAGAAAGCTAATCCTTACAGTAAAAATATTCCTTAAGTTCAAAAAGTCTATCTAGTTTGATATGGAGAGCATGGCAAATTATTCATTCTTGGCCATACGTATCTAGGTTCAAAAAGGTAAAAGTGTGGTTCAAATAGCATCAGAAGATATTGGAGATTATTACTGTAAGTTTTTGAAAGGGGATGATTTTATTGATAAAAGATAAAACGATCTAGAGATAAAATAAAACTTAAAGAAGTGAATTATTTTAAATAGGACTTAAAGTGTGCATTCTTAAAAGTGCTTTTCAAAATTTAGGTAGAAATATTAATGTCTAATTTATGTTTCATCTCTTTGGCCTTAAACTTACCGAGGAACATTTTACATTCTGGCAGCAATGTAGGTATCATCTTTGAGTTTTCTTGCTGATATAAAATTAAACTCTTTTAGAGTTAACTCTCCCTTACCCACGCACGTGTAGGATTAAATCTGATAACACAAATAACTCATGAACACAAACATAAAAACACACACCTGCACACCTCAACTGTTTATGAAAAAATGTCCTTCATATTTCTAATCTATTAGGAATTTCTTCAGCGAGTATATTGGCAATACTAGGGAAACCCTGGTGGTGTAGTGGTTAAGTGCTATGGCTGCTAACCTAAGGGTCAGCAGTTAGAATACACCACGTGCTCCTTGGAAACTCTGTGGAGCAGTTCTACTCTGTCCTGTAGGGTCGCTATGAGTCGGAATCGACTCGACGGCACTGGGTTTGGTTTTGGACTGTAAATAGTTCCACTAATTATTATCTTACATGTCTAAAAACTGAACACCCAGTTTAAGGGAACAAATATGGATTAGCTCAGCTTTCACATATTGAAGTAATATATGCCCCTTTTTCTTCCCACGCACTCGCACTTCTCACCCATACTCAGGCAACTAAATTTAGAAATACTTCAGATTTTATGCAGAAATTTCTCTCTCCCCTTCTCAGGTTCCTTCCGCATTTGATTTCCCCCACCACTAATACTTTGAATTTCAAATTTGGCATCTATACAGATCTTTTTAATGTGTGTTTTGGAGTGTATGTCTGTTTTTTTTCCTCTGTACTGTATGTGCTGAAGTTCAAGGGCCATGCATCAAAGTTTTTTTGTGCCTTCTTCTGTGCCTAGTAGAGTGAATTAATTTTTTCCACCAACATTGGTTTCCTAAATATACAACTGTAGAAGATATTGCAAGTATAAAATATATTTTATAATTAAAAATATGTATTTACTTTTAAATATATTTGAAAATATAATTAGGGTATCAAACTAATGAGTTAATGGAAATTATCATTGAAGTGAATCTAGGAAAGAATGATTCAAGTTAAAGGAATGTATCAAGTAGATAATGCATTAGATTAATATATGCATACAGTGGTTAATTTTATATATCAACTTGGTTATGGTACCCAGCTATCTAGTCAAACACTTGTCTAGATGTTGCTATGAGGGTACTTTAGATATGATTAACACTTACAATCTGTTAACTTGAAGTAAAGTATATTACCCTTCATAATGTGGGCGGGCCTCATCCAGTCAATTGAAGGCCTGATGGACACAAACTGAGAGCGAATGATTCTGGCTCAAATCTGTAACGTTAGAGATCCTGCTGGAATTTTCAGTCTTCCTGGCCTGTGGATTTCATATTCAAGAATACAGTTTCCAGCCTGCCACCTGACCTACAGATTTTGGACTTGATAGTCCCCACAATCCTGTGAGCCAATTCTTTAAAGTAAATTTATCTGCCTGTCTGTCTGTCTATTTATTTGTCTATCCATCTATCTATCTCCTGTTGGTTCTCTTTCTCTGGATACATAATATAGTGCATATGGAAAATATTGAAAGTATCTTATATGGACTAAAGTTTAGTAAATACTGCATTAGGACTACTGTTAATAGACAGAAAAATTAGTTTTGAGATGAAGGAATTTGAAGTTTATATCTTCCTGTTAAAACATAAGTAAATAATGTGTAAAAAGTTCTGCAAATATTCACATGAAAAGAAAATCGTTTTTATGTGCCCTCAGGTTAGTTCCAACTCCTCATAGCAACCCAGCGTACAATGGAACAAAACACTGCCCAGTCCTATGCCATCCTCACAATTGATGTTACACTTGAGAGCATTGCTGCAGCCACTATGTCAATCCATCTAGTTGAGGGTCTTCATCTTTTTTGCTGACACTCTACTTTACCAAGCATGATGTCCTTCTCCAAGGACTGATCTCTCTTGATAACACAGCCAAAGTATGTGAGATAAAGTCTTGCCATCCTCACTTCCAAGGAGTATTCTGGCTGTTCTTGTTCAAGACAGATTTATTCATTCTGCAAGCCCAGGGTATATTCAATATTCTTTACCAACACCGTAATTCAAAGGTATAAATTCTTCTTCAGTCTTCCTTATTCATCGTCCAGCTTTTGCATGCATATGAGGTAATTGAAAACACCATGGCTTGAGTTAGGTGCACCTTAGTCCTCAGAGTGACATCTTTGCTTTTTAACACTATAAAGAGGTCCTTTGCAACAGATTTTCCCAACACAATACGTCATTTGATTTCTTGACTGCTGCTTCTATGGGTGTTGATTGTGAATCCAAGTAAAATGAAATCCTGAACAATTTCAGTCTTTTCTCCATTTAGCATGATGTTGCTTATTAGTCCACTTGTGAGGATATTTGTTTTCTTTATGTTGAGGTGTAGTCCATACTGAAAACTTTGATCTTCATCAGTAAATGCTTCCAAGTCCTCTTCCAAGGTTGTATCATCTGCGTATCACAGATTGTTAATGAGCCTTCCTCCAATCCTGATGCTGCCTTCCTCTTCATATAGCCCGTTCTCTCAGATTATTTGCTCAGTGTACAGATTGAATAAGTATGGTGAGAGGATGCAACCCTGACACACACCTTTTCTGACTTTAAACTGTGAAGTATCCCCTTTTTCTATTTGAACTGCTGCCTCTTAGTCTATGTACAGGTTCCACATGGGCACGATTAAGTGTTCAGGGATTCCCATTCTTCGCATTGTTACCCATAATTTGTTAATGAGCCGCACAGTCGAATGCCTTTGCTTAGCCAATAAAACACAAGGAAACATCTGACATCAGCAGTGATATCCCTCATTCCACATCCTCTTCTGAATCCACTTTGTATTTCTGGCTGTTCCCTGTTGATGTACTGCTGCAACCAATTTTGAATGACTTTTAGCATAATATTACTTGCTTGTGATATTAATGATATCATTCAGTAATTTCCATATTCTGTTGGGTCACCTTTCTTTGCAGTGGGCACAAACATGTATCTCTTTCAGTCAATTGGTTGGACATCAGTTCTCCAAAACTCATGACATAAATGAATGAGTACCTTTAGTGCTGCATCTGTTCCCTGAAACATCTTAGTTGGTATTTTGTCAGTTCCTGGAGCCTTGTTTTTTGCCAATGCCTTGAGTACATCTTGGACTTCTTCAGTACCATCGGTTGTTGATCATATGCTACCTTCTGAAATAGTTGAACATAGACCAGTTCTTTTTGTTACAGTGATTCTGTGTATTCCTTTCATCATCTTTTGATGCTTCGTGCTTCATTCAATATTTTTCCCCTAAAATCCTTCAGGAAACTCTGGTGATGTGGTGGTTAAGAGCTACTGCTGCTAACCAAAAGGTCCACAGTTCAAATCCACCAGGCACTACTTAGAAACCCTATGGGGCAGTTGTACTCTGCCCTGTAGGGTTCCTGTGAGTTGGAATTGACCCCATGGCTATGGGTTTGGTTTTAGAACCCTTCAATATTGCAACTCGAGGATTGAATTTTTTCTTCAGTTCTTTCAGTTTGCGAAATGGTGAGTGTGTTCTCCCCTTTTGGTTTTCTAACTCCAGTTCTTTGCATATTTCATTATAATACTTTACTTTGTCTTCTCGAGCTTCCCTTTGAATTCTTGTGGTCAGCTCTTTAACATCAATTCTTCCTTTTGCTTTTGCTTGTTTAGTTTAAGAGCAAGTTTCAGAATCTCTTCTGACATCCATTTTTATCTTTTGTTTTTTTCTTCTCTTTTTAAGGACCTGTTGTTTTCTTCATATATGATGTCCTTCAGGTCGTTCCACAATTCCTCTGATCTTTGGTTATTAGTGTTCAATGAGACAAATTTATTCTTCAGATGGTCTCTAAATTCAGGTGGGATATAACCAAAGTCGTACTTTGACTCTCGTGGACTTCTTATTTTCTTCAACTTCAACTTGAATTTGCGTATGAGCAACTGATGATCTGTTCGGTAGTCAGCCCCTGGACTTGTTCTGCCTGACGATTTTGAGCTTCTCCACAGTCTCTTTCCACAGATGTAGTCAGTTTGATTCCTGAGTATTTTATCTGGTGAGGACCACGTGTATAGTCACCATTTATGTTGTTGAAAAAAGGTATCTGTAAGGAAGAAGTCGTTAGTTTTTTAGAATTCTATCATGTGATATCTGGCATCGTTTCTCTCACCAAGGCCATATTTTCCAATTACCGATCCTTCTTCTTTGTTTCCAACTCTCCCATTTCAATCACCAGTAATTATCATTGCATCTTGATTGCATATTTGATCAATTTTAAACTGCATAAGTTGGTAAAAATTTTCAGTTTCTTCATCTTTGGCCTTAATGGTTTGTGTGTACATTTCGATAGCAGTCATATTAACTGGTCTTCCTTGTGGGCATATGGATAAAAAAAAATAATAATAATAAAAAATAAAAAATAATAAAAAAAAATAATAGGATATTATCCCATTATTGACAGTGTTGTACTTCAGGATCAATCTTGAAATGTTCTTCTTGATGATAAATGCAATGCCATTCTTCTTCAAGTTGTCATTCATGACATAGTAGACCATATATGATTGTCTGATTCGACATGACCAATACCAGTCCATTTCAGCCTAGGATATGATCTTTATGCATTCCGTTTCATTTTTGATGACTTCCAATTTTCCTGGATTCGTATTTCATACATTCTACTTTCCAATTACTAATGAATGATAGCGGCTGTTTCTTCTCATTTTGAGTTGTGCCACATCAGCAAATGAAGGTCCTGAAAGCTTGACTCCATCCTCGTCATTAAGATTGACTCTACTTTGAGGAGGCAACTCTTTCCCAGTTGTATTTTGAGAGCCTTCCAACCGGAGAGGTTCATCTTCTGGGACTATATCAGTGTTCCGCTGTTGTTCATAAGATTTTCACTGGCCAATTTTTTCAAGTAGTCCGCCAAGATCTTTTTCCTAGTCTTTCTTAGTCTGGAAGCTTCACTGAAACCTGTCCATCAAGGGTAACCCTGCTGGTATTTGAAATACTGTGCTGGCAAAGCATCCAGTATCACAGGAGCAAGCAAGCCAGCACAGTAAGACAAACTGACAGATGTGTGATGGAAAAGAAAATTAGTGTTTGGTAAAATCAGTAGAAACTGTTATTTATTTACTTTACCTGAGAATAGCCATTCTGCTTTTAGGAAAACAATATTTAAAATAGGATGCTCTAGCTCTCTAATCTTTAACATAAAATAATTTTCTATGGAATATTCATGAAACTAAACAGGCACGCAAGGTGTTAGAAAGTTTGTTATTTCAAAGTAACCCATGATTTGAAGAAAATTGCCTGAAAAAATAAAACAGAAATATCTTTTAATATATATTGCGTCAACCCTCTCCCTCTCCCCTTTATCCTTCTTTCTCTCATCTTTTATTTTCATTAGTCATCCTCTAGTGTTTGCTTTATCTGTCTCTATAGGGTCGCTATGAGTCAGATTCAACTCAATGGCAATGGATATGGGGTATATAGTAGTTGTCTATTTGGGAGAATACTTACCATGATAAAATCAATTAAAACACTAGAAATATAAAGATGTTTTAACATAAATGAAACTGGTATTATCCATAATTGAGTAGTTGGGCTTTATTTATTTATTCTTTTCCTGTAGTCATTCACTTATCCATCCACTGGGAAACAGGTATTTCAGAAAATACCACCTCCGTTAAGAACATAATTATTGCTTTTAGTGTATACAGTAAGCTTAAAATAAATATGATGGATTTATTCAGCATTCTAAAATCATAATAAACCAAAAAAAAAAATTACTTAAAGGGTGTTAAATAGAAATGTCAGCACTCATTAATGCGTGCATTATGGCTATTTTTTTTAAATATTAAAATCTTTTTTGTATTGTATCTAGAAAAAAAATAGTAGGAAATACCACTTCATAGTGACATTGGGATACTGAATATTCTTTGCTCAAAAGTTATAAACAATATATATTTCCCAGTATTTTGACTATGACATTTTTGCTGGGGCTCTAATTGTAGAGAAAGTATGACAGAGATCAGGTACAGGCAAAAATATCTGTTGACATATTTTAGTGAAATATACTCTGGAAAAAGTTGTGTTACCATGCTTAAAAATGTTTTTAAAAAGAAAGATTATATATATATGTGATATAAATAATTGTTTGATTTAAAACAATTTTGAAGTTCCATTCTTTCAGTTTTGTAGTGTCATACTACCTTTATTCCTCATAAAGAAATGTGGTATATTACTTGCATTTAACCTTCCTTTTTGAGTATTTTATTTTTAAGCCTAGAAATTTAATAACGGTCACTCAAGGCTTTTTAAGTGGAGACCAGAGCAACACTGACACTGGAAAAGTATACAAATATAATAATTTTTTGAGGACCACTTTGTCTCCTTAGATGTATCAAAAATATTATAAACTTGAGGAAATAACAATTCTGCATGTTATGTGCGTGGGCACCATATATGTATAAGTGAAAGTATATTTTCCAATAGTTCACATGTTCCATTTATAGTCATTTCTAGCCTGATGAAAATTATAATCTGGAACATTAATTTATTACTTGTAATAAAGCTGGATAATGAACAAGAAAGACCAAAGAAGTGATACTTTTAAATTATGGTGTTAGTGAAGAGTATTGAATATACCATGAACTGCCAGAAGAATGAACAAATCTGTTTTGGAAGAAGTACAGCCAGAATGTTGCTTAGAAGCAAGGATGTTGAGACTTTGTCTCACTTATTTTGCTCATGTTATCAGGAGGGACCAGTCCCCAGAGAAGGACTTCATGCTTGGTAAAGTAGAGTGTCAGTGAAAAAGAGGAAGACCGTCGGCAAGATGGATTGACAGAATGGCTGCCAACAATGGGCTCAAACAGCAAAGATTGTGAGGATTGTAGAGGACTGGGCAGTGTTCCGTTCTTGCTGTACATAGGGTCACTATGAATTGGAACTGACGTAATGGCCCCTAACATCAACAGTATTGGTAACACTTTAATATGTGTGTGTGTGTGTGTTTTATAAGCAGTAGCAATCTAAAAGAAGAGAAAAAATTAACAGTTTTATTGAAAGACCAGAGTGAATGGTGGCATATTTTTCTCCTTGAGAGTAACTTATATTGAAGGGAAATTCAGCATTCAATTCAATTAGATAGTAAAGCCAGGAGAGACTGTGTTTGGAGTCAGAGTTTTCCTTTTGGCCTAAAAATCTGTTATTTTTCCAGGCACACAGACAAATGCACATGCCAAAATCTCTGAAGGACTGTAAACCTAGTGGGGACAGCACTCTTACAACTCTATATCCAAATTCATAATCCAGGTAGAGGACAACAAAAGGGCATTAGTATTCTATCATAACTTCTAATGTGAATGACTGAACCAAAGACCTGACAGATAGAAACCAGGGTCAAAAACTCTTAGAAAAAAACAACAGCTGACTGAGACCCTTAGGATAATTCAGAAATAGGGATGGAACAGATAGTAATAAAATCAAGAAAAATAGAGGTCTATTGTAAGGGCCTAAAATGTTAGAGATAAGGGGAACGTAAAGTGAGATTAGAGAGGTAGTAATGACAGTAACAGGCAACCATTGGACGTAGAGGATGAATGTGGGGAGGAGTTGAGAATAACCCCTAGGTTCCTCATTTGGAAATGGATAAATGGTGGTTCAATTCACAAAATTAATGGAAAGGGGAAAAGGAAAAGTTTCAGGGCACTGATTTTTTTTTTTTTAATAACTTTTATTAAACTTAAAGTGAACGTTTACAAATCCAATCAGTCTGTCACATATAAGTTTACATACATCTCACTCCCTACTCCCACTTACTCTCCCCCTCTTGAGTCAGCCCTTTCAGTCTCTCCTTTCTTGACAATTTTGCCTGCTTCCCTCTCTCTCTATCCTCCCATCCCCCCTCCAGACAAGAGTTGCCAACACAATCTCAAGTGTCCACCTGATATAATTAGCTCACTCTTCATCAGCATCTCTCTCCCACCCGCTGACCAGTCCCTTTCATGTCTGATGAGTTGTCTTCGGGGATGGTTCCTGTCCTGTGTCAACAGAAGGTCTGGGGAGCATGGCCGCCGGGATTCCTCCAGTCTCAGTCAGACCATTAAGTTTGGTCTTTTTTTTTTTTATTTATGCATTTTGTTTTTTTTAATAACTTTTATTAAGCTTCAAGTGAACGTTTACAAATCCAATCAGTCTGTCACATATAAGTTTACATACATCTCACTCCCTACTCCCACTTGCTCTCCCCCTCTTGAGTCAGCCCTTTCAGTCTCTCCTTTCTTGACACTTTTGCCGGCTTCCCTCTCTCTCTATCCTCACATCCCCCCTCCAGACAAGAGTTGCCAACACAATCTCAAGTGTCCACCTGATATAATTAGCTCACTCTTCATCAGCATCTCTCTCCCACCCGCTGACCAGTCCCTTTCATTTCTGATGAGTTGTCTTTGGGAATGGTTCCTGTCCTGTGTCAACTGAAGGTCTGGGGACCATGGCCACCGGGGTTCCTCCAGTCTCAGTCAGACCATTAAGTTTGGTCTTTTTATGAGAATTTCGGGTCTGCATCCCACTGATCTCCTGCTCCCTCAGGGGTCCTCTGCTGTGCTCCCTGCCAGGGCAGTCATCGATTGTGGCCGGGCACCAACTAGTTCTTCTGGTCTCAGGATGATGTAGGTCTCTGGTTCATGTGGCCCTTTCTGTCTCTTGGGCTCTGAGTTGTCGTGTGGCCTTGGTGTTCTTCATTTTCCTTTGCTCCAGGTGGGTTGAGACCAATTGCTGCATTTTAGATGGCCGCTTGTTAGCATTTAAGACCCCAGACGCCACATTTCAAAGTGGGATGCAGAATGATTTCATAATAGAATTATTTTGCCAATTGACTTAGAAGTCCCCACAAACCATGTTCCCCAGACCCCCGCCCTTGCTCCGCTGACCTTTAAAGCATTCATTTTATCCCGGAAACTTCCTTGCTTTTGGTCCAGTCCAATTGAGCTGACCTTCCATGTATTGAGTGTTGTCTTTCCCTTCACCTAAAGCAGTTCTTATCTACTGATTAATCAATAAAAAACCCTCTCCCACCCTCCCTCCCTTCCCCCCTCGTAACCACAAAAGTATGTGTTCTTCTCAGGTTTACTATTTCTCAAGATCTTATAATAGTGGTCTTATACAATGTTTGTCCTTTTACCTCTGACTAATTTCGCTCAGCATAATGCCTTCCAGGTTCCTCCATGTTATGAAATGTTTCAGAGATTCGTCACTGTTCTTTATCGATGCGTAGTATTCCATTGTGTGAATATACCACAATTTATTTACCCATTCATCCGTTGATGGACACCTTGGTTGCTTCCAACTTTTGGCTATTGTAAACAGAGCTGCAATAAACATGGGTGTGCATGTATCTGTTTGTATGAAGGCTCTTGTATCTCTAGGGTATATTCCTAGGAGTGGGAATTCTGGGTTGTATGGTAGTTCTATTTCTAACTGTTTAAGATAACGCCAGATAGATTTCCAAAGTGGTTGTACCATTTTACAATCCCACCAGCAGTGTATGAGAGTTCCAATCTCTCTGCAGCCTCTCCAGCATTTATTATTTTGTGTTTTTTGGATTAATGCCAGCCTTGCTGGTGTGAGATGGAATCTCATCGTAGTTTTAATTTGCATTTCTCTAATGGCTAATGATCGAGAGCATTTTCTCATGTATCTGTTGGCTGCCTGAATATCTTCTTTAGTGAAATGTGTGTTCATATCCTTTGCCCACTTCTTGATTGGGTTGTTTGTCTTTTTGTGGTTGAGTTTTGACAGAATCATGTAGATTTTAGAGATCAGGCGCTGGTCTGAGATGTCATAGCTGAAAATTCTTTCCCAATCTGTAGGTGGTCTTTTTACTCTTTTGGTGAAGTCTTTAGATGAGCATAGGTGTTTGATTTTTAGGAGCTCCCAGTTATTGGGTTTCTCTTCATCATTTTTGGTAATGTTTTGTATTCTGTTTATACCTTGTATTAGGGCTCCTAGGGTTGTCCCAATTTTTTCTTCCATGATCTTTATCGTTTTAGTCTTTATGTATAGGTCTTTGATCCACTTGGAGTTAGTTTTTGTGCATTGTGTGAGGTATGGGTCCTGTTTCATTTTTTTGCAAATGGATATCCAGTTATGCCAGCACCATTTGTTAAAAAGGCTATCTTTTCCCCAGTTAATTGACACTGGTCCTTTGTCAAATATCAGCTGCTCATACGTGGATGGATCTGTGTCTGTGTTCTCAATTCTGTTCCATTGGTCTATGTGTCTGTTGTTGTACCAATACCAGGCTATTTTGACTACTGTGGCTGTATAATAGGTTCTGAAGTCAGGTAAGGTGAGGCCTCCCACTTTCTTCTTCTTTTTCAGTAGTGCTTTGCTTATCCGGGGCTTCTTTCCTTTCCATATGAAATTGGTGATTTGTTTCTCTATCCCCTTAAAATATGACATTGGAATTTGGATCGGAAGTGCGTTAAATGTATAGATGGCTTTTGGTAGAATAGACATTTTTACTATGTTAAGTCTTCCTATCCATGAGCAGGGTATGTTTTTCCACTTAAGCATGTCCTTTTGAATTTCTTGTAGTAGAGCTTTGTAGTTTTCTTTGTATAGGTCTTTTACATCCTTGGTAAGATTTATTCCTAAGTATCTTATCTTCCTGGGGGCTACTGTGAAAGGTATTGATTTGGTTATTTCCTCTTCGGTGTTCTTTTTGTTGATGTAGAGGAATCCAAGTGATTTTTGTATGTTTATTTTATAACCTGAGACTCTGCCAAACTCTTCTATTAGTTTCAGTAGTTTTCTGGAGGATTCCTTAGGGTTTTCTGTGTATGTAATCATGTCATCTGCAAATAGTGATAACTTTACTTCTTCCTTGCCAATCCGGATACCTTTTATTTCTTTGTCTAGCCTAATTGCCCTGGCTAAGACTTCCAACACGATGTTGAATAAGAGCAGTGATAAAGGGCATCCTTGTCTGGTTCCCGTTCTCAAGGGAAATGCTTTCAGGTTCTCTCCATTTAGAGTGATATTGGCTGTTGGCTTTGCATAGATGCCCTTTATTATGTTGAGGAATTTTCCTTCAGTTCCTATTTTGGTAAGAGTTTTTATCATGAATGGGTGTTGGACTTTGTCAAATGCTTTTTCTGCATCAATTGATAAGATCATGTGGTTTTTGTCTTTTGTTTTATTTATGTGATGGATTACATTAATGTTTTTTCTGATATTAAACCAGCCTTGCATACCTGGTATAAATCCCACTTGATCAGGGTGAATTATTTTTTTGATGTGTTGTTGGATTCTATTGGCTAGAATTTTGTTGAGGATTTTTGCATCTATGTTCATGAGGGATATAGGTCTATAATTTTCTTTTTTTGTAATGTCTTTACCTGGTTTTCGTATCAGGGAGATGGTGGCTTCATAGAATGAGTTGGGTAGTATTCCGTCATTTTCTATGCTTTGGAATACCTTTAGTAGTAGTGGTGTTAACTCTTCTCTGAAAGTTTGGTAGAACTCTGCAGTGAAGCCGTCCGGGCCAGGGCTTTTTTTTGTTGGGAGTTTTTTGATTACCGTTTCAATCTCTTTTTTTGTTATGGGTCTATTTAGTTGTTCTACTTCTGAATGTGTTAGTTTAGGTAGGTAGTGTTTTTCCAGGAATTCATCCATTTCTTCTAGGTTTTCAAATTTGTTAGAGTACAATTTTTCATAATAATCTGAAATGATTCTTTTAATTTCATTTGGTTCTGTTGTGATGTGGTCCTTCTCATTTCTTATTCGGGTTATTTGTTTCCTTTCCTGTATTTCTTTAGTCAGTCTAGCCAATGGTTTATCAATTTTGTTAATTTTTTCAAAGAACCAGCTTTTGGCTTTGTTAATTCTTTCGATTGTTTTTCTGTTCTCTAATTCATTTAGTTCAGCTCTAAATTTTTATTATTTGTTTTCTTCTGGTGCCTGATGGATTCTTTTGTTGCTCAGTTTCTATTTGTTCAAGTTGTCGGGACAGTTCTCTGATTTTGGCTCTTTCTTCTTTTTGTATGTGTGCATTTATTGATATAAATTGGCCTCTGAGCACTGCTTTTGCTGTGTCCCAGAGGTTTTGATAGGAAGTATTTTCTTTCTCGTTGCTTTCTATGAATTTCCTTATTCCCTCCTTGATGTCTTCTATAACCCAGCCTTTTTTCAGGAGGGTATTGTTCATTTTCCAAGTATTTGATTTCTTTTCCCTAGTTTTTCTGTTATTGATCTCTAGTTTTATTGCCTTGTGGTCTGAGAAGATGCTTTGTAATATTTCGATGTTTTGGACTCTGCAAAGGTTTGTTTTATGACCTAATATGTGGTCTATTCTAGAGAATGTTCCATGTGCGCTAGAAAAAAAAGTATATTTTGGAGCAGTTGGGTGGAGAGTTCTGTATAAGTCAATGAGGTCAAGTTGGTTGATTGTTGTAATTAGATCTTCCGTGTCTCTATTGAGCTTCTTACTGGATGTCCTGTCCTTCTCCGAAAGTGGTGTGTTGAAGTCTCCTACTATAATTGTGGAGGTATCTATCTTGCTTTTCAATTCTGTTAAAATTTGATTGATGTATCTTGCAGCCCTGTCATTGGGTGCATAAATATTTAATATGGTTATGTCTTCCTGATCAATTGTCCCTTTTATCATTATATAGTGTCCTTCTTTATCCTTTGTGGTGGATTTAAGTCTAAAGTCTATTTTGTCAGAAATTAATATTGCTACTCCTCTTCTTTTTTGCTTATTGTTTGCTTGATATACTTTTTTCCATCCTTTGAGTTTTAGTTTGTTTGTGTCTCTAAGTCTAAGGTGTGTCTCTTGTAGGCAGCATATAGATGGATCGTGTTTCTTTATCCAGTCTGTGACTCTCTGTCTCTTTATTGGTGCATTTAGTCCATTTACATTCAGGGTAATTATAGATAAATAAGTTTTTAGTGCTGTCATTTTGATGCCTTTTTATGTGTGTTGTTGACAATTTCATTTTTCCACATACTTTTTTGTGCTGAGGCGTTTTTCTTAGTAAATTGTGAGATCCTCATTTTCATAGTGCTTGACTTTATTTTAGTTGAGTCCTTACGTTTTTCTTGGTTTTTATCTTGAGTTATAGAGTTGTTATACCTTTTTGTGGTTACCTTATTATTTACCCCTATTTTTCTGAGTAAAAACCTAACTTGTATTGTTCTATATCGCCTTGTATCACTCTCCATATGGCAGTTCAATGTCTCCTGTATTTAGTCCCTCTTTTTGATTATTGTGATCTTTTACCTATTGACTTCCATGATTCCCTGTTATGTGTATTTTTTTTTTTTTAATTAATCTTAATTTGTTTGTTTTTGTGATTTCCCTATTTGAGTTGATATCAGGACGTTCTGTTTTGTGACCTTGTGTTGTGCTGATATCTGATATTATTGGTTCTCTGACCAAACAATATCCTTTAGTATTTCTTGTAGCTTTGGTTTGGTTTTTGCAAATTCTCTAAACTTGTGTTTGTCTGTAAATATCTTAATTTCGCCTTCATATTTCAGAGAGAGTTTTGCTGGATATATGATCCTTGGCTGGCAGTTTTTCTCCTTCAGTGTTCTGTATATGTCGTCCCATTCCCTTCTTGCCTGCATGGTTTCTGCTAAGTAGTCTGAACTTATTCTTATTGATTCTCCCTTGAAGGAAACCTTTCTTTTCTCCCTGGCTGCTTTTAAAATTTTCTGTTTATCTTTGGTTTTGGTGAGTTTGATGATAATATGTCTTGGTGTTTTTCTTTTTGTATCAATCTTAAATGGGGTTCGATGAGCATCTTGGATAGCTATCCTTTCGTCTTTCATGATGTCAGGGAAGTTTTCTGTCAGGAGTTCTTCAACTATTTTCTCTGTGTTTTCTGTCCCCCCTCCCTGTTGTGGGACTCCAATCACCCGCAGGTTATCCTTCTTGATAGAGTCCCACATAATTCTTAGGGTTTCTTCATTTTTTTTAGTTCTTTTATCTGATTTTTTTTCAGCTATGTTGGTGTTGATTCCCTGGTCCTCCAGATGTCCCAGTCTGCATTCTAATTGCTCGAGTCTGCTCCTCTGACTTCCTAGTGCGTTGTCTAATTCTGTTATTTTATTGTTAATCTTTTGGATTTCTACATGTTGTCTCTCTATGGATTCTTGCAACTTATTAATTTTTCCACTATGTTCTTGAATAATCTTTTTGAGTTCTTCAACAGTTTTATCAGTGTGTTCCTTGGCTTTTTCTGCAGTTATCCTAATTTCATTTGTGATATCATTAAGCATTCTGTAAATTAGTTTTTTATATTCTGTATCTGATAATTCCAAGATTGTATCTTCATTTGGGAAATGTTTTGATTCTTTTGTTTTGGGGGGTTGGAGAAGCTGTCATGGTCTGCTTCTTTATGTGGTTTGATATGGATTGTTGTCTCCGAGCCATCACTGGGAAACTAGTTTTTCCAGAAAATCCGCTAAAAAAAAAATGCAGTCAGATCCCTATCAGAGTTCTCCCTCTGGCTCAGGGTATTCAGATGTTAATGAAGCGGCCTGGGGAGGGAGGGGGAGGGAACAGAGAGATAGGAGAGTAGCACCTCAGAGTATAGCCAGAGTTGCTTGTCTTGCTTGGAATGACTATTATATCTGAGATTCCCGCGGGCGCGTCGCCTATGTGTGCTGGCTGTGTGGAGATTGCCCCCGGGGGGTCTGGCCCGCTGGAGTCACGGTCAGATCCTCCGCTTCCAGCCCCACGCCCAGCGTCAAGGCTCCCCTACTGGGACGGTGCACTCTCGACTCCAAATTCAGTCGCTGCCTCCCAGGGACTTCTCGTCCCTCCAGCCGCGTGGCCGTGCCGTCTCCGAGAACCAGTTGGGCCTCCTCCCGGGGTTAGTTCAGATGGGTGGAGCAGCTCCCCGTGCTTGTGCCGTGACCGAGTGTCCCGGCTGGGACGCTGTTCTCCCCGCTCCAATACCAGTCGCTGCCTCCCGGGGATTTCTCCTACCGGCTGTGTCCCACGCCGCCCTGCGCGACCCGGCTGGTCCCCTTCCCGGGGTTAGTTCAGGGGGGTGGAGCAACTCTCCGTGTTTATGGCGTACCTGCGTCCAGTCCCAGTTCCTGCGGGACGGTTCCCTGGCTCGGATGCTGCTCTTTCTGCTCCAAGACCAGTCACTGCCTCCCGGGGACTTCTCCTACCGACCGTGTCCCACGCCGCCCGTGGAACTGGCTGGTCCCCCTCCCCGGGTTAGTTCAGGAGGGTGGAGCAGGTCTCTGTGCTTGTGCCGTACCTGACTGGTACGCTGGGCTCCAGGCTCTGGAAACAATCACTGCTTCCCTGTATTAGTTCGTTCTCCGTCTCTAAATCTGTGTTTGTTGTTCAGGGTTCGTAGATTGTTATGTATGTGATCGATTCACTTGTTTTTCCGTGTCTTTGTTGTAAGAGGGATCCGAGGTAGCGTCTGCCTAGTCCGCCATCTTGGCTCCGCCCCTAGCCAGCCTCAGGGCACTGATTTTTAACTAGGTGTGATTTAGTTCCCAGGCAATATTTGGCAAAATTTTGATTGTCATAGCTAGGGGAGGGTGCCGCTGGAATCTAGGGAGTAGATAGACACCAGGGATGCTACTAAACATCCTACAATTCACAAGACACTTCCTCCCCAAGCACCACAGCAAAGAATCATCAGCCTAAACTATCATTAGTGAGAAGGTTGAGATGCCTTGGTATAAGGCAAATAAAAGATCATTTAAAACATTATGGTAAGCAGAATAATACACCCCTCCCCTGCCATGCACACCACAATTTTGTCCATGTCCCAATCCTTGGAACCTATGAATAAATCACCTTACATGGCAAAAGGGTTTTTGCAGATATGATTAACTAGAGGATACTAAAATGGAGAGTATCATGGATTATCCAGGAGGGCCCAATATAATCACGAGGATTCTTGTAATGAAAGAACCCTTTATAAAAGCTTGTAACAACAAAAGAAAAGGCCAGAGAAACGATTTTTTTTCTTTTTGTTATACTTTAGGTGAAGGTTTACAGAACAAACTAGTTTCTCATTAAACAGTACACATACTGTTTTATGACATTGGTTAACAACCCCATGGCATGTCAACATTCTCCCTTCTCGGCCTTGGGTTCCCTATTACCAGCTTTCATGTCCCCTCCTGCCTTCTAGTCCTTGGCCCTAGGCTGGTGTGCTCCTTTAGTCTCTTTTTGTTTTATGGGCCTGACTAATCTTTGGCTGAAGGTGAACCTCAGGAGTGACTTCATTACTGAGCTAATAGAGTGTCTGGGGGGCCATACTCTCAGGGTTTCTCCAGTCTCTGTGAGGCCAGTAAGTCTGGTCTTTTTTGGGAGTTAGAATTTTTTCTGTATTTTTCTCCAGCTCTGTCCAGAACTCTCTATTGTGATCCCTGTCAGAGTAGTCAGTGGTGATGGCCGGGCACCATCTAGTTGTACTGGACTTAGTCTGGCAAGGCTGTGGTAGTTGTGATCCATTAGTCCTTTGGTCTTATCTCAGAGGAAGAGATTTGAAGAAGTTACACTCCTGGCTTTGATGATAGAGAAAGATGTGATGTGATTGTTAAGTTGTGTGTTAACATGGCTAGGCCATGATTCTCAGTGGTTTGGCAGGTGTGATATAGTTTGGCAGTTGTATGATGATGTGATCACTTCCATTATGAGATTTGATATGTTGTGATCACCTCCATGATGGGATCTGCTGTGAATAGCCAACCAGTTGAAAGAGAGTTTCCTTGGGGGTGTGTCCTGCATCCAATATAGATGAACTTTCTGGCAAGGCTTGTGGGCTTTTGCTCATTTGGATCCTGCAGCTGGACCCTGTTCATCTGACCTTCACTTCTTGGGACTTGATCTAGCAGCTTATCTGTTGTGTTGCCTGCTGACTTTGGGATTTGTCGGTCTTCACAGCCTAGGAGCAAGAGTCTTGCTGATCTTGGGTTTGCCAGCCCCATGGCTATGTGAATCAGGAGAAGCCTCCAGCCTGACCCACAGACTTGGGACATTCCAGCCTCTACAACCACATGAGCCATTTCCTTGATACAAATCTCTCTCTATATATATCTATACTCTTTACTGTTTTTCTTCTCTAGATAACCCAGCCTAAGATAGGTGAAAAACCCAAAAACTATAGATTGCCTCTAGACACTGGAAAAGAGAAGGAAAGTGATCTCCCCTATACCTCCAGGAGGAACACAGACCTACTGACACACTGATTTTAGCCCAGTAAAATTCACTTTGGATGTCTGATCTCCAGCATTGTAAGATATTAAATTTGTGTGGTTTTAAGCCACTAAGTTTGCAGTAATTTGTTATAGTAGTAATAGGAAACTAATAGAGACGTATTTAGATCAAGTTGGACACCAAGTAGAGATATCTAGTAATGAGGAAGAATGAACCCAGCTAACAATATTGTTCGGGTGTCATTAACACGTAGAGATCATGAAACTACATGTACTGATGAGGTCTCCCTTATGAATAATGTGCAGGTTGAGAAAAGCTCAAATAAAAGGTCTGGAAATAGCCACAATTACCATAATGTAACAGAAGAGGATTTAGTGAAAAAGCGTAGCTAGAAAGAGATATGGTGGTGAGAGCCAGTAGAGACCAACATTATGGAAAAGAAAGAAGAGAATTTCAAATAAAAGGAAGTAGCAAATAATGATAACTGAAACCAAACCGATTGTCTTTGAGTTGATTCCGACTAATAGTGATCCTATAGGACAGAGTAGAACTTCCCCATAGGGTTTCCAAGGAGAAGCTGGCAGATTTGAACTGCCGACCTTTTGATTAGCAGCCAAGTGCTTAACCACTGTACCACCAGGGATCCAGCAAATAGTGATAAGTATGTAAAATAAAGATCGAAAAGGGTTTATTGGATTTAACCAGAGATCATCAGTGACCTCATTTAAAGCAATTTCAGTAGCAGACCAGGGACAGAGTACATGCAGCAGTGGGTCAAGTAGTGAACTATGATCAGGAATGGAGAAAAAAAAAAAAAAAGTTTTCATTTTTAAGGTACACATCTGAGAAGCAAGAGAAATATTTGATAGAGAGGGATATAGGGTGACTTGAAGGTTTGTGTGTGTGTGTGTATAAGCCTGTGTGTTTTTAAGAGAACTTTGGACATGTTGAAGGTGAAGAGAGAAAGAGACACTTCTATGCTGAAACAGAAAGAAAGAAAGGAAACATTGATATAAAGTTCTTAACATTTTTGACAGGTTCTCTCCATTTTCTTGTAAACTTGGAGTCAGATGTTCTTAAAGAAATTTATGTAATAAATTTATGTGAAATGGTAAAGGGTGATACAACTGGAAGACATAAGCTTCAAGTTAGCATTTGTATAAATGAGTCTCCCGAGTAGTTGTCCTTTAGATTTTTTTTTTTTTTTGGAAACATATATGTAACAAAACACTTGACATTTCAACAGTCTTCTCATGTACAGTTCACTGACATTAAGTTCATCATGTTGTAACCAGCAACCTTACCTGTTCTCAAATTATACCATCGCCCTTAACAGAAGCACTGAGCCTTCCTTTCCCCCTCCCTTGTACCCACCTTCATTATCCACTAATAAACTGGTCTCTATACACTTGCCTGGAGTCCTGGTGGCTCGCTCAGTGGTTAAGAGCTCAGCAGCCAACCAAAATGTTGGCAGTTGAGATCCACCAGCTGCTCCTTGGAAACCCTATGGGGCAGTCCTACTCTGTCCTGTAGGGTTGATATGAGTTAGAATTGACAACAATGTGTTTAGTTTCTTTTGATTTATACGCTTGCCTATTCTAGATAGTTCATGTAAGTAGGATCATACAATATATGTCCTTTTGTGACTTATTTTACTCAAATGTTTTCAAGGTTCATTCATGTTATAGCTGTATTAGGATTTCTTTTCTCCTAAAGAGCTGGCTTCATGCAGCAACACTTTCAAAGTCTTTGTAGTATTTCAAAAGAGGGAGACTGTAGCTATCAGTTCATTGGGCTACAGGCAAACTGGTGTGATCAAGGAAAAGTAAGATTTTAGGTAAAATGAAGAACTGGAGGAAATTGTTTTCAAAATAAAAAGGAAAATAGAGTTTTTAAGGAGAGTGGGAAGCTGGGTTAACGGGAGCGATCACAGAGTAGTGAGGAGGGGGATGTATATGAATAGACCTAGTTTCGGCTATTTTGTTGTACGCTTTAGAAGTATATGTTATACTTACTATAAAACGCTTATACAGGATAATTTCATTATAGATTATTTTGCTTAGAATTTAGGGTATGTGTTAGTTTAAATGGTTATTTTAAATTAAAATGACTTACATACCATTATTGGTGACATGGCCATTCCTAAAAAGAAATGGTCCAAGGTCAGTTATAGAATATTGAATCACACTTTCATTAAGCCAATAACAATTAGAATTAATAGAATTTTCTGAACGAAATAAAGGTTATGCCAAGGTTTTGCTGACTGGGCTCTAACTTTATTGCCATGGATTAGACGTAAAAATGACCTTAAGTAATTTTCCTTACAATTATGTTCTGTACACAAGCTTTAAAATTACTTTATAGAAATACTTACCTAGATAATATGATGACATCTAAAAAAAATACAAATTATTATTATTTCAGTATTTTTTATTACTGAGGAAAAGAGTTTACTGATAGTATCAAAGTCAGATTTGCATCATACAGAATTTTGATGCAACCCATTAAAATCAAGAGAATTGTTATTCAATTTACTTTACAACAATTGCCTAGCAACTTTTAGGAAATCAATAGCTTATTTCCCAAGGACTTTAATTTACAACTCCCTTTAC
Organism: Loxodonta africana; assembly: GCF_030014295.1. Taxonomy (NCBI): domain Eukaryota; kingdom Metazoa; phylum Chordata; class Mammalia; order Proboscidea; family Elephantidae; genus Loxodonta; species Loxodonta africana. The sequence goes on from NC_087345.1 coordinate 47,238,484, forward strand.
ATATATATATATATATTTTTTCATTTCTCTACCTACCTAATTTTAGTTTGAAGTTGTCATTTAAGCAATACTAAAATGTTTGGGGAAGAGAAACAAATTAATCTTTTCAAAAGGAAATATTATCAAATCTAAAACTACCATAAATATCTTCAAATTAAAAAAAAAAAATCACATCATACTTCTAACCTTAGGTTAATAAGTGTAGCTTGCAAAGATGAGTTAATAATTAAATATCTTTGACAGAAATCCAGTATCATGTATTGATGAATGACTTCGTATGATCCTTTCAGATGAAATATTGCTGGTCAAATGAGCTTCATGCCCAGATAACATGAATATTGCCTTTATCATTCAGAAAAAAAAAAAAAAAATATATATATATATATATATATATAAACAAAACATGTTAACTAGATGTAAAGTAGAAAATAAAGTCACTAGTAATTTCATCATAATATCTTAGCATATTCCAATATATCTTAGATTTGTAGGCTCATAACCATTAATGTTAATTTTTTTATTAGAATAGCTAACCTTTTATACAGTGTTACTGGGTACCTGGCCTTGTAAGTGGTTTTCATTTTGTAACTTGTTTATACCTCATGAAATTCCTATGAGGTAGGCAATATTACCATTATGCCAGTTTTATAGATGAGCTAATTAAGATATATAACATAAAAAAGGTAAATCCTTTGAGGACATTATACAGGCAGTAAATATAGAGCCAGGCTATAAGGTGGCAACATTCACTGTTCAGTTGGAGTTAGCTTCCTGCATTCTTATCCAGAACTTTCCTTCTTCTAGTACATATTGAGCCAAGATAATAATAACACACGTATGTATATGACTTTTACACACAATTTTATGTTCCTTAAATATATGGATTTTTTTAAATCTTCACGACAAATGTTTGAGCAGGTTCAAATATATTTTACAGACGAGGAGACTAAAGCTCAGGCAGGGATCAAATAAGTGACTCAAAATATGACGAGAAGAGCCGAGATTTGACCCACAGTCAGTGTATCTGCAGAGGCTATGCTGTTCACTACTGTTCTGTGCTTTATCTTAGACTTTGGCTGAGATGTCCACCTGTCTGATGTTCTTTTGTTTCATATTCTCCTAATTGAACCATTAAGACAGGCCACGCAAACACACACACACTCACACACAAAAGTCTGGCCACAATTCATCCCGTGGATCTAAACCTATGTACTTGTTTGAGAGTTGGCTAAAAAGCATTTCTGAGTTAGTGGTTAGCTAAAGAGAATTTCAAGATAAAAGGAGAATAATTTTTAGACCTTAGCTGTAATTTTTACCTTCAAGGGAAGGATAGAAGAAATGGAGCCCTTGAGATATGATACCATTGTGGATGTCTTGATTCAAGTTTGCAAACAAATAACCCTGCTGGTGTGGAGCTTATGTTTTAGTATTTGGAGAAATCTCCATTTTCTTATCTTGATTTCTTTTTGCCATGAACTTGTAGATCCTAGGGATACAATTAGAGTAAGACAAAAGATGGTCCTGACTGTCTCCCCTGCCCCCAATGATTTTATCTCCTAGTGTGAGTGACAGACAACTATAAAGTAAACATGCACAGACATACATCTCTACATATGTGGATACGTATATAACAGTGTGAAGGTATTATGACTTAGAGAATAACAGGGAAGTGAAAGATCTCCTCTATATAGGGTAATAGGAATAGACTTAAATTTAACATTTGAACTGACATCTGAAATACAAGAAGGAGACAACCAATCTAAGTGTTGGGTAAGGAGAATTTCAGGCAGAAAAACCTTCCCTGCAGTGGGAAATGCATTAGTACATTAAAAAAATTCTAGAAGTTCTTCCTGGCCCTGCTAACAGGAAACATTGTTCATTTGTCTGTTTTTGTGGTTGGGTATGCCTAATCAGACCAGGCTCGGTAAAACAAAGGATGTTCTGATGCCAGTGACTTGGTCCCATCACGTTGATGATGGTGTTTTGACTGCATCATATATTCAGATCCTTTAACTCTGCCCTATCATAATTGTTTTCTTTTTCTTCCAGGGAATAAACAAAAAAAATCAAGTACTTTTCTAAGAGTAAATAATCAACACACATGCAACTGACACAAGTTAAAACTTTACAATGTGAAAAATGTTATTACGCTAAAATTTGTCTGAATATTTTTGGGTGCTTATTATGAGCCCAGCACGAGCAAAAGAGTCAAAAATTCCTGCCCTTGCAGAGGTTATAGCCTCTTGCAGCTTCTAGATTTGTTAGAAAGGAGGAATATTGGACTTGAAAAGAACAAAGGATAAGAAGGAAAAAGAGGTGGAGAGGTAGAAGAGTAGGAAGGGAAAGGAATAGGAGAAAAAAGAGCTCACTATGACAAAGGCTACAACTATTAAAATTTGGCAAGCAAAAAAAAAAAAACAAGTTAGTGATTAGTCAAACTGTATTCTAAAATTAACAGAGAAAAAGAATCAATACTGAAGAAAATCATAATAGTAAAAGAAAAAGAAAAATGGGAACTCTTACAATTTATGGGGAATTGATCAAGGAATTTATTGTCTTATTTGATTTTTCCTGGAAAAATATTTTTTCACAAATGAATCAGTCTTGGCATAATGGTGATTAAAATGCTTTTTATTTATTAAAAATTATTCACAGTTTTCTTAAAGTGAAGATTCGAGAAATAATGCCATGTGCTCAACCTATTGTTTTCCCCATGTCTTTCTTCAGAATTTATGTTGTTGTCGTGTCACTTACATGTGACATCTAGACACTAACTTTCTAGGGTTGTCTTCTTAGCTATGACTATTTCCACACATTATTTTGGAAAGTTTCCATAGCATTTCAGCTTCCGAATCCAGTATATATACGTCTTTTACATATATATATGTACACACAGATATATTTTTTAAAAAGTATATATTTTAGATATATGTACATATATATTTTAATTTGTCTGAGTTTGACTCTTAAACTGAAGTTTATTTAAATTGAGAAGATGGCATTTCAGGGGCTGGCACTGTGACATTCTGGAAGAGGACTTCTTGAGCGAATGGGAGAGCACTTCTTAGACAAGCCTGTTGTGAGACCAGGCTAACATTCCTTCAATACTGTGATCCATCGGCTATATCAACTGTCTCTATAGACGAAACAAAACAAAAAACCAAAACCCCTTGCTGTCAAGACCATTCTGACTCACAGTGACCCTATAGGACACAGTAGAACTGCCCCTATAGGTTTTCCGAGGCTGTAATCTTTGTAGCCTCATGAGGAGGGTTCAGTCCCTGGAGAAACACATCGCGCTTGGTAGAGGGTCAGTGAAAAAGAGGAAGACCATCAATGAGATGGACTGACACAGTGGCTGTAGCAATGGGCGCAAGCATAGCAACAATTGTGAGGATGGCACAGGACCTGGCAGTGTTTTGTTCTGTTGTGCATAGGGTCGCTATGAGTCAGAATCCACTGGACGGCACCTAACAACAACAACAACAACAACAACAATCTTTCCAGAAGCAAACTGCCAGATCTTTCTCCCACGGAGCACTTGATGGGTTCCAACTGCCAACCTGTCAGTTAGCACCCTGTTCCATACATTATCCTGTTCCCTTGCCCCCCAGCACCCTCAGGACACAGACGTCATTTTTCTTCACTTTTTACAGTGATAATATTGAGGATCAGTGAAATTAAGCAACTTGCTTAAAACCATACCAGTAAAAAAGAAGCTGAGGTAGGGTTTGAACCTGGGTCTAAGAACTTGTGGGCACTGGGCTCCCATACACTAGGTGTCTCATTGCCAGTAAAATACCTCAGGTTCATTCCCACCTGCTGCTGGTGATCAAGGAAAGATTGTTCATGAGACCACGGAAGTGTACTCAGTATTTTGCCCTGGGCAAAGTGCTCTGAAGTGGAGAGAACGATGAGACTAGATCCCACCCATGGAGTACTTAACAGTCTTCCATCAAAACTGAAGAATAGTTTTAGGGCCCTTTTCTCCAAGCAGCCTTCCCTGACCACCCTTTTCCCTTTCTGAGTTCTTTGGACACTCTTAATTAGCCCTTGTTATTAGGTGCCACTGAGTCCATTTTGACTCATAGGCACCCCATGTGACAGAGTAGAACTGCCCCATAGATTTTTTTTTATGGGTGGGCGGGGGGTGGGGAGTGGAGGGGGAGGCTTTAAAGAACAGAAATTTATCACAGTTCTGAAGGCTACAAATCCAAATCAGGATCTCAGGTTTGTTGATTTCCTCCTTATTGGTAAAAAAAATTGGTAGCGCTGGGAAAATCTAGTATAATTTTAAGCTAAATGTCCTTTAACAACATTCCAAACATGTCTGTGTACTTACAGCTTAGAAAAAAACAATTTTAAAAAGTTTTGGGGTTAATATCCTTTCACAACAGGTTGAATTTAATTTAATCATTTAAATGATGCAAAAAAAAATGCCTGATTTTTAAAAAATTTGCTTCTGTTTAATTTTCTGACCTTTAAGCCAAAGACTAGTTTAACTTAAAGCCTGCAAGGAAATCTTTTGTATGTTAAAAACAGTTGGAGAAATGTGGTTCCATTTTTTTTTTTCTTCAGCAATGAATAGACAGTTTTTCTTTGTTTGATTTGTTTGTTTTTCTCCTACCAAGTTTCAGAAATATCCGTGCAGATATGCAATAAGAAAAGGGAACTACTTTTCTATGTCCCGTGTCTATGACTATTAGGCAAATGAAATAATATATGAATATTTTGCCCTTTTTCATAGTGATAGTGATAAACTGATTTTACAACCTTCATAAAGATAAATGTAAAGAGTTCTTTAAAGTCAATGATGAAAATTATCTGCAAGATGGGAAAAGAAAACAAAATATATAAGGATCAACAATTTGATTCTGAAATTCAGTTATACACACTTAAACAATTTCAGAATTCTGTATTTCAGATGATAAATATTAAGAATATATCCCTGATTCGGAGAGATCACTGGCATGACCTTCAGGAATCTACTTCTTTAATTAATTACATTGTAGAAAGAAGGCTCACAACCTAGAGAAGTTCTTCCTAAACAATTTTATATTATGCTTTCAGAAAAAAGAATTTTTGCAAACTCCTTTTTTGTTGTTGATGAAAGCAATTTTAAGCTTCAAGTATTGTTGCTATTCACTGACACTTCTATAAAAAGAAATCGAAATTTGCTTTTGTAACAACATTCCTACTATTTTATTTTTTGGTATTAATTTTGACTCTAAGTGGTTTTTTTGTATTTATCTTGGTTTTTTCTAGGACAAGATACTGTAATTCTCTTCTATCAGCTGAGAAAGATCATTTTTCTCCACTTTCCAGCATTTATGCTTTCAAATATTATCAAAATAAAGGTTTATTTTATTTGATTGCTTACAGAAAAAAACCTCACTGTTCCTAAAAACCTAAGTAAACATTTAGAAACATATGGTAATTGAAAAGTCATAATCTGTTACTATAGTAATAGCAACCTGTTTATACAAGAGGATTTTGTGATTTGAATATTGCTAGTTGTCTAATCTGGAAAGAAGATTTAATATCAAATGTGTGCTTTATTTAGAAGAGTCTGTGGTTATGTAAAATTATTCAGCCTATATTGAACTATAGACTGAGTTCTAGCTGAAATGAATATTTTGAGATACAGCCTCTATTTGAGGTTATAGAAATGACCATTTCATATTAACAGTTATAGGAAAAAAAATTTCATAATGTATTATCCAATTGCTATCTGGTTTAGAAAAATGGATTTATTTTTAATGAGTTTTGCAATGCAGTCTACCTGTCAATAAGTTGCATTACTCTCTGGGAAGGTGTATAAATCATCATTTCTGAATCTATCTATTCATATTTTAATCAATTCAGTAGCCACCAGAGGGTGGCTATTGAAAGGAATATTGTGACAAATTGATTTGTAAATTGAATGACCATCACCTAATTTATCTCTTTGGATTCATATAGAGAAAGGTTTGTTAATCTTTCTGAGTTGAAGGCACACTCTAAATCTAGAAATTTGGAGACTCACTTGAAAGAATTAAAAGACTGAAAATGAGATTAGATTAGTTAGCAGTGATTATAAAGCAATCATTATGAAATTAAAAAAGGGTTGCACGGTGAATATAAAAGCAGGCACAGACATATTATTCATTTGATCCTCCTCAGAGTATTGTGGCTCCTTGAGCAGTACAGTGTAGCGGCCTGAACACAGGTGACTGCAGTCTAGTAAATATATTATTCCAAGTTTCAGGAAATAAGCTCTTTTCTTTGCATCTCTTTAAAGCTACGTTATGTCTTTTATTTTTTACACCTAGCAAGCGGTATCCTGGTCCACACTGCATTGACAACCGGCTAAGGAATGCTCTGTTTAGTAGACAGTGTTGTAACTGTATCTATACTGTTAGAACTTAGCTTCCTTTTAGACAAAGCACATTGTGCACACTGGAGACAAAAGACTTCCAGAATGCCATGCGCTACAGCACATTGATTGAGGGCCACTAATCTGAATGTTTGAAAACCCTGGTGGGTGCAGTGTTTAAAAGCTATAGCTACTAAACCAAAAGGTTGGCAGTTTGAATCTACCAGGTGCTTCTTGGAAACCCTATGGGGCAGTTCTATTCTGTCCTTCAGGGTTTCTGTGAGTCAGAATGGATGAGATGGCAATGGGTTTTTTTGGGGGGAGGGGTTTAATCTTAATGTTTGTATAGGAAATATGATTTAATCAATAAACTCCTTTGATTATGGATTGGTTTCAAGTCCTCTATCAGTAACTAAAATAAACTCTCAGAAACGTAAGACAGTCCTTATAGAAACAAAATACAAAATGATACAGAGAAATAAATAAAGGGTCCAAATAATTCCACCAACAACCTATAAAAGCATATATACTGCACATTTTAATACAATATGATTGGATTGATTAAACATATTTCTGCATAACTGTATGTGTCTCCAAATAAATAATGATCAAATTTTTGGTTACCTGCCAAGACAATATTGACAGTCTTCTTAATTACGCAAATGGGAATAGAGTATCTTCAATTGAGAATATTTGGATAAAAATACAATGCAGACCTTGTTCTAAAAACTGTATGGTGGGACATTTCTCCTCCTCCTAAACCTAGTCTTGGCCATGTGATTTCTTTTGCCAGTGAGACATTAGCAGATATGAGGCAGCCAGAATCTGAAAAGTGCTTATGCAGTGGGGCTTGCTCTCTTGTTCAGTTGGAATCCTGATAGCACCGTGTGAATAAGCCTGAGCCAGCCTGATGGAGCCTGAGGCACTCTGGCTGACAGCCTGCCAACTGCCATTTCTGTGAGTGAGGCCATCCTAGACTACCTAATCCCAGTTAAACCAGCAGCTGACTACAGAATTTCAGCTCTATTAGCCGAGACTGAAAGAGCCATCAGTGACCCCCTGTAATTATGCACAATAACAAAGTTTAGTTTATTTTAAGCTGCCACTACTAGATATGGGTTTTTTACTACACAGCAAGCACTAAGTGATATATTATTGGATTTAGATAGGCTTAGTTACAATTCTTGTGTCTAATAGATGCAGGCGATGTCACTGTAGGCTAGTTAATGGCATTTTATTACAGTCAGTTTCCTGTTCTGTAAAGTAGATGCTAAAAATGCCTTAGAATATTCTTGCAAAATTAATATAATATCACACTGATTGAGGGTAGGGTAGAACAGCTGATTAATATAATTGCTGTCAATAAGTTTTACACCTGTTAGAAGTTGAATTGGCAAAAATTGTCTTATAGTGTATTTAAAACAATGACAAAAAAAAAGTAGCTGTTGAGACTGCTTATGTACAATCAAATACCTCATGGGCTTTGGTTCCTTTGATTAGATGTTTAGGATCATGGTTTCATGGAACATCCCAGTGAATTGGCCTAATATCATAGTTAGTGCTTCTGTTCTACCTCCTAGTTCATTGCATTGTGCCTGAGGTCTTAAAAGCTTTCAAGTGGCCATCCAAAGCACAGCAATTGTTCACCATTTGCCTAGAGCAACAGAGGAAGGTTAGTCTGGAATAGGAGGAAGAAATGGAATGTGTGGTTAATTGCCTCCACGAACCACTGCATCTTTTGCCATGACACCAGAAGAACTGGATGGTGCCCTTCTGCCCAACTGAACATTTTGACCAAAGAATCTATAGAAAAATCCTGATCAAAAGGGGGAAATGTAGAACAAAGTTTCAACTTCTCATGGAATACAGATTTTCTGGAGCCATGGTGGCTAGATAAACCCCTGAAACTATTGTCCTGAGATAATCTTTAAACCTTAAACCAAAAATATCTCCTAAAGTCTTTTAAGGTTAAACAGTAGTTTAGCTTAACTAGTAAAGACTGTCTCTGCTGTGAGCATTGTGCTCTTTTAAGGTCTGTCTGTGTAGGATAAAACCGACAACAGCAACTGGAAAGATTAGATAGGAACCTCAGGGGGCAGAAAGTTTATGTTAACAGAGGAGAAACAACTCAGAAAAGGAGGGTAAGAATGGTTGAACAACTTGAAGAATGTTATCAATGTCACTGAATTGTACATGTAGAAATTGTTGAATTGATGTGTGTTCTGGTGTGCATATTATCAATAATAACAACAAAAGTAAAATAAAATAATGCTATAAAGTGACTAAAGCACTTAGTACTTTGCCTGGCACATAGTAGGTACCTTATATAACTTTATTACCTTGATTTTAAAAGTCCTATAAATTTAGGATACAGTGGGAAAAAAAAATCATAGAACAAAAAATTGAATTCAGGAAAAAGACACCAGACCTACTGGTCTGACAAGACTAGAAGAACCCCTGAGACTATGGCCCTAATACACCCTTCCGTACTGGAACTGAAGTCATTACCGAGACCACCTTTTAGCCAAACCATAGGCAGTTCCAGAAGATAAATAATCACACCCAAAAAGAACATGCTCCTTAGAATAATCAATTGTATAAGATCAGAAGGACAAGATTTGCTCCAAAGCAAGGATGAGAAGGCAGGAAGGGGTAGCAGATCAAGACAAAAGGAAACAGCGAACTAGGACGGAAATGGGGAGAGTCCTGACACATTGTGGGGAATGAAACCAATGTCATGGAACACTTTATGTACAAACTATCGAATGGGAAACTAATTTGCTCTGCAAACTTCCATCTAATGTGCAATAAAAATTAAAAAAAAAAAATCCTATAAATTTAATAAGGTATTTTTTTTAAAAAGTGACCAAATAACCAGACCAATTTTAAAAATTTATAATACTGTCTTTCATCGATGTTTGTCATCAGTGTCTGGCCATTCTGAGAGTTAATTGGGTGTGTGTCAAGGATTATAAAACCAGATAAGTGAAACTTGTCAGTGAGGGCCCAATAAAAGGGTATATAAAGTCAATCCTATGTAACTACTTTATGATTAATATAAACATTATATAGGTACTATGTCGGAAACCCTGGTGGCATAGTGGTTAAGTGCTAGGGGTGCTAACCAAAGGGTCAGCAGTTCGAATCCACCAGGCCCTCCTCGGAAACTCTATGGGGCAGTTCTACTCTGTCCTATAGGGCCGCTATGAGTCGGAATCGACTCAACAGCACTGGATACTGGGTTATGGTACTATATCATTAACATAACAGGCATATAAAACTAATCCTCTACATTTATCTTTTTCATATTATCACTTGTGAACTGGTGTGTGTGTGTGTAAAAAATTTACTCATCAACTGCCTTAATTATGTAAACAGCATCCACTGTTTGGTTATCCCAGTGGCTAATGTCAGATGAATAGAATCAAATTTCTTCAGCCAGAAGTAACTATTGTCTAAGGAAATCATAATAATTAGAAGAAAATTAATGAGAGACTTTTTAAGATCAGAATTATGGAGAGAAATCAAAAGGGGGAAAATCTGTTTGAATATATAAAATAATAAAATATATGTAAGTTTAAAAAAATTAACTTAAAGACAAACCTTAAGCTGGGAAAAATAGTTTTAACAAATTAGCATATTTATTAGTTGACCAAATATTTGTCATGTGCCTACTATGGGTCAGTCACAAAAATCTTTGGGAACAATTTAATGAAATGTGAGACAGACAGGTTTTTTTTTTCCCCCATTGTACTTTAGGTGAAGATTTACAAAGCAAACTAGTTTCTCATTAAAATAATATACATACTAAAACTAGTTTCTCATTAAAATAATATACATATTAAAACTAGTTTCTCATTAAAATAATATACACATTGTTTTGTGATATTGGTTGCCAACCCCACGATATGTCAACACTCTCCCCTTCTCGACCTTGAGCTCCTCATTACCAGCTTTCCTGTCTCCTACTGCCTTCTTGTCCTTGCCCCTGGGCTGGTGTGTCTGTTTAGTCTCGTTTTGTTATGGGCCTGTCTAATCTTTGGCTGATGGGTGAACCTCAGGAGTGACTTCAGTACTCAGTTGAAAGAGTGTCCAGAGGGAGACAGACAGGATTTGTGACCTGATAGAGTTTATAGCCAAGTATTCACTCATTCATTCATTCCACACACATTTACTGAGTATCTGCAATATGTCAGGCACTGACCCAGTTGTTGGGCATTAAGTCGTACACAAAAAAGACATGGTCACTGTTCTCAAGGGAGGAAAAGGTGGTTATTAAATAATCAGACACACAAAAATGTAATTTCACACTTTATTAAGTATTATGAAAGAAAAGAGAGACAATTGAATGGTCAACAGCAAAATGCTTAAAGAGTTATGGTGAGGCAAGGACAGCTCTGAGGGAGCATAGAGAAGGAGGACTTGACTTATTTTTGAGTATGGAGACTAGAGATGATGTTTAACCTGAAAAAGGGTTAAAGATGAATTTTAACAGAAAACAAGGCATCAGTATAATACACCTGCTGTTGAAAAATTAAATACTGTTTGATGTTGTTAGATCCTTTCATTGAGTGTAGAGAACTTTGTAATTGTTTTAAGGAACTTCTCTCCGGCTTCTGTTAGTCTCTTCAGTGGAGATTAAATTTACCTCTACTCTTACTACCACATTCTAGGACTGTGATAAAGTATAATTCATTAAAGTACAATTAATTTTTCTTTCTCCCAAATCAACACAAGTGAAAGATGAACACCATCAAAATTTGTTACTCCTAAGGTTGTTGGTAAAATTTCACAGCCTATTATGCTTTGAATCGGAATCCACTTGAGGGCAATGGGCTTTTTTATTTATTTTTGTTGTTTTTATTATGCTTTGCAGTAGTACTGTGTTCTTACAGTTTACTCCTGAATGCTTTAAAATATGAGGAGAGAAATGAGGACAGGATTCTGATTACCTCAGAAGGTGGTATAGTAGAAGAGCGATATTTCCTTTAATTTTTTTTTTTTTTTTTTTCTTTTGGAGTAACAGATTCTGTATTTCTGAATTAGGATTAGTGGCTCCACCACTAACTAAAAAGTCAGCAGATCAAATCCAACAGCTGCTCGTTGGAAACCCTGTATGGGGCAGTTTTATTCTTCCTATAGGGTCACTATGAGTTGGAATGGACTCGGTGGCGATGAGTTTTTTGGTTTAGTGGAGCTGGGAAGAGACCTGTTGGTTCAGTGGTTAAGCGCTCAGCAGTTAATCGAAAATTCAGCAGTTAGAACCTACCAGCTGCTCCATGGCAGAAAGATGTGACCGTTTTTTCCCTAAATATTACAGCTTTGGAAACTCTGTGGGGTAGTTGTACTCTGTCCTACAGGGTCACTATGAGTCAGAATCGTCTCCACAGCAATATATATATATATATTTTTGGTGGAGCTGGGTGGTGCAAATGGTTAAGTGTTTGACTACTAGCCAAAAATTGGTGGTTCAGACCACACAGAAGAACCTCAGAAGATAGGCCTAGCAATCTTCTTCTGAAAGATCACAGCCTTGAAAACCTCATGGAGTAGTTCTACTCTGCACACGTGGGGTTCCATGAGTTGGAATCAATCTCTGTGGTAACTGACAACAACAGTAGAGCTGAGCGAAAACCTCTTCTTATTTCCTGAATGTGAACTATTTTGTTTTTACAAATAAGCATGCGTAGTTCTGATTGTGTTTATCAGTCCAGTTTCTTCTACATTCTAGTTCAGTAATCCTCAATCTTTAGCATGCATCAAAATCACATGAAGGGCTTGTTAAGAGACATTGCTTGCCCCATTCCCAGAGGTCCAGATTAAGTACATCCAAGGTGGAGTCCAAAAGTTTACATTTCTAATAGGCTCCCAGGTGATGCCAGTGCTGCTGATCCGAAGACAACTTTGAGAACCACTGCCCTAGTTAGTGAACATTCCTCACAAGCCCTTGAAAAAATGTTTAGTCATCATGTTTTAATTAAAGAGCATTGATTTTCTTTTTCCTAATCTACATCATTGGGAATAGTTCAATTAAAAAAAAAATCGGAAAAGGATCTACAAGGGACTGATAACTTGACACAAACTTAAATCAGAAGTGAGTACAGAAATATCATTTGCCTGATGCCCATATTGATTTGTTCACAGAGTGATAAAGATGGCGTAAATTCAAGATGGGAACGAAAATCTAGTTGGGGATGAATCAGTGTTGGCAGTTACTGTTGAAGTATTTTTTAAAGATAATCACAAATATGTGATTATTTTTAAATATGTAACTATTATAATTGCTTTAGACAAACTAACATTTAGATTAAATTAAAATTTAACCTCTTAAAATTACCTAAGTTTATAGGTCAACTGGGTTTCTTATAACTCTCTAGTTTGTAAAACTAGACTTCTTGAGCAATTGATCAATGCACTTTAATTTTCCACTTTCAACTGCTTATTTTATAAGTCGCAAGTACAGTGGCGTTTGAATATGAACTGTTTCAGAGTAAATCAATAACAATAAAGCCAGTGCATTTGGGAAATCATTTTGAACTTTTTAATCAATTTTTTTCCTCCTCCCGTGCGTCTGTCAGTTTGTTGTACTGTGGGAGCTTACATGTTGCTGAGATGCCGGAAGCTATGCCACCAGTATTCAAATATCAGGAAGGTCACACATTGGTGGACAGGTTTCAGCTAAGCTTCCAGACTAAGACAGACCAGGAAGAAAGACCTGATGGTTTACGTCTTAAAAAATTAGCTGTGAAAATGTTACGACAGCAAAAGATTGTCTGATATAGTGCAGAAGATGAAACCCTCAGCTTAGAAGGCACTCAAAATACGACTGGGGAAGAGCTGCCTCCTCAAAGTAGAGTCAGCTTTATTGATGTGCATGGAGTCAAGCTTTCGGCACCTTTGTTGCCAGTGTGGCATGACTCAAAATGAGAAGAAACAGCTGCAAACATCCGTTATGAATCGAAATGTGAAATGTACATAGTATGAATCTTGGAAAATTGGAAATTGTCAAAAATGAATTGGAACACATAAACATTGATATTCTAGGCATTAGTGAACTGAAATGGACAAGCATTGGCCATTTTGATTCAGACAATCATATGGCCTACTATGCCAGGAATGACAAATTGAAGAGGGATGGTGTTGCGTTCACTGTCAAAAAGAACATTTCAAAATCCATCCTGAAGTACAGAGTTGTCAGTGATAGGATAATATCCATACACCTACAAGGAAGACAAGTCAATACTATTATTATTTGAATCTATGCACCAAACACTAAGGCCAAAGATGAAGAAACTAAAAATTATTACCAACTTCTGCAGTCTGAAATTGATCAGATGTGTAATCAAGATCATTGATAATTACTGGTGATTGGACTGGAAAAAGTTGGAAACAGACGGTTTGGTAGTTGGAAAATATGGCCTTGGTGATAGAAGCAATGCCACGGATCACATGATAAAGAGTTCTAATCTATGGGGAAGTCCAGGATTCCATATTTTTCCTCGAAAAGTGTTCTGTTCCCTGGAGGCTAATAATTTTATTGCTTCTCCTAAGGAAATTTCATCTATGACCATGGCTTCAACTATATTTTGTATACTATTTGACTCATAAATCTGTATGTCTTCTTCAGACCTGTCTCCTGAGTCTCTAAATCAGTTTTCAACTGCCAAATGGACAGTATGATGTACTGAAAATAGAGTGCAGATTGGAGTCAGACAGATATGAATTTAAATACTGGCTCTTTAATACTGTATTAGTTTTGTGATATCAGGCATATAACCTAAGAATTCTGAGCCTCAGTTTTCCATTTGTAAGATGACAATAAAAATATCTCCGTAGCAAGACAATTATGAAGATTAAAGATTATAATGTACATCAGTAGTTATCAACCAGGTTGTTTTTGTCTCCCTTGGGTACAATGTCTGGAAACATAAATTTTGTTGTTGACACATGAGGGGAAAGCAGTGTTATTGACATCTAGTGTTTAGAGGCCAGAGATTAATCCTCTTCCAATGCAAGAACAGTGCTCCACAGCAAAGAGATATCTGGCCCAAAATGTCAATAGTGCTTAGGTTCAGAAACCCTAATGAATATAAGCATCTAGTACAATGCCTTGTTTGTGGAAAGCAAACAATACACGTTCAATGAATAAAACTATCTGTAGGCTTCTGGACTGGAAAAACAAGTCAACCGGATAATTAAAAACAGTGTCTTTCAATATAAAATTCGGTTTTGAACGCAGTACCCAAGATTAATTAAGGTGCAGTCGACAAATCCACTCTACAGACAACATTGATAACAATTTACAGCTGCCGTCCAACGAATAGATATTTTTTGTGAACACATCAGTATTTAAATTTTGGCCTTCTGATTTTTGGTAGTTCTGATATTCACTTTAATAATTTGCTAGGTTTTTGTTTGTTAATTGTTTGGTCTATTTTAGTATTATTATTATTTGTGTTTGATTATATGAAGAAAGCATTACTTCACATTTTACTTTCTCAGTTTTCTGTCATTGATCTTGAAAGTACAGCATTTCCAATTTAAATTTAATTTAGATCTTTGGATAATGACTATTATCTGTGGAAGGGAAGATATTCTGTTAAAAGTCAACAAGATCATTCTGCTAATATTTCTAATCAATGATGAGATAGTGTTTTCTGTCTCTTAAATTTTATTTATTTTGTTGTTGTTGAGGGTATACACAGCAAAACATATACCAATTCAACCCTTTCTGCATAAACAGTTCAGTTACACTGATTACATTCTTCAAGTTGTACAACCATTCTCACCCTCCTTTTCTGAGTTGTTCCTCTGCCATTAACATAAACACGCTACCCCCAAAGGTACCTAATCATTCCAGTTGCTGTTGTCAATTTAATCTCGTATAGGTAGTTCTGAAAAGAGCATAATGCCCAAGGCAGACATTTTTTACTAGTTAAGCTAAACTATTGTTTGGTTTTAAAAAGATTTCAGGGGATATTTTTGGTTTCCCTGACATGCAATTATTGGGGTTCAAAATTTACTTTTTTTTTTTTTAATAACTTTTATTAAGCTTCAAGTGAACGTTTACAAATCCAATCAGTCTGCCACATATAAGTTTACATACATCTCACTCCCTACTCCCACTTGCTCTCCCCCTCTTGAGTCGGCCCTTTCAGTCTCTCCTTTCCTGACAATTTTGCCGGCTTCCCTCTCTCTCTATCCTCCCATCCCCACTCCAGACAAGAGTTGCCAACACACTCTCAAGTGTCCACCTGATATAATTAGCTCACTCTTCATCAGCGTCTCTCTCCCACCCACTGACCAGTCCCTTTCATGTCTGATGAGTTGTCTTCGGAGATGGTTCCTGTCCTGTGTCAACAGAAGGTCTGGGGAGCATGGCCGCCGGGATTCCTCCAGTCTCAGTCAGACCATTAAGTTTGGTCTTTTTATGAGAATTTCGGGTCTGCATCCCACTGATCTCCTGCTCCCTCAGGGGTCCTCTGTTGTGCTCCCTGTCAGGGCAGTCATCGATTGTGGCCGGGCACCAACTAGTTCTTCTGGTCTCAGGATGATGTAGGTCTCTGGTTCATGTGGCCCTTTCTGTCTCTTGGGCTCTTAGTTGTCGTGTGGCCTTGGTGTTCTTCATTCTCCTTTGCTCCAGGTGGGTTGAGACCAATTGATGCATCTTAGATGGCCGCTTGTTAGCATTTAAGACCCCAGAAGCCACATTTCAAAGTGGGATGCAGAATGATTTCATAATAGAATTATTTTGCCTGTTGACTTAGAAGTCCCCGCAAACCATGTTCCCCAGACCCCCACGCTTGCTCCGCTGACCTTTGAAGCATTCATTTTATCCCAGAAACTTCTTTGCTTTTGGTCCAGTCCAATTGAGGTGACCTTCCATGTACTGAGTGTTGTCTTTCCCTTCACCTAAAGCAGTTCTTCTCTACTGATTAATCAATAAAAAACCCTCTCCCACCCTCCCTCCCTCCCCGCCTCGTAACCACAAAAGTATGTGTTCTTCTCAGGTTTACTATTTCTCAAGATCTTATAATAGTGGTCTTATACAATATTTGCCCTTTTGCCTCTGACTAATTTCCCTCAGCATAATGCCTTCCAGGTTCCTCCATGTTATGAAATGTTTCAGAGATTCGTCACTGTTCTTTATCGATGCGTAGTATTCCATTGTGTGAATATACCACAATTTATTTACCCATTCATCCGTTGATGGACACCTTGGTTGCTTCCAACTTTTTGCTATTGTAAACAGAGCTGCAATAAACATGGGTGTGCATGTATCTGTTTGTATGAAGGCTCTTGTATCTCTAGGGTATATTCCTAGGAGTGGGATTTCTGGGTTGTATGGTAGTTCTATTTCTAACTGTTTAAGATAACGCCAGAGAGATTTCCAAAGTGGATGTACCATTTTACATTCCCACCAGCAGTGTATGAGAGTTCCAATCTCTCTGCAGCCTCTCCAGCATTTATTATTTTGTGTTTTTTGGATTAATGCCAGCCTTGCTGGTGTGAGATGGAATCTCATCGTAGTTTTAATTTGCATTTCTCTAATGGCTAATGATCAAGAGCATTTTCTCATGTATCTGTTGGCTGCCTGAATATCTTCTTTAGTGAAATGTGTGTTCGTATCCTTTGCCCACTTCTTGATTGGGTTGTTTGTCTTTTTGTGGTTGAGTTTTGACAGAATCATGTAGATTTTAGAGATCAGGCGCTGGTCGGAGATGTCATAGCTGAAAATTCTTTCCCAATCTGTAGGTGGTCTTTTTACTCTTTTGGAGAAGTCTTTAGACGAGCATAGGTGTTTGATTTTTAGGAGCTCCCAGTTATCGGGTTTCTCTTCATCATTTTTGGTAATGTTTTGTATTCTGTTTATACCTTGTATTAGGGCTCCTAGGGTCGTCCCAATTTTTTCTTCCATGATCTTTATCGTTTTAGTCTTTATGTTTAGGTCTTTGATCCACTTGGAGTTAGTTTTTGTGCATGGTGTGAGGTATGGATCCTGTTTCATTTTTTTGCAAAGGGATATCCAGTTATGCCAGCACCATTTGTTAAAAAGGCTATCTTTTCCCCAGTTAATTGACACTGGTCCTTTGTCAAATATCAGCTGCTCATACGTGGATGGATCTATGTCTGGGTTCTCAATTCTGTTCCATTGGTCTATGTGTCTGTTGTTGTACCAATACCAGGCTGTTTTGACTACTGTGGCTGTATAATAGGTTCTGAAGTCGGGTAAGGTGAGGCCTCCCACTTTCTTCTTCTTTTTCAGTAGTGCTTTGCTTATCTGGGGCTTCTTTCCCTTCCATATGAAATTGGTGATTTGTTTCTCTATCCCCTTAAAATATGACATTGGAATTTGGATCGGAAGTGCGTTAAATGTATAGATGGCTTTTGGTAGAATAGACATTTTTACTATGTTAAGTCTTCCTATCCATGAGCAGGGTATGTTTTTCCACTTAAGTATGTCCTTTTGAATTTCTTGTAGTAGAGCTTTGTAGTTTTCTTTGTATAGGTCTTTTACATCCTTGGTAAGATTTATTCCTAAGTATCTTATCTTCTTGGGGGCTACTGTGAAAGGTATTGATTTGGTTATTTCCTCTTCGGTGTTCTTTTCGTTGATGTAGAGGAATCCAAGTGATTTTTGTATGTTTATTTTATAACCTGAGACTCTGCCAAGCTCTTCTATTAGTTTCAGTAGTTTTCTGGAGGATTCCTTAGGGTTTTCTGTGTATATAATCATGTCATCTGCAAATAGTGATAACTTTACTTCTTCCTTGCCAATCCGGATACCTTTTATTTCTTTGTCTAGGCTAATTGCCCTGGCTAAGACTTCCAACACGATGTTGAATAAGAGCAGTGATAAAGGGCACCCTTGTCTGGTTCCCGTTCTCAAGGGAAATGCTTTCAGGTTCTCTCCATTTAGAGTGATATTGGCTGTTGGCTTTGCCTAGATGCCCTTTATTATGTTGAGGAATTTTCCTTCAATTCCTATTTTGGTAAGAGTTTTTATCATGAATGGGTGTTGGACTTTGTCAAATGCCTTTTCTGCATCAATTGATAAGATCATGTGGTTTTTGTCTTTTGTTTTATTTATGTGATGGATTACATTAATGGTTTTTCTGATATTAAACCAGCCTTGCATACCTGGTATAAATCCCACTTGATCAGGGTGAATTATTTTTTTGATGTGTTGTTGGATTCTATTGGCTAGAATTTTGTTGAGGATTTTTGCATCAATGTTCATGAGGGATATAGGTCTATAATTTTCTTTTTTTGTAATGTCTTTACCTGGTTTTCGTATCAGGGAGATGGTGGCTTCATAGAATGAGTTGGGTAGTATTCCGTCATTTTCTATGCTTTGGAATACCTTCAGAAGTAGTGGTGTTAACTCTTCTCTGAAAGTTTGGTAGAACTCTGCAGTGAAGCCGTCCGGGCCAGGGCTTTTTTTTGTTGGGAGTTTTTTGATTACCGTTTCAATCTCTTTTTTTGTTATGGGTCTATTTAGTTGTTCTACTTCTGAATGTGTTAGTTTAGGTAGGTAGTGTTTTTCCAGGAATTCATCCATTTCTTCTAGGTTTTCAAATTTGTTGGAGTACAATTTTTCATAATAATCTGAAATGATTCTTTTAATTTCATTTGGTTCTGTTGTGATGTGGTCCTTCTCATTTCTTATTCGGGTTATTTGTTTCCTTTCCTGTATTTCTTTAGTCAGTCTAGCCAATGGTTTATCAATTTTGTTATTTTTTTCAAAGAACCAGCTTTTGGCTTTGTTAATTTTTTCAATTGTTTTTCTGTTCTCTAATTCATTTAGTTCAGCTCTAAATTTTTATTATTTGTTTTCTTCTGGTGCCTGATGGATTCTTTTGTTGCTCAGTTTCTATTTGTTCAAGTTGTCGGGACAGTTCTCTGATTTTGGCTCTTTCTTCTTTTTGTATGTGTGCATTTATTGATATAAATTGGCCTCTGAGCACTGCTTTTGCTGTGTCCCAGAGGTTTTGATAGGAAGTATTTTCATTCTCGTTGCTTTCTATGAATTTCCTTATTCCCTCCTTGATGTCTTCTATAACCCAGTCTTTTTTCAGGAGGATATTGTTCATTTTCCAAGTATTTGATTTCTTTTCCCTAGTTTTTCTGTTATTGATCTCTAGTTTTATTGCCTTGTGGTCTGAGAAGATGCTTTGTAATATTTCGATGTTTTGGACTCTGCAAAGGTTTGTTTTATGACCTAATATGTGGTCTATTCTAGAGAATGTTCCATGTGCGCTAGAAAAAAAAGTATATTTTGCAGCAGTTGGGTGGAGAGTTCTGTATAAGTCAATGAGGTCAAGTTGGTTGATTGTTGTAATTAGATCTTCCGTGTCTCTATTGAGCTTCTTACTGGATGTCCTGTCCTTCTCCGAAAGTGGTGTGTTGAAGTCTCCTACTATAATTGTGGAGGTATCTATCTTGCTTTTCAATTCTGTTAAAATTTGATTGATGTATCTTGCAGCCCTGTCATTGGGTGCATAAATATTTAATATGGTTATGTCTTCCTGATCAATTGTCCCTTTTATCATTATATAGTGTCCTTCTTTATCCTTTGTGGTGGATTTAAGTCTAAAGTCTATTTTGTCAGAAATTAATATTGCTACTCCTCTTCTTTTTTGCTTATTGTTTGCTTGATATACTTTGTTCCATCCTTTGAGTTTTAGTTTGTTTGTGTCTCTAAGTCTAAGGTGTGTCTCTTGTAGGCAGCATATAGATGGATCGTGTTTCTTTAACCAGTCTGTGACTCTCTGTCTCTTTATTGGTGCATTTAGTCCATTTACATTCAGGGTAATTATAGATAAATAAGTTTTTAGTGCTGTCATTTTGATGCCTTTTTATGTGTGCTGTTGACAATTTCATTTTTCCACATACTTTTTTGTGCTGAGGCGTTTTTCTTAGTAAATTGTGAGATCCTCATTTTCATAGTGCTTGACTTTATGTTAGTTGAGTCGTTACGTTTTTCTTGGTTTTTATCTTGAGTTATAGAGTTGTTATACCTTTTTGTGGTTACCTTATTATTTACCCCTATTTTTCTGAGTAAAAACCTAACTTGTATTGTTCTATATCGCCTTGTATCACTCTTCATATGGCCGGTCAATGCCTCCTGTATTTAGTCCCTCTTTTTGATTATTGTGATCTTTTACCTATTGACTTCCATGATTCCCTGTTATGTGTATTTTTTTTTTTTTAATTAATCTTAATTTGTTTTTGTGATTTCCCTATTTGAGTTGATATCAGGACGTTCTGTTTTGTGACCTTGTGTTGTGCTGGTATCTGATATTATTGGTTCTCTGACCAAACAATATCCTTTAGTATTTCTTGTAGCTTTGGTTTGGTTTTTGCAAATTCTCTAAACTTGTGTTTGTCTGTAAATATCTTAATTTCGCCTTCATATTTCAGAGAGAGTTTTGCTGGATATATGATCCTTGGCTGGCAGTTTTTCTCCTTCAGTGTTCTGTATATGTCGTCCCATTCCCTTCTTGCCTGCATGGTTTCTGCTCAGTAGTCAGAACATATTCTTATTGATTCTCCCTTGAAGGAAACCTTTCTTTTCTCCCTGGCTGCTTTTCAAATTTTCTGTTTATCTTTGGTTTTGGTAAGATTGATGATAATATGTCTTGGTGTTTTTCTTTTTGTATCAATCTTAAATGGGGTTCGATGAGGATCTTGGGTAGATATCCTTTCGTCTTTCATGATGTCAGGGAAGTTTTCTGTCAGGAGTTCTTCAACTATTTTCTCTGTGTTTTCTGTCCCCCCTCCCTGTTCTGGGACTCCAATCACCCGCAGGTTATCCTTCTTGATAGAGTCCCACATAATTCTTAGGGTTTCTTCATTTTTTTTAATTCTTTTATCTGATTTTTTTTCAGCTATGTTGGTGTGGATTCCCTCGTCCTCCAGATGTCCCAATCTGCATTCTAATTGCTCGAGTCTGCTCCTCTCACTTCCTAGTGCGTTGTCAAATTCTGTTATTTTATTGTTAATCTTTTGGATTTCTACATGTTGTCTCTGTATGGATTCTTGCAACTTATTAATTTTTCCAGTATGTTCTTGAATAATCTC
Source organism: Loxodonta africana (assembly GCF_030014295.1). Taxonomy (NCBI): domain Eukaryota; kingdom Metazoa; phylum Chordata; class Mammalia; order Proboscidea; family Elephantidae; genus Loxodonta; species Loxodonta africana. The sequence goes on from NC_087345.1 coordinate 47,259,923, forward strand.
TTTGAGTTCTTCAACAGTTTTATCAGTGTGTTCCTTGGCTTTTTCTGCAGTTATCCTAATTTCATTTGTGATATCATTAAGCATTCTGTAAATTAGTTTTTTATATTCTGTATCTGATAATTCCAAGATTGTATCTTCATTTGGGAAAGATTTTGATTCTTTTGTTTGGGGGGTTGGAGAAGCTGTCATGGTCTGCTTCTTTATGTGGTTTGATATGGATTGTTGTCTCCGAGCCATCACTGGGAAACTAGTTTTTCCAGAAAATCTGCTAAAAAAAAAATGCAGTCAGATCCCTATCAGAGTTCTCCCTCTGGCTCAGGGTATTCAGATGTTAATGAAGCCGCCTGGGGAGGGAGGGGGAGGGAACAGAGAGATAGGAGAGTAGCACCTCAGAATATAGCCAGAGTTGCTTGTCTTGCTTGGAATGACTATTATATCTGAGATTCCCGCGGGCGCGTCGCCTATGTGTGCTGGCTGTGTGGAGATTGCCCCCGGGGGGTCTGGCCCGCTGGAGTCACGGTCAGATCCTCCGCTTCCAGCCCCACGCCCAGCGTCAAGGCTCCCCTACTGGGACGGTGCACTCTCGACTCCAAAATCAGTCGCTGCCTCCCAGGGACTTCTCGTCCCTCCAGCCGCGTGGCTGTGCCGTTCCGAGAACCAGTTGGGCCTCCTCCCGGGGTTAGTTCAGATGGGTGGAGCAGCTCCCCGTGCTTGTGCCGTGACCGAGTGTCCCGGCTGGGACGCTGTTCTCCCCCCTGCAATACCAGTCGCTGCCTCCCGGGGACTTCTCCTACCGGCTGAGTCCCACGCCACCAGCGCGACCCGGCTGGTCCCCTTCCCGGGGTTAGTTCAGGGGGGTGGAGCAACTCTCCGTGTTTATGCCGTACCTGCGTCCAGTCCAAATCCCTGCGGGACGGTTCCCTGGCTCGGATGCTGCTCTTTCTGCTCCAAGACCAGTCACTGCCTCCCGGGGACTTCTCCTACCGGCCGCGTCCCACGCCGCCCGTGGAACCGGCTGGTCCCCCTCCCGGGGTTGGTTCAGGGGGGTGGAGCAGCTCTCTGTGCTTGTGCCGTACCTGACTGGTGCGCTGGCTCCAGGCTCTGGAAACAATCACTGCTTCCCCGTATTAGTTCGTTCTCTGTCTCTAAATCTGTGTTTGTTGTTCAGGGTCCGTAGATTGTTATGTATGTGATCGATTCACTTGTTTTTCCGTGTCTTTGTTGTAAGAGGGATCCGAGGTAGCGTCTGCCTAGTCCGCCATCTTGGCTCCGCCCCCCAAAATTTACTTTTAATAGCAGTTCCCTTAGATTTATATCAGGGATAAGTATCCAGGTGGAGAGAGTGACATATTTTAGGTGGTGTTAGTAACTTCCTTTTAACTTCAGTTTTACAACGTGGATATAGGGGATGAAGTGTCAATAATCAGTAATTGTTTTATTAAATTAGCTGTCTCATGCCAATCAGAAGAAAAGAAGGAGGAAGGGAACAAAGGAAAGGAATAAAAAGAGGCTGAGAAAGAGAAAGGAAGAGAAAGCTTGAGGAAATAAATGTTCTCTATTCAAAACAGTATTTTCAACATATATTTTAAAGCTCTTTCTACTTTATTATAGAAAATAGATATGACATTTTTGTTATTTTTTTAGAATTTACAGAAAAGTTAAACTGAGAAAATAAAAATATTTATTGTAGTTTTGATGATATTTTAATAACGTTTGTTGGGTTTGAAGAATATATAAAAATATAAACAAAGAAATAATATATAATATTATATACCTACAATGTATATAAGAACTGAAACATTTCCTTATTTATGTAAATATATTCTAACTTGAGAGACCACTTCCTAAAATTGGTAAGAAATACAACATCCTTAGTAAAGGAAAATGTGTGAGGCCCTACTTTTTCTGGTGATTATAGCTGCCACCACTTCTGCCCAGAACAAAGGAGGTGCATTTAAGTCATTGAGTATTATTAGGGGTTCCGGTACCTCCACATTAACTTCATCATGAGTTCCTCTGGACAGTGGTGCATGGTGTCCAGACTTTAGAGTCGTCACAGCCACTCATGCAGCCGTTCTTGTCCTGGCTCTCTGACATCTCAAGCACAGTGTATTTCAGAACACCACCCGGGTTTCCCCATTAATTCTCCAAGCACTCTCCTGTTTCTAATCCTGAAAAACCGACAACATTTGGCTGTCTAAACAGTATTCTTCCATCTCCCTAGGTTTTAACTCTACCACCCTATGTCCCTCCTCATCTGAGACTCCAACTTAAGATTGTCCTAAAAAAAGGCTTTTAAAACCAGAGGATTATTTTATCTGCTAGAGGTTATCTTTAGGAGCCCTGGTGGTGAAGTAGTTAAGAGCTATGGCTGCTAACCAAAAGGCCGGCAGTTCAAATCCACCAGCTGCTCCTTGGAAATCCTGTGGGGCACTTCTGTTCTGTCCTATAGGGTCATTATGACTCGGAATCCACTCTACAGCAATGGGTTTGTTTTTTTATCTTTGCCATAAATACCCAGATTAAGATTCCCAGATTAAACACAAAGACAGTGTCATAGTGTTAATTTCTAGGGCATTCTTCATTAAAATTGTCTATGATTCCTTTCCTTTTTTTTTTTTAAAGGTTATCTATAAGTATGTATGTGTATAACTATATGCATATTTCTATAATAACCAATGTCAAGATTGAAGCAGCATTTACTCCTTGCTTTCCATATCAAAGTCATTTACTCAACAATTATTGATTCAGGGTTTACCATGTGCCAGCTGGGCAGTGGAAGTACAAGGGCAATCCAGTGAGAAATAATGCATGCCCTCACTGGTATTACAGAGCATAAATGAAGCACCATCATTACTATTTATTATTCTTCATCTCTTTGGCCATTTTTTTGGTTGGCAAAAATCTATGATTCTTAAACTCCTAATTATTATTAATGTATTGTTATCATTTATTAGGAAAGAGACATTACTTTTCATAACTACAGTAGCAAATATTAAGAGAACTTTGCCAACTCTCTTCTATGCTGGCTTTATTATCTTTGAGTTCTTCATTTTGATTTTACTGTCATTTACCTGAAATCCTACTTGAGTAATTTTTGTTCTTGTTTTTGTCATAAAGGGCTCATGGCTGTTACGTTTTCTAAATTTGTCTGTGAATGACATTTCTGCTGAATAGAAAAATTATTGATTCACAGTCTATTCTGCTAGAAATTCTCTAGAGATTGTCCTGTCATCCTCGGCCAAATTTTTCTCTGTTGGTAACATGTTTTTCACTGCCTGGATACTTAAAGCAGTTTTCTTAATTTATGTATAGTCTTCAGTATAGAGGGTTTATAACTTAAAAATTTTAAAGGTGCACAATGAATCCGTTTAACTGAAGACTCACTTCCAGTTGAGAAAATTTTTATTGCCGTACGTTTTAGAATATTATTTATATTTATTTCCTTCAAAATATTTATTGATACTCTACCTGTGACTAGGGCATTATGCTTGCACTATGGATCCATATTTTAACAAGAATACATAATGCTTGGCCTTCAAAGGCTAAACTATAGTTCTATGTATTTATGAAATACTGGAATTCACATGAGGTGTATAATGAATGTTGTAGTGTCTGTGATTGTTGTATCATCTAGGAATTTTTTTTTTTTCTTTGCCTAACACAGTTTCCTCATTGGAAGCCAGCCTTGAGAGTCTGAAGGGGTGCATTCTTAGCATGGTGAATATAGTAAAGCTTGGCTGGGAGTACATGCTGCCCTTTTCATAAGATTGCATCTACTAACACAGACAGCACCTAACAAGAACAACATAACATGGATGGTCCTTTTAATGTAGTCATAGAAATTTTGTATTTCACACGACTCAAACTCATGATTGTGTTTTGCATTTCAAATATTTCAATGTAATTGTATATAAGTAAATTCCATTTTTTATTAAGAATATGACTTCATAGGTGTTTCATCAAAGACAAAGTTTAAGATCACACTCAATGAGAATATTTAAAGTAATTCACAACTGTTTTGTTAACATGTAGTATGATTTTAGTTTGCACATCTGTTTTGAATCAAACTTTTATTTAAATAAAGTTTTAAAAGAATGTACTTATTAATGGTACAAACTGTCCTCAAGGCCAAGAGAAAAATATGTGGTAATCCCAAGCTCCAATTCATAAACGAATAGTTTATGTACGTATTTGCATTTCCAGATGCTTATTAGTGATTCCAGTGGAGTACTTTGGGAGGATTAATTGCTTTCGCTTTTGCACACGTTCTTTATTTATCATCATTAAAAGGCCTGTTGAATGAGACTTTTTATGCTGTAATGTATCATTTACTAAAATTTTCTTTTTGGCAAGCTGACAAAAGGAGTACAGGCAGTCCCCAGGTTACCAAAGAAACTTCAACTTATGGACAACTCCTATTTGCCTTTTAATATCATGTAAATTTGCCCTCACTTTGAAACAATTGAACCAACCCCCTACTGGAAACAAATTCTTTATCACAGTCATCTTCACTTGCTACAAGTGCAGTTTTAAATCATTGAAAAGGCTTCAAATCTTTTCTTGCAGTTACGTAAGGCTAAAGAAAACCATACGCACCTGTTCCAACTTACCTGCAAATTTGACTTAAAGACACACTTAAGAACAGATTTCATTCATAACCCGGGGACTGCCTGTATCTTAGATATTATGCTTTCTAATTACATGACTTGAATCTAACAATTATTTCTAACTTGTTGGTATCAAGATATGAGGACGGAGAAGCTGAGTGAATTAGTTCTTAAATCTCTTTGTATGAGATCTCTACCTAGAGATAGTGAACAAATGGCTTAAAATCTTCAACATAAAATGTGTTGAAGCTTATGGCATAAATCAGATATGAGATTGCATTACCATTTTATGAAGAAACATTTTTCATTAAGAAATTTATGAACAAGTAGTCTCTTTATGTAAATTAACTCATAATTATTAATAATAATATAATGTATGAAAACTAATATTGTTTAGGCTTACATAATAATACATATTATTTTTATAGAGTTAAAAGAGGTCATTCATTTTATGCATAAAATATATAGGCCAACCCCAAGAAGATAAAGTGGAAAAACATACCTTGCTCATGGATAGGAAGACTTAACATTATAAAAATGTCTATTCTACCAAAAGTGATCTATACATTTAATGCAATTCTGATCCAAATCCCAACGATGTTCTTTAATGAGATGGAGAAACAAATCACCAACTTCATGTGGAAGGGAAAGAGACCCTGGATAAATAAGGCATTACTGAAAAAGAAGAACAAAGTGGGAGGCCTTACTTTACCTGATTTTAGAACCTATTATATACCGCCACAGTAGTCAAAACACCCTGGTACTGGTACAACAACAGATACATAGAGCAATGGAACAGAATTGAGAATCCAGACATAAATCCATCCATGTATGAGTGGTTGGTATTAGACAAAGGCCCCAAAACAGTTAAATGGGGAAAAGACAATTTTTTTAACAAATGGTGCTGGCATAACTAGTTATCCATCTGCAAAAAAATGAAACGAGACCCATACCTCACTCCATGCACAAAAACGAGCTCAAAATGGATCACAGATCTAAATATCAAATCTAAAATGATAAAAATTTATGAAAGAAAAAATAGGGACAATGTTAGGAGCCCTAATACATGGCATAAACAGTATAGAAAACATTATAAAGAACGTAGAAGAAAAACTAAATAACTGGGAGCTCCTAAAAATCAAACACTTATGCTCATCCAAAGACTTCACCAAAAGGGTAAAAAGACTACCTACAGACTGGGAAAACGTTTTCAGCTGTGACATTTCCGATCAGTGCCTGATCTCTAAAATCTACATGATACTGCAGAAACTCAACTACAAAAAGACAAAAAACTCAATTAAAAAATGGGCAAAAGATATGAATAGACACTTCACTAAAGAAGACATTCAGATACATGAGGAGATGTTCACGATCATTAGCCATTGGAGAAATGCAGATCAAAACTACAATGAGATTTCATCTCACTCCACAAGGCTAGCATTAATCCAAAAAACACAAAATAATAAATGATGGAGAGGCTGTGGAGAGATTGGAACACATATACACTGCTGGTGGGAATGTCAAATGGTACAACCACTTTGGAAATTGATTTGGCACTGCCTTAAAAAGCTAGAAATAGTACTATCATACGATCTAGAAATCCACTCCTCGGAATATATCCTAGAGAAATTAGAGCCTTTACACGAACAGATATATGCACACACATGTTTATTGCAGCACTGTTTACAATAGCAAAAAGATGGAAGCAACCAAGGTGCCCATCAATGGATGAATGGATAAATAAATTATGGTATATTCACACAATGGAATACTACGCATCGATAAAGAACACTGAGGAATCTGTGAAACATTTCATAACATGGAGCAACCTGGAAGGCATTATGCTGGGTGAAATTAATTGCAAAAAGACAAATATTGTATAAGAGCACTATTATAAGAACTTGAGAAATAGTTTAAACTGAGAAGAAAACATTCCTTTTTGGTTACCAGAGGGGGGAGGGAGGGAGGGTGGGGGTGGGAGGATGGGAGACGGGTATTCGCTAATTAGATAGTGGATAAGAACTAGGTGAAGGGAAAGACAACACACAATACGGGGGAGGTCAGCACGACTGGAATAACCAAAAGCAAAGAAGTTTCCTGAATAAACTGAATGCTTCAAAGGCCAGTGTAGCAGGGGCAGGGGTTTGGGGACCATGGTTTTAGGGGACATCTAAGTCAATTGGCCTAATAAAATCTATTAAGAAAACATTCTGCACCCCACTTTGAAGAGTGGTGTCTGGGGTCTTAAACGCTAGCAAGCAGCCATCTAAATGCATCAATTGGTCTCAACCCACCTGGATCAAAGGAGAATGAAGAACACCAAGGACATGAGGTAATTATGAGCCCAAGAGACAGAAAGGGCCACATGAACCAGAGTCTACATCATCCTGAGACCAGAAGAACTAGATGGTGCCCAGCTATAACCGATGACTGCCCTGACAGGGAACACAAAGAGAACCTCTGAGGGAGTAGGAGAGCAGTGGGATGCAGACCCCAAATTCTTATAAAAAGACCAGACTTAATGGTCTGACTGAGACTAGAAGGACCCTGGTGGTCATGGCCCCCAGACCTTCTGTTGGCCCAGGACAGGAACCATTCCCGAAGCCAATTCTTCAGACATGGATTGGACTGGGCAATGGGTTGGAGAGGAATGTTGGTGGCTTCTTGGATCAGGTGGACACTTGAGACTATGTTGGGATCTCCTGCCTGGAGGGGAGATGAGAGGGTAGAGGGAGTTAGAGGCTGGCGAAATGGACGCGAAACTAGAGAGAGTGGAGGGAGAGAGTGGGGTGTCTTATTGGGGGAGAGTAATTGGGAGTATGTAGCAAGGTGTATATAATTTTTTGTGTGAGAGACTGACTTGATTTGTAAACTTTCACTTAAAGCACAACAAAAATGATAAATATATATATATATATATGCCACTGGCGAATGTTATTAGTTTAAATAAATCTGTTCAAGAGTTTTCCAAGGCAACATATTTACTGTCATAAAAATAATTAGATTGAAAATATTCCTTCTCTGAATTATAGATTCAAAGTATTTCCCCATTTATGTTTACAATGTCCGTCTTCCAGTTTAGGGTGAAAATATCATATGAAGAGTTTTTGATTTTGAACAAATATTTCCTAGTTATTCCTGTAGTACAGGTTTTATCTCTGAAGAAAGAAGACAATCAATTGGACTGTGGAAATTATTTGACTGGACATATTTTAGTCCAGGAGTCAGAGAGACCTAGTTTATGTTATTTGGAAATGTAAAGCAGAATACAAAATCACGTGACTAGAGCAAAGAAAATATTAAAGCTGCAACAATGTGTAATAAAGCATGGGTAGAAAAAAAAAAACAAAAATGAGAAACAAATGAGAGTTATAATGACATCTATGGTGAAGCAAAACCCACTGAGTTGTAAATTTGTTAGAATGATTTTCTTAGGGCAATGTGCATCTGTTGTCAGAAGAGAGAGTTATTACCTGAGCTCTACCATTTGTGTACTACCCGTCTCTTAGTTTGTCAGTTGTCATACTGTTGTGGCTTGTGTGTTGCTGTGATGTGGGAAACTATGCCACTGGTATTTTGCATACCAGCAGATTGACCTGTAGTGGAGAGGTTTCAGTGGACCTTCCAGACAAACTGACTAGAAAGAAAGGCTTGGTGTCTGTTCTAAAAATTAGCCAGTGAAAACCTTATGAATCACAACAGAATATTGTCCAACTCACTTGCTTTGGACACTTCATCAAGAGGGATCAATAGCTGGAGGGGGACATTATGTTTGGTGAAGTAGAGGGACAGTGAAGGTGAGGGGACACTTGGTGAGATGGATTGACATAATAGTTACAGCAATGGATTGGAATTAGGCAATATTTTTTGTTCTTTGTACCTAAGGTAACCATGAGTTGAAGTAGACCCAGAGGCAACTATCTATCTATCTAGCTGTCACCATTTGTTCCGTAAGCATGGGCCAATCTTTCAACTTCTCTTAGCCTCTTTAAAGAAAATAATAATAGCTCGTCACACAGATACGGTAAAGGTTAAATGAGGTGATGCAAACTTATGTGCCCACCAAGTACCTCATAGATATCCAGTGAATGTTAGAGGAATCTGAAAGACTACAAAACTACTACTTCAGAGTTCAGAAAGTCAAATTAGAATTTTTGGGAGAACTGTACCAATTCAGTTGCCACTGAGTCAACTCTGACTCATGATGACCCCATGTGAGTCAGGGTACCCCTGTGCTCCATCTCGTTTTCAATGGTTGATTATTTGGAGGTAGATAACCAGGCCTTTCTTCCAAGATGCCACTGTGTGGACTAGAACCTCCAACGTTTCGGTTAGCAGCCCAGCACTTTAACTGTTTGCAGAACCCAGAGACTCCAGGACAAAGCTCCAAGTAGGCACACTTCAGTACAATACAAGAAATAATTTTGAACAGAGTATTCCTGCAGAGAAAGGGCTACATTTCAGGTTAGCGAGATCTTCATTGGAGAGTTGTTTGAGGGTAGGTTGGGTAACAGCCTTGTTGAGATTATAAAGTTAATCAGATATTAGACTGGAGAATCTCCAACGTCCCTTCCAATCCAGAGTTAAGGGTTTGTGAAAGTATCTACTTTCCAGTTAAACATTTATTCTACCAGAGGAGGGCAGTAGAGCAGAATGGTTAAAAGTCGGGGCTCTGAACTCCAGACTGGTCTCAGTATGACACAGCCTCTTCCTGACTGTATGATATTGGGAAACTTTTATAAACCTTTTTTATAGGGTTCAGTTTTCTTGTCTATTACATAGTGATAATAATTTCTATTTCAAAAGGCTGATGGGAAGATAAAATAAAACTAAACCCACTGCCGACTCCTAGCGACGCTGTGTAGTGAATGCTAAAGGCTTAGCAGAGTGCCTGACCAAACCAAAACCATTGCCATAAAGTCAGTTACTCATAGTAACCCTATAGGACAGAGTAGAACCACCCCATCAGTTTCCTAAACTGTAAGCTTTACAGATGCAGACTGCCACATCTTTCTCCCATGGAGTGGCTGAGGGGCTCCAACCGCTGACCTTTTGGTTAGCATCTGAGTAGTGCTTAATCACTGTGCCACCAGGGCTCCTTAGCAGAGGGCCTTCAAAAAAAAAAAAAAAATTGCCATCAACTAAATTCTGATTCATAGCAACCTTATAGGACAGAGTAGAACTGCCCCATAGGATCTCCGAGAAGCAGCTGGTGGATTCAAACTGCTGACCTTTTCGTTAGCAGCCGAGCTCCTGGGGCATAGTGAAAATGGTCTCTATAAGTTTTTTATCATTATTGATCTATCTGCTTGGTGGAACTGATAGGCCAAAGCTAACTCTATCTAATGCTCTAAGTGATTTGAGAAAACAAAGTGTAGAAATATATTAACTGAATATATCCATATTAGAAGGATTAGCGAAAAATATTTAAAACAGTAGAATTATCTATCTGTGAAATATTTTCAACCTTAAGAAGCCCAACTCGTTTAATATATACACATTCTATTAACAAGTAGTGTCATAATAACGGATGGGACAGTAACAGCTTCAGAGAATACAATGTGATTATTTGAAGTTACTCTTTAAATTGCGTTTTGTATTTTAACTCACCAAGAATGTCTTTAGCCTGTCTGTGTGTTAGCCTGTCAGTCTGTATTAATTCATGCTCCCAGAAAAATAAGTGTGATTTGCAAATTTTATACATTGTTAAAGTCAATTTCTCTTCTGTATTATTATTATTATTATTGGTACTTGTTTAAGGAAAAGATAAATAAATAAATAAAACCAGGGCATTCCAATCTCAAAGTTTTACACTTTAGATAACAAACTGTCTTTGAGTTTGTTTTTCTTAGATTTAAACAATTTTGAGTTATCTAATAGGGTTGCTATGAGTCGGAATTGACTCGACGGCAGTGGGTTTGGTTTTTTTGGTTATCCAAAGATAGGCCTTCCTAAAAAAAAAAAAAAAAAAAGAACACTTTCCATTGAGTCTATTCCAATTCCAATTCATAGCGACCCTACAGGACAGAGTAGAACCGACCCATAAGGTTTCCAGGAAGTGCCTGGTGAATTCAAACATGCCAACCTTTTGGTTAGTAGCTATAGCTTTTAACCACTATGCCACCAGGGTTTTCAAGGGCCTTACTAAGGGTTTTCAAGGGCCTTACTAGGTGTCTGTAATTTACTAAGATATGGTATGACTGATGCTACAAATTGTCTAATAAGTGTACAAGCAATTATTACTAGTAATTAAATACTTCTGTTACCCAAAATATTGTTTATAGCTCCCTTTTCCCAATTAACCTGATCTAATAAAGTATAGGAACTTCAGTCACTTATCCCAGTGGCTAAAAAATTCTTATTTTACATTAGAGAACCCATAAAAATATATTATTTGGACCAACATTATTTTAAAAGAGAAATTCAGGTATTAAGAAAATTAGTATTAATTTGCCATTCATCAACTAGATAATTCCATAATGTTGAATAATTCAGTAGTCAGTTTGTGAACCCAGTTGTACAAATTCCATTAGCCATCAGCACTATGACTTTCAAGCTTATCGGAAAATTCTTAGGTTTAAAGTTCAAGCTGTTGCCAAAAACTGCAAGAGCAAAAATCATAATAAAATGTTAAATACTCAATTTCAGAAGAAATTAAGGCGCAATATCAAAATAATACCCTTAAAATGGGCCATTCTCACTACTATCCTACTTCAATAGAGGATTCAATCAATTAAAAAAAATGAAAGAAAGAAAAAATAACTACTGTCCTGAGTTCTACAGAGGAAAAGGTGGGAACAACTCAAAACTGACCGGATGGCAAGCCTGGAGGAAAATTTTCTACAATGTATAAAGCTTAAACTTGAGAAGTTAGAGAGTTAAATTTTAAACCTGCAGTGGGTTGTCTTCATTGCTTTGATGGAGAGTGAAGGAAAGGGCAATCAGTAAACAAGTGCGACCCTTTACCCAAATATGGCTTTAATGATTGCAGGTAATACCTAACTAACATCACACTGGGAAGCAAATTGGTAGTCCTTGGAAACTGCTGTGCATTGGCGTGATATTCCCTGAGGCTAAAACCAATCAGAAGCCAGGCCTTTTATACCTCATGAAGCCTATGAGTGGTTTCCAGGGGTAACCTCTTTCTGAGCATATTTGCATAATCTAATTTGGGGTTTCAAAAGTGGGGAGAATGACTGACAGATCACATTTTAATAGCCACCATTCTTTAAGTTGCTGTAGAAAGAGTCTCATACCTGAAATAGTTTATGATGCATTTTTGAAACAAATGTTGCGTGTGCTATTTGAATTGATACAAATACACATTCATTTTGAATACTCTTTTTTTTAATAGATGAGTTTACATCTTTCCTGAATACTTGAAATCTCGCTCTTTCTCTTTGAAAATTAAAGGGGGCTGCTGTTTCCATGCTCGATAGCATTCAACAGATTTCTAATATTAAACATTTGTGAATTTATAAATCATCGTATATTAATTATGTATAAAACTTGACTGTTTTTAATCCATGTAAGAAATATTTATGGGACATCTCGTAGGTGCCATTGGAAACCTTGGTGGCACAGTGGTTAAGAGCTATGGCTGCTAACTAAAAGGTTGGCAGTTCAAATCCACCAGGCGCTCCTTGGAAACTGTATGGTACAGTTCTACTCTGCCCTGTAGGGTCGCTATGAGTTGCAATTAACTTGACGTCAACAGGTTAGTAGGTGCTATATATTGTGCCTAATAGACACGGTCTTCTCCTTTTGTAGAGTGCTTATTATTTTATTTAAAGAGATTGAGAGAAAGTCATGTTAAATCTTTCATAGAGCAATAGTTCTTCTTTCAGGGAATTTCCGGGGCTGACATCTTGGAAGGGGGCGTAGTTAGCAAAATGTTCATGTTATATAAATTTGTTCAGGCTACTAAATCGCCTATTGAAATGAATATGCTTATTGATCAGTAGATGCGCAAATGAATACTTTGAAATGAATTTTACCACATAAGTTTAAAATAGTTAACTCTCTAGACAAGTAGGAGGAGTTAGAAAATTGAAGGGTATAGAAAATAAAGTATTATTTAGTTCACTGAGCTACCTGAAAGTGTCAGTGTTTCTAAAGGTGTATTATTTGTTCCTAGGGAATAACTATGCTAGGGAATATCCTTTTTTTTTTTTAATAGTGTGTCTTTAGTTCATCATTAACTGTATAAGGACATAGCCAGTGGTACATCTACTGGCATGGAGATAGGACAGAACCAGAAGCCTGGGCATATTCAACAGCTTTTGAGAGGTTAGTTTTTAGGGGTATCTGAAAAATCAACTCAATTTGGATGTTTGAAAGAAAATAGGCAAAAAATTAGAACAATATGGAGATGTCTACAGAATTAGGCAATAGGGAGAGCTGGTTGCTAACATTAAGGAATAGAAGAAGGAGCTTGGGTTGCAGAGGCTGTAATCATAAAGAATGGAGAAGCACATAATTCCACAGGCAACTGTATCTTAGTATGCAAAACACCATGCTAGGCACCATTACCAAAAGAAACACTACAAAAATATAGATGACCTTTACTAGGGAAAAGTCTGCCTTGATGCACATACAAAGAACCAAATTATTGGACTAGGAGTCAAAGTGATGGAATGATTGCAGAGAACAAAACACATGACCAGGGACTAGGACTGAGATATCATTTAAGAGAAAGTTGGCAGTGCCGCTTACTTGGTGCTGAAGTGAACACTGCATAGCTCCCTAAATCTCCTCTCAAAGGAAGAGAATTTTTACCAGATACTGAATCAAGTCTGAGTCTCTGGACATGTGGATTAAATAGACAAGGGGCTAGTTGCCAAAGAGGGTATTACCTATAGAGTACCCTGGAATCAAAGGAGGAGGTGGATTGCTCCTATGAGTGCTTAAACATTTATAATGGTACCATCTCTAGGTGTGGGGAAATACTTTCTACGCAAAAATAACAATGGCATTTGTGTCCAAAGTAGACTTTATTTAATTGCACTTTAACATGATGAGAGGAGACATTTCTCACCAAGCACTTAATCTAGAGTTGAAAAAGTTATTTTATGAAACCAGGTGAAAATTAGTATAATTTACTCACCTCTTTGGAGCTCAGTCAAAGCTAGCATACCAACGAGGGAGGATAAGAGAAACCATTTGCATTTCTTTGTTTGCAACCTGACATCTTTTCTGTAGTTTCTATCAGACTGGAAGGAGAGGTTTTTTATGTGGAGCTTGCTGTTAGTATTAATTAATGTTGCGCACATCTCTTTGATGTGCTAGGTTTCATTATCAACTGCCAAAAACTGATTATCTAAATCTCAAATTAGTAAACCAGTTCGATGAGTAGTGGAAAAAAATGAATAAAAGGGTTGAAATATGCCCCAAAGTCTTAAATCATTGAGAGTATCTTATGAGATCACAGGTAGAGGATTTACGATTATATTTTACTGAGCAACAAATTCATAATTCCCACAGTAATAATTTCATTTGGTTTAACTGCTGTATAAGTTCGAATTATTGACAAAATTGATTTCCACCCAGTCATCAACAAAATGAAAAACAATTTAATGCCAACAGAATGCACTATAAAATTATTATATATCAGACAACCTTTCTAAGCTAAAGAGAAATTACATTTAAATACTATATTTCTTATTTGGCATAAATACATGAAAAGCAACAGAAGATAATGTTTAAACCTGTCTATTGAATATTTGGAGCCTTGGTGGCATGGTGGTTAAAAACTTCGCTGCTAACCAAAAAATTGGCAGTTTGAATCCACCAGCCACTCCTTGGAAACCATTTGGGGTAGTTCTACTCTTTCCTCTAGGGTCAGTATGAGTCGGAATCGACTCAACAGCGAGGAGTTTGGTTTTTGATTCTTATTGAATAGTTACATTTTCTGGAAAAATAAATATCACGTGTAATAGGATTGTTAAATTACCTATCTCAGATAATCAGTACCATATTGTCAGTATAGTGAGGTCGACTCTGTTTTAAATTAAGGATCGTTTTGTTGGTGATGCATACTGACATTGTAATCATCTCATTCGTAATGATAATCTTGGTAAACTTTTGATCTAAAAAAATATATAAATGGATGATTTTATTTTAATATGGTTTAAAACGTATTTCTGCAGTGTTGTTGTTGTTGTTAGGTGCCGTCAAGTTGGTTCCGACTCATAGCAACCCTACGCACAACAGAACGAAGCACAGCATGGTCCTGTGCCATCTTTACAGCCGTTGTTATGCTTGAGCTCATTGTCGCAGCTACTGTGCCAATCAACCTTGTTGAGGATCTTCCTCTTTTTCGCTGACCCTGTATTTTGCCAAGCATGATGTCCTTCTCCAGGAACTGATGCCTCCTGACAACACGTCCAAAGTATGTAAAATTCAGCCTCGCCATCCCTGCTTCTAAGGAGCAATCTGGCTATACTTCTTCCAAGACCTATTTATTCTGTCTTCTGGCAGCCCATGGTATAGTCAATATTCTTCGCCAACAGCACAATTCAAAAGTGTCAGTTCTTCTTCAGCCTTCCTTATTCACTGTCCAGCTTTCACATGCATGTGATCCAATTGAAAATACCATAGCTTGGGTCAGGTGTACCTTAGTCTTCAAGGTGACATCTTTGCTTTTTAACACTTTAAAGAGGTCCTTTGCAGCAGATTTGCCCAATGCTATGCATCTTTTGATTTCTTGACTGCTGCTTCCATGGCTAATGATTGTGGATCCAAGTAAAATGAAATCCTTGACAACTTCAATCTTCTCTCCGTCCATTAAGATGTTGCTCATTGGTACAGTTGTGAGGGTTTTTGTTTTCTTTATGTTGAGGTGCAGTCCATACTGAAGGCTGTGGTCTTTGATCTTCATTAGTAAGTGCTTCAAGTCCTCTTCACTTTCAGCAAGCAACATCGTGTCATCTGCATAACACAGGTTGCTAATGAGTCTTTCTCCAATCCTGATGCCCCATCCTTCATTATATGGTCCAGCTTCTCAGATTATTTGCTCAGCATACAGATTGAATAGGTATGGTGAAAAGTCACAACACTGACACACACCTTTCCTGACTTTAAACCACTCAGTATCCTCTTGTTCTGTCCCAACAACTGCCTCTTGATCTATGTAAAGGTTCCTCATGAGCACAATTAAGTGTTCTGGAATTCCCATTCTTCACAATGTTATCCATAATTTGTTACGATCCACACAGTCAAATGCCTTTGCCTAATCAGTAAGTACCAGAAGTAAACATCCTTTTGGTATTCTGTGCCTTCAGCCAGGATCCATCTGACATTAGCAATGATATACCTGGTTCCACATCCTCTTTTGAAACCAGCCTGAATTTCTGGCAGTTCCCTGTTGATATACTGCTGCAGCCGTTTTTGAGTGACCTTCAGCAAAATTTTGCTTGTATGTGATATTAATGATATTGTTATATAATTTCTGTATCGAGTTGGATTACCTTTCTTGGGACTAGGAATAAATACAGATCTCTTTCAGTCAGTTGGCCAGGAAGCTTCTTCCATATTTCTTGGCATAGATGAACGAGCACCTCCAGCGCTGCATCTGTTTCCTGAAACATCTCAATTGATGTTCCATCAATTCCTGGATACTTGTTTTTTGCCAATACCTTCAGTGTAGCCCTTTGAAATCTTCTGTTCAGTTCTTTTACTTCATCATTTCTTCCTTTCGCTTTAGCTGCTCAGCGTTCATGAGCAAGTTTCAGAGTCTCCTCTGACATCCATGTTGGCCTCTTCTTTCTTGCTTGCTTTCTTCATGTATGATGTCCTTGATGTCATTCCACAACTTGTCTGCTCTTCGGTCACTAGTGTTCAACGTGTCAAATCTACTCTTGGGATTGTCTCTAAATTCAGGTGGGATATACTCAAGGTCGTATTTTGGCTCTTGTGGACTTGCTCCGATTTTCTTCAGTTTCAGCTTGAACGTGCATATGAGCACGTTCCACAGTCAGCCCCTGGCCTTATTTTGACTGATGATATTGAGCTTTTCCATTGTCTCTTTCCACAGATGTAGTTGATTTGATTCCTGTATGTTCCATCTGGAGAGGCCTATGTGGATAGTCGCCGTTTATGTTGGTGAAAGAAGGTATTTGCAATGAAGAGGTCGTTGGTCTTGCAAAATTCTATCATTCGATCTCCGGCATTGTTTCTATCACCAAGGCCACATTTTCCAACTACTGATCCTTCTTTGTTTCCAACTTTCCAATTCTAGTCACCAGTAATTATGGATGCATCCTGGTTTCATGTCCGATCAATTTGACTGCAGCAGCTGATAAAAATCTTCAGTTTCTTCATCTTTGGTCTTAGTGGTTGGTGCATAAATTTGAATAATAGTAGGCGTATGGATATTATCCTATCACTGACAGCATTGTAATTCAGGACAGATATTGTAAATGTTCTTTTTGATGATGAATGCAACACCATTCCTCTTCAAGTTGTCGTTTCCGGCATAGTAGACTATATGATTATCTGATTCAGAATGGCCAATACCAGTCCATTTCAGCTCAGTCCCATAATGCCTAGGATATCGATGTTTATGCATTCCATTTCATTTTTGACGATTTCCAATTTTCCGAGATTCATACTTAGTACATTCTAGGTTCCGATCATTAATGGATGTATGCAGCTGTTTCTTCTCATTTTGAGTTGTGCCACATCAGCAAATGAAAGTCTCGAAAGCTTGACTCCATCCACGTCATTAAGGTCAACTCTTCTGTGAGGAGGCAGCTTTTCCCCAGTCATCTTTTCAGTGCCTTCCAACCTGGGGAGCTCATCTTCCGGTACTATATCAGACAATGTTCCACTGCTGTTCGTAAGGTTTTCACTGGCTAATTCTTTTCAGAAGTAGACTGCTGGGTCCTTTTTTTCTAGTCTGTCTTAGCCTGGAAGCTCAGCTGAAACTGTCCTCCAAGGGTGACCCTGCTGGCATCTGCATACCAGTGGCATATCTTCCAGCATCACAGCAATATGCAAGACCTCAAGTTTGACAAACTGACAGACACATGGGGGTCTTATTTCCCCTAGAAATAAGGTTGCTGTTTTATAGAAAATAAAAGAAAATTATTAATCAACTTTAATGAAATATCATTCATATGTGTTAAACCTAGAATCGTATAGTATGTAATATTTTATATCTTGTTTCTTTTAAGCAATAAAATATTTTCTTGATTTGTTTATTTTGTTTTGTATAAAATTGTTCATTTCATTTTATTGCCATGTAGGATTCCATTAAATGGATATACCACAATGAGTTGTGAATTAATCTCTTGATTGTTTAGTTCCACGAGGTATTATAATGAATAAAACTGCTATAACATTCATATGCAAACGAATCAAATATGATTTCGTTTCTTTTTGGTAAAGGCTTAGGAGTGACTAAGATGAACACTACAGTAATTATATGTCTGACTTTATAAGAAACTCCCAAACTGTTGGCAAAAATGGTTGCATCATTTTACATTCCTTACAACAATGCTCTAGAATTCTTGTACCTCCACGTTCTCTTCAATACGTGTTACTATTTTTTTGTAATTTCAATCATTATAATGGGGAAATAGTGGTGTTTTATAATAGTTTTAATCTGCATTTCTGATAAGTAATGAGGTCAAGAATCTTTTCATGCACTTACTCACAATTTGTAGAGTGTGTGTGATTTGTGTCAGTGATTTGTGTACTCATTTTATTTGAAGTTTCTCTTGAAAAGCAAGGTTTATATTTGACGAAGTCAAATTTATCTTTTTTTTTCTATTGTTCAGGCTCTTTGTGATTTATTTAAGAAATCTATGACCATCGCAAGTGGAATAGAGAAACTAATTATATATTTTTTTAAACTAATGTTTGCTTATAGTTTTAACCATCATTCCTTCCTCTTCTGCCCCACATCTGGGAAAACTGATTTAAAAAAAAAAAAGTCTTTATCACCAATGGGAAGTTTAAATCATGCATGGAAGGAAAATCTCAACCTAGCCCCAGTCTCACCACCGTAAAACCCCAAACCTGTCTCTTTTCCTGGCTCTCTGAAACTATTTTCAGAGCAGATTGGGAAATCTGCCCTGCTCTCCCCAGAAAGCTTCATTATGTGAATAATAAATATTTCATATACTCTTGATGTGTGCGGAGCATCATTAGTATGGATATTAAAACCAAATTTTGGGCTGAATTTAATCTTGATTCTTTTGGGTAGCCACAACACGTACAATAGGAGTATTTTCTTCTTAAAGTTTAATAGATTTAACTTTGGGCTTAGATCAGTTATCCATTTTGGGTTAAATGTACAAATGCATAAAGTAAGTGTATAGATCCATTTTTATTGAGATGTAGTTCATGTATCGTAAAATTCACCCTTTTGAAGTATATAACTCAGTAGTTTTTAGTATATTCACACAATTAGTATAGCCACCTCCACTACCTAATTCCAGCTCATGTTTATCACCTCAAAAAGAAATCCAATATCCTTTAGCAGTCACTGTCCATTTATTCTCCCTGGCAAATGCTAATCTATTTCCTATTTCTGTAGATTTGCCTATTCTGAGAATAAAAAATAACTGGACTTGTATGTATGGCTTCTTTCACTTCAATAATATTTACTAGGTTTATCCATGCTGGAACATATATCGGTTCTTCATCCCTTTTCATTGCAGAATAATTTACCTACTCC
This sequence comes from Loxodonta africana, assembly GCF_030014295.1. NCBI lineage: Eukaryota > Metazoa > Chordata > Mammalia > Proboscidea > Elephantidae > Loxodonta > Loxodonta africana. The sequence continues at coordinate 47,279,216 of NC_087345.1, forward strand.
TCACTTATGGACATGATTAAGTTCCAAAGACCAGGTCATTATGTGAAAATTGGTTCTGTGTGAAAATGGAGGATGGCCATGTGAAATCACAAAAGGGAGCATGACTACATCATTATGTAACTGCCAAATTACATCATTAATTATATAACTGCCAAATTATGTCATTGCATAACTGACAAACTACTGAGAATCATGGCCCAGCCAAGCTGACAGATAACCTTGACCATCACAGCCAGTGTTGCTCTTGCCTCTTACACTGGCATTCATTACTTCCAGACATACATTGTTAATGTGCAAAATAGTAGGATAGTAGTTTTTTTTTTTTATTATTGTCATAAATGTGAAATGTCACATAATGAGATAGTCTGTAAGTAGAAGTAGGTGTAGTTTGCTAATTGGCAGCTTCAAGCAGATTCCTGTTCAGATGGCTCTGATATAGCATAAGCTGATGCAAATTCTTTTAAAAAAATCTCCAAAATTATAATTTATAATAACCTTCCTATAATTCAAAATCGACTAGACAGCAACAAGTTTGGTTTTTCCTGTAATTCAGTGTCTTGTCATAAATGTACATCAGATGGTGAGATAGCCGAGTGAGGAGTAGGTATATCTCATCCCATGAATATACCACAGTTTATCCATCCATGACTGATGGATGTTTGAGTTGTTCCATGCTTTGGCAATTCTGAATAATGCCATTATGAACATTCATGTACAATTATTTGTATTAATTCTTTTGGGTATATGCCTGTAAATGAAAACTCTGGATCATATAGTAACATTATGTTTAAGTTTTTGAGGAACTGCCAATTTATTTGCCAAAATGGCTGCAACATTTTACATTCCTTTAGGGTCGCTATGAGTCAAAATCGACTCGATGGCAGTGGGTTTGGTTTGGTTTTTTGGATCAGCTATGTCAGAGGAGTGTATCAGTTTATACTCATCCTCGTCAACACTTTTTTATTGTCAGTCTTTTAAGTATAGCTATCCTAGTGAGGAAACCCTGGTAACTTAGTGGTTAAGAGGTACAGCTGCTAACCAAAAGGTCAGCAGTTCAGATCCACCAGGTGCTCCTTGGAAACTCTATGGGGCAGTTCTACTCTGTCCTGTAGGATCGCTATGAGTTGGAATTGACTCAACAGCAATGGGTTTGGAGTGGGGTGTGAAGTAGTATTGTATCATGCTTTTGGTTTGCATTTCCTTAATGACTACTGGAGCCCTGATGGCATAGTGGTTAAGAGCTTGGCTGCTAAACAAAAGGTCAGTAGTTCAAATCCACCAGCCACTCCTTGGAAAACCTATTGGGCAGTTCTAGTCTATCCTATAGGGTCGCTATGAATCGGAAACTGGCTGGACAGCACCTAACAACAACGACGACTAGTGAGGAGCCTTGGTGGTACAGTGGTTAAATGCTACAGTTGCTAACCAAAAGGTTGGTAGCTCGAATCCACCAGCCGCTCCTTGGAAACCTAACGGGACAGTTCTACTGTGTCCTATACGGTCACTATGGGTCAAAATCAATTTGATGGCAATGGATTAATGATTAGTGATATTGAGCATTTTTTCATGAACTTATTGGTCATTTGTATATCTGTTTAGTGAAATGCCTATTCAAGTATTTTGCTCACTTTGTAATTGGTTTTTGTATTTTTTTTATTGTTGTTGAGTTGTAGGAGTTATTTATAATGGTACAGTGGTTCAGTGCTCTGCTGCTAACTGAAAGGTTGGTGGTTCAAATCCACCAGCCACTCCACTGGAGAAAGATGTGGCTATCTGCTTACATAAATATTACAGGCTTAGAAACACTATGAGGCACTTCTATTCTGTCCAACAGGGTAGCTGTGGGTTGGAATTGACTCAATGGAAATGCATTTGGTTTTTTTTTTTTTTGGTCAAATATTTTATCTACTCTATGGATTCTTTTCACTGTTTTGATAGTGTTTTATTAGTTGCCCCAGGGATTACAGTTTACATCTTAACATATAAAAGTCTAGTTTGTGTTAATACCAATCTAATTTAAAAAAAATTTTTTTAATTTCATTAGTATATTAAAATTTTGTCCCCATATATTTCTGTTTCCTCCTCGTTCTTTGTATTTTAATTGCCATATATATTTCATCTTTATACATAATAAATCTATTAACACAGTTTTGTAATTATTGCTTTATACAGTTGTCTTTTAAACAAGATCAACCTCCCAAGAAAAAAAAAAAAACAAAACCCAAAGCTGTAATTTTTATAGAAGCAAATTACCGTACCTTTCTCCCACGGAGGGGCTGGTGGGTTTGGACCACTGGCCTTTCGGTTAGCCACCAAGCACTTAAGCACTGCTCCACCAGGGCCCATGTTAAACAACATACCCATTGCCATAGAGTCGATTCCGACTCATAGTAATACTATAGGACAAGGTAGAACTGCCCCATAGGGTTTCCAAGGAGCAGCTGGTGGATTCGAACTGCCGACCTTTTGGTTAGCAGTCCAGCTCTTAACCACTGTACCCCCAGGGCTCCTAAACAGCATAAAAAAAAAAAATAGTAGGAAAAAAAAATATTACAAACAAAAACTATATTTATCATTTCATATTTACTGGTTACCTTTACCAATGATTTTATTTCTTCATGTGAATTCATTTTACTGTCTAGTGTCCTTTCATTTCAGCCTTAAGGCCACCCTTAAGTATTTTTTGGGGGGCAGGCCTGATAGTGATAAATTACCTTACTTTTTGTTTATCTGTGAATGTCTTCATTTCTCCTTCATGCTTGAAGGGTATTTTTACTGGAACTAGAATTATTTGTTGAAATTCTTTTTCTTTCAGTTCTTCAAATATGTCATCCTACTGCGTTCTGTCTGCTATAGTTTCTGATGAGAAATCAAATGTTAATCTTATTGAATACTTTAATCAAAATAATGGAACCCCAATGATGTTCACACTCTAATCCTTGAAACCTGTTAGGTTACATGAGAAAGGGAGAGTAAAGACGTAGATGAAGTAAAGGTTGCTAATCTGACCTAGAGATGGAGAGATTAGCCTGGATTATCCAGGTGGACCCAATGCGATCACAAGGGTCTTTATAAGTGGAAGAGGGAGGGAGAAAACAGAGATCAGAAGTAGGGCAGTGTGAGAAGTATACAGCCTGGGTTTGATGGCTGTAAAGATGGAGGAATAGGACACGAACCAAGGAATGAAGGTGTTGTATAGAAGCTGAAAATGGCAAGAAAATGTATTCTCCCACAGACTCAGCTGGTAGTAATCCCATTTGTGTTTAAACCTTGATCTTAGCTAGTGATACCAATTTCATACTTCTTTCCTAAATATGATAAATATGTGTTGTTCGTGGCAATTTCATGCAGCAGCAATAGAAAACTAATAAACTAGTTAAAATGCCACAGAGTTCACACTTTTTTTGCCAAGACGTTTGATGTTTTTTTGAATAAACACTTGTTAGATTGTTGCAAGGATTTGGCTAATTTCCAAAATTCTTAAAAAGTTGGTCTTGACAATTTTTGTCAGTGTTCTCTTATGAAGAATCTGATATTCGGATATTCTTACGCCACCATCCCCACTGACACCATTCCAGGTTTATTTTTTTCCCACCATAAAGGTATCTATTTCAGTGCAGTTTGTTCAAAAGATTATCCTTTCTCCATTAATTTACCTTAGCGCATTTGTTGAAAATCAGTTAATTATATATGTGTACAATAATAATACCTGAACTCTCTACTGTGTTCCATTAATCTATATCTTAATGCAAATACGAGACTAACCCAGGAGTCTCATTTTTTTCTGCCAGCATTCATGAACCATGGCAGACTAACTTGTTAGCTTGCAAGTAAGGAATTCACAGTTTGTGGCACAGAAGACATTCTTTGGTGTCTCCTTTTAGAAAAGACATACACTTAGCCTTATATTCATCATAAATTTAATCATATGGTATTGAATCAATGGTAATGATTTACTGTTACCTGCCATATTTTAATTTGAATAAATTTGAAATCCAAATACTTTCAATTAGTTGTCATGATATCTTTTTTAAAAAACAGCTGCTATTTCTGAATGTGTCCGTCAGTTTGTTGTACTGTGGGGGCTTATGTGTTGCTATGATGCTGGAAGCTATGCCACAAGTATTCAAATACCAGCAGGGTCACCATGGTGCACAAGTTTCAGGTGAGCTTCCAGACTAAGACAGGCTAGGAAGAAGGACTGTTGGTCTACTTCTGAAAAGAATTAGCCAGTGAAAATCTTTTGAATAGCAACAGAACATTGTCTGATATAGTGCCAGAAGCTGAGCCCCTAAGGTTGGAAGGCACTCAAAATACATCAGGGGAAGAGCTACCTCCTCAAAGTAGTCAACCTTAATGATGAGGATGAAGTCAACCTTTTGGGACCTTCATTTACTGATGTGGCACAACTCAGAATGAGAAGAAACAGCTGTAAACATCAATAATAGTTGAAACATGGAATGTATGAAATATGAATCCAGGAAAAGTGGAAGTTGTAAAAATGAAGTGGAGTGCTTAAAGATCAGTATCCTAGGTATTAGTGAGCTGAAATGAACTGGTACTGGCCATTTTGAATCACACAATCAACTGGACTTACATGCTGGGAATGAAAACTTGAAGAGAAGTGGCATTGTATTCATAGTCAAAAAGAACATTTCAAGATCAAACCTGAAGTACAATGCTGTCAGCGATAGGATAATATCCATGTACCTACAAGGAAGACCAGTTAATATGAGTATTATCTTCATTTACATGCCAACCGCTAAGGCCAAAGATGAAGAAATTGAAGATTTTTTACAAACTTCTGCCCTCTGATTGACTGAACATACAATCAGGTTGCATTGATAATTAGTAGTCATTGGAATGCAAAAGTTGGAAACAAAGAAGAAGGATCAGTAGTTGGAAAATAGGGCCTTAGCAATAGCAATGATGCTGGAGATCTCATAACAGGATTTTAAAAAGACCAACAGCTTTTTCATTGCAAATACCTTTTTGAGCAACATAAATGGCTATTATATACATGGATCTTGCCAGATGGAATACACAAGAATCAAGTCGACTGTATATATGGAAAGAGACAAAGGAAAAGCTCAATATCATTAGTCACAACAAAGCCAGGGGCTGACTGCAGAAGAGACCATCAATTGCTTATATGCAAATTCAAGTCGAAGCTGAAGAAAATTAGAAGTCCTTGAGAGCCAAAATACGACCTTGAGTATTATCCCACCTGTATTTAGAGACCATCTCAAGAATAGATTTGATGCATTGAACACTAATGACCAAAGACCAGACAAGTTGTGAAATGACATCAAGGACATCATACGTGAAAGAAACAAAAGGTCATTAAAAAGACAGGAAAGAAAGAAAAACAAAATGGATGTCAGAAGACACTCTGAAACTTGCTCTTAAATGTCGAGTAGCTAAAGCGAAAAAAAGAAATGATGAAGTAAAAAACTGAACAGAAGATTTCAGAGTGGCTCAAGAAGACAAAGTAAGGTATTATAATGACATGTGCAAAGGCCTGGAGTTAGAAAACCAAAAGGGAAGGACCTGCTTAGCATTTCTCAAGATGAAAGAACTGAAAAAAAAATTGAAGTCTCGAGTTGTAATATAAAGGTATTCTGAGGTGAAAATATTAAACAATGCAGGAAGCATCAAAAGAAGATGGAATGAATACACAGAATCACTGTACCAAAAAAAAAAAAAAAAAACCTGGTAGATGTTTAACCATTTCAGGATGTAGCATATGATCAGGAATCCATGGTACTGAAGAAAGGTCCAAGCTGCACTAAAGGCATTAAAAACAAAGCTTGAGAAATTGATGGAATACCAAATGAAATGTTTCCACAAACAGCTGCAGCACTGGAAATGTGCACTCATCTATGCCAAGAAATTTGGAAGACAGCTACCTGGCCAAATGACTGGCAGAGATCCATATTTATGCCTATTCCAAAGAAAGGTGATCCAACAGAATGTGGAAATTATTGAACAGTATTATCGTTAACATCACATGCAAGTAAAATTTTGCCAGAGAGCTTTCAAAACGGTTGCAGCAGTACATCAACAGGGAACTGCCAGAAATTCAACCCAGATTCAGAAGAGGACATGGAATCAGAGATATTATTGCTGATGTCAGATGGATCCTGGCCGAAAGCAGAGAATACCAGAAAGATGTTTACCTGTGTTTTATTGACTATGCAAACACAGTTAACTGTGTGGAGCATAACAAATTATGGATAGCATTGTGAAAAATGGGAATTCCAGAACACTTAATTGTGCTCATGAGGAACCTGTACACAGACCAAGAGGCAGTTGTTTGAACAGAACAAGGGTTACTACGTGGTTTAAAGTCAGGAAAAGTGTGTGTCAGGGTTGTATCCTTTCACCATATGTATTGAATCTGTATGTTGAGCAAATAATCCACGAAGCTGGACTAAATGAAGAAGAGCAGGACATCAGAATTGGAGGAAGACTCATTAACAACCTGTGTTGTACAGATGACACAACCTTGCTTGCTGAAAGGGAAGAGGACTTGAAGCACTTACTGATGACGCTCAAAGACTGCACCTGCAGCATGGATTACACTTTAATAGAAAGGAAACAAAAATCCTCACAACTGGACCAATAAGCAACATCATGATAAATGGAGAAAAGATTGAAGTTCTTAGTTTACTTGGATATGCAATCAACTCCCATGGAAGCAGCAGTCAAAAAGATCAAAGGACAAATTGCATTAAGCAAGTCTGCTGCAAAAGACTTCTTTAAAGTTTTAGAGAGCAAAGATGTTAAGACTAAGGTTTGCCAAACCCAAGTCAAAGTGGGTGACTGAAAAAGTCACTTCATATGCGTGCAAAAGATAGACAATGAATATGGAAGACCCAAGAATTGACAGCTTTAAATTATGGTATTGGCGAAGAGTATTGAATATATCACAGACTGCCAAAAGAATCAACAAATCCGTATTGGAAGAAGTACAGCCAGAATGCTTCTTAGAAATAAGGATGGAAGACTATGTCTCACATACTTTGGACTTGTTATCAGGAAGGATTTCCCCCACGTGTCTATCAGTTTGTCATACTAGGGGGCTTGCGTATTGCTGTACTTCTGGAAGCTATACTACCGGTGTTCAGATACCAGCAGGGTCACCCAGGGAAGACAGGTTTCAGCTGAGCTTCCAGACTAAAGCAGACTAGAAAGAAGGACCCAGCAGTTTACTTCTGAAAAGAATTAGCCAGTGAAAACCTTATGAATAGCAGTGAAACATTGTCTGATATAGTGCCAGAAGATGAGCCCCCCAGGTTGGAAGGCACTGAAAAGATGACTGGGGAAGAGCTACCTCCTCAAAGTAGAGTCAACCTTAATAACATGGGTGGAGTCAAGCTTTTGGGACCTTCATTTGCTGATGTGGCATGACTCAAAATGAGGAGACACAGCTGCAGATATCCATTAATGATCGGAACCTGGCATGTACGAAGTATGAATCTAGGAAAATTGGAAATCGTCAAAAATGAAATGAAATGCATTATCATGGATAACCTAGGCATAAGTGAGCTGAAATGGACTGGTATTGGCCATTTTGAATCGGACCATCATATAGTCTACTATGCTGGGAATGACAACTTGGAGAAGAATAGTGTTATATTCATCCTCAAAAAGAACATTTCAATATCCATCCCTGAAGTACAACACCTACAAGGAAGACCAGTTAATAAGACTGTTATTCAAATTTACACACCAACCACTAAAGGCAAAGATAAAGAAATTAAAGATTTTTATCAGCTTCGGCAGACTAAAATTGATGGAACGTGCCATCAAGATGCATTGATAATTACTGGTGATTGGAATGCAAAAGTTGGAAACAAAGAAGGATCAGTACTTGGAAAATATGGCCTTGGTAATAGAAACAATGCCAGAGATCGAACGATAGAATTTTGCAAGACCAATGACTTCTTCATTGCAAATCCTTTTTTTCACTAACATAAACAGCGTCAATACACGTGGTCCTCACCAGACGGAATACACAGGAATCAAGATGATTACATCTGTGGAAAGAGATGATGGAAAAGCTCAATATCATCAGCCAGAACAAGGCCAGGGACCGACTGTGGAACAGACCACCAATTGCTCATATGCAAGTTCAAGCTGAAGCTGAAGAAAATCAGAGCAAGCACACGAAAGCCAAAGTACGACCTTGAGTATATCTCATCTGAATTCAGAGATCATCTCAAGAATAGATTTGACGCATTGAACACTAATCAGCAAAGACTAGACGAGTTGTGAAATTACATCAAAGATATCATACATGAAGAAAGCAAGAAGTCATTGAAAAGACAGGAAAAGAAAAGACCAAGATGGATGTCAGAAGGAATTCTGAAACTTGTTCTCGAACGTTGAGCAGCTAAAGCAAAAGGAAGAAATGATGAAATAAAAGCACTGAACAGAAGATTTCAAAGGGCAGCTCGAGAAGACAAAGTATTATAATGACATGTGCAAACAGCTGGAGATAGAAATCCAAAAGGGAAGAACACGCTCAGTGTTTCTCAAGCTGAAAGAACTGAAGAAAAAATTCAAGCCTTGAGTTGCAATAGTGAAGGATTCTATGGGGAAAATACTAAACAATGCAGAAAGCATTAAAAGAAGACGGAAGGAATACAGAGTCATTATACCAAAAAGAATTAGTTGATGTTCAGTGATTTCAAGAGGTAGCATATGATCAGGAATCCATGGTATTGAAGGAAGTAGTCTAAGCTGCACTGAAGGCATTGGTGAAAAACAAGGCCCCAGGAACTGACGGAATATCAATTGAGATGTTGCAACAAATAGATGCAGTGTTGGAAGTGTTGAGTCATCTATGCCAAGAAATATGGAAGACAACTTCCTGGCCAACCGTTTGGAAGAGATCTATATTTATGCCTATTCCCAAGAAAGGTGATCCAACTGAATGCAGAAATTAATCAAACAATATCATTAATATCACACAGAAGCAAATTTTTGCTGAAGATCATTCAAAAGCAGCTATAGCAGTATATCGACAGGGAACTGCCAGAAATTCAGGCTAGAATCAGAAGAGGATGTGGAACCAGGGATACCATTGCTGATGTCAGATGGATCTTGGCTGAAAGAAGAGAATACCAGAAAGATGTTTACCTGTGTTTTATTAACTGTGTGAAGGCATTCGACTCTATGGATCATAACAAATTATGGATAACATTGCGAAGAGTGGGAATTCCAAAACACTTAAATGTGCTCATGAGGAACCTGTACACAGACCAAGAGGCAGTTGTATGGACAGAACAAGGGGATACTGATTGGTTTAAAGTCAAGAAAAGCGTGTGTCACAGTTGTATCCTTTCACCATACCTATTCAATCTGTATCCTGAGCAAATAATCCAAGAAACTGGACTCTATGAAGAAGAACGGGGCATCAGGATTGGTGGAAGACTCGTTAACAACCTGCATTACACAGATGACACAACCTTGCTAGCTGAAAGTGAAGAGGACTTGACGTACTTACTAATAAAATCAAAGACTACAGCCTTCAGTATGGATTATGCCTCAACATAAAGGAAACAAAAATCCTCACAAGTGGACCAGTAAACAACATCAGGATAACAGAGAAAAGATTGCAGTTGTCAAGGATTTCATTTTACTTGGATCCAGAATCAACAGTCATGGAAGCAGCAGTTAGGAAATTGAAAGATGCATTGCATTGGGCAGATCTGTTGTAAAGGACCTCTTTAACATGTTAAAAGGCAAAGATTTCACCTTGAAGCCTAAGGTACACCTGACCCAAGCCATGGTATTTTCAACTGCATCATATGCATGTGAAAGCTGGACAATGCATAAGGAAGACCGAGGAAGAATTGATGCCTTTGAATTGTGATATTGGTGAAGAATACCGAATATACCATGGGCTGCCAAAAGAACGAACAAATCTGTTTTTGAAGAAGTACAACCAGAATGTTCCTTAGAAGCAAGAATGGCGAGACTGCGTCTTACATACTTTGGACAAGTTATCACGAGGGATTAGCCCCGTGAGAATGATCACAGGCTTGGAAAGAGGAAGACCCTCGAGAGGTGGATTGCCACAGTGGCTGCAATAATGGGTTCAAGCATAACAACGATTTTAAGGATGGCACACGACCGGGCAGTGTTTCGTTCTGTTGTGCATAGGGTCGCCATGAGTTGGAACTGACTCGACAGCACCTAACAACAACAACAACATCAGGAGGGATTAATCCCTGGAGAAGGACATCATGCTTGGTAAAGTATATGGTCAGGGAGAAAAAGAAGACCCTCAGTGAGATGAATTGACACAATGGCTGCAGCAGTGGACTCAAGCATGGCAATGATTGTGATGATGGTGCAGGACGGGGGAGTGTTTTGTTTTGTTGTACATAGAGTTGCTGTAAGTTGGAACTGACTTGATGGCACCTAACAATAATAATTTTATTTGTGGGTTTAATCCTTTTTTATAAGTATTACAGTTTTAAGGCAGTATTAAGGAGTTTTTTTTTTTTTTTTATTAAGGAGTGTGAGACATGTAAAATGTACTTTAGTTAACCTCTGAAAGGTAACTAATAAGAGAAATAAGGATGTAGAAAATTATTATTACTATGCATAGAATTTTGTGAAAAATATTATCACTAGGTTTAGCACTCCCGGTCAGCTAAGCCCAGTTTTTAAGGATGATTGTTTAGCTGTTTTGCCACAGGAATTAGTTAGCTATTTCCACGATAATTTTGCATAACAGATAACCTCAAAATTAACATGGATTTCAAAAACAAATATTAATTTCTTGTTCACTTATTTTCAGGTGAGCTGGCATTTGGCTAACTTTAGTTGGACTTTGTTCAGCTTGACAAAAAACTATAGAGTGGATGCAGTTTTTTTTTCTTGTGCCTCTTATTTTCTTTGGACAAATATCAAGCCAAGGCACATTACTCTCAGGGTTAAGGACAGGACACTAGAGAAAAAGCTCAACCACGCAATCATATTTCAAGCCTATGATTGACTCTCATCTACTAACATCTCATTAGGCAAAACAATTTAAATGGCAAAGCCCCAAAACAAAGGACATGAATATACACCCTGACTAGCATGAAGCCAAAGAAAAGTCAGATGATGAAGTGCAATATAATCGATTGGGAGATGTATTTTCCCCATGCAGGTATGTGTGCACGTGTGTATGTCAGGGCTAAGGAATAGTAGTTTTTTACTGAGCAATAATCAACAATGTTTATTCTCAGTAGCAGAATCTTTACTGTGTTTGTCAGATGATGTTGACTGGGTTAGATAATTTTTCCACAAAAGTTTATAAACATCCTTTTATCTCCATATTTTATAAAAACAAAAAGGTTTCATTGAAAATAAGCACAAATATGTAGTTTACTATAATAATAACTTTTAAAAGAATACTTTCAATGTGACGGACATTGCGTTTCAGCCACCCAGCATCCAAGAGAGTCCCAATTTCTTTTAGTCTTCCTCTAATATCTAATTTCTCAAGTTTCCATTTAGGTGCTGTGGCTATCCTACACAATATGGTGAAGGAAATTTGGCTGAAATTTCTAAGGAGGGGTCTAGTTTTGGAATAAAAAATTTGAAAAAGATTATTAAATGCAGCTTTTTTTCATACTCTATCCATTTTTCTGCCTTCATCTAACTCAAATGTCATGCTTGAGAAGTCAACAGCCATCTTTCAACTATGAAGCTAAAAAGCTGCATGCCAAAGATAGTTGAGGTAAAATAAAAAGGGGTCTTGATAATATCCTGAAGCTACTGGACTACTTTATTAGTGTTTCTTGATGGAGAAGAAGCGTATATGCATATATAAGTACTTGCTTAAGTCGTTATAAGTTGAATTTTCTGTTACTTGAAGCCTAATGTGTATGATGATCTACAATTGAAAAAACGTAGGGTTTCTACCATTAATTTCTAATTACCTTCACTAAATAATTGATGTGAAGGTATTTCATATTAATATATTTCTATTCCCTAAATTATTTTTGTGAATTTCTATAATTGTTTAATTATCCAGTTTCTGATGATTCTAGTCTGAAGTCAACTTTTTTTCTTCATTTAGAGCCTCTTTCAGATATTCTCAATCTTTACTAGCAATTGCTTAAATTTTCCTTAATTTCCAAGTCTTAAAAATTAATATCCCCATTTATATCCACAAAAAAATCCTCAAACAAAAATCTTACAATTTACCTGTTTTCCTGGACCTTTTTTCTATTTTTATAAGCAAGGAAAACAGTGATGGTATATACCTCTTGACAGAGATAGTGACCCCATTTGAAGTGTGACTTTTAAAAATGGTGTCTTAGTCTGGGTTCTCTAGAGGAAAAAAAAAAACAGAGTAGGGTGTATATACCTACTGTTCACTTATCACCTATCTCATTATTCAACATTCTACATTTATGACAATAGTAAAAAAAATCTACTCTCTGAAAATTTTGTGTGTTAACAATGTATGTGTGGCAGTAATGGATGTCAAGGTGCAAAGTGAGAGTAACACTGGCTGTGATGGTTACGATTATGTGTCAACTTGGCCGAGCCATGATTCTTAGTGGTTTGGCAGTTTTGTAATGATGCAATTTAGCAGTTACATAATGGTGTAAGTTGGCAGTTATGCAAAGATGAAATTTGGCAGTTATATAAGGATATAATTTGGTAGTTATGTTAGGATTTAATTTGGCAGTTATGTAATGACATAGTCATCCTCCATTTTGTGATCTGATGTGGTCATCCTATATTTTAGGATAACAACCTGATCTTGGAACCTAACCATGTCGATAAGTGAGAAGTGGATGGATATATAAATATATATAGATTTACCTCAAGGAAATGGCTCACACAGTTGTGGGAGCTGACATGTCCCAAATTAGTGGCCTCTCATTACTCTTCCTAGCAGAGTCATCAACATCTTTAAGACTACCCAGACTTGAGAACCAATTTAGAATATTCATCCTTTCAATTTTATTTCTCTAGAACCACTCTCGGTACCAGTTGTCTTAGGCTGGGTTCTCTAGAGAAGCAAAACCAGTAACACATATAAATATATACAGAGAGATTTATATTAAAGAAACAGCTCATGCAATTGTAGGGGTTAGAAAGTCCCAAGTCCTTGGATCAGGATAGAGCCCTTTCCCAATTCACAGAGCTGCAGAAGCTGGTGAACCCAAGATGAGCAGGTTGGAGAGCAGGGATCCTGCTCACAGGTAGTGATGGTTGAGGAATCCCCAAGGTCGGCAGGCAAGACCGCAAAGTTTTTCCTGAGCCATTTAGCTATAGAGACTGGTGAACCCAAGATAGGCAGGTCGAGGAGAAGGACTCTTGCTCACAGGCTGTGAAGACTGCTGAATCCCAAGATGGACACGTAAGCTGCTAGCTCAAGTCCCAAGAACCAGAGGTCAGACAAGAGGCAGCTGCTGAATCAAGAACAAGCCAACAACTTTTGCAAGGTGACCAGGAAGGAATAGGTGGCAGAAGGCAGAGAGATGAAGAATGAGGAGAAGTGAACCACCACAGGCCTGACCCCCACTGGTACCACTCAGCAGATTCCATCACTGGGGTGATCACATATCAAATTTCAACAGGAAAGTGATCACAACATTATGCAACTGCCAAAACACTGAGAATCTTGGCCCAGCCAAGCTGACACACAATCTTAACCATCACATCATCCTATATTTTTGCATAACGACCTGGTCTTTGGAAGCTAACCATGTTGATAAGTGAGAAGTGGATGTATATATAAATATATATGGATTTACCTCAAGGAAATGGCTCACACAGTTGTGGAAGATGACAAGTCCCAAACTAGTGGGTCAGGTGTCAGGCTGAAAGTTTCTCCTGACTCACATGGTTGTAGGGCTGATGAATCCTAAGTCCGCAGGTCAGGCGGAAGGCTGCTGGCTCATGGGGTTACAGGAACTGATGAATCCCAATATCTACAGGTCAGGCAGCAGGCTGCTGACTCACATTTCAAGAACTGAAGGTCAGATGATGATAAGTTGGATGAAGGATCTACAGTGAGCTTTGCCAGGTCATTCATATATATATTGGATGCAGGTCACACCCCCAAGGAAGCTCGTTGGCTTTCAACTGACCAGCTTTCAACTGATTAGCTCTTCACACAAAATGGAGGATGATTACACAATATCTACCAAACCACTGAGAATCATGATCTAGCCAAGATGACACATAACCTTAACCATCACAAATGGATTTGCATTGTATCATATCATGACAACTGTGACAGAGGTTGTTAGTAGCCCTAAAGGTAACTGCATTCTCCCTTATTTCTAACAAAATTAAAAAAAAAAAAAAAAAAAAGATTTTTGCTGGATAAGTGGCCATACAGAATAAAGATTATATTTACCAAATTCCCTTGAAGTTAGGTGTGGCTATGTGACTAAGTTCAGGACAGTGTTCAGGGAAAAATGATTTGTCAGACATCCGGGTTTTTTTTTTTTTTTTTCTTTTTCATGCTTCCTGGTGCCTAAAATCTGGATTTTGTGTCCATAGTCCCATCTTGGATCCCATGCACCAGAGTTTCCCCCTACTGGAAGAGAAACCTGGAAGAGGCCTGAATCTCAAAACACTTCAGAGATGTTTTACCAGCCCTGAATTGTGTACATCTGAATTTTTACATAATAAAGAAATACATTTCTATCTTGCATACCCAAGGTTATCAGTCATACATGCAAATGAACATACATCATAATTAAAACAAATGCATTTACTAATCTCTTTAATGTTATTAAGTAACTTGTTTAGCCTCAAAAATTATGAGGCAGGTTTAACCATTTAACATCCTCTATTCTGTTCCATATGATTGCTGTTATAGATATTCATGGGGGGAAATAAAGAAAAAAAGAAAAATTATTCAGAGTAGAGAAATGGTGATGGCAGAAAAATGGCATTTGTGTTGGCTCTAGTTTAAATAAGAATAGTTTTAGGTAGAACTGAGACCTGGCATTACTTAAATTGATATATCCTAATGACATTTGGAAATTTGATGTTAAAATCAACTTGGCCAATGGAATTTTGGTAATGTGTTGGGCTGGATTCTAATGGCTTCTTAAGGGTATGATATACTCTAGTGCCTCAAACTACCTTACACAGTTAAACTATAACTTGTATCTACCTACATGGGGCCAGAAGGCAAACATCTAGCCAGAATTTTATTTCTTCACACAATTAAGGGTGTTCATAAATATCCTCTCAGAAGGGCACAGAAATAGCTTCTCTAAGAATCTGACATAATCCCCAGTCCCAGTCAGTCATTATCAGTGGCAGATGTGTAGCCTAGAGTGAGGCAGCAGGAACCAAGGGAGATATACCGCTACTTGTCTTCTCTTTTGTGTTGTTGTAGCTGTACAGATAAGTCATTGAACCTTTTAACCAATTAATAAAAATCAGATTACTTTCCTATGTATGTGGTATCCTTATGTTAATTAGTACCTCTTTTACTGTAGGGAGAGACGATCTATCCTGTGATTAAGATTTTTGACTCAGGGTTAAGATTGAACAGATTTTTTTTTTTAAATTGTGCTTTAAGTGAAAGTTTACAGTTAAGTTTCTCATACAAAAATTTATACACACATTGTTATGCGACCCTAGTTGCTCTCCCTATAATGTGACAGCACACTTATCTTTTCCACCCTGGATTTCCCATGTCCATTCAACCAGCTCCTTCCCTTTCTGCCTTCTCATCTAGCCTCTGGACAGGAGCTACCCATTTAGTCTCATTTGTTTTTTATCTACTTGAGCTAAGAAGCACACTCTTCACTGGCATCATTTTATGTCTTATAGTCCAGTCTAATCTTTGTCTGAAGTGTTGGCTTCCAGAATGGTTTTAGTTTTGGGTTAATAGAGAGTCCAAGGGCCATGTCTCCTGGAATCCCTCCAAAGATTGACTAAATTTTTATACTGGCTCAACAACTTACTAGCTGTGTGAACGGAGTCCTCCATCCCTGTTCCTCAGTTTTCTTATTGGTAAAATAGGGATATAGCTGAATCTCTCTCAGGATTGTTGTGAAGATTGAATGTGTCTCTCTCTCTATATTAGTTACCTAGTGCTGCTATAACAGAAATACTGCAAATGGATGGCTTTAGTAAACAGAAATTTATTTTCTCACAGTTTAGGAGGCTAGAAGTGCGAATTCAGGGTGTCAGCTCTAGAAGGCTTTCTGTCTCCGTGGGCTTTGGAGGAAGGTCCTTGTCTCTTCAGCTTCTGCTTCCTGGTTCCTTGGCAATCTCCATGTGTCTTGGCATCTATCTTACCCCAACTGTCTCTACTGGCTTGCTTATTTAATCTATTTTATATCTCAAAAGAAATTGACTCAAGATACACCCTACACTAATTCTGCCTCATTAACATAACAAAGACAACCCATTCCCAAATGGGATTATGGCCACAGGTATGGAGGTTAGGATTTACAACACATATTTTGGGGGGACATAATTCAATCCATAACTATACATAAAGTAATTGCTACTGTAATCACTATATGTGTCAACTATTAATGTTATTTTTTTATTTTTTTCATAGTTTTGACCAACAGACAGTTTAACAGTGATAGAAAATCCAACTCAAATGCCTTCATTGATTGACCTATTCATTCATTTATTCGACTTAACTTTTTTTGAGTATCAAGTATGTGTCTTCACTCTTTGTGGAGTTAGGGTTGTAACATTGAACAAGACCATATATAATGCTAAGTTATAGTAAGAACTACAAAGGAAAATAAAGCAAATGCAGTATAGATCGAGTGTGGAAGACTTTTCTAAATAGGGCTTTTAGGAAAGCCAACTGTGAGTTGATCATAGGTAAGCTGAAGCCTAAAAGAAAAAAGGGAGTGAAATAGGCAAATATTTGGAGGAAAACCACTCAAGAAGAATAAATATAAAGGAAAAGATCTGGATTGAGTGTGTGCTTGGTATCTTACAAGACCAGCAAATGAGGCCAGGATGGCTAGAACAGAATGAACAAGGAGATGAGATGGGTGACGTATCAACAAGCTATGTTCTCTAGGGTCTTAGAAGCCAATATAAAGAATGGAGATTTCATTCAATGGCTTTGAGCAGAGGAACAATGTGATCTGAATCAGTTTTGTTTTGAAGTAAATAACTGATGAGGTGTATACACATAGACTAGTTTGTACATTTTCTCATTACCATCTATAATAATCTATTACATGATTAGTCCCCAATTTACTTATGCATTCTATTATAGATGAACACTTGGGTTGATTCCAGTTTTTGTCTATTATGAATAATGTTCCTATGAATATTCTTGCGTGTGCCTTTTGCTACAACTAGGTACACATTTCCTTTGGTTAAAAAGAACAAAAACCAAACCCATTGCCATCGAGTCAATTCCAACTCATAGCGACCCTATAGGACAGAGTAGAACTGCTCTGTACAATTTCCAAGGAGAGCCTGGTGAATTCCAACTGCTGACATTTTGGTTAGCAGCTGTAGCTCTTAACTGCTAAGCCACCAGGTTTTCCCTTCCTTTGGTTAGGTGACAATTGTTCTACATCCCCACTTGGTATTGTCAGGTTTTTAATGTTAGCCACTTAAAACATACGCAGCAGCATGTCTTTGTGAATGTAATTTATATACATTACCTGATGACTAATGAATTTGAT
Source organism: Loxodonta africana (assembly GCF_030014295.1). NCBI lineage: Eukaryota > Metazoa > Chordata > Mammalia > Proboscidea > Elephantidae > Loxodonta > Loxodonta africana. Next base: position 47,296,879 of record NC_087345.1, read on the forward strand.
CACCTTTTCCATATGTTTATTGGCCATTTGGATAGCCTACATCGATGATCTTTTCACATTTTTTTCATATTTTAAAATAGGTTGCCTTTATTTTTCTTACTTATTAGTAAGAGTTTCTAAAATGAGTTATTTATTGAATATATGCATTGCAATATCTTTTCTCACTCTGTGAATTTTTTTTCATTCTTTTAATGGTGTCCTTTACCAATCAACCTTAATTTTAATGATCTCCAATTTGTCAGTCTTTTCCTATATAATTTTTATTTTTTGTGTTTTTTCTTATGACTTCCTTTTCCTACCTTAAGGTAATGAAAATATTTTATGTTATATTCCCGAATTTTTTTTTTTTTAATCTTTCACATTCCATTTACTTGGAGTTGTTTGTTTAATGGTATGATGTAGAGATCAAGAATCATCTTTTTATGTGTGGATATAGAATTTAACAGCCTTCACTTATTGAAGAGACCATCCTTTCTCTACTGCGCTGCTTTGGAATCTTTTTCATAAATCTGGTGAATGTTATATGTCTGTTTCTGAATTTCTTCAAGGGTGTGGATAATACAAACATCCATGAAAAAATATTCTGGAAAAGCCCCTATAGAGAATTGTCTTCCAACATAAACATGTGTCACATTTCTGATTTTATAGGAAAAGTATTCAGTAGTTCACCACTAAGAAGGATGTTTATTAAAGTATTTTTTTGCTAGACAGACTTTTTCATATTAAGGAAGTTCTCTCTAATCCTAATCTACTAAAGTTTTTTTTTTTTTTTAATCATGATGGAGTTACATTTTATCAAAATATTTTTCTTCATCAATTACAATTATCATTACTTTTTCTTTTATTCTTTCAGATGAATAAAACTGGTTTTCAAATGATAAGGTATATCTGCATCCTTAAAATAAGTATAATTTGTGATATATCATTTTTATATTTTGTTGAATTTGATTTGGTAATATTTTCTTAAGATTTTTGTGTTCATATTCACATAGAAAATTGGTCTGCAATTTTCATTTCTTATAATGTCTTCATCGAGTTTTGATTAAAGGGTTATATTGGAATCATTGAATGGCATAAGAATTATATTGTATTTTGCCCATGTCTTGAAGAATTTATATGAATCTGATGGATTATTTTTTCCTCAAATGTTTAGGGAGATGCAATGTAAAGAAAGATAGACTTGGAGTTTTGTGAAACTATTTACATTTATAGATAAATTTCTTCAATAGATAAAGGAGTATTCACGTTGTCTCTATTTTCTTGTGCCAGATCTCTACATTGTGTTTTTTAAGAGCTTTTTTCTATTTCATCTAAAATTTAAATTACTGCCATCATTTTTTTGCAATTTCTTAACTATTCTGTTAGATCTCTATTATTCCTCTCTTCATTCCAATTTGATAATCTGTGCCCTCTCTATTTGTATTTTGTGTTTGTGTGTTTTGATCCATTTTGCTAGGAGATTATTGTTTATACCAGCTTATTTCAAAGAGCTGATTTTTAACTCTGCTGATTTTCTTGATTGTGTGTTTTGTTTTCTATTCCATTGATTTCTGAGCTTATCTTTAGTATTTCCTTCCTTTTACCTTTTTGGATTTTAGTTTGTTCTATCTTCTTGAATTGAACATTTCTTGATTTTTTTATGTGTTTAAGATTATAAAGTTTTCTTTAAGCTTTACCTGCACCCTTCAAGTTTTGGTGTTAAGAAACAAGATGCTGCTGCTTTTTCTAGGTTTCTAGGTCATCCCTCATAGAAATTAGAAAGCCTTACTGAGAAAAAGAAAAGGAAAATGTTCCATTCACTTGGAGGCATTTCTTTTCTCTCCATGATTTTGGGCTCTTTATGCTTTATTTTTTTAGCTGAAGATGCTCTCTGAAGCATTCAGATATTTTTTCATTGTTATTTTTATTTAGCTTTACTAGTTGTTTATGTGAGACGGTTGTGTTAATCCAAGCTATTTCATCAAAGTCAAAACCAGAAATTCTGGTGATTGTGAGGAAAGAGACCGAGGGAACTAGGAATGGAAAGATGAGAATTATTAGGAAGTGATTATACTAGTCCAGGTAAAAATATGAAGGTAGCATTGACTGGGTATTTGTGTAGAAGGGTGGAATAAATGATTGGTTTCAGCAAATATTTTCAAATAGACAGGACAGGGATTGTCAGGGTATAAACAAAAGAGAAGATTGATAGACACAATTTTTTTTTCTTTTTTTCCTTAAACAAAAGAGAGATTTTTTTTTTCCCCAAACATAACTGAAAATGTGTACTGCTCTGTTTTCACTATTAGTTTTAATCTGAGGCAGGATCTCTGACATAGAAATTTCACTTTCTATTATCTTCCTTTTTGATTAAAGGAGCCCTGGTGGCACAATGGTTAGGTGCTTGGCTGCTAACCAAAAGGTTGAAGTTTGGAACCCAATCAGTGGCTCCATGGGAGAAAGACCTGGTAATCTGATCCTGTAGAGATTACAGCCTAGAAAACCCTGTGGGGCAGTTCTGCTGTCACGTGAGGTCACTATGAGTCAAAACAAACTTGACAGAATCTAATAAATGATACCCCTGGTTAGATCACTTGCCCATCCTTAAAGCAATCACTATGATCATGATTATTTTTTTCAGTACCAGCCAGAATGCACACAAGAGGCAAAGACAAATCTCCCAAAGAAAGTTTTGGTGGTATTTCACTAAGAAGGAGAGATGGATGTTTACAACCGAGATACAAAATATGTATATTTGTGTGGTTTTTTTTTTTTACTAGAATAATCATCAGTAAGATGTTCATAAAGATCACTTAAAAACAGAAACAATTTTTTTTTTAATTTACATGCTGAGGAATTGCATGAAAAAAATAAAAAACTCTGGTGAAGATGAGAACCCTAGCTTTCTGAGATAGAGCATTTATACAGGGGAAAAACAAGAATTGAAGATAGAAATGAATATCACTGTGCTGATTAGAAATAGTAGGTCACAGCAGAGTCAAACTTCATGGAAAGGTAACTTGTGGGAGGAATATGCACTTTTACAGGAGAAATATAGTAACGAGTTATGTACACCCTGGGCGCTTTATGAAATTATCTGGTATTATGAGAATGGGTTCAGCATGGGGGGGGGGTGTCCTGAAACTTTGATATGTCTGTCCCATAACTTTGAGTTTTACTGTCTTGATATGAAGGTATTCAATTTGGTTGTGAGCAGAGGATTAGAATTCATTTTGGGAAAAGAAAGTCTGAATGCACTAGTACTAAATATTACAAATCTATTCATTAATAAAAATAATAAAAATAACCATTTCCTTCTTTTGATCATTATTATTCAGTTACTGTGGTGTTGAACATTGATAAAGGCATTTTTGATATACGGTTTCTCACCTGCTGGTCAAAGCACAAAAATGGTGCTGCATTAATTTTGAAATTACATGGTTCATGAGTATATACTCCTAAAAAGCTAATTTTTCAATGCTTAATTCTTTTGATTATTTTCTTAGTAGCAACTTGGATTTTTTAATGACATAAATAATGCAGGAAGAAATCAAGTGATTTAAAATCAACTATAAGGAAGTAGAAATTTTGAATATAAAATAATTGCAATTAACTAAATCCTCAGCAATTATAGCCATCTGGTTTTTATTGAAATATTTAATTTTTGCTAATAAATGAAATTTTAAAAGCTATACAGTATGTGTTTAAATTTTTAATGCCTTTTCATCTTTGAGATTTAAAACAAGGAGATAAAGTTGCTTTTTTTTTTTTCTTCTGAGGATAAATCTACTGATAACTTCTCTAAAATTCAGATGTATCTACTAGGGTTATTTTTAAAACTCCATCAGTATGGTTTTATGAGAGACCCCTATTGTAGCAGGTATATTTTCTAGCATGAACTTTAATGCTTGCAAAAATACTCAGAGCAATTACAAGATTCATAAAATATTTAAAAATATTCAGCAATAAAACTGTTATAAATGGCTGAATTGGGACCTCAATTACACTGAGCCAATTAGCTAAACAAGTGTTTTTCCATAATCAGTGTTTATCTTCAAATAGAACCTTTTATGTATATATAAATCACATAATATGTATTTATTTTGTGATTTTCTATACAGATTTAACAATTCTTCAAATCTGTATCTTCCATTTTTTAAAAACTACACTCTTTTAAAATTAAAGCACAAAAAAAACACTTTTATGTTATTTGTACAAGCATTTTAAAACATTCCTGAAGCAATATTAGTACAATTATTACCACATAATTTTAGTTATTGATATTCATGCCTCCATACCATGACATTCACTGTTGAGACAGTGAATGTCAACATTTTCCCCAAACATAGAGTTAATATTTTCTTTTCAGCTATAATGTAATTAATCAAACTATTTATTGTTGTACTCATTCATTTATTGAATGGCTTCTACAAGATAAGTAACAGTCTAGATATATTAGTTAAAACCAAAAATCTGTTGCCATCAAGTTGGTTCCTACTCATAGTGACCTTGTAAGACAGAGTAGAACTGCTGCATAGGGTTTCCAAGGAGCAGTTGGTGGATTCAAACAGCCAATCTTTTGGTTAGCAGCCATAGCTCTTAAACACTGTGCCACCAGGTCTCCAGATATATTAGTTAGATAGGCTAAATACTATAACGAATGTGCTTGAACATGTAAGAGATAAAACATAAATTTACTTCTTGCCTAAGTGGTTGTCCTAGAAAAAGTCAATTCTTTTCCATGAGGCCATTCAGGACCCAGGCTCCTTCCACTTTCGTCTTTAAGACTCCATAGATTTCCTCATCAAATGCATATGGTCAAAAAGGAAGTAATAATTAGGAAGTTTGCAAGGAAGTGGTTCACATAATTTTTACCCATATTCCTCGGCTAAAATTTAGTTACACAACCACACGTACATACAGTGGAGGTTGGGAAAAATACCTATTTGTCTGTGTGCCTAGGATAAAAAAGGAATTTATGTTGGTGAAGTGTTAGTAAGATTTACTATACTGAATAAGTAAATTCAAATATAAATAAGAACTGCATTCGGCTATCAAGAAGCTCAGATTTAGTGGCAGGAGACAGTAAAATCAGAAAATTACTAGAACAAAATCAGGTAAAGACTATGTTAGAAAAAAGATATACTAAAGTTCTTTAAAAATACCAATACCCGTTGCCGTCCAGTTGATTCCAACTCAGAGTGACCCGATAGGACAGAGTAGAACTGCCCCATAGGGTTTTCAAGAAGTGGCTGATGGATTCAAACTGCTGACCTTTTGGTTAGCAGCCGAGCTCTTAATCACTATGCCACCAGGGTTCCAAAAATATCAAAAGATTGGCAAATTTGTCTACAACAGAAAAGGGCAGATACAGCTTCACAGGAAAGGTGATAACTCAGCTTTATTTTAGAGGATGAGTATAAATTCATTAGGTAGACAGTATGACAGAGAATTCTGGACAAAGTATTAAAAGTGTATAAAATTACAAAAGATAAAACAGATCATTCTTACGGCAGTTCATGGTATATTCAATATTCTTCACCTACACCTTAATTCAAAGGCATCTATTCTTTTTTGGTCTTCCCTATTCATTGCCCCGTTTTCATATGCATATGAGGTGATTGAAAAATACCATGGCTTGGGTCAGGAACACCTTAGTATTCAAAGGGATATCTTTGCTTTTTAACACTTTAAAGAGGTCTTTTGCAGCAGATTTGTCCAATGCAATACGGAGTTTGATTTTTTGACTCCTTCTACCAAGGGCGTTGATTGTGGATCCAAGTAAAATAAAATCCTCGAGAGCTTCAATCTTTTCTTCATCTATCGTGATGTTGCTTATTGGTCCAGTTGTGAGGATTTTTGTTTTCTTTATGTTAAGGTGTAATCTATACTGAAGGCTGTGCTCTCTGATCTTCATCAGTGTTTCAAGTCCTCTTCACTTTCAGCAAGCAAGGTTCTGTCATCTGCATATACCAAACCCAAAACTGGTTGTCATCTAATCAATTATAAAAAATTATAGCAAGTGGTTAATTAGCCTTCCTCCAATGCTGACGCCCCCTTCTTCTTCATATAATCTAGCTTCTGGGATTATGTGCTCAGTAAACCGATTGAATAAGTACAGGGAGAGGATACAGCCCTGACGCACAACTTTCCTGATTTTAAATCATGCGGTCTCCCCTTAATCTATTCAAATGATGCCTCTTGGTCTATGTACAGATTCTGCATAAGCACAGTTAAGTGTTCTGGAATTCCCATTCTTCATAATGTTATTCATAATTTATTTTGATCCACCCAGTCTAATGCCTTTGCATAGTCAATAAAACTCAGGTAAACACCTTTCCGTTATTCTCTGCTTTCAGCCAAGATCCATCTGACATCAGCAATGATATTCCTTATTCCATGTCCTCTCCTGAATCTGGCTTGAATTTCTGGCAGTTCCTTGTCAATGTACTGCTGTGACAATTTTTAAATTATCTTTAGCATAATTTTACTTGTGTGTGATATTACTGATATTGTTTGATAATTTCCACATTCCCATGGATCCCCTTTCTTTGGAATGGGCATAGATATTCTTTTTTTTTTTGTATTTTAACAGAAGATAGCCCATATTTATGCCCATTCCAAAGAAAGATTGATTCAGGGAATGCAGAAGTTATCCAACAATATAATTAGTACCATACACAAGTAAAAATTATTGTGCTACTAAAATTAAAATCCATTATAAAGTATTACTTATTTTATTCGACTACTTCCAACAGCTAGTACAACTACATTCACGTGGTATTGTGGACTTTGATATTTCTTATTGTTCAAAAGGGCTTTCACGCTTGAAAAAAAGTTTGGAAGCAATGCTGCTGTAGAGGATAATGCTCTGCTGAGTAAGCTTTTCTCATGTAGTTTAGAATGGTGATTTTGGCCCGGAGGAAAACCAAAGAATTGCAGATTACTGGACCTCTCCATGTGATGTCATTGGAAACAGAAATGTTTTAAGACAAAATAAATGAAAGTTGGTTACCTACTGGATATTTTGAGAGAGAAAAAAATGGAATTTGTAGGAGTCTATTTTAGATGAACTGCCAAATGATGGCTGGAATATTCCATTTATGGTATTCTAAAGTTACCACTGATTTCAGACAGTTAATCCTAACTTTCTTAATCTGTATCATATGATTTATGAATTAAAGCTTGCATTATAATAATTTCAATTCTGGGTTCATTCTTTTACTGATTTCACTAGTTTCTGAATAATTTTAAAATTCAAAATATATTTCCTTTTATTTTGCTATAAAACTGATAATTTTAAGCAAGTGAATGCTATTTTAGTACTAATGCTTATGTAAACATATTGCTTAGTTGATTTTTCTAATACACAACAAACCAAAAACCAAACCCGTTGTCATCAAGTTGATTCTGATTCAAAGTGACCCTATAGGACAGAGTAGAACTGCCCCGTACGGTTTCCAGAGAGTGGCTGGAGGATTCAAACTGAATTTTTTTTTTTTCACTTCTAGAGTTTAATGGATTTTATTCTTTGGCTGTCTTTATACTTTATGATATCTGGGTATCATAAAGAGATAACAAAGGAGGTAAGCTTAGGTCTCCAGCATCCCTACTTGATGAATCAAAAACCAAACTCATTGCCACCGAAAAAGTGTAAAAATCTCATCCCTGACTCTCCTGCAATCTTCCCAGTCCCCCAGTTCCTCCTTGCACAGGGAAACACAGTTTCTTGGGTTTCCTCTCATGGATGTTACCTGCTCCACTTTTTTATGCAAGTAAGGATATTCCAAACACATTCCACTGCATCTTAGTTTTTCACTTCATGTATGTTGTAGTGATTTCCAAATCAATACAAAAAGAGCTTCTTCCTCCTTTCCTTTGCTTGCTCAACCATCATGGAATGTCCTCGTCAGTCCTCAGTTTTTCTCTCCTTTATCTCTTTTCTCCTCTGCCTCCCAAGGCTGTACAAGACAATGCAGAGGGATACAAAGAAGAGTAGCATGAGTGTTGCTTCGAGAAAAATAGATGAAGGTGGGCATGAAGCCCTCTGCGGGTAGCAATGTGATCCAAAAGCCGGCAGTGCTTTGTCTCGGCGACCAAGTCTGCTTTCGAAAGCCTAAAGAGACAGAAGACAAGATGGAAGGAAGGGAAATTCTCCTAGCGATTATGACATCTGTTTGGAACAGAATCTTCCTGGCAAGCAGGAGAATTACAGTGAAGCTATTTGGGAACCAGGATATGAAACATAAAACTAACTGACCTACATAAAACCTACATTAGGTACTGAAGAAAAGTTGAGAACAGAGGCCTGGGTAGCTCAGTTGGTAGAAAAAAAAATAGAGTATCATTAATTTGAGGGTCCAGGGTTCAAGTTCCTGTTCAGGTGTTATCCTCATTTTACCATAGTTATTTCCCTTAGAAGCCGACTGACATTCCACCTCCTTTTAGAGAAACCCATCCCAACATTACTACTGACTCTTCCTGCTCTTTGCTCAACAAGACTCGGTAGGAGCAGGGAGAACAGAGAAAGGGCAAAGGGTTAATCGCTCAATTACTAGCCAAAAGGTTTGGGGTCTGAACCCACCCAGAGGTGCCTCAGAAGGCTGGCCTGGTAATATGCTCCTGAAAGGTGAAAGCCTTGAAAACACTATGGAGTAGTTCTACACTGCCCACACGGGGTCAGTAAAAGTTGAGGCAGCTCGGTTCTTCCAAACGAGATGAAGTTTTCTAAAAACAAACTTCAAAGGCAGAGCCAAGATGGCCGACTAATCAGATGCTTCCAGTGGTCCGTCTTATAACAAAGACCCGGTGCTCTGTCTCCTGCCGGGAACTCCGTGAAGCTGCTTTCACGTCCTCTCTCTCTGCTGATCTGCGATGTGGATGGGGTGAATCCAAGTGGCACTGACGCTACACTTACCCGTAGGCCAAGCCGCTGCAGTCAGCCGGGAAGCTCTGAGGTAGAGCAGCGGTGAGAGGATGGGTGCTGGGATACCGTGTATCACTGGGCGTGTATCGCTGGGTGCTCTGGAAGTTCTGGGAAGCTACTTTCTTGTGCTCCTTGACAGCAGATATCCAGCAGGAGTCCAAGATGGTGAATTCACATGGTTAGCTAAGAAGGAATCTTCGCAGGTATTTCTCCTCTCTGTCTGTCCTCTGTCGGTTTCTTATTCCATTTGTTATTTGGCTGAGTTCTTTGTCTCTTCATTTTATACTTTGGGTTCCAGAAATGCCATTTGTCTATGTTTTACTTAGTTTTTCCAGTCTTTGCTGTGGAGGGACGTCATGGTGGTTCTGTCTATGGTACCATGTTGGCCGGAAGTCTCAAACTGAGTAATTTTAAGAATAACACAGCAAGCCTGCTTTTGTCATTTTGTTTGCAGTTTTATATGCAATTTCAAATGCCGTAATATCAAGCTATCTTAAAAAAAAGTGCCATAATTTTAAAAAGGACATAAAATTATGTAAATTTATTTAAACTTAACCTTGGTAGTTAGAAATTAGGAGATCTCCAGACATTTATCAGCCATATATTAACTTATTCAGCTCTAGAGCTTAATTTCCTAAGCTCTAGAACCCTTTGAAATGAAGAAGGAAGAATTAAGGAAATCAAAATTCAGAAATTGTAGTTTTATAAGGTTGATGAGTACCTGGCAGCAAAAGTGAAGAGCCACGTTAGGACTTAAAAATAAGAAACAAAGGCTAACTTCTGAGACCTAAAGCAATGCAGAAGATTAAATCTAGTATGCAAAGTCATCTTTTTGGAAGAATAATTTCCAGGGCTGAGTAAGACGCAACTGGACATAGTCAAGGGAAGAACAGACGGGTCAGAATGGGAAATTGGTGGGGGAGGGGGGAGGAATGCAGGAATTGTGTGTTAGTGTCTAATTATTTACTACTTAGGAACAATAATGCTCTAATCTCTGTGAAAACAGATCCCTTTCACAGAGGCCAATCCCTTTGAATACTAGAACCAACCAACTGACTCATCCCTTTGCTCTTCAAGCGACCATCATATGATCATCCTACAGGGAAAAATAGGTCGGGGTATGGTGCCATGTGTATTCTAATCCTTGCCATCATTCTTGTCATTCAAGATTTGAAACTTCACTGTATACACAAGTCTCTGGGGAACCTCCAATTGATATCAGTCCTCCCTCTGAGGACAAAATTGCTTTTTAGAGCCTAAAAATTAGGAGACTCTGGTGAGTTCATCAGCATCTAGGTCACTTGGTGAGGACTTCAATTCTTTACTTACTGGGTTCAGCTGGTAACATACTGACTGTAACACACCCTTTCTACTAAATGGAGCCCCAGTTGGTGCAGTGGTTAAGAGCTCTGTGATAGCTATTAGAATTAATGATCTGGTTGCACAGTGGTTAAGAGCTTCGCTGCTAGCCAAAAGGTCAGCAATTTGAATCCACCAGCCCTCCTTGGAAACCCTATGGGACAGTTCTATTCTGTCCTGTAAGGTTGCTATGAGTCGGAATCAGCTCAATGGCAACAGGTTTGTTTTTGTTTTGTTTTTTAAAATTTTATTAGCAAATGAATGTAGTACTTTAAATTGATAATCATATTTTCAGTTAAAATGTTGGCTCTGTACTTCTGCTACAAATTACAATTTTTCTTAGTGCCTTGAGTATATTAAAAACTTATCAAAATTCTGGTGTGATTGTGTGATACCAGAACCTTCACCATTAACGTATGGACCTATTACAGGGAATTTTACTTCCAAAATGAGAAGAGGAGGTGATAGTGTTGGTCCCAGGAACCATCCTATGATATTTAATAATTAATCTTGCATTTAATATTTGAAGAGGTAATGTTTTAGGAAAACCCCAAGCAATGCATCTTCGGTGATTATATTAATCCTTTAATTTTTTTTAATTCTTAGATATTATACTGTAAAATACTTGCGGGCAGTATCTTCTACAATGTTAAATTCTTATAGTTAGCAGAGTGACTGGCACATACAAGGACCTTAATATAAGTATTTGCAGAATGAATGTTTTGTGCTTATAGTCTATTCGTTTACTTTAGAATGGTGTGGCACAGAGTTAATATTAGGTCGTTTGTTCCTTAATCTGTTTTACTTAGTTTTGGTCCCATTCTTGATTTTTCTGGGAGAAAAATAAGAAGAAATTTGCTCAAATACAATGAATAGGAAGAATGAGCCTTTAGGAAGAGAATGAGATTCTGGAGCATACAGGGCTATTGTGCTAGAGCAATGTCAGCAGTGTTGCTTAAAGTAGTGTAATAATGGGACCTCTTTATTAATTGCAGGACCTCTTCATTAATCTGTGCCATTCTTTGCAACTTCACCAGTAAAAAAAAATAGATTTAAAAATTGGGGAAAATTACTTCTGAACATGTGATTCTTTCTAAATAAGAAAACATTCAGATTTCTGTAAGATATTTGCAAACAACCTTTCTCTCTTGATACTTTCTGAGAAATAAATAATACATTTGGGATTCTCTGGAACAAAGATATAAATCAAAAAAGGTAGAAAATGGGAATTACTGATATTACACTTATATATTATTCCATTGCTTGTTTTGAGATTATGTTCATCTCAAGAGTTTATTTGTAGTTAAAAATGAAGGTACATCTGCTTTGTCAAATTGATTATTGTAGAAAACATAACTATGACTTTGCTAAGAATTAAAGAAATAACTGATAGGAGCATATTGGATTCTTTTCTCAAAGAGTAAATTTACTGAAATGTGTTGGCACCTATAAATTCTATCAGTCATATTTATAGATTGTTACTTTCTCTCAGCTGATAAAAATTACATGTAAAATTGGAATTAGGTTGCTTGCAGTGGGTAAGAGCTTGGGTGCTAAATAAAAGATCAGCAGTTCAAATCCACCAGCCGCTCCTTGGAAACCCTATGGGGGCACTTCTACTCCGTCCTATAGGATCTCTATGGGTTGGAATTGATACGATGGCAACGGGTTTGGTTTTATTTTTTGGAATGCGTATATGAAGGAGTAGATATATAACTATCAAATATGATAATGTTCTAGAAATGCTTTGGGAGTGAAAGAACAGTTTGCATTAACTTATTTTGCTTTCTGAAAGGCAAGATGTGTGTGTGTGTGTATGTAGTGGGAGACAGAAAATACAGATAAGAAAAGGGACAAAAATCGTCCATAACCTAGAGATTATCACTATCAAGGATATTTTAATATATGTCCTTCTAGTATTCGGTATGTCTTAAATATTTAAAATTTAGTTATATATATATACATATCATGCTGTAACTGTTTTCACTTAAAAATAAATTTATCTTTCAATATAATTAAATATTCTCTTTCAAATTCATTTTAGATGGCTATCTAGTATTCTACTCCATATATTTGCCATAGTATACTTAATTATATCTATGTTGGTGGACATATAAGTTCCTTCTAATTCTTTATGTGTATATGTATAGAGAGATAAAGATCTCTCAAATTCTAGCATTCAGTAATATTTGGTTGATTTTAATTCAGGGTGGCTGGATATTTTGTAGTATGTGCAAGAATTCAGATGGGATTAAGAAAGAATAAGGGAAACCGTTTCAAATTTAACCCCAAATCAAACCAAACCCACTGGCATTGAGTTGATTCCGACTCAGTAGAACTGCCCCATAGAGTTTCCAAGGAGTACCTGGTGGATTTGAACTGCCAGCCTTTTCATTAGCAGCCATAGCACTTAACGACTACACCACCAGGGTTTCCATTTCAAATTTAGGTAGGAAAAAAAGTAAAAACAAAAGGAAAAACCTGTTCTCTAATATAGAAGGGCAAAGAGCATTAATGATGGCAAAATTTTATTTAATAACTGTTACATCTTATTGAAGTTACATTAAAGTGAAAGAAATGAGTTAGTTTATTACATTACAGGTCTCTGAACATTTTAACAAAGATTATATAATTTATTTCTTATGACAAATATAGGTAGCATGTAACTATGAATTTTGTTTCCAGGCGAGAACTCAGAGGCTAAAAAATGACATTTTGCTTGGTATGATTCAAAAAGTAAGTTAGAACCTGACCAAACTTTGAACTCTAAGTGTCTAAAATCTAAACCTGATCCATAGGCTGGAAAAGGCCCTTATTTCAGAGATTACCAGGAATTAACCTTTGGAAACCAAAACTCATAGTTCCTAGTTGTCCAAGGTTATTTAGAGAGTCAATGGAAAAGCCAAAGCAGACTGATTTTTCTATGAGAAACATTTTATATATATGTATGTATATACCTGTGTGTATGTATTCTGTTTTTAATAGTGTGCTGAACAGAAATGTATTGAAAGCCATAAATGCAAGTCATGTATTTAAAGTTTTCTTAGTATTCACCTTAAAAAAGTAGAAACAAGTGAAATTAATTTTAATAATACATTTTATTTAAACATGTATGTCTAAAATAGGAATATTTCAACATGTAATAAATATAATATCAATAATGAGATATTCAAAATTCTTTATTTCATACCAAGTCTTCAAAATCTGTTGTATATTTTACACCAATAGCACATCTCAATTTGGATTAGCCTTAAGTGTCCAATAGCTCTATGTGGCTAGTGGCCACCATATTAAATGATTCAGATACGTACTTTTAACCCTCATGAGTATATTCTATAACTTAAATGATTCTTCTTATTTAGGTCTCTGGTATATTCATGGAAACCCTGGTAGCGTAGTGGTTAAGAGCTATGACTTCTAACAAAAAGGTTGGCAGATCGAATCTACCAGGTGCTCCTTGGAAACCCAATGGGGCAGTTCTGCTTTGTCCTTTGGGGTCACTATGAGTCGGCATTGACTTGACGGCAGCGTTTTTTTTTATGGTATATTCATGAAATTTCTAGATGTAGTTTCTGAAAGAAAATACTGTAATACGCACATAGTTCTAAAACCTTATAGAGCAGCCAAGGAAATAATAAGACAGACCATATCATTCCCCTGTTCAATCCCTGAATATGGCTCCAAATCAACTAGAATAACCTACAAAATGCTTACAATGAACTACAAAGCTCCACACAATCTGATCCCCCTGTTACTTCTTGCACCTTATCTTCTACCAGTTTTTAATTTGTTTACTATATTTTATCTTCATTGATTTCTTTGCAGCTTGTCAAATAACCGTGTAATTTCCTATTTTTCCACTTGCAGTTACATTTGTCTGGTATACTCTTCCCAGATAGACATATGACACAAGCTCTCACTTCATTTATTCTTCTCTAAATATCACCTTAGAGAGCCTTTCACTGGCCATTTTGTCCAAAATAGGACCTGAGCAATTTTTCATTCTTCTTTAAACCATCCCATTGTTTTATTTTAATTTCACTATAGCTTCCTCACATTCTTTATTACTATTATTAGCTAATTTTGATATTTAATATTGCATATTGAATGCAAGCTCCATGAGGATCTAGACTTCTCTTATGCCCATTCTAATACCTATTGTTACTGTTATTGCGAGCCATAGAGTGGATTCTAACTTACAGTGATCCTACAGGACAGAAGAATTGCCCCATGGAGTTTCGTAGGCTGTAAACTTTATGGGAGCAGATCACCAAGTCTTTTCTCCTGCAGAGTAGCTAGCGGGTTCAAACCGCAGACCTTCTAGTTAGCAGCCGAGCCCTCAACCATTGGGTCACCAGGGCTCGTTTTATTGTATATGTTTAAGGTTAAGAAAAGAGTTGGTATTCAATAAATAGCTGTTGAGGCAAATGAGTGAATAAATCAATTGATTGTAGATTTTTTTTTTCTTAAATGAGCCACAAAATCCTCAATAAAAATGTCAATCTTGTTTTGAATATGGAGTTATAGAGAAGAGAGAAGCTGAATATACGTTAGACATTGACATGAAATAATTTTTTTTTTCATTCAAGAATTTTAAACGTACTTCATATAAGTAGATTCTTTAAAATGTGTTCAGAACTAAGTTTTATAATTTAGGTATTTAAAAAATATAACTATTAAATAAATATGCTTCACTTTCATACTACTAGCTAATAATTTTTCCATATACCATTTCTCTTTGTATTTTCTATTTCACAGTATCAGAGAGATAATCATTTTTGAATAAATAAAACTTAGGATATTTTGAAGAGCTCTAATAGTCCAAATTGCTCCATACATAATAAAGTTCAATTTCCTCCTAAGAAATTATAAAGTTGTAAACTGCTTGACTCATTTTTCAATCTTGATGTAAAATATTCTAAAACTTTATGTCATTATTATGTACAAAAGAGAAAATTTACACAATTCTAAATATCTCAAAAAGTAAAAAGCTTCAGTATGACCACAAGAATACTACGTGTTTACAATAACTATATTTTGAAGGGGCCCTGGTCATGCAATGGTTAAGCACTTGGCTCCTAACTAATAGGTTGGTGTTTTGAACCCACCAGTGACATTGCTGGAGAAAAGACCTGGTGATCTGTTCCAGCAAAGATTACTGTTTAGGAAATCATGGGGCAGTTCTACTCTGTCCTATAGGGTCGCGATTAGTTGGAATCAACTCGGCGGCAATGGATTTTTATAATTTAATCTTTTAAAATTTACTTATTTCTAAACAAGACTTTACATGACTTCAACCAAAAACACATATAAACCAAAAAACCTGTTGCTGTTGAGTCAATTCCTACTCATAGCTACCCTATAGAACAGAGTAGAATTGCCCCATAGGGTCTCCAAGGAGCAGCTGGTGGATTCAAATAGGCAACCTTTTTGTTAGCAGCCATAGCTCTTAGCCACCGCACCACCAGAACACATACATAAGAGGAAATTATACTAAAATTATTTGAACGAGAAAAGTCCATGACAAAGATAGCTACTCTGGTTCAAACTAATACTATTACATCAAGTGAACACGTACTTCATTTAAAGCAGCTTAATGAATAATATCATTTGAAGCTATTTTAAAGAAAAATTCTCTTTCTATACAAGTTGATGCATTATGATGGCAAATGATAAGCATTAAGATGGTAACATTAAATATTAGGTCTGTGAAGGCATGTCTTTTTGGAGTTAACATAATTCCAGTGTATGGTTAAATGGTACTAGCCTATCTTGATAAAATAATAATTTGGAATGGAGCTTGGACATATATTTAGGGGGGGAAAAAAACCCCACCATATTTCGAAGACTATGTAATTTTTAACTATGAAGTCAGAAAAATTATATAAACTAAGCATCTGTTTAAAATGAGAGAAGCTAGATGCACATAACAAACAATAGAAATTTCAAGGTCCAATACAATATAAATATTTTTAATAAAAAAGAATACATGATAGAATGTCGAGTTGCTAGACAATGAAATCATATATAAATCACAATTAGAAACAATTAGAAATGAAGTGTCACAACTCAAAAAAAATTTAATTAAATTAAAAAGTATTTCCAAGTAAAATCTAAACTAGAAGAAACTTAGCACTAAATAAGCAAAAATTTTGTGTTAAGAAAAATATGGCAAGGATGAAAATTTTTAAGATAAAGAATTAAAAAAAAATTATATAATGAATAAAGAGATTAAAAAGTATTTGACAAAAAATAATAAACATTTAAATTTGACAACAAAGATGTAATACATGTCTCATTGGAATATAGGACATACTGTTGTTAATTCTGGGTAAATTTCAGGTTAACTCTTGAATTACATGCATGAGTATTCTCCTTCTTTATTTTCTTTTTTTTACAAATATTCCAGTTAATCACGTGTTACCCTATATGAATTAACAGAATCCCTGGGCCCTGCAAATGGTTAAGCACTAGGCTACTAGCCTACAGGTTGATGGTTCTCAAGAGGCTCCTCAGAAGAAAGGCCTGGCAGTTTACTTCCAAAAGTTCATAGCCATTGAAAATCCTATAAAGCACAATTCTTTTCTGGCACACATGGGTCACCATGAGTCAGAATATAAACTAATGGATTCAGGAATTAGATATCAGTGGTGTGCTAACTTCAAATATTGCAAGTAGACATTATGTATCTTCCAGTAACCCATCAACAAAAAAAAGTTTTACCAAAGATATGAAATCTAACTATGATCAAGCCTCTGAATCCAGCTTCAAATTTTCAAGAAATAGAGGGCCAAGGAGCATGTAAAAGTGCCTCATGTATTTGTAACTGTCAAAATCTAGACGTAGGGTAAGTTTATAGGTCAAACAGTTCAGATCTTTCAACAGATACATTTTAAGAAAATGAAAGTAGGAAGAAAAAAGGAGGAGAGGATTTGTAGAATAACAGACACTTAAAAATATACCAAGTAAAAAACTGGGAATGAGAAAATTATAGTGTCTAGAACTTCACACTAGTGTGATAAAACCATAAAGAAATGCAAGGATATGATAACTATGAAATTCAAAATGTTGGTTTTTTAGGGAGGAAGGACAGGTGCTTTGCTTGGGATAGGGCATGTGGAGGGGCTTTTGTGACTGCTGGCAAAGTTACATTTTTTGACCTGGATGGTTACAAGGGTATGTGCCTAATAATAATTAACTAAACTATGCATTTTTTTAATGCATTTTTTTGTAGTTTTAACTAAATAATTTTTCACAATTGAAAACAGAGACACAACCTTAAGCTAGAGATATTGTGAAGCAGCAGCTCTAATTATTTACTTTCCCAACTTACCCAAAGTAAAGGCCAAAAAGAGGGTCATTATTATGGCCGTAACATTGCTGAATCAAGAGCACATTGTCTCGTTAGAGTATACTGTCTCCTAGCTTTGGGAAATGTAGGGCCCTTGGTCATTCTATATTTTAAATATCATTTTGTAGTTATTATTCTATCATATATATATATATATACGTATACATGCACACACATATATGACAATACATTTACTTGCATATTACAAATATATATTCTGGGCCAACCGAGAATGCTAATGCCTATCATTCAGCTGTTAGAATTCAAGTTCAAATAATAAGGAAAATAGTTGTATGAACAAAACAAAATCCAGTTAATAGAACCACGTGTATTTAAAAACTGGCAGTTTTTCTAAATGTCTAGTTTGAAATACTCTGCTATGCTTTTTAAGTACCTGCCCTCTCACAGTACAGGTTAGATTTTGAAGGTAGCATATTAACTCAGAGAAAGCCATAGGACATAGAAAATATTGTGCTGCCAACTTTAATTTTAGTCGTGTATCTCATCCTTAAAGAAATGAGCATCCCTTTAAATTGTTTGGCTGTGTTTGTCATACATTAGAAACTACCCTGAAAGCACAAGTTTTTTCTGTTTTATGTTTCTCCAAAAGCAGCAAAGCTTCTGTCATGGATTAAACTGTGTCTCCCAAAAAATATGTGTGTCGATTTCGCTAGGCCATGATTCCCAGTACTGTGTGATTTTTCACCATTTTGTCGTTTCTATAATATTCCTGTGTGTTGTAAATCCCACCTCTATGATGTTAATGAGGTAGGATAGGCAGCAGTTATGTTAATGAGGCAGGACTCAATCTACAAGATCAAATTGTGTTTTGAGTCAATCTCTTTTGAGATATAAAAGAGAAGCCAGCAGAAAGGTAGGGAGGACCTCATACCATCAAGAAAGCAGCGCCTGGAGCAGAGGGCTTACTATGGACCCAAGATCCCTGCGAGGAGAAGCTCCTAGTCCAGGAGAAGATTGATGACAAGGACCTTCCTCCAGAGCTGACAGAGAAAGCCTTCCCCTGGAGCTGATGCCCTGAATTTGGACTTCTTGCCTTCTAGATGTGAGAGAATAAACTTCTGTTTGTTAAAGCCGTCCACTTGTGGTATTTCTGTTACAGTAGCACTAGACAACTAAGACAGCTTCATTCTTTATTGCTTACACATTTAAAAGTTCTCTGATGATAACAGTTGTTTCATAATGCAGTATTTCCTTTATTGTCTATCTTGTTTTATACAAAACAGAAAAAATGTGATTATAAGTCCCTTCTAAATAAATTATGTGTGAGTGTGAATCATAGAAGCACAGATTTTAAATTTTATTCTAAAGGTAAATTCTTACCTAAATGAACAAGATGTTCATTTGGTATATTAAAAAAAAAAAAAAAAGTTTTTTTTTTTTTTGTATCAATATAATACAAGTTAACACTATTAGCTATGCTATGCCAGTTGACCTAGATGTCCACGAAACTATGGTACTCAGCCTTCAAGCACAGTAACTCAGTCCCACAAGGTGTTTGGATATGTCTAGGCAGTTTTCATAACTGTGCCCTCAGGTACTCTATCATATATATGAATACATATGGAGCATGTACAAATATGTATATACAGATGTCTAAAACTATACTTTTATATGTACATGTGTGTATTCCCTTTGCCATCCCACACATATATAGCATATATATCTACCTATGTAACAACTCACAAAAGTTTTGGTTGTTATTACTGTTGTTACAGGATTGTACATGTTATAGCATTTACCGTAAAAAAAAAAAAAATTTTTTTTTTTTTACTGTGGTTGTCCTTTATTCATGCCTACCTTCTCAGTTGTCTTTGTTTTCTTTGGTCACGTTGTGCCAACTTCCCCCATATTGCATACTGCCTTTTCTGTCACCAATATTGATACATATCTACTATCTAGTAGGAGCCTTGGTGGCACAGTGGTTAAGAGGTATGGCTTCTAACCAAAAGGTCAGCAGTTCAAATCTATCAACCACTCCTTGGAAACACTGTGGGGCAATTCTCCTCTGTTCTATGAGTCAGAATTGACTTGACAGCAACAGGTTTGGTTTGGTTTGCTTTATTATCTAGTAAGTGATTCTCCCTCTTTCCCCCTCCCACCCCTGGCAGCCATCAAAGAACGTTGATTTCTGCATGTAAAACTATTCCTGACTTTTTATACAAGTGGTATGATAAAATATATATCCTTTTGTGATTGACTTATTTCACGCAGCATTATGTCCTCCAGATTCATCCATGTTATGTTTCGCAGAGTCATCATTATTCTTTATCATTGTGTAGTATTCCATTGTCTGTATGTACAACATTTTGTTTATTCATTCATCCACTGATGGCCACTGAGGTTGTTTCTATGTTTTTGCTATTGCGAATGATGCTGCAGTGAACATGGATGTGCGTATGTCTATTCCTGCCACTGCTGTTATTTCCCTAGGATATATGCTGAGGAGTGATATTTCTGGATCATAACGTATTCCTATTTCAAGCCTTTTGAGGAAGCCCCATACCATTTTCCATAGTGGTTGTACTATTTTACAATCCCATCAGCAGTGTATACGAGTTCCAATCTCCCCAAACCTTGCCAGCATTTGTTGTTTTCTGTTTTTTTTGGTCAGTGCCATTATTGCCAGGGTGAGATGGTATCTCACTGTAGTTGTGACTTGCATCCTTTTTAAGAGCTCAGCTTTTCAAACTAAGACACTGTTGAGTTATAGTGTATGGTATTCACCTGCTGTTCAAATATATTAGATTTCAAAACTTTAAATTTTGTATTTTAGGTTAATGTAAAAAAAAGTTTATTCTGAAATAATTCAGCATTTTATTTTAAAATTAAAGTAATTGAATAATTTAGACATCCTGGGTTTAAATCTTGGTCCCATCATTTACTAGCTAGATGGCTTGAGGAAGGTACTTCAACCATTTGTTCTTAGGTTTCTTTAAAATCAGTGTAATAATAACATAGAGTCCCTGGCTAGTGCAAATACTTAAGAAGTTTGGCTGCAACACGAAAGACTGAATGTTTGAGCCCACCCAGAGGTGCCTCTGAAGAAAGACCTGGCAATCTACTTCCAAAAAATCAGCCATTAAAAACCTCTGGAACACAGTTCTACTCTGACACACATTGGGCTGCCATGATTTAGAATTGACTTGATTGCAACTGGTTAACAATAACACAGTATAGTTGTGAGAATGAAATTCATTTATACATTTAAAGCAATTAAAATTGTCTGGTATAATTTTTGCCAAAATTCCGTAATTTTGCCGTGATGATGATGGTGATGATGTTGATTCAGTAGTAAAAATCATGGTAGTTCATTTTACCCTGGTTATTTTGGGTCAGTTTGCCTTTTGAAGAGAAAATTTTTTCGTGATAGTTGCTGTATCCAAACTATCCAATTCTCACATTTTTTATCTGCTGCTTTTTTTGTTGTTGAAATAGAATATTTTTAAGATCATTGAGTGATACTCTTGAAAATACATTTTATAGTGTTAAGCATTTCAAGAAATGTATGACCAGAAACAATTTGGAATATAGAGCATACTTTATGTATAACACAGAAAGCCTGTCTCACACAGTCTTGCCTTTATATCCATAAGATCTTTTCAAATTAATGACTATCAATTTATTAGATTTGAGATTATACATTTAGCCCAAATATTCTAGTTGTAATGATGTTAAAACATTAATTTTATAAGGCACAATTTACTCCGTTTTAAAATTGACTCTGCTTTTAAAGAATATATAAATTCTTTGTCAATTATTATGTTTTCAGTGTTCTATGCAATTATTTTTAAGAGATCATTCTGTCTCCATACCTCAATTTGTAATGATTTATAGAGTACATACCATGCCCTGGAAAGTATACTCAGTGCTTTTTGTGATTTATCTCGTTTAATCATTAAAACAAACCTTTGAGTTAGTGAATACTTTCTTCCTAATATGCAGTTAAGGAAGCTAAGTTTCAGCAAGTTCAAGAAGTTTATCAAAGGTTACATAGCAAATAAGCAGGTCTATTGTGATGCTGAAAACAACCATCCTGATTACCAAGTTACACAATTCCTATTATGTGGCTTATAATTTTCACAAGGCATCTTAATGTATATACAGCCAGAGTCTGAGTTTATAACTTTGAATTTATATTTTCATGTTTTCTTAGGGCATTCGTTCTGTTTACATTTATGTTTGCACATTTAATTTTCATGTATATATTTGTGATTATTGACAAATAGGGTTTAAAGACCAGTGGTTTACTTGCTTTGTGCAATACAGAATAAACTAATGCATTTCTGAAGTTGTCCACATGTTGAAAAGTGCAAAGAAATAGAATAAAATACAGAGTTTTGTATTCAGCATTAATCTGACCATATCCCTGTATGTCCTCACGGAAAACCTCTATTTACAATTAAACAATGGGCCTTGAAAAAAAAAATCTGAACATCTAGAGTATGAATCATCTTCAGTAAAATGGAGAGCTTTGGTCATTTATCCATTTCATAAAATTATTTTAACATGCCCAGACACAAGTGTGTGTAACTGTAATTTAGGTACTTAATTACTTCTAGCCAAGAGGGATTTTTTTTTTTTTTTAGCCAAGAGGGATGCTTAAACATTTCTGTCCCTGATTTTCTGTTTGCTAAAGAAAGAGATCTCATTATCATAGTCTATCCTGGAAAGACTTTGGGAGCGGGCCAGAAGGGAGTATGACATTGTATAGAAGCAAAAAGAAAAAGAACTATGACACAATTTTTTTTTTTTCCCAATGTATCCATTGAGAGAAATGTTTGGTTTCTGTTGCACAGTAGAGCTATTATACAAATTTTGCAAAGTCTGAAACAGATTTTATGAACCATCATGCCTCATGTATATTTGATATGAAAAGGCCCATTGTCACATCTGAAATGTCTAGCATTTCCTCCTGCTTGTAATTACTTGTTAAAAGTAGACTTTATTCATTGAACCAGAATGGACTGAGTATGGCTCTATCTTAAGGAAACAAATTTTGAAAGTCTAAATATAACCCATTGCCTTCGAGTCGATTCCGACTCAGAGCAACCCTTTAGAATAGAGTAGAACTGCCTCATAGCGTTTCCAAGGAGCAGCTGATGGATTCGAACTGCTGATCTCTTGGTTAGCATCCAAGCTCTTAACCACTGCGCTACAAGGGCTCCAGTCTTAATATAGAGTTTAATAATATGTGATGCAGTGAGGAGAATTTCTAAACTTTTAAAAAGAAAATTATTTAGCACTTCTGTTATTTTAATTAATCCTCCTGTTATGGATTGAATTGTGTCCTTCAAAAATATATGTTGTAATTCCTAACCTCTATGTCTGTTATAATACCATTTGGGAATGGGTTGTCTTTCTTATGTTAATAAGGCAAAATTAACGTAGGAAGTGTCTTGAGTCAATCTCTTACAGGCTATAAAAAGGAACAGGTTAAGCAATCAGGGATGGCGAAGATAGATGCCAAGCCATATGAAGATCTCCAAGGAACTAGGAAACAGAAGCTAAGGAGACAAGGGCTTTCCCTCAGAGCCAACAGAAAGAGAAAGCCTTCCCCTAGAGCCAGCACCTTGAATTCAGACTTCTAGCTTCCAAAACTATGTGAAAATAAATTTCTGTTTGTTAAAGCCATCCATTTGTGGTAATTCTGTTATAGCAGCACTAAATAACTAAGACACCTTCTAACAACAGTGCTTTACATAGTTTCTCCAAGCTCTCAAAGTCAGTAAATGACAAGTCCTGGGACTTCTTACACCAAGTTATACCTATTTTCTTGTGGCAGATTCAAAATCGTGTCTTAATTGTAACATTGTTTTCTTCATCAATCTCTGTTGTTGTTAGGTGCTATTGAGTTGGTTTTGACTCGTAGTGACCCTATGTACAAAAGAAAAAGACACTGCCCGGTCCTGCTGTATCCTTAAAATCATCGTTATGCTTGAGCTCACTGTTCCAGTCACTGTGTCGGTCCATCTCATTGAGGGTCGTCCTCTTTTTCGCTGACCGTCTACTTTACGAATCATGATGTCCTTCTGCAGAGACTGATCCCTCCTCATAACACGTCCGAAGTTTGCTAGATGTAGTCTCGCCATCCTTGCTTCCAAGGAGCATTCTGGCTGTACTTCTTCCAAGAAAGATGTGTTCATTCTTTTGGTAGTCTATGGTATATTCAATATTCTTCACCGACACTGTAATTCCAAGCCACAAATTCTCCTTCAATCTTTCTTATTCATTGTCCAGCTTTCTCATGCATATCAGGCAATTGAAAACACCTTGGCTTGGGTCCAGCACACCTTAGTCTTCAAGGTACATCTTTGTTTTTTTTTTTTTTTTCTTTTAACACTTTAAAAAGGTCTTTTGCAGCAGATTTGCCCAATCAGTCTCTGAGCATATGTAAATATTTCAGTGATTAGGAAATAGAACCAATGATAAATGCTTTAATAGAGGTATGCATGAGGGAAGTACCTATATCTGAAAACTCAAGAGTTGTAATCTCTGACCACAATATTGGTTTACTCATGCTTTCTTATTGACTTTTACATAGTTGGCATCTCAGATTTCTTTTGACTTTCCTCCTCCCTATTTAAATAAAAATTTAATTCCTTTCTTTATTATCTGCTATGCAAAAATGGAGTTTGTTTTAGTTGAAAGATCTTGCTCTGATTGTTTCTTTTCTTTTAATTGGAACTTCAATTGAGTATTTTGTGATGAAAAATTTACATTTGTTGGTTCCTGGAGCTATGATTATTTTACAAGAGTATATTTAAAATGCTTGTGATATAGAACTTGAAATTGCAAAGTTTTACTTTGCATTAGAAATTATTTGTTGCAAGGCCCAAATCACCCACAATAAATCATATTAAAATCACTACAAGAAGAGGCTACTTAATAGGATTTTTAGCCTAGAGGGAAGACTTTACATTACAATAAAATTTTAGCTATGCACTGTAAGATGAGGGTAACCTACATATTGAAAGATGAAAATAAATGAGAATACTTTCTTAATGCAAACCATTAACTTACCCAGACTTTTAACTGAGTTAAATACCGTACTTAGCTGAAGGTTGATGTTGGGTGCTGTCCAGTCCATTCTGATTTATAGTGACCCAATGTGACAGAGTAGAAATTCCCCATAGGGTTTCCTAGGCTGTAATCTTTGTGGGAGCAGACTGCCACAGCTTTCTTCTATGAAGTGACTGGTGGGTTTGAACTGCTGATGTTTTGGTTAGCAGCCTGGCATTTAGCCACTACACAAGCAGGCCTCAATAATCTCTGATGTCTGGGAAACAACTGTCAGCCCAGAAGTAAGGAAAATGATGACATCTGACCACTCATGAGTGTAATCCTTGACGACCTTAAAGCCACTGTAGGCACTGCTCTTCAGGCAATTAAAAAATAAATAAATAAAGTTAAGTCTTTTCATGGATCTAATGGTCCAATTTTCTAAGAAATCACAGTATCAACAACAATAGTATTCAGGGTGCCCTGGAGGCAGACGCACAACAGGAAGAGAAAGTAGAGAGGCAGAAGCCCATGAGGATATCACTTCATTACAGTTCAATCCTATAATTGGTTGCCATGTTGAGAACATTAAAACAAACAAAAACACTTCACCAAGAAAAAAAGTATATTTTAGAATAAATTCTGCTAGATGCAGTTAAAATACAAGAAACTGTTGGCACTTTTTATGGATTGAATTGTGTCCCCAAAAAGATATATTGAAGTTTTGACCCCTATACTAATGAATGTGACTTTGTTTGGATAGAGGAACTTTCTTGGAAGATGTAACCAGTTAAATCAAGGAGTTCACACAGTAGGGAGTAGGAAAACAAAAACAAAAAACTATTGCTGTCCAGCTGATTCCCACTCTTAGTGACCCTATAGCACAGAGTGGAACTGCCCCATAGGGTTTCCAAGGAGTGCCTGATAAATTTGAACCACCAACGTTTTGGTTAGCAGCCATAGCTCTTAACCACTACGCCACCAGGGTTTCCAAGGGTGGGTCCTAATCCCTTCTGAGTGGTGTCTTATAAAAGGGGAGGACAGATACTAAGGCAGGGCCACACAGGAAGAGACAGTCCTATAAGGTCTTATAGGCTATTTAAAGGATTTTGATTTTGATTTTAAGTGAAAGAAGAAGCAATCAACAATCACAGGGTTTTGAGCAGAGAAGTGATATAATCCAATTCACATTTTTAATAGACCACTCAGCCTCCTGCATTTAGATGGAGTTTAGGGGCAGGTCAAGGGTTGATGTAGACAGATCAGTTAAGAAGCTGTAGAAGAAATCTAGGAACATTTAATGGCATATTGGGCACAGTGCTAAGCAATAAAAGGATTCAGAACTGGTTGTGTTCTGGAAACACTCTGAAGATACAATCAAGGGAATTTTGTGATAAATTGGTCGTGCACTGTGAGGGAAAGAGAGGATCAAGAATGATTCCAAAGTTTTTGTCCTGCAAGTTTCTTGGACAGAAAAGCTAGAAAGATGGAGTTATCTTCAACTGACATGGGGAAGGGTATGTTTATAAGAGGATTTACTTTTGGGTGCAGGGGATCAGTTTAGTGAAACTGCCAAGTAGAAGATAGAATATACGGATTTTGAGTTAAGACTTTTTGGCTGTGGATATACATTTGAGACATGGCATTATGTAGCTAGAGAATAGAAGTGAGTAAAGTCAGAGAATAGAAGAGGTATGAGGATAGAACTCTTGATCTTCCCAACATTATTAATAATGTGTTGAAATATATCAACTAATTCATATTAAATAAAAACCTAAGATAATTTTTATGTAACTCAAATTAATTTGATATTTGCCAATCTACCATATTAGCCTGTTTTGACTTGAGAGCTGTGGTACATTTTATATTTCTTTGAATTAATAGAGACTATTTCCCTTTATGTCAGATGCTGTAAAGAAGCATGAAAATATTAATTTACCTGAGAAGAAAAGATAAACACTTTCTTAATTGAACAGAAAGCTATCTTCATTTATTATCCATTTATTAAACTGTCCATCAAAGACATAAATGTATTTTACAATGGGTGTATATTTAAATTTCATATAAATATATACAAATTAAAACCTTAAATTTATAGGATATAAAAGAGAAACTCCTGAATTATCTTTATCCATGGGTTATTACGGAAACACTGGTGGTGTAGTGATTAAGTGCTATGGCTGCTAACCAAAAGGTCAGCAGTTCGAATCCACCAGGTGCTCCATGGAAACTGTGAGGCAGTTCTACTCTGTCGTATAGGGTCGCTATGAGTCAGAATCAACCGGATGGCAACAGTTTTTTTTTTTTTTTTAATGAGTTATCATGTATATGTGTACTTATATATATTATGTATAACTTAGAATACAGGCCCTTGATACTATTACAAAGAACCAAATATAATATTGATTATAAAAGACAGAAGTTTATCTCTTTCTCATGTTACAGTGCAAAAGTATACAGACAAAGGTTAATGCGTTCCTACTGCACAGTATCTTGGCCTTTGGTTCTGTAAAAGTCTTGTTTTGTCATCTTTAGAACAGAACTTTCTTTTCTAAAATGGGCTTTCTGATTCCCACAAACATGTGCACACTCAGCCTTTGGGAAAGAGAAAGAAAGAATAAGGTTCTTTTAAGAACATGGCCTGGAAATTGCACATGTTCCTTCCATTCGCATTTCATTGTCCCCAAACTAGTCATTGGTCACAAGAGGATGTAAGGAATCCTGGGAAATATAGTCTGTAGCTGCATGAATGAATTTAGGGAAAAGTACTAATTTTCTATATCATATGTCAGCTTGAAAACTATTAGCCATAGCTATACTTTATTTTTTTTGTATATGAGTATATAAAAAATATTGATGTCTTGTATTACATGGAACAGATTCATTTAAATGTTTGCAGATTAGTGAAAAATATACAACTTGGAAATTTATAGAAATAAATAGAAGTTATGTGAGTTTCCAAATGCTAAACATCATGTAGAAATGAAAGTATTTTTCAATGGAAAGAACACTGGGCCATTGATTCAAAGTTGATCCTTGATTCTTTCATTTACTATCTACTTAATTTTTGGCAAATTACCTAACTGTTCATATCTTCAGTTTCCTCACTTGCAGTAAAAGATTAACAGTGATTCTACTACCTCTCTTAAAGAGTTGTTAGAATGATACAACAAAATAGTGAATATCAAAGTGTTTTCCATAGTACCATGTACCATGTAAATATAATACAGTATTAATATCTGAATAGTTAGCTGACTTTTACATCAAAGTCATAAATCCAATTGCCCAAAGTAAGTGAAATTTTATTAGTGTCCAGTAAGTAATTGGATATTTCATCTTCTTTAAATAAAAGAGAAATAATAAGCTCCTTTATTTGAATGCTAATTCAGTATTAATATTTTTATAGGATAGATTTACTTTGTAGAGAATGAAATTTTAAATGACAAAACGTCTAGATAGTGTACCTTTAAATAATTAGATACAGCAACATCTAAGGTGCTTATTTGAAAAGGATTATAAAAAAAAAATTAGATGGGGTTATTTCACTCTTGTTGTAAATTTGAAGTAGCAGATCTTTAGGACCTTATTTTCATTAACATTTTCTCTAGGAACATCTGCAGATATTTGAATATACAATCACCAAAGTAAAATTTTAGTGCAGATGAAGTAGGTGTGTATCTAGAATATAGATGGTTATTTGAAAGACTGATGTTACAATCAAATACAAGCAGGTGCACACGTGTGAATGATTGTGAATTCCATATTCAGTGATTTCGATATAAAATCATTTTAAGAAGCACAGATACAGTTTTTTCTATTCCTACTGCTTATTCTTTCTTGCTTAAATAGTGCAAAATGGTTCCTTAATGTTTTTAAGTAAACAATTTACCTCTAACTTTAGAAAGCATATTGGATGAAAAGAAGACTGCGTAGTAATACTGTATGATATTCTATGTGGTAAAACTGCCCCATAGTCTCCAAATCACCTAGTAAATTTTGCTCAGAATTATCAATGAAGCATCAAGCAAAAAAAAAAAAAAATGTAAAGCTACTCCCTAAGTAAGAGCAGCCTACACTATAGCAACACCTGTGAAAAAACTAGATGATAAACCAAACTTAAAAAGCACCCAGAGAGAAGGCTTGCTAAATTAAAAACTCATTAACTCTGTGGTGTTGCTCACTTAGGAAACAACAATATCTCAGAAATAACATAAAGAAGTAAATTTAACTAGAGATTGCAAAAGTGCATTGATTTTAATAAAGCGTTTTTATTATGTATGTTAAATCTTAAATTTTGTATCCATTTCTACCTCTCCCTCTTCAGACCATATCCCCAATAGATACAGATGCAGTTTTCTTTTTTACTGTATGCATAAATACCTAATTATTAATGTTTGCATTCTTGCTGCACATGGCAGACAGTTAAGCAAGGAATTAAAGCAAAATTAGATAAATGTTTTTAAAAGAGAATTAATGTTTCTAACTGAAGCTGTGAAACATCTCACAATATGGATGAATTTGGAGGACATTAGGCTGAGTGAAATAAATCAGTCACAAAGGGACAAATATGGTAGAAGACCACCATTATAAAGGATTAAGAAAAGGTTTACACACAGAAAAAATAAATGAAAACATTCTTTGATGGTTACCAGGGACAGGAGGGGGAGAGAAGGAGAATTACCAAATAGATAGAAGACACATGTTAATATTGGTGAAGGAAAAGGCAATACACAATATGAGGGAAGTCAGCACAACATGACCAAACCAAGGAGGACACTGAGAGGAACATAATAACAAAAGGCAATAACAGTAATTACTGTAATATAGACAACCCCACAATAATAGCATTAATAAACAATAATTTACTAAAGATACATGGGTAGATAGGTATGCCAAGGGGTGTGGGAGAGTGTAAGGGTGGTGAATATTTTGGAGCCCTGGTGGCACAGTAGTCAAGAGTTTGGCTGCTGTTCCAAAGATGGACAGCTTGAATCCACCAGCCCCTCCTTGGAAACCGTATGGGAAAGTTTTACTCTGTCCTACAGGGTCACTATGAGTTGGAATCGACTTGATGGCAACAGGTTAACGGGTGGATATTTCTACATACATAACTGTAGGTGCTGCTTGTATATTAATGTAGACAATAGAGCACACAGGGGCCACAGTCAGGGCAACTCCAGTTTTTGTTGTTGTGAGGTGCAATTGAGTGGGTTCCAACTCATAGCAACTCTATGTACAACAGAACTAAACACTGCCAGGTCTTGTACCGCCCCCACAGTTGTTATGCTTGAGCCCATTGTTACAGCCACCGTGTCAATCCATGTTTTTGAGGGTCTTCTTCTTTTTCGCTGACCCTCTGCTTCACCAAGCATGATGTCCTTCTCCAGAGACTGATCCCTCCTGGTAACATGTCCAAACTATCTGAGACATAGTCTCGCCATCCTTGCTTCTAAGGAGCATTCTGGTTGTACTTCTTCAAGACAAATTTGTTTGTTCTTTTGGCAGTCCATGATATATTCAGTATTCATTGCCAACACCACAATTCAAAGGCATCAATTCTTCGGTCTTCCCTATTCATTGTTCAACTTTTGTATGCATATGAGGTGATTGAAGACATGATGGCTTGGGTCAGGCACACCTTAGTCTTCAAGGTGACATCTTTGTTTTTTAACACTTTAAAGAGTTCTTTTATAGCGGATTTGCCTAATGCGATGTGTCTTTTGATTTCTTGACTGTTGCTTCCATGGGTGTTGATTGTGGATCCAAGTAAAATGAAATCCTTGACAACTTCAGTCTTTTCTGTTTATCATGATACTGCTTATTGGTTCATTTGTGATGGTTTTTGTTTTCTTTCTATTGAGGTATAATCCATACTGAAGTCTTTGATCTTCATCAGTAAGTGCTTCAAGTCTTCTTCACTTTCAGCAAGCAAGGTTGTGTCATCTGCATAATGCAGGTTGTTAATGAGTCTTCCTCCAATCCTGATACCCAGTTCTTCATATAATCTAGCTTCTTGGATTATTTGCTTGCTAAATACCTCACGGGACCAAGTTTCTAAGCTCAAAGGCGAAGGACCAGAGACTTGGGGACATCTATGTCAGTTGGCACAACATATCATAAAGATGCAATTCTGCATCCTACTTTGGTAAGTAGCATTTGGGGTCTTAAAAGTTTGTAAGTGGCCATCTAAGATACAGTTATTAGCCTCTTACCATCCAGAGCAAAGGAGAGTGAAGAAAACCAAAGACTCAAGGAAGCAATTATTCCAAAGGATTAATGGACCACATGAACCACAGTCTATATGACCCTGAGACCAGAAAAACTAGATGATGCCCAGCTACCACTACTGACAAGAATGAAACCAATGTCATAGAACACTTTATGTACAAACTGTTGAATGGGAAACTAATTTGCTCCATAAACTTTCACTTAATGCACAATAAAAAATAGAAAGATTTTTAATTGAAGATTCTCCATGTGAACCTAACCTAATTTTAGTTCAGAGAAGATCTACCTGAAAAAAAAAAAAAAAAAAAAAAAAGATCCTTAAGCCAAGTCCTAAAGGATGAATAAGAGTTTGCAGGGAGAAAAGCTGAGGATGACGTGTTCTAGACGATGACAATAACATACAGAAAGGCTGCGATTTAAGGGGAAATCAAGATATATGCCAGGCACTATAGAAAATATAATTTGACCTTAATGGAAATTTGTTCAACTATATGACTGAAATCATCTACTAAGGGCAAGATAGCATGCAAGATAAGGGCCTAAGCAAAATACTAAGAATAATAGTTTCATTATAAAAAATGGTCTTTATTTGTCAAATGGCAATGTACTGTTGTATTAAATTTTAAATTCTTAACATTTTTAAGTAACTTTGATGGAAAAGTTAATGTAAATGTGTGGATCACAAATTAATTTCTTCTTAGTTACTTAGTAACTAAGCAGTAGCCCTTTTCATATGAGTAGCTTTGTATGAAAACTCTGCTGCCAGCTTGTTGCAATTACCAGAATTGCAGACCTAAATTCAAGAGAGTATACAAATACCACTACCCTGGTACTTCAAATAGAGACACTCCAAATACATCTTCTGTAAACCTTTTTTTAAAATGACATTTATAACATTATGTTGTCTGTTTTTTAATGTCTCCATCATCTCCACTAGATCATGATCTTAACTTAAAGGCAGGGACCATGTGTTATTCATCTTTATAAGCAACTCAATAGCAAGCAGAGTGACTAAATAAATATTTGTTTTTAAGTTTGAAAAATTCCTGTAAGTAAATTTTAACAGCAAGTTTCCTGAAGTAGAAAACTGCTGTTAAATATACTTTATATTTAATATATTCCAGAAATTCATAAGCCCATTTGATAGTGAACTAAACTTCTGTTATATCAAGGAATGGATGGAATATCAGTTATTCTAATGTCCATATTAGTTTAATCTAAGCCTTTCGCCATCTGTTCCAACTCTTAACCGTGAATGCCAAAGAACACATTTTCCTATTACTTTTGTAAAATGTAATCTATAGATGATTTAAATGCAGTTATATACACATGAAGTAATGCTGCATGCAGCTGGTGTGGGGCTTAGTTATGTTACAAATAGAAGTAAAGGAGAAAGCCTGCTTGTCCCTCACACAGAGGGTTTCATGCTGTATAACTTTTTGTAATGGCCGTGGAAGGTCAAGTCTTCACCATCGCACAAAAATAACTTTTCTCAGTAATGAATCCCATTTATAAGCTATAGTTCCCTTTCTGTGAGTTTTGCTAAACCATCTGTTCAAGAGTGTGTTTTAATTTCTCTAGGAAATCCACTAAATTCTGTGAGCATTTGTGTCTCTGTTGAATTTCTGAGCCTTTATTGATTTTGCTGCGGATTCTTCACATTGAGGAATAAAGGCCTGGGAAAAGACTTGTTTACTAAGACCAATTAAAGTTTAGTCATCAATACGATCATTGCTAAGATGGCACTTTCAAATTTAACAAGCATGCTTGATTTGGCCTCTCTACTTTGGGGAACTTGCTGCAGAAAATATTAAAAAGAAACACAAACCTTGTACTTTCATGCTGTTTGTCATTTCTGTATCCATTCCCCGTGATAGGCACTCGAAAGACTTTGAAACCTACAGTTTTCCAGAGAGCTATATTCAAGAAAAGGACATGAAGAATACTATTTATATTTTAAAGAGCAGAGGAAAGGGGAATTTACCAAAAACATGTGCCAAGACGTTAAAACTTGTTTACATTGCACTAAGAGAGCAAGCTTTTCTTTGGTCATTAGTGTTCAATTGGTTAAATCTATTCTTGAGATGGCCTTTAAATTATTAGGCCACTTCTCTAAGAACTAAGTGTAGTGATGAAGCTGTATTGGTATATAAAAATAAGATTTTTAGAGAACTAAAAATAATTGCAAAGAGCATCTGGAAACTTACCGCAATCTTTTTAGCATTCTCATCTCTAAAACAAAATCAAGGTTAACTAGCCTGGTTTGGTGTTCATACATCTCAAAAATACTCTACATATTGTACAAAATATATCATAAACACTGTTTGCAAAATGAGAAGAAAGAAATGTCTCGTTGGAATTAACAATATTGCCAGAGAATCACAATTTTGCACAGTTTTTACAAATGTTATTTATCTGAAAAGAGCTGTGATAGACTTTATGTGTAGATCATACCTGTTTATACTTTTCCTATGCTCTGAGAATGTTCCTCTAGAATTGCAAGGAGGAAATTGTACATAAAAATAACTAATATAGTGACTAGCACATGTTGTGCACCCAGTGGATAATTGTTTTCCTTCCTCCTGTTTCATACCTGCAAAAGAAGACCTAAGTCTGTCTTATTTTGTACAAATATTAAATGCAAATACCACCAAGCAACAAGGTTGAGGTAGACTCAGGATGATACAATACTAAGAACTGAAAAACGTATTAAAACTATAGGAATCTGGTATTTTCAAGGAAAAGACTAGTTGCACTTTTGGTAGTTTTAGAAAAGAAATGGCATTATATGAGCTACTTAAGCACCTGAGGGAGTAAAGTTCTAGAAATCTGGTTGGAGATGTGAAGCCAAATAAACACGTTAAATGAGCAATGTTTTAGTTTCACAATAGATAAATAATTATCAGTATTTTAAAAATTATTAATACCTGCTCTTATTCATTACTAAACATGCCCTGCCTGTCAGTTTGTTGTACTGTGGTGGTTTACATGTTGCTGTGACACTGGAAGCTATGCCACTGATATTCCAAATACCAGCAGGGTCGTCCAAGCTGGACAGGTTTTAGCAGAGCCTTTTTTTTTTTTTCACACTAAAACTGACTAGAAAGAAGGACCTGGAAATCTACTTCTCAAAAAATTAACCAGTAAAAACCTTATGAATAGCAGTGGAACATTTTCTAATAAAGTGCCAGAGGATGAGACCTTCAGGTTGAAAGGCACTTATTTTACAACTAGGGAAGAGTGTTTCCTTAGAGTCAACCTTAATGACATGGATGGAGTCAAGCTTTCAGGACCTTCGTTTGCTGAAGTGGCATGACTCAAAATATAAAGAAACAGCTGTAAACAGCGATTAGTAATACGAATGTGGACTGCACGAAGTACGAACCTGGGAAAACTGGAAGTCATCAAAAATGAAATGGAATAGATAAAGATCAATATCCTAGGCATTAGTGAGCTAAAATGGACTGGTATTTGCCATTTTGAATTGGACAATCAGTCTGCTATGCTGGAGATGACAAATGGAAGAGGAATAGGATGCATTCGTTATCAAAAAGAACATCTCAAAACGTATGCTGAAGTACAACACTAAATGCTGTCAGTGATAGGATAACATCCATATGCCTACAGTTAATACGATTGTTATTCAAATTTACACACAAACCACTAATGCCAAAGATGAGGAAATTGAAGACTTTTACCAAATTCTGCAGTCTGAAATTGAACAAACGTGCAATCAAAATGCACTGGTAATTACTGGTGATTGGAATGTGAAAGTTGGAAACAATAAACAGTAGTTGTAAAGTCCAGCCTTGGTGATAGAAATGACTCTGGAGATCTCATGATAGACTTTTGCAAGATCAACCACCCGTTCATTGCAAATACCTTTTCTCAACAACATAAACAGGAGCTATCCACGTGTTTTTTTTTTTTTTTTTATACACGTGGATCTCACCAAATGGAATACACAGAAACCAAATTGACCATATCTGTGAAAAGAGAAGCACAATATCATCAGGCAGAACCAGGTTAGGGCTGACTGTAGAACAGAACATCAATTACTCATATGCAAGTTCAAGTTGAAACTGAAGAAAATTAAAACAAGTCCTCAAGAGCCGAAATACAAACTTGAGTATATCCCACCTGAATTTAGAGGCCATCTCAAGAGTAGATTGAACGAATTGAACACTAATGACCAAAGACCAGACAAGTTGTGGGAGAACATCAAGAATATCATACGTGAAGAAAGCAAAAGGTCATTAAAAAGGCAGGGAAGAAAGAAAAGATGAAAATGGATGTCAGAAGGGACTCGGAAACTTGCTATTGAACGTAGGATAAAGCAAATGGAAGAAATGGTGAAGTAAAGAGCTGAACAGAAGATTTCAAAGGGTGAATTAAGAAGATAGAGTATTATAATGAACTGTATAAAAACTTGGAGTTAGAGAACCACAAGGGAAGAACATGATCAACATTTGTCAAGTTGAAAAACTGAAGAAAAAACTCAAGCCTCGAGTTGCTATGTAGAAGGATTTAATGGGCAAAATACTGAATGTCACAGGAAGCATTAGAAGATGGAAGAAAATACACAGGGTCACTGCACCAAAAAGAACTGACCATTTCTTTTTGGTGCAGTGCTCAGCCATTTCAGGAGTTAGGATATGATCGAGAACTGATGGTACTGAAGAAAGAAGCCTAGGCTGCACTGAAGGCATTTGCACAAAACAAGCCTCCAAGTATTGATGGGATATTAAGTGAGATGTTTCAATAAATGGACGCAACACTGGAAGCACTCACTCATCTATGCCAAGAAGTTTGGAAGACAGCTACCTGGCCAACTGACTGGAAGGGATCCATATACATGCCCATTTCAAAGAAACGTGATCCCACAGACTGCAGAAATTATCAAAATATGTCATTAATACCGCATGTAAGTAAAAGATTGCTGAAGGTCGTTCAAAAGTGGCTGCAACAGCACATCAACAGACAACTGCCAGAAATTCATGTCAGATTTAGAAGAGAATGTGGGATGAGAGATATCGTTGTTGATGTCAGATGGACCTTGGTTGAAAGCAGAGAATACCAGAAAGATGTTTACCTGTGTTTTACTGACTATGCAAAGGCATTCAACTGTGTGGGTGATAACCAGTTATGGATAAAATTGCGAAGAATGAGATTTTTAGAACACTTAAGTGTGCTCATATGAAACCTGCACACAGCCCAAAAGGCAGCCGCTTAAAATCAGTGGTTTAAAGTCAGAAAAGATGTGTGTCAGGGTTGTATCTTTTCTTCATACTTGTTCAATATGTATGTTGAGCAAATGATCCTGGAAGCTGGACTATATGAAGAAGAAGGCAGCATCAGGATTGGAGACTTATTAACAACCTGTGATATGCAGATGACACAGCCTTGCTTGCTGAAAGCAAAGAAGACTTGAAGCACTTACTAATGAAGTTCAAAGACTACAACCTTCAGTATGGATTACACCTCAATATAAAGAAAATAAAAATTCTCACCACTAGACCAATAAGCAACACCATGATAAATGGAGAAGAGATTGAAGTTGTCAAGGACTTCATTTTACTTGCATCCACAATCAACACCCATGGAAGCATTAGTGAAGAAATCAAATGACATACTACATTGGGCAAATATGTTGCAAAAGACCTCTTTAAAGTGTTGGAAAGCAAAGGTGTCATTTTGAGGACTAAAGTGTGCTTTACCCAAGCCATGGTATTTTTAATAGCCTCACATGCATGGGAAAGCTGAACAATGAATGAGGAAGATCAAAGAAGAATTGATGCTTTTGAACTATGGTGTTGGTGAAGAATACTGATTACTCCATGAACTCCCAGAAAAATGAACAAATCTCTCTTGAACAAAGTTCAGCCAGATTGCTCCTTAGAAGGGAGAATGGGAAAACTTATATACTTTGGACATGTTATCAGAATGGACTAGTCCTAGGAGAAGGACATCATGCTTGGTTAAGTGGAGGATCAGCAAAAAACAGGAAGACCGTCAACTAGATGGGTTGACACAGTGGCTGCAACAATGGGCTCAGACATAATGATGGTGAGGATGGCTCAGGACTTAGAAGTGTTTCATTCTGTTGTACATAGGCTGTGAGTTGGAACCGAATTATGGATTAAATTATGTTCCACCAAAATGTGTTGTAAATCCTAACCTTTACTCCAGTCTTTACAATCCTGTTTGTGAATGGGTTGTCTTTGTTACGTTAATGAGGCCAGATTAGTGTAGAGTGTATCTTGAGTCAATCTCTTTTAAGATATAAAAGAACTTAAACATGGGAGCCAAATACAGATGTGGAAAGATTGATGCCAAGCCACATGGGGATCTCCAAGGAATCAGGAAATAAGCTGAAGATATTACTGAACCCAGAAAGGTGGGTCCTTGTCCAGCATGCTCAGACTTGCCAATGGCCTGAACACCTGTGTTTGAGAAAGAAAGAACTTTATTGCATTGCATAGAGTAAGGAGCCAGGAGGAAGTTCCTCAGACCCAGCTCTCCTAACTATGGGGAAACAGGGCTTATATGTGATTTGGGCAGCAAGAGGTGGTGTGCAGGCATACTGGGGAGGGAAAATTCTAGAAGGTGGCCAGGGAACAGGCAGTGACGTGGTTCTTGTCAGACCTCTGGGTTTGGAATAGGGCCTGAGTGATGATTTTTATTCTGATTCATTCCACCTGTTGTTGCATCATCTCTTGAGATCAATTAGTGGTTACAGCTGGCCCTTCTGGGCATACAGGGCAGGCCACATCTGGCTTGGGCTAGTTTCAGGACTAATGGAAATTTACTGGCATTCGTAAGGTCAGGTTACAGAGATATGAGGACCTTCCCACAGAGAGAAGCCTTCCCCTAATGCCATCACCCTGGCTTTGGACTTCTAGCCTCCTAAACTGTGAGAAAATTAATTTCTGTTTGTTGAAGCCACCCACTTGTGGTATTTCTGTCATAGCAGCACTACATAACTAAGATAGTCTCTATGAGTCAGAACCGACTCTATGGCACCTAGCAACAACAACAACTCATTCTAAAAAGGATTTAAGGCTGCTGATAATATACTTTAGTTAGTTAGTCACAGTTCTCTCACCTTTAAAGGTAGTATTCAGAGATTTATGTGTTACTGTATATATTTTTCTATTTGGTAGTGTTTTTTCTTTTAACTTTGTTATTTCTAGCTTATTTATGGCCACAATTAAAAAAAAAAAAGTTGTGGTCTGTGATTCCCTGACTTTCAAACTTGGTGTTCTTTTAAATTTACCAATTTAAAAATATTCTTTTAAGATATTTTATGGCAATAGACATTCACATGAATTATTGTGCACTGAAGCACAGGAAATACCAGGAGAGAGAAAAAACAAATGTGACTTTTTTTTTGTTTGTTTTCTTAACAAGTTTCTGCTAAAGCAATATGTTTTTATTTTCCTAGAGACACTATCATTCTTTTAGTGGGTGGGAATAGTAGCAACTGCTGACAGCATCATCACCAGCCACGGCCCCTAGATTCTAAAATCTGTAACCAGAAGTCTCTCTTGCTGAATAAATTAACATGCTGTTTTCTTTTCCTTTAAAACTAAAATGACATTTCAGCTATAGTGAAGATAACTTCTCAGATAAAAAATTCCCCAGTGTGCATATTCTTTTTATCATGGCCTGAAAGGAAGTGGACAATAATAAGGTGAGAATATTATCTTTCCACCCAGGTTTAGGGTGTGACTTACCTGAAATGAATCTATTCATAAGTAAAACCAAGTCTCTGCATTGAGACAAAGAGGAAAATTTATTTTTTTCAATTATTTTAATCCTAGATTTTATGTGTTTTTCTAACAGGTCGGTAGGATTAAGTGTTAATTTGCATGTAGTCTTCCATTAATTCCCTGTGTTACGTGCTTTGAAAAGATAAGTAAAGAAAGCTAAATAATTAAAAAAAATGATATGCCTGAATTGGGCAAGAAAGCGCTTCAGTAATGTAAGTAGCAGACCTTTTATGAAATTGTAAAATCTGTGCAAATGAAACTATGAAATATTAAACTGTACATTCAAAAGAAAAATGAAAAATTAAATCCCTTCTGAAATTATAATCCTGTCATAGATAGCTTATCTGTTTTATATATCCTAGAGCAATGGATTTTAAAACTGTTTGACTGTCAGCATCACTTAAGAAGCTGAAAAAAAAAGGGACAAAATGGACCATGTTGCGCACCTGAAATTCTAATTCAGTCACCCTGGAGTAGGATCCAGGAATCTGGATTTTCAAAATACTTGCCAGATATTTCTTATAAAGCTAGGTGAGTGCATATCAGTAGATTAATATCCAGAAACCCCAATCCTATACAATTCTCATCATACAACTCTTTACCAGGTGGTGATCAAGTTTTTAACACTTCCTGAGATGAAATAGGATAATGAGCTAAAAACCCAGGAATCTTATGTTTATATCATGCATCTTTATAAATGTGCATTTCCACCTTTCCTCAAGTGTTCTATCCTACCCCCGTGCTGTGTAGATAAGTCTCTTTCCGTCTCAGCTTGTCTTTATTACAAGGATCAAAGAAAAGCTAGCTAAAGTAAATTTTATCTAATCAAAATTTTAAAACAGCTTCAACTCTGCCTCTGTTTTATGACTCTCTTAATTCATCAGGACTATATTACATTGGAGCCCTGGTGGCACAGTAGTTAAGAGATTGGCTGCTAACCAAAAAGGTCGGTAGTTTGAATCCACCAGCCACTCCTTGGAAACCCTATGGGGCAATTCTGTTCTGTCCTATAGAGTCATTATGAGTTGGAGTAGACTCAACGGCAATGAGTTAGGATTTTTTTTTCTAGTTTGTATTACATCATCGATGCCACCTTAAAATATCAGAAGTCAAGGCAAAAAAGATAACTCCAACTCTAGATAGTTAATTTTATGCTCTCTCCACAACACCCCGCTCTCATTTTTCTAATTTGCACTCTATCAAGTGGCTTTGCCTTGGCAAATAGGGAGACTTCATCTCACATACTTTGGACATGTTATCAGGAGGGATCAGTCCCTGGAGAAGGACCTCATGCTTGATAAAACAGAGGGTCAGTGAAAGAGAGGAAGACCTTCAACGAGATGGACTGACACAATGGCTGCAATGAGGGGCTGAAGCAAAGCAGCAATTATGAGGATGTAGCAGGGCCAGGCAGTGTTTTGTTCTATTGCACAGAGTTGCTGTGAGTCAGAACTGACTCCATAGCACCTAATAACAACAATCTGCCTAGGCAGCTATAACGAACTAGAAATTGTGTCCTTTGACATTTTAAAATAACCACATTTACCATCTCTTATCTACTAGGCAGGCGAAACTTCCAGGAAGAAGAATGGGAAGATACAATGAGTAGATTCTCCTTCAAATAAACTTTTAGTCATTTAGGCCTACAAGAGGGAAAATATGATGTGCTTTTGAGGATGGTCTTTGAAACACATATAGGTTTGAATCCCACTCTGCCATTTACTATCTGTATGAGTTCAATCTGATTACATCTCCAATACTCAGTTTGGTAAAAATGATAACTAACATTGATCATATACTTTCCTTGTTGCAGGTATTCTTTAGCATATTTAGTCCCTATAACAACTTCATAAGTTATGTATTTTTATCCCATTCCAAAGGGCCAATAATGGTAAATATGATAACATATGAAGGAAATTAGCTAAGTATCTAAGTTATAGTAAGTGGATAAAAATCAGTACTTATTATTATGATAATATTAGGTGCAATAGCAATTCTTAGGACTCCAGCAGTATCTTGTGGGAGTGGGGTATGGGAGAACAGGAAATCACAGAGACCCATTATGAGTCCAGGTGATAAAACTTAAGTTGGAAATGACCATTGAAGCAAATTTATACATTGAAGTAGTAATGTGATTAAAACATCTCAAATTTATTAAGAGATTGCTGATTACTTATGGGAAAGTATGCTACAGCAGTGCATTTAGCCAATACATTTTTTTCCAGAAATGTACTACACAATATTTCATAAATACAGTGAATCATAAAGAGACATCTTACGGCTGTGTATCAGTGGTAACACCCTCCATTACATGATTTTTGTTCCTACCTGCACTGGACCAAATTTAACCAAGCCAAAATGGGGCTGAGGGGATGTCGTGACCTTTTCTGACAACTATATCACCCCCAGCATAATGCTGACAGATTTCACCTCTGACTTATTATATAAATAGAACACTGACCTGAAGATGGTACACAGTTTCAATAATATGACAAACTTATCACTTGGACTTATGGACCAACAAGGACAATCGTCATGGTATAGGTAAGGAACAAAGGATGTGAACAAAGGAAGGAGTCAGGGGAGGCAGATAAAGCATGAAGACCCAGGGAGAAGATGAAAGGAGAAAACTTGTGAAATGGTCTATTATAGGGAAGAGGCAAATAGAAGTGATATGGGAGTTTTTGACTATAAAGCTTGCCTATATCAACACTTTCTGGTGGAACGAACTTTTAAAATATATTATTGAGCATACTAAAAGGAATCTGTGAGACTTTTCAAATTCTAGGTTTCATATCAGTATTTGAGAGAGATTGCAAGTAGGGAATGAGTATAATTCCTTGTTTTGGAATTCAGTGTTGAAATCTCCCCAAAATACCTTTCTTCCATTCATACTCAGGCTGGTAGTCTAAC
This sequence comes from Loxodonta africana, assembly GCF_030014295.1. Lineage (NCBI taxonomy): Eukaryota > Metazoa > Chordata > Mammalia > Proboscidea > Elephantidae > Loxodonta > Loxodonta africana. The sequence continues at coordinate 47,338,427 of NC_087345.1, forward strand.
ACAGTATGTCAAAAGGGTCCTTTGTGAGAATCTATATTGCTTTGCATTAAGACAAAATATTACTTGTCTAGGCAAGGTCATGGAAGCTCCATAGACACATCCAAACTCCCTGAGAGACCAAATTACTGGGCCGAGGGCTGTGGGGACCATGGTCTTGGGGAACATCCAGCTCAACTGGCATAACATAGTTTACAAAGAAAATGTTCTACATTCTACTTTGGCGAGTAGCATCTGGGGTCTTAAAAGCCTGTGAGCAGCCATCTAAGATACAATACTGGTCTTAACCCTTTGGGAGCAAGGGAGAAGGAAGAAAGTTAAAGATACAAGGGAAAGATTAGTCTAAAGGACTAATAGACCACATCTACCACAGCCTCCACCAGACTGAGTCCAGTACAACTAGATGGTGCCCAGTTACCACTACTGACTGCTCTGACAGGGATCACAGTAGAGAATCCCAGACAGAGCTGGAGGAAAATGTAGAAAAAAATTCTAACTCACAAAAAAAGACCAGACTTACTAGCCTGACAGAGACTGGATAAACCCCAAGAGTATGGCCCCCAGACACCCTTTTAGCTCAGTATTGAAGTCACTCCTGAGGTTCATCCTTCAGCCAAAGATTAGACAGGCCCGTAAAACAAGACAAGACTATAGGGGCACACCAGCCCAGGGGAAAGGACTAGAAGGCAGGAGGGAGCAGGAAAGCTTGTGAAAGGGAATCCAAGGTCGAGAAGGAAGAAGGTTGACGTGTTGTGGGGTTGTTAACCAATGTCATAAAACAATATGTGTACTAACTCTTTTAATGAGAAACTAGTTTGTTCTGTAAGTCTTCATCTAAAGTACAATTAAAAAAAAAATATGTATATATATATATATATATATATTACTTCTCCTACCATCAACTACTTCCTAGTTCATATCCTTAACTCACAGAAATAATTAGAATGACTCACATTTTTTTGAGGGCTTGCTAAGTAAGTGTAAAATTATTGAGTGTATGTGTATGTGTGTGTGATTTAATTCTTGCAGCAATTCTATTAGGTACATGCTATCACCATCCTAATTTTACAGAGTTCAGAATGTTCACCTGATTTATCTAAAACCAGACCATTTGTGAGTGGTGCAACCAGGATTACATCCAGTGCAGATCATGCCCAATATTCAGGGTTTTAACAACTAAAGTATAGGACATACATTCTGAATATCAACATTCATGAATAAATATCTTCTACTATCATCGTTTTCTTATCACAGCTATAATCAAGACCTTCCAGGAAACCTGTTTTTACCTGGAAGGGTTATATATTGTGCCAAATAATATCCAGAGCATTCCTTAGTGTCAAAGGAGTAATTGAAAAGAAATATGATGACTTGCCTTTGGCCACCAGGAAGAAAGACTGAATAGGTGAAACTATGTGGTCCTCCTCCCAACACAGAAACGCTGTTGGCCTGGTGGTTAAGAACTATGGCTCCTAACCAAAAGGTCAGCAGTTCAAATCTACCAGGCCTCCTTGGAAACCCTATAGAGCAGTTCTACTCAGTCCTATAGGGTCACTGTGAGTTGGAATCGACTTGACGGCAATAGATTTGGTTTTTTTGGTTCTCTCCCAGCTCATTCACCTTACCTGGATACATATTTAAAAAAAAAAAAAAAAAAACCATTGCCATCAAGTCAATTTAAAATCTTGACCTTCCAAATTTATTTATCTCCTCTCATTTAATCCTGCTCTTTAAACTTTCCTTCTTTGAGTGACTAAGACTTCATCATGAACTGATACTGAAATATGTAGGTGATGTTAGGCTTTCAATGGCACCATTGATATTTCCATTATAATTGATGTGGGGAGGGATGGGAAAATGGCTCAGAGGAGAATTTTGGCCTTGTACCCATAGATGTCTGAATCTGTTAATTCTCAATTGGAATCATCCATGCTTTTTCTGGGTCTTCTCTTGCCCAAAAGTTAAACTTCCAAACTTCTTGATTTCTATGCTCAGCATTCTCCATTCCCAATCTCAAAATCCTGTAACCTACCTAGACCGTGATGATGATGATGATGACAATGACATAACAACAGCAACAAAAACAACAGCTAGCATTTATTGACTGCTTACTTTGTACAAAAACTACAGTATATTGTTTTCTCTGAGATAAATTCTGGCTGTTTGGTGACTTTGTCTCTGCAGCCCAGTGAGCTAGATCCTTGATAAACTTAACAAATCTAAGCTTTTATTTGTATTTGCATTAATGAGTTGAATGAGAAGTAGGAAGGATATATTAAAACATTGTCTCATTCTTGTCATGATTTTGTGGAGCATTTTTTATATTCAATTCCGCTACTGTTTAATAGTAGAAGTATCTTTTTTTAATTTTAAGAAGAACTTAGCAGGTCAAATATTACTCTGTTTCTTTTCAGACACCTTAGAAACTAATTTGTCATAAATCTTAGTTATTCTTGAAAAACTTCCTTTTGACAAGGTACTGAGAAAAAGAACAACATCAGACCTGGATGACGAAGACAGGAACATGTCTGTATGTGTGAAAGCTAGATATTGTTAAGTTGAAGAATTAAAAATACCCCTTACACTGTAATTTGTATTTTCAAAGTTGTCCATTATATTTCCTGACTGCAAACATCAATACATAACTTTCTTTAAATACTTTCCAACTTTAAAATGAAATATTTTTTTGTAATTTTATTTGAACTCATGTTCAAAAGACTCCTTTTAGACTTAAGTGTGGAAATTTCCATGGGAGGCTTGTCATCAGGTCCTTCTCCTAAGCTTGCCCTGCACAAGATTATGTTTAAAAAGACTTCATTGTCCCTGTGTCGGAAGAGCTTTCATGCATGTGTGTGTAATTTTTAGAAATAGTAATAGGTTTTAAAAGCACTATTTCTTCAGTAAAAGAGTACAAAAAATTTAAAAGTTCAGTTATTTTACAAGGAGACATATTTGGTACTTGGGATTGAACCAGGGTCAGCCTCATCCAGAGAAGCAAAAATATTCCTGAAAGTGATATTCCTTACACAACGAGCAGTTCATTTAATATCTTAGTGTATACATTCTTAGGCTGTTGAAAGGACCAGGGAATTGGGTTTAACATTTAGGGTGTGCCGCTGAAGGAAGTCCTGCACATATGGTTGGATTATTTGATAGTAGAATATAGAAAACCTTAATCCTTTTTCAAACATGTTCACTATCCTTTTTTTTGGTTAAAGTCTGTCTTAAGCAATGATACAAGTACATTTTAAATGAAATCACAGATAAGAGGATTCACTCTCAGGCCAAGCAGATAATCTGAAAATGGCATTAAGACCAGCATCATAAAACAATTTAGTTATGAACTCAAAGACAGCACCAGTTCCTTTGCACTGTTCATTAGTCTAACAATATATAAAAGGGAGCAGACAAAATAATGTTTAGAGACAGAAACAGCATAAAACATATCAGACAAAATGTCTCAATGTCAGAAGTTGAAGTATCTTATAAAATGTTTAATAAAACAAACACGCATTGCCATCGAGTTGAATCCAACTAATAGTGACCCTATAAGGATAGAATAGAGAGCTACCTCATAGGGTTTCATAGGAGTGTTTAAAAACTTTGGAAAGTTCATTATTGTTCTAAATTTGTCATTTTTGAAATCCAAGTCACTGTTGCTATTTTTGAAATTATTTTCCATGTCATTGAATTTCTTCTTTGTTTAATTTCCTAGGGCTAAAAACAGTGTGTACTCAATGCATGATTTCTTCATGTTATTGCCTGATATTTTATAAAACTTAGAATTGATAAACAAATGCAATCTATGACCCTTGTATAGCAATATATTTATATATAATCTACCTATATGTCTATATCTATGATGTATATGTGTATTTATATATATATATATGTGTGTGTGTGTGTGTGTGTGTAAATCTGATGGGACAGTGGTTAAGACCTCACCTGCTAACCAAAAGTTAGACAGTTCAAATCTACCAGCTGCTCCTTGGAAATCCTGTGGAGCAGTTCTACTCTGTCCTATAGGGTCACTATTAGTCAGAATCGACTCAATGGCAACAGATGTATATATATATATATATATATATATACCTGTTGCCATATATGTATATATATATATATAGAGAGAGAGAACATTGAGAAGAAAGGGAATTCCAGAATACTTAACTGTGCTCATGAGGAACATGTACATAGATCAAGAGGCAGTTGTTTGGACAGAATAAGGGGATACTGAGTGGCTTAAAGTCAGGAAAGGTGTGCGTCAGGGTTGTATCCTTTCACCATACTTACTCAATCTGTATGCTGAGCAAATAAACCAAGAAGCTGGACTGTATGAAGAAGAACAGGGCATCAGGACTGGAGGAAGACTCAAAAACCTGTGTTAAGCACATGGCACGATGTTGCTTGCTGAAAGTGAAGAAGACTTGAAGCACTTACCGGTGAAGATCAAAGAGCACAGCCTTCACTATGGATTACACCTCAACATAAAGAAAACAAAAATCTTCACAACTGGACCAGTAACCAACATCATGATAAACAGAGAAAAGATTGAAATTGTCAAGGATTTCATTTTACTTGGATCCACAATCAGTACCCATGGAAGCAGCAGTTAAGAAATCAAAAGACGCATTGCATTGGGCAAATCTGCTGCAAAGGACCTCTTTAAAGTGTTGAAGAGCAAAGATGTCTCTTTGAAGACTAAGGTGCACCTGACCCAAGCTATGGTATTTTCGATTGCATCATACGCATGTGAAAGCTGGCCAGTGAATAAGGAAGACCTAAGAAGAGTGGTGTTGGTGAAGAATATTGAATATACTATGGACTGCCAAAAAAACAAATGTGTGTCTTGGAAGAAGTACAACCAGAGTGCTCCTTAGAAGCAAGGATGGCGAGACTGTGTCTTACATACTTTGGACATGTTGTCAGGAGGAACCAGTCCCTGGAGAAGGACATTGTGCATGGTAAAGTACAGGGTCAGTGGAAAAGAGGAAGACCCTCAACGAGGTGGATTGACACAGTGGCTACAACAACGGGCTCAAGCGTAACAATGATTGTAAGGATGGCACAGGACTGGGCAGTGTTTCATTCTGTTGTGCACAGTGTTGCTATGAGTCAGAACCAACTCAAGGGCATGTAACAAAAACAACAACATATAAAAAGAGAGAGAGAGTTATATATAAACTATGATATAGCAGTTTCCCAGAGGGTGTCTTAAAAATTAGCAGCCCTGGCATATATTTATAGGCACCCACCCATTACTGTTGAGTTGATTCTGATGCACAGCAACCCTGTAGGACAGAGTAGAACTGCCTCATAGAGTTTCCAAGAGTGTAAATCTTTACAGAAGCAGACAGCCGTATCTCCCTTTTGCAACTTATAACTACTTAATCAAAAATAAAAACGTGTTTTCTAAAAAAAAAAAAAAAAAGTTTAACAATCATTAACAATATTTATATTTTCTACAGGAATTTTCTAGGCCTTTATTTGACAATTTAAAAAATATTATCATATTCCCAAATGTATTTGCCCTTACAGTCATTCTTTTTTTCTCATAGATCATCATAGCTTGAGAAAAAATAAAGTTGATGATAAGAATTTAATCATGTACATGGCTAAGTGTGAGTAAGTTTGTGGGGTGTATTTGGTTTGAGGAGGCAATGTGCCTATCTAAAAAAGTTACATTTCCCAACAGCCCTTATAATTAACAGTGAAGTCTTTTTCGCCAAGAGTCCTAGAAGGCAGGAGTCTGTTGACAATTTCTGGGGATGTCTGCTTCCCCGACACAGGAATGCTCACCTCATTGCTGCTTCTAAATTGTCATTCTTGTCCTTAGTGCAGATATGAGACTGGAAGAGGATTGGTCTCTGTCCAACAGGAGGGAAACGTGAGGACATGACAAAAGCCAAATGCTAAAAAAATTGAGGAAGTCAAGTCTGCAACATCAGTTTGAGACCATACCAGACTGTCATGACTGCCTCTGGACTTAATGTTACATAAGAAAAACCAACCCTTTCCTAGTCTAAGACTATGTTTAAAGATTCTTTTACTCACAGCTGAGTGAGTGCACATGTCACTACTAAAACAAGGTGAGGTTAAGTATATGGTCACTTTCTTTTTCTTATTTACACAAAGAGATAATGTTTCAGGAACAAAGCAGCTTAATGAGCACTAGTCTTGAAGAGGGCTTGAGGCACTTACTGATGAAGGTCAGAGACCACAGCCTTCAGTATGGATTACACCTCAACATAAAGAAAACAGAAACCCTCACAACTGGACCAATAAACAACATCATGATAAATGGAGAAAAGATTGAGGTTGTTAAGGATTTCATTTTACTTGGATACACAATCAACACCCATGGAAGCAACAATCAAGAAGTCAAAAGACACATTGCACTGGGTAAATCTGCTGCAAAAGACCTCTTTAAAGTGCTGAAAAGCAAAGATGTCGCTGTGAGGACTAAGGTGCGCCTGACCCAAGCCATGGTGTTTTCAATTGCCTCTGATGTATGTGAAAGCTGGACAATGAATAAGGAAGACCGAAGAAGAATTGATGCATTTCAATTGTGGTGTTGGCGAAAAATATCGAATATACCACAGACTGCCAGAAGAATGAATATATCTGTCTTGGAAGACATGCAACCAGAATGCTCCTTAGAAGAAAGGATGGTGAGACTATGTCTCACATACTTTGAACATGTTATCAGGAGGGATCACTCCCTGGAGAAGGATATCATGCTTGGTAAAGTACAGGTTCAGTGGAAAAGGGGAAGACCCTCACCGAGATGGACTGATATGGTGGCTACAACAATGGGCTTAAGCATAGCAACAATTGTGAGGATGGCGCAAGACCTGGCAGTTTTTCATTCTCTTGCGCATAGGGTCACTATGAGTCAGAACCGACTCACAGCACCTAACAACAACAACAACAACAATGATTTATATTAAAAAAAAATAGTTATGTTTCAAATGAAAAACTAACTCTGTTCTTGTGATTTCATATATTTTTCATTTGAGCATTATACTCTGTCTAACATTCTGCAGTGGTGGTGGTTTCTATTATAATTTATTATTTAATACCAGGAACCATAACCTCTGCCCTTTATTCATCATTTAAGATGTGCTTAGTAATACAGTTTACATAAGAAATCCACTTATCCAAGTCTTAAATACTCTCCAAGAGGTATATTCACATTTAAAGAATAGGGAACTTAGAATTACAGCTTTAAAAAAACAGAAAAAAAAATTATCCAGACTTTTATTTCTGGCTATAATGAACCCAGCCTAGCTTGCGAAAGTGCAGAGGACTTGAAGCACTTACTAATGAAGATCAAAGACTACAGCCTTCAGCATGAATTACACTAAAACGTAAAGAAAACTAAAATTCTCACAACTGGAACAATAAGCAACATTATCATAAATAAAGATTGAAGTTGTCAAGAATTTCATTTTACTTGGATCCACAATCAAAGACCATGGAAGCAGCAGTCAAGAAATCAAATGATGTATTACATTGGGCAAATCTGTTGTAAAAACCTCTTTAAAGTTTTGAAAAGCAAAGAAGTCACCTTGAGGGTTAAGGTGTGCCTGACTGGAGCCATGATATTTTCAATCACCTCATATGCATGCAAAAGCTGGACAATGAATACAGAAGACTGAAGAAGAATTGATGACTTTTAATTATGGTATTGGCAAAGAATATTGAATATACTGTGGACTGCCAGAAGAATGAACAAATCTGTCTTGGAAGAAGTACAGCTAGAATGCTCCTTAGAAGCAAGGATAGTGAGACTTTGTCTTGTGTACTTTGGACATTTTGTCAGGAGAGACCAGTCCCTGGAGAAGGACATCATGCTCGGTAAAGCAGAGGGTCAGCAAAAAAGAAGACCCTCAGCGAGATGGATTGACACATTGGCTGAAACAATGAGCTTAAACATAGCAATGATTGTGAGGATGGCACAGGATTGGGCAATGTTTTGTTCTGTTGTACATAGGGTTGCTATGAGTTGGAACCAACTCTGTGGTGCCTAACCCAACATAATAAATTAATAGATGTCAGACAATCTCTCACTGAGAACAAGTAAAAAAGCTTGAAAAATGCAAAATCCATCTATTTGAAAGTATCAAGGCAAATGAGGACTTGGGGAACCAAGATCTAGAGAGAAGGAAATGCATTGAGATAAGCCTCCATTTGCCTCCAATCCCCTCTTGTAGGGCTTCTCTAATTCATAGCTGGGACATAAAGTCTAAATATAAAGATAGTCTAGCGTTGACCAGAAACTCACTGAGCTGGGGAGGGAAACGCTGGAAGTCAAAGTTACCAAGCCAACAGTGTTAAAAAAAAAAAAAAAAAGTGTTTAGGAGTCTAATATTCCAAAAAGAAAGGAAAACACAAAGAATTGAACCCAACATTCTATGTGTAATTTTACTTGGCACATTTTCTTACCCCCTAAACTGTACATTCATGGGTTAAATGAAGAGAAACCAACTAGAAAACAGCTACTGAGAGTTTGAAAAACAGAGAACCTGGCAGTCACACAGTAGTACTAAGGAGTTAACAACTGGAGTTCAGAGATGAATAAGCAGGGGTAACAGTTTAGTAGACCCGATTTTCTTTTCAGTAAAGGCTCCAGGAGTGCTGTAGCCTAGGAGTAAAGCAAACAAAAATAGGTTAGCTTCAGCTGAATTAAGTGATCTGCCTATGAATTTCTACCTGCCAATAATTAAACAAAACTCACTGGTTCCACTAGAAAGGAGAATCAAATTATCGAAAACCAAGAGAAAAATGAGCAATGGAAAAGAGCAACAGGTTATCAAGGTATCAGAATTATCTGAACCATAATTAGTATATCCAAAAGTAGAATAGGAGATGGAAAATTTTACCCCAGAGTTAAAATTAAAATATATGTGCATGTATAAATGTATATCAAGTGAAATCCTTCAACTAAGAATTATAACTGAAATAAAACATTCAATACGTGGGTACAAATGAAGATTGGCACTGTGTAAGAGAGGATTACTGTCTAATCTTCTTTTAAAGCTTTCTGTGGAGTTAAATAGAGAATATCCAGCTTGAAGAGCAAAGACCAAGGAGTGTGTGGGGGGGGGGAGGGGAATAAAGAAAGTGGACCTGCATGTAATTGGAGTCCCAGAAGGAAAGAAGAGAATAGATGGAAGCAAATTCAAAGAAATACTGGCCAATGATTTTCCAAATCTGATGAAAGATATAGATCAGAAGATTGAAGAAGCTTTAAGAATCCTAAATAATGTAGATGCAAAGAAAACTGCTGAAAACCAAAGACAAAGAGAACTCTTAAAAACCACCCTGAGGGAAGGGCATATTACCTTCAAAGGAATCCAAGAAGACTGGCAGCTGACCCATCTTCTTTATAGGATCACTTGATATGCACCAAAAGTAACACTCAATGATGTAAAACAAGGAGGGTGGTTCTAATACATCTGCTGGGTCAGTTGTATATAGACATATATATGCAACAACAGCCAACAAGAAGAAATTAAGGGAGGAAAGTAAAAAGGAAGAAAGCCAAGAAGGCAGAAAGGAAAAAGAGAAGGAGAGAAAAACACTTGATCACTACCTCATATAAATACAGAATAATTCACTCCAAGGGACATTCGATTCACATATGAAAGGTAATGTAATGAAACTGCTAAAAAATAATGGAAGATCTATTCATAATTCAGGCCAGGCAGATATATGTTAACAAGACTCAGAGAACACTAACCATAAAGGGGGAGGTAAAAAACAAAACTAAACTATATAAAAAATATGAATTCTGTTTTCTATTAGACCAAAAACCTGTTGCCCTCAGGTCGATTCCAACTCATGGTGACCGTATAAGACAGAGTAGAACTGCCCCATAGGATTTCCGAGGAGTGCCTCGTGGATTCCAACTGCCAACCTTTGGTTAATAGCCATAGCTCTCTAAGAAAAGTAAAAATCAAGTTACCCAGAGAGAGAATATTCTGAAAATCTGAATAATTTTCATATAACATGTTTATCTAAAGAATCATTATTAATAATACATAAGAAATTCTTACACATCAATAAGAAAAGGCAACCTGATGAAATAAGACAATTTAATGAAAAATGAGGCACTCACTTAAGAAGCTATCCAAATACTCAATAAGCTTATTACAGTTTTCATAGACACTGCTCTGGGGATGCCTTTAACTCCCCAGAACTTACAGTGCACTAAGTGTGCAGGCCAAGTATGCTTCTGTGGCCAATGAAAGCCACAAAAATCTCAGGTGCTTGCCATTCACAAATCAAACCCAACAGCTTCTCTGAAGGAGAAGGATGTGGCAGTCTGTTCCCTGAAAGATTGCAGCCTTGGAAACCTTATGGGGCAATTTTACTCTGTCCTATAGGGTCATAGTGGTTAAGACCTACCTCTACTAACCAACAGTTTGGCAGTTCGAATCCACCAGGTGCTCCTTAGAAACTCTATGGGGTGGTTCTACTGTGTCTTACAGGGTCGCTATGAGTCGTAATTAACTCCACTGCCACGGGGGTTTGGTTTGGTTTTATAGGGTCCTTGTGAGTTGGAACTGACTCTATGGCAATGATGTAAGGGAATCAGAACTACCTAAGGGAAATAGACAAGGCATGGAAAGCTCTGCTATAATAACATTTTTGCAAAAAGCTGAGAAAAGTGGATAAGAACATTATATACAATACGTGAAAGAAGAGCATTTGTGGTGGAGAAAATAAAAGCAAGTTTAAAATCCCTAAGGTAAGACATGGAAACCCTGGTGGTGTAGTGGTTAACAGCTATGGCTGCTGACCAAAAGGTTGCCAGTTCAAATCCACCAGGTGCTCCTTGGAAGCCCTGTGGGGCAGTTCTGCTCAGTCCTATAGGGTCACTATGAGTCGGAATCAACTCGACAGCAATGGGTTTTTTTGGTTTAAGGTAAGACATGGTTGCTATTTGCTTCAATATGCATATTACCTCTGCTAAGGCAAATGTTGCCTGAAAAAGTGCTTTCATTCTCTCTATATATCTCTATCTAACCTACATATTTAAATTATGTCTATCCATATACAACTGTGGAAACCCTGGTGGCATAGTGGTTAAGAGTTTGGCTCCTAACCAAAAGACCAGCAGTTCGAATCCACTCGGTACTCCTTGGAAATCCTATGGGGCAGTTCTACTCTGTGCTATAGGATCTCTATTAGTCAGAATCGACTCGACTGCAATGGGTTGTTTGTTTGGTTATATACAACCATATTATATTTATATTATTTTTCAACTTTTATTTTTTCTGTGTACTGCATGGTTGAGTTAATTACTTTAGGAGACTCATTCACCAATATAAATGCCTCCAAAAATTCCTGGTATAAACAAGGTAAAAAACCAAACCCACTGCTATGGAGTCAATTCTGATTCACGAAGACCTATAGGACGGAGTAGAACTGCCCCACAAAATTTCCAAGGAGCAGCTGGTGGATTTGAACAGCCAACCTTTTGGTCAGCAGCCTGAGCTCTAAACCACTGTGCTAGGAGGACTCCTTCTAGTATAAAACCAAAAAACAGTTGCCATAGAGTCGATTCTGACTCATGGCAACCCTATAGGACAGAGTAGAACTGCCCCATAGGGTTTCCAAGGAGCACCTAGTGGATTTGAACTGCAAACTTTTGGTTAGCAGCCCTACCTCTTAAACACTGCCGCCACCAGGGCTCCCCTACGAATATAAAAAAACAAAAAAACAAACCTGTTGCAGTGAAGTCGATTTGGACTCACAGCATCCCCGTGGGACAGAGTAGAAAAGGGAAAGCTAGACAAATTCTCATTGAATAAATGAGGGAGTTAGAAAACAAATCCAGTGAACCAATTCATTAAATAATTGAAGGCAGGTTTGATACAACTTAATCTGAAATCCACAAGAAATTGAATTGTTTCGCTGAAAGCAGCCCTTTTATGGTAATATTCTGTGTGCCCTCCAGTCTATTCTGAGGTATAGCAACCCTATAAGACAGAGTAGAATTGCCTGAAAGTGTTTCCTAGGCTGTAATCTATATGGAAGCAGATTGTCCTTTCACCAGTGGAGCCCCTGGTGGGTTCTAACCAGGACCTTTGGATTAGTAGCCCAGGACTTAATCATTGCGCCAACAGGGATTCATTGCAGTAATATTAGTGGTACTAAATGTAATATGTGAAAGAGGGAAAGACATTTTGCCCAGCAACAAGATTATCACATTCTTCATTTTCTTGTTGCTACTGTGCATGCTCTATTTTTTTTTAACCCAGATTGCAAATTCTTGAGAACAGAAACTATGTTTTATGTTATTAATCACAGTTTTTTAGCATAGTATCTCCCAAATAATACTTAGGCCCAAATAATACTTAGGAGAACAACAGCATTAAACAGAATGACTTCAAGATGGTGAGTGCTTGAATTGGAAATTGTAACACCAGAAGGGAAGTTTCTGAATTATTCCAGTACAAGATATAGAGTGATTACACTGACAAGTTGAGATGTGAAGAAAGAAACTCAGGTTCTATAAGGAAGATAATATTTTTTAGATATTTTCAATTTTAAGGGGTGTTATCAATTTAAATTGAAATTATATATAATGCAAAATCACTCAGAGTTCAAGAATAAATGATACTGACACACAGCTTTAAACAGGAGATTTAATTTAATGGAAACGTTGTGGGAAGAACTGAAGGGCTAGGAAATAAAGTTGGTAGAAAAGAAGAAACAATAGCAATGTTTGATAATCAAGAGTTCATTAGTTAAATAACCCATTGTCTTCCAGATGATTCCGACATATAGCAACCCTATAGGACAAGGAATGGCTGATAGATTTGAACTCCCAGCCTTTTGGTTAGCAGCCATAACTCTTAACCACTGCACCACCAGGGCTCCCGTAGTAAAATGATACACAGAATATCAGAGATTACCTCAAGTGGAACAGAAAATAAAGAAGACATGTTACTTTAAAAGTGGAAGGGAAAGGACCTAGTAAAGAAGAGTATACTCTGCCACGGAGTCCTTTCCGACTCGTAACAACCCTATAGGACAGAGTAGAGCTGCCTTACAGAATTTCCAATGAGGGATTGGTGGATTCAAACTGCTGACCTTTTGGTTAGCAGTCACAGCTCTCAACCACTGCACCACCAGGGCTCCAAAGAAACATATTTCCACTTGTTGTTGGGTACCCTCAAATTGGTTCCTACTCATGGTGACCCTATGTACAACAGAGAGAAACACTACCCTGTCCTGCGCTACCCTCACAATCTTTGTTATACTTGAGCCAATTGTTGCAGCCACTGTGTCACTCCATCTCATTGAGGGTCTTCCTCTTTTTCAGTGACCCTCTACTTTACCAAGAATGATGTCCTTCTCCAGGGACTGATCTCTCCTGATAACATGTCCAAAGTATGTGAGACATAGTCTTGCCATCCTTGCTTCTCAGGAGAATTCTGGCTGTACTTCTTCCAAGACAGATGTGTCAATTCTTTTGGCAGTCCATGGTATATTCAATATTCTTTGCCATCACCACAATTCAAGGCATCAGTTCTTCTTAGGTCTTCCTTATTCATCATCGAGCTTTCGCACACATATGAAAAAAAAGAGGCAACTGAAAACACCATGGCTTGTGTCAGGCATGTCTTAGTCTTCAAGGTGAATCTTTGCTTTTGAACACTTTAGTCTTTTGTAGCAGATTTGCCCAATGCAATGTGTCGTTTTATTTCTTGATTCCTGCTTCCATGAGGGTGTTGATTGTGAATCCAAGTAAAATGAAATTCTTGACAACTTCAATTTTTTCTCCATTTATCATGATGTTGCTTACAGGGTCTGGTTATGAGGATTTTTGTTTTCTTTCTGTTGACATGTAATCCATACTGAAGGCTGTAGTCTTTGACCTTCATCAGTCAGTGCTTCATGTCCTTTTCGCTTTCAGCAAGCAGGTTGTTAATGAGTTTGTTCCAATCATGACGTCCTGTTCTCCTTCATATACTCCAACTTCTAGGATTTATTTGTGCAGCATACACATTGAATAAGTATGGTGAAAGGATACAACCCTGATGTACTCTTTTCCTGACTTTAACCCATGCAGACTATCCCCTTGTTCTGTCTGAACAACTGTCTCTTGATCTATGTACAAGTTCCTCATAAGCACAATTAAGTGTTCTGGAATTCTCATTCTTTGCAATGTTATCCATAATGGGTTATGATCCACACAGTCAAATGCCTTTGCATAGTTAGTAAAACGCAGGTAAACATCTTTCTGCTATTCTCTGCTTTCAATCATTAACCATCTGACATCAGCAATGATATCCCTTGTTCCATGTCCTTTTCTGAATCTGGCTTGAATTTCTGGCAGTTGCCTGTCTATGTTCTGCTGCAACCACTTTTGAATGATCTTCAGCAAAATTTTACTTGCATGTGATATTAATGATATTGTTTGATAATTTCTTCATTCATTTGGATTACTTTTCTTTGGAATAGGCATAAAAATGGATCTCTTCCGTTGGCTGGCCAGGTAGCTGTCTTCTAAATTTCTTAGCATAGGTGAGTTAGCACTTCAAACACTGCATATGGATAGTACATATATTTTTTAAAAGTAATTTATGCACTTGGACTAGCACTTGGCATATAGTAAGAATTAATAATTGTTATCTGCTGTAATAAGATTGACGTTGTCAAGGATTTCATTATACTTGGATTCACAATCAACACCCGTGGAAGCAGCATTCAAGAAATCAAAAGACTCACTGCATTGGGCAAATCGGTTGCAAAAGACCTCTTTAAAGTACTGAGAAGCAAAGATGCTGCCTTGAGTACTAAGATGCACCTGACCCAAGCCAACGTGTTTTCTTTCGCCTCAAATGCATATGAAAGTTGGACAATGAATAAGGATGACCGAAGAAGGACTGACGCCTTTGAATTGTGTTGGCAAAGAATATTGAATATACCATGGACTGCCAAAAGAATGAACAAATCTGTCTTGGAAGAAGTACAACCAGAATTCTCCTGAGAAGCAAGGATGGTGAAACTACCTCTCATATACTTTGGACATGTTATCAGGAGGGATCACTCCCTGGAGAAGGATATCTTGCTTGGTAAAGTAGAGGGTCGGCAAAAAAGAGGAAGACCCTCAACGAGATGGATGGACACAGTGGCTGCAAGAATGCACAGAAACATAGCAACAATTGTGAGAATGGTGTTAAGACAAGGCAGTGTTTCATTCTGTTTTGCATAGGGTAGCCATGAGTTGGAATCGACTCCACGGCACCTAACAACAACGATAACATAATGAGAGGAGCCCTGGTTGCACAGTGGTTAAGAGCTCAGCTGCTAACCAAAGATGTTGGCAGGCAGAATCCGCCAGCTGCTCCTTGGAAACCCTGTGGGGCAGTTCTGCTCTGTCCTGTATGGTCATTATGAGTCAGAATCTACTCAACAGCAATGGAAGGACGAGAAGAAGAAGAGAGGATTGGGAGGGAGGAAAAGTAGAGGAGAAAGAAGGACAAGAGAAGGAGAAGAAAATAGTATTAACTATCAGTATTGACCTATAAATTCAATTTTTATTTAACAATAATTTCCTTTTTGCATGCCACTTCTTAATGTTTATTTTATGGTGACAGCTAATGCTTTAATATCCTATTATGTATTTGTTTAGCATCTTTAAAACTAATCTGAAGATCAACTTATTAATTATGGAGGAGTTTATTATACTTTATTAAAAGATCATTATCATAATCTATTTTATGTAAGTGCAGATTTGTACATACTTAATTTTATTAATATCAGAAAATTGTGCAAATGAGAAAAGAGAGTATGTATTTGATAGACTTCGCAGAGAGGGTAAAGTTCTACATGGGACATGGAAGACTATGCTGTGACATGAAGGGCCATCTAAGTTGCCTAACTACAAAGGACCCTCACTTACATTTGTGAGTAGTAGTCCTTTGGAACTGTACGCTACTGTGTCCCACTGACGTTTAACTTTTTTTTTTTTTTTTACTTTTTCTTGTTAAGACCTTTCAAATTTTTTTCTTCTTATTAATAAACTTTATTGAAGCATAATTTACATTTTTTCCAGTTGTTGAGTAGATTCTGACACAAAACGACCGCATGTGTGTCAGAGTAGAACAGAGCTCTGTAGGATTTTTAATGGCTAATTTGTCCGAATTAGATTGCCCAGTCTTTCTCTGAGAAGCCTCTGATTGGATTTGACCCTCCAACCTTCTGGTTAGCAGCGAAGCACATTAATCATTGGCACCACCCATGGCCTTCATAATTTATATACAGTAAAATAATATGTATTTAAAAAAAAAAAAAAAACACTGCCGTCTCATAGCGACCTGATATGTATTTTAAGTGTGTAAATTCATCAATTTTGATAATGTGGGCACCCATGGAACCACCACATCATGATATGAACCAGTTTCCTCACCTTAAATAGTGCCTTCCTGTCTCTTTTCCACCAATTCCCCCACCCACACTCCTATTCCAGAAAATCTTTGACCTACTTTCTAATACAGCGTAGACCTTAAAAAAAAAAAAAAAGTACAAAAAAAAAAAAGAAGAAACAAAACAGACTTTTTCTCTTAGGAGGAGAAAAACAATGTTAAATGATTCTTATATTTGAGATGGTTATTCACATACATACAAATTATGAAAATAATAGGTTAGTTGACATAATAAAAAAGTCATGCCATATAGATGCCATGGCAAAAAAAAATAAATAAAAATGAGTAATAATACATGACTCAATGGGATGTATTATTTACTTTTGATTTTCTTTTATTGCTCTCCATTGCCTTTATCTTTCATATATCTTTTTCCCTCCTCTGTCTTGTGCTTACACTTGGTCTCTTCACTATTTTAAGAGATCTTTTTTTCCCCCCTGAGGAAATACTGAGGGAGATTATAAACCAAGTCCACTTAGAACAATAAAATTTACAATGAGAGTCAGACTCTGGACAAGCTATGGGCTTTTAACTGAAAGCTATTACTTTAAACTTGTTCTTTTTAAAAAATATATAACTGATGTTTATTCAGTGTAATGTTTATTCAGTGTAATGATTTGATACAGTGGTAAAAAAAAAATCATTGTTTTATAAGTTTATTGACCCAGTTCTTGTTAATTTTAGAAGAGTAGTCCCTCTCGTTTCCAGTCACTCTTGTTTGTTCAACCCTAAATATTCAGTTGCAATTTTATAAACAGAATATGGCTCATTAAGAGAAAGGGCATCCCTTTGGGATACCCCTCCTACTGTAGGGTACACCTGCTCCCCATGGGTGTTATTCAGCCTTTCTACTCATTTTATATCACTATATCTAAGTTAATCTTTCATATGAAATACTAGTGATATATCACCAAATAAACCATCTGGTTACTAGTGCATGAAGTGGTAATGAAAAGTATTTAGATAAGAACATATATGGTCATGTATAGTGCTTATACTTACAGTGTGTGAAGGGCTATTCTAGGCACTTCACATTCATTATCTTATTGTCTCCTTACATTCAGCCTGTAAGTTGAATACCACCATTTCCCTTTATGATCCCCCTTTTATAGGTGGGCGTCGTGTATGTTGCAAATGATTAATGCTCTCAGTTGCTAATGCAAAGATTATATGTTTAAATCCAACCAGAGACACGTTGGACAAATGGAGACCTACTTCCAAAAACTCAACCATTGAAAAGTCTCTGGAGCACAGTTCTACTCTGACACTCATGGGGTCACCATGGGTTGAAATTCTTTCAATGGCAATTGATTTGGCTTTTGGTTTCACAGATGAAGAAAAGGAGATTTAATAACATTATAGAACTTGTCCAATTTTGCATATATTCAAAACCTATATCTATATAACTGTGATATACACACTCTTTCCTACATGGCTAACCATATCTATGTACATTAGAAGAATGGCTTACATGATGTAACTCTAAGCCATAATAGCAGATTTCACCTTATTATGTGAAAATAATAGAAAACAATATATGAATCTCACAATATTAATATGAGGAAAAAATAATAAGATAATATAAATGATAAATGGTATTTTGTTTTCTTTTTTCCATTAAGGCTTTGCCTTTGTAACTCTGCAAAAGTAATAATAATAAATAAATAAAGTTGTTTTCTCCAAGCCAGTACCACAAGAAGTTTCATAAACAGATGATGTGAAATGAATACAAAGTAATATCTGTGCTATAGTGATGGGTTATTTTTAAGAAAATAATAAATCCATTATTTACCTTGATAATGTCATCTGGACTAGCTTTTCTTGGAATAGTAATTATTCAAAGGGCTATTTTCCTACTGAAACATTTTAACCTTATCTCTGTGATTTGGTTTCTTTATCAGGACAAAATGGACTATTGCCTCAGCAATATGTTTTCACAAACATTTCAAGTTACAGGCTTACAGTAAAATAATCTGTTCTGAAGAACACATATCAAAATAAATTTTATTGTATCTTTTTTATATACATATATATTGATTTAAATTTCATTGAAGTGTAACATATATACATAAAAGTATAAGCTCTTAAGTGAACAATTCAGTGAATATTCACAGTGAACATGTAAGTAGAACTCTGAAAAGAAAACACACATTACCAATACCTCAGAAAAACATTTTGTATGTCCTCTTAGTTATTATACCAAATCTAGCCCAAAGGTAGACTTCTATCACCTTAAATTAGTTTTGCCTATTTTTTTGGCTCCATATAAATGAAATTATACAACATGTAATTTTTGTGTGGTATCTTTTCTCCACTTTATGGTTTGAAGACTCATCTGTGTTGTCACCTATAGCAATAGTTTGTTCAGTCTCACCGATGTATTTTATTCCATTGTATGAATATAACAAAACACATATATCCATTTTACTGTGAGTGGGCATTTGGATAGTTTACAGTTTTTGGCTGTTACAAAGTGAACAATCTAGTGCATATCTTTTGATGCCATATGCATATACTTTTTCATATGAGTTGCTGGATCATAGGATACATGTATTTTCAGCTTTGGTATGTACTGTTAGTTTTTAAAGTGCTTATGCCAATTTGCTATCATGTCAGCAGTATTTTAGAATTACAGTTGTCCCACATTCTCTTAAATCTTAGAATAGCCAGTCTTTTTAACTTACCAGTGTACTGAGTATGCATTTCCCTGATAAGAAGTAACATTCAGCTCTCTCTCATGTGGTCATTGACCATTTCAGTATACCCTTTTGTGAAGTGCCTGTAGAAATATCATAGCCCTTGTCTTATTTAACTAGTGCTTGCATAAGAAAAATATCACAAAGTGGGTGGCTGTAAGGAGGAAAAATATATTTACTCACCATTTAGGCTGCTAGAAATCTGAATTCAGGGCATCTTATACAGGGGAATGCCTTTTTATTTTTCTCTTTGAGCTTCTACTCTTGTTAGGTGCTGGTGGGACAGTTCCGACTCATAGTGACCCTAGGTACAACAGAAAGAAACACTGCCTAGTCTTGTTGTACCTTCACAATTGTTGTTATGTTTGAACCTATTGTTGCCACCACTATCACAGTCCATCTCATCAAGGATCTTCTTTTTCATTGACCCTCTACTTAACCAAGCTTAATGTCCTTCCCCAGGGACTGATCCCTCCTGGTAACATGTCCAAAGAACATGAGACAAATCTTGCCACCCTCGCTTCTAAGGGAGCATCCTGACTGTACTTCTTCCAAGACATTTGTTCATTCCTCTGGAAGTCCATGGAATAGTCAATATTCTTTGCCAACACCATAATTCAAAGGCATCAACTGATGAAGAATTGATGCCTTTGAATTATGGTGTTGGCAAAGAATATTGACTATTCCATGGACTGTCAGGAGGGGGGAAATCGTAAGAGCTGTCACATGAATAGACATATGTACACCCATGTTCATTGCAGCACTATTCACAATAGCAAAAAGATGGAAACAACCTAAATGCTCATCAACAAGTAAATGGATAAACGAACTATGGTACAGGCACACAATGAAATATGAAATGATAAAGAACAATGATGAATCTGCAAAACATCTCACAACATAGATGAATCTGAAGGGCATTATGCTGAGTGAAATAAGTCAATCATAAAAGGATAAATACTATATGAGACCACTATTATAAAAACTCATGAAAATGTTTCCACACAGAAGGAAACAATCTTTGATGGTTATGAGGGAGGAGAGGGTGGGGAGGAAAAGTACTACCTAGGTAGTAGATAAGTGGTAACTTTTTGTGAAGGGTAAGCTAGTACACAATATTGAGGAAGTCAGCACAGCTTGACCAGTGCAAAGTCATAGAAGCTTCACAGATACACCCAAAAGCCCTGAGAGACAAAACTACTGGGCTGAGGGGTGGGGACCATGGTCTCGGGAGACATCTAGCTCAACTGGCATAATGTGGTCTATAAAGAAAATGTTATACATCTGACTGGTGAGTAGTGACTGAGGTCTTAAAAGCCTGCGAGCAGCCATCTAAGATAAATCTACTGGTCCCATCTTGGCTGGAGAAAAGAATGAAGAAGACCAAAGACACAAGGAAAAGATTAGTCTAAAGTACTAATGGACCACAACTACCAAAACCTCCACCAGACTGAGCCCAGAACAACTAGATGGTGCTGATTACCACCACAGACTGCTCTGGCAGGGATCACAATTGACAGTCCCGGAAAAAGTGGGGAAAAACGTAGAACAAAATTCAAATTTACAAAAAAAAAAGACCGGGCTTGCTGGTCTGGACAAACCCCAAGAGTGTAGTCCCCGGATACCCTTTTAAGTTTGTACTGAAGTCACTCCAGAGGTCCACCATTCAGCCAAAGATTAGACAAGTCTGTAGGGCCAATGGAAACCCTGGTGGCGTAGTGGTTAATTGCTATGGCTGCTAACCAAAAAAGTCGGCCGTTTGAATCCACCAGGCGCTCCTTGGAAACTCTATGGGGCAGTTCTGCTCTGTCCTGTAGGGCGGCTATGAGTCAAAATCGACTCCACGGCAATGGGGGACAGAGTGGATAGGGCCAATAATAACAGGTGAGGGACGTGCTTCATAGTTCAATCGTGTATAGGAGACTAATGGGCATACCAACTGAAAAGCAAAGAAGAGAAGGTAGGAATGAACAGGAAAACTGGACGAATGGAAACAGGGAACCTGGGGCAGAAAAGCGGAGAATGTGACATGTGGCAGGGTTGGCAACCAATGTCACAAAACAATTTGTGTATTAGCTGTTTAATGAGAAACTAATTTGGTCTGTAAACTTTCACCTAAATCACAATTAAATAAATACATTAAAAGTATTTATCCCCGGGTCCTACCTCAAGATTCTGATTTAGATCATTTGGGTAGGGCCCAGAAATCTGTATTTTTTAAAAGAAAAAAAAAGGGGGGGGGCCTTATGATTAGGACTCACCTTACTCTGCTGACTTCATTAGCTTGACTAATAGCATCTGCAAAGAAGAACCCTATTTCCAAACAAGGTCACGTTCACAGGTACAGGGGTTAGGACTTCAGCATACCTTTTTTAGAAGGCACAATTCAATCCATAACAAAGAATAAACAGGATTATTAGCTTTTTTGCATGGACATTCAAGCCCCTTGTGTGAGAAACTGAATGGTTGGAAGTTCAGTTTAATCACTGTTGATGTTTATATCAAACATCCACGTTAATGGAAAATTACATTTAAGAAGCCTTTTGTATTAGCATCAAAAACTTATGCTGTGAAATTAAATAACTCAAATGAACAAAATATATTACATGGGTGTAGTTACAGAGAGACTTATTAAGACTGGAGCACAAAAATGTTTTAAGTCATTTACCTAAGGCAGTACCTTAAGACTATTTCTTTTTGTCACCATTTTTTTCTTTTTCTAAATTTCTTATTGTGCATTAGGTGAAGTTTACAGAGCAAATTGGTTTCTCATTTGATAGTCTTACATAAAGTGTTTCAAGACATTGATTTCATTCCCCACAGTGTGTCAGCACTCTCCCCATTTCTGTCCTAGTTTTCCCGTTTCCATTTGTCCTGATTTTCTACCCCTTCCTGCCTTCTCATGTTTGCTTTTGGGCAAATGTTGCCCTTTTGATCTCATATAATTGATTGTTCTAGGGGACACGGAAACCCTGGTGGTGTAGTGGTTAAGTGCTATGGCAGTTCAAATCCACCAGGTGCTCCTTGGAAGCTCTATGGGACAGTTCTACTCAGTCCTGTAGGGTCACTATGAGTCAGAATCGACGGCAGTGGGTTTGGTTTTTTTTGGTTTAAGGGGCACATTCCTATTGGGTGTTGTTTATTTTATGGGCCTGTCTATGGTTTAGCTGAAAGGTAGTCTCTAGGAATGGTCCATTTTTTCTTATTAATTTTTGTGGATTGTTAGGCAGTTCAAACCCATTCAGAGGCACCTTAGGAGGAAGGCCTGGCAATCTACTTCTAAATGGTCATAGCTTTGCCCTTTGGAGCAGTTCTGCTCTGCACACATGGGGTTATCAGAATTCACTCAATGGCAAATAACAACAATAGTAATCTTGAGTGAGGAGTTTTGATTTATCCGTACAAATGAATCACTTAAAAGTTGAACTATTCCAAACCTCATTATCTAATCAAGGCATTTATATATATATAGAAAGAAATGCTGGTAATTTGATATTTAAAATAACTAGTTGAAAAAAAATCTACATTCTTATCTTAAAATATTAAAAATAAGAATTTCAGAATCATTTTAAATGATTAGACCATATTGTCAAAAAAGCTGTTCTCTCTTTTAATCAATTGAAACATATATGTTTGTAATAAAGACAGAAAATTTCTTATATTTAATAGGAAATCTGTTTAACTATCAACTTATACCACGACTTACCCTTTCTAAAACATGTAGTATATTGGGCACATTATTTCAATCTACACTGAAAATACAAAAAGAAAGGAACAATGGTTATCTTATTCACAAGCATATCTTCAGAACTTAGGTCCTGGCACTCGATAAATATTTCTTAAATAAAAAGATTTAAAATAAAATTTAAAAAACATTTTTCTTTTTAAAGGTTGTGTGCAAATTATTCCCCAAACCACTAGGCCTACAAAGAGACTTTACTGTCCTCAGAGTATCACAGCTACAAGTTAAATTTTCTAAATGTTTATTCTTAACTTTATATTATCATGCTAAATCCCATTCTTTTTAAATCTTGGATATATTGTTTTAGAGGAAAGGGTTTTAACACGTTGTTGAACAACGTCAAAAAATCTGCCAGTTAAGAGTTTTGTAAAGCCATTTACCATTTACAGTGCATAGTTTTCTCATGTTTAAAATAGAGAACAATAAAGCCCTCTTCACTGTTCTGATGAAAGGATCAAATAAGAAAATGTATGTGTGAATGTTTATAAAAGCAAAGGCTATATGCTAATAAAAGAGATGACGTTTATTTGATACCAACCTTAAAAAATGTACACGTAGGGCTTCTACCCCCATACCCTGCCTCTCTATGTAACAAAGTAATATGAGGAGATTAAAGTCATCTCTTTTCTTAGAAGAGTTCTCTGGGTGGTGCAAATGATTAAGCACTCTGCTACTAACTGAAAGGTTGGTGGTTCAAATCCACCCAGAGGCACCTCAGAAGAGTAGTATATATATATGGTCCGCAGTATACTGAATTATAGTCAAAAATTTGAAATGATGCCGATATCTATACATAAGGTATGTTAAGGTTTGGGTTGTTTTTAATTTCATTGAAGATGTCATTAAAAAAAAAAAAAGCTCAGCAATATATGAAATTTTACATTTGTTGAGTATCTAAAACTGTAACCTGTTTTTTAGAAGACACATCATACAAAATTAAAAAAAAACAATTTTTGACACATCATACACATTGTCATAATTTGTAATTGTTAAAGATTTATACAATGATAATTTATATAACCATAAAATTGCTGCATTTGTAATTTGTGTACGTGGTGAAAAAATAAAGTATCAGATTTATGAGAATTCAAAACAGTGCAGTTAAATCGTATTTTTGAAGTGTGGCACTACTGATAATTGTTAACTAAACTTAAGACACATGGGAAGCAAGGCAAATATATATCTTCATGTAGTTTTAAGATCGACATATTGCTTAGATCAGTACAAGGAGTGATACAGATTGAGACTGTGTATTTCACTGAAGTTTATGTTTTGATCCACTGTTCACATTCTCCTGGCAACAGGAATATATAATATAATATAATCAGTTAATGCTCCCATAAAAATTAAATGTTTAAAAATCAGGAGAAAGCTCAGACTGTGTGACTCCTCCATTGCTCCCATAAAAATTAAAGGATGTGATTATGTCTGGGCTCCTTTGAAGGTTTGGGCAAAGGAACAGTGGAATATTTAAGAAGATTTAGAAATCCAACACAATTGTTCTTAGACTCTGGGGTATGTTGTAGGCATTATTGATGTGGCTTCTGAACAAAGTAAAGATGTAGAATGTTCACTTAACTTTTATCAAATAGTGAATGAAAAGTACTTAATAATACTGATATCTCATTAGCATGTACATAGTGACCTGCATTTTGCCAAAGTTAAAAATAACATAAAGGTTTGAAGTAAATTTATTTATCAGAAAATGACATCTAAACTTAAAATCATGGGTATGTCTCTCTTTTCTTTTTTTTTTTTTAACGCTTGAACCACTATTTTAAAACAAAATCATGGGCATGTCTGTTTTTGTTTGTTTTTTAATGTCTTGAACCAGAATTTAAAATACAAAAGTCTTGGCATGGTAGTAGAACTAATAATCACAAATTCATGGTTTCTTTAAAGATATTAATCTGAGAATAGAGAAAATCAAACAGCAAGTATTGACAGTAGAAATGTAACCAACATGTTTGGAGAAAAGCCTATTGGGATAGCAGTGACTAGATTCAAGTGCACGTGCCATCATAATGAATGTTTACAACACTTTTTTTGAGAGCCAATTATACTGTTTTTTGTGCAGGCACTGGAGATCAGCAGATGAGTTGTACGCACAAAACCTCTTTGGATCTCTCTCTCTCAAACAAGAGCTGCAGAAAACGTTTTATCAAGGTTGAAGCTTTGTGCCACTCTGGTAAGAGGAGCTTTCTTTTTCTTTCTATGGTGAGGGTTTGATACAAAATCCTTTTAAACCATAATGTGGTCAGGGAGAGGAGAAGCTGCTGTGTGTTACAAGCCATAAAATGTTTTCCATTATTTTGAAGTATTTTTTTTTTCATAATGCCTTTTGCCTGAACGCTATTGCGAGATAAAACGGAATCACTAAGTCATATTGCACGTGTTAAATCTGTATTGTAGACATGGGAGTCTTAAACTACTCTCCTCTGGAATGAAATGCGGTGTCATTTTGTATTTTGTACTGTAGATCTTCTGGTCAGGACAAAGGGAAAAAATTGGTATTCTGATACCGTGGCTGAGAGTGAATCCATGTATTTAAATTTTCCCCTGACCAATGGTAGTATTATTGCTTGGCAGCTTACCACCATAAAGCTTCAGGAACCCAACCAAATCTGGCCTGTGAGTTTAGGTAGAAATACTTCTGACCACTATAACCCTCTCTCGTTCTACAAATTGAAAAACACTGGAGAAAATAATTCTGGATGAGTTTGTTTGCATATAGCTTTTTGTAACTTTATCTGTAAATAAAATAATGGCGTGCATATATACCAAGTACAAGATTTTTTTTTTGCATAAATTTCTTTAGCCTGTAATGTGCTTCAATATTTGCAACAAAAATCTCATCCTGTTATAAACTGTGCCTGAATTCATATCTTTCTAAAATGATAGTAGTTGAAAAAATATACATATACATATATACACACACGCATACACAAATATATATATGTAAATACTTGCTTGAATGTCAAGTATTTAAAATGCATATAATCCATGCAAGCAAATATTTTTAGATAGGGCCAGACTTATATAGTATAGCAATATAATCCCCACTGAAGTTTTTTATGTAATTTTTCATTTGCTTGGTTATCATTAGGAGACGCTGGTGGCATAGTGGTTAAGTGCTACGGCTGCTAACCAAAGGGTCTGCTGTTCGAATCTGCCAGGCGCTTCTTGGAAACTCTGCTGGGTAGTTCTACTCTGTCCTATAGGGTCGCTATGAGTCGGAACCGACTTGACGGCACTGGGTTTGGTTTGGTTATCATTGGTTCAGAAAACAATGATGTAATATGGAAAAGACTTTTCAATCAATAAGCTGCATTTAAAGCTAATTTTTTTTAAAGTAAACTTGCATTATGCAGTTTTTCTCTTTATAGTTGCTCAATTATATTTATGATTCAATTCATATATTCACGAGATTTTAATATAAACCTTTTAAGGGCTTTATTCCAGAGTAGCATTCCCAGCTTCAAAGGTATCAGCAACTTGTCTGTCTGACTAATGCATTGCTAATAGATATTCGCTTTTATTCAATCATTTCAAGAAGTATTTGTTGAATACCTACCTTGGTAGATGCTTCAATGAGAGGAAATAAGGAGGTTAGAAAAGAAAATGATAACATCTTTACAGGTGTAATGAAGATTCAAGAAGCATGCCTGAAGATTAATTTATATTGAGGTTTGGGCTAAGGACAAATAGGTAAGAAAATATACAGAGTTGTGAAGAGTGAGAGAAGACATTAAATGCAATGAACATTATTTTTTCAGGTTTAAGAAAATAACTGTACCCTCTAATACATCAGTCTGTAAAACTCTGGTGACACAATTTTTTTCTCTTCCGTTGCCCCTTTTAAATCATGCATGCATTTATTACCGCACATTTCAGGTGCTCCGGCTGTGTACGTGGCACAGAAAGAAACACAAAGACAGCCCTGCCCCTGAAGAGATTCTGGTCTAAAGGGGAGCTGAGGCAAGAGAATCACCACTTATATTACCATATGTTTATAGAGTAAAAAAAAAAAAAAAGTTATATATATATTATTTACTTTACCATTCAGTGGCTTATGCATTGTTAAAGACTATTTATTGCCTTCAGGCACATGCAGCAAACAATAATAAAAAAAAAAAAACCAATCTGTAATTCCCTTAGTTTCTATCTTTCCAACTGTTGAAGTCAGTCTCACAGGGGTAGCGGGGAGCCTTCTAGGGCAAGAATCACATTTAAAGGTATATTTTTCTTTTTCTTTTTATCTTTGTTTTTAATATTTCTATAACCCTTCCCCACCCCCCTCACCCCTCAACACACTGTATTTCAGAAGATCGGGAAGAGAAGCACAGATAGCACTTCTGTAGCCTGACAGGCGTTGCATAGCAGGATCTCCCAGGATTACCTTACTTTCATGCCTTTACTTTTGGTAATCATGCTGAGGACACTGCTTTTCCTATTGTTTCATGTCTATGTTCTGTCTGTTACATCTCAGAGTAGAGCCCCTATATCATGAAGTCTTCCTGGCAGGCCTCATTTCCAGTCCAGGTAAAATCATCTTTCCTATCTTGGATCCCTCGTACCACTTTACTGTTGTGGAGCAGACCGAGATCTGTGAACAGCTTGCAAATGCACTACTTCATATTCCTCAAAACAATGAGAGCTTTGCCACACATTCTCTTCTTCCAGAAACATTGTTTGAAATGTCTGCTTTCTAGAAAGTTTTTTTTTTTTTTCCCACTACTCTTCAAACTTCCTTTGTTTCCTTTTCCCACTTCCTTTGCTTACAGCTGATAACATTGCCTTTAATTTCAGTGAGAAAATTGAAGTAATCTGATGGGTTTCCCACATTATTTTGCCTCCAAATATAAAAAAACAGCAAAACAAAACAACTTACCTCAGTATGTACACATCCTCTTCTTTCCTCCTATTATAATGGGGAAAAACACTACAACCTCTATCACTGCTCAACCTCTCCTCTGCTTCTGACTTCTCGGGTACCTACCTACATCTGTTAAATCATTTTCATCCCTAATCTTCAGTACTATGTTCTCAATAAAATCCTTCCCACTGGAGGCCTCCGTTAACTAGAATTTCATGTCCTCTTCTAGACGTCACTCGTATTTTTGTGCCTTTACAAAGCCAAACTTGGGTTTTTTCCAGATAACCATTTCTGTGACCTTACCTACGATTCTCTCTAATCTTGCTCTAGTCTCATGACTTTTCCAAGATAGCCAATTAATTGACTTTCTTATTGCCAAATCCACTAGACGCTTTTCGGTTCTCTTGGTTTCTCACTAGCATTTATTTTGACAGTTGTCCCTATCCTTCCCTAACATCACATTTTCCTAGTTTTTTTTTTTTTTCTATTGTTTTACGGGCTTTTTTCCCCCACCCATCCTCCTGTACCAGACTCCCACAATTAAGAGTTACTCAGGATTCAGACATGACCTAATACTTTCCTCTCCTATCTCTTCTCCTCTTTCCTCCTCCACTCCCCTTCATCCTTCCTTGCTGCTTCTGCTTTTTTCTTCTCCCCCTCTTCCTCCTTCTCCTTCTTCTTTTTGCTCACTCTCTTTCTCCATGGTCTTCATCACTGTAACTGTTTAAAAATATCAGCAATCTGATAATGATTTCCATTCACTGGTGCATCCATTGATATAAGATAGCTGTATCTGGCAGGCATATTAGATTTTCTGTCAGAAAATAAAATACCCGCTCTCCTGAACATCATTTGATTAGGTTCAAAACATTTCCGTTTTGCTGTGTTTCTATTTTACCATTGGATGTCACTGTCTTGTTTAACAAATTTACTATTTCTTTAGATATGTCAATTAATGGGAAAGGAGGACAGCAAAAGAAGGCAGAATAAACAGGACTTTAATACTAAGATGTCCATGCCTTTTAAAAAAAATAAGAAAAAAATGAGTGTAACGTGGGAAAAGGTGTAAATACTGATTTGATTATGTTGATTTTGAGGTCTGAGATCTGAGTAAAGATTCCTATTAGACAGTTTTTAATCAAATTTCAGAAGAAATGTCTGGGAAAGAAGTATAGATGTAGAAGTTTTGCTAGCTAGGTTCTTTTGTGTTACAGCCAACGAGGAGGGTAAGCGATTGCCTAAGTCATTCTTATGGAAAATATACTTCACAATAGAGTCTTCTCAAAAGCAAGCATCACTTTCTATTGAGAAATATTAATAATAATATAGTGGACTACTGCAGACAGTGTTTGAATGTTTGTCCAGAATAAAAATTTCCATGAAATAAATACTGGAGATAATGTAAAAGTGATGGGAAATTATTGGGGAGAAAAATGATTTGTAACTGATAAGACTGAATACAGGCTATTCCAAAATATATCCAGAGAGAATGTGAACTTGGGAAATAAAAGGACAAGAAAATTTTAATCTGTTAATGATTACAAAAGAAGAGGAGTGGGCTGAACACAGGAAATTTACCTTTAGGAGAAAATAAAGAAATTGCAACATTTTAAATGTCAAGGAGGAGTTTGTTGTACCCGAAATCTGTGTATGAATGTGCATGTGTGTGTAACATTTATTCTGTTTTTTATATTGGTGTTTCTAGCTGTCATAGCCGTGTTTCATTTTGCCTTTTATCAAAATTTTCTGGTTGTACCACTACTAGCGTTAATTCAAATGTTATATTTCCAACACAATTACTTGCTTCATTTCTCTAAAATCTAGATTATATTAAAAAGTGTTCCTGTGTTTGTCTTAAAGGTGATTACTTTCTTATTAAAAATTCGTAGCAGAGAAATTTGTTGTTAGGTAGAATCCACAGTTTGGTTAGTCAAGAAGTTTACTATTTATGATACTAGCACACATTCTACAAATTCAGAGGAATACTATTCAAAAAGGTATAGCTTACTGATTTCTGTTCAAATGAACTAAACTGGACCAGAGAGCCTAGACAGGAGATATTCCAATGTCTCTAGAAATTTCTCTGAGATATTGTCTTAGTCATCTAGTGCTGCTATAACAGAAATACACAAGAGGATGGCTTTAACAAAGACAAATTTATTCTCTCACTGTCTAGTAGGCTACAAGTCCAAATTCAGGGCATCAGCTCCAGGCGAAGGCTTTGTCTGTTGGCTCCAGAGGAAGGTCCTTGTCATCAATCTTTCCTTGGACTAGGAGCTTCTCTGTGGAGAAACCACAGGTCCAAAGGGCATGCTCTGCTCCTGGTGCTTCTTTCTTCGTGGTATGGGGTTCCCCACTCTCCGCTTGCTTCCCATTCCTTTTATCTCTTGTAAGATAAAAGGCGCTGCAGGACACACCCCAGGGAAATTACCTTTACATTGGATCAAGAGTGTGACCTGAGCAAGGGTGTTACATCCCACCCTAATCCTTTTTAACCACAGGCAGCAATTATGATTCATAACCCATAGGAAAATCACGAAATGGAGGACAGCCACACGTGGCCTAACCAAGTTGATGCATGTGTTTGGGAGACACAATTCAATCCATACGGACATGGAGACATAGTATGGTTTCTCTAGAACATTTTAGAATCTAACACAGAGAGATGTAGCCTCTGGATGGGTATAAGTAGATCTGTTTCCCAACTTAAAAAAAAAAAAGATAAAATTATCTAACAGACACACACATGCACACACACACACACACAACTGATAGCAATCATAACAGAGTTTAACAATTTAGGCCTAAAAAAAAAAAAAAACAACAGCACATAGCCAGATCATATTGCAAAATGCCAACATGTTATTTGATTATCTATTATATTCAATACCACTGTAGTATTTTTTTCTAGATTTCCCATGCTTTCCTCATATTTTAGCCTTTTCTATCAAATAAGGTATCACAAGCCTAAGCCTCAGTTCCTTTACCTATAAAATATAGATATATTTGCCCTGTGTATCTCAAAGATACGTTATGAATATAATATGAGATAACAAAGGTAGAAGTCTTTGTAAACTTAAAACTCTCATATAAATATGCTACTATTTATTTCAAAGTAATACCTGTTATTATTAAAAACATCAGTAACTCATTGGGATATATGCAGGTGAAATATTTTACATATTTTACTTTATCTTTTTATGAAGTCTATATTTTAAGAGTAACAATAAAATTCCTCAAGTCCATAATTAATGGGGTGTTACCAGTCATATAATCCAGCTCCCAAACTTTATTTTCGTATCTGATTGTTTCAATAAATGGTACCCAGATAGGGGATGCTTAGTTAAGATTGGAGTTGTACCTTGCATTTATATAGTGAAAGTATCCAATTCTGAGAAAGACTTTTGTCTTCTTGGGTCTATACATTAACTAAACAATTGACTACAAACTAAATATATATCCTAAAAGGAGGGGGGTACTTTCTAAAAGAGCTCAGTAGCTTATTTTCCTGTATCACTGAATTTTTAATTTTTTTCAATCATCATGGCCCTTTGTTCAAATGAAATCTTATATGACTGACATGGGAAAAAAAAAATCTCCAACCCCTTTCCAAACCCAAAAAGGACTCCAGAAAATCCCAGGTCTCCTTCTAACACAATTTCAATACAACAACGTAGAATTTTGTGTACTGGAATATATTATAAAACTTTAGTTCTACGTAATGGTAATATTTAGTCAATGATAAAAAGGTTTTTTGGCAAATATAGTTATAAAATGCTTAAACATATTTCTTTACTTTAGGACTGTTGATAGTCTTTGGAATTCCAGTATGTACAGTTTAGTCTCAAGAAGGAGCATTTCAAAGTATGTAACAGCACTTGCCTAACTTATTTGGCCCAAAGAACAGTTTTGTGTTTTGTTTTCCCCATACAGTATATAATGCGAGCAGTGTTCCAGGTAGCATACTTCGAGAAATAATGATCCTGTACCTATTTTTTAGACTTTGGAAAATAGGTTAAATTTATGCTTATTGATATTAAATTCTTAAGGGTTAATTATGTGAATATTTATACTAGTTTAAAAGTATAATGGAGTACATATACCTAATATATCTGATCATATCTATTTCTTGTTTAAAAATTTCACCAGTCATTTCCTGTTACCCAGAATGAGTTAAAAATTCCTTAACTTGAACTCAGTATCCTGTTTGATCTTTCTATGGGCATCTCTCCCATTTCATCTCCTATCGTATTTCTCCTTGTTCATTGTACTCCAGCCACAGGAGTGTCTGTGTCATTCCTTGAGCACACCAAGTATGAATGCTTCAAGGCATTTACATTTGCTTTATCTTCTGCCAAAACCACAAAGTTTTCCAGACATTTTCATGGATCACTCTACCATTTTATTTATTCACCTCAAACATTATCTTCTCAGAAAGACTGCAGTAGCTTCGACATTCTGTGGTCAATCTGTACATTCTTACCTCACTTTTTCTTCTTATAATTTACAAATACTTGATATTTTACTGTTTGCTTTCCTTTTCTCTCCCTAGAATACAATGCAAGCTCTGTAAAGAGTACCAGCTAACTATGTGTGGCAAAAAGTTTGAATGAATAATCCATGTTCAAGAAAGATTTATATTTATGAATATGATATTTACCTTAGTAAGCAATAGTTAAGGAGTTCTGGTGGTGCAATGGTTAAGTCCTTAGCTGTGAACTGAAAGGTGGGCAGTTTAAACTCACCTGGTGCTCCTCTGGAGAGAGACCTGGAAATCTGCTTCCCTAAAAATTACAGCCAAGGAAAAAATATGGGACAATTCTACTCTGTCACATGATTGTCCCTATGAGGGGGAATCAACTCAGCAGCAAACAACAACAAGCTATAATTGCTGATTACATCTCTAATCCCATGAGTATTGTTATGGATTGAATTATATCCCCCCCAAAAATGTGTTATAAATCCTAATCTCTATGCCCGTGGTTATAATACCATTTGGGAATGGGCTGCCTTTGTTATGTTAATGAGGCAGGATTAGTGTAGAGTGTATCTTGAGTCAATATCTTTTGATATATAGAAGAGATTGAACTAGCAAATGAGCAGAGAGAAATTGGATAAGATAGATACCAAGACACATGGAGATCTCCAAGGAACCAGGAGGCAGAAGCTGAAGAGGCAAGGACCTTCCTCCAGAGCCTACAGAAAGAGAAAACCTTCCCCTTAAACTGGTGAACTGAATTCAGACTTTTATCCTCCTAAAGTGTGAGAAAATAAATTTCTATTTGTTAAAGCCATGTACTTGTGGTTTACTGTTATAGTAGCACTAGACAACTAAGACAGAACTTGGTATCAGGAGAGCAGGGTGCTGCTCTAACAGATACCTAAAATGTGGAAATGGTTCTGGAATTCAGTAATGGGTAGAGGCTGGAAGAGTTTTAATATGCCTAATAGTAAAAACCTAGATTGCTTTGGAGAGACTGTTGGTAGAATTATGGAAGTCAAAAGCAATCTGGTGAGGGCTCAAAAGGAAGTGGGGAGAGCTATAGAGAAAACCTCTATTGTCTTAGAGAAGACATATGACACCAGCAACAGAATGTTGCTAGAAATGTGGACATTAAATGTCCTTCTGGTGAAACTTTAAGAGGAAATGATGGCCATGTGATTGGTCAGTGGAGGAAGGGCAATGCTTTTTATGAAGTGGCAAAGAACTTGTCTGAATTATGTTCAAATATTTGATGGAAGGTAGAACACATAAGTGATGAATATGGATATCTGGCTGATGAGATTTCTAAGCAAGGTCTTAAAAGGTCCACATGATTTCTCCTTATCGCTTGTAGTAAAATGCAGGAGGAAAGAGATAGACTTAAAAACGACTGTGCACAGTGAAAACAGAATTTAAAATTTGGAAAATCTGTTGTACAAACTAATGACACGTGTCCTAGAATGTTCATCAAGCACATGGCTACACAGTCTTCTTTGAAAGAGCTGAATCCTGTGACTGATGGATCTAACCAACTATAGAGCAGGAAACTCATCAGCTTAAACTGAAGGGAGAGAGAAAGAATGAGAGGAGAGAACACTCTCTACATCTTGGGATTTTGCAGGCAAGAAACAGACCAAAGGAGCTACATGTATGGTACCCTAAGAAAAATACGATCCCTGGAGAAGCTTGGAGATCAGCAGAACTGTTAGAAGGAGCACGGGGCCTTCTCAGTTTCAATGGGTGGGGTCATGGGCTCCTGG
Source organism: Loxodonta africana (assembly GCF_030014295.1). Taxonomy (NCBI): domain Eukaryota; kingdom Metazoa; phylum Chordata; class Mammalia; order Proboscidea; family Elephantidae; genus Loxodonta; species Loxodonta africana. The sequence goes on from NC_087345.1 coordinate 47,372,426, forward strand.
ATCTCAAAAAGAGTGGAGCCACAGCCTTCTGAGTTTCAAAGAGTTTGTTCTTTCTCAACTCATTTTCAGAGGGTGAGCTTGCTGTTGAAGTGTGCCAGGGTGATGGGGATGCTGTGCAAAGCTGAGAAGGTGGGACTTCCATGCCCAAGAGGCAGAAGAACCAGACTTGTTGGGACTGAGGGGCGTGGGATCACCACTCAGATGGACTAGGAGAATGGAATCGCCCAAAGCCAAGGCAGCAGAGTTGCCTTCCCAGTGGGCGTAGAAGGCAGAGCTGAAGCCCAGGGACGAGAGGCCTCCACCCAGAATCCAGAGATCACAGCCGACACCCAGAGCCTGGAAGGCAGGGCCATTGCCTAGATGGTCTCAGAGACAAAGGATTATTTTCAAGCCTTGAGTGCCAATGTAGTTTGTTTTGCTGGGTCTTGGACTTGTTTATTTGATACCCACTATTCCCTATTTCCCTCCAATTTCTTCTGTTGGAATAGAAATATCTACCTTGTGCTTGTTCCATCATCATATTTTGGAAACAGGTAACTTGTAGTCTAGATTTCACAAATTCACAGATGAAGAGGAATTTTGCCCCAGGATGGAATATGTCCAAAGTCTCACTCATATTTGATTTACATGACTTAGAATATGAGATTTTGGACCTGGAGTTGGTTTAAGACTTTTGGGGTGATGTGATGGAGTGAATGTGTTCTCCATGTGGGAAAGACTTGAATTTTGGGTGGAGTGTTGTGGATTGAATTGTGTTCCCCCAGTTTATGTGTTGTTAATCCTAAACTCTATGCCTGTGATTACAGTCCCATTTGGGAATGGATTGTCTTTGTTATCTTATGAGGCAGGATTAGGGTAGAATGTATCTTGAGTTAATCTCTTTTGAGCTATGAAAGAGATTATACAATAAGCCAACAGAGAGGGATGAGGTAAAATAGATTCCAAGACAAAGGCCTTCCCCTAAAGCTGACAGAAAGGAAAAGCTTTCCTCTCAAGCTGGTGCTCTGAATTAGGACTTCTAGCCTCCTAAACTGTGAGAAAATAAATTTCTGTTTCTTAAAGCCATCCACCTAGGTGTTTCTTTTATAGCAACATTAGATAGCTAAGACAAGTATTTACTGAAAAAGAAAGAATTTACACAAATCTGTGTCATGGCAATAAAGTTATGTGGTAGGCAAAAATTTTTAGGGATTGGAATACTAAATTATACACTATCAAATTCATGTTCAAAAATAATTTTAAAATTTAAATATTTAGCTTCTATTTTAATTTCTATCCATTTCTCAAAGTAAGTAAAGCATTTAATTCTTTTAGTTCATTTATCTAACATGCAGTAAGTAGTTTTTCTACTTATATAACATATATTAAAGATTTCCACACACAGTTTGGATTGGAAATGCAATAATGGACCTGGAAGATGAGCCTCTTGTCTTCTTGAAACTTGTAATATTGTCTAGGAACAAACATTAATCAGATTATTATAAGTGAGATTAATTTTATGAAGAAGTGAATAAAATTTTTATGTTACTATAAATGGGGCAGTTCTACACTGTTCTATATGGTCTCTATGCATCTGAATCGACTCCACGGCAACGGGTTTCAGGTTTATAAATCTAAGGAAAATAACAGAGTTGCACACGCGGTGTAACTGTGAGAAATACTGAACAGAAAATAATATTTACCTAGACCAGGATGACTTATGTGTGTGCTGTGAAGGAGGAATAATATTTTAGACAAATGGAACAGCATGTTTGAATAATAAAGGCAAGTGTTTAGACATGAGATTGGAATGATACTTGGGAACACTGAGACATGTCCTAGTAAAACTCTTGTTATTTAAAAAAGAAAAGAAAATTCCTTGGGTATTCATCCAAAAGGCCTAATCAATGATAAGAGGAATAATAGATTAACCTTAGATATTTTGACATTATTTTGTCTGTATTAGATGGACTAATATATTTAGGAAATCCAAAGAAAGAAAATTATTTTATATTCAATTCAGAGTTTCAAGTATAAACTTCTAGAAAATGGAAACTAATCTATATTGAAATAAAGCAGATCAGTTGTTACCTGGGCCACACAAAGGAGAGGTGGAAGAGCTGGTATGCGGAATCATGAAAGAGCACAAGAACACTTTTGGTAGACGAATGTATTTATTATCTTGAATGCGATGATGGTTTCATGGGTGTGTACATATGTCAAAACTTATCAAATGGTGTACTGTAAATATGAGTTATTTAATGTCATGGCAGTGCAGTGATTAAGAGCAATAGCTGCTTACAAAAAGGTCAGCAGTTTTGAGTCCACCAGCTGTTTCTTGGGTACCATATGGGGCAGTTCTAATCTGTTCTAGAGGGTCACTGTGAGTCAGAATTGACTCGACAGCAATAGGTTTGGCTTTTGGATACTGCAACAATAAATTTTACTTCCAGAAATATCAGCCATTGGACAGCCTAAGAAGCACAGCTCTACTCTGCCGTACATAGAGTCACCATGAGTCAGAATTGACTTGACAGCAACTGCTAATAGGTATCTAAAGAAATGGTCAAGAAATTCTTTTGTTATAAAAGAAGCTGCATGCTAATGATATCAAGAGTATTTTGTTTGTTGTTAGGTACCGTCATAGGGTCACTACACGTCAGAATCAACTTGACCGCATACAGCAACAACAGGCACCATCAGGTCCATTCCAACTCATAGTGATCCCATGTACAATAAAAGGAAACACTGCCCATTCCTGTACCATCTTCACAATTATTGTAGTATCCATTCTGTCAATCCACCATCTTGAGGGACTTCCTCTCTTTTCGCTGATGCTCTACTTTACTGAGCATGATGCTCTTCTCCAGGGACTGGTCCTTCCTGACAACATGTCCAAGGTACATGAGATGAAGACTCACCACCCTCACTTTTAAAGAGCATTCTGACTGTACTTCTTCCAAGATAGATTTGTTCTTTCTTCTGGAAGTCCATGGTGTATATTCAGTATTCTTTGCCAGCACCGTATTTCAAAGAAATCAGTTCTTTTTCGGTCTTCCTCATTCATTGTCCAGCTTTCACATGCATATGAAATGATTGAAAATACCATGGCTTGAGTCAGGCACACCTTAGTCCTCAAAGTGACATCTTTGCTTTTGAACACTTTAAAGAGGTCTTTTACAGCAGATTTGCCCAGTGCAATATGCCTTTTGATTTCTTGTCTGCTGCTATCATGGGTGTTGTTTGTGGACTCAAGTGAAATAAAATCCTTGAGAACTTCAAAAATTTCTCCATTTATCTTCATGTTGCTTATTGGTTAAGTGTGAGGATTTTTGGTTTCTTTATGTTGAGGTGTAATCCATACTGAAGGCTGTAGTCTTCGATTTCATCAGTAAGTGCGTCAAGTCTCTTTGCCTTCAACAACCAAGATTGTTTCATCTGTACATTACAGGTTGTTTATGAGTCTTCCTCTAAACCTGATGCCCCATTCTTCTTCATATTGTCCAGCTATTCGGATTATCTGCTCAGCATACAGATTGAATAAGTATGAGGAAAGAATATAACCCTGATGTACACCTGTCCTGATTTTCAACTACACAGTATCCCCTCGTTCTTTTCAAAAGCCTGTCACTTGCTCCATATACTGGTTCTGCATGAGTACAATTAAGTATCCTGGAATTCCAATTCTTTACAATGTTATCCATAATTTGTTATGAGCCACACACTCAAATGCCTTTGCATAGTCAATAAAGCATAGGTAAACATTTTTCTGGTATTCTCTGCCTTCAGCCAAGATCCATCTGACGTCAGCAATGATATCCCTAGTTCCATGTCATCTTCTGAATCTGGCTTGAATTTCTGGCAACTCCCTGTTGATGTACTGCTGCAACCATTTATGAATTATCATCACCAAAATTCACTTGAGTGTGATATTAATGATATTGTTCTATAATTTCTACATTATGTTGATCGCCTTTCTTTGGAATGGAGATGAATGTGGATTTCTTCCAGTCAGTTGGTCAGATAGTTGTCTTCCAAATTTTTTGGCATAGATGAATGTGCGCCCCCAGGGTTGCATTTGTTGAAAAATCTCTATTGGTATTCCATCAATTTCTGGAGCCTCAGTTTTCCCCAATGCCTTCAGTGTAGCTTGGACTTACTCCTTCAATACTATCAGTTCTTGATCATAATATGCTACCTCCAGAAATAGTTAAATGTCAACCATTTATTTTAGATGGTAACTTTGTGTATTCCTTCTGTCTTCCTTTGATGCTTCCTCCCTTATTCAATAATTTGCCCATAGAATCCTTCAATATTGCAACTCAAGGCTTGAATTTTTTCTTCAGTTCTTTCAGCTTGAGAAATGCCGTGTGTGTTCTTCTCTCTTGGTTTTCTATCTCCAGGCCTTTACACATTTAATTATAATACTTTCATTGGTCTTCTCGAGTCACCATTTGAAATCTTCTGTTCAGCTCTTTTACTTCATCGTTTTTTCCATTCTTTTTAGCTATTTTTTGTTCAAGAGCAAGTTTCAGAGTCTCTTCTGACATCCATTTTGTTTTTTTCTTTTTTTCCTCTCTTTTTAATGACCATGTGCTTTCTTTGTATATGATGTCCTTGATGGCATCCCACAACTTGTTTGGTCTTCGGTCATTAGTGTTCAATGCATCGAATCTATTCTTGAGATGGTCTCTAAATTCATATAATGACCTAAAAAGCTCATGTAAATAAATTAAAGAAGCCGATACTAGCCTATGGGCTAGAATGAAATTCACTATTTCTATATCGTGGTAATAAACATATATGAAGTAAAAAAAAAGGATATTTGCATTTCATCTACATGTGTTACAGCTATTTTTCAGAGTTTCCTTTATTTTAATTCTTTTAAAGTGTGTTGTGACATGAAGAAAATTAATAATTTTCACCAGTAATAACAATATCAATCTAATTTTAATTAATTTTTAAAAGACCTGGTTAGAAAGGCCTTTCCTAAACCCAGTCAGCTAATTTTGGGAGTTTTTATCATTTGATGATTTTAATATAACAACTTGAATCATCTTAAATTTGTTGAATTTACTTTGCATAATTTTTTTGAGGTGAAGACTAACCCATTCCCCAAAGAATGAATATTTACTTATGTTTTAAAAACATGTCTTCCTCAGTGGAATATATTTTATTTCCCAGCAGCTAAGCAGATAATATAATTAGTTGAGAAACTACTCCTTAAAAAGATAGAATATCATAAATAGACAAAACTATTTGTAAGATAGAGTTTTATGATGCAAAGAGTTTTATGATGGTGCATATTTAACTTTATTAAAAAGTTAAACTAGGACTTTTTCTTCGAACAAACTAGTATTTCTTCAGATTTGTAATTTAGTTTCTTTATGCTTTCCTAACCATATATGTTTTCAGTCTGTTACTTTTTTTTTCTCCTTTGACTTCTCTTTCAGTTATTTTGATTAATTACATGTTTTCTGTAATATATACTTGATCTAGTACAATAAGATTTCTAGTTTGTTGCTTTAAATTCTAAAGGATGGAGGAAATACTTTTTTTTGTCAGTATTAACTTTTATTTGTTTTATCAGTTTCTTGACTACGTTCCATTGGAGAGTATAAAGTACAGATTATTCAGGATTTGCTTTTCATTTGCCTAAAATCCATATGTATTACATACATACCTTCTGCTTAAGGGAAAATATTGTTATATATTTACCTCAGTAATGCTAAACTTAGGATGAAAAGATTTAAAGAAATAACTTTGGAAAATGTTTTCAATAAGGTTTTTGAGCAGAAACAAGAGAAGCTTTTATATTTTTAAAACATTATTTGCCTTGAGAAAATTTTATATCAAAGAAAGGAAAAATACAAACTACAAGTTAAAGAGAACTTGAAATAGAACAGGAATTGATAGCATCAGGTCCTTTATCAGAGACACTATTGCCCCAAAGCCTGTAGAGATGGAATGAAGTGGCTCTAATAATGTCTGTGGAATACCATTTCTCACATCGCATGCATTTTGGGATATCCTAGGGTAAATTCAGCTTTAAGAAACAGCCATGTCTGTTCTTTTTTTAAAGTGTTTTCTCCCCAATATGGCTAAATGGTACTAGGATAAAGTAATGATGAATTTATTCCTTGTTTGATTTAGGATGAGAAAAACCTAAAAGTATTTGACAGGTAAGGATGAAGGTTTGTTTTCATAAAAATTTAAAGCTAATATTCAAATTAAAACACACACACAACAATTCCTTATTTTTAAATGTAACTTTAGTGCAATCCAGAATGACCTCCAAGAATCATGGAACGTAGTATTCAAATCCCTACAGTACTGGCGTGAAAGACAGACGAAGTGTTTTTAATGACTGATTGCACCAAGAAAAGATGTTTCAAAAACCATGGGAGGCCAAGTTGTAGGTAGCACTCAGTCAAAGCAAAGACTGATGACTCAGTTGATATTCATTAGGAGACTTAATAAAAACAGAAAAAGAGTTTTATGCTTGGTAAGAGAGTCTTGTATGGTGAGAATGGAAGACTTAAGTGTTCATACAATTTTATACTATTTTTAATATTATTACGCTGTTTTTCACCCTGACTGGTTTTGTAAACTTGATGAAGTTACTTAATCTTACTGAACCTCAGTGTAGTCAGCTGATGAATAAGAATGATTACTTTGTCATAGAGTATGACAATGACTGGATGAAAGGTCTGAGGATACAAAAGAATTTTGATAGCTGTGCAAAAACATTAGTGGGATCTTGAATGAAATTATATGCAGAAGGCAAACAAATTCTATTTGTAGGTATTTTGAAGCTAATAGCAAGGGGATGAATTGAGGGATGAAATCAAGTACATCATACATGAAGAAAGCAAGAGATCATTAAAAAGACAGGAAAGAAAGAAAGGACCAAAAGGATATCAGAAGAAACTCTGAAATTCGCTCTTGAACATAGTGTACCTAAAGTGAATGGAAGAAATTATGAAGTAAAAGACTTGAACAGAAGATTTCAAAGGACAGCTTGAGAAGACAAAGTATTATAATGAAATGGGCAAAGACCTGGAGTTAGAAAACCACAGAGGAAGAACATGCTCATAATTTCTCAAGCTGAAAGAACTGAAGAAAAAAATTTAAGCCTCAAATTGCAATGTTGGAGGGTTCTATGGGCAAATGGAGCCCTGGTAGCATAGTGATTAAGAGCTCAGCTAAAAACCAAAATGTCAGCAGTTCAAATCCACCAACCAGCCCTGGAAAACCATATGGGGCAGTTCTACTTAGTCAAATAAGGTTGCTATGACCAAGAATTAAATCAACGGCAACAGTTTTTTTTTTTTTGGTATGGTCAAAATAGTGAATGAAGCAGGAAGCATCAAAAGAAAATGGAACGATGCACAGAGTCGTTGTACCAAAAGGAATTGGTCGACATTCAACCATTTCAGGAGTTGGCATATGATCAAGAACCAATACTACTGAAGAAGTCCAAGCTGCACTGAAGGCAATGGAGTAAAAAAAGTCCCAGGAATTTACAGAATACCAACTGAGATGTTTCAACAAAAGGATGCAATGCTGGAGGCACTCACTCATCTGTGCCAAAAAATTCGGAAGACAGCTACCTGGCCAACCAACAGAAAGAGGTCCATATTCATCCCCATTCCAAAGAAAGGTGATCTAACAGAATGTGGAAACTATAGAACAATATCATTAATATTACACGCAAGTGAAATTTTGCTGAATGTCATTCAAAAGCAGTTGCAGCATACCATGGAAAGGGAACTGCCAGAAATTCAAGCTGAATTCAGAAGATGACGTGGAACGGGGGATATCATTGCTGTTGTAGATGGATCATGGCTGAAAGCAGAGAATACCAGAAAGATGCTTACCTGTGCTTTATTGATTATGCAAGGGCTTTCGACTGTGTGGATCATAACAAATTATGGATAACATTGTGAAGAATGGGTATTCCAGAACATTTAATTGTGCTCCTGAGGAACCTGTACATAGACTGGCATGGGGATTGGAGGGAGACTTATTAACAACCTGTGATATTCAGATAACAAAACCTTGCTTGCTGAAAGTGAAGAGAACTTGGAGCAATTACTGATGAAGATCAAAGGCTACAGCTTTCAGTATGGATTACACCTCAACATAAAGAAAACAAAAATCCTCACAACAGGACCAGCGAGCAACATCATGATAAATAGAGAAAAGGTTGAAGTTGTTACTGATTTCATTTTACTTGGATCCACAATCAATGCCCATGGAAGTAGCAGTCAAAAAATAAAATGACGTATTCCATTGAGCAAATTTGCTGCAAAATACCTCTTCAAAGTGCTTGCAAGCAAAGATGTCACTTTGAGGACTAAGGTGGGCCTGACCCAAGCAATACCATTCCCAGTCTTCTCATATGAATGTGAGAGCTGGACAATGAATGAATAAAGAAGACTAAAGAAGAATTTATGTTAGCGAGAAAAAGTGAATATATACACCATGATCTGGGAGAAAAATAAATCTGTCTTGAAAGAAGTACAGCCAGAATATTCCTTAGAAGAAGGATGGCAAGAATTTGTCTTCTGTTCTTTGAGCATGTTGTCAGGAGCTACTAATTCCTGGAGAAAGACAACATGCTTGGTAGATGGTCAGAGAAAGAGAGGAAGACCCTCAACAAGACTGACTGACACGGTGGCTGCAAGGATGGGCTGAAGCGTATCAATGATTGTGAGAATGGTGAGGACCAGGCAGTATTTTGTTCTGTTGTACATAGGGCTGCTATGAGTTGGAACCACTTGACATCACACTACTACAAAAATAGCAAGGGGGCTATGACTTTATTTCTCAAGTTTATAGTTAAATTTTAAATTCTGTTGAATACTAAGCACATCAGATCCTTTCTTCTACCAAGTATAACTTGAAAGACCATACAATTATCTGACTGAGTGTGTGAGATAATAGTATTATAATAACTCCAGATATATCCTTGAAGTCCTGGTGGCACATTGGTCAAGCATTTGGTTGCTGACCAAAAGGTCGACAGTTTGAATTCACCAGCCATGCCTTGGAAACCCTATGGGGCAGGCCTACTCTGTCCTATAGGGTTGCTATGAGTTAGAATCGACTCAATGCCAACGGGTTTTTTTGTTGTTGTTTTTTAGATAAGTTCTTAAGGGCTCTATAATTATATTTTAGAGCCCTGGTTGTGCAGGGGTGAAGAGCTTGGTTGCTAACCAAAATGTTGGTAGTTCAAAACTACCAGCCACTCCTTGGAAACCCTATGGGGCAGTTCTACTCTGTCCTCTGTGTCCTCTATGAGTCAGAGTGGACGCAACAACAACGTGTTTTTAATTATATTCTAATTGTAATAAAATATATTGACTACAATTAATATTATGAGCTTAAAATGGGGACAGTTCTGATTTCTATTCACATTTTTTTCTAGCAAGGAAACATAGAACAGACAACTTCTACCCTAAGTGCATCTAATATTATGCCTGAGAGTTCCCAGAAGGATGTTTACCTGTGCCTTATTGACTATGCAAAGGCATTCGACTGTGTGGATCATGACAAATTATGGATAACATTGCAAAGAATGGAAATTCCAGAACACTTAATTGTGCTTATGAGGAACCTTTACATAGATCAAGAGGCAGTTGTTCGGACAGAACAAGGGGATACTGATTGGTTTAAAGTCAGGAAAGGTGTGCGTCAGGGTTGTATTCTTTCACCATACCCATTCAATCTGTATGCTGAGCAAATAATACGAGAAGGTGGACTATATGAAGAAGAACAAGGCATCAGTATTGGAGAAAGACTCATTAACAACCTGTGTTATGCAGATGACACAACCTAGCTTGCTGAAAGTGAAGAGGACTTGAAGCACCTATTAATGAAGATCAAAGACCATAGTCTTCAGTATGGATAGCACCTCAACATAAAGAAAACAAAAATCCTCACAACTGGACCAGTGAGCAGCATCATGATAAACAGAGAAAAGATTGAAGTTGTCAAGGATTTCATTTTACTTGGATCCACAATCAATAGCCATGGAAGCAGCAGTCAAGAAATCAAAAGACCCATTGCATTGGGTAAATCTGCTGCAAAGGACCTCTTTAAAGTGTTGAAGAGCAAAGAAGTCATCTTGAAGACTAAGGTGCGCCTGACCCAAGCCATGCTATTTTCAGTTGCATCACATACATGTGAAAGCTGGACAAAGAATAAGGAAGACCAAAGAAGAATTGAGGCCTTTGAATTGTGATGTTGGTGAAGAATATTGAATATACTGTGGACTGCCAAAAGAACGAACAAATCTGTCTTAGAAGAAGTACAGCCAGAATGCTCCTTAGAGGCAAGGATGGAGAGACTGCGTCTTACATACTTTGGGCAAATTGTCAGGAGGGATCAGTCCTGGAGAAGGACATCATGCTTGGCAGAGTACAGGGTCAACGGAAAAGAGGAAGACCCTCAGCGAGGCGAATTGACACAGTGGCTACAACAATGAGCTCAACCATAACAAGGATTGTAAGGATGGCTCAGTACCGGGCAGTGTTTTGTTCTGTTGTGCATAGGGTCTCTATGAGTTGCAAGTGACTCGAGGGCACCTAACAACAACAACAACAACAACAGTATCATGCCTATTGCTCAGATGATAATATTATTAATAAAGCATTTTAATGGGTCTTTTCTTCTACTTCTAAAAGCCTATATCTGTCTATTTCTACCAACTACCATATTTTATTTTTTGCAGCATATCTTAAGCAAAGTTAAATAATTTATACCAAATTGGAAAATATATTTTAGCTTAGTCTTTACTTCAGAGAAACTCATTGTTATACAACTGTTGTAACAAAATTTGGCCCAGAATAATGCATTACAATTGAAACCAGATAAAAAGATAGATAGATAAATATATAGAGAGGCGATAGATGTATAAATGATAATGGATAGATAGGTAGGTAAATAGATAATAGATACAGAAAGATTTCTAGATTCTATGTGTGCCTTATTTGTTTTTCAATAGTAAATTTTTAAAAATCATTATTTTATCTTGATTATTTATTAGCTAAATTATGTAATCCTTGAAATGGAGTAGAAATACGTATCAAATATCAAAGAGTTTTAATTATTTTTAATTTATTTTAATATTTCTGATTTTAAAATTTGAAATAATTGTGCCAATTAATTATAACATATACATATATTTTTAGAAAAAACAAAAACATTACCATCAAGTAGATTTTGACTCACAACAACTCTATAATGACAGAGTAGGGTTTCCAAGGCTGTAAATCCCTATAGAAGGAGATCACCACCTTTTTCTCCCCAGGAGTGGCTAGTAGATTGGAACCAACCACCTTTTGATTAGCAGCCAAGTGTTTAACCATTGTACCAGTAGGGCTCCTTAACACAAATATATATGCATATATAGAGAGTTTCTCATATATTAGATAAACTTTTGATAAATTTTTGTTGTTTTTATACCCTGGAAAGGGGAAAACTCTATGAAGAACAAGGAATCCTGGTGGCACAACAGTTAAGCTTTCTACCACTAACCAAAAGGTTGGTGGTATGAACCCACCAGTGACTGCGCAGTGGCATTCTGCTCCTGTAAAGCCTAGGAAAACCTATGGGACAGTTCTACTCTGTTGTGTAGGATTGCTATAAGTCAGAACTGACTCCATGATACACAACAACAACCATATATGAAAAACATCTCTTTCATAGCTCCCCTGACTACATTTACCACCAAATAAAAATTACCAGGATTAATTAGTATCGGGATCCTACTGCCTGGATCATCAGTGTACCTATCTGACAGGAGTTTTCAGCACATTTTTGTGAATGAATCAACAACGTAACCTATCCCTACCCTTCAGAAAATATGGCCTTGGTGATAGAAGAGATGCCGAAATCGCATGATAGAATTTTCAAGACCAACGACTTCTTCATTACAAATACCTATTTTCACCAAGACTATCCACCTGAACCTCTCCAGATGTAATACACAGGAATCAAATCCACTACATCTGTGGAAAAAGACAGTAGAAAAGCTCAATATCATCAGTTAGAACAAATTTGGGAGCCAACTGTGGAACACACCATCAGTTGCTCATACGCAAATTCAAGTTGAAGAAAATTAGAACTCCCTGAGAGCTAAAGTACGACTTTGAGTATGTTGTTTCGTTGTTACGTGCTATTGAGTCAGTTCCGACTCATAGCAACCCTATGTACAACAGAACAGAACAGTGCGCAGTCCTACACCATTCTCACAGTTGTTCTATGCTTGGGCCTATTATTGCAACCACTGTGTCAATCCATCTCACTGATACTCTTCCTGTTTTTCACTGACTGTCTACTTTACCAAGCATGACGTCCTTCTCCAGGGACTGATCACTCCTGTTAACGTGTCCAAAGTTTGTGAGATGTAATCTCGCCATCCTTACTTCTAAGGAGCAGCTGTACTTCTTCTAAGACAGATTTGTTTGTTCTTTTGGCAGTCCTTGGTATACTCAATATTCTCCTCCAACACCGCAATTCAAAGGCGTCAATTATTCTCCTGTCTTCTTTATTCATTGTCCAGGTTTCACATGCATATGAGGCGATTGAAAACACCATGGTTTGGATCAGGCATACCTTAGTCCTCAAGGTGACATCTTTGCTTTTCAATACTTTAAAGAGGTCTTTTGCAGCTGATTTGCCCAATGCATTGCATCTTTTGATTCCTTTTTGTGTGTGTGTGCTTTAAGTGTGTGTGCTTTTTTACAACTCAAGACAGTTTCTCAAAAGTAAACTTATACACACATTGTTATATGACCCTAGTTGCTCTCCCTACAATGTGACAGCACACTCCTTCTCTCCACCCTGTATTTTCCCTGTCCATTCAGCTAGCTCCTGTCCCCCTCTGCCTTCTCACCTCGCCCCCAGACAGGAGTTGCCCACATAGTGTCATGTATCTACTTAAGCTAAGAAGCACACTGCTCACCAGTATCATTTTATGTCTTATAGTCCAGTCTAATCTTTGTCTGAAGAATTGGCTTCAGGAATGGTTTTCGTTTTGGAATAACAGAGAGTCCCAGGGTCATGATCTCTGGGGTTGTATTTTCCTTGTGTCTTTGACGTTCTTCATTCTCCTTTGCTCTAGGTGGGTTGAGATAAATTGATGCATCTTAGATGGCCGCTTGTTACCTTTTAAAACCCCAGAGGCCACTTACCAAAGTGGAATACAGAACATTTTCTTAATATACTTTGTTATGCCAGTTGACTTAGATGTCCCCTGAAACCATGGTCACCAGACCCCCACCCCTGTTACTCTGCCCCTCAAAGTGTTTGGTTGTATTCAGGAAACTTCTTAGCTTTTGGATTAGTCCAGTTGTGTTGACTTCCTCTGTATCGTGTGTTGTCCTTCCCTTCACCTAAAATAATTCTTGTCTACTATCTAATTAGTGAATACCCATCTCCTTCCCTCCCCACCCTTGTAACCATCAAAAAATGTTTTTGTTTTAGTCATCTAGTGCTGCTATAACTAAAGTACCTCAAGTGGATGACTTTAACAAAGAGAAATTTATTTCCTTACAGTAAAGTAGACTAAAAGTCCAAATTCAAGGTGTCAGCTCCAGGGAAAGGCTTTCTCTCTCTGTTGCCCCTGGAAGAAGGTCCTTGTCCTCAATCTTCCCATGGTCGAGGAGCTTCTCAGGTGCCGGGACCACAGGTCTGAAGGACGTGCTCTGCTCCTGGTGCTGCTTTCTTGGTGGTATGAGGTCACCGTGTCTCTCTGCTAGCTTCTCTGTTTTATATCTCAAAAGAGACAGGCTTAAGGCACATTCTAATCTTGTAGTTTGAGTCCTGCCTCTTTAACAGAACTGCTGCTAATCCCACCTCATTAACATCACAGAGATAGCATTTACAACACATAGGAAAATCACATCAGATGACAAAATGGTATACAATTACACAATATTGGGAATCCTGGCCTAGCCAAGTTGATATACATAATTTGGGGGGTCACAATTCAATGCATGAGGCCCCCCAAAAAGCACCCATTTATGCATGTACTCATGCTTGTGCACACACCTATGTGCACAGATACACTCAAAAGAGTAGAATATATCATTCGTAGCCAAATTCTTTATTATTATAGAAAATTTATGTTTGTAGAATTGAAAAAAAATATGGTTGTCGTATGTTTTCTGAAAATTCCCAAAGAGAAATATTTTTATTTAAATATAATATTTATAGGCTGATATAATGTTAAAAGTCTGGCTTAAATTATGCTTTAGAACTTTTAAAACATTTATTATTTCCTCTTATTTTATTTAAGGCATCTAGACTCCAAGTATAATACAGTGAAATATGTAACATTTTGACAGAAATAGAAAATATTTTCATTGTCCTAAGGCTCACTAAGGAACCTTGCTGGCACAGTGTTTAAAGTGCTCAGCTGCTAACTGAAAGGTCTGGAGTTTGAACCCACCTGCTGCTCTGTTGCAGAAAGTTGTGGCCTCCTGTTTCTGTAAAGATTATAGCCTTGGAAATACGATAGAGTAGTTCTACGTGCTGTGCAGGGCCGCTTTGAGTCGGAAGTGACTTGATGGCCATTGGTATGGGTTATTTTATTTTTTACTAGTGCTCATTAAATAAATATGGCGTTAGCTTTACCCAAATAATTTGGTGTTTGTCCTTGATTCCTGAGAGATAACCTTTAAAATCTTGGTATTTTTTCAATAATTGAAGTGTCTTTAATGAGGACCCCAGACAACGCCTCAGAGTTTATGACTCATGTTAGGTCGGGGCTGACTATGCCAAAAGACCTAAGGCATGATAGGAACCTCCGATACCAACTAACCTCAGGAGAGAGGTCTGTAGTTTGACCTACATGAGGAAACAAACCCCTGATGAAAGCTCTAGACACTAAAGTTCCATGGTTAGTAAAAGACATAGACATATGTGGGAGGGTAGTATATTCTTTGGGACATGGAGTCTTCACATTGGGAGCCCTCCTAGACCTCACTCTATGCATCTCTCCATTTGTATACTTTTTGCTATAGTAGAACTGTAATTGCAAGTATAGTACTTTCTGTCATTTCTGTGAGTCATTCTAATGAATTATGCTATGAAAACCAAGGGAGTGCTGGGAGACATGTTAGAAACAAGGGAAGACCTGTGTCTTAGATATCTAGTGCTGCTATAACAGAAATATCACAAGTGCGTGCCTCTAACAAAGAGAAGTTTATTTTCTCGTAGTAAAGTAGGCTGAAAGTCCAAGTTCAGGGTGTCAGCTCCAGCGGTAGGCTTTCTTTCTGTCGGCCTTATCATCAGTCTTCCCCCAGACTAGGAGCTTCTCTGCACAGGGACCCTGGGTCCAAAGGATGCGCTCTGCTCTTGGCACTGCTTTCTTGTTGGCATGAGGTCCCCTTGTCTCCGTACTTGCTTATTTCTTTTATATCTTAAGAGATTGCCTCTTGAAGAATGAACTTATTGGATCAAGTGGACACATGAGACTGTGTTGGCATCTCATGTCTGGAGGGGGCTTGAGACGGCAGAGGGGGCCAGAAGCTACCCGGTTGGACACAAGGAAAGAGTAGAGGGAAGAACTGTGCTGTCTCGTTGGAGGGAGAGTAATTAGGAGTGTATGGCAAGGCGTATGTAAATTTTTGCATGAGAAACTGATCTGATTTGTAAACTTTCACTTAAACTACAATAAAAATTAATTAAAAAAAAAAAAAAAGAAGAAATTGCCTCAAGACACAATCCAATCATAAAGACCGGGTCCTGCCTCACGAACACAACTACTGTCCACCCTCCCTCATTGATATCATAGAGGCAGGATTTATAACATGTAGGAAAATCACACAATACCTGGAATCATGGCCCAGCCAAATTGATGCACATATTTTTGGGGGGGACAGAATTCAATGCATGACAACATGTGAACCCCTGAGCTTCAGTTGGCATCCTGAAACGGTAGTGGGAAAACCATGAATTTATAGCCAGCAAATCAGAAGTGAAAGTTTCATGGGGATTCCCAAGATTCCAACTGATGTCTGAAGTCTTGGGTAGACTTAGCAGTTTGGAGGACTGTGCCTTTTAACATGTGAAGTCTGCTCTAGCTCCAGGTGGTTAGGCTCAGAGGAAGAGTCTTGCATGCACAGCTGTTGGCAAAACAGAAATGACAGAGAAGTGGGGTTTATTTTTTAATTCATTAAGTAATGTAGTAAAGTTAGGAATAATTTACATTCGAGCAAACCCGGTGCAGGCAAAGAAAGAGTTGCAAAAGAAACCTCAGAAAACACAACATATTTTTCAGTTCTCATTGCATCTTTCTTGTAGCTGTGCTCAAAAAGGCCATTTTATTCCAATGTTTGTGCACATTACTTTCTTCCCATTGTACATCTTTCTCCCTACACTGCACAGCAAAATGAACAGGTGATAGATCTCAGCATTTGACACTGGTGGGAAAGATTAGGGAAAGTCTTGACTTTGACAAATCAGATATATTAAGACTTTGCTGGAGGGACCACTGAAGAAATGCTGGCTTGTCATTGTAACCAAGGTACTCTTTTTTTTTTTTCCAAAGAAGAAACAATCCTTTCAGAATTGTATATTGAAATAGAACCTAATTGTCTGCACATCTAAATTTTATACTACTTTGCAATATTCTAGTTGAATTGTGTAAAGTTAGCCAAAATATTAGCCTGAATCATTTTGTAAAGAGAAAATACAGATTTTATGTTTCATTTCAAAATGCACATAAAAATTGATTTTGAAATACCACCTCTTTGACACAGACGTTGCTTGTTGGCCTGAAGATTTAGGCTTCATTGCACCATTATGACCAGAGCTATTGGTATGTTTGTAATTTGATGTGCTATAGCAATTTTTAAGATTGTCTAGAGTTGAAAGATGATATTTTTCCAAATGCATCACTCGGTTATTGATATTGATGTTCTTTTAAATGATTTGTGAGTAAGTTTTGAAAAGAAATTGGTTCCTCTTAAATCCTGTTTTTAATGACTAAGGCAGCTATCCAGGGCTTCTCTCAGTTCCCTGGTTTTGAACATTAGCTATATATCTGCTGATGAAATTTTGTACATGAGTTAACCTTGAGTTTAAGCCAGAGTGAGAGGGGACAGTAGGACAGATAGAAATGGTGAAAGGACAAACTTGAGTAGAAGAGTATTTGGGTAGTAGAATGTTTAATATAAACTCTGTCTTCATTTACATAGAGTTACTGGTCCTTACTATCTATTATTCTTTCATTCAATATCATATTTGTCTCCTTTCAAAGAAACCCAAATTCTAAGCCTTGATTCAAGGGAATTCATATTTTGAACCAAACTACTGTAAATAACTGTTTTTCTTCCCACACTGATATTGTCCATATACTTAAGAATCTGGTAGTGACTCCTTGAATGACTTATAAACGCACTGCTGTCGAGTCGATCCCTTATAAAAAAAAGAACCCTTATAGATTGTCATAATTATAGGTTGTCATAATTTCTACTCATGCTTTGTGTTTATATATTTTATATTTCCTTGAATAAATGCCAGATGTACATGTTGTGCAAGTTGTATGTATACCTCCTTACATTTTGAATTTGGTATTGAATTTCAGGTCTGTTAAGGATGTTTGGCAAATCCTGAAATATGGTTCTTTTGAATAAGGTCTTTATGGAAGGCTACTAAGGGTGAGAGAAGCCACACAGTGGTTAAGCACTCAGCTACTAATCAGAATGTTGGTGGTTCAAACTCACCCACTGCTCCACGGCAGAAAGATGTGGCAGCCTGTTCCCGTAAAGATTATAGCCTTGGAGACCCTATGAAGCAATTCTACTCTGTTTTACAGGGTCGCTATGTGTTGGAATCAACTCAACTGCAGTTGGTTTGGTTTCTGGTTGTCAGGACGAAATTACTATATGCAGCATATAGATTTGGGGAAAAAAAGAAATGAATGCCAATTTCAGTCAATATTTAAAGAATAATGATAAATTTGGGGAACATATGAACAGACCAATTTCTGGAAATCTAAACATTACGTTCGTTATACTAACAAAGGGTAGAGCAATTATCTTAAACATATATATGTTCTAAACACCTTATTAGTGTAATTGAGCACCTGATGATCAATTCTATTACCAAATAATAATAAAAAAATGGCTTTCCTTACTTCTGTGATATAGAAAAAAAAGAAAGGGCAAAAAAGACCCATGTTTAAGATCGTTGTTCTGGTATCCCAAGGGGCTGGCTGTTCATAGTGGCGTCACCAGGGTTGGCGTCACACAGTGTATTAACTAATCGTGTCAGCCCCCCATAGACTTCCTCCTGAACCATATCATATAGAACCTTAGTGATGTTTATTATCAATGTTAATTATAGAATGTTGTTGTTGCTAGGTGCCATTGAGTCAGTTCCAACCCATAGTGACCTTATATATAACAGAATGAAACACTGCCCCATCCTGTGCCATCCTCACAATCATTGCTATGCTTGGGCCCGTTGTTACAGCCACTGTGTCAATCCATCTCATTGAGGATCTTCATCTTTTTCCCTGACCCTTTACTTTACCAACATGATGTCCTTCTCCAGGGACTGGTCCGTCCTGATAACATGTCCATAGTATGAAAGAAGACGTCGCGCCATCCTCACTTCTAAGGAGCGTTCTAGCTATACTTCTTCCAAGACCGATTTGTTCCTTCTTCTGGCAGTCCATGGTATATTCAATATTATTCACCAGCAACACAATTCAAAGGCATCATTTTTCCTTTGGTTTTCTTTATTGATTGCCCAGCTTTGTCACATATATGAGGTGACTGAAAATATCATAGCTTGGTTCAGGCACACCTTAGTTCTCAAAATGACATCTTTGCTTTTAAAACTTAAAAGAGGTCTTTTGCAGCAGATTTGTCCAATGCAGTGCATTCTTTGACTTATTGACTGCTCCTTGCATGGGCATTGTCATGGATTGAATTATGTCCCCCCCAAAAAAGGTGTGTATCAACTTGGTTAGGCCATGATTCCCAGTATTCTGTGGTTGTCCTCCATTTTGTGATTATAATTTTATGTTAAAAGGATTAGGGTGGGATTGTAACACCACCCTTACCTAGGCCAGATCCATGATCGAATCAATGTAAAGGGAGTTTCTCTGGGGTGTGGCCTGCACCATGTTTTATCTCTCAAGACATAAAAGGAAAGGGAAGCAGGCAGAGAGTGGGGGACCTCATACCACCAAGAAAGCAACACCAGGAGAAGAGCGTGTCCTCTGGACATGGGGTCCCTGCATCTGAGAAGTTTTCCATCCAGGGGAAGATTGAGGACAATGACCTTCCTCCAGAGTGGACAGAGAGAGAAAGGCTTCTCCTGGAGCCAACACCCAGAATTTGGGCTTGTAACCTACTAGACTGTGAGAGAATAAATTTCTCTTTGTTAAAGTCATCCACTTGTGGTATTTCTGTTGTGGCATCACTAGATGACTGAGACAGGCATTGATTGTCGATCCAAGTAAAATGAAATCCTTGACAACTTCAGTATTGTCTCCATTTATCATGATGTTGGTTATTGGTCCAATTGTAAGGATTTTTGTTTCTTTATGTTGAGGTGTAAACCATACTGAAGGCTGTGGTCTCTGATCTTCATCAGTAAGTGCTTCAAATTCTCTTCACTTTCAGCAAGCAAGTTTGTGTCATCTGCATTATGCAGATTATTAATGAGTCTTGCTCCTGTCCTGATGCTGCGTTCTTCTTCATAAGTCCAGTTTCTTGGATTATTTACTTGGCATGCAGATTGAATATGTATGTGAAAAGATACAACCCTGATGCACACCTTTCCTGATCTTAAACCACACAATATCCCCAAGTTCTGTTCAAAAGACTGCCACTTAGTCTATGTACGTGTTCTGCATAAGCACAATTAAGTGTTCTGTAATTCCCATTCTTCACAATGTTATCCATAATTTGTTATAATCCACACAGTCAAATGCCTTTGCATCATCAATAAAACACAGGTAGACATCTTTCTGGTATTCTCTGCTTTCAGCCAAGATCCACCTGATATCAGGAATGCTATCCCTCATTCCATGTCCTCTTCTGAATCTGGCCTGAATCTCTGGCAGTTCCCTGTTGATGTACTGCTGCAATGCTTTTGAATGATATCTTCAGCAGAATTTTACTTGTGTGTGATATTAATGATATTGTTGAATAATTTCTGCATTCTGTTGGATCATTTTTCTTTGGAATGAGCACAAATATGGATCTCTTCCAGTTGGTTGGCCAGGTAGCTGTCTTCCAGATTTATTGGCATAGATGAGTGAGCGCTTCCAGCTTTGCATTTGTTTGTTGAAACATCTCAGTTAGCATTCCATCAATTTCTGGAGCCTTGTTTTTCACCAATTCCTTCAGTGTAGCTTGCACTTCTTCCTTCAGTATCATTTATTCTTGATTATATACTACCTCCTGAAATGGTTGAATATTGATCAGTTCCTTTTCATTCAGTGACCCTGTGTATTCCTTCCATCCTCTTTTTTTAAATTAAAAAAAAAAAAATTATTGTTGAGAATATACACAGCAGAACATATACCAATTCAATAATTTCTACATGTACAATTCAGTGACATTAATTGCGTTCTTTAAATTGTGCAGCTATTCTGATTCTTCTTTTCTGAGTTGTTCCATTACTATCAACAAAAACTCACTGCCCCTTAAGTTTCCTATCTAACCTTTAGAGTTATTGTTTTCAGTTTGATCTCATACAGATAGATCTTAAAAAAGCACAATGCTCAAGGCAGACATTGTTTACTACTTAAGAAGAATTTAGGGGATATTTTTGGTTTAAGGTTTAAAGGTTATTTCAAGGCAATAGATTCAAGGGTTCATCTACCCTCCATGGCTCCAGAAAGAATGGATTCCATAAGAATTTGAAATTCTTTTCCACATTTCCCCCTTTTGGTCAGCATAGTTGTTTAAAATCTTTGATCAAAATATTCAGTAATGGTAGCTGGGCACTATTCAGTTTGTCTGGTCTCATGGCAAAGGAGGCAATTGTTCATGGAGGCAATTAGTCACATGTTCCAGTTCCTCCTCTTACCCCTGACTCTCCTTTTTTCTCTGTTGCTCCAGGCAATAGGGACGAATTGTTGTACCTTGGCTGCCCATTTGCAAGTGACCCCAGGCACTACACCACGAAGTAGAAGGGAGAACAGAAGCACTAAACATGTTATTAGGCCAATTAACCAGGACGCCATAAAAACCATGACCCTAAGCCTCCAAATCAAGGAACCAAATCCCATGAGTAGTTTGGTTGTATATAATCAGCCTCAGTAGTTACTCTCTTTTTTTCTTTTTAGTCAGTGTTACAAAATATCTACTGCATGACTTTTGCCAATTCAACTTTTTACAGACGTACAACATATTGACAGCAATTACGTTAATTGTCTATGCTATCATACCCTTGGAAACCCTGGTGGCATAGTGGTTAAGAGCTATGACTTCGAATCTACTAGCCACTCCTTGGAAACCCCATGGGGCAGTTCTACTCTGTTCTTTAGGGTTGCTATGGGTTGGAATTGACTCGACAGCGATTTTTTTTTTAACTTGCCCTTTTTGTTGTTGTTGTTCTTAGGTGCTGCTGAGTTGGTTTCAACTAATAGTGACCCCATGTACAACAGAATGGAACAGAGCCAAGTCCTCTGCCATCCTCACAATTATTGCTATATTTGAGCCCATTGTTGCAGCCACTGTGTCAATTTATTTCACTGAAGGTCTTCCTCTACTTTACCAAGCATGATGTCCTTCTACAGGGACTGGTCCCTCTTAATAGCATGTCCAAAGTAAGTGAGGTGAAGTCTTTATATCCTTCCTTCTAAGGAGCATTCTGGATGTGCTTCTTCCAAGACAGATTTGTTCATTCTTTTGGCAGCCCATGGTGTATTCAGTGTTCTTCACCAACACTGTAGTTCAAGCATTAGTTTTTCTTCAGTCTTCCTTATTCATTGTCCAGCTTTCACATGCTTATGAAATGACTGAAAATACCATGGCTTGAGTCAGGCGCACCTTAGTCCTCAAAGTGACATCTTTGCATTTTAACACTTTAAAGAAGTCTTTTGCAGCATATTTGTCCAATGAAATAAGTAGTTTGATTTCTTGACTGCCACTTCCATGGGTGTTGATTATGGATCCAAGTAAAATGAAATCCTTGGCAATTTCAGTATTTTCTCCATTTATCATGATGTTGATTATTGGTCCAGTTGTGAGGATTGTTATTTTCTTTGTTAAGGTGTAATCCATACTGAAGCTTATAGTCTTTGATCTCCATTTCTTCCATTTTCTTTTGATGCTTCCTTCATCATTCAACATCTTTTTCATAGACTCCTTCAATATTGGAACTCGAGGCTTGAATTTTTTCAATTCTTTCAGCTTGAGAAATGCCAAATGTGTTCTTTTTTGATTTCTAACTCCATAGAAATAATATGTGATAAATATAGTTGTAAGTTGCTTAAGTGTAATATTTCTTATATTATATGAATACTAACAACAAAATTGTTTTGTAAAATCTTTCTGCACAGAATTACATTATTAGTCATTACATTATTAGTAAGAAAGCAGAGGCCTTTTTTGATTTTTCTCCTTTTCCTTTAATTACTACTTTGTTCTCAAAATGTAATTGATATAGGTTTACAAGTGATAATTACCACAATATTGTAGCTAAAACATCAAAAATTTGACAAAATCAGTGAGTATAAAAACACTGACAGCAACGAAAACAACATCGCATGCTTGTAATGCCTATAGTTGAAACCACGTGATTCGAAGCCTCATTGTAATTAGGTAATAATGACAACTGTGACCAGACTGCAACAGAAGGTTCAAAAAGTAAATTAGCATGGAGTTTTAGTCTTATAGTTATATGGATACATGTAATATGGGCTTACGAAAATGTTTTTGTTGTTATAACTAGCTACAGGGATAGTTTGATAAAGAACTATTAAATTTCTGCTGACACACTGCACAAAATTTTATAAACAGTCATTTTGGTGTCTCCCCCTCTGCCAGAGTCCCCCAGTGGGGTCCACGCCCCCGCACATCCCCCTAGCGATGCGACTGGATGTTCAAGTTCAGATTCAGTTTAGGTTTTGTTGGTCCCACTATGTTCACCATGTTTGGTTTTCTATGAAAGAAATTTGGAAATTCATACCACTTTGAAAGTCTATTCAGTGCTTCATTTATGAGTTGGGTGAAATTCAGATTTCACCAGAAAAAAATACATCAAGTAAAAATTTACCCATATCCTTTTTTTTTCAAATGGGCAAATGATTCAGGCAGTGTGCCATATGGACTTACATCAAATTTATAAACTACAATTATTACAAACTCTTAGGTGGCTCAGAACACAAGTTGTTATATACCCCAAAGCACAATGTGGTTTGTAGAGTATTGTATTTTTTTTGTATGGTTTATTTCTTATGGAGAGAGGTTAGTAATTGTTAGAGTTCATCTAGACAGTGACCAAGCACTAAGATTTGGCCCAGCCTGTTTTGTGATATAATAAATTTTGTTCACATTTAGAAAAAAAAACATTTAGAGAACCTATGAATATGCTTACTACCTATGGATTTGCCGTAAATAGCAAGCCCTTGTAAAAGACATTTTTGCCAAAGCCTACTTGAATAATTCAGAGTTTCAGAGCAAGATTTAAAATAATTAACTTAAAAACAAACAAAAAAAAACCACGGAATTTATTGGCAATGTCTTCACTAAAGGAAACAGTCACACTTAAGCTGAGTATAAACCCATTGCCACTGAGCCAGTCCCAACTCATAGTGACCCCATTAGACAGAGTAGAACTGCCCCATAGGGTTTCAAAGGCTGTAATCTTTATGGAAGCTGACTGTCACATCTTTCTCCTATAGAGCGCGGCTGGGGAGTTCAAACCACTGACCTTTTGGTTCGCAGCAAAGCACTTAAGCATTGTGCCACCAGGGCTTCTTAAGCTAAGTATAGGTAATTTTTTTTTTTTCTTGTTATATTTTTCCTAACATTAGCCTCTCCACTCAATACATACATACAGAATGATCTCTATTCCTGTTTGTTTTCACATCCCACTACAACTCTTATAATATATACAGTCAAAATTAGCCTACCTTATCTCAATACTTCCTTCCCCCCACATACCCCTCACAGCAATTGTTTGTGCATTCAGAGCTCATTTTTCTTTTATTATCCAATTTGATGAATTAAAATTGTTTTGCCCATTTATCTTCACTTGAGTACCAAAATATAACCATTCAGTGCTCTGTGTATTTTAATATTTCTTCCTACTGAACTTATTGTGTTCATCTAACACTAATACTTCACCCTTCTCTTCTTGTAGCCCCATTTCAAAATAAGCCTTTTGCTTATTTCCTTAAACTAAGAAGCTAGAAAGCTGACTGAGCTGTGAAAGGTTTGTTGTAATGAGATAAATAGATAGGTATTCTTAGGTGTGTGTATATATATATATATATAAATAGAATATTTTATATATTCATATGTATGTGTGTATATATATACATAAATATGTGAGTGTATATCTGTTGCTGTCGAGTTGATTCCAAATCATGTTGGTCCTATAGGACAGAGTAGAACTGCCTCATAGGGTTTGCTAGGCTGTAAATATTTATGGAAGCAGACTGCTTTATCTTTCCCCTGTGGAGTGGCTGGTGGGTTCAAACTGCTCATGTTTCGATTAGCAGCCTAGTGCTTAACCACTGTGCCACTAGGGCTTTACACATACACACACACACATACATACACAGATGTGCATATACTGTATATAAAACAAGGAAGCTAAAAGAAGGAAAAAAAAAAAAAGATTTCTTTTTAATATTACTGGTTGACTGGACGGCAATAGGTTAAGCCCTTGACGTGGCATTAGCGTTTGGCATGGAGGTCATTCAGCAGTAACTTTGTAATAGATCTGTAAATTTTAAGAAATACCATTCCCCAGTTATGATTCATTTGAAACTATTGCCTCTATATTTAAATAATAATTATAAAACAGATCCTGGCAGTTTTAAGACACTGAGAGGTAATGTTATATTGTTTTCCCACTGATTCCCATGGATACATTTGATTGAAACACACTGTATAGTAGGTAAAATACTTTGAGAATGTTTTGCTTTGCTGCTAATATAAATTTTTTTTGCAAAAGCCATAATAATTCCCAAGCTAGATAAAGGCCTGGAAATTGTTCTGTGTGAAAAAATATATGTACTAGGAAACATCCAGGAAATCATCTCAGCAAAATACTTGACTTCAACCTTGCACCGACTTGACAAAGTCAAAAATGGTTTCTTGCCGAAATCCAATAATTTTTTTCAATTTTTTTCCTTCCCCCAGTTGTATTTGCAATCTTTTTAATATTCTTTTTCCTTTTATCTTACCTGAATCTTTACTGTCATTTTGAAATTCCTCTCCCCTTATTAACTCATCTTTTGGTAATAATTCACTGATGAGCTCAATTCTTTGCAGGGTTCTCTAAACATTAATTTATACATTCACCATTTCATTTTTTTTCAACAAAAATGAATAATTATCGATCACCTGTTATGTGTTAAAATCTTGAACAATCCATCAGCCACTTATAAACCTAGACTTATGTTTATATGTATGACTCACAAATCGTATGCTCTGACCGTTCACTCTCTCTCTAGTTAGTTCTAAGCAGGATTTGAAGTGAGAAAATTAAGATCATAGACTATTTTATCAATAGGCACTGCTCTTTGAAATAAGTTCTGCTATTCAAAAAGTCAAGAGGGTTAGTGCAATTAATAGTCTTTGAATACATAATTGTGGAATGTGTTCAAGCAGTACAGTGATTAGCTATAAATATTTTGGGATGTGACTAGGATCCAGTGGTGTCTCCACCATTTCTTAGCTCTATGATCTTGGCCAAGAAACTCAGAGCCATCAAAAACCAATTCTGTCAGCCATAAAATAAGCATTAAAGATAGCAATTATTTTATCATTTTTATTTCTTATTTTGTTTCGGGAATTAAATTATACAAAAAAGACCCGGTAAATTCTGCCATATGGTGTGCACTCCATATTATTATCAACATCACCATTATTATTGCAACAAAACAAACACATTTAATCTCTTCCTCCCTGCCCTATACAGCATCTGAGGTGAAAATTAAGTTCCTTATTGCAAATATTGCCTATAAATATATCCTATTAAAATAACGTAATGTATGTTGTTGCTGTTGTTGTTAGATGCTGTCAAGTCAGGTCTGACTCATAACGACCCCATGTACAACAGAATGAAACACTGCGCGGTCCTGCGCCATCCTCACAATCATTATGCTTGGGCCCATTGTTGCAGCCACAGTGTCAATCTATCTTGTTGAGGGCCTTCCTTTTCTTCGCTGACCCTCTACTTTACCAAGCATGATATCCTTCTCCAAGGATTAATCCCTTCTTTGAGTGCCTTCCAACCTGAGGGACTTAATCTTCTAGCACTATATCAGACAATATTCTGCTGCTATTCATAAAGTTTCACTGGCCGTTATATTCAGAAATAGACTGCAAGGTCCTTCTTCCTAGTACGTCTTAGTCTGGAAGCTCCACTGAAATCTGTCCACCAAGGGTGACCTTGCTGGTATTTGAAATAACGGTGGCAAAGCTTACGGTATCACAGTAACACACCACAGCACTACAAATTGACATACATGTGGTTCAGTTAAACGTACAAATAAATTAAATATTTATTAGCCAAAAAATATGCACAAGTATCCCCATTCACAGCAAGTGTGAATGTTTAATTACAATGTACTTTTTAAAGTCATTTATATTTTTATAAAATATAGGTTAAATAGCTATTATAAATGTAGGCAAATGAAATCATTATTTATATGCACATTGTGTGGGCTAAAAGTTCAAATAAATCATTCCTATCAATAAATTGTGCAACATTTAATTGTATAAAATGTTTATATTTACATGTTTTAATTTATCTTCATAACTTCTACTTTAGCCTGAAGGAGCTAAAAATTCAGGCACTTTCAACACTGAAGAGCACTATGGCTATTGATAAACCAAACCAAACCCAGTGCCATCGAGTTGATTCCAACTCATAGCGACCCTATAGGACAGAGTAGAACTGCCCCATAGAGTTTCCAAGGAGAGCCTGGCAGATTCAAACTGCCGACCCTTTGGTAGCAGCCGTGGCACTTAACCACTGCGCCACCGGGGTTTCCTGATAGTTTAATAGAAGACATTAAACCTTTTTTCAAAAAAAGATTGAATTATGTAAAGGGGTTTCCAAGTCACTTATTCATGTATTTGTCATATATATTGTAAAGCAAATTAATTCTGAAGAACATAAGATTAAAAGCATCTTATGGATGTGATATAATTAATTAGCTGTCCCCATATCCTACAAAACAATTAATTCATGTAAATTGTTAATGATATCTCTTCTTGGGCATGTTTTTACTGTTCATTCCTTCATCTAGTCTTTCACAGGCTCCTCCTATCTGCACTTCATTCATTCTAAGCCCATGAGACGTATATCAAACACCATGTCAACAATACCCATACTCCTCTGTCTTGGTCATATAGTGCTGCCATAACAGAAATACCTCAAATGGATGGCTTTAACAAAGAGAAATTTATTTTCTCATAATCTAGTAGGTTACAAGTTCAAATTCAGGGCATCAGCTCCAGGGGAAGGCTTTCTCTCTCTGTTGGCTCTGGAGGAAGGTCTTTGTCCTCAATCTTCACCTGGTAGAATTGCTTCTCAGGCACAGGGACCCTGTGTTCAAGGGGCATGCACTGCTCCTGGTGCTACTTTCTTGGTGGTATGAGGTCCTCAACTCTCTGCATGCTTCTCTTTCCTTTTATCTCTTGAGAGATAAAAGGTGGTGCAGGCCACACCCCAGGGAAACTCCCTTTACCTTGGGTCAGAGAGGTGACCTGAGTAAGGGTTATGTTACAATCCCATCCTAATCTCAACATAAAAGTACAATCACAAAATGGAGGACAACCACACAATACTGGGAATCATGGCCTAACCAAGCTGACGTATATTTTTTGGGGGACACTATTAAATCCGTGATACCTTCTGTCCTTGTTATTCTATATATGGTTCAATCTAGTGACCCTCATCCCCTGAAACCTGGCCAAATGCTTTCTCTTCTCCTGCACACATGTGACTGTACAGTGTTTGAAGCTATTTTGAAAGAGGTAAGACTACTGCCACTACCCAGGTGTAGTCTGCATCCTCAAATGGGTAATCAGTGCTCTTGTTGGTGTTACTATATATCAGAGCCATTCCCTCTTCTGATGTCTATGGCAGCCATTTAAAAATCTTTAGCACTCTCCCTAAGACCCCTTCCACTCTAATGTAACCCTCATTCACAACTAAATTGATTTTTTTTTGGGGGGGGAGGCTCAATTTTAATATTTTAATACTTTTTTTATTGTGCTTTAAGTTTACAATTCAAGATAGTTTCTCATACAAAAACTTACACACATTGTTATGTGACCCTAGTTGCTCTCCCTATACTGTGAGAGCACACTCTTCCTCTCCACCCTGTATTCCCCATGTCCATTCAACTAGCTCCTGTCCCCTTCTGCCTTCTTGTCTCGCCTTCGGACAGGAGCTGCCCACAGAGTCTCATGTGTCTACTTAAGCTAAGAAGCACATTCCTCACCAGTATCACTTTATGTCTTAATAGTCTAGTCTAATCTTTGTCTGAAGAGTTCGCTTCAGGAATGGTTTCAGTTTTGGGCTAACAGAGAGTCCAGGGGCCATGCCCCCTGGAGTCCCTACAGTCTCAGTCAGACCATTAAGTCTGGTCTACTACTCGAATTTGAGTTCTGCGTCCCACTTTTCTCCTGCCCCATCAGGGATTCTCTGTTGTGTTGATGTCAGGGCAGTCAGTGGTGGTAGCCAGGCACCATCTAGTTCTTCTGGTCTCCGGCTGATGGAGTCTCTGGTTTATGTGGCTGTTTCTTTCTCTTGGGCTCATATTTTCCTTGTGTCTTTGGTGTTCTTCATTCTCCTTTGCTCCAGGTGTGTTGAGACCAATTGATGCATCTTAAATGAACACTTGCTAGCTTTTAAGACCTCAACTAAATTTTTTGATTCGTATGGGAAAATTGACTCAGAAGGTAATTTTATTATTCTTAATAGTTGTACCACATTTTTTTGCCACCTCAGTAGAAGACATGTTTCTTTTCCAAAAAAAAAGATATACTTCCCACTGGTTCTGCATCCCATCTACCCTTTCCTAGAGATCTTGATTTAGCTAGTATTACTTCTCTTGGCCCATTTTTAATCTCTCTATTGTATTTTTGCTTTTAGCATACAAATTTGTACACATAGCCCTCAACACAAAATTAAAATAAAAAAGCTCATCCTATAAGGTGTTTTTCTTTCTAAATAACATGCCATCTCATTCTCTTCCTAGGCCTGAAATTCTTTTTGAAGAGTCATCCTCAGTTTGTTATATTTCCTCAAATTCTGTTTGTGAAATCAGGGTTTTATCCACATTTCTCTGTCAGTAATGATTGTCAATTTCTACATTTCAGTACACACTTAAATGTGAGGATATTACGACATTTGTCATACTGACATCTCTGTTCTGATATGTTGTTAGTTTTCCTTTTGTCTCTCTAGATGCCCTTTCCAAAAATACTATAAAGTCTCTTCTGAATCTTTTTTAAGTATTAGAATGCTTTAGAGTTATAATCCCTGGCCCTCTTCTTTCATCTTTCTATGATTTTTGCTTAAGTAATTGTATCCATTCTCCGAGTGTTCTCTAGCTCAAAACAATCCTCTTAACATCAGATTCTTTGTATTGGTACCTACAGCATGTTATTTGTACTTACAAAATTCCTCTTCAATTAGTCTCCTCCTCTCCTTCTGAAATGTCACTAAGTTAAATCAATCTTCCTTACTCTCTCCCTTCCTTCCTTTCATTTATTCTTTCTTAATCTATTGTAATAGGTTCCTTTTCTCAAAGTTTTGTATCTCCCTCAATCCTCTCCAGTCTTGCTGGAATGATCTTTCTAAAACTCAAATATTATATCATTCCACTGCTTTGAAAACCTCCAATTTTTCATGACCCTCCCACCCCCAGTTGTCTACTGGGGAAAAATCCAAACTCCTTACACTGCCATCAAGGTCATTACATGTATGGGCATCATATACCACTTCATGCTCATGCTCAATTGCTTCTTAAATACACTATATGCCTATGCTCAGGTGCACTCCATCGGATAGTCACTTCTCTCCATTTTTACCCCTACTCCCTCACAGACACAATGCTTTTATTGTCTTTGTATGTACAGTTATTAATGTTTAGCATAACATGTGTGTTAATAAACATAGAATGAATGATGGTTGAAGAAAAGGAGTCTGATATCTATGTCTTTCAAGGAAGCTATTAAACATTTGCTCTAATCAGAGCACTTCAAAAATGACTGCATTCTTTTCTGTAAATCAGGTTTGCTGATGTAGAGATGTAAGCCTTTTTCACTAGATTTGTAAAATAAACAAGTTACTGGGGTCCAAGTGTCACCTTACTTGTCATCCATTCCTTGCCATCCCCATGATTTTCCTATAGGCTACCTGTCCTTTGATGCTACTGGGATGGAAACAGAAAGTGAAGAAAGTAGAGATTTCTTTGAAACTGAAGATGCATGTTGCCATAAATCATTGCTATAAATGCTTCTGTGATGCAATACAACTAATGCTCACTTACATTATGGGTTAGATTTGTTTTTCAGAGAGAATGAGCATTTGACCTATGACGTGAACTATAATTTATAGTACAGAATGCAAGAGCTTCAAATAGCTACTACTTCTACTGATGAAATTAGGTAAATGTCAGTTTGGGAAAAGTAGCCTGAGTTAATAAGCAGTTCTCTCCATCTGTTCAAAGTGAAATAGCCCTGTAACAGGTACACTTCTAGCCAGACATCTCATCTCCTGCTGAGCAGTCAGTCATTAAGGTATACCAGTTAGGAGGAAAAAAAAGGAAAAACAAAAAAAAAGGAAAGGCAGGTGATTAGGATTATAGATCTTCAACATGAAGCAAATTTATTTTGAACCCCCAAAATAACTAATGATTGTTTTAAAACATCTACAGTTAAAGAAATCTTGTTATAGCTCTAAAAAATGGAATTTTTCTGACAACTTCTCTATCATCTATATCAATAAAAAGTAGCTAATATGTGCCCAGAAATTCATAAAGAAGACTCTGGGGGTTGAAATTGTTCATATGAGAATAGGATCAACTTGGTACATTTTGCCAAACGAGCATAATATTGTAAATACTACATTCGTGAGGGGAATAATTCAAGTGGAAAAATCTGTTTTTCTGTACAGTGTATCAATTGATGCATATGATTTCATGGTCTGAGAATTTGTTTAATACTAATTAAAATCCATTCTTAGAATCATCAGGTTCATTTCTGATAAGAGTCAGTTTATTTCAAGGTCTTGATTCTTAAAATTAATTTAGATGCCTAAACACTATCAAGTTATTTATTTTACCATTTTCTGTCTGTCATCTCAATACTTCATTTGATCAAATTGTTCTTAACTTCCTCACGTACTTGTAAAGGAAATAATAATAATAATAAATAAACTCTGTAGGTTTATTTTAAATGTTTTACCTTCTTCCCCGAAATTCCTTGTTCTTGGCTACCAAAAAGTGATATTAACTACATATTAAACCCACACAATTCTGGTTAGTAACAAAACAAAGGAACGGTTCTCTCTTTGTTGTTGTTTGGTGCCAACAAGTTGGTTCTGACTAATAGTGAACTTATGTATAACAGAACGAAACGCTTCCCAGCCCTGCACCATCCTCACAGTCCTTGTTGTGCTTGAGACCATTGTTGAAGCCACTGTGTCAATCCATCTCATTGAGGCTCCAACTCTTTTTCACTGAACCTCTGCTTTACCAAGCATGACGTCTTTCTTCAGGGACTGATCCCTCCTGATAACATGTCCAAAGTATGTGAGATGAAGTCTTGCCAGCCTTGCTTCTATGGAACATTCTGGCTGTACTTCTTCCAAGACAGATTTGTTCATTCTTTTGGTAGTCCGGGGTATGTAAAATATTCTTTGCCAACACCGTAATTCAAAGGCATCAATTTTTCTTTGGTCTTTCTTATTCATTGCCCACCTTTTGCATGCATATTAGGTGATTAAAACCATCATGGCTTGGGTCAGGCACACCTTAGTCCTTAAAGTGACATCTTTGCTTTTGAACACTTTAAAGAGGTCTTTTGTAGCTGATTCACCAAATGCACTGCATCATTTGATTTCTTGACTGCTGCTTCCATGGGTATTAAAATGAAATCCTTGACAACTTCAATCTTTTCTCCATTTATCATGATATTACTTATTGGTCCAGTCGTGAGGATTTTTGAACACTTTTTCCAACTATCAATCCTTCTTTTTTGTTTCCAACTTTAGCATTCCAATCACCAGTAATTATCAATGGATCCTGATTGCATATTCGATCAATTTCAGACTGCAGAAGTTGGTAAAAATCTTCAGTTTCTTCACCTTTGGACTTAGTGGTTGGTGCCTAAATTTGAATAAGAGTTGTATTAACTGGTCTTCCTTGTATGCGTATGGACATTATCCTATCACTGACAGCGTTGCACTTCAGGATAGACCTCGAAATGTTCTTTTTGACAACGAATGCAATGCCATTCCTCTTCAAGTTGTCATTCCCGGCATAGTAGACCATATGCTTGTCCAATTCAAAATGACTAATGCCAGTCCATTTCCGCTCACTAATACCTAGGGTATCAATGCTATGTGCTCCACTTTATTTTTGAGGTTTTCCAATTTTCCTAGAGCCATATTTTGTACAGTCTACATTCTGATTATTAATGGACGTTTGCAGCTTGTTTTCACACTTTGAGTCATGCCACATCTGCAAATGAAGGTCCCAAAATCTTGACTTCATCCGTGTCATTAAAGTCAACTCGAGGTTGATGAGGCAGCTCCTCCCCAGTCGTCTTCTGAGTGCCTTCCAATATGAGGGTCTCATCTTCCAGCACTATATCATACAATGTTCCAGTGATATTCATAAGGTTTTCACTAGCTCATTTTTTTTCAGAAGTAGACTGCCAAATCCTTCTTCCTATCCTGCCTTTATCTAGAAGTTCAACAGAAACCTGTTCACCATGGGTGACAGTCATGGACTGAATTGTGTCCCCCCAAAATATCCGTCAACTTGGCTAGGTCATGATTTCCAGTATTGTATGGTTGTCTACCATTTTGTCATCTGATGTGATTTCCCTGTGTGTTGTAAACCCTATCACTGTGATGTGATGAGATGAATTAGTGGTGGTTATATTGATGAGATCTGTAAGATCTGATAGTGTCTTAAGCCAGTCTCTTTTGAGATATAAAAGAGAGAAGCCAGGAGAGAGACAGGGGGACCTCATACTACGAAGAAAACAGCACTGGGAACAGAGCATGTCCTTTGGACCTGAGGTTCTTGTGCCAAAATGCTCCCAGACCAAGGGAAGACTGATGACAAGACCTTTCTCCAGAGATGACAGAGAGAGAAAGCCTTGCCCCGGTAGAGGCAACCTGAATTC
This sequence comes from Loxodonta africana, assembly GCF_030014295.1. Taxonomy (NCBI): domain Eukaryota; kingdom Metazoa; phylum Chordata; class Mammalia; order Proboscidea; family Elephantidae; genus Loxodonta; species Loxodonta africana. The sequence goes on from NC_087345.1 coordinate 47,405,998, forward strand.
AGACTTCTAGCCTACCCGACTGTGATAGAAAAAGCTCCTCTTTGTTAAACCTATCCACTTGTGGTATTTCTGTTATAGCAGCACTAGATGACTAAGATAGTGACCCTGCTGGTATTTGAATACTGGTGGCATAACTTCCATTATCACAGCAAAACACAAGCCCCCACAGTAGGACAAACAGACAGACATACGGGGTCTCTCTGTCTGCCTGTCTCATATTCACTAACTTGACCAAATCAAATCTGATTAAGTACCTGGGAAGCTGAAGATAGCAAAAGAAAACCACTCACTCTTGCTGACTGGTTTCATGTTCAATTCAGGACCAACAATTTAGGTGGGACCCTTGATGCTACACCACAATCTTACTACATTTTCTTTGAAAATTACTGTAATGAATTTCCTATACCTTTAATTTATAATATATCGGCTTTCCTCAAATATCCAAATATGCCCCCTTTCTCCTGACTTTCAGCTGACTGTCTCCCTTTATTTCACTGAAAAATTTCTCACAAGAGAATTTCTACATAGACTCATTAATCTACCATCTAATCCATTTGAGATCTTTTCCCTTCTCACCTAATGGTTTCAGTTCCAGGTTAACAGTGTATCTGGGTGCCGTAGTTTCAGGGGTTGCTCCAGTCTCTGTCAGACTGTTAAGTCTGGCCTTTTTACATGAATTTGAGTTCTGTTCTACGTATTTCTCCCACTCTTTCCAAGATTCTCTGTTGTGTTCCCTGTCAGGGCAGTCATTGATGGTAGCAGGGCACCGTCTTGTTCTTTTGGTCTCAGGCTGGTGGAGTCTCTGGTTCATGTGGTCTTTTAGTCCGTTGGGTTAATATTTTCCTTGTGTCTATGGTTTTCTTCATTCTCCTTTTCTCCAAGTGGGATGAGACCAATTGATGTATCTTAGATGGCCATTTGAAAGTTTTTAAGATTCCAGCACCACTCACCAAAGTAGAATGTAGAACATTTTCTTAATAAACTTCATTATGCCAGTTGACCTATATGTCCCCTGTACCTATGATCCCTGGGCCCCAGCTCCAGCTACTCTGTTCCTCAGAGTGTTTGGATGTGTCTAGGACAGGAGCGGTTTCTGGAATTAAAAAAAAAAAAAGTTGTATATGATTCAAAGGGCAATAAAAATGAACAAGGGAATAGCTGGACTTTTTATTCTGGAAATATGAGGACTGGAGTGCAATCTTCCATTGTGGATAACAAAGCAAATAGTGAAATCAATATAGGGCTTTCTTCAAACAGGTATAAAAAAAAAAAAAAGAAAAAAGTTTAGCAAGCTTGCTTTGTGAGTGACAAATATTTTAGAATTTATTTCTGATATGTCACTACCTACAAAAAAGTCATAATCTTTTTTCAGTAGTAGACCTGTTTATGTGAATTTTGGAGTCAGAATCTAGCTATGACAGACACATAAGGAAAGCAAAATATAAAATAAATTAATTTATGTAAAATAAAATAAAATAAGTTTCCAATGCCCAGGAACATATTTGTATAATTTTGCTATTTAATAAAAAAATTTTATTTATTCCAGTTATAAGAATAATGAGACAAATATTTTATACAGTTCCAGTTAATTTTTCCTTCAAAAATGTCCTAAGACAGAAGTATAAATCCCCTAAGAAAGCTCAATTCATCTAGGAGAACAAATGTTTCACTCTTAAATGTATACTACGAGTGATTGATAGTCTATGATAGGTGTCTTAGTCATCTAGTGCTGCTATAACAGAAATACCACAAGTGGATGGCTTTAACAAAGAGAAGTTTATTCTCTCACAGTCCAGTAGGCTAGAAGTCTGAATGTAGGGTCCCAGCTCCAGGGGAAGGCTTTCTTTCTCTGTCATCTCTGGAGGAAGGTCCTTGTCATCAGTCTTCTCTTGGTCTCGGAGCATCCCGGCGCAGGAACCTCCAGTCCAAAGGACGCACTCTGTTCCCAGTGCTGCTTTCTTAGTGGTATGAGGTCCCCCTGTCTCTCTGCTGGCTTCTCTCTTTTATATCTCAGAAGAGACTGGTTTAAGACACTATCTAATCTTGTAGACCTCATCAGTGTAACTGCCGCTAATCCATCTTATTGCATCATTAAAAAAAAAAAAAAATTGCGATTGAGTCGATTCCGACTCATAGCGACCCTATAGGAGAGAGTTGAACCGCCCCATAGAGTTTCCAAGGAGCACCTGGTGGATTCAAATTGCTGACCTTTTGGTTAGCAGCCATAGCACTTAACCACTGTGCCACCAGGGTTTCCATTACATCATAGTGATAGGATTTAGGGAAATCACATCAGATGATAAAGTGGTAGACAATCATACAAGGGAATCATGACCTAGCCAAGCTGACAGATATTTTGGGGGGACACAATTCAATCCATGATGATAGGATATATTTTTTATTAAAAGTTCTCACAATGAAGCATACTTTTTACAGAACAGAATATTATTTTTACATCACTCAATTACGTATGAAAATTAGTTTTATAGTCACACTTTTTTAAAAAAAATACAGTAGCTTTGGTCACTATATACAGTTATACTATATATATGTATATATTCTGATACCATCAAATGACAGAAAGTATGTTTTATCTGTCCTGGGAAGTTGCCTAGCAACACATTAGAGTCAATTCCTTTGCAGGTTGCAATATGTGCCCATGTTTAGATTGCTATTTGTCTTCATTATAACTAAGTAATTTAAGTTGTCAACTCTCTTGTGACTATTGGATATCTGTTAACTATACATTTAATGCTTGACTGGACTGTGCTTCCAAAAAGAAAAAAGCAGCTATAAATTTCTGTGTTAGGTTTAAACCTTATGGCAGACATAAGGCTACAATATGTCTTTATTTTCTTACAAAAATATTGTTTTTCTACCAAGCGTGTATTAAATGGACCTTAGAGAGTAGTGAGGGGTGTGATTTATTCACAAATTTATTTGGAATAAACAGCTTTATGACACTAAATCAAACTTCACCTCATGGGATTGTTGAACCAAAAAGCAAACTGTTTAAAAGAACACAATGCTCAAGGGAGACATTCTTTAGTTAAGCTAAACTATTGTTTGGTTTAAGACTTCAGGAGATATTTTTGGCTTAAGGTTTAAGGTTTTAAATATTATCTCAAGAAAATAGTTTCATGGGTTCATCGAGCCTCCATGGCTCCAGAAAGATTCCATGAAAATTTGAAATTCTGTTCTATATTTTCGCAATTTTGATCAGGATTCTTCTATAGAATCTTTGACGAAACGGGCATCATCCAGTTCTTGTCTCTTGGTAAAGGGTGCAATTGTTCATGGAGGCAATTAGCCACACATTCCATTTTCTCCTATTCCTGACTCTCCTCCTTCCTCTGTTGTTCCAGGTGAATAGAGACCAATTGTTCTGCCTTGGATGGTTTCTTTCAAGCTTTTAAGACCCCAGGCACTACGAAATGGACTGGGAGGTAGAACAGAAGCAATAGACATGTTATTAGGCCTATTAACTGAAATGTCCCATAAAATGATGACCCTAATCCTCCAACCGAAGCAACCGGATCCCATGAGGTGTTTGGTTGTCTTTGCTTTATATGTATATCTATCATACCACTTTTGCATATTCAGCTTTTTACAGGTGTAAAACTCATTGGCAGCAATTATATTAATCTTGATTTTTAATTTGGGATTTTCAAAGTAGACAATTATATCATCTGCAAGTTGGGAGAGTTTTATTTCTTCATTTCTGATCTATATGACACTTTTTTTCTTGCCTTATTGCACTAGCTAGAATTTCCAGCAGTATTTGGAATAAGAGTGGTGAGAATGGACATCCTTTTGTTATTCCTAATTTTCAGAAGAAAGCATTTAGTCTTTCACCATTAAGTATAATGTTAGTTGTAGTTTTTTTGTAGATGCTCCTTATCAAATTTAGGATGTTCCTCTCTGTTTCTCTTTTCCTAAGAGTTTTTATCATGAATAGGTTTCAAATAGTGTCAAGTTTTTTTTTTTTATTGATATTTTTCTGCATCAGTTGATATAGTCACATGATTTTTCTTCTGTTAATTTGTGGTATTATATTTATTGTTTTTCAAATATTGAACCAGCCTTGCTTCCCTAGAATAAACTTCATTTGCTCGTGGTGTATAAATCATTTACATATTGTTGAATTCTACTTGGTAATATTTGGTTGAGAATTTTTGAATGTATATTCATGGAAGATACTGGTCTATACATTTCTTTCTTTTTTTTCTTTTCTACTCTCTTTTTCTGATTTTTGTATCAGGGTAACACTGTAACACTAACTTCATAAAATGAATTGAGAAGTGTTCCCTCTTTTCTGGATGAAATTTGTAGAATTGGTGTTAATTCTTGTATTTGGTAGAATTTTCTACTGAAACCTTCTGATTCTAGAGATTGCCCTTTTGGCGATTTTTAGTAATGTATTCAGTTTCCTTAATAATTACAGGAAAATTCAAATGTTTTCTTCTATATATCTTGAGTTATAATAGTTTGTGCTATTCAAGGAATTGTAATTATTTCCTTAATAATTACAGGAAAATTCAAATGTTCTCTTCTATATATCTTGAGTTGTAATAGTTTGTGCTATCCTATGCTGTCAGAAATAGGAAAAAGGACATCTACTCCATCTTACTACAAGTGGAAGTCCTCTTCAGTTGCTTATTATAAGGCTATATTAATGCCCTTGAGGTTCTCTTGTTAGAATCACAATATGAAGGGCTCCAACAAAGGCGAAGGAAAAAAAAAGTCACTATTCAGAAAAGAGAGACAAGAAGTAATCTTTTCTGTAGCCTACTTTCTTTTAAATGGTTTTGTGCTAAAAAGAAGAGCAAAAATCAAAGGAATTGGAGCAATTCATATTCATTTTTATTTTACTGAAAGCCAAATGAAAATGGAAGAGATAAAGAACAAAAGGTGTGAAACCAAAAATAAGCTTGAACTCCCTCAGTGAATCAATATACATGTCATAGAAATTTAAAAGAGAGTTTTAAGTAATAGCTACCGGGAAAATGAATATGAATGAAGATGCATTTCTTATCGATACATGGTTGATAATATTTAGAGTTATATTTAAGTAAATTTTATTGTTAAAACAAAATCATTCAATATTTATTTTTTTAGAAAAAGCATTCTTAGAATTTGTTCGTGTTTCCTGAAATCTTTTTTTCTTTCATGCTTCCTTTATTTGATGCGATTTCTCCTCTTTATGGATTGACAGATGAATTATAAAACTTTAAAGGCAAATTAAATCCATTTAAAGGCAACTTTAAATCCAAATTAAATGCTGGAAGATCTCAGGAATGCAGATTATGTACAATAAATTACTACTTACTCTTTTATTTGTATTTGTAACTGAATTAAATTATTTCTGCCATATGATACTAACACAAAGTACCTAATTTTACCTTCAACTGGAGACTGCAACTGAAGACTTTGTTTTGTAGACAATGAATCATCTTTTATATTCATTCAGTAAACTTATTTTAAATAATTATTTTTACATTAGAGCTTTTTTTTTTTTGGTGTGTATTTATTAGTTTCCTATGGCTGCTGTAGGTTGTCTATGAGTCAGAATCGACTGGATGGCAGCAGGTTTTGTTTTTTGGTTTTATTTTTATGGCTGCTGTAACAAGTTACCTCAAATGTGGCAGCTTAAAACAACATATATTTACTTTCATAGTTCTGGAGGCCAGAAGTCTGAATTCAGTATCACTGGGCCAAATCAAGGTGTTGGCAGAGCTGCACTTTGTCCAAAAGTTCTAGGGAAAAATCCATTTTTTGCCCCTTGCAACTTCCAGTGGCTGCTGGTATTCCTTGACTTGTGGCTACCACTACAAATTCTGCCTTGAGGGTTGCATGCCTCCTTGTCTTTGTGAACTATTCCTTGACCTCCCTTTTATAAAGATACATATGGTTGCATTTAGGACCTACCTGGATAATCCAAAGGAGCCCTGGTGGTTAGCCTCGCTAACCGAATGGTCAGCAGTTCAAAACCACCAGAAGCGCCTTGAAGAAAGATGTGGAAGTCTGCCATAGAGATTTACAGCCTTGGAAACCTTATGGGGTCGCTATAAGTCAGAATCAATTTGATGGAAGTGGGTTTGGATAATCTGGGATAATCTTCCCATCTCAAGATCCTTAACTTAATAACATCTACAAAGACCCTTTTTCCATATAAGGGGATATTTACAGGCTCCAGGGGTTAACACCTGATATCTTTGGATATCATTATTCAGCTACCCTAAGGAGCCTTGGTGGTGCAGCTGTTAAACACTCGGCTGCTAACCAAAAGGTTGGTGGTTTAAATCTACCCAGGAGCTCTGCAGGAGAAAGACCTGGTGATCTGCTCCTACAAATATTACAGCCTCTACTCTGTCACATGGGGTCACTATAAGTTGGAATCATCTTGATGGCGTGTAAAAACAACATAGCAGGTGCACCTTCAGTAATTCCGCTTCTTTTATTTTTACTATCATATTTTCATAATATTTACCTCTTGTCTTTTACCAAGCTAAAATTCACGAGATTATGGAATGTTGTAATGTAAAATCTCCATTGTTATTCTTGTGAATATTTGATTCTTTTATGATCACATATATGCAATTCTTTTGTTATAGATGATTTTATACACCCATGTCATTGCATAAGCATTTCATTAAAAAATTCTCCAGCCTAACTTAATCTTTTAAATGTATTTTATTTCAGCTTTTTTTCTATTGTGTGATTAAATAAACTTCATGGAATGTCTTCCAATTCTAAGTCAAAACCATCTTGAAATCTTAGTGCAAACAAAAGGAAATTTTAGGATACTAATGGCAAAAATGGTCTAAGAGATGCTAGCATCCCTTTATGCCCCACAAAATGTAATGCCTCAGCAATATTTAGATATTACCTGCCCTGCTTTTTTCTCCTTTTTTAAAGGCAGCAAAGTTCAAAAGCTCACATGGTCCTAGTCCTGATACCGGCATTGAGTTTTGCACAGTGTTCAGGAAAAGAATACCAAAAAAGACATCTGCTTCCTACATTGAAAGGAATATCTCAGCTACGGTTTCATCATATGAAATTATACTATGATGAGCCCTGATGAAAAATGGGCTCACAGAAGGCTGTAACTCTCAGTCATTAATTGATATTACACAGTGGTGTTTTTTAAGCTTTTATTTACTTCCGTAGTGGTTAGGGTGCAGATGAATGGAGGTGTAAGTTTTATCTTGGGGTGGTCCCCTCAGACTTCTGTCCCAGGGTGAATTGACACAGGAAACTTCTTCTGCACATGTATGGTTCCATGTTTACACTGCAGGCAAAAGACAGTGAGGCAAAGGTGTTTGCCAGTTTTACACCTGTTTGGGGACAGGGAAAAGGGGTAAGAGGAAGGGGCCTTTGTTCAGGGCACCTGGCCTGATCATCCTGTCACCAACCTTTGTTCAAACTTAAGCAGCATAGTAGTCCTGTGACCATAGGTGCATGACTAGAAAGAACATTTCTTCCCTTCTTCTAGCTATAAGATCAATTGTGTAAGCCTACATTTCCTGATTAATGATACACAAAAAACCAAAAACCAAATCCATTTCCATCGAGTCAATTCCAGCTGATAGTGACTTTATAGGATAAAGTAGAACTGACCTGTAGGTTTTCCAAGAAGCAGCTGGTGGATTCAAATCACTCTTAACCTCTACATCACCAGGGCTCCAGTTAATGAGATAGGGGTTAAAATTCAACAGGAGAGACTACCTCCTCTGGGGTGCATTCTTTAGGAAAATTAAGTGGTCATGGGTAGTCATGGAGATGGTGGGTAGCTAATGTCATGATGGAAAGCAGCCACCTTTCTTCACATACCTTCTTTATAGTAGAGATTTCTGTGACCTTTGTAATTATACTATCGCCTCTGCCCTAGAAAAATCCTATTAGACTATTTGTTTTCTATGAGGAAACAGAAGCCTCTATCAAGGAATTTGCATATATTCTCCCTGAGTATAACTATTTTATGGAAAGGACACAGAAACCTCCCTTGGTGTTGTATGCTTAAGAATCATTGTCTGAATTTATTAAATTCTCAGTGCCTGGAAGAAGGAAATAATCTCTCTAGGGTCAGGTACAAAAAATAATAATCATCAGTATCAACTGTGAGAAAAGGCTTACCATTCATATAACAAAGTATTTCTGATAATTTGATAAAAGTTATTATTTTAAATAACTTTTAGGTAGTTACCACAATGGATTAGCAGTAAAAAAAAAAAAAAAAAAAGCATTGCTTTCAAGAAATGTTTAATTCAGATTTACTGCTTATGAACTATACGAACTTAGTTAAGTTATTCAACTTCCCAGGGTCTGAGTTTTACCATAAAACATATTAGTTAATACTCACTAAACTCATGGTTTTACTATAAGATTGAAAAGAAATGCTATGTACCTAGTTCCCAGTTCAGAATCATCTGGGAATAGATGCACAATAAATAATAATTGCATTTTTTTCCTTCATGGAAATTTGCAATTTAAAATCACCTTAAAAGAAACAAATTCTGCCAATAATTCTACAGTTGCTCAAAATAGGGTAAGGACTTGTCTTTAGATTTATCTTCGTAACAAGTATAAAATCTATTTTTAAAGTCAGCCTACAAAACACCAGGCATGTACTATGTTAGCTTATATGTTTACTTGTTGCAAATTCAGTGGTTAAAAAAAAAAAAAAAAAGATACCATTAGGACTATTACCAAATTGTATACAACTACTATAACTTTTAGTATAACAAAGATAATAAGATTTCCTAATTCTACTATAGATATAGATATGTTCTGGAGAAGAGCATCATGTTTGGTAAAGTAGAGGCTCAGCGAAGAAGAGGAAGACAGTCAGCAAGATGGATCGGCACAGTGGCTACAACAATGGGCTCAAGCATAACAACAATTCTGTGGATGGCGTGGGACTGGGCAGTGTTTCGTTCTGTTGTACATAAGGTCTCTATGAGTTGGAACTGACTTGATGTCACCTAACAACAACGATAGATACAAGCATTTTGTTATAAGGATACAGAGGAGGCTGTGATTGATTCCTCCAGGATGCTTTTTGTTAAATCAAAAATAGCATTGATCTGCTTGCTCATTTTTTAACCAGGTAAAGTATACCTGCAAAGGGCAAATATTTTTCAACATTAATAATATTCAGAGGCTATTTTTTTTTTTATGCCAGTATGTATCAATGCAGGAAATACAATTTCACAACAAAAAGGATATTTTCCAGGGGTCAGCAGTTCATAAATTCTCATATAAATGCAAAGGTATCAAATATTTTTTTAAAATTCTTCCACGTTGCTCTCATATCTTTAAGTTTAGTTTTAGCATTAGTTATCTATTATTTTAATTTTTTTTTATGATTTTTATATTCAAACCCTGGCGGTGTAGTGATTAAGAGTTCGGCTGCTAACCAAAAAGTTGGCAGTTCAAATCCACCAGGTCCTCCTTGAAAATGCTATGGGGGATTTCAACTCTGTCCTGCAGGGTCACTATGAGTCAAAATCAGCTCAATGGCAACGGGTGTATTCAAATAATGAAATGCTTTTATTAGTTGCAAATATTTGAAAGCCTCAAAGTTTTTATTTTCAAAAAATTGTATTTCTTGGTATGATGTCACTAATATTGTTCTGGAAGCTAGAACTATGTCAGAATATGTGAAATGAAGACTTCTACTTTTACCTTGTCAGTCAGAACTGAGAACTTTTCATAGAAATTATGACCATAAAAGTGAGTGCATAAACATAAACTGATTTTAGGAATATGTTTTATTTTATTTTCTCTAATTTGTCAAATTTTAAGTTGGTAAATGTAATCCAAAGAAAAAGTTGCTATTTGACTTTTTTTTTTCCAGGTTATGTAGCAAATATGCTATGCTAATGTTGCAAACGCCAGTGATTTTTGTTGTTGTTCAAATCACATTTACTATTGTTATCTAAGTACTTATAATTGTAGTATTAACATAATTAACCCATTGCCATCGAGTCGATTTGACTCACAGTGACCCTGTAAAAGAGTAGAACAGCCCCATAAAAATCAACCCATTGCCATCAGTCGATGTCGACTCATAGTGACCACATAGGACAGAATAGAGTTGCCCCATAGGGTTTCCAAGGAGTGCCTGGTGTATTTGAATTGCTGACCTTTTGGTTAGCAGCCATAGCTCTTAGTCACTAAGCCACTGGGGTTTCCGAACTGTCGCATATGTTTGTTTTTTTTTTTTTAATGGAAGCAGACTGCCATACCTTTCTCCTACAGAGCAACTGGTGGGCTCAATATTTGAATCTAATGAGTAATATAATATGCATGTGTAGATGATATATAATTATATCATGTAATGAATGTCATAATATGGACCTGTAACAGTTCATTCAAAACTCGATTTTACACTAAAAGAAAGGAAAAATCAGTTGAGTTAAAGAAACAAACAAAAGAAAAACTGAACTACCCAAGTAAACCCTTGACTTAATTAATTTAAGATATTTAAATAGATTCAAAATTATTTTAACAAACACTTTGGTCATTTCTTTATAAACAGAGGATCAAGATTTTCCTTGACAATCTATTCTAGTTTGCTGATGCAAGGGAGATGGAACACTGATATTTACTGTTAGATTCTTATGTACAAGGTCCCGTGCTAAATGCTCCAGATACCCACATAAGAAAAAAAAAAAAAGAAACCTTCAACTCATAGAGATCTTGTAGGACAGAGTAGAGCTGCCTGTAGGGTTTCCAATGAGCAGCTGATGGATCCGAAATGCTGACATTTTGATTAACAGCCAAGCTCTTAACCACTGCATCATAAGCTCCAAGCACATGGTTCATGACTTTCTAAGTAATTTAGCCTCTCTGAGATTCAGGTATTTATCTAAAATATGCTTTAGCTTTAGATAAATACCTGAATCTCAGAGAGGCTAAATTACTTACAAAGCCATGAAGCATTTTTTGGTTTCATAAAAATTCTACTTTAATTAGTGACATTATTGTGACTTCTTATATGTTATCCTGATGTGTATGCATAGCTTCCATCATTAACTCTACAAAATTCCCTACTGCATCTAAAAATATCTTCATATTAGTTGAAATATATTCATCAGTGTGTTACAGAGAACCCAAGGAAGTGTAGTTTAAAGTGTAGTTTAAACATGATGTTACTTTCTCATGTTAAAGTTCACGTTTATATTGCAGCTTCAAAGAAGCCACCAGGAGCCCAGGCTTTTCTCTCTTTTTTTTTTTTCCTTTTGGGTGCCTAAGAACTCACCTTAGTTTGCAAGTTTGCAAACTCAAGTTTGCATGATCCAGGGTGACTCAGCACCAGATCTGCATTGCAAACAATGAGCAGCTGAAGAAGATAATTTTATACCTCTCCACTTGTCTTTGGCTGGATTCTCTAGAGAAGCAAAACCAGTAAAGTTTATATGTATATAATGGAGAGAGAGAGAGATATTTATAGCAAGTAAACGGCTCATGTGGTTATAGAACCTGGAACATTCCAAGTCTGTGGGTCAGGATAGAGGCTTTTCCTGGGTTCCTGTAGCTGCAGGGGCTGGCGAACCCAAGATGGGCAGGTCAGAGAACAGAGCTGTTGCTCAAGACTGCAAAGATCGATGTATCCCAAGATGGGCAGGCAAGACTACAGGTAAGCTGTTAGCTCAAGTCCCAAGAACTGGAGTTCAGATGGAACAACAGTCAGCTGCAGGATCCAGAGTACACAAAAGCCCTCAAGTCTTGCCAGAATGTCTACTTATATTTGATGCAGGCCACATGCCCAAGGAAATTCCCTTTCACCTGTTTGGCTATTCACAGCAGATCTCATCATGGGGGTGACCACATTATATCAAATTTCATCTTGGAACTGATCACAATATCATACAACTGTGAAACCATTGAAAATCATGGTCCAGCCAAGTTGACACACAGCCTTAACCGTCACACACTTAAGGAAATGTTTCCTAGGGCTGCCATAACAAAATAACACAAGTGGTGGCTTTAGATAACAGAAATTTGTTTTCATTATTTCCTCACAGTTCAGAAGACTAAAAGTTTTTTGTGTGTGCGTGCGCGCATGTATGTTGTTCTATTGTTTTGTTGTTGTTGTTGAGAATATACCCAGCAAAACATAAACCAATTCAACCACATGTACAACTCAGTGACATTGATTACATTCTGCAAGTTGTGTATCCATTCTTACTCTCCTGAATTGTTCCTCCCCCTAAAGTTTCTGTCTAATCTTTTGAGTTTCTGTTATCACTTCGATGCCATATAGATAGATCTTAAAAGAGCATAATGCTCAAGGCAGACGTTTTTCACTAGTTAAGCAACACTACTGTTTGGTGTTAAAAATACTTCAGGGAATATTTCTGTTTTAAAGATTATCTCAAGGTAGTGATTTCAGGGATTCATCCAGCTCCCATGGCTCTAGAAAGTCTGGAGTCCATGAGAATGTGAAAATCTGTTCTGCATTCAGGAAATTAGGTGTTTGAATTCAGGGTGCATTCTCTAGGAGAAGTTCCTTTCTTTCTCTTTTGGCTTCTAGTAGTTACTGGCAATCTTTACATTGCAACTTCCCCCCCGTGTGTTTCTCTGTGTCTATTCTTTTTTATAAGACACCGCTCAGGAGGAATTAGGTTTGGGGCCCACCCTACTCCAGTGTGGCCTCACTAACATAGCAAAAGGCATATATATTTTCAAATAGACCCACGTTCAACACATGCAAAGTTTAAGACTTCAGCGTATCTCTTTGGGGGACGCAGTTTAATCCATAACAGTTGTCCATATCATTTTTCATTACATCGCATTAGCCATAGCTTTTTCACACATTTTCAACTGTGATTAGAGGGAATCTGAGTAATACAAACTTTACTAAGTAAAAATCCTAATAGTATGGAATAAGGGAAGAAGTAATTATCGGGAGGTAATTTTTTTTTTTAATGAGAAGCATATGCCATTTTGTAGTAGGCTAAATTATGCCCTTGTCTTAGTAATCTAGTGCTGCTATAACAGAAATACCACAAGTGGATTGCTTTTGGTATTTATTCTCCCACATTCCAGTAGGCTAGAAGTCTGAATTCAGGGTGCCAGCTCCAGAGGAAGGCTTTCTCTCTTTGTCTGCTCTTCAGGAAGGTCCTTGTCATCAGTCTTCCTTTGGTATGGGAGCACCTCAGCACAGGAACCTCAGGTCCAAAGGATGCAGTCTGCTCCCAGCACTGCTTTCTTGGTGGTATGAGGTCCTCATGTCTCTCTGCTCACTTCTCTCTTTTATATCTCAAAGGAGATGGGCTTAAGACACTGTCTAATCTTGTAGATCTCATCACTATAACTGCCACTAATCCATCTTATTACATCATAGTGATAGGATTTAGAGCACATGGTGAAATCACTTCAGTTGACAAAATAGTAGACAGTCATACAATACTGGGAATCATGACCTAGCCCAATTAACAGATATTTTTGGAGGACACAATTCAATCCATGACAGCCTCCTAAAGGAGGGATTAGTCCCTGGAAAAGACATCATGTTTGGTAGAGTGTCAGCGAAAAACAGGAAGACCCTCAACAAGATGGGTTGGCACAGTGGCTACAAAACGGGCTCAAGTATAACAACGATTGTGAGGATGACGCAGGACCGGGCAGTGTCTCGTTCTGTTGTACATAGGGGTTGTTATGAGTCGGAACCAACTTGATGGTACCTCACAACAACAACAACAACAAAGATGTAAGGCCCTAATCCTTGGAACCTGTAAATCTTATGCAAAAGATCTGTCTTTGTAGATGTGATTAAGTAAGGTCTTGAGGTGGAAGAAACATTCCAGATTATCCAGATGGGCCATAAATGTAATTGCAAGTGTCCTTATAAGAGAGACAGAGGCAGAGGAAGATTTGACACAAACAGAAGATGGCAAGGTGACAACTGGGGCAGAGACTGTAGTGATGGCCATCACAACACAAGGAATGCTGGCAGCCACCACCAGCTAGAAGACACAAGAAATGGATTCTTCCCTAGAGTCTAAATAGGGAGTGCTTTTCTGACACTACCTTCATTTTGGCCAGTTGATGTTGATTTCAGACAGCTGTCTTCCAAGAAAGTGAGAGAATAAATACGTGTTGTTTTAAGGCACTGAGTTTGTGGTAATTCGTTACACCAACCACAGGAAACGAGCACGTACATCATACTATGTGTTTTTCTAAACTAAATGATGCCAATTGTTTTCAAGATATAACTTATAAATATTCTAATACAAAAACCTTATAAACAAACTGATTGTTACATAAGTACATATAATAAGACAACCAAATATAAGATTATTTCAAAAAATATTTATTGAGTACTTAATACATGCAAGGTAGATGTAAACAGTAGAAGACAGATAAGAAAGATGATACATCATATGTAGGGATGTGATTGAGTTGGTCCATGGACTGTTTTTTGAGCTTTCAGTCAGAGACACAGTATCAGTGGGAAAACCAAAACCAACATCAAAAGGAGTTCAGAAGTAGGTAGACCAAGAGGGAAGAGGTGAGTATGAGAAAAAAGCAGCTAAACTGGAGAAACTAGTGAAGAGTAAGTGGGTTTGAAACAGGGTTTTGGGCAAAAATACATTATCTGTTGAGAGTTTAAAGTAGCATGAAAGCGATTGACTATTTAATTGAGTCATTCTTTTATACATACAGGTTAACATCCACACTGTGCCAAATACTGTGTTAGTTGCTGGGAATATACAAGAAGGGACCCAACCCCTGCTCTCCGTGAAATTCTTCTGTATTTGAAACAATTTCAATAAAATATGGCAAATGCTATAAGTGAGGCAGAATTTTTATATTAACAGTTTTTTAAATATTATTGGGCATAATAATCAATTGGATGTACTTTAAAAAAAAAAAATTAAAGCACCCATCCTTGGAAATTCTGATTTACTATGTCTTAATGAAGGCTTGAAATGTTCAGGTTTTGATAATATAGGTGCAAAATATATTGCACTTTAAAAAATGCTTCTGTAGAGGAAGTTGATAAGTACATGCTCTCATAGATTGAATATGTTTATCAGTTTGGCTAGGCCATGATTCCCAGTATTGTGTGATTGTCCACCACTTTGTCATCTGTTGAGTTTTTCCTATGTATTGTAAATCCTACTTCTATGATGTTAATGAGTTGGGATAGGCACCAGTTATGTTAATGAGGCAGGACTCAATCTACAAGATGGAATTGTGTTTTGAGCCAATCTCTTTTGAGATATAAAAGAGACAAGTGAGCAGAGAGACAGGGGGAACTCATACCATCAAGAAAGCAGTGCCAGGAGCAAAGCACGTCCTTTGGACCTGGGGTTCCTATGCAGAGAAGCTCCTAGTCCAGGGAAGATTGATGACAAGGATCTTCCTTCAGAGCTGACAGAGAAAAACCTTCCCTTGGAGCTGATGCCCTGAATTTGGACTTCCAGCCTATTAGGCTTTAAGAGAGTAAACTTCTGTTCATTAAAGCCATCAACTTGTGGTATTTCTGTTATAGTAGCACTAGGTGACCAAGACACATGCTGAGGAACATCTGCATTTTAAAAGAATAGGGGGAGACTAGCCAGAAATGGCACAAAATACACAGGTAAAGCGGTAACTAGAAAACTGTCTGAATACAGTGTCACACACAAAGCTATTTTTATTATCACAGTTACAGCTGCCATGTATCACTATGGTTGTTCTTTAATTCTATTCATGAATTCTATGCTAAAAGAATAATTTATCATATAAAAGTAATACATAGTGTCATTGTATCTTTGTCTCTCCTTACCCCATCTGCTACTTCCTGCTTTTCCATTTTCTACCTCACCACCAAACTCTCCCCGCACACACACATTTTTCCTTAATTATTTTTTTTAAATAAAAGATGCTTAAAACTTGACTCAAATTCTTCCATTGGAAATGTGAGACTGGCCAAATTATGGATGGGAATCCGGATAATTGGAACTACCATTAACTTCCCGCTGTTGGTCAAATATAACAGTGTCCTTTAGCCTAGAGATGTAGTAGAGCAGAATCTTTTGAGATGTGTAGAACCTGATAATCTCCAAGTCTTTTTGCCATGTACCATGTTCTTAAAGTGAGAGACTGTTTGGAGCAGAACAGAGATCAGAAGCTGTTCTAATGGCATGATCAAGAGGAGTTTATCACTCACAGAATAAACAGGACGTGTGGGTAGAACAGCAAACATCATCATCAGCCAAGATTCCCCGAAGTTAGGCTGCTGTCCCAGGGTCTGATGATACTCACATCCATGCATGTCCCACTTTGCATCATGGGAGGAGAACCCCAAAGTCCCTCTCTCCTGGGATTAATATACTAGCAGGCTACAAAGACTACATGCCAAACAGCATGTACAGAAAGAACGTAGAGGAAAGGGGTAACAAAATAGAAGTGTTAAAGGAGGAAGGCCTCTTGTGGGCAAAGGAAATTACTCATCTCCACTGTTCAGAACGGGTGGCTATCTCCTGATATGCTCTTTTAGACTTACTGTTGTCAGAGAACCATCCTTCCTCTTTTACTTCATTAAGATAAAATAATAAATGTTTTGGGTGTTTGAGAGGACAACCATCTTCCCCTAAGGCACTTAATTTACTTGGTGTTCATTTGTAGTGATTTTGTCCATTAGTAGATACAGAGATGATGGAGGAGGACAGCAATTATAGTATAGCACGCCCACCCAGCACTTTTTGATGCTGTAAAATTCCTTGATTTTAAGTATTTATTATCAGTAAATAGGTTTTTGATCAAAGGACCTTAATTCTGGCTATGCATAACACTCACCTGACATGCCTAAAAAAATCGTACACATGCCTCACTCCAGATCAATACAATTTCCTATATGAGGTTAGAGTATAAGTATTTTTAAATATGCTCAAAATGAGTTTAATGTGCATTCAGTGTTTAATTCCATTAGTTAAATATAAAGATTTACACCTCTTCATTTTATCTTAACAGTGTTTCAAGAACCCAAAATATCATTGGTGGGTATTAGTTATTATCTGGAGGAAGAATTTCACCAACAAAAATAAACAGCATAAGGAAACAAACCCACCCAATGATATTTACTGAACATTTTAAATGTGGGTGTGATGAAGTTACTCAAGAGGAAATTGTACTAAAAAATGTTCAGTTTAGAAAATATAAAGGTATGATTAGACTACATTTCTACATATTGGTTTTCTACTACACCAGTTTTTTGTTGACTATCTACTCATGAAACTAACTTAACTGTTTCTATGACACATTGTTAACATACTCCACAACTATACATCATTGCCAACAAGCACAACCACAAAAAAAAAAAAGATGAGTCTTTGTTAGAAAGGCACTCATTTTAAAACTATTTTGTACATTTCAGAAACAGACGAAAATCAAGGACTTGTTACAGCATTATAGTTATTGTGCACTGAATTGTAAAGCCAAAAGGCCACTACATTTAAAATACAAGTTCAGTGCAACATGCCTAAAACTTATGTTGGTTGACTATGAATACAAAGCACTAATTTTACTGAGTGAGATTTCCTTGAATGCGGTTTTAGAATGTATAATCTAAGCTTTAATAACTCAGTTCAATTCTCTCTGACTTGCTGTATAGTACACAATTCTTAAGTGCACAGAATAGTTTTCATTTTTCTCTGCTTATTTAAAAGCTCGGTTTTAAAATGTGTTGAATGTGCATTGAGTTAGCTATTAAAACATTTTTCCTTGTTGCTGTTGTTGTTAGGTGCCATGGAGTCAGTTCCGACTCATAGCAACCCTATGCACAACAGAATGAAACACTGTCCGGTTCAGCGCCATCCTTACAATTGTTATGCTTGAGCTCACTGCTGCAGCAACTGTGTCAAGCCATCTCGTTGAGGGTCTTCTTCTTTTCCGCTGACCCTGTACTCTGCCAAGCATGATGTACTTCTCCAGGGACTGATCCCTCCGGACAACATGTCCAAAGTATGTAAGACGCAGTCTCGCCATCCTTGCTTCTGAGAAGCATTCTGGTTGTACTTCTTCTAAGACCGATTTGTTCATTCTTTTGGCAGTCCATGGTATAGGCAATATTCTTTGCCAACACCACATTTCAACTCTTCTTCGGTCTTCCTTATTCACTGTCCAGCTTTCACATACATATGATGTAATTGAAAATACCATGGCTTGGATCAGGCGCACCTTAGTCTTCAGGGTGACATCTTTGCTCTTCAACACTTTGAAGAGGTCCTTTGCAGCAGATTTGCCCAATGCAATGCGTCTTTTGATTTCTCGACTGCTCCTTCCATGGCTGTTGATGGTGGATCCAAGTAAAATGAAATCCTTGAGAACTTCAGTCTTTTCTCCGTTTATCATGATGTTGCTCATTGGTCCAGTTGTGAGGATTTTTGTTTTCTTTATGTTGAGGTATGATCCATACTGAAGGCTGTGGTCTTTGACCTTCATTAGTAAGTGCTTCAAGTCCTGTTCACTTTCAGCAAGCAAGGTTGTGTCATCTGCATAACACACGTTGGTAATGAGTCTTCCTCCAATCCTGATGCCCCGTTCTTCTTCATATAGTCCAGCTTCTCTGATTATTTGTTCAGCATACAGATTAAACAGGTATGATGAAAGAATACAACCCTGACACACACCTTTCCTGACTTTGAACCAATCAGTATCCCCTTGTTCTGTCCAAACAACCACCTCTTGGTCTATGTAAAGGTTCCTCATGAGCACAATTAAGTGTTCTGGAATTCCCATTCCTCTCAGTGTTATCCATAGTTTGTTATGATCCACACAGTCGAATGTCTTTGCATAGTCAATAAGACACAGGTAAACATCCTTCTGGTACTCTCTGCTTTCAGCCAGGATCCATCTGATATCAGCAATGATATCTCTGGTTCCATGTCCTTTTCTGAAACCAGCCTGCATTTCTGGCAGTTCCCTGTTGATATACTGCTGCAGCTGTTTTTGAATGATCTTCAGCAAAATTTTGCTTGTGTGTGATATTAATGATATTGTTCTATAATTTCCACATTTTGTTGGATCACCTTTCTTGAGAATAGGCATAAACATGGATTTCTTCCAGTCAGTTGGCCAGGAAGCTGTCTTCCATATTTCTTGGCATAGACGAGTGAGCATCTCCAGCGCTTCATCTGTTTGTTGAAACATCTCAATTGATATTCCATCAATTCCTGGAGCCTTGTTTTTCACCAATGCCTTCTGAACAGCTTGGACTTCTTCGTTTGATACCATCGGTTACTGATCATATGCCACCTCTTGAAATGGTTGAATATCGACTAATTCTTTTTGGTATAATGACTCTGTGTATTCCTTCCATCTTCTTTTGATGCTTCCTGCGTCATTTAATATTTTCCCCATAGAATTCTTCACTATTGCAACTCGAGGCTTGAATTTTTTCTTCAGTTCTTTCAGCTTGAGAAGCGCTGAGCGTGTTCTTCCCTTTTGGTTTTCCATCTCCAGCTCTTTCTTTGCACATGTCATTATAATACTTTACTTTGTCTTCTCAAGAGCCCCTTTGAAATGTTCTGTTCAGTTCTTTTGCTTCATCAATTCTTCCTTTTGATTTAGCTGCTCAGCGCTCAAGAGCAAGTTTCAGAGTCTCCTCTGACATCCATCTTGGTCTTTTCTTTCTTTCCTGTCTTTTCAATGACCTCTTGCTTTCTTCATGGCTGATGTCCTTGATGTCATTCCACAACTCGTCTGGTCTTCAGTCACTAGTGTTCAGTGTGTCAAGTCTGTTCTTCAGATGGTCTCTAAATTCAGGTGGGATATACTCAAGGTTATATTTTGGCTCTCATGGACTTGCTCTGATTTTCTTCAGTTTCAGCTTGAATTTGCATATGACCAATTGATGGTCTGTTCCACAGTCGGCCCCTGGCCTTGTTCCGACAGATGATATTGACCTTTTCCATAGTCTTTCCACAGATGTAGTCAATTTGATTTCTGTGTGTTCCATCTGGTGAGGTCAATGTGTATAGTCGCTGTTTATGTTGGTGAAAGAAGGTATTTGCAATGAAGTCGTTGGTCTTGCAAAGTTCTATCATTCGATCTCCAGCATTGTTTCTGTCACCAAGTCCATATTTTCCAACTAGTGATCCTTCTTCTTTGTTTCCAACTTTCACATTCCAATCGCCAGTAATTATCAATGCATCTTGAATGCATGTTTGATCAATTTCAGATTGCAGCAGCTGATAAAAATCTATTTCTTCATCTTTGGCCCTAGTGGTTAGTGCATAAATTTGAATAATAGTCGTATTAACTGGTCTACCTTGTAGGCGTGTGGATATTGTCATATCACTGACAGCTTTGTACTTCAGGATAGGTTCTTTTTGACGATGAATGCAACAATGTTCCTCTTTGAGTTGTCATTCCCAGCATATATTCCCAGTCTATATGATTGTCCGATTCAAAATGGCCAATGCCAGTCCATTTCAGCTCACTAATGCCTAGGATATCAATGTTTATGAATTCCATTTCATTTTTGATGATTTCCAATTTTCCTAGATTTATACTTCATACATTCTAGGTTCTGATTATTAATGGATGTTTGCAGCTGTTTCTTCTCATTTTG
This sequence comes from Loxodonta africana, assembly GCF_030014295.1. Taxonomy (NCBI): domain Eukaryota; kingdom Metazoa; phylum Chordata; class Mammalia; order Proboscidea; family Elephantidae; genus Loxodonta; species Loxodonta africana. Next base: position 47,426,570 of record NC_087345.1, read on the forward strand.
AGTCATGCCACATCTGCAAATTGAATGTCCCGAAAGCTTTACTCCATCCACGTCATTAAGGTCGACTCTACTTTGAGGAGGCAGCTCTTCCCCAGTCATCTTCTGAGTGCTTTCCAATCTGGGGGGCTCCTCTTCCAGCGCTATATCAGACAATGTTCCACTGCTATTCATAAGGTTTTCACTGTCTATTCCTTTTCAGAAGGAGACTCCTGGGTCCTTCTTCCTAGTCTGCCAGTTTGTCGTACTGTGGGGGCTTGTGTGTTGCTGTGATGCTGGAAGCTATGCCACAGGTATTCAGATACCAGCAGGGTCACCCAGGGAGGACAGGTTTCAACTGAGCCCCCAGACTAAGAAAGACTAGGAAGAAGGACCCGGCAGTCTACTTCTGAAAGGCATTAGCCATTTTTCCTTATGAATACTTAAATATACTGGAAAGATAAGTAAACCATGAAACAATTACAGTAATGGAAATATTTTCTTAAAAAATGCCAAAGACCTTTGTAAATTTCAAAGAATGATTTCTTAGGTATTGTTTATTAATTGAGAAGATTGGAATATGCAGCCCTTAAGTTGAACCTGTGGTCCTTCCATCCTTCTTTGCTGCCTTCCTGTGCTTTCCTTATCATATCATGCTAGTGGCCTTATCATCACATGGTGACTACTCAGCTCCCACCACCATATGTTCACAGGAGTTTGCACAAAGCAAAGAGGAAGGATACAGGAACAAAGATGATGAGCTCTCTTCACAGGCCTCCCTCTTTATATCAGGTAGGAAAATCACTAAACTACATAACAGATTTCACTTTATGCTTCGTTGGACTGAACTTGGTAATGAGCCCATCCCTAGGCTAATCCCTGTCAAAGTGGGACGAGATTTCCATGATCAAGTAAGCCAGTGTCTCCACTGGGAAAAATTAGCAAATTGAATTAGGCATTTCTTTATTGTGCAAGACCGCCTGTGATCCCTAGACACTAAATGCCTGAGAGCCAGCTTTATACTTCCTGGAAAGGCAGCATTGCTACCTGTTGAGAATCAGTGATTAGAACTTCCTTGATTCATCTTAAGAGACTCAGGATGTTTCCAAGAAAATAAAATCATTGATTGACTTGACTAGCAAGGAAAAAGAAAGGAATGACCTTGAGGAGGCAACCAGTCATGTTTGTATATCCCTAAAAGAAAATAAGCAAATGGTTTAATTACACCATGTTTACTCATGTAGTCCCTCTTTAACAATAACATAGGGCAAGAAAGTGCTTTTGACTAGAATCATTCCAGTCCCAACTTCTCTTTTGCAGTTGTATTTCAATGGGAAAATAATTTCATCTCTCTAAGCTTCAGTTTTCTCATCTCTGATATGAAGGTTTTGAACTGCATCTCTTGCGTTGTTTCCAATCCTGAAGAACCTCAGGTGTTTGTGTATGTATAGATATACATATGTACATGGCTGCTGGAAACCCTGGTGGCGTAGTGGTTAAGAGCTATGGCTGCTAACCAAAAGGTCGGCAGTTCGAATCCACCAGGTGTTCCTTGGAAATTCTATGAGGCAGTTCTGCTCTGTCTTATAGGGTCACTATGAGTCAGGATTGACTCAACGGCAGCAGGTATTTTTGTTTGTTTGTTTTCTATTTTTATGGCTGCTAACCAAATGGTCGGCAGTTTGAATCTACCAGCCCTTCCTTGGAAACCCTATGGGGCAGTACTCCTCTCTCCTATAGGGTCTCTATGAGTTAGAATCAACTCGATGGTAATGGGTTTTGTTTTGGTTTGTTTGATATTAAAGCAAGAAACCAGAACAATTGGTATTCTGGTTTCTGCTCTCGGTACCAATCAAGTAAACATTACTTTAAACAATTGATATAGATATAAAACTTCAAATATTGTGGATTGGATGTGGTATAAGAAATGGTACAAATTATGTAATACCGTAGGTACTGGCAGAAGAATACTTAAGAATTTTTTAATGGGTTTTTGTGGCTTTCCACAGAGCACTTAGCAAAGCAGTCTCTAACTAGAGTAAATAAGAACATTCATTCATTGATACGTAACAAATTTAAAAACACTAACTACACAATTGTAGTTATAAGAAAAAACAAGGTTAAAACAAATGTTTTTTAGACTGATTTCTCAAAGAACTAGAAAGACAACAATGCTTCCCTTGGGGGAAAAAAATGACTTTCTAGACTTTGTTTTAATTTAAATGTGTATATATGTAAGTACTTTAATTTTTTAAAAAGGCAAATTTCTTATCAATTAATTAAAGGAGAACATATTTAACCAATGTAGTTAAAGTTCATATAATAGTTTAAATAATCTATATAACAATTTATCATAGTATTTGGATTATTAATAATGATTATTTACTGTAAAATCTCTTTTTCCAACAATGATGATTTTTTTTCCAAAAATCATCAGAGGAAGAAATGATTCAGTTGTTAGCAGATAAAGAATTCATTCAATTATTCACTTACATATTTATAAAACAAGCATTTACTGAATTACTAATGTATATACTAAAACACATTCTTTTATACTAAAACCAGTGAATGATTTGATTTCCCAAGATCCACTTCTTTGCATGTTTAACTCCCACATCCTTCAAAACTCAGATAAAGAATCACTTTCACTCAGAGCCTTCCCTCACCACTTTGTCTTAATTAAATATTGTCCTTTGTGGTTTTATTGCTGCCTGTGCTACTTCAGTATTTAGCACATTTACCACTTACCACTTTACCTAATGACTTGTCTGTCCTCCTCCAAAAGATCGTAACCTCCTTTGATCTTGGTATCTCCAGTACTAAATACTTCGCTTGTTAAATGATAAAAGTTTTCCAATATCCATAAAAATAAAATTACCATTTAGTTACATATTATTTAATTATCACAGCAATCTTGTAATGCAGAGCATTACTATCCCAGTTTCATAGGTACGAAGACTGGGATGTAAAGACGATAGGTAGGTTACCCATTATTATACTACTAATATGTAACACAACTGAGAGTAGAATCCACATCAGCTTGGGTCCACAGCCACTTCATAAATGCGACCTTTTCCACTGATTAAATTAAGTTACCAAATTTCTCAGTGAACTTCATCAGTCACGTACAAACACACAAACCTTCCTTTCATCCAGAGATCAATGTTTCTTGTTCTCTAAAGATATATATATGTATATTTATTTATTATTGTTTTGTTATTTGCCATAGAGTCAATTCTGATTCATGGCGACCCCATGTGTGCAGAATAGAACTGTGTTTCATAGGGTTTTCAAAGCTGTAAGTTTTTAGAAGCATATTCCCAGGCCTGTCTTCCAAGGTGGCTCTGAGTGAGTTCCAACTAACCAACCTTTCAGTTAGTAGTTGAGTGCCACTGAGATACTCCTGTTTTCATTATTACTATTTCCATTTGCATCACTATCTTTTCATAATCTCATTAGTCTATTACTATTAAAGCAAGAGGAGCCATGATACCATGATGGTTAAGAGTTTGGCTGCTAACCAAAAGCTCAGCAGTTCGAATCCACCAGCTCTTCCTTGGAAAACACTTTGGGACAGTATTACTGTGTCCTATTTTTTTTATGGGGTCTCCAAGAGTCGGAATCGACTAGACGGCAATGGGTGTTGTTTTGTTTTATTGTTATTAAAGCAAGAAACCCTTAAGACAATTGTTATTCTGGTTCCCACTCTCAGTAACAATCAGTGAAAGCATTGCTTTAAACATTCAGACTTCACTAGTGGTCTTGCATATGTTGGGTTTTTTTCTCTCAGCATTACAACATTTTCTCAGATTATGATCATTTAATATGCTTCAGCTGTCTTTCATATCCAAAAAATCCATTAACTCTTATATAAAACTTTTGAAAATTCAAGGCCACTTTTGCTGAGAGTTGCCCACCTTCAGGGAATTAAAAAAAAAAAAGATAAAATTGATAAGTGATTCAGTAAACATATACTTGGCAACATTTTTTTAAAACCTTTCTGGAAAACAAAAAGTAAACTTATTTATATGAAATATTTTCAAGTGACTACTATATGCAAAGCATTGTTGTTAGTTACCATGGAGTCAATTCTGACTCATGGTGACCCCTTGTGTGCAAAGTAGAACTGCCCGGTAGGGCTTTCCAGGCTGTAACCTTTCAGAAACAGATCAATAGACCTGTCTCCTGAGGCATCTCTGGGTGGCTTTGACTGCCAACCTTTTGGCTGGTAGTCAAGTGCTTAACTGTTTGCACCATCCAGGAACTTCTCAGGGATTTTGAAGTCAAAAGATACGTGATTAACTCTTGGTTCTACCAAGTGAAAGTTCTGTGTCTTTTGGGGGACCATATGTAGAGGACATGAAACAAGGGATACCATTGCTAATGTCAGATGGAAACTGGCTGAAAGCAGAGAATACCAGAAAGAAGTTTACATGTGTTTTATTGACTATGCAAAGGAGTTCAACTGTGTGGATCATGACAAATTATGGATAGCATTGCAAAAAATGGGAATTCCAGAACACTTAATTGTGCTCATGAGGAATGTGTACATAGACTAAGAGGCAGTTGTTAGAGCAAAACATGGGGAAACTCTGTGGTTTAAAGTCAGGAAAGGTGCACGTTAGAGTTGTATTCTTTCAGCGTATTTATTCAATCTGTATGCTGAACAAATAATCTGAGAAGGTCGGCTGTATGAAGAAGCACGGGACATCAGGATTGGTGGAAGACACATTAACAGCCTGTGTTATGCAGATGACACAACCTTGCTTGCTGAAAGTGAAGAGGACTTGAAGCACTTACTAATGAAGATCAAAAACATAGCCTTCAGTGTGAATTACACCTCAACATAAAGAAAACAAAAATCCTCGCAATTAGACCAATAAGCAATAGCATGATAAATGGAGAAAAAATTGAAGTTGTTAAGGATTTCATTTTACTTGAATCCACAATCAACACCCAAGGAAGCAGAAGCGAAGAAATGAAAAGGTGCATTGCATTGGGCAGATTTGCTGCAAAAAGATCTCTTTAAAGCGTTTAAAAGCAAAGATGTCACTTTAAGACTAAGGCGCGATTTTCAATTGCCTCATATGCATGTGAAAGCTTGACAATGAATAAGCAAGACCAAAGAAGAATTGACACCTTTGAATTGTGTTGTTGAAGAATATTGAATATACCACAGACTGCTGAAAGAACAAACTAATTTGTCTGGAAGAAGCACAGCCAGAATGTTCCTAAGAAGCGAGGATAGCGAGACTCATACTTTGGATATTTTATCAGGAGGGATCAGCCCCTGGAGAAGGATATCATGCTTGGTAAAGTAGAAGGTCAGCAAAAAAGAGGAATACCCTCAAGGAGATGGACTGATGCAGTGGCTGCAACAGTGGGCTCAAGCATAACAAACCCGGCAATGTTTCCTTCTGTTGTACGTGGGGTCACTTTGAGTCAGAACCTAACAACAACAACAGGTAGAGATTCCTGAGCTTCAGTTTCTCATGAAGTTCTAATTCCTTGTTCTATATCTAATTTCTATTACTTATAACTAAATGTCAGAGGTGCAGAAATGGGGTCACTTATCTATTTATCAATTAAGAAACTTGTATAAAAAGAAGGTTTTGAATATTGGTTGCTAAATTTGTTTTGGGGGTCTTTATTGGCAATGATTCAGAATTTGGGTTAGAAATTGGCATTTCAAAATATTTGCTATTTTTGTATAAATGTGGCATTAAATTTATCCACAAATGTATTGTCTTTGCAGACTGAATTGATGAGTATAAACCATGTTATTTTATTTAAAATGGTAAATGAATTTTAAAAACAATATTAAAAATACTTATGCTATTATTTAATTCCCATAAATGTTTTCCCAGATTAACCAAAAATTCTCTACCCAAACCTAGAATATAAAATATTAGGCCTAAATTGTATGTATTTAATTAATAAAATATGTTGTTTTTTTTTTTTAATTACCAAAATCAAACCAAACCAGGTGCCATCAACTCCATTCGGATTCATAGAGACCCTTTAGGACAGAATAGAATTGCTCCATAGGGTTGCCAAGGAGAGGCTGGTGGATTTGAACTGCCGAACTTTCGGTTAGCAGCTGTAGTTTTTAACCTTTGCACCACCAGGACTCTGTACATAGCAAAATATAACAGTTTCTTAACTAAAGTATTATAAAAACTCATACAGGTGTTTGTGAGCTATACAACAATGTTATGTCACAAACCATCACTAACACAGTGGCTTACAACGAAAGTCACAGGTCTGTGTGTCTGTCTACTGTGCCTCGGCTGGGTTCTGTTGGCTCTACTTCAGTCTGTGGGTCAGCTGGGCTTGGTTCTGGGCTCTCAGTTGGTTCCATGTGTCTTGATCTGGGGCCCAGCTAAGGGGTAAAAAAAAAAAAAAGTAGCTATTACTATATTACATGTTCTCTCACAGTTGATCTCTAACTCATCAAAGCAAAATAAAATTGCAAAGGCACATTTAAGACCTTGGTCCTTTCATGTGGCCAAAGCGGTTCACATGGCCACAACCAAATGAATGGAATAGGAATGTATATTGTACCCTGAGTGATAGAAATGAATATTTTCTAAACAATAATCCAGTTTTTAACACACAATATTCATTTAGAAATATTATTAAACTGGTTGATAGTCATATCCTCAGTGCTAGACATAACTCAACAAGTTGTAAAATATAGTAATTTGATACTTAGACTCACTGAGATTTGCCTTCTAACTTAGAAGATCTTTCCATATGCGAGAGGAAGAAATTGAAATCTGCAATCAGAAGGAAAGCCAAAGAGTTTGTTAAAATCATCGAGTTTCATTGACAGGGGGTGTGGTTTAGTGGAAGGGTCTCTTAGTTACCAGACAGTTCTTATTTAGTTTCTATTATCCTCTTTTATGATAAACTTAGTTGGCCCATGTATATAGTGAATTACATGATATGGTATCTAAGAACTGCTTCAGAAATTATATCATTGCTTTGAAATGTTGTCTTACAGATTAAAAAAAAAAAAAAATAGTCCTAGTGAGCTAATTTCTCATTATAAATTTTTAGGAGAAACTGTACAAAATGAAGTAATTGTTCACATCTTGTAAATCGTAGTACATTTCCTAAAAGGATGATAAAATTGAAAATTATACAGTACATATTCATTTTTCTGGGAAACCCTGGTGGCGTAGTGGTTAAGTGCTACGGCTGCTAACCAAACGGTCGGCAGTTCAAATCCGCCAGGCACTCCTTGGAAACTCTATGGGACAGTTCTACTTTGTCTTATAGGGTCACTATGAGTTGGAATCCACTCGACGGCTCTGGGTTTGGTTTGGTTTTGTTTTATTCATTTTTCTATCACATTTATGCTTTCTCTCCAAACTATGTATTTCACATCCAATTAAATACAAAGTTCTAAATAACATTGGGCAAAGTCTTCAATTTTTCCATGTGCTTCTGATTTTTTCACATCTTCCTGATAGAATGAGAATGCTAATATATTAATAATATCATTACAGTCTTCCTACTGCATTTATAAAAATGCTTTGCAGAAATTATTTAAGATAGATGACTTGAATATTTATATTACTGACAGAAAAAGAAATTTCAGCAGCCATGTCTAAATTATAAGCATCTGTCCTCTCTTGCACATAAGTATCTAGTCGTTAATATCTTGAAACTACACTTTTACTGAATTTCATAATAACTGGTTCATGTTCCTGCTTTGTAAAACAATAGGGCATTTTGTCATAGTGCCTTTACAATATACACATTCATCAAATTATGATTAGCAAAGGTCAAGCTTGCAGCTACAAATAACATCCAGACTACTTGATAAATAATGCAATAAAATATCATTAAATGCTCAATGTAATGGATGACCTATTTTTTTCCCCTTCTGCTGCTCAACTATAATCTTTAGGGCTGCAGAAGTCACACTACAGCTCCAGTAATAATAGGCCTTTTATTGAATCCATTAACTTAATATTTTTCCATTTATTGCACATTCTAGATAAAATAACCAATTGACAACATTCATAATGTCATTGAACATTGGTTAAGCAGATTTTTTCTGTGCTTCCTCACTCAGTTCTCTGTGTATAACTCATAGACTTATTTGTAAATTTAAATATATATTTTGTCAACTCCTTGAGCTGAAAAAAGTCAAAATAATATGTTTCTAAATAAACATATTTTCAATTCTAGATGGATGATGGTAGCATAGATATTGCACACAAGTATTCATTTTTAAATTGAAATAATAGTAATAAAAAGAAGAATGGCTTGAACATTAAGATAGGTAACAGTCTAGAAGTCAGGAGGGGTATAAGCATTTTCTCCAGGGAAATGGGACTAGTGAGTAATTAAGCAAAGTAAAATTTCCATTGCTATGGCTGAAAATCATTTGGAAATTCATCAAGACATAAATAGATTAATCCAGACAACTATTTATATTTAGTATTTGGAAGAAGCCTGTTAGAAGGGAAGAAACTAATTATGGTGCCTCCACAGTTGACATTAGAAATGTAATATTCATAAAATTCTGCCAATATTTAAGTCAGTTTATACAAAATGAGGAATAAATTTCATACAAGTCACTTAAAATTGTATTCAGTTGGTAGCTTAGACTTATGAGAAGAAAATTATTTAAAGTGATATGCTTTATTAGCCAGCTATGCAAACCTAATAGCTGAATCGAGCGACCTGATATGAATATATTTGTGCTATATGGTTCATACCTCAAATATAAAATGAGGCAAATTTTATCAATTCTTTTGAGTATACATTCATGCAATTCAATTTTTAGTAAAATCTCATTAATATTCACTCATATTGTTTAATGAGTGTTAATTTTATTGTCTGGTGATTCTTTTTCCATTGAGAATAATAATTCAGTATATTAACTTGTTCGAGTTTAAGCAATTTCCTATCATCTTTTACTTCTGGTCACCTTGTGGAAAAAATTCTAGAATAAGGTGAAAGAATGTAATTGAAAAGAAAACAAGCTGTGTATACAGTTTTGTTTCCCAGTGTACACCTGGGGTAATCTTTCAAAATAAAATATGTTTCACTGTGATCTTAAGGTTATAAGAATGAACAGAGATTTCTTTACAAGGTCAGGGGAGCCTCCATCAGTGAGTACTTACTATCTATTATGTGCTGGTGACTATGAAAGTTGGAATCAAAAGCAGGTCCCTTTCATTCAGTTCACTCCCTAGTGGTGCCATACCCATTGCCATTGAATCGATTTCGACTCAAAGCAACACTGCAGGACAGAGTAGAACTGCCCCATAGGGTTTCCAAGGAGTGACTGGTGGATCCGAACTGCTGACCTTTTTTTTAGCAGCCATAACTGAGGTAAACAAATACAGTACTGTTCCCAACTAGACTCTAAGGTCTGTGAAAACAGGGACATAAGCAACTGTTTTTTTTTTTTTTGCCACCGTATCCCCTGCATCATCTGGAGCCAGCACAGTGCCTGTGAATAGTTGATTCTCAGAAATAAATATTGATGAGTAAGAGTGATGATATTGTTAGTACAAGTTTGAGAGTGGGCACATAGGATGCATATATAGGCTGTAGCTGGAAAACAGAAAAGGGTAACCATGTTGAGATGTCACCTGGACTTAATTTTGAACAATAAGTGGGAATTAACCAAGTCAATGAAAGAATGTAGATAAGACAAATTTCAGTACAGCGGACATGGCATATAGGCAGGAAGAGCAATAGGTCATCTGGCCCAATCACGTAAAGCTCATGGTACCTTTTAAGGAACGTCCTGTGGCCAAAGCGAAGTGTTCCTATGATAAGTAGCAAGAGATGAGCCTGACAGGATGTGAGAGCACAGATCACAAAGGGTCATGCGTGCCATGCACAAGCCTTTAGATTTTTGTCTTATAGACTAGGAGGGCCAGTTGAAATATTTTAAACAAGAGAGTTTAAGGCTAATGTTTTCTTTTTTATAAAAATCACTCTGGCAGCTAGTTGGAGGGGAGGAGTGAACGTAAGGTTACCAGTAAGGAGGCTGCTGCACTAATGGTGGCATGGCATGACCAGGGCCTAAAATAAGGGGCTGATAATAAGAGAGGAGGATATAGATAGATGTGAAAGCTGCATTTTAAAAGGTGGAATGAATAAGATTTGCTCTCAAGGAAAATATTTATTATAAAAGAGGCCCAGATGAACTGAAATATAATACTTTGCTTATTGTTACTATATTAAGTTATTGCATCTTGTTTGTTTTAGGTGGTCAAGCCAGTTGCCAATGAAAAATTATGGAGCTCTTAGATTCATTTCTTCTGCAAGTGTTTAAGAAAACCCTTGTGGTGCGGTGGTTAAGTGCTATGGCTACTAATCAAAAAGTCAGTAGTTCAAATCCACCAGGCACTCCTTGGAAACCCTATGAGGCAGTTCTACTCTATCCTATAGGGTCACTGGGTGTTGGAATCTACTTGATGGCAGTAGGTTTGGCTTTTTTGGGTTTTGTCTAAGAAATACTATGCCATACATGGGAAATATGGTGGTGAACTTCACAGAAAGAATTCAATCATTTTCTTTAGTTGGATTTTAAATGTAACATACAATTTAAAAAAATATATATTTTTGATCCTAAGCATGGACAAAGACTAGCCTGGAAATATCTAGGCGTTGGACAGAGGATTAGTAAAAAAAAAGAAGAAGTTAAATGGGGTAGAAATTGGTGGAAATCAACCATCTAAGATGGAGCAGTTACCTGAGTAGAGCAGGTTAGTGGACAGGCATCTGTACTGATATAGAGAAGAGGGATTAGCTGGTGATAAGGTACAGGGAAGAGGCCATTTGAAAAGGGAATTGGAGCTGTAAGTTTACACAGGGGCTGAGACTGTCTCATTCAGAGTACCAGATAGTAGACATAAAGCTAGTTCTATATCCAGTTAATGTGGCTGACACATTCATTATAATGTTACAAAAGGAAATTAACAAATGCAGATATTTAGTTCTACACCAATGTAAATTCAGTAAGGAGAGCAATTAAATGAATCTTACTCTCTCAAGGGAAGAATATTTTTACAATTTGGATTAGATTTCTTGCTCTGCCACATACTAACTATGTGAGTTTGTACAAGATATTTAATGTCCCTAAATAATAATATTAAGCCTACCTTGCTGTGTTCTCATGAGGATTAAATGAGATAATACACACAAGGAGCTTAACGCAGGGTGTAATGTCTAGGTTTAGTTTCATCATGATTATTCGTCCACTCACTGTTTTAAGCACTGAGGAGACACCCTGTTTAGAACAGAAAAAAAAAAAAAAATCATGCCCTCATGGAACCCACCTTCTACTGAATAAAACTATCATTATCATGAATTTATTTTAGAATTATTATTTTTTTTTTTATCTCTTACATGCTAGTGGTATTCCAATATATGGTATGATTGTAGATGTTACATTTAAATGCCACAAAAAAGCTCTGTTTATTGTGTTAAAGATTATTAACAGAGGAAGTCTATTTAACCAAGAGAAAGAAAGCTGGATATAAAAACTTGTAAGAAAATATGCAAATTTTTTCAAATTACTTATCAATATTAGAGAGACCTTCTATAATTTTTGACACTTGCTACTTTATAGAAAAAATAGGCATTGTGTTGTACATCAAGAATTATTATGCAGGACAGATTTAAACATACCCCAATGTCACAGCAAATAAGTAAATATAACCACAAAAAGAAAGAAAAAATGAATTATGTAAAAAATAATTGTATTATGTTTACCCATTCCTATTCTTTGGCCCATATAATGATATCTGGGATGCCAGCACATTTAGAAGTCATTGAATAGGGTATTAGAATAATACCTGACTGTGCCATCCCCTCCTGCATAATGAATCCTGACAAATGTTTCTATTCTATGAGTTGCTCATTGGTCTATAAGTTTGCCTTGGAATGTTGTTGTTAGGTGCCATCAAGTCAGTTCTGACTCATAGCAAACCTACAAATAATAGAACGAAACAGTGCTTGGTCCTGTGCCATCCTCAGAATCGTTGCTATGTTTGAGCCCATTGTTGCAACCACTGTGCCAATCTATCTTGTCCAGGGTCTTTTTTTCACTGACCCTCTGTCTTACCAAGCATGATCTCCTTTTCCAGGGACTGGTCCCTCCTGACAACATGTCCAAACACATGAGAAGAAGTCTCACTATCCTTGCTTCCCAGGAGCACTCTGGCTGTACTTCTAAGACAGAATCACTTGGTCCTCTGGCAATCCATGATATATTCAATATTATTCACCAACACCAAAATTCAAACTCATCAGTTCTTCTTCGGTCTTCCTTGTTCATTGTCTAGATTTTCCATGTATATGAAGCAATTGAAAATATCATGGCTTGAATCAGGCACATCTTAGTCTTCCAAATGACATCTTTGATTTTCAACACTTTAAAGAGGTCTTTTGCAACATGCTTACCCAATGCTATATGTTCTTTGATTTCTTCACTCCTCCTTCCCTGGGTATTGATTATGGATCCAAGTAAAATGAAATTCTTGGTAACTTCAATCTTTCCTCCATTTGTAATGATGTTGCTTATTGGTCCAGTTGTAAGATTTTTGTTTTGTTTATTTTGAGGTGTAATCCATACTGAAGGCTGTAGCCTTTGATCATCATTAAGTGCTTCAAGTCCTCTTTACTTCAGCAAGCAAGGTTGTGGCATTTGCATATCACAGGTTGTTAAAGAGTCTTCCTCCAATTCTGATGCCACATTCTTCTTCATATAGTTCAGCTTATTTGCTCAGCATACGAATTGAAATAGTATGTTGAAAGGATATAACCCTGACGCACAACTTTTCTGATTTTAAACCACACAGTATCCCTTGTTCTGTTCAAACAACTGCCTCTTGGTCTATACATAGGTTCCTCATGAGCACAATTAAGTGTCCTGGAATTCCCATTTTTTGCAATGTTATTCATAATTTGTTATGATCCACCCAGTCAAAATGGTTTTGCATAGTCAAAGAAACACAGGTAAACATTATTACTTTCAGCCAAGATCCACCTGACATCAGCAATGTTATCCCTCCTTCCACATCTTCTGAATCTGACTAGAATTTTTGACAGTTCCCTGTCAATGTACTGTTGCGATCATTTTTGAATTTTCTTCAGCAAAGTTGTACTTGTGTGTGATATTAATGGTATTGTTTGATAATTTCTGTGTTCTGTTGGATCACCTTTCTTTGGAATGGGCACAAATATGGATCTCTTCCAGCTTGTTGGCCAGGTAGTTGTTTTCCAAATTTCTTGACACTGACAAGTGAGCACTTCCAGCACTGCACCCATTTGTTGAATCATCTCAATTGGTATTCCATCAATTCCTGGATCCTTGTTTTTCGCTAAAGCCTTCAGTGCAGCTTGGACTTCTATCTTTAATTCCATCGATTTTTATACTACCACCTGAAATGGTCAAAGATCGACCAATTCTTTTTATTACACTGACTCTGTGTACTCCTTCCATCTTTTAATGCTTCCTGCGTCATTTAGCATTTTCTCCATAGAATCATTCAATATTGCAACTCAAAGCTTGAATTTTCTCTTCAGTTCTTTCAGCTTAAGAAATGCTCAGTGTGTTCTTCCCTTTTGGTTTCCTAACTCCTCGTCTTTGCACATTTCATTATAATACTTTATTTTGTCTAATGGATCTGCTCTTTGAAATCTTCTGTTCAAGTTTTTTACTTCATTATTTCTTCTATTCGCTTTAGCTACTTATGTTCAAGAGCAAGTTTGAGTCTATTCTGACATCCATTTTGGTCTTTTCTTTCTTTCCTGCCTTTTAATGACCTTCCTTTCTTCATGTATGGTGTCTTTGATATCATCCCACAGCTCTTCTGGTGTTCCATCTTTAGTGTTCAGTGCTTCAAATCCATTCTTGAGGTGGTCTCTAAATTCAGGTTGGGTATATTCAAGGTCATACTTTTGCACTGATTTGATTTTATTTTCTTCAGCTTCAACTTGAACTTGTGTATAACCAATTGATGTGTGTTCCACAATCAGCCCCTGGCCTTGTTCTGGCTGATGATATTGAGTTTTTCCATCATCTCTTTCCACAGATGTATTCAGTTTGTTTGCTGTGTTTTCCGTCCATTAAGGTCCACATGTATAGTTGCCATTTATGTTGTTGAAAAAAGGTATTTACAAGGAATAAGTTGTTGGTCTTCCAAAATTGTATCATGCAATCTCCAGCATCATTTCTATCACCAATGCCATTTTTTTCCAGCTACTGATCCTTCCTCTTTGTTTCCAACTTTCACATTCCAATCATCATTAGTTATCAGTTCATCTTGATTGCATGTTTGATCAATTTCAAACCCCAGACTTTGGTAAAAATCTTCAATTTCTTCATTTTTGGCATTAGCAGTTGGTGCATAAATTTGAATAGTTGTCATATTAGTTGGTCTTCCTTGTAGGTGTATGGATATTATCCTATCAATGACAGCTTTGTACTTCAGGGTAGATCTTGAAATGCTCTTTTTGACTTTGAATGTGATGCCATTCCTCTTCAATTTGTCATTCCCAGTATAATATAATCATAATAATATGATTGTCTGACTCAAAGTGGCCAGTACCAGTCCACTTCAGCTCACTCATTCGTAGGATATTGATCTTTATGCATTTCATTTCATTTCATTTTTGACAGCTGCCAATTTTCCTAGATTAATACTTAATACATCCTATGTAGCAATTATTAATGAATGTTTGCAGTTGTTTCTTTCCATTTTGAGTTGTGCCACATCAGCAAATGAAGGCCCCGAAAGATTGACTACATCCACATCATAAAGGTCAACTCTACTTTGAGGAGGCAACTCTTCCCCAGTTGTATTTTGAGTGCCTTCCAGTGTGAGGGGCTCATCTGGTACAATATCAGACCATCTTCTGCTACCACATGTTTGTCAGGTTGTCATACTCTGGTGGCTTTTGTGTCACTGTGATGCTGGAAGCATGCCACTAATATTTCAAATACTAGCAGGATCACCCATGGTGGACAGGCTACAGTGGAGCTTCTAGACTAAAACAGACTAGGAATAAGGCCCTGGCAGTCTACTTCTGAAAAAAAAGGCCAGCGAAAACCTTATGAATAGCAACGGGACATTGCGATATTAAAGGAGTACATATATGAATAACCCTTTTTGCTTAGTCAGAAAAAAAATGGAGCCCTGTGTTTGAAGAATTTCAGAGTGGAAGAAAGATACAATGACAAATATAATGTCACTGAAAATTGTAGTAGGAATGAGTCATCTTTAAATTGTGATAGTTGAAAGTTTAACTGTCATTCATTTCACCTATTTCAAACTAAAATAAAATCCATTATTTTACATAGAGTGTCCTTGTAATACTTAAGTGAACAGTTTTTTCATTCTCTTATTCACTCAGCAAATATTTATCTAATGCTTACTGTGTCTGAAACCTCTGGCAGTACAGATATAGTCATGAGACAGTCAAACAAGATTCTGCTATCAAAGAGCCAGTGCTAAGAAGATGTGAGTGTTTTGTGTGTGTGCGCGTGCATGCAAATAAAATAAACCTTGCTACACAACACTATTTTCAGAGTCAAACCTCTTCATATATGCAACTATAAACCAGGGCAGAACTTGGAATAAATATTCATAAAATTGATTCTATAAGATGTCCAGTTTGAGTCTCTAGTCAATGAATTCAAGGCAAGAAAAGCAATAACTGAGGTAACTGGGAGAGAGGGCAATTTAGACCAACACTACCACTTTGTTTAGGCCAGGGCTCCCTAAGAAAACCAGTGGCCATTTGATGGTAAAGGTATAACACTACTGGAAAGAAATAGTCACACAGAACAAAGTCGCAATGCTTAGAAGGACTAGACTGGTTCTGAACCGGAGCTTGGCTGAAGAACCTATGTGAAGCCACTGAAAATCAAGAGTTGTTTCTTGAGTTCTCTTATACATTTTGGCTAAATAATAAAATGATAGTTTACATTTATGAAATACTGTTAAATATTGTTCTATACAATTTTTATGTATTTATTCACTTAATTTTGCTGTAAGGTTTTCAAGTAGGTATCATTATTATCCTCATTTTAGAAAAGGAGAAACTGAAGAACATAACATTATACAACTTACTTATGATTGCACACTGATAAGTAGCAGAGCTCATAGGCTAACCAGGCAGACTGACTCTAAGGCCCTGCGCTTGATTCTAAATCTACAATGTTAACTAGGCAAGGAGGTAGTAGAATCCCTTCTGGCCTCAAGGTAACTTTTGCCAGTTTTCCAAGTCTCAGTTTTTATATATCTCCTGCAACCTTATTATAAGACTATATGTATTTTACCTCTCCATTAAATTACTTACCAGCTCATCAGCCAACATGATTTCGAGTTCTAAGTACATGTAGAATATTCTTAGATTAATTCATATCATTAAATTTAATTACCCTCTTGCTAATCTTGTACTTTACATTGTCTTCAGAGGTAAACCAGTCTTCCCTTAGAAAAACTGTATCAAAATCAGATTTATACAATACAGACATTCTGCAGGTCATTATCTGCACTATTAACATTAGTAGTACGACTTTATTGCTGACCTTTAGAAGCTTGCATTTCTTGGGAAAAAAAATGTTGAAATTAAGTCTTTGTTTCTGCTTTTTTGTTGTTGTTGTTCCTCGTAGGTACTCTAAGAGTCAGAATCAACTCGATATTAATGGATTTTTTTTAACCAGATCTAGAACTGGCTGATATAGGAGGTTTCACGCTGAAAGTAATACTAAACTTATTTTGTTCAACCTCATGTTATAAGCAAAAGGTCTAGAAAATTTGTTAATCAGCCATCGTAGAACTCAAAATCAAATCCTTATTTCTTCCTCCAAGTTCAAGTCCAGTGTAATTTCCAGCACACTATGGTCATTGCTATCACCAGTTAAAAATAATAATTATTATTCGTGTCAGAATCAACTCCACAGCAATAGGTTTGTGGGTTTTTGTTGTTGTTGTTGGTTTTGTATTATGTCAAGGTCTCAATTGTTTTTTTGTTCAAAATTACCACTATATTTCAGTTTAGGAAAATGTGGCCTTGGTGATAGAAACAATGCCAGAGATTGAATGATAGAATTTTGCAAGACCAGCGTCTTCTTCATTGCAAATACTTTTTTCGCCAACATAAACAGCGACTATACACATTGACCTCGCCAGATGGAACACACAGAAATCAAATTGACTACATCTGTGTAAAGAGACTATGGAAAAGGTCAATATTATCAGTCAGAACAAGGCCAGGGTCCAACTGTTGAACAAACCATCAACTGGTCATATGCAAATTCAAGCTGAAACTGAAGAAAATCAGAGCAAGTCCATGAGAGCCAAAATATGACCTTGAGTGTATCCCACCTGAATTTAGGGACCATCTCAAGAATAGATTTGAGGCACGGAACACAAGTGACTGAAGATCACATGAGTTGTGGAATGACATCAAAGACATCATACATGAAGAAAGCAACAGGTCATTGAAAAGACAGGAAAGAAAGAAAAGACCAAGATGAATGTCAGAAGAGACTCTGAAACTTGCTCTTGAGTGTCGAGCAGCTGAAGCAAAAGGAAGAATTGATGAAGTAAAAGAACTGAACAGAAGATTTCAAAGGGCGTCTTGAGAAGACAAAGTAAAGTATTATAATGACATGTGCAGAAAGCTGGAGATGGAAAACCAAAAGGGAAGAACACGCTCGGTGTTTCTCAAGCTGAAAGAACTAAAGAAAAAATTTAAGCCTCAAGTTCCAATAGTGAAGGATTCCATGGGGAAAATATTAAAACGACGCAGGAAGCATCAAAAGAAGATGGAAGGAATACACAGAGTCATTATATCAAAAAGAATTAGTCGATGTTCAACCATTTCAAGAATTGGCATATGATCAGGAACCGATGGTACTGAAGGAAGAAGTCCAAGCCGCTCTGAAGGCATTGGCGAGAAATAAGGCTTCAGGAATTGATGGAATATCAATTGAGATGTTTCAACAAACAGATGCAGTGCTAGAGGTGCTCACTCGTCTATGCCAAAAAATGTGGAAGTCAGCTTCCTGGCCAACTGACTGGAAGAGATCCATATTTACGCCTATTCCCAAGAAAGGTGATCCAACCTAATGTGGAAATTATAGAACAATATCGTTAATATCACACGCAAGCAAAATTTTGCTGAATATCATTCAGAAATGACTGCAGCAGTATATCGACAGGGAATTGCCAGAAATTCAGGATGGTTTCAGAAGAGGATGTGGAACCAGGGATATCATTTCTGATATCAGATGGATCCTGGCTGAAAGCAGAGAATACCAGAAGGGTGTTTACCTGTGTCTTATTGACTATGCAAAGGCATTCGACTGTGTGTATCATAACAAATTATGGATAACATTGAGAAGAATGGGAATTCCAGAACACTTAATTGTGCTCATGAGGAGCCTATACATAGATCAAGAGGCAGTTGTACAGACAGAACAAGGGGATACTGATTGGTTTAAAGTCAGGAAAGGTGTGCTTCAGGGTTGTATTCTTTCACCATACCTATTCAATCTGTACGCTGAGCAAATAATCTGAGAAGCTGGACTATACGAAGAAGAACGGGGCATCACCAACCTGCGTTATGCAGATGACAGAACCTTCCTTGCTGAAAGTGAAAAGGACTTGAAGCACTTACTAATGAAGATGAAAGACCACAGCCTTCAGTATGGATTGTACCTCAATGTAATGAAAACAAAAGTCCTCACAACTGGACCAATTAGCAACATCATGATAAATGGAGAAAAGATTGAAGTTGTCAAGGATTTCATTTTACTTGGATCCACAATTAACAGCCATGGAATCAGCAACCAAGAAATCAAAAGATGCATTGCATTAAATCAAATAGGCTGTTCTAATTTAGGAAGGAATTTCAGTAATAGCCAATTTACATTTTATTTTAAAATATGTCCAAAAGAGAAAAACAAAAAACAGCTGTTATTTATTTTTGATGAAAAAAAATCAAAATGTAAAAATTTCCAAGCATTGGGTAAATCTGCTGCAACCTAAAAACCGAACCAAATGTGTTGCCATCGAGTCGATTCTGACTCATAGTGGCCCTACAGGACAGAGTAGAACTGCCCCATAGTGTTTCTAAGGTGTGGATTCAAACTGCTGACCTTTTGGTTAGTAGCCGTAGCTCTTAACCACTGTGCCACCAGGGTTGCAAAGGATCGCTTTAAAGTGTTGAAAAGCAAAGATGTCACCTTAAAGACTAAGGTGCTCCTGACCCAAGCCATGGCATTTTCAGTCGCATCGCATGCATGTGAAAGCTGGACAATGAATAAGGAAGACCTAAGAAGAGTTGACGCCTTTGTATTGTGGTGTTGGCAAGGAATATTGAATATACCACAGACTGCCAAAAGAACGAACACATGTGTCTTGGAACAAGTACAACCAGAATGTTCCTTAGAAGCAAAGATGTGAGACTGCATCTTACATACTTTGGACATGTTGTCAGGAGGTATCAGTCCCTGGAGAAGGACATCATACTTGGCAAAGTACAGGGTCAGCGGAAAAGAGGAAGACCCTCCATGAAGTGGACTGGCACCGTGGCAACAACAATGAGCCCAAGCATAACAATGATTGTAAGGATGGCGCAGGACCGGGCAGTGTTTTGTTCTGTTATGCCTAGGGTCGCTATGAGTCGGAATTGACTGGACGGCACCTAACAACAACAACAACAATGGGTCAGTTTTTACCAGTGTGTAATGGACTCTAATTTTATTTTTAACTCTGCTTCTTCACACCACCTGTCCCCCACCATTCTCCAAAAATTGACTCCTCTGTCACATTTTTATAGGGTCGCTATGAGTCGGAATTGACTCGACGGCACTGGGTTTTTTTTGGGGGGGGGGGGTCACATTTTACTCTATGCTAATGTGCCCCAGAGGGTGAAAAGAATCTCTGAATGCCACTTTGGAAATAAAACTTCCTCATTATCCATAGGTTTACAGAAATACTCTTGCTTTGTCAATACTCTTCCCTCTTCTTACTTTTTCAACCAGGCAATATGTTGGTGATTTACCACATTTTAGCCTAATCTTACCTTTTCTACACTTATCTGTCACAGTTTTTATTTTTTGGAGGAAAGAGGGAGCTGGCATAAGGGCAATGAGTTAAATGAAAAAATTCAGATCAAGAAATTATATCAAATAGGCTGTTCTAAGAAGGAATTTTGGTAATAGCCAATTTACATTTTATTTTAAAATATGTCCAAAAGAGAAAAACAAAAAACAACTATTATTTATTTTTGATGAAAAAAATCAAAGTGTGAAAATTTCCAAGTACTTTCCTAAGTGTAAGGCAAGTCATTGTCAAAATCAGAGTTCTGAATATATATGCTGCTATTCTGTGTGACACAGTAAATGCTCTGAAAAGCGTCTTTTTTTTTTTTTTTTTTGAGTCATGGGATACCTTCTCTTATTATTTATTATCCTTGTATCTTAAAATAAAAGGAAAAACACAGTAAGTTTTTTGATATAGAAAATATGTATTTTTTTTCCTTTTAATAACAATGAAAAATCTGAAAATCAATGTTAGAGGGAAGAATAAAATTCACGAATTCCACTAGGGACAACCAGTTATAGCCCTCCGTTATCTCTCTCTCTCTCTCTCCTATGTATATACGTCTCTATCTCCATATCCTCATCTATATTTACATAAAATAGACAATAAATAACATATATTTGCATATAAGCAACTATATATTTATATTATACTATGTTTTTACACAGTTTTAATGAAGTATATATATTTATGTATAGGTATAATGGAATCATAATGGAAATTCTATAATTATATTATAGGTGATGTATAATAATAGCTGTAGTAACCATTGGTGCATATCCATGCAACTGTCCTAATGAATTTAATCTATCCCCCTTCTGTAGGGTATTCAAGTATTTCCAGGTTTTCTGCTATTTTAACAATGAAGCAATTAATATTTTTCTAGCTAAATCTATGCTCAAATTGTTAATTATTCCTTCAGGATTATTACTTAGAAGGAGAATTAATGAGTCAAGTGGTAGTCACATTTTTAAGGCCTTCATTACATAGTGTTAATGCTGTATCCAGAAAGGTAAAATGTAGGTATTATAAAAGAGTATCTATTTGCCAGAATTTCTGTGAATATTGTGAAATATCGTTGTTAATCTCGTAGGTGAAAATGATCTTGCACTTTTGTGGCTTTGCAAATTTTAAATCACCTTAAATACAAATCATCCTTTCATATTTGATTGGATTGATCTCTTCATTAAGTGGAGGGAAGGAGATGATCACATTGCCTATTCATATGTTTTAGGTTAGTAATGATTTTCTTAAAGAACCATAAACTACCTTATGGTTCTAAATTTATGAAGATTTCTCTCATTTTTTCGTTTGTTTTTCCAACTTTTTTTGTTTAGATTTAATATATATAAGAAGGCTTCTCCCTGGTCATTGCATGTGTATTTATTGAGAGTCTGTTTTATTTTAGACACTTTTCTTAAAAAAAAAAAAAAAAGAGGAAAATTTATCAGTGAACAGAAGAGTCTTTACATTCTAGCTGAAAAATTATATAAATATGCAATATTCTTGTCTTTTTAAAATTTAAAAATTCATTGCAATTTTGTTAGGGGAATAATGTAATATAAAGATATAATTTTATATAACTGTATAATTGTATACCAGAAACCCCGTGATCCCAAAATAATTTGCTTTGCCTTTCAGTCTGTTTCTGGTGATTTAAATGAAAACTTCATAATAGAGGAATATGTTCCTTGACTTTAAATATTTTCCATTCATCTTTTTTTTATTATACTTTAGATGAAGGTTTCCAGAACAAACTAGTTTCTCATTAAACAGTTAGTGTACATATTGTTTTGTAACATTGGTTAACAACCCCACGACATGTTAACACTCCCTTCCTATTACCAGCTTTCCTGCCCCTCCTGCCTTCCAGGCCTCACCCCTGGGCCTATGTGCCCCTTTAGTCTTGTTTTGTTTTATGCGCCTGTCTAATCTTTGGCTGAAGGGTGGACCTCGGGAGTGACTTCATTACTGAAAAAGGGTGTCCAGGGGCCGTACTCTTGGGGTTCCTCCAGTCTCTATCAGGCCATATTTTCCATTGATCTTAAATTTATCTATCTGATTTAAAAATGTGATACATTTGGTAGTCTCTTTCTTTTTTAATTAGCATCACTAGAAGTATATTTATTGTTCTACAAGTAGATGTTAGATAATGTAAGCAATCTATATTTTTTCATAATTATTATTTTCTAACTTTGTACTCTTCTATCTTCTTAACAAGTTTTTAGGGTACTTTGTTCCTCTTTTCTGAATTCTTGAGTTTACTTTCTTGTCTTTTTGTTTATGGATAGGAATGGCTCTGCTATACATTTTTCTCTCCATATTACTTTGCCCATGTACCATAGATTTCAGCATGCAAGGCTCTCATTGTTGCTAATGACAGCCTTAATTTTCTTTTTGTTTCAGTGTTGATTTGTGAGGCTGTTGCTAATTTCCACTTGTAAATTTTAGCTTTAATTAAAAAAAAAATTGAAATATAAGTATATGTTGTTGTTTTGTGCCGACAAGTTGATTCTTAACTCCTAGCGACACTATAGGACAGAGTAGAGCTGCCCCATAGGGTTTCCTAGGCTCCAAGTATAAAATACCCTGTTCCGTAAAGTGCCTGAAGTGATGCAGCCTACTTTGGCAGACCTCTGTTAAATATTTACTTATTTTCTTTTCTTTCCCTGAAAATCTTGATAATTTTTAGAAAGCATATTTAGAAGATTATAAAGAATACAAGCTTGGAATATTAAGATAATTAGAGCCAACCTGATATCAATAGACATCAAATCTTATCTTATTCATATTTTTTTATGTTTTTTACAGTGGTCAAAAAAGGAATTTTCCAACAGTTCACTAATGATACAACCCAGCATTTTTGGTATAGAATCTTCATGTCATCTTCCATTCTTTCTCTGCTTGTATTTGCTCCAATAGTGAATAAAACACTTCGATTGTGCTTTGTTTTTGTATCCCCGATTTCTATGATTCCGTATGCAAGGCTGCTTGGAAAGGGGGCTTAGAAATAGTAGTTTATTATATATGCCAGCACTCACTTTTTTTTTTTCCATTTCATTCATAAGATTACAGTTAAATGACATAGAACACTGCTTGAAATAATTCATCTCAGCCGTAATGGAGAATTTCCTGGCTATAGGGAGTGTTAAGCGCATGAAAATGTTGCCAAGGGAAGTGTATTATCATTCCTAGCATTAAAAAATAAAGATGCTTTCCCCTTAGTTTTCATGTCCTGGAGATTCTTTGTTCAGGTCTTTTGCATCGTTCTGAAAGTCCTTGTTGAAAATGTTACTGTGCTAGCAGAGCAGGGCTGTATTGACTTGTGCTCGAACTGCTAAATGAGTTTTACTTTTAATATCCTTAATAATTAATGAGTTTATATTAATATGGGTAGAAATCCTTCAATAGTTGCTCCGTGAAACAGAAAACTTCTCCTAAACAAATCTAAGACTGTGTCTCATTTTCTTCAGGCATAAGCTGTGGATCTAGATCTAATCTTAGTTTGGCAAATTGTTCAGCTGAAACTAATTTTTCTCATTTGTAAAAATGAAATAAATAGTAAACACCTTAGAAGATGTCTGTAATGAATGTAAGGCCAATTTTAATACCCCATTTGCCAAGAGTAAGTATTTAATAAATAGCAGCTGATGTTACTGCTGTTATTATTTCAACTCATCAAAGAATACAGTACCCTCGCCACTGATTGAAAGTCTCTTTTTTCTTTATAACACTGTGCCTGGCACCTAGTGGGTCTATAAAAATTAAGAGTACCTGTATATTATATTGTATGCTGCTACAAAGTTATTCTTACTGGATCATCACTTTCAGCACTCTGATACAGAGATGAAGCACCTTCATTGTTTCTTCATTATCCCTGGGTTACTTACTGTTCAGAACTTTCAGGGGAAATTCAAGTGTCTGTAATCTGGCTCCAACACATTATACTCATCTCGAACTGTTGAAACCTGCACTGTAGTCAAATGTCTCTCTTGTCTTTTTCCACAGGTGTTCTTTCCTCATGTCTTTACCACCTATGAAGTTCTCTCATTTGTCTAGACTGTGAGGTAGTAGGTCCTCAGTAGTAGTGTCCTAGACTCTTTATGTTCATGTCAACTGGACCTAGCATAATGCCTGAAAACTATTAATTACTCAATATGTGATTGCTGAATATGTGAATAAAAGTTACATCTATATGCACATATATGTATGCACACATATACATATGTGTAGTTGTCAAATAAAATGGAAATTCTTCACTGAGTACATTAACAGCAAGGTGTTAAAAGAAGATAGGTGAGTAGGGAGGGGGAAGTATAATTATTGCTTAAGGGATTTTTAGTTTCTGTTAAGGGTGGTAGAAAAATCTGGATACAGATAGTGGTGATGGTTGCATAATATGGTGAATGTATTGTTGTTGTTAGGTGCCCTCAAGTCCGTTCTGACTCATAGATACCCTGTGTACAACAGAACGAAACACTTCCTGGTCCTGCTCCATCCTCACAATCATTGTTATGCTGGAGCCCATTGTGGCAGCCACTGTACCAGTCCATCTTGTTGAGGGTCTTCCTCTTTTTTGCTGACCCTTTACTCTACCAAGCATGATGTCCTTCTCCAGAGACTGATCCCTCCTGATAACATGTCCAAGAATGTGAGATGAAGTCTCACCGTCCTTGCTTCTAAGGAGCAGTCAATTTGTACTTCTTCCAAAACAGATTCGTCTGATATTTTGGCAGTCCATGGTATATTCAATATTCTTTGCCAATACCACAATTCAAAAGCATCAATTCTTCTCCAGTCTTCCTTGTTCATCATCCAGCTTTCCCATGTATATGAGATGATCGAAACACCATGGCTTGGATCAGGTGGACCTTAGTCTTCAAGGTGACATATTTGCTTTTACATATTTTAAAGAGGTCCTTTGCAGCAGATTTGCCCAAAGCAGTGTGTCTTTTGATTTCTTGACTGCTGCTTCCATGGGTGTTGATCGTAGATTCAAGTAAAATGAAATCCTTGACAACTTCAGTCTTTTCTCCATTTATCATGATGTTGCTTATTGGTCTAGTTGTGAGGATTTTTGTTTTCTTCATGTTGAGTTGTAATTCCTACTGAAGGCTGTGGTCTTTGATCTTCATTAGTAAGTGCTTCAAGTCTTCTTCACTTTCAGCAAGCAAGGTTGTATCATCTGCATAACGCAGGTTGTTAAGTGATATTAATGATACTGTTCAATAATTTCTGTATTCTACTAGATTACCTTTCTTTGGAATAGGCAAATATATGGATCTCTTCCTGTCAGTTGGCCAGGTAGGTGTCTTCCAAATTTATTGGCATAGACGAGTGAGCATTTCCAGCACTGGATCCGTTTGTTGAAACATCTCAATTGGCATTCCGTCGGTTTCTGAAGACTTGCTTTTCAACAATGCCTTTAGTGCAACTTGGATCTCTTCCTTGAGTACCATTGGCTCCTGATCATATGCTACCTCCTGAAATGGTTGAATGTAGACCAATTCTTTTTGGTATAGTGACTCTGTAAATCCCTTCCATCTTCTTTTAATGCTTCCTGCATCACTCAACATTTCTTTTTTCATAAAATCCTTCAATACTGCAACACGAGCCTTGAATCTCTTCTTCAGTTCTTTCTGCTTGAGAAATGCCAAGTGTGTTCTTCCCTTTAGATTTTCTATCTCCAGATCTTTGCACATGTCATTATAATACTTTGTCTTCTTGAGTTGCCCTTTGAAATCTTCTAGTCAGTTCATTAATGTCATCATTTCTTCCATTTGCTTTAGCTACTCAACGTTCAGATTCTCTTCTAACATCCATTTTGGTCTTTTATTTCTTTCCTGTCTTTTTAATGTCCTTTTGCTTTCTTCATGTATGATATCCTTGCTGTCATTCCACAACTCATCTGTTCTTTGGTCATTAGTGTTCAGTGCATCAAATCTATTCTTCAGATGGTCTCTAAATTCAAATGGGATTTTGAAAAGTACTCAAGGTCATACTTTGGCTCTTGTGGACTTATTCTAATTTTCTTCAGTTTCAACTTGAACTTGCATATGAGCAATTGATGGTCTGTTCAGCAATCAGTCCCTGGCCTTGTTCCGACTGATGATATTGAGCTTTTCCAATAGCTGTCAGTTTTTTGTACTGTGGGGAATTGTGTGTTGGTGTAAGGCTGAAGGCTATGCCACCAATATTCAAATACCAGCAGGGTCACCCATGGGGGACAGATTTCAGCTGAGCTTCCAGAATAAGACAGACTAGGAAGAACAACCTGGCAGTGTACTTCTGAAAAGAATGAGCCAGTGAAATCCTTATGAATAGCAATGGTGAATATATTAATATCACTGAATTGTACTTGCAAAAATGGTCCAAGTGGCAAATATTTTGCTTATTTACATCAATAAAATTAAAGATGAAGTATAGCAGAAAAGAAGCAGAATAAGAAGTGTTAGCATCTTTGTTTAATACACTTAATCCTCACTTATTGACTATCGCATTATGCCACATTTTGCATTTATGACAATAGTAAAACATCTACTATCCAACTATTTTATGCATTAATGACGTATACCTGACAGTAACAAATGCCAAATTGTGAGACAAGAGTAACACAGGCTGTGATGGTTAAGGTTATGTGTCAACTTAGCTGGGCAATGATTCTCATTGGTTTGGCAGTTATGTAATGATATAATTTGGCAGTTATATAATGCTGTAATGAAGCAGTTATGTAGTGGTGTAGTTTCACAACTATAAAATGATATAGTCATGCTCCATTCTGTAATCTGATATAGTCATCCTCCATTTTTGAATGACACCAATTTTCACCTAATGACCTGGTCTTTGCAATGTCGATAAATGAGAAGTGGGTATAATTATCATCTGCTAAACAATATACCACGGATTGACAGAAGAAAGAAAAAATCTGTCTTGGAAGTATAGCCAGAATGCTCCTTAGAAGCAAGGATGGCAAATTTCATCCCATTTACTTTGGACATGTTATCAGGAAGGATCAGTCCCTGGTGAAAGACATCATGCTTAGTAAAGTAGAGGGTCAGTGTAAAAGAGAAAGATCCTCAACGAGATGGATTGACACAGTGGCTGCAACAATGAGCTGAACCATAGCAACAATTGTGAGGATGGTGCAGGACCAGGTAGTGTTTCATTCCATTGCATATTGGGTCAGTATGAGTCAAAACCAACTTGACGGCACCTAACAACAACAAATAACCAAGGTTCAAGTTTTTAATTTATGAACAACATCACTATAAGTTCTCTAGTTATTCAAACTTTCTCTACAGTGGTTAACTAACTCAGTGTGTAATGTTGTTGTTGTTGTTAGGATATAATAATAAAAAAAAAGGTATAATAGAGAACTGTTATTTCCCAAAATTATATTTTCATTTTCGATGGCAGATTTTTCTTTTCCTATAAGCAAATTTAGTTTGAAAAATAAAATACACAGAAATATTACACATTTCTTCTTTAACCTGCTCTGAGATACTATTTAGCCTCTTATCCAAAGTTTAAACAATTGATTTTTTAAGTACATATAAAGGGAAAAAGAAAGATTGAAAAATTCAGTGTGAGCTATATATCATTAAGATGGTATAGACACAGTCTGGTCTGTTGTGCTTTCATGGTCTATAGCTGTGTAATCATGATAAATGCTCACAAGAGTGTGAGCCTTGTACTGATCTCCGAATCACTAAAAATGTGTCTGTTCTGTTAAACTATGTTTAAGGGGCTGAATGCATTTAGTTTAAAGATGTTACAAGGAAAATAAAACAGGCTATGCAATTATACACATTCTAGATCTGTTTGCTTTAAATTTTATCACTTTCAATTACTGGCATGAGCAATATACTTAATATCTGTTAGAATGAGACTTCTCATCATTTTTTGTGCATAGTGCTACCTTGAAAATTAAATGAGGTGAAAATACTGTTGATATAACAGATTATGTAATAAGAGTTAACTTCTCTTGCCTATTATTGTAATCATATAATTGTTTATTCATACAATATATATAAATATATATAAATAATATATATTATGTATAAATATGTATACTTTATTATTACTTATAATTCACTGCTTTCCAAAATGGAATTTGAGTTTGTTTGGTAAAATAGTTATTCATTCATTTAAATGTCTATTGTTTTGAGCATCTACAATCCTTCAGCAGATATGTTGGATGTGGCAAATCTAATGACGAAGAAAGAACTAAGTAGTAAACACGGGAGAGGGAAAGACTGTAACAAGAAAGTGTAGCTGATGCAGTCTATTGTAATTTAATATTAAACTTTAGTGAAATGGTAGGTTTCAGCTTATTAGATACATTTAGTTACATGCAACTATTTTCTAATTCTTTTGTTTGATGGCAGGTTTTATAACAGATTGATTATATAAGGAATTACCAGGTCTAGATATTCAGTACTTTACCTAGGCTTGGGCTTCCTATCCTTAGAAGCTTTCAGAGCAAATATACTTCTTATTCTTTTATTATATTGACTGCATAATTTATCATTTCTTCAGTGAAGTTCTAACAAAGAAACCCCCATTGTTTTCTCTCTGTACTCTGTATGAAATACGTAACAGTAGAATGATAGGATCTTAAAATATTAGTTTTGTTCTAGATTAATTGCATTTTTCCCTTTTAATAAGAAGTAGGAGACATATTATAAGATTAAGATACTCCAGGGTATGTTTTATTGATCCACTAATACATGATTTGGGTGCTTAAAGCACTTAGCCTTTAGGTTTGCAGCTCGTAATGTACCCTAGGCATGAATAAATGGAATAATAAAATGTACCCTGGAGCGTCTTGATGTCATATTAAAAATAATGAAACACATGAACAGATATATTCTGAATTCAAATAAAGAAAAGGCTAGCTATACAAACCCTCAGGACTCTGAATTGAATTAAACTGATACTTTGTAAAAGCCTATTAATATGTTTTTTTTTTTTTTAGGAGCCGTCGAGTTGGTTCCGACTCATAGCGCCCCTATGTACAACGGAACAAAACACTGCACTGTAGTGGGCCATCCTTACTATCATTTGCTGTGTTTGAGCCCATTGTTGCAGCCACTGTGTTAGTCCATCTCTTTGAGGGTCTTCCTCTTTTTCACTGACCCTCTACTTTACCAAGCGCAATGTCCTTCTCTAGGGATTGGCTCGCCTGATAACATGTCCAAAGTAAGTGGAATGGAATCTTCTGGAAGTCCATGGTATATTTAATGTTCACCAAAACCATAATTTGAAGGCATCAGTTCTTCTTCAGTTTTCCCTATTCATTGTCCAGCTTTTGCATGCATATGAAGAAATTGAAAATTATATGGCTTGGGTCAGGTGCACCTTAGTCCTAAAAGTGATATTTTTGCTTTATAACACTTTCAAGAGGTTTTTTGTGGTCGATTTGCCCGATACAATACATTGTTTAATTTCTTGACCTCTGGTTCCATGGTTGTTGATTGTGGATCCAAATAAAATGAAATCCTTGACAACTGCAAACTTTTCTGTTTATCATGATGTTATTTATTGGTCCAGTTGTGAAGATTTTTGATGTGTAATTCATACTGAAGGCTGTAGTCTTTCATCTTCATCAGTAAATTCTTCAAGTCCTTTTCACTTTCAGTAACCAAGTTTGAATCTTCTGCATATCACGGTTGTTTATGAGTCTTTCTCCAATCCTGAGGCCAGCTTCTTCATATAGTCCAGCTTCTGTGATTACTTGCTAAGCATACAGATTAAATAATTATGGTGAAATGATATTACCCTGACACATGCCTTACCTGACTTTAAAACAAGCAGTATCCCCATGTTGTGTTCAGACCACAGCCTATGTGTCTATGTACATGTTCCTCATGAGCACGATTAAGTGTTCTGGAATTACCATTCTTTGCAATGTTATCTATAATATGTTATGATTTACACAGTCAAATGCCTTTGCATAGTCAAAACACATGTAGACATCTTTCTGGTATTCTCTGCTTTCAGCGAAGATCCATCTGACATGAACAGTGATAACCCTCATCCATGGTGTCACAAGGACTGGTGTCATGCAGTGCGATAACACTGTGTGATTCCAGTGGGCAGGCAGCCTGCGAATCCCTCCCTGCCCAGCCCCTACACACAGGGTCAAGCACCACAAGACCATCCTCTTTGCCTAATGGCAAGTGCCTCTGCCCAATTGTCAACATCCTGAGTGATGGGTCATGGAGAGGGGAGGGGGATGTGGTGGTGGTGATCAGTTACTATACTGAGTGAAGGGTGACACCTACCCTAGTGATGCTATTGCCTTGGCAGCCCCTCTTCCTGCAGTGCCGGCCCGTAGGCTACCATCACTACTGCCACCGCCATGGGCCCTGGGGTCTTTTTGCTGTCACCACCTCTGACTGTGTCAGAGGGTGCGGCTTTCACCCCCTGACACCCTTAGTGATGGTGTTGTTCTTTGTTCCACATCCTTTTCTGAATCTGGCTTGAATTTCTGGCAGTCCCCTGTCTATGCACTGATACAACCCTTTTTGAATGATCTTCAGTAAAATATTACTTGCATGTAATATTAAAGATATTCAATAATTTCTGCATTCTGTTGTATCACCTTTCTTTGGAATGGGCACAAATATGGATCTCTTCCAGTGGGTTGACCAGGTAGCTCTCTTTCACATTTGTTGGGCTAGATGAATGAGTGCTTCCCACATTACGTACATTTGTTGAAAAATCTTGACAGTGCCTGAAGCCTTCTTTTTTGCCAATGCCTTCAGTATGTCTTGGATTTCTTCCTTCAATACTATCATTTTTGATCATATGCTACCTCCTGAAATGGTTGGATATCAACCATACTTTTTGATACAGTGACTCTGAGTATTCCTTCCACCTTCTTTTGATGCTTCTTGCATTATTCAATATTTTGCCCATTATTGTTCTTGTTGTATGCCATAGAGCCAATACTGACTCATAGCAACCCTATAGGATGGAGTAGAAATGCCCCGTAGGGTTTCCAAGGAGCAAGCTGGTGGATTTGAACTGCCAGCCTTTTGGTTAGAAGCCTGAGCTTTTAACCACTTGACCACCAGGGCTCCCATTTTATCCATACGATCCTTCAATATTGCAACTCAAGGCTTGAATTTTTTCCTCAGTTCTTTCAGCTTGTGAAATGCCAAGTGTGTTCTTCCCTTTTGTTTTTCTAACTCCAGGTTATTGCACATTTCATTGTAATAATTTACTTTGTCTTCTCAAGCCACCCTTTGAAATCTTCCATTCAGTTCTTTTACTTCATCATTTCTTTCATTCTCTTTAGTGATTCTTCATTCAAGAGCAAGTTTCAAAGTGTCTTCTGACATCCATTTTGGTCTTTTCTTTCTTTCCTGTCTTTTTAATAAGCTTTTGCTTTTTTCATATATGATGTCCTTGATATCATCCCACAGCTCATCTGGTCTTTGGTCATTATGTTCAGTGCATCAAATCTATTCTTGATATGGTTTCTAAATTCAGGTGGGATATACTCAAGGTCATACTTTGGCTCCTGTAGACTTGTTTTAATTTTCTTCAGCTTCAACTTGATCTTGCATATGAGCAACTGATGATCTGTTCCACAGTCAGCCCCTGGTTTTGTTCTAAGTGATGATATTGAGCTAATCCATGGTCTCTTTACACAGATGTAGTTGATTTAATTTTCTTGTATTCAATCTGGCAAGGTCCATGTGCGTTAAAAATAAACAAACAAACAAATAAAACACCCCACTGCCCTCTAGTTGATTATGCCTCATAGTGATCCTATAGGATAGAGTAGAGCTGCCCCATAGGGTTTCAAAGTAGTGGACTGTGGAGTCGAACTGCCCACCATATGGCTAGCAGTCAAGCTCTTAATCTCTGGGCCATCAGGGTCACCATTTATAGATAGAAAGAAAGGTATTTGCAATGAATAAGTCATTGATCTTGCAAAGTTCTATTGTGCCATCTCTGGTGTTTTCTCTATCACCAAAGCCATATTTCACAACTACTGATCCTTCTTCTTTGTTTCCAACATTCCCGTTCCAATCACCAGAAATTATCAATGCAGCCTGAGTGCATGTTTGATCAGTTTTAGACTTCAGAACTTGATAAAAATCTTAAGCTTCTTCATCTCTGGCATTAGTGGTTAGTGTGTAAATTTAAATGACATTCATAGTAACTGGTTTTCCTTGTAGGGGTATGGATATTATTCCATCACTGCCAGTATTGTACTTCAGGATAGATCTTGGAATGTTCTTTTTGATGATGAACATGACACCATCCACTGTCAATTTGTCATTCCCGGCATAGTAGACTATAGGTTCATAATGGCCAATACCAGCCCATTTCAGCTCACTAATGCCTAGGATATCAATGTTTATGCATTCCATTTCATTTTTAATGATTTCTGATTTTTCTAGATTCATACTTGGTACATTCCACATTCTGATTATTACTGAATGTTTGCAGCTGTTTCTTCTCGTTTTGAGTAGTGCCACATCAGCAAATGAAGGTCTCGAAAGTTTGACTCATTTTGAGTAGTGCCACATCAGCAGATGAAAGTCCTGAAAGCTTGACATCATCCACGTCATTAAGGTCAACTCTACTTTTAGGAAGCAGCTCTTCCGCAGCTGTATTTTGAGCGCCTTCCAACCAGTGGAACTCATCTTCTGGCATTATATCAATGTTCCACTGCTATTCATAAGGTTCTCACTGGCTGTTTTTTTTTTTTTTTTGTATAAGAAGTAGATTGCCAGGTCCTTCTTCCTAGTCTGTCTTAGTCTGGAAGCTCCACTGGAACCTGTCCACCATGGGTGACCCTGCTGGTGTTTCAAATACTGCTGGAATAGCTTCCTTCATCACAGTAATACACAAGCCGCCACAATACAATAAACAGATGGGTGGTGGAATAATATGGTAACTATTCATAAAAATTTTATTCAGTATGTTTTGTTAACTTTTTTTTCTAGAAATATAATGATGAACTTAAAAAAGAAATGCCCTTGATTAACTTTGAAGAATCCAAAGCCTAATTTTGAATACTGGAGTTCAAGGAACTTTCTTTGGCATGTCTGATTTTCAAAGAAAAGTTTCCTCCATAATTTATTTCATTATGTATCTTCTTCTTAGCCTTGTTTTCAACTCGGTATTAATTTGTTTTTTATTTAATTTTCTCCAAAATTTGCTGCCTACTTTCAACACAAGAAGAACTTGGCCAGAAATTGTGCTAAGTGCTCAGAATTTGAAGATGACTAAAACACGTTCATCACCTTTAAATATTTACACTCTGTAGGAGAAACCGATATATAAGTAATTTCATACAAAAATAAAAGTGCTGTACTTCAGGGTCTTGTCTAATTCTGCCTTTAAAGTGAAAGTTCAGCTCTATAAACAAGGACACATTTTAAAATAGCTAGATAGATGAATGGATGGACAGAGAGAGTGAGAGATAGGAATGGATGGGTAGATGGATGGTCTGAGAGTTGAGGGAAAGACAGCAGAATGATGAGGCAGATCTCATCACCTGGTAAGGGGAATTCTGTGTCCTGAGGGCTTGGATTTCTTAGTGAAGGCAACAGAAGACTACCAAATGCTTCTTTTTTTTTTTTTTTTTTAAGTAAGGGACTCATACAAGCAGATTAATCTTTTGTAAAGATCCTCTAACAGCACTATGGAAGATTGATTGTCCTGGAATGAGGTAATTGCAAGAGTTTAAGTGGTAGATAGTAAGGGATTAAAGAGAGTAGGAAGAAAATGAAGAAAAGCAAAATTTGAGAGAAATGCCTGAGGTAAAGCATCGTCCCTTCACAATATATTCCAGTGGACATCTTGTTGCCTGGTAAGATATGGGGTACTGGGTTAAAAACCAAAAAAAAAACAAAAAACTTGTTGCTGTTGAGTTGATTCCAACTCAGAGGGCAGGAATGAAATAAAGAGAGGCTTTGGAATGATTGGTACTTTTTAGCTGGAGCAATAACTAATACTATCCCAAGGGAGTGAACAAGAATTTCATGAATCTTGCAAGACTCAGAGTTAATTTTATTTCCTGTAGGAGATATTTTATTGGTTGGTTGGTCCACAATCTCTGTCTTTCTGTTTTCATATATAGTGACCTCTGCATGATTATCTGAAGTTACTTATTGAAAGTCCTCCCCCCATAACATAATAAGCTCTTTGAGGCCAGGAACCCTGTTTTATTTATCTTAGTATCTTTCATGCTTAGCCCAATGTTTGTCATAGGACACAGTTGATATTATTGAAATTATTTAGCTGGGGTAATTGTGTATGTGTATTTAATTTTGTGGATTAAATAGGAAAAAAGACAGGGAAAAAATTTCTGGGAAGCAGTAGAGATACATTATTGAGTCATGATAATTATTCATAGACATTTTGTCAGCACTACTCTGTACTGCTAACACGATGATCTTTCAAACCTGCAAATCTAATCAGATAGTTTTCTTGGTTGGCATCCATCAACATATCCCTGTTACCTTCCAGAAAAGATTCAATTCCTACAACAGATCAGAGCGCACAAAGACATTCAAGATCTGCTAACTGCTTACGTCAAAAGTTCCTGGAATCTCATCACCACGCAAGTTTTCACATATGACGTATGCCATACCAAGATGATTTCATTTTTGTACACCTCATATTTACTCACTCCTTAATATTTTGTACATGTCATTTCCTCAAGCTGAAAATTTCTATTTGTTTTCAAGTCTCACTGCGAGTATCACCCGCTAGTACAAGACTTCCTTGACATTTCCTGTTTTGAATGAGATAACCTGCCATTCTTTCTTTTCACATGGTTTATCCCTAGTCTAACAGCTAATACACTGTATTGTAAACAATTACCTCTCATAATTTACTGTGAGCTCTGCTTCATTCCTAGCTTAGTAATTATTAAAAACTTGGAACTCAGTAAAGACTTTTGAATGACCAGGAATCTGAGTTTCTTGTTGATGCCCTAATTCAACTCTTTTCTAATAATGCAGCTATTTATATATAAATGCTTGTCCCTTCTGTTTTCTAAAAGGGAAGTAGGAAATAGAAAAGAATAGAGCACTAAAAGATTTTAAATTAGGACTCAATAAAGAGAGGAAGAAGAAGCTATAAAGTAGGATCCAGAATGATATCTATTAACAATTTAGTTAGCTGGGACCTGAGAAATAGCGTCAAACCTGATTTTATACAATTAATTAAACACAAGATAATCTAACATATAAAGAGTTAATTGAAGATTAAAGGGAAGTAGCTCTTTAAATTCAAGAGAAATTTTTTTCATTTCTTTCAAATTGACAAGAAAAAAATAGTGCATTGTGTAAGATGGAACTGTAGGACTACATAAAACATTATATTTTATATTTTGTCAATGTTAAAAAAAGTTAATATATCACTTGACTTCATTTTACATAAGGTGCATTCCAAAGGAATGCAGAAATTAAAATTATAACAGATGGGGAAATGGAATTGCTTATTCTCAGAATCATGTGTCATTCTAGTCCTGGCAACATGATGTTTTGACTCAATGTGGACCTTCCCATTTTGCCACAAACACATAAAAATATTAGATAAACTAAAATATATTAAATACATAACCTAAAGAAAAAGAAATAAAGAAAGGAAAATTTCCAGGTGCCACAAACAGAGAAGAAACTGGCGGCTTGAAGAGTAACATCTTGAGCTGACAAAGTGGTAGTGAGTGGCCAAGTGTAATACTAGAAAATACTAAAAAAAAAAAAAAAGAGGAGCTTGGCTTCTAAAGTCTATATAAGGAAAGGAGAAATAGGCTTGTGGCAGGAGAAGACCTTGAAATCATGGCACCAGGAAAGCAGCAAGAAAGCTTAACTCTCCTCAGGGCACTTTCTGGGAAAAACAAAGCTTCTGTGAAAATCTGAAAGTACAAATGCATAGCATATTGTGAGTAGAGTTCAAATTTACGTTATTTATGTAGTGTGGAAATTTGAAGACTAGGGGTCAATATGAGCAATTACATCAGGAAAACAAGCAATAAAACTTTGTTGTCTCTTGCTTAGATGGCATAATTTCTATTGATTGATCATCAAATTCACTGATACTTTCCTCTGTCATTTCATTTCTGCTTGTTTAGCCTCTCCAGTGAATTTTTATGTTATTGTATTTTTGATTTCTAAAATTCCCATTGGTTCTTTCTTATAACTTCTTTTTTTTTTTTTTTTGCCTAGGACTTCTAGCTTTCCATTTGTTTCAAGAGTGTTTTCCCTTTATGGAAGGATGGTTATAATAGCTGTTTTAAAGTTTTTGTTGATGATTCCAATACATGGGTCATCTCAGGGTTGTTGTCTATTAATTGGCTTTTGCTGCTTGAGAGTTGTTGAGGTATGCCCAGTTCTCTATATGTTAAGTAATTTGGGATTATATCCTGGACATTTTGAACATCATATAAATCCTATTAAAATTCCTTGAAAATGTTGGCAATCAGCCTGGTTAGGTTCAGACTGAATGTTATGATTTAACTTCTATTCATTATAGTTCCAATATCAGTTTAGTTTCCAGAGCCTTGGTGGTGATATTATTCACCCAACATGTGTACCATCCAGGTGCTAACCTGGGACCTGAGAAATCATCGACATCAGAGTTCAGTTCTCAAAGCTTTGGGTATGTTGATCCATGCCTAGCTCATGGGTGAGCCATGGACTTTACATAGAGATTTAAAAGAATCCTTTTTCCAGACTCATTCTCTTCATGATTACTACATATCTCTATGTACTAGGGGCCTATTTAGGAGAGCTTTGGCTATTATGCCAGGGTACTGGCATCCCTATACTCTCACGCACTTTACACAGTTGGGTCCAATGTGGGAAAAAGCAGTAAGAGAAAAGAGAGAAAGAGAAAAAGGATTCCTCCTGCTCTTTTTAGATGATAAGAACACTTTTCACCAGTTTCTCTGGCAAGTAAAAAGGATTGTTTTCTCTCAGAATTTTCGGTGCTTGCAAGTCCCCTGCTGTCACCATCTCTGCCACCTCTGTTGTTGCCGCCACCACTATGGGATGCAGCTGTACAACTGGGGCTTGACTTGGAGCAGGGCTGGAAGAGTAAACAAAGAAAGTAAAAAACATGGGAATTTTCTCCCACATGCTCCGTTTCATAGTGGTCGCCCTCCCTACTTTCTGCAGCAGAAACATAAATGCTTTTTTTTTTTTGATCGTCTCTGCGCATGCCTGCTGCACAGTTCCAGGATTTAGGCTGCTTTAGAGCCTAAGCCTGGAGAGAAGGAAAAGAAAATAAAACTGAGAACTTGCCACTGCAGGGGTCTTTGAGTTTTGATTTCCCTCCCTAATCCATCTGCTATTTACTTTACAGGGTCTTCAGATAGTTGTTCATGTGTTCTGTCCAAGGTTTTTCATTTTTTTAATGGAAGACATAGGGTGTATGTTCACTGTATATTAGCCAATTCTGGAAGTCTTACCTTGTATTTTAAGAGGATCATTTTTGCTATTATTTCGAGATAGACTATAAACAGGAGAAGCGTTGGAAGTAGCAGCCCATTTAAGAGACAGTTGTATTAATCCAGGTGAGAAGTGATGGTAGCTCAGTGGAGG
The DNA here is from genome assembly GCF_030014295.1 of Loxodonta africana. Classification (NCBI taxonomy): domain Eukaryota; kingdom Metazoa; phylum Chordata; class Mammalia; order Proboscidea; family Elephantidae; genus Loxodonta; species Loxodonta africana. Next base: position 47,464,227 of record NC_087345.1, read on the forward strand.
TGATGGGAAGTGGTTAGATGCTGGATGTGCTTCAAAGGTAGAACTAACAGGATTTCCTAAACTGATAATGTATGTGAGAGAAAGATTTAAAAAATATGAGAGACTTCACTTTTGACTATTATAACTAGTATCAGAACAACCAATACAACTAAAAACAACTGTAAATAGTGAGCAATAAATAAATAGTTGTTACGAGTGAGAACAAACAAATGCACTGTGATGCCTCTCTGCCTTGGAAGGCTATGGGGTGATAAAAGGGAATGAGAAAGGTCAAATTGTACAGATATGGAAAGATTTCCAAGATATATTGATAACTGAAAAAAAATCTATCTGCAGTAAATTATGGATAGCAGCCTATTATTTTATAAATAGAGGAAAAATACATACATGAACATTTATACACCCAGCCCTGACTTTTGACATGGTTAGGTTTCAAAGACCGCATCCTTATGTTTTATACAGAAAGAGTAGGGGCCACACCCTGTCTTCCGTACTGGTGTCCCCCACTCCCTGGTTGCTCACTGCCTGTGTGTGCCCCTGGTGTGTCTCGGGATGTGCAAGGCATAGAGGGGCCCCTTCCCCACCATGCCTTCCCCACCACTGCAGAGCCTGTAGGTTGGTGATGGTGGTAGTGGTGGTGGTGGACACCGCCTGTCGCCTCCCGCCGCCAGCCCTTGGTGGGGACACTGCTTGTCTTCCACCGGCTGCCTCCCACCACCCACCCTAGATAGGGACCCCTCTCATTCTCCATTCACTTTGGCTGCAGCCCCGTAAAGCCCCTTTCTCTCTCCTTTCCTTCCCGCCTCCCCGGCAGCTTTAGGCCCTCACACAGCCTCCCCATGCCTTCCCTGTGACCTTGCATCTTCCCACTAGTCACCTCACACCTTCCATGGCCAGACCAAGACGTCCTGGATGAACGGAAGAAGGCTTCCCACAGCTGGTCGACCACTGTCCCTCGTGTGGCCCAGTTGTCACCAGGGCCTCCAGTGTAAGGCTTGGAGTGACCCGGGGTGCCCTCCCCGGTGTGGGACTCAGACCATTGGAGTCACCACCTGAGAAGTTTTTCAAAGTTGTCATAAATACCAAATGTCAGATGATGAGATAATTGATAAGTGAGGATTAGGTGTATATATATATATATATATATATATATATATATATATATATATATATAAAGTGCTGGCAGTTTATGGTGGTAGGAAAAATTCTTTTCACTGTATGCCCTGTAACATTTTTTTTTTGTTTGATCCAAGAGTATGTATTGCCTATTCAAAAATTAAACTAATTTTAGAAAATTGTCAAAGTATTATAGTATCAAAATTTAATCAACAGCTATTCATTCAGAACCTGCCATGTTCAAGCCATTGTTTCGGAAATTAGGGCATCTAAAGATGAATAAGACACAGACAGATCCTGCCTGTAAAAATGATGTAGTGGTTGGGGAGATTTCTTTTACTTTACAGAGTCCGCATGCAATAACAGCTAAATAAAAATGACTGGCAGACAGCATAATTTCAAATCACTATCAATTAATAAATTTCCACAGCTACTCATTCCAGGGGTGTTGCATAATTAAACTCATTTCTTATTTACTTTTTATTGTCCCTCAATTTTTGCACATGAATTAGAATAGCAATGAAAAATAAGATTCACAGCAACCCTACTACCCTAATGCAACTATTTCTTATTGTGTTCAGTTTCTTTTATTTCTTGACCATACAAATGAATAATTTCAGTTTTCATTCTGATACACTTGACACAATTTTTCTCCATTATATTAAATGGATTTCCCATGTGGCTGTTGTCATCACAGTCATAATTTTACGGACTGATTTACTTGGTGTACAATTTATCATTTTTCTCTAATCAGATATTTAGACTTTTTAAAACATTTGTCATTAAAATTAATATTAAAATGAACATCTCAACGCACAAAGCTGTGTTCTTCTTTTCATTTAATTCCTCAGGATTAATTACCAGAAATGAGATTACTGAGTGAAAGTATACATATATTTGTAGTTCCTGGTAATTCCTCATGAACTGCTTTTCAATATTATCTTACTGGCAATAATTATGTTAGGATCATAGAATTATGAGTGATTTAATTTCAATTTTTGATTTGCATTTATTTTATTATAATTGAGAAATGCATTCAACAATCTGTCCCTTACTTGGATTCTACTTTAGTATATTTTTATTTTTCTTGATTACTTCTATACATCATCTCTGCATCCATGGAAATTTTTGATCAACTGTATATATATTAAGAGCCACCTTTACTGATTATCTAGAAAAATTGGTAATTGAGGAACAGGACGTGTACAGGTGTTGTTAAATATCATGGCTAAACAGAAAGTCTTATAATACATTCTCAGGAGAGAGAAAAGAGCATGAGGCAAATAAGGCCTGGGGCTTAGAATTAAATCACCTCTAGTACCTAGAGGAGGCTCTCTGTTCCAGGCCAGAGATGTGTTTGGACATGAGTGTGTTGTATTTGAAATAAATGTTATTTGATGCTGTGTATTGGAGTGGTTTAGAAATCCCCCAGTTTGTATATGTGTATTAATCTCAATCATATAAGTTATGCTGGTTACTCAAGGACAACCAAACCTTTTCCACAAGCATCCAAGCCTTTATTTGTTTATGAAACTAGAGTGACAGCTCTAGAAAGAAGCCCATAAAATATAGTCATAAAATTAAAAGACTGTTAATTTGGACAGAGGACTTCTTGCCCCCCAAAAATACTTCTTAATATACATAGATGTACAACAAACCACAATTATTTTAAAGGGAAAATATTTTGTAAGAGCAAATCCAGATGATGTCCAGTGGAAGAAGAGAGAACATGGAAATAAACCATAGAAAGTGGACGGGGTAAACAAAATAGGCAGACCTATTAAATAGTGACTATGCCCATTTATATTACCACTAGAAATGCATGATCGTTCAAGTTCCACCATAACCTTATGAACATTATCACAAATTTCAGCACCTTGTAAAATGTATTAAAAATTACTAGATGATATTATTGCAAAGGAATTTTCTAGAAAAAAATTTAATACTTAACCCATGATTTTTTTTTGTTAGATATTATATGAAAGTATTTTCTTACATGTAACAGTATTGCATTTCTAGCACAAACCTAAGCATCATGTTATTTTTTCCTTTAATGTGTAATTGAATTCTATTTAATATCATTATTTTAAAGAAATTGTCCACTATAATCATTGAAAAGGGAGAAACTGGCCAATTTCATTTATAAAGCTGTCTTTTTCTGTGCCTCGTTATTAGGCTCACACAATAGATTTCAAGGTAATCATCATTCACGGAGCATCTACTCTGTATCAGGCATGTACTAGGCAATTAGGATACAACTGAACTAAACAGAACTTGCAGAAGCTAATTAGAGAGAAACTCAATAAAGTGAGCTCAATATTCAGCCTTCTTCATTTCTCCATAAGGAATTTGCTGATTCTCGGCCTAGAAGAGAAACTATTACGCCAGACAGAACGACGGTGACTGGTAAAAGGCAGGGACACTTTTGGCAAGCTTATGGGGCTCAAGAAACAAAAATTGAAGTTGAAGCCTCCCAAATTAGCCAAGAATTAAAGGTTTATAGCCTCTGAGAGACGAGAGGCTCAGAGGAGGGAACCCTATATTTGAATATCATCTCTTCAAGGAATTTGCCAAATTCTTAAGCTGCAAAATGTAACAGGTCAAGAAACCATATATATATATATATATATATATATATATACATACATACATATATACTGGGGGTGGGATATATATATATATATATATATATAGGTCATGGTCACATCTTTATGCTTTGTCTCCCATATTTTTACTCTCCCACATATATAACCCAGGGATAAATTACCTTTACCTTCTAGATTTGAATTAATTTACAAGTCTAGGTAATATTTCTTTTGACAACAGATAATCCCTTAGCAAGTGAAAATTACAGTAGTAGATATGCAGTACATCCATAGTGGAAAAGGTCCTGGAAGTTTGAGTTTGGAAAAAAAAAAAAAAGAGGAGAGGATTTGGGGCATAAAGTTGTGCTTTTTACTGGCTATAGGATTCAGAGCAATTGCTTTTTAAATTTGTCTAGCTGATTCTGACAGTTCTGGTAATGTTCAGTGGCCAAGTCGTACTTTCTGATCGTACTAGTATAGTGTGGGAAGGAGTTACTCATAGTATTCCTATTTGGTTGAAGAATCATAGGAAAATAATGATAGACTTAAAATAATAAACAATACGTTGTACAGAATAAGGCTAGAAAGCAGAGCAGAGAGTTTGGCAGTCTTAGAGTGGTAATGAAACAAAAATTTGAGTTCAGGATCTCCAAGGAGGAGGAGCCTTAGTAAACACCTGGGTTCCTATTTGAGGGTTATTTTCTAGAAGTAGAAGTGAACCAGATGTACACTGATCCATCCTACTCTAGCAGCCCTCCAAAGGGTATAATAAATCCCCTTTTAAGGAAGATAAAATCATGCAGTCTCTCCAATTTTTCACACAGAGTATCTACTATTGTGTAAGAAGAAATTGTGTAGGAGAGTATAATCCAATCTTGTGTATATTAGTTCACAATGAGATTCCTCGGACAAGAGGTGGGCCAAGATGGAGTACTCAGACTATTCCGGTGATCCCTCCTACAGCAAAGACCCAAAAAAAAAACAGGTGAATTGATTATATATGTGACAAGCTAGGAGCCCTGAACATCAAAGGCAAAGTTAGGAAATCAGACTGAGCAGCAGGGGGAGGGAGAAACAGTTCAGAAGCTGCAAGGCGTTCCCGGGCCTGACTTGGTAGGAACTGGCGCCGTTCAGGCACAATCCCTTGGCATGACCGTGGCGGGGTTCGCCATAATATTCAGGAATACAGTTTCCTTAGCCACAGAGAGTGAGCCGCACAGAGTCTACTCATGCCTCCGGATCAGCAAAGAACAGTGCTCTCAGCAAAAGATAAGTGCTTGTGTCTTATTTATTGTGCCTCTAGCCCCCCAAGCTGGCTTCAGTGGTTGTCGATTTCCCTGAGCTTGAGATAGGTCCTGCTGTATGCCCTGAGCCATTGTCCTGGGCTTGGAGAAGGAACAAATTAACAAATGGGGGAAAAATACTTTGCTTACTCCCCTAAGCTGGCAACTCAGGGAAGGTCCAGCTCCTGTCCAGGAACAAATGGTCCACGGACTTTGAATTCCTTTCACCCCTGCATGAACCAGTATGGGCCCATTTCAGCAGTTTAGGCCTTTGTTGGAAGAGTGCAATGGTGTATGTGCCTGAGATCTGACTTCAACTGTTTCAGCTGTGCAGTGGACAGGCGGGTTTTTGATGTTTGACACTGCTCTGCCTATTGCGCAGGGTCCTCACCTACCCACATCAGGGCCCTGAGGGCTGGCGGCTTCACCCACACCACCTAGCCACCCATGACAAGAGTCCAAGGATAAGTGGTGCCTCCTAGTCCTTACAGCCAAAAGCACTGGGTGCCCATGGTCTGACTGCACTCTATGGAACAGGGATGCATTTTCCTCACACATGCTCGGGGGATGGTTGTCAGCCCCCCACCTTGCTCAGAGTGTGACGCCCTGCTGCAACCAGAAAAAGAATGTTTTCTTCTGTGTTTAAATCTTTTCTTCAGTTCTTGTAATAGCGGTCTTATACAATATTTGTCCTTTTACAACAGACTAATTTCATTCAGCATAATGCCTTCCAGATTCATCCATGTTATGAGATGTTTCATGGATTCATCATTGTTTTTTAGCATTGCATAGTATTTCATTGTGCAAATATACCATAGTTTGTTTATCCATTCACCCATTGATAGGCACCTTGGTTCATTTCCATCTTTTTGCTATTGTGAACAGTGCTGCAGTGTACGTGGGTGTGCATATACCTATTCATGCGAGGGCTCTTATTTCTCTAGTATATATTCCAAGGAGTGGGATTGCTGGATCGTATGGTAGTTCTATTTCTAGTTTTTGATGGAAGCACTAAATCAATTTCCAAATTGGTTTTACTATTTTATATTCTCACCAGCAGCATATGAGTGTTCCAGTCTCTCCACAACCTCTCCAACATTTATTATTTTGTGTTTTTTGGATTAACACTAGCTTTATTTGGGTGAGATGGTATCTCATTGTAGTTTTGATTTGTACATCTATAATGGCTAATGATCGTGAGCATTTGCTCATGTATCTGGTAGCCACCTGAAAGTCTTCTTGGCTGAAATGCCTTTTCATTTCCTTGGCCCATTTTTTTAAATGGCTTGTTTCTCTTCTTGTCATTGAGGTTTTGCAGTATCTTTTAGATTTTAGAGATTAGACGCTGATCGGATTTGTCATAACCATGTAGTAGGGCTCATAGCATTGTCCCTATGTTTTCTTCCATGATCTTTATCATTTTAGATTTTATATTTAGGTCTTTGATCCATTTCGAGTTAGTTTTTGTACATGGCGTGAGGTATGAGTCTTGTTTCATTTTTTTCCTGATGGATATCCAGTTATGCCAGCACTGTTTGTTAAAGAGACTGTCTTTTCCCCATTTAACTGATTTTGAGCCTTTGTCAAACATCAGCTGCTCATAAGTGGATGAATTTACATCTGGATTTTCAATTCTGTTCCATTGGTCTATGTATCTGTTGTTGTACCAGTACCAGGCTGTTTTGACTACTGCAGCAGTATAATAAATAAAAAAAACCAAACCCAGTGCCATCGAGTTGATTCCAACTCATAGCGACCCTATAGGACAAGGTAGAACTGCCCCACAGAGTTTCCAGGGAGCACCTGGCGAATTCAAACTGCCGATCCTTTGGTTAGCAGCTGTAGCACTTAACCACTACACCACCAGGGTTTCTGGCGGTATAATAGTTTCTAAAATCAGGAAGTGTGAGGCCTCCCACTTTGTTCTTCTTTTTCAGCAATGCTTTACTTCTCCAGGGCCTCTTCCCTTTCCATATGAAGTTGGTAATTTGTTTTTCCATCCCTTAAAAAAAAGTGCCATTGGAATTCTGATTAGGATTACTTTGTATCTGTAGAATAGACATTTTCACAATGTTGAGTCTTCCTATCCATGAGCAAGGTTTGTTTTTCCACTTATGTAGCTCTCTTTTGGTTACTTCAGTAGTGTGTGGTAGTTTTCTTTGTATAGGTCTTGTATGCCTCTGGTTAGACTTATTCCTAAATATTTTATCTTCTTGGAGGCTATTGTAAATGGTACTGATTTGGCGATTTCCTCTTCAACGTTCTCTTTGTTGGTGTAGAGGAATCCAATGATTTTTGTATGTTTATCTTGTATCCTGATACGTTGCTGAATTTTTCTATTAGTTCCAGTAATTTTCTTGTGGATTCTTTGGGGTTGTCTGTGTATAAGATCGTATCATATGCAAATAGAGATACTTTTACTTCTTCCTTACCAATTTGGAAGCCCTTAATGTCTTTTTCTAGCCTAATTGCTCTGTGTTGTTGACAGTTCCTTTTTTCCACTTAATTTTCTGTGCTGAGTTGCTTTTCTTTGTATATTTTCTTTTCTTCCTTTTCATTGTTGTTGCTTGTGTTTTATTTGCTGAGTCTGTGTTTTTCTTGTTTTTTATCTTGATGTGTAGGATTGTTAGTTTCCTTTGTGGTTACCTTAATATTTACCCCTATTTTTCTAAGTTTAAACAAATCTTTTATTTCTTTATATCACCTTGACTTCCTCTCCATATTGAAGATCTATGACTAGAATTTTTATTCCCTCATTTCTGTTTTAATGTTGTCATCTTTTATGTAATGATGTGTCTGTTTCCCTGTTTTTGGTGTTTTTTTATCTCGATTTATTTTTGTGATTTCCCTATTTGGGTTCATATCTGGTTGTTCTGTCCTGTGTTCTAGCCTTGGGTTGTTATCTGATGTTATTGGTTGTCTAACCAGAGGACTTCCTTTAGTATTTCTTGTAATTTTGGTTTGGTTTTTGCAATTTCCCTAAACTTCTGTTTATGTGGAAATGTCCTAATTTTGCCTTCATATTTGAGAGACAGTTTTTCTGGATATATAATTCTTGTTTGGCAATTTTTGCCTTCAAGTTTTTTTATATGTCCCATTGCCTTCTTGCCTGTATGGTTTCTGCTGAGTAAAAAATGACTCTCCTTTGTAGGTGACTTTTTGTTTATTCCTAGCCACTCTTAAAATTCTCTCTTTATCTTTGGTTTTGGCAAGTTTGATTATAATATGTCCTTGTGACTGTCTTTTGGGATCTACCTTCTTTGAGGTTCGATGAGCATCTTGGATTGATATCTTCTCATCTTTTACGATATCAGGAAAGTTTTCTGCCAAAAAGTCTTCAAGAATTCTTTCTGTATTTTCTGTTATCCTTCCCTGTTCTGGTACTCCAATCACTTGTAGGTTATTCCTCTTGACAGAATCCCACGTAATTCTTAGTGTTTACATTTTTTAATTCTTTTATCTGATTTTTCCTCAAATATGTTGATGTCAAGTTCTTTATCTTCAATCTCACTAATTCTGAATTCCTTTGCCTCAGTTCTGCTCCTATGACTTTCTATTGAGTTATCTAATTCTGAAATTTTATAGGTATCTTTTGGATTTCCATTTGCTATCTCTCTATGGATTTTTGAAGCCTATTAAATTTGTCATTATGCTCTTCTCTAATCTTCTTAAGTTCCTCTAATGCTTTGTCTGTGTGCTCCTTTGCTTGCCTGATCTCCTTCTTGATTTCTTGAAGAGTTCTGTATGTTAAATCTTTTGAATTCTACCTCTGGTAATTCCCAAAAGTTATCTTCATCCAGAAGATTTCTTGATTCTTTGTTTTGGGACCTTGCTGAAGCCATCATGGTTTCCTTCTTTAAGTGATTTGATATTGGCTTTTGCCTCTGAAAAAAAAAAAAAAAAAAAATTTGCCTCTGAGCCATCAATAAATTATGATATTTATTTATTTATTTTGCTTACTGTGTCTTAGCTTCTTGTTTAGTTTTGATATGCCCAAAGTGGCTTCTCAGTTGGGCCAGTTTGATTATTGGCTCCTCTGAATCTCTAACATCCTGTAACTAGGTGGTTAGAGCTGTTACTTGGTATATGAACCCAGGAGTTTGTTTACTTTTCTTGTATGGATTCAGCTCAGGTGTCCAGGTAGTAGGTCATCAAGTGTGTGGTGCAGGCTCTCACCTACACTGTTAGATGAGCAGGGGTGATTGGTTTAAGCACAGGTATGTGGCTGCAGTAGGGGGTCATGTGCTAAGCAAGGCAGGGGCTGACAACCACCCCTGAGCACCTGTGAGGAAAGCATGTCCCTGTTCCTTAAAACATGTAGGTGGCTGGGTTTTGCAGCCAGACTATGGGTACCTAATGCTGTTGGTCGTAAGGACTAGGAGGCACCACTTCTTTTTGGGCCCCTGTTGTGGGTGGCTACATGGCATGGATGGAGCCATCAGTCCTCAGGCCCCTGATGTGTATAGATGAGGACCCTCCTTAATAGGCAGCATGGTGTCAAATGTCACAAACATGCCTTTCCACCATATAGCTGAAACAGTTGAAGTTAGCTTAAGGTTGTTCTGTGTTAATGAGGGCATATGCTATTGAAATGGGCCCACACAGGCCTATGCAGGGGTGAGAGGCATTCAAAATCCATGAACCCGTTATGCCTGTGCCTCACCAAAGGAGCTGTTTCTGCACTGAGCTCCTCATTAGGGGAGCTGGCAGATTATGTTTTTCCTGATTGTTAATTTATTCCTTTTCCAAGGCCAGAAGAGTGGCTCAGGTCGCATGACAGGTCCTACTTCCAGCCCAGGAAAAGTGGCTATCACTGAGGCCAGCTCAGGACTCTGTGCAGAGTGGGAAGGGATCAGGTAAATGGGAGAGAGTTCCCCCCCACCAAAGGGATGTTTTTTGATCCACATGGTAGATTAGATGCACGTACTTATCTTTTGCCAATTGAGTGCCGCCTTTCCTGACTCTGGAGCCATGAGTGGACTCTCCGCCGCTAGGTCTCTACCAATGTGAAAAATGCATCCCAAATGCCACTGCTTGTCTCACCTTGCTCAGGCCAGGGGATCCGGCCTACAGAGTCCAGCTCCTCAAGGCATTTGTACTGTCTCTCCCTCCCCCTGCTGCTCAGTCTGATTCCTCAACTTGGCCTTTATTGTTCAGGGCTCCCATACTGTCATATATAATTGATTCACTTGTTTTTTCGGGTCTTTGTTATAAGAGGGACCACAGGAAGAGTCTAAATTCTCTGCCATCTTGGCCCCTCCTCCCAAGGAGTTGATCTTAATTTTTTTTAATCTATAAATAGAATCCAACTTTAATTTTCCAGAGATGAAGAGAAACAGTTGTCCCAAGATTTTAAAAAAAAAAAAAGCCAAATACCAAAAAGAAGAATAATAAGAGACCAAAAGCTACATCATTGTGATATCTTGAGCAACAAGAATGAACAGATGATCCAGAAATTTTCCAAGGAGGGTAAAAAAATACATAAACAAAAGAGACCCCATTGAAGTGAATTAGAGCCATACACAAAGATTCAATACTGAGTAAATGTTAAAAAGAGTGACACAAGGCATTCAAAGTTCTGAAATTCTATGCCCTGACAAGAATCATTCAATTAGAAGTCAGGACCTCATGCATATATTTTTAAGTAAACAACAACTAGTATAATATACTTCCAAATAAACCCTTTCTGAAGTAATTGCTGGAGGGTATAATCCAGCAAAACTAAGGTAAAAATGCATAGCTACACGAAATGAAGTGCTGAAGATTTAGGTGAAAACATCCCTGCTATGTATCAGGCCTAGAAAACAATTAGTATAAAATTAAATCAGAATATTAGTGAGTTCCAAGAAGAATGCCTTAAAATAGAAAGATAAGATATTATCATGCATTGAATTGTGCCCCCCAAAAATATATGTCAACTTGTGGCATCTCCTGTTGGGAGGGGAGATGAGAGGGCAGGTGTGGCCAGAAGCTACCCAAATGTACTCGAGGAGAGAGAGGGGAGGGAAGTACTGAGCTATTTTATCAGAGGGAGAGCAATTAGGAGTGTATAGCAAGGTGTATGTAAATTTTTGTATGAGAGACTGACTTGATTTGTAAACTTTCACTTAAAGCATAATAAAAATTGATTCAAAAAAAGAAAAAAATATATGTATGTCAACTTGGCTAGGCCATGATTCCCACTATTGTGTAGTTGCCCTCCATTTTGTGATCTGATGTAATTGCCTTTGTGTTCTAAATCCTAATTTCTGCCTGTGGTTAATAAGCCAAGATTAAAACCAAAAATGAAACCCATTGCCATCAAGTTGATTCCAATTCATAGCAACACTATAGGACAGAGTAGAACTGCCCCACAAGGTTTCCAAGGAATGACTGGTAGATTTGAACTGTCAATCTTTTGGTTAGCAGCTAAGCTCTTAACCACTGCACTACCAGGGCTCCAAGGCAAAATCAGGTTATGTTAAAGAGGTACCCTTGCTCAGGTAGCAGCTCTCGTGGGAAGTTTCCCTGGGGTGTGGCCTGCAACACCTTTTATCTTACAAGAGATAAAAGGAGAGAGAAGTAAGCAGAGAGAGAGGGACCTCATTACCACCAAGCAAGAAAAGCCAGGAGCAGAGCACATCCTTTCAACCTGGGCTCCTTGTGCTGAAAGCACCTAAACTAAGAGAAGATTGATGACAAGGACCTCCCCCCAGAGCCAACAGAGAGAAAGACTTCCCCTGGAGCTGGTGTCCTGAATTTGGACTTCTAGCCTACTAGACTGTGAAAGAATAAATTTCTGTTTGTTAAAGCCATCCACTTGTGTTATTTCTGTTATAACAGCACTAGATAACTACGAATTTGGTGTCAGAAGTTTGGGGGGCTGCTCTAACAGGTACCTAAAATGTGGAAGCAGTTTCAACTATGAATGCGTAGAAGCTGGAAGAGTTTCAAGGTGCTTAATAGTAAAAACCTAGATTGCCTTGAACAGACTATTGGTGGAATTATGGACACCAAAGGCAATTCTTATGAGGGCTTAGAAGGAATTGAGGAGAGCTGTAACATCAGAGATGGCACAGATGGCAAGAAGCAGCAGAAGAGAAACAGCAGCAGCAAAACCAGAAGACCAGCGCGAGACAGAGTAGGAGCCGACCCACAGAGCAAGAGAGCTTATTGCCTTCAGGCAATAAGCTGGGTAGTGTGGCTCAGGGCAGTTGATGGAGCTATGTATGCCAACCCATGGAGTGAGAGATCTGGGTGCCTTCGGGCCAAGGCTTACTGGTAGAGTAGAGTGCTTCTAGGCACTTATTGGTAAAACTAAAGAGTTCCGTAATAGTTGCATGAGCAGTGCAGAAGCTGGGTTGGCCCAAGAGCCCAGAGGCCCCAAGAGGCCAAGGAGCCAGGAAACAGAAGTTGAAGAGACAAGGAGCACAGGAAGCAGAACTGCTTCAGTCTCAAAGGGTACGGCCACAATCTCTGGGATCTCAAATGGTAGAACCACAGCCTGCTGGGTCTCAAGGGTGGGACCATGGTCTCCTAGGTTTCAAAGAGTCAGATCTTCAACAACTCTGTTCCCGAGTGTGGGACTGCCTTTCACGAGTGCCAGTGGGTTGGGGCCAGATCCACTGCCTGAAGCTAAGGGGGCAAGGCTGCCAGCCCAAAGAGCAGAACAGGGCCTGCTGGGAACAAGGTGATGGGGTCGCCACTCAGGTGCACTAGGAGAATGGGGCCATCCAATGCCAAGGAAGTAGAGCTGCTATCCCAGTAGGCCTGGAAAGCAGAGCTGAAGCCCAGGGCTGAGAGACCTCCATCAAGAATCTGGAAAGCATGGCCAACACCCAGAGTCTGGAGGCCAGGGCCATTGCCTAGGTGGTCTCAGAGAATAGAGTATTATTTTCAAGGCTTGAGAGCTAATGTAAGTTGTTCCACCGGGCTTTTGAATTGTTTAGCGCTCTTCCAATTTCTCCCATTTGTAAGGAAAATGTCTACCTTGTGCCTGTTCCACCATTGTACTTCAGAAGCAGGTAACTTGTATTCTAGATTTTACATAAGTCATGAATTGAATTGTGTCCCCCAAAAATATGTGTATCAATTTTGCTAGGCCAAATTCCCAGTATAGTGTGATTGTCCACCATTTTGTCATCTGATGTGATTTTCCTATGGGTTGTAAATCCTACCTCTATGATGTTAACAAGGTAGGACAGGCAGCAGTTATGTTATTGAGGCAGGACTCAATCTACAAGATTGGATTGCGTCTTGAGCCAATCTCTTTTGACATAGAAAAGAGAGAAGCGAGTAGAGAGATAGGGGGACCTCATACTACCAAGAAAGCAGCACCGGGAACAGAGTGCATCCTTTGGGCCTGGGGTCCCTGCAGCTGAGAAGCTCCTCCACCGGGGAAGACTGATGACAGAGACCTTCCTCCAGAGCCGACAGAGAGAGAAAAGCTTCCCCTGGAGCTGATGCCCTGAATTCGGACTTCTAGCCTTCTAGACTGTGAGAGAATAAATTTCTCTTTGTTAAAGCCACCCACTTGTGGTGTTTCTGTTATAGCAGCACTATATGACTAGGACAACAGATAAAGAGGAATATTGACCCAGGATGGAATTCAGACTTGGAGTTGATTTATGACTTTTGGGATTATAAAATGAGGTGAAAGTTTTTTATACATGGAAAAGACATGAATTTTGGGGGGGACAGAGGGTAGAATGTCATGGTTGAATTGTGTCCCCCCAAAATATGTGTCAGCTTGGCTAGGCCAACTTCCAGTATTGTGTGGTTTTTCTCCATTTTGTGATCTCATATGATTGTCCTATGTGTTGTAAATCCTAATCTCTGCCCGTGGTTAATGAGGCAAGATTAGGTTATGTTAAAGAGATTAGGGTGGGATACAACACCCTTACTCACATCACAGCCCTGAACCAATGTAAGGGGAGTTTCCAGACCTGTATCATCTTTTATCTAACAAGATATAAAAGGAGACAGAAGGGAGCAGAGAGAGGAGAACCTCCTACCACAAAGAAAGAAAAGCTGTGAGCAGAGTACATCCTTTGGACCCAGGGTACCTGTGCTGAGAAACTCCCAGACCCATGGGGAGACTGATGACAATGACCTTCACCTAGAGCCAATAGAAGGAAAAGGCTTCCTTTGTGAGAGAATAAATTTATGTTTGTTAAAGCCATTCACTTGTAGTATGTCTGTTATAGCAGCACTAGATAACTACAGCAACAAAGAGAATGAATAAAGAGTGTGTGATATCAGTAATATAATAAGAACAACATTTGGATCCTCTCTTAATTAACAAGCAAGGCAGCTATACAACAGGTTGGGGAGACTTTTAAAAAATATATTGCTAAAATGTGAGGTAAATTAAAATGTGCAATGATTTTGAGCCAATACTGAAGTCTAAATAAAAGGAATTTATTTCACATGGATGTTAGGAAGTTTTTCATTGATGGGTTCAGGGTTTGTGACACTGGACTGAATGTAAATAAATAGAATTTGCACATATCATTGTGATCTATGATATTTTATACACACACACACACACACACATATATGCATATATGCATATATAGTGTATTTGGGTGACACAAACAGTTAAGTGCTCAGCTACTAACCAAAAGGTTGACAGCTCAATCCCAGCCACAAGCACCTGAAGGAAAGACTTGCTACAACTCTATGAAGCTCAGTTCGACTTTGCACCATATGGCGTCACCATGAGTTGGAATTAACTCAATGGCAATTGGTTTCGCACATATATGTATATATACTCTTCATAATAATGTGAATATTTATTAGCTACATATACTTAAAATGAGAAAAAATGTAGACATATTGTTACCAGGTAAAATGTAATTTTATCAACTTAATGTAAATTGAAAGTTCAAATGACAGAATACAAAAGTACAAAGGAGAGGAGGAGGGGTAGAAGTAGGTTCAAACAAGTAGTTTTACCTTAATGCTATTGCAATATAAGATCCAGCAATTGCTGAGTGGGGTAGGAATTTTTCTGACTCTTTGTAAATTGGCTGAGCCCCACAAATGAACCATGAGTCTAAATTTTATCTAGTCTAAATGTTATTATAATTTTATTGGCACCTAGGGCAGTGATTTGGAAAGTAAAGTATCTGGGGATACAAGTAGCTGCCTTCTTTGGCAATGTATTCTCTTGGAAATGTGTCAAAAGGGACTTGTTCCAAAAGTATATAGAGATTGACTTTTGCTTTGAAGCATAGTACTGGAAGGCATTAGCGTGTTTTTCCATAGGTAATATTGCTCCTTAAGTCACCGATTCAGTGATCAGATATTACAAATTGTAAAATGAACATATGGTAGCTTTGTGTTTGTTTTGTTTTTAAAGATGTCGTGCCTAATACAAAAGTTATGGTTACCCTTTAGTGTGAGAATTGAAAGTATTATATTTTGCATAGCAAATCTTTGTTATGTCATTTCTATTCTTTGTTAGTAATAGTGCCCATGAACATGTGCATAGATAAGCACATTAGGTTTGTTAACTTCAGCGGACGAACAACTACTGTAGTAGTTGATATTTACATAGAAAATGATAGGAAGCCTGACTCTAGTGCTGTATATTAAAATGTTCTCGGGACAGAAAAAAAAATAGGCAACACTTGTATGAATAGAACTTAAATTTGGTTGAAATTTGGAAATGGAATTAATCATTAAAATATCTTTTTGCTCTTTCTCTAGGAAATACTCTTTTTTAAAGTAAGAATAAAATGTAAGAAAATTAGGTAATCTGAAGGCAACTGTGGCCCCCATTTAGAACCTTGAGGTCAGCCACAACTTTATGTATGGTTTTCCTAACATTAAAAAAAAAAAATGAGTACATTATATTATCCTTGAATATATTGTGTTTGAATTATATTTTGTAGGTCTCAAATTTTTTTGTTAAATCTGAAAAAGATGAAAAATTGAGATTATTATGCGGAAATAATTAAATATTTCTTCGATGATTTCATTAGCATTCTCTTTAGGAATATTTGTAGGATACATAAAAGCTAAACTAAAGTATACACCTGTAATAGTTGTCTCAGTGGCCACAAATGAAATGGAAGCAAGCCATAAGTTTGTTAGGCTAAATGTGTCACATAATTGGTCTAATGGGCAGTAGCCTCTAAAAGGAAGTATTATGTTTGGTGATTGGAAAAGTTGTGTGACAGGGTTGTATTCTCTCACCTTACTTATTCAATCTGTATCCTGAACAAGTAATCTGTGAAGCTGGAGTATATGAAGAAGAATGCAGCATCAAGATTGGAGGAAGACTTAATACCTTGCAGTATGCAGATGCTATAACCTTGCTTGCAGAAACTGAAAACTTGAAACACTTACTGATGAAAGTCCAAGACTACAGCCTTCAGTATGCATTATGCCTGATTGTGAAGAAAATAAAAATCCTCACAACTGGACTGATAAACAGCATCATAATAAAATGGAGGAAAAAACTGAAGTTGTCAATGATTTCATCCTACTGGATTAAAATTCAAACATCATACAGTTAGCAATCATACAGCAGTCAAGAAATCGAAGTATTGTGTTGAGCAAATCTGCTACTAAAGACCTCTCTAAAATTAAAAAATAAATAAAAAATAAAACAAAAATGTCATTTTGATGACTAAGGTATGCCTGACCCAAGCCATGCTCTTTTCTGTTGCCTCATATGCATATGAAAGTTGGACAAAACAAAAGGAAGACAGAAGAATTGATGCATTTGAACTGTTGTGTTGGTGAAGAAAATTGAGTATACTATAAACTGTCAGAACAAACAGATCAGTGTTAGAAGAAATACAACCAGAATGCTCCTTAGAAACAAGGATGATGAGAAAAAAAAAAAAAAAAAAAATGAGACTTCGGTTTATTTACTTTGGAAATGTCATCAGGAAAGACCAGTGGTTAGAAAAGGATACCATGTTTGGTAAAGTAGAGGGTCAGTGAAAACAAAGGAAACTCTTCATTAGATAAATTGACACAAGAGCCACAACAATGGACTCAAACATACAAATGATCTTGAAAATGACACGGACCGGGCAATGTTTGGTTCTGTTATACAAAAGTTTGCCATGAGTCTGAGATGACTTGACAGCAACTAACGACATACCCCCCCTCCAATACACAGACACACACACACACACAAACACACTGAGAAGAGAGAACTGTATTGCTGGCTATTTAACATTTAAAAGAAGTGACATTTTTTCTCATCTAAATCTTTTGTATTTTAGGGATTTTTAAATACATCCGGGCAGGCTCTATTCAATGTATGTAAGGTACAATCAGTTGAAACCTGTCTGCTAAAGCATTATAAAAAAACAGTAGGGAAAGACAATTCAATTTTACTTAACTGTATTGTTTAACAGTGTTTGGCAAAAACTAAAAATTGCTATTTTTCAGAAATCAGTTTATTTCTTTTTGCCCTAGGTATGCTTTTCATCTTTGGAATAACAAAACTGTCATGGAGCAAAGAAGTAGTCTATTCGGTTCTTCAGGGCCTTATCTAATCAATTAAAAACAAATTCTCTTTTGACAGAAGATCCCCTAAAGCAAGCTTAAAACTCAGAACACAAATATAAAAAGGATTTAATTTCAAGTTGTAGTATGCTGTTGATTCTCCAGACAGAATGTTTTACTC
Source organism: Loxodonta africana (assembly GCF_030014295.1). Classification (NCBI taxonomy): domain Eukaryota; kingdom Metazoa; phylum Chordata; class Mammalia; order Proboscidea; family Elephantidae; genus Loxodonta; species Loxodonta africana. The sequence continues at coordinate 47,481,842 of NC_087345.1, forward strand.
TCAATTTTATTAAGAATACCCATACTTAAGTGGCTTCTTCATTGATCTTTCAACTCCAATTATTCATTTCACCAAAAGAAATTGCCTTTGCAATTCAAATATCAAGGTGTCATCCCTGGTGGGGGTGAATTTGAAAACCCTGCAATCTTCATTTCATTCTACTAGATAATCCTGATTTAATCTAGAACAATTAACAAGAAAAGTGAGTAAAGATGCAAGATGAAGAATTGGCAGAGCTGCCAGACTTGTCCAGATTAGATCATCACTGCATGGATTCATTGTTTGGTGTGAAAAGAATATCCCAAACAGGACTTCACTCTTATGTAAGCACACAGACACATTAAAAACACACACACACACACATACACACACACAAACAAAAAGCCTTCCTGCTGCTATGGCTTACCTTCAGAATTACTGTTAAGAATTGACTGAATGAATTTTAATAAGAGTTGAAAAAAGAGTAGTAAGGTGTCTTAGGTTGGGTTCTCTAGAGAAGCAAAAAAATTAAAGCATACAAATATATATATAGAGAGAGATTTATATCAAGGAAACAGCTCACACAGTTGCAGAGGCTGATACTTCTCAAGCCTGTGGATCAGGAGGCTTCTGTTGATTCACGTAACTTCAGGGGCTGGTGAACCCAAGATCCACAGGTTGGAGAGCAGGGCCCCCACTCTCAGGCTGTGAAAATAGATGAATCTCAAGGTCTGCAGATAAGTTGATAGCTCAAGTCCCAAAAGCCAGAAGTCAGACGAACAGGAGGCAGCTGCAGGATCCAGAGTGAGCACAAAAGCCAGGACATCTGTTTATATTCAGATGCAGGCCATGCCTTCAAGAAAACTCCCTTTCAACTGATTGGCTACTCACAGCAGATTCAATCATGGGAGTGATCACATATAAATACTGAGAATCATGGCCCAGCCAAGTTGACACACAATCTCAACCATCACATAAGGAAAGGAAGATAGAGAAGATGTTGGTATCTCCTAAGTTGTTGATTTGAATGTCGATAGAGCATGAGAAATATCTTACATGTGCACGTGTAGATAGTATTTGCAATCCACTTAAAGTTTACCTGTGACTGGGTTAGCCATATATATATTTGATATTTTAAACCATGAATTCAGTTCTAACCCCTCATTTCTCTTGTCTAGCAATGCGTAGCCATATGTTTAAAGGTAATAAAGCATTAAAAAAAAAATGTTCTACCAAGAGGCATTTCCAAAAGGTTTAGCAAAAAAGGAAACATACTCATGATGATGCCACAATATGCTTAAAAGATTAAAAATGGACACTTGTCACAAGGGGAAATGAAAATATTTTATATTTTTCCCCTTTACCGTATTAACACTGTTCTCTGTCATTTGAGATGGCAATAAATTTATCTAAATATCTGCATTTCACTTCTGAAAGGTGTTTCCAATGAAATGTAAGCTGAAGTTATTGATTCTGTGTCTAGAATAGCTTTTTTTTTGTGTGGGGGGGGTGCATATTCAGCTAGTACATGTTACTTTTTGGCTTCATCCATGGCTACTTTCTGCCACCTGAATCATAAAAAGGATGCCTGGAACTGAATAGCAACATTCCAAACTCCTTGAAGGTAGAAGCTATCAGCTGATAGTGGCAACACTGAAAGGGTCTTGGTTCTGGATGACCACGGAGTTACTAAAATAGCTCTGGACTTCCTAACTCAATCTCATTTGAGTCATCCATCCTCCCTCCTTTACTCCCTCCATTCTTTTCTTTTCCTTTCTCCCTCCCTCCCTCCCTCCCTCCCTTCCTTCCATTTGAAGGAATAAACCTGTCTTGAAAAAAGTACAACTAGAATGCTCCTTAGAAGTAACGATGGTAAGACTATGTCTCACATATTTTGAATGTGTTATCAGGGGGATCAGTCCCTGGAAGACATCATGCTTGGTAAAGTAGAGGGTCATTGAAAAAGAGGAAGACCCTCAGCTAGATGGATTGACACAGTGGCTGCAACAATGGGCTCCAGCATAGCAACGATTGTGAGGATGGTGCCGGACCAGACAGTGTTTCATTCTGTTGTCCACAGGGTCGCTATGAGTCAGAACTGACTCAACAGCACCTAACAACAATGCCTAGGATATTGTTGTTCGTGCATTCCATTTCATTTTTGACAATTTCTGATTTTCCTAGATTTATACTTCGTACATTCCGTGTTCCAATTATTAATGGATGTTTTTCAGCTGTTTCTTCTCATTTTCAGTCGTGCCACAAGTGAATTTCAGTCAGCAAATGAAGGTCCCGAAAGCTTGACTCCATCCGTGTCATTAAAGTTGACTCTACATTGAGGAGGCGGCTCTTTTCCAGTCATCTTATGAGTGCTTTCCAACCTGAGGGTCTCATCTTTGGTCACTATAACCAACAATGTTCTGCTGCTGTTCATAAGGTTTTCACTGGCTAATTCTTTTCAGAAGTAGACTCCTGGTCCTTCTTCCTAGTCTGTCTTAGTCTGGAAGCTCAACTGAAACCTGTTTGCCATCAGTGACCCTGCTGATATTTGAATACTGGTGACATAGCTTCTAGCATCATATCAACACACAAGCCCCCACAGTATGACAAACTGACAGATGCGTGAGGGTTTTGCCTCATATATCTCCTAAAGTATGTTAGAAAATGGATAAAAAGTACAAGAAGAAATATATGAGAAAGAAATAGCAACTTAAAGTTTCAGCAAAAGTTATACCAAAAAAAAAAAGGAAACAGGTGCAAGTCTGGTTTGTTTGAGGAAAACAAAAACAATTATAGCAGGAGTATCTTGTACAGTGGGATGTGATACATACAACTGTGTGTGTGTGTGTGTGTGTATCTGTGTGTCTGTGTACACTATAAGACAGAACATAATTGGAGAGATTATGATAAGGAGTTTGAATTTCAGATTTTCATTTAATCTAATACCAATCTGTTAGAATGTTTCTGGCCCTAAATTTTTCTGGGACAGATAAACATATTTATGTTTCTCCAATATATGGGCATTTAAAAGATAGGGCTATCGTATCTGGCTGGATCAGGGCAAAAAAAAAAAAAAGTATCATTATAAATTATCATTTAAAGTAGTCTAGGATTGGTTTTAAAGTAGGCAAATATCCTATTCATTCTTTAAAATCTACCTGTAATATGATTTCCTTTTTGAAGCTACTTTGAGTTTACTCTTTGTTCTTCCTACCTTATTGAAGTAGTTTCTTCTCTATTGCTCGAAAGTTCTTTGTTTGGCCTTCTAATATCTCCTTAGGTTATAGTTGGAATGAACTGAATGTCAACAGTTTGGCTTGGTGTTTGCTAGGTTACAGTAGCCCTCTCTGAGCTTGGAATACTCTTGAAAACTCTTCTATAGCACTTTTCACGGAGAGACTAAAAGCACTGACTCTGGAGCCAGACTATCTGATATGAATCCACGTTCCTTCACTTGTTATGTGACTTTGATAAGTTACTAAACCTCTCTGTGCTTCAATTCCCTCATCTGTATAGATAACAGTCATACCTACAACACAGGATCATTGTCAGGACTAAATGATTTAATACATGTAAGTAGCTTAGAGCAGTATCTGACAAGTAAGTGTACTCAAATGCTAGGTATTTCTCATATGATTGCTGTTGTGTTATATGGTTGATGAGATGTTCTTTTAAATGACATCCACTCAACTAATTTGTTTGATTAAACAAACTCCTCTTGTAAAACATAGTAACTTATGCCCACAAAGCTGTCTACTATAAAGTTTATATTCCAAACCAGGACACTTTTTTGAGTCAAAGGCTGTGCTAGTAATTACAGCTGAACTACAGTTAAAAACAAGAAATATGTTTGTGCTATTAGGCCATTCTCTTGTAAATCTGTGTAAGTCTGCACACAATGACTTTTACTTAATATATCTACAAATATTTAGTAAACCAAGCTTTAGCCCCTATTTCGGGTTGCAGATCACTACCATATCTTGCCTGAATTACGACATTTATTTGCCATTTTTTTTTTAATTTTTATTCTGTTTTCAGTGAAAGTTTACAAATGAAGTCAGTCTCTCATACAAAGATTTATATACACCTTGCTATATACTCCTTGTTGCTCTCCCTCTAATGAGACAGCACACTCCTTCTCTCCACTCTTCTATTTTTGTGTCCATTCAGCCAGATTCTGACCCCCTCTGCCTTCTCATCTCCTCTCCAGACATGAGCTGCCCACATAGTCTCATGTGTCTACTTGATCCAAGCAGCTCACTCTTCACCAGTATCATTTTCTATCCGTTGGCTTTGGGAATGGTTCCTGTCTTGAGCTAACAGAAAGTCTGGGGACCATGACCTCCAGGGTCCTTCTAGTCTCAGTCAGACTATTAAGTCTAGTCTTTTTATGAGAATTTGGGTTCTGTATCCCACTGCTCACCTGCTCCCTCAGGGGTTCTCTGTTGTGTTCCCTGTCAGGGCAGCCATCAGTTGTAGCTGGGCACCATCTAGTTCTTCTGGTCTCAGGCTGATGTAGTCTCTGGTTGATGTTGCCCTTTCTGTCTCTTGGGCTCGTAATTACCTTGTGTCCTTGGTCTTCTTCATTCTCCTTCGATCCAGGTGGGTTGAGACTCATTGATGCATCTTAGATATTATTAGATATGCATCTGAAAGTATTTATTTTCTAACCAGAGAACTCCCTTTAGTATTTCTTGTAGTTTTGTTTTGGTTTTTACAAATTCCCTAAAGTTCTGTTTTCTGGAAATGTCCCATTTTTGCCTTCATATTTGAGAGACAGTTTTGCTGGATGTATGATTCTTGGCTGGAAATTTTTTTTCATCAATACTTTATGTAAATCATCCCATTGCCTTCCAGCCTGCATGGTTTCTGCAGAGTAGTCCAGGCTTATTCTTATTGACTCTCCTTTGTAGGTGACTTTTTGTTTATTTTTGTTTATTCCTAGCCACTCTTAAAATTCTCTCTTTATCTTTGGTTTTGACAAGTTTGATTATAATATGTCTTGGTGACTTTCTTTTAAGATCTACTTTATGTGCAGTTTGATGAGCATCTTGGATAGCTATCATCTCATCTTTCATGATAGGGAAGTTTTCTGCCAACAAGTCTTCAACACTTCTCTCTGTATTTTTTGTTATACCTCCCTGTTCTGGTACTCCAATCACTCATAGATTACTTCTCTTGATAGAGTCCCTCATGATTCTTAGGGTTTCTTCATTTTTTAAAATTCTTTTATCTGATTTTTCTTCAAATATGTTGGCGCCAAGTACTTTATCTTCAGTTTCCCCAATTCTGCTTTCTACTTGCTTAGTTCTGCTCCTCTGGCATTCTATTGAGTTATCTAATTCTGTGATTTTATTGTTAATCTTCTGAATTTTTGATTGCTGTCTCTCTATGGATACTTGCAGCTTATTAAATTTTTCCTTACATTCTTGAATAACCTTTTTAATTTCTTCAATTGCTTTATCTATGTGTTCCTTGGCTTGTTCTGTGTATTGCCTGATCTGCTTCCTGATCTCATCCCTGATGTCTTGAAGAGTTCTGTATATTAATCTTTTGTATTCTGTATCTGGTAATTCCAGGAAGGCACCTTCATCCAGAAGATCCCTTGATTCTTTGTTTTGAGAGCTTGCTGAAGTGAACATGATCTGTTTCTTTATGTGAATTGATATTGACTGTTGTCTCTGAGCCATGTATGTTATTGTATTAGTTAATTTTATGTTTGCTTACTGTATCCTAGCTTCTTGCTTTGTTCTGTTTTGTTCTGCCCAAATAGGTTGTTTGAGTGAGCTAGCTTGATTATTTTTGCCTCTGAAGCTGTAACCTCCTGTCACCAGATGGCTAGAGCTGTTATCAGGTATATAAGCCTAGGAGTCCATTTACTTTTCTTGTATGGATTCAGCTCCAGTTCCAGGTAGTTGGCCATCAAGTGTGTAGCACAGTCTGTGTCCTACAGTCTTAGAGGGGCAGGGGTGACTGGCATGGGTACTTATATCTGGTTGCATCGGGGGTAACACTCTGAACAAGCAAGGGGACTGACAACTGTCCCCCACAGTTTCTGTGAAGAAAACGCCTCCGTGTTCCCAAGAACGCACAGGTGGGTGGGTTCTGCAGACAGAACATGGGCACCAAATTCTTTTGGTTGTAAGGATTGGGAGGTACCAGTTTTCCTTGGACTCCTGTTGTGCGTGGCTGGGTGATGTGAGTGGAGCCATCAGTCCTTAGGTCCCTGGTGTGGGTAGGTGAGGACCCTGTGTAATAGGCAAAGCAGTGTCAAACATCAAAGAGCCCCCTTTCTACCGCACAGCTGAAACAGTTGCAGTCTGCCAATGTGGCCCTATTCTCTTGAAATAGGCCCACATCAGTCCATGCAGGGGGGAAAGGTATTCAAAGTCCACAGACTGTTTATGCCTGGACAGGAGCCGCTTCTGTCCTGAGCTCCCCAGGTCAGTGGAGCTTGCAGATTATCTTATCCCCCAGTTGTGAATTTATTCCTTCTCCAAGGCAAGGAGAATGGCTCAGGACTTGCAGCAAGAGCTATCTCAGGACCAGGGAAATAAACAGCCACTAAAGTTGGCTTGGGGGCTGGGGGCGTGGTAAAATATATGCAAGTGCCTAGCTTTTGCCGAGAGTGCCATTCTTCTCTGGTTCCGGAGGTGCGAGTAGGCTGTGCAGCTGACAGTTTCTCCCTGAGGAAACTGCTGCCAAACACTACCACCGGCCTGCCCCCGCCGTCGCTTCCAGGAGTGGTGCCTGAGGTTTCCCAGCGATTCAGGTCTGGCAAGTTCTCTCCAATTCTGAACTGTCTCTCTCTCCCCCTGCTGCTCAGTCCATTTTCTAATTTTGCCTTTGATGTTCAGGGCTTCTAGCTTGTCATAAATATATTCGTTTCACTTGTTTTTTCAGGTCTTTGTCATAAGAGGGTTCACTGGAAGCATCTGACTACTCTGCCATCTTGGCCTTGCTCCTATGGCATACTTGCCAACTTTTAATACATTCTTCTAACTGTAGACAGAATGCTGTTTCAAAAATGTAAATTTCATAATACCTCTCCATTTTTAAAATGCTTCAGCAATTTTTATTTTCTTTAAACACTTCACCAGGACTCTCAGGTCCTGATAGATAGTACGCATTTAATCAACAATATCATCATAAATTGCTTTGTATCATCATCATCATCCTTCCTCATTTTTTATGTATCCAGCTTTGACCTAAATATTTCATGTGGGATTTAATAAAATTAAAAAACTCCATGAGGTAGCTATTTTTATTATCTCTATTGATTAAGCTGAGAAACTGAGCTTGAGAAAGTTTAGACAGCAGGCCTAATACCACACAATTTGTGAGAGGTAAAGTCAAGTTTCAAAGCCTGATAGTCCGACACTAGAGGCCTTGGCATTGAACATTAAGTTGTATTGCCTCCACGATAAATGTGTTAAATAAAAGAACAAATAAACAAGCAAGTTACTGGATAAGTGCCCTTCTTAATCTCATTTCTGCTACATTTTAGCCTCACTTCCTGCAACTTCACCACTTCACTGTGCACGATCCAGACAGTTGGATCTTTCTGTTCTTCACAGTGCTATGCTTCTCTTTCATCTAGGCTTCACACATGCTGAACCTTCTTCCTGGAGTATTTTCACCAGCCCATTTTACCTGGGTAATTCCTAATCATCCTTAAAGTCATGGCTTCAAGGACACTTATTTATTACATTGTTTGTCATTTGCTCCACTTTTAGTTAAGTGCTGTTCTTCTGTCCTCCCAGTTACAGTACTGATGACATTCTATTGTAAACATTTCTCACTTATGCTAGATTGTAGTTCCTGTCAAGGCAAGTGCAAGGTCTACCTTGTGCACCACTGAATTACCAGAGTGCTGATGTATAATAAAAAAAAAAAAAAAAAAAAAAACTATTTGGTGACTGAATGGATGATTAATCAGAAAATTTCAACACTTCATCATACACCACAAGGCTTTTGACAAATGATGATCGAATAACTATTATATGACTTTGTACTTATATAATTCAGATAAACTGTTGAACAATACATACATGACATTTGACTTTTTAGATACTCAAACTTCTTGTTCTGATTACATTTTCCCATTCATAAAAAAATAGCATTTTAATACGGTGCTTCACTTGTAGAGTTTATTGTTTTAAATGAACAGTTTAGCTCTCCAGTCACTGAAGCTTCTAAGATATTAGGGATGATTTTTAAGTACACTGTAAATAAAACAACTCAATATAAACATAGGAGCTAGAGACAACAGAAATAATAATATTTTTTTTTTTTTTATTGCCTACTAACTGAAGTTTTTGCATATTTTACTTGGTGTTTAATGTTGCTTAAATTATTGTGGCTGTAAAGAAAATCTATTCAGACTAATTAAACCTGTGTAATTTCAAAGAAGGTGAATTTAGTAGTTATATTCGTATTCTCCAAAATGTCATTGGCTACGGTATTGGTAATATTTTCAAAGGATTTTTGCTTTTATTTTTTGTAAATTTAGAATCCAATGAATCACCTCGTATATAGGACAAGAGTGAATTTAGCTAAACCTACTGTACTGTGCATTCTGTAAATTATACGGCTTATTTATTTACTTATTTATTGATTTATTTTCCACTTCCAGCATCCCTCACATCTCTGCCAATTCCAGATACCCAACCATTTTGCATGATTATGGAGCTTAATCTCAGACCTGAATTCCATTAGTTGACCATAGCCATGGTTGAATTCCTACAGTAATGAGTGCATTGAGCCCAAATTTTGGAAAGATATGGGGGAAAGGGATGGGAAAAATGTCATCTACATTTGAAAGGACCAAATTTACAAATCAGTACTCTTTAATGCAATTTTTTTTTCCCTTGACTAACTGGAGGTTTATTTGCATGCATTCCAAGTGGCAATGGCATGGGAAACTAAGATTTTTGTCATTTTGGTTTAACACAGCCTCACCCAGAAAGCACCACCCTGACTTTGCCTGAGAAGGGCCGTCTCTGCAGAACCTAAAACGTGAGTTCTGTTGATTTGTGCTAGTGAATCCTCCTGTGCTATATAATTTGATCTAGTGATGTGACGAGGCATTTGTTAAGATAGAAAATGAAGATAGCCTTCATTAAGTGTAATTATAGAATGTAAGAAATGCAGGAACGTGAGAATTGATATGTCTCTTTCATTGTTCAGTTTAAAAAAATACTCTGAAAATTAATAGATGTTCAACTTTGAAGAAGATAATGAATTTGTGTCATTTCTCTATATTCAGTCCAAAGCACATGATTTGATATTTCAATTTATTTAGGGGTACTAAATGTGTGAGATCTCTCACAACTAAACACTGTCCATGTTATTTCATGCATAATTTATTATCTTGTCTGTGAACAACATTTCTATGTACTTAGAATATTATTTCACAGCTCAATTTTTCTCTGGAGTTTTTCAAATGGAAAAAGATGAAAGCTCCAAGCACCTTTCTTCCCTGTTCTATCAGAGAGCTAGCTGTCTTTCAACTACTTGCTAATGATTGGCGTCTCTTTTCCCTATTTGGCCTCTGATAAGTTGTCTCTGATAAGCTGTTGTTATGTTCTTGAACTTGGCCATGGTACAACTCTAGGGTATCAGAACTGTCAAAAATAAAAGTAAAAGAGCAAGAGCCACTGAGCCTATGAAAGTTAGAGAAGACATAAGGCCTGGTAATTGACTGATGAATTTTCAACTGGTGGATAGTTTTCACTTTATCCCATTTGCTGTCGCAGTACCTGAAATAATAAGGGCTTTTATCCCCCCAATAATGGATGATGGGGGCTGTTTGCTTTGTGAGAATCTGCCAAGGCAACATGCCAAGTGGCTTTATCTTTGAAAGTGAGGGTGAAACAAGCTTGCCTGGCTGCAGATAAGTGACTTAGAAGGAATCCTATTCAGATGTACTTGTCACTAATTTATCTGGAGGTTTTGTGATTCATACATATTGTTCTGCGTGCCATGGAGCATTAAATTGGTTTCCTCTGGGAGCAGGTCACATTCAGGGGTCATGAGACCCATGCTGTGGGATGGTGCCTACTTAATTCATACAGCCTCTTTGGACTGAATTTTTATCTGTTAGCAGGCTGGTAACTTGAACATATATTAGACAACCTCTTGGAAAACTTCACCAACAAAAAAAAAGGATTGACAAAAACTCGACTTGTCTATTAATACGCATGTTTTTGAAACAAAAAAATTAATCAGCTCTTCTTCTGTTAGTGTAATAATTTATTTTTGTAATTAAGTAGTTATAGTTATGTTTCCCATTAATGGCCTAGATCTTGATGAATTCACTTTCATGGCTCTTTTGTTTATTGAAACAAAGGGTTGTGTACTTAAGCTCATTAATTAACAACAGGAAAAGGCAGAACTGCTCTGAAACAAGTCTCACTAAAAAAAAAAAAAAAAAAATTCTTTACAAAATAGAGATCATTTTCCCTTTTACAATGCTCCTTTTTCTACTGTGGTGATTTCATTTTATTACTCTATGTATTTTTTTGGGGGAAAAAAAAGGCATACCTTGGAAAATGAGGCAGATATTAGGATTTGCAAGGAATGCAAAAGGAAGAGACACTCTTTTTGTGTCTTAATATTGTGTTGATAGATAGGAATACAGATTTATTTTTCTGGAAGTGGACTTCTTAGCAAAGCACAATTTATTTTTCTCCATTTTATTATTCCCAGGATAGGGTATGTAAAACTAAAATCTAATATCTTCCCTTGGGTTTTTAGTGTGCTCCATTTTGTGCAAAATTAAGCCAATAAATGACAAAGCGGTTGTTAAATGAAAGCAATTGGTGAAATCCTTCTAAAGTGTTTTAGCATGCCAAGACAGCAGTCTTCACAATCTTTATTGTGGGTAAATGAGCAACATAAACTGACCTTTTTTTTTTCCGTATTTAAAGTTATTCACTGCATTCTATATTGCAATGCAAAAGAAACTTAATCACTTCTTACAATGGCAAAAGGAAGACTCTTACACTGGGATAAAAATGATGACTTTATACTGCATTTACTTGGTATAATTCTTTTGATTCTGTCCCAGTTGTTAAAATGTGTAGCATCCTACTTAAACTGGAATTTTCTTTTTAAAGAATTAATGCATAATTAGGGCATTACTGTGGGGAACCTATTAGATCACTCATGCATAATTCACAATATTTAAATGAGATATTCTTCACATCTCCCGATCCGTAAATTAGACTATGACCTTAAAACCTTGTAAGGCCTCCCATAAGCAGGTTGTGAAATAAATAAATTTAATTATACTATTTTGGAACTTCAAAAGATTTTACAATGTTCTGGTAGGCATTTTAATGAAAAAAAAAAGTCCAACCCATGCAACTAGGAAAAACAAAATACCATAATATATGTGCAAAATACATGTAATTAGGCACATTTCTGCCCTTTTTTTCTTCATCCTACAGTCTTATTTTCTGTACAGAAAGATTAATGTCTAAACTATTGAGACAGAACCCGCACAGTGCTGTATTCTTTACCTGGCTTCCTCCCCTCCAGTGCTGTATTACAAGATCCTTTCCCTTGCTGGCCTTCCTCCCATCAGCTTTGCATTTGAATCCTGATTTTGCTTGGAGGTTATATGTAAACCTCATTGTGCCTGTGTAGTGTAATTAAGACAGTTGTGGCTGTCACTTGTATGAACTCTCTACTTGTAAATCCCTTTAAAGGTAACTTGCAAGGATGGGCAGTCTTGGCAGCAACAGCTCCGACGGGTTCATTTCCTAGAACAATGAAATAAAGGTGCCTTTCTTGTTCTCTCACCTTGGTCTCTCATTTATTGGCCAATACGTGTCATGCCGAGTAAGAACCTGGGGTTTCCACCCGGTAACAATATGAGTTTTCTGTATTTTTATAAAAATCTTTCTACCTATATCTCACTGAGATTTTTTTTTTCAGAAAATCTTAAAAACACAGAATAAATTCGTATTACTTATAGAGCAATTCAAAGACCCATTTTGTTAGTCATGTAAAAATTTAGCATTTTGCTATTCAGATTATAATGACATTTTAAAAGAGTTCTCGATCTGTCATGAATTTTTCTCTGTTGTATCCATGACTAGCTCCCCATCTTTTAGGTTCTGCTTTATTTAAGCTTAAATATCTCCTCTTCAAAAGCTCCCTAGCCATCCAATCTAGTTATCATCTCTATAGACTTCTTTGACCTCATAATTTTTAGTTATTTTATATATACATAGTTAATTTTTTTAATAAAATAAGTGTGTATGTGTGTATATATATATATATATCCTTATCTATATGTAAAAAAATTTTTTTTTTTATATGTATAGAGAGAGGGAGGGAAGGCAAGAAAAGGACGTATTATAGTTATTTACTTGTTTATTTTTATGTCACTCCTACAAAACTTAAGTACCATATTGCAATCCCTAGCATAATAATACCTGGCATATAACAAACATTATTCAAATGTATTGAGTGAATTAAATTAGATAATGAAAACCAGATAATTTCATACATTTTTCAGGAGATAAGAATATCAGAAATGTAATGTATATGTTATACATATACTATCAAAGGTTATATAACTAGCAGTTTATTTAACAAGACATTTACACCCATACTTTGTATACCAGAGTCAGTAAGCTTCATACCGGTGTGAGCTTCTTTCCCACCCACACAACAAAAGCACACCAAAACTTGTTTAGTATTATGTGCCATGGAATGCATAACTGGTACTGTCCAGGAGTAATTTTGAAATCTTCAGCAGAGGATATCTTTTTAAATATTTTAAAGAAAAAAAATTATATGATTACTAAAAATACCCATTTATTTATTTTACAAGTAGTTACATGTGGGGCTGTGAACAAATGTTAACTCTACCCTCTTGGAATCAATATATGGTAGGGATACTCAATGTACACTTAAAAAAAAACTGTACGGTAAAGCTTTAACTATAAAGCAGAAGCTGAACATGGTAATAGTATTTAGCAGAATGAGAGTTTGTTTTCAATTGAAAGAAATAGCAAAAGCTACATTGCTGAGGTTAATTTTATGCTAAACTTTGGAGTAAGTTGAGGAATTTGCGACATAAGCAATGGCATAAGGAAAGACTTGAAGATGAAATTTAGTAGAATGTAGTTACTTAATTCTACTGGTATGTCGACTAAATATAGAAGGATATAGAATGTTATGTTTTACAATTGCTATAAATGGAAGTTATATTTGAATGCAGATTTGGACAAGATGGTGGAATATTAAATATTAGTTTAAAGAATACAATTCTGTTGGTAGGTAGCTATATCCCTGAACATGTCTTAGAAGCATAGAAAATATGGATGTAATTAATATTTGAGTGAGAGTCCGCACAGGAAGATCTAGTACTAGCTACTATAGGCTTTTCCTTCTCCCATGTCCTATACCAAAAAAAAGAAAGGAAGAAAAAAGAAAACTATATCTACATCATTATTGACGTCAAAATATATGTATTTATATCTAAAAAACTACATGTATATCTACCTATCTTTGATGTGAGAAGTAGCTGAACAAATCTTAATTTGAATATCTTAATCTGGCTTCAGTTTAAAAAATAGACTAGAGAAGTCTATATACCAAGAAGAATTGGTCAATATTCAGACATTTCGGGAGGTAGTATATGGAACTGATGATACTAAAGGAAGAGGTCCAAGCTGCACTGAAGGCATTGTAGAAAAACAAGGCTCCAGGAATTGACAAAACAAAATTGAGATGTTTCAACAAACAGAAGCCCACTGAAAGTGCTCGCTTATCTATATGTAGAAGTTTGGAAGACAGCTACCTGGCCACCTGACTGGAAGAGATCCATATTTGCACTTATTCCAAAGAAACGTGACCCAACAAAAGGCGGAAATTATCAAAAGATATTGTTAATATCACATGCAAGTAAAATTTTGCTGAAGATCATTCAAAAGCGGTTCAAGCAGTACATCGACAGGGAACTACCAGAAATTCAAGCTGGATTCAGAAGAAGACAAGTAACCAGGGATAACATAGCTGATGTCAGATGGATCCTGGTTGAAAGCAGAGAATTCCAGAAAGATATTTACCTGTGTTATATTGATTATGCAAAGACATTTGACTGTGTGGATCATAACAAATTATGGATAATGTTGCGAACAATGGGAATTCCAGAACACTTAATTGTGTTCATGAGGAACCTGTACATAGATCAAGAGGCAGTCGTTTGAACAGGACAAGAGAATACTGTCTGGTTTAAGTCAGGAAAGGTGTGCGTCAAGGTTGTATCCTTTCACCATACTTACTGCATCTGTATGCTGAGCAGATAATCCAAGAAGCTGGACTATATAGAGAAGAACGTGGTGGCTTTAGGATTAGAGAAAGACTCATTAACAACCTGCATTATACAGTTGACACAACCTTGTTTGCTGAAAATTAAGAGGACTTAAGCACTTACTGCTGAAGATCAAAGACCACAGCCTTCAGAATGGATTACACTTCAACATGAAGAAAACAAATATCCTCACAACTGGACCAATAAGCATGATAAAGAGAGAAAATATTGAAGTTGTCAAGGATTTCATGTTACTTGGATCCACAATCAACACCCATGGAAACAGCAGTTAGGAAATCAAAAGAAGCATTGCATTGGGCAAATCTGCTGCAAAATACCTCATTAAAGTGTTAAAAAGCAAAGACGTCACGTTGAAGACTAAGGTGCAACTGACCCAAGCCATGGTGTTTTTAATTCCTCATATGCTTGTGAAAGCTGCAGGATGTTTAATAAAGAAGATCAAAGAAGAGTTGACGCTTTTGAATTGTGATGTTGGGAAGAATATTGAATATGCCAATGACTGCCAAAAGAATGAATAAATATGTCTTGGAAGAAGTACAACCAGAATGCTCCTTAGAAGCAAAGATAACAAGACTATGTCTCATATACTTTGGACATGTTATCGGGGGGATCAGTCCCTGGAGAAGGACATCATGCTTGGTAAAGTAGAAGGTCAGTGAAAAAGAGGAAGACCCTCAACGAGATGCACTGACACAGGGGCTGCAACAGTGGGCTCAAGCGTAGCAACGATCATGAAGATGGCGCAGCACTGGGCAGTATTTAGTTCTGTTGCACATAGGGTCGCTTTGAGTCGGAACTAACAGGAGGGCACCCAACAACAACAAGAGGAGTCAGTGCCCATATGTAGAGAAACTAGTAATGACCTTGACAAAGATTCAATAAATTGGTAAGCAGGAGGCCTGACATAAATATATGCAATGAATGGCTTATTCTTAGAGACACATTTGAGAAAAAAATAATCATAAGGATGAAGAGATGTAAAATTGGAAAAAAAGATAACTCAAATGTTGAATTAGAATCTTGATGATTAGGATTGCCACAATAGCAGTAACAACAGGCTCAAACATATAACAGTTGTGAGGGTGGTACAGGACCCTGCAGTGTTTGACTGTGTTATGTTTAAGTTCGCCATGAGTCAAATCGGGCTTGATGGCAACTAGCAACAACAGCAAGCTACCGCTCAAACGTATTCTCTATATCACACATGAAACAAGATTTAAATATGAATTCTGTAATAATTTTCTTTGTCAAGACAATTTGGGAAAAACTATACCAGATGTTTGCTTTAGAGAATGACAAAGCACATTACCCTACTAAAAGTGCTTACATTTCCTACATAAATGGTTTTGAGCAATTATGTTTAGCCCAGTTATTACCAGATTAATTTAATCAAGTAATCTGTATTCTGAAGCCCTACTCTATGTTTCTGTGTTGCCAAGGTCTAGATTTGGAATGTCATTCTCTGAAAGCATTTTACAGTAGGAAAAGTAATTGCAAATCTTTATTGTTTGGTGTTTTATATCCTATTTAAGACACCTTTGCATATTTCAAGATTGCTAAAGTATTCTCCTATGTTTTCTCCTAA
Source organism: Loxodonta africana (assembly GCF_030014295.1). Lineage (NCBI taxonomy): Eukaryota > Metazoa > Chordata > Mammalia > Proboscidea > Elephantidae > Loxodonta > Loxodonta africana. The sequence continues at coordinate 47,497,759 of NC_087345.1, forward strand.
GACCTTTAGGCCTGTAGCTTTTACAATTAGTTCTATGGCCCAGCTAAATTATTTTTTTGTTTAATTGAAAGAGCTAGAGGTCAAGATTAATTTTTTAAATACAAATATTCAGTTATTCTAGAATTATTACATAAACACTTTCCTTATCTCACTAAATTGACTAGGAAATTGTTCCAAAATAATTGAAAATATTTGTGTGACTCATACAATATTTTTTACTTGGCCCTCTACTGATACATTTGTCTATTTTTAAGCCAATATTCTACTCTCTTGATAATTGTAGCATTAGAATAAGCTTTAAAATTAGTTATTATAACTCCACCAAATGTGTTCACTTGCTGTTCAAATAAAATTAGTTTGAAAGTCTCCCTTTTTCTCTATTTTCTAAGTTTATGTATTATTTTTCTTTGTAGTACAGTTTTAAATTACAAATATAATTCCCTTTCCTGAAAAGGGTGTTGATAATTTCTACACTGTCTCGTTTCATTACGGTAGCTTAAGTCTTTCAGAGAATTTGGTTATCTAAGTTATTGTGTCTGTTTACTATTCATAAAACAAGGAGCCTGGTGGTACACCAGTTAATTTGATTGAACCTACTCATTGGCTCCACAGGAGAAAGACTTGGTGGTCTGCTTCGGTAAACATTATAGCCAAGAAAACCATGTGGGGCAGCTCTACTCTGTCACATGTGGTAGCTATGAGTCAAAATCAATTCAGTGACACCCAACACCAACAGCATTCATAAAACAATATTATAAAATTTTAGGGTTGGTAGAACCTGTAATTGTGTTCACTTTATTCCTGATATTGGTCTTCTGAATTTACCATTTTTATATTTTTTTAACCTAAGAGCATTGATCAATATTTTTAAGCTCATCAAAGAAACAAATTTGGACTTTGCTTGTTTTTTCTATTTTTGTTTTAATTTTTTAAAGTTTCTGCTCTTATTTTTATTTTTTCCTTTCTCTTTATTTACTTGGAATTTTAAATTGATTTTCTTTTTCTAGCTTCTAAAATTTTTTTTTTTTTTTTTACTGAAGGAGAATTAGATCACTTTCCTTCTTTTTCAATAGAGTAATTTAAAAGCATCAGTTTCTCTCTATGCACTGCCTAAATTTTATTCCATAATTCTTGGCATGTTTTACCTTCAATATCATTCAACTTAAATTTTTTTCCAAATTACCTTTTGATTTCTCCTTTGAGCCATGCTGTCTTAGTCATCTAGTGTTGCTGTAACAGAAATACCACAAATGGATGACTTTATTTAATAAAGAGAAATTTATTTTCTCAGAATTTAGTACGCTAGAAGTCCAAATTCAGGGCATCGACTCCAGGGGAAGGCCTTCTGTCTCTGTTGGCTCTGGAGGAAGATTCTTGTCATCAATCTTCTCTTGGTATGGGAGCATCTCAGTGCAGGAGCCTTGGGACCAAAGGGCGTGCTCTGCTCCTGGCACTACTTCCTTGGTGGCATGAGGTCCCCTACTCTCTGCTTGCTTCCCTTTCCTTTTATGTCTTGTAAGATAAATGGTGATGCAGGTCACATCCCAGGGAAACTCCCTTTACAGTGGATCAGGGATGTGATATACACATTTTTGGGGGGACATAATTCAGTCCATGACACATGCATTATTTAGAAGTTCCTTGCTTATTTGGAAAATTGCCACCTTACTTTTACCCATTTCTAATTAATAACTTTGTGATAAATTAAGATACTCTACATCATTTAATTATTTGAAATTTATTGTGAGTTGTTTCATTCCCCTTCATGTGGTAGATTCTCATGTACCCTTGAAAAGAATATACATCTTACAGTTTTGGGGTATTATGTTACATAAATGTCAATTAGTTTTAATGGGTTGATAAATGTCATGGATTGAATTGTGTCCCTCCCCAGAAATATATGTCAACTTGGTTAGGCCATGATTCCCAGTATTGTGTGGTTGTCCTCCATTTTGTGATTGTAATTCTATCTTAGAGTGTGATTTTAACATCACCCTTATTCAGGTTATGAGGGTCGCTATGAGTCAGAATCAACTCGATGGCACTGGGTACTGGGTCTTATTCAGGTTACCCCCCTGATCCAGTGTAGAGGCTTCCTCTGGAGCTGATGCCCTGAACTTGAACTTGTAACCTGCTAGACTGTGAGAAAATAAATTTCTGTTTGTTAAAGCCATCCACTTGTGATATTTCTGTTATGGCAGCACTAGGTGACTAAGACAATAATTTTGTTAACTAATTTTTTTTTTTGTACCTTCTTTTTCTTTCAATTACCAAGGGAGTAGTGTTAAAAGCACCACTCAAACTTGTGGATTTGACTATTTCTCTCTTTAGTTCTGTCAATTTTTGTCTGATGTATTTTAAAGCTCTGATATCAAGTACATATATAATTAGGATTGTTATGTCTCATTGATGCATTGACCCCTTATGTCATTATAAAATATGCTTTTTTGGGTCTGGTAGTACTCTTTCTGTTGATGTCTATTTTCTCTGCCTATAATTTTTTTTTTTCTATCACGTATACATTGAATAATTGTAATAATAACTGATGCAGAATTATTATTATAATAAATGCTAAATATGGACAATTTCTAAATTTTTCCCAATATACAATTCAATAATTTTAAATTCTCATCCACATTCAGAGAAAAAAATATTAATCACGTATTTTTCTATTTGGCAAGGCATTTGAAGTCTTAAGAGATGAAAACTAAATCACAAAATGCATGTAATTTAAATGAGAGATTTTAAAACCTAATGATGAAAATTTACAGCTAAAAAGGACATTAGTTGTCAATGTCCCATTTTCCACATGGAAAAATGAACACTCTGAGAAGCTAAAAAGCTAATCTCGGAACAGAAATATAGTTGCATCTGGAATATCGATGTTCTTTGTTCTACAAAATACTAGCACACATGGAGATATTAAAACTGAAATATTGGTAGAATGAACATTTTTATGATGATGGAAACATGGAAAATATCGATGTCATAATATCCTTAACCAAATGCCCTAGTCTCTATCCCTCATTTATCTCAGCTATAAAAATTATTTCTCTGTTTCCTTATAGCTTGGGAAAAAAAATAAAACAGAGCAACAACAAAAAAAAAAAACCTGTGATTCCAGCTTGAGAGCCACTGCCTCTTGAACACAGGGAGCCCTGGTGGTGCAGTGGTTAAGAGCTCAGCTGCTGACCAAAAAGTCAGCAGTTGGAATCCACCAGCTAGCTGCTCCTTGGAAACCACGTGGAGCAGTACTACTCTGTCAGAGAGGGTCACTATGAGTTGGAATTGACTTAGTGGATTTTTTTTGGCCACTTGAACAAAATCTTCTCCTGAGTAAGTGAGCAAGTGTTTGCTTGTATAATGAAAAGGTGAGAAGAGAGTAGCCTCTGTAAATACTATCTATGCCCAATAAATACTAAAATACTCTTTTGGGAGAGTAGACTTACCTGTATGATTATATAAAATAGGGAGAAGGAAATACAATTATTTACCCCTTGTCTCTGTTCTTGCATGTGTCCTGTATTTTTACACAACTAATGCATTTTTTTTTTTATACCTTCTACATTTGTTCGCCAACTGTGCCCTCCCCCATGAGGTATTTTTATAAGCACACTATGCTAATTTTTTTACAACAACATGTGAAAAAAAATGGCATAGCTGTGGTTATGAAAATACTGGCTGGGGGAGGGCATGGTAGACAAACAAAGGCAGAAAGTGCCTGTTATTTGCATAAAAATCTGATGCTCTCTATGTGTTTAACTTCTATTGAGTACCTTAGAGTATGACCCCTCTCATGCCCTTTTAAAAACTACATGTCAAAATCTCTATTATATTAATTGTTTTGACAGGGACCAATGAAGGGTTAATTAATCACGAATGTATACACAAAGAAATGCCAGCGACAATTTCTTGGCAGAAAACAGGCTGAAATGCCATTTTTAACAGCGCATCAAGAACATAGTAATTAAGGTACAGTTAAGCCCTTTGAGAAAAATTTGAGCTCTTAGTCATGTTTTATAACAGTAAGTAACAGAACCGAAAACACTTAGTACTTGGATGTAAATAGAGTTTTTAACTTTCTGAAAAACAAGACAGCTTAGACATTTTATTTGCTGTTCCTCCTTTTGCTGACTGTTTTTATGACAGTAAATTTAAGCCACTGAGATGCTCACTGGAATGAACGGTTATGTCAGTTTGCTAAGAAAGCTTTGTCAAGACTCTAACCTTAGAATTTTAATAAAAACCAAACCAAACCCAGTGCCGTACAGTTGATGTTGACTCATAATCACCCTATAGAACAGAGTAGAACTACCCTGTAGGGTTTCCATGAAGTGCCTGCTGGATTCCAACTGCCAACTCTTTGATTAGGAGCCAAATGCTTAAGCAACTGTGCCACCAGGTCTCAAAAAAAGCCAAAAATCAACTCATGTTCCCAGTGTTTTCTTCCAATATAATAATGTTTCCTGGAATCAAGCCCACAGAAGGTAAAACTGAATTTTCTTTGATATCTGTTTGTCTAGTTTCCTACATTAATTAATTTTTAGGTTCTTGCATTTAAAAAGGGGCATATATTTAAAAACAGAAACCCTGGTGGTGTAGTGGTTGAGTGCCACAGCTGTTAACCAAAGGGATGGCAGTTCGAATCTGCCAGGCAGTCCTTGGAAACTATGGGGCAGTTCTACTTTGTCCTATAGAGTCACTATGAGTCAAACTCGACTTGACGGCACTGGGTTTGGTTTCTTTTTGGATATTTAAAAACAATATTATTATTTTCTTATGTAAACCTAAAAATCAGGTAATGTCATATGGTTTGGCAGGTCCAATAGTAAATTCATCCATTTAAATCCTGTTTACTTCTCTACGGTCAATATGTTGTGTTCTCATTCAGTAAAGACATTTTTAATACAATAAAGTCAGAAATAGTTGATTTATGCTTTTAAAGAAATCGCTTGACATTCCTTATTCCTTGTTCCCTTTCCTTCCGAGCTCTAAGTATATTGAGTGAACTGTTTGAAGTTTCTCTCATTGCTATGCTGTCTTATCCTTCTGGGATTTCACATACATTGCTTTTGTGTTTAGCTGGAGTAGTACCCCCTCTTCCCTATTATTCTTTTATTATTTAGTTCGTAATTTTTTGAATGACTCAACTTAGAATTTTACTTACCTGAGAGACTGTCCCTGACCTATTGAGCTATAGTCAAACTTTCTCCTATTTGTGCCTATATCACTTGTAAGCTTTTCCAACATAACATATTTCAAACTATAGAAAATGCCCATTTATGTCTATTTTTCCTAAAAGATTACATGCTCAATAAAGACAAGGGCGGTCTTTTTCAGCTATGTATTCTTCTTTTCTAATATAGGAACTGATACGTAACAGTTACTTAAAACCTTCTGTTAAAACAAAAAATATATATATTACACATCTAAAATCTCATTGCAGCAATTTCAACTCATCACCTTCAATTTTTGTGCTGATAAAAGTTACATGACCTTATAAACACATTCAAACCTAGACATTTTTCACAAAAATAATTCAGGAATATTTCCAGTGAGTGCCAATACCTTTTAGGACTTCTCTGATGATGACAATTCACAAATCAATCTCATGTCTTTGAATTTTTTGGCATTTAATGCTCTTGCCAAATGCACTCTTTGAAGTGAGGCATGAGGTCTCTTAAGGGATTTTAATAGATGTCCCAGGTATTTAGGTTTCAAAAGAGCTGTATGAATTACTGACTTGGAGGACATGAATTTGGAAAAAAAAAATTAGACACCTATTGGAATAACCTGCAGCACATATATATGTTGTCTTCAGAAATGTCTTCCTACTACAAATAAAACCCAACACACACGAAAAAAGCCCCAAATAGACCCCAATAAATGGATATTCAGGTAGGAAATACTGCTTTAAAAATGTATAAACAGGGTTGGAGACGGATGCTTGTGAGGGGTGAGATTCTTAGATCAGGCGGACACTTGAGACTATGTTGGCATCTCCTGCCTGGAGGGGAGATGAGAGGATGGAGGGGGTTAGAAGCTGGGCAAAATGGACATGAAAAGAGAGGGCGGAGGGAGAGAGCGGGCTGTCTCATTAGGGGGAGAGTAAGTGGGAGTGTGTAGCAAGGTGTATATGGGTTTTTGTGTGAGAAACTGACTTGATTTGTAAACTTTCACTTAAAGCACAATAAAAATTATTTAAAAAAATGTACAAACAAAACAGCTCAAAGCATTATCCACAACTCCTGCCCACAGGACCTCCCCACAGGCATTGGAACTTTTGGGAAAGTTTCCCTTCTCAGTTCTTTTCACTCTCTGCATCCATTGTTCCCTAAATTAATAGATGACCAGAAGCAAATGCATCTTTAACTGCAACGAGCTAATTGGAGCAGGTAGCAAATGAAGATCTTGGAGAAAGGGAACTTCGTCCTTGACTAGATATAAATCTTCTAACCCTTGCATGTAACAGATGACAAGAAGATTTTGGGGATTGTTTACAGTACAGGTTATCCCAGGTCCTTATAGTGATGATGATGGGATGATATGATATTTTATGGCAATGTAAAAATGATTTGACCCAGTGGCCTCATCAGACCTTCTTGTCTAACTTCACAAGGGGGAGAGTGAATCACCATAAATATCAGCCCAAAGCTGATTCCTATGAGGCAGATGTCAAACATACATCCTCTTTCCTAGGTTTTTACCAGTTCTGACACCAGCCATGCCTTCCACAGTTTTCGATAATTCATTGCAATGGCCACACAGACCTCACAGACCATACTCATGGTTTATTAGGAAGTCCCCAAACCAAACCAAACCCATTGCCATCGAGTCAATTCTGACTCATAGTGACCCTATAGGACAGGGTAGAACTGCCCCATAGAGTTTCCAAGGAGCGCCTAGCGGGTTTGAACTGCTGACCTCTTGATTAGCAGCCGTAGCACTTAACCACTATGCCACCAGGGTTTCCTTATTAGGAAGTAACAAGTTATAAATCAGGGTCAGGAATGACTCAGGATTCAGTTCTTCAATTAGGACACCCTCTTCTCTGGCCCTCAGCCCCTCGGCACCTTGGACACTTGGCCTGGCCTCTGCCCTGCTAAGGCAAGTGTTACAAAGCTCTTTAGCTCATGATGGATGACAAGTGCCTGGAGGCACTCCACTCTGCCTGAAAGACTACTGTCTGAAGATGCTCAGCTGTCTTGCTCCGTGGGTCAGCACATCCACTGTAACACTCTTGTTCATGGGCCATGAAGCCCACCAGCCATCTCGCACAGATCTCCTGGCTCTGTTGCCACCATTTCTCTGCAGTCACTTCTTGACATCTGGAACCATCTCTGGTGTTAAAGCTCTCTCTGTCTCTTGGGTCTAGGAGGCTCTCAGTGTAGGGACCCTGGGTCCCAAGGATGTGCTCTACCCCTGGCTCTTCTTTCCTGATGGTAGTGAGGTCCCCTCTGCTCTGGAATTGGCACTCTTTTAAGTCTAGTGGGATGGAAAAACTGACCAATCTTTTCATTAGAGGTCTAAACACCTTATTTGCTTGGTTCCACCTCGACAAGGGTGCTATACACCTTATTTGCCTTATTAGCAGTGCTATCTAATCCTCTTGGTGGGCCACAAGCACCTTATTTGCATGGTTCCACCTAATCTTTTGTGTAGGAGTCACAAAGACTATGGCTAGAAGGGCCATGTTAAGTAGTTCACTGCACCACAGGTAAAATGTGGTGAGACAATGGTGAAGGCATGTTTTACACTCTCTTTGCATTAGTGCAGGGATGCCTTGTGCTGTACTTAGATAAATGTAAACATTTAAAGATATGGTCCTTGTTGTTTTAGGGAAAATGTAGGAAAGGAAGATTGAGCCACCCAATCAGTGTTCTACTATTTGAGACAATCCTATAAAAGGCTTCCTGAGATAAAATACAACTTGTCTAAATCATCTTCCTTAACTATTTAAGTGTCTTAGTATTATTATTTTTTTTTGGCGGGGGGGAAAGGATTGTTTATTTAATGAGGAATGAAGTAAGACTCTTTTAACGTAATTTTTTGTTAGTTAAAATATTTTGACTTCATTTATTAACTACTTTCATTTCTAATTGTTCATGTTCTTTTTATACTTTATAGTTTGGAGTTGGAAACTTGGTATAATATTTGTACACTTCCAAAAATTTAAAAGTTCAAGTAGTTTTCTTGATTACTTGATGATTATATACGATTAGATACAGTGGTTCTGCAGTACAACTAAGATTCCCTTCAGTGACATAAAATATGACCCATGTGTGTTTAGAAATTAATGAAGTTTTTTGCTCTTTAGCAACTTCATCTGCTCTTTCTGGAAACAAATTTTACCATTTTTATTACAAAGTCTAACAGTTTTAAAAGTTTATGATTCTTTTCTTTAGCTGGGTGATAAGTGACAGGGTAGGGAATAAAACTCATATTCACTATTTATTAAGAAAAGGTATGGCTTGCCTCATTTAATCCTTCAGCAATATTACGTAAAAGAAGAGGACATCCCCATTTTCATCAATAATGAGCAGGCTGACACTGGTGATTATAACTTGTTCAAAGTCACTCAGTCAATTAGCAGAGTCAAGATGCTTTTCTTAACTTCAAAGTTCCATGAAGAATGTATACACCTTGATAAGTAACAGAATAAAACAAAGTGAAATAAAATAAAAACGAGAAAACCTGACTACACATTGAGTGAGTCCCGTGGCATGCATTATTTTGGGTGCTTTCCGTGGAGTATCTCCTTTAAGTCCTTTCTGTTTTATCGACTTTGTTGTTGTTGTTGTTAGGTGCCCTCGAGTCGGTTCTGTAGCACAGGATGAAACACTGCCTGGTCCTACACGATGGTTCCAATCTGTGCTATGCATCAGCCTATTGTTACAGCCACTGTGTCAATTCACTTCCTTGAGGGTCTCCCTCTTTTCCCCAGACCCTCTGTTTTACCAAGCATGATAGCTGTTTCCAGGGACTGGTCCTCCCTGATAACATGTCCCAAGTATGTGAGACGAAGAATCACCATCCTTGCTTCTAAGGAACATCCTGTGTGCACTTCTTCTAAAACAGGTTTGCTCTTTCTTTCAGCACTCCTTGATGTATTCAGTGTGCTTCACTGACACCACAACTCAGAGGTGTCAGTTCTTCAGTCTCCAGTATTCACTGAGAGCTTTCACATGCTTACGGGGCAATTGAAAACGCTATGGCTGCAATCAGGCACACCTTAGTTCTCAAAGTGGCATCTTGGATTTTTAACACTTTAGGAAGTGTTTTGCAGCAGATTTGCCCAATGAACTGCATCGTCTGATACATCGACTGCTGGTTTTTGGGTGTTGATTGTGGATACAAGTAAAATGAACTCCTTGACAGCTTCAATCTTTTCTCCCTTTATCACGGTTTTGCTTATTGGTCAAGTTGTGAGGATCTCTGTTTTCCTTGTGTTGAGGTGTAATCCGTGCTGAGGGCTATGGTTTTGATCTTCATGAGTAAGTGTTTCAAGTCCTCTTCACTTTCAGCAAGCAAGGTTGTTTTATCCGCATAACAGAGGTTGTTAATGAGACTTCTTTCAATCCTGATGCTGCGTTCTTCTTCATGTAGTCCAGCTTCTCGGATTATATGCTCAGCATACTGACTGAATAAATATGGTAAAAAGATACACACTTTTGCTGACTTTAAACCACACAGTATCACCTTGTTCTGTTCGAAAGACTGCCTTATGATCTATGTACGGGTTTGGAATGACCACAATTAAGTGTTCTGGAATTACCATTCTTTACAATGTTATCCATAATTTGTTATGTTCCGCACAGTTGAATGCCTTTGCATAGTTAATAAAGCATAGGTAAACATCTTCCTGGTATTCTCTGCTTTCAGCCAAGATTCATCTGACAGCAATGATATTCCTCGTTTCACATTAATTCCTGCAGCTGATTCTTCCATGAATGTCTTCAGTGCAGCTTGGACTTCTTCCTTCAGTACCATTGGTTCTTGATTGTATGTTACCTCCTGAAATGGTTGAACGTCGACCAATTCTTTTTTGTACAGTGACTTTGTATATTCCTTCCATTTTCCTTTGATGCTTCCTATATCATTCAGTATTTTGCCCACAGAATCCTTCGATATTGCAACTCAAGCCTTGAATTTTTTCTTCAGTGCTTTCAGCTTGAGAAATGCTGACTTGTTCTTCCCTTTTGGTTTTCTAACTGCAGCTCTTTGCACATGTCACTATAATATTTTACTTTGTTTTCTTGAGCTGGCCTTTGAAATCTTCTGTTCAGATCTTTTACTTCATCATTCCTTCCTTTTGCTTTAGGTGCTTGACATTCAAGAGCAAGTCTCAGAGTCTCCTCTGACATCCATTTTCGTCTTTTCATTCTTTCTTGTCTTTTCAATGACCTCTTGCTTTCTTCCTGTAAGTAGGATGTTCTTGATGTCATTGCACAACTCACCTGGTGTTCGGTCATTAGTGTTCAGTGTGTCAAATCTATTCTTGAGATGGTCTCTAAACCAGGTGGAATATACTCAAAGTTGTACTTTGACTTTCTTGGACTTGTTCTAACTTTCTTCGGTTTCAACTAGAACTTGCATATGAGCAATTGAGGGTCTGTTCCCTAGTCAGCCCCTGACCTTGTTAGGACAAATGATATTGAACTTTTCCATCGTGTCTTTCCATAAATGTAGTTGTTTTGATTCCTGTGTATTCCATCCGGTGAGACCCCCGTGTATAGTCGCTGTTTATGTTGTGGAAGAAAGAAATTTTCAATGAAGAAGTTGCTGGTCTTGCAAAATTCTATCATGCAATCGTCGGCATCATTTCTATCACTAAGGCCATATTTTCCAACTACCAATCCTTCTTTGTTTCTAACTTTCCAATTCCAATCACTGATAATTATCAATGTATCCTGATTGCATGTCGGATCAATTTCACACTGCAGAAATTGGTAAAAATCTTCAGTTTCTTCATCTTTGGCCTTAGTGGTTGGTGCATAAATTTGAGTAATGGTCTTATTAACTGGTCTTCTTTGTAGGCATATGGATATTATCCTGGCACTGACAGTGTTGTACTTCAGGATAGATCTTGAAATATTTTTTTTTGGCAATGAATGCAGTGCCATTTCTCTTCAATTTGTCATTCCTGGCATAATAGGCCATATGATTATCTGATTCAAAATGGCCAATATCAGTCCATTTCAGGTCACTAATACCTAAGATATTCATGTTTATGTATTCCATTTCATTTTTGATGATTTCCAATTTACCTAGATTTATACTTTGTACATTCCACTTTCCAAGTATTAGTGGATGTTTGCAGCTGTTTCTTCTCATTTGCAGTCAAGCCCTGTCAGCAAAGGAAGGTCCTGAAAGCTTGATTCTATCCATGTCATTAAAGTCAACGCTACTTTGAGGAGGCAGCTCTTCCCCAGTCATATTCTTAACTTTTCCGCTGGCTAATTTTTTCAGAAGTAGTCTGCCAGGTCCTTTTTCCTAGTTTTTTTAGTCTGGAAGCTCAGCTGAAACCTAGCCACCATTGGCGACCCTGCTGGTATTTGGGTACTAATGACATAGCTTCCAGCATCACAGCAACAGGCAAGCTCCCACAGTAGAACAAAATGACAGATGCTTTACAGATAAATAAACTGATATTTATTGAGTTTAGTACTTGACCATACCCAACAACAGAGTAAGTAGTGGAGTCAAGATTCCAAGAACTGGAGCACTTTGCCACTATCCAATTGTACATTTGCTTCTCAACTCAGTCCAGGATATTTTACACTCTGCAGCATGAAGCTAAAAAGAAATAAAAACTGCCATTGAGTTGGTTCCAACTCATAGCAACCCCACAGGGCTTCCAAGGCTGTAAATCTCTATGGAAGCAGACTGTTACATCTTTCTAGCATGGAACCTCTAGTGATTTCCACCCACCAACCTTTCGATCAGCAGTCGAGTGCCTTAACCACTACCCCACCTTATTTGTTTGATATGTCACTGGGATCTGTAATGATTAGTTGGAACTTCAGATGGAAAGACATGAAAGTGGGTCAACACATTGCTACATGGAAGGGAAAATAACATTTTGTAATCCTCAGTTTTAGCCGTTACCATGAACTAAATTATATTAGAGCTAATTGAATCTAAGTATCAACAAAATGAATGTCTGTGTTTGAATGTCTACCTACTGCAAATAAACATGCATAATATTGATTGTAGCTTCAAATTGTTATTCACCCTTGTGTGAAGCATCAGTGAAAAAGGCAACATTTATATGAAAACAATTGATCTGCTTCTAAACATATGTCATAAAAATTGACATTTATTTTAGAAAAGATATCAGGCTAGCCTAAACAAAAACAAAAAACCCATTTAGAATTATACTTGTTATTTTAAAATTGTGGGACTGAATAATATTCATTAGGAAGTGGCTCTGTGAGAAAAACAAATAATTGCCCTAGATTTTTAAGACTTCCATCCAAGTGGCTCTAACAAGTCATACCTCTTGAGAATGATAGAAGCCAAGTATTTATCTGGACATAAATCTGGGCAGAGAGCAAATGTTTTTGGATAAGAAATACTGATTTTTTTTCCCCCTTATTTGCTTTGCAAGTCAAAAAACGCTTGCTTCTCTATAGATTTGTTTCCAAATTATTTATATCCTTACCATCTTACTTCCATTATAAAGTTGGAATATTCTAAATGATGCAATTGCAATGTTTGTCATATATTTTTTCCCTTTGCAATTCACACTTAATAAAGTGGCATACTTGAAATATGCTGCAATTTAAAGCACAGGTTTAGTAATAGAATTTATAGCTAAAGACAATTTTTAAAAAATTAAGAAATGAATCAAAATCAAACAAAATTAAACATAATGAATGCAAAATAAATGTTAATCAATAAGTGAAATGCACAAGGAAAGTGGAAGAAATGTAAGAATATGGGAGCTAAGTATCAGCAAACACATCATGGTACGACCAAGCACACTCGTGGTTATTAATGCAGTGGAAGTGTTTGCTTTTGACGTGGATGAATGACACACCCCTTTGTCACATGTGAGAACCTATAGAAGTTTGTGAGATAGATAACCAAGATAGGACAGTAAACACAGAAGAAAACTGTATTTTGTGCTTTTTTTTTTTACTTTTTTAATACTGTATTGTGTTTTTGGAGAAAATTTACATAGCAAATTAGGTTCTCATTTCACAATTTCTATATATTTAGTGACATTGGTTACACTTTTCACAATGTCAGCATTCTTATTTCCATTCTAATTGTTCTGTTTCCATTAATCTAGCTTCCTTATCCCTCCTTACCCTCTCAACTTTGGTTAAGGGTAAATGTTGACCTTTACGTCTCATTTGATGATTGTTTAGAGGAGCACAGTATTCACAGGTGATTTTATTTATTTTATGAGTCACTCTGTCTTTTGGCTGGTAGGTAACCACTGGTAGTGGTTTGAGTTTCAAGCAAAAAGGGTATCCCAGAGTGATAGTCTCAGGGTTTCCTCTAGTCTCTACTGGTCTGGTAAGTTGGCCTTTTTTAGAAATTTCATTTAAGGTCTATATTTTTCTCCTGTTCTGTCTGGGACCATGTACTGTGTCCCTGGTTGGAACGGTTGGTAATGGTAGCCGGGTACCCTCTAGATCTGGTGTCAAGGTAGATAAGTCCATGGTTCATGTAGACTATTCTGTAGACTAATTTCTTCTCTGAGTCCTTGGTCTTCTTCTTTCTCTTTTGCTCCAGATGCGTAGAGACCAGTAGCTGTATCTTAGATGGCTACTTGCAAGCTTTTAAGACCCCAGATGGTACTCACCACACTAGGATATAGAACATTACCTTTGTAAATTATGTTATGCCAATGGGCCTAGTTGTCCCCTGAGACTATGGTCCTAAGTCCTCAAACCCAGTAACCCAATTCTATGAGATGTTTGGTTATGTCAGGGAAGTATCCATAGCTGTGTCCCCTATGTATTTTGTTTTTAACTGTAAAGATTTAACTTGTTACTTGAGAGAGGATAGAGTTTGTGCCAATATTCTTGATTTATTTGACTATATTAAATTAAAATGAACCAAATTCTACTTCTTGTGATAAGTCAAATAAATAATACTTCTAATTAAAGTCCAACTTTTATTTGCAGTGCTCTTTTAAAAAAAAAAATTTTTTTTGATTAGTAAAGGCTTATATAAGAAATTTAACACGGTATTCAAATAAAATATTTTGGATTCCATTAATTTCAGTTATTAAGTGGAGCATTTTATAATCCTGAATGAATCCTGGGATTGAAACTATGTTGACTCATTTAAGCTAATAGGGATGATGTAGTTACTTTAGGTATTTTTGATTTCGAATATCAAATTGGTATAATAGAAATTAATGGAAGCATTAATAATTTTATTGGGACATCTTTAAGTCTGAAAGCTTGCAGCATGAATCTAGAAAGTTAATTCTAAATAATTTTAATGAATAAACATACAAGTAGAAGATATATTTTAGTTATGTTTTTTCATTCCTGTGGATTATTTTAACAACTTGAAACACAACACCTGTGTAGTAAAGACTGTTATTATTCTTGTTCTCAAACTATAGTAGCTATTATCGTTGTTTCACATAGCAAAACTTTTTTTTCTTTGCTCCTATATATTGAAAATTATCTTAATAATTTTATAATCCTAAATAATTATTACAGTCTTTGGGTGGTACAAATAGTTAATGTACTCGGCTGCTATCTAGAATGTTGGAGGCTCAGAACCACACAAGAGAGTCTCTAAAGAAAGGCCTGTCAATCTACTTCTGAAAAATCAGCTATTTAAAATCCTGTGGTACACAGTTATATTCTGACACACATTGAGTTAACATAAATCAAAATTAACTTGATAGCAGCTGGTTTGGTTAAATAACTATTGGTTATTTTCATATTCTTTTCATATTATCACTCCTTTTAACTTCATGTTAGAAAATAAAGATGAAATAATATTAAAACAAATGAATTCGCCACTGTTAGATTAACAAAAAACAAGTAAAATATTAAAATATAGGAGATTATAATAATTTCCCCTCAATTCTTGTGACTTTAAAGGAAGGAAAAATAGCATTGCCTTAGGCGTCATTTACATGTTATTTTTGTACTTTTCCATTCACTGATACAAAAGGAAAAATCAATGTAACAGTAAGATCTGCTTCCTTATTTTATACAGTGCTTCAACCACTGTATCTAGGATCAACACTGTTAGAATTAAGTGAACATTTGCAATTCAAAATATATTTAAAAGAACTTGGAGTAAAAAATACATAGTTTTAAATGTATTTGTAACTATGATATTCATAAATAATACTTACAATTACTTAATTTTTCAAATACTTTAATATTCTTCAGTTATTTTTTCTGAAGTGATTCTCTGATTAATTAAACGGAATAAAAACTAACGACAAAGAAATATATGTTTTTAAAGGGCAGCACTTCTTTAGCTGATAAAAAGTCGAATCATCTACACTTTAGAAAATCATGATTATATGTGTGTATATATATGTTGTTGTTAGGTCCCACTCAGCTGGTTCTGACTCACTGCTACCCTATTTACCACAGAACTAAACACTGCCCACTGCTGCACGATGCTTACAATCGTTGTTATGCTGAGCCCATTGTTTCAGCCACTGCATCAATCCATCTCGTTGAAGGCCTTCCTCTTTTCCACTGACTGTATTTTACCACGCATGATGTCCTTCTCCAGGGACTTCTCCCTCCTGACGGCACGCTCAAAGTACTTAAGATGCAGTCTTGCCGTCCTTGCTTCTAAGGAGCATTCTAGTTGTACTTCTTCCAAGACAGATATGTTTGTTCTTTTGGCAGTCCATGGTATATTCAATATTCTTTGCCAACACCACAATTCAAAGCCGTCAATTCTTTGGTCTTCCTTATTCATTGTCCAGCTATTGCATGCATATGATTGAGTTGAACATACCATGGCTCGGGTCAGGTGCACCTTAGTCTTCAAGGTAGCATCTTTGTTTTTCAACCTTTTAAAGAGGTCCATTGCAGCAGATTGGTTCTATGCAATGTGTCTTTTGATTTTTTGACTGCTGCTTTCATGGGTGTTGATTGTGGATCCAAGTAAAATGAAACCCTTAACAACTTCACTCTTTTCTCCGTTTATCATGATGTTGCTTATTGGTCCAGTTGTGAGGATTTTTGTTTTACATATGTTGAAGGGTAATACAAACTGAAGGCTGTGATCTTTGATCTTCATCACTAAACACTTCAAATTCTCTTCACTTTCACCAAGCAAGGTTGCTTCATCTGCGTAATGCAGGTTGTTAATGAGTCTTCCTCCAATCCTGATGCCCTGTTCTTCTTCATATAGTCCAGCTTCTTGGACTATTTGCTCAGCATACAGATTGAATAGGATACAGACTGAAAGGATACAACCCTGACACACACCTTTCCTGACTTTAAACCAATCAGTATCCCCTTGTCCTGTCTGAACAACTGCCTTTTGGTCTATGTACGAGTTCCTCATGAGCACAAATAAGTGTTCTGGAATTTCCATTCTATGCAATGTTATCCGTAATTTGTTATGATCCACACAGTCAAATGCCTTTGCATAGTCAATAAAACACAGGTAAAAAAAAAAAAAAATTTTTTTTTTTAAACATTCTCTGCTTTCAGCCAGGATGCATTTGACATCAGCAATGATATCCCTGGTTTCATGTCCTCTTCTGAATCTGGCTGAATTTCTGGCAATTCCCTGTTGATATATTGCTGCAGCCACTTTTGAAAGCTCTTCAGCAAAATTTTGTTTGTATGTGATATTAATGATATTGTTTGATAATTTCCACATTTTGTTGGATCATCTTTCTTGGGAATAGGCATAAAAATTGATCTCTTTGAGTTGGTTGGCCAGACAGCTATCTTCAAAATTCCCAGGCATAAACAAGTGAGCACTTCCAGCTCTTCATCCATTTGTTGAAACATCTCAATTGATACTCCGTCAATTCCTGGAGCCTTGTTTTTCACCAGTGCCTTCAGTGCAGCTTGGACTTCTTCCTTCAATGTCATCAGTTCCTTAGTATATGTTACCTCTTGAAATGGTTGAACATTGACAAATTCTGTTTGGTATAATGACTCTGTGTATTCCTTCCATCTTCTTTTGATGCTTTCTGCATCATTTAATATTTTCCCTGTAGAATCCTTCACTATTGCAACTGGAGGCTTGAATTTTTTCTTCAGTTCTTCCAGCTTGAGAAACCTCGAGTGTGTTCTTCCCTTTTGGTTTTCTATCTCCAGCTCTTTGCCCATGTCATTATAATACTTTACTTTGTCTTCTCGAGCTTCCCTTTGAAATCTTCTGTTCAGTTCTTTTACTTCATCATTTCTTCCTTTTCTTTAGGTGCTTGACGTTCAAGAACAAGTTTCAGAGTCTTCTGACATCCATTTTGGTCTTTTCTTTCTTTCCTGTCTTTTCAATGACCTCTTGCTTTCTTCATGTATGATGCCCTTGATGTCATTGCATTTGGTGTTTGGTCATTAGTGTTCAGTGTGTCAAATCTATTCATGAGATGGTCTCTAAATCAGGTGGGATATACTCAAGTTTGTACTTTGACTCTCGTTGACTTATTCTAATTTTCTTTAGCTTCATTTTGAACTTGCATATGAGCAGTTGGTGGTCTGTTCCACAGTCGGCTCCTGGCCTTATTTTGACTTATGAGTTGAGTTTTTCCATCATCACTTTCCACAGATGTAGTCTGTTTGATTCGTGTGTATTCCATCTGGCGAGGTCCACATGTATAGTTGCCATTTATGTTGGTGAAAAAAGATATTTGTAATGAAGAAGTTGTTGGTCTTGCAAAATTCTGTCATGTGACCTTCAGCACTGTTTCTATCACCAAAGTCATATTTTCCAACTACTGATTCTTCTTCTTTGTTTCCAGCTTTCACATTCCAATCACCAGTAATTATCAATATACCCTGATTACATGTTCAATCAATTTCGGACCGCAGAAGTTGGTAAGATCTTCAGTTTCTTCATCTTTGGCCTTAGTGGTTCTATCATAAATTTGAATGACAGTTGTATTAACTGGTCTTCCTTGTAGGTATGTGGATATTGTCCTACCACTGACAGCATTGTACTTCAGAATAGATCTTGAAATGTTCTTTTTGACAGTGAGTGCAACACCTTTCTTTTTCAAGTTGTTATTCCCGGCATAGTAGACCATAGGTTTGTCTGATTCAAAATGGCCAATACCAGTCCATTTCAGCTAACTATAATGCCTAAGCTGTCGATGTTTATTTTATGCATTGTATTTCATTTTTTGATGATTTCCAGCTTTCCTAGATTCGTACTTCCTACATTCCAGGTTCTGATTATTAATGGATGTTTGCAACTGTTTCTTCTCATTTTAAGTTGTGCCACATCAGCATATGAAGGTCCCAAAAACTTGACTCTATCCATGTCGTTAAGATCGACTGTAATTTGAGGCGGCAGCATTCCCCCACTCATCTTCTGAGTGTCTTTTGACCTCGGGGGCTCATTTCCCAGCAGTATATCAAACAATGTTCTGCTGCTCTTCATAAAGTTTTCACTGGCTAATTCTTTTCAGAAGTAGACTGTTGGGTCCTTCTTCCTAGTCTGTCTTAGTCTGGAAGCTCAGCTGAAACCTGGGCCACATGCCTGTCATTTTGTGGTACCGTAGGGGCTTGCATGTTGCTGTAATGCTGGAAGCTATGCCACCGGTATTCAGATACTATCAGGGTCACCTCTGGCGGAAAGGTATGTGTGTGTATATGTGTGTGCGTATATATATATATATATATATATATGGAAAGGGGTGTGTGTGTATATATATATACATACACACACAGGCGTATTTACTACTTATTTGTTCATATATACAAATTCACATATTTGCATATACAATTAATGAGAGCTTTTTTTATGGTTAAATACTTTATTAAGCAATAATTATACATTTTTTCTTAGTAAAAAAAGATAATAAAGCTTGCATATTATAGTCTCTGAGGTAGCTACTATTATTTTTTCCCATTTTACAAATGAGAGCATTGATATTTATGTAACTTACCCAAGGTCACAGAGCTACTAAGTGATAGAGTCAGGGTTTGGTTTGAGACTCACTGGCTCTATAATTTGAACTTTTATTTACTCTTCTCTACTGACAAATAATGTATACTTACCATCTCAATTAGTAAGCTGGTTTAGGCTGCAAGTTTAAAAATCTGTGGTTTATAGAAACGTGGATTTCATTTTGTGGCCACAACAAAAAATGGTTCAATACTGCCAGACTCAACAACATCAAATACAGAGACTCTGATTCTCTTGGCCTTTTTCTTATGATATCTAGGTGGCAAGGAACATCTGTGCCTTTCATAAGGAAAGCGAGGGCTTTCCCAGAATCCCTCAGCATACTTGTGTCTCATTGAACAGAATTGGGTCACAAGATGACTCTAGCTGCAGGGAAAACTGGGAGAGGGGTTATTTAGCTTTTCCAACCTCTGTAATGGAAGACCGCAAGGAAGAATTGGGTTAGACATGCTTCTTAGGATAGTAAACCTGCAGTATCTCCCATACCATCATCTTATAGACTCGTAAAACATTGAAGATGTAATTGATTTTATAGCACATATAGAAATTAATCTGTTTCTTTTGCAAATGAGGAAACAAAGACCTAAAGTGGTCAATTTCAAGGCCAGCTTTGATGCCAGAGTCATTTATTCTCAGAATTCTTAAAGTTCAGTTGATCCTGTGATGCATCTGACACATAAGTTCCCTTCCACACCCACACACACAAAAATATTGTCTCATTTATGCTTGAATACATCTAATAAGAGAGTCCCTACCTTCACAACATCGCTTTCCATGTTTTAGAAAATTCTACTAGAAAAAATTTTTCTAAAGCCATGTGCAGTGGATTTCCCTATACTTTCCAATATTAATGTAAGTGGGCATTTGTTGGTTTGATTCCACAGTGTTCATTTATTTTTTCACCAGTTTTCCTTTCAGGGACTACCCTTCCCTCACTGTGTAATAGGCCTGTGATTTGGGTGGTATTGACTCCATCCTCAGCTTCAAATGTGGGTCCTTATTCACCAAGTATACTTATCTAAGTAAGCGGTTATTGTGATGGTTCACAGCTCATGACAGTGGTAACATATGCCACGCCTTAAATTCATGCATGGCATTCCAGTGGCCAAAGTGATACATTCAGAGGTAGTCTTTCCTGAGTGAGTAACTGGAATTATTTTTTTTACAATGATTTTATATTGGTGAATAGTACAATTCAACAAGAAGACACAATTATCACAAACATTAATGCTTTGAACAATATTGTTGTTGTTGTTGCCTACCTTCAAGTCAGCCCCCAGCTCATGAGGACCCAATGTGTTACAGTGTAGCACTGTTCCATAGGGTTTATATAGCTGTGATCTTTATAAAGTCAGTTTGCTAGGCTTTTCTTCCACAAAGCTGCTGGGTGGGTTTGAATCACCAACCTTTAGGTTAGTAGCTGATTGCAAACTATTTGAGCCATGCAGGCTCCTGGACTTATTTTTGATGGTTGAAGCAGAGACACATTCTTACCCTCTCATGACATGGATAATAAAACATGTAGACAACTGCAGAATTTTATGAAACTGAGAAATGCCAGCCTAAGTATGAAAACAATCAAGGAAAAAGGAGAGCTGAAGGATTTTCAGACAAAAACACTTGCATCCCTGAGAAAACTGCACCTAAATCTTAACTCACCAATAAATTTATGCGAAGGCCTATTTCTTTCTTTTTTTTTGTTTTTGTTTTTGTATTTTTGTCTTTACTCACTTTCCTGTGAGTCTATTTCTGTTTACTCAATCCTGCTTTTAAATGTGGTAAAAGAACTAATCAAACTACTCTAAATATTACCTGACCAATATGGTATACATAAGAATCATTTCCATCATACAAACTGATGACTTCTCATAATGAATAAAATATGGAAGATACATCGCATTATTGAAGCAAACTGAATTTTAGTCAACTGTTAACTTTCTATTTTCTCCACATACAAATTTGTATAGATGAAAACCCTCTAAGAAATGTGATGATGAAGAGACAGGAAAAATAATAAGATTGACCTCACTAAATTTAGTACTTTAGCTGCTCCAATAATATTTGTATTGAGTCATGCTACTTCTTTCAATCCACATTTTGTCTGTGTATCACAAACCACAATACTGTTTCTTAAAAGTGACAATAAAAACTATGTAAAAACTGATAGTAGCTAATATTTTTTCTACTATGCAGTCTTTCTCATTTTCTGTTTTTTCTTCTTTTTTCTTATCCCCCTAAATAAATACCATCAGAAAAAGAAATATTTGAAATTGTGTTTTATATGAAATTATATTTTTATCTATATATACTATTTTCAAGCGTCAAGTAAAACTCTTTCTAAAAGCTGTAGAATGCCATATAGCAAATGTTGAAAGCATAATCATATTAAATGAGACAAAAGCTTTTTGATCTCAGGATTCTTTATAATAAGAAACAACTAGATTCCATGGGAAAGAGAAAGTTTCTTCCCCTCAGGCTGAAAGAAATGTGGAATGTGGAAGATAGATGGCAGTGGTTCTAAGCACTTGTCTTCCATATAGAGAGAGTTTTGGGCAACATTGACATTTTTTTTTGGGACATCAGAGTAAGAGCTTGCACAGGGCAACTCAAAGACTGTAAGAGACAGTAACCAGTAAATGTATTTGAAAATGGCCTAAAAAACCTTTTCAGGGGCTAATCCTATTTAATAATTTCAATTAAAATAATGTTCTTGCTGAGCACCTGAAAAATCTCAACTCGTATACATGATTTCAGCATGCATGGGCCTAGATGTCTATGCTCTCTGTTTCAAAGCATTGGTATTGCTGAAACATAACTCTAAATTTTTTATTGAAATTTATCAAATGAAAAATAACATCGTTGTTATTATATGCTGTTGAGTTGGCTTCGACTCCTAGTTACCCTATGTATAGCAGATTAAAATGCCCAGTCCTGCGCTATCCTCACAATAAACTGACTCAGTTGCTGTCGAGTCAATTCTGACTCATAGCGACCCTATAGGACAGAGTAGAACTGCCCCATACAATTTCTAAGAAGCACCTGGTGGGATTTGAACTGCTGATCTTTTAGTTAGCAGCCATAGCTCTTAACCACTACACCACCTGGGTTTCCTATCCTCATGGTAGTAGGAATATTTAAGCCCACTGTTGTAGCCACTCTGTCAGTCCATGTTGTTGAAAGTCTTCTTTTTTGCTGACGCTCTAGTTTTCCAAGCATGGTGTCCTTCTCCAGGGATTGTTCTCTCCTGATAACATGTCTAAAGTAAGCTAGATGAAGTCTGGCCATGCTCACTTCTCTTCTGTTATAGATAATACTAAAAAAAGAAAAAAGTATAGGGTCCTATAGAAATGCTGTACCTTTAGCTTCCAACAATGCTTGACACAATTTTTTAAGATCTATGTCTTTATAATGAAGTAGGAAAAACAAAATTAAATAAACTGAGAGAACCAAGAGAGCCTTTGGATACACAAATAGACATGTAAGCTGAACAGGTGTGGGATGGTGTATGGGAGTATACCACATATATAGGTTCGGCAGAGGATATTTCTACATAGGCATTTGTATGTGCTGCAAATTTATCTTTTTTTTTTATTTTGCAAATTTATCCATGTATATAGTAGAACACATAGGGGGTACAGTTATGAAAACTTTCTAGCCATAACCAAGCCTATAGGGACAGAGTCACTGGGCTTGAGGGCTTAGGACCATAGTCTTGGGGGACATCTAGGTCAATTAGCATAACATAACCCATAAAGACAAAGTTCTACATCCTACTTTGGTGAGTAGAGACTAGGGTCTTAAAAGCTTGCAAGCAGCTATCTAAGATAGAATTATTGGTCTCTTCCCATGTGGAGCAAAGCAGAGTGAAGAAAATCAAAGTCTCAAGGCAACAGTTACTCCAGAGGACTAATGGACTGCATGAACCACAAACCCTCCACTATCTAGCCTAAGACCAGAAGAACTAGATGGTGCCCAGCTACAAATACTGACCTCTCTGATCAGGATCACAGTAGAAGGTCTGGAATAGAGTGGGAGAAAATGTAGAACAAAATTCAAATTCATAAAAAAGACAGGGGTTACTGGCCTGACAGAGACTACTGGAAACCCCAAGACTGTGGCCTTAGACACCCTTCAAACCTGGAACTGAACCTACTCCTGGAGATCATTTTTCAGCCAAATAATAGACAGGCTAATAAAGTGAACAATAACACCCATAAGGAATGTGTTCCTCAGAACGATCCACCATACAAGACCAAAATGAAAACATTTGCCCAAAAACAAAGTTCAAAAGGCAAGAAGGGACAGGAAAGGTGGATAAATAGAAATGGGGAACTCGGGAAGGAAGCGAGTAGAGTGCTGTCACATTGAGGGGATTGTAACTAATGTTACAAAACAAAATGTGTAAAAATTGTTGAAAGTGGAACTAATTTACTGTGTAAACTTTCACTCAAATCACAACAAAATGTTAAAAAAAAAAAAGAGGTCGTTTGTTAATAAACCTTGCTATTTAAAAAAAAAAAAAGAAAACTTTTTTTTTTTAATCTCCTGCTTATTGTCCCGTACAAGACATGTTTATAGAAAACACTTTCTTAGTATTTGAGGTTAGAAATATATATAAGTAATTATGGATTATTAGCATATGATAGCTTTAATATATTTTTCTAATATATGCATAGACACCAAATTTACACTAGTACTAAATATATATGATAAATACATAATCTTCCAGAAAGAGTTGAATTTTGAATATACCATCGACTGCCAGTTAAACAAACAAATCTGTTTTGGAAGAGGTACAGCCAGAATGCTCCTTGGAGGCAAGGATGATGAGACTTTGTCTCACTTACTTTGGACATGTTATCAGGAGGGATCAGTCCCTGGAGAAGGACATAATGCTTGGTAGTGTAGAGTGTCAGCTAAAAAGAGGAAGACCCTCAAAGAGATGGATTGACACAATTGCTATAACAACGGGCTCAAGCATAGCAATGATTGTGAGGATGGCTCAGGACAAGGCAGTATTTCATTCTGTTGTACATACAGTCACTATGAGTCGAAACCCACTCCATGACATTTAACACAACAAAAAAGAACTTCAGTATACTGTCACATCCATTACACAGGATCATAAAATAAATTTTCTCTACATTCATGTCTGATAGAGTTTGTTCATCATTGGTTGTTAATATTCCTGATTCTCAAATATACTGTGGTAGGCTAAACATTGACCCCCAAAGATATCTGGGTTCAAATCCCTAGAACCTATGAATGTTACCTTACATGACAAAGGAACTCTGCAGATATGGTTAAATTAAGCTTTTGAGATGAGAGATTATCCTGGATTACCTGAGTAGGCCCTGAATATAATCACAAGTGTCCTTGTAAAGGAAACCGTAGCAGCATAGTGATTAAGAGCTACGGCTCCTAACCAAAATGTTGGCAGTTCAAAGCCACCAGGCGCTCCTTGGAAACCCTATGTGGCAGTTCTACTCTGTCTTATAGGGTCTCTATGAGTCAGAATTGACTCAGTGGCAATGGGTTTGGTTTGGTTTGGGGGTCCTTAAGAAGGGAGAGCAGAGAGAGCTTTGACAGAAGAAGAAAAAGGCAATGTGACAGGATTCTATACTGCTTGTTTTGAAGAGGAGGAAAGAGGCCATGAGCCAAGGAATGCAATGAATTAGTAGTAAAAACCTGAAAAGAAAAGGGAACTGATTTTCTCCTAGAACCTCCCAGAGGGTGCACAATCTTTTTGACATATTGATTTTGCAACAGTGAAACCCATTTCAAATTTCTGGCCTCCGGAACTGTAAGATAGCACATTTTTGTTTGTTTTAAGCTACTGAATTTGTGATATTTGTTACAGCAGCAGTAGGGAACTAATACACATACCATTGCAAAAGTTTCATCCATTTTGGAGCTCTTGCAATGGCTATTACCTGTTTTAGAGCTCTTGCAATGGCTATTATCTGCATGGTAACTTCTTACATCATTAAAATCTTGGCCTAAATGACAATGAAGATTATTAGGACCACCCTATTAAAATTAAAATTGCAGACCTTCCCACATTCCTAATCCTCATAGCCTTTTCTATTTTGCCATAGTATATGACACTTTCTATCCTACTAGACAATTAACTTATTTCTATTTGTTGCTTACTTGTATCTTCCATCAGACTATAAGACCAACGAAAGCAGGAATTTTTAGTATGCTCTATTACAAAATTAACCTAGCATTTTATTTAAAATGCATTGGTATATTTAAACCAAATTGATTTTCTATTTTGGGGGAGGGGCAGTAGGTGTATATGATTAAATGTTGTTGTCCAGATAGTTAACATTAAAAAAAAAAAAAAAATCCACAAGAATAAGTCTGTGGGCTTCATTAAGTCCTTCAAATCCTTCTAAAATTATACTACCTATCCAGACTCATGTGTTGCTGAATTTTATAACAGCATCTTAAGCTCTGATGCAAAGCCTCTAAAAATGATCAACATTTGTGATGAGTTTATAATCTTTGTTATAGTGATTGAAATTACTAAAAATTTGGAGTTAACCCTTTACTACCTTTTTTGCAATAAACTTGACAATGTACATAGAGACTGAAATAGGCATTGCTGTCAATTTGAAACTCATGTAGCCACAATCTAAATCTACAGTGGCTTTTCTCATGATAGTACAGTTTTGCAATCCTGAAAACATATGCTTTATGACTCATGTATGAGCACATTCCTGGGCTTGCAGAACTGGCAGGAGGTAATGTCTGTGAAAAATGTTTTGTGTTCTCAATTCAAAGCAATTGAATTGGCCTTCTTGTTGTCACCTTTACTGAATTTCAACAAAATAGCAGTAGTGACAGCTCTACCAGAAGCTGCTTCAATTAAAAAAAAAACAAGTAAACTAAAAAGAAACCTCTAAATCTCTTTTTTAAATAATAAATTAACTAGAATGCTGAACTTGCTTCCATCTCTTAAAAAACTAAGGAAAATAACAGAGCTGTTAATAAGATTATGAGTCTAAAAAAGGGATAATAACCCAGTGAGTCCAGTGTGCAAAGGAGTGTTGTAAAGTATAGAAACACATAAGCAGCTAAAATAAAATTGAAGAATATTTTTAAAAGATCCTAGTGGTACTTGAATAAACATACTTCATAATAGCCATTTCCAGCATTTCATTAAAGCATTCCTCTAGTATTGTTTTGATGATCTCTCTCAATTGTCTCACTGTTACAACTAAAATAAATAAGTTCCCAACTCTAAAGATACTTCCTAAAATTCAATAGAAGTAAAATAAAAAGTTTAATTTAGTTAGGAAAATAAAAGAGGTTTGTTATCACTGCACCCAAGAGTAAATGTTCTCTTTTATGTTGTAGAATATCTCAAATGAAAGCAAAATGAGGAGCTGGAAAAAGAAGAATGGGAATGCTATCTTTTAGACCCAAGATACTGTGGTCTTTAAAGAGCTTACCTTTTATTGTAGATAACAAATTTATGCAAATTATTTAATCTATTAGCTATTTCTTAGTTATTTGATTTCAAAATGTTGAATGCTGAGTTCTATAGCAAATAAAGCTTATTTGGACTCTTGATAATAACAACCAAAAAAAAAAAAAAAATCCAAACCCGTTGCCACCCAGACAATTCCAACTCATAGCAACCCTATAGGACAGAGTAGAACTGCCCAATAGGGTTTCCAAAGAGCAGGTGTTGGATTTGAACTGCCAATCTTTTGGTTAGCAGCCGTAGCCCACAGTAGCTCTTAACCACTGCACCACCAGGGCTCCACTATTAACAACCTGAAAAACTATACCAAACTCATTGCTATCGAGTTGAGTCCAACTCATAGCAGCCCTATAGGTCAGAGTAGAACTTCTCCATAGGGTTTCTAAGGAGCAGCTGGTAGATTTGAACTGCAGACCTTCTGGTTAGCAGCCTGATCTCTTAATCACTGTGCCACTATGGCTCCATATGAAGAACAGTCAGAGTTAAATCATATTTTAAGAAATTGGAATAATCTATGTAAGTAGAACACATCTAAGATCAAAATGTTTCTGATGAAACTTATAAATCTGATGAAATGTCAGAAAATAAATTAGGGCTGTTGCATTAGGACTCTTATTTAAAAAAAAAAAAACAATACTTTTCAGTGGATTTAAAAATGAATGGATGAATAAATAAACTGCAGCACATGCGTATATAAAAAAAAATTTTTTTTTTGTATAGTTAAGTATTATCATGCAGTGAAAGCACATGAGCTATCAAGCCACAAAAAGAAGAACCGTAAATGTATATGGCTAACTGAAAGAAACCGGTCTGAAAAACCTACCTGCTATATAATGCCAACTATATGACATTCTTGAAAAGGCAAAATGATAGTCACTAAAAAAATCAGTAATTGCCAAGAGTTGAGTGGGGGTCATGGGAGGGATGAAGGAATGAATAGGCAGAGCACAAAGATACTTAGGACAGTAAAGCTATTCTGTACTATTTTATAATGGTGGATACATGACATCATGCATTTGTTAGAACCAATAGACCACTACAAAACAATGAGTGAATCCTAATGAAAACTATGGCCTTTAAGTCAGAACAATGTATCAGTATTTATCAGTTGTAACAAAATTGCCACACACATGTAAGACGTTAATAGGAGAAACTGTGCAGGGGGAGAGGCATATATAGAAATTCCCTGTACTTTCTCCCCAATTTTTCTGTAAACCTAAAACTGCTCTTAGAAATAAAATCTATAAAAACATATGGAGTTGATTTTAAGATTTATGAAATTTTTTATCTATTTGAATATCTGCACATACTACTAGAATGCTGAATAAGGAGATTTTTACTTAAACCTTTTCTGTTTCCTCTCCTTGATTTTACGTAACTTATTTTTTGAGGAACAAGAATAGGATTAAGTGGTGGTTATTCTATAGATGGTAAATTTTTGGTCCATTAAAAACAGGATGTTGTAACAATTAGAGCTAGATAAAAATAAAATTTCTTCTTTATGACTGCATGAGTTTTTCACTGGTCCAAAAGAAGGGACTTCTGGAAAAATGAATGTATCTGTCTTGAAAGAAGTACAACCAGAATGCTCCTTAGAAGCAAGAATGGGAGACTTCATCTCATGTACTTTGGATGTTATCAGGAGGACCAGCTCCCAGAGAAGGACATCATGCTTTGCAGAGGGTCAGTGAAGACCCTTGATGAGATAGATTGACACAGTGACTGCAACAATGGACTCAAACACAGCAATGATGGCAAGGGTGGCACAGGACCAGGCAGCGTTTCGTTCTGTTGTACATAGGGTCACTATGAGTTGGAACTGACTGGAAGGCACCTAACAACAAGTGAATGTGAGACAGGGAAATGAGTGATGGGAAGACTATTTTATATAGGATGTCTTCAAACATCTCTCTGATGAAATGGTATTTGAGATTAGATCTGAATCATATGAAGGAATCAGCCACTTCCTCTCTGAAGGAATAAGTGGAAAAATTTGATGAGTTTCAGGAACAGCATGAGGAAGAGTGTGAGGTGTCTGTGTATTATCAAGAAATTTACTAATAGTTAAATACAGAGCTGGTGGAGAATTGAGTGCAAGGAATAAATCTAAAAAAAGTAGCCTGGGATCAAATAACAAAAAGCCTTATATTCCCTGCTAAGTGTGCTAAGTACTTTGAATGTTATCCTGCAAGGAATGAGAAGGGGTTATGAAGATAAACTATACAATCAGAATTTCACTATAATAAGACAGCCAGATCAGTATGGAGAATGAATGATTTGGTGTATGGAAAGTGTAGAAAGGTTATATAGGGATCTGCTATAAGAAGTTAGGGAAACCCTGGTGGCATAGTGGTTAAGTTCTACGGCTGCTAACCAAAAGGTCAGCCATTCGAATCCACCAGGCACTCCTTGGAAACTCTACGGGGCAGTTCTACTCTGTCCTATAGGATCACTATGAGCTGGAATTGACTCGACGGCAATGGGCTGCGCTATAAGAAGTTATTCCTTGGTAGATATAGGGATAGGATTCAGTAGGAGCACAAAGGAGTAAAGAATTATATATGAGCTAGGTCAGAAAATACTTCCCATCAGATAACGTTTAGCCTTTATCTTTCAAAAAGAGTAGATGTTTGTTGCACCTTGAGAAATAGAGGTTAGCGATAGAAGTTGAAATCCTAGTCAAAATGGGAAGAGTGAGGGAAAACACAGACATGGAAACTATGTCTTAGTCACTGTACTAACACTGTATGTCTAATATATAAGATCATGTAAAGATGGGGCAGGGCGGGGGGGACTGGCAGTTTCATTTCTTGGGAGTGATTAAAAAAAAAAACAAAAAAAAACCAGCGGTTAAGAATAGGAACTGGGATTGATTCTTGATAATGTAACTGTGAAAGATTTTGCCACTTATTGAGGAGATGTGCCATCAGGATAGTGTGGATACTAGGAGGGAATATATTTTGTCTTATGTATAATAGATCGAGTCCCTGGGTGGATGATGCAAACAGTTAATTCAGTCGGGTGCTAATTGCAAGGTTGAAAGTTCGAGTCCACTCAGAGGCACCTTGAAGGAAAGTCTTGGTGATCTATTTCTGAAAAATCAGCCACTGAAAGCCCTACAGAGCACCATTCTAGTCTGACAGACATGGAGTCACCATGAGTCGGAATTGACAGCAACTGATGGTGATGGGATAATGAAAGATAATAATATAATGTAACATATATTATGATATAATGGAATATAGTATGTTGTTAGGTGCCATCAAGTCAATTCTGACTCATAATTAATATAGTCAAGGATTTTGTTTCTGGTGGCTTAGAGTGGAAGCCCTCACTTAATGCAACATTGCATTAAGCTCATGGCACAACAAATCCCATAGTGTTTGGAAAAAAAAAAAAAAGCCATATACTTTATTTATATGGCCTAGAAATTGAGTTCAGTGGAAATATGTTCCAACAATTAGAGTTGTCCAAGAATGAAATGGCCCTGCTGGTGCCAGCACCAGCCCTTTCCCGGGGATAACTTTGATTTTAGAGGTTGTCAGATATCAGGGGACAGTGGTGTGGTGCCCGGCTGTGTTATGGTTGCTCCCTCAGGCATAGGCAGTGCTGATTAGTACTAATGTTCCAATTCTGTGAGAAGTGTTGGAAAGGAAAGTGCAGGCTAAACAGAAAGAGTCAACATTATCTTGTTCTCTGAGGTGTGCATTAGAACTGAATATAGACCAAAAAAAAGAAAAAAAAAACTCATAAAGTATATATTACCAAGAGAAAACTAAACCAGAACAAATCTGTCTTCACTGAACCAATTTCTCCTTCCTGATTTGTTTATATATTTCTAACTTCTTTTTCCTTTGATTTCTCTAAAAGGTTTTCAGCAAAAGTATCTTCAATGGAAATGTAATATAAGGCTTTATTTTGCCTTGAGTTAGATTTTGTTGCTTTATGGCTAAAAGCTGAATTAATTTTAAGATAAAATGTACTTGGAGAAGGGAGAGAAGAATTATAAGATTTCTTATTGCAAAAACACAATCCAAATATTTTATTTTAAAACAATTTGCTTTTGGCATCTGTGTAACAGCTCTTTGAAAATCTTTCTGCTGAAAGTGCATTACATTATAGAATCTCAGATTGGAATGCCTCTTATACGTAGCGTAATCCGTCCATTAAATGATGTATAAAACATTCCTAAACAATCTTTTTGAGAATTCACTCTTTTGCAAGGTGGTCTGTTGCAATGCTATTCAAAGTTCACCTCATACCTACCTGCTTCAACTTCTCTGGCTAAATATCCTAATGCACAAAAAAAAAAAAAGAAAGAATTTGCATTGTATTTACTTCAGTAACACATGCGCAATGTCAAAACTCAGGACACGCCCTTCCCAGTCTCAATTCCATTCCCCGGAAGAAACCATCTCTGCATTACCTTTGTGTTTTTTTTTCTGGTACATTCATACCCATTAAGAAAATGTTTCTGCTTATGTCTTTATTTCTCGTTTTGTAGCTGCCACCTGCCTTTACCCTACTTTCCCAAGTATTCATAATGCCTTTTTTTTTTTTTTCAAATTCCAAAGTTTTATTTCAATTCCTTCACCTAGTGACAGTATCTTTTGGCACTCCTCTCTGTATTTAAATTTTGCTTCTTCTGTGAATCCTCCTTTCTCTTCCAACTCAAGACTTCTGCCATCTCAGTTACATTTTTGCTGTGTTAAGGTTAATAATATTCAATTTTTTTCTGAAACCATACTTGTCTTTCATTTCTTTGTATATAGATTGATTACACCACTTGAAAATTAGTACACAATATTTCCGTTATATATATTTATTCAATGTAGAGTCAGTGACCATTGTATTTTCCTTCCTGTACAGTTTTCTCTTTCTTTCTTTCTTTAGTTTTGTTGTTTGTTTTTTGCCTCAAATATCTTTAATTTGTTAACCTCTCAACTCAAGCTCTTTTTTTTTTTCCTTTAGTTGCATGTCCTTTTGATTTAGGCTTTCTTATCTTTTTTGCTCCAATCTGGAATGGATTCTTTCTAAACCTGAAGCAAAGGCCAAAACTAAAACCAAACCCGCTGCCACTGAGTCAATTCCAACTCATAGTGACCCCATAGGGTTTCCAAGGCTGTAAATATTTGTGGAAGCAGACTGCCACATCTTTCTCCTGCAGAGCTGCTGGTGGTTTCAAACCACCGACCTTTCTGTTAGCAGCCGATTGCTTTAACCACTGGGCCACCAGGACTCCTTGAAGCAAAGCCAATACTCTACAAAATCCTTTTTTACATTTTCAGTGCTCAAAGCCAGTCTTTCCCAGATTACTTGTCATACTTTTTCTCTGCACACGTGGATTTCCTGGGAAGAAGACTCAGAGACATAGAATTTTTTTTTTTTTTTTCAAGATGTGCTCTTGTGATCAACACTTACAGAAGGGAAGAGAAGATAGCAGGTTTCGACAGAGGGAAAAGTTGGGTGAAGATGCGGTCTTAATGATGGCTTCATCTGGGATGATCCTTTAGAGTTTTCAAAGTTGGGAGAGGGGATTCGGTCTTATGGACTCACACTGATTATTCATTTGTTGCGTACCACACTGGAAAGGGGGCATGGCCTTGAGTGAAGCTGCTTTCTTTCGTTTGAAGCCATCACACTAAGGAGATTACAATACGAGCTTTCTGCCAGCTGCACTCTAGCAGCTGAGGAATTAAACCCTTCATTCCTAAAAAAGAATTTAGGCAACATATCACAGCATTCACCACGATCCATACCTTTCACAACACTGGGATCCTTTAAGATCCTGGAGGATCACTTCGCTTGAGGGAAAGTTGTAAGAAGAAGCCCTCACCACTGCAGCTGGTCTAACAGGTTGAAGTGCTACTCCTTATAATCTTCCTTTATATCCATTTTAATTTTGTCACCCTCAGCTAGCACCTCTTTTGGCCTTGGTGATCTACTTGTTAGCTTGCCTCAGACAATCCTACTTAAATAGTCTAATCCCTTCACCATCATGCCTTTCTCAAACAAGGCTGCTGCACTTGTCCATTCATTTTCAGTATGGAACAAGGGAGTATCAGGAAGTATCCCCCTACCAAATGTATGCCTCCCGGCTTGCACTGCGTAAGAGTAGTTCTGCCTCCTCTTGAAGATTAGATTCAGTTATCCCTGCCAAAATGTGGTTAGATGGCAGTTGTAGCTTACATTTTAATGGGACCCTGACAGAGTACCCTCGCGGAAGCATTTCCTCTTCAGGAATTAGTACCTCTAAGCCCCATTTCTATTTGGCTCTTTTCTATAGTTTTCATCTCTGTGATGACTTTCTCCATCCATTCTTGCATATTATCCACTTCTTCCACTGGAGCCTTTGCTAAGAAAAAAAAATAAAATTCTACTTCTCTGATACCATACTGTAAGGATCAATCAAATCATTTTACTCCTCTTCTGTTCCCTTCTGTTCTGTTCCCTTCTTTACTACTTCTGTTCCGACATCAGCACTTCTTCCTCTGACCCTAACCACGCTGAGCTAGGTCAGATCTCACAAGTTAAGGAGCATAGTTCTCCAGACTGCCAAGTCTGCCCAAGAATTCAGAACCCAGCTGGAAGCTGGGGAGTTTCCACAACACCCTCACTTGTGACTTGTCAACTACCTTTTTGGGATAAGCTCAGGGGTCACCAGAGGTCCCCTCATTTCTAACGTGCTGGCTTCCACTACTCCATTGGATTTGATAATTCACTAGAAAGACTCATAGAACTCCCAGAAAGAACTGTGCTTGCAATTTTAGTTTTATTGTAGCAAAAAGTATACAAAGGAAGAGATGCATAGGATGAGGTCTGAGAGTTTCCCACTATGTAGCTTCTGTGTCCCAAAAAGGGATATACTACCCTCCCCTGGGCAGCCATGTGTTTGATCAGCTAGGAAGTCCGTGAAACTTCCATGTCCAGAGACTTTACTGGAGCTTCTTCATGTAGACATGATTAATTGACTCATACTCTAATTCCTGAGGCCCACTAATAGCACCTGGTGGGTCTTTCTGTCCTGACAAGCTCCCACCCAAGAGTTGTCAAATTCCAAGGTTGTAGAGGTTATCTCCCAGGAATGAAGGACAGACACTAAATTTTTGGGTAAAGTTAAATTCTTTACCCCATAGCCTTTGACATATTAATCGTAGTTATTTAAAATTCTGTGTCTGATATGTCCAACATATAGATCAACTCTTAATCTAGTTCTGTTGACTGCTTTGTCACTTGATAGTATGTTCCTTACTTTTTTTCATGTTTCATAATTTGCTATTGAGGGATGAACATCATTTGTAGAACAGAAGACGCTGAGATAGTATTTATACTTGGAATGTGCATGATTCTTCTGCCAGGCTGAGGATCAGTAAAGCTTTTCTGTAAAGTGTATGATAGTGAATATTTTTGGCTTGTGGGTCATATCATCAATTGCAACTACTCAACTCTGATGTTGTAGTGTGAAAGAAGTCATAGACAATATATAAACAAATGAGCATGGTTGAGTTCCAATAAATCTTCATTTACAAAAACAGGCTGGGCAACATTTATTACTATGGTTATCATCAATAAACTACCAGCTGCAAATCCCTTTAGGAGCCCTGGTGGAGCAGTGGTTAAGAGCTGTGGCTGCAAACCAAAAGTTCAGCTGTTCAAATCCACCAGCCTCTCCTCTGTTCTATAGAGTTGCTATCAGTCAGAATCAACTCAACAGCAACAGGCTTGGTATTGTTTTGTTTTTTTCAAATTCCTTTAGCATTATTTTGTACTTAGGGTGTAGTTCAGGTGAGAGAGAGGAAGGAGACAACCTCTGATGTTCTTGCTCTACCATTTAGAGTTTCATTTTTCTCTGGCTTGCACAGTTACTGAAGGGAAGGGAGCAACCACATTTTTTTGTTACCTTTGTGTCCTTGTATGCAATATGTCTTTTTTCCTCTGGGTGGTTTTTAGAAAATTCCCTTTGTTATTGATTTTTGACAATTTGAATTGCCTAAGTGTTTTTTTTTTTTTTTTTCTGTTTATTCTGTTTCAGGTTCTCTAAGCTTTTCATTCTGTGAAGTAATATTTTCTTATCAAAATCTGGAAAACCGTTATTTTTTCACCCCACTCCATTTTTCAGGGACTCCAGTTATTTGGATATCAGATTGCTTGGTATTGTCCCATAGGCCACTGCAGCTTGGCTTATTTTGACTTTCTGTTTTTCACTTGGGATAGTTTCCCTTTCTAGGTCTTTAACTGCATTGATTTTCTTCTATGCAGTGTCTAATCTGATGTTAAGTCCATCCAATCCATTTATTATTATATAATTATACATTTCATCTCTAAAAATTCTAGTTTTTTTTTTTTATAGTTTCCATTTCCCTAATCATTAGGTGTCTGTTTCCCATTAAATCTTTGAATTCATTTATAATATCCATTTTTAAGTTCTTGTCTATTAATTCTACCTTTACTGTCATTTTTAGGTCTATTTCTAATAACTGATTTTTCTCCTGTTATGAGTCACATTTTTCTTCTAGTAATTTCATGCTTGGATGATGCATATTGTGATTGTATTTTATTTTATTGTCTTCCTTTTAAAAGGTATTGAGTACTTTTCTGGTAGGCAGTTAATTTTCAAATAAGGTTGATTCTTTCAAGTTTCAGTTTCAATATTTATTAATGAAATTTTATAGCAGCCTTTACTCCAGGTCTAGTGTAATTCTTCTCTTAAGGTTTAGTCTTTCTGTTGTCTTTACTTAATGCCCTGGTGGTTGAATCCCAAGCGTCTTCCAGTCCTGTTTCGTTTCTGAAAGTCCTTCAGTTTATTACACCCAATTATTATTCTTTTCATATTAGTTGTTCATTAAAAAAAAAAATTATTTCGATCTAATTTAATCTAATAACATTTTATAATTTTCTACAAATTATTTTCATACATCTTTTATTATA
This sequence comes from Loxodonta africana, assembly GCF_030014295.1. NCBI lineage: Eukaryota > Metazoa > Chordata > Mammalia > Proboscidea > Elephantidae > Loxodonta > Loxodonta africana. The sequence goes on from NC_087345.1 coordinate 47,533,280, forward strand.
TTTATCCCTGGTTACCTTAGAGGGCTTTTTGTTGTTGTAGATGTTGCCATAGAGAAAGTAGTCTGGTAGATGTTGTCTTAATTTCTTTTCCCCCCATCAATTCAGACTTTTTTTTAATTAAGTTTTTCAGTTCTCTTTGCTTATCATTTCTTTTAAAGTGTTAATCAATGATCACATTCTTATAATTTTACTGAAACTCTTAAAAATTGCCATCTTAAATGCAGAGGTCTGGTGAGGTTTAAGTGTCTCTTTATGGCCATCATGGACTCTAGAAGACAAGTTTTATCTTTCCCAAAGCTTTCCAAAATATTAAATCTCATCATTTGTCTTTTGAAGTCCTACTCACAATTACATTATAACTTTAAAGGGTATGACATGATCTTTGGATAGCACACGTTGCTGGTGTGAGAGGTAAAAATAAAGAGAGAAACTTCTTTTGATAACAGATTCATTAATATATTTTAAAAATCAAAACCCTGCAAAGAAGTAAAATAACTATACTTTTCCTTATTTTTTGAATCAGACAACTTTTAGAAGACTATGTGAATTCAAACACAATGGTTTTCACATAATAGAGATCAAATAGTTTTAGATACAGTATTGTTCATTGATTCTACTTAAGAGTTTTAAATGGTATTTCTTCCTCTACTTCCTGCCCCTCTCTCTTCTAGCTCCCTATTTTTATCAAACCCATTCTATGCTGTTAAAACATCCTATAAACTTCATTCTATTGTGCTACGTTTTTAATGACCTCTCCAAGAAAGTGGAGAGTGAATAAGGCCATATGTGAAAACAGATATGAGGGAAAGCTGAGGGAGAGTTTATTGTTCTGTTGAAATAATAAATGTAGAGAACACATTTATTTCCATGGGGACAGACAAAGAGGGTGTAGGCTGAATTTAGAGCAAGTATGATTCAGTTTGATTCACTGAAGCAGAAGTGATTCATTTAGTCACTTCAAAGAGAATTAATTCCAACTACTACTTAGGCCCTGACAATTTCAACGGTGATTTAAACTTGTTTCACGTTTGTACATCCTATTTCATGGTGATAGCTCTTCTTTCATAGATATTGTAGATCATTTGGAAAATGTTTTTAGAAATGAGCTTTCACAGTTTATTTCCAGTGTTTGTCACCAAACAAATGATTGTTTCTAATAATCATGGTAATTAAAACCTCATTATCATTATTATCTTGGCTTCTTTGTCAAAATGTAGTTCAGTTAACCTAGTCACATGCAAATATTGAATAAATTATATTAATAAATCTGCTTTGCCCAGTTTTTCAAATTATCCCTCTTCTTTATTGATTGCATAGTTTTTGTTTTCAAATTCATGAGAGAGGAATTAAAATTTTTCTCCTGGATTTCTTCGTTTGTAAGAATATGATTTATTTTGCTTTTTCTTAATTGCCTTAGAGGACTTTTGCTACCTTCTGTTAATCATTACTTGCCTATGTTTTAATGAATGCATAAAAAAATAATGAATGCATAGGCTATACTTATTATCAACTGATTTACATGATAGCTTTCAGTAGGGAGGATATAATAGTTACTTAAGGCTAAAGATGCTGATTTCCTGATCTCAAAACAAGGATCTTAAAAATTTTGGTACAAGTAAAATATGTCTCTGTATGAATTGTTTCTCCATTGCACTGACCTGAGTTGTGAGTTTTTAGTTGCTCCATCTGCAAATAGTCTCAAATAATTTCTCAGAGGTACCTCAGTAACAAATGATGACTTTTATAGAATTTAATTTTATTACTTTTTAAACTGTTTAAATTTCATAAATATTCTTTACTGCATAATAGAAGTCTAAACAATATCCAAATTCATGCTTTTGCTTATTGTTGATTATCACAGACATTGGTCACTGCCCTAGAGCCAAATTTCTCAACTTAGCTCTCACACATCAAAACAATTGAGTAAATTCAATGTTCCTTGAATGAGAAAAAAAAAATTAAGAGTATACGAAAGATTGTGACAACACACTTGAGGCCTAGCAGTTCCAAAGATCTTCAGTAATTTCAGGTTTGCCATTGAAAAGCACTCTTTGCTGTTTTAAATGTCCCTCGCAATGACAGCTGATGGGCCCATCCAGATTCAGTAGGCACATTCTTAAATACTACAGAATAATTTCTGATCATCTCACCTAAAATATATGCATTCTTTTATAGGTATCCCACCCTCCACTGCCATCAAGTCGATTTATAGGTATACCTCATTTTATTGCACTTCTCTATATTGTGCTTCGCAGATACTATGTTTTTTACAAATTGCAATTTTGTGGCAACTTTGCATCAATCAAGTCTGTCAGCACCATTTTTCCAATGATGTTTGTTCACCTCGAGTCACTGTGTCACATTTTGGTAATCTTGCAATATTTCAAAGTTTTTCATTATTATCACATCTATTATGGATTTTATTATTTCTGGTTTTTTTTATTATGATGATCTGTGGTCAGCGATCTTTGATGTTACTATTTTAATTGCTTTGGGGCACCATGAACCACACCCGTATAAGATGGTGAACTTAAATGATAAAGGTTGTGTATGTTCTGACTATTCTACCGACGGGCTGATCCCCCGTGTCTCTCCCTCTCCTCCAGCCTCCTTATCCCCTGAGACACACCAATATTGCAGTTAGGCCAATTAATAACCCTACAGTTGCATCGAAGTCCTCCAGGGAAAGGAAGAGTTTCACATCTCTCACTTTAAATCAAAAGCTAGAAATGATTAAGCTTAGTGAGGAAGGCATGTCAAAAGCTGAGACAAGCTGAAACCTAGGCCTTTTGCACCAAACATTTAGTCAAATTGTGAATTCAAAGGAAAAGTTTTTGAAGTAAAAGTGCCACTCCAGTGAACACACAAATGATAAGAAAGCAAAACAGTCTTATTTCTGACACGGAGAAAGTTTTAGTGGTCTGGGTAGAAGATCAAACCACTCGCAACATTCCCTCAAACCAAAGCCTAATCCAGAGCAAGGCCCTAACTCTCTTCAATTCCAAGGAGGCTGAGAGAGGTGAGGAAGCTGCAGAAGAGAAGTTTGAAGCTAACAGAGGTGGGTTCATGAGGTTTAAGGAAAGAAGCTATCTCCATAACATAAAAGTTCAACATAGAAGCTGCAGCAAGTTATCCAGAAGAATTGTTGTTGTCGTTAGGTGCTATTCAGTCGGTTCTGGTTCACAGCAACCCTATGTACCACAAAACGAAGCACTACCCAGTCCTGCGCCATCCTCACAATAGTTGCTATGCCTGAGCACATTGTTGCAGCCACTGTGTCAGTCCATCTCGTTGAGGCTCTTCCTCTTTTCTGCTGACCCTGTACTTTACCAAGCATGATGTCTTTCTCCAGGGACTGATCCACGCCTGACAATGTGTCCAAAGTATGCAAGACACAGTCTTGCCGTCCTTGCTTCTAAGGAGCATTCTGGTTGTACTTCTTTCAAGACAGATTTGTTTGTTCTTTTGGCAGTCCGTGGTATATTCAATGTTCTTTGCCAACATCACAATTCAAAGGTGTCAGTTCTTCTGTCTTCCTTATTCATTGTCCAGCTTTCACATGCATATGATGCAATCAAAAATACCATGGCCTTGGTCATGTGCACCTTAGTCTTCATGGTGACATCTTTGATTTTAGCATTTTAAAGATGTCCTTTGCACCTTTGCAGCAGATTTGCCCAATGCAATGGGTCTTTTGATGTCTTGAGTGTTGCTTCCATGGTGTTTGTGGATCCAAGTAGAATGAAATCCTTGATAACTTCAGTCTTTTCTCCATTTATTATGAAGTGGCTTATTGGTCCAGTTGTGAGGGTTTTTGTTTTCATTATGTTGAGGTGTAATCCATCCTGAAGGCTGTGGTCTTTGATCTTCATCGGTAAGTGCTTCAAGTCCTCTTCACTTTCAACAAGCAAGGTTGTTTCATCTGTGTAATCAGGTTGTTAATAGTTTTTCTCCAATCCTGATGCCCTGTTCTTCTTCATACAGTCCAGCTTCTCATATTATTTCCTCAGCATACAGATTGAATAGGTATGGTGAAATGATACAACCCTGACACACACCTTTCCTGACTTTAAACCACTCAGTATCCCCTTGTTCTGTCTGAACAACTACCTTTGAAGAAGAATTAGCTAAGATAATTGATGAAGGAGACTATATTAAACAAGAGATTTTCAATGTAGACCTTATATTGGAAGGAGATGTCATCTAGGATTTTCATAGCTAGAGAGAAGTCAATGCCTGGCTTCAAAGCTTGAAAACACAGGCTGACTCTCTTGTTGAGAGCTAATGCAGCTGCTGACTTTAAGTTGAAACCAATGCTCATTTACCATTTTGAAAATCATAGGGCTTTTAAGAATTTTGCTAAATCTACTCTGCCAGTGTTCTATGAATGGAACAACAAAGCATGGATGGCAGCATATCTGTTTACAACATGGTTCACTGAATATTTTAAGCCCACTGTTGAGACCTATTGCTCAGAAAAAAAGATTCCTTTCAAAATATTATTGCTCATTGACAGTGCACCTTGTCACCCAAGAGCTCTGATGGAGATGTACAAAGAGACTAATATTGTTTTCATGACTGCAAACAGAACATCCATTCTGCAGCCCAAGGATAAAGAAGTAATTTCGACTTTCAAATCTTATTTAAGAAATGCATTTCATAAGCTTACAGGTGCCATAGATGGTGATTCCTCTGATGGATCTGGGCAAAGTAAACTGAAAACCTTCTGGAAAGGATTCACCATCTTAGGTGCTATTAAGTACATTAATGATTCATGGGAGGAGGTCAACATAAAGAAAACAAAAATCCTCACAACTGGACCAATAAGCGACATCCTGATAAATGGAGAAAAGATGGTAGTTTTCAAGAATTTCATTTTACTTGGATTTACAATTAGCACCCATAGAAGCAGCAGTCAAGAAATCAAAAGACACATGTATTGGGCAAATCTGCTGCAAGAGATCTCTTTAAAGTGTTAAAAAGCAAAGATGTCACCTTGAAGACTGAGGTGCACCTGACCCATGCTATGGTGTTTTCAATCACCTTACATGCATGGGAAAGCTGGACAATAAATAAGGAAGACCAAAGAATAATTGACGCCTTTGCATTGTGGTTTTCGTAAAGAATATTGAGTATACCATGAACTGTCTTGGAAGAAGTACAATCAAAATGCCCCTTAGAAGCAAGGATGGTGAGACTGTGTCTCACATACTTTGGGCATGTTATCAGGAGGAATCAGTCCCTGGAGAAGGACATCATGCTTGGTAAAGTAAAGGGTCAACAAAAAAGAGAAAGACCCTCAATACGATGGATTGACACAGTCGCCACAACAATGGGCTCAAGCATAACAACGATTGTGAGGATTGTGCAGGACTGGGCAGTGTTTAGGTCTGTTGTACATAGGGTCATTCATTATGAGTCAGAACCAACTCGATGGCACCTGTCATGGATTGAATAATGTCCCCCAAAAAACATGTGTATCAGTTTGGCTAGGTCATGAGTCCCAGTGTTGTGTGATTGTCCTCTGATGTGATTTCCCTGTGTGTTGTTAATCCGGCCTCTATGATGTTGATAAGGTAGGATAGGTGGCACTTATGTTAATGAGGCAGGACTCAATCTACAAGATTGCAGTGTGTCTTGAGCCAGTTTCTTTTGGGATATAAAAGAGAGAACAAGCAGAGGGTCAGGGGGAGCTCACACCATCAAGAAAGCAGTGCTGGGAGCAGAGTGTGTCCTTTGGACGTGGGATTTCTGCATGAAAAAGTTCCTAGTTCGGGGCAAGACTGATGAGAGGGACCTTCCTCCAGAACCAACAGAGAGAGAAAGCCTTCTGCTGGAGCTGATGCCCTGAATTTGGACTTCTAGCCTACTTAAACAAAACAAACAGTTGCTGTCAAGTCGATTCCAACTCATAGCAACTCTAGCCTACGACCGTGAAAAAATAAATTTCTCTTTGTTAAAGCCATCCACTTGTGGTATTTCTGTTATAGCAGCGCTAAATAACTAAGATAGCACCTAACAACAACAACAGCAACAATGTTACTGCACACTTAATAGACTACACCCACTGCCATTGAGTTGATTCAACTCATAGTGACCCCATAGGGTTTCCAAGGCTGTAAATCTCTACAAAAGCTGACTGCCACATCTGTCTTCCATGGAACTGCTGGTGATTCCCAACCACCGAACTTTCAGTTAGCAGTTGATCACTTTAACCGCTGCACACCAGGGCTCCAAATAGACTACAGTATAGTATAAACGTAACTTTTATATTCAGTGGGAAACCAAAAAATTCATGTGACTTACTTTATTGCAATATTTACTTTATTGCAGTGTTCTCCAAAGTATGCCTGTGTTTGACACAAAACTAATTCACCCTTTATGCATTAAAATATGAAAAATATGAAGTATTCTTTAAATTGTAAATGTATGTTTTTCATAAAAGTGTGCCTAGTCCAATCCACCCAGAGGAACCTCAAAAGAAAGGCCTGACAATCTACTTCTGAAAGATCACAACCGTTGGAAACCCTGTGGAATGCAGTTCTACTCTGAAACACATGGGGTTGCCATGAGTGGAAGTTGATTTCAGGGAAAATGGTTTGGTTTTTCGTTTACACTGTATGTTAGCTATTGTATACTATATATTTGTTTCATGTTACGCCATTCAATACTAACAATACTTCAAGTCCATTATTTTACAGAAGAGTGAAAGTGGATAAAAAAGTAACTTGCCCAAGGTCATCCACTTAGCAAGTGGCAAAATTGGAATTTGAATAAGGTTTGACTGAGTATGTCGCGGCTCTGCATCACACACACTAGATGTGTGAGAAAAATAAAGGGAGCAAGCAAGTGCATTAAAAAAAAAAAGTGATAGCTATTATACAAGCACATGCTTTTCACACATTCCAGATTTAGGGTATTCAGTAATGCCTGCATCTCTTAACTAAACCTTTTATAACTCTGTGGTTTTGCTGAACCCTTTAGTTTGAGATTATGTGTTTTTAGGTGCAAGGGAAAGACTAGATGAATAGCAATAAGGTACCTTGATAGGCAGTGCCGGCTATATAATTTTTGGACCAAGTACAAAATGAAAATGTGAGGCCCATTATTCAAAAAGCAGGAAAAAGGCATTTTCTTTTTTTTTCTGTTGTCTCTCTCTTAACTGGTCGTGGTGTTTTGATTGGTTTTGCTATTTAATGCCATGCTTCCTCAAGCATAGGGTCACATGCAGGGTGAGTGTAGACAGAGGTGTAGGGAGGGTAAACAGTGCCCAGGGACAATTGCCAGACTTGGGAGAGAGAAGAAGAGGATTCGCCTGTAGGCCTCATCTGGCACTCCCTTGGACTTGCACCCAGGGACAAATGCCACCCCCAACACTCCTTCGGAAACCCCAGTGGCATAGTAGTTAAGAGCTGTGGCTGTTAACCAAAAGGTAGACAGTTCAAATCCACCAGGCACTCCTTGTAAACCCTATGGGGCAGTTCTACTCTGTCCTTTAGTGTTGCTGTGAGTCCAAATTGAGTTTATGGCAATGAGTTTGGTTTGGTTTTAATGTCCCTTCACTATGTCTCTGATGTAGACCCTCAGAAGTACCTAGGACACAGCCCCATGACTTGGCCTTCGGTTTGCTTGAGCCTAACCGCAACTGTCTGCAACTGGAGAGTGGCATAGATCACTGGACAGGGATTGGGGAGTGGGAAGGGGAATAGGCAGCCAAGAACTTGTACTGGGGAACAGGGAACATGGCAGGAAACAACGGCAGGCAGGATCATTTGTGATAAGTGACCCCAAACCCCAGCTGATGCTCCACCATCTCATGAAACTTCTGTTACAGAACACAAATTTAAACATAAAAGTATTAATGCTATCCTCACAACAACCACAGAGTGTTCATTAAATGTAAAGCCTCCCGCCCTCTTCTGAGTGCAGAGTGCTTTGTGACTCCACTGAGTCCACATGCATGAAGCCAGTTGCTTGTAGAACATACTCCCTGAAATAGGCTATAGTTCCTTTCAGTTTACTTGCTTGGTCCTAGACTGTTCGCTAGGTGCTGTCGAGTCAGTTCTGACTCATAGTGACCTTAGGTACAACAAAACAAAATGCTTCCCGGTCCTCTGCCGTTCTCACAATCATTACCTTTGACCCCATTGTTGCAACCACTATGTCAGTCGATCTTTTTGAAGGACTTCCTCTTTTTTGCTGATCCTCTCTACTTTACCAAGCATTATGTCCTTCTCCAGGGCTTGGTCCCTCCTGATAGCATGTCCAAAGTACATGAGAAAAAGTCTCACCATCTTCGCTCCTAAGGAGCTTTCTTGCTGTCTATTGACGAGGCAGATTTGTTGGTTCTTCTGGCAGTCCATGACATATTCAGTATTCTTTGCCGACACCGTAATTCAAATCCATCAATTCTTCCATCTTCCTTATTCATTGTCCAGCTTTGCCACACATATGAGGCTATTAAAAATACCATGGCTTGGGTAAGCACACCTTAGTCCTGAAAGTGATATCTTTGCTTTTTAACATTTTAAAAAGTTCTTTTGAAGCAGATTTTCCCAGTGCAATATGCCCTTTGATTTCCTGATGTTGGATTCCATGGGTGTTGATTGTGGATCCAAGTAAAATGAAATCCTTGACAACTTCAACATTTTCTCTGTTTATCATGATGCTTACTGGTCCACTTGTGAGGATTTTTGTTTTCTTTATGTTGAGGTGTAATCCATACTAAGGGTTGTAGTCTTTCATCTTCATTAGTAAGTGCTTCAAGTCTTCTTTGCTTTCAGCAAGCAAGATTGGGTCATCTGCATATTGCAGGTTGTTAATTGAGTCTTCCTCCAGTCTTGATGCCAACTTCTTCTTCTTATAGTGCAGCTTCTCGGATTATTTGCTCACCATACAGATTGAATAAATATGGTGAAAGAATACAACACTGATGGACACCTTTTCTGATTCAAACCACTCAGTATCCCCTTGTTCTATTTGAAAGACTACCTCTTCGTCTATGTACAGGTTTTGAATGATCACAATTAAGTGTACTGGAATTCCCATTTTTCACTGTGTTAGTCATAGTATGTTGTGATCCACACAGTCCAGTGCCTTTACATAGTCAGTAAAACACAGGTTAACTATTTATGGTATTCTTTGCTTTCAGCCAAAAACCATCTGACATCAGCGACAATATCCCGTGTTCCCACATCCTCTTCTGAATCCAGTTTGAACTTCTGGCAGTTCCCTGTCCATGTACTATTGCAACTGTTTTTGAATTATCTTCAGCAAAATTTCACTTGTGGGTGATATTAATGATATTCGAAAATTTCTACATTTGGTTGGATCACCTTTGTTTGACCTGGGCACAAATATGGATCTCTCCAGTCAGTTGGCCAGATGTTTGTCTTCCAAATTTGTTTGCGTAGACCAGTGAGCGCTTCCAGTGTTGCATCCTGTTTGTTGAAACATGTCAATTGGTATTCTGTCAATTCCTGAAGTCTTGTTTTTTGCCAATCCCTTCCAGGATAGCTTGGGCTCTTCCCTTTAGTAACACTGGTTCTTAATTATGTGCACCCTCCTGAAATGGTTGAATGTCAACCTATTCTTTTTGGTACAGTGACTGTCTTCTGTTCATCTTCTTTTGATGCTTCCTGTGTTGCTCAGTATTTCTTTCACAGAATCCTTCAATATTGCAACTTGAGGCTTGAATTTTTTCTTCAGTTCTTTCAGTTTGGGAAATGCCAAGAGTGTTCTTCCCTTTTGGTTTTCTATCTTGAGGTCTTCACACATTTTATTATAATACTTTGTTTTCTCGAATTGCCATTTAAAATCTTCTCTTCGTCCCTTTTCGTGAGCATTTCTTCCTTTCACTTGTGCTACTCAATGTTCACGAGCAAGTTTCAGAGTTTCTTCTGACATCCATTTTGTTCTTTTCTTTCTCCTTGTATTTTTCATGACCTTTTGGTTTCTGTATGTATGATGTCCCTGATATCATCCTACAACTTGTCTGGTCTTCTGTTATTAGTGTTCAATACGTCAAATCTATTCTTGTGGTGGTCTCTAAATTCATTTGAGATATACTGAAGGTCGTCCTTTGGCTTTTGTGAACTTGTTTTCATTTTGTTCAGCTTTAACTTAAATTTGCTGTTATGGATTGAATTATGTCCCCCCACAATATGTATCAACTTAGCTAGGCCATAATTCTAAGTTTTGTGTGGTCGTCGTTCATTTTGTGATCTGATGTGATTATCATAAGTATTGTGAACCCTAACTTCTATGATGTTAATGAGGCAGGATTAGAGGCTGTTATGTTAACGAGGCAGGACTCAATCTACAGGATTAAGTTGTATCTTGGGTCAACTTCTTTTGAGATATACAACAGAGAATCGAGCAGAGAGGAGAGGGACCTCATTACCACCAAACAAGAAGAACCAAGAGTGGAGTGTGTCTTTTGTACTGGGGGTGGGGGAGGATGCCTGCATTGAGAACCTCCTAGACCAGGGGACTGTTGATGACAAGGACTTCCCCCCAGAACTGACAGAAAGAGAAGGCCTTCCCCTGGAGCAGGGTCCCTGAATGCCATCCTCTAGCCTCCTAAGCTGTGAGAGAATATACCTCTTTTTGTTAAAGCCATTCACTTGTGGTATTTCTGTTATAGCAGCACTAGATACCTAAGACATTTTCTTATGAGCAATTGATGTTCTGTTCTGCAGTCAGCCCCTGGTCTTTTTCTGACTAATGATATTGATCATCTCCATCATCTCTTTCTACAGATGTAGTCAATTCGATTCCTGTATATTTTTTCAGTGAGGTCCCTGTGTATAGTCGCCATTTATGTTAATGAAAAAAGTATTTACAATGAATAAGTCATTGCTCTTGCAAAATTTCATCATGTTTTCTCTGGCACTGTTTTTATCACCCAGGACATATTTTCCAACTACCAATCTTTCTTTGTTTCCAACTTTCACATTCCAATCACCAGTAATTATCAATGCATTTTAATTGTATATTTGATCAATTCCAGATTGCAGGATTTGGTAAAAAATCTTCAATTTCCTTATCTTGGGCATTAGGGGTTGGTGCATAAATATGAATAATAGTTGTATTAATTTATTTGCCTTTTGTGCAAAACGACGATGAATGCAACACCATTCCTCTTGGAGTTGTCATTCCCAGCATAGTAGACTATATGATTGTCTGATTCAAAATGGCCAATACCAGTCCACTGCAGCTCACTAATGCCTAGGATATCAATGTTTATGAGTTCCATTTCATTTCTGACAATTTCCAATTTTCCTAGACTCATACTTTGTACATTCCAGGTTCCTATTATTAATGGATGTTTGCAGCTGTTTCTTCTCATTTTGAGTCATGCCACATCAGCAAATGAAGGCCCAGAAAGCTTTACTCCATCCACATCATTAAGGTAGACTCTACTTTGAGGAGGCAGCTCTTCCCCAGTCATCTTTTGAGTGCCTTCCAACCTGGGGGGCTTATCTTCCAGCACTATATCAGACAATGTTCCACTGCTATTCATAACGTTTTCACTGGCTAATGCTTTTCAGAAGTAGACTGCCAGGTCCTTCTTTCTAGTCTGTCTTAGTCTGGAAGCTTAGCTGAAACCTGTCCTCCATGGGTGACGATGCTGGCTGTGAGTGAAAAGATAATATCCATACGCCTACAAGGAAGACCAGTTAATACAACTATTATTCAAATTTATGCACCAACCACTAGGGCCAAAGATGAAGAAAAAGAAGACTTTTATCAGCTGCTGCAGTCTGAAATTGATTGAACGTGCAATCAAGATGCATTGATAATTACTGGTGATTGGAATGCGAAAGTTGGAAACAAAGAAGAAGGATCAGTAGTTGGAAAATATGGCCTTGGTGATAGAAATAGTGCCGGAGATCGAATGATAGGGTTATGCAAGACCAACGACTTCTTCATTGCAAATACCTTCTTACACCAACATAAACGGTGACTATACACATGGACCTCACCAGATGGAACACACAGAAATCAAATTGACTACATCTGTGGAAAGAGATGATGTAAAAGCTCAATATCAGTCAGAACAAGGCCAGGGGGCGACTGTGGAACAGACAATCAATTGCTCATATGTAAGTTCAAGCTGAAACTGAAGAAAATCAGAGCAAGTCCATGAGAGCCAAAATATGACCTTGAGTACATGCCACCTGAATTTAGAGACCATCTCAAGAATAGATTTGACCACATTGAACACTAGTGACCGAAGACTCGACAAGTTGTGGAATGACATCAAAGACATCGTCCATGAAGAAAGCAAGAGGTCACTGAAAAGACAGGAAAGAAAGAAAGGACCAAGATGGATGTCAGAGGAGACTCTGAAACTTGCTCTCGAACGTCGAGCAGCTAAAGCAAGAGGAAGAACTGATGAAGTAAAAGAACTGAACAGAAGATTTCAAAGGGCCTCTTGAGAAGACAAAGTAAAGTATTATAATGACATGTGCAAAGAGCTGGAGATGGAAAACCATAAGGGAAGAACATGCTCGGCGTTTCTCAAGCTGAAAGAACTGAGAAAAAAATTCAAGCTTCGAGTTGCAATAGTGAAGGATTCTATGGCGAAAATATTAAACAATGCAGGAAGCATCAAAAGAAGATGGAAGGAATACAGAGTTGTTATACCAAAAAGAATTAGTCGATGTTCAACCATTTCAAGAGGTGGCATGTGATTAGGAACCGATGGTACTGAAGGAAGAAGTCCAAGCTGCTCTGAAGGCATTGGTGAAAAATAAGGCTCCAGGAATTGATGGAATATCAATTGAGATGTTTCAAGAAAGAGATGCAGCGCTGGAGGTGCTCACTTGTCTATGCCAAGAAATATGGAAGACAGCTTCCTGGCCAACTGACTGGAAGAGATCCATATTTATACCTATTCCTAAGAAAGGTGATCCAACCAAATGTGGAAATTATAGAACAATATCATTAATATCACATGCAAGTAAAATTTTGTTGAAGATCATTCAAAAATGGTTGCAGGAGTATATCGACAGGGAACTACCCAAAATTCAGGCCGGTTTCAGAAGAGGACATGGAACCAGGGATATCATTGCTGAAAGCAGAGAATACCAGAAGGATGTTTACCTGTGTTTTATTGACTATGCAAAGGCATTCGACTGTGTGGATCATAACAAACTATGGATAAAATTGCAAAGAATGGCAATTCCAGAACACTTAATTGTGCTCATGAGGAACCTTTACATAGATCAAGAGGTGGTTGTTTGAACAGAACAAGGGGATACTGATTGCTTTAAAGTTAGGAGAGGTTTGCGTCAGGCTTGTATTCTTTCACCATACCTATTCAATCTGTATGCTGAGCAAATAATATGAGAAGCTAGACTATATGAAGAAGAATAGGTCATCAGGGTTGTAGGAAGATTCGTTAACAACCTGCATTATGCAGATGACATAATCTTGCTTCCTGAAAGTGAAGAAGACTTGAAGCACTTACTAATGAAGATCAAAGACCACAGCCTTCATTATGGATCGCACCCCAACATAAAGAAAACAAAAATCCTCACAACTGGACCAAGGAGCAACATCATGATAAATGGAGAAAAAAAAGATTGAAGTTGTCAAGGATTTCATTTTACTTGGATCCACAATCAACAGCCATGGAAGCAGCAGTCAAGAAATCAAAAGATGCATTGCATTAGGTAAATCTGCTACAAAGGACCTCTTTAAAGTATTGAAGAGCAAAGACGTCACCTTGAAGACTACGGTGCGCCTGACGCAAGCCATAGTATTTTCAATTGCATCATATGTATGTGAAAGCTGGACAATGAATAAGGAAGACCGAAGAAGAATTGACACCTTTGAATTGTGTTGGCAAAGAATATTGAATATACCATGGATTGCCAAAAGAATGAACAAATCTGTCTTAGAAGAAATACAACCAGAATGCTCCTTAGAGGCAAGGATGGCGAGACTGGGTCTTACATAATTTGGACATGTTTTCAGGAGGGATCAGTCCCTGCAGAAGGACATCATGCTTGGCAGAGTACAGGGTCAGCGGAAAAGAGGAAGACCCTCAATGAGGTGGATTGACACAGTGTCTGCAGCAATGAGCTCAAGCATGACAACTATTGTAAGGATGGCTCAGGACCGGGCAGTGTTTCATTTTGTTGTGCAGAGTCACTGTAAGTCGGAACCAACTCTACTGCACCTATCAACAACAACCTTTTTGTGCATATGGATATTATTCTATCACTGACAGTGTGGTACTCTGAGTGATCTTGAAATGTTCTTTTGGACAATGAAGGTAACACCATTCGTCTTCAATTGGTCGTTCCCTGCATAATAGACCATATGATTTTCTGATTCAAAATGACCAATACCAGTCCATTTCAGCTCAGTAATACCTAGGATATTGATTTTATGCATTCCATTGAAAGTTTGACAATTTGCAGTGTTCCTAGATTCATAGTTCGTACATTCCGCCTCCTAATTTTTAATGAATATTTGCAGCTCTTTATTCTCGTTTTGAATTGTGCCACTTCAGCAAATGAAGGTCCTGAAAACTTTACTCCATCCATATTACTAAGGTCAAGTCTATTTTGTGGTGGCAGCTCTTCCCCAATCATATCTGAATGCCTTCCAACCTGAGGGGCTCATCTTCTGCCACTATGCTAGCCAATGATCCTAGATACTAGACGGCAAAATAATTAACCAGTATTGGACACTCTGTGGTTCCTTGGAAACAATGAATTTAGACTAGTGGAAAATGCTAAAACTGTTTTACAACCCCTTTGCATGATGGATGAAAGCAGACACCTGGTGAGATTATAGAGCTATCCCTTACACTGTGCATAGAAAACTATGCTCCCTTCTTAGAGATTAGGGAGTGGTCTAAAGGAGAGAACAGTAATCAGCAGGTCAATCAGGCTTTGAGAAAAGCTGGAAGTGAAGGTAGGAATACTATTATTTATCTCTTCTCTCCTCTTTAATTTTTTTTTTTTTCTCCTCATGCTTTAATTGCTTGCATACAAACTGGTAGCCCATGGGCCAAAATCTCTAACCTGATTTTTTTAGGAATGAAGTCACTGAGAGGTGATGAGAGTATTCACATTGATTTAAATTTTTTTTTCATATGAATTGTCAGTATTTCAGACTTCCCAAGTAACATGCGTTTCAGCTTTTCTCTACAGTCCAGAAGATCAGGCATTGTTGGACAGGGCTGCATTATGCCTGTCCTCATCAGTCCTGTTCCAAGGTCAGCATGAACCCTGGTTTGCCACAATATCCCCTATTGTTTTTCAGAGACTGAAGGATGTCACTGCCCTTTTTTTAATACATTTTCACTTTTTTTTTGTTTAAGAGAGATATTTCATAGTACTCATTTCTCTGTCAAAATTGGGGAAAAGGAAGTCATAAAAAGAGGAGCATGCTTTTCTTACAGCTAACCCAAAGTACTCATCTGCATTACCTGTATGGCCTCAGTATACAAAGTTGAGTTTGAGACCCTGGCTTAGCACCTGGACTTTGCCTTGTTTTACCCTTAGCACATTGCTTTCTCTACATCATTTTTTTTTCCTGTTGTCTTTTTTTTGTTTGTTTCAATTCAGGCTCCTTCTTCTTTCTGTTACTTTATCGTCTTTAACTCCTTCTTCTGCCCATTTCCCACCAATTCCTGTTCCTTGAAGATTTTATACTTCCTCTTTTTGAAATTAGAACTATGTTTTAGAAGCAAATGTTTGTTTGTTTTGCACAGTGCGATGCTTGGCTACTAACCAAAAGATTGACACCCAGAAGCTTCCCCAAAGTAAGGACTGGCGATCTGCTTTTGGAAAGTCACAGCCTTGAAGACCCTATGTAGTGCAGTTCTAGTCTGCAACACATCGAGTCTCCATGACTCAGAATAGACAACTGATGGCAACTTTTTTGTGTGTGTGCAGGAGAATGCGTGGAAAAAATTAAATTCTTAAAATTTTGGATTCTCCTGGGATCAAGCCTATTAGAATCAGGACACTTTACTGAAAAAAACAAAAAAAAAAAAGATAAAAAATACAGCTGTATCTTAAGGTTTTTGTTCCTGGGTTTTGTTTTGTTTGTTTGTTTCAGATGAAGTTTCAAACCTTGCAGTCACTGATTTAGAAAATTCTGTCTCCCCCTTCTTTTACTAACTTGTATCTAGAGATTGAGTTACTGAGTGTCGGTGAGCTGAGTATACTTGATTGGGTCCAGGTTGTTATTCAATTCTGCACTCATTAACTGATCCACTTCATTTAGGGCCTTATAAATAAGGGTCAAAATACATATTCAATTCTGTTTTGGATCAGCAGGCAATTTAAAAATTAAAGGATTGGGATAATGTGGTAGCTGTCTGAAAACTATGCTAGCGTTTGACAAAATGAGAGCTTTTTGATAGCACCAGAACTTATAGTATTGTGGAAACACAATGGGTATTACTAAATAATAGATATCAGGTTTTATTATTAAATATTAACACTAAACACGCTTTTCCAAAGAAGAATATAGCCTCTGGTTATAGGTAGTTCAAAATCCCACTGCTGACTTCAGACGGGTGCGTTCCCCTAAAAGACTTCATTTTTTTTTTTTCATCTATAAAACAGGAATAACAATCTAATATCACAAAGTTGTGAACATCAAATGAGACAATGACCATAAAAACACTTAGCACAATGTCTCAACAGTAGTAGGTTCGTTGTAAACATTTGTACGAAAGAAAAGGAAATGCCACTATCCACTGAGGACTCCTATATTTTATTGAGGCAGGGGAAAAAAAAAAAAAAAACTTTCTCTGAATCTCTGTCAATTTTCTGGTATTTTGCCATTCTTGTTTCATGTAACGGTCTATTTACTGGTATCACTAACATCATTGTTCAGCTGTTACATGACCAAACAAGCAATCAAGCTTTTGTTAAAACAACGAACAAACAAATAAATCCATGAATGCCTGTTTGATTTTTCCCTTTTGTGAAGGAAACTTTCTCTTCTTTTTTCTCTCCCAAATCTCTCTTAAGTGAAAGAGAATTTGATTTTACACTGATCTCATTTTTCCACCATTTCCTTTCACACAAGTTTATTAACGTTTAAAACTGGCAACACTGGTGGTTCAGTGGTAGAATTCTCCTCTTGCCTACGGGAACCCCGCGTTTAATTCCTGGCCATGTAGAAATGTATCTGAATTTGAAGCTTTCAGCGATATGTATTTGGATAGAAATTTGATATGGAACACTGAACTCACTAAGGATTGGTTTGGTGCTTTATTTACATTTTTATCCCTAATATGTACATATTACATGAAATAGGTATTTGGTAAAATTTTAAAAAATAAAATAAGCAATTAATGAAAGTTTCCACATTTTTAAAAAAGTAAGGTATTACCACAGGAGGAAAACTGTTTAAAGGTCCTGCAAGTGCATGTGTGTGTGTGTGTGTGTGTGTGTGTGTGTGTGCATGTGTGCATGTGCATCTATGCGTCTACGTTAGCCATTTATTTTTCAAGCATGTCTTCAGGTGCCACACATTAAAAAAAAAAAAGACATACTGCCCAAACAATAATTGAAAATGTGCCTTCAAAATATCTTAAAACAAAATAGATGTGAGCAAAATGACTAATTGGCCACAGAAAACTGTGTGCCTCCCTTATGTTTAATAAAATTATCGACAAGCAATTGTGTGCTCAGAAACATCATTTCTTAGCTGTGTTATCATCTGGATTGAACCTTTGACTAGTTCTAGCTGATGGCTAGGTGGTGATGGTTCTTATTGTCATTTTCAATAAAATGCATTCTTCTACCATTTCCCTTCACGTAAGTTTCTTCCCTTTTCTAACCGGGAGCAGTGGTGGTTCAGTGGTAGAATTCTCGTCTTCCCTATGGGAGACCTGGGTTTGATTCCTGGCCAATGTACCTCATGCTCAGCCAGCACCCGTCTTTCGGTAGAGGCTTGCATGTTGCTCTGATACTGAACAGGTTTCAACAGAGCTTCCAGACTAAGATGGACAAGGAACAAAGGCCTGGCAATCTACTTCTAAAAATCATCCAGTGAAAGCTCTATGGATCACAACAGTCCAAACTACAGCTGATCATGGGGTCGGTGCAGAATTGGGCAGTGTTTCATTCAGTTTTGCATGGGGCCACCATGAACAGCAACATGTGATAACTAGTGTATAAAAAAACAAAATAAGATTACAAGCAATGCAGGAACATAGAAATATATTATTTATTCTTATGTAATTCATTCAATGTCTCTATCTAATTACTACAGCATTAAATTAATTATTGTTGTTGTTAGGTGTCATCGAGTCAGTTCCAACTCATAGTGACCTTATACACAACAGAATGAAACACTACCAGGTTCTGTGCCATCCTCCCAATCTTTGCTATGTTCGAACCCATTGTTGCAGCCACTTTGTCAATCCATCTGCTTGAGGATCTTCCTCTTTTTTTCTTTGACTGTCTGCCTTACCCAGTATGATGTCCATCTCCAAGGATTGCTGCCTCCAGATAACATATGAAAAGTAAATGAGAAAAAGTCTCACCATCCTCGCTTCCAAGGAACATTCTGGCTGTACTTCTTCCATGACAGACACATTCCTTCTTCTGGCAGTCTGTGGTATATTCAGTATTTTTTGCCAGCACCATAATTCAAAGGCATCAATTCTTCTTCAGCCTTCCTTATTAATTGTCTGGCTTTCACATGCATATGAGGTGACTGAAAATACCATGGCTTGAGTTAGGCATACCTTAGTCCTCAAAGTCACAGCTTTGCTTTTCAACACTTCAAAGAGGTCTTTTGCAGCAGATTTGCCCAATGCAATATGTCATTTGATTTCTCGACTGCTGCTTCCATGGGTGTTGATTGTGGATCCAAGTAAAATGAAACCCTTGACTACTTCTATGTTTTCTTCATTTATTATGATGTTGCCTATCGTTCTGGTTGTGAGGATTTTTGTTTTCTTTATGTTAAGGTATAATCCATACTAAAGGCTGTTGTAGTCTTTGATGTTCATAAATAAGTGCCTCAAGTCTTCTTCACTTTTAGCAAGTTAGGTTTGTCATCTGCAAATCGAAGGTCATTAATGAGTCTTTCTATAATCCTGATGCTTCATTCTTCTTCATATAGTTTAGCTTCTCTGATTATTTGTTTAGCATACAGGTTGAATAGATATAGTGAAAGGATACGACCCTAATGCTTGCCTTTCTTGACTTTAAATAATGCACTATCTCCTTGTTCTGTTCAAATGACTGCTTCTTGGTCTATGTACAGGGTCCTCATAAGCACAATTAAATATTCTGGAATTCCCATTGTTCACAATGTTATCCATGATTTGTTATGACCCACAGAGTTGAATGCCTTTGCATAGTCAATAAAACACGGGTAAATATCTTTTTGGTATTCTTTGCTTTCAGCCAAGATCCAGATGTCATCAACAATGATATCCCTGGTTCCACATCCTCTTCTGAATATAGCTTCAATTTCTGCCATTTCCCTGTTGATGTACTGCTGCAACTTCTTTTGAATGATCTTCAGCAAAATTTTACTTGCACTGATAATAATGATATTGTTTGATAATTTCAACACCTTGTTAGATCACCTTTCTTTGGAATAGACACAAATATACATCGTTTCCAGTCATTTGGCCAGGTAGCTCTCTTCCAACTTTGTTGAAACATCTCTGTTGGTATTCCATCCATTTTTGGAGCCTAGTTTTTCACCAGTACCTTCAGTTTAGCTTGAACTTCCTCCTTCAGTACCATCAGTTCTTATTCATGTGCTTCCTCCTGAAATGGTTGAAAATCTACCAATTTATTTTGATCAGTGACTCTGTGTAACCCCTGTCATGGATTGAACTGTGTCGTCCAAAAATATGTGTCAACTTAGTTAGGCCATGATTCCCAGTATTGTGTGGTTGTCCTCCATTTTGTGATTGTAATTTTATATTAAAGAGGATTACGGTGGAATTGTAATACCCTTACTAAGTTCACATCCCTGACCCAATGTAAAGGGAGTTTCCCTGGAGTGTGGCCTACATCATTTTATCTTACAAGAGATGAAAGGGAAGCAAGCAGAGAGTGGGGAACTCATACCACCAAGAAAGAAGCCCTGGGAGCAGAGCCTGCCCTTTGAACCTGGAGTTCTTTGAGAAGAAGCTCCTAGTCCATGGAAGATTGACAAGAAGGACCTTCCTCTAGAACTGACAGAGAGAGAAAGCCTTCCCCTGGAGCTGATGCCCTGAATTTGGACTCTAGTCTACGAGACTGTGAGAAAATACATTTCTCATTGTTATAGCCATCCGTTTGTGGTATTTCTGCTATAATAACACTAGATGACCAAAACATCTTCCATCTTGTTTTGATGCTTCCTGAGACGTTCAGTATTTTCCCCATAGAATTCTTCAATATTGCAGCTTAAGGCTTAAATTTTTTCTTCAGTTCTTTTAGCTTGAAAAATTCCAAACTTGTTATTTTCTTTTGATTTTCTAACCCCAGGCCTTTGACTATTTCATTATAATACTTTACTTTGTCTTTTGGAACTACCCTTTGAAATCTTCTGTTCAGCTCTTTTACTTTATCATTACTTCCATTTACTTTAACTATTCTACGTTCAAGAGCAACTTTCAGAGTCTCTTCTGACATCCATTTTGGTCTTTTCTTTCTTTCTTGCCTTTTAAATGACTTTTTGCTTTCTTCATATATGATGTTTCTTGATGTCATCCCAGATGTCCTCGGGCCTTCAGTCATTAGTCATTACAAATTGAGATGTTTCAGCAAATGAATGCAGAGCTGGAAGTGCTCACTCATCTATGCCAAGAAATTTGGAAGACAGCTACTTGGCCAACCAACTGGAAGAGATCCATATTTATGCCTATTCCCAAGAAAGGTGATCCAACAAAGTTAACATCACACGCAAGTAAAATTTTGCTGAACATCATTCAAAAGGGGCTGAACTGCAGCAGTATATCAGCCAGGAACTGCAAGAAATACACGCTAGATTCAGAGGAGGACATGGAACGAGGGATATCATTGCTGATGCCAGATAGATCCTGGCTAAAAGCAGAGAATACTAGAAGAATGTTTACCTGTGTTTTATTGACTATGCAAAGGTATTCGACTGTGTGGATCATAACAAATTATGGGTAACATTGCAAAGAACGGGAATTTCAGGACACTTAATTGTACTCATCAGGAACCTGTACGTAGATCAAGAGGCAATCATGCCAACAGAACAAGGGGATACGGCATGGCTTAAAGTCAGAGGTGTGCATCAGGGTTGTATCCTTTCACTACACCTATTCAATCTGTATGCTGAGCAAATAATCCAAGAAGCTGGACTATATGAAGAAGAACAGGGCATCAGGATTGGAGGAAGACTCATTAAAAACTGTGTTATGCAGCTGACACAACTTGCTTGCTGAAAGTGAAGAGGACTTGAAGCACTTACTGATGAAGATCAAAGACCACAGCCTTCAGTATGGATTACACGTCACCATAAAGAAAACAAAAATTCTCACAGCTGGACCAGTAAGCAACATCATGATAAATGAAGAAAAGATTGAAGTTGTCAAGGAATTCATTTTATTTGGATCCACAATCAACACCCATGGAAGCAGCAGTCAAGAAATGACAAGACCCATTGCATTAGGCAAATCTTTTGCAAAAGACCTCTTTGAAGTGTTGAAAAGCAAAGATGTCACTTTAAGGACTAAAGTGCACCTGACCCAAGCCATGGTGTTTTCAATCACCTCATATGCATGTGAAAGCTGGATAATGAATAAGGAATATTGAAGAAGAATTGATGCCTTTGAATTGTGGTGTTGGTGAAGTATATTCAATATACCACAGACTGCCAAAAGAATGAACAAATCTGTCTTGGAAGCAGTACAACCAGAATGTTCCTTAAAAGCAAGGATAGTGGAACTACATCTGGTATACTTTGAACATGTTGTCAGTAGGGATCAATCCCTGGGGAAGGACATCGTGCTTGGTAAAGTAGAGGGTTGTTGAAACAGGAAGACCCTCAACAAGGTGGATTAACACAGTGGCTGCAACAATGGGCCTAAGCATAACAGCTATTGCGAGGATGGTGCAGGACCAGGCAGTGTTTTTTTGGTTGTACATAGTAGGGTCGCTATGAGTTGGAAGTGACTCGATGACACCTAACAAAAACTTACTCTAATAGCTTAGGAAATAATCACAGAAACTAGAGAATGTAAGTGATTGTTTTCTCCAAGCCCTTTCACAACAACAACAAAAGTTTGTTTCACAAAATCAGCAAAAAAAAAAAAAAAGTTTGATTGAAATATGTCAGCTTAAGGAGTGAACCATACAACTCTGCCTCAAGAAAGACTACCTGCCACCAAAAGTCATTTGGAGATCTGAAAACAACTTTTTTTTTTTTTTTTTTTAATAGTATATGATGCAGTCTCAATGAGTCTTCTTATTAGTTATAGTTCTAGCAAAGCCATACTTTCTGTCCAATTTCAGAGTAATGGAAGTTTGTCATCAATAAGGCATGAGTACTGCTAACAGCCTGTGAGCTCTATGAGGAAATTGATCTCACCTTGTTAATCCGGAGACATTCATCTATTATCCATGCAAGCTTTCTTTGCAGAGCAACCTTCTATTCTAGTAGATAGAAGAAACATGAGAGGCAGATAGTGATGACAGAGAGAGAAATGAGAAAACAAAACAGAAAGCTACAAAATTCTTAAGCATTTAATTCTTTGAAAACTAGTGTGCTCTAGCAGAGCTAAAAGAAATATTAATACTAATGTACTGTGGGAAAAATTACAAATTCAAGAAACTAAATGTTTTACTTTATGTTTCTGCATTCAGAAGGTGAACAGATTCTTGAGTTGCCTCCATTACAATATGCAGAACTAAGGGCCAAGAGTTATCGAAGGTTACATAGCTAGATGAGGTCAAAGTCCAGAATTTGATTTTTTTTTCTTTAATTTTAGAGTTTAGTAGTAATTTTATTTGTCTCGTTAAAGATGCCTTCCTTTAACCATTCTCCAGGATTTATCTATATGAGTTTCAGTTTTAAAGCCCAGCTGTATAAAGGTGTGAGCCATGGTAGGAAGAGATATTTAAAACATCTTCAAATGCAATTCTTTCATAAGATTCCAATGTCACCTATTCCTATGGGCACAATGTAGCTAACGATCTCCTTGAAAGATTTAAGTGTTTATAAGTGTGTGTGTAGGTAATGCGATTAGATTCCAGGTTTTGAATATCAACTAAAAATTTAGAGAAGCCAGCAAAATTTGGAGGTTAAAAGGGCAGAATGCCGACATAAATAAAAACAACTTAGAGCATTCTCCTCAAAAGAATAGGCATCTAAGTCTAAATCAAATTGTAAGTGTTCCTGCTTTCATTTTTTATTAAAGTAATATAATTGAAGTTATTTTCACAAAAAAGGGGATTAAAATCTTATAAAGTTACAGTAACAATACTGGAAAAAGTTGTGAGGAAAAAAGGAAGTAAAATTATTCTCAAAACTTTAAGAAGAAGAAAAAAAAAAAAGCCATTGAAGCTCTGCTCTATGAGCTGCTGGCAAAATCCTGCATCTTCCCAAAATGTAGAAGGAAGAGGTAAGTGCTGAATTCCTTCCCTCCAGGTGAAAATTGTCTTTGCTTCTTGGACTCTTGGCCCCTTAACTTTCATTTCTCATACCAGCATCCCTGCATTCAAACATGGTTAGTAAAAATGTATCAACTGTTGAAATCAGGGGTGGCTTTGGTGTCTCAGATTCTCTGATTTTCCTAAGGCAGAAAATTGGTCAGGTTAGAGAACAAATAAACAGGTAAGAAATGAAAGAAAGAAAAGACTGTAGCTATCAACAAAATATAAGTCCACTTACAGCAGAGGCAACCAAAGTCTCCCAATTTATTTATAATTTTTCTATTTTTTAATGTTTAATTGATTATTTAACCAGCTTTTTCAAAGTTTAAATCAAAGTTTAAATTTATTTGAAAAGTTTAAATCAAAATTTAAATTTATTTGAAGTATTTTAGTAAATCTGCATATATGAACACTTCTTTTATCAGAATGGCATAGTAGTTGAGTGCTACCTACAGCTGCTAACCAAGAAAGAGGTCAGCAGTTCAAATCCCCTGTGCACTGCTTGGAAACCCTGTGGGGCAGTTCCATTCTGTCGTGTAGGGTCGCTGTGAGTCAGAATTAACTTGCCGGCAATGAGTTATCAGAGTATTTTGAATACGTATTTTCAATACACATTGGGGCAAAACAGCAATACTGGAAAGAATAATTTTGTTGCTACATTGATACTGAGACTTAAAACAGATTTTATTCAGAGATAGATTAATTCTAGAGTTTCTTAGGTAAATAAAAGAGGTTGAAGACACAGTAATACAGAACACAAGAAATTTTCTTTTTAGGAGGTGTCAGGAGTAGATGGTGACTTTTATACATATAGGTAAATTTTCTTACCAACACTATATTTTGTCATTTCTAAGATTTCACCAATCAAAAGATATATCATCAACATTGCTTGCATGTTTTATGGGAAAATTGCATCAAGGCACGTAGCCATTTAGGACAAATCTTAATTTAAGAAACATTAAAATGAGAAAAAAATTATTTTGAAAAGGAAATACAGCATGATATTTTAGGATATGTTTTATTGTTTTTATTTATTAATGTGAAAACCTATATTGAGTGTTTACATGCACCATCAATATAAAGAAGACAGTAGAAGGAATACCCATGCAAATACTGTGCCATAAATTTGATAAGGGAGCACACAAGTGTAAAAGGAGAAAAATTCTGTATTGAGAAATGTAACACTCATTAAGTGCACTGTAGTTAAGAGCGGGTACTTATTTGTAGTTTATAATAATCACAATACACTGGACTAAAATATATCTTCTACATACTGTAAAAAAAAAGTTTCTCAAGCAAATTTGATAATGTAAACAAGGAAAGAGTGAAGGTCAGCAAGCTTTTCAAGGCTTGGAAACAGTGCTGCTAAAAAATAAGTGAGCTCATAAAAAATGATTCTTATCTTTAAAAGTACTTATAAGACTGCCTACATACAAAGGCCAGTTTAACAATATCTGTTTCCTTCAGTAACCATTTGGAATACTTTGTATGTCAGATTTTTCTTGGTTAGTGAGCTTCTGAATTTGATAACTTAATGAGGACCTAACACTGTATTAAAAAAAAAAAAAAAAAACTGTTGCCGTTGAGTCGATTCCGACTCCTAGCAACCCTATAGGACAGAGTAGAACTGCCCCATAGGGTTTCCAAGGAACGTCTAGTGCATTCCAACTGGTGACCTTTTGGTTAGCAGCTATAGTGCTTGACCACTGCGTACGAAGGTTCAAGCATACCAACGATTGTGAGGATGACACAGGACCAGGCAGTGTTTCATTCTGTTGTGCATAGGATCTCTATGAGTTGGAACCGACTCATGGCCCCTAACAACAACACTATATTAAGAGTTCATAGAATAAAAAGGATTATTTAAGGAATAGAATTAAAAAGAGGTAATGTCTCTTAATGCTTCCCTTCTGCCCTCACTGGATTAGATTTGGGGTCTCCTGTGTTTCCAAAGAATACAATAAATACTTCCTGTAGAGCAATTGCTCCATTTTTTAAATTGATCTCCATTCTTACACTATAAACTTCTCTAATATAAAAAACCAAACCAAACCCACTGCCGTCGAGTCGATTCCGACTCATAGCGTCCCTATAGGACAGAGTAGAACTGCCCCACAGAGTTTCCAAGTAGCCCCTGGCGGATTCGAACTGCCAACCCTTTGGTTAGCAGCTGTAGCACTTAACCGCTACGCCACCAGGGTTTCCTCTCTAATATAGGATGTTATATAATATGGCTTTTTATCTCTCAGTGTCTAGGGTGCTGCCTAGCATATTGGTGGTGTTGGTTGCTGCCAAGTTGATTCCAACTCATGGTGACCCCATGTGTACTGAGTAGAACTGCTCCATAGGGTTTTCAGGCTATGACTTCTCCGAAGCAGATCCTCAAGCCTGTCTTCCGAAGCGCTTCTAAGTGGGTTTGAACCACCAACCTTTCAGCTAGTAGTGATGTGTTTATGTTGGAATGATTATGCAAGTGTCATTTTTGATTAATCATGAAGAGTTGCATGCTTCAGGTAAGTTTTGAATAGATTTTGGCAAAAAATGGGGGTAGATTTTAGTTGTAGTTAATCATAATGCTAGTTAATAATATTGGCATAAATCTAAATTGGAATTATGAAAGAAGTTAATAAAGAAACAGTAATATTTTAAAATGTTGGCTATGTTATTCATCTGGAAAAATGCATTCAATTATAGATAAAAATAATTCAATTTTTTTTTTTTTTTTTTTAAATCTAAGAAACAAGTTTCTTTTTCACATGGAAGCAGGCAATAGCTCTGTCCTGGGTTTGGAGGGGAAATGAGTTCCTCTGCATTCTGCAAATACATTTCTCTACTGAAATTCCCAATGTTTGCCTAGAGGGGCCTCAAATATCATTTGTTTCAGGGTTTTACTGAGATCTCAATGTTACGGGTGGAGATGGTAGAGTCTCCCACTTGACTTGATTCTCTAGTTTCATGCCGTGCAACTTTATTTTATCCCCACTTCATGAAATGCAAGTGAAACTGAGTGTTTGGGGAGAGAGAGAAAGAAATCTTTTGCAACGTGATAAGTAATACAAAATAAAACTGTAAAATGCAAGATAATACATATCAGTGACAGAATATTGACAACCTGACTGTATATGGAACATGGTGTTGCCCAGTAGTGCTATTACTTCTTGGATAAAGCAATCACTTCAAATCGGTCCTTGTCATGAAAGAATCATTTTTCCATGTCTTTCTCACCTCCGTGTCTAAATACATACTCTATATACCTAGAAAAAAAAAAAAAGACCTGGACAAGTTTTAATCAATTTCTGGTTCACTGGTTTGAATGACCACTTTCAATGTTACTATTTTAATATGAAATGGTGGAATTGACTAATTTTTTATATATTTATACATATATAGTTTCATGACCATGTCTTGAAGGTAAAGAGCAGACAACCAGTTTCTGCTATAATTTACTTTTTAATAGAGGAAGGTGTGCTTTTCTTCCATGATAGGTATTCTTGATGACCTGTATCTCAGTGTGAAAAAAGAAGCTCCTGTCAATTCCTAATGAATAAAAAAGAAAAAGAATAGGAAAAAAAAAAAGTTGAATGCACAGGAGTAAAATGCCATTTCACACTGGGTGCTTTGTAAATGTGAGCCAACTCACACAAATCCTTTAGACATCAGTAGAGATGGAGCTGGGCCAGAAAAGAAGAAAACATATCCAAATAGGGAAAGTTTGCTCAGCGAATTGAAATTCAAGCCTGAAATTGAAAAGTTTAAGTTAAATCTACTGCAAAGGGCACGTTTTTTCCCCTAAAATGCAAAGTTTATTAAATATTGATTCTTATTACACATTCTTTGTATATTTTCTCACTTAATCTCTGACATCAATTGTCACTCAGGTAAATGGGAGTAAAAACACAATGCTAAGTATTTGAATAATTTCATTTGAGTTTGCACACATGAAGTAAAATATACTTCTCTAGGTCATTACAGCTCAATATAGAAAATATAATTTGGCATTATGGTCCCAGAGCAAATACTTTGTATATCATTGTACAAAATACTTAATATAAAAATAGTTTAGGTGTTAATTGGAAAAATTTCACAATATATACTATGTGATTTCATTATTTGAGCTACAAATATCAAGCTCGTGAATGTGATAGTATTTTGTAATCCGAAAATTGAATTTAATATGTTATATAGGCTTAGTAACAAACCAAAGGATAAAATATAGTATGTAAAAAATGGTTCCTAATGACTCAACTTGAAACGTTAATACAGCTTTCTCCATTTCTAAATTCCAGTTGACATTATTATTTACCAACTTGTGTGAGAATCTCTTTCAGGTTGAACTTTATTGTGAAAAAATAAGCATATTCTGTACATTTTCTGATTCTCCATCCTCACAAAAATATCTATTCCAGACAATTGCAGCAGGCTTTTTTTTTTTTTTTTAATTGTGCTTCAAGTGAAAGTTTACACGTGAAGTTTATTTCTCATATAAAAATTTTTACACATATTGTTATGTGACCCTAGTTTAAATCACTATAATGTGACAGCACGCTTCTCCTTTCCACCCTGGGTTTCCTGTGTCCATTCAACCAGCCCCTGTCCCTTTCTGCTTCTCATCTCACCTCCAGACAGGAGCTGCCCACTTAGTCTCGTGTATCTACTTCAACTAGGAAACCCTGGTGACGAAGTGGTTAAGAGTTATGGCTGCTAACCAGCAGGTTGGCAGTTCAAATCCCCCAGGTGCTCCTTGGAAACTCTATGGGGCAGTTCTACTCTGTCCTATAGGGTCGCTATGATTTGGAATCGACTCGACGGCAGTGGGTTTTGGTTTTGGTATCTGCTTGAACTAAGAAGCACACTCTTCACGAGCATTAGTTTATATTTTATAGACTAGTCTAATCTTTGAAGAGTTGGCTTCAAAAACGGTTTTAGTTCAGAGTTAAGAGAGTCTGGGGGCCATGTCTTCTGGGGTTCCTCTAGTCTCAGTCAGACCATTAAGTCTGGTCTTTTTATATGAATTTTAGTTCGGCACCACAGTTTTCTCCTGCTCTGTCATGGACTCTCTGTTATGTTCCCTGTCAGGGCGGTCATTGGAGGTAGCCAGGCACCAACTAGCACTTCTGGTCTTAGGCTTATGGAGTCTCTGGTTTATGTGGCCCTTTTGTCTCTTCGACTAATACTTTCATTGTGTCTTTAGTGTTTTTCATTCTCCTTTGCTCCAGGTGGGTTGGGACCAATTGGTACATTTTAGACAGCTGCTCACAAGCTTTTAAGACCCTAGATGCCAGTCACGAGAGTGGGATGCAGAACATTTTCTTGATAAACTTTGTTATGCCAGTTGACCTAGGTATCCCCAGAAACCATGGTCCCCAAATTCCTGCCCCTGCTACTCTGTCCCTTGAAGTGTTTCGTTGTATTCAGGAAACTTCTTAGCTTTTGGTTTAAGCCCAGTTATACTGACATCCCCTGATTCTGTGTTGTCCTTCCATTCCCCTAAAATAATTCTTGTTTACTATCTAGTCAGTGAGTACCCCTCTCCCTCCTTCCCCACCATCGTAACCATCAAATAAATGTTTTCTTCTGTGTTTGAACATTTTCCTGAGTTCTTATAATAGTGGTCTCATACAATATTTGTCTTTTTGCAACTGACTAATTTCACTCAGCATAATGCCCTCCAGATTCATCCATGTTGTGAGATGTTTCACGGATTCATCATTATTCTTTATTATTGCGTAGTATTCCATTGTGTGAATATACCATAATTTGTTTATCCATTAATCTGTTGATGGGCACCTAGGTTATTTCCATCTTTTTGCTATTGTGAACAGTGCTGTAATGAACATGGGTGTGTATATATCTATATGTGCGATGGTGCTTATTTCTCTAGGATATATTCCAAGGAGTGGGATTGCTGGATTGTATGGTAGTACTATTTCTAGCTTTTTAAGGAAGCACCAAATTGTTTTCCAAAGTGATTGTAACATTTTACATTTCTACCAGCAGGGCTAAGTGTTCCAGTCTTTGCATAAACTCTCCAACATTTATTATTTTGTGATTTTTGGATTAGTGCCAGCTATGTTAGGGTGAGAGGGTATCTCCTTGTAGTTTTGATTTGCATTTCTCTAATGACTAATGATCGTGAGCATTTCCTCATATGTTCGTTAGCAGTCTGGAATGTCTTCTTTGGTAAAGTGTCTGTTCATATACTTTGTCCGTATTTTTTTTTTTTTTAACTGAGCTATTTGTCTTTTTGTTGTTCAGGTTTTGCAGTATCTAGTAGATTTTAGAGATTAGACCCTGATCACATATGTTGTAGCTAAAAAAAATTTTTTTTTCCCAGTCTGTAGGTTGTCTTCTTACTCTTTTGGTGAAGACTTTTGATAAGCATAAGTGTTTGGCTTTTAAGAGCTCCCAGTTATCTAGTTTCTCTTCTGGTGTTTGTGCATTGTTAGGTATATTTTTTATTCTGTTTATGCCATGTATTAGGCCTCCTAGCATTGTCCCTATTTTTTCTTCCATAACCTTTATTGTTTTAGATTTTATATCTAGGTCTTTGATCCATTTTGAGTTATTTTTTTGTTCATTGTATGAGGTACGGGTCTTGTTTCATTTTTTTGCAGATGAATCTCCAGTTATGCCAGCACCATTTGTTAAAGACATTGTCTTTTCCCCAATTAACAGACTTCGGGCCTTTGTCAAATATCAGCTGCTCATATGTGGATGGATTTATGTCTGGATTCTCAATTCTGTTCCTTTGGTCATGTATCTGTTATTGTACCAGTGCCAGGCTGTTTTGACTACCATGGCAGTATAATAGGTTCTAAAATGAGGTAGTGTGAGATCTCCCACTTTTTCTTCTTCTTCAGTAATCCTTTACTTATGCAGGGCCTCTTCCCTTTCCATATGAAGTTGATGATTTGTTTCTTAATCTCATTAAAAAATGTTGTTGGAATTTGGATTGGGATTGCTTTATATCTGTAGATCATCTTGAGTAGAATAGACATTTTCACAATGTTGAGTCTTCCTATCCATGAGCAAGGTATGTTTTTCCACTTATGTAGATCTCTTTTGGTTTCTTGCAGTAGTGTCTTGTATTTTTCTTTGTGTAGGTCTTTTATGTCCCTGGATTTATTCCTAAGTATTTTATCTTCTTGGGGGCTATTTTAATTGGTATTGATTTGGTAATTTCCTCTTCGAAGTTCTCTTTGTTGATGTAGAGGAATCCAGCTAATTTTTGTATTTTTTCTGATACTTTACTGAAATCTCCTATTAGTTCCTGTAGTTTTGTTGTGGATTCTTTGCGGTTTTCTGTGTATAAGATCATATCCTCTGCAAAAAGGGATACTTTTACTTCTTCTTTATCAATTTGGATGCCCTTTATTTCTTTTTCTTGCCTTATTGCTCTGGCTAGGACCTCCAGCACAAGTTGGAGGTATAAAGAGTGGTGATAAAGGGCATCCTTGTCTGGTTCCCATTCTCAAGGGGAATGCCTTAAGACTCTCTTCATTTAGGATGATGTGGGCTATTGACTTTGTATAAATGTCAATAGGGATATTTAAAAAATAATATATCTATTTTATGATTATAAAAAGCAATATATGCTCATTGGTGAGAATTTGCAAATTACAGAAAAGTATAAGGAGAAAAAAATAAGCATACTCAAAATCAAGTTCATTCTTTCAACAATTTATTAAGTAGTTAGTAGATGCCAGAAGCTGTACAGTGTTGAACATTTACAGAAAAATAAAGTACAGTATACTCTTTTCTTGCTTTCAGTCTAGTGGTTAACTACCAGAGCATATAGATAACAGCTGTTAATAATTTGTTGGGTTTATTTTCATGCTCTAAGGTTTCTCATCATGCTTTTCTTCCATTTAATAAAAGAATTTCCTTAATTCATTAAACTCTCCCCAAGACATTTTTTTTGCAGCTGCATCTGATAATCAAACTATTTAAACTTGTCTTATTGTTGAGGATTTACATTTGTTCCAATTTTCACTATAATAAATAATCTGTGAAAAACATATATGCATGTTTCTGATTGTCTCCTCATAATAAAATTCTAGAATTAGAATTCCTGGGTTGTAGATTATGACTATTTTAAAGCTCCTAATTTGCAATGTTACATTTATTTTCAGAAAGTGACAGCAAATATACATGACTTCCAATACTATGTGCAACCTGCCACGTCATTAGATACTTCTAAGCACTGAGTATTATCTATAACATTTGATGATCTGATACATGGAAAATGATCTCTTAATTGTGCTCTGTTCCTTATGACTACTTAAGTTGAGTATTTTATATGATTATTAGCCATTTGAGTTTCAACTTCTAGGAACTGTCTTTTGCTGAAAGTCAGCCATAAAATAGTAGTTTTAGAGTGTGTGCTTTGAGATCTAACCTCACCATCCACATACCTACTAGCAGTGCATTTCTTTACGTTCTCACAATATTTGATTCTGTTGGACTAATATTTCAGATAACTTTTTCTTATAAAACTTACTTATTCTGTGAATTTCTTATCTATAGCCTTTGTCCATGTTTATTAGGTTTTTTTTTTTTTTCTGTTTCATTTACTGGAGATAGTGTAATGTTCAGATATTAAGCTTTTGACAGTTTCTGTGTTGCAAATATGTCTCTGCATGTTTTTTTTTTTTTTTCCCCCTCATTGAATAGAAAACATTATTTTGGTATATAGCTAAAACTATCACTTTTTGTTTTTAACTTTTGATTTTTATTCATTTCAGCTTGTTTGGAATGTTTTTCTTTTAGCCATGAACGCAAATATATTCCCCTATATTCTCTTCTGGAAACTCTTGTGGCATAGTGGCTAACTGCTATGGCTGCTAACCAAAAGGTCAGCAGTTCAAATCCACCAGGCACTGGGGCAGTTCTACTCTGTCCTGTAGGGTCCCTGTAAATCGGAATGGACTCAATGGCAGCAGGTTTTTTTTTTTTTTTATGTTCCCTTCTATTAGTAAGGGACCCTGGTGGCACAGTGGTTACCTACTCAGCTGCTAATGGAAAAGTCAGCGGTTTGAACCTGCCAGCTGCTTTGTGGGAGAAAGATGTGGGGATCTGCTTCTGTAAAGATTACAACCTTGGAAACCCTACGGGGCAGTTCTACTCTGTCCTATAGGGTCACTATCAGTCAGAATTGATTCAATGGCAACAAGTATGTGTTTGCATGCATATACCTATGTATATATA
Source organism: Loxodonta africana (assembly GCF_030014295.1). Lineage (NCBI taxonomy): Eukaryota > Metazoa > Chordata > Mammalia > Proboscidea > Elephantidae > Loxodonta > Loxodonta africana. The sequence continues at coordinate 47,566,105 of NC_087345.1, forward strand.
CATGTATCCAAGTATGCATGTGTTGATCTATTGCCTACATCTATTTATTTATCTATCCTTACCTTTATATATATTTTCAACCTAGTGAACCTTTTTTTCCCAACATCATTTACTATAAAATTTATAATTTCTCCACAGATTTGTGGTGCCAACTTTATCACATATGAAGTTTTAGTATTTACATGACTTTTGCATTGTTATGACCATAAAGTCTTATTAATAAAAGCATTACATTACTATGATAATTATATTCCTTTATAGTATGTCTAAATAGAAAGCATAAACAATCCTATTTTTTTCTTCTTTTGTCAAAAATTGAATTAGGTTTTCATAAACCATCTGAGCTGTACCTGCATGTGAGTTAGCGAACATAGTCAAAGGTACAGCAAGCTGCAAATCTTATCAGGATCAAGTCTGTCTTTTAAGGCTAAACCCTCCGCCTAGTTTCAGCATTCTTTTCTATGGGAATTCCTTTAGTCTCCCACACACTTAGAGGGCATCCGTCAGCCAGGGGTTCGGAAAGAGCCTACACTCAAATTTTGGTTCTTAACCTTACTGCAACTAACTTGCTTCCAGAATTTTCCCCTTAAGTATTTTGCTGGTCAACTATACTGAATGCTGTCATTTGCTATCTTTGAGTCAAAGCTACTGCTTTCACACTTAAAAGCTATATGTTTTTTGGAGTGCTGTAAGCAAGCAACTGACAAACTCTTTGTTCTGACAAAGTGCAATTACAGTTTGTGCAGGAGACGCTTCTCTAGCTTATGCCTGCCTTGGACATTTTCCAGTGTTTTGAATTAGTTGTTTTTAACAATTATGCCAAGGTTTTCTTTTGTTTTGGATTTTCCTATTTGCCAGGAATTGCTCAACTTATTGACACCATCATTTCTAAAGTCCTACCCCCAAGCATTGAGTTTGTCTGTTTTATTTACTCCTGAATCCCCAGAACCTAGAGTAATGATCAACAAATAGAAGATGTACAAAAAATATGTTAAAAGATACCTTATATATTTTAATTTTATTGTTTCATGATCCACATAAAATGTAGAAGAATATTCGTTAATATCTCACTGGTCAGACATTGGGCAAAGCACATTACAAATATATGATATGTAAATAATCATTATCCCCATTCTTGTGCTAAGTAGGCTATAATTCAGACATTAACAAGTTAGCCAGTATGTAACTGAGCTGGGATTCAAACTTAAGACTTCATTTAGAAATATTAATTTTCTTCTCAAAAGTCATAGTAAGTACTATACATAGACTTAAATATAATTTTAGTAAAAAGTTAACATATTGTTTTTGTTAGCTGCAGTCTATTGTATTGCAACTCATGGCTACCCCGTGTGTGCAAAGTAGAACTGCTTCATAGGGTTTCCAAGGCTGTGACCTTTTGGAAGCAGGTCACCAGGCCTGTCTCCCCAGGTGTCTCTGGCTGGGTTCAAACTGCCAACCTTTCAGCTAGTGGTCAAGGGCTTAACTGTTTGTACCAATGAGGTAAAATTCTAAATAAAATTTATTTTTTTAAGTTTCTTTTGTTAACACTTTATATAATATATACGTGTATATATGAATCGACTCGACGGCACTGGGTTGGGTTGTATATACATATATATCATATCAAGCGGTTATACTATGTACATGTACTTTATCAACAGTAAAATAGCAATATTGATGTGCTTCAAAGATTGGGCTACATACACTCCTGCTCCTCTCCCTTTATTTTAATAAGAATAAACTCTCTAGGACATAATCATCACAGTTGTTAAACATTCCCAAGCTAATGCCATCCTTCTTATATATTGATAGCTTAGAGCTTAGTGTAGTATTCGGAAGCACAGGTCACCTTGTCAATGGTGAAAATGGAATATTACTTTGACTCCTTGTGGGTAATTTTTTGTTCATTTCGGTGGGGTTATATCTTCAGTCAAGTTTTTCGCTGTACGTATAACCTTTCTTTTTTTTCACTAGGGAAATATTTTCTTTTCCTGGGAAAATGATGTATCTATGATTTCAATTTATCTTCACCTCATTTCTCTACAAGAATATATTGTGTTTTAAAAGGTATCAAGTTTAGGAGAAAAAAAAATCCATGTTTAGTAGTAAGCTATATATGCTATTTAAATAAATTGTTTACTTATTTACTAATATTTTTATGGAACTTTAAATATGTTCAGAATGGCTAGATCTTTGAAATCTATGTTTGAAGAGGTAAGAAACATGAGGAAAATAGCAAAATATTAAAAGATATTTAGCAAGGGTGTTATTATAGGATCATATTGTGTTTTAAAAGAATCAATCTCTTTGCAATATTGTGAGCTAGTTGGAAATAAGGCCAGTGGGAAACATTTGGAATATTTGAAGGAGATTTTTGTCATCAGTGTTAGCTGAAGTGAGAATAAGTGAGAAGAAAGATGTGCAAAGATATCTAGGTGGTATAATGGACAGTGCTATGTTTGGTTTATTGTTAGAGGGGGTTGAGAAAGAGAAGTAGGAGTAAGGAATGGAAGACTCACAGGGTTGGCAGCAAAGTCAATCAGGGTGCCATGTTCTAAGATACAGAAGCGAAGCAGTCTGTGTGAGGGTAAGGTAATGAGTTTGGTTTCAGACTAGTTGATTTTGTCTGAATACTGCCCAAATGAGATATCCATTAGGCATTTGGAAATATGAGTCAGGAAGTCAATATGTTCTGAAGTTAGAAATAGAATTAAAGCTACCATTGTTTCTCAGCCAGAGTTCTGCAAAAAAAAATTTCATGGCCTGACTGCCGTCTAGATTTCTGATGCCATCTCATACTGTTCTAACCAACCAATACTACAGTTAAACCACACTGGGTTTCTTTCCCCCTGTAACATACCAAGCTTATATCTGTCTTAAGAGTTCTGCCCCAGATGCTCACATAGTATATATTTTTATTATGGAAGATTATTTCTGCCTCCTTTCCTGTACTCCCTACCTCTGACACTCACTATAGTTTACTTTGTATCACTAGTAATTAGAATAGTACATAGACTCCATACATGTCTGTTGAATGAAAGAATCTACACCTGGATGTGTTGTTGTTGTTAGGTGCCGTTGAGTCGGTTCTGACTCATAGCGACCCTATGCACAACAGAACAAAACACTTCCCGGTCCTGAGCCATCCTTACAATCATTGTTATGCTCGAGCTCATCGTTGCAGCCACTGTGTCAAAACACCTCATTGAGGGTCTTCCTCTTTTCTGCTGACCCTGTTACTTTGCCAAGCATGATGTCCTTCTGCAGGGACTGATCCCTTCTGACAACATGTCCAAAGTATGTTAGATGCAGTCTCGCCATCCTTGCTTCTAAGGAGCATTCTGGCTGTACTTCTTCTAAGATAGATTTGTTCCTTCTTTTGGCAGTTCATGGGATATTCAGTATTCTTCGCCAGCACCACAATTCAAAGGCATCAGTTCTTCTTCGGTCTTCCTTATTCATTGTCCAGCTTTCACATTACACCTGGATGTAGAAATAAATAAATGTAACCAGGAGGAGTGCTGAGAGAAGAAAGCCTGTGATAAAACCATGAATAACACTATTAGTAGATAGGCAGAAGGAAAGACTGAAAAGAAAGAACCCTAAATTTACCAGAAAGCCCATGAATAAGAAAATAAAAATTCAAATTGAAACGGTTGATAGGTAAGTGGAAAATGGCAACAGTGAGTACATATTATTCTTACAAAAATTATAATGTAAAAATGAGAGGTGAAAATGTGGTTATCTGGGGAGGGTGTTATTTGTATACTTGTTTTGTTTTTTAAAAAGGGAAAACTTGAGTTTACTAAAACCTTGCCAGGGAAAAATTGGTAGAGTGAAAGAAGTCGAAGACAGAGAGAGATTCCGTTTAAGAAAATGAACTCATGGAGAAGTTAGGAGGAGGTAAAGATCCTGAGTACAGGTGAAAAATTCACATTAGGCAAGAGGAAATATAATTATATCTGCCATTATAACAGCAAAGGCTAGATGTTTGAAACCAAGGAATGGAGAGTTAAGCAGGTTAAATTCATGAGAAAAAAAAAATAGCAAGACATTAAAGATTTTGAGCAAGAGTGTTATAGGATTGTATTGTGTTTTAAGGAAACCCTGGTGGTGTAGTGGTTAAGTGCTACAGCAGCTAATCAAAGGGTCGGCAGTTTGAATCTGCCAGGCGCCCCTTGGAAACTCTATGGGGCAGTTCTACCCTGTCCTATAGGGTCACTATGAGTTGGAATCGACTTGATGGCACTGGGTTTGGTTTGGTTTGGAGTGTGTTTTAAAAGAGTATGTATGAGCAGATGCGGGTAAATTTGCAATCTTGAAGATAGTAAGTTGAGGGACTTCTTATAAATGATTGTTTTTCTGTAAAACAGGAAACAAAAGGCTGAGACAAGTGGGAAATAAAAATACTAACCTTTTGTTTTTTTCCCAATATGTGATTGTAGCTGACTCTAAACCAAAGATAATATAACTTTACCATTCCTATTTTCTTACAAAAAGTTATATATTCCAGGTCATCATAGCACCCTTCTAAAATGGCCACGGCAATAGCGAAAGACTAAAGCACAGGGTCTCCTGAGTCCAGGATTAAATGGAGGAAGAGTCAGCCATGGATGACAAAGAAAAAACAAAATAAGAGTTAAAAGGAAGGTAATGAGTCAAAATAAGATACAATTATAGATTCAAAGGAAAGAGTGTATATTAAGCAGGTGAAGGCAAATGATAGTAGTAGTAGTAATCAAATATAGCAGGAGGCCCTAAAACACAAAAAGGACCACTGAATTTTCTAATCAGGAACTCATTGGAAACTTTGAGAGGGCAATTTCATAAAAGTGATGGATTTGGAGGTCTGATTTATACATAGAGTTAAACAAGAAATAGGTGGAACTAATATGGAATCCATAGATGTTACTTACTCATTAGAAAGGTTTTATGTAATTGCAGAAAGGAAGATGGATAGTTCCAGAGAAAGTGCAGTAGTGTAACGTTTCTTTCTCCTTTTGTTTTGGTTTCCAAAGTAGTTAAACCTGTGTGTTTGTAGACAGAGCAGAAGATGCAGTGCAGTTGAAGAGGCAAGTTGTGCTAGACAGGAAGAGAATAAATTTGGAAGCAAATTTCTTTAATGGGAAAGTGATGAAAACAGGAATTTAGGAAGAAAAAACAGCTTTAGTGAGTGGGAATCACACATGCCCCTCCATAATAAAGGAAGAAATAAAGAAGGTACAGATAAAGCTACATGAAATTTTAATTAGAGATAAGCCAGGTGAGGAGTGGGGTAGGAGGCCAAAGGAGAATGTCATGTCCTATGCTGAGTTCACTAGCTGATGGTTAGCTACGTAAAATAATTTCCAGAAAAGTGTCTGATACAGCTAGGCTATAGAGAGGTTTTTTGTTTGTTTGTTTTGTTTTGTTCCATTTTTAAATTCTTGAAGTGCTATGTGCCAGACAGTCTCCTAAGTTCTGGCATGTTTGTTATGGTTTCTACCTAGGTGGGGTTAACACTGAAGTAAGAGGCTTTTAAATTTTTATTTATTTATTTTTTTGGTAGGAACTGGAGCAGAATTAACGAAAAAAAGTGAGACAATATTGGGATATGGCATTGCTGCCTCTATTATGTACTGAACTACAAATGTTTCATAACAGAAAGTGACCCAATTGTTAAGAGTTTGTTTTAGAGAGTAAGAATGTTTCCCAAATTAAAATAGACAACACACACACACACAAACACACACACACATATATATATGGAGCACTGATTTTGTCTTTCTATTATTTAAGAAAATAGGAGAAAGGAATATATTCAAAGAATGGCAATAAAAGTGAAAAGCACAGTGTTTTCTTGGAATAGCAAGGTCAATATCTCATAAATTAAATAACATTTGGTAGGAATTGGAAACCCTGGTGGCGTAGTGGTTAAGAGTGACGGCTGCTCTTAAAAGAAAGGTTGGCAGTTAGATTCCACCAGGAGCTCCTTGGAAACCGTATGGGATGCTTCAACTCTGTCCCATAGGGTCACTGTGAATTGGAATTGACTTGATGACAATGGGTTGGTTTGGTTTGATAAGGAGCAGTCTTAGGAAATTGTCTTAGTGTTTTACCAGGAATATAATAATAAATTAGCAATATCTATCCAGTTTCTTTTCAACATCCAACCCTCTCTATCCCCACACCCAAGCTGACCAACCCATTCAAATCAGTAAGAATTGAAATAATCGCATTTATACCTAGGATCATTCTCAGTCTTGACTTCAGGGGAAATTAATCAGAGCTCAACAGTATATTTGTCATGATAATTTTATTTACCAGGGTTTTCACTGTTTAGAACATTTTAGAATGTTCTCTTTTTCTTAGATTCTTTGTGTATATCTCTAACATGCATTCAACTAATTTTCTAATTTTTTTCTTCATGTTAAATTACATGCCAAGTGTCTGTTATTAATTCCTTAGAGATTATCACTAATTTTTAAAACCAGTAATCAGTTCCTAGTTATAATATAGAAGCCCCAAACTCTCAGGTTAAAAGAAACAAAAAAAGCAGCCTTTTTTTTTACCTTTCTGTCTCACTAATAATAGATAACTCGCAGCAGCTATTTCATTTTCTTCTGTCAGGAAAGCTATACCTACATGATTAAAATGGCACTCCAAGCTATAACTGTTATCAATTTTACCAATTAAGGTCAAATAGAATGGAACAGCGGTTTTTCTGGAAAACAATACAGGCAATATAAACTGTTATTAATTTGAAGACATCAAATATATGTACCTACGACAGCTTCTCCAAAAGTTATCATTGATTATTTCTAGACAGTCACCTATAATCGCGTCTCTAAAACCCACATGTTATCTTATGTTTATTGGACTATGAAGAGAATGGGCCCTAGTTAAAATCAGTGTTTGCTAAACAGAATAGCTCTTTTGAACTTTTTATTAAAAAGGAGTATTAGGATTTTTTTGTTCCTCTTTAAATGATAAAAGCTTTTCAAAAATTATTAATGTTAATGTCTTTCCAAAAATTTACTTAAAGTTCATCCTCTTTTTAACAAGTAAAAATAATAGTTTCATTTGCATGTCTAAATAATGTCTATATTAGAATAATTAATTCTAGTACTACAATAACAAATCCAGAAATCTCAGTGGTTTAATACAATTACAATTTTTGTTCATCCCCTCCTGAAGGGTTTGCCTACAAATCACTACCATCTTCTACTGCCTCCATCTTCATATTAAAGAACAGAATGAGTGTGGAGGATCAGGCAGGGCATTTTATGGCCACAAATTAGCCACATGATCCCAAACTTATTCAAATGGGGACTGAAAAAATATCATTTAGCTGTGAGTCTAGGAAGAAATGGAGAAAGTTTGAGAAGTGTATAGCAGTGTCTCTTTTAGAGTCTACCCTTTTGGTGACCAAATACTCATTTCACACTGTCACCAAAACAAATTTTCCACTTCCCCAAATCAGGCAGCCCTCACATCCCAATCCAACCATGGTATCTGACTTATGTTCTAGGAATTCTGGCTGATGACAGTTATCTTAATCAGGTCCCCATGTAGCTCTTTATGTCTCTAAAATCCACAAAGTAAAAAGCCATGTTTTCTGCTCTCTGATTCTCTCTGTATGTACACTTGGAAACTCTCACTTGGAAAATGGGAAACTAAAAGACACACAAAAGGCATTGATCCATAGCATTATTCAATCCAGGAAGGCAGACATTGTGAGGTCCTGCTTTCATGGAAATAAAGAAAGTTCCTCAGTTAAGGAAATTCCTTGCTTATTTTTCCAAACTTCTCTATTCCTTGTCATTTCTACTTTAAATCTATCAATTATTTTCTGAGATCGTCTCTTTCTTGTAATGCTTTAGTAAAACCATCAAAAAAAATAGCACATACTACTAATATCTATTTTTTAAACGTTTCCTCTAGAGCTACAAGTTTGGTAAGCTTTGACTTCCCTTCCAAGCAACCACCAGCCAAAAGCCTGTTGCCTTTCAAGTTGATTCTGACCCATAGTGATGCTATAGGAGAGTAGAACTGCCCTACAGAGTTTCCAAGGAGTGGCTGGTGGATTGAAACTGCCAACCTTTTGGACAGCAGCCAAGCTCTTAATCACTATGTCACCAGGGCCCCACAGGTGGCAGTTTTAAAAAGCATTGCTATCACCAACTGACCAATCTATCTGCTGCCTGACTACTTAGCTAATGTCAAATATTCTAAGTATTTGTTATGTAAACATCTAAGTTCAAGGTACCACTTTTTGTATTAGTTGGCTTAATTCATGTTAGCTCTTGTAATAAATACCCTGAAAACCTCTGTGCAATTTTTCATACAAAGTCCAATGTGGATGTTACTGGGTAGCTTTCCTAGGCCACTCTTATCCAAAACGTGACTTAAGAATTCAGTATCCTTCCATATAGTAAGTAACCCATTATCTTTAATATACAGCTCACAATTTCTCTTTTAAAGAAAAATAAAGAGCATGGGATATCACTGGGTGAGTGTTCGTGCATAGGTCCAGAAGCCCACCTTTCATTTCCCAGGTTTCAGTCATGTAGTCCCAACATAAATAAAAAGAAGGCTATGAAATATAGATTAGCTGTGAGACCAGGAAGGCAACAGCCTCAAGAGTAAATACCTCAAATGAAAAATAAATAAATAAAAAGTTTTTTTTTTTTTTTTATCATTTTAACTTCCATTGAAAAATTTACTTTGCAGTTAGAAATTATAGTCAAAGTGACATGAATAGTCAATTTGTAAATGTTTCATGCCTAATAGGTATTCACTTTACTGCCACATTTTAAAATGTAAGTGCTTGTTAGAGTAAGGAATATTGGCCCATTAGTTGTATTATTTTCTACATTCCAGTTCCTGTTCCCAAACAAGTACATGCCAATTTTGAAACACACTTTCATGGGAAGCTTAATGTGGAGTAGCGCATGGCCATTTACTGCTGAAGATGGAAGCTTAATTAGGGGATCTCTAATGTTCTTTTTACTGCTACCATTTTATCAAATGTGACACCCTTGAATTAAAGCAAAAGTCATGCAAGGCTTGCCTTTCAATGTGTGCAAAATATCACACCATCTCTCCAGCTCACTAAATATAATCATCATCATTTAGTTTTCTGATAATATTTTGGAAGGACCAACAATTGGTACAGGGCTTAAAAAATGAAAGACATTTGAAGAAATTTGTGCCTTGCTCATGGTAGAAAAATTGAGAAATAGAAGGAAAAATAACAAAGAAAACAAAAATCTCCAAATACCTCATCACCTAAAAAATAAATGGTTTCTAGTTTTCTATATTCCCTTCACGTATGTATGTGTTTTGTAGTAAATGTAATTTTCTAAATATACAGTTCAGGGTTTCATTTCTATTACGCATTTTCCATGTCATTAAATATTTTATGACTATATGATTTAAATGTCTGCATAATTTTCCATCATATGGATGCCATATTATTTATTGAAATCCATCCTTTATTATATATTTAGGCAATTTACATATTTACTAACATGAAAAAAACATGAATATATCTGTAAAATTATGTTTAGACATACATCTTTATAGATATCACTGAAAAATTTATATGACTATTTTAGAGGTTTTGGAGTACATATTCCTTCAAAATTAATGTATCAATTTATGCTTCTCCCAACAATGCACGAGAGTGCTTATTCCATTACTTGTGTTCCAATAAAAATTTTCTAAATTTTTGTCAATTTGATAGTTGAGTAGTTCTCAAAATGGTCATTTGATTTTTTGTAATAGTGAATATTTTATACACTCTCTGACATTTTATGTGTGTGTGTGTTGTATACAGTGCTTGGTCACAGCAAAATATATTTGATTTTTCACTATTTGCATGACACTGTGCAACACATATTGGAGATCAGGATGTGGTAAACCAGCGGCGAACAAGAAAGACAAGACCCTGCCCCTAAAGAGCTAAAAAGTAACAGGATAAGTAGACGTCGAGTATGTATCATAGATATTCTCTTAACAGACCTCCACATAATTGATTCTCCAATTCAACTGACACCTTCCATTCTTACTGCGAAACATATGACTAATACCTACAGGAGACAGAACACATAGGAGGGAAGCTTGTCTCTGACAAGAATGTATATTTCTGCTCACTCCACTTGGGTTGTATGTCCACCACGACTCCAGAGTTTGATCACAAATGTGTTGTTTGTCCCAGATGTTCTTATTATAGTTATTTTATACTTTAATGAACATCACTTAGACTAATAAAATATGAGTGCAAAAGAAATGTGGGTTTGCTTCATAAAATTTTGGTCTAATATTTAGAAAAAATCGTTTAGTTACTAAAAATAGTACTGTTGCATTAGGTGAAAATAATGAATGAATATAGGGTTGTTATGAGTCTGAATTGACTCAACGGAAACAGGTTTGGTTTTTTCGGTATAGAAAGTATTTGAACTCAAGATTTTCTGATTTAAATTTTTCTTCCACTTAAAATTTTAAAAAGAGAAAAAAAAAACTTAGGAGTTATATTTATGACAGAGGAGTTTTTAGGTGGAAAAGACTGCATGGAACACTGATCAGCAGAGTGTTGCCGATAAATAAATAAAACCTTGGCTTTAAAAAAAAAAAAACCTATAATGTACACTTATTTATGTCAAACAAATGCTTTCTATATATATATATATATAAAATTTTGAAAATGATTACCTTTTTCATTAATTAAAGTATTTGATAATAAGAAGGCTTCTACTGTAATTAAATGAGTGATAAGTATAAACAAGAATTATGAAAATACGATTTATAAGTAGGAGTGTGTCAGGTTTTCTAAGACTAGGTTTAAAATTCAGCTTCTAATAAATAGGAATATACTGAGCTAGATACTAGAAACAGTTAAAATCACCACTACTAGAAGAGATGCCTAGAGAGATGGGTTGCAAGAACCACAATTACATTTTATCTTCTCAAAGTAAAGACTGCATGTGTGTGTATTTATGTATGTGTTTATATATATGTGCATGTATATATATATATATATTTATACACACATATATACACATACATATATATATATTATCCTATCATATCATATTGTGGAGCTAATGGACTTTAAAAAAAAAGTTTTTAAACAAGACAGCCCAACGTATAATGATTTATGTTTCCCAGCCCTGAATAATGTATTTATGTATATTCCCATAATCTTTTTTCCCTTTAGCCTCTGTGTTTAGCCTAGACTATATAAATACATTTATGTTTGAGCCCATTTCAGTCTTTGGAAAACTTTTTGCCTTTCTTTCAGCCATGTAACGTTTAATACAACATGTAATGTTAGTTGTAGTAAATTCAATAGATGCAGCAGATGATCAAATTGTAAATATTTTGAAGCAGCAATGCCTTAGCATAAAGTGTTGAACACGCTCTGAATTCAGCATAGTGATATACTGTATCTCTACAGAACTGTCATGGTGAAGAAAAGGAGTGTTGGAACAGTTATAAACATATCACATACAGGCATTTATTTAGACAAATAGAGATGTAGCTGGGTGTCATTTTGAAGCTCAGCTATTTATGCTCTTGGAAGATAGTTGAAAAACAGAATGAATTTGTAACTTGGAGTTTCAAAAATATAAAATTTGTCAACAAAAAATGCATTTCTAATGGTTAGAGTCTCAGGATATGAAATATTAAAATTTCTTATCACTATTTTCACATTTAATGTTATTAATCAAAATTAGACCAGTTAAGAAGTAATAAAGCTTTTTCTCTTCTGAAATTCCTTTTTTGTCTTTTTTTTTCTTCTTCTATTTCTTATCTTATTCTTGTATAAAGTATAATCAATTTTAAAACTACCAAATTCATATGGTATTTCAGAGAAGGAATAATAATTTCTAAAAAGGATAATGAAAATATAATTATATGCACATATATATGTAATATAATACACACGTGCACCCACACATGCACATATATGTAATATATATATACACTTCTGAATTTTCATGACACAGCAATTGTCATCAATTAGCTCTTCCACTGTTAATCATTATAAAAAAAAAAAAAAAAAAAAGCGTTATAAGACCAGACAAAATGTGTGAAGCAAGAGGGTTCAGAATTTGAATAACTGACAGTGTAGAACTATGATCCTTGAAAGAAGAGAAATATAAGATGTAAGCATCACAAATGTGCTAGTTTTCTGCCTGGAGGAACTTTCCTGGTTATGGAAAAGGGAGATAGATTCTAAGCTAAGCATGGTGGTTTTTCTCAGCTGAAGTGGCAGTGATAAGAGTTGGGTGATGCTAAGGTGGTTGGAATTGATGATGCAGTGTGTGTAGAGGACAAATCTACACAGATAACAAGCTACAGAACTTTGCACTGGGGTGTTTTTGATTCTTTTACCAAATGCTAAGCTGCACATGCCCAGGGTGAGATTCTTCAAGGCATTGCATACAAAAAATACCAGACAGCTGTGAGCTAAACTTTCACAGTGCTGGAGGTTTGGCAAAACAGATATGGCACATCAGAGTGAAGGGACCTTGCTGTAGAGGCTATCCATTCAATAAAGACTCAAGAAAAGCCACACACCCCAGAAGAACCTTCGTGTAAGGCTATGATAACCCTAGAAAAAAGGTTGCTCTAGAACCACAAAAAAAAAAAAAAAAAAAAAATTCTGAAAAAAAAAAGCCTGGAGAGAATCAAAGTAATGTAAATTAAGTAATGTAAATTAACTGCTTGCTAAAACAAAACTCAATACTTTAAAGGATTACAAAACATCAGATTATCAACAATATAGCATCCATGATGTTCAACATACAATAAACATTTTACTAGGTATCTGAAGAAACAGGAAAATGTGACTTGTAGCCAAACAAGAAAATAAATAATCATTAGAAACATAGAAATACAAGTATGTCAGAATTAATTGTTTTAATATCTTAGATTGTTATTATAATTTAGCTCATAGGAGAAATCATTAATATAATGAATGTACAGAGGGAAATCTCAGTAGAGAAATAGTAACTAGAAAAAAGAACTAAATTGAAATTCTAGAACTGAAAACTACAATATCAGAAATGACAAAAAGCACTAGGTGGGCTTAACAGAAGATAGGGTATTGTGAAAGAAATTTTCAGTCATTTTGAATAAGGAAAAAATAGAAATCATCCAAACTTATGGATACAGAGAAGATAAACAACAACCAAACAAAAAATAACAGAATCTCAGGGACCTGTGGGACAATATAAAGCAGCCTAATATATGTGTAATTGGGATCCCAGAAGAGAAATAAGGGAAAGAGAAACCATATAAGGCTGATAGATAAATAATGGGTAAACGGTTGTTTAATTTGAGAGAGAGAGAAAAAAACTCACTTATTAAACAATCTCAACAAACCCCAAGCAAGATAAAGTCAGAAAAGTCACACTGAGACACACTGTAATACATTCCTGAAATCCAAATATCAGAAACATTTTAAAAGCAGGCAGAGGGGTGTAATATATTACATACATGGGAATACTGATAATTGTGTCCTCCGACTTTTTATAAGAAACAATGCAATGACATCATTAAAGACTAAAGAAAAAAAATGTGTCAAAATATAAATCAAAATCCAGGAATATCCTTCATATATTCTTCAAAAATAAAAGAAACGTAAAGACATTTTCACATGAACAAAACTAAGCAAATCTACCACCAGCAGACCTGCACTACAAGAAGGTTGAAGGAGGTTTCTTTAGCTAAAAGATAATAATGCCAGATGGACTGAAATCTACATTAAAAAAAAGGAAGAATGCTGAATATGGTAAATATGTGGCCCATATTAAAGACTTCTAAAAAATATTTTTAAATTTCTTCAAAAAATAGTTGATTATATGAAATAATGATATATCGTGGGATTAATGATATACCATTGATCCTCATTCACAGATTCCATATTTGTGAATTTGCATATGTGCTAAAATATTTTTGTAACCCCAAAATCACTATTTGTGGCACTTTTGTGATCATGTGCAGAGGCGTAAAAAATGTGACTCACCTGAAATGCAGATTCCCACCTAAAGTTGAACAAAGCTGGTTTTGTATTCTATGTTAAGAAGCCCTGATGGTGTAATGGTTAAAGCACTTGGCTGCTAACCAAAAGGTTAGCACTTTGAACTCACTAGCATTTCTGTGAAAGAAAAGACCTAGCCATCTGCTCCCATAAAGATGTGCATCCTAGGAAACCCTATGGGGGAAGTTCTGCTCTGTCCTACAGGGTCAATATGAGTCAGATGGCACACAACAACAATTCAGTGTTGGTGGAGACTTTATAGAACATAACAACTGTGAATAACAAGAATTTACTGAATATAGAAATAAAATCTATAAACAGTTGCACAAAGATTAAAGAAGGAAATGGAAATATGCAAATGTAAGTTACTTAAATGATGCATAAAATAGTATTTAAGATAGGCTGATAAATGAAGGATACCCGCTGTAATTCATATGTCATTGTTGTTATTAGGTGTTGTGCAGTCATTTCCAACTCATAGCGACCTTACACAAGACAAACAAGACACTGCCCAGCCCTACACCATCCTCACAATTGTTGCTATGTTTGAGTCCACTGTTGCAGCCATTGTGTCAGTCCATCTCATTGAGGGTCTTCCTCTTTTTTGAAGACCCTCTACCTTACCAAACATGATATCTTTCTACAGGGACTGGTCCCTCCTCATAACATGTCTGAAGTACATGAGACGAAGTCTTGCTATCCTCGCCTCCAAGAAGCACTCTTGCTATACTTCTTCTAAAACATACTTGTTCATTCTTCTGGCAGTTCATGGCATATTCACTATTCTTTGCTTCAAAAGCATCAATTCATCATTCTTCAAAAGCATCAATTCTTCTTCAGTCTCCCCTATTCATTGTCCAGCTTTTGCCTGCATATGAGGCGATTGAAAATAACATGGCTTGGATCAGGTGCACCTTAGTCCCTGAAATGACATCTTTGCTTTTCAACACTTTAAAGATGTCTTTTGCAGCAGATTTGCCCTATGCAATGCATTATTTGATTTCTTGATTGCTGCTTCCATGAAATCTTTGACAATTTTGATACTTTCTCCATTTGTCATGATGTCACTTATTGTTCCAGTTGTGAGGATTTTTTGTTTTCTTTATATTGAGGTGTATACTGAAGACTGTAGTCTTTGATCTTCATCAGTAAGTACTACAAAAAGTGTGAAGAAGAATAGACAAAAAGCAAAAGACAAGATAAAATAGAATAATTAAAGGGCAAGATGACAACAGAAAGCTACTGAAGGCATGTCTCCAAGAAAAAAAACTGATAAAGTAATTCATATGCTGGACCATAGAATAATTGATGTATTTGATCAGGTATATTTTACAGAGGGTTTTTTAAATGACTTTGCAGAGTCTAGAAGAGTTGCTGATAATTTCATATAATAATTGAGTAAATTAAGGAAAAAAAAAGTAGGCAGTTTATGGCTCCTGAATAAAACAAAAGGTTGTTCAATAAATAAAGCATATACATAGAGCACTATTTGGCTTATCAATAAACATTACTTCACAGGGGCGGGAAAATAATCAACTAATACAAAAGGTGGCATGAAATGAATGAAAAACAAATTAAAAGGAGATAGGGCAAACCAAAAGAAAATAGCAAAATGTGAAACATAAAAGCATATCAATAATTATATTAAATGTAAATGAACTAAACAGTCCAATTAAAAGACAAAGATTGTCATAATGGTTCAAAAAAAAAAAAAAAAAAAAAGAATGACCCAACTATATGTTGTTTACAAGAAACACATTGTAAACATAAAAGCATAGAAAGGTTAAAAGTAATAAAATGAAAATGATGTATCTTTCAAACACAAACCATAACAAAGCTGGAGTTTCTATAATAATGTCAGACAAAGTTAATCGTAGGACAAGAGGTATTAACAGATCTTTTTAAAAGTCATTTCACAATGATAAAATGTCAAATCATCAAGATAGTTTTATATTCAAATATTTTACAATATGCCTATCTCTCCTTTATAATAAATATATTTAAAAAAATTAAAAAAAATTAACCTTCCCTGTAAGTCTTATGTAGCTCTGAGTGTTTGTTTTTTAAAACTGCTATTTATTTATTTTTATTTTTATTTATTGAGGAATTATTATGCACTTGTTTACCATATTTTTACACAAATAATGCCCCTCTTCTATGTTTGTTTGCCAACCACTCCTTCCCCCCTCAAGGTATTTTCATAAGCACTGTTATTCAAATTTTTTTACATGTTGCTGTAAAAAAAAAAAAGATTAGCAGAACACACTTATGAAAATACCTCATGGGGGTGGGGGAGAGTGTTGGAAAACAAACATAGAAGATGTGTTATTTGAGTAAAAATATGATATTGGTTTTCTATTGCTTCTGTAAGAAATTATTACTTAGTGACTTACAAGCCACATATTTTTTATCTCATGATTCTGGAAGTCAGAAGTCTAAAATAGGTCAACAGAGCTGTGTTCCTTTTGGAAGCTTTAAGGGAGAATCTGTTTCCTTGACTTTCCCAGCTTCTATGGGCCATCTGCATTTCTTGGCTAATGGCCCTGATTCACTCCGACTTCTGCTTCTGTTCTCACGTCTTCTGTTACTCTGACCTTCCTGCTTTTGTCTTATCAGAATCCGTGTGATGACATTGGGCCCAGCTGAATAATTCAGAGTCCTTTCCTCATAACAAGATCTGAATGTAATCACATCTGCAAAGTTCCTTTTATCGTGTAAAATACCATGTTTGAAGGTTCCAGGGATCAGGATTTGGACATCTTTGGAGGGGAGCCATCATCTGCCTGCCACAGCTAACCAAACTCTTTGCCATCAAGTGGATTCCAACTTATAGCAACCATATAGGGCACAGTAGAAGTGCCCCATAGGGTTTCCAAGGAGCGGCTGGTAGATTCATATTGCTTTACCTTCATTATTTCATTTAATCCTCATAAAATTCCTATGAGCTGAGCTCTGTTCAACACAGGAAACACATTTAGAGGGATAGAGAAGCTTGAATGGGGTTGGGGAGGTCACACAATGATTAAATTGGGAAATAGTAAACGGGACTTTCATCTGAATGACTCCAGTGTCCTTATTTTTAACAATTATACTATATATTCTGGTAATATTATCAAGGAGCATTAGGAATAGAAAATATGTGATATTACATATTGCAATAATTTGAGTTTTTGTGTGGCATTTAGTAGTTGTTCTGAATGGTACATGTTGTGTCACATTAAATTAAATCAAGATGGATGAACCGTTGACTATAAATTAGCTTTTTTTTCCCCTAAATACCTAAGTTAACTACTTGAAACACTTCATTTCCCCAGGAATCAAATGGCCATACCAACATATCTGTGGGCCTCTTACCACGTGTTTAGCCGGTCTTTTTTTTTTTTCTCAGCCAGCCTTTTCTGTCAAATGACGGAAAGCTTTTCTGCTAAGAGAAGCTTTTGTTATTCTGTAACTGTTCACTTTTCTCAAATTTCTCTTTTTACAAAATGTTGTTAACCCATAGGAAGAAATTGATTTTCAGCCCACTTATGTATTCTGCTCTGGCAAGTTTGGTGGCAAACAACTGACCCGGCTGTTATTTTTCACCTCAATGTAATAGTAATGACTCCAGCAAGTCTAGGTGGTAACGTGGAGAGGAGATGGGTATGCATTCTTATGTAAATACAGGTTTTGCTTTTCCCTCAGTCCCTGAACATTTACTTTTGACACATTCTGTCTATAAATCTGCTAAGCAGTTCTTGCTTATGGTCTGTTTTTTTTTTTTTTAGCATTAAAAAAAAAATGGGGTTTTGCACCAGGTAATGTTAAAAACATTACCTGGTGCAAAACCCCAGTATAGTTTATAAGGATTTGTTCTGTGTCGTTGATATGGTTTTAGGACTGCACACATTTCTTTATATTATTTTGACTCATATTCGTACTTAATGCTAACTTCTAGCACGATGCCAGTTTTATCAAGGGGAGGCTTATATGTATTGTCATTTAGATAAGAGCCACTTTTTTAAAGCCTAGAAATATCTTTGGGTACAAATAATTATTAAGTCCTTTGAACTTTAAAGGTGCATGATATTTTTGTTGGAGAAAATATTTGTGGTTACCATTATATTTTGGAATTTCTGGGGTCACCCTCCTGGGCCTTCTTTTCTTCTAATTTTTTTTTTCTCTAGGTTATCATATACAATCTATATGTTGATGAATCTCTAAATCTTAACTTCAAATCTGATCTCTTTCTTTGACCTTTATATGTGGGTGTTCCAATTATAACTTTATATATCTCACAAACACACCTTGATCTTTCAGTGTCTTTCATCATAATAAATGACACCAGTCAGCCGTCTTGCAAAAAAACCTGGGACGCTATATTAACACCTTTCTCTTTTAAATATATTTGCTTAACAAACATAAGCCCCTAAGTGGCACAAATGGTTTGTGACCAGTTGCTAACCAAAAGATTGGAGATTCTACCTCCACTCAGTGGTACCACAGAAGAAAAGGCCTGGTGACCTGTTTCCACTAAGATTACAGCCAAGAAAACCCTATGGAGCAGTTGTACTCTGTAACCAGTTGGGTTGCCTTGAGTCAGAACTGGCTCAGCAGTAACTAATGACAACAAAACATTTGCATAGCTATTCCTATGTTCTAGGCACTGTTCTAAGAGCTTTACCTTTTAAGTCATTTAATTCTTAAAAAAAACAAAACCTGTTGCTGCCTAGTCAGTTCTGACTCGTAGTGATCCTATAGGACAGAGCAGAACTGCCTGATAGGGTTTCCAAGGAACAGCTGGTGGATTCGAACTGCTGACCTTTTGGTTAGCAGCCGAGTTTTTAACCACTGTGCCATCAAGGCTCCAGTTCTTATTTGTACCAGTGAAATAGGTATAATTTTTATTCTCATGTGTCATAAATTGCTTAATTTACTTGCCCAAGGTCACATTGGTGGTAAATAAGGAAGCCAGGATTTGAACACAAGCAGTCTGTTTGATTCAGGAGTCTGTGCTTTTAACCAATATACTGTGCTGCATCCAGCAAACTAATCTTGCAATTCTACTTTTCAAATATTCTCCATCCTAATTTCCAACATACTATCTAAGACATTAATACCTCCTGTTTGGAAAGGTACAAAAAGCCTCCTAACCTCCCCCCCCCTTTTTTTTTTTCCTTTTTATGGGAATAAAACTAAAAAAAAAAATAGGAAATGCTTAATTGACACTCAATTTGTATTTAAGAAAAGTTTGGTTGTTGTTTATGCAGGAGAGAATCACTATTAAGTTACCCTGAGATCAGGCCTGCTGCCTGCCACGTGTGTAATGTTTGCACACGCTTAGATAGCACCATTGCATTAGTCCCTTAGTTGGGGAGTGTTTAGCTTCAAAGGTAAATAAAATCTTGGGTATCTTAGACAAGGGAACATTTGTTAGAAATAATGCAGTTCTTACAGAAACACAAGAACGGTTGAAGAACAGGCACACCGGAAAGCTGGGAATTAGGCTATCGTCCAAAATGAACAGCCAAAATTTATTCGCCTTCGGTGAAGTCCTTCCCCATCAATACAGCCTACATTCCATCTCCCTTAGTTCAAATATTCATGCATTTTTATCTGTAGAGCAAAGAGCCTTCAAGAAGGTGGGTCATTTAGCATGAAGGAGGTATTGCCCTCTGTAAAACAGTACCTCTAAGAAAAAAATGGGAGGGCAAGGAAATCAGAATAGGAATCTCTAATTTAACTGTAAAAAGATTAAAAAAAAATACTGAATTGGAGAGTTTGTACTTGAGTTAACACCTGTAAACTACCTTTCTCCTAATGTCCTAAGTGGCACTGTACTAGAATATGCTAACTGGCGCATTTTATAATTGCAGTTAAACTGGAATTTCTTTCAAGTTAAGAAATGTCAATGTATCTTAAGATGTGGAGCTAAACTTCCTTAAATGATAAACGAGAAGAAAATTCAGAAAAAGATTTATTTAAATACAGAGAAACTGGAACTGACCGGGTGCAGCTTACCACTTTTCTGTCACTCTCTATTAGGGGAAAGTATTTGAGTTTTCCTTCTCTGACGGGTTTCCACCTCACACAGGTTCTGGCTTCCACAGGTTTTACTGTATTAATTGGAAATAAATAGAACTAAAGTCTACATCTAAATACTAAAATGAAGACAAACACGTAGATTGGATAAGACAAATCAGATATATTCTATGTCAGTTGATGATATAAAAAATTTAAGTACCATATTTTTACTTAAGTAACGCCCCTTCTGGTTTTTTTTTTTTTTTTTGCCAGCCACACCCTCCCCCTAGGAAGTATTTTCATAAGCATCCTATGCTAATTTTTTATAGGTGCTATAAAATAAATATATTTTAATGTAGACTACAAAAATGTTATGAATGCTGCTCTTTGTAAGCAACAGCAGACAGTATGCCTATCCTCGGGGATTTTATGTTCTAATGGAATGTACAAACATTAAAAAGTCACAGAAATAAAGTGCTGCAATGATTACTGGAGCTAAGGAAAGGTACCTGGGATATGAAAGAAAGCATATGATAGTAATTTGACTTTGCTAGGGAGACCATGGAAGACTTATTTAAAGAAGGGATGGCTGATGGGATGAGCAGAGATGACTGGGATGGAGTGGGTAAAAGAATATTTAGACAGACTAGAAAGCATGTGCAAAGGGCCAGTGGCCAAAAATGAAACCTGATTATGAGTAACTAGGACCAAGTTTGAATAGTTTGAAGTGTGAGAACAAGGAGTAATATGAAAAGCATAATTGGTAAAGAGCCTTCCAGGCAGAACTACCTGTGCATGTAATCAACCCTGTAGGAACAGGAATTAGGGGAAGAAATAGGACTAAACATAATCTTCTAGGATGGAGCAGAAAGGAAACAAGAGAAAGATGGAAAAGGCTGGTGGGAGGTGAAGCTTGAGTGATTGAGGCCAGATCAAACAAAACATTGTAAACTCTACTAGGAAGAGTCCCCACCCCTTTATATTAAAAACAATGATAGTCTTTGCAAGGATTTTATACAAGCCAAGGAAGTGATGGGGTTGAATATTAAAAGTTTACCACATTTACATTACAGGTTCCGTTCACTGTGATTCTTACTCCCCTCCAGCACACGTTCAGCTCTAAGTATAACACGCTTCTGGTATGCCTCTCAATTAATCATGAACTCTATTACATCTAATCAATTCAAGATGATTCAGAAGGCACTTCAGTGTCCTGATATGCCTCCTGGTCTTGTTTGTGCATATTAAAAAATCAATAGAATACTGTAGATTCACAGGTTGCTAAAGATTGATCTGAATCAGTCATGACATTTTTATATATCTTAAAAATTGCTTTCCTTGGGAATTTGCTTCTAATAGCTTGCTGATTTGTTATTTTTGTCTATCAATACAAGTAGGAATCCAAACATTTTGATATTTAAGCCTTCTAGATAAACTTATGTTTGTCTTAACTCATCAATAAGAAAATTGATTCCCTAAGTTTTATATAAAGTTTCAAACTTTCCTTGAGATCAGAATATGTCATCTTCATGTTTCTATCATAGCACATACTGCAATGTCTGGCGTATATTAGGTCAATACTTGTTGTTTGATTGAATGGTAATGAAATCAATGTAGTTTGTTTTCCCTATGTTCCACTAGAATTTTTTTCACCAATTCCTAAAGTATCAAATCACTTCAATAAATATTTAATAAGTACTTACCCTGTGCAAGGAAGTACTAGGCAAGAATTTATAGCCCAACAACTGTTTTCAGAGACTATTTCTATCAGTTTGGTTGAGAACTGCCATAATTTTACCATATGCCCCATTATGTCTCCTGGCCCTGTCCAATGCTATGAGTAACTATACCAAAAAACCAAACTATAAGTGCTGTTCAATAAACCAGCCCTCTTCTTTGATTAATAATAATAAATAAATAAATAAATAAATAAATAGATTATACATATATTATAATGTTTTCTGTTTCAAATATAATGCATTCTATAAAAGTATAATTTGATTTGCTGAAAAAACCTATCACTTCATGAACAATTAGCCAGCTATTAAATATTGATTTAAATAATTTAAATAGTTTATTGCTTCTTTTAATCACTTTAAAAGCCCTATGAGACAGATTACAGTTACGATTCCATCTTAGAGTAAGCTAGGCAATACTGTTCAGAGAAGGTAAATAATTTGCTGTTTCACAAGATGATGTGATTATTAAGTATAAAGCCGGTAACTGACCACAAGGATCTTCGATTTAAACTCTCTGCTCTAATCCTATTACTACAGGGGACCGAGGAAAAGGAGTGAAGATAATAACTAAGTTTGCTTTTTGGAAAAACTTCTCTACTATAAAAGTCATTTGAGGGTCAAAGTTTTTCTCTATCAGGAAACTGAAATTTAGTGGATTACAGAATGCTAATTTAATAAAAAATTTTAAAAAGGGAATACCGTGTTTTTACCCAAATAATGCATGCCTTCTACATTTATTTGCCAGCTGTGCCCTCCCCTGGTGAGGTTATTTTCATAAGTGCCACTATGACAATTATTTTTTACGTGTAGCTGTTAAAAAAAAAATTAGCATAGTGTGCTTATGAAAATAACTCACGAGTGGAAGGCACACATTATTTGAGTAAAAAATAAGGTAGAGTTTTGGCTGTTGAGGCAAGGTTATGTACTCTATCAAATTCTAACTAAAAAAAAAAAAAGATGGCCCTAATTAGACACTTCGCAATTGGGAAGTTAAATTGAGAGAGTTGATTGGAATGAAGACAGTGTTTAAAAAGAAAAAAATAGGTGCATCCTTTACATCAGTGGGAGCCTTCTTCTTCCTTTTCTGGTTTCTTAAGTTGTAAAGCTAGGTTATTAATTTGGCCCTCTCTTCTTTTTTAATGTAGATATTTACAACTATAAATTTCCTCATCGGTACTGCCTTCACTGCTTCCATAGCTCTGGTACGTTGTGCTTTATTCTCATTCATCTCTAAGTATTTTTCTGATTTCCCTTGTGATTTCTTTGACCCATTGAGTTTTTGACAGTGTGCTGTTTAATTTCCACATTTTTGTGAAATTTCCAGTATTCCTTCTTTTACTGATTTCTGGTTTCATTCCATTATGGTCAGAAAAGATACTTTGCATATATTCAATCTTTTAAAATTTATTTAGGTTTGTTTTATGACCTAAGATATAGTTTATTCTGCAAAAATATTCATGTGTGCTGGAAAAGAGTATATATCCTGCTGTAGTTGGGTGAAATGTTCTACAAATGTCTGTTAGGTCTAGTTGGTTTGTAGTGTTGTATTTCCTTGTTGATTTTCTGTCTAAAGGTTCTGTCCATTATGAAAATTGCTGTGGAGATATCTCCCCAACTGTATTGTTGAACTGTCTGTTTGTACCTTCAGTTCTGTCAGTGTTTGCTTCACATATTTGAGTCTCTGCCCTTAAAAAAAGTGCATATATATTTATAATTGTTATCTCATCTTTGTTAATTACTCCTTTTATCATTGTATAACATCCTTTGTCTCTTATAACCGTTTTTACTTTAAGCCTATTTTGGCTGATATTAATATAGCCACTCCATCTGTCTTTTGGTTTCTAAGAAATTTAAATGGTATACATATAAATATATATTTCCATCTATTCACTGTCAACCAATGTGTCTTTTGATTTAAAATGGGTCTCTAGTAAGTAAGCAACATATATTTGGATCATATCTTCTTATCCATTCTGCCATCTGTGACTTTTGATAGGAGAGTTCAATCCATTCACATTTAAAGTAGTGAGCAATGAAGAGGGACTTACTTCTGACATTTGGTTTTCTGTGAACCTTATACCTTTTATGTCCCTTATTTTTTCAAATATTTTCTTTTTTGTGTGTTTAGTGGATTTTTTGTGGTGGATCATTTTGATTCCCTTCTCATTTCCTTTTGTGTATTATTGTTTTGTAAATTTTCATTGTGGCTACTCTGGGGATTGTATTTACCACCCTAAATTTATAGCAACCTACTTTAAATTGATACCAACTTAACATCAATAACATACAAAAACTGTTCCTATACTACATCTCCCTCCTCTTTGTTACTGACATGAAAAATTATATCTTTATACATTTATAATTATTATTTATACTTTTGTTCTTTATGTCATGTAGACCATAACAAATATAAAAATATGGCAGAACTGGTCTTTATATTTGCCCTTGAAATTACCTTTTCCAGAGGTCTTTAATTCCTCACACAGCTTCAAGTTACTATCTAGTGTCCTCACCTTTGAAAGTGAATGACCTTTTTGAGTATTTCTTTTAGGGCAGATTTGGTAGTAAAAGTTTCCTCGGGTTTTGTTTATCTAGGGATCTTTTAATTTCACTCTCATTTTTTAAGGAAAGTTTTGCCGGATGTAGGATTCTTGGATGACAAGGTTTTGTTTCTGTTTGTTTTTCTTTCAGCACTTTGAGTACATTTTCTTATTACCTTTGGACCTTAATGGTTATTGAGGAGAAATTGACACTTAGGCTTATTGAACATTCCCTTTTCATGAACATTCACTTTTCTCTTGTTGCTTTCAAAATTCTCTATCTTTGGTTTTGAGAGTTTGATTATAACGTACCTTGGCATGGATCTCCTTGAATTTATCCTACTTAGCGTTTGTTGAGCTTCTTGTATGTACAAATTCATGCCTTTGGTAAAATGTGAAAAGTTTGTGTTACTGTTTCTCCAAATATTCTCTTTGACTTTATTTCTTTTTCGTCTCTTCCAAGGCTCTCATAATGCGTCTATTAGTCAGCTTAATGGTGTCCCACTGTCTTCCTTTGCTCTGTTCATTTTTCATTATTTTTTCTTTGTGTTACTTTGACTCAATCATTTCAATTGTCCTATATTCAAGGTCACTGATTGTTCTTTCTGCCAGTGTAAGTCTGCTGCTGAACCCCTCTAGTGAATTATTAATTTCAGTTTTTTTTTATTATTTTTCAGCTCCAGAATTTCCATCCCATTTCTTTTTATGGTTTCTATCCCTTCTTCTTCTAATATTCTCTGCTATATTTTAATATATTCTTCTAATATTCTCGTTTTTTATACATCATTTTCTAGACTTTCTTTTCTTTTTTTTGTCCTTTGTATTTTCTTTTACTTCATTGAACGTATTCAAGACAGTCATTTGAGAATTTGTATCAAGTAGATCTGGTCTTCCTCAAGAATAGTGTGTTGGCTTATTTTCCAAAAATTTTACTTTATTAAAAATGATTCTGACTCACTGTAGGGGGAGTAACATTGTTCAGGGGCCTGGAATACAAAGTGACTTTTTTGCCAACACCATGTTTTTTATTCTTTAGGGTTCATAGGAAAAACTCATGAAGTAAAATTGGAGGTAGTTTTGTTCAAACTGTATGGGGAAGAGTACAGAGGGGAGAAGAGAGGGTTCTAATTAGGGTAATTTGGAAATCAATGAATTACTTAACTTGGTGCCAAGAACAGTATTGGTGGAGGAGTTAGTTATGTGAGGGCGAGAGGAGCTTAGTAGTCTTGGTATTGCCTGGTCACCAAGATGATGAGTTCTAAACCCATGGACACATGGGCTACAACCAAAATCTCTGTCCATGATCAATGGGAGTTAGCTATTGGTTAGCTTACCCCAGTATCCAGATTTTGGGAGACATTTAGAAGACTGGCTATGGATCAAGCTCTGCACTCCAGTGAAGCCTATGATAAAAAGGTATGATATATTTATAGTAATGTGCCTATTTTCAGAATCTTGATTCTGAATTCAGGGCAGTGGATATGTAGGAATATCTCTCTTCTAACCTGTAAGCAGTTTTGATCTTTTACTAGTACAGCCGAAAACAAATATACCAGGAGAGGTAGCCTCCGGCAATAAAAACAATTTCTTGCTTTTTTCTTCTTTCTTACTGTCCACTTAGTGATTTTTTCTGATGTGAACTAGAAAGAGCTAGTGCATTTTCCAAATTTACAATTTCAAACATAGACTAACTCATATGATTGATAAAAATGCCAGTTCTATCACAGAGGCTTAAGTCACACCCACTTGTCATTTGTCCTAATCTTAGTAGTCTTCAGAAAGCAAAATTTTCCTATAACTTTTATTGACCTTTTCCAAGAACCAACTTCTAGTCTTGTTGATTCTTTTGATTGCTTTTCTGTTTCATTTATTTCTTCTCTAGTATTTATTTTTTCCTTTCTTCTGACAGCTATTCACTTCTTTGCTGGCACTTTCCTATTTATTCCAGTTTTAGGGTTAAGGGATGATTTTGGCCCTTTCTTTTTTTGATGTGTGCTTTTATTGCTGTAAATTTACCTCTGAGCACTGCTTTTTCTGTGTCCTAAAAGTTTTGGTATGTTGTGTTTTCATTCTCATTTGATTCTAGAAATTTTTTTTAATTTTATTTTTTTCTATTACCCATTGGTTTTTAAGCAAGGTGTTATTCAGTTCCCACGTATTTTTTTTCCTTTTTCTTCCTACTGATTTCTGATTTTATAGCATTGTGATCAGAGAAGATGCTTTGCATTATTTTGATCTTTTTTAATTTATTGAGGCCTTTGTAGCCTAAAATACAGTCTATTCTGGAGAATGATCCATGTGTGTTGGAGAAGAATGTATTTTGCTGCTGTTGGGCATAGTGTTCTATATATGTATATAAGGTCAAGTTGGTTGATTGTGTTGTTTAGATCTCCTGTATCTTTTTTGAGTTTATAGTTATCCTGTCCTTCATCCACAAGAGTGGTGTGTTGAAGCCTCCTATTAGTGTTGTGGAATTGTCTATTTCTCTTTTCAGCACTGTTAGATTTTGTTTTACGTATTTTGGAGCTCTGTCGTTTAGTTTTTAAATATTGTGGTTATATACTTTTGGTTGATTCACCCTTTAATCACTATATAGTATCCTTCCTTGTCTCTTATGCTGGATTTTGCCTTAAAGTCTATTTTATCAGAGATTGATATTGCCACCTCTATTGTTTTTTGGTTACTCTTTGCTTGATATTTTTTTCATCCTCAGATTTTTAGCTTATTTTTATGTTTGTGCCTAATGTGTGTCTCTTGTAGGCAACATATTAATGGGTCATTTTTTTTTTTCATCCGTTCTGTTCTTCCCTGCCTCTTGAATAGTGCATTTAACCTATTTACATTCAGTGTAATTATCTATAGGTATGGATTTACTGCTGTCATTTGTATGTGTGTATGTGTGGTGTTGATAATTTCTTTGTTTCACTTACTTTTTTTTTTTTTTGTTCTTGGATTTCCTTTTTTGAGTTCTTTTTTGTTCTTGGATTTTCTTTCCATTTCCTTTGTTGTTGTTGATTTTGTGTTTATTGAGTCTTTATGGATTTGTTCGTTTTTATTTTGGTGAATAGATTTATTAACTTTCTTGTGATCACCCTGAAATTAACCTTTACCTTTCTAAGTTTAGTACAGTCTGTAATATCTGGACTATCACCTTGGCTTCCTCTCCTGTAGTTCTGTAACTACACCACGCATTTCCCATTTTTATTTTGAAATTGCTGTCATTTACAGACTGATGTTTCTGGTTCCCTGTTTTTAGTCTTGTAGCTTTATTTTGTGTTTGAGAATTCTCTATCTGGGTTGGTATTGTAGTGATGCTGTCATGTGTATTAATCTCAGGTTGTTGTCTGATGTTGCTGATTCTCTGTCCAAAGGACTCCCTTTAATATTGTAAGGCTGGTTTCTGGTTTATACAAATTCCCTAAATTTCTGTTTATCTGGACACGTCCTAATTTTGCCATCGTATTTGAGAGATAATTTTGCAGGATATATAATTCTTGGCTGGCAGTTTTTTTTTTTTTCCCCCCCTTTCAGGGTTTTATATGTCATCCTATTGCCTTCTAGCCAGCATGGTTTCTGCCAAGAAATCAGAGCTTAGCCTTACTGGTCCTCCTTTGTATGTGACAGTTCATTTTCTCTTGAGCTGCTCTAAGGATTCTTTCTTTGTCTTTGTAAAGTTTCATTATGATATGTATTGGTGACTTTCTTTTGGGATCTTTCAAGAGGTTCATTGAGTTTCTTGGATGGATATCTTCCTGTCTTTCATTATATTAGGAAAATTTTCTGCCAACAAATCTTGAAAAATTCTCTGTGCTTTTTTTTTTTTTTTGTCCATCTCTTCCTCTTCTGGAAGTCCAGTCACATGTAAATTATTTCTCTTGATAGTGTCCGAAGTAACTCTTAGGTTTTCTTCATTCTTTTTTTCTGATTTTTCCTCAAATAAATGAGTGTCAAAGGATTTGTCCTCTATTTCACTGGTTCTCTCTTAATTGATTCAGTTCTACTTCTCTGTCCTTCCATTGAGTAGTCTATTTCTGATATTTTTATTATTAATCTTCTGGATTTCTAGTTGCTGTTTTTGTATGGATTCTAATTGTCTATTTTGTTCTCGTATTGTTTTCCTAGATTCTTCTAGAGTTTTGTCTGTGTTTTCCTTGATTTTCGCTGTATTTTTCTCAATCTCTTTGAAGATCCTATATATAAGTGTTTTGAATTCCTTATCAGGTAGTTCCATACCATTTCTTCTTCAGGAAGGGTTTCTGGCCCTTTATTTTGATCACTTGCTTGAGGCATCTTCTCCTGCTTCTTTATGTGATTTGATATTGTCTGTTGTCTCTGAGGCATTAAGTTGTTATTATATTTATTGATTGATTGTATGTTTGCTGCATCTTAATTCTTTGTTTTGTTTTGATACATCCAGGGGGTGATGCAGGTGTGCAATGTTTGTCACTAGTCTGACAGAACTGGAGCTCTCATCACCTAGCCCTGGATGGGCACAGCTGTGGTTGGCAGTGTGGGCACTGGTCTCTGTTTGCTGGACATGCAGAGCTGCTGAGAACAGGCTGGGCAGGTGTTATCCACCATCTGTCATCTGTCCAGTGGTGTGGGAGTGGGCAGGTACTCACTGAGTGGGTGGGGAAGCAGATGTAGTGGACATTGTGGGTAAGTAGAGATGCTCATTCCCCTCAGCTTGCCTTGGGCAGGCAGGGTTGCTGTAGTGGACCTCTGCCTCTCAGAGGAGTGGGTTGATGGGCAATGGGTGGAGGGAGACAGGCAGGGTTGCTGTACCATTCCCACATCACCGGGGGGGGGCAGTTTAGGGGGCAGGTGATGGGGTCTGTTGAGTGGGGTTGCTTGAGTGGTCCTGTCACTCAGGGGGGTGGGGCAGTGGGCAGGGGGCAAAGTTGGGCAGGCAGGGATGCTGGAGTTGTTCCACATTGCTTGGAGGGGTGGGCAGGGGCAGGGAGCAAGACCAGGTGGCTGGGATCAACACGGCTGCCTTCTTGGTGACTGGGTAAGGGGGAATGGCAGATAGAGTTGGGTGGGGGAGAAAAAGTGGATACTTAGACTGTGTCCCTGCAGTTGAGGGTTGCAGGGATGGGGGGTTTTGTACCTCTAATCACCAGAAGTATCTGAGGAGAAGAAGCACATTCCTCAGGTCACCGGGCAAGCGTAACTGGGAACAGGACCTGGCACCAATCAGTTTCAAAGATGGGGCACTGTCCTTGTTGTTGGGGGACCTCCTGCTACCACTCTGTGTATATTTCACTCTGTGTGCCACCCACCCCGGTGGTCATGAACTGCTGCTTCAAAGCTGTCCTGTCTCTGATTCCTGGCTCCCTTTCTGCTCTGTGGATGCCAGGGTCTCTGTAGTTCTTACCCTCCCTCTTACACCCTTCCTCCCTATCACTTTTTTTAAAAAATGATTAAAGGGCACCGAGGCATTTTCTGTTGTGATGATCCAAGGTTGTGGAAGTATACTGTTACTGAATCATTGCAAGTAAAATGTAGTGGGAGATGCATTCTCTAATATTAGCTAAGAGCAAAGAAAGCCTGTGTGAATGCAAAGGAGGGTTATTTAACAAAGCTTGAAATCATAACTAATTTAAAGAAAATTGTTCTAGACCTCAAATGCATAGAAAAAGAAGCCCTGAAAAAAAAAAAAAAGGCTAAAAAATGTCAGATTTAAATTAACAGTTGGAAAACAACTTGTTTTCACAGGTCATCATGAAACAAAAATAGGCAAAACCAACACTTATGGAAGCAGCAGTCAATAATTTTTTTAAAAAAAATATTGGGCAAGTCTGCTTCAAAAGACCTCTTTAAAGTGTTAAAAAAAAAAAAAAAAAAGTGTCACTTTGAGGACTAAGTTGCACCTGACCCAAGCCATGGTATTTTCAGTTGCCTCATATGCAGGCAAAAGCTAGACACTGAATAAGGAAGGCTGAAGAATTGATGGATTTGAATTATGGTGTTGGCAAAGAGTACTGAATACACTGTGGGCTGTCAGAAGAATGAACAAGTATGTTTTGGAAGAATTACAGCCAGAATTCTCCTTAGAAGCTAGTATGATGAGACTGCATCTCACATACTTTGGACATGTTATCAGGAGGGACCAGTCCCTGCAGAAGGACATTATGCTTGATAAATTAAGGGTTAGCCTAAATAAAAGAGGAAGACCCTCAATGAAATGGATTGACAGTGGTTGCAAAAATGAGGTCAATGATTACAAGGATTGTGTGGATGGCACAGGACCAGGCAGTGTTTCTTCTGTTGTACATGGGGTCACCAAGAGCCGGAACCAACTCAATGGCATCTAACAAAAACAACATTGTTTTTGTAATAGGACTGGGTCTCATAGAGTTTGTTCCTATCAAAATACAGATTTGGGGAACTTTTTATCTATAAACCACTATCCATTTATGTGTCATTCTCTGAGTTTGTGCGTTCATGTGTATCCTGGGACTTACAAAGGAGATTGTCCACACAGGAGATTTAGGGGGAGGCTCAGTAAATTTCATAGAAACAAAGGCATCACTTGTGCCATTCTGTGTGTAAGAAAAGTCCTTCCTCACATGGGACCAATATCTGTAGCTTGTGCCCTGGCTCGCATGGGACTCATTAACACTGACATGCAAAGTTGCTAGTCAGTCTCTGAATTCTGAATCAGCTCCTCTTCACCTGGTTCCCCTTTCTAGCCCTCTTAACTTTCTTAGCCCCACAAGACCCCGCTTTTACAAGATCATGCTCCATCTCATATTCTTCCTCAGATTTACCAGGCAGATGATGCTCATCTAGTTACTCTGGTGAGGCTGAGTAATCTGGACTTTATTCTTTCTCCAGAGTACTGCTTGACATAAAAATCTATGCCCTACTTCTTTTAGAGACGTTGTAAAAAAATGGCCTGATTGGGGAGGCATCTGACTTCCTCTAACTTCACAAGGGGAAAGAGAAGAATCAATATGACCAGCCCAAGGCTGATTTCCATGAGGCAGAGGTCAGACATGCCTCCACCCTCCAACCTTTTTTACCAATTCTGACACCATCTGTCCCTCCCATGGCACACTCAGTTTCTTTGCTGAGTTCGATAATTCATTGCAATGGCCACACAGAACTCACAGATAATACTCACGATTATGGGATTTATTAGGGAAGTAACAGTTTACAATTCAGGTTCAAGAACACTCAGAATACAGTTCTTAGATCAGGACAGCCTCTTCTCAGTGCTCGCAGGCAGGTTCCTCCCTTGGCCTTAGCCCCTGGGCCCCTAGATCTGTCCTCTATCCTGCTTCGGCAAGTGTTACTAAGCTCTTTTAGCTCCGCCTAAAGTGCTCAGCCCTGGTGGCACAGTAGTTAAGAGCTACAGCTGCTAACCAAAAGGTTGTGCAGTTCAAATCCACCACCTGCTTCCTTGGAAACCCTATGAGGGAGTTCTACGCTGTCCTATATGGTTGCTATGAGTTCAACTAGGAGTTGGAATCAACTCGATGGCACCTTACTCTACCAGTTAACCTCGGACTGAAGGTGCTCTGCTCTAGCTCCACGAGTCGGCAAACCTAGCTCCACCAAGTGCTCAGAGGCACCTTGCTCTGCTAGCAAGCCGAAAGGCACTCAGGTTTTCTTGCTCCATTGTCCCAGAAGCCCACCGCTTCATCTCCTGCTGGTCTTCTGAGGTCTCCTTTGGACTCCTGGTTCTGCTGCTGCAGTTTATCTGCCACTATTTATCAACATCTCCAGTGTTACAGCTCTCCTTCTTTGTCTTCCCGTTATAGTTCCTACTCTCTCAGTGTCTCCCTTTAAGCCTAGAGGGATGGTGAAACTGACCAATCCCCTTGTTAGGGTTCCATACACCCCATTTTCATAGTCCCATTCAGTCATTTGGTGGAAGTTACAAAAACTACTGCTAGAAGGGCCATATTAAGTAATTCACTGTACCACAGACTTCAATTAAATTTTTAGAGTAATTTTTTTCTTAGTTCCATGAAATCTCATGTTTCACCTTGATGTCTTTGTCTTGATAACTACAGATTTTGGCATGACATTTGGCACAGAGACAGTCATCTGGGGATGGAGCGTCACACACTCCTCATCTCACAGATTCTCATTTAAGTAGTTTGGTTGAGGCTCTATATTTTAAGATTTTCCAGCTGAAATTATAAAAGATAGGCATGGTTGAAACATAGTGGTGTATACTGTAAACTTAAGGGCCTTTTTGAAAGTGTTAATATTCACCTACCTTTTTAGCGCTGTTGCAAAAAAACAAATTAGATAATAATGCAAAATGTTTAGCATAGTGCCTAGCACAAAGTTAACACTCAAACAGTTGAAGATGATGATAATATTACCATTGCTTTAGTATTATAACAACACTAATACTTCTTGTGTTAATGTGGATTGCTCTGATTTGAAGTGTAGTTATAATATGGCTAAAGACCACATAATGATTAGTACTTCAGTCTTTTTCTCAATACCTTTCATAAGTAAACATCCATATCCCTGAATCAAAGTTTTAAGTACAGGGGGTTTTACATAAATGATCCCCTGTTTTTTTATAATATAAGGTGGTTGTGTTCAGGTATTCCTCATCAAGATTAGAATTCAATTCTAAGATTCCGTGAGGTTAAGGTAGTTCCATATTTGTCAAGATCAAGACAGTGGAACTTAATATGATCAAACTTGAATAACATGAGAGAAAAGGCAATAAAATTAAGGTGAAAGGAAAAAAATCACAAGTAAGTGGTAAAATTTTATAGCAGGGGCATAGCAAAGTATGTTTATAATAAAGCGAGGTGTCCTTAATTAAGGACTAGTGTGAAAACGTAGAACATATGGTTGTTCAGAGAACGTGGTAAGAAACAAATCCTATGTCCACTTATCTTTAGGTATCTTACAAAGATTAAACATGATATTCAAAGGAGACAAAGCAAAATAGAGCATGTATTAATTGGAATATCTTCAAAGGTAAGTTAATGCTTTCAGTTTGCATTTAAGAAGAGTGTGCTGATCACTAAAATAGCATTAGCTTCTTACCTTCATGTCAGAGAATTCATATTTCTTTAACATAGAAGAAGGGAGAACTTTCTTCACCCTTATTTAGTCATTGTCTCCTTCTCCAGACTAAAATTTACTGACACATAAACATAGGTAAACATCTTGAAATATTTATTTTTAGAAAAGAAAGGTGAGATGGCCTAATAATTCCAAGTATTTTCAAAATTTAATCTGCACAGGAAAGAGAAATAAATATAATATGCAGAAGCTGCCACATAATAGATTTAAAGCAGATATAAAGAAAAAAAAATATCAGTGAAGATGACTAAGTCAGAAAAGGAATTCAAGAGAGGTTAATAAATAGACACCTTATCAGGTTTAGTTATGCCTAGAATTTAGTAGATGGGAGACATGATCCTTAGACGTCCCTCCCAATACCAGTAACTTTTCATTGGTGCATAGTCACAGTTATTTTGCATACTAACTTCGCAGACTTTAAAAACAGTAGAAAAATCCTTATGAAATAACATAAAAGTCATTCCTCATAAGTAGATTAACCTCTGAAATAAATTTGGAATAAAGCATTTGGACTTTGGCTTAGCAAAAACTGAATGTTTTGAAATCATGCACTTTAGAACAATTTAAATAATTTTTACTTTCCAGTAGGTTTTGATATTCTTCAGCACTTAAACTCCTCTCACACTGAAGAAATAATTATAAGCATTTATGCACATAAGTTCTATTTATATTTTACATGTTTTTAATTAAAAAAAAGGAAAACTAGTGAATTAAGAGAGCTAGTGACCATACAGAGCTGCCATCTTGTGGATAACTAGGTAATGAGCCACTAGTTGACGTAAGATGCTGTATTCTAATATTCCTGTCTAGACTAGGAAATAATGTTCAAAATTGTTTGAGACTTGTTTAAATTCTTAAGTTCTTCCTAAAAAAATTATCACCTGAAGAACGTGTTCATTTCTTCTGAAGTTAGTATTAACTTAAACCTTATTAATATGTAAGTTGGGAAACATTGGAGGACAATTTTTCTAGTTTAATTAGCCTCTAGTGCTGATTTGTTTTGATAATATAAATAATTAGTTTAACTACTAAATTGATGTAACAGAAATAATTGTCAAGCAATTAAATACTGCAATGATTTCAGCTCCTGGGAAATATATAGGATGTTTAAGTGTAATAATAAAGTTAAGGTGTACTTGGCTTGAACTACAAAATGTCTTCTCTTTAAATTAGCACAAATATTTTTATAGATTTCATGCTCTTAATATCAGAAAAAATTCAATAACATTGATTTCCTCAGAACAAAGCTCAGTTTAAATGCTACAGTTTATTTATTTATTTTTCCCTTATATTAAGACTTTACATGGCTGTTAAAATTAAAATCTTTGTATATTCTACTCTGGAATTCACGGGTACTAGTTTGGAGGAACGTAATAAATGATGAAATATTGTCAGTAAAATTATTATAAAATAGTGTTGTTATTTTCCATTTTAATAAATTAGAGATTTCTTAAAAATCCAGAAAACAACTATATATTTTACTTCCCTACGTGTATATATTAAATGGAATATTTTAAAAAGACACTATCCTCTTGTTTTTATTGCAGTCTCTGAAGTGCTTTCTCATTTAGTTTTTTCTTTTTTTGGCATTTTGTAATCAGCTTGGATTTCTTATAAACATCATTTTATAATATTAAAAAAAGAAAAAGTATGCATTGCCATCAAGTTGATTCTCATAGC
The DNA here is from genome assembly GCF_030014295.1 of Loxodonta africana. Classification (NCBI taxonomy): domain Eukaryota; kingdom Metazoa; phylum Chordata; class Mammalia; order Proboscidea; family Elephantidae; genus Loxodonta; species Loxodonta africana. The sequence goes on from NC_087345.1 coordinate 47,601,165, forward strand.
GACCCTACAAGATAGAGCAGAACTGCCCCATAGGGTTTCCAAGGTGCACCGGGTGGATTAGAACTGCTGGCCTTTCAGTTAGCAGCCAGCTCTTAACCACTTTGCCGCCAGTGCTCCTTTATGACATTAGCAAGGATTTTTAGTAAGGATTTTTTATGTCTTATCAATGTTCACATCACATACACACTATCTTATTTTTGGATTTAATTCAAATACATGTGCACATACTGGTGTTCAAGTCCCATTAGACTTTTCAAAAAGACATACTGCAAAAAAATCACAGAAGGACCCTGACCTTTATATTTCTGCTCTTCTTAAAGAAATACTACCAAAAAAATTACTAAAAACAGCGTAACTTCTCATCATTAATTTCACATGATTAATGCCCAGCATATGAGAATATAATTTTTTTCTGTTTTGTTTGTAAAATACTACTGTATGGTAAAGACTGATTTTCATATATGATCCATTACATTCTGTATTATCTGAAACTTTGAGTATATGTTGTTGTCGTTAGTTGCCATTAAGTTGATTGTGACTCATGTCAACTCGATGTGTTACAGAGTAAAACTGCTCCGTAGGATTTTCTTAGCTGTAAGCTTTTTTTTTTTAAAGTGTACATCATACATTTATTACCAACAACCCTCTCAGCTCCAAAATTGGGCACAGGGATTAAAAACAAAAATTCAGTACACTACTTAGTAAATCATTACTAGTAACTATGCGTCAGAACCAACTTGACAGCAACGGGTTAGTAACTTACATTAAAAAAGTACAAATTTTGCTAAAAATTGTCAAGGCTTCAGATGATTTGGTGACAGATATTTTTAAAACTATTTGTTAATTGATACAATGGAATATGATTTGAGAAGATGACTCGGCAAATGATTCCAAAAAACACCCCTGTAAGCTTTCATAATCTGAAACAAACAGTAAAATGAGGTGACCAAATATACCTACCAGGGGAAAATACCTTCCTAATGAAGGCCTAAAGATCTTTGTGAAAAAATATTCTCATGAGTTTGTAGATCTCATTCAAATTATTACAAGAGGTCCAAATTTAAGAATCCTAACAAATCGTATTTCAGAGTATATATAAAAACTGATATCTTAGCTGTAATGTTAATGGAAGTAGATAACCAGGCCTTTTCTTTCCCTGTACTGCTGGGTGGATTTGAATCACCAACTTATTCAACATTTGTGCTGCCTTAGGACCTTAGTGTAAAGATGTAATTATTCAATTAAAATATAAACTCTGTTAATAAATTGCAATGAAATTTAACATTGACACATTAATGTATGGGAAAAACCTCATTTTTTTTTTTCTTGTAAACCAGAAAACCATACCCACTACTATCAAGTCGATTCCGACCCTCATCAACCCTGTGTGTGTGTGTTAGGTGCCATCGAGTCGGTTCCAACTCATAGCGACCCTGTGTGCAACAGAACAAAACACGGCCTGGTCCTACACCATCCGCAAATCATCGCTATGCCTAACCTCATTGTTGCAACCACTGCGTCAATCCATCTCATTGAGGGTCTTCCTCTTCTTTGCTGACCCTCTGCTTTAATGAGCATGATGTCCTTCTCTAGGGACTGATCCCTCCTGACAACATGTCCAAAGTATATGAGGTGTAGTCTTGCCATCCTTGCTTCTAAGGAGTATGGCTGTACTTCTTCCAAAACAGATATGTTCATTCTTTTGAAAGTCCATGGTATATTCAATATTCTTCTGCAACACCACAATTCAAAAGCATCAGTTCTTCTTTGGACTTCTTTATTCATCATCCAGCTTTCAGATAGGAGCCAACTGAAAACACCATGGCTTCGATCAGGCACACCTTAGTCTTTAACATAACATCTTTGCTTTTCAACACTTTAAAGAGGTCCTTTGCCTCAGATTTGTCCAATACAGTGTGTCTTGATTTCTTGACCACTGCTTCCATGGGTGTTGATTGTGGAGCCAAGTAAAATAAAATCCTTGACAGCTTCAGTCTTTCTCCTGTTTATCATGACGTTGCTTGTTGGTTCAATTGTGAAAATATTTGTTTTCTGTATGTTGAGGTGTAATCCATACTGAAGGCTGTGATCTTTCATCTTCATCAGTAAGTGCTTCAGGTCCTCTTTACTTTCAGCAAGCCAGGTTGAGCCACCTGCATCACTCAGGTTGTTAATGAGTCTTCCTCCACTCTTGATGTCCCGTTCTTCTTCATATAGTCCAGCTTCTCAGGTTATTTGCTCAGCATACAGATTGAATAGGTATGGTAAAAGGATAGAACCCAGATACCAGCACCTTTCCTGACTTTAAACCACACAGTATCCCCTTGTTCTGATTGAACGACTGCCTCTTGATCTGTGTACGGGTTGCTCGTGAGCACAATTAAGTGTTCTGGAATTCCCATTCTTCGCAATGTTATCCGTAATTTATTATGATCCACACAGTCCAATGCCTTCATATAGTCAATAAAACACAGGTAAACATCTTCCTGGTGTTCTCTGCTTTCAGTCAGGATCCATCTGACATCAGCAGTGATAGCCCTGGTTCCCTGTCCTCTTCTGAATCTGGCCTAAATTTCTGGCAGTTCCCTGTTGATACACTGCTGCAGCTGCTTTTGCATGATCTTCAGCAAAATTTTACTGGCATGTGATATTGATGATATTATTTGATAATTTCTATATTCGGTGGGATCACCTTTCTTGGGAATAGGCATAAATATAGATCTCTTCCAGTCAGTTGAGCAGGTAGCTGTCTTCCAAATTTCTTGGCATAGACCAGTGAGTACTTCCAGCACCGCATCAGTTTGTTGAATCATCTCACTTGGTATTCTGTCAATTCCTGGAGCCTTGTTTTTTGCCAATGCCTTCAGTGCAGCTTGGACTTCTTCCTTCAATACCATTGCTTCCTGCTCATATGGTACCTCCTGAAATGGCTGAATGCTGACCAATTCTTTTTGGTATAGTAACTGTGTATTCCTTCCATCTTATCTGATGCTTCCTGAGTCATTTAATATTTTCCGCATGAATCCTTCAATATCATAACTCAAGGCTTGAATTTCCTCTTCAGTTCTGTCAGCTTGAGAAATGCTGAGCATGTTCTTCCCTTTTGGTTTTCTAACTCTAGGTCTTCACATATTTCATTATATTTTACTTTGTCTTTTGGAGTTACTGTTTGAAATCTTCTTTTGAGTTCCTTTACTTCATCATTTCTTGCATTTGCTTTAGCTACTTGAAATTGAAGAGCAAATTTCAAATTCCCTACTGACATCCATTTTGTCTTTTCTTTCCTGTCTTTTTAAGGATATCTTTCTTGCTTCATGTATGAATTCCTTGATTTCATTCCACAACTCGTCTGGTCTTCCATCATTAGTGTTCAGTGAGTCAAATCTATTCTTGAGATGATCTCCAAATTCAGGTACAATATACTCAAGGTTGTATTTTGGCCCTCGTGGACTTGTTTTAGTTTTCTTCAGCTTCAGCTTGAACTTGCATATGAGCAACTGATGGTCTGTTTTGTTGTCGGTCTTGGCCTTGTTCTGACTTATGATACTGAGCTTTTCTATTGTCTCCACAGATGTAGTTGGTTGGTTTGATTCCTGTGTTTTCCATCTGGTTAGGTCCACATATATAGTCACCATTTACGTCGTTGAAAAAAGGTTTTTATAATGAAGAAATCATTGGTCTTGCAAAATTCTATCATGTGTTCTCTGAAGTCATTTCTATAACCAACGCCATGTTTTCTAGCTAATGATCCTTCCTTGTGGTTTCCATCTTTTGCATTCCAATCACCAGTAATTATCAATGCATCTTGATTGCATATTTGATCACTGCAGAAGTTGATAAAAATCTTCAATTTCTTCATTTCTGACATTAGTGATTGGTGCATAAATTTGAATGATACTCATATTAACTGGTCTTCCTCGTAGGTGTATGAATTTTACCCTATCACTCACAGTGTTGTACTTCAGAATAGATCTTGAAGTGCTCTTTTCCGTGATGAATCCACAACATTCCTGCACATTTTCTCATTGCCAGCATAGTAGACCATATGATTGTATGATTCAAACGGCCAGTACCAGTCCATTTCAGCTCACTTGTGCCTAGGACATCAATCTTGATGTGTTCCATTTCATTTTTGACGACTTCCAGTTTTCCTAGATTTATTCTTCGTACAATCCAAGTTCTGATTATTAATTTATGTTTGCAGATTTTTTTTCCCTCACTTGATTCATGCCACATCAGTATATGAAAGGCCCAAAAACCACCCAATCCACGTCATTACTGTCAACTCTACTTTGAGTGCCTTCCAAGCTGAGGCATCATCTCCCAGTACTGTATCAGAGAAAGTGCAGCTGCTATTCATAAGGTTTTCACTGGCCAATTTTTTTCTTAGTAGAAATTTCCAGGCCCTTCTTCTTAGTCTCTTTTAGCCTGGAAGCTCTGCCAAAACCTGTCCACCATCGGTGACCTTACTAGTATTTCAAATATTGGTGGCCTAGCTTCCAGAAACACAGCAACACGTAAGCCACTACAGTACGACAAAGTGACAGAGGAGTGTTCAAAATTTAACTGAATTGTAATATATATCAGCATGTTTTCTTTGTCCAACAAGATATGATCTAACTTTCCTAGCTATCTATTTCTGCTGTTAAGTATTTGTAACATTAAATTTTTATATAATGTGTGAAATAGAGGAGCATATTTTGTTTTATAATTATTTTCCCTGACATATCTTCTTTGCAATTACAAATGTCATAGCCTTATCATTTTTCTACCAGAAATACAGTTGACATTACCATTGTCCAAATTCATCTTTCTGATCTGTAATTCAATTTTATGTCACTTTGCATGGCAATGAATCTTTTTTTATACACATTTCCATCTAAACTCCCATGTTTTTAGGCAGAAATAAATGAACAGTGCCTTTTACTTTGGCCCAGAGTACATTTTGACAAATAGTCTACTTGATTCTAGATTCTTCCACTTGGCTAATATGATTAAATTTCAAATAATCCTGGGAGGGACAAAAACTTAAAAAAAAAAATCTCAGAGTGAATTAGTATTATAAATCATGTTAATTTGAAACATTATTGAGATTTTAAAAGTTTAGGATAATTATATTTCTACATTCATTATTTGGAGTGCAATGCATTTTAAGTCTACCCAATGCATTTATAATTAATACATTTGATCTTCGGCATAACAATAAGAGTAATGGCGTATTTTTGTAGTACTTTACATTTTGGAACCCTGGTGGCATAGTGGTTAAGAGTTCGGCTGCTAACCAAAAGGTCAGCAGTTTGAATTCACCAGCTGTTCCTTGGAAACCCTATGAGGCAGTTCAGCTCTGTCCTATAGGGTCACTATGAGTCAAAACTGACTCGCCAGCACCAAACAACAGCTTTACATTTTATAGAACAAGTTTCCATACATTGTGTCGTCCGATCCCTATGTTAACTTTTTGCACTAGGTAGCATTATCATTCTCATTCTGTGCATGAAAGATGTTAAGTTTCCCAAATTCATACACATAGTAGATAATGGAGTGAAAATTCGAAGCCTGGTTCTTTTGAACACAAATCTAGGACTCTTGCCTTTATATCACGCTACCTTCTACTAAGAAAAAATCAGATAATCAAAATGACAGTCGTGCTGAAAGTCAGAACTTGGGAGGAAATGTTGAATGTATACTCAATGAAAGTGTCTTTTCCTATCTGATCAACTTTTAGAACTGTCGTTGAAGCCATACAACAAAAATAATTTTTTGCCATTGGAAATATGGGGGGAATATAACAACTGTTTGTCCTAATCCCTTATTCAGAAGGAAATGAACCAACACAAAGGCACACAAGGGCACTGTTGGTGACCTGCTTTTAAAAGATGGGGATAGGTGAAGTGAATTTACCTCATTCCCTTTCCAAGGTTCTTGTCCTGTTTGCATGCTGAGTCACACGGCTTTCAAAGGGCTTGCCCACCCTGGGATATGACTGGGCTGGATTGAGAAGGAGCTGGTCATTGAACACAAAGCCCTGGCTTTGCAGTGGTTAAGCACTTGCCTGCTAATCAAGCGGTTTGCAGTTCGAACCTACCAGTCACTCTGTAGGAGAAAGATCCGGCTGTCTGCTTCCATGTAGATTTGCTGCTGAGAAACCCTTATGGGGCAGTTCTACTCTATCCTGTTGGGTCACTATGAGTTGAATCGACTTGATGGCAATTGGGAGGATCATGGAATAGCCCTAGTAATTTTTGTATCTAGCAGTTATGTGGCTGACAGCTCCTTTTGGTGGAGAAAGCTTGGGTATATTTCAAGGTGATTGTAGTTTTGTCCCTCTGGCAGAAAGCTGCTGCAACCAGCTCAGGCCATTATCCTCCACTCCCACTGGATTTAAGCCTGGGGAGAAGTCTGAGGCTTTCGTCAGGATAAAAAAAAGAGAGTAGGAAATGGATAATTATGCTTAGTTGTGCTCACAGAGAACAGAGCTATATTATGAAGTAGCTTTCAGTTACTGAAATGAGATTGTCTGTAGTTCCAGTTACTAATAAATTACTCTCTGCAAAAACTAATATTTAACATTATTATTTTAGTGATGTTATTCTTTTAATATCTTCTGCTTTAAGCTTTATTACACAAAACGTTGGAGATACTACTTAACGTTCAGACAGTACATTTCCATTTTTGTATTTTTCTTAAGTGATTTTAAAATCCTGATGGCTGCTCTGACCAAATTGATTGAAAGCGCCACTGTACAATTGTCTGTCTTCCATGTAATTTTTCTCAATTCCACTTTCTTAAATCTCCTGGAGTTGTACTGTAAAATCAATACAAAGTAACTAGAACATTTTCAATTCCAGATGTTGTGACTTACATGCATCTTTACCTTTAACACACATTTTGTGAAAGAACTTTTACAAATGCTGTTATTTATGAATACATTTGGAAAATAAAAACCCTATGCATCTTAATTCATTAATTAGGGAAATTAGTATATTTTAAAGGCAGTCTTTGCAGTTCATGATCCTCTAGTAGCTCAACATCACTTTCACTCCCCTTTTAAGCCAACATTATAGTCAGAGATGAGCATTTCAATTTGCAGCTGACAGTTTAGGGTTAAGATATGATTCCAGGTAACAGAAGCCAATGAGAGTACACCCAGTTGATGTTTGTGACATCATCTTCCAGTCGGAGTACACAGAAGAGCTGAGGTAGCGTTCAGTTTCAGCCCCAGTGCCATTATGATGGATGTTTACATCTCTTCATTGAGAGCCAATTATCTTGCTTTTGTGTGAGGCCCAAGGATCGTTCATGCTGCCAGGCTGCACAGAGCACTGTTGGATCTAGCTGAACAAATTGTTTTCTCTCTCTCTGGTAAGAGCCTCTTCTGTTTTATCTTCTTTTTTAAAATAAAGGTGGATGTGTCTAACAGAGGAAACAGTGTAAGAAACTGTTATCAGGGTTGTACAGGATGACTATCTGGTAAGCTTTTAATCAGAGCAATGTTCAGCGTTACTAAAAGGAAGTGTAGATTTAATAAAATGAAATGAAAAAGAAAATGCTAGCATGAACCTGGCAAACTCATTTGCTATAAAAAATGAATAGCAGGTAAATTGAGCCTTTCTTTCGAAAGAGGAGTATAACTGCTAGTAAAGGACAGTTATTCTGTATGTTTTAAAATATATCTATGTGTATATCACTTTGCTTTATTTCTTTGTATCTTGTTATTAGGAGCAAAGAGTAAAGGTAGACTAGTCAGCCAAGTAGTGCTGCTATAAATTTAAAATGAGTCAAAGTTTCTAATTGTGAAATGATAGTTCTTTGGGACAGTTTTCCAAAGTTGTGTCTATACAGGAAAAACAAAATTTACCAAGTGAGCAAAGGCTTTAGCTTCTAAAATCATGTTGTAGTACTTTGTATTTCTGTTTCTGATTATAGCCTAAGGAAATTATAATAGCAAATAGTTTTAAGGAACCGCGTGGTTTTTTTCTTTTGGAATTAGTAGATATTTAAAATCATTATTACATGAGTTGCTATTGAATGCATTGTAAAATACTGAGTTTTATGGATGTACAGAATATTTAAAGCCTAAAATAAAGCTTTCTAAAATTTAATCGTTTATTAGTAGTGGTATTTATATCCAAGGATCCTGAAATACTGTAGTAAAATGAATATATTTGCAGCCGTGGAACTGCTGTGGGAACTGCTGTGGATATAGGTGATTGATTCAGAAGGGGAGCCTGAAAAATTGGATACAATGAAAGCTTTTAATTGACTGAGGATGTTTATGTGCTATCAAATGAGGTACTTTATAATACTTTTAACTCCTCCTATCATCGCAGACTGAAGTAGCAAACTGTTGGTATTTTAAGGTTGAATGCAGTTATTTATGAAATGAATGAACAAAAGTGTAAATAACTGTCATTTAATGTAAAATGCTCTCTCTTTTTTAATAATACCTCCATTTCTGCTAGGGTAATACAACTTTTTTTATCATGACTTGTGCATAAGTTTCGGTATACTTACAATTTTCAAATTTATTTTTTACTCTGCCTTTAACAGAATAGTTCTGCCTGTGCAAACCAGTATTTCTGATAATTAAAAAGCAGAGTTCGGAGGTGTCCAAGTTACACTGACAGTCAGCGGGGATTTCTCAGCTATGTCACACTTCTGTATCTTCTACTAGCCCAGTCCTGTTGGGCAGTTCTTGACATTACTATTGTTCGATTTGTCTCCTTCACTCAGTTCAGGTCCAAACAAAGCTGAGTTATAACAAGTGTCAGATATGTATTAATGGAATTTTAAGGACTGAGCTCATTGTCTCACCCAAACAATATATACACAGTCAAAGCTCAAGTATGCAGCTGGAGTTGTTCATTGTTCTTGGGGAAAATTATGTTAGTGTAGTCTGTGAATTTCAAAATCTAACAGTGGGAACCCACAAGTTTTGATCATGTCAATTTGAAAGCAGAATGATTCATTGCTTTGAAATGTTTTAAAATATTTTAAAATGGATTTGAATAACTCAGAGGCATTGACTCTCTCATTTTCACAGGTAATCAATCTTGACCAAGAGAAAAGCATATTTTCCTGATAAGTAATTATCTAAACATCAATTTATATCATTCTGTTAGCAGTGAAGTAGATCTTACTCAGCCAATGAACAGTTGAGATATTTAGCTTATGTTTCCGTCTGAGCTTGAGTGCTTTTCTCAGTGTTAGTCTCTCTAATCACAAATTCACGGCTTTCGTAGTTGTTGCAGTATTAAAATTCTTTCTTCTCTTGTTTTTCTTTACACAGTTTTGTACAACATGGATTTACATGATGTGATCTACCCGGCTGGTAGATTTCATTGACAAAGTTTTTTTTTTTTTTTTTTATTAGCAGACGGGCCGTCAATGGGTTCATAGCAGTTTGCCCATGCCCCAAACTCCCTAGGGAGGAGACTCAGTACCAGGTAGCATTAGCAAAAGATTCATGATACTACATGCATGGCTGTGTTCCTTGCCTCTTTTAAATATATACATGTCCTTTGTCCTGAGCTAGGTAATAGTCATCATTTTCTTTCTTTCTTTTTGCATTTTCCTTCTCTATCTTATCTCAGCCAGGTGTTTGTACATGATGCACCCAACTTAAGTGTTCCTATGTGATAGGTTTTGCAGGTCTTAAGCACAGATGGGGAAAATGCAGCGAGGAAAATATTTCCATTATCCCATCTCAAGTTCTCTGCATTATCCAGATGCCAAGGGTAATACATTATTTTCTTTAGAAAATTGCCCGTTATATTTTCACCTATCCCAAAATACACCTCTTTTTTCCCCCTCTGATATCATAATCCTCTCTTGGAACTTAGTTTAACGTAGCTCTTTCTTAATGGTGTCTTTTAATATTTGAATGCATGATGCCATTTGATTTTTTAGTTTCCCAATTTAAGCCCTTGGATGTATCATAAACTCTATGATTCTGTGAAATTCTGGACTCCCCAGACCAACTTTTTCCTTAAGCCAAAAATATCATAGACATGATAGAAAAAAAGGAGAATAATTTGGGCTTGTATTTATATGCAAATACATGGATATATATATATATATATACATATATTTATGTGCACAAATATAATGCTTATATGCACTTTAAAGTTTCAAAGGTGTTGTCTTGGACATACCACTCATTCTTGACAATAGGTCCGGGGTGAAATGATTAATATTATGCAACTAAGGAAACAGAGACTACTAGTTTGTACCTTAATGTCAAAGATTACCTTTGATGATCAGGCTTTCAAATTTCAATGCCCTCAATCAATCCATCAATCAATAACCTTTCTCTCTCCCTTTCTCCCTCTTCCCTTCCTTCTATCTCCCTCTCCTCTCTCTGTCTTTTTTTCTCTGTCCCCACCTAGCAGATTATCTAAATAGTTACTTTTATGAGTGTCTACTTTGTGTCAGGCATTTTTTGGTGCTTGGGATATATAAGTGAACAATGTAAAAGACTCTAGTCTAAATTCCCAGGTATATTCTGGCCTAAAATCAATTTGTAAATACCCTAGGTTTTTGTATTGTGAACATGTTTGTCAATTATTTACAACTCATATTTGATTCTGAATATGATCATTACAACTTTACAAAAGTAAAATGCATAATTGACAATGAATTTCAAAAATAATGTTAATAATTTTGGACAGTTATTGTATTTGTGGTGTACTCACAAATAATCAAACTTATAGTTATGTTCTATAATAAAGTAGTTGGTAGTCATAAGGAATTGAGTTTACAGTTTAGTTTAAAAGAGTTAGATAGTATAAATAGAAGAACGAGAAATGGAGGAATTGTATCTTTTTTTAAATTAAAAAGTTAATAATTTCTTCCAAGTAAATAGCATATATTAATACTAGTTCTTAGGGCAATTGAAATAAAAGTGATATTATTAGCTATTGAATTTATTTACAGATGCCCCCATACCTGTTGCCATTGAGTTGATTCCGACTCATAGCGACCCTATAGGACAAAGTAGAACTGCCCTGTATGGTTTCCAAGGAGCGCCTAGGTGGAATCGAACTGCTGACCTCTTGGTTAGCAGCTGTAGAATTTAACCACTGCACCACCAGGGTTTCTGGATGTTCCAGTGTTTAAAAAACAAAAGCCTAAATCTAACCTCCTCAGAGAAAATTAACCTCCACGTAGAACCTATAAGCTGAAGATAAACAGTTTTAAGATGGTATCATTTAATTAGCTACTGAAGAGTTTATCTAGTAACATACATATATGTATTGTGAAACAAGTCAATTGTCACCTGCACACACTTGGTTTTAGCACAAAATGTTTTACTCTGATAATACTACACGATAATAAAATAACAGCCCTGAATTTACACCTTTTGCTAATGCCCATTTGGAATGTGTGGAATGAGAAAGTAATACTGATCTGCAATCATTAAAGTAGGAGTACTGATTTTTTATCTGATTTCCATCCCTGCCTCAGAAGCCTTAACCTAGGAAGACATTCCTTTTAGGGGTTAATAAATTATAAAGACTTCTAGTCCTTCCAGAGGTTGCGACAGAGGAGCATGTCCACATTAGAAGTGTATAAAGTGAATATATAGTCAAGGATATTAGACAGTGGAAATTTTGCCAAGAAGTTTAACAAGGCACTGGGCCTTGAATTTGGAAATCCTGGTAAGGCTGGCAGCTCGAATCCACCAGACACTCCTTGGAAACTCTATGGGGCAGTTCTACTCTGTCCTTCCTATAGGGTTGCTATGAGTTGGAACAGATTCGATGGCAACGGGTTTTTTTGGTTTTGGACCTTGAATTTAGTTATTTTTACACAATAATATCCTATAATTAATTGGTAATGTTTGTGAACATAAAATTTAAACTGACGTCAGGAGTTTTTGTTTTTTAATGTATGTTGTACTGAAAGCAAAGCACTGGCTATTTATTCTTTGATACTGGTTTCAGTGGTAAGGTACTGAACATAGTATAAAAATAGACTTGGTCACAGTCTTTCCTTCAGAAATAGCTCCCTACCTATGGACCATGGTACACTGTAAACTTTCAAAAGTGCACCACAGCATTTTTATCAATGTGGAAAATGTATTTTTGCTAGACTGAGCATGCATACTGGTATCGCAAAGTCAGTCGATGAAACGTTGAATTGGTATAACAAGTTAAATTCCAGCAACTTTTCTCATTCAGAAATGTATAAGAGACTACAATCAGGCTAGAAATACTTCTACTCAGTAGAGGAAGACAATAGTGGATGCTATTTTTTTTTTTATCAAAGACACTGTGTTTTTGTTGTTGGTTTGCACACAATGTGGTAAGAATATAGTTTCTGGGACCTCACTGTCTGAGTAAAATTTTTTTTGTCCCACCCCCTTTCAGGCCCTCATTTTCTAATGTAGAAAGTGAAGGAAATAAAACTACTGACCTCTGGGTTGTTGTGAATATTTCATAAGCTAATCTTATAACATTGACGTATAGTAATATTAAGCACTCGATAAGTGTTGACTCATTTTAGTATTTTTATTTTTAATAACTTGCTTAGCTATTAGGCTTTGTGTTGTGTGCTAAAAAATCTGATACAAACAAAAAAAAAATCTGGTGTAACACAACACAAAAACATTGGGAGCCAATCACCAATCATTTGTTATGATATGTATAATAAGGATAAATGTTCTCCTGCTTTCCAATATCTCATTGTCTCAAGTGAGTAAATAAGTGGTCAAAAAATTAGGCCATAGCTGTTTTCTGCCACCCATCTGTCAGGTTGTCATACCATTGTGGCTTGTATGCTGCTATGATGCTGGAAGCTACGTGATTGGTATTTGAAATAGCAGCAGGGTCACCCATGGTGGACAGGTTTCAGTGGAGCTTCCAGAAAAGAAAGTCCTGGTGATATCCTTCTGAAAATTAGCCACCTCTTATGGATCAAACCAGAATATTGTCCAATGTCGTGCTGGAAAATGAGCCCCCTAGTTGGAAGGCACTCAAAGTATACAGTAACCACAACAATGGACTTGAGCAGACCAGCTATCGTGAAGATGGCATAGTTGGGCAACTTTTCCTTCTGTTATATAAGGTCACTATGATTCGGAGTCAACTCTATGGCAACTAGCATTAACAAGATCGTCTTTCTCTAACTCATTCTACCTAGATTCTTAACACACCTTGAAAGGCAAAATAAGTATCTTTGGCTTTTAAAAATCATTACGGTGTGTATGAGTGTATGCAGTGCAGCATCCTCCGTGGCCTCAAGATTACGTCAAGAGAGATAGAAAGAGAAAAAGGTAATAAAAATTCTCACCCCAGTTCATAATCTTGTAGAAGGTGACAGTGTGTTTGTGAAAAAATAAAAGAACATTCCAATCATTCTACTAGTGTATTTTTTCTTCACTCATAAATGTTCTGACATTTTCTACAAATTATTTAAAGTATAAGCCTTTATTACTGTAGAACACCTTCATTAGTATCATTAAGAACATTTATTGGTGTTCTCCATTATTATTATTGAGCACCTTGGACATTCCAACAATGAACAAAGCACCACGGCTACTTTCAAGGAGGTTTAGTCTAGACGTCAAGGCAAAGTTGAACATAAATAATTACAATACATTGTGATAAGTTTTAATATTAGAGGTATGCACAGAATTCTTGGGGAACAGATACAGGAGTGAATTATTCTACCAGGAAACATCAGAAAATTCTTCAAAAATAAGCTGTCATTTACCTGAGATTTTAAAGATGAATACTGTATTCTTATGCAAACAATGTGGTGTTCTACTTTTTTTTTTTTCAACTGGGCCCTTCCGCCGTGAGGTAATTTTGTAAGCACAGTATGCCATTTTTTTTTTTTTTAATATGTTTGTTTACTCGTAAGTATGACCTGGACATAACTGCATAATATTATGGGTCTTATTGTGTTGTTCTAATTTTAAATGCTTCAGGAGTTTTGTAAGGATATATGTCACTGTGGTTTGAGTAAATAAAGAAAGCTTCCTAGACACAGGCGCCTAGTTTACTTGGGACTATTTAAAGCGGTCTGATACATCAAAGGAATAGGAAAGGCCAAAAAAAGCCCAATTCATTACATTTCAGCTAACATTACTAGATTTCCCACTATATTACTGTATATTAAATAATGGATTATAGCTAATGGAACGACCAGTAACTCAAGACTAAGGAAGAGTTTAAGAAATGGCAGAAGTAAGGGGACTATCAGATTTTGGAAAAGAGCTTCTGAGTATTTACTCCCAAAACCCCAGTGCCGTCCAGTCTATTCCAACTCATAGGGACCCTATAGGACAGTATTTATTAAAAAAAAAAAAAAAAAAGTATTTATTAAAAATTAGGCAGTATTTATTCATGGAAACCCTGGTGGTGTAGTGGTTTAAAGCTACGGCTGCTAACCAAAGGGTTGGCAGCTCGAATCCACAGGGAGCTCTTGGAAACCCCATCAGGCAGTTCTACTCTGTCCTATAGGGTCATGGGTGGTGAACTTGAATGGATATCAGCTAGACATAGGAATTGTGTGACACTGAGGTGACTAAATGTTTCAATATTGGACTGGGAGATCCAAAGGAATAAACTACCCTTTTTATCAGAAGAATCAGTTCATTCTAGTTATTTTTAACATTATTTGAACAACATGATATAAAAACTATTGATTACACAATTGCCATTCCCTTCATGTCATAGGATTTCCGCAGACAGCATGTGATTTATGGCACACACAAATTAGTGATGTGGGAAGAGGGAGAGAAAGAGATAGTAGGCATGAAGAGCAGAACACATTCAAACTAGTTTTCACATCACAGTTGTATCATAAGACTATCCCAGAAAATGTGTTCTAAGTTTATTATACAGTAATGGAGACATTCCAATATGGAAAAATAAATGACCATCTAATGGGGGTATAATCATTTAGGCTTTGTTTACAGCCTACTGCATCTAAAATTTTACAGGCACTGTGGTAAATAGTGTAGATACAGAGGTGAAGGTGGTGGTAGTGCTGCATCAAGAAAATAGCTGTCATAAAAAAAAGGAAGGGCACAAAAGACAATAGGACAGGCCATCCCAGGAGAGGCAGGGCAGTTGTTCATCTGCTTCTAGGGGAACTTCTTTATGATTAAAAGCAGTTGTTTGCCTAGATCTTTAGTATTTCCTCTCAGAGAAATCTGTCATAAGGAGGTGCAAGTAATAACTTTAGATCAGAAAGGGGAACATGGTCTTAAGAAAAGAAAATAGGAGGAAGTATGACGCAGAGAGAGGGTGCATAGGTGGTACAAATGGTTTGTGTTGGACGACTAACCTAAAGGTTGATGGTTTGTAATCCAGCAGCATCATGGAAGAAAGACTGGTGATTTTCTTTCATAAAGATACAGCCAAGAACACCCTATGGACCAGTTCTACTCTGTAACACGTTGAGTTGCTGTAAGTCTGAGTCGACTCGATGACAATGGGTGGTTTTTTTTTTGTTATGAGGCAGAGAGAAGTGGAAGTCAGGATAGTGATAACTAATTATAGGAAAAATTCAATTCCTTGAGGGACAGGATTCTGCCTAATTCTTTCTGGAATGCCCATGGCTCAGAAAGGAGCTTAGCAAATGCTTGTTAAATGACTGCCTGACTGCTTGAGTGAAAAATAATGGAAAAGAGAAAGAAAGGTTGAACGGAAATGAGTTGTCTTTCTCTATATATACTTTGGATACTTCATATTTAAGATGTCCATTAAAGAGCAAAGAAGATACATCTTGTAGGTATTTTTGATATTGATACAGTAAGACCCATTTGGAGCACACAAATAGTTGGTTCACGGATAGGGAAAGGTGTCAGCTCAGCAAATGGCATAGGAGTGACCATATAAATAAATTGTACCAGATATAACTGGTGCTACTGAAACTGGAAGGAACGTAATTGAGAATGTGGCGTACGACATTATGACAGTCAGAAGAAAGCCTCAAAATATAGGAACAAAGTAAACTGCACTTTAAATTGAAGGGAAGGTCACTGGTGGCCTTAAAGTAGTTTGAGATGCTAGACAGCAAGGAGTCCAGCAGGAAATTGAGAGTTAGGAATCGAAGTCATGTTCAAGCAATTTAGAACTAAAAAGGAATAAAGACCTGCAGGACAGAACTGTCAAATAATGACTCCTTGGAAAATAGAAAAAAACTTTTTTTGGTGGACAGATATGTGAAATATTAAGTAACATTTACCCTTCTTCTTAATTGATCTTCATAATTTGTACCATATTTATAAAAAATTGTCACAGTGTTTAAACATCTTCATGGTTAGAAAAAAGATAGAAAAATATACAAAACATAGAAAATTTGCGGGGATTATTTAGTAACTGATTTATTCTTGTAAAATCATACTGTTTCATGAGAAAGTCATTTACAAGCATGTCTATAGATAATAGTTGTTCTAGTTTTTGTAAACACACAAATTCATTCATTCATTCCAGTTATAGGCTGGGACATTATAGTGTGGGTTAAGAGTATGGACTCTGGATCCAAGCAGCTGAGCTTCAGCTCCTGGCTCCTTCTCTTACCAGTTGTGTGTCCTTAGCAAAGTCTCTGTGTCTCATTTGCCTCATATAACGGAAGCTAGTAGTATCAAATGAGACAACACACACAATACACTAAGCACAGGACTGGCACACTGTACACACTGGATAAATGCTGTGCATTTTTGTTATAATTAGCTTGCAAACTCCAGGCTTCTTTCCCACTTCTCTTCAAACTTATCTATGGATGTTGGCCCATGTTCCTTCTACTTAGTGCATTCTTCTGTGTCAATTTATTTTCATCCTTTAAGTCTCAATTCAGACATCATTTCTGGGCTGGCAGGGAAGACCTACCTAGACCCTCTTGGAATGAAGTGTCCCTCTTTTGTGCTCAGACAGTACTTGCACTTTTCCTATCATGTATTTAATTGTTCATTTCTTTCCCGGTGTCTCCCATTAGACTCTAAGCTGCACATGTTTTGAGATTTCACGAGTTTTTTTTTTTTTTTTTTTTTCCCACTGCTGTATCAGTAGCACTGGCACAAAGTAGAATCTCGTTAAATGTTTATTAATTAAATGAATAAACATTCAGAGACCCTCTCCCCCATACTTAGATACTTTTACAGAGCCATAATCTGACAGGATTTCTCTGTTACAATTTAATTTGGGGGCTTCTAGAAAATGTAGGAAGCCCTGGTGGCGTAGTGGTTAAGAGCTTGACTGCTAGCCAAAAGATGGGCAATTCGAATTCATCAGCCTCTCCTTGTAAACTCTATGGGGCAGTACTTCTCTGTCCTATAAGGCGAGCCAGAACTAGAAGGTCTGAGGTGAGAAATGAAGTCCCTTTCAGACGGTGGCAGTGAAAACCACCTGTCCACCATTCCTGTCTTCCTGCTGCCACAATAGTGTTTGTAAGAACAGCTTTTACCTTCAGAGTATCAGGTGCATCTCCCAAGCTGCTGTGGCAGCTAGAATCTTTCTCAGTCTAGTTTGTGTAATCATGGCTGAGACTAGTTAGCAAAGGACAACCTAACATCATCAAATAGAACAAAGCATTCTGAGAAGTGCAATATGTACTTTCAAATAGGCCCCTCCACTTACCAGTTGTGTATTACACATCTGTGTGCCTTATAACATGCAAGATGCTATTCTTCTGAGTATTAATAATCTGTTATCTTACATTCCTTTTATTTTTATGGACTCTCTGCCTATATGAACAAAGTGGTAAACTCCACCAGCAGGGCAACCTACTAGAACCTAATTGGGGTCTAGAAGGCTGTCTGAGCCTGAAAAAGTGAAGCCACAGGGAACAGGCTGGACTCCTTTCTCTTTCTGGACTCTCCTCACTGCATGGGGAATATATTAGTTCTATATTGCTTGTATAACAAATTCTATCTATATATAAGCAACTACAAAGTGAGATGCATAAAACAACAGACATTACCTTATAGTTTCAATGAGTCAGGATAGGTCATTTACTCAGGGTCTTAAAAGATAGCAATAAAGTTGTCTCCAGGCTGTGTTCCTTTCTGGAGTTTGGTGTTCTTTTCCAGTCTCAAGCAGAATTCTGTTCTTTGCAACTATAGACTGAGGTCCACATTTTCTTGCGACTTGTCAGCAGGGACACTCTCAGCAATTATAGGTCACCACAGCTTCTTGAGATAAAGCCCTCTCACATTCCCTCTCACAATATGACAGCTTGCTTCTTCAGGGCCAGCAGGATAATCTCTTGTTTGAGCCTGTTCAGATGGAGTCTCATATAATAGAGAATAATCATGGGAGTATGTCCCATCACCTTTGCCATATTCTACTGGCTATAAGTTACAGATTATGCCTGCACTCGGGGGGGGAAGGATTATGCAAGGCTGTGAGTCACTGGGGATTGCCGTGGGTTGTTCCTACCATAGGGAACAATCACACAAGGTTCTCGGAGACCTCTAATCGACCCTCACTCACTGCTGAACCATTCGCTGGGACTTTCTACAAATCTCTCTATCCATGCCAGTGACAGAGTTCACCTGGGAAGAGCTAATTTTGAAGGAGAAAAGTGGATCATTAACCAAAAGCTAGTGATAATTGGAGTCAGAGAGATGGCTAGCTTCTTCCTCTTGCACTTTCAACAATGAACAACTGTAGTCACGTGTACTCGTTATAGGTTTGGGGAGCTGAGACTAGAGCTTTAGTGTTTGACTCTCTTTACACAATTTTCAAACAGTTCATTTTGATTTAAAACATCCATTGCTATTGAATCAAGTCCAACTCATAGCAACCTCATAGGACAAGAGTAAAATTGCCTCATAGGGTTTCCAAGGAGTGGCTGGTAGGTTCAAACTGCCAACTTTTTGGTCAACTGCCATAGCTCTTAACCACTGTGCCACCAGGGCTCCCTTATTTTCATCCCATTATTAAGAGAAGAGATAACTGAGAGTCACATTGCTGCTGCTATTACTTGGGGCCACCATTGCTGTTAGTCTGATTTAATAAGAAAAATATCATGAGAAGCCTTCTGTTCCTTGGCAGGTAGAGTCAGTTCCCCTATCCTTGTGCATTGCTGTAAGCTCTGAGGGGTTAGCAGAACCCTTAAGGAGTAGGGAGAGGATGTGTGTGTCCTGTGTTTGTGCGTGTGTATGTGCTTGTGTGGGTGCAGATGTGGTGGTGGCATTGCCGTATATAAGTCATTGCTGAAGGGCTGTATAAAGATGGGGCTGGGTGGAAAGCTTTTTCTCCTCTTTTCTCCTTTCTGTATGCCTTCAAAGACTCTAATACTTCATTCTACTGTAAAGCACTTTCCTGAACAATTAAGCCAAATCAGTACAGGCTCTTAAAATTTCTAATCTAAAGTCAATGTGTCCTGATAAACAGAAACTACAGGAGTAAAAAGGAAGTCACTGCGTATCAAATATTCAAGAGGAGAAGTGCGAAAAGAGACCTGAGTGTGATCTCATGTCTATTCACATGGAGACAAAGTAGCCAAATATAGGAATCTGAGGGGACCATTGGGGTTTCACTCCGGTCACTTAAATAAAAGAAATGATACAGATTCAAGTAAAAGTCAAATTGAACTTGAAGCAGCATCAGTATTTGGTGAAAGCAATTTTCCAGCCAGAGAGCTAAAAGAAGGACTGAGTGTTTCTTTGCATTTGTCTTACAGGCTTCTGTGGGAAGAGTTTTTCTCTAGAGTTGAACTGAGGGGGGCCCATTGCTATGAGCAGTCCTGGCCTGTTCAGAGCACAAAAGGAGGAACTTGTCCTAACTTGAGACTGCAACCCTGGGAAAGAACTCAAGTCACATTCAATGACCCTTGAATATTTTTCCTAGGGTCTCAGGAAGCTGTGTTAAATCCCAGACACAGGTAGGCACCTGGGCAGTATGATGGGATAATAAAAAGGTGGAAGTTGGCACTGGAGAGGAGATAATTTCTGAGACAATGGTTGCCACTGAATGTAAACACAAGAAGTTTCTTCTCAATTTCCCTCCTTCCCCCAGTTTCAGATGATGTGAGTGCTGGATTGGAAAAGCAGATACAGCTTGTCTATAATTTTTTTTAAATTATTATTATGTACATGAGGTTGTAGCTAAAGAGGAGGGACATACTGCTATACCAGACATGCCAGCTTTTGATGATGCCAACAGGGTTAGCAGCCACCCCTACATAGGGTAACTTATCTACTGTCGTCAAGCTTATAGCCAGATGGTGGGGCTCTGTATCTTGAGATTTCTACCAGCTTGGCTTGTTGAGAGATATGAAGCAGAGCAAGTTTTTCAGACATCCCCAACTACGGGTATGGACTAGCCTCTACAACAGTCTGTGTTGAAGGACTGAATTCACCAGCTCTGCTAAGTCAGGCTTCCATAACAAGCAGGTATTGGAAAGAAGAACTTTATTATACTGTCAGGTCCTGATAGGAACATGGTGTGCCCAAGGGCCATGTGGGGACTGCATAGGTAAAAAGAGAGCAAGATAGTGGACCTACAGCACATCCTTTATAGGTTCCGACGGTGGAGGCTAAGTTCTTATTTGGGTCATTTAAAGGTGGGGCGTTGAAATAGTTAAAGGTGGGTGGTGGGGTGGTCTGTGTAGGGATCTTATTAGCATAGCACACAGTGTTTTGGGTGGAGTAACTTGAAGACCCAACCTATGTCCTGGCCACTCATAGGCGGTTATCTGGGTCACCATAAAAGTAAATTAGGAGGTGTTGGGGGTGCCTAGTGGGAAACAGCCACATGCTGTTCATGCAGGCCTCTAAGTTGACCAAACTAAAATGGATACTGTTGAAATCAATAAAATGGAGTTTGACCAAACTTATGACAGTGTCTTGGGAAGAGTGGCATGGTGGGACCAAGAGAGGCTGCTGGTCAGACCAAGGCTTAAGCTTGTCTATATTGTTAGACCAGGCTGCTTTGACATGTGGTTAACTACCTGCAGTTAGGGCTGGAGGATGTTTAGGTGGCATTTTATAAAGATCTTTCCCATACATAGGAGTCAAGCAGATTTGGGATCTGAGGCCAATTCTGAATCAGCTGTCGAAGGCATTTTTTTGCTGATTCCAGCTGACTTTCCTCTTGGGCAGGGCAGCTCTGTCCCTATGTGAGGCCTCCTAGACACTAAGGAATGGGACCTTGACAAAATCTGGGAAAAATTGAGAACCAAAATAATTAAGTACAGTAATAAATTATAAACTATTAAAAAGAATAATAATTCATGAATCCATAC
This sequence comes from Loxodonta africana, assembly GCF_030014295.1. Classification (NCBI taxonomy): domain Eukaryota; kingdom Metazoa; phylum Chordata; class Mammalia; order Proboscidea; family Elephantidae; genus Loxodonta; species Loxodonta africana. Next base: position 47,622,369 of record NC_087345.1, read on the forward strand.
TGATAATTAGCAGATAATGAATTGCATAAAAGAGATGACTCTTTTTTATACTAGAACACAGAAGGCGAACTATGAAATATGGAGTTTGGGAGTGGGCAGATTATCATTCTGCATCTATTGTAGTAAAGATTTGATCAGGTAGGAATCATCAATGGATGCTACATCTAGGGAGAAAATCTTTGATATGGAGCAGGATATTTATATGATCTTAAAGTAACTCCCCAGAGACTGCCTATTACTTTCAAAGGAGAGTGAAAATAGTTATTATACCTTGGAAAAAATGAAACAACATCTTGACTGGATTTTCAAAATTATCATCACCAGTGCAAGGTAGATGGACATTGTGTGCCTCCATATTTGACTCCTTCCCAAAAACCAAAACAAAAAAAGTTGCAGTCAAGTCAACTCCAACTCACAGGGACACCACGTATTGCAGAATAGAACTGCACTTCTCAGGGTTTCCAAAGCTGTAACCTTTCAGAAGCAGATTCCAGGCCTTTCTTTCGTGGCTACTCTACATGGATTTGAACCACCAGCCTTTCAGCTAGTAGTCCAGTCCCTAATGTTTTGCACCACCCAGGGACTCCGTCTGACTCCTAGAGAAGAAAAATGATCACTAGGTATTATTTTTATCTGGATGCATGATCCAAAACTGATCAGGAGTAAACATCAGGCAAACCCAATATTAAAAAGCGGGGGGTGGGGGGGTGGGTAGGGGGAAGGAGGTTGCGTTTTCCAAAATTGTTAATGGCGTAAAAGACAAAGAAAGTTTCAGATATGAGCCAAATTAAAGAGATATGGAAAACCTGGTGGCTACTGGTTAAGAGCTATGGCTGTTAACCAAAAGTTGGCAGTTTGAATTCACCAAGTGCTCCTTGAAAACCCTATGGGGCAATTCTACTCTATCCTATAGGTCCACTATGAATCAGAATCGACTTGAGGGCAACAAGCTTGTTTGTTTTTTGTTTTTTAGAGACATAACAACTGGAGGGTCAATAGACAACTGACATGCAGATATGTATTATTTAAAGTAGTATAGCAATCTTGAATTACGGTATTTTTGTGCAGGCAACATGCATGTTCTGCATTTTGTTGAGAACCACGCCCTTCCCCTGTCAAGTATTTAAAAAAAAAAATTAATATAGCGCTTAGGGAAAATACCTGGGGCAGGGGCTGAAGGGTTGGCAAAAAAACAGAACACGTTTGTTATTTGTGTAAAAATAGGGTACCTGCACTTGAGAATTTTCTGTGGTTATATAAGAGAATATCATTATTTTTAGGAAATAAAAATAAAAACGCTTAGGGATAAAAAACTATAATGTTTGCATCCTAACCTTGGACTATTCAGGAGAGAAGGAAAGTGAGAGGGAGGGTAGGAGAGAAAGAGACAGGGACCGAACCATGTCAGTAATAGCTGAATCTATGTAAAGAGTATGTGGATGTCCTTTACACTATTTTTATTCTTGCTACTTTAATTCTGAAATCATTTCCAAGTAGTTTTCAAAAAGAATTATCTAATAAATATTGTTTTATTATTTAAAAAAAAATCTGTGTTTATTTTGCTCCCACTGGTTCTAAAATGAATACAAAGACACAGACTCATTAGTATGCATGAACGTGTCTGTAAAGATACATAAGAAAAGAAAATGTTAGGGGCATTTGCCTCTGCGTCATGGACTATGTAGCTGAATAGGAAAGACCTACTTTTCACCATATAACCCTTTTTCAGTGTTTGAATTTTTAAAAAATGCACGAATATTTTAAATGAAAGACAAAACCAGCTTAATTTAATTTGATTTAATACACATTTATTGATTCTTCCTGTACATTGGGCTGGGGTGTAGAAATATAATTTAAAACAAAAACATTGTATTTTGTGTCTCCTGTTTGAAGTAACTCATGTTTTCGTTTAGGAGAGAGGGATATAATGAAGAAAGTTAAAAGAACTACGATGCTATTATTAGAATGAAATAAAGGGAAAAGAAGTAGGAAACCTTGGTTGTACATCTGGATGTCCCACTGGACTGGTTTAACTGCAGTTCACCTAAGCCCTTTATACTTTATTTTTCTCCCTCTGTAAGAGGGTAACATTTTTCCCACTATGTTCCACATAAAGGTGGTCTGAAGATTAATGAGATCATTTTTATGGCGATTTCTGAACTTCACATTGAAAGGGTATAAAATAAATACAAAAAGATAATGATATTATTAATGTCAACTGTAAAAATATACTTTGAAACGCATTCAAATGTCAAAAAAAAAAAAGATACAGGGCTTTCTTCAGATAACTTAAGGCTTTTGCCAGCCCTCTGAAATTTCTGTGTAACCTGAAATTTAACGGCGAATGTAGGCATATCTCTTCCTGCACGGGCTTCCATGAAGGCAAATTTTCTTGTTACCGAAGCCAGATTTACTGACACATTCAAAAAGGGATGACTTTGGGACAATTACCTTGCACTTATTCCACTGAAACTGAACCAAGGTTTGTCACAGCCTCTTCTGACCCTTTCGGATCCTGTCTGGTTTTAATAATGCAGCGCTGTGGCACATTTTCTGAAAGAAAAAGACAAGAATGCCAACAGAACACCACTATATAAAAGCAAACGAAGTTTAAAAGATTGTGTGTTGAAAGAATGTTAAGGGTCAACCTTAAAATCACAAAAGCAATAGATTTCAAGTTCGAGGTAGAAATATGGGTCTTAGTGTTTCCCACGGAACCATATATTACTGTTTTGACTGAACAATTCTTAATGCTATCGTGATAGCCCCCAAATACATGAGCTCTGTTAAAAATGAACATTTTAGGCTTTTAATATTTATACCATGAGTTTGCATAACACTTTACCTCTCCCGCCGCCCGCATGCTTTCAAGTTATCTCATTTGAGAGCCTTAGCTGCTTCTTGAATGGCCTTTTCATTAAATCACATCACCTCTGCAGTAACTTTTCCTTCCTCTTGTAACTGAAAGTACACCGTAATTACAATCATAAATATTTCTACATTTTATTATTGTACTGGATGGAATATTGATTATTGAGTAAAAGGCTTAACAATTTGAAGATGGCACACACAATATAAATTTAGATCTGCTCCAAAGCTCTCTTGGCGCTGTCCGAGTTTTCTAGCACATTACAGCTGTCCCTTCAGCAACAGCTTTAGAGGTGCTGATTTGAAACCACGGAAGCTGAATTCAAATAAACTCTCTGACAGGTAGAATGCATATGCCCACATTGGCACTGCCCTTTTTCATATTTTGGTTAACTTGAAGGTTGTAATAGAAAACATCAGATATTGCATCATGATAAACAAGAAAACTATGAAAACTGTAAAACAGAATAAGGTAGTATTCAAGACAACTAAATTACTTCAACCTTGGATCATTCTTTGAAAACTGCTGACAGTACCTTCTATGTGTACAACATTTTGTATTGCTTGAGTATACAGTGCACTGGCAAGAGGTGCAAGGTTTGCCAACTCTAATATTTAGGGTTAAGAGACCCCTTAAATGGGACTCTGTACGTGAGAGGAAAAGCCACTAATGCACCTTAATACTGATTTTCTAATATTTTCATGGTTAAATATAGCCTTTCAAAAAGTAAAGAGAAACTACCAGACTGCAACTCAGTTGTTATCGTTATTATTGTCTGAGTACTGATTGTATAATAAATGATAACTAAAATCAAGTTAAATTTCGGTAAATAATTCTATTCATTTAAAACAACTCTACAATATCAGTATGCATATTTTACTTTTTTTTTACAACAGAGATGCTAAGACCACAGAATACAGAAGGGAAAAAAAAAAAAAAACACTAGGCTTCAGAACAAACTTTTAGTCATATAAAAAGAAAATGTTCAACTGTATTGCTTTACTTATGCAATGTATGCAATTTTTTAAATCTCTCTGAGATCCATTGAGGAGTAAACTAAAGAATTATGTTGCTACATATTTACTGTTCTTAAATATATCTGACTAGATACTTGCCACCATTATAATCACAGCAAACACTTATCCTGTATTTACCATATGCCAGATATTGACTGTTCTAAGGGTTCAAATGCATTACCCTACTTAATTTTTCAATAACCCTGTGAAATAGACGTCAGTAGAACCCAAGTTGTCTGACTCCAGAATCTGATTCACCATTCTGTGATGCTACTATGAGTGTTGTGGTAATCTGTATGTTCCTGAAATGAAAAATCTGTTCATGCTAATTTTTAATAGACATTATTTTCAGAGGAGTTTTAGATTTACAGAAAAAAATTGTGCAGCAATTACAGACAGCAGCTGTATACTCCCTCAGCCCTGAATTTTCTTCTATCATTAACATCCTGCATTTGTGTGCTATAATTATTACAATTGATGAGCCAGAATTAATGCATTATTACCTTTAAACTTCAGTTCAAAGTCCATAGTTTATACTAGAGTGAACTCTATGGGTTGTGCAGTTCTACGGTATTTGACAAATGCATAATGTTATGTATCCACCACTACTTTGTTATACAGAATAGTGTTACTTCCCTAAAAATGTCCTGTGTAAAAAAAAAAAAGTCATGTATTCTACCTGTTCATCCCCTGAACCCCACTGAACCCCAGGCAACCACTGATTTTTACTGTCTTTTCTAAACATGTCATAAAGTTGAAATCACACCAAACTAAACCCTAACCCATTGCCATCGAGTCAATTCTGACTCACTGAAACCCTACAGGATAGAATTGAATTGCCCCACCTTTTGGTTAAAAAAAAAAAATTATTATTATTTTTTTTGGTTAGCAGCTGTAGCTCTTAAGCACTACGCCACCAGGGTTTCCTGAAATCACACAGTATATAACTTTTCAGATTAGTTTCTTTCACTTAGCAATGTGCATTTAAAGTTTCTTCATGTGTTTTAATAGCATGATAGCTCATTTCTTTTTACTGCTGAATAATACTTCACATTGTATCGATGTATCACAGTTTGTTTATCCAATTTGGGGCAATTATGAATAAAGCTGCTATGAACATTCATGTGCAGGTTTTTGAGTGAATATAAATTCTCAGCTCCTTTGGGCGAATACTGAGGAGCATGATTGTTGTATCTTATGGTCAACCTATGTTTAGCTTTGTAAGAAACTGCCAGACTGTCTTCCAAAGTGGCTGCACCATTTTATATTCCCACCAGCAAAGAATGAGGGTTGCTGTTGCCCCACATCCTCGTCAGTATTTGGTACTGTCATGGTTTTGAATTTTAGGCATGCTGATAGGTGTGTAGTGGTATCTCAGTGTTATTTAGATTTCCAGTTCTCTAATTTTTTTTTTTTTTTTAATGACAAAGAGTATCTTTTTGTATGTCTGTGTACCACCAATATATCTTCACTGATGAGGTCTGTTCAGATATCTTCCCCATTTTTAAGTTCGGTTGTTTATTTTCTTATTGATGAGCTTTAAGGGTTCTTTGATATTTACATACAAATCCTTTATCCTTTATGTATTTTGCAAATATTTTTTCCCACTCTGTGACTTGTCATTTTATTGTTCACAGTATCTTTCTCGGAGCAGAAATTTTTAATTTTAATGAAGTCCAACTTATCAATTTTTAAATCGTGGTTTGTGCTTTTGTTTGGTGTCATATCAAAAAAGTCATCACCAAAGTCACCTAGGTTTTCTCCTATGTTACCTTTTAAAGGTTGTGCAGTTTTATGTTTTACATTTGTATCTGCAATCCATTTCAAGTTAATTTTTGTGAAAGGTGTACGGTCTATGTCCAGATTCATATCATCTGCATGTGGATATCCCCTTTTTACAGCTTGGCTGCTTTTCAGACCCGCCCAGGGGTGTTTCTGAAGAAAGGCCTGGTAATCTGCTCCCAAAAGGACACAGCCATGAAAACCCTATGCAGCTCAGTTTTATTCTGCAACACGTGGGGTCACTATGAGTTGGGACAGAATTGATGACATCTGGTTTAATGTAACTGATGTTGTGTTTTTAATTTTCAATTTCAGTTGGTCTTTGCTGTATTTAGGAAAGCAATTGACTTTTGTATGTTAACTTTTTATCCTGAAATCTTGCCATAAACCCATTGCTGTCAAGTCAAACCTTGTCATAGTCATTTATTATTTCCACTTTTTTTTTTTTTTTGGTCAATTCTTTGAGATTTTCTACATAGATAATCATACCATGTGTGAACAAAGAGAGTTTATTTCTTTCTCCCCAATCTGTATACATTTCGTTTTCTTATTGTTTTAGCTAAGACTTTCATTATGATGTTGAATAGAAGTGGTGATAAGAGACATCCTTGTCTTTTTTCCTGTCTTAGGGTAAGCCATCTACTTGCCCTGAGAGAAACTAGAGGACCATCTACTTTCTCACTATTAGGTATAATGTTAACTGCAGCTTGTGTGTGTGTGTATGTGTTGTTGTTGTTGTTGTTAGGTGCCCTTGAGTCGACTTCAACTCATAGTGACCCTATGTACAACAGAATGAAACACTACCGGGTCCTGCACTATCCTCACAATCATTGTTACATTTGAGCCCATTGTGGCAGCCACTGTATCAGTCCATCTCCTTGAGAGTCTTCCTCTTTTTCGATGACCCTCTGCTTTACCAAGTGTGATGCCCTTCCCCATGGATTTATCCCTTCTGATAACTCGTCCAAAGTATGTGACATGTAATCTTGCCACCCTTGCTTCTAAAAATCATTCTGGTTATACTCCTTCCAAGACAGGTTTGTTTGTTCTTATGGCAGTCCGTGGTATATTCAATATTCTTCACCAACACCACCATTCAAAGGCGTCAGTTCTTCTGTCTTCTTATTCATCATCCAGCTTTTGCATGCATACGAACCAATTGAAAACACTATGGCTTCAGTCATATGCACTTTGGTCTTAAAGGTGACATCTTGCTTTTCAACAATTCAAGGAGGTCTTTCGCAGCAGATTTGCCCAGTGCAATGTGTCTTTTGATTTCTTGACTGCTGCTTCTGTGGATGTTGATTGTGGATCCAAGTAAAATGAGATCCTTGACAATTTCAATGTTTTCTTCATTTATCATGATGTTGCTTATTGGTACAGTTGTGAAGATTTTTGTTTTCTTTATGTTGCAGTGTAATCCATACTGCAGGCTGTGGTCCTTGATCTTCATCAGTAAGTGCTTCAAGTCCTCTTCACTTTAAGTAAGCAAGGTCGTATCATCTGGGTAATGCAGGTTGTTAGTGAGTCTTCTACCAATCCTGATGCCGAGTTTCTTCTTCATATAGTCCAGCTTCTCAGATTATTTGCTCAGCATACAGATTGAATAGGTATGGTGAAAGGATACAACCATGACACACACCTTTCCTGGCTTTAAACCATGCAGTATTCCCTTGTTCTGTTTGAATAACTGCCTCTTACTCTATATACAAGTTTCTCATGAGCATAATAAGCAAGTGTTCTGAAATTTCAATTCTTTGCAATGTTATCCATAATTTGTTATGATCCATACAGTCAAATGCCTTTGCATAGTCAAAACACAGGTAGACATCTTTCTGGTATACTCCGCTTTCAACTAGGATCCATCTGACATCGACAATGATGTCCCTGGGTCCACGTTCTCTTCTGAATCTGGCTTGAATATCTGGCAGTTCCCTGTCCATGTAGTCCATGTACTTCTGCAGCGGATTTTGAATGATCTTCAGCAAAATTTCACTCACATCTAGTATTAATGATATTGTTTGGTAATTTCTGCATTCAGTTGGATCACCTTTCTTGGGAATAGGCATAAATATGGATCTCTTTGAGTCAATTGGCCAGGTAGCTGTCTTACAAATTTCTTGGTATATACGAGTGAGCACTTCCAGGGCTGCATTCATTTACTTTGTCTTCTTGAGCTTCTCTTTGAAATCTTCTGTTCAACTCTTTTACTTCATCATTTTTTCCTTTCACTTTAGCTACTTGATGTGCAAGGGCAAGTTTCAGAGTCTCTTCTGACAACCATTTTGGTCTTTTCTTTCTCTTCTGTCTGTTTAATGATCTCTTATTTTCTTCACGTATGATGTCCTTGAGTGTCATTTGACAACTCACCTGGTCTTCCATCATTAATGTTCAACATGTCAAATCTATTCTTGAGATGGTCTCTAAATTCAGGTGGGATATGTTCAAGGTTGTACATTGGCTCTCATGGACTTGCTCTAATTTTTTTCAGTTTCAACTTGAACTTACGTATGAGCAATTAATGGTCTGTTCCGCGGTGGGCCCCTGACCTTGTATTGGCTGATGATATTGAGCTTTTCCATCATCTTTTTCCACAGATGTAATTGATTCAATTCCTGTGTATTCCATCTGGCAAGGCCCACATGTATAGTTGTCATTTATGCTGTTGAGAAAGGTATTTGCAATGAAGAAGTTTTTGGTCTTGCAAGATTCTATCATGCAATATCCATCATCATTTCCATTACCAAGGCCATATTTTCCAGTTACGGTTCCTTCTTTTTTGTTTCCAACTTTCGCATTCCAGTCATCAGTAATTATCAATGCATCCTGATTGTATGTTTGTTCAACTTCAGACTGAAGAAGTTGGTAAAAGTCTTTAATTTCTTCATCTTTGGTGTTAGTGGTTGGTGCGTAAATTTGAATAACAGTCGTATTATCTGCTCTTCCTTGTAGATGTATGGATATTATACCATCACTGACAGCGCTGTACTTCAGGATAGACCTTGAAATGTTCTTTTTGATGATGAATGCAATGCCATTCTTCTTCAAGTTGTCATTCCTGGCATAGTAGACCATATAATTGCCTGATTCAAAATGGTCAACACCAGTCCATTTCAGCTCACTAATGCCTAGGATATCAATGTTTATGTATTTCATCTAATTTTGATGATTTCCAGTTTTTCTACATTCATACTTGGTATGTTCCATGTTCCAAATATTAATGGATGTTTGCAGCTGTTTCTTGTCATTTTGAGCCTTGCCACATTAACAAAGGAGGGTCCAGAAAGCTTGATTCCATCCATGCCATTAAGGTCCACTCTGCTTTGAGCTCTTCCCCATATATATATATATTTTTTAATCATGCTTTAAGTGGAAGTTCACAAGTCAAGTCAGTCTTTCGTATAAAAATTTATATACTCTTTGCTATATACTCCTCATTGCCCTCCCCCTAATGAGACAGCACACTCTTTCCCTCCACTCTCTCTTTTAGTGTCCATTCAGCTAGCTTCTGACCCCCTCTGCCCTCTCATTTCCCCTCCAGACAGGAGATGCCAACATAGTCTCATGTGTCTACTTGATCCAAGAAGCCCATTCTTCACCAGTATCATTTTCTATCCCATTGTCCAGTCCAATCCCTGTCTGAAGAGTTGGCTTTGAGAATGGTTCCTGTCTTGGGCTGACAGAAGGTCTGGTGACCATGAACACCAGGGTGCTTCCAGTCTCAGTCAGACCATTAAGTCTGGTCTTTTTATGAGAATTTGAGGCTGCATCCCATTGTTCTCCTGCCCCCTCAGGTGTTCTCTGTTGTGTTCCTTATCAGGGCAGTCATCAGTTGTAGCTGGGCACATTCTAGTTCTTCTGGTCTCAGGCTGATGTAGTCTCTGGTTTATGTGGCCTTTTCTGTCTTTTGGGCTCATAATTACCTTGTGTCTTTGTTGTTCTTCATTGTCCTTTGCTCCAGGTAGGTTGAGACCAATTGATGCATCTAAGGTGGCCACTTGCTACCATTTAAGACCCCAGACGCCACTCTCCAAAGTGGGATGCAGAATGTTTTCTTAAAAGATTTTATTATGCCAATTGACTTAGCTGTCCTCTGAAACCATGGTCCCCAAACCCCTGCCCCTGCTATGCTGGCCTTCAAAACGTTCATTCAGGAAAGTTCTTTGCTTTAGGTTTAGTCCAGTTGTGCTGACCTCTCCTGTATTGTGTGTTGTATTTCCCTTCACCTGAAATAGGTCTTATATACTATCTAATTAGTGAAAACCCTTCTCCCTCCCCCACCTTGTAACCATCAAAGAATATTTTCTTCTCTGTTTTAACTATTTTTAAGTTCTTATAATAGTGGTCTCATATGATATCTGTCCTTTTTCAACTGACTAATTTCACTCAGCATAATGCCTTCCAGATTCCTCCATGTTATAAAATGTTTCATGGAGTCATCATTGTTCTTTATTGATGTGTATTATTGCATTGTATAAATATAGCATAATTTATTTATCCACTCATCCATTGATGGGCACTGTGGTTGCTTCCATCTTTTTGCTATTGTAAACAATGCCACAGTGAACATGGGTGTGCATATATGTTTGTGTAAAGGCTCTTATTTCTCTAATATATATTCCAAGGAGTGGGATTACTGGATTGTGTGATAGTTCTATATCTGGCTTTTTAAGGAAGTGCCAAATCAATTTCCAAAGTGGCTGTACCATTTTACATTCCCACCAGAAGTGTATAAGTGTTCCAGTTTCTCTACAACCTCTCCAACATCAAAATATTTTTCTAGTTTATCTTGAGACATCTTGTTTGACCCATGTGTTATTTAAATGTATGTTGTTTGTTGTTGTTGCCATGAAGAGGGCTTCACCTTTCGGTGACCACATGTACAATGGAAGAAAACATTACCTGGTCCTGTGCCATCTTCATGATCCTCGCGATGAAGGGATTCGTTGTTGTAGCCACTGTCAACCTGGAGGGCTCATCTTCCAGCATTGTACCAGTCAATATTCTATTGTGATCCATAGGATATTTACTCGCTAATTTTCAAAAGTATATGGTCAGGCCTTTCTTCCAGTCTGTCTTAGCCTGGAAGCTCCACTGAAATGGTCTACCCTTGGTAACCCTCCTGCTATTGAAATACCAGTGACATAGCCGTATAGTATCACAGCAACACACAAGCCACCATGGTATCACAAACTAAATATTTCAGCTATCTTTCTGTAAGTGATCTTTAGTTTAATCCCATAGTGGTCTGAGAGCACACTCTGTCTGATTTTTACTGTTTTAAAGTTGTTAAGATGAGTTTTATAGTCCAGGATGTGGTCTATCTTGATTAATGTTCCATGTGAGCTTGAGAAGAATGTGTATCATGCTGCTGCTGGATGAAGTATCTTCTAAATGTCAATTAGATCCAGTTGATTGATGATGCTATTTAGTTCAACTATGTGATTGCTGGTTTTCTGCTTGCTTGATGTGCCAATTACTGACAGAAAGGTACTGACACCTCCAAATATATTTGTGAATTTTTCTAGTATTTTGAGGCTCTGTTTTTATGTTCAAACACATTCAGCATCAATATGTCTTCTTAGAGAATTGACCCCTTTATTATTATGTAATTATTTCTCACTCTCTAATCATTTTACTTACTCTAATATTTGCTTTGTCTGAAATTGATATAGTTTTTTTTTTTTTTAATTGTTATGATATGCCTTTCTCCATCGCTTTAACTTTCTCTGTGTCTATGATCAAAACGAATTTCTTGTAGACAGCTTATGGTTGAATCTTGTTTTTTTTTTTTTGTTGTTGTTGTTGTTTTTTAAGTCCCCTCTGATAGTCTTTGTCTCTTAATTGATATATTTAGACTATTCACATGTGACATGGTTATTTATGTAATTGGAGGAATAGCTACCATATTTGTAGCTGGTTTCAATTCATTGTCCCTTTGTTTCTACTTTGCTTTCAATTGAGCACTTTATATATTTCTACTTTTTCTCTTTATTTAGAATATGAATTATACTTTAATCTATTTTTTTGTGTGTGTGATTACTAGAGTTTGCAATATACATCTAAAACTAATCTAACTCTACTGTCAAGTACCACTGGACTGCTTCACGGATAGTCTGGTTATGTCATAACAGAGTATTCTTAATTCCTCTCTCCCATCCCTTATAACATTGTTGCCATAAACTTTTCCTTTATCCATAAGCTGCAGGCATCCAATATATTGTTGCTCTTACTATTTGAACAAATGTTGGAATAATTAAAGGTAAGAAAAATAAAATAATTTATCTTACCTTAATTTATTTATTTTACCTTTATTCTCTAATACTGTTCCTTTCATTATGTAGATCTCAGCTTTCAACCTATATAAGTTCCCTTCTCTCTTAAGCACTTCTTTTAATATTTCTTGCAAGGTAGTCCCACTGGTGACAAATTCCCTCAACTTTTGTTTGTCTTATGAAATTTTTATTTCTCCTTCACATTTGAAATATAATTTTGTTATCTAGCCTTTTTAATTTTTTTTTAACACTTTAAATATTTCATTCCATTCTCTTCTTTTTGCACGGTTTTTGAAAATAAATCCAGTGCAATTCTTGTCCTTGTTCCTCTATAGATAAAGTGTTTTTTCCCTCTCAGGCTTCTTTTAAAATGTTCTCTTTGTCTTTGTTTTCCTGCAGTTTTAATATACAGTAAAACCTGCAAAAACTGGAACCTGTGTAAGCAGAACATGTCAGTGAAGGAAAACTAAAATATTTTCCACTGATAGAGAGAGAAAATTGATAAGACTGTACCCTATCAAAGGCAGAAATCTTGCAGGAACTGGCAGAATCAAGGCAGTCTCTTTGAATTCCAGCTCTCATAGGTTTCACTGTAATATGCCTAGGTCTCTTGCTATTTGTCCTGGCTGGTGTTCTCAGGTGTTCCTAGATCTATTATTTAGTGCCTGGCATTAATTTTGAATGATTCTCAGCCTTTATTACTTGAAAGATTTCTTCAATGCCTTTCTCCCTTTTCCTTTTAGTACTGCTGTTACATATATATTTTTGTCTTTGTAATTGTCCCACAGTTCCTAGATATCCTGTTCCATTTTTTCCTCTTTGGTTTTCCATTTGACAAGCTTCTATTGACATATATTCAAGCTACTGACTTTTCTGGGTTGTGTCTAATTTACATATGAACCCATTAAGGATGGCCTTAATTTCACTTGCAGTATTTTTGTTTTGCTTACTTCCTTCATTGGTTAGGCTCTGGTAAAAGGTTAGTTGTTGTTGACTTAGCTGCTGTGGAGTTGGCCCCTGTTATATGGTAACCACATGCACAAGAGAAGGAAGGGCTACTTTTCCTGGGCCATCCAAACTGTGGTAAAATTCCCTCTTGAGGGTTGTCTATTGCTAAGGTGTATTTCAAAATTATGACTTTCCTCCTCTTCCCACTGGCGGAATGAGTGGATTTTTCTCTGATCCTCACAGTGAGAACCTGGTCAGGTTCCCGTAGGTAAAATCCATTAAAGTTGGGGGTGGGAGGAGTCCCACTAAGGCTGGGCTTCTAAGAGTTGTCCCCCCCGCCAATTATGGGTTTTTTTAGGGAAGTAACAGTTATAGTTCAGGCTGAAGAATACTAAGAATACAGTTCTTCCATCAGGGTAGCCTCTCCATAGCCCTCAGTCTCTGCCAAAAGGCACTCAGCTTTCTCTCTCTGTGGGCCAGGAAGCCCACCATGCTGTCTCCTGCCTAAGGGTATCTCCTGCTGGGCTTCCCTTCCTTGGTGGCAGTGGGCTCCTCCTCTCTGCTCTGAAATTGGCTCTCTTTTAAGGCAAAATTGGCCAATCCCCTTGGATTACCCTATCACACAGTCCCGCCCAATCACATGAGAGTTACAAGACCATGGCTAGAAAGGCCACACAAAAGTATCAATCAGTAATCAATAGCACCGCACCAAGGGGAGATTGATGACAAGGACCTTCCCCCAGAACCTACAGAAAGAAAGCCTTTTCCTAGAGCTAGCACACTGAATTTAGACTTCTTGCCTCCTAAATTCTGAGAGAATAAATTTCTGATTTTTAAAGCCATCCACTTGTGATATTTCTGTTATAACAGTGCTAGATAACTAAGACACTGTGGAAGTGCTACAAGGATCTCTTTTGGTTGGCATTGTTAAGCTGAGACGATGTGACTCTTGGGCTGCTGGGGGAATAAAAAAGGTTGTGAAAACTTGTCTTCAGTAAGAGAGACTAAGATGAACATCCAAAGAAAAGCAGAGATCAACTGCAGAGAACTGAGAGCAGGAAGAGTCCTACTGGCAGTGAGTCCAAGGTTCCAGTTTCTGAGGCCCTAGATTCTTCAGCTCTTCTTCCAAACCTCAGCTAGCCCAGGATCTTTCCCAGTTATCTGAGCCAATAAATTCTCTTTCTGCTGAAGCTAGTTTGAGTCAGGTTTCTGCCACTTGTAAGTGACAGAGCCCCGACCTGTATACCTGGTATGTGACCTGTCTCGATCAGGACAAGTTTGAAGTCGTTTAGAGCAGCTGGTGTTCCCTCACAATTCCTGAGCCTTGACAGAGAAAGTGCTTCCAAGAGTATTTAATCTCTCAAGCTAACCCATGTTCAGCCTCTAGCAATTAGTCAATTACTCTTCAAGTGTATCTACCTGATGCTGGCTCCTGTGGTAGTTTCTGCTCCCAGTTAGTTGTGATTCTCTGTATCTACCTGACCCTCCAGTTTTCAGGATGGCAGTTTGCCTTGTGACCTCAATTTTCTGATGGATCTAAGATGATTGTTGTTTTCCATTTTTCAGCTTTATTTCTTTGTTGTTATCAGGATAGGAGTGACAACTTCCAGGCTCTTTAACATGTCAGACTGGAAACTAAAAGTCTCATGTTTATATTTTCACGATCGTTTCTTCAAAGAATGCATCCTATCTAATATATGCTTCCTTGTTTGCTGAGATTATCCTCATTTAAGACTACCACATGCAGCATGATACTTTTCTAGAGCTCTAGAAAGATGTGGCAGTCTGATACTGTAAAGATTTACAACTTTGAAAACTCTGTGGGACAGTTTTACTCTGTCCTATAGTGTAGCTATGAGTAAGAATTGACTTGATGGCAACAGGTTTTTCCTTCCTTCCTTCCTTCCCTCCTTCCTTCCTTCCTCCCTCCCTCCCTCCCTCCCTTCCTCCCTCTCTTTCTTTCTTTAGGGTCTTTGGATAAAACATTATAAAGAACCACCTCAATGCCTTCTTAGTAATGGTGTAAAGTAGTCTGGCCTTATAAAATATAGAAAAGACAAATTCCATGGTCTACAGGAATGTAAAATATTACTAAAAAAAAAAAAAGAATGTAAAATATTACTACCTATGGATTAATAGTTACTGCTAATTTTACAATTTCACTTTTTCCTGTGTTCTTTTAGAGCTTTTGTTTTCCATCTTCCCTAATGCCATATCTTTTGATTTGTGTTTTCTTGACCTTTTATTTTATTATAAATAGACTATGAGCCTCAAAAAAATTAAAGTAAGACTAGTTTTTCCCTTAATATGTAGCTTTATATAAAATACTATCTTTCCAGTTAGGAAGGTCACATTGCTACTGAGTGATAGGGCTTGGAAACAAATACACTAGAAGTTGGTTATCTGTCTCCAGAAGTTTTATCTACAATGTTTTATTAACTAGATAATTTTTCTGTTGTTCATTTGTGTGTGTGTTTTCTCTAAATCCATATAATGTTTATATTAGACTATATATCCATATTCTTTCTACTTGCTCTTTCTGAATAAATATATATATATGCATATATATGTATGTATTTGTATATAAAAACTGAACACTTATATATGTCTATATCTAGATCATCTATATCTATATTTATAGGTATCTATTTAAAAACTTGGCTAACAGGATACATGAAATATTTACCTTGTTCATGAGAAAGCCTTTTCCACATGTATAAATGTAGCTGAGTTTTTTGAAACCATCTCTATTCACTATTTATCAGGATAACTACAGTGAACAAATCTGCTTCTTAGACACATAGCTGCAGAATATTTTTGCTCATATTAAACAGCACACTCCTGTTTTCTCTAGTAATCAACTTTTATATCCCTTCAAGTTGAACTGGATATAGTCCCTGTATAATTTAATCAGTAAATTGGCTTGAAATTAAACCGCTTTAACTAACCATGTGAGACCTACCTGACTCCCTGTTGCCATTCACAATATTCATACATTTGCCTAATAAAGAAGAACGCTGGATGTACCGCTGATTCTAGAATCTTAACTATGGCAACTTTCTTGGCCTTTGGTTTTGTATTGGTCATGGTGGTTGACCCTGCCTTCTTAATAGTGATGTAAAGTAGGCTGACCTCATCAACATCTGTTTCTCCTTCTCCATTACTAGATCAGGATAATCGTAACCCCATTCCTCTTTCCAGAGATTTACGAAGCATGTTTGTCTGTTATGTCAGTAGCACATATATATAGTCACAGTTTGAATGGTCATAGTTAGACCATTAAGTCTGATGTAAAAACAAGTTAGATTTTAATCCAGAACTGTGACATAATGTAGTATTAATACAAAAGTGTATGCTGATTTTCTATTACATAGCCTTGTCTCTCTTTTTTTTTTTTTTTCTGGTGGGGGTATATATATAATTATAATTACAATATAGAGGGTATTTAGAATGTGCTGGACACTGAGCTGAACATTTTACAGGCATTTTTATCCTTTAACCCCACAACAATCCTAAGAGTTGCAAATGACTTATTATCACCATTTTGTATACATATATCTATCAATCTATATACATATACATATACATACATGCAAAAAAATATACATATGTTAACTTATGATACTACACATGTTTATTTAATAGAAACTTTGTTCCAGTCACTGTGATATTATCCTTATTGTAAAAAAAAAAAAAAAAAAAAGTAAGGATAATAACAATAAATAAGGTCCAGCACTGGCTTCCCAAAGTCGCTCTTTATACAGGGAGGCAAGTACTTATATAGGAGTAAGTAAAAAGTACTGTGAGATTTACAGTAAGGTGCTTAACTTATATTGTGAGATTTACCATAAGGTGCTTAACTTAGTCTAAAAGTTTAGGGGAGGTTTTCTGGAGCAATATTTTCTAAGCTGAGATCTAAAAAAAAAAAAAAGAGTAGAAGTTAACAAAGTAAAATGATATGATGTGGTATTAAGAATAGCATTCACAAACACTGGAAGATAAGAAAGAGTTCATATGGATCAATCTGCAAAAAAAAATTTCAGAATGACAACAGAATAGAGTTTAGTGACAGAGACTGGGAGGGAGGGAGAGAAGAGCTAGAGAAGTTAGTGGGAAGGAGAGGAAACATTATAAAATTATACTTGTAAAGCCATAGTATGAAGTTTGGCTTGTAACCCGTATGGAGGAAGTTACTAGAAAGTTTTAATTTTATTAAAAAAGACAGATATATATTTATTAATATTTGAGGGGAAAAATCCATTTGGTTCTTTGCCGATAGAATGGAGGTAGACAATTTTAGAGCTGAGATTTTAATCAAGTGAACATTAAAAGTTATTGAGGAAAGAGATGATGTGGCCTGAACAGAGATCATTCAATGGGGATGAAGTGAAGTAGCAAGTAGAGTCGAAAAAATATTTATCAGCACTGAATATATGTTGTCATTGGTAGGTTCCGTTGAGTCAGTTCCAGCTCATACCAATCAGTGCTGACTCATAGGGACCGTATGCACAACAGAACAAAACGCTGCCAGGTCCTGTGTCATCCTCACAATCGTTGCTACACTTGATCCAATTGTTGCAGCCACTGCGTCAATCCATCTTGTTCAAGGTCTTCTTTTTAGCTGACTGTCTACACGCGTACCTTGTTTTATTGAGCTTCACTTTATTGTGCTTTGCAGATACTGCTTTTTTTTTTTTTTTAATTGAAGGTTAGTGGCAACTCTGCGTCGAGCAATTCTATCGGTGCCATGTTTCCAACAGCATGTGCTCACTTTGTGTCTGTGCCACATTTTGGTAATACAATATTGCAAACTTTTTCATTATTGTTATATCTATTATGGTGATCTGTGATCAGTGATCTTTGATGCTACTATTGTAATTGTTTTGGAGCACCACAAACTCTGCCTATATTAGACAGCAAATGTAACTGGTGAAGGTTGTATGTGTTCTCACTACTCCATCGACCAGACATTCCCCCATCTCTCTCCCTTTCCTTGGTCTTCCGTATTTCCTGAGACATGACAAATTAAAATTAATAACCCTACAATAGCCCTTAAGTGTCCAAGTGCAAGGAAGAATTGTCATCTCTCACTTTAAATCAAAAGCTAGAAATGATTAAGCGTAGTGAGGAGGGCATGTCTAAAACTGAGACAGGCCAAAAGTAGGCCTCTTGCACCAAATGGTTAGCTAAGCTGTGGATGAAAAGGAAAAGTTCTTGAAGGAAATGAAGATTGTTGCTTCAGTGAACACACAAATGATAAAGAAACACAGCCTTTTTGCTAATATGGAAAAAGTTTCTTTGGCCTGGATAAAGATCAAACCAGCCACAATATTCCCTTAAGCCAAAACCTAATCCAGAGCAAGGCCCTAACTCTCTTTAATTCTATGAAGTCTGAGAGAGATAAGGAAATGGCAGAAGAAAACTTTGAACTAGCAGAGGTTGGTTCATGAGGTTTAAGGAAAGAAGCCGTCCATAAAAGTGCAAGATGTAGCAGTAAGTGCTAATGTAGAAGCTGCAGCAAGTTACCCAGAAGATCTAGCTGAGATAATTGATGAGGGCGGCTGCACTAAACAACAGATTTTCAGTGCAGACAAAACAGACTCGTATTGGAAGATGTCATCTAGGACTTTCATAGCTAGAGAGGGAAAGTCAACGCCTGGCTTCAAAGCTTTAAAGGACAGGCTGACTCTCTTGTCAGTGACTTTAAGTTGAAGCCAGTGCTCTCATACCAAGCCAAAAATCCAACGGTCCTTAAGAATTATGCTAAATCTACTCTGCCTGTGCTCTATAAATGGAACAA
Source organism: Loxodonta africana (assembly GCF_030014295.1). Classification (NCBI taxonomy): domain Eukaryota; kingdom Metazoa; phylum Chordata; class Mammalia; order Proboscidea; family Elephantidae; genus Loxodonta; species Loxodonta africana. The sequence continues at coordinate 47,641,059 of NC_087345.1, forward strand.
AAAAGCCTGGATGACAGCCTATCTGTTTACAGCACGGCTTACTGAATATTTTAGGCCCATTGTTGAGACCGCCTGCTCAGAAGAAAAGATTTATTTCAAAATATTACTGCTCACTGACAATATACATGGTCACCCAAGGGCTCTGATGGAGATTTACAAGGAGATTAATGTTGTTTTTATGCCTGCTAACACAATATCCATTCTGTAGCCCATGGATCAAGGAGTAATTTTGACTTTCAAGTCTTACTATTTAAGAAATACATTTCATAAGTCTATAGCTGCCATAGATACTGATTCCCCTGATGGATCTGGGCAAAGGAAATTGAAAACCTTCTGGAAAGGATTCACCATTTCAGATTTCGATAAGAACATTTGGGATTCATGGGAGGAGGTCAAAATGTCAACATTAACAGTAGTTTGGAAGGAGTTATTCCAACCCTCATGGATGACTTTCAGGGGTTTAAGACTTCAATCGAGGATGTAACTGCAAATGTGGTGAGAATACCAAGAGAACTAGAATTAGAAGTAGAGCCTGAAGATGGGACTGAATTGCTGCAATCTCATGGTAAAACTGTAATGGATGAGGAGAAGCTTCTTATGGATGAGCAAAGAAAGTGTTTTTTTGAGATGGAAACTACTCCTGTTGAAAAATACTGTGAACATGTTGAAAGGACAACAGATGATTTAGAATGTTACATAAACTTAGATGATAAAGCAGCGGCAGGGTTTGGCAGGGTTGACTCCAATTTTGAAAGACTTTCTACGTGGGTAAAATGATATCAAACAGTATCACATGCTACAGAGAAATCTTTCATGAAAGGAAGAGTCAATCAATGTGGGAAACTGCATTGTTTTCTTATTTTAAGAAATTGCTACAACCACCCCAGTCAATCTTCAAGAACCACCATCCTGATCAGTCAGCAGCCATCAACACTGATGCAAGACCCTCCACCAGCAAAAAGATTATGACTCACTGAAGGTAAGCTGATGGTTAGCATTTTTAGCAATAAAGTATTTTTTATTAAGGCATGTATATATATATATATATTTTAGATCTACTGCTATTGCACACTTAATAGACTACAGTATAATGTAAACACAACTTTTCTATGCACGGGGAATCAAAAAAATTTGTGTGACTCGCTTTATTATAATGTTTGCTTTATTACAGTGTTCTGGAAGCAAACCCACAATATCCTCAAAGTATGCCTGTACTTTACCAAGCATGAGTTCCTTCCCTGGGAACTGGTTTCCCTTGATAACATGTTCAAAGTAAGTGAGATGAAGTCTCCCTATCCTTGCTTCCAAGGAACATTCTGGCTGTACTTCTTCTAAAACAGATTTGTTCATTTTCCTAGCAGTATATGGTATATTTAATATCTTCATCAACACTGTATTTCAAATGCATCAGTTTTTCTTTGGTGGTCTGAATATATACTCCTGAATATGTACTCCTGAAGTTCATAGGAAAGAGCTAACCTGGACCTTATAAGGATATAAATAAAGCTATGAAAATGGGTGAACTATCCCAACAATATAAGAAATTTTTTTAAGAGTAGAATTAAGGATAGATCTTGAAAAATATCAACACTTAAGAAGAGCCAGAAGGAAATAAAAATAAAGACAGCCCAAATAAGTAGACAAAAACTAAGAAAGAAGTAATGTAATAGGAGCTAAGAAAAAGAGTATTTCATCCAGGCAGGAGGAAACAACAGTGTCAAACTCCATGCCAGTACATATGTGAAAAAAAATACCCTGAAAAGTATCCAAGTATCTAAAGGAGGCCATTAGAGACCTTGGAAAGAGCAGTTTCAGTAGAGTGGTGTGGGAAGAATATAAATTAGAAAGAGCTTAGGAATGAATTAGAAGTAAATTAGGGAGGACAAAACTCAAGCAGCCAATGTAAAGGAATAGAGTATATTAAGCAGAGGGGATGACTGGTGTTGGCAAAGACCTGCTCTGATGAATGAGTTGTCAAGAATTCTGACTAGGCACCGGAGAACTATCAGTGTAAACTGGGACTTATGCTTACGTACACTGTTTACCAGATGAAGTTTGGTACCTATTTTGCGTTTAAAATGACACTCAAACCACAACAGCATGCTGACTTAGCAAAGTGATTCATGCTTGATGGAGAGTTCTTCCCAAGTGCGCATGCAAAATAGAGCGTTAGGCTTCTAGTCATTCTTCAGTAAACATCTGCAACACTCAGTTGAAGGACTGGGGACATTAATCTTGGGTTGCCTACCCAACTGTGAAAACCAATTCAAATCCTTAGTTTTCTTTACTTGTAATGGTTTCACAAAAAAATGCTTGTCCTCTATCAGTGCAAGAAAACATTATAACAACTTCTATTTGAAATAATTCAATTTAAATATTTTTTCCGGAATTAAAAAAAAATAACTAAAGAAAAATACATATTTTATATATATATATATATATATATATATATATCATTGTGCTTTAAATGAAAGTTTACAAATCAAGTCAGTCTCTCATACAAAAATTTATGTACACCTTGCTATATACTCCTAGTTGCTCTCGGCTTAATGAGACAGCACACTGCTTCTCACCACCCTGTATTCCCTTGTCCGTTCAGCCAGCTTCTGTCCACCTCTGCCTTCTCGTCTCCCCTCCAGAAGGAAGCTGCCGACTTAGTCTCATGTGTCTACTTGAGCCAGGAAGCTCGCTCTTCACCAATATCATTTTCTATCTTATGGTCCAGTCCAATCTCTGTCTGAAGAATTGGCTTTGGGAATGGTTCCAGTCTTGGGCTGACAGAAGGTCTGGGGACCATGACCTCTGGGGTCCTTCTAGTCTCAGTCAGACCATTAAGTCTGGTCTTTTTACAAGAATTTGAGGCCTGCATCCCACTGCTCTTCTGCTCCATCAGGGATTCTCTGTTATGTTCCCTGTCAGGTTAGTCATTGGTTGTAGCCGGGCACCATCTAGCTCTTCTGGTCTCAGGGTGATGTAGTCCCTGATTTATGTGGCCCTTTCTGTCTCTTGGGCTCATAATTACCTTGTGTCTTTGGTGTTCTTCATTCTCCTTTGCTCCAGGTAAGTTGAGACCAATTGATACATCTTAGATGGCTGCTTGCTAGCATTTAAGACCCCAGGCACTGCTCTCCAAAGTGGGATGCAGAATGTTTTCTTAATAGATTTTAATATTCCAATTCACTTAGATGTCCCCTGAAACCATGGTTCCCGAACGCCTGCCCCTGCTACTCTGACCTTTGAAGCGTTCGGTTTATTCAGGAAACTTCTTTCTTCTGGTTTAGTACAGTTTTGCTGACCTCTCCTATATTGTGTGTTGTCTTTCCCTTCACCTAAAATGGTTTTTGTCTACTATCTCATTAGTAAATACTCCTCTCCCTCTTTCCCTCCCTCCCCACTCTCACAGCCATCAAAGAATATTTTCTTCTCTGTTTAAACTATTTCTTGAGTTCTTATAATAGTAGTCTCATGCAATATTTGTCCTTTTGCAACTGACTAATTTCACTCAGTATAATGCCTTCCAGATTCCTTCGCATTATAAAATGTTTCATGGATTCATCATTGTTCTTTATCGATGTGTAATATTCCATTGTGTGAACATACCATAATTTATTTATCCATTCATCCATTGATGGGCACCTTGGTTGCTTCCATCTTTTTGCTTTTGTAAACAGTGGTGCAATGAACATGTGTGTGCATACATCTGTTTGTGTAAAGGCTCTTATTTCTCTAGGATATATTCCAAGGAGTGGGATTGCTGGATAGTGTGGTAGTTCTATTTCTAGCTTTTTAAGGAAGCGCCAAATTGATTTCCGAAGTGGTTGTACCATTTTAAATTCCCACCAACAGTGTATAAGTGTTCCAGTCTCTCCACAGCCTCTCCAACATTTATTATTTTGTGTCTTTTGGATTAATTCCAGCCTTGTTGGAGTGAGATGAAATCTCATTGTAGTTTTGATCTGCATTTCTCTGGTTGCTAATGATCCTGAGCATTTCCTCATGTATCTGTTAGCAGCCTGAATGTCTTCTTTGGTGAAGTGCCTGTTCATATCCTTTGCCCATTTTTAAATTGGGTTATTTGTCTTTTTGTAGTTAAGTTTTTGCAGTATCGTGTAGATTTTAGAGATCAGACTCTGATCGGATGTATCATAGCTAAAAACTTTTTCCCAGTCTGTAAGTAATCTTTTTACCCTTTAGGTGAAGTCTTTGGATGAGCATAGGTGTTTGATTTTTAGGAACTCCCATTTATCTAATTTCTCTTCTGGCATTTGTGCTTTTTTAATAATGTCTTATGTATTGTTTATGCCATGTATTAGGGCTCCTAGCTTTGTCCCTATTTTTTCTTCCATGATCTTTATCGTTTTAGATTTTATTTTTAGGTCTTTGATCCATTTGAAGTTAGTTTTTGTGCATGGTGTGAGGTATGGGTCTTGTTTAACTTTTTTTTGCAGATGGATACCCAGTTGTGCCAGCACCATTTGTTAAAGAGACTGTCTTTTCCCCATTTAACTCACTGTGGGCCTTTGCCAAATATCAGCTGCTCATATGTGGATGGATTTATGTCTAGATTCTCAATTCTGTTCCATTAGTCTATGTATCTGTACCAGGCTGTTTTGGCTACTGTATAATATAAAAATTCATATATTTTTATGGACAACTAAACCCACAATAGTCTTCAAAGCAAACTCTATATAATCTATAAGAAACTTTTACTTTTGTCCATTTCCATGTATGTTTATTGTTATTACTATTGCTACCATTATTATATACATTATTTTGAATATAGAAAATAGGTTGTCATTGTCAAGTACCAATAACGGCAGCATGTTTAGTTACCAGTGAAAGCATCCTATTAATCCATTACAAAACATATCATAAAGCTGTACATATTAGAAAGTAAGTCACAAACTTTTGAAGCCATGAAAAGAATATGGCTGAGCAGCTTTTTATGGGTTTTAATTGTAAGAAATAGTAGAAAAAAATAATTTATACATATACTTAGTACAGTTTTGTTTGACAGGAAAACCTTATTACGAAAAACTTGCATGGCTCAAAAGGAAAAAAAAAATCAGTTCTTTTGATGAGATTTTTAAACAAAATTAGGAATATTGCTAGATGCTTATACGTATTTGTAAAGGGAATTCCTAATCATAATGAAAAAGAACAAGTGATAAAATGAATGACATCATCTTCTACTTTACTATTATCAAGGATCTTAAATCACCCTTCTCTCTGATTATAGCAGAAATTGTCCTGGAATACATCAAGGCCAAGATGATATAACAGTAAAACCTAGCAACTCAGTGGGAGATTAAAGGTTCCAGTCCTTGAAACACAGCAAGACTGTCACCTATCAAATGCTGCACCTTTGGAGTCCTTGTAATAAAGTTGTGAGGACTAATCTAATGTGCCATTAACATCAAAGTGTCTGCCAGCCTTACAATATTGGTTTTCCTTTAAACATCTTGAGTGCTAACCACCTGGCTTGGTTCCAGACTCTTAGTTCCTTATGGGGTAAGCACTGAGACATTATCATTGAAACTTAGTGCTTTGAAAACAGACTTGCATATAATCTGTTTGTAGAAGAAGGAATTGTTTCCTGCAAATTACCACTTTCTTTTCTAAAACATGTTTAAGAAAGTGCCAAATCAGGCAGCAAAGACATTAGTTGTGCAAAATTCCTAAGATTCCACCTCACATGGTTCAACAGAGGGGACTGTAACCTAGATTCCTCAGCCCCTACATGCATTATTAAGTCTTTGCACCAGTGCTGGCATTTTATAGCCAATTGTTCTACAGTTTTTTAGGACTTACCTACCATTGAACATTATAAGTAATATCAAGATCTGATTGCTGTATGAGATCAAGGAGTGTTTCTCTCTTCTCGTGGTGTCAAATAGCATCTTACAATGTCCAGTCATAAATATTCTACATCAGAGGATGGTAGCATTAAAAAAAAAAAAAAAAAAATCCTACCATCTCACTTGTGAAACTTATTGTCTCCTCTTAAAAAAAAAAAAAAAAAACCTAGCAGTCAATTATTTTCAGTGTTTTCTTCTTGATATGAAAAACAGGTACATGAACATTCACTGACTTGCTACAAGCTAGGCGTATTGTTACTGTTAGGTGCCGCAGGGTTGGCTCCAATGCATAGTGACGCTATGTACAAAAGAATGAAACTTTTCCAGGTCTTGTACTATCTGCACTGTTGTTGCTATGTTTGAGTCCATTGTTGCAGCCACTGTGTCAATCCATCTCATTGAAGGTCTTCCTCCTTTTCTCTGACCCTCTACTTTACCAAGCATGATGTCCTACTCCAGGGAATGATCCCGCCTGATAATATGTCCAAAGTAAAGGAGGCAAAGTCTCCTCATCCTCACTTCTAAGGAGCATTCTGGCTGTACTTCTTACAAGACAGATTTGCTCGTTCTTCTGAGAGTCCACAGTACACTCATATTCTTCGTCAACACCATAACTCCCAGTCATCAATTCTTCTTCAGTCTACCTTATTCATTGTCCTGCTGTCACATTCATGTGAGCTGATTGAAAGTACCATGGCTTGGGTCAGGCATACCTCAGTCCTCAAGGTGACATCTTTGCTTTTCAGCACTTTAAGGGAGCCACTGTTAATTAGACTTTCAGTTTTACTGGATAAAAATAACAAATAGACAATAGTATTAGGTAGCATAGGTTGAGCACTTAAGTTGTACTAGGCGCTCTTCTTAATTTTATGTGTGTTTTACTTCATTCATCCACACCACAGCCGTCTGAGGTAGGTATAATTTTTCTCATGTTCTTATGAGAAAACTGAAAGAATAAATAGTTCAAGAACACACAGTCAGTGATTGAGTCAGGGTTCAAACCAAGGCACCCTGGCCTCAGATCGTGTGCACTTAAGTACTCTACTTAACTGACCACCTTGGGAGTGATGTATTAATTCCTTTGAGAAGAAACTTCTTGAACCACTTGTAAGTATTTTCATAGTCAAACACACACACACCAAAGAATATTGAGTTAATGTTGAGTTGTTGAATAAACCAAAAAAAAAAAAAAAAAACTCTTTGCCATGGAGTCAATTCCAACTCATAGCAACTCCATAGGACAGAGAACTGCCCCACAGGATTTCCAAATTTTTGCTGGTAGATTTGGACTCCTGATATTTTGGTTAGCAGCCGAGCTCTTAGCCACTGTGCCAGGGCTCTTGTTGAATAAACACATATAATTTTCAATTTTAAAAAATTTGCATAAAGAGAGAACTAATCAGATATGTGGAACCCTGTCAATGAAAATTGGCAAACTTACAGCAAGTGACTTAACACCATTAAGGTTCGATTTCCTAATTCCTAATAACACTTGCTTTTGTTAGAGAGTGTGTTGTTTGGAATTAAATAATACAGTGAACATGGATATTCATTCTCAAGTTTAAGTCCCTATACAAATGCAAAAGAATATAATTTTACCAAAATGAAAATTGGAATTAAAATTCTATACTCTATATGAGCTGGGCAAGTCTAACAGAATTAAAAAAAAAAAAATGTTACATTTTAAGTCACTTGTCAGATGTTCATAGAAGCAAAAAATATAGGTTCCGAGGTTTTTCAGTCCTACACGGCAAAATAAAATTGTTATTTATTAGCATTTAGATTATGATAATTGCTGTACCGATTTTATTTCCAGAACTAGATTCTTCTTTGGTTAGTTAAACACCACCTCAGAAAATCCCAGTTCCATTCTAAATGTTATAGAGATAAATGGTTAGATAGGCAGGTGACTAGAAAGGCAGAACATAGCCCACAGGTTAGGTGCACATATATAAATAAAATGGGAGCTTTGCATATACACCAAGTATATGAGAATTCACAGAAAGAATAAAACTCTTTCAAATGGATCTCATCTAAGGATAAGCTACCTCTTTTAGCTTAAAAATTGCTTTGCCCCTGAAACATTCTTTTTTCAACTATGTGGAAAATATCATTTCTGCTACTTCTTAAGCAAATAATTTGCTAAAGGGTATGTTTTAGAATGTTTCTATTAGTGGGGAGAATTTTGATTTACAATCTTCACAGATTTCTAACACATTATATCTGATTACCAGAACCATCTATGATATTAAAACTTCAAACATGATTTTTTGATAGGTTATTATTGTTATTATTTTCATTTTGAACATGCTCTTCTAGCACCTCAACTATGCTAGACATCCATTACTGCTCATGATTGTGTTGACCCTGAGAAAATGTAGTAAGGGAGGGGATGACCTGTTCATAATGCAATGGAAATTACTTTTCCCATTCGGCACATGAATTAGGAAGAAAGTAAAAAAGTTGGGATGTTAGAAGTAGATTGTCATCTGATAAAGGTCAAACTTCCAGAGATTCTTTTGCTACAAATCTGGGGAAAGAAACTAGTCAAAATTCTTTTTTTATCCTGCAGACAGCAGTGGTGAAATTCCTTTTGTGTTACTCAGACTTTTTTCTTTGGGAGTTTTCCAGTATACACACATGAAACCACAATTTATTATTGTGCCTTCAATTCTTTTTTACTGATTAGCATAACAATGGGTTAGCATCGTCACCTTTTCCTTTGTGGCAAATTCTGCTTTTCTACTACATAATTAGAGTAACTGTCACTAGATACATTTTGTTTTCTCCCAAAGATGACCAGTTGAACTGAAATTTATCTTCACAAGCATTATAATTTAAGTGCTAATAATGTCTTTGAGTTAAAGGGTAAATGAAATTGAAAAGGTCAAAACCTATCTGGCTTCCTTTAAATGTCTGATTGCTTGTTTACTTAAATTTATTTTATTTGAAATACCAAGACATTTGCCCTTTTCATGTAGATTGTATGACTCATTGATATTTATTTCCGACATTCATTTATTCCAAAATTATGTTGCCCAGTCGATCTATGTGTTTATAAAAGTCAAGTAGGAGACACTTCTTACCTTCAAGTAATGCACAATCTGGTAGATAGAAATAAAAGTAGATAGAAATAATCATGTAATAAAAGATAACAGCCACATTCTTAGTTGTTTTTTTTTTTTTTTTTAGCTCATTCACCAGACATTTTTAAAGTTCCCACTATATGTCAGGCTCTGTTCTGGAGTCTGGGGAAGTATCAGTAAATAAAACCTACAAAGATCCTTGTCCTCATACATCTATTGGGAAGCAACTATAATGTTTTAGATTTTTACACTATCAATTAGATTAGCATCTTTTCTTCCCATGGGAATTTACCAAAACATGGATGTGCAAACATGGTTTTAGAGAAACAGTAACATTTCCTCCTCCCTGCAATAAGGACCTTAGTTTGTGTTGCTCGTATAGAAAAGACATCTATGTAATCATATTATGCTTTGACTTACACTGTGCTTTGCTACAATATATATAAGCTTCTATTTTGCTTACATAAGTAGAGTATAATTCTGTTTTCTACTTCATAAACCAAATTCTCCTTCATCACTTTCACCGTGAAGTTTCTCCTACTGTCCCTGACAGAAGTCTACTCTAATATGCCCTTGAAAACTCTTAACTCTTTTTTCCATCTCTTTTATGACGTCCATTTAATTTACACTGATATGTAATGATGTGCTTTCTTATATCCTTATTTCCTAGCTTGCTACTTACAGGCAGAAACCATGTGATAGTCATCATTCCATTACTTCTTGGGCCTAGCATAGGATACAGCTCATAAGGAGTAAAACCATTGCTGTATGTATTAAATTGAAATATAATCAATCTGCATTAAGAATCAGAACAAGAACACACACACATGCACAAACAATATTCTCCATTCTTTGCCTCTAATTCTCAATTTCAATTTCGGCATGATTTTGAATCATGTGTTCATGTGCATATAAATAATTTGATTCCTCCTTTCTTCTCATGATAGATATACAACCATAGTTTCTAATTTCTGTAATCGCTATTTTCCTGAAGAACAAAGAAAAAAAGTACCAGATTAAAATGTCTGTTATTTATTGTATCAATGTAAATGTTTTAAGCACCTTAGTTGCAATTCATGTTTTAAGAAATATGTATTTTTATAGTCATGTTTAGTGTTGTATTTTGTGATTACATGTATCTATATCATTGTATGAGAGGATGCAGCTATGATATAGTTAATAATTCATTATTTACATTTTCATTATTCATGTGCTTTCCATTTTGTTTGAATGCCTGTGATCTTTAATATTCTGGCTGCTCATTAATTTATAAATAATAACAATTATAGTATATGAAGCAAAATTAGGAAAAGCATCATACTAATTATTTTATCTTTCCAAATCCGCATACATTTCATGATCCCTCAGGACATAAGAAGCCATAAATTCACATTTTCTTGGCAGTGGCTTTGATAATCCCCGAAAACATTCACTACATAGTGGGGAGTGTTTCCCTAAGGAGCTAGTCAATCGATGGGCTCTGTTCGTTTAGTTTGACTTTGCTGATCTTAACAAGAATTAATTCTCCTAACTGTAGTGAATATATAAGTACTATAATGACATACCTCTAACTATTCCTTGCTGAAGCATGATAGTAGAATGTCTGTGATAGATCTATCAAGAATTTATTAAATGAGGGTCTAAATTACTCAGAACACCAACTTACGCTCAAGAGAGTCATGCCTGAGTCCAAAAGGAAGGGTGCTATTAATAAGTAGGACTATGTATTAAATCTTCAATGAGGCATGGGGAGGTCATGTTAACATGTAAATGAGAATGGCACCAGTGGTGATGACCAATACATTCTCCCCTTTGGGTTACTATTGATGCACATTGGTTATGAAATAAACCCTCTAAGCTGTGGGAGACAGTTGTTCCTAGGAGAGGTACATCTGGAGGGCATCACAGCAGTACCTCATGTTTATTAGTGCTTGAGGCAGGCTTTAGAAGCAATGCAGATGGAAAAAGCAGTCACACAGGCAGTCTCAAAAGGTACTGCAGTTATGAGCCAATACTGGAGAGGAAGAAAATGATAGAAGCCACATAAAAGACTATTTCATGAGTACAGATGTGCTAATAAGCAAGGAGCAAGGTAGGCAAATCCCAATTTTATTGCTAACTGCATGATAAGGATCAGCATGGATCCAATTCCCAACAGTAAATGGATCTAGTCCCCATTTTCCTACATCTCTTTCCTTGTTGCCAGACACTTATGGGTACCTTCTCAAACCTGCAGCAATCCAGAACTGAATTGGAGCTCAAAAATTAGAAGGACTCTGCCCTTCAGATTGGATATCCATGCAGCGCTTCTCTGAATTAGCCTCCTCCAACTAAATCAGAGTTCGCTAGTTAAAAGGACTCAGTTCTTCTGACTGCCAAATAGGAAGATGACAACCCTTGCTGTCTTGGTCTGGAAGCTCCTCTGAAACCTGTTCACCATGGGTTATCCTGCCAGTATTTGACATACCTGTGGCAGAGCTTCCACCATCACAGCAACATACACTAGGAAGAAGAATGTGGCAGTCTCTTTCTGAAAAAATCAACCAGTGAAAGCCTTATGACTAGCAGCAGAATGTTGTCTGATATAGTGCTAGAAGATGAGCCCCTCAGGTTGGAAGGCACTCAAAATAAAGCTGGGGAAGAGCTGCCCCCTCAAGGTAGATTCAAACTTAAAGGCATGGGTGGAGCAAAGCTTTTGAGACCTACATTTGCCGATTTGGCATTACTCAAAATGAGAAGAAACAGCTGAAAACATCCATCAATAATGTGTAATGTATGAAGTATGAATCAAGAAAAATTGGAAGTCATCAAAAATGAAATGGAACTCGTAAAGATCAATATCCTAGTCATTAGTGAGATGAAATAGACTGGTATTGGCCAATTTGAATCTGACAATCATATGGTCTGCTATTCTGGGAATGACAAATTGAAGAGGAATGGCATCGCATTCATTGTTAAAGAGAACATTCCAAGATCTATCCCGAAGTACAATGTTGTCAGTGATGGGATAATATCCACATGCCTACAAGGAAGAATAATTAGTAAGACTATTATTCAAGTTTATGCACCAACCATTAAGGCCGAAGATGAAGAAATAAAGATTTTTATCAACATCTTCAGTCAGAAATAGAGCAAACATGAAATCAGGATGCATTGATAATTAATAGTGATTGGAACGCAAATGTTGGAAACAAAGGAGAAGGATTTGTATTTGAAAAATACGGCCTTGGTGATAGAAACGACACTAGAGATAGCATAATGGAATTTTGCAAAATCCAGTTCTTATTCACTGAAGATGTCTTTTTCAACAACATAAAAACAAAATAAACAGTGACCATACACGTGGACCTCACTACATGGAATGCACAGAAGACAAATCGACCACATCTGTGGAAAGAGACAATGGAGAAGCTCAATATCATCAGTCAGAATGAGACCAGGGGCCAACTGTGGAAAAAAAAACAGACCATCAATTGTTCATATGCAAGTTCAAGTGTAAGCTGAAGAAAATGAGTCCGCGAGAGCCAAAATATGGCCTTGAGTATATCCCACCTGAATTTATAGACTATCTCAGCAATAGATTGGACGTACTGAACATTAATGACCAAAGACCAGATAAGTTATGGGATGACATCAAGCATATCACACGAGGAAAGCAGAAGGTCATTAAAAAGACAGGAAAGAAAGAAAAAAACAGAATGTATATATCAGGAGAGACTCAGAAATTTGCTCTTGAATTTAAAGCAGCTAATGACGAAGTAAAAGAGCTGAACAAAAGATTTAAAAAAGAGTGTCTCGAGAAGACAAAATAAAGTATTATAATGAAATTTTCAAAGACCTGGAGTTAGAAAACCTAAAGGGAAGAATACACTCGGCATCTCTCAAGGTGAAAGAACTGAAGAAAAACTTCAAGCCTGGAGTTGCAATATTGAAGCATTTTACGGACAAAATATTGAACAACACAGATAGTATCAAAAGAAGATGTAAGAATACACAGAGTCACTGTACCAAAAAGAATTGTTCTATGTTCAACCATCACAGGAGGTAGCATATTATTAAGAACCAAAGGTCTTGAAGGAAGAAGTCCAAGCTTCACTGACGGCATTGGCGAAAAACAAAGCTCCAAGAATTGACAGAATGCCAGCTGAGATGTTTCAACAAATAGGTGCAGTGTTAGAGGTGTTCACTTCTCTATGCCAAGAAATTTGGAAGACAGCTACCTGGGTAATTGACTGGAAGAGATTGATATTTGTGCCCTTTCCAAAGAAAGGTGATCCAACAGAATGTGGAAATTATGGAACAATATAATATATCATATGCAAGTAAAATTTCAATGAAGATAATTCAGAAACAGTTGCAACAGTTTATCATTAGGAAATGCCAGAAATTCAAGCCTGGTTTAGAAGAGGGACAAGAGATATCATTGCTGATGTCAGATGGATCTTGGCTGAAAGCAAAGAATGGCATAAATATATTTACAAGTGTTTTATTGACTATGTAAGGTCATTACACTGTGTGGATCTTAATAAATTATGGATAACATTGAAAAGAATGGTAATTCCAGAACACCACTTAATTGTGCTCACATGAAACCTGTACATAGACCAAGAAGTAGTCATTCGAACAAAACAAGGGAATACCACGTAGTTTAAAATCAGGAAGAATGTGAGTCGGGGTTGTATCCTTTCACCAATATTATTCAATCTGTAGGCTGAGTAAATAATCCTAGAAGCTGGACTATGTGAAGAAGAATGTGGCATCAGGATTGGAAGAGGACTCATTAACAACCTGCAAAATGCAGATGACAGAACCTAGCTTGCTGAAAGTGAAGAGTACTTGAAGCACTTACTGGTGAAGATCAAAGACTACATCCTTCAGTATTGATATCACTCCAACATAAAGAAACCAAAAATCCTCACAACTGGACCAGTTAAACAACATCTTGATAAATGTAGAAAAGATTGAAGTTGTCAAGGACTTCATTTTACTTGGATCCACAATCAATGCTTATGGAAACAGTACTCAAGAAGTCAAATGACACATTGCATTTGGCAAATCTGCTACAAAAGACACATTTAGTGTATTAAAAAACAAATAGGTCACTTTAAGTTCTAAAAGGTGCACCTGACCCAAGTCATGGTGTTTTCAGTCACCTCATAAGCATGTGAAAGCTGGACAATGAATAAAAGACCAAAAAAGTATTGATCACTTTGAATTATGGTGTTGGTGAAGAATACCAAATGTACTATGGACTGCCAGAAGAACAAACAAAAATACGTCTTGAAAGAAGTACAGCCAGAATGCTTCTTAGAAGCAAGGATGGCAATATTTCGTCTCAAATGCTTTACAGGTGTTATCAGGAGGGACCATTCCCTGCATAAGTACATCATGCTTAGTAATGTAGAGAGTCAGTGAAATGGATTGACGCAGTGACTGCAACGATGGGCTCAAGGATAGCAACAATTGTGAGAATGTTGCAGGGCTGGGCAGTGTTTCCTTATGTTGTTCATAGGATCGGGGCACTACGAATCAGGATTGACTCTATGGGACTTAACAACAACAAGGCCTTGCTGGGACTCGCTGTGCCCTCTGGGTTCGTTAATTTACTGGAATGGCTCACAGAATTCATGGAGACTATCTATACTGAGAATTACTGATTTATTATAACCAGAAAGGATACAAACTAAGAAACACATCAGGCATGGTCTGTGAGGGATCCCAACAAGAGACTTTCATTATCTCCAGAGAAGTGCCACCTTCTCTAGAGTGCATGCTCTACCAATCCAGGAAGTCCCTGAACTCCCAAGATTCCCTCTTCATAGACTGTATTCTAGCCATACAGAATATTTGCTTACTCTTCAGATATATCTCACACCTGAGGCCAATGCAAATTCCGTTCTGACATGAGACATTATCATTCTAGTCGTTCTTTAAATCTCAACTTAGAATCTAGGAAGCCTTCCATGTAGCAATCCTCAAATTGCTCCTATCTTTGTACTTATCATATGACATTGCATGTAATTCTTTCCTTTCTGCTACCAGACTGTGCATTCCTCACATGATGGTATTATAGTCCCAGTACTTATAGGTAAACTATTGTATATTATGTATTTACATAGATGCATTATTACATGCTATTGAAATTTATTTAATTTTTGCTTTTTCCTTCCCCAGCAAAATTCAGTGAGTATTTATTAAGCTTTTGCACATTTGCATAGTAAATTTGCATTTAGAATTCTATGGTGTATTTAGAGTTAAAACTGTCAGAACCACTTTTATTTAAGGTTGAGGTTAACTTCTACACGAGAGAGTGCAAGTTGAAATAGCCAGCTTCAAAACAAAAATCTCTTCGTGTGTGTGATATTAGAAGAAAAGATAGAAAAAATAGGTAGGATATAAGAAAGCATATTAATGATAATAAAATTCCAAAATCCTGGATGTTCACTTTGAGTTTAATCATTATGAAGAGATTAAAATTAAGAGCATTCATGGACTATTATCATCTTGCTAGCTGAGAATTTTTTTTTTATGACATTCCATAATTAACTCAAACATGTTCTTTGAAGTTTGACTTCCATACAAATAGGAAGGTTTAATTGAGATGGATGGAAACACGTTTTGCAATAAAACAATGTGACAAAAAGAGAGGCTTTTTTTTTTCTCTTATTTTATTCGATGTCAGGAATATATAATAGAAAAATATGTCACTTTGAATGGAGAACAGAGTATAATTAAATTTAGTCTTACTTGAAACCTTCGTTTCAATTTGATTTTCAGTTAACTAAAACTCATTGTTTAGTTTAAAATGTGGTTTCTTACCTGCTCAAAGGGATACATATTTCAAGTGCCACAACTGACTTTTAAATATATCTTCAGTTCCAAGTGACCATAGTTTACCTTAAATTAGAGCTAATTCTCTTTTAAAAGGGAGATATGTTTTTCTGACCTCATATTTTTCTTTCTCAGAGAATTTATATATATATATATTATACTGTGATTATGTCTGTGTGATGTGTACTATATCAGAGTCTATGAAAATTCCTATTTCTGACTTATACATTGCTTGTTTATCAAAAACATAAAAACAGCAACAATCATTCAGAATTCTGAATAATTCTAAATGAACTAAATTTATTGAAAATACTGTCCTTGAGTGTGTGTGCATGCTCTCAAGTGTATATGAATGAATTTTTATGCAAATGATGAGCACTTTCTATGTTTGGAAAACCCTGGTGGCATAGTGGTTAAGTGCTGCGGCTGCTAACCAAAGGGTCGGCAGTTTGAATCCACCAGGTGCTCCTTGGAAACTCTGTGGGGCAGTTCTAGTCTGTCCTATAGGGTCGTTATGAGTCGGAATCGACTCGATGGCACTGGGCTTGGGTTTGGGTTTCTATGTTTGTTTGGCAACAGTTCCCATCCAAAGGTATTTTTATAAGCGTACTATGTTAATTTTTTACAGCAACATGTAAAAAAAATTGACATAGCAGTGCTTACCAAACTATGGTTGGGGGCAGGGGAGGGCAGTTGGCAAACAAATGTAGACAGTGCACGTTATTTGTGTAAAAATATGGTATATGAGTAAGCATGTACTGTCGAATAAGGTGGAGAATGCAAAGATACCCTATTTGTTCTTGAAAGATCTTGCTCTTTTGTTATGAATACAACCTTGGGAGGATGCCAGAAATTGATAAAAACGGCCTAGAAATTATGTCATATAAGCTCCCATATATAAAACACACGGTTCTAGGAAAAAGGAATGGTAGGATTGGCATCCATGAATCTGTGGATTATTTTTAGTTTTAGATATACTTATGCTATAGCTTGCTCCAGAACGCATTTATGGGGCTTTTATAAGTCATAGAATACTCACGGAAAACAATCCCCAGCACATAATGTAAAATCTAGTATCAGGTTCTCCAGGACTGGCAAAGAGAGGTAGGTCATGAAGATTCTTTGAAGGTCATAGAACCTGAGAACAAAATCTACAAGCAACTAATAGAGTGCAATTTGACCTAACTTTAGAGTTAGGACATAAAGTCCAAACGACAAAAGCTTACTTGCATCATTCAGCAAATACTCACTGTGCCTATAACTTGTTTCAAGTATTGTTTTAAACACTGAGAATACAGCAGTGAACAGGACAGACAAGGTCCATACCCTCATAAAACTTACTTACAAAAGACTATAAATACGGACATACCTTGGAGACATTGCAGGTTCAGGTACAGACTGCGGCAATAAAGCGCATATTGCAAAAAGCAAGTCACACAAATTTTTTGGTTTCCCAGTGCATATAAAAATTTGATCAACTACAGTGTAGTGTAAACATAAGTGTGCAATATCATTACATCTAAACAGTAGATAAATCGTAATTTGGTGAAGGATAACACAGTACACAATATTGGGGAAGTCAGTACAACTTGACAAAGGCAAACTTGTAGAAGCTTCACAGACACATCCAAACTTCCTGAGAGACTGAGTTACTAGGCTGAGAGCTCGGGACCATGGTCTCAGAAGACATCTAGCTCAACTGGCATAACATAGTTTTTAAAGAAAATGTTCTACATTCTACTTTGGTGGTAGCATCTGGGGTCTTAAAAGCTTGTGAGTGGCCACCTAAGGTCCCACTCCATCTAGAGAAAGGGAAAATGAAGAAAACCAAAGAAACAAGAGAAAGATTAGTCCAAAGGACTAATGGACCACAACTACCACAGCCTCCACCAGACTGAGTCCAGCACAACTAGATGGTGCCAGGCTACCACCACCGACTGCTCTGACAGGGATCACCATAAAGGCCCCTGGACCGACTGAGGGAAAAATGTAGAACAAAATTCAAACTCACAAAATAATACCAGACTTACTGATCTGACAGACACTGGAGAAATTCAAGGAGTATGGCCCCCAAACGCCCTTTTAACTCAATACAGTACTCACTCCTGAAGTTTACCCTTCAGCCAAAGATTAGACAGATCAATAAAACAAACAATAAGACTGTAGTTCAACCATGTGTATGAGACTAAATGGGCAGACCAATCCCAAAGCAAGGGCAAGAGAAGGCAGGAAGGGAAAGGAAAGTTGGATGAATGGAAATGGGCAACCCGTGGTCAAAAAGGGGAGTGTGTTGACACATCATGGGGTTGGCAACCAATGTCACAAAGCAACATGTGTATTAATTGCTTAATGAGAAATTAAGTTGCTCTGTAAATTTCTCCTAAAGCATGATTAAAAAAAAAAATGAGTAAAGTAAAACTGGGGAAATCTGAATAAAATGAGTGGATTGTATCAAAAAAAAGATATGCAATCATTAGCTATAAAACCACCACTGATTAAATATGAAATCAACCCTGAAAAAAGGTACATACCTTAATTAAAAAAATACTTTATTGCAAAAAATGCTAACCATCATCTGAGCCTTCAGAGAGTCATACTTTTTTGCTGGTGGAGGGTCTTACTTTAATGTTGGTGGCTGCTGACTGATCAGGTTGGTGGCTGCTGAAGGTTGGGGTGGTTATCCACAGTAGAACTTTCAAAATTGGAGTAAATCTTCTCAAACTCTGCCACTGCTTTATTGGCTAAGTTTATGTAATATTCTAAATCCTTTGTTGTCACTTCAACAATATTCATAGCATCTTCACCAGGAGTAGCTTTCATCTCAAGAAACCACTTTCTTTGCTCATCCATAAGAATCAACTCCTCATCTGTTACAGTTTTATCATGAGATTGCAGCAGTTCAGTCGCATCTTCAGGCTCCACTTCTAATTCTAGTTCTCTTGTTATTTCTACCACGTCTGCAATTATTTTCTGCACTGAAGCTCTGAACCTCTCAAAGTCATCCATGAGGGTTGGAATCAACTTCTTCCTAATTCCTGTTAATGTTAATATTTTGACCTCCTCCCATGAATCATGAATGTCGTTAAATGCATCTGAAATAGTGAATCCTTTCCAGAAGGTTTTTAATTTACTTTGTCCAGATCCATGAGAGGAATCAATATCTATGGCAGGTATAGTCTTATGAAATGTATTTCTTAAATAATAAGATTTGAAAGTCAGAATTACTCCTTGATCCCATGGGCTGTAGAGTGGGTATTGTGTTGGCAGGCATAAAAGCAACATTAATCTCCTTGTACATCTCCATCAGAGCTCTTGAATGAGCAGGTGCATTGTCAATGAGCAGTAAAAGGAATCTTTTTTCCTGAGCAATAGGTCTGAACAGCGGGCTTAAAATATTCAGTACACCATGTTGTAAACAGTTGTGCTGTCATCCAGGCTTTGTTGTTTCATGTATAGAGCACAAGCAGAGCAGATTTAGCATAATTCTTAAAGGCCCTAAGATTTTTGGAATGGTATATGAGTATTGGCTTCAACTTAAAGTCAGAAGCTGCATTAACACCTAATAAGAGAGCCAGCCTGTCCTTTGAAGCTTTGAAACAAGGCATTGACTTCTCCTCTCAAGCTGTGAAAGACCTAAATGGTGTCTTCTTCCAGTATAAGGCTGTTTTGTCCACATTGAAAATCTGTTGTTTAGTGCAGCCCCCTTCATCAGTTATCGTAGCTAGATCTTCTGGATAACTTGCTGCAGCTTCTCCATTAGCACTTGCGACTTCACCTTCCACTTTTATATTATAGAGATGGCTTCTTTCCTTAAACTCTATGAACCAACCTTTGCTACTTGCAAATTTTTCTCCTGCAGCTTCCTCACCTCTCTCAGCCTCCATAGACTTGAAGAGAGTTAGGGCCTTGCTCTGGATTAGGCTTTAAGAGAATGTTATGGCTAGTTTGATCTTTATCCAGACTAATAAAACTTTCTCCATATCAGCAACAAGGTTATTTCACTTTCTTACCATTTGTGTGTATTCAGGAACTTTTCCTTTGCATTCCCAACTTGGCTAACTGGTCCAGGGGACCTAGCCTTTGTCCTATTGTAGCTTTTGACATACCTTTCTCACTAAGCTTAATCATTTAAAGATTCTGATGTAAAGTGAGAGATGTGCAACTCTTCCTTTCACTTCAACAGTTAGAGGCCATTTAGGTTTATTAATTGGCCTAATTTCGATATTGTCATGTCTCAGGGAATGGGGATGCCCTAGGAAGGGGAGAGAGATGGAGGAATGACTGGTCTGTGAAGTAGGCAGAACACACACAACATTTATTAAGTTCACCGTCTTACGCTGGCTTGGTTCATGGTGCCCCACAACAATTACAATAGTAATATCAAAGATGCTGATCGTAGATCACCATAGTACATATAATAATAAACAAAAACTTTGAAATATTGTGAGAATTACCAAGCTGTGACACAGAGACACAAAGTGAGCACATGCTGTGGAAAAATGGCACTGATAGACTTGCTTGACACAGAGCTGCCACAAATCTTCAATTTTTAAAAAACACAATATATATGAAGCACAATAAAGTGAAGTGCAATAAGATGAGGCATGCCTGTAAACAAGGAGAATTCAATTATCAGCAACTGTCATTAAGAAAATAAAATAGGGTAATGTGATGGAGACTAAATAGGGTTGATAGGGAAAGACATATTTGGTGATTTGATCTGAGCAGATAATGACAATCATAATCTGGGGTGTCTACAAAAGGTACAAAGACCAAAAATGGAAGTGACCTTAGAGAGCTAGGGAAATAGAGATAAATTCAGTATATTTGGATTATAGTGAGTAATAGGTAGAATGGTTAGAGATGAGGTCAGAAAAGTGGGGCCAAGACAAGATGCTGTTGAGTCCAGAAGCCCATAGAGGAATGGGGTGCTATCCAAAACACAATGGTATGTAAGGAAGAATTTGATACGAGCTGATGAAGTTTTATAAAGATCACTAAGTACCTGAGTGTGGAATAGATTATGTGGATACATGATGGAAGCAGGAAGACCCCACAGAAGGCTATTAGAATAGTCTAGTAAAGGGGCGGCGGCTACTTAATTATAGAAAGTCATATAGAGAGTGAGAAGATAGGAACTTCTTCCAGAAATTTGATTTATTTTCCTTTACATAACTTATGCTTCCCATTTTCTGTCAGTTTCTACAGGTCTATCTCTTTTCATTTTAGTTTGAATGGGAAAAAACCCTCTTTAAACTCATGCCATACAATCAGATATGTATATAGGATATATGCATAGTGGTAAATACAATTCTTAGAATAATAATAAAAAAAAACTAGTATCTAAATGTATTTTCAAACCGGTATACTTATTTCTTTTAATTAAATTGCATTAGAAAACAATTAAGAATAAACTCTTACAATGACTATTGTTCTTTTAATAATGAAATAACTGTTATATTTTACAGTGAAAGAATACAGTGTTATAGTACCCACTACTTTTATTCACTGTGAGGCTTCAAATGATTTTATTAAATGCTAAGAGATGTGTTTATTTCCTTGACTTGCCGTATGGTACCAATGTGACTTTACCCCTGTGCAATCATTTTGTCCCATATCAGTGAACCAATCAGTCTACCCCACTGATTGTCGGTAGGGGTGGCCTTGAATTGGAAGATCAACAGAGGTTTTTGGGAAACAGCATTAGTTCTCAGACTCACTTTTGGAAAGAACTTGACAAGTACACGTTTCTGTCCCCAACTGATCTGTCAATTTAGATCACCATTGCCAAAAACCAGAAAGGCAAATTTATCAGCAAATCTCAAGTAAATTAAATATCCTCCAGCCACAAATTCTCCTATCCTTCAGCACATGAAGCAAATGCTCCAGGAGTTTAGCTATTGAGGTGGTAAAGGAGATGTCACGCCCTGAAGTCTATGGGGAACCATGTCAAGCTGAATTCACACAATAAACCATTTGATGCTTACTTTTAAGACACAGACCATGAGAGGGACTTTTGCTACAATCTACAAAAACAATAATCTCACTGACACTGAGTGCCTTTCATTTGCTTTCTCCAAGTCCTACTGGCAACTATCTCAAAGCTCTCATCTATCTGAAATATGAAAATAATCCAATTGAATATAGCAATTTGATGGTAGAAATCAAATCCAGTAAACAGAAACAATACAATTTCTGCTGTCTCCTTTTTTTTTTTTTTTTTTTACCTTGAGTTACTGCATAATATAGTCACAGACATGAATACTGTCAAAGATCTGGGGTTTTCTCTGTTTGGAGAATCACTATAAAAAAAAAAAAATGATTCTGTTCTATTAAAGATATTTTAAAACTATATATTCATTTCTATAGCCAAAAATGTGACAAGGAAAGGAATATTTTATTAGGAATTAAATATTAATATCCTCTATCAGATAAAGTAGGTTAGAATGTTAATAGGGTAGTTTCCTAGGTAGTTGGTGCTAAACTACTTGATTAGAGTAAAATCTATACTAATGAGAAAGGGATGGTTAAGTGACTAAGCAAGTTAGGTGACTATTCTGGTTTTCTCACCTCCATACTAGCCATAAAGAAATGGGGATTTTAAGGCTACAATCTTTAAATTTAGGAAAGTGGTTAGTGCCTTTCTTTGGTGGAAATGTCACAAGGTAGCATAAAATTTTTTCAATTACTGAGAGATGAAAGCTCTGGAAAACCACTTGGACTGTTGACACCTAAGCCGCCCAACACCTTCAAAGTTCAGGGACCAAACCGTGAAAGTGGCTGGGATCACATTAGGAGAGCTAACTTTTCAGCAGGTACAAAAAGGGGACAAAGTCCTGTACAAAGAAGAGAAGCTCTTTTCTGGGTCAGCCTCCTGTGGGGAGGAAACCAAAAGCAAAATAAACTAGTAGAAGGAGTTGGAAAGACATTGGCAGAGACAAGCAAGTAAAGTCAGGAAGACCAGGTTGAGGTCAAAATTAACTACGTGGCTTATTCCTTCAAAACCAAATGGAGAGGCGGAGCCAAGATGGTGGAATAGACAGACGCTCCCATTGAGCCCTCTTTACAACAAAGACCTGAAAAAACAAGTGAAACGAGTATATTTGTGACAAGCTTGGAGCCCTGAGCATCAAAGGCAATCTTACACAATGAGCTGAGGGGCAGGGGGAGGAAGAGGCCATTCAGAAGGGGAGAGGAGTTACCAGACCTGAATCACAGGGAGCTCTCAGCACCATTCCCAGAGCGGCGGTGGTGGGCTGCTACTAGTGTTCAGCCTCAGTTTTCTCAGGGAGAAGCAGCCAGCCACACAGCCCACTCACACCTCCCGAACCTGAGGAGAAGGACACTCTCGGCAAAAGCTAAGTACTTGCATATATTTTATCGTGCCCCGCCGCCCCCAGGCAGGCTTCAGCAGCTGAATCCCTGGGTCTGAAATAGACTCTAGTGAGCACCTGGAGCCATCCTCCCAGCCTTGGGGAAGGAAAAAATTTGCAACTGCGGTGGGGGAAGATAATTTGCTAGCTCCATTAACTGGGGGAGCTCAGGACAGAGGCAGCTCCTGTCCAGGCATAAACCATCGGTGGACCTTGAGCACCTTTCCCTTCTGCATGGACCTGTGTGGACCTATTTCGGGAGAATAGGCCCTTGTTGGCAAACTCCAACCATTTCAGCTGTGTGGTGGAGAGGTGGGTGTTTGACATTTGACACTGCTTTGCCTATTAAACAAGGTCCTCACCTACCCACGACAGGGACCTAAGGACTGGTAGCTCCACTCAGGTCATCCAGCCATCCGTGACAGGGGTCCAAAGATAACTGGTACCTTCCAGTCCTTACAACAAAAACTTTGGGTGCCCATGGTCCCTCTGCAGAATCCACCCACCAGCATGCTCTAGGGAACAGAGACACATTTTCCTCAGACACTTGGGGGTCGGTTCTCAGCCCCCTGCCTTGTTCAGAGTGTGACCCCCTGCTGCAATCAGATACAGGTATATATGCCAATCACCCCTGCCCCTCTAAGACTGTAGGACAGAGTCTGCACCACACACTTGATAATCAGCTACCTGGAAACCTGAGCTGAATTCATACAAGAAAATTGAATGGACTCCTAGACTGATATACATGATAACAGCTCTAGCCAGCTGGGGACAGGACAATACAGCTCCAAAGGCAAAAATAATCAAGGTAGCTCACTCAAGCAAGCCATAGGGGTATACCAAAACAAAACAAAGCAAGCAGCTATGACACAGTAAGCAAGCATAAACTAATACAATAACTTACAGATGGCTCAGAGACAACAGTCAATATCAAGTCACATAAAGAAACAGACCATGATCACCTCAACAGGCTCTCAAAACAAAGAATCCAGGGATCTTTTAGATGAAAGTGCGTTCCTGGAATTACCAGAGGCAGACTACAAAAGTTTAATATACAGTACCCTTTAAGACATCAGGAAGGAAATGAGGCAATATGCAGAACAAGACAAGAAACACACAGATAAAGCAATTGAAGAAATTAGAAAGATTATTCAGGAACATAATGAAAAGTTTAATAAGCTGGAAAAATCCATAGGCAGACAGCAATCAGAAATTCAGAAGATTGACAATACGATCACAGAATTAGATAACTCAATAGAAAGAGGAGCAGAATTGAGCAAGTAGAAGCTAAAATTTCTGAACTCGAACATAAATCACTTGGCACTAATATATTTGAAGAAAAAACAGATAAAAGACTTAAAAAAAATGAAGAAACCTTAAGAATCATGTGGGACTCTATCAAGAGAAACAACCTACAAGTGATTAGAGTACCAGCACAGGGAGGGCTAACAGAAAATACAGAGAAAATTGTTGAAGATTTGTTGGCAGAAAACTTCCCTGATATTGTGAAAGATGAAAAGATATCTACCCAAGATGCTCATCGATCTGCACATAAGGTAGATCTTAAAAGAAAGTCACCAAGACATATTATAATCAAGCTTCCCAAAACTAAAGATAAAGAGAGACTTATAAGAGCAGCGAGGGATAAACGAAAAGTCACATACAAAGGAGAGCCAATAAGAATATGCTTGGACTACTCAGCAGAAACCATGCAGGCAAGAAGGCAATGGGATGACATATTTAAAAAATTGAAGGAAAAAAATTGCCTGCCAAGAATCATATATCCATCAAAACTCTCACTTAAATATGAAGGTGAAATTAAGACATTTCCAGATAAACACAAGTTGAGGGAATTCATAAAAACCAAACCAAAACTATAAGAAATACTAAAGGGAGTTCTTTGGTTAGAAACAATAATATCAGGTATCAACCCAAGACTTCAACACTGGGGAGAACAACCAGAAGTCAACCCAGACAGGGAAGTCCAAAAAAACAAAGCAAGATTAAAAAAAAAAAAGCCCAACACAGGGTAACAGCGATGTTATTATATAAAAGAAGACAACATTAAAATACTAAAGAGAGACTAAGAAATGTAATCATACACCTTCCATATGGAGAGGGAGATACAGCAATACAAAGAAATAAAATTTAGTTTTAAATTTAGAAAAATAGGGGTAAATAACGAGGTAACCACAAAGGAGACAAACTATCCTACTCATCAAAATGAAATACAAGGGAAAAATACAGACTCAGTGGAAACAAGATCAACAACAACAAATATGAGGAAAGGACAATATATAAAGAAAATCTACTCAGTCATAAAATCAAGTGGGAAAAAGAAACCGTCAACACAAAAAAAGACATCAAAATGATAGCACTAAATTCCTACCTATCCATAATTACCCTGAATATAAATGGACTAAATGCACCAATAAAGAGACAGAGAGTGGCAGAATGGATTAAAAACCAAGATCCATCTATATGCTGCCTACAAGAGACACACCTTAGACTTAGAGACACAAACTAAAACTAAAAAAAAGACAAAACTCAAAGGATGGAAAAAAATATATCAAGCAAACAACGATCAAAAAAGAGCATGAATGGCAATATTAGTTTCTGACAAAGTAGACTTTAAAGTTAAATCCATCAGAAAAGATAAGAAAGGATGCTATATGATGATTAAAGGGACAATACACCAAGAAGATATAACCATATTAAATATTTATGCACCCAATGACAGGGCTGCAAGATACATAAAACAAACTCTATCAGCATTGAAAAGTGAGATAGACAGCTCCACAATAATAGTAGGAGACTTCAACACACCACTTTCGGTGAAGGACAGGACGTCCAGAAAGAAGCTCAGTAAAGACACGGAAGATATACATGCCACAGTCAACCAACTTGACCTTGTAGACATATACAGAACACTCCACCCAACAGCAACCAACTATACTTTCTTTTCTAGTGCACATGGAACATTTTATAGAATAGACCACATATTAGATCATAAAGCAAGCCTTAGCAGAATCCAAAACATTGAAATATTACAAAGCATTTTCTCTGACCATAAGACCATAAAACTGGAAATCAATAACAGGAAAAGCAGGGAAAAGAAATCAAACACTTGGAAACTGAACAATACCCTGCTTAAAAAAGACTGGATTATAGAAGACATTAAGGATGGAATAAAGAAATTCATAGAATCCAATGAGAATGAAAACATTTTTTTTTAAATAACTTTTATTAAGCTTCAAGTGAACATTTACAAATCCAGTCTGTCACGTATAAGTTTACATACATCTCACTCCCTACTCCCACTTGCTCTCCCCTCTTGAGTCAGCCCTTTCAGTCTCTCCTTTCTTGACAATTTTGCCGGCTTCCCTCTCTCTCTATCCTCCCATCCCCCCTCCAGACAAGAGTTGCCAACACAATCTCAAGTGTCCACCTGATATAATTAGCTCACTCTTCATCAGCGTCACTCTCCCACCCGCTGACCAGTCCCTTTCATGTCTGATGAGTTGTCTTCAGGGATGGTTCCTGTCCTGTGCCAACAGAAGGTCTGGGGAGCATGGCCGCCGGGATTCCTCTAGTCTCAGTCAGACCATTAAGTTTGGTCTTTTTATGAGAATTTGGGGTCTGCATCCCACTGATCTCCTGCTCCCTCAGGGGTCCTCTGCTGTGCTCCCTGTCAGGGCAGTCATCGATTGCGGCCAGGCACCAACTAGTTCTTCTGGTCTCAGGATGATGTAGGTCTCTGGTTCATGTGGCCCTTTCTGTCTCTTGGGCTCTTAGTTGTCGTGTGGCCTTGGTGTTCTTCATTTTCCTTTGCTCCAGGTGGGTTGAGACCAATTGATGCATCTTAGATGGCCGCTTGTTAGCATTTAAGACCCCAGACGCCACATTTCAAAGTGGGATGCAGAATGATTTCATAATAGAATTATTTTGCCAATTGACTCAGAAGTCCCCTCAAACCATGTTCCCCAGACCCCCGCGCTTGCTCCGCTGACCTTTGAATCATTCATTTTATCCCGGAAACTTCTTTGCTTTTGGTCCAGTCCAATTGAGCTGACCTTCCATGTATTGAGTGTTGTCTTTCCCTTCACCTAAAGCAGTCCTTATCTACTGATCAATCAATAAAAAAACCCTCTCCCACCCTCCCTCCCTCCCCCTCCTCGTAACCACAAAAGTATGTGTTCTTCTCAGATTTACTATTTCTCAAGATCTTATAATAGTGGTCTTATACAATATTTGTCCTTTTGCCTCGGACTCATTTTGCTCAGCATAATGCCTTCCAGGTTCCTCCATGTTATGAAATGTTTCAGAGATTCGTCACTGTTCTTTATCGATGCGTAGTATTCCATTGTGTGAATATACCACAATTTATTTACCCATTCATCTGTTGATGGACACCTTGGTTGCTTCCAACTTTTTGCTATTGTAAACAGAGCTGCAATAAACATGGGTGTGCATATATCTGTTTGTATGAAGGCTCTTGTATCTCTAGGGTATATTCCGAGGAGAATGAAAACATTTTTTATCAGAACCTATGGGACACAGCAAAAGCGGTGCTCAGAGGCCAATTTATATCAATCAATGCACACATCCAGGAAGAAGAAAGGGCCAAAATCAAAGAGTTATCCCTACAACTTGAACAAATAGAAACAGAGCAACAAGAAGAACCCACAGGCACAAGAAGAAAACAAATAATAAAAATTAGAACTGAACTAAATGAACTAAACGAAATAAAAAAAAATGAAATAGAAAACAGAAAAACAATTGAAAGGATTAACAAGACCAAAAGCTGCTTTTTTGAACAACTCAACAAAATTGATAAACCCCTGCCCAAACTGAGAAGAGAAAAACAGGAGAGGAAGCAAAAAAACCCGAATAAGAAATGAGATGGGCGATATTACAACAGACCCAAATGAAATTAAAGGAATCATATTAGATTACTATGAAAAACTATACTCAAACAAATGCGAAAACCTAGAAGAAATGGATGAATTCCTAGAAACACACTACCTACCTAAACTAACACAAACAGAGGTAGAACAACTAAATAGACCCATAACAAAAGAAGAGATTGAAAAGGTAATCAAAAAACTCCCAACAAAAAAAAAGCCCTGGTCCCAACGGCTTCACTGCACAGTTCTACCAGACTTTCAGAGAAGAGTTAACACCACTACTACTAAAGGTATTTCAGAGCATAGAAAAGGATGGAATACTACCAAACTCATTCTATGAAGCCACCATATCCCTGATACCAAAACCAGGTAAAGACACCACAAGAAAATTATAGACCTATATCCCTCATGAATGTAGATGCAAAAATCTTCATAAAAATTCTAGCCAATAGAATTCAACAGCATATCAAAAAAATAATTCACCATGACCAAGTGGGATTCATACCAGATATGCAGGGATGGTTCAACATTAGAAAAACAATTAATGTAATCCATCACATAAATAAAACCAAAGACAAGAATCACATAATTTTATCAATTGATGCAGAAAAGGCATTTGACAAAGTTCAACACTCATGCATGATAAAAACTCTCAGCAAAGTAGGAATAGAAGGAAAATTCCTCAACATAATAAAGGGCATTTATACAAAGCCAACAGCCAACAAACATCACCGTAAATGGAGAGAGCCTGAAAACATTCCCATTGAGATCAGGAACCAGGCAAGGATGCCCTTTATCACCACTCTTATTCAACATTGTGCTAGAAGTCCTAGCCAGAGCAATTAGGCTGGATAAAGAAATAAAGGGCATCCAGATTACCAAGGAAGAAGTAAAAGTATCTCTATTTGCAGATGACATGATCTTATACACAGAAAACCATAAGGAATCCTCCAGAAAACTACTGAAACTAATAGAAGAGTTCAGCAGAGTATAGGAATACAAGATAAACATACAAAAATCAGGTGGATTCCTCTACACCCACAAAAAGAACATCGAAGAGGAAATCACCAAATCAATGCCATTTACAGTAGCCCCCAAGAAGATAAAATACTTAGGATTAAACTTTTACCATTGAAAACTACAGTACACTTCTGCAAGAAATCAAAAGAGACTTACGTAAGTGGAAAACATACCTTGCTCATGAATAGGAAGACTTAACATTATAAAAATGTCTATTCTACCAAAAACAATCTATACATTTAATGCAATTCCAATCAAAATCCAAAGGGCATTCTTTAAGGAGATGGAGAAACAAATCACCAATTCCATGTGGAAGGGAAAGAGGCCCCAGATAAATAAGGCATTACTGAAAAAGAAGAAAAAAGTGGGAGGCCTTACTTTACCTGATTTTAGAACCTATTATATACCGCCACAGTAGTCAAAACAGCCTGGTACTGGTACAACAACAGATACATGGACCAATGGAACAGAATTGAGAATCCAGACATAAATCCATCCACATATGAGCAGTTGATATTTGACAAAGGCCCCAAAACAGTTAAATGGGGAAAGGACGGTCTTTTTAACAAATGGTGCTGGCATAACTGGATATCCATCTGCAGAAAAATGAAACAAGACCCATACCCCACTCCATGCACAAAAACTAACTCAAAATGGATCAAAGACCTAAATATAAAATCTAAAACGATAAAGATCATGGAAGAAAAAATAGGAACAACGTTAGGAGCCCTAATACATGGCATAAACAGTATACAAAACAGTATAAAGAACGTAGAAGAAAAACTAGATAACTAAAAAAAAAACTAGATAACTGGGAGCTCCTAAAAATCAAGCACTTATGCTCATCCAAAGACTTCACCAAAAGAGTAAAAAGACTACCTACAGACTGGGAAAAAGTTTTTAGCATTTCTGATCAGCGCCTGATCTCTAAAATCTACATGATACTGCAAAAACTCAACTGCAAAAAGACAAATAACCCAATTAAAAAATGGGCAAAAGATATGAATAGACACTTCACTGGAGAACACATTCGGGTAGCTAACAGATATATGAGGATATGTTCACGATCATTAGCCATTAGAGAAATGCAGATCAAAACTACAATGAGATTTCATCTCACTCCAACAAGGCTGGCATTAATCCAAAAAACACAAAATAATAAATTAATAAATGTTGGAGAGGCTGTGGAGAGATTGGAACACTTATACACTGCTGGTGGGAATGTCAAATGGTACAGCCACTTTGGAAATCGATTTGGTGCTTCCTTAAAAAGCTAGAAATAGAACTACCATAGGATCCAGCAATCCCACTCCTTGGAATATATCCTAGAGAAATAAGAGCCTTTACATGAACAGATATATGCACACCATGTTTATTGCAGCACTGTTTACAATAGCAAAAACATGGAAGCAACCAAGGTGCCCATCGACGGATGAATGGATAAATAAATTATGGTATATTCACACAATGGAATACTACACATTGATAAAGAGCACTGAGGAAACATTTCATAACATGGAGGAACCTGGAAGGCATTAAAAAAAATTTTTTTTCTTTTTTATGCTGAGTGAAATTAGTCAGTTGTAAAAGGACAAATATTGTATAAGACCACTATTATAAGAACTTGAGAAATAGTTTAAACTGAGAGGAAAACATTCTTTTGTGGTTATGAGGCGGGGAGGGAGGGTGGGAGAGGGGTATCCACTAATTAGATAGATAAGTACTACTTTAGGTGAAGGGAAAGGCAGCACACAGTACAGGGGAGGTCAGCACAATTGGACTAAACCAAAAGCAAAGAAGTTTCCTGAATAAACTGAATGCTTCGAAGGCCAGCGTAGCAGGGGCAGGGGTCTGGGGACCATGGTTTCAGGGGACATCTAAGTCAACTGGCCTAATAAAATCTATTAAGAAAACATTCTGCATCCCACTTTGAAGAGTGGAGTCTGGGGTCTTAAACGCTAGCAAGCAGACATCTAAGATGGGTCAGTTGGTCTAAACCCACCTGTATCAAAAGAGAATGAAAGAACACCAAGGACACAAGGTGATTACGAGCCCAAGAGATGGAAAGGGCAACATAAACCAGAGATTACATCAGCCTGAGACCAGAAGAACTAGATGGTACCTGGCTACAACAGATGACTGCTCTGACAGGGAACACAACAGAGAACCCCTGAGGGAGCAGGAGAGCAGTGGGATGCAGACCCGAAATTCTCATAAGACCAGACTTAATAGTCTGACTGAGACTAGAAGGCCCCCAGACCTTCTGTTGGCCCAGGACAGGAAACATTCCCGAAGCCAACTCTTCAGACATGGATTGGACTGGACAATGTGTTGGAGAGGGATGCTGGTGACGAGTGAGTTTCTTGGATCAAGTGGACACTTGAGACTATGTTGGCATCTCCTGCCTGGAGGGGAGATGAGAGAGTGGAGGGGGTTAGAAACTGGCGAAATGGACATGAAGGGAGAGGGTGGGCTGTCTCATTTGGGGGAGAGTACTTGGGAGTGTGTAGCAAGGTGCATATGGGTTTTGTGTGAGAGACTGACTTGATTTGTAATCTTTCACTTAAAGCACGATGAAAATTATATATAAAAAAAAAACCCAAATGTAGGCAAAGAGGCACATTAATATGCATTACCGTCACCTCTGTGCTCAGATTCAGCTAGGCTTCTGTTCTCTGTGCCCTAATAACTTTGTTGATATGTTTATCTCATTGTGCCATAATTGCTGGCTTAACTCTTTTTTTCCCCAACAAGATAAGCAGCAGGCTGAGGGGAACATGAAGTCTGTTACATCGTTATCCCCAGTGCCTAGCGAAGAAGCTGGAATACATTAATCACTAACCAAGTATCTGTCAGATGAATGAACCAGGTTTAACACTGTTACCCTGAGAGAGACAAAGGAAGCAAGTA
Source organism: Loxodonta africana (assembly GCF_030014295.1). Taxonomy (NCBI): domain Eukaryota; kingdom Metazoa; phylum Chordata; class Mammalia; order Proboscidea; family Elephantidae; genus Loxodonta; species Loxodonta africana. The sequence goes on from NC_087345.1 coordinate 47,673,044, forward strand.
AATATCCAAAAGCAAAATAATGTAAGAGGTGTTACTCCAAAGTAAAATCGAAGACAATATGGAAGTACACAGCGGTGATATAATTCCAAGAAAATGCAAAGACATTTGACAGTTTAATAAGCCTACAGGTAAATGATATCTATAGGTAAATGATAATTGTATATTGTTGTTGTTGTTGTTAGGTGCCACCCTGTCAGTTCTGACTCATAGCTCCCTATGTATGACAGAAGGGAATTCTGCCCAGCCCCACTCCATCCTCCAAATTGTTATTCTTGAGCCTGTTGTTGCTGTCACTGTGTCAGTCAATCTCATTCAGGGTCTTCTTATTTTTTACTGACACTTTACTTTACCAAGCATGACATCCTTCTGCAGGAACTGGTCTTTCCTAATAACACGTCCAAAGTACATGAGACAAAGTCTCGCCATTCTTGCTTCTAAGGAGCGTTCTGGTTGTACGTCTTCCAGGGCAGATTTGTTCTTTCTTCTGGCAGTCCATGTTATATTCAATGTTCTTCACCAACATCGTAATTCTAAGGCATCAATTCTTCTTCATTCTTCCTTATTCATTGTCCAGCTTTCATATATATATGAAGCGATTGAAAATATCATGAATTGGGTCAAAAAAAAAAAAACTTTTTTTTTTCTGGGTCAGGCACACCTTAGACCTCAAAGTGACGTCTTTGCTTTTTAATACTTTCAAGAGGTCTTTTAGGTATTTCAAAATATTGAAAATAGTTCAAGAATGCTTCTAGGTAACATTACTGATTCCTAGTTGGAAACCGTTGGTTTGGAACTCAAGAAATCTGTAAGGAACAAAGTCTAGATTTTTCCTGTAGCTGGGGTAAAGCTGAGCTTATGAAAGTCAGATGCTGCTGGTTTCAGGAGAGGAAAGCTACCTATACTGGGGAAAAACAAAACAAAACAAAAAAACAGATGCTGATGTCTCACATTCCAGTTCTTGGGAAGCAAAAAGGGGTTTTAAGAAAAAGAGAAATATAAAAGCTAAGCCTAAATTTTCAGGTTTTATCTTTGAGACAGTAATAGAATCACGATTGTAAAATTATGAAGAGGCAAGATGGAATTAGAATTTCTATCTTAAACATAGAAATACTAGTCCAAATATTTTGCCCAAGAGGATATGTGTGTGTGTGTGTGTGTTTATAGGAGCCCTGGTGGGTCAGTGGTTAAGAACCCAGCTACTAACCAAAACATTGGCAGTTCAAATCCACCAGCCACTCCTTGGAAACCTATGGGGCAGCTCTACTCTATTCTGAAGGGTCACTGTGAGTCAGAATCGACTCCATGGCAATGAGTTTTTTTGTTTTTTGGGTTTTGTTTTTGTTTATAGAATAATAGATAAAGCTCTTTTTCACCTTCATTTTTGGTTATTGTGGAACAGAAAACTGATAACTTGTGGAGATTTGTATTAGTGAAGAAGAAAATTTAACTCCTTTTTATTTGTGCCCAGCATTTAAAAAAATATATGTATGTTGGCAACAAGTAGATTCTGACTCATGGTAATCCCATGTGTTACAGAGTAGAACTGCTTTGTAGGGTATTCTTGGCTGTAATCTTTACAGGGGCAGGTCACCAGGCCTTTCTTCTAAGGGCTGCTGGGTGGGATCAAACTGTCAACCTTCAGGTTAGTTAAGCACAAACCTCTTGTGCCACCCAGAAAGCTTTTTGTGCCCCAATAGGTTCCGTATTTTTTTTACCTTGATCTTTTGCTAATAACTTGTCCTGCCCCTTAATCACTGTCTACCAGCTGTTAGAAAATATTGACCACTTTTATAGTAGTCAAGTTGTGAAATGCAGATTGATTTGTTTAAGTTCAGTTAAATTAATTAAGCATGAGATTGTTTCAAGTGTTTTAAAACCAGATGCCAGTGTTAAGTGTTTTAAGAATGTTGTTAGCTGCTAAACTTACTGAAGTTTGGAACTAAGTACAAGAATCATATGAAAAAGTAACTGCGTCAAAAGTTGTGACATCCTCCTATTCAAATTTTCCTTTGAAGAAAAAGATTCTTTAGCCTAAAGAACCCTAATAAGTTACAGCTTTGAAGGTATTACTGAAGGGAAATCACAATGTAGAATTATCTTCATTATAATTTACATATTTTTTTAGAAGGATGTTATCTGACTTTAACCCAGTGCAATTTTTTTAATTATATAATTCTTGTAACTTCCATTAAGTGCCATTTATATTCAGAGAAAAATAATGGGAAAGCTATTAATATTATACAATATTGGTAGATATGAAATATGAGCTCTTCTAAGAATTATATTCACAGAATGTCATCAGTTTCTGTTAAGCCATCTTTCCTTCAATTGTAGGATCTAAGAAAATTCATTAATGCAAGGTTCTTATGAGTACTGATAGTAATGCTCTCATGGAAAAACTATAATGTCATATTTTAAGGCAACATTTAGATTAAAAGGATTCATACAAATGAAGTAATTGAAAATCATTTTTGAAACTAACATAAATTTGTTAAAGAAGCAAATAGTGAGCTTGTAGATCCTCATCAATTTATATGGTCTATTAGTTGCTACTTGAATAGATTTAATTTTGGAACTAGATCCCTCCCCCCAACCGCCCCCCCAAAAAAAAAAGCCAAGATGGCATTTTGATTTTTAAGGTACACCTGTCATGGTATTTTCAATCATCTCATGTGCACGTGAAAGTTGGACAATGAAAAAAGCAGACCACAGAAGAATTGACACATTCAGATTGTGGTGTTGGCTCAGCATACTGAATGTATCACATACCACCAAAAGAACAAACAAATCTGTCCCGGAAGAAGTACAGTCAGAAGCCTTCTTAGAAGTGAGGATGGCAAGACTTTGTCTTGCTTACTTTGGACATATCATCAGGAGGAACCAATTGCTGGAGAAAGACATCATGCTTGGTAAAGTAGAGGGTCAGCAAAAAAGAGAGAGACCCTCAATGAGATGGACTGACAGTGGCTGCAATGATGGACTCAAACATATCAATGATTGTGGAGGATAGCGCAGGACCAGGCAATGTTTCGTTCTGTTATACATACAGTTGCCATGAGTTGATGATGACTCAATAGGACCGCACAACAACAGCTTTGGATGATCAGTCTATTAATTAAGTACAGAGTTGGAATTTTTGAATTAAATTGAATCTAGAGATTTATTTTCCAAATGTTGCTCTTTTCAGAGTTTGGAGGATTATAAGATTTTTCAGAAAAGCCCAGAATGGATTTTTTATGATATTTTAGGTAGTTCAATTATTTTAAAGTATGGGTTGAGAATGTAATACATTATTCATTTGAAAAATGTAATTCTTATTGTTGTCTTATATTCCATACAGATATTTTTATATATGTTCTAGTGATGATTTTTATGAGTTGTAATGACTATTACTTATCATTCCTAGGAAGACAAAGATAAAAGTTCCTATCATTGCTTTTTCTCAAACTGGACAGAGCCTATTTTTCCCTACATGCTAGCTACATAGAAGTCTCGTGGAGTTTCTGTGTGAATTAAATGGTTTTCAGTATTTATAGTGCTTAGAAGAATGCTTATGAAGCCCTACTGCTGCAATGGTTAATGCCTGGCTGGTAACCTAAAGATTGGTGGTTTGAACCCACCAGCTTCTCTGCAGGAGAAAAGACCTGGTGATCTGCTCCTGTAAAGACTGCAGCATAGGAAATACTGTGGGTCAATTCTACTCTGTCCTATAGGATCACTGTGAGTTGGAATTGACTCAATGGCACACAACATCAACACAGCAACACAATAATGCCTGGCATATAGCATGTGCTCTGTAAATATGAGCAAAACTTGTTGTTGTTCCCACTATTATTATTATTATTATTATTATTAATTACTGACTTCTGCATCTTCTCCTTCTTCTTCTGCATCTCCTTTTCCTCTTTCATGTCCCTATTCTTCTTCCTCCTTGTATTCTTCTTCTGCTTCTTCTCTGACAAATTTATACTCAAGCTTCAAAACAAAAAAAGTATAAGGAAATGGTCTTTGGCATTTAATGGATTTGATTGCTCACTGAAAAAGGTAGTCAATCTTTGAACCTCTCTTTCCTCCCATCTAAAGCAACGATAATGGTAATGACATCATATAATTTTGAGGATTGAATGAGCTAAAGAAATAATTCAATAGAGACTCCATAAATGCAGCTCCTTCTTTATCTCTCTTTCCACTCGTTAAGATTTTTCTAGATTTCACATTACTACTTATTCCTCCTACTAAATACTCAAAATTCAGTTTGCAATTATCTTCTTATATTGTTGTCATTTTCACTTGATTGGGATGTCAGTGCCATGGTTAAGTGCTTGGCACATGACAGGCATTTGATAAATGCTTGTTGAAAAGAAAATAAAAGGGGGAAGGGAGTGGTAAGAGAGAAACTGATGTGAAGGGAAGATTTATTTTATTCTTTAATTTATGCTCTTTTTTTAAAAAAAAGAATCCTTTACCAGATCCTGGATATTGGTAATTAAGCCGATATGAATCCTTGCCACTATGAAACTCAAAATATAATGTTCATTCGTGAATTCTGCATGCCTTTCATACAATGCATATTTAACAAAAGTTTCCGAAGGTAAAGGAAGGAGAGAGACAGACGCATACACACACGCACACACACACACAGAGAAAGAGAGAGAGAAGTGAAAAGAGCTCCACATTCACATATTGTATTACAACAGAGTAATTTTTAAGGGTGAAATTTTTGTTGTGGTATAATCACAGAATAAAATAAATAATTTAAAATGACATTATGTATAATCCTTAAGAACCAAATTCAGAAAGAAAAAAAAAAGGAATGATTTTTACTGCCCATTTTTTTTATATGAAAATGAATCTTGGCTGTATCTTAAATAGTTTAATCACACTTAATTCTTACCACCTCAAGACTTCAAAATGAAAGACTCCTTGTAGTTAAAATTGCATCATTGAAAATGCAATCTATTGATACACCAACTTGCTTCTATGAGCGTTACTATTTTCAGCTTTCATGAAAACCTGAAATCCAAATATTTCACATTTGTATTTGTGTATATTTGTAGAAGAGAGTGAGTGTACTATAATGTATACAAAACTCAACATTTTTGTTTGTGTCTGTGCTGTTTTTAAATTATTTTTTACTATTTTGGCACTTAATACATAACTATTCAAATATAATAACTTTCTATAAAGATTATATTTAGAAACATAATTGCCTAGTGTGTTTCCTACCTTTCAATTATTTTTTTACTTAAAAGATTTTGCATATATATATTTATTTTGTTGGCATTTTATATATGTCCACATATCCTGTTTTCCATTGGCAAATGATAAAAGCAATAAAAATTCTCTCTGGAGGACCCCACCATCATCCTGGGTCTCAAATGTTTATGCAAATAAAATTAGAAGAAAAGTGATTAGCTCAAGTTTAAAGTAACACAGCACACAGGTAATAAAACTTTGAAACACAAGCCAACAAAAATAGACTCACTAGCCGTTTTCCTCTACTATTTGAAAGTTGTATGCTTTGTTTAAAAACAGTTTAGTTATTACCCTAGTAACTGAAATATGCTTGCTTAATTCTTAAATTCTAATACCTACAAGAGTTTTCCCTCCTCCTGCATAATCAAGATTTTAGAACACTTTAACTCCATTCAGTATCCCTAAACTTATTTGGAATAATTATTTAGTATCTTAATTCTAGTTTTTCTTTTTCTTAAACTTCAAAAAACATAGTATTGTTTATATCAACACTATTTACATTTACTTTTTTTTGTTCATTTTTAATTTGCTCTTATATTTCAAGGGTTCCTTCTGGTAAAAAATTCTTACTGAGTGAATATTCCTTTACCTTCAAAATTCCCTAAAAAATGTGTCTGTTTGAAGATAAAAAAAAAACTCTCAATTTTTGTTTGTCTAGAAATTTTTTTCGTTTTGTTTCTTGAAATATGTTTTGGTTGACAATTATGCTACTACCTCTTGGTTCTTTGAAGTTAATTTATCTCTGCCCACTTTTAAGATTTTTGTTATTCTAGAGATTATCGATGGTGAATTAAATAATTTATTTCTATTTATTCTTTCTTCTTCAAATAATATACTTGAAGGAAGGGAAACTGAGGTAAATCCACACTTAACCTGGCATTCTGCCTGGGTGTATTTTATTGACTGAGGCACAGGGATACAGAACAAAGTTCTCACTGACCTGAGAAGGCAGAGATGAGAGCTTAGAGTTTTGGAAGCAGCAACAATTTTCAGGTCAAGATAACAGAGAGGATACAACTCTACAGAGGAAGACTCCAGAAGTCAACCTGGAGATATTTGAGTCTTTAGCTGAGAACTGTGCTATTCAACTCAGATCTGAATGGAAATAAAAGAGGTCCTAGAGTACTAGATACTTCGAAGTTCCAGCCTAACTTTGAGTGTTTACTTGAGAACCCCAAAAGGCTCTGCTACAGGATTAAGGGCACCAGTCTTGCAAAAGACTATAACCTTTGAAGTATGGTTATGACAGAATCAGACCTACACTAACTAAGCATAAAATAAAGCATAACAGAGTCAAGAGGATCACCCAGGAATTTTATTGCCTACCTAGACAGATATCAACATCATTTAAAAGGAGACATTATAATCTCTAGACTCCACTCAAGGTAACATTGTCAATGTGCAACATTAGAAAATATATTAAAAAAAAAAAACCATTGCCGTCAAGTCAATTCTAACTCATAGCGACCCTATACGGCAGAGTAGAACTGCCCCATAGAGTTTCCAAGGAGAGCCTGGTGGATTTGAACTGCAGACCTATTGGTTAGCAGACATGGCTCTTAACCACTAAGCCACCAGGGTTTCCAGAAAATATATTAGCTATATGATAAACAGTAAATGTGGCATATAATCAGGGAAAAAATGTAGTCAATATAAAAAGATTTGTAGATGACACAGATTTTGGAATTAACAAACAGGGTCTGCTATTCATATATGTTCAGGGACTTAAATAAAAATATGAGTGTAATGAAGGAACAGATGGTAACATTCTGCAAAGAAATGGAAACTATAATCAAATGGAAAATCTAGAAATGAAAAGCACAATATATATAAAGTGAAAATTCATCAGTTGGGCTGGACAACATATTCAATACCAGAAAGAATTAGCAAAATTAAAGACAGATCAATAAAAATTATTCCAACTGAAGATCAAAAAGAAACAGCAACAACAAAGTGAAGAATAAACAAATAGTGGCTCAGTGATATTTGTGAAAATGTAAAGCAACATAACAATTAATTATGGTTATAGAAGAAGAGAGAAAGTAGGGAAAAATATTTGAAGAAATAATGGTATACAACTTACCAAATTGGTGAAGATATACACCTATCAATCTAGAAATTAAGTGAAACACAGGAAAGATGAAAAAAATCCTTAAGAAAATGATAACAATCCTAAAAAAGATCAGGCCTACTGGACCAATAGAGACTAGAGGAAACCTCAAGGTTATTGCCCTAAGATACCCTTTAAACTTGGAACTGAAGGTATTTCTGGACACCACCTTTCAGCCAAATAACAGATTGGCTTATAATACTCATAAGTAGTGTGCTCCCTTAAACAATTACATGAGATCAAAGGTCAACATTTACCCAGATGCAAAGATGAGAAGGCAAAAAGGGAAAGGGAAGCTAGATCAATGGAAACAGCACAAACAGAATGGAAATAATGAAAATTCTGACACATTGTGAAAACTATAATCAATGCCATGGAGTGATTTCTATAAAAATTGTTAAATGGGAAACTAATTTACTATGTAAACTTTCACCTAAAACACAATAAAATAATTAAAAAAAGAAAATGCTCACAAATTGAATATATAAAAAAAAGATAATATGGAAAAAAAAATTCATCATGTGCAAGTGGGTCTTATCCCTGATATGCAAGGTTGGCTTAACATTGAAAAAGCAATAAACATAAGTCACAAAATTGGCATAATAAAAGAGAAAATTATATGAATGCATTATTTAACAAACTTTATCATTCAGTCATGATAATGACTCTCAGCAAAATGAGAATAGATGAAAACTTCATCAACTTAATAAATTTCTGAAAAACCTATGGCTAACATCATGCATAATGACAAAATATTGCCCCTTCCACTAAGATTTGAAACAAAGCAAGAATGTCAGCTCTTACCACTTCTACTCAACATTGTACTAAAGGTCCTAGCCAGTGCAATCAGGTAAGGCAGTGGAGGAAGGAGGTAGTATAATGACTGGAAAAGAAGCAGTAAACCTCTCTTTATTCACATATGAAATGATTAGATGTGTAGAAAAGTCTGAGAAAATTACCAAAAAAGTAATGAAAATAATAAACAAATTTTGAAAAATTAATAGGACAAAAGATTAATATCCTCCACACATCTGTCAGTTTGTTGTACTGTGGGGGCTTCCGTGTTGCTGTGATGATGGGAGAAGCGACGCCACCAGTATTCAAATACCAGCAGGGTCATCCATGGCAGACAGGTTTCAGCTGAGATTACAGACTAAGACAAGCTAGGAGAAGGGCACAGAGGTCTAATTCGGAAAAGAATTAGCTGGTGGAAATCTTATGAACAGCAGTGGAACATTGATATAGTGCTGAAAGATGAGTCCATCAGGTTTGAAGGCACTCAAAATACTACTGGGGAAGTGCTGCATCCTTGAAGTAGAGTCAACCTTAATGACATGGATGGAGTCGTGGACCTTAATGACATGGACATTCGGGATCTTCATTTGCTGATGTGGCATGACTCAAAATGAGAAGAAATAGCTGCAAACATTCACTAATAATCAGAACATGGTTTGTATGAAGTATGAATCTAGGAAAATTGGAAATCATCAAAAATGAAATGGAATGCATAAACATCAATATCCTAGGCATTAGTGACCTGAAATGGACTGGTATTGGCCATTTTGAATTGGATAATCATATGGTCTACTATGTGGGGAATGAAAACTTGAAGAGGAATGGCATTGCGTTCATCGTCAAAAAGAACATTTCAAGATCTATCCTGAAGAACAACACTGTCAGTTATAGGATAATATCCATACACCTACAAGGAAGACCAATTAATATGAATGTTATTCAAATTTACACAGCAGCCACTAAGGCTAAAGATGAAGAAATTGAAGATTTTTACAACTTCTTAAATTGAAGATGCGATCAGGATGCATTCATAATTACTGGTGATTGGAATGTGAAAGTTGGAAACAAAGAAGAAAGATCAGTACTTGGAAAATATGGCCTTGGTGATAGAAACGATGCCACAGATAGCATGGTAGAGTTTTGCAATGCCAATGACTTCTTCATTACAAATACTTTTTTTCACCAATATAAATAGCAACTATGCATGTGATCTTTGCCAGATGGAATACACAGGAATCAAATTGACTGCATCTGTGGAAAGGGACGATGGAAAAGCTCAATATCATTAATCAGAAAAAGGCCAGGGGTTGAGTGTGGAACAGACCATCAGTTGCTCCTATGCAAGTTCAAGTTGAAACTGAAGAAAATTAGAACAAGTCCACTAGAGCTAAAATACAACCTTGAGTATATCCCACCTGAATTTAGAGACCATCTCAGGAATAGATTTGACACGTTGAACACTAATGATCGAAGACATACAAGTTGTGGACATCATACATGAAGAGAGCAAGAGGTCATTGAAAAGACAGGAAAGAAAGAAAAGATCAAAATGGATGTCAGAAGAGATTCTGAAACTTGATCTTGAAAGTCAAGTAGCTAAAGGGCAAGGAAGAAATAATGAAGTAAAAGAGCCAAAAAGAAGATTTCAAAGCGGGGGCTTGAGAAGACAAAGTAAAGTACTATAATGACACGTGCAATGACCTGGAGATGGAAAACCAAATGGCAAGAACATGCTCAGCGTTTCTCAAGCTGAAAGAACTGAAGAAAAAAATTCAAGCCTCCAGTTGCAATACTGAAGAATTCTATGGAGAAAATATTAAACGATGCAGGAAGCATCAAAAGAAGATGGAAGGAATACACAGAGTCACTATACCAAAAATAATTTCTCCATGTTTAACTATTTCAGGAGGAAGTATATGATCAGGACCCAATAAAACTGAAGGAAAAGTCCAAGCTGCACTGAAGGCATTGGCGAAGAACAAGGCTCCAGGAATTGATGGAATGCCAATTGAGATGTTTCAACAAATGGGTGCAGCCCTGGAAGTACTCACTGGTCTACACCAAGAAATTTGGAAGACAGCTACCTGGCCAACCGACTGGAAGACGTTCATATTTACATCTATTCCCAAGAAAGGTGATGCAACCAAATGCAGAAATTATCGAACAATATCACTAATATCACACGCAAGCAAAATTTTGGTGAAGATCATTCAGAAGCAGCTGCAGCAGTATATCGACAGGGAACTGCCAGTAGTTCAAACCAGATTCAGAAGAAGGCGTGAAATGAGGGATATCATTGCTGATATCAGACGGATACTGGCTAAAAACAGAGAATACCAAAAAGATGTTTACCTGTGTTTTATTCACTTGTATGGATCATAACAAATTATGGATAACATTTCAAAGAATGGGAATTCCAGAACACTTAAGTGTGCTCACGAGGAACCTGTATGTACATAGATCAAGAGGCAGTAATTTGAACAAAACAAGGGGATTGTCTTAGCTATCTAGTGCTGCTATAATAGAAATACCACAAGTAGATGGCTTTAACAAAGAGAAATTTATTTTCTCACAGTCTCGTAGGCTAGATGTCAATGCAAAGGATTGACACAGTGGCTGCAACAATGGGTTTAAGCACGACAATGTTTGTGAGGATGGCACAGGACCAGGAAGTGTTTCATTCTCTTGTACATAGGGTCGCTATGAGACGGAATCGACTTGACCACACCTAACAACAACAACAACAACAAGGTTAATATTGAAAATAACTTATATATAGTGACAAGAAAAATTGGAAAATTAAATTAAAACAAAATACGATTTATAATAGCATCAAAACCATAAACTCTTAGAAATAAATTTAGTGGAGAAAATGCAATATCTCTGCAATGAAAATTAAAATCATTACTGAGAAAAAGTGAGAAAGATCTAAGTAAAGGGAAAGATACCATTCATGGCTTAGAAGAGTCAATATTATTAAAATATCTCTTCTCCTCAAGTTACTCAACAAATTAAAAGCAACCCCAGTGAAAATCTCAACAGTCAGTGTGGTGTAAATAGACTAACCAATTCTCAAATTACTCTAAATGTACAGAGAAGCTAGAACAGGCAGAATAATATTAATTACACATTTAAAGGAGCAAGTACACTGTCTTATTTTAACATGTATTATGTAGTTTTATTAATCAAGATAATATGTTATTGATAAAAGGATAGAAAAGAAGGACAATAGAATAAAGAGTAGATGTAATAGATATATACATAACTGTAACAACCATAACTGTATATCCAGTATCCAGTGCCGTCGATTTGATTCTGACTCATAGTGACCCTCTAGGACAGAGTAGAACTGCCCCATAGAGTTCCATAACTATATATATATATATAAACAAATGATTTTCATTAATGTTTCCAGGATATTTCAAAGGGAAAAACAAAATCTCTCACAATATCTAGAAATTATTTTGAAATGAATCATAGTTAGATGTAAAGCTCTTAAAATCATAGGTTTCTAGGAGAAAACAAAATTTTTTTACATCCATAAAAATATAAACCATAACCTAGAAGAAAACATTTGGTGTTCATCTATGTAGCAAAGAAATTATGTCCATAATGGATAAAGAAATGTCAAACCTAATGGAAAATTAACAAAATCTACACAAATTTTCAATATGAACACAGAAAGGTGCTCAACTTTATTGGTCAAGACCAGCAACAACAACAACATAAAATAAACCCATTGCCATGGAGTTTATTTCAATTCATAGTGACCCTATAGAGCCGAGTAGAATTACCCCATAAATCTTTATGGAAGCAGACTACCACATCTTTCTCCCATGGAGCGGCCTGTGGCTTCGAACAGCCAATCTTTCAGTTAGCACCTTAGAACTTAACCACTGAGTCACCAGCGCTCTTTTATTGGTTATCCCAGAGAACTACAAATTAAAACAATGAGCAGGTGTGGCTTTATATCTACTATTGTTGTTGTTAAGGAGTTGTGGTGGCCCATTAGTTAAAGCAATCAACTGCTAACCAAAAGGATAGCAGTTTGAAACCAGCAACGGCTCCTGGGAGAAAGATGTGGCAGTCAGCTACAGCTTTGGAAAACCTGTTGGGTCCCTATAAGTCAAAATGGACTCAATGGCAGTGAATTTTGGGTTGTCGTTGTTAGGTGCCCTTGAATAGGTTCCAGCTCATAGCTAAACCAGGCACAACAGAACGAAACACAGCCCAGTCCTGTGCCATTCTCACAATCATTGCTAAGTTTGAGCCCACTGTTGCAGCCACTGAGTCAATTCATCTTTTTAAGGGTCTTTCTCTCTTTTGCTAACCCTCTACTTTGCTAAACATGATGTCCTTCCCCAGGGACTGGTCCCTTCTGATAACATGTCCAAAGAGCATGAGAAGAAGCCTTGCCATCCTCATCTCTAAGGAGCATTCTGGCTGTACTTCTTTTAGGACAGATTTGTTCCTTCTTCTAGCTGTCCATGGTATAGTCAATATTCTTGGCCAAAACCATAATTCAAAGACATCAGTTCTTCTTCAATTTTCCTTATTCATTGTCCAGGTTTGGCATGCATATGAGGTGATGGAAAATATCATGGCTTGGGTCAGGCACACCTTAGTCTTTAAGGTGACACCTTTGATTTTTAACACTTTAAAGAGGTCTTTACACATGGACCTCACCAGATGTAATACACAGGAATTGAATAGACTTCATTTGTAGAAAGATATGTTGGAGAAGCTCAATATCATCAGTCAGAACAAGGCACGAGGCTGACTGCTGAACAGACCATCAATTGATCATATGCAAGTTCCAGTTGAAGCTGAAGAAAATTAAAACAAGACCACGAGAACCAAAGTATGATCTTGATTATATCCCACTTGAATTTCAGACCATCTCAAGTATAGATTTGATGCATTCAATAGTAATGACTAAAGACCAGAAGACTTGTGGGATGACATCAAGGACATCATATATGAAGAAAGCAAAAAGTCATTAATTAAAAAGACAGAAAGAAAAGACCAAAATGAATGTCAGAAGAGCCTCTGTAACTTGTTCTTGACTGTTCAATAGCTAAAGCTAAAGGAAGAAATAATGAAGTAAAAGAGCTGAACAGAAGATTTTGAAGAGCTGCTCAAGAAGGCAAAGCATTGTAATGAAATGTGCAAAGGCCTAGAGGGAAAAGCCAAAAGGGAAGAACACGCTTGGCATTTGTCAAGCTGAAAGAATTGACAAAAACAAAAAATTCAAGCCTCAAGTTTAAATACTGAAGGATTCTATGGGAAAAAGGTTTTCACTGGATAATTCTTTTCAGAAGTAGACTGTATGGATCATAACAAATTATGGATAACGTTGAGAAGAATGGGAATTCCAGAACACTTAATTGTGCTCATGAGGAAACTTTACATAGATCAAGAGGCAGTTGTTCGACAGAACAAGGGGATACTGATTGGTTTAAAGTCAGGAAAGGTGTGCGTCAAGGTTGTATCCTTTTGCCGTACCTATTCAACCTGTATGCTGAGCAAATAATCTGAGAAGCAAGATCATATGAAGAAGAATGGGGCATCGGGATTGGAGGAAGACTCATTAACAACCTGCGTTATGCAGATGACACAGCCTTGCTTGCTGAAAGTGAAGAAGACTTGAAGCACTTCCTAATGAAGGTCAAAGACCACAGCCGTCAGTATGGATTGCACCTCAACATAAAGAAAACAAAAATCCTCACAACAGGACCAATGAGCAACATCATGATAAATGGAGAAAAGATTGAAGTTGTCAAGGATTTCTTTTTTCTTGGATCCACAATCAGCAGCCATGAAAGCAGCAGTCAAGAAATTAAATGATGCATTGCATTGGGCAAATCTGCTGCAATAGACCACTTTGAAGTGTAGAAAGGCAAAGATGTCACCTTGAAGACTAAGGTGTGCCTGACCCAAGCCATGGTATTTTCATTCACATCATATGCATGTGAAAGCTGGACAATGCATAGGGAAGACCAAAGGAGAATTGATGCTTTTTAATTGTGGTGTTGGCGAAGAATATTGAATATACCATGGACTGCCAAAAGAGCGAACAAATCTGCCTTGGAAGAAGCACAACCAGAATGCTCCTTAAAGAAGCAAGGATGGCGAGACTGTATCTTCCATACTTTGGACATGTTGTCAGGAGGGATCAGTCCCTGGAGAAGGACATCATGCTTGGCAAAGTACAGGGTCAGCGGAAAAGAGGAAGGCCCTTAATGAGGTGGAGTGACACAGTAGCTGCAACAATGAGCTCAAGCATAAAACGATTGTAAGGATGGCCCAGGACTGGGCAGTTTCTCTCTGTTATGCACCGGGTCCTATGAGTCGGAACTGACTCGATGGCACCTAACAACAACAACATGGGCAAAAATTGAATGACACGGGAAGCATCAAATGAAGACGGAAGGAATATACAGAGTCGCTGTTCCAAAAAGAATTGGTCGGCATTCATCCACTTATATCTACTAGAATATTTTAAATTAAAATGACTGACAACACACAAAACTGGGAAAGAAGTGTAGCCACAGAAACTCTCGTAATATAGTCTTGATTCATAAAGTTTTTCAACTGCTTTGAGAACGTGTCTGGTAATTTCCTAAAAGTTATCTGTACACTTACAGTAAGACCCATCTTGGTATTAACCAAGGAGAAAGGAAAATACTTATCTGTAAAAATTGCTTGTACAAGAATATTCAGAGAGCTTCAGATAAGAGCCAAGGACTAAAAACTACCAAATGTCCATTAACAGGATAAACCATAAACACATGGTAGTATGTTCATGAAATAGAACAATAAATATAGCAAAAAATGAACTATGTATATGAACAACATAAATTAATCTCAGTAATATTAAGTTGAGCATATAAATCAAACACAAAGGAGTACATACCATATGATCCCATTTATATGAGGTTAAGTGACAGTCCAAATTTATCTTTAGGGATAGAAATAAATACATAGATTGCTATGCAGAGTAGAGTTTGAAGGGAAAGGGTCATGAGGAAACTCTCTGATGATGGAAACATTTTATATCCTCATCAGGTTTTTAGCTGCACAGCTGTATGTTCCTGTTAGGTGCAGTCCGGTTGATTTTGACTTATAGTGACCCCACGGGACAGAGTAGAACTGCCCCAAAGGGTTTTCTAGGCAGTAGCTCTGGAGCCCTGGTGGTGCAGTGATTAAGAGTTTGGCTGCTAACCAAAAGGTCAGCTGTTCAAATCCACCACCTGTTCCTTGGAAACCCTGTGGGTCATATCTACACTGTCCTATAAGGTTGCTATGAGTCAAAATCGACTTGGTGGCAGTAGTTTTTTTTTTTTTTTTTTAATCTTTATGGGAGTGGATCAGGAGGTCTTTTTCCTGCAGAGCTACTGGGTGGGTTTGAACCACCAACCCTAAGTTAGTAGCAGAGTGCTTAATTGTTGCACCACCAGGGCTCCTTACACAGGTATATACATGTGTCAAAACTCATTTTAATAGACACTTAAGAACTGTGCATATTATTGTATGTAAACTTTAACCTCAATTTAAAAATATTTTTATAATGTATTAGTATGTTTGGGGAGGTAGTTTTTGTTTTTGAGCTTGTAGCTCTCTAGTATTCCACTGATTGGCATGCATTCTCTGAAAATAATAAGTGCCATATATTTACAGATTAATATCTATATGACTGGCTCTTTTCTAAGCATGAATTACATCAATAATCATGACAACTTTAACACCTGTTACATCAAATTTCATTTTACAGACCAGAATACAAACTCCATGAAGATAATTTAAAAATATTTTTTATTTTCATCAATATGTCTCAAATGTCTAGAACATATCATGGACATGTAATTTCTGCCAGATGAATGATCAAGTAAATGATGAAATCAAAAATGACTTGGAAAAGTTTTAAATAAATTTTTTTTTCAAAATTAAAATGTCCTCGGCAATGAAGTCAGAACATGCAGCGTATTTCAAAAAATAAAATTCTACCTTCCTCTCCTAAACTGTCCTTTAATTTATCATCTCTATTACAAATCCTACACTCTCTTTTCCCCTGCTTTTGTCTCTGCTTCCACTTCCTGCTGCTCCTGTCAAAAAGTTTGTTACCCTAGCTGCTTCTCACTGCTCCTGCTACCCCGGAGGTTCACACAAGCATTCTCACTCTTCTGTCATTGGTATGGTCCCTAATGGCATATCTGGAGACACGACAGCCACAGCAGCAGTGTATCAGGATGTTTTTATCTTGACTCAGTTTTAGGATAGATCAATTCAGCATGATCATTAAGATAACCATTATGAGTAGCACTATTAAATCTTTCAATAGCGTTTTATTTCACACAGATGGCATTTGTACTTTGAAAATCCAAGTAAATTAAAATGAACAGATTCTGGCACAGAATTAAGCTTCTGCTCCATATAGCTGTCTTTGTCTGGTGGTGAGCCATATGTGGGTCCAGGTATACAGAAAGGAGCACAGTATTCTTTGTGGCGTACTCTGTAGTAGACCCTTTGTGCCTCTCAGACAGGAATTTTCAACTTGGGAACGAAGACATGCTGGCACATTGAGCATTGCTGGGTGGATAAAATGAGTGGAGTTAAACATTAAAAATGCTCTCAAATCACAATCATCTAATACAAGCATCAGTCCATAGTGAACTGTCATTCCTTTCAGAATATAAATTCTATCCTCAAGAGTGTCATATGGATAAAAGATAGAAAAAAAAAAAGGGAGGGGGAGCTTAAACTACTACTCAAACTGACTCAATGAACCCAGTAAGATGAGACTAGTTGAAGGAATAGGAAAACAAACAAACAAACAAAAACTCTATGCATGTGAACAATGAAAATATGAGAAAGGCAAATCACACACACACACCAAAGTAATTTTCATAGTAAACTCATCTAAAAAGAAACTATGCTTTATAATTTAAAAGAAGAACAAGTCAGAAAAGAAAGAAAAACAAACAAACATAGCTACAGTAAACAGATTGTGTAAACAATGTTTTATATGAGTCTTGGGAGGCCTCCTGGACAAAAGGAAACAGTTTTGATTGCAGGATTTTATTGCGGGATATGTGTTTTTGCACCCTCTCAGGCATATAATCCAGTTAAATGTTTGCTGGCTGGTTTCTGAATGTATCACAGTGACAACACATTATGGACTTTGTGTTTAAAAACATTTTAATAAACCTAATTGCATTAGCCACTGTTTTGAAAATGCATCATTTCAAATGATGTTTCCCATGAAATTCTGATTCTGTTTAAGTGAAACATATGAAGCTATGCTCTGACATTCACAATTTGCATTTACTGAGCTGCTTATTCTAACAATATTTTCAGCTACATATATTTTTGGTCTTTATTTCTGTTCAATTGTCAACGAATAGAAAAAGGTATATTTCTCAAGCAATAAATTGTGCGTATTGTTTACCAGATTTCACTCATCTCTATACAGTTCCTCTTGCTAAGTTATACCATACATTTCAATTGATAGAGGCAGGTGTCCTGCCTATGCTTAACAGTAATTTTATAAAGAATCTTTTACTTTCTTTCAGTCACAACAAAGTACAAAATAATACTTCCACTTATAAAATCTATGATCATTTGTCTGCGGTCTATCTATCATGATCATGTTATCTCCAGTTAAAGAAAGAGAAGAGGAACAAAAATCC
Source organism: Loxodonta africana (assembly GCF_030014295.1). Taxonomy (NCBI): domain Eukaryota; kingdom Metazoa; phylum Chordata; class Mammalia; order Proboscidea; family Elephantidae; genus Loxodonta; species Loxodonta africana. The sequence goes on from NC_087345.1 coordinate 47,690,894, forward strand.
AATCCAAAATATGTTACAGATTTGTAGAAAGAACTGAATTAGAACAAATTAATCAAAAATGATTTATTTTGTATTGTATAATGTGCTCCAGTTTCTCCTTTACAGTGTAATTTGATTTCTTGATTAACAAAGTCACTATAATAATAAGGAAAGACTAGCTTACTGAAGACCAAACTGATGCTGAAGAAAAAGAACTACTAGGAATGGCTTTTTTTGTTTGTTTTTAAGTTAAAATGTGTTTAAAACTATTGCAGAACTACTTAGGCAGCCCGCACTTGAGGAACCAAGACCTTGCACAGAATGTAAGTGCCTTGAGCTGAACCTAAAATTCTAGGCCATCATTCCCTTGCTGATTTGCGTAGACAGTCAAGGTGCTGAGAAATTGATCAGAGCTTTGGACAGTCTCTTGTGCTGGTGTTGACTAAGGAAGTCAGACTTGAGTGGTCAAGACCCCAGAAGGAGGAATGCAGAGAGGGGAGTCTAACACTTGTCAGCCCTCTGGGCGTTTGCTGATTTTTCAACACAAGCCAAAATAATAAGAAACTTAAAGGAGCATTTACCAATTTCATGGGCAGAGGAGACTAACATTTAGCTCAAGAATCCCCAAAGGTGATGGGCCCTGGTAAACACTCTAGGCTTTCAGTTGGAGCAGGAGGAAATCTAAATAGACCCAATCACAAAGGCTGAAAGCTGATTGCTATTCAGTTCAATTCCAGACTGATAGAATTAATCTGACTATCCTATTGCCTGTCAGAAATTAAAGATTATCTCTGACTGCAAATAATGTCATCTGTTGTTAGGTTGTTGTTAGGTGCCGTGAAGTCGATTCCGACTCATGGCAACCCCTATGCACAACAGAACGAAACACTGCCTGGTCCTGCACCATCCTTACAATCGTTGTTATGCTTGAGCTCATTGCTGCAGCCACTGTGTCAATCCACCTCACTGAGGGTCTTCCTCTTTTCTGCTGACCCTGTACTCTGCCAAGCATGATGTCCTTCTCCAGGGACTGATCCCTCCTGACAACATGTCCAAAGTGTGTAAGACGCAGTCTCGCCAACCTTGCCTCTAAGGAGCATTCTGGCCACACTTCTTCCAAGACAGATGTGTTCATTCTTTTGGCAGTCCATGGTATATCCAATATTTTTCACCAACACCGCAATTGAAAGGCGTCAACTCTTCTTCGGTCTTCCTTATTCATTGTCCAGCTTTCACATGCATATGATGTGATTGAAAATACCATGGCTTGGGTCAGGCGCACCTTAGTCTTCAGGGTGACATCTTTGCTCTTCGACACTTTGAGGAGGTCCTTTGCAGCAGATTTGCCCAATGCAATGCGTCTTTTGATTTCCTGACTGCTGCTTCCATGGCTGTTGATTGTAGATCCAAGTAAAATGAAATCCTTGACAACTTCAATCTTTTCTCCATTTATCATGATGTTGCTCATTGGTCCAGTTGTGAGGATTTTTCTTTTCTTTATGTTGAGGCATAATCCATAGTGAAGGCTGTGGTCTTTGATCTTCATTAGTAAGTGCTTCAAGTCCTGTTCACTTTCAGCAAGCAAGGTTGTGTCATCTGCATAATGCAGGTTGTTAATGAGTCTTCCTCCAATCCTGATGCCCTGCTGTTCTTCATATAGTCTGTCAGTTTGTCGTACTGTGGGGGCTTGTATGTTGCTGTGATGCTGGAAGCTAAGCCACAAGTATTCAGATACCAGCAGGGTCACCCATGGAGGATAGGTTTCAGCTGAGCTTCCAGACTAAGACAGACTAGGAAGAAGGACCTGGCAGTCTACTTCTGAAAAGCATGAGCCAGTGAAAACCTTATGAATAAGAGCAGAACATTGTCTGATATAGTGCTGGAAGTTGAGCCCCCAGGTTGGAAGGCACTCAAAAAATGACTGGGGAAGAGCTGCCTCCTCAAAACGTCATCTAGAGCCTCAAATTACCTGTACAGTTTTTCCTACCCAGTGTTGAGCATTCTATCACAAATTAACAGATTAAAACGAGGCAGGACTAAATCGTTAAAAATTAAGGGATTAAAAGACAATAAACAAACAGTTGCCATCCAATCAATTCTGACTCATGGCGACCCCATGTGTGTCAGAGTAGAACTGTGCTCCATAGGGTTTTTAGTGGCTAATATCTGTTTTAATATTTCCAGAAGTAGAACGCCAGGCATTTTTATGAGATGCCTGAGTGAACTGGAATGGCCAACATCTCAGCAGCTGAGTCCATTAACAGTTTGTATCACTGAGGAACACCAAAAGACAATAGGTTCTGAAGTGATCAGATATGGATCTTTAAATAGCTGTGATTAATATGTGTGAAAATACATAGATAATTTCAAAATAAAATTGAAACCTACAAAAGGAATCATATGGTAATTCTAGAATTAACATTAAAAATACATTTTAAGATATATCTAGATTGAGAATTAGTGAATAGAAAAGATAGATCATTAAGAAACGGACTAAAATTCAGAGAGAAAAAATGTATCAAAAATAAAGAAAGGGCATACAAGATTGATGGGACATCATGAAAAATTCTAGCATACTTTTTTTTTGTTCTTTATTTTTTTTAATTGTGCTCTAAGTGAAAGTTTATAGTTCAAGTCAGTTTCTCATATAAAAACTTATACACACATTGTTATATGACCCTAGTTGCTCTCCCTACAGTGTAACAGCACACTCCTTCTCTCCACCCTGTATTTCCTGTGTCCATTCAACTAGCTTCTGTCCCCCTCTGCCCTCTCATCTTGCCTCCAGCCAGGAGCTGCCCATATTGTCTCATGTGTCTACTTGAGTCTGGCATAACTTTTAAAAACCCTTGCCGTCAAGTTGATTCCCACTCATTGTGACCTTATAAAAAAAAAAAATTTTTTTTTGACCTTATAGGACTGAGTAAAACTGCCCCATAGGGTTTCCAAGGAGTGCCTGGTGGATTCAAACTGCCAGCCTTCTGGTTAGCAGCTGTAGCACTTAACCACTACACCACCAGGGTTTCCAGCATACATTTTAGAGCCCCAAAATGAGATGGGGAGAGGAAGAGAGAAAGAAAAAAGAGAGAGAGATAAGAGAGCATAAGATGAAATAAGATGACTGAAAAGAAGAGGAGAAAATAGAAGAGAGGAGAGAAAATGAAAGAATAAAAGCAATAAATGGGGACATTCACTGAGAATTTTTCTAGATTGATATGAATGAACTGATATGTACAAGTAGCACCAATGTCCTGTAAATAGAATGATATAGTGTGCTTTGAGGTCTGCACTTTTTTTCTGTGAGATTCCTCAAAATTAATATACATAGCTTCATATCCATTGCTGTGAAAAATTGCATTATAAGAATTTGCTACAGTACATTTCTTTATTTTTTAGTAGATGGACTGAGATGTTTCCAGTTGTACTAGTACAAATAATGTAATTAAGATTCTTCTATGTATGTTTTGAGCATTTACTTAGAAGTAAAATTGTGAGTTCATAAAATGGGCAAATATTTAAGTGTCATATATGCTATTGCAAAGGCAAGCCAAAAATCTTATAAAAACACTATGTCATGAGGAAATCAACTGAGATATTAGAGGACCAGCCAAAGTCGATAACAATTCAAGAGGCAGTCAAATAAATTATGTATGATCTGTTAAAAATATTTTATCCGTATCTTAAATGAACAACTCTTCATTAACAGTTGTTACTGTTACTTTAAACGTTCAATTAACAGAAGAAGCACACTTTAATTGTGCCAATTTGATTACTGAAGAAGACTTGAAGGAGTCAAACTACGCTTTTACTTTTGATCATAATACTCAGGTTACACAAACTTTTCCACCTCATTCTTTTAACCCCTGCAACAAATTAAGAGAAAATGATGAAAAGAAGGACCTTTCCATTCAATAATGTCTGGTTTAACAAAACAGTTTACATTGTATTAGGTATTATAAGTACCTAGAGATGATTTAAAGTATACTGGAGGATGTGCTTAGGATAAAGCAAATAATACCCAGTGCCGCCGAGTCGATTCCGACTCATAGAGACCTTATGGGGCAGAGTAGAACTGAACCATAGAGTTTCAAAGGAGTGCCTGGCGGAGTCAAAGGGCCGACCCTTTGGTTAGCAGCTGTAGCTCGTAACCACTACGCCACTGGGGTTTCCAAGCAAATACTACCCAATTTATATAAGAGACTTGAGCATCCACAGATTTTGGTATCCACAAGGGCCCTGGAAGAAATCTCCCACAAATACTGAGGAACAATTGTACTCTTTGAATTGCAGTTACCTTTTTTTAAAAAAAAAAAGATATACATTTTTGGTGAAATTTCTACAGAAACAAAATGTGAAAACAGTTTTATGAGAAGCCTAAGCCATGTTGGCAGTCCAATTCTCTTTAATATTGGGAAGTTGAAATAACGGCGTTGGAAAATTGAAATAATGATGTGAAATATCCAGTGTTCTCTTTAGAGTGCTATTTTTCAAATAGAAAAGATGGCAAAAATCACCTGTACTTCTAGAAACAAAGTATATTTTATGAGTCTTAATCAAAAAGGAAAAAAAAAATGAATCATTACTAGATTCGAGTTTAGAGGATAAGTCACTGGCTTCTAAAATATAGTCATTCTTCACAGTGTCCTTTGCTCTCTTATACTATTTTAGGGGTTAAAATATAAACCAAAAGCCTGTTACTGTGGAGTCGAGTCCGACTCACGGTGACCCTATATGACAGAGTAGAACTGTCTCATAGGGTTTCCAAGGTTGTAAAGCTTTATGGAGGCAGGCTGCCACATCTTCCTCCTGAGGAACGCCTTGTGGGTTTGAACTGCCAGCCTTTCAGTTAGCAGCAGAATGCTTTAACCACTGTGCCACCAAGGCTCCATGTGAATGAATAGAAAGACTTTACAGAGTCATTTGCTCTTTTATACCGGCTTAAGGAATAAAATATATGTATGTATCTAGGAGATATATATATATAATACACATATATAGTGATTAATTCCCTGTAAGTCTATAAATTTAAACTACAATGCATAAACCAATTGTTTCAAACTTCACAAATATCATATCTGCAACAAATTATACAGAGAATTATTTTGTCTTCTTATAAAAATTGAAAATTGTACAATTTTTAATTTATATTGTTCTGGGAGTATTACTCTAACGCATATGTTTATGCATTCTAAATCTCTCTTCATCTTGTCTAGAGCAGAAATACTGCCTAATAATCTACAGACCAAATTGGGACCACAGAGAAGGAGTGAGCATGTCCCTGCTGTTTGGCAACTTTCGCTCTATGGTACATATGTCTCATATGCTACACCCTGCTGCCCACAGGCGAGGAAGGAATAATGTTTATACTCCTGAGAGGGTTTTTAAATGCTGTTTCAGAGAATCTATTTTGTACTCTGCTACCAAACTATCACAACACATGCAATTTTCAGCCCTGTTTTTCCCACCAGAAAACTATCAGTATGCTTGAGTGGATAATGTAAACTCCATTCCCCTAAAATCACTGGAATCTTCAATCATGTCTCATCGTCATTTTGTTTAGTTGTTTCATACTTCTCTTTGGGAAATACTTCTCTGGCATATCTTGATGCAACAGAAAAGACAAACCCAATCTCTGCTGGAAGGAATGTACTTTACCAACAGGTTCTTATCTCAGCAGGCACATGTCTCATCTTTAACCTCCACATTACCATTTAGGGCACAGGTTTTGGTTATCTCATTTGAGAGGCATCAGATAAAATTGCCATTGGATTGTTACTTGATTTGTCAAAGTAGTGTTCTCCTAATTCAAGACTATCTTTGGATTTTTGAAGATTTCCCATTTTTGAGTTTTAGAAAATATTCTTAATGACGTGCAACTTAAATAAATAGCCCCTTTTGAAATTTTCGAGCCAGGGACCTTATTTCTTTTCAGGTAGAATTCATTAAGAAATAATGTCTAGGCTCAAAAACTGTATTACCCTGTCTCATTAGAACAACTTATTGTATCTGTTATACGCTCACTTTAAGAAACAAAGGATTAGTGCCCGTAAAAAGAGAATATCTATTATATGGCATTCTAGGAAAGATGAAACTGTAGGTAAGGTAATCATATCTGTTGTTGGCAGATACTGGAGCTGGAGAAAGGGAAGAGACTACAAAGGTTAGTGAAGAAACCATTTTAAACAATGGTTCTTTGTTTTGAAAATAGTGATGTTTACACCACTGTCTAACTTTGTCAAAATTCACAGAATTGTATACTTAAAAAGGATGGATTTTTTTGTGTGTAAATATTACATCAATAAACACAAAAGGAAAGATTTAAAAAACACTGAGTCATGTTAATGTGGGCCAGCAGACAGATGAAATTAAAATAAAGCAATATCAGAGATTAATTTTAGGAGAATTCAACTGTGTGAATTAGGCCTGAAGAGTTTGCAAAAGGAAAAAAATCAATGGCTAATAGAAGTTTTCTATGTTGTTGTTGTTGTTAGGTTCTCTCAAGTCAGTTCCGACTATTAATGACCCCGTGTAAAACAGAATGAAACACTGCCCAGTCCTGTGCTATCCTCAAATAATTGCTATGTTTGATCCCATTGTTGCAGCCACTGTATCACTCCATCTCGATCAGGGTCTTCCTCTTTTTCACTGACCCTCTGCTTTAGCAAGCATGATGGGATTCTACAGGGATTTGTTCCTTCTGATAACATGTACAAAGTAAATGAGACAAAGTGTCTCCATCCTCCCTTCTAAGGAGTATTCTGGCTGTATTTTCAAGACAGATTTGTTATTCTGGCAGTGCATGGTATATTCCTGTGTATTCCATCTGGTGAGGTCCAACTGTCTATTTGCCCTTTATTCTGTTGGAAAAAAGGTATTTGTAATGAAGAAGTCATTGGTCTTGCAAAATTCTATCATGTAATCTCTGGCATCATTTCTTTTACCAAGGCAGTTTTTTTCCAAATACTGATTCTTCTTTGTTTTCAACTTTTGGATTCCAATCACCAGTAATAATTAATGCATCCAATTGCATGTTTGATCAATTTCAGATGGCAAAAGTTGGTAAAAATCTTCAACTTCTTCATCTTTGGCCTTAGTAGTTGGTACATAAACTTGAATAATAGTTGTACTAACTGGTCTTCCTTGTAGGCATATATACGTCAGGATAGATCTTGAAATGTTCTTTTTGACAATGAATGCAATGCCACTCCTCTTCAAGTTGTCATTCCCAGCATAGTAGACCATATGATTGTCTGATTCAAAATGGCCGATACCAGTCTATTTCAGCTCACCAATGCCTAAGATATCAATGTTTAAGCATTCCATTTCATTTTTGACATTTTCCAATTTTCCTAGATTCATACTTCATAAATTCCACATTCCGATTATTAATGGATGTTTGCTGCTGTTTCTTGTCATTTTGAGTTGTGCCACATCAGCAAATGAAGGACATGAAAACTTGATTCCATCTATGTCTATAAGGTCAACCCTACTTTGAGGAGGCAGCTCATCCCCCATCATCTTTTGAGGGCCTTCCAATCTAAGGGGCTCATCTCCTGGCACTATATCAGACAATGTTCTCCTGCTATACATAAGTTTTCACGGGCTAATACTTTTCAGAAGAAGACCACCAAGTCCTTCTTTCTGGCCTGTCTTAGTCTGGAAGTACAGCTGAAACCTGTCCACCATGGGTGACCCTATTTGTATTTGAATACTGGTGACATAGCTTTCAGAATCACAGCAATATCCAAGCACCCAGAATACAACAAAGTGACAGACAAAAGGTCATTAAAAAGAGAAGAAAGAAAGAAAAGACCAAAATGGACATCAGAAGAGACCCTGAAACCTGACCTTGAACATCGAGTAGCTAAAGCAAAAGGAAGACACAATGAAGTAAAAGAGCAGAACAGGAGATTTCAGAGGGTGACTGGAGAAGACAAAATGTTATAATGACATTTGCAAAACCTGGATGTAGAGAAAAAAGGGAAGAACACACTTGGCATTTCTCAAGTTAAAAGAACTAAAGAAAAAAAATTCAAGCCTCAGGTTGAAATATCAAAGGATTCTATGACAAAAATATAAAATGATGCAGGAAGCATCAAAAGAAGATGGAGGGAATTCACAAAGTCACTATACCAAACAGAACTGGTCAGCTTTCAACAATTTCAGGAGGTGTAGCATATGATCAAGAATCTATGGTACTGAAGGAAGAAGTCCTAGCAGCACTGAAGGCATTGGCAAAAATCAAGGCTCCAGGAATTGACAGAATACCAATTGAAATGCTGCAACAAACAGATGCACCACTGGAAATGCTTAGTCATCTATGCCAAGAAATTTGGAAGACAGCTACCTGGACAACCGAATGGAAGAAGAGATCCATATTCCCAAGAAATGTGATCCAACTGAATATGGAAATCATTGAACAATATTATTAATATCACAAGCAAGTAAAATTTTGCTGCACTTCATTCAAAAGCAGCTGCAGCTGTATATCGACAGAAAACTGTGAGAAATTCATTCTGGATTTAGAAGAAGACATAGGTGATGTCAGATGGATCCTGGCTAAAAGCGGAAAATACCAGAAAGATGTTTCTTATGTTTTATTGGCCATGCAAAGTCATTCAACTGTGTGGATCATGACAAACTACGGATAATATTGCAAATAATGGTAATTCCGGGACACTTAATTGTGCTTTCTAGGAGTCTGTACATATGTCAAGAGGTAGTCGTTGGAACACAACAAAGGGATACTGCTATGGTATAAAGTCAGGAAAGATGTTCATCAAAAGTGTATCCTTTCACTACACTTATTCAATCTGTATGCTGAGCAAATATTCTGAGAAGCTGGACTATATGAAGAAGAATGGGGCATCAAAATTGGAGAAAGACTAATTAACAGCCTGTGATATACAACTTTGCTTCCTGAAAGTGAAGAGAATTTGAAGCACTTACTGATGAAGATTAAATACCACAGCCTTCAGTATAGAATACACCTTATCAAAAGAAAACATAAATCCTCACAACTGGACCAATAAGAAACATAATGGTAAACAAGAAAAGACTGAAGTTGTCAAGGATTTCATTTTACTTGGATCCACAATTAACACCCAGGGAAGCAGCAGTCAAGAAATCAAAAGACAAATTGCATTGGGCAGATCTGCTGCAAAGGACCTCTTTAAAGTGTCGAAAAGCAAAGATGGCACCTTGAAGACTAAGGTGTGCCTGACCCAACCCATGATGTTTTCAATCACCTCATATGCTTGTGACAGCTGGACAATGAATAAAGAAGAATGAATTGTGGTGTTGGCAATGAATATCAAATATACCGTGGACTGCCAAAAGAATAAAAAAATCTGTCTTGGAAGAAGTACAGCCAGAATGCTCCATAGAAGCAAGGATTGCTAGACTATGTCTCATGTATTTTGGACATGGTATCATAAGGAATCAGTCCCTGGAGAAGGACATCATTCTTGGTAAAGTAGAGAGTCAGTGAAAAAGAGGAAGACTCTCAACAAGGTGGATTGACAAAGTGGCTGCAAGAATGGGCTCAAGCATAATAACCATCGTGAGGACAGTGCAGGACTCGGCAGTATTTCGTTCTGTTTTACATAGGGTTGTTATGAGTCAGAACCAACTCGATGGCACCTAACAACAACACGGTATATTCGATATTTGAGAACAACACCATAATTCAAAGGCTTCAATTCTTCTTAAAAAAAGCAAACCAAACCCATTGCCGTCGAGTCGATTCTGACTCATAGCAACCCTATAGGACAGAGTAGAACTGCTCCTCAGTGTTTTCAAGGAATGCCTCATGGATTTGAACTGCTGACCTTTTGGTCAGTAACTGTAACTCTTAACCACTAAGCCACCAGGGTTTCCTCAGTTCTTTTCAGGTCTTCGTTATTCATTGCCCAGCTTTCACGTGCATATGAAGCGATTGAAAATGCTATGGCTTCCTTCAGGCATACCTTAGTCCTCAAAGTGACATCTTTGCTTTTCAACACTCTAAAGAGGTCTCTTGCAGCATTTGCCTAATGCAATATGCCATTTGATTTATTGAATGTGGCTTCCATGGGCGTTGGTTGTGAATCCAAGTAAAAGGAAATTCTTGACAACTTCAATCCTTTCTCCATTTATCATGATGCTGCTTACTGATCCAGCTGTGAGGATTTTTGTTTTCTTTATGTTGAGGTGTGATCCATACTGAAGGCTATGATCTTTGATCTTCATCAGTAATGTTCACAGCCCTCTTCAATTTAAGCAAGCAAGGTTGCATCATCTGCGTAAGGCAGGTTGTTAATGAGTCTTCCTCCAATCCTGATGCCACGTTCTTCCTCAGATAGTCCAGTTTCTTGGATTATTTGCTCAGCATACAGACTGACTAAGTATGGTGAAAGGATACAACCCTGACACACACCTTTCCTGATTTTAAATCACACACTATCACTTTGTTCTCTTCAAATGACTGTCCCTTGGTCTGTGTACAGTTTCCACATAAGCATAATTAAAAAAAAAAAAAAAAAAAAAACACCTAAACCCAGTGCCGTTGAGTCAATTCCGGAATTTCTATTCTTCTCAATGTTATCCAAAATTTGTTATGATCCATGTAGTTGAATGCCTTAGTGTAGTCAATAAAACACACCTAAACATCTTTCTGATATTCTCTGCTTTCAGTTTTCTATTAAAAAAAAACAGACAGTTGCCATCAAGTCAGTTCTGACTTCTCATGACCCTACAGGACAGAATAGAACTGCCCAGTAGGGTTTCCAAAGAGCAGCTTGTGGTTTCAAACTGCTGACCTTTTGGTTAGCAACCAATTTCTTAACCACTGCATCACCAGGGCTCCTTTCAGTTTTCCATAGTGCTGTGTAATCACATAGAATACATTGTGCAACTCAAAAATAAGTTCTCAGGTAAGAATAGCCCAGTACAAGTCTAAACTATCCTATGTTCAATGCTACTCTAACTAAATGCTTAATTTATGATGTTGAATTTGGGGTTGGGGAGATAGTCTTCTAGAAGATGTCATTGAGATAGAATCATATACAAATGTGCACATGGTGGTGGAGATTTAGATAATCTTGTACTCTCTCTAATATATATCTTTACCAGTTCCTTCTATGTGCTTTATAAAAATAAATGGTTTGATTTACCCAATTGTTATTTGTGGCTGCCTTTATGTCAATCTAAGCTATTATTGGAAACCCTGGTGGCATAATGGTTAAGAGATTGAGTGCTAACCAAAAGGTCAGCAGGCTGATTCCACCAGGAGCTCCCTGGAAACTCTACAGGTCAATGCTACTCTGTCCTATAGGGTCGCTATGAGTCGGAATCAACTCGAAGGCAATGTTTTGTTTTGTTTGAGCTATTATTGACATTTCTCCACATAGTGGTCACACAAGAGGAAAGAGAGAGAGGAGAGAAACACTAGTTAGGAAGTGAGAGTAAGAGGAAAGTGAAGGGAGAGATTGAGGAAGAAAGGAAGGAAGGAAAGGAATGAAGGAGGAGGGAGGGAAGGGGAATATAATGAACAAAGACAGAATGGGAGAGGTGAGAATTTTAACTGAAAACTAATAATTATGAAATTGTTACCATGTGTCAAACTTTATTTCGCATCACTTTAAATGTAGTGTTTAAATTAAGAACATTGGTAATCATACTGTATTTTTTCTTACAACAGACTTGAATATTTGCACGTAACTCAAGCTGCCTTAATTGAAAACAGACCCTAGAAGAGTTTGGGGGGGAAAAAATAAAGGAAAAGATAACTGAGGGCTTTTAACCTAGTGAAAACAAAAAATGAAGTTTCTCTTCAAATATTTGAAGGAAGCAATATACACCATTGATAGCCTTGGCAATTGTTTTTCTACATTCAAGAGAACAGAGAAGAATTCAACTTAATATTGGAAAAGTATTTTAATACATAATTCTGACCCAAAACACAGTAGAATGCCATGGGAAGAATGTCATCCCCATTTTTAAAGAGGTTTAAACAGTAGTTGGTTCAACTCTAGAAGTGTATGATCTGAACTGATGATAAACAGTATCACTGTTATATAAAAATATAGAAGTAAAATTTGAAAGTTGACAATGAGATTAGAAAAATAATTCATAATGGATCAATCAAAAACTTAAAAATATTAAACACCAAAAAGAAAAAAAAAATCCGCTGCTCTTATTTAAGTTACAAAGAACAAAAAAAGAACAAAAGTTTTAAAAAGTGGTTTTTCTATGAAGGTTTCTCTCACAATCTAATCTATTACACTTAGTTGTAATTTAGCTAACTCTGATGTTTATGATATTCTATATATCATCTTACCAGAACAGCATCTTCCCACAGAGCCAGCTTATTCTAAATAGTTCCATTTTTACATGTTCTTTTCTTCCATCTCACATGCATTGATCATTTCTTATGTGAGGAGGGCAGTTCCTGGAAGTTTTAAGAACAGCAGGATTCCCAAAGTTCTAAACATGCACTATGATGAAATAATTGGTGACATTGTTCCACTGTTTTTCTAAATATGAATGTGTTTACAGCAGATGCTTATAAGTAGTAATATAAGAAAAACACTTAACAGGTTTGAGGAGTTTGTGATGGAAGCTTATCAAAGGTTTTGTTCATTTTTAGCTAGTTTCTTATCCTCACGTGCATAAAGATAAAAAGACATTTTGTTCCATTCAATCTCTTTAGGCCAGATCAAATCTATAAAACACCAATCATTTAAAAAAAAAAAAAAAGAGTAGCAGAATGTACAATCATTACTTTCTAAGGTGTCCACATTGCTTGGAGTGGTTAGAAATTTGGCATCAAATTTTAATTTCCAAATAATTCTGATAATTTAGATAAATTAAAAAGAAAATACAGTACAATAAATTTTCTGTTATCTGCAAAATTAAAAATGAAACTTCACCTCATTTCTACCTCCACTTACTGTTTCATTCTCCTTAGCCCTTCAGAGGGAAAATGGCTCGTACATTTTCACATCTTCTTCACCAATGCTCCTGAACTGTGCTATGGTCTTTATAACTCACCTTTTTTACTACACTGCTGTCTGATTTTCTCCTGGATCGTCAGACCCAAACTGCTACCTTCTTCTTCCAGCCCAGTTATTCTTCACATCCTAGGATCATATTGGTTCCTAGATTAAAGGTCGTTTTGACAATGACTTAAAATTTCCCCTGCCTCATCAGAGATGACTACCCAAACCTGGTATTGATACTGATATTTATATAATATTTGGAGGGGACATGAGTTTAAGGTAATACTTTGGAATGGAGAGTACCAAAATTTGGACAAAATTCAATGGAGAAGTTAAAATAATAAGCAGTCAATTAATACATTAAACTAAATCATAGATATAAATTACATTAATGCTGCGAACAATTGACCCATGAAATCTTTCAAATTAACTCTTCATGGATCCTAAGTATATTAATCTATATAATATACATTTTAGCAATGTATATGGAAAATTCTAACCAGAGATACCAAGCAGATTTTGTAATGATAACAGAATTATGTTTTAAAGCATGGAAGAGGACAGAGACAAAATACCACTTGAATACCTTCAACTTAAAGATATCTAACAATGGCATCCTTACACTTTTTTTTTTTTTTTTTTTTGAGAGACTGATACTAGCAATCAACCCCTCTCCATTTCTCTGGAATCTGGAGTAAGAATGTAGATCATTGTAATTTGTAGAGTATCTACCCTAGTGGTTTAGTAGTTAAGAGCTACTGTTGCTAACAAAAAGGTTGGCAGTTTGAAACCAACAGGCACTCTTGGAAACTGTGGGGCAGTTCTACTCTGTCCTGTAGGGTTGTTATGGGTTGGAATGGACTCAACAGCAATGGGTTTTGTTTTCTTTTTTCTATGCTAACTTTCCAGATTATAATCAGAGCTCAGAGAAGCTAAATGCTGACAAACACACAAGTAGATAAGCAGAGATAAAGACTCTGGCTTCCTCACTCACATTTTTTTCTTCTTCCAACTAGTTTTGTTTTTGTGTTTTATGTTAAATATAAACATCCTCATATTTTGCATGAAACCTCCACAAAAATATTGCAGGTAGGCTTTCATTTCTGTTATCAATTGTCTCTAGGGATTCTAATTTGCAAAATTTTCCTTCAAAATTTTGTATGTATTGATTCTAGTATGAGCCAGAGGTTGTAAATAATTTTTTTATGGACGTAGGTGCGATGTGTAGCACTAATATGAAAAAATAAGAAAAAAAAATTAATGAAATGAATCAGTTATAATTCTAAAAATTGGCATTAGAGCAATGTATTGGGTCTAATGACCCAGGAGAAAATCACAGAGCAAGATAGGAGTAGAGGTGGATCACAAAGACCATAGCAGAATTTAGGTGAATTGATCAAAAAAAATATAAAATCTGCAAGTCAGATAAGTTAGGCATTCTTGAGGGACATGCTGGCCTAAAAAAAAAAAAATATGTCAGAACATGACTAGCAATGAAATAACAATCTAATCTTAATATGAATGTAAGGGTCTTTGAAAAAAATAAATTTTAAATGTGTTCCTCCCTGGGCCCAAGGCAGTTGTCCGGACAGAACAAGGGGATACGGCGTGGTTTAAAGTCAGGAAAGGTGTGCATCAGGGTTGTGTCTTTTCACCATGCCTATTCAATCTGCATGCTGAACAAATAATCTGAGAAGCTGGACTATATGAAGAAGAATGAGGCACTAGGATTAGAGGAAGACTCATTAACAACCTGTGTTGTGCAGATGACACAACCTTGCTTGCTGAAAGTGAAGAGGAGTTGAAGCACTTATTGATGAAGATCAAAGACTACAGCCTTCAGTACGGATTACATTTGAAGATAAAGAAAGCAAAAATTCTCACTACTGGACCAGTAAACAACATCAGGTAAACTTGGATCTACAATCAAAACCCACAGAAGCAGCAGTCAAAAAATCAAATGACACATTGCATCGGACAAATCTGCTGCAAAGGACCTCTTTAAAGTGTTGAAAAGCAAAGATGTCACCCTGAAGACTAAGGTGTGCCTAACCCAAGCCAT
The DNA here is from genome assembly GCF_030014295.1 of Loxodonta africana. Taxonomy (NCBI): domain Eukaryota; kingdom Metazoa; phylum Chordata; class Mammalia; order Proboscidea; family Elephantidae; genus Loxodonta; species Loxodonta africana. The sequence goes on from NC_087345.1 coordinate 47,705,915, forward strand.
GGTACTTTCTATTTTGCCTCATATGCTTGTGACAGCTGGACAATGAATAAGGAAGACTGAAGAATAATTGATGCCTTTGAATTGTGGTATTGGCAAAGAATATTGAATGGACTGCCAAAAGAATGAACAAATCTGTCTTGGAAAAAGTATAGCCAGAATGCTCGGTAGAAGCAAGGAAGGCAAGACTGCATCTTACATACTTTGGACGTGTTGTCAGGAGGGATCAGTCCCTGGAGAAGGACATCATGCTTGGCAAAGTACAGGGTCAGCGGAAAAGAGGAAGACCCTCAACAAGATGGATTGACACAGCGGCTGCAACAGTGGGCTCAAACATAACAATGATTGTGAGCATCATGTAGGACCGGCAGTGTTTCATTCTGTGGTACGTAGGGTCGCTGTAAGTCAGAACCGACTCGATGGCACCTAACAACAACAATGACTGGGCCTAAATCTAGAGACAGGCAACAATTAGCCTAACTAATCATCCCAGTGGGAATGTGCAGTTACATCTGATTAGGGAGAGCAGTTGGAGGAGGAAAGTTCTGCTAAAGTTGTTTAACTATAACAATTACAATGTGATGAATAAAAAAAACTGTGATGGGGCAAGAAATGTCGTTTTAATCTTCTGAGAATAGGAAAGGCAAGAAGGAGAAAAAAGTCAGCATACTGTTGTTAATTATATCCTCAGCATAACTGTGTACACCCATGCCTTTAACCAAGGAGTATGGGGGTTCCAATATGCTCTCCGTGAATTGTCAAGTCACTCAAATCTTCTTCAATAAATATGAAATTCTTATTCAGTGGATAAAAGTTAACAAACTTACTTCTACAGTATTAATAGCAACTGAAAAAAAAATATGTATATATACCTCTATCTCTGTCTATATATTGCTCCTAATAGGATAGAAGATAGAATTTTATTCAATATGAAGTTATAAATGTCTCTCTAGTGAGTTAATCAAATATAATAAGTATCTTTCCTTATAAGTATGACAATGAAAGGCTAAGATTCAGATGGAAATGATTAGTAGAAAATGACTTGTCCCAAAATGTATTATCTTAGAAAATGTAATAATAGGATATGTTAATGCAAATCCTTTGTAGAGGATTAATTATTTTATGAGTACCTCTTTTCCTCGAAATAATCTTTTTTGATTGTGTATTATAATACATATTGAGGTGTTGTGACATAGAGAAGAAATCCTTTATTTCTAGGAGTTCTGAATGTATAAGTAGTTTAGGTCTCACCTCTATTTCTGATATCATAAAAAATTAAATATTAGAGAAAATCCAGTAATCATTGATATAATTATTTTCTAGCTTGCAAGTATACATGAAATAATGTTTCTAAATGTTTTAAAATACTTTCTTTTCAACATCTCCTTGTGTATGTATACATTAAAATTTATTTTCTTATTATTTTATTAAAAGTTTCCTGCATCAGTTATGGTTAAAGAGAGTTAAATAACAACAACAATACATTTTTATCTTTAAATATGTATTGGGTTAGACTCTCAGAATATCCCAAGAAAGGTAATTCTATCATAACATCTATCACCATACTGAGTATCATGTGGCTTTTTCTGACTTGAATGCCCAACCATGTATTCTATTTTATCTCCATCGCCCTGCTAGAACCTGCACTTGGGAGGAGTGTTTCTTGGAAAAGCTGCAGGACAATCTTGAAGAATAATAAAATGCATTCTCACTTAAAATTAACCAACCAAACTACATGCAGAGAAGAAGAGATGGTGAAGAGGTAAATGGGTCAGACTACTGACTTGCTACTTCACTGTTAATTGTTATCTCTGTTTTGGGAAACTGCATAACTTAGAGCAGTGCACACACATAGTAATCACTCAATACATATTCATTGTAAGGAATTAATGAGCAATCACTTACTATATAATAAACATTATCTGTCTTTACCACTTCAGTACATATTATGTAACCAAAATGAAAGCAATAAAAATATACAGTTTCACCCTAAAAATGTATTATGTACGATATATAGGATATAACATAAAATCTTACCAATATGTATATGTCATTGTTAATGTTCACAACATGCAAGAAGTTATCTGTCTTATTTTTTTAATAATAGAGAAAACATGCAAGCATAGTATTAATCAAATAGACATATTTTTATTTGTTATTTTTCATACTATTCTCCAATGATTGCATGTGTATATTTCATTTTAGAATACATATTTGTGGAGCTGAAATGTCAGATGCTTTTTTGAATATATAGAGATAAATAAGATGAGGAGTTCACATGAAGAGTACGCAAAACAGAAAAAAATGCTAATTACATTTTGGCAAATATAATGATATAGTTGTGCACAGAACTCTCTGACCTATGGGAAGATCATACAAGAAAAAAGTCTGGCAATAATTGAAACAGAAACTAAATTTGAGCTGAATCTTGAATGTGATCATTAGTAAGGCGGGTAGACTACATTGGAGAGCAATGGAGAACTGAAATTAAAGATCTTCCAGGAAGAATGAATATCTGATGCTGCATAGAAATGTTTGGGCTCATAGTATTTAGGTCTAGTTGGAATGTCAATCCATTTGAAAATATGATGACAGATCAGATTTGAGAAGAGAGCAAACACCCTGGAGAACTTTTTAGGTCACATTAAAGCAGTGGTTCTCAAAGTATAGTCCTAAGACAAGCAATATCGGTATTACCTGAGAACTTGTTAAAAATGCAAATTGTGAGGACCCATCCAAACCTGTTGTTGTTGTTAGGTGCCAGAGTTGATTGCAACTCCTACTGATCCCATGTGACAGAGTAAAACTGCCCCATACCTAGGGTTTTTAGGCTCTAATCTTCACAGGAGCAGATCTCCCAGTCTTTCTCCTATGGAGCTCCTGGGTGGATTTGAAGAGCTAACCTTTTGGTTAGCAGCCAGGAGCTTAAGCATTGCACCACGAAGGCTCCATCACCCAAGCTACTAAATCAGAAACTCTGAGGGACCTAGAAAAAAATTTTTAACAAGCTCTACAGGTGACCCAGATGCATTTGAAAGTTTAAGAACTACCGCATTAAAATGTCTGGTATTCGTCTGGCACTACAACGCTGATGTTAAAAAGCTGAGAGAGAAACCGGGACAAGTATTTTAGAATAATTCATTGGTGGATTCATTGAAAGGAGATGAGTGAAAGCATGGGGATGAATTCAGTAACATTACAGCAATTTGTATGAGATGCGATGAGTTCTGAAATAAGGTACTAAGTATGGTGATACAGAGAATGGAACAGATTTAAGAAACTTTGGGGTATAAAGTTGACATTTCGTGACCAATAGAGCTTCGAAGCATAAAGAAAAGGAAAAACTTTTGGTTTTAGTTTTCTAGCTTTGAGACCTAAGCAAACTAATTATTTTACACTTGCAGTTATTTAATATACTCCCAAGTGCTATTTGAATAAAATATCAATTTACATATTCCCTTCTTATTCAATTTCTTTAAAAAAACTTGATTATATACTATCGAAATGTTTTTACGTTCTTTACTTAGTGTAAGCCGAATGCATCTACAATAATTTAGACTATAGCTGAGTTCCTTATTTATAGGAATTTATAAGGCATATGGTAAATTTTTTTAATGGTAAATTATACTTTCCAGCTCATATACCTTGGAATCATTTCTTGAGGAAATATGAAAGTATTACCATACTACTAACTCCAACTACCAAACAGGCCAAATGCTGACGTTCATTTAAAGCCACTGAACTAATATGAGTTCTAAGCTTCTGACAGAAAATGTAAATACAAGAGAGGACCGGACAATGCGTTTTCTTCTATATTTTTTTATTTCTGAAATAAATTCATCCTTGCTTCTCAAACTTTAAAAACCAATTATATAAATTGTATTCTAAGATGGAGTTTAATAAACCTTATCTTAATATTCTTTCACCAGGAATGTTTAGGTTATAGGAATTACTTTTTTCTAACACTCTCACAATAAAGGGGAGCCACATACTAGAGCCACGAAAATAGAAGAGAATAATGAAGGACCGACTTTCTTGAAAAACCTAGTTTTCAACTGTGGAAGCAGAGATACAAGTCAATGACAATAATAAAATAAACATACTCGCAATGCTTTCTTCTTGTCAAGTGCTCTAAGAATGTCATATGCATTATCTTATTTAACTTTCTAATGGCAGTATTTATTATCAGATGGCAATTATTGCTATTTCTAATGACAATAATTATTTATTAATAGCAATATTTATTCAGATGACAAAACTGAGATTTAACTTGCCCAATTCACAGAGCCGATAAGATAAAAACATTCGAATTTGTATCCAGATGTCTTAGTTTCTTAGTGCTGCTATTACAAATATACCACAAGTGAGGGGCTTTAAGGAACAGAGATTTGAACTGCCGACCTTTTGGTTAGCAGCTGCAGCTCTTAACCACTATGCCACCAAGGTTTCTACAAACTGACAGACCCAGAAAAAGGAGAAAAAAAAGGGAAAGACCAATGCGACATTATATCTCATAAAACTTAATACGACCTTCAAAAGTGAAATGCAGAGAACCCATAAATAGGAAAAGGACACAAATAAGAAATATCAGTAAAATCCTTTTTTTTTTTTTTCGCTTTCTCACACTAAGACTATATCCGAGAAAAATTTATCCCAGTAGGCACAACCCCCACACACACTTATGAAGTATTTTTAAATGATCCGTTAACATTTTCCTATCAAATGAATGACAAGGCATACTACTGTTTAGAAACTATACAGTGGAAAGTCAAAAAATGTATTGGATTATTTTGAACAAAAGTTCATTTTGGGAAGTACAGATTACTATGATATCCTCATAATTGTGGAAAATATTGTAGCTCATTGTGACCAGTTTCTGCTGATCTCTTTCATATTATTTTTAAAAGAAACAACATTTGGTACAAAAAATAAGTAGCTTATTAGAATATCCTTAAATAATTGTTCTATTGTGGGCCATTACTGCTTGAGATATGATGATAATTACAAAACTCACATCAGCATTTCTAAAAATATATCTTCCTCATGTAGTAAATTCATGAGAAAGTCATTGTTTTAGCAATTTTTGGAATATATAAATGTTCTCATATAATAAATTTAGTTGCCCAATATGAAAGTAGCTGATGCAGAGATAAAATCAGTGTTCCTAGTAATAAAAATCACTATTAGGTGAGGTGTAACAGGAAACTCTTCTAAATAATATATGAATTCCGTGTTTAGGTTATTCTCTCCCTTATCCCAAGCAATTTAGCACCCTAATCGCAATTTATCCCAGCCTGAACTGGAAGTCTCCCTCATAACATTAATGTTTGCATTAATGCAGATTTTGCTACCTAACGTTTTTCTCTGTGACAGTTTCATATTCAAAATTGTATATGCATGACCCTCTATGCATATAATTTTAAGAGCATATATTAAAATGTAATGACTGAATAGTTTTTATACCTGGAGAAGTCATCAATGGCTTTAATAACTTCAATAAATTTAATCATTAATGTTAACTATTAAAACGATATGTAGAATACATCGAGTAGGAACCCCTGGGTTTGGGATTCTCTCTGCACCGTTAGAGGCAATCTCAATTTCCTTTGTTTTATCACCATTAATCTAAGAAATAATTATATCCTAATCATAAAAAAGGATGACCTGTAACATATGTGGGGGTGGTTTCTTTGTTCTGAGTTGAAAATCTAAGGTGTGCCTTTAGCAAATGTATAGGATGTAGCGACAACTGAATAAACACCATTAATCAAGAGGATTACAATGGATAGTAAATTCTATGTTGTATGTATTGGCTCTGAGTGGTGTTCTGGTTGTGGATTCTCTGTGTTGAATTCATAATTGTGAAAATAGTTAATTATGTCTCTATCTTATCTCTTAAAAACTATTTTATCCTCAGTGACTAACAAAGGGCCCAGCACAGTGTAGTTATTCAATATTTTTAAAACAAAATGAAATGAAGAATATATAATTTTGGGGGGTAATTACATTGTGTTAAACACTGCAGGAGTGTTTTCAGTATGTGAATTTGAAAACTTTGTCCAGTTTTACAGGTGAGGATATTCAACTCGGTGATATAAAATATTCCCAAAGTCAAACAACTAGCTGAGTCTGCATTAAATCAAAGCTTCTCAGTAAAATAAGAATTATTCTATGATTATAATATATATTGTTATACTTATCATACAGTCTGTTAATATATACATAAAAATTACAGTAATAGTTAAGAGAAATAATGCTTACTAACTGCCAGACCCTATTCTAAGCTCTTTACTCATATCGACACATGTAATTCATATAAGAACTCTGTGAGACAGGTCCAGTATTACTCTAATTTAACCAGAAGGAAAAGTCAGGCACAAGAGGATGCGGAGCACGTAGAGAGTTGAGGAACTGGGTTTATAAAATAGTTTGGCTTCAGAGTCTTTCTTTTGTCCCTATATTTTACCACTTTTCAGTATGTCCATTTCTGCTTATGAAAAAATTTAATCCTTACATGAGTCTACTCTAAATAATTACTAGATATTGAGTAAATAAAATCTGTGAGTGAGAAATACTCTGGAAATATATTTATTTATGTAACAAACACTTATTGTTTTCACGACATGATGTAACAACTGTGGTATGCATGTCACAAAAGTTACTGAGATTCGTGAGTCTACTGAAAATTTTTATAACATAAGTATCATTTGGTAAAATATATTTAAGGAAAACCAGCAAAGTAAAATGAAGATTAGCCAATAATAAAAAACCTTGGATTCTAATCCATCACTACAAGATCAAATCCTTGAATAGCCATTTAGTTTATCTGAGCCTCAGATCCGTGATCTTTTAAATGGGGTTGTAAACTTCTGATTTGCCTGCATAAATGAGCTTTTCAAAGGATCAGTATACTTAATGTTTGTGAAAGGGCTGTGTATAATAAAGTGATATACAAATGTTCAGTATTTATTTACATACGCTTTATATACATAAGGCATTTATTTACAAATACCTTAATATGATGGGTCCCTTTATGTGGCCTTTCCAGCCATGGTCTTGTAACTCCCATCCAGGTGATTTGGTGGGACTGTGTGATCTGATAATTGTGGCCCACCAAAGAGATTGGTCAGTTTCACCATCCTACTGGGCTTGAAATAAGCCACCCCAGAGGCGGGAAAGAAAAGAGCCCACCACCACCAAGGAAGGAGAGACCAGCAGGAGAGACCCACAGGAGGTGGCGCAGTGGGCTTCCCAGCCTGCAGAGTGAGAAAGTTGAGTGCTTTTGGGCAGAGACTCAGAGCCAGGGAGAGGCCTGCCTGTGAGCATGGCTGGGAAGAGGCTCTCCTGATGGAAGAACTGTATCTTGAATGTTCCTGATTGTAACTGTTACTTCCCTAATAAATCCCATAATCGTTACTATTGTCTGTGAGTTCTGTATGGTCATTGCAATGAATTATCAAACTCAGCAGAGAAATAGAGAGTGATGTGGGAAGGAGAGCTGGTATCTGAATTGGTAAAGATGAAGGAGAGCGGGGGTATGTCTGACGCCTGCCTCATAGGGATCAGCCTTGGGCTGTTGATCTTGATTCTCCTTTACCCTGGTGAAGTTAGAGGAGGTCACACACTGCCCCCACACTGTTTTTACAGTTAGGTATTTATTTATACGTTTAACTCTCATGTTAGATATAGTAAACTTCTTAAGAATACTGCACCTACATCTTGGCAGGCCCTAGAGTATGCGGAAAATTCCCTCATACTTAACTAGCCTTCCAAAGAACAGAATATCCAATCATTCAACTTCTGATAGATGCAAATGTGAGCTTAAATCATTCATTAGCTCTTCCAGCTTGGGCAGATGACTTAACTTCTTTGACTTTACAGTTCTTATCTGAAATAAATAATATCGATGACTACTTGTCTTAGTCATCTAGTGCTGCTATAACAGAAATACCACAAGTGGATGGCTTTAACAAAGAGAAATTTATTTTCTCACAGTCTAGTAGGTTACAAGTCCAAATTCAGGGCATCAGCTCCAGGGAAGTCCTTCTATCTCTCTTGGCTCTGGAGGAAGGCATTTGTCCTCAATATTCCGCTGGTCGAGGAGTTTCTCAGACACAGGGACCCCATGTCCAAAGGACATGCTCTGCTCCTGGTGCTGCTTTCTTGGTGGTATGAGGTCCCCCGTCTCTGTGCTTGCTTCTGTCTTTTATATCTCAAGAGATTACCTCAAGACACAATCCAATTCTATAGGTTTAGTCCTGCCACACTAACACAACTGCCGCCCATCCTCCCTTGTTAACATCATAGAGGCAGGATTTACAACTTTTAGGAAAATCACACAATACTAGGAATCATGGCCCAGCCCAACTGATACACACATTTTGGGGGGGACATAATTCAGTCCATGACACTACTTTATCAAGTTTTTAAATGAGACATTGGAACGATTCTTGCAAGGAACCTAACACATAATGTTATATATAATCCATTGCCATCAAGACAATTCCAACTCATAGTGACCCTATAAGATAGAGTTGAACCTCCTCATCGGGTTTCCAGGGTTGTAATCTTTATGAAGGAGGCTGCCACATCTTCCTCCTGGAGTGGCTGGTAGGTTCAAAGTGCTGATCGTTCGATTAGCAGCTGAGTGCTTAACCACTGTGCCACCAGTGCTCCTAAATGTTATATCTAGATAGTGAAATAATGACTTTTCACTAAAATAATTAATTAATTAACAATGTATTAATTGTACCAAAATATTGCCTTTCCCAGGAAATCTACACTTTAAGGCAGAATCTCCAATAGATTTTCTGAAATCATCCGTGTTGAAATGGCTTGATTTGGGGGTTTAGAAGACTTTTTTTATGCCCCTGTAAGCACACTAGGGAGCCCTGGTGGCACAGTGGTTAAGTGCTCAGCTGCTAACCAGAAGGCTGGCAGTTCAAACCCACCAGCCATTCAATGGGAGAAAGATGTGGCAATCCACTTTCTAAAGATGTACAGCCTTAGAAGCCCTGTGGGGCAGTCCTACCCTGTCTTATAGGACTGCTCTGAGTCAGAATCGACCTGATGGTAGTGGGTTTGGTTGGGTAAACACACTGAAGTTGTGAAGTTTGTCTCCTTTCATGGAAGACCCTGGGTGGCACAAATTGTTAATTGCTGGACTATTAACCAAAAGGTCAATGGTTCAAACCCACTCAGAGGTGCACCAGAAGTAAGGGATGGCAATTTACTTCAGAAAGGTCAAAGCCTTGAAAACCTTATGGAGCAATTCTACTCTGCACACATGGGGTCACCATGAATCGAAACCAACTTGAAAGAAACTGGGCATTCTTGTAGGGAGACCAGTCATCCTGGTTTCCTCAGGGCCTTCCTGGTTTTAACACTGAAAATTCTGCATTGTGGAAAGTCCCTCAGTTCCTGACAAATGGGATCACTGATCACCAATCCTGGTTTTGTCCCCCATTAACCTCCTCAGGTCCTAAGTTATGATTGTTCAAAAAACCCTAATTACACAGCAATTCTCTGGCCAAGCAAGTAACTACTCATGTCTTCTGTAGAGCTGTTCCATAGGGTTTCCAAGGAGTGGCTGTGGAATTTGAACTGCTAACCTTTTGGTTAGCATCTGTAGCTCTTAACCACTATGCCACCAAACTCCTCTTTTGGCTTAGCTTTTCTGCTATCTGTAACGTATCAAATAGGACAAAGTTCCCAATCACTTCTTCCCTTCTAAACATGTGTTGGTTGTTGAAAGAACTAAATTTATATTGGAACACTTCTGGCCTGATAAGCAACTGCACGAGTTTTGTTTTTTTTTTTTTCTGTCTACATCTCCTTTGCTAGGCTCTGATATGGGAAATGGGCTGTAAAATGCAGAGGTCATTGGGCATGAAATTACTTTCTCTTTTTGATATAGTTTTTTTTTTTTTTTTTTCTGTGAACATTTTCTTCGTTTTGGTCTCTTCATGTCCTTTTGTTTCTGAGCTATGGTTGTTGTTAAGTAAGAAATACGCTCCAATTTTTCTTCCCAAAGATAGAAGTAGAGACTGGGGTGAAGAGGATAGTCTGTATTGTTTTGTGAATTTAATCTCTACTTCTCTATGTGCTCTGAGCCTCTCTGTTTCATTTATTCAATCATTCATTGAGCACCTGCTATGTGCTTGGCTTTCTGTCAGGTATAGGGGGTATGGAAATGAGCTAATAATGAAACCATACTTACGGGGACACTGATAGATAAACAAAAAAAGTAGAATAAGTTTTCCTGAGTGGAGCTTTTTTTTTTTTTTTTGGTATACGTATTGTTCAGTGACATTAGAGATACATTCTTCACAATATATCAGAATTCTCATTATTTCCATTTTGATTTGTCTGTTTCCATTAATATAGCTTCCCTGCCCCCCCTTGGCTTCTCATCTTTGGTCTAGGTTATATGTTTACCATTTGGTTTCATCTAGATGATTATTTTGAGAAACACAGTACTGATGGATGATATTATTTATTTTATGGGCCAATCTGTCATTTGGCTGAAAGGTGATCTCTGAAAGTGGTTTGAGTTCCAAGTTTAAAGGGTATCGAAAGGTGATTGTCTGAGGGGTTCATCTAGTCTCTGCTGGTCCAGTAAGTCTGGCCGTTTATTAGGAACTTGAATTTTGTTTTACATTTTTCTCCCATTCTAGCCTGGACCACCTATTGTGTCCCTGATAAGAATAGTTGGTAGTGGTAGCCATGTACCCTCTAGATCTTTTGTCCTCAAGATAGCTGATGTCGTTGTTTGAGTAGACTATTGGTTCTGTAGACTAGTTTATTCTTTGAGTCTTTGCTTTCCTTCTTTCTCTTTAGCTCTGGATGAGTAGAGACCAACAGTTATATCTTAGATGGTCACTCATAAGCTTTTAAGACCCCAGACACTACTCATCAAACTAGGATATATAACATTTTCATTATGGACTATATTATGCCAATTGACTGAGTTGTCCCACAAGCCTATGGTTCTAAGCCCTCAAACCCAGTAGAACACTCCCATGAGGTGTTTGGCTGTATTTAGGAACTATCCATAACTGTGCCTTCTATGCAGTTTATATTTGGAAATAAATGCAGAACACATAAACACGTATATACATAGAACTGTATATATAAGTTATATATATACAAGAACTGTATCCTGAGTTTTTCCTGTTAATTCTGAGTCATTCCTGATCCTGAGTTGTACTCTGTCACTTCCATAATAAACCACTTAAGTACAGTTTGTGACTTCTGTGAAACATTGCAGCCCGAATACCAGAGGGAGAGTACTGAGGGGAAGGAGAGTAGTTGATGTTAGACATAATAGAGTGGTGCAGTAGTTTGGAAAAGTTTGGACATTTGGAACACCTTTGAACTCCACTTCATAGGAACCAGCTTTGTGCTGATCCTTAAAAGAAATCATTTATTTAGTAATGCAAGTGGTTCAGGACACTTAGAGCATAGGATAAGGGGAAAGGTAAGAATCAAAAAAAATTAGGCAAGGAAGTTAGGCAGGGACAAGACTATGAAGGCCCAAGGCAAAGAGTACCTTGCTTTATTCTCTGTGTCCATCTTTAGCATGCTTATCTACTTATTTTGTAGTCTCCATTTTTTTTTTTTTTATGTTCAAAAGCTTGAGTCAAAACCACAGAAGAAAGTAAAGTGTTTTCTATCATTGCTTTAATTATTAACACACTCAGTAAATGATGGTGAAAACTGTTAGTGGCAGAATTTCTTGTGAGTTTTTGACTGACATATTATGTTTTACCCAGCATCTTTTTACAGTCTCACCCCAATCATAAAAATAATTTAAAAAAAAATGAAATTTAAAACTTAAAAATGTTTTCAAAGGTCCTGAGTTGGGAGTTGCCTGGTTCTGCTTAGATTTTATAAGATTGCAATCAACAAACAATTGTAGCATAGATAATAAAGCCATAGTTGTACAGGATCTGGGCTGTTGTTATTTATTATTGTTGTTGTTTTTGTGTGCTGTCGAGTCGATTCCAACTCATAGCTACCTTATATGACTCCTGTCTCATAGAGTTTCCTAGGCTGCAATCTTCACAGCCTAGGAAGCAGCAGTCAGGAAATCAGACAATGTATTGCACTGGGCAAACCTGCTGCAAAAGACCTCTTTAAAGTGTTAAAAAGCAAAGATGTCACTTTGAGGATTAAGGTGTGTCTGACCCAAGCCATGATATTTTCATTTGACTCATAAGCATGCTAAAGCTGGACAATGAAAAACGAAGATTGAAGAAGAACTGATGCCTTTGAATTATGGTATTGGTGAAAAATATTGAATACCATGGACTTCCAGAAGAACAAACAAGCCTATCTTGGAAAAAATACGATCAGAGTGGAAGTGAGGATGGTGAGACTTTGTCTCAAGCACTTCAGACATAATATCAGGCGGGACAAGTATCTGGAGAAGGTCATCATGCTTGATAAAGTCGAGGATCAGCAAAAAAGAGAAAGACCCTTGATGAGATGAATTGACACAGTGGCTGCAACGATGGGCTCAAGCATAACAAAGATTGTGAGGATGGCACTGGACCAAGCAATGTTTCTTCTGTTGTATATAGGGTCTCTATGAGCCGGAAATGACTTCACAACACCTAACAACAACAACAATCTTTACAGGAACAGATTTCCAGGTCTTTTCTCCTGAGAAGCTTATGATGAGTTCGAACCACTGACCTTTCATTTAGCAGCTGAGCACTTAACCATTGAGCAACCAGGGCTTCTTATTGTTATTGTTGTTGTTGTTAGGTGCCGTCGAGTCGGTTCCGACTCATAGTAACCCTATGCACAACAGAACAAAACACTGCCCGGTCCTGTGCCATCCTTACAATCGTTGTTATACTTGAGCTTATTGTTGCAGCCGCTGTGTCAATCCACCTTATTGAGGGTCTTCCTCTTTTCCGCAGACCCTGTACTTTGCCAAGCATGATGTCCTTCTCCAGGGACTGATCCCTCCTGACAACACGTCCAAAGTATCTAAGTCGCGGTCTCGCCAACCTTGCCTCTAAGGAGCATTCTGGCCACACTTCTTCCAAGACAGATTTGTTTGTTCTTTTGGCAGTCCGTGGTATATTCAATAGTCTTCACAAACACTGTAATTCAAAGGCATCAACTCTTCTTCGGTCTTCCTTATTCATTGTCCAGCTTCCACATGCATACAATATGATTGAAAATACCATGGCTTGGGTCAGGCACACCTTAGTCTTCAGGGTGACATCTTTGCTCTTCAACACTTTGAAGGGGTCTTTTGCAGCAGGTTTGCCCAATGCAATGCGTCTTTTGATTTCTTGACTGCTGTTTCCATGGCTATTGATTGTGGATCCAAGTAAAGTGAAATCCTTGACAACTTCAATCTTTTCTCCGTTTATCATGATGTTGCTCATTGGTCCAGTTGTGAGAATCTTTGTTTTCTTTATGTTGAGGTGTAATCCATACTGAAGGCTGTGGTCTTTGATCTTCATTAGGAAGTGCTTCGAGTCTTCTTCACTTTCAGCAAGCAAAGTTGTGTCATCTGCATAATGCAGGTTGTTAATAAGTTGTCCTCCAATCCTGATGCCCCGTTCTTCTTCATATAGTCCAGCTTCTCATATTATTTGTTCAGCATAGAGATTAAATAGGTATGGTGAAAGAATACAACCCTGATGCACACCTTTCCTGAGTTTAAACCAATCAGTATCCCCTTGTTGTCTCGGAACAACTGCCTCTCGATCTATGTAAAGGTTCCTCATGAGCACAATTAAGTGTTCTGGAATTCCTATTCTTTGCAGTGTTATCCATAGCTCGTTATGATCCACACAGTCCAATGCCTTTGCATAGTCAATAAAACACAGGTAAACACCCTTCTGGTATCCTCTGCTTTCAGCCAGGATCCATCTGACATCAGCAGTGATATTCCTGGTTCCATGTCCTCTTCTGAAACCAGCCTGAATTTCTGGCAGTTCCCTGTCAATGTACTGCTGCAGCTGTTTTTGAATGATCTTCAGCATAATTTTGTTTGCGTGTGATATTAATGATATTGTTCTGTGATTTCCACATTCGGTTGGATCACCTTTCCTGGGAATAGGCATATTCCCAAAATGAATGATAGAATTTTGCAAGACCAACGAGTTCTTCATTGCAAATACCTTCTTTTACCAACATAAACGGTGACTATACCCAGGGACCTTGCCAGATGAAACACACAGAAATCAGATTGACTACATCTGTGGAAAGAGACGATGGAAAATCTCCATATCATCAGTTGGAACAAGGGCAGGGGCCGAGTGTGGAACAGACCATCAATTGCTCATATGCAAGCTCAAGCTGAAACTGAAGAAAATCAGAGTAAGTCCACAAGAGCCAAAATATGACCTTGAGTATATCCCACCTGAATTTAGAGACCATCTCAAGAATAGATTTGATGCATTGAACACTAGTTACCGAAGACCAGATGAGTTGTGCAAGGACATCATCCATGAAGAAAGCAAGAGATCACTGAAAAGACAGGAAAGAAAGAAAAGACCAAGATGGATGTCAGAGAAGACTCTGAAACTTGCTCTTGAGCATCAAGCAGCTAAAGCAAAAGGAAGAATTGATGAAGGAAAAGAACTGAACAGAAGATTTCAAAGGGCCTCTCGAGAAGACAAAGTAAAGTATTATAATGACATGTGCAAAGAGCTGGAGATGGAAAGCCAGAAGGGAAGAACACGCTCGGCATTTTTCAAGCTGAAAGAACTGAAGAAAAAATTCAAGCCTCGAGTTGCAATAGTGAAAGATTACATGGGGAAAATATTAAACGATGCTGGACGCATCAAAAGAAGATGGAAGGAATACACAGAGTCATTATACCAAAAAGAATTAGTTGATATTCAACCATTTCAAGAGGTGGCATGTGATCAGGAACTGATGGTACTGAAGGAAGAAGTCCAAGCTGCTCTGAAGGCATTGGCGAAAAACAAGGCCTCAGGAATCAATGGAATATCAATGGAGATGTTTCAACAAACAGATGCTGCGCTGGAGGTGCTCACTTGTCTATGCCAAGAAATATGGAAGACAGCTTCCTGGCCAACTGATTGGAAGAGATCCATATTTATGCTTATTGCCAAGAAAGGTGATCCAACTGAATGTGGAAATTATAGAACAATATCATTAATATCACACACAATTTTTATTATTAGTTGCTCTCAAATTGGTTCCAAATCAAGGCAACCTTGTGTATAACAGAAGGAAATGTTCCTTCTCCAGGTTCATTGGTAGGTTGAGTCCATTGTCGTTACTGTGTCAACCAATGTCATTGAGGATGTCTCGTGTTTTCACTGACCTACTTTACCAGTGATGATCTACTTTTCTAGGGTTTGGTCTTTCCTGATGACATGTCCAAAGTAAGTACGTCAGAGCCATGCTGTCGTCTCTTCTAAGGAGCATTCTGGTTGTATAAGAATAAAGACTGATTTGTTCATCTTTCTGGCAGTCCACAATATATTCAATATTCTTCATCAACACCATAATTCAAATGCATAAATTCTTCTTTCTTCCTTTTTCATTGTCCAGTTTTCACAGGCATGTGGAACATTTGAAAAGACTATGGCTTGGGTCATACCTTAGATATCAAAGTAACATCTTTGCTTTTAAAAACTTAGAAAAGGTCTTTTGCAGCAAATTTGCCCAGTGCAGTACATAATTTGATTTCTTGACTGCTGCTTCTATGGACATCGATTTTTGACCCAAGCAGATGAGAAATTATTGACAACTTCAGTTTTTTCACCATTTATCATGATGTTTGTTTATCAGCCCAATCTGGACTGTAGCAAAAAGAAAAGGCTATTTAAAGAATATATTACACCAAACTTTGCCCTTCAGGTTGTCTATACTAACCACCTCCTCACATGATTTATCATGAGAAATTGCTGGCTGGAATTTTAAACCTTTACAGTTAATGCGACCAAGTTTGGATGAAGTCGGGTTGTGCTTTGAATATACATTGAAAAGAAGAGACAACTTACAGGGATTTTTATCTAAACAAATTGCATTTATGACCATAAAGCAGCACTAGAATGATGTTGAATATCTCTGGATAAATTCTAGATTTATTATCACAAATGATATTTGATACAGTGAACACTACTTTTGACTATGTATTTAAAACCATTACAGTTTCATCATAGCCATCCTAGTTCTCATAGCATCTCACTCAAACCTTCATCAAAACACTTAATTATTTGAACTTAACTTAGTTACATATATCTGACTTTTCCTAGGTCATGAGCTAATTGTGGGTAGACAACATGCCTCATTCACTGGACTCAAAGCCTACCTCACAGAAATTTCTAAATAAATGGTTTAGTAAAACTTAGTTATATTTTTAAAAGATTTTCTTGAATTTAAAACGTTCTTTAATTCAGATTGTTTTCTCTGGTTAGTTTTGATTAATGAGGCTACATGGTATAGCCCAATTCAATACACATTATCTATACCAATGATTCTCAAACTACTCGTGATGAACACTCTGAATTGAAAAATAAGACAGGATCCCTGACTTAAAAAAAAAAAATTATTTTGTATGTATATAACCATCATGTTTACTGCATAATTAGACTGGTTGTTATATACAACGATACTGTTTTATTATCATTTAGTGGAAATATGTTTTTAACACCAGACTCACAATAGAGTAATTATTAAGGGTGTTGGCTTTGGTGTTAAAAAAAAAAAAAAAACTAGCTTCAGGTTGTTGATTCATGTCTTTCTGGAAGTATCATTTTAAGCACTTCGCCTAAACTCGAGAAGCTTTGTTTTGCATTTTTTTTTTTTCTTCCGTAAACATGTTTGTTGTGAGGGCTAACTTAAATCACATAGTTTACCAAAATGTAAAGTATATCATTTTAATTCAAAAAAGGCAAATGAAGTAAAATAGATTATTAAATAATTATATAAGCTTGCCAAAGCCAAAGATGACTTCAGTATTTCAGCTTGCCTGCTCATTATTTTGGGTCTCCGGGTGGCACAAATGGTTTGCACTCCAATATTAACCCAAAGATTTTGGTTCAAACCCACCAAGGCACTGCAGAAGAAAGGCCTGGAGATTTGTTTCAGTAAAGATTACAGCCAAGAAAACTCTATGAAGCAGTTCTACTCTGTAACACATGGGGTCCCATAAGTCAGAATCAACTTGATGCCAAAGGGTTTGGTTTCGGTTGGTCATTATTGTATACTATTAATTAACATGAGTGTTGGTTATCATTTCGTGAATTATTCTTTTAAACAAGTTATTTTCTTGCTTTATTATTTTCAGTAACTTTCCTGGTGAATTATATAATATGCTAGTGCAACATTATAGAAGGATGAGAAGGTAAATGTTAAACCATGTTTATTAAGGACTTCCTAACAGTATCTTATGGCTATTCGATAGTCACATTTTAATCCAAATACTGAATATTTTTTTCCCTCTCCTTCAAGACTAAAAATTTATCCTTAAAAATGCTGTATCATGTTTGGAATTAGTAATAGTGTAGGATTTAAGATGCATTTTATTACATTAATAATTTTGTAAATGGTTTGTAGCCTGTTAAAAGACATACTTATCCTCCACCGAGCACCTATTATACCCATTGCTGTTGAGTCGATTCCAACTCATAGCAATCCAATGGGACAGAGTAGAAGTGCCCCACAGGGTTCTCAAGGAGCAGCTGGTAGATTTGAACTGCAGACATTTTGGTTAACAGCCGAGCTCTTAACCACTGCACCACCAGAATTCCTACCCTATTATAGTTGACTGTAATCCAGTGGCGTCACTAGGAGGATGCAAGGGGTGTGGACCACACCAGGTGACACTGTCGAAAGGGGTGGTACCAAAATGACTATCTATAAAATTTGTGTGTAATGTTTCAGCAGAAATTTATTACTTTTTATAAAAATATCTCTCTACTTATAACAATAAAAAATTTTTCATAAGCTCCACTTACATGTATCAATATACCTACAAGGCTAAAAATCTATGCTAATTTACTTTTTGAATCTTCTAATGCACTCTAGTCAGAGCTGTCATTATTACTCAATTACAATGATGCTTTGAATCACATGGTTTCATCTGCACGCACAAGCACACACTCTTGTTTTTATTGGTACCAATGTTTTAAAAGTTGCTGATTTTGTCAAATTTTCTGGTGTGTTAGCTACAATATGGTGGTAATTAGCATGAGGGGGGTGAAACCAACCCTACTGATGCCACTGATGAAACTATAATCATTCTCATGTATTTTTCTATATTCTCTTTCTGTACCAAATCCATTTCGTAATTATCATCTACGTGGCAATTATTCCCAGATTTACAACTTTAACCCCTAACTCTGTTAAAATATGGCACAGTGGTTAAGAGTTCAACCACTAACCGAAAGGCCTGTAGTTGGAATTCACCAGCTGTTCCTTGGAAACCCTATGGGGGCAATTCTACTTTGTTCTATAGGGCCACTATGAGTCAGAATCTACTCAACAGTAATGGGTTTGGCTTTGTTTTTCTCTTAAAATATAATTTTCAAAAAGATAACATCAAGACTTTCATGCAATTATAAAATGAGCATGTGTCAAAGATTATGTTTAACTCATTGATTAATGAGGTAACCAATAAGGTGTTAAAATCTGTCCAAAAAGCATATGGGAAGATAGCCATATCTATGTGTTTAGACATGCATGTATGTGTATACTTACAATGTGAAAATTAGTAAAGGAATGTTAGGATAAGATTGCAGGGTTAAAGCCGAAACAGATTAATGTCTTACCCTTTTCATAACCATTGGGTGGTTGCTCACCCAATTTTTTCACCTCTTAGGTTCACTGGGAAGCTGTTTAATCACTGATAGGGCATGCTGCCACAAGGCAGAGGCCTTCATGACTGTAGGCAACTGAAAAAACTCTTTCTAAAGGGTCTCGTATATGGTGTGTGCATTTTTGGTAGCAAAAATAGAAATTTTGAAAAAACAATTTGGGATACGTGTGTCCCACTGGACTCAGGGATAGAATTAGTGGGACAACTTATGTCTCTCTGGACTCTAAGGGTAGGCTTGTGGGAGGAGGCAAGAAAAAAAAAATTCATACTACTTACCAAAAATTCGACAACACTCAATGATTCAGCATGTTTCTATTCATTAAAACACATGATATCAACAAAAAACTTAAAGCAGAAAATAATTGGCTTTTGAAAGGGTTTACACAGAGATAAACTAACATTTTCTCTATCCCAACAAAAACAACAAATTTACTCTTGCGGAGTTAGAAAATGGCCCAGTCAATAGAAAATAAAGCTCAGGAGTGTCCTGAAAGATGCTAAGTAATATCTTTTACATCTCTTCAAATTGCGGTAATTTTCTGGCACTTCTTTCATCAGATTTTGACATATATATGTGTATATGTGTGTGTATATATATATATATATATATATACAGTCATGCATTGCTTAACATCTACATTCTGTGAAACAGGATGTTACATGATTTGGATGTTGTGGAACACCATATTGTATACAGGCGGTTCCCAGGTTATGAACGTCCAACTTACATACAAATCGTAGTTATGAATCACCCTCATAAAGCCAATTGTATTAAAAATTCAAGGTACATATAATGGTTCGTAATAACAAATGGGTGCTCCTTTTCAACACCCATCAAAGGTATATGGGACATTCTCCTGTACCTGTATTGACTAAATAGCCAAGATATTGTACACATACAGTACTTTATTTCAGTTAATGTATACGCGTTCTCTGTGTCTGGTTACTTCTGCAATGTCCCATTCTGTTATCGGGATTTCTGAACTCTATTATAATCTTATGAATCTATCGTTGTAAATGTGGTCGGATGTTACCGTCATCGATGTTATGTGGTGAATGACTCTATGTATATATAAGAAGAGGAAGAAGCTTAGTGACATGGATTGACACAGCAGCTGCAACAATGGGCTGAAGCATAATGATTATGAGGATGGTGCAGGACCAGGCAGTGTTTCATTCTGTTGTATATAGATAAGGTCACCGTAAGTTGGAACCACTCGACAGCACCTAACAACAACTAACAACAATAACTTGCCTCTTTCTTTTTAACATACTTTGATTGAAAATGTTTTACTTCACTAAAGCATTTTTACTGACATCAGAATTTTTTTTTTTTTTTTGCTGTAAAGTTTATACTCTGAGAAAGGAAGAATGCTTACAATGATGATAAACCTGTTGCTACCGAGTCGATTCTGACGCATGAGACCCTATAGAATGCAGCATGTTAAATCTTTACGACTCTTTACCAATAGTTATGAATATAACTGCCTTTGTGACTTGTTATTGAACATATGAGTTGAAATGTAAAGTGAGTCTTCATAGAATTCAACACTCTGGCTATTTTGCTTTATGGCTATACTTCCATAATTTATCTCAGAGATAATTTATTAAAATTTTATTTTATTTCTCTAGTGTATACTGATATACTAACTTGAGAGTACATTTTATTTTTCCCTCCCGTGGTCTGAATACATGTGTTCACCTTAGACTTCCACCAGGAATAGAAGAGCTAAAGGTTATACCCTTGTTGGTTTTTAAGCTGTTTGTATTGAGACAGGACAATTTATTTCTTATTTGTTTTTAATGTGAGGGAGGCTGTGGCCCTTTGGTATCCCCATCACACTTAGGGGACTGCTATGGCAGAGTATTAGTTTTTCGATGAGTGGCACAGATTGGGTGTTTATGAAATAGAAAATACAATTGTACTTTCAGGGTCAGGGCACGGTATCTTTACAGGGATTTAAAAGTGATCTGAGCTGGAATGGACCCCATATTAGCAAAGCACTAGGGGGGCCGTGGAAAACTGTGAAGAGAAAGATGTGGAAGAGCTAATCTAAAAGTCAGTTTCACATGCTGATCTTTTCATTTCTTAAGAAGAAAACTGAGATCATGTTTGCATATGTGTGTATTTATGCAAATACATCTGTGTAAACGTAGACATTCAATGCCTAGAATTATGTATGCACAAATATCCTGGCACTAAACTAGTACCTGGTATTTAATGGCCATTCCCTAAGTACTTGTTGAATGAATGTTGTCTGAATAAAAGATACATTTCTTTCTTGAATAGAGTAGCTCTATGAGATCTATAAGCTGTGGGAAAACCATGTAAGGAGTGGGACCTATGTAAGAATCTAGAAACAATAAAAACTTACTACTGTAGCCAAATGCTTGAGTGAAAAGTACAGGAAATTGAAAGAAGTCCTCATCCCTCAGATGACACAGCAGGGGACCAAGGGGGTGAAGTGAGAGGGCAGTTCAAGCAGACAGTCTCAGAAAGATGCAACAGGAGTTCAAAGCGTGGAAGGATTGTGGAACTTGACAAGTGTGAACCAGGTGGTAAGTATGAGTCTAGCAAGGCAGGGCAGATGGTGTTAATCAGTCACAGAGCTAGGAGGTCTAGCCTCAGGGACTAGCATTTTCATGCAGTACTTTGAGGAAAAGGAGGTTCAGAATAGCTTTAGTAACGGGAACAAGTGAAGTCATTTAAGGAACCCAGCATAAAAGCATGAACGAGCCCACAAACCATAACTATGAGCCATGCCTTTTGCTTTAGCTACTTGACATTCAAGAGCAAGTTTCAGTGTCTCTTCTGACATCCATTTAGGTCTTTTCTTTCTCTCCTGTCTTTTTAATGACCTCTTGCTTTCTTCATGTATGATGTCCTTGATGTCATTCCACAACTCATCTGGTCTTCAGTCATTAGAGTCCAATGCATCAAATCTATTCTTGAGATGGTCTCTAAATTCAGGTGGGATATACTCAAGGTCATACTTTGGCTCTCATCGACTTGTTCTAATTTTCTTCAGTTTCAACTTGAACTTGTATATGAGTAATCGATGCTCTGATCCTCGGTCGGCCTCTGGCCTTGTTCTGACTGATGGTGTTTAACTTTTCCATCATCTCTTCCCACAGATGTAGTCAGTTTGATTCCTGTGTGTTCCATCTTTTGAGGTCCATGTGTATAGTCACCATTTATGTTGGCGAAAAAAAGTATTTGCAATGAAGAAGTCGTTGGTCATGCAAAATTCAATCATGCAATCTCCGGCATCCTTTCTGTCACCAAGACCCTATTTTCTAACTACTGATCTTTCCTCTTTGTTTCCAATTTTTGCATTTCAATCACCAGTAATTATCAGTGTGTCCTAATTGCATGTTCAATCAATTTCAGACTGCAGAAGTTGGTAAAAATCTTCAGTGTCTTCATCTTTGGCCTTAGTGGCTGGTGCATTAATTTGAATAATAGTCATTATAACTGGTCTTCCTTGTAGGCGTATGGATATTATCCTATCACTGACAGCATTGTACTTCAGGATAGATCTTAAAATGTTCTTTTTGATGATGACTGCAATGTCATTCCTTTTCAGTTCTCATTCCTAGCATAGTAGACCATAGGATTGTCCAATTCAAAATGACCAACACCAGCCTGCTTCAGCTTACTAATGCATAGGATATGGATGTTTCTGCATTCCATTTCATTTTTGAGATTTTCCAATTTTCCTAGGTTCATACTTCATACATTCCACATTGCAATTATTAGTGAATGTTTACAGCTGTTTCTTCTCATTTTGAGTTGTGCCACATCAGCAAATGAAGGTCCTGAAAGCTTGATTCCATCCACATCATTAAGGTCGACTCTACTTTGAGGAGGCAGCTCTTCCCCCGTAGTATTTTGAGTGCATGCCAACCTGAGGGGCTCATCTTCTGGCACTATAAGCAACATCATAATAAATGGAGAAAAGATTGAGGTTGTCAAGGATTTCATTTTACTTGGATCCACAATCAACACCCATGGAAGCAGCAGTCAAGAAATCAAAAGACACATTGCATTGGGCAAATTGGCTGCAAGAGGTCTCTTTAAAGTCTTAAAGTAAAGATGTCACCTTGAGCACTAAGGTGTGCCCAACCCAAGCATGGTGTTTTCAATCACTTCGTATGTGTGCGAAAGCTGGACAATGGATAAGGAAGACAGAAGAAGAATTGATGGTGTTGGCAAAGAATGTTTAAAATATCACAGACTGGCAAAAGAACCAACAAATTTTTCTTGGAAGAAATACAACCAGAATGCTGCTTGGAAGCAAGGATGGTGAGACTGGGTCTCACATACTTCGGACATGTTGTCAGGAGGGATCGGTCTCTGGAGAAGGATGTCATGCTTGGTAAAGTAGAGGGTCAGCAGAAAAGCGGGAGACCCTCAACGAGATGGATTGACACAGTGGCTGCAACAATGGGCTGAAGCACAGCAACAATTGTGAGGATGATGCAAGACTGGGCAGTGTTTCATTCTGTTGTGCATAGGGTCACTATGAGTCAGAATCGACTCCATGGCACCTAAAAGCAACAACAACAACAATCAGCCATGCCTAATTTAGAATGAGATACCTAGATTACTGAAGTAAGTCTCCTCAAGCTTACAGTAAAAGACCCAGTTGGGACCCAGAGCTGGTCAGTTAAGCCAGAAACAGTAATTTAAAACAAAATTATAAAATATGACACTTGGATAACTTAAGATTTCATTTTAATAATACAAATAGATGTTTATTCATTCACCGATCCTTTGATACAGTGCCACGATTGTGCATATGTTTTTGTTGATAGGAGTTCCATTTTGCAGCTCATATGTAAACACCCATGATGCATCATCTATCATTTTTAGGTTTTATTTATTTGAAGAAAGAGGAGACTCCTTCTAGATTTTATGATTTTTTAATTAAAGGAAAAGTTCAGCTGTTGAAAACACGTATGAGGATTAACACACTTGACTCTCAGTGGGCATAAAAGAGAGCTAGAGGGCATCAAAATACAGGGACATTTATTCTAGAGTAATAGCTAACACTTAATGAGCATATAGGTTCTTGGGTGGCACAAAGAGTTTGCACTTTGGTTAATGGTTCATACCCACATAGGGGCACCATGAAAGAAAGAACTGGAAATCTGCTTTTGTAAGATTAAAAACCTGAAACCAAACCCATTGCCATCAACTCATGGCCACAAAAATCGTATGGAGCAGTTCTGCTCTGTCACACATGGGATCTCCTTGAGTTAGAATCAACTCAAAGGTAACTTTTTTTTTTTTTTTTTAATGAGCATTTGTTATATGTCAGGCTTCATTGTATGTACTTTATATATTTTAACTCCTTTAATCCTCAGTTGCATAATTTAAATGATTTTCTTCCAGATACAATAAAATAAATATCTCTCAGCCAACTAGAACGATTTAAGAAAAAAAAAAATCTCATTTTTCAAATTAGCTTATTTTTTAAATACTTTTCCCAAGTACTCTGTTCAATTTATGGAAGGCATAGATCTCCATTTTATTGAGAACCACAATAGTTCTTCATAATTTTATTTTTTTAGATAGAATTTGGTAGTGATGTTCTGGATATCTACATCATGTGTCAAGGTAATATAATATAATTTGATTCCCTGTTTAATAATTATTATCTACGATATCATACCACAAGGAGTTTCTACTTTTTAGATGGTTCCTTTGCAGTTTTCTTTCCCAGTTCAGGATTTAAATGGAAACTAAGTTTTTGTACTTAACATTTTATGTTAAGTGTTACTAGAGATGGTATGAAATGTGTAGTGAAGAGAGCAATGTCCTGCTCTGAGGTACTTGTAATCTACTTTCTGTAGCAAATAATTCACTTCAAAAGAGCATATAAGGAAATGACTTACTTTAGAATATAAGATATTGGATATAAACTTTAGTCACATAACTAAAAATGAAGTATATAATGTTCCCATGTAAGACTGACCTTGACAGGATATATCAGTGATACATTTCTCTTCTTCAATATTATTACATAAAAATTAGGAATTTTTCTGAAATATCTAACTTTTATTAAAATGCAATTAAATCTGTGAATGTCAATCATCTTAACATTAAGTACTATTGTTGTTGTTGTTGTTGTTAGTTGCCCTTGAGTCAGCTCTGACTCATGGCAACCCGATGTGTAACATAATGACATGGTGCCTTGTTTTGTGCCATCTTCATGACGGTTAGTATGTTTCGGTCCATTTTTTATGGCCATTTTGTCAATCTTTTTTTTTTTTTTTTGTCTTATTGAGGGTTTCCCTCATTTTCACTGACCCTCTACTATACCAAACAACATTAAGTACTAGAATGCTATTATTATTACTACAGAATGTCAAATATGAATATTTTCATATTAATACAAAAGATTTAGAAGATTTCTCACATTGTATTTAGCACTGTGGATTTTTTTTTTTTTTTACTCCAAGTAATCGTATATCCAGGAATAGGAACTTAAAATGTCATATATTATAAACCCTCCCACTGATAAATCATGGCGAAGCTTTTATTTTCCTTTCTATAATTGTTCATAAAATAAAAGAGGGGGGCTCAGCAGTGCTTGAGGAGAGAGATAAAAATCAAACATTAATTTTATTCAGATGAGATGATTTGTATGCAAGCTGATCAGGCTACAAGCTTATCTCATTACAAACTCAAGGCTGTGAGCAGTTCATCATTTTTCTGATGCCATTAAGTTTAATAATATGACTGCCTGCATTGTGTATTAAAAATGTGTGGCTGTTCTGCAGTTCTGTGTAATGCTGAAGTATTTGTGAATATTTATTACTTCAGTCTTTAGTGCTTTCAACTTTATACTAAAGAGCAATGTTAATTGCCTATACTGCCCTAATTGCATTGTTTAGAGAATATTGTCTCCCCTTCCTCTTCAGTTGCAAGGATGTCAATAATATGCAGATTTTTTGAAGTGCAATAATTGGCAGGTGAAAACTTGCACAGATATATGATTTCACCCCAAATTAAAACACAGTGGGTACACTTAGTCTCTGGCAGGGTCAATTAGTTCCATGCCCTTCTCTCCCTGGGAATGCCAGTGGTCAGTCCTGATGGCTTTAAACAGGTTCAGAGGCACTGATTTGGTTATATAATTTGTTTCAAGAACTTACTGTAAGTGAACATTTTTGAATGCCAAAGAAGGAGTGTTTGCACAAGTCTTTTAAAAATGTACCATTTAGTTAGTCACTCACTTATTCTTCTCAAAATTCGTAGTTTCATATGAAATGCGTCAATGTGGATTTTGGTGCCATTGTTTATATTCTTTTTTTTTAATTCTTCAAATTTTTCTTTTGCCTTTGTTTGGCTCTTACCAGTAACCAAGTAAGTATCCTGTTTGGAAAAAAAAGGAAAGCTCTGAAATCAAGAGCCTCGTAATGTAGCCTTAGTTCTGTCATTCAAATATTGTCTTAGAGAGGCCATTTTTTTTTTGTATGTGCTTTTACACTGTTCAAATAATGGATCCTCTGACTACATATTACAATCCATAGTGCCTCCTCCTATAAATTGCTAATATCAGTGTCACCATAAATAATAAGAATCGTGTTTTAAGCCTCCGAAATTAAAAACAAGTAAGTTACTCAATAGATGACCATCATTTCCCCTCCTCTAGTGAGTCACTATAATTTAGCAATTTTTATAAGTTTGAAGGAGGAGGAACGGGCTTTATTCTGTACACATCTTTGGTGTCCTACTCAAATAAGACTTATACTTAATCCAGACATGTGTTATTTAGAAGGAAAATCACATCCTAAATAATAAATGAATATTTATTTTATTTTATTTAATATGTTCCTGCTACTGTGCTTCTCTTCACACTCTCGTCATCCAATTTCAGACACTTTGATACCTAGACCCACATTTCCCTGGGCTCAGGATGCATATGGCCTTCAAGTTGAAAACAAATCACACACACACATACATATTTCATAATCCCCAACGAGCCAAACATTCCTCTATGTATTGTAAAGACAAGAAAGAATCTCCTGAGGAACCTAGATGGGTAAATGAATAATTTCTTTTATAAGGATCAGTACAAAGCTGGTTCCTATGAGGCGGAGGTTAAAGATGTCCCAAGTGTTCAACTTTTCCAAACTGCTGTACCATCCCATCATCTCCAACATCAACTACTCCCTCTCCCCTCTGTACTGTCCCTCCCATCTTTGGGTTCTGTAATTTGCTGCAACATCTCGCAGAACTTACAAACTGTATCAAGGAAATGGCTCATGTTGTTGTGGAGGCTGGCAAGTCCCAAAGCCGTGGGTCAGGCGTAGGCTTTTCCTGACCCACGTGGATGCAGGAGATTAGGAATCCAAACCAGTAGTTCAGACCACAGGCTGCTAGCTCACGAGGCTTCAGAAGCTGGCTAATCAGGTCAGACAATAGTCCACTAACCCACAGGACTGCAAAGACTGGTGAATCCCAGAATCTCCCAGAATCAGCAGGTCAGACAGCAAGCCTCTGGCTCACGTCTCAAGAACCAGATGTAGAATCCAGATGAGGAGAGTGAGAACCCCACCAGGGCATCCACATATATACCTTAGATGCAGGCCACACGCCAGGGAAGGGCATAACTTGAATAAGGATAGGATTTGGGTCACACTGTCTTGCAAGGCTGTAACCCAAGATACATACCACACCAATCCTGCCTCATCAACATGTGGATGCCAATATCCACAACACATAAAATGGAGGATGACAACACAATACTGGGAATCATGGCCTAGCCAAGTTGACGCACAAACCCAACCCTCACAAGTTCCATATACCTTATTTGCAAAGACCAAACCAATCATTGTGTGTGAGTTACAAAGACCATGGCTGGAATGGCCATATTAAGTAATTCATTGCACCTCAGTGGTCCAGTGGTTTAGTCTGTCTGCTGAGAAATGTGTGGTAGGAAAGAATCCAGAACTTTACAGAAAAGGTGAAGTTTAAGATAAGTAAGATATGCCAGTGTATAGAAAAAGCAAGGATAAAGGAAAATAGATATCATTATCTGTCAAAAATGAGAATTTTGCAATGGAGGAAATAGTATTAAGTAAGTTAGATTGTTGCCAAATTGTAAAGAACCTTTAATATCGTTGATAAAGATCTTTAAATTATGCTGATATTTAGAAGCTATCAAATTTTTAATCAATGAATACAAAGATGTTAGGGAATTCAACCCATGGGAAGAGAAGCTTTCGAGAAATAGGCAATGTTCAAAAATAACCAGTGCAAAAGGTCTAGGATGAATCCCAGAATGGGCCATTGAATTAGAAACTTGGACATTCTTTGAGAGTTTAAATAGAGAAGACGACATGTGCCAGAAACCAGGAGATAATATTCTATTGAAAAAGCTTTTTAAATAACCTTCTAATTACCAAATCAGGAGGAGAAGATGGAATGTAAAGAAATCATGACTAATGTAAAAAAAAAAGGAGAGAAATTTATATTTTATATTTTTTACAGAAGAGACTTCACTCCTCCTAGCTAATTGAATAAGCTAATATGCATTGAAGTGAAAATAATATAAGACACTTATGGCTGTTCATTTTACCTATGGTCTTCTGAACAGAACAACTTGTCAATCATAATTAGAATATGCACCTAAGAGATGAATTGTACCATGGCTGGTAGGAAAACTCAGACTTTTGGGTCCCCTGATTATAGGAAGTAAAGAAATATGTATTCAGTTCTTGAGACATTATTGAGATCTGGTAATTTTCTTCACTTATACCTCTGATTTATACCTCTGATTAGAAGGGATATTCACAGCACACTTCTCATGTCCCCAAAATATGCCATCAGCTTTTTTAGTTTACTAATTATAATGAAATATTTAATATGTTAATACATTTTTCATATTAATACTTTGTCATGCCATAAAAAAGAAAAAGAAAAAACCCGTGGCCGTTGAGTCGATTCCAATTCATAGCAACCCTATAGGTCAGAGTAGAAGTGCTCCATAGGGTTTCCAAGGAGCAGCTGGTGGATTCGAACTGCGGACCTTTTGGTCAACAGCCGATCTCTTAACCACTGTGCCACCAGAGCTCCTGTCATGCCATACTTGGCTGTAAAAAACCTACTACCAAGATTGTTTCTGGCAGTATGCTGTGGCACTACTACTCTAGGGCCTAGGATTGAGTTTCGTTGTTATGGTGGAGGGTAGTTAGTGAAGTTTTATTTTTTGACCTAAGCATAACCTTTTGTTTTTCTTTTCTTAGCATAATGATCAATGAGGCTTTACTTATTTTATATACTCTTAAATTTCATTTTTTCCATATCAATGCTTTAATAAGAGATCAAATAGAACGGGCAAAGTAGATATATGACCACCATATCAGCATAAATCCCGCCTCACTATTTTTTCTGTGATGATTAGATCATCCCCAAATATAAACATTTAATTTCCTGACATGATAATCCATAAGAAACACAAAATCCACAGGAAGCACCTCTGAACACCTGATTATCTCAGGAACAGGGATGTTATCTCAACATTAAAATATAATTAAGTCTAGCTTTGGCCAAATTCAGGAAGAGGGTTTGGGAATCTGTGCTACCTCGTAATTAATGTCTAATTGTTGGTAATTAGGTTGTTTAGTTTTGTGCACAACCCGATTTATTTATTTATTTATTTCACCAGGGCCCATGCCAATTATACTCTGGCCAAAACTATCAAGCCTATCAACAAATTGAGTACTGATTGCCAGGGCTGCATGATAATGGTCTCCTACCAATTTGCATAAAGTAACTAGGCTCTTAAGCCAGAAAAAGCAAGTCCGAGTTGAATGTTGTATCTCCCATGTCACTTCTAATTACTCACTAATGGCTAAAAAAAATGGCTAGCAGGCCAGAATTTAACACAGAAGCTAGAGGTAGATGGCCATGTAAGTTTTAGAGATCATTTCTTATTATGCTTAAAATATTTAAATATTTTAATCTTTAGGAAGATTTTGCCTTTAAACTGCTCTTTCTGCACTTGCTTGCAATTTACTGTAGCAGAAATGAATCTCTAATATTTTCTTCCTTTGTTTTGTTTTCTTGCAAACAACCAGTTAGCATGAGCCCTAGCAATGCGAAATGAAGAACCTGAACAGGAAGTTTTTACTGCCTTATTGATTAAATATATTTTTCTCATAAAAGATCTTATAAAACTGAAAATAATTTAAAATCTCCAAGGCCTGATTTTACAATATAACATGTACGTATTTTTAACGTTGTTGTTAGAGAAAACTTGAATAACTTTGAACACAGGAATTAAAACATAAAATCTCTTGTGAAACCATACTATGATGGTAATTATACTACTTTAGCCTATAGTATACTATAAAGATAGGTCATTGAAAATATGTTACACATTACAGTGGTGATGTATAATACTGAGATCTCTGATAAAATGAATCCTCAGAGTGAAGGTATTTGGGGTTATAATTCACAGGAATAATAGCTTTTCGTGCTCTACGGTGTATCACCAGAGTGACAACTTTGTGATGAAATGTAATATATAATCTTTTTGGTCACATATACCAATTATTTTCTGACCTGAAGAATATTTTGTCTTCATTTTAATAATAACGCCATAATTCTTAGCATCATACAGTAAGTAGGTATAAAACCTGTACTTGAGGGTATATAACCAGCAACATAGTTTCAATTAGGGGAAGCTATGAGCATTTCACTATATACAGCTTTCATGGTAAAAGAAATACTCCACTTGCTGATATAGAAGAGCATTCATTACCCTGACCTACAGTGCCTGTATAAGAAAAATATCAATGCTGAAATGAAAACATATGAATTGTAAAGCATAATATGGACCAGGCGATATACAAGATGAAGCCAAAATTCTAAAGTACGTACAAGGTCTTTCCTATCATTCCATTTACATTTTGCTCTCATGGTCCCTTCTAATAGAACTTACTGATTCCTTTTTTAGCAAATCTCCATAGTTTTTTCCATAGTTAGACTTCATTATGCTTGCCACTCTTGTCACAGGAATTTATCGAACGCACATTATGCACTATATACTGTGTTAGGGGCTAAGAACACAAAGAAGATGTCAATGTGGTTCCCATCCTAGATAAGGTCAATATGGAAGTGAAGTCACTATCAGGATGGGAATGGTGGTGCAGTATATTTTAATTTTTCTACCCTCCTTATACTAGTTCCTGGTGCCTTCATGTGCTGAGTTCAACAATATCTACAATCTGCCATAATAGCATATTTAGCACTTAAGATTTCTGATAAGGTCGTTCTGCTTCTTCCTTTCCTTTTTTTTTTTTTTTTTTTACCTCTATTTTCTCCTACCCAGATTTTAGATTTTGTGTGTTTGTTTTTTAATTGGAATAGCCTGTGTTTGCTCTTTCGCTTTGCTCTCTAGCTGATAGTGTTATTATTTAAAAAAAACAAAAACCCAGTAATAGTGAAGTGCCTTAAACATCATGAAGTCCCATTTTTCAGATAACAGAGGTTGAGTATATAATCTTAAGTATAAATTTTCTCTTTACTTCCAATTTATTGCTCTTCTGTTGTGGCATCGAAAGCTATCCATACCTCTATTAGAGCAATCATTACATTGCCATAGCTTGTTGTTTATGAGTTTCCCTTCCTTCTACACGGTGAAGTCCTCTAGGTCAGAAAGGCAGCTATAATTCCAGGTCATAATATATTAAATGTAAATTAGTTTTGCCCAGGAGCTATGCCATCCTTAAGCATACCATGGAAACTTGTGTTTTTTTACAGAAAATAAATATCTTGGTGGAGATGTTTCATAATCTATTGCAACTTCCAAGTGACTCTATTATTCACCTTCATTACATACAAATTTTGGGACTTCTGGGTAGAAATAGGCCAGCTTCAGATCTGGAATTAGCTAAATAGCCTTTAGTTATAAAGAAGAAAATACAACTTAATTTCCAACAGTCCTTACCCCTCCAAAAATTAGAATGTATTACACTGCATCTCTCTATGCCTACCTACATAGTTATCAAAACTATACACACACACACACACACACACACACACACAATCTCATACTGTACATTCAGTTGAGAAAGTTTAAATGTTGACAGGGAGCTACATTTTAAAGAAGAGAAAGCATAAGTAAAATACGCTGAGGCATTACATAGAAGTCAGTTGTTGAGACTGCAGATATTAGGTTTTGATCTGCTATATATCATTTAAAAAAAAATTGCTGTGGAGTCGATTTCAACTCAGAGCAACCCTTAGTCACAGGTCAATTTGAGAGGCAACTGGGCAACCCAGTATCTAAGTTCTTTCTTTCAATTACATGAAGATGTATGCATACACAGGCCTCTTGAGGAGAAAAAGGATTGAAAAGCTATTTGGAACCCAGGCAGGACACTCTGTCTTTGATCTCTGCATGTCTGCTCTGTGGTTTCCTTCTCTCCTCCCTTTGTTCATGACCTGGGTTTTTCTATCCAGCATCCACATGGCCACCTCAAAATGCTCATGCCTACATCAGCTGACTTTCAGGCATATAAAATTAGCTAACCCTGAATTCCAGTCCTCAGCTTTTCAGAGAGCCAATTTGTCTGGCCTAATTTGAGTAGGAGGTTATTACCAATAGGATTGACTATAGCAAGAGGGATAGGTCACAAGGTTTATGAATTTTCCTTAGAATCTCTGCCTCTTTGTGTTAGTGTTGTTTGGATTCTGGCATAAGACAAGTGCCCTGTAAGAAAAGGATGCTTTCTCCCCTAATAAAGAGGTAAATTCTGTTGTTAACCTTATATGAAGATGAAGTAACTGCCCCATAGGATTTCCAAGGAGTAGTTGGTGGATTTGAACTGCCAACCTTTTGGTTAGCAGCCAAGCTCTTAACCATTGAGCCACCAGGGCTCCAGAACAGTTTTATCTAAGCACTTTACTAGCCAAAAGATTGGGAATTCAAACCCCCTCAGAGGCACATCGGAAGACAGGCCTGGTGATATGCTTTGACAAGGTCACAGCCTTGAAAACCTGTGGAACAGTTCTACTTTGTACACATGGGGTGGCTGTGACTCAGAACACCAAACAAAAACAAACCTCCCTCTCCTTGGTCTAGGAGTTTAGAGATATTTCCAGGTTGTGAAAACTAACTTAACCATGAATAGTCTTAGCACGTATATTTTGTACTGGAATTGTTTATCTACATGACTCAAATGATATGCTTTTAGTTATGACATACTTACTACCTCGAAATATATACTTTTTATGACTATAAAGCTAAACATGAATATTATGTATAGCTGGTAATAGGTTAAGAGTATTTTATATTTCAGATTTGAAAAGCGGGGTCATCACAAAAAAAGATTATAAAAACTTTTCTGTGCAGCTAATGGAAAATGTTCAGTTTAAAGCTGGCCCTTAAAACATTAAGAGAAATTGTTAGTTATAGCTTTTAACAGCCGTGGCCCTTAAGACTTTTTTATGCCCAGACACATGAAAGGATTCATGTTGTAAAAGGCCTATAATTTCTTGTTGAAATTAGGGTTTCATATCAAAAAGTCCTTCTCTCAAACTTTCCAATGTTTACGTTTGAATTTTATTTTCATCTAAATTATTTTGAAGAAAATGGATTTGAGCACCTTTTTATATTTCCACTTAAATTGGATTCACTTAATTTTATTGATGATTATTTGAGAAAATTCAAATGTCTCTTAAACTTGTGTCTTTCCAAGATTTGCATCTGTTTTGGAAATTTATCTAGGTGCCAGTTAACTTTTGCTGCTTGCAAATAATCACCAAATCTTGGTAGTTTACAAGAATCACTTATCTCTCACGTTGTGGATAAGATGGCATGTGCCGATCTACGCTAGCCTCAGTGGGGCGAGGTTCAGATCTACCTCATGTGATGCTTATTCTTCAGGGACCAGTAGGCTAGCCAAAGCATACCCTTGTCATCTTGATGCTTGAAGGCCAGCTGCCAAAAAGGGCAAGCGGATTTCAAACCTCTGCTTACATCATACCTTCCTCATTCCATTGGTCAAAGCAAGTATGGCTAAGAAGAGTATCAGTGATACAGAGAAATACATCTCTCATATGGAAGCCGAGAGAACTGCAAGAATGAGGAGGGCATGAATATTTGCAGGGTATTAATCTTCCACATCTGTAATGAAAATTAAAATGAAGTGTAATATGTGTGCAGAAATTAGGTATTTTTATTCAACAGATATAGTGACCACTGACTATTTACCAAGTACTGAGGTATTTGCTCACAATAAACTTATGAACAGCATAGAACAACACACTGTAATTGCCTTCATTGAACGTAAAGGTTGATAGGGGACACAAAGAAACAAAACAAAATATTTCTTAATTATTTTGTGATAAATGCTATATTCTGGAGACATATACAGTTATGGCAGTTAATGAGAGAGAACTAATCAAGTCTAGGGAATCAAGAATAGCTTCCTGTGGTAGTGAGATTTAACATGAAACTAAAGGGTTGAAATGTATAGGGGGAAGAAGTAGGAGAGGTTTAAGAAGAAGTTTGTCATGCGTAAAATCCTTAGGGCAAAAGAGAAACTTAAGGCCACTGTGGACATAGAAGACAAAGACAGTGGTACAAAACATTAAATGAAGGAAAGGTGGGCAGCTGTTAGAGTGTAAAGAATCTTTGATGATATTAAACCTTTGGCATTTACTCTGGAATTAATGGGAAAATATTTTAAAAAATTTAGGCAGGTTTTGGGCAACTTAATCAGGTTTGCTTTCATAAAATATGAGTAGCAACTGGGTGAGGAATGAATTAAAACACATTATCAAGTTTTGATGAAAACATACAGCAATTGGAATTCTCATACAGTGCTGGGGGATTATCCATATTAAATTGATACAATCACTTTTACTCCCAAATATCTGCCAATATTAGAATAAGTAATAAATAAGAATATATAAAAAGAATTTGCAGTATATTTATCTAAGGATTCTCTGGGTAGTGCAAACAGTTAATGCACTCGACTGCTAACCAGAAGGTTGGAAGTTCAAGTCCACCCAGAGATACCTTGGAAAAAAGGCCTGACACTCTACTTCCAAAAAAATTAGCACTGAAAACACTATGTATGGAGCACAGTTCTACTTGAACAAGCATGGTGCCTCCATGAGACAGAAACCACTCTACAGCACCTGGTTTGGTTTATATTAATACAGTTGATTTTTTTTTTTTTTTTGGTCCTTTAAGTTTTATTTAATTGATTGGCTTCTATCGTCCACACCTTACAAGAAGAAATGTATTTACTGTTTAGAAACAATTTATTAGTCAAAAAAGTTTAACATTTTCTGAGCTTGCATATTATCTAGCTTTAGAAAAGACGTTCTGTTCTTCCTTTTGCTCAATGTTTTCCAAATGGTCCACAGCTTGAACAAAAAGTTTGTTCGAGTTTGCGTAGAGATAACTTGCTGTGTTAGAGAAGTGTTTCGGTTTTGTCTTCACACAGTGCATCGGATTTCTGCTTTAAAGCAGATGTATTTATTCTAAATTATACTTTTATAGATACAAGGTGAAGTATGATTGGATGAAGGCACTGTTTCAGGAAATCATAAAATTTGGTCAACTACACTAATGAAGATGTAGGCTGAACAAAATAGCCTCACTTTCATTACAATAGAATATTATACAGCAGTGTAAATTTTTTTAAACTACACTTTTACATAACATTATATATAAATATGAGGAACAAAATTTTGACTGAAAAAAGCAAGTCATAAAATAACATATGTTATTATTTCATGGTTGTACATTTTTAAAACAGGAAAAATAAATATTTTAGGTATACAGACATACAAGATGGAATTTTAAGGAAAGTAAGGGAATTAATGATAAAGCCAAAAATCAGGGCAATGGTCATGTCTGAGTGAAGACAAAGTGAAATAAGATCAGAGAGAGGCACAAAGGCTATTTCTTAAACTGTTTTTGTTTTGGGCCATGGAGTCAGTTCTGATTCATAGAGATTCTATGTATAACAGGATGAAACACTGCCCGGTCCTGTACCATCCTCACAATCTTTGTTATGCTTGAGCCCATTGTTGCAGCCATGGTGTCAATCCATCTCATTGAGGGTCTTCCTCTTTTTCACTGACCCTCTACTTTACCAAGCATGATGACCTTCTCCAGAGACTGATCCCATCTGATAACATGTCCAAAGAATGTGAGACATATTCTTGCCATCTTTGCTTCTAAGGAGCATTCTGGTTGTACTTCTTCCAGGACAGATTTATTTGCTGTTTTGGTAGTCCGTGGTATATTCAATATTCTTCAACAACACTGCAATTCAAAGGCATCAATTCTTCTGTCTTCCTTATTCATCATCCAGCTTTGCACGCACAGGAGGCAATTGAAAACACCATGGCTTGGGTCAGGCGCACATTAGTCTTCAAGGTGTCATCTTTGCTTTTTAACACTTTAAAGAGGTCTTTTGCAGCAGGTTTGCCCAATGCAATGTGTCTTTTGATTTCTTGACTGCTGCTTCCATGGGTTTTGATTGTGCATCGAAGTAGAAAGAAATCCTTGAGAACTTCAGTCTTTTCTCCATTTATCATGATGTTGCTTATTGGTCCATTTGAGAGGATTTTTGTTTTCTTGATGTTGAGGCATGATCCATACTGAAGGCTGTAGTCTTTGGTCTTTATCAGTAAGTGTTTTAAGTGCTCTTCACTCTCTTAAACTAGCGGGTGGATAAATGAGTATTGTAGTATTTTAGCCTTATATGTACACATTTTATATTTTTTTATTTATTAATTACTTAATATTTAATGGAACCCTAATTGACCCAATGGCAATGGATTTGTTTTCTTTTTTTTGTTGTTGGTTGTTGCCATAGTGGTTAAGGGCTCAGCTACTAACTTTTAAAAGATTGGCAGTCCAAATCCACTAGACACTCCTTGGAAACCCCGTGGTTCCCCCCCACCCCCACATCCCACATCCTCTTCATGTAACCTGGGCTTCTATCTGTTTGTCTCTACACATCTTGGTACAAGCCAGATTGTCTAATGGCTACTAATTCACAAGAATAGTTCCTCTATTCCTAAAACTAGCCTAATAGAATATTCTTCCCTGCTTCTCCAACTTAGAACTTTCTTTTGCAGCCTTCTCATATCCGACATTTTCTAATAAATGTCTATGCTTACGATGCACTGGTTGATTTCCTTCCACAATGTGATCACCTAATATGTGGAATAGCAGTAGAGATAGATCATGATTTCAAGATGTTTTGAGTTTGAGTTGCCTGCTAGGCATCCAAGTGGAAATGTTGAGGAAGCAGTAGGATATATGGTCTGAAGATCAGAGAAGCATCTGGGGTAGCTAAAAAATGGGTGAAGGAGGGAGGGAGGGAGGGAGGGAGGGAGGGAGGGAGGGAGGGAGGGAGGAAGGAAGGAAGGAAGGAAGGAAGGAAGGAAGGAAGGAAGGAAGGAAGGAAGGAAGGAAGGAAGGAAGGAAGGAAGGAAGGAAGGAAGGAAGGAAGGGAGGGAAAGAAAAATTTGAAATTCATTACTATAGATTGTAACTGAAGCAATTTGGGTATATGTATTACCTAGGAAGGAAGTGTAGAAAATGCAGAGTCTGAATTGAATGCCGAGGAACTCAATCATTTCAGCACTGGATGAAGAAGAAAAAGTTGGTAAAGAATCTCCCCGAAGAGGAACCAGAAGTTATTAGGGAAAATAGGAGAGGATGGAGACTTAGGTCAGGTCTTTGGAAACAGACCTTAAGATGGTGATTCATGTTCCTGGAGAAACTGGTCAGGGAATAGGGAAGGGGAGGAAACCAAGCAAATGTTGGATCTCAGGCAAAGTCTCAACCATAGCCTGATTTCTTAGGAGAGATCTGAAGAGTGGATTACTCTTCAGAATTTTTCCCTCCTCAAAGCAAACAAACTGGATTTAAACTCCCATAATTTATTGGTGGAAGTCCACTCCATGTAGTTATGTACTCCCAAGCACTTCCTGTTTTCTGCAGTTCCCTAAGGCCAGGACTCAAAATATAATTGCAGATGTGCAGGAAGTTATAAACAATGATCACAGGAGGGAAGAGATGGATGCACAGAAATGGTAAAAGCCTTGAGAGTGAATCCGGGTATAGGATCTACAAGTGTCTGCTAATTCTGACATCACAGAACCCCCAAAAATTTTCAAGGCATGGTAGATTTTGCTGAACACTCTTTTTGAGAGTGTAACATAAATAAAGATATAAGAAGTACTTATTAATTGTAGTCACATAGAGATCATTGATAAACTCAGCAAGAGCTTGCTTAAAGATAGGCTTGATTATTTGACAAATAATGTCATATATAAGGATCTTGGATTTTATCCTTTAGTCAATAAGAAATGAGGAAGGGTTTTTAGAAGGAGCATGATAAAGCCGTATGGATAATTGTGTCACAAAGGGCAGTTTAAACACAAAGTTCAAGATATTAGATTGAAACCTAGGAAACAATTGTGGAAATTGTTGCAAAAGTTCAAGCAAGAGATGAAAAATGCTTAGGGTAGGATAGTAGGAAGGGACAGAAAGGTGATTTTGTTTGCTTTTCTAATTTAAGAAGTATGTAAGAGGCAAAATAGAGACTTAATGGTTTCAGGGAGGGAAAAAATAGTCCAAGAGGGCTATCAGTTTCTGTACCTGGTGACTGAGTCAATACAGGAATATTAAAAAAAAAATGCTGGAAATAATCAACTTTGTCATGGATTGAATTTGTCCCCCAAAGATACCTATCAACTTGGTGAGGCCATGATTTCCAGTATTGTGTGGTTGTCATCCACTTTGTGACTGATGTAATTTCCGTATGTTATAAATCCTCATCTCTGCCTGTGG
This sequence comes from Loxodonta africana, assembly GCF_030014295.1. Lineage (NCBI taxonomy): Eukaryota > Metazoa > Chordata > Mammalia > Proboscidea > Elephantidae > Loxodonta > Loxodonta africana. Next base: position 47,744,585 of record NC_087345.1, read on the forward strand.
TTAATGAAGCAAGATTAGATTAAATTAAAGAAGATTAGGGTGGGATGTAACACCCTTACTCAGGTCACATCCCTGATCCAGTGTAAAGGGATCCCTGGAGTGTGGCCTGCATCACCTTTTATCTTAAAAGAGATAAAAGGAAAGGGAAGCAAGCAGAGAGTTGGGGACTTCATACCACCAAGAAAGTAATGCTGGGAGCATAGTGTGTCCTTTGGACCCAGGGTTCCTGCGTGGAGAAACTCCTAGTCCAGGAGAAGATTGATGACAAGGCTCTTCCTCCAGAGCCAACAGAGAGGAAAAGCCTTCCCCTGGAGCTTGTGCCCTGACTTTGCACTTCTAGCCTACTAGACTGTGAGAGAATAAACTTCTGTTTGTTGCAGCCATCCACTTGTGGTATTTCTGTTACAGCAGCACTAGATGACCAAGGAAAAACGTCAACTTGGATGAGATGTAATCCTGGGTAATACAGTGTTTAACGAAAAACAGTTGTTGTTGTTGTTAGATGCTGTCGAGTTGGATCTGACTCACAGTGACCCTATGTACAACAGAAGGAAAAACAGTTTGGCCCAGTGCCATCGTCACAACCATTGCTATGTTTGAACCCGTTGTTGAAGCCACTGTGTCATTCCATCTCCTTAAGGGTCTTCCTCTTTGTCACTGACTCTCTACTTTACCAAGCATGATGTCCTTCTCCAGGAACTGGTCTTTCTGATAACATGTCTGAAGTACTTGAGAGGAAGTCTCGCCATCCTTGCTTCTAAGGAACATTTTGAAAGTACTTCTTCCAAGACAGACTTGTTTGTTCTTTCGGCAGTCCATGGTATGTTCAGTATTCTTTGCCGATACCATAATTCAAAGGCATCAATTCTTCTTTGGTCTTCCTTATTTGTTGCCCAGCTTTTGCTCGCATATGAGGCTCTGTCAGGTGTACCTTAGTCCTCAAGATGAAGTCTTCGCTTTTTAACACTTTAAAGAGGTCTTCTGTAGTTGTTTTGTCCAAGGCAATACGTCCTTCAATTTCTTAACTGCTGCTTCCAGGAGTGTTAATTGTGGATCCGAGAAAAATGAACTCCTTGACAACTTCAATGTTTTGTACGTTTATCATGACATTGTTTATTAGTTCAGTTGTGGAGTTTTATTTTATGTTAAAGTGTAATCCATACTGAAAGCTGTAGTCTTTGATCAGTAAGTGCTCCAAGCTCTCTTTGCTTTTAGCAAACAAGGTTGTGTCATCTGCATATCGCAGGCTGTTAATGAGTCTACATCCAATCCTGTTGTGGTGTTCTTCTTCGCATAGTCTAGTTTCTAGGATTCTTTTCTCAGCATGGAGATTAAATAAGTATGGTGAAAGGACCCTGATGCACATCTTTCTTGATTTTATACCATGCAGTACCCCTTCATCATGGATTGAATTATGTTCCCCCAAAAATGTTTGTATCAGTTTGACTGGGCCAGGATTCCCAGTAACATATGATTTTCCTATATGTTGTAAATCCTGCCTCTATGATTTTAATGAGGGAGGGTGGGCGGCAGTTGTGTTAGTGAGGCAAGAATCAATCTACAAGATTGGATTGTATCATGAGGCAATCTCTTGCGATACAAAAGAGAGAAGCGAGCAGTTCCTTGTCTCTCTGAAGCTGCAACTATTTTTGAATTATCTTCAGCATAATTTTGCTTACATGTGGTACTAATGACATTGTTTGATAATTTTTGTGTTCCGCTCGATCACCTTCCTTTGGAATAGGCACATACATGGATCTCTTCCAATCAGTTTTCCAGGTAGCTGTCTTCCAATTTTCTTGGCTTAGACAAGTGAACACTTCCAGTATTGCATCATTTGTTGAAACATCTCAATTGGTATTCCATGAATTCCTGGAGCCTTGTTTTTCACCAGTGCCTTCAGCGCAGCTTGGATTTATTTTTTCAGTACCATTAGTGACACAGTGACTCTGGGTATTCCTTCTGTCTTCTTTTAATGCATCTTGTATCATTCAGTTTTTTGTCCGTAAAATGCTTCAGTATTGCAACTAGAGGCTCAAATTTTTTCTTCAGTTCTTTCAGCTTGAAAATGCCAAGTGTGTTCTTCCCTTTCGGTTTTCTAACTCCAGGCTTTTGCACATTTAATTATAATACTTTATTTTGCCTTTCAAAATCCTCTGTTCAGCTCTTTTACTTTATCATTTTTCCTTTCACTTATGTTTCAAGAGCAAGTTTCAAAGTCTCTTCTGACATCCATTTTGGTCATTTTTTTTTTCTTTTCTGCCTTTTTAGTGTCCTTTTGCTTTCTTCATGTATGATGTACTTGATGTCATCCCACAACTCATCTACTCTTCAATCATTAGTGTTCAATGCATCAAATTTATTCTTCAGGTGGGATATACTTAAGACAGTATTTTGGCTCTTGTGGACTTGTTTTAATTTTCCTCAGCTTGATATTGCATTTGAGGAATTGATGGTCTGTTTCACAGTTGGCCCCTGGCCTTGTTTTGACTGATGATATCAAGCTTCTCCATTGTCTGTTTCCACAGATGTAGTCCATTTGATTCCTTTGTATTCCATCAGGTGAGGTCCATGAGTATAGCCACTGTTTATGTTGTGGAAAAAGGTATTTCCAATGAATAAGTCGTTGGTCTTGCAAAATTATTCCACTGGATCTTGTCTCTATCATCAAGGCCGTATTTTCCAACAATTGATCCTTCTTCTTCATTTCCAATTTTTGAATTCCAATCACCAGTAATTATCAATGCATCTTGTCTGCGTGTTTGATCAATTTCAGACTGCAGAAGTTGGTAATAATCCTCAACTTCTTCACCTTTGGCTTTAGAGTATAAATTGGAATTACAGTTATATTAACTGGTCTCCCTTGTAGGTGTATGGATATTACCCTGTTACTGACAGGATAGATCTTGAAGTGTTCTTTTTGAGGATGAATGTGACACAATTCCTCTTCAATTTGTTATTCCTGGCATAGCAGAGCATATGACTGTCCAATTCAGAATGGCCGTTACCAGTTCATTTCAGGTTACTAATGCCTAGGATGCTGATTTTATGCATTTCATTTCAGTTTTGATGACTTCCCATTTTCCTTGATTCTTCATACATTCCGTGTTCTGATTACTAACGGATGTTACAGTTGTTTCTTCTCATTTTAAGTTGTACCACATCAGCAAATGAAGGTCATGAAAACTTTACTCCATCCACATCAATAAGGGGACTCTACTTTGTGGAGGCAACTCTTCCCCAGTTGTGTTTTGAGTACCTTCCAACTGACAGGCTCATCTTCTGACTCTATTGTCAGACAATGTTCTGCTGCTATCCATAAGCTTTCACTGGCCAGTTTTTCAGAAGTAGATTGCCAGGTCCTTCTTCCCAGTCTGTCTTAGTCTGAAAGGTCCACTGAAACCTGTCCACCATGGGCAACTGTGCTGGTACTTGAAATACCGATTACATAGCTTCCAGCATCACAGTAACATGCAAGCCACCACACTACAACAAACTAACAGATGAGTGATGGAAAGAATAACAGAGCCATATCATTAACTGGCTTCATGAGAATGCCATCTCTTTTAAGTTGGATAATATCTCTGTGATTTAACTGCTGGTCTGTTCTTTTATTGCTGCCTCTATTCAAAGGATACTTTAAAAGTCCCTCCCCAACCACTCAATGTAAAATATTTGTTCCCCGTATCACCACCACTGCCAATTACTCTCTATCCCCTTAACTTGTTTTTTCTTCAGATCACGTACAACTAGCTGGCATTATGTATTCATGTCTGTATTTGTTCATTTTGTATCTTTTCCAGTAGGATGTAAGTTCCATGAGGACAGTGGTTTTATTGTACCAACTGTATCCCCTGTTTTATAGCACTGCTTGGAACATAGCAAAGACCCAGTAATTTTTAAATGAAAGAATAAATGACTAATATATCCAACAGATTTACATTGTGATTCTTTCTTGGATTCCACTTATAGCCTTTTTAAACAATACTGTTTGCAGAATCAAATTCCCTCTGTGTATTACCTATCTGTGAAAATTTATTATCCATTCACAAAAACGTGCTATTTTATTAATCTAAAGATGCCAGAACGATGGTTTTAGTTCCCAACGTGCAAAATTGCTTTCTTTTATAGTATTTCCATAGTTAGGCTGTATCCCTAAGCCAAGCTAGTCACAGCAAAGATTCAGCAAACATTTACCAGGTAATTACTCTATGCTCAGCTTTCACACTCATGTCTTAATTTAGCAATGATGTGTTTGGGATTAGAGTTTATTAATAGATCAATCAAAATCCATCACCTCAACCTGAAAAGCATACATTCTATCTTGCAGTTGGTAAGTTCATATATACTTCTACATGCTGCTACGTCAAAGATATTATAGACTCTAATCAGTCTCACAGAGAGGCAATCACCTCAGGCACTATATATATGGTCGGTATACTTTCAAAATTGTTGCAAAAATAAAAAACAAAAAATAAAAAAGATCTGAAGTATTTTACTATACTGTGGGTACAGTTCATAACTATTCATTTAATCTTCCCAGCATGCGTTCAGTCCCTCCTTTAAAAAATAAATATTATCTCAATACTATCTTGGGTAACTACCTTTGCATCCAACCCTTTAAATAAGGTACTGCACACTCTTTACCCTCATTGTCTCATGGCTGTTTCACCCAGAATCTTGAATTTTAAATTGAATTACAGTTGAAACAAAATTTGGACAGTTGATTCTTAATAATGGCTGTACCCTGATAAGACTGCCCATTATTAGTTCCATTTACGATGATCCCAGAAACATCTCTAGATCTCATCCTTCCTGATTTTCAGTCTTTCCTTGGATTCAGGAAGATGTACACACCCTTCTAATAAACTCATGTTTTATTAACGTAGAGCTTGTTTCTATTGTTTACAGCCAAATTACAGCAACAAATGCAGAGGCCATGTTTATGATTCCTTTTATTGCCCACAGCTTGAGTAATATGTATGGGATTTCATAGGAAAAAAAAAAGAAATAATAAAGGTGTAGCTTTGGTGGCATTACTTAAGATTTCATTACTTTAGGGATTTTTGGATTGTTTATGTGCTTAAAAAATATTTAGTAATCCAAAAGTGCCCTGCATATTTGTCCTTGGCAATGTGAGATTCCATGAACGGTAGCCTCACATGTTAGAAAAGTTTCTTTTTCTAAATTTAGCTGAACTATCTCATTGTGGGCAAGCCTGTTATTAGATCCTTACATATGACAAATGGTTTTCTCTTAGCCACCCCCTCCCTTTCCACTGTCCATCATCTCAGCCTTGGAGATCAGCACTCTTCTCTCTTGAATGCATTAGTGATTCGTGAATAATGACATAAAAGCTTAGCAATGCCTCTAGAAAGAGAGCCTTTTATTATACTTTTCTAACAACCACTAATATCTATAACACTCAGCAGTTTTCTAATTTTCCTTTGTAAAAGGACAAGCTGTAAGTACATGACAAAATGGCATGGGGTCCAAAACTATTATCAGTTCCATTAGCAAGGTGAAAAAGGAAAAAAAGAAAGAAAAAGGTGCTATACTACTATTAGACACAAAAAACCTTTGATTAAAAAAGCAACTTTTGGGGGGGCGTGGCCATTGAATTTATAAACATTAATTATAAGAAAAAACATACCATATTTGAAAAGTATTCTTTTTTCCATCTAAATCTTCTAGGAAATCTGCAAGAAATAAAACATTTAATGTATGTTGGCTAAAATTTTGAAACTAATACAGATAATAAAGTCATATACCCAGTCCCAGTGCCGTCGAGTCGATTCGGACTCATAGCGACCCTATAGGACAGAGTAGAACTCTCCCATAGAGTTTCCAAGGAGTGCCTGGCGGATTCGAACTGCCAGTCCTTTGGTTAGGAGCGATAGCACTTAACCACTATAACACCAGGGTTTCCATAAAGTCATATATGGCCATAATATTCTTAAAATAATTGTACAAAAAATATGGAATAAAAATATTGGTTAATCAGATAAAAGTATTACTTTTTGTAATTTGTGAGTCATTTCATCAAGAATATTAAAAATAGAATACTATTTAAATCTATGTGAGATGCAATAATAATTAAAAACAAAAATGGTCATAATTCTATGAGTGATGCAGTGATCTGTAACATAGATTTTTATATAACATAACTGAGATTGCCTTATTTAAAATTGTGTCTTTCTATTCTTTGAATTTAAGAAAAACAGAAAATGCAAATGCATTAGCATTTGAACTTTTTTTTTTTAACAGACATTTTTATAGGTAAATAAGATTAGGAATGAAATGTTTTCACCTTGGAATACAATTAGACTTAGGAACTACATTGCGTAACACTAAGGTCTTCATAATGGGCCCTGGCGACTTAGTGGTTAAGCACTAGGCTGCTAACTAAATGTCTGTCAGCAGGTTGAAATCACCAGCTGCTGGAGAAAAGACCTCGTGATCTGTTCCTATAAAGATTACATGTAACAAACATGTAAAAAAACTTGGCTTAGCGATGCTTATGAAAATACTTCCTGGGAGGGAGGGCAAGGTTGGCAAACAAATATAGACGTCTTGCATTATTTGCATAAAAATACAGTAACTGTCATTCTTTGCCTCCATTTCAGGTTACTATTTTTTTTTTTCAATTTGTCTTTTTCCCCACCCCCCCTCCAGGAACCCTTTCCCATTTCAAAACTCTAGCTCACAATTTACTCTAAATTTCTTGGCATACTCTCTTGTCAAGTGAAGTTTTCAAAAACAATTAGACATTTTCTAAAATGCCCTTCTCTTTCTGGCAGTAATTCTACTTCATAGAAAGCAATCCATTCTCCTTTCACAGTGTGGTTCCTTTGTCGTTATATATGTGAAAATTTTACCGCTTGCTTATCCTGATCTGTTGGTTATCCTTGCTTATTTTGCAATCTGGTATACTGAGATTTCTTTAACACACTACATATGCCAAGAAGGGAAAGCGGGAGTGATTACATCATTTGCTTGAACCTAATAAGTTCAGGTACGCAACAAAATGACAATGAATGAGACCCAAAGACGCTGTAGATAGGGAGCTTTTTCTTTTTGCTATAAAATTCTTACAGGCGTGATATGTCAACCTTGAACTACCATAGTCACAATACTAGTTACCTTTAATAAATACAGTAATCTATGTCTAGTGTGAAGTGCCTGGGTGGTGCAAATGGTTAAATACTCAACCATTAGTTGAAAGATTGGCAGTTGAAACCCACCCAGAGGTGCCTTGGAAGACAGGCCTGGCAATCTGCTTCTAAAAGATCACAGTCTTGAAAACCCTATGGAGCACTTCTACTCTGCACACACAGAGTTGTCATAAGTCAGAATCAACTCAACAACAAAGAACAAAAACATGTGCAGTGTATATGAGAATACTTAAGCTTAGTATGGTTCCCATATCTGATGTGTGTTGTAGTAAAGGACAAACTATAGCTTGAAGGAAGTGAATCAAAGTGGACTTGGTGGGTAATGCTGGGACTTTTCTCTCAATGATAGGTGAAATGAAATAAGCTAAATACACACATGAACAGTCTTTCTAGTAATTAATAGATAATAAAACTAGCCTTGCTCTGTTTTTTTAAAGTATCTGATTAAAACAGCTCAAAAACTTCTTTAATGCTGGTGAAATTCAAACATACTACCTAACACTTTGGTCCCACAACCTGTCTCCATACACACACCTGGGACACTCTCATACCCAGCCTTCATCCTCCCAAGTAAAGCAGTTGAGTTTTAATGGGAATCTGGTCTACTTTCCCAGTAAGAACATTTGTCGTGTAAAGACAGGGAGTTGTGAGTTGTGTCAGCCCTTTCTTAATTCTGGCCACATCTATACTTTCTCTTGCAGAAATTACTTGAAATATATAGAATATCGATATCATCTTTTTTCCAGTTTTTAGAGCTGATACAAATTTTTCCAACAATTGAAATAAAACAGGGAAAGTCCCGGAGGTATGTCCTCATCCCAAAGGGAAATTTATTTCAGTATTATGTCTTCTCCATTTCTGGTAATGACAATGCTCTAAGGGAAACAGACCAGATTTGCTGTACGACCTTGTCAGTATGCCAGGTAGAAACTGTAAGTCTTTCAAAACTCTACTGTAGCACATGAACCAAACCACTTCCAGCTTTCTGAATTTTGTAGCAGCTATAAGATCATAGAGGCCTTCTAGTGCTACTATTTTCAAAGAGTAATGATTCTACTGATAAGCAGTCCAAATTTTATGAGCCACATCTGCTCCATCAGCCATGAGTACTCCCCCACAAATTAGGGTTGCTTTGTGAGCTGTGCCAGGGTAGAAATTATTTCTTACCAATGCTATTGCTTCTCAGGTTGGAAAGTTATTTAAAAAAAAAAAACTTCATGCTTCACACTTGTCCCATTATTTCTAGTTCTATCAAAAGTTTCTCAAAATTTCTAGCATGAAAAATATACCCTTCACTAGTTTACAGCATTGTTATAAGCATTTCCATTATTTTGTATTCTTTTTTTTCCCTGTACAGCATAGTACACTTATTTAGTAGTCAAACCATAACCTAGTATTTTTACATTTTATCTTAATTTTCATTTTAACTGCACACCAGAGGTATAGTGAGATACGGAAAATACATATAAATTAAAATAAGTCTGTTTTTCAGAGCAGCAGATGCTCAGAACACTGAAGATAGTACAGTGAGATTGCATTTAATTCAGAGGCTGGTAGTGTAAAATAAGTCCATAATTTGAAAAGAATTTACAGTAAAAATTATCTTTGAAAAATTCTATAATCGCTCTCAAATCTGTGGAACTTGGAGAAAGGGTTACACTCAATTTCTTTTTGTTCTTTGTACTTTTGACTCTGGCCTACCCATCCATAGGGTAGTAAAGGACAAATTGTAGCTCGAAGGAAGTGAATCGAAGTGGAATTGGTGGGTAATGCTGGGACTTTTCTCTCAACAATAAAGGTGAAATGAAATAAGGTAAATACACACATGAACAGCCTTTCTGGTAATTAATAGATAATAAAGACCAGCCTTGCTCTGTTTTTTTAAAGTACCTGATTAAAACAGTTCAAAAACTTCTTTAATGCATTAAGATTTCACAAGATAATGAGCAGTTACTGGGTTAAAATTAGGTGAGAAACTGAAACAAAGATGCTAAGCCTAGAATGCAGTGCTTTTTCGCCGTTAACAGCATTTTCTGATTTACAGAAATAGGAAAAGAAGCTATAAAGCTGACCTTCTCATCTTAAAGTTTCATTTTCTTTGTGGCACAAAAGAGGTAACACTAAAAGCCCAGGGCTTGCCCAAGGGAAATAACTTGATAAGGAACTACCATACTCCACCCCCAAAATTTTGTTGTTCTTGTTGTTAGGTGCCATCCAGTCTATTTCAATGCACAGCGGCACTGTATACAACAGAAGGAAACACTGCCCAGTCCGGTGTCATCCTCACAGTCTTTTTATGTTGAGCCCATTGTTGCAGCCACTGTATCAATCCATCTCATTGAGCCTTTCTCTTTGTCTATGACCCTCTACTTTACCAAGCGTCATGTCCTTCTCTGATCCCTTCTGATAACATGTCCAAAGTCTGTGAGATGTAGTCTCCTCATCCTTGCTTCTAAGGAGTATTTTGTTTGTACTTCTTCCAAAACAGATTTGTTCCTTCTTTTGGCAGTCTATGGTATATTCAATATTCTTCATCAACACCACAGTTCAAAGGCATCAATTCTTCTCCTGTCTCCCTTAATCTTCGTTTAGTTTTCACATGCATATAAGGCAATTGAAAACACCATGGCTTGGATCAGGCGCACCTTAGTCTTCAAGGAGACATCTTTTCTTTTTAACACTTTGATGAGGTCTTTTGCAGCAGATATGCTCAATGCAATGCATCTTTTGACTTCTTGCCTGCTGCTTCCATGGGTGTTGATAGTGAATCCAAGGAAAATGAAATCCTTGACAGCTGCAGTATTTTCTCCATTAATCATGAGGTTCCTTATTGGTTCAGTTGTGAGGATTTTTGTTTTCTTTATGTTGAATGCAATTCCCTACTGAAGGCTGTGGTCTTTGATCTTCATCATAAAGTGCTTCAAATCCTCTTCACTTTCATCAAGCAAGATTGTGTTGCTTGTAAAACTCAGGTTGTTAATGTGACATCCTCCACCCTTGATGCCCCGTTCTTGTTCATACAGTACAGCTTCTTGTATTATTTGCTCAACATACAAATTGAGTAAGTATAGTGAAAGGATACAACCCTGATGCACACCTTTCCTGACTTTAAACCACACACTATCCCCTTGTTCTGTTCAAAGGACTGCCTCTTGATCTATGTACAGGTTCCACTTGAGTCCAGTTACATGTCCTGGAATTCCCATTCATAGAAATGTTATCCAAAATTTGTTATGATCCACATAGTCGAAAGCCTTTGCATAGTCAAAAAAGCACAGGTAAACATCTTTCTGGTATTCTCTGCTTTCAGCCAGGATCCATATGACATCAGCAATCATATCTCTCATTGCATGTTCTCTTCTGAATCTGGCTTGGATTTCTGGTAGTTCCCTGTCGATATACCATTGCAACAGCTTTTGGATGATCTTCAGCAAAATTTTACTTCTGTGTGATATTAATGATATTGTTCAATAATTTCTGCATTTGGTTGGATCACCTTTCTTGAGACTAGGCACAATATGGATCTCTTCCAGTTGTTTGGCCAGGTAGCTGTCTTCCAGATTTCTTGGCATAGATGAGAGACCATTTCCAGCACTGCATCCATTTGTTGAAACGTCTCAACTGGTGTTCTGTCAATTCCTGAAGCCTTATTATTTGCCAATACCTTCATTGCAGCTTGGAATTCTTCCTTCAGTACCATTGGTTCCTGCTCATATCCTACTTTCTGAAATTGTTGAATGTCGACCAATTCTTTCTGGTATAGTGACTGTGCATTTCTTCCATCTTGTTTTGATGCTTCCTGCATCTTTTAATATTTTTCCCGTAGTATCCTTCAATATTGCAACTCAAGGCTTGAATTTTTTCAGTAGTTCTTTTCAAATTGAGAAATGCCGAGCATACTCTTCGCTTTTGGCTTTCTGTCTCCACATCTTTGCATGCGTCATTATAATACTTTACTTTGTCTTCTCTAGCTGCCCTTTGAAATCTTTTGTTCAGCTCTTTTACTTCATTATCTCATCTTTTCACTTTCTCTCCTGACATCTGTTTTGGTCTTTTCTTTCTTTCCTGTCTCTTTAATGATTTCTTGCTTTTTTCATGTATGATATCCTTGATATCATTCTACAACTCATCTGGGCTTCAGTCATTACTGTTTACCATGTTTAATCTAGTCTTGATATGGTCTCTAAATTCAAGTGGGATATACTCAAGTTTGTACTGTGGTTCTTGTGGACTTGTCCTAATTTTTGTCAGCTGCAATTTGAACTTGCATACCAGAAGTTGATGACCTGTTCCACAGTCAGCCCCTGGCCTAATTCTGACTGATGATATTGAGCTTTTCCACTGTCTCTTTCTGCAGATGTAGTCAATTTGATTCCTGTGTATTCCATCTGGCAAGGTCCATGTATATAGTGGCCATTTATGTTGTTGAAAAAAGGTATTTGCAATGAAGAAGTTGTTGGCCTTGCAACATTCTATCACAGGATCTCAGGCATCATTTCTGTCACCAAGGCCATATTTTCCAACTACTGGTTTCTTCTTCTTTGTTTCCAGCTTTCTCATTTCAATCACCAGTAATTATCCATGCATCTTGATTGTATGTTTGATCAACTTCAGATTGTCCAAGCTGATAAAAATCTTCAATTTCTTCATCTTTGGCCTGAGTGGTTGGTGCATAAATTTGAATAATAGTTGTATTAACTGGTCTTCCTTATAGGCATATGTATACTATCCTATCACTGACAGCATTGTACTTCAGGATAGATCTTGAAATGTTCTTTTTGCCGATGAGTACAACTCCATTCCTTCAAGTTGTCATTCCCAGCATAGTAGACCATATCATTGTCCAGTTCAAAATGGCCAATACCAGTCCATTTCAGCTCACTAATGCCTAAGATATCAAATATGTTTATGTGTTCCATTTCAGTTTGATGAATCCCAAGTTCCCTAGTTTTATACTTTGAACATTTCACATTCTAATTATTAATGGTTGTTTTCAGCTGTTTCTTCTGATTTTGAGTCATGCCACATCAGCAAATGAAGGTTACAAAACCTTGACTCTATTCATGTCATTAAAGTTAACTCTACTTTGAGGAGGTAGCTCTTCCCCAGTCATATTTTGAGTGCCTTCCAACCTGAGGGGCTCATCTTCCAGCACTGTATCAGACAGTGTTCCACTGCTATTTATAAGGTTTTCACTGGCTAATTCTTTTCAGAAATAGACCACCAAGTCCTCCTTCCTAGTCTGTCAGTTAATCTGGAAGCTTAACTGAAACCTGTCCACTACGAGTGACTCTGCTGGTATTCGAATACCGGTAGCATAGCTTCCAGTATCACAGCAACATGCAAGCCCCCACAGTATGACAAACTGACAGACCTGTAGAGGGCCCCCAGTATATACATACTTTGAGCTGGAAATATAAAAGCCTATACCCTCAGGAAAAGGATGAACAGGTAGTAAACCATCAGTCACTGTAGCTCTAGTGTGTGTTACTGGGTGGCCCAGTGAACCTCTTTCAATTAAAGAGGAATTAGGTTAGTAGCAGTTCCAACCATCTTGCAGAAATAAAAGTCTTCTTCAGAGGAAAATACTATCATTCTTTTCTCAAATAGGAATAAATGAATGAATAAATAATAAATGAATGTTGATGGTTATATTTGTATGTGTAGATGGATAGATAAAAAAAAATTTTTATAGATACAGGTGTATACAGATAGACACACATAGACATATATGCACAAACACAATGTTTAATAACAATCAAAAATAACTACAAACACCAGCGAAAGAAAATACTAATAGCAAACCCAGTGGAACAATTTACAAAAATCAGGTGCAAAAAAACTGCAGATAGGGGAATTATCCGATGTTGACTATGAAAATCTAGGCTTACTGTATTCTAAGAAATAAAAACAAAATCTTGAAAATTTTGGCAGGAAACTGAAACTCATTAAAAGCAACATAGAAAATTTCAAAAAGTACCAACAGAAACACAGCAACAAAATTTTAAAAGTTATGGATAGGCTTAAAATATTTTACACAAAGCTAAAGAGATATTTGATGATTTGGAAGATACATTAGGAGATATTGTACTGATTGGAACATAGAGAGGAAAAAGAAAATACAGAAGGGAAGAAAAGATGCATTAAACATGAGAAAGTATAATATAAAAAGAAGGTTTAATTTATTTCTAAAAAGAATGGGAATAAGAGAAGAGAGCAGGAGAAATAGTTAAAGAAACAATTGCTAAAAAGCTTTGAGAATTAATAATAAATAATCCACAGATTCAAGAATCCCAACAAAATCCATAATATTAAGTAAAAAGATAGTGTAGGCTATGCTACAGTAACAAATTATATCCACATCTTGAGAATTAAAGAATCAAAATTGCATTTCTCACTCATTGTTAAGGATGGGAGGGAGCTCTATTCTACAGAGACACTCAAGGACATTTTCTGCCTGAAGTACCATCATCTTATAGATGTATCAGTGAAATGAAAGGAAGATACTAAAGAATTGCACATTATTTTTTTTCACTTTTTCAGTTTGAAAAGTGATACATGTTTTTCTTACATGACATTGGCAAGAACTAGTTAGGGACCCACATCTATTGGAAACAGGACTGAGAAGTCTAGTGATGCTAATGTAATATTTGATATTAATGTTTTAACTGCTCACACTTATACTACTGAGACAGAATAACAGCTAAAACAAAAAACCTTCAAAGCAGCCAGAGGAAAAAGAAGAAATTTCTTCAAAGGTACAACAACTAGATTGACAGCTGATTTCTCAAGGGTGATAATAAAAATCTAAAGACATTGGAATGCTATCTCTAATATCCAGGAAAAAAAAAAAAAGTAAACAGAAATTCTTGGTGAAAATCGGTAGAATGAATAAGAAATTTTTTTTCAGATGAACAGAAACAGAGTTTACCACCAAAAAACAACACTAAGATTATATTTCTAGATACAAGTTCAGAGATAAAACAAAATTAGAGAAGATGTAAATTGTTTGTGTACACCTGAATAATAACTTAGAAACAATAATGATAAAATGTTTAGTGATTTAAAAGCATCTGATAAAAGTATATCATGACAATACCCTGTAGATGGAGACTAATATGAATGGAAGTGAAGTATACTAAAGTCAGTATGTTAACTTCCTCTTGTTGTGTCCCATCAAGTTCATTCTGACACATAGAGAACCTATAGGATAGAGCTGACTTACTTGCCCCATAGGGTTTCCTGGGCTGTAATTTTTATGGAAGCAGATTGCCACATCTTTCTTCCATGCAGCGACTGGTACGTTTGAACTTCCATCCTTTCAATTAGCAGTGAAGCTCTTAGCTATTGTACTACCACAGCCCTTAATATATTAACTTACAAGAAGAAAAAAAACCTGTTGCCATCGAGTTAATTCCAACTCATAGAGACCCTATAAGAGGAACTTAAATAAAGTCAATTGTGTTTAAACCTTCATAAATTAAGTTTGCATATTGTAATTACTAGAATAACTAAAAAGGAACCAAAAATATAGTATACTTTCCAAGACAGTAGAGAGAGAAAAAGCAGAATGAGAATAAATAATTAAAAGAAGAAAAGATGGAGGGAAAATAAAGATACAGCACTTGGGAAAAATAGAAAGCACATAATTCAGTGCAAATGTGAACCCATGAGTACCCAATAACATTAAATGTAAAAGGGATAAGTGTTCAAGTTAAAAGTTAGTACAGATTTTTAAAATTCAACTATATAGTCTTTATCAGAAGCATCTCTAAAACGTAAAGTTTAAAAGTAAAAGGATGAAAAAATATATTGATCAAATATTAACAATAAAACTGGTATAACTAAATTAGAGCTACATGCAATTATAAGAATAAATCTTCCTACATAACCAATTATTGATCCAAGGACCCAAAACACAAAATAAATAATCCACCGTGAGTAACTGTATATGATTTTTTTTAATTGGCAAAATTAAAACATAATTTTAGTAATACTATAAAATATTGTAAAATGTATAATTTTAACTCTAGTTTAATTAAAACTAGAGTTAAAATATAAAGAAAAAAACCCATAAAACCACAGTAGTCATTGTCTCTAAAAGCCAAGATGAATTTGAGATAGGAAAAGTACAACGGAGAGGGGCATTTCTAGGCTGACAGCAAACGTCTATTTCTTGGCAAGGGTGATGGTTATGTGGATGTTTGCTTTAGTAGTTTTCATTAAAAAAATACATTATCCTGTGTAAATTATTTTTATGCACTTTCCTATAGGCCTTTTGGAAATTATAGTAAACATGCTTGTATGAAATTGGTGTACAGCATATTAGGAATGTGGGCTCTGGACCAGCCAAGTCTAGGTTTAAGATCCATTCTTAATTAATAGCTATAAGCATGTTCACATTTTGGGGCTCAATTTCCCCACCTGTAAAATTGGAATGATGTATGTACCTATCTCACAGAAATGTGATCACTAAATTAGATAATTTATATAAAGCAAAACCTGGCTCATAGCAAGCTCTCAATAAATGTTGTTTTATTTTTGTCATTATTTTTAATGGTGGCAATTCTCCAATGTTGCAAGTACAGTTTTAAATTTGGATATATATATATATATATATATATATATATATACATGATTTGAACTTATAGATTCTCTGTGATCAAACTACATTCAGGTAATAATAAGCATGAAGCCCAAGTACTGGAGATGATACTTTTGTCCAGAGTTGAGCCTGCCAGCATGCATTTGATATAATCTTCATGAAAAATCCTCTCAATAACTGTAATTGGATACTTTTTGTTTCAAACCACTCCTAGCAATTAGATTGTCAAATCCCTGACACTGCAGTCGTCTGGAGCTATATATACTCTGACTGTCATTTACTTCATAGCTTCTAAGATTTTATCTTTTTCAGTAGCTGTCTATGTACTATGAGTAGTAAAGAATCTTGAGTGACCTCTAGAAAGTGAAGTCAAGTCTGTGGTGGCAGATACATTCTCTTTGTTCAGCACATGTGACAGAATCTGGCACATAGTATGTGTTTATTGAATTTTTAGAATAATGCCACAATACAGACTTCACTAGATGTAACAAAAATCAGTGAGATTTCACTGGACATCTTTCCCCAAAATGTATTTTAATGTGGGCATTAAGCATTATGAATTTTCCTTTCTTTTGGAAATTGTCTTGAAATATGAAAAGCTAAAAATTTGTCTGTGCTGACACAAATTATACCACTTTGGATCCTGTATTCTGGATGTGTACTACTGTGTGCTGGTTTTTTCTGAAAGCTATATAAATCACCACCATATATGCCTTCTGACAAAGTGATAATATAAAACCTAACCTAGTCAAAGCCACTTTTTCACCCCTCTTTGTACATTTCAAGACGGTATTTTGCCATTGCCTCACATACTTGAACCCTTCAGTACTGGGGGCTCTTATCTCATTGTCACATAGTATAAAAATACATTTACACAGAGCAATATCTGGAGGGCACCAAGGAGAAGAGATATTTTTGGGTAGATATTATTGTATGAGGAAAGGTAAGTTAATGACTGACTTTCAGTATTATTCACGTCCCACTCAGGATCAATATATTGGGTGACTTACTTTTTCAATAATTGGACACACATAAAACTGGTTTATTGTTACATTGTATGTTGAAGAAAAACGTTTTAAAATAAGAGTACAATTATTTTGGTCAGACATGTATATTAAAAGTACATTTAGCCATTTTTGTTTATTCTTATTTTTTTATCCCTCTTTTACATACTTGATAGCATCTTCTAGCATATTGAATGGAAAATTAATGGAACCACTTCCATCTGACAGATTATCTTGCATTGTTTATGTTTCTATAAGATAATGTTTCCTGCTTCATTTATATAATTAACTTAGATAAATGCTTGCACACTGCATTAGAGATGTTATGGAATCACTGTAGTTGTTGTAGTTCGGTGCTGTAGAGTTGGTTCCAACTCATAGCAACCCTATGTATAAAAGAACAAAACACTACCTGGTCCTGCACTATCCTCACAATCATTGTTATGTTTGAGCCCATTGCTGCAGCCACTGTGTCAATACATCTTTTTGAGAGTCTTATTCTTTTTTGCTGAAATTCATCTAGTGTCATGTTCTTCTCCAGGGACTGGTCCCTCTTGATAACATGTCCAAAGTATGTGGGAGGAAGTCTCGCCACTCTCCCTTGTAAGGAGAATTCTAGCTGTACTTTTTTCCAACACAGATTTGTTAGTTCTTCTGGCAGTCCATGGTATATTCAATATTCTTCATCAAAACCATAATGAAAATGCATCAATTCTTCTTTAGCCTTCCTTTTTTTTTTTTTTTAATTCATTGTCCAGCTTTCACATGCATATGAGGCAATTGAAAATACCTTGGCTTGGGATGAGCAAACCTTAGTTAGTCTTCAAAGTGATATTTTTACTTTTTAACACTTTAAAGAGGCTTTTGCAGCTATTTTGCCCAGTGCAATATGTCATTTGATATTTTGACTGCTGCTTCCATGAGTGTTGATTGTGGATCCAAGCAAAATGTAATCCTTGACAGCTTCAATCTTTTCTCCATTTATCATGATGTTGCCTATTGGTCCAGTTGTGAGAATTTATGTTTTCTTTATGTTGAAGTGTAATCTATACTGGAGGCTGTAGTCTTTGATCTTCATCAGCAAGTACTTCAAGTCTTCTTTGCTTTCAGCAAGCAAGGTTGAATCATTTGGAAATTCCAAGTTATTAATGAATCTTCATCCAATCCTGATGCCATGTTCTTCTTCATATAGTGCAGCTTCTTGGATTATTTACTCAGCATACAGATTGAATAAGTATGGTGAAAGGATACAATCCTGATATGCATCTTTCCTGATTTTAAACCATGCAGTATTCCCTTGTTCTATTTAAATGACTGCCTCTTTGTCTATATACACATTCCACATGAGCATAATTAAGTGTTCTGTAATTCCCATTCTTCACAGTGTTATCCATAATTTATTATGATCTACACTCAAATGCCTTCGCATAGTCAATAAAACACAGGTGAACATCTTTCTGGTATTCTCTGTGGTCAGCTAGGATCCATCTGACAGCAGCATGATATTCCTCATCCCACGTCCTCTTCTGAATCTGGCTTGAATTTCTGGCAATTTGCTGTCAATATACTGCTACAACCATTTTTTAATGATCTTCAGGAAAATTTTACTTGCATGTGATATTAATGGTATTGTTTGATAATTTCCACATTCTCTTGGATTGCCTTCCATTGGAACGGGCACAAATATATACCTCTTCCTGTTGGTTGGTTAGGTAGCCATCTTATAAATTGGAATAGATGAGTGAGCACTTCCAGTGTCACATCCATTTATTGAAACAAGCGTCCAACCATTTCAGGAGGTAGTATGTGAAATGGATTACTTAGCAATTTAATTAGCTATAACTTAGAAAAGATGAAAGGTATCATATAAATTTTGAACACCCAATGATAATAACTCATTGCTTACCTGTAATTGTACTAAAAGTGTATAAGAAAAAATGAAGCTATTGTCATGTAAAATACTATAGAATATGCCATTTTCATTGAATTGATTCCGACTCATAGTGACCCTTATAGGATGGAGTAGAACTGCCCCATAGCATTTCCAAGGAGTGGCTGGTGGATTCGAATTGCTGACTTTTGTTTAACAGCCTAGCTCTTAACCACTGTGCCAAGGGCTGCTTTAGAGAATATAGCAGACACAAACAATAACAATGGTAGAGATTTATTAGGTCTTATATCTTAGAATGTTGAAAGGAAAGAATGGCCAAAAAAACTGACTGTTTCTGTTGTGCCTGATTTAATTCCTAAATATTTCCTTATTTTTATATGCACAAACAGTAGAATATGAAGTTTTAGCTAATGAAAAGCATAGATTTTTTTAAAAATTAATGAATTTAATTATACTTCCATAATATCGTACCTTTATGAACTTGAATTTCCAAATTATTGCAACAACTATATTGCCTTTTGAGAAAAATGATATTGAGTTTCTAATGGTTATGCACAATGACATGGTACTTCAACATTTTATAATTATAATAGCAACTGTAATTTGAAGATTGTATATATTTTGCCAAATTTTTAATTATTTCTGAGTAATTTCAATAAAATTAACTGACAGAATTAAAAGAGAATTCATTTGTATTAGTATCTTACATGCCTCAATGCATTATTCATTTGCTTTGGAACAGAATGTTTATAGTCGTGATTGTAAAATGTCATTAAAATTAATAATTTGTATAACTCGTCGCAGAAAACTCTATTCTAAAGCTATAGATGGTTTCACTAAGTAAATGGGATCAATTGGTTATATGTACATAAGATATTTAAATGTGACCTACTTTCAACAAATGTATTGTCTCTTGTTACCAAGTTACAGGCTGTTGTCTCTTATTTACTTTTTTTCTGTAAAGGAAACATGTATTTAGTTGCAAGACTGGTCCCTTTCAAGTTTAGCTTGCATTGACTACGCATTCAAACATAAAGCATAAGCAAGGCACACTCAAAACCTTTTTTGTATTTAAAAAAATTTGAGAACTTTAACTCATTAAAGACAGTAAAATAACGGTAATATTACAACTTTGACATCATTCAAATGACATTGCCTTTTGACAGTTTCCCTAGAATCCAATTTTTGTAACTCTGACAAATTACTGGAAAGAATATTGTGTTAAAATGGGAGTTAGTCAATCCTCTCAGAAGATGGGGATTAGGATAAGTCCTGTCTAGGCCATTTCACTAATAAATGTTAGTAAATAAAATATAGCTAAAATTTTATCTTTCTATTAATTTTTTTCCTTGGTGCTGAAGCCTCATTTCCGATTCCTGTTTGGCTAATGAATGCAAGACTGAACTTACATGACATCTCTTCTCTGTAACTTTTCCTGACTTATGACTTTCTAAGCATCCCTAATATTAAAAAAAAAAGGAACCAAATTTTAGATTCACCATTTTACTAAGAAATTATTTTTTTTTAAAGTTATTTTTTATTAAATGTTTTCATTTTTTTTTTATCCCAAATTTTGTCCATCAAACTCAAAGAAAGCACAAAGGTGTAATTCATTGGTTTACATTGTGTAAATTAACCTCTGTTGGGTTCTAGGACTGACACAGATTTCTTATTTCAAAATCACCTCATTTTCATAGTCATTTGTTAGAACATTATAAGTTCAATTCTATCTATCACTGAAAATGGCTCATCTATTGAAATTATATACCCTTTTAGGTCTATGAAATCACCATTTAGGATCTGCATAAAATACAAAGAAAAACAGATGAGAATACTCTTTCCGGTGTCGTTTGTAAGTTTACAGAGTTCAACTGCTTTCCAGTCATCTACTGTTGTAGTAATTTTACTAGAATAAACAAAATACATTTTACTTGGTATGATTTCATTTTTATGGCTCATAATGATTCATAGTGATCTTTGTTTAATTTCTAAGTCTGTGCAAATTATTCTTTAAACAATCTGTTACAGAAATGTGTCTAAATTTAATGTAACAAGCCCCTGGTCTATAAGTATTACATAACAGTTTTTCCATGATAAAGATAAATGCTATTCTTGACATTTCTCTATCTTCTAACTCATTTTGGATCCCATGGTTCTGTAAACAGTTTGAAAATCATCTCTGCAACCTCATTTATTAAGTAGTGGTTTAGCCAAAGGATTTGGAATGACTTTGAGTAGGCATTTGCTATTTTACAATGACCCTACCTATTTTCATGCTTGAAGTTAGGGTTTTCTTTTTTGTTAATTTTTTTTCTAATTTAAAAATTATTTTTGGACTAAAACAAATGATGCAAAATGCTTAGTTATTTATCCCCTCATTTCAGTAACATTGATTGTATGATAAATATCTGCCACACACTGAAAACATGAAAATGGGTATTTCAGCACCTTTACATTCATTAAAATTTTACAATGTAGACAAAGCAAGAAGACACATTATGAGCACTAGAGAATTAGAGAATTATATATATATAAAACCAAAAAAGCCAAACCCAGTGCCATCGAGTCGATTCCAACTCATAGCGACCCTATAGGACAGAGTAGAACTGTCCCATAGAGTTCCCAAGGAGCCCCTGGCAGATTTGAACTGCCAGCCCTTTGGTTAGCAGCCGTAGCACTTAACCACTACGCCACCAGGGTTTCCATATATATATACTTATCTGGTATATAGTGCGATAATATAGACAGAAAGCCGTCAATGCAATGGGAAAGTCATTAATTCAGAAAAGTTACAAAGAAGAGATGTAGTATTAAATTCAGTCTTGCATTCATTAATCAATGTTATTGATATTCTAATAAATTAGAATAACAGTGACACATTAATGAAAAGAAATAAGACCTTAACTTTACATATCTTAAAATCTAGTGCAAAAGACAGATGCTAATCAAATAATCACACAAAAGAAAGCAACTTGCAATTCTGATCATTGCTGCAATGAAGAGGTCTTGGGCTGTAGATCTTATCCTAGTCTGAGAGTTCAGAGAAAGTATCCTAAAGAATTCCACTGATAGTTAAGATCTGAAAGATAAGTAGGAGTTGACTGAGCAAAAGCTCTTGGTGGGTGGTGTAGATGAGGAAGAATGTTCTATGTAGAGGGAAAAGTTGGTATTCAAAATCGAGTAAAGAAGGAGGATAGGGTACTAGAGGAACTATAAGAAGGTCTGTGTGGCTGAACTCTTCTGAGAATAAACAGCTGCAAACATCCATTAATGGAATGTGGAAAGTATGACTCTAGGGAAATTGGAAATTATTGAAAATGAAATGGAATCCTTGAAGATCGAGATCCTAGGCATGAGTGAGCTGAAATGGACTGGTATTGGCCATTGTGAATCAGAAAATCATATGGTCTACTATACCGGGAAAAACAAATTGAAGAGGAATGATGTCGCATTTATTGTCAAAAAACATTTCAAGATCTATCCTGAAATACAACACTGCCAATGATAGGATAATATTCATATGCCCACAGGAAGACCAGTTAATAGGACTAATATCCAAATTTATGCACCAACCACTAAGGCCAAAGCTGAAGAAAATGAAGATTTTGACCAACTTCTGCAGTCTGAAATTGATCAAACATTCAATCGAGATTCATTGATAATTACTGGTGATTGGAATGAGAAAGTTGCAAACAAAGAAGGATTGGTAGTTGGAAAATATGGTCTCAGTGATAGAAATGACACTGGAGATCACATGATAGAATTTTGCAAGACCAACAATTTCATTGCACATATGTTTTTCGACAACATAAACAGTGACTATACACATGGACTTCGACAGATGGAAAACAAAGGAATCAAACTGACTACATTTGTGGAAAGATGATGGAGAAGCTCAAAATAATCAATGAGAACAAGGCCAGGGGCTGACTGCCAAACAAGGCTTCAATTGCTCATATGCAAATTCAAGACGAAGCTGAAGAAAATTAGAGCAAGTCCATGACAGCCAAAATAGAAATTTGAGACTATCTAACCCCTAAATTTATAGACCATCTCAGGAATAGATTTGACACACTGAACACTAGTGACTGAAGAACAGATGAGTTGTAGAATGACCAAGGACATCATATATGAAGAAAGTGAGACATCATTAAAAAGATAGGAAAAAAAGAAAAGACCAAAATCAAAAGGAGATGGAAAGAATATACAGAGTCACTGTACCAAAAAGAATTGGTCAACTTTCAACCATTTCAGGAGTTAATATATGATCAAGAAACATATGATCAAGAGCCAATGGTACTGAAGGAAGAAGTCCAAGCTGCACTGAAGGCACTTGGGAAAAACAAGGCTCCAGGAATTGAGGGAATGCCAGCTGAGATGTTTCAACAAAGGGATGTAGTGCTGGAAGTGCTCACTCCTCTATGCCGAGAGATTTGAAGGACAGCTACCTGGACAACTGACTGAAAGAGATCCATATCTGTGCGCATTCCAAAGAAAGGTGATCCTACCCCATGTGGAAATTATCAAACAATATCTTTAATATCACACGCAAGTAAACTTCTGCTGAAAATCATTCAAAATCAGTTGCAGAAGTACATCCACAGGGAACTGCCAGAAATTCATACCAGATTCAAAGGAAGATATGGAACAAGGGACATCATTGCTGATGTCAGATGGATCCTGGCTAAAAGCAGGAAATACAAGAAAAATGTTTACCTGTGTTTTATTGGCCATACAAAGGCATTCAACTGTGTGGATCATAAGAAATTATGGATAACATTGCAAATAATGGAAATGGCAGAACACTCATTGTTCTCATGAAGAACCTGTACATAGATCAAGAGGCAGTCATTCACACAGAACAAGGGGGTACTGCATGATTTAAAGTCAAGAAAGTTGTGCATCAGGGTTGTATCATTTCACCATACCTATTCAATCTGTATGCTGTGCAAATAACCCAAGAATCTTGCCTATATGAAGAAGAATGTGGCATCAGGATTGGAGGATGATTCATTAACAACCTGTGTTATGCAGATGACACAAATTTGCTTGCTCAAAGTGAAGGAGACTTGAAGCACTTACTGATGAAAATCAAAGACTACAGCTTTTAGTATGGATTACACCTCAACGCAAAGAAAACTAAAATCCTCACAACTGGACCAATAAGCAGCATCATGATAAACAGAGAAAATATTGAAATTGTCAAGGACTTAATTTCACTTGGATCCACAATCAACACCCATGAAAGCAGCAGTCAAAAAATCACATGGCATATTGCATTGGGCAAATCTGCTGCAAAAGACCTCTTTAAACCCATTGCCATCGACTCTTTATAGTTTTAAAAATCAGAGATGTCACTTTGAGGATTAAGGTGCATCTGACACGAGCATGGTATTTTCAATCACCTCATATGCATGTGAAAGCTCTGCAATAAATAAGGAAGATAGAAAAAGAATGAATGACTTTGAATTATGGTGTTGGTGAAGAATACTGAGTATACTGTGGATTGCCAGAAGATCAAATAAGTCTGTCTTGGCAGAAGTACAGCCAGAATTCTCTTTGGAAGCAAGGATGGCAAGACTTTGTCTCAAGTACTTTGGACATGTTAACAGGAGTGGCCAGTCTCTGGAGAAGGACATCATGCTTGGTAGAGTACAGGGTCAGCGAAAAAGAGGCAGACCCTTAATGAGATGGATTGACATCGTGGCTGCAACGATGATTGGGAGGATGGTGCAGGACCAGGCAGTGTTTCGTTCTGTTGTATGTAGGTTCGCTATGAGTGAGAACCAACCTGATGGCACCTAAAAACAACAATATCCATTGAAAATTTTTTCCAAAGTCACTGTTATCAATAGTTTGTGATAGTCAAATCATCAAAAATGTGTATATCCACCAACCTGTAAGTTGATGATAATATTATCTTTGGAAAGATTTCTTTCAACCACACAATCTTAAAATTGGACAAGATTGTATTTCATCCAATTTCCCACCTTGTTTAACTCACTCACCATGAGTGACTGATACTTACGTTACCATCAGGCTGCCATTCTGATGCTGGACAATTCTAGTTGGAAAAAAAAAAAATATTCTCAAGATTTTATTAGATCTACTTCTTTATAACTTCCACACTATTTCAAATTCACTTCTCTACAGCAATCTGGAATCTCTTTGATCTTCCAGCTTAAGAGCTGAGGAAAACAAAAATTAATGGTTACTTTTATTTCATCTGTTTTCTTCCCATCAGTACATTCTATTGGCAATACTCCCAAAAGAAAAAGGTTCCTAACGTGACCACTTCTCAGGAGGGAGAAATTTACAGATAACTAAACCAAGCCAGCAATTTCTTTCATCAGGAATATTTAGTGCAGCAGCTACTGAATGTTCTCCTTGATCTTCGGGTTACTCTGTGATCCATTGTCCACAGAAAAGCCAGGATGACAATTAAAGTGTATTTTCTTATGTTCCTGCTTCTACCTCTACATTTGCTTCCCATTGCAAATAAAGTGAAATGCAATCCTTGTAATATCCTCAAGGCCCTGTATGATCTGGCCCCTGGCTGCTGATTCAATCTTATCATCTGCCATTCTTCCTGCTATGCTCTGGCTAAAGCAGCCTTCTCGCTATGATTTTGACATATCTAGAATAATTCTTTCTTAGAGATGTCCTTACTGCCTTGAATATCATTCCATAAATACATTATAAGGCTGCATTCTCATCACTTAAGTCTCATCCCAAATGTCACTTCTTCAGAAAGGCATTCTTTAAGTAGGAAAGCTACTGTAGCCATACACCATATTCACTCCTCTACTTATTGCCTTATTGCTTTTGATAGCATATGTTACTATAAAAACTGGTTTTTGCAGTTGTTAACATGTTTATTTTATGAATAATCTTATAAGAATATAAGCTCCTTGAGAGTAGGACTTTTAACTGTCTCATTCACTAAATCCTATCACATGGTAGGTGCAGAGTAAATAATTGTTGAATAAATAGCATTTTAAAAGTCCATTACTCTGTATTTTCACCACTTATCTTGTCTTTTTCCCAAAGAGCACATCATCAATTTCTTTAATTTTCCTTCAAATGTCATGCTTTTGACAGCGTGTTCACATTTCCATTTGAAATAACAGACTTACAATGAATTATCCTAAGACGATTTTGACCATCATTGAAAACAGTAGAGATATAATTTATAATCACTTGGATTAATTAACACTACTTAAAGTTTTATTTACTTTTTTAAAACAGTTGTTAATATTATTTATAGTTAATTTAAAGCCTAGCATCTTATTTTCACACAAACTGAAAAACTAAACTTTTTTAGCCTATTCTTTTACTATTGATTCTTAAAAAATTGAATACAAGACAAATTATCATTAAATATAACCCTAATTCTACCCCAAATTGAAGAATTTGATCTAACTTGTTAACAATTCTTGAAATTTGCCCTTCCTACCTTTCTCTTCCTGAATCATTTTATTCTTAATTCTTTTATGACACCTCTTCCTTATCCATTAAATACAGTCACTTCCAAGTTTCTATACTCAGCCTTTCTCTTATTACTTTATATTATATTCTTAGGTAAATTTGTTAACTCCATTGTCTTTAGCTCTCCTATAAATTTGGCAGATAAATGCTAAATTTATATCTCACTCTCAACTTCCTATTGGTATTCAGAAAATTGTACTCAGATGCCACCTATTGCCCAGTCATTGAGGTTGTTACTAAGAATATTCCTACTTTCTTCTGATTATATCGTTTTCTCCATAAAACAGGAAAATGGATGAGTTTTGTAAGATTATCTGCTATCTCCTGAAGTGCGTTCAAAGATGATTTATAATGCCCGGTTACCCCCACTTATCTCCATAAATCTTCGTAGTTGTCTTGTCACAAAACAACACAATATGCCATCGGGGTAGGTGATAGATTTCATTACTTTTACTACTATCTTTAAAACCATGATAGAGGAAGAAAGGGATGGACAGGAATGTGAGAAGGAAAGGAAAGTGGAAAAGTAGGTCTTTAGAGTCAGAGAGATGGGGGTTCAATCTCGACCCTATCTAATAACAGATCTTTTGCCTTCGGCATCTCAGAGAGATACTATGAAACTCAGTTTCTTCATTTCTACTAATGCAAAAATAGATTATCATTAAGTGTTGCTATAAAATTAGAGAAAATATGTTGTAAGCACTTAACATGCCAGTTGCCATCAAGTCAGTTCCGAGGGAAGGCGACCACATTGTTAAGCATTTAACATAGTGACTGAAAAATTGTGACTGTCTTACATGGTGGTTGTTATTACCTTTTATTTAGAATAAAATAATACTTGAAGGTATTTATATTGGAGGGGTCTAATGAAGCCCTTGCTAGTTGTAACTTCACTTTTCTCCTTAATCTAATTTTGCATGACATGCTCGCAAATCACTGATGAAGGGTTGCCAAGCTTTGGTTGTTATACTTTGTAGAACATGGCACCTGGCCATAATAAGAAGAATTATACCCATAAGCTGACCCATTGGCCTGTGAGGTGCACCAGAGCCCAACAAACATACTTTATATTAAGTGATGATGGCTGATGGAGCCAGTCAGCACCTCTTTGGATTTTGAAAGAGAAGGATACAGAATAAAGGGAGCATACCTTAGAATGACTTTGCTTGCTGAAAGTGAAGAGGACTTGAAACACTTACTGATGAAGATCAAAGACCACAGCCTTCAACATGGATTACAACTCAACATAAAGAAAACAAAAATCCTCACAACTGGACCAATAAGCAACGTCATGATAAACGGAGAAAAGATTGAAGTTGTCAAGGATTTAATTTTACTTGGATCCACAACCAACACCCATGGAAGCAGCAGTCAAGAAATCAAAAGATGCACTACATTGGTCAAATGTGCTGCAAAGGACCTCTTTAAAGTGTTGAAAAGCAAAGACGTCACCCTGAAGACTAAGGTGTACCTGACCCAAGCCATGGTATTTTCAGTCGCATCATATGCATGCGAAAGCTGGACGATGAATAAGGAAGACTGAAGAAGAATTGACGCCTTTGAATTGTGATGTTGGCAAAGAATATTGAATATACCATGGACTACCAAAAGAATGAACAAATCTGTCTTGGAAGAAGTACAACCAGAACGCTCCTCAGAAGCAAGGATGGTAAGACTGCGTCTTACATACTTTGGACACATTGTCAGGAGGGGTCAGTGCCTGGAGAAGGACATCATGCTTGGTAAAGTACAGTGTCAGTGGAAAGGAAGAAAAACCTCAATGACATGGATTGACACAGTGGCTGTAACAACAGGCTGAAGCATAACAATGATTGTGAGCATGGCACAGGACTGGGCAGTGTTTTGTTCTGTGGTATGTAGGGTCACTATGAGTCGGAACTGAGCACCTAACAACAACAACCACTTTAGAATGACAGAGAAGAGGGAGGCACAAGTAGAGGTAATAATGAAAATAAAAAATAAATCATGAAGAAGTTGAAGCCATGACCATTAAAAGGCCTGATGAGGCAGAGTTCTCCAAGTAGAATAAAAGTATAAAAAAGGAAGTTGCTCATCAAGTTCAAAGGAAAAACAGAAGCAGATGGTTAGGATCTAACTCACAAGCTTAGAAAGACAGTGGAGCGTTTTAACGAATCAGCAGCACTGCTTTGGATTGCTAGGATTCCTATTGCATTCTGAACAGTGAAGGAGTGATGTTCCATTTCCTCATGAGAACCAGCTTTGGGCCTGTTCAGGTTTCTTAGTTTACTGATGAGCAATTGTTTTTACCCCTGGCCATCCTTTAACTTTGGAATACAACCAAGGCTAAACCTGGACCCTGTACTTCTCCTATCTCCTCCTTCATCCCTTCACAATGCTCAGAACCTTATCCTTAAGTAAAAACTGCATAGCCGTCTGGCTTTCATGCTCTACTTGTTCATATTTTAATTTTGATTTCTCTTTAATATTTTTATTCTGTATTATTTCCTCAATCTTAACCAAAAGTTCCCATCCTGGAAGATAAATTTTAGCATGATAAAATGGCTACATCTCTCCTGTAGCTGAAAGAACAACTCTGCCTTGCCATACTTGGGACTAATAATCAACTCAAGCAGCAAACAAATATTGTGTAATGCCTAGTTTGTGACAACATTATCTCTATATCAATATTATTTAAGTCACTCTAGAATAATTGATAACCCTTAAGAAGTCTTTCTTGAATTTCCATGTGAAAATTGTTATGGATTTAGTTCACTATGCTTCTTAATCTGAATTAAAATATAAAGTACAATACAATAAAATTAGGTTCTTTTGCTTAGTAAAACCTTCATAGATAGGTAAAGAATTTAGTTAGCAGCCAGTAAAAGGTGTATTGTATACCTCCTGATTTCCTTCTCACTGTAAACCCATTGTGGTGGTCACCATTGTAGTCAAGTCAAATCCTACTTACAATGACCTATAGGACAGGGTAGAACCAAGACTATAATCTTCCCAGAAGCAGAATGCCACATCTCTCTTCCATGGAGTAGCTGGTGGGTTCAAACTGCCAACTTTTTGGTTAGTAGCCTAGCACTTAACCATTGTGCCACCAGGCTCCTTGCTATAAAAAAATTGCTATAGGAACTATCAATTCCACCTGAGTTCAAGATCGTGTCTTACCATGACCAGATTTTTACAATGGTCTCTTGATTTTCTTGTTGCCTCCCCCTACTCAAATGTATTTTCAATTACATTCCTAGATGAATGATGACAAAACACAATCTTCTGTGTATTGCTACTCTGCAAGAATCTCTTTTGGCTACCTATTTCCTCTTAAAGACCTCTGTGTTTCCAGTCCCTTCGTAATCACTTCTATCCCTACCTCTCCCCCCATATGATGCTTCCCAACATACGCTTTGTTTCAGAAAAGCTCATGTCTCTAATGTCACTCACAAACTGTTTATGGCTACTAAAGCCTATAATCATCTCCCCTATTGTCACACTTTTGCTTCATTTACAGTCTTTATGGCCAAGCTTAATCCTTAATTGATCTTTACCTATTTCATGTGTGTTCATTTTTTATAAAAATAATAGTATGTAGCAGAAACCAGGTAATAGAAGTTTTTTTTTTTTTTCTCCTTCATTGCCCTCAGTAGTTAGCATAGTCGGAAGCATATAGTAGATGTTTAATAAATAACTGCTGGTTAATTAATTAATATCAAGCTTCCCTGCAAAAGTAAGTAAGGAAACTAGTACTGTCACTCCTGATACTCATGGCATTTTTTTTTTTTTTTACTGTTTCTGTAAAGAAAGATGGGCTTTACAAGGACGTTAAGTACATCTATAATATTAAATGTAACAAAAAAAATATTGAGAGTTAGAAAGAGAGAGGAAAGAGGAAAAATTACATAGCACCACTTAGGGAATATTGAAACGTCGTCCACCTTTTCAAGGTGATAGAGATTTTAGCTACAGAGGGCTAAATGTTGCCATAAACCTGAAACTCACCTCACTATTACCTCTGATTTTAAGATTCGCTGTGCCTGAGTAAAATGTAGATGATACACACCTCAGCCTTCATCTCTATTGTGGTCTTTATATACACATGTATACTTATATATATATATATATATAATACTTGTACTGTATATACTCGTATACTATGAGTCAGAATCAACTCGACGACAGCAGGTAGGTTTTTACGGTATATACATGTTCATATATGTTTGGTATTTTATGTCAATGGGATTTTTCAGTAGTTATATTTTTCATATAATTGAATTACTAAAATGACTGGTAATATACTTGCAGCCCCAGGTGTCTCTCTTTACCATTCAGAAGCAATTACAGAAAGATTGAAAAGATATTTTGCTTTCCATTTGTGGTTATCTTTTATAGGAGTTGGTTAATGTAACAGGCTTCCGTGATTTTAGGTTTTTAAAGTAAGTGCAGTCCCCTTGGAAGTGTTTGGGCATAAGCGTGCGTGAAAAACATGTAGCCACTCTAGTTAAGCTTTTCAAAAAGTGCTTTTACGAAAGGTTTGAAATTGAGGCTTAAAGTTATAGTCTTTCCTTGATGTGCACACGTAACTCCCACTGATCATAAAGGGAATTAAATGCATACATACTATGAGGAATAATCTCTAGCTCTTTTGTTTCAAAGATTTTTAAAAATCTGTTTCTCTAAAACTTAAATAGAAGGCAGATGTAAGTATTTGTCATCTCTCTGGAAAATCTAGAAATTAAATTTGGTTTTATATAACTGTAAATGTAAGAAGTCAAAATTCTCATTCTATAGTCTTGTGTTACCTATAGAGCGATAACACTGATATCATTTTATAAATACACAAGGAGAGTGAGATTTGCTTTCTTTGCAAAGCCACAAATAGTGACATTTCTTATCTGATGACAGACCCCGACAGATATTTGTTAGACTCTACAAACAATTCCTGTCCTTATCTTCCTCAGTGCTGATGCCCTTCCCTTTAGGATAGCTTACTGACACATTCATATTTGGATATCTGTATAATAAAGTTTCTTGTTCACGGTGACAATAGCACTACTTTCAATATATAAATAGAGAAAATTATTAGTCTGCCTAAAATTTAAGAATTGTCTGTGGTTTAAAAATTATAGAAGTTACTCTGTCATTTTACCAAATTCCTAGAATAATATTTCTTAAAGCAAAGTGTTCTATTGCTTGTGTTTAAAAATGAAATAGAATAATGCATTTAAATATATAAAAAATTAACATGTTTAGCATTTTGAATTTTAAAGAGGATGTGTTCTAACAAAGAGAGCAATAGTCTCATTGCAGAAAGCCTATATATCCCAAATACATAGTTGTAAATATAACCGTGACTCTTATCCTCAACTAATTCCAGCAAATCCCATAAACAAAGCTTCTGTTTCAAGATTTCTTTTGGCTTTTCAAATCTTTCACAAATATGTATATGTGTGTGTGTGTTGTCTATATATTTCAATATACATGCATATATTTTTTGTATAAACATGACATAGTTATAATGCATAGAATTTTTAGAGGAACGTTTTATTAAAGCTGAAGGCATAGACTGTAAGGCTTAGGGATTATCTCGTAGAAAGTGGTATTTGTTGAAGATTCTCTTAAGGCTTAGTGTCCTCAAAATGCAGTTAAAGAAACTTAAAAAAATTCCAAAACCGAGAAAGTTTTGAACATGAATGATGGTGATTGTTGCATACTATAGTTATGTGATATTCACTATATGTACCTTATGTTCACAATAATTAATGACACCAAATGGTATACTTCAAAAGGTTTTAAATGGCAAATTTTAGGTTACATATATTTCATCACAATAAAAAAAAGTGCTTAGTATTTGTTCAGAAGGCTGGAGTCTATCAGTCAAATGTAGTTATAATTGGAGAGTTGAAGCGACATCAGAAAGAAATTTTGGCTAGTAGTATCACTGCTGTTGATGTACAGTTGATCTACAGTGGCGATCTGGATATCATGTTGTACATTTGCTGGCTTTACAGGCCCTCCGGAGTCCATGGGTGGTGCAAGCTGTTAACACGCTAGGCTGCTAAGAGAAAGGTTGGAGGCTCCTGGTCACCCAGAGGTGTCTCAGAAGAAAGGCCTGGCAATCTACTTCTGAAAAATCATCGATTGAAAACCCTCTGGAGCACAGTTCTACTCTGACACATGAATTAGCCATGAGTTGGAATCAACTTAATGGTAACTGTTTTTTTTTTTAAACTGGCTACAGGTCCTCTGCCATTCTTTAGGAGTAAAACTACTCTACACAGTCATACAATGTGGTTTCAGACTCTCCAGCTGAGATGTGTAAGCTGCTAAGGAGTGTTGGCTTTTCTAAATTTTGCACACAGGGAGGAAATAACAAAAAGAAAAACAAACAAACAAACAAGAGTTGTTGTAGAGTCAACCCTGACTCATGGAGAGGAAGCCCCTTGTATTGCATAACAGAACTGCTGTGACCTTTCAGAACCAGATCACCAGGACAAGGGCCGGCCAGGTGGGTTTGAACCGCCAATGTTTTGGTTCGTAGACAAACACTTAATTGTTTTGCCACAGGGCAACTCCTATCAGCTGAGTACTCCCTCATTTTTACCTGACTTTGTAATCGCTTTGCCCTGGAATAAATTTATTGAATATAATCCAATTAGAAAACCATCTCTTAAATCACATTTTAGAAAATTCCAAATCAAAATGTACCTAACACTTCTAATAATGTGTAACTTTTCAGTCCTGTAAGTTAAACTGTTTCAGTGTTAAAAATGTTAAAAAAAAAAAAAAAACTTATTGGAAATCCCCTAGTAATTTGCATTTTAGTAACGTCATTAAAAAAAAACTTGTCATCAACTTCAGCTGGCTCTACAAGAAACCAGAATTGATGACCCATTTAATAAGAATAATTTTAGGTAAAATTTAGATAATTTAGCAATATTAGTAACAATAAAAAAAATATTAACCACTAAAGCAGATATGCATGGGGTGTCTACATACTTTGCTCTCTAAGCAAAAGAGACATTTGATTACAAAATAGAAGGAAATCATTTAATTCACATTTTTCATATCTTCTGTGATAAAAATATAGATACGGAAAAACTAAGGGTGTAAAATTTGTATTTTTTTATGGTTGGTTTATTCAAAAGAATATAATTGATTTATAATTCTCTCTTAATTCTAAAAATTAAGCCAGCATTGATCCATGCAGATTATTGTCTTGTTTCTTAGAAATAAAACAACTCACAGAATGATATTCAGTGACTCTACTTTAGAAAAGAACTCTGGCTCTAAAATCTTAAACTCCTATTATGTAGTCTTTCCTTCAACTCATTCAGGCATATGGTATTTAAATATACCTAAAAAATAGACTTAAAAATAAAATAAAAATGTTATGTAATTAGAATTTAAAATGTGGAATCGACTTGAATATGTGAGCTATATCGCTAAGCAATCTCAAATTCTCAATTCCAATCCACACTGATTAAATAAAGTATAATCTTTACGTATAAAAACATGTACTTTTTTGTTTTACTGAAGAAGGCAGTGTGCCTCTGCCTGGGATTAAATATCCCTAAAATTAAGTCTTACTAAACTTGACTTGTGTTCATCGCTGGTGGTGATTCAACCCACTATCTGGAGAAGTCAAGGGTGTCTCACATTCACAAAAGATCTAGAGAATATTGATTCTCTTTGGAATTTTCATTAAGGAAAGCAGTGATTATTCTAGGTCTACTTCGATTGTAAAATCAGGCATGATCTAGCATAGGAGAAGATTTGTTTCTTTTTATGACTAATGTAATTTAACAAACTCTACAGTAGACAATGAAATGACAGTAAATTTTCCTGTGACACAACTCACACATTGAAAGAAATAACCAGATAACTAAACACACTCTAAAATGAGCACAAAAATTTTAAATCATCTAGAGAAAAACATTTTATCATTAACTCATTCAAAAAAAGAGAATTCTGTCTAAAATAAGAAAGTGCTCCTTAAATAAAAACAAGAGAAATATGATATCAAACAAATACCAGATCAAATAACAAATGAGTCAAAAAAGGTGAAAATTAAACCTATGACTAGAATAATCCAGAGTTCGCTAAATCTGAGAAAATTATCACTCACGAAATTTAAAACAACTGAGAAGGTACTATTATTAAATACATGTTGTGTAAAGGAACTTGTGGGTTTCTAAGGATTAAAACTAGAAGAAAGTAGCATTAACATCTTTTTGAAGAAGATGTCCAAGATTATGACTATCATATACCACTTAAATTCAAACAGACATTTGAAGTATTTTGGGTCTATCAGTTCCAATACTAAGAAAAGCAGTATTAAAAATTGTGAGTTTCTTTCTTTTTTTTTTTTTTCATTATATGTCCTATTCACGTTTCTATCTTTTCTAGGCTGGATTAGTATTAGGTGTTTCGTTTGTGATACAACAGCAGTATATCTAATTTTTTTTTTAATTGTACTTTAGATGAAGGTTTACAGAACTAACTTCTCTTTAAAAAGTTACTATACATACTGTTTTATGACGTTGGTTAACAACCCCACAACATGTCAACCCTCTCTCTTCTCAACCTTGGGTTCCCTATTACCAGCGCTCCTGTCCCCTCCTGCCTTCTAGTCTTCACTCCTGGGCTTATGTGCCCCTTTGGTCTCATTTTGTTTTATGGGCCTGTCTAATCTTTGGATAAAGGATAAACCTCAGGAGTGACTTCATTATTGAACTAAAAGTGTGTTCGGGGGCCATAGTCTCGGGGTTTCTGCAGTCTCTGTCAGGCCACTAAATATGGTCTCTTCTTGTGAGTTAGAGTTTTCTACATTTTTCTCCAGCTCTGTCCAGAACCCTCTATTGTAATCCCTGTCAGAGCAGTCAGAGGTGGTGGCTGGACACCATCTAGTTGTACTGGACTCAGTCTGGTGGAAGCCATGCTAGATATGGTCCATTAGTTCTTTGGACTAATCTTTGCCTGTGTCTTTAGTTGTCTTCATTCTCCCTTACTCCTGAAAGGGTGAGACCTGTGGAATATCTTGGATGGCCACTCACAGGCTTTTAAGACCCCAGATGCTACTCACCAACATAGAATGTAGAACATTTTCTTTATAAATGATGTTATGCCAATTGAGCTAGATGCTCCCCAAGACCATGTTTTCCACAGGCCTCAGCCGAGTAATTCATTCCCTCAGGGAGTTTGGATGTGTCTATGGAGCTTTCCAGACCTTACCTTGAACAAGTTGTGTTGACTTCCCCAGTACTGTGTACTGTCTTATCCTTCACCAAAGTTACCACTTATATATTGTCTATTTAGTGTTTTTCCATTCCCACCCCTCCCCTCCCTCATAACTATCAAAGATTGTTTCTTTTTTTTCTGTAAACCTTTTCATGGATTTTTATAGTAGTAGTCTAATACAATATTTGTCCTTTTGTGATTGACTTATTTCACTCAGCATAATGCCCTCCAGGTTCATCCATGTTATGAGATGCTTCACAGATTCATCTTTGTTCTTTATCATTGCATAATACTTCATTGTGTATATGTACCACAGTTTGTGTATCCATTCACCTGTTGATGGGCATCTAGGTGGTTTCCATCTTTTTGCTATTGTGAACAAAGCTGCAGTTAACATGGGTGTGCATATGTCTATTCATGTGATGACTCTTGTTTCTCTAGGATGTATTCCTAGGAGTGGGATTGCTGGATCATATGGTATTTCTATTTCTAGCTTTCTAAGGAAGAACCATTTCATTTTCCAAAATGGTTGTACCATTTTACATTCCCACCAACAGTGCATAAGAGTCCCAATGCTCCTGCAGCCTTTCCAACATTTATTATTTCCTGTTTTTTTGATTCATGCCAGTAATGATGGGGCAAGTTGATATCACGTTGTGGTTTTGTGTTGCATTTCTCTAATCGCTAGTGATCGCAAGCATTTCCTCATGTGTCTGTTAGTCACTTGAATGCCTTCTTTGGTGAATTCTGTGTTCATTTCCTTTGCCCATTTTTTAACTGGATTATTTACCTCTTTGTTGTAGAGGTGTTGAATATTTCTGTAGATCTTAGAGATTAGAACTTTGTCGAATTTGCCATAGCCAAAATTTTTTTCCCAGACTGTAGGTTTTTGTTTTACTCATTCGGTGAAGTCTTTTGATGAGCATAAGTGTTTAATTTTTAGAAGATCTCATTTATCTAGCTTATCTTCTGGAGTTTGTGTGTTGTTAGTTATGGTTTGTATCTTGTATTAGGACCTCTAGTGTTGATCCTATTTTCTTCTTTTGTGACCTTTATAATTTTTGGTTTTATATTTAGGTCTTTGATCCATTATGAATTAGTTTGTGTGTATGGTGTGAGATATGGGTCCTGTTTCATATTTTTGCAGATGGACATTCAGTTTTCCCAGCACCATTTGTTAAAAAGACTGTCTTTTCCCCCATTTGATGGATTTTGGACCTTTGTCAAAGATCAGGTGACCATAATTGGATTGATTTACACCTGGGTTCTCAATTCTATACCATTGGTCAATGTATATGTCATTGTACGAGTACCAGGCTGTTTTGACTACCGTAGCTGTATAGTAGCCTGTGAGGTCAGGTAGTGTGAGTCCTCCTACTTTATTCTTCTTCTTCAATAGTGCT
Source organism: Loxodonta africana (assembly GCF_030014295.1). NCBI lineage: Eukaryota > Metazoa > Chordata > Mammalia > Proboscidea > Elephantidae > Loxodonta > Loxodonta africana. The sequence goes on from NC_087345.1 coordinate 47,781,376, forward strand.
TTACTTATCTGGGCCTCTTCCCTTTCCATACAAAGTTAATGATTAACTCTTCCATCTCTTAAAAGAATGCTGTTGGTATTTGGATTGGGATTGCATTGTATTTGTAGATTGTTTTGGGAAGAATTGTCATTTTCACAGTGTTGAGCCTACTTATCCACGAGCGTGGTATGTTTTTCCATTTATGTGAATCTCTTTTGGTTTCTTGCAGTAGTGTTTTGTAGTTTTCTTTGTATAGGTCTTTTACATCCCTGGTTAGATTTTTTCCTAAGTACTTTATTTTCTTAGTGGCTATTATAAATGGTAATGTTTTCCTGATTTCCTTTTTGTCATTCTTTTTATTGGTGTATTGGGAGCCAACAGATTTTTGTATGTTTATCTTGTGTCCTGCAACACTGCTGAATCTTTCTATTAGTTTCAGTAGCTTTCTCGTGGAGTCTTTTGGGTTTTCTATGTATAGTATCATATCATTTGCAAATAGGGACAGTTTAACTTCTTCATTACTAATTTGGATGCATTTTATTTCTTTTTCTTGCCTTATTTGTCTAGCTAGGACTTCCAGCAGCACAATGTTAAATATAAGTGGTGATAAAAGGCATGGTTGTCTTATTCCTCTTCTCAAGGGGAATGTTTTCAGCCTCTTTCCATTAAGAAAGATGTTGGCTGTTGGTTTCATATAGATGTCCATTATTATGTTGAGGAATTTCCCTTCTATGCTTATTTTTATTGAGAGTGTTTTTCAGGAATGGGTGTTGGCCTTTGTCAAATGTATTTTCTGTGTCAATTGAGATGGTCATGTGATTCTTTTATTTATGTGGTTTTCTAAAGTTGAACCATCCTTGCATTAAAAAAAAAAATTGCATAGTTGATATGAATTCCACTTGGTCATGGTGTATTTTTTTTTTTTTTTGATATGATGCTGAATCCCTTTGGCTGGAATTTTGTTGAGAATTTTTGCACCTATATTCATAAGAGATATTGGTCTGTAATTTTCTTATATTGTGATGTCTTTGCCAGATTTTGGCATCAAGGTTATGCTGGCTTCACAGAATGAATTTGAAAGTATCCCTTCCTTTTCTGTGTTCTGAAATAGTTTGAGTAGTACTGGTGTAAGCTCAGATTTTCAACATCATTTTGTTTTAGTTTGGGTAGGTAGTGCGTTTCTAGAAATTTGTCCATTTCCTGTAGGTTTTCAAATTTGTTGGAGTATAGTTTTTCATAATGTTCTGTTATGATCCTTTTTATTTCAGTTGGGTCTGTTGTAGTCCACCATTTCATTTCTTATTTGGGTTATTTGTGTCCTTTCCTGTTTTTCTTTTGTCAGTTTGGCCAGTGGTTTGTTGATTTTGTTGATCCTTTCAAAGAACCAACTTGTTTTTGTTGTTTCTATTATTTTTCTATTCTTTATTTCATTTATTTCTTCTCTGATCTTTATTATTTCCTTTCATCTGGTGACTGTCAGCTCCTTTTGCTCTTTTTTTCTATTTGTTTGAGTTGTGTAGCTAACGTTTTGATTTTGTCCCTTTTTTCTTTTTTGATGTGTGCATCTATTGCTGTAAATTGACCTCTGTGCACTGTCTTTGCTGTGTCCCCAGGGTTTTGGTATGATATCTTTTCGTTCTCGGAATTTTTTTATTCCATCTTTGATTTCCTTTATTGTCCAGTGGTTTTCAGGCAGGGTGTTATTCAGTTTCTATATGATTGATTTTTTTTTTCTTGCTCCTCCTGTTGTTAATTTCTACTTTGATGGTGTCTCGTGATCAAAAAAGATACCTTGTATTATCTCACTGTTTTGGATCTTGTTAAGAGCTGCTTTGTGGCCTAAGATGTAGTCTCTTCTGGAGAATGTTCCACGTGCATTGGAAAAGAAAGTGTATGTTACAGCTGTTGGATGGAATATTCTACATATGTCTATGAGTTCAAGTTGGCTGATTGTGGCCTTTAGATCTTCTATATCTTTGTTGAGTTTCTTTCTAGATGTTCTGTCCTTTACTGAGAGTGGTGTGTTGAGGTCCCCTACTATTATTGTGGAACTGTCAATTTCTCTTTTCAGTGCTGTTAGAATTTGTTTTATATATTTTGGAGCCCTGTCATTGAGCGCGTAGATATTTACTATGGTTATGTCTTTTTTTTTTTATGATGGATCATCCCTTTAATCATTATATAATGCTCTTCTTTGCCTTTATAGTGAATTTTGTTTTAAGGTCTATTTTATCTGAGGTTAGTATCGTCACTCTTTTTTCTATCCCTTGATTCATAATAAATTTACGTCTTTGATTCTAAGATGTGTCTCCTCTGGACAGCATATTGATGGATCCTGTTTTTTTATATCCGTTTTGTCACTCTTTGTCTCTTTATGGGTACATTTACACCATTTACATTCAGTGTGATTATTGATAGGTTTAAGCTTATTGCTGTTGTTTTTTAGTGCTTTTGTGTGTGTGTGTGGTGCTGATGTTCTCTTTGTTCCTCTTGCTCACCTGGTCTGAATTCCTTTTCTTTGTGGATTTTTTTCTTTTCTTTTGTTTCTGTAGATTTGTTTTTACTGAAACTCTATGTTTTTCTTCTTTATTTTGATGAGTACATTTGTTAACTTCCTTTTTTTGTGGTTACCTTGAAATTTACCAGTATCTTCCTAGGTTTGAACCAGTGTTTTATTACTTGATATTGCTTTGCATCCCTTTCCATTAGAAAGTTCTATACTTACACCATTTATTCTCTCGTTTATTGTCTCACGTTGTTGTCATATATAGATTAACCTCTGTGGTTCCCTGTTGTAAATCTTTTAGTTTTGAGTAGTCCTTGAGAGTTTGTTTCCTAGGTTGCTATCTGGCTAGTGCAATCTTGCATTCTAGATTCAGGCTGTTATCTGATGCTGTTTGTTCTCAAACCGAAGGACTCCTTTAATAATTCTTGTAAGTTTGGTTTGGTTTTTACATATCCCTTTAATTTCTGTTTATCTGGAAATATTTGATCATCATCATATTTGATCAAGAGTTTTGTAGGATTATCCTTAGTTGATAATTTTTCTTTCAGGCTTTTGTGTATGTCATCCCACTGCCTTCTTGCCTGCATGGTTTGTGCCAGGTAATCAGAGCTTAGTCTTATGGGGTCCAGTCTGTATGTGACTTTTTGATTTTCTCAAGCTACACTCAGGATTCTTTCTTTGTCTTTGGTTTTAGCAAGTGTGATTATGATATACTTTGGTGATTTTCTTTTGAAGTCTATCCTATTTGGGGTTCATTGAGCTTCTTGGATGGTCGGTTTTCAATCTTTCTTGACACTGGGAAAGTTTTCTGTCAGCAATTCTTCAATGATCCTCTTTGTGTTTTCCATTTTCTCCCCCTGTTCTGGATCTCCAATCACTAGCAAATTTTTGCTTTTGATTGTATCCCACATCATTCTCAGGGTTTCCTCATTTTTCTTTGTTCTGATTTTTCCTCAAAGTGGTATCCAATTATTTGTCGTCAATTTCACTGATCTTGTCTTCCATTGTTTCAAACCTGCTCTTCAGAATTTCTGTGATACTGTCCATTTCTGAAATCTTGTTGTTTATCTTTTGGATTCTAATTGTTGTTTTTGTAGGATTTTTAATTTTGAATTTATTTTGACATTTTGTTCCTGTACTATTTTCCTGAATTATTCCATTGTTTTGTTTGTCTTTTCCATGAATTTGTCTATTTTTTCCTCACTTTTGTCTGCTTTTTGCTTCAACTCGGATTTGAATTCCCTGTCAGATAGTTCTAGTGCCTTTTCTTCTACTGGAAAGTCATATGGTGTTTTATTTTGGACCCCTACTGGAACCATCTTGTCCTGTTTCTTCATATGTTTTGATATTGTCTGCTGTCTTTGGGATATTCAGTGGTTATTTTCTTCTTTTATTGATTGTAGATTTGTTTGTTTCAGTCCTTTGTTTGTTTTATTTGGTTTTGTGTGAGCAGGTGGTACGTGCATTCTTTGTTGTTTGCTTATCTGTGGGTATGATACTTTTCACCTCCTCATCCAGTGGGCAGGGCCAGCCACTCAGCTATGGTGTAGCAGGGCAGATCCCCCTGAAGGGGAGGAGCTGGGATGAGTTGTTTGCAGCACATACTGTGCCCAATAGGGCAGGCCGGAGATCAGTGCAGGGCAAGTTCTTGTAGGCTGTGCCCATGCTGCTCAGGAGTTCAGCACATGGTGCAGATAGGCAGGAATGAGGGAGGAGATTGCAATGTGTGGAGCTCAGTTGGTTATGTGAAAGGAGAGAGAGAAGAGAGAGAAACAGGATCCAAAAAAAAAAAAAATTGCTGAGGAATCCTACTGTTGGAGTGGAGAGACAAAAAATGGAGAGATGAAGAAAAACAAAAAGGAAGAAAGAAAAAGAAAAACAAATAAATAATTAAAAAGAAAAGAAATGCTCCAGGGATCCCAATAGCAACCAGAAGTTGCTCTCAGGCCTTGGGGCACAACCCATCTAGAAGGGGCAGAGATGGCACACAGTGCCTGATATTCAGGAGACAGGAAAAGAAGGAAGGTAGAAACTGAGAAATGAAGAAAAACAAAAAGGAAAAGAAAAAAAAGTCCCCAGGGATCTCACCAGCTAAGCGATACTTCACAGCCTGTCAAGAAGCAGCAAAGATGGCACACAGAGCCAGGTGTTCAAGAGAAAGGAGGGGGAGGAGATGAGACACAGGGAAGAAACCAAAAGAAGCCAAAAAAGCAACATCAGCAACAAAGAAGTGGAACTGAAGGCACTGGCTGGTGTGGGCAGGGCGAATCTATGTGGCGTGGAGTCAGCACCTCCCAGCTGAGCTACAGCAGCCCACTGGGAAGCAGAGGAGACCAAGCAGGGGTAAGAAGTGTGGGTGGTGGAAAAGTGTGTGTCTTAGTCGTCTAGTACTGCTATAACAGAAATATTAGAAGTGAATGGCTTTAACACATGTGAAATTTATTTCCTCATAGTAAAATAGGCTTGAAGTCCAAATTCAGGGTGTCAGCTCCAGGGGAAGCCTTTCTCTCTTGGTCAGCCCTGGAGGAAGGTCTTTGTCCTTAATCTCCACCTGGTTGAGGAACTTCTGAGGCTCAGGGACCCTGGTGCTGCTTTCTTGATGGTATGAGGTCTCCAACTCTCTGCTATCTTCCCTTCCCTTTTCTTTTATTTCTTGAGAGATAAAAGGTGGTGCAGGCCACACCCCAGGGAAACTCCCTTTATATTGGATCAGGGATGTGACCTGGTAAGGGTATTACAATCCCATCCTAATCCTCTTCAACATAAAATTACAATCACAAAGTGGAGGACAACCACAGAATACTGGGAATCATGGCCTAACGAAGTTAATACACACATTTTTGGAGGGACATAATTCAACCCATGACATTCCACCCTTTGGCCCCTAAAAAATCACATTCTTTCAACATGGAAAACATATTCATCCCATATCATAGCAAAAGCCTTAACTCCAAGTCCAAAATCCAAAAATTCCTCTTCATCTGTGAAGTCTAGAATACAAGTTATCTGCTTCCAAAATACAAAGGCAGAACAGGCACAAGCTAGACATTTCCATTACAAATAAGAGAAATTGGAGGGAAAGAAGGCATAACTGGCACCAAGCAAGTCAGTAAAACATGGTAAATTAGCCCTCAAGACTTTGGAAATAATCCTCTGTTCTCTGAGAACATTTACACAATAGCCCTGCCCTCTAGACTCTAGGTATTGGCCACAGTCTCCAGATTCTGAGTGGAGGCCCTTGACCCTGGACTTCAGCTCCACCTTCCATGCCCACTGGGACAGCAACTCTGTTCCCTCGGCTTTAGGTGCGCAATTCTCCTAGTCCATCTGAGAGGCAACTCTGCCCTTTGAAGCTCCAGAGGTCCTGGCCATACCTTTTGAGCCTAATGCAGCTCGGCTTCTTGTGTTCCTTGTCTCTTCGGCTTCTGCTTCCAGGTGTCTTGGCCTCTCGGCTCCTCAGGCCCCACATCTGCATCTGCCCTGCTGGGACAAGTGTTCCAAAGCTCTGGCACTCAGCTCTCTTGCTCCATGGGTCAGCAAGCCTAGCTCCACCAATAAGTACTTGGAGGCACCCCACTCCGCCAGGAAGCCTCCTGTGCACAGGCACTCAGCTCTCTTGCTCTGTTGGTCAGCTCCAGTGCTAGTGCTGTCTGTCACTGGTTTCCTGGTTCTGCTGCTGCCGGTTCACTGCTGCTGCCGCCAGTCCTCTGTTGCTGTTTCTCACCGTCTGTGCCTTCTCCAGTGCTAAGAGTTCTCCTCACTTCCTTCTGAGTCTTCTATCCATTCACAGTTTCAAAACCACTTCCACATTTTAGGTATCTGTTAGAGCAGCACCCTACTCTCTTGGTACCAAATTCTGTCATAGTCATCTAATGCTGCTATAACAGAAATACCACAAGTGGATGGCTTTAACAAAGAGAAATTTATTTCCTCACAGTAAAGTAGGCTAAAAGTCCAAATTCAGTGTGTCAGCTCCAGGGGAAGTCTTTCTTTTGTCTCTGGAAGAAGGTCTTTGTCCCCAGTCTCCCCCTAATTGAGGAGCTTCTCATGCATAGGGACCCTTGGTCCAAAGGACATGCTCTGCTCCTGGTGCTGCTCTCTTGGTGGTATGAGGTTCCCAACTCTCTGCTAGCTTCCCTTTCCTTTTATTTCTTGAGAGATAAAAGGTAGTGCAGGCCACACTCCAGGGAAACTCCCTTTATATTAGATCAGGGATGTGACCTGGAAAGGGTGTTACAATCCCACCCTAATCCTCTTCGGCAAAAAATTACAATCACAAAAGGGAAGACACCACTGAATACTGGGAATCATAGCCTAACCAAGTTAATACACACACTTTTGGGGGGACATAATTCAATCCACGACAGTGTGTATCACTGGTTACTGGGTGCTCTGTCTCCTGCTGGGATATCTGTGAAGCTGCTTTCCCGTATTCCTTATCCACAGATCTCTGACAGGAGTCCAAGATGGTGAATTCCTGCTGTGTTAGCTGATAAGGGACTTCTGCTCTGTATTTCTCCTCACTCACTGTTCTCTCTCAGTTTCTTATTCCACCAGGTATGTGAACTTAGTAAACTTGTTCAACTAACTCCACGATTCTCATCTATAAAATGGGGGCTGGAAGAGTGATAATAGTACCTGCTCCTTGGTGTGATGTAGGAACAAAAGAGAAGATTCACATGAGGCCCTTCATGCAGTACCTGGCACATATTTATCACCCAGAAATGTTAGTTATTATTAATACAGTTATAGTATATACCATGTTGCATGATAGTCAATTGTCTGACTGTTCCGCCTGTATAATTGAAAGATGACACGTCTCCCAGTCTGATTATTTTAGAGATTATTCTCTTGTAAACAACTAGCAGCCTTTCAGGTTAACCTAAACAAGAGAGATTTGGGGGAGGGGTTGGAAGATACACGAGTATTTTTGTCACTCACAGGCAGAAAGGGCAGCACAGACTTATGAGAGGCTAGAAACAGGATCTAGAAAGTTATCAGGGAAAACAAAACGAGCAAACAAAAACAGGTAACTTATTTTCTTTTAGGAACCACAGAATTTTCATCTCTGCTTTTCTTTGCACAACTTCTTGCTTTGATTTTCTCTTTATGTCTATTACTGTCTCTCCTGTCTCTTTTGTGGTAGGCAGTATAATGCCACCCTCCAAATATGTTATCTTTTAATCTATGGAAACTGTGAATACGTTACCTTACATGGCAAAGGGACTTTCTAGATGTGATTAAGGACTTCGTAAGTGGAGAATATCATGGATTATGAGGTGAACACAATGTAATTGCAAAGCCCGAAGAAAATCTTTTTCCATGGAGTTGGTTCCAACTCATGACAACCCACGTGTTAATTTTTTTTTTGGCTGTGACATTCACAGAAGCTAATCGCCAAGCCTTTCTTCAATGGTGCCTCTGGGTGGGTTCGAATTATTATCCTTTAGGTTAGCAGCCAAACGCAAACCACTTGTGCCACTTAGGAAACCCAAAGTAATTGTAAGGGTCCCTAAAAGTAGAAGGGGGAGGGGCCAAACAGCACTCAGAGTAACTGCTGTGAGGATTTGCTTGTGATTGGTAGCTTTGAAGGTGGAGAAAGTCACTGAGCCAAGGAATGTTGACAGGAAAGGTGGAAAAGGCAAGGAAACAGACTCCCCCTACAGGCACCAAGAAGAAATGCAGCCCTGCCCACACGTTGATTTTAGCCCATCGAGACCTGTGTCAGACTTCTCACCTACAGAACTGTACGATAATAAATATGGTTGTGTTTAAAGCCATTAAATTTGTGATAGTTCATTACAGTAACTACTTTTGTTGTTGTTAGGTGCCATCGAGTCGGTTCCGACTCATAGTGACCCTATGCACAACAGAACGAAACACTGCCCGGTCCTGAGCCATCCTTACAATTGTTATGCTTGAGCTCATTGCTGCAGCCACTGTGTCAGTACACCTTGTTAAGGGTCTTCCTCTTTTCCGCTAACCCTGTATTCTGCCAAGCATGCTGTCCTTCTCCAGGGACTGATCCCTCCCGACAACATGTCCAAAGTACGTAAGATGCAGTCCTGCCATCCTTGCCTCTAAGAAGCATTCTGGCCACACTTCTTCAAAGACAGATTTGTTCGTTCTTTTGGCAGTCCATGGTATAGTCAATATTCATCGCCAACAGCACAATTCAATGGCGTCAACTCTTCTTCGGTCTTCTTTATTCATTGTCCAGCTTTCACATGCATATGATGTGATTGAAAATACCATGGCTTGGGTCAGGCGCACCTAAGTCTTCAGGGTGACATCTTTGCTCTTCAACACTTTGAAGAGGTCCTTTGCAACAGATTTGCCCAATGCAATGTGTCTTTTGATTTCTTGACTGCTGCTTCCATGGCTGTTGATTGTAGATCCAAGTAAAATGAAATCCTTGACTACTTCAATCTTTTCTCAGTTTATCATGATGTTGCTCATTGGTCCAGTTGTGAGGATTTTTGTTTACTTTATGCTGAGGTGTAATCCATACTGAAGGCTGTGGTCTTTGATCTTCATTAGTAAATGCTTCATGTCCTCTTCACTTTCAGCAAGCAAGGTTGTGTCATTTGCATAACGCAGGTTGGTAATGACTCTTCCTCCAATCCTGATGCCCCGTTCTTCTTCATATAGTCCAGCTTCTCGGATTATTTGCTCAACATACAGATTAAATAGGTATGGTGAAAGGATACAACCCTGACACACACCTTTCCTGACTTTAAACCAATCACTATCCCCTTGTTCTGTCCAAACAACTGCCTCTTGATCTATGTAAAGGCTCCTCATGAGCACAATTAAGTGTTCTGGAATTCCCATTCTTCCCATTGTTATCCATAGTTTGTTATGATCCACACAGTCGAATGCCTTTGCATAGTCAATAAAACACAGGTAAACATCCTTCTGGTATTCTCTGCTTTCAGCCAGGATTCATCTGACATCAGCAATGATATCCCTGCTTCCACGTCCTCTTCTGAAACCAGCCTGAATTTCTGGCAGTTCCCTGTTGATATACTCCTGCAGCCATTTTTGGATGATCTTCAGCAAAATTTTGCTTGTGTGTGATATTAATAATATTGTTCTATAATTTCCACATTTGGTTGGATCACCTTTCTTGGCAATAGGCATAAATATGGATCTTTTCCAGTCAGTTGGCCAGGAAGCTGTCTTCCATATTTCTTGGCATAGACAAGTGAGCACCTCCAGCACTGCATCTGTTTCTTGAAACATCTCAATTGATATTCCATCAATGCCTGGGGCCTTGTTTTTCGCCAATGCCTTCAGAGCAGCTTGGACTTCTTCCTTCAGTACCATCGGTTCCTGATCATATGCCACCTCTTGAAATGGTTGAATATCGACTGATTCTTTTTGGTATAATGACTCTGTGTATTCCTTCCACCTTTTTTTTTGATGCTTCCTGCGTCGTTTAATATCTTCGCCATGAAATCCTTCACTGTTACAACTCGAAGCTTGAATTTTTTCTTCAGTTCTTTCAGCTTGAGAAATACCGAGCGTGTTCTTGACTTTTAGTTTTCCATCTCCAGCTCTTCGCACATGTGATTTTAATACTTTAGTTTGTCTTCTCGAGAGGCCCTTTGAAATCTTCTGTTCAGTTCTTTTACTTCATCAATTCTTCCTTTTGCTTTAGCTGCTCAACGCTCAAAAGCAAGTTTCAGCGAGTCTCCTCTGACATCCATCTTGGTCTTTTCTTTCTTTCCTGTCTTTTCAATGACCTCTTGCTTTCTTCATGGCTGATGTCCTTGATGTCATTCCACAGTTCGTATGGTATTCAGTCACTAGTGTTCAATGCGTCAAATCTCTTCTTGAGATGGTCTCTAAATTCAGGTGGGATATACTCAAGGTCATATTTTGGCTCTCGTGGACTTGCTCTGATTTTCTTTAGTTTCTACTTGAACTTGCATATGAACAATTGATGGTCTGTTCCACAGTCGGCCCCTGGCCTTGTTCTGACTGATGATATTGAGCTTTTCTATCGCCTCTTTCCACAGATGTAGTCAATTTGATTTCTGTGTGTTCCATCTGGTGAAGTCCATGTGTAGAGTCTCCGTTTATGTTAGTGAATGAAGGTATTTGCAATGAAGACGTCATTGGTCTTGCAAAATTCTATCATTCGATCTTTGGCATTTTTTCTGTCACCAAGGCCATATTTTCCAACTACTGATCCTTCTTCTTTGTTTCCAACTTTCGCATTCCAATCGCCAGTAATTATTAATGCATCTTGATTGCATCGATCAATTTCAGACTGTAGCAGCTGATAAAAATCTTCTATTTCTTCATCTTTGGCCCTAGTGGTTGGTGTGTAAATTTGAATAATAGTCGTATTAACTGGTCTTCCTTGTAGACATATGGATATTATCCTATCACTGACAGCATTGTACTTTAGGATAGATCTTGAAAGGTTCTTTTTGATGATGAATCCAACACCATTCCTCTTCGAGTTGTCATTCCCAGCACAGTAGACTATATGATTGTCCAATTCAAAAGAGCCAATGCCAGTCCATTTCAGCTCACTAATGCCTAGGGTATTGATGTTTATGCTTTCCATTTCATTTTTGACGATTTCCAGCTTTCCTAGATTCATACTTCGTACGTTCCAGGTTCCAATTATCAATGGATGTTTTCAGCTGTTTCTTCTCATTGTCAGTCATGCCACATTAGCAAATGAAGGTCCCAACAGCTTTACTCCTTCCATGTCATTAAGGTCTACTCTATTTTGAGAAGGCAGCTCTTCCCCAGTCATCTTTTGAGTGCCTTCTAACCTGGGGGGGGGGTGATCTTCCAGCACTATATCAGACAATGTTCTGCTGCTATTCGTAAGGTTTTCACTGGCTAATGCATTTCAGAAGTAGACTGCCAGATCCTTCTTCCTAGTCTGTCTTAGTCTGGAAGCTCAGCTGAAACCTGTCCTCCATGGGTGACCTTGCTGGTATCTGAATACTGGTGACATAGCTTCCAGCATCAGAGCAACACACAAGCCCCCACGTTATGACAAACTGACAGACACATGGGGGACTGTAACTGTAGAAAACAAATACATCTTTAAACTCACTTTCTTCTCCACACACATAAGACAAATATGTCCTTATAAGTTTCCTATGTGACTTTACATTTCAATGTTCAAAAACTAATAGAAGAATCATTGTGTCTAGAATTATTGGAAGAGCTCCTAGATGGTTATCTTCATTCAGAAATGCACTTCTTATGACAAGGGAGTTGGGGCCACATTGTGCTAGCCAGCCTTCATTGGCTCATTTTTTTGGTGGGAGAGTGAGAGGGATGATTGTTCTTACAGAAGGCAAAAAGATACCTGGGCAGGCCTCCCAATTTTTTTTTTTCTAATATAGATATATTTTTAAGTAATCTGAGGAAAAAAATCAAATTGTCACATGGATATATCAGAAATCTTGACAGACTTTATAGTTTTATGACAGGTGTTAATTTGCCATTAGTTACTGAATACCTTATCTTGTGCATAAAGTTGATTTTTAAAAAAAAAGCATCAAAGAAGAGAAATAGTTTATAAATGGCAGCAGAACATTGTCTGATATAGTGCTGGAAGATAAGCCGCTCAGAATGGAAGGCACACAAAAGATGACTGGGGAAGAGCAGCCCCCTCAAAGTCGAGTCAGCCTTAATGATGTGGGTGGACTAAAGCTTTTGGGTCCTTCATTTGCTGATGTGGCACGACTCAAAATGAGAAAAAACAGCTGCAAACATCCATTAACAACTGAAACCTCGAATGTAAAAAGTTTGTATCTAGGAAAATAGGAAATAGTCAGCATGAAATAGAACACATAAATATCAATATCCTAGGCATTAGTGAGCTGAAATGAACTGGTGTTGGCCATTTGGAATCAGACAATCATGTAGTCTACTATGCTGGGAACGACAGCTTAAAGAGGAATGGCATTGCGTTCATTATGAAACAGAACATTTCAAGATCTATTCTGAAGCACAACACTGTCAGTGATAGGATAATATCCATATGCCTACAAGGAAAACCAGTTAATACGACTATTGTTCAAATTTACGTGCCAAACACTAGGGCCAAAGATGAAGATATAGAAGATTTTTATCAGCTGCTACGGTCTGAAATTGATCAAAAATGCAATCAGGATGCATTAATAATTGCTGGTGATTGGAATGCAAAAGTTGGAAACAAAGAAGAAGGATGGGTAGTTGGAAAACATGGCCTTGGTGATAGAAACAATGCCGGAGATCGAATGATAGAATTTTGCAGGACCAACGACTTCTTCATTGCAAATACCTTCTTTCACCAACATAAACAATGACTATATACATGGACCTTGCGAGATGGAACACGGAGGAATGAAATTGACTGCATCTGTGGAAAGAGACTATGGAAAAGCTCAATATCAGAACCAGGGCAGGAGCCGACTATGGAACAGACCATCAGTTGCTCACATGGAAGTTCTACCTGAAACCAGAGAAAATCATAGCAAGTCCACGAGATCCAAAATATGACCTTGAGTGTATCCCACCTGAATTTAGAGACCATATGAAGAATAGATTTGACACATTGAACACTAGTGACTGAAGACCAGATGAGTTGTGGAATGACATCAAGGACATCATCCATGAAGGAAGCAAGAGGTCTTTGAAAAAACAGGAAAGAAAGAAAAGACCAAGATGGCTGTCAGGGGAGGCTCTGAAACTTGCTCATGAACGTCGATCAGCTAAAGCAAAAGGAAGAAATAATGAAGTAAAAGAACTGAAGATTTCAAAGGGTGGCTCGAGAAGACAAAGTATTATAATGACATGTGCAAAGAGCTGGAGATAGAAAACCAAAAGGGAAGCACTTGGTATTTCTCAAGCTGAAAGAACCAAAGAAAAAATCCAAGCCTTGAGCTGCAATATTGAAGGATTCCACGGGAAAATATTAAACGACACAGGAAACATCAAAAGAAGATGGAAGGAATACACAGAGTCATTATACCAAAAAGAATTAGTCGATGTTCAACCCTTTCAAGAAATAGCATATGATCACGAACCGATGGTATTGAAGGAAGTCCGAGCTGCTCTGAAGGCATTAGCGAAAAACAAGGCCCCAGGAATTGATGGAATATCAATTGAGATGTTTCAACAAACGGATGCAGCGCTGGAGATGCTCACTCGTCTATGCTAAGAAATATGGAAGACAGCTTCCTGGCCGACTGACTGGAAAAGATCCATATTTATGCCTATTGCCAAGAAAGGTGATCCAACCAAATGTGGAAATTATAGAACAATATTATTAATATCACACGCAAGCAAAATTTTGCTGAAGATCTTTCAAAAACAGCTGCTGCACTATATTGACAAGGAACTGCCAGAAATTCTGACTGGTTTCAGAAGAGGATATGGAACCAGGGATATCATTGCTGATGTCAGATGCATCCTGGCTGAAAGAAGAGAATACCAGAAGGATGTTTACCTGTGTTTTATTGACTATGCAAAGGCATTCGACTGTGTGGATCATAACAAACTATGGATAACACTGCGAAGAATGGGAATCCCAGAACACTTAATTGTGCTCATGAGGAACCTTTACATAGATTAATAGACAGTTGTTAAGACAGAACAAGCGCATACTGAGTAGTTTTAAGTCAGGAAAGGTGTGCATCAGGGTTGTATCCTTTCACCATACCTATTCAATCTGTATGCTGAGCAAATAATCCGAGAAGCTGGACTATATGAAGAAGAACAGGGCATCAGGATTGGAGGAAGACTCATTAACAGTCTGTGTTATGCAGATGACACAACCTTGCTTGCTGAAAGTGAAAAAGACTTGACGCACTTACTAATGAAAATTGAAGACCATAGCCTTCAGTATGGATTGCACCTCGACATAAAGAAAACAAAATCCTCACAACTGGATCAATGACCAACATCATGATAAACAGAGAAAATAATGAAGTTGTCAAGTTCACTTTACTTGGGTTCACAATCAACACCCACGGATGCAGCAGTCAAGAAATTAAATGACGCATTGCATTGGGTAAATCTGCTGCAAAAGACCTCTTTAAAGTGTTGAAAAGCAAAGCTGTCACCTTGAAGACTAAGGTGGACCTGATCCAAGCCGTGGTATTTTCAATCACATCATATGCATGTGAAAGCTGGACAATGAATAAGGAAGACCAAAGAGGAATTGATGCCTTTGAATTGTGGTCTTGACGGAGAATATTGAATATACCATGGACTGCCAAAAGAACATTGGCAAACTAATCTGTCTTGGAAGACGTACAACCAGAATGTTCCTTTGAAGCAAGGATGGCAAGACTGCGTCTTACATACTCTGGACATGTTGTCAGGAGGGATCAGTCCCTGGAAAAAGACATCATTCTTGGCAAAGTACAGGGTCAGTAGAAAAGAGGAAGACCCTCAATGGGGTAGATTGACACAGTGGCTGCAACAATGAGCTCAAACATAACAACGATTTTAAGGATGGCGCAGGACCAGGCAGTGTTTCATTCTGTTGTGTATAGGGCCACTATGAGTCGGAACCGACTCGAGGGCATCTAACAACAACAACAACAAAAGAAAGTTAGACTTCTGGACTTGGGATCTTCTTAAATATCTGTGTTTACTGTTAGAATCTGGAGGCCTTTTAGAAAGTTTTTCAACAATTAGACCAGGCCAAAATTCACATTAAATAAAAACTACTGATCTTCTAGCCCATATTGGAGAAAGTAATTTGTTGAGCTAACCATACAATATTTATTAAACATCTTAAATGTGATTGGCATAACTAAGTTATGGAGATTTGTCTTAGTTATCTAGTGCTGCTATAGCAGTGGGTAGTGGGATAACAGAAGTACTACAGGTGGGTGGGTTTCACAAAGAGAAGTTTATTTCCTCACAGTAAAGTAGACTAAAAGTCCAAATTCAGGACGTCAGTTCCAGGGGAAAGGCATTCTCTCTCTGTTGGCCTTTTCCTCAATTTTCCCCTGGACTAGGAGCTTCTCTGCGCAGGATCGCGTGCTGTTCCTGTGCTCCTTTCTTGCTCATATGAGGTCCCCCTGTCTGTCTGCTGGCTTCTCTCTTTTATATCTCAAGAGATTGCCTCAAGACACAATCCAATTTTGTAGATTGAGTCCTGCCTCCCTAACACAACTGCTGCCCATCCTCCCTCATTAACATCACAGAGGCAGGATTTACAATATACAGGAAAATCATACAATACCAGGAATCATGGCCCAGCCAAACTGATAAACACATTTTGGGGGAAACATATTCAATCCATGACAAGATACAAAGATGAATAAAAGGTAAATAACATAAGAATCTTGCACTGGAGAGTCTCTGATCCTAGTATGGTAGCTTTATTCTGTTCATAGCTCTGTCCTCATTTGTGATGCCTGAAAATATGGTCACCAGAAGGCCCCAGATTCACTCCTAGGGAAAGATAACACTAGATTTCTCCTTCTGGGTGAAAAGGACCTGGGGAAGCATTCTGATTGTGGTAGGTTTGCATCTGCTTAATCAACTGTGGCCACATAAGTGAGGGAAGAGAGAATACTCCACCTTGGGTAAAGTGACTCCTCCCTGCCCCACTAGTGGTCCATAAGAAGATGGCAGCTCCCATTAAAAACACAGAACACAAGAGGAGATGTTGGTTGAGATATACAAAAAAAGAAAAACGATCTACCTTCCCCCCTGATATATATTATCCAGGTCAGTCAAGATACCAACCATGACCTGTACAGCATAGTCAGAATATGGAGCTCACTCAGCTATTACCCACTGCTTCAAAGTGCTAAATATATTTGAACTTGTTAAAAACTTAACTCTCCACCAAAATATAAAAATAGCTTATATTCCAAACCCACTGCCATTAAGTCTATTCTCACTCGTAGTGACCCTGTAGGACAAGTAAAATTACCCCATAGGGTTTCCAAGGCTATAAATCTTTACGGAAGCAGAGCAGCTGGTAGGTTGGAACACCAAACCTTTGGGTTAGCAGCTGAGTGCTTAACCACTTGCATCACCAGGGTCCCTTAGGTTGTATTAGGAACTTAAAAATTGATATTTCTTTATTTTTACAAATAGTTTGTTGCAATTAATAATTTGCAGCCATGATAAGCAGATGCTAAAATCTCACACATATGTATTAAGTTTCCTATTTGTCCATTGTTGCATGTTGCACAGTGGTAGGGACCTGAACAATTTAGAACTAATGATTGGAATTGCTTCTGCAGGCATCGCTGTACACCAAAAATATATTTGCACAAGTTTTTATTCTTTGGTGAACATTCCAAAAAATTATTTCAAAAGGAAAAATGTTCTTTATACATTAGCAACTAAAACAGACTAAATCCAGGGAATATATTGTGGTCTTCAACATGTTAAATTACTGATTTTGCAAAAAGTTATGAAAATCCAGTGTATTCTTTCAGGAAAAGAAGCTACTACCTCAAGAAAAGAATGTTCTCAGTATTGGATTCTGGGCTCTGTAAACCCCCCAAAATAGGTAAATAACCTGTATTGCAAAAAGGTGACTGAAGGGATGACATAGAACCTATTCACATGGAGATCTTTATCAGCAGAACATTTAGAAACCAAAAGTCTGCCTTCTTCATCTGATACTATTACTCTCAGCTGGTGAAATTCTCTGTTCCAGCAGAAAATCCAAAGATAGGCTCCTACAGACAATTTTGTGAACAAAATGATGTGCCTTATGGAAACGGAAGATGTATTTTATACATACAAGGGCTCCCTGTCCACAAAAGACAGTAATTCTGAGATTCCTCAGGACCGATGTCCTCCCTAAGACAGTATATATAAGAACAATCCACACAAAACTACTTGACCCATAATTCATCTCCTGCACCTCCATTTTCAAACGCTCCAAGGTCTTGCTTACCGGATGAGCCGACTAGCAGTTCTTAGCTTACTACCAAGGAATAACCAAAAGGCTCTCCTCCGGGGACTCCGGACAATACTACTATGACAAGAATGATGATGGTTGATGATTACTGCTACTTATTCTTGATCCATATCATGTCAGATGAAAATGGAAAATTCAAATTTAATATTAAGGGAATAGTGGATTAGAAGATGCCTCTTGTGTTATCAAGGATAAACCCAGAGTCACCTGCAGACACCTTCACTCATTAAGTTGAATGAAAGTGATCAAATCTTGTTAATCAATGGATGGGTTATTTCTGGTCACTTCCATGATCAAGTGGTGTTGTTCCTCAAAGCCATTTGGGAGTCCAACATGTGGGAGCTGGACCTGGTGATCAAGAGGAAGTTGTCCATTCATTTCCACATATCAAATCTGAAGATGTAGAGAACTGGCTTTTCCCAGAGACCACTTACCCCACATGTCCGGGAAGTGAGGGCACTTTAGAGAGATCCATGGAAGGACATAGAAAGTGGAACTATGCTGATCCAGTTTGAGCAACTCTACAGAAAGAAACCTGATTTGGCATCACATTTGCAAGGCTGATTCAAATATTTGACAAAAACTGATGTAAAGATGTGTTGCCAGGCATTGTTGGAGGGAATTAATGCAAGTTATGTGAGCACGAAATTTCTACTCCTTGTGAACAAATACACTGCCACTGTGGGATCCCTGTCACATACCTGTGTATAGTTTTGACAAGTGGTCTGGGATCAAAGTTATCACACCTCATTATGTTAACACCTCTTACAGAGTGAGGGTGGTCCAAATGTCATCAGTACTGGCCCAATCCTCTAGACACTGGGGAACATAGTAGCTTTCATATTAAAAAAAAAAAAAAATTATCACTTATTATGAGAAATGCTGGTCACAAGCACCAAGATGGGAGAACACACAGACACCCACCTCCAGTGCATCCCATGGCCCAACCACAGTGTTCCCCATGATCCCTCAGACTTTTTGGAATTTTCTAACTATATGAGGTCCTTGAGAGTGGGCAATGAACCCATCTTAGTTCACTGCAGTTCTGGAATAGGTCAAACCAGTGTGTTGGTCACTATGTCAACAGCCATGTACTTAATAGAGAGAAAACTGCCCATTTACCCAATGAATATTATCCAGAAAATTCTAGACCAGTGTGCCATGATAGTGCAGTTATGAAGCCAATACAAGCTTGTGTGTAAAGTGATTTTTTGTGTTTATGAAGACGGCTTAGTCCAAATGCTGGATCCCAATTAAGACAACCATGATAGCCTTCATTTTTCTTTCCTGAGGGCATGTTCCTTAAGGACAGACCTCTCTGAAAGAAGCAAGAGGAGTCTGATTAAGCTGTGGGAAAAGAATGAGCACAATTGAACCCAGATACTTTACATTACATTACTATAGAGAAGGTATTGTGTACACAGGGACTGTGTAGATACCCATGCCATTATGCACAGCATCATTTAGATCTGTTATTCCTATGGAGAGGTATAAACAAAAATGATTTCAGTTTGGGGCCTGTTCTAATGCTTTCCTCCCTAGACATTAACATAACCCTATAGTCCATTCTTGGACAATTCAGAGGGAATGCCAGTAGTGCTGTGTTTCCTAAAAATAAGATGGTGTAGTTATTTACAGGGGCATCAGGGTTGCAGAAAGACTCATTAACACCCTGCATTATGCAGATGACACGACCTTGCTTGCTGAAAGTGAAGAGGACATGAAGCACTGACTGATGAAAATCAAAGACTACAGCCTTCAATATGGATTACACCTCAGCATTAGAAGCCCATTGCCCATTACCACTGAGTCAATTCTGACTCATAGTGACCCTGTAGGACAGAGTAGAACTGCCCCATAGGGTTTCCAAGGAGCACTTGCTGTATTCAAACTGCCAACCTTTTGGTTAGCAGCCGTAGCTCTTAACCAGTATGCCACCAGGTTTTCCCAACATAAAGAAAACAAAAATCCTCACAACTGAACCAATAAACTGCATAATGATAAATGGCGAAAACACCGAAGTTGTCAAGAATTTCATTTTACCTGGCGAAAACACTGAAGTTGTCAAGAATTTCATTTTACCTGGATCCACAATCAACATGCCTAAAAACAGCAGCAGTCAAGAAATCAAAAGACGCATTGCATTGGGCAAATCTGTTGCAAAAGACCGCTTTAAAGTGTTGAAAAGCTAAGATGTCACCTTAAAGACTAAGGTGCGCCTGACCTAAGCCAGGTGTTTTCAATCGCCTCCTATGCATGTGAAAGCTGGACAATGAATAAGGAAGGCCGAAGAAGAATTGACGCCTTTGAATTGTGGTCTTGATGAAGAATATTGAATATGCCATGGACTGCCAAAAGAACGAACAAATCTGTCTTGTAAGAAGTACAACCAGAATGCTCCTTAGAAGCAAGGATAGCAAGATTATGTCTCACATACTTTATACATGTTGTCAGGATGGATCAGTCCCTGGAGAAGGTCATCATGCTTGGTAAAGTAAAGGGTCATTGAAAAACAGGAAGACACTTAATGAGATGGATTGACACAGTGGCTGTAACAATGGGCTCGAGCATAACAATGATTGTGAGGATGGCGCAGGACCGGACAGTTTTTGTTCTGTTGTACATGGGGCTTCTAACCAGAACTGACTCGATGGCACCTAACAACAACAACAAGAAGTTATTTAAGGTTTCCTGGATGTCTGTGTGTACATGTATCATGGATTGAATTGTGTCCCCCAAAAATACCTGTCAACTTGGCTAGGCCATGATTCCCAGTATTGTATGATTGTCTACCATTTTATCATCTGATGTGATTTTCCTGTGTGTTATAAATTCTATCACTGTGATGTTAATGAGATGGATTAGTAGTTATATTGATGAGATCTACAAGATTAGATAGTGTCTTCAGCTAATCTCTTTTGAGATATAAAGCAGAGGAGTGAGGAGAGAGACACGAGGGGACCTTATAACACCAAGAAAACACCGGGGGCAGAGTGTGTCCTTTGGACCTGGGGGTCCTGTGTGAAGAAGTTCTTAGTCCAGGAGAAGATTAATGACAAGGACCTTCCTTCAGCACTGACAGAAAAAGCTTTCCTCCGGAGCTGATGCCCTGAATTTGGACTTGTAGCCTACTAGACTGTGAGAGAATAAACTTCTGTTTGTTAAAGCCATCCACTTGTGATATTTCTGTTACAGCAGCACTAGATGACTAAAACAACATGTGTATAGGATTATAAATCCTGAGCTTTCTGTGTTTCTACATGGAGCTGGAGGAATTTGAGTTCACACCTCCTGATTCTATGAAAATTCTGATGAATGTCTAAATGGCAAACTGGTGAGATTTCAGGATGAGCAACCCTTTTCTGCCCTCCTTCCCTTCATTCCATCTCCCTGTCACTTCTAATACTTGTATTTCTGAGACTCATGCCCAAAACAGCCCTAATTTCTCCCTGTGTTAGTGACCCTCTTCAAGTTCCCATGCAGTGCCTGAGCCGGATTAATAACACCACGTTTGGGTGAATTTTCATTGAGATTCAGAACTAGGACTTTCAGTGTTCGTTGTCATCATGTTAGTTAGTTTTAGAAGCAGGTGTTTCTTTCCTCTGCTTCCCACTTACTCTACACTCAGAATCCAGGCTGGGAATCATTCACTATTGAATCTATTCCATATATTGTTGTTACTTCAAGGTATTACATTTGAAACATTGTAATTTTCATGAGGGGGTACGGGATAATATCATCTAAATATTCAGAATCCTTGCCCCTTCTAAGATAGATCTTGTAGTAATTGAACTATGAGAAACCCATTTCCTGGAGGGTCGTCCTTGGAGATATGTATGGGTGTTTGTGCCCTTTGGTAAGTATTTCTCAGAATCCCTAACTTATTCAAATTACAGTGGAGTTATATAAGTCTCTATATAGAAAAACAAATGTGTTAATTCACTCCCTCCTCAGTTACAATGGTCTCCACTTATTTCAAAGGAAAGGACCAGACTTTTGAATATAAACACAATTTGATATTAATTTATCTAAGTACTCCATGATTTTGATTTTTTCTAAAAATCCTACTTTTGTTCATACTATTAAACTTATTTAAAAGATTCGTGACATTCAAAAGGAAAATTATTGTTTATGGAAAATAAATTACATACATTAAAAAAAGGAATAAAAATGAGTGTATACTTATTTACTTGTATAAGAATGGAATAATTTTTTAAAGGTACATGAGTAACTGACAACCTTAGTTGTTTCTGACAAGAGAAACTGGGTAGTTAGAGTCCAGAAAGGAAGGGAAAATTTTCCCTATATACCATTTTATATCTTTCAAATTTTTAATTAATATTGTTGTTGTTAAGGGCTGTCCAGTCGGTTTTGACTCATAGCAACCCTACGCACAATAGAACGAAACAGTGCCCGGTCCTGTGCCATCCTCACAATTGTTGCTATGCTTGAGCCCATTGTTGCAGCCCCTATGTCAGTCCATCTCATTGAGGGTCTTCCTCTTTTTTGCCGACCCTCTACTTTACCAAGCATGATGTCCTTCTCCAGGAACTGATCAGTATTTGCTATCAAAATATCTAAAAGTATACTTAAAAATAAATGGTATTATTCCAGTTAGTGAATTATGAGTCTATATGAAGTTTTTTTTGTTGTTTTTTTTATGAAGTTAGTAGATGTGGGCATGAGAAATATGTCACAGTTGTGTTCCATATAAAATGATGACATAGGTATGGATATGATAGATATCATCAAAATCTAGATGCTGGTTGATATGACATCCAGACAGTGACAGGAATACAGCCATTCAGACAGTGTAAATAGAGAGGGGAAAGAATGTGATCTAGAAACCTTAAGCAGCCAAAATGAAGTGGCAGAGGAGAGACAAGTCAGTGAAATAACGTTAAAAAAGGATAATGGAATGATGAGGGGCATTAAAAAGAGAGTAGTGTTCTAGAAGTTGTGGGAAGAGTAAATTTAAAATGTACATGGTTTTTAACAACATTCAATGCTATGGGCAATTTGTGCTTAGTACTGTCCCATAAATCAAGAAT
Organism: Loxodonta africana; assembly: GCF_030014295.1. Taxonomy (NCBI): domain Eukaryota; kingdom Metazoa; phylum Chordata; class Mammalia; order Proboscidea; family Elephantidae; genus Loxodonta; species Loxodonta africana. The sequence continues at coordinate 47,803,835 of NC_087345.1, forward strand.
TATTTACACTATAATGTGTGTAACGCCTTTTCTTATGGGTATTTTCCACATATTCTAAGTCCCTTGAAGCTAGGGCCTGTTTATACTTTATAGGACATAGCACTGTAATTTCATATAACAGACTCCAGGTAAATAAGTAATGAGGATTGATGAGAATTTAAAACAGACCTTTGTGTTTTGAATGTGGTCAACACCGTCGAATGCATTAGAGAGTTACAAAAGTATGAGGATTGAGAAAATATTGCCATTGGAAACTTGAAGAGAGAGTCACAAAGGAAAGGGAATTCTAGAACCATACTATGAAAGGAGTAAATATAATGTTGGGCAAGTAAATAGAGAAAAAGCATTGCTTATACAGAAATCAAGAAAGTCAAATGATGATTTGAAAAAATTGTGAGAAATGTAGCATGGAACTAGTAGAAAGAGACACACTGATAAGGTTTAAAAGAAGAGTTAATAATAGGGAAGGTGAGACTTTGAAAGAGAATGCAAAGGAGATTAGGGCTCTTTTTGAAAAGGGGATATCTCCATTTTGCTCTAACACTATAGGGAAGATGAGAGCATGGGATAAAGACAAAGACTGAGTGAGGTTAAGAGGGGAATAGGAGTAATAGCTTCATAGGATGCATTATAGGATCAATCATATGTCTACTAGGCAATGTGTTGTTTTGGTTCTTTAGATGCCGAGCACAGTACAAGCATTATAATCTGGTTAAACTAAATAGAATGAAGAGGAGTCTAGAACCTTGAGAAGAATATTTAAGTTTAAGATTTTCTAGGAACTGAAAAAGAAATGAAAAATAAAATTAACTGAGAACTGAGTTAAAGTGAATCTATATGAATTAGTGCTAAAATATTACTGGAGTTTTTGTAAGTGTTCTGTACAGATAATTCCTGACTTAAAAACCAAAAAAACCAAACCCAGTGCTGTTGAGTTGATTCCGACTCATAGAGACCCTATAGGACAGAGGAGAACTGCCCCATAGAGTTTCCAAGGAGTGCCTGGCGAATTCAAACTGCTGACCCTTTGGTTAGCAGCCATAGCAATTAACCACTACCATTCCCGACTTAAGATGAGGTTAAGTTCCGAAGACTCCATGGTAAGTCACTTGTGATGTAAGTCGAATACCTCATTTTTTTTTTTTTCCAGTATTATTGCCTCTTATTTTCAGTATTTACAAATACAATCTTTGTTTGGGAGGATGAAAACATTACCTATAAACTTACAGATATGATGACATCAGTAAATTATAGGCTACAATGTAGTACATATTACTAATGATAAGATGTACCAAAAAAAAAAAAAATTATAAGCCCAGTTCGTGTAACTCGAACATGTCAAAAGTCAGGGACTACCTGTATATACAAACCCACATTTGTTGTTGTTGTTAGGCACTGACCAGGCAGTTCTGAGTCATAGTGACCCTATGTACAACAGAATGAAATACTGCCCAGTCCTGTGTCCTCCTCACGATCGTTGTTTTGCTTGAGCCCACTGTTGTAGCCACTTCATCAATCCATCTCATTGAGGGTCTTCCTCTTTTTCATTGGCCCTCTACTTTACCAAGCATGATGTCCTTCCCCAGGGACTGATAACATGTCCAAAGTATGTGAGATGTAGTCTTGCCGTCCTTGCTCCTAAAGAACATTATGGTTGTACTTCTTCCAAAACAGATTTGTTCGTTCTTTTGACAGTCCATGGTATATTCAGTTTTCTCCATCAGTACTACAATTCAACAGCATCAATTCTTCTTTGGTCTTCCTTATTCATTGTCCAGCTTTTGTATGCATATAAGGTGACTGAAAACACCATGACTTGCATGAAGCACACCTCATTCTTCAAGGTGACATCTTTACTTTTCAACAATTTAAAGAGTTCTTTTGCAGATATGCCCAGTGCAATGAGTCTTTTTGATTTCTTGACTGCTAATTGCATGGATGTTTTAGTAATCTAGTGCTGTTATACCAGAAATACCACAAGTGTATGGCTTTTACAAACAGAAATTTATTCTCTCACAGTTGAGTAGCCTAGAAGTCCAAATTCAGGGTGTCGGCTCTAGGGGAAGTCCTTCTCTCTCTGTCAGCTCTAGAGAAAGGTTTTTCTTGTCAATCTTCCCTTGTCGAGATGCTTCTCAGGCTCAGGGACCCTGGGTTCAGAGGACGCGCTCTGCTCCAGTCCTACTTTCTCGGTGACATGAGGTCCCCACTCTCTGCTTGCTTCCCTTTCCTTTTTCTTTTGTAAGATAAAAGGTGGTGCAGGCCACATTCCAGAGAAATTCCCTTTACATGGGATCAGGGATGTGACCTTAGTAAGGTATTACAATCCCACCCTTAATCATCTTTAACATAAAATTGCAATCACAAAATGGAGGAAAACCACACAATACTAGGAATCATGGCCTAACCAAGTTGACACATATTTTGGGGGGATACAATTCAAATCATGATAGATGTTGATTGTGGATCCAAGTAAAATGAAATCCTCAACAACTTTCAATTTTTTCTCTGTTTATCATGATGTTGCTTACTGGTCCAGTTGTAAGGGTTTTTGTTTTCCTTATGTCGAGATATAATCCATCCTGAAGGCTGCGGTCTTTGATCTTCATCAGTAAGTGCTTCAAGCCCTCTTCACTTTCAGCAAGCAAGGCTGTGTCATCTGCATAATGCAGGTTGTTAATAAGTCTTCCTCCAATCCTGATGCTACATTCTTCTTCATATAGCCCATTTTCTCAGATTATTTGCTCAGCGTACAGATTGAACAGGTATGGTGAAAGGAAACAACCCTGATCCACACCTTTTCTGACTTTAAACCACACAGTATCCCCTTGTTCTGTCCAAATGACTGCCTCTTGATCTATGAACAGGTTCCACATGAGCACAATTAAGTGTTCTGGAATTCCCATTCCTTGCAATGTTATCCATAATTTGTTAAAGTCCACACAGTTGAATGCCTTTGCATAGTCAATAAAACACAGGTAAACATCTTTCTGGTATTCTCTACTTTGAGCCACGATCTATCTGACATCAGGAGTGATATCCCTGGTTCCATGTCTGCTTCTGAATCTGACTTGAATTTCTGGCAATTCCCTGTGTATATATTGCTGCAACCACTTTTAAATGATTAATATTTTTGACTATTAAATTACTTTTTTCACGAATCGTAGTAATTGAATATTTTAGCATTGGATCATTAATTATATAGGTGGTACTGGGAATTTGAATCAAATAAACCCTTTGGGCCTTGTTTTTACTGTAACTAAAAGAAGAAGTAATAATAAAAGAACTCCATCATTCTTCTAGTTATTTCTAAGCTGTATGAATATTATCACGTATTTAAACATGTAGATAGTTGATAGGAGTGTGTGATTAGATGATCTTGCTTTGGAATGTCACAGGCAATTGTTTTATTCTTGTTCGTAACCTATGATCACTGGTTATGTGATCGTGAGTTGGTTGTATGGCTATTTCATGTGTAATGAAAAGGCCCCTTGACATTTTTGTAGGTACTTTCATCCTGCTCAATATCAGAAGTGACTGGAGGACCAAGGGTTACTGTAAGGAAAAAAATATATATATATACTTTTCCTCTTGCTGTAGAGGATGGAGTTGAAAAGGAAAGAAAAGAAAATTTCTGGGTCTTCCTGTGATACTAGTGAGCAACTCTTAGTGCCTTTGGGATTCTCTCTGGAGAGCTGTTACTCGATAAAGGGAAGGCTAGTTTCCCTCTCATAATGTCTTTGTATGTCTGGTGAATGCCAGAAGCAGACACTTACAGGTTATATGGGGCTTGTATGGTAGCATAGAGATATTATGATACACTTCAAGGGCTCTCCATTGAGTTAAGGGATACACAGAAACATAGCTTTGTGTCAAGGATCATCACTTTATTTTCTTCTGCAATTCTGTATTGAAGTTACTTTTCAGTGGAATAATATAAAATAATATTGTGTTATAAGGCTGTGAGTTTCTATAAGTCCTGCTTCTTTGAACTTGCTGTTTATTATTTGCTAAGGTCATCATCCTTTTCAAGATAAGGTCTAATATTCTGTAGGCACTGTCATTTATACTTTAATTTTTGCTGCCTGATTAGCCATTTTATGCTCTGCTTTCTTTTGCATTTGGCTAGTGATATTGAAATGAATTAATGCTTAATATATGACAAAATATGCTGAGGATTCTCATTGTAATGTTAATATCTGGAGCCAGTGGGGGGGAAATAGTTAACAACCCATGACAGTATTCTTGTTAAGAAATTTTGACAATTACACACAGAGATTCTATGTTTCTGCCTCATTTACTCGATTCTCGGGCAGTAGCTCTTACTCAAGGATGTTGCTTTTGTTCCTTCCTTTCTCCTAAAGATCTGTTTTAAGAAACATCTGAGGCAACATTTTCTTCTTATAAAATATTGCTCTTGAAGTACCAAAAAAGAAAATTACCCAGCTCTGGGTACTTCCGCTTGTTTTAAATTCTTTCCTTTTATACTGTTATTGCTTGCTTGTTTGTTTTTGGTACTTTATGTAACATTTTACAGGAAAGAAGAAAAGAGTTAAATACATTTTTTAAGTTTTAGATAAAACTTTGCAACAAGTAAACAAATTAAGCTGTATTTTCCTCAGAATTTTTTGCTCACTGATGGTAAATTAAATAATCATTTGTGGTTATTAGGGTTAGAAAAATATTATACTTAAGAATAATTTAGAAAGAGGGTAGGCTAAGCATATGTCATTATTCCTTCTCCTGCCTACCTGTCTCAAAAAAGTAGGGTAAGTATAATTAATGGACCTGGAAGAAAAGTTCAAACACATCCGTGGCTTTGGGTTCTCAAGAATGATTCTGAATGAGTTGCCCTTGTTTAAAGGCTAGAAGATCACCAGGGATCTTCTTGAATATATTCTCGAAATAACCTTAGTTATCTAAAAAAGAAATAGATTGTTATTACAATTCTCATCACAACAGTGGCATCGAGAAAAGAATAGAAGAATATTTATGGACATTTTAGGGGAAAGTACTGCAATACTAGATCTTTAATTAAACCAGTATAGCATTTAATTTAAGGGCTGAAAGAAGGTAAAATAAGACATTCATGAATTTAGAAAGTAGATCACTTCTCAGTCTTCTGTGCAGTAATTATTTGAAAATTTGCTCCAGTCAAATCACAATTAAATAAGAGGAAATATGTTAAGGTAGAATTTACTGGGCATAAGAAATTGTTTAAATGTTTAGCTAATCCCAAATAGATGATGCTAATGTGTTTGTGAGCAGTAATATTTGCAAAGAAAGAATTCTTCAAACTATAAAAATACACTCCAAACAGTTTTAAAATAATGTACAACTAAAATTTGAAATCATTTCACCAGTACTCAAGAGTTGGGAAATATGAAAATTAAAAAAAAAAAGTATTAAATTTCTCTCTTAAGTTGGTCATTGGATATTACCTTTATGATTTATTGCTAGATAACAAATATTTAATATGACATTAAATTATAATAAACAGACAAAATAGAAATAAAAAATAAAACTGGAAATAAGGGGAGGGGGATTTAAAAAATCTTGATCAATCAGAACCTTTCCCGAAGGAAAAAGAAAAAAAAGAGATAAAGTTATAGTACATTTTAAATATGTGACCAAACATACAAGTTATCAAAACAATGAAGTCAAATGTATCTCTTATGAAAAGGCATGGTTTGAATAATTGCTATTTAAAGGCAAAGACTCTCGGTTTTTACTAAGTTGATATAAACCCAGTAATATTTGCTAATAAGAAACTTATCTAAAGTAAAATGTCAAATAAAAAAAAACTGGTTTAAAGTTGTGATGAGCAAAAAAGTGGAAAATAATTTTGTCTCAGACATAGTGACATTTAAGGGCAACAGCTTAAAGAGTAAAAACATGGATAACTGGAATGATAAAAAGGTTAATCCACTGTGATTGTCTCACAGTCTTAATTCTTTATTTTCCAAACAGTATAGCAAGGAATCCATAAACAAGAACACTTTAGAAACACACACACACACACACACACACACACACACAAATGGCTAAATCAACAGGTTTTTTTTTTTTTAATATTTCAGAAATGTGAATTCAATTAGGAAAGAATATGAAAGACTTCAATAAAACAACCAAGAATTTCAATCTAACACACATATACACATACACACACTGTTTAATCCTACAGCTGTGCCTAGTGGAATTTATCGCAGGAGTAGCATGCCATATTAACATTCAAAAATTGATTTAGTTTGCCACATAACAAAATTCACAAGAAAAAAATGATCATCTGTATACATAGAAAAAATCATTGTATAAATTAAAAATCCGTTCATGATTAAAACACAGAAAACTAGGGATAGAAAGAAACTTTTTAAATCTGATATATAAAATGTAAAAAAGAAATCCACAGCCAACATTATACTTAACGATAAAGTTCGAATGGCTTTCCTCCGAGACTGTGATAAGAATCCAAGATGGATCTGAGTATATTCTGATGTTAATAACAAAATAAATATATGTATAATAAATGCTTAATATTTACACATTCTATTAATTTCAAAGAGAAATACTTTTCCTGAATCTTTCTCAGTGTTTTGTCGTCAGGTTTCTCTCTATTACATGGGGAATAACATTCCTTGATCTTCCATAATTAAAGTATCCCAAAATTCCTAAGATGAACTCAAGCTAATCGTAAATTATTCTTCACTTCCTGTGACATCTACACTTAAATCCTAATACACTACATATTTATTTTCTTTCCTTGGCTATTCCTTCTCATTTTCCTTGTCCAGATATTTTTCTTTCCAACCTTTAAATATTGGAGTACTCAAGAAATTGTTTCTTTGACTATGTCTTTATCCATGTGTTCCCTATTTAACTTCAGCCCGTTCCATGTCTTCAGATAATACCTATATTCAGATGATTCCCAAAGACACATCTTCAGTTCCAAGCTTTTTCCTGAATTCCATATACTCAATGGTCATTTCAACAGTTCCACTTGAGTGGTACTGAAGGAAGAAGTCTAAGCTGCACTGAACGTACTAGTGAAAAACAAGGCTCCAGAAATTGACAGAATACCAATTGAGATGTTTCAACAAACAGATGCAGCACTGGAAGTGCTCACTCATCTATGCCAAGAAATTTGCAAGACAGCTTCCTGGCCAACCTGTAGGAAGAGATCCATATTTGTGCTAATTCTAAACAAAGGTGATCCAAAAGAATGTGGAAATTATTGAAAAATATTATTAATACCACACACAAGTAAAATTTTGCTGAAGATCACTCAAAAATGGTTGCAGCAGTACATCAACAGGGAAAAAACAGAAATTCAAGCTGGATTTAGCAGATGATGTGGAACGAGGGATATCATTGCAGATGTCAGATGGATCTTGGCTGAAAGCAGAGAATATCAGAAAGATGTTTACCTGTGTTTTATTGGGTATGCAAAGGCATACAACTGTGTGAATCGTAACAAATTATGCACAACATTAAGAAGAATGGGGATTCCAGAACTCTTAATTGTGCTTATGTGAAACCTGTACATAAAACAAGAGGCAGTTGTTCAAACAGAACAAGGAGATGCTACCTCAATTAAAGTCAGGAAAAGTGTACATCAGGATTGTTTTCTCTCACCATGCTTACTCAATCTGTCTCCTGAGTAAATTATACAAGAAGCTGGGCTATATGAAGAAGAACATGGCATCAGGATTAGAAAAAGGCTCATTAACAACCTGAATTATGCAGATGATACAACCTTGCTTGCTGAAAGTGAAAATGACTTGAAGCACTTACTGATGAAAATCAAAAACTACAGCCTTCAGTGGAGCCCTGGTGGTGGAGTGGTTAAGCGTTTGGCTGCTAACCAAAAGGTCGACAGTTTGAATCCACCAGCTTCTGCTTGATAAATTCTGTGGGGCAGTTCTATCCTGTCCTATAGGGTCACTATGAGTTTGGAGTTGACTCAGCGGCGATGAGGTTTTTTTTTTTTTTTTTGGTTTTTACAGCCTTCTGTATGGATTACATCTCAACATAAAGAAAAAAAAATCCTCACAACTGGACCAATAAGCAACATCATGATAAATGGAGAAAATATTAAAGTTGTCAAGGATTTAATTTTACTTGGGTCCACTGTCAACACCAATAGAAGCACCAGTCAGGAAATCAAATGCCATACTGCATTGGGCAAATCTTCTGCAAAAGACCTCTTTAAAGTGTTTTATTTTTTTTTAAAAAAAGCAAAGACGTAAGCTGTGACTGATCCAAGCCACGGTATTTTTCAATTGCCGCATATGCATGTGAAAGCTGACCATAGGAAGGAATATGGAAGTTTCAACAATTAGTGCCTTTGAATTATGGCGTTGGCGAAGAATATTGAATACAACCTGGACAGCCAGAAGAATGAACAAATCTGTCTAGGAAGAAGTACAGATAGGGAGGATCTTAGAAGGGAGGATGGAGACATTCTTCTCATGTAATTTGGACATGTTACTAGGAGGGACCAGTCCCTAGAGAAGGACATCATACTAGGTAAAGTAGAAGATCAGCAAAAAAGAGAAAGACCCTTGACAAGATGGATTGACACAGTGGCTGCAACAATGGGCTATAGCATAACAAGAATTGTGAGGATGATGCAGGACCGGGCAGTGTTTCATTCTGTTGTACATGGGGTCGCTGTGAGTCAGAACCGACTTGATGGCACCTAACGACAACAAAAACACTTGGATGCCTTTTTGATTTTTTCATGTTTAACACAGCCAGAAGAGTACTATTGATATTTTTTTTTTATCTCAAATCTACTTCTTCTGAGGTGCAATCTGTCTCAGCACCTACCTGATGAAACCAAATCTATGCAGTCATCCTTGATGTTCTCCTTTCATTCGAGTTCCGTATGTCCCCATCAACAACTTTTTTTGAGCCTATGTTAAGTGTATTTTCCATATTTATTAATGTCTCATCTCCTCTACTATTTCCACTTGATTTTAAAGTACCATCATCTCTCACTTTTGCTACTGCAATAGCCTTTCATTGGTCTGGCTAACCCTACTCTTAATTACTTTTACAACCTAGGCTTCACAGAATAATCAAGGTAATATTTTTTTTTATTAACTTTTATTGAGCTTCAAGTGAACGTTTACAAATCAAGTCAGACTGTCACATATAAGTTTATATACACCTTACTCCGTACTCCCACTTGCTCTCCCCCTAATGAGTCAGCTCTTCCAGTCTCTCCTTTCCTGACAATTTTGCCAGCTTCCAACTCTCTCTATCCTCCCATCCCCACTCCAGACAGGTGATGCCAACACAGTCTCAAGTGACCACTTGATATAATTAGCTCACTCCTCATCAGCATCTCTCACCTACCCACTGTCCAGTCCCTTTCATGTCTGATGAGTTGTCTTCAGGGAGGGTTCCTGTCCTGGGCCAACAGAAGGTTTGGGGACCATGACCGCCGGGATTCCTCTAGTCTCAGTCAGACCATTAAGTATGGTCTTTTTATGCGAATTTGGGGTCTGCATCCCACTGATCTCCTGCTCCCTCAGGGGTTCTCTGTTGTGCTCCCTGTCAGGGCAGTCATCGATTGTGGCCGGGCACCAACTAGTTCTTCTGGTCTCAGGATGATGTAGGTCTCTGGTTCATGTGGCCCTTTCTGTCTCTTGGGCTCTTAGTTGTCGTGTGACCTTGGTGTTCTTCATTCTCCTTTGATCCAGGTGGGTTGGGACCAATTGATGCATCTTAGATGGCCGCTTGTTAGCATTTAAGACCCCAGAGGCCACATTTCAAAGTGGGATGCAGAATGTTTTCATAATAGAATTATTTTGCCAATTGACTTAGAAGTCTCCTTAAACCATGGTCCCCAAACCCCCGCCCTTGCTCCGCTGACCTTTGAAGCATTCATTTTATCCCAGAAACTTCTTTGCTTTGGGTCCAGTCCAGTTGAGCTGACCTTCCATGTATTGAGTATTGTCCTTCCCTTCACCTAAAGCAGTTCTTATCTACTAATTGATCAGTAAAAAACCCTCTCCCACCCTCCCTCCCTCTCCCCCCGTAACCACAAAAGTATGTGTTCTTCTCAGTTTATACTATTTCTCAAGATCTTATAATAGTGGTCTTATACAGTATTTGTCCTTTTGCCCTAACTAGATAGTAAAAAAAAAAAAAAAAAATAGTAGACCAGAATTATCTTAGGTGAAGGGAAGGACAACACACAATACAGGAGAAGTCAGCACAACTGGACTAAACCAAAACCTAAGAAGATTCCTGAATACAACCAAACACTTCAAGGGACAGAATAGCAGGGGTGGGGGTCTGGGAACCAGGGTTTCAGGGGACATCTAGGTCAATTGGCATAACAAAGTTTATTAGAAAATGTTCTGCACCCCATTTTGGTGAGTGGTGTCTGGGGTCTTAAAACCTAGCAAGCGGCCATCTAAGATGCATCAATTGGTGCCAACCCACCTGGAGCAAAGGAGAATGAAGAACACCAAAGACACAAGGAAAATATGAGCCCAAGAAACAAAAGGGGCCACATAAACCAGTGACTCCATCATCCTGAGACTAGAAGAACTAGATGGCGCCCCACTACCACTAATTACTGCCCTGATAGGGAAGACAACAGAGAGTCCCTGATGGAGCAGGAGAACAGTGGGGCTTGGAACTCAAATTCTAGTAAAAAGACCAGACTTTGTGATCTGACTGAGACTGGAGGGACCCCAGAAGACACTGACTCCAGATTCTCTGTTAGCCCAAAACTTAAACCATTCCCGAAGCCTACTCTTCAGATAAAGATTAGACCGGACTATTAGACATAAAATGATACTTGTGAAAGGAGTGCTTCCTAGCTCAAGTAGATAATGAGACTAAATGGGCAGCTCCTGTCTGGAGGCAAAATGAGAAGGCAGGAGGGGAGAGGAGATGGTTGAATGGACACGGGAAATCCGGGGTGGAAAGGAGAAGTGTGCTGTCATTATAGGGAGAACAACTAGGGTCACATAACAAGGTGTGTATAAAATTTTGTGTGAGAAACTTAACTTGAACTGTAAACTTTCACTTAAAGCACAATCAAAAAAAGGAAAGAAAATAAAACCATCATGTAACTAAGCAGGAAGACTTGGCAAAGACCAATACGGTGACAAGCCAGGATCTGCAGCTCAGGTATAATTTATGTATGAGTGTTTTCTAGTCTTTCACACCATTGTTGACCACTGTTCGCTGTTAGAGACTCTTCTTAATTGCATTTTTGCAACTTCATTTCTACTCACCAGTTGGTCAGGCAGAGAGGATTCCTAAATTAGTGTGGCTGCAGTATAGTGTCCTGTGAGGAAATGGCAAGAAGTGAGGCATGGGCTATGGAGTGTGGACAGTCAAGATCAAGATCAAAAAGATTACTGAGTATAGTAATAATAAATAACATTTTATCCCAGAGTTGATATAAAGTCATTAAACACTTTTAAGCCAAAGAGTGACATGATCACATTTATATTTCAGAATACTCTATCTCTCAATGATATGGAGAATAAATTCAGAAAGGGTTGAGGCTACGGGCAGGGAGACCGGTTATGCAGGGGCAGTATTAATTAGTTCAGATGAGAACTTATGAAGATCTTAAATAAGCCAGTGACTCTACAAAAAAAGGATAGAAAGTACATTTGAAATACATAAAAGTTAAAATTGACTTTGGGTTATATCAATCAAATGGATGGTGATGAAGTGTCTAGTTAGAATGGCACTGTGGTAATTGTGTCATTAAAGGATACATTAAATACTTGAGGATGCTTGAGAAGAAAAAAAATTGATTTTACTTTTGGATAAATGGGAGATTGAATTGTCTTTGCAACAAACAATTGTAAATTATATATGATGATAGAAATATTAATATATACTCTTTGAAAATAATTATCTTGATATTTACCACTGGTATGGATACCGTAAATATAAATTGCTGTTTTGGACAAAGCTTAGAAAACAAATAAACAGGGGAATATAAGTCAATAAAACATTTTAGGATTATTTTACTATTGAAAGATCCAAATTAACTTTGGGTTTACAAAAGCCCTCCTATTTATTCCTTCACCATTAATTTTTATAATTAACAAACCTGAAAGGAAAAGAGTTTTTTGGAGAGAGAAAGGAGTTTTAAATGTATTTCATATCATTTGTGATATTTTGATACTATGTTAGGCTTTCTGTTTGAGAATTTTGTACTGAAACTTACAATTTATCATTTACAATTGTTTTGAGTTTTTTATCTTTTCCCTGAAGATGCCTCAACTACAGTTGATATATGTTAGTACTAAATCTTTTTAAAGGAAATCTCATATTTGATGAAAAAAATTGTCTCTGAAGATATATAGTGAGACAAATAAGTTGTTGCCTACAAATTCCTTTTTCAGTGTAAACTTTTACATCATTTCCAGTTAGTCAAAGGAATCACACCTCTGGGAAAATAAAGGCACATAGTAATAGAGAAAAAAATCATGAGATTTTAGAGGTGAATGAGACCTTAGAGATGGTTTAGTCCAAAGCCCACATTTTGCAGATGAGGGAATTGAGGCCAATCTATGTTCATGTGGCTGGTTTAATGGCATCGCCAAAATTAGAAGTCTGATCTTGTGGTTCTCAGTCTAGTGCTCTTGTTATATTACTCTGTGCTGTGATGCACTTCAGACACCTCCGAAAGAGAATTCTCATAAAGTGACTATGCGTGACTTGCAGCATTTCCAGCAGAAACACTTCCCCTGCAGAAAAACGCCTGCCAAAGATTCCGCTACCGAGACCTCCCACTGGAACAGGGGTCCCTAGGCGGTGCACTGCGTGAACTGTAATGAGCTATGTAATGTCTCCATTCTTAGTGACATGGAGGCTTCACAATGTGACTTTTTTTCTTTTTTTTCCTTTTTTAATGAAGAGTTAAAGCAAGCATTTTGGCTCTCTAGTCCTCTTCAACATATCCCATGAGACATGGCCTACAGACTGTCACATTCAGCAATGCTATGTTTTAGGACAACCAGGGGGTATTTCCGGAGAGTTTGCTTTGTTTATTTAGACTTTATTTTTTTTTTTTAGAAATGAGTCTGGTCTCTCCAGCCTTTTCTATAACTGAGCAACTGAGAGAGGCCTCAATGTAAAAGCTGCATTCACAGCAATGGTGCAAAGTGTCACCGAGATGTCACTCCTAGACTTCATTCAATTCCTGTATCAAGTAGTCTCCACTCTGTGCGCCAGGAACTGTATTAGACATTGTTCCCTAGACTTATCAGTTGTACTAGGTAGACTTTATCTCTTGACCACTCTAGGTAGCTGAATTCGTGGTGAATTTGTAAATTCAAGCAGACAGAAATCTGAGTTACTAAGCAAAAACAGGTGTTATAATAAGTAATCGTATATAGGAGATAAAAGGAGGTACCTAATTACTGTACAATTAGCATCAGTGTCTGGTTTGCACCACAAACTCTCCAATTTAAATTACTTTGCTTCTTCTGACTTATCATCCCAAAATGTAACCATGGCAACAAATCAATGACAGTGGAAACCAATTCATTGTTTTTATCACCTCTGGGTTGCCATGATGCATTTTGGAGCATGATTCATCATCTTGGAATTGATTTTTTTTTCAAATGCCTTTTTTTATATTTCATTATTATTGCTTTTTTTTTTTATCCAGATAAGCACATATATTTTCTCAGACATGAAATGCTGACAATATGTTATATTATGGAGCACAATCCCTCTGCCCATACTGCCTTGGATCACAGAGAAACAATGGAAATTTCTATTAACATCAACTAAATGTTTTTCACTTTCTTATTTTTTTTCTTTATCCTGAGTCGAATGCTTAGAAAACATTTGCATTATTTACAGCTTTGATTTAATATATAATTTCATTTTTAAAAAACAGATGTTTCCATGCTGATAACATAAGCCTATTTAAAAAATTAAATGCTTTAATTTTGTTGCCCTAAAACACTTTACAATAATGAAAAATCATAATTGTGCTCTTCATCACACTCACATTAGGAACCTAGCTTCATGAGACAACATATTTATTTTACTATGTCCTCACCCCAGTTAATAAACCCCTTTTTCTTTTTCTCCACTAATTTTGGCTAGAATATATATATAAAACAAACAAACAAAAAAAGATAAACCCATTACCAATAAGTTGATTCTGACTCATAGTGACCCTATCCATAGGACAAAATAGAACTGCCCCGTAGGGTTTCCAAGGAGTGGCTGGTGGATTTGAACTGCTGACCTTTTGGTTAGCAACCAAGCTCTTAACCGCTGCGCCACCAGGACTCATGTATGTATATAGTAGGTGGCAAAAAGAAAACTGGTTCAGGCTAGGAGGGAAGGAAAGCCAGGGAGGAGAGATGTAGTATACACACTCGTAAGGAAGAGATGCCCTGCAGAAAATAGCATCCACCAAAACAGGAGTCCAACAGTGGCATGGCAGTGTGGCACAGAACTGGGAGTTCCTCCTGGAAAAGAAGCGTCTGAAAGGTCAGAAGAGTATTTTTTCAAAACTCAAAGCATGGAGGGTCTTAGCTATGACTGTCCAGCACAACAGAACTGACAATGCAGCAGGGAGAACTTGTTTGTTCAGAGCTCTTCTGGGTGGGAGTAAGGTAGAGGAGCAACAGGAAGAAACAAAGAAAAATGGAAAGGAGAAAGAGTTGTTAAAATAGTGCTGATGATACAGCCATTCCATTCAATGAGCACATGCTTGGAATGAGAGTAAGTTGAGAGCTGTGAACCTATTCTCAATAGTCTCCATTTCACTTTATCCTTAACGTTTGAACATTTCTAATTATTTAAAGATACAGAAATATGATTGCAATTGTGACACATTTAACATATATTATCTTTCCATATTTTTAATATATACATTACCTATTTTCCTATATACAGTAAAACCTGCAAAAGCCCGAAACTGTGTAAGGTGGAAACCTGTCAGAGAAGGAAAACTAAAATGTTTTCTACTAAAAATGAGTGATAGGAAAGTGATAAGACTGTACCCTATCAAAGGTGGAAAACTTGGAGACCCGGAAAAGCAAGGCAGTCCTGTCCTGTTGAGTTCCGTCTCTCACAAGTTTCGCTGTATATTATCTGTTAGACTCACATACATAAATCACTTATACCATAGTTTTTGCATGAGCAAGGCAAGTTTTCAGGTGCTTTTCCAGAAACATTCCCATTTTTCTTGCTGATTTCAGATCCTATCCCTCATCCCAATCACCATCCTCCCATCAGACAAGGCCATGCTATATGTTGTTTTTGTTGTTAAGTGCCATCGAGTCAATTCTGACTCATAGTGATCCCGTAGGACAGAGTAGAACTGTCCCATAGGATGTCCAAGGAGCAGCCACTGGATTCGAACTGTCAACTTTTTGGTTAGCAGCTGAGCTCATACTATATAGTGGTATTTAATTTAATGGCCATTATTAGTATCCTTAGATATTTTAAGGAGGAGACCACTGCCTGTATCATTCCCTAGTAATGGTTTAACATTGCTCTTTTCCTTTTGTAATCTAGCATTTGAGGCTGTTGCCTGAACTCTTATCAAGTCAACTGTCATTTCCTCCTTTTGCCTTAATAAGCAGGCATGGCCTATGACTAGGCAGAACTCAGACCTGGAATAATAAGAGTCTTCCAGGTGCTTTGGAACTGTAAGAGACACTAAGGTTGTTTTCTGTGTCCTTTTAGCTCCTTAAGTGAATGCCCTCTCTTCCCATTCCCTTGAAGATGTTGACTGAATAGTTCTCTATGTCAGGGTTTGACTAGATGCCCTATATACAAACATTATTCCTGCAGCTGAGACTCTCCAGTTCTTTACAGCACTATACCAACACTAATCTCTTTTCAGAAAATATGGTGTTTTTCCCATCCTTTTTTTCTTTTTTTAATAAGGTCTTGTGGAGCCTTTCTTCTGAGCCTTGCTTTCTTCTAGGGCAAATTTAGTAAAGGAATTCAATTAAAATATAAAATGAATTAAATTCTTGATCATATTTCAAAAGCAACTAGTGGTAATAAATTAAGGAAAGCATGCATGGTGATTTTCCTCAGGGTTTTATGAAACCCATTCCTTTCAGGTGATATGCTTTTCACCCTTTAGAAAATCCTTGCTTTGCCATTGTTACTAAGAGAATTGTGTGCTATCTTTCAGATATGTTGGAGTAGAAAAAGTTTGAGAACTTGCAGTCTTAGTAGTTCACGGTGAAGTCTTCATGTCAGTTGGGAAGTCATTTTGAGGAAGGCAAACTTTGGGAGAACTGCCAAAATTGTAATTTTCTATTTTGTCATAGTCAAGTTTGGTGAAAAACAAAAAGGAATACTTAATCTAAAGTGTGTTGTCACTGATTTAACACATAAAATTGCTTATATTTAAAAAAAAATACTAAATGTCAAACAAATCTCTAAAATAAAAATAACAGATACCATTAACAAACAACTTGGCTATATCTTCTAGAATTAGATGATAATTTACAGAAAGCAGTATAGACCTACTGTGAACTACAATATGAGATATGAGCCAAAAGTTTGAACTGAGTAAACATGTACATTCTTAATTTCAGAAATTGCAGTATTCAAAGTAACTCTTCCCTTTGTGGTTTTTTAAACAGAAATGGTAACAAAAATAAAAACTCTTGACTGTCTGTTAAATTTTGATTTGAGAAAATATTTCATTCTGATAATGGAACATACACTTCTCGTTGCACTAAAAACATGCACCAAAAGATTTTCCCTTCTGAAAAAATATTTCCCCATTAACTAGAATCACTCGCATGAGTCTCTAGAACTTCATTAGCAAAAGCACCTACTGAACATAATTGTTTTTTTCATCTCCATTACTGACTATTATGTCACAATCAATAAACACTTGGAGACTTAGTGAAAGAATCCATATTTTTATAGAAGTAGTGTTTGAGTGTTCTGGGTAGTTTATGTAGCTCTCTTTTGTGTTTTTTAAGACTCTGCAGAGTCCTCAAAAACTGAAATATTGGTTGAATAATTTTTTTATTTGGACTTGTTTTGAGCCTGCATTGAATAAAGAAATAGACATATAACTCAGAGTTCTCTCAATGTTTAAATACCATAATCTGATTATTGATTTGAGACTTCAGGAAAAGTTAAGGAGTTTTAGATGTTGTTCTTCTCTAAAGAAGGACACTATCTATGTGAGTACCCAAGAAGCTAGTTAGTTCTCATAAATCCATAATCATGAGAAACAAAGTGTTAGAAATATTGGCACACTTTTAAATTCTCTTCAGTTATATATATATATTTCTTAATTTATTAACATTTACGTTATCAATCAACCTACCAATCTATCTACCAACCTAACTACATATTTACTCATGTAATCATTCCATCCTTCCATTCCAACACATTCTTTCATTCATCACTTGTTCTGTTGCTGAAAATATATGAGGTAAGAAAAGAGGAAAGTATGTATGTATATAAATATGTGTAGGTGTCATTTACACATACACATATCTTTACTCTTTATTTTAATGTTTATTACTTTTTTTGTAATTACATTATATTCTCTTCTTTTATGTGAACAGTAACAATAAAAAAAATTGGTCTGATCTGGAATTTTTTAAAACTGTAGTCATGAAAAAGAAAAACAATTTCTAGAAAAATTCTGAGTATATTTTATTCAGAAAGTTGTTTCTGTATAATTAGTGACATGAATGTGCATAGGTTGATAGACTAGAACTTTGAGACAGAATATAGGAAAAAGAAGGGGCTGAGTCACTAGTTCTAACTTTGTGCAAGTCTCTTAACCCTTCTCTCCTTTTCTCATATGTAAGATGGGAATAACAATAGTAATTATCTCATAGGGTTGTTGTGAGAATTCAATGATTAATATTTGTAAAGAGCTTTGAACCATAGTTGGCACACAGTAGCTGTTATTTATTGTCTAAATATCCTCAGGGAAATGTAAGCTCATGAGAGCAGATTTGCATCTATGTTCATTGTTTTTTTTTTTTTTCACTTACAAAGACTAGTGCTGAAAGCATTGGAAGTATTCAATAAATCTTACTTTGAAGAAGCTGTGTGATATCCTAGTTAAGGACACTGATCGTGAAGACAGACTGTCTACATCCAAATGCTAGCCTTAACACTCATTGGCTGTTTCGCCTTGTGTAAGTTAACTAACTCTATTTTTATTCCCCATATCTGTAAAATGGGGTAATAATAATCTCTAATGCATAGAAATACTGAGACAATTAAATGAATAGTCTGTGTAAAGGCCTGACACATAGTAGTGCCGTTGCTACCACATCTCCTGATGCTAAGGGAAACCATTCACATGAGAATGGAATATATTACGCTCCCTGGAGTTATGCAACCCAGCACCCCTTAAAAGAGCTATATAAATTTTAACTATTAGTCATTACTGCTGATGACCAAGGGTAAAGTTAATAAATATTTTATGGCCTAGATGATATTATTATAAGCGTATGAGTTGGAATCGACTCAACAGCAGTGGGTTTTTTTTTTTTTTTAAACTGCAAAACATGTTTTGTGAATGATTTTCTCCTTTGTTTAATGCCCCTGGATTTTTCTTTTTATTGACTATTTGATGTTTTTTTTTCTCTGAGCTAATTTTTTTAAACATTGGCTTTTATTTTCAATATATATTTTTCCAAGGTCTATATTTTTTCCATAATGCATTGACACTTTCCTAATCTATTATTAGAACATAACATCATATTAGAACATAACAAGTACTATAAAAAAGAAAAAAAAAATAGGCAAGTTGGGGTATTAGAATACCTGTTTGAATGTGGAAAAAACTTTCAGTTTAATATTTAGGGTAGACCTCATTGACAAGACTACATTTGAAGAGTGACTTGAAGGAGGGCATTAGAGCTCTGGGATTTTTTAGGAGAAGGGAGTTCAAGAAAAGTGAATCAGGAGCCTCACAGGCATGTTCACGGAACAGCAAAGAAGACAGTGCTGCATCTGCTGAATGGAACAATAAGGGACCTATATGCCATTGTAAGGACATTGACATTTATTTTGGAATAAAAAAAAAGAGAGAGAGAAGTTATTATAAGTTCTGGGAATAGACATTAGATTATTTGACTTTAATTTTAATAAGATGCCTCCATTTTAGAATAGATGGGGGGAGAGAGGGCAAAGTGGCAACGGTAAAAAAGTGAAGATGAGTTAAAATATGTTAGTTTTCTCCAGGAAAGAGATCATAGTAACTTGGACCAAGGTGGTAACAGTAGTCGTAATGAGCCATGGTTATATTCTGGATGTATTTTGAATATGGGGCCAGCAGGATTTCCTGATATATTGGATGTGGATTACAAATTAATAGAATTAATGATGACTCTATTTTGCCTAAGTGACTGGAAGGATAGAGTAGACATCAATTGAAAATAGAAATATTGTGTAGATTCATTCACTTTTTTTTCTAACACAACCCTTCTTTTGTCTTACTCAATTCCCCATAGTTAACATTGCTCACTTCCCCCGTAGTGTCATATATTAAAAGTATATGGAATATTATGAGTGAAAACTTTTCTGCTTTAGTTACTAGATTTCACATAAATAGACTAAGTAAAATCTAAAACTTAAGCATCTACACCATTTTTTTCTAGATTGGAGGGCAGTTATAGAACCAGTCATTCACGGAAGGTTCAATATTGGTGGATTCAGTACAGTAAACCTGCATTTAATCAGCTTTGACTTGAATTACCATCTTTGGAGGAAGGATTTTGCACATTCAAAAGTAGCTGGGGACAGGGAAGCAGGGTGGAGACAGATCTTCAGGGGCATGAAAACCTGTGAGAACAAAAAGAATGTCCCCTGAACCCAAAAAGGCCAGACCCTCACACAAGCCAGACAAATGATTAGATCTTTCCAGGGAGTAAATATTACTTAACAAGTCTCCATATTTGTTTGCTTGTTTTTTTTTAACACAAAGTCTATCACAGTAAAAATTATGAGACACGCAAAGAAATAGAAAAACATGAGCCAGTATAAAGAGAAAATTACCTGGTAAAGATAACAGATTTGGCTGCTTGTCTTTGAAGAAGGTATTTGAATATATCGTGGTGATAATCACTGAAAATGGGATAAAAAAAGAAAGTCAAATATTGGAGACCCCTTGATGATCATCAAAGGAAACTGACGTACACCATCAAGTTAAACACTTCCTTAAAACTCTTTTATATATATATATATATATATATTTTATTATTGAACTTTAGATGAAGGTTTACAGAACAAGCTAGTTTCTCATCAAACAGTACACACGTTGTTGTACGACATTTGTTAACCCTATGACATGTCACCACTCTTCCTTCTCAACACTGGGTTCCCTATTACCAGCTTTCCTGTTCCTTCCTGCCTTCCAGTCCCTGCCCCAGGGCTGGTGCACCCCTTTAGTCTTGTTTTGTTCCATGGGCTTGTTCAATCTTTGGCTGAAGGGCGAACCACAGGAGTGGCCTCATTAGTGAGCTGAAAGGGTGTTCTGGGGTCATACTCTCAGGGTTTCTCCAGTCTCTGTCAGGCCAGCAAGTCTGGTCTTTCTGAGTTAGAATTTTGTTCTACACTTTTCTCCAGCTCTGTCCAGGACCCTCTATTGTGATTCCTGTCAGAGCAGTCAGTGGTAGAAGCAGGCACCATCTAGTTGTACTGGACTCAGTTTGGTGGACACTGTGGTAGATGTACCTCCTTAAAACTCTTGAGAAAGAGTAACTGCATGTGTGTGTATAGAGTATGTGTATGCATATAGACAAACAGATAGATAAACAGGCAGGCAGGCAGGCAGAGAGATAGATTGATAAGTAGGTAGGTAGGTAAATAGGTAGATAGATGATAGATAGATAGATATAGACGATTGATGGATAGATGATAGATAGATAGGTAGGTAGATAGATAGATAGATAGATAGATAGATAGATAGATAGATAGATAGATAGATAGATAGATAGACAGACAGATAATATATAGACACATATACGTTGTTGTTAGGTACTGTCAAGCCTGTTCTGACTCATAGTGACCCTACCTACAACAGAATAAAACACTGTCTGGTCCTGTGTCATCCTTACAATTGTTGCTATGTTTAAGCCCACTGTTATAGCCGCTGTGCCAGTCCATCTCATCAAAGGTCTTCATCTTTCTGCAGAGCCCCTGCATTACCAAGCATGACGACTGGTCCTTCATGAAAATATGTCCAAAGTCCTTGAGGCAAAGTGTAGTCATCCTCCCTTCCAAGGAGCTCTCTGGCTGTATTTCTCCCAGGAGAGACTTGTTCATTTTTCTGGCAGTCCATAGAATATTCAATATTCTTCACCAGCAACATAATTCAGAGGGATCAATTCTTCTTCAGTCTTCCTTATTTGTTGTCTAGCTTTTGTACTCATATGAGGTGATTGAAAATATCATGGCTTGGTTCAGGCGTGCCTTAGTCCTCAAAGTGACATCTTTGCTTTTCAGCACATTAAAGAGGTCTTTTGCAGCAGATTTGCCCAAAACAATATGTCGTTT
This sequence comes from Loxodonta africana, assembly GCF_030014295.1. NCBI lineage: Eukaryota > Metazoa > Chordata > Mammalia > Proboscidea > Elephantidae > Loxodonta > Loxodonta africana. The sequence continues at coordinate 47,825,348 of NC_087345.1, forward strand.
GATTCCTTGACTGCTGCTTCTATGGGCGTTGATTGTGGATCCGAGTTAAATGAAATCCTTGACAACTTTAATCTTTTCTCGATTCATCGTGATGTTGCTTTTTGGTCCAGTTGTGAGGATTTTTGTTTTTTTTATGTTGAGGTGTAATTCATGCTGAGGGCAGTAGTCTTTGATCTTCCCCAGTAAGTGCTTTAAGTCCTCTTCACTTTCAACAAGCGAGATTGTGTCATCAGCATATCTCAGGTTGTTAATGAGTTTTCCACCAATCCTAATGACACATTTGTCTTCATGTAGCCCAGCTTCTTGGATTATTTCCTCAACATACAGACTGAATAAATAGGGTGACCTGATGCACAACTTTCTTGATTTTAAACCATGCAACATCTCCTTATTCTGTTTGAACGACTACCTTTTGATCTACATACAGGTTCTGCATGAGCAAAATTAAGTGTTCTGGAATTCTTATTCTTCTCAATGTTATCTGCAATTTGTTATGATCCACACAGTCAAATGCCTTTACATAGTCAATAAAACACAGCAAACATCTTTCTTGTATTCTCTACATTCAGCCAAGATCCATCTGACATCAACAGTAATATCCCTGGTTCCACCTCCTCTTTTGAATCTGACTTGAATATTTGACAGTTCCTTACTGATGTATTACTGCAAAGTTTTTGAATTATTTTCAGCAAAATTTTACTTGTGTGTGGTATTAATGATATTGTTTGATAATTTCTGAATTCTGTTGGACCATCTTTCTTTGGAATGTGCATAAATATGGATCATTTCCAGTCGGTTGGCCATTGTCTGATAGAGTGCTGGAAGATGAGCCCCTCAGGTTGAAAGGCACTCAAAATACAACTGGGGAAGAGCTGCCTCCTCAAAGTAGAGTCATCTTTAATACGGTAGATGAAGTCCAGCTTTTGGAACCTTCATTTGTTGATGTGGCCTGACTTAAGATGAGAAGAAACACCTGCAAATATTCATTAATAATTGGAACATGGAATATATGAAGTATGAACCTACCAAAATTGGAAGTTGTCAAAAATGAAATGGAATGTATAAAGACCAATATCCTAGGTATTAGTGAGCTGAAATGGACTGGTATTGGTGATTTTGAATCAGACAATCATATGGTCTACTATGATGGGAATGACAAATTGAAGAGGAACAGTGTAGCATTCCTCATTAAAAAGAACATCTCAAGATCTATCTTGAAGTTCAAAGCTGTCAGTGATAGAATAATATGCATATGCCTACAAGGAATACCAGTTAATATAACTATTATTCAAATTTATGCACCAGCCACTAATACCAAAGATGATGAAATTGAAGTCTTTTTTTACCAACTTCTGCAGTCTGAAATTCATCAACCATGCAGTCAAGATGCATTGATAATTACTGGTAATTAGAATGTGAAAGTTGGGAACAAAGAAGAAGGATCTGTAGTTGGGAAATATGACCTAGGTGATAGAAACCATGCCAGAGATCACATGATACAATTTTGCAAGACCAACGACTTCTTCATTGCAAATGCTTTTTTTCAACAACATAAATGGTGACTATACACGTGGACCTCACAGGATGGAAAACACAGGAATCAAACTGACTACAGCAATCAAATCGAATTATAACACACAATGGAAAACTTAATATCATCAGCCAGAATAAGGCCAACTGTATAACAGATGAATAATTGCTTAGATGCAGAGATCAAGCTGAAGAAAAGTAAAACAAGTCCTAGAGAGTCAAAATACGACCTTTAGTATAATCCACCTGAATTTGGGGGCCATCTTAAGAATAGATTTGACACATTGAACACTAATGACTGAACACCAGATGAGTTGTGAGATGACATCAAGACATCATACATGAAGAAAGCAAAAGGTTATTTAAAAGACAGGATGGAAAGAAAAGACCAAAATGGATGCCCGAAGAGTCTCTGAAACTTGCTCTTGAACATCAAATACCAAAAGCAAATGGAAGAAATGATGAAGTAAAAGAGCTTAACAGAAGATTTTAAAGGCCATCTTGAGAAGAGAAAGTAAGTTATAATGAAATGTGCAGAGACCTGGAGTTAGAAAACCAAAAGGGAAGAATACGTTTGGCATTTCTCAAGCTGAAAGAACTGAAGAAAATAGTCAGGCCTAGAGTTGCAATTTTGAAGGACTATGAGTCGGAATCAACTCGACGGCACTGGGGTGGGTTCTCTGGGCAAAATATTGAACGATGAAGGAAGCATCAAAAGAAGATGGAAGGAATACACAGAGTCATGGTACCAAAAAGAACTGGCCGACGTTCAGCCATCTCAGGAGGTAACATGTGATCAAGAAATGATGGTATTGAAGGAAGAAGTCCAAGCTGCACTGAAGGCACTGGTGAAAAACAAGGCTTCAGCAATTGACAGAATACCAATTGAGATATTACAAGAAATGGATGCAGCACTGGAGGTGCTCACTCATCTATGCCAAGAAATACATATACATATATATATAAAAAGAAGTTTCTTCATACACATATGTAATTTATATGCAATTTCCCTTATGTTATTTATTACATAATATATATTTAATTCACTAGCAAAGATATGTAGTTATGGTTCACATCAAAACTCCACAAAGCAAGAGTGAACCCTTGAAAGCAGAAAATGCAAATATTGAAAGTGAGGTTCAAAATCTTCATCAGAAACTTAAATTGATGACTTAACTGTATCAAGAAAATGAAACAAAAAAGTAAACGAATAAGCTAACTAACAGAAAGCTCTGACTTTCCCAGGAAATTAACCATAGAGGGAAGGTTTAATTTAGAGATACAGGAATAATGTTCCAAAACAGATGAAGACATAAACTCTGAAGACATAACTCTGAAGAATGGAACACTTAAAGAAAACCAGCCAAAGCTAAAAGAAAATAATTAGAAAGATTGATTTCTTTCTTGAAAATTTATACCATTGTCCTGGAAAACAAAGCTTATGTTATGCAATTGATAGCACCAGCTGATCAGGGAAATTTCAATGACTTAAGAGTAAGAACACACACAGCAGACCAAAGTTAAATGAAGTAGGTGTTAAATTTGAGGTTTCAGACAGGTAATTCAAGGGCAACACTAAACAGAGCCAGAGAATCCTCTGGTTTACCCTCAAGAGCCATATCCAGCTGGGGAGGCCTGACGATTGAGGGTCTGGCGGTATCCTACATTGACCAGATTGCAGCTCCCCAGGAACCAGAGCCTGGAAGGATTATCACTACATCAGGCCAACTTTATTCTGCTCAATGGCAAAAAAGTTTACTTCTGCTCTTGATTCTGGTCATCAGCCTTGACCAGTAGGAAACATAATATATTATGTGCCTTCTATTGATAGAACAGAAGCCCTGATGGCATGGTGGGTAAGTGCTATGGCTGCTAACCAAAAGGTTGGCAGTTCAAATCCATCAGGCACATATTTCATGTCAGGAAAATGGCAAGTAGCTGAGTGTGGCAGAGGCATGGGATTCTTGATGGGAATAGCATATAGAGCTAAGAAATTTAATCAAGCAAATAACACAAAAGACCAAACCCATTGCCGTTGAGTTAATTCCAACTCATAATGACCCTGTAGGACAGAATAGAACTGCCCCATAGGGTTTCTATGGCTGTAAATTCTAATGGAAGCAGGCTTCCACATCTTTCTCCCATGGAGCAGCTGCTGGGTTCAAACTGCCAACCTTTTGGTGAGCACCCTCGTGCTAAACCACTGGGCCATCAACTCCTGTAAACAGACAATGGAAATTAGTAAACGGATCAAAGCCGAGCGATCTGATCAGACTTGCATTTTAGAACATTATTTCGACAGAAGAGTTGGCTGGCTGGGACCATAGACTTATCATTTAGATAGGAATATACTGTAAAGGCCAAAAGGGTAGGTGTGTCAGAACAGGAACTTTACTTAGAACCTGGACACTCGGGAGTAGAAAAGAGAAGCTAAAAAAATTGTACTAAGAAAATGCAGAAAAACTCTTCCTTAATTCGTAGCCTTTCCCCAATGTCACAATTATTTTATGTCACAAAAGGGTACATTCATCTATAGTCCCAACCTTACCACAGATTCACCAGTAAACTCCCTGCTCTTCTTTCTGAGCTTGATTCCTCTTGGCATTTGTGGAATTCTGGTTTCAGCAATGACTGAAAAACTGTGAAAACACAGACCATGTGGTAATATTTCACACAAAATTAAAGGCCTTTAAGGCTGATTGACAATAATGAGTTACCAAGGGAAGGCACCTAAACAAGTCCTCAACTTTCATACTTCAATTTGTCTTAAAAAAAAAATAGTTCCACTGGTATCTGATTATCTTGTAACTATTGTAAGATGATTTCAAAAAAGAAGAGAAAGAGCAGAAGAAAAAGAATCAAACCAAAGAAGAAACTAAAACAATCCCCCCTTCCAAAAAAATAATAATAATATCCTCTTAGTTAGTGAAATATGGCCCTGAAAAAAACAAAACAATAAGCTATGTAGAAATGATGGGGGTGGGGGAGGAAGATGTAAGAAACTAAATCTAGATAAGTGATATTTGAGATAAATAAAAAAGAAAAATGTGGAAGCTGCCAGTGGGTTAGATCTATACCAAGGGCATCAAACACTCTTCATGGATGTGCACAAAAGCAATTAGTGAACGAGTTTACATAGTCAGAGGCACGTTATTATGACATCTTAAAACTTAGAGAATTTGGAGTTTAATGGGTTAAAGAATATAAAGGACATACGATATTGTGTTACCAAAAATGATATAAAATTTAATTAGTTTTGACATTAGCTTTGAAGGAAAATAACTTTGATGGTAAAATCAAGAAAATTTAGAGTTTTTTTCTCAATCATAGTCCATTATGTTTACTTATTGGTTTTTAGTTTTTATATTTCTTTAAATATGTTATTCATTTCATATACTGCCTGCTTTCTTCTGAAATAAAATAATATTGTTTTCTTAAATTGACATCAAATTGAACTAAAAATAGATATCCCATAATAGAACCAATGTGATATTGGTAAAATAAAGCTTCAGTGAGCACAAAGATAATTAAAATTATACACCAGAATGCCTGAAAAAAACTAAAGAAAAATAATTGTTTGATGAAATTAGTGCTATAGCTAACACATTCACGGGTAACAGCTAGCAAACATTTTACTGAGCAAAGTAGTATCTAGCTGGGAATGGCCAACCAGTTGCTGTGGAGTTAATTACCACTCACGATGACCCTGTGTATGTCAGAGTAAAAGTGTGTGCCTTAGGGCTTTCAGGGGCTGGTTTTTCAGGAGCAGATCTCCAGGCCTTTCTTCCAGTGCACCTCGGAATGGACTTGAACCATCAGTCTTTCATTTGGCAACATAACAGATTAACCCTTTGCACCACCCAGGGACTCCATGAGTCAGAATCAACTCAAGAGCAACTGGTTTATGAATGGCTTACTTTTCCTTAAAAGTGACTGTCCACACCACATTAGCCTTTAGCCTGGACGAGGATGCAGTGGCTTGGGCAAACAAATTGAGGAAAGGAGGATGTGGAAAGGACAGACTTTAAGAGAAGATAGAATTAAGAAAAGAAAAAAGGATATGAAAAGATGCCTAACGTAACAAATGAAGACCAAATGAAAAGACACCAGTCTCCCCTCCACACACACACCATATTTAGGCTGGCAAATATTTAAATAGTTTGAAACACCTACGTGTTGGCTAGAGTGTGAGAAAAATAACCATTCTCATACATTTGGGTAATATTTATATTAGCAGGGGTGTTGAATGTTGATTCTTTTAGTTCATGGCAATCTCGTGTGCTTCTGTTACAAAGGTTAAACAGACCTTTGAAGTGAGAGAACAAAGTTTACATGGTTCTCATGGACAGAGGTGGTGCTTTCTTTTGGTGGTGGTCAATTGTTCTAAGCTGCTGTATCCTAAACAACATCATTAAAATTATCTGTGGTTTATACTCTTCCAATTTCAATGTAGTTACTCCTGCTGTTCTCTTTATCAGGAATGTTCTTTCATTTCTGTGTGTCTAGTACTTATGTAAGGAGTATATGGATGATGCAAATGTTAAGCGCTTGAAAGATTTGGGGTTCACATACACCCAGAGGCACCTGAGAAGACAGGCCTGGCAATCTGCTTCCAAAAGTTCACAGCCTTGAAAACACTACAGACCCTACACACATGGGGTCTTCATGAGTTGGAATCGACTTGACAGCAACTAACAACCAAAACAAGTACCTATGTACAGCTATAGCACATACATTCTCTTGTCACATAAAATTTCATATTTTTATTACTTTTATGTATATGCCTATTCCTTTAACTAGATTGCCAATGCACTGAGGCCCAGAAATGAATCTTAGACATTTTAGTATCATCCAATATCTAGCACAGTGCTTTATGTAAATGCATGACCGGTAGCTGTTGTTTAAATAAATCACTCTTATCCCAAACATTATTGAGGATTAGGATGCTTAGAACATGATAGTAGGCACTGATGAAGATGAAAAATACACAAATCATTTAACAAAAACTATTGCGCAAGGAGTGTACAAGACTCTGGGGATACAACTGTGCACAAAAATTTACAGGGTCCTGTTTATGTTTTAAGACAGGAAGAAAGACATTAAATAATCACACTAGTTAACATGTATTTAAATTGAGATTAAGAGTTCTAAGTAAGAAAAACACAACTTTTCATGTACTTTTAAATTCTAGATTATTTAGCAAAGAAAAAAATATTCGTTCAGAACCAGCACTTTTTTTTTTCTGTTTCTACACTAAAGGCATTTCTCCAGGAATTATCTTCTCATCATTAGGAAGGAACCACACTTCACTTCCTGCGAATCCAGGTGGACCTATGGTCTAGGTGAACCTAACAGAAAGAAATCTCATGTGTTTTTGGCTGTGAAAGGGGGTCCTGAACCCTCTTTCTGTCTGTTTCGCCTCCTGAGGTTAGCTAAGGCGAGCCATGTGCAACTAAGACACAAAACATCCTGCCTTTCCAATTTGAAGTGTTTGAAGAAGATCATTAATTTGCCTTTTAGTCATCTCATTTGAAATGAAGGAAATTGTCAAGATTGAACTAATTATTTTCTGAATATTCTAATCAACAAAACTCCTTGTAAACTTTTAAATTAAAAAAAAAGTCAATATGTCTAATCATCTCATTTAAAGTCAGCTTCAACAAGTGGGCATTCATATGTTGGCATGGAGCTAATACTTTGCATAGTTCCCCAAAGATCTTTCACTTTTCTTGGCTGACTGCAACTCCAGCAAAGTGCAGGCAGACTCCAATAACAAGAAATAAAGTGAATACTTTGTCTCCTCGAGCCTTTGCTGTCGTTTGCATTTCACCACTCAGCTTGCAGAGATGAAATCTATTACTTGACAGGCACTGCTTGCGCAAATGAAAGATAAATTTTTCTTCTAGGTCGGACAGATCAGTGAGACTCATAAAATATTAATGATGAAAGCTTTGGGAATTAGATATATCCCTGACCATAGGTTTCTCTAGACAGTGAAGCACAGTCAGTTTAGCTCATTTTTTCTGTGAGATTCCCTTCAGGATCATAGGAAGGGAAAAGAATACATGATTTAAGATTCAGATGAGCATAGGCTTTTGAGAAAGGTAATCTCTCTGTCTTTCATTTTCTCTCATGTTTTGTGTTCCCGACCTGCTGTAAATTTCACTGAGTTATGTAGTGTGGTTGATTTGATTCTCGAGCTGTTCATATGCTCCTGGAGGAAATTGCTTGGGAATGATACAGAAAATATGAATTTCTGATTATTTAATTTAACATGCACTATTTTTTTTTATAGCAAGAGTCGGCAGTTCAAATCTGCCAGGCGCTTCTTGGAAACTCTATGGATGGGGCAGTTCTACTCTGTTCTGTAGGGTCGCTATGAGTTGGAATCGACTCGAAGGCAGTGGTTTGGGTTATAGCAAGAGTGGAAACCCTGGTGGCATAGTTGTTAAGTGCTATGGCTGCTGACCAAAATGTTGGCAGTTCGAATCCACCAGGCACTCCTTGGAAACCTTATGGGACACTTCTATCCTGTCCTATAGGGTTATTATGAGTCAGAATGGACTGCACGGCAAAGGTTTTTTTTTTTTTTTTAACAGTAATAGTTGAAATTTCTGTGATTGAAGCAATTCATTTACCCCAAAATTAGGGATGCATTGAATGTGTATTCAAATATTTTTTGTATTAATGAAGGATTCTGCATTTTTCATAAAGAGTCATTGCACATATTTTTTCAATTACTCAGGTTTTGTTGTCTTGTAAATCTTCCCATAACCATTATAAATTTATAGATTTTTTTTATGTTTTGCTATCTCTTTGTGCAATGCCTAGTCAATTACCATTACCTGAGATTTTCTTCCGATATGTTTTCATTTTATGCAGAAACTAAATTTAAATTTAACTAAAAAAAAGAACCATTGCCATCCAGTTGATGCCAACTCATAGCGACCCCATAGGTCAGAGTAGAACTACCCCATAGGGTTTCCAAGGAGTAGCTGGTGGCTTTGAGCTGCCAACCTTTTGGTTAGCAGCCATAGCACTTAGCCACTAGGCCACGAGGTTTTCCATTAAAGATGATAGATATTTAAAATCGTCTTATTATGGCAATTTCTTTCATTATGTTTATAATATGCATACAGCAAGTTTGAATATTTTAAATCTGTTGAAAACAGTAACTAATTCCAGTGGTCAACTTACAGAAAATTCTATAGAAATAATGTCTTTAATTCTTTTTAAAAACTCTGAAATTATTTATGCTGACAAGTATTTGTCGTTGTTGTTGTAGTTGTCAGGTCCCTTTGAGTCAACTTTCGACTCTTAGCGAACCCATGAGACAAAGCAGAACTGCCTCATAGGGGGTTTTTTTGAGCTCTAATTTTTATGGAAGCATATCAACAGGTCTTTCTTCAGAGACAGACATTGGATGGGCTCAAACCACCAATATTTCAGTTAGCAGCCAAGAACATAACCGTCGAGCCACCAGGGCTTCTCAAGTATTTGTAATGTACCTCAAAATATTTTTAATCATGATGAATAACAAAAATATATAAAATTTATCATCGTTCCTAACAGTGACTCAGAAAGGAGAAAAACACCCCCCAAATGAAAGCAACACCAATTAAATCTTATCTGTTGTGATTTTAAGTCACTTTGAAAGTCCCATCTTTAAATATACTTAATAATCAGAAAAAAACTTTTTTTTTTTTTTTAAATTCATACTCTTTAGTTCCCCAAATAGGAAAATTTCTCATTATAATCATTTTAGGTTTATTAATTTTAGGTCAAAATACTATTTAAAAAGAAAAAAAAAAGTTTAATCAGAGGATACTATCTTTGCTTAATTATGTATTACTTTATTTAATATACTGTTTGACGTATATAGGTTCCTCAGGGACACCTCTATGATATTTTCCCTCAGTATATAGGAGGAATTATATATGGCCAAATGTCATCCTTATGAAGCACTAGTGGGTCTCTATCCTGTGCCTGAAGTGTGTGTATGTCTGCAGTTGGTGACATCCATAATCAGTCTTAAGAAAAAAAAATTTTTTTGTACTTTAGATGAAGGCTTACAGAACTAGCTTCTCATTAAACAGTACACATATGGTTTTATGACATTGGTTAACAACCCCACAACATGTGAACACTCTCCCTTGTTGAACTTGGGTTCCTTATTACCAGCTTTCCTGTCCCCTCCTGCCTTCTAGTCCTTGCCCCTGGGCTGGCGTGCCCCTTTAGTCTCATTTTGTTTTATGAGCCTGTCTAATCTTTGGATGAAGGCTGAACCTCAGGAGTGACCTCATTACTGAGCTAAAAGTATGTCCGGGGCCAGTAAGTCTGGTCTTTTTTGTGAGTTACAATTTTGTTCTACATTTTTCTCCAACTGTGTTCAGGACACTCTATTGTGATCCCTGTCAGAGCAGTCAGTGGTGGTAGCTGGGCACCATCTGGTTGTACTAGATTCAGTCTGGTGGAGGCCGTGGTAGTTGTGGTCCATTAGTCCTTTGGATTAATCTTTCCCTTATATCTGTAGTTTTCTTCATTACTCTTGCTCCTGAAGGTGTGAGACCAGTGGAGTATCTTAGATGGCCACTCACAAGCTTTTAAGACCCCAGATGCTACTCACAAAGTAGAATGTAGAATATTTTCTTTATAAACTATGTTTGTTGATTGAGCTAGATGTCCCCTGAAACCATGGTCTCCCAGCCCTCAGCCCAACAATTACTTCCCTCAGAAAGTTTGGATGTGTCCCTGCAGCTTCCATGACCCTGCCTTGTACGAGTTGTGCTGGCTTCCCCAGTATTGTGTACTGTCTTACCCTTCACCAAAGTTACCACTTATCTGCTATTTAGTGAAAATTCATGTATTCTTATTGTAAGAAGTAAAATCTGTAGTTAAAATGTATCTGGGAAGTACATTTAAGGTCAAACCCATTATCTTTGCTGTAAGATGCCAACCTATGGGACTTAATTGTAGTCCTTTAAAGTATGCAGACATATGGTCTGGAATGATGATATGATATTCTCAAAACCAATATAGTCCTTCCGTGGTTGTTTGATCATCCCATTGCTAATTCTTAATTACCACTACCTTTCTGGGCTCTCAAAGTGTTCCATCTATAAGTTTGAAAACACGAACTTTATGGACCAAATGCCTTGCTATGGCCCCATACCAGATGCCTGCCAGAAATTCACCTCATTGCTGCTATATCCTCTGCCATGTTGAATTTCTTGAAACCTTCAGCTGGGCCTCCTCAAATCCTGCCTTCTTTGTCCCACTCAAAATGTGTGGGTTGGTTGCAGGTTTGATCCTCTCTCTTCTGAGATGAAACATGTTAATACCAATATAAACAGTCCTATATTCAGAAATGACTTCATTTGAAAAGACAGTCCCAAAATGACTAATGTCATTAGGTTCCGTCTGGTCACTTCCGACCCATAGATACCCTGTAGGACTGAGAAGAACTGCCCCATAGGGTTTCCAAGGAGTGGCTGGTGGATTTTAACTGCTGAACTTTTGTTTAGCAGCCAAGCTCTTGACCACCATGCCACCAGGGCTCCTAATGATTAATACTGTTTTAAAATGTCAATCTCCAATTGCAGCTATTTCTACCATATGTGGAAGCCACAGAAGGAGAGAATAGGGGAAAAAATACTGAATCCCCAGTGAGGGTGTTGTTCAACACAGAAGCTGATTACAGTTCAGCTAAGGAGAGATTAGAAATGCTGATGAAAATATGAGAAGCAGAGGAATCCTTGCCTCGACAGCATATGCATTTTTCACAACTGACCATTGTGTAAAATAAAAATGTTTTCAGAGACTCAACTCCAGAAAACTGCTCGATTTGTTCCTCCTCAAAAAAAAAAAAAAATTGCCATTGAGTCGATTCTGACTCATATATTCACTCCAAAAGACAGAGTTAAACTGCTCCATAGGGTTTCAGAAGAGCAGCTGGTAGATTTGAACTGCCAACCCTTTGGTTAGCAGCCAAACTCTTTATCACTGCACCACCAGGGCCCTGGAAACCCTGGTGGCATAATAGTTAAGAGCTACAACTGCTAACCAAAAGGTCAGCAGTTTGAATCCACCACGTACTCCTTGGAAACCCTATCGGGCAGTTCTACTCTTTCTTATAGGGTCACTATGAGTCAGAATAGCCTTGAAGGCAACTTTTTTTTTTTTTTTTTGCCAGAGCTCTGGGTTCTCCTCAGAGGTACCTAAATAGACTGAGCTGCAGTGAATTTAATAAATATATATATAAATAGTACTTTTATAGTGGAAAAAGTAATGCAAAATAATAACATTTATTTCTCAATTTACCTTTGCTTAAAGGAGAAAATGCATATGATTTTGAAAGTATACTATCTTTAGAGACCTTTCATCATGTATCCATTGTGTTATAACTACACCGCTTTTTGTTTTTTTTTTCTGAATACCCGTGTTAACATAGCCTGGCAGACATTCAATAGCAAACTGTGTTTCAGCAATGAATTTATAATGTTGTAGCACGAACAATCTCCTGAATGTTGTATGCTTGTATATATGATGGAAAAATCGATAACATGGATAAATGTGTAACAAAGTAGCTATACACATTTTGGGCAAGGTGCAGTTAGGTAATAGGAACTGAAGTTGCATTCCTAGGGCAAATAATCCTGTGCTTAATAGAATGTTATAACATATATTTCATTTATTTACTAACAAAAAATCAATACCGAAGCTAAAAGATAAGTATACACCTTCACAATATATTATACTATATATAATTCAAATATGTATTTGTCTATTTTTAATAGAGAACAGTATAAAGGGATGTTCTGTGATATACATGGTTAAAATAGTATGTTAAAATATATTTTTCTGTCAATTTGGAGAAATTTGACAAATAGGCACATAATACAATTGCATGGAAATACATTATCTAGGATACTTTTCATTTTACTTTTATTAATAAAAAACAAGTAATTCGTAGTAGTAATATTGGACTTTTTTTCTTCCCAGGATATCTACAGTTTCTGTATAGGACAGATTATGACACCTTCTTCCTTAAGGTGAGTCTGAGCTTGGGTTTCATTCAAAGTGGTATTTTGAGGGCTAGAAATATTTTTTAATACACTGTTGGAGCCCTGGTGGGGCAGTGGTTAAGAGATTGGCTGCTAACCAAAAAGGTCGACAGTTTGAATCCACCAGCCACTCCTTGGAAAGCCTAGGGGCAGTTCTATTCTGTCCTGTGGAGTCACTATGAGTCAGAATTCACTTGACAGCGATAGGTCTGGTCTGATCTGGTCTATTGAAGACATTCTATAAGTAAAATTGTCTTGGAGTAGATACACATGATTGCTCATTAGTTGGGATAATAGATCAAGGAATCTTATTTTATGTATAAAAACTTCTATTTGTCCAACAGTGTTACTTTTAGACTCTAGAGGATAATTATTGCCCATTACTGGGTAAAAAACATGTAACTTGCTATTTTGATTAAAATTTGGAAATTTATTGATCACAGAAAAAAAAATGTTGTAGAGAAAACATGAGTTATAATAATACAACTAATACAATTAAGGTATTGCCCAGAGCATACATATATAAACATATACACACAAATTAATATCTTTAATTTCTTAAAATACATTAGACTGTATTGATTCTCATGAGTCTCTCCAGACATTTATTATCATGTTGTAAGTATTTTTTGCTCTATTTTTGTCTCTTCTTTAAAATTAGAAGTGTTAGAAGTTATTATTGTAAGGTTTTTTTTTTTTTTTAATTTACTCACATATTTATATATCTTTTGTTTTTTGTCATTCCTTCTTATCAGATCTTCCACCTTATCTATCTACTTGAAATATATTCTTTAGAATTTCCATCAGCAAGGATTTCTTAGTTTTTCTTTGCCTGAAAGTATTTATATTTTGATCTCATTCTTGAAAAACAGTTTTTCTGAGATTGTGAATCTATATTGTTAATAATATATCTGACTGCAGTGAAGATTTTATTCTATTGTTTTCTGACATCCAGTTATTAAAGAAATCTCTTTTAATTTTTATAATTTTCCTGTAAAGAAATCCCATTCAATTCTTCTACAAATTGTTTAATAGTATTTTCTTCTTTGCTCTTATGTTTAATTCAAACTTTTTTTTTTTTTTTTTTTTAACTGTGTGGTTGTGATTTCACTCTGTGTTGTTCCTACTGGTTTTAGCTCATGGTGCCTTATTTTCCTGTGTGCTTGTAATTTTTTGTTGTTGTCGTTGTTACTACAACCTCACATGTACAGAATGGTATATATGAGAACTCTTTGAGCCCAGACTAGAAATGCTGTTCTTAAAGTATTTGTTTCTACTAATTACTCGGGGACACTATCAACCCAGGACCACGGAAATGCTTTGATTTAGTTTTTGTTTTTTATAATTTATTTTACTTTGTTGCTCTTGTTGAGAATATACACAGTAAAACATACGCCGATTCAACAGTTTCTACAAGCCACAATTCAGTGATGTGGATTACATTCTTTGAGTTGTACAACCATTCTCACCTTCCTTTTCTTAGCTGTTTCTCCCCCATTAACATAAACTCACTGCCCCCAGGGTTCCTACTTAACAGATAACAAGATTTTGGATCTCAGATTTATAAAGAGGACCAAGTTGCTGTTATTTGCTCTGAAGTTTTTTGTTTTTTCTTCGCATGTTGTTTTTCGACCTTGTTGACACAAAAGACAAGACTGTGTATTTCCTTTCAGACCTGTCTTTCGCTTGAGGTTTATTTCTCATACACTGAATGTGTACCCTTTGGTCCTCAGCTTTATGGACAGTCTTCTGTTAATATTTTCCTCTATGGGTGGATTGTAAAAATTATCTCATGAGCTTTGTATTTCATGAAGCAATCAAAATGAAAGCTTAAGATTTTTCAAAGTTTGGTAGAAATTCTCGTGATGCAAGCTTTCATAGTGACTTATATCTCAGGATTCCTGCTTTTACTTTGACTTTAGTCTTTACAGATTTCTTTCTTGATAGATCAAATATTGTTCTAAGTGCATATAAAATTGTGTTTATGTACACATCATTTTAATTGTTTTTTATCTTTTTATCAGTAAGGTTAATCTGGATGTACACTTTCAGTATACTGTTTTAGGAGCAGAACACCAAGGATCTTTGCTTTGTAAAAAGGTCAGCAGTTCAAATCCACTAGACACTCCTTGGAAACCCTATGAGGCACTTTTAATCTGTCCTACTTTTATCTTTATAGGGTAGCTATGAGTTGGAATCAACTCGACAGCAGTGGGTTTGGTTTGGTTTTCGTCTGTAAAAATGCTAATACTTGATTCTTTACATTTTGCAGACACGATACACAGTGATATTTTTTTTTTCTTTTGACTCAAAAACTGACCTCTGCTAAAACTTTACTTCAAACTAGTTTTCTACCTCTAAACATCTCCAATGTTTTCACTCCATAAGCTTGGCATACTTCTGTAACTTCTTTTTCTCTTCCCTGAAGCAAGAATCTTTAACACATTAATCTTGCTAAACTATTAAGCTCAGTCAACAGGATAAGTGAGTATGGCTTTTGTTTGATTCTGCCTTTGAGGAAAAGAGTCTAATTTGTGTTCCTCTTCCAGACAGTCTTCCTAATTTTTTTAGATTTTTGAAACACAGTATTAATTTTGTAGTCTTTAGGATTCTTGTAATTATCTTTACTCCATATTATTTAACAAAGTAGGCAATTCATAAAATGCCCATTTGGCCTCTCTAATGATATGACCAGTAGGTAGTTGAAAAAGGGGTTAAAATTGAGCAGGGTGTGTACACAAGTCTTCTTTTTACCCATGTGAAACATGATTAAATTAAGCAGGTGTTTTGTTTTTTTTTTTTTGGCATTTCCTGGCATAAAGATTTCAAATGTTTTCTTGATTAATTTTGGAGATCGGTACTTCCCCACTGGTTTAAATAAGCCACATTCATTTGTGGAAATAGTATTACATTATTCATGTACTATGCTCTTTAAGATAATTTTTTTTTAACTTTAAAATGCTACACATTCCATTTCTCTCTCTCTTTTTTTTTTTTTCCAAAAAAGATAATGTGAAAATGCCATTACAAAAATATTCAATTCATGACAGGCAGTCTTTTGTGGGAGGGAGATTTTCAAACAAATTTTAATCCATCAATTTTGAATTCATTTTCATAAGCTGTTCCTTTAATTGTATTTCCTACTTCCTGCATTTCAGGTACCCCAGCTACTCAAGGCTAAGCCACAGCAGTCAATAACAAAGTACTAAATGGAAAAAAACAAAACAAAACAAAACCATTTTATTGAAATGCAGTTGGATTAGCCACATTCAGAAGAGATATTTTACTGAACTGCTATATGTTGTATGCAATGTTAGCCCACAGAAAATTTTAACTTCCTAATCCTTTCATCACTGCAGCTCTATCACCTCAAATTACCTCTTTGTCATTTCGGATAATAAAGATGCCTCAGGAATTGAATGGTTATCCTCTTGCTCCTTTTCTTCATATCCATACATGATATTACAGTGGTAAGCAATTTTCAGTTCAAAATATCTTAGTTTTGATATAAATATGATAACATCTATGAGCACCATAACCTCTCCAGGTACATCAGTACCAAAAACCCAAAATAACCCACTGCCTTCAATTCGATTTGGACTCATAGCGACCCATAGGACAGAGTAGAACTGCCCCATAGAGTTTTCAAAGAGCGCCTGGCAGATTTGAACTGCTGACCTCCTGCTTAGCAGCCGTAGCTCCTAACCACTGCGCCACCAGGGTTTCCTCAGTACCAACACCACAGTGCAATTCCTCAACCTTCAGCCTCAAGTTAAATTTGGCAAAACTTTTGAAAGGATGGTCTCTTGAAGTTCTCAGCTTCCAGTTTCTGTATTTCCATTACTTTCCATAAAATTAGCAAGTAAATATTTGCTTAAATATTAAATAAATAAACATTAACAAATATTTCTATGTGCATATATAGAGAGGTACTAAGTTCATTTTTTTTTCAGATGTAAAACAATAAGACTGAAAATGCCTCCTTGATTTTGTTCAAGAAATGAAAGTACATCCGTAGCCTGTGGATTTTAAGGCTACTGGGGAAGTTAAGTCATGAGGCACGAAGCATAGTGATTTTTATTTAAGGAATTACTGTTATTCTCAGAATGAGACTGGAATAGATAACCTCCAGTCATCTCTATCACTTATCTATTGCCCTAAATGCTGCAAGGAAAAAAAAAAAAGAAAGAAAGAAAAAGCATTGCAATTCTCAAACTTCGTATACTCAGAATCCCCTTACTTTCTTAAAACTCACTGAGGACCTCAAAGAGTTTTGCTTATGTGAGGTTTATCTACTGGCATTTACTGTATTAGAAACTAAAATTTAGAAATATATGTCAATTCCTTTTACCTATTGCTTGAAGCATAAATAATAATTTTTATGAAAAATAACCACCTTTCAAATAAGGCAAAACTAGTAAGAAGGGTAGAAAACCCCAGTGGTGTAGTGGTTAACTGCTACAGCTGCTAACCAAAGGGTCGGCAGTTCGAATCTGCTAGGCGCTCCTTGGAAACTCTACGAGGCATTTCTACTCTGTCCTATAGGGTCACTAGGAGTCAGAATCGACTCTACGGCACTGCGTTTGGGTTTTGTAGTAAGAAGGGTAGTAGTGCTTTGCATTTTTGTTAATTTCTTTAATATTTGACTCAGTGGAAAACAGCTTGATAATCATACCTGCTGTAGCTTCGGGCAACTACACTTCTGAAAGAATGAGACATCAAAGATAAACCAGGTCTTAATATTATTTTGAAAATAGTTTCAAACTCACAGATCTGCTGCAAAGATGTCAAGGATTCCCTGGGGTCCCCAGTCCACACTTTGAAAACTGCTGACTTTGTGACTTAAAACAAAAACATTTCCATGAGTTTACAGGCTGCCTAGGCAGCTCTGCCAATCTGGGCTGGGCTTGGTTGATCTCACTTGGTTTATTCATGAGTCTGCAGTCAGCTATTTGGGCTGTTCAGAGACTGGCTGTTCTAGGATGGCCTAGGTTGGGGTGATTGGCCCTTAGTTTCTCCAGTAGGCTAACCTGGGCCTGTTGCCATGGCAGCAAAGGCAGGGTCCAGGACAGAGAACTGAAGCCTGAAAGGCCTCTCCAGGCCTTGGTTTAGAACTTGCACACTATTATTTCTTCTGCATTCTTTTGCCCAAAATATGCATATTAAAAGGCTAGCCTAGATTCTTGTGTGAGAAATAGATTCCAGCACTTGAAGGGGGTTGTAAGGTCACATTGAAAGGAGAGCGGATACAAGGAGGGGTTAAGAATTTGGAATATTTTGTCAGTCCATCTACCACAACATCCCATATTCCCAACACAAACACAAGGTGAAAATATTTCTTTGTCTCATTCTTAATGCTTCAACTGTTGCACACTGTGGATACCTGAAAGGAGACATCTAAAATTCATGAGTTTGGGCTGGACACAGTAAAAGCCAAAATATTCCTTCTTATTAGTCCAACCAGGGCTTGAGAGATGGACACATGCTAAATAATATGAAATTGATAACTTTTCTAATTTCTTAATTTAAAGTGAGGAATGTAAATAATTCAATTATTTGAATGAGAAATGTATGTATGGGCATAACCAGGAAAATCTCTCACTCTAGTGAAACTATATTGGAAGCCAAATATTAATAAACATACTATGGATATATGATCAAAAATTCATTTACAGGTGTGATGCACTCACAATTTGTCCCTATTTCTAAATAGTCAGGAGGCCATTAAAGAAAGGGAACCAATCACTCATAGTGATTCCTCCACAAATATCACATTCTTCTGATCAGAGCCTGAACACAGAAGACACTCCCAGGGCGTTAGCACATGGGAGGCAGCTTTTATTACTTCCAGCAAGCAGACCGCACAGCAGAACAAAATGTGGATCCATTTTCAAGTGTCTCCCTGAGTCGAAAAGGCTGTGTGGGCAGAGACGAAAAACTCTTCTACACGTACCCCACTTTGTACGGTAAATAAGTGACTCAGTTGGCATTCACTAAGCCAGTCCTCCCTGGCTAAACTTAGTCACGTGGATTGAAAACTATGAACATGCTTCCACTTAGCACCATATTGAAGGCCTCCAAATGTCCCTCCCCCAGGCATTTTTATATGCCAAAGCTTATGTGACAACCTACATGGAGTGCAATGTAGATTTTTCCTGCCTGACCATCCTGAAACCTAGCCCAGAAAGACATCTTTTTAACTCTGTTTCTTATTTAGACAAACCACTAGGCTTGGGAGGCTGGGAGGGGAGTAGGAGGTGGTTAGTTCCAAAGCCTAAAGATGCTAGGAGGCAGAAATAGAAAAGACCATAGTTGCTTAAGGACTGCTTCCTCACAACAAAGATGCGAAATAGCCAAAATACATATGATGAGCACATTACCTTCTCATAAGCAGACCAAAAGACATCAGTGTTGTTTTCTGATTATCAAAGGAGATGATAGAGGTCAGATGAATGAAGATATAATGATATCAGCTAAGAGAATCTCACTGAATTGTGTGACTTATTATCTTTTTCAACAGAACAGAAAATACTTAAAGTATGCACACTACACCTCTCTCCACTTCATGGATAGCCAGACCATTAAGAACGGAAATAACAAAATCTTACACCTCAGGTTTCCTTTTCTCTGGATCAAGTGTTACATACTCAAATATCTAGAATCAAATAGGTAATGTGAGTCATGCAGTGGTAAAATAAGATGAAATAGTGGGGTGATTATAACAAACTGGAAACAGCCTTCCCATCTAAATGGGGCTAGCTATTACTCAGTTCCAGCCAATTATTGCAAGTGGTAATGAAAGCCAATTATTAACTGTATATTCTGATTTTTCAAAAAAAGTATGCAGGAATCCAGATACTTACCTGAAATTCCTGCTGTTTCACAGATTGCATGAACAGAGCAAACCTTGTTGGGACCTAGTTTCTTCCACAGGTGGCCAGCATTCTCAAACCTAGATCATTTGAGTCATTGTGAATGTTGTCATGACGTTCCCCTTTTTGAGACCTTGTTCTAATGGATATATTACCTCACTGATGAGGTTAATATATTCATACATATTACAATCTAATTTGCTCTGTCTTTAAAAAGCTATGCAATATTTTGCTCTCATTCGTTAATGTGTGGGAATATTTTAAACAAAGAAATAACACTCAAAGCTCAGCAAAAAAACAGAGACAGAGGGAATGGGAGAGAGACATAGACAGATAAGAATTTGTATCGATTTGCATGCAGGCAGGTTTGCCCACCATCCCACTGGGTATGTCCCACAGTGAACCTAGGAGTGAAATGGGAGGTGTTAATCTGCTCCTCCCTCACCTATTATTAGTTCCCATGTATGAACGTTTCATCACACTGAATATGATTCCAGTGCTTAATATGAATGTATTTCATACATAATGCTTAAACCAAAATTGATTAGATTTGTTACTCAACAAGAAAGGCACATTTGTTTATAATGTGAAATGGAGAAACATTGGCTATGATGGATTCAATTTGAGATAGAATGTTGATCTTATTTCTCCCATATTTCTTTATACATATTTTGTGCTTTAGTTGGTGTCTTCAAATTTAATGACTGCATAAAACGTGGTGGTCTTAGATACCAAGGACAATTTTGCATCCTTTCAAATGTACTACATTGAGAGTCAGGAAACCTAGGGTTACTCTTGGACCTACCAGTAGTTAAATCAGTCATTCGATCGCTCTAGCACTGATGTTTTCTCCTTCAGCATAAAGTAGTGGTTGGATGGACAATCTTAATACTTCTTCCTAGATTGAATAGTCTATGATTATCATCTTGATTTTTAGGTCATCTTTTCATAATTTAATAAACAATACAAGATGTTTAGGACCACCATGTGAATGATAAACATTTCCTCAGAATTACAATGTAACTAATATTCTCTTGGAGTCCTGGTGGCTCAGTGGTTAAGAGCTCAGCTGCTAACCAAAATGCTGGCAGTTGGAGCCCACCAGCCACTCACTGGAAACCCTATGGGGCAGTTCTACTCTGTCCCGTAGGGTAGCTGTGAGGCGAAATTGACTTGACACCAACTGATCACTATTCTTTTGGGAAGCAATTTATGAGCATTATTATATATATATTTTTTTTATTATATTGAATCAATTTTTCAGTCCTGTCTCTTTAACCTCATTTTTAAAAGTATCAACCCAATGCTTTGTTCATCATAAGTTTCTCGACAAGTATTTGTAAATCAATGATTGATGATGCCTGTGAATGTTTTCTTTTAATGTGCTTTATCCTACATAGTAATGTCTGTGAAGCTAATTATACTCACTAATATTAATATAGCTTATAAGATTCATATGATGAATAGGCAGCAAAATAAAGACAACATGGCTATAATCTTTTTTATTCACCATCATACTGATTTTAACTTCTGTTTTGTTCTACAGATACAAATATCATACACATTGATCAAAATCAATTTTTATTTTTACAAATTAGTATGACGTTTCAAGAAGTGCAAACCTAAAGTACAATGTTTTTTATTCTGTTACTTAATAGGTGAATATACTTGGGCAAATTATTTAAATATCTGAGCCTTCTTTGTCTTTTCTGTAAAATGGCACATAACTTACTACCATCTTTTTCCTCCTCTCTCATAAAAGTCATTGTCATTAAGATGATATTTACAACACAGGAAAAAAAAAAACCCTGGGATTTTCAATGAACTGTTTTTAATAGAATTATGTTGTTGTTTTGTGCAAATAGATCTTTTTTACCAGGAAGCCACTGCTGGGTTCTAACTCCCAATCTTTTAGTTAGTAGCTGAGCATTTAACCATTGCACCACCAGTTCTCCTTAACAGGATTGTAGACACATCAAATATCTGTCTATGTCAAGAGCTATTTGTAATTAAGAAATTTGATTTTTACATTAATGGTCATTTCTAAACTATCCATCCAAATACAGTTAAATACAATTAAAATTAACCTCTAGTTACTTTCTATTCTGTAATCATTATACTTTCACAGCCCTTTTTATTGTTAGTGAGATTTACACACATTCATAAATGAGTAAAAAGAAAACTCTGAGCCAGAATCTAATTGCAGTACAGCTATCCTATAAACCCCCTCATTAGATGTAGATAAAGTGTCATCATTAATATCATGGGCACCAGTTCTAAATTAAATAAGTGGCATCCCCTTTGTGGAAGAAAATGAATCTAGACCAAATAATAAGTTAATTAGTAATTTTCAAGAAATATTTGAACAGGTTCTTCTGTTATCTTTTGTTTTGGGACTTAGCCTCCTGACACTTTTTAAGGCAGGAAATCTAATAGCCAAAAGAAGCTGAAAGAAAATTTTGTGCTCTCACACCGGTAGAAAACTTTACTCTGCAGGTTTTTACCAGATCAGTTTTCTGACCAATTAGTTGAAAACCAATCTCTATGTATTTAAACAGGCTATTTTCAAAGCATGTTTCCAATATAGCTGTGAAAGAAATGGGTGAGATATTCTTGCATTTAAGAAAACATTTGCAACATTGCCGAGATCACCTAGGAAAACTGCATTGAGAAGCTACTTCCCAATAATAGGGTTGCTGTGTCTTGTATGTGTTTGTCAGCTGTTTGTGGGGGAAGGGGAGGAGACTTTAATTTCAAGGGGAGCAGCACTGACAGTAGCCCGTGTGTATTAAGTGTAGACTCCACAGAGCCATTATCGGGACACAAGTTGGTATTCATTTCTAACTCTGGCTGAGCTCAGAGAGTCTGCTTCCCACACATTTCCAGCATGAACTTCACCTTTTCTCATCTACTGTTCCCATAAGTGATGATAGCAGATCCAGCTCTTCACTCAAATTAGCTCTGCACTGATTTTGGTATTCCTCCCTTTCTCATGGCTCATTCTCTGTGTTTCATTTCTATCTTTTTAAACTTGACATTGACATTTACATTTGCCTTAAACCATGACAGGACCTGATACAGTTGAAGACCTTTTCAAATCTATAGTTATTGTATTTAATTGATTGTTTCACTCTAATGGTGAACAAATCAAACTGTCTGGTACTATTGAAGTAAACATTGATAAAAGCTTATATAAGTACAGAATGAATCAACTCTTTATTACTAGTGATAAAGGAGAATAAAAATATTTGACATAAATTACACTTGCCTTTAGAAAGTATAACCTGTTGTGGTGAGGCAATTCCAACTCATAGCAACCCTAGAGGACAGAATAGAATTGCCCCACAGGGTTTCCAAGGAGCAGCTGGTGGATTCAAACTGCCTACTCTCTGGCTAGCAGTCATAGCTGTTAACCACTGTTTCACAAAGGCTCCAAAAAGGCATAGAAAGTATAATTAGAAAGTATAGTAAACTTTTATTGCACATGAGTATATCTTAGATTATTCAATAAATTTAAAAATCATTTATTGGAAATCTACTCAATGATGACATGTAGCTATATTTTGAAATTAAAAAAATATAATTTCTATAAATTTTGAAAAAAATTATGAATTAAAGAGGAGCAGTTATTTTAGTTGATGCCAGAGTAAAGAATTGACTCAGGTAGTGCAATGGTTAAGCACTTGTCTGATAACTGAAAGGTCAGCAGTTCGAACCCACCAGCAGCTCCATGAATGAAAAGGCCTAGATATCTGTTCTCTTAAAGACTATACCCTACAAAACCCTATGGGGCAGTTCTATTGTGCCATATAGGGTTGCTATGAGTCAAAATTGACTCAATGGCACACAATAACAACATATATATATATATATATATATATATATGAGTGAGTGTGTGTGTGTGTGTGTGTGTGTATGAATATGTACCAGGTTGTCGTTGTTTTGTATCTCATTTAATAAAAAAAAAAAAATCTCAAAGGCAGGTATTAATGTACCAATATTTAAATGAAGAACCTGGAAATTAAAACCTTCCCTGAAATCTCACAGCTAGTAAGTAGAAAAGCCAGGATGCAAATCCAAATCTGTCTGGTTTCCACATTTTTTTTCTAAAGAAGATGCAAAAAGGAAGTGATATTTGGAAATGAATCTTTCAGGATTATTAGAAGTCAATTAAGCAGTTAAGACAAAAGAAATTTCAGGCATAGAAAACAGGTCCACGTGATAAGGTATATGGCATAATTTAGGAAGTGAGTTGTGGTTAGATGTTCAGGTGCTGTCGAGTGGATTCTGACTTATAGCAACCCTAGGTACAAGAAAACGGAGCACTGCCTAGTCCTGCACCATCCTCACAAACGTTGCAGTGTTAGAGGCCATGGTTGTAGCCACTGCGTTAATCCATCTCTTTGACAGTCTTCCTCTCTTTCACTGACCCTCACTTTACCAAATGTGATGTCCTTCTCTAGGGACTGGTCTCTCCTGATAACATGTCCAAAGTAGGTGAGATGAAGTCTTGCCATCCTCATTTCTAAGGAGGATCTTGGCTGTATGTCTTCCAAGACAGATGTGTTCATTCTTCTGGCAGTGCCTAGAATATTTAATACTCTTTGCCAATACCATAACCCAAAGGCATCAATTCTTCTTCTGTCTTCCTTATTTATTGTACAGCTTTCTCATGCACATGAGACAATTGAAAATACCATGGTTTGGGTCAGTCACACCTGAGTCCTCAAAGTGACATCTTTGATTTTTAATGCTTTAAAGAGGTCTTTTGCAGAAGATTTGCCAACTGCAATAAGCTGTTTGATTTCTTGACTGCTCCTTCCAAAGAGATTGATTGTGAATCCAAGTAAAATGAAACCCTTAACAACATCAATCTTTTCTCTGTTTATCATGATGTTGCTTATTGGTCTAATTGTGAGGATTTTTGTTTTCTTTATCATAAGATATAATCCGTACTGAAGGCTGTAGTCTTTGTTCTTCATCAGTAAGTGCTTCAAGTCCTCTTCACTTTCAACAAGCAAGGTTGTGTCATCTGCATATTGCAGGTTGTTAATGAGTCTTCTTCCAATCTTGATACTGTGTTCTTTTTCATAAGGTCCAGCTTCTCGGATTATTTGCTCAGATTGAATAAGTATGGTGAAAGGATGCAACCCTGTCACACAGCTTTCCTGATTTTCAACCATGCAGTTTCCACTTGTTCTGTTTGAATGACTGCCTATTGGTCTATGTACAGGTTCCACATGAGTGCAAATAAGTGTTCTGGAATTCCAGTTCTTTCCAATATTATCCATAATTTGTTATGATCTACACAGTCAAATGCCTTTGGTTAATCAATAAAACACAGGCAAACATCCTTCTAGTTTTCTCTGCTGTCAGCCAAGATCCACCTGACATCAGAAATGATAGCTCTCATTCCATGTCCTCTTCTGAATTCAGCTTAAATTTATGTCATTTCCCTGTTGATGTACTGCTGCAACCATTTTTGAAATATCTTCAGCAAAATTTTATTTGTGTGTGATTGTAATGATATTGATCGATAATTTCCACATTCCATTGGATCTTCTTTCTTTAGAATGGGCAAGTATGAGGATCTCTTCCAGTTGGTTGGCCAGGTAACTCTGTTCCAAATTTCTTGGCATAAACAACTGAGTGCTTCTAGCATTGTATCTGTTTGTTGAAACTCTCAATTGGTATTCCATCCATTTCTGGAGTCTTGTTTTTGGCCAGTGCCTTCAGTGCAGCTTGACTTATTCCTTCAGTACCATTGGTTCTTGATCATATGCTTCCTCCTGAATTGGTTGAATGTTGACCTGTTCTTTTAGGTATTTCTTCCATCATCATTTGATGGCCCTTTGTTGTTCAAAATTCTGCCCATCTAACCCTTCAATATTGCAGGTTGAGGCTTGAATATTTCATCAGTGCTTTCTGCTTGATAAATGCTAAGTATGTTCTTCCATTTTGATTTTCTAACATCGGGTCTTTGCATATTTTATTATAGTACTTTACTTTGTCTTCTTGAGCCACTCTTTGAAATCTTCTGTTTAGCTCTCTTACTTCATCATTCCTTCATTTCGCTTTAGCTACTCTTCATTTAGGAGTAAGTTTTAGAGTCTTTTCTGGCATCCATTTTAGTCTTTTTTTTTATCCTTTTAATGACCTTTTGCTTTCTTCATGTATGAAGTGGGTACCCCCCTAAAAAAAAAAAAGTTGCTATTGGGTCGATTTCAACTCATAGCAACCCTATAGGACAGAAGAGAACTGCCCCGTAGGGTTTCCAAGGAGTGCCTGGTGGATTTGAACTGTTGACCTTTTGGTTAGCAGCTGTAGCTCTTAACCACTACGCCAAAGTGAGTAGGCTCTCATAATTATAATATTGAATCCTGGTATGGCATCCCTGCAGAGTATGCTGAACATGAAGACCGGAGCTAAGTTGTAAAACAGCTAACATGGAATAGCAAGAACTAGAAATCACCAAAAGGTTTTCAGTAAGGGAATAGAATTATCATAAGTCAGCTGTTTCAAAGATAACACTAATAACAATATGGAGGATCAAGTGTAGGGATTAGCGTTCACTGGCATGACAATTAATATTATAATCCTGTGCGGCAGTGGTTAAGATCTTGGCTGCTAACCAAAAGGTCAGCAGTTTGAATCCACCACCTGATCCTTGGAAACTCTATGGGGCAGTTCTACTGTGTCCTATAGGCTCTCTGTAAGTCGGAATGGACTCTATGGCGACCAGTTTGTTTGCAACAGCACTGACAAAAGATAATCTGCTTCTGAGAACGCTTATATTAGTCAGGAGAATGAGCTTCTGATTCAAATAAATCGCCAATTTCTGCTTTGTCCCCCAAATACAGAGTGTTTTAAATGATTAAATGTGAAAACTCGCAAAGCATGTATACCTATCCCTGACAACCAGTGAGTCTCCAGAAATATTAATCACTTTTGCTGTTGCTTTGTGTTGGTAATAGGGCTTAATTTCTTCATTCAACAAATGTTCGTTTGTTATTGAGAGCTTAAGTTGTGCCTGGAACTGTCTGGGAACTGGGGAAGTTGCAGTGAACAAAACAGATAAGTTTCTTGCTCTCAAGGGCTTACATTCTAGATGAGGAAGAGGAGCCAGAAAAAAAAAAAAAAATGGTGAGAAAAAAGATCAGCAGACAGATGCCATGGGCATTTCTGAAATGTTATTGGTAGAGCCTTATATGCACTGTACTGTAAGATGCGGGGTATCAGGAGTGAGTGCAGCAGTGTCAGTACACACTGGACACCGAGATATGCACCTGAGACAGCAGGGCAGAGGCACCGTGCTGTCATTAGCCAAAATAAGACATAAGGTTAAAGAGCACACCTAGGCAGAGTTGAGGAGAAGGACAGAAAATAAATTTGATTTAGGACATTACTGAGCTGCAGATCATTCAGATAGAGATGGGTGGGTTCTGGAAAGTGGTAACCTACCCCTGGTATGCAATGTTTTTGTAATTGTTAGTTACCATCGAGTCAATTCTGACTCATGGTGACCTCATTTGTGCAGAGTAAAACTTCTCCATAGAGTTTTCAAGGCTGTGAACTTTTGGAAGCAGATACCCAGGCCTTAGTTCCAGGGCACCTCTGGGTGGATTTGAATTAGCAGCTTTTCAGTTAGTAGTGCAGAGCTTAACCATTTATGTTACCCAGGGACTCCTTTGTATGCTAAAGTAAGGCAGAAATTATTTTCGTTTAGTTATCTACGTATCTATCTCCAATTCCCAGCAGAATGCTTGATGCATATTTCATATGTATTCAACAATAATAAATGTATATTTTGGAGAATATTCTATGTGTAACTCCATGCCTCACTTACAACCAAAAACCAAACCAAACCCACTGCCATCTAGTCAATTCTAACTCATAGTGACCCTAGAGTTTAAAAAGATACTGTGAAAAAGAAATCCCTTCTGCTTCCCATCTTTACAGTTACTAGACTATAACTTTTTTACAGATGCAAGTGACAAACTCAAGGTTTTTTGGCTAACTCGTTAGACTTACAGGTTCCATGGGGTAGGAATAGCATTTAAGAATCCTTTTTAAACAATAAAACCAAACCCATTGCCATTGTCAATTCTAACTCATAAAGTGACCCTAAAAGACAGAGTAGAACTGCCCCATTGGGTTTCTAAAGGGCACCTGATTGATTTGAACTGCCAGCCTTTTGGTTAGCAGCTGTAGCTTTTAACCACTATGCCACCAGGGTTTTTAACTATAGCACTGCAAAACTGACATACTTATTAAACAGAGTATGTGTTGATACTTAGCCCACCCCAGTGCCCTCGAGTTGATATTTAGAGAGACTTTAAAAGACCTTCCAATAAGAGGCTCTAAGCTTCTTGCAGTGATGTATTCTTCTTTGTATCCTCCTGGTTTGCCAGGCAGATATTAGGCCCCCGCAAAAAAGTGACTAATTAATCAAAGAAGAAGAAGAAGAAAAAAGAATGTGATTCAAGAGACAAGACAATGGATAAACCCCTAAAAACACTTGATCTGGTTCTGCACACAACCTTATCACAATCAAAATGTTGAATTACATAATTTTATACCTCACTTCTAGAAGTATAATCCTGATTTTAAAACTTGGCTGTATTGAAAATAAAAGTGAATATATCATGTGAAGACATCTTACCGAGATCTCTTGTATATATAACAATGAACATTTTCAAATCAAATTACATAAACTGTAGGCAATGATTTTAAAGCAATTGTACTATATAGCAGAGACTACTTCTTCATAAAGAATGTATTCATATAGAGCAATATAATAGTCTGATAGTGTGGATTGTTTAAACTGGTTATAATTTTTTTTCTAATACTCTGAAAATGGAAAAAAATTCAATTTGCTACTGGAAATTTAATTTCTATCCACTTGATCTATCTCCTTATGTATTTACAAACTTCTCTAGAGACATCTAGTTATTACAATAAGATATACGTAAAATTCAGTGACTAATAGATCTGATTTTTTCTTTTCCTGTTCATAGAATTCGATTTCCAAAGGCTTATCTTCAGGTAAAATAGTTTATTCACTGCTAACCCATTATCAACTTTCTATTTATATTAATTTCCTCTGTCTCTGCAATAAAGCACTATTTTACTGAACAAATTTTCTAATTTTAACTCATTTTTCCTTTTGTAAATATATCTCTAATCTCAAAAATATACAACATAGAACTTTTTTGAAGTATAGCATATTACCCTGAAATAGCCAAAAAAAAACGCTTTCATCCTAAATTTAAAGAAGGAAAAATACGTTATGGTTAAGATTGTGGACTCTGAAACCTACTGCCTGTATTCAGATCCTACATCTATCATTTACCCTTTGCATATCCTTAATATTCTTAATCTCAGTAAGTTTGTTTCTGTGTCTATAAACTGATAATAATAATAATAGCACCAGGGTCTGACTGAGACTAGAAGGACCCTGGTGGTCATGGCCCCCAGACCTTCTGTTAGGCCAAGACGGGAACCATTCCCAAAGCCAACTCTTCAGACAGGGATTGGACTGGACAATGGGATAGAAAAAGATGCTGGTGAAGAATGAGCTTCTTGGATCAAGTAAACACTTGTGACTATGTTGGCATCTACTATCTGGAGGGCAGATGAGAGGGCAGAGGGGGTTAGAAGCTGGTGGAATGGACACAAAAAGAGAGAGTGGAGGGAAGGAGTGGGCTGTCTCATTAGGGGGAGAGCAATTAGAAGTATATAGCAAGGTGTATATAAATTTTTGTATGGGAGACTGACTTGATTTGTAAACTTTCACTTAAAGCACAATAAAAACTAAAAAAAAAAAAATAATAGCACCAGTCTCACAGGTTTATTGTGCAGATTAGAAAAATTATAACACATTAAGTTCCCGACATACAGCATGTCACATCCTAAAGGCTCAATTATTTATAAAGTTGAGATTATGTATAGTACTGGCAATCATCTGGTTCTAATGTTTATACAATTGTCCAGTAAAAAGTATTAGTCACATTACTGTTTCTTCTCTTTACTTGCTGCTGAAATCCCTGAGTAGTGTAAACAGTTAACACACTTGGCTGCTAACTGAAATGTTGTAGGTTCAAGTACACCCAGAGTTGCCATGGTAGAAAGACTTGGGTATCTACTTCCAAAAAACCAGCCATTGATAACCCTATGGAGTATTGTTCTACTCTGACACACATGTGGTAGTATGAGTTGGAATCCACTTGTCAACAACCTGTTTGGTGCCTTCAATTTGTTTGGAATTTAACAGAAAATTTTTTTTCAATGCCGATCATATGATTATCACTTGGGCTATCATTGCTAATGTCAGATAGATCTTGGTTGAAAGCAGGAAATACCAGAAAGATGTCTACCTGTTTTTTATTGACTATGCAAAGGCATTTGACTGTGTAGATCATAACAAATTATGGATAACATTTCGAAGAATGGAAATTCCAGAACCCTTAATTGTACTCATGAGGAACCTGTACATAGACCAAGAGGCAGTTATTCGGAGAGAACAAGGGGACACTCTGTGATTTAAAATCAGGAAAGGTGTGAGTCAGCTTTGGATCCTTTCACCATATCTCCAATCTCAAAAATATACAAGATAAAACTTTTTTGAGGTATACCATATTATGCTGAAATAGCCAAGAAAATCCTTTCATCCTAAGCTTAAAGAAGGAAAAATATGTTTTCACACTTATTCAGTCTTTTGGGGGTATGCTGAGCAAATAACCTGAGAAGCTGGACTATATGAAAAAGAACGCTGCATCAGAATTGAAGGAAGACTCTTTTACAATCTGTGATATGCAGAAGACACAACCTTGCTTGCTGAAAGTGGAGAGGACTTGAAGCACTAATGAAGATCAAAGACTACAGCCTTCAGTGTGGATTACACCTCAAAATAAAGATAACAAAAACCCTTACAACTGGACCAATATGCAGCATCATGATAAATGGAGAAAAAATTGAAGCCGTCCAGGATTTCTTTTTACCTAGATCCATAATCAACACTCATGAAAACAGTAGTCAAGAAACCAAATGACACATTACATTGGGAAAATTTGCCACAAAAGACTTCTCTAAAGTGTTGAAAAGCAAAAATATCACTTTGAGGACTAAGGTGCACCCAACGCAAGTGTATAAGAAAGCTGGACAATGAATAAGGCAGACCAAAGAAGTATCGATGCCTTTAATTATGGTGTTGGCAAGGAATATTAAATGTACCATACATTGCTAGAAGAACAGATACATCTGTCTTGGAAGAAGGAAGGCCAGAATACTCCTTAGAAGAGAAGATGGAGAGACTTTGTCTCACATACTTTGGACATGTTATCAGGAGGTACCAGTCCTTGGAGAGGGCCATTGTGCTTGGTAAAGTAGAGGGTCAGCAAAAAAGAGGAAGGTGGTTTGACAAAGTGGCTGAAACAATGGGCTCAAGCATATTCAGTGTCATGAGGATGGCACAGAACTGGGCAGTGTTTCATTCTGTTGTACATAAGGTGGCTATGAGTCGGACTGACTCAATAGCATCTAACAACAAGGTATAATATTTTATATTGATGATAAGTTACTGCACATATACTCTACTTTTCTAGGAGATATGAATAAGCCCATTTAGGTCCATCACAGTGTTATTTCCAAGATGAATTTAGTAAAGTGAAGTGTAATTTAGAATTAGTCAAATCACTGGAAAATTATAGTAAAAGCTATAATGATGGCCACGGGGTATTGAAAGATTCTGAACTGCTTTATGAATCATCAAGTATTAAATTATGTTTAGCATAATTTAAGTACCACATGTACTCGCATGAATTTCAAATTTCTGACTAATGGTTTAAATGGATAATAATTTCCCATTATGAAAAATATTTTATTAATCGAGTCACAATTTCTCTTAGAAAACAGTTAAAATATAGTTTACGATGCCCTATATTCTGCATTAAAGCTTTTCATCATACCAGTCTCATCGTAAAGCATTTATCTCTTAAAATACAATTTTCTATTTTGTTGTCTGGACGACAAATATATTATGTTATGAGATTTGAACCAAATGATTAATTAAACATTAAAATTAGAGTAACCAGTGAAAAACAAATGGGAAATCAGTAATTACAGTATTTTAAATTTCAAAATAAAAGTAGAGAATAACATTATTCACTCTAGGCAATATCATTTCAGTCACTGCCATTATTTTAAAGGATACATAAAAAACAGAAAAAGTTTTCTTTTAGTGCTCAGTTATCAGAAGAACCAATAGTGAAGATAATGCCAATGATTGTGTTTCCCAAGGGGCTCCATGAAGCTTATGTCCTCTTCTGTTATGATGTTATGTGATTAGTTTACTTATGAGGTGGAGGGTAGTATCAAAGAAAAAGAAATCCTGAATTTTCTGAGTTTCCTCATAATGGTTCATTACAGTTTTTTTTTTTTTTTGTTTACTATTTTTCTTTTAGAATGGGACGTATTTATTTAAACTCTTCCAAGAGCTGATGAATAATGATTTTAGAGACCAAATCCAATGCAGATTGAAGCAAGCACATATTCCATGGGGATTACCTTCCACTTAGTAAATGGCACCATGCACAAATGTGTTGATGTTGCTACTTTAATTGGAAAGATCCTTGTTCTAATAATGTCTTTGGACTCTGGGGGAATTATAAATACACAGATTAGAAGAGCTAGGAAAATTTATTTAACTAAGCTGTTAACAGCAATCCCTCAGATCTACTGGCACTTATTGGGGGATATTTCTTTGAGATGCTGACAATCAACACAAAGCTACTTGTAATTGTGTTCCATATAATATGTAGGAATGTATTACAAGGTTAAAGGAAGTTAGAAGTGTCAATCATAAATATACCCACCCCATGACCCAGCAATTTCACTAATAGGATTATATCCAAAAATGATGCAGGAAGGTAAATATACAAGATTTTTCATAGTAGTATTTTTTGTAATAGAGGATACCTGGAAATAACTTACATATATACCTGTAGGGAGATGGTTAACTAAATATTTCAATTACACTATCCAAAAGTTTAAGAGAATAAAGTGTACCTATTTGTACTGACATGGAAAGATTTGCAAGACATTAAAAGAAGAAATGAAGGAAGGGAAGAAGGGAGAAAGAAAGAAAGGGAGGGAGGGAGGAAGGAAGGAAGAACAACACACATACTGTGATTCAATACATGTTCAACACATTATCTTTGTTCATTGCAGCATTTGCTTTCATTTTTGTATCTGAAAAAACAAGATTTCACATGATTGAAACATACAGTCACAACTGCAGAATATTCCTACACTAAGCATTAATCTTCCTAATATATCATCATACATTCTTCCTAATATATCATCATACATTCACTAGTATGAAATAGCTTGGAAGGTGAAAT
Source organism: Loxodonta africana (assembly GCF_030014295.1). Taxonomy (NCBI): domain Eukaryota; kingdom Metazoa; phylum Chordata; class Mammalia; order Proboscidea; family Elephantidae; genus Loxodonta; species Loxodonta africana. Next base: position 47,858,213 of record NC_087345.1, read on the forward strand.
AGATGTAAAATTATGCAGGAAACCTATGCATTAGGATTGAGTCTATAATTAATTAGTTACCCTCCATGAAGAAAGAAAGCATAGCCTAATGTTTAATATACAGTTCATTGGGTCAGACACATATTTGGTTTAAATCCCAAATCTAGCTACGCATGTTTCTCTAAGCCTTACTTTTTCTCACTAGAAAATTAATACAATAATAGCTACCTATTGGAATCTGGAGCCCTGGTGGCCCAGTGGTTAAACAGCTCAGCTGCTAACCAAAAGGTTGGAGGTTCGAATCCACCAGCCATTCCTTGGAAACCCGATGAAGCAGTTCTACTCTGTCCTGTAGGGTCGCTAAGAGCCTGAATCAACTCGGTGGCAATGCATTTTGTTTTTTGGTTTTTCAATGGAGTCCTAGGAGGATTAAAATAGATACTGCATGTAGAAAGTCCTCTAGCACAGTGTCTATAATATAATAAATTTTCCTAAAATTTGACAATTTTTTTTTAATTTTAGTGCTTTTCTTCCTGGCTGTTTTCCTCAATATGTAATTCATAAAACAACATATAAAATATTATTCTATCTATTTCTCAGCAATGGATATACAGTAAATCCCTGGGTTAAGAACGTCCAACTTACAGACAACTCATACTTAAAAACAGACTGCCATAAAGCCTCTTATATTGAAAATTGAGTTAAATACAATGATTCGTAATAAAGAATGCATGCATTAGTTTGTGTTAACCTCTAATCATGATCTTTTTTCTTTTTTCCATCTAAACTGTTTTAATAACTCTTTCATAGTTTTTTTGCAGTACTGTATACTACACACATATACACACAGATTCTCTGTCTTCAGTACAGTGCTATATGCAGTTGCTTTTATTATTACCGTTTTATTATTGGAGCCCTGGTGACACAGTGGTATAAGCATTTGACTGCTAAACAAAAGGTCAGCAGTTTGAAACCACCAGCCGCTCCTTGGAAACCCCATGAGGCAATTCTGCTCTGTCCTTTAGAGTCAACTGTGAGTCGGAATTGACTAGACAGCAATGAGTTTTTTGGTATTATTATTATGCACCATATTATATGTTTAAGATGTTTTAGTGTATTTGAAAGTGTTTCTTAAGTGTTTTACATGCATAGAAAGTAAAATGTATACTATATTCTAAGACGAACATTTGACTAACTGATGCTAAATAAGAACTGGATGTACCTGTTCTGGCTTACCTATAAATTTGACTTAAAAACAGAGAGGAACAGATATCGTTCATAACCCTGGGACTGCTTGCATTTGAAAAACTTGTAATTCTTGTGATAGTTAAGATTGTCATCTTGACTGGGCCATGATTCTCACTGTTTATATGTGATCACTCCCATGATGGGATCTGCTCTGAGCAGCCAATCAGTTGAAAGGGTGTTTCCTTGGGCATATGGCCTGCATCCAAATATAAGTTGACTTTCTGGTTTTTGCCTGCTCTGGATCCTGCAGCTGCCACCTGTTCATCTGACCTCCATTTCTTGGGACTTGAGCTAGCAGCTTACCTGCCAGTCTTGGGATTCGTCCATATTCACAGCCTGTGAGTAAGAGCCCTGCTCTCCCACCTGATGATCTTGGATTCACCAGCCCCTGATGGCAAATCAGGAGAAGCCTTGCAGTCTTGCCTGCTGATCTTGCGATTAGTCAATTTTCACAGCTTGTGAACAATAGTCGTGCTCTCCGACCTGCTGATCTTGGGTTCATCAGCCCCTGTGGGTATGTAAATCAGGAAAAGCCTCTATCCTGATCCACAGACTTGGAACATTCCAGCCTCTACAATCGAGTGAGCTGTTTCATTGATATAAATCTCTGTCTATATATATTTGTCAGTTTACTGGTTTTGCTTCTCTACAGAACCCAGCCTAAGACAATTCTCTGGTGACATTTTCAGATATTGAATATGGAAATGTATTTTAGTATGGAAGAGCTAGAGATTAGCTTTGGCGAAACTTATTTTATGTAATTTTTTCATTTTAATTGATTATCTGCACGGTGCCATAAATAAGTGATGTTTGGGACACAAATGTGAAATAATGCAAAATAGATTAAAGGACTGAACATAGGGAAATTGGATTTCACTCTTGAAATTATCAGTTTCATTCTAAGTTTTTCATTTCAGATTTTCATTAAACACTCAGGCCATAGCTTCCTAATCAATAAAGCAATTCATTCCATGAAGACAGAATGAAATAAAAAAGAGGAAGGACTGGAAAGTTAGTAGAAAATTATGTTTAAGGAACTGATGATGGAACTAGGTTAATATATCTATTTATTTATAAAAACCATTGGACAATCTATTTTAAGAAATTCGTAACTAAGGGGAAAATGCAAAGTCTTGAATCCTTTTCCACCAGAGGGTAGCCAAAAGAACTCAACAGAACTTAACAGTTGTTAATATAATTTAGTTAAACCCTAAGCTTAAGAGACTAGGGGTCCAAAACAATTAAACTGATTTACTAGAAAGTTTTAAGATTTCTATAACAGATTGAATAAAGGAAATTGAGAATTTAAAATACATTTTAAAAAATAGTTGCTTACTTGCTTCTCACTTAACAATTTAACTATGAAAATGACTATTTAAATTTCACTTGGAAAAGGTTCTCCCATGCATCTGTCAGTTAGTTGTACTGTGGGGGAATGTGTGTTACTGTGATGCTGGAAGCTATGCCACCAGAATTCAAATACCGGCAGGGTCATCCATAGTGGACAGGTTTCAGCTGAGATTCCAGAGTAAGACAGATAGGAAGAAGGACCTGGAGGTCTACTTCTGAAAAGAATTAGCCAGGGAAAACCTCGTGAATAGCAGTGGAACACTGTCTGATATAGTGCCAGGAGTTGAGCCCCTCAGGTTGGAAGGCACTCAAAATATGATTGGGGAGAACTGCCTCTTCAAAGTAGAGTTGACCTTAATGACATGGATGGAGTCAAGCTTTCGGGACCTTCATTTGCTGATGTGGCATGACTTACAACGAGAAGCAGCTGCAAACATCCATTAATAATTAGAATGTGGAATGTATGAAGTATGACTCTAGGAAAATTGGAAATCATGAAAGTTGAAATGGAGCACATAAACATCAATATCCTAGGCATTAGTGAGCTGAAATGGACTGGTATTGGTCATTTTGAATCCAACAATCATATAGCCTACTATGTCGGGAATGACAACTTGAAGAGGAATGGTATTGCATTCATTGTCAAAATGAACATTTCACGATCTATCCTGAAATACAACGCTGTCAGTGATAGGATAATATCCATACGCCTACAAGGAAGACCAGTTAATATGGCCATTATTTAAATTACACACCAACCACTAAGGCCAAAGATAAAGAAATTGAAGATTTTTACCAACATTTGCAGTCTGAAATTGATTGAACATGCAGTCAGGATGCATTGATAATTACTGGCAATTGGACTGTGAAAGTTGGAAACAAAGAAGAAGGACTGGTAGTTGGAAAATATGGCCTTGGTGATAGAAACAATGCTGGAGATCGTATGGCAGAATTTTGCAAGACCAACAACTTCTTCACTGCAGATACCTTTTTTGAACAACAGGAATGGCAGCTGTACAATATACACGTGGACCTCGCCAGATCAATACACAGGAATCAAATCGACTACATCTGTGGAAAGAGACAATGGAAAAGCTCAATATCATCAGTCAGAACAAGGCCAAAGGCCAACTGCGGTTCAGACAATCAATTACTCATATGCAAATTTAAGTTGACACTGAAGAAAATTAGGACAAGTCCATGAGAGCCAAAGTACAACCTTGAGTATATTCCACCTGAATTTAGAGACCATCTAAAGAATAGATTTGATGCGTTGAACACTAATGACCAAAGACCAGACCAGTTGTGGAATGACATCAAGGATATTATACATGAAGAAAGCAAGAGGTCATTAAAAAGACAGAAGAGAAAGAAAAGGGCTAAATGGATTTCAGAAGAGACTCTGACACTTGCTCTTGAGAGTCAAGTAGCTAAAGCAAGAGGAAAAAAAAAAATGAAAATAGCTGAACAGAAGATTTCAAAGGGCGGCTTGAGAAGACAAAGTAAAGTATTATGATGGCATGTGCAAAGACCTGGAGATTCAAAACCAAAAGGGAAGAACACATTCAGCATTTCTCAAGCTGAAAGAACTGAAGAAAAGATTTAAAACTGAAGTTGCAATACTGAAGAATTCTATGGGGAAAATATCAAACAACACAGGAAGCGTCAAAAGAAGATGGAAGGAATACACAGCCACTATACCAAAAAGAATTGGTTGACGTTCAACCATGTCAGGATTTATCATATGATCAACAACTGATGGTACTGAAGGAAGAAGTCCAAGCTGCACTGAAGGCATTGGAGAAAAACAAGGCTCTGGGAATTGACGGAATACCAGTTAAGATGTTTCAGCAAATGGATGTAGCGCTGGAAGTGCTCACTCATCTGTGCCATGAAAATTGGAAAACAGCTACCTGGCTAACCAACTGGAAGAGATCCATGTTTATGCCTATTTCCAAGAAAGGTTATCCAACCTAATGCTGAATTTATCAAACAATATCATCAATAACACATGCAAGCAAAGTTTTGCTGAAGATCATTCAAAAGGGGCTGCACCAGCGTATGGAAGGGAACTGCCAGAAATTCAAGCTGGATTTAGAAGAGGACCTGGAACCAGGGATATCATTGCTGATGTCAGATAGATCCTGGCTGAAATCAGAGAATACCCCAAAGATGTTTAGCTGTGTTTTGTTGACTATCCAAAGGCATTCGACTGTGCAGATCATAAGAAATTATGGATAACATTGCAGAGAATGGTAATTCTGGAACACTTAATTGTACTCATGAGGAATCTGTACATGGCAGTTATTAGAACAGAACAAGGTGATACTGCATGGTTTAAAGTCAGGAAAGGTGTGCATCAGGGCTGTATCCTTTTACCATACCTATTCTATCTGTATGTTGAGCAAATAATTTGAGAAGCTGGACTATATGAAGAAGAACGGAGCAACAAGATTGGAGGAAGACTCATTAACAACCTATGTTATGCAGATGACAATCTTGCTTTCTGAAAGGGAAGAGGACTTGAAGCACTTACCAATGATGAAGACCACAGCCTTCAGTATGGATTATACCTCAACATAAAGAAAACAAAACTCCTCACAAGTAGACCAATAAGCAACATCATGATAAACAGAAAACAGATTGAGGTTGTCAAGGATTTCATTTTATTTGGCTCCACAATCAACATCCATGAAAGCAGCAGTCAAGAAATCAAAAGACACATTGCATTAGGAAAACTGGCCGCAAAAGTCCTCTTTTAAAGTCTTGAAAAGCAAAGATGTCATCTTGAGGAGTAAGATGCGCCTGACCCAAGCCACGGTGTTTTCAATTGCCTCATATGCATGCGAAAGCTGGACAATGAATAAGGAAGATCGAAAAAAAAAAATTGATATCTTTGAATTGTGGTGCTGCCCCAAAATATTGACTATATCATGGAAACCCTGGTGGTGTAGTGGTTAAGTTCTATGGCTGCTAACCAAAGGGTCGGCAGTTGGAATTTGCCAGGTGCTTCTTGGAAGCTCTATGGGGCAGTTCTACTCTGTCCTATAGGGTCACTATGAGTTGGAATCGACTCGATGGCACTGGGTTTGTTTTGTTTTAGTTTACATGAATTGCCAAAAGAATGAACAAATCTGTCTTGGATGCAATACAACCAGAATTCTCCTTAGAAACAAAGATGGCGAGACTATGTCTCACATACTTTTGGACATGTGGGATCAGTCCCTAATGCAGGACATCATGTTTTGTAAAGTAGAGCGTCAGTGAAAAAGATGAAGACCCTCAACGTGATGGATTGACATAGTGGCTGCAACAATGGGCTCAACCATAACAACTATTTTGAGAATGGACCGAGCAGTGTTGTCTTCTGTAGTGCATAGGTTCTCTATGAATCAGAACCAACTTGGTGGCACCTAATAACAACAACATTAGCAGGTTGGAGCCCCTGGACGGTGCAAACCGTTAAGCGCTTGACTATGAACTAAAGGGCTGGTGGTTTTAATCCACCCAGAGTCTCTTTGGAAGAAAGTACTGGCAATTTGCTTCCAAAATGTCAGTCTCAAAAACCCTGTGGAATTCTCAGTTGTACACTATAAACATGGGATCACCATGACTGATGGCAGCTAACACACAACAGCTGGAGCAGGTTGTCAAATTGTTTTTTTTTTTTTTTTCTTCTTTTTATGTCTGCATTTGTACCTTTAACCAACTGGAATTTGTTTCTTGTTCATACTATATGATGTAGAACTCTGTGGCCTAGATTGTCCATTCAGGTATTGAAGTACTGTTATAAGGGTCTTTTTATAAATGAGAATTATGTCTTCCACAAAATTAATATATGAGCAGTAATTCCATAAAATATGAAAAGGAGAAGAAGAATTGAAACACTTCTAGGCTCAGAATACAATCATTTTTACCTTTAGATAGAGCATCTTCTGGTATTTTTGTTCTACCTTTTTGCATAATTTTGATCACACATTATTTGTAGAATTTAAAAATATTATTTGTAAAGTTTTTTACAAATATATTATTTTATAAATATAAAAGTTATATGCATATTAACGAAAACTAGGAAAATATGGAAGTTTATAGAGAAGAAAGTAACAGCAATACATAATCACATTAAACACAGATTTTGAGAGCCATCTAGTCGATTTTCGACTTATAGCAACCCCATGTGATAGAGTAGAATTGCCCCAAAGAGCTTGTTGTTTTTTTTTTGTCTGTAATCTTTATGGAAGCATATCACCAAGTCTTTCTCCCTTGAAGTTGATAGATGTGTTCCAACTGCCAACCTTTCAGTTTGCAGATAAGCTAACCTTTTCGCCACCACAAAAAACAAAAAAAACCATTGCTGTCCAGTTGATTTTGACTCATAGTGACCCTACAGGACAGGGAAGAGCTGCCTCATAGAATTTCCAAGGAACAGCTGATGGATTCGAACCGCCGACCTTTTGGTTACAGCTGAATGCTTAATCTCTGCACCACCAGGGCTTCTTTTAAACACAAATAACCGCTATTAATATGTTATTGTAATCCCTTGATCTTTTCCTCTATATGTTTTTACATAGTTAAAATTTTACACATGGTAAATATACAATAACATTTACAGGTAGAGGATAAAAGAAAATATGTGCAGATGTTATTGACCAATGATACAGGACATGTTCATCTGGGAAGAATTTTGAAGACAGAAAAAGTCTATAGAAGTCACCTTGAAACTGACCAACTCAACTCTGACTTTCTGAAGAGAATGAACCAGAACCAAAATTGTATTTGACAATTATCCTTGTAAACTTCTGTGTAAATGTGATAGTCATTTAGCAGGTTCATGTATGAAAGGAATCCAGTTATTCCTCAAGTATCTATAAAAAATAAGAAGAATTATTCTACTTAAACCTTAGATCCAGTTTTATTTATAAATTTCCTGATTCAAGAAAATTGGAGGTACAGAAGAAGAACCAAGATTTGCAGTACTAATACAAAGCCCTGTGTCATTCTTCAGCTGCAAATCAACATGAGAAAAACTAAATCCTATTGGATTCTTGAATTTAGGTTAAAACCAAGTAAAAGAACTCCAGCCCTTTTACACCATGCTCTCTCCATTCTTGGATCTTAGTTATTATTTTTTTTTTTAAAGAAGAATACCTAAGTGATTTATTCCCCAAGCCCTTACATACGAGAATAAAATATTAAATTTTTGTGTCAACAAAAGAAATAGAAATTTTTAAAACCTATAATTATAGGGCAATAACATTTCCCTGTAAAATTCTCAAAACATTCTCCACTATATTCCTTTAAAAAATATTACAGAGTAGAAGCTTGAAGTCAATCTGTTCATTTTGTTTGCAAACATTTTTGTTGTGTATTAATTTATATTATTTCAGCTTAGATGTTGGTAGGATTTTAAGAAAAGAAAAAAACAGCTTCATAATACCGAAATGGTACCCCTCTCATGCTGCTTTCCGCTGTACCCTCTGCTTAATTTTTTTTTCTTCTGTTACCCCACTCCCTGTCTACCATCACTTCTTCTGTGGAATATTTCCCGAAGACATTCACTCCCTAGGAGACAAGATGAATCCCTTCTTTTCTCTCTGTGCTTCTGCTATAACCTGTGACATTTCTAAAGTCATGCCTGTAACACTTTATGGATGTACATTTTGGAATATTTACCTCTCATCTGTGTTCTGCTGGAGCCCTGGTGCTGCAGTGGTTAAGCACTATGGCTGCTGACCAAAACGTTGGTAGTTCAATCCACCAGCGACTCCTTGGAAACCCTATGGGACAGTTCTACTCTCTCCTATAGGGTTGCTATGAGTCAGAATTGACTCGACAGCAACCAGTTTGGGTTTTGTCTTATGCTAGACATTAGTGCATGGACATGGACTTGTTCATCTTGCTTTTCTTTCTAATACAGTGTCATATGCATAGTGAGGGTTCAGTACATGCTGCAAGAATGAAAACAATGTTTAAATATCTAGAGCAAATCACTTAAACAACTCCTTCATCATGTTTCTAAAAATTCTCGACAATAGCTTCCAGGAAAATATTTCTAATCACAGTGGTTTTATTTTACTTCATCTATATTTTGTTTTTTTCCTGTTCACTTAGGCTGGATGTGAAATTGTAGTCATGGCATCTGGCATAGATACATGATACCTAGCATGATCTCAATACATGTTTGAACAAAATGATAAATAAATGGTAATAGATTATTTGTAACAGATTTATTCTGTTTTGTTTTCAGAATTTAGTATCGAGCTTAAGAAAAACCAATGTTTACTTTAAAAGAAAGTCCGTATCCTCACTGCACATATTCTTTAAATATAGAAATATATTTATTCACGTATTCTGTATTTATCTACTCAAATCAGCTATTTGGTACTACTGAATTTGAATTGAAGTTTATCTGTGCTATTACTGTCCAAGAAATGGTGGCAATATTATTGAGACAATGTATGATTGTCTTTTATACTATACGAGTGAGCATAAATGAAGTGCCCTGCTGGTGCAGGGTTTAAAGCACTCAACTGCTAACCAATAGGTTAGCAGTTCGAACCTACCACCCTCTGTTCAGGAGAAAGATCTGGCAATCTACTTTTGTAAAGATTTACAGCCTTGTAAACCCTGTGGGGCAGTTCTACTCTGTCTATGTGGTCACTGTGAGTCAGAATCAACTCAATGGCATTTAGAGGTTTTTTTTGGTGCATAAATGTTGGCACCACTTGTTTTTCAAGGGCTGCTAGAAAGAACAACAACAAAAACTTAAGGTGAGCGACTTTAAACAACAGAGGTATATTGCCTCATATTTCTAGAGGCTGAGAGTCCGAGATCAGGGTGTCGGCCATGTTGATTCCTTCTGAGGATTTGAGGGAGAATCTGTTTCATGCCTCCCTCCTAGCTTCTGGTAGCTCCAGGTATTCCTTGGCTTGCAGCTGCAGTGTGGCATGGAGTACTTCATCTTTTTCTGTGTCTCTGTATATTCTCTTCTTTTATAAGGACACCAGTCATGTAAGATTAGAGCTCATCCTACTCTAGTATGGGAGCCCTGGTGGCACAGTAGCTAAGAGCTCGGCTACTAACCAAAAGATCAGCAGTTCAAATCCACCAGCCACTCCTTGGAAACCCTATGTGGCAGTTCTACTCTGTCCTACAAGTTTGCTATGAGTCAGAATCGGCTTGACAGCAACAGGTTTGGTTTGGCTTGGTTTTACTCCAGTAAGACCTCATGTTAACTGACAACATCTTTAGACTCTTTTCCAAATAAGGTCATGTTCAAAGGTGTAGAACTTCAACATATCTTTTTTGGGGACACAATTCAATCCATAACACCATTCTTTTTGGGAAAAGTAATCATCTGGGCATTTTTTATTCATATTAATGGTAGATACATGATTATTGATGCTCTTCAATATTACTGATTTTACCAAACTTTAACTTGACTTGAAAGCACCTAATTTTTATATTCTTCTGATAAAACTCTTTGAGTAGACTAGAATGGGTAAGAAGGTTTCTACCTCAAAAAGTCAGAGATTTAGAAAGAGCACCTGTGTTTAAATCCTAACTGCTATGTATCTTACCTATAAAGCATGCTTGCTTTGTACCATAGCTGGGCACATCACTAAACCTGTCTGAGCTTTAGCTTCCTTATTTGCAATGTAAGAATAATCACAAAGCATTCTTACCTACCGCATGAGTTTATTGGAGGACTTAACAAAAAACTATATTTGACGGTCCTTTGAGGAAGTTTGTTATCATTATCATTACTAGTCTTTTCTTCCTCATCACAACTCAAAACAGGCCTAATGGCTATAACTTTTCTTAGCACTGAGTCCTGTACTCTTGCTAAGGTAGTTAGTTCAATGTTTGTTACTATTGATTCCACTCTAGCTAGGACCTTTTTCAGCTCACTGGAAAGAACCTAGAAGTCAATAAGAGACTGATATTCTAAAAGGGAAGTTGATAAATAAAGTACATTTCTTATCTAAGCTTCAATGTTAAAAAAGCTTGTTCCTTCTTCCCAACCCTCACCTCAAGTTTTACAATTTTTAAAGTCAGTGACAGGAAACCTCCAGCCTGTCAATGCTATACGTTCTCTATTTACATGAAGGCTTAAAGTGAACCAGAAAATAAATCTTGCTGGGCATCACTGTCAGCCCTATGGAATAGTTCAACTGCTATAATTTTCCAGTTTGCTACCACATACAGCTACAAATGGACAGTGCAACTTGGGACTGCAAAAGAAATCTTAAATGAAAAAAACAATTACACTTGTTCCTATCAATAGCTGCATATTTTGTGCAAAATGTGATGATAATCATATTTCATAAAACCCTTTTCATTTTTGTGACTTTCTGAGGCTTTGTTAAGTCAGCATCTTTCTTTCTATTCATCAGAAAGTATTGGATACTGCCCTGAGGGCATGTGCAGCCTTCCACAAAGCAGAGTAGGAGAACAAATCAGGCAAGCATTAAAAAAGGCAAGCCAAGCAAGGCAGATACACACAGTGGGCACATGTCAGAGAGATGAACAGTTGACTGCAAGAGTTCTTTTATGTGTTCCTGATGTGAGGTTAAGTGTTGAATACAAGCCCACGTGGGGAGGTAATTTACTCCTGCATTCTAAGCATTGATTTTAAAATAGACTAATAAATAAAATATAAGTTACAGGTTAGTGCCTTGGGGGAGATTATTATAGCCACATTCATTCAGATGTGTAGGAACTTGGTTTTCTTTGTTTCTGCCCCCTTGTAGAGCCATAGACTGGTTTGCACTGGGGCAGTGTGATTTTACCCTGAGGGAGAACTGAGCTCATTAACATTTGATGGTTTGTCACCTATACTCCAAGTAACATTTCAGAAATAGGAACAATATGTGATAACATGTACAAGCATATGCACTCTAAGTAAACAGTTCTATGGTGTAATAATTCACTAGTCACTTCATATCAGCATCAAATCTTTAATAAATGAGCATTTTTCTTGAGTTGGTGAAAACTAGCACACAGATTCCCGCAGTGTCTTCCCAAGAAGAAATAGAATGAAGAATTTATACAAGCATATTTTGCCTCTATGAGCAATTGTTTGACATAAATAATAGATGACTCATAATGTTCTGATGACAGAAAGAACTTTTATTTCTATACAAATATATGCATAGTGTGAGGTGGTGAACATGAGCAGATGGCCAAATAGGTCAAAGAATATCTGTTCCCAAATTGTGTGGTTTCTAACAGTTTGCAGCATATCTGTGTTCTGATTCTAGACAGATCAGATTCTGTCTGTCTGAAGCTCCCTTGGCACAAACTAGTTATCCTATTTTGTCACTGGTCTTCTAAGTATTGCCAGTGTCAACATAATTTTTCTGATGTGGTTCTTAAATATGATAAAGATTTTGATTTATCTGTTATGAAATATTTCAACCTATTAAAGAATAAGATTAACAAATGACATTGACCTTGCTTCTCGAAGTCTAAGGCACTCTGATGATAGACAAAGATAGGTTTGACACGCTGGTTTGCATTTTTGCAACCCAACAGCCCAAAGATTACATTGCAAGTCTCGATCATCTCAGATTCCCTCCCAGGAACTCTTTTCAGTGCCAATGTAGGCCCACACTTCTGGTTTCTTCCATTTTCACTATATTTTAATATGGGGGAATAGATGACTATTTTGCAATCATCTACCAGACACTCGGTGGTATAGATTCTTTGGATGGCAGGACACAACATAAAAACACTCTGTTTGTTGCTTACAGCTCCAGACTAGAAAAGGTTGCCAAGTGTGGCCACACAATGCCATGTACATGGGGACAGGGTTATAGCAAGCTGAAACTGTAGGAGGTGTCTTGTGTATGTCAGGAGTATGGGGCTAGCTAGGTTTCATGGAATTCTTGGCAACTTGGAATTTAGAAAATTTCCTCAGGTCTAAGGAACAAGGAACTCTAGTGTAAACTATCTGTGGGCATCTGGCAGGTGAGTATGTCTGTACTGTAACCCAGGAGTGTTGGATCCTGATAAGGGAAGTATTTGGGGTGTAGGTTTAGCAAACTGCTTGGAAAGGAGAATTAATAGAGTTTTTATGATCACGATCTCAAAACTGGGTCAAGAGAGTACTTGTGAACTATTTATTATATGCAAGAGTCCCTTAATGTCATATCTCCAACTGACAGTTGACTTTTCTGTTTTTCTCTCTAATTTTCATTCTGTTTCTAATAAAAGGCCTGTTTTTCTCAGGTTATTGTTTCCCAGAATTAACTTGTTCAGAAAGAATGGAGAACTGCTTTTCATTTTGTTTTACTCTACAGCCATATAAAACACTGTACAGACTACATGCCTATGTATTTATAATCTGTCCTTTATGTGTGAAATTGGAAACAGAATTTTAGTTTAAACATTTAAAGGGTGATTTTTTATGAAGGAACAGATTTTAATATGTATGATTAAAAAATCTGCGTCTAAAATTAACCGTGATTTTGTCCCTCTATTCCACAGAAGAGAATGTTTAAATTTCATCAAATGAAACATATCTTTGAATTATTGGATAAAATGAGATGCTTGCGAAAACGTTCTGCAGTGTCATTTCTGGGAGTTCTTGTCATTTTTCTTCTATTTATGAATTTGTACATCGAAGATAGTTATGTTCTGGTAAGTTTTAGAAACTGATTTATTTTGTTTGAAATAAAGCTAAGACTTAGTCCAAACATAGCCTCACTTTGATCCCAGGCTGTAGATGTAGCCTTAGTGCGGGCAAAATTATAACATGTATTCTTTTATCTTTTTTTTTTTTCTTTCAGTGTGTGTTATGTTGTTGTCGTTGTTTGACATCCTTGAATGGGTTTTGACTTACAGCAACCATTATGTGCAACAGAATGAAACACTTCCCGGTCCTGTGCCATCCTCCCAATTCTTGCTGTGTTTGAGCCCATAGTTGCAGCCACTGTGTCAATACATCTTGTTGACAGTCTTCCTCTTTTTCGATGACCTTCTGCTTTACCAAGCGTGATATCCTTCTCCAAGGACTGCTGCCTTTTGGTAACATGTCCAAAGTACATAAAACATAGTCTGGCCATCCTCCCTTCTAAGGAGCTTTCTGGCTGTATTTCTTTCAAGACTGATTTGTTTGTTCTTCTGGCAGTCTATGGTATATTCAGCACTCTTCACCAACACAAAAATTTAAATGCATCAATTCTTCTTCGATCTTCCTTATTAACTGGCTTTCTCATGTCTATGAGGTGATCAAAAATGCCATGGATTGGGCAAGGTGCACCTTAGTCCTCAAAGTGACATTTTTCCTTTTCAACACTTTAAAGACGTCTTTTGCAACAGATTTGCCCAATTCAATATGCCATTTGATTTCTTGATTGCTGCATCCATGGGCATTGATTGTGGATCCAAGTAAAATGAAATCCTTGGCAACTTCAATCTTCTCTCCATTTGTCATGATGTTGCTTATTGGTCTAGTTGTAGGGAGTTTTATTTTTTTTATCTTGATGTGTAATCTATACTGAAGGCTGTAGTCTTTGATCTTCATCAGTAAGTGCTTCAATTTCTCTTCGCTTTCAACAAATAAGGTTGTATCATCTGCATATTGCAGGTTGTTAGTTTCCCTCCAGACCTGATGACATGTTCTTTCTTCATACAGTTCAGCTTCTTGGGTTATTTTCTCCTCATACAGGTTGAATAAGTATGGTAAAAGGATACGACCCTGATACACACATTTCCTGATATTAAACTAACTAGTACCCCCTTGTTCTATTGATGACTGCCTGTTGGTCTATGTACAGTTTCCTCATAAGCACAGTTGACCGTTCTGGAATTCTCATTTATGCAATGTTATCCATAATTTGTTATGATCTACACAGTCCAATGTCTTTGCATAGTCAATAAAAGAGAGGTAAACATCCTTCTGGTTTTCTCGGCTTTTAGCCAAGATCCATCTGACATCAGCAACAATATCCCTCATACCACGTCCTGTTCTGAATCTGTCTTAAATTTCTGGCAGTTCCCTGTGGATGCACTGCTGCAACTTCTTTTGAGTGATCTTCAGCAAAATTTTACTTGTGTGTAGTGTTAATGATATTGTTCAATAATTTCCACATTCTGTTGGATCACCTTTCTTTGGCATGGGCACAAATGTGCATCTTTTCCAGTCGATTAGCCAGCTAGCTATCTTCCAAATTTCTTGGCATAGACCAGTGAGCACCTTCAGCACTGCATCCATTTGTTGATACATCTCAGTTGATACTCCATCAATTCCTGGAGCCTTGTTTTTCACCAGTGACTTCAGTGCAGCTTGAACTTCTTCCTTCAATATCATAGGTTCACGCATATGCTACCTTCTAAAATGGTTGAATGTCAACCATTTCTTTTTGGAACATTGCCTCTGCATATTATTTCCTCTTCTTTTGATGCTTCCTGTGTCATTCAATATTTTGCCCATAAACAAAACAAACAAAAAAAACCCCATTGCAATCAAGTCAATTCTGACTCGTAGGGACCCTGTAGTCATTTATTTCATTTGCTTTAGCTACTCGTGTTCAAGAGCAAGTTTCCGAGTCTTTTCTGACATCCATTTTGGTCTTTTCTTTCCTGACTTTTCAATGACCTTTTGCTGTTTTCATGTATGATGTCCTTGATATTATCCCACAACTCATCTGGTCTTTGATCATTAGTGTTCAATGTGTCAAATGTAAAATATTTGCATGTAGACTACTCAGTACTTAAAAGAAGTCATAAAAATGAGTAGATCCTAATATATGGATCAATTTTAAGTGAAATATGGAAATATAGAAGAATTTTGTCTGCCTGGTTGTGAGAACTTCGTTAATTTCTAATATTTTTTTGTAATTATGGCATTACTCATGCTTGATGAGAATAATATGGATGTTAATGTTTATTCATGGTTTTCTATCAGCATTCACCCCAAGAAATCTTTAAAAAAAATCTTAATCTTTATGCTGGTGGCGTAGTGGTTAAGTGCTATGGCTGCTAACCCAAAGGTCGGCAATTCGAATCCACCAGGTGCTCCTTGGAAATTCTATGGGGCATTTCTACTGTGTCCTATAGGGTCACTATGAGTCAGAATCTACTCAACAGCAATAGGCTTTTTTGGTTTGGTTTTATGCTATTATTTGTAGTCCCATATTTCAGTAAATCAAAACTTTTAGATTATAGGGAACTTTAATGTACTTCTTATCATTCAAACATGCTGTAAATTTCAATCAGTATTTAGTTTTAACAAAATAGCAATAAACAATCTGACAGTAAACACAAAGAACATTTTTTATTTTATTAATTGAACATGATTTATAGATTATCTACTATTTGCCAGATACTATTCTATATCCTGTTGGCCCACCATATAATATAATGTTAGCAGGTACAGATCTTCCTGGGAATCTTCTGTAAATCATCTTACTTCCTTCAGTTTTGTTCTTTGATGGTGTAATTCTTCCAGATTTCTAGACTTTGCTCTGCCTAGGCCTTGTTTCTTCAGTTGTAGGTCCAGATTCTGGGAACTTTTCATGCTACCTTCCACAGTCAATTCACAATGGCTGAAATCACCATAGATAGGCATAACTTGACTAGGCATGATTTAGGAACTGTAGTAAACTGAAGCAATTGACTAAAGATATGCATTTTGTATTTTTTAGTCCAATTATTAGATATATAAAACTCAAGGACAAGAGAACAAGGCTCATATGATCCAGCTATTTTTTTTTTGACAGAATTAAAGTTTATAAACTAAATAGAGGAGCCCTTGTTTAATGATTCAGTTTTGTAATAAAAATATATCTCTTGGTGCTCCGTCTACCAAAAAAAAAATTGCTGTTGAGTTGATTTTGACTCATAGTGACCCTATATGACAAAGTAGAACTGCCCCATAGAGTTTCCAAGGAGTGCCTGGTGGATTTGAACTGCTGACCTCTTGCTTAGCAGCTGTAGCACTTAGCCACCACACCACCAGAGTTTCCCTCTGTCTACTGATAGACATTAAATTGCATCTTTTAAATCAAACACATGGTATATGTAGGTTGCTCCTTGTGTTCAGTGAGTTGCTGCATTTGTGAGACAATATCAAGTGCAATTTCAACCTTTAACTTTCAACAGATGAAAGATCATTATATGAAACAAACATTCATATATCTTTCTGGAATAGAACCCCTTCAAATTCACTATGAAATGTGTAAAATGTAGTAGAGCATGTATTCATAAGAAAATCAAATATCATATGCCCTGATTTATGAATTTTTACATAGTCCTGTCTAAACATCGGTCCTTACGGCCTAATGGAAAAGGTATAATTCATTATTTCAAATTTTCACTACTTACTAGATGATGTTTTCTAAGTACCTAAATTGTGCTTCGAGCTGAATTTTATCCAAGGCTTAATATATGCGAAGGTTTGAAAGATTCTATTACTCACGATTATTTGAAGGAACTCTGGAGGCACAATGGTTAAATTGTTTACTAATTGAAACGTTGGCAGTTCAAACCCACCAGTCACTGCATGGGAGAAAAGATGTGGCAATCTGTTCCCCTAAAGATTAGAGCCTAGAAAGCCCTATGGGGCATCCTACTCTGTCATACAGGGCTGTGATGAGTCAGAATTGACTTGACAGCAAACAACAACAAATACAACATAATTATTTAATTCCACTAAAACTTTTTTTAAAATTGGATAGAATTCGTGGAAAACTGTTCCCCCACTGATATATAATGCAGTTTTTTTGAACACTTCTCTCTTGTTTATTTTAGTTTTCATAAATTTATCTGACGAGATTTTCCTTCTTACTTCCAGAATGTCACATTACATGCAGTTTTCTAAGCATAAGCATAGACATTAGTAGGTCTTTTTTTTTTTTTTTTCCACCTCACTTATTTCCCAGTGAAATCATATAATTCAGAGAAATCAGATGAAGAGTTAGGAGCAATAAGACCTCGGGAGTTACTTTAGCACCTTCAATTCTGTTCTCTTTGCCACGAAATCCATTTGTGGCCTGAAATCCTGGGCATTTTAACAGGCTTGGTATATTTGCTTATGTATTAGAGACATATCTGCCTTTCAGTGAGAATGGAAGCCAAGCTTAGTGTAAGAGAAAATACCATTACAAGACAAACTAAGTAGAAGAGACGCTGCATGCCCAATCAACTTAGCCTCTCGGCTGTGAGCATCTTCAAAGTAGTCACTAGGGTATATATTTAGTCTGTAGCTAGTCCATTGAATTGCATTCCCATCCAGAAAATGATTGTCATAAAGCTTTGTCTTATTACTGAGAAATACACTACAGCATAGTAGCTACAAAAAGAAGGTATCCAGGGACAGCCTGACTGTTCAGGTAGATGCCTCCGGAAAGCAGCCAGCAAGGCTGACTCGGGTGAAAGTTGCATTATTTATTTATGCCAAAAACTGTAAAGACGCTTGTTCTTCAGAATTTAATAAAGTGCTTTCATATATGTTCTACTTTATTTTATGTTCTCTTATGTCCTTCAATCAGGATCAATGTACTCCATCTTAACACAGAAGAGGTCTTATTTTTTCATGTTCATTATAGAATTCTTAAAATTCTTAAAGAGATTTTCACTATTCTGCACTTCCTTTAAAATGTAACATTACAGAATGGTAAAGTGAATTCACTATGGTGACTACTGTGATGTTTATAGATATTTTCCTAGATACTATCGACTGTGAACACTAGAATAGTTGATGCTAGATCGAGACCCCAATTACTTTTTTTAAAATTCAACGTTAGTTTTGTGTACATCCTTTTAAATAACAAAATGGTCAATTATCATTACAGAAATAATAAAATAAAAGAAAGCAGTAAAGATTTTTTTTTTTTCCAAAACAACACAAAATGCCCATAATGTGTTGCCTACATATATACTCTCCAAAGGAGCTCTGGTGATGCAGTGGTTAAGCACTTGGTTGCTAACCAAAGAGTCAACAGTTTGAACCTACCAGTTGCTCCAGGGGAGAAAGACGTGGCAGTCTGCTTCTGCCATTGATTTAATCCTGACTCATAGCAACCCTATAGAACAAAGTAGAACTGCTCCACAGGGTTTCCAAGGCTATAATATTTCAGTTAGCAGCCATCACTTTAACAATTGCACCATCAGGGCCCCTTCCATAAAGATTACAGCCTTGGAAACATCATGGAGCAGTTCTACTCTGTCCTGTAGGGTCGCTTTGAGTCAGAATCAATACCAATGGGATATGTATGTACAAATATTTGTATATTTCCTCCCAAAATAATTATATTATGTATCCCAACTCATAAGATCCCTAGGTGGCACAAATCGTTTTTACTTGACTGCTAACCTAAAAGTTTGCAGTTTGAACCCACCCAGAGGTATCACAGAAGAAAAGACCTGGTGATGTATTTTGGTTAAGATTGTTGTTAGTTGCTATCGGCTCATGTGTGTCAGAGTAGAACTGTGCTCCATAGGATTTTCAAGACTGTGATCTTTCACAAGTAGATTGCCAGGCTTAAAATTAAGATTACAGCCAAGAAAACCCTATGGAGCCGTCCTGCTCTGTAGCACATGAGGTCACCATGAGTCATAGTCAATTTGACAGCAACTAACAACAACAACAATGTACTGATTCATAACCTACTTTATTTGAAAGTGTGAAGAATTTTTGTCAGTAGGTATATTTTTGCATCTGCATTAAACTTTGTGTATTATTATAAGTAATATTTTCTAATTTAAGTATGTAGGCTCTTTTGATACATTGGAATAAAACAAAGATAAAAATCTCCTCTCACTACTTAAAAACTGGAACACTATCAAACTTACTGAAATATGAGTTCATTCGCACTCACATAGCAGAGATGGATCACCCTTCTAAATTATCTATTTATTATTTCTAAACTTTTATGCATGTGTTTTACCACATACGGATGTACTGCTAAACATTATCTTTAGTTTTGCTCACTTTGGGTATATTTTTCTTTTGTCTTTATTAAGATATAATTCACATAGAATACAACTCATCAATTTTAAGTGGACACTATGATGGTTTTTACTCCCATTCTCTCTTCCCTCATTCCCTGGTAACCATCAGTCTTCTTTTGTTTTGATTGATTTACCTATCCTGGGTATTTCATATAGGTGGGATCATGCAATATTTGTCCTATGGTGTCTGGCTTATTTCACTTAGCATAATGTTTTCAAGATTCATCCATGTTGTGGTATGTATCAGAACTTTATTTTTCTTTATACCCATATAACACTCCATTGTGTATAGCCATCAAAATTTATCTATTCATCTGCTTATAGTCAGTTAAGTTTCTACCTTTCAGCTATTGTGAATAACACTACAATAAACTGGTGTATTTGTGTGGTTTTTTTTTGAGTCTCCTTTCAATTCCCACCCAGAGGTAAAATTGGTTGGTAACATAGTATTTCCATTTCCAAATGACCAAGACAATACAATATGTAGAAATAAAATACTGAGGACCATGTGTAAGTTCATAAACCTAATTCAGTATACTAAAAAATGTTCAGAATGAATCTTGATTTAGTAAGGACCATATAGAAAGCTCTTGTAAATCCTCAGTCATGTCCACCAATCTCAATTAATATTTATCTTAAAAAAATTTCAATCTGGCCACAGATTTTAAAGTTTTGAGTTATTCATCTTTTTTCCTTTGCATTGAGTTTGATGCAAAGTATTAAAGGTTCCAATGGAAGTAAAATTTGTATCTGAATCATTTGTAATCTTTTAGAGCAGGAGTTTAAAGTTTTACTGACCATAGCCAAATAATAGCAGGACCAAAGCATTTAATCCACTCGCTTTCTCTACAGTTTTAGCAGCTTACATATGCTTAACAGTCTATAGGCAATAGTAGACATCCATCCACATTTATCACAACACAGTACACACCTTACCTAAAGAGGAATAGTTCCTCCTGCTCAAAGACATATTTTATCAACAGTAGTCAATTATATATAAGCCCAACAAGTCATTTTGCTAATACATATAACCAATAGCAGTTTGATCAAATTATTAGATAATTATATCTACTACTGAACTTACATCAAAAAAGAGAAAATAAAGCAGAAATAAGTCATTATGAAAGTATATATTTTCCCTGTATATGAATGTTTTCTTGAATATAAACCATCTTAAAAATTTAATGACATAATTCCACCACCAAAATAGATATAAGGGATCTTAATTATAAAAGGACCATACTTTACCTCCAACAGAATAGCACACACACAGAAAATATATTATTGCTGGAAAAATGAATGCATGATCTAAGCATATTTCTTAGATTTTGAACAAATATATCTTAAATGAGGCACCTCAGAAACATTTGTAAACAAACAAGCACTGGTATGTCTCAAGGGCCGGGACTGGCCATTCTCAATGGCTTTTGATGACAGTGATCTTATAGCTGGCTGATTAAAACTTCATGATTAATAAATTATTTAAAATATAACCATCATGTCCAGTACTACATCTTCTTAATCATTTCTAAATTTTCACATTTATAGAAATAATATGTGATCTTTTCTTTGGCAGTACTTGGTGAAGAGTAAATAGCTTAGTCTAACTCAAATATGGGGATTTGATGAGAACTGTCCTGAGACGAAACTGTAAAATAGATTACTGTCAAATTTGAAGATTCTGGTGTTATGGTAAAGAATTTGAATTTTATGGTAGATGCAGTGGGGTTTTCATTTTGGAGATTTTTTAAATCAATAAAGTGTCATTATTAGAATATCCAATAGAGAAGCAAATGCAACTGTGATATAAAGTGTAGGGTAGAAGAGACATAGCCTGAAGCAGACTCTAAGTCAGAAATCAGGTAGACATGATTATGTAAGTTTCATGGTACCAGTCATTGAGGGTTTTATAGCACCCTATATTATATATCCTACCCATATTCATTGCTTAGTTAAAAAAAAAAAAACTGTGTAATCCAGTGTCACCTACTATTTACTTTCTTTCTCTGCCTCTTTCTTGGGATTCAGGAAGGCGATAAACAACTTATAAGGGAAACATCCACTCATCAGGTGAATTCAGAACGCTATGTACATACATTCAAAGATTTATCTAATTTCTCAGGAGCCATAAATGTCACCTATCGCTACCTAGCTGCCACCCCTTTACAAAGAAAGCGTAAGTACCCTTAAACTTTTAGATAAAGAATACATAAAATATTTCATTTTAAAATATGCCAACACATTTCATTTGTATAGCAATAAATGTTTAAGAGCTTTACTAATATATTATTTGGGAAAGACTTCAATGGTTCTTAGATTTTTAATAACTTTTTTTTTAATTGAGGATGCAATTTTTTCATGGATTCATTTCCTTTAATAACAATATTCTAAAGTGCCTAAATATAATGTGAACATTTTAACAGTTTGCTGTAGAACTATGTAGAGAGAGATTAGGGAAAATCAATTTAATAAGTTAGTATTTAGCCACTAAATATTTCCATATTTTAAATTTTGTAAACTTTAATGGTTTGATTTTTATTACTTATTACCTATTTTGAATGAATGAAAGTTAAATTGGAAAAACCTGTTTGTTTAAAGCCAAGAAACATCATACTATATTTCATAGATTCCAGGGCACCATAGATTATAAAACATATCCTTATCTAATATGCCATAGTGATACCAGAGTTACTCTAGCAAGTCCTGCCAACTGCACCAGTTGTACAAACCAGTCCAGGGAGACTAAGGTAACCCATCTGTGATGCCAAAGTGTGTGGTGGACAACAAATCTCACTCCACACTCCTCCTGTGTCTTGTGGAAATTTCAGCTTCCTTTTCCTGTTCAGGTCAGACCCCAGCTATCCTCGCAGCCCTTCTCTCTCTCATCCCCAGCCACCCAGGACTAGGTCAGTGGGTACCAGCCACAGCCTGGAAATCCACATGACTCCCTCCATTCCAGACTGGCTGGTTTCCTCTGCTCCACTGAGTCTGATAATTTGCTGTAAAGAATCATAGACTCCACAGAGACTATAGCGTACTTAGTAGAGATTTATTACAACAAAAAAGGATACAAACAAACACATAGAGTGAGGTCTGGGAAGGGTCACAGCATGGGACCACTAAGAAAGTATAATCATTATCTATTTTATTTATAAGATGCCAGTGACTGTAACATGCAACCTGATTTTAAAATGTTTCAGTGTGAAAAATATGAATCTTAGAATTAGTGAAATATAGTGATATCACAACCAAATATAAAGACTCCTTATTAGATTGTGTGGAGACCACAACAATTGAGGTTCCTATTAAATGTTTTTACAAAGAGTTTGTGATCACCAGGTTGAGGCAATTGTGACTTAGTTAATTTACATTTCTTTAGCTCTCTTTTACATTTATTCTACCATTTCAGTTGTTTACTTTTTAAGCGTCTTTCTAATTATGTAAGACTGCCACTATTATTTCATCTCTTTACACCTCCTTTGTTCGACTGTTACTAACTTCCCCTTTCCATGCTAAATTACTAGTATCTGTTGACATGTATACCAATTGCTTTATCCCAAAGAGGCTATATAACACAGAGGATAAGAGCAGGACAGTTTAAATATTGGTGTCACACAACTTACTTTCTGTGATACTTTTTGTATTATCTCATCTCACTATAACTTAGATCTCATCCATATAACTGCCACTAATCCATCTTATTACGTCATAGTGATAGGATTTACAACACATGGGGAAATCACATCAGATGATAAAATGATAGACAATTATATAAGAAAATCATGACCTAGCCAAGTTGACAGATATTTTTGAGGGACACAATTCAATCCACAACAGTAGCAAACCTATTTCAAGAGTCTGTTATGAATATTCAAGTGTACATTGCACGTAAAGTACATAGACATCTGCATTGTATGTAGAAAGTGCTCTATCATTGTTGATTATTATTGAGTGTTGATGAAGACAGGTGGCTTAACATTTAATGGTTCCAGGTAATATACCTGTTTCAATAGAAGTCTGGTCTTAAGCCCAGGTACTTAAGCAAAATGTATAAATCTCCATCTCTCTGACACAACAGTAAGAAAGATTTTTCTTGGAAGGAGATTTTTCAGTATCCCACAAATCACATCGTCTAGGTGTGTATGTTAAAACAATAGTTTTGGTGAATATAAACACTTCCGTATTTTCCAAACATTGGTTCAGAAATTATATTCATTTCTGAATCATGATGAATATGTGAGCCTTAAAAATTGAAAATATTTCAGTAGACTCAGCTAACACTTCTCAGAGAAGAACTATCATTTCCTTCAAAATATCTAATTTTTAATTTTACATTGTGATTTTCTGAAGAAAAATTTCTCCAAATAAAATTACTATAAATTTGTTTCAAATTAAAGAAAATATTAATTCCTAAGTCTTAAGATAGTAGATGAATTTCAAATTAAAATTTTGAAGCCCAGTTATGAACTTTACTGACATAATATTGTGACAATGCTGAAAGATAAAAATATGCAACATATTTTCTATGAAAAATTTAAAGATTATTATTTTTAATTATTTGAGGCTAATTTGTCAGCATTTACTGTAGATTTCCTGGCCCTTTTGCAGTTTTTTTTTATAGCTTTTATATGATCTAAATATATATCTATATTCTCTAATGAGAATGTATGAGAACATTAAGCCACAAAACACTTTAAACCATTTTTTTAAATTTTATAAACAAGTGCATATAGAAATAGGGCCCATCTGTTAGTCCTTAAGATGCAATTTATCTTTCATAGAAAATATCAATTATATATAAATTATTACCTTTATATATACAGCTTAATGATTTAATAAAAAAATGTTGCATACATTGTTTTTACTAGGCTTACTTAATATGGTAGCAGACCTAAGAGCAACATTATCTTTTTTTTTTTTTTTTTTCTGTGATTTTCAAAACCTATTTAACTTTTAATTTGTCTTCTTTCTTAATTCTTTTGCTCAGGATATCTTACAATTGGACTTTCATCAGTAAAAAGAAAAAAAGGAAACTATTTACTTGAGACAATCAAGTCGATTTTTGAGCAGTCCAGCTATGAAGAACTGAAGGAAATTTCAGTGGTGGTTCATCTAGCAGACTTTAATTCATCCTGGCGTGAGACCATGGTCCAGGATATTACACAGAAATTTGCCCATCACATTATTGCTGGAAGATTAATGGTTATACATGCTCCTGAGGAATATTACCCAATCTTGGATGGCCTTAAAAGAAACTACAATGATCCGGAAGATAGAGTCAAATTTCGTTCCAAGCAAAATGTAGATTATGCTTTTTTGCTTAATTTTTGTGCCAATACTTCAGATTATTATGTGATGCTTGAAGATGATGTCCGATGTTCAAAGAATTTCTTAACTGCCATCAAGAAAGTCATTACATCATTAGAAGGAACTTACTGGGTAACTCTTGAATTTTCTAAGCTTGGCTACATTGGAAAGCTCTATCATTCTCATGATCTCCCACGTCTGGCACATTTTTTATTAATGTTTTATCAAGAAATGCCTTGTGATTGGCTATTGACTCATTTTCGGGGTCTGCTGGCTCAGAAAAACGTGATCCGTTTTAAACCATCGCTGTTTCAGCACATGGGTTACTATTCATCATATAAAGGGACAGAAAACAAGTTGAAGGATGATGATTTTGAAGAGGAGTCATTTGACATTCCTGATAACCCTCCTGCAAGCCTATACACCAACATGAATGTATTTGAAAATTATGAAGCAAGCAAGGCTTACAGTAGCGTTGATGAATACTTCTGGGGAAAACCACCTTCAACAGGAGATGTCTTTGTGATTGTATTTGAAAATCCAATTATAATCAGCAAAATTAAAGTGACTACCGGAACAGAAGATCGACAAAATGACATTTTGCATCATGGAGCCCTAGATGTTGGAGAAAAAGTTATACCTAGCAAAAAAGGGATACAATGTGTTACTTATTTAAAACTAGGGGAATTCAAAAATGGAAACTTTGAAATGTCAGATGTGAATCAAAAAGTTCCGTTTGATATTCATTGTATGAGGATATACGTTACCAAAACACAAAAAGAATGGCTGATCATTCGGAGTATTAGCATTTGGACTTCTTAGCCAATTAAATCAATATGTTCTATTACTGAAGCAGGTCTTCCTGTTTCCTTTTTTTGCTACCTTCCTCTTTTGCTACCTTTGTCTTTTGGAGGGAAAGCAATGGGTGAAATACGTAAAAAGAAAAGTTAATCATCTTGGCAGTTTTGATTTAAACATTGTCAACATAATTTTACTCTAACCCGCCCTTGTGTTTATTTTAGCATCTGAAGTTGAATATCAGCCCGTCATAATGACACTTTCATATATATATCATGGTTGTTTGAAAATTGGAACTGACTTTCAAAAGGGTGATAGATTTAAAATGAGAAAACATATTTTGTTGGATGCTGTTTCTTGAAAGTTACCAGATGTGTACACTTCTTCCTTAAGAGTCGATAATTCATTATATCATCAGATAGACCTTATTAAGCATCTGTGTGAAGGTGCAGCTTGTTCGAAAGATAGTCTGATTTTTTTTCTCATAAACTTAGATTTCCATTGACTTCTGTATGTCTACAATCAATACCTCTCATAGAGATGATGTCTTTGAATAGAACTTTGTGTGTGGGTGGGGCTACGGAAGGATAAAAAAAAAAAAAACTTAAAAAAAATCTCCCCAACTTATTTATATGAAAGGGGACATTGTTCACTGTTTTAAAACATTTAATTGATCACCTATTGTTAATAAATTTTCTGTGGGAAGCAGTCTTTTTCCAGTTTCCCATTTGCAAAAAAAAAAGAATAGTTAAGCTTGTTATTTTCAGGTTACATTGGGTACCCGCATTTAATAGAAGTTAGTGAAGGCCTATAATTGGTTAATTCTAATAGCTATTTGCAGTATATGGAGAAAATTTTTGAAATTGATTTTATATGTTTTGTATTAAAATTCATCTGATTGAAACTATTGTGAATTATCATATACTTTTTTTGGAGTTTAAATGGGCATCTCAGCTTATAAAGAAGAAAAGTAAGAAGCACAGAAATTAGTTGACATTTCTAGACCCAAAGAATTACTACATAGCAAAGTGAGAATGAGCGATCAGATGCTCTGCTATCTAGACAATGCTCATTCCTATGTATCAAGAAGGCTCTCCATATAAAGTGATGTTTTCTGCTCTCTGTTTGCTACTTGAGTCTCAGATAATAAGTTATAGCATCTGGAAATAGCTGGTATAATTCTTCTATAAGTCATATCATCCTGTTGTGGAAGAATACGAAAAAGGTCCTAAAATGATGATCTTGCAGTTTGCCCATGCAAATGGTAAGCAAGCCTGACTAATTTAATATAAGAGATTGGACAGTTGTTTTCACACCATGTGTCCATAAATATGATGCAGAACATCTTAGTGCATTCTGAAGACATTGGTGTTCAGAATGTCCTGAATTTGTCTCATCTTTTCTATTTTTTAATGAAGAGAGCAAAGATAAAAGATTTCATTATGGAGGTAAATGGAGAGTGCTTTATATGTGTTTATGGAAACAAAAATAACGTTTATGTAGATGAATTTGTGTGCATAATTGTATATTGATGAAGACTAGACATATGATAATGAGAAAGAATGAGGAATTATTTCTGCTCTCCCTGTCATCTCGACACACAATCCTTATGTTTCATTGGTGAACTACAATCCAAAAAAGATTGAGAAGTCTTTTATTCATTCTATCAAATCAATTAAGTTAGAAACTCACATAAAAGATGAGAAAATCTTATTGTTGTCTTACTGATACAACAATTAAGTATATTCTTTGCGTCCACTTGCAATAATGTTAGAGAGGAAACATGAGTCTGTTTAAAAGAGAACGGATATTAATACTTTGTGCCCATCTAAGTCTTAAAAAAATGAACATTGCCACTAAACTATTATCTTCATCTTTAGCATTCTACATGTCTCATAAAATTTAAAATAACTTTTTCCCTGCACTTTCAATATTAAAAAGTACACAGCTCTATTCCAAATCATATAATATCAAGACCTATGCAGACTCCATGAACTATATAAACTTTTGCACATTCTTCTGGGAGTATGTTTCCAAAGACCAGCCATTGACATCTATCAAATCCTGAAAAACGTTTCAGCGATGACTACTTAGAGTTCAGTGAATCTTGATGTTTGCTAAACCCAAAATCCGCTGCCCTTGAGTCGATTCCGACTCTTAGTGGCTCTATAGGACAGAGTAGAACTGCCCCATAACTTTTCAAAGGAGCAGCTGGTGGATTCAAATTGCCAGCCTTTTGGTTAGCACTTAACCACTTTGCCATCACATCTTAAATTTACCCTTCAATATTGAAAATGGATTTTGAAAAGCTGGTTAATCACTTAAGGGCATGTCTATGTTTTCTTTACAGGTTAATACTGGGTCAGCTGTCTGAGAAAAAGACCTTGAAAGGAAAGCTTCACTCCATTAGGGGCCAGGAAGGACAAATAACGGCTCTCCCTCAAAAAGAAAATCTGATCAAATGTTTTTGTGGCTTAGTCTTGTAATTCGTATACTTGAAAATAATTCTGAATAGGGCTCCAATAATCTGATTTCAGAAACATACAGTGAAATATAGTTATTAAGTTTAACTGTATTCAAGCTTTTATTAAGCTTTATGCTATCTGTCTCTTTATGGTTATTTTCTTATACATTATATTTTCTGTTAAAAATATTAATTGAAAAGAACTGGAATGAGCCATGAATGGTAAGTTATCATTTAATTGCTAGGACAATATGATACTGACAGGTTTTAAGCAAAATATGGTATGTACTTTAAAATATCTCAGATTAATATATTAACTGACTGAAGAAAATTACACTTAGAATTCTTCTCTTTAAGAAAGTGAGCCTTTTCAGTATTTATGGACATTGAAGAAAAGCATCTAGTTAAAGCACAATGAATTTGAGAAAATATGCATTGTTGGAAAATACATATTTTAGCAGCAGTAATAGATGTGGATTAAAAACATTTTAAAAAAAGTCAATACAAGCACATTTGCAGTTTCATTGAAAAACCACAATCTTCTGCAATTTATAAAGTAGATATTTTCCAGGTAGAAATATATAATTTGAAAGCCAGTGTTCCACTTACAATTATTTTATTCATATTTCTACACTGATGGGACTGGGGCATACTATTTATTACTGAGCCAGTCTTCTTTGGGAATTCCTTATAATACACTGTACAATAATGGTGTATTAATGGAACGAACATGTCTTTATTAATGAAAAATCATAATATATTGCATGGTAAGGAAAGCACCTGCTCTCCTAGATGCCCAGATGGCACACTTCACTGAATATTTGCCCATTCGTGAACATCTCTTTTAGAATATTGTCCTCAGGATTAGCATTGAAAATGTTACTCTGAATCTTATCTAACAGTTGAAGAAAACAGTGTAATTCTCTTTCTTTTCCTGGCCAATATACTCATTAATACAATCTAAGATACATTTATTTTTCTTATCATCATATTGTTGATTGACAGCTTATATTCAAACTAAGTTCTACTGATAGTTGTTTACTATTCTTTACATGTGCAATTGGGTTTTTTCGCAGGCTTCTTGTAAAAGTTAGTGTTAATTTCATTCTGCTTCTTTTGAATCATTATTTCAAACTTTCCAGCTCTTGAGACTGTCAGCCAGTGTCTTTACATGACTTCCCAACTTTGTTTCCACAATTTTTTTAAAATAATTTTTATTGTGCTTTAAGTGAAAGTTTACAAGTCAAGTCAGTCTGTCACATATAAGCTTATATACACCTTACTCCATACTCCCACTTACTCTCCCCCTAATGAGTCAGCCCTCTCCCTCCTTCCAGTCTCTCCTTTAGTAACGGTTTTGCCAGTTTCTAGCCCTCTCTACCCTCCTGTCTCCCCTCCAGACAGGAGATGCCAACACAGTCTCAAGGGTCCACCTGATACAAGTAGCTCACTCTTCATCAGCATCTCTCTCCAACCCATTGTCCAGTCCCTTCCACGTCTGATGAGTTGTCTTCGGGAATGGTTCCTGTCCTGGGCCAACAGAAGGTTTGGGGACCATGACCGCTGGGATTCCTCTAGTCTCAGTCAGGCCATTAAGTCTGGTCTTTTTATGAGAATTTGGGGTCTGCATCCCACTGTTCTCCTGCTCCCTCAGAGGTTCTCTGTTGTGCTCCCTGTCAGGGCAGTCATCGGTTGTGGCCAGGCACCATCTAGTTCTTCTGGTCTCAGGATGATGTAAGTTTCTGGTTAATGTGGCCCTTTCTGTCTCTTAGGCTCATAGTTACCGTGTGACCTTGGTGTTCTTCATTCTCCTTTGATCCAGGCAGGTTGAGACTGATTGATGCATCTTAGATTGTTGCTTGTTAGCATTTAAGACCCCAGACGCTACACTTTAAAGTGGGATGCAGAATGTTTGCATAATAGGATTATTTTGCCAATTGACTTAGAAGTCTCCTTAAGTCATAGTCCCCAAACCCCCGCCCTTGCTCCGCTGACCTTCGAAGCATTCAGTTTATCCCAGAAACTTCTTTGCTTTTGGTCCAGTCCAGTTGAGCTGACCTTCCGTGTTTCCACAAATTTTATATTTATTCCTTCTGTACTCGTAGAGCTGCAACAAAGGGGTCAGGCAGACCTAAGTTTGAACCCTAGTTCTGTAATTGCTAGCCTCCTAATACAAGAATTTACTTAATGTTTTTGAAACTCAGTTCTCTCATTTGTAGGATAGGAACAGTTTACTCTGTAGGCTGTTAGGAGCTGAAAATGAGCTAACATAAACTAGGCACTTGATAAATACGCGATTCCTTTCCCTTTTCCCATGGCTTGTATATGTGAAGGGATACGGGCCTGCAAACACTACCAAAAGTCTTTATACTGATCGATAGCAATCACATAATTCACTGCCTTTTAGAAATATCATCCAGCCCACCTTTTATATTTTGTCTTGAAGAATGTCACTCAGAATTATGTAAACACCTTTCTAAATCGAGATGTATTCTATTCTAATCTAATCCATTACTCTATGAATCTTATAAAAAATATAAAATTTGTTCTTAATGATCCCATTCTAAATACTACTAATATTTTTTTAGAAATATAAATCCATTTACATTAAAAAATAAAAAAGACCTTTTGTAGTTTCTAAATTTTTCCTCAGAATCTAAATTAAGCCCAACAGAACTTCAGTTTTCACAATCTTTTTTTTTTTTTTTTAAATGTCAACTTCCTGCTCTCTGTATCTTCCCATTACTGGAAAGAATTCTATATCCCAAGTCATAAGTGCACTGACTTATAAATTACTGGGGCCATGATACTTCCACCTGAAAAAAGGTAGTTTATTTCCTTTTCTACCTTGAATTTCAATGTTTTAATTTTCACAATTTTTAATTTCTTCTCTATTCAGGTTGAGATTATTCTTGTTCACCCTTTGGTGACCCAGTTATTTTCTGTTTTGAATTTTTTTGTTGATATCATGTGTTTTCATTAATGGAAGCATGGTGAATCATTGAGTGTCTGAATTTTTGGTAGGTGGTATGGGTTTTTTTCTTGCCCTCTCCCACAGCCTACCCTGTTTAGTGGCACATATGAAGTACCACTAATCATACCCCAGTGTCTCCATAGAGTCTATTGGTACATATGTGTAACAAATAAAAGTTTTCAAAATTTCTGTTTTTTTCTACCCAAAATTCAAATACCTCATACAATCCCCTGTAAAAACAGTAATTTGTGGCAAACACTCTTTTCTTCAGTTTCAGTCGTTAAAGCCACTGCCTTGTGGCAGCATGCACTGTCAGGGGTACAGCAGCTTCCCAATAAACTCCGGAGACTGAAACAGTGCATGGTTGATGAACGTACTACCGGACAGAAAAGGGTTTTAAGAGGAAAAGAAGACTAACAAAATACAATTCGATTTGTTCTTGCTCTTTGTTTTTGTTTGTTTGCTTATAACATTTTTTAATATGCTCCAAGCAGAAGAGCCTTCTTCTTTTTTTTTTTACTCTTCTTTAACATGTTTCAAAATTGTTTATACATGGCACAGTGGTTAAGGCACCTAGCTGCTGGTCAAAAGGTCGGCAGTTCAAACCCACCAGCCACTCTGCTTGAGAAAGATGTGGCAGTCTGGTTCCATGTTTATAGCCGTGGAAGGCCTATGGGGTGGTTCTACTTTGACCTATAGGGTCATTATGAGTCAGAATCAACTTGACTGCAGTGAATATATATATATATGTATATGTATATGTATATGTATATGTATATGTATATGTATATGTATATGTATATGTATATGTATATGTATATGTATATGTATATGTATATGTATATGTATATGTATATGTATATGTATATGTATATGTATATGTATATGTATATGTATATGTATATGTATATGTATATGTATATGTATATGTATATGTATATATACACACACACCTTATATGTATATATGTGTGTGTTTGTACATATATATGCAGATATATAGAGAGACGAGAATCATGAGCATTATTTTTAGCCTCCACATATTCTTGATTTTGCTCTCCTGACACTCTTCTTCTGATTGTGTATTCCCTTCTGAATTTCACATCTTACTTACATATTTTATCTATGACGTTCTCTGAAAATCATAGCTCATCGGAAACGTTTGTGCAATCTCGTTGATTCCTTAAATTCACTAGGAGTTTTTTTATCTTTTAGAAGATCCCAGCCCTCTCAAAAGGGGACTTACCTTTTAGAATTTCAAGTTTATGTCTTAACATTTGAAGGTACAAATAGAATCTTGAAGACATTCTTTTGCTGAACTATAAAGATGTTAAAATAACAAAAATCATACTTTCCCAAAATTCTACTCCCTTCCACCTCACTAAACTGTTCATCATGGTTACTCTGATTTAAGTGTAGAGTAGAGCTTAATTCATTAATCCCAAAATCTTCTGAGATGCTTTCATATTCCATTTTGTACACTGGAATGGAAATGTGGGTTTGAGACCGTTTTCCAAATAATTGGATCTGAACATCCATTCTGAAAAACACACATAATTGAGACCAAAGTACTTTATGATTTGAACTATTATTTTAGCTTCCCATTTTACACTATCTAGATAATCTCTTGGAAAATTTACCCAAAATGTAAGTTCATTATATGAGGAAATGATATACAAATTTTATATAGTCATAGAAAAGTACAGTCATATTAAAAATGTTCAAATTTTCATGTCTTACTTGGGAAAAAACGAATGCCCTAAACAGCCATCTCTTTAAAATAGCTGATTCAAAGATATAGTGATATGATTCTCATTATTTTTTCTATTAAATGAAAATTTCCATGAAGCATACAGTCATTAAATTTAATATGCAGGGAATTATTACTTTATTTAATGTTTGGCTAAGGGTGAACAATGATAGTGAATAAACAATATTCAGAACTTATATATAATTTCAGTATTCTGTGTATCAGCACAGTTTTAACCACGGGAAACTTAATTTATACTTTCATTATACTGTGTGTCACTCACTACAGGTTTAGCCAGAGTGACTAACATAACCTACAACCTTTCTGGCTAACTGTGAGTAAATACAGTCCTGATGTATAAAAGATCATCAAAAATCAAAGCAAAAATAATTAAAACAATGTGAGGCTGATAATACTCATAACTGAAAGCTATTTACAAATATTTAAATATTCAATTTATGCTATACTCAAAGGTCTGGAAAGAATGTAGGGAATTTTTCTCTTCCACTTGCTCCCTCACCTCACCAAAAAAGAAAAAGAAAAAAAAAAAAAACAACTAAACCCACTGTCATCAAGTCAATTCCTACTCATAGCAACCCTATAGGACAGAATAGAAATGCCTCATAGGGTTTCCAAAGAACAGCTGGTAGATTCGAACTACCAACCTTTTGGTTAGTAGCCAAGCTTTTAACCACTTCACCACTAGGGCTCCCTTACTTCACCATCTGTCATTAAGCAAATAGATTACTTTTGGTGGAACAGTGGTTAAGTCCTGGAATCCACCCAGCAGCTTTGAAGGAGAAAGACCTGGCAATCTGCTTCCATAAAAATTACAGCCAAGAAAACCCTATGGGGAAGTTCTTTCCTGTCACATGGGGTTACAATAGTCAGAATCAATGCAACTACACCCAACAACAATTACAAAATGCTACACAGATAAATGAAGATATTTACACTGAATTTTTATGCTCAATATTACAAACCAAACATTTTTTTAAAATGTGTTAAATTTCAACTTCATCTGAGTCAATTTTAATACAATCTTTAGTTGAAATATTGACTAACAATTTGTCATTTTCTCTGCAGCATATGACTGAATATTTGAAAAGACTTTCAAGCTGTTATATACATCTTTCTTTTCTCCATCAAATATCTCACTTTTGCTTAACTATTTGACGTCTTATTTTTCCATTTTTAAATAACATATATAGTTTTCTCCCACTTTTAAATATATTTACTTTCTGCCACACAATATCAATGTGTGCTTACATTATCAATGAGTGAGAATATGTGCCCAAAAAGTTAAAATTATCTGGTTTCCTTTCTTGTCCATCTTTAAAAGTGATCTAGCTTTTACTACAGGTTACACCTGTTTGTAACTGGTTATTATGGAGCCACGTAAGAGAGTATCAATAGTTGACAGGTGTTATTCACTACTACTAGAAAATAAACTCAATAACTTTAACTGCGTTCTACACTTCAATAATTGTCGTTACGTGCCTTCTAGTCAGTTCTGACTCATAAAATAGCAACCCATAAATAACAAAATGAAACACTGCCAGGTGCTGCACCATCCTCGTGACCATTTTTATGCTTGAGCCACTGTTTCAATCCATCTCATTGAGGTCTTCCTCTTTTTCACTGACCCTCTACTTTTTCTGAATTTGGCTTGAATTTCTGGCAGTTCTCAGTCGATGTACTGCTGCAACTGCTTTTGAATGATCTACAGCAAAATTTTACTTACATTTGATATTAATGATATTTATCTGATAATTTCTGCATCACGTTGGATCACCTTTCTTTGGAATTGGCATAAATATGGGTCTCATCCAGTCAGTTGGCCACGTAGCTGTCCTCCTAATTTCTTGGCATAGACAAGTGAGAACTTCCTGCACTACATCCACTTGTTGAAACATGTCAGTTGGTATTCCATCAATTCCTGGAGCCTTGTTTATCAACAATGTCTTCAGTGCAGCTTGGACTTCTTCCTTCTGTACCATTGGTTCTTGATCATATGCTACCTCCTGAAATGGTTGCACTTCGACCAATTCTTTTTGGTACAGTGACTCTGTGTATTCCTTCCACCTTCTTTTGATGCCTCCTGAGTTGTTCAAGATTTTGCCTGTAGAATTCTTCATTAATGCAACTCAAGGCGTGATTTTTTTCCTCAGTTCTTTCAGCTTGAGAAATGCTGAGCTTGCTTTTCTGTTTTGGATTTCTAACTCCAGGTCTTTGCACATGTCATTATAGTCCCTTTTTGTCTTCTTGAGCCACCCTTTGAAACCTTCTGTTCGGCTCTTTTACTTCATTATTTCTTCCATTTGCTTTAGCTACTTCAAGTTCAAGAGCAATTCTCATAGACTTCTGACATCCATTTTGGGCTTTTCTTTCTTTCCTGTCTTTTTAATTACCTCTTGCTTTCTTCATGTGTAATGTCCTTGATGTCACTCTACAACTCCTCTGATCTTCAGTGTCATTAGTGTTCAATGTGTCAAATCTATTCTTGAGATGGTCTCTAAATTCAGGTGGGATATACTCAAGGTCGTACTTTGGCTCTTGTGGTGTTGTTCTAATTTTCTTCAGCTTCAACTCGAACTTTCATATGAGCAATTGATGGTCTTTTCTGCGGTTGGCCCCTGCCTTGTTCTGACTGATGATGTTGGGCTTCTCCATAATCTCTTTCCACAGATGCAGTAGATTCAATTCCTATGTATTCCATCCAGTGAGGTACGCCTGTATAGTTGCCTTTATTTATTTATTTATTTTTAAAGGTATTTGCAATGAAGAAGCCATTGGTCTTTCAAAATTCTATCAAGGAATCTCTGGCATCGTTTCTATCACCAAGGCCATATTTTCAACTACCAGTCCTTCTTCTTTGCTTCCAACTTTCACATTCCAATCACCAGTAATTGTCAATGCATCTTGATTGTATGTTCTATCAATTTCGAACTGCAGAAGTTGGCAAAAAAATCTTCAGTTTCTTCATCTTTGACCTTAATGGTTGGTGTGTAAGTTTGAATAATTGTTGTATTAACTGGTCTTCCTTGTAGGCATATGGCTATTATCCTACCACTGACAGCACTGTACTTCAGGACAGATCTTGAAATGTTCTTTTTAGTGATAAATGCAACATCATTCCTCTTCAATTTGTCATTCCTGGCATAGGAGAACATATGATTGTCTGATTCAAAATGGCCAGTAACAGTCCATTTAAGCTTACTGATGCCTAGGATATTGATGTTTATGTGTTCCATTTCATTTTTGATAATTTCCAATTTTCCTAGATGCATACTTCATACGTTCCGATTATTACTGGATATTTGCAGCTGTTTCTTCTCATTTTGAGTCATGTCACATTAACAAATGAAGGTCCTGAAAGCTTTACTCCATCCACATCATTAAGGTTGGCTCTACTTTGAGGTGACAGCTATTCCCCAGAAGTATTTTGAGTGCCTTCCGACCTGAGGGGCTCATCTTCTGGCACTATATCAGGCAATGCTCCATAGCTATTCATAAGGTTTTCACTGGCTAACTTTTTCAAAAGTAGACCATCAGGTCCTTCTTCCTAGTCTGTCTTAATCTAGAAGCTCTGCTGAAACGTGTCTGCCATGGGTGACCCCGCTGGTATTTCAATACCAGTGGCACAGCTTCCAGCATCGCAGCAACATCCAAGCCCCCACAGTATGATAAACTGACAGACATGTGGGGGACACTTCAACTAACAGTGCTGGAAAGTGTTGAAATTTTACACATCTTTCTCCTTTTATATCACTTTGGATCTATTCTTAAGTTATTATTTCTTACCTACAAGTAATTATACTATATGTGAAGGAATGGCATTTAATGGGATTAAGCTCCCTAAAAGTTAAATCCTTAATTTAGAACTCATTCTAAGAGAGTTATTTTCAAAAGGACCAGCTGATCTCTGCTAATAGAATGAGCAGATGGTTTCTCCAAATTCATATTTTTTCCTAAATGGATACTGATAACCTTAGTTTTGAGTAGAATTACATTAAAGAAGCTTTCCCCTTTGAAGTAAATCTTCAAATTAAAAAAAAAAAAAAGTTGTTAATACAATTTTAAGTTCTCAGCATTTCTTAAGCTCTAAATCATAATTTTTTTTTAAGGCTTGTGATATCTTTATCCACCATGATTTGGGAATTAATCATGATTTATATTAATCTACTTAAAAATAACCTAGAAGAAGCAATTTTTTAGGAGCAACATCTAGAAAATTTGTC
Organism: Loxodonta africana; assembly: GCF_030014295.1. Classification (NCBI taxonomy): domain Eukaryota; kingdom Metazoa; phylum Chordata; class Mammalia; order Proboscidea; family Elephantidae; genus Loxodonta; species Loxodonta africana. The sequence goes on from NC_087345.1 coordinate 47,895,282, forward strand.
ACTAATAATCAAGAACATTTCCAAGACTTACATGTGTTTTTGAAGTATTTGTAATTTAATGGTTGGATATATTTTGAGTATCAAGTCCATAAACCAAAATATGTATTTCTACTCTCTAACTTTCTGTAAAAAAAAAAAAACTTTCAGTAGCCAGTCTTAAATGTAGTCAAGGTAGGCAAGAAATAGCCACTCAAAATATTCCCAATAACCTATTACTGAATGACCTTTAACCATTGTCAATATATTCTTTTCACATATTGTGGTAAGGAGAGCTTGCTAAGGATCCAGAAAGTGTAGAAGTACCAACAAGGGAAATGTTATATACATGAGCTGGAAGGATACAGAAAACAAAGATTTGCTTAGTGATTTTTGTCTAAAGCAAGTTCTTGCCTTTCCTCTCAGCACTACAAATAACCTTGGCACAACACTTTAGTCTTTAAAAATCCTCACATTTTGTTTCAAGCAAATCAAAATTTGATTCCATGAGAGTATCAAAGGACAATTTTGATGCAAATCTAGTGTTTTCACTTATTGATCAAATATATCAAGCTTGTTTTTGATGAAGAAGAAATAAATGTCAGAATTCCTGTTAGGCCTGAAGCTCTATTTTTGTTTGCCATTTTACTAAATGGATACTCTTTTCTGCCATGGAACAAACATCAACAAGATGTCTGAATAGATTTGGACAGCGATGTATCTGAGTCATGCGTTTCCTATAAAACTCATGAAAACGTAGCTGGCCTTCCAATTAGAGCAACTTAAACAGACTTTCTTTTAAAAGTAACAGCAGATTTGGTATTATATGTACTTTTTTTCTAACAGATCCCTCAACTGACCAAACCAGTTGTCATGTATATAAAGCTGCATAGATAAATCAGGATATCACCCAAATAACTAGGGGCTTAATAAAAAGTGTTGATCTGATGGGCTAGTAAAAAAAAAAAAAAAAAAAAATATCATTATGAAGTGTCACCTTAAATACATTTGGTAATTTATTTTACTAGAAGAAAGTGACATTTGATAAATTGTTTTGATAATACCTATTTTATTCTAATATTCTATTTCATTATAATGCTATAAATGTACATTTATTGTATGAATAACTGTATTTATTATAAATATACAAATCACTCACTTTTTGAAATCATTTTATGAGTAAGCTTGCTAACAATTATGTCAATGAAATTTACACATTGCTTCACAGCATAAGATTTTTCAAGGTACAACATTACCTAACACAAAAACAATCCCTGTGCCACTGCTCATTTTACAATAGTTTCATTATTTATGTGATTAATTTTGCTTTCTTTAGTCACTCATCTTTTAAGTTTCATAGAAATAGACATTTTCTAGGTATAAAAACACATTTTTAGTGTAGAACAAAATTCTAACTTAAAAAAAAAAACTAGACTTGCTGTCCTGACAGACATTGGAGAAACCCTAAGAGTACGGCCCGTGGACACCCTTTCAGCTCAGTAATGAGGTCTTCTGAGGTTCACCCTTCAGTCAAAGATTGAACAAGCCCATGGAACAAAACAAGACTAAAGGGCGCACCAGGCCTGGGGCAGGAACTGGAAGGCAGAAGGGAACAGGAAAACTGGTAATAGGGAACCCATGGTTGAGAAGGGAGAGTGTTGACATGTCGTGCGGCTGTTAACCAATGTCATAGAACAATGTGTGTACTGTTTGATGAAAAACTAGTTTGTTCTGTAAACTTTCACCTAAAGTACAAAAAAAAAAAAAAAAAAAAACACTGTTTTAGTAAGGTAGAAAACCAACTCTATCTACTATGTCAACACTAGATTGTTAATTTCTTGGTCTTGCTATATAATGTAAAACATTAATCATTTTTATTTAAATTGCTTACCATTTTTCTCTTAGATTTCAAAGCAAAACAAGATCCACATTTAGGAATTTGGAATAATTTAAGCATAGTAAATTCAATAGAAGCTCACTTTTTTAAATAGTATATTTAGAACAAATAATTTAATGAAATGAATACATACAAGGGAGGAATTTATCTCCATACAGACTTAAAAGCAACAAGCAATACATGGTAGTGTTACAGCTCAATTAGTGTCTAAGCATTCACAGGTTTGAAAGTAGTGTGAGAGGGTTTGTAAAAAATATATCTACATTCATCATCAGTTTAATAGCTTTTACTGACCTGACCCAATAATTTAGGTTATATTTCCAGATCACTAGCAAAAACCTAATTTTCTCAACATTGTGAAAAGTCAAGTTGATTTTTTTTATGCAATTGATTGTGTTAATGAATTTGCCAGATGATTTAGAATTTACCAGCTGATTAATTCCTTAAGTAAACTGCCAATCAATCTGTTAGAGGGAAATAAAATGAATAAATAAAGCATCAGGTGTTAGTCCTTACATAAACAAAACCACTAGAAGAATTACTGAATTTGATCCCACTTAACCAGCATGATTGACTAGGATATATGTCAAATTCTATTTATGCACTGAATTTTCTAAATGAATCAATATTTCCTTAAAAATTGAGTAATTAAATCATTATGTTAATAATTTATATTTAGAAGGCAAAAGAGGAGTCTACAGAGTGAAACTAAACTATCTAGTTCCAAAGAAAAGACATCCTGATAAGAAGTTCAGACACAAAGATAACCAAATCCCTCTAATTTATGTCACTAAGTGTAGGCTCCAAAAAGGCACTTTTGTTCACTCCTGAATTTTCAGCTTCTAGAATAGTGCCTAGCACATAAATAACATGTTCTGAGCACATATGAGATGTTGTGTGAAGACTTCTTACATACATGTATATAAGAGCTCATTGAAAATGCACATGGTTGTGAAGTGATTGTCTAGAAGTTATGAAGATGTAAGAAGAGTACATATAAAGTCGAGGAATGAATTTAGATGATTAATAGTCCTTTCATGTCAAATACCTTTTCTCAATTTTCTTTTTTAACTTGAACATCTGATACACTTACTTCTACAATTTATTTCCGTGAACTTAATTACCACCTGGAATTCCTCCCTTTTGAATTTTAGTCATTTAAAAAAATGTGGGAAGTCTGAATACATTAAAAAACTCAGAGAATTGTAAATTTGAATTAACTCGTTATATGATGGCTTTTCATAACACCAACCCCAAATCTGCTATATTGGTAGTTAGGTCATAGGGTGCAACATTTTTGGTTGACTAACTGAATTTTTTAATTTTCATCTAATATTTTGGAGAGGTAAAAAAATATGAATCGACTCTAAAGTTGCACTTATCAGCTTATAGCCTATATTTGGATCTCTGGGTGATACAAACGGTCAACACACTAGGCTGCTAACCAAAAGGTTGGGAGTTCAAGTCCACCCAGAGTTGCCTGGAAAAAAGGCCTGGAGGTCTACTCCTGATAAATAAGCCATTGAAAACCTTATTGGGTACATTTCTACTTTGACGCACATGGGGCTGCCCTGTGAAGGTGGACTCTGTGGTAACTGGTACTGGTAGCTTATATTTATTGAGTGTTTAGCATGTACCGGGTGTTCTCCCAATGAGTACTTCTATTAGCCATTAAAATAACAGTCATCACTGTGAGAGACTGACTTGATTTGTAAACTTTCACTTAAAGCACAATAAAAATTATATATGAAAAAAAAAAATAACAGTCATCACATCACCTGGGCGGTTTACTGAAAATCCACGTTCCAGACACCACATAAAGATTCTGACTGGATCTGGGATGGGCCTGGAAATTGTTTTTTTCCTAAATGTATTCCAGTTAACACTAATGCAGGTAGTGCCTAATTTCCTTTCAGAAACACTGTGTTAATTCCTTACAACAGTTCCATGAAGTAAGAGCTACTATTATTCCTAATCCACAGAGGAGGAATCTGAGAATTAAAGTTAAGTAATTTTCTCAACCTCACACAGTAGAAATGTATCAAACCTCTGACCTTGTTAGTGGAATCTTAAACCCAGTGTTTTTGAGCATTGCTTACTCATATGGTTCTAAATTAGTAGTTTTTAAGTATGGGTATTTAACATTAACCAAGGGATCATTTACTCCTTCCTGAGCTCTACCCACAGAGAGTCTATCCTAATTGTCTGGAGTTCCCAGGCATCGGTATTAAAAAAATAAATTAAAACTTCTCAAGTGATTTTAATGTGTGGCCATAACTGAGAAGCACCATAAAGTTAAGAACCACTGCACCACGATACAATTCCAAAGTTTCTCATTTATACAAGTAGAAAAGGCCACGGGTTAGAAGATGAGATGGAAGGTGTAGATCATGCTGTATTGCCTCCTGTCCTTTTGGGTTATTTCAGTACTGTTAAGGTTGGACGGAAAATAGAAGCTCCATCCAACTTCCTGCTGCCTTCTTGTTCCACCCATGCATATGTTCCTATTGAATCTGGAATTCTAACTGATGACATTTTTGGAAAACTATGTAAGTAGTCTTTTTTTTTTTTTTTTTAATGGGTCTTGATACATGCACCGTGTTAATTAGTGACTTGGAGTCCTCTTTTTAATACATGAAACCTAATTAGGTGCCATCTTTTTGGTTACTCAAACTTACAAGCACATAAAGAGCAACACTTTTCAACGGGAAAAAAAAGCCTCATGCCAACTCCCTGCCATTTGCAAATTGAACTACTTTCCTCTTTCCAGAAAAGTTAGCTAAAGTATTCAAGGAGGAAGGAAGGAAGTAACCATTTAGTTAAGCTTTGTTTCAATTTTTCCAGACTGGATTTTATTTTCATAAGTCCTCCAATAGCAACAATATTATATGTCTTTTCTCATTCAGTTGTAGCCCACATTATCCCAAACCCAATTTATCCGTTTTTCTTTTTCCAAGAACTGGTAACGTTAAACTATGAGTCAGAATTAACTGAATTGCAACAGGTTTGGTTTTTGGTTTGAGGTACAGAGGACACCCTGGTTTGCTCTGAGTGTTTAGAGGGTTTGCAGTTATTTTATATAGGTCTTGATACATATGCTCACAAAGGAATTAAGCTGTTTGCTTAAATACCTACAAAGTGTCAGAAACCTTACAGATGGCTATTTGAGTAAAAAAAAGCCAAGTCAATATATAGAATAAACGACTTACTTGCGGGTGCATACATTCACACACTACATACATGCTCACACATATTTCCACAGGATTCCTCTACATCAGTTCCACTTCACAAATTCTCAGTATCATCTGGCTAAAGAGAAATTTACCTATTTAAATAAATTCACTTGTAAAACACAAACAAAAACCTCATTGCCTATTCTTTTTTAAAGCAAATGTGTATTAGTATTTCTGTTTTGTCATACTTCATTTTTTTTCTGCACAGTGTCCGCAGTTAAAACGAAGTTTTTTTTTTTTTTAAATGAATATGCCTCATAAATAGTAACCTGAGGTCGATTTTTATATTTACTCCCATGATATTCAAATTGGATCTATATAAAATTAGAGTTTTAGAAGCACTCCTTTGTATTACTTATATGTGCAAACATTACTAGTGGTAGAAGCTAAGCTTGAATTTATAGATTTTATATACATAAAACAACAAATAGAGATCATGTACACTAATTTGATAGTCTCGGTATTTTTCCCCTAAACTTTCCATTAGTTAATATAAAAGAAATATCTTTTTCCAAAGACTAACTGAAACTCGTTTGTAGGTAAACTGTTTAAATGAAAGGTTTATAACTGAATACCCTCATTTGATAGTTTATGATTCTGAAAGCACAGAGGATTTAACAAATTTATTCAAGGTTTTACTGCTAGTTAATGTCAAAGATAAAAACACAAATCAATGTCACCTCTTCAGGATACAGTGCTCTTTTCACCATTCAGAAAATTTGCAAATTCAAAAAATTATGCATTCAAATAACTAAGATTAAAAAAAAAGATCTTAGTATATGTAGTTAAGTTACACAGTAGAATGAAACAGATTGGGTTTAATAGTTTCATTAACAAATAATACAGACTAACTTGATTCTTATTAAAAATAAACCAAAAAAACAGTTGCCACTGAGTTGACTGCAACTCATGGCAACTCCGAGTGTGTCAGAGTAGGGCTGTTTTCTGCAGGTTTTTCAATGGCTGATTTTTTGGAAGTACATCACAAAACCTTTCTTTTGAGGTACCTCTGGGTGGACCCAAATCACCAACCTTTTGGCTAGCAGCCAAGTTTTTAACCATTTATATCAGACAGTGACATCAAAATACTGTAATATTCTTATGCAATTTCAGAAATTACAAACTAGGTAGATGATAGACAATAGATATAGATACACTGTATGTCAGCTTTAGAAAAAGAAACCTCCTTAGCAAAAATAAGAGAATCTGATCAAGTCAGATTGAGGTAAATATGAGTGAGTAGTTAGAGATATCCCTCAAATTATTAATTGAATGTGATGGTGTCATTATTTTCTGTCTTGATAGTATTACATTCAGATCTTTTTGCTGTTGTTACATTAGATGCCATAGAGTTGTTTCCAACTCATAACAACCTCAGCTACAACAGAACGAAAGTTTGCCTGTTCCAGCACCAACCTCACAATCGTTTGAGCCCATCGTTGCAGCCGCTGTGTCAATCCATCTCATTGAGGGTCTTAGTCTTTTTTTGCTGACCCTCTACTTTACCAAATGTGATGTCCTTCTCCAGGGACTTGTTCCTCTTGATAACATGTCCAAAGTAAGTGAGATGAAGTCTAGGCATCCTAGCTTCTAAGGAGTATTCTGGCTGTATTTCATCCTAGGCAGATTTGTTAGTTCTTCTGGCAGTCCATGGTATATTCAATACTCTTCACCAACATCGTAATTCAAACGTATCAATCCTTCTTTGATCTTCCATATTCATGGTCCAGATTTCACATGCATATAAGGTGATTGAAAATACCATGGCCTGAGCCAGGCACACCTTAGTCCTCAAAGTGACATCTTTGCTTTTTAAGATTTAAAGTGGTCTTTTACAGCAGATTTTCCCAAAGCATTGTGTTGTTTGATTTTTTGACTACTGCTTCCATGGGCATTAATTCTTGATTCAAGTAAAATAAAATCCTAGACAACTTCATTATTTTCTCCGTTTATCACAATGCTGCTTATTGGTCCACTTGTGAGCATTTTTATTTTCTTTTGTTGAAGTGTAATCCATACTGAAAGCTGCAGCCTTTGATCTTCATCAGTAAGTGCTTCAAATGGTCTTCACTTTTGGCAAGCAAGGTTGTATCATCTACATATCACAGTTTGTTAATGAGTCTATTTGTTGAAACATTTCAATTGGTAGTCTATCAATTCCTGGAGTCTTGTTTTTCAGCAATGCCTTCATTGCAGCTTGGATTTCTTCCTTCAGTACCATTGATTCTTGATCATATGCTACCTCCTGAAGTTGTTGAACATCAACCATTTCTTTTTGGTACAATGACTCTGTATTCCTTCTATCTTTTTTGATGCTCCATGAGTCATTCAATTTCTTGCCCATAGAATCCTTCAATATTACAACTCGAGGCTTGATAGATAGTATCTTGATAGTATGGTATCAGATCTTAATAGTATAAAAATAATTGTTTTATAAATTGTTTTGATATAATCATAATCATAATATCATAATTCAAACTTTCTGCAACCGTTTTATAAATTTTGTCAAGTCATTTATTTGCAGCTATTTAGTGAGTACCCTTGTGTACCAGGCACATCTCTTTCTTACAACAGTCATACAAGTAAGGCTTATGCAACTTTATTAAACAGAGACATACTATGAAACCTGCCTATTTGCAAATGCAGAAATAACTGACATAAGAGAAAAAAATTATTAATCTGATTATTTGAAATCTGTAGGTTTGGCTAATCCATGGTTCAAAAACTTGAAATACTATTTTCCATTTTAAATGAATGTTTGCATCATTTAAACCACAGTTGAAAGAGCTAATGATTCAGAAGATAGTTCCATTTCAAATTCAACTTCTCACTTCATGAAAAGTGTATATGTTCATAATTATTGCAGCTCTATCTCCCAGTGTGGTTCTTTTTCAGTGAGATCAGAGCATTCTCTTCTACAAGTTCATAATTTTTCTAATAGCAAGAAAGTCACAAAAACTGATAAAAGCAATAGATTTTATCAGTAATGCTCTCGACATCCAACTCCTCTTTGTACTTGAAAAAAAGATGCACGCACACAGTTAAAGCACGTTCCACAAGCTTTTTTTTCTAGGTGCTGGAAAGATTCATGACCTCCATATTTGCGTCAAAAAAAAAAAAAAAGCTGTACAGTTCCATAATGATCCAAGAGAGACCAGTGATAGTTTATTTGCCTTTCTCAAGGGCTTTATAGCGATGCACTACCTTACCTGAAAAAGTGACTTTAAAGCCAGGAATTTCAAATATTGGTCCCCAGAGGGAATATCTATTTTGGGATAAAGGACTTTTAACGAATTGCATTACCTAGGTGGCCACTCATTCCACATATCCATATGGCAGACTCTGTAGGAAAAAAAAAAAAAGTTGCTGATAAAAAAGCTCTCCTTTACCATAATACAAAATAGAAAAAAAATAATAGGCGAAAACTTAAAACCAAGCTACAATAATGGGAAAAAATAATTCAAGTTTTCAGAGGAACCTCAATTTTTCTGGCCTACATATTATATAAGAATGTATTATTTTTCATAAATAGGCAATGCTCTTTCTATCAGTACATACAGACTTTCCCTAACCTAAATGATATCCTTCACCTGGACACACGTATGGTTAAAAGTATAGTTTATTCAAAATAACAGTCTAGTCTTAGGGCTACTGGTTAAAATCCTAAAAGTAAAAAAAAAATGATAATATTAGTTTCTCTTGATATAAAAATCTCCAAAACTTCATCCATAATTAGCATTCTATGATTCTACATCCAACATGACCATTAAATCTTTGTGTAACCATAGATAAAATATATTATACATTTGTCTTATAATTTTACAAAATGGATAATGTATTTTGGACTTAAATTAATTTTTAAATATGTGAAATGTTATAAGCAATTTTTCAGAAGTACAACAAATAAGTAGCTACAACACAGGTATTTTGTATCTATTTGTAACCTCTTTAAAAGGATAGAATTTAATCATTAGAGTTTTATAAACTTTTCATAATTTTTCATATATTTGGCAAGCATTTCTATTGCTTTTCCATTATTTTAAAACTCAGTTTTTGTTACCTTAACTTCTTTTCTTACTTCTATTTACTAATTGTTTGATTTGGTGAAATCATAATCCTAGTTATAATCTGAGAACTAGGCAAAACACTGGTACTTTAGGAGTATTATCTTGGGGCTATTGTTATAGATGTTATGTACCCAGTATATATATATATATATATATATATGTATTTTTTATCTTTGCTATCTCCAGTAACTTTCAGTATCTTTATTGTATGTGTTGTACATTTTAAACAAATTCCCTCACCAACTTTCCACTTATTTTACTTATTCTGCTGGTTTCACTTTTTCTATAGTTTAACACACATTTTCATTTCTGATTTTCTCCTGGAGCACCTACCTGTACATTAAAGCAAAGTTTCGTCTACCATCTCAGTGAGCATGACCTGAAAGGCATCATCTGTGCCACTAAACAACCTTGTACCCTAGTAATATCCATTGAAATCTTTTAGATGGACATTGTTTCATGGATAACTATGTGCTAGAGATCTGTCAGGGATTGATAGCCAATAATCTCATGGTCTGTCAACCAGCAAGTGTTTGTTGAGAATGAAATCCAAATGTTTTTATCGTGGTGTTTATGACCCAAGATAAACCCAAGCATAAGTGTTAGTAAATCAATAAAATTCCTGAATTTATAAGGAAATTCAGCACGTGCGCGCGTGTGTGTGTGTGTGTGCATGCATGTGGATGTCTAAGCTTTTCTGGTTAGAATATCTGTGGCTTTCATTATTTTACCAAAATGTTTCTGAACCCCCAAATGGTTAAGAATCACTGAGTATGTGTTAGTCATGTTACAAGAATATTTTACACACACACACACACACACACACAAATGTATTTATTCCTCAGGCAAAAGTCATGGAACAATATGTAGTTTCATAATAATTATGAGCAATCAGAAAATCAAAGGTGTAAATAGAGCACAAGAATTAAAAATCCTGACTTTAAAATGTCAGGATATGATTCTGTAGCAGTCTCCAAAAACCATTTGAAAGCAACCAAAATAAAAATGTTGGTAAAAGCTGTTTTTAGACTAGAAATCAAAACTATTTTCCCAATGAACAATACAAAATAAAGTTTAGTTTAGCATGTGCATGGCTATTTTTTAAAAATATATTATGTGTGTATTCATTGAATTCTTATAAGACATTTATGATTGGAAAAGAGGCATTGTATCAAGTCTACTACATTCTTTTATGTAATGCTTTTTTGAAAACAGATAAGGAAAATAACCTTAATAAAGAAAAACTCCAAAATATTATGTATAGTATTTATTGTTTCATAAACAGATATATATTTCCCCATTCTGATTTAATTAGTTGGTCAACTACAAAATAGTCTGCTTTGTAGTCAATTGAACAGAAATAAAGATATTTATAATGGATAAATTATTTTATTTCACTAAAGAAATATCTTGTGATTAATCAAATTAATAATGTTTTATTTTCATCCTATGTACCATCTAGTTGGTGGCATAGATGTACAAATAATACTACAGGCATAAATTAATGTTTATTCCAAATTGAATACATTTATACAATTTATCATTTTTTTTTTACTCCTTCATTCAGTCATTTAATCCAGTCATTACTGATTTGACAAACATGGATTGAATAACCATTGCTACACAATGGACAAACAAAACTCTATAATAAAGCATTTCTCACCTTCGATGCATGCAATCTAATAGAAGCCAGAAAGGTTTATAATAAATGTAGTAAGCGCTGCAGTTGAGGTTATATACAAAGTGACATGGGAGTTCAAATGGAGACCACTAACTCTCCCAGAAAAATAAAGAAAATCCTTCAGAAATAATCATGTCCAACTAAAATTGAAAGATGACAATACTTTTAGCAGAAAATGTAGAAGAAAAGGGATATTCCAGACAAAGAGATAGCATATTTAAAAGTGGACATAAAAGAACATAGTAGAATAAAGAAAAAAGTAGATAAGTTGTGTGTGTGTGTGTGTGTGTGTGTGTGTAGTAGACACGTAGAAAACCTGACAAAGTAATAGGCATTAGTGGTAGAAATAGAGGCTAAAGTCAGACGACAGTGGACCTTGTGTACCATGTTGAAGGCTTGTCTTTCATTCTTTAGGCGATGGTACGGAAAGAATATAATCATATTTGCATTTTTGGAAGATAAGACTAGAAGCAATATTTAAGATAGATTTAAGAACTCAAGTCTGAAGAAAAATAAAAGTATTAGGGAATGGCTACTGTGCTTCAGACAAGACATCATAAAGACCTACACCAAAGCAGAAGTAGTGGATATATCTTAAAAAAAAGGTTTTCTCATGTAGGTTGGCAGATTTTAGTTAGTGTGTTGGATGGAAAGGAAGAATACAGTGGTGAGGGAGGCAGAGCAGCATTGAAGGGACTTTATTTTTACCACCTTTATACCTCAAAGGATTTTTAATGTCTTTCCCTGAATAGTTTTACTTCCACATTTCTTGGCTTCTCTGTTACATTCTGAAAACAGCATTTTTTGCTGTCTGGCTCGGAATCATTCTTTGGGAGGATAAATCCCCATATCCTACCTCGGATCATTTCTTTTGTAATAGGTACAGTGAAACAGATTGGGTTACTATTGTGACATTAATGTTGGTAGATAAGTTAAAAATCCAGAGCTTTGATGGCAAAGAAGAGGAATTGATGGAATTCTTACTGGCTGAATGTGATACATATCAAAATCTACAAAATATTTTCTTTAATAAGTGGACATTTGAATTCTTATATAGTTCTTTATTATGTTCCCAATGTCATGCTACACTCATGTTATAGCATTAGTTAATCTCACAAACGCTAAATTTTCTCACATGTGTTTATGGAGGTGTGGGTGTGTGCACACATGTGCTTTTTGTTTTGTTTTGTCATGTGAATGTTGCTTTAAAGAGTATGCAAGCAAGAAGACCCAGTAATCAAATCCCAAGTTCTATGAACAATGGCTCTGTTGCTTTAAAAAATAATAATAATAACTTAATCAGTGTGAGCCTAAATTTCTTGGTTTATAAAATTTGTTGTTGTTATTGTTAGCTGCTGTCAATTTGGTCCCAACTCATGCGGGCTCCATACTCAGAGACACTGGATCATTTTGATCCATAGGTTTTCATTGGCTGATTTTCAGAAGTTGATTGTCGGACCTTTCTTCCTAGTGTGTCTTCTTCTGGAAGCTTCACTGAAACCTGATCATAGCAACATAAAAGCCACCACTAACAGATGAGGGGTGGCGTGCTTGAGGTGCATTGGGCAGGAATTGAACCCGTGTGTTCAGCAGGAAAGCAGAAGCTCTACCACTGACTCACCACTGCCCACTGATTAATAAAATAGCCTTAATAGTAATAAGTTTTGTGAGAATTAAAAAGAAAATAGTCAATGTTCAATTATGTTAATATTTTATAATTTGATAAGTACGTAATAATACAATTTCATTTCATTGGACTTTGCAAAGTGTTCTGATGATTTGAACCATTAGTTTACTATTTTAATTAGTCTGATGGTTTGAACCATTTGAATCAAAATGGTCAAAGCAATTTCTAAACTCAGACTCTGACTTTGTTCTGCAGATCTCAAAACAAAAGCTATAGTGGAATATTTATATTTGAATATGTATAACAATACTACACGTAGAAAGATATTTGAGCTTGGTCTTGAGATGAGAGTCAACAGTACTATACTAATTCTAGAAAGAGCTCCACATTCTCTTTGATATATACTGGCTAGAGAATATTAGGTTCATTGATATAGTAACTTTTTCTTTCTAAAATGTTTCTTTTAATGACTTTGGAGGACTTTTATAAATTACACTTTTTAGAGTTTCTGAGGGGTTTACAGTCCAGAGACATGGTAGCATGGTGGTTAAGAGCTATGGCTGCTAACCAAAAGGTCAGCAGCTCGAATCTACCAGCTGCTCCTTGCACACCCCATAGGGCAGTTCTACTTCGTCCTACAGGGTCTCTATGAGTCAAAATCAACTTAATGGCAACAGATTTGTTTTTTTTTAGTTAAGGAGATTATGATATATTCTACTATTGGGCTTGCCACATGTCTTCTTCAAATATATAAAATGACTGAATAAAACTGGACTTAGCTCATAGTCTACTATTCTGCTTTGATAATGAAGAATAACTTTTGACAAAGAGTAATCAATTCTTATCCCATGAGCTCCATCATCACAGAATAACTTTAGGAACCCAGTGAACTCCTCAGACTTCAAATTGTATTTAGTAGCAGCCAACATTCAAAAGCACTTGACTGTGTTAAATCATTATTTTAGTGTCAATGAAAAGTGTGTATCAATTTGCCTGTATATAATATGAAACAGAACTTCCATGTGAGCAAGGTTAGGCTAAAAAAAGGAATTAAAACAAAAAAATAGGAGACTGAGTTTTGCCATGCTTTCTTTAACTACTTTTATATCCAGCACAGAAATTTCTTTAAGATGAAGCCTGTATAATTTTGTGTAAATAAAATATTCCTGAGAAATGGAGTTAGAAAAAGAAAAAGTGGGAAGAATTACATAGTGGGACAGATTGTAGAACAGAAATTAAAATTAAACAAAATTAATATATCCATTTTCTTGATTATAATCTAAATCATATCATTCCATTATTCACTAGTACTATCCCTAGACTTTTCTCACTTTTAGAAATAAGAACAACAGTCAACAATAGCCACACAAAAAAAAAATGTCTAAAATGTCCAGTTTAGACATTTGTTCTGAGCTCATAAAAGCTTATTTTATCATTTAATCTACTCTTTTTAAAATAAGGAAAAAGGTCAGTGTTTTGAGGCTACTTAACAATGTCCATGCAGTTGACAGTCTCAAGAATGATTGTAAAATAATGAAGTTAGATGTTACAAGTTACACGTTGTGAATCTGACTAAAGCAGAACTGGAATACTAATGAAAGTCAACAACCATTTCCTTACCTGCTCCCAAATTGTATTCTTGCCCTGGTTGCACATGTATTACAAGAAGAATGTTGTTTTTCTAATTTATAGCTAGAAAATCATTGGAGTGACTATGACTTCATTCTTTAAATAGATAGTAAGTACATTGCCTTATTCAAAAATGCAAACAACCCTGGAAAAGTGTGTGAATAAAATGATTTCTTTTAAGTTAAGTGTGGCTTTACAAAAATTAAAGAGTCATAACCAAAAAGACCAAACCCATTGCTGTTGAGTCGGTTATACAAATAAACCAGAGGCTCTATACCAATCAAAACAGCAGTAGGAGATAATTCCTTCAATGTATGAGCTTCAATTCAAATTATTATTTTTTGGACAATTCAGTTTAAAAGGAGTGTAAGGTATGCACACATTCACGTCACGTCAAAAGAAAAGCCAACTATCGGAAGTTGTCCATCCCATTCATCCAGGACAGGCTTCAGCATAGCTTCCCCATGACCCATGTAAGTATTTTAAAATGGTAGATGATGTAGGCAATCCTGTATGTGACGAATGGGCTGCATACAGAACAATCATCATCATCCAAATTACTTTGAAGGTCAAAGAAAAAGAGGAAGTAGTGAAGGATTGATTTACTGAGAGCCTTCCACATACTTATCATTCCTCTAGATTTTTCACATATATCTCTCGCTTGATTCCCGTCACAAATCCGTGAGGTGAGTATTGTTATCCTCATTCTACCAATGAAGGCACGGTATTTTGAAGTTGATTTGGGATTTAGACTTAACATTCTGCCTTCTCCCACTGCTAATTTCCTCGAGGGGATGGAAAAAAGATGTTTGATGAAAGTTCCTACCAGTTATATCGTGCTTCTTTTCCAAATGGATAGCCTTTTGTAAGACACTCTAAGCCTGGCTGGTGATATGCTGTAGCCATCAGAGAAAGTTAAATAAAATAACTGAAATAAGATATCTCTCAGTAACATCAGACCCTAATCAATGTAACCAATGTAACAACAATTTCCTTTGATTCTGAAGTGCAGTTTATAAAGCAATCTTGCACTTATCTTCACAATGAAACTATAAGATAAGAAGAACAGGATATTATTTTTACAGTTTCCCAGAGAAGTAAGATGTTGGCCTTGACCTAAAGGAGTTAAGAGGTGAAGTTTAATCCTTTAGTCAAAATCTACTTAATGACAAATAATGGTGGTGGAATAAGCACAAGACCCATAATAAAATTAATAAATGACAGCATCAACACTTCCCTTAAAAGTGATTTCATGAAATAACAAAGTTTAAATTATTTCAATTAACTTTAAAGAGAGTTAACCTAGAAGAAAATGATAAATCTCTATCTCAAAACCAGCAAGCAGAAAATAGAAAACTTCAGAAAACCATGAGAAATGGTTAAGGCGAGTGGGAGGGCAGAGGTTGCTCTGAAGAACTACAATGCAACTTAAAGTATTTATTCAAGAATCAGTGTCAGGTTTAAAGACATGGCTCCCATAAAAGTGTCAAATAAGATTCCCCCCATTTGTCTAAAGTAGCAAAATAAATGTAGACTAAAGCCGAATATAGATTTTTTTTTTCTCAAATCAAATCTAATGTCCAAGGTCTGAAGTTACTGAAGCTTCTGAAAAGAAATGGCAATGAATAGATAGAAATATATTAGAGAGATAGATAGGTGATAGATGGATGGATGGGTGGATATGTAGATAGGTACAAAGACAGAATATGTAACTTTAAGCCTAAAATTAAAGATTTTACTGCACTTTCTCAAATTTTAGATTCCATACCCATTTTATTAGCATACTTAAAGAAATTAAAATAATTTCTTAGGACTATAAATCTAGTCCTCATTAGATTTTCCAGTATTCTGTCTTCTACGTTGATATTTCAAGATGATTAAGGATTCTCACTGCTTGAGTATAAATCATATGAGTATCACTAAAGAAAGATATAGAGAGATTCCTGCCCTCTTTATTCTACCGTATTATCAGGTATAACTTGACGAGGGAGAATATAGCTTGGATACTAATTACATATATGTTGTATTAAGTAGTTAGCAGAGTTTTAAAGATGAAGTAACTGTACCATCCCCTCCACCTATCCACTTGTATTTTTCTTATTTCAAAAACACAAGTAGGAGAAGTGTGAATTAAAACATAGATTTTATAACATTATGTACAATTTAATAAACTGATGGTCTGGCATTAATTAAGCTTAGCTAAGCTGAAAATCGTAGTGACCTTACGGGACAGAGTAGAACTGCCCATAGGGTTTCCAAGGAGCACCTGGTGGATTCAAACTGCTGACCTTTTGATGAGCAGCTGTAGCGCGCTTAACCGCTATGCCACCAGGAAGATAAGGTTACCCCACTTCCTTTTTAACCCTAAAATACTCATCAGTTTTTGAAAGGGATTGAACTTAATAAGTAATCTTTATATTTGCTAGTTCTGAATGAACTTTTCAAAGATTAATTCAGACTTCCAGCCATCACTGGGTAGACAGAATTATGTTTATTTAACAAATAGGTGTTTTCCAGTTAGCTTAAAAATATCAACCACTGGTTCCTCATATATATCTGTGTTCTTCACAGCATGTTGACTTTTAATATGAAGAATTATGATAAATACTGAAAATTTGCCCATGAAGAAGTTAAATGAATTTGAAACATGAGTGGATCAGGCTGTTTCAACTTATATGAAGCATCCAAAAAAATTTTAAAAGATTTAATTTAGCCTTATATTTGGAAGAATGGTAGATTATGGATTTTGCTGTAGGTAAATAAAAATTTCCTTACTTAGATAAACATAATCCAAGAAAAATAATTTGACCCAAAAGAAGAAGTTCTAAATTTATATGGAAAAAAAAAAAAAAAGCAAAAGAAGCCAATAAACGGTGGTAACTCCTGTGACCCATTACATTCTTTAAGAGTTTATCCTGTGACTTAAATCCTTGCCCCTCCTTCACACTCATGAACTGATGAAACCCTTGGCTGAAGGGTTTCAGTTTCTACCTTTATCTTGTGTTCTGTCTGGACTCACTTTTTCCTAATAGATTATTTTGCTTTCTCGGTCCACTCTGCAATAATAAGAGTTCATGGTTTTCTTTGACATAACAGAGCTATCTCTAGCTATATTTACAGGAAGGGAAGTAGGATAAAGATCTCTTTTTCTTCATCCTTAGTACTTAAAGTATCTCTTGAGGGCTGTTGCTCAGCATCCATAAATGTTTATTTCCCCCTAGCTGCTATTCAAATTGCGCACGTGGCATGAGGAAGGTTGAAGGGACAATTTCTATACACATACCTCTGCCCAAAGTCCCTCAAAAACTCCTAAATGTAACTAATTTCTTGGGACTTTACTGATGAATAAACTGATGTGGCCTTATTTCAGAATGAGATGCAAGATTCTTGAATTTAGTTCTTCACAAATAATTTTTCCTTCATTTACAATGAAAACACACGTGAGGCCAACCTGAAGGCAGCTAACAACAACAAAAATGAATGCAAAACATTAAAATAAAAATCAGGCATAAACATACCTAAGTTCCCTGTCGCAAACCAGTGAGGACTTACCACTACTTCCTTAATAGATAAGTGAATTCTAAATAACTGTTTTAACAGGAGCTGCTATGAGGAAATACAACTGACAACAAAATAACTTACATTTTTAAACTTTGACATTTGCACAGTGGCTTCTCCTGTCCTGTCGTCATTTACTCTGACCAGTCAATGCTTCTACACCTATCTGAAAGGCCAGTAATCATAAAATCAGGTTACACATGAGAGCACCACCACTCAGCAATGATGTAACTTATTTCAGAATCGAGTTTGGTATGTGCTTCTTGAAGAATTTTTGTACTTGTTTGTATCAACTGAACAAAGCTTCCAAAACAACGTTATCCCAAAAATAATTTAGGCAGTGGTAAAAGAAAAATAAAATTCTGTGGATTCAGAATTACCTATAACCTAATGTTGTAAATTTTGTGCTTCCCTAGACTTTGGCTCTGTTTTATATTTGCATGATTAATTTTGGCTAAGAATCAAATCAGACTTTTTTATTCATTGTCTAAATTGTAATTTTCCTCCCCTGTGGTTAGGGTTAAATCTTAAACAACAAGCTAAAAATGGAGAATTTTAGTAACGCTTTTCTTTACATTCTAGAAAGTATTACTGCTTAATTGAGTTAAATCGTTTCTAAAAACTAAATGCAATCCAATCAGTATTGTGTGATTCTTTGGAACCTCAAAACAGATGTCTCAAGCCGTATTTTAGTAAGTTTAGCAAAGTGCTTCAGCAATTTTCAAAATTTTACCTTGAGGTATCTGAATTGCAAACTTGATGCACGTATTACTTCCGTTGTCTCTGTACAAACAAGACATCAAGGCTATCGAGAATGGATTCCCAAGTTAATGTGAACAGCTCATTTAGTTTCTTCTACAAAATTGAGTAACGGAGCTACAGTCTATATTCTCAGTTGTCTGCCATTGTCACAGATGGCAACCAATTGATTTGATTGAAAATTTGATGCTTACATGCTTCAACAGCCAGAGATAGAATTTTCAGAGAAAATTACTGCAATTTCCACTGTTCTTCTCCACACAAAGTTGAATGTGATGTCCAAATTTAATTAAAAAAAAAAAAAAATCAAACCCACCAACCATTTAGATCAATCCTTTGTAGTTTGAAGGAATGATTTCAATTGTCTGAATATGTGTATGTGTGATTATCTTTTCTTTCTTTTTTCCTCATTAATCTGGTTTGAAAAAAGCAGACTCTGTGATAAGCCTGTTGAAAAACTCTGCTTTTTACTATCTGTGCTCATGAAATTAATTTCATCAGAAATAGTAATATTCAATGTTCCTAATGAGTGTCATTGCACTGATCTCGTGGTCAACATTTGCTGGTTGTACTGTGTATGTATACAAAGTTTGTAAAAACTGATGGTCTAGATATTTCTTCATGGGATAGCACAAATATGTATTCTAAAATGGTGGTCCTGTAATTTTTTTAGGTTGGTAAAATGGTGTGCTTGCTGTTTTTCTGTCTGTGCTTGCAACCTATTATGCGTTTGGAACAACAAATTGAGTAACGTTCAGTATCGTAAAGGCTAAGCAGCATAAAAATATTGTGTATAATTTCTTATAAATACTTGTTTTCATGATCTGATTATTGTAACTTGTTCCCAAAAGGGAAACAGAACAAAATAAAAGTGTCATTTGTCTTAAGCATAACTTTAATAAGTGAGAGAATCTTATGAATGGAAATGGATGAAAATAACTATTCCATTCTTTCAGTTTATATTTAGTGGGCATATAAAGCAAAAGCCTCCGAAATGAGAATAAAATGGTTGGAAAAATATAGCCAGAAATGGCTAATTTGCTGAATTAAATGTTACATTAAAGAAAAAGTAAAAGTTGACTCAAAATAATAAATTGTTTGAATTTGCAAAAGATACGCGAAAATTACAGATACTTGAATTAGATGCACCACCTAGTGGTTAAATTTCACACTTCACCAGTATCTATGCCTCAAAAATGCCTTTCTCAGTGAGTTTTGCTTTGAATATAATTGCCTTTTCTTTATCATTTTGGAAGCCTTAGGTGTTTTTTTTTTTTTTTCGTCAAAATGTAGAAAAAGTATTCTAAGCATATAACCACATATTTACTCAAAAAGCTTGGATACATAAATCAACCATTGGACGATATAAAACAAATGTTGTGTTTTGTTTTGCTGTCAAGTCAGTTCCAACTCATAGTAACCCTATGTACAACAAAGAAACATTGCCCCGTCTTTCATCATCCTCGTTGTCGTCGTTAGCTCAAGCCCACTGTTGCAGCTACTGTGTGAGTCTACCTCATTGAGGGTTTTCCTCTCCTTCACTAACCCATCAATTTACTAAGCATTTTGTTCTTTTCCAGGGACTGGTCCTTCCTGATGACATATCCAAAGTATGTGAGACGAAGTCTCGCCATCGTTGCTTCTAAGAAGCATTATGGCTGTACTTCTTTGAAGACAAATTTGTTCATTCTTTTGGCAGTCCATAGTATATCCAACATCCTTCACCAAAGCTGTAACTCAAAAAAGGTTGTCAATTCTTCTTCCATCTTCCGTATTCATTGTCCAGCTTTTGCATGCATACGAGGTGATTGAAAACACCATGGCTTGGGTCAGGTGCACCTTAGTCATTCAAGTGACATCTTTTCTTCTTAACACTTTAGATAGATCTTTTGCAGCAGACTTGCTTGATTTCTTGACTGCTGCTTCCATGGGTGCTGATGGTGGATCCAAGTAAAATGAAATCCTTGACAACGTCAATCTTTTCTCTTTATCACAATGTTGCTTATTGGCCCAGTTGTGAGGATTTTTGTTTTCTTTTGGTTGAGGTGTAATCCATACTGAAGGCTGTGGTCTTTGATTTTCATCAGTAAGTGCTTCAAGGCCTCTTCACTTTGAGCAAGCAAGGTTATGTCATCTGCATAATGCAGATTGTGAGTGAGTCTTCCTGCAATCCTGATGCCTGGTTCTTCTTCATACAGTCTAGTTTCTTGAATTATTTGCTCAGCATACAGATTGAATAAGTATGGCAAAAGGATACATTCAACCCTGACACACACCTTCCCTGACTTTAAATCACACAGTACGCCCTTATTCTGTTCAAACAACTGCCTCCAGATCTATGTACAGGTTCCTCATGAGCACAATTAAGTGTTCTGGAATTCCCATTTTTCACAATGTCATCCATAATTTGTTATGATCAACACAGCCAAAAACCTTAGCATCATCAATAAAACACAGATAAACATCTTTCTTATGTTCTCTGCTTTCAGCCAGGATACATCTGACATCAGCACTGATATCCCTTCTGAATTCAGCTTGACTTTCTGGCAGATCCCTGTCAATGTACTGCTGCAACCACTTTTGAGTGATCTTCAGCAAAATTTTGATTGCATGTGATATTAACGATACTGTTGCCTAATTCCCGCATTCTGTTAGATCACCTTTCTTTGGAATAGGCATAAGTATGGATGTCTTCTGTCCATTGGCCAGGTAGCTGTCTTCCAAATTTCTTGGTGTAGACATGTAAGCGTTTCCAGCATTGCATCCATTTGTTGAAATATCTCAGTTGGTATCCCATCAGTTACTGGTGCTTTGTTTGTCGCCAGTGCCTTAAGTGCAGCTTGGACATCTTCCTTCAGTACCATTAGTTCGTGATCATATGCTACCTCCTGAAATGACTGAACATCAACCAATTATTTTGGGTACAGTGACTCTGTGTATTGTATTCCTTCCATCCTCTTTTGATGTTTCCTGCATCATTCCATATTCTGCCCATGGAATTCTTCACCATTGCCAACTCAAGACTTGAATTTTTTTTTCAGTTCTTTCAGCTTGAGAAATATTGAGCTTGTTCTTCTTTTTTGGCTTTCTAATTCGAGGTCTTTGCACGTGTCATTATAATACTTTATCATCTCGAGCTGACCTTTGAAATTTCATGTTCATCTCTTTTACGTCATCATTTCTTCCATTTGTTTTAACTACGTTAAGTCCAGAGTCTTTTCTGACATCTGTTTTGGTCTTTTCTTTCTTTCCTGTGTTTTTAATGACCTTTTGTTTTCTTCTTGTATGATGTCCTTGATGTTAGTCCACAACTCTTCTGGTCTTCGGTCATTAGTGTTCAATGAATCAAATCAATTTGTTAGATGATCTCTAAATTCAGGTGGGATATACTCAAATATATACGAGTACTCTCATGTAGTAGTTCTAATTTTCTTCAGCTTCAGCTTGAACTTGCATATGAGTGATTGATGGTCTGTTCCAAAGTTGGCTCCTGGTCTTGTTCTGACTGATGATATTGATCTTTTTCATTGTCTCTTTCCACAGATGTAGTCGATTTGATTCCTGTGTATTCTATCCAGCAAGGTCCACGTGTATAGTCACCATTTGTGTTGTTGAAAAAAAGTTATTTGCAATGAATAAGTCATTGGTCTTGTAAAATTCTACCATGAGATCTCCTGCATTGTTTCTATTCATCAGGGCCATACTTTCCAACTAGTGGTCTTTCTTCTTTGTTTCTAACTTTTGCATTCCAATCACCAGTAATTATCAATGCATTCTGATTGCATGTTTGAACAATTTCAGACTGCAGAAGTTAGTAAAATCTTAAATTTCTTCATCTTTGGCCTTAGTGGTTCATGGGTAAATTTAAATAATAGTTGTATTAACTGGTCTTCGTTGCAGGCATATGGATATTATCCTAATACTGACAGTGTAGTACTTCAGTATAGATCTTGAAATGTTCTTTTTGACAATGAATGCAATGGCAAACCCAACAAAACCAAACAAGTTGCTGTCGAGTCAACTTCAACTGATAGCATAGAGTAGAACTGCCCCATAGACTTTCCCAGGAGTGCCTGGTGAATTCAAACTGCCAGCCTTTTAGTTAGCAGACATAGCTCTTAACCACTTTACCACCAGGGTTTCCAGTGCAAAGCGGTTCCTCTTCAATTTATCATTGTCAGCATAGTAGACCATTTGATTGTCCAATTGAAAATGACAAGTACCAGTTTATTTCCAAACATTAATGTCTACGATATGGATGTTTGCATCTCATTTCATTTTTGAAGATTTCCAGTTTTCCTAGATTCATACTTCCTGTACTCCACATTCTTATAATTAATAGATATTTGCAGCCATTTCTTCTCATTTTGAGTCATGCCCATCAGCAAACGAAGGTCCCAAAAGCTTGACTCCATTCATGTGGCTAAGGTGAACTCCACTTTGAGGAGGCAGCATTTCCCCTGTCGTCTTTTGAGTGCCTTCCAGTCTGAGGGGCTCATCTTTCGTCACTCTATCAGACAATGTCTTGCTGCTATTCATACAGTTTTCATTGGTTAACTTTTTTTCAGAAGTAGACCTCCAGGTCCTTCTTCCTAGTCTGTCTTAGTCTGTGAGCTCAGCTGATACTGCCCACCGTGCGTGACCCTGCTGGTATTTGAATACCAGTGTCATAGCTGCCAGCATTACAGCAACACACAAGCCTCCACAGTATGACAAACTGACAGATGTGTGGCAGCCATTTGCTTTAGGATAGTATTAAATAAAGAACAGAAAGGTGAAAAAAATAAATAACCCAAACAAAATATAACATACTACAATGTAAATGCACATAACACAATGATTAATGCTATTAAAAGTTAAAAAACAAAAAAGCTACGGAAATTTGGTATCCATACTACTCTTTATCAAGCTTTATAAGGGTAATGTGCTTAATGAAGTGTAAGTTGACCAAAAAAGCATTTTTTTCTAAAGAATATATGTCAGACTCCTACTTAAGATGCATAGTAATTTTTTGGCAAGTCATGAACTCACCGTTTGTGAATCTGAGGACAAATGCTTGAAATTGAAGAAACCCTTAGTAAATAAAGAGCAGAAAAACTGAATGTGAATTTTAAAACTATTTTAAATTTTAAATTGAAGGTTAATTTGCATGAGTAATATCCAAGAATAAAGGTTATATAACCATCTGGGTTTTAACTAAGACATTGCCATCTTGAAATTACAGTACTTTATTATTATCTGAAATGAAAACAGAATCATCAGTTTAATTATCTGTTAATCGAGTAAAATCTTCTTTGTCTTTCTTTTTTAGTATGTTTCAAAGAGAAATGATCCAATGATTCAGATACTATCTACCTTGAATATTAGGCGTACCTAGTCCTAATCCTTCCATATTGCCTTCAGGAGTCCTCCTCCTTAAATCAAGCCCAGAGGAACAGCCTGCCCCACAAAATGCAGCCAGTCAGAGAAATAAGGAAAGTATTTATGGATCCTGTGCTGCTAAGGCCACCAAGAGGTTGCAGTTGTTTCACAGAATGAACCAACTTGTTCAATGAAAGTCAGAAAGAAACTTAAGCTGCGCACACACCACACACACACCCTTAAAGCAATATCAGTAACACCTCTCCTCACTTACCCTCACATTTTATCTTGTCTTCTTGCTATTCCAGACAAGTAGCATTTATTTCAACTACATGCTTTTAAACAAAAACAAAAAACAACAAAAATATAAAAGATCCATTACCCCAAGGGCCTGATGAATACATGATAGACATCTCATTATGATGGTCTAAATGTCCTAGTAGTTGGTGAAAATACCAACTTTAATATTTCAAGGTAAATAATATCGCAGGGCTTAGAATAACTAATTATCGGTTGATCAAATCAATAAATGAACTATCTACACACACAAAAAAAATCTACAAGCAAGGCCAAAATACATTTGGACTGGTGGCAATTCCACTACTGTACAGAAAATATAAACCATACTGTCCAGTTCAATACAAATGTGATGATGAATACTATCTCAAAGAACTAACTTACAGATCAGGTCAAAAAGAGATTCAAGAGGGTGTCAAGGTGGATCATTCCTGGGTAAATATACATCTTGGTTTTCCTGAGAGGTAATAACAGCTTCCTGTCGTTGCTATCCTAGGTTGCTTCACCAATTCCAGTTCACTCTCCCAGGCGAAAGTGTACTTTCCTAATACCTTTTTATAACTTTCCCCCCCACAGTAAATTCCTTCTATCAATGTATCAAAGTATTCCCTCTATCAATGGTGAAGTGGCCATGACTGTGATAAGTCAACTCTGTAATACTAAACAGTAACTGTCCACTTTGTATATTCCAAGGGTACTAGTTATATAGATAAGGTAACAATTTCTGATATTTCATTTGAGTGCTGCTTCAGAATGTTTATTGAAACCCTGCAAACAATCTAAGTTCAATATGTGTTCAGAATAAGCAAGAGGGGCACAAAAGTACTAAGGGCAGGGAAAAAAAAACTGGCTCCAAGAATCAGTCAGGCTGGCCTTCCCCTTCCTTACAGGCTACCCACAGCCCCATTCCCTGATCTCACTCTCCTCCATATTGGAGAAAGGGACATCTCCTGGTAGGGAAGAAAAGTAGGAACCTGAACACTGATTATATTAAAATTAAATGTTAAAAAATTCAAATTACCATGCTCGGTAATGTTTGAGTCCTCACATATTTGTTTGAGAGATTACAAATTTTAAAACAAGATTTGGCCCATAAGGGAAATTTAATGTAAGTAAAACAAAATTACAAAATTAGGTAACTAGAAGGCTTTATTTCCTCTTAATTTCCCCGAGAAAGGAAATTATTCAAAATTTAACTCTAATAAATACATTTCTTATTCACAAATTCAGTAAGGTTGGCGTTATTATGTAATTGCACAACTCGGAAGCATTTAATGAAAGCTGTATGAATTACTTCAAGTATAAGAATCAGCACAAAGCCAATTCCTATGAGGCAGAAATCAAATGTATGTCAGATTTCCACATTCTCCGAGCTGCAGTACCACTCTGTCTTTGACATCGGCCACCCTCTCTCCCCTCAGCTCTCTACCTTCCCTCATTTGGGTGTGACGATTTGCTGCAAAGTCTCACAGAGCTCATGAACTGTACTTACAGTTAAATGGTTTATTAAGGAAATAACAGGGGACAACTCAGGATAAGGATCAATAAGCTACAACTGGGGGTCAGGATCAGGAAGCATGTAGGCAGGTCTGGAAGCCTCCCCGGAAAAGGAGAGCACATTCCTCCCTACTTCAGTGCAGGTCAGCTCTCTCAACTACTCTAGTCCACACAAGCAAGCAGTCTTTTCTCTCCACCATGCATGCCCCCTTTCAGCCCTGCAGTCCTCTTCTCCACCCTTGAAGACAAGCTTCTTCTCAGCTTCCTCAGGACAGGCCTCTCTGCTTTCAGCCTTCCTGCCGTCACCACTGACTTTGACACAAGGCTCCTTCCAGGTCTGTAGCCACCAGCTCTGAAGCAGGACTCCTTCCAGGCCTCTCACCACTGGCTTTGCTGAAGGGCCTCTTCTCTGCCTCTTGCTGTCTTTTGTGTTGTAGCCCTTGGCCTGTGTTACAGCTTTTTTAGGAGTTTCCTTGCTTTCCCTCTTTCCTCTTCGTTCTTCTTTCTTCCTTCTGCCTCTTTCCGCCTCCTGTCTGAAAAACCTCTGCGCGATTGATTGCATATGTACACAAACTCTTTGTCAATTTCAAGGGGTGACCCTCCCACCAGGGCCATAAACTGACCAATTTTTTTCTCTGCAGGCCACAGACAATTCATTTGCATAGTAGGCTATAGTCACTTTATTTGTGTAAGTATATAGACCAATTCCTGCAAAGTGCATAGGAATTACAGGGCAGGCTGCATCCCAGGGCCAGATAAAAAGTATCAAACCAGAAGTTGTTTACAACCTACCCAAGAAACTTCAATCAACTTGGACAAAAGTAATAAACCCTTCTGGGGTAGAAAATTAGGGCAAAGGTAACTCCTCAGGGCTTATGGGAAAAACCTCTCTGGTTGTTTGTGCAAAGAACCACGGCAAAAGGCCGCATAAAGGAACTATCTCACCATAAAAACTTAAAAAAAAAAAAAAGTAGCAAGTAGCTAAACCAGGAAGACCTCAAGTGGAATTACCATATTTAAAAGTTACACTAAATAGTCTAAGGAGTTCTGGGTGGTGCAAACAGTTGCTAATGGGAAGGTTGGAGGTTTATCTGTGTAAGTAAATGAACCGTAAGAGGCTCCTAGGAGGAAAGGTCTGATGAGCTACTTCTGAAAAATCAGCCATTGAAAGAAAAGCCTATGGGGTACAGTTCTCTGACACGCATGAAACCGTCAGGAGTTGGAACAGATTCAGAAACAACTGGTTTTTAAATTAGTCAAATGTGGCCCTACCTGGATCTGGTTATATTTACAAGCAAGGGAAACCAACTTGTGAATAAGCAATACGCACTGAGTATCAGTAGGTAATCAGTACGTATGGGACACTTCACAGACTAGCAGGGTTAGAGCTCTATAGAGTTTGTGTCTAAGGATTTTTTCTTCCTCCCATTTTTAAGATATATAACCCTTCCTTGGATCAACTTAGGCTTCTGGGCTTAAAGTAATTTCATAATTATATTCTTATATCTTGTAGTAAATATTTGTGTGTGACTGGTTTGGCAGGCCCTCTGACACCAAGGTGTTATAAAACTTTTGATTTCAATACCTATTTTATCCACTAGATGGCAATATAATGCAAATAATATAATCAAACCAACCTATACCAGTTGCCTTCCAGTCTACTGCCATTCCTGGTGACCCTATAGGGACTGACATTACTCGGTGAATTATTATGCTTCTCTAGCTTTCTTTTGCTGGAGAAATTTTTTTTAGTTTTCTATGTGTTTTTACTCATAAATGAGACCCTGTTATTTATATTCACCATTCTCCCACCGGAAACTCTGATAGCTTATTGGGTAAGTGCTATGGATATGGTCGGCAGTTCGAATCCACCAGGCACTCCTTGGAAACTCTATGGGGCAGTTCTACTCTGTCCTATAGGGTCACTATGAGTCGGAATGGACTCGAAGGCAGTGGGTTCAGTTTTGGGTTATTCTTCCACCAAGTCTTTTAGATTATCTTGTTAGCTATAAATATAAAAATTGCCTTGCATTCACAAATTACCTATCTATCCGTCCGTCCATCCGTCCGTCTATCTGTATGTATATGCATATATATGTATACTTTATACAAATATATGTATATACACGTATTTATGTATATATCTATATATAATTACATGTATCTGTATTTATCTATCTATCTATCTCTACCTATCTATTTATCTACCTATCATCTGTCTATACAGGAGCCCTGGTTGGTTAAGTGTTTGGCTGCTAACCAAAAATGTGAGCAGTTCCAATCCACCAGCCACTCCTTGGAAACCCTATGGGGCAGTTCTATTCTGTCCTAGAGATTCTCTATGAGTAGGAATTGCCTCAACAACAGCAGGTTTGTTTTGGTTTTTTATGTATATATGTAAAAGCTACTTGATCACAACAAGGACCTACTATATATAATTTTAAATTACAATGCTTAATGTTGTAATGGAGACCCAGTGGCACAGTGGTTAAGTGCTCAGAAGGACTGTGGTTTGAACTCACCAGCATAATGTGGGAGAAAGATGTGGCAGTTGGCTTCCGTAAAGGCTATAAATAGCCTTGGACACCCCATAGGGCGTTTCTACCCTGTCCTATAGGGTCACTGTAAGTCAAAGTCCACTGGATGGAAATGAGGTTTTGTTTGTTTGGCTTCAAGTTGCAATACAAAGAATAGTAGAAATATATGTGTGTGTTAGATTTATACATACATACGTAACCTAAAACCTGTTGCTGTTAAGTCAATTCTGACTCATACACATACATACATATATATAATTATACTCTTATTTATAGAATAAGGAAATTCATTATATGTTAAGAATTACCATGTACAGTCTATTTTTCAAAATAATCAAAAGGCAACAAGTCTAGTCTTTCCTTAAAACCAACTAAATAAGATCTCACCTTTGCTAACTCCAAAGGCACTTGGTATGATGGAGAGATGCTCCGGTAAAGGAGAGCTGTAGCCAGCTGAGAAGAAAAATTTCCAGAGTTACCACAGCTTCTCATTCAATAAATTTCCACCAATCCCATACAGCAAGGACTGGACAACTTTTCTGATTTCCACACAAATTCTTCAAACTGCATTTATTACTTATGTTTCTCTTCAAAGTTTTCAATGGATGTTCATTTTAACCTGATTTAACTGGATTAGGATGTTCAAGAAGATAGTGTTCACCCGGAGTGAATTACCAGTGGCTCCACACTCTTCCATGATTCTCCTTAAAACCACCATGGTGACCTAACTGGTTTTGGACAATGGAAGTAGATAAAGTCTAAGCAGTAACAGAGACTCACATTTGATAGGATGCATAATAAATTCATCTATATTGTGGGTCCTATATATCTTATAACTATGCTGCATTTATTGACTTTAAATTAATAACTTATCTACTACTCGAATATTTTCTGATAGTTTTAAACATATATATATATATATATATATAGGATAGTTTACAACACTTAAATATATTAAGTATTATTTTTGCAAATGATCTAAAGTTGTATATCCATAGGGGAGTAATACCAGTGTGGTATAAAGTTAATCAAATTGCAGACTATCTGGATACTTTTGCAGAATTGTTGGTCTCTTAATGTAGCTTCGATCCCAACTTCAAACTTTCTAGACATGAGACTTGAAGCAAGTTTTGTTTTTTTTTTATTTAAGAACTCCATTTTGCCCATCTGTCAAATCTGAAATAATAATACTTATATCATGAAATTGTAAAGTTTTAATTAATTAGTTTATCTGTAAATCCTTAAAGATTTAGATTTTCCTTATCCTTGTCTAGTCCCTTATGACTAATTGTATCCTGTACTTGGGAACCTGGGTGATGCAGTGCTTAAGAGCTCTGCTGCTAACCAAAAGGTCAGCAGTTTGAATCCACCAACCACTCCTGGGAAATATATGGAGCAGTTCTACTCTGTCCTATATGACTCAACGGCAATGGGTTTGGGGTTTTTGTTGTTGTTGTTGTTACCCTGTACTTATTCCTACTACAGATTTTAAACATTTTTTGTTAAGTCTGTCTCCTCAGAATGTAGTCTTTTAGGCCGGAGAACCTATATTGTTGATCTTTGTATCTACGATGTACTGCACGTGTTGTTGTTAAGTGCAAAAGTGTTGGTTCTGACTCATAGTGACCCTATGTATGACAGAACCAAACAGTGCCTGGTCCTGCACCATCCCCACAAATCGTTGTTAATGCTTGTAGCCACCGTGTCAATCCATTTCATCAAGGGTCTCCCTCTTTTTTGATGATCCTCTATCTTACCAAACATGATGTTCTTCTCCAAGGACTGACCCCTCCTGATAACATATCCAAAATACATGAGATGAAGTCTTGCCATTCTTACTTCCAAAGAGTACTCTGGCTGTACTTCTTCCAAGATGTCCTTGTTCATCCTTCTGGAAGTCCATATATTCAATATTCTTTCCCAAGACCGTAATTCAAAGGCGTCAATTCTTCTTTGGTCTTCCTTATTCACAGTTCAGCCTTGTCACGTGTATTTTCACGCCAAAGTGACATCTTTGCTTTTTAATGCTTTAAAGAGGTCTTTTGCAGCAAATTTGCCCAATGCAACATGTCATTTGATTTTTTTTTAATAATTTTTATTGTGCTTTAAGTGAAAGTTTACAAATCAAGTCAGTTTCTCACACAAAAACCCATATACACCTTGCTACACACTCCCGATTACTCTCCCCCTAATGAGAAAGCCAGCTTTCTCCCCCCACTCTCTCTTTTCATCAGCTTCTAACCCCCTCCACCTTCTCATCTCCCCTCCAGGCAGGAGATGCCAACATAGTTTCAAGTGTCCACCTCATTTGATTTTTTTAGCGACTGCTTCCATGGGTGTTGATTGTGGTGGATCCAAGTAAAAAGAAATCCTTGACAACTTCAATCTTTTCTCTGTTTATCATGATGTTGCCTATTTTTCCAGTTGTGATGCTTCTCATTTTCTTTATGGTAAGGTGCCATACATACAGAAGGCTAAAATCTTTGATCTTCATCAATACATGCTTCAAGTCCTCTTCACTTTCAGAAAGCAACATCGTGTCATCTGCATATCACAGGTTGTTAATGAATCTTCCAACTTTCACCAGTTCTGATGCCATGTTTTTCTTCATATTGTACAGCTTCTCAGATTATTTGCACAGCATACATATTGAATAATTACGGTGAAAGGACACAACCCTGATGTATATGTCTCCTGATTTTAAACCACTCAGTATCCTCTTGTTCTGTTTGAACAACTGCCTCTTGGTCTATGTACAGGTTCCTCACAAATACAATTAAGTTTTCTGGAATCCCCATTCTTCGTAATGTTATCCATAATTTGTTATGATCCACACAAATCCCTTTGCTTAATAAAACACAGGTAAACATCTTTCTGGTATTTTCTGCTTTCAGCCAAGATCCTCTTGACATCATCAATGATATGCCTCGTTTCACATTCACTTCTGGATCTGGCTTGAATTTCTGCCAGTTCCTTGTCAATGTACTGCTGCAACCATTTTTGAATGATGTTCAGCAAAATTTTACTTGCATGTGAAGTTGAAGCTAAAAAAAATTAAAACAAGTACATGAGAACTAAAATTGACCTTGAATGTACCCCACCTGAATTTGGAGACCATCTCAAGAATATATTTGACACACTGAACACTATACGACCAAAGACCAGATGAGTTGTGGGATGATATCGAGGACATCATACGTGAAGAAAGGAAAAGTTCATTAAAAAGACAGGAAAGAAAGAAAAGACTAAAATGGATGTCCAAAGAGAATCTGAAACTTGCTCTTGAACATACAGTAGCTAAAGCAAATGGAACAAATGATAATATAAAAGAGCTAAACAGAAGATTTCAAAGAATGGCTCAAGAAGACAAAGTAAAGTATTATAATGAAAGGTGCAAACCCCTGGAGTTAGAAAACCAAAAGGGAAGAACACACTCAGCATTTCTCAGACAGACAGAACTGAAGAAAAAAATCAAGCCTCCAGATGCAATTTTGAAGAATTTCGTGCACAAAATACTGAACAACATAGGAAGCATCAAAAAAGATGAAAGTAATACACAGAGTCACTATGCCAAAAAGAATTGGTCCACATTCAACCATTTCAGGCAGTAGCATATGGTCAAGAACCAACGGTACTGAAGGAAGAAGTCCCAGTTGCAGTGAAGGCATTGGCGAAAAACAAGGCTTCAGTAATTGATGGGATACCAATGGAGATGCTTCAACAAACAGATGCAGTGCTGGAGGTGCTCCCTTGTCTATGCCAAGAAGTTTGGAAGACAGCTACGTGGCTTACCAACTTGAAGAGATCCATGTTTTTGCCCATTCCAAAGAAAGCTGAGCCAACAGAATGCAGAAATTATCGAATAATATTAATATCACACTCAAGTAAAATTTATACTGCACATAAAAAAAAAACATTGCCATCGAGTGAATTCTGACTCATAGCAACCCTATAGGACAGAGTAGAACTGTCCCATAGAGTTTCCAAGGACCACCTGGTGGATTTGAACTGCCCACCTTTTGGTTAGCAGCCATAGCACTTAACCACTATACCGCCAGGGTTTCCTGTACTGCACGTAGTAGACATTAAACATATTGATTGAAGGAAAAGTGGGTAATCAATTAAAATTGTTTTAATTCGTGTTAAAAATAAAATTCTGGCATATTTTTAGTTCACATCTGATTTCTCATTACTTGATTTACATTACTATTTAGGCAATTGGTTTAATACGCAAAAGCCAAGCTCTTATGTTTGTACTCCCATTTCCGTTATTTTTTTAGGCTTGATAGGGATTTATTGTGAAGGTGATATTACTTTGTTAAATATTTTAAACTACTTTGTTAAATACTTAAATATTTTAAATTAAGTTTTGCATTAAAAAGTTGGGGAATAGATTTATTTATGTTGGAATTTAACTTCATACACCCTGGGGGAATGATGTGTAAATGGGAAAGTTTCAACCGCTATTCCTAATCACTCCAATAAAACTTTTTACCTACAGATACCCACTTTATAAGTATTACAAAATGCTTACGCTTAGGATGCAAAAAGCTAGAAAACAATGTTGCTCCCACTTGAAAAATCAGATAAATTTTAATAAGGCACAAAAATAATAACTTTTCTTGATGTCTTCTAAAAGAAGAGGTCACAAAGCAACCAAAAAATGAAGTCTCAAAGAATGTAAATCCCTCCAAAGAGAGATGGACCCGTGGACTTTTTACAGAACATGGAAGAAAGAGATGGCCACCGTCCTTATGAAAGAAGAAATCAGCTAAATATTTAACAAATGGCCAAGTTAGGGCTTGGATATTAATTTATAATAGCTAGTGTCCCTGGAAATAGGAGAATTTGCCCTCACTTGCAAGCTTTTTACCACAGGCCTCCATCGGGTGATTATGAGAAAGAGGGTGGGGCGTGGGATTTGAGACAGAGCTTTTTGGTGGTGTAGATGAGCAAGAGGTGATAACCTGCTACTGGAGTTTAGGCAAAGAAAGTTTTCCCACTTCCCTGGAACTTTCTCTCTTATTAAACAAAAAATCTTAAGTCCTGGAGGAAGGCAGTGAACACTCTGTTCAAAGTAAACACAGGCAAAATCCACTGCTTCTAGGGAGAGATGGAAACAGAACTGCCCCTGGGCTAGGAAGATGCGACCCTGAGTTCACATGTGTGTGAGGTAGAGAGAGAGAGAGAGAAACAGTATGTCTGTGTCGTGTTTGTGTGAGAGAAAGAGTACTATAATATTTCAGTGAATTAGATTTTCATGGAAAATACCCTGGAAACTCTGAAGAAGTTTGTATGATAAATATGTATGTGGAATTATAAGTTTTGACTAAATTTATTCAACTTAATTAAGATGTGGAAAAATTAAAAAGTAAAACTAAATTTGATAGAATGTGTTACTGTTCAGATAATTATTTTGCCATTCTGTAATGCACAGTCCATATCAGCTGATTGTAACTAACAAGACACTCCAATTTAGAAGCACTATTTGGTATTTCCCCAGATATATTTTATTCAGTTCTCCTTTTGATAGTAAAAGTGTGTCTCTTTCACCAAGTTCCTCTCATTAATATATAGAAGTGGAAATGGGAGGCAGCCTATCTTCACTATTCCTGAATTGACATAAATTCCCTCATCTCCCTTAAAATACCAAAAAAAGAGCCAATTTTTCTCTAAATTAGTGCAGCCTTTCTGACCTTAAGGGACATAGACAGCATCCAGCTGAGTGTATAATTCTACGCCTTTATTGCTTCATAAATGTGACTGAGATTCAGACACAGGATGATTCTAGAAGTTACTCATACAGCTCCTAGAAATATCCTGCTTAAAAGATGTTGAGATGACCCAGTTTGCTGCACAGCATACCACACAAAGATGAAGGGCTTCATTTTACATTGACCAGACAATGATGTGCTGGAAATATTTCATCTTTGTGTCCTGCTGGTAAATCCAAACAAAATGGTGTACTTGCTTCAAAGACTCTGTTTGAGTCTTCTGTGAAGAGAGCAAAATAAGACTCAGAATAGTCCCACTTGCATCAAATCTCATAGATTTTTTTGAAGTTGTCATGCTTCGTTACAGATCATTAGAAATAGCTAGGATACTTGTCAATTCTTTGTCTACAGAAAAACAAAAATCCTGGCAACAGTCTCAGCACGTTTACTGATTAAATTCTCCAATAAACCAAAATTGAAGAGACTGAGTTAAAATAGGAAAGGATCACCATTGACTGATAAAAAAAAATAAAATAAAAAACACAAAACATTCAAAAACATCTAGCTTGGTACCATTCCAACAATGTCAATTTAAAATGCATTCTGTGTTCTGTCCAGTGAAAAACTTAGAGGTCTACACATTGCAAAATTATTTTTTCATAAATTCCTATGAATTAAAAAATTGAAATACTGCATATATACAAAAAGTTTACAAATCATAAGTGTACAGTCAGATGAATTTTCTCAAAGGGAATACAGCCATGTTAATACTGCGCATCCCAATCAAGAATAAAATATTACTAGTAACATGAAGTCACTCCTATGACCCCTCTATTCACAACCCTCACCTTCCTGCCAAAAGGTCACTATTAATGTTTAACACCCCCCATAGACTAATTTTTCCTGGTTTTGAACTTTATACAAATGTAATAATTCGGTATGTAATCTTACGTGTCTGGCTTATTTCACTCGATGTTATACTTGTGGAATTCTTTCATGTTGATGGGTGCTGCAATTAGTTTCTTTGCTGTACAGTATTATATTTCGTAAATATACCAAAAACTATTTATACATTTTACTCCTGATTGGCATTTGGATTGTTTGTACTTTTTGGCTATTATGAATAATGCTGCTATGAACATTTTTACAGATGTCTTTTATTACATACATGTGTAAATTTTATTAATGTATACATTAATTATATATTAATGTATAATTGCTAGATAATGAATATATTCAATGTAGTGAGTTCCACACTTTTTTTTTTTTTTTTAATTCACAGTACCACCAGTAGTGTAAGTTCAAGTTAATGCTTGGTACCTATTAGTGTTATTACCTTTAGCCATTCTGGTGAATGTATATTGGTATTTCATTATAGTTTTAGTCAGTATTCTCCTGGTGATTAATGAGTATAAACATGGGTAGACAGACAGATAGGATAATAGGTACATATTCAACATTTGGATATCTTATTTGTTGTTGTGACTATAACAGGTCTATTTTTATATGCTGAACCTGTACATATAGATCGAGAGGCGGTCATCCAAACAGAGCTGTGCGGTTTAAAATCTGAAAAGGTGTGCATCAGGGTTCTATCCTTTCACCATATTTACTCAATCTGTATGCTGAGCAAATAACTTGAGAAGCCGTATTATAGGAAGAAGAATGTGGCATCAGGATTGGAGGGAGGCTAATTAACAATCTGCTATATGCAGACGACACAGCCTTGTTTGCTGAAATTGAAAAGGACTTGAAGCACTTACTGATGAAGATCAAATACTATACCCTTCACTATGTATTACACCTCAACATAAAGAAAACAAAAATCCTCACGACTGGACCTATAAGCAGTGCTGTGATAAACAGAGAAAATATTGATGTTGTCAAAAATTTCATTGTACTTGGATTCACAGTCAATGCCCATGAAGCAGCAGTCCAGAAATCAAATGACATACTGCATTGGGCGAATCTGCTGCAAAAGATCTCTTAGAAATCTTAGAAGTAAAGATGTCACTTTGATGGCTAAGGTGCCACTGACCATAGTACTTTCAATCACCTCAAATGCATGCAAAAACTGAAAAAAAGGAAGGAAGACAGAAGAACTGACACATTTGAATTATAGTATTGGTGGAGAATATTGAATACACCATGACTGCCAAGAAGAACAAACAAATCTATCTTGGAGGAAGTACAGTCAGATTCCTCTTTACTTGGACATGTTATCGGGAGGGACACATTGCTGGAGAAAGACATCATACTTGGTAAAATAGAGGATCAGTGAAAAAGAAGAAGACTCTTAAGGAGATGGATTGACACAGTGGCTGCACTAGTGGGCTCAGACATAGCATTGATTGTAAGGATGGTGCAGGATTGGGCAACGTTTACTTCCGTTATACATGGGGTCACTATGAGTCAGTGCTAACTCATCGGTACTGACTGGTCAGCACCTAACAGCAACAAATCTTTCTTATAGATTCTGTATATTAGAATTTTGTCCATTTTATGTGTCAATAGTTTCCTCAGCCTCTCTGACCTTGCTTTTTCAATGTCTTATTGGTGAGTATGTAAAAGTGCATAAGGCCTTGGTAAGAAAGCCACAGATAGTATAAAACAAAACAAAGCAAAAAACCAGTAATCACTTCTTACACCCACCGAATAATTCCTCAGCTTAGAGTTTCACTCTTGGTCCCTTAAAGACAATACAACACCAGAAAAGACATTCCTTAGATTATAATTTACCAGTACTTGCATTAAGAGGGTGAGGAAACAGAAGCAAAATGGTACTTCTTCCCTGCTTTCCTTCACTTCTCACAAAACTAGAACTTCAGTCCTAATTTCACGTAGGTGTTGTAGGAGTCAGGGTTTGTTCTAAAACAATGAGAGTTGGAGTTGGGGGAGGGGGAGACAATGATAAGCAATCTATGATGTGTTTTTCCTAATGTAATGCTTTCCTTAGTTATTAAATATATTTATTGAACTTCTAATGTGTGCTAGTCACTATTTTATATTTATTTAAAAACTACGGGTCAACAATATAAATCTGAGTCAGTCCCCTTAGTCTGTCTATTGTAAAGCTCCTGTTGATGGAGTTATTGGCTGAAAGGTTGCCTGAAGCTACAGACTTTGTTAGTGTAAATTTTAAGATTCCTGGCTCTTGAAACTTAGACCTCCCTGCCGTGTAATTCATGGATGGTACCTGTAGTCCCCATGTGTTGGCCCTGAACTTATGGTTCCTACATGCTATTACCAAAGGTGGCATAGTGATTAAGAGCTACGGCTGCTAACCCAAAGGCCGGTCGTTCGAATCAACCAGGTGCTCCTAGGAAACCTTATGGGGCAGTTATGCTCTGTCCTATAGGTTTGCTATGAATTGGAATCCACTCAACAGCAACGGGTTTGGTTTGGTTTATTACCAAAGTCAGTTAATTCATAATTATTGAAATAAGCACAGATTGAAAGAACTTTGTCATGATTTTTGGAAACTGATAGCACGTTAGAGCAAATGACCAAAGATGATTTTCATTTATAAGTTTTTCCATTTTTTTCTAATCAGAGTAAGTACTGTGGCACAGTCCACTAAGCAAATAAACAAGACCAGTGTGGTTAATCAGCAGGCATCTGTCTTTCTTTGATAGATAAAAAGCATGATAAATGACCTAGAGGTACTCTTGATTAATAAATCTTAATTTTTAAAATATTTTTTATTGGAGCTATGCGTATAGGTAAAAATGACATTCATATCCGGTATATGAATTGAAAAAAGAAAGCTAATAGAATAGGTAAGATTCTTGAAAATTTTGTTTAATGGGAAACTTTCAAGACACAAAGGACCATTATTTGCAGAAACATTCCTATATTGGTTTCTCTCTGGAGTAGTTATGCTTTCTAAGTCACTGTGAACTCAGTATATAAGAGATAGTGGAGTAAGTGTCCCTGAGAAATTTAAATGCTATTATAATTTATTTTGAAGTTTCATACAGTCATACTTAAGCATCAGCTGGTGAATCCTAATGTAAAGTGTGCTTTAATTGAATGGCTCTTATTCTGATGGAGTTGTTTCTGAATGATGAATTCCTGATTATACCCACCCATTGCTGTTGAGTTGATTCTGACTCATAGCGACCCGATATTCCATTTTATTTGCAACTTAACAGATAAAACGACTTACCCAAATGTAACCACCTGTGTATATCAGTTTGTCATACTGTGGGAGCTTATGTGTTGCTATGATGCTGGAAACTATGCCACTGGTATTCAGATTTCAGAAGGGTCACCCATGGAGGACAGGTTCCAGCTGAGCTTCCAGACTAAGACAGACTAGGAAGAAGGACCTAACAGTCTACTTCTGAAAAGCATTAGCCAGTGAAAAGCTTATCAATAGCAGTGGAACATCGTCTGATATAGTGCTGGAAGATGAGCCTCCCAGGTTGGAAGGGACTGCAAACATCACTGGGGAAGAGCTGCCTCCTCAAAGAAGAGTCAATCTTAATGACGTGGATGGAGTAAAGCTTTCGGGACCTTCATTCACTGATGTGGCAGAACTCAAAATGGAAAAAAACAGCTGCGAACATCCACTAATAATTGGAACCCAGAATGTACAAAGTATGAATCTAGAAAAATTGGAAATTGTCAAAAATGAAATGGAATGCATAAACATTGATATCCTAGGCATTAGTGAGCTGAAATGGACTGGTATTAGCTGTTTTGAATTGGACAATCATATGGTATGCTATGCTGGGAATGACAACTTGAAGAGGAATGGTGTTGCACTCATCATCAAAAAGAACATTTCAAGATCTATCCTGAAGTACAATGCTGTCAGTGATAGGATAATATCCAAACGCCTACAAGGAAGGCCAGTTAATACCATTATTACTCAAATTTATGGGCCAAACTCTAAAGCCAAAGATTAAGAAATAGAAGATTTTTATCAGCTGCTGCAGTCTGAAATTGATTGAACATGCAAGCAAGATGCATTGATAATTACTAGCGATTGGAATGTGAAAGCTGGAAACAAAGAAAAAGGATCAGTAGTTGGAAAATATGAACTTGGTGACAAAAACAATGCTGGAGATGGAATGATAGAACTTTGCAAGACCAACGACTTCTTCATTGCAAATACCTTCTTTCACCAACATAAACGGTGACTATAAACATGGACCTCACCAGATGGAACACACAGAAATCAAATTGACTACATCTGTGGAATGGCACCATGGAAAAACTCAATATCATCAGTCAGAACAAGGCCAGGGGTCGGCTGTGGAACAGACCATCAATTACTCATATGCAAGTTCAAGCTGAAAATGAAGAAAATCACAGCAAGTTCACAAGAGCCAAAATATGACCTTAAGTATATCCCACCTGAATTTAGAGACCGTCTCAAGAAACAGATTTAACGCATTGAACACTAGTGACCGCAGACCAGACGAGTTGTGGAATGACACCGGGGAGATTGAACATGAAGAAAGCAAGAGGTCATTGAAAAGACAGGAAAGAAAGAAAAGGCCTAGATGGATGTCAGAGGAGACTCTAAAGCTTGCTCATGAACATTAGGCAGCTAAAGCAAAAGGAAGAAATGATGAAGTAAAAGAACTGAACAGAAGATTTCTAAGGGTGGCCCGAGAAGACAAAGTAAAGTATTACAATGACATGTGCAAAGAGCTGGAGATAGAAAACCAAAAAGGAAGAACATGCTCGGAGTTTCTCAAGCTGAAAGAACTGAAGAAGAAATCTAAGCCCAGAGTTGCAATAGTGAAGAATTCTATGGGGAAAATGTTAAACGATGCAGGAAGCATCAAAAGAAGATGGAAGGAATACACACAGTCATTATACCAAAAAGAATTAGCCAATGTTCAACCATTTCAAGAGGTAGCATATGATCAGAAACCGAAGATACTGAAGGAAGAAGCCCAAGCTGCCCCAAAGGCATTGGCAAAATACAAGGTTCCAGGAATTGATGGAATATCAATTGAGATGTTTCAACAAACAGATGCAGCACTGGAGGTGCTCACATGTCTATGCCAAGAAATATGGAAGATAGCTTCCTGGCCAACTGACTGGAAGAGAGCCATATTTATACCTATTCCCAAGAAAGGTGATCCAACCGAATGTGGAAATTATAGAACAATATCTTTAATATCACATGCAAGCAAAAGTTTGCTGAAGATCATTCAAAAGCAGCTGAAGCAGTATATCAACAGGGAACTGCCAGAAATTCAGGCTGGTTTCAGAAAAGGATGTGGAATGAGGGATATCATTGCTGATGTCAGATGGATCCTGGCTGAAAGCAGAGAATACCAGAAGGATGTTTACCTGTGTTTTATTGACTATGCAAAGGCATTGGACTGTGTGGTTCATAGCAAATTATGTATAACCTTGTGAAGAATGGGAATTCCAGGTCACTTAATTGTGCTCATGAGAAACCTTTACATAGATCAACAGGTAGTTATTTGGACAGAACGAGGGGATACTGATTGGCTTAATGTCAGGAAAGGTGTGCGTCAGGGTTGTATCATTACCCCATACCTCTTTAATCTGTATGCTCAGCAAATAATCCAAGAAGCTGGACTATATGAAGAAGAACAGGGCATCAGGATTGGAGAAAGACTCATTAACAACCTGTGTTATGCAGATGACACAACCTTGCTTGGTGAAAGTGAAAAGGACTTGAAGCTAATGAAGATCAAAGACCACAGTCTTCAGTGTGGCTTGCACCTTGACATAAAGAAAACAAAACCCCTTACAACTGGACCAATGAGAAACATCATGATAAACTGAGAAAAGATTGAAGTTGTCAAGGATTTCATTTTACTTGGATCCACAATCAACAGCCATGCAAGCAGCAGTCACGAAATGAAACGACACATTGCATTGGGTAAATCTGCTGCAAAGGACCTCTTGAAAGTGTTGAAAACCAAAGATGTCACCTTGAAGACTAAGGTGTGCCTGACCCAAACCATGGTATTTTCAATCACATCATATGCATGTGAAAGCTGAACAATGCATAAGGAAGACTGAAGAAAAATTGACGCCTTTGAATTGCGGTGTTTGCAAAGAATATTGAATATACCGTGGAATTCCAAAAGAACGAACAAATCTGTTTTAGAAGAAGTACAACCAGAATGCTCCCTAGAAGCAAGGATGGCATTACTGCGTCTTACATAATTTGGACATGTTGTCAGGAGGGATCAGTCCCTGGAGAAGGACATCATGCTTGGTAGAGTACAGGGTCAGCAGAAAAGAGGAAGACCCTCAACGAGGTGGATTGACACAGTGGCCGCAAAAATGAGCTCAAGCTTAACAATGATTGTAAGGATGGCGCAGGACTAAGCAGTGTTTCGTTCTGTTGCGCACAGGGTTTCTATGAGTCAGAACTGACTGAACAGAACCTAACAACCACAACAACAACTCAAATGTAAAAAAATTTTGCATCTTATCTCTAAAAACTGAATTCAATTTTGTATACTTTGACTAAATTGATAAATGAGATAAAATGATTAGATTTTAAAAAACAGGTCACTGTGTTCAAAATCAGTTGAAGAACTACACTTTATTTCAGTCTGTATTCAAAATAATGATATTATCTAATGAAAGTAATTTTATTTTGAGTACATTTTTCACCTCATTTATGGAAACCCCAGAGGTGTAATGGTTAAGAGCTGTGGCTGCTAACCAAAAAGTCAGCAGTTTGAATCCCTCAGGTGCTCCTTGGAAACCCTATGTGACAGTTCTACTCTGTCCTATAGGGTCATTATGAGTCGAAATGGATTCAACGGCAATGGGTTGGCAATGGGTTGGCAATGTGTTTATGCAATCTTTCCTAAAAGATTTTAATAAAATGCATAAGAATGATCCTAAATGACAACATATTAAAATATTTAATTTTCGTAGTGAAAAATGACTGCCTTGTATAACGTAATTCAATTTTTTAATATATTCCTATCCTATAATATACTTTTTTTTGTAATATTTTGTATTTTTACCTAAATTTTCTAGGCATTCAGAATGCTATTAAGCCTGTCATATTTTAAGCTTGAAAGGAAAATACCACTTGCACTGTCATTTTATTTTCCTGTCAAATCGGGTTGATGTTCATATAAATCATTTAAGCATCACTTAAGGCTGCCACTTGCAACCACACTGCATGTTGCAGGATTGTGTACAGCTTAACCTATTGTCCCAAAATTCCCTAGAGTTAGTGAGCATTCTATTCTGCTTTACTTGCTATAAAACCAATTTTAGAACTGAAATCCAAGGTATATTAATAAACTTAGTGGATTTGCTAATACATTAGTGATACATGTGCCTCTTTTGGGAAAGCAATTTAAACCTACTAAATGAGGTAAGCAACATTATATGACAAAGTAAGTCATAGAGACACTGAAGGTCTTATCAACTTAACCTCAACTTCAAAGTACCCTCTAAGTTATATACTTAAGGAGCCCTGGTGGTGCAGTGGTTAATTGCACTTGGCTACTAACTGAAAGGTCTGTGATTCAAACCTACCAGCCTCTCCACAGGAGAATGTGGCAACCTGCTTCCATAAAGATTATTGTTCTTGTTGTTAGGTACCATCCAGTCGGTTTCGACGCATAGTGACCCTACGTACAACAGAACGAAACACTGTCTGGTCCTGTGCCATCGACATAATCATTGTTATGCTTAAGCCCATTGTTGCAGCCCCTCAGGTTGGAAAAAAAAAAAATACGACTTGGGGAGAGCTTCCTCCTAAAAGTAGAATCGACCTTTATGATGTGGATGGAGTCAAGCTTTCGGAACCTTCATTTGCTGATGTGGCACAACCCAAAATGAGAAGAAACAGCTGCAAACATCCATTAATAATCAGAAAATGGGATGTACAAAGTATGAACATAGGAAAATGGAGTCATCAAAAAATGAAATGGAACCCATAAACATCAAGATCCCAGGACTTAGTGAGCTGAACTGGACTGGTATTAGACATTTTGAACCAGGCAGTCATATGGTCTAGTATGGTGGGACAATAACTTATAGAGGAATGGCATTGCCTTCATAATTAAAAACAACATTTCAAGATCTATCTTCAAATACAAAGCTGTCAGAGATAGGATCATATCCATACAAGAACGACCAGTTAATACAACTGTTATTCAAATTTACCCACCAACCACTAATGCCAAAGATGGAGAAATTGAAGATTTTTACCAACTTCTGCAGTCTGAAAGCCATCAAATATATAATCAAGATGCATTGATAATTACTAGTGAAGGGACTGCAAAAGTCAGAAACAAAGAAGAAGAATCTGTAGTTGGATAATATGACCTTGATGATAGAAATGATGCTGCAGATTGAATGATAGAATTTTGCAAGAACAACAATTTCTTCACTGCAAACACCTTTTTTCACCAACATAAATGCTGCCTACACACGTGGACCTCACCAGATGGAATACAAAGGAATCAAACTGACAATGTATGTGGAAACAGATGATGGAAAAGTTCAACATCATCAGTCAGAACAAGGCCAGGGACTGACTGTGGAACAGACCATCAATTACTCATATGTAAGTTCAAGTTGAAACTAAAGAAAATTAAAACAAGTCCATGAGAGCCAGTGTACGATCTTAAGTATGTCCCACTTGTATTTAGAGACCATCTCAAGAATAGATTTGACACATTTAACACTAATGGCTGAAGATCACATGAGTTGCAGAATGACGTCAAGGGCATCATACATAAAGAAAGCAAAAGGTCATAAAGAGACAGGAAAGAAAAAAAGACCAAAAGAATATCAGAAGAGACCCTGAAACTTGCTCTTGAACATTAAGGAGCTAAAGCAAAAGGAGGAAATGGTGACTAAGAGTTGAACAGAAGATGTCAAAGGGTGGCTTGAGGAGACAAAGTAAAGTATTATAATGATATGTGCAAAGAGCTGTTGCTGTTGTTGTTAGGTGCCATCGAGTTGATTCTGACTCATAGCGACCCTATGCACAACAGAACGAAACACTGCCCAGTCCTGAGCCATCCTCACAGACGTTGTTATGCTTGAGTTTATTGTTGCAGCCACTGTGTCAATCCACCTCATTGAGGGTCTTCCTCTTTTCTGCTGACCCTGTACTCTGCCAAGCATGACGTCCTTCTCCAGGGACTGATCCCTCCTGACAACATGTCCAAAATATGTAAGATGCAGTCTCGCCATCTTTGCTTCTAAGGAGCATTCTGATTGTACTTCTTCTAAGACACGTTCATTCTTTTGACAGTCCATGGTATATTCAATATTCTTCGCCAACACCAATATTCAAAGGCGTCAATTCTTCTTCAGCCTTCCTTATGCTTTGTCCAGCTTTCACATGCATATGATGTGATTGAAAATACCATAGCTTGGGTCAGGCACACCTAAGTCTTCAAGGCGACAGCTTTGCTCTTCAA
Source organism: Loxodonta africana (assembly GCF_030014295.1). Lineage (NCBI taxonomy): Eukaryota > Metazoa > Chordata > Mammalia > Proboscidea > Elephantidae > Loxodonta > Loxodonta africana. The sequence continues at coordinate 47,939,524 of NC_087345.1, forward strand.
CACTTTAAAGAGGTCCTTTGCAGCAGATTTACCCAATGCAATGCATCTTTTGATTTCTTGACTGCTGCTTGCATGGCTCTTGATTGTGGATCCAAGTAAAATAAAATCCTTGACAACTTCAATCTTTTCTCAGTTTATCATGATGCTGCTTATTGGTCCAGTTCTGAGGATTTTTGTTTTCTTTCTGTTGAGGTGCAATCCAACTGAAGGCTGTGGTCTTTGATCTTCATTAGTAAGTGCTTCAAGTTCTCTTCACTTTCAGCAAGCAAGGTTGTCATCTGCATAATACAGGTTGTTAATGAGCCTTCCTCAAATCCTGATGCCCTGTTCTTCTTCATATAGTCCAGCTTCTTGGATTATTTCCTCAGCATACAGATTGAATAGGTATGGTGAAAAAATACAACCTGACTCACACCTTTCCTGACTTTAAACCAATCAGTATCCCCTTATTCTGTCTGAACAACTGCCTCTTGATCTATGTAAAGGTTCCTCATGAGCACAATTAAGTGTTCTGGAATTTCCATTCTTCACAACGTTATCCATAATTTGCTATGATCCACACAGTCCAATGCCTTTGCGTAGTCAGTAAAACACAGGTAAACATCCTTCTGGTATTCTCTGCTTTCAGCCAGGATCCATCTGACATCAGCAATGATATCCCTCATTCCACATCCTTTTCTGAAACCGGCCTGAATTTCTGGCAGTTCCCTGTCAATATACTGCTGCAGCTGTTTTTGAATGATCTTCAGCAAAATTTTGCTTGCGTGTAATATTAAAGATATTGTTCTATAATTTCCACATTCGGTTGGATCACCTTTCTTGGGAATAAGCATAAATATGGACCTCTTCCAGTCAGTTGGCCAGGAAGCTATCTTCCATATTTCTTGGCATAGACATGTGAGCACTTCCAGTGCTGCATCTGTTTGTTGAAACATCTCAATTGATATTCCATCAATTCCTGAAGCCTTGTTTTTTGGCAATGCCTTCAGAGCAGCTTGGGCTTCTTCCTTTAGTATCATCGGTTTTTGATCATATACTACCTCTTGAAATGGTTGAACATCGTCAAATTCTTTTTAGTGCAATGACTCTGTGTATTTCTTCCATCTTCGTTTGATGCTTCCTGCGTCGTTTAACATTTTCCCCATAGAATTCTTCACTATTGCAACTCGAAGTTTGAATTTTTCCTTCAGTCCTTTCAGCTTGAGAAACGCCGAGCATGTTCTTCCTTTTTGGTTTCTATCTCTAGCTCTTTGCACATGTCATTGTAATACTTTACTTTGTCTTCTCAAGACGCCTTTAGAAATCTTCTGTTCAGTTCTTTTACTTCATCATTTCTTCCTTTTGCTTTAGCTGCTCGATGTTCATGGGAAAGTTTCAGAGTCCCCTCTGACACCCATCTTGCTCTTTTCTTTTTCCCTGTCTTTTCAATGACATCTTGCTTTCTTCATGGATGATGTCCTTGATGTCATTCCACAACTCGTCTGGTCTTTGGTCATTAGTGTTCAATGCGTTAAATCTATTTCTTGAGATGGTCTCTAAATTCAGGTGGGATATACTCAATGTCAAAGTTTGGATCTTGTGAACTTGCTCTGATTTTCTTCACTTTTAGCTTGAACTTGCATAAGAGTAATTGATGGTCTGTTCCACAGTCGACCCCTGGCCTTGTTCTGACTGATGATATTGAGCTTTTCCATCGTGCCATTCCATAGATGTAGTCAATTTGATTTCTGTGTGTTCCATCTGGCGATGCCCATGTGTATAGTCGCTGTTTATGTTGGTGAAAGAAGGTATTTGCAATGAAGGAGTTGTTGGTCTTGCAAAATTCTATCATTTGATCCCTGACATTATTTCTGTCACCAAGGCCATATTTTCCAACTACTGATCCTTCTTTGTTTCCAACTTTCGCTTTCCAGTCACCAGTAATTATCAATGCAACTTGATTGCATGTCCGATCAATTTTAGACTGCAGCAGCTGATAAAAATCTTCTATTTCTTCATCTTTGGCCCTAGTGGTTGGTGCATAAATTTGAATAATAGTCATATTAACCAGTCTTCCTTGTAGGCGTATGGGTATTACCCTATCACTGACAGCGTTGTACTTCAGGATAGATCTTAAAACGTTCTTTTTGACAATGAATTCAACACCATTCCTCTTCAAGTTGTCATTCCCAGCATAGTAGACTATATGATTGTCCGATTCCAAATGGCCAAAACCAGTCCATTTCAGCTCACTAATGCCTAGGATATTTATGTTTGTGCATTCCATTTCATTTTTGATGATTTCCAATTTTCCTAGATTCATACTTCATACATTCCAGGTTCCGGTTATCAATGGATGTTTGCAGCTGCTTATTCGCATTTTGAGTCATGCCACATCAGCAAATGAACGTCCTGAAAGCTTTACTCCATCCACATCATTAAGATCGACTCTACTTTGAGGAGGCAGCTCTTCCCCAGTCATCTCTTGACTGCCTTCCAACCTGCAGGGCTCATCTTCCAGCACTATATCAGACAATGTTCCACTGCTATTCATAAGGTTTTCACTGTCTAATGCTTTTCAGAAGTAGACTGCCGGGTTCTTCTTCCTAGTCTGTCTTAGTCTGGAAGCTCAGCTGAAACCTGTCATCCTTGGGTGACTCTGCTGGTATCTGAATACTGGTGGCATAGCTTCCAGTATCACAGCAACACGCAAGCCCCTGCAATACAACAAACTGGCAGACACGTGGGAGTGCAAAGAGCTAGAGATGGAAAATAAAAAGTGAAGGACAGGCTCAGCATTTCTCCAGCTGAAAGAACTAAAGAAAAAATTCAAGCCTCAAGTTCCAATATTAAAGGATTCTATAAGGAAAATATTAAATAACACAGAAAGCATTAGAAGAAGATGGAAGGACTACAGACAGTCACAATATCAAAAGCAATTGGATGATGTTCAGCCATTTCAGGAGATAGCATGTGATCAGGAACCCATGGAACCGAAGAAAGAAGTCTGTAAAGATTACAATCTTGAAAATGCTATGGGGCAGCTGTGCTCTGTTCTATAGGGTGCTATGAGTTAGAATCGATTCGATGGCAATGGGTTAACGTATGTATTTAGACTATAGCTACTCCATTGAATTGCCTTCACCTCCAGAAAAATGAGTGCCATAAAGTTTTTGTTGTTGTTGTTTGTTTTTAATATTGCTGAGATATATACACCAAATAGTAGTTACGGAAGGAAAGTATCCAAGGATAGTCTGTCTGTTTAGGTACATTATTTATCCTAAAAAAATAATCTTGTATTTGGGTTTTTTTTTTTTTTTTTTTTTAATTTTTATTTCTTTATTTTTTATTTATCTTTATTGTGCTTTAAGTAAAGTTTACAATTCAAGTCAGTTTCTCATACAAACTTATACACACACTGTTATGTGACCCTAGTTGCTCTCCCTAAAATGTGAGAGCACAGTACACCTCTCCACCCTGTATTTCCCGCGTCCATTCAACCAACTCCTGTTGCTTTCTGCCTTCTCATTTCACCTCTAGACAGGAGCTGCCCACTTTGTCTCAGGTGTCTACTTGGGCTAAGAAGGACACTCCTCGCCAGTATCATTTTACGTCTTATAGTCCAGCCTAATATTTGTCTGAAAAGTTGGCCTCAGGAGTGATTTTAGTTTTGAGTTAAGAGAGAGTCCAGGCGCCATATGTTCTGAGGTCCCTCCAGTCTCAGTCAGACCATTAAGTCTACTCTTTTTGCTAGAATTTGAGTTCTACACCACACTTTTCTCCTGCTCCAGCAGGGACTCTCTGTTGTGTTCTTGTCAGAGCAGTCATTGATGGTAGCTGGGCACCATCTAGTTCTTCTGGTCTCAGGGTGATGGAGTCGCTGGTTTATGTGACCCCTTCTTTCTTTTGGGCTTCTATTTTCCTTGTGTCTTTGGTGTTCTTCATTTTCCTTTGCTCCAGATGGGTTGGAACCAATTGATGCATCTTAAATGGCTGTTTGCTAACTTCTAAGACCCCAGATGCCACTCAGCAAAGTGGGATGCAGAATGTTTTCTTAATAAACTTTGTTATGCCAATTGACCTAGACATCCCCAGATCCCCGACCCTGCTACTCTGTCTCTCTAAGTGTTTGGTTGTATTCAGAAAACTTCTTAGCTTTTGGTTAATTTAGTTGTGCTGACTTCCCCTGTATTATGTGTTCTCCTTCCCTTCACATAATATAATTCCTATCTACGATCTAGTTAATGAATACCCCTCTCCCTGCCTCCCCACCATTGAAAACATCAAAGAATGTTTTCTTCTGTGTTTAAATCTTTACCTTTTCTTTTTTCTTATAATAGTGGTCTCATACAATGTTTGTCCTTTTCAGACTGCCTAATTTCACTCAGGAGAATGCCTTTCAGATTCCTCCATATTATGAGAGGTTTCAACCCAACTGAAATTAAGAGAATCATATCAGATTACTATGAAAAATTGCACTCTAACAAATTTGAAAACCTAGAAGAAACGGATGATTTCCTAGAAACACACTACCTACCTAAACTAACACAAACAGAGGTAGAACAACTAAATAGACCCATAACAAAAGATGAAATTGAAAAGGTAATAAAAAAAATTCCCAACAAAAAAAAGCCCTGGCCCGGACAGCTTCAGTGCAGAGTTCTACCAAACTTTCAGAGAAGAGTTAACACCACTACTACTAAAGATATTTCAGAGCATAGAAAAGGATGGAATACTCCCAAACTCATTCTATGAAGCCAGCATATCCCTGATATCAAAACCAGGTAAAGACACAATAAAAAAAGAAAATTACAGACCTGTTTCCCTCATGAACTCAGATGCAAAAATCCTCAACAAAATTCTAGCCAATAGATTTCAACAACATATCAAAAAAATAATTCACCATGACCAAGTGGGATTCATACCAGGTATGCAGGGATGGTTCAACATTAGAAAAACAACGTAATCCATCACATAAATAAAACAAAAGACATGTTATGAGATGTTTCACAGATTCATCCTTGTTATTAATCCTTGCATAATATTCCATTGTGTGAATATACCATAATTTGTTTATCCATTCATCCCTTTATGGGCACCATGGTTGTTTCCACATTTTTGCTGTTGTAAACAGTGCTGCAGTGAACATAGGTGTGCATATTATCTATTTGTGTGAGGGCTGTTATTTCTCTAGGATATATTCCAAGGAGTAGGATTGCTGGATCATATGGTACTTCTATTTCTAGGTTTTTAAGGAAGCGGCAAATCGATTTCCAAAGTGGTTGTACTATTTTACATTCCCACCACAAGTGTGTAAGTGTTCCAGTCTCTCCACAACCTCCTCAACACTTTTTATTTTGTGTTTTTTGGATTGATGCTTGCCTTATTGGGGTGAGAGAGTATCTCATCGTAGTTTTGATTTGCATATCTCTAATGGCTAATGCTCTCGAGCATTTCTTCATGTATCTGTTAGCCACCTGGATGTCCTCTTTGGTGAAGTGTCTGTTCATATCCTTTGCCCATTTTTAATTGGGTTATTTATCTTTTTATTATTGAAGTTTTACAGTATCTTGTAGATTTTAGAGATACAGACACTAATCAGGTATGTTGTAGCCAAAAATATTTTTCCCTGTGTGTAAGTTGTCTTTTTACTCTTTTGGTGAAGTCTTTCAATGAGCATAAGTATTTGATTTTTTAGGAACTCCCAGTTATCTAGTTTCACTTCTGGTTTTTGTGCATTTTTATTAATGCTTTGTATTATGTTTATGCCATGTATTAGGGCCCCTAGCATTGTCCCTATTTTTCCTTTCACGATCACTATAGTTTTAGATTTTATATTTAGGCCTTTGTTCCATTTTGGGTCAGTTTTTGTGCATGGTGTGAGGTAAGGGTCTTGTTTCATTTTTTTGCAGATGAATATCCAGTTATGCCAGCACCGTTTGTTAAAAAGACTGCCTTTTCCCCATTTAACAGATTTAGGGACTTGGTCAAATATCAGCTGCTCATGAGTGGAAGAATTTACATCTGAATTCTCAATTCTGTTCCATTGATCTATGTATCGGTTGTTGTGTCAGTACCAGTCTGTTTTGACTACTGTGGAAATATAATAGTTTCTAAAATCAGGTAGTGTGAGGCCTCCCACTTTGTTCTTCTTCTTCAGTAATGCTTTACTTGTCTGGGCCTCTTCCCTTTCCATATGAAGTTGATGATTTGTTTCTCCATCTCATTAAAAAATGCCATTGAAATTTGGATGGGGATCGGATTGTATCTGCAGATCACTTTGAGTAGAATAGATGTTTTCCCAATGTTGAGTTTTCCTATCCATGAGCAAGGTATGCTTTTCCACTTATGTAAGTCTTTTTTGGCTTCCTGCAGTAGTATCTTGCAGTTTTCTTTGTATAGGTCTTTTAGTTCCCTGGATAGATTTATACATAAGTATTTTATCTTCTTGAGGGAGATTGTAAATGCTATTGATTTGGTAATTTCCTCTTTGAGGTTCCATTTGTTGGTGTAGAGGAATGCAACTGATTTTTATATGTTTATCTTGTATCCTGATACTCTGTCCAACTGTTCTATTAGTTCCAGTAGTTTTCTTGTGGATTCTTTAGGGTTTTCTGTGTATTAGTTCATATCATCTGCAAATAGAGATACTTCTACTTCTTCTTTACCAATTTGGATGCACTTTATTTCTTTTTCTAGCCTAATTGCTCTGGCTAGGGCCTCCAGCACAATGTTGAATAAGAGTGGTGATAAAGGGCATCCTTGTCTGGGTCCCATTCTCAAGGGGAATGCTTTCAGGCTTTGTCCATTTAGGGTGATGTTGGCTGTTGGCTTTGTATAGACGCCCTTTCTTATGATGAGGAATTTCTCTTCTATTCCTATTTTGCTGAGAGTTTTTATCATGAATGGGTGTTGGACTTTGTCAAATGTCTTTTCTGCATCAATTGATAAGATCATGTGGTTCTTGTGTTTTGTTTTGTTTGTGTGATGAATTACATTGATTGTTTTTGTAATGTTGAACCAGCACTGCATTCCTGGTATGAATCCCACTTGGTCATGGTGAATTATTTTTTTGATATGTTGTTGAATTTTATTGGCTAGAATTTTGTTAAGGATTTTTGCGTCTAAGTTCATGAGGGATATTTGTCTGTAATTTTCTTTTTTTATTGTGTCTTTACCTGGTTTTGGTATCAGGGTTGTACTGGCTTCATAGAATGAGTTTGGGAGTATTCCAACCTTTTCTATGCTCTGAAATAACTTTAGCAGTAGTGGTGTTAACTCATCTCTGAAAGTTTGGCAGAATTCTCCAGTGAAGCTCTCAGGCCAGGGCTTTTTTTGTTGTTGTTGGGGGTGTTAAAGTACCTCTTCAATCTCTCCTTTTGTTATAGGTTTACTTAGTTGTTCTACCTCTGTTTGTGTTAGTTTAGAGAGGTAGGGTTTTTCTAGAAATTTGTCCATTTCTTCTGGGTTTTCAAATTTGTTACTGTCCTTTTTTTAATAATATTCTGTTATGATTCTTTTGATTTCAGTTTGTTCTGTTGTGATATTGCCCATCTCATTTCTTATTCCTGTTTTTCTTTTGTCAGTTTGGACAATGGTTTATCGATTTTGTTAATCTTAACAAGAACCAGCTTTTGGTCTTGTTAACTCTTCCAATTTTTTTTCTATTCTCCATTTCATTTGATTCTGCTCTAATTTTTATTACTTGTTTTTTTTCTGGTGCCTGAGGGCATTTTTTTGCTGCTCTCTATTTGTTCAAATTGTAGGGTTAATTCTTTGATTTTGGCCCTTTTTCTTTTTGGATGTGTGTATTTATTGCAACAAATTGTCCTCTGAGCACTGCTTTTGCTGTGTCCCAAAGGTTCTGGTAAAAGATGTCTTCATTCTTATTTGATTCTATGAATTTCTTTATTCCATCCTTAATATCTTCTATAACCCAGTAGTTTTTGAGCAAGGTGGTGTTCAGTTTCCATGTGTTTGATTTTTTTCCTTGCCTTTTCTGTCATTCGTTTCTACTTTTATGGGTTTATGGTCAGAAAAGATGCTTTGTGATATTTCAATGCCTTAGATTCTATTAAGGCTCGTTTTATGGCCTACTATGTGGTCTATTCTGGAGAATGTTCCATGTGAGTTGGAAAAGAAAATATACTTGGGTGCTGTTAGGTGGAGTGTTCTGTATATGTCTATGAGGTCAAGCTATTGTGGCATTTAGATCTGCTGTGTCTTTTTTGAGCTTTTTTCTGGATGCTCTGTCCTTCACTGAAAGTGGTGTGTTGAAGTCTCCTACTGTTATCGTGGAGCTGTCTATCTCTTTTTTCAATGCTGTTAGAGTTTGTTTTATGTATTTTGGAGCCCTGTGTTTGGGCACATATTTATTATGGTTATGTCCTCCTGGTGTATTAACCCTTTGATCATTATATAGTGTCCTTCCTTATCCTTTGTGGTAGATTTTAAAGTCTATTTTCTTAGAAATTAATATTGCCACTCTCGTGCCTTTTTTTTTTTTTTTGCTAGATACATTTTTTTCCCCTGAGTTTTAGTTTGTTTGTGTCTTTAAGTCTAAGGAGTGTCTCTTGTAGGCAGCATATAGACGGACCGTGTTTTTTTTAATCCATTCTACCACTCTCTGTCTCTTTATTGGTGCATTTAGTGCATTTACATTCAGCATAATTATTCATAGGTATGAGTTTAGTGCTGTCATTTAGATGTCTTTTTGTGTGTGTGTTGTTGACAATTTCTTTGTTCCACTCAATTTTCTGTGCTGAGTCATTTTTCTTTGTATATTTTCTTTTCCTCTTTTTCATTGTTATTGATTTTGTATTTGCTGAGTCCTTACGTTTTTCTTGTTTTTTATTTTGATGTGTGGGATTGTTAGTTTTCTTTGTGGTTACCTTAATATTTGTCCTTATTTTTCTAAGTTTAAACCAATCTTTTATTTCTTGATGTCACCTTTACTTTCTCTCCATGTGAAAGATCTATGACCACGATTTTTAATCCCTCTTTTTTTTTTAATTTTGTCATCTTTTACTTAATAACCTCTCTGTTTTCGTGTTTTGAGCATTTTAGCTTTGACTTATTTTTGTGATTTCCCTACCTGGATTTATATCTGGTTGCTCTGTCCTGTGTTCTAGGCTTGGGTTGTTATTTGATATTATTGACTTTCTAACCAGAGGACTCCCTTTAGATTTATTGCAGTTTTGGTTTGGTTTTTGCAAATTCCCTAGACTTCTGTTTATCTGGAAATGTCCTAATTTCACCATCATATTTGAGAGACAGTTTTGCTGGATATATAATTCTTGGCTGGCAGTTTTTTTTCCTTCAAGGCTTTATATATGTCATCCCATTGCCTTCTTGCCTGCACTGTCTCTGATGAGTAGTCCATGCTTAGTCTTATTGACTCTCCTTTGTAAGTGACTTTTTGCTTATCCCTAGCTGCTCTTAAAATTCTCTTTATCTTTGGTTTTGGCAAATTTAATTATATCTTGTTGACTTTCTTTTGGGGTCTACTTTGTGTGGGGTTCAAGGAGCACCTTGAATAGATATCTTCTCATCTTTCACGACACCAGAGAAGTTTTCTGGCAACAAAGAGTCAAAAATTCTCTCTGTATTTTCTGTTACCACCCCCGCCCCCACTCCCGTTCTGGTACTCCAATCACTCATAGGTTATTCCTCTTGATAGAGTACCACATAATTCTTAGGTTTTCTTCATTTTTGGGGATTGTTTTATCTGATTTTTCCTCAAATATGTTGATGTCGAGTGCTTTATCTTCAATCTCACTAATTCTCACTTCCATTGCCTCAATTCTGCTCCAATGACTTTCTATTGAGTTGTCTAATTCTGAAATTGTATTGTTAATCTTCTGAATTTCTGTTTGCTGTCTCTCTATGGATTCTTGTGGCCTATTACATTTGTCATTATGCTCTTCTCTGATCTTCTTAAGTTCTCTATTGCTTTGTCTGTGTGCATCTCAGCTCATTCTGCATGTTACCTGATCTCCTTCCTGATCTCTAGAAGAGTTCCGTATATTAATCTTTTGTATTCTACCTCCAGTAATCCTAAGAAGTTCTCTTTATCTGGAAGATTTCCTTATTCTTTGTTTTGGGAGCTTGCTGAAGCCATCATGGACTGCCTCTTTATGTGATTTGATGTTGACTGTTTATTTATCTTATGTTTGCTTACTGTGTCCTAGCTTCTTGTTTTGTTTTGTTTTGAAATGCCCAAATGGCTGCTTAAGCAAGCCGGTTTGATTATTTTCACCTGTGAAGCTCTAACTTTCTGTCACTAGGTGGTTTGAGCTGTTACTAGGTGCGCGAGCCCAGGTATCTATCTACTTTTCTTACACAGATTCAACTTAGGTGTCCAGGTAGTAAGTTACCAAGAGTGTGGTGCAGGCCATCACCTACAATCCTAGAATAGCAGAGGGGGTTGATGTAGGTACAGCTATCTGGCTGCAGTAGGGGGTCACGTGCTGAGCAAGGCAGGGGACTGATAACCACTCCTGAGTGCCTGTGAGGAAAGTGTGTCCCTGTTCCCTACAGCATGTAGGTAGGTGGGTTTTGTAGCTGGACTAGGGGCACCCAATGCTGTTGGCTGTAAGGACTGGAAGACATCACTTATTCTTGGACTCCTGTCATGGGTGGAGCCACCAGTCCTCAGGCCACTGATGTGGGAAGGTTAGAACCCTGCTTACTAGGCAGAGCGGTGTCAAATGTCACAAACCTGCCTCTCCACCATATAGCTGAAACAGGTGTATACACTGTTGCACTGTGCTAATGAGGGCCTATGCTGTTGAAGTGAGCCCACACAGGCCTATGCAGGTGTGAGAGGCATCCAAAATTCATAGACCCCTTATACCTGTGCCTAGGTGAAGGAGAAGTTTCTGCCCTGAGTTCCTGGCTTAGGGGAGCCAGCAGATAAAGTTTTTCCCTGTTTGTTAATTTGTTCTCTCTCCAAGTCTGTGAGAATGTCTCAGGGTTTGAGTCGAGTCCTACTTCTGGCCGAGAAGACTCAGCACTCTCTGAAGCTGGCTTGGGCCCAGTGCTGAGTAGGAAGGGAGCAGATAAGTGGGAGAGAGGATTTTTCCAAAGGGTTGTTTTTTGATCTGTGCATTAGGTTAGACGCATGTGCTTTTCTTTTGCTGATTGAGTGTCACTTTGCTGATTCTGGATGCATGAGTAGACTGGCCGCAGGTCAGTCTCTCCCAGTGTGGAAAACACACCCCAAATGCCAGTTCTTGTCTCACCTCTGGCACTGCAGGGTCCCGGTTCCTGCTGGGTCAGATTTGGCAGCTCTTCAGTGCTTCTGAACTGTCTCTTTCACACCCTGGGGCTCAGTATGATTCCTGAACTTTGCCTTTGGTGTTCAGAGCTCTTAGATTGTCATATATAATTGATTCACTTACTTTTTCCGGTCGTTGTTGTAAGAGGGACCGCAGGAAGTGTCTAACCACTCTGCCATCTTGGCCCCACCTCCCTAATTTAGGGGCTTTGTAAAATTGTTTCATTTTGTCCAGGTCCGAGATTTGATTTTACCCTCCTTTTAATCTAAATAAATTAGCTTATTAATGTTTCATGGATGCTGGCAAAAGACATAAAACCTCTGGGTCAGAGACAATGGGCTTTATTACTCATGTCACAGTAAGCAACATGAGCATAAGCATGTTTGTGTCAGCTTCTCTTGCCCTTCCATCCCATGGGTGCAATATGGAGGGGCCTAGATAGACGCTGTATAACAGCTGAGGAACCCGAAGCTTGGGAGATCACTGTTTTTATAGCAATCAGTAAGCAAGCCTTTTCTTTTTTGTCCCAGAAAAAGAAGTTCCTTTGTACACCTTGGAAACCCTGGGGGCATAGTGATTAAGAATTGGGCTGCTAACAAAATGTCGGCAGTTCAAATCTACTAGGTGTTCCTTGGAAACCTACAGGGCAGTTCTATTTTGTCCTGTAGGGTCACTATGAGTCAAAATCGACTCGATGGCAATTAGTTTTTATCTCCATTGCTACAAACACAACCCTGAGAAATTGCCTTGGTAAGTAGTTGCCAGGGCCTTCCAGTTTTGGCATACTCTGCAAGACATATAGAAGTGCAGGAGACCCATGGAGGCGTGTGGTGTTTAATTTCCGTATATTTGTGGGAGTGCCTAGTTACCCATAAAAATGATTTCTAACTGAAATCCTTGTGGTCAGAATCAATATTCTGTGGAATTTAAATTCTACTAAATTTACTGAAACTACCTTATGGTTCAGGATATGGTCTATCTTGGTAAATATTTCATGCACATTTGATAATAGAGTATATTCTGCCAACGTTCAATAAATATCCACTTGGTCCTTTTGATTAATAGTGTTACTCAAGTCTTCCATATATTTACTTATTTCCTGTCTAATTGTTTTAGCAAATACTGAGAAAGAAGGGTTGTAATCTTCACTATGGTTGAAAGCTTCTCTATTGCTTCTTTATTTCTGTCAGTTTTTGCTTCTGTGGAACTATATTAGAAACATACACATTTGAGATTATTATTTATTCTTGGTTAATTGGCACATTTATCATGAAAAAACATCTCTCTATCTCTGGCAATATTTCTCGTCATAAGTCTTCTCTGTTCTCTCTCTGATGTTGGGAAAGCTACTGCAAATTTCTTACAATTATTCTTTGCAGAGTTATCTTTTTTGTTTTGTGTTTTTTTTTTTTTCCTTCTTTTAATAAATATGTGCATTTGTATCTAAAAAGGCTTAAGACAATAGATGTTGGGATTTATTTTTTTAACCAGACTCCTTTGTAATTGGTATGTTTGACCACTTAATATAATAATTTTTTCAGTTGTGTTTAAGTTATTCATCTTGGTATTTGTTTTTCATTCATTCCATCTGTTCTTTCCTTTTTTAATTTTTTTTTTCTGATTTCTTTTGGATTGCGTCTACTTAGAATTACCCTTTTTCCCCTCTATTGGAATATTGGCTGTACATGTTTAATTTTTGTTTGTTTGTTTATTTGACCTGGAGTTGATCTTATGCATTTTTTATTTATCACAAGGAACAACTAACCTCTTTCATGGACTTTTCCACCCCTTAATGCAAGGATTGGTTAACTATAATCTAAGAAGTGTCTCTTCTTGATGCTGAGTTATCTTTAAGGGGCTACTTGTTTTGTGGAGATGACTGGTGATTTGGGCTTTCATTTTATTTTATAGTGTCTGTGGCTTTTCAAACAAATGCTTATTCATATCTTATGAACTCATCAGTAAGAAAAAGTTCAGGAATTTAAGAAGGATATGGATGGCTATCCTTGTTCGGAGTCATTGCAGTGTTTGCAATAAAATTATCATTTTGGTTACAGTCATGTATAGTTTCAACTGGGCTGGCTGCTCAAAATGGCCCTCTCACAAGGCCAATAGTTGGAATTGACTGTCAGTTGTTTTTTGTTTTTTGTTTTTTTTTTACCCTGAGAACCTCTCCAGCATGGTGAATTCAGGATGTATTCAATTTTTTTTTTTTTTTTTACAATGATGAGGCTTCCTAAGGAGTAAAACTGCATGGTCTTTTATGACATATCTTCAGAAATTACAGAATTTCACTTCCACTATAATTTTTAGTGGAAGAGTTAAGCCCATCCAGATTCAAGAAAAACTTGTCCCCACCACTTGAAGAAGAGAGTGTCAAGTAATGTTGGTTCCATGTTTTAAAGCACCACAGTGGGGTTATAATTTTTTATCCAATTTGGAAAATTTCATCCATTATATCTTTAAATATCTTTACCCCTTCCGAGACTTCAATTGTATTTACGCAACAATGCTTTTAATTTTGGCACTGGTCAGAAGCTATCTTAATTTTTTTTCTCCCAACGTGTGCTTCAGGTTAGGTAGTTTCTATTGCTATTTCTCCCCAAGTGTCTAATCTGCTATTACATCCAATGTTGTCAACAGAATTGTGTCCTCCAAAAATATGTGCTGTAAAACCTAATCCCTATATCTGTGGTTATAATCCCCTTTCGGAATGGGTTTTCTTTGTTATGTTAATGAGTGTAGAGTATGTCTTAATCGCTTTTGAAATATAAAAGAGATTAAACAAGCAAGTTAATAAGCAGAGATGGGAGAAGAGAGATACCAAGTCACTTGATCACCTAGGAATAGAAACTCAAAAGAGACAAGGACCTTCCTCCAGAGCCAACAGAGAAAGAAAGCCTTCTCCTAGAGCCAGCACCCTGAATTCAGACTTCTAGCCTCCTAAACCATGAGAAAATAAACTTCTGTTTCTTAAAGCTACCCACTTGTGGCATTTCTGATATAGCAGAGCACTAGATAACTAAGATACCAATCCAGTAAATTTTTCATTTCAGATATTTTCAGTTCTATATGCTCCACTTGGTTCTTCTGTGTGTCTTCAGTTTTTTTCCTCACTATGTTCATGTTTTCCTTTAAATACCTGAGCATTTTTACTAGCTGTTTTAAAGTTGTAGTCTTTTAATTCCATAATCTTTTTCATTTCTAAAGCAAGTTTTGTATTAAATGACCTATCTGGTTATTGGTCACATTTTCTCATATTTCACATGCCTGGTACTTTTTAATTGATTGCTGAACATTGTGAATAACACTGAGATCTACGTTTTATTTCATAACTTTTAAGAATATTAAATTATATTCTGGAAGGCAATTAAGTTACCTAAGAATCAACTTAATCATTTCAAAACTTGTTATAAAATTTTGCTGGGTAGGATCTAAAGTAGCCTTTACTATAGGGCAATTTGCTTTTATTACTATGTCATGACCCTCCTTTTATTTCTGTAAAAGTCTCAGATGGTCATCAAGCTCTCTCTGCTATAGTTTGTTAAAACTCGAATATCTCTCAGGCCTGTAAGAACTCTGGGAGTTCTTCATCATAAGTTTTTCTTTGGCTAGTAAGTGCTCTGTGCTACACAAGAGTAGCTAAGTACTCAACTGAAAATAAAAGGGGACTAGAATACAGATTTTTAGAGCTGTTGGTCAGTATAGCAATCTCCTCCATAATAATGTTCCCTCTCAAATTCCAGCTGGTGTAGCCGCCCTATGCCTTTCTCTCTCCTTCCTCAACTCAGAGATACCATTGTGCTCTGCTTGGATTTGTTCTCCTTATATCGCAGTTTGGAAACCCTGGTAGTATAGTGGTTAAGTGCTGCTAACCAAAAGGACAGCTGTTCAAATCCACCAGGTGCTTCTTAGAAATCCCCTAAGGCAGTTCTACTCTGTCCTGTAGGGTTGCTATGAGTCAGAATTGACTCGCTGGCATGGATTTGGTTTTTTTGATTTATACCATGGTTAAGAAAATGCCTCGAAGCATGAAGTCAGAACAGTCTGCACCAATCTAATTTTTTCCAGCTTTCTGTGATCACGGTCCTGTGTGGCCTATTGCCTGATGTCTGAAACCTTGTGTTAAACATATTTTATTATGTTTATACCAGAAAGACAAGTCTGATGTCAATTACTTACCAGAGCCAGAGACACAGATCACTCTTAGTTGGTGTTTGAAACCTATTTATTATTCTGTGTTTTCTTTTTCCTCAGCCAGAATTTCAGCTCAATGTGAGTCTTTATTTCAGTGTGTGTCCTAAGTCTTTGTTCCTGAAGGGTTTGGTGGTTCTGATTATTTCATAGACATATTTCCCATTCATATGTAGTTTTGAAAATATAAGCATTAAATATCAACCCAGAAAATCCCCTGAACTGTAAGGATAGTCCTCTCTGCTCCCATTGTGTTACAGTAACCCAATTTTACCTCGGTAATCAAGATTAATCACTCTATCTAGTTGAGAATATCCTCTTATCTGCCTATAGCTTCTGCAACATGAGAAGCCCAAATGACCAGGTGGAAGAGTGAATCTACTTTATTATACATATGAAGTAGATTCCATGTGCAGTTTTAAAAATATTTCAGTGACTGTCAATTTACTAGTTTCATTTGGTTAAAAAATAAAATAAGAAGTTAAAGTGACTACCTACATTAGACAGAAGAGTGTAGAAAAAGGTTACCTTCAGTTCCCCTTGAGTTGATTCTGACTCGTGGTGACCCCATGTGTGTCTGAGTAAAACTGTGCTCTGTAGAGTTTTCAATGGCTATTTTTTTGGAAGTGGCCATGCTTCTGAAGTGCCTCTGGGTGGACCGAAACCTGCAATATTTTGGTTAGTTGCCAAGCAAATTAGCCACTTGTACCCAAAGACTCCAGAGAAAAGTTATAATTGCCCAATTCTTATAGAAAATGTTTAAAATTTTCATTATAAGCAGAGACTATTTTGGGAATTGATTTGATCAGTTTTGTATTTAAATTAAAAATAATTATATGACTCAAATTTCCCTGAATCCATTGATATCTTCTTGGAGTTAAAATGGCTATTAGTTCAATATCCCACTCCCACCTCCTTGAAAAAAAAATAAGAAAGTGAGAACCATGAAGTTCAAATTTGTCAAACTCAAAGAGTGTTTTTCTAGGGCAGAGCCTGAAAGAGATTTCTGATTTCCAGACCAATGCTCTTTTCTTTGTATTGTGATGGTTCCCCATAGACATTACTGATTTCTGTCTTCTGTTCACTGCATTAGTTTCAGGTAATAAGTTAAAGTTTCAGGAAGCATGACTGTAAATCTTTAGTGAACCACAGTATTGTGAATTGTATTAATCCTAAAATGTTCTAAATGATGCACTTTGACATACATAAATCAAATAATAAGCAAGCCTAGCTAAATTCATTTTGAAGGGCTCAAGTTATATCAACAGCATTATGTCCCAAAATATTTTTCAGAATACTTAGTACTTCAGGAAAACCATGAGTTCATAATGCAATTTCAGAATGTCCTCATTTTGTTAGATCTGTCCTAATTGTTCTTTGAGAAACCAAAGTTGAACAGAAAAGTGAGATTTTTCACTCACAACTTAAACATATATATGTATTTGTGCAAGTATAAATATGCATCGTTATTTTTTGATAGCGATTAGACCCATTATGTGGTATTGCAGAATTCTAATGTTTTTCTCCCTCATACACCTACACATTTTCTTGTATCCACAGGTTGGTAACAATCTAAAACAGATTTTAAATATTAATACTCAAAGTACCACAAATCAGCAAATCAATGAAATGCTTACTGGACATCTCTAATGAGCAATCATTTAAACCTCTTTGTATTTTATTTTCATAGCAAATATGTGAACACGACCTTGTCAACAGTTGCTTTGTTGTTAGGGAAATATAGGGGGCAGTTGTTTCAAGAGGCTAAATATTAATATTTTGGCATATGTAGATATCAAAGTTTCCATTATTTTTATTTGGAGACTATTTCCTATTGTACCTGGACTTTCAGATGTTTACACTTAAAAAAATAATGTTGTATTTCTTTATTTAACCTCTTTCCTCTTAATTTTCTTTGCTATAAAATTTTAACACTTGTAGCAAAAATTATACATGGCCTTTTTTCTGTGGCATCAAATTTTCGTATGTAAATGACCTTCTTAAAAAAAAATAGTTGCTGTAATGTTAATTTTGACTACACAATTCAGACTTTATGCTACGACCTGGATGTTTTTCTGTGCAAACTTCCTGACAACAGCTATTGCATCTAGTAAATCTTGAACTGTATGCTAAGCAAATAATCCCAGAAACTGGAGTATATGAAGAAGAACAGGGCATCAGGATTGGAGGAAGACTCATTAACAACCTGTGTTATGCTCACGACACAACCTCACTCCCTGAAAGTGAAGACAACTTGAAGCACTTACGGATAAAAATCAAAGACAACAGCCTTCAGTGTGGATTATACCTCAACATAAAGAAAACAGAAATCCTTACAACTGGCCCAATAAGCAACACCATGATAAATGGAGAGGAGATTGAAGTTGTCAACGATTTCATTTTACTTGGATCCACAATCAACACCCATGGGAGCAGCAGTCAAGAAATCAAAAGATGCATTGCATTGGGCAAATCAGCTGCAAAAGACCTCTTTAAAGTGTTGAAAGCAAGGATGTCACCTTGAGGACGTAGGTGCTCCTGACCCAAGCCATGGCGTTTTCAATCTCCTTGTATGCATGTGAAGGCTGGACGATGAATAAGGAAGGCGGAAGAAGAATTGATGCCTTTGAGTTATAGTTTTGGTGAAGGATTTTGAATATACCATGGACTGCCAAAAGAGTGAACAAATCTGTGTTAGGACAAGTACAACCAGAATGCTCCTTAGAAGCAAGGATGGTGAGACTACGTCTCACATACTTTGGACATGTTTTCAGGATGGATCAGTCCCTGGAGAAGGACATCATGCTTGGTAAGGTAGGAGAAGAGCAAAAAAGAGGAAGACCCTCAACAAGATGGATTGACATAGTGACTACAACAATGGGCTCAAGCACAGCAATTGTGAGAGTGGTGCAGGACCGGGCAGTGTTTCATTCTGTTGTGCATAGGGTCACTATGAGTTGGAGCTGACTCGACTGCACCTAACAACAAAAAATCCTGAATAATTATATCAAAAATGAGTGCTACAACATAGTTTGTATTCTGAATGTATCAGTGGAAGCTGATTATTTGCACCACAACACCCTTAATTTCCATATAGGACATTTTCTTCATAAATTACAATCTCCTTTAGAATGAAATTTATTTTTGCAAAAAACTAAAAGTATCTGAGGTTTTTGTTTGTTTTTATGTTTGTGTTTGTTTTTGTAAACAAGTGGATTCCTCTTAACTCAATAAATAGAAATCCCTGGTGATTGGGGCTTCTCCTTTATGAGGAGGGCAAATCAAATTAAACATTATAAATTTGACATAAACTAGTATTTCCTCAGATTGAAATATCTGACTTTCAAACCTGTGTATCTAATTTCATACATATGGAGAAGAGAAGGTTTGTATGGCTTAGGAAGCCTCACAATATTAATATGGAATGCTGTGATTTGCCATTTTGTTATTTGCTTTTTTAATATTTAAACATATTAAATTCAAAAGGACCTTAGAATAAGATTGTACATGTGAGGAGCTGTTATCTAATTGCAAAGTGTATACGATACTGACAGATTTCTATCACACAATAATCTCACCTTTTTACAATTTGACAAAAAAACCAATATTTAAAATTATTCTTTTAGAAAGTAGACCATTTCAGCAAGTATGTATTTATCAAAAAAGTACACAAATATAGTAGACATTCTTAGGTACAATGATGAGTGTAGATATTATATGTAAAAATGATAATGGATGCATTTTAGAGTTTATAATTTCTTATAATTCCTGAAGTATATATTTTTCGAAATATAACAATATATCTACACATAGTATGTAAAAGCATCCTATTTGTTCTTAAGTCAATGATGCTGCAAAATCCTCAATGAGCTATGTAATTATATCATTCTGAAATATAAAAGGTAATAAACTATACAGTAAAACAGACATATAAAAGCCATAATGTATATATAGAAAAGAAAGCACATGGTTTGTAGAGCCTCACATACTACCCTTGCCTGCATATTTTCCAACTTGTCAGTGTGCATCCTGGCATAGAGGACAAGAACTACAAACAGTACTCCTGGGCGCTAACCAACTGGTTGGCAGTTCGAATCCACCAGATGGTCTTTGGAAACACTGTGGGGCAGTTCTTCTGCGTCCTATAGGGTTGCTAGGAGTCGGAATGGACTTGAGGGCAATGGGTAAGGATTGAAGAATAAACACTTTTCAAATGCCTGTGAAACATTTGCTGCAATTGACAGTAGGCTGCCAATAAAGCAAGCTTCAATGAATTTTAAAGAACAAAAATGACGCAGGTTTCTTGTCTGACCACAACAGGGTTAATTTAGAAACAAAGCATTTAAAATACGTTTTGTTATTTTTAGTATTCCCTGACTAAATGCAACTGGAAACCAGTCATCAAAGGGAGTCCCGGGGATGTAGTTCCGGTTTAGGCATCGGGGAGATGGAGCTCGCTCAGACTAACCAGCACAGCAGCATCCCACCTCATCATTCCTTAAATCTTCTGGGAGAATTTACTGTTTTTTAATGAAATTAAAGTGGAAAATTAAGTCCCTTTATTATACATTTATTCTGAAAATAGAGATAATTGAAGCCAATTTATTTTTTATTTTATTTTAATGATGCCCCCTTTTCCATTACATTATCTCTAGATACTCCCTTTGAAATTTTAAACAAAAGACAGATTCGTTAAATGAGGAAATGACATGTAAATTATACACTGATAACAAATTATGTTCATATCAAGAAAAGAGCATTCTGAAATGTTCATGTCTTATCCTAGGAAAGAAAAAAGTTATAAGTTTGCACCATTTATCACTGCTTTAAGTAACTAAGTCCCTATTGTTATAATGCGCCTTTCGGTATTTTTCTACGAAATGATAATTTCCATGAAGCATATTCTAACTCAATTTAAAAACTGTATATTTTTTAACTATAATTTCTAAAGGTTAATGGTGAACTATGACAGCAAATAATTTCAACATATTCAACTGCTTTTTGTATCATAGTAACTAACATAGCAAATAAGCATTTTGATTGACAACTTAAAGAGACACGGTTCTAAATCATGAAAATTAAAGCCAAGTGAGAAGAAGCAAAGACTCTTGATAGAACTCAGGTTTAAACAAAACTAAGAAGTGACAAAGATATTAGTTTCCCAAGGCTGCCTAAAACTACCACAAACTGGGTGGCTTAAAACAACGGGAAATTTATTCCCTCTCAGCTGTGGAGGGAAGCCAAGGTGTCCACTGGGTCATGCTCTCTCTGAAGGTTCTAGGGGATGGACCTTCCTTGTCTCTGCTCTGGCAGCTTCTGGCAGCCCCAAGGACACCTTGGTTTAGAGAAGCATAACTCCAACCTCTGCCTCTACCTTCACATGACCATCTTCCCTGTGTCTCTTCTTAAAAGGACACCAGTCATATTGGACAAGGACCCCCTACTCAAGTATAAACTCCTGTTAACTTAACTCATGTTAACCTGTAAAAACACTATTTCCAAATAAGGTCACATTCACAGGCAGCAAGGATTACCTTTGGGTTATCTTTTGGATGGGGAGACACAAATCAACCATTGTGCTTTCAAAGAAATGAAACGGACTTGGAGAGTTCATCTCTTCTTTCCTCTCCTTACTGCCTTATCCCTCATGGAGGCTAGAAAGTAATCGCTGAACCACAGTGATAGTCAAACATACATGTCCCAGATTTTAGGGCTCTTACTGAATAATCGGAAACCCTGGTGGTGTAGTGGTAAAGTGCTACGGCTGCTAACCAAAAGGTTGGCAGTTGGAATCCACCAAGCGCTTCTTGGAAACTCTATGGCGGGAGCTCTACTCTGTCCTATAGGGTCGCTATGAGTTGGAATCGACGCAAAGGGTTTGGTTTTGGTAACGGGTTTTTATTGAATAATCAATATCGTTTCCTTCTGTTGTGCATAGGGTCGCTATGAGTCGGAACTGACTTGACGGCACCTAACAGCATCAACAACGTTGAATAATCTATGTTTTCTTTCAAACTCATTTATTAGATGCCTTTTGGTAGAAGGGAAACCCTGGTTGCTTAGTGGTTAAGTGTTACAGCTGCTAACCAAGAGGTTGGCAGTTCAAATCCGCTAGGCGCTCCTTGGAAACTATGGGGCAGTTTTACTTTGTCCTATAGAGTCGCTATGAGTCAGAATAGACTCGAAGGCACTGGGTTTTGGTTTGGGTTTTGGTAGAAGTAGTGAATAATTATATAACAGTTTCCATATTGTACATAAGCAAATACTTGAAACTCTTATTTTTAAAACGTGATATTATTTTTTCTAAATGAAATGTCATCTGTCAGTTTTTGCTCTATGTAAACATGCAGTAACTCCATATTTTAAATTTACTTTTATCACTAAGTGAAAGTAGGTATCCAAAAGTTAAAATTATGAATTATTTTCCCATTTCATTGTCATCTACAGCCCCCTAATGGTAGCTGATTTTCATCTTCCTCCCCTACCAACTAATCTAAATTCACTTTCCCCTTGCTCTCAGCCTTTCTGCTAGACTAGGCAGATTGCCAGGTGGAGTGAACTAGACCATCATCCCTAAGGGGTCCAAAGCCCTGGTTACAGTGCTGTTACCAGTTCGTAATTACTCAACTCCTTCTAGGCAAGGAAGAGTCAAGAGATGTTCAGGGCATCAAAGGAACACTTCCATTAAGTAGCAGTAGCCATGCTACCTCATAAAAATCATGATTGCATGTCTCTGAAAGTATCATAACTTCGCCTGCTGTTGTGTTGACACAAGGAACACAAAGTGACCAGTGGTATTCAGAGCTTTAAATTCAGTAGGGTACTTCTTGTAACCAATGATGGAAGCATTCTTCCCCCTAATGACAGGTCTTTTCGACCCTAAGATTCCTAAATAGGGATAGAAAACATACATTTCCCGAATAGGTAACTGGAAGTGATCATGAGGAGGGCCACCTACGTTTAGTACCCAGATCTGTAAATATGTACCTCTTGGGACCACAACACCATGTAATGACCATGAGTATTAGGTAACAAGGGAGTCTGGGCTACTTACTTGTGAAACATACTGGTCTCTTCTAGTCCTTTTGAGACTGATACCAGATGAATCACATCCATTTTACGATGCTTCTGAGAGCTTATTGCTGCTTGTCTTTTGACTTGGTAGGTCATAAAATACATAGCTAATGGGTGGTTCTGGCTGTATGTCTTTTTTTTTTTTTTTTGTATGTCCTTTCAATAACACATTATCAGCCACTCTTTCTCTACTGAAACCTGGTAGTACCCAACAGGCTGCTATTTGGGTATCGCATATTTCCCTTCTATATTTGACATAGCCTTATTCCAGGAACCTAGGAATCATCACTATAATTCTGCTAGGGGAGCTTGCCAGAGGTTTCACATGGCATCTTTCTCTACGACAGATTCTTCTAGTACTGTGGAATCTGCCTAGTTATATGCCCTAAGAAGCAAAGTTGCATATACAGCAGCCTGGATTTGTGGCAGTTTTTCTTATTCTGTGTCCAATTCAGATCTATCACATTACCTGATAAGTGGGTCAAGCAGTATGCTCACTCAAAGCTTAAATAGGCCTACCAAGTGTTATATTTGTCTGTTGGAAGTGGGAGGCTCAAGGTGCAATTATATATCTTTTAATTTGTGTATAAGGTCCCAGAAAGACTCAGTGCACAAGACTTCATAATTTTCACCAATGTAGCAGACTCCTGAAACTTTTTAAGGGTTATTTCCCCACCCTCTGGAGTCTGGAAACTCTGGTGGTGTAGTGGTTAAGAGCTACAACTGCTAACCAAAAGGTCAGCTTTTCAAATCCACCAGGTCCTCCTTGGAAACTCTATGAGGCAGTTCTACTCTTTCCTATAGGGTCGCTATATGTCGGACTCAACTTGACGGCGATGGATTTGGTTTTTTGTTTCTCTGTAGTACATATGTTAGCACGGGATCCAGAGTACTTGCCGCTTCTTGCTCATCAGGGCCAATAAACTTAATATTCAAGGGAATGTACAGATTGTCGTGTTTCTTTACAGTACATTGTGACAGAGAATAGGTGAATTAACAGCCTGAGGGCAAGACCATGAATGTATACTTTATTCATTCCAAGTGAAAGTGAGCTGCTTCAGATTCTCCATCCTGACGGATATTGAAATAATGCATTTTCCAGATCAATAGTCATATGACACGTACCAGAAACCGTGTTAATTTTTTCTAATAAAAATACCACAACCAGAACTGAAGTTGCTATTGTGCCTACCTCATCGCTGAGTTTGTGATAGTCCACTGTCATCTGTCATGATCCGCCCAGTTCTTAGGGGAACCTGGCTGTGAATTAAATGAGAGTTATGATGGGAATCATCGCTCTTGTATCCTTCATGTCTCTGAAAGTGGCAATATGTTATGCCATTTCTCCTGAGATACAATAGCATTTTTGATTTGCTATCATGACTTGGGCTTGTAGATCAGGGGCTTACACTTGGCTTTTCTACTACTATAGCTCTTGCCCTATAGGCCAAAGAGCCAATGTGAGAATTCTGCCAACTGTAAACTATGTTCATTCTGATCATTATTTGGCAATTGGAGAAATGACCACCAGATAGTTCCATGGAACCACTGGACTCATAGTGAGATAATACAAAATGATATAATAATGCTTTAGATACTCTCAGTACATAAAAATCTCATAAGCTGTACTCAATAGTACGTAAAAGACCTGGGTATTTCTCTTTCCACGGTGTATGATTACCTTAGTAATTGGCTGGAGATCCCTTTGAAGAAGGACTGGGGAAGTAAGTATTATATATTCTTGCCATTTTTTTGCAGGATCTTGCTCATGGAGACCCAGGTTTTCCTTAACAGATTCTGGGTCTCAGAACTGACTCAGGTTTGGAAATCAGACCTCAAAAAGAGTAGATGCTTTAGATGTCAACGCTTGGCTGCTATTTTGAGGTCTCTGTGTAGACTGTAGGATAGGGATGGAAGTATATTTCCAACAAAGAAGAGTGGACTACTTCTGATGGCAGGAAGATTCATGATAATTTGAAGAATTTCAAGTGCATCTACCAAAATACCCTATTCCCAAGTTTCGGGATACAACTGCTTCCCTAGCAGGGTTCTGATTTTGGCATAGGAAATTTTCTAAGACTGAGAATTCATTTTTCTCTGAATTTCTGCCATTGTTATGGTTAGGTTGTGTGTCTGGTCTTTATTCTTTCTGTCCTCCAGCTTCAATGCATTCAAGGCGACTTCTGACTGTAACAGTTTGCTTTAAATCATTAAATAGAACTGAAACTGCAATTTTATCTATGTGTTACAACATCCACCCAATAACACAGTCCTTATATTTACTGTTCCCCTCATGTGCATTAAACATCAGGGATACTACACCAATTAATACTTTACTTTCTACTTTGTACCCTGTCCAATTTCACCACAGAGGAAAATTTTAGTAATCCTGTTGCTACAGCATGTTTAAGATTAACAATATTCCACTTACCACCAGTGATGGAGTGCTCATTGCCACCTGGCCAGGCTGTGACTTATCTACGGAGTCCCATCTTTAGTGTCTGACTCCTATATCCATCTCTGGACCCTACTATCTTAGGTCAGGTTTCCCAGAACCTGAGACAGGGATTCATGAGCAAGTGATTTATTGGAGGAGCGGTCTCATGAGAAGGAGAATGAAGACAGCAGGCTAGAGTAGGGAAGAAAGGTTAAGCAAGGTTATGGTGTCAAGTGGAGACTAGCTTCAGCCTGATCGCATGAAAAAATCTGGAACATGAATTACACATGTTGCCATTTGGCCTCTGCTTTTCTGATCTGTTTGTATTCCCCATGTCATCTAATCATTAGCTGCAGGCTTCTGGGGATGGTAGTGTGAGACCTTCCCAGCAATGTGCCTCCCATTTGGCCAATGGCAATTATCCATGGCAGGGGCAGTTGTGAGCCAATATCTGCCAATACTTACAGTAGCTGGGAGACGAGGTATCTGGTCAAGGCCCCAACAACATCCACTACAATAAATATCCAATAGCACCATCCACAGCTTTGAACACTTAGTTTCTTAATTCTTTAACTGTCCTGATAAATGGAAATAACAAAAGAAGCAGATGCCTGCATATTCATTTTAGGCCTTTAAACAAGCATATAAATAATAATAGTCTCATTTACACTTGCTTCTCCCTATAGTATGTTTAAAAAGTTTCCTAGAATGCTAAATAATTTTCATGCAGTTGTCAACCTTGAAAATGACTATAAAATAGTGGTGTTAGGTAGTGCAGGACACCTTTCTAAAACCTGGCTTTAGCGGAACTAGAATACTAATGAAAGTCAACAATCAGTCCCCTTTCTGCTCCTAGCTTTAATTCTAAGAAACTGTAAAAATAATAAGAGAGTAATTGGATTGACTCAGATCTTGTTGTTAGGTGCTATCAAGTCAGTTCTGACTCATAGCAATCCTGTGTATAACAGGACAAACCACTGCCCAATCCTGCACCACCCTCACAATAGTTGGGATGCGTGAGCCCATTGTTGCAGCCACTGTGTCAATCCATCTCTTTGAGGGTCTTCCTCTTTTTGCTGACCCTCTACTTTACCAAGTATGATGTCCTTCTTCAGGGACTGATCCCTCCTGGTAACATGTCCAAAGTATGTGAGACGAAGTCTAGTTGTCTTCACTTCTAAGGAGCATTCTGGCTGTACTTTTTCCAAGACTTCTTGCAATGTACTTGCTCATTCTTTCAGCAGTCCACAGTATAGTCAGTATTCTTCTCCAACACCATAATTGAAAGGGGTCAATTCTTTTGTCTTCCTTATTCAGCTTTCACAGGCATATAAGGTAATTGAAAACACCACGGCTTGGGTCAGGCATACCATAGTTCTTAAAGTGTCATCTTTGCTTTTTAACACTTTGAAGAGGTCTGTTGCAGCAGATTTGCCCCATGCAATATCTCTTTTGATTTCTTGACAACTGCTTCCATGAGCCTTGATTGTGGATCCAAGCAAAATGAAATCCTTCACAACTTCAACCTTTTATCATGACATTGCTTTTTGGTTAAAAAAAAAAAAACAACTCTTTGCCATCAAGTCGATTCTGACTCATAGTGACTGCACAGGACAGAGAACTGTCCCATAGGGTTTCCAAGGAGCAGCTGATGGATTCAAACTGCCTTCTTTTTGCTTAGCAGCCATAGCTTCTTGTGGATCTTAACCACTGTGCCGCCAGGGCTCTGCTTATTGGTCCAGTAGTGAGAATTTTTGTTTTCTTTATGTAGAGGTGATCTTATTTCTGTATAAATAGATAATATTTATGTATTTTCAAAAAAATGTATAAAATAATGTGCTGCTTTTACTATTGAATAAAATGTAGCATTATAAGAAGGACAACCACAACTTCTTATAATAAAAAATTGACAGGTTCACTACCAGTTAAGCCAGGAAGAGAATTACTTTATTGCGTGATTTTGCTTCGTATTATTATTATCGTAGTTGTTGTTATTTTTCTACCTTTCTTCTAGTCCCTTCTTCTGGTGTGCAGTCCATCAAGGTGAATAACAAATGTCTGAGGTATTTACTAGGCATCAGATAGGACCTGTATATTGTCTATAGGGAATTTCCTGGAATAAAATAGCTCCCAAACCAAGCTGCCTTTCTGCGACTCTTTCTTCTCCTGGATTGTTGCTCTGCAAATCTTAACTGAAACGTTAGTTCTTCTTCACTTTTGGTTTTTAAAGGGCCAGCTTTTCTGTTTTCCATGGAAGATCAGTCAGAATTCCCTAGTTATCCTTTGAGTTGAGTTAGAAATGTTTGTTTTGTTAAAAGACTAAATTGAATTAGAAAAAAAATTGTATAAATTTTCTAATTTCTTTGAATCATGTGTTCCAGTATCATTGAAATTGAATTTATTAACTTGTCAATAATTTTCAGAACACTTGCTTTAAATTTATTCTGAAATATAAACACTTTGGAGATGTTACATTGTTTTTCTCCACAAATCACACAAAAGAGGAGATTCCAGCATTTGTTTTAGCAGCTCTTCTGCAATTCTTTCAAAGGTACAGCAAGGATGTCTGTTCTTTCAGGTCTCTGCCAATGTCGCAGATTGTGGCTGATTAGTTTGCCTGTAAATTCCGTTTTCACATGTAGCTGCAACTAAAAATGGAGATTACCTCGAAAATTATTGAAATTTCCACCCATCTTCACCCATAATTTTTAAAACCACAATACTTCAGAACTAAAAACCATTTGAATCCATCCCTTTTTTATGTGGAGTTTCACAACTGATTCTCTTTTTTATAAATCTGGGTTTGTAAAGATGGATTTTACTTAATCTCAAGGGAAAAAATGTATATATATCTGTAACTTTATTTGCTCAAGGATAACTACCAGCAAGGAAAATAGTACTCACTATGGCCTAAAGGAAGCCTTGGTGGCACAGTGGTTAAGAGCTTGGCTGCCCACCAAAAACAAAACAAAACAGGTCAGCAGTTTGAACTCACCAGCAGTTCCTTGGAAACCCTATGGGGCAGTTCTACTTTGTTCTATAGGGTCGCTATGAGTCAAAAATTGACTCCATGAGCAACAAGCTTGGTTTTTTGGTATGGCAGCACAGTGGTTAAGAGCTTAGCTGCTAATCAAAAGGTCAACAGTTCAAATACACCAGCCACTCCTTAGAAACTCTATCGGGCAGTCGAACTGCTGACCTTTTGGTTAACAGCCATAGCTCTTAACCACTGTGCCACCAGGGCTCCAACCTAGAGAACACCATTCTACTGATCTTCCTGTCAAAATGTATGCTTTGGAAATTTACATATATAAAGATGCGATAAACAGTGCTTTAACAGCAGCACAAAATCTGTTGTAAACAATAACCCCGTATTACTTTAAAGCTCTGAAAACATCAGAGAAATGTGTCTTATGTTTTACTATCTGATTTGAAAAATTTATTCATTTGAAATAACAAATAAGTGACGTTCAATGATGTGAAAAGTTAACAGCACTAAAATTCAAGCATACAAATATCATTCTTTTAAGAAGCTCCTTTTTCCGTATTGGTATTTGTTCATAGCTTCAACACTGACTTTTTTTCAACACTGACTTTATAGTACTTCAAAACAGAAATTTATAGTTAAAAAAAAAGTGAAGAAATATCACTTATAAAGTGTTCTATTTCTGCATGGTGAAAAATGGTTACCTGAAGCAAAATCTGTCCATGAGATATTAAAATTTAATGCAAGGTATTTATGTCAGAAACTATGGATTGAGCCATTTAAATCTCATAGTAAAAATCAAGCCAAAAAATAATAAAATGGCTAAACTTCCAAAAGAAGTGAAATTTTCAGAGATCCATTTTCCTACAGGTATGTGGATTAGGGCTACCATCTAGTGGTCAGAAATATTTGTGCTGCTGTAATCATTCTAACAATGATACGTGGTGGTGCAGCGGCTAAAGTACTTGGCTGCTAACCGAAACGATAGTCTTTCAAACCCGCCAGCTGTCCCGAGGGAGAAAGACGTGGCAATCTGCTTCTGTAAAGATTATATAGTTTTAGAAACCTTATGGGGCCACTAGAAGTTGGAATCAACTCAACAGAAATTTTTTATTTTTTGTAGTCATTCTACCAGTCAGTTTGTCATACTGCAATGGATTACGTGTTGCTATAATGCTAGAAGCTATGCCACAGTACTTCAAACACCAGCAGGGTCACCCATGGTGGAC
Organism: Loxodonta africana; assembly: GCF_030014295.1. NCBI lineage: Eukaryota > Metazoa > Chordata > Mammalia > Proboscidea > Elephantidae > Loxodonta > Loxodonta africana. The sequence goes on from NC_087345.1 coordinate 47,968,702, forward strand.
AGATTTCAGTGGGGCTTCCAGACTAAGACAGATTTGGAAGAAAGGCCCCAAGATCTACTTCCAAAATTAGTCAATGAAAAATTTTATTTTTTTTTTTCCAGACTAAGACAGATTTGGAAGAAAGGCCCCAAGATCTACTTCCAAAATTAGTCAATGAAAGCCATATAGATTACAAAAGAATATTGCCCGAAGTGCTAGAAGATGAACCCCGTAGGTTGGAAGGCACTCAAAATACACAGTGTCCAAAACAATGGACTCTAGCATAAGGTTTTTCAATCCTGCTGGTTTTGAAATGAGGCACCCCAGAAGTGGGCCAGAGGAGATCCCACCACCACCGAAGAAGGGGACACTGGTAGGAGAGATCCACAGGAGACGGCTCAGCGGGCTTCCTGGCCCACAAAGCAAGAACGCTGAATGACTTTGGACAGAGACTAGGAGCCAGGAAGAGGCATGCCTGTGACCATGGCTGAGAAGAGGCTGTCCTGATGAAACAACTGTATCCTTGAGTGTTCCTGAGCCTGAATTGTAACCTGTTACTTTCTTAGCAAACCCCACAACTGCAAGTAGGGTCTGTGAGTTCTGTGTGGCCATTGCAATGAATTCTCAAACCCAGGATAGAGTGCTGTGGGAGGGACTGTTGTCAGAGTTGGTAAAGGTGGTGGAGAGAAGGCATGTCTGACCTCTGCCTCATAGGAATCAGCCTTGGGCTGTTGATCTTGATTTTCCTTCCCCCTTGTTAAGTTAGAGGAGGTCAGACACTGCCTCCATGCCCTTTTTACACATACCAACAGTTGTGAAAACGATGCAGACTTAGGCAATGTTCTGTTCTGTTGTACATGGGGTTGCTGTGAATCACAGCTGACTCAATGACAACTGACAACAACAATGATCATTCTTTAATATACTAAAAAACAGCTGTTCTCAGCTTGATTGTAACTAATGGTGATGCCATATGTGTCACAGTAGAACTGTGTTCCACAGGGTTTCCCAACGGCTAAATTTTCAGAAGTAGATCACCTAGTCTTTCTTCCCAGGCACCTCTGAGTGGACTCAAAACTCCAACCTTTAGGTTTGCAGCTGAGCACATTAACCATTTATACCACTCATAGTTTTCTGTTCCTTGTTGATTTTATTTCCTCTGAGCATTCTCTTATTTTCTTTATAATTTTAGAGTTTTGAATTTTCAATCAAAATAAAGGAAAAATGTTCTAAATTCACAAGAGAGTACGCACTTGAAAATGTCCAAGGGGGGCTAATGAGAATGGTGTCTGTATGAGGGATACAGGAGGAATCAGGGTTAGAGGAGAAGGCAACGTGATGATGGAAGAAGAGACTGCAGTGATGCACTTTGAAGAGGAAGAAGCCATAAACCACTGTATATAGGTGGCTACTACTCAAAAAAACCAAACCAATCCCATTGGCGTTGAGTCAATTCTGGTTCATAGCGACCCTATGGGACAGAGCACCTGGTGGATTCAAACTGCCTGTCTTTTGGTTAGCAGCTGTAGCTCTTAACCAGTATGCCACCAGGGTTTCCAGGTGGCCACTAGAAGCTGAAAAAGGCAAGTAAACTAATTGGCTAATTCTTTCCCTCAGAGGTTCCAGAAGGAATCAGTCCTGCCTACACCTTGACTTAACCGAGTAAAATTCATTTTGGACTTCTGACCTTCAGAAATTTGTGTTGTTTTCAGCTACATTTGTGGAAATTTGTTACAGCAGCATTAGTAAACTAATACATGGGCTTCACAGCAAATCGTTACACTATTTATGGAGCAAGGGAAGCTTTCATTAGAGGTGAAATAGCCCTGTGATGTCAATGAGGTTTTTAATTGTGATTTGATTTCAAGACTGAATCATTAATGTTCCAAAAATAAAGACATAAGTAAAAATTGTCAATTTATTTGTATTTTATTTTTTGTCTTGAAATTCTAGTTCTTTATTGATATGGCTTGTTGGAAGAAATGATGAAAAAATTTTTACCTAATTTTTTTTTTTATCCTAACATTAGTATTTCTCCCCATACTTTCTTAGAATATTACAATTAGAAATAAGTCCTGGTTATGCTAGAATGCTAGAAATACCAATTTTTATTGTTTGAAAAGAACAAGAGGATACTGTATGGTTTAAAATCAGAAAAGGTGTGCATCAGGGTTTATCTTTTCAGCATAAGTATTCAGTCTGTATACTGAACAAATAATCCAAGATGGACTATACAAAGGAAGACATAGCATCAGGCTTGAAGGAAGACTCATTAACAACCTGTGTTATTCAGATGATACAACCTTGTTTGTGAAAGTGAAGAGGACTTGAAGCACTTACTGATGAAGATCAAAGGCTGTAGCCTTCAGTATGAATCACATCTCAACATAAGGAAAACAAAAATTCTCACAAGTGGACCAATAAGCAACAACATCATGATAAAGAAAATATCGAAGTTGTCAAGGATTTCATTTTGCTTGGATCCACAATCAATGCCCATGGAAGCAGCAGTCAAGAAGTCAAACAACTTACTGCACTGGTCATACCGCTGCAAAAGACCTGTTTAAAGTGTTAAAAAATGAAGATGTTACTTTGAAGACTAAGGTGCACCTGACCCAAGCCACGGTATTTTCAGTTGCCTCATATATATGCAAAAATTGAACAATGAAGAAGGAATACCTAAGAAGAATAGATGCATCTGAATTATGGAGTTGGTTAAGAATATTGAATATACCATTGTCTTAGTTATCTGGTGCTGCTATAACAGAAATACAATTGGATTGCTTTAACAAAAAGAAATTTCTTCTCTCACAGTCTAGTAGGCTATAAGTCAAAATTCAGAGTGTCAGCTCCAGGGCAAGGCTTTCTCTGTTGGCTCTGAAGGAAGGTCTATGTCATCAATCTTCTCTCAGTCTAAGAGCTTTTCTGCACAGGAACCTCGGGTCCAAAGGACAGGCTCTGCTCCCAGCATTGCTTTCTTGGTGGTATGAGGCTACCCGTGTCACTCTGCTTGCTTCTCTCTTTTATATCTCAAAAGAGATTGGCTTAAGACACTATCTAATCTAGTAGATTTCATCAATATAATTGCCTCTAATCCATCTGATTACACCATAGTAATAGGATTTACAACACATACGGAAATAATATCAGATGCAAAATGGTAGACAATCATATAATACTGGGAATCATGACCGAGCCAAGTCAACAGATATTTTGGGGGACACAACTCAATTCATGACAACTGTGGACTACCAGAAGAACAAACAAATCCACCTGGAAGGAAACACATCCAGAATTCTCATTAGACGTGAGGATGGTAAGACTTCTCCTCACTTACTTTGGACATATCATCAGGAGGGATCAATCCCAGGAGAAGGATGTCATGCTTGGTAAAGTAGAGGGTCTGCAAAAAAGACGATGACCCTCGATGAGATGGATTGACACAGTGGCTCCAATAATACCTGCTGTTGTGAGGATGGTGGAGTATCTGACAATGGTACTGTTGTACATAGGGTAGTTATGAGTTGGAGCCAACTCAATGGCACCTAACAGCAACATGGTTCCCATATTGTGTCCTGGAGGCTACCTTGTTAAGCAGTGTCCAGGCCTACAATGGGTCATTCAGCAGAGGCTTTAGGAAACACTATACTGCAAAGGACTCCAAATCATTGCTGTCAAGCTGATTCTGACTCATCATGACACTGTAAGACAGAATAGAGAGGGCACCGGAACACTGTAAATACTTCCAGGGAACTAGAGAATAAGGTAAATTGGAAGGTCCTGCTGCATGATTTTAAGAAAACCGTAAGTATACACATATCACACAAACACAGCACTACCACCACCACCTTTGGAACCTAAAGCCCTATAACAATTTTCTCTTCATATACCTCTCAAACCGTATTATGTCTTTTTTTTTTTTTTAATTTAGATACCATGCTATTATGAGCAGAGAAATAGAGAAGCATCAAGGTAGACATTATTAAGGACTGCTGTCACTTTAATGACATCCTTTTCTCCCAAATTTCTTTAAGAGTAGAACCATTGGGACTTCATAAGCAAAGCAGAGTCATAAAATAGATTGTTCCACTCATGGGAAAATTAAAAGAATTTTTTTTTTTCTGTATACTGTTAGAATTCAGGAAGTTAAAGCATCTTTTTAGAGTTGCTTGTTTTTCCATCCATCCATCCACCCACCCACCCACCCGTCTGTCCGTCCGTCCGTCTGTCCGTCCCTCCCTCCCTCCCTCCCTCCCATTTAGGTGTTTCTTCACTTGTTTAATAAATATTTTCTAAGGGCTCACTGAGGCATTGCTGGTTCAATGATAGAATTCTTACCATCCATGCTGGAGACCTGGGTTCAATTCCTGGCCGACACAACTCATGGACAGCCACCACTTGTCTGTCACTGGAGGTTTGTGTGTTACTATGATGCTGGACAGATTTCATCAGAGCTTCCAGGCTAAGACTGACTAGGAAGAAAGGCCTGGTGATCTGTGCTTGAAAATCAGCCAATGAAAACTCTATGAATCACAACAGTCCAATCACAACCAATTATGGGGATAGCTCAAGACTGGGAAGTGATTTGTTCCATTGCACAGGGATTGTCAGGAGTCAGCTAAAAGCAACAACAAAGAGCTTACTTATGTATTACCAGGCTCCAATTCTCTAGATATGTACCAAGTTTTCTAAGTATACCAAATTCCCAGAGTTTTTTCCTTCATCTAACCACCATAACATACATACACATATGAACCTGATGCATCACTAGGTAGGAAGTTAGGCAAATTTAAGAAGGTAGTTTCATCCTATTTGTACAATGAAACTTCAATTACTGGAATTTTTTTTATTCTTATTCCAAATCTGAGACAAATATGAACTGCACTTTTATTTTTAAAATTCAAACTATATTATGTGCTTTATGGTCAGTACACATCTAGCTCAAATTCCTACATATTACCTGTAATATTACTCAAAAAAGCTGGCTTACAATGGATGATTTGACAACCTCTTCTCATCTAAGGGATCATTGGTGGTGCAGTGGTTAAAAGCTACTGCTGCTAACCAAAAGGTCGGCAGTTTAAATTTACCAGCGGCTCCCTGGAAACCCTATGGTGCAGTTCTACTCTGTCCTATAGGGTCGCTATGAGTCAGAATCGACTCGACTTCAGCGAGTTTGACTTTGGGTTCTTATTTGAGTAAAGAAATTTCAAGATTAATGAGACTATTTGGTATTAGCACCTTTATTTATTTATTGTTCCTCCTGGAGGCTCAGCAGAGGAGTTCTCATCTAATATGAAGGCTTCTTGTAATTAATGAGATAAATACCCCTTTATTATAATAACCCACATCCAATAAGCCAGAGTTATTCAGTAGAATAAATATAGTCTTTGGAGGAAAATTAATATTCAAGATAATGGTGTACGTTTGTCCTCAGGCAAGGAATTAAGTTGGCATTTAGTTACATTCACTGCTTGGGGGAGGTCCTGAACCATTACCTCCCCTACCTTCCATGGGGCTAGGGCTCACCTCTCTAAGTAGATGGGCAGAGGAAAAAAAGAAAGTTAAAATGTTTGCAAGAAATAAAAAGGGACATGAGACTGGGTCTCCATTATCTTGCCACGAGGGGTGAAGTGTTCAAATAGATGGTAGTGGGATTAAGATGGAGTTTTGAGGAACGTAGGGATCCATTTTGGAAGGCAAAGAAAGTTAAAGGAACATCCATATACATGGACACCTTCTGAGAGCTTTATCAGTAACACACCTCACCACCCCCTCACCACACATGCTTATGTCGCACGAAGATATATGCTACCTACATAAGATGACAACTTCCCAGTGCTGTTTTTGAGTGCTCCCATTAACCTTTCATTAAAGGACTTCTTATCTATCACAGCTCAGTGTGTGCATGAGCACACAAAATATGTTACAGGGGTGTGTTCAATGCTCACACTCAAGAGCTGATGGGCTCCTGGGACCAGCCTCTTCCCTCATGGAGCTTGGGGGAAATCAGAGACTCAAATGGAGAAGGAAAGAAGGCCTTGTTTGGGACACTTTAAGCCTCATCCCTGATGCTTCTTATTGTCTCCTCTTCAGGGGAGATAAGGAAACCTCAGTGTGGCAAAAAGAAGACATGCCTTAAAATGTTGGTGTAAGAGTCAGTTCGAATTAAAAATACCGAACTCATTAATATATGATTGTCAAGGTATTTTTAAACACAGGCAGATATAAAGTTGAAAGTAACATAGACAATTAATTAACCAAATGTTAATTAGCTAAGCTTTATTTCTAATAAAAAACTCTCCAACCAGAATTATTGTGCAGGTCTAAAAGTGCATTCCTACTCTGCCAAAATATAGAATCCAGTGATTTTTTAGTAAAGTGAGCTTCTCAGACGGATAAGGAAACTCAGAAAGCTCTAATGTGGTTGTCGTCAGGTGCTGTCGAGTCCATTTCAACGCATAGGGACTCCACGTGACAGAGTAGAACCATCCCATAGAAATTTTTTTTTGTCTGTAACGTTTACAGAAGTAGAACTCCAGGTCTTCCTCCCATGGAGCAAAAGGGCAATGTTGAAAGCTCCCCTAATCTATTTCTCTATTCCCTTACTTGTTCTGATCACGTTTTAAGGATTCAGCTTATGATAAACAGTAAAAAGTTGAGTACAAAATAAGAGTTTAACAAAAAATATATGTGCGGCTAAAAGCTGAGCCCTTCTCCAAATACACAAACATTCTGTGTTTAATTTAGGACGCTCCACCAAAAGAAACATGGTGATTATAGTTATCTCTTCTCTCTTTTCAATATTTTACTATGATCGTTGTTGTTAGCTGCTGCAGAGTCATCTCTGACTCATGGTGACCTCATGCCTAACAGAACGAAACATTCCCTGGTCCTGCGTCATTCTCACAGTTGTTGGTGTGTTGCAGCCCATTGTCGCGGCTATTGTATCAATCCATTCCATGGACTTCCCTTGTTTTCAGTGACCCTGTACTTTACCAAACATAATGCTCTTTCCTACTGATTGGTCTTTCCTGATGATGTGCCCAAAATAAGCGAGATCAAGTCTCACCATCCTCGCTCCTATGGAACATTCTGGTTGTACTTTCTCTGAGACTGATTTGTCCTGGCAGTCTATGGTGTATTCAATATTCTTTGCCAACACCACAATTCAAACCCGCCAATTCTTCTACCATCTTCCTTTTTTCATTGTCCACATATTGCATGGATACATACATGATTAGACAACCTAATGACAATGTTACAAAACTTTTGATTTTTATACCAGTTGTAGCCATCAGGTGGCAACATAATGCAAAAAATAAAAAAAGCTGAAAAAAGGATGTTCCGCCTGGATTTGCTTTTCTTCACAAATACAGTCGTATGCATGTTTTTGTGCTTCCTTGAAATTTATGTTTAAGAATGAGACTCTAAAATCTAGGCATCTATCTTTGTTGTTTTTTTTTTATCCTGCCAAGTCCTTGAAATTATGAAAATTATAGGAAAAAAACTGGTTTTTACACCTGAATATGAAATTATTTCTAGATCCACAATCACAACAGAATATTGTATTAATGGTGACTTTAAAATTAACCATAATGCAATGCAATAAATAATACTAGAATGAGTAAATATAAAATATAGGTCCTCTTTTCTGGTAAGACCAAGAAATACAGTGCTTACTTTTGTTGTTTGTTTTTCCCTAGAGCATATAACCATACGAGACTATTTTCCAAGATAATTAAAAAGCTATTATGTATATTTTTTTTCCTTTAACTCATTTTTGCTTATTCCAATAAGTATCTTGGAGATCTTCCAAAGTACCTTAGAATTAGACCTTTTGATTCACAATGACTCAGGGCAAGCAGCCAGTTGAGGAGATAGGACAGACTCTTCAGTTAGGGAGCTCAAAACTTTAAAATTTGCCCTCATTAATTTCCACAACCAGCAAGGAAAATGTATTCGGATAACCTGCCACACTTCCATCAACATTCATCCAGCTGCCTTTAGCTACTTATTATCCCCTTAAAATTGTACATGAATACTTATTTTAATCCAATTTCACAACTATAAAAGTATTGGAGAATATAGACACACCGAAACCAAATCAAACTCATTGCAAACAAACAAAAAAATGCAAACCCATTGCCACTGAGTTGATTCCGACTCATAACGACCCTATCAGACAGCGTAGACCTGCCCCACAGTGTTTCCAAAAAGCAGCTGGTGGATTGGAAATGCTGATCTTTTAGTTACCAGCCGAACACTTAACCACCGCACCACCAGAAGCTCATTGAAGTCATGTCAATTCTGACTCATGGTGATCCTATAGGACAGAGCAGAACTGCTCCACAGGGTTGGGAAAGCAGACTATCACATCTTTCTCCCATGGGGCTGCTCGTGGGTTCCAACCACCGACTTTTCGGTTTGTAGCAGAACGCATAACCACTGTATCATCAGCGCTCCTGTAAAGACACAAATTCAGGGCGAATTCCTAGCGGCTGCAAAGCTCTATTAGTGGATCTTATGAGAAATGTCACTGTGAACATAATCGCTTTTAGTCTGTAGATATAGGTGCTGTTGAGTCGATTCCAGCTCATAGGGACTCTGTGTACAACAGAATGGAACACTGCCCTGTCCTGTGCCATCTCACAATCTTTGTTATGCTTGAGTCCATTGTTGCAGCCGCTGTGCCAATCCATCTCACTGACAGTCTTCCTCTTTTTTGCTGACCCTCTACTTTACCAAGCATGATGTCCTTCTCCAGGGACTGATCCCTCTTGATAACATGTCCAAAGTATGTGAGACTTAGCCTCTCCATCCTTCCTTATAAGGAGCATTCTGGTTGTACTTCTTCCAAGACAAATTTGTTCATTCTTTTGGCAGTCCATGGTGTATTTAATGTTCTTTGCCAACACCGCAATTCAAAGGCATCAATTCTTCAGTCTTCCTTATTCATCATCCAGCTTTCACATGCATATGAAGCAATTAAAAACACCATGGCTTGGATCAGGCACTCCTTAGTTTTCAAGGTGACATCTTTGCTTTTCAATACCTTAAAAAGGTCTTCTGCAGCAGATTTCCCCAATGCAATGCGTCTTTTGATTTCTTGATTGCTGCCTCCATGGGTATTGCTTGTGGATCCAAGTAAAATGAAATCCTTGGCAACTTTCATGTTTTTTCTCTGTATCATGATGTTGGCTTACTGGTTCAGTTGTGAGAATTTTTGTTTTCTTTATGTTGAGGTGTAATCCATACTGAAGGCTGTGGTCTTTGATCTTCATTAGGAAGTACTTCAAGTCCTCTTCACTTTCAGCAAGCAAGGTTTTGTCATCTGCATAACAGGTTGTTAATGAGTCTTCCTCCAATCCTGATGCCCTGTTCTTCTTTGTATAGTCCTGCTTCTTGGACTATTTACTCAGCATACAGTTTCAATAGGTAGGATGAAAAGATACAACCCTGATGCACACTTTTCCTAACTTTAAACCATGCAGCATCCTCTTGGTCTGTTTGAATGGCTACCTCTTGATCTATGTACAGGTTCCTTATGGGCACAATTAAATGCTTTGGAATTTCCATTCTTTGCAATCTTATCCATAATTTGTTATGATTCACACAGTCAAATGCCTTTGCATAGTTGATAAAACACAGGTAAACATCTTTCTGATATTGCCTACTTTCAGCCAGGATCCGTCTGACATCAGCAATGATATCCCTGGTTCCACGTCCTCTTCAGAATCCAGCTTGAATTTCTAGCAGTTCTCTGTCTATGTACTGCTATAGCTGCTTTTGAATAATCTTCAGCAAAATTTTACTAGTGTGTGATATTAATGATATTGTTAGGTAATTTCCACATTCAATTGGATCACCTTTCTTGGGAATAGTCATAAATATGGATCTCTTCCAGTCAGTTGGCCAGGTAGCTGTCTTCTAAGTTTCTTGGCAGAGATGAGTGATCACTCCCAGGGCTATATCCTTTTGTTGAAATGTCTCAATTGGTATTCTGCCAATTCCCAGAGACTTGTTTTTCGCCAATGCCTTCTGTGCAGCTTGGAGTTCTTCCTTCTGCCTTCCTGATCATATGCTACCTCCTGAAATGGTTGAACATCAATCAATTCGTTTTGATATAGTGACTCTGTGTATTTCTTCCATCTTCTTTTGATGCTTCCTGCATCATTTAATACTTTCCCCTTAGAATCCTTCAGTATTGCAACTTGAGGCTTGATTTTTTTTCTGTTGTTCTTTCAGCTTGAGAAATGTGAGCATGTCTTTCCCTTTTTGTTTTCTATCCCTAGGTCTTTGTACATTTCATTATAATACTTTACTTTGTCTTCTTGAGCTGCCATTTGAAATCTTCTGTTCAGTTCTTTTACTTCATTACTTGCTCCTTTTGGTTTAGCTACTCGACATTCAAGACCAAGTTTCAGTGTCTCTTCTGGCATCAATTTTGATCTTTTCTTTCTTTCTTGTCTTTTTAATGATCTCTCAGTTTCTTCATATATGATGTCCCTGATGTCATTCTTGAGTCATTAGTGTTCAACGAGTCAAATCTATTCTTGAGATGGTCTCTAAATCCAGGTGGGATATACTCAAGGTTGTACTTTGGCTCTCGTGGCGTTCTAATCTTTTTCAGCTTCAATTTGAACTTGCATAGGAGCAATTGATGGTCTGTTAAACAGTTAGCCCCTGGCCTTGTTCTGACTGATGATATTGAGCTTTTCTATCTTCTCTTTCCACAGATGTAGTTGATTTGATCCCTGTGTATTCCATCCGGCAAGGTTCATATGTATAGTCACCATTTATGTTGTTGAAAAAAGATATTTGCAATGAAAACGTCACCGGTCTTGCAAAACTGTATCAAGCAATCTCCAGCATCATTTCTATCACCAAGACCACATATTCCAACTACTGAGCTTTCTTCTTTGTTTCCAACTTTCGCATTCCAATCATCAGTAGTTATCAATGCCTCCTGATGGCATGTTCGATCAATTTCAGCCTGCAGAAGTTGATAAAAGTGTTCAATTTCCTGATCTTTAGCCTTAGTGGTTGGTGGCTAAATTTGAATAATAGTCATATTAACTAGTCTTCCTTGTAGGCATATGGATATTGACAGCACTGTACTTCAGGATAGATCTTGAAATGGTCTTTTTGATGATAAATGTAATGCCAGTCCTCTTCAAGTTGTCATTCCCGGCATAATAGACCATGGTCAAAACCAGTCCATTTCAGCTCACTAATACCTAGGATATCGATATTTATGTGTTCCATTTTTGATTATTTCCAATTTTCCTAGGTTCATACCTCACACATTCCATGTTCCAATTTTTAATGGATGTTTGTAGCTGTTTCTTCTCATTTCGAATTATGCCACATCAGCAAGTGAAGGTCCCAAATGCTTGACTCCATCCCTGTCCTTAAGGTTGACCCTACTTTGAGGAGAATGCTCTTCCCCGGTTGTATTTTGAGTTCCTTCCAATCTCAGGCTCATCTTCCAGCACTACATCAGACAATATTCTGCTGCCATTAATAAGGTTTTCACTGGCTAATTCTTCTCAGAAGTAGACATCCAGGTCCTTCTTCCTAGTCTGTTCTGGCCTGGAAGCTCAGCTGAAACCTCTCCACCACAGGTGGCCCTGCTTGTATTTGAATACTGGTAGCATAGCTTCTAGCATCACAGCAACACGTAAGTCCCACAGTATGAAAAACTGAGAGACACGTGGGAGTAGGTAATAATGGAATCTCACACTTGATAGTATGCACAATAAGTACATGCTTCTTGAGTGTCCTAGGCAGTCTCACAATGTGTTGCAAAAATGCTGGCTTTTAAATTTATAGCTATTCACTACTTGAATTTAAAATTTTCTTGATTTCATCCACAGTAAGTATGATGTGTTACCAACAAAAAATATGTAAATATTATCCAAGTAAGACACATGGCCTGTATTTTTTAGGTTTCTCTACAAGGGAACAATAATAAATAGATATAGTGACATATTTGTCTGAAGAGTTTGGCAGAATTCTTGATATCATAACGTAGTCTTACTTCTGTTTATTTTATTTCATTTACTTAACAATATAGATTTTGAAATTCTGCAGAGAGTATAGGCATTGGAGCCAAATAGAGCTCAGTGTAAATCACAGCAAAAAATACTTACTAGAATAAAATTTACAGGAGTCTACTTAATCTTTCTGAACCCTAGTTTTCTCTTCTGTAAAAATCCATTTTGTGAAGTTATAAGGTAAAATGATATGTGACGTCTTATTGTTTTGGATTCCCCTGCCCTGCCCACCTTTCTTTATTCTTTATCTATATGTTCTAGACACATTTCTCATTAAAACATAAAACACTTTCTTGCATAGATCTCTTTCCTCTCACTATCCTCTTTGAGGGCAGAGACCACATCTCATTCTCCTTAGAAGCCTCAATGTTCACAGTTCCTGGAAGAAAAACCGACCTCCAATAAATGTTTGTTAAAGAAGATTAATTGTTCAGTAACTGCTAGTTTGCATTTGTGCTTAACAGTGTTAATCCATTCTCAATATCACATCTGAAGATTTTGCTTTTTTCTCCATTATTCTCAAATTCATTTAATTCACAAAATATAAGTGATTAAATTATCTAATTACATTTCCATTATCCTATTAGCCCTCATGTGTCATGTTCACTCATCATGAATTAGAAATTAATGTCATTAGATACACACAATGATTGCTTTCATAAAATTATGCGTTAAAATACTGTGAAAATATTCTGACTGACTGCCAGCATCTACTTGAGAAAACATTGAGTAAATTATCCAGTACTACTATTACTGATCAGATTTCTTTTTCTCCTTAGCCCTTACTTATTTCTTTATTTATCCTATTTTTTGTCTTCACTCGTCTTCCCAGCACGTCTAATGGCTCCTGGACTGTTTTGGATGGCCAATAAATACTTGTTAAATGAAAGATCGGTTCAGCTATGCAATGAAATACCCTGTAACCAAAAAAAAGCATAAAGAAGCATATGTATATAGTCTTATAGAGTACCCTCAAAGATATATTAAGTGTAAGAAAGGAAGGTCAGAAAAGGTTGTATAATATAGTATTAGTTTACATACACATTTATACACGTATTTACATATTTATATAAATATGTAATTTTTATGAATAAATTATCTATGAAGAATGCACAAGAAACTTGTATCATTGGTTGTTCTTGCAGAACTAAGGAAGCTGAGGAATAATGGGAGAGGGGTGGTGAGGATACTTTTTATTTATTCTATTTTTTAAGCATTTAATTTTGAACCATGCAATTTCCCAAATCATAAGAAGCAAGTTTATTACTACATACCAATCCTTTTTTCTAAAACCCTTTAAAATATTTTGCTTTTCTTATAATTCCCTTCTCTTGAGATGATGTTTTTGTTATTATTGTTAGCTTCCATCTGGACTCATAGTGACCCCATGCCCAATGGAACTAAACACTGACCAGTCCTGTACCTTCCCCATGACAAGCTGTGGATTGAACCACTGTGATCCATAGTATTTTCATTGGCTAATTTTCCAAAGTAGATTGCCAGACCATTCTTTCTAGTTCATCTTAGTCTGGAAGCCCTGCTAAAAACTGTTCATCATTGTGTTGTTGTTGCTGTGTGCTATTGATTCACTTCTGACTCATAGCAACCCTATATGACAGAATATAACTGTAATCTTTATGGGAGCAGATTGTCAGGTCTTTTCTCCTTCTGAGTGGCTGATGGGCTTGAACCACTGACATTTTGGCTAGCAGCCAAGTGCTTAATGATTGTACCACCATGGCCCCCAAACCTCCACTGAAAGATGGGTGGTGGCTGCACATGGGAGGCATTGTTCAGGTATCAAACCTGTATCTCCTGCATGGAGGGTGAGAATTCTACCACTGAATCACCACACCAGCTCTTGAAATAATAAAAAACAAACTCATTGTGAAGTTGATTCTGACTCACAGCGACCCTCTAGGGCAGAGTAGAACTGTCCCTCAGGGCTTCCAAAGCTGTAATCTTTATGGGAGCAGAATGTAACATCTTTTTCCTATGGAGCAGCTAGTGGGTTCGAACTGCCGACCTTTCAGTTAGCAGCCAAGTGCTTAACCACTGAGCCACCAGGGCTACTTCTGCTGAGGTAATAGTGAGGTTGAAATCTTTACTTATGTTTATTTTTTATTGTCTCTAAACACACTTTCAAATCTACTCTGTCTTAGAATGGGGCTAGGTGAAGGAAAGAGAGTAAATAGCACGTTGAGAAAAACAAAAGGAGGATGGAGTAGGAAAGAGGAAGAAAAGAAAGTGGCTAAGGTACTTTCCTGGTGTAATGCCCAGCCCTCTTCTTGTTTCCTAACAAACTTCTTTTCTCTAGGACTGAATATCCTTCCATTTCTTCTCCTTTGTTCCGCAACCTGACTATTTCTTTGGGTCTCATGTGTCCTTACTAGGAAAATGTGTTCTAACCTGAACTTTCTTCCTCAATCGTCTAACCTAGAAAGATACATATCAGAGTGACAGAAGAAGGGCATTTTGTACCTGATGTTGAACAGCATCTGTGGAAAAATTATAGAAAATAATGGTGACTTTCTCAATTTATGTAAATTGAGATAGTCACCATTATTTTCTATAATTTTTCCACAGATGCTATATATACACATACACACATAGATACAATAAAAAATTGGTTTCCTCTTAGCTTTTATATAAATATCAAAACAAAAGACCAGGACTTACTCTTCTGGGAAGATAGAATAGAAGCACTTTTTCCAAATCATTTTTCTAAGTACCATTAAAAACCCTAGACCTTATACAGAAAACAAACATAAGAAGACTCTGAAAGGTGGAAAGAAAAAGGCAGACTAGCTAGGGACCTTGGGATATAACGAACTGCACAGTAGTGCATCTACTGGGTTCTCTTTTTTCCTCATATATCCCAGACTGGGAACCGAAGAAGGAGTCAACTCAGAAACGTTACCAGACACAGACAAAATAAGCTCCAATAACAACAACAACAAAACAAACTTCTCTCTCTAGCCAGAAGACCAGGAAAGTGGCGGCCTAGTATGATAGAAAACTTTTAGCTGTTCTGCCCTAATGAAAATCCACATAAAAAAATAAGGCCCCATCTCTACTCACATTGGCAAATTCCAGTGGGGAGATTAGACTGGGCTTCTTCTCTGAAGAGATTGTAAAGAGGCACTTCACCCTCCTTCTCACCCTAAGCTGAAATCACGTCAGAGAAGGCAAAATAAGGATTTCATCCCCACCAGGCAATAATGAACCCCTGGTATCAGTGGAAATCACATGAGGAACCTGGACTTCCACCCCCATCCAGCATTTAAATGAGGCATCTCTCCTCTTCCTCTTTAGAATGGCGGCAGAAGACCCCCAGTGGATAGCAGGACTTTCACTACCACGCAACCCTGAGGTCATTCCTCAAGTCCTCGGATGGCAGGCAAATGGACAGTGTGAGGAACCACTGTGGGATTCTGTCACGGTAGGTTTTTTTCTTTTGTGCCAATACTGGCCCTGGGTTTGTAATTGTTCCAGAATGATTGGTTGGGCCACAATCTTGCAAGAAATCAGTCAGATTACTATCTGTGTGTTTTGCAAGGGATTGGCCAGTTTACTAGCCACATAAGCAGCTTGCAGGGATTGGCAAGTTTACAGTTCATATAAGTGGCTTGCAGAGGATTGGTCTGTTTGCTATCCTAATAAAAGGCTTGCAAATCCTCTCAATGGAATTGGTTGGTTTAAAATGTCAGGTTCCAAAACTGACAAGGAGTCCTCCTCTATAATAACCAATCTCACAGAGGTTTTGGGGGCTTCCTGATTCCTCAAGAGCCAGGTGAGGAATGTGTCCTTTGGACACAGAGTCCTACACTGACAACCTCCTAGAAAAGCTGTAACACAGGTCAAGGGCTGTAGCACAGAGCTGGTAACACTCACTCAGCTGAAAACCCTGAAGACCTAGAGAAACGTCAGCAAGCACAGCAGAGCTGAACAGCTGAGCCCAGCGGCAGAGAAATGGCAGCAGCAGTACAAGTGGCAGGAACCATGAGACTAGCAGACGGTGGCAAAGGCAGAGAGACCCATGGAGAAGACTGAGGCAGTGGGAAAGTTGGCCCAAGGAGTAGAGCTGGGCACCTCCAGGCAGGAGGTTGCCAATAGAGCTTGATGCCCCATAAAAGGAAAGTAGTCACAGTATGGACCTGGGCAGGCAGAAGCCCAAGCACAGCAAGAGGCAGCATGGGGACCAAGCTGGCCTGCCTTTGGCAGCAGCAGATGCCCCAGCTGTGCTGAGAGCTATAGCCCTAAGGCCAAGAGGGAGCTAAGAGGAGGCCTGTTCTGAGGTAGCTGAGAGGTTTCCTGCAGAGACTTGGGCATACACCTTACAGGAGTTGCCTGTAAAATAGTTTTGCCTCCAGAGCTGCTGTAATGCCCACCTAACCCTGGCACTGGCTAAGGGTTTCCCCAAAACTGCTGGTTGAGAGATGGAGAAGTGAGCATAGGGGGTCAGAGACAGCCAAGAAAAAGCACAGAGAGAGAGACAGAGAATAAGAGAAAGAACACAGCTACATGACTCATGACCTGAACTGAGGACATGTCGGTTGAAACAGAGACAACTGCTGATACCTGGTCCACAGCATTCCCACCTGAAGACACAGAAACGGATATGTATAATTTTGGAAAGGTAATTCGGACCCCTTTTAGATATAAGTGGGTTCCTCTCTTACACTGCTAAGTGGGGTGCTAAGTGGGATACTCTGGGGAGGAGGGGACCAGTTCATCTCAAATGTGTTCCTGGTGTTTACTGTTTGCTTTCTATTGATATATTTCTACTATGCTTTCTATTGGAGTATGGCACAGGCCTGACAGCTAACAACTACAAAGTCATCCACTTTGTGGTATTTTGTTACAGCACCCCTAGGACACTTTTGAATTATGATGCTTTTGAATTATGGTGTTAGCAAAGAATATTGAATGTACCGTGGATGACCAGAGTAACACACAAATGTGTATTGAAAGAAGTGCAGTCAGAACGCCCCTTAGAACAACAGATGGCAAGACTTCTCATGTATTTTGGACATGTTATTAGGGAAGCCCAGTTCCTGGAGAAGAACATCGTGCTTGGTAACGTAGAGGGTCAGTGAAAAAGAGAAAGGCCCTCAACAAGATGGATTGACACTGTGGCTGGAACAATGGACTCAAGCATGGCAATACTTGTGACGATGATACAGGACTGGGCAGTGTTTTGTTCTGTTATAGAGTTGCTGTGAGTCGGAACTGACTCGAAAGCACCTGGCAACAACAACAGGATACTAAGACAGTGTGTGTGTGGTACTCGACATGGTAAATCTAAATTTGTAAAGAAATGTAAAGTTCCAAAAAGACCTAAAGCTCTTTAGAAGAAGAAAAAGGTAGGAGGACATTCTTAACAAGTTATCAAGATTTGTTACAAATTTAGACAAATTATTAGAGTGGGACACTGGATTAAGGGCAGAAAAGGGACCAGTGGAGCACGGAGGAGATTACAGACTATAACCCAAGCCATAAACAAGCACTTAATGATAAAAGTGACACTATACAGCAGTGGGAAGAGTACAGATTCTCTAGTAAAAGATGCTGTCAAAAATAAATATCTAAATGGGGTGAAAATTATTTATTCTTCACATCTAAACAAAAATAAATCCAAGATGCACGTTGTAGTTGTTGTTAGGTGCTGTTGAATCAGTTCTGACTCATAGCGACTCCATGTACAGCACAAGGAAACACCCAGTCCTGCGCCAACCTCACAATCATTGCAATGTTTGAGCCCATTGTTGCAGCCATTGTGTCAACTCATCTTGTTGAGGGTCATTCTCTTTCTGCTGGCCCTCTGCCTTACCAAGCATGAAGTCCTTCTCCAGGGACTTTTCCCTTCTGATAACATGTTCAGATTACATTAAAGAAGTCTCCCACCCTTGCTTCTAAGGAGCATTCTGGCAGTACTTCTTCCAAGGTAGGTTTATTTGATCTCCTGTCAGTCCATGATATATTCAATATTCTTTGCTAACACCATAATTAAAATGCATCAATTTATTTTTGATCTTCCTTATTCATTTTCTAACTTTCATATGCATATGAGGTGATTGGAAATACCACAGTATGAGTCAGGAGAAACTTACTCCTCAAAGTGACATCTTTGCTTTTTAGCACTTTAAAGAGGTCTTTTGCAGCAGATTTGCTCAATGCAATACATTCTTGATTTCCTGACTGCTGCTTCCATGGGCATTGATTGTGTATCTAAGGAAAATGAAATCCTGGATGACTTCAATATTTTTTCTTTTTATCTTAATTTTGCTTATTGGTCCAGATATGAGGACTTTTGCTTTCTTTGCATTGAGGTGTAATTCATTCTGAAGGCTGCAGTCTTTGATCTTCATCAGTAAGTACTTCAAGTCCTCTTAACTTTCAGCAAGCAAGGTTGTATTATCTGCATATTGCAGGTGGCTAGTGAGTCTTCCTCCGATCCTGATAATGTGTTCTTCTTTGTATAGTCCAACTTCTTGGATTATTTGCTCAGCACACATATTGAATAAGTATGGCGAAAGGATACAACCCTGAGACACATCTTTTCTGATTTTAAACCACTCAGTATCCTGTTGTTCTGTTAGAATGACTAACTCTTGGTCTATGTACAGGTTCCTCATAAGCATAATTAAGTGTTCTGGAATTCCCATTCTTCCCAATGTTATTCATAATTCGTTATGATCCACACAGCTGAATGCATTCGCTTAGTTATTAAAACAGGTGTATGCCTTATATTCTCTGCTTTCA
Organism: Loxodonta africana; assembly: GCF_030014295.1. NCBI lineage: Eukaryota > Metazoa > Chordata > Mammalia > Proboscidea > Elephantidae > Loxodonta > Loxodonta africana. The sequence goes on from NC_087345.1 coordinate 47,987,505, forward strand.
GCTAAGATCCTTCTGACCCAACCCACCCACCAGTGCCATCGAGTTGATTCCGACTCATAGTGACCCTATAGGACAGAGTAGAACTGCCCTATAGAGTTTCCAAGGAGCGCCTGAAGGGTTTGAACTGCTGTCCCTTTGGTTAGCAGCCGTAGCACTTAACCACTATGCCACCAGGGTTTCCATCCTTCTGACAACAGCAATGATATCCCCATTTTCAAGTCCTCTTCTGAATCTGACTTGAGTTTCTCATAGTTCCCTGTCAAAGGATTGCTGCAACTGTTTTTGAATTATCTCCTGCAAAATTTTACTTTTCTATAATATTAATGATATTGTTAAATAGTTTCCACATTTTTTTGGATCAACTTTCTTTAGTATAGACACAAATATGGATCTCTTCCAGTCAGTTTGCCATGCGGCTCTCTTCCAAATTTCTTGGATATTTACATAGATGAGTGAGTGCTTCCAGAATTTCATCTGTTTGTTGAAATATCTCAATTGGTATTCTGCCAGTTCCTGAAGCCTTATTTTTTACCAATGCCTTCAGTTTAGTTTGGACTTATTTGTTCAGTCTTCTCAGATCTTGATCATATGCTACCTTCTGAAATGGTTGAATGTCAACCAATTATTTTTGGTACAGTGACTGTCTGTACACCTTCCATCTTCTTTTGATATTTCCTGGGTTGTTAAATATTTTGCCCATAGAATCCTTCAATATCGTAATCAAAGGCTTGAATTATTTCTTCATTTCTTTCTGGTTGAGAAATGCTGAGTGTTCTTCCCTTTTGGTTTTCTAATGCCAGGTCTTTGCACCTTTCATTATAATACTTTACTTTGTCTCTTGAGCTGCCCCTTGAAATCTTCTGTTCAGCTCTTTTGTATCATCATTTCTTCCATTCGCTTTAGCTACTCTGTGTTTGTGAGCAAGTTGCAAAGTGCATATTGGATCTAAATATGAAAGGGAAAATCAAAGTTTTAGAAGGCAACAAAATTAAGTATATGGTCTGTGTGCATCAAGAAACATGCTCAAAGATGTCCATAGCAACATTATTTGTACTATTAAAAACTGAAGATAACCCAAATGTCCGTAAAGCAGAGATGGAATAATAGACACAGTAAATCACTTATAGCAATAAAAATAAATGAACTACAGTCGCATGCAACAACATGGATGGATCTCACAAGTTAATGTTGAGCAAAAGAATCCAGACACAAAGGAATATATTGTATTTGATTCAATTTAAAGACAAGCAAAACTAAGACATAGACAAAGTTCAATGATGCATTAAAAACAAACAAACAAACAGTTGTTGTCTTGTCAATTCTGACTCACGTTTGTTAGGGTAGAACTGAAACACCAACCTTTCAGTTAGCAGCCGAATGTGTTAATCATTTTCACCAAGGGACTTCTCAGAGCAGTTGAATTTATGGATAAAAAATATAAAGAAAAAGATGAACATAATTACCCTCAAACTCAGGACAGTGACTTGCCCTTAGGGGTTCCGTGAATGCTCTATTCCTTCAACTGGTATTGCTGTTGTTAGGTGCCTTCGAGTCGGTTCCGACTCATAGCGACCCTATGCACAACAGAACGAAACACTGCCGGTCCTGCACCATCCTTACAATCGTCGTTATGCTTGAGCTCATTGTTGCAGCCACTATGTCATTTCACCTTGTTGAGGGTCTTCCTCTATTCTGCTGACCTTGTACTCTGTCAAGCATGATGTCCTTTTCCAGGGACTGATCCCTCCTGACAACATGTCCAAATTATGTAAGATGCAGTCGCGCCATCCTTGCCTCTAAGAAGCATTCTGGCCACACTTCTTCCAAGACAGATTTGTTCGTTCTTTTGGCAGTCCATGGTATATTCAATATTCGTCGCCAACACCACAATTCAAAGGCGTCAACTCTTCTTTAGTCTTCCTTATTCATTGTCCAGCTTTCACATGCATATGATGTGATTGAAAATACCACGGCTTGGATCAGGCGCACCTTAGTCTTCAGGGTGACATTTTTGCTCTTCAACACTTTGAAGAGGTCCTTTGCAGCAGATTTACCCAATGCAGTGCGTCTTTTGATTTCTCAACTGCTGCTTCCATGGCGGTTGATTGTGGATCCAAGTAAAATGAAATCCTTGACAACTTCAATCTTTTCTCCATTTTTCATGGTGTTGCTCATTGGTCCAGTTGTGAGGATTTTTGTTTTCTTTATGTTGAGGTGCAGTCCATACTGAAGGCTGTGGTCTTTGATCTTCATTGGTAAGTGCTTCAAGTCCTCTTCAATTTCAGCAAGCAAGGTTGTGTCGTCTGCATAACGCAGGTTGTTAATGAATCTTCCTCCAATCCTGATGCCCTGTTCTTCTTCATATAGTCCAGCTTCTCATATTATTTGTTCAGCATACAGATTAAATAGGTATGATGAAAGAATACAACCTGACTCACACCTTTCCTGACTTTAAACCAATCAGTATCCCCTTGTTCTGTCCGAACAACTGCCTCTTGATCTATGTAAAGTTTGCTCATGAGCACAATTAAGTGTTCTGGAATTCCCATTTTTCACAGTGTTATCCATAGTTTGTTCTGATCTACACAGTCGAATGCCTTTGCATAATCAATAAAACACAGGTAAACATCCTTCTGGTGTTCTCTGCTTTCAGCCAGGATCCATCTGACACCAGTAATGATAACCCTGGTTCCACATCCTCTTCTGAAACCAGCCTGAATTTCTGGCAGTTCCCTGACGATATACTGCTGTAGCCATTTTTGAATGATCTTCAGCAAAATTTTGCTTGCGTGTGATATTAATGGAAACCCTGGTGGTGTAGTGGTTAAGTGCTACAGCTGCTAACCAAAGGGTCGGCAGTTCAAATCCACCAGGCACTCCTTGGAAACTCTATGGGGTAGTTCTACTCTGTCCTATAGGGTCGTTATGAGTCGGAATTGACTCGATGGCACTGGGTTTGGTTTTTGATTTTGTGCTATTAATGATATTGTTCTATAATTTCGGCATTCGATTGGATCACCTTTCTTGAGAATAGGCATGTATGGATCTCTTCAGGTCAGTTGGCCAGGAAGCTGTTTTCCATATTTCTTGGCACAGATGAGTGAGCACCTCCAGTGCTGCATCTGTTTGTTGAAACATCTCAATTGATATTCCATCAACTCCTGGAGCCTTGTTTTTCGCCAATGCCTTCAGAGCAGCTTGGACCTCTTCCTTCAGTACCTTCGGTTCCTGATCGTATGCCAACTCTTGAAATGGTTGAATATTGACTAATTCTTTTTGGTATAATGACTCTGTGTATTCCTTTCATCTTCTTTTGATGCTTCCTCTGTCGTTTAATATTTTCCCCATGGAATCCTTCACTATTGCAACTCGAGGCTTGAATTTTTTCTTCAGTTCTTTCAGCTTCAGAAATGCCGAGCGTGTTCTTCCCTTTCAGTTTTCCATCTCCAGCTCTTTGCACATGTCATTATAATACTTTACTTTGTCTTCTCAAGAGTCCCTTTGAAATTTTCTCTCCAGTTCTTTTACTTCATCAATTCTTCCTTTTGTTTTAGTTTGCTCGACGCTCAAGAGCAAGTTTCAGAGTCTCCTCTAACATCCGTCTTGGTCTTTTCTTTCTTTCCTGTTTTTTAGTGACCTCTTGCTTTCTTCATGGATGATGTCCTTGATGTCATTCCACAACTCGTCTGGTCTTCGGTCACTAGTGTTCAATGTGTCAAATCTGTTCTTCAGATGGTCTCTAAATTCAGGTGGGATATGCTCAAGGTCATATTTTGGCTTTTGTGGACTTGCTCTGATTTTCTTCAGTTTCAGTTTGAACTTGCATATGAGCAATTGATGGTCTGTTCCACAGCCGGCCCCTGGCCTTGTTCTGAGTGATGATATTGAGCTTTTCCATTGTCTCTTTCCACAGATGTAGTCAATTTGATTTCTATGTGTTCCATCTGGCGAGGTCCATGTGTATAGTTGCCATTTTTGTTGGTGAAAGAAGGTATTTGCAATGAGGAAGTCGTTGGTCTTGCAAAATTCTATCATTCGATCTCTGGCATTGTTTCCATCACTAAGGCCATATTATGCGACTACTGATCCTTCTTGTTTCCAGCTTTCACATTCCAATCACCAGTAATTATCAATGCAACTTGATTGCATGTTCCATCAATTTCAGACTGTAGCAGCTGATAAAAATCTTCTGTTTCTTCATCTTTGGCCCTAGTGGTTGGTGCATAAATTTGAATGATAGTCGTATTAACTGGTCTTTCTTGTAGGTGTATGGACATTATCCTATCACTGATAGCGTTGTACTTCAGGATAGATCTTGAAATGTTCTTTTTGACAATGAATGCAACACCATTCCTCTTCGAGTTGTCATTCCCAGCATAGTAAACTATATGATTGTCTGATTCAAAATGGCCAATACCAGTCCATTTCAGCTCAATAATGCCTAGGATATCGGTGCTTATGTGTTCCATTTCATTTTTGATGATTTCCAATTTTCCTGGGTTCATGCTTCATACATTACAGGTTCTGCTTATTAATGGGCGTTTGCAGCTGTTTCTTCTCATTTTGAGTCGTGCCACATCAGCAAATGAAGGTCCCAAAAGGTTTACTCCATCCATGTCATTAAGGTCGGCTCTACTTTGAGGAGGCAGCTCTTCCCCAGTCATCTTTTGAGTGCCTTCTAGCCTGGAGGACTCAACTTCTAGCACTATATCAGACAATGTTCTGCTGCTATTCATAAGGTTTTCACTGGCTAATGCTTTTCAGAAGTAGATTGCTGTGTCCTTCTTCCTAGTCTGTCTTAGTCTGGAAGCTCAGCTGAAACCTGTCCTCCATGGGTGACCCTGCTGGTTTCTGAATACTGGTGGCATAGCTTCCAGCATCACAGCAACACACAAGCCCCCACAGTAGGAGAAACTGACAGACACATGGGGGTTCAACTGGTGGCTACATAAATTTTTGCTTTATAATAACTCATGAAGCTGTACACTTATGTTGTATGCATTTTTATGTGTCATAATCTCTAATAAAAATTTAAAAAATTAAATATACATTTATCCTCATTTTGCTTTTATATTGCATTTAGTAGGGAAAATTCAGCAATATCACTACCAAAATTTAGAAAGATTTACAAAATTAATCCAATTATATGAGGTTTCCTTTAACACAGGAAGTATACATTTCATATCTTTTTTAAGGATCTGACCACACAACCTAAACTTTCCATTATGTCTTGTTTTATTTTATTTCATAGACTTAATTATTATCTAAAATTCTATTATTAGTTTATTTGTCTCTTTATTTATTATTATGTCAGTTTCCAGGTCTAGAGTAGGAGCTCCAAGGCAGCAATGACCTTGGTTGGCTTCTTCTCTTGGTTTTCTCAATACCCTCTGCAGTACCTACTGTATGGTAGAAGTACAGGAGATAACTGTTCAGTTAGTGCTTGGCAGGCAATATTTTCCAAAATGTGTACACGGACATTGTCAGAAATACTCCTTTGAAAGAGGTTTTTTGGTTCAATAAGTTTAGGAGATCCTATGTCCTGTATTTTCCTCATGGTGATACTAAAGTATATTAGCCTGTTAAGGGGTATACAGAATCCTGAGGTAAAGAAAAATGTTTAACTTTGCTTATCAGAGCATTTTACAAACTTGGATTGTGTGAAATAATCTCAGAGCACTAGGCTGGAGGCTTGCCAAAAATGGGCAGTCTGACAAATAAGTTCTAAAGAAGGTATGGAAAACTCAGCAAAGCATACAGAAGTTACCAGACTATGGGAATATTTGGTGTAAGTGGCCTCCCAATTTCCCAATTTCTCTTAGGAAACATAATGGGGTAGCTGGTAATGATATTCTCCCTGCCCTGGAAGAGGTCCCTTAGGTCACTGGAAACTCAGAATGGATGTTTTCAAATCTCTTTTACTACTAAACATGTCACTATGAAATATCAGCATAATTACCTTATATAGATGCAAAAACTACCATGTGTAAACTCTATCACCGGGGCCTCACATCTGAGTTTGATGTGTAATTGCTTTCTATGGCCCCAGCCCTAGGTTGTTACTTCCATTATGACCAGGCGTTACAACTGTGGAGTCACATTAAACCTTCAACGTGATGAGCAATCCCAGGACATGCACAGAGTTTTTGCTTTTGTCTTGCACAATATCTTGAAAGGAGTTACATCAAAAGGCCTTGTAAGGCCTATCACCTTTTGGAAACTTTTTATTTTTTTAAACAATCATTAATATCCCACAGAACTTAATGTTACATGTAAATACTCTGGTAACACTGAGATAAAGATTAGGATAAATGTGTGTATCCTAACTGAATTTTTTTTTTTTTACTGTATGCATTCTATTTAAACCTTGGATGAAAATGCACTGACAATATTTTGCTTTTTACATATGTATTTTGTTATCAGGTAAATATCATTAATGTCAACTGGATATTTTTCAGACCACTCCAACCTAGAGGTAAAAATTGGATCAATCTTTATTACTTTAGTAAAAAAAAAAAAAAAAAATCAAAATATACTGAATTTCGTATTCCATTCAATTTTCCTTTTGATATTGCAAGGTTGTACGCTTTGATCACTTTGTGCCACTAACTATAGAAAAGAGAGAAGTCTTTTTTTCCACTCCTGAATTGGCATACATTTTCCTATTCCACTATGAAACCTCAGAAGCTATTTTCCTTCACATATTTATGGCAAACTTTCCGACCCATGAACAGAGTATTAGGCTAAATATGTAATTCTACCCCATTCCCAGTTAATGAACATGACCTTGTTGCAGAGATGGGCTGTTTCTAGGTGGTGTATTTTTCTAGCTTTTAGTCACGAATGATGAAAACAGCAGAAGGCTTTGCATCATTAAGACTACTCCCCTGCACTGATGCATCATGCTGATTGCTTCAAAAAGGACTAAAATGAGAATGAGTCTCAGAAATCACCTACTGCCAAAAGCGTAAGGATGACCTAGGTTGTAGTATAGCCCACTACAAAGAGATGAAGAGATTATTTTCAAAGAGGTAGACAACGGTGTTCTGGACACTTTTCATCTTTGCATCATGCTGAAAGATCAGGTAGAACTGTGTACTTATTTCAAAGACCGTGTTTGGATTTGCTGCGAAAAGGGCAAAATAAGATTCATAATAGTCTCCTTGAATCAAATATCTCTTTTTTTTTTTTTTTTTGCTTCTTTGTAGTTCCTATAAATATCCCAAATACATGTTGTTTTTTTTTGTCTATAAACACACAGAGATTCTGACTTTGGTCTCAGCGTGTTTACTTATTACATTATTTCTTAAACTAGGAGTGAAAAAACTAAACTAAAAATGAAAAGATCTTTGGTGGCTGGTAGGAAACAAATTTAGCTTGGAATAACTTTAGCAATTCTCCAGCTAAATATATATATATTTTTAATTTCCCATTCAAAATACCCTTAATCCAAGTCTTCTCCATGGTTCTAGCCATCTGACTCAGATATATGCATACTGTGTTATGTAGAAAAAGGAATTTTTAAACTGATTGTCATTGGAAGGAGAGCAGATGTTTATTACTAGGGTTAGTTCAGGATGTATTGCCCCCTTTTATTCTGAGAGCAGTCCTGGTGGCGCTATAGTTAAGGGATCCACTGCTATCTGAAGGCTGGCAATTGAACTCACAGGAAAAAGATGTGATAATCTGTTCCTGTAAAGATTATAGCCTTGAAAACACTATGGGGCAGTTCTACTCTTTAAGGGTCACTGTGAATTGGGATCAACTCAACAGCTGCAGTTTGGAGCCCTAGTGGCACAATGGTTAAATCACTCAGCTGTTAACCAAAAGGTCAATGGTTCAAACCCAACAGGGGTCATTGGGAGAAAAGACCTGGTTATCTGCTCCCATAGAGATTTCAGCCTAGGAAACACTATGTGGCAGTTCTACTCTGTACTATAGAGTAACTGTGAGTCAAAATTGACCTGACAGCACACGACAATTTTGTTCTGAAAAGTAATGGCGTTTAGTTTTTCCTTTAATTCATGGTCTTCAATGGGCTCAAGCATAATAATGATTGTGAGGACGGCACAGGACTGGGCAGTGTTTCATTCTGTTGTACATAGGGTTGCTATTAGTTGGAACCGAATGGATGGTAATAACAACAAGATCGAACTTTTGAAACTAATCCTTTTGGTTTTCTTCTTTTTCAAGTTGTCTAAGCCCTTGGCTTTCACATTATCATTCTCTGGCGTTTCTATTATTCCTCCTTAATTTCATTCACTGTCTCATTTTTCTGTATATGTATCTTAGATGTTGGTGCTCCAGTGTTTCTTTTCAGCCTTCTTTTCCTCTTATTTTACTCAGTCTTCCTGGGTGTTCTCCTCTGCTCCTATGGATCCCACTAAGTCCTGTTATGCTTATGAAAATCTCTAGCCCAGAATGTCTCTGAGGTCCCAGACCCATATTTTTATATTTTTACTAAATCTTTCCATCCCAAATACCACCCAAATATCTGAACACAAATTTCCCAAAACAGACCATATAATCTTATCCTGAAAAAAAAATTATTATTACTATTTTTCATGTCTAATGAAATGGCATCATTACACTCAGATAGACAAGTTAAAAACTTGGGAAGCATTTCCAGATACTTCCTTCACATTCCATCACCTCTTCTTCAAGTGAATAACTAGAAAATCCTGTATCCTGTCTTTTCTAAGTTTTTCTCAATCTTTTCTTTCTCCTCCATCCTCTCTGGAACTGCATTTGAGACATTCCTTTTCAGTTGTCTCTGATAAATGACTCCTATCTGTTTCCTTATTTCTAGTTGTACTTCCTTCCAATTCATTCTTTATACTTTTCTAATGGAGATCTTCTCAAGAGCCAGGTTATGTCCCTACTCTGCTTAAAATTCTGGAATCTTGTTGAATTACTTTGAGGGAGGAAGAAAAGCTATGAAAAATTCTTAGCATGTAGCAAATTGGCCCTTCTATATTAGAGTACCTGAGCATAATATTTTATATTACTCTGTGCCATTCCATGAATAGACGATAGTCTCTTATTGCCATAAATTCATCATAACATGCTCTTAACCCCTTTTCTACCTGGCTAACACTTGTGCATCCTTCATAATTCAGTTGAGGGGCCACCACCCCCAGGAGCCCTTTATTAATATCACTATGGGAAATAAGGTGCTCTTTGTCTGGAGAATCATAATACTCTATTCATGCCTTTTTGGCAGAACCTCTCACATTGTTTTATCTTTGCTTTACCTGTACCCTTAATTATTTGCTGAAGGCAGAGTCTGTAGTTTTAATCTTTGCACTCCTAGTAGCTAGTGGAATACCTGACTCACTGTTGATTAAGTTTGTATTTAATTAAACAATTAACTAGTGCTTAATTTTTTTTTTTAATCCTAGGCCCAATGTCATTAGCTTGGATGCAACCTTAGAAACAATCTTGTCCTATTCTCTATCTGATGCTATAATCTGGTCTCACACAAAAACAAGCTAAGAAATGGTGCTCTATCATGCATTTGAAGCAATAATTTATCACATTATCAAAATGGATTTCCATTTGTTGTAGTTAAATTGATCTTATTATAATTTCTATCCATTTTTCCTGGTTTTGCTCACTGGAGAAAAACATGACAATTCAATTTTCTTCTGCATGAAGTCCTTTCACGTATATGAAGTAAAACTTTTGTTCTACTTGAAACTTCTTTTTCCAAAGCTATGCACCCGATTTCCTTAAGCTGCATATTTTAAGACCCTGTTGTTATCATTGCCCCCATTTTCTGTACATTTTCTAGTTTGTTGAAGTCCTTAATTTGATGCAAATCAAACATGACAATGGCCATAGCAAATGTATTTGAATGTACTATACAGTGAAGGAATTGGAAACATTAATTCTGACTTATGGGAAAACTGATGCTGGTAATGTTGGGGTTACATGAACCTTCCGTGAGGTATGGTTGGAAAACATTCGGGTGTTGGTCTTTTGCCTTTTGTTTACCAACTCAGATTAGATTAAGGTGGTGGTGTCTAAAGGGACAATGTTAAAATAAATGTTTCATATTTCAAATTCTTCTGTTTTTAAATAAAAATAAAAGCCAAAACTTTCTGTTTAAAATTTTCAGTTCATTTATTTATATGGATTTCAAACGATTTGGTAGACATAACTGATCTCTATATAGATGTGACCAGGAATCTATGGTCGTGTCGTATTTTGTCAGAAGTGTAAAATAATATAATACTGCATGTCCTAAGATTGTATTATGCATGCATCAGATTGACTTATATGAGAAATAATTGTGTGCAGATATCAAAAATACGTTATAGAGTTTGAATTCAAGGACTTCCATTTCTGGCAGTTAGCTAAATGGCCTTCCTGAAAAAAGCATCTATAAAATTGATTAAAAACAGCAAGAACAACAACTGATAAAATAATTTCACTGAAATTTGATTTAAGAGATGTTTTTGATGGCTGTGCCAAGTCTATGAAATAGAAGATAAAACATAGGAAAGCCAAAGGATGGATATCTAACAGATTCTTCATTAAACTAGGAACTCAAAAGGCTATGCTGTTGTTGTTGTTAGGTGCCTGCGTGTTGGTTCCAACTCATAGCGACGGGAGGTGCAACAGAACAAAACGCTGCCCGGTCCAGCACCGTCTTCAAAATGGTTGTTATGCTTGAGCCCATTGTTGCAGCCACTGTGCCAATCCATCTTGTTGACAGTCTTCCTCTTTCTCACTGACCCTCTACTTTACCAGGCATGTTGCTCTTCTCCAGGGACTGATAACATGTCCAAAGTATGTGAGATGTAGTCTTGCCCTCCTTATAACATATCCACAGTATGTGAGGCGTAGCCTTGCCAATCTTGCTTCTAAGGAGCAGTCTGGTTGTGCTTCTTCCAATATAGATTTTTTTGTTCCTTTGGCAGTCCACGATATATACACTATTCTTCACCAACATCATGATTCAAGGTGTTGATTTTTCCTCAGTCTTCCTTATTCCTTGTCCAGTTTTCACATGCATATGAGGTGACTGAAAACACCATGGCTTGGGACAGGTGCATCTTAGTCTTCAAGGTGACATTTTTATTTTTTAACACTTTAAAAAGACTTTTGCAACAGATTTGCCCGCTGCAATGCATGTTTTGATTTCTTAACTGCTGCTCCCATGGGTATTGATTGTGAATCCTAGTAAAATGAAATCCTTGACAACTTCAACCTTTTCTCCACTTATCACAATGTTGATTACTGGTAGTGAGAATTTTTGTTTTCTTTATGTTGAGATATAATACATACTGAAAGTTGTGGTCTTTGATCTCCATTAGTAAGTGCTTCAAGACCTCTTCACTTTCAGCAAGCAAGATTGTGCATCTTTCTCCAATCCTGATGCCCTGTTCTTCCAGCTTCTTGGATTATTTGCTCAGCATACAGATTCAATAGGTATGATGAAAGAATACAATCCTGACACACACTTTTCCTAGCTTTAAACCACACAGTAGTCCCTTATTCTGTTCAAACAACTACTTTTTGATCCATGCACAGTTTCCTCATAAGCACAATTGAGTGTTCTGGAATTCCCATTCTTCACAATGTTATCCACAATTCGTTATAATTCACACAATTGAATGCTTTGCATAGTCAATAAAACACAGGTAGATATCCTTCTGGTATTCTCTGCTTTCAGCCAGGATCCATCTGACATCAACAATGATATTCCTGGTTCCACGTCCTCTTCTGAAACTGGCCTGAATTTCTGGCAGTTCCCTGTCAATATGCTGCTGCAGCCACTTTTGAATGATCTTCAGCAAAATCTTGCTTGCTTGTGATATTAATGATGTTGTTCAATATTTTTTGCTTTCAGTTGGATCATCGTTCTTGGGAATAGGCATAAATATGGATCTCTTCCAGTTGTTTGGCCAGGTAGCTGTCTTCCAAATTTCTTGGCATGGACAAGCGGGCACTTTCAGAGCTGCATCTGTTTGTTGAAACATCTCAATTGATATTCTGTCAATTCCTAAAGCCTTGTTTTTGCCAATGCCTTCTGTGCAGCTTGGACTTTTTCCTTCAGTACCATCAGTTTTGGATCACATGCTACCTCCTGAAACGGTGGAACATTGATCAATTCTTTTTGGTACAATGACTCTGTGTATTCCTTCCGTCTCCTTTTGATGCTTCCTGTGTTGTTCAATATTTTCCCCCATAGAATCCTTCATTAATGCAACTCGAGGCTTGAATTTTTTCTTCAGCTCTTTCAGCTTAAGAATCGCCTAACATGTTCTTCCCTTTTGGTTTTCTAACTCCAGGATTTACACATGTCATCATGATACTATTCTTTGCCTTCTCAGGCTGTCCTTTGAAATCTTCTGTTCAGCTTTTTACTTCATCATTTTTTTTCCTTTTGCTGGATGTTTAAGACCAAGTTTCAGAGTCCCTTCTGACATCCATTCTGGTCTTTTCTTTCTCTTCTGTCTTTTTAATGACCTCTTGCTTTCTTCATGTATGATATCCTTGATATCATTCCACAACTCATCTGGTCCTCAGTCATTAGTGTACAACCAGTCAAATCTATGCTTGAGATGATCTCTAAATTCAGGTGGGATACACTCAAGGTTCTACTTTGGTTCTTGTGGACTTCTTCTAATTTTCTTCAGTTTCAACTTGAGCTTGCATATGAACGATTAGTGGTCTGTTCCGTAGTTGGTCCCTGGCCTTGTTCTGATGATATTGAGCTTTTCCATCAGCTCTTTCCACAAATGTAGTCGATTTGATTCCTGTGTATTCCATCTTGTGAAGTCCATATGTACTGTTGTTGTTGTTAGGTGTCATTGAGTTGGCTTGGACTCACAGGAACCCTATGTACAACAGAATGAAACACTGGCTGGTCCTGTGCCATCCTCACAATTGTTATGTTTAAGTCCATGGTTGAAACCACTGTGTCAGTCCATCTCAGTTGAGGGTCTTCCTCTCTTTCGCTGACCGTCTACTTTACCAAGCTTGATTCCTTCTCCAGGGACTAATCCACATGTATAGTATAGTTGCCATTTATGTTGGTGAAAAAGGTATTAGCAATGAAGAAGTTGGTCTTGCAAGATTCTATCATGTGATATCCAGCATGAACAAGGCCATATCTTTCAACTACTGATCCTTTTTTTTTCCAACCTTCACATTCCAGTCTCCAGTAATTATCAATGCACCCTGATTGCATGTTCAATCAATTTCAGACTGTAGAAGTTGATAAAAATCTTTAATTTCTTCATCTTTGGCTTTACTGATTGGTGCATAAATTTGAATAATAGTCCTTTTAATTGGTCTTCCTTGTAGGTGTATGAATATTATCCATCACTGACAGCTTTGTACTTCAGGATATATCTTGAAATGCTCTTTTTGATGATGAACGCAGCGCCATTCCTCTTCAAATTGTCATTCCTGTCGTAGTAGACCGTATGATTGTCCAATTCAAAATGGCTGATACCAGTTCATTTCAGCTCACTAATGCCTAGGAAATTGATGTTCCATTTAGTTTTTGACAATTTCCAATTTTCCAAGATTAATACTTTGTACATTCCACCTTCTGATTATTAATGAATGTTTGCAGGTGTTTCTTCTCATTTTGAGTTGTGCCACATCAGCAGATGAAGGTCCCAAATGCTCTTCTCCATCCACGTTATTAAGGTTGACTCTACTTTGAGGAGAATGCTCTTCTTCAATCATCTTTTGAATGTCTTCCTACCGTGGGGGCTCATCTTCCAACACTATATCAGACAATGTTCTGCTGCTCTTCATAAGGTTTTCACTGGTTAATTCTTTTCAGAAGTAGACTCCCAGATCCTTCTTCCCAGTCTATCTTAGTCTGAAATCTCAGCTGAAACCTGTCTGTCATGGGTGACTTACTAGTATTCGATTACTGGTGGCATAGCTTCCAGCATCACAACAACAGGCAAGCCCCCACAGTACAACAAAATGAAAGACACTCTCTCAGAAAAAATAATCTGTAATTTATATAGATATGATATAAAAATGTCAGTGTTATGCATTTTTCATTATACATGTATGATTATACACATATGTACTTATATATATTCATATACATACAATTTTATTATATTCTTATAAATGTTTTATTATTTTCATTTCTTCATTGATCCCTGGGTTATTTAATAGCATGTCTCTAAATTTCTAAATTTGGAATATTCCTAGTTGTATGTTTGCTATTTATTTTTAGCTAAACTATATTTGGAGCATGTAATGAGTTCTGGAGCTCTGGCGGTACAGCGTTTGAGCATTCGGCTGTTAACCAAAAGGTCAGCAGTTCAAATCTACCAGGCCCTCCTTGGAAACTCTATGGGGCAGTTCTACTCTGTTCTGTAGGGTCACTGTGGGTTGAAATCAACTCGAAGGCAACTGTTTTTTGTTTTTGTTTTTTTTATGGGGTCATTATGAATCAGAATCAACTTGATGTCAATGGGTTTGGCCTTTTTGTGATGAGTTCTGTATGACTCTAAACCTTTTGAAACTAGGCAAGACTTTTTTTATGGCCAAATATGAAAGTAATCTTTTAACAAATATTCCAAGTGTGCTTGAAAAAAAAAATATATGTCCTTCTCATTTGTCTGTAAGAAATTTCTCTATTAGATAATGGTAATTTTTTTTCTCATACTGTTTTTTGCTTTGTTTTGTCTATTTTATCTATCAGATATTGAAAGAAAAGTTATAAAATTTACCACTGTTGGGCTGGATTTGTCAGTTTATCCTTGAAGTAGTTCATCTACTCTTCTTCTTTTTTTTTTTTTATTGCCCTATACATTGGTATTATAGGTTTACTTGTATTATTTTTATTAATTTATTTTTACTTTCATATTTTATTAACATACAATTTACATACCATACAATTTACCCATTTAAAGTGTATGGTTTGATGGTTTTTAGTACATTTATAGAGTTGTGCAACCATCATTAAAATCGGAGGACATTTCCGTCTCCCAGAGGAAACTTTGTACCGATTAGCAGTCACGTTCCACCTCCTCAAGCCCTAGGAATCCACTAATCTATTAACTTTCCTGATGTATTTGTTTATTCTACTCTAGATATTTCATGTAATTAGGATCACACAATGTGTAGTTATTTGTGACTAGCTTATTTGACACAGTGTAATTTTTTTTAAGGTTCATTCATGCTGTAGCATGTATCAGTACTTTATTCCTTTTTTTTTTTTGCTGAAGAATATTCCACTGTGCTATAGCACAGTTTATCTATTCATCAGTTGATGGAGAATGTGGGTTGTTTCCACTTTTTGACTGTTGTGAATAATAATTCTATAAATATTTGTGTGCAAATTTTTGTTTGGACATATGTTTTTATTTCTGTCCTATTTGAATCCTCTTTATGAAGAAGGCTGGATGGTGGTGGAAATTGATGTAATTATCTGGCTTCCACCACCACCCAGCATAAATGTTTGAAGTACAGAATAGGCAAGGTGGGATCTGCTGATGTTCACCTGCTGCTGAGTTCACCCAAAGTAGCAACTGCACAGTCGGAAGCTGGGAGATAAAGGAGCTATCGCTCAGCTGTTGAGGCCACCAGAATAGGTCTTTCACAACACAGAGCTGTGGAGGAATACGTGCACCTTGATCTCAAAGCCATGGCCTTCCCCTATTCTTACCGAGTTCTACAGACTTTGTTGCACAAACGTCTCCCTATTTGTTTTAAGACTTTTGATCGATCTGTGGAAATTCTAAATGATTGTTCTGGCTAATTTTGAACAGCTTAGTAAATGTCTCTTTGGCGGAGAGACTTCTGAGAGCACCTTACACCGACATTTCAGAAGTCCTACCTCTGACTACCAATTTATTTGCATTTCATATTTCTCTCTCTCCCTCTTTTCAAATCTTAGTCAGGATTTTCTGAGCTTATATTCCTCTTTATTTCTTTCATTCCCAGCTACTTTTAGTTACCTTTTTTAACCAACTTTAAAGTTACTCTTTCTTACCTTGTGTTGCAAATTGAATTGTGCCCTCAAAATATATGTGTTGTGAATCCTAACCCTTATACATGTGGATGTAATCCTGTTTGGGAATAGGACTTTCTATTTTATATTAATAAGGCCACATAAGTGTAGGGTGAGTGTTAGACCAATGACTTTTGAGATATGAAAAAGCAGATTCGGACAGAGTCAAGGAAGTACCCATGGGGAAAAGATAGACACCACAAGAAGATCATCAGGGAACCCAGAGACAGAAGCTAAAAAGAGACAAGAATTTCCCCCGGAGTGGACAAGAGAGGCTTCCCTTAGAGCAAGTGCCCTGAATTCAGACTTCTAGTCTTCCAAATTGTGAGAAAGTAAATTTCTGTTCCTTAAAGCCACCCACTTGGGGTATTTCTATTAAAGCAACATTAGATAACTAAGATGCCCTGTTTTTTGGTTTGTCTGTTTTGTTTTATTTTGTTTGGGGCTGGTTAATTTAATAAAGTCATATGTTAATTAGTATATTTACAGCTTCTCAAATAATTCAAGATTCAATAATAATTCAATAATTAAATGTTTTAATCCAACAATGCTTCTTCTTTTGTATATGTGTCCTCAAAAAAATATGTGTTATGACCAGTATTTCCATTCTATCAATAAGTTTTTTAACCCCTAAAAGTACATATTATTATTCTGCTTAATACAGTGTATTGATGTTTAAATTTACCCTCATACTTAGAATATATTTATTCACTACTCAGTCTTACATCTCTTACATTTTTATGGGATTATTTTATTTCTAAAATCATTTCCTCTGATGTTAAAATCTCTAAACTAAAGACATTTTCTTTCATCCTTGTTCTTGAAAGGTTCTACTACTGGATATAGAAATCTAAGCTGAGAATTTTTTTTTTTAAGCACTTTGAAGAAATCATTCAGTTTCTTCTAACTTCCATTATTGCCGTTGATAATTCAGAATAGTCTATTTGCCGTTTCTTTGTAGGTGATTAGATTTTGGGGAGGAGGCTATTTTTTGCTGCTTCTAAGAGTGTTTCTTAGTCTTTGGTCCTCTGAAGTTTCACTAAGAATTGTCTGGATATAATTTTTTTTTTTAATTCTATTTGGTAATTAACGAATGCTCTGTAAATTATTGGCCATCTCTTCAAAGTTTCTGCGCTCTCTATTTTACTGTGTCCTTTATATTTCTTAACTTCTGTGTCATATTTTCCATCTATTTATGCGCATGCCAAATACTTCATTTTACTCTACTGTTCAGTTGCTGTAATTGGTCCTAGTCAAAGAAGGTTCTCTGGAGAAAATGGTTTCTGGCCTATATTGCAGGAATTTGTAAAGTAAAAGAAATTGGAACTGGATTTCATCATGGTTGATTTTAGCTGAGGTAGCAGAAAGCCTCAAATTTATCAGTGACTAAAAAAAAATAAAAACATTAATTTTTTTTCTCACGTAAAAATCCAGAAGCACATGATCCGGGTCTAGTAAGTTGACTTGCTCCTCAGGGACTCAAGACCTTCAGCTCACTGTTGTTTTGTATACCCTGTAGTGGTTAAGAGCTTGGCTGCTGACCAAAAAGTCAGCAGTTTGAATCCACTAGCCACCCCTTGGAAGCCCTGTGGGACAGTTCTACTCTGTCCTATAGTGTTGCAGTGAGTTGGAATCGACTTGACTGCAGTGGGTTTGGTTTTGGTATACCATGTGGTCCAAGTTGGCATCTATGTTCCAGGAGACAGAATGGGAGAAGGATCAAAAACAAGGTACAAAGGATTTGTGCCAGCTATTTGTTCAAGGAGATTCTAGGAAGTTTCTAGAATTATATTCCATTGTTCAAAACTTAGTCACATGGATATAGCATGTCATTTGGGAAATATACTATTTATACACAATAAGAGGTGCATCGTTATCTTCGTGTTTCTAGTGCTATGTACAGTACCAGGCACAGAGTAGGTACTCAGATACATTTGTTAACTAATGAATCAAATGGTTTTAATAACCACTGCTTTCTATACTGATAAAATAGGGATCAGGATTCTTTGAGAAAATTCTGAAAATGGAACAAAATCTCAAGACTTTAAACCCAAAAGAATGATGTTCTCAGAAAATTAATACGTCCTAGAGTATCTTCATGATTGTTTCCCAGAGGTTTCAGGAAAATATTTTGGCAGTCCTTTGTCGGTTTCATTTTGGCACACTTTAAATATCAGGAAGGCGTTTCAAGAAGAAATAAATTCAATGTCTCTAAAGTGCTTTGTCTGTAGGGAGCTTTCCCTTGATTAAATATTGGTTAGGAAAAGCAAGTGAGTCAGATTTCTTCCTTTAAGGCAGTTAAAGAGTAGGCTTCTATCTACTAGAGAAGTGGTAAGTTTTTAAGTGAAAAAGAATTAGCTTTATAAACACTATGCTGAGGATATTTTAACTGTCATTGAATTTAAATCCAGGGATAGGAGTCTTTTCTTGTAAATGTCAGATGCCTTGTCTTTCATTAGGCAGTGCCATGGTAAACACGGCCATACATTATGTTGCTTCACGCCTCCTTTACAAGTTGCCAATAATAAGATCACAAGAAATGTTTTAAACTCTTTCACTTTATTTTCCCCAAAACCCTGCTAAGAACACTCAAATGTCTTATTTGGATTCATTTGCACATATTACTAGCTGCTGGTGTTTCAGTACTCATCTGAATTCTTTTCCTAAAGTGAAAGTCCATATATTGGATGCCCTATAAAAGCCTATAGCAATTTAAATTGGAACAAAGTAAAAATCTGACACAATCATTTGTGAAAAGCTTAAAAGCACTGATTTTCTGTCGCAAGATGCCTAACTGCATTTGGGCTGCTGTTTTTAATCAGAGAAAAACTGTTTTGTGTTAGTCTGGTCAGGGCGTCAACTCCTGGTAAGCCAGTTGCCATCAAGTTGATTCTAACTCATGGCAACCCCACCAGCCAACAAAGACAGCGTGCTAGTTACTGGTTGCCTTTAAGTCAATTCTAACTCATGGTGACCTCACGTGGGTTGGAGTAGACTTGTGCTCCATTAGGGTTTAATGGCTGATTTTTCAGAAGTAGTTCACCAGGCCTTTCTTTGGAGGTACCTCTGGGTGGACTCAAACCTCCAACCTTTTGGTTAGCAGCCAAGTGTGTTAAAAATTCTGTCTTAGTTATCTAGTGCTGCCATAACAGATATACCATAAGTGGATGGCTTTAACAAAGAGAAATTTATTTTCTCACTGTCTAGTAGGTTACAAGTCCAAATTTAGTATGTCAGCTCCAGGGGAAGGCTTTCCCTTTCTGTTGGCTATGGAGTAAGGCTTCCCCTGGTCGAGGAGCTTCTCAGGCTCGGGGACCCCATGTCCAAAGGATGTGCTCTGCTCCTGGTGCTGCTTTCTTGGTGGTATGAGGCCCCCAAACTCTCTTCTTGCTTCCCTTTCCTTTTATCTCTTGAGAGATAAAAGATGGTTCAGCCCACACCCCAGGGGAACTCCCTTTTGGGTCAGGGAGGTGACCTGAGTAATCCTTTTAACCACAGGCAGAGATTATGATTTATAACATATAAGAATATCACAAAATGGGGAACAACTACACACAGTCTAACCAAGTTGATGTATATTTTTTTGGGGAACACAATTCAGTCCATTCCACATTTGCACCAGCCAAAGGTTCCAAATGAGTAAATGAAACTAATTTAATCTATGCTGTGGCTGCCACAAATGATTTCAAAATAAGAGACTCTTTCCTGCTGGTTAAGGTTTGATTCCAAAGAGGGAATAATTAAAATCACATTAATAAATTCACAAAGGAGAAATGAAAAGATCTGAGAGCTTCACTGTCACCCAAAGGAGGAAAGAATGTTGAAAGGTAGGCATGGGAAGGCACATAGTGAAAAACTGCAGTTTTGTCCAGGATCAGTTCTACCTTAACAAAAGAATTATAGCAGAGAGATAAGCTTGGAATTAAGTTTCTTTCTTAAAATCTAACTTGTCATTTGAGCTAACTAATCAGTAGATTAATATTTATTAAACACTAAATGCCCAACTTTCAGAAGAAAAGAGGGCTTTTCTTCTTCTGTTAGTGTAATTTAAGACTCAAATTAGTATCCAGTCTATATTAGAATTCATAATCACTTTTAAGTCCTTCATTATGGTCGTTGTCTATAGTTGGTCAGGATGTGCACAACATACCGGTGTCCAGAAGAGAGGGTGGGTGGAAAATGAAATTCTAAACATACTCTGCTTGCCCAGCCATGTACTCTGGTACAGGCCTGTGTCCACTGGGAAGAAATGACACCTTTTTCTAATTAGTTCAAATGCACCCTATGGCCTGATGGTAGTCCTAGTCATTATGAGTGCTTTATTTTATTTTCTTCAATAACCTGGCTTCTGAGAAGAAACAAGTTTATTTTCAATGTGTATCTCCACAGGAAATAAAGGAGAAGTAAGAGAATAAAAACGTTGAAAGCCTTCTTAATACATTTTTAAAACTTAAATTCTGAAAGAGAAATGTTTTATAATATTAATTGTTACATTTCACAAATAATAAAAGGATTTGTAAAGTATAAAACAGTTTAATTTTTATATTATTTTGGTAAAATGAAAGTATTCAGATTTTGGGAAGGGAGATGGTTTTTCTTTTAAAGATCCTGTTTTGTGGAATTAAACAGAAAGCTGTGTTATGTTTCACAGGCAAATAAAAGGGAGTGAATACCATTAACCTTTCCAGTTAAAAAGGAAGTAGGATTTTCGTTCTTATTATAGTACAAATACAAAACTGTGAAATAGAATTGAAATTTTGAGGTTATATTTTACACATAAAACAAGGGAATTTATTCAGAGGAAAAAATAACAGAACAATTATTTCTGTATGATAGAATAAACATATTTGAAGGGTAACATACTAAAAGGTTTTCAAACTAGTCTCTGTTCAGTTACTGATATTTATATAGGAATAAAGAAATGGGAATGTTATTAAAATGTTGAATTTGAGAACATACATAATTAGAAAATAGATACAGAACTACAAATTCTGTTCATAAGGGTATTGGGCTCATTTCCTTCATTCACTAAAAGTGACTAGTTTAATATTTTTTAGCCTTATTTATAGGAAATTTAAACTATGGAAGCCCCACCATCTAAAACTCAAATAGCAGTTAAGGGTGTGTTCTTATTTATATAGGAATAAAGTGACAATGTCATAGTCTTAGAGTTAAACCTGAGTTTGAATTCTGCTTCTGCCTCTTACTCCCAGTTTGAAATTTGGCCAAGTCTTTTCACCTCCCCGAGACTCCGTTTTCCTCATCTGTCAGATAAGCTGAATAATAACGACCTATAACCTGTGGTTACCCCATGTGTGTCAGAATAGAACTCTGCTTCACACGGTTTTCAATGATTGATTTTTTTAGTAGATCACAGGACCTTTATTCTGAGGAGCCTCTGGGTGAACTCCAACCGCCAAAAGGTTATCAGCTGAGTGTGTTGTCTGTTCGCACTACCCAGGGACTCCAAGCTTAATAACATCTAGCTTTAAATACACCCACCCCTCACTTACCAAAAATCTCATTATCCAAAATTTTGGCATTAAGACAAGAGTAAAACTTCCATTCTTTGAAATTTTTGGTGCATTAACGAGAAACTGAGGTGAAAGGGAGAGGGGAAGGAGGAGGGAGAGATTTGTGAGAGGGAGCAAGGCCATGTGGGGCTGCAGGCAGTCTGTATCACCTGTGTCAGGGGGAGGAACCAGGCCAGGCCTGCAGTGAGTGGCTGGTGGGTTGGAACAGTGGCTGGTGGGTTTCAATAGTAGACATTACTTAACCATTGCACCACCATGGTAGCAGAGAGAGCAGCTAGGAGGAAATTTTCATAATCCCAAGATGGGAAATGGTGGCTGAAGGTAGTAGTGGTAGAACTGGCAAGAAGTAGATGGACTGGGGATATGTTTTGAAGGTCCCTGTGTGGCACAAACAGTTTGTGATCCATTATTAACCTGAAGGTTGGTGGTGCTGCAAAAAAAAAAAAAAAAAAAAGCCTAGCGATCTGCTTCTGTAAAGATTCCATATTCATTGCCATGGAGTTGATTCAGACTCATAGCGACCCTATAGAACAGAGTAGACAGCCAGGAAAATCCTATGGAGAAGTTCTAGTCTGTTACACATGGGGTTGCCATGAGTAAGAATTGACTTGACAGCAACACCTTTCTTATTTGTTTGTTTTTCAGTTTTTGAAGACAACACCAACACAACTTCTTATGGATTAAATGACTGGTGTGTATGAAAGAAAAGTGGTAAAAATGACAACTAAATTTTTAGCTTGAGTAGAGGGTGGGGTCATTTACTGAGGCTGAGAAGTGAAAGAGTGGCCTTGAGAAAAGGAAAGACAGTTGTTGTTAGGTGCCATTGAGATGGTTTCAAGTCATAGTGATTCTGTGTACAACGCAATGAAACACTGCCTGGTCTCATGCCATCCTCACAATCATCACTATATTTGAGAGCATTGTTGTGGCCACTGTGTCAGTCCATATCTTCAAGGGTCTTCCTCTTTTTTGCTGCTCATCCACCTTACCTATGTGAGCAAAGTTTCTCCATCCTCGCTTCCAAGGAGCACAATGGCTGTATTTCTTTCAAGACAGACTTGTTCATTCTTCTGGCAGTCCATGGTATATTCAATATGCTTCGTGAACACCATAATTCAAATGCATCAGTTCTTCGGTCTTATTCTCGTCCAGTTTTCACATGTATTTGAGGTGATTGAAAAAATCATAGCTTGGGCCAGGGACACCTTAGTCCTCCAAGAGATAGCTTTGCTTTTAAACACTTTAAAGGGGTTTTCTGAGGCAGATTTGCCAATGCAATACACTGTTTGCTTTCTTTACTGCTGCTTCCTTGGATGTTGATTGTGGATCCAGGTAAAATGAAATCCTTCACAACTTCAGTTTTTTCTCCATTTGTCATGATGTTGCTTATTGTCTCAGTTATGAGGATTTTGTTTTCTTTACACTGAGGTGTAATCCATATTGATCCTCATCAGTAAGTGCTTCAAGTCATTTCGCTTTCAGCAAGCAAGGTTGTATCATCCGTATATCGCAGGTTGTTAATGAATCTTCCCCTAATCCTGACGCTACTTTCTTCTTCGTATAGTCCAGTTTATTGCATTATTTACTCCACAAGCAGACTGAATAAGTATAATGAAAGGATACAACCCTGACACACACATTTTCTGATTCGAAACCATGTAGTATCCCCCTGAAGGACTGCTTCTTGGTCAACGTACAGGTTCCTCATGAGCACAATTGAATGATCTGGGATTCTCCTTCTTCACAATGTTATCTGTAATTTGTTATGATTCACACAGTCGAATGCCTTTGCATAGTTAATAAAACACAGGTAAACATATTTCTGGTATTCTCTGCTTTCAGCCAAGATCCATCTAACATCAGCAACGATATCTCTCTTTCCATGTCCTCTTCTGAATCCAGTTTGGATTTCTGGCAGTTCCTTGTTGATGTACTGCTGCAACCATTTTTGAGTTTTTTTTCCAGCAAGATTTTACTTATATGGGATATTACTGATATTGTTCCATAATTTCTGCTTTCTGTCGAATCACCTTTCTTTGGAATGGGCAATATATGGATCCCTTCCAATCGATTGACCAGTTGCTGTTTTCCTAATTTCTTGGCATTGACAAGTGAGCGCTTCCAGCATTGCATCCATTTATTGAGACATCTCTATTGGAATTCCATCAACTCCTGAAGACTTGTTTTTCCCCAGTGCCTTCAGCGCAGCTTGGACTTCTTCCTTCAGTACCATCATTTCTTTCTCCTGAAGTGGTAGAATGTCAACCAATTCTTTTTGATACAGTGACTGTGTATTCCTTCCACCTTCTTTTGATGCTTCTTGTGTCATTCAGTGTTTTGCCCATACAATCCTTCAATAACTCAAGGCTTGAATTTTTCTTTAGTTCTTTCAGCTTGAGAAATGCTGAGCATGATCTTCCCTTTTGGTATGCTAACTCCAGGTCTTTGCGCTTTTCATTATAATACTTGGTCTTCTGGAGCCACCCTTTGAAATCTTCTGTTCAGGGCTTTTACTTCATTTCTTCCATTCCCTTTAACTACTCTACGTTCAAGAGCAAGTTTCATAGTCTCTTCTGTTATCCATTTTAGTCTTTTCTTTCTTTCCCATTTTTTAATGACTCTTGCTTCCTTTATGTATGATGTCCTTGATGTCATCCCACAACTCATCTGATCTTTAGTCAGAAGCGTTGAATGCATCAAATCTATTCTTGAGATGGTCTCCAAATTCAGGTGGGATATACTCAAGGTTATATTTTGGCTCTTGTGGACTTGTTCTAATTTTCTTCAGCTTCAACTTGAATTTGCATATGAGCAATTGAAGGCCTGTTCCAGTCAGCCCCTGGCCTTGTTCTGACTGACAATATTGAGCTTTATCATTTTGTCTTTCCACAGATGTGTATTTCATCTGGTGAGGTCCTTGTGTATAAAAAAAAATAGTCACTGTTTATGTTAGTAATAAATGGTATTTGCAATGAAGAAGACATTGGTCTTGCAAAATTCTATCATTCAATCTCTGGCATTTTTTTCTATCACCAAGACCATATTTTCCAATTAATGATCCTTCTTCTTTGTTTCCAGTTTTGCATTCTGGTCACCAGTAATTATCAATGCATCTTGATTGCATGTTCAGTCAATTTCAGACTGCAGAATTTTGAAAAAATCTTCAATTTCTCCTTCTTTTGGCATTAGTGCTTGGTGCATAAATTTGAATAATGGTGGTATTAACTGATCTTTTTTGTAGGCATATGGATATTATCCTATCACTGACATTGTGTTGTAGTTCAGGATAGTTCTTGAAATGCCCTTTTTGATGATGAATGGGCGCCACTTCTCTTCAATTTGTCACTCCCAGTATAGTAGTCCTTGTGATTGTCTGATTCAAAATGGTCAATACCAGGCCATTTCAGCTCACTAATGCCTAGGATATTGATCTATACGTGCATCCCATTTCATTTTTGACAACTTCGTATTTTGTTAGGTTCATACTTTGTACGTTCCACGTTCTGATGGATATTTGCCAGTGTTTCTTCTCATTTTGAGTCATGCCACATCAATAAATGAAGGCCCTGAAAACTCTACTCCAGAAGGTAAAGAAAAAAGTGTGGGATAAATATAGGGTGGTGATTACATTTGATAGTGGGGAGATGATATAATTTTCTTCTTATTGCTTTTATTTTTTAGTAAAATAAGTAAAAAGTCATCAGTTAAAAGTGAGGAAAATGAAAACTGTTGCAATTCAAGGAGAGAAGAGACAGTATAAGACAATTATGAGCAAAAGTTAGAGGTTAAAGTTAGTAGGCAGGTGTAATAAGACCACTGGGCACCATAGAGAATCCACTTCAGATTTTGATTACAAATATTATCTTATCTCTGACTCTTGAGCATACTTAAGTTAGGTGTTTTTCTCAAGCCATGTTCAGGTTCTCTGGTGAGGTAAAAATTAGCAAGTTTTTAGTTTAACTAGTGGTATTTTGACAGGATCATATGAAATAGAAGGATAGGAAGTCAACGGTAACAAAGCAGTGATTTTAATTTTGGACCATCAAGTCTAAGTCAAGTAATAGGAAAGTCAGGACATGAGAAGGAGATGAAGAGTGAAAAGAAGGGAGAAGGGGGCAATGGATTAGATGATATCATAAACATTGGTGGGAGAGTACTAGATTATGTCAACTGGAAAGAAAAGGTGATGTTTAGAGAGTAGGTAATTAACATTGATATTTTTGGAGGGTTGGATTTATTGGTAATGAAAAATTTATGGTTGAGTGGTTGAGGTGAAATGGACAAGAAGTTTATTATTAGAAGTGAAGATGCTAAAGAACTGAGGTGGGATTATTGGATGGATCTCATGCATGTCTGTGAAAATTCTCAAGGGTAATGAATAAAACAACCTGGAGATCAATAGTTGTTCAAAGCAGAGCAGTGGTAGATAAAATTATACTATGGTCATTGTTTCAAATAAGCTAGAGTTTTTAAGTTGAGACTAAAATGGTCTGGAAGTGGCCAGAAAAACATGTGTCCCTCTTACAGACCCTGTGTTATGTTGTTGTTGTTAGGTGCCATCGAGTCAGTTCTAACTTATAGCAACCCCATATACAACAGAACAAAACTCTGTCCGGTCCTGTGCCATGCTCACAATTGTTGCTATCCTTGATCCCATAGTTGCAATCACTGTGTCAATCCATCTCATTGAGGGTCTTCCTCTTTTTCAATGACCTCTACTTTGCCAAGCATGATGTCCTTCTCTAGGGACTGATTCCTCCAGATCACATGTCCAAAATATGTGATAGATTGTCTCACCATTCTTGCTTCTAAATAGTATTCTGGTTTTATGTTTTCCAAGACAGATTTGTTCCTTTTTGGGCAGTCCATGGTTATATTTTACGTGGTGTGGAAGAAAAGCCAGCCACTAGTTGAAAGAGCTGTTGGGAACCAATGGCCAAGATTTCAGATGGAATGGATGGAAGATCTTAGTTGGGGCTGGAAAAGGGCAGACGTTGGTTTAGAATAAAGTTTGGTTTATGAGGTATGACCTGGGAGGTTTGAAATTCTGTTGGCTAAAGAAATAAAGTCATATGATGGAATCTTTTCTTGTGGTACAGAAGGTAATAATAATGATAACAATTTTTAAATTTAGTGTGCTATTAATATGTTCCTGGCACCATTCTAAGCATTTTGCTTGTATCAGCCCATTCTATCCCTCCCAAATACCATCACAGTCTTCCTCTTACAGCTGAGGAAACCAAGAGGTTAAATAATTTGTCTAAGATTGACAGTGAGTAGTGAAGCTGAGTCTTGGCATTCTGTGTCCACACTCTTAAGTGCTTAATTTCTTTAGCATTTTTTAATGTTGATGTTGGTTAGTTGGTGAAAAATAATTGGGTGATAGTTATTAGAAAGGATGTTTTCACCAGAAAAACTCAAATACCTATGGGCTGCTCTTAAAACTGTGACTAGTGTTAAGCCTAGAGGAAAGTGGTCTCATCGAGAAAATATGGAGTCCCCAAACTCCCCCCCAAAACCAAACCCATTGCCATCAAGTTGATTCTGACTCATAGCGACCCTATAGAACAGAGTAGAACTGCCCCATAGGGTTTCCAAGGAGCTGCAGGTGGATTTGAACTGCCAACCTTTTGGTTAGCAGCCAAGCTCTTAACCACTGCACCACGAGGGCTCCAAGCATAGAGTCTCAAAGCCCCCTTATTTCCAGGACTCAAGCTTTGTGTTGTTCCTTCATAGATAACTATGGGCTAGGTCATTGTCCTATGATGAGAGGTTTTCCTAGACCCTTGTAAGACTGAGAGCCTAGGAAACCATTACTAATGGTGAAATATAAAGGCTGTGAGGGATTGGGACCATAGTATGGTCTTAACAGAAATTTAGGAGGAATTATTTCCAGTATTGCTTTTATCTCAAACATGACCTCCCACCAGGGAAAAAAAGTTACATGAATATTTCAGTGAAGTTGAAAATAAAGCTATCATTTCCTGGATCAGAGTTTGAAAAAGAAAAAGGAAAAAGTCAATGAAAGGTAACCCTTCTAATAGAAGTAAGTCTATGGAGAAGCATGTGGTTCTGTTGGCTGTTCTCCATTTAATTAGCTATTAAGTTTATTTAACAGAAAACAAATTTAGTTGAAGATCATTCAATTAAAAGAAGAATAATTAACAATAGTTCCTATTACCACCCCCATATCTGAGATGGAGCCCCGGTGGTGCAGTGATTAAGAGCTTGGCTGCTAAACAAAAGATCAGCAGTTCAAATCCATTAGCTGCTCCTTCAAAATTATGGCACAGCTCTACTCTGTCCTATAGAGTCACTATGAATTGGAATCAACTCTACAGCAATGGGTCACAATTAGTGAGTTTTGGAAGGGTGAATGTATTTGCCTCAATTTAGTAAGACATTCAATCAAATAATTAGAAATGGTATTACTTTGCTTTTGGTTAATGACATGTAGGCTAGATTTTGTTGTACGACTTGGTTATAATCTCTTAGCATTTGGTAAAAATGTCAAATATTTTAACTGTTTAAGACACTCATAATGTGTTTTATAAAATTCAAAACATATTATATGTGAGTTAATTAACATAAACTCCAATTATACACAACATATCATGCTCAAGATCTAGATTTATTTGAAAACATTTAGTCCAATTCATATTAATACAGAAAAATCACATCCAGTAAACCACAATTGTAGAAGAGATGAAGTACCTGTGTTCTGTCACATTTTCACACAAATATAATTTGATATTCAGTTAAAGGATCATAAATCACAATCACAAGTAAATAAAACATTTACTCCTCTCAGTAGTAGTAAGAGCCTCTTTTGAGTATGTAAGGTCTTCTAGGTTTATTCTCATAAAGCTGCCGTTTCAGAATGTAAGGGATTTTTCTCTTTATAACTTCTTCCTTCTCATTTTTGTTGTCTCCAGTATCAAGAAACTCATCCGAAATTAACTGCAAGACAGATAGAATACAAGTGAATCTTACGTGCACAAAGTCTTAAGTTTCAGAGCATTTTTCTACATTTTATTTCATTGGATGTACTGATAACAAAACATATTTGGATCAAATATATGAGGTTCAAAGATACCAAGTGTTTGTAGAAGAATACATGGCTAGGAAGTGGTTGAGATAGGATGAGAACCTTATCTTTCCATTCAGTGGCTTCCTAGTTCCTCAAGCTAGCCCTCTCCCCATTTTTTAAAAAAATTTCTGTACACTCCAAAGATTATACTTCTTCCTCCAAATGAAAGAACACACCAAATAGACCTTAGAGTATTTTGCAGGTTTCAACTTATGATGGAGAACCCAAAATGGCATGGAAATATATGGTAAATTACAACACTCTAGAATTTTGAATCTAGCAAACCAAATTTGGCTGCAAACACAAACGTGTCAATTACTGATGTGAATTAAAGCCCATCACAAGGATTCAATTCTCAATCACAGAGAGAGAAATGCCTGATCTCCCTAACTTACTCAATTGTTATAGAAATCAAGCACATGCAAAATCTTGGTTTAAATAATAAAGATCTCTTTAGATGGTAGCACTTAATAAATTCCTGTAATAATTAAAAACAAGTTCGGATCAAATAACTCAAGGAGTTGATCTCCATGTAGAATCATGCCAATATCTTATCGAATATGCCCCATTGTAAAATTAATTATGAACACTGTTTTCTGATAACACTCTTGTGATTCAAAATTTTCAGCTAGTATAAAATATTTAAGAACTCTTTCCAGAGTTTTACATGTAATTTACATGAAAAATTTTTTTTAAATTCTCAAAATAAGAATTTTATTCACATTTGTGGTTTCTTTTTAAGTTTTGGGATTACTATAATATTAACAAGAGACTGAATAAGTTTGAAATTATAATGCACTTGCATTAAATCATATCACCAAGTATTTTATTTCAACCCACAACTGTTCACTTACAGAGAAGGAAAAGAGCTAGTGTCAGAAAAATCTAGTTTCTTAATCTTTAGCTTCTCTAGCATAGTCTGAAATTACATGTACTACGCTTTGAATCGGAAACCCTGGTGGCGTAGTGGGTAAGAGTTGGGCTGCTAACCAAAAGGTCAACAGTTCGAGTTCCCCAGACTCTCCTTGGAAACCATACGGGGCAGTTCTACTCTGTCTTATAGGGTCGCTATGAGTCAGAATTGACTCGACAGCAAGGGGTTTTTTGGTTTAAGCTTTGAATAATATTATTATTTCATTTTTAAATCTCTCAATAACATCTAAGTTATCAAAAGTTCCAGTCTTACATACACTTGCTTCGTTCGTATAATGGTTTGTTAAAGTTTTTTTAGGTGTTCATTTGTTTGTTCGTTTCTGGGTAAATAACACACTCTTGGCACTCTCCTGTGTGTCAAAATTTCTATTTTTAAAGTTTTATTGACCTAAACAATATTTTGAAGACTAAACCATTTAGCCGTGATTGAAATTAAAGGATAAATAGTTCAGCGAGTAAAATTAAAATTGGCCTTTTTGGTTTTTCATTTTGAAAACATCTTTTTGTTTACAAGTTGAAATGAATGCTAAATGTTCTTTGCATCTCTTCTTTTCACAAGGTTATCTCCATACTAGTCGGTTACAGAGCCTGCTGTATTTGCAGGGAAGGCACATTTAGATGGTGTGCCCAAAGAGGAAAACAATTTAAAACATCTGCTTCAGAACACCAAAATGGCAACTGCAATTAAGATAAGGGTAAATATAACTTTGGTGGCTATGGATATGCATCAGGGTAGAGGTAGAACGTTCTGAATACTTTCAGTACTCTGTTTATTCATAGATTAGGTGGTAGACATGTAGATTGTGTGAATCCAGGGCAAAGCTTCTGGGCCTAAAGGGCTGGCTTTGGACAATAAGAGCAAGTCACATTTCATCATTCCAGTATTTAAAAAAAAATTTCAAACAAATAAACATCTTCACACCAAAGGTGGTGAATCACTAGTATAGTATTTAATACAACTGAGTTATCCAGTCTTTCACTGTAGTTTGCATAATGGATTTGACTGCAGTAGATCTAATTTAGTGGCTAAGATGCCTGAAATAATTGACACTCAATTGAAATAGGAATATATATATATATATATATATATATTTATCTGACTTTATCATTTAGGTTTTATTTGTCTCATATTTTCAAACCCAACAGACCCATTCCGTTTATGTCTGTTTATAGATGAACATATACGACTTAATATTTCTAAGAAAACATTTTAAATTCCTGAAATTTCTCAGACTTGCTACCACCACCATGAACAACAAAAAACTGACTAGGCATGCTAACCATTTAAGCATAATAAAAGCATATGGATCAAATCTGCCTTAAAATATATCCCTCTTTTAAGATTGAAGAAAAATATTTTGCTAAACTTCAAATATTTAAAGGACACTTTGAAGACTTGAAGGAATGTTAACCTCAAAAAAACATGGTTAATTTTTCTCCAGCATTCAAGTCTTCCTGTTATGATCATTATCAGGATAAAAAAAAAAAAGAAATCAGTACAAATAAGAGCTAAACCAGTACAGCCAAATTATATTCATATTTTGTTTTTATTTTACCTCCCAGCGTTGAAAAGCCCTGCTGTGACAGATTTTTTGGAGCTGGTATATTGTCAACATTGCTTCCAAGCTAAAGCCATCTAAAGCTGTGGGAAATTTCCTTCTCGTAATAAGCTCCTCCTCAGGAACCTCTCCTGCTTCCTCAGCTTGGCTGTTCAGGTTTTTGACAAGACTGCAAACATTTAGCAGGGTCATCTTCCAAGAGGGAACACTTGCTTTAGTGATCTAAAATATAGGAAAAACATAGATACCACTAAAATATGTATGCTCTAAATAAGAAATTTCTGTTGCATTAAGTCATTACATTTCAAGGTTTATTTGTTACTTTAACTTAGCTTAACAAATACAGTGTTATTAATTTAGTAATTTCATGTCACAAGGTCAAATAGTGTCAATATGTCATTTTCTTTATTTAATAGAGTGCAACCAAGCTACACACACACACAGAAATATAAATGTAAATGTTTATGCACATATCACTGATAAAATATTAAAAATGTAAAAAATGCCATTCTCCTTTTATAATATTTCAGCTTATTGTTGGATGAAGCAGATACTAATAGATTTGAACAATTATAGCAGTGTGAGGTCACTACTACAGTCCACACATGAATAGCTTGTCATGGGCAGCGTCACACCTGACTGCTTTATTTATTTGAAAATCATGACCTTTTGTGGCATTACTATCCTTTTCTAATAAGATCTTATCTGAAGCCATAATTACCACAATGAACAACTTTCATACTTGCCAACAATAATCACTGAGAAAACATAAAGAGATAGGAGAACTTACATGTCAAATGCTTAAGAAATACTAGCAATTTAAAGAGTATAAAGAAAAGTATAAACCTTTCTTGAAGGACATCCAAAAATATATAAATAAATAAAATAAAAGGGTATGAATAAACAGAGAGGTAATAGGAAGATGTAATAATAATAGTATCGGGTGTCAATTCTCTCTGAATTATACTTTAAACGCAATATAATTGCAAATCAATGTCCTAATTTGGGGAATATGGGGAGCCTGGAAGTTGAAGCAGGAGATTTGGCAAAATGATTATAAAGTGAATCTGGATGAATGTGTGAGGATAACCAAGATGATTTTTGGTGAAAATTAAAAAAGTAATGACGGGTGACTATCAGCTATTAAGATGCATGCTAAAGCTGTAGTAATCAAAAGAGTAAATTAAGAGAACAAGAGTAAATACATAACCCAACAAAAAATCCCACTGCCACTGAGTTCATTCTGACTCGTAGCCACCCTGTAGGACAGAGAAGAATTACCCCAGAGGGTTTCCAAGGCTGTGACTCTTTACGGTAGTAGATTCCCACATCTTTCTCCCGAGTGTAGCCCAACAAAAGCGAAAATAACGATCAAAATTGATCTAATTGCATATGGGAGTATAACATATGACAAAGTTTATGTTTCAAATCCATTAGGAGAGTTCGCTATGGGGAATTCTGGACATAAATCTAGTTATAATCCTTCCTGATATATTACAAACAAACAGTATCTAGATCAGTTAAATATGAATATAAATATAATCATGCATAAATACATATAGAAATTTATTTAATAAATCTGGATGTTGGAAAAAATATTAAGTAAATGTCTAAGCCAAATTTTTTAAACAAAAAAATCATTTTCAAGACATAGATGTTTAACATACCACCATGGAAAAATAACAAATTGAACTAAAATCAAAAGCAAGCTGTATAGCAAAACCTGCCACAAAATGTTAATATCCTTAACACAGAGTGAGTTTTTCAATAAGTAAGTGGTGAGTACCATACCCCCAATTAAAAAATAAATAAAAATAAAATTTTAAACCTTGGATAAGCGGCATGAGCAAGCAAGTCACAGAATCACTTGCCAAACAACTATGCAAAAGAAATATGTGAAATGATGTTCAACTTTGCTACTATCATATTGGAAGATTTTAAAAAGAATAAGAATACTCAGTGGTAACCAGGACATAGGGAAACAAGGGCTCCTCTCCTAAATATTCGTAGATTGGTATAATCTCCCTAAAGGGTGTTGGTTTTGAAAAAATGTATTAAAATTAAAGTTATTAAAGTAAATTAGTGGCTCAGTGGCTGAGAATTACGGCGAAAAGCTCAGCAGTTCAATTTTACCAGTTGCTTTTGGAAACCCTATGGGGCAGTTCCACTCTTTCCTATCAGGTCTCTATGAGTTGGAATTGACTCAATGGCAACAGGTTTGGTTTGGTTTTTTAAGATGTGGACGCCCTTTTTTTGTTTAAGATTTTATCCTAAGAACATGCAAATCTGTGAGTTCAAGTGTGGTTGCTCCAATGTTTTCAATAAAATTGAAATACGAGTTCAATATAAATTCTAAACCTAAAAAAAAAAAAAATTGGTTCAATAGTGTGAATTCATTTACACCTGGAGATGGAAATATATTTATGACGTTTTGAAAATCAAAACCATTCTCAAAGCTGTATTTAGATTAAAAAACTTTCTCATCCTAGTATGTGCATGTGTGTGAGCATGTCTCTATGTGTGTGTGTTTGTGTGTGTGTGTGTGTGTGTGTACAGAGCTAGAGAAAAAGTGTCAATGAAAGCTGAAAAGATAAGCACCAAATGTTAATAATGGTTATCTTATGGAATGTAGGATTATGTGTAATTTTTTTTTTTCTTTTTAAAATGTTCTGGATTTTCTGCCAAAAAAAAGAAAAACAAGACCATGGTATACTATTTTTGCTTTGGAAAAAAATGACTGGTCAGACCTTTTACTTTCCTGTTTTATTGAATATTTCTGATCCATTTATATTATTCTCATGAGGATTTGTTTTCAGGTGATTTATGGACATAGTTGGTATTGATGGTTGATTTATATCTTTATCAGTGCACAGCACATAGTAGCATCTTAAATATGAGTAAATAAGTAGATTTACTTATTTTTATTTCAGTTTAAGCTATTCACTAAATTTAGAATAAAGCTTAAAAATGAGAATGAAGAGACAATATGAATTATGTTCAATAGGAAGCATATTTAACTTATATTTTAATTAGATATATGTTAAATAATATAATG
Source organism: Loxodonta africana (assembly GCF_030014295.1). NCBI lineage: Eukaryota > Metazoa > Chordata > Mammalia > Proboscidea > Elephantidae > Loxodonta > Loxodonta africana. Next base: position 48,021,676 of record NC_087345.1, read on the forward strand.
AATGAAGCTATACTACAAGTGTTTAAAATACACATGAGCAGCTAATAACTTGAAAATGGTGCTTTCCTGGAATTTATTAACTTTCTTATTCCCATCATGATTGTTGTGAGTTGCCATCAAGTCGATTTCAACTTACGGAAACCCTATATGTGCAGTGTAGAAGTGCTACACAGGCTTTTCAAGGCTGTGGCTTTTCAGAAGCAGAGCACCAGCCCTGTCTCCCAAGGCACCTGTGGGTATATTTGAACTGCCAACCTTTTGGCTAGTAGTCAAGTGCTTAACTGTTTGGGCCACCCAGGGACTCCTATAATGTAATTGTTGCTGTGTGTCTTCGAGTAGATTTTGACTCATAGCGACCCTATAGGGCAGAGTAGAACTTCCCCATAGGGTTTCCTAGCCTGTAATCTTTAAAGGGAAACCCTGGTGGTGTAGTGTTTAAGTGCCCTGGCTGCTAACCAAAAGGTTAGTAGTTCAAATCTACCAGGCAATCGTTACAAACTCTATGAGGCAGTTGTACTCTGTTCTGTAGACTCTCTATGAGTTGGAATTGACTCCATGGCAACGAGTTCTTTTTTCTTTTGTTTTTAATCTTTGCAGGAGCAGATTTTTTGTCCCTAGGAGAGGCTGGTGGCTTGGAACTGCCCACTTTTTGTTTAGCAGCTGAGCACTTACTCACTGTATTACCAGGACTCAAAGGCTAATTATAATTAGTCTTTCATTATTTCTCTCCTTTTCCTTGGCCACATATAGTTTTATTTGAAGTGGACAGTGTTTTAAATATTTTGTTGTTTCAGAATGGAAGTGGGACCAATGGCATCAAATTTAACAGGAAGGGAAACCATGGGACACATCTCTACAGTCTCTGGTTCTTTTTAATAAACTTATTTGCCAGGCAAATGTGTCCTAGGAGTGTTAAATAGTATAGTAAAAGAAATCACTACAACAACAATGATGAAAATAGCTAATGGGACTGCCTTTATCTGTGGCTGACACTCTGTGAACTGTTTCACGTGCATCATGTTACTTAAATTTTAGCTAAAATAAAACGAAGAACAAAAACAGTTCTTTGCGTTTTACAGATGTAGAAACTGTGGTTAAAGGCTGAGTAATTTCTCAGGAGCACAGAAGTAATAAATTGCAAAGCTCAGATTAAAATCATGTGGTGGACTTCAGAGATCTCCCTTTTCACGCCCCATGCTGTTGTGCCTGTCCTCTGTACTTTGCTCTTTGGTAGCTCTCTCCTGAATGCATTACCTTCATTGCAACCATGTCCAGTTCACTCTGGACTCTGGCTTTAAAAAAAAAATGATGTACATATAGGACCTGAAGTCTTTGATGTATAAAAATCTTAAGCCAGAAAGTATCATGATCTATCCTACCTTAAAAATACACTATACTTCACTCTTGATAAATGTCCTGATAAAACAAAATAGAGAAGGGAAATTGTGAGGACAAGTATGGAACCAGTGGATCCTGGGGCACGAAGAAATCAATTCTTATCAATGAAAGAACAACAAGAAGGGAAATGAATAACAAAGGCCAAGATTCCAGGATCAGGGAAATTCTACATTTCTGAAAATGCTAAAAGCAAAATAAAACATAAAATACAAAATTAAGCAAAACTATTCACAGGATTAAAATATACAGCATTCCTAAAAGGAAGAGAATGACCATCATTCAGCTTTCTTTCAGTTGAATAAAAAATGTAAAAAGCCTTGGGGAAGGTTATTTCTAGGGCTGATATACCCTCAGTCCTCACCAAGGCTGCCCACAGCCAACTACCATTCCAGTTGGTTAATGCCCACATCTATTTTCCCCCAGTACCCTATCAATGCAAACCCAGAGCAAATAGTTTCCCTATGATAAACAACGCCAATGGCTGCGCTGGAGTTTTTTCACTAGGCATGTGGTTACAGGCGTTCTGGAAGTAGGCATGCCCATTCTTTGCATTCTGTCATTTCAAAGACAAGGATGAGGGGGAAGCTGAAGAATATTTAAACATAGAAGAGAATGAGGCAAACATGATAGGTTTAAAATTCTAGTTGATTTAACTTCACCCAGTAAAGATCTATTTCACAGAATCAAGGACTTCTTAGACTTTAGAGATTATTCTAGTTTAACTTTCAACCAGTTTGGAATTTTTTTCTAATACATCCCTTGAATATGATCATCCAGCCACTGGTTGGTTTTCTGCTCTGGGAAACAGTTTTAGAGGCAACATGATCCACTGAATAGTGGTAGCAACAACTTGTGCCCCGCTGACTAATGGGATCCAGTAATTTTACTACTGGAAAGCTCTTTAGAGATCATCTAATTCAGTGTTCTCCAAAGTTTGCTCCTTGGAACACTATTTCTACACTCACTAAGTTTAAAAAAGAAGTTTCACAGTGAAGTAAATTGGGGAAAACATTAAGCATAACTAAAAAGACTTCTTCAATTTAGGAATCCTCTAAGTTTTTTTATATGCAAATATTTATTGTGTCTCTTCAGTGGTTTGGAATATAGTATCACGATGTTCCCCAAACCAATCTGACTACAGAAAGCTTAATCCATAGTATCAGGCCTAGTGTTGCCTGATTATTTATTAGATGAAGAAAGTAAGCCAATCATTTTTCCTTTCTCACGTATCAGTTAAAATAGTCACTAAATCACTCAATAATAGTGTCTAATGTCAAATTAGCCCCTGTCATAATTAGGAAGCACAACAGAGAGACCACTCCTGATCAAAGGTAAGTAAACATGTATCCGAAAATATTTTGAATAAAGTTTAAACTATTCTACTTAAATATTTTTGCTTACTAAGTTATTTTATTAAAATACTTACAATAGACCTAAGCTCACAGGTAGGAAATTTAGAATATCGTTTTCTCTTGTTCTCAAAATGAGGAAAACAAGAATTATTGTGGTTTCTGATTATTGCTACTTGCTTTTTAATACAGAATAAGATCCTGGTCAAATTTCTGCTTCTGTGGAGCCCTTAATAAAAAGGACCTAAAAACATGACCAACAGACAGTGAATTCAAAGACTTCATCAAATTAAAAATAATTAAAATCATTTGTGGTAGATACCTGGCAAATTAATATTCAATACAAAATGTGGGGGTTAGCTCAAACATAACAATGATTGTGAGGAAGCAGAAGACCACACAACGTTTCATTCTGTTGTACGTGGGGCCTCTGTGAGTCGAAACCGACTCAATGGCACCTAACAACAACAATATTGAGTCACAGATTCCCATTGTTATTTCATAAACATTTATTGAACTTCTACTATTTGTAAGGCATCGAGTTTGATCATAAAAATTATAATATTCCAGCAACTTTTTGAGAATCTTAAGAAAGCTTGTTGAAAGAGGGCCTCTTCCTTAATAAAACTATACTAAACCACTAGCATTGGTAATAAAGAGATTAGCATTGTGAGAAAAAATTTTCTTCCCCATCTACCAATTCTTTTGAGCCTTTGAAATGTTTTTTGGCCTTTTGTTGCCTAAGTGTATTTCCACACTAGTACTTCAATGCCTAAAATTGAAATTATTGAAATATTTTACTTAGAAAATGGAAATAAGGAAATGGCACCTGAGGCTCTTAATAATGAACTTGTACTCATGTCAACATCTAATACTATTTTTATTGAATTTTTAAATGTAGCTATTTGGTTAAAATGGTAATAAGCCTAGCTTTTACACTTTCATAGGACTATAAACTCACACACCACAATAACTAGATCAGGAGAAATAAAAGGTAAAGCAATTTTGTAAAAAATAAAGAATGAGCTTTTTTTTTTTTTCCCCATCCCCGCAGCAAAATTAGAATAATTACACTTTTGGGTCCCCACTCATCATAGATTATGGTTTAATTATTTCAATTAAAAGGAGGCTTTGAGATTTAAATATTTTTCCATAAGGCATTTTATAGATATATCCTATGTCTGAGTGAAAAATTTTATCTTTATATTTTTGCTATGAATTTGTCTTAAGAGAAACATTAACCCACTCCATGTACTGAATCACTTTTCCTTTGCTGGATCTTGCCCTGGAAAGTAATCACAACTCTATTTCCATATATTCATTGTGAAGATTATTTAAGGCCTTTATGTGTCAATATACACTTGGAATTACAGATATGAAATCTACACCAAGACACCAAGGCATTCTAACCTACTCTGTTTTCTAACACAGACTAATTGCTTCTCAGCTTTATTCCTATTTATAAGTTGAAGTGATTGTAGTGGTAAACAAAAGATCTGTTATTATAAGGTTAAATGTATTTGGTCATCAAGTGTTAATGACTAAATTAAGTTTGATTACTCCTTACAGGGTCGCTATGAGTCAGAATTGACTCAACACTAACTTGTTTTTAAAGGATATGTATATGAAACCATCCTAATTTTGTATTTGGTTTTAATCTGATCAATTTTTGTAAATCTGGATCATGAAAAATATATATATGCTTATATTTTTCCAAAACGTCTTTTAAGGACCATAGTAGAAAACACATCTTTTTATCTTTAAGATAATAATGGACACACTCTCAAACACACATCAAAAAGCATTTTTTTCTTCACATTCATTATCAAACATAATTCTACATATATGCTAGGGAATTACTGTACCTAAAGCATATTCGTTGAATTAAAGAAGAGAAATCTGAGAAGGCAGAAACTCAGTTGGATATTGCTTCAGAAATCAGAAAAGTTTCTTTACTTCTTACCATAACATCTGTTGGGTCTTCAGCCTTATGTCCTCACTGGATACTGCCTTACTTGCAAATTCTTTTTCTTTGAGAAACATCTTTTGATTGGGAGCCTGTGCCCTGGCTCAACCTTTAGATGCACACTGACTCATGGTGGATAAATCAACATTGTCTGGTAGCCTAGTAATCAGGCATATTCTAAGTGAATTTTATTTCTAGGTACAAGCTGGAACCTAGAAAACCTGCTTTCAAAACCCAAAGACAAGAGCAACAGAAGGCAGGACAGAGTTTCAGTTCGTTCAACAAAAACGATCAGCGAGTATAGATAGCACTTCTATTGTAGGCATGTAATAAAAATTAAAGTTTAATAAACTTTAATCACATTAAAGAACTGTAAATGTCTAGGAGATCATGAACTTCAACCCACACTTAAATATAAGGAAACAAAGGCAAGTAATGTTAACTAACCCATATGCTTAACATCAAATAGTTTGTAAGTCACAGTAGCAGGATTAGATCTCAAGGCTCCTGTTTAGCAATCTATTATTCTTTCCTTTCTACGTTTCCTTCCTGAACTTTCATTTTTAATTTAAGAACTCCATTTTCTTTTCTCCATTATAATAAAAATAAGAAAGCAAAAAGGTCAGGGAGCTTTATTTGTGTATTTAACGTGAGGCCAATATACCTTTCATCATACATAATGTAATAAGGATAGAAACAAGTTTCCTTTAAATACATATACATGTCCACATAAATAATATGTGACTTTTTAATTAAAGTAGTAATATGCTGAGTGATAGTTGCTTTAGTTTCTTTCTCTGTCACATCAACACCCTTAACTCCTTTGAACTCAAGGAAAAGTTTCCAGAAAAAGGAAATGCCCCCCAATGAACTTTTCAGTCTTGACTAGAAGTTATTACTATAGGCAAAGGGTACCATGTTTGTAATGAAAGTTCATATATTTTTCAACCCTTGGTTAAAGAAAAGAAAAACTTACCTTTGATGTATGCATATTGGTCAATAAATCTGCTTCTAACGCTTTCATTTCCTCTTCTGAATCTGAGGAAAATCGAAACCACATGTTTACCATATAATCACATATCATATTATAACCTCCGGATTTTAGATAAATCTAAAAAAAAAAAAATAGTGGCTTATTTTCTTTCCTATGTATTTTTCCTCCTTAGGTAGTTTCAGAAAAACACAGTAATAGTTTTACTTTAGGTTAACAGGCAGCTAGAATATTAGAAGTCCTTTAAGAAAATAAGCACATGGTTATTTTCCAAGAGAGCTATTGACAATTTGAAGTTTGGTCTCTGAATTTCAGTTAAAAACAAAACAAACAAAAAACTGATTATATTTTATAATAGACATTTCATCAAATATGCTACCCGTAGTTTATTTTTACCATAATAGCTTACATATAGAGAAATGTAGATATTGATATTTCTAAAAAAAAAAAAAGAAAGAAAACAGTAAAGTGTTGCATACAAGAGGCCTTTTTACAAAGAGGAAAAAACAAGGAATTACTTACTGATAATTCGAGAATAAGAATGATACCAGGAATTAGTTAACGTGAGATGCTGTTTTACAAAACTCACTTTGAAAGAATTGCTTTTTCATTTTAAACAAGAATTTGGAATTATGTACACTTAACAGCAATTTCATCACAGGCAAGTAAGGAAATTTTTCCAAGCAGAGCTGGAGCTGCCCATCAACACAGGCACAATAGTGTTGAAAATGCATTTCTCAATTTTTTAGAATTTCCTCTCGTGAATATTTTACAAAGAAGAAAAGTTTAGAAAATAAGTTATTGCAAATAAAGGTACAGAACACCGTAACAGCTTAATTCGTACTCACCGATCTATACAAACGCAGAAGAAAAACGACTCTGTTTTCCTTAACTGTATATTCTTTTTAAATAGAAGTGTTATACTTGGAGAAATCATTTGTTAAACTGTCTCTAGGAACAAAATTATGCCAGCAAAATTTCCTCCCTATTTGTTAGGGGCCTAATCTGTTTTTCAAAAGACATGAGAAATCTGTAAGTCATTTAGTAGCAGTGTATACCAAAATTCCAGTGTATTTTGACTTTTCATAGTAATCAGTTTCAAGAGTTACTACAGAAAGTGTTTAGGCAATCACTAGGTTTTTCTCATGCACTCTAAGTATACAAGCCTTTAATTTCATATAACTAGTTGATAAAATAATTAACTAGAACTTTAAAGTCCTTTTCTAACGATTAAAATAAATTGAAAATTTTAGCATAAATTACATAATCTCTGCTAGATTTCATAATTTAAGCAAAAACTTGATTTAAACTTTTCAATATGTCACATTTTAAAGGTAGAAAAATAAAACAGGCTAAATGATTTTTGCTGCATTTATTTCCCAAGGGATTTTTTTTTTTCATTTTGAAGTATGTAATCATTGGATTATTTTGCAAGCATTAATTGGAGCACATTTCCATCACTATATTCCATGTTACTCCTTTGGATTTAAATCTTATTATCTGGATGAGTTAATGACACTTAGCAATACAGAATTTCTCCTTAATTATCACATGTAAAGCACTCCAAAGCCAAATCATTTCTGCTAATGTAAGAATATCAATTTTCCCCTTATGTTTTTTAGCAACTTAAATGACATGCAAAAAAAAAAAAAGCAATTGAATTAATAGCACATCTATTTATCATACAGACTATATAAAAATGTATTTTCAGAGAAGACTGGGGATTTTTTTTACTTTTCTAGAAATGATTTTCTATAAAATAATGCTTTTTTCATTAGACATAATTTTGACTTTGTCTGAAACCTTAACACACAAAGTTGAAAAATAATTTGGGGACAATTACAAGAGTGAGGGAGGGAGAAGCCACTGCTTCCTAAAAGAATGACTGAAGATGAGAGTAAATAAGTTTGAATAGAATAGGTTTAAATGATGAGTCTGTACTTGGTTTGACAGGCACAGCATCTTACTGATTAGATAATAAAGATTAGATAATAGACAGCCTAAATTTTGTGTCCACCTCTCCCCCCGAAAGTGGTTACATTCCAAAGCGAGGCATGTAATGTTTCTTTGAAATCCTTTGCATTGCCTTGCATTTTAAAAAGGGAAAAGAAATCTTTCAGTTTCTGTATTCAGAAAGACAGAGAAAGAAAATATTCCGTTTCTATCATTAAAAACAAATCTAGAACAAGGGAGAAGCTCTTTCCCCTGGATACATTAGCATAGGTAATAACACACTGCAGGGAAGAGAAAAGAAATCATTTCAGGGAGTTGTGAAATGCAGCTAGGCTTACCTGAGCACAGACTCCAAGAGCTGAAAGCCAGGAGTAACGTGCACACCAGCTGGATTTTCATTCCTGCCATCATCGTCTTCAGCCTTCTAGCAAACCAAGTCCATAAATATCAGAGACACGCTGAAGTGGGGCGCTCTCTAGGGCTTCCTCTTGCCTTCAGCTGACTTTGAAAGTGGCTGAACTATGAGAGATGCTCTGGCCATCCCCTAAATATATAAGCAGGAGGATGATGTCACAAGTGTATGGGGATTATCTCTTCAGGATGTGCCCTCCCTTGCTGCTGCTGCTCCGGATTTCTGACGCACAGAAGGAGTCATTCAGAAGCACTTCCGTATAGAGGAAACTGAAAAAGAACTGTCAGGACCATTCTTTTCCCATTTTCTTCTCATTCCCCCACTCTGGAAAGTTTTCGTTTTGATTCTGTGAAGCCTGTGACTTGTTCTCTCTAATTCTGAAGCCAAGTCTCTAGGATAAATGCATGAAAGTAGTGATTCCATAGGTTTGGAAGTTCTTCAATAGTTAGGGTACTTTTCTGATAACCCAAACTTCTGGGCAAACATTTTGTGGTTTAGAAACTAATATACTCTATACGTTTCAGATAATACAAGGGAAAGGTAAAAGAATAGTGGATGATAGAGAATGGCTTATAATGTAGGGATTAAGAAAAAATATTTAGAGGAAGAAAAGAAAATCAATAAAAAGGAAACAGTAGCTCTAAGGAATAGGATATTTCATAACAAATTGAAAGGTTTTTATTCCAAGTAACTAAGTGAATGGCTAATTGTGTATGTTCTTTCGGTTGAATGGCTTAGAAAACAATTTCATGTATATAGAATCCAGCTATAAATCATTTATGTTGTAGCAGGTGGGAATGTATGCTGTGGTATGAATGATTGCTGATTTTTAATCTTTTACTCTTTTTCTGTCTGCATTGTTCTGTTCTTTCTGGATTCATTGTCATTGGTATAGCCAATATTTCACGTAATCTCCCTGTCAAAGGTTTTCACCATGGCACCAATTTTCTTTTCCTACTATAGTCCTTTTCTTACCCTTAAAATTATACTTACTTCTGGAAAGGAGGTGAAAGGGTGATTAATTGGCAAAGAAATGTGACATTTGTACAGGTAAAAAGTTTTGCTTTTCTACCATTAGGGGGCGCAAGGAACGTTTAAAAGGCGTTTTATTTGTGCTTAACTGATCTTTTTGATCATGTTAGAATTCTGGGGATTGAACTTGTTTTCCTCTCACCATCAGGGCATCTTTGTGAAAGAATCCTTTAAAACCATCTCTTAAGGAAGAAATTAACATATTGTTTGCATGATATTTAAATTGATAGTTTTCTCTGCTTTTGTACTGAAAATACCATTGCCATCGAGTCGATTCCGACACATAGTAACCCTGTAGGACAGAGTAGAACTGCCCCATAGGGTTTCCGAAAGAACATATATGTATATTTCTTTCTCCAAATAATATACGTGTATATGTAAAATATATAATATATACGTGTGTGTATATATACGTATATATACACATATATATACATATATATGGGAACTTTGGTGTCGTAATGGTTAAGAGCTCCGGCTGCTAATCAAAAGGTCGTAAGATCGAATCCACCAGTCCCTCCTTGGAAACATGGGACAGCTCTACACTGTCCTACAGGGCCGCTATGAGTCTGAATTGAAGTCGGCAATGGATATGGTGTATATATGTATATATATATACACACACACACATACACACACAAGCACACACACACACACGTAGTGCTCGTGTGATAGCTGTCTAATCAAAAAAAGCAAGTGTAATTCCCCTTTTCCTCAAGTGGCTATTTCTTCAGTAAAAGAAGCTCAGAAGCATATTGAAAAAATATACCCCTAGGTACCAGTAACTAGAAAATAAAGAGGGGTGGGGAGAGTGTAACAAAAACCCATTTTGTTTTAAGTGTTAAAAAAAAAAAATAATAACATTGCCGGCGAGTGAGTTCCGACTCTTAGCGACCCTATAGGACAGAGTAGAACTGCCCCACAGAGTTTCCAAGGAGCAGCTGGTTGATTTGAACTGCTGACCTTTGGATTAGCATCCGAACTCTTAACCACTGCGCCACTAGGGCTCCATTTTAAGTGTATCAGGTGAATATTAGTTGTTCATGTGAGAACTGGTTTAAATACATGAAAAATCTGAAAGAATTACAGGAAACTGTTTTAACTAATGTCAAATGTTTCAAAATAAAATGGATTATACACTCCCCACCCACCCCCCCACCCCACCCCCCTTGGAGGGGATGAGGGTAATGTAACTTCTGTCCTTGGTAAAAGAAAAAAATATGATATAAACTTTACCTGACTGCTAATTGATATTGTCTTTAATCTGTTATTCCTTTTCTTTTTAGCACCACGCCTTCATGCTACAGAAAAGTCAATTAAACAATTTGTTTTAAGAGGGGGGGAAGTTGCCTGTGGATATTTGAACCTAAAAAGCATCCCAGGAAGTACCCAAATACTACTTGTAATGACTGAATTTTTTGGCACTTTCCTAAGAGGGCTGGTGAGCTATTTTTATTCTGATTTTTATCCTATAATCTTTCTTTTACCTAGCTCTCAAAATAACTAATAAAGAGACTTTGATAAACTCCATGTGTTAGTCTTCTAGCTTGAGGTCACCTAGAGGTGCTGACTTAAAGTGGATTTTCCCAATCTGGGTACCTGTTGATTGTGACACCTCCACAGCACGTAGACTTCCGAGCTTCTACTATGGCTTAAGTTAGACCTTTATTAGGTAATTACTCATATGAGTTAGTCAACAGGGATGTCTGAAGAATTGGCATTTAGAAAGAGTAGTCTGGAATCTTACTTAATTTGAAAATAAAGAAGCGCAGAAAGTACCTGATGACCGAGTTTCTTCAGTTTGTTACTATTTCTTCCTGAACCTTCATAGACTTCCTCATCTCATTAACAACCTCCTGAGCTCTCCAACCTTTTTATACCTTAACATCTAAAACTTAGCCTATGGTATTTCTACCACCCGTAATCTGTCCTCCGTCTTTCTCTTGAGTTCTCTATTTTTCTCTTTCTGACATCATCTTTCACTTTTAAAGCACTGTATTTTACAGCCTAATCAACATGAATCTTTCCAAGATTGAACCCTGAACGTAGTTCCATCTACTTCTACTGTTCTCACTATCTAATAAGGGCTTGTCAACAGTTCATACTGTTTACGGTCAACTGCAAACAGCTAGAAGGAAAGGACTCTCACTTATTGTTCTGTTGTATGTTCCTTTAAGGCTAACAACCCATAAATGTCCAATACATATGTTCCAAGTTGAATTGAAATACTAATTATTTTAAATTTCTAACATTTTTTTTTTCAATTTTTCCATTTTCTGCATCACCTTCAGTCAGTTCTCTCAGTCTTTACTGCAGTCATTGTTTTCCTCCCTGAATGGAAAAGTCAACTTTAAAAAAATCATTTAAGGAGAGCACTCTGAGCTCCTGTGCATTCAACAGCTGAGTGCTCAGGATAAACTGCGGATTTACTCCATTCCTCTAAATGAGTGCTCTGGTTTGGCGCTGTAACTCTGATTCATCTGAATAAACACTGTTGTCAATCTCTTTCTAAACCCAATTGATTTTTCTGTTCAATTAAAGTCTATTTCATAGATATATAGATAGATTTGTGCATGTACACACTTACGCACACAGCCTGTCTCACACAAATGCATATAACCCAGACCTTGGAGATTTAGGTAAACAAAACGTAAATGCCCAATTTCCTAATCTATGTGCATCCATCCATCCCTTATAATCTCGGCAAGCTCCGAGCTCATTTCCCTTTGGCTCTCCTATCTTTGCTCTTGCAACATTATAAGTAATTAACTTGAAAAACTGGGTGATGGATTTCTGTAATCATATTTTGCAACTTAAACTGTAATTACAGCACATACTTTCCTGGGACTTACACTTTTACGAGTTGCTATATTTAACTAAAGGTACTTGAAGTTACAATTATCACAGACCTCACTTATAGTCTTTTTTAATATTTAAGGAAATATATATAGGGTTACTTTGAGTCAGAACCGACTTGACAGCAACAGTTTTTTTTTAAAGAAAATAATGAGATATCCACAAAATCACTAGCCACTATGTGTAATGCTCAGGTACCTGTCCTTATATGCCTCCTTATTTGAACAAGACGAAAACGAAAGCATTACAGAAAAAAAGTTATCAAAAATTTTCTTCTTTTGTTCCTCTTAGTGTTACAAATTAAAGTATAGTCATCTAGAATAGGAAATAAAATAAGCTTTTATTGAAAAGATTTCCTTTCTTTTGTTTTCATCTGTCACAAAGCCTAAGAATATCTCCATAGCATCTGCCACACCCAAAATAGAACAGGTGTATTGGCACCACCATTTGTTGTATTGTTAGGTGCAGCCGACTCAGTTCTGACTCATAGTGACCCTATACACAACAGAACGAAACACTGCCCAGTCCTAAGCCATCCTCACAGTCGTTGTTACGCTTGAGTTTATTGTTGCAGCCACTGTCAATCCACCTTGTTGAGGGACTTCCTCTTTTCCGCTGGCCCTGTACTTTGCCAAGCATGATGTCCTTCTCCAGGGACTGATCCCTCCTGACAACATGTCCAAAGTATGTAAGAGGCAGTCTCGGCATCCTTGCCTCTAAGGAGCATTCTGGCCGCACTTCTTGCAAGACAGATTTGTTCATTCTTTTGACAGTCCATGGTATATTCAATATTCTTCACCAACACCACAATCCAAAGGCATCAACTCTTCTTCGGTCTTCCTTATTCATTGTCCAGCTTTCACATGCATATGATGTGATTGAAAATACCATGGCTTGGGTCAGGTGCACCTTAGTCTTCAGGGTGACATCTTTGCTCTTCAATGCTTTGAAAAAGTCCTTTGCAGCAGATTTGCCCAATGCAATGCATCTTTTGATTTCTTAACTGCTGCTTCCACGGCTGTTGATTGGGGATCCAAGTAAAATGAAATCCTTGACAATTTCAATCTTTTCTCAGTTTATCATGATGTTGCTCATTGGTCCAGTTGTGAGGATTTTTGTTTTCTTTATGTTGAGGTGCAACCCATATTGAAGGCTCTGATCTTTGATCTTCATTGGTAAGTGTTTCTCAGTTCTACTCTGTCCTATAGGGTCGCTATGAGTCAGAATCGACTCAACGACACTGGGTTTGGTTTTTTGTTTTTTTTTTTTGTAAGTGCTTCAAGTCCTCTTCACTTTCAGCAAGCAAGGTTGTGTCATCTGCATAACACAGGTTGTTAACGAATCTTCCTCCAATCCTGATGCCCTATTCTTCTTCATATAGTCCAGCTTCTTGGATTATTTTCTCAGCATACAGATTGAATAGGTATGGTGAAAGAATACAACCCTGACATACACCTTTCCTGACTTTAAACCAATCAGTATCCCCTTGTTCTGTTCGAACAACTGCCTCTGAATCTATGTAAAGGTTCCTCATGAGCACAATTAAGTGTTCTGGAATTCCCATTCTTCGCCGTGTTATCCATAGTTTGTTATGATCCACACAGTTGAATGCCTTTCCATAATCAATAAAACACAGGTAAACATCCTTCTGGTATTCTCTGCTTTCAGCCAGGATCCATCTGAGATCAGCAATGATATCCCTGGTTCCACATCCTCTTCTGAAACCAGCCTGAATTTCTGGCAGTTCCCTGACGATATACTGCTGTAGCTATTTTTGAATGATCTTCAGCAAAATTTTGCTTGCATGTGACATTAATGATATTGTTGTATAATTTCCACATTTGGTTGGATCACCATTCTTGGGAATAGGCATAAATATGGATCTCTTCCAGTCCGTTGACCAGGAAGCTGTCTTCCATATTTCTTGGCATAGATGAGTGAGCACCTCCAGCGTTGCATCTGTTTGTTGAAACATCTCAATTGATATTCCATCAACTCCTGGAGCCTTGTTTTTCACCAATGCCTTCAGAGCAGCTTCGACCTCTTCCTTCAGTATCATTGGTTCCTGATCATATGCCACCTCTTGAAATGGTTGAATATCGACTAATTCTTTTTGGTATAATGACTCTGTGTATTCTTTCCATCTTCTTTTGACGCTTCCTGTGTTGTTTAATATTTTCCCCATGGAATCCTTCAGTATTGCAACTCGAGGCTTGAATTTTTTCTTCAGTTCTTTCAGCTTGAGAAATGCCGAGCTTGTTCTTCTCTTTGGTTTTCCATCTCCAGCTCTTTGCACATGTCATTATAATACTTTACTTTGTCTTCTCGAGAGGCCCTTTGAAATCTTCTGTTCAGTTCTTTTACTTCATCAATTCTTCCTTTTGCTTTAGCTGCTCAACGTTCAAGAGCAGGTTTTAGAGTCTTCTCTGACATCCATCGTGGTCTTTTCTTTCTTTCCTGTGTTTTCAGTGACCCCTTGCTTTCTTCATGGATGATGTCTTTGATGTCATTCCACAATTCGTCTGGTCTGCGATCACTAGTGTTCAAGGGGTCAAATCTATTCTTGAGATGGTCTCTAAATTCAGGTGGGATATACTCAAGGTCATATTTTGGCTCTCGTGGACTTACTCTGATTTTCTTCAGTTTCAGCTTGAACTTGCATATGAGCAGTTGATGGTCTGTTCCACAGTTGGCCCCTGGCCTTGTTCTGACTGATGATATTGAGCTTTTCCATCGTCTCTTTCCACAAATGTAGTCAATTTGATTTCCTTGTGTTCCAACTGGCGAGATCCATGTGTATAGTCACCGTTTATGTTGGTGAAAGGAGGTATTTGCAATGAAGAAGTCGTTGGTCTTTCAAAATTCTATCAATCTATCTCCAGCATTGTTTCTATCACCAAGGCCATATTTTCCAACTACTAATCCTTCTTCTTTGTTTCCAACTTTCACGTTCCAATTGCCAGTAATTAACAATGCATCTTGATTGCATGTTCGATCAATTTCAGACTGTAGCAGCTGATAAAAATCTTCTATTTCTTCATCTTTGTCCCCAATGGTTGGTGGGTAAATTTGAATAATAGTCATATTAACTGGTCTTCCTTGTAGGCATATGGATATTATCCTATCACTGACAGCACTGTACTTCAGGATAGATCTTGAAACGTTCTTTCTGACAATGAACGCAACACCATTCCTCTTCGAGTTGTCATTTCCAGCATAGTAGACTCTATGATTGTCCGATTCAAAATGGCCAATACCAGTCCATTTCAGCTCACTAATGCCTAGAATATCGATGTTTATGCATTCCGTTTCATTTTTGACAATTTCCAATTTTCCTAGATTCATGTCTCGTACATTCCAGGTTCTGATTATTAATGGATGTTTGCAGCTGTTTCTTCTCATTTTGAGTCATGCCACATCAGCAGATGAAGGTCCTGAAAGATTTACTCCACCCACGTCATTAAGGTCGACTCTACTTTGAGGAGGCAGCTCTTCCCCAGTTATCTTTTGAGTGTCTTTCATCCTGGGGGGCTCATCTTCCAGCAGTATATCAGACAATGTTCTGCTGCTATTCATAAGGTTTTCACTGGCTAATGCTTTTCAGAAGTGGACTGCCGGGTCCTTCTTCCTAGTCTGTCTTAGTCTGGAAGCTCAGCACTACCATTTACCAGGAGCAAATTCAGTGAGACATTTTTCTTTTCTTTTCCTTAAGAAGATAGGGATAGAATTCAGAACATAATGGTCTTATATTATCTGTATTTTTTATCCTTTTTTTTTCTATTTAGTCCTTTTTCCTAGTGATCCTGATGAGTCTTGTGGCTTTGAATACTATCTGTTCCTAATAACTTCCCAGTGTGCATTTCTCAATACCAGTTTGTATATCCAATCACACCTTCAGCAGGTGTGTAGAACTTACTACTTGAAAGTTCATTGGGCAAACTTACTGTCCAAAATAAAATTTTGATTCCTCTAAACACCTTTCTAAATATAGTCTCGTTTTCAAGTATTCTCCTTCTATGTTTTGGAGCCGTCATTCACTGAATTACACAGATCAAAAAATTAGGAGCCATTTACAATTATTTTTCTCTCATCTCACCAATACCAAGCCATCAAAAATCTGAGATACAGGTCTGCAGTCAATATATATTCAAAATCCAACAACTTTTTCTTATTCCAAGACCACCACTCAGCTTAACCCACATTATCTGCCCCATGAATTATAGTAGACTCTGGAATAGTCTCCCTGACAAGATTCTTGATCCTTTTCAATGTAGCCACCACATAACAGCCAGAGTAACTTTTTGTATTTTTTTTAAATGTAAATGTATTCTTGCCACTCTCTGCTTAAAACCCTCTAAGTTTCCTATTATACTTAGAACAAAGTCCTTACTGTGGTCTCTAATGGCCTGAGTGAGCTTCTGCCTACTTATCTACTGTACCATCATATCTGTTGTTCTCTCCTTCTGTGCCTGTATTTCAATTACACTGGCTGTCCGGCTTTTCTTAAAACATGGCAAGCTTTTTCGTAAGAGCTCTTCCATGACCACTGTGATCATATTACAGTTCAGCAAATGCTCTCTCCTCTCTCCCTCCCAGAGTGGGTGGAATGTACTTCTTCACTCTTTTGACCTTGGTTTTGGCCATGTGACTTGCTTTTGCCAGTAGAATGTGATCGCAGCATAGGGCTTGCCCTTTTGCTCTCTGTCATTGCCACGGAGAAGTTATCCTAGATGGTCCCATAATGAAGAGGGACATATGAAACAGAGCTCCATGTCAAGCTGACTTGCACACCTGTCGTGTAAAGCTGACATTCCTAAGCTTAAAGTAGAGTCGCCCTGAATAGCTCAAAGGCAAGACACATGAGCAGGAATAAATTATGTTTTAAGTAATTGAGGTTTGGAACAGTTTGTCATGTAGCATTTTTGTGTTAATAGATGACTGATTTTAAACCGGTCATGTATTTCAAACCCCGCCTTACCCTTGTCCCATTCAATCTCTGTGGTCTTTGTTTTTTTTTTTTCTTTAGTAAGTAAATGCAGAAATTTTTATTGTTTTGTCTTCTTAAATTCTCAGAACATAAAATAACATTTGTCCAGACAGTAAATATTGTTAATTGGATGAATTAATAAAATGTCAAGCACCCTTCCCTGATGGTTTTAAGGAAGACGTGCTCTCCCCCTCAGGATCCCTGGTGGTGCTGTGGTTAAGTACTTGGCTGCAAACCTAAAGGTCAGTGGTTCGAACCCATCAGCCACCTGTGGAAGAAAGATGTGGCAGTCTGTTTCTGTAAAGATTAAAGTCTCGGAAACCCTATGGGATAGTCCTACTCCACCCTATAGGGTCACTATGATTCAGAATTGACTGGACAGCAACAAGTATGTCTCCCTCACCTCTCACAAAGACATTTTCATTCTTCTATCTGTGAATGATGAAATCTAGAAACTAAATCGCTTTTGAGGAGATTTCTAGCAGAATGTGATAGTATGAGAGAATGTTTCTTTTCAAAAACTCTTGAACACTATTTTTAAGTGCAATCGACATCGGGTAAATCGTCATTTAGGAAAAGTAGGTGTGCGATGGTAGTAAAGCCACACACTGGTACCTCCAAATTGAGGAGCCAATTTGTATAGAAAGAACAGATATCAGCAAGTTGTCAGAGGTAGAGGACTGAAGTAAACAGTGTAACATCCCAAGACTAAGAGTCCCGCTGCCATTGAGTCGATTCTGACTCATAGCGACCCTATAGGACAGAGTAGAACTTCCCCATATGGTTTCCAAGGAGTTCCTGGTGGATTCGAACTGCCGACCTTTTGGTTAGCAGCCATAGATCTTAACCGTTATGCCGCCAGAGTTTCCAAGTCTAACAGTGGCTGTGGTAATCAATATCACATACCTAAGAGAAATCTGAAGTCCCTTGGTGGTGCAAACAGTTAACACACAAGGCTACTAACTGAAAAGTTCTACATTGGAGCACACCCTGAGGCACCTCAGAAGAAAGCCCTAGCAATTGACTTCTCAAAAATTAGTTCTCGAAAACTCTGTGGAGCATAGTTGTACTCTGACACACATGGGGTCGCCATGAGTCAGAATGCACTCAATGGCAACTGGTTTTTCAAGAGAAATCTAAAGACTAAACATGAAAGTAACTACTCTACGACAGGCGCTGTCACAGGTTTACTAAATTTCTTTAACACAGTATACTGCGAAACAGGATTCACAGGATAATAATAGTTCTACTGTATAGATTTTAAAAAAATGAGCTGAAGAGAATTTAAGTAAGAATAAGTAGAGCTTGGATAGAAATAAACAATGCTTTTATTTCTAAAGCAACGGTTAATCTTTGTAATGTCAATACTAGGTCCAGTTACAAGTCAAAGAGAGTTTTCTATTAACATGCTACAGAAAATATTATGCTAAAAAAAGGGGGGGGGGAGGTAGGCTAATAATTTTAATCTAAAAATATAATCAGTAAAATACCTGATCTTATTCTATTTTAAACTTGCGAATTCATGACTTTAACCATTATTTTCTTCTTTTTCAGGCTTAAGTGTGCTACACATATTAAACAAATATAGAAACTCTTAATCTCAGAATTCTCCTTCTTATTATAAGGCCCATGTAGAACCTAAAAGGCCTGTGCATGCATTGAATTGTTTTTACTCAGGTGAAAGACAAGAAAGCATAGATAGAACGATCAAGGACAAAGTGAGCCTAGAGCCCAAGGGGAGTAGAAGCAAGTGACCTGGTGAGGAGAACATTTCTCGCTTTGTACTCTAGGTGGAGGCACTAGTATGTATAGAATGCAAACACCAGCAAGAACTGGGGTAATAAGCCGTGTTTTAATGAAGTACCAAATCATTAAAACTAAGAATGTTAGAACTGAAAAGGGCTATTTGGAACAACTAGTCTTATTCCTTCGTCTTACAGAGACAGAAAAGCAGGCCCAGAACTTCTACAAATTTTCTCCATCTTCCAAATCTTAATCACCTTGGTCCTGATTGCTCCTAGTCTGATTTCACTTATTTTCCCAGGGGAAGGTTCTTCTCCAAAAACTGTTGAACTGTTTTGAGAAAATTATTCTCTCTGAGTGTCTCTATTATTAGGGCAACATCCCTCCAACAAGTTGGAACATTCCCAAAGGGCATTAGTCACCATGAAATGGGCTTTCCTTTTGTACAAGCCTCTCTCCTTTTTTTTTTTTTTCTCTCTATTCTGTTATTTAATGTCTTGCTTTTGGCATAATTAGGTTCTGTTCTCCTGGTAAACACAAATCATTTAGCTACTAGATTATGGATTCTCTGCTCCGGTGATCTTTTGTTCCTCCTTTACTGTGTAAAATCATTATCTTTTCTCTATATTCTCTCTGGCCCTGAAATCAGCAATCCATACTCAAATGCCTACAAAAACCAGGCAAAAACATGCTCTATTTCACTCCTGTATAAGGGGTCCATCTCTTTGCTACAGAGCTTCAGATCAGTTTTTAAATTTTTTTCCCCCAATATGGAAACATGGACCCAATGTGGCAGATCTTCCAATGTTTCAGGACATTCTAGGAATTTCGATTTTATGGAAATCACAACCATTAAATGCTAACATTTAGTTCAAATTTTTACAAGATCCACAGTTGTGCTAGCTTCTGCTTTAAATCATATTTCTATAACTTTCTAACTTTGTGGCTTTAGATTTTTTAGCCCTCTGGGCCTCTTTCATCATCTGTAAAATAAAATAGTAGTCAATCTTTGAAAGACAGTATTGTGAATTATATTTGTTTCTATATAGAACATTTATTACAAAGTGTTATGTAGCAGGCACTCAATAAACGTTAGCTTCCACATCCGTCCTCTTATTTTCTTCTTCATCTCCCCTATTTTCTATCGTTCTTACTCTACGTTCACATCTCTTAATCTTCCTTTAAAATATTTCCAATTCACAAAATCTAAAACTCAGGCTCTATCTCATAGATTCAGAGTGAACCTTATCCTTATTCCTTCTCTCCAGAGTTAAACATCTTTTCTGCTTCTTTGCCTTCCAATTTTGAGATATTTTTATGCTAGTACAAAATATAAATTTTATCCCGTGGCTTTTTTTTTTTAATTGGGGTATAATTTATATTCAGTGAAAGGCATAGCTAATAAGTGTAAAGATTGGTGAATTTGGACAAACGTCTATATTTATGTCATTCAAACCTAATAAAGATGAAGATTTTTTCCATCATACCATACAATTCTGTCATGCACATCCCCAGCCAATCCCTCTGGCAACAGATGCAAATGAGGGATTTTGCCTATTCTTGATCTTCATATAAATAGAATCAAACAGCATGTACTTTTTTTGTGTGTGACTGTCTACCTTTACTCAATATAATTTTTTTGAGATTGACCTGTTATTGTACATGTCAGCAGTTCGTACCTCTTTATTGCTATTATTTCATTGTGTGAATATGCTACAATACGCTTACTCATTCTGTGGGGTGGACATTTGGGTCCTGCCCAGTTTGAGGCTATCTGAATAAAACCCTATTGAAAATTCACATATAAGTATTTTCCTGGACATATATTTTCATTGTTTCTGGATAAATACTTGGGAATGGAATTTCTGAGTTATAAGGTATGTGTATGCTTAATTGAGTTAGAAACTGCTAGTTTCCTAGGTGGTTGCACCATTTTATAATCCTTCCAGCAAAATCCTTACTAACTTAGAGTGTTGCCATTCTTTTAAATTTTAGCATTCTTGTGGTGTAAACTGCGATCTCTTGGTAGTTTTAATTTGCATATCCTTGATGACTCAGGATGCTCTTTTTTGTGTGCACCACATGCACTCTTACATGTGTGTGCGTATGTAGTGTTTGTTTGGATCTTTACTCATTGTTTAATTGGGTTCTTTACTTTTTATCATTGACTAACAGGGCTTGTTTTTTCAGATAATGTACTGCAAACATTTTCTCCCAATTTGCAGCTTCCTTGTTTTCATGAGTGTCTTTTGATGAACAAAAGTGTTTAAATTTGATGAAGTTTAATGAATCATTTCTATAATTTCTGTTTTATGCTTATAATATCCTAAAGTCATCTTTGCCTACCCCAAAGTCATGTAGTGTTTCTCCATATTTGCTTCTAAAAGCTCTATAATTTTAGTTTTTACATTGATATATATAAAATACCTCAAAATAATCTTTATATATGGTATAAATGAAGAGTCAAGGTTCATATTTTCAATTTTGATATTCAGTTGTTTCAGTACCTTTTGTTGAATAGATTTTTTGTTTCCTAATTAACAGTCTTTGGTACCTTCTTTGAAAAGCTATCAATTGTGTATGTTTTGTTCTATTCTCTTTCATTGATCTATTTGTCTCCCCTTATGTGAATCTCACATTCTCTTGATTACTGTAACTATTTACCAGTTACCGTTGAGTCGATTCTGACTCACGGCAACCCATGAGTGTCAGAATAGGGCTCGCTTCACAGAGTTTTCAGTAGTTGACTTTTTGGAAGTAGGTCACCATGCCTTTCTCTTGGGAGCCTCTCAACCTTTCACTGGCCTTAAAACAAAGAAGTGTAAGTTCTTCAACTTAGTCTTGTTCAAAGTTATTTTGGCCACATCAGGTCCTTTGCATTTCCATAGAAATTTTTTAATCAAATTCTCTCTTTATATTTTAAAAAGCTCGATTTTTAGTGAAATTGCATTGAATCTGTAGATCAAATTGGGGATAATCGATATCTTCAAAATATTGAGTCTTCTAATCCATCAACATAAGTGTTTTCTCTATGTAGTCCTATTTAAACATCTCTCAACAATGTTTTCTAGTTTTTAGGCTAAAGTTCTGTTTTATTAAGTTTGATTTTATAATTGTTTATTGTGTTAAAGAAAATGATCCCCCTCCCCTGTTTAAACCTAACTCTTAACCCTTCCAAGAAACTAAAAACACATGATAAAGACAGTTCTGGGAAACTTTTAAATAGTTAGATAAGCCATAACTAGCCTATGGAGTGCAGACACACAAACGTAATAAACCAATCCAAGCTGCCTCCTGCCAATTAAGTGATTGATAGCCAATCATTTCAAATTTCCTTTTTGGGAGATCCACTAAGAGTTTGTACTGTATACAAACTGACCAAAGTTCTAATGTGAATAGCTCATCTCTCCAGAGGTGTGCTTCTTGCTCTTGAACAGCTTTTTCCACCAGATAAAACCTCTATAACTCTAATTATTGATCAGATTTTTCTTTCAACAATTGTTAGCGTGTGGAAATAAAATTGATGTTTGTATATTGTCCTTGTATCCTGCAATCTTGCTAAATTCATTTATTAGATAAGTTGTTGTTATTGTGTGCCTTTGAGTCAATTCCATCTTATAACCACCCCATGTGACACAGTCTACTCTTCCCCATAGGGTTTTCTTGGCTAACTTCCCTATAGGGTTTTCTTGAATATATTCTTTAAGAAATCAAATCACCAGGTCTTTCTCCTTCAGAGCTGCTGGGTGGGTTCAAACAGCCATCCTTTCAGTTAGCAGCTGAGTGCTTAACCATTGTGCCATCAGGGCACCTTTATTAGATATAGTAGCATTTTTCACAGATTGCTTTGTATTTTCTATCTAATCAATTATACTATGCAGTAAGTCACTTTTATTTCTTCCTTTGCTTTATGGAGTCAAGGCCTCGTGGGTCACCATGAGTCAGAATCGACTCCCTGGCTACTGATTGTTTGGTTTTCTAAACTTTAATCATTTGTTTCCTTGGTTTTTTGTTTGGTTGGTTGATTGGTTTTGTTGTTATTGTTGTTTAGCTAGATCCTCCAGTACGATGTTGAATAAAAGTGATGAGAGCAAAAATCCTTGCCCTACTCCTGATCTTAAGTAGAAGGAGTTCAATATTTTGCCATTAGTATTATACTCACTATAGGTTTTTCTTCTATAGCTAGTTTGAGATTGTTTTGTTTAAATCGTGGTCATGAATTGATGTTGAATTTTGTCAAATATTTTTTCCACATCTATTAAAATTATTCTATGATTTTTGCCCTTTTTTCTATTAATATATGAATTGTTCTGACTGATTTTAAAAATGTTAAATCACATTACATTGCTGGTATAAACTCCACTATGTCTTGTCTTATCATCCTTTTATATTTTGTTGCATTTTTTTGGATGTTATATTGCTGGTGCTATGTTAAGGATTTTCACATATTTTTTTTCCTGTGAGATAGTGTTCTGTAGTTTCTTTTCTTGAAATACATGACTGATTTTGCTATCAGGATTAGTCAGGCTTCATAAAATGAGATGAGAAATGATCTTTCTTCCTTTATCTTCTGAAGAGTTTGTATATGATTGGTATTGTTTCATGAACTTTCGGTTAGGATCTACCGGTGAAGATACTATGCCTGATGGGAAAGTTTTAAATTTTGAATTTTTTTTTCTTTTGACAAATCCAGGCCTATTCATATATTTTATTTCGTTTACCTAATCTTTCTTATATCAAAAACTAATCATGGAGGATGACAGAAGTTTTCTGTGCTGATTTATCAGAGCTTTGGTATGGGTCTACAAGGTGCTGAGAGGTACCACCAAAGAATTAAGACGTAGTTAATCAATGGTTTAATAAACATAAATGTTAAAATTCACACACATCACATTACTGTCTTTCAATGTAATCATACTAGGAAGGTGTCTACTAATCATGACAAAATACCAGTTAGAGATACTGCCTCAGTAAGTATCTCATTATTTTTAAGTACAGAAGAGATATGACTTTGCTAGATTATCCTTGTTTTAGTGATTTTTATCTTTCAATAAATTTTAATGTTTTATTTAGGTTATTAAACTTATTGACATGTGACATGTTGTTTTTGAATTGGCTCTCAATTATAGAGGTCCTATATATAAAAGAATGAAATATTGTCTGATCCTACACCAACCTTGAGTCAATTCCATCTCATAACCACCCCATGTGACACAGTCTACCCTTCCCCATAAGGTTTTCTTGGCTAACTTCCCCATAGGGTTTTCTTGAATGTTTAAGCCAATTGTTTCAGCCACTGGGTCAATCTATCTCACTGAGAGTCTTCTTCTTTCTCATTGACATTCTACCTTACCAAACACAATGTCCTTCTCCAGAGATTGGTCACCCCGATAACATGCCCACAGTAAGTAAGATGAAGTCTGTCCATTCTTGCTCTGAAGGAGCATTCTGTTTGCACTTTCTCCAAGACAGATTTGTTTCTTCTGGCAATCCATGGTATATTCAGTATTTTTCACCAACATCATCATTCAAATGCATCAACTCTTTTTTGGTCTTCCTTTTTCATTCTCCAGCTTTTACATGCATATGAAGCAATAGAAAATATCATGACTAAGGTCAGGTACATTAGTCATCAAAGTGATGTCTTTGCTTTTAAAGGTTTATAAGAGGTCTTATGCAGCAGATTTGCCCAATCCATATGTCGTTTGACTTCTGGACTACTTCTCCCATAGGTGTTGGTTGCTGATTCAAGTCAAATAAAATCTTTGAAAACTTCCCTGTTTATCAAGGTGTTGCTTATTGGTCTAGTTTGAGAATGTTTATTTTCTTTATGTTGAGGTGTATTCAATCCATACTGAAGGCTGTAGTCTTTGATTTTTATCAGTAAGTGTTTCAAGTCCTCTTTATTTTCAGCATGCTAGGTATGTCATCTGCATATTGCAGATCATTAGTCTTCCCCCAATCTTGATGCCCTGTTCTTTTTCATATACCATATTTTTATGAAAATAATGTGTGCTTTCTATGTTTGTTGCCAGTTGTGCCCTCCCTGCCTCAGGTGTTTGTATAAGTGCTGCTATGCCAATTTTTTTAGATGTTGCTATAAAAAAGAGAAAAAAAAAACTAGCATAGCATGCTTATACAAATACCTTGTTGGAGGAAGGCACAGTTAGCAAACAAACAGAGGGTGCGCGATATTTGGGGAAAAAATATGGTAGTCCAGATTCTCAGATCATTTGCTCAGCATACAGGTTGAATGAGGTCAAACGTTGCCTCTTGCTCTATGCACAAGTTCCGCATGAGCACAACTGAAGTTCTGGAATCCCCATTCTTCACAATGTTATCCATAATTTGGTATTATCCACACAGTCAAATGTCTTTGTGTAGTCAATAAAATGGATGTAAATGTCTTTTTTATATTCTCTGCTTTGGCCAAGGTCCATCTGACATCACCAATGATATCCCTATTTCCACGTCTGTCTTAGTTATCTAGAGCTGCTATAACAGAAATACCACAAGTGGATGGTTTTAACAAAGAGAAATTCATTTCTTCACATTAAAATAGAGTAAAAGTCCAAATTCAGGGAGTTGGCTCCAGGGGAAGGCTTTCGCTCTCTGTTGGCTCTAGAGGAAGGTCTTTGTCTTCAATCTTCCCCGGTCAAGGAGCTTTCTCAGGCATAGGAACCCTGGGTCCAAAGAATGCGCTCTGCTCCTGGTGCTGCTTTCTTAGTGGTATGAGGTCCCTAACTCTCTGCTTGTGTCCCTTTCCTTTTATCTCTTGAGATTGCCTCAAGCCACAATCCACCCTGTAGGTTGAGTCCTGCCTCACTAACACAACTGCTGCCCGTCCTCCCTCATTAATATCATAGAGGCAGGATTTACAGCAAAGAGGAAAATCACAAAATACCAGGACTCAGGTCCCAGCCCAATTGATACGCACATTTTTTGAGGGACATAATTCAATCCATGACAATGTACTCTTCTGAACCTGGCTGAAATTTCTGGCTATTCCCTGTCTGTGTATAGCTGTAGTTGTTTTGGATTATCTTCAACATAATTTTGCTTGCATGTTATATTAATGACACTGCTCAGTAACTTTCATATTCCATTGGTCATCTTCCTTTGAAATGGACATATACATGGATCTCCTTCAGTTGGTTGGTCCAGTAAGCTGTCTTCTAAATTTCTGACATAGACTAGTGAGCCCTTCTAGCATTGCATCTGCTTGGTGAAGTATCTTAATTGGTATTCCTTCAATTTCTGGAGCCTTGTTTTTCACCAATGCCTTCAGTGCAGCTTGGACTTCTTTCTTGATAATAGATGTTTGAACACTGATCAATTCTTTTTGATACAGTAACTCTGTATATTCCTTCCATCTTCTTTTGAGGCTTCCTGCATCATTCAATTTTTTGCCCACAGAGTCCTTCAATAATGCAACTTACTGACATTCGTTTCCTCGTAATAGTTCCTCGTTATCTTTTTATCATCCATAGGATGTATAGTGTTGTTTTGAGTTGCTGTCCAGTTGATCCCAACTCATGGTGACCCAATGTGTGCAGAGTAGAACTACTCCATTGGGTTTTCAAGGATCTGATCTTTAAGAAGCAGATTGTCAGGCTTACTTCTAAGGTGCATATAGGTGGGTTTGAATCGGCAACCTTTAAACCATTTGGCCCATCCAGCATTCACTTTTTCATTGCTGAATTTGGTTATTTGTGTTTTTCTTCTTTTTTCTTGACTAATTTTGAAAGAATTTATCAATTTTATTCATCTTTTCAAAGAACCAACTTTTGATTTCATTGATTCTTTTCATTATTTGTTCTCTATCTTTATCTTATTCCTGTCTTATCATTAGTATTTGTTTCCGACGACTCTCCTATGGCCTTATTACTTCTTTAATTTAGGTTTAGAATATTGATACCAATCCTTTAATCTTTTCTAATGTAAACAATTAAACCTATAAATTTTCATCAGAGCATGGTTTTACCTGTTTTCCATTACTTTTGATCAATAATATTTTGATTTTCATTTACTTAGAAATATTTTCTAACTTCCTTGTTTTTTTTTTTTTTTTTTTTTGACCAACAGAGTGCTGGATCCCATCCCCTGCATTTCTTTATTTATTTATTTATTTTTATTGAACTTTAGATGAAGGTTTACAGAATAAACTAGTTTCTCATCAAACAGTTAGTACACATAGTTGCATGACATTGATTAACAACCCCACAACATGTCAACACTCTCCCTTCTCAACCCTGGGTTCCTATTACTAGCTTTCTTATTCCCTTCTACCTTCCAGTCCCTGCGCCAGGGCTGGTGTGCCCCTTTAGTCCTGTTTTGTCCTATTGGCTTATTCAATCTTTGGCTGAAGGGTGAACCTCATGAGTGACCTTATTACTGAGCTGAAAGTGTGTCCAGGGTCATACTCTCAGGGTTTCTCTAGTCTCTGTCAGGCCAGCAAGTCTGGTCTTTCTTTTGGAGTTAGAATTGTGCTCTACATTTTTCTCCACCTCTGTCCGGGACCCTCTATTTTGATCCCTGTCAGAGCAGTCAGTGGTGGTAGCTGAGCACCAATTAGTTGTACTGGACTCAGTCTGGTGGAGGCCTTGGTAGTTGTGATCCATTAGTCATTTGGACTAACCTTTCCCTCGTGTCTTTAGTTTTCTTCATTCTTCCTTGTTCCCGAAGGAGTGAGACCAGTGGAGTATCCTAGATGGCCTCTCACAGACTTTTAAGACCCCACATGCTACTCCCCAAAGTAGAATGTAGAACCTTTTCTTTATAAACTATGTTAGGTGAATTGAGCTAGATGTTCCCCGAGACCATGGTCCCCACAACCCTCAGCCCAGCAATTTGGTACCTCAGGGAGTTTGGATGTGTCTATGGAGCTACCATGACCTTGCCTTGTACAGTTTGTGCTGGCTTCCCCAGTGTCGTTTGCTGTCTTATCCTTCACCAAAGTTACCACTTATCTATTGTCTATTAAGTGTTTTTCCATTCCCACCTCTTCTCTCCCTCATAACCACCAAAGATTTTTTTTTTTTTTGTATGTAAACATTTTCATGAGTTTTTACAGTAGTGGTCTCATACAATATTTGTCCTTTTGTGATTAACTTATTTCACTCAGCATAACATCCTCCAGATTCATCCATGTTACGAGATGCTTCACAGATTCATCATTGTTCTTTATCATTGTGTAATACTCCTTTGTGTGTATGCACCACAGTCTGTTTATCCATTCATCTGTTGATGGGTTGTTCCATCTTTTTGCTATTGTGAGCCATGCTGCAGTGATCATGGGTGTACATACATCTATTTGTGGGATGACCCATATTTCTCTAGGATATATTCCTAGGAGTGGACATCCCCAGAATTTCTGATTTACTAGGTTAGGTCATGTGCTCAGTGGACTCTGTACATAAACGAAGAAGCAGTTGTTCAAACAGAATGAGGGGATACTATGTGGTTTAAAGTCTGGAAAGGTGTGCGTCAGGGTTGTACCCTTGCACCATAGGTATTCAATCTGTATGCTGCACAGATAATAAAAGAAGCTGGACTACATGAAGAATAACACGGCATGAGGACTGGAGGAAGACATTTTAACGACCTGTGATATGCAGATGACTCAATCTTTCTTGCTAAAAGTGAAGAGGACTTGAAGCACTTACTGATGAAGACCAAAGACTACAGCCTTCAGTATGGATTACACCTCAACATAAAGAAAATAAAAATCCTCACAACTAAACCAAAAAGCAATATCAAGATAAACAGAGAAAATATTGAAGCTGTCAAGGATTACACTTTACTTAGATCCACAGTCAGTGTCCATGGTAGAAGCATTGGTCAAATCTGCTGCAAAAGTTCTTTTTAGTCTTAGAAAGCTAAGATGTCACTTTGAGGACTAAGGTGCACCTGATCCAAGCCATGGTATTTTCAATTACCTCATCAGCATGTGAAAACTGGACAATGAATAAGTAGGATCAAAGAAGAATTGATGAATTTGAATTATGGTGTTGGGGAATGGCAACCATATAGGACACAGTAGAACTGCCCCATAAGATTTCCAAGGAATGGCTGGTGGATTCAAACTGCTGATCTTTTGGTTAGCAGCCTAACTCGAAGTAGCTCTTAACCACTGAGACCAGAGCTCCATTGTTGTTGTTAGGTGCTGTCAAGTCGATTTTGACCCGTAACAACCCCACGTGACAGAGTAGCACTACCTCATAGGATTCTCTGAGCTGTAATCTTTAAGGGGCAGATCACCAGGTCTTTCTTCCACAGAAGTGCTGGGTGGGTTTGAACTGCCAAGTTTTTGGTTAGCAGACAAGCACTTAATTGTTGTGCCACCAGGGCTTCTCCTTGCATTGTACTGCTTTGTATTTGACCAAAGATCTGAAGACACATATGCAGATTTCTGAGGCTCCTTCTCTGTGTAACTCCCTCATCTCTGCTACTTGATCCCTCAATGTATCATCCTCAATATCTACAAAATAGAATTTCTCTTTTCTTTGCTGAGCAAGACTGCTGATTTCTTTCTGGGCTCTTCTTTCTTGTGCTGCATTTTGAGAAGTATACTGATAGAAATTCAGAGTAAATATGGGACTCAGCTCATGAGTCACCCTTCCCTGAGGAATCATAACTATAGGCTATCTTTTGCTCAATGCCTGAAGAGAGTTGCATCATATGTTCTGTCCTACTTTATTTATTTATTTTGAGTGTGGTGGTGCAGTGGTTAAGAACTTGGCTGCTAATCAAAAAATCAGCAGTTCAAATCCACCAGCCATTCCTTGGAAACCCTATGGGGCAGTTCTACTCTGTCCTCTGGGGTCATTATGGGTTGGAATTGACTCAAAGGCAACAGGTTTGGTTTGGTTTTTTATTGATTTTTATGATAAATCTGTGATCCATTACTCTCTCATGGCCAGAACTGGCAGTGTATGTATGTCTTTACTGCAACTTCTTACTTTCAACTAGTTGCTGTTCCTTTCTTCCAAATTTCCGTTTTCCACCTTCCAATTGTAAAACACATGGCAACATGTTTACTGTTTGGAATTCAATTAGTCAGGACCATCAGTGGACCAGAAATAACCTTTTAAGTGATGCTTTGATTCAAAAAAGTTAAATGGCAACAAACAACCTGATATCAGTGAATTTATTTCTCATTCATTCATTCACTCATTCAATTCATATTCATTGAACACTTACTTTTTTCCCAGAAATGGTGTTAAGTATCGGGAACAGAACAATAAATATGACAGCTATAATTTTTTTTTTTTTTTTTTTTACAGTTTGTAGAGATAAAGTCTGAGAGAAAAATCTCATAGTGAAAAAAGAATATTCCAACTGCCTTTATGCCAAGAATTCTCTTTGGTTAGTATTTATTTTACTGGATTCCCCATGGTTTAAGGTCCAGGAAACTGATCTTGTCTTAGTGTGTGAGATAATGAGATTTTAGGCAACCAATTCATAATTATGAAACTCACTGGAAGGTATATTAATCAGAATAGAAATTTCTTAATTTATACTAAGATCTGTAATTATCAGTGTCTGCTCTCACATCCTCTGGCCAAGACATTCTTTCTCTGTCAACAAGTCTATTACAGTTAAGAATTGCTTTGTGCGAAAGAAATCAGCACAAAGGTCTTTAAATGATAAGAATGGCTTTTGACCCAAGGCTCTGGCAATCTAAAGTTTTATCTTCACATTAATAATAGCTAATACTTATTGAACCATTATTTTTTCACATTTTATGAGATATATATGACTACTGTTTTATGAATAGAAACACTGAGGCATATATAATTAGTAAGTGGCTAAGCTAGGATTTAATCATATGAGGTCTGGCTTAATTGTCCAAGTTCTCAACCACTCTGCTATAGGGATATGAAGAGTCCCATATAGCTGGATCTAGTATATTGATTCTTTAGATGAGTAATGTTTTGTATTGAGATTGCTGGGCGAGTCGTTTCTTCCTCCCTACTTTTTTATGCTTCACTGGCTGGCTAATGTCTCTTTGTCTAAGACATTATTTCTTTAGATATGTTAATACATTCAATCATCAATCATGTTTCATTGACATTTGTCTGGTAGGTTTGGATACCTCTCCTTAATCCATTATCATTAAGTTATAGAGAGACGACAACTTGGAACTTTGTGGGTGGTATCTGTATTCAGAAATGTTATGTTTGGCTTTTACATTTTTTAAATGTTATTTGTTGCCATCAATTTAATATAGTGAGATTTCACATTTAAACAAAATTCAGATATTCAGGGCTTCTCTTTCAAAAAATCAGAAAAGTTACTGGGGAAGCCAGAACAACTTGATGAATGTAAAGTCATGGAAGCTCCATAGATACATCCAAACTCCCTGAGGGACCAAATTACTGGGCTGAGGGCTGTGGGGACCATGGTCTTGGGGGACATCTAGCTCAACTGGTATAACATAGTTTATAAAGAAAGTGTTCTACATTCTACTTTGGTGAGTAGCATTTGGGGTCTTAAAAGCTTGTGAGCATCCATCTAAGATACTCAACTGGTGTCACCCCATCTGGAGCAAGGCAGAATGAAAAAAAACTAAAGATACTGGGGAAAAAATTAGTCCAAAGGAATAATGAACCACAACTACCACAGCCTCCACCAGACTGAGTCCAGCACAACTAGATGGTGTCTGGCTACCAGCACTGACTGCTCTGAGAGTGATCATAATAAAGGGTCCTGGGCAGAGCTGGAGAAAAATGTAGAATGAAATTCTAACTCAAGGAAAAGAAAAAACAGACTTATTGGTCTGACAGAGACTGGAGAAACCTCAAGAGTATGGCCCCCCAGACATACTTTTAGCTCAGTAATGAAGTCACTCCTAGGGTTCACCCTTCAGCCAACGATTAGAGAGGCCCATAAAACAAAACGAGACTAAACGGGCACACTGGCCCAGGGGCAAGGATGAGAAGTCAGCAGGGGACAGAAAAGTTGGTAATGGGGATCCTAAGGTTGAGAAGGGGAGAGTGTTGACGTTTTGTGGGGTTGGCAATCAATGTTACAAAACAATATGTGTATTAATTGTTTAATGTAAAACTAGTTTGCTCTGTAAACCTTTATCTAGAGTATAATTTTTGAAAAATCAGCAAATTTAGAAATAATGGACTCACATTCCACATAGTGGCAATCTGCTAAAGCTATCCAGATTATTATATTCATTAGCACCACCTGCTTGATACCCTGAGGCATTTCAGTTAGCAACATTTGATATTTAATTTATTTAAAAGAAAACAATCACTGATATTGTTCCATGAAACTGTACAAGTTGTCATTAGCTACTGCTGAGTTGGCCTTACCCATGGTGTACTTACACACAACCAAAGGAAACACTGCCTGGTCCTGTGCCATTCCCATGAACTGTCGTTGATTAGACCAATGTGGTCCATAGGATTTTTACTGACTGATTTTCAGAAGTAGAGTGCCAGGCTTTTCTTCTAAAATTGAACATTAAAAAAAAAAAAAATTGTCAAATTTATTCCAACTCATGACGACTCCACGTGTGCAGAGTAAAACTTCTCTGTAAGCTTTTCAAGGCTGTGACCTTTCAGAAGCAGATTTCCAGCCCTGTCTTCCAAGGTGCCTTTTGGTGGGTTCGAACTGTCAACCTTTTGGTTAGTATTCAAGCTCTTAACTGCACCACCCAGGGACTCCTTGCTCTATTTTCTTCATGTTTACATAATATATTCTATAATTGTCATATAAACCAAAAAAAAAAAACAAACCTGTTGTTTTCGAGTCGATTCTGACTCATAGCAACCCTGTAGGACAGAGTAGAACTGCCCCATAAGGTTTCCAAGGAGCAGCTGGTGCATTCGAGCTGCTGACCTTTTGGTTAGCAGTCTAAGCTCTTAACCACTGTGCCACTAGGGCTCCATTTGTAATATAGAGTAATCTATAATTGTAGTGCATATTTATTTAAACAGTCTCCTACTAAAAAAAAAATAATTAAAATATATTTTTTAATGAGAAGCAGCTTATCGTAATTGTTAAGTGCAAGACTTTGAATCTCTGCTCTGCTCTTCTACTTAATAGCTTTGTGCCCTCAAGCAAGTTATTTCACTTCTCTGTGCCCCAATTTCCCTTATCTGTAATGTAATTATTTTAAAATGAATCTGCCTTACAGGGAAAGGATTAAGGGAAGTGCCTGATATACAATAAATTGTTATTAGACATTTTGTTTGCCACTACTGCACACAATAATGCAATAAAAATGCACCTTTTGGATATGTACAAATATTCCTCTGGGTCAGATTTTTAGAAGTAGAATTATTGAGTCAAAGATATGTGTCCTTTAAATTTTTCTAGATAGTACATTGGCAAATTATTCTCCAAAAGGTTCATTTCAATTAAACATCCATTAATAGTATATGCTCTAGTAAATATTGAGAATTACTTTTAAAAATTGGCCAATTTAAAGTTTGAAAAGTGACTTGCTTTTGTTTTGTTTGGCATTCCTCTTATATCTAGTGAGTCTGACTGTAGTAGTTATTTATCTCTGTGTAACAAATTACCCTACAAATCATATGCATGTAAAACTGGACAATGAATAAGGAAGATGGAAGAAGAATTGACGCCTTTGAATTGTGGCGTTGGCGAAGAATATTGAATATACCATGGACTGACAAAAGAATGAACAAATCTGTCTTGAAAGAAGTACAAACAAAATGCTTCTTAGAAGCAAGGATGGCGAGACAGCATCTTACATACTTTGGACATGTTGTCAGGAGGGATTAGTCCCTGGAGAAGATCATGCTTGGTGAAGTACAGGGTCAGTGGAAAAGAGGAAGACCCTTAATGAGATGGATTGACACAGTGGCTGCAACAATGGGCTCAAGCATAGCAACGATTGTAAGGATGGTTCAGGACCAGGTAGTGTTTTATTCTCTGGTACACAGGGTAGCTATGAGTCGGAACCGATGTGATGACACCTAACAACAACACAATAACAACAAATTACTCTAAAACTTAGCAGCTTAAAGTAACATTTAGTAATTCACATAGTTTGCAAAGGTCAAGAATCCAGGAGCAGCTTA
This sequence comes from Loxodonta africana, assembly GCF_030014295.1. Lineage (NCBI taxonomy): Eukaryota > Metazoa > Chordata > Mammalia > Proboscidea > Elephantidae > Loxodonta > Loxodonta africana. Next base: position 48,055,428 of record NC_087345.1, read on the forward strand.
TCTGGGTGGTTCTTTCTCAGGGTCACCCATGAAATTTCATTCAAGCTGTTGTCTACGAATTCATGGACTCTAGTATACAATTCTAAGCTCACACACATGGCAGTGGCCAGGAGATTTCAGTTCTTCACCACATGGACTTCTCCATAGCCCACCATAAGAGCTGTTCACAATATGAATTCTCTCACAGTAAGACAGAGGCATGGTCTTTCTATAAGCTAACATTAAAGGTGATACAACATAACATTTACAATTATTTCTTAAAAGCTAATCACTACGTCCAATCCAGTTCTATTCATTAGAAATGAGTCACTTAGCCCAGTCTACACTCAAGGGGAGGGAAAAGAAGCTTCCCATTTTGAAGGGAGTAACATCAAAGAAATTTGGGCATAATTTTAAAATCTCCACACTGAGCTTCTTTAATCCTTCTGTGAATTGCCTGTTGATATTCGTGACCTTTTTTTTTTTTAATTGAAGTTTTTAGGGCTCTACTACATATTAAAATCTAGAAGATTTAAGGCACTCAATTAGGGCACTCATACAAAACCAAAAAAACCAAGCCTATTGCCATCTAGTCAATTCCGACTCATAACAACTCTATATGATGGAGTAGAACTGCCCTACAGGGTTTCCTGGGTTGTAACCTTTATGGGAGAAGATTGCCAGGCCTTTTCTTCTGTGGAGATGCTGGTGGGTTCAGGCTGCCAACGTTTCAGTTAGCAGCCAAGTACTTCAACCATTGTGCCACCAGGGCTCCTTAGGTTTATGGCTACTGCTCAGATCCCTGCATCCCTTTAAGCACAGAGGAGGCGATTGTGAGGTCACAGGGTCACGCACATGTCTTCCTAACGTACACTCACACTTGCAAACATCGCTAGAACTACCAAATTCATGGTGGCTGTATCTCGAAAGGTTGCCGGAATGAGTCTTTCTCACAAGCCTACAGATCATTCCTTTAAACCCTAGTGAGAAGGATGTAGCCTGCAAACTTCTTTTCAGTTAGATTTGAATCACACTTAGCAGTTCTGGTATTCTTTCAGTCCAGCAGGTACTTTTAGTCATCAACAAATTCCATAATATCAAATCTCACAGAGAGATGTGGGCTCAGACCCCTGAACTTTGCAGAAAGCAACCAGATCCAGGTACAAACTCACCAATTTCTTCCCCAGAACACAAAGGGATAGCAAAAGTAGTTAACTTTTTTTCTTTTTAAAGAGCCCTGTGATATCCTTCCCTGTGGAAAATCATTTCAAGTGCAGGTGCTTCTTTTTAGTGATCTTAACCCTGATGATATAGTGGTTAAGTACTACAGCTGTTAACCAAAAGGTCAGCAGTTCAATTCCACCAGGTGCTCCTTGGAAACTCCGTGGGGCAGTTCTACTCTGTCCTATAGGGTCAGAATCGACCTGACTGCAATGGGTTTTTAGAGTGTTTTTTTTTTTTTTTTTTTTTTTGGTATATAGAAGGCTTATATGCTCTCTATACCTTCCATGTAGCTATATATTGACAAACTATTTACCTAATACTAAACAGTGTTTGGTATGATGGTTCTCAACTTCGCATTATTTTATGTTCCCTCCTGAATCAACAAGATTAGAAGTCTGCAAACTACATTTCCGAGATGCTTTACCAGCTAACTTTCTCTCAATTTCTGCCATTGAGAGAAGTGACAGAAGTGTGTAAAGTGGGAGGAGGCATGAGATTGCAAATATTGGCCCCAATACCATTTGAGTGCAGGCCTTACAGCATTTGCCTGGGGACAGCAATGCAGTTCTCATAAAAGTTGGGCAGAAAAGTTTCTTCATCATCTCATGAGCCACTGCTGGCTCCTGGGTTCCAACACAAGTACGGTAGTAGCTTCCTGGTCTTCTGCTTTGCTTCTCCATTCTCCATTCTTTCTAATACGCCTCCCGGCTTAAACTATTTAGTGTCTTTTATCCTGACTGGAGGCAAATAGTATCAGCATTTCTTTCAATGCCCATCCCTTATTTGTTAAAGGATTGTTCTGAATTTTAAAATTATTAGTCTTTAGTCTAATCACTAGTGCTTCAAGCGTTTATGAAAATTCTTGTCACTGGATTAAAATTATTTCCTTTCTTTATAAACTATGAAATGTAAGTCATTTCAGCCTGCACAATTTGTTCTCAGCCATTTGAGTGCTTTCAAATAGATTCCAAATTGAACATGCAAGAGTCATATAATTACCAAAAGAATACTGAATCAAGAAAATTGTGTTTCAAACCTTGTGAAGTTTAGCAAGTCATTTACTCTCTCCTGGACTCAGACTTCTTAGCAGTAAAATGAGACCTTGCGTAGATGAATCCTACAATTGTTTTTAGTCCCTAGTTTGTAATTTTTTCTATTTTATACATTAATTGAAAATAAGCTATAAATGAGTTATATTCATAGTCAACAAGGCCTAATATTTGTTCCACTCTATGCTAACATATGTCAATGAGCAAATGTATTTTTCTCTGAGTCTTGTGTTCTTCAGTAATATAACAAGAAATTTGGAATAGAGGTTATCTAAGTTTCTTACCGACCTAAAATTGTCTCTAATTCTAGTTTTGGCTCCGCTTCTGTTTTGAGTAATAATTAAATCATTGCATGGCTCTAAATCTCGGTTTTCCTATTCATAAAATTAAGATAACGTTTTCTTTACTGACGACCATATTGGAATTAAATGAGATATCAGAAACAAAAATACTTTGTGAAGTGTAAAGCACTACAACAAAATATTATGATTCTGTGATTTGCTCTAGCAGGTTGATGCACATCTGGGGTGTTTATAGACTCAGATGCACACATTTAATTTTATTGACGTATCTGTGTTTCACAATACTTTCTCTGAAGTTAAAGCAAGTGCTAGTAGTAGCCACCCTTCCATGGATCTGTCACTTTATCTCATTAGACTTAATAAAAGCCATGGCTACTAAGTGAAGAAATTCAGCCTATTATTTGGGATACAGATATCTGGCAACACCCAACCAACCAGCTATTCAAATACTGACTTTTAATTCATTAAAAGCCTGGAACCACCTGCTGAAATACAATAGCTAATCAGACACCTGATTCTGTCAGGCCTACAAAAACTTAAGAGTAACATTCTAAACCTTTTGGAGAATCAAAAGAACATCACAGAATCCTAGAGCTAAAATGGAATCTCTGCCTGCTGGGCTTTAACTAAACCACTCCAGATAAATAATTATTTCTTCTATGCTTAAAACCTATTAGAGAGGTTATTTCACAACCCATGACACTACCAACTTCCATTATTTAAAATGTTTTGTGAGAAAAGCCACATTCATTCAGATTTTTAGACATGGTCTTCTATTACCATGAGCAAACTTAAGACAGGAAAGAAATACAGAAGGTAGATATTCATTGGAGGAAAAAAAAAATTAAAAGCTCTGGAATTCAGTTTAACCACTTCTCCACTAGTTTTTTGGAGTTTTCAATATGAGGACCTGGACTATATGAAGAAGAACGGGGCATCAGGATTGGAGGAAGACTCACTAACAACCTGCGTTATGCAGATGAAACAACCTGGCTTGCTGAAAGTGAAGAGGACTTGAAGCACTTACTGATGAAGATCAAAGACCACAGCCTTCAGTATGGATTACACCTCAACATAAAGAAAACAAAAATCCTCACAACTGGACCAATGAGCAACATCACGATAAATGGAGAAAAGATTGAAGTTGTCAAGGATTTCATTTTACTTGGATCCCCAATCAACAGCCATGGAAGCAGCAGTCAAGAAATCAAAAGATGCATTGCATTGGGCAAATGTGCTGCAAAAGACCTCTTCCAAGTGTTGAAGAGCAAAGATGTCACCCTGAAGACTAAGGTGCACCTGACCCAAGCCATCATATTTCCAATCACCTCATATGCATGTGAAAGCTGGACAATGAATAAGGAAGACCAAAGAAGAGTTGACACCTTCAAATTGTGGTGATGGTGAAGAATATTGAATATACCACGGACTGCTAAAAGAATGAACAAATCTGTCTTGGAATAAGTGCAGCCAGAATGCTCCTTAGAGGCAAGGGTGGTGAGACTGCATCTCATATACTTTGGACATGTTGTCAGGAGGGATCAGTCCCTGGAGAAGGACATCATGCTTGGCAGAGTACAGGGTCAGTGGAAAAGGGGAAGACCCTCAACAAGGTGGATTGACACAGTGACTGCAACAATGAGCTCAAGCATAACAACGATTGTAAGGATGGCACAGGACTGGGCAGTGTTTCGTTCTGTTGTGTATAGGGTCGCTATGAGTCGGAACCGACTCGACGGCACCTAACAACAACAACAACACCTTCTATTATGTCTTGTTTTGGTGTGTCTTGTTTGTCCAAAGATTCTCACTCATGTTCAGGTCCCACCTTCTGCCCAGCTCTAAGTATATCTGAGTTTCTTGCTGTTGTTCAAACAAAATATGTTCTATGTCATATTATTTTGGGGCTTTTTCTCCCTTGGTTGAGAATGGTTGGTTTGAGTTAATCAGATAAACATAGAGTATAATAAGCTATTTAACATGTTATTTCCTCACAGATTTTCATGTAGGCGATGACAAATTGGCTCATAATCAAGTACCTATACATAATCCAGGATTTGGAACCTCAGCTCTGCTGTTCTTTTCATGTAGGCCCTGGGGAAAACTGGCTTTTACTGGCAGAGATGTGTATGATAATTACTCCAGTAAGCCAATTTAATCATTATAATGTGAAAAAGTAAAACTCTAGCCATAAGAATACAAGGTATCTGCATGCAACAATATTTTGTTAAAGATAATTTCCTCTTAAACTTATATTTAATGAGAAAATGAGGATGTATCATTATTACTCCCTCCATTTTATGGATCAGAAAACTGAAGCTCAGAGAGGTTAAGTAATTAACCCAGATTCTGTCTACTAGGAAGTGGCAAAGCTGTGATGTGGACCTTTGCTTATATAATTTCAAAAGCCATGCTGCTACACCCTATGGTATATACCCACACTTTTAGGAAGTTGTTGTTATTGTTAGGCACCTTTGAGCCACTTCCAACTCATAGAGACCCTATGTACCACAGAAAAAAAACACTGCCTGGTCCTGTGCCATGCTCACAATTGTTGTTATGCTTGAGCCCATTATTGCAGCCACTGTGTCAATCCATCTCTTTGAGGATCTTCCTCTTTTCTGCTGACCTTGTACTTTACCAAGCATGATATCCTTCTCCAGGGGCTGATCCCTCCTGATAATATGTCCAAAGTATTTAAGACCCAGTCTCACCATCCTTGCTTCTAAGAAGCATTCTGGTTGTACTTCTGCCGGGATAGATTTGTTTGTTCTTTTGCCAGTTCATTGTATATTCAATATTCTTCGCAAAGACCACAATTCAAAGGTGTCAATCTTTCTTCGGTCTTCCTTATTCATTGTCCAGCTTTCACATGCATACCATGCAATTGAAAATATCACGGTTTGGGTCAGGTGCACCTTAGTCTTCAAGGTGGCATCTTTGCTTTTCAACACTTTAAAGAGGTCCTTTGCAGCAGATTTGCCCAATGGAATGCGTCTTTTGATTTCTTGACTGCTGCTTCCATGGCTGTTGATTGTGGATCCAAGTAAAATGAAATCCTTGACAACTTCAATCTTTTCTCCATTTATGATGATGTTGCTCATTGGTCCAGTTGTGAGGATTTTTGTTTTCTTTATGTTGAGGTGTAATACTGAAGGCTGTGGTCTTTGATCTGCATTAGTAAGTGCTTCAAGTCCTCTTCACTTTAAGCAAGCCAGGTTGTGTCATCTGTATAACGCAGGTTGTTAATGAGTCTTCCTCCAATCTGATGCCCCGTTCTTCTTCATATAGTCCAGCTTCTGAGATTATTTGCTCAGCATACAGATTGAATAAGTATGGTGCAAGGATACAACCCTGACACACACATTTCCTGACTTTAAACCTTGCAGTATCCTTTAGGTTAGTAGTACCTACTAAAGCTAGAAGTCAGAAAAGCTTATATAACAAAGAGCCTTGAATGTCAAACTACACGAGTTTATGCTTAGAGCTGCAAGAGATTAGGAAGTATTCAAGCTGAGGAGGAGAGTGGTATTTTAGAAAGATTAGTTTTACAATCTTCACTGAAAGTGAAGAGGACTTGAAGCACTTGCTGATGAATACCAAAGACTGCAGGTTTCAATATGGATTTCACCTCAACATAAAGAAAGAAAATCCTAACAACTGAAAAAATAAGCAACATCATGACAAACGGAGGAAACATTGAAGTTGTCAAGGATTTCATTTTACTTGGATGCATAATCAACGTCTATGCTAGTAGCAGTTCTAGAAACCAAATGACGTAGTGCATTGGGCAAATTTCCTGCAAAAGACCCCTTTAAAGTGTTAAAAAGCAAAGATGTCACCTTGAGGACTAAAGTACATCTGACCCAAGCCATGGTATTTTCAATCACCTCATATGCATACAAAACTGGACAATGAATAAGGAAAATTGAAGAAGAATTGATGCCTTTGAATTAAGGTGTTGGGAAAGAGTATTGAATACACAATGGACTGCCAGAAGAATGAGCAAATCTGTCTTGGAAGCAGTACAGCCAGAATGCTTCTTAGAAGCAAAGATGGCAAGACTTTGTCTCACATACTTTGGAGATGTTATCAGAGGGGATGAGTCCCTGGAGAAGGACATCATGCTTGGTAAAGTAGAGGGTCAGCAAAAAAGAGGAAGACCTTTAATGAGATGGTCTGACACAGTGGTTGCAACAATGGGCTCAAGCATAACAATGATTGTGAGGATGGCACAAGACCAGGTGGTGTTTCATTCTGTTCTACACTACGTGTAGGACAGCAACTAAAAACAACAAGTTTTGTAATGCATTGGAGGAGGAAGACGATTGAGACATTGATGTAAAGGATTAAGAGGTTATGGCAAGATCTTGCTCTCTATTCTGTATATGCATGAGGTCATCTCAAATAATTTTGACATTGAATTGTCAGAAAGGGAGTTAAAACTTCCCTAATATGAAGAGAAAGGAGTCTGGCTGGTACAAGCAATTTTCAACAGGCTGCTATTCAAATCCACCCAGCCACTCCAAGAAAGAAAAGGCCTGGCAATCTGCTTCTGTAAAAATTACAGCCAAGAGAATCCTATGGAGCAGTTTTACTCTGAAACACTAAGAGTCGTAATGAGTCAGGGCCAACTTGTCGGCAGTTAACAACAACATGAAGAGAAGGTAGAAGTTCCTGGGTAACACCGATGGTTTGCACTTGATTGCTATTAGCCTAAAGACTGGTGATTCCAACCTACCCAGCTGCTTCTTGAATGAAATGGCCTGGAGAAATGCTTCCATAAAGATTAACAACAACCCCCCACCCTCCTCCCCCCCAAAAAAACACTGTTGCCAATAAGAGAGACCTTATAGGACAGAGTAGAACTGCCCCATAGGGTTTCCAAAGCTGTAAATTTTTATGGAAGCCAACTGCCACGTCTTTCTCCCTTGAAAATGCTGGTAGCTTTGAATAGTCGAAATTTTGGTTAACAGCCAAGCAATTTGAGCACTGCACCACAGCCGAGAAAACCCTATGGAGCAGCTCTACTCTGTAACACGTAAGGTCTCCCATGAATAGGAATTGACTTGACAGCCTCAGGTTTTGGTTAATATGAAGAGAAGTGCCCCTGGCAGGGCAAACAATTAAGTACTTGGCTACTAACCAAAAGGTTGGAGGTTCGAATCCATCCAAAGGTGTTTAGAAGGTAAGACCTGGATATTTACTTGAAAAGGATCAGAGGCATTAAAAAATTCTATGAGGTACAGGTCTATTCTGAAACACATAGGGTCATCATGAGCTGAAACCTCAATGGTTTGGTTTTGGTTTAACATGAAGAGAGGATGGATAGATGATTTACAGATCAACTAGGCTGAGAATGTATACACTTCTTTTTTTTTTTAATGCCTTCAAAAACAAAATTTTCTAACAATATGTGTTTCAAAACTGACCTTTTTATATCAACTCAATCACAGATTAATCATCTGATTGAGGATCATTCTTTCATTATCAGGTATAATGTGACATCTTCTATGTTGATTTTTGATACATGATAACCATGTCATAAGTTAATCTAAAAACATAAGAGAATACATCTCTTCTATGTATTTTGGCTGTGCTTCATATGAGCAAAAAGCCATTCTAATTATTTTCTACTAACAAAACTCATTTATACATCTTGTCTTTTAAAAATGTTAGAACAGCATAGATCATCTTTCTCCATGAAATTTCCTGTAGATTCAGGAAAGGGCTTATGTATTCTCAGAGGTTGTCAAAGTATAGTTTTCAGAAAACCAAAAAGCATGAGTCTCACATAAATCAATAGTGAGCACGTGTCAAAGATTCATTTAACTCATTAACGAGGGATCCAGCAGATGGTAAATCTAGTCCAAAGAGGATAGGAATAACTGCTATATACGGTGAATTAAAGACAAAATTATGAAATAAAATTATTAAATATAAAGTTAGTTGATGTCCTACAGGACAATAAAACCATAACTTTTTAGGGGTTGTCTTTTCTACCAAAAAGAAATCATTTATATCATTCCTGAACAAAGTCATTTGCAACTTGTCCTTACTTTACAATTTAACATCTAATTTCATGGAGTCTAGGTCTAAAAAAAAAAAAAATCTAGTCAATAGCAAATAGTAGGTCAAACAAAGTGTGCTCTTCCAGTACACTATATGATGATTAAAAGGTCAATACACCAGGAGGACATAACCATAATAAATGTTTATGCACCCAATGACAGGGCTCCAAAATACTTAAAACAAACTCTACCAACATTGAAAAGAAACATAGACAGCTCCACAATAATAGTAGGAGACTTTAACGTATCACTTTTAGTAGAGGACAGAATATCCAGAAAGAAGCTCAGTAAAGACACTGAAGATCTGAATGCCACAATTAACCAACTTGATCTCATAGACATATACAGAACACTTCACCCAACAGCAGCCAAGTATACTTTCTTTTCCAATGCACATGGAAGATTCTCCAGAATAGACCACATCTTAGGCCATAAAGCAAGCCTTAACAGAATCCAAATCTTCAAAATATTACAAAGCATCTTTTCTGACCATAAAGCCATAAAAGTAGAAATCAATAACAGAAAAGGCAAAGAAAAAAAAAAATCAAACACATGGAAACTGAAAAATACCTTGCTCTGGAACTACTGAGTTATAGAAGAAATTAAGGACGGAATAAAGGAATTCCTACAATCAAATGAGAATGAAAACACATCCTACCAGAACCTTGTGACACAGCAAAAGCAGTGCTCAGAGGTCAATTTATAGCAACAAATGCACACGTCCAAAAAGAAGAAAGGGCTCAAATCAAAACATTAACCCTAGAACTGAAACATAGAAAGAGAGAAGCAAAAGAAGCCCTCAGGCACCAGAAGAAAGCAAATAATAAAAATTTGAGTAGAATTAAATGAAATAGAAGATAGAAAAAAAATTTAAACAGTTAACAAGACCAAAAGCTGGTTCTTTGAAAAGATCAACAAAATCAATAAACCACTGGCCAAACTGACAAAAGAAAAACAGAAGAGGAAGCAAATAGCCCGAATAAGAAACGAGATGAGCAATATCACAACAGAACCAACTGAAATTAGAAAGAATCATAACAGAATACTGTGAAAACTGTACTCTAACAAATTTGAAAACCTAGAGAAAATGAACAAATTTCTAAAAACACACTACCTACCTAAACTAACACAAATAGAGGTAGAACAACTAAATAAACCTATAACAAAAGAAGAGATTGGAAAGGTAATTAAAAATTCCTAACACAAAAAAGCCAGGGCCCTTGATGGTTTCTACAAAATTTTCAGAGTTAACACCACTACTACTAGAGGCATTTCAGAGCATAGAAAAGGATGGAATAATCCCAAACTCATTCTATGAAGCCAGCATAACCCTGATACCAAAACTAGGTAAAGACACCACCTAAAAAAGAAAATTACAAACCAATTTCCTTCATGAACATAGACGCAAAAATCCTCAAAAAATCCTAGCCAATAGAATTTGACAACATATCAAAAAAAAATAATTCACCATGACCAAGTAGGGTTCACACCAGGTATGCAGGGATGGTTTAACATTAGAAAAGCAATCGATGTAATCCATCAATAAATAAAACAAAGACAAGAACCACATGACCTTCTTGATTGAGGCAGAAAAAGGCATTTGACAAAATCCAACAGCCATTCATGATAAAAACTCTCAGCAAAATAGGAATAGAAGAAAAATTCCTCAGCATAATAAAGGACATTTATATAAAGCCAATAGCCAACGTCATCCTAAATGGAGAGAGTCTGAAAGCATTCCCCTTGAGAATGGGAACCAGACAAGAATGCCCTTTATAACCACTCTAATGCAACATTGTGCTGGGTGTCCTAGCCAGAGCAATGAGTCTAGAAAAATAAATAAAGGATATCCAAATTGGTAAAGAAGTAAAAGTGTCTCTATCTGCAGATTTTCCACAGAAAACCCCCCGAAATCCACAAGAAAACTACTGGAACTAATAGAAGTGTTTAGCAGAGTATCAGGATACAAACTAAACGTACAAAATCAGTTGGATACCTCTACACCAACTAAGGGAACATCAAACAGGAAATCACCAAATCAATACCATTTACAGTAGCCCCCAAGAAGATGAAATACTTCGGAATAAATCTAACCAGAGATGTAAAAGACCTATACAAAGAAAATTACAAGACACTACTGCAAGAAACCAAAAGAGACCTACATAAGTGGAAAAACATACCTTGCTCATGGATAGGAAGACTCAACATTACGAAAACATCTATTCTACCCAAAGCGATCTATAGAAATAATGCATTCCAAATCCAAATTCCAATGGCATTTTTTAATGAGATGAAGAAACAAATCACCAACTTCATATGGAAAGGGAAGAGGTCCCAGATAAATAAAGCATTACTGAAGAAGAAGAACAAAGTGGAGGGCCTCACACTACATGATTTTAGAGCCTATTGTACTGCCATGGTAGCCAAAACTGCCTGGTGCTTATACAACAATAGATACATAGACCAATGGAGCAGAATTGAAAATCCAGATGTAAACTCATCCACCTATGAGCAACTGATAGTTGAAAAAGGCCCAAAGTCTGCTAACAGGGGAAAGACAGTCTCTTTAACAAATGATGCTGGCATAACTCGATACGCACCTGTAAAAAAAAAAAAAAAAAAATGAAACAAGACCCATACCTCACACTATGCACAAAAAACTAACTCAAAATGGATGGAAGTCCTAAATATAAAATTTAAAATGATAAAGATCCTGGAAGACAAAATAGGGACAATGCTAGGAGCTCTAATACATGGCATAAACAGAACACAAAACATTACTAACAATGCACAAACACCAGAAGAGAAACTAGACAACTGGGAGCTCCTAAAAATCAAACACTTATGCTCATCAAAAGACTTCACCAAAAAAGTAAAAACACAACCTGCACACTGGGAAAAAAATTTTGGTTACAACAAATCTGATCAGCACTTAGTCTCTAAGATCTAGAAGATACTGCAAAACCTCAATAACAAAAAGACAAATAAGTCCATTAAAAAATGGGCAAAAGATATGAACAGATACTTCACCAAAGGAGACATTCAGGCTGCTAACAGATACATGAGGAAATGCTCACGATCATTAACCATTAGAGAAATGCAAATCAAAATTACAATGAGATACCATTTCACCCCATCAAGGCTGGCATTAATCCAAAAACACAAAATAATAAATGTTGGAGAGGTTGTGGAGAGACTGGAACACTTATACGCTGCTGGTGGGGATGTAAAATGGTACAACCACTTTGGAAATCGATTTGGTGTTCCCTTAAAAACCCAGAAATAGAAGTACCATATGATCCAACAATCCCATTCCTTGGAATATATCCTAGAGAAATAAGAGTTGTCATCTGAATAAATACATGCACACCCATGTTCACTGCAGCACTGCTGACAATAGCAAAAAGATGGAAACAGCCTAGGTGCCCACCAAGGGACGAGTAAATAAGCAAATCATGGTATAGTCACACAATGGAATACTAAGCAACGATAAAGAACAGTGATCAATCCTCGAAACATCTTATACCATGGGTGAATCTGGAAGGCATTATGCTCAGTGAAATTAGTTAATTGTAAAAGAACTAATATTGTATGAGACCACTATTATAAGAACTGAAGAAAAGGTTTAAACACAGAAGAAAACACCCTTTGATTGTTACTAGGGTGGTACTCGAGGGAGAGGAGTATTCACTAAGAGATAGTAAACAAGAATTACCTTAGGTGAAGGGAAGGACAACATGTAATATACAGGAAGTCACCACAACTGGACTAAAACAAGCTAAGAAGTTTCCTGAATACAAGCAAACACTTCAATGGATAGAGTAGAAGGGGCAGGGGGCTGGGCACCGTGGTTTCAGGAGACTTCTAGGTCAACTGGCATGACAAAGTGTATTAAGAAAACGTTCTGCATTCCACTTTGGTGAGTTGAATCTGGGGTCTTAAAAGCTAGCAAGTGGCCATCTAAGATGCAGCAATTGGTCCCAACCCACCTGAAGCAAAGGAGAATGAAGAACACCAAGGAGTCAAGAAAAGTATTAGCCCAAGAGACAGAAAGGGCCACATAAACCAGAGCCTAAGACCAGAAGAACTAGATGGTGCCTGACTTCCACCAATGATCATCCTGATAGTAAACACCACAGAGAGTCAGTGGAGCAGGAGAAAAGTGAGGTGAAGAACTCAAATTCTAGTAAAAAGACTAGGCTTAATGGTTTGACTCGAAACTGGAGGAATCCAGGAAGACATGGTCCCCAGACTCAGAACTGAAACCATTTCTGAAGCCAACTGTTCAGACAAAGATTAGGCTGGACTGTAAGACATAAAATGATACTCGAGAGGAGAGTGCTTCTTAGCTCAAGAAGATACATGAAACTAAATAGCCAGTTCCTGTCCAGAGAGGAGATGAGAAGGCAAAAAGGGACAAGAGCTGGCTGAATGGACAGGGAAATCTGGGGTGGAAAGGAGGAGTGTGTTGTCACATTATAGGGAGAGCAACTAGGGTTACATAACAATGTGTGTATAAATTTTTGTATGAGAAACTAATTTGAACTGTAAATGCTCACTTAAAGCACACGCATACACACAAGCACATTCTTCCAGATAATAGAATAATCTTTAGAAGTGACTACTAGACAATGCTCCATTGTATCATTCAAAGAACAAGTCATCATTCATTTGCCTTATTTTCAAATTTGGGATAATTTTTCTTAACACCCTCTATCCTGGAATAAAAATAGTTAATGCTTGGGCTCGTGCTGTCAGCACTTTTCGTTCATTATTTCATTTTGTCCACAAAATGAAAGTTAATGAACATAAGCCTTTTTTATGAAACTCTGTTTCGTTGGGAAAAATTGTTAGATGGAAAGTCAGATAAAAAAGTTTGAATATTTTGAAGGTTATTGATGTACATAGTCAAATTCATTTCTAAAAAGGACATGCCAATTTATAGTACTGCTGTAGAGTATAAGTGACCATCATACTGACAGAGTTGAGCATCACCTTTGAAAAGAATCTGTCAATTTAAAGATGCAAAATAAAATCTTGTTTCCATTTACCTACATACAGCATTTGGTTCCCAGTGTAGTTGAACATTTGAACACGATTTGTTATTTTCTTTTAAAACTGTCTTTTGCTAATTTTTCTTTTTGGGTATTAGCGACTGTGTTTTTAGTTCCTGAAAACTTTTAATAACTGAGTGATATTAACTCTTTGTGTTTAATTCTGATTCATCAAAGCATTTGTCATAAATAATACTATTAGGCTATTTTACATGAAAATAATAACATCATAAATGAGACTTTCATTTGTGCTAACATGAAACTCAATACAAGATTATACTAATAAAGATCTAATGTTTCCTCTTCTTCCAATAAAACTCTTCTGTTGAAAAAAATGTAATACCACATATATACATAAACAATGTCAATAAGAGTGGGGAACCAAAACTATAGGGAACATTACGAGGATATTTGTAAATGTAAAATCCTTTGCAAATTGACTGTAATCATTATCTTAATAAGTAAACTGTATAGCTTTAGGGGATTATATTTTGAACATTTTAGCATTACCTGGGCAATCTTACATAATAGCTTAAATCATTTTTTTTGTGTGTGATCTTCTTGTAAAATAAAATCTAGAACGGAAACTCAAGTATACTTAAGATTATACAATATGTTGCATGCAAAGCTTGTATTTATCCATAAACATGTTTTCATTGATGCCATAAAGTTGATTGTAAAACATAGCAACCCCATGAACCACCCCATAGCATTTTCTTGGCTACAGTGTTCATGAAAGCAGATTGTCAGATGTTTCTCCCTCAGAGCCACTGGGTGGGTTTGAACTGCCAACCTTTCAGTTTATAGCTTAAGGTTACACCTCTAGGGCTTGGTACCACTGCCATAGATCCTTTTAAAAAATTAATTTAAAAAATTGTCTTGTGAGAATAGAAAAAAGATAACTGAATTATAACATTGGTATTGCAATACTCTATGACTATTTTTTGGATCTACAAACACAAGATGGGCTCAAACATCAAAGATCATGGATATGGCACCTGTTACATAAGGTATATACCTACCGGTAATACATAAGGTAGCCATGAATCAGAGCCAGCTCCAGGGGCAACTAATAACATACACACATGCACACATATACACATAAATGTAAGTATACGGAGCCCTGATGGTGCAGCGCTCAGGCTGCTAACTCAAAGGTCTGCAGTTGGAATCCACTAGCTGCTGCTGGGAAACCCTGCGGGGCGATTAGTTGCACTCTGTCCTGTAGGGTCCCTATGAGTCTGAATCGACTGCACAGCAATGGGCTTGTTTTTTTTTTTTTCGTATATATACTGGCAACAGCAAAAAATACATACGCATATATATTTTTTTTATATATGTATACATATATATATGTAGGGTCGCTATAAGTCACAATGACTCGAAGGCAACAGGTTTGGTTTGGTTTTGGTTTTTATACATATGCATACACAAATACATACACAGGGAGCCTTGGTGGCACAGTGGTTAAGAGCTCGGCTGCTAAGCAAAATGTCGGCGGTAAGAATTCACCAGCTCCTCCTTGGAAACCTTATGGGGAATTTTTACTTTGTCCTGTAGGGTCGCTAAGAGTCGGAATCGATTACACGGCAATGGGTTTGGGTTTTTATATGTACACACCCATATATATAATGTAATATATTTACATATTTAGTACAGAGACCTAAAGAGTATTTTTGATAGTAAATAGAAAGTAGTTTCATATAAATATATAAATATAAAATTTATATTTTGGGGAGTCGGGGTGGGGAGCTCCCAAAGAAAGTGTGAGCCCTTCAAGTTCCTTGCTAAGGCCCAGAAAACCATTGGCGTGAGGCCTGACTCAGAGTGAACCTACAGCCCATTGGTTTCCTCCTGCTCCCTCCCTCTGTCTGATGCCAATAAGCAGAAGCTGGAGGACGCGAAATCCCAGGAAAATATCCTGGGAAATTACCTGGAGCCCTAGATTTCCCACGGCGCCGCCGAGCCCTGGGGTCCCTCAGCCGAGCGCTGGGGCGCCGCACTGGCGTCCAGTCGCCAACTCTGTCTTGGCTCCCGGGTCGTGGTTTGGAGCTTTTTTAGGACGAAGTGAAACCCTCTACCCACGCCCCTCATCCCCAGACCTCCACCCCACACTTTGAATTCTATGAAATCCCGTAGGTGCATCCTATCTCGCTTTACGGGTTGAGGGTGCGAGGTGGCAGGAGCAAACAGTTTGCTTTTTCCTCTAAAATTCCCGAGATCCTAATAAAAAACCCAATGCCGACTAGTCGATTCCGACTCGCGATCCTATAGGACAGAGTAGAACTGTCCCATAGAGTTTCCAAGGAGCACCTAGTGGATTTGAACTACGAATTTTTGGTTAGCAGCCGTAGCACTTAACCACTACGCCACTAGGGTTTAGTTAGGGTTTCTAACAGCCCAGTAAATGCCAAAGAATCGGCTGGGGTCTGTGTAAACGCCGCCGAAGTTGGACACAAACCGCAGCTGGCTCTTACACCCGTGATGTGGCCAGTTAGCCTTTGGTCCTTAAGGTCCTTCAACTCTTAGAAGACGAATTTGAGAAGTGTGGAGGAGGAGTGTTAGCGAAGGTAAGGAAAAAAAAAAAAAAAACGTTGCGGTCGAGTAAGTTTGGGGGAGGCAAGGTAGCTCTTAACGTCAAGAACTCATGAGCTAAAAACTTCAAATAGTCTGTGAGTCCACCTCGATCCAGTCTCCAGCTTCCCTCTTTCTCACTACATTTTACAAGGCTGACACCCCGGGCAGGCAGAATTTTTGGCCCTCACTCACGCTTGCCATGATCGGATTGCTTTTCACAAACAGGAGCTGGCAGGGAGGTGGGGGTATTTACTTTTAATCTTTTTATGTGTGCTCCGTTCACCTTGTGTGGTAGGGTGTGGAAGGCGGGGGAGGGGGGTTTCCAAATCGAGTGAAATTCCCATTCCACGGGTATTACCATGCCTATGAAGCTGGCAGTTCTCGAAGTTTAGCAAATCTGCAAATAACTACAAAACACAATAGAGCATCCCCTCCCTTCCTCTCTCTCTCTCTCTGTTTTCTTTTCCTGCTTCCAAACGCCTTCTTGGAGGCTGAGGGTGAGCTTGGGCAGGTCTCCAAAGGTGCAGCAGGCACAACAATCCTGCAGTTCAAAGTTAAGCACCAGTTGCACAACTTTAGCAGCTGTCTTAGCTGGCTACTAAGGAGCTGAAAGCAAGGGACGTCCGAGGGAGTGAAGAGCCAAGTTTCCAGCCCACCGTCAAATCCAAATACCCTCAACCTCACCTCCACCCCCACCACCGGAAACTTTACAGTCCTGTAACTCGCCCGCATAGCAGGCCATGGCTCCCTTTGGAAGAAACTTGCTAAAGACTCGGCATAAAAACAGGTAAAGTCAAGCGTGTGTGTGCGCGTGTGTGTACTGGGGAGTCCACGTGTGAAAATATGTGCTTCCTTGCTGTTTGATTCTCATGAAAACTACTCTTGTGAGAACAAAGCTCCCAAGAGTTAGGTCTTGTATGAATATGCAGCTCATGAGAATATTGTTCTAGTATCTTGATTTCAGGTGGTCAGGCAAGCATTAGAGAAAAGAAAGAATGAAGAATGATTCTTTTTACTCCTTTTTTTTTTTTCTTTCTTTTTTGCCAGCCCTGGTTCCACAGCTAGCACCATCAACTATATCTCTTTTTGTCACTCTGAACATTTCAGAGTAGTAGGATGGCATTTTGCTTGGCAGAACTTTACTATATTACAAAAAAAAAAAAAAAATTACAGGAAGGGTTAAAAGTCTTAGTGAAGATATAACTAGAATTCATAGCCACTAATGAAATACACAGTTGCAGAGACCATGCTTGGGGTACTCTGGGAGAGGGACATTCATGAAATCTGGAAAGTTCCCAAAAGTGAAAATACTGAGACTTGATATGAACTGATTCTTTAGAAAATCTTCTGGAAGTATAGGTGGTTTTAGGGACTAAATGACGGCTAAAATAGCTGTTCTCCTTAATTATCATTTTACTTTGATTTGCTATTTCAAGTCTGCAGTGCCCGTAGTGTAAATAAATGTATTTTAAAAACATACACGCACACATTTTTCTTGAGCCAATATGTGTTTCAGTCCTATTAAATATTTTACCAGTACCTGAAATGTTACATTTTTAAACCAAAAAAAATATGAGCATGATTTCAGACATAGCCTTTACTTTCTGAATGTGTTTATTTTGGCATCGGGGCTTTCCCATTAGTCTTCTCTCACGTTTGTACTCTTCCTTGTTTGTACTTGTCATAATTTACTCACTGTAAATTTAAAAAGCACACAATTACATGGTAGGAAATGATATAATTATTTTAAAGTGCCTGCATGACAATACAGGGTGGTATGACTTTAACAAAAATCTCTGCTTTATTTTGTGGGCGAATTTCTATTTTAATTTTTTAACTCATTTCCAGATCTATTCCTGATTTCCTTATGAAACTAAAATGATAATAATATATACTGTAAAGCTTTCTAAACCCATTTTATTTGCTAATATTTTGATAATGTATCGCAAATGTGGTATTTCTGGCAATTAGTACAACTATCTGTGTGTTGGAGTCCTGGTGGTACAGTGGTTAAGAGCTCAGGCTGCTAACCAAAAGGCTGGCTGTTCAAACCCACCAGCTACTCCTTAGAAACCCTATGGGGCAGTTCTACTTTGTCTTACAGGGTCCCTTTGAGTTGGAATCAACTCAACGGCAATGAGTTTTTTTTTTTTTTTTTAATCTGTGTGTTAACAAAATACAGTGGTTTGAGTATTAAAAAAAAAAGTTACTGATGGTTATCAAATACAGTTTTGTGTTTTAATGGTGACAGTACTAAACAAACAAACAAAAAAACCAGAAGACCAAAAAACAAGCAAAAACAAAAACCCATATTGCTCTTTAAAATGATTATTCAGTAGCATTAATTTGAAGTATGTTGGTTTAAATGCTATCAAAATGTATGAAAAATTACTTTGGAAAAGTTCATGATTTTAAAAACAAGTTATGATGTCATACTGATTTTTGTGAATATTATCCCTGTAGTTGTATCCCTGTAGTTCTGGGTTTTTTTTTTTTTTTTTTGAGCAATTCAGGGATTCTGCCATTAGTATGAAAAATAACAGTGCAACAAAACTTTGCATGCGCTCCAGTGAGTTCCCCTCAGAGAAGTCCATTCTCCGTTTTCATCACTTCTGTTTCGCCACAGCACTATCTATAAGTAAAACTAACTTTCATTCGCAAAAGTGAGTATACAGGCCTTTTTTTTTAATATGATATTTTCTGTGTAAAATGATAAAAAAAGATAGAATAATAAAAAAAAGGGAAGTTTAATAGTATTTCTCGGAGGAAATGAGATGCTGCTTCTGAAGCTGATGCTTTATTATAATCACAAGTATTTTGGTGAAGGCGGCCGTAGTGAGAGTATATTAAGTTGTTGTAATAACTGAGATTCCTTTACAGATTTGCATTTGTCCAGTTCTTTAGAAAAATGTAAACCACATTGAGGTGGTTGAGGACATAAAAATATGGGTCTTTCAAACTAAACAGTGAGTAAACCACATGGTGTATTGAGGTAGAATGGATATGTATTTATTATTTCAGCGCTTAGTATTACTACACGGGAGGCTTTTTTTTGTTTTTTAACCTCCTAAGAGGTAAAAATATAGATGAACCTTAATTACACCATTGACATTAACCATTCCAATGCCGTTAACTTTATCCATTTTGTTTACAGTGTTCCATATGATTTAAATAATTGCACCCTGACATATGAAGATTAAATATCTTTCCTTAAATGTGATTGATGGTGAAACAGTTATCTGATAAGAACCAATGCATTCTTCAAACGTGTAGTATAAACTACATTGTAGGATGTCCATAAGGGAAGAGTTTGAGTAATATGTGTGCATCCCTTGTATATACCTTATACAATTAAAATAACTATTTCAGTATAATTGTATTTTTATTAACAGGAAAAAATACAGATTTCTAGAGAAAATACTGGGGATTTGAGAGCATATAATTTTGAGAAAGTTTGTTTACTGGACTTTTCCTTATCATGTTCACTATTGGAGTAATAATTAATCATCCAAGATTAAACCTTATGAGCTAGTTCTATAAGCATTTCAAAATACATGGATATTTGAGAGCTTTTAAGACACGGAACAAAAATGAAAATTCAAATGTGAGGCATAAAAACATTTAGAAAGAACGCACTATAATGTCAGAAGGCCATGTCTGTCTAGTCACCATTGAGTTCTCACTCCCAGGATGGTGTCTAGCATGTGGTAGACCTGCAATACAGATGTTTATATAATTTTGAAAACTAAAATTATAATCTGTACTCAAACTAGAAACATAGTAATTTTGAAATTAATTTATTATCTATTCATCATGTTATGTTAGCTGTTACCTAGTAAAAGCTAATGCTTTATGAAGTATCGGTTGACATTTAATATAATCAAAACCTAAGAAGAATCTGGAAACCAAGCTAATCTCACTTTAGCAGATAATCTTTCCTAAATTTTAAGAAGCCTTTAGTTCAAAGTTTTGGAAAACGGCCTTTGGAAAAATTGATAATAATGTCTGGTCACAAAATATTATTGTATTTGGACATAAAAACTTTCTAGATGTTTCATTTTAAGCTTTTGTATAAAAAAGAAATCAGGCCAACTTAAAATCCTTTATGTTTACGAACAGAGTTAATGTTTTTTCGATTTTTCCAATTGTGATAAGATTTAATAGTAAAAAAATAGATTAGAATACAGTGTAACTGAATTGAACAATATTAAAACCAGTCCGGAATAATCACAAATGCTACTGAGAAAGGTGAAGCTTGACTGCATATGTTGGTTAAGATTCTCATAACCAAGAGTACCCTTACACCAGGAAGAGGGCAGTTTTCAGAAGACCTGTTGGTCTCAGGAGGTGGATTGTTTACTTTGGTTTCAGAATAATGGAATGTTCTGTGACTGAATCCCAAAGATTGATGCATATCTTTTTAAGCAGGTTTTTGTTCAGTATAACAAAGGAAAATGTTAGACAGACTAGAATTTTTTTGAAAAACGATTCAATTTTAAAGCATACAGATTTTGAAAGTGTTTTCTAAAAGTAGCTAGGTAGGCGTTGTTTCTCACATGAAAGCCAAAGAAACACATAATGAAGCACCAATTCTCTTGGTATTCATATGGACATTCCATAATTGAATTTAGATTGTTAACATATTTAGGTATCTGGATAAGTTCCATTTTTGAATGTAATCATGTATATATTTGAGTCTATTTCCAAGGTAATTGTTTTAAAAATTAATATTGTTAAATAGTAATTGGGGACTTATTAACAAGTTCAGAAAGCTGCAATGTTACTATGAATCTTTTGGAATATTTGGTTAGCAACGTGGTTCCTTAGGTGTTTTCATTGATAAAACTTGGGGGCAGAGGATTGTTTTGACCTTTTACCAACCTTTCTAGAAGCAGGAAATTGTCATAATGAAGCAGTGTCCCATATATTTTTCAGAAAGACAAAATTAGAATTTTTCTTTTAAGTGATTTGTAAAAGAAAATTCACAATGAGTATGAAAGGATCAAATACAGTAAGTAAGACCTATGTAATTATTGTCATAGTACTATTCAATCATCATTTCGATTTTTCTGTGTCTTTAGTCTCAAAGATTAAAAAATCCATCCCAGGTGATAATAGGCATCGTCATAAGGACAACTCGAAATTAAAATGCTCCAAAACATGCACTCCTATTGGGTATGTTAGAAGTAAGCATTACAGCTCTATTATTGTATGTCAAAAATGGGTATTAAAATTTGCTTTTGAATCGATGAGAATATATCTGAACGAGTTTTTGAAAGCCAAGTGCATTATATTACCTCCATAAGTACATCATACCATGATGGGTTCATCAGAAGGAAGAATTGCGTTTTGCGATTAGGGTAAAAGTTGCTAACAGTCATGTATTCCCTCCGGAGTTAGGAGTATGGTAATTTATGAATTCCACAAAATGGAAAATTATCATATATTGTTTTATGTAATCTTTCAATAAAGATTTAAAATCCCAAATTGGATTGAGAAATGTCAGTTTATTTGAGTATGTAAATCTTCGTAGTTCCCAGGAGTTCCTAAAAGAGATTTCCCCTCATGATACCTGGTAACTTAAGTAGTTATTCACTGGCAGCAGACAGCCCATTAAGAACAATGACTGGAATGCTTTTTCCCTGGCAAAAAGATCCCAGGAATAGTGGCAGTGGTGAGACAGAGCTCCGGGTTAAAACCTGATTTGTTACTCAAAAAGCCATAAGCCAACTTAAACTCCACTCATAAGGTCTTGTGTTATGTGCTCCCATACAAAGTAGGACACATGTCAAGGAGAAAAGTCCTTGAACAGATTTTAGAAGAAAAACAGAAAAAGTTTGAAGCTAGTTACCAATTTTATTTAGACCACACCTTTATTAGCCGAACCACATGACTTGGAAAGTTTTGATGTTATCTAATTGGTATGTAGTTCCAAGATATCTGATAATAGCCCTAAATAATTCACAGAAGTATGGCTCTATTTTGTTGATTTTTACTTTAAGTTCTGAAAATGGAAAAAAAAAATTGAAGTGGGGTACATGTTTATCTCTTTCAGGTGTATGTGGATACCAGTCCTTGACAAGGAACCTCTTTGTCCCTAGCATATTGGCTTTCTGAAATGAGGCACTGTGTTATCTACACTGTGTATCTGCCAAAGGAAAAATTCAGCATACTTCTGTGTTTTAATGTTCTTTAACGTATACTTGCTTAAGGAGTCTTCATGACGTTCTTTTGGCAAAACAGCCGTGATTTCTTAAGAGTTAATTATTTGCTATTTTTTCATAGATTTTGATTCAATTACTGTTGACCCTGCTTTTATACTATACCTTCTAAAGAGAGTTTGCATGTTTGTTGGTTAGAATTGAAAGGAATAGCCAAGCAATTACTAACATGAGTGCAAAGTGATCACTTCATGTGAATGGAATAGAGCCTTGGGAAGAAGTTTAGCACTGGCAATGATGAGCAAGATATTTCAAGAATAAGAATGATCAATGTGTATTAAATATGCTGGCAGATAAGAAAAATTATCCTCACAGGTTTACACTGCAAGCTGGAACGCCTTCCGTTTTCACAAATAAAATGACATAAGCTTTCTATTAAAAAAAAAGAAAAAAAAATTCTCATTGAGTATAGATAGACTGAAAGCAAGAACCTTAAGTGCTACGATCATTTCTAGATAATAACTGCTTGTAGTAATACTTGGCTGAAAATAGGCGCTCAATAAGTATTTGTTGATTGAATAAATAAATTCAACAAATATCCACCAAATACAGCTGGTCCCCAAACACAGCACCTGGACCAGCATAGCAGATAAGTAAAAGTTTCTTGAACGGATGCATGGGTAACCTAAAGAATGAATCCATGAGTACAGGAGAATCATCGTTCCTGCTCCTGGGCTCAGCTCATCCTTCCTTTCACATGGCAAGGGGCCACATTGGACATATAGGTACCGTAGAGACTTTATCAGTCTTATAGTAGAAACCAAGCCAAGGAACAGGATTACTCACTCTTTTTCCAGTGTTGTTGTTAGTTGCCATTGAGTTGATTCTGACTCATGGCAACCCCGAGTATAACAGAACAGAACTTTGCCAGGTCCTGTGCCATCATCATGCTTCTTGATATGTTTGAGTCCATTGTTGCAGCTACGGTATGGTGCCTCCAACCGAGGGGTCTCATCTTCCAGCACTATAACAGACAGCTATCTGTTTGGTCCATAAGGTTTTCTCTGACTGGTCTTCAGAAGTAGATTTCCAGACCTTTCTACCTAGTGATTCCTAGTTTAGAAGGTCTGCTTAAACCTTTTCATCGTGGTTAACCTTGTTGGTATTTGAAATACCAGTGGCATAGCTTCCAGCATTATAGCAACACACAAGCCACCAAAGTATGACAAACTGGCAGACTGTTCTTACTTCCCTTGTGCCCCTTGAGCACAGACCCCGTATGACTATCAGAAAGACTTGGCAGATGTCAGTGGATAGTTACTATAGACCCCACTGTTGAATGTGGAGCATTTCCCTTTTCTTATGAGTTATAAGAGAAGAAAAGAGAGAGAGAAACAGAAAGAGAGAGAAGGGGGGACCATTTTTGACACATGATTCTCTTCTATGATTGGGTTTTTTTTTTTTTTTTTCTTAAGGAGAGTTTATGCTCTTTGTGTGAAATTATTACAGTTTATGAGGCAAAGGGAATATATTAGAAATAGGTAGAAAAAATATCTTGGCTTGTATTCCAGCTTTATAATCACATAAACTGTAAGTCATATCCCAGCTGTGCCGTTATTAGCTGTGTGCCTTGGGGCAAATATTTACTCTTTTTTAATACAGCAACAATAATCATAGCATGTATAACTTGGCAAATCCAAGTTATACATGTGTATAATAATACAGAATTATGCGTAAAAAAATAGTTACTCAGGCCACTCAGAGGTCTTGGAAGGGGATTGTACAAATAAGGGAATCTCACTGGTGCTTTAGGCTTCGTTAGCTTCCTGGTAGACCCTCCTCTGCTGACATTCCTTATAATAGTACGTGCCAGGCACTGTTCTAAGTGATTCACATATACCAAATAATTTAATCCTTAAAGCAACAGTATGAAAAAGGTACTTATTATTTTTCGTGTTTTACAGATGAGGCATCTAAGGCACAAAGCAGTTAAGAAATTAATAAGTGGTAGAGCCAAGATTTGAACCCATGACTTTAACTGTTACTCTGTAAGACCCATTGAGGATTTAGTTTTCTCATCTGTGAAATAGTTAATCTCAGACCACCAAATATTTGGATTAAATCTTATTTTGTAGAAACAATTTAGCACAGTGCTAGGTCCATAGTATATGCTCAATAAATATTTATACTCTGTTCAGACCTGTTAGATTCAAAATGCTGTGAAGTATATCTGTATCTTTAAAGTTTAAAGGTTTTGGTATTTTGGCATTTGGGGCTTTGAAACCTTCAGTTCGAGTCACTAGAACTTCCTTATCACCTCTGATCTCTTTTTTCCTCCTAGATATAGATTATAGGTTACTGAATGTAATTGGAAATAAGTCTACAAATGTACAGAAGACCCTTTTGAATTTGATGAAATATTTGATTTCTGTCAGCTTTTAGGTTTAATCCTCACACTTCTTTTGAGTCAAAATTATGAGCCAATTAGTGATTTTGCAATGTATAGTATCATGTAATTGAAGGGATATTTCCATATGTGTCTTTTTTGATTTTTGATAAATGAAAGGTCACATGATTTAAATACTTTAGTGTTATCTTTATCCTATAAAATGGGAGACTGAATTCAATATTTTTTTTAATAACTTTTATTAAGCTTCAAGTGAACGTTTACAAATCCAATCAGTCTGTCACATATAAGTTTACATACATCTCACTCCCTACTCCCACTTGCTCTCCCCCTCTTGAGTCAGCCCTTTCAGTCTCTCCTTTCGTGACAATTTTGCCGGCTTCCCTCTCTCTCTATCCTCCCATCCCCCCTCCAGACAAGAGTTGCCAACACAATCTCAAGTGTCCACCTGATATAATTAGCTCACTCTTCATCAGCGTCTCTCTCCCCCCCGCTGACCAGTCCCTTTCATTTCTGATGAGTTGTCTTCGGGGATGGTTCCTGTCCTGTGTCAACTGAAGGTCTGGGGAGCATGGCCGCCGGGATTCCTCCAGTCTCAGTCAGACCATTAAGTTTGGTCTTTTTATGAGAATTTGGGGTCTGCATCCCACTGATCTCCTGTTCCCTCAGGGATCCTCTGCTGTGCTCCCTGACAGGGCAGTCATCGATTGTGGCCGGGCACCAACTAGTTCTTCTGGTCTCAGGATGATGTAGGTCTCTGGTTCATGTGGCCCTTTCTGTCTCTTGGGCTCTTAGTTGTCGTGTGGCCTTGGTGTTCTTCATTTTCCTTTGCTCCAGGTGGGTTGAGACCAATTGCTGCATCTTAGATGGCCGCTTGTTAGCATTTAAGACCCCAGACGCCACATTTCAAAGTGGGATGCAGAATGATTTCATAATAGAATTATTTTGCCAATTGACTTAGAAGTCCCTGCAAACCATGTTCCCCAGACCCCCGCACTTGCTCCGCTGACCTTTGAAGCATTCATTTTATCCCGGAAACTTCTTTGCTTTTGGTCCAGTCCAATTGAGCTGACCTTCCATGTATTGAGTGTTGTCTTTCCCTTCACCTAAAGCAGTTCTTATCTACTGATTAATCAATAAAAAACCCTCTCCCACCCTCCCTCCCTCCCCGCCTCGTAACCACAAAAGTATGTGTTCTTCTCAGGTTTACTATTTCTCAAGATCTTATAATAGTGGTCTTATACAATATTTGTCCTTTTGCCTCTGACTAATTTCGCTCAGCATAATGCCTTCCAGGTTCCTCCATGTTATGAAATGTTTCAGAGATTCGTCACTGTTCTTTATCGATGCGTAGTATTCCATTGTGTGAATACACCACAATTTATTTACCCATTCCTCCGTTGATGGACACCTTGGTTGCTTCCAACTTTTTGCTATTGTAAACAGAGCTGCAGTAAACATGGGTGTGCATGTATCTGTTTGTATGAAGGCTCTTGTATCTCTAGGGTATATTCCTAGGAGTGGGATTTCTGGGTTGTATGGTAGTTCTATTTCTAACTGTTTAAGATAACGCCAGATAGATTTCCAAAGTGGTTGTACCATTTTACATTCCCACCAGCAGTGTATGAGAGTTCCAATCTCTCCGCAGCCTCTCCAACATTTATTATTTTGTGTTTTTTGGATTAATGCCAGCCTTGCTGGTGTGAGATGGAATCTCATCGTAGTTTTAATTTGCATTTCTCTAATGGCTAATGATCGAGAGCATTTTCTCATGTATCTATTGGCTGCCTGAATATCTTCTTCAGTGAAATGTGTGTTCATATCCTTTGCCCACTTCTTGATTGGGTTGTTTGTCTTTTTGTGGTTGAGTTTTGACAGAATCATGTAGATTTTAGAGATCAGGCGCTGGTCGGAGATGTCATAGCTGAAAATTCTTTCCCAGTCTGTAGGTGGTCTTTTTACTCTTTTGGAGAAGTCTTTTTTTTAGATGAGCATAGGTGTTTGATTTTTAGGAGCTCCCAGTTATCGGGTTTCTCTTCATCGTTTTTGGTAATGTTTTGTATTCTGTTTATACCTTGTATTAGGGCTCCTAGGGTTGTCCCAATTTTTTCTTCCATGATCTTTATCGTTTTAGTCTTTATGTTTAGGTCTTTGATCCACTTGGAGTTAGTTTTTGTGCATGGTGTGAGGTATGGGTCCTGTTTCATTTTTTTGCAAATGGATATCCAGTTATGCCAGCACCATTTGTTAAAAAGGCTATCTTTTCCCCAGTTAATTGACACTGGTCCTTTGTCAAATATCAGCTGCTCATACGTGGATGGATCTATGTCTGGGTTCTCAATTCTGTTCCATTGGTCTATGTGTCTGTTGTTGTACCAATACCAGGCTGTTTTGACTACTGTGGCTGTGTAATAGGTTCTGAAGTCAGGTAAGGTGAGGCCTCCCACTTTCTTCTTCTTTTTCAGTAGTGCTTTGCTTATCCGGGGCTTCTTTCCCTTCCATATGAAATTGGTGATTTGTTTCTCTATCCCCTTAAAATATGACATTGGAATTTGGATCGGAAGTGCATTAAATGTATAGATGGCTTTTGGTAGATTAGACATTTTTACTATGTTAAGTCTTCCTATCCATGAGCAGGGTATGTTTTTCCACTTAAGTATGTCCTTTTGAATTTCTTGTAATAGAGCTTTGTAGTTTTCTTTGTATAGGTCTTTTACATCCTTGGTAAGATTTATTCCTAAGTATCTTATCTTCTTGGGGGCTACTGTGAATGGTATTGATTTGGTTATTTCCTCTTCGGTGTTCTTTTTGTTGATGTAGAGGAATCCAAGTGATTTTTGTATGTTTATTTTATAACCTGACACTCTGCCAAACTCTTCTATTAGTTTCAGTAGTTTTCTGGAGGATTCCTTAGGGTTTTCTGTGTATACGATCATGTCATCTGCAAATAGTGATAACTTTACTTCTGCCTTGCCAATCCGGATACCTTTTATTTCTTTGTCTAGCCTAATTGCCCTGGCTAAGACTTCCAACACGATGTTGAATAAGAGCGGTGATAAAGGGCATCCTTGTCTGGTTCCCGTTCTCAAGGGAAATGCTTTCAGGTTCTCTCCATTTAGAGTGATATTGGCTGTTGGCTTTGCATAGATGCCCTTTATTATGTTGAGGAATTTTCCTTCAATTCCTATTTTGGTAAGAGTTTTTATCATAAATGGGTGTTGGACTTTGTCAAATGCCTTTTCTGCGTCAATTGATAAGATCATGTGGTTTTTGTCTTTTGTTTTATTTATGTGATGGATTACATGAATGGTTTTTCTGATATTAAACCAGCCTTGCATACCTGGTATAAATCCCACTTGATCAGGGTGAATTATTTTTTTGATGTGTTGTTGGATTCTATTGGCTAGAATTTTGTTGAGGATTTTTGCATCTATGTTCATGAGGGATATAGGTCTATAATTTTATTTTTTTGTAATGTCTTTACCTGGTTTTGGTATCAGGGAGATGGTGGCTTCATAGAATGAGTTGGGTAGTATTCCGTCATTTTCTATGCTTTGGAATACCTTTAGTAGTAGTGGTGTTAACTCTTCTCTGAAAGTTTGGTAGAACTCTGCAGTGAAGCCGTCCGGACCAGGGCTTTTTTTTGTTGGGAGTTTTTTGATTACCGTTTCAATCTCTTTTTTTGTTATGGGTCTATTTAGTTGTTCTACTTCTGAATGTGTTAGTTTCGGTAGGTAGTGTTTTTCCAGGAATTCATCCATTTCTTCTAGGTTTTCAAATTTGTTAGAGTACAATTTTTCATAATAATCTGAAATGATTCTTTTAATTTCATTTGGTTCTGTTGTGATGTGGTCCTTCTCATTTCTTATTCGGGTTATTTGTTTCCTTTCCTGTATTTCTTTAGTCAGTCTAGCCAATGGTCTATCAATTTCGTTAATTTTTTCAAAGAACCAGCTTTTGGCTTTGTTAATTCTTTCAATTGTTTTCCTGTTCTCTAATTCATTTAGTTCAGCTCTAATTTTTATTATTTGTTTTCTTCTGGTGCCTGATGGGTTCTTTTGTTGCTCACTTTCTATTTGTTCAAGTTGTAGGGAGAGTTCTCTGCTTTGGGCTCTTTCTTCTTCTTGTATGTGTGCATTTATTGATATAAATTGGCCTCTGAGCACTGCTTTTGCTGTGTCCCAGAGGTTTTGATAGGAAGTATTTTCATTCTCGTTGCATTCTATTAATTTCCTTATTCCCTCCTTAATGTCTTCTATGACCCAGTCTTTTTTCAGAAGGGTGTTGTTCATTTTCCAAGTATTTGATTTCTTTTCCCTAGTTTTTCTGTTATTGATCTCTAGTTTTATTGCCTTGTGGTCTGAGAAGATGCTTTGTAATATTTCGATGTTTTGGACTCTGCAAAGGTTTGTTTTATGACCTAATATGTGGTCTATTCTAGAGAATGTTCCATGTGCGCTAGAAAAAAAAGTATATTTTGCAGCAGTTGGGTGGAGAGTTCTGTATAAGTCAATGAGGTCAAGTTGGTTGATTATTGTAATTAGATCTTCTGTGTCTCTGTTGAGCTTCTTACTGGATGTCCTGCCCTTCTCCGAAAGTGGTGTGTTGAAGTCTCCTACTATAATTGTGGAGGTATCTATCTCGCTTTTCAATTCTGTTAAAATTTGATTTATGTATCTTGCAGCCCTGTCATTGGGTGCATAAATATTTAATATGGTTATGTCTTCCTGATCAATTGTCCCTTTTATCATTATATAGTGTCCTTCTTTATCCTTTGTGGTGGATTTAAGTCTAAAGTCTATTTTGTCAGAAATTAATATTGCTACTCCTCTTCTTTTTTGCTTATTGTTTGCTTGATATACTTTTTTCCATCCTTTGAGTTTTAGTTTGTTTGTGTCTCTAAGTCTACGGTGTGTCTCTTGTAGGTAGCATATAGATGGATCGTGTTTCTTTATCCGGTCTGTGACTCTCTGTCTCTTTATTGGTGCATTTAGTCCATTTACATTCAGGATAATTATAGACAAATAAGTTTTTAGTGCTGTCATTTTGATGCCTTTTTATGTGTGTTGTTGACAATTTCATTTTTCCACATACTTTTTTGTGCTGAGGCGTTTTTCTTAGTAAATTGTGAGATCCTCATTTTCATAGTGCTTGACTTTATGTTAGTTGAGTCGTTACGTTTTTCTTGGTTTTTATCTTGAGTTATAGAGTTGTTATACCTTTTTGTGGTTACCTTATTATTTACCCCTATTTTTCTAAGTAAAAACCTAACTTGTATTGTTCTATATTGCCTTGTATCACTCTCCATATGGCAGTTCAATGTCTCCTGTATTTAGTCCCTCTTTTTGATTATTGTGGTCTTTTACCTATTGACTTCCATGATTCCCTGTTATGTGTATTTTTTTTTTTAATTAATCTTAATTTGTTTGTTTTTGTGATTTCCCTATTTGAGTTGATATCAGGACGTTCTGTTTTGTGACCTTGTGTTGTGCTGATATCTGATATTATTGGTTCTCTGACCAAACAATATCCTTTAGTATTTCTTGTAGCTTTGGTTTGGTTTTTGCAAATTCTCTAAACTTGTGTTTGTCTGTAAATATCTTAATTTCGCCTTCATATTTCAGAGAGAGTTTTGCTGGATATATGATCCTTGGCTGGCAGTTTTTCTCCTTCAGTGTTCTGTATATGTCGTCCCATTCCCTTCTTGCCTGCATGGTTTCTGCTGAGTAGTCAGAACATATTCTTACTGATTCTCCCTTGAAGGAAACCTTTCTTTTCTCCCTGGCTACTTTTAAAATTTTCTGTTTATCTTTGGTTTTGGCGAGTTTGATGATAATATGTCTTGGTGTTTTTCTTTTGGGATCAATCTTAAATGGGGTTCGATGAGCATCTTGGATAGATATCCTTTCGTCTTTCATGATGTCAGGGAAGTTTTCTGTCAGGAGTTCTTCAACTATTTTCTCTGTGTTTTCTGTCCCCCCTCCCTGTTCTGGGACTCCAATCACCCGCAGGTTATCCTTCTTGATAGAGTCCCACATAATTCTTAGAGTTTCTTCATTTTTTTTAATTCTTTTATCTGATTTTTTTTCAGCTATGTTGGTGTTGATTCCCTGGTCCTCCAGATGTCCCAGTCTGCATTCTAATTGCTCGAGTCTGCTCCTCTGACTTCCTAGTGCGTTGTCTAATTCTGTTATTTTATTGTTAATCTTTTGGATTTCTACATGTTGTCTCTCTATGGATTCTTGCAACTTATTAATTTTTCCAGTATGTTCTTGAATAATCTTTTTGAGTTCTTCAACAGTTTTATCAGTGTGTTCCTTGGCTTTTTCTGCAGTTATCCTAATTTCATTTATGATATCATTAAGCATTCTGTAAATTAGTTTTTTTATATTCTGTATCTGATAATTCCAAGATTGTATCTTCGTTTGGGAAAGATTTTGATTCTTTTGTTTGCGGGGTTGGAGAAGCTGTCATGGTCTGCTTCTTTAAGTGGTTTGATATGGATTGTTGTCTCCGAGCCATCACTGGGAAACTAGTTTTTCCAGAAAATCCGCTAAAAAAAAAATGCAGTCAGATCCCTATCAGAGTTCTCCCTCTGGCTCAGGCTATTCAGATGTTAATGAAGCCGCCTGTAGAGGGTGGGGGAGGGAACAGAGAGATAGGAGGGTAGCACCTCAGAATATAGCCAGAGTTGCTTGTCTTGCTTGGAATGACTATTATATCTGAGACTCCTCGGGGCGTGTCGCCTATGTGTGCTGGCTGTGTGGAGATTGCCCCTGGGGGGTCTGGCCCGATGGAGTCACGGTCAGATCCTCCGCTTCCAGCCCCACGCCCAGCATCAAGGCTCCCCTACTGGGACGGTGCACTCTCGACTCCAAAATCAGTCGCTGCCTCCCGGGGACTTCTTGTCCCTCCAGCCGCGTGGCCGTGCTGCTCCCGAGAACCAGTTAGGCCTCCTCCCAGGGTTAGTTCAGATGGGTGGAGCAGGTCCCCGCGCTTGTGCCGTGATCGAGTGTCCTGGCTGGGACACTGTTCTCCCTGCTCCAATACCAGTCGCTGCCTCCCAGGGACTTCTCCTACCGGCTGCGTCCCACGCCGCCCACGCGACCCAGCTGGTCCCCTTCCCGGGGTTAGTTCAGGGGGGTGGAGCAACTCTCCGTGTTTATGCCGTACCTGCATCCAGTCCAAATCCCTGTGGGACGGTTCCCTGGCTCGGACGCTGCTCTTTCTGCTGCAAGACCAGTCACTGCCTCCCGGGGACTTCTCCTACCGGCTGCGTCCCACGCCGCCCATGGAACCGGCTGGTCCCCCTCCCGGGGTTAGTTCAGGGGGGTGGAGCCGCTCTCTGTGCTTGTGCCGTATCTCACTGGTACGCTGGCTCCAGGCTCTGGAAACAATCGCTGCTTCCCCGTATTAGTTCGTTCTCTGTCTCTAAATCTGTGTTTGTTGTTCAGGGTTCGTAGATTGTTGTGTATGTGATCGATTCACTTGTTTTTCCGTGTCTTTGTTGTAAGAGAGATCCGAGGTAGCGTCTGCCTAGTCCGCCATCTTGGCTCCCGTTCTGAATTCAATATTTAAGGTCCCTTTCAGATTTAAGCTTCAATGATTCTAAAATACCCACTGTGGAATAGAATTTAATTGTTATGGTATTGCCTATTTTTCCAGATAACTTAAAAAATAGGATTATTAGAAGATTGTCTTGGTAATTTTATTTTATTTAAAACATAATGCACTGCCACATAACCTCCATCATGAAAGAAAGCATTAAGGTGAAAATCAAATATGTTAATTTCCACTTATAAAAAGATGTGTTTATTTTATAAATGATACTAATATCTATATAACTATTGAGTGATTATTATTTGGTAAGCAAGGTTCCAAGTTTAGCAACACATATATATTTGATTGTTAGGAGTACCTCTCTTTTCATTTTATTTCTTTATCACTGGCAAACTCTGTGTGGTCCTATACAAGACTTGCAAAGACACAACTTCATTCCTAAAAGATTAAACTCCTAATTGAGAAAACAACATTATGGTTAAATATCTCATGCATGAACTCTTTTTTTTTTTTTAAATCACCTTTCCATGGGAAACTATCTTTGACAGAGTAGATGAAATGGCAATCTGTATAATACAATTAAGAAAATGAGAATATCTTTTAGAATTGAAGAAGGGCTGTTCCTTTGTAGAGTAGGTGTTCAATAAATGCTGTTGATTGACTCTCAGTAGACATATATGTGAAAAGAGTAAAAGGAGGTAAAGGAAAATAAAAGGAGCATCGTTATAATTAGATAGCATTTATTAAGCTCCCACAGTTATATGACAAGCTTAGACAAGAGAAGGGAATGTAATACGATGTACAAAAAGGTGTAGGAGGGGGCTGAATCACACAAAGCCAACACTGACTCAGATAGGATAATCAAAAGATTCCAGGAAGCAAGCAGCAATATGGTCAGCTTGACAAGAATCCGTAATTTTCATCAGATTGGTACAGAAAAATATTTTACTATTGTAAGTTACAAAGGAAAGTGTTTAGAAGAAAACTTAAGAATGTGTTTATATAACGGTGTCAGTCTTAATGGTAACTATAGTTGACTGCTGCACATTTTAATTATTGTCTTAAATCGGTCAGTTTATCAGTTCGTGGAATTGAGTGATCCCATCATTTTAGGATCTTTTAATTTGAATTCCATTAATGCAGATAGGGATCCAATTTCAGCAAATTTTTGTGCCCACTAGTAATGGGGTATAACTGAGAGAAATTTTGTGTCTAAGGCCCATTTAAATACTCTGTATGTGTATGTTTGTTGTTCTTCACCAATGACTGGGGTATTTTATAATAATCTCAAATACTTCTTAGTCTAATTTTCCTTGTTTACTCTGACCTCTTTCATCCCCACTGGAATTCTCAGCAGTTATAGTTAATTGAGGGGGCATAGGACCCAATAGGAAAGCATTAATTTTGGGAAACCACAGTCTTCCACAGTGCAGCCTAAGAGTACCAATTTTTAGCCTTGCACATAAGACCTCACATTTTCCTGGAATCTATGAGAGATGCTATTGAAAAACCATGGCTATTCCCATGGAATAGGCATATAAGAACCATATTCTCTTATGAAGGAAAGAGTTGTATACAATTAGAAAAACACTTAAGAAGCTATGGTGGACCTTTGAGGTTCGATCTCTATTAATAGCACAGTGGACCACAAAATATTTAACTTGGTTTCTTGATTGTCTGTTCGTCTAACCTAGTGTGAGTGTGAAGGGATTTCTTCCTAGAACTATTAATAATAGTAATAAAACCGAGACTAAGTTATTTTTATTTTCCTGTTGGTCATTTTTAGTGATTCTGCTTTCAATTGGAGAACTTGTTATAATCATAATTTAGAGGATTAAGTAAAGTTATTTGTGCTCAGGTTGGGTATCTACCTATATATATTTCCCCTGTTGTGAGTTAAGACGATGGATATTTGGTGATTAAAAATAAATCCAGAATTATTTATTGAGTCTCCCTCTTTGGGGAGCATCATGAAAGATGACAGATGAATCAGATAATGAACTATGCTTTTCAGGAACAAGCTGATTAGCAGACACACAACATACATAAATAATTGCAATACAAAGCAGGCAGTTTTAAGTATCATTATAAAATCCATGCATTCAACAAATATTTATTTGCCTCTTAATATTTGACAGATGCTATTCTAGGTACTAGGGAGAGAGTAGTGAGCAAGATAGTCAAGGTCTCTAGTCTCCTTGAGTTTACAGTGCGGTGGTAACCACACATTGAACAGACAATAAATGAATGAAAAAAACCCAGTTAGTGATTACTGCTGTAAGGCGAGAAACCAGAGTGCTATGATGGAGAGCGTATGATGATCTGGGAAGTGGATTTGAGTTAAGATCAGAATTAGCGAAAGGAATCAGACATCTAGTACTCTGCAGGAAAAGTATTTTCGGTAGATGGAACAGAAAGTGTAAAATCACTGATACAAAAAAAGTGCTTTGAGTTGTTAAAAAAAAAAAAAAAGACCAGTGAGTAAGAGGTGGAATAGTAGGAGACATAGTTGAAAACCTAGGTGGGGATATAATCATTAGGTATTTGTAGATCATTAGAGATATTGATTGCATTTTAAATCCAAGGGGAATCCACTGAAGGGCTTTAAGCAGGGGGATTATAGGATATTATTTATGTTTTCTAAAAGGTGATCCTGGCTACTATATGCAGAGGGAATTGTAGTAGGACTAAGAGTGGAAACAGGGAATCTGGTCATGAAGCTATTGCAAGTAAAGGATGATCACCAATTGCTGTCAGTTCTGACCCATAATGACCCTATAGGACACAGTAGAACTGCCTTACCGGGTTTCCAGGTGCAGCAGTTAAGAGCTCAGCTGCTAATCAAAAGGTCGGCAGTTCAAATCCACCAGCTGCTCCTTGGAAACCCTATGGAGCAGTTCTACACTGTCCTATAGAGTTGCTATGAGTCAAAATTGACTTGGCAGCAGTGGGTTTGGTTTTTTGGTTTGGGTTGTGACCTTGTTAAGTTTCCTATGCTTATAAAATATCCAAGTGCAAGTGCTTAGTAGGACATTGGTCCCTGAAGATCTGGGCTGGAATTACAGATGAAATGGCATATGAAGCTAGAAAGAGAGAGCAGTTCCCCTCTTTGGGTTTCACAAAGTAACAGTTGATTGTACCCTAAATGAGAGGAAAGATTTAAATATAGATAGATAGGAAAAGAACATCGTAGGTCAAGAAAAAACATGAGGAAAGGCTAAGTATTTGGCATGACCATGTCATGGGAGCTCTTGGAAGGCCAGATTATTTTTGTCAGTGGGAACCACTAAAAAACTGTGAGCAAGAAAATGACATGTTTATTACACATCATGAAATATATAGAAAATATTGGGGGGAGTAGAAGAAGAATCTGGGTGGCCAGTTAGAGAATTAAAGAGATCTTTTACATAAAAAAAAGAAGTAGATAGATCAAAGAGTCACTGTCAGAATTTATAGGAATTTAAAATTGAATGGATTGGGGGGGCCACAGAAAGTGTCAAGTTGAAAAAAGAGTCAGTGATAACTAGAATTTTGGATCTAAGTGACTGGAAATATGGGTGTGCCAACATTAAGAACAGTAAAAGAAAAGAAGAAGAAAAAAGGCAAACATAAATTTGGGAAGGGAAGAACATCAGGTTGAAGGGTGAAAAATTCAAGGTGTCATTCAACTATTTCCAAATATTCCACCTCCAAACAGCTGGTGTTTGGACACACTACACCTGAGATAGGACTGTGAAAGCAGGCTTTCATCCAGCCTACTCTCATCCCTTCTGACCTCCACATGGGGCTGATTAATACACATACGCTGCACCTGGAAGGGAGCAGTTTGGGCCTTTGGGCTGACTAATCCTATGTTAAACCCACTCCATCCACATGAAGCATTTAGCAGTCTTTCTTTTAGTGACTTTTGGGTTTTGAGTTTAGTCATTACCTTTGGCTGAAATTACTTTTAAATACGGGTATCACTTCCTCTAGTTTATAAGTTTCTTATGTGTAAAGACCACATTATTTTCAACTTCTTCTGCCTAGAGAACCTTGCACAGATTGCTTGCATTCCTGGTGAACTTAGATAAATGTTTCATTATTTAAATAAATAACATCTAGACCTTTGGCTCATATGAATTACCTAGGTCAAGGGTTGGCAAAAGTTTTGTGTAAAGGGCCAAGTAATAAATATTTTGGGATTTTTGTGCCATAATGTTCCATCTCGACTACTCAACTCTGTCATTGTTCCGTGAAAACAGACGTTGTTGTTGTTTTTACGTGCTGTTGAGTCGGTTCCTACTCATAATGACCCTATGCACAAAAGAACAAAACACTGCCCAGTCCTGCACCATGCTTACAATTGCTGTTATGCTTTTGAGCCCATTGTTGCAGCCACTGTGTCAGTCCACCTCATTGAGGGCCTTCCTCTTTTCCACTGACCCTGTACTTTACCAAACATGATGTCCTTCTCTAGGGACTGATCCCTCCCAACAACATGTCCAAAGTACGTAAGACGCGGTCTCGCCATCTTTGCTTCTAAGGAGCTTTCTGGTTGTACTTCTTCCAAGACAGATTTGTTCATTCTTTTGGCAGTCCATGGTATATTCAATATTCTTTGCCAACACCACAATTCAAAGGCGTCAGTTCTTCTCAGGTCTTCCTTATTCATTGTCCAGCTTTCACATGCGTATGATGCAACTGAAAATGCCATGGCTTGGGTCAAGTGCACCTTAGTCTTCAAGGTGACATCTTTGCTTTTCAACACTTTAAAGTGGTCCTTTGCAGCAGATTTGCCCAATGCAGTGTGTCTTTTGATTTCTTGACTGCTGTTTCCATGGCTGTTGATTGTTACGGATCCAAGTAAAGTGAAATCCTTGACAACTTCAATCTTTTCTCCGTTTATCATAATGTTACTTATCGGTCCAGTTGTGAGGATTTTTGTTTTCTTTATGTTGATGTGTAATCCATACTGAAGGCTGTGGTGTTTGATTTTCTTCAGTAAGTGCTTCAAGTCCTTTTCACTTTCAGCAAGAAAGGTTGTGTCATCTGTATAATGCAGGTTGTTAATGAGTCTTCCTCCAATCCTGATGCCCTGTTCTTCATATAGTCCAGCTTCTCCGATTATTTGCTCAGCACCCTGGTGGCGTAGTGGTTAAGTGCTATGGCTGCTAACCAAAAGGTAGGCAGTTCAAATCTGCCAGATGCTCCTTGGAAACTCTACAGGGCAGTTCTACTCTTTCCTGTTGGGTCGCTATGAGTCAGAATCGACTTGATGGCAGTGGGTTTGGTTTTTGGTTTATACAGATTGAATAGGCATGGTGAAAGGATACAACCCTGATGTACACCTTTCCTGACTTTAAACCAATCAGTATCCCCTTGTTCTGTCCGAACAACTGCCTCTTGATCTATGTACAGGTTCCTTATGAGCACCATTAATTGTTCTGGAATTCCTATTCTTTGCAATGTTATCCATAATTTGTTATGATCCACCCAGTTGAATGCCTTTGCATAGTCAATAAAACACAGGTAAATATCCTTTTGGTATTCTGTGCTTTCAGCCAAGATTCATCTGACATTAGTAATGATATCCCTGGTTCCTCATCCTCTTCTGAATCCAGGCTGAGCTTCTGGCAGTTCTCTGTCTATATACTACTGCAGTCACTTTTGAATGATCTTCAGCAAAATTTTGCTTGCATGTGAGTGATATTAATGATATTGTTTGATAATTTCCACATAGACAATGAGTAATTAAATGGACGTGGCCATGTTCCAATAAAACTTAACTTACCAAAAAAGGCAGTGATACAGATATGGCCACCAGCCACTAGTTTGCAGATTTCTGTTCTAAATTATTGGCTGACAAGTTTCCTTCATTTATCTTGCTACCGCCCACGAAAAAAAAAGGATACATTTAACACCTACTTTTTTTTTTTGTTTTATATTAGGCACTTTAGGAGCCCTGGTGGTACAGTGGTTAAGTGCTTGGCTGCTGACCGAAAGTTTGGTGGTTGGAATCTGACAGCCCTCTTTGGGAGAAAGATGTGGCAGCCTGCTTCCATAAAGATTACAGCCTTGGAAACCCTATGGGGCAGTTTTTATAGGGTTGTTACGAATTGGAATTGACTTGACACCCATGAGTTGTTTTTTTTTTTTAACATACATATATCAGGTGCCTAGATCTTAAAGACATCCATGGAAGCAGCAGTCAAGAAATCAAAAGATGCATTGCATTGGGCAAATTACCTGCAAAAGACTTCTTTAAAGTGTTGAAAAGCAAAGATGTCACCTTGAGGACTAAGGTATGCCTGACCCCGAGCCATGGTGTTTTCAATTGCCTCATATGAATGTGAAAGCGGGACAATGAATAAGGAAAACCAAAGAAGACTTGATGCCTTTGAATTGTGGTGTTGGCAAAGAATATTTACTGTACCATTGACTGCCTTTAAGAAAACGAACAAATCTGTCTTGGGAGAAGTACAACCATAATGCATCTTAGAAGCAAGAATGTCAAGATTACATCTCACATCTTTTGGATATGTTGTCAGGAGGGATCAGTCTCTGGAGAAGGACATCATGATGCTTGGTAAAGTACAGGGTCAGTGAAAACGAGGAAGACCCTCAATGAGATGGATTAACACAGTGGCTGCAACAATGGGCTCAAGCATAGTAACAATTGTGAGCATTGCACAGAACTGGGTAGGGTTTCGCTCTGTTGTGCATGGGGTCGCTATGAGTTGGAACCAACTTGACAGCACCTAACAACAGTCAGTCCAGGACCTGACTGGCAAACTAGTAATGAAGTAACATTATGCAAGGTTGTTGTTGTTTTTAGGTGTCATCCAGTCAGCTCCGACTCATAATGACCTTATGTATAACAGAATGAAACACTGTTCTTTCTTATGCCATCTTCACATTCATTGCTATGTTTGACCCCATTGTTGCAGCCACTGTATTAATTCATTTCATTGAGGGTTTCCTTTTTTGCTGATGCTGTACTTTACCAGGCATGATTTCCTTCTCCAGCAATTGGTCCCTTCTGCTGACATTTCCAAAGTAAGCAAGATGAAGTCTCGCCCTTCTCACTTTTAAGGAACATTCTGTTGATATTTTCTCCAAAATTGCTTTGTTCATTATTTTGGAAGTCCATGGTATATTCAGTATTCTTCACCAACACCACTGGGTTCTGTGGAAACCTCAAGGGTGGCACATATTTCCATCTGGGGTGATAGGAGTGGGGTTATTCAGACAGGGTCATGGAATTTTCCTAGAGAAAGCAACATTTGAAGCAGAATAAAATGGAGAAGGGTAGCAAAGGGTAACAGGTTATGGAAAAAGGTTATGAAAGGGCCAGAGTCAAAACAAAAGCATGACAGATGCAGTCTAATCCATTCTAGTAATCAATAGGTTTCCCAAGGGCAACATCATTAGATTAAGGAGCGATCATCATACAATTAGTTGAAAAAGTTTTAGATGATGTTACAGTCACCCAGAAAAGTGTGCATAGTGAGACAAGAAATGAGTCATAGGCAGAAACCTGGGGGATACTGACTGAATCAGTTATCATTTACTACATAATAAAATACTCCAAAAATTAATGACTGAAAATAACAACAATTTATTATTTTTCGTAATCTGTGGCTTGCATGGATGACCCTTTTGCTGGTTTCTTGATACTGTGAGTTGGCTTTGTGGCTGGTCTGCTGGTTTCATGCGGGTTTTTTTCATGTAGTGGCAGATTGGCTGAGGCCTGGGTTCAGCTGGGATAGCTGAAATGGTTGGACCTTTCTCTCCACTTGGTCTTTCATCTCAGGCTTTTTCCTCATATGGTGGTCTCAGAACAGCATTCCCAAAGGAAGAAATTGGAAGCTGCAAGTCTTCTTGAGGTCTCCATAATTTGCATAACACAGCTTTGTCACATTCCATTAGTCATAGCAAGTCCTTAAGTCTGTTTAAGGGGTAGGAAATAGACTCTTTCTCTTGATGGGAGAAGGTGCAAATAATTTATGGCCAGGTTAATTTACCACATCTGCATTTATTAAATATGGAGACGAAGCAAGTCCCATAAGGGAACTGAAAAGGAGAAATTAGAAATGTGAAGGAAGTACCATGTGAGAGTGGCATCAGCTAAGTCAAGGAATGGACAGCTGCAAGGATGAGAGGGAGAGGCCAACAATAGGTAATGTTGCAAAGAGGTCAAGCCAGATTAATTCTGAAAATGGCTATTGGGTTTAGCATTTAGGAGATTCCTGATAACTCTTACAAGAAATGCACCTCTTGAGGGTAGTTGGGGCAGAAGTCACTTGGTAGTGGGTTGAATAGTTACTGGGAAACAATGAACTAGAGACAGTAACTGGGAATTGCTATTTGAGTTTGGCTATGAAGGAAAGAGAGTAGAGGTCAAACAAAGTTCATTACAACATGACAAGATTGATACACACCGTGGAAAGTTCCAGAGGAAGAAGTAGAAGTTATAAAGAGTTTGAGAAAGGATAAATTATGAAGCAAAGTCTTAGAGGAGAGGTAGACAGTGAAATATTAAAGAGTTTCAAACCTTGGCAGGCAAATGGAAATATGACACTTTTGATATGGATGATGAGTATTTTGCTCACGTTAGTATTTTTAAATTTCTCTCCTGTTCCTTGCGCTGGTATATTTGTGTTTATGCAAGTTATTCATTTTGTATTGCTCTTTATTGTTGTTGTTAGCTGCCTTCAAGCCTGCTCCGACTCGTGGTAACCCCATGCATAATGGAATGAAATGCTGCCCTGTCCTGTGCCATCCCCATGATCAGTTGCACCCAGGACTTTTGTGATCTAGAGGATTTTCATTGGCTGACTTTCAGAAATAGGTTACCAGATCTTTCTTAGTCTGTCTTAGTCTAGAAGGTCCACTGAAACCTGTTCAGCATCATAGCAACACACAAATCCCCACTGACAGGCAACTGGTGGCTGTGTGTGAAGTGCGTTAGCCAGGAATCACACCCAAGTCTCCTTCATGGAAGGTGAGAATTCTACCACTGAACTACCACTGTCCCCATTTACTGCTCTTACGTAATTTGTTTTTTTTTTACTAAGAGTTGACTATCTTAGATTAAGCTCCCAATAGAAAGCCTTAGCTTCCTTTTTGGAAGTCATATTTTATTGCAGTTTATTTTACAAAACACTCAAAAAATGAGAACCAGAGATAAAGAAGCTCACCTTGTGTTTTTAGCTATCGTCATGGATAATTCAGATTCTTTCAGATTTCTAGTGCCATTCAAATTTGCCAACATATCTCAGAAAACAGAGATACGAGCTTAAAATTGTCATCGTTAGGAAATACCTTCCACCAAAACAGGTAAAACCAATTATGGATTTGACTGCCTACAGAAAAAATAATGCTAATAATTGATATAACCACAGCTCTCATTAAACTAAATGTTCGGGCTCGGTAACATTCTTTTAAATAAATATGCTTTGTTGTTATGAAACGTTTCTCTACAAAGTGTAAAACAATAAAGAATCTAGATACTTGTCTGGCACAGGTAACACTGAGAAGTAAGTACTAGAATTTCCAAAGAGATTAGGTATTTTCTCAGCATTTCATTTGCTAAATACTACATGTTAAATATTTACAGTTTGATTATAATCAATTTCCGGAATCTGAACTATGAGCTTAGTTTACTTAACCCCCAGAAGTCTCCGATACACATTCTTTACACATTCCCGTCCCTCTACTCTGTTTATGGGAATTATGTATTATAGCTACTCTACAGTTATGGAATGTCTGCAGTTTTCTTTTCCTGCGTTAACTGGTTTTTATTATTACTTCCTAGAAAAGAAAACTGGTGTTATATGTATACACACACACACACACAAATATACAACAAATTTTCATTGTAAGAGTAATTTTTTCCTTCTGTTTTTGTTAATTTTGTGAAGGATTCCAATTTAAAAACTATTTTAAGAAAAACCTTAACTGATTTGTGTTTAGAGAAAACTTTTGATAGCACTGTCTTTCATGCTTTGTCCATCAAAACAGTGATTCAAATTGTCTTGGTGATCTGAGGAAAGATCTGTACTATTTATAGCTGAAAGAGCCTGTTTTTATCTCTTCCTGATAATGCAGCTCTATGACCTAAAAACGTTACTTCAGAGGGAATTTGCCACATGTCAGGTAAAATTAACCACAGTTAGCTGGTGGGCCGGAGATTCTTCACCATGTGCCTGCTTCATTAGTTTTACTTAATATTGTGTTTGTGCGCACATGCCTTTTAAAGAGAAACAAAAAAAATCGTCATTTAACATTGCTATTTCTATTTTATGTTGACTAAA
The DNA here is from genome assembly GCF_030014295.1 of Loxodonta africana. Taxonomy (NCBI): domain Eukaryota; kingdom Metazoa; phylum Chordata; class Mammalia; order Proboscidea; family Elephantidae; genus Loxodonta; species Loxodonta africana. The sequence goes on from NC_087345.1 coordinate 48,098,110, forward strand.
CAATTTATACGGCACTGGGCTTTTTTTAACAATTTATAGTGTAATATATTTGTTTTTTTATATTTGTTTTACTTAAAAAGGCTTAAGTTTTCCTGAGGTGATCATTTTTTTTTTTTTTTTAAGTACAGGAAACAGTCAAAACAGATTTAAAATAGGTTTAAGCAGTCATTATAGTTTTTAAAGACTGAACAAATAGGGCATATATCGTGTTTTAGAACCAACTAGAAATAAGTTTATGAACAATTCTCTAAAATTTAAAGACTTGCAATTCTTTCCTAGCTTGAATTGTTTATTCAACACCTATTCTTTCAAAATTCACAATGTTTTATATAAAAAGACCCATATGAATGTTTTATTGAATTATATGTAGTCATGCTTTGGTTATATTGAAATATTATTTTCATTTCCTATTAATGAACGTTAGTGGCTTATGAAAATATAAATGGCATGTTTCATTGCAAAATTTTCTTATAAAGAAAATAATTGAATTTGTATGTTTAAAATGTTTCCTGTAAAATTTAAGTTTTGTGAGGTATTCTTCCAAGCCCCATGATGAAAACCTTTTTCACTTTGTTAACACAGCAATTGGCAAACTTTCCCTGTAAAGAGCCAGAGAGTAGATATGTTAGATTTTATGAACTATATGATTCTGTCTCAACTACTCAACTTTGTCATTGTAGAGTGGAAACAGCCTCAGACGATATGTAAACGAATAAGCTTGGTTGTGTTTCAATAAAACTTTATTTATGGACACTAAATTTGAATTTCAATTGCATATAATTTTCACATATCATGAAATATTATCCTTCTTTTGATTTTTTTTAAACATTTAAAAATGTAGAAAACATTCTTAGCTTGTGGACCATACAAAAATAGGAAATAGGCTGGATGTGGTCAGTGGCCTGTAATCTGAGAACCTCGTGTTAGCCAAACATTTTCCAAATTTATTTGAACATTGTAATATTGACTTACACCTACTTCTTACACATTTGAAAAGTCTAAATAAAGCTGGAAAATTAACCAAACCGATTATCTCTTTCAATTTCTAGTTTCTAAAACTAGTAGTGACATTTAGCTTTGTATGTTTAAATATCTAAGCTGGCACTTACAAATGTGAACTGGCTTTTTTAGCACTCTCCATATAGCCATATTGCTGATGTCTTCTTTCTTTTGGTCTTTTTAGAGTAAAAAAGGAACTAGTAATTACTAAAAGCAAATTATGGAGTCCCTGGATGGCACAGTGGTTAAGTGCTGGACTACTACCTGGAAGGTTGGTCGTTCAAACCCCCCCAAGAATTGCCTTGAAAGTAAGGCATCGTAATCTGCTTCCAGAAGGTCACAGTCTTGTCACAGCAGTTCTACTCTGCACACATAGGTTTGTCATGAGTCAGAATTGACGCAACAACAGCATATATGTATCAGCCTCTGGGCTAGGAACTTAATGTATATTGTCTCTTTTAATATTTATTACAAGCCTGTGAGTTGGGTATTAGTCTACCAAGTTTACAGATGAAAAAAATGGAAACCTACAAACATTAAATAACTTCCTCAAGGAATTTTTAAATAAATGACAGTATGTCTAGACAATAGAATATGATGCTGTAAAGAATAATTAATGTCATGGGAAAAAGGTTAATGATTTAATTATTAAATAAAATGCAATATGTACAAAATGATCTATACTTACTCCTTTACTCATCTGTGAAGTAGAAATAATAATAGCACCTCCCTCATTGGTTGGGCATATGAGAATTAAATGAGTTAGAACATGTAAAGCACTTAACCTGGGCATAGCACATAGTAAGCATTCATTAAATGTTGGTATTACTATCGTTTTAGAAGTCTCTGCATGGTACAGACCAGTAAGCACTCAACTACTAGCCAAAAGATTGGTGGTTTGAACCCAACCAGAAGTGCCTGAGGTGACCTGTTTTTGAAAGGTCGCAGCCTTGAAAACCCCATAGATCAGTTATGCTCTGCACACATGGGGTCACCATGGGTTGGAATTGACTTGATGGCAAATAACAACAAAACTACTATTATTAATATTATCTTGTACAAACATATAGAAAAAAACTGTAGGGAAATACTTAAAATGTTAACAATTGTTAGCTCTAGGTGATAAGATGAATAGGTCATTTTTATTTTCTTATTTAAACTTCATATTTTGCTTATTTTATGACAAATATTATTGTATAATAAGGAATGATGAAAATAGTAAAAATTTGTCTAGCATTTAAAAAAGCCAGTAATCAAACTTAAGTGCAGCTGATTCAGCAGCTCAAAACTTTTTCCATCTTACTACATTATATTTTTGGGTTTCACAGTGCTGTGAAAATGAAAAAATATTATCTCTTGGATACTTGGACACTTTGGTTAAATTCATTTTTAAAATCTTTTAAAAAATCTGAATTGGATGGACAATCACTTTAATATTTCATCTAGCCACTCACCGGAGAAACTGAAAAATAATCTTGCAGTTGCTTCTTAAACAGGTTAAAATAATTAGGGTTTTGTGTTATAATAAACCTCTCGATTGCCAGCAAAGTCAGTTGTTGGATATTTCACTAACAGGCAATTGTATATTGAGGATATATAGAAGTCAGGATAAGTAAATAGTCTGTTCTCTCATATTTTTCTTAGGATGCCACAAAACTCTGTTTTCTAAATAAGTTAATACATCTGACTCAGATTTAGTATCTTGATTTCAGAGAGAAAACTTAATGAAATATACTGATTATTAGAATTTATAGAGAGTTCACCAGTACTCTGCTTCAATTCTAATTCATTCATCCAAACGCATTTTCCCTCATTTATGAGCTGAGGGTAGCATTGAACAAATACTTAATCTCTTGTGCCTCAGTTTCCTCATCTGTAGAATTGGTTTGACTACGGAACCTACTGTTAAGTCCTAATTTGAATGGATCTTAGAAACAAGATCCAAGGCAGTATCTTGTCCCAAATGAGATTTCCTGAAGTGCTCTTGCTTAATCTGACTTTCTGCAAAGGGTTGTGGGATTTGAGAATGTATTGAAGATACTGAAGTCAACTTCTACTTTTTTTTATTATTTATTAAATATTACTTAACTTTTATTGTAGTTTGCTTTCTTTCTCTGAAATTTTATAACACCTTTGGACAATGCATAATTCCTGATTTTCAGTACTGTTAGTATGGCTTGGATTTTTTAAAACTTATATCTCAAAATGTATTTTCTCCTTTCTAGCTATATGACAGATTCTTATGCATAAAGATATTATTTTCTATTTCTCTTTTTACCCTCAGCACTTAATCAAATTTGCTAAAATTATAGGTCAATTAACAAAGGAATGTTGAAGGAAGTTAGAAATTCGTATATAATAATTCAAAATGGATAATTTATATATTTTTCTTTTAGATAATAATGAAGAAGCTAAAATAATTTCTTGGCTAAGTTGAAAGTACAGTCTATTAGTTTGAAAATAGCTGTGACATTTTACTTCACCCTTCAGCATCCAAATGGATTATTATGACACCCGGCTTTTAAACTTCATAATTGGTATTGAGCTGGGTTTGCAAACTCATATACTATTTTACTACTTCTGGCATAGAGCTAATTTAGTAAATTTTCTTATTATCCACAGCCACCTTAATTCATTAATAAATCTAATGCTTTTATTCAAAGTATTGCTGGATTTAAGCCTCAGATAAATATGCTGAAACTAAAGCATTGAATTCGTTTTATTGTTTTATAGCTCCCCTTCCAAATGAGCCTTGTGTGGTTGAGTCACTCTATCTCCAAGTATTATTTACAGACACGTTTTTAATATGAGCTATTTTTTATATATACAGTGATATTTTAAATGGTTAAATAGGCTCACCCTCACTCCCCATCACACTTTATAACTTATTTAGGTAAAATGTGCTGAAAGAAGAATTGTCTGAGAAGAGTTTTTGTAACTGTCGCAGTCATCTAATGCATTTTCTATGAAAAATCTGACAATATTCCATTAAATCTGCATTTCCTGTTGAACCGGAATCTCTGTGCAGTAACTATTTTTTTCTCTGTATTATTATTTTATATTGCATTTATTAGAGTACCAGGCACACACTGGTGAATAATATACTCTGTATGAATTTTTGTTCTATTTCTTGCCATGGCTTTAAATTACATTGTGACATTAAGGGAAGTGAAAGTCTTATCAATTGAGTAGTATATATATGTATTGAGCTTTGATCAAAATTTTAAAGTGAATTGATTGTATTATGTGTTAAGAAAATGTTAGGAAGACAAATCCCATTTCCCTACGAAAGGAGAATTTTGGCTGAGAAGCATTTTTCTTCCTAACCGAATGGAAAATAAAATGCTAAGTTTCTGTCTGCCTTACTCAGAAAGCAGAAAATGTAGAATACTATAAAATCATGTTTCGTATTATAAATGCTTGTTTTGTATTTAGCAATCAGAAATACAAGTCACCTCTTTTTTCTTTTTTCTTGGTATAGTGCCTCATGCCAATTAGGAGTCCCTGGTTGACGCAAAAAGTTAAGCGCTCAACTACTAGCCAAAAGGTTGGCAATCTGAACCCACCCAGAGGTGCCTGTAAAGAAAGCTCCATAAGTCCGAACTAAATCCAGTGCAACTGGTTTGGTTTTGAATTTTGATCTGCCAGTTGATGTGAATAATGGTGATTTCAGTACAATATTCCATTTCAAAATCTTTTGAATAACCAAAGCAAGATGATATTATATTGAATGTAGTTTTGTTTTATTGCTAAGATATTTTATTAAAGACTGCTCCTAGTCTATGTAGACCTATCTTACCACAGATATGTCTAGGTGATAGCAGAGATTTTTTTTTTTCTCTCTCCTTTCCCACAGTTGCCTCAGGGGATTTTCCTTTCATCTTGTAATGGCCGCAGGTGTTGTCTTGGCCTTCTCTTCCCCCAAACTCTGGTGTCTAGAAACCTCCCTTCCCAATCCTGGTTTTGTTTGGCCTTTTTGCCCAGGGCACAGTAGACTGAATGGAATGAGAAAATGCAATGAAAAACCCTTCTGCCTACTCCCTCCCCACCATGACCATGGCACTGGTCTCTTTGACTATTCCCATCACGTTATCTCACTCACTCATCTTCTCATCCCAAGGCCCAGCAGTTACCAGATGTTCAAATACTATTTCTTAATGAAGAAATAAGATTTGGTACATAGTGAATGCAAGTTTTACCCTAAACTAATTCCCTAAATACCCTATTTGGATGTTTGTGATTCTGTAACATCTACGCAGACATCTCTAATATCTAAATGCAAATGTCTGTAGTCCTTAGGACCAGCTCCGGATTGGCTATAGTTTTTTTTTTATAGGCGAAAAAGAGCAAAATCAATGCTCCATTCATGTACCAGTAAATAGAATGCCAACTGTCATCCTTATTTATTTTAGACTACTTGAGATTGGTAATATCTCCCTTGCTTGTTATTTTTGCCTTCATATATTTTACTTTTAGATTCCCTGAAAGATAAGAAAAAGGGTAAAGTTGAGGCTGTGATGAAAGTCTATTTTGTTAGAAGCCTGGAACAGGATTTCTCAACAGGGGCATTATTGACCTTAACCCAGAAACCCAGTGCCATCGAGTCAATTCTGACTCATAGTGACCCTGTAGGACAGAGTAGAACTGCCCATAGAGTTTCCAAGGAGCACCTGGCAGATTCGAACTGCCGACCCTTTGGTTAGCAGCCATGGCACTTAACCACTACGCCACCAGGGTTTCCTATTGACCCTTAGTATTAGGTAATTCTTTACTGTGGAGGCTGCCATAGGCATTGTAAGATATTTACATCACTGGCTTCTACTTACCAAGTGCTATAGTACACTGAAACCCTAATGTATAACCAAAAATGTCTCCAGGCATTGCAATGTTTCTTAGTGACAAAATTACCACCAGTAGAGAATAACTGACTTAAAACCAAAACCAAACCTGTTGCTGTCCAGTTGATTCTGACTCTTGGTGACCCTATAGCGATAACTGGCTTAGAAGGAGGGAATTTCAGTTTAAAAAATAAATAATGGTAGTAAAAAGGAAACAGAGACCGGTCTTTGAGAATTTGCCTGGGACTCAGGTATATCCCCAGAATTTCACATCTCTTTATCCTTCAATCTGATGGAAACTTCTATCACAATATCCAGGCACAGGGATCAAGAAAGTTCTGTTATTTCCAAGCATGAAGTCTTGTTCTGCAGAGTCGAGCAAAGGAAGCATTTTACTTAGAATCAGTTCTATATACACGGTGGCTAGATTGAATTAGTAACATACATTCTTGTCTGACCTAGGAAATAAACAAGGAATTGTGGCATAGGTTCTATGGAAAAGTACATTCAGAGTTCCAAATACTTTCCATAAATATCTACGCATTGCATCCTATTGTACATATTCAGGGTTTTAGAAGACTATTTGATAATTTAATTATCTTTAATTCTTAACACGTTAATGATTCTGATTGTTTTGAAAGTGGGAAGAAATATAAAATATTTGTCTCACTAAGTTTGATATACCTAACTAACTTTTAGTGCCTACTATATATGAGGAGGAAACCCTGGTGGCATAGTAATTAAGTGCTACTTCTGCTAAAAAAGAGGTCGGCAGTTTGAATCCATCTGGTGCTTCTTGGATACCCTGTGGAGCAGTTAAGGATGTTATTAATCAGGATAGCTTAACTGCTAACAAACTATATCAAAAACCTCAGTAGTTTAACACTATAAAAGTTTGGAAACCCTGGTGGCATAGTGGTTAATTGCTACAGCTGCTAACCAAAAGGTTAGCAGTTCGAATCCAACAGGATGCTCCTTGGAAATTCTATGGGGCAGTTCGACTCCACCCTGTAGGGTCGCTTATGAGTCAGAATCAACTTGACAGCAAGGAGGGTTTTTTTTGTCTTTGTTTATATCTACATCTACATATACATATATATATATATATATGAGGAAAGACATGCTGCTTTTTGATTATTCTATTCCCCAACTTCATTGTCTTTTTCTTCTGGACAACTTGAATAGAGATAGCCAAATATGCATTAGTAATCTCCATTTTTGTCTGCTTTCACTCTTAATTCCCGATGTGTGTGTTAGATGTCATCGAGTCTATTTTTGACTCATAGTGACCCCATGTGACAGAGTAGTACTGCCCTATGTGATTTTCTAGGCTGTAATCTTTATGGGAGCAGATCACCAGTTCTTTCTCCCAAGGAGCCGCTGGGTGGGTTCCAACAGCCCAGAGCTTAACCATTGCACACCAGGGATATCTATATCTAGCTATCTGTCTGTCTGCCTGTCTATCTATTTATTATCTCTCTCCGTCTCACTCTCTCTACCTATCTGTTGTTGTTGTGTGCTGTCTAGTCTATTCTGACTCTGTCGATAGTGACCCTGTAGCACATAGTAGAACTGCCCCTACAGGGTTTCCTAGGCTGTAATATTTGCAGAAGCGCATCACCAGGTCTTTTCTCCCATGGAGCACCTGGTGGGTTTGAACTGCCGACCTTTCCATTAGCAATTGAGCGCTTAACCACTGTGTCACTAGGACTCCTTCATATAGATAGATTAGATAGATGATAGATAGATAGACAGACAGATAGATAGATACACGATAGACAGATAGATAGATAGATAGATAGATAGATAGATAGATGATAGATATATAGATAGATGTGCAATTTGACATTGTAGTATCTTAAAAAATATTTTATCTTAAAATTTAAGATTAAAAAAAGATTTAAAGTGTTATTTTATTCTCTAATGCTGTGTGCATAGTAGTTACTCAATGAAAGTTTGTTGAAGGGATATTTGATTGTATGACTGTTGCATTTGTAATTACTCATGACCACCTCATCGTAATTCTGTATAGTTGATTTTTTGGTATTAAAAGTAATTTTAGTGGAGAAATATTTTTTAAGTTCCTAACTGACAATGGAGTTAAAGCAAAAAGTCCCGTATTTAATTTTTCACTATCATTTTAGAGTGAATATGGAAAAGCATATGTGAGGCTAACACGTTTTTGAATAGTTTTACTTAGCATGTAAATCTGCTTATTTAATTTTCTGCTAAGGATATTCTAAAAAGACGAAAAAGAAATAATGCGGTAGCTGGAGAGGAACAATCAGGTGTGTACATATCTTTTTGGTGAAGTGAGTCTCATTAATACCATCTTCAACAATGTCAGAGAAGATTAAAAGCATTCTTGACTTCCCTGTTATCCAAACATTATAATAATTATTTTTCCAATGTATTTTAGTAGCTAAATAATTATGTTGGTAGTATACATGCAATAAAATTGACTGGTTGAAGCAGGTGAAAAAATATGTTGAGATAGAGAAGTATTTGAATAACAATATTCTTAACTACTGTACCAAATTCAGTAATGTTCCTGAATAAGTACTAAAAACACTATGCCCTTTTCTACATTAAATAACAACAACAGTATATTTATTAATATTGCCAATAACTTGTATTCACCTAGTACATTTTTAGTTTTCAAAGTTTTTACTCTTTCTCTTGTTTGTTATAACCTCATGAGAAATATGAGGCAGATATGTACATTGCAGTATTACAATTAAGGGTAAAGAGGCTTAGAAAAAATGATTTATCAGAATTCACAATACCTGTTAGTTATAGTTAAGATGAAGTAATAAATTTTAAATCATAAGACTAATTGTTCCCACTATACTTTGCTGTGATATTCATAAATGGTTTGTATTAATATTGCAGAGAGAAAAATGAATTTAAGGAATTAGATAAAAATGTATACAGTAGTATTATAATAATTACTTTCTTCTGTATCTATATTAATAATTTTCAAACATTTAATGAATATAAGCTATTTTGAAATAAACAGAAGTGTCCTATGTACACAAAGCAGAATATTTCCACAAGAACCTTAAAATATATTCAGTATTATGAACTCATTAAGTTATTAAAAACACAGATATAAGTAAGAACAGAATGTGCATGAGAAATGCCATAAATATATGCTACATAATTACAGATGCAGTGTAATATATATTTAGTGTAGTATGTATTTAGAATGAGAAGTAGATAATTTCTTCTGAGTAATGTTTCAAATTACTTTTAATTCAATTTCCAGTCACTAAAATATAGTAAGAGATGATTGTGTGAAATAAGTTATTAACGTGGAAAGTCATAGTTTAGATACTAAGAGCACTTTCTCTTTTGTTATGAGCCACTCTTGAAGATAGACACACTAGTTAAGTCAATTCAAAGCACAACCATTATCTTATGTAATTTTTCAGCACATATTTGATTTTTAAATTCCTTAAGTGTTATTGACTGTGGTGTGTTTTACTCAGAAGCAAAATTTGAGGTACCCTATTTAACATTGTGTAAGGCAGTATTTTTAGTTTTTATTTATTCAGTATGCCTACTTAAAATGGAGAACTGGTAAATTACCTTGCTATATGTGGTGAAATAAATAACTGACTCAAATCTTTCTGGTCATGTAATCTACTCAAGAAGCTGCCTAGATTTTAAGACATGTATGCTTATGCTTATTTTAAGATATGTATGCTTTAAAAAAAAATTTTTTTTTTTCTTTATGCTTAGGTATGAATGGTAAGTACTGTACATCTAAGCCATGACTTGATCAAATCCTGCCTTATGGGCTTTCATATCTGCCTTCAGACTGAACAATGACTGTACGTTTTTCCAGTTAACCTGACTTTCCAAATTTAAAGTGGTGTCAGTGAAATCTGAGTGTTAATTACATCATTCTTATAATTATACAAGTATTTAAAAAGTGTATTTAATGTATAATGTAATAGAAAAGTTATGAACTTTGAATTCTTTAATCCAGGCAATTCCATTTTATAACCAATTAATAATAAATGACCTTCAATTGCAAACAACTATGGTATTCCTATTCAGCCTCCTAGCAGGTAGTCCACCTGTTGGCCACTCCTTCCAGAGTGTCTGGAAAGGACCGCACCTGGAACCACCATATATGTTAATCTTATCCTTTGCTGCCAATCTCTTTGTCTCTACTCCCTTGATATTACAGGCTCTGTAAATTTTAAAACATGTTTATCACCTCAAGAAGAAACCCCATACCCTTTAGCTCTCACCCTCTATCTCCCATTCACTCCCCCAGCCCTAAGCAACCACTAATCTTCTTTCTGTCACTATACATTTCCCTGTTCTGTACATTTCATATGAATGGAATTATACAATATGTGGTCTTTGATGAATGGGTTTTTCATTTAGCCTAATAATTTCAAGTTCCATCCATGTTGTAGCAGCTATCAGTACATTATTCCTGTTTTTTGGCTAATAGTCTTTTTTTTTAATAGTCTACTGTATGGATGGATATACCATACTTTGTTCATGTATCATTTGATGGAAATTTGGGTTGTTTCCACCTTTTGGCAATTACAGTAGCCCCCTCTTTCCTCAGTTTCAGTTACTCATCATCAACTGGGGTTTGAAAATGTTAAATGAGTGTGTAGCCTGATGAAATCTCATGCTGTCCTGCTCGGTCATTCACATAACTTTTATTACAGTATATTGTTATAATCATTCTATTTTACTATTGTTGCTAGTATTTTACTATGCCTAATTTCTGAATTAAACTTTATCATCGGTATGTATGTATAGGACTAGGACAAAACGTAGTATATATAGGGTTCGGTACTATCTGCAGTTTCAGGCATCCACGGGAGGTCTTGGCATATTCTCTGCAGACAAAGGAGAGCTACTTGTGTATATAATCTTGCTACCAACATTTGTGTACAAGTATTTTTTGTGGACATATGTTTTCATTTCTCTTCGGTATGTATACCTAGAACTAGAATTGCTGGGTCACGTGGCAACCCTGTGACGGCCCTGGTGGCGCAGTGGTTAAGAGCTACAGGCGAGTTATGGCTGCCTGTAAAGGTTGACAGTTAGAATCCACAAGCTGCTCCTTGGAAACCCTATGGGGCAGTTCTACTCTGCCCTATAACGTTATTGCTTTTATGGCAACTCTATGTTTAACCATTTGAGGAACTGTGAAACTGTTAGAAAATGGAATATTTTGTTTAGACCCAATTCTAATGTTAAATTCTTTATTTACTTCCAATTACTAGTTTTCATGAGTCTATGACCAAATAAAATCTATTTGCACTATAGATCAGTGATTCAAGGTTGCTAAATTGCTTTAGTTTTGACAAATATTTATTTTTCATCTTTCCTATTTGTGTGTGTGTGTGTGTGTGTATGTATATGTGTTTCCCACAATAGGCCAGGGACGCTGTTTATAAATCATACATGACTTTTTGTATCATCCACATTTCCCATGACACTGCTAGCCACAGAGGAGGCACTCAGTAAATGTTTGTCGATTGAAAGAATAGACACTCAATCAGAGCCATATTATAAAATCAGTACAGTTTTCAAAATCCTAAACTTGCTACAAAGTAGACTTTAAACATGATGAAGCATATTATAGGTGTAGAAGATTTATTACCTAAATTCAGTAATGAATTCTCATTACTTTTGAACTTGTTCAATTGACAGAATTTTTTGAAAATTACCTGGTTTAAAAGAGTTGTAAAAATTCTTCAAAATATTTAGGAATAGCTGACCCAAGAAGTTAAAAGGACATTGTTTAGGACATTAGGGAAGATGTAAAAAAAAAAAAAAAAAGTTTGGAACCAGTCAGACTTGGATATGAAACCTAGCTTTATTTTTTCACCCTATGAAGCAGTGTGAGATTATTTATGAAGGCACTAATTTTCAGATACATAACATGGAAATTAACTGGTCTTCCTTGTAGGAGTATGGATATTATCCTATCACTGGCAGGATAGATCTTGAAATGTTCTTTTTGACGATGAATCTGACACCATTCCTCTAACATCATTCCTCTTCAAGCTGTCATTCCTGGCATAGTAGATTATATGATTGTCTGATTCAAAATGGCCAATACCAGTCCATTTCAGCTCACTAATGCCTAGGATATCAATGTTTATGCATTCCATTTCATTTCTGGCGATTTCCAATTTTCCTAGATTCATACTTTGTACATTCCAAGTTCTGATTATTAATGGATGTTTGCAGCTGTTTCTTCTCATTTTGAATAGTGCCAAGGAAGACCAGTTAGTACAAGTTAATAATACGACTATTATTTAAATTTACCCGCCAACCACTAAGGCCAAAGATGAAAAAATAGAAGATTTTTATCAGCAGCTTCAGTCTGAAATAGATCGAACATATAATCAGGATGCATTGATAATTACTGGTGATTGGATTGCAAAAGTTAGAAACAAAGAAGAAGGATCAGAAGTTGGAAAATATGGCCTTGGTGGCAGAAATAACGCTGGAGGTTGAATGATAGAATTTTTCAAATCCAGTGACTTCTGGGTTGCAAATACCTTCTTTCACCAACATAAACAGTGACATGGACCTCATTAGATGGAACATACAGGAATCAAATTGACTACATCTGTGGAAAGAGACTACAGAAAAGCTCAATATCATCAGTCAGAACAAGGCTGGGGCCAACTGTGGAAAAGACCATCAATTGCTCATATGCAAGTTCAAGCTGAAACTGAAGAAAATCAGAGAAAGTCCACAAGAGCCAAAATATGACCATGAGTATATCCCACCTGAATTTAGAAACCATCTCAAGAATAGATTTGACACATGGAACACTAGTGACCGAAGACCAGATGAGTTGTGGAATGACGTCAAGGACATAATACATGAAGAAAGCAAGAGGTCATTGAAAAGACAGAAAACAAAGAGAAGACCAAGATGGATGTTAGAGGAGACTCTGAAACTTGCCCATGAATGTCAAGCAGCTAAAGCAAAAGGAAGAAATGATGAAGTAAAAGAACTGAAGATTTCAAAGAGTGGCTGGAGAAGACAAAGTACAGTATTACAATAACAAGTGCAAAGAACTGGAGAAAGAAAACCAAAAGGGAAGAACATGCTCAGCATTTCTCAAGCTGAAAGAACTGAAGAAAAAATTCAAGCCTCATGTTGCAATAGTGAAGGGTTCTATGGGGAAAATATTAAATGACGCAGGAAGCATCAAAAGACAATGGAAGGAATGCACAGTCATTATACCAAAAAGAATTAGTCGATGTTCAACCATTTCAAGAGGTAGCATATGATCAGGAAATGGTGGTACTGAAGGAAGAAGTCCAAGCTGCTCTGAAGGCATTGGTGAAAAACAAGGCTCCAGAAATTGAAAGAATATCAATTGAGATGTTTCAACAAACAGATGCAGCGCTGGAGGTGCTCACTCGTCTATGCCAAGAAATTTGAAAGACAGCTTCCTGGCCGACTGACTGGAAAAGATCCATATTTATGCCTATTCCCAAGAAAGGCAATGCAACCGAATGCAGAAATTGTAGAACAGAACAATATCATTAATATCACACGCAAGCAAAATTTTGCTGAAGATCATTCAAAAATGGCTGCAGCAATATATTGACAGGGAACTGCCAGAAATTCAGACTGGTTTCAGAAAAGGCTGTGGAACCAGGGATTTCATTGTTAATGTCAAATGGATCCTGGGTGGAAGCAGAGAATACTACAAGGGTGTTTACCTGTGTTTTATTGACTATGCAAAGGCATTCGACTGTGTGGATCAGAACAAATTATGGATAGCGTTGCGAAGAATGGGAATTCCAGAACACTTAATTGTGCTCACGAGGAAACTTTACATAGATCAAGAGGCAGTTGTTAGGCCAGAACAAGGGGATACTGATTGGTTTAAAGTCAGGAAAGGTGTGCGTCAGGGTTGTATCCTTTTACTACGCCTATTCAATCTGTATGCCGGGCAAATATTCTGAGAAGGTGGACTGTATGAAGAAGAACAGGGCATCAGGAGTGGAGAAAGTCTCGTTAACAACCTGCATTATGCAGATGACACAACCTTGCTTGTTGAAAGTGAAAAAGACTTGAAGCACTTACTAATGAAGATCAAAGACCACAGCCCTCACATGGATTGCACCTCGACATAAAGAAAACAAAAATCCTTATAACTGGACCAATGTGCAACATCATGGTAAACAGAAAAGATTGAAGTTGTCCAGGATTTCATTTTACTTGGATCCACAATCAACAGCCATGGAAGCAGCAGTCAAGAAATCAAATCACACATTGCAATGGGTAGATCTGCTGCAAAGCACCACTTTAAAGTGTTGAAAAGCAAAGATGTTACCTTGAAGACTAAGGTGTGTGCGCCTGACCCAAGCCATGGTATTTTCAATCGCATCATATGCATGGGAAGGCTGGACAATGAATAAGGAAGACTGAAGAAGAATTGATGCCTTGGAACTGTGGTGTTTTGAAGAGTATTGAATATACCATGGAATGCCGAAAGAATGAACAAATCTGTCTTGGAAGAAGTACAGCCAGAATGCTGCTTGGAAGCAAGGATGGCGAGACTGCATCTTACATACTTTGGACATGTTGTCAGGAGGGACATCATGCTTGGCAAAGTACAAGGTAACGGAAAAGAGGAAGACTCTTAACAAGGTGGATTGACACAGTGGCTGCAACAATGAGCTCAAGCATAGCAACGATTGTAAGGATGGTGCAGGACTGGGCAGTGTTTTGTTCTGTTGTGTGTAGGGTCACTATGAGTCGGAACCGACTCAATGGCACCTAACAACAACAACAACATGGAAATAATATTCTTGTTTGTCCTGAGGACTAGAGATAACACATGTAGACGTGCAAAGAGAACCTCTGGCACAGAGTAAGGTAGTTAGTGTTAGTATAAAAGAAATCCTTTTGTATGATAGAATAATAATAATGCCACTTCCCCAACACTTCTATGAACCCGACCACAATTAATACACTTTCTTTTTTGGAAGGATCGAGTTCTTTTGTACTGTGGCCTCTCCAAGATTGGTAGTTTTCAGCTCACTTGGATAATGTAGCACTAATGGTCTTTACAGAGGGCCCTTCTAATGTCCCTGATCTGTTTCCAAGTTGTCTTCACAGCTGTAGTGTAGGGCTAAAGAATTTATAGGTCATGTTTCATCCTTAGCTATAGATTTGGCTGTGATGTTTCCCATCCAGAAAAGGGAGGAAGGCATAGAGTACTAATTTAAGGAGATAACAGTAAAGGAAAAGATTAATAAGAAAAAGGCACAGAAGGTAACGCATTTCTAAACATTTTTCACAATGGCTAACCATTGGGAAAAAGGCCTTCCTTGACCAGTAGTGCTCTTAGGGGCATGAGGAACTTTTTTTTTTTTAAGGTTCTGTTGTTATCACATCAGTACATCGACAGGAAACTGCCAGAAATTCAAGCCAGATTCAGAAGAGGATGTGGAATGAGGGATATCATAGCTGATGTCAGATGGATCTTGGCTGAAAGCAGAGAATACCAGAAAGATGTTTTACTGACTATGCAAAGGTATTTGACTGTGTGGAAATAACATATTATGGATAACATTGTGAAGAATGGGAATTTCAGAGCATTATATTGTGGTTATGCAGAACCTGTACATAGACCAAGAGACAGTTGTTCAAACAGAACAAGAGGATACTTCATGGTTTAAAATCAGGAAAGGTGAGTGTGTCAGGGTTGTATCCTTTCAGCATATAATCCTAGACGCTGGATTATATGAAGAAAAATGTAGCATTAGGATTGGTGGAAAACTTATTAACGACCTGCGATATGCAGTTGACACAGCCTTGCTTGCTGAAAGTCAAGAGGACTTGAAGCACTTACTGATGAAGATCAAAGACTACAGCCTTCAGTATGGATTACACCTCAACATAAAGAAAACAAAAATTCTCACAACTAGACCAACAAGCAACATCAAGATAAATGGAGAAAAGATTGAAGTTGTCAAGGGTTTCATTTACTTTGATCCGCAATTAGTGCTCATGGAAGCAACGGTCACGAAATCAAAGACTGTATTGCATTGGGCAAATCTGCTGCAAAAGACACCTTTAAAGTGTTAAAAAGCAAAGATGTCACTTTGAGGACTAAGGTGCACCTGACTCAAGCCATATTTTCAATCACCTCATATGCATGTGAAACCTGGACAGTGAATAAAAAAGACTGAAGAAGAATTGATGCCTCTGAATTATGGTTTCTGTGAAGAATATTGAGTATACCATGCATTGCTAGAAGAAGGAACAAGTCTGTCTTGGAATAAATATAGCCAGAGCACTCCTTGCAAGCAAGGGTGTCACGTCTTTGTTTCAAGTACTTTGAACATGTTACCAGGATAGACCAGTCCCTGGAGAAGGATATCATGCTTGGCAGAGAGTCAGTGAAAAAGAGGAAGACCTGGACGAGATGGATTGACACCGTGGCTGCAACAAAGGGCTCAAACAAAGCAATTGTGAGGATGGTGCAGGACTGGGCAATATTTCGTTCTGTTGTACATAGGGTCCCTATGAGTTGGAATCAACTCAAGGGCACCTAACAACTACATTGTTCTAAAAGGCTAATTTATGTAAAAGTTCTTAAAGAAAAGAAAAAAAAAGTTATTTTATGATTTTCCCCCCAATTAAACCAAATGTCTAAATTATAAAATTTGTAATCTTGCTTTGTAGTGTACTAAGTTCTAGGATTGCAGACTCTGGAGCTAGATTTCTTGGTTGGGTTTGAAATCACACTCCATCACTAACTGTGTTAAACCAAAATGTCCTTTGTTTCACTTTCTTTATCTTTAAACTCCAGATAATATTACTACCTACCTTATAGAATTGTGAAGATTAAATGAGTTAATGTATATGTAAGAGCTTAGAACAGTGCTTGGCACATATTAAATGTTGATACTTATTATCTTTAATGCTGTTTATTTTTAATAAGTTTTTTTTAAGTTTAACTTGATACACTAAAAATAACATAAAAATAAAGATGTCTTTAATTTTATCACAATAGCTACAGGTATTATCTAACAAGATTGATAATTTAAACAAGTATGCAGTTTTTTCTTATTTTTATCATTATTTATAAAATGCTCTGATTGAAATTAATTATAATTTTACCTACATTAAATGTATATAGTGTGACTTACTGCTTTTATGATATCCAAGTTTAAATATAGCCTATCTACATGGTATACAAAATTTGCATTTATTTCAAGTGTTTCATATTTATGACTGAAACATATCAAGGTAAGGATTTATTTAGGACAGATTTGTACTGTATACCCATAACACAGACAGTAGTTAGTATTAGTTACTTTGACGTTTTGTTTGATTTTGCTTAGAAGGTATTTGTATATTATTTCCCCACTAATCAGAATATGAAAATAATTTCATTTTAAAGTACAACCTGTTTTTTTGCTGCTTAACAGTATTAAATGATGAATTGTAAACGTTGCCAAAAGATCACATTCATTTGAAAATATCACCTTAGTTAATACTGAATCATTAAATGTGAACAGTTTTACAGAGAATAATAACAACTTAGTATGGCTTTTTACATAATTATTTATAAAATTTTGCTTAATACAGTTAAATACTTAAACGTTATTGGGTACTCTTTGTTAGGAACTGGATCTAATCTTTTATGTTGTTTGGTGTTACCGATGTTTTTCTTTCACCCTTATTAATCACTTTATGACCTCAGGAGAGTCAATAACCAAAGTATAATAATTAGTTCACTTAAGATAAAGATAATGACATGGGATTAGTCACAGTTGCTGCTAAAATATAAACATTATAAATTGTAAGTGTTAAAAGATTCTAGAAGCCAGGGAAAATTTCTTTGGTCTGTGCTTCGTGAAGCCATGCTTTGAGGGTGCTACATACATAAGGTGATGAATGACTGTGACTTAACGTTCACAACAAGCTAATTACTACTCAAGGTCTTACGTCTCCATAAAGCGTATTGCATTATAATTCATTTCATATCATTTGTTCTCAGCATTTTGTAAGGAGCTATTATGAAAGACATGGACGGCATGATTTACAGTCATGATGGAAAATATGGTCTTAAAAATTGTCAAATAATAATACCCTAGAAATTATGGAGCTTTCTTGATTCTTTTACTATCAGTGTCTTTTTTTTTTTGTCCAGGAAATCTGTTTTTTTTTTTTTTTTTTAATTCCTCTAAACTACAGAGTAAATTACGGTCAAGTCCTTTTTTAAAAAACTATATAAACCAATTTTGACCCCCTCCTAATATTTCTACCTCTAAAACCCTAGTCCAGCGAATCATCATCTGTTTCCTAGACTGCTGCACAAGCCTTCCAGTTCAGCCTTCCTGCCTCCAATTTTGGCTTTTTACAATCAGTTCTTTGCACAGAAACCAGATCCTTTTAAAACATAAGTCGTGGCACGCTACTCCTCCGCTTAAAACTTTCCAACACCCTCCCATTGAAATTGAAACAAAATCCAAACACCTCATGATCTCCAAGATTTTACTTTCTCCCTAATCTTATCACCTATTATTTAACCTCTCCTCTCCCCTGGCAACAGCTCCCAACTGCATTAGCGTCATAGTTTTTCTCTTTTGAATATACTTCACGACCCTTGCACTTTTGTTCATTCATCTGAGAACTCTCCCCTGAGGTCTCTGATTGCTTCCTTATGGCAATTTATGTTCCTACTCAAATGTCAGGAGCCCTGGCAGTGCAGTGGTTAAGTGCTTGGCTGCTAACCAGAAGGTCGGCAGTTCGAACCCACCAGCCACTCCATGGGAGAAAGATGTGGCAGTCTGCTTCTGTAAAGATTACAGCCTTGGGAACCCTATGGGGCAATTCTACTCTGTCCTATAGAATCACTGTGAATTGGAATTGACTTGATGACAATGGGTTTTTTGGTTTTATTCAAATATCACCTTCTTAATGAACCCTCTCCAAAATACCCTGATTAAAATAGACCTACCCTTCTACTAAGACATTTCCCTATCACATCATCCAATTTAATTATTTTTATCATGTTTACCACTATCCGATTTTATATTAGTTACTTATTCATGTTTGCGTCTTTTGCCTTTGTTTACTGATGTATCCTTAGCATCATCAAACATGCCTAGCACATAATTGGCACACAATAAACATTTGATTTATGAAAGAATGACAATTTTCTGTAATGGACTATTTTCAGCTCTATGACTCCAATATCATCCCACCATTCCTACCTATGTGTCCGTGTTCCTTCTCTATTCCTAAGGCTCCAGCAAAAATAGTCTTATTCCATTGCCTCTTACTCATCCATCTCTCTTTGATTATTGTCTTAACTTCAGTAGTTTTAACTATAGTTATATTGTTGCTAACCTTTAAATATAGGTTAATATAATTTTAATTGTCTTTAACAATTTCCTTTTCCAGAGCCTACCATGAAATTAAGATACTTTGTATGGTCTTCATTTTTTTTTTTTTTTTTTGCGTTAAAACTCCTGATTCTTTGATAGTCTCAACCTCAAAGTGCATCTGTCAAAAAATAGTAAAATTAGGAGTGTATATATTAAACCATCATTCTGAGTTTACGAAGGTGATGACAGAAATATAATGTGCTTTCTTTTTCTTTTAGATCTCCAACTAAAGACATGGATTCAGAAGAGAAGGAAATTGTGGTTTGGGTTTGCCAAGAAGAAAAGATTGTCTGTGGGTTAACTAAACATACCACCTCTGCTGATGTCATCCAGGCTTTGCTTGAGGAACACAAGACTACGTTTGGAGAGAAACGGTTTCTTCTGGGGAAGCCCAGTGATTACTGTATCATAGAAAAGTGGCGAGGCTCAGAACGGGTTCTTCCTCCACTAACTAGAATCCTGAAGCTTTGGAAAGCCTGGGGAGATGAGCAGCCCAATATGCAATTTGTTTTGGTTAAGGCAGATGCTTTTCTTCCAGTTCCTCTGTGGCGGACAGCTGAAGCTAAATTAGTGCAAAACGCAGAAAAACAGAGGGAACTCAGCCCAGCAAATTACCTGAAGACATTACCGCCGAATAAACAAAAAAGAATAGTCAGAAAAACCTTCAGGAAACTGGCTAAAATTAAGCAAGACATGGTTTCCCAAGATCGAGATAACATGGAGACATTAGTTCATCTGATCATTTCCCAGGATCATACTATTCATCAGCAAGTCAAGAGAATGAAAGAGCTGGATCTAGAAATTGAAAAGTGTGAAGCTAAGTTCCACCTTGACTGGATAGAAAATGATGGAGAAAATTATGTCCAGGATGCATATTTAATGCCCAGTTTCAATGATGTTGAACAAAAACTAGACTTGCAGTATGATGAAAGCGAGACACTGGAGGACCTGAACAAAAGCGATGGAATCATACAACTGGAAGAACGACTAAAATATTACAGAATGCTCATTGATAAGCTCTCCACTGAAATAGAAAAAGAGGTGAGAAGTGTTTGCATTGAGATAAATGAAGATGCAGAAGGGGCAACTGCAGCTGAACTGGAATGCTCAAATTTAGAAAGTGTTAAGTGCGATTTGGAGAAAAGCATGAAAGCTGGTTTGAAAATCCACTCTCACTTGAGTGGCATCCAGAAAGAGATTAAATACAGTGACTCATTGCTTCAAATGAAAGCAAAAGAATATGAGCTCCTGGCCGAGGAATTCAATTTGCTTCATGTTAGCAACAAAGATGGATGCCAGCTAAAGGAAAACAGAGGGAAGGAATCCGAAGTTCCTAACAGCAGTGAAAATGTCCCTCCATTTACTCAAAGGGTATTTAACATGTATACAAATGACACAGACTCAGACACCGGGATCAGCTCTAACCACAGTCAGGACTCAGAGACAACTGTAGGGGATGTGGTGCTGTTGTCAACATAATGTCAATGGCTTCTTGCTGACCAACCTTAATGTTGTTAATGTCTGTTTAATTTTAAATATTACCTCTTGAAAAAATGTAAGTCATGTTACTCAGTAGTTAATAAAAATCAGTAAAATATGTAACATTTGTTTTTT
Source organism: Loxodonta africana (assembly GCF_030014295.1). NCBI lineage: Eukaryota > Metazoa > Chordata > Mammalia > Proboscidea > Elephantidae > Loxodonta > Loxodonta africana. The sequence goes on from NC_087345.1 coordinate 48,118,982, forward strand.
TTATGTAACATTTCCAGTATGACTTTATTACAAGCTCAAACTATAAACTATTAGCAATGCAGTACAAAGAACATGTAGGCATATAACAGAAATAATTTGATGGGAATTGTATTATAATTTCTCATACTGTCTATAGGAAATTATTTATACAAACTTAAAATTAATTCTTAGTATTATAGTCAAAATGTTGAAACTATACACATGAAAAAGTAAAATATGCCATAATATCTTTTTTGGAGCCGTGGCGGTGGAGTGGTCAAGAGCTCAGCTGCTAACAAAAAGGTCAGCAGTTTAAATCCACCAGCTGCTCCTTCAATCCCTATGGGGCAGTTCTGCTCTATCCTTGTAGGGTCACTATGAGTTGGAATTGACTTTGTTTGGTTAATATCTTTTTCATTGTAACTGCAATTATCCAAATCTTTGTTCTTTTAATTGATACTTAGAATGTACTACATGTGTCTCTCACTTATTGAATCCCTCTACCTGTTTAGGTCTATATGAGAAGAAGTGGGAAGGGCTGATGTTGAGACATGTACAAATACTGACAGTTGATTAAACTGGGACACAGATGGAGGAAGGGCCAACAACTGCATAAAAACAGCAGTTACTCTAAAGGAACCTAAATGTATTAAAAGATGTGCATGGCCTTTCTCTTTCTACCCATGCAGATCTTCTGATCAAACCAGTGGTCCTTGCAGGTTCATTCTCTGAGTCATACATAGTGTGAGTTACAGAGGAATTCATAAGGTCATAATCTTGTTTATTTATGCTTTATCTATAAAAGTTGAAGGGATGCAATTTAAAGTCCTTTATGGGGGTAAAATAGAGTTTTGCATGCCATAGTATCAGCATTTAGTTTCTGAGTTTATAGAGAGGAATTCACATGGAAACAAAACTTTTGTTCAGCTGTAATTTGCTTCAGATGGCCTTCTTAGTACTTCACCTATGATGCAAACTAAAAAAGTACTAGTTCCACCCCAACATACTAGTGAAACAGTCCCCAACCAATTGAATGCATTATTGGGGTCACCTTGACTGACAGGGATTATAGTGCAAGACTGTGCTTGGTTTTGCTTGGTGTTTAGTAGGGCCTTCCTTTCTTCCCTCCCCTTCCTCCCTTGCTTTTTTTCTTCCCTTCATCCCTTATTCCTTCCGTCCTCCCTTTTTGTCCCTCCATGTCTCCCTTCTCCACTTTCCCTTTCTTCCTTCCTTCTTGCCAATGAATACATGATATAATCATATCGAGAACAGTCAATTTCATTTTATTATACTGTTACCTGAATACTGCTGCAGTTTATTTTTTCTCTTAGCTGAACGCTTCCTTGTATGCCAATGCATATATTAAGTGAGATACTATATTACTTAGTTTTAATATGAGGATATTGGTTAAGATTCCCAGTATTTCTCATCTTCTCCCATTTATTCTTATGCATACTCTAGTGTATGCTTTTAACTCAGTTTTATTAATCTTTTCTTTCATCTCCACCCCCAACCCCAATCTTTTCACCCATCTTTGGGGAGATAGTTTTTTTTGGCATTTCACTTTTTGAGAGCTTCTAAGTTATAATTTCCTGGCCTAAGATACTGCAGCAGGCTAGTCAGAAGTATTTGAAGTTTACTGGTTAAAAAAAAAAAATTAGAAATTTCCATCCCAGGAAAAGACAGTGGTAAAGTTATAGTACTAACATGAGTTTAATTTTTTTTAAAAGCAAGGGAATTGAATGGTCATTTGTGAAAGCCAGGTTTACCTCTGTAATAACCCATTAAATCATTCAGCAATATGGCAAAATATTGACAACATTCACTGTTTACTCCAAGGAATTAAATTCAGAAGAAAACATCATAAATGATAAACTCATTGTAATGTGTTTCTGCCAGGGATGAACGGACTCTTTGGACCACTTTCATCTTTAGTGAGAAAATAATGACAAAAGATGTTGCTTTTCTGCTTATATAATTTGAATAATTATCAGAATTCCTGAGAGGTTCCAATAAGAACTAAGGACTGGAGAGAATTTCATTTTAGAGACTTTGAGTTACCTTCTGATTTTATACAGTTAAGCATAGTGCCACACTCTTTATTTTACAATAAATAATGTTAAAAGGTCTTATCAGAAAGCAAGACCATTGGTTTTTAAATTTACTTAATAATTTATTTGCCATTTGGTTTTACAAATGTACTTTTATTTTTGACCATTACAACATTAAATTTTTCATCACTTACCATGGTGAATCTCTAATTTAGAGTAATATATTAGTACCAACAGGCATACTAAACACAATGGCCTTACCTCCAGATACTGAGCTATTCTTTGTCAAATTAAGTGAGAATTTGAGTTATAAATATAGGACTTGATAGAAACCTTAATATTTTTATATATTTATGGAAACTTTAATAAAATGTTTATGAATCCTTGACTAACCTGACAGGTTAACTATGAAATTGCTATATGCAGCTAGAAGTAGCAAACCAAAGCTGATTGTTCTTCATTCCTTTAACAAGACCTAGCTTTACAGAGACTGTGCTGTGCTTATCCTTCCCTTCAGATGCCTTTTTCCCCTCATTCTTCCATATACGGAAATCCTATCCATTTTTTAGTCTGCTTCATGTGCTCTCTTCTATGAAACATTTATTGTTCCCTTCAATCCGTTTTAATCTATGTACCCACAAATATTTTAGATGAACTTCTCAGAGAAGAACATTTTTATCCTTGCTTAGGTATTTTCCTACACCATCCCGTTGATAAAAGGAGTCTTGATTATCTTATCATCTACCTTATTGACTTTACCCATCCCTGTCAACCTCTTTGTCCCTAATCAGTTTTGGAATTTAATTGCTCAATTTTAGAGGATTGTAACCTTTTTTTGTATTTCTATATGTGCTAACACATGATTCTGCATTTTGTACATAAATATATCATTTAGCATAGTTGAAACATTAGCACTAATTCTACTTATACATTTCTTGGGGGAGGCACTAAATCTTTGTATTATTTTGAAAAAAAATTAATATGGCATACATTTTGGTAGGTTTGAAGGAAATCAAAAAAATATTTATTTGGTTTTTAATTCACGGAAGTACTAATTTAAACAACACAGAAGATTGTTTTTGTTTGTTTTTTAAGCCCTCCAATAGTTAAAATGTGGTATTTTTAGTCTGCATTGTGTGCTTATAAGAAAAAAAAAGTTGAGTTTCAAGTCGTAAACACACAAAATAACTTTGAAATATCCTAAATAAAATATTCATTTTATCTTCTTTTTCATTAAAAAAATGGATAACTCTTCATTAGTGTGTAGAAGCTATTGTAATCCATTAAAACATTTTATTTTTATATTTATTTAAGCATCTATTACATGTGACAAAATATATTTCTGTGGCTGCATTTATAATTTTTCAAAGTAGTGTTATAGCTGTTTTATTTAAAATGTATTTTTCTAGTGACAAAGGAACAACTTTTAATCCAGAAGTAGATTTAAAAAAAAAATTAAGCTATTTCTTCTCATACTGCCTTATTTGTTTAATTAACCAAAGATGACAAGACAAAATATGTATTATTTCTTCAAGTTGTAACTCATCCAGAATAATAAAAAGAATAATTGTATACTTGCATGTGACATTGCTTGTCTGTCAAGTGTGTTACTTGGCTATATTAGAAATAAGTTTTATATCACCAAAGTTATATCATTCTTGAGCAAACGTACATAACTTATTTTAGACTTGGGTGTTAGTTCATGATAATATAAGTGTATAGGAAATAGCATCTAACAAAACATTTTATTAGGTTTCAGCTATATTTCTTTCAATTTGCCATGAAACAATGCCCTAACTTTTACACTGGGTAGCTGGCTTTATGGCCTGATATCTTGCCCTCTAGAATGAGATCGACTCTAATATAAAAAGATTTCAGTTCATCACTTCCCTCATTTCTCAACATGTTTTTGCTATTGTTGTTAGCTCCTATGGAGTCAGCTCTGATTCACGGTGACCCCATTTACAAAAGAATGAAATGTTTCCCAGCCCTGAAGTATCTTCAAGATTGAAGTCGTTTGTTGGAGCCACAGTCCATTGTCGCAGCCACTGCATATTTTGAGCGCCTCTCAATGTAGGGGACATATTTTCAAGGGGAATATAGGACAAGAGTCCGTTGTGATCCATAAGGTTTTTTATGGGCTATTTAATTTTTGGAAGTAGATTGCCAGGTCTTTCTTCCTAGTCTGTCTTATTCTGGAAGCACCTCTGAAACCATGGGTGACCCTGCTGGAATTTAAAATACTGGTGGCATAGCTTCCAGCATCATAACAACACGCAAGGCTCCACAGTGGAACAAACTGAGAGACAGGTGGTAGTATGCCACCTAGCTGCCCACATATCCTCCTCAGAGCCATACACTGGTAAGCGTTATTTATGAATTCTAGAGATAATCTGTGCATATACAGGGCTGCTTACTATCACACTACTGGGCTGTTTGCTTTTCTCACATAATATCCTCACACTGAGATGTAGATATTCTGTAGATGTTACTGTATGGGTCAGATAAAAACCAAACCAGCTGGTGTCAAGTCAATTCTGACTCATGTGTTTCAGAGTAGAAGTATGCTCCATGTGATTTTCAATGGCTATTTTTCAAAAGCAGATCACCAGGCCTTTTCACTGAAGCATATTTGGGTAGACTTGAACCTCCAACCTTCAGGTTTTCGATTGAGCATGTTAATCATTTGCACCACCCAGGTACTCCAAAAAAAATGTTAGGAAATTACTTTTTTGTTCATGGCTCTATTCTCATTATTTTAAAGACTACAAAGGGTTAAAGTAGCCCCCTAACTGGTTAAGAAGACATTAAAACTCAAAACTGCCTCACCTAGCGTTTTCACTTTTGCCTCCCATTTCTTCTCAAATTAGTTAGAGTGGGGGTGTAGGATTGTGGTACATCCTTGACAGACAAGAGCCATAGTTGTTTGCCAAACAATATGTGACCAGGAAAAAAGAACATCATTTGTGTTTCCAGAACAGAAAAACTGTCCTGGAAATAGTGGTGATGAGGAAAGGAAGTTGTATTATTTATTTTTATATCTCCCGTTATAACCCATTGCCATGGAGCCCATTCCAACTCAGTGACCCTACAGGACAGAGTAGAACTGCTCCCATAGGGTTTCCAAGGCTGTAATCTTTATGGAAAAGAAATATCTTTCTTTTGTGGAATGGCTCATGAGTTCGAACTGCCGACCTTTCAGTTAGCAGCCAAGCACTTTAACTACTGCACCACTAGGACTCCATTCATATATTCCTAGTACCTATCAAGGGGCCCTGGTGGTGCAGTGGTTAAGAGTTGGCAGTTCGAATCTATCAGGCACTCCTTGGAAGCCCTATTCTGTCCTATAGTGTCACTATGAGTGAATTGACTGGATGGCAATGGGTAGTGCCTAACAAAGCACCTAGTATTGGCGAATAAATGTTCATGAAATTAGATATGTATCTAAAGGGCTAGCATAGTTCCTGGAATATAGGTGTATTCTATAAATGTTAACTGTTGCTGTTAGGTGCCATTGAGTCAGTTTGACTCACAGTGCCATGTGACGCAGTAGTACTTTTCCATAAGAGGTTTTTGGCTGTAATCTTCATGGAAGCAGATCACCAGGTCTTTCTCGTGCACAGGTGCAGGTGCCTTGGGAACAGCAACCTTTTGTAGAGCAGCTCAGCACTTAACCGTTTGTGCCACCAGGGCTCCTTAAATGTTAACTATGATTATTGTAATTAATAAAAGAAAAGCTAAACTTCTACCCTTGTTTAGAATGTGCTTAAATGCTATATTGAAGATGAACACTACCTCTTTCTTTTCCTTTTTTCTATTACTCTACTGCACAAATACTCTGGCATATATTTGAGATAAGGTTTTTTCCATTGCAAATCTTATTTTTTTAAGGCTTTTTTCTTCACTCTAAGTAGCATTTGCCATACCTCAGACAAGACAGTAAAGAAAGTTTTATATCCTTTCAGAACAATCTATTATCTTAAAACTCACGTTAGCATCATCTTTTATGCAAGTGAAATTTGCATGAGTCACTATACTCTAGTAAAGTGCAGGTGTATGTCATGGAGATTGCTAATGGCTTTTTAGTTTTTCAAGTACAGATCATGGAACAAAAAACTAAATAACCTTTAGGGGACAGAACCGAAAGATGGACCGGAAAGCTGTGTATCCCTTGTCAGCTCCTGCCCACATCATTCCCTCTTGAAGTCATCTCCTAAAGGGTTATAAAATGTACAAATATCAAATACTGTGAGGAACAGCAGTTTCATTGGGTTGGAATTTACACCTGGGATTTAGAATTCAAAAGTAGGACAGAATCAGGGGTAAAATGCCCTGGGTTAGAGATTTAACTTTTAGGCCAACTTGAGTCATGAGCCTTTCTGCGTGGTTTCCAAACCTGTATCCACAACAGAATTACAGTGTTTGTTAAAAAGAGATTCCTGAACCTCACCCTGGAGAATTTGACTGATGAGGTCTAGACTGTGGCCCCAGTATTTGTGCTATTTGATGATTCTACAGCAGTGACATTAGCTCTGTGGTTTATTAGTTCTATCAAAGCCGATGAGTAACTAAAGACTTTACCCAGTTAAAATGGAGGGAATATACAGAACAAACATTTTCAAGATGACCAAGAAGGTCATTGATTTAGAAAGACACAGCAGGCTCTAGATTTTTTACTTTTTAATATGTCAATGGCAATAAAAGAAGGATGCATCTTTCTATTTATGTCAAAAGAAACTTTAATATCCACCAGATTAAACAGTAGATTACGCTGTAGTTTTTGCTGCTAGCTTTTGGAAAATATCTACAGTGGCTACCTGTTCATTCTCTTGTCATCTCAGTTAGCTATGTTTACAAGTTTCATTACTTCCTAAAATACATTTAACATATTTTACTACAATGCAGCATTGAAATAAAAAGTGTGTATGTGGAATAAAAAAGGACCGAAATAGAGCTATGAGATGAAATTTAATACAAATTTTATAAGCAATGCACACTTTCTTCCTTGGAGGATGACCACATTTTTATATTTATTTGGGACACAATGAAAAATATTTTAAAAACTTAGTAAGGCAACCTAACTTTGTGCTGTATTTGGTTGTTGAGAGACATGACCAAAAGGATTGTCTTTTCACAGAACAGACAATGCAATCAAAGGTGGTAGAAATTGCCAAGTTATCTCAGAATGGACCACAACATTTTTAACACTAAGAGAGGTTAGTGTAAGTAACTTATGTGTCAGGAAGACTATCTGTGATGGTTAAGGTTGTGTGTCAGCTTGACTGAGCCATGATTCTCAGTGGTTTGGCAGTCCTCTGTTGTGATAATATCCATAGTGAGATTTAATATAATGTGATCACCTCCATGATGGGATCTGCTGTGAGTGGCCAATCAGTTGAAAGGGATATTCCTTGGGCATTTGGCCTGAATTGAATATAAGTGGACATTCTGGTAAGACTTGTGGGTTTTACTCACTCTGAATCTTGTACCTGGCTCCTGCTCCCCTGATCTCTGGTTCTTTGGACTTGCGCTAGCAGCTTACCTGCAGTCTTGCCTGTTGATTCCTGGGATTCGTTGAGCTTTGCAGCCCGTGAGAAAGAGCCCTGCTCTCTGAACTGCTGATATTGGGTTCACCAGCCCCTGTGGCTATGCGAATCAGGAGAAGGCTCTATCCTGACCCACTAACTTGGAATGTTCCAGCCTCTACAACTGCATGAGCTATTTCCTTGATATAGCTTGATATTTCCTCACTCTATCTATATATAGGTTAAGTGCTACGGCCACTAACCAAGAGGTCAGCAGTTCAAATCCACCAGGCGCTCCTTGGAAACTCTATGGGGCAGTTCTACTCTGTCCTGTAGGGTTGCTATGAGTCGGAATCGACTCGATGGCAGTGAGTTTTTTTTTTTTATATATATATATTTATATGTTTTACTGGTTTTTCTTCTCTAGAGAATCCAGCCTAAGACACTGTCTCTCAGGCATCAAATGACAATTTACCAAAAATACCTGACTGACTTTTTGCAAAAAAAAAGAAAAAAAATGATTTCCAGCAATATTTATTTTATTTATGTTAAAGAATCAAGTTTTGGGGGGAAAAAAAGAGAGAGATGAGATCTTTTTTTTACTATTCTGAGATATTTCTCAGAATAAAGAGATTGAAGTCATAAATATTTGCAATGGAAACCAACATGTCATTTATGTATGTAGTCATAACTGCCGGTACTCAAAAACCCACCACAAACACACTGCCGTTGAGTCGATTCTGACTCATAGGAACCCTATAGGACAGAGTAGAACTGCCCCATAGAGTTTCCAAGGAGCACCTGGCGGATTTGAACTACTGACCTTTTGGTTAGCGGCAGTAGCACTTAACCACTATGCCACCAGGGTTTCCAGTACTCAAAAGTGATCTAGAAATATTTAGAAACTCTAAATGAGAAGGTTTAAACTTAAACACCAGCTTTAACACAGAAAAAGAAAGTAATTTACAAATAATTGAGGTAAATGCTTATAATTGTTGGCTAATGATGCTATAACATGTAGGATTTCTTTTATTCCTCAAAAACTGCATTGAGAATTTATGTACTATTATAACTGCAGTACATTTTATTTTATAACAAATACTTTTATAACTGAAAAGATAAGAGTGACTAAATCAAAAACTTAATTTCTAAAATAAGCAAAGGAGTGTTATATTAAAAAAAAAAAATTCCATTATATAAATGTATCAGGAAAAAAATAATAAGTTGCTGTGCAAAGGAAGAATTTACTATGACAAGAATAAAAATTTATCTCAGTGGCTTGTGTTGTTTTGGTTTAGGTATTCTGTATAATAATTTATTTTGTTTGTATAAATGAAAGCTCAGGAATTAAAATGGTAACAGGAGGAGGGAAAAATGGAAAAAAAAAAAATCCCCAGAAAGACGAAAAAATAATCCTGCAATACAGAGTAAATCTTGAGCCTTAGAAGGTGATTATATGCAGATAATTCTTTGTAAGAGATTACTAATGAATTTTGAAGTCTTACTTTTGAAGTGACCTTTTCTTCTTCTGACATCAGTTACCACTATCATCCTCAAATCTCAACAGCATTCTTTATACCCAAAAGTATTGTATTTTGGAGCATGAAGAAGAAGGTTCTGTGTCCACCTATGGAACAAAGTATAGTCGAGAGAGGAGAGCAACTGAAGGAAGTTAAATAATAAGCAGAGATAAAAACTTAATATGAGAAAAGAAATATGAAGCCAAAGAAGACGGAAGTAATGTTTCCCTGAATTTTGCTAATCCTAGGAAATAGTAGCGATAACATTTATTCCCCCAAAGAACTTAAGAAGAATTGACTCCAAAGGCAACTAATAACAACAACTTGAGAGGAGTGCTTCAAGTGGTTTCATTGAATATGAAAAGGAAAGATAACTTCAGAAACCTGCATAATATGGGGGCAGTCAGAGTACACTAATTTAGGCAAAATAACAACAAAAAAGGAACAAGTGACAAGTTTGTGAATAATTAGGTTGAACTTTCTACCCTCTTTCTTTCATACGATTTCACTGTAGTTGAGCTAGATAGGAGACAATTTATGGCTGAACTGACTGAACTTTGGCATGTAAGGAATTACATGATAGGCACCATACAACTGGAAAGAGATCAGATATGATATATATCTAAAGTCACAATTTTAAAAAGATTATTCTAACAGTCGGTATGTTGGACAAAATGTGACAAAATACCACTTATAGGAAGAAAATTACATAGCTATTATATTACACACAAAAGATGAATTGCAATGTCTATAAATGAAGAATTTCCAAGTTATTAAAAAAAATTAAATGCTTGTTTTGAACTTAAAAATTTTCTAATTTTTCATGCATGCACATACAGATAAGCAACTGCCTGCATATAATGGAGTTAGAGCATGTGATGTGAGAGTTAAATACACAAGGCTCTGCTACAGTGATGTGTCATTCCAAGTAGACGTTTACCGCATTATTGTAAAGGCCTCCATCACCATGAAAGCTCAGCTGAACCTGGCTCTGTAAGTCTCTGTCTCTGCCTTATTTGCACTTAATACCACTATTAGCTAGAATCATGGGTGGTCACTTCTTTATGCTTTACCAGACTATTTTAGAATCATAATTAGAGCCCATGCTTATTATTCATCATTCCTTGCAGATACAAATTAAATGAGGCTTGAAGACTGCTTTCTCCATGCTAAGTGAATAATGAGTTTGCCTGTATATTGCCAAGGGAATTTTTCCCTACGGTTAGAACAAGAATACACAAGTCAAGGAACAACCAAAAAAGAAAAAATTTGTTTATAGCTTCCCCAGATGGTTGGTATCACCCTGGGTACTACTTTCTCCTCATTTTGCCTGCACTTTTGAGAAGTTAATTACCAACCTCTCTAACACTCTTAATCAGATATCTGGTTATCCGAATTGGAATCCTCACAATTTGCTTAGACTCTTCATGCTCCAAGACCCTTAGATTCAATGTCTCTAAGTCCTTTTTACTTATTTACTTTTTGGGGGTTTTTTTTGTTATGTATTTCTCAAAAATCCCATCTTCCTTTTTTCATGACCTTAAACCAGTTAGAGTCTGGCTGGGATTTAGTAATTCATGTAATGTAACTCCTGATACTACAGAAGAGTAAGAGTTCCAGAAAGCTGAAGTTTTATAGTTGAGTGAAATTATGACTGATTCAGGACTTTGAACTCTTAAAATAGAGCTCTTTCGTCTCTGTCTACATGTTGCCTCCAAGAAAGTGGATCCCTTACAGTCTATGTTAGTGTAACTCCTACATGTCCCAATTCTGGAAAAAAAAAAAAAAATTCAAATTCTACCCAACCCCAGCTGCTGTTAATTAGAATATTCCTTTTAGTGTTAGTTCCTTCTTTTGGAAAAAAGAAAAAAAAAGAACTGATAGAAATGTATCATTGAGGTCTAGAAGAGCTTGAGCCTAGGATTGAGTCCTTCTGTAACTCACACAATATAACCATCTATGCAACTAATGGACAATGGCAGTGTCTTGTTTATCTGGGCATCCTTAGCTACTAGAAAAATGTCTAGCACTGACAGGTATTTAAGCATTGGTTGAATTCAAATTACATCAATCATTTTCCAATTAGAAGACCCATACTTATCACCTATTTTAGCAAATATTTTACATTTTTCTGGATATGTAATATAGGAAAATTAGCTGCAGTTTCCAAGGGAAGAGAAGAGGGATTATTTCTGAATGCTGTAAAAATTGGGCCATTTTTAAAAAAGCATGATTCTATATACAGCATTGATTAAAACATGCTTCGTTGTTGTTCACTGCTTTATTGCAGGGAATATATTTTACGGTACAGATTGCCCATAATTTCTGAGCACCTTACAGAAATGCCTATCATGTAAGTACAGCTTTTTTAGTCAGGAGTTTGAACTACCACAGTCTTTCTTTGGGGGAGGCGTTCATGCATTTATTTGGTTCAGAACAGGAAGTGTCCTTGGTTACCAAATTTCTGATAAACGTGAAATAAGAGACCACTACACTACTGGAACTATATCAAGTAAATCCTCTTATTTATTCATTCACACCAAAAAAATTTGTCAGTCCCTCTGTTCTTCAGAGGACAGTGACACAGGGTCATTTCAGAAGTTATCTGTGGAGCTACCTTCTGGGCAGTCACTGCGTTTGCGACTGAGGAGTCAACCTGCCTGTTTCCCTCATCCTACCCTCTCTGCTCCTCCCAAGGAACAGCACGGGAGAGTTCAGCCAAGTTGACAATCTCCAAACCCATTTGTTTATTTAGCTTTCCCAGTAACTCATTATCACAGATAATTAAGAGTTGACTATGCTGTAATTATAATAAAGACGTTTTATGTTTTAGTATGAAATGCACACAACCCTAGGGATGGGTGAGGAAGCTGAACTTGGATAAGCCTCAACTTCAAGTAGCACATTCAGCAAAGAGAAGCAAGGGAGGGAGAACAGATAATATCACCTGTAATAAATGATATAGAAACAAAAAATCATGACTCACAAGAATAAATTAAATATTTTAAATTTGGGAAGAAACAAACCTACACAATATTTATGGTATATACAATGATGATCTCACTTTGTATGTAGTAGTACTTTGAAACTTTCCACAACAAAAACTTCAAAATAGTCCCATACATAATATCAGCCTACCATCGTAACTCACATAGAAGGTAGTTAAAAATTTGCCTGCATTTTAGAGATGTTGAAACTAAGGCATATAAGTTATTTTCCTTCTAGCATTATCATATCCTTAGCATTGTAGGCAGAGAATAAAGCTAGTTCTCTGGCTTTCTCAACAGGAGTATCTGATCTTGAATTTTATATGCATTTTATTTTTTAAAAATCAAATTTTAATTGTTTTTTCTTTCTCCCTTTTTTTTTTTTTTGTCTGTGTTTTTCTTTAAAATGCCAAAAGTCACATAGCTTTGTTTCTTCAGCAAAAAATTAAGAACTTCCATAAAATCCAACTTTAGAAGTAGCAAGATTTTGTTTGGTACTTTAACAAGAGATTTCACTATTTATTTGGTAAAATTCATTCAACAAATATTAAGTAAGCCTGCTAACTGAAAGGTCAGAAGTTAAATCCACCAGGCATTCCCTCTACTTTCTCCTATAGGGTCCCTATGAGTCTGAATCCTCTCGATGGCAACGGTTATTTTTAGCCTGAGTCTTTAAAATCATCTTATTGAAATTTCACGACTCTGATAGATATTATCTTTTCAATCTTACAGATTAAAAAAAAAAAAAATGAGGCCAAGAGAAGTTAAGAAAATTTTCCATGATAACACAGTCAGATTTGAAACTAAATGTGATGCCAAATACCTTTTTTTGGACCCTGAAAGTTATAGATAGTAGGCCAACTTAAGCAAAGGAATAAAAAGATGAATGAATGACCAGAATTTTTGAGAAGTCTAGGCTGGCTAAAGGAAATAGATTTAGGAAAAGGAGACATAAATGTTGCATGAATGACATTTGTTAGTTAATTGGAGTAAATAACAAACTGGCAATGAAATTGTCAAAACTGGTTTTGGAGAATATTATTCTGGAAGAGTATTACAATGGTTAATTTTATGTATCATTTTGGCCAGGCTGTGGTGCTCAGTTGTTTGGTCAAACACTAATCTAGATGTTGCTGTGAAGGTGTTTTGTAGATGGGGTTAACATCTTCAATCAGTTGACTTTAAGTAAAGGAAATTACCCAGACTAATGTGAGTGGGCCTCATCCAATCATTGAAGGCCTTAAGGGCAGAAACTGAGATTTCCTCAAGAAAAAGGATTACTTCCTCAACACTGTAACAGAGAAGTTCTACTTGGGTTTCCATCCTGCCCAGTGGATTTCTGACTTGTCAAATCCCATAATTCCTATTAACAAACAAACAAATAGAAACAACCAATTGGGAACTTGACTGATAGAATTATGCTGGATATAGATTATTGCAGAAGTCTAGGCAGGAGCCAATAAAGTGTTAAAGGGTGGCTGAGGTTGAGATTCTACAGAAAAAGATACAAGAGATGCTTAACAATATTACCTGTAGAAAATGATTGAAAGTTTGTGTCATGAGAGAGGAAGGAGATAAAAGAAGAATACAAAATTGTAAACTGATTGGGATAATTGCAATGCTGTTAATGCAACCCAGAACAGATAAAAGAGTAGAGATTTTGATTTGCTGATTTTGAGGAATTGGTAGAACATCAATTTAAAAATTAGTCACTAGAACTAAGAGGATGTCCATAGAGCAATGGCTTAAACTTTGGCTGTCCATTAGAATGACTTGGGGGAATTATAAAGATCCCAATATCCAAGCTTCGCCCAGACTATATAAATTAGAATAACTGAGAGATGGAAAGTAGTCCTTAGTAATTTTTAATTTTCCAGGTGTTCAGACAAGCTTCAGACCTACTGCTATAGAGGTTGAGATTTGAAATTGTAGATATGGATGAGATTACCACAGGGTGGAGTAAGTAAATATTAACAGGGAATGTCCAAATCAGCAAAAGAGGCAAAAAAGATGAGGTTACAGATAGATATGAAAAGCTGGATAGTGCAAGATCCCAAAGGCAAGTAAGAAAAGAAGTTACATAAGAAAGTCATAGTCAATGAGCCAATAGTTCAGACACAATTAGGATGAGAACCAAAAAAAAAAAAAAAAAAAAAATTCAGTTTGCTGATTAGGAAGTAAACTGCGAATGTTTACTTTCAGGAATATGGAGGAGGTCATATTGCAATTGATTGAGAGCATGAATGTTGAAACGGGGGGGTTAGGTCAAGTGACCACAGTTAGGGAAAAAGTTATTTGGGAATGAAAACAAAGGACAGTCACAGCCGTGTAGATTTAGACTCATGTCAACTCCTTGTGTTTCAGAGTAAAACTGTGCCCCATAGGATTTTCAATGGCTGAGATCTTTCAGAAGTAGATTTCCAGGCCTTTCTTCTGAGAGGCCTCTGGAAGAGAGAAAATGAATGGAAGGGATTTGGTATTTTATTTATGGTAAACCTATAGGCATTTTAAGTTAAAGTAAAGGAAATAGAATGTCGAGAAATATTGAAAATGCGTTAAAAAAATTACTGGTAAGAACGAAATACAAAATACATGTAGAGAATTAATCCTAGTGAATAGGAAAATTTTGTTTTTGAAAAATAAAAAGTAGGAAGAACAGCTTGAGATTTTCTGCAAATTAGGAGACAGGGTTGTTTTCTAAGGATCTGGAAATGACATAGTAATCTACATGAGAGTAGAAGAGGCATGTGATAGTTAATGTACAAACTTTGGTAACGTTATCACTAAGATGTGAAGAAAAAGATTCCAAAATAGCAGTGGGGGCTCAGTGAGGATGCCTAACAGGTATTTGTAATAAACCTAATTAGCATAGTTTTGAGACTTCTTCCAAAAAGACTCTTTATTTGGGATAAAAAAAAAATTGGGGATAGTTGAGAAAAATGGTTGTGAAGTAAGTTTGTGATTTGTATGGATCACACATGTTTAGAAATTGATAAGGAGAAAAGAATAGAAAGTCAATACCTTTTGAGGGGTTTTATATTAATTAGTAGTGGAGCCCTGGTGGCATAGTTGTTAAGAGCTTGGCTGCTAACCAAAAGATTGGCAGTTCAAATCCACCAGCTCCTTGGAAATTCTATGGGGAAGTTCTTTGTCCTATAGAGTTGCTGTGAGTCAGAATTGACTCCATGGCAACAGATTTGGTTTGGCTTGGGTATGTTAGTGGTAATTAAGTCAGATTAAAGTCTGATGGATCTTGGCTGAAAGCAGAGAATACCAGAAAGATGTTTACCTGTGTTTTGGTGACTACCCAAAGGCATTCAGCTGTGTGGATCATAACAAATTATGAATAACATTGTGAATAATGAGAATTCAAGACCACTTAATTGTGCTCATGCAGAACCTGTATATAGACCAAGAGGCAGTCATTCAAATAGAACAGGGGAATACTGCATGGTTTTAAATCAGGAAAGGTGTGCTTTGGGGTTGCATCTTTTCACCATATTTATTCACTCTGTATGTGGAACAAATAATCCAAGAAGCTGAACTATAAGAAGAAGGACAGGGCATTAGGATTGGAGGAAGTCTCATTAACCTGCTATATGCAGATAACAAGCCTTGCTTGCTGAAAATGAAGAGAATTAGAAGCACTTACTGATGAAGCTCAAAGACTATAGTCTTCAGATAGATTACACCTCAACATAGAGAAAACATAAATCCTCGCAACTGGACCAATAAGCAACATCATGATAAGTGGAGAAAATATTGAAGTCGTCAGGATTTCATTTTACTTGGATCCACAATCGACACCCATGGAAGCAGCAGTCAAGAAATCAAATGACATATTACATTGGCAAATCTGCTGCAAAAGACCTCTTTAAAGTATTAAAAAGCAAAGATGTTACTTTGGGGACTAAGGTGCATCTGACCCAAGCTATGGTATTTTCAATAGCCTCATATGCATGTGAAAGCTGGACAATGAATAAGAAAGACTCAAGAAGAGTTCATGCCTTTGAATTATATGTTGGCAAAGAAAATCGAATATTCCATGGACTGCCAAAAGAATGAACAGATCAGTCTTGGAAGAAGTACAGCCAGAATACTCCTTAGAAGTTAGGATGGTGAGGCATGTTGTCAGGAGGGACTAGTCCCTGAGGAAGGACATGAAGTCTGGTAGAGAGCCATTGAAAAGGAGGAAGACCTTCAATGAAATGGATTGACAGAGTGACTGCAACAATGGGCTCAAACAGCAACAATTGTGAGGATGATGCAGGACCTGGCAGCATTTCATTTTGTTGTGGATAGGATCACTAGGAGTTGGAGCCACCTCAATGGCACCTAATAGTAGTAACAACAAAAACAATAGTAATTAAGTGCATTTTAAATCCAGGTCGAGCCATAACTTTTAATCGTTTACATTAATGAAGCCAAAATAGGAAAAAGAATGAAAGAGGTACATTGAGAGACTGACTGTGATGTTCACTAACTGAAAATTTGTTCAGTTCAAGTGAAGAAGTGAGAGAAGTAGGAGAGAGGAGATAATAAAACAGAAGCATTTCAGAGTTCATGATTAAAGGTAATACTAACTGGAAACTGATGTAAAGACGCTTTTAAGAAAGAAAAAGTAGGGTGAGTGCAAGTCATTGAATTTACAGAGTTTAATGGCATGTGAGAACGTGGTGTTGGAAAAATTTGCAAAAGGCGTGCACAGACTACTAAATACAGTCTACTAGAAGAAATGCTGTATTAAGACATTCAAGAAAAATCATTTCTGATATTTTTACCCAAGCATTTGCCAGGAATTGTTTGTTGAAACACTAGCCATGTCTTCTAAAGAAAGAGGGTGGGAGAGTTTCATGGTCACAAATTTTGGAAAATATTGTATCCTACTTACAATTTTAGGAAATTTGCAATGGACATGAGCATACTAAAAGCTCTGAGAAGATCTGTGGCAAAAATAAACAAGCAAGCAATACAAAATAACAAATAGACAACAACCGCTAAAACATCTTGCTTCACTTAAGATTTCCAAAGTATTCCAAAGTATACTTATTTGGCTAGTGATTTCCCCCCTGCCCCGGCACCTGAAAAGACCCCCCCAAATAAAATTTTATGAAACATTTTGAGAGATGCTGATTAGCATACTTCAAATTAAATTGTAATTTGACAATTATTTTCTTACATTGATAGAATTTTTCACTTTTTCCAATGTTAGTTTATTTATTGAATTAAACAGTCAGCTGAATTATAGTTTATCTTTAACTCAACAGACAAAGATTCATTTTCAGGGCACTTGAGTTTGCATGGTTGAGGCATATATTTAGGTACTGGCATTAAAGGTGTGTATTAACACTCACTTTCCTAAAATAATGTGAGGGAATTATTAATAGGTTACTGTTTGTCTAAAATGTTTATATTTGCAGAGTAGTAGAGGATACCACAGTAATAAGGATTCAGAAAAAGAAAATGTTAACAGACCCATACATTTGTTTTCTACGTGGTTATATACATAATCACATATGAAATATGATACATGTGCATATATTGATTTACATAAATGTAATATAGAAGTTTAGAGTTAGAAACTCTAGGTTAATGATGCTGGTTTTGTGGCTGCAGAATTTTACCAGCATTAGCTACAGCCAACTCTCTTTCCCTTAAGAAAAGCTCTGTTTAGGCTTCTTGTTTTTATGAATGATCTACAATTGTGTTCTTACATATATATATATATATATATATATATATACATATATATATATATATACATATATATACATATGGTAGTTTTGCTGATATATAATAAAAAAAGCCCTAAAGCCTTGATGGTCTTTGGAATTGCTTTTTAAAATAAAAGATCTTAGTTATATAAAGTAAGGGAGGACAAATTTATATGTTACTAAAACAACCCAGTGCCCTCAAGTCGATTCTGATTCATAGCGACCCTATAGGATGGAGTAGAACTGCCCCATACTATGGGGGGAAAATTCCAGTACATCAAAGGAAAACAATAGTGAGCCATAAAGCAAAAAAGTAGTCATAAAATTAGGTGAGAGATTGTATAGACAAGGAATAGATTTAGGGATGTGTCAAAAATAAAAAGGAATAGAATAAACAATCAAATAGGCTCTGTAAGAGATAGAAAATGATAAGTTCCACAGGTAAGAAACCCCTTTTAGAAACAATAAGATAGAATGTGTTGAAAACCAACCAAGCGCAATAAATAAATCAAAACGTATTCAACTTTTACATATAATATGTACTGGAATAATTTCTGTAACATCTCTTTATACTAAAAAAATATGAAAAGGCTTTCAAGAAGTTTTTATTGTTTTAGATTTGAGTGATATTGCACTCAAGGATTACGAATCATTCATTTTGGAAGAAATTTTACACTCCAAACCAAATCAAACCTATTGCTGTCAGGTCGATTCCAACTCATAATTACTGCACGGCCGTAAAAGAATAAATATATCTTTCAGGTTCTATGCTCAGATGAATTCATGCAAATTAACTGATCTATATAATTATCAGTTGCTGCAATACAAATTAGCACAAAAATTAGCAGCCTAAAACAACACTTATTTATTTTTCCCCCAATATCATGGATCAGGAATCTGGGTGCAGTGTTTTTCCCAAGACTGCAATGAAGGTGTTGACTGAGGGTGTGGTTTCATCCGAAGGCTCACCTTGGGAAGGATGAACTTCCAAGCTTACTAACCTGAAAGAAAAATTAGTCAATAATATATCATATTTATTTTAAACTCATATATATTAACTACAATAGTAGAACATTGAGACATATTTAGAATAAATTAAAAAAATTATGTAATGAAAATATTGAAGTAATGACAATGACGAGTATTCTTTAAATGCTTTGGTATAGATTATAAATTAAAAAATGCTACTTCATTTATTTATTCTTTCATTCATTTATTCAACCAGTAAATATTTTTGAGCTCTTACTAGTTTCTGAGAATATGGAAGTGAACAAAATTGACAATGCCCCTGCCCATATGAAGCATATACCATAATGGATGGAGATAGACAATAAACAAACGAACACTTACTTAGTATGTTAAATAGTGACATGTTCTATGAGATAACAAAGTATGTTATGGGATAAGGCTAATTCTATATGGAATGATCACCAAAGGACTCTCTGAAAAGGCGGCAAGTAAATAAGTGAGATGTGTAAATAACTGGGTACAGAGCATTTCGAATGGGGGAAGAGAAAGTGGACTGTAGGTATGCATGAAAATTTCATAGAACGTTAAGGAAGAGAGAGTGGCTTGGGGTATGCTGATGGAGGTTCAGAAATTGGAAGTCAGAGAGAAATCTGGGGACCAGATTGGATACACCTTATGAGTCTTTGTAAGGATTACCATTTCTCTAGGTAAACCGGGAAGACATAGAAGGGACCAGTTTTAACAGGCTCTCCCTGGATGTGGTATGTAGAACAGAAGGCTGGGCATGAGGAGCCAGAGACCATATAAACCGGGAGGATAGTCACGAATTTACCATACAAACCAGGTGAAAGATGAAGGTGGCTTGAATGGAGGTGATAGCAGTGTTGATGGTGAAAAGTCATCAAATCTGGAATATATTTCGATTTTATGGTGAAAGGTTTTGCTGAAGTATTAGATACAGTTTTGAGTAAAACAAAAGGATTTTTTGCAGATACTAAATTAAATAAATTCAATTAATTTATAATTTTGCTTGGTGACATTTTTATTTAAACAACTTAAGTTAGACGTTTCTTAAAAGAACTTTTTACTAAAAAAAGAATGTTGCATTTTTAAAAAATGTCACACTGTTTTATTTAGTTTCACATTATTTTATTTCACATCCTCAGCCATGTTACCTGATTTAGAATTATTTACAACATTTGCACATACTTCTGAAAGAGAACCCTGTGAGAAGCCTGCCTCGGAGAAATTCTGTCAGGTAGATTTACATCAATTTTTACTGTTTATTTTTAATATAGAAGAATCTTTACCAAGTCTCGGTGGATGATGCTCACAGTGTATACTTAGGACAAATGTTAAAATCTTAAGAATCAATTATGTGTCCTGCAGTGTCATATTGACAGGCTGACCCTTTTCTTTACTATTGATTTACTCTCTGTTGGACAACCATAATAAATGGGAAAGAACTCCGTCTCAAATAATATAAAGTTTTAATTCATGGAAATTCATTGGTAAACACATAAAAATATGAATAAAAGCAGCTACAAATAAATGAAAGCAATGGCACCAGTAAAAATGACTTAGTTATGTATCTAACTTAACTCGCTATATTATTTTGACCTGTAAGTTCCTTTTTTGAAACCCTGGTGGCCTAGTGATTAAGTGCTATGGCTGCTAAACAAAGGGTCAGCAGTTCGAATCTGCCAGGTGCTCCTTGGAAACTCTATGAGGCAGTTCTACTCTATCCTATAGGGTTGCTAGGAATTGGAATGGACTCGACAGGACTGGGTTTTGGGAAGTTCCTTTTTAGCTATTTTTTGTCCTCTTATCAGTGTAAGATTAAGAAGACTGTCTTACACTGACCATGTGATCTCGGAGACATTTCACCATTTGGGGGCCTACATCTTTCATCTAAAGATGAAAATTTGAACTATAACACCACTGCAATGAAATATAGTATTTCATAACATTATTATGAAAAAAATATTTAGAAAAATCATTTTTAAAAAATTCATAATTGTGTATAATGAAGCTTAAATTTGTTTTCAAAAAAAGCCTTGATAAGTCAATCATTTGTTCATATATTTATTCAGTGATTATGTGTTATTTACTGCACTAATTTTTTTGTAGAATCAGATATGAAGTACATCACCAAAACTCATTGCTGTCCAGTCGATTATGACTCCTAGCGGCCCTACAGGACAGGGTAGAACTGCCCCCATAGAGATTCCAAGGCTATAAATTTTTCGGAAGCACACTACCACATCTTTCTCCCACGGAGTGGTTAGTGAATTCAAATTGACTATTCAAATTGTTAGCAGCTGAATGCTCAACCACTGTACCACCAGGACTCCTTGAAGTACCCCTATCCCTTCAATAAAGTGTTCAATCTTGTTTAAGAGATGTATAGGGAAAAATATATATATATATACATGTATATAGTACAGTACAGTGTTTGAGTTCTCTGATAGAATGTAGTCAAGGATGGGTATTTTTGTTAGTCAGGACTTGTGACTGCAAATGACAGAAACTCAATACTAACATGCTTGTGTAGATAACGAATTACATTGGAAAGACAACAAAGTAGCTCTCCCAATCAAAGCAAGTTCTGTAGGACCCTGGCTTCTGGGGATCACAGGGTTTGGGATAGGAGTTCAATGCTGCCAGGTATTATTTCTTTTTCCTCTTTACCTGGAAACATGTCTCCTTCAGACAGGCTTTTTTATATGATAGAGAACATGTCCCTTACCTGACCCAGATTCACATGTTTCTTGCTATGTTCCACAGAAAGGTTGGAGAGTGTTCCTGTCAATACAGTAAGAAAAATCTTAGAAAGGGATTCTGATTGGACTGGCTAAACCAGTTTCAGACAGACAGCTATTGCCAGTGAAGTTTGGACATTGTGACTGGCCAAGCTGGAGTCATGTGCCCACACCTAGGAAGGGAGGCAAAGATAGGTGTCTGAGAAGAGAACAATACCCCTCTCTCCAAAAAAAAAAAACTCACACAGTTGTTATTCCAGAAGCTAACCCAGAAAATAGGAGTTTGGAAGAGAAAATGCTTGAATCTCAAAGGATGAAGAGGAGGAGGAAGGAAAGGAAAGTATAGTCTAGGAATTTAAGAACATGTTAGCACTTCTGCAGTACAGCAAGACAGTTGAGTATGGCTGTAGTGAAGGATGTGGGGTGGGCATGGGGAATAGCAAGAAATAAGGTTAGAAATGTAAATTAGATTATATTAAATGGAACATGTATATTTCATACAGAGGTTTTGAAATTTCCTGACTGCGATGGAAGACAATTGAGAAAGGAGGCTAGGGGACAATCCACGCAAAACTGATGAGGGCTTGATATGAAGTAGAAATGGTAGAAGGAGAGGGGCTAGAGAGGAGATAAAGAGAGATTCTGAGGTGTAAAAAATATTGCAAAAAATAGGGGTGAGCTGGAAGGGAAACTAGATGAATCTTCAGATTGACGTTCACAGTGCGAGAATGTTTCCATTGACACCGAGAGATGGAATAGCAACGAAGGTAATATAACTGACAGAAAAATACATTTTTTGACAACTTCATAGTATGACATTTTCTTTGGCATTTGGATTACGAGACTTGTCCTGTGACTTCTACTTGGACAGCATGATTAGTTCTACTATTAGCATCTTTAATTTTTTTCTGTATTTCTACATTCTGCATACATTTTTCTAATTTCATTATTTCTTACTTTTTCCTGGATTGGCTTAAGATAATAGCATTCTAAGTGGACATACTTCAATCTATGAGTTTTACTGTTCAAAGATTTAGAATAGGGGAAAGGGTATTGAATTCTAATATGAAATTAGCTGTAGTGATTAGTTGTATGACCTGGGGAAGACCAGTCACTTTTTAGCTGTTATTTTGTCTGTAAAATGATAGCTAAATTACCTTCTAAATTTAAACATTGAGTATTTACTTGAAGACAGACTGAGAACAGAAAGTGCACCAAAACTACGTTGAAAGTAGACCTGTAGAGTTTTACTCTAAGAACAATCTGAAAAAGAGATAAAAGGGCAAAAAATTAAAAGTCTAACACTTATTTGCAGAAACCCTGGTGGTATAGTGGTTAAGAGCTATGGCTGCTAACCCAAAGGTTGACAGTTCAAATCCACCAGACGTTCCTTGAAAACTCTATGAGGCAGTTCTACTCTGTCCTGTAGGGTTACTATGAGTTGCAGTTGACTTGATAGCAACAGGTAACCTTTATTTGCTGTCTGCTTTTTGTGTCCCCGAATGGTTGGATTTTTATGGGCATCATCACACTTCTTATTGGGTTCTTTTTTCCTTTTAGCCTCAAGTTAATTATTAGTCACACTTTTTCCTCTGCACCAGGCTTATGCTTTAAAATTTATTTAAAGGCTTTCTCTCCATACTGAGCACTTAGCACAGGGAAAACAATAACATGAACTTGAACTTACGGAGTTTACGCTATGAGCCAGGCATTGTTTTAAGTGCTTTGCACATATTTCATCCTTTAACCTTCATAGCAATGCTATGAGGTAGTTTTTTGTTGTTGTTTGTTTTATTTTTCTCCTTATTTCACTCATTGGAAAGCTAAGTATACTAAGGAAGGTTTTTAAAGTGACCTTTCCAAAATGCTAAAGGCAGTGAATGGTGGTTGAACTCAGGCAGCCCATCTCTAGAGTCTGTAGATTTAAGCACTATGGCATTCTACCTCTTGACAGGCATGTGAGTTTAATGCCACTGGGTTTCCGCAGGAATGAGGAAGGTTTCAGGCTACAATGTTGAGTGGCTTTGACAATATACTTGAAATTTTTATCTTTGGGTGAGGTATTTAATGTTACACACCTGCTTCATTTATACTCTGGGAGGGTCTCAGCCAGAAGAAAAGGTATGTTTAAATTCACTTTTATAAGGATTTGATTATTTGGTCACAAGCTCCTGATTTCAGATACTTTTTACTGTACTTTTTCAATTTAATCCAATGGCAGGCAGCTGTGTTTGAGTAAATCTTAATCAGAGAACTTAAAGGCTTCCTGCAACTGTGGGAAGGTATCTCAGGAGGCACAACTCTGACTGAAATCAATTCAAGAAAGTAATTTTGTTGCCATTGTTTGTTGCTGTTTTCAGCTTTACTTTAGCTATAATCTAAGAAAACCCAAGCTACAAAAGCTACTTGGGTCCCCTTATTTTCTGTCTGGTTGAACTGATATTGCATTCTTTACGACAATGGTTTTGTTGATTTAGACTTTTATTTTTCAAAGATATTGTTTTGTTTCCTGGGTAGGAAGGACAGTCTTAATCAGTAACACCAATATTATTGCATATGTGAAGTAATTAAATATTTGCATATTAAGATTCCTTAACTTTAAGAAATTAGGAGCCCTGTTGGCACAGTTGTTAAGTGCTCAGCTGTGGCAGCTTGAACCTACCAGTCACTCTGTGAGTGGAAGATGTGGCAATCTGCTTCTGTAAAGATTTTAGCCTTGGAAACCCTATGGGGGCAATTCTATTTTGTCCTACACGGTCACTATGAGTCAGAATCAACTGAACAGCAACAGTGTTTGTTTGTTTTAAAATAATTTTTTTTGTGATTTAAGTGAAAGTTTACAAATCAAGTCAGCCTCTCACATATAAGCTTATATACACCTTAGTCCATACTCCCACCTACTCTCCCCCTAATGAGTCAGCCCACTCCCTCCTTCCAGTCTCTCCTTTCGTGACGGTTTTGCCAGTCTCTAGCCCTCTCTACCCTCCCATCTCCCCTCCAGACAGGAGATGCCAACACAGTCTCAAGTGTCCACCTGATACAAGTAGCTCACTCTTCATCAGCATCTCTCTCCAAACCATTGTCCAGTCCCTTCCATGTCTGATGAGTTGTCTTCGAGAATAGTTCCTGTCCTGGGCCAACAGAAGGTTTGGGACCATGACTGCTGGGATTCTTCTAGTCTCAGTCAGACCATTAAGTCTGGTCTTTTTATGAGAATTTGGGGTCTGCATCCCACTGTTCTCCTGCTCCCTCAGGGGTTCTCTGTTGTGCTCCCTGTCAGGGCAGTCTTTGGTTGTGACCGGGCACCATCTAGTTCTGTTCTCAGGAGGATGGAAGTCTCTGGTTCATGTGGCCCTTTCTATCTCTTGGGCTCATAGTTATCGTGTGACCTTGGTGTTCTTCATTCTCCTTTGATCCAGGTGGGTTGAGACCAATTGATGCATCTTAGATGGCCGCTTGTTAGCATCTAACACTGAGACGCCACACTTCAAAGTGGGATGAAGAGTGTTTTCTTACTAGAATTTATTTTGCCAATTGACTTAGATGTTCCTTGAAGCCATAGTCCCCAAACCCCCACCCTTGCTCTGCTGACCTTTGAAGCATTCAGTTTATCCAGGAAATTTCTTTGCTTTTGGTCCAGTCCAGTTGAGCTCACCTTCCCTGTACAGAGTATTTCCTTCCCTTCACCTAAAGTAGTTCTTATCTACTATCTAATCAGTAAATAACCCTCTCCCACCCTCCCTCCCTCCCCCCACTCGTAACCAAAAAAGAATGTTTTCTTCTCAGTTTAAACTATTTCTCAAGATCTTATAATAGTGGTCTTATACAATATTTGTCCTTTTGCATCTGACTAATTTCACTCAGCATAATGCCTTCCAGGTTCCTCCATGTTATGAAATGTTTCACAGATTCTTCACTCTTCTTTATCGATGTGTAGTATTCCATTGTGTGAATATACCATAATTTATTTAACCATTCATCCATTGATGGACACCTTTGTTGCTTCCAGCTTTTTGCTATTGTAAACAGTGCTGCAATAAACATGGGTGTGCACATATCTGTTCATGTAAAGGCTCTTATTTCTCTAGGGTATATTCCAAGAAGTGGGATTTCTGGGTTGTATGGTAGTTCTATTTCTAACTTTTTAAGAAAATGCCAGATTGATTTCCAAAGTGGTTGTATCATTTTACATTCCCATCAGCAGTGTATAAGAGTTTCAATCTCTCCACAACCTCTCCAACATTTATTATTTTGTGTTTTTTGGATTAATGCCGGCCTTGTTGGAGTGAGATGGAATCTCATCGTAGTTTTAATTTGCATTTCTCTAATGGCTAATGATCGAGAGCATTTTCTCATGTATCTGTTAGCTGCCTGAACATCTTCTTTAGTGAAGTGTGTGTTCATATCCTTCGCCCACTTTTTGATTGGGTTGTTTGTCTTTTTGTGGTTGAGTTTTAACAGAATCATGTAGATTTTAGAGACCAGGCACTGGTCGAGATGTCATAGCTGAAAATTCTTTCCCAATCATAGGTGGTCTTTTTACTGTTTTGGTGAAGTCTTTTTACTGTTTTGGTGAAGTCTTTAGATTTTCTTTTTGGATCAATCTTGTATGGGGTTTGATGAGCATCTTGGATAGATATCCCTTCATCTTTCATGATGTCAGGGAAGTTTTCTGCCAACAGATCTGCAACTGTTCTCTCTGTATTTTCTGTTATCCCTCCCTGTTCTGGAACTCCAATAGCATGCAAGTTAATCTTCTTGAGAGAGCCCCACATGATTCTTAGGGTTTCTTCATTTTTTTTTTAATTCTTTTATCTGATTTTTTTTCAGCTATATTGGTGTCAATTCCCTTATCCTCGAGCTCCACCACTCTGCATTCCAATTGCTCGAGTCTGCTCCTCTGACTTCCTATTGAGTTGTCTAATTCTGCAGTTTTACCGTTAATCTTTTGGATTTCTGAATGCTGTCTCTCTATGGATTCTTGCAGCTTATTAATTTTTCCATTATGTTCTTGAATAATCTTTTTGATTTCTTCAACTGTTTTATCAGTGTGTTCCTTGGCTTTTTCTGTAGATTGCCTTATTTCATTTCTGAAGTCACCCCTGATGTCTTGAAGCATTCTGTAAATTAGTTTTTTATATCCTGCATCTGGCAATTCCAGGATTGTATCTTCATTTGGGAAAGATTTTGATTCTTTATTTTTGGGTGTTGTAGAAGCAATCACTGTCTGCTTCTTTATGTGGTTTGATATCGACGGCTGTCTCCGAGCCAGCTATAAGATATTGTAATGATTTATTTTATATTTGCTCACTGAGTCTTATCTTGTTTTGTTTTCTTTCAAAATACGTAGATGGGCTACTAGATTGCGCAGTCTTCTTTGTTGTAGCCCTTGACTCAATCATGTCCTATTACAAGCTAGTTTGGGCTGTTACCAGATATATAAGCCTAGGAGTCCATTCACTATTCTTGAGTAGAATCTGATTTTGTGTCACCAAGTGTGTGGTGCAGACTGTCACCTATACACCTAGAGGAGTAGTGGTGATAGTTGTGTGCACCAGATTCTAGTAGCAGCAGGGGGTCACACTCCGGGGCAGGGGGCAGGATGCTGACAGGCTTCCCCCAAGTGCCATTGAGGTAGGTGTGTCTCTATTCCTAAAGCACTTTGGTGGGTGGGCTCTGCAGCTGTACCTTAAGCACCCAATGCATGTACCTCTACAGATGGGTAGGTGTCACCATCCTCTGACCCCTATGGTAGGAGGCTAGGTGGTTTGGAGGGAGCTTCAGCCCTCAGTTCCCATTGTGGGTCAGTGAGGGCTCTGTTGAATATGCAGAGATATCAGACCTGGGAAACTTGTCTTTCCAGTAATCGGCTAAAACAATTACAGTCAGATCCCTATAAGAATTGCCTTTGCATTTTAATAGCCACCTTGTTCCCCATAGGGATGAAAGCCCAAGACTGTGGATCTCATATGCTTGGCTGGAGCTGGCTCTGTATTTTTAGTCCAATTTTGGGAAGTCAGGAAAGGATTTTTGGTCCCTGGGTTTTTTGTAGCTGCTTCTCTTAGGCCAGGAGAATGGGTTAGGAAAAGACCAAAAAAAAAAAAAACGCAGAACACTTCACTGTCTGGCTCAGGAAATTCCAATGTTAATAAAGCCTCCTGGGAAGGGGAGGGGAGGGATCAGATAGATAGGAGAGAGTAGCACCCCAGAATATACACAAAGTTACTTATCTTGCTTGGTGATGACTGTTTTATCTGAGATTCCCGAGGGTTGTGTAGCCTGTGTGCACTGGCTGGGTTGAGATTACCCCTGAGGGTCAGGCCCACGTCCTGTGCTTGTGCTGTCTTAGAAGCCATAGTCAGTTCCTCCACTCCCAGTCCAAAGCCCAGCGCCAAGGTTCCCTGGCTGGGACGTGACACTCCAGGCTCCAAAACCAGTTGCTGCCTCCCGGTGACTTCTCCTCCTGTCAGCTGCATTGCTGCGCTGCCCACGTGCACTGGCTGGGCTTCCCCCAAGGTCACTTCTGGGGGCTAGGGCTGCTTCCCATGTTTGCGTCTTCTGAGGATGCCGTGCTCATCTCCCCTGTACCCAGTCCAAAGCCCGGTGCCAAGGTTTTCTAACTGGGACACTGGCTCCAGGCTCCAAAAACAGTCATTGCTTCCCCGTGGTTGCTCATTCTCAGTTTCTGTCACTCATGTCAACTCTTTAGATCTGTGTTTGATGGTCAGGGTTCTTAGATTGTCATGTATGTGATCGATTCACTTGTTTTTCCAAGTCTTTGTTGCAAGTGGGATCCGAGGTAGCTTCTCCTAGTCAGCCATCTTGGCCCCGCTGAACTTGTCTGTTTGTTTTTAACTTTAAGAATTTCTATCTGTGAATAATTATTTTCATCATTAAGTATTTTTTGTTTTAATATTCTGCAAAAAATGAAATATAGTAATTATATCTGATACATTTTTTATTCACAAGAGCCTCATATTTTATACTTACATGAAATTATCCTTTTTCAAAATTTTTAGATAAAATTATAATTTCAATAAAATCTGAATAAATGTGAAGTGAAAATCATGATCATGGTTCTTTTATTTTTAGGTTTTTTACTGAAAATATTACTTTCACATGCCTTATATGATTTGAATTTACTAACAGAGACATTTTCTACTGCTTGCTATTAAGTTTCTTATCCTATCTTTTCATCAGGATTCCAACACGATGTAGTTTCACAACCAAACAATAACCTATTTTGAATTTATTTTTAAATGCCCTTAGTTTTGGCATGCTGGATTTGATTATTTGAAATAGCAAATTTAGGAAAGGCAAGTATGGGAAAGAACACTTGTAACATAATTTTTTATTAAAGCAGAAAAAAAAAAAAAGACTGAAGCTTTTTCAATAAGTGTATACAAAGGAGGGATTACCAGAGAAACAAAAAGACAAGTATTTAGGAATTAAAGTATCTGGAAAAGACAAAAGCAAATGAAAAGAAATAAAGGAAATAAGATATAAGAAATTGCTACAACATAAAATAATGAAAACATATTTGTCAATATTTTATGGTTGATGAGACTAGTACAAATATTATATAAAGATAATTCAGAGTATAATTTCTATAGTATTGGACAGAACATACCTAATCTTCAAGTTTAATAAAACCTTTAAGAAATTCAGCCTGGTTTCCTAGGAACAGTATTATTGCATTATATTAATGTTTGTTTTAAAATATGTATAGGTAATGAAAATATTGACGAGGTCAAACATTTATACTCCCCAGGTGTTGCAGGAAAAATGAAGTAATTGATATGTTTAAATATATAAATATATATGCATGCAATAGACCTTTAAAATATAATTGATATATTTTAATTTTTACATTATTGTCATAACGAAAAGGTACTCTTTGGTGGGGCCTCCTTTTACCATTTATACAAACATTCTGAGTTTTCAAAATCAGTCTGATCAAAAGATACAATGGGTCTAATGAACACTCCGCATAGTAGGTACCTCTCAGTTTCTTTGCTTTTATTCCATGTTGTTTTGTGGTGATGACTGGGAACCTTTAAGTGTTGGCTAAACCTGTTCTACCACCTTGTAAATACATTTAAATACACAACATATTGGACATATTTTAATTATATTATTCAATAAAGCAGCCAGTTGATTCAGGTAAGACTGATATTGAATTTTTGATACCTATATCATATCACACATGAAGGCCCACTGCAGATCAACTGAACCTACTGTATACTGGGTAGCACTGCATTGGCACATTATCATTGTCAGTTTGGCTCTGACTCATGGCAACGTTATGCATAACAGGACGGAATGCTGCCAGGTCCACCAGATAGAACGTAAGCTTTAGATTTATTCTTGTGCTTTGTGTCAGCTCCACTCCTGTTTTTCTCAGTTATGTGGACTCAGCCTTTTTTTTGTCGTTGTACATCTACTTTCAGTTAGGTTTCTGTTCAGTAGAGTTGAAAGAAGCTTAGTACAAATGAGATTGGGTGGACTTAGTTCTCCACTATTAGTTCAGTTTATAATTCCTAATAACTACTTTTGATTATAACAATAACGATATTAACACTAGTAACAAAAATTTCTTGTATGGTGCATATGAGTGAAAGTGGATGGATTCACACTAAAAAAAGAATGGAAATAAAGTAATTTATTTTGTGTCTGAATACACAGCTAATAGATTCTTATGAGTGTCCATTACATTCATAAAAATTTTTTGGGGGGGGGTCTTCCTTTTTTTTTTTTAATAGTTGTCTAATACTATAGGGCTGCTGGAAAACCTGGTGACATAGTCCTGACAGAAAGGTCAGCAGCTCAAATCCACCAGGCAATCCTTGGAAACTCTATGGGGCAGTTCTACTCTGTCTTACAGGGTTGTTATGAGTCAGAATCGACTCAATGGCAACAGTTCGGTTTTTTTAATACTTAATCCATTTGGACAGTCTAAGGACAATAATCTTGAATAATAAATAACAATTGGTTATTTTGGAAGGGATGGGGCTGCATTTAATTCCATGTGTCTTTGATACATCCATCTTCCCCAAACTTATGACCTTAATTGAAACCTTTTCTTTAAAGTCTATTGCGTTCATCAAGGAACTGAGTTGAGCTGAGCTGTCAGGGGTCAGAGTATTCAATTAAGACCAGGACCCAAAATGAAATTAACAGTCAAACCTTTAATCGCTTACCCCAAAAGTATAAGCAAGAGGTCAAACCTGGAGAGAAGGTTTCTGGCTTCTCCCCCTCCTCCGGCCCATTCACTGGCCTTTTCATATTTCTCAAGGAACAAGGCTCAGGTGAAGGTCAGGTGGACCAGTGCATCATGGGGGTCCATCTCCCTGCTGAGGGATCCCTGAACAAAAAGTTCCTGTAGTTTTATGATTCCCAAGGGGAGGCAGAGGCCTAGAGGGAGAGCTAATAGTGGGGAAGTATGTCAGAGTGAGGAAAAGTGCCTTCAAGTCCCTCTCCTCCTCATTCCCCCTGATAAGAGGGCTTCAGCAGTGGGACCTGAAGAAGGCCTCTGCCCCAAGGTTCCCAATAAAGGGGACTCCGTATGGAGGCACCTGGACTAGGAATGCATATATGAGTAAAAGCACAGCTGGGTGGGGAGAGGAGCCTGCGTGCTTGGCTGCAGCTCCTTTCAGAGACTGCAATGCACTGGCTGTGCATAAGGCTGTTTGGGGAGAAAAGCTTTCCACCCCGAGGCCTGTTAGGTAAAGCCTTTGTAATTGCCTATAGTCAGGCCTGAAATGTCACACATAGGTTTTCAGCTAGGAGCTGATCTGCTAACATTGTGTGCCATACTTATTTAAAGTGGCTTGCAAAATAGAGACTCTTAACCAGAGTGCATGCATTGTACGTGTAGCTTATGAATGCCATATGCTACTGTCACCCACCCAATCTCACGGAGAGCAATCTGCCTTGAGATAATAGAGCTCTCATACAACAAAAGCCATTACGAATATATTCCTTCACTATTAACATTCTATGTTGATTTAAGGGTAGCTGACTTTATGCATCAAGGGCATCTTATAAAACTAGGTTATGAGGAGGCTGCTTAACAATACAGCTTGTCTTTGTAGGATTTTATAGGGGATCATCCTGTTGTGTTCTTTGAGGGCTGAGTCAGTTCTGACTTTATGCTTTCTTATAAGCAAATCAATGTTTTCCACTGTGATGATTTCAGTAATGCATGATGTGTATCCTACAGAACACAGTAAATCATTTATATGACTCACTTTGTTCTAGAACCACTCCACACCTCTCTGCTCTCTGATCCATCCTGTCCTTCAAAAAAGCGTGAATTCTTTATTTGGGGAAGGGTGAGCAAAATAACTTTAATGTAATCAAGAACTTCTTTTTTTCCCACAAACTAGCTATAGTATTGAAAAGAAAAGTTAAAGTTTTGAATCATTTTATGTTTAGATGTTTCTTATCTAAAAATTGTAGTTCTCCTTCTTAGCTACATAAAACAAGACTCAAATTTCTAAGGAGTCGAAGGTGAGGAAAGTTGGGTAGGTTGACTTCCACACCAGCCTGCTTACCTGTCAACAAGATGATATGGATCAATATGGGCAGTATTGTGCTAGTTAAAACAAAACAAATTAAAAAAAAAAATCCTGATACGTAGCATTTGCTGATTTCTATGGTGTAAAATGCACCCACCATGACCTGTTTCAAACTATTAACTTTATGTCACTGATCACAGAGTTGGGAATAGATGCTCACAATGGGCTCTAGCTAGCTGGAATGAGTCTGTCCCAGCACACAGCTGAATATAGGCAAGGAGGGATAGAACCACTTAGTAGTGTGTAAGAACTAAGCCTTCCTTCTTCCTTTTTGGTAGATCACGAGCTCTTCAATGGAAGACCATGAAACTTATTTTCTAAAATTAGTACCAATATCAAAGGGAAGAAATCTTCTTTCACAGGCATCCCTGAGTATTTGATACATTAAAACTTGAAAAATGCTCACATGTAAGTCTGAAAATGTACCATAAGTAATGGATGCAGACTTTATTTCCAAAAGCTTCTAAACCGACCATTGCTTGAGATTCAATGAAGTTAGATAAATAATTATTAAAATCTGCATAACCATCATTGTTATTTTTAAAAACAGCAAAGTTTGGAATAAGAGTCATGTCATCTCACATTCAAAAATAAAAAGGAAAAAGGAGAAGGAAAATATTAGGAGGAAGTTAAAGATTAAAATTTCAAGATATTGAAACATAAAGTTCAAATAAATTAAAACACCAATTATCTTTGAATTTTATTAGTCATCATGAAGAGGGTCTTTAATGAACTTTACTAGTGTTTGTCAATGTTTCTCAAAGAATGGTTCATGAAATCATCTGTATCAAAATTACCTATGATAATAGTTTAAAATACAAAATTCTTGATCCTGCTGTGCCCTACTGAGTAAGAATCTCTCCTCTGGAGGACTTGAACTCTGCCCCTTTGATAAAGTTTCCAGATGAGTCTTATGCATTCTGAATTTTAAAAACCTCTGCAATCTCTATAAACTGTTAGAATTCTAACTGTGGAAAAGCAATACAATGTGTCTAGAGCATCATCAAATTCCCTAGAAGGGGAGCAGCTACAAAAATCACATGCTACAGATGGCCTATCAGGGAAAAAAAAAAAAAAGAAGCCACTGTGAATCTAGGTCCTTCATGATTTCCTTAAGCAGCTGCACTGATTTCAATTGCCTACTTCCCTGACTCATGTTACTTAAAAAAAAAAAAATTGTTTTAGCCAGTATGGTTAGGCCTGGTACACAATCAGATTTCTGACTGATATAAACACTGATTCAATATTAAAACAGTAGAGGCAATCATAGCAAGGGATTCAATTTGGTAAAAAATAAAATAATTTCATTTAACATCAATTTATGTATGCAGATTAAGAATACAGGCAGTCCAAATATTACGAATGAGTTCCATTCCTAAATCTGTCTTTAAGTCGAATTTGTACTTTAATCAGAACAGTTAGGTACAATTCGTATCTAACGTCAGGTTAGTCAAATGTTTGTCTTAGTATATAGTATACCTTTCTATGCATAAAATATCTTTAACATAATAAAGTAGTAATAATAATAATTTTTGATGCATGTCACAAAGTAGTGCCTGATTGTTATTACCAACCATTGTATGTTCCTTCTCCACGGTGGAAGAGATACCTACAGGTAAATGTTACCCAAAATACTCAGAAGATTGAATTCTATAAGATCTTTGAGACCAATTAGATACTCCACTGTAGACTCTGAGCTAAAAAATCTTTGTTGTACCACTGGATCACATTTATGTTGAGTTTTGAACCCTCCTCTGCAAAGGCTGGGAGGGTTGAGGGCATGGGTAAAATGGTGCTGGGCCAGGGGGATCATTCTCTCATTACTTCCTTACCAGACCTGTCAATGCCAGGCACCAACTATGAGACCCCTACCTCTGGGTACAAGGGAGAAAGTGACACTCAGGATATGCTAAGAACAAGCCTGCTGCCCAAGGGTTGGGAAGAGGACACTTAGGGAGACCCAAGTCCAAAGTTCTCCATGACTCTGGAAACCATATGGACATACACAGGTCAGGAATCTAAGACTGCCACCCTCCACCCCCTTACAGCCACCAAAAGGCCAAAAACAGCAGCAATAGTGAAATCCCACATGTGAAATGTAGGGGAAAATGGAAGCTCAGAGATATGCTTCTATGGCCCCTGGCTGGACAGCAGGCCTATGGGTTGAGGTGGGGCAGAGATAGGAAAGGGGGCACAGCCAGGTCCTGCCTGTGCTTATCGTGGTGCAATGACAGGTGGTACTGTGAGAACAGGAGGCCAGCCTCCATCACCCACTGGCCCACAATATGGAGAGGAGTTGTGGCGCCTTCAAATGGTGTGGACAACCCTTTCCCAGCTTAGAGAAAGGTGGATGCATGTGGGCTCTCCACTCTCTGCTGAGGGCCAGGGCTGGATGCACTATGTTACAGGGGCACGCCTGCCACCAGCATTTGCCCAAGGACCCACTGTGGCACCTGTGCACACTTGACAAGCACAGCATGTCGTGGGAGCCCAAGGCTGAACAACAAGTAGGTTTTTTCCTGATAGGCCTTGCTAGGGGGTTGGTTCCTAACTATGGATTGTGCAGAAACCCAGGATCTGCCTGTATCTAAATACTACATTTTTTTTTTAACCTACTTTTACTTCTTTAGTCTATCACTGTTCATTTTACTCTCAATTTTTGGTAGTACTCACATTCTACAGTGCAAAAATGATAAATGTCTGATAATCTTTTCTATTTAATTATGAACCTTTCCAAGGACTTACAGTAAAATATCTATAATTTTGATATTCTTGTTTAAATATGATATTCCTGGTTGGTTTGAAGTCAATCCAAAACACAAAAAGGCAAATCATATTTTTAAAAAGTGAGGAGAAAATCAAAATTTGCAAGGAAGAAAACCAACTCTCTAAAATTTTTAAAAGACATACATTATGAAACTGATAAAGGAGCAATTGTAACAAAATGTGGAAGGGAAAAAAATGCAATGTTCTGATATAATTTTTTCAAATATTAACAGCCTATGTAATTTAACTTAACAGAGACTTTTGAATACGAAGTTACATTTGGGAACTAAAAAAATAACCAGGTTAGAACATTGAATTGAAACCTAGTACATTTACTTTTCAAAATCTCTCCATGATATGTTTTGTATTTAAAAGATATTTCCTTTAATTTTCCTCATGCAACCTGTAATGAACAGAGTTACTAAGAAGGCCACCAAAGGAACTCAAAAAAGTGGATAGGATGCATACTTCCAACATGGCATGCAAATGGATGCACACAAAGCTCTAGTTATTAAGAGACCTGTGCCATCAGAAAGACAATAAAAAGTTCAGAATCAAAACCATTTATTATAAGTTGGGAGTAGAGTTACTAATTTTTCTGGTGATAGAAAATTTTGCAGAGGTAAATATAATAGTCCTATAAGGTCGCTATGAGTTGGAATCGACACAATAGCAATGTGTTTGTGTTTTTTTTTTTTTTTAACTACACCTAGAAAGTTTGGAAGGACGGAAAATTCCCAGTCTAATTCTCCTCTTCTGAAGTAACTGCTCAGATATTTGTACATACCCTGTTTTTCCCTCAATTTTTATTTCCTACTACCTCCTAGTCATTGGAGCCCTGGTGGCAGAGTGGTTAAGAGCTATGCTTTCTAACCAAAAGGTGGACAGTTTGAATCTATCAGCTGCTTCTTGGAAATCCTATGGGACATTCCTACTGTGTCCTGTAGGGTCCCTATAAGTCAGAATCGACTTGACAGCAATGGGTTTGTTAATGGGTGTACTGGTCATTACCACCTAAAATTAAGGCAGGCACTTGAAGCTTAACAACAAAAAATCACATTTATTATTTTCCCTTATACACCTATTATTCTTCCTTTTTGTGTTTCTCCGAACTGACCTTTTTTTGCCACTTCCTAATCTCTATACATAAAGGGCTTAGTTACAGGAATTGTAAACCACAGTCATTCTTGATTCATCATTCTGCTCTTATCCCCAATTCCATGTTCTTGGCCCAGGCTCTCAACAAATATAGAGATCTATAACAA
The DNA here is from genome assembly GCF_030014295.1 of Loxodonta africana. Lineage (NCBI taxonomy): Eukaryota > Metazoa > Chordata > Mammalia > Proboscidea > Elephantidae > Loxodonta > Loxodonta africana. The sequence continues at coordinate 48,155,100 of NC_087345.1, forward strand.
ACATACTAATATATCTGAATATGGTTATTGAAGTATACTGGTGTGGACTGCATTACCAAAAAAAGCCCGCTGCCATTGAGTTGATTCCAATTCAACCCTATACAACAGAGTAGAGCTGCCCCATGAGGTTTCCAAGGAACGGCTGGTGGATTCCAACTGCCGACCTTTTGGTTAGCAGCTGACCTCTTAACCACTGTGCCACCAGGGCTCCCATAAATTGCATTGAGTCTCCCCCAAAAACATGTTGATCCTAATGCCCTGTACCTGTTAATGTGATCTTGCTGGCAAATAGTGTCTTTGAAGTTTTTATCAGTTAAATTAACAAGAGGTCATACTGGTGTAGGGTCGGTCCTAACCCAGTCCGAGTGATGTCCTCATAAAAGTGAAGAAGAAACACAGAGACAGGCACAGAGGAAAACCAGCCAGGTGATAATGGAGGCAAAGATTGGTGATGAAAGCCAAGAAACAACAGCTGTCACCAGAAGATAGGACAGAGACATAGAACAGGCTCTCCCTCAAACCTCAGAAAGAATGAACACAATTGACACCCTGATTTTTGTCTGCTAGGACTCCAGGACTGTGAGACAATAAATTTATCTTGTTTTTAGTTGCTCAATTTGTGGTAGTTAGTTCCAACTCATAGCAACCATATAGGACACAGTAGAAGTGCCCCATAGGATTTCCAAGGAGGAACTGGTAGATTTGACCCACCAACCTTTTGGTTAGTAGCCATAGCTCTTTACCACTGTGCCACCAGTGCTCCAGTTACAGCAGCCTTAGGAAACAAAATACAGATGCCAAAATGTATCTCAACCAACAAGTATGAAAAAGGAATATAAGGTGACATCAAATTATGTAGTCTAGTTTGAGAAACAGTACATGAAATCATAAAAAAACTCGAAGAATTTGAAACATTGCACAATAAAGTCAAGTAGATAACAAAAGATTCAGAGAGAAGACGAAATAGTACCAAAAACAAAAAAATAAAAGGATTAATACTATGAACTTGTGAACGAAGTTTTGTGTTTAGTTGCATGGAGTCATTTCCTACTTATGGTGACCCCATGTGTGCAGAGTAGAACTGCTTCATAGAATTTTCAAGGCTGCGACCTTTTGGAAACGGGCCGTCAGACTTTACTTCCTAGGTGCCTCTGGGTGGGTTCAAGTGGCCAAATTTTTCAGCTAGTAGTTGAGTGTCTAACCGCTTGCATCACCCAGGTTTTACTGTGAACCAAGCAACGCTTTAATGAGATTTTCTAAATGAAGGCTTGCTTCTTCTGAGGAACTAGTACAATTTTTTCTATGATAAGAGAGCAATGTCTGCTATCAATTCTGATGTACCGAAGGTGCTTAAAATTATTTCGGCTGAAAAGATGAATTGCTCAAGCTTTACCTCCTTTCCATACATTTTGGAAACAAATTTGATACATTTTATTAACTGGAAACTTTCCACACATTTTGGCAACTTTAAATGGATTTCGGGGATTTACAAATTTTATTGTTCTTATAAAATAGCCACTTTTAAGAGTAGATTGATTATTAAATAAAGTAGCTGATAGACTTTACTGTAGCCTTAGAAAATGTACTTTCGAAAAAATTGTGCTGTTCATAAAGAGCATGAAACCATGTTTAATTTCTTAATAACTCTCACAGATTTTCAGGTGGGGCTGGATAATCATTAGCAATAGCCATTTATGGGATTTGAAAAATACATAAAGTGGTTAATATGAGATGTGAATATTGTTTTGGGAATTAAATGTGACAGACAGAGAACACAAATGGCAACTACAGAAGTGGTAGTTAGGCAACAGGCTGAAACCAGGCAATTACAAAACAACGAGTGGGTGTCAATGACAGAAAAATATGGAGCAGAGGGAAGCGATGAGGGATAAGGTAGCCTCCAATCCTTTGAACAAATCTGACAGACATGTAGGTTACATTAAGTTATAATTTTCACTTTAACAATAGTAAAAAATAGAGACCCCAGCATGTTGCTTCATTGCCTCTTAAAATGTTGATAAACTTGAGCATAAATAAGGTAAGTACCGAAAATTAGAGAATTTAGCAAGATAATTTTTAAATTTAAACTGAAGAAAACAAGATAAATAAATTAAATATTGGTATGTAGCTTTTTTTTTAATTAGTGAGAGTTTTGTGTCCAAGTTCTTTATTGTTAGAAGATTTTGAGATTACTGTTAGAAATTTGAGTTTTTTTTTTTAAGGTTAAGTAAAAAATTAAAAGGAGAAAAGAGGTAGGAATATTTATGAAGTTATATCAAAAATAATTACCTATCAACCTTTGATTACATAAATATAACCTAAAACATATATGGAATAATTAATGTAAATAAGGTATAAATAATGACATAACCAGCTAAGCCATGACATAGGAAAGTGCACTAGTCTTAGATCATGAGAACTAGGCTAAAATTCCATTCCTGCAAATAAATGTGTCATCTTAACTAAATCATTGAATACTTCTTGATTGTTGCAGGATTTTCTTGAAATACATAGCATTCTCTAAGTCTATACTGAAATCAAATTTCTGTTTCCAGGTACAGAAGGAAAATGAACCTCAACTATTTCTCTCTGATTATCCAAAATAGGGCAATCATCTAGTCACAGTGCATCTCCTTCCATCTCACACAAATAGCGGAGCCAGGAAAGTCTATTTTATACGTGTATAATATGCACGGAAACCCTGGTGGCGTAGTGGTTAAGTACTATGGCTGCTAACAAAAGGGTTGGCAGTTGGAATCTGCCAGGCGCTCCTTGGAAACTCTATGCGGCAGTTCTCCTCTGTTCTCTAGGGTCTCTATGATTTGGAATCAACTCGACCCCACTGGGTTTGGTTTTTTTTTTTGGGTTTATAATGTGCACTTTGGAAAAATTCTACAAAGCCAAAGCCCATTTCCTATTTCATTTTTGTATCATCAGTATCTAGTAGAGCACCTCATTCTAAAAATACGTTCATGGAATGAACAAATGAATAAGTTAAATTGACTTACAAGACTCTCCCTCTATTCTTGTTTGTCCTTATACCGTGATTCATATGTCTCCACCAATTTCATTTTTCAATCCCATACTTTTTCTGTCTTAGATGAGAAATATTATCTGACTTACACTTCTGTGTTAGAAATAAAGAAAAAGTTGAAAGTTACCTCATTAAAAAGAGGAGATTTGGGTACAATTATGACAATGGGACAATTAAAACTGACAAAAAGTTCCTGAAATAAATTTATAAAAATTTCAAGAGTGATTTCTTACCTTTTAAAAATATGTCTAAGAGCAAAAGAAAGGTTTTGAATTTAATTTTTAAATCTGCAGTTGAGATGATTTTACTTAATCATTTCTAGTCATAATTCCTTATTGAAAGACTTCTGATACACTTAATAAAATTACCAAAAATAAAAAAAGTGTTCTAACTTAGTAAAGGTAAATTTAACATTTTCTGGGATAGTATAAAAGTGTTGGATTTTATTTTAATTTTGCAAAGAATAAAAGCACCACTTTAAATCAGTCAAGTATTTTAGACTGGCTCATTATCATAGTACATGTAATAATGATGAATGATAGCTCTTTTATCATTTGAGATAACAAGAAAGTGATTCACTTTTATTAAGGTAGTAATTTAACAATTTAGAATATTAAGCACTCTTGAAAATAAATAGGATAAAATTAATTGTATTCACCATGAGATAAATGTAACACTAATTTAACAAATTTTGGAATTGCTAATAAAATGCTTCATAATGTAATCGTCTTTTCTATGTGAGTATTTTCAAAAGCTTGAAGAAATTTAATGAATATTATGTTAAAAAATTTTTTCCTGTAATTATTTTCAAAAAGATGAGACATGAACCATATATCTTCTTTACGGATGGCTTAATATCCACAAATACAAAAAAAATACTATGTAAATACTAAGTATTGTAAATCAAAATCTCATTTTTTAATTCAATAGAATTTTATTATTATTTGAATAAAAAACCGAATGACCGTTCTGTTACATTATTTTTATATCCACTGATTATTTTTATGGACCATGATCATGTAACAATATAAACTTTTTTTAAAGCTGGGTTTTCATTTATATATGTATATTATATATATATTTTAAGAACTTCAATTACACTGGTGTACATCTGGCTGAAGAGTTTGCATTTTGCCAGAAGACAAAGAGAGAAATTAGTTGCAAGCATATGCATTTCTCATCTCTCTTTCCTTTACCTTAACACCCATCAGCTGTGGGGTGATATTAAAATATTCAAATTGCCATGTGCCAATATTTCTGCAGAAAAAGAAAAAAAAAGTGCTAGTACACGGTAGAAGTGCGTGTCGCCACAACAACCTCCCCTCCCCCATCTATTCATGTTCATTGTGCTACCAATTAAAAAAAAAAAAGTAGAAGAGGTGTGGCAAGCCTTACATTCTCCTTGTAAACAATACAAAAGGAATGTAGCTCTGAAGAAACCTTTTCCTTCAAAACTAAGAAAGAATATTTTTCTTTAAATGCCTTTTTTTTGTGAGGTAACCATAAAGCAGAGTGTAGGGAAAAAATTAGAAAAAATGCAATGTCAAAGCTGATTCCTTTATGAGTTGTGAATTAATCAACTACAGAAAAAATGAATTAAAAATACCTTAAGATATTAGGGGGTAAAAAACTAGGACAAAGCAGCAATATGACGTGGAATACTTCACTTCAATCACTTATCACAAATTTTTGCTTATGAAGTAGGCCGTATTTACTTTTCATTAGCTCTGAATAATTGTTTATAAACACAAACACAAACGTTGAAGCTGAAATTGCTTGGGGAAATTTTGTTGTAAAATGGTCATTCTGATGAACTGCAGTATGATCGCATACACTTTTTATGTCACCATTGAAATGAATAATGAAAACAAAAAACCTTTCTAAAGAACTTAGAGGAATATGAAAAACACAGCCTTACACCCCAATTAAAAAAGAAAAAAAGCCAAAGACTTAAACAGACACTGCATCAGAGAAGATATTTAGATGGCAAATAAGCACATGAAGAGATGCTGAACACCATTAATCAATTAAAAAAACAAACCATTGCCCTCAAATCGATTCCAACTCATAGTTACCCTATAGGACAGAGTAGATCTGTCCCATAGAACTTGCAAGGTGCCTCTGGTGGATTCAAACTGCCAAACTTTTGGTTAGCAGCCCAGCTCTTAATCACAGAGCTAAACCTAATAAGATATCATTACATACCTCTCAGAATGAGAACAGATGATTTCAAAGGGCGGCTCCAGAAGACAAAGTATTATTATGACATGTGCAAAAAGCTGGAGATAGAATACCAAAAGGGAAGAACATGCTCAGCATTTCTCAAAGTGAAATAACTGAAGAAAAAATTCAAGCCTTGAGCTGCAATACTGAAGGAATCTACGAGGAAAATATTAAATGACACAGGAAGCATCAAAAGAAGATGGAAGGAATACACAGAATCACTACACCAAAAAGAATTGGTTGACAGTCAACCATTTCAGGAGGTAACATATGATCAGAAACCGATGGTACTGTGGGAAGAAGTCCTAGCTGCACTGAAGACATTGGCGAAAAGCAAGGTTCCAGGAATTGACGGAATACCAACTGAGATGTGTCAACAAACGGATGCAGGGCTGAAAGTGCTCACTCATCTATGCCAAGAAATTTGGAAGACAGCTACCTGGTCAACCGACTGGAAAAGATCCATATTTATGCACATTTGCAAGAAAGATGATCCAACTGGATGTGAAAATTATCCAATAATATCATTAATATAACATGCAAGCAAAATTTTGCTGAAGATCTTTCAAAAGCAGCTGCAGCACTATATCAACAGGGAACTGCTGGAAATCAAGCCAGATTTAGAAGATAATGTGGAACCAGGGATATCATTGCTGATATCAGAGGGATCCTGGCTGAAAGCAGAGAATGCCAGAAAGATGTTTACCTGTATTGTACTATGATAAGACATTCGACTGTGTGGGTCATAACGAACTATGGATAACATTGTGGAGAATGGGACTTCCAGAACACTTAATTGTGCTCATGAGAAATCTGTACATGGATCAAGAGGCAGTCATTCAAACAGAACAAGGGGATACTTACTACATGGTTTGAAATCAGGAAAGGTATGTGTCAGGGTTGTATCCTTTCACCATACCTATTCGATCTGAACAAATAATCTGAGAAGCTGGACTATATGAAGAAGGGGGCATCAGGATAGGAGGAAGAGTCATTAACAACCTGCATTATACAGATGACACAAACTTGCTTGCTGAACATGAAGAGGACTTGAAGCGCCTACTGATGAAGATCAAAGACCATAGCCTTCAGTACGGATTACACCTCAACATAAAGAAAACAAAAATCTTCACAAGTGGACTAATAAGCAATATCATGATAAATGGAGAAAAGATTGAGGTTGGCAAGTATTTCATTTTACTTGGATACACAATCAACACACATGGAAGCAGTGGTCAAGAAGTCAAAAGACACATTGCATTGGGCAAATCTGCTGCAAAGGACCACTTTAAAGTGTTGAAAAGCAAATATGTCACCTTGAAGACTAAGGCTTGCCTGACCCTAGCCATGGTATTTCCAATCGCTTCATCTGCATGGGAAAGCTGGACAATAAATAAGGAAGACCAAGAAAAATGGATGCCTTTAGATTGTGGTGTTGGCAAAGAATATTGAATATACTGTGGACTGCCAAAAGAATGAACAAATCTGTCTAAGAAGAAGTACAACCAGAATGCTCCTGAGAAGCAAGGATGGAGGGACTGTGTCTTACATACTTTTAACATGTTGTCAGGAGAGATCAGTCCCTGGAAAAGGACACCATACTTGGTAAAGTACAGGATCAGCAGAAAAGAGGAAGACCCTCAATGAAATGGATTGACACAGTGGCTGAAACAGTGGGCTCAAGCATGACAATGATTGTGAGCATGGTGCAGGACCAAGCAGCGTTTCGTTCTATAGTACATAGGATCACTATGAGTCTGAACCAACTGAACGGCACCTAACAACAACAACAGCAAATGTCTAATGATCATGAGCATTTCTGCATGTATCTGTTAGCCACCTGAATGTATTTTTCAGTGAAGTGCTTGTCCATTTTTTAATTGGGTTATTTTGCTTTTTGTCATTGAGGTTTTGCTGTATCTTGCAGATTTTAGAGAATAGATGCAGATTGGATTTGTCATACTCAATTTTTTTTTCCCCAGTCTGTTGGTTGTCTTTGTACTCTTTTGGTGAAGTCTTTGGATGAGCATAAGTGTTTGATTTTTAGGAGCCCTGAGTTATCTAGCTTCTCTTCTGGTGTCTGTGTATTGTTGGTAATGTTTTGTATACCGTTTATGCCATGTATTAGGGCTCCAACTGTTGTCTCTATTTTTTTTTTTATGATCTTTATCTTTTTAGTTTTATATTTAGGTCTTTGATCCATTTTGAGTTAGTTTTTGTGCATGGTGTGAGATATGGGTCTTGTTTCATTTTTTTGCAGATAGATATTCAGTTATGCCAGCACCATTTGTTAAAGAGACTATCTTTTCCCTGTTTAACAGACTTTGGGCCTTTGTCAAGTATCAGCTGCTCAAAGGTAGATGAATTTATGTCTGAATTCTCAATTCTGTTCCATTGGTCTATGCATCTGTTGTTGAACTAGTACCAGGCTGTTTGACTACTGTGGTGTTATAATAGGTTCTAAAATCAGGCAGTGTGAGGGCTTCCAGTTTGTTCTCCTTTTTCAGCAATACTTTACTTATCTGGGGCCTTTTCCCTTTCCATATGAAGTTGCTGACTTGTTTCTCCATCTCATTAAAAAATGCAATTGGAGGAGGCGGGGCCAAGATGGTGGACTAGGTAGATGCTACCTCGGATCCCTCTTGCAACAAAGACTCGGAAAAACAAGTGTATCGATCACATACATAACAATCTACGAACCCTGAACAACAAACAGATTTAGAGATGGAAAATGAACAAATGCCGGGAAGCAGCGATTATTTTCAGAGCCTGGAGCCAGTGTCCCAGTCAGGTAACCTTGGCGCCCGATTTAGGGCAGGGACCAGGGGAGCTGATGGCGCAAACAAGGGGCACAGCCCTACCCCCCTGAACTCACCCCGGGAGGGGGCCCAGCCAGTCCACGCAGGCGGTGTGGCGACGCAGCTGGTGGGAGAAGTCGCCAGGAGGCAGTGACTGGTCTTGGAGCTGGGAGTGCAGCGTCCCAGCTGGAGAATCTTGCCGCCGGGCTTTTGACTGGGCGCAGTCACAGCGAAAGCACGGGGAACAGCTCCACTCCCCTGAACTAACCCCTGGAGGGGGCCCAGCCGGGCCGTGACCGCAGCGTGGCGACGCGGCTTCCGGGAGGAGAAGTCCCCGGGAGGCAGAGACTGATTTTGGAGTTGGGAGTGCACCGTCCCAGCAGGGGAACCTTGTTGCTGGGCGTGGGACTGGCAGCGGAGGATCTGACCGCGGCTTCAGTGGGCCAGATCCCCGGGGGCAATTTCCACACAGCCAGCACACACAGGCGACACGCCCCTTGGGAATCTCAGATAAAATAGTCATTCCAAGCAAGACAAGCAACTCTGTCTATATTCTGAGGTGCTACTCTCCTATCTCTCTGATCCCTCCCCCACCCTCCCCAGGCGGCTTCATTAACATTGGAATTTCCTGAGCCAGAGGGAGAAAGGCTCCCGATCCGTGGCGGCTTTGCTTCCCCCCTCCTTTTTTTTTTTTTGGTCTCTTCCTAACCCACTCTTTCGGCCTGAGAGAAGCAACCACAAAAAACCCAGGGACCAAAAATCCACCCCTAATTGGACTAAAAACACAGAACCAGCGACAGCCAAGCATATATGATCCAAATCTCAGAGTTTCATCCTTACAGGCAACAAGGTGGCGGTTATAATCCAAAGGCAGTTCTGATAGGGATCTGACTGCATTTTTTTTTTTAGTGGATTTTCTGGAAAAACTAGTTTCCCAGTGATGGCTCAGAGACAGCAGTCCATATCAAACCACATAAATAAGCAGACCATGACAGCTTCTACAACCCCCCAAACAAAAGAATCAAAATCTTTCCCAAATGAAGATACAATCCTGGAATTATCAGATACAGAATATAAAAAACTAATTTACAGAATGCTTCAAGACATCACAAACGAAATAAGGCAAACTGCAGAAAAAGCCAAGGAACACACTGATAAAACAGTTGAAGAACTCAAAAAGATTATTCAAGAACATAGTGGAAAAATTAATAAGTTGCAAGAATCCATAGAGAGACAGCATGCAGAAATCCAAAAGATTAACAGTAAAATTACAGAATTAGACAACGCAATAGGAAGTCAGAGGAGAAGACTCGAGCAATTAGAATGCAGACTGGGACATCTGGAGGACCAGGGAATTAACACCAACATAGCTGGAAAAAAATCAGATAAAAGAATTAAAAAAAAATGAAGAAACCCTAAGAATCATGTGGAACTCTATCAAGAAGGATAACTTGCGAGTGATTGGAGTCCCAGAACAGGGAGGGAGGACAGAAAACGCAGAGAAAATAGTTGAAGATCTCCTGACAGAAAACTTCCCTGACATCATGAAAGACGAAAGGATATCTATCCAAGATGCTCATCGAACCCCATTTAAGACTGATCCAAAAAGAAAAACACCAAGACATATTATCATCAAACTCACCAAAACCAGAGATAAAGAGAAAATTTTAAAAGCAGCCAGGGAGAAAATAAAGGTTTCCTTCAAGGGAGAATCAATAAGAATAAGTTCAGACTACTCAGCAGAAACCATGCAGGCAAGAAGGGAATGGGACGACATATACAGAACACTGAAGGAGAAAAACTGCCAGCCAAGGATCATATATCCAGCAAAACTCTCTCTGAAATGTGAAGGAGAAATTAAGATATTTACAGATAAACACAAGTTTAGAGAATTTGCAAAAACCAAACCAAAGCTACAAGAAATACTAAAGGAAATTGTTTGGTCAGAAATATCAGACACCAGCACAACACAAGGTCACAAAACAGAACATCCTGATATCAACTCAAACAGGGAAATCACAAAAACAAATTAAGATTAATTAAAAAAAAATGCTCATAACAGGGAATCACTGAAGTCAATATGTAAAAGATCACAATAATCAAAAAGAGGGACTAAATACAGGAGGCATAGAACTGCCATATGGAGAGTGATACAAGGCGATATAGAACAATACAAGTTAGGTTTTTACTTAGAAAAATAGGGGTAAATAATAAGGTAACCACAAAGAGGTATAACAACTCTATAACTCAAGATAAAAGCCAAGAAAAACGTAACGACTCAACTAACATAAAGTCAAACACTACGAAAATGAGGATCTCACAATTTACTAAGAAAAACGTCTCAGCACAAAAAAGTATGTGGAAAAATGAAATTGTCAACAACACACATAAAAACGCATCAAAATGACAACACTAAACACTTATTTATCTATAATTACGCTGAATGTAAATGGACTAAATGCACCAATAAAGAGACAGAGAGTCTCGGACTGGATAAAGAAACACGATCCGTCTATACGCTGCCTACAAGAGACACACCTTAGACTTAGAGACACAAACAAACTAAAACTCAAAGGATGGAAAAAAATATATCAAGCAAACAATAAGCAAAAAAGAAGAGGAGTAGCAATATTAATTTCTGACAAAATAGACTTTAGACTAAATCCACCACAAAGGATAAAGAAGGACACTACATAATGATAAAAGGGACAATTGATCAGGAAGATATAACCATATTTAATATTTATGCACCCAATGACAGGGCTGCAAGATACATAAATCAAATTTTAACAGAACTGAAAAGTGAGATAGACACCTCCACAATTATAGTAGGAGACTTCAACACACCACTTTCGGAGGACAGGACATCCAGTAAGAAGCTCAATAGAGACACGGAAGACCTACTTACAACAATCAACCAACTTGACCTCATTGACTTATACAGAACTCTCCACCCAACTGCTGCAAAGTGTACTTTTTTTTCTAGCGCACATGGAACATTCTCTAGAATAGACCACATATTAGGTCATAAAACAAAACTTTGCAGAATCCAAAACATCGAAATATTACAAAGCATCTTCTCAGACCACAAGGCAATAAAACTAGAAATCAATAACAGAAAAACTAGGGAAAAGAAATCAAATACTTGGAAACTGAACAATACCCTCCTGAAAAAAGACTGGGTTATAGAAGACATCAAGGAGGGAATAAGGAAATTCATAGAATGCAATGAGAATGAAAATACTTCCTATCAAAACATCTGGGACACAGCAAAAGCAGTGCTCAGAGGCCAATTTATATCGATAAATGCACACATACAAAAAGAAGAAACAGCCAAAATCAGAGAACTGTCCCTACAACTTGAACAAATAGAAAGTGAGCAACAAAAGAATCCAGCAGGCACCAGAAGAAAACAAATAATAAAAATTAGAGCTGAACTAAATGAATTAGAGAACAGAAAAACAATTGAAAGAATTAACAAAGCCAAAAGCTGGTTCTTTGAAAAAATTAACAAAATTGATAAACCATTGGCTAGACTGACTAAAGAAATACAGGAAACAAATAACCCGAATAAGAAACGAGAAGGACCAGATCACAACAGAACCAACTGAAATTAAAAGAATCAAATCAGATTATTATGAAAAATTGTACTCTAACAAATTTGCAAACCTAGAAGAAATGGATGAATTCCTAGAAAAACACTTCCTACCTAAACTAACACATTCAGAAGTAGAACAACTAAATAGACCCATAACAAAAAAAGAGATTGAAACGGTAATCAAAAAACTCCCAACAAAAAAAAAAGCCCTGGCCTGGACGGCTTCACTGCAGAGTTCTACCAAACTTTCAGAGAAGAGTTAACACCACTACTACTAAAGGTATTCCAAAGCATAGAAAATGACGGAATACTACCCAACTCATTCTATGAAGCCACCATCTCCCTGATACCAAAACCAGGTAAAGACATTACAAAAAAATAAAATTACAGACCTATATCCCTCATGAACATAGATGCAAAAATCCTCAACAAAATTCTAGCCAATAGAATTCAACAACATATCAAAAAAATAATCCACCACGATCAAGTGGGATTTATACCAGGTGTCATTGTTTTATGCAAGGCTGGTTTAATATCAGAAAAACCATTAATGTAATCCACCACATAAATAAAACAAAAGACAAAAACCACATGATCTTATCAATCGATGCAGAAAAGGCATTTGGCAAAGTCCAACACCCATTCATGATAAAAACTCTCACCAAAATAGGAATTGAAGGAAAATTCCTCAACATAATAAAGGGCATCTATGCAAAGCCAACAGCCAACATCACTGTAAATGGAGAGAGCCTGAAAGCATTTCCCTTGAGAATGGGAACCAGACAAGGATGCCCTTTATCACTGCTCTTATTCAACATTGTGCTAGAAGTCCTTGCCAGAGCAATTAGGCTAGACAAAGAAATAAAGGGCATCCGGATTGGCAAGGATTTAGTAAAATTATCTCTATTTGCAGATGACATGATCGTATACACAGAAAACCCTAAGGAATCCTCCAGAAAACTACTGAAACTAATAGAAGAGTTTGGGAGAGTCTCAGGTTGTAAAATAAACATACAAAAATCACTTGGATTCCTCTACATCAACAAAAAGAACATTGAAGAGGAAATAACCAAATCAATACCATTCACAGTAGCCCCCAAGACGATAAAATACTTAGGAATAAATTTTACCAAGGATGTAAAAGACCTATACAAAGAAAACTACAAAGTTCTACTACAAGAAATTCAAAAGGACATACTTAAGTGGAAAAACATACCTTGCTCATGGATAGGAAGACTTAACATAGTAAAAATATCTATTCTACCAAAAGCCATCTATACATACAATGCACTTCCCATCCAAATTCCAATGTCATTTTTTTAAGGTGATAGAGAAACAAATCACCAATTTCATACGGAAGGGAAAGAAGCCTCGGATAAGCAAAGCATTACTGAAAAAGAAGAAGAAAGTGGGAGGCCTCACTCTACCTGATTTCAGAACCTATTATACAGCCACAGTAGTCAAAACAGCCTGGTACTGGTACAACAACAGGCATATAGACCAGTGGAACAGAATTGAGAACCCAGATGTAAATAAATCCACATATGAGCAGCTGATATTTGACAAAGGCCCAGTGTCAGTTAATTGGGGAAAAGATAGTCTTTTTAACAAATGGTGCTGGCATAACTGGATATCCAGCTGCAAAAAAATGAAACAGGACCCATACCTCACACCATGCACAAAAACTAACTCCAAGTGGATCAAAGACCTAAACATAGAGACTAAAACGATAAAGATCATGGAAGAAAAAATAGGGACAACCTTAGGAGCCCTCATACAAGGCATAAACAGAATACAAAACATTACCAAAAATGACGAAGAGAAACCCGATAACTGGGAGCTCCTGAAAATCAAACACCTATGCTCATCTAAAGACTTCACCAAAAGAGTAAAAAGACCACCTACAGACTGGGAAAGAATATTCAGCTATGACATCTCCGACCAGTGCCTGATCTCTAAAATCTACATGATTCTGTCAAAACTCAACCACAAACAGACAAACAACCCAATCAAGAAGTGGGCAAAGGATATGAACACACACTTCACTAAAGAAGATATTCAGGCAGCTAACAGATATATGAGAAAATGCTCTCGATCATTAGCCATTAGAAAAATGCAGATTAAAACTACGATGAGATTCCATCTCACTCCAACAAGGCTGGCATTAATCCAAAATACACAAAATAATAAATGTTGGAGAGGCTGCGGAGAGATTGGAACTCTCATACACTGCTGGTGGGAATGTAAAATGGTACAACCACTTTGGAAATCTATCTGGCGTTATCTTAAACGGTTAGAAATAGAACTACCACACAACCCAGAAATCCCACTCCTCGGAATATACCCTAGAGAAACAAGAGCCTTCACACAAACAGATATATGCACACCCATGTTTATTGCAGCTCTGTTTACAATAGCAAAAAGCTGGAAGCAACCAAGGTGTCCATCAACGGATGAATGGTTAACTAAATTGTGGTATATTCACACAATGGAATACTACGCATCGATAAAGAACAGTGACGAATCTGTGAAACATTTGATAACATGGAGGAATCTGGAAGGCATTATGCTGAGTGAAATCAGTCAGAGGCAAAAGGACAAATTTTGTATAAGGACCACTATTATAAGATCTTGAGAAATAGTATAAACTAAGAAGAACACATACTTTTGTGGTTACGAGGGGGGGAGGGAGGGAGGGAGGGAGAGGGTTTTTTACTGATTAATTAGCTGATAAGAACTGCTTTAGGTGAAGGGAAGGACAACACTCAATACATGGAAGGTCAGCTCAACTGGACTGGACCAGACCAAAAGCAAAGAAGTTCCTAGGATAAACTGAATACTTCAAAGGTCAGCGGAGCAAGGGCGGGGGTTTGGGAACCATGGTTTAAGGGGACTTCTAAGTCAATTGGCAAAATAATTCTAAAATGAAAACATTCTGCATTCCACTTTGAAATGTGGCGTCTGGGGTCTTAAAAGCTAACAAGCGGCCATCTAAGATGCATCAATTGGTCTCAACCCACCTGGAGCAAAGGAGAATGAAGAACACCAAGATCGCATGACAACTAAGAGCCCAAGAGACAGAAAGGGCCACATGAACCAGAGACCTACATTATCCTGAGACCAGAAGAACTAGTTTGTGCCTGGCCACAATTGATGACTGCCCTCACAAGGAGCACAATAGAGAACCCCTGAGGGAGCAGGAGATCAGTGGGATGCAGACCCCAAATTCTCATAAAAAGAGAATGGTCTGGTTGTGACTAGAGGAATCCCGGTGGTCATGGTCCCCAAACCTTCTGTTGGCACAGGACGGGAACCATCCCCGAAGACAATTCATCAGACATGAAAGGGACTGGACAGTGGGTGGGAGAGAGATGCTGATGAAGAGTGAGCTAATTATATCAGATGGACACTTGAGACTGTGTTGGCATCTCCTGTCTGGCGGGGGGATGGGAGGATAGAGAGAATTGGAGACTGCCAAAGTTTTCACGAAAGGAGAGACTGGAAGGGCTGACTCATTAGGGGGAGAGCAAGTGGGAGTAAGGAGTAAGATGTATATGAACTTATATGTGACAGACTGACTTGATTTGTAAACGTTCACTTGAAGCTCAATAAAAGTTAATAAAAAAAAATACCATTGGAATTTGGATCAGAATTGCATTCTATCTATAGATTGCTTTGGGTAGAATAGACATTTTCACAGTGTTGGGTCTTTCTATCCATGATCAAGGTACGTTTTTCTACTTATGTAGGTCTCTTTTGGTTTCTTGCAGTAGTGTCTTGTAGTTTTCTTTGTATAGGTCTTTTACGTCTCTGGTTAGATTTGTTCCTAAGTATTTTATCTTCTTGGGGGTTATTGTAAATGGTATTGATTTAGTGATTTCCTCTTTGATGTTCTCTTTGTTGGTGTAGAGGAATCCAACTGATTTTTTATGTTTATCTTGAATCCTGATGCTTTACTGAAATCTTCTGTTAGTTCCAGTAGTTTTTTTTTTTTTTTTTTTGGATTCTTTAGGGTTTTCTGTGTTTAAGATCATATCATCTGCAAATAGAGATACTCTCACTTCTTCTTTACCAGTTTGGATGCCCATTATTTCTTTTTCCAGCCTAATTGCTCTGGCTAGGACCTCCAGCACTATGTTGAATAAGAGAGGTGATAAAGGGCATCCTTGTCTGGTTCCCATCGTCAAAGGGAATGCTTTCAGACTCTCTCCATTTAGGATGATGTTGGCTGTTGGCTTTCTGTAGATGCCCTTTATTATGTTGAGGGATTTCCCTTCTATTCCTATTTTGCTGAGAATTTTTATCATGAATGAGTGTTGGACTTTGTCAAATGCCTCTTCTGCATCAATCAATAAGAATAAGATCATGTGGTTCTTTTGTTTTATTTATGTGATGGATTACATTGATTGTTTTTCTAATGTTAAACCATCCCTGAATACCTGGTATGAATCCCATTTGGTCATGGCGAATTCTTTTTTTTATATATTGTTGAATTCTATTGGCTAGAATTTTGTTGACGATTTTTGTGTCTTATCCTTTGTGTCCACTTATCTTTGCATCCCTGTTGAGGGTGGCTGGGTGTTGTGGGTGAAGCCACCAGTTCTCAGGCACCTGATGTGGGTGAGTACCCTGCTTAAAAGGCAGAGTGGTGTCTAATGTCATGAACCTGCCTCTCCACCATATAGCTGAAACAGATGAAATTAGAACTCAGGTATATACCCTGTTGTACTGCACTAATGAGGGCCTATGCTGTTGAAATGGGCCCACACAGGTCTATGCAGTGGTAAAAGTCATTTGAAGTCCGTGGACCACTTACACCTCTGCCTAGGCAAAGGAGCTGTTTCTGCCCTGAGTTCCCAGCTTAGGGGAGCCAGCAGATTATTTTTTCCCCCTGTTTATTAACTTGTTCCTTCTTCAAGGCTAGCAGAATGGCTCAGTGTGTGAGACACCTCCTACTTCCAGCCTAGGGAAAGCGGCTATTGCTGAAGGCGGCTCAGGACATAGTGCAGAGCTGGGAGAGGTCAGTTAAAGGGAAGAGAGTTTTTTCCAAAGGGGTGTTTTTTGGTCCACGTGGTAGGTGAAATGCAAGTACTTATCTTTGGTCAAGAGGGCTGCTTTTCACTGATTCTGGAGATGTGAGCGAACTCTCTGCCACTAGGTCTCTCCCGATGTGGAAAATGTGTCCTGATCACCACTGCTTTCCTCACTGTGCTGGCACCAGTGGATCCAGCCTGCAAGATGCCGGTTCCCACCGAGTTAGGTCTGGCAACTCCTTGCTGCTTCTGATCCATCTCTCCCTCCACCTGCTGCTCAGTCCAATTCCTCAATTTTGCCTTTGATGTTCAGGGTTCCTAGATTGTCATACATAATCAATTCACTTGTTTTTTGGGGGGGTCTTTGTTGTGAGGAAACGCTGGTGGCATAGTGGTTAAGTGCTACGGCTGCTAACCAAAGGGTTGGCAGTTCGAATCCACCAGGTGCTCCTTGGAAACTCTATGGGGCAGTCTACTCTGTCCTATAGGGTCACTATGAGTCATAATCGACTCGACGGCACTGCGTTTGGTTTTTTGGTTTTTTTGTTGTTGTTGTTGTAAGAGGGACCACGGGAAGCATCTGCTTACTCTGCTGTCTTGGCCCCTCCTCTCACACTTCAGTTTTGATACTTGTTTCATAATAAGTGCTATAATTATAAATGAACAAATGAAAAGATGTCATAAAGGAAAATTTAATGAGCAGAAAACAAGTATTACAACAAATTACTACATTTTAGTTTTAGATGGATCTTTCATCTCTAACATGTTATAATTAAAAACATTTCTTTCTGTTCTTTGCTCTTACAAATTCTTCAATGATTTCATCACAATTAAGCTCTTGAACAATATCTACTTCCATACATACTAAGGATAATAAATTGAATCTTTCTTGAATCATTGTTGTGTGCTCACGTTTCATGGTGTCCTGCTTGGCATCTGTAGATCTTTGCTTTGGAAAACTGGTGCCTTTGTTTTGTGGATGTCCTAAGCATGTGCTTACCTCCGTTATTGGGTAATCCATCCCTACACACATGCTTACTTTGGGCATATAATTAGAAAAGACCAGTCACTAAACATGGACATCATGTTTGGTAAAGTAGAGGGTCAGCAACAATAAGTAAAACCCTCCATAAGATGGAGTGACATGATGATTGCAACAACGAGCTCAAACATACCAAAGATAATGATGCTGGCACAGGACTAGGCGATGTTTTGTTCTATTATACATGAGGTCATCATGACTTGGAGCTCACTTAATGGCAGCTGACAACAACAACCATTCCCTTCTACCAAAAACCAGTTGTTGTAGAGTCAGTTCGATTCATGGTGACCCCATGTGTGCCAGCATAGAACTGTGGTCCATAGATATCTTAACTTAATTGCTGATTTTTTGGAAGTAGATTTCCAGGCCTTCCTTCCAAGGCACCTCTAGGTGGTTTCTAATTTCTAGCCTTTGAGTTAGCAGCTGAATATGCTAACCATTTGATTCACCCAGGCATTCCACATTTTCTACATCCCTGAAAATTTTTCTTGTTCTGAAGTCTGCTTTGTTTAAAATTAACGTAGCTACTCCAACTTTCTCTTGACTAGTGTTAGCATAGTATATCTTTGTACATCTCTACATTTAAACTGTCTGATTATATTTGAAGTAGGTTTCTTGTAGAGAACATATAGTTATTTGTTTGTTTTATTTTTAATCTACACTAAATATCTTTGTCTTTTAAGTGGTGTATTTAGACCAGTTGTACTTTAAGTGATTATAATTATACAGTTTATAAAAATCTACCCTATTTATAATTGTTGCATTTTTTGCTAATCCCCCTCCCCCAATTTTCTGCCTTCTCTGGTTTTAATTGAGCATTTTGTATCATTCCATTTTCCCTCCTCTCTTAGCATACCAATTATATCTTTTAATTTGGCAAATGTGCTACAATTTTCATATTTCAAACCTCCAGCCGTTCAGTTAGCAGTATAGGGTTTAAATGTTTGTGTCACCCAGGGACTATTATAAAATGATCAACCCCAAAATATGCACAGTAGCAAAAATATGAGTTTTTGTGTGTGTGTGTGTGTGATTCTCAAATAAGGTAAATATTCTTGTTATCAATTGCCCTATTTTTTCTACAGGAAAATAATCCTGCCTTATCCTATATTTTCACAGTGCTCTTACGGTAAAGATTTTTGCCTCATGTTTATAATGGTGGCATTAAAGTAGTCTTGGTGGTTACTCATGTTAATGGAGATAGTCAAAATGTCGATGTTTCAGAATAGCAGATTGTCATTTGTGCTTGGCTTCAGAAAGTACCTATACTTACATTTTGTACTTACTGTATGAGCACATCTAATGTTTTGTGAATTCACTCTGAACAAAATAATGAGAGCTCACTGTGCAGTTCTGATTCAGAAACTGACACATTGTCAAGTTTTCCCCTTGTATAACATTTTAAATTTCTCCTTTGGAACAAAACCCATGGGCAAAGTAAAGAGATCTTTCAGAGAACCAAGTTTTTGTCAAACAAGAGTTTTTACTCAATGAACTTTCCTGTAGCAAGAAAGGAACTATTAGCAGAACTATTCATTAAACAGGGAAAAAGAAGAAAAAAGCTCTTTAAAAAATTGTTAGAAGAGGTAAGACAGGAGTCTCAAAATATACAAACTTTAAGTGAATTTGAGACATTTGAATTAGTCTACTTGAAGACAATCAAGAGTTCACATGGTCAATTACAGTTATCAACGAT
Source organism: Loxodonta africana (assembly GCF_030014295.1). Classification (NCBI taxonomy): domain Eukaryota; kingdom Metazoa; phylum Chordata; class Mammalia; order Proboscidea; family Elephantidae; genus Loxodonta; species Loxodonta africana. The sequence continues at coordinate 48,174,524 of NC_087345.1, forward strand.
CTTAATATCTGACAAGAATTATTTAAGTTCACAAAAGAATCACTTTAGACATTTTTTAAAAAGAGATGTTAACACCTAATTTAATGTCATAATTTTAGAGATGAGGAAATTAGAGACAGAAAAATAACTGCTTTAATGAGAAAAGTTCAAAAAACAAACAAAAAAACTGGAAGCTGCTATTCTAAATTCTAACATCACTTTTATCATCTACCATTTTTTGGTTTAAAACTATGATTTTAAATAACTATCTTATTTTCTAATTATATGACCACAGACTTTCTTCCAGAGTTAAGAATATATGTGGACTGGTAAAACAAGGAAAGTGCTACTAAGGTAACTTTATAAATCAATGTTTCTTTCTATTGAAAATACCAATGATTAGGTTTCAAATAATATTTTTAAAAATTTTTCACTAATATTTACATAAAGTCTACATTTGCACATTTATGTTAGAGGTAAAATATTTTGGGAAAAAGCTGTTTTTTTAGTAAGACATTTGAATTACAAAATACATAAAGAATAGGTTGTAAAACATCTTTGGTGAAATAATATATATATATATATATATGGTGCCACATCTGCACAGAAAAGGAAGGCATTGCTGGAGTCTGTTCTATAAAGTGTGTTGCTTGTTAGTTTACCCAAAATGATTCCCGAAAAAATGACTACAAATGCCAGGTTGGCTTATCTAAGGAAGGTGAAAAGATACATACTATGGAATTTATTAACCTAAGCAAGACGTTGTTGTTGTTGTTAGGTGCTGTTGAGTCAGTTCCAACTCACAGTGACCCTATGTACAACAAAACTAAACCATGCTCGGTCCTGCACGATCCTCATGATCATTGCCAGATTTGAGCCCATTGTTGCAGCCACTGTGTCGATCCATCTAGTTGAGTGTGTTCCTCTTTTTCAATGACCCTGTACATACAGATATTAAAAAAAATATTAGTACCTTGCAAATTAGGTGATAAAATGTTAATGGAAAGTTGGGATTTAGGATTTGCCGAGTAAAACCTATGAAAGCCAGAACCCGTATAGACAGAAACCTGTCAGAGAAGGAAAGCACAAATATTTTCCACTAATAGAGAAAATAGAAAAGTGGTAAGACTGCACTCTGTCAAAGGCAGAAAACTTGCAAGACCCAGAAAAACAAGGCAGTTCTGTCAAGTTCCTGCTCTCACAGATTTCACTAGGTAGATAGATAAGTAGATGATGGATGGATGGATGGATGGATGGATGGATGGATGGATGGATGGATGGATGGATGGATGGATGGATGGATGGATGGATGGATGGATGATAGTTAGATAGATAGATAGATAGATAGATAGATAGATAGATAGATAGATAGATAGATAGATAGATAGATAGATGATAGATAGATAGATAGATAGACAGACAGACAGACAGACAGATAGATAGACAGATAGATAGACAGATGGATAGATAGATGGATAGATAGATGGATAGATAGATGGATAGATAGATGGATAGATAGATGGATAGATAGATAGGTAGATAGAGATATAGATAAAAACAGATATAGATATGGATATAGTGCAGGTCTGTTGGTGATGAATACTTCCAACTTTTGTTTATCTGAAGTTTTATTTTGTCTTTGCTTTGGAAGATACTATCGCTGGGTACAGAATTCTAAATTGACACTTTTATTCTTTCAGTACTTCAAAATTAGTGCTCCAGGACCTTCTTTCTTGCGTTATTTCAAATGAGAATTCTGACATCCTTATTATCTTTGTTCCTCTGTAATTTGTCTTTCTTTCTCTATCTGCTCTTAAGATTTTCTGTTACTGGCTTTGAGTAATTAGACTATCATATGCATTTATGTAGTTTTCTTCATGTTTCTTATGTTGGGATTCACTGAGATTTTTAGATCTGTGGGTACATAGTTTTCATCATAGTTAAATAAAATTTAGGCATTATTTCTTCAAATATGTTTTCTGTTCTTTTTCCTTTGGACACATTAATTACATATGTATTAGGCTACAAGAAATTTGTGTCTACAGTTGTCCCACAGCTCACTGACACTATTTTCATTTTTAAATTCTTTTTCTTGTTCTCTGCATTTGCTTTTGGCTAGGTTCCATCAGTATGTGTTAAAGTTCACAAATTTCTTATTCTGCAGTTAATTCTGTACGGTGTACTTATCTCATACAATGCAGTATTCATCTCCAATGGTACAATTTGCTCTTTTATATACTATCTAACTTAACTTTTTAGACTTGTGAAATACACAAATAGTAACAGTTTTAGTGTATTCTGTAAGTTCTAACATCTGTGTAAATTGTGTGCCTGTGTGGGTTGATTAGTTTTTATCCTCATTGTGGTCATATTTTTTCTACTTCTTTACAAGGCTGGTAATTTTTTATTGGAAGTCAGACATTGTGAATATTACCTTTTTGGGCACTGAATATAATTTTATTTCTATTAATGTTCTTGAACATTGTTCTGGAAAGCAGTTGAGTTAGTTGGAATCAGTTTGGTCATTTTGTGTCTTTTTTTTAGCTGGGACCAGAGTTATATTTTTTCTAGGGTTATAATTTCTCATTAGGGAGGCAAGACCATTCTGAGTATTCTACTCAGAACTCTGAGATTTTCCAGTCTCTTTAATCCTTTCAGTTAATTCTTTTCCCAGACTTAGGAGGTTACTTCACATACGTGTACTGATGAGAACTCTGCTGAATATTCTGAAGTTGACTCTGTAGACCTCTGGAGTTCTCTCTGTGTGCCCCGCTGTTCTCTGTTGCTGTTTTTCCTGAGAACCACAGCTGACTTGGTTTCCCCCAACTCTCAGCTCTATCTCCTCATTCAGGGTATTTGCTAGGTTCTGTTTGAGTTCCTCATCCTCCGCTGTAGCTGGGAATTCACTGAATACAGTGAGAAGGGCCAAATATAGGGCTCGCCTCATCTGTTTCCCTTCTCCCATCTGTCCTTCATCTCCTGGTAGTCAATGTCTTGAAAACTGCTTTTTCATGTATTATGGCTATGGTTTTTTGCTTGCTTCAGGCTGGAAGGTAAATCTAGTCTCTATTAATCTACCTTGCATAGAAGTGGAAATCTTGTGAATATTTTAAATTCAACCTATCTAACGTTAAACTAAGGAGCCCTGGTGGTGCTTAAGTATTCGGCTGCTAACCAAAAGGTAAGTAGTTGGAACCCCTACCTGTAGGAGATCCTAGGCTGGAGTTTAACCTGTACCAATTTCATTTCATCCTGAAAATACTCTGAAAGGTAAGGACTAGTAATCCCATTTTTTGTGCATGATGAAACTCTTATACAACTGAAGTTTCCTCAAGAAAAAAACACCTGGTGATCAGCTTCTGTAAAAGTTTCAGCCTTAGAAACCATCTGGGGGCACTTGCATTCTGTACTATAGGGTCACTATGAGTTGGAATCGACTTGATGGCACACAACAACAAACAATGTTGTCTTAGGCTGGGTTCTTTGGAGGAGCAAAACCACCGAAGCATATATATATACATACATATATATATATACATATATACATATATATATATATATATATATATACACACAAATATATGGAGAGAAAATTGTCTCAAGGAAACGGCTCATGCAGTCATGGATGCTGGCAAGTCCTAAATCCACCGGCTAGGTATCAGGTTGGAGGCTTCATCTGATTCATGTGGTTGCAGAGGCTGATGAATCCAAAATCTTCAGGTCAGGAGGCAGGCTGCTGGCTCATGTGCAAAGAACGAGGTCAGAGGATAAAGAGTTGGATGCAGGATTGAAAGACTAAGCTTTGCCAGAACATCCATACGTATTAGATGCAGGCCACATCCCCAAAGAAACTCCCCTTTCAACTAATTGGCTATTCACATCAGATCACAAAATGAAGGATGATTACACAATATCCACCAATAATATCATGGTCTTGCCAAGTTGACCATAACCTTAACCATCACAAATATTAAGCCCATTATTTTTTCTCTCCAAGTTTACCTTCTCTTGTGTACTTGTTTCTGTTAACAGCAATTACTTTTCCCAGTTAACTAGGATCAAATTTTCACAGGTTCTTTCATACTTTTCTCTCCCTTGCCATCACATACCTAATGAGTAGCCATGGCCTCTCAATTCTACTCCTACTGCATCTCTCTTATATTTTCTCATACATATACTGGCTCCTTTAACACTTTTTTGTTTGTTTGTTTCGCTTTGGAAATTTTATAAGCCACCAAGTTTTCATGGCATAGTCATTTTAAAAGTTTTCAATTACGAATTTATTTGATTTTAAGGCACTCTATTAAAATGAATAAAAATCTCCAATCCCTTGAACTGTGGTTAGGTTATTTCATTTACAAAATTTGTATGCAACATTATAGCAATCAGGAAAAACTATACTATATTGCAGCAACAAACAACTTAAAAATCTCATGGCTTAAGCAATAAACATTTATTTTTTTTCACTCATGTTGCATACCCATTCTTAACTTTCTTCCTCATTAATTCAAAGACCTAGACCTCTGAATACTGCTAATTGCTGTGGCTGAGGAAAAGAAAAGAAGTTGAAATCATGATTGGCCCTTGAAGCTTCTAACCAAAGTCGCATAAATTACCTGTGTCACACTCCATTAGCCAAACAATTCGTGTGGCCAAAAGATATCAAAGGGGTTGGGAGTTGCAATTCTATGTTCCTAGAAGAAAATATCTGAGATATTTTCAAGCATCAAAATGGCTATTAAACCTGTAATAAATTTATGTTTTGACATAATATAACTTTACTAGACCTATCGATTGCACAGACCCATCAATTTTAGTCTCAGAGTGAAAGTATTCTTCTTTCAAAAGAATATGAAATAAATGGATGTTCCTTTTGTATGAGATATTAAAATGTTCTGTGGGGTTCAAGCAGAAAAATTAGAGTATAATTTAAAGCATTAAGAGTAAAATGCGAACATTGATAAAATCCCATATTTAGGAAATATCTTGTCTAATTAAGTAGAATTTTTATGTTGTGTCATGCAACTGAAGGTCCCAATGCCTCCATTAATAGTTAGTTTTAAAAGTTTATTTTAGTGAACAACCCCATTTAAGTATTGTTGTTGTTGTTTTTAGTTGCCATGGAGTTGACTCCCAACTCATGATAACCCGATGTGTTACAGAGTAGAACTTATCCAAAGGGCTTTCTTGGCTGTACTCTTGAAAGAATGAGATCACCAGATCTTTTCTTTTGAGGAGCCACTGGGTGGGTTCAAACCTCCAACCTTCAGGTTAGCCGATCACAAACCACTTGCACCACCAGGGATTCTTATCTAAACATATTGTGCCATTTGGTGGTGCAGTGGTTAAGAGTTTGGCTGCTAACCAAAAGGTTGGCAGTTTGAATCCACCAGCCACTCTTTGAAAACCCTATGGGTCAGTTCTACTCTGTCTATAGGATCACTATGAGTCATAATCCATTTGACAGCAAAGGATTTGGTTTTTTTGGTATATCATTTAAACTTCACGATAAATTGTGAGAGGTAGGTAACATGATCTTTGTTTTATAGATGAGCAGATGAAGTTGAAGATGGTTAATTAAAATGTCTAAAGTTCAATAGCTAGTAAGTGGTCATGCCAGGATTTGAAGTCATGTCTCTTTGATCACTACACTGGTCTGTATGATTTCAGTGTTAATACTTTTAATCACCAATATCTGGCATAAATACCAAAAGTGCAAACTGAGTTAATTATATTTTTGATCAAGGAAAAGTAACTTACTTAAATTAGAAATATATATTCAAAGTAAAAATTAAAATAATTACAATTTACTATTTATTTTTTATTATTATTTTGGTTCAGTAATCCACTAAGTACGCATAAAGTTTTTTTGGTAGGAAATAACATGGTTCTATTTTTTCAAAAATATTTCCAAGGAAAAATTCAAATTAGATCATTATCTCTCTTTCTGAAATAGTCTGTGTCTATAAGACACTTTAAAAAAGATAATAGGGAGAGTCAAGCAATTGAGTTAAAAACATACTTTATTGATTTTTCCATGGAACTTTGACAATGGATTCAAACTTACCAAAATCATGAAGATGGCACAGAAGTAGGCTACATTTTGTTCTGTTGTAAATAAGGTCACCATGAGTTGGAGCCCAGTCAAAGGCAACTAACAACAACACACTCTCCAAACTGGGTCATTTAAAAGTTGTAACTCAAATGGAGAAACAGAAATCTGCGTGCGTGTGTTTGTGTGTGCCTGTGTGTGTCCCCGTGTGCACGTGCGCGAGTAGGTATTGCGCCCTCACAGCAAACCCAGCAGAAATAACTACGGCACTTACATCACATTGCTTAGGTCATGCTTGATCTGCTAGGCTTTTGATAAAGTCTTTGGAATTGTTTTTAATTTTATTGCTGTAGATTATTTTTCTAAAGCATGGAGTATAATGTGGCAAGTGCAACTAGCATATACAATAGCTTCAGTTAAAGTAAACTGAGAAAGCATTAAAAAATTGTTTAGCAACAATGGCAGGATAAAAACAAGAGCACAAAAGTTATTTAACAACCACTTATCAGGCAATGACTTTCAAAATAGACCCCCAAAGGAACCTACCCTGTAGTAGGCCTTAGGCTAGCAGTTGTTAACATATGTTGATTTTATTTAATCCTTAAAATACTCTTGAATGGTACAACCATGTTGGAAATCTATCTGGCATTTTCTTAAAAAGTTAGAAATAGAACTACCATACAACCCAGAAATCCCACTCCTCGGAATATACCCTAGAGAAATAAGAGCCTTTACACGAACAGATACATGCACACCCATGTTTATTGCAGCTCTGTTTACAATAGCAAAAAGCTGGAAGCAACCAAGGTGTCCATCGATAGATGAGTGGTTAAATAAATTATGGTACATTCACATGCTGGAATACTATGCATCGATAAAGAACAGTGATGAATCTGTGAAACATTTCATAACATGGAGGAACCTGGAAGGCATTATGCTGAGTGAAATTAGTCAGATGCAAAAGGACAAATACTGTATAAGACCACTATTATAAGTTCTTGAGAAATAGTATAAACTGAGAAGAACACATTCTTTTGTGGTTACGAGGTGGGGAGAGAGAAAGGGTGGGAGAAGGTTATTTACTGATTAGTTAGTAGATAAGAACTACTTTAGGTGAAGGGAAGGACTATACTCAATACAGGGAAGGTCAGCTCAACTGGACTGGACCAAAAGCGAAGAAGGTCCTGGGATAAACTGAATGCTTCGAAGGTCAGCGGAGCAAGGGCGGGGGTTTGGGGACTATGGCTTAAGGGGACTTCTACTCAATTGGCATAATAAACTCTATTATGATAACATTCTGCATCCCACTTAGAAGTGTGGCGTCTGGGGTCTTAAATGCTAACAAGCGGCCATCTAAGATGCATCAATTGGTCTCAACCCACCTGGATCAAAGGAGAATGAAGAACACCAAGGTCTCACGGTAACTATGAGCCCGAGACAGAAAGGGCCACATGAACTAGAGACTTACATCATCCTGAGTCCAGAAGAACTAGATGGTGCCCAGCCACAACTGATGGCTGCCCTGACTGGGAACACAACAGAGAACTCCTGAGGGAGCAGGAGAACAGTGAGATGCAGACCCCAAATTCTCATAAAAAGACCAGACTTAATGGTCTGACTGAGACTAGAAGAATCCCGGCAGTCATGGTCCCCAAACCTTTTGTTGGCCCAGGATAGGAACCATTCCCGAAGACTACTCATCAGACATGGAATGGACTGGACAATGGGTTGGAGAGAGATGCTGATGAAGAGTGAGCTACTTGTATCAGGTGGACACTTGAGACTGTATTGGCATCTCCTGGCTGGAGGGGAGATGGGAGGATAGAGAGGGCTAGAAACTGGCAAAAGGGTCATGAAAGGAGAGACTGGAAGAAGGGAGCAGGCTGAGTCATTAGGGGGAGAGTAGATGGGAGTGTGTAGTAAGGTGTATATAAGCTTACTTGTGACAGGCTGACTTGATTTGTGGACTTTCACTTAAAGCACAATGAAAATTATTTAAAAAAGAAAACTCTAGAAAGGTAAGCACTAGCAACCCCATGGTTTTTTTTTTTTTTAATGAAGAAATTGAAGTTCTAAAAGGAAGTAAGTATAACTTGCTTAAGTTCCTATGTTCTAACCAAATTGCATGTAGCCAATATACATCAACCAGGAGTCAGCTAATAGGTTTCATAGTTCCAGTGGTAGCCAAAGGTTTGAAGATAGCTACTTTTTAGTTTTATTAGTGGATGCTTTGAAGGGATCAAACCAGAAAACACTATTAAAAGAATGTGCAGTATTTTACGATGGCAATGAGTCTTTCTGTGACCATCTGTGAATCGGGTATTCCTGTACATACAGGGTTTCCTCAGGGCAGTAAATAAAACCTCCAAAGAATATAGTTAGGAGCCAGAAATAAAATTTTAAAATCAAAATTGCAGTGATTTTCTAGCTTTAGGAAATGAGGGTAACATATATGGCTGAACAGAAGGAGCGAAAGTTACCTGCAGAGGGAGGAAAGAGCTACAACAACAAAATACCAGGTTATGGAAGGTTCAGTCAGTAGGAAATCGTGCAAAAGAGAAAAAGAGCAAAGCACAAGACTGAAGAAGGGAGCAGGAAATTTAAGTTATAGGATAAATTTATATTGATTAGGTTGTAAAGGGAGTCTATAAACCTTCTGCAACTTATTTAAGAAAGCTGAAGATTAAAAAACCATAACCAAGATAAACATAGAGTCTTCCAGGTTAATGAAATAACTACCAAGATATAATCAAGAAGCCTAAGGAAACACACTCCTATCATTTTTGTCTATAATAAGTCCTGTTTTAATTTATTTATAAATTAATTACTTTTTTTGCAGACACATTAGTCATATATTTTCAGAGTTTTTTTTTTTTTTTAAAGAAAGATCCTTTTATAGAAGAGCAATTTCTAACTCTAGGTAGGACCATCCTCACAAATTTGTACCGTACCCCACTAGCTGTCCATGAAAATTTAGGTAAAGGGAAATTGTGCATTCCAAATAAGGGTGCCTACATGAATGAAGCACAAGTTTCATGAAGGCACGTTGTAGTATTTACATTCCAATATAAATGGGAACACATTGTGTTTTACAAAATACTTTTCAAATCTTATTTCCCCAAATTTCTCCTCATATTTTAGTCTTGACAGTTAATGGTTAAACTACTTTATTTGATAGAAATCCATTATAAATAAAAATTAATCAAGTTCTAAGTAGGTTTCAAAACTCTCTAGTTCAGTAATTCACTGTACGACTTTGAGGGTCCTTGATTAATTCAATTAAACACTGTAACTTTCACATAGCTTTAACTACAGTTTTAGTATATTGATAAAGTTTTTTTAAAAAATGACTTTAATGCAGAGAAATAAATTATAAAATAGTTCAAGGATATTAATAGCATTATACTGCATGATATTCTATTAGTAATTCTATAAATATACAAGGAAGACATTTGTGCGGATGACTTGGAAGAGAATCTGAAAAGTTTTAATATATTTTATCTGCCCCAACATAACTGGAAAAGATAAATAAAAACATCTACCTATAAATCTGAAATAGGGCAGGTATTACTTTAACAATAAGTGAAAACAAAGAGCTCCATAAATAACAGGTGTAGAGTATGCTGCATGCATAGTATAACTGAACATGGAAAATACTCATGGAGCCATGCGTTTGTTTTCAAACACATGCTTTACATAAAGCATAATCATAAATTATTAAGAAACATCACTTTGATGTTCTCCCATCTTGTCTGTCATACATAATGCTGTTTTCTCTAGTAGTTTATAAAAATTTATAGCACATTTTAAATCAAATGTTTATGTTATAGAAATATGACATGAGTATAGTGCACAAAGTAATCTTTCTGATTGTACAACTCCCTAGAGACTATTATTAACAAGAAAACAGTTACTTTTTTGTTATCCTGTTATACTCCTATTTCTTATTTTTAACTTCTTGTAACATCTGTTGACTGCCTACTATAAAAGACGAGCAATTGATCCCCTTACACAATCTCTCATGACTCTTACCACCACAAATTCAGGTTATGATTACTTTCACATTTTATTTTCTTGTGGCTGTGATTTTATATACTGTATGTATATCTAGAGCCTGTTGTTGTTGTTAGGTGCTGTCGAGTCGGATCCAACTCATAGCAACCCTATGTACAACAGAACAAAACACTGCCCACTCTTGCACCATCCTCACAATCCTTGTTATATTGAGCCCATTGTTGCAGTCACTGTGTCAATCCATCTCGTTGAAGGTCTTCCTCTTCTTTGCAGACCTTCTACTTTACCAAACGTGATGTCCTTCTCCTAGGACTGGTCCCTCCTGATAACATGTACATGTATGTGAGACGAAGTACCACCATTCTTGCTTCTAATGAGCGTTCTGGCTGTACTTCTTCCAAGACAGATTTGTTATATTCTTCACCAACACCATAATTCAAAGGCATCAATTTCTCTTTGGTCTTCCTTATTCACTGTCCAGCTTTCATATCCATATGAGACGATTGAAAATAGCATGGCTTGGGTGAAGCACACCTTAGTCTTTAAAGTGAAATATTTGCTTTTTTAATTTTTTTTAAATAATTTTTATTGTGCTTTAAGTGAAAGTTCCCAAATCAAGTCAGTCTCTCACATCTAAACTTATATACACCTTACTACATACTCCCATTTACTCTCCCCCTAATGAGTCAGCCTGCTCCCTCCTTCCAGTCTCTCCTTTCCTGACCGTTTTGTCAGTTTCAAACTCCCTCTACCCTCCCATCTCCCCTCCAGACAGGAGATGCCAACACAGTCTCAAGTGTCCACCTGACACAAGTAGCTCACTCCTCATCACCATCTCTCTCCAACCCATTGTCCAGTCCATTCCATGTCTGATGAGTTGTCTTCAGGAATGTTTCCTATCCTGGGCCAACAGAAGGTTTGGGGACCATGACTGCCGGGATTCTTCTAGTCTCAGTCAGATCATTAAGTCTAGTCTTTTTATGAGAATTTGGGGTCTGCATCCCACTGTTCTCCTGCTCCCTGAGGGGTTCTCTGTTGTGCTCCCTGTCAGGGCAGTCTTTGGTTGTGGCTGTGCACCATCTAGTTCTTCTGGTCTCAGGATGATGTAAGTCTCTGGTTCACGTGGCCCTTTCTGTCTCTTGGGCTCATAATTATCTTATGACCTTGGTGTTCTTCATTCTTCTTTGATCCAAGTGGGTTGAGACCAATTGATGCATCTTAGATGGCCGCTTGTTAGCATTTAAGACCCCCGACGCCACACTTCTAAGTGGGTTGAAGAGTGTTTTCTTAATAGAATTAATTTTGCCAATTGACTTAGATGTTCCTTGAAGCCATAGTCCCCAAACCCCCACCCTTGCTCCGCTGGCCTTTGAAGCATTCAGTTTATCCAGGAAATTTCTTTGCTTTTGGTCCAGTCCAGTTGAGCTCACCTTCCCTGTACAGAGTATTTCCTTCCCTTCACCTAAAGTAGTTCTTATCTACTATCTAATCAGTAAATAACCCTTTCCCACCCTCCCTCCCTCCCCCCACTCGTAACCAAAAAAATATGTTTTCTTCTCAGTTTAAACTATTTCTCAAGATCTTATAATAGTGGTCTTATACAATATTTGTCCTTTTGCATCTAATTTCACTCAGCATAATGCCTTCCAGGTTCCTCCATGTTATGAAATGTTTCACAGATTCGTCACTGTTCTTTATCGATGTGTAGTATTCCCTTGTGTGAATATATAATAATTTAGTTATCCCTTCATCCGTTGATGGACACCTTGGTTGCTTCCAGCTTTTTGCTATTGTAAACAGAGCTGCAATAAACATGGGTGTGCATATATCTGTTCATGTAAAGGCTCTTATTTCTCTGGGATATATTCCGAGGAGTGGGATTTCTGGGTTGTATGGTAGTTCTATTTCTAACATTTTAAGGAAATGCCAGATTGATTTCCAAAGTGGTTGTACCATTTTACATTCCCACCAGCAGTGTATAAGAGTTCCAATCTCTCCGCAGCCTCTCCAACATTTATTATTTTGTGTTTTTTGGATTAATACCAGTTGTTGGAGTAAGATGGAATCTCATCCTAGTTTTAATTTGCATTTCTCTAATGGCTAATGATCGAGAGCATTTTCTCATGTATCTGTTAGCCACCTGAATATCTTCTTTAGAGAAGTGCGTGTTTATATCTTTTGCCCAATTTTTAAATGGGTTGTTTGTCTTTTTGTGGTTGAGTTTTAACAGAATCATACAGATTTTAGAGATCAGGCGCTGGTCGGAGATGTCAGCTGAAAATTTTTTCCCAATCTGTAGGTGGTCTTTTTACTCTTTTGGTGAAGTCTTTAGATGAGCATAGGTGTTTGATTTTTAGGAGCTCCCAGTTATCGGGTTTCTCTTCATCATTTTTGGTAATGTTTTTTATTCTGTTTATGCCTTGTATTAGGGCTCCTAACATTGTCCTTATTTTTTCTTCCATGATCTTTATCGTTTTTGTCTCTATGTTTAAGTCGTTGATCCACTTGGAGTTAATTTTTGTGCTTGGTGTGAGGTATGGGTCCTGTTTCATTTTTTTTGCAAATGGATATCCAGCTATGCCAGCACCGTTTGTTAAAAAGACTATCTTTTCCCCAATTAACTGACACTGGGCCTTTGTCAAATATCAGCTGCTCATATGTGGATGGATTTATATCTGGGTTCTCAATTCTGTTCCATTGGTCTATGTGCCTGTTGTTGTACCAGTACCAGGCTGTTTTGACTACTGTGGCTGTATAACAGGTTCTAAAATCAGGTAGAGTGAGGCCTCCCACTTTCTTCTTCTTTTTCAGTAATGCTTTACTTATCCAAGGCTTCTTTCCCTTCCATATGAAGTTGGTGATTTGTTTCTCCATCACATTAAAAAATGTCTTTGGAATTTAGATCGGAAGTGCATTGTATATATAGATGGCTTTTTGTAGAATAGACATTTTTACTATGTTAAGTCTCCCTATCCATGAGCAAGGTATGTTTTTCCACTTATGTAGGTCCCTTTTACTTTCTTGCAGTAGTACCTTGTAATTTTCTTTGTATAGGTCTTTTACATCTTTGGTAAGATTTATTCCTAAGTATTTTATCTTCTTGGGGGTTACTGTGAATGGTATTGATTTGATGATTTCCTCTTCGATGTTCTTTTTGTTGATGTAGAGGAGTCTAAGTGATTTTTGTATGTTTATCTTGTAACCTGAAACTCTACTGAACTCTTCTGTTAGTTTCAGTAGTTTTCTGGAGGATTCCTTACGGTTTTCTGTGTATAAGAGCATGTCATCTGCAAATAGAGATACTTTTACTTCTTCCTTGCTAATCCAGATGCCCTTTATTTCTTTGTCTAGCCTAATTGCTCTCACTAGGACCTCTAGCACAATGTCAAATAAGAGCAGTGATAAACAGCATCCTTGTATGGTTCCCATTCTCAAGGGAAATGCTTTCGGGCTCTCTCCATTCAGAATGATGTTGGCTGTTGGCTTTGTATATTTTTTTTGTATAGATGCCCTTTATTATGCTGAGGAATTTTCCTTCAATTCCTAATTTGCTGAGAGTTGTTATCATGAATGGGTGTTGGACTTTGTCAAATGCCTTTTCTGCATCAATCGATAAGATCATGTGGTTTTTGTCTTTTGTTTTATTTATGTGGTGGATTACATTAATGGTTTTTCTAATATTGAACCAACCTTGCGTACCTGGTATAAATCCCACTTCGTTGTGGTGGATTATTTTTTTGATATGTTGTTGAATTCTATTGGCTAGAATTTTGTTGAGGATTTTTGTATCTATGTTCATGAGGGATATAGGTCTGTAATTTTATTTTATTTTTTTTGTGGTGTCTTTACCTGGTTTTGATATCAGGGATATGGTGGCTTCATAGAATGAGTTAGGTAGTGTTCCATCATTTTCTATGCTTTGAAATACCTTAATAGCAGTGGTGTTAACTCTTCTCTGAAAGTTTGGTAGAACTCTGCAGTGAAGCCGTCTGGGCCACGGCTTTTTTTTGTTGGGAGTTTTTTGAATACCTTTTCAATCTCTTTTTTTTTGTTATGGATCTATTTAGTTGTTCTACTTCTGATTGTGTTAGTTTAGGTAAGTAGTGTTTTTCTAGGAATTCATCCATTTCTTCTAGGTTTGCAAATTTGTTAGAGTACAATTTTTCATAATAATCTGATATGACTCTTTTAATATCAGTTGGGTCTGTTGTGATATGGCCCATCTCATTTCTTATGTGGGTTATTTGTTTCCTTTCCTGTATTTTTTTAGTCAGTCTGGCCAATGGTTTATCAAGTTTGTTAATTTTTTCAAAGAACCAGCTTTTGGATTTGTTAATTCTTTCAATGGTTTTTCTGTTCTCTAATTCATTTAGTTCAGCTCTAATTTTTATTATTTGTTTTCTTCTGGTGACTGATGGGTTCTTTTGTTGCTCGTTTTATATTTGTTCAAGTTATAGGGACAGTTGTCTGCTTTTGGCTCTTTCTTCTTTATGTATGTGTGCATTTATCAATATAAATTGACCTCTGAACACTGCTTTTGCTGTGTCCAGAGGTTTTGATAAGAAGTGTTTTCATTCTCGTTGCATTCTATGAATTTCTTTATTCCCTCCTTAATGTCTTCTATAGCCCAGTCTTTTTTGAGCAGTGTATTGTTCAGTTTCCATGTATTTGATTTCTTTTGCCTGATTTTTCTTTTATTGATTTCTACTTTTATGGCCTTGTTATCTGAGAAGATGCTTTGTAATATTTTGATGTTTTCGATTCTGCAAAGGTTTGTTTTATGACCTAATATGTGATCTGTTCTACAGAATGTTCCTTGTGCTCTAGAAAAAAAAGCATGCTTTGCAGCAGTTGGGTGGAGTGTTCTGTATAAGTCTATGAGATCAAGTTGGTTGATTGTAGCAATTAGGTCTTCCATGTCTCTATTGATCTTCTTACTGGAAGTCCTATCCTTCTCCGAAAGTGGTGTGTTGAAGTCTCCTACTATAATCGTGGAGGTGTCTATCTCACTTTTCAGTTCTGTTAAAGTTTGTTTTATGTATCTTGCAGCCCTGTCATTGGGTGCATAAATATTCAATATGGTTATAGTTTCCTGGTCAATTGTCCCTTTAATCATTACGTAGTGTCCTTCTTTATCCTTTGTGGTGGATTTAACTTTAAAGTCTATTTTGTCAAAAATTAATATTGCTACTCCTGCTCTTTTTTCATTGTTGTTTGCTTGATATATATTTTTTCCTCCTTTGAGTTTTAGTTTGTTTGTGTCTCTAAGTCTAAGGTGTGTCTCTTGTAGGCAGCATATAGATGGATCATGTTTCTTTATCCAGTCTGAGACTCTGTCTCTTTATTGGTGTATTTAGTCCTTTTACATTCAGTGTAATTATAGATAAGTATGAGTTTAGTGTTGTCATTTTGATGCCTTTTTGTGTGTGTTGTTGACAATTTCATTTTTCCACTTACTTTTTTGTGCTGAGACGTTTTTCTTTGTAAATTATGTTCCTCATTTTCATAGTAGTTGAATTTATGTTTGCTGAGTCTTTATGATTTTCTTGGTTTTTATTTTGAAGTATGGAATTGTTAGACCTCTTTGTGGTTACCTTAATATTTACTCCTATTTTTCTAAGTAAAAACCTAACTTGTATCGTCCTATATCACCTTGTTTTCCTCTCCATATGGAAGATCTATGCCTCCTGTATTTATTCCTTCTTTTTGATTATTGTGATCTTTTATATTATGACTTTAATAATTCCCTGTTTTGAGCCTTTTTTCCTTTTTGAAATTAATCTTAATTTGTTTTTGTCATTTCCCTATTTGAGTTGATATCAGGATGTTCTGTTTTGTGACCTAGTGTTGGTATCTGATATTATTCATTTTCTGACCAATTTCCTTTAGTAATTCTTGTAGCTTTGGTTTGGTTTTTGCAAATTCTCTAAGCTTGTGTTTATCTGTAAATGTTTTACTTTCACCTTTATATTTGAGAAAGAGTTTTGCTGGATATATGATCCTTGGCTGACAGTTTTTCTCCTTCAGTGATCTATATATGTCATCCCACTGCCTTCTTGACTGCATGGTTTCTGCTGAGTAGTCTGAACTTATTCTTATTGATTCTTCTTTGTAGGAGACTTTTCTTTTATCCCTGGTTGTTTTTAAAATTTTCTCTTCATCTTTGGTTTTGGCAAGTTTGATGATAATATGCCTTGGTGATTTTCTTTTTGGATCAATCTTATATGGGGTTCAATGAGCATCTTGGATAGATATCCTTTCATCTTTCATGATGCCAGGGAAGTTTTTTGCCAACGGATCTTCAACTACTGTCTCTGTGTTTTCTGTTCTCCCTCCCTGTTCTGGAACTCCAATCACACGCAAGTTTTTCTCCTTGATAGAGTCCCACATGATTCTTAGGTTTTCTTCATTTTTTTTTTTTTTAATTCTTTTATCTGATTTTTCTTCAACTATATTCGTGTCAATTGCCTTATCCTCAACCTCCCCCACTCTGTTTTCCAATTGCTTGATTCTGCTCCTCTGACTTCCTATTGAGTTGTCTAATTCTGTAATTTTCCCGTTAATCTTTTGGATTTCTGAATGCTGTCTCTCTATGGATTCTTGCAACTTATTAATTTTTCCACTATGTTCTTGAATAATCTTTTTGATTTCTTCAACTGTTTTATCAGTGTGTTCCTTGGCTTTTTCTGTAGGTTTCCTTATTTCATTTCTGAGGTCATCCCTGATGTCTTGAAGCATTCTGTACATTAGTTTTTTATATTCTGCATCTGGCAATTCCAGGATTGCATCTTCATTTGGGAAAGTTTTTGATTCTTTAATTTGGGGAGTAGTAGAAGCAATCATGGTCTGCCTCTTTGTGTGGTTTGATATCGACTGCTGTCTCTGAGCCATCTATAAGATAATGTAATGATTTATTTTATATTTGCTCACTGAGTCTTATCTTGTTTTGTTTTCTTTCAATATACGTAGATGGGCTACTAGATTGCACTGTCTTGATTGTTGTAGCCTTTGAATCACTTATGTTCTATTACCAGGTGGTTTGGGCTGTTGCCAGATATATAAGCCTAAGAGTCCATTCACTATTCTTGAATAGATCAGCTTAGGTGTTCTGATTTTGGGTCACCAATTGAGTGATGTAGACTGTCACCTATTAACTTAGAGGAGTAGTGGTGATAGTTGAGTGCACCAGATTCTAGTAGCAGCAGGGGGTCACACTCCGGGGAGGGGGGCAGGATGCTGACAGTCTTCCTCCAAGTGCCAGTAAGGTAGGTGTGTCTCTATTCCTAAAGCACTTTGGTGGGTGAGCTCTGCAGCTGTACCTTATGCACCCAATGCATGTACCTCTAAAGATTTGTAGGTGTCAGTATCCTCAGACCCCTTTGGCAGGTGGCTAGGTGGTTTGGGTGGAGCTTCAGCCCTCAGTTCCCTGTTGTGGATCAGTGAGGACTCTGTTTAATAGGTAGAGATATCAGACCTGGAAAACTTATCTTTCCAGTGATCCCCTAAAACAGTTACAGTCAGATCTCTATCAGAATTGCCTTTGATTATAATAGCCACCTTGTTCCCTGTAGGGGTGAAAGCCAAAGACTGTGGAGCTCATATGCTTGGCAGGAGCTGGTTCTGTATTTTTAGTCCTATTTAGGGAAGTCAGGGAAGTATTTTTTGTCCCTGGGTTTTTAGTAGCTGCTTCTCTCAGACCAGTAGAATGGGTTAGGAAAAGAAAAAACAAACAAACAAAAAAAACAGCATCGCACTTCACTCCGTGGCCCAGGAAATTCCAATGTTAATGAAGCTTCCTGGGGTGGGGGCGGGGGGGTGGTGGGAGCGATCAGATAGATAGGAGGGAGTGGCACCAAGCAATATAGGCCAAGTTACTTATCTTGCTTGGTGATAACTGTTTTATCTGAGATTCCTGAGGGGTGTGTAGCCTGTGTGGGCTGGTTGGGTCAAGATTGCCTCCGAGGATCAGGCTAGCATCCCGTGCTTGTGCTGTCTCAGAAGCCATGGTCAGCTCCTCCGCTCCCTGTCCAAAGCCCAGCACCGAGGTTCCCCAGCTGGGACACCGCACTCCAGGCTCCAAAACCAGTCGCTGCCTCCTGGTGACCCCTCCTCCTGTCAGCCCTGTCATTGCGCTGCCTGCGTGCGCTGGCTGGTCTTCCCCTGAGGTCACTTCAGGGGGCTAGGGCTGTGTCTCCTGTTTGTGCCATCTCAGTAAGCTGTGCTCATCTACCCTGTGCCCAGTCCAAAGCCCGGCACCAAGGCTTTCTGACTGGATGCTGGCTCTAGGCTCCAAAAACGGTTGCTGCTTCCCCGTGGTTGCTTGTTTTCTCTTTAGCCACGTCAGTGTGCAGCCTGCTTGCATTGGCTAAGTCTCTACCGAGGTTACCCCAGGAGACTAGGGGTTAGGGCTGTGTCCCGTGCCTGCCTCGCCTCAGAAAGCCTCAATCAGCCCCACCACTGGACACCAGGGAACCGTGAGGGCTCAAGGCTGTGGAGCAGGTCGCCGGTTCCAGAGGCTGTTGCTGCTTCAGGATGCAGCTTTTCGCTCACCTGTCACTCAGGTCAACTCTTTAGATCTGTGTTTGATGGTCAGGGTTCATACATCATCATGTATGTGATTGATTCACTTGTTTTTCCGAGTCTTTGTTTTTGTTGCAAGAGGGATCCGAGGTAGCTTCTACCTAGTCAGTCATCTTGGCCCCGCCTCCCTTCTTTTTTAATTTTTTAAAGAGGTCTTTTTGCAGCAGATTTGCCCAATGCAAGAGGTCATTTGATTTCTTGACTGCTGCTCCCATGGGGGAAACCCTGGTGCCACAGTCGTTAAGCGTTCAACTTCTAACTGAAAGGTTGGCAGTTACAATTCCAATATTTTCTCCACTTATCATGATGTTGCTTGTTGGTCCAGTTGTGAGGATTTTGTTTTCTTTATGCTGAGGAGTAATCCATACTGAAGGCTGTGTGGTCTTTGATCTTCATCAATAAGTGCTTCAAGTCCTCTTCACTTTCAGCAAGCAAGGTTTTGTCATATGCTTATCGCAAGTTGTTAATGAGTCTTCCTCCAATCCTGATGCCATGTTTTTCTTCATATAGTCCAGCTTCTCAGACTATTTGCTCACCATACAGATTGAATAAGTATGGTGAAAGGATACAACCCTGACTCTCTCCTTTCCTGACTTTAAACCACGCAGTATTCCCTTGCTCCATTTGAACAACTGGCTCTTGGTCTACGTATAGGTTCTTCTTGAGCACAATTAAGTGTTCTGGAATTCCCATCCTTTGCAGTGTTATCATAATTTGTTATGATCCACACAGTTGAATGCCTTTGCACAGTCAATAAAACACAGGTAAACATCTTTCTAGTATTCTCTGCTTTCAGGCAGGATCCATCTGACATCAGCAGTGATATTCCTTGTTCCAAGTTCTCTTCTGAATCCAGCTTGAATTTCTGGCAGTTTTCTGTTGACATACTGCTGCTTTTGAATCATCTTCAGCAAAATTTAACTTGTGTGATATTGATATTTTTGGATTGGATCACCTTTCTTTGGAATGGGCACAAATATGGACCTTTTTCAGTTAGTTGGCCAGGTAGCTGTCTTCCAAATTACTTGGCTTAGACCCGTGAGCTGTTTGTTGAAATATTTCATTGGTATTTTTTTTTTATTGTGTCAATTCCTGGAGCCTTGTTTTTTGCCAATGTCTTCAGTGCAGCTTGGACTTCTTCCTTCAGTACCAGCAGTTCTTGATCATATGTTACCTCCTGAAATAGCTGAACGTTGACCAATTCTTATTGGTACAGTAACTTGGTGTATTCCTTCCATTTGCTTTTGATGCTTTCTTTGTCATTTAATATTTTCCCCATATAATCCTTCACTACTGCAACTCAAGGCTTGAATTTTTTCTTCAGTCCTTTCAGTTTGAGAAATGCCAACCTTGTTCTTCCCTTTTGGTTTTCCATCTCCAGGTCTTTGCACATTTCATCATAATACTTCACTTTTTCTTCTTGAGCCACCCTTTGAAATCTTCTGTTCTGCTCTTTTGCTTCATCATTTCTTACTTTTGCTTTAGCTACTTGATGTTCAAGAGCAAGTTTCAGAGTCTATTCTGACATCCATTTTGGTCCTTTCTTTCCTATCTTTTTAATGACCTCTTGCTTTCTTCACTTATGATGTCCTTGATGTTGTTTTACAAATCATCTGGTCTTTGGTCATTAGTGTCCAATGCACCAAATCTGTTCTTGAGATGCTTTCTAAATTGAGGTGGCATATACTCAAGGTCATCCTTTGTGTCTCACTGACTTGTTCTAATTTTCTTCAACTTCAACTTGAACTTGGTGTCATGGATTGAATTATGTCTCCCCAAAAATGTATCAGCTTTGTTAGGCCATGTGTGGCTGTTCTCCATTTTGTGATTTTCCTATATGTTATAAATCAAAATCTTTGACTGTGGTTAAAAGGACTAGGTTGGGATTGTAACACCACCCTTACCCAGGTCACCTCCCCGATCCAAGGTAAAGGGAGTTTCCCTGGGGTGTGGCCTGTACCACCTTTTATCTCTCAAGAGATAAAAGAAAAAGAAAGCTAGCAGAGAGTTGGGGACTTCATACCACAAAGAAAGCAGCACCAGGAACAGAGCATGTCCTTTAGACATGGGGTCCCTATGCCTGAGAAGCTCCTGGACCAGGGGAAGATTGAGAGAGGACAAAGACCTTCCTCCAGAGCCGACAGAGAGAGAAAGACTTTCCCTGGAGCCAATACCCTGAATTTGGACTTGTAACCTAGTGGACTGTGAGAAAATAAATTTCTCTTTGTTAAAGCCACTCACTTGTGGTATTTCTGTTACGGCAGCACTAGATGACTAAGACACTTGATTAGGAGCAATTGGTGGTCTGTTCCACTGTTGGCCCCTGGCCTTGTTCTTACTGATGATATTGAACTTTGTCTTTGTCTCTTTCCACAGATGTAGTCGATTTAATTCCTGTGCATTCCATCTGGTGAGATCCACATGTATAGTTGCCAGTTATGTTGTTGAAAAAAAGGTATTTGCAATGAAGAAGTCGTTGATCTTGCAAAATTCTATCTTGGTATTTCTGGCATCATTTCTATCACCAAGGCCATATTTTCCAACTGCCAATACGTCTTCTTTCTTTCCAGCTTTGGCATTCCAACTGCCATGAATTATCAATGAGTCTCAATTGCTTGTTTGATCAATTTCAGGCTGCAGAAGTTAGTAAAAATCTTCAATTTCTTTATCTTTGGCCTTAGAAGTTGGTTCATAAATCTGAATAATAGTTATATTAACTGGTCTTCTTTGTAGGTGTGTGGATATTATTCTGTCACTGACAATGTTGTACTTTGGGATAGATCTTTTAAATGGTCTTTTGATGTTGAAGGCAACACCATTCCTTTTCAATTTGTCACTCTTGACATAGTAGATCATATGATAGTTTCATTCAAAATGAACAATATCAGTACATTTGAGCTCACTAATGCCTAGGATATCAATATTTATGCATTCCATTTCATTTTTGAAGACTTCCAATTATCCTAGATTCATACTTCATACTTTCCACTTTCTGATTATTAATGAATATTTGTAGCTGTTTCTTCTCATTTTGAGTCATGCCACATCAGCAAATGAAGGTCCCAAAAGCTTGACTCCATGCATGTCATTAAGGTCAACTCTGCTTTGTGGAGGCAACTCTTCCCCAGTCATACTTTGAGTGCCTTCCAATCTGAGGCGTGCATCTTCCAGCAGTATATCAGACAACGTTCTGCTGTCATTTATAAGGTTTTCACTGGCCAATTTTTTCAGAAATAAACTGCCAGTTCCTTCTTCCTTGTCTGTCTTAGTCTGGAAGCTCCACCAAACCCTGTCCACCAAGAGTGACCCTGCTGGTATTTGAAATACGAGTGGCAAAGGTTCCAGTATCACAGCAACATACAATCCTCCACAGTGTCACAAACTGATAGACATGTGGTAGATCCACAGTCTATCCATTTTAAGTCATATGTGTTAACTTCCTACCATGAAATATGGTGTTTGCACAATGTCTGTAAAGTCATATTTCACAGAAGTTATCATGGATGTTAAGTGATGCATGACTGTATATATATATTTACATATGTATACTTTTTTAAAAAAAGGAGAAATTAAAAAAAAAATCTACAAAGAACACTTCTACTCTGAAAATCATGAGGGTGCCATGAGTCAAAATTGAATCTATGGCTTGGTTCTGTTTAGTTGAACATTCCTCTATGTCACCTTAAGGTATAGCCTTGGTTAAGAACCATTGCTGGAAGGAGATTGAGTCACATTGTTCTCTAGCATCTATATCCTGTAAGTAGCTGTTCTGTTTTCATGGCAGTGAAGGTGAGAAAAGGAGCCCTGGTGACACAATGGTTAAGCACTGGGCTGCTGACCAAAAGGTTGGCAGTTCAAACTCACCAGCCACTCCTCAGGGGAAAGATGTAGCAGTTTGCTTCCATAAAAAATAAAACGTATAGCTGTAGAATCGATTCTGAGTCGTAGTAGTGCCTTGGAAACCCCATGGGCCTATTCTACTCTGTCCTATTATAGGGTAGCTATGAGGAAGAATCAACTCGAGGGCAACAGGAGGGGGAGAAAGGCAACCACTTTTAGAATGGAGTTCTTCGGCAAACATTTATTGAATGCTTTTTCTGCCATTTTTATTTGTTGTTAGTGAGCTGAAGTTTACTTGGAACTCTTTTAGCTGAAATCTCTCTTCCAGTGTACTGTCTTCAGCTGCAGATTCCTGTGTTCTGAGGAATTAAACAATTTAAAAATCAATGCCATCAACTATCTTTCTAGAATTTTTCAAAATTATTTTTCTATTGATGGCACGCTTTGTATTCTCCACCAGTATAATGGCCTCAAACTCTTCCAAATGGAACTTTTCCATTGATTCTTCTGCAGCAATTAGTCCACTATTTTAACATGTTCAATAAATATTTGATGACTCAAGTTAATCAGGAATCCTTTCCCCATAATCAACATTTGAAATGTGTAGAAAGAACTTTCATCAAAGGCTTCCAAAATAAAAATTCCATGAATCTCTTTTTTCTCCAGGGGTTTATGTAAGAACCTATACTAACTCCAAACCAAAAAGCCAAATCTGTTGCCGTTTAGTCGATTCTGACTCATAGCAACCCTATAGAACAGAGTAGAACTGCCCCATAGGGTTTCCAAGGAGCGCCTGGTGGACTCGCCCTGCTGACCTTTTGGTTAGCAGCCATAGTTCTTAACCTCTAGGCCACCAAGGTTTCCATACTAATTCCAGGGTTATCGAACTCCTATAGGGTCTTCAGTTAGACAAAAAAACAAATAAACATTCTGTGAAATGTTTAAGAACTGCTGTCAGGTCTCAGGGAGCTCATTGATAAGGCAGAAATAACTAAGGTACAACAGATTTTTCCTTACATGGTAATAGGGTGGTCCTTTGTATGTTGATATAACCCCCCTCACAAACCTAAAATATAATTTTTAAGAGATTATTTCCAGGTTCTTCTGGGCTCTGGGATCCCAAGACATTGTTCTCTCCTTTTAGAAAAAAAAAATCCTCAATACGGACTTTCTAGAAAATTCATGGACATTCCTCCCCACTGTTCAGGAAGTATCAGTTTCCCTTACCCAGATCTCTAGAATGTGATGTATATGATCTAGCATTTCTAGTATGATTTAGCATACTAAATGCACAGAGAAACACCAAAAATTAGTGTAGCAGAATATATTTATTGTCAGTAGATATGATTCGAATTGGTTGACTTCATCACCTTGAAGGTATTGAAAAAGCGCTCTGAAGAGGGGATAGTGAAAACAGTTTAGATAGGCGGGACTGGGAGGGTAGTCTTCTGAAGGTCCTTGTAAATTCCTTCCATTTTGGCTTCTCAGAGCACATGCAGGGTTTCAGGGTCAGTCAGGTGTAAAATCAGAGTCATTAAGGACATGCCATATATCCTAAAACACAACTTCCCGTCAGACCCTGAGCTTCCAGCTTTCCAGAAGTGGCTACACATAGATAATTTCCAAAAAGTCCAATGCCTAAAGCAAAATGGTCTCCACTTAGCTGCCTACTAGTCTCTTGTTTCACCTAAAGGTGACTCCAGGAAAACCAGGCTAAAGGTTCAAAAGGATACCTAAGGCCAAATGGACTGGATGGGTCACCTCAACCCCACGGACCCAGAAACCTGGATTCCAGGAGAATTAAATTGATTTCCCAAGAATGTGATGAAAAGTTCAATATCCAAGATTTTTTTTTTAATTGTACTTTAGATGAAGGTTTACAGAACTAGTTTCTCATCAGTTAATATACACATTGTTCTATGAGATTGGTCAACAACCCCACAACATGTCAACACTCTTCTTTCTCAACCCTGGGTTCCCCATTACCAGCTTTCCTGTTCCCTCCTTCCTTCCAGTCCCTGCCCCATGGCTGGTACACCCCTTTAGTCTTGTTTTGTTCCGTGGACCTGTTCAATCTTTGGCTGAAGGGTGAACCTGAGGAGTAACCTCATTACTGAGCTGTAAGGGTGCCAAGGGGCCATACTCTTAGGGTTTCTCTAGTCTCCATAAGGCCAGCAAGTCTGGTCTTTCTTTTTGAGTTAGAATTTTGTTCTACATTTTTCTCCGGCTCTATCTGTTGTGATCCCTGTCAGAGCAGTCAGTGGTGGTAGCCGGGCACCATCTAGTTGTACTGGACTCAGTCTGGTGGAGGCCATGGTAGATGTGGTTCATTAGTCTTTGGACTAATCTTTCCCTTGTGTCTTTAGTTTTCTTCATTCTTCCTTGCTCCCAAAGGGGCAAGACCAGTGGAGGATCCTAGATGGCCACTTTTAAGACCCCAGACCCTACTCACTGAAGTAGAATGTAGAACATTTTCTCTATAAACTAGATTATGCCATTTGAGCTAGATGTTCCCTGAGACCATGGTCCCCACAGCTTTCAGCCCACCAGTTCAGTCCCTCAGGGAGTTTGGATATGTCTATGGAGCTACCATAACCTTGCCTTGTACAGGTTGTGCTGGCTTCTTCAGTACTGTTTGCTGTCTTACCCTTCACCAAAGTTACCACTTATCTATTGTCTATTTAGTGTTTTTCCATCCCCACCCCTTCCCTCCCTCATAACCATCAAAGATTGTTTCTTTTTGTATGTAAACCTTTTCATGAGTTTTTATAGTAGTGGTCTCATACAATATTTGGCCTTTTGTGATTGACTTATTTCACTCAGCATAATGCCCTCCAGATTCATCCATGTTATGAGATGCGTTACAGATTCATCGTTGTTCTTTACCGTTGTGTAATACTCCATTGTGTGTACGTACCCCGGTTTGTTTATCTGTTCATCTGTTGAGGGCATCTAGGTTGTTTCCATCTTTTTGATATTGTGAACAATGCTGCAATGAACTTGGGTGCGCATATGTCTATTTGTGTGACAACACTTATTTCTCTAGTATATATTCCTAGGAGTGGTATGGTATTTCTATTTCTAGCTTTCTAAGGAAGCACCATATCGTTTTCCAAAATGGTTGTATCATTTTGCATTCCCACCAGCATTGCATAAAATTTCCCATCTCCCCACAGAGTCTCCAACATTTGTTATTTCCTGCTTTATTGGTTTGTGCTAGTAATGCTGGGGTGAGACAGTATCTCATTGTTGTTTTGATTTGCATTTCTCTGATGGCTAGAGATTGTGAGCATTTCCTCATATGTCTGTTGTCCACTTGAATGTCTTCTTTGATGAAGTGTCTGTTCATTTCCTTTGTCATTTTTTAATTGGATTATTTGTCTTTTTGTTGTAGTGGTGTTGGATTTTACGGATTAGACTTCTGTCTGATTTGTAATATCCCAATTTTTTTTTCCAAGTCTGTAAGTTCTCTTCTTACTCTTTTGATGAAGTCTTTTGATGAGCAAAAGCATTTAATTTTTAGAAGATCTCAGTTATCTAGCTTATCCTTGGGAGCTCCTGTGTTGTTGGTTGTGGTCTGTATCCTGTTAATGCCATATATTTGAAGAGGACGTGGAACCAGGGATATCATTGCTGATGTCAGGTGGATCCTGGCTGAAAGCAGAGAATACCAGAAGGATGTTGACCTGTGTTTTGTTGACTATGTAAAGGCATTCGACTGTTTGGATCATAACAAACTATGGATAACATTGTGAAGAATGGGAATTCCAGAGCACTTAATTGTGCTCATGAGGAACTTCTACATACATCAAGAGGCAGTTGTTCAGACAGGACAAGGGGATACTGATTGGTTTAAAGTCAGGAAAGGTGTGAGTCAGGGTTGTATTCTTTCACCATACCTATTTAATCTGTATGCTGGACAAATAATCCGAGAAGCTGGGCTATACGAGGAAGAACGGGGCATCGGGATTGGAGGAAGACTCATAAACAACCTGCGTTATGCAGATGACACAACCTTGCTTGCTGAAAGTGAAGAGGACTTGAAGCACTTACTAATGAAGATCAAAGACCACAGCCTTCAGTATGGACTGCACCTCAACATAAAGAAAACAAAAATCCTCACAAATGGACCAATGAGCAACATCATGATAAACGGAGAAAAGATTGAAGTTGTCAAGGATTTCATTTTACTTGGATCCACAATCCACAACCATGGAAGCAGCAGTCAAGAAATCAAAAGACGCATTGCATTGGGCAAATCTGCTGCAAAAGACCTCTCCAAAGTGTTGAAGTGCGAAGATGTCACCCTGAAGACTAAGGTGTTCCTTACCCAAGCCATGGTATTTTCAATCTCATCATATGCATGTGAAAGCTGGACAACGAATAAGGAAGGCCAAAGAGGAGTTGACGCCTTTGAATTGTGGTATTGAAGAAGAATATTGAATGTACCATGGACTGCCAAAAGAACAGAACAAATCTGTCTTGGAAGAAGTGAGGCCAGAATGCTCCTTAGAGGCAAGGTTGGCGAGACTGCGTCTTAGGTACTTTGGACATGTTGTCATGAGGGATCAGTCCCTGGAGAAGGACATCATGCTTGACAGAGTACAGGGTCAGCGGAAAAGAGAGAGACCCTCAACGAGGTGGATTGACACAGTGGCTGCAACAATGAGCTCAAGCATAACGATTTTAAGGATGGAGCAAGACCGGGCAGTGTTTCATTCTGTTGTGCATAGGGTCTCTATAAGTTGGAACCGACTCTATGGCACCTAACTACAAGTGTTGATCTTATTTTTTCTCCTATGAACTTCATAGTTTCTGGATTTATATTTAGGTCTTTGATCCATTTTGAGTTAGTTTTTGTACATGGTGTGAGGTATAGGTCCTGTTTCATTATTTTGCAGATGGACATCCAGTTTTGCCAGCACCATGTGTTAAAAAGATGGTCCTTTCCCATTTGGTGGACTTTGGGCCCATGTCGAAGACAAAGATCAGGTACCATTGGTGGATGGATTTGCATCTGGGTCTCAACTCTATTCCACTTGTCAGTGGATCTCTTGTTGTACCAGGACCAAGCTGATGTGACTACTGTAGCTGTATAGTAGGTTCTGAGATCAGGTAGTGCGAGTCCTTCTATTTTATTCTTCTTGTTCAGTAGTGCTTTACTTATCTGGGGCTTCTTCCCTTTCCACACAAAGTGAATGATAAGTTATCCATTTCTTTAAAGAATGTTGTTGGTATTTGAATAGGTATTGCATTGTATCTGTAAATCGCTTTGGGTAGACTTGTCATTTTCGCAATGTTGATTCTACCTATCCATGAGCATGGTATATTTTTCCATTTATGTAGATTCCTTTTGGTTTCTTGCAATGGTGTATTGTATTTTTCTTTGTATAAGTCTTTTACATCCCTGGTTAGATTTATTCTCAAGTTTTTTTAATTTTTTTTAGGGGTTATTATATATGGTATTGTTTTCGTGATTTCCTTTTCATCATCTCTTTATTGGCGTATAGGAATCCGAATGACTTTTTTATGTTTACCTTGTATACTGCTACTCTGCTGAATCTTTCTATTAGTTCCAGTAGTTTGCTCGTGGAGTCTTTTGGGTTTTCTTTGTATAGTATCATATCATCCACAAATATGGACAGTTTAACTTCTTCATTACCAGTTTGGATGACATGTATTTCTGTTTCTTGCCTTATTGCTCTAGCTAGAACTTCCAACACAATGTTAAAATAGGAGTGGTAATGAAGGGCATCTTTGTCTTGTTCCTGTTCTCAGGGGGAATATTTTCAGCCTCTCTGCATTAAGAATGGTGTTGGTCATTGGTTTTGCACATATGCCCTTTATTATGTTGAGAAATTTCCTTTCTATAGATATTTTATTGAGAGTTTTTATCAGGAGTGGGTGTTGGACTTTGTTGATTGCCTTTTCTGCTTCAGTTGAGATGATCATGTGATTCTTTTCTTTCCTTTTGTTTATGTAGTGGATTATGGTGACTGATTTTCTAATGTTGAACATCCTTGCATAGCTGGTATGAATCCTACTTGGTCATCGTACTTTTTTTTTATGTAATTCTGAACTATTGGCTAGAATTTTGTTGAGAATTTTTTTGGTATCTATATGCATGAGAGATATTGGTCTGTAATTTTCTTTTTTTGTGGTGTCTTTGCATGGTTTTGGTATCAGGATTATGCTGGCTTTATAGAATGAATTCAGAAGTATGGCTTCCTTTTCTATGTTCTGAAATATTTTGAGTAGTACTGGTGTAAGCTCTTCTCTGAAAGACTGGTAGAGTTCTCCAGTGAAGCCATCTGGGCCAGGGCTATTTCCTGTTGGGAGTTTTTTTTTTTTTTTTTTTTTTTACCTTTTCAATCTCTTCTCTTGTTATGGGTCTGTTCATATGTTCAACATCATTTTGCGTTAGTCTGGGTAGGTAGTGTGTCTCTAGAAATTTGTCCATTTCCTCTAGGTTTTCAAATTTGTTGGAGTATAGATTGTCATAATACTCTGTTATGATCTTTTTTATTTCAGTTGGGTCCATTGCAATGTTTCCTATTTCAGTTCTTATTTGTGTTATTTACATCCTCTCCTATTTCTCTTTTGTCTATTTGGCCAGTGGTTTGTCAATTTTGTTGATCCTTTCCAAAAACCAACTTTTGGTGTATTGATTCTTTCTATTCTTTTTTTATTCTCTATTTCGTTTATTTCTGCTCTGATCTTTGTTATTTCCTTTCTTCTGTTGGCTGTGGGCTTCTTTTGCTGTTCTCTTTCTATTTGTTCAAGTTGTGTAACTAATGTTTTGATTTTTTTCCCTTTCTTCTTTTTTGATGTGTGCATCTATTGCTATAAATTGACCTCTGAAGACTGCCTTTGCTGTGTCCCGAAGATTTTGGTATGATGTGTTTTCATTCTCATTTGATTTTAGGAATTTTTTGATTCCCTCTTTGATTTCGTCTATTAAAAATGGTTTTTAAGCAGAGTGTTATTCCATTTCCATGAAATTGATTTTTTTTTTTTTTCCTTAGTCTTCCTGTTGTTAATTTCTACTTTGGTGGCATTGTGGTCAGAGAAGATACTTTGCATTATCTCAATGTTTTGGATTTTGTTGAGGGTTGCTCTGTGGCCTAAGATGTGGTCTATTCTGGAGAACGTTCCATGTGCATTGGGAAACAGTGTGTGCTTTGCAGCTGTTAGGTGGAGTGTTCTATATATGTCTACGAGGTCAAGTTGGCTGATTGTGCACTTTAGCTCTTCAGTATCTTTGTTGAGTTTCTTTCTAGATGTTCTGTCCTTTACTGAGAGTGGTATGTTGATGTCTCCTACTATTGTGGAACTGTCAATTTCTCCTTTCAGTGCTGTTAGAGTTTGTTTTATGTATTTTAAAGC
The DNA here is from genome assembly GCF_030014295.1 of Loxodonta africana. NCBI lineage: Eukaryota > Metazoa > Chordata > Mammalia > Proboscidea > Elephantidae > Loxodonta > Loxodonta africana. Next base: position 48,204,375 of record NC_087345.1, read on the forward strand.
TGTGTCATTGGATGTGTAGATGTTTACTATGGTTAAGTCTTCATGATAGATCACCCCTTAATCATTATATAGTGCCCTCCTTTGTCTCCTATGGTGGATTTTGTCTTACAGTCTATTTTATCTGAGATTTGTATTGCCACTCCTGCTCTTTTTTGGTAGTTATATTTGCTAGATATATTTTTTTCTATCCTTGGTTTTTATGCATTTGAGTCTTTTTTTTAAAGATGTGTCTCTTGTAGACAGCATATTGATGGATACTTTTTTTTTTTTTTTTAATCCCTTCTGTCACGGTGTCTCTTTATGGGTGCATTTATGCCATTTACATTCAGTGTAATTATTGATATGTGAGTTTATTGCTGTCATTTTGTAGTGCTTTTTTTTGCGGTGCTGATATTTTATTTGTTCCTCTTACTCTCCTGTGCTGAGCTCCTTCTGTTTGTGGATTTATTTTCCATTTCTTTTGTTTTTGTGGATTTTGTTTTTATTGAGACTTTATGTTTTTCTTCTTTATTTTGATGGGTAGTTTGTTAACTTTCTTCGTATTTACCTTGAAATTTACCTTTATTTTCCTTGGTTTAAACCAGTCTATTATCATTTTGGAAACTCTAGTTATTATCATTTCGGAAACTCTAGTGGCATAGTGGTTAAGTGCTATGGGTGCTAACCAAAAAATCAGCAGTTTGAATCCACCAGCCACTCCTTGGAAACTCTATGGGTGGTAGTTCTACTCTGTCCTATAGGGTCGCTGTGAGTCAGAACCAACTCAATGACAACCAGTATGTTTTTTTTTTTTTTGTTTGTTTATTATCAATTGGTATTGCCTTGCCTTCCTCTCCATTAGAAAGTTCTGTACCTACACCTTTTATTTCCTCTTTTATTGTTCTGACATTGTTGTCATTTACAGATTAACCTCTCTGATTCCCTATTGCAGGTCCTTTGATTTTAGATAGTCCTTGAGAGTTCATTTCCTAGGTTGGTATCTGGCTAGTACAATCTAGTGTCCTAGATTTAGGCTGTGGTCTGATGTTTGTTCTCAGACTGAAAGACTCCCTTTCATAATCCTTGAACGTTTGGTTCATTTTTTGCATATTCCCTTAATTTCTGTCTATCTGGAAATATCCTAATTTAACCATCAAAACCTGGTGGCGTAGTGGTTAAATACTATGGCTGCTAACCAAAGGGTCGGCAGTTCAAATCCACCAGGCACTCCTTGGAAACTCTATGGTGAAGTTCTACCCTGTCCTATAGGGTCCCTGTGTTTTGCAGGATATATTTTCCTTGGTTGGCAATCTTTTTCTTTCAAGGTTTTATATATGTCATTCCATTGCCTTCTTGCCTGCATGGTTTCTGCCAGATAACCAGAGTTTAGTCTTTTTGTTTCTCCTCTGTATGTGGCTTTTTGTTTTTCAGGATTTTTTTCTTTGTCTTTGTTTTTAGTGAGTGAGATTATGATATGTCTTGGTGTTTTTCTTTTGGGGTCTATCCTACATGGAATTTGTTGAGCTTCTTGGATGGTCAGCTTTTCTTCATTCATGATATTAGGGAAGTTTTCTGTCAGCAGTTCTTCAATGGTCCTCTCTGTGTTTTCCACTTTCTCTCCCTCTTCTGGAACTCCGATCACTCACAAATTTTTGCTTTTGATCATATCCCACATAATTCTCAGGGTTTTTTCATTTCTCTTAGTTCTTTTTCCTGGTTTTTCCTCAAACAGAGTTGTATTCACTATTCGTCTTCAATTTTGCTGATCCTGTATTCCATCATTTCAAACCTCCTCCTCAGCCATTCTATGACACTGTTCATTTCTGAAATCTTGTTGTTTATCTTTTGGATTTGTAATTGTTGGTTTTTGTACGACTTCTAGTTGTGAATTTTTTTTGCATTTTGTTCCTTTATTATTTTCCTTAATTCTTCCTTTTTTTGTCTGTATTTTCCATTAATTTGTCTGCCTTTTCCATAAATTTGTGTATTTTTTCCTCATTTTTGTCTGCTTTTTGCTTTAATCTTGGATAGCTGTGAGTATTAGAGATCTGAACTCCTGTTAGGTAGTTCTAGTGCCTTTTCTTCTACTGGAAACTCATCTGGTGTTTTATTTTGGATGTCTACCGGAACCATGCTGTCCTACTTTTTATATGTTTCGAAATTGTCTGCTATCTTAGGGACATTCAGTGGTTATATTCTTCATTTCTTGATTGTAGATTTGTTTCGTCTTGCTTTTTGGTTTTATTTGGTTACGTCTGAGCAGGCGGGCTGTGCATTCTCTGTTGTTTGCTCATCTGTAGACACGATACTTTTCATCTCCTTGTCCGATGGGCAGGGCCAATCATGCAGCTATGGTGCAGCAGGGCAGGTCCAGCTGAAGGGGAGGGGCTGGGATGGGTTGTTTGTGCCATGTACTAGGACTAACAGGGCAGGGCAGAAATCAATGCTTGGCATGTTCGTGTAGCCTGTGCCTGTGCTGCTTGGGGGTGTGATGTTCAGTGCACAGTGCAGGCAGGCAGAAAAGAGGTGGGAGGTTGTGATGTGTGAAACTAATATACGGATGGGAAAGAAGAGAGAGGAGAGAGAAACAAGAACCAAAAACAAACAAACAAAGGGAAAAAAAAGTGCCAAGAGAACTTACCTTTGGAGTGGAGAGATGAGAAACTGAGAAATAGAAAAAAGCAAAAAGGAGAAAAGAAAAAGAAATAAATAACTAGATAAAAATTTGGAAAAGAGAGAGAGAGAAAAAAAGAACCAGGATTTCCACCAGTGGGGCCACAAAGGCTGGGGAGGTTGCTCCCAGGTGTGCAGTATAACCTGGCTAGAGGGGATATAGATATCACTCAGCACACAGCACCAGTTATTCAGGAGGCAGGTAAAGAAGGTAAGTATAGGGAGAGGAGAACTGAGTAATGAAGAAAGACAGAAAGGGAAAAAGAGAGAGAAAAGAAAGAAAAAAGAAATGGCACCAGGGATCCCAGCTACGTGGTGTGCAGAATGGGGGAGTAGCTCCTAAGTCATACAGTGCAACCTGTCTAGAAGTGGCTCCCAAGCCATGAAAAGAAAAAGAAAACAAACAAACAAAAAACCAGGAGATCCCACGGGTGTAATGTTGCAGGCTGGGGGATTGGTTCCCCAATCAAGCTGGACTTCACAGCCTTTCTAAAAGAGGCAAAGATGGCACACAGAGCTAGGTGTTCCAGAGAAAGGAGCGGGAGGTTTTCAGAGGTGTAGAAGAAACCAAAAGAAACGGAAAGAAGCAACACCAGCTCAGGGAGCCTGCAAGTCAGGGAGGCGAATCTGAACAGCCTGAGGCCAAGACAGTTGCCTCTCAGCCAAGAGGCTGAGGCTGATGGGGAACAGAGAAGGCTGAAGTGGGGAGGGGAAGAAGGGTTAGGAAGGTGTGTATCGTGCTTTACAGGTGCTCTGTCTCCTGTTGGGAACTTTGTGAAGCTGCTTTCCCGTACTCCCTGTCTGCTGATCTCTGATGTGGGTGGTTTGAATCCAAGCAGCATGGATGCTGCACTTCCCATCTGGCTGAGCCACCACATCCAGCTAGAAAGCTCGAAGGTAGAGCAGCCAGGAGAGGATGGGAAAGTGTGTATTGCTGGTTATCTGGAGCTCTGTCTTCTGCTGGGAACTCCGTGAAGCTACTTTCCTGTGCTCCCTGTCCTCCAATCTGGAACAGGAGTCCAAGATGGTGAATCTGTGCTGCGTTAGCTGATTGGGGACCACTGCACGTATCTCTCCTCACTCTCTGTCCTCTGTCCATTCAGCATTTGGCTGAGTTCTTTATCTCTTGATTTGACACTTCGGGTTCCAGGAATGATGTTTATCTCTGTTTTACTTAGTTTCTTTGGGCCTTTGCTGTGGAGGGATGGCATGATGCTTCTGTCTGTGGTGCCATGTTGGCCAGAAATCTACTCAAGGATAAAGTTTTCTGCCTGCTTCATTAAGTCACAACAATCTTTCATTGCATCTAAGGAGTTAAATGTTTCCTTTTCTCCTCTGTCTTTTCTGTGGCCATTTCCACTGTATGAAATTTTCCACATCCTTAGCAAAAATAATGTTCCTCTTTTTCATTTGACTTTAATACTGTAGAGATTTGAATGGTCTGCCAGCCTGAGTAATCTGCTGATTATTTCTTCTAGCTGCTTTTCAATTCTCTATGCTCATTCAAAAATTTGAATCTGTTTTTCATCCATTTCAATGTTAATATACACTCCTTTGGCTCCCACTTTGAAGTCAATGGGAAAATTCTGTGTCAAGGAGTTGCACTTAGGGGATGAAATAATTCAAGTCCTCTCTCCTTTGACTATAGAAAATTGGGCACAGCTTAGAAATTTGAGATATAGCCCACCCTTTCTCTTCTTTTTAAAAAAGGAAAAAAAAAAATTAAAAGGTAACTTTCAACATTTCTAATAAATACCGTGAACATGCTGTGGCTGTCTTGGTGTTATATTTAAAACAAAAATTGACTTTAGTTTGATATTCCAAAAAACCAAACCCTCTGCCATCGAGTTGATTCAAACTCACAGTGACCTATAGAGAATGATAATTTGAAAACATTATCTACCTTATAGTTAGGTTTCAGAGTTTACTTTTTTCCCTATTTCATCCTTCAACTATCATTAGTAGTTTAATTAAGTAGTGAGACATATTTTTAATAGGACATATTAAGAGGAGAAAGCACATACTTTTATTTTGCTGCTGTTCTAATTGACTGCAATTATCAAACTGCTATCACCGGAGCCCTGGTGGTGCAGTGGTTAGCGGTTGGCTGCTAACCAAAAGTTTGGTAGTTCAAATCCACCGGCCATTACTTGGAAACCCTATGGGGCAGTTCTACTCTGTGAATCGACTCGATGGCAATGGGTAAGCTATCACTGCAGAATGTTTAGCTTAATTTACTTAATGACTAACAGAAATAAATGTAATAATCACATCACTAAAATAAAAGTAAAAACTGGAAGTCATACATATAGAAACTATAGGTATATTTGATACATGAGTTTTACATTAACTTTACCTAAAGTAATTTGGTCTTTGTCCTTGGTTCCTGACAGATAACTCTAAACCCTTGAAATTTCCTGAGTACGTAGCTACCCTATAGGACAGAGTAATAGTGACCCATAGAGTTTCCAAGGCTGTAATCTTTACAGAAGCAGACTGCCACTTCTTTCTCCCTCAGAGCAGCTGGTAGGTTCCAACTGCCCACCTTTCAGTTAGCAACCAGCATCTAACCACTGTGCCCCCAGGGCTCCTGGTTACTTAAAGAGGCCCAAATAAAGTCCCTGGGCTTGTAAGCTTCAAGGGCTTCTTGGTTGGTCAAAGGCTTCGATGTACACGGGAGGGTAGTACATCCCTTTTTGGAATATGGAAACTACAATTAGGAACCCTCTCAGACCTTACCATGTGCGCTTCTTCATTTGTATCCTTTTTGCTATAATAAAATTCTAATTGTAAGTATAGCACTTCCATGAGTTGTTCGAGTCGTTCTAGTGAATTATTGAACCCAAAGGAGAAGGAGGAGCCAGCAGGCTAGAAGTTAGGAGGACCAAGGTGACCCTGAGCTTATGGCTGACATCCTGAAGGAATAGTGGGAAAATCCCAAATTTGTAGCCAGCAGCCCAAAAGTGAGAGTGTGTTGGAGACAATCTTACGGCTGGGCTCTGAGGTCTTGGGCATATTTGGCAGGATGGAGAACATCCTTTAACTTGTGAGAACTGACCCAGCTATGGCTGGTTAGGATCAGAGGAAGAAATGCTGCATGTGCAGCTTGTGATAGAACAGAGGACAGAAATAATAAATTAATTTGGATTGATCAACAAAACTTGGTGTCAGAGACGTTAAAAGTAGAACTGATTTGATTTTTTTCCAAGCAATAATGCTAATATTAATGATCATTTATGCTTGAAGTCTATAGCATGTGTTCTTCAAGATCGATTTGGAATAAAAGTCAATTCATATCTGTCATTAATATTTGATATATTATTATCTCCATACTGGCTCAGAACACTCCCTTTGCAAAGAGCCATTAGGTGACAAAGAAATTTGGAATATTTTAAGTCACAAGAAACCTAACTGAAAGGGAAATCTGCTCTCTCTGCCAAGTGCTAACTCCCCTTTAAGCATTTCTAGTTTGCCAAGCACACCATCTGTGCTCAATTACTTGTTATTTTGTAATGTCAACATCTGCTTATGAGAAAATATACGCTTGCATATTTTAAAGACTTATTTTCTGTACAAGGATGTGGAAGTTCTTTATGTCAATCTACATGTAATTCACTCTTCATTCATCTTTTTGTTCTCTCCTGAACAATGAAAGTTAAAATATTGGAACATCAGAAAAGAAAAGACATTAACTGTTTTAGTTATCTAGTGCTGCTATAACAGAAATAGTACAAGTGGATGACTTCAACAAAGAGAAATTTATTCTTCACAGTAAAGTAGGCTAAAAGTTCAGGGTGTCAGCTCCAGGTGAAGGATTTCTCTCTCTGTCCCTTCTCTCTCTTCCCATCAATCTTTCCCTGGGACTAGGACCTTCTTCATGCAGGGACCAAGGGTCCAAAGAATGCGGCCTGCTCCCGGCACTGCTTTCTTGGTGGTATGAGGTTCCCCTGTCTCTCTGCTCACATCTCTCTTTTATATCTCAAGAGATTGCCCCAAGACACAATCCAATCTTGTAGATTGAGTGCTGCCTCACTAACACAACTGTCATCCATCCTTCCTCATTAATATCATAGAGGCAGGATTTACAACATACAGGAAAATCAAAACAATACCAGGAATCATGGCCTAGCCAAATTGATACACACATTTTTGGGAGGAACATGATTCGATTCAGGATGCCAACTAATCCATGCAACACAAGATGAAGCAAGGATACAATGAATTAAATTTCTATAATCCTGATGCATTTCATCATATATAGATTTAAATTTTATGTAAGCACTTTGGAAATATGCAGATATTTTAACATAAAATTATATTCACAAGTCAGTTATAGCTGGAACTCAGTGAAATCACTTATTTGAATGGAAAAAAAAAAAAAACTGGCAAAGATAGTAATTTCTGTGCTGAAAAGCCTTTACTTCTCTTTTTCCATCTAGGAAATTCTGAATCTCTCTAAAGGTACAAAATCAAATGTCATCTCAACTAAAACGACTTTCTCAACTTCACCCAACCATGTTAGTCCTGCCTCTCTTACATTCACTATATAGTTCCATTTTTCATTTTATTTGAAATTAATTTTTAATTGTATTAATGTCATAAATGTAAATAGTTGACAAATCATATGAAACCAAGACTCCTAAGAAAAACTAAGATCATCCTTCTTCACTTCTCAACTTCAACCCTCTTCTCAGAGATTTTTTAATGTTTATCATTTCATATTTTAAAATAGTTTCATTAAAATTGTATTTCCTAATCTGTCAAATTTAGACATCGTATATTAATTTCCTGTTATAATGAGTGATGCTTTAGCTCTCTTTTTTTAAGCACCTATCTCCATCATCCATTAAACCAGCATAGTACATCATAAAAATGCCTTGAATCAATGTTGTTCGGTGCCGTGATTCAGTTACGATGCATAGTGACCCTATGTACGACAGAACAAAACACTGTCCGGTCCTGTGACAAGCTCATGATAATTATTATGCTTGAGGCCATTGTTGCAGCAACCGCGTTAATTCTTTGAGGGTCTTCCTCTCCTTCGCTGACTCTCCACTTTACCAAGAATGATGTCTGTGATGGTTAAGATCCTGTGTCAGCTTGACTGGGCCATGATCCTCACTGTTTATATGTGATCACCCCCATGATGGGATCTGCTGTGAGTAGCCAGCCAATTGAAAGGGAGTTTTCTTGAGCACGCAGCCTGCCTCTGAATGTAAGTGGACCTTCCGGCTTTTGCCTGCTCTGGATCCTGCAGCTGCCTCCTGTTTGTCTGACCTACAGTTCTTGGGACTTGAGCTAGCAGCTTACCTGCCGATCTTGGGATGTGTTGATCTTCAGAGCCTGTGAACAAGAGCCCTGCTCTCTGACCTGCTGATCTTGTGTTCCCCAGCCCCTGCAGCTTCGTGAATACAGGGAAGCCTCTATCCTGATCCACGGACTTGAGGTGTTCCAGCTTCTACAATCATGTTAGCTTTTTCTTTGATATAAATCTCTCTTTATATATATTTATACGCTGATGGCAGTGGGTAGTGGGTTACTAGTTTTGCTCCTCTACAGAACCCAGCCTAAGACAATGTCTTTCTCCAGGGACTGGTCCCTTCTGATAACATGTTCAAAACAAAAATATAGTTAATTAATCAATTCAATATTCATGTTCATGTTTTCATATAAAACTGTATTTTTCCTGGCATTAATATTTGTATTATTTTTATTTGATTAGTTTTCTATGCTGCTACTGCAATTTTTTTTCCTAAATACACAAACATCTCTCTCAAAGCATGGAGATAGTGTTCTCAAATGATGCAACATACATAAATACTACATAAATTCCGTTTAAAACCTCTTTCATGTTGTTTTCTCTGAATGGTTCTCTGCTGTGAATGATGGTTAGCTGTTATCTTGGGACTTTACTTTTCTTCTGTCTTGTTGCAATGGATCTGGACGAATCACGTGTCTTAGAACCTTTGAAGTATTCTCTTTTGGGTTACTCCCTGTTTTGTTGAATGTCATTCTTCAATAGCTTCCTAAGTGTTTATAATTAAAAGTTGTTAGTAATCTCTTATCAGGAAAAGTTGCCATATATTTGAAAAAAAAATAAGCAAAAAGATGACTGTCTTTTCAGTGAAAGGCTGGACATTGTCTAGCAAACCCATCAAGGGTTGTCTGATCTTTAGAAGTATGCTCCTTTGGTTGTCTTTACATTGACTAAACTAACCTTACAAAATTTGTAGGGGTAAATGTCAAGGCATATAAAACTGATAGTAAAGTATGTGATTACTTTCCGTAGCAGAGCAAATGAAATTTGTCCAATAGGTAGAGACACAATTGATTTCTGCTCTGAAGAAAAGATGATCTCACACGGGGGTTGCAATCAAGGTCACAAAACAATTTGTGTATAAATTTTTGAACGAGACAGTAAGTTGCTCGGTAAAGTTGCCCCTAAACCACACACACACACACAGACACACAAAGATGATTCCAAACATCGCATCATGTCATATTGCCCTATGGGATATTAACAATTTTCCATAAAAGAAAATTAACTTTAGCATTCCTAATTGCACACACACACATTCAAATTCTTCTATGAACTGGTTTTAAAATCTTACTGATTTCTTCCATTAATTAATGAGTGCAATATTTGACTTACTTTATATATAAGTGAAAGTCTTAGTTTTATCTTTAAAACATTTTTTTTTTTTTTTTGCTTTAATACTTATATTTGAAAATGTCTTTGTTATAGTTTCCCACTAGATTGATAGTAAGACTTGGTGGACAATTCTAATTGCAAATCATTTCCTTTCAATATTTTGAAAGCATCATTTATTTGATTTCTAGTGGTTCAGATGTCTTGTATCTTTCCAATTCACATGATTTGGTATATCACCTTTTGTCTCTCTCTCTCTCTGCTTTTAGAGTCTTCTCTTTTTCCCCATTGTAAAATTTTAAAATCTACTCTATACTTAGTAGTTCCTTCCAGTTTATAGATTCAGGTTTCTCTGGAAAATATATTTTTTTCTTTGAGGGAGCATAGAGTAGTGGTTACAAACATAAGCATTAACATTAGACTGGTTGATTTTGTATCTGTGTTTTTTTTTTTAATTTTAATTTCTGTGATCATATTCTTAATTTCCAAGAAAACTTTTCCTTTAATCTGATTGTTCCTTTATCGTGCCATAGTCCTTTTATGTTGTTGTCGTTAGTTGCCATCAAGTCAGCTTAAGACTCATGGTAACCCATGTACAACAGAAGGAAATGTCCAGCCCTGTGCCATCTTCACAATTATTGATACATTTGAGTCTACTGTTATGTCCACTATGTATTTTCAGTGCCTTTCAACCTGGGATGCTCATTTTCTAGCAGTATATCAGACAATATTCATTGTGATCCATAGAGTTTTCATTAGCTAATTTTCAGACCTAGATCACCAGGCCTTTCTTCCTCACTTGTCTTAGTCTGGAAGCTCTGCTGTAACCTACCATGGGAGGCCCTGCTGGTATTTGAAATACCTGTGGCATAGCTTCTAGCATTATAGCAATACACAAGCCACCACAGTATGACAAATTAACATACAGATTTTTATGATAAGAATACAATATGTAAAATTATTACTGGAGCCCTGGTAGTACAGTGGTGAAGAGCTCAGCTGCTAACCAAAATGTCAGCAGTTCAATCCATCAGCCACTCCTTGGAAACCCCATGAGGCAGTTCTACCCTGTCCTGCATGGTCACTATGAGTCGGAGTAGACTCTACAACAACAGGTAGTTATTACTAGGATGGGAATTAGACATTAAAGAGCAGGTACAAAGACTCAGAGTCAAGAAAGAGTGTCATTTTCAGGACAAGTAAAGATGCTTATGTTTCTTCTACAGTACTTAAGAGAAGTTGTAAGAAATGAGGATAGAGGTAAGACATGCCCAGATATTGAATGAGTTCTACTTTCCTCTTATTTTGTTATCGAACCCTAAAGTGTGGATCCCTGCCCAGTGTGCTCAGACTTGCCGATTATCTGAACATGGCCTTTGAGAAAGAGAAAGTAACTTTATCGCAAGGCACAGAGTGAGGAACCCGGAGGAAGTTCCTCAGATCTGGCTCACCAAGCTACAGGGAAAGCAGAGTTTATATGTGACTTGGGCAGCAAGATGGTGGCCGCTGGGGTGTTCTGGGGAGGAAAAACTCTCAAAGGAGGCCAGGAAACAGGAGGCGACGTGGTTCTTGCCAGACCTCTAGCTTTAAAATAGGGTCTGGGTGATGATTTTCCTTCTGATTCAATCTTCCTGTTGCTGCGTCCTCTCTTGAGGTCAGTTGGCGGTCACAGCTGGCCCTTCTGCACATGTGGGGCAGGCCAAATCTGATTTGGGCTAGTTTAAGGACTAACGGAAGTTTACTGGCATTAGTAAGGTCAGGTTGCAACGTCACCTTCTCTATCTTTCTCTCTCTTGCTCTGCCTTAAGAGTCTTCTCTTTTTCACCAGTGTAAAAATCTGCTGTGGCTTCTCAGTCAACTTATCATCTAATCATATTTTATTTTTTAAACACAAATTTCTTTTCATCTGTTGTTTTCTCTTTCTTAAACTTTAGCATCAAATTTTTTTTCTACTCCTAATCTGATTTATTCCTGGTAAACATATCCCACCCTACAAAATCTGGATTCTTTTTATCTCCTATTTGAAACAATTTTCACCACACCGCCTCTATAGCTTTCTAACCTCTGCCATTTACTGAATACTCTGGGAACTTACACTAGTTTGGAGTGTCACTAATGGCATAATCAGGAAAACTAATTTTCTGGGTTCATTTTCAACATCTGTGAAATGGTCGTAGTAATTTCCACCTTACATGATTGTAGGTGTTATTCTATAAAATAATGGGCATTACATTAAAAAATAATCAAAATAACCACAGATTCTGCACACTGGTTGGTAAAAGATGAGGATGTTGTTGTTGTTGTAGGTGCCGTCGATTCAGTTCTGACTCATAGCGACCCCACGTGCAACAGAACTAAACACTGCCTGGTCCTGCACCCTCCTCACAATTGTTACTATGTTTAAGCCTATTGTTGCAGCCAGTGTGTCCATCCCTCTTCTTGGGAGTCTTTCTTTTTTTCCTCGACCCTCTACTTTACCAAGAATGATGTCCTTCTCCAGGAACTGTTCCCTCTTGGTAGCATATCCAAGGTACATGAGATGAAATCTTGCTATCCTTGCTTCTAAGGAGTATTCTGTCTGTATTTCTTCCAAGACAGAGTCATGCGTTCTTCTGGAAGTCCATGGTATGCTCAATATTCTTCGCCGACACTATAATTCAAATGCATCAGTTCTTCAGTCTTCTTTATTCCTGAGTATAATCAATTGGATTTCCATAAACATTACTGTAGTGAAAGTATAGAGTCCAGAAAGAAGGTCCAATTTGGAACAGATTCAGAATATTATGGTTTCATTAATACAGAGTGCTCAAACTACATAAGTCATTTTTGTCCCTTGAAATATCTCTACACCAATGGCAGGAGCCCAATATGTAAATGCTCGTAGTCTCTCTGAGAGTTTCCTGGCTAATTTCCCCTTCTGTTACAGTTATAGTCTGTGCCATGCTATTTGGCAACTATATATAAATTATTTAAATTTTTAAACAAGTAATTGTGTGTTAATATCATCTTCTCAATTTTTTAAAGACAAGATGCTAATTTTTTTTCCATTCCTCACTACATTGCAGAATATTAGCTAAGCACATTAGGTTAAAATATTTGTATTAGTTAACATGTGATAAATAATCATCTGAAATTAATAAAAATAACTCACTAGCTTCTCTCTTTAAGAGCAGGTAAATGTTTATTCTGGGCTCCAAGATGTATAGATGTGGAGTGTTTTAGTTTGTCGGGAAAGGCCAGCCTTAGCTTTAGGTTGGGAAGTAATAGTACGCCATTCGGTTCAAAGGAAAGTCCTCTCAACTTCTTGGAAAAGTATAGGAAAAGAATGAGGCTTGCTGTCCTCCTCAAGTCCACAGTGGTGATAACATTGGCAGTCACCAACCGAGTTTACCTGTGTCCATCAGAGAGATGACATCATAAGTATCCGTTGCAGTAGAATCAGCATGGAGCATCAAGGAAGCCTAGAGGGAAGAAAGCTAAGGACCTGTTCTAAGGATTTCTCATCCCGAGGAACTTTCAGTAAAACTTTAGAAATCATTTGGGAAAGACAAATAATACAACAAAAGTGGTCCAATGACATTATTACATGCAATATGAAATTTTGCATCAATAGCTTTCTATATCTATCCAAGTATAGAGAAATTACTGGATGTACAATTTTTCATACTGATATGTGTTTCTTATGATAATGTATGTTCATGTTTTTAAGAATGATTATTTAAATCTATTTTTATCATCATTTCAAAGACTGCATAATACCCTATTGTGCAGATGTTTCATAATTTATTCAATCGTTTCCCTTTTCTTGGGCATTTATGTTAATCCTAAACTACCATTAAGCAGAATCTTTGAAAAAAAATTATAACTAAACAATTATTTACATTACTTAGTAAAAGTTATGTAGATTTTTTGGTGTCCTTGATATATACTTCAAATGGTTTTCTCAAAGGACTAGATTATTCCAATTTTCTTTCCTTAACAGTATATGAGAATGTTTATTTCCCAGAAAGTTCACCAGTATTGAGGGTTAAATATGTAAGCAATTTTATCCATTATAGAAGTGAAAAATAACTTTTTTTTTTTTTCTGGAAAAAATGATTGAATAAGTCCATGGGATTCTTTTCTTTGGGGAGGGTTTAGTATTTTTCATGGATGCTATACCTAGAGTTAGACTAACTACAAGATTTGAGACCACAGTCCTTAAGACTGTCTTCACTTTTGACATACCCTGCAAGTTTGAAGGTTCCCAAAACCACCCTTCGATGCCCTAACTCACTAGAATGACTCACAGAACTCACTGAAAGCTATTATAATGGCTATGGCTTATTTCAGACAAAGCATACACAGGTAGAAATTAGTCAAAGGAAGAGATGCATAGGGTAGAGTTTCGTAAAGTTCCAAACATGAAGCTTGCATTGTGCTCAGGACATAATACCCTCCTGACAGGGATGTGTGACAATTCATATGGGGTATATAGGGTCTCTATGAGTCGGAATCGACTTGATGGCACTGGATTTGTTTTTTTTTTTTTTTTTATTACCAACAAGGGAAATTCATCTAAGATTCAATGTTCAGAGTTTTTAGTGAGGCTCCATTATGTAGGGAACTCTTCCTCTCATAATCTTCTCAGCTATTCTACTCTAGGTAGAAGAGCTGAGTCCCAGTTGAACACCAAATTCTCTGTGTTGGGTGAGATGGAAAAATGGGAAGAAATTGGTAACATGGAGAGATATAAAACAATCAAGAACATTGTAGGTTTGTGCTTTTGAGATGCTCAAATGATAAACTCAGTGATAACCTTGTAATGAAATGCACAAGCACTCAAATATCTAAATCAGTTAATGGTAGTGACTGTATGAGTGCTACGAACTACTAGAGATGAAAGAAAGAAACCAATAAATAAGGCCAGGTAAGAGTTAATGAAAATCTGAACTGAGCGTTGGCAAAGGAAAGGGAAAAGATGAGAGGAATGTTCTGAAGCCTGCACAAAGGACTCTGTGAAAAGTTAGTCATGAGAGGAAAGAGGAGAGTAGGAGTCAAGCCAAGAATGTTTCATGCTTGGGTGGTTTTATGCCTTTATGAGTGGTATTCCTTCTGATAAGAAGTGCCTTCTTTTCTCATGCCTCTTTTTGATGAAGAGTAATAAACTTCAAGTCTAAATTCAGTGATCTTCTTTTATAAAATAATCCAAATTGAGTTCGGAGGCATTTTCTGACCTTTCAGATTGGTTTATTGTTGGATTTACACATACTTCCATGCATAATTTTCATACTATATCCCAGCATTTGTCATTTAGCATTTCAGGTTTGGTTAATCGTCAAATTCCTCCTTAAGGCGAGGCTTACCTTTCTTTCTTTCATTTTTTGGTATCCTCCATAACAGCTTTTGGAAACCCTGATGGCATAGTGGTTAAGTGCTACAACTGCTAATCAAAAGGTCGGCAGTTCGAATCCACCAGGCGCTCCTTGGAAACTCTGTTCTACTCTGTCCTATAGGGTCTCTATGAGTCAGAATCAACTCAACAGCAATGGGTTTAGTCTTTTGGTTTATAACAGCTTTGTTCCTGGCATAAAATAACTAAATGAAGTAAACACCAGTATGTATATTTTTTCAGATTCCATTTATTTGATTTCTTCGTGTCTCACATTCTTTTGGTCTTCCAAAACATTCTGTGGCAGACAGATCCTAATGTCAACCTTGATGATTCTCACCTCCTTGTGTTCATGCCTTTGTGCAATACCCTCCTTTTGAATGTGGACAGGACCAGTAATTTCCTTCTAACTAATATAGAAAAAGTGAAAGGCTATCTCTCCCACGATTAAGTTATTTATATGACACCATCTTAGCAGATAGAAGCCAGCTCCCCATATTACCTATTTCTTTCCATTTCTCCTTATAGACTTGTTGAATTAAGAGGTCACATTGCAGAGGTTCACAATGCAAGGAGCTGTGAATGGCTTATAGGACCTGAGGGCAGCATCCAACCAACAGCCAAAAGTCAGGGCCCTCAGTCATACAGAAAGAAATGAGTTCTGCCATCACCCTGAATGAGCTTGAAGTGAATTCTTCCTCATTTGAGCCACCAGATGAGGATGTAGCCAGCTAACACCTTGATTGCAACCTTGTGATACCAAGAGCAGAGGGTTCAGCTAAGCTTTGCCTGGACTCCTGATCCTCAGAAACTATGAGATAATAAAAGTTGATTTTTTAATCCACCAAGGTTGTGATAATTTATTACACGGCAATAGAACTCTAATACGAATTTGGGTATTTGAAGTGGGATGTTGCTGAAAGAAATTTTCAGAAACGTGGAAGTGACTTTGGAACTGGATAGTGGGAAGAAGCCGGGGAATGTTGAAGAGCATCACGGAGAAAAGCTGTATTTCTTCGAATAGACTGTACAGTGGAAATCTGTACTTGGAGGATGTTGCCGTTCAGTGCTCAAATGAAACATGTTATTGAAAACTGGAAGATAAGGGATCCATGATATGTAGTGGCAAGAAGCTTAGAAAAATTGTCTCCTGCATTTATAAGGAAAGCAGAAATGGTATGTGCTATACTTGGTTATATAACTAAGGAGATTTCCAAGCCAAGTGTTGAAGGTACTACCTGATTTTTTCTTGCTGTTTGTATAAAATTGAGAGGAGAGAGATAAATTGAGAAAAAAAACTGCTAAACAAAAATAAACCAGGACTTAATGATCCTGAAAATTCTCAGCCTCTCCAGGCAGCAAAACTTATTAAACTTCAAATATGGCTGTTGAAAGCACAGAATAGAGGAAAAGCTAAGTATGTGAATACACAACCCTTGGCAGAAGCTATAGAAAGATCAAAAGGTGAAAGAGTTCAGTCATTCAAAAGGTCTTTTAGGAGTTTAAGTGTGTTCCCCAATGATCACATCAATCAAAACAAAGGCCTCGAGGAAGCTTAAGTGTTGTTTTCAGCCATTTTGTCATGGTCAAAGATGGACATATATCTTTCCTATACTAAAAACAAAAACCTTTAAGTTCATTACAGATACAACTCTTCACTAAATAATCTAACGTCTATTCCATCACTACACATCTTTCTTAAACATATGGAAAAGTTTTAATTAATAAGTGACTTGGTATTTTTAGAATCAGTGTATATTAGAATGTGCAGGGGCCTTTACTGCCCAAGAGGAGCCCTGGTTGTGCAGTGGTTAAACTCTCGGCTGCTAACTGAAAGGTCAGTGGTTCGAACCCACCAGCCACTCTGTGGAAGAAAGATGCAGAAGTTTGCATCCATAAATATTTACAGCCTTTTTAACCCTATCAGGCAGTTCTAACCTGTCCTATAGTGTTGCTATGAGTCAGAATCAACTTGCTGACAACGGGTATGGATTATTGCCCAAACTAAAAGCTTGCCATCATTAATACGAATGTGAATACGAAAGAATTTCAGATGTTTTCTTAAGTTCGGAGGGTGAGAGATTTAGGGGTGGGAATATTTCCCCCAAATCCTGCATAGGTAATTTTCTGCTTTATAAATTGTAAGCCTTGCCTTGGTGTCAATTAGCCATTGCCTCAGTGTGTAACATGTGTAGCAGGATATTGAATTAAAAGTGTTGAATGATCTATTAATGCTCAACCTTGGATAATAGGTTAGATGCCAAAACAAGGAGCACATTTTCAAAGAAAAGAACCAAGCACTTGTTTCACAATTCTTGATCCTTCATCCACATCAAAGGTATAAAAGGGCCAATGGAATGGCAGTTTAGGGAGTATCTATGAGGAAGGATCCTTTGGAGATTCCTGCCCCATGATTACTACCTCTTTCCTCTAGCTACCAAGGAAGAGGTAGTAGGCATACTTACCCCTTTACATCAAGTCAAGGGAGCAGGTCTCCAATATTAGAGTTCCTGGTATGCATTTTTTACAACTAGGAGGGCACAGTGAACTGCTGTCTGACTCATGCCTGTCCATATGGTAAAAATGGATGGTGGCATTTGGGTTGATCTCACTCACAAAGTTTGTGGAGGAAAAGAATGCATGAGTGTTTCCCATTGACCAGATATAAGGTGTGTGAGAGAACTGTGCAAAAAACATTTAAAATGATGCCCAAGACCCTGGCAGGGACCCTGGCAGGGAGACTCTGTGAGATGCTGACACGGGGCAACTAATAAGGACGTACATCACCATGGCCCAGAAAGTACAGTACAATTTTTCCAGTGGCAGGAGCTTTGATGGATTCAATAAGATGTTCCATGATTTATCAGTTAAATGTATCATAGCTTAAAACAATTGTTGAGTCACTTACTTAGAGGGTTTCATGTTTACCTGGGACTGCAAAATGAGTATTCAGGGTAGAAGGAGTAACAATTAAAGCTTTTTGTTTGAATAATTTAAAGAACACATTACTGTGAACGGAAGAAAGGATGAAGGGATAGGAATGAATTCCAAGCACTTTCAAATTAGTAAAAGATGAATTTACTTGTCCAAAATGTATGAGGTTGAAAAAAGTCATATTGGAAAATCCAAAAGTTAGGAATCAAATTAAAAATGAAAACAAAAACAAAACCTTGCCATTAAGTCAATTCTGACTGATACCAACCTTATAGGACAGAGTAAAACTGCCCCATAGGGTTTCCAAGGAGTGGCTGGTGAATTCTAATTGCTAACATTTTGGTTAGCAATGGAGCTTTTAACCACTGTGCCACCAGGGCTCCCATAGAATATCCCGACTTTAGTCAGTTGATTCCAACTCATAGTGACCCTATAGGACAGAGTAGAACTGCCCTGTACAGTTTCTGAGGACCAACTGGCAGATTCAAGCTGCTGGCCCTTTGGTTAGCAACCATAGCACTTAACCACTATACCACCACAGTTTCCCCAAAAGAATATATATTAGGTAATATACACAATTACATTAATTTGCTATTTTGAATAGTATATAAAAAAAAATGAGAACAAAAGGAAAAAAACGTTTTATGAGAAGAAAAAATTTAGAACACCCGCCAACTCAGAGAGCACTAAGCCATCTTACAACACTGTAACATGCCTCCCTTTTTCAGCTGTTCTTTCCTTGCTTTATCTCTGGAAAGGTCAGAGTTGAAGGTAACCAGATAGAGGGGGAAAGATGGAAGCTTAAGCTAAGGAAAATCAAAAGAAATGCCTTGCCCAGTTTCTCCTTTCCCACTAAGCAAAATGTCCCTGCTAGATGAGGGAGAAGTTCAAAGTGTGTATTGTGACATGGGAGTGGACACTTTCAATTACTGAACTGAGACAGTGTTTATGAGTTAAAGTAACAGTAGAACTTTTTCTTACTTAAGATTAAGTAGAAAATCATGGAACTGCCCTAGCTTTTATACAAAAAAAAAAAAAAAAAAGAATGAAAGAATGCACCTAACAGGTATATTTAAAGGGATTGTGAGAGAATAAAACTTTATAATTCCCCCAATGAGTGCTATGTTTATTGAACCTATATATATTGTGTTATAACTACTTGCATTAATTTTATTTTATATTAGTAGATTTCAATACTATCAATTCACAAACTATAGGATTACATTATGTTATAGAAAATGGTAAGTCTCTTGCAATTACCAGACCTTCTTTAATTAAAAAAGAAAAGCTTTGAAATACCATACACTTCAGTTCTTATTTTAAAGCTAACTCATCGTCCTACTGATATTTGAAGTTTCATTGTGTCAGTTCATCAAAATTAAGTATTCCTTTAAAACCTTTGTGTGTTGTTATTGTCATTGGTAGTGGATTTCTGTTGTTTTGTTTGTTAAAGTTTTATTTGTCAGGCATGAGCCAGATAAATTAGTGAAATAGACCTGAGAAGTCAAAATTTCTCAAGAATGTTGGATTAAAAGTAATTTTGTAGAAGAATCTGTAATTTTAGTTGAACTATTTTTTATTATGAATAAATTATGAGAGGTATGAAAAGGGTAATAATAAATTCTGGTGATACCTTCAAATTTGATTTATTATGTTAGAATAAATGAAATTAGAAATTAATGTAAAAGAAAATAGATGAGAGCTAGTCCCACAAAAAAAAAAAAATTAAGATGTTTTTCAGTAGCAACTGTTATTACATAAAGTTTTTTAGTTCAAAGGCTGATTTTGAAGCATTTTTTCCAACATCACAATGCTTTGTTCTACTTCATAATTTCTCTAAAATTATACAGCTGTCACAAAGTTATATGGTCTATGAACTGTGGTAATACGTGCTAAGAGTACACTGTCATCTTCTTTTCAAATGCAGTCATATGATGGTTCATATTTTTTCCACAAGTAACTTAATCATTCAAGATTTTAAAATTCATAGGGCTCTTTGAGAAAACTTACATGGTACCAGCAATTTTCATGGCTGAGGATTTAATTTTAGTGGTTCATTTGAAAAGTTTTACATATATATATATGTGATGCAGACTCACAGTGACCCTATAGGGCAGGGTAGGAATGCCCCATAGAGCTTCCAAGGTTGTCATCTTTACAAGAGCAGACTACCACAACTTTCTCCCATAGAGTCTTGGTGGGTTCGAAACACTGACCTTTTGGTTAAACAGCAGAGCTGTTTAACCACTGTGCCAGCAGGACTGTCATATGTATATATATTTACATGTACATACACACATATACCAACTGGAAGAGGTTCATATATGCACCTATTGCAAAGAAAGATAATTTTAAAAAATGCAGAAGTTCTAATACAATAACATTAATATCACATGCAAATAAAATTTTCCTGAAGATAATTCAAAAGCAATTGCAGCAATATGTCAACAGGCAATAGCCAGAAATTCAACCTAGAGTCAGAAGAGGACATGGAAGGAGGGATATTATTGCTAATGTCAGATGAATCTTGGCTGAAAGCAGAGAATACCAGAAAGATGTTTACCTGTATTTATTGACTATGCAAAGGCATTTGACTGTGTAGATTGTAACAAATTATGGATAATGTGGCAAAGAATGGGAATTCCAGAACAATTAATTGTGCTCATTTGGAACCTGTATATAGACCAAGAGGGAGTCAGAGTCATTTGAAAAGAAAAAGGAGATGCTATGTGGTTTAAAGTTAAGAAAGGGATGTGTCAGGGTTGTATCATTTCACCATACCTATTCAAACTGTATGCTGAGCAAATATCTGAGAAGGTGGACTACATAAAGAAGAATGTGGTATCAGGATTAGAAGAAGACTCATTAACAACCTGTGATACACAGATGGCACAACCTTGTTTGCTGGAAGTGAAGAGTATTTGAAGCATTTACTGATGAAGACCAAAGACCACAGCCTTCAGTATGGATTACACTTCAACATAAAAAGAAAACAAAAATTCTTACAACTGGACCAGTAAGCGACATCATGATAAATGGAGAAAAAATTCAAGTTGCCAAGAATTTAATTTTGCTTGGATCCACAATCAACACCCATGGAATCAGAAGCCAAGAAATCAAACAATGCATTGTTTTGGGCAAATCTGCTGTAAAAGACTTTTTAAAGTGTTAAAAGGCAAAGATGTCACTTTAAGGACTAAGGTGGGCCCGACCCAAGCCATGGTGTTTTCGATCTCATATGCATGTGAAAGCTAGACAATGAATAAGGAAGCCCGAAGAAGAATTGATGTCTTTGAATTACAGCGTTGGTGAAGAATACTGAATATTCACGGATTGCCAGAAGAACAAACAAATCGGTTTTGGAAGAAGTACAGACAGAATGCTCATTGAATTATGGTGTTCATGAAGAATACTTAATATGCCATGGACTGCCAGAAAGAACATACTAATCTGCCTTGGAAGAGGTACATCCAGAATGCTGCTTAGAAGCAAGGATGGCAAAACATTGTCTTACACATGTTGAACATGTTATCAAATGGGACCAATCCCTGGAGAAGGATATAGTGCTTGGTAAAGTAGAGAGCCATCAAAAAAGAAGAAGACCCTCAGTGACATGGGCTGTCACAGTGTCTGCAACAATGGACTCAAGCAGAACAACAATTGTGAGAATGGCACAGGACAAGTCAGTGTTTTGTTTTGTTGTACATAAGATCACTATGAGTTGGAAACAAGTCAAGGTCACCTAACAACAAAAACAACATAATTGTGAATGTAATCCCATTTGAAAACCCTTTCTTTGTTTTGTTAATAAGGTCATTTGAGCATAGAACTGAGAAAAAGAAGGTAAAAGAGACAAAGATGTTCCCCAGAGCAGACAAAGGGAGCCCTCCCCTACAGTCAGCTTCCTGAATTCAGACTTCTAGCCTCCTAAACACTAAGAAAAAGCTAAAGAAAAAATTCAAACCCTGAGTTGCAATAATGACGGATTCTATGGGGAAAATATTAAATAATGCAAGAAGCATCAAAAGAAGGTGGAAGGATAACAGAGTCGTTATACCAAAAAGAATTAGTCGATGTTCAACCATCTCAAGAGGTGGTATATGATCAGGAACCGATGGTGCTGAAGGAAGAAGTCCAAGCTGCACTGAAGGCATTGGCAAAAAAACAAGGCTCCAGGAATCAGCAGAATATCAATTGAGATGTTTCAACAAACAGATGCAGCACTGGAAGTGCTTACTTATCTATGCCAAGAAATTTCTAAGACAGCTATTTGACCAAGCTACTGGAAGAGATCCATACTTATGCCTATTCCTGAGAAAGGTGATCCGAACAAACTTGGAAATTATCAACAATATCCTTAATATCACATACAAGTAAAATTTTGCTGAAGATCATTTAAAAGCAGCTGCAGTACGTTGACAGGGAACTGCCAGAAATTCAGGCTGGATTCAGAAGAGGACATGGAACCTGGGATATCATTGCTGAGGTCAGGTGGATCTTGGCTGAAAGCAGAGATTAGCAGAAAGATGTTTACCAGTGTTTATTGACTATGCAAAGGCATTTGGCTGTGTAATTTTATAATAAATTATGGACTACATTGCAAAGGACGGAAATCTCAGAACACTTAATTGTGCTCATGAGGAGCTTGTACATAGACCAAGAGGCAGTCGTTCAAACAGGACAAGGGGATTCTGTGTGGTTTAAAGTCAGGAAAGTTGTATCTCAGGGTTGTATCATTTCATCATAATTATTCATACGTATTTTATGCTGAGCAAATAATACAAGAAGCTGGACTATATGAAGAAGAACGGGGCATCAGAATTTGAGGAAGACTCATTAAAAACCTTTATTATGCAGATAACACAACTTTGCTTGCTGAAAGTGAAGAGGATTTGAAGCACTTACTGGTGAAGATCAAAGACCACAGCCTTCAGTTTGGATTACACCTCAACATAAAGAAAACAAATATCCTCATAACTGGACCAATAAGCAAAATCATGATAAATGGAAAAAAAATTGAAGTTGTCAAGGTTTCATTTTACTTGGACCCACAGTCAACACCCATGAAAGCAGCAGTCAAGAAATCAAAAGAGGCATTGCCTCAGTGAAATTAGTCAGATGCAAAAGGACAAATATTGTATAAGACCACTATTATAAGGTCTTGAGAAATAGTTTAAACTGAGAAGAACGCATTCTTTTGTGGTTACAAGAGGGGGGAGGGAGGGTGGGAGAGGGCTATTTACTGATTAGATAGTAGATAAGAACTACTTTAGGTGAAGGGAAAGACAACACTCAATACAGGGAAGGTCAGCTCAACTGGACTGGACCAAAAGCAAAGAAGTTTCCTGAATAAACTGAATGCTTTGAAGGCCAGTGGAGCAAGGGCAGGGGTTTGGGAACTATGGCTTCAGGGGACATCTAAGTCAATTGGCAAAATAAATTCTATTAAGAAACATTCTGCATCCCACTTTGAAGTGTGGCGTTTGGGGTCTTAAACATTAACAAGCAGCCGTCTAAGATGCATCTATGAGTCTCAACCCACCTGGATCAAAGGAGAATGAAGAACACCAAGGTCACAAGGTAATTATGAGCCCAAGAGACAGAAAGGGCCACATGAACTAGAGACTACATCATCCTGAGACCAGAAGAACTAGATGGTGCCCGGCCACAAGTGATGACTGCCCTGACAGGGAACACAACAGAGAACCCCTGAGGAAGCAGGAGAACAGTGGGATGCAGACCCCAAATTCTCATAAAAAGACCAGACTTAATCGTCTGACTAAGACTAGGAGAATTCTGGTGGTCATGATCCCCAAACCTTCTGTTGGGCCAGGACAGGAACCCATTCCTGAAGCCAACTCATCAGACATGGGTTGGGCTGGACAATGGGTTGGAGAGAGATGCTGATGAGGAGTGAGCTACTTGTATTAGTGGACACTTGAGACTATATTGGCATCTCCTGTCTGGAGGGGAGATGGGAGGGTAGAGGGGGTTAGAAACTAGCAAAACAGTCACGAAAGGACAGACTAGAAGGAGGGAGCGGGCTGACTCATTAGGGGGAGAGTAAGTGGGAGTATGTAGTAAGGTGTATATAACTTTATATGTGAGAGGCTGACTTGATTTGTAAACTTTCACTTAAAGCACAAAAAAAATTATTTTTTTTTTAAAAAAGAGGTATTACATTGGGCAAATCTCCTGCAAAGACCTCTTTAAAGTGTTGAAAAGCAAAGAAGTCACCTTGAAGACTAAGGTGTGACTGACCCAAGCCATGGTATTTTCAGCCACATCATATGCATGTGAAAGCTGGACAATGAATAAGGAAGACCAAAGAATTGATGCCTTTGAACTGTGGCGTTGGCGAAGAATGTTAATACACATGGACTGCCAAAAGAACAGAACAAATCTGTCTTGGAAAAAGTACAACCAGAATGCTCCTTAGAAGCAAGGGTGGCGAGACTGCATCTTACATACTTTGGACATGTTATCAGGATGGATCAGTCCCTGGAGAAGGACATCATGCTTGGCAAAGTACAGGGTCAGTGAAAAAGAGGAAGACCTTCAATGAGATGGATTGACTCAGTGACTGCAACCATGGGCTGAAGCATAACAACAATTGTGAGCATGGCACAGGGCTGGGCAGTGTTTCATTCTGTAGTACACAGGGTCACTATGAGTTGAAACTGACTCAACAGCATCTAACAAGAACAACAACAACTGCTATTGGTTGGAATCGACTGGATGGCAATGGGCAGTAGCTGTAAACCTGGACAATATAAATTTCTGTTTGTTAAAACTTCCTTCTTTTGGTGTTCCTGTTATAGCAGCCCTAGAATCTAAGATAGTTATTGATATGTTGTTGTTGTTGTTAGGTGCCATCCAGTTGGTTCTGACTCACAGTGACCCTGTGCACTACAGAATGAAACACTGCCCAGCCCTGTGCCATGCTCACAATTGTTGTTATGCTTCAGCCCATGGTTGCAGTCACTGAGTCAATCCATCTCATTGAGGGTCTTCCTCTTTTTCACCGACCCTGTACTTTGCCAAGCATGATGTCCTACTCCAGGGACTGATCCACCCTGATAACATGTCCAAAGTATGTAAGATGCAGTCTCACCATCCTTGCTTCTAAGGAGCATTCTGGTTGTACTTTTTCCAAGACAGATTTGTTCTGTTCTTTTGGCAGTCCACGGTGTATTAAACATTCTTCGTCAACGCCACAATTCAAAGGCATCAGTTCTTCTTTGGTCTTCCTTATTCATTGTCCAGCTTTCACATGCATATGATGTGGCTGAAAATACCATGGCTTGGGTCAGTCACGCCTTAGTCTTCAAGGTGACTTGCTTGCTTTTCAGCACTTTAAAGAGGTCTTTTGCAGCAGATTTGCCCAATGCAAGCATTTTGATTTCTTGGTTGCTTTTTCTATGGGTGTTGATTGTGGATCCAAGTAAAATGAAACCTTGACAACTTCAATCTTTTCCATTTATCATGATGTTGCTTATTGGTCCAGTTGTGAGGATTTTTATTTTCTTTATATTGAGGTGTAATCCATACTAAAGGCTGTGGTCTTTGATCTTCATCAGTAAGTGCTTCAAATCCTCTTCACTTTCAGCAAGCAAAGTTGTGTTATCTGCATAATGGAGGCTGTTAAAGAGTCTTCCTCCAATCCTGATCCCCATTCTTCTTCATACAGTCCAGCTTCTCGGATTATTTTCTCAACATGCAGATTGAATTGGTGTGGTCAAAGGATACAGCCCAACTTTCCTGACTTTAAACCACACAATATCCCCTTGTTCTATTCAAACGACTGCCTCTTGGAAACCCTGGTGGCATAGTGGTTAAGTGCTACGGCTGTACCCAAAAGGTTGGCAGTTTGAATCCGCCAGGCACTGCTTTGAAACTCTATGAGGCAGTTCTACTTTGTCCTATAGGGTTGCTATGACTTGACGGCAATGAGTTTGGTTTTGGGTTTGGCTTCTCAGTCTATGTACAGGTTCCTCATAAGCACAATTAAGTGTTCTGGATTTCCCATTCTTTGCAAAGTTATCCATAATTTGTTATGATCTACACAATCAAATGCCTTTGCATAGTCAATAAACATAGGTGAACATCTTTCTCCTATTCTCTCCTTTCAGCCAAGATCCACTTGACCTCAGCAATGATATCCCTGGTTCCATGTCCTGTTCTGAATCTGGCCTGAATTTCTGGCAGTTCCCTGTTGATATACTACTGCAGCTTTTTTTGAATGATCTTCAGCAAAATTTTACTTGTGTGTGATATTAAGGATGTTGTTGATAATTTCCGCATTCGATTGGATCAACTTTGTCGGGAATAGGCATAAATATGGATCTCTTCCAGTAGCTTGGCCAGATAGCTGTCTCCCAAATTTTTTTCCCATAGGCAAGTAAGCACTTCCAGCGCTGCATCAATTTGTTGAAACATCTCAATTGATATTCCACCAATTCCTGGAGTCTTGTTTTTTACCAATGCCTTCAGCGGAACTTGGACTTCTTCCTTCAGTACCACTGGTTCCTGATCATAAACTACCTCTTGAAATGGTTGAATATCTACCAATTATTTTTGGTGTAATAACTCTGTGTATTCTTTCCATCTTTTGTTGCTCCCTGCATCATTTAGTATTTTCCCCATAGAATCCTTCACTATTGCAACTCAAAGCTTGAACTGTTTCTTCAGTTCTTTCAGCTTGAGAAATGCAGAATGTGTTCTTCCCTTTTGGTTTTCCATCGCCAGCTCTTTGTGCATGTCATAATACTTGTTGTCTTCTCGAGCTACCCTTTTAAATCTTCTGTTCATCTCTTTTGCTTCATCATTTTTCCTTTCACTTTAGCTACTCAACATTAAAGAGCAAGTTTCAAAGTCTCCTCTGACATCCATCTTAGTATTTTCTTTCTTTTGTGTTTATTTAATAACTGTTTGCTTTCTTCATGTATGATGTCCTTCCACAATTTGTCTGGTCTTCGGTCATTAGTATTGAATGCGTCAAATATATTCTTCAGATGGTCTCTAAATTCAGGTGGGATATACTCAAGTTTGTATTTTGGTTCTCACCAACTTGTTCTAATTTCCTTCATTTTCAAATTCAACTTGCCTATGAGCAATTGGTGGTCTGTTCCACAGCTGGCCCCTGGCCTTGTTCTGACTGATTTTGAGCTTTTCAATCGTGTCTTTCCACAGATGTCATAGATTTGATTCCTGTGTACTCTATCTGGTGAGTTCCACGTGTATAGTTACTGTTCATGTTGGTTAAAAAAAGGCTTTTGCACTGAAGAAGGCGTTGGTCTTGCAAAGTTCTATCATGCGATCTCTGGCATTGTTTCTATCGGCAAGGCCATATTTTGCAACTACCAATCCTTCTTTGTTTCCAACTTTTGCAATCCAATCCTCAGTAATCATCAACACATCTTGATTGCATGTTTGATCAATTTCAGACTGCGGAAATTGGTAAAAATCTTCAATTTCTTCATCTTTGGCCTTAGTGGTTGATAAATAAATTTGAATAACAGTTGTATTAACTGGTTTTCCTTGTAGGTGTATGGATATTTTCCTGTCACACAACGCTGTACTTCAGGATAGATCTAGAATTGTTCTTTTTGACAATGAATGAAACATCATTCGTCTTCAAGTTGTCGTTCCTGGCATAGTAGACTATATGATTATCCTATTCAAAATGGCTAATAGGAGTCCATTTCAGCTCACTAATGCCTAGTTATCAATGTTTATGCATTCCATTTCATTTTTGATGACTTCCATTTTTCCTAAATTCATACATACCGCATTCCAATTATTAATGGATGTTTGCAGGCACTTCTTCTCATTTTGTCTTGCCACATCAGCAAATGAAGGTCCTAAAAGCTTGACTCCATCCATGTCATTAAGGTTGACTCACTTTGAGGAGGCTGTTCTTCCGCAGTCGTCTTTTGAGTGCCTTCCAACCTGAGACTAATCTTCTGCCGCTATATCAATGTTCTGCTGCTACCCATAAGATTTTCAATGGCTAATTATTTTCAGAAGTAGACTGTGGGGTGCTTCTTCCTAGTCTGTCTTAATCTGGAAGCTCAGCTGAAACCTGTCTGCCATGGGTGACTCTGCTGGCATTTGAATTCTGGTAGCATAGCTTCCAGCATCACAGCAACATGCAAACCCCCACATATGACAAACTGACAGACACATAGAGGAGTTATTGGTATAGTTTCCTAATAGCTTTCTGTGTTCCTATTCTCTCCATACCACCTGAGTTAGACCATGCCACCAAAGGTTGGCTAATATTCAAGATGGTTAGAATGACAATCTGGAATTGGCTTAAGTTGTGCTGACCAATAACAGATAATATATGGACAATTGGATAACAATCTTAGTATCTAACTAGTTCATCACTGAAGCAGGACCAAATTTCAGTAATCAATGCATGAAGAGAAATGCACTATGTTAGAGATACCCAAAGCCTTGAATTTGATACTTTCTTAAACCACTTGACAGAAGGAAGAACTCATCAGCACTTAAAGGGCTGAGCAGTTTCACATAAGTCCAACAGTACATACTAACTCGTACATGGAGCCCTGGTGACGCAGTGGTTAAGAGCTATGGCTACTAACCTCACATCAAACTACTATTTTTCCACATTTGGATACTTCCATATTTATTGGCTGTTTTATCTCAAGAGGTCAGCAAAAACCCTCAAAACCTTTCCCTAGCTCAAAAGTCACTTGAGCTCATCCACACTTTTGGGATAAAGATCAAACTCCTATAGGCTACAAGTTCCTTTTAATCTGGCCCCTAACTACTTGTCCAGCTTCAACAGTCACATTTAGTACCCTAAATTCTGGCCGTGAAAATCTACTATAATTTTTCCAAACTTTGTAGCTGTTCTTTCTGTCTGAAATACACTTCTCTTCTTCCTCTTGTCTGGAATACTGTATCAGAAGATAGAAGTTTACAAATATATGGTTAAGAGTGGCTCTGCTCCAGAAAGCCCTTAGGGACCAAGCTCTTTTCAGTTCACTATTCTGCTAAAACTAGTTTTACTCATTGTCCTTCTGACCTAAAAGAGTGGCATTCACATTTCAGGAAAGTGATGATATATTAGGGGGAGAAATGTTTGAATAAATGGTTTTCATTAGCTCTGTCATTGGGAAATTTTATGGAACTGCCCAACATCTCTTCCATATATATCTCATTAGCCAGAGCGCAGTTATCTAACTGCATTTAGCTGCAAGGAAAGGTGAGAACTGTAGGCTTTATTTTGTGCTGCCATGGAGTGCTAAAAATCTTATTACAGAAGAGAGTGTACATATGTAGGGTTACTGAGCAGCCTCTGTCACAGTAACTTATTTTCAAAACTGAAGTTAATCAGCACCATGAATCCTCCCTTTGCTCACATAGAATGCTGGACCTTTGTCAATAGCTTTTTATTGTTTTGTCATTTTGGCTTTGGCTTCCTTATTGCCAAAAATTCTCTAGGTAAAGTAACCACCATCAATTTTTCTTTTAGGATTCTTTTACTTTATGAGTTTTGAATAACATTGTAATCCAGAAGGCGGTTCTTATATCCTACAGGAGTATCTGTTAAATAAACTCTATGGACTCATGATGAGTCGTTATTTCTCTAAGCAACTGAGAAAACTGGAATCAGAGCATGATGAGTCTTTGTTGGGCTGTATCCTCATTGTCTTCTATTCCTTGTCAGTGACTCTTCCTTTCGGGCTGGATCACACATGATTTTGAGAGAGTTCTGAAAATAAGTTAAGTGCTTGAAGTGAACTTAGATCATGGAATAACAGCATATTTTGAATTTAAAAATGATGAATTGCTATCTCTAAAATATTTTAAAGTGTTGCTAAAAATGCCTAGTTGACATTTTCAACACTGATCTTCCACAGTCAGAAAATCGAGTTTTAGTTGAATATTCCACAATTAATATAAAAAAAGGCAATTTTAGAAATGCCAAAAAAGAGATACAAAAATTTAAAACTAGTGGTTAGGAGGGATGATGAAAGTGTAAAATAACAGGCATAACTGATTATGATTATACTGTAAGTTGTGACTCAAGAATTCTACCTAGGTACATGAGGAATTATGACACAGAAGGGTGCCATATGTTCTGTACCTCTACAAAGTTTTAGATCTAAGCAAATGTGTAACAAGAGCTCAGAGAAGAAAATATATATATGTGCTAATAATGACTTTATAATATAAAAAGTAATTTCCAAAAATTTCAGCTGAAATAATAGTGCATACATAAAATTTTAATCTGGGTCCACTCTCTTTATTCCCTAAATGCTACTTTCATATCTTTTTTATATAGAAGGTATGTTATTATTCTATAATTTATACTATCCCATTCAAATCTAATAATAATTCTATAAGAAATTTATTATTTCTATTTCAGTGTTATAAAATTGAGACACCAGGTCCCACAAACTTGTAAGTCATAGGAAGATTTGGATTTGAATCACAGCTCCAAAGGTGAAACTCATGAGGCCATTTAACAAATATTAGAATAAGTCATCAGTTCTCCACTAGGGCAATTTTGCTCTCCAAAGAACATTTGGCAATATCTAGAGACATTCTTATTGTCACAACTGATCGGAGGAGAAGAGGAGGTAGTTACTGGAAATTACTGGATAGAACCCAGGGGTGTTACTAAATAATCTACAATGCACAGGACAGCTCCCACAACAACAACAACAAAAAGATATGATTTGTAATAGAATTAATACTTAGGTTGAAAAATGGAATAGATGTAATGTTGCCCTGTTACTACGATAAAAAATATGGAGTAATGGAGAGTAGTCTAGGCCTCATAATTTGAGGAATGAACAGAAAGAGTGGGAAAATAAACTACATCACTGAATTAGTAATAAGAAAGTAAAGCTGAAGCTCAATAAAATTTTGACTATGTCCTGTCTATGATAAAAATTTTGCTATACAAGTGAATAGATTAAACAGCATTATATAAGAAAAGTCTGCCTTCTAAAGAGAGCAAATGTGATTTAATTACTTTAAAAACAATATTTACAAATAAAATAATTGGCTTGGTATTTTGTTAGGTGAAGTATAAGTATTATTTCCTCAAGGTATTATTTTTTGTTGTTGTTGCTAAGTGCCATCGAGCCAGTTCCAACTCTTAGTGACCTTCCGTACAACAGAATGAAGTGTCCGCTCCCAGATCAAACTCACAATCTTGCTAAGTTTGAGCCCATTGTTGCAGCCACTGTGTCACATCACTGATCTCGTGGAAGCTCTATGAGAAAAACAAATATATACATTTAAAAAGACAACTTACAGTAGTAGTCTTGTCTTTATATTACTCAGACCATTTTGATCTTCAGTCTAACGGAATTTAAATCTATACCTAATTGTTATTCAGTCTAAATGAGCTTATGTATCACTTCTATAAGAATATATAGCATCAGATGACAGGCTGATTTGATAGTCCATGTCCAAGACCTTGAACTCATCTGGATCTTGAAGAACTGACTGTATCTTTTTACATTATATCAAAGGATGCTAGAATTTCATGTGCATTTTCTCAATGCTTGAAGTTAAACCATTTCTCTTGAAAATCATCTAGAAGTTTTTGATCAATATTTCTTCAGTGCTTGAGTGAATCACACAAATTTTTCAAAGCTTTGGCTATTCTACACTCTAAAGGGAATTGCTGGGCTTATGACAAAAAATCATCAACATACCCAATAATTTTTGTTCTAAGATTGCACCATAGTATAATCTTTGGAAATATGTTTTCAGGGACAATCAGGGATCCAAATTTAATTTAAATTAAATATTGCCAACTTTGCAAACTTAGCTGATGATATTTTGGTGGATGAACGACTTTAGTATCCCTCTAATTTCTCCACAGGTGCACACGCACACATGCACACACACACACACACACGCACACACGCACACACTCACACAGAGGCAGTGACAATAGCCAGAGAGTAACCACTGACTTCTTAGCCTGTAGATATTCGGGTGTCATTTTACTTTGGTTCCCGTTTCCAACATATTTACATATTTAAAATCATGGATCAAGAATTTAAACAAATCTGTTTCTTATCTTTTCTTTCAGTAAAAATTTTAGAATCAAAATTTTGGCAGCTTTTAAGTGATTTATTACATGCTCTTTAAAATAATTAAACTATCTAGTTTAAAAAAAATGAAAGATATAATTTTATTTGGCATTAATTTATTATATAAGACACTATTTTAGTGCAAAAAGAAGCATTTCTCTTGTAAGCACACATTTAAAAAATAGAAGAGGTGATCAAAAGTTATAGAACCTTGGCTCACATAATGTAAATAACGAATCAACAACTACATTCAGAAAAACAACAACAAAATTGGAACTAGTCTTAAAACTATGACAAATTGACATAAGACTTGAATATTCTAAAATGTTCTTTCGGCTGTTTTTCATGGTATTGCTAGAAGCAGTCAGGTAATGTTTTTCTGATGAGATTTTTCTTTTATTGCTCAACCTCAAGACTACTTTTCTTGGTTGCCATTAGTAACACTGACAGTTACTATAGCATCAACCTGATAATTATATATTTGCAAGAGTTACTGCCAAATGGAAAGGTGACTGTAATTATTTAAAGTTTTTTAAATTACACCTTTATAAAGCTATTAATGGCTATGCTTTTCGTATGCATGCTATCAGTATATTTAGCATATGAAAAACCACAAAAACCAAACCCATTGCCCTGGAATTAATTTCATCTCATAACAACTCTATAGGACAAAGTAGAATTGCCCCATAGGTTTTCCAAGGAGTGGCTGGTGGATTTGAACTGTCGACATTTTGATTAGCAGCTGGGCTCTTCAATCAGTGATTTATAAAATAATTAAGTGATTTATAAAACCTATACACACCTGATTTGAGGATGAATGTGTACCTAGGAAGTATATAAGTAGTTGAATAATTTTAGTGCTACATGATCTGAAGAGTAGATTATCAATAATTGTTGACTTTCTAAAATTATTGCCTCTAATTCTAAGCCAAATAAACTTAGAAAATTAGATTCATATAAATATGTCAAAAGGATCAGCTTCTGCCATTATCTGTTTTATAAACACAATTAAAGTATATCTTAAATCAAATTTAAAGTTATTACCAGAATTTTTCCATTAGTCACAATTTACCATCTGATCTTATTTTACTAGCTTTTTGTAGCTCTTTATAGGTATAACATATAAAAAACACCCAGTGCCATATAGACATGAGAATTATTTGAGAACAACCAACATAAAAGAGTTAGGAAACAACTCTACACTGTTGAAGAAGTACTTCTTTATTAACCTGAGTAATTTGCATGCTGACAAATTCAATTATCCTTAGCCCATTCATGTACTTCTAATGAATTTAATGCACCCAAAAAGGTGTGGACAGGGGAGAGATATGTGGTAGATAAATAAGAAGGATGTGCTTACTAGCAACCTCCTATATTCTTTCATCATTAATTATAAGGAAGAATACTGAATTATCTAGACATTTTTTTTTTTTCTCTTGATACACAAGGTAATGGTAAATATAGTGGAGATGGCTCTCTCTTCACTGTGACAAAGATAAACTGACACCTGTATTTTGTGTCATCCGAATATGAGAGATGTAATGCCAATTACAGTAGTCTACTTTTTTGTCTGGGGTTCAGACCATTTATGGTACATTTTGAAGTTATATATTCAGCACTGGTGGTAGATTAAGTTGTTGTCCAAAATTATTCTGTCTCCTTGTTACCAGCTGCCAATCTGACACAAAGGGTCATTGTCATTTCCCAAGAAAGAATACATGCAAAAGACAAACTTTATCTTCAGCAAGCTTGATTTTGCTTGAGTCAAGCAAAAGGAGTCAGCGGGGATCTAAGCCTCTCCACAAGACTGACTCGAAAAGGGAAGCAAGGCTAGGGCTTAAATGGGTTCGGTGGAGACAATAGAGTAATGACTATTCAGTGGGCTTCTTTCAAGGGGCTGGTACTTCTCAGAAATGGCGGTGCATGTTAATTAGGTTGTGCGCTCATCTGGAATCTAAGATGGAACCCACTGATATTCAAGATGGAGTCCTCTCAGCAGCCATTGATATCACTTATTATGGGATATAGTGCAAGTGCACTTGATCTTCCTCACTACCTCGCCATCTTCAGAGGGCTAAGGAAGGTCAAACAGCAGTCACACTCCGTTCCTCTGCACATGCGGAGCCTGCAAAGGAGGAGGGGACTAGAAAAATACTAAGAAGGAGATAGTAATTCACAGGCTTTCCCCAATCCTATCTTATGTTGGTAGGGTGGGTTCCTGTTTACCCACCTTCTAGATGGTAATCTTTTAAAAGATCTTTTCTTCCACCAGCACAGTTAACCCTATCTATCTTATCCTGCTCTCCAGTTCCATGGGCTTAGCTGTGTGACTTACATTGTTGAATGGAATTTTAGAAGAAGTAATATAAGGATAGAACAGGATCAGGCAGTGTTTCATTCTGTTCTACATAGGGTCACTATGAGTTGGAAGCAATTCAATGGCGCCTAACAATAACAACAAAAATATAAGCAAAGATTTGAAGCTTGTTTCATCATTAGTGTCCCTCTCATGTGCAGATGTCATTACAAGAAAAAAACAGGCCCAAACAAAAGCACAGTATTACAGAAGAAGAAAGAGAAGTGGAGCACAGCCCAGTTTATGCCTGCCAATCATCAAATGCATGAAAGAGACAGCTGAGATCAGCAGAGCCTCCCAGCTGAGCCCAACCAGATTACCCAACCTTCAATTGACCCCCATATTGAAAGGGAAATATATATATACACACACACACACACACACACACACGTAGAGAGAGAGAGAGAGCCCTCGTGGCACAGGGATTAAGAGCTCAGCTACTAACCAAAAGGTTGGCAGTCCAAATCTACCATCTGCTCCCTGGAAACTCTATAGGCCAGTTCTACTCTATCCCACAGGGTCACTAGGAGCTGGAATCAGCTCGATGGCAACAGGTTTGGTTTGGTGTTTGGTTTACATATACATATATGTATATATATACCAGCATATATATATATATATGTATATATATATATAAAAAAAAATTTTTTTTTATACACTGCATATATGTATATACACTGCATAGATATATATTGCATATATATTCTGCATATGTATATACACTGCATAGATAAATACTACATATATATATATTACAAATATATATATAATAATTGAAACCTGGAGTGTATGAAGTATGAATCTAGGAAAATCGGAAATCAGCAAAAATGAAATGGAACACATAAACATCGATATCCTAGGCATTAGCGAGCTGAAATGGACTGGTATTGGCCATTTTGAATAGGACAATCATATAGTCTACTATGCTGGAGATGGCAGCTTGAAGAGGAATGCTGTTGCATTCATCATCAAAAAGAACGCTTCAAGATCTATCCTGAAGTACAACGCTGTCAGTGATAGGATAATATCCATACGCCTGCAAGGAAGACCAGTTAATACGACTATTATTCAAATTTATGCACCAACCACTATGGCCAAAGATGAAGAAACAGAAGATTTTTATCAGCTGCTACAGTCTGAAATTGATCGAACATGCAATCAAGATGCATTGATAATTACTGGCGATTAGAATGTGAAAGTTGGAAACAAAGAAGAAGGATCAGTAGTTGTAAAATATGGCCTTGGTGATAGAAACAATGCTGGAGATGAAATGATAGAATTTTGCGAGACCAACGACTTCTTCATTGCAAATACCTTCTTTCACCAACATAAACGGCAACTATATACATGGACCTGGCCAGATGGAACACACAAAAATAAAATTGACTACATCTATGGAAAGAGATGATGGAAAACCTCAATATCACCAGTCAGAATGAGGCCAGGGGCCAACTGCGGAGCAGACCATCAATTGCTCATATGCAAGTTCAAGCTGAAACTGAAGAAAATCAGAGCAAGTCCACGAGAGCCAAAATATTACCTTGAGTACATCCCACCTGAATTTAGAGACCATCTCAAGAATAGATTTGATGCATTGAACACTAGTGACAGAAGATCAGACAAGTTGTGGATTGACATCAAGGACTTCATCCATGAAGAAAGTAAGAGGTCGTTGAAAAGAAAGGAAAGAAAAGACCAAGATGGATGTCAGAGGAGACACTGAAATTTGCTTTCGAACATCCAGCAGCTAAAGCAAAAGGAAGAATTGATGAAGTAAAAGAACTGAACAGAAGATTTCAAAGGGTGTCTCTAGAAGACAAAATAAAGTATTATAATGACAAGTGCAAAGAGCTGGAGATGGAAAACTGAAGGGGAAGAACACATTTGACGTTTCTCAAGCTGAAAGAACTGAAGAAAAAAATTCAAGCCTCGAGTTGCAATAGTGAAAGATTCTGTGGGGAAAATATTAAATGACGCAAGAAGCATCAAAAGAAGATGAAAGGAATACACAGAGTAAATATACCAAAAAGAATTAGTCGATGCTCAACCATTTCAAGAGGTGGCATATGACCAGGAACTGATGGTACTGAAGGAAGAAGTCCAAGCTGCTCTGAAGGCATTGGCAAAAAACAAGGCTCCAGGAATTGATGGAATATCAACTGAGATGTTTCAACAAACAGAAGTAGCACTGGAGGTGCTCACTCGTCTATGCCAAGAAATATGGAAGACAGCTTCCTGGCCAACTGACTGGAAGAGGTCCATATTTATGCCTATTCCCAAGAAAGGTGATCCAACCAAATGTGGAAACTATAGAACAATATCATTAATATCACACACAAGCAAAATTTTGCTGAAGATCATTCAAAAATGGCTGCAGCAGCATATTGAGAGGGAACTGCCAGAAATTCAGGCCAGTTTCAGAAGAGGATGTGGAACCAGGGATATCATTGCTGATGTCAGATGGATCCTTGGCTGAAAGCAGAGAATACCAGAAGGATGTTTACCTGTGTTTTATTGACTATACAAAGGCATTGGACTGTGTGGATGCTAACAAGTTATGGATAACATTGTGAAGAATGGGAGTTCCATGATACTTAATTGTGCTCATGAGGAATCTTTACATAGATCAAGAGGCAGTTGTTCGGACAGAACAAGGGGATACTGATTGTTTTAAAGTCAGGAAAGGTGTGAGTCAGGGTTGTATTCTTTCACCATACCTATTCAATCTGTATGCTGAGGAAATAATCCAAGAAGCTGGACTATAAGAACGGGGCATCAAGATTAGAGGAAGATTCATTAACAACCTGCGTTATGCAGATGACACAACCTTGCTTGCTGAATGTGAAGAGGACTTAAAGCACTTCCTAATGAAGATCAAAGACCACAGTCTTCAGTATGGACTGCACCTCAACATAAAGAAAACAAAAATCCTCACAACTGGACCAATGAGCAACATCATGATAAACGGAGAAAAGATTGAAGTTGTCAAGGATTTCATTTTACTTGGATCCACAATCCACAGCCATGGAAACAGCAGTCAAGAAATCAAAAGACGCATTGCCTTGGGTAAATCTGCTGCAAAGGACTTCTTTAAAGTGTTGAAGAGCAAGGGTGCCACCTTGAAGACTAAGGTTCGCCTGACCCAAGCCATGGTATTTTCAATCTCATCATATGCATGTGAAAGCTGGACAATGAATAAGGGACATGGAAGAAGAATTGATGCCTTTTAACTGTGGTGTTGGAGAAGAATTTTGAATATACCATGGACCGCCAAAAGAACAGAACAAATCTGTCTTGGAGGAAGTGCAAACAGAATGCTCCTTAGAAGCAAGGATGGCGAGACTGCGTCTTACATACTTTGGACATGTTGTCAGGAGGGATTAGTCCCTGGAGAAGGACATCATGCTTGGCAGACTACAGGGTGAGCGGAAAGAGGAAGACCCTCAATGAGGTGGATTGACACAGTGGCTGCAGCAATGAGCTCAAGCATAACAACAATTGTGAGGATGGCGCAGAACTGGGCAGTGTTTCATTCTGTTATGCATAGGGTCGCTATGAGTCTGAACTGAGTGTATGGCACCTAACAACAGCAACAACTACATACGTACTACATATATATATATATATAGTTTTAAACCATTGAATTTTAGGGTGGTTTATTCTGTAGCTTTTTTTTTTTTTTTTGTAGTTGTGTCATCTTACACAGGACTGGAAAGAATTTGAGTACTTAAGTATCAAGGAAGATAGGATCAGAATGTAGCATAATTTAGGTGTTAATGACTATAAAACCATTAAATATATTTCACCCTGGTTAAAGGAAAATTTTAGGGACAATAGGATATACTTGAGAGGAGGAAGAAAGAACTGACAAATGAGAACAGAGTTCCGAGTAATGCAGGACAGTCTTACAGGCACTACTTAATTTGAAAATGATTTATTTTTACATTTAAATAGTAGCCTATGATGTCACTCCAACAGCATGCGGAAAGACTTTTCTAACAGACATGATTACAAGGGAAATCTTTTTGGTGCACTTAGGTCACTATAAGTTGGAATTGACTTGATGACAACGGATTTTTGTTTGTTTGTTTTCATATGTGGCAACTTTATGGTAAGGTAGAAAGAATATGTATTTGGAACTAGACAGAAAAATTCAAACTGAGTCTCAGGCACTTTCTACCTATAACTTTCTGAATATCAGTGTTATCATCCATGAAATAAGAATAATAATTCCTATATATATAAAATGAAGATTAACGTGATATGCACAAAACTTTTCTCACTAAAGAGTAGCCCTTGTTAGTATTATTCCTGAGACTGGGTCAGTGCTTAGCTCATAGTGGCTCCTCAGTAAAAAGTGATGATGATTATTGTTGTTGTAAGAGGGAAAATATAGCACTTCATGGATCTATGAAAGAAAAATTAGGGAAAAATAGCAAGAGAAATAGCAATGCTGTGGAAGTATATTATATATTTGAGTTTGAATGATGAAAGATGCAGATGACAATAATTTCCCATAATATTCTTATTCTAACACCAGAAAAATGTAAGTACGGTAGAGAAAGAAAAAGAAAAGTTATGACATATTAGAGGACAATTCAGCTTAGCGTGCAAACAAGAAACAGGAGCAATAAAATAACAAGATAACAGACGGCATTATTCAACCTTTCATCCTAAACAAGCCTGGTTGTTTTTTCTCCGTGAGGAAATAGAAGTGATAGAACCACACTTTGGTAATGATCATTTATTACATATATTAACTATTGTTCAAGTTGTATGTGATTCATACTTGTCTGTGGACTCAGACCTTATTTAAATTCATCTTTAAAAAAGTTAGGAGTTAGGAGAATTGCTTATTTATAAACACGAATATACAACATGGGCAATACTAATGCTCAGACTAATCATAACTGCCATTTATTTTTTTAAAAAAGTTTTCTTGCATTTTTTTTTTAAATGTGTTTTAGGTGAAAGTTTCTGGAGCGAATTAGTTGCTCGTTAAACAATTAATACACAAATTGTTTTGTGACATTGGTTGCCAACTCTGCCATGTATCAACACTCTTCCCTTCTTGACCTCAGGTTCCCCATTTCCATTCATCCAGCTTTCCTGTCCCTTACTGCCTTCTCATCTTTGCTTTTGGTCTAGTGTACCCAATTAGTCTTGGATATATCATTGAACTGTGTGTTATTGTTTGTTTTATAGGCCTGTCTAATCTTCGGCTGAAGTGGGAACTTAAGTAGTGACATAAGAAAAGAACTGAGTTAAAAGGGTGTCTGGGGGCCATACTCTCAGGATTTCATCAGTCTCTGTCAGACCAGTAAGTCTGGTCTTTTTGTGTAAGTTTGAATTTTGTTCTATATTTTTTTCCTGCTCTGCCCAGGACCCTTTATTGTGATCCCTGCCAGAGCAATTGGTGGTGGTAGCTGGGCACCATTTAGTTGTGCTGGGCTCAGTCTGGTGGAGGCTGTGGTAGTTGTGGTACATTAGTCCTTTGGACTAATCTGTCCCTAGTGTCTTTGGTTTTCTTCAATAACTGCCATTTATTTAAAAAATTAGCACTTATTATATGCTAAGCACTGTGCTAAGTGCTTTACATACATTGTTTATTTCTTTAAAAAAAAAAACTATATTTTACAGATAGAAAAACAGAGGATTCCAAATAGTAAGTTATTTGTCTAAGTTTATACAGCTGTTAAGTAGAGGAGCTGGAATTTGAATCTAGATTTGTTTCTTTCCAAAGCCTGTGTTCTGAAGCACCAGCATTTGTAGTTTTTACCTGAGTGAACAGATCTGAACACGAACGATGTCTATTTTACTCCTTATCCTCATGCTATTTTAGTTATTGTACAATATCACTTAAAAAAACTATAAATGAGAGCAATGCATTTATGACCAGAGAAAGTGGAAGAGGTAGAGAATCACAGTAACAATGTGTCTCTGAAAAAATGATTCACTTAATTTTGCCTCTCAACACTATTCTAAGGAAATTGAAGCTCTACTCTTTCTTGGAACACTTCGCTGTCTTGCTTATAGTACATTTCTTTTTTGAAAGTTCTCTCAATGTATTTTATCTTTTACACTGGGGCCAATTTGCTCTGATTCCTCTTTCGGGCTTTTACATAGGTCTGGTTATTTTTACTTCTTTGTGTTCAGATATGTTAGTGATGATATAATGTGCCTGAGATGAGCCATATTAAAACTTTATAAATCACGTACAGTTCTTTCTGTTCAAACAAAGGAGAAGAAACAAAATAGACTTATTGTAATTTCTTTTTGTTACAGAAAGAGCTAAAATTAATCTAGTCATTTCATAGAAAGACTAGCAAAAATGGTCAAAATCAACTTTTCCATACGCTGGGAATTACTCAAAGGGTTGCAACAATCTGGGAGCATTTATTCAAGATAAACAGCTAAATCTCAGTAAGAACAGTAAGACAGGTGATGTTTATAACCTGCTCTACTCCCATTTCCCTCTTTTGAGATCTGCAGTGGTCTTGGAAGTCAACAGATCCACAACGATCATAAAACCGGCAACCTAGCAGCCATGAGAGGAAAGAGAATTGAATTTGAGCTCCTCCAAAGCCCCATTTCAGAGGATTGTTTGACAGCTCCCTGGAAAGCCCCACTAGCAGGACTTGTCTTTATTTGACTTCATTCAGAGTAAGCCCTGAGTAAACAGATTCTCCCCGAGGTTATTTGTGGAAAACAATGAGCAGCAATTGTTTTACATTATCACTGTCCAGGGCAAACAAAAAGCTCTCCATCAAACTTAAGAAGAGCTGATGGATGATACGCATATTCAAAATCACCATTTGCTGTCAAGTCTATACTGACAAATGACGACTGCATGCGTTTCAGAGTAAAATTGTGCTTCATAGGATTTTCAATGGTTGATTTTTTAGAACTAGATCACCAGGCAACTCTGAGTAGATTCAAACCACCAACTTTTCAGTTAGCAGTTGAGCACTAAACTGCTTGTGCCACCCAGGGGCTCTGGATGTGTGCATAAAAAAAAAAAAAAAAAAAAAAACAAGCC
The DNA here is from genome assembly GCF_030014295.1 of Loxodonta africana. Taxonomy (NCBI): domain Eukaryota; kingdom Metazoa; phylum Chordata; class Mammalia; order Proboscidea; family Elephantidae; genus Loxodonta; species Loxodonta africana. Next base: position 48,245,466 of record NC_087345.1, read on the forward strand.
CATTGCCATCAAGTCAATTCCAACTCATAATGACCCTATAGGGTAGAGTAGAGTTTCCAAGGCCATAAATCTTTATGAAACCAGATTGTTGCATCTTTCTTCTTCGGTGGGTTTGAGCTGCCAGCTTTTTGATTAGCAGCTGAGTGCTTAACCACTGTGCCACCAGGATAGGGGGTTTTAAAAGTGTCAATATATTCTTGGGAATTTAGAAAGCATGCACATGTATAGGGCTGTGTGCGTGCCCTGGAACAACATGAGAAGGCATTAAACTCTACCTCTGAATGACGCTGAGGCTCTGGGCAAACAGAAAGTAAAGATTAATGTAGAGTTAAACATGTCTAAAGAAGTAGAGTATGAGAATAATGGCTTACCAAATAGAAAATGTTAACAAAGGGATAGAAATCTCACAGAAATAAAAAGAATTATATAGGAACACTATGAACAGCTGCATGCCAACAAATTAGATAACTTTATGAAATGGACAGATTCCTTAAAAGACACGAACTACTGAAACTGTCTAAAAGAAAAAAATGAGACTGACTCATAATTAATAATAATACAACTTCTTGCAAAGAAAATTCTAGATAGCTTCACCGGTGAATTCTACTAAGCACTTAAAAAATAACTAACATGAATCTTTCATAAACACTTCTAAATAAATAGAAGCAGGAGGAATACTTTCCAATTTCTTCTTCAAGTCAGTATTACTCTGATACCTAAACCAGACAAGGATATCACACAAAAAGAAAACGAAAGACCAATTTTTTTTTTTAGTAAGTGTAAACATAAAAATTCTTTAAGAAAATACTTGAACACTGAATCCAACAACATATAAAAATATACACCATGAACAAGTAGGATTTATCTAGGAATGCAAAATTAGTTCAACATTAGAAAATCAATCAATGCAATACACCATATTCATAATAATTTTAAAAAGAACAAGAGAATGATAGCAGGGTGGGGGGCCAAGATGGCGGACTAGGTGGACGCTCCCGCGGATCCCTCTTGCAACAAAGACTCGGAAAAACAAGGGAATCGATCACATACATAACAATCTATGAACTCTGAACAACAAGCACAGACTTAGAGACGGAGGACGAACAAATACGGGCAGACAGCGACTGTTTTCAGAACTAGGAGCCAGCGCACCAGCTGACTACTTGGAAAATCTAGTTTCCCAGTGATGGCTCGGAGACAGCAGTCCATATCAAACCACATAAAGAAACAGACCATGACAGCTTCTCCAACCCCCCAAACAAAAGAATCAAAATCTTTCCCAAATGAAGATACAATCCTGGAATTATCAGATACAGAATATAAAAAACTAATTTACAGAATGCTTAAAGATATCACAAATGAAATTAGGATAACTGCAGAAAAAGCCAAGGAACACACTGATAAAACTGTTGAAGAACTCAAAAAGATTATTCAAGAACATAGTGGAAAAATTAACAAGTTGCAAGAATCCATAGAGAGACAGCATGTAGAAATCCAAAAGATTAACAATAAAATTACAGAATTTGACAACGCAATAGAAAGTCAGAAGAGCAGACTCGAGCAATTAGAATGTAGACTGGGACTTCTGGAGGACCAGGGAAACAACACCAACATAGCTGGAAAAAAATCAGATAAAAGAATTAAAAAAAATGAAGAAACCCTAAGAATCATGTGGGACTCTATCAAGAAGGATAACTTGCGAGTGATTGGAGTCCCAGAACAGGGAGGGGGGACAGAAAACACAGAGAAAATAGTTGAAGAACTCCTGACACAAAACTTCCCTGACATCATGAAAGAAGAAAGGATATCTATCCAAGATGCTCATCGAACCCCATTTAAGATTGATCCAAAAAGAAAAACACCAAGACATATCATCATCAAACTTGCCAAAACCAAAGACAAACAGAAAATTTTAAAAGCAGCCAGGGAGAAAAGAAAGGTTTCCTTCAAGGGAGAATCAATAAGAATAAGTTCAGACTACTCAGCAGAAACCATGCAGGCAAGAAGGGAATGGGACGACATATACAGAGCACTAAACGAGAAAAACTGCCAACCAAGGATCATATATCCAGCAAAACTCTCTCTGAAATATGAAGGAGAAATTAAGATATTTACAGATAAACACAAGTTTAGAGAATTTGCAAAAACTAAACCAAGACTGCAAGAAATGCTAAAGGAGATTGTTTGGCCTGATGACCAATAATATCAGGTACCAGCACAATACAAGGTCACAAAACAGAACGTCCTGATATCAACGCAACTCAAACAGGGAAAGCACAAAAACAAACAAATTAAGACTAATTCTAAAAAATAAATAAATAAACAAAATAATACACACAACAGGAAATCATGGAAATCAATAGCTAAACGATCAAAATAATCAAAAAGAGGGACTAAATATAGGAGGCATTGAACTGCCAGATGGAGAGTGATACAAGGCGAAATAGAAGGATACAAGTTAGGTTTTTACTTAGAAAAATAGGGGTAAATAAAAAGGTAACCACAAAAAGGAATATCAATTCCATAACTCAAGAAAAAAGCCAAGAAAAACGTAACGACTCAATAAACACAAAGTTAAACATTATGAAAATGAGGATCTCACAAGCTACTAAGAAAAACGTCTCAGCACAAAAAAGCATGTGGAAAAATGAAATGGCCAACAACACACATAAAAAGGCATCAAAATGACAGCACTAAAAACTTACTTATCTATAATTACGCTGAATGTAAATGGACTAAATGCACCAATAAAGAGACAGAGAGTCACGGACTGGATAAAAAAACACGATCCATCTATATGCTGCCTACAAGAGACACACCTTAGACTTAGAGACACAAACAAATTAAAACTCAAAGGATGGAAAAAAATATATCAAGCAAACAATAAGCAAAAAAGAAGAGGAGTAGCAATATTAATTTCTGACAAAATAGACTTTAGACTTAAATCCGCCACAAAGGATAAAGAAGGACACTATATAATGATAAAAGGGACAATTGATCAGGAAGACATAACCATATTAAATATTTACGCACCTAATGACAGGGCTGCAAGATACATAAATCAAATTTTAACAGAATTGAAAAGTGAGATAGACACCTCCACATATATAGTAGGAGACTTCAACACACCACTTTCGGAGAAGGACAGGACATCCAGTAAGAAGCTCAATAGAGACACGGAAGACCTACTTACAACAATCAACCAACTTGACCTCATTGACTTATACAGAACTCTCCACCCAACTGCTGCAAAATATACTTTTTTTTCTAGCGCACATGGAACATTCTCTAGAATAGACCACATATTAGGGCATAAAACAAATCTTTGCAGAATCCAAAACATCGAAATATTACAAAGCATCTTCTCAGACCACAAGGCAATGAAGCTAGAAATCAATAACAGAAAAACTAGGGAAAAGAAATCAAATACTTGGAAAATGAACAATACCCTCCTGAAAAAAGACTGGGTTATAGAAGACATCAAGGAGGGAATAAGGAAATTCTTAGAAAGCAACGAGAATGAAAATACTTCCTATCAAAACCTCTGGGACACAGCAAAAGCAGTGCTCAGAGGCCAATTTATATCGATAAATGCACACATACAAAAAGAAGAAAGAGCCAAAATCAGAGAACTGTCCCGACAACTTGAGCAAATAGAAAGTGAGCAACAAAAGAATCCATCAGGCATCCGAAGAAAACAAATAATAAAAATTAGAGCTGAACTAAATGAATTAGAGAACAGAAAAACAATTGAAAGAATTAAGAAAGCCAAAAGCTGGTTCTTTGAAAAAATCAACAAAATTGATAAACCATTGGCTAGACTGACTAAAGAAAAACAGGAAAGGAAACAAATAACCCGAATAAGAAACGAGAAGGACCACATCACAACAGAACCAAATGAAATCAAAAGAATCATATCAGATTACTACATAAAATTGTACTCTAACAAATTTGACAACCTAGAAGAAATGGATAAATTCTTGGAACAACACTACTTACCTAAACTAACACATACAGAAGTAGAACAACTAAATAGACCCATAACAAAAAAAGAGATTGAAATGGTAATCAAAAAACTCCCAACAAAAAAAAGTCCTGGCCCAGATGGCTTCACTGCAGAGTTCTACCAAACCTTCAGAGAAGACTTAACACCATTACTATTGAAGGTATTTCAAAGTATAGAAAAAGACGGAATACTACCCAACTCATTCTATGAAGCTACCATCTCCCTGATACCAAAACCAGGTAAAGACATTACAAAAAAAGAAAATTTTAGACCTATATCCCTCATGAACATAGATGCAAAAATCCTTAATAAAATTCTAGCCAATAGAATCCAACAACACATCAAAAAAATAATTCACCCTGATCAAGTGGGATTTATACCAGGTATGCAAGGCTGGTTTAATATCAGAAAAACCATTAATGTAATCCATCACATAAATAAAACAAAAGACAAAAACCACATGATCTTATCAATTGATGCAGAAAAGGCATTTGACAAAGTCCAACACCCATTTATGATAAAAACTCTCACCAAAATAGGAATTGAAGGAAAATTCCTCAACATAATAAAGGGCATATATGCAAAGCCAACGGCCAATATCACTCTAAATGGAGAGAACCTGAAAGCATTTCCCTTGAGAACAGGAACCAGACAAGGATGCCCTTTATCACCGCTCTTATTCAACATCGTACTTGAAGTCCTAGCCAGGGCAATTAGGCTAGACAAAGAAATAAAGGGTATTCAGATTGGTAAGGAGGAAGTAAAGCTATCACTATTTGCAGATGACATGATCGTATACATGGAAAACCCTAAGAAATCCTCCAGAAAACTACTGAAACTAATAGAAGAGTTTGGAAGAGTCTCAGGATATAAAATAAACATACAAAAATCACTTGGATTCCTCTACATCAACAAAAAGAACACCGAAGAGGAAATAACCAAATCAATACCATTCACAGTAGCCCCCAAGAAGATAAAATACTTAGGAATAAATCTTACCAAGGATGTAAAAGACCTATACAAAGAAAACTATAAAACTCTGCTACAAGAAATTCAAAAGGACATGCTTAAATGGAAAAACATACCCTGCTCATGGATAGGAAGACTCAACATAGTAAAAATGTCTATTCTACCAAAAGCCATTTATACATACAACGCACTTCCAATCCAAATACCAATGTCATACTTTAAGGGAATAGAGAAACAAATCACTAATTTCATATGGAAAGGAAAGAATCCCCGGATAAGCAAAACATTACTGAAAAAGAAGAAGAAAGTGGGAGGCCTCACCCTACCTGATTTCAGAACCTATTATATAGCTACAGTAGTCAAAACAGCCTGGTACTGGTACAACAACAGGCACATAGACCAATGGAACAGAATTGAGAATCCAGATATAAATCCATCCACGTATGAGCAGCTGATATTTGACAAAGGACCAGTGTCAGTCAATTGGGGAAATAATAGTCTTTTTAACAAATGGTGCTGGCATACCTGGATATCCATTTGCAAAAGAATGAAACAGGACCCATACCTCACACCATGCACAAAAACTAACTCCAAGTGGATCAAAGACCTAAACATAAAGACTAAAACGATAAAAATCTTGGAAGAAAAAATAGGATCTACCCTAGGAGCGCTAATACAGGGCATAAACAGAATACAAAACATTACCAAAAATGATGAAGAGAAACCCGATAACTGGGAGCTCCTAAAAATCAAACACCTATGCTCATCTAAAGACTTCACCAAAAGAGTAAAAAGACCACCTACAGACTGGGAAAGAATATTCAGCTATGACATCTCAGACCAGCGCCTGATCTCTAAAATCTACATGATTCTGTCAAAACTCAACCACAAAAAGACAAACAACCCAATCAAGAAGTGGGCAAAGGATATGAACACACATTTCACTAAAGAAGATATTCAGGCAGCCAACAGATACATGAGAAAATGCTCTCGATCATTAGTCATTAGAGAAATGCAAATTAAAACTACGATGAGATTCCATCTGACACCAACTAGACTGGCATTAATTCAAAAATCACAAAATAATAAATGTTGGAGAGGCTGCGGAGAGATTGGAACTCTTATACACTGCTGGTGGGATTGTAAAATGGTACAACCACTGTGGAAATCCATCTGGCGTTATCTTAAACAGTTAGAAATAGAACTACCATACAACCCAGAAATCCCACTCCTCGGAATATACCCTAAAAATACAAGACCCTTCACACAAACAGATATATGCACACCCATGTTTATTGCAGCTCTGTTTACAATAGCAAAAAGCTGGAAGCAACCAAGATGTCCATCAACGGACGAATGGGTAAATAAATTGTGGTATATTCACACAATGGAATACTACGCATCGATAAAGAACAGTGACGAATCTCTGAAACATTTCATAACATGGAGGAATCTGGAAGGCATTATGCTGAGCGAAATGAGTCAGATGCAAAAGGACGAATATTGTATAAGACCACTATTATAAGATCTTGAGAAATAGAAAAAACGGAAAAGAACACATACTTTTGTGGTTACAAAGGGGGGAGGGAGGGAGGGAGGGAGGGAGAGGGCTTTTTATTGATCAATCTGTAGATGGGAACTGCTTTGGGTGAAGGGAAAGACAACACTCAAAACAAGGAAGGTCAGCCTAATTGGACAGGATTAAAAGTAAAGAGGTTTCCGAGATAAAATGAAAGCTTCAAAGGATAGCGAAGCAGGGGCTGGGGTCTGGGGAACTTGGTTTGAGAGGACTTCTAAATCAATGGGCAAAACAATTCTATTATGAAAACACTCTGCATCCCACTTTGAATTGTGGCACCTGGGGTCCTAAATGCCAACAAGCAGCCATCTAAAATACATTAATTGGTCTCAACCCACTGGGAGCAAAGACAAAGGAAGAACACCAAGGTCACACGACAACTAAGAACCCAAGAGACAGAAAGGGCCACTTGAACCAGAGACCTACAATATCCTGAGACCAGAAGAACAAGTTGGTGCCCGGCCACAATCGATGTCTGCCCTGTCAGGGAACACAACAGACAACTCCTGAGGGAGCAGGAGACCAATGGGATGCAGACCCCAAATTCTCATTAAAAGACCACACCTAATGGTATGATTGCGACTAGAGGAATCCCAGAGACAATGCTCCCCAGAACTTCTGATGGCACAGGACAGGAACCATCCCCGAAGACAAATCATCAGGCATGAAAAGGACTGGTCAGTGGGGGGGAGAGAGATACTGATGAAGAGTGAGCTAATTAAATCAGGTGGACACGGGAAAAAAAAAAAAAAAAAAGAACAAGAAATGCATGATCATCTCAACAAAGGCATACAAAACATTTGACAAAATCCAACATTGTTTTATAATAAAAACACTCCACAAACTAGGAATAGAAGGGAACATCCTCAAGTTTATAAAGGGTAAAACTAAAAAAAAACAAACCAAACCCAGTGCCGTCAAGTTGATTTCAACTCATAGCGATCGTATAGGACAGAGTGGAACTGCCCCATAGAGTTCCCAAGGAGTGCCTGGCAGATTCAAACTGCCTACCCTTGTTTAGCAGCCATAGCACTTAACCACTACGCCACCAGTACCTAAGAAAAACCCACAACTTAACATCATGCTGACTGTTGAAAGCCTGATTTTTTTTTTACTGCTGAGATCAGGAAAAAAAAAAAAAGACAAGGATGTCCATTCTCACCACTTCTTTCTACTATTTTACTAGAGATTCTATCCAAGGCAATTAGACAAGAAAACAAATAAAAGGCATACAAATTGAAAAAGAAGGAAAAGGAGGAGGAGGAGGAGGAGAAGTAGAAGGAGGAGGAGGAGAAGGAGTAGAAGCAGAAGGAGGAGAAAGAGGAGAAGAAGGAAAAGAAGAAGAAAGAGAAGGAGAAGAAATAAAACACTCACTGGTTGCAGACGATGACTTTGTATCCTGTCAAAATCCTAAGAAATCCCAAAAATGCTATTAGAACTATTAAGTGAGTTCAGCAAGGTGGTAGAATACAAGATCAATATACAAAATGTTCTCAATAGGCAAATCCATAAAGACAGAAAGTAAATCAATGGTTTTCAGTGACTAGGAGTAGAGGGGCAATGTATGTGACTGCTAATGAGTATGGCTTTTTTTGGAGGGTGATTAAAAGGTTCTCAAGTGAGATAATAGTGATAGTTGCCAAACTTTATGTATATACTAAAAAACACTCAATTGCCTGGACAGAGCTGGAGAAAAATGTAGAACAAAATTCTAACTCACAAAAAAAGACCAGACTTAATGGCCTGACAGAGACTGTAGAAACCCTGAGAATATGGCCCCTGGACACCATTTTAGCTCAGTAATGAAGTCACTTCTGAGGTTCACCATTTAGCCAAAGATTAAACAAGCCCGCGAAACCAAAAGAGACTAAAGGGGCACACCAGCCCAGTGGCAAGGACTAGAAGGCAGGAGAGGGCGGGAAAGCTGGTAATAGGGAACTGAAGGTCGAGAAGGGGAAGCGTTGACATGTCCTAGGGTTGTTAGCCAATGTTATAAAACCATATCTGTACTGTTTAGTGAGAAGCTAGTTTGTTCTGTAAACCATCATCTAAAGAACAATCAAAAAAAACTGAATTGTACACTTTAACAGGGCAGATTCTATGGTACGTTAAATAAAAAGCAAAATTGAAACAAAGAAATTTGACATTTTTAAGAAAGAACAAGTTGAGGGTGGCGGAGTGAACAAAGGGATGCGTGAAAGGGAGTGAGATTAAGAGATGGGCAAAGTCATAGGTTGTGCCATGCTGTAAACTACTGTAAGGAGTTTAGATTTTATTCTAAGTGTTATGGAAGCTACTGGAGAGTTCACAGCAGGCTGGTTTTATTCTTGTTTTATTCATGACAAATAATGTATAATCTGATGTTGTGGGATATGGCTGATTTACATGATTTAAAAGTTATTCTAGTGCCTACATGGACATTGGAGGCTAGAGTGGAAACAAGATCAGTACTGAGGCTATTGTAGTAGCCAAGGTGAGACATGACAGTGTTTGGACTAGGCAAATGGCAGAAATGATGAGAAAGTGGTCAAAACTGACATACTTGCTTATGGATTGTATGAGGGTTGTCAGGAGAGAAAGTGATAAAAGATAAGCGCTAGATTTGGGGCAAGAGCACCTTTTGAACAGAGTAGAAAAGTCATACACAGGACATGATTTTGAAGAGAACATTAGATTTGAGTTGCCTGGAAGTACGCTAGTGAAGATATCAGTTAGGAGGCTGTTTACTAGTCTGAGCTACACATGATAATGGCCAGGACTCAGACTGGTGCCAAAATTCTGGAAGTAACAGAATCAGAAGGAGAAAAGATTTTTAAAGCTGACAGAATTCCTAGCCAAGGGAAAACCTATATTCATAATTTATACTCATGAGAGGGAAGAGGACTGGTTAAAAGTCTCCGTAGATGGTGAAAGCCTTGAGGGAATGCATTGAGTTATTCATTTTTGTGTCTTTTGTGTTCAACACAGAACCTATGAAACAAAATGTCGATGTTGAATAATTTAAAAAAACACAGTGTATAAAGACACACATTCTATTATGATTGCCAAAAGAGGAACTTTCTTTGTATAATTGTTTATAAAAATCCACTGTGGGAATACTTTCTGATAACCTTTTAATTTTGTTCTGCCTTGAAATTTAAATTAATCTGAATTTGTAAAGTTAAGAAACCTGTATTCTATAAGCAGAAGTCTAGAATATTCATATTTAAAGGTTTCAAGCATCATAGCTAACATTCATACATTTTGTTTCCCCTGTGATAGGTGTCTACTAACAGCAATTGGCCCCCACAAATTTTGAAGTATAATGAACATATGAATATTTTCTCTTTATGCTGTTTAGGAAATAAGGTGCACAGAAAATTCATGGGACTCAGTTTTGGAAACTACAGAAATAATGGAAACCCTGGTGGCGTAGTGGTTAAGCGCTACGGCTGCTAACCAAAGGGTCAGCAGTTCGAATCTACCAGGCGCTCTTTTGAAACTCTATGAGGCAGTTCTATTCTGTCCTATAGCATCGCTATGAGTCGGAATCAACTCGACGGCACTGGGTTTTTCCAGAAATAATAATGTAGTGGTATTTTCTTCTGTAAGATCAGATTTTGTGAACTGTAATAACAAAAAATGTCTAAAGGTAAGAATATCTTTAGTAAAGCAGAATTTTAAAAATATACTAAAATATGGTTGAACAACAAAAAAGATCACTTGGGGTAACTTCTCTTGGCAACAAAACAGTGTTGTGTGCTTAAAAACTCTTTGCAGCTTATTCTTTAGTTCATTGTTTTGATCTGTAAATAAAATCTCAAGTCTGATTTTCCCAGTATACTTACATACCATTGTCTGAAAAAATAATACCCATGTAAAACATCCACAAAGCTGAGGTTCAAGTAACTTTTATTCTCGTTATCTTTTAAAATACATGCCAAGACAAATGTAGTAGCTTATCAAAAATAGTCACCTCTGAGTCTTTAAAACCCCTGGGAAAAGAAGAACTTGGAAAAAATAGATGTCTTTCAACCCAAGACATCTGTAATAGAGACAAAATGCCTTTTTTTTTTTTTTAAGCTATATAACAACAAGCTGAATATTGCCACGCAGAAATCGAATCTCAACTGGATTCTCTTTCTTCTTCAGATGCGGTGGCAGTTCGTATGTATCTAAGTATATTCTATGTTCCTGATAATCCTACATAAACCTAAAAAACCAAACGTGTTGCCACCAAATCAATTCGGATTCACAGTGGCCCTATAGGACAGAGTTGAACTGCCCCACAGGGTTTCCAAGGGGCAACTTGTGGATTTGAACTGCCGACCTTTTGGTTAGAAGCCAAGCTCTTAATCATTGCACCACCAGGCTTCCAGTCCTACATATGTTGTTGCATTTAATCTGCTGAACCTTGACTGATGAGCCTTATTATCTCTATTTCACAGATGTAGAATATGTAGCCAAACAAAAAACCCAAACCCTTTGCCGTCGAGTCGATTCCGACTCAGCGACTCTACAGGACAGAGTAGAACTGCCCCATAGAGTTTCCAAAGAATGCCTGGTGGTTTCGAACTGCTAGTCCTTTTGGTTAGCAGCGGTAGCACTTAACCGCTATGCCACCAGGGTTTCCAAAAATGTAGCCAGAATGATGTTAAATATCCTTCATATGGTCACACGATTAATGAGGTAAGGTCAGAATTCACAGATAGGTCCATCTGACTGGAAAAAAAAAAAAAAGAAAAAAAACTCTTTTCAGTACTGACGCTATCTTACAATAGTTTTAGCTCTGTAAAATGGCTTATTATGTTTTCCACAGCATCCATTTCAAACTTTACCCATTCTTTTCTAAAAAAAGATCCTCAAAATTGTTGTTTTAACTTAGAGAATATTTTACTCAGACCAAGATCAAATCATTTTCTCTACTTCCCTCTACATCATGTCAAATTAACTGACATCTTCAAGCATTCTCTGATGCTCGGTTTTCTTGTCCCAACTTATCTGCCATGCACCTATGAGTGCTGCCTTTGGAGTCAGTCATGACTTCTCTGTCCCCAAGACCAATATCCCTTATCATTTTCATGTTCTGTTTTGGTTTGGGCTGTCCCAGAAAGAGACTCCTAGACAGGTTTGAGTTTAAGAGTGCAAGAAATTTATTTGGGAGGAAATGCTATGAAACACTTCTCAGGCAATGGGAAAAATGAAGGCCCACAGTAAGTTATCAGGCAAGTTTCCACTAGGAATAACTTGAACTTAAGACCACTGGGGAGCTGGGGAAACCAGTGTAGAATTTGTGCCTTAGAGTTATCCTATTCAAGGTGCAAGGGAGCTAGAATATTTATATCCAATTCTCTTGAATTATTGGTTGAGGGCTTCTAGGGTTGGGAGAATTCTCTGACACTGTTTGCTGGCCCTGGTGGTGTAGTGGTTAAGGCCTATGACTGCTAACGAAAAGGTCAGCAATTCGAATCTGCGAGGTGCTCCTTGGAAACCCTATAGGACAGTTCTACTCTGTCTTAAAGGGTCTCAATGAGTTGGAATTGACTTGATGGCAATGAGTTTGGTTTTTTGGTTTTACTTGCTGGCCTGTGGTGAGAGCAAGCAAAGCACATTCTGGTGGCCAGAGGAAACTTTCAGGCAAGGTAATGCAGGTGGTGGAAGTTGGAATTCGGGCAAAATACTCGCTGAACTGGTTAGTGTGAGGGGCAGTACATATCATACACTGTTTACAAATACAGTGTTTGCAAATGATGATTTTTTTTCTTTTTGTAAAAACCTTTTGTTTCCCTTTCTACTACTCTACTCCCTCTTCTATATCACTATTGTTATTTGCTGCCATGGAGTCAGCTCCGACTTATGGCAACCCCATGTATAACAGAATGAAACATTGCCCAGTCTTGTACCATCTTCATGATCCTTGGTATGTTTGTCTATTGTTGTGGTCACTATGTCAACCCATCTCACTGAAGGTTTCCCTTGTCTTTGCTGGCACTCTACTTTACCAAACATGATGTCCTTCCTTCTCCATTGATCAGTCCCTCATGATGATGCATCCAAAGTAAACAAGTCAAAAATCTCAGAATATTTTGTGACCTATAGGGTTTTCATTGGCTATTTTTCAGAAGTAGATCTCTAGACCTTTCTTCCTAGTCTATCTTAGTCGAAACTCTTCTGAAATCTGCTAACCATGGGTGACCCTGCAAGTATTTGAAATACCAGTGGCTTAGTTTTCAGCATCATAATAAGACAAACACAAGCCACCACAGTAAGACAAAAGAACAGATATTTCCTTACTTACATTCTTTTCCTATTCCTACCACTTAAATATAAACATTTCCCAAGAATTTGTCCATGATTCTGCTCATTCTAACTGTTACTCTTGACCATCTCACTGTTTCTATTATATTAGTGCAGGAGACTCCTACATTTATAACTCAATTCTATTTTTTTTTTTTTTCTGACCAAGATTCAGTCATGTATTTTAAAGAGTGACCTTTTGGCACTCATATCCTTCCTTAAAAAAACACTCTATATTTGAAAAACTACTCATATGTTCTTTCAAATCGAATTGTCGGAAAATTCCTGATTATCTTAAACACATCTATTTACTTTGCCCCAACATTCAATCAGTTGTGCTGTGTTGTCAATTCTCTCTCCACAATATATCTTTTCTATTTCTTTCTCTTCAATCTCCAGTTATTACTTTCATTCAGGTTCACATATTTCATTATCCCTGACTTGGGCTACTTCAATAGCCTCTGGGCTCTCCTTTTTTAAAAAATTCCCCATGTCAGCTGCTGCTAAATCGATTTTCTTAAAGTATGAGCCGATCATGTCATTTTCTACTCCGAAAGTCTAAGAAAAAAAAGCCTATTTCTTATAGAATATTGCTGCAATTGAAAGAACATGAGCTTTAGGTCAAACATAATGGCTCTAAATTTCCACTCTACTACTCAACAGCTGTGTGTCATTGATCAAACTATTTGCTCATTGTAGGCCTCAATTTCCTCACCTATAGACAAAGAAAGCTGATAAATTTTTAATGTTGTTATTGTTGTTAGGTGCTTTCATACCGACTCTATATACAACAGAACGAAACACTGCTCTGTCCAGAGCCAACTTCACAATTATTGATATATTTGAGCCCATTGTTGTAGCCACTGTGTCAATCCATCTCGCTGAGGGTTTTCCTCTTTATGATAAGAAATAAGATTAATTCTTATATTAAATAAGGTTACATATGACACAACGCCAAGCACTGTGCCAGGCATGCTGTCTGTATTCAATGTTGTTTGCCCTCTTTTTCCGAGATTCATTAGCCTGGTGTTAAAAGTCTTCCAGAATTTACAGACAGAATATTAAAATCACAGCATAAATTAAAAATGTGAAACAGATTCAAGAAATATATAGGTGAGTGTTTATTTTTCTAATTATGGAAAAGAACTTAGTTAATATTAAAGCAATTGAGAAAGAACAGTAACAAATTGTTGAGTACACAAATTTTTGGAGTGCATGGATTTTTTTAGGAGAGCTCTTTACTAAATATACTAAAAATAAATTTTAAAAAATCTAGTAATGACATATGTATTACATGTAGCAAGCAAAAGTCAATGGTCTTACTGCACAAACGGCTCTTACACATTAAAAGAATACAAACACCACAATAGTGAAATGTATGAAGAACATGAGCAAGTCATCCACAATATACAGTAATAAATGACCAACTGATGTTAAAACCATTCCATCTCGTTAATAACTGGAGTAATAAAAATTAAAATACCATATCAGCAAAGTTCTACTTGATTAAATATATTCTTCTATTCAGTTACAATTTTTCTCACTCTAACTTTTGTTCATTGATTCTAAATTAGCCTCTGAGTCTACAGAGATAAGAAAACTCCTATCTGAAGTATCTCCTTTCTACTAATTGAAGAAATCTATAATTTCTTCCCAATAGATTCTCTACCTAACAAAGGCCATTTCCTTCAATGACTACTTCCAATACTTCATTTGAAGTCTGCTTACCATTTTAGTCTTATCCTCCAGAAATGCTACAGACTTCCAGAAAATGTTTGAATATGGTACCGAGGTTACAAAATAATATCTTTGGTCTTATGTGAGCACAACAGGGTAGATTTATATTTTTATTATTACAACTGGAATGAGAGTGCTACTAGCATCTAATGAGCAGAGACCAAGGACACTGCTAAACATCTTATAATGCACAGGAAAATGCCACCACCTCCGCCCCCCATGTAACAAAGAATTATCTAGTACAAAATGGCAATAGTGGCATGGATGACAAAAACCCTGATTCAGATAATGATTTAAGTAACATTATGTCCAAAGGACAGCAAAACACTTTTATTTTTAAAATCTTTAGTAATTTCCGCCTCCCCCCCCGCCCCCCACCCAGGGAGAGGCCCTTGAAACTTATGGTTGTTAGTCAGGTTCTGAGAAAAATCATTCTCTGAATAGTTAAATGGCCATTAACAAAATTACCACTGGAAAAACGCTGGTCTTAGCTATGATTTACCAGTCCCAATGTTTCTTTCTTCCTTAATACATCTTGCATTAATTCATGAAGGAGCCCTGGTGGTGCAGTGGTTAAGCACTCAGCAGCTAAGTGGTTAAGCACTCAAAAGGTCAGCGGTTCAAACCCACCAGCTGCTCTGTGGGAGAAAGATGTGCTTCTATAAAAATTACAGCCTTGGAAACCCTATGGGGCAGTTCTATTCTGTCCTGTAGGGTTGCTATGAGTGAGAATCTACCCAACAGCAATGAGTTTGGTTTTGGTTGGTTTTTTAATACATTTGCATTCAATGAGATAAATATTCTATTTGCCTCAAGATCTTGCATTTTAGGTATTACAACATAATTATTTCCTTATGTTTCCAGAGTGGTATGTAAGCTTTAAAATGAAATTGGTTTGACATTCCATGGAACCAACGAAGCAGCATTTGTAGTTAAATAGATTTGAAGGCAGCTTTTGCCAAACATTCTTATAAAAATCGTATAACCTGAAAATTAATTACATGGATGTGAACAAAGGATATAATGTAAGAAAAATGAAAACATGCACACACAATTTTCTGTGAAATCTGCACAAAGAACTAGAGTCACAGCATTGACTTCAACATGTTATGGATTTTACTTTCCTAGCTTTCGGCAAGCGCTGGTAGACAAAAGGAAAACAGTAGGCACTGCTCCTATTGCCGCTGAACAGGAATAGTGATGATAGTACCCGTTCCTTCAAAGCCGTGAGAACAGAATGTTTTTTACACTGAAAAGTTGGCAAAAAGTCATTTGTTTAAAAAAAGGTTTTCATATCATCAACAGATTTAGACTTAACTCAGTGTAAGCCATTGACTTTTCTTTAGTTCTAAGAACCATGAGAAGTTTCACAACCACCAAGAACAATCCCTTCCACTGTTTCTCATCCCAGTTTGTCACTGGTAAAATTTAATTGCTATTAGCACCCCTCCTATCTATGGGGCTAGAGTTCTCATTTCCAGATGGTGATCTATATTCCAAGTACTATTTTAGACTACTTTTTAGGAGCATCCCTAATACAAGCTGTTTTAGGTCAGATTTCCCAGGAATCGAATTCTGAGATGGATATTTGTGTGCAGGAGGTTTTTTAAGGAGTTCTCTGAAGAACACATTGTAAAGGAGTGAAGGAAACAAGATTGGACAGGCAAAGAAGCTGAACCATGATATAGTTGCATCAGAGACCTTGGTTAATTCCATGAGAAACTCTGAACCTTTCAGAATTGAGAAAAGGCTACTGTTACAGATTGAATTGTCCCCCCAAAATATGTGTTGTAAATTCTAACCTTTATGTCTGTGGCTATAATCCCATTTGGGAATGGATTGTCTTTGTTATATTAATAAGACTAGATTAACGTAGGGTATGTCTTGAATCAATCTCTTTTGAGATATAAAAAAGATTAAATGCAAGCTGTCAAGAAAACATGTGGCAAAATGGATGCCAAGACACATGGAGATCTCCAAGAAACCAGGAAGCAGAAGCTGAAGACACAAAGGCTTTCCTCCAGAACCAAAACAGAGAGGAAAAAGCCTTCCCCAAGAGCCAGCACTCTGAATTTCTAGCCTCCAAAACTCTGGGAAAATGGATTTCTGCTTTTTAAAGCCATCCATTTATGACCTTTCTGTTTTACCAGCACTAGATAACTATGATAGGTACCAAGCCTTTGCACCCCATAATCAATACGTCATTGGATGTCATTGTCTCCAAGGAGGGGACTTAAACTTAGGCAAAACAGCTCTGTAGACTGGAAGTAGTTTCTGGAGGGGGACTTAGTTTTGAGCCATCTGTAGTCAGTACTCTTGGGGGCTGGGAGTATATGTGTCTCCGAACTGAATAAGGATCAGGGCAGCTCATCAACACATACATCCGCTAAATAGTTTGAATTTAAAATAACGGGAACAGGTATTTTATAATCTCTAGTCTTCAATGAAATAGACTACACCTTTATCTTTTGATAGAAATAATACTTGATATAAACATGGCAATTCATTATTTGCCAAGTGATTAAGTGTTACAGCTGCTAACCAAAAGGTCAACAGTTCAAATCCACCAGGTGCTCCTTGGAAACTGTATGGGCCGTTCTACTCTGATCTATGGGGTCGCTATGAGTAGGAATCGACTTGATGGCAATGGGTTTGGCTTTTGGTTTTGGTGCCAGCTGCAACAAATGTTTTGCTTTGATTTGAGAATTAGATTTAGTTTAGCAATCCATTTTCATGAAAGAAAAAGTAACAAAGATAAAGTCTTTATTTTGTTTAAAAAAAACAAAAAAATTAAATTATTTCTAGAAACAGAAATGACTTCATATTTAAAATCTTTGCTGTTCAAAGATGTACAAAAAACTTTAATTTACATGAATATACATTTTACAACTCCTTCACTAACATTGGTATAAATGTTAACTACGTAATTCAAATCTAACAATACCTAACAATCATACTGACAATGTATTAGGCATCATGCTATGCTCAATATTTGAGATAAACAAGTGATTCTCCCCAAGAAGGGAAGTTTTTTCTCCCCATCAGGGGTTATTTAATAATGCTCAGAGGCATTTTTCGTGGTTAAAACTGGACAGGGATGGTAACTACTGGCATCTGGAGGGTAGAAGCTACAGATGCTGCCAAACATCCTACAATGCACAGAACACCCTTCCCTCCACCAACAAAGAATTAACCAGCCCAAAGTGTTCATAATGTTGATATTTAGAAACCCTATAATAAATCTCTTAAGTCATTATAGTCACCTTTATTTTATGGCTGAAGAGAGAAAAGGTCAGAGAAGTATACTGGTGCAATAGAAAATACATGCAGTTTGGAACCAGTTAGATCTAGGGTGATTCTTCCTTGATCCATGATTAACTATGCAACCTTGCAAAATTAGTTAACCATTTGGGCACTTTGGTTAAATTCGATGATATTATTCTGGAATCAGAAAGATTTCATTTTGGGGGGCAGGATTGCTAGTCTTTATATACTACTTGAAAAATAGCTACTTTTGCTAAATTTGGTAATCAATGTAAAAGGGACCTGGTGTAAATAAATTACTAATAAGAGAGACCAGAGAATAGATTTTTGATCTGTATGTACAAAATTCATGTGTATCTTGAATAATGATAGACACACAATCCCAAAGTCTAAAGATTTTATGATCTTCCACTGGCCTATTACCTCAGAGAATTTCCCTTCAGGTGGCTTCACTTCTGAGTGTCCGTAGACCACAGGGAACCATTTGAAGCATGTCTTTGTTAACCATTCAAACCTGCTCTCTCTCTCTCTCTCTCTCTCTATATATATATATAAAACTATTACAAAACAAGAATACCGCAATTATTACTCACAAATTACAGATAAATTTAACTACTTCACTGAGGCTTATATCAGTCAGCAGTTGAACATTTGATTAAAAACTTCCCTTCATTGAAATTGAATCTGTTACTAAATATTGTGTAGTAGTGAATCTACATTCAAACTGTTAAACATATCTTATGCTTATCCCAACTTAGAAATTGGAGCTAATAGTAGTTAATTTCGAGCACTTACGTATTTTGAGTACCTACCATATAACAGGCACTTTTCAATACAGGCAGTTCCTGGGTTGCAAATGTCCAGCTTACGTACAACCCGTAGTTATGATCCAACACTTGTAAAGCCTATTACATTAAAAATTTGAGGTACATCCAATGGTTTATAATAATAAATTGGTCCTTTTTTCACAAACATCAAAACATTATTATTACTGTATTACTATGTTAAATATATTTTAGTGTATCTAGAAGTATTTCTTCAATGTTTTTTATGCATAGAAAGATACCTTGTATACTGTATACTAAGACAAACATTTGACTAACTGACGCTAGATGCAAACCGTACCTAATCGTTCTGACTTACATACAAGTTCCACTTAAGGAACAGAATTCGTATGTAATCTGAGGATTACCTATACATGGTATGGTATGATGATATTTCATAATATGATATATGATTGGTTTGAAATGGCCATGACATGACACAGCATAATAAAATATATATTATGTATTAGCAATATATAATATAATCATAATAAATAATAGATTGTGGCCATTGTATTATACTTATATAGAATTATATACATTAAATTTAATGCTCACAAAGCCATGTTGATAGATATTATCCCTATTTTGTAAAGGAGTAAAATAGTGCTCTGAGAGGTTTACTATATTGACTAAACTACAAGTAAGAGAGCAGGGATTAGAAACAAGCTGTGTACAACTCAAAAGGTGTTTTCTATGGTGCTTGATTCACATGTAAGTTCTCTTTCCTGGGTATTTGAGCCCCTCAAGTTCCCTGAGACATTAATCTTTCCTGTTAGCTACAGTGTGGTTAGGATTCCCAAGAAATATGGCATAGCCCAATACAGAATATTTATTATTGCCTAGAGCTTTTGAGAAGAGAGATTGTTGGAGAGAGTCTTTTGTTGGAGAAAAAAAGAGAAGTTTGACTGCTTTGATCCTCCTATCAAATGTTCCAGGGCAGTGGTGGAATGTAAAACACTATTCCACCTTAAAAGTGTAGTTAAAAAAGATTGAAATAACATAATCATCTACATAGCGAGAGATTCTTATGCTTGTAAACAAAATGAGAAAAACGTGCTGTGAGATATCAAAAAAAAGTTTTTCTGTGGCTACAAAGAGTGAATGACAGTAACTGGTTGGAAAGTAAGTCAATTAATCACCATCTCTCTATGGGAATAAAATTTCAAGAGCAACTTACCTGAAGGGTGAGCCAGAAAACTGATGGTTATTTGACCGACAAGCAATGAATTTAGTTTTGTGTGGACATCAAAACTAAATTGGAGTCAAGTAAAATTTACTAAGTCTATTTTTGTTTTAATGAACACCGTAGAAAGCCATTTTCTACACTTGATAATCTATTGTTTTCCAACTATTATGGGTTGAGTTGTGTCCCCCCAAAATGTGTTGAAATCCTAACCCTTCTACCTGTAAATGTGAAGAACTTGTTTGGAAATAAGGGGTTTCTTTTGTTATGTTAATGAGGTCATACTGAAGAAGGGTGGGTCCTAAACCCAATCACTTCTGAGTTGTTTTTTTTAAAATTGTGCTTTAGGTGAAAGTTTACAGCTCAAGTCAATTTCTCATTCAAAAACTTATACAAATATTGTTATGTGACATCAGTTGAAATCCCACTATGTGACATCACCCTGTCCCTTTCCACTACAGGCTTCTTGTGTCCATTCCATCAGTTCCTGTCCCTTCCTGTCTTACCACCCTGCCTCTGGACAGGAGCCATCCATTTGGTCTCATGTATCTGCTTGAACTAAGAAGCCCACTCTTCATGAGTATTATTTTATGTTTTATATTCCAGTCTAATCTTTGTCTGAAGAGTGGGCTTCAGAAACGGTTTCAGTTCTGAGTTAACAGAGGCTCTGGGGGCCATCACTTGGGGGGCTTCTCCAGACTCAGTCAGACCATTAAGTCTTGTCTTTTTATGTGAATTTGAGCTCTGCTTCACAATTTTCATCTGCTCTGTCAGGGACTTCCTGTTGTGTTCCCTGTCAGGGTGGTCATTGATGATAGCCAGGCACCATCTAGTTCTGGTCTCAGGCTAATAGAGTCTCCAGTTTATGTGACCCTTTTATCTCTTGGACTAATATTTTTCTAGTGTCTTTGGTGTTATTCATTCTCCTTTGCTCCAAGGGGGTTGGGACCAATCGATGTACCTTAGACTGCCACTCAGGAGCTTTTAAGATCCCAGACCCTGCTCACTAAAGTGGGATGCAGGACTATTCACAGTATGTACAGTAAATTTGAAAGAATATGAAAAAGAGCAGAACAGACACAGAGACATGCACAAAAGGGGAAGACAGATGCCAGGGAATGTGAAAGAATGTCAAGGATTACAGCAGTCACCAGAAACAAGGAGAGAGGCCCACAGAAAAATCAATACAGTCAAGATCCTGATTTGAACTTTTAACCTCCAAAATGTGAGAAAATAAATTTTTGTTCTTTTAAAGCTGCCCACTTGTGATATTTCTGTTATGACAGCACTGTTTAACTAAGACATCTAGGAAAGACAATCTGATAATTTTAATCCAAAATGCAGTTTGCTTTCCATATACTATCTCTCAGCACTTGGGTTGTAAACATTTGTCAATACAGTGTTTACTTGAGAGGATAATGGCCTCCTGCTGTTTGTAAATAGCCGGTAAATATATCTAGTGAGACAAAGAAGAAAAAGAAAATGGAATATTAATATCCTCAGTGCCCTGAGCAACTCTTAATGTAAATATTCCAGGTCAATTCATTTTCCCCTTGGTAATATTTTTATCATATTCTTATTCAAGAACAGAATGGGTATAATTTATAAGAAAGATTATTTTTCCATAATTCAATAAAGAAATTAAAAAAGTATTTTTTAAAGACCTGCCAAAGTGATATTTATTGACTCTATTAATAGTTATTGAGTACCACAACATTCCATCATGACTATCAGTGTGAGCTAAAATCTGTACTCTACATAGAAATTATCTAACAATATCATTAATATCATACCCAAGTAAAATTTTGCTGAAGATCATTCAAAAGCAGCTGCAGCAGTACATTGACAGGGAACTGTGAGAAATTCAAGCTGGATTTGTAACTTTACACTAGGAATGCCCAAGCCAGGTTTGGCCCAGGCTGCATGTGAAGAAGGGCCAGCTGTGACCATTGACTGACCTCAACAGAGGATGCAACAGTAGGTAGAATGAATCAGAAGGAAAGTCCTCACCCAGACCCCGTTCCAAAGTGAGAGGCCCAACAAGAACCAGGTCACCTCCTGTTTCCTGGCTGCCATAATTCCTCCAATGTCTTCTTTCTAGAATTATCCCTTCCCAGTATGCCTGCATGGTCACCATCTTGCTGCCCAAATCACATATAAGCCCTGCTTCCCCATAGCTCAGAAAATCAGATCTGAGGAAATTTCTCCTGGCTCCTTTTTCTGCACATTGCACTAAAGTTACTTTCTCTTTCTCAAAGACCTGAGCCCAGATTCCTGGCAGGTCTGAGCACGGCAGACAGAACTCACCTTCTACAGTTTGGCAACAGATTCAGAAGAGGATGTGAAACCACGGATATCATTGCTGATGTTAACTAGATCCTGGCAGAAAGCAGAGAATATCAGAAAGTTGTTTACCTGTGTTTTATTGACTATGCAAAGGCATTCAACTGTGTGGATCATAACAAATTATGGATAACATTGTGAAGAATGGGAACTCCAGAACACTTAAATGTGCTCATGAGGAACCTGAACATTGATCTAGAGACAGTCGTTCAAACAGAACAAGAGAATACTGCATGGTTTAAAGCCAGGAAAGGAATGCGTGAGGGATGTATCTTTTCACGTACTTATTCAATCTGTATGCTGAGCAAATAATCCGAGAAGCTGGACTATATGAAGAAGAAAGGGGCATCAGGATTGGGGGAAGACTCATTAACAACCTGCATTATACAGATGACACAAACTTGTTTCCTGAAAATAAAGAGGACTTGAAACACTTGCAGATGAAGATCAAAGACCACAGCCTTCAGTATGGATTACACCTCAACATAAAGAAAACAAAACTCCTCACAACTGAACCAATCAGCAACAGTGTGATAAACAGAGAAAAGACTAAAGTTGTCCAGGATTTCATTTTACTTGGATCCACAATCAACAGCCATGGAAGCAGCAGTCAAGAAATCAAAAGACACATTGCATTAGGCACGTCTGCTGCAAAAGACCTCTTTAAAGTGTTGAATAGCAAAGATGTCACCTTGAAGACTAAGGTGCACCTGACCCAAGCCATGGCATCTCCAATCACTGCATATACATGTGAAAGCTGGACAATGAATAATGAAAACCAAAGAAGAATTGATGCCTTCAAAGTATGTTGTTGGTGGAGAATATAGAATACACCACGGTCTACCAAAAGAACGAACAAATCTGTCTTGGAAGAAACACTGGCTTAATGCCCCTTAGAAGCAAGGATGAAGAGACTTTGTTTCACATACTTTGAACATGTTATTAGAGGGATCAGTCCCTGTAGTAGGCCATCACACTTGGTAGAGTAGAGGGTCAGCAAAAAAGAGGAAGATCCTCAAGGAGATGGATTGACAAAGGGGTTGCAACAATGGGCTCAAGCAAAACAAAGACACAAAGGCACAGACACATAGAGGAGAAGGTCATGTGAAGACAGAGGCAGAAAATGAAGTAATGCCACTACATGCCAAGGAAAGCCAAGGACTTCCAGGAGCAACCGGAAGCTAAGAAGAGACAAGAAGATTCTTCCCTAGAGCCTTCAAGGGGAGTATAGCCCTGCTGACATCTGATTTTGGATGTCTAGCCTCCAGAACTGTACAAAATTATGTTTTTCTTATTTTAAGCCACCAAAATTGACGTAATTTGTTGAAGTAGCCCTTGGAAACTAATACAGTCTCCAACAAGAGAAATTAAATAGGGGAAACATTTTTCTTTTCCTCTCCTGGTAGCTAGAGCCTGGTGATGTGATTCGAGTATAACTTAGTGGATATCCCTTTTCCGTATTTGAATTTTGAGAGAGTGAAACAAAAGTGGATATCAGTTAGAGATGTTTGCCTAACATGGTAATTCTCCACTGGAGCACTATTCCTCTCCCAGGGGACATTTGCAATATCTGGAGACATTTGGTTGTCAATGTTAAAGGAGTGGTAGCATCCAATGGGCAGAGGCCAGGGATATTGCTAAGCATCCTACAATACACCAGAGAGTCCCATACATCAAAATCTAATCCAAATGTCAATAGTGCTGAGGGTAAGAAACCCTGGTATGGCATTGGTAGCAGAGCGGACAGTGCATTATCATAGCAGCAAATCTCTACAGATGGCAGGAAATGTCCAGCTGTATGGCCAACCTGCAGCGTCCTGAACAGATAGCTTCTGTGACAACCTTTTGGTATCTTGGCTATTCATTGCCTCCTGGGATTTCTGCTTGGTCATAGCACTCCAGTTTTTTAATTTGATTGTATAGGCCATATGGTATGCTCTTTCAGTAAATTCCTTTATGCTTAAGTTAATGCATTTTCTTATGTTCAAGAAAAAGACCAAGAAAACCTGATTACTAGAAAGTACAAGGAGGGGACTAAAATACTTTTTAACAATATCTATAAAATCCAAACCCAAAATCCAAACCCATTGCCATCAAGTTGATTCCAACTCATAGTGACCCTATAAAAACAAACAAAAAAAATAAACCTGTTGCTGTCTAGTTGATGTTGACTCAAAGGAGCCCTATAGTAAAGCTGCTCCATAGGGTTTCCAAGGCTGTAATCTTTATGGGAGCAGACATCTTTCTTCCAAGGAGCAGCTAATGGGTTCAAACCAGCTGTGCCACGGGGGGTCCTGACAACATCTATATAACCCCAGAACTAAACCCATTGCTATTGAGTCAATTCTGACTCAGAGCTACTCTACAGACAGAATAGAACTGTCCCATAGGGTTTCTGAGGAACAGCCGGTGGATTCTAACTGCCGACCTTTTTGTTAGCAGTATCAAAAAAAAAAAAAAAGTATCTATAGCTGTCTTTTATTGTTGTTAGTTGACGTTGAGTTAATTTTGACTCATGACAACTATTCATGTGTACCAAGTATAAATGCTCCACAGAGTTTTCAAGGCTGTGACCTCTTGAAAGCAGATCTCCAAGGCACCTCTGGGTGAGTTCAAACCGTCAACCTTTTGGCTAGTAGTAGAGTGCTTAACCGTTGTGCCACCCAGGGACTGGCTAAGGAATGACCAGATGATATTCATTTAATCCTTAAAGCCATTTTGCAAAATAAGCATTAATGTCACTATTTTCAAAATTATGAAACTGAGGCAACCACAAACCACTCAGATAATAATTATGAGATCCAAGTTTCAGGTCTAGATCTTTTAGATTCTGAAACCCTTTTTTTTTTTTAAACTAGATCTTTTTGCTACTTAGCTTCCCCTATAAATACCAGCTTACACTACTCTATCATTTTAGGGTGAAATTCTACAGTTCTCTGCATTTATTGTCTCTTTTCTTCATCGCTATTTAACTTTCATCCCACCCTACTCTGGCTTTTTGCCCTCAACATTTCATCACAATGGCTCTCTATAAATCACTAGTGACTGTGTAAGATCCAGCCAACTTGCCTATTTCCTCCTCAAAATTCTGTCACCTCTCTATTTTCAGAATTTCTCTAATTCCTTCGTTACTTTCTCTATTCACCCATCCTCAGTTTTCTTAGCAGGCTTGTGTAACTCCACTCAACTCTTGAAATTTTTATTTATCTGTCATCATTCTTGTTTCTTCTATTCTTGTACCACACACTCACCCTGAATGATCTCACCTATAATCCATGGTCTTCTCAGGCTGCCTTAAACATTTAATTCATGTTAATTCTCCTTACTTAATCAAGAATGATCTAGAAGTCCCTGGGCAGCATAAATGGTTAAGCGCTCAATTACTAGGAAAAAAGTTAGAGGTCTGAACCCACCCAGAGAAGCCTTGGAAGACAGGCCTGGAGATGTGCTTCTGAAAGGTCACAGCCTTGAAAATGTTATGGAGCTAGCTGTTCCAATCTTCATTTATGGGATTGCCATGAGTCAGAATCGACTCAGTGGTAACTAACTAACAAAAACAACAATTTCTAAAGGAAAATAAGAACATAAATATACCTACTTTACAAAATAAACGAGTTTTTAAAGGGTTGACTGCAAAAAAAAAAAAAATGATATAGTAAGAATTTAGATACCATCATTAAATCTATAAGCCTTCAGTTATTCACCTGGTTATATATAAGAAAACCTGAAGAAAACTTTTATCTACCTTTGGAAATAAAATTATCTAAAATAATGTTTAGAAGCCCAGGTGGCACAGTGAGTAAGAGCTTGGCTGCTAATCAAAAAGTCAGTGGTTCGAACCCACCAACTGCTCCATGGGAAAAAAGATATGGTAGTCTGCTTCCATAAAGAGTATAGCCTTGGAAACATTTTGGGACAGTTCTATTCTACCCTACAGGGTTGCTGTGAGTTAGAATCAACTTGATAGCAATGGGTTTGATAATGTTCCACTTTATCAGTTGAAGCCATATCATTCATTGTCTCTGAGATTTGTCATAGGGTTTGCTGTAAAATGTTCTGTGCTTTTCCAGTTTACTGTAGCGTATTATGAAATTATTGAAATTCAGTTACCCCAGGTTCCAATTTATAGATGGAGAAAATGGTTTTATTTCCTTGCCTGAATTATTTCTCCTGCCATGAGGCAAAAATTGGTTATTATTACTGAAGGATAGAAAACCAGAAAGCCTGCTCCATTTGTCAGTCCTGTTCTTATAAGCTGTGGTTGCAATTATAGCTATACAATTAGGTGTACACATTGAGAACTATTAAGCCTGTGAGTACGTAGGTATTCAATATGCTGGCCTGCAGCAGTGTCTCAGACTGTGGGTCACAGTAGGGTTGAAAATGCTCTCTCTCTCCAAATTATGGTTAGTAATGAATACTTTATGACAAAGGAGAAGTAGACTCCTAAAATAAAAATTCAATGTCACATGGCTACTCAGGTTTAAGTATACTCATAGCCATTCTTCCTCAAGGTAAGCTTATAGTGTCAGCATGACTAGGTCAAATGGAGGTCTGGTCTCACTATCACAGTGTTCTGAAAATTGGTATTGAGCCCAGGTCACCAATCCACCTTTTCCCCATGCTTTCAGTGAATTTCTCTTCAAGAGGCCCTGCTATTCATATTTCTCAGCTGATCTTCGTCAAGTCTTCTTATTGCTTCAGATATATTTTAACAGTATTTAAAAGAGGTCAGAGTCTTTATCTCTTTGCTTTGAATAAAGAATATCTGCTCAAATTAATTTGATTATCCACTACAAGAAACAGAAATGACTGGCAATTTTTAACAGTCTATCTCATTTGGCAATGTACCATAATACAAGACATTATTTTATAGAAAATAGGCTTTGTTTAGGATTTAAAAAAAATACACCTACTCTTCACTTATCGACTGTCTCGTTATCTGACATTTTGCATTTAAAATAATAATAAAAAATTCCCTATTCTACTATTTTGTGAATGCTGTGATGGTTAAACTTACGTGTCAATTTGGCTGAGCCATCATTCTCAGTGGTTTGGCAGTTAAGTAATGATGGAATTTAGCAGTTATGTAATGATGTAATCATCCTCCATTTTCTGATCTGATGTGGCCACCCTCCATTTTCAAATAACTCTGATTTTTGCAAAACAACCTGGTCTTTGAAATGTAACCATGTTGATAAGTGAGGATTGGACGTAGTGCAAACAATTATGACGCTTGATGACATCTATCCTTGAGCTTCAGGTGTGGAAAAGAAATCAGCCCACAAACAATATACTAAAACATAAACTCAATATTCACAAATTGTTGTTGTTAGATGCCACCCAGTCAGTTACAACTCATAGTGACCCTATGTACAACAGAGCAAAACACTGCCGAGTCCTCTGTCATTCTCCCAACTGTTGTTATACTTGAGCCCATTGTTGCAACCACTGAGTCAATCCATCTCTTTGAGGGTCTTCCTCTTTTTCACTCACCCTCTACTTTACCAAGCACAATGTCTTTCTCCAGGGACTGATCCTTTCTGATAACATGTCCAAAGTAAGTAAGATGAAGTTTCACCGTTCTTGCTTCTAAGGAGCATTCTGACTATACTGCTTCCAAGACAGATTTGTTTGTTCTCCTGGCAATCCATGGTATATTCAATAACCTTCTCCAAAACCGTAATTCAAAGGCATCAGTTCTTCTTCAGTCTTCCTTATTCATTGTCCAGCTTTTGCATGCATATGAGATGATTAAAAATATCATGGCTTGTATCAGGCTCACCTTAGTCCTCAAAGTGACATCTTTGCTTTTCAGCACTTTAAAGAGGTCTTTGCAACGAATCTGCCCAATGCAATATGTCATTTTATTTCTTGACTGCTGCTTCCATGGATGTTGTCATGGATCGAATTGCGTTCCCCCAAAATATGTGTCAGCTAGGTTAGGTCATTATTCCCAGTATTGTGTGGTTGTCCTCCATTTTGTGATTGTAATTTTATGTTAAAGAGGATTAGGGTGGGATTGTAACACCCTAACCAGGTCACAACCCTGATCCAATGTATCTTCCTCTATTTCACAAAAAAAAGTTAAATAAATTAATTTTTACTGAATTATAAATAGGCTGAAATATGCTCTTTTTGTGGATTTTATAGGTAATTCTGATAGTAGTAAGGGATAAATAGAGGATGACATTTGCATTTAATATTTAAGATACCACATGTTGTGAAAAGATGTCATGTTGTAACATTTACTTTTATCCTTAATCTGAATACAAATTTATTATATCAGAATTATTATGTCAAATGTTTGTTTCAACAAATGGATGTATACTGGAAGTGCTTTTTTGTCTATGCCAAGAAGTGTGGGAGACATCTCCCTGAGGAACTGACTGGAAAAGATCCATGCCCCTATTCCAAAGAAAGGTGGTCCAGCAGAATGTGGACATTATTAAACAATAGCACATATAAGGAAAATTATGCTGAAAACAGTTCAAAAAGTTTGCAGCAGTACATCGGCAAGGAACTGCCAGAAATTCAAGCTGGTTTCAGAAGAGGACATGGAACCAGGGATATCATTGCTGATGTCAGATGGGTCTTTGCTGAAAGCAGAGAATACTGTAAAAATGTTTACCTGTGTTTTATTGATTATGCGAAAGCATTCAACTGTGTGGATCATAACAAATTATGGATAACATTGCACAGAATGGTAATTCCAGAACAATTAATTGTCCTCATGTGGAACCTATACATAGACCAAGAGGCAGTCATTTGAGCAGAACAAGGGGATAGTGCATGCTTTAAAACCAGGAAAGGTGTGCTTCAGGATTGTATCCTTTCATCATATGTATTCAACCTGTATGTTGAGCAAATAATCCGAGAAGCTGGACTAAATGAAGAAGAACATGGCATCAGGATTGGTGGAAAACTCATTAACAACCTATTTTATGCAGATGACATAACCTTGCTTGCTGAAAGTGAAGAGGACCTGAAGCACTTACTGATGAAGATCAAAGGCCCCAGATTTCAGTACGTATTACACCTCAACATAAAGAAAACAAAAATCCTCACAACTGGACAGATAAGTAGCATCATGATAAATGAAGAAAATATTGAAGTTGTTAAGGATTTCATTTTACTTGGATCCACAATCAATATCTGTCAGTCATCTAGTGCTGCTATAACAGAAATATCACAAATGGATGGCTTTAACAAATAGAAATTTATTTTCTCACAGTCTTGTAGGCTAGGAGTCCAAATTCAGTGTGTCAGCTCCAGAGGAAGGCTTTCTTTCTCTTGGCTCTGGGGGAAGGTCCTTGTCCTCAAACTCCCCCTGGACTGAGAGCTTCTCTGCACAGGAACCCCAGGTCCAAAGGATCCTCTCTGTTCCTGGCACTACTTTCTTGGTGATATGAAGTCCCCAATTCTCTGCTTTCTTCCCTTTCCTCTTATCTCTTGTAAGATGAAAGGTTGTACAGACCACACCCCAGGGAAACTCCATTTACATTGGATCAGATATGTGACCTGGTAAGGGTGTTACAATCCCACCCTAATCCTCTTTAACATAAAATTACAATCACAAAATGGAGGACAACCACACAATAGTGGGAATAATGGCCTAACCTAGCTGACACATATTTTGCGGGGACATAAATTCAATCCATGACAACATCCATGGAAGCAGCAGTCAAGAAATAAAATGACGTATTGCATTGGGCAAATCTGTTGCAAAGGCGACTTTAAAGTGCTGAAAAGCAAAGATGTCACTTTGAGGACTAAGGTGAGCCTGATTCAAGCCATAGTATTTCCAGTCACCCCATATGCATGCAAAAGCTGAAGAATGAATAAGGAAGACTGAAGAAGAACTGATGCCTTTGAATTATGGTTTTGGAGAAGGTTATTGAATATACCATGGATTGCCAGGAGAACAAACAAATCTGTCTTGGAAGCAGTATAGTCAGAATGCTCCTTAGAAGCAAGAATGGTGAAACTTCATCTTACTTACTTTGGACATGTTATCAGAAGGGACCAGTCCCTGGAGAAAGACATTGTACTTGGTAAAGTAGAGGGTGAGTGAAAAAGAGGAAGACCCTCAAAGAGATGGATTGACTCAGTGGCTGCAACAATGGGCTCAAACATAGTAATGATTATGAGGATGGTACAGGACCAGGCAGTGTTTCATTTTGCTGTGCATAGACTTGCCATGAGTCGAAACCTACCTGAGGGCACCTAACAACAACAACAACAATGTCAAATGGCATTTTTATGTTTGTATTATGTTTTCTTACTTCTATGGTTCTTCCTCAGTATTTCTAAAATGAATCTTCCATTGCAGTCATGACACTTTTATCATGGCACTGGGGGGAACTTACTTTGCAGGAGAAATTCTAAATTGGCTAGGCACTAACCAACAAATGAAAAAGAACTCTTCTAGAGTAATAGGAAAATGTAAAATTGTCACATTTGTCAGGATTTTTCTAATTTGATGAAACATTGACTAGTAAAAGTTGTGTTGCAATATTGTTGTTGTTAGCTGTTGTTGAGTCAATACGTAGTCATGGTGACCTTATGCACAACAGAATGAAATGTTGCCAACCCTTGCATCATCCTCCAGAGCGCCAGCATTGTTCAGTCCATCCTTTTGGCTATTGTGCCAATCTATCTTACTGTCATGGATTGAATTGTGTTCCCCCAAAATATATGTCAACTTGATTAGGCCATGATTCCCAAGTATGTGTGGTTGTCCTCCATTTTGTGATTGTAATTTTATGTTAAAGAGGGTTAGGGTTGGATTGTAACACCCTTACCAGGTCACATCATCCCTAATCCGACATACAGGGAGTTTCCCTGGGGTGTGGCCTGCACCACCTTTTATCTTACAAGAGATAAAAGGAAGAGGAAGCAAGCAGAGAGTTGGGGACCTCATACCACCAAAAAAGCAGTGCCAGGAGCAGTGCACGTCTTTTAGACCTGAGGTTCCTGAGCTGAGATGCTCATCGACCAAGGGAAGACTGATGACGAAGACTTTCCTCCAAAGTTGACAAAAAGAAAACCTTCCCCTGGAGCAGGCAGCCTGAATTCAGACTTCTAGCCTCCTGTACTGTGAGAGAATAAACTTTTGTTTGTTAAAACCATCCATTTGTGATAAATCTGTTATAGTAGCACTAGGTGACTAGGACACTTACCAAATGTCTTCCACAACCTTCTTGGCCCTCTACTTTACCAAACATGATGTCTTCCTCCAGTGATTGATCTCTCCTGATGACATGTCCAAAGCAAGCTAGTCAAACAGTGTTCAGTTGTGATCCTTAAGGTTTTTATTGGCTATTTTTCAGAATTAGCTCACAGGCCTTTCTTCCTACTCTGTCTTAGTCTGGAAACTCCACTGAATCCTGTCCACAGTGGGTGACCCTGCTGACATTTGAAAGTTCAGTGGTATATCTTCCAGCATCATAGCAACACACAAGCCACCACAGTAGGGCAAAAAGGCAGGTGGTGAAGCATTAGATGTGCTTTAAAAAAAGGAACATTCACATTAAACAGAAGAATGAGACAAACTTACCAATTTTTTGCTGTTATTAAACACTGCTTTTGAGAGCCCAGATAATATAATATGATAAGCAGAAAAAATGAGATAAAGCTGGCATTATTTGCTGATGATATACAAATCAATATAAAACATTGAAATAACTAAATAACAAGATATTAGAATTAACATAGCAGTTCAGCAAAGGGTTAGATATAAGATTAACACACAAAAATCTATAGCTCCCTAATCAACAGAAAATATTATATTTAAAAATGCCCGTTCATATTAGGTAGAGTAAATTTGAAAGAATATGAAAAATAAATAAATAAAACTTTATCAAAGCACATAAACCTTATATATTCCTTGCGATCCCAATCAAAATATTCAAAAGATATTTTTATGAAATTTGATGAACTGATTTGAATATCCATATGGAACAGTAAATACAAAAACTTACTATGAACCAGAGGCATCTTGTGATTAGAACTCGGAAAGGTGAGAATTGCTAAAGAGGCCCACACACAGCACAAACCCAAGGATCAGAGGAATACCATTGGTAGCCCAACACTCTGTATTGGACCTGTGTCTGATGTGAGTGAAGGTCAACAAAAATCAGAATATCAGCATCATTCTAGTTTTCTGATATCACATGAGCCTATCAAGGAACTACTGTGCCTGCCATCTCCAGGCCACCCTCCTGGAACTGGAGTTTGTCTTAAGACCCCAGGACTGATCCTATAAATATGACCTAGAGCTTTATGCAACATCTGGTTTACCCCAAGAGTGAAAAGAGACAGAGGTTGGGGAAAGACCAAGTTCAGTGTCCCAGTGGGGGAATGGGAACATGGGAATGCCAGGCTTTGGGCTTGGGACACTCTTCCCAGATGGTGCTGCTGACTCCAGCTAGTTCCAAGCCCTGGAAGAGAATTAATAAAATTTCGAGGGAGGCATTTCAAAGTATATGCGTCTTCTGAGGCATATGGCCTGCACCTGTGAGACTGTGCAAAGGCCTCTTCCAAGGCCTTAGGGAGGTCCTTACCAATTTGTTGACATAGTCCTATCTTTCACTAAAACTGTAAAGTTAAGACTTCTCTTTCCACTCTGACTCCTCTTCTATTATGCTTTTCCTCTTTTTGTTGCCATGCTTTCTTAGGTCAACTTGGAAATACATTTCTTTAGTTTTGTTGTTGTTAGTTGCCATGAAATCAGCTCCAGCTTGTGGTGGCCCTATGTATAACAGAATGAAAAGTTCTGCACCCTCTTCATGATAGCTGGTATGCTTGAGTCTAATCTATTGTCGTGGATATTGTGTAGTGGCTTACAATCCAGGGGTCTCCTCTTCCAGCACTTTATCAAACATTATTCTGTTGTGACCCATAAGATTTTCACTGGCTAATTTTCAGAAGCAGGTCACCTGGTCTTCCTTTCCAGTCTGTCCTAATTTGGAAGCTCCACCGAAACCAGTCCACCATGGGTGACCTGCTGGTATTTGAAATACTACTGACATAGCTTCCAGCATCATAACAACACACAGGGCACCATAGTACAACAAACTGAAAGATAGGTGGTGGTCTTTGGGTTTGGTAGAATGTGTTTGTGTGGCTAAGAATTTCTTCGATTTATAGTTACTACTAGCCATCCTGGTGTAAAAATACTTCCAGATGTACTTCTTCTGTCCACCAGGCTGACTCAACTGGCATCAAGTGGTGTAGGGCCAGAAATTATCATAATATAAACATTTCTTATATACCCAGCACCATAGTTATAAATGCACCATCTATTCTTATTTTTCTTTTTTTGGTGGAATCATTTTGATACTCTGATAAAATACATTTTACCAGAATTCTTATTTTGTAGGACATAAATCTATCACAGTGCTATAAATATCTGCATATGAAGTCAGTGTTTTATGCGTTATGATTGTACCTTAGTATATCTGATGTATAATCTATTTATAATTCCATACAGCTTTTTATTGTGACTTTCCCTTTGTCATACTTTCCTTATGAAAGTTGGCTTGGGAATGGCTGCAAGCAAGCTTTGGATCTAGATAAAAGAAAATTGTATTTAATTGACATTTAATTGGGTTTGTTGTTGTTGTTGTGTGCCATTGAGTCGGTTCAGACTTATAGCAACCCTATAGGACAGAGAAGAACGCCCCATAGGGTTTCCTAGGTTGTTATCTTTGTGGGAGCAGACTACCAGGTCTTTTCTCCTGTGGAGTCACTGGTGGGTTCAAACTGCTGACCTTTTGGTTAGCAGCCAAGTGCTTAATCATTGAGCCACCAGAACACCTTTTAATTGGGTCTAGTAGGATATACACATTTGTTTTTTTCAGTCACTTCTGTGTAGCTAGTCATGTTTAGAATGGCCTTCAGAAATACTCCTAGCGTCTAGCATATTGACTTTCTCAGGTGCACCGTATTGACTCATAAAGGTGCATGCCAGAAGTAATACAGCAATACCAGTATGTCCTATAGCTCCCAGCACCAAAAGTATGTGAACAATAGATGAGACATAAGATACGAAATATACAGAACCTGACAAAAGCTAGTCTATGAAAAATTCTTTCAGTCATATATGTAAAATGTCAAGTAGTGGGTTTTATTTGCTTTAATTCCTAGCAAAAGCAGAAACCCTCTTCTGTCAGGAATATACTCACTC
The DNA here is from genome assembly GCF_030014295.1 of Loxodonta africana. Taxonomy (NCBI): domain Eukaryota; kingdom Metazoa; phylum Chordata; class Mammalia; order Proboscidea; family Elephantidae; genus Loxodonta; species Loxodonta africana. The sequence goes on from NC_087345.1 coordinate 48,279,840, forward strand.
AAGCAAAAAAAACAATTATATATACATGTTTTTTTTTTCTTAATGGGAGTTGTATAAAATGGCATTTATCATAATAACTGTCTTTTGTACAGCACAGACTTATGTTTGGTAAAGTAGAGGGTCAGCAAAAAAGAGGAAGACCCTCAACGAGATGGACTGACACAGTGGCTGCAATAATGGGCTCAAACATAGCAACTGTTGTGAGGATGGCACAGGACCAGGCAGTGTTTCGTTCTGTTGTGCATAGGGTCACTATGAGTTAGAACTGACTTGACAACACCCAACAACAACAACAGACTTACAGCAGCACTACAAATCCTGAGCACCTGTATGTGAAATCTCATGTTTATGTATTGGGATCATGTCTTAGCATAGTGAACATGTTTTTTCCTGACGAAGTCTAGCAGTTCCAAATAAAATGATGTGTAAATTGGACACCTATACAGTAAAACAGCCTGAAGAAACAAGTGTTCCAGTGACAAAACTCCTACACATGTTGGTCAGTAAGTCAATATATGTAGTGTAAGAGTAATTTGATTATAAAATTGAGTAGTTGAATACAACATAGAGATAATTTAACATGTATTTGAAGTGCTATTGGGTAGACCTTAATTTGAGATTAAGTCTGGACTTTTTTTTTTTGGAATTATTGATCATGACATAATTTAAATATGACAGAAGGATATAATCCTAGTGAAAGTCAAACATGTCAATTGGGGAACAAAAATGCCAGCAGTTTCAAAATGTCAAAAACTATTTTATTCTATCACTGTGGAAGTTAAAACCTCTCATGGTTAAAATCACAAAACAAACTTCTCTAAATTCGCAATAATAAAAAAATAAAATGTACTTAACCAAGCTAAAGACTAAATTATCTTTACATTGGCTCTATAGAAAATGATATTCCAAAAATAACATCATATAAAGAAATGATAAAACAATATACTGGAAAAATATAGGACAATAGTGCTATATGAGTGAGTTTGGCAATTAACTAATAAAAGGAAACTGAATTCAATTGACATTTAATTGGGTTTGCTGTTGTTGCTGTGTGCCATTCAGCGATTCTGACTCATAGCGACCCTATAGGACAGAGTAGAACTGTCCCTTAGGATTTCCTAGGCTGTATTATTTTCTGGATTTTGTGGTAATTGTGGTATTCATGAGTTTTTAAAAATTTGTAATATTTTTGCATGTATAAGTTAATGTAGTCTCCTGAGAATGTAATAATTATTATTAATGACATTTTTATTCACAGCTTGAACAACAAAGGCAAGGTAATTGAACTCTTTAATGTAAAACAGTTAAAACGGGGAAAATTCAATTAATGCCAAACTCATTGCCACTGAGTTGGAATCAACTCATAGCGACCCTATAGGACAGAGTAGAGCTGCCCCATAGGGTTTCCAAGGATTGGCTGGTGAATTCACACTGCCATCCTTTTGGTTACTAGCCGAGCTCTTAACCACTGGGAAAACAGGGCTCCCAATTAGTGCCAGAAACATCATATTTTTCACCCAGATTCTATTACTTGTTATCTTGCCAACCATGTTTTCCACAAATTCTGGATAACACTGTCTAGTGGAGGTAGTTCAGTAATTGCAGAATAGCTTTCAGAAATGATTTGTTTCATTCTTGGACACATTTGTAGTGGGCTGAATGGTGGTCCTCCAAAAGATCTGTCCTTTTCTTGGATTCTGGCCTCTGTCCTCACTGCATCTTCTTTTGAACTGACTGCGACTGGAGAAATATTGTTTTAGCATGGCCAGGGCCCAGTCATTTGGCCCCTCCAATTGATTTTTGTTCTATCTGAGCACTTACTGGATTGGTTAGGCTGTTTACCCTGGAACCCTCTCACTCTCTGCTTCTAAATCTCACTGTCTCCTTCCATGATGACTGCACTACAGGTTTGCTGGTTCTTAACTCTTAGTGACCTTTGTCTTCTCCCGCTGAGGGTATCCAAGATTTACTGGACCCTTTCCATACCACATAGGAGTTATGAACAATGTTTTGCTATGGCAATCTATACTTGACCCTCTTGTTGCCTAATGTCAACACACCATTATTGTACTCTATTGCAGCATCCCTTTGACGATATGGAGCATCCACCAGGAGTTACATTGGATAGCTACGCAAAAATCTTCTTTGCTTTTCCAGCGGGAAGGAGAAGGGAGGCTGGGATGTTCAAGTACACCACAAACCTCCCCGCAGCACCAATACTACCAATAATCTGTATTTTCACGAGAATAACCACTACATTTCTCTCTAGTCCATAAAAGAGTTTACTATCTTCAATTTCTCTCTTTGCTTTCTCTAAAACTTGCTTGAGTCAGATTTTCACCCCACACTTCGCTACCAACTGCTTGCATCATGGCCACCAATAACCAACTGTCATTCCTAAATCCATATCTTTTGTAACTGTTACAAATGGAATTATGTCCCGTCAAAATATGTGTTGGAGTCCTAACCCTTATACCTGTGGATGTAATTCCATGGAATAGGGTTTTCTTTGTTCTGTTAATGAAGATATCAGTGTAGCATGTTTTTTAAACCTAATGACTTTTGAAATATAAGAAGAACAGATAAGACTCAGGAGAAGCAAGCACAAATGGCGGAAAGTTAGATACCATGAGGAGATTGCCCAGAGTGGAGGAACTCCCGTGTGGCAGAAACTGAGACAAGGTTCTTCCCCTACAGCAGACACTGAAAATGAAACTATTTGCAAATTTTGGTGCTTCTGTCCTTGCTAGTACAAAATACTCACAATATGTATCATAACTCATAGAAACTTACCAATATGTAACAATTACATTGAGAACTGCAGTTTTAATAGTCAAAGGAAAGAAAATATTTTCTATTACTTTCCTTTTTATGGGAATGAGTAGCTTGAATCATTTTTGTTCCCCTCTCCTGGCGTTTTGACCAACTGCATGCTTTCTGGCCTGTGTTACAGTTGTAACCTGTGCCCTTGGATCAACATAAAATAAGTTTTTTTGGAACACCTGTAACTTTAATTCCATTTAACTAGTTAACCGACATAGATGATTCATATTTTTAACTGATTTTGTGGTTTTTATCTAATCCTTTTTAAATTTTTCAATCTGAAAATTTAATGTGTGGGAATATCACATAATCTTTTAATTTTGTATAGCAAGGGTCCCAGAGCTAAAGCCTAACCTGTGCCAATACTGAAGATTTAGACATAGCTGGGCATGTTTAAATAGCCATGGGAAGTTGTGTCGGCAGGGATTTTATTTGCCTATGAACGTGGTAAACTGGTGGAAGATACAATGGATGAGTGTATTGAGACTTAGTTAAGAGATCAGCGCCTTCAATATAGGTACTAATATTACAAGATGCCTATTTTGAAGATAAATTCCAGAGTTAGAAAAGGTTGTTTTTCTTCATGTTAGTGTAGGTAACATAAGATAGGAGTATGGGCAGTAGTTTGGGCTACAAGGGGAAAATAAAGCAGTAAAGAGCAGACAGTGTGTGCTGGGCAACAACTGTTTGCCAGTTGAGCATTCCTCTTTTATTTAAAAAAAAAAAACAAAAAACCCTTTTAGTGGGATTAGCTTCTCCTCCGTTCGCTCTTAAAGGAGTTGGTGAGATCTGTCAATTGTAGTTATCTAGTCCTTTATTCACAGGCATGTGCACATGGCTAATGTGAGGTCAGCCAGCATTTCCCACCCCCACCCCGCTCACCCCTGAGGGATTTTAGTAATTGGAATTAAAGGAAAAGTTATAGAAACCAATATGCAGGAGAGGAGACTTAACACATGGTTTTATAGTGGGTTCTGATGACATAATTTGAAACCCCAGTACCAATATTATCTTTGACTTTTAAGTTTTAAGAGCCAGCAAATTCCTCTTTATATTTTTTATATATATATATATTAATTTGCCTAAACTTTTTGAGTTGAAATAATTATGGACTCACAAAGCTGCAAAAGTAGTATACAGAGATTCCTTATACTCATTGTCCAGTCTCCCCCAACAGTGACATCTTACATAAATACAGTGCATTATCAAAACCAGGAAACTGATTGGCATAGCACAATTAACTAGACAATAGACCTTACTCAGATGTTACCATATTTTACATGCACTTGTTTTTCTTATCTTTGCATACAATTCTATAACATTTTGTCACCTGCGTAGACTCATATAGCCATCATTATAATCAAGATACGGAGCTGTTCCATCACTACAAAGCAACTCCCTATGCTGCTTCCTTATAGTCACAGCCCCCTTCTTCCCTAACCACTGACAAACACTTGTGTCTTAGTTAACTCATGATGCTATGACAGAAATACCACAAGTGGATGGTTTTAACAAACAGAGATTTATTCTCTCACAGTCTAGGAGTGTAGAAATCTGAATTCAGGGCGCGAGCTTCAGGGGAAGGCTTTCTGTCTCTGTCAGCTCTGGGGAAAGATTCATGTCATCAGTCTTCCTTTGGTCTAGGAGCTTCTTAGCCCAGGGATTCCAGGCCAAAAGGATGTGCGCTCCTGCCTCTTCTTATTTGGTGGTAAAGAGGCCCCCACGTCTTTCTGCTTGCTCTTCTCTTTTATATTTCAGAAGAGACTGGTTTAATATACAGCCTAATCTTGTAGATAGAGTCCTCCCTCATTAATACAACTGCCTCTAATCCTGCCTCATTAATATTGTAGAAGTAGGATTTACAACATATAGGAAAATCACAACAGGTGACAAAAAGGTGGACAGTCACACAATACTGGGAATCACGATCTAGCCAAGTTGACACACATTTTGGGGGGCACTATTCAATCCATAACAACTTGTCTATTTTCCCTTTCTATAACATCATCACTTGGAGAGTGTCTTACAAGTAGACTCAGAAGGTATGTAACTTTTGAGACTGGGTTCCCTTTTAATAAAACCAGTTTAGACTTTGTCTCACTTTTTCTTAAACTGTTTTTGTTTGTTCATTCTATATGACTGAGCTTTCCAACCTGTTTCTTTAATTAAGCTCAGTCTCCTCACAGGGAATGACATTCTATCTTGAAACCCAAATATGAAGCTGAGACCCTTACAAACTGCCTGGCTCTTGCAGTTAATAGTGACTGTAAAGTGCTATTGAATTGGTTCCAACTCATAGCTACTCTCTGTACAACAAAAGGAGACCTTGCCCAGTACTACTCCACCCTCACAATCATTGCTATGTTTGAGACCATTGTTGCAGCCACTGTGTCAATCCATCTCCTTAAGATTCCTCCTGTGTTTTGCTGACTCTCTGCCTTACCAAGCATGATATTCTTCTCCAGGGACTGGTCCCTGCTAATAATATGTCCAAAGTACATGAGGCGAAGTCTCATCACCCTCACTTTTAAGGAGAACTCTGGCTGTATGTCTTCCAAAATAGACTTGTTCATACTTCTGGCAGTCCAGGATATATTCAATATTCTTCCCCAACACCATAATTCAAAGGCATCAGTTCTTCTTCAGTCTTCCTTATTCATTGTCCCAGCTTTCGCATGCATATAAGGAAATTGCAAATATCTGGCTTGGGTTAGGCTCACTTTAGTCCTCAAAGTGACATCTTTGTTTTTCAACACTTTAAAGAGGTCTTTTGCAGAAGATTTGTGCAACACAATATGTCTTTTGATTTCCTGACTGCTGCTTCCATGGGTGTTGATTGTGGACCCAAGCATATTGAAATCCCTGACAACTTCAATCCTTTCTCCATTTATCATGATGTTGCTCACTGGTCCAGTTGTGAGGATTTTTGCTTTCTTTATGTTAAGATGTAGCCCATACAAAAGGCTGTGGTCTTTGACCTTCATCAGTAAGTAATTCAAGTCCTCTTCACTTTCACCGAGCAAGGTTGTATCATCTGCATATCACAGGTTGTTGATGATTCTTCGTCCAATCCTGATGTCGTGTTCTTCATATAGTCTAGTTTCTCGAATTATTTCTTCAGAATACAGATTGAATAGATATGGTCAAAGGATACAACCTCAATGCACACTTTTCTTGATTTTAAAGCACACAATATCCCTTTGTTCTGTTCTAACAACTACCTCTTGGTCTATGTACAGGTTCTGCATAAGCACAATTAAGTGTTCTGGAATTCCCATTCTTCGCAATGTTATCCATAATTTTTTATGATCCACACAGTTGGATGACTTTCCTAGTCAATAAAACACGGGTAAACATCTTTCTGGTATTCTCTGCTTTCAGCCAAGATCCATCTGACATTAGCAATAATGTCCCTCATTCCGTGTCCTATTCTGAATCCAGCTTGAATTTCTGGCAGTTCCCTCTTGATGTATTGTCACAACAATGAGAGCTCTCAAACACCGACTACTGTACAGAGTCCTTCAGGAAAGTGGTAGACCATTTAGGAGATTAATATTGTCATCTTTCAAACTTCTATTTTAGTTGCTGCCAGAAAAACATGATTTCTAAATTTTAAAATAGATTAACAAGAAAAAATAGAACATTTTAATAACCCAATGTCTATTAAAGTAACTGATTTCATAAATAAAATATCTTCTCACCAATAAAATCTCCAGGCAATTCATGTCACTTTGTGAGATGAGTAAATCAGTCTCACTATATTTCTGTTTTTCTTTTATACTGTAGCAAAAAATATGTATTTATGTGGCCTTTTGCCTTGGTTCTTTGGAAAAATAGGTTGATAGCTTTTCCCCTAAGCCCTGAGGAGTTATCTTTGTCTAATTTTTTACTCCAGAGGGTTTGTTGCTTTTGTCCAGGTTGATTGACATTTTTTTGGTAAGCTGAAGTTTGATACTTTTGTCTGACACTGGACTGCAGCCTTCCCAGTGAGTGGTATGTACCTTCCAGAAAGTGGTCAATATACTTATCCAAATGCAGTGACTATGGCCTACTAGGCAAATTAAGTGTCTGTGGTCCATTTGTGGGAGGGCAACCCCTTGAAATTGATGAGGAGTTGACTTATATACGCAGCCAGCCCCACAGAGGTAGACAGAAGCAGAAGGAAAAAGAAAAAGAGAAGAGAGAAGGAGCAGAAAGAGGAGACAGAAACTCCTAAAAGAGCTGTAACATGGGTCAAGGGCTGTAACACTGACTACTGTGACGGGCCTAGAAGGGGTCCTGCAGCAGAACTAATGGTGACAGCAGGAAGGTCAAAGGCAGAAAGGCCTGCCATGAGGTAGCCAAGAGGGGGTCTGCTCTAAGGGGGCTGAGAGGAGGCCTGTCATCAGGGAACTGATAGGAGCCTGTCCTCAGGGGGCTGAGAGGAGCCTAAGGCCTGCCCTGAGGGGACTGAGAGGAGGCCTGCACAGTTGAGAGGGGGCATGCACGGCAGAGAGAAGAGCGTGCTTGCTTGCCCAGCTGAAAGAACGGAGAGAGCTGTCCTGCCCTGAAGAAGGGAGGTATGTGCTCTACTCCTGGGGGAAACCTTCCAGACATTGCCTGTGTGCTTCCAGGTCCTGATCCTGAGTTGTAGTCTGTTTATCCTGCTCCTGGGTTGTACCCATTTACTTCCTTAATGAACCACTTAACTGTAAGTATGACCTGTGAGTTCTGTGTGGTTATTACAACAGATTATTGAACCCAGAAGAAAAGTACCCATTTACTTCCTTAATAAACCACTTAACTGTAAGCATGACCTGTGAGTTCTGTGTGGTTATTACAACAGATTATTGAACCCAGAAGAAAAGTAGGGTATACTGTGGGAAGGAAGGTGGGTGTCAGAATTGGTAAAAGTGTTGGAGAATGGATGTATGTCTGGCTTCTACCTCATAGGAATCAGCTTCAGGCTGATCTTGGTCATCAGCCCTCCTAAAGTTAGACACATTCTGATCTTGGTACTACTACTACCACCATTTTACATACGCTATGAAGGGGAAACAGGCTTTTCGAGGCCAAACATAAGCACCTTCATGTGGTCCACTAGTTCACTACAGTTCGCTAAGTCACCCATATGTAAGTCCCTGGCATGTAGCCACTATTTTCTGCTACCCCTACAAAACTTCTGTCCTTCCACTGTGGGGTATGGACATCTGCTCTGGTCCTGCTGCCACCCAGGAATGACTTCCTATATAAGTCTTCCTAATAAACTCCTTTGTGCTACACTGGAGTTGCCCACCTCTTTCTTCTGTCCCTTGGAATCCTCCAATTTTTGAGGCAAATTTCAAGTTATAGATTCATGTCTGGGTAACTGACATGTTCTATGAGTTAAAATTTCTAAATAAAATACATTTCTTTTACACAAAAATATATGAATATTTACAATATGAATTCCCTGATGTGTATGTCACTTTGTAGTACCGTGAAGATTTGCATGTTGCTGTGAGGCTGGAAGCTATGTCCCTAATATTCAGATAAAAGCAGGGTCAACCATGGCAGACAGGTTTCAGCTGAGCTTCCAGACTAAGACAGACTAGGAAGAAGGACCTGGCTGACTACTTCTGAAAAGAATTAACTAGTGAAAACCTTATGAATACAGTGGAACATTGCCTGACACAGTGCCGGAAGATAAGCCCTCAGGTTAGAAGACACTCAAAATATGACTAGGGAAGAGCTGCCTCCTCAAAGTAAAGTCAACCTTAATGGCATGGGTGGAGTCAAGCTTTTGGGACCTTCATTTGCTGATGTTGTATGACTGAAAATGAGAAGAAACTGCTGCAAACATCCCTTAATAATCAGAATGTAGAATGTATGAAGTGTGAATCTGGGAAACTTAGAAATTGTCAAAAATAACATGGAACACATAAACATCGATACTCTAGGCATTAGTGAGCTGAAATGGATGAGTATTGGGCATTTTTTTTTTTTAATAATTTTTATTGTGCTTTAAGTGAAAGTTTACAAATCAAGTCAGTCTGTCACATATAAGCTTATATACACCTTACTCCATACTCCCACTTACTCTCCCTCTAATGAGTTAGCCCACTCCCTCCTTCCAGTCTCTCCTTTCGTGACGATTTTGCCAGTTTCTAGCCCTATCTCCCCTCCAGACAGGAGATGCCAACACAGTCTCAAGTGTCCATCTGATACAAGTAGCTCACTCCTCATCAACATTTCTCTCCAACCCATTGTCCACTCCCTTCCATGTCTGATGAGTTGTCTTCGAGAATAGTTCCTGTCCTGGGCCAACAGAAGGTTTGGGGACCATGACCGCCGGGATTCCTCTAGTCTCAGTCAGACCATTAAGTCTGGTCTTTTTATGAGAATTTGGGGTCTGCATCCCACTGATCTCCTGCTCCCTCAGGGGTTCTCTGTTGCGCTCCCTGTCGGGGCAGTCTTCTGTTGTGGCTGGGCACCATCTAGTTCTTCTGCTCTCAGGATGATGTAAGTCTCTGGTTCCTGTGGCTCTTTCTGTCTCTTGGGCTCATAGTTATCGTGTGACCTTGGTGTTCTTCATTCTCCTTTGATCCATGTGGGTTGAGACCAATTGATGCATCTTAGATGGCCGCTGGTTAGCATTTAAGACCCCACACTCCACACTTCAAAGTGGGATGCAGAATGTTTTCATAATAGAATTATTTTGCCAAATGACTTAGAAGTCTCCTTAAGCCATAGTCCCCAAACCCCCGCCCTTGCTCTGCTGACCTTTGAAGCATTCAGTTTATCCCGGAAACTTCTCTGCTTTTGGTCCAGTCCAGTTGAGTTGACCTTCCCTGTATTGAGCATTGTCCTTCCCTTCACCTAAAGTAGTTCTTATCTACTAACTAATCAGTAAATAACCCTCTTCTGCCCTCCCTCCGTCCCCCCTCATAACCACAAAAGCATGTGTTCTTCTCAGTTTATACTATTTCTCAAGATCTTATAACAGTGGTCTTATACAATATTTGTCCTTTTGGGTATTGGGCATTTTGAATTGGACAGTCATATGGTGTACAATGCTGGGAATGACAACTTGAAGAGGAATGACATTGTGTTCATCGTCAAAAAGAACATTTCAAGATGTATTCTGAAGTACAAGACTGTCAGTGATAGGATAATATCCATACTCTTACAAAGAAGACCAGCTAATACCACTATTATTCAAATTTACACACCAAACACTAAGGCCAAGGATGAAGATACTGAACACCTTTTGCAGTCTGAAATTGATCTAACATGCAATCAGGATGCACCGATAATTACTGGTGATTGGAATGTGAAAACTGTAAAAAAAGAATCTGTAGTTGGAAAATATAGCCTTGGTGATAGAAATGATGCCAGGGATTATGTGATAAATCAATAACTTCTTCATTGAAAATATCTTTTTTCACCAACATAAATGGTGAGTATACATGTGGACCTTGCCAGATGGAATACACAAGAATTAAATCAACTACATCTGTGGAAAGAGACTATTGAAAAGCTCAATATCATCAGTCAGAACAAGGCCAAGGGCCAACTATGGAACAGACCATCAATTGCTCATATGTATGTTCACATTGAAACTGAAGAAAATTACAACAAGTCCGCAATAGCTAAAGTATGACCTTGAGTATATCGCACCTGAATTTAGAGACCATCTGAAGAACAGATTTGATGCATCGAACACTAAAGACCAAAGACCAGACGACTTGTGGAATGACATCAAAGACATCATACATGAAGAAAGCAAGAGGTCATTAAAAAGACAGGAAAGAAGGAAAAGACCAAAATGGTTGTCAGAAGAGACTTTGAAATTTGCCATTGAAGTCAAGTAGCTAAAGGGAAAGAAAGATATGAAGCAAAAGAGCTTAACAAAAGATTTTAAAGCGTGGCTTGAGAAGATAAAATAAAATATTATAGTGACATAAGCAAAGACCTGGAGATATAAAATCAGAAGGGAAGAGCACGTGCAGCATTTCTCAAGCTGAAAGAAGAAAAAAAATCAAGCCTTAAGTCGCAATAGTGAAGGATTCTATGGGGAAAGTATTAAATGATGCAAAAAGAATTGGTCAATGTTCAACCATTTCAAGAAGTAGCCTATGATCAGGAAGTATAGTACTGATGGTGCTGAATGAAGAAGTCAAAGCTGCTCTGAAGATATTGGTGAAAAACTAGGCCCCAGGAATTTATGGAATATGAACTGAGATATTTCAACAAACGGATGCAGCCCTGGAAGTGCTCACTCCTCTCTGCCAAGAAATTGGAAGACAGTTACTTGGCCAACAGACTGGAAGAGATACATATTCATGCCTATTCCCAAAAAAGGTGATACAACTGAATGTGGAAATTATCAAACAATATCATTAAGATCCCATGCAAGCAAAATTTTTGCTGAAGATCATTCAAAAGTGGTTGCAGCAGTATATTGACAGGGACCTGCCAGAAATTCAGGCCACATTCAAAAGTAGACATGGAACTGGGGATATCACTGCTGAGGTCAGATGGATCCTGGCTGAAAGCAGAGAATACCAGAAAGACATTTATCTGTGTTTTATTGACTCTGCAAAGGCATTCGGCTGTGTGGATCATAACAAATTATGGATAACATGATGAAGAAAGGGAATTCCAGAACACGTAATTGTGCTCATGAGGAACCTGTACATAGATCAAGAGGCAGTTGTTTGGACAGAACAAGGGGATACTGCGTGGTTTAAAGTCAGGAAAGGCGTGTGTCAAGGTTATATCATTTTACCATGCTTATTCAATCTGTATGCTGAGCAAATAGTCTGAGAAGCTGTAGTATATGAAAAAGAATGGGCCATCAGGATTGGTGGAAGGCTCATTAAGAACCTGCATTGTGTAGATGACACAGCCTTGCTTGCTGAAAGTGAAAAGGACTTGAAGCACTTACTGATGAAGATCAAAGAGTACAGCTTTCAATGTAAGTTGCACCTCAAGATAAAACAAAAATCCTCACAACTGGAGGATATAAGCAACATCATGATAAATGGAGAAAAGACTGAGGTTGTCAAGGATTTCATTTTTCTTGGATCCACAATCAACATCCATAGAAACAGCAGTCAAGAAATCAAAAGAGGCATTGCACTGGGCAAATCTGCTGCAAAGGACCTCTTTAAAGTGTTGGAAAGCAAAGATGTCACCTTGAAGACTAAGGTGCATCTGACCCAAGCCGTGGTATTTTCAATAGCATCATATGCATGTGAAAGCTGGACAATGAATAAGGAAAACAAGAATTGGTGCCTTTGAATTGTGATGTTGGTGAAGAATATTGAATATACTATGGACTGCCAAAAGAAGGAGCACACCTATCTTGGAAGAAATACAATCAGAATGCTCCTTAGAAGCAAGGATGGAGAGAGTATGTCTCACATACTTTGGACATGTTGTCAGGAGGGATCAGTCCCTGCAGAAGGACTTCATGCTTGGTAAAACGGAGGGTCAACAAAAAAGAGGAAGGCCCTCAATGAGACAGACGGACACAGTGGCTGCAACAGTGGGCTCAAGCATAACAACAATTGTGGGCATGGCATGGGAACAGGCAGTGTTTCGTTCTGTTGTACACAGGGTTGCTATGAGTCGGAACCGACTTGACGGCACCTAACAACAAACAACACTTTATTGCATAACTCCATCCTCTCAGGTTTCAATGTATAAATGCCTTTTGGAATTTCTTTACTGACCCACCAAGACTGGCATATGTACCATTCATTTATATGCTCGGAGCACACTATACCTACCCTTAGCATATTATTGCAAATTTGATCTTAGTTGTCAATACCCACAGAATCTTATTCACAATCATACTCCCTCATCTAACACCTAATGAGCCCTGGTGATGCAGTTGTTAAGCAATCTGCTGCTAACAAAAATGTTGGTGGTTCAAACTCACCAGCAACTCTGCAGGAGAAAGATGTGGCAATCTGCTTCCATAAAGATTACAGCTTTGGGAACCTTATGGGAAAGTTCTACTTTGCCCTATATGGTCATTATGAGTCAGAATTGACTTGACAGCACACAGCAATAACATCTCATATCTAGGCATTTAGTAAATACCAAACCAAAGAAAAGGTGAAAGAATGAGAAAAGGAAGCTAAGGCAGAGGGAAGGGAAGAAGAGAGGAAGGGAGGAAGGAAGTACTGTAGTACATTCAGTGAAGAGAATACCACAGGGAAGTGGACTATCATCTTATTTGCCTAAGTGAATATTCAAGTAGGGTAATAGGCAACCATCTTCCTGTCAGAGGAGCAATAGGGAGCAAGTGTAAGACAGATGGTGCAGTGAGAGTATCTTCACATTCTATGGAATGAGAGGTAGTCAAGGCTATGGAAACTCAGGAAACAGACCATGAACTCAAGGATTGTACGGATTACATAGAGTCAGTATGTATGGATTACAGTATGGATTACACCCCGACATAAAGAAAACAAAAATCCTCACAACTGGACCAATAAGCAACATCATTAGAAACAAAGAAAAGATTGATGTTGTCAAGAATTTCGTTTTACTTAGATCCACAATCAGTGCCCATGGAAGCAGCAGTCAAGAAATTCAACCACGTACAGAATTTGGCAAATCTGCTGCAAAGGACATCTTTAAAATGTTAAAAAGCAAAGATGTTCTCTTGATCCAAGTGTCACCACAAATCGCAGGTTCGAGCTGCCTGCCCCAAAGCCAATACTGAGACAGGAGGAGGTAAGCAGTAAGAGGGCTCTATTGAATACTGGTATTCAAGAGACAGAGGCGGTTAAATTTCTCTCAAATTCTGTCTAATTCTAGAGAGCTAGCGGGAGAGTTTTATAGGGGGAAGGTTAGGGTTACCTAACGTTTTGAGCACATAGTCCACAGACGGTCTTACACATCACAAAACAACTACAAGGAACTCTTTATTAAACTAAAGATATGCCTGTCAGACATCTGGACTCTAATCAGTATGTTTGTAACAGGCTGAAAAAACTCACATAGGAATCTCTTGGCTAGTGGAACTGTTCTGCCAAGTCTATTCTGGCTGAGATAGGGAGCAAGAAAGAAAGTTGCAGATTAAAAATGTCAGGAGGCTTTTCTAGCTGCCATCTTATAGGCTGAAGGCTATTTCTTAAGAGAACAAAGATGGCAAGAGAAACCAAGGCCACAGAAGCTGAGAGAGCTCCCCACCCCTTTGGAAGAGACTGGTGCAGCTGGTGCAATAAAAAAGGTTTTTAGAGATTACTTAAAGCATCATTATGGTGTTAGTTATGTCAAGTTCTCAAACACCCACTGTGAGTAGGAGAAACCATGTTGTAAGGTGTTGGGGTGTTTGTTAAGAGTGGAACAGGCTGCTCAGCTATATCTTGAATAGAACCTGAGCCATTTTTCTAAAGACTAGAGATTAATCACAGCTTATAGAGCTATACTGAAACAAACAAGGAAATACCCAGATGTATTCTCTCTAATATTAAAACACTGGAGAAAATGTATTTTCTCTACTTTACAAACCATAGTATTTTCAATCACCTCATACGCATGCGAAAGCTGGACAATGAATAAGGAAAAACAGGGAAGAATTGATGCCTTTGAATTATGGTGCTGGTGAAGAATACTGAATATACCAGGAACTACCAGAAGAACTAACAAATCTTTCTTGGAGGAAATATAGCCAGAGTTCTCCTTAGAAACGGGGCTAGTGAGACTTCATCTCACGTACTTTGAACATGTTATCAGTAGGGACCAATCCTTTGAGAAGGACATCATGCTTGCTATGGTAGAGGGTCTGTGAAAAGAGGAAGACCCTCAATGAGGTGGATTGACACAGCCACTGCAACAATGGGCTCAAACAGATCAATAGTGAGAATGGTGCAGGACTGAGCAGTGTTTCATTCTGTTGTACATAAGGTTGCTATGAGTTAGAATAACAACAACAACAAAAAAAAAACAACAACTATATATATATATATATATCCCTCGCTATCTGAAACTAGGAAATCCTGGTGGCGTACAGATTAAGAGCTAAGGCTGCTAACCTAAAGGTCAGCAGTTGGCAGTTCCAATTCATCAGGCACTCCTTGGAAACTGTATGGGGCATTCTACTCTGTCCTATAGGGTCACTATGTGTCAGAATTGACTCAAGGGCAACCGGTTTGGTTTGGCCTATCCAAGAGTATTCCTATGAAACCTTCAAAAGCTGAAATGGCTTAAAGCTGGGAAACTAAAAAAGCTGGGAAACAGTTACCATTAATTTATATGAGAAAATTTTTTGAGCATTCCCAGACCCAACAAAATAACCTACTAAATCCTGCTAAATAACACATAAAACCTAATATAACACTAACATATAGCAAAAGCTGAGATGCTGAGTATAGTTCATGGGGAATGTGCTTGGTGACACCGCTCTCACTGCTTGCGGTACTAACTCACAATTCCATCTGTTGCAATCATTGGTTTATTCCTTTGACATATCTTTCATATGATAGATCATTTATCAAGATAATCTTAACATTTTTATATAAAAGTAGAAAAGCAACACGATTATGAATCAAATGATTTTAGAAGAAAACCACTGCAATTTACGTTATCGGTCACTATGAGTTGGAATCAACTCGACGGCAGCAGGTTTGGTTGTTGGCAGCGGGTATATGGCCTGATCAGCAAACCACTTTAAAATGATTCAAATATATGTGGATAGGCTCCCTGAGCTGTGTTGAAGAGAAACGTTCTGCTAATTGTAGTTTCTAAGGAACAATGCAGAGTATAAACCGGGGCGCAGGAGTCATGCCACAACACGATTGCAATATAACTCAATTAAAAAAATTAGGGGAGGAAAAAAAGTCAACATGCATAAATGCAGTATTTTCTCAATTTGTGGCCTAGGCAAAGTTTGAATGTCAGGCTTTTCAGTTTAAGACAAAAATCTGACACTTGGCAATTCATTTATTGATTGTTGAAATTTTGAAAAGTGTAATAAACAGAAGCAGTCTTTAGATGATTTATGATTTCCCTCTACATACAAAAAAAAAAATTGAGTTAAATCCTCATATTCAAAAGGAAGTCTAGAGTTTAATCAGGTGTGGCTTAATTGTAGTATGGAATGTCTTTATTTTTAATTCACCTTTGAATATGTACCTTGGACATATCATAAAGAATGCTCTCTACTGAAATTAAGATAAATAAAATCTATCTCTAGTTTAACTTTCACCAGATTATAGATAAATTAGATCAGCAATTTTGTACACTTCGTTGACACATTTTTCATAATTGTCTATAACTTTGAAACATTGTGTAATAAATTCAGGCAGAAACTTAAGTAGGTGCTTTTGTTTGACACAATTGAGTTAGCTGAAAAGGTAAAATCTTGGTTAAATGTTGTGTTTAGAAGCAAGACTTTATATAATGAAGTTAGTTTTTCCTAAGGGGAAGTAAATTAAAACACATTTTTCATAAAACTAGAATAATCATATTGAATTTTGCCATCAACAAGAAAATCCTAATAAAAAGCTTAACTATTTTATTTAATGTATGGTATATTTTTTTATATATATTTTTTGCCATGGAAATAATTTTGGTAATAAGAACAAACTATGAATTTATACATATAAATAATATTAAAGTTATTATTTCCCTTAACAGCCATGGACTTCATAGAAATGTTTACAAAATTTTTCTTAGTCTATGCTGAATCACAATCACTAGCAATACTGATCTGTAAGTAGATAGGTTCATAATAGATTAAAGGTAGACGTTATCCCCATTAAATTTAAAGCTGCAAATTACTTTAAAATCCATCTTTAAACTTTCTAAATGACTCCATCTTTAAACTAAATATTTCTAAATGACTCTAATGTAAAATTGAATTTTCTATTTCAGAATTTTGGGGAAGCACAGAATTCTTTAACTAGTATCTGCTTTGATTCTTAAAGATAATATTTAATAGTATACAATCAATGTATTAACATACAAAAGTGAAAGTCTTTGAAGAAATTTATATATCCAGTATGGTCGAAAGTAAAACTAGTCCTGCCTTAACCTCATCTAATTTAGGGTGGTAAATTGGCAAATATGGAAACAAAGTTTATATTTACCAGACTGATAATTTTGACAGTTCTGGTTACTTAAATGAGTTAAACAATTATTATTATTTTTTTAATAAAAAATATTAGTAGCTTGATTTACTCATAGCTGTAGTCATAATAAAAGCCTGCATGCTGCTGATGTTTTTGACTTAAACCTGGTTATTGATTAGATCAACATAGTATGTAGTTAGCCAAATAAATACAAAAGAGTTCTGAATTAAATGAATATGGAAAATGACTGAATATTTTATTGCAAATTTGGACAATTTCGTGTTTACTTAAACTAAATTATACTTACAAATTAAAAGATTCTGATCTGTTTCACCAAAAGATAACTCTCTTTTAATAGTGCTTTTGTGTTGTTCAGTGCCATCAGTTGGCTTCAGTGCATAGCAACCCTGTGTACAACAGAATGAAATGCTGCCAGTCCTGCACCATCCTCACAATCACTGCTGTGCTCAAGTCCACTGTTGCAGCCACTATGTCAGTCCATCTCATGGAGGATCTTCATCTTTTCTGCCGACCCTCTACTTTGCCATGCGTGGTGTCCTTCTCCAGGGACTGATCCCTCCTGATAACATGTCATGCGTGGTGTCCTTCTCCAGGGACTGATCCCTCCTGATAACATGTCCAAAGTATGTGAGATGTGATCTTGCCATCCTTACTTCTAAGGAGGGTTCTGGCTGTACTTCTTCCAAAACAAATTTGTTCATACTTTTGGCAGTCTATTGTATATTCAACATTCTTCGCCAACACCACAATTCAAAGGCGTCAATCCTTTTTCAGTCTTCTTTATTCGTTGTGCAGCTTCCACATGTGTATGAGGCGATTGAAAACACCATGGCTTGGATTAGGCACACCTTAGTCTTCAAAGTGACATCTTTGCTTTTTAACACTTTAAAGAGGTATTTTGCAGCAGATTTGCCCAATGCAATGCATCTTTTGATTTCTTGACTGCTGTTTCCCTGGGTGTTAATCGTGGATCCAAGAAAAATGAAATCCTTGACAACTTCGACCTTTCTCCATTTATCATGATGTTGCTTATTGGTCCAGTTGTGAGGATTTTTGTTTTCTTTATGTTGAGGTGTAATCCATCTTGAAGGCTGTGCTCTTTGATCTTCATCAGTAAGTGCTTCAAGTTCTCTTCACTTTCAGTAAGCAAGGTTGTATCATTTGCATAACACGGTTTGTTAATGAGTCTTCCTCTAATCTTGACGCCCTGTTCTTCAAAAAGTCCAGCTTCTTGGATTTGATCAGCATACAAATCGAATAAGCATGGTGAAACGATACATCTCTGACACACACCTTTCCTGACTTTAAACCACACAGTATCCCCTTGTTCTGTTTGAGTGATTGCCTCTTGATCTATGTAGGTCACTCATGAACACAATTAAATGTTCTGGAATTTCCACTTTTTGCAATGTTATTTATAATTTTTTTTATGATCCACACTGTTGAATCCTTTGCATAGTCAATAAAACACAGGTAAACATCTTTCTGGTATTCTCCGCTTTCAGCCAGGATCAGCATTATACGTCAGGCTAGATCTTCAAAAGTTCTTTTTGAAGATGAATGCAATGCCATTCCTCTTTAAGCTGTCATTCCCGGCATAGTAGGCTATATGATTTTCGGATTCAAGATGGTCAATACCAGTCTATTTCAGCTCACCAATGCCTAGGATATAGATGTTTATGCATTCCATTTCATTTTGGGGGATTTCCAATTTTCCTAGATTCATACTTGGTACATTCCAGGTTCTGATTATTAATGGATGTTTGCAGCTGTTTCTTCTCATTTTGAGTCATGCCACATTAGGAAATGGAAGTCCCAAAAGCTTGACTCCATCCATGTCATTAAGGTCAACTCTACTTTGAGAGACAGGTCTTTCCCAGTTGTCTTTTGATTGCCTTCCAACCTGGAGGGCTCATCTTCCAGCATTATATCAGACAATGTTCTGCTGCTATTCACGAAATTTTCACTGGCTCATTCTTTTTAGAGGTCCTTTTTCCTAGTCAGTCTGGAAGTTGCCATCGTTGACCCTGCTTGTATTTTGAATACTGGTGGCATAGCTTCCAGCATCACAGAAACACACAAGCCCCCTCAGTACAACAAACTGAGACACGTGGGGAATGCAATCAACTACAACAACATATTTCTCCTTTATGTGTCTTTCATTCATTAGTCAGTTCAAGGCCATATTGTCCGTGCTGTCTTACATACTGAGGTAAAAACCCCTTTTCAATTTTGGCCTAGGGAAGCTAGAGATACAAGGTGAATTTGTTCAAAAAACCACTTAAGTCTCCAACAGCTTTTCTTTTTGTAAAATTTTGTTTCTCTCTCTTTCTATAGTCATAGTACTTGATGTCTTAGATTTTTCAAACACTCCCTGACACCATCCCTGGGTTTCTTTACGAGACTATCATCTTTAATATTACTATTTTACTGGTATTTAAATCTTTACATTTTCAATCCAGCCAATAAAAAAATATATTTCTTAGGAAAATAGTTAGATATTAAAAAATTAATGGATTAAATATTTTTTTCTTTTCTTATCTGATGAAAGATAAATTGTACCATGCAAATAAGAGGGGAAAGAAAATAAATTTGGTTACAGAAAATAGAGTTTGGAAGCACTTACTTTGTTTAGATGTAGCTGATATGAGACTGTCAGCCAGAGGGATTTTTTTTTATGTCAATTATATTTTTTATATCAGTTATTTGCTCTGCTATCAATATATTACCAATATTTTAGTTCAGCAATACAGTGAGGGCTAGAATCATATTTTGATCCCCTTGATGCCTAATTGTCACCTATTTCTATACTTTTATCTTTGTTGTAAAGTTTGAGAGAATTTGAGGGATAATTTACACAGTAAAATTTTCTTAAATATTTTAGGAGGTCTTTTGTGTTTATTGCTGAACCTGAAATACACCTTAATTTCCTAATGGTGGATTAACTTTTGAATCAATAAAATCATTTTTTCCTTTGTAGTTTCTGTCAGTAAAATACAAATAGAAATTCCAACTCAGTGTGAGTGCTCTGAACACATGTACTACTTTTCAGATGTCATGAAACATGAGGAGGCAAAGAATGCTGGCTAATTGGAGAATCCGCTGTATTAATACCTTTTAGAAGGCCAATAATGTCTTTTTTAGAAGAGTAGGAGAAAGTCAGACTGAGCTCTTCATCACTTTTTATCAATAAGATTTGGTAACAATTGGCATAGCATTTCAAGTGATTCTGCTGGAAAATAAATCAGTAGAGATATAACATACATTGGTTCTACACCAGCAGAGTCCTTTCCAACAATGATACATTCTTTTGCTTTTAAGACTACTTTTGATTCAAAGGTATACAACTAATTTAGTCACTGAAGTGATTTATTTTTGGAGGTAAGGAGAAGAATTTTGAGACAAGATCTTAATCAGAGAAAGCAAAATTTAAATGTAGCAGGTATTAATATAACAATTTGGTTATTTATATTATATTTTCAGACAAAATGACTAGAGTATAATAAAGTAATAAAGTTCCCTAAAACTTTCATTTTAATTCCAAGTAAATTTTTTTTTTCAATAATGTGGTTATTTTATTCAAGGTAATATCTTGCCCAAATAATTGAGTTTTCAATCAAAATCTTAGTATTGCTTTTGCATAACTTCAAATCAGCGTATTGTTTCTGATCCCGGCCCTTTAATTTGACTGGTTTTTCATACAACTACCCTCTAGATCAAAGATACACACTGACACAATTACATGAACCCATATACAAATTTCCTGAGAATAAAGATAATTAAATTTAATGTGGTGATATGCAAAATTATAATATAATTAATATATAATACAAATAGAGTTTTATATATATACAAAATTCTTGAAAGGGCAAATGTTTTAAGGAGACACTAAAATGAGTTACTACTCTGTGTGAGACCTACTTTATACCTGTATTTCATATGAAAATAGATGTCATACAGGGTTATCTGGAATACGTACATATGCCCCCATATATAAGTAATCATTTTGCTTTAATAGATTCAAAGTCTTACAAACTGTTTAAAATCAGTAAAAACCATTCCTATTATCATCTCATTCAAACACATTCAAACACATTTCAGACAGTAATTGGACAATTTAGTCTGTAACTATCTTTTCCTTAACATAAGAATCAATTTCCTCTGAAAATAAGATACCCAGAAAAATACTCAGGACTTAGAAGTAAATACGCAAAATCCCAGATCACTTTGATTACCATCTTTCGTAATGAATACACAGGAAACAATTACCCAATGTTTTTGTGGAACTCCCACGTATACACAAAAGATAAATGAACCTCTCCATAATAAAATTGTTAACATTAATTATGGACAGGTTGTTCACTGGGAAAGGAAAAGGGATAATTAGAGGGATGTGTGCAGGTAAGTTATGGGAAAGGCAAATAAAAGTTTTATTTATCACTTAGAAGAATTCCTTGGTGTGAGAACTCAACAAGTAGAAAGGATTTGGTGAGACTAGTAAAATGAAGGTGTAGTGACTTTAAACTAGTTTCATTCAAGAATCCACATTGTCAGAGGAGATGGGATGAAACAATATGATAAACTTACCTCCTTCTGAAACCAGATGGATAAGCTCCTTCCAAAATATACCTCAGTGAATTACTTGCCTAGGACACTGAACAAGTGAAGCTGACTACAACAAGTTCAGGTAGACAAGACTATTACAATTGTCTTAGTTATCTAGTGCTGTTATAACAGAAATACCACAAGTGGATGGCTTTAACAAAGACAAATTTATTCTTTCACAGCCTAGGAGGATAAAAAAAAAAAAAAAGTTAAGTCCAAATTCAGGGTGCCACCTTCAGAGGAAGGCTTCCTTTCTCTGTCAGCTCTGGGGGACGGACCTTATCAATCCTCCCCAGTTGAGGAGTTCTCAAAGAAGGAACCCCAGGTCCAAAGGACACACTTTTCTCCTGGCTCTTGTTTCTTGTTGGTATGTCTCTCTGCTCACTTTTGTCTTTTATATCTCAAAAGAGATGGCCTTAAAACACGACCTAATCTTGTAGATTGAGTCCTGCCTCATTAACATAACTGCCTTTAATCGTGCCTCATTGATAGAGGTAGGCTTTACAACACATAGGAAGACCACATCAGATGACAAAATGGTGGGCAATCACACAATACTGGGAATCATGGTCTACCCAAATTGACACATATTTGGAGGGCAGGGAGGGGACACAATTCAATCCATAACAATACTGGAGAAACAGAAGTAAGTTGTTTTTTATGAGACTGTAGCAAAAAACAAAACAAAACAAAACAAAAAACTACATGTCTCAGAAGAAGGTCAAATCTCTCTGAAAATGTATTGGTCATATTCTTCAAACATTCTGTTTGTGGTAATCTTGGTGAAATCATTTCTAAAATAAATTAATGCTGTATTTCATTAAATGTAAAAACATTTAATAGCCATAACCTCAATTATTAACTTCCCAGTTTAAAAAAAAAAAGTTCTGATTATGAGTGTGAATGTTCCTATCTGTGTATTTTCAAAAGGATTGTTGACTGCCACAGAGTAAAGATGCAAGGGAAAGAAAATTCCTAAGGCAGTAAAACAGGCAGTTTTCTATAAGAAAATAAATTACTATTTTAGTTATTACATGTCAGTGAACTATGAAGTTCATGCTTTCAAACAAAGTCCATACATTTCAATAAAATTTGCAATGAAAAGAAAAACAGAGCATGTCATTACCAGTTTGACTTCTTTATATATCTCCTCTGTATTTCTTGGAAGGTTATTGAAACAAACAAAAAAAATCTTGAGAAGATTTGCAACTAAATAACCATAGGAAAGAAAATATGCTAAATAAAATGGTGCCTTAAACTGTTAAAAGCTCATCTGTATTGTCCAGGTTGATGTAAATGCGGTTCCTTAGAATTGAAATTTTTGGGTCATATAGCCAATAACTAGATAAGGTGATACCTTCCTTGTTAGCTTCAAAACATACTAGAGCTCCCATTCACATTTTGTAACATGTAACCAAGGACATGGTTAAGATTATTAATTTTATCAAGATGTTTCTTAGATTCCACAATGCCTTAGTTTTGAATGTTAAATCCATGTTTTGTTTTGTTTCCTTTGCTTTCATTTTTTGTGTGCAGAGAGTATAGATATGATTAACAATCTGTTTCGTGAGTTTATGTGTGTCCAATAAATTCTTAGTCAAATTCCCCTTTATAGTTCTAATCACCACTTACTTAGTGATTTGTTTCCTCCCTTAGGAAAAGGATATGAATAAGAAATTGTGAGTCTTAAATATTGTTCTGAATATATTTCAAATAAGATGTGTTTATTTTTTTCCTAGAAAGATAAATTTCACTTTAGTACAACCAATGGAATATGTTACACAACATTTCTGTGAGAAAATTTTGTACATAAATTGTGCCAGTTTGCTGTTTAAAATTGCCTCTAAAGAACAAAGGGACCTGCTTTCTGAACCTACCTTACTGAAGTAATAGAATTATAAATGAACCTCTCCTCAGCCAGTCATTTCTGCACTAAGAAAAGTTACAAAAGCTGTGGTCTCTTTGAAGTTCACCGATTACAAACAAAACTATCCCCATCAACTTCCCTAAAAATGGGAGTGTGTGTCAGGGGATCCAGATGGACTTCTAAAAAATACAGAACTCTTAAGATCAATGTACGTTTAGATATTACTGCATTGGTTCTAGAATCTATGTGATAATATCTAAAGTATTGTACCGGTTATTCCCTGTTGCCGTCCAGTTGGTTCTGACTCATAGTCAAGTCTCCAAGGAGTTTCCAAGGAGTGCCTGGTGAATTCGAACCGCTGACCTTTTGGTTAGCGGCTGTAGCTCTTAACCATTAAGCCACTACGGTTTCCAAAAAGTATTGTAGGATATCGTTTTCAGTAGAAAAAGAAAGGAACACGTGAATATCTTTCTGACTGGTATGTAGGTTCCTTGAGAACACTTTGCTCTTCTTAAAAGAACCCAAATTAGATCTTTTCTAAAAAAGGCAGTCACTCCTAGTTCTGACAAGCGCCATGTATAATAAGTAAGTAAATAATTATGAACTATAATTTTTATGTTGAATGAGCCTAAAGTAATCATTTGTGCGCCTTTCTGACTTATCAAACATAATGCTTAAAATGACCAGGGTTATCAGGGCAAGAGACTCAACTTAAGGATCCTTTGTGTGAATTTTAAAAGGTGTACCCCTCCGGAAGAAGTAATTAGGAAAAGGTGAAGGCTCTGGACAGAAAAAAAAAAAACTGCCGTTTCCTCCAGGGAGACGGAGCCTGTGGCAGTGCCTCAGCCTGTGCCTGGGTGCATGGCTTTGTTAGCTAAGTGCCAGCTGATTTTAGCCCCCACCCAGTCTGGGCCTGGTACCTTCCTGCAGGACATAATCTGAAGAGCCATTCTCAATGGCCCTGACTATCACCTATTCTCAGCTTCCTAAATTAATCATTCAGTTCACCAAGGAGCAGTAAGGGAGTGAACATTTATTTTTTGGATTGATAACAAGTAACAGTTTTATTTATTCCTATAAAATAATTACTGAAGAAGGGCTTAAACCATTGATACAAATTACAGCTTCAAAGAGAAGTCTTCCGAGTCCCTCTTTCTCAGTTACTTTATATTACTTCACCCTGTTTTTTTTTCTTTTTTTACATTCGCAATTCTAATTATTATCTAGAATGATTTTGATTATTTATAGTAAAACCTGTGAAAACCAGAACCTGTGTAAGGCAGAAATCTGTAAGAGAATGGTAACTCAAACATTTTTCACTAATAGAGAACGATAGAAAAGTGGTCAAAGGAGAAAAACTTGCGAGACCTGGAAAAACAAGGCAGTCCTGTCGAAGTCTGGTTCCCACAGGTTTCACTGTATTTATTTATTTCCGGTCTTCCAGTCTCTCTTACCTCCAACATAAGGCCTATGAGGACAAAGACAATCTCCATCCTTCCATCACTGAATTTCCATGTCCATCACAGTGTCCAGAAAATGAGGACACTCAATAGAGAATTGTGTTTTCCACCAATGCCCATCAAACGTTAAGTTCATTGAACCTGTATTTTTATTCATTTGTAGAAAGGAAAGGAAACAGGAAGAAAGGAAAGAAGGAAGGAGGGAGGGAGGGAGGAAAGAAGGAAGGAAGAAAAGAAAGAAAATGCTAATAAAACAAAAACTTTATAACCCTCTAGGGTCACTATGAGTTGGAATTGACTCAGTGGCAACAGATTTTAATAGTTGGTGAGACAGTTAAGTAAACTGATGTTTACAACACTAGTGGAAGGGCTAAGACCGAAAAATGCAGCAGGTGTTGGGAGAAGTGGGAGGGGCATTTAGAGCCCTAAAAGTCTCTCCTCACCTTCAAACTGGGGATGAGTTAGTCAAATAGTTTTCTGATGGGATGATAAAAACCTGAGCTAAAATTTAAAGGTCAAGAGGCTTAGCAGAAAAAGGTATTTAATGCATAGATTGAAAAGAGTTATGTGAATGTTTTCATTACTATTTTTAGTATTATTGTTGATATTATTACTATTCAGCTCCTTAAAGAAATCAGGAACAACAATTATTTAATGAAATAGCTCTAGCTGAGCCCTGAAAAGCTAGTGGAAAAACTGTGAAACTCAACAACATTAAGTTGAGCTAGGGTAAATGTGCTGAAAGAAGTAATCACATTAAAAAAAAAAAAATCACATAGCCCCAATTTATTCACCCTTTTATTACAAATTATTCCATACAGTCCCCAGGGTGACACACCAGATTTAAGGACATTAGTATGCACAAATATCTCCTTACAAGTTTCCCTGAACTCTGTAATGAAGGAATGAATTCGGATGCAGTTAATGGCAACCACTTTTGCAGCGATAAATATGAAATCTGCAAGTTCATGAACATCAAATAAGTACTCGGTTCCTCCTCCATCCCCTAATCACACCTTATGAGACAGAAAAAAAATTACCTGAGAATTTTTCCACTTACTTTTTATTTCCTTAATTTCTTTCCTGGCCTAGTGCACTTCAGGATCAAAAGTTGTTTAGAAGTCATTTTGGCTCCCCATCAGTGTTTTCTTTCAGAGAAAGAAAAACCTTCAGAGAGAAGGCTTAAGGTATCCTTCCCTAAGTTCGCTGATGTGGGCCACTCTCAAGTATAATAAAGTAAGAAAATATTTACAAATTAATGTTTTGTACTGAATGAATTTGCTAGTCTTCATAATGCTTGGAAACCCTGTTGGTGTAGTGGGTAAGAGTTAAGTTTTTTTTTTGGGGGGGTGTTTCCATACCACTTATCGCCATCTGATACATTATACATAGATATAAAGTGAGCTTCACTGGGGAGAGGGATTTTTATGTTTCTTTTATTTTTGTTTCTTCCCTTTAGTGATTCCCCAGTGCCTACCATGGTTTCTGACACATATTAGGATTTTAGTGCTTATGAGGTGGCTAAATAAAAGAGACGGAAACTAGCAATCATTTATAACATTGCTTTTTTTGGTAATATGTATTCAGATTTTGAAATGATTAGAGGAGTTTGGGAAATTCACATGCATATAAGCTGGGAATTTCTTGGATGTTTTTCTTAGAGATTCTGACTGTGTTGCTAATAAAAGCCCTACTGGGCATAAGTAACTTGATTGCTCTTATTAGTTTTAAAGTTATTACATAATTGCATATTAAGAATAGTTACAAAGTTACTGTTGTTAATATAATTAATATTTAGGTAATATAAGTCGACAATAAGAAAGTTAATAATTTTTTTAAAAAAGACAGAAAGAAGGGAAGAGAGAAGAAAATACAATTAAAATCATCTTTTATTATTTCCTCTCAATGATAACATTTTCCTATTATTTAAGATAATTCTGATGCATTTATGTACAAAAAATGGTCTTATTTTACATATATTTTAAATGTTCTGTTTTAACTCAATAATATATTTTATTCATTTTCCGTGTCACAAAATGTAATTATACAGTATGGTATTAATGGCTTTATACTACTCCAACATATGAAAATAACTTCCTATCATACAATTATTATGAACAATGATTTAATGAAACTTTTGTGGCAAACTCTTATATCTTTATGTTCTTACAATAAATTCTTAGAATTCAAATTACTGGGTCATGGTATGTACATAATTTAATATTTTCCTTTATTTATTATTAAAATTTTTTTCTTTATTATTAAAGATTTTTAAAGATCAAGTTGTTTAAAACAAACAAAAAATTATCTATTTGGAAATAATGAAGAGAGCAACAGCTGCTCAAATAATATTTCATAGATTCGCAGACTTGATAGTATTAATTATTTTCAGTCAGCAAGTGATAAGTAAATTTAAGTGAATATATATATATAGGTTAAGTATAAATTTAGGTTCTATCACAGTATATAATGGTGCTTTACTGAGGATATGACTATGTGTTATTTATTTACATGGTATAAGCCTCTGAGAGTAACTTACTGTCATGAAATTTATGGCTTTAGTTATCACAGCTAATTACAGAAGGAGAAAGTAGAACAAATTTTCCCTGGTTACTCAAGGAAGTTGTTTAGCCTTTCAGAATTCAGTACAAGAGAAGAACTGGGGTGGATGCTTGCATGAGGTGGTAGTAGTAATTGTCTATTTAAAAACAGTCATTGATAATAAGAATGTTTTACTGTATCCTTTTGCAAAATAACATATAATGCCATACCCTAAGCTTTTCATTTTTATGTATTTTGTCACTTTCTCTGATGGTCTATTTTCCAAAGATTTGATTAAAGCTAAGCATATAAAGGAAAAATAAAACAAAATACAAACCTCTCATAATATATTTTTTCTCCCATTTTTAGCCATTATAATATTGCACAATACATTTTTTAAATTTTCATGACCTTCTCTAAAGCAAGTAATGATGTGCAATTTACCTAAATGTATAACTGTAGATTTAATTTCAAGAAAAACAGTAACATATTAATCTCAGCTGTCTGAAGAAGCACAAGACTGAGTTTTTAAAAACATATTGCCACACATCTTGCCTCCATTCCCAGTGCATCTATCTCAGAAATGTTCACCTGTTCCTAACCTATAAGGACTAGGAGCTATAAGAAAAATATTGCAAGAAAATACAATATTTTATAGTACAATAGATTGCAGGAAACGGTTGTCTCAGAATCTGCATTCATTCAAGGAAGTGGTTTTTCCTCTTGTAGCTAGGAGACAACTTAATTTGTATGTGTGGATTTTTATCTACGGTCTGTTAAAATGGATTGATCTCTAGAGCAGCATCCATCAAGCCCATTATGAAGCATCTTCAGAAGATAGTGGTGGTTGGTGATAGGCAGTGACTGGTGGCAACAAGTGGTAGAACGTGTTGGTGGACAGTGGTGGCTACTGGCGTAGAATGAATAACAGCAAGAGGCTGGTAAGCCCCACCTTATGAAACAAAAGTGTAAGGCAGAAGCCCAACAGAGGCTTTCTATTATTTACTATCTCAGAAAGCAGTAGAGAACTGTACAGGTCAGGTTTTGTTATTACTGTGTATATTATAATCATTGCTATATACTTATGTTCATAATTTATGTAACTTAACATCTTAATGCCCGCAGTTTCTGTAACGCAATCCTTAAAATAAAAAGGACCTTTGTGTGCGTGTGTTTTCTTTTTTGTTTGTTTGTTTCTAGGGTCCACAAAGAAAGGGATTATGTAAATGGTAATCTAAAGACAGAATCTCATTTCACAGCCAGGCATGTGGGAGAGACCTAAGGAATCAAGGGAGTAACTGGGCATCAGCAAGAGAGAAAAACAAAATCATTCTTTGATGTCTATAGCAAGGATGAAAGTGGAATAAAGGCAGCTCTCCTGGGCCTACGAAGGGTGCTATGCAAAAAAAAAGTGCAATCAGCTACCAGAAAATGGTTTTCAGAATACTCTTTAGAAGCAAGTATAGTGAAACTTCATCTTGCTTACTTTAGACAGACACATCTTCAGAAAAATACAATCCTTAGAAAAGGACAGAAGTAGAGGGTCAGTGATAATGACGGAAACCTTTGATGAGATGGAATGATACGATACCCATACCAATGAGCTCAAACATACCAACACTCATGAAGATGATGCAGGACTGGGCAATGTTTGATTCTGTTACATATAAACTTGCATGAGTTGGAGCCAACTCAACAGCAACTAACAAAAACCAGAAAGTGCGGGACTCTTCCCTTGCAGGTGGGCCCATTACTGCAGAGGCTATGTACATTAGGCCCCATCTAGGACTAAATAACATTTTCACTTTCACAAACCTTATCAAAAATTGCAATGTGGTAATCATTAATCTAAATGATTGTTCTTGTGAAAAGGCTGAAGGAAATTAAAGTATCAGGAATTTAAAATTAAATGGCATCCAAAACTTTCATGATGGACTCATTGTTAAGAAACAATAATTTCTAAAACATCTCTAATCATCCTGATGAAAAAGAGGGGGTTGGAGTTGAGAGTTCAGAGATACAGTGACTAAGACTCCATGATAATGGAGAGTTGGTGGCAACAAGAAAAGAAATTTGCATATCAAAGTTTGGCTTAATAAGTAAGTAACCCAATATTCTACTCCTTGGAGGGAGTTGACACTAGAACACTGATGAAAACTCATCTTTAAAGTGAGAATAATATTATCTGCTTAGTGTTTATTTTCAAACGAATACTACAACTTCTCTATGGGGCCTATGTTGGATCATGCTGCAACATAAAGAAAGCAAAAATCCTCACAACTGGACCAGTAAGCAATCTCATGATAAATGGAGAAAAGATTGAAGTTGTCAAGGATTTCATTTTACTTGGATCACAATCAAAGACCATGGATGCAATGGTCAGGAAATCAAATGATGTATTGCATTGGGTAAATGTGCTGCAAAAGATGTCTTTAGAGTATTAAAAAGCAAAGATGTCACTTTGAGGACTAAGGTATGCGTGATGCAAGCCATAGTGTTTTCAATCACCTTATATGCATGGAAAAGCTGGACAATAAATAAGGAAGACTGAAGAAGAATTGATGCCTTTGAATTATGGTGTTTGTGAAGAATATTGAATATACCATGAGCTGCCAGAAGAATGAACAAGTCCTTCTTGGAAGAAATACAGCCAGAATGCTCTTTAGAAGTGAGGATGGCAAGACTTCATCTCACGTACTTTGGACATGTTATCAGGAGGGACCTACCAAAGGACATCATGCTTGGTAAAGTGGACCCTCAACAAGATGGGTTGACACAGTGGCTGCAACAATGGACTCAAACATAGCAACGATTGTGAAGATGGCACGGAGCTGGGCAGTGTTTCATTCTGTGGGGTTGTTCTGTTTCATTTGCTATAGGTCAGAACCAACTTGAAGGCGCTTAACAAGAGCATACAGCCAGGAACTTTTTTTTTCTTTGCTGTTTTTGTTTGCAAGTTCTGAACTCCTTTGTTATGGGTTGGTAAATTTAGATCTCCATTTTAGGATCCAGTTATTTAATATCTAATGAAGTATTAAAAGCCTAAAACTACTGATTAAAGTTTTAAACATTTAGAAAGATTTAGGTATCTAATAGTTTCTAAACTATAGTATTACTTCATTTTTCCTCTCTGAGCTGTATTTTTGTTTGTTTGTTTTGTTTTTCCCTAGAACTCCTCCAGTTAAAAAATTAGTTTATGCCTACTCACTGCCAGTCTGAAAACATGTTTTAATTTAGAGGTAACACAGGATGTGTGCAAATGTCAACAAGACACCATTTGCTTTATAGGGAAACATATATCTTTCCGCTCTAGTTATTTTGATTTAGATGTCTCTCATATTACCGTTTTGGTGGTTTGTCTTATTCTACCTCATGGAAACCACACATGTAATAGAACAACCATATAATTTATTGTGGCAAATGTTACTTAACTAGATTACAACATTCTACTTTGAGATTTATAAACATTCTTAAATTAAAGCAGTTCATTATTTTAGTTGCCTAAGGTGATGAATTTTTGCCAGAACTCTAAGACAGTTGGTAGATAACTTTCTTTTCTTTATAAACATAAACAGTTCACTGTTTCAATAAAGGGTCTTTTTCTTAAGAATCATACACTCCTGCTTATGTTCTGATTCTGCATTTAAAAATACAAAATAAGCAAAGCCAGCAAAGCAGTACTGGGTCTACTGAGAATTTTATTAAATTTTAAAAATTTTAGTTATAATACTGAAATCCTAAAATAAAATTCATTTGCTTTTTTGAAGTTGTTGTCATTGTTGAAATAAAAATTTAGGGGAAAAGAATTTTCTAAATGAAATACCTTTTATAAAAAAAAAAAACTGTTAATATTCCATTGCCTGTCAAACTAAATGCTGTTTCTACTAAATAGCCATGAGTATTTTGTTGTCTGTGTTGACTTATTTTAAAGCACTGTATTTTATTAGAGCTAACAATAAGCCATCTCTATTAAAAATTTTTTTTCAAACTTTTAAAATATTTTAATACCAACTAAATGGTTTATGATCTTAAAGAATGTAGACTCAAGTAAATTGCTATACCAAAAAACAAACAAACCCATTGCTGTCAAGTCGATTCCGACTCATAGTGACCCTAAAGGACAGAATAAAGTTGCCCCATAGGGTTCCCAAGGGATGCCTGGTGGATTTGAATCACTGACCTTTTGGTTAGCAGGCATAGCTCTTAACCACTATGCCACCAGGGTTTCCAAAAAAAAAAAAAAAAATTGCTATCTTAGCAGCAAATTATTGTAATTTTATAAAGATTGCTTTTAATGATGTACTTGCTTTGTCAGACCAAACGTAGGTAGTTATTACAATCTATCAAATGAAATAATTATGGCTGTTGGAAAATAAGTAAATGGTTTCCTCTAAGTTGATTATTTCCTATTTAGAAGAAATCATCTGTTTAATCCCAACATTCTTAAGTCATTATCAATATGACCCATATTTATTTCCTAACTGATAAGAATATTAGGCAGGCTGGTAATTTAGCTCCTAAATGTAATGAGTTTTTCTTGCATTCTTTCACTGTCATGGTTTGATTACAAAACTCTGTTCTCCATTTCCTCTTTGGACGTTCACATCTCTTCCTTAGGTCATTCCTAGATCTCATTCTGCTTAGAGAACATTTTGACTCAGATGTGTAGATTCTTCTCTGATCTTTACTTTGAACTTCCCACTGACTGTGGCTAATACTTCCATATCTTTACTCTCCGTGCTGGAAATCTGTCATATCTATCTCCTCACAGCCTTTCATTCAGTCTCACTCTGCTTGTATTGATTGTCTTCTTGGTCCATTGACTGATATCTTTTTATATGGTGTCAGAAAAATATAATGTTTCTTACTGTAGAACTTGCACTAGACATAAAGCCTATAGATCTGATTTCCAATCACTGCATCCATTAAACTCTAGTTGGAAGATTATATTCTTTTCCAGGAATTTAGAATGTTTCCTGCTAAAAGGACAACCTGAAATAGGTCGTCTTTAAAATTTTCACCACTTTAAATATGCTGAGTCTACAAATACTAATAGGCTTCTATGTAGTCCTGCTTCCTCAAGGCCAATGTAATGTAATTAAAACAATCTGTGTTTTGGACCACCTTGACTATTTTATAGGAGTTCCTTGGGAAAATTCTTTAAATAGAGTTTTAGAACTGCCTCCTGGTCCCCACTTTATAACTATTTTTTCCTTCCACTGGGCATGGATTTGGCTAATACTTTTTAACAATATTCTTTTGAGCTCTGCCAATGTCACTGTGTACCATAAAGGTTGTGTACCTCTGTTAGCTTTCACTTTGGAAATATCCCTGATCTTTGTTTAGTAAGGCATAAAACGCATATTACAACATGAGAAGAACCATTCTTCAGCTACATAAGTATTTGCAAAGCTTAGTGATATTTTTACAGGCACAAATAGGTTCTAATACAGGGAAGAAAACGAGTTTGAAGAAAATATCCTCTTTTTCCTGGTGGTAATAACCTGAAAACCAGTTCAGCTTTCTACTTGGCTGCACTAGAAAAATAAACACCATAAAACACCCATATAATCTCAGATGACAATAAACTGTCAACCTAAATTAAAATACCATCAACAGATTCAGTGTGTTGAAAAAAAAAAGTAAATATAAGGAGCAGAGCCACTTGGGGGTATACTGAGATTTCACTTGTTTGGGCTATTTTCATCAGGCTTGTCACCCTTAGTGGTAGCAGGAAGCAACTTTTAAATCTAGGGTGTGTACTATCGTATACATTTAGGGATATCCCATAAAGTTTTCTTAATTGAGATACTTTTCCTTTAGATCTCAGTTCTCAAAATTTTTTAATTTAGTAATTCAGCCATAACAATGTAGTTTGTAGACTCTGTGTGCATTTAGAACATATTTGGACTCAGGAAGAAGCATTTTACTTGTGAAAATACTACATGTTTAATAAAATATGCCCTGGAAACAGATTAATAAACCATTCTATCTTTGCTTATAGTTATATTACCTTCAAAAACCTATCAGAACATTCTAAACTTTTCATAGCTTAGCTGGTATATGAATACCTAATGACATGTAGAATGATTTATCAACTTTTGAAACATAGTTATTGACAATAAAATTGTTAGGTGTTGTCAACTTGGTTCCAACTCATAGTGACTACATGTACAACAGAATGACACACTGTCCAGTCCTGTGCCATCCTCACAATCATTGCTGTGCTTGAGCCCATTGTCGTAGCCACTGTGTCAACCCATCTCGCTGAGGGTCTTCCTCTTTTTTCCTGACCCTCTGCTTTCAGTTGGCGTAGTGGTTAAGTGTTATGGCTGTTAACCAAAAGGTCGGCAGTTCGAATCCACCAGGAGTTCCTTGGAAACTCTATGAGGCAGTTCTACTCTGACTTATAGGGTCACTATGAGGAGTCAGAATCAACTCAATGGCAACGGGTTTGGTTTTTTTTTTTTTTTTGGTTCTACTTTCAGTTATTTATTCAAAGATTCTGGATACAAATCTGACTAAATGATTATTGGCATCAAAAAGGTTAATGTCTATAAGAGAAATAAACATAAAGCAAATAATTACAAAGAGTATGATAAAGACTTAAAAGAAAATAAATTTCAAAAAAATACTGTAGTTGAACAATGATAAAAAGTTGCATTTAATTTTGTTGGGGAAAATCAGAGCAGTAACATTTGAGTTGTGTCTTGAAGAAGTGAATTCTATTTTACTTAAAAACTTTTTTAAATGTATTGTTTGGAAAGGCTTGTATCTTTTCAGAGATGCTTATTACAGTCTTTTTATGAAAAGGGACTTTTAACGTAACATCCCTGTAAATAGCTAAACCTTTCAAAACAGCACCATCTAATTCTTTCTAAATAGCTTCTACCCTGAAAAAAAGTTTCTCAAGATTCGACAACATATTCATGAAGCAGCATGTGTTTATTTCAAGGTCTGTCATTCTTAAGAGGTACAGGTCCAAGCCTGCTTTTTTGTGACAGCTAATAATATCCCTGAATTGAAAAGAACTATTATTTTTATATTAAGTATGCCTTGTCCCTGTTTGGAGAATTCAGGCTCAAGCTTTGGGAGTCTTATTTTATGAGCAGGCTCAACTTTTAGTAATCAAAGGCAATTTAGCTGCAGAGCAACTGAAATAGCAGTGGTTTTCCTTAAACCTACTGTTGACGCCTCAGGAAAGGAGAATGAGACAGTTTCTAATTTGAAGAGGATGTGGGCGGTGGGCAGAAGTGCCAGTGTGAACGGATGGGGTTTAGGAGAGCTCTTGTGAAAATTGCATGTACACCACACAGCGCTTAGTAAGAGATCCAGTTGAGGGAGTAGAAGGTTTGACTTGAAGAAGAGACCAAAGATCAGGGTAATGATAACCTTGGCTCCTGGTAGCAATCAATCTTCACAAGGGATAATCTTCAGGAAAACTCAACTGGCCAAGTTTCCTGGGAAAAGTGTTGGTAATTCCTTCAAGTATTTAGGCATCCAGGCTGGGGAGCCCTGGTCTGAATCAGTGAGAGAGTTTCAATTGGGTAGAAACATAAATAAAATGATGATCTAGTCCCTGGTGGCTGCCTCGGCAATCCCATTTGTTCAAAAGCTCTTTAAAGTTCATTGACATTATAAAACACCGAAGGCTAATTCACTTAATTCATTTTAAACTTGAAAGAAAAGAAGGGTGGGGGGACTATTTGAGCACCTTCATCTCAATGGGGAGTTGTAAATCAGTCTAGCACTTTAAACATGAAAGAAACTTATTTCACTGCAGAAAAAATCTCTTAATTTTGTGGTTCTGTGGATGAAAGACCTTTCCATAGAAACTGAAAAGAATACTGTAATAGAGCCGCTGGTACAGAAACATATGAACATAATTCTTTCATATGGCTTTTTTAATGTACCAATAAAATTGGGCACATTTTTGACTACCTTTTAACCAACAGGGTTGCAAATGTGAATAATTTGAAAGTCTTCATGATGTAGTCCTCATGATCCTTAAAGGTAATAAAGGAGTAGGTTTCAGTGAAAATGATCTTAATAACTCAGGTTTAAAAATTGGACTGAACGTGATGAGACTGCATGGATGGCAAAGGATTCTTAGCAAGATGTAACAGGGTAGAATTAGTATCAAGGCGATTATTTTAGCAGTGTGTTCATTTTCTTTTTGTAAATTAAGGCCTTCATCACTAGTAGGCAAATTTAATCATAAAGCAATGCCCTTGATATTTAGACTTAGTAACACTGGCAGTGCACGGTAGAGGAAAACTCTTCGCGCATGGGTTCTTTCTTCACAAAGAAAGTTCCCTATAGCTTTTTATTTGTTTTTGATTTTTCATCTCAACAAAGGGATGGAGATCTGGCTTTTTAAAATAAGTGCTTGGAAAAGAGCCACAGACAGATGTCAACAAGCCTAGGCCTGCTGTCTCATCCACCAAAGCAATGAATTTATTTGCTTTTCCTTTGTATTGAACAATATCTGTGGAAATAGACCTCAGGTTCATGTGAAATAGAGACCTGAGCTGGATAGTTAATCAGTATTCTGAGCTATGCCTAGGAATGTTCTTATTGTATTACACTGAGCCCAAGTACACAACAGAAAAAAGTATAGAAGAATGAGTTGATGACTATGGGTGTGGATGGCAGTTTCATGTTGGTGGGCCAAGACTGGTCTGATGAAATGCTTCATTGAAGTGTTCTCTTCCAAACAGCATGCTCTGTATAATGAAGAAAGCTTCAGACAAAATCTTATATAAATAACATTAACCTAAGAATACTCAAAAGTTCTTTAGATTTAGGTTCTTGTAGTATTTTCTTTTTCCTGAAAAAGAGAAAGATCCTCAATGAAATGGATTGACACAGTGGCTGCAACAATGGGCTCAAAAATAGCAATGATTGCAAGAAGAGCACAGGACTGAGTAGTGTTTATTTTATTGTACATAAGGTGACTGTGAGTTGGAACTGATCCAGTAGCACCAAACAACAATAGCATTAACTATTTAAAAATCTATTTCTAGTATGAGGCTGTGAGCTCCTTGAGCATAAAAATTAAGACTTATTTACGTTTGTATTTCCAATATTTAACACAACTTGGTACACACGCTGCTCAACAAAAAGTGATCTTTATATAGGGTCGTTATGAGTTGGAATCAACTTGATGGCAACAGGTTTGTTGTTGTTGTTTTTAATATAAATAGGACATGGTCTTGGTGATAGAAATGATGCTAGAGATTGCATGACAGAATTTTGCAACACAAATGGCTTCTTCATTACAAATACTTTTTTTACTGATGTAACGGTGACTATATACATGGACCTTGCCAGATGGAATATGCAGGAATCAAATCAACTACATCTGTGGGAAGAGACAATGGAAAATCTCAATACCATCAGTCAGGACAAGGCCATGGGCCAACTGCAGATCAGACCATCAATTGCTCATATGTAAGTTCAAGTTCAAAATGAAGAAAATAAGAACAAGTCCACAAGACCCAAAGTACCACCTTGGGTATATCCCATCCAAATTTAGAGACCATCTCAAGAATAGATTTGATGCATTGAACACTAATGACTGAAGACCAGAAAGTTGTGGAATGACATCAAGGACATCATACATAAAGAAAGCAAGAGGTCATTAAAAAGACAGGAAAGAAAGAAAAGACTAAAATAGACGTTAGAAGAAACTCTGAAACTTGCTCTTGAATGTCAAGTAGTTAAAGTAAAAGGAAGAAATGACAAAGTAAAAGAGTTGAACAGAACATTTTGAAGAGCAGCTTGAGAAAACAAAGTATTATAATGACATGTGCAAACACCTGGAGATGGAAAACCAAAAGGACAGAAGATGCTCAGCATTTCTCAAGCTGAAAGAACTGAAGAAAAAAATCAAGCCTCGAGTTGCAATAGTGGAGAATTCTACAGGGAAAATATACAACAACTAGGGAAACATCAAAAGAAGATGGAAGGAATACACAGAGTCATCATACAAAAAAGAATTGGTCAATGTCCAACCACTTCATTAGGTACAATACAAGCAGGAACCAATGCTACTGAAGGAAGAAGTCCAAGCTGCACTGAAGGCATTAGCAAAAAACAAATCTCCAGAAATTGACAGAATACTGATTGAGATGTTTCAACAAATGGATGCACCACTGTAGGTACTCACTTGTCTATGCCAAGAAATTTGGAAAACAGCTATCTGGCCAGCCAACTGGAAGAGATCTGTATTTATGCCTATTCCCAAGAAAGGTGACTCACTAAATGCGAAAATTATCAGACAATATCATTAATATCACTTGTAAGTAAAATTTTGCTGAAGATCGTTCAAAAGCAGCTGCAGCAGTATGTCGACAGGGAGCTGCCAGAAATTCTAGCTGGATTCAGAAGAGGACATGGAACCAGGCATATTGTTGCTGATGTCAGATGAATTCTGGCTGAAAGCAGAGAATACCAGGAAGTTGTTTACCTGTGTTTTATTGACAATGCTAAGGCATTCGACTGTGTGGATCATAACAAATTATGGGTAACATTGCAAAGAGTGGGAATTCCAGAACACTTAATTGTGCTCATGAGGAAAGTGTACATAAATCAAAAGGTAGTCATTCAAACAGAACAAGGGCTTACTGTGTGATTTAAAGTCAGGAAAGGTGTGCATCAAGGTTGTATCCTTTCACCATACCTATTCAATTTGTATACTGAGCAAATAATCCAAGAAGCTGGAGTATATGAAAAAGGGCAGGGCATCAGAATCGGAGGAAGACTCATTAATGACTTAAATTATGCAAATGACAAAACCTTGGTTGCGAAAAGCAAAGAGAACTTGAAGCATTTACTGATGGAGATCAAAGACCACAGCCTTCCATATGGATTCCACCTCTACATAAAAAAAGAAAAATCCTCACAACTGGACAAATACACAGCATGATAAATGGAGAAAAGATTGAAATTTGTAAGAATTTCATTTTACTTGGATCCACAATCAAGACCTGTGGAAGCAGCTGTCAAGAAATCAAAAGATGCGTTGAATTGGGCAAATCTGCTGCAAAAGACCTTTTTAAAGTGTTGAAAAGCAAAGATGTCACCTTGAAGCCTAAGGTGTGCCCGATCCAAGCCATGGTGATTTCAATTGCCTCCTAAGCATGCGAAAGCTGAACAATGAATAAGGAAGACTGAAGAAGAATTGACGCCTTTGAGTTGCGGTGTTAGAGAAGAATATTGAATACACTGTGGTCTGCCAAAAGAAGGAAAAAATCTGCCTTCAAAGAAGTACATCCAGAATGCTCCTTAGAAGCAAAGATGTTGAGACTACATCTCACTTACTTTGGACAGCTTGTCAAGAGGGATCAGTCCCTAGAGAAGGACATCAAGCTTGGTAAAGTAGAGGGTCAGTGAAAAAGAAGAAGGCCCTCAATGAGATGAATTGACACAGTGGCTGCAACAATGGTCTTAAGCATAACAATGATTGTGAGGACAACGCAGGACTGGGCAGTGTTTCACTCTGTTGTACCTAGGGTCGTAATGAGTTGGAAATGACTAGATGTCACCTAACAACAACAATAAGAAGTCCTGTGTTTGTTTAATAATTGATTTGAGTCTTGAAGGACTGAAAAATATTTATTGTTTTATACCATTCTAAGTTAAGCACCAACTTCCATTATTTTTGAAAAGTCCCCCAGTCTCTCCAGTCAGGGTCAATTAGAAAACCTTGTATTAAATCTTTAGTTAAAGAGAGAGCTGGAGCCAAGATGATGGAGTAGTCAGATGCTTCCCGTGGTACATATTAAAACAAAAACAAAAAAACAAAGACCCCCCAAAATCAAGTGAATTGATTATAAATGACAATCTTGGAGCACTGAACATCAAAGACAAAGTTGAGGAGTCAGACCGAGCACCACGGGCAGAGAGAGACAGTTTAGAAGAGTGAGGATTTGCCAGACCTGACCTGGCTGGCACGATGCAGTCTGGATTGGTCAGTGAGCATGGATTGAGGCAAGGAGTACTGCTCAGGATGTGTTTTCCACACAGGAGAAACTGACTGGCAGTGTCTGCACAAGCTTCCAGAAACAGGGAAAAGTGGCACTTGATCTGTGAAAGTTAAGTGCAAATGTCCAACCTACTGTGAGGGATCAAAAAAACCTTCCCTCTCTCGGAAGCACCTCTCTTCTCTTCACCAGCCACTTTCCTGCTCTTTTCTGGTTCTGGTCCTGCTTCACCCATTACCACACTCTCTGGACCAAAAGTGGGACCTGTTGTGTGCTGTAAACCATTCTCCTAGATCTGGAGAGGGAACTAATTAACAAAGAACAAACAGGAAAATTAATCTGTCAACTCCCTTGTGCTGGGACCTCATGGCAGGCACAGTCCTATTGCCCAGGCACAGGCATAATGGGTCCATGAACTTTGAATGCCCTTTACCCCTGCCTAAACC
Source organism: Loxodonta africana (assembly GCF_030014295.1). Lineage (NCBI taxonomy): Eukaryota > Metazoa > Chordata > Mammalia > Proboscidea > Elephantidae > Loxodonta > Loxodonta africana. The sequence goes on from NC_087345.1 coordinate 48,319,641, forward strand.
TGTGTGGGCCCATATCAACAGCATAGGCCATCATTAGCATAGCACAACGGGGTATATACTTGAAGCCTATTTTAAACTGCAATAGGGAAGAGGGAGTAGCAGATTCATAACATAAGATACCATAACATATGACACCCTCTTGCTCATTAATTACCCACATCAATTATCCACATCAGAGGCCTGAGGACTGGTGGCTCCACTCACTCCAACTAGCCACCCATGACAGGGATCCAAAAAATCTGTGCTCCTCAGTGCTTACAGGCAACAGCATTGGGTACCCAAAGCCTGGCTTCAAAACCCACCCACCTACATGCTGTAGGAAATAGGCACTCACCTTGCAGTCAAGCATTCAGGGACAACTGACAGTCCCTCTATCTTACGCAGCACATAACCCACTACTGTGACTGCTTCAATCACCCCTACATAGCCCTGCTCATCTAGGACTGTAGGTGAGGGCTTCCACCACACACTTGGTGATCAACAGCCTGGACCCCTGAGCTGAATCCACACAGGAAAAGTAAACAGACTTCTGGGCTCATAGACATATTAACAGCTCTAACCATCTGATGACAGGATGTGGGTGCTTCAAAGATGCCAATAATCAAAGTAGCTCACATAACCAGCCTATTTGGGCACATCAAAACAAAACAAAACAAGAAACTAGGACACATTAACCAAACATTAAATAATAATAATAACTTATTTATGGCTCAAAGACATCATTCAATATAAATCACATGAAAAGGCAGACCTAGATGGCTTCAGCAAGCAACCAAAACAAAGAACCAGGAAACCTCTCAGAGGAAGAGAATTTCTTGGAATTACTGCAGGTAGAATTCAAAAGATTAATATACAGAGCTCTTCAAGAGATCAGTAAGGAGATCAATTAAAATGCAGACCAAGACAAGGAACACACAGACAAAGCAACAGAGTAACTTAAGAAGGTTATACAAGAGCATGATGATAAATTTAACAGGCTGCAAGAATCCATACAGAGACAGCAAATAGAAATCCAAAAGATTAACAATAAAATTTCAGAATGAGACAACTCAATAGAAAGTCAGAGGAACAGAATTGAGGCAATGGAAGTCAGAATTAGTGACATTGAAGATAAAGCACTTGAAACCAACTTATTTGAGGAAAAATCAGATAAAAGAATTAAAAAAAATAAAGAAACCCTAAGAATTTTGAGGTACTCTATCAAGAGGAATAACCTATGAGTGATTAAAGTACCAGAACTGGGGGATAACAGAAAATACAGAGAGAATTGTTGAAGATTTGCTGGCAGAAAAATTCCCTAATATCATGAAAGATGAGAAGATAGTTATCCAAGATGCTCACTGAACCGCACACAAGGTAGCCACCAAAAGAAAGTCACCAAGACATATTATAATTAAACTTGCCAAAGCCAAAGATAAAGAATTTTAAGAGCAGCTAGGGATAAATGAAATGTCATCTACAAAGGAGAGTCAATAAGACTAAGTTCTGACTACTCAGCAGAAACCATGCAGGCAAGAAGGCAATGGGATGACCTATAGAAGCCATGCAGGAAAAAAATTGCCAGCCAAGACTTATATATCCAGCGTAACAGTCTCTCAAATATAATGTCAAAATTAGGGCATTTTCCAATAAATAGAAGTTTAGGGAATTTGTAAAGACCAAACCAAAATTACAAGAAATACTAAGGGGGGAGTCCTCCGGTTAGAGAATCAATGATATCAGATAACAACCCAAGACAAGAACATAGGACAGAACAACCAGATATTAATCCAGATAGGGAAGTCACAAAAATAAGTCAAAGCTAAAACACTGACAACAGGGAAACAGAGACATTCATATGTAAAAGATGACAACATTAAAACAAAAAAGAGGGACTAAATAATGTAGTCACAGAATTTTCATATGGAGAAGAAGTCAAGGTGATATCAACTATAAAAGATTGGTTTAAACTTAAAAAAATAGAAGTAAATTTTAAGGTAATCACAAAAGAAACTAACAATCGTACACATCAAAATAAAAAAGAAGAAAACATAGAGACTCAGCAAATACAAAATCAACAAAGAAAAAGATGAAAAGAAAATACATAAAGAAAAATGACAGCACAGAAAATTAAGTGGAACAAAGAAACTGTCAACAACACCCACAAAAAAATACATCAAATGACAGCACTAAACTAACACCTATCAATAATTACACTGTAAATGAACTAAATGCATCAATAAAGAGACAGAGAGTGGCAGAATGTATTTTAAAAAACTATCTGTGTATATGCTGCCAATAAGAGACACACCTTAGACTCAAAGACACAAACAAACTAAAACTTGAAGAATGGACAAAAACATATCAAGCAAACAAAAATCCAAAAAGAGAAGAGCAGGAGTGGCAATATCAATCTCTGACAAAATAGACTTCAAAGCAAAATGCATCACAAAGGATAAGGAAAGACACTATATAATGATTAAAGGGTCAATACATTAGGAGGATATTACCATAATAAATATTTACGCAGCCAATGATAGGGCTCCAAAATACATAAAACAAACTCTATCAGCATTGAAAAGAGACATAACAGCTCCACAATAATAGGAGACTTCAACACACCACTTTCAGTGAAGGACAGAACATTTAGAAACTCAGTAAAGACATGGAAGATCTAAATGCCACAATCAACGAACTTGATCTCATAGACATATGCAGAACATTCCACCCAACGGTAACCAGGTATACTTTCTTTTCCAACGCACATGGAAAATTCTTCAGAACAGACCACATATTAGGCCACAAAGCAAGTCTTTTATCAAAACCCAAAACATTGAAATATTGCAAAGCATCTTTTCTGATCATAAAGCTATAAAAGTAGAACTCAATAACAGAAAAAGCAAGAAAAAAAATTAAGTACTTGGAAACTGAACAACACTTTGCTCAAAAACTACTACTTTATAGAAGGAATCAAAGACAGAATAAAGAATTTTATAGAATCAAATAAGAATGAAAACACATCCTACCAGAATCTTTGGGACACAGAAAAAGCAGTGCTCAGAGGTCAATTTATAGTAATAAATGCACACTTCCAAAAAGAAGAAGGAACAAAATCAAAACATTAACCCTACAACTTGAACAAATAAAAAGAGAGCAGCAAAAGGAGCCAATGGCACCATAAGAAAGGAAATAATAAAAATTAGAGCAGAAATAAATGAAATACAGAACAGAAAAAAAAAATGAAAGAGTTAACAAGACTGAGAGCTTGTTCTTTGAAAAGATCAACAAAATCAATTAATCATTGGACACACTGACCAAAAAAAAAAAAAAGAACAACTCATAACAGAATACCATGAAAAATTATACTCCAACTAATTTGAAAACCTAAAAGAAATGGGCAAATTTCTAGAAACACACTACCTACCTAAACTAACACAAACTGAGGTCAAAAAACTTAATAAACCTATAACAAAAGAAGAGATTGAAGAGGTAACTAAAAAACTCCTAACAAAAAAAAAAAACCCTGGCCCTGAAGACTTCCCTGGAGAATTCTACCAAACTTTCAGAGAAGAGTTAACACCACCACTACTAAAAATATTTCAGAGCATAGAAAAGGATGAATACTCTTTCTGTGAAGCCAGCATATCCCTGATTCCAAAACCAGGTAAAGACACCACAAAAAAAAGAAAATTACAGGTCAATATTCCTCATGAACAGAGATACAAAACCGCTATCTTGGATTGAACTGTGTCCCCCCAAAAATATGTATCAACTTGGTTAGGCAATGATTCCCAGTATTGTGTGGTTGCCCTCTATTTTGTGATTATAATTTTATGTTGAGGGGATTAGGGTGGGATTGTAACACCACCCTTACTCAGGTCATCTCTCTGATTCAAGGTAAAGGGAGTTTCCCCGGGGTGTGGCCATCACCACCTTTTCTCTCTCAAGAGATAAAAGGAAAGGGAAGCAAGCAGAGAGTTGGGGACTTCATACCACCAAGAAAGCAGCACCAGGAGCAGAGCTCGTCCTATGGACATGGGGTCCCTGTACCTAAGAAGCTCCTTGACCAGGGGAAGATTGAGAAAAAGGACTTTCCTCCACAGCCAACAGAAAGAGAAAGCCTTCCCCCGGAGCCAGTGCCCTGAATTTGGACTTGTAACCTACTAGACTGTGAGAAAATAAATTTCTCTTTGTTAAAGCTCTCCACTTCTGGTATTTCTGTTACGGCAGCACTGGATGACTAAGACAGATTCAACAAAATTCTAACTCACAGAATTCAACAACATATCAAAAAAATAATTCACCATGACCAAGTGGGATTCATACCAGGTAAGTTTAAGCAGGGATAATTCAACATTAGAAAAACAATCAATGTAATCTATCACTTAAGTAAAACAAAAGATAAAAACCACATGATCTTATCAGTTGATGCAGAAAAGTCATTTGGCAAAGTACAACACCCATTCATGATAAAAATTCTCAGCAAAATAGGAATAGAAAGGAAATTTCTCAACATAATCAACGGCATTTATACAAAGCCAACAGCCAGCATCATCCTAAATGGAGAGAGTCTGAAAGCATTCCCCTTGGGAATGGGAATCAGATAAGGATGCCCTTTATCACCACTCTTATTCAACACAGTGCTGGAAGTCCTAGCCAGAGCAATAATGCAAGAAAAAAATAAAGTACATCCAAATTGGTAAGGAAGAAGTAAAAGTATCCCTATTAGAAGATGATATGATCTTATACACAGAAAACATCAAAGAATATACAAGAAAACTACTGGAACTAGTAAAAGATTTCTGCAAAGTATCAAGATACAAGATAAACTCATGCAAATCAGTTGGATTCCTCAACACCAACAAAGAGAACTTTGACGAAGAAATCACCAAATCAATACAATTTACAATAGCCCCCAAGAAGACAAAATACTTAGGAATAAATCTAATCACCAAAAAAAAAAAAAAAAAAAAAAAACCCAGTGCTGTCAAGTCGATTCCAATTCATAGTGACCCTATAGGACAGAGTAGAACTGCCCCATAGAGTTTCCAAGGAGCGCCTGGCAGATTTGAACTGCTGATCCTTTGGTTAGCAGCCGTAGCACTTAACCACTACGCCACCAGGGTTTCCATAAATCTAATCAGAGACATGAAAGACCTATACAAAGAAAACTACAAGACACTGCTGCAAGGAGTCAAAAGAGACCTACATAAGTGGAAAAAATACCTCGCTCATGGATAGGAAGACTCAACATTGTGAGTTACCCAAAGTGATCTACAAATACAATGCAATTCTGATTCAAATTCCAATGACATTTTTTAATGAGATGGAGAAATAAATCACCAACTTCATATGGAAACGGAAGAGGAACTGAATAAGGCAAGAATCACTGAAGAAGAAGAACAAAGTGGGAGACCTCACACTATCCGATTTTAGAAACTATTATACTGCCACGGTAGTCAACACAGCCTGGTACTAGTACAACAACAGATACATAGACCAATGGGACAGAATTGAAAATCCAGATGTAAATTCATCCATCTATGAGCAGCTGATATTTGAAAAAGTCCAAAAGTCCATTAAATGGGGAAAAGACAGTCTTTTTAACAAATGATACTGGCATACCTGGATATCCATCTGCAAAAAAATGAAACAAGACCTATACCTCACACCATGCAAAAAACTAACTCAAAATGAATCAAACACCTAAGTGTAAAATCTGAAATGATAAAGATCATGGAATAAAAAATAAGGAAAATGCTAGGAAACCTAAAACATGGAATAAACAGAATACAAGCAGTAACTAACAATGCACAAACACCATAAGAGAAACTAGATAACTAAAAAAATAAATAAATAACTAGAGCCCCTAAAAATCAAACACTTATACTCATCAAAAGAGTTCACCAAAACACTAAAAAGACAACCTACAGACTGGGAAAAAATTTGGGGCTACAACATATTCGATCAGGGTTTAATCTCTAAAATCTACAAGATACTGCAAAACCTCAACAACAAAAAGACAAAGAACCCAATTGACAAATGGACAAAGGTTATGAAAAGACACTTCTCCAAAAGAAGGCATTCAGGTGGCTAACAGATACATGAGGAAATGCTCACGATCATTAGACATTGTTGTTGTTCTTGTTAGGTGCTGTCGAGTCGGTTCAGACTCATAGCGACCTTATGCACAACAGAACGAAACACTGCCCGGTCCTGCGCCATCCTTACAATCGTTATGCTTGAGCTCATTGTTGCAGCCACTGTGTCAATCCACCTCGTTGAGGGTCTTCCTTTTTCCGTTGACCCTGTACTCTGCCAAGCATGATCTCCTTCTCCAGGGACTGACCCCTCCTGACAACATGTCCAAAGTATGTAAGACGCAATCTCGCCATCCTTGCTTCTAAGGAGCATTCTGGTTGTACTTCTTCTAAGACACATTTGTTCATTCTTTTGGCAGTCCATGGTATATTCAATATGCTTCGCCAACACCACAATTCAAAGGCGTCAACTCTTCTTCAGTCTTCCTTGTTCATTGTCCAGCTTTCACATGCATATGATGTGATTGAAAGAACCATGGCTTGGGTCAGGCGCACCTTAGTCTTCAGAGTGACATCTTTGCTCTTCAACACTTTGAAGAGGTCCTTTGCAGCAGATTTGCCCAAAGCAATGCGTCTTTTGATTTCTTGACTGCTGCTTCCATGGCTGTTGATTGTGGATACAAGTAAAATGAAATCCTTAACATCTTCAATCTTTTCTCCGTTTATCATGATGTTGCTCAGTGGCCCAGTTCTGAGGATTTTTGTTTTATGTTGAGGTGCAATCCATACTGAAGGCTGTGGTCTTTGATCTTCATTAGTAAGCGCTTCAAGTCCTCTTCACATTCAGCAAGCAAAGTTGTGTCATCTGCATAACGCAGGTTGTTAATGAGTCTTCCTCCAATCTTGATGCCCCGTTCTTCTTCATATAGTCCAGCTTCTCATATTATTTGTTCAGCATACAGATTAAATAGGTATGGTGAAAGAATACAACCCTGACTCGCACCTTTCCTGACTTTAAACCAATCAGTATCCCCTTGTTCTGTCCGAACAACTGTCTCTTGATCTACGTAAAGGTTCCTCATGAACATAATTAAGTGTTCTTCGCAGTGTTATCCATAGTTTGTTATGATCCACACAGTCAAATGCCTTTGCAGAATCAACAAAACACAGGTAAACATCCTTCCAGTATTCTCTGCTTTCAGCCAGGATCCATCTGACATCAGCAATGATATCCTTGGTTCTACGTCCTCTTCTGAAACCAACCTGAATTTCTGGCAGTTCCCTGTCGATATACTGCTGCAGCTGTTTTTGAATGACCTTCAGCAGAATTTTGCTTGAGTGTGATATTAATGATATTGTTCTATAATTTCCACATTCCGTTGGATCACCTTTCTTGGGAATAGGCATAAATATGGATCTCTTCCAATCACTTGGCCAGGAAGCTGTCTTCCATATTTCTTGGCATAGATGAGTAAATACCTCCAGCACTGCATCTGTTTGTTGAAACATCTCAATTGATATTCCATCAGTTCCTGGAGCCTTGTTTTTCACCAATGCCCTCAGAGCAGCTTGGACTTCTTCCTTCAGTACCATCAGTTCCAGATCATATGCCACCTCTTGAAATGGTTGAATATCAACTAATTCTTTTTGGTATAATGACTGTGTATTCTTTCCGTCTTCTTTTGATGCTTCCTGTGTCGTTCAATATTTTCCCCATGGAATCCTTCACTATTGCAACTCGAGGCTTGAATTTTTTCTTCAGTTTTTTCAGCTTGAGAAATGCCGAGCGTATTCTTCCCTTTTGGTTTTCCATCTCCAGCTCTTTGCACGTGTTAGTATAGTACTTTATTTCGTCTTTTCAAGAGGCCCTTTGAAATCTTCTGTTCAGTTCTTTTACTTCATCAATTCTTCCTTTTGCTTTAGCTGCTCAACGCTCAAGAGCAAGTTTCAGAGTCTCCTCTGACATCTGTCTTGGTCTTTTCTTTCTTTCCTGTCTTTTCAGTCACCTCTTGCTTTCTTCATGGATGACGTCCTTGATGTCATTCCACAACTTGTCAGGTCTTCGGTCACTAGTGTTCAATGAGTCAAATCTATTCTTGAGATGGTCTCTAAATTCAGGTGGGATATACTCAAGGTCATATTTTGGCTCTCTGACTTTCTTCAGTTTCAGCTTGAACTTGCATATGAGCAATTGATGGTCTGTTCCACATTTGGCCCCTGGCCTTGTTCTGACTGTTGATATCGAGCTTTTCCATTAGAGAAATGGAAATCAAAACCACAACGAGAAACCATCTGTCATGGGTAGAATTATGCCCCCCCCAAAATGTGTGTATCAGTTGTGCTGGGCCATGACTCCCAGTATTGTGTGATTTTCTTATATGTTGTAAATCCTGCCTCTGTGATGTTAATGAGAGAGGATGGGTGGCAGTTGTGTCAGTGAGGCAGGTCTCAACCTACAGGATTGGATTGTGTCTTGAGGCAATCTCTTGATATATAAAAGATAGAAGCAAACAGAGAGACAGGGGGACCTCATACCACCAAGAAAGCAGTGCTAGGAGCAGAGCACATCATTTGGACCCGGGGTCCTTGCATCTGAGAAGCTCCTCAACCATGGGAAGATTGAGGAAAAAGACCTTCTTCCAGAGCTGACAGAGAGAGGAAGCTTTCCCCTGGAGCTGACATCTTGAATTTGGACTTGCAGTCTACTTTACTGCGAGGAAAAAAATTTCTCTTTGTTAAAGCCATCCACTTGTGGTATTTCCGTTATGCCAGCACTAAATAACTAAGACACCATCTCACCCTAACAAGGCTAGCACTAATCCAAAACACACAAAATAGTAAATGTTGGAGAGGTTGTGGAGAGACTAGAACACTTATACACTACTAGTGGGAATGTAAAATGGTACATCCACTTTGGAAATTGATTTGGTGCTTCCTTTAAAAGCTTGAAATAGAAATACCATAGGATTCAGCAATCCCACTCCTCGGAATATATTCTAGAGAAATAAGAGCCATTGCAGGAATAGATACATGCACACCCATGTTCATTGCAGCACTGTTCACAATAGCAAAAATATAGAAACAACCTAGGTGCCCACTAACAGAGGAATGGACAAACTATGGTATATAAACACAACAGAATACTATGCAATGGTAAAGAACAACGATGAATTTGTATAACTTCTCACAACATGGATGAATCTGGAAGGCATTATGCTGAGTGAAATTAACCTCTCACAAAAGGACAAATATTTCATGAGACCACTATTATAAGAACTCAAAAACTTTTAATAACAGGTGAAAATATTCTTTGATGGTTATGAGGGTGGGAAGGGAGGGAGAAGGACATTTGCTAACCAGATACTAGACAAAAATTATCTTAGGTGAAGGGAAGGACAACACACTTTACGGGGGAAGACAGCATAACTGGACTAAACCAAAAACTAAGAAGTTTCCTTAACACAACAAAACACTTTGAGAGACAAAGTTGCAGGGGCTGGGGTCTGGGGACCATAGTTTCAGGGGACATCTAGGTCAATTAGCATAACAAAGTTTATTAAGAAAATGTTCTTCATCCCATTTTGGTGAGTGCCATCTGGGGTTTTAAAAGCTTTCGAGCAGCCATCTAAGATGCATCAATTGCTCCCAACCCACCTGGAGCAAAGGAGAATGAAGAACACAAAAGGCACATGAAGAATATTAGCCCAAAAGGCTAAAGGGCCACATAAACCAGAGACACCATCAGCCTGACACCAGAAGAACTAAGTAGTTGGTGCCACCAATAACCGCCCTGAAAGGGAACACAACAGAGGGTCCCTGACTGAGCAGGAGAAAAATGTGGTGCAGAACTCAAATTAATGCTAAAAGACTAAACTTAATAGTCTGACCGAGACTAGGGGAACCCTTGAAGGCATGGCCCTAGGACTTTCTGTTAACCCAGAACTAAAACCATTCCCAAATGCTGCTCTTCAGACAAAAATTAGGTTGGATTATAAAGCATAAAATAATACTCTTAAAGAGTATGCTTCTTAGTTCAAGTAGATACATGAGACTAAATTGGCAGCTTCTGTCTGGAGACAGGATGAAAAGGCAGAAAGGGAAAGGAGCTGATTGGATGGACGGGAGAAACCCGGGGTTGGAAAGTGAGAGTGTGCTGTAACATTATAGGGTTGAAACTAGTGTCACATAACAATGTATACAAATTTTTACATGAGAAATTAGCTTGAGCTGTGAACTTTCACTTAAAGCACAATAAAAAGAAAAAAAAAAGAGGAAAAAAAATCTTTAGTTAAAATACTTACCCCAAGAAAACTAACTGACCAAAACTGAAAATTGTGAGAGGTGTCAAGGAGAAACTGGAGAAACTTGGAAAGAAAAGCCTTCAGAAGGAAGGATTTAGCAAAGTGTCTTCATTATATCACAAAAAATCTAGGAGCTGCAGATCTATGAGTTTATTGGACTCAAGTAAAGAACATTAATGGACCTAACTTGCAACATTTTTCGTGCTGCCATTGTAGATAATATAGAAAGGAAGAAAAGATGATAATGCAGGTATATGGTTCCTATGTGGAGAAACGACTGCACATAAAAAAAAAAAAATGTAAAATCAATCGTGACTCAGCCACACTATAGGACAGTATAGAACTACCCCATAGGGTTTCCAAGGAGGGACCGATGGATTTGAACTACTGACCTTTTGGTTACAAGCTAAGCTCTTATCTGCTGCACCAACAGGTCTCTTCCACATAATGGACATCAATTTGAAAAGAAGTCTTTAATATCATGTCACAAGTTCTATCTCTGACTGTGTCCCTCTGACCTATTTCACATTTATAATTAATGCTGGTAATCATCACTTATCAAAGTTCTTGAAAACACAAAATTGAGAAGGAAGACTGGTACAGTAAATTCATGATGGTAAATAATATTGACAGTCTGATCAAATCTAATAAGATTATATACATACAAAGGGACTTTATTTTAAATTATTTCCATATTTTAAAAAGTTTTGAATTTTTTTTGGGATTCAATTCAATTTAAATAATGTTGAGTGAGCTAATACAGTAATCCTCTGTATTTATAAACTATTTCTAGGCTCATATATTAATTGGAGGCATTAATTTGAGTGTTTTTCAGTTTATCTGTATGTCTGTCAGTTTGTTTTACTATGGTGGCTTATGTGTTGCTATAATGCTGGAAGCTATGCCACCAGTATTTCAAATACCAGCAGAGTTACCCATAGTGGACAGGTTTCATTGGAGCTTCTAGATAAAGACTAGTAAGAAAGGCCTAGCAAACTACTTCCAAAATTAACCAATGGAAACCCTATAGATCACAATAAAATATTGCCTACTATAATGCTGGAAGATGAACTTTCTAGGTTGGAAGGCAATTAAAATATGCATTGATTGGAGCATACCAACACTTATAAAGATGTTACAGGGTCAGGGAACATTTCATTCTGTTGTGCATAGGGTCACCATGAATAAGAGCCAACTTGATGACAATTAACAAACCCATGTTTGGGTTAGATCATACCATGCACAATATTTATTTCTGGATACACCACCACCAAGAACATTGAGAAAGTCAGAGCTCTCTTGGAAGAAAAGATTCGGAATTAAAATAATGATAATAACAATAAAAACATGTCATATAAGAGCACTTAGTGGAGATACTGTGGCCAAGATGGCTGACTAGGTAGAAGCTACCACAGATCCCTCTCGCCACAAAGACTAGGAAAAACAAGTGAATCAATCACATACATGACAATCTACAAACCCTGACCATCAAACACAGAACTGAGGAGCTGACCTGAGTGACAGGAGCAAAAAGCCACTTGGTAAAACAGCGACCGCTTCTGGAACCCACGTCCCCTGCCACAGCCTTGAGCTCTTGCAGTTCCCTGGTGCCAGAGTGGTTGGGCTGATCGCAGCTTACTGAGACGGGGCAAGCACGAGAGGTAGCCCTATCCCCTAACCCCCTGGAGTAACCTCAGAAGAGAGACAGCCAGTGCAAGCAGGCTGTACACTGACACGGCTGACAGGAGAAGGAGAACCCACAGGGAAGCAGCAACTATTTTCGGAGCCTGGAACCAGCATCCCAGTCAGAAAACCTTGGTGCTGGGCTTTGGACTAGGTGCTGAGGAGCAGATCATGACTTCCTGAGATGGCGCAAGCAAGGGATGCAGCCCTAAACCTCTGGAGTAACCTCAGCCGGAAGCCCAGCCAGTGCACACAGGCTGCACACCGACGTGGCTGACAGGAGAAGGAGAAATCACAGGGAAGCAGTGACTGGTTTTGGAGCCTGGACCGCAGCATCCCAGCCAGAAAACCTTGGCTTTGGACTAAGAGCGGAGGAGGTGATCACAGCTTCCTGAGATGGCACAAGCACGGGACACAGGCCTGACCCTCGAGGAAAATCTCGACCCAGCCAGGGTACACATGCTACACGCCCCTCTGGAATCTCAGATAAAACAGTCTACACCAAACAAGATAAGTAACTTTGTGTATATTGCCATGCTACTCTCTCCTATCTATCTGACCCCTCCCCTCTCTGCCCCAGGTGGCTTAATTAACATTGGAATCTCCTGGGTCAGGGAGTGAAGTGCTCTGAGGGGTTTTTTTTTTTTTTTCTTCTAACCCATTCTTCTGGCCTGAGAGAAGCAGCAATTAACAACACAGGAGAGAAAAAACCTTCCCTGACTTCCCTAAACTGGAATAATAATACACAACAAGCTCCAGCCAAGCAAAAGAGATCTACAGTCTGCGGCTTTCATCCCTACAGGGAACCAGGTGGTTATTATAATGCAAAGCCAATTCTGATAGACACCTGACTGTAATTGTTTTAGCTAAGCAGTGGAAAGACAAGTTTTGGAGGTCTGATACCTCTCTACCTATAAAACAGAGCCCCCACTGATCCACAGCAGGGAACTGAGGGCTAAAGCTTCACCCACACCACCTAGCCACCTGCTAAAGGGGTCTGAGGATAGTGAAGCTTACCAATATTTACAGGTACAAGGATTGGGTGCCTAAGGTACAGCAGAAGAGCCCACTCACCAAGGTGCTCTGGGAATAGAGACACTCCTACCTAACTGCCATGTGGAGGAAGGCTGTCAGCATCCTGCCCTCCTTGGAGTGTGACCCCCTGCCACTACTAGAATCTGGTGAATACAGCCATCACCACTACTCCTCTAAGTTAATAGGTGACAGCCTACACCACACACCAGGCGACCCACAATCAGGACACCTAAGCTGATTCTATTCAAGAATAGTGAAGGGACTCAGGCTCATATACCCAGTAAAAGCTCAAACCATCTGGTAATATGACATAAGTGATTCAAGGGGTACAACAATCAAGATAGTGCAATCTAGTAGCCCATCTGGGCATATCGAAACAAAACAAAACAAAAAAAAGAAGATAAGACTCAGTGAGCAGATATAAATCATTACAATATCTTATAGACGGCTCAGAGACAGCAGTCGATATCAAATCACATAAAGAAGCAGACAATGATTGCTTCTTCAAATCCCCAAATTAAGGATCAAAATCTTTCCCAAAGAAGATACAATCTTGGAATTGCCAGATGTAGAATATAAAAAACTAATATACAGAACGCTTCAAGATATCAGGGATGACCTCGGAAATGAAATGAGGCAATCTACAGAAAAAGCCAAGGAACACACTGATAAAGCAGTTGAAGAAATCAAAAAGATGATTCAAGAACATAGTGGAAAAATTAATAAGCTGCAAGAATCCATAGAGAGGCAGCATTCAGAAATCCAAAAGATTAACAATAAAATTACAGAATTAGACAACTCAATAGGAAGTCAGAGGAGCAGTATCGAGGAATTGGAATGCAGAGTGGAGAAGTTAGAGGATAAGGCAATTGACACCAACATAATTGAAGAAAAATCAGATAAAAGAATTAAAAAAATATGAAGAAACCATAAAAATCATGTGGGGTTCTATCAAGAAGAATAACTTGTGTGTGATTGGAGTTCCAGAACAGGAAGGGATAACAGAAAATACAGAGAGAATAATTGAAGATCTGTTGGCAGAAAACTTCCCTAGCAATATGAAAGATGAAAGGATATCTATCTAAGATGCTCATTGAACACTGTACAAGATAGATCCCAAAAGAAAATCACCAAGGCATATTATCATCAAACCTGCCAAAACCAAAGATGAAGAGAAAATTATAAAAGCAGCCAGGGATAAACGAAAAGTCACCTACAAAGAAGAATCAATAAGTTCAGACTACTCGGCAGAAACCATGCGGGCAAGAAGGCAATGGGATGACATATATAGAGCGCTGAAGGAGAAAAACTGCCAGCCAAGAATAATGTATACAGCAAAACTCTCTCTGAAATATGAAGGTGAAATTAAGACATTTACAGATAAACACAAGCTTAGAGAATTTGCAAAAACCAAACCAAACCTATAAGAATTACTAAAGGAAATCCTTTGGTCAGAAAATCAATAATATCAGATACCAACACAACACAAAGACACAGAACAGAACATCCTGATATCAATTCAAATAGGGAATTCATAAAAACAAAATAAGATTAATTTAGAAAAGAAAAAAAATGCTCGAAACAGGGAATCATTGATGTCATTATGTAAAAGATTACAACAATCAAAAAAGAGGGACTAAATACAGGAGCCATACATTTTCCATACGGAGAAGAAAACAAGGTGATATAGGATGATACAAGTTAGGTTTTTACTTAGAAAAATAAGGGTAAATATTAAGGTAACCACAAAGAGGTCTTACAATTCCATACTTCAAAATAAAAACCAAGATAAACATAAAGACTCAGCAAAAATAAATTCAACTACTATGAAAATGAGGACCACACAATTTACAAAGAAAAACTTCTCAGCACAAAAAAGTAAGTGGAGATAAAATACTTAGGAATAAATCTTACCAAGGATGTAAAAGACCTATACAAAGAAAACTACAAAGCTCTACTACAAGAAATTCAAAAGGACATACTTAAGTGGAAAAACATACCCTGCTCATGGATAGGAAGACTTAACATAGTAAAAATGTCTATTCTACCAAAAGCCATCTATACATATAACGCACTTCCGATCCAAATTCCAATGTCATATTTTAAGGGGATAGAGAAACAAATCACCAATTTCATATGGAAGGGAAAGAACCCCCGGATAAGCAAAGCATTACTGAAAAAGAAGAAAGTGAGAGGCCTCACTCTACCTGATTTCAGAACCTATTATACAGCTACAGTAGTCAAAACAGCCTGGTACTGGTACAACAACAGACACATAGACCAATGGAACAGAATTGAGAATCCAGATATAAATCTATCTCATATGAGCAGCTGATATTTGACAAAGGCCCAGTGTCAGTTAATTGGGGGAAAGATCGTCTTTTTAACAAATGGTGCTGGCATAACTGGATATACATCTGCAAAAAAATGAAACAGGACCCATACCTCACACAATGCACAAAAACTAATTCCAAATGCATCAAAGATCTAAACATAAAGGCTAAAATGATAAAGATCGTGGAAGAAAAAATGGGGACAACGTTACGAGCGTTAATACAAGGCATAAACAGAATATAAAACATTACTGAAAATAAAGAAGAGAACCCAGATAACTGGGAGCTCCTAAAAATCAAACACTTATGCTTATCTAAAGTCTTCACCAAAAGAATAAAAAGACCACCTATGGACTGGGAAAAAATTTTCAACTCCGACAACTCTGACCAGCACCTGATCTCTAAAATCTACATAATTCTGCTATAACTCAACCACAAAAAGACGAACAACCCAATTAAAAATTGGGCAAAGGGTATGAACAGGCACTTCACTAAAGAAGACATTAAGGTGGCTAACAGATACATGAGGAAATGCTCTCGATCATTAGAAATGCATATTAAAACTACAACGAGATTCTATCTCACTCCAACAAGGCTGGCATTAATCCAAAAAACACAAACTAACAAATGTTGGAGAGGCTGTGGAGAGATTGGAACACTTATACAGGGCTGGTGGGAATATAAAATGGTACAACCACTTTGGAAATTGATTTGGCGTTTCCATAAAAAGCTAGAAATGGAACTACCATACGACCCAGCAATCCAACTCCTTGGAATATATCCTAGAGAAATAAGAGCCATCACACTAATTAGTGAATACCTCTCTCCCACCTTCCCTCCCTCCCCCCTCTAGGAACCATAAAAGAATATTTTCTTCTCAGTTTAAACTATGTCTCAAGTTCTATTTGTCCTTTTGCAACTGACTAATTTCACTCAGCATAATGCCTTCCAGGTTCCTCCATGCTATGAAATGTTTCACAGATTCATCACTGTTCTTTATCGATGCATAGTATTCCATTGTGTGAATACACCACAATTTATTTATCCATTCGTCCGTTGATGGGCACCTTGGTTGCTACTATCTTTTTGCTATTGTAAACAGTGCTGCAATAAACATGGGTGCGCATACATCTGTTTGTGTAAAGACTCTTATTTCTCTAGGATATATTCCAAGAAGTGGGATTGCTGGATCATATGGTAGTTCTATTTCTAGCTTTTTAAGGAAGCACCAAATCGATTTCCAAAGTGGTTGTACCATTTGACATTCCCACCAGCAGTGTAGAAGTGTACCAATCTCTCCACAGCTTCTCAAACATTTATTATTTTGTGTTTTTTTGGATTAATGCCAGCCTTGTTGGAGTGAGATGAAATCTCATTGTAGTTTTGACCTGCATTTCTCTAATGGCTAATGATTGTGAACATTTCCTCATGTATCTGTTAGCTACCTGAATGTCTGCTTTAGTGAAGTGTCTGTTCATATCTTTTGCCCAATTCATGATTGGGTTGTTTGTCTTTTTGTGGTTGAGTTTTGCGGTATCACGTAGATTTTAGAGATCAGGCTCTGATTGGAAATGTCATAGCTAAAAACTTTTTCCCAGCCTGTGGGTAGTGTTTCTACTGTTTTGGTGAAGTCTTTGCATGAGCATAGATGTTTGATTTTTAGGAGCTCCCAGTTATCTGGTTTCTCTTCATCATTTTTGGTAATGTTTTGTATTCTGTTTATGCCTTGTATTAGGGCTCCTAATGTTGTCCCTAATTTTTCTTCCATGATCTTTATCATTTTAGCCTTTATGTTTAAGTCTTTGATCCACTTGGAGTTAGTTTTTGTGCATGGTGTGAGGTATGGGTCCTGTTTCATTTTTTTGCAAATGGATATCCAGTTATGCCAGAACCATTTGTTAAAAAGACAATCTTTTCCCCAATTAACTGACACTGGGCCTTTGTCAAATATCAGCTGCTCATATATGGATGGATTTATATCTGGATTCTCAATTCTGTTCCATTGGTCTATGTGTCTGTTGTACCAGTACCAGGCTGTTTTGACTACTGTGGCTGTATAATAGATTATAAAATCAGGTAGAGTGAGGCCTCCCACTTTCTTCGTCTTTTTCAGTAATGCTTTACTTATCCGAGGCTTCTTTCCCTTCCATATGAAGTTGGTGATTTGTTTCTCCATCACATTAAAAAATGTCATTGCAATTTGGATCGGAAGTGCATTGTATGTATAGATGGCTTTTGGTAGAATGGACATTTTTACTATGTTAAGTCTTCCTATCTATGAGCAAGGTATGTTTTTCCACTTAAGTAAGTCCTTTTAATTTCTTCTAGTAGTATTTTGTAGTTTTCTTTACATAGGTCTTTTACATCTTTGGTAAGAATTATTCCTAAGTATTTTATCTTCTTGGGGGCTACTGTGAATCGTATTGATTTGGTTATTTCCTCTTCTATGTTCTTTTTGTTGATGTAGAGGAATCCAAGTGATTTTTGTATGTTTATCTTATAACCTGAGACTCTGCCAAACTTTTCTATTAGTTTCAGTAGTATTCTGGAGGATTCCTTAGGGTTTTCTGTGTATAAGATCATGTCATCTGCAAATAGAGATAATTTTACTAAATCCTTGCCAATCCGGATGCCCTTTATTTCTTTGTCTAGCCTAATCGCTCTGGCTAGGACCTCTAGCACAACGTTGAATAAGAGCGGTGATAAAGGGCATCCTTGTCTGGTTCCTGTTCTCAAGGGAAATGATTTCAGGCTCTCTCCATTTAGAATGATGTTGACTGTTGGCTTTGTATAGATGCCCTTTATTATGTTGAGGAATTTTCCTTCAATTCCTATTTTGCTGAGAGTTTTTATCATGAATGGGTGTTGGACTTTGTCAAATGCCTTTTCTGCATCAATTGATATGATCATGTGGTTTTTGTCTTTTGTTTTATTTATATGGTGGATTACATTAATGGTTTTTCTAATATCAAACCAACCTTGCACACCTCGTATAAATCCCACTTGGTCGTGGTGGATTATTTTTTTGAAAATTTGTTGAATTCTATTGGCTAGAATTTGTTGAGGATTTTTGCATCTATGTTCATGAGGGATATAGGTCTGTAATTTTCTTTTTTTGTGTGCAGTGTCTTTACCTGGTTTTGGTATCAGGGATATGGTGGCTTCATAGAATGAGTTAGGCAGTATTCAGTCATTTTCTATGCTTTGAAACACCTTTAGAAGTAGTGGTGTTAACTCTTCTCTGAAAGTTTGGTAGAACTCTGAAGTAAAGCCGTCCAGGCCAGGGATTTTTTTTTTGTTGGGAGTTTTTTGATTACCGTTTCAATCTCTTTTTTTGTTATGGGTCTATTTAGTTGTTCTACTTCTGATTGTTAGTCTAGATAGGTAGTGTTTTTCCAGGAATTCATCCATTTCTTCTAGGTTTGCAAATTTGTTAGAGTACAATTTTTTGTAATAATCTGATATGATTCTTTTAATTTCAGTTGGGTCTGTTGTGATGTGGCCCATCTCGTTTCTTATTCGGGTTATTTGTTTCCTTTCTTGTATTTCTTTAGTCAGTCTAGCCAATGGTTTATCAATTTTGTTAATTTTTTCAAAGAACCAGCTTTTGGCTTTGTTAATTCTTTCAATGGTTTTTCTGTTCTCTAATTCATTTAGTTCAGCTCTAATTTTTATTTTTTGTTTTCTTCTGGTGCCTGATGGATTCTTTTGTTGCTCGCTTTCTATTTTTTCAAGTTGTAGGGACAGTTCTCTGATTTTGGCTCTTTCTTCTTTATGGATGTGTGCATTTATCGATATAATGGCCTCTGAGCACTGCTTTTGCTGTGTCCCAGAGGTTTTGGTATTAAGTATTTTCATTCTCGTTACATTCTATGAATTTCTTTATTCCCTCCTTAATGTCTTCTATAACCATTCTTTTTTTCAGCAGGGTATTGTTCAGTTTCCAAGTGTTTGATTTCTTTTCTCTAATTTTTCTGTTGTTGATTTCCACTTTTATGTCCTTGTGGCCTGAGAAGATGCTTTGTAATATTTCAATGTTTTGGATTCTGCAAAGGTTTGTTTTATGACCTAATATGTGGTCTATTCTAGAGAATGTTCCATGTGCGCTAGAAAAAAAAGTATTCTTTGCAGCAGTTAGTTGGAGAGTTCTGTATAAATCAATGAGGTCAAGCTGGTTGACTGTCTTAATTAGGTCTTCCGTGTCTCTATTGAGCTTCTTACTGGATGTCCTGTCCTTCTCCGAAAGTGGTGTGTTGAAGTCTCCTACTATAAAGGTGGAGGTGTCTATCTCACTTTTCAGTTCTGTTAAAATTTGTTTTATGTATCTTGCAGCCCTGTCATTGGGTGCATAAATATTTAATATGGTTATATCTTCCTGGTCAATTGTCCCTTTTATCTCTATGTAGTGTCCTTCTTTATCCTTTGTGATGGATTTAACTTTAAAGTCTGTTTTGTCAGAAATTAATATTGCTACTCCTCTTCTTTTTTGCTTATTGTTTGCTTGATATATTTTTTTCCATCCTTTGAGTTTTAGTTTGTTTGTGTCTCTAAGTCTAAGGTGTGTCTCTTGTAGGCAGCATATAGATGGGTCGTGTTTCTTTATCCAGTCTGAGACTCTCTGTCTCTTTATTAGTGTGTTTAGTCCATTTACATTCAGAGTAATTATAGATAAGTATGTGTTTAGTGCTGTCATTTTGATGCCTTTTTATGTGTGTTGTTGACGATTTCATTTTTCCACTTACTTTTTTGTGTCTAGAAGTTTTTCTTTGTAAATTGTGTGTTCCTCATTTTCACAGTATTTGACTTTATGTTTGCTGAGTCGTTACATTTTTCTTGGTTTTTATTTTGAGTTATGGAGTTGTTATACCTCTTTGTGGTTACCTTAATATTTACTCCTATTTTTCTAAGTAAAAACCTAAATTGTATTGTCCTATATCGCCTTGTATCCCTCTCCATATGGCAGTTCTATGCCACCTATATTTAGTCCCTATTTTTGATTATTATGATCTTTTACATACTGACTTCAATGATTCCCTGTTTTGAATGTTTTTTATTTTTTTTTTTAAATTAATCTTAATTTGTTTTTGTGATTTCCCTATTTGAGTTGATATCAGGGTGCTCTGTTCTGTGAGCTTGTGTTGTGCTGGTATCTGATAGTATTGGTTTTCTGACCAAACAATTTCCTTTAGTATTTCTTGTAGCTTTGGTTTGGTTTTTGCAAATTCTCTAAGCTTGTGTTTATCTGTAAATGTCTTAATTTCACCTTCATATTTCAGAGAGAGTTTTGCTGGATATATGATCCTTGGCTGGCAGTTTTTCTCCTTCAGTACTCTGTATATGTCATCCCATTGCCTTCTTGCCTGCATGGTTTCTGCTGAGTAGTCTGAATTTATTCTTATTGATTCTCCTTTGTAGGAGACCTTTCTTTTCTCCCTGGCTGCTTTTAAAATTTTCTCTTTGGTTTTTGGCAAGTTTGATGATAATATGTCTTGGTGATTTTCTTTTTGGATTAATCTTAAATGGGGTTCAATGAGCATCTTGGATAGATATTCCTTTCGTCTTTCATGATGTCAGGGAAGTTTTCTGCCAACAGATCTTGAACTATCCTCTCTGTGTTTTCTGTTTTCCTTTCCTGTTCTGGGACTCCAATCACACACAAGTTATTCTTCTTGAGAGCGTCCCACATGATTCTTAGGGTTTCTTCATTTTTTTAAATTCTTTTATCTGATTTTTTTTGGGGGCTATATTGGTGTTAATTCCCTGGTCCTCCAGATCTCCCAGTCTGCGTTCTAATTGCTCAAGTCTGGTCCTCTGACTTCCTACTGTGTTGTCTAATTCTGTAATTTTATTGTTAATCTTTTGGATTTCTGAATGCTGTCTCTCTATGGATTCTTGCAACTTATTAATTTTTCCACTATGTTCTTGAATAATCTTTTTGAGTTCTTCAACTGCTTTATCAGTGTTTTCCTTGGCTTTTTCTGTAGATTGCCTTATTTCATTCCTGAGGTCATCCCTGATGTCTTGAAGCATTCTGTAAATTAGTTTTTTATATTCTGTATCTGGCAATTCCAGGATTGTATCTTCATTTGGGAAAGATTTTGATTCTTTAGTTTGGGGAGTTGTAAAAGCAGTCATTGTCTGCTTCTTTATGCAGTTTGATATTGACTGCTGTCTCCGAGCCATCTCTAAGATATTGTAGTGATTTATTCTGTATTTGCTCACTGAGTCTTATCTTGTTTTGTTTTCTTTCAATATACGTAGATGGGCTACTAGATTGTGCTGTCTTGAGTGTTGTAGCCCTTGACTCACTTATGTCCTATTACCAGCTGGTTTGGGCTGTTACCAGATATATAAGCCTGAGTCCATTCACTATTCTTGAGTAGAATCTGATTTTGTGTCATGAAGTATGTGATGCAGGCTGTCACCTATCCACCTCAAGAAGTAGTGGTGATAGTTGTGGGCACGAGATTCTAGTAGCAGCTGGGGTTCACACTCCAGGGGGCAGGATGCTGACAGGCTTCCCCCAAGTGTCAGTAAGGTAGGTGTGTCTCTATTTCTAAAGTACCTTGGTGGGTGGGCTCTGCAGCTATGCCTTAGGCCCCCAATGCAAGTACCTCTACAGATTGGTAGGTGTCACCCTCCTTAGACCCCTAAGGCAGGAGGCTAGGTGGTCTGGGAGGAGCTTCTGCCCTCAGTTCCCTGGTGTGGGTCAGTGAGGGCTTTGTTGAATATGCAGAGATATCAGACCTGGGAAACTTGTCTTTCCAGTAAATCCCCTAAAACAATTACAGTCAGATCCCTATCAGAATTGCCTTTGCATTATAATAGCCACCTTGTTCCCTGTAGGGATGAAAGCCCGAAACTGTGGATCACAGATGCTTGGCTGGAGCTGGTTCTGTGTTTTTAGTCCAATTAGGGAAGGATTTTTGTCCCTGGGTTTTTTGTAGTTGCCTCTCTCAGGCCAGGAGAATGGGTTAGGAAAAGACAAAAACAAAATGAAAGAAAGAAAAACCACAGAGCAGTTTATTTTCTGGCTCAGGAAATTCCAATGTTAATGAAGCCCCCTGGGAAGGGAAGGGGAGGGCTCAGATAAATAGGAGAGAGTAGCACCCTGGAATATAGACAATGTTACTTATCTTGGTTGGGATGACTCTTTTATCTGAGATTCCTGAGGAGTGCATTGTCGACTTTGTGTGCTGGCTGGGTAGGGATTGCCTCCGAGGGTCAGGCCCGCGTCCCGTGCTTGCACTGTCTCAGAAGCCGTGGTTAGTTCCTCTGCTTCCAGTCCAAAGCCCAGCTCCAAGTTTCCCCAGCAGGGACGCCGCACTCCCAGCTGCAAAAGCAGTTGCTGCCTTCCAGTGACTTCTCCTCCTGTTAGCCGCATCGCTGCGCTGCCTGCATGCACTGGCTGGGCTTCCCCTGATGCCAGTTCAGGGGGTTAGGGCTGCGCCCCGTGATTGTGACATCACAGGATGTCGTGCTCAGCTCCCCACGCCCAATCCAAAGCCCTGCGCCAAGGTTTCCTGACTGGGACGCTGGCTCCAGGCTCCGAAAACAGTCACTGCTTTCCCATGGTTGTTCATTCTCAGTCTCTGTCACTCAAGTCAACTCTTTAAATCTGTGTTTGTTTGTCAGGGTTCGTAGATTGTCATGTATGTGATCGATTCACTTGTTTTTCCAAGTCTTTGTTGCAAGTGGGATCCGAGGTAGAGTCTACCTAGTCAGCCATCTTGGCCCTGCCTCTCCCATTGCCTTCTTGCCTGCATGGTTCTGCTGAGTAGTCCGAGCTTTTTCTTACTGGCTGTCCCTTTGTACGTGACTTTTCTTTTATCCCTAGCTGCTCTTATAATTCTCTCTTTATCTTTGGCTTTGGCATGTTTGATTATAAAATGTCTTGGTGACTTTCTTTTAAGATTTACTGTATGTGGAGTTTGATGTGCTTCTTGGATAGATATCTTCTCATCTTTCATGATATCAGGGAAGTTTTCTGCCAACAAATCTTCAACCATTCTCTCTGTATTTTCTGTTATCCCTCCCTGTTCTGGTACTTCAATCACTCGTAGGTTATTTCTCTTGATAGAGTCCCACATGATTCTTAAGCTTTCTTCATTTTTTTTAAATTCTTTTTTCTGATTTTTCTTCAAATGTGTTAATTCCAAGTGTTTTATCTTCAAGTTCAGAAATTCTACCTTCCATTGGCTCAATTCTGCTACTCTGACTTTCTATTGAATTGTCTACTTCTGTAATTTTATTGTTAATCTTCTGAATTTCTGATTACTGTCTATGGATTTTTTTTCCAGCTTATTAAACTTTTCATTATGTTCCTGAATAATCTTTTAATTTCTTCATTTGCTTTATTTGTGTGTTCCTTGGCTTGTTCTGAGTATTGCCTCATTTCCTTCCTGATGTCTTGAAGGGTTCTGTATATCAAACTTTTGTATTCTGGCTCTGGTAATTCCAGGAATGCACTTTCATCTGGAAGATCCCTGGATTATTGTTTTGAGAGCCTGTTGAGTTGATCATGGTCTGTTTCTTTATGTGACTTGATATTGACTGCTGTCTCTGAGCCATCTATAAGTTATTTTATTGCTTTTTGCTTGCTTACTGTGTCATAGCTTCTTGCTTTGTTTTGATTCGTTATACCTCTGTGGGTTGCTTGAGTGAGCTAGCTTGATTATTTTCACCTTTAGAGCTCTGACCTCCTGTCCCCAGCTGGCTAGAGCTGTTATCAGGTATATCAGTCTAGGAGTCCATTCAGTTTTCTTGTATGAATTCAGCTCAGGTTTCCAGGTAGCTGATCATCAGGTGTGTGGTACAGGCTCTGTCCTACTGTCTTAGGGGGCAGGGGTGATTGGCGTATATACCGGTATCTGATTGAAGCAGGGAGTCATGCTCTGAACAAGGCAGGGAGCTGAGAACCTACCCCCAAGTGTCTCTGAGGAAAGTGCATCTCTGTTCCCTAGAGTGTGCTGGTGGGTGGGCTCTGCAGGCAGACCATGGGCACCCAAAGTTTTTGGTTGTAAGGACTGGGAGATACCAGTTATCTTTGGACCCCTGTCATGGGTGGCTGGGTGACTTGAGTGGAGGTACTAGTCCTTAGGTCTCTGATGTGGGTAGGTGAAGACCTTGTTTAATAGACAAAGCAGTGTCAAACATTAAACACCCACCTCTCCACTGTCTAGCTGAAATGGTTGGAGTTTGCGAACAGGGGCCTATTCTCCCAAAATAGGCCCACACAGGTCCATGCAGAAGGGAAAGGTGCTCAAAGTCCATAGACAGTTTTGCCTGGACAGGAGCTGCTTCTGTCCTGAGGTCCCCTGGTTAGTGGAGCTAGCAAATTATCTTTTCCCCCAGTTGCAAATTTTTTCCTTCCCCAAGGCCGGGAGGATAGCTCTAGGTGCTCAACAGGGCCTATCTCAGGCTGAGGGAATTCAGTTGCTGAGGTTGGCTTTGGGGTGGGGGTACGCAGTAAAATATACCCAAGTACTTAGCTTTTGCCGAGAGCGCTGTTCTTCTCAGGTTCCGGAGGTGTGACTAGGCTGTGTGGCTGACTGCTTCTCCCTGAGGAAACTGTGGCCAAATGCTAGTACCAGCCTGCTGCCACTGCAGCTCCAGAAACGGTGCCTGAGGGCTGCCCGCGACTCAGGTTCAGCACCTCCTCTTCACTTCTGAATGGTCTCTTCCTCCCCCTGCCTCTCAGTTCGTTTTCTAAGCTTGCCTTTGAAGCTCAGGGCTCCCAGCTTGTCAAAATATACTGGTTTCACTTTTTTTGGGGGGTCTTTATTGTAAAGAGGGCTTGCCGGAAGTGTTTGTCTATTCCGCCATCTTGGCTCCGCCTCCTCAACCCATTTTTGACTACCCAAAAACCCAACTGTTGCAGTCAAGTAGATTCTGACTCATAGAGACCTTACAGGACAGAGTAGAACTGCCTCATGGGGTTTCCAAAGAGCAGCTGGAGGATTCCAACTGCTGTCATTTTTAGTTAGCAGCCCCAGCTCACTGTGGCTCTTAACCACTGCACAACCAGGCTCCTGATGGGTACAATTTGGGTAGAGGAATTTTTGTAATGAAGCTTAATGCTGATTAGAATATATATTTCTAAATGAATATATCTGAGCCTTTAATGACTGTTACAGTGCGCAATCACAAAACAAACAAAAAATAGTTAGCTTCCGTCTCTTCACACTATCCCATCATTAGAATTAATCAAACGAAATTTGATCCAGCAAATATTTTTTTGTGCACCTACTCTGATGAAATAATGCAATGTGCTAGGTTCTGGCAGTGCTGAGAGAAATGGCGAAGGCAGGTATTTTACCTAAAGGAGCTCCAAATCAAGTAGGAGAGAATAAAATGCATACCTATATCTGGAATGCAAGATAGTATGTAATAATCCTAATATATCCTAACCCTTGAGTCAAGTTGATTCTAACTTGTAGCAACCATATAGGACTGATTAGAACTGCCCCATATGGTTTCCAGGGAGCAGCTGGTGGATTTGAACTGCCAACCTTTTGGTTAGCGGCCAAACTTTTAGCCACTACACCACCAGGCTTCCCCTAATGTATTAATCTCCCCGTATGCTATTTGAAACAATGCAATGATGTGGTTTATTCCTTTTAAATTGTGACTTCAGATTAATATGAAAATGTGAGGCTCCACTAGCATCTTGAACGTTGAGCAGCAGCATTTTTCAGGGACCCAGTGTGAGTAAAGGGATCAGGAAAGCTATAGCAAGATGCCACATCATTTCCTGACTAATGTTGACCTTCCCAGGTAACATTGAACTCGTCTTGTTCAGTTGTTTGGTCACATAGTCTGTGAATTTAGAGTTGCCTCCAAGTAATTCTTTTTTTTTTCTTTTAAGTGGAATCAAAATTTAAAAAAAAAATCATTCATTTCAAAGGAAGAAGGTATGGAACCCCATTGCAGTATATACAATTTGATCTTTGATTCTTGTTCCTTAGAGCAGGACCCAGGACAACACCTAAGGCCAAAGAATGAGAGTTGACCAGACTAAGAGAAACCACCTGGGGGCCCCATGCTGATTAAGCCTGGGCAGCATAATGTAATCTATCACGACCTCCTGGTGAGGTGGGTAAAAGGCCTTGGAGGATGGAGGGTCAGTGGAGCTTCCTGAGTGGAGAGAAGGAACATTTGCTTTTGGGAGGATAAGGACATCCCCGGGGGACATGGAAGCTTTGTGCTGAGACCCTTCCTGGACTTTGCCTTTTGTGTTTGTATCCTTCTAGATTAAAGATAGTCCTCACCCTGCAGTTTATGAGTCATTTCACGGGGTTATTGGATTTAAGAAACAGAGAAGGAGGTAGTATCCATTGATCTAGCCCTCGGTGAAAATGGGTGAGAGAGAAAGGACCCCATGGAACAGCTGGTTGTCTGAATTTACCAGGAAGGGAAGCTGAAATGTCTAGAGATGAATGATCTCAGTTTCCCTGAACTGGTTTGACATGGATTTACAGCCTCTGACTTGAAATCGACTCCATGGAAACTGGTTTTGTTTTCGGTTTTTTTGAATGATAAATGTTGAAAGGCTATCTTCACAAGGTAAAATGGGACTTAATCAGACACAAAGCAAATGAGAATTTGTTGTTGCTATCAACTTTTTGCTTCACCATTGAGAAAACACAGTCAGAACAATACATGGCAATGCCAGTAAGATCTGTGAAATTGCTAAATCTGAAAAATCTTTAAACATGATAGAGACTTTGGAGTAAGAAATTCTATAATGGAGTAGCAAGAGAATAAATTCATGGTTATAGACTAATATTATCCATAGTTTCCCCTTTCTCAATATATTATGTGTCATTTAGATGAATTTGATATGAGAAAAATAATACTAGTATTTTTTCTCTTTTTCTTCCGATTTAGGAAATAATGTTGGAGCCATTGTTTCCTGTCCTGGAGCATAGAGAATGTGACCCAGCTGGAGCTGGGCTCACAAGGGCTCACAAGAACTCACAAGGACACATCAACTGGACCCTGAGGTATAAAGACAATAGGTAAAACAATCTTAGAAATCATCTTTTAGGGAAGAAAAATATCTTTGAGGGAACTTTTCACATAAGCCATAACACAAAAGGCTTTCCATTCCGATCTTTTTCCCATTGACATTTGGTGAATAGAAATTTGTTGGACCAATGAAGATCCCCCTGACTGTTGTTACTGCAACCTGTACCAATGATACTTAAGAAAGGCAATTCAAAATGTAGGATCACAATTTCTAGCCAATCTGTGAAAAGGTGAAGTTTTCAATGGTTTTACCCATTTTGTAGTGTTAATATATGCTGATGACTCTGTAATATTTTCTTGGACTCAGACAGACATGGCTGCGACAGCATGCTTGTCCGTTTTCCCATTCTTGCCTATTCTGTAATATTCTCTGGCCTCAGGCAGACATGGCTGTAGCGGCAAGCTAGTCTGTTTTCCCATTCTTGTTTATTCTGTAACATTTCCTTGGATTTGGGCAGACATTAGCTGTCCGCTTCCCACTTTTGTCTTTTTGAATATATGCCCAATAAAACTTTCTTTTTGCTTTACTAAACTTTGTGATGTTTTTGCCCCTACAACCCTTCTAACATTTTTTTTTGAGAAGTTTCAGTTTGATGTTAAGTTTTCCTTTTTTTTTTTTTAATCATCTGCCAATTTTCAGGAATGTCTTTCATTTACAAATTGGGAGATTATTATAATAATTATACAAATTATATGCTATGGGGAGGAAAAACATGAGTGTAAATACCTCCGCCTAGAAAGGCTTCATAGGCTTGCCTAAAATTCAAGCGGCAGAGATGAGGGTAAAAGGCATTCTAAGTGAACTTGGAGGACAAACAATATGAATCATATTGGAAAATGTCAGACCATTAATTATTTTTATTCAGTGAAGAGTATATTGAGGGAAGCAAGACTAAATGGGGGCTAGGACCTGATTGTAAAGAGCATCATATGCCAACTTGGATATAGGAGTTTGATCAACAGGGTTACAGAGAACACTGAGTGGAGATGAGGTAAGAGAACCATGTTTTAGGTAGATTATATTGGACACATTTTCAAAGGAGTCAGTATAGTGGATCAAAACTAAAGCTTTTGGAAATAACCATTAGAAGGCTATTCAATGTATAAGGAAAAGATAAAAACGTCTGATATATAGTATTTTCTGCAGAATTGAATGGGATTGTTTCTGAACTTCTAAACTCTAGTATTTTCACCTTCCAAAACAAAATGTAATTGAGTGTATGTACTTGTAGACATTACCCCAGAGTGAACTCCTTTTTTTTTTTTTAATATTATTTTTAACTTGACCCTGGTACAATACCATGACAATGAACTTGCCATGTTTGGTTCTAAACAATAGTGCTAATTTTTATTTTGGCCTTTTAAATTGTAATCACAACCTTTTAATGTAACTGAACATTAATGGAAGAGTGGATGCTTGGAGAAAGACTTTGCTCTAATTGGGACTCTCATATAGTCTTAGTAAGAACTGTTATTTTTAACAGTTACTTCTCTACTCTTCTGTATATAAAATATAGTCAGGTTGCTGAAAGCTAATAAAAATCTGGGAGTTGTATATAAATTATGCCTATAACAAGTCAATGACTGAATTTAAAGAGATTTAATGCAGTCCAATTCTTGCTTCCTCTTTAATTGCACCCAAAAGGGATACTTTCCTCTCTCTGATAGAGGTATTCACTTCAGTCATTCAGTAAACATTCGCCGAGCACCTATTAAGCATGACACTTTTGATTTCAAAGTTGACCTGATCTCAAGGACCTAACAAGCCAATGGTTTTGTTATTATTTGCCATCAAGTCAGTTTCCACTCATGGCAATCCATGTACAACAGAACAAAATGTTGCTCAGTCCTGTACCATCTCCACGATTGTTGGTATGTTTGGGTTTATTGCTGAGGTCACTGTGTATTTTGAGTGCCTTCCAACCTAGTGGACTATTTTAACACTATGTAAAATAATATTCTGTTACAATTTATACAGTTTTCATTAGCTAATTTTTGGCAGTAGATCATCAGGTCTTTCTTCCTAGTTTGTCTTAGTCAGGAAGCTCTTCTGAAGCCTGTCCAGCATGGGTAACCCTACTGGTATTTGAGATACCAGTGGTAAAGCTTCCAGGATCAGAGCAACACTCAAGCCATCACAGTACAACAAACTGACAGACAGGTGGTGGTACAGTCCAATAAAAGCCGCCCTTTTTTTGAGGGCTCACTCTGTGCCTGTCTAGTTGTTAAGCACTTTATATATACTCAGGAAACTCTGGTTGCATAGTGGTTAAGAGCTACGGCTGCTAACCAAAAGGTCGGCAGTTTGAATCACCAGGCACTCATTGGAAACTCTATGGGGGGCAGTTCTTCTCTGTCCTATAGGGTCACTATGAGTCAGAATTGACTCAATGGCAATGGGTTTGGTTTGGTTTTGGCTTACTTGTATCACTTATTTAATTCTTAAAACTACCCTGTACAGGGGAAACCATACTCAGAGACTAAGGCTTAAAAAAAGGAATGCTAAATAACTTCACAGAAATCTCAAAGCTTTAAAGTGGTATGACTGGGACTCACATCCAAGTCTGTCTGACTCCAAAGCCTGTGTTCTTATCAACCACTCTATACAAAATCCCATGCAATGAAGACAGCTGAGTGATTAAGTGTGGCCCAGAGATTGAGTGCAAGATGGATTTCATCTAGGAAATGATAATTGGAGTGAGCCTGAGACTTATGAAAAAAATTTCTCCTGAAGGGTCAAACAATTCAGTCCTTCTGGGAAGCAACAGAAGCACACTAGTGTGAAATAGCACATTGGCTTCAGGAAATTTCTGGAGCAGCTCAGAAGCCTAGAGCATGAGAAGTTGTGTATCAAGGGCTGGAATATGGGGAGCAGCTAGAAGCTTTATTCTGTTCTAAAGAGTTTTAGCTTTATCTCAAAGGCCCTCAATAGTCATTGAAAAGATCTGAGCAGAGAGTTACATACGAGACTGACAAAGCCACAGCCCGGCAAGAGGTTACCATGCAAGTGTGAGGCCATGACACATGGATTAGAAAATAATGCACACTATTACATCGACAACATATCAATACATTTGATTTAATGTGCTTCAGCTGAGTACATTAGTGCTTGAGAGAATGCCTAGAAAGGACTGACTAAGGTCAAGTATAATTAATAAGAAATGGCTTCCTGAAGAATTTTGTGTGGAATCTGGGCCTGGTATGAAAGATATGGAATAGATAGAATAAGGGTAGAAAAAAGCATCACGAATGGATGCAATAAAACCAAGAAACAAGAAGCAAGGCATAATGGAAGTGGAGAGTGGGGTTGTTGGCAAATGAATTAGAATATGAAAATGAAAGATAAAAGTCTTTTCTATCTTCCAGTTCATTTGGGAATGATGGAGACAACTTTGTTGTTTTTATTTCAATAAAGAAATAGCAATGTTTTTCAGAAATACTGTATTAAATCTTACTTAACTGCTTAACCACTGTATCACCAGGGCTCCTGCAAAATAAATAGAACGTATAAATAAGCGCAGAGAAAGCAGCATTGTTTCTAGGAGAAAGAGATATAGTGAACACTGATCATTTTCCCTTAAAATCTGTAGAATCGGTTAAACAAACATTCCTCATATCTAAGTGGGAAGGGTGTTATCTTCCAGAAAGTTCCCATTTGAGATAAGGAGGAATCTGTTTTCTTCTGCTGCTGGTTCAGGAGAAAAATGATACTTCAGGAAGGAAGCTGAATTATATGTGTAATCATTTTGAAGTCTTAGGTTGAAATCTGAAGGATTTGGACAAAGAAGTAGGACTGTGCAGGTGGAGTTATCTTCTTTTGATCTAATTAAAGAATGTGTTTTTGGAGACAAAGGGGCAGATATCTGTAAGTGAGTTCATGCAAACGGTGTAAAATAATTGATCTTGTCTTTTGGGCTACAGCTCATCATTTCAGAATGATGTGTGCTTGAGAAAGAAAAAAGAACATTCCAGGAAAAATGAAAAGATCTAAAGCTTGAGCTTTTTCCACGTGCCTCTTGCCACCGGGAGGCTCTACATTCATCCTTGTCATCTTTACCATTTCACATTATTTCCTCGGATAAAAAGAGAGGCTGCATACTTTTATATCTGAAAATGTCACACACCCAGAGATGGGAGCAGTTGATAAAATATGGATTCAATTGTACTTTGTGAAATGAAGGGCCTAATTAATAGAATGGTATATACCAGGCATTAATGTAAATTCCTACATTGAGGTTCAGAAATTAGTTGGACAAATATAGGATGATAGAAAACTGGCTTAACGACATTTTAGATAAAAAGCCCCTGGGTGGATAAAGTCCACTTTAAAATTTTCTACAAGTCAACTATGCGATGTAGCAGCAAAAATGATCTAATGAATCCTCAAACTGCATTAGCAAAATTATAGTGGCCAGGATAAGCAAAGTAGTAATTTTCTGGCACTTCACTATGCCCAGACCACATCTGGAGCTACGTGCTAATTTCTGGACCCCATTTACAGTTAATTATAGTGCAGCCACAAAATATAATCAGTTGTTAAAAATATGGTAACCATGGCATATGAGTAGGAAAAAAGAGCTGTGCTTAACCTGGGAAAAAGACACTCATAAGAGCCATCTTCAAATCTGTGGATAACTGTAAGTGAAAAACAGTTTATATTTACACAGTATAATTTTTGAATTATGATTAATGCCAATTTAGGGGCGGATTAAAAAAAAGGGGTGGATTACAGGGAAGAATATATTATGTCCATATAAAGGAGATTTTTCTATAACTTGAGCTGTTCATCAATAAACGGGCTCCCATAACTCATTGCTGTCGAGTCAATTCTGGATCATAGCGACCCCATATGGCAGAGTAGAACTGCCCCACAGGGTGCCCAAGGAGCAGCTGGTGGATTCAAAATGCTGACCTTTTGGTTAGCAGCCAAGCTCTTAACCACGGCACCACCAGGGCTCTAATAAATGGGCTATTCAGCAGGTCGCTAAAGGTATTGTAGCTAGAGATAGTTGGAGATCTGTGAGTTGGGCTTGAGTTGGCTCCTACAGCCTTGTAAATGTTGATTGTTAAATATGCCAGTATCTTTCTAGCTGGTTTGTAATTCTAAATCAGCAAACTATGGAAGTATCTATAAAGCAAAAATCAACAAGCACTACAAACCAGCACTTTTTCTTTTTTTTCCTCTTGTGAGCCAGCTTACCAGCACACCACTAGATTTTTATAGATGATGTCAATGTGGATAAGAGTTTTCATCCTTTTAAATCTAAAGGGCTATGGATATGTAACAGAATACAAATAATTTAAAAAACAGGTGAAAATTATACAGGTTATAAAGTCAGAGAATTTTGTGAAGGTTAGAAGTAAAGTGTTAAAATATATATATATATATATATACACACACATAAGGAAAAGACTATATACCATGGGAACAGGGGAAAATAGAACAAGAGAAAAATTTCTAAATATTTTGAATTAAGGT
Source organism: Loxodonta africana (assembly GCF_030014295.1). Taxonomy (NCBI): domain Eukaryota; kingdom Metazoa; phylum Chordata; class Mammalia; order Proboscidea; family Elephantidae; genus Loxodonta; species Loxodonta africana. The sequence goes on from NC_087345.1 coordinate 48,352,522, forward strand.
ATTTGTGATATTTGCCATTACTGGGAGAAGGGTATCATATTTTAGGAGGGTCTGTTTTTTTTCACCGTCTAGAAATGTATATGTTAAGGAATTCATTTCTACAAATTGCCAAATGAATTAACCACAAATTCTGAATCTAAGGCTATCAGTGAAGTTAGACATCCTATCTTTTCAAACTAAGTTGTATTGCTACAATTACTGTCTCTAAAAAAATGCAAATATATCATTATGCTGCTATACGCTGTTAAATGTAAAATGTTGCTTTCTGTAACATAAATTTATATTCTTCATCCTATAATTTAGGGATGGGCTAATTATTTGAACATTTAATCACAGACATAAATTATCTTAATTTCAGGGGCATTTAACATTCTTTTGACACGGGTGGCCCTTTTGGTATTTGTTTAATTAGTCCCTGACTTGAATGTATTTACTGAAATAGCCGTATTACAATGTTCAGTAAAAACAAGGTTCTTTTGGTTTTTCTTGTTATAAAAATTTAACCATCTCACATTTCAAAGTGCAATAGTTTTGAAAAAAAAGTTTTTGGAACATCTTTAATTGCTGTATGAAATTGTAATAAATTTTTATAGAGATTTAATCTCAGTGAGGTACGGAGATTTCTCCAATTTGAGTAATTTCTTCCCTTCTCTCCATCACAATGGCACAATGAAAACAGAAAACTCTGTATTTATCTGTCCTTTCTCCGGGTGCCTGTACTACTGTGTATGTGCTCCTAGGGTAGAATTAACCACTTTATGACTTATATATTATAAATATATATGTTTATTAAAAATTGTACTACTTACTAGATATTTGAGTGAGTAATGAAAAAAAATTTTTTTTTAATGACCGTCTTTTTTTTTTTTTATATGAAATGCATCTGGTTTTTCATTGTTCTTTATTTTAGTAGACTTTATTTTTTAGAGTAGTTTTAGGTTTACAGAAAAATTGTGAGGAAACTACAGAGTACATATATATCCCCTCTCCCTATGCACACAGTTTCTTCTATTATTAACATCTTACATTTGTTATAATTGATGAACTGAAACTGATTTGTTATTACTAACTGAAGTCCGTAGTTTACATTAAGGGTAACATTTTGTGTTATACAGTTGTATGGATCTTGATAAATTCATAATGCCATATGTCCACAATCACAGTATCCTACAGCATAGTCACGCTGCCCTAAAAATGCCTTGTGCTTCACCTATTCATCGTTCCTCTTCTTTCCTGAACCCCTGCAAACACTGATCTTCTTACTGTCTGTATATTATTGTCTTACGTAGAATGTCATATAATTATAATCATACAATATATAACTTTTTCAGATTGGCTTCTTTCACTTAGACACTTAGGTTTCCTCCCAGTTTTTTCATAACAAACCCATTGCTATCGAGAACATTTAGACTCATAGCAACCATATAGGATAGAATAGACCTGCCCCCTAAGATTTCCAAGGTTGTAATTTTGCAGAAGCAGATGGCCACATGCTTCTCCCATGGCATGGCTGATGGGTTTGAACTGTTGATCTTTTGGTTAGCAGCCAAGTGCTTAACCACTGTGCAACCAGGGCTCCTTATAGCTTGATAGCTCATTTCTTCGTATCACTGAATAATTCTCCATTGTATGGTGTGAGGAGGCAGTCTTTGGGATGAGCCCTGTGGTTATGGTCTTCCCCAGTCCTTCCCCTGCTAGTATCTTCAAGCTTTGGGAATAAAGCATCATACCTCACCCACTCCCTGAAGCATAATGGTTTTGTCTAAATGTCAGCAAGGTTAAAGAGATACACTCCTGAGCAAGGCACAAAGTGTCTAAGCACCTCCCCCTAGGATGGTCAGGTGAAAAAAACTTTCTTCTAACGGGCCACGTAGGCTGGAGATATAAAATGCCTGGGAGAGGGATTTTCCTCCCTCTCCTCAGCCATGGTCTCATGGGTAACACATGTAGCATTAAGCTTACAACCCACCTAGGTGAATCTTCCCGGCCAGGGGAAGACCAGCTGTAGGTAGGCTCCCATTGTGTCCCTAAGCAAAGATGCCAGGTGGAGGGGCTGTGTGGAAGAGTTCTTTATATCCACCAGAACAGTTTCTAGAAGTGGAGGGGGGGGGAGTAGGGCGGTAGGTGGTGGGGAGGTGGGGGGGGTGGCATGTTATATAACAATTCCGTTTAAGTTCCTCATCCATGACACAAAGTAAAATGTGCATGGAAGTTTCCCAATTCTTTTGGCACAGCTTTTGAGCCAGGAAGACTGCTCACCTGTGGTATACTGCCCACTTCCTTTTGTTATAAAGCTACTTTCCACATGCTAACGTGATGGTATGGAGCGGCTGGTGGATTCTAACTGCCGACCTTTTGATTAAAAAAAATAGCAGCCAAATATTTAACCACTGCACCACCAAGGCCCTATGGAACAATTAGTATTAGTTATCCAGAAATTGGGGATACCTATAAAAAAACCATGAAGATTTGGTGTGGTGTATCTTAGATTTGGCACAGTGAGCAGGTCCTGATAAAGCTGGTATATCGTAGCTTTAGTGTGTTGTCTCACATATGGAAATACCACTTTGTTCATCTATGGGAGAAAAAAAAAAAAGTGAAGGGGCAAGGTAGAAGCAGAGATATTAGAGTTTTGACTATTTGTGATGGTGGTTTGACCAAGGAAAAATGGTCAGATTCCATATATATTTTTCAAGGTAAAACCAACAGGACTACCTGACAGGATCGAAGTGAAGCATGATAAAAGAGAGGAGTCACGGATGATGCTTAGGTTTTGCCCAGAGTTACTATAAAATGATGGAGTCTCAGTCAACTGAGATATGGACAGCTGTGTGAATAGCAAGTTTGGGAAGGAAGTGTGTGGAAGGCATGAATTAGGAAAGCCCAAAATAGATTTGATGAAGGATTGGCCCAATTAGGCAGGTGAAATGACTCATAGATTTCATACCACAGAAGGAATGTGAACAAGAGCTAACAGACTTTGTTCCAATGAAATTGAAAAGGGCTTCTATTCCTCTCCTATGTTACCATAAACAGTAAGATAATGCATAATTCATGTAAATTTACAAAAATTATCAGATGTCTGACAGCATTTCTTTCTGTGTCTTTCTTAATAGTAACATTACACATTCAATTAAGAAATCATTCTTTTATGGCATAAAATTTCAGGGGAAAGTTATCTTTCAGAAGAATTGCGTGCTTTCATGGTGTCAGAGTTAAGGATCCACTGTGCCCACCACTGAACTATGCTGTTTTCAACTCCTACTGTTCTATTAGATTTGTATGGGGCTGTGATTCTTCCCATTCGATAATAAAATGACATTAGTTTTCATGTCACTTAAGTGAAATCTAGGATCCCATTGATCAAAATTGGAATTAATCTCACCTTTACATTGTCTATGTAAAATGATTTGGTGAGCAAATTAATTCCATAAAAAGTATAAGGAATATTTTTAATCTGCACAAGGGAGCAAATGGTTCCCAAGTACAGTAACGTATTTGACTATATCCAGGTGCAAATGTCCACTATGTTCTAAACACTCCAGGAATCCAAAAAAATACATGGTTCAACTCCCCAGAGCTCACAGCCAAAGGAGATTAGACAGTCAAAAATAAACTTGAGGAAAACTGTGTTAAGAGCTTTATCAGAAGAATAAACTTCACTGGGGGCTAGAGAGAGTGATTAAATCTGACAGTGTGAATGTAAAGGCAGAGGCTATCCTAAATAAAGCTGATTTTATTGTCATAATTACTTTTTGTCATTAAAATTGCATCTCATCTGGAATGCATTCTTGTTTGACTGCTTATAATACATACAGCAATTTATTGAATGATTTGGACTGGGTCGAGCATAGGCAAAATGCAACTGTACTCTTTTTCACCTCTATATTTGGATTTTATCTGCAGATTTTTTCCCCATGTTCTTAGATAAAGTTGGATAGATTTCACAGTTTTTAGGAAACTTAAAAAAAAAAGAATCCAGGTTTTTTTTTTTTTTTTATATTAGAAATATATAGAACACTATTTTAAATGGAGTCCTGGTTGTGCAGTGGCTAGTAGCTCGGCTGGTAACCAAAAGTGTGGCAGTTTGAATCCTCCAGCCACCCCTTGGAAACACTATGGGGCAGTTTTACTATGTCCTATAGAGTCATTTTTTATAGAGTCAGGTTCGGCTTTAGTTGGAACTATTTCAAAACTTTTCTCCTTTCTCAGCATATAACTACCCAAAGCTACGCTGGAGAAGAGAGGCACAATTGACTTCTGTTTTTTTTTTTTTTTTTCTTTTGCTCTCCTGATAAACTTCTTATCTCACTCTTTGACTGCCATTTCTAGTCTCCAGAGTCAGGTGCAGGAGAAAAGAGAAGTAGTTAGGGGGAAGAAAAGGTTTTAGGAGATGGTTTCAGTTGTAACTTGATGTGGGGTCTTTGTGTTGGATACTTGATTTTTTTTTTTTTTCTGGGGGCATGCTTTTATAATTTCCTCATGTAGCCCGCTGAAGGTAACGTCTGTGATGGGAATTCAGTTTGCTCTCATAGCAGCTTGGGTCAGGCATGCCTGAGTCATCAAAGTGATGTCTTTGATTTTTTAAAACTTTAAAAGAGGTCTTTTGCAACAGATTAACTCAATGTGTTAAGTCATTTGATTTCTTGGCTACTGCTTCCATGGATGTCAATTGTTGAATTAAGTAGCATAAAATTGTTGACAACTTCAATTTCTTCTCCAATATCTTTTTCAGTAAGCTTTTTTTTTTCTTTTTTCCATCCACTCTGGGAAAGAGGTCAAATCTGGCCTTAAAATATTAGTAGCTTGAAACAATCATAATCAAAAGGAATGAAATTTTAAATTACTAATTTTTTTTTAACTTCTCCATTTTTACAAAGTAACCCAGTCCTTTATCGTGAGTGAACTTTTGCAACACTATTTCAGCTTGTTTCCCATTGCCAGCCTCTTGCTCATCTTGTGCTGTCAAATACTATTTTCACCACTTCAAACTAGTCTAGAATCTGAGCCGTCTCCCTATTAGTTATTACAACTAATAACAATAACTCTAGTTTATAATCAAAGTCTACCCATCAACTAACATTCTCCCCTGTACCTATAAATTTTCAAACACACCGTGTTATTTCTAACAGTACTCTGTTTTTAGCCAGTACTCTGAAGTTAAGTGACAGAAGCACGTCTCAACTCATTTAAGCCAAAAAGGTACTTATTTTCTCAAATAACTAAATCATTGGGAAGGCATAAATGAGCTGGCAATAGACAAGAGTAGAATTCAGCCTTCAAAATGCCATTGGAACTCTAGTCTCGTTGCTCCTTCTCTTTGTCACTTTGTCCCACCCAGTAGGTAGTATGGCTGTTAGCAGCTTTAGGCTCTTATTGTAACAGTTGCATGACCTCAGAACAAACGGCCTTCTTGTCCACAGGTCTGGTTTCAAAAATAGGAAGGAAATAACTCGACTGGTCTTTCTTGTGCCATGTGCCTATTCTTTGGACCAATCACTGTAGTCAAGAGAGTGAGATATTAGAATTTGTCTAGTTGGGGTCATTTGGAGCCACAGTTGGAAGACTTATGGGATATTTACTAGAAAAAAGTGGGAGGATGAGGGGAAAGGAGTGCCATTAGATCACACTGTAGACACCATGGCCAATAAACCCTTTTGTCTTTAATTTTCCCCAGGAGTGACAGAGTTTACTGCATTTGTCTCAGTGTGTGAGCACTTCATCAACTCTAAATGCTTTTTTTCTCCTTTTGCCAAGCCATCCAAATATATCGTCTTAAGAACTAAGCCCAAAATTGGCTTCCAAAAGCTCTTCTTGGATCATTCTTTTATTTGTATTCATTCTTTAATAGTGGTAATTGTATGAAGAACGTGGAAATTTGTGTTAACAGATCTGGATTATAACCTGACCATAGCAATAATTTGGTTTGTGGTATTTAAAAAGTTGCTTAATTTTTTTTAATTTAATTTTAAACCAAATGATTTGGTATTAATAAAATAACAATGAAATGATCTTAATAAAAAACCACCAGTCCTTTCATTTCTGATTCCTGATACTTTGTAAATGACCTTATGTTACTTCTAGCACTCTCTCATAAAGATTTTAAGGTCATCTCTTTATCCCTGACTACCAGGAGTCCTTGTGTGGCGAAAATGGTTAACACACTTAGCTCTTAATGAAAAGATTGAGGCATTTCTCACCTTGGAAGGAAGGCCTGGTGATTACACTTTTGAAAAATCAGCCACTGAAAACGCCATAGAGCACCCTTCTGTATGACACACAGAGTCACCATGACTTAGAAACTACTTGATGGCAACTACTTTGCGTTACCATATTCTTAATTTCCAAGAGTATGTTCTTGTTCTCTAAATGATCTTCTTCTCTTAAATAGCATAATATTCCTTACCTGTCTAAATACAGTAATATGAGTTTATGTGAAGTTTTCTTCTTCATACTACATTGCCTTCCAGTTCCTTCTTTTTTTCTGTTGTTTTAGCCTCCTATATTAGAACACTTGTTCAAATATCAATTGGTCTTTGGATGACCATTCATCTTTAAAAGAGAGACACTAAGAGGCTGACTGAGTCCACTACGTTGGGGCAGGCCTTTTAACCTGGTGAGCTTCACCAAGGAGTAACTAGCCATCAAGCTGGCTTTGTTGTTGTTGTTACCAAAACCAAAAACCCGTTGCCCTCAAGTCGATTCTGACTCATAGCAACCTTATAGGACAGAGTACAGCTGCCCCACAGAGTTTCCAAGGAGCAGCTGGCGTGTTCCAACTGCCAATCTTTTGGTTAGCAGCTGAACACAATCACTGACTGTACTGCCGGATCTTCGGCTAGTTGCTTTTAGGGAATCCAAATGTCGGAACCTATGGCTGTTTCTTTCGATGCCCTCTCTACTTTGCATATAAACCTGGATACCAATGTTCCGGAGGTTAGAAGGGGATAAGAATGAGTGGTTTCATGTTTATAAGCAAATTTTCACTTAATGCTCATATTTTCAGTCTTTGCTCAGCTTCCCTCCCCTCCTACTACTATTTCAGGTGTCCCTGATTCTGAACTGCTCTGCTTCAGTCATTACAAAGAATAGACCCTTTGTTCCCTTAAAGCATCAGGAGAGGAATGGTCATCTTTCTGTGTGGAAAAGGGAAAGGAGCTGAGGTGTATAACTACTTTCTACGCATGCTTTCAATCAATTCGATTTTCAGCCCTCCCCTTCCTTCACCTTCGGAGATTCCCAGCATTCCCAATTCCTGACACTTTCAGAGGTTCTCTGGCTTCAGTTTCCTTGCTTCTTGTCGACTTGCACGTCTAAGTAGTTAGATTTCAGCTTTCTCTTCTCTGTAAGTCAGTTCATGTGCCACTCAGTGACCAGTTAGAGAAAGAGAAACCACACAAGTTATTTTAAAGAAAGGAAATTTAATACAAAGAATTGGTTACACAAGAGGATGTAATTACCACCCCCTGTAGGATTGGTGGAACAAAAGGCAAGAGGCAGGGTTCCCAGAACTTAGAAGGTCAGAGAAGTACAATGGGACTGCGGCTCATGGTTTTGAGAGTGGTTACTGCTCGTATGAGGCATCCAATTCCGAGAGATCTGAAAGAAGCTAGAATTTCAAATCAACTGCCACTGCTGGAGTGACTCTTACAGAACCAGAGGGGGCAGAGGAAGGAAGGGAAATTCTTTCTCCATGATTCCCAACTTCTGGATCTCCCTTAAGTGACTCCTATTGACAGACTCCAACAGAAAGCCAGCTGGCAAGGATTTCTGGGAAATGTAGCTTCGAGAGGACCCAGCTGCAGTATCACAGGCAGAGAAGAAAAGGGCAGATTTGAGCTAAAAACATACAGATAAATAACCTGTACAGTAGACACTCATCCTTCAATTTCCATCTTCCAAAGTCGACCTCCCAGTCCTCCTGCGGGGCTACCGTTCATTTGTTTACGCTGTTTCTGTGGATTTGTGTGTGTGTGTTTTCTAAGTCCTCTCATTTTAGTGGGATTTGAAAAGAAAACATAAACCATGTCATGAAATTGTCACTTTGATCTTCTAAACTTCAGTCCTCTTGTTTTAAAAATGAGAATAATGAAATCTGTTTCCTGGGCTTGTTGTGAGGATTAAAAGCTATAGTGCACGTAAAGAAATTAGCGCTGTGCTGTGAGAAAGTGCGTAAGGTTGGCACGTGAAGGGCTTACTTTTTGTCAGGCTTTGAAAAACATAGTAACTGCTATTTTTCTTAAATATGGTTAAGAACATAGTTTCTGGAGGGAAATAATACCATAGTAAAAATAATATTAATGATAATTATCATCATCACACTTAAATAGCTCTCATTAGTGCCAGGAACTGTTTTAAAGACTTTATATACATTACAGATATTAACTTAATCTTCACAGCAGTTATGCCAGATAGGTACCATTATTATCCCTGCTTTACAGATAAGAAAACTGAGATGTCGACCGAGAGGCTAAGTAACTTGCCGTAGATCAGACAGCTAGCAAGTGGCAGAGCCAGGCATTGAACCCAGGCAGTCTGACTCCATTGTCGGCGCTCTTAACCACTGTGCCACAGATAATTGTCACTCATCTGTAACATAACATAGGGACAACAATCACAGTTCTCCTGAGGTTTTTATAAGAATTATGTGAAAAAATACATAAAAACAAACTTGAAAACAATTGGCGGAGTGCCTATCTGAACTGAGAGCATTCAAAAAATGTGAAACACTAATTTCAAACTGTGAAATAGTTTCATGTCTTTTTTAACATATCAAAATATGTATACGTTAAGCTTATTTATTTATTTTCAATATCCAAAGTGTTGTTTTAATAAAATTTCTATCTTACTGAAAATTTAGAAAATTGTACTCTTTCTATTGATCTAATAAAAAAATGAAAGAAGATTAAATTTTTTTACAAGGTTGTCTTTATTGTACTTTAGATGAAGGTTTACAGAAAAAACTAGCTTATCATTAAATAGTTGGTACACATATTGTTTTATGACATTGGTTAACAACCCCATGACATGTTGACACTCTCCCTTCTTGACATTGGGATATTTTTGTTGATTGTTTAATTTCTGAAAGTACTGCAATTCGCCATGATCAGAACTTCTACCTCATGAAAAAATGTACCTTAGCAACTTAGCATGAAGCTTGCTCTTTCTCATACTGTATTATCACTGTCATTGTGGTTAGGTGGCATCATCGAGTCAGTTCTGATTGATAGCAACCCTATGCGCAACAGAACAAAACACTGCCCTGTCCTGTGCCATCCTTAAAATTGTCACTATGTTTGAGCCCATCCTTCTGGCACTCTATCAATCCATCTTATCAAGGGTATTCCTTTTGTTCGATGACCCTCTCTGTCTTACCAAGCATGATGTCCTTCTCCAGGGACTGGTCTCTCACGATAACATGACCAAAACCCATGAGACAAAGCCTCATCATCATCCTTGCTTCCAAGGAGCACACTGGCTGTACTTCTTCCAAGACAGACTTGTTCATTCTTCTGGCAGCCCACGGTATATTCAATATTCTTTGCCAATACCATAATTCAAAGGCATCAATTCTTCTTCAGTCTTCCTTATTCATTATCTCTCTTACTTATATGAAATCATTAATTTAATCCTTCATTGTGTGTTATACATATGTATTTGTGATTGTACTTGTATCCATGCTGTTGGTTTTCATTTTCTCCTTAACCAGTTTGTACAGTCCTCAAAGGGAATTAAAAAAATTAGTATTTGTTGAAAGCATTCTGTCTCTAGGTGTTACCATTTCTATTTTACAAACTAAGGCTATTCTAGGATAACTTAGCAAGATCTCAACATTAGAAAGGGTCTATTATTTGAACGATTTCTTTTTGATATCAAGATTCACCTTCTTTACAATTGATCACAGTGCCTTGGCAGGAAATGAACATAAATCTCTTTGTCCTCTTTATAGATTTTCATACATATTAGGTTCTTAACATGTATCATATGAAAAGATAATTATTTAATGTTAAAAATAGACAACACTTGAGAATTTCATATGTGAAATATAAAAATAGAATCAAAATAAAGGACAGAGAGTATGCTTAAGCTTCCTAACACATCATCCCTCAGTATCTGGTATCCACGGGAGATTGCTTCCAGGACCAGCGTGGATACCAAAATTCTAGGACGCTCAAGCCCCTTATATAAAATGCATGGTATTTGCATATAACCTACTTACATCCTCCCTTACACTTTAAATCATCTCTAGATTACTTATAATACCTAATACAATGTAAATGGTATGTAAATCATTGTTTTATCACAGTTGAAGATTTGCACTGGAAGGTACCCTTTCTCTTCTATGAGTTTCTTGACTTCTTCTAGGAATGCTGATTCTCCTGTGACCCTGAAGTTCTTGAGGCTGTAGTACTGTACACAGGCAGCATGGCAGCCCTTTCTGGCCTTAAACATCTTCCTCTTGCTCTCCTCAGCCCCCTCACACTTAGTCTTTGTGGGATTGCTTTGACCACAAACTGCTTCACTACTTTTTGTTGTTGTTTTTGTTGTTGTTGTTAGGTGCCATCAAGTCAGCTCTGACTCATAGCAACCCCATGTACGACAGAATGAAACACTGCCCAGTCCTGTGCCATCCTCACAATCCGTGTTATACTTGAGCCCATTGTTGCAGTCATTATGTTAATCCATCTCATTGAGGGTCTTCCTCTTTTTGGCTGACCCTCTACTTTACCAAGAATGATGTCTTTCTCCAGGAACTGGTCCCTCCTGATAACATGTCCAAAGTATGTGAGACAAAGTCTTACCATCCTTGCTTCTAAGGAGCATTTTGGCTGTGTTCTTCCAAGACAGATTTGTCCGTTCCTTTGGCAATCCATGATATATTCAATATGCATATGAGGCGACTGAAAGCATCATGGCTTGAATCAAGCGCACCTTAGTCCTTAAAGTGACTTCTTTGCTTTTTTAACACTTTAAAGTGGTCCTTTGCAGCAAATGTGCCCAATGCTATACGTCCTTTGGTTTCTTGGCTGCTGCTTCCATAGGCATTGATTGTGGATCCAAGTAAAATGAAATCCTCGACAACTTCAATCTTTTCTCCATTTGTCATGATGTTGCTTATTGGTTCAGTTGTGAGGATTTTTGTTTTCGTTATGTTGAAGTGTAATCTATACTGAAGGCTGTAGTCTTTGATCTTCAAGTCACCTTCACTTTCAGTAAGCAAGGTTGTGTTGTCTGCATATAGCAGGTTGTTAATGAGTCTTCCTCCAATTCTGATGCAGCTTTTAAATGATCTTCAGAAAAATTTTACTCGAGTATTATGTTAATGATATTGTTTGATAATTTCTTCATTCTGTTTGATAACCGTTCTTTGGAGTTGGCATAAATATGGATCTTTTTCAGTCGGGTTGGCCAGGTAAGACATCTTCCAAATTTCTTGGCGTAGACGAGCGAGCATTTCCAGTGCTGTATCCATTCGTTGAAACAGTTCACTTGGTATTCCATCAATTCCTGAAGCCTTGTTTTATGCTAATGCCTTCAGTGAAGCTTGGACTTCTTCCTTCAGTACCATCGGTTCTAGATCATATGTTACCTTCTGAAATGGGCTAATATTGACCAATTCTTTTAGGTACAGTGATTCTGTGTATTTCATCCATCTTCTTTTGATGTTCTCTGTGTCATTTAACATTTTCTCATAGAATCCTTCAGTACTGCAACTCAAGGCTTAAATATTTTCTTTGGTTCTTTCAGCTTGGGAAATGCTGAGTGTGTCCTCTCTTTTGGTTTTTTAACTCCAGGTCTTTGCACATGTCATTTATAATACTTTACTTGTCTTTTCAAGACACTCTTTGAAATCTTCTGTTCAGCTCTTTTACGTCACCATTTCTTTCTTTTGTTTTAGCTACTCTACATTCAAGAGCAAGTTTGAGTCTCTTCTGACATCTATTTTGGCCATTTCTTTCTTTCCTTTTTTTTAGTGATCTTTGCTTTTCTTATGTATGATGGCCTTGATGTCATTCCACAACTCTTCTGATCTTTGGTCTTTAATGTTCAATGTTTCAAATGTACTGTTGAGATGGTCTTTAACTTCAGGTGGGATATATTCAGTGTTGTACTTTGGCTCTCATGGACTTGTTCTAATTTTCTTCAGCTTCAAATTGAACTTGTATGTGAGCAATTGACAGTCTGTTCCTCAGTTGGTCCCAGCTTTGTTCTGATTGATAATGTTGAGCTCACCCATTGTCTCTTTCTACAGATGTTGTTGATTTGATTCCTGTGTACTCCATCAGATGAGGCCCGCATGTATAGTTGCTGTTTATGTTGTTGAAAATAAAAGGTATTTGCAATGAAGAAGTCATTGGTCTTGCAAAATTCTATCACGCAATCTCTAACATCATTTCTTTCACCAAGGCCATATTTTCCAAACACTGTTCCCTCATTTGTTTCCAGCTTTCACATTCCGATCATTTGTAATTATCAATGAATACTGATTGCATGTTTGATCAATTTCAAGTGGCAGAAGTTGGTAAAAAATCTTCATCTTTGTCCTTAGTGGTTGTGAGTAAATTTGAATAATAGTCATATTAACTGTTCACCCTTGTAGGTGCATGGATATTATCCTATCAGTGACAGTGATGTAGTTCAGGATAGATTTTGAAACGTTCTTTTTGATGAACACAACACCATTTCTCTTCAATTTGTCATTCTGGGCATAGTAGACTACATGATTGTCTGATTCAGAATGGCCAATACCTGTCCATTTCAGCTCACTAATGCCTAAGATATAGAAGTTTGTGAGCTCCAATTCATTTTTGATGATTTCCAATTTTCCTAGATTCATACTCCATACATTCTACATTCTATTTATTAATGAGTGTTTGCAGCTGTTTCTTCTCATTTTGAGTCTTGCCACAAAAAATTAAGGTCTTGAAAGCTTGACGCTATCCATGTCATTAAGGTTGACTCTACTTTGAGGAGGCAGCTCTTCCCTGGTTGTATTTTGAGTGCCTTCCAACCTGAGGGGCTCATATTCTGGCACTATATCAGACAATGTTATACTGCTGTTCATAAGGTTTTCACAGGCTAATTTTTTTTTTTCAGAAGTAGATTGCCAGGTCGTTTTTCCAAGTCTGTCTTAGTCTGGAAGCTCTGCTGAAATCTGTCCACTATGGGTGACCCTACTAGTAATTGAAATACCAGCAATATAGCTTCCAGCATCACAGCAACACACAAGTCCCTGCAGTATGACAAACTGACAGACAAGTGCAGTTGCTTTTTAGGAGCCATTTTTTTCACAGAAACAAAGGGTGTACACAACACAAGTAGCAGATGAACAAGATGTGAGGTGAACAATGCTCAAACAACGAGCGCTAGAGAGAGACTGAGGATCTGTGAAATGGCAGGAGGCCATAACAAGTTATGCCAACACATCATCTCATTCATGTGATTTCATCAGATTGCTCTGGGCATGCAGCAAATTCAAGTTTTGCTTTTTGAAACTTTCTTTTTTGAGTACTAGTACCTGACAATTCTTGAGTGCTTATTGTGTCCTAGGGACTATTAAGGTCTTATACTTGTAGAGTATTATGATATTTAATGCAGAGTTTTAAATATTATGCATATACTGCTAGATTCTGATTCATAAAGTTTAGAATCACCTATTTGCTTAATAACTGTTTAGATTTTTTTCTTCTTTCACCCCGTCCTTAACTTCTTTACACTATGCACCACACTCTAATAGAATCCATGGTAGTTCTAGCACAGTTTTCTCCTTAAATCAGCAATCAGCATTTGCATTATTACGACTACATAAATATTGTTCCCTAGTGAAAGGCTGAATGCCAGTACAGAACTGGATGGAAGGAAGGGATATTACCATTCTGTATATAGACTTTCTCTATGCCCCTATTTTTAGTTCGGCTCCATGAATTTTGTTTCTGCAATGCTACACAGCTCTTAAGTGAAATATGGGCATGGAAAGCAACACAGTCTGTGAAAACATCTCTTCTAATTCTTTTTCAGTCTACGTTGGATTCATGCATTCATTCAACAAGTAATTAGTGAGGAGTTGGTCTTTACTAGACATTGTGGTATGTGTTTTAAAGGAAGCAAGAATGGCCTCAAAAAGTTGAGTTTGATAGGAAATGGCATTGCATGAATGCTCAATCAAGAAAGATCCTCTTGTAGATGCTGAATTTAGCTCAGGACTTGTCATTCAGAATATATATATATTTCTTTTCAAACAATACTTAGTATCAGATCACGGATATTTTTAAATTAGCAATTAGCTGAAAAGTCCATAGGTAATTACAGTTTAATGATTCTACTAGTGCTTAAATGCCAATTGCTTTAAGAAATTCAGGGTCATGGACATATTATGCTAATTATCTACTTCATTTATGAGGATGCTTTTTGTAAGATTGTTAGAGTTTGGAGCAAAAAAAAATGTCAAAAGGATGACAAAGATAAATCCTCAAATACAGAGAACTGAATAGTTATTCCAAAGATATTGGCAACATTTACATAAAAGAATGAGCCACTTAAGTCCCAAGTAATTCAAAGAAGCTTCTGAAGAGGTAATAGATAAAAGAAAACAAAGAACACTAATTGTTTTGAGGAAGTAAGTGCATTTTATACCATTTTGGATAGTGTGTATCCTCATTCACATTCATTGCCTGAATAATGATCTTCACAAGTTTTATTTAGAAAGGTCTTCCATGAAAGAAGAACTGAGAGAGGTCGCATAAACTTCCCAGGTCACATAAACAACTCCCTGAGTGCTGCTTCAGTGAAGTGGTGAAAGTAGGACAGGAAGGGTCAGGGTGTGGTAACTGTCACCAACAGTTAAATCCTTGTCTTCATGGCATTCTACATGGATAGAAAAGGAAGAAAATGAAATATTTCTAAGGCACAATGTCATGAATAAAAAAAAAAAATGAAAGGGTGGTGTTTATTTATATTAAAGATAAAGGAAAGCTGTTGTCTGAAAAGCAGATGAAAAGTCAGTGAAATCAGAGAAATTGAAGATACTTAGGAAAGAGATAATTATAAGGTGTGAAGATGTGGGAGGTAATCAGCTCACAGAGTAGATGAGAAGCTCAGTTAAGGGCTAGAATGAGACGTAGTGATAGGATGGTAACATGAGAACAAACAAAGATAGCTAGGTAGAGCAGTATTGAAGGGTGTGGTCCCTGAACCCAGCCATCTGGGTCTAAAGCTGTGTCCTACCACTTATTAACTACTTTACTCTATGGAAAAAAATTGTTTTCACTTCTCTGTGCCTCCATTTCCTCAAAAGCAAAATGAGGATAAGATTAGTGTCTTCATCATAGGGTGGTTATGAAAAATAATTGTATAAATATATGTAAAGCACTTAGAACCTGGCATATGATAAACACTGACTGTTAACTACCATTTTAATAGTCATCTGCTGCAGTGACACAAAAAGACATATGCATACCTATGCTCGTTGCAGCTTTATTCACAGTAACAAAAAGCTGGGAACAAACTAAGTGACCATCGACAGATGAATGGGTAAGCAAATTGTGGTACACATATACAGTGGAATTCTACGCTGCTATAAAGAATAATGATTTGTACATAAAACAAAACATTGATGAATTTGGAAGACATTATGCTGGGTGAAATAAGTCAATCACAAAAGGCAAATATTGTATTACCTCAATTTTATAAAAAATCAAGAATAGGCATACACACAGAAAAAGAAGTTCTTTGAAGGGATGGAGGGGTAGGGAGAGGGAATCACTTTCTAGGTAGTAGACACTTATTTTTGGTGATAGGAAAGGCAATACTCAATATGGGTGAAGTCTGCACAACTTGTCAAGGTAAAGAAGACACTGAGTAATATGCGAGAATAAGGGACAATTTTGGTAAATGCTATAACATACAATTTAGCAACAACAGTAATAACAATCTAGATAATAGTGTGGTTACAGGAGGCGGGGCCAAGATGGCGGACTAGGTGGACGCTACTGCAGATCCCTCTTGTAACAAAGACTCAGAAAAACAAGTGAATCAATCACATACATAACAATCTACGAACTCTGAACAACAAACACAGACATAGAGATGGAGAATGAACAAATACGGGCAGACAGTGATCATTTTCAGAACTAGGAGCCAGCGTACCAGGCAGGTGACCTTCGGAGCCCAAGCTGGGGCAGAGCCCAGGGGGGCAGAAGGCACAGACAAGGGGCCCAGCCCTATCCCCCTGAATCCATCCTGGGAGGGAGTCTAGCTGGTTGGCGCGGGCGACATAGCGGCGCAGCTGGTGGGAGAAGCACCCGGGAGGCAGTGACTGATCTTGGAGCTGGGAGAGCAGTGTCCCAGCCGGGGAGCCGTCCCGCCAGGAGTTTGGCGGGAAGCGGGCCAGGCGCGAGCATGGGGATCAGCTATATTTCCCTAAAGCGACCCCGGGGGGGGGGCCCAGACGTTCCTGTGGGGGACGCCCACCCAGTTATCGCGTGCGGAGTGGCGCACTGGACGGAGAAATCCCCGGGAGGAAGTGACAGGTCTTGCGGGGGGAGAGCAGCGTCCCAGCCGGGGAGCCGTCCCGTTGGGAATTTGGCGAGAGTGAGCGGGGCGTGAGCGCGGGGTCCGGTTATATTCCTCTGAATAGACCCCGGGGACAGGCACAGCCGTTTGTGCAGGAGACGCCCACTCAGTTCGCGCGAGCGGTGCGCGCACCGGAGGGAGAAGTCCCCGGGAGGAAGTGACAGGTCTCGGAGTGGGGAGAGTAGCGTCCCAGCCGTGGAGCTGTCCCTCCAGGATTTTGGCGGAAGGAGGCAGAGCGTGAACGTGGGGATCAGCTCTATATTCTGTGGTGCTACACTCCTAGCTCTCTGATCCCTCCCCCACCCTCCGCAGGCGGCTCCATTAACATCCGAATACTCTGAGCCAGAGGGAGAATTCAGATAGGGATCTGACTGCATTTTTTTTAGCTGATTACCTGGAAAATCTAGTTTCCCAGTGATGGCTTGGAGACAGCAGTCCATATCAAACCACATAAAGAAACAGACCATGCCAGCTGCTCCAACCCCCCAAACAAAAGAATCAAAATCTTTCCCAAATGAAGATACAATCCTGGAATTATCAGATACAGAATATAAAAAACTAATTTACAGAATGCTTAAAGATATCACAAATGAAATTAGGATAACTGCAGAAAAAGCCAAGGAACACACTGATAAAACTGTTGAAGAACTCAAAAAGATTATTCAAGAACATAGTGAAAAAATTAATAAGTTGAAAGAATCCATAGAGAGACAGCATTCAGAAATCCAAAAGATTAACAATAAAATAACAGAATTAGACAATGCAATAGAAAGTCAGAGGAGCAGACTTGAGCAATTAAAATGTAGACTGAGACTTCTGGAGGACCAGGGAATCAACACCAACATAGCTGAAAAAAAATCAGATAAAAGAATTAAAAAAAATGAAGAAACCCTAAGAATCATGTGGGACTCTATCAAGAAGGATAACTTGCGAGTGATTGGAGTCCCAGAACAGGGAGGGGGGACAGAAAACACAGAGAAAATAGTTGAAGAACTCCTGACACAAAACTTCCCTGACATCATGAAAGACGAAAGGATATCTATCCAAGATGCTCATCGAACCCCATTTAAGATTGATCCAAAAAGAAAAACACCAAGACATATTATCATCAAACTTGCCAAAACCAAAGACAAGCAGAAAATTTTAAAAGCAGCCAGGGAGAAAAAGGTTTCCTTCAAGGGAGAATCAATAAGAATAAGTTCAGACTACTCAGCAGAAACCACGCAGGCAAGAAGGGAATGGGACGACGTATACAGAGCACTGAAGGAGAAAAACTGCCAACCAAGGATCATATATCCAGCAAAACTCTCTCTGAAATATGAAGGAGAAATTAAGATATTTACAGATAAACACAAGTTTAGAGAATTAGCAAAAACTAAACCAAGACTGCAAGAAATGCTAAAGGAGATTGTTTGGCCTGATGACCAATAATATCAGGTACCAGCACAATACAAGGTCACAAAACAGAATGTCCTGATATCAACGCAACTCAAATAGGGAAAGCACAAAAACAAACAAATTAAGATTAATTCTAAAAAATAAATAAATAAACAAAATAATACACATAACAGGAAATCATGGAAATCAATAGATAAACGATCACAATAATCAAAAAGAAGGACTAAATATAGGAGGCATTGAACTGCCAGATGGAGAGTGATACAAGGCAATATAGAACGACACAAGTTAGGTTTTTACTTAGAAAAATAGGGGTAAATAATAAGGTAACCACAAAAAGGAACATCAATTCCATAACTCAAGAAAAAAGCAAAGAAAAACGTAACGATTCAACAAACATAAAGTTAAACATTATGAAAATGAGGATCTCACAATCTACTAAGAAAAACGTCTCAGCACAAAAAAGTATGTGGAAAAATGAAATGGCCAACAACACACATGAAAAGGCATCAAAATGACAGCACTAAAAACTTATTTATCTATAATTACGCTGAATGTAAATGGACTAAATGCACCAATAAAGAGACAGAGAGTCACGGACTGGATAAAGAAACACGATCCATCTATATGCTGCCTACAAGAGACACACCTTAGACTTAGAGACACAAACTAAAACTCAAAGGATGGAAAAAAATATATCAAGCAAATAATAAGCAAAAAAGAAGAGGAGTAGCAATATTAATTTCTGACAAAATAGACTTTAGACTTAAATCAGCCACAAAAGATAAAGAAGGACACTATATAATGATAAAAGGGACAATTGATCAGGAAGACATAACCATATTAAATATTTATGCACCCAATGACAGGGCTGCAAGATACATAAATCAAATTTTTACAGAATTGAAAAGTGAGATAGACACCTCCACATTTATAGTAGGAGACTTCAACACACCACTTTCAGAGAAGGACAGGACATCCAGTAAGAAGCTCAATAGAGACACGGAAGACCTACTTACAAGAATCAACCAACTTGACGTCATAGACTTATACAGAACTCTCCACCCAACTGCTGCAAAATATACTTTTTTTTCTAGTGCACATGGAACATTCTCTAGAATAGACCACATATTAGGTCACAAAACAAATCTTTGCAGAATCCAAAACATCGAAATATTACAAAGCATCTTCTCAGACCACAAGGCAATGAAGCTAGAAATCAATAACAGAAAAACCAGGAAAAGAAATCAAATACTTGGAAAATGAACAATACCCTCCTGAAAAAAGACTGGGTTATAGAAGACATCAAGGAGGTAATAAGGAAATTCTTAGAAAGCAACGAGAATGAAAATACTTCCTATGAAAACCTCTGGGACACAGCAAAAGCAGTGCTCAGAGGCCAATTTATATCGATAAATGCACACATACAAAAAGAAGAAAGAGAGGGCGGAGCCAAGATGGCGGACTAGGCAGACGTTACCTCGGATCCCTCTTACAACAAAGACACGGAAAAACAAGTGAATCGATCACATACATAACAATCTACGAACCCTGAACAACAAACACAGATTTAGAGATGGAGAACGAACTAATACGGGGAAGCAGCGATTGTTTCCAGAGCCTGGACCCAGCGTACCAGTCAGGTACGGCACAAGCACAGAGAGCTGCCCCACCCCCCTGAACTAACCCCGGGAGGGGGACCAGCCGGTTCCACGGGCGGCGTGGGACGCAGCCGGTAGGAGAAGTCCCCGGGAGGCAGTGACTGGCCTTGCAGCAGAAAGAGCAGCGTCCGAGCTGGGGAACCGTCCCGCAGGGATTTGGACTGGACGCAGGTACGGCATAAACACGGAGAGTTGCTCCACCCCCCTGAACTAACCCCGGGAAGGGGACCAGCCGGGTTGCGCGGGCGGCGTGGGACTCCGCCGGTAGAAGAAGTCCCCAGGAGGCAGCGACTGGTATTGGAGCGGGGAGAACAGCGTCCCAGCCGGGACACTCGGTCACGGCACAAGCACGGGGAGCTGCTCCACCCATCTGAACTAACCCCGGGAGGAGGCCCAACTGGTTCTCAGGGGCGGCAAGGCCACGCGTCTGGAGGGACGAGAAGTCCCTGGGAGGCAGAGACTGATTTTGGAGTCGAGAGTGCACCATCCCAGTAGGGGAGCCTTGACGCTGGGCGTGGGGCTGGAAGCGGAGGATCTGACCGTGACTCCAGCGGGCCAGACCCCCCGGGGGCAATCTCCACACAGCCAGCACACATAGGCGACGCTCCCCATGGGAATCTCAGATATAATAGCCATTCCAAGCAAGACAAGCAACTCTGGCTATATTCTGAGGTGCTACTCTCCTATCTCTCTGTTCCCTCCCCCACCCTCCCCAGGCGGCTTCATTAACATCTGAATAGCCTGAGCCAGAGGGAGAACTCTGATAGGGATCTGACTGCATTTTTTTTTTTAGGGGATTTTCTGGAAAAACTAGTTTCCCAGTGATGGCTCGGAGACAGCAATCCATATCAAACCACTTAAAGAAGCAGACCATGACAGCTTCTCCAACCCCCCAAACAAAAGAATCAAAATCTTTCCCAAATGAAGATACAATCTTGGAATTATCAGATACAGAATATAAAAAACTACTTTACAGAATGCTTCATGATATCACAAATGAAATTAGGATAACTGCAGAAAAAGCCAAGGAACACACTGATAAAACTGTTGAAGAACTCAAAAAGATTATTCAAGAACATAGTGGAAAAATTAATAAGTTGCAAGAATCCATAGAGAGACAACATGTAGAAATCCAAAAGATTAACAATAAAATAACAGAATTAGACAACGCACTAGGAAGTCAGAGGAGCAGACTCGAGCAATTAGAATGCAGACTGGGACATCTGGAGGACCAGGGAATCAACACCAACATAGCTGAAAAAAAATCAGATAAAAGAATTAAAAAAAAATGAAGAAACCCTAAGAATTATGTGGGACTCTATCAAGAAGGATAACCTGCGGGTGATTGGAGTCCCAGAACAGGGAGGGGGGACAGAAAACACAGAGAAAATAGTTGAAAAACTCCTGACAGAAAACTTCTCTGACATCATGAAAGACGAAAGGATATCTATCCAAGATGCTCATCGAACCCCATTTAAGATTGATCCAAAAAGAAAAACACCAAGACATATTATCATCAAACTCACCAAAACCAAAGACAAGCAGAAAATTTTAAAAGCAGCCAGGGAGAAAAGAAAGGTTTCCTTCAAGGGAGAATCAATAAGAATATGTTCTGACTACTCAGCAGAAACCATGCAGGCAAGAAGGGAATGGGACGACATATACAGAACACTGAAGGAGAAAAACTGCCAGCCAAGGATCATATATCCAGCAAAACTCTCTCTGAAATATGAAGGAGAAATTAAGATATTTACAGACAAACACAAGTTTAGAGAATTTGCAAAAACCAAACCAAAGCTACAAGAAATACTAAAGGATATTGTTTGGTCAGAGAATCAATAATATCAGATATCAGCACAACACAAGGTCACAAAACAGAACGTCCTTATATCAACTCAAATAGGGAAATCACAAAAACAAACAAATTAAGATTAATTAAAAAAAAAATACACATAACAGGGAATCATGGAAGTCAATAGGTAGAAGATCACAATAATCAAAAAGAGGGACTAAATACAGGAGACATTGAACTGCCATATGGAGAGTGATACAAGGCGATATAGAACAATACAAGTTAGGTTTTTACTTAGAAAAATAGGGGTAAACAATAAGGTAACCACAAAAAGGTATAACAACTCTATAACTCAAGATAAAAACCAAGAAAAACGTAACGACTCAACTAACATAAAGTCAAGCACTATGAAAATGAGGATCTCACAATTTACTAAGAAAAACGCCTCAGCACAAAAAAGTATGTGGAAAAATGAAATTGTCAACAACACACATAAAAAGGCATCAAAATGACAGCACTAAAAACTTATTTATCTATAATTACGCTGAATGTAAATGGACTAAATGCACCAATAAAGAGACAGAGAGTCACAGACTGGATAAAGAAACACGATCCATCTATATGCTGCCTACAAGAGACACACCTTAGACTTAGAGACACAAACAAACTAAAACTCAAAGGATGGGAAAAAGTATATCAAGCAAACAATAAGCAAAAAAGAAGAGGAGTAGCAATATTAATTTCTGACAAAATAGACTTTAGACTTAAATCCACCACAAAGGATAAAGAAGGACACTATATAATGATAAAAGGGACAATTGATCGGGAAGACATAACCATATTAAATATTTATGCACCCAATGACAGGGCTGCAAGATACATAAATCAAATTTTAACAGAATTGAAAAGCGAGATAAATACCTCCACAATTATAGTAGGAGACTTCAACACACCACTTTCGGAGAAGGACAGGACATCCAGTAAGAAGCTCAACAGAGACATGGAAGATCTAATTACAACAATCAACCAACTTGACCTCATTGACTTATACAGAACTCTCCACCCAACTGCTGCAAAATATACTTTTTTTTCTACCGCACATGGAACATTCTCTAGAATAGACCACATATTAGGTCATAAAACAAACCTTTGCAGAGTCCAAAACATCGAAATATTACAAAGCATCTTCTCAGACCACAAGGCAATAAAACTAGAGATCAATAACAGAAAAATTAGGGAAAAGAAATCAAATACTTGGAAAATGAACAATACCCTCCTGAAAAAAGACTGGGTTATAGAAGACATCAAGGAGGGAATAAGGAAATTCATAGAAAGCAACGAGAATGAAAATACTTCCTATGAAAACCTCTGGGACACAGCAAAAGCAGTGCTCAGAGGCCAATTTATATCAATAAATGCACACATACAAAAAGAAGAAAGAGCCAAAATCAGAGAACTGTCCCTACAACTTGAACAAATAGAAACTGAGCAACAAAAGAATGCATCAGGCACCAGAAGAAAACAAATAATAAAAATTAGAGCTGAACTAAATGAATTAGAGAACAGAAAAACAATTGAAAGAATTAACAAAGCCAAAAGCTGGTTCTTTGAAAAAATTAACAAAATTGATAAACCATTGGCTAGACTGACTAAAGAAATACAGGAAAGGAAACAAATAACCCGAATAAGAAATGAGAAGGACCACATCACAACAGAACCAAATGAAATTAAAAGAATCATTTCAGATTATTATGAAAAATTGTACTCTAACAAATTTGAAAACCTAGAAGAAATGGATGAATTCCTGGAAAAACACTACCTACCTAAACTAACACATTCAGAAGTAGAACAACTAAATAGACCCATAACAAAAAAAGAGATTGAAACGGTAATCAAAAAACTCCCAACAAAAAAAAGCCCTGGCCCAGACGGCTTCACTGCAGAGTTCTACCAAACTTTCAGAGAAGAGTTAACACCACTACTACTAAAGGTATTCCAAAGCATAGAAAATGACGGAATACTACCCAACTCATTCTACGAAGCCTCCATCTCCCTGATACCAAAACCAGGTAAAGACATTACAAAAAAAGAAAATTATAGACCTATATCCCTCATGAACATAGATGCAAAAATCCTCAACAAAATTCTAGCCGATAGAATCCAACAACACATCAAAAAAATAATTCACCCTGACCAAGTGGGATTTATACCAGGTATGCAAGGCTAGTTTAATATCAGAAAAACCATTAACGTAATCCATCACGTAAATAAAACAAAAGACAAAAACCACATGATCTTATCAATTGATGCAGAAAAGGCATTTGACAAAGTCCAACACCCATTCATGATAAAAACTCTTCCCAAATAGGAATTGAAGGAAAATTCCTCAACATAGTAAAAGGCATCTATGCAAAGCCAACAGCCAATATCACTCTAAATGGAGAGAACCTGAAAGCATTTCCCCTGAGAACGGGAACCAGACAAGGATGCCCTTTATCACCGCTCTTATTCAACATCGTGTTGGAAGTCTTAGCCAGGGCAATTAGGCTAGACAAAGAAATAAAAGGTATCCGGATTGGCAAGGAAGAAGTAAAGTTATCACTATTTGCAGATGACATGATTATATACACAGAAAACCCTAAGGAATCCTCCAGAAAACTACTGAAACTAATAGAAGAGTTTGGCAGAGTGTCAGGTTATAAAATAAACATACAAAAATCACTTGGATTCCTCTACATCAACAAAAAGAACACCGAAGAGGAAATAACCAAATCAATACCATTCACAGTAGCCCCCAAGAAGATAAGATACTTAGGAATAAATCTTACCAAGGATGTAAAAGACCTATACAAAGAAAACTACAAAGCTCTACTACAAGAAATTCAAAAGGACATGCTTAAGTGGAAAAACATACCCTGCTCATGGATAGGAAGACTTAACATAGTAAAAATGTCTATTCTACCAAAAGCCATCTATACATTTAACGCACTTCCGATCCAAATTCCAATGTCATATTTTAAGGGGATAGAGAAACAAATCACTAATTTCATATGGAAGGGAAAGAAGCCCCGGATAAGCAAAGCACTACTGAAAAAGAAGAAGAAAGTGGGAGGCCTCACCTTACCTGACTTCAGAACCTATTACACAGCCACAGTAGTCAAAACAGCCTGGTATTGGTACAACAACAGACACATAGACCAATGGAACAGAATTGAGAACCCAGACATAGATCCATCCACGTATGAGCAGCTGATATTTGACAAAGGACCAGTGTCAATTAACTGGGGAAAAGATAGCCTTTTTAACAAATGGTGCTGGCATAACTGGATATCCATTTGCAAAAAAATGAAACAGGACCCATACCTCACACCATGCACAAAAACTAACTCCAAGTGGATCAAAGACCTAAACATAAAGACTAAAACGATAAAGATCATGGCAGAAAAAATTGGGACAACCCTAGGAGCCCTAATACAAGGTATAAACAGAATACAAAACATTACCAAAAATGATGAAGAGAAACCCGATAATTGGGAGCTCCTAAAAATCAAATACCTATGCCCATCTAAAGACTTCTCCAAAAGAGTAAAAAGACCACCTACAGATTGGGAAAGAATTTTCAGCTATGACATCTCCGACCAGCGCCTGATCTCTAAAATCTACATGATTCTGTCAAAACTCAACCACAAAAAGACAAACAACCCAATCAAGAAGTGGGCAAAGGATATGAACACACATTTCACTAAAGAAGATATTCAGGCAGCCAACAGATACATGAGAAAATGCTCTCGATCATTAGCCATTAGAGAAATGCAAATTAAAACTACGATGAGATTCCATCTCACACCAGCAAGGCTGGCATTAATCCAAAAAACACAAAATAATAAATGTTGGAGAGGCTGCGGAAAGATTGGAACTCTCATACACTGCTGGTGGGAATGTAAAATGGTACAACCACTTTGTAAATCTATCTGGCATTATCTTAAACAGTTAGAAATAGAACTACCATACAACCCAGAAATCCCACTCCTAGGAATATACCCTAGAGATACAAGAGCCTTCATACAAACAGATATATGCACACCCATGTTTATTGCAGCTCTGTTTACAATAGCAAAAAGTTGGAAGCAACCAAGGTGTCCATCAACAGATGAATGGGTAAATAAATTATGGTATATTCACACAATGGAATACTACGCATCGATAAAGAACAGTGACGAATCTCTGAAACATTTCATAACATGGAGGAATCTGGAAGGCATTATGCTGAGCGAAATGAGTCAGAGGCAAAAGGACAAATATTGTATAAGACCACTATTATAAGATCTTGAGAAATAGTAGACCTGAGAAGAACACATACTTTTGTGGTTCCGAGGCGGGGAGGTAGGGAGGGTGGGAGAGGGTTTTTATTGATTAATCAGTAGATAAGAACTGCTTTAGGTGAAGGGAAAGACAACATTCAATACATGGAAGGTCAGCTCAATTGGACTGGACCAAAAGCAAAGAAGTTTCTGGGATAAAATGAATGCTTCAAAGGTCAGTGGAGCAAGTGCGGGGGTCTGGGGAACATGGTTTGCGGGGACTTCTAAGTCAATTGGCAAAATAATTCTATTATGAAATCATTCTGCATCCCACTTTGAAATGTGGCGTCCGGGGTCTTAAATGCTAACAAGCGGCCATCTAAGATGCATCAATTGGTCTCAACCCACCTGGAGCAAAGGAAAATGAAGAACACCAAGGCCACACGATAACTAAGAGCCCAAGAGACAGAAAGGGCCACATGAACCAGAGACCTACATCATCCTGAGACCAGAAGAACTAGTTGGTGCCCGGC
This sequence comes from Loxodonta africana, assembly GCF_030014295.1. Classification (NCBI taxonomy): domain Eukaryota; kingdom Metazoa; phylum Chordata; class Mammalia; order Proboscidea; family Elephantidae; genus Loxodonta; species Loxodonta africana. The sequence goes on from NC_087345.1 coordinate 48,378,779, forward strand.
CACAATCGATGACTGCCCTGACAGGGAGCACAGCAGAGGACACCTGAGGGAGCAGGAGATCAGTGGGATACAGACCCCAAATTCTCATAAAAAGACCAAACTTAATGGTCTGACTCAGACTGGAGGAATCCCGGCGGCCATGCTCCCCAGACCTTCTGTTGACACAGGACAGGAACCATCCCCGAAGACAACTCATCAGAAATGAAAGGGACTGGTCAGCGGGTGGGAGAGAGACGCTGATGAAGAGTGAGCTAATTATATCAGGTGGACACTTGAGATTGTGTTGGCAACTCTTGTCTGGAGGGGGGATGGGAGGATAGAGAGAGAGGGAAGCAGGCAAAATTGTCAAGAAAGGAGAGACTGAAAAGGCTGACTCAAGAGGGGGAGAGCAAGTGGGAGTAGGGAGTGAGATGTATGTAAACTTATATGTGACAGACTGATTGGATTTGTAAACGTTCACTTGAAGCTTAATAAAAGTTATTAAAAAAAAATAGAAAAAAGAAGAAAGAGCCAAAATCAGAGAACTGTCCCTACAACTTGAACAAATAGAAACTGAGCAACAAAAGAATCCATCAGGCACCAGAAGAAAACAAATAATAAAAATTAGAGCTGAACTAAATGAATTAGAGAACAGAAAAACAATTGAAAGAATTAAGAAAGCCAAAAGCTGGTTCTTTGAAAAAATTAACAAAATTGATAAAACATTGGCTAGACTGACTAAAGAAATACAGGAAAGGAAACAAATAACCCGAATAAGAAACGAGAAGGACCACATCACAACAGAGCCAAATGAAATTAAAAGAATCATTTCAGATTACTACGTAAAATTGTACTCTAACAAATTTGAAAACCTAGAAGAAATGGATAAATTCTTGGAAAAATACTACCTACCTAAACTAACACATTCAGAAGTAAAACAACTAAATAGACCCATAACAAAAAAAAGAGATTGAAACGGTAATCAAAAAACTTCCAAAAAAAAAAAGTCCTGGCCCAGACAGCTTCACTGCAGAGTTCTACCAAACCTTCAGAGAAGACCTAACACCACTACTACTGAAGGTATTTCAAAGCATAGAAAAGACGGAATACTACCCAACTCATTCTATGAAGCTACCATCTCCCTGATACCAAAACCAGGTAAAGACATTACAAAAAAAAGAAAATTTTAGACCTATATCCCTCATGAACATAGATGCAAAAATCCTCAACAAAATTCTAGCCAATAGAATCCAACAACACATCAAAAAAATAATTCACCCTGATCAAGTGGGATTTATACCAGGTATGCAAGGCTGGTTTAATATCAGAAAAACCATTAATGTAATCCATCACATAAATAAAACAAAAGATAAAAACCACATGATCTTATCAATTGATGCAGAAAAGGCAGTTGACAAAGTTCAACACCAATTTATGATAAAAACTCTTACCAAAATGGGAATTGAAGGAAAATTCCTCAACATAATAAAGGGCATCTAGGCAAAGCCAACAGCCAATATCACTCTAAATGGAGAGAACCTGAAAGCATTTCCCTTGAGAACGGGAACCAGACAAGGATGCCCTTTATCACCGCTCTTATTCAACATCGTAATTGAAGTCCTAGCCAGGGCAATTAGGCTAGACAAAGAAATAAAAGGTATCCAGATTGGCAAGGAAGAAGTAAAGTTATCACTATTTGCAGATGACATGATCGTATACACGGAAAACCCTAAGGAATCCTCCAGAAAACTACTGAAACTAATAGAAGAGTTTGGCAGAGTGTCAGGTTATAAAATAAACATACAAAAATCACTTGGATTCCTCTACATCAACAAAAAGAACACCGAAGAGGAAATAACCAAATCAATACCATTCACAGTAGCCCCCAAGAAGATAAGATACTTAGGAATAAATCTTACCAAGGATGTAAAAGACCTATACAAAGAAAACTACAAAGCTCTACTACAAGAAATTCAAAAGGACATGCTTAAGTGGAAAAACATACCCTGCTCATGGATAGGAAGACTTAACATAGTAAAAATGTCTATTCTACCAAAAGCCATCTATACATTTAACGCACTTCCGATCCAAATTCCAATGTCATATTTTAAGGGGATAGAGAAACAAATCACTAATTTCATATGGAAGGGAAAGAAGCCCCGGATAAGCAAAGCACTACTGAAAAAGAAGAAGAAAGTGGGAGGCCTCACCTTACCCGACTTCAGAACCTATTATACAGCCACAGTAGTCAAAACAGCCTGGTATTGGTACAATAACAGACACATAGACCAATGGAACAGAATTGAGAACCCAGACATAGATCCATCCACGTATGAGCAGCTGATATTTGACAAAGGACCAGTGTCAATTAACTGGGGAAAAGATAGCCTTTTTAACAAATGGTGCTGGCATAGCTGGATATCCATTTGCAAAAAAATGAAACAGGACCCATACCTCACACCATGCACAAAAACTAACTCCAAGTGGATCAAAGACCTAAACATAAAGACTAAAACGATAAAGATCATGGAAGAAAAAATTGGGACAACCCTAGGAGCCCTAATTCAAGGTATAAACAGAATACAAAACATTACCAAAAATGATGAAGAGAAACCCGATAACTGGGAGCTCCTAAAAATCAAACACCTATGCTCATCTAAAGACTTCTCCAAAAGAGTAAAAAGACCACCTACAGACTGGGAAAGAATATTCAGCTATGACATCTCCGACCAGCGCCTGATCTCTAAAATCTACATGATTCTGTCAAAACTCAACCACAAAAAGACAAACAACCCAATCAAGAAGTGGGCAAAGGATATGAACACACATTTCACTAAAGAAGATATTCAGGCAGCCAACAGATACATGAGAAAATGCTCTCGATCATTAGCCATTAGAGAAATGCAAATTAAAACTACGATGAGATTCCATCTCACACCAACTAGACTGGGATTAATCCAAAAAACACAAAATAATAAATGTTGGAGAGGCTGTGGAGAGATTGGAACTCTCATACACTGCTGGTGGGATTGTAAAATGGTACAACCACTTTGGAAATACATCTGGCATTATCTTAAACAGTTAGAAATAGAACTACCATACAACCCAGAAATCCCACTCCTTGGAATATACCCTAGAGATACAAGAGCCTTCACAGAAACAGATATGTGCACACCCATGTTTATTGCAGCTCTGTTTACAACAGCAAAAAGCTGGAAGCAACCAAGATGTCCGTCAACGGATGAATGGGTAAATAAATTGTGGTATATTCACACAATGGAATACTACGCATCGATAAAGAACAGCGACGAATCTCTGAAACATTTCATAACATGGAGGCATCTGGAAGGCATTATGCTGAGCGAAATGAGTCAGAGGCAAAAGGACAAATATTGTATAAGACCACTATTATAAGATCTTGAGAAATAGAAAAAACTGAGAAGAACACATACTTTTGTGGTTACAAAGGGGGGAGGGAGGGAGGGAGGGAGAGGGTTAGATAAGATGTAGATAAGTAGATAAGAACTGCTTTGGGTGAAGGGAAAGACAACATTCAATACAAGGAAGGTCAGCCTAACTGGACTGGACTAAAAGCAAAGAGGTTTCTGGGATAAAATGAAAGCTTCAAAGGTCAGCGGAGCAGGGGCTGGGGTCTGGGGAACATGGTATGAGGGGACTTCTAAGTCAATTGGCAAAATAATTCTATTATGAAAACATTCTGCATCCCACTTTGAATTGTGGCGCCTGGGGTCCTAAATGCCAACAAGCGGCCATCTAAGGTACATCAATTGGTCTCAACCCACCTGGAGCAAAGGCAAAGGAAGAACACCAAGGTCACACGACAACTAAGAACCCAAGAGACAGAAAGGGCCACATGAACCAGAGACCTACATTATCCTGAGACCAGAAGAACTAGTTGGTGCCCGGCCACAATCAATGTCTGCCCTGTTAGGGAGTACAACAGACAACTCCTGAGGGAGCAGGAGACAAAAGGGATACGGACCCCAAATTCTCATAAAAAGACCACACCTAATGGTATGACTGCGACTAGAGGAATCCCAGAGACAATGCTCCCCAGAACTTCTGATGGCACAGGACAGGAACCATCCCCGAAGACTACTCATCAGGCATGAAAAGGACTGGTCAGCAGGGGGGAGAGAGATGCTGATGAAGAGTGAGCCAATTAAATTAGGTGGACACTGGAAGAGTGTGTTGGCAACTCTTGACTGGAGGGGGGATGGGAAGATAGAGAGAGAGGGAAGATGGCAAAATTGGCACCAAACGAGAGACTGAAAGGGCTGACTCAATAGGGGGAGAGCAAGTGGGAGTAGGGAGTAAGAGGTATGTAAACCTACATGTGACAGACTGATTGGAATGGTAAATGTTCACTTGAAGCTTAATAAAAATTAATTAAAAAAAAATAGTGTGGTTACATAGGTAGATGTGTATGCATATATGTGTATAGGAAGACATATGTGAGTATTATGGCTATGCATGTATAGGCGCATCAGTAGGCATACGTATATACATGTTTGCGTGAAGTGCATATAGGTTTATATACATAATAAACCACATAAGGCACACAGTTACTGATACTTCCTAGACATAACCAAACACCTCATGGGATTGATTTACTGGATTCGAAGGCTTGGGACCATAGTCTCATGGGACAACTCATTCAATTGGCTTAACATAGTTCATAAAGTTAATGTTCTACATCCTAGTTTGGTGAGTAGCATTTAGGGTCTTAAAAGCTTGCAAACAGCCATCTAAGACACAACTATTGATTTCTGCTCATCTAGAACACAAGAGAATGAAGGAAACCGAGACTCAATGAAGAAACTAGTCCACATGCTGACAGGCCACATGAACTACAGCCTCACCTGGCCTGAAAACCAGAACTAGATGGTGCCCAGTTACCACTACTGACCATTTTGACCAAGAATATAATAGAAAGGGAGAAAAATATAGAACAAAAACTCAAATTCCTAAAAAAGGTCAGACTTACTGGATGGACAGAGACAAGAGGAACTCTTGAGACTATCACCTTGAGATACCCTTTGAACTTGGAACTGAAGCTACTTCTGGTGGTCACCTTTCATCCAAAAAATAGACTGACTTACAAATTAAACAGTATCACCCTTGAGTATTGTGTTCCCTTAAATAATCAACTATATGGGACCAAATGGTCAACATTTACCCTAAAACAAAGATGAGAAGCTCAGGAGCAGCAGGGAAGTTAGATTAATGGAAACAGAACAAACAGAATGGAAATAATGAGAATGTTGAAACATTTTGAAAAATGTAACCAATGTCATAGAACAATTTGTACAAAAAGTGTTAAATGGGAACCTGATTTGCAGTGTAAACTTTCACCTTCTACACAATAAAATATTTAGGGGAAAAAAAAAAAACATCTGCTGCATTGGGAGGTACCAACATAAAAAAAAAAAAAAATACCAGTTGTCATCGAGTCGATTCCATCTCATGAAAAGCCATGTGTGCCAGAGTAAAATTGTGCCCCATAGTGTTTTCAATGACTAATCTTTCAGCAATAGGTCACCAAGACTTTTTTTCAAATCACCTCTGGCTGAATTCAAATCACCAACCTTTCAGTTAGTAGCACTGGGAGGGTTGTTTTGTTGTTGTTAGGTGCCATTGAGTTGGTCCCAGCTCATAGTGACCCTCTGTATTAGTAGAAGGAAACTTCCCCTGTTCCTATGCCATCCGCAAAATCATTGCTTTGTTTGAGCTTGTTGTTGCAGCCACTGTGTCAGTCCATCTTGTTGAGGGTCTTCTTCTTTTTCCCTAATCCTCTACCAAGCATGATGTCCTTCTCCAGAGATTGGTCTCTCCTAATAATATGTCCAAACATCCTCATTTCTAAGGGGCATTCTGGCTGTACTTCTTCCAAGATAGATTGGTTCATTCTTCTGGGAGCCCATGGTGTATTCAACATTCTTCACCAACACCATAATTCAAATGTGTCGATTCTTCTTTGGTACTTCTTATTCATTGTCCAACTTTTGTATGCCTATGAGGCAATCAAAAATACCATGGCTTGGGTCAGGTGCACCTTAGTCCTCAAAGTGACATCATTGCTTTTTTCATTAAATGTTATTTATTTTGCTGTTGTTGTTGAGAATATACACTGCAAAACATATACCAATTCAACTGTTTCTACATGTACAATTCAGTGACATTGATTACATTCTTTGAGTTGTGCAATCTTTTTCACCCTCCTTTTCTGAGTTGTCCCTCCCTCATTAATATAAACTTACTGCCCTCTAAGGTTCCTATCTAATCTTTTGAGTTACTGATTTTGATTCTATCCCATATGGATAGTTCTTGGAAGGGCATAATGCTCAAGGCAGACCTTTTTTACTAGTTAAGCTAAACTATTGTTCAGTTTTAAGAAGATATCAGGGGACATTTTTGCTTTAAGTTTTAAAGACTATCTCAGGGCAATAGTTTCAGGGGTTCATCCACCTTCCATGGCTCCAGAAAGTCTAAAGTCCATAAGAATTTGAAATTCTGTTCTGAATTTTCCCTCTTTTGGTCATGATTCTTGTATAGAATCTTTGATTGAAATGTTCAGTAATGGTACCATCCAGATCTTCTGGTCTCATGGCAAAGGAGGCAGTTGTTTATGGAGGCAATTACCCACACTTTCCATATCCTCCTCCCATTCCTGACTCTCCCTCTCTCTCTGTTGTTCCGGGTGAATAGAGAACAATTGTTGTGCTTTGGATAGCTGCCTACAGGTTTTTAAGATTCCAGGCAACTAGGAGGTAGAACAGAAGCACTAAACATATTATTAAGCCAATTAACTGGGATGCCCCATGAAACCATGATCCTAAACCTCCAAACCTAGGAGCCAAACCCCATTAGGTATTTGGTTGTACATAAGCAGTCTCAGCAGCTTCTCTCTCTCTCTCTCCTTTTTTTTCAATTGTTATTGTAACTATATCTATCATACAACTTTTATCAATTCAACATTTTTACAAGTGTGTAAGTTGACAACAATTACAATAAGCTGTGCAACCATTGCTTTTTAACACTTTAAGGAGGTCTTTTGCAGCAGATTTGCCCAATGCAATAAGTCATTTGATTTCTTGACTGCTGTTTCCATGAGCATTGATTATGGATCCAAGTAAAATGAAATCTGTAACAACGTCAATATTTTCTCTATTTATCATGATGTTGCTTATTTGGCCAGCTGTAAGAATTTTTGTTTTCTTTATGTTGAAGTGTAATCCATTTCGAAGGCTGTAATGAAGTCCTCTTTGCTTTCAGCAAGCAAGGTTACGTCACTGAGAGGATGCCAAAAAACAAACAAAACCAAAACTGTTGCCATTGGGTCGATTTCTACTCATAGCGACCCTATAGGACAGAGTAGGACTGCCTCATAGGGTTTTCAAGGAGACACTGGTGCCGCCATTTTGATTAGTAACCAAGCGCTTAACCACTGTGGCATGAGGGCTCTACTGGGAGGGTAGAAGGAGGAAAATCGGGATTTTAAAAGAGGGAGAAAAGTCTGCAGTAACTGCACTGCAGTTTCATCCACACATATAAAATCATACTAGCACATTAGTAATAAAATAGCACTTTTTTTTTTTTTTTTTAAGAGTAGTGGTTAAGTGCTAGGGCTGCTAAGCAAAGAGTCGGCAGTTCGAATCCACCAGGCGCTCCTTGGAGAAACTCTATGGGACAGTTCTACTCTGTCCTATAGGGTCGCCATGAGTCAGAATCGACTCGACGGCACTGGGTTTGGTTTTTTTTTTTTGTTGTTGTTCTTTAAGAATAGCCAACACTTACAGGATGTTTGCTGTTCCACTGCTTTTGCATATATTCTCTCGTTAAATCCTCACAAGCAACCTGTGAGACAGGTACTATTAGTATCCCCATTTGCAGATGGGAAAACAGGGATTAAATAACAAAATGGGCATCAGGAATCAAATGAGATATGGAAGATGATTCTGAACTGCACTAAAATATTATGGTTTCTACAGCCTCTATGTTTTGTTCTTGAATCGTATTTATAAATCAGAATGCTCAGTTAAAGTTGTGAGCAAACTAAGGCTTTGGCCATATGCCACAGAGGTAAAAAATTTATTAATACACCTGTATAATTGGTATAGCTCAATGATCAGGCAGTAAAAGGAACCCACTAGGATCAACAGAGGAGAAAGGAGAGCTAGGCTGAGGCATACAGGCTTGATTGTGTATGCAGAAGGGAGCCACGTACTGTAGGCAGCATTAAGGTACTCTCAGTGGTGAAGGCATGATGAGTCTCTCTCTGCCTCGTTACAGACCTTTGTGTCTACGCTGCACTCTTCTGATGGCACACACATTATGCAGCAACAAAATTATCAAGTGCATTTACTCTCTCCTTGGGGAAGAGTAACAGCCCCACACCACCTGCCATATTAATCTTCTCTTTTTTTGTATTTTATTTTTGCTTCCTGTTCACTTTCCCTTTCCTTATTGCTCATAAACATTCAATCTCCATAGCCTTTGCTGAAATGTGCAAATCTTCCCAGGGCTGTAATCTCAGTTAGTGTATCACTAGTTTTTTTTTTGCCCCTTGTCTATGATACGCAAGTAACCATCTGCTGTTTGAAATTGTACTGTTGCCAACATAAGTTGTTAGAGGTATGCTAGGAAGATTCAAATCTGTTACTACCCTACAAACAAGAAAATCTGTTTTAAATATTCTTAAAGGTTGCTGTATGTCAAATGTTTTACTTATTTCCAGTCAAGGAAATAATAAAAAAAAAAGGACTAATATGGAAAAATGTTGATAATACTACCTGTACCAGCCCAGCCTAGAGATAGATACTTTCCTGGGAGATTTGTTAAGCAAACGTTTGCATATGGCTCTGAAGTTATACAATAGAGCTTTGTAATTGTAAAGGTTTTTTTTGTTTGTTTGTTTTGTTTTATGTTTACAATTCTATTAAGGTATTCTTCCTGATTGCTTCATATAACATCTTATTGTATTTTCTTTGCTTGTATTTTATTTGTTTCTCCAGAGCTGCATTTACTTTAAGTTCTTTCTTAATAACCAGATACAACTCGTTAGCCTATTAAATAGTTTTAACGTGGAATCTTTTAACCAAAGGATGTCCTTTGGACAAAGCTTTGAGGTACCTGGGTGGATGCACTTTTCTTGATAAACTGACTAGTAGACTGCAGTCAGAGGGTATGTTTCCTAAAAGCAAAAACCAAAAAACAAAAAAAACCAAACCCATTGCCATCGAGTTGATTTTGACTAATACTGACCCTATAGGACAGGGTAGAACTACCCCATGGAGTTTCCAAGACGTGCCTGGTAGATTTGAACAGCCAGTCTTTTGGTTAGCAGGCGTAGCACTTAACCACTGTACCACCAGGGTTTCCGTATCTTTTTTAGGACCCTTATATATCAGAATCTAATTCTGTCACTGGGACAGCAAACCTATTATCAGTTGAGGCTGGCATGCAAAAAGTCATCATTATAGTTTACTATATAGAAGACAATTTTGAGACTTCGGATTGAATCTTTTTTTTTCTTCTTCTTCATTTTTTCTTAAGCACTTATGAAGAAAGCTTACCCTTTGAGGTGCAGAAGGGAAAAGAGAAGCGTGCCCCTGTCCATCAGTGGAAGAATGGATAAGCAAATTGTGGTATATGCAAACAGTGGAATGTTGTTTCTGTTGTTAGCTGCCCTCAAGTCAGCCCCAGATTCATGGTGACCCCATATGTTTCACAGTAGAACTGTCCCATGTGGTTTTCTTGGCCGTAATCTTTACAGAAGCAGATCTTCAGGCCTTTTCTTCTCAGAGCCACTGGGTGGGTTCAAATGAACCGACCACCAGCCTTTGGGTTAGAAGCTGATCACAAACTTCTTGGCTGCCCATGTTCCTTCAATGGAATCTTACTCAGCCATAAAAAGAAATGAAGTACTGACTAATTTACAACACAGATGGGCCCTGAAAACATTATGCTGAGTGAATGAAGTAAAACACAAAAGGTAGCATGTTATATGATCTCTTTTACAAGAAATATCCAGAATAGGTAAAGACAGAAAGCAGATTGATGGTTGGGTTGGGTACTAGCAGTACGGGGAGAAAAGAATAGGCAGTGATTGCTATTGCTATGGCAATGGGATTTTCTTTTGGGGTGGTAAAAATGTTGTAGAGCTAGAGGTGGTTGCTACAAAGCATTGTGAATGTACTAAATGCTATTGTATTGTACACTTTGAAATAGTTATTTTCATGTTATATGAATTTCATCTCAATTAAAAAGAGGGAGAGAACTCTTTTGTCTTTCACTTTGCAAATTCTCTGGCAAAGTCAGTCTTTGACAAAGAAAGTAAGTATCTTCCTAAAACAGCATCCCAGTGCCCAGAGTCAATCACTGAATTACATTTTTTTTTTTTTTTTCTCTAGACTAACCCCTGAAAGAAAACCCTGGTGGCGTCATGGTTAACAGCTAGGGCTGCTAACCAAAAGGCCGGCAGTTCAAATCTACCAGGCTCTCTTTGGAAACTCTATGAGGCAATTTTACTCTGCCCCATAGGATCGCTATAAGTTGGAATCTACTTGACAGGAGTGGGTTTGGTTTTTTGTTTTTTAAACACTGAAAGATCATTGATAAGCATCTCCAAGAAAAGTAATTGATCATTAAAGAAAGAACAGAGAAATCAACAGGAAACCTGCAGTCTATTTGATCAGGGGCTCGAAAATGCAAATGAGTGGGGAAAATGTTATATAACGTACAAGACTAAACATCCAGAAGCCGTTTAGCATTGAATATGTTGTCTTAAAGTTGATTAAGAGTTTTTATATCTTTGAATTGTCTGTGATTTAGAAGGATATAAGGAGCACGACCCTTATCGGTGTAGGATCCGGGGCAGGAGACCGCATTGCTGGGTCAAGGGTGGTACTGATCACTTGAGGGTATTTACTGGTTAAGACACCCTGGGTCTATTTTGGAGTGGCTGTGTTTCTCACCTCCCCTGATAAACAGGAAGTTAATGGGCACAAGATTTGCTCATTTGTGCAATTTTGCTGGAAGTATAATAAGATTTACCCAGCTTTGTTCCCTCATATAGGCCAGGTCCTATACACCTTCGGAGGACAAAAGGGAGGGAAATAAAAAGTTTAGAATTCTATCCTAATCAGAACTTGCCAGTGAAAGGCATGGCTGATAGCCTGGGAGTAGGACTGAAGGAGATCAGCATGGATATCAGAAGTTTCCGGTTTACAGAAAAAAAAAAGGCAAAAAGTTCAGAAAATGCCCATAAACCCTCTCCCCCCTCTGCACAGATTCTGAGATTATTAACATCTCGCATTCCTGTGGTACATTTGTTACACCAATATTGATACATTGTTATTAACTAAAACCCATACTTTACATTTGGGTTCACAATTTGTATTGTAAGAAGCAAGAGGCGTTTCAGGTTTAAAGAAAAAGGAGGTGAAATAGTTTGGGAGGATGGGAGATTGAATGAACCAAGGAAATATACTAAAATTGCTAGCCAGCATTAACGAAAGTCTTGACCCCTTCTTTAAAACTGATTTCCTAATCTTCTTTACCTCTTAGTTTTATTTAGAACTTGAAACTAGGATTATAGTGAAAAAATTTTACTCTGTAAGAATAGACATATCAAATTCATGACTTGCCACGTTCACAAGTTATAAATTCATGGCAAAGCAAAGTCATTATGGCTTTTCTCAATCATATGTAATCTTATGTAAATATAACATATTTGGTTTATGTAATTAGATTTGGTACTATTGTTTCTTGAGATAGATGCCTGTTCTCAGAATGGAGACTTTACCCTGACTTTTAGTTAGAGAAATCAGAGAAACAATATGCACATTTAAATTAGATTTGATTACATCACCTTTGAATAATGGGGTATTGTAATTTATCAACAATTTATAATTTTGGAAAAAGTTTATACTTGACTACTAACCTAAAGGTTGGAGGTTTGAACTTACCCAGTGGCACCATGTAAGAAAGACTTGGCAATCTGCTTCCCTAAAGATTTCAGTCAAGAAAAGTCTGTGGAGGGGGTCGACATGAGTCAGAATCAACTCGGTGGCAATGGATTAAGAGAATATGTCTTGATTTTGATATCCTTTGTGTATGTGTGTGTGTGTGTGTGAGTAATAACGATAAAAGTTCAACTAAACAGGACAAGAAAAACAAAATCTGAAAACAACAGGTGTTTGGCTATTTGGGTTTTCTGGGAGTGAATATGCTAAATTTATTGAGAGTGTTTTCTTTAAAGTTCTGATGGTCTGTTCCCTTCATCACCTGAGAAAACGGAGTGGGAAAATTAGATAATGTGGCTAAGAAATCCTTTTACATAGGTTAAAATTTCTGCCCAGTGAATTATTATATGTATTGTTATATAAAATATCAACAACAGAAATTTTCTCATCTGCTCAAATCTCTTTTATGAAAATATGGAGGAACAATGGAAAGACAGATACAGTAACCAAATTTTAGAGACGAAGAACTTGCCAGTTAAAAAGAACAGAAGTCAACTTCTGTCTCCTGATTTAATTTACTACTCTTTCCCTGAACTGAAATTGCCTTGAGTAGTTTCTGGCTTCAATAACTGTAATTGTTTTTTGAGATTCTGTGTAGTAGGAACCTTAAAGAGAATGCAATTATTATTTTCAATAGTGTGTGGAATACATATTGGACTTACAATAAGCATTCATATATTCAAGGTCATTATCATCAACGGTTACATATGATATAAACATCAAGGAATGTTAATTATTCATTTGAGGAAATTGAAACATAAAACTTGTTTAGGCACTGAGTCCGAAGCAAAAAGTGAATAACAGCTTAGTTTCGCAATCTCTATCCCAGGGCAAAAAAATTCATGGCAGTTATTTTATCTCTACCAATCCTGTATCTTTTATTCATGTTCTTTTCCTAAGGCATGAGGCTATTTTAGAAAAGACTCTTAGCCTTCGGACACATGCTAAGATTGCCCTGTGAATGCCTCTGAGAATTCTGGGCTCAGTACAGCTTGACATATTTCAGTCAGGCAAATGACAGACTGACATAAGCTGAACGTGCAACGAGTCCCAGAATTGATCTTAGTGCATAGTTTCAAGGAGGAACTAAGCATCCACATGTATCCCAGAAGTCACCGAATTTTCTCCTTGGCAGAAATTGCGGGACCTGATAAGAGATTTTCCACTGACTACTTTTTATACAAGTAGGGGCCAAAGGCATTTTCTCTCTTGAGGAGAACAATAGGATTCAGAGAGTAACCAGGAGACTGTCAGTGAAGAGAATTGTAAAAGGAAGTTCAAAAGTGTTGCATGTTGTATACTACAAAAGTGATGGTCACAAAGCTAAGGGAAATACCAGATGAGATAATGACCTGGTTGCAGATGAAGCAGAAATGAGTGAAGAGGCATATTAGAAGAGGAAATTCTCTGTAGGAATAATCTATTTCATCAGTTGGTAACTTGGTGTGTGTGAGAATATGAAGACAAGCATTGATAATTCAGCTCAGTCGAATGACTTTGATATGTAAAATGGAAAGTGATTTATAGGATGTGTTCTTTCAGAAGTTTCCCATGACATATAATTATGGATGATAACTTGGTTATCAATTTCCAACATATACATACCTGTCATTATCAGAAGTTCAAAAATACTTATTGCATTGCATATATGTTGGTAATTGGGTCTCATTCTCTCAGAGTTTTCACTTTATGAGAGATAATAAGTAAGAATCAGGAAAGAAATGGTTCATTATCTCCAAGTATACATTTAAATTGATCCTTATAATAGTAATCAGCTGAAGTTTTAGAAAAAAAAAAAGGAGTCTGGGGAGAAGTAAGGAAAAATATCCTCACTATCAGAAGCAATTAAATTATCTTGCGAGGTTAGGGAGAGAAAAAACAGTAAAGGCTTCCCGGAAGAGGTAGCATTTGGGCTTTGAGGTGTTCTGTTTTCCCTACAGCAAGAAAACACTGAAAACTGCTGTCAGTCGGGCAGCACTATATACTCAGACCAGTCAGTGAACCTACAAACCTCCTTACATGCCCTGAGAAAAGGGAGATTCAGGTCGTTAGCTCTTCATAAAAGTCAGCAGTAAATATTGGCTACTGTTGTTAGATGGCCTCAAGTTGATGTTCAAATCACAGTGAGTTCATGTAACTGAGCAAAACTGCCCCATAGGGTTTTCTAGTCTGTAATCCTTATGAAAGCAGGTTGCCAAGTCTTTCTCCCAAGGAGTCCCTAAATGGGTTCAAACCATAGCCTTATGGTTAGCAGACTAGTGCTGACTCGTTGCACCACCAAGGTCCCACTAAATTGATTAGAACCTGCTAAAGAATAAACAATCTCCAAAAATAGTTAAACTCTCTAGATAACTATTGATTTTGGCCAAAGTTTTCTATTAGTAAATGATAAGCTGCTACATGACACCATATTCACTGAAAATGTTAAATTTTAAACTTATTTTATGTCCAGTTTTAGTGTACATATGTATTCAATTTTATTTATCTTTATTAGCCAATATTTCTGTTTCAGCTAGGATTCTCTGTAGCAAGTAAAAGAACACTTAGCACAAAATTATGTAGGCATAAAAAAGGAAGGATTTATTGGCTCATATGAGTAAGATCTAGGGGTTATGATGCAGATCTTGACATTCAGCCATATTATTGGGTGCATTCCTTTTTCTTGCTGAGTAGTATTCCACTCCTTGGATCACATGTTATATATCTATTCAACTGAAGACAGACACTTTTGTTGTTCTTTTTTTTTTTTTTTTACAGTTGGGAGTTATTACAAATAAAACTATTTTTTAATTTATTTTTCAAATTGTTATATGCTCAGAAAGATATAAAATCTCTACCCAACTCACTTACTCTTGTACATGCTACAGTAACTAGGTCATCTTCTCTCTTTGTCTAACTATATTCAGATAACAAAAATTGAAAACCTAGTTATTCTTAAATTTGTACACCTCATATAAATCTCTCAGCCTCCAGTAATAACACCATGAAATTGTTGAGATTTTAAAAAAGAAAGTAAATCTAAGTTTATCACAGTATTTCCTAATTCGTGACAAAAAGAAAATAAACTAAATTTGGGAAATATTATCTTCAGTCAATAACCTCACTCTTTTTTTCTTTTTTATTGTGCTTTAGGTGAAGGTTTATGGAGCAAATCAGTTTCTCATTAAACAGTTAACACACGTATTGTTCTGTGACATCGGTTGCCAACCCCACAAGGTGTCAACATTCTCCCCTTCTCGACCTTGGGTTTCTGTCCCCTCCTGCCTTCTCTTCCCTGGCACTGGGCTGGTATGCTCCTTTAGTCTCATTTTGTTCTATGAGCCTGTCTAACCTCTAGCGGAAGGGTGAACCTCGGGAGTCACTTCGGTACTGTGTTAAAAGGATGTCCAGAGGCCATGCTCTGGGGGTTTCTCCAGTCTCTGTCAGACCAGTAAGTCTGGTCTTTTTTGTGAGAATTTTGTTCTACACTTTTCTCCAGCTTTGTCCAGGACCCTCTACTGTGATCCCTGTTAGAGCAGTGGGTTGTGGTAGCAGGGCACCGTCTAGTTGTGCTGGACTCAGTCTGGTGGAGGCTATGGTAGTTGTGGTCCATTAGTCCTTTGGACTAATCTTTCCCTTGTGTCTTTGGTAATAACCACACATTTTGATTGAACCTTTATTTAAGTGATTTATTCTACTTTTGAAGTCTTTTCTTAGTCTAAACTAACAATGTAAAACTCAAAGAGGCATCTGATTATGACTAATTATTTTAGAAAATTATATTTAAGCAGGCATTTCTTTCTTCTTTTCTTTCTTATAGGACAGCCTAGCAAGCATTTAGGCATTCATACAACCTAAGAGCAAAGCTTCCAAAATAAAAGCAGAATAAATGCAAATTAACAACAGCAATAACTTGAAGAAGAAAAATAATTCCATTGATAAAACTAAAACAAACAGACTCCCAGTGGATTAATTGTTGAAAGGGTCACAGTGAGTCATTATTATTATGGATACTCAAAGGAAAAAGAACTAGTCACTTGATTTTTGTTTACTCTCTCTATAAACCTTTTGGCTAAAAGAGCCTGTTAGATTATAAACTCCTTGAAATGTTTGTCTGTTCGTATCACTTTATTTCCAAGAGTCTTGTCTATGCAACCAGAAGTGCTCAATATATGCAGCTGTTGACAGATTTATTTACAATATAATTCTAAGCTTAAGCTTATAGAACCTTTATTCATTCACCTTGTGTAGACCATTTAAACAGCATAAGGTATATTCAACGGTGAGCAATGATGGAAGTGTATGAACATGTTCAGTTTGGCACAGATTAAAGACATACCTGTGATTATTCTCAAAAGAAAAAAAAAGAAGCTGCAATGTTTCATTCTAATAAATTCTAGGTGTGGAAGTAATTTGTGAATAATTACAAGTGTGTCACGTATGCTATCAACCCACTGGGACTAGAGTCCACCTGCAAAGTCAAACAGGCAAATTTTGATTTATATTTCTAGTTTAACTTGGTTTGGGAAATGACAGTGGATTTGCAAGTTTATCAGATAAGGAATTCTTTATTAAGAGATTTCTAGCTTATAATTGATATGATTTGTTAGGTTCAAAACCAAAGTGTTAACTCTCAATCATATATTTTCAATGTGATTTTATTAAAGAGTTTAGATTTCCTTTTTCTCATTTAAATTTAAATCTTATTTTTAATTCTTTTACCCAGTAGGGTTGTCGCTACGTAAGAAAAACCCAGTCAACTACTAATGTACATAGTAGTTCAGTAGTTTAAAAAACTGGGTTATGCCTGAAGTATATGGATTAAAATTGCACTTGCAGGTTATTAATTCAGTATTAATACTTTATATTAGAGTCATATTTGATACAATAGAAAAATTCATATCATTTTTCTACTTTCTAGACCTGTCCTTATCTTAACTGACTGAGATCTTGGATAAGTGGATAGTATTTCTTGGACATGATTCGTCATCACAAAACGAATTGACCTAGATAATTTCTAAGATTAGGCTTAGATTTCTTTGTGCTCTTGAACTAGGATTTTTAAAAAGATTTGAAGATTTACTTTAATCACACTCCACTTTGGAAATGAGAAATAGCGTAGCTGGCAAATGTTGAGTATTGAGCAAGTGGATTTTAGTAGGCTTAATGCTGGATTTTTTTTTTTTTTTTTTTTAATGCTGGATTACTCAAGGTCTGATTATCTAGTTTGTAAAGTGTATACACCCTGCCCTTCTCTCTATCTGCCTGGCATTTCATCATACTTGTCTTTCCAAGGCTGTCTTTGTTAGTTCAAACTTCTCAGTCTAACATAATGGAAACCACATTAGCCACATGTGGCTATTGACCAGTTGGAATGTGGTTAGTGCAACAGAGAATTGAAATTTTAATTTTAGTTATCGGATGTATTTTAGTTGTTGGTTATGTAACTAGTAACCAAAATAAATCCAATAATCCTAATTTTAAGTATTGGAAAATTGTTAAATATGTTTGGAACAACTTGGGTATGTAAATCTACTTCTTCAACTGTAAATTTTATGACAACTGAATATGCAATGTGCATTTCTGATAAAAATTTTGTGTCTGAAAAAAAAATTTTTTTTTCTTTGTAAGTGAAAGAGACACACCAGATTTCAAAAATTTAGTATGAAAAAAGTAAAATATCTCAGTAATAATTTTTGTATTAATTTCATTTGGAAATGATACTATTTTAGATATATTCAGTTAAATATTAAAATTAAGTTCAAGTGCTTCATTTTACTTTTTTAATGTAACTACTGAAATGTCTAAATTTTTCTAGATGGCTTGGATTATACTTCTATGAGACAGTGCTATCTAATGTATTCAAGGCTCTCCCTCACCTATCAGGTCCCATATATTGCAGATCAAAACATCACTCTCTCTGGATAATTGATTTGCCTTGAAACTTACTCTCAACATTTTCCTCTATCTCTGTCCTTTCCCCTCCATTAAAAAACTTCAAAGTCCATATCTTTATCTAGAAAATTCCCTGTGCTGTTCCTTTTGTATTCATTTAGGCTGTGATCATAATGACTATTGACTCAGTGGAATAGATTTGGTATAATGACTATAAACCAAGTTGAGCTATCCTAAGAAGAGCTGGGAAGAGAGTCATTAGAAAGATATTAAGGTGTTTGTTGAATTAAAACCTCAATTAGTTTTGTCAAATGAACTATGATGAGTAAATGAATTAATGAATATACATTAAGAGTTATTAATGGTAGGACTTTTAATGGGTGTGTAAATCAAGAATTACTTGTGTTTTAAATTTCAGCTTCCTTGCTGCTTAGTTCCCATGGTGGTAAACAACAAAGGCAAACTAGTTAAGGGGAAAAAAGGGCAAATCAAGTGGTTCTCAGCTCTTACTTCATTATTCATTTAACTGTTATCTGATTATACCAGAGGGACCCTGGTAGTAATTATAGTGTTTTATTTATTTACAGATTGTTTTTAGAAATATTTTTAACTATAAGAAACTGACTGAGACATTTCAACTTAGTTCAGGGCCCAGGTGACAAAGGACCTTTAATAAATGCCTTTTATTAACATGCTAATGTTTTAAATTAGAATAGCTAATTGCCTTTTAGGAAACAAACCCTGCAAGCAACAACTTTCATGACTGATTTTTAAAAAATAGCTATTGATTCAAAGAGAAAAGAAATCCTCACAATAACCAGGAAATGAACCAGTCAGGAGTTTGAGGTAAAGATTTTTTTCTCTACTAACACAGGTTTCAGTTATTTAGGTAATTAATTCCACTAATATTTACTGATTGCCACATGTGTAGGGCAGTACACTCTGAGAAGTTACCAATAAATTAAACATATTCCTTGATCTTGAGGACTCAGAGTTTAGGCACTAGGGTAGGGTACCATTATGGACTGAATTGTGTTCCCCAAAATAAGTGTTTTAAATTCCAAATCCTGTACCTGTGGCATAGGAGCCCTGCTGGTACAGTGGTTAAGTGCTTGGCTGCTAACCTAAAGGTTGGCGATGGGAACCCACCAGCTACTCCAAGGAAGATGTGGCAGTCTGCTTCCGTAAAAAAAAAAAAAAAAAAATTCACTGTCATTGAGTCAATTCTGGATCATAGCAACCCTGTATGCTGGACAGAGTAGAACTGCCCCATAGGGTTTCCAAGGCTATAAATCTTTATGGAAGCAGACTGCCACATCTTTCTTCCTCAGAGCAACTTGTAGGTTTAAATCCCTGAACTTTACATTAGCAGCCAAGTGCTTAACCGTCACGCCACCTATGGAGCAATCTGTCCTATAGGGCTGATATGAATCAGAATCAACTCAAGGTCAAACAACATACTTGTGGTTATAATCACATTTGAGAATGGGTTTTCTTTGCTGTGTTAATGAGGCAGTACTAGTGTAGGATATGTCTGAAATCAACTTTTTTGAGATATAAAAGAGCAGATTATTAGATCAAGCAGAGATGGGTGAAGATAGATGACAAGCCACATGGAGATCACCAAGGAAACGAGGAACAGAAGCTGAAAAGAGACCAGGACCTTCCCCAGAGCCCACAAAGAGAAAAAAGCCTTCCCTGAGAGCTGGCAGCATGAATTTGGACTGTGAGAAAGTAAATTTCAGTTTATTAAATACTTGTAGTATTTCTGTGATAGCCTGAAAAGATAATTAAGACAGGGACTATGCATTTTTTTTTTAATATGTTGTGTTTTTCCTCCTAAAAAACCAAAGAAAAAAAATCAAACCCCTTTCAGTCAAGTTGATTTCGACTCATAGCAATCCTATAGGACAAAATAAAACTGCTCCATAGGGTTTTCAAGCAGTGCCTGGTGGATTGGAACTGCTGACACTTTGGTTAGCAGCTTAGTGCTTAACCACTGCTCTACAAGGGCTACACTGCTCTACAAAATTTTTTTTTTTTTTTTTTTACCAACATTAAAATACCCATCCTTTTATTTCTCTGTGCACATGCATCAAAGTGTTAGCATTGTGACCACCTTCCCTGTTTATAACCCTTCTGAGGGGACCCTGAACAATTCAGGAAGAATTCTGCCTTCAAAGAACTCTGGGAGAGAACCAGAGTACCTTACTGAACAATGATCTGGGCCAGGAAAAAACACACCAAACACCTGACTCCAAGGTAACATCAATTGGAACCCATTAACTAGTACAAGAACAACTGCATTCATCATAGATTAGACATGTTTTTTCCCTGGGTCCCCTACAGGTATCCTTGCATGTAATAAGCGCTAGGTATATAAACCCACACCCCACACTGCCCTGTGTGGATCTCTGTCTGTGAGTTCCCTAATAAAATCTAAATCTGATCAACCTGGCTTTTCCTGCCTCTTTTTTTTGGAATCTGACCTGTGCCCCTCAGAGCCACTCCTGTTGTTGGTCCGGTGGGGTGAAACACCCATCAAATTTGCTAAGAATTGGGTCACTAAGTGTCATGTATTAAATTGTGTCCCCCCAAAATATGGATAAATTTGGTTAGACCATGATTCTCAGTATTGTGTGGTTGTCTATTTTGTGATTAGTATAATTTTCCTGTATGTTATAAATCCTAATTTCTGTCTGTGGTTAATGAGGCAAGATTAGATTATGTTAAAGAGGATTAGAGTAGGATGTAACACCCTTGCTCAGGTCACATTCCTGATCCAATACAAAGGGAGTTTCCCTGGGGTGTGACCTGCACCACCACGTATCTTACAAGAGATAAAAGGAAAGGGAAGCAAGCAGAGAATTGGGACATCGTACCACCAAGAAAGCAGCACGGGGAGCAGAGTGCATCCTTTGCACCTGAGGTTCCTGCATGGAGAAGCTCCTAGATAGGGGGAGGGTTGATGAGAAGGACCTTCCCCCGGAGCTGACAGGGAGAGAAGCCTTCCCCTGAAGCTGACACCCTGAATTTGGATTTTTAGTTTTTTTAGACTATGAGAGAATAAACTTCTCTTTGTTAAAGCCATCCACTTGTATTTCTATTACAGCAGCACTAGATAACTAAGACACTAAGAAACTAGGCAATTTGGAAAAAAAAAAAAAACTCTATAGTCTACTATTTCATTATTTAAACATATCTATACCCTCATTTAGAAACCCTGGTGGTGTAGTAGTTAAGTGCTATGGCTGTTAACCAAAAAGGCTGGCAGTTCGAATCCACCAGGCGTTCCTTGGAAACTCTACAGGGCAGTTCTACTCTGTCCTATAGGGTCACTATGAGTCAGAATCGACTCAACAGCAGTGGGTTTTGGGTTTGGATACCCTCATTGTGGATACTGTGTGCTCAAAATTTCTTTCATTTTTTCCCCTTTATTTGTGCTTAATTTACACGAATGTTTATGGGCAAGTAACATATTTAAAAGAGAGAGAGATGATAAATAATATTCTTAAAAAGTCAACAAATTAGCCTGGCAATCAATTACAGCCACAGATGATCCACTGCATCATGGATAATCTGTAAATTTTATGCCTTAAAATAACAAACCAGAAAAGCGATAATAGCAGAGTCAAACCACCCCAACCTAAAGAGCTGCCCAGATTGGGGTAATGAGAGCCTAGAAAACCCTACTGAGCAGTTCTACACTGTCACCATGGGGGTGGCCATAAGTTGAAACCGACTCAACAGCATCTAACACAACATTAAAGATAAGTAGTCAGATTATCAGGTCCCTGGGCGGTACAAGAGGTTTGCAATTGGCTACTAACCTAAAGGTTGGTGGATCAAACCAGCCCAGCAGTGCTCAGTCTACTTCCATAAAGATTGTTGTTTTTTGTTGCTGTCAAGTCAATTTCACAGGCCAAGGAAACCCGGGGCAGCAGTTCTACTCTGCAACATATTGGGTTGCCAAAAGTTAAGATCGACTGGAAGGCAACGGGTTTAGGTTTTTGATTTAGTCAGATATCAGGTACTCATCAGATACACCTTGGAAATTTTATTGCCTTTAAAGTACAGTTTTAATTTCATCTTATCATTGGTCTCTTTTCCTTAAAATGTGCAGATGAAATTATGCAAAGCCATTTTAACGGACTTTCACTTCCGGGAACATTTACCTTACTTTTTTAAATGACAAATTTATTCTTCAGTTCAAGGTAATATGGAAAAAAAAACAAACTGGATTTAAAATTTTTTGAAGTTTTATTTTTTATTTATTGTCAAAAGGTGCATCCTTGGGATCTCTCAGCAGGTCTGAGAGGGGAGCAGATGTTTCCTATCATGCGTTTCCTTTCAGTCCTCGGTTTTTGACAGGCTGAAATTGGAGTATTTATCACTGTCGGTGTTATGTTTAGTAATTGCTATTTGTCAAATTCACAAAAATATCTTTTAAAGAGATTTATCGTCATTTAGACTGTTGCTGTCTAATTCAAGTATAGTGACAGTTTCTAGTCAAAAACTCAATCTAATAGGTATATTAAATAATTTCCACTTTCCACTATATATCAAAAAACCAAACTCATTGCTGTTGAGTTGATTCCAACTCATAGCGACCCTATAGGACAGAGTAGAACTGCCTGTAGCGTTGCCAAGGAGCGCGTGGTGGATTCAAACTGCTGACCTTTTGGTTAGTAGCCGCAGCTCTTAACCACTGCACCACCAAAGTTTCCTTCCACAGTATATGCAGTCTCTAATTAGCTGTTCAGACCTACTTGAATTCTCAGGATTTAAGGTGTCTTATCACAGAAAGAATTTAAGGCAGTTTACAAGTACACAAAAACAATAAGAAAGCATTAGTTAAAATAAAGGCAGTTTTGAATAAATATAAGCCTTTAATCTGGAAGGCATGCCATGTGATTGTTAATATGATTATGAAAATAGCAATGGTCATAGTTGTAAGTCATATATTCTACCTTATAATTTACTGAGAACTTCAAACTACAACTCTTACCCCGTAATTTCCTCAAAACAATCTGTTGAGTTAGACAGAATGGGCATTATTAGTCATATTTAATCAGTGAAAAAGTTTAAGAGACCTAGCTAGGTTCACACAAGAAAAGCTTCTTAAATTTTATAGTAGTAGGTATTTTAGTTTATTAAAATCAGTGGTATTCTAAATATACAATCTTTTATCTGGAACAAGTCATGCCATTTGTATGTACACCACAAGCCAGAATGATGGGCACAGGGACAGCATTCTTCCTAAGTTCTCAGGAGCTGGGTGATTTCCTACCTCCCCATACACTCCTGCAGCACCTGGCTCCATAGACTCTCAGTAACTGGGGTCCTGGAGTGTTTTTTTTTTTTTTTACAGAAGCTATTTCCATAATGGCTTATCTCTATTCTTAGCAGGAAAGTGGGGGGGGGGGAGGGGGGGAGGGCGGGGAGATGATTAATGCATTTGGATATTTGCTGCATTTTTATGCTTTAAAAACTAGTTTTTAATGAAATTGTTCCATTGCTGATACTTCTTTTTTTTTTTAAAGCAAAAAGAAAGTTTTATTCAGCATAGAGTCAAAAAGGTAAAAGTAGAAACTGACAACCATGCTGCCAGAAAAACAAAACAAACCCAGAACTTCTTTTAAACCATAGGGTCTTAAATCTTCCCAAGGGTGCCCAAGAGAGTAAATCTTAAAACAAACAGTCACCTCCCCCTATCACCATCAATTTTTTATTACAAGAATTCCTTGAAGTACAGGTCTGAGTAGGTCTGCTCTTTACATATATTCTAAGGTGAAAATAGCATGTTATCCTCGGGAGTTTAGAGTCCCAATGAAATGAATTGATGAGAATTCTGCACTTAACCCGTGCTGGTAATTTTTTTTTTTTTTGGTAATGCTCACGATTCTAGGTACCATTCCCAATCCCCCATCCAGCCTCTAGTGTCTCATGCTCTGTGAACTCAGGGACTTGTCTATCTCATTTACTGTTTTATCCTCAGGATTCATGGCAATGGTTGACAGATTGTAGGTGCTGAATAATATTTATGCAACAAAAAAGTAAATGGATAAGCCCTGAATTGAGAAAATATTCCCTAAAATGAAAGAATTTATCTAGTTTTCAGAAAACAATGTGAACTCTAGTCTTGATTCAATTGGGAAGTAGACCCACTTATCTACCCTCAATAAAACTTTAGGGCATTTAGCATGCTGGTTATTAGGGAAGGAAATTATGATAGCAAAAATATGTATTGTCCCCTTGGCCTGGGGCCCCAAGGTAAAATTAGCAGAAAGGTTGAGACAAAATGAGCTAGTAAAGAAGTCTAAAAAGGTGTAGCAGAGAGAAAAAAATGAACATTGGTTTGGAGTGGGAGGAGAGGAAGCAGGGTATAGCTCATGAAACAAAGGGAGAGGAGTGTTTGAAGGAAGGAGTAATCAACTGTGATGAGTGCTGATGAGAGGTCGGCAAGGATAAAGAGAAAAGTGCGTGCCCATTGCCTTTGACAATATTAGAGAATGGTTGAATGTTGATAGTAGTGATTGATTAGAGAAGAATAAATTAAAGACTGAGGAGAAAGACGTTATAACAATTGAATGAAGTTCTTCAGAACATGAGAGGCAATGGGATACAGAGCACAAATGGGG
Organism: Loxodonta africana; assembly: GCF_030014295.1. Taxonomy (NCBI): domain Eukaryota; kingdom Metazoa; phylum Chordata; class Mammalia; order Proboscidea; family Elephantidae; genus Loxodonta; species Loxodonta africana. The sequence continues at coordinate 48,403,320 of NC_087345.1, forward strand.
GCATTAGGCTTTGCTGCATGCAGTAAGAGATGAGAACTGGTAAAAAGTGAATTCAGGTATTGGTAGGTTTATAGATTTGCTAATGAAAAAAGAAGTTCCTATTTGATGATTGCTATTTTTATAATTAAAAAACCCTGGTGGCTTGTTGGTTAAGTGTTCGGCTGCTAAACAAATGGTTTGCAGTTAAAATCCATCAAGCACTCCTTGGAAACCCTATGGGGCAGTTCTACTCTGTCCTATCAGGTCACTATGAGTCAGAATCAACACAACGGATCTGGCTTTTTTTTTTTTTTTCAATAAAAGATAGTCAGCTGAAAGGAAAGTGGCACAATTTACGGGACACAGGAAATGTACGAAATAGCTTTTAGGAGATACGCTCTTATTTTTAACTTAGAAATTTCATGACTCCATTTAAAGTTATCCATTGGTGGAGATTTGCATAGCAGACTTGGTAGAAGATCATACGGACTCCCTTTTCTCAAGAAATGTGGTATTAAAGCAGTACATTTTTAGAGACAGAGTACCTTATTTAAGTAGAAGTTTCCCTAGTCATTTCTTCATGAAATGATAGGTCTTGGGGAAATGTGTCTATATCTTTACTTTCAGGATCAGAATCTAACACTGAAACTTGCAGTCTCAGAGTCCATCAGCACCTGTGATTAGGCTGAGCCATCAGGCCCCAGGGAAATAAAAACGATCTGAGGAGGTTTCAGACTCATTTAAGACCTATTGTTAGCTATGATTTTTGAAAGGATTATTTGTAATTCCATCTCAGGCGTCTTGAGGATAATGTTTCTTGTTTTACCGATACTGTCACGATACATAACAAACATTTTTAAAACTATTTTATATCCTAGGCATACAGGCACTCTCCTCCTTTTAAACCCACTGCTGTCGAGTCGATTCCGACTCATAGCGACCCTGTGGGACAGAGTAGAACAGCCCCATAGTGTTCTCAATGAGCACCTGTTGGATTTGAACTGCTGACTTTTTGGTTAGCAGCCATAGGACTTAACCATTATGCCATCAGGCTTTCCCTCTCTCACTTAAGCTTCCCTAAATCTGGTTGTTTTCTCTATCAACTTTAATGTCCTTTATGATCTCTGCCTGTTCATGGTTAACCTATCACAGTCCAGTTCAAATTCCACCTATAATACAAAATTACCTTTGAATCCATTGGTACACACTGGCCTTTCTAAATCACCAAAGGACTGGGTTATACCTCGTTTATTGCCATTACTTCCTTTTGACCTTTCATTATAGTTTTCTTAACATCCTAGTAGGTGATGAGTTTGTTGAAGAAAGAAATATCAATTATCTTTCTGTCTGTTGTCAGTCAGTGACTTTTATATGTTAGTCATTTGTACCAAAAATGCAAATGTTTTTGAACGAGGGAGTAAACTTCCTGGATTTCATGGTCTCACATGACTGAACTCATCCATTACAAGCATTACTCCTCTGATAATTTAAAACATCAATACAGGAAATATAAAACCAACTTACTCTATTTACTCTTTACAATTCCTGAAAATAAAGTGTACTGATGTCTTCATGGCATTTGTATACAACTATAAAAATTGATTTTTCCTTCTGAAGAGGTGAACATGTTGAATGAACAACTGTTTCTAAGGAGCATTAAATCCAGGCCTCCTACTGCCTATCTGAATAAACAAGGAAATAGAATCTGCAAACCCAACAGTCTAAAGCTGAGTGGCATACCCGAAAGGATCATTAAAATGTTCTTTGAATATTTTAAGGCCAGGAGGAAGTGATATCCTAAAAAATAAATACAAATTACAGATACCAGATCACTACCCTTAATTTTTTCCTTAAATAATCATTAATGTCTCTAGACAAGTAGTGGAAATTGTGGATGCCACTCTGCATTGTATAGAGAAAAGCAAACTATTCTTAATTTGGGTATCTACTATATAAATTCAAAATTTTGCCATATGTCCATTATCTAGAACAGTGGCCAATTCTCAGTATATATTTCTTCAATAAATGAAAGAAAAACAGAACTAGATATGAACAAAGGCCATCCAAAATGAAAAAAGTATCTGCTCCACATTAATCATTCTTATGTTGTTGTTGTTAGGTGCCGTTGAGTTGGTTCCGACTCATAGCGACCCTATACAACAGAGCGAAACACTGCCCAGTCCTGCGCCATCCTTACAATCATCGTTATGCTTGAGCTCATTATTGTAGCCACTGTGTCAATCCACCTCATCGAGGGTCTCCCTCTCTTCCCCTGACCCTGTACTTTACCAAGCGTGATGTCCTTCCCCAGGGACTGATCCCTCCTGACAACATGTCCAAAGTATGTAAGACGCAATCTCGCCACCCTTGCTTCTAAGGAGCATTCTGGTTGTACTTCTTCTAACACAGATTTGTTCGTTCTTTTGGCAGTCCATGGTATACGCAAGATTCTTCGCCAACACCACAATTCAAAGGCGTCAATTCTTCTCCTGTCTTCCTTATTCACTGTCCAGCTTTCACATGTATATGATGAGATTGAAAATACCATGGTTTGGGTCAGGCGCACCTTAGTCTTCAAGGTGACATCTTTGATCTTCAAGACTTTAAAGAGGTCCTTTGCAGCAGATTTACCCAATGCAATGTCTTTTGATTTCTTGACTGCTGCTTCCATGGGTGTTGATTGTAGATCCAAGTAAAATGAAATCCTTGACAACTTCTATCTTTTCTCCGTTTATCATGATGTTGCTCATTGGTCCAGTTATGAGGATTTTTGTTTTCTTTATGTTGAGGTGCAATCCATACTGAAGGCTGTGATATTTAATCATCAGTAAGTGCTTCAAGTCCTTTTCACTTTCAGCAAGCACGGTTGTGTTATCTGCATAACGTAGGTTGTTAATGAATCTTCCTCCAATCCTGATGCTTATAGATTCTTATAGATTCTCTAATTTGTGATATTACTTTTTTACTCAAATAAGAATAAAAATCATACCTCAGAATTGTTTCAATAGCAATAGCTTTGGTTTTGATTTGTGTGAAGTCGTAAGAGGGAGAAAAATGAAAAGATGACATAAATTTGAGTCAAATAAACTAGGTTTGAGTCTCAGACCCACCACTTATTAGACATATAAAACTGGACAAGCCATTTAAAAGACAACACCGCCATGCCAATCTTAAAATGTTGATAAAATAACCAAATGAGATCATGGGCTCATTCAGGAAATACCAAAAGGCCCACTCCCAGGCACAGAGTGGCACTGTGTGAGGTTAAACAGAACAAGCTCTGTAAATTCTAATATGTTATATATATCAGTGGTAATAGGATTAGGATTAGGAGTAATATTTATATATTTGTATGATTTACAGATAAGTCAGTTGGTGGTCAGGACATGAGTCCAGATATTCTGATCGAAGAGGCCATGTTTTTACAAGTATGTTTGTTGCTTTTTTTTTACATTCTCCCTTCTTCCTAGGTGTTCTCAACCATATGCAGTGTTTCAATTCTCATCTATGCTAACAACTCTCAAAATCATGTTTCAGATCTGTCCTCCAGGCTGAAGGTCAACATATCCAACTTCCTACTTGTCATTTTCTCTCGGATACCTTGACTATTTCAAACTCAAAATGTTTGAAAATGACCTAATTGTTGTCTCACACTCATTTTTACACCTCAGCAGTTCATTTTTCACTCTGTAGCCAGAATGTTATTTTAAATGATTAATTTATTTTCTTATGTGTAATGCATCAATAAGTTCCCAATATTTTAATTTTAGATGTATTTGTTTGAAATAAAGACCACACCCAAAGCCATGCCGTACAAGGCTCTGCGTGACTTGACTTCTATTCTCCAGCTTTATCTCACATCGTTCTCTTTATACTCTGAAGTACATAAGCCTTTGTTAACTTTCTCAAATTTATCAAGCAATTTCCTGTCATAAAAACTTTGCACAGCTGTTCTCTACCTGTAATGTTCTTCCTCTAGCACTTGACCTGTCAGAGTCCCACTTATCATTCAGGTCTAAATTTCAAGTTTATTTTCTCATAGAGGCCTTTTTAACCCTCTTGTCTGAATAAAAGGAGCCCTAGTGGTGCAATGGTTAAGTGCCTGGCTGCTAACTGAAAGGTTAGCAGTTCAAACCCACCAGCCGCTCCGTGGGAGAAAAGACCTGGTGATCTGCTTCCGAAGATTACAGCCTAGGAAACCCTAGGAGGCAGTTCTACTCTGTCTTATGGGGTCACTATGAGTTGGAGTCAAAAAAACATTTCTGAATAAGTTTATTCTCTTTTATATCTATTAGCATTTTATTCTATTTTATAACTCTTACCCATTTAAAACTTTTATAACACTGCGTACTACATGCCTATCTTCTCCACTATATTTTAAATGCTTTGAGTGCAGACTGTACATGTTTTGCTCCTCATTTTTTCTCCAGCAAATATTAGCGCCTGGTACGTAGTACCAAAAAATCCAAACCTATTGCCACAGAGTCAATTCTGACTCATAGTGACCCTACACAGCAGAGTAGAACTGCCCCACAGGGTTTCCAAGGAGCAGCTGGTGGATTCCAAATGCCCATCTTTTGGTTAACAGCTGAGTGTGTAACCACTGGTGCCTAACAGGCATTTAATAAATGTTTGTTGAACTCATTAATTTCTTCAGCATCCTAGTTACATTTAATTTCCATCTGTAGGTTTAGGCCAAACTCTGATTATAAAAACAAACAAACAAACAACAGCAAAAAATCTTCAGGCAAGAGATTTATAACAAATTCTAGCTCAATAGTTGTTGTCAGTGTTAAATGTGCGCTGCAATTTCTCTTTGACTGTGGTATCCTATTCCTTAATAGGTAACTTTTTTATTCAGACGTTTATGGGTACTTCAACCACCACCAAGTCCCCACAGGGGGTTGTGTGTCTCAGGCCAATAACATTCCCATACTTCCTTTTACTATATACTTTCTTCGGCATTTCTTACACTAAAGATCTTTCCCAGAATTTTGGCTCTAACTGCTTTTTGGACTAGTGTGGATAACTGTACTGCACCCATCACTGCTAGAAAAGATACTCTGCATCTTAGGAGTGGATTCGGTACTTGGGTCAGAGTATTTATGTTTTCCTCACATTCACAAACTCTTATTTTCAGGTGCGTCTTCATTCTTTTAGATAGTTTCTTTCAACCAAATTTCATCGGACTCTAAATGTCTGCCAGTACTACCAGATCTGGTCTTCTCAATATGACCTGTTCTTCGAATTCTCAAGTTCTGGTTCTAATCAGATATTCTGAGCCTGATAGTTTATATTATTGAAAGAGGTTTATAGCTGGATGCAAATAATAAAAATTTTCCATTTTGTTAAAAGCCTTTGACATTAGTCAAAAAGAAGTCTCAGGGTGTATTTGCATGCACATATACACACACACACATTCACACTGAAGAGATATAGTACCAGCTCTCAGGGATGCTATAGTTGAGATTGTAAGTAAAAAAAAAATGATTGCAAAAATTAAATTAAACATGAGTACACTAAGTATTGTGATGATAAAACATCTTAGTGGCTCATGAAAAAGGGAAATATATGTAGTGTGATGAATCAAAAAAAGCTTCCCTAAAGAAGTAATGGTTGAGCTAAGACATACAAACACATGAACAGACATAAAACTTTGAAAGACCTGAATTCTGGTTGATAAAATTGAAGACAGAACATTGGCAGTTATGGCACTACTTATTTTGATCTACGAGCCATTTCTCAGGTAGCTAAAAATCCTATTTTGGAGAAAACATCATTATTAATGTCTAAAAGAGTTTTTCTCCTTATCAAGTCTGATCAAAATGTGATTCTGAAATTTTACTCAGATGAGTACACCTGAATTAGTACCAACCATATTTTTTGAATTAGGGCTTTCAATTCAGCTCAAAAAACATTTATTTTAAGACAAACACCTGTTGTAAAGACTACAAGGAATATGTAGAATTAGGGTCCACTTACCATGCCTAATTGTGTTATACCCATCGTCAATAAACATTTATTTAGAGCCAGGTATTGGGTTGTTCAGTATAGTAGATACACAATAAAGCTGTACAATATTCTTTGCTAGTGAATAAAATAAAATAACAATTTCTCCTACTAAATAATAAGGCTATTTTAAAGCAAACTCTCCATATATCATAGTACCTTTTATAGTCAATACACACTAAAATCTTAATTCTCTTGTTCTTCCTGCCTTTGTCTCATCACTTTCACAAGGATAATTGCCAAAATACTCAATGAGGAAAAATAATAACACATTGTCCGTAGATATTACTTAAAGGTAATTTTATAGGAAGTATTTTCATAGCAGAAAGAGCCAGAAAATTCATCAAAGAAACTAGTTTTTTTAATTTAAAAAATATGTTAAATGTTTTTAATATATGTATCTTATTTTATAATATATGATCCATTGCTATATCTGAATATTTTTATTTTATTTATTCATTTGCTTTAGTTAAGTATGTATGAAGGTGCTAAATCTCTTAGATCTAATCTAAGGGCTATAGTTCAAGTATATTTATAAAATAAAATATGATGGCATATATAATTTTTTTTGTAAACATTCAAATGATTCCCTGCGTTAGATATCTTAAACCAATAAAAACAAACCCTTTGCCATTGAGTCAATTCCGACTCATAGTGACCCCATATGACAGAGTAGAACTGCCCCATAGAGTTTCTAAGGAGCAGCTGGAGGATTCAAACTGCTGATCTTTTTGGTTAGTTGCCTTAGCTCTTAACCACTGTTTGCCACCAGGGCCCCACTGAGATAAGGGTAGGACTGAGTTCATCAGAGAGTAATTTAGGACTTGACAATATAATTTTATTCTTTCACTGGTGGGATGTGATCACATATTTATTTTTAAAATTTTGACATAAAATCTCTTAATGACTAGAATATTTCCTCTTTCCTTTGTTTTATCTCTTAGTTTCCTCTAATTTTAGTTTCCTGTCCTTAGTCTCTTAATTTCCTCCCTTCTACGATATTACTCCCTCCCTTTTGTCCCTTGAACTTTCTTTTTATCTATCCAAAATTTTTTATTATACTGGAACACAATTTAGATTTGTTTGTTTGTTTTGGTATGCTTTCTTTTCTTGTAAAGAACAGGACTGCTAGCATGCACTTATAGACTGATTTGTAGGGTATTTTAAATCATCTTTCTGAAAATGTTATATTCAAGACCTGAAACCGTTGTAGCAGCCATTGGGAACGATATCTGTATATTATCTACTTTCTCAGTCTTATCAATGCTGACACAGCTGTTTGCCTGATTTTAATAACTACTTTAAAAGACCATTCTCAGGAAATATTTCTTAACCATGGTAACCATAATGCACAAACAGATTTAAAACACTCTTGTAAAGTGTTGGACTCAAAGATCGTTGGCAATATTAAGACCACATGGGGTTTGGGGTGGATTTGGAGAACATGTCATGACTCAGCCACATTGTAAAAGATTAATGGAAGCTCTGATAAGCCTGCTGTGGTGAGCAAAATAAAAAAAATTAAAAAAAACTTTTTTTTTTTTTAGCAAAATATAAAGGAAAAAAAAAAAGAGATTCTACCCCAGAAAGTAATGTGAACTATTCTGATGGCTAGCATTCTTAGGTAGTCATAGTTATTTCTTGTTCTACATGCCTGTCACTTTTCTATTTTTGCCTATAAAAGCAACTTTAGAATTTTATACTGAGCTATACATTATTTCCCCGTCACTTCACCTCCAGACTTCAAAGATACAAATATCCTGCTTTCACTATGCAGATATTTTGACCTAAACTCTCCCTTCCATATAAAACATTTAGACCTAGGTGCATTCATTCAGTGTTTACTGAGTATCCACTACATGCCAAGCACTGTACTAGCTACAAAAGCCAATAATGTCCCTGCTCTCTGGTAGTCTTATCCACTGGGGAAGACAGATATTAGTCAAATAATTGCACAAACAGATGTTGAGATCTAACTCTAACAAATGGTGCAAAGAAGATGTACACACGGTACTAGGAAATCTTTAAGATGCAGGACTGACCTAGAACAGGAGGTCAATAAAATCTTTCCTGTGGAAGTGCCACTGGAGCTGAGATCTGATGGGTGAGTAACACATAAGAAAAAAAGGTGAAGTAGGTGGGGAGCAGAACTTCCAGTAAAGGTACAAGCTTGATGTCTTGATATATCATGACAATCGTAAGGATTAAAAAAAAAAAAAAAAAGGATTAGGGAATAAAAATTATTCATGTGGCTGTAGTACAAGTTGAGGGAAAGCAGGGTGTGAAGTCAGATTGAAGAGGGAGCTCGGATCCAGCCTTCAGTAAAGGAAGGGAAGATCCGTAAAGTTGCATTTTGAAAAAGTTATTTTGGTTGCCTACAAAAAAAAAAAAAAAAAAATTTTTTTTTTTTTTTTTTTTACTACCCAGCTGTTAGTTTGTCATACTGTGGTGGCTTGTATGTTGCTGTGATTTTTGAAGTCATGAAGACAACTTGAAGGAATTACTAATGAAGGTAAAAAACGATGGTATGGATTATGCCTGAACCTAAAGAACATAAAGAAAATAAAAATCTTTAGAACTGGACTAATAAACAACATCATGATAAATGGGAAAGTTAAAGTTGTCAAGAACCTCATTTTTCTTGGATCAACAATCACTGCCCACTGAAGCAACAGTTAAGAAATCAAATGACATATTGCGTTGGGCAAATCTGCTCCAAAAGATTTCTTTCAAGTGTTAAAAAGCAAAGATGCCATTTTAATGACTAAGGTGTGCGTGACCCAAGTCATGGTATTTTCAGTTGCCACATATACGTACGAAAGTTAGACAATGAAAAAGGAAGAGGGAAGAAGAATTGACACATTTGAATTGTGGTGTTCGTGAAGAATATTGAATATACCACGGACTGTTAAAAGAATCAACAAATCTGTTTTGGACGAAGTGCAGCCAGAATGTTCCTTATAAGAGATGATAGTGAGTCTTCATCTCCCTTACTTTGGACATATCATCAAGAGGGACTCATCACTGGAGAAAGACATCATGTTTGATAAAATATACTAACAGAGAAAAGAGGGAGATCCTCAATGAAATGGATTGACACAGCGACTGCATCAATGGTCCCAAACATAGCAACAATTGTGAAGATGGTACAGGACTGGGCAATGTTCTTTTATAAATATGGTCACTATAAGTCAGAGTTGACTCAGCAGCATCTAATAACAACATACAATTTTGCTGCAGTTATAGAAAATGGTTGGCAGAGATCTGGGGTGCAGATACAAAGAGATTAGTTAGAAGTCAAAGAGATAGTGGTGCTGTGATGAATTAAGGAATAGTAGTTAGATTCTAAAAAAAAAAAAAATTTTTTTTTTTTTTTTTTAGTAGTTAGATTCTAGAAATATTCAGGAATTAAAATCGACAAGGTTTCCTGATGAATTATGTATGGAAAGTGAGAGAGAGAAAGATGTAGGTTTCTGTGTTTTTCTCCAGCCCGGTTGATGGTACCATTTTTTAAGATGGTAAACATTGGAAAGGACATGTTTGAGGTAGGGGAGATACATTTATTTGACATTAAGCATTTCCTCATGGAGTTTACCATCCAAAAAAGGAAACTCACTGAAATATATTAGCTAATCACAATTGTGTTGAATCCTAAAGTGGAGGAGTGTAAGATGTTCAGAGAGTAAAAAAGGTGGACCAAATATAAGCTCAGTGATCAGACATCTCAATAAGAAGAAAACAAAATCAAAGGTGAAAATAAAATGTACAATGATCACTATACTAATAGCTTTAGTTCCTTAATTTTCAAATTCATTGAAAAACACGTCTACCAAAATGACTGAAGAAAAAATAGAAGTCTAAATAGCCATATGGCTATTAAAGAAAATGAAATTCATAGTTAAAAAAATATATATCTTTTCACCCTATTGCAAATTCTTTTTTTCTTTCCCTTTTTCCCTTCTTCCTGGATTCTTTCCCTTCCACACCCTCCAGTCTTTTCCCTTTCTCAGTTAGATCCCTACCACAAACAAATTCCTCTACTAACTTACACAAATAAATGTATCTCATCACCTGTTCCCTCCAATTGTCTATCTTCTTAGTCATCTATGTATTCAAGTTTGTGCAAAGCCCTCAGACAGAAAGGCTTTCTCTCACCCACAAACAAAAAAATCTCACAGCTGCTAAGCTTCTAGGATTCCAAAACTTTAGATGATAGAAATAATAAATTTCTACATTTTGTTGCTAATTTCTCTGATACACATGCACAAAGAGCTATGATGACTGATAATACACATTTTAGTTATTATGTCAAATATCTTAAAATTAACTTTTGCTACTATAAAATAGTTGAAATAATTGAGCATACTGGAAAAGCCTTACATCTTTTAAAACTATTTAATTTTTCTTGAATGGCATTTATTTGACTGATTGGTCAGATAAAAGAGGGGGAGCCTTGCCTTATCTCATGCTAGTACCATATAACCACCCTTCTTTAATCCATTTCGTATGCTTAGATTTAATGCCCTGAGTAATATAAAGAAAGAAGTGGGGATATATTGGAAAGCCTAGTACAGCCATTGTTTTCAACTCTGATCATTCAGTTTGCAATTTCAGATATTTCTAGGCCTCAGTAGAGATTAGAGACAGACCATAGGTGGCGCAACAAGTTAAGTACTGGGCTATTAACTGAAAGGTTGGCAGTTCAAATCTACCTAGATGCTCCTTGGAAGAAGGGTCTGGTGATTTGCTTCCAAAAGGTCACAGCCATGAAAACCTATATTTCACAGTTCTACTGTGAAATATATGGGGTTGCTGTGAGTCAGAATCAAATCTACAGCAACTGGTTTGGTTTTTGATTTTTATAGAGCTATGACCTTGATCCTTCCAGAATAATTATATAGCAGGGTGTTGCATAGAATAAACAAATAATTCCAGTTTGGTTAAAAAACAATCACAATAGACAAATTCAATCTGTGATATGAGAGGAGCTTAGATCCAAAACTTGAAACTAAGGCAGATAGCCAGGAGGATTATAGCATTAACAAAATAACAACAACAAAAAGATCACTTGTCTCCTAATACAACTGATTACCCATCCCTGACTACAAACTCTTAATTAAAGTAATATTTCCCAACGAATTGGTTTAGAATGTCAGGGCAAAGTTAATGTATTTTTCTATGATAATACTGTAATTTAAAATGTTCCAATAATCTAGGATATTAACGTTAGCCAAAAATGTAATAAAATGTTTACTTGTGACCTGTAAGTTTACTAAATTGTATGCTTAAACAGATTGGTAATACATGCTACAAGGCAAAAACAACATCTGTCAGTGTTCATTCTGAGCATCATTTTAATTGTACTTGCAGTTATGGGTTATCGCATTAATATTTCATAATCATTGTCACTCTCCAAGAAGCCATCATCACTGATTAACACAGCTTTTGAAATAGTATTGAATTTTAAAATTTTTCTTAAATTATAATAATTAAAATTTGTGTTTATAATTCACCAAGCAAATTCCTACCAGCTCTTTCAATCACTGATAATGTGATCTGAACCTCTATCTTTATTTCCAGAAAAAATACTTTAAAAATGTTATTCCTCTGTACATTAGCATTATCTGATAGTGCTTTTTTTCAGTGCTAATATTTTAGCAATTGCAGTGATAAAAATACTACACAAAACTTTGAAGCCAAGTACTGTCAAAATATTCATCTATTTAAGATACACAATTTGCATGTTTGCTTTCTTAATTATAATTTATCTTTGATATAAAAGGTTTTGTGTTTATGAGTAACTATGTGATTTTTTTGTTTGTTCTCTTTTATCTTTGTTTTTTTAGATGATGGTTGAGAAAAGAACTCTTGTGGAAGAATCTGGCAAGAAGAAAAAAGGTAAGCAAAAAATGTAAACGTGAGAAATCTTTTGGCATTCTGCTTCTAGCCCTACAAGTTACGTTCTTATCAGGTATGTGGCAAGGATGCAGTGCATTAAGGCAAATTGCTTAAAAAAAAAAAAAAAAAAAAAACTTGCATTCAAGATGGCTTGATTATTTTGGTAAAATAAAAGTTGAAATGCTGATCAACCTGGATTTTTGTGCACTGAGCATGAAACTCTCCCTAACTGCGCTTATACACATTTTCAGTTTATGACTTTTATAAGGTATTGGGAAAGTTTCTCCATATTAGCACGTGTCATAGCTCTAAAACCAAAAACCAGTTCCTAGTCAAGTTAATTCTGACTTGTGGTGACCCCACGTGGGCCATAGTAGAACTGTATCCTATAAGGTTTCAATAGCTGATTTTTTAGACACTGATTGCCAGACTTTTTTTCTGAGATATCTCTGGGTGGACTTGAACACACAACTTTTCTGTTAGCAGCTGAGCACTAACTATTTACACACCACCCATAGCTATATTAAAAAAAAAAAAAATTGCCATCCAGTCTATTCTGACTCATAGTGACCCTATAAGAAGGAGTAGAACTGCCCCATAGAGTTTCCATGGAGCATCTGGTGGATTCGAACTGCTGACCTTTTGGTTAGCAGCCGTAGCACTTAACCACTACGCCACATAATTCATTGTGCAAACACTGATAATTTGAGAGTTAAACACAGTTATAAATAATTAAAGCATGACAAGATGTATTAATCGGGTCTGTCCAGGTACACATGGATGTTTGGTCCCCTTAGCCACAGCTATTTTGTAAATATATTTACCCACCACAAAATTACCATTCAGGCCTTTTCTTCTATGTCTACCCCCTCTTTCATATGAACTCCCATTGGTCTTTATTTGTACCTCCTTGATCTTATGACATTATTGCCTAATAAATGTAAGTGTATATAGATACACAGATATACACATATATAAATACATATACATAATAAGTGCAAAATTTATTGATCGTTCACTATATACTAAGCACTGAACTAAACTATCTGCAAATATTATTTCACAACAGCCTTAGGAAATCAGCATTGTTCAGAAGATGAGGCTTTGAAAAATTATGTATATTACCTGAGGACACCTCACCAATAAGAGGGTGCATATTCTAACCTAAGGAGCCCTGATTTCCTAGTGGTTAAGCTCAGCTTCTCACCAAAAGGTTAGCAGTTTGAACCCTCTGGTACTCCATTGAAGAAAAGACCTGGCAATCTTCTCCCATAAAGATTACAGCCTAAGATCTTAGATGAAGAGAAGGACAACACACAATACAGGGGAAGTCAGCACAACTGGACTAAATCAAAAGCCAAGAAGTTTCCTGAATACAACCAAACACTTCAAGGAACAGAATATCAGGGGTGGGGGTCTGGGGACTATGGTTTCAGGGGACATCTGGGTCAATTGGCATAACTAAGTTTATTAAGAAAATGCTCTGCATCACATTTTGGTGAGTGGTGTCTGGGGTCCTAAAAGCTAGCAAGTAACCATTTAAGATGAATCAATTGGTTCCAACCTACCTGGAGCAAAGGAGAATGAAAAACATTGAAGACTCAAGGAAAATATTAGCCCAAGAGACAGAAAGGGCCATGTAAACCAGAGACTCCATCAGCCTGGGACCAGAAGACCTACATGGTGCCCAGCTACCACCAATGACCTCCCTGACAGGGAACAGAGCAGAGAGTCCCTGATGGAGCAAGAGAAGGGTGGGGTGCAGAATTCAAATTCTAGTAAAAAAAAAAAAACAGACTTGATGGTCTGACTGAGGCTGGAGGGACCCCAGAAGACACGGCCCCCAGACTCCGTGTTAGCCCAGAACTGAGACCATTCCCAAAGCCAACTCTTGAGACAAAGATTAGACTAGGTTATAAGATATAAAATGATACTTGTGAAGAGAGCGCTTCTTAACTCGAGTAGATACATGAGACTAAATGTGCAGCTCCTGTCCAGGGGCGAGATGAGAAGGCAGAAGGGGATAGGATATGGCTGAATGGACATGGGAAAATCTCGGGTGAAAGGGAAGAGTATGCTGTCACATTATAGGGAGAGCAACTAGGGTCACATAACAATGTGTGTAAGGATTTTTGTATGAGAAACTAACTTGACCTGTAAGCTTTCACTTAAGCACGATAAAAATAAATAAAAAAGATTACAGCCTAGGAAACCCTATGGGGCAATTCTACTTTGTCATAAAAGATCACTGTGAGGCAAAATCAACTCAATAGCAAACAACAACGTAGTCCAACCTGGGTCTTTTTAACATTAAAGACTAAGTTCTTAGCCATTATACTTCCCATCTCATTTTTTTCATCTGGAATTTTAGGACTAGCTCTGCTGAGTGATCTTCTGTATCAATAACCTTAACTTCCCTGTGTTTTGGATTTGTTTTTTCTGTTAAATAATCAGATCGGAAAACAAAACCGTGGTAGAGACAGTGGAATGAAAATTATCTTGGAGAGATGGCTGGGTTATCTGAAAGTCTTCCTCAGCCAAAATGGATGAATATCTCATTGATTTACTTAACTATTTTATTCACCCAAGCAATTTAATATCCCAGGCATAGAGAGATATTAACTCAAGTGACTGAATACTGGATTTTAAGTCCATGATAAAGAACAAAACATGCTTCTTGCCATCAAAAAGATCATCGTCTGATGAGGGACTAAAACTCACAGTTAATTATAAATCTATGTGCTAAATTAAATATAAACCCATGTGTTAAATAGGATACTATGAGAGGATAGAGAAAGACCACCATCTGGGGACAGGATAGGGTATGAGTAATGAAGACAATGGGAAAGGGAAGGTCAAGAAATAACTTTGGAGGAATTCTCAAGGGCGATTTTGCTTTCGTGCGTGTAACTGGAAATTCTTCACTTTGACACATTAACTAAGGAAGTCACCCGAGTTTACTAGGGTCTCTATAATTTGGAATCTACTCCACAGCAATGTCTTTTTTTTTTTTTTTTGGAATTCCTTATATTGGATCCTCTTGTTTCAAAGTTATGAATAGGGCATACTCTTTGCCCTTAGAAAAATTCTGATAAAAATAAGTATGAAAGTGAACCAGAGGATAAGTGTGATTTTGCCCTTCTTGTCAACCAGAGATATCACTGCTGATGTCAGATGGATCCTGGCTGAAAGCAGAGAATGCCAGGAGGATGTTTACCTGTGTTTTATTGACTATACAAAGACATTTGACTGTGCGGATCATAACAAATTATGTATAACATTGCAAAGAATAGGAATTTTAAAACACTTAATTGTGCTCATGAGGGACCTGTACATAGATCAAGAGGCAGTCATTCAGACAGAACAAGGGGTTTGAAGTCAGGAAATGTGTGAGTCAGGGTTGTTTCCTTTCACCATACCTATTCAATCTGTATGTCGAGCAAATAATCTGAGAAGCTGGACTATATGAAGAAGAATGTGGCAACAGGTTTGGAGGAAGACTCATTAACAACCTGCATTATGCAGATGACACAACCTTGCTTGCTGAAAGCGAAGAGAACTTGAAGCACTTATTGTTGAAGATCAAAGACCACAGCCTTCAGTATGGATTACACCTCAACAAAACAAAACAAAAATCCTTATATCTGGACCAATCAGCAACATCATGATAAACAAAGAAAAGATTGAAGTTGTCAAGGATTTCATTTTACTTGGATCCATGGTCAACTCCCATGGAAGCAACAGTCAAGAAGTCAAAAGACACATTGCTTTGGGCAAATCTGCTGCAAAGAACCTCTTTAAAGTCTTGAAAATCAAAGATGTCATCTTGAAGACTAAGGTGTGCCTGACTCAAGCCTTGGTATTTTCAACCACATCATATGCATTCCAAAGCTGGACAATGAATAAGGAAGATTGAAGAAGAATTGACGCCTTTGAATTGTGGTGTTGGTAAAGAATATTGAACATACCACGGACTGCCAAAAGAACAAACAAATCTGTCTCAGAAGAAGTACAACCAGAATGCTCCTTAGAAGCAAGGATCATGAGACAGTGTCTTACATATTTTGGACATGTCAGTAGGAATCAGTCTCTGGAGAAGGACATCATGCTCAATAAAGTAAGGGGTCTGCAAAAAAAAGGAAGATCCTCAGAGAGATGGATTGACACAGTGGCAGCAACAATGCATTCAAGCATAATGATCATGAACATAGCGCAGGACCGGTAAGTTTTTCATTTTGTGGCACATAGGGTCGCTGGGAGTTGGAACCAACTCGATGGCACCTAACAACAGCAAAGGTCAAGCAAACCATTCAGATTGGTACAGGTATATGAACTGAATACACTACAAGAAAATAAATATGATTCAATGATATTAGACATTTAACTTGGTACTGTGTTTGGGGAGTTATATTAATATTGCAGGCCTATACAGAAATAAGAACTCTTTTACACGTATCTGACTTACAGATTTGCCCACAGGTTTTGGAGGTGGAATATGTATTCTAATTAGCCCTGGTGGAGCAGTGGTTAAGCACTCAGCTGTTAACTGAAAAGTTAGCAGTTCCAGCCCAACAGACTCTTTGAGAGAGAAAAGATGTGGCGATGGGCCTCATAAGGATCGCAGCCTAGGAAACCCTATGGGCAGTTCTCTCTGTCCTATAGGATTGCTATGATTCAGAACTGACTCAGTGGCACACAACAACAGCATATATATTCTGACTCTGGGTGATGCGAATGGTTAAGCACTTGACTATTAACTGAAAGGTTGGTGGTTCAAATCTACCTAAAAGCACCTCAGAAAAAAGCCTGGCAATCTGCTTCTGAAAGGTCATTTCCTTGAAGACCCCGTGGAGCACAGTTCTACTCAGCAACACATGGGATTCCCATGAGTCAGAATAGACTCCATGGCAACTGGTTTGGTTTTAATTTTTTCTGTATTCTGAGCTGATTTATTTGATATGGATTGTATCACAAAGAAATAGAGAAGGGAATAAGAACTCTATGAATTGTCAACTCTACATTATCTATTTTGCATATGTAATAAAAAAAAAAGACCATCTCCGGGAAATAAAATAAAGTCTTATGTTTGTTTTCAAATAATTTAAAAAGTCAATTTAATGCGTAGGTAAAAGAGGAGAAATAACCATTACATTTAATCACTTTGAGAAAAAGTCCAAAGTACAGAGGAAAATCAGTGTGTTTCCACAGCAATCCGTTTTATAATACTCGTTAACCCTTATAGTAGTTACTTCCTTGCTGGCCATAAATTACCTGAGGGCAAAACGAGTTCCTCTCTTACTGCTGTGTCATAAGAACTCAACGGATTTGTCCAGTATAGGTAGTCCCCAACTTATGACGTATTCAAGTTATGACAAACCACACATGATTGTTTTTTATTTTTTTACATCTTTTTGTTGGTAATATATACTAAATACAATGTTGCATCACATAATTTGCTGATGTTATCATTCTAGGTGTTCAGTGTCATGATTTACTGTTCAAAACACTGTCATATGGCAGGCTATGTCCTGGCCTACCATGAAAAAGAAAAATGAAGGTGGTGTCAATATTGGGAGTTGTAACAGATAGCAAGTTGGTCAATGTTCAAATATAACAGTATATGACAATCGAACTGCACATGCACCCGACAGCCATTACAACCCTGACTTCATTGTTATGATACTAATGCCGACTTCATTGTATACTGGACTTGTAGCATGATGTCACTCAGGGTTTCATACCACAGAAGCATGAGTTGTTAATTTGAAATCAAGTTGTTCAAGTTTCTCACACTGTAACACCTGCACTGCTTATAACCCCAATAATATGACTAGCAAAAGAAGTCATGCCACTATAAGTTCTAATCCAAAAAAGAAGGTGAGCAAGGCTCTAGACATAGACATAAAGATGAAGATTATTAAGGCGTGTGATAATGGAAAGGAAGTTGGTGGAATAGCACATGAGTATGGACTGTTTCATTCTACATATTTGGACAATCGTTAAGGATAAGAACAGGATATTGAAGACAGTTAAATGAATGATTGGCATAAAATTGGCAATTTTAAGAAAGAAGAGAAATTGACAATTTAACGATCCATGAAATGGGGAAGCAGTCAACGATTTGAATAGAAGATAAAATCCACAAGAGGATTCCTGTGAGTTTACTGACGACTCAAACAAGAGCACACAGCCATTTTGAAAACATGAAGGAACGGCAAGGAAAAGACTGCTGCAAGTACTTTAATGCCACCGAGGGCTGGTTTCATAGCTTCAAATGCAGATTTGGGTTACATAACATGAGTATAATTGGAGAAGCAGGAAGCATCAATGTTGAAGCTGCCGAAAAACTCAAGGATGGGCTGGACAAGAAAATACAAGATAAAGACTATCTGCCAGAGCAGATTATGTATGTTTACAACTCCCAAAGCCAAACAAAGATCAGAGTTATAAAGACTGGGATAATGAAATGCAATAATAATGAAAACTAAAAAAACAACAACAACAAAAAAATGAGGTATTTCACTTACCTCGGAACTGACTTACAACAAAGTCATTGGAACAGAGCCCCGTCATAGGTCATTGACTACCTATAAAAAGTCAGCCATCAATATATACTTATTGAATGAACAGCATAAAAATTTGATTATACAGACCACCAGATTTTTTTTTTTTCCTTTAAGGAAAAGGTTTGCAAATGTAAAATACTATTGGCAAATATTACTAAACTTTTTTTTTAATCCAGTCTAAGGCAATTTATACCAATGTCTGCCTATGTTGAGTATCAAAAATTTCATAGGTGCATAGAAATAAGAATTTCAGTAAATATTATTGTAAGGGTATGCTGTTGTAGTTGTTAGGTACCATCAAGCTGGTTCCAACTCCTAGTGACTCTATGTACAACAGAAACACTGCACGGTCCTGTGCCATTCTCACGATAGTTGCTATGTTTGAGCCCATTGTTGCAGCTGCTTTGTCAGTACATCTCGTTGAGGGTCTTCCTCTTTTTTGGTAACTCTCCACTTTACCAAGCACAATGTCCTTCTCCAGGGACTGGTCCCTCATGATAACAGGTCCAAAGTACATGAGACGAAGTCTAGCCATCTTCGCTTCCAAGGAGCACTCTGGCTGTACTTCTTCAAAGATACTTGTTCAGTATTCTGGCAGTCCATGGTTTGTTCAATATTCTTTGCCAATGCTATAATTCAAAGGTATCAATTCTTCTTCAGTCTTCTTTATTCATTGTCTAGCTTATGCATACATATGAGGTGATTGAAAATACCATGACTTAGATCAGGGACACCTTAGTCCTCCAAGTGACATTTTTGCTTTTCAACACTTTGAAGAGGTCTTTTGCAGAAGATTGCCCAATGCAATGTGTTGTTTGATTTCTTGACTGCTGCTTCCATGGGTGTTGATTATAGATCCAAGTAAATGAAATCCTTGACAAATTCAGTCTTTTCTCCATTTATCATGATGTTGCTGACTGGTCCAGTTTTGAAGATTTTTGTTCTCTTTATGTTGAGGTGTAATCCATACTGAAGGCTGTAGTCTTTGACCTTCATCAGTAAATACTTCAGGTCCTCTTCACTTTCAGCAAGCAAAATTGTGTCATCTGCATGATGGAGGTTTTTAATGTGTCTTCCACCAATCCAGGTGCACTGTTCTTCTTCATATAGTCCAGGTTCTTGAATTATTTACTCAGCATTCAGATTGAAAAAGTATGGTAAAAGAATACAACTTTGACACACACCCTTCCTGGTTTTAAATCATACAGTATCTCCTTGTTCTGTTTAAAGGGCCGCCTCTTGATTTGAGTGCAAGTTCCAAATAAGCACAATTAAGTGTTCTGGAATTCCCATTCTTTGCAATGTTATCCATAATTTGTTATGATCCACACAGCCAACTGCCTTTGCATAGTCAATAAAACACAGGTGAACATCTTTCTGGTATTCTCTGCTTTCAGCCAGGATCCATCTGAAATCACCAGTGATATACCTTGTTCCATTTCCTTTTCTGAATCCGACTTGAACTTCTGGCAGGTCCCAGTCGGTGTACTGTTGCAACCGTTTTTAAATTATCTTCAGCAAAATTTTACTTGTTTGTTATGTCGATGATATTGTTTGATAATTTCCACATGTTCTTGGATCACCTTTCTTTGGAATATGCTCAAATATGGGTTTTCTTCCAGTCAGGTAGCTATTTTCCAAATTTCTTGGCAGAGACAATTGATCCCCTTCAGAGCTGCATCCATTTGTTGAAACATCTCAATTGGTATTCCGTCAATTACTCGATCCTTGTTTTTCACCAAAGCATTGAGTGCAGCTTGCACTTCTTCCTTTGATACCATCGGTTCTTGATCATATACTATTTCCTGAAATGGTTGAACATTGACTAATTCTTTTTCATACAGTGACTCTGTATATTCCTTCTATCTTCTTTTGATAATCCCTGTGTCCTTTAAATTTTTGCCCACAGATTTCTTCAAAATTGCAACTCAAGGCTTGAGTTTTTTCTTCAGTTTTTTCAGCCTGAGAAATTCTGAGCATATTCTTCCCTTTTGGCTTTCTAAGTCCAGGTCTTTTCACATTTCATTATAATACTTTACTTTGTCTTCTCCAGGTGTCCTTTGAAATCCTCTGTTCTGCTCTTTTACTTTATCATTTCTTGCATTTGCTTTAGCTACTGGACATTCAAAAGCAAGTTTCAGAGTCTCTTCTGACATTCATTTTGATCTTTTCTTTCCTATCTTTTTAATGACCTTTTGCTTACTTCATGTATGATATCCTTCACAACTTGCCTGGTCTTCAGTCACTAGTGTTTAATGCGTCAGACCTAATCTTGAGATGGTCTCTAAATTCAGGCCTGGGATATATTCAAAGTTGCACTTTGGTTCTCGTGAAATTGTTTTGATTTTCTTCAGCTTCCACTTGAACGTGCCTATGAGCAATTGGTGGTCTGTTCCTTTGTTCTGACTGAATATATTGAGCTTTTCTGCCATCTCTTTCCACACATATAGTGGATTTGATTCCTGTGCTTTCCATTCAGCAAGATCCACAGTATACTCATTCTCTTTGTTGTTGAAAAAGGAATTTCTGATAAGTCAATGGTCTTGCAAAATTCTATCATGTCATCTCCAGGGTCATTTCTATCACCAAGGCCATATTTTCCAACTATAGATCCTTTTTCTTTGTTTGCAACTTTCACATTCTAATCACCAGTAATTATCAGTGCATCTTGTTTGCATGTTTGATCAGTCTCAGACTGCCAATGTTGGTAAAAATCTTCAGTTTCCTCATCTTTGGCCTTAGTGGTTGGTGCATAAATTTGAAAAATATTCATTTTAACTGGTCTTCCTTGTAGACATGTGGTTAAATATCCTATCACTGACAGCATTGTACTTCAGGACAGATCTCGAAATGTTCTTTTTGATGAGGAATGCCATACCATTCCTCTTCAATTTGTCATTCCTAGCATAGTAGTCAACATGATTTTTTTATTCAAAATAGCAAATACCAGTCCATTTCAGCTCACTAATGTCTAGGATATTGATGTTTATGCATTCCATCTCATTTTTGATGACTTCCAATTTTCCTAAATTCATACTTAGTACATTCCACATTCTAATTATTAATGGATGTTTGTAGCTGTTTCTCCTCATTTTGCCACTTAAGCACATAAGCAAATGAAGGTCACAAAAGCTTGTTTAACTCCATCCACGTCATTAAGGTTGACTGTACTTTGAGGAGGCAGCTCTTCCCCAGTGGTATTTTGAGTGCCTTCCAACCTGAGGAACTTAACTTCTGACACTGTATCAGTTTTATGCTGCTATTCATAAAGTTTCACTGGCCAATTTTTTCAGAAGTAAGGTGTAAATCTACCATATAAAATATTGTCGTATTTTTTTACTTTATTTTGCAAAAAAATAAAAGTCTATATTTAAGAAGCCAGCTAATCTATTTGTTCAAATGTTTCTAGGTTTCCTTTTTTTTTCTTAAATATTTTAATAGGTTAAATAGCATTTTATTATTATCAGCTGTAGAATTAAGTCAGTATGCAGGTGTATAAACACAAGTGTAGTTATTAGAAAAGGAATAGATGATATAATGTATACTAAGATGTGTTTATGTCTAAAAAACATTTGTGTAAAAACAAACATTGCTATCAAGTTAAATTTCAAAAACTTTGTCTTACAATTAATGATATTTAAAGATATAAGTTGCCTCGCCTTTAAAAATTGAACATTATCTAACTTGGGAAGACAGGTTAGGGGATGTTTTCCTGCTCCCAGGTATACTGATAGAATTTTGACAAGGGCAGGAAATGTACTTTCTCTGCCTATTGTGTAGAAATTGTCTTTATAGGGAATGGTCTTGGCAGCTGTATTCAGGTAACTATGTAGGCTACTCTGTGCTTCCTCACCAAATCAGAACAAAAGAGAAAAAAACGCATATTAGTCTCCATGCGGCAGATAATTGAAATGAAAAATTGCAAAGGGAGTTGTTTTTAGCAAAACGTTTTCCTCTCCAGAAGTGAATATCAAAATGTGGTTTTCATTTTTCCATTCACGTGTCACAAGTTCCACTCTGAGTGACGTCTGAGATCCTGATTCAGGATGTGCACTAGGAGGGTTCAGGTCACAGTGACATTGACCATGGTTGTTAGATTTATTAATGCATTAGTCATCTTGCTAAAAAGGGTTTATGTAA
The DNA here is from genome assembly GCF_030014295.1 of Loxodonta africana. Classification (NCBI taxonomy): domain Eukaryota; kingdom Metazoa; phylum Chordata; class Mammalia; order Proboscidea; family Elephantidae; genus Loxodonta; species Loxodonta africana. The sequence continues at coordinate 48,425,912 of NC_087345.1, forward strand.
AATAGGCATATAGTCTTGTCTTATTTTCTATTTTATTATTCTAATTTTAGCTCTATTACATAATCCAATTATATATAATCCAAGAAAATAAATGACAGAATAATCACCATTTCCATCTGAGTAGAAAAGGAAAAGAAAAACTAAATACCTGAAATAACAGTGGAAACTATGTTCTAGGAAAAAAATGGACTTTCAAAGTGTGACAATTTTGAATCTAAACATAACTCTAAATTTAGCTCAATGGACAAAGACATTATAAACATGGCAATCAGGGTGTGCTCTAGCTTCTAGCTTCTCTGCACCATATAATTCTTTACATCCAAGCTTACTTACCTTTAAACAGTTATTAGATTGAAATAGATTAGTAAAAGAGCCAACTGGAGTCCAGTGGGAAATTGTTTTCGTCACAAAACATTACACAAACCCAAATGAACAAAAAATAATAAGACTAATAGTCATATATTCACTTTTTATAATCTTTAAACTACCAGTAGGTTAAAATAGGTTAATAAAATAGCCTTCTGTTGTCCAATGAAAAGTTTCTTTAGTCAGAAAACATTAAATGAAAACACAAACAGTAATAGCAATAAGGTAAACAGAATAAGAGTTATTAATCTAGATGTTTTTAAAGCATCACTTATTCACAACAGGATTTGAAGCCCAATAACCAACATGATAAAAGAACCCTTCACTAAGATGACTGAAACCTAATTCTGCTAACAAAATTATGAGTTTTTGTTTTTTCTTTTTTATGTATACAAGCTTTCAGCAAATAGTTTCCATTGCGGTGCCAACAGAACACTTCTTGATTTCCAAAGGACAGTAGTTCAAATCCACTAGCCACTTCTTAGAAGCCCTATGGGGCAGTTCTACTCTGTCCTATATTAAAAGAGAAAGTAGTGAAGAATAGAATATTATGAACACTTTGTGGGAGTAGGTAGGATAAATTGAAATTTTAGATAAGGTTATCAGAAAAAGGCCTTGCTGATGAAGTGGCATTTAAGCAAGAACTTGAAGAAGATGCAAGGATGAGTCATTTAGGGAAGAGCCTGGTAGCCAAGGGGAGCAACCAGTGAGATTGCTACCCTTAGGGTGAGATCTCCTTCCCTGTTTCTGGGCAAGTAAGGGGGCCGTTGTGGTTGTAGTTGAGTGGGCCAGAGACAGAAGAGTTGGAGATGAGTTTAGAGAAATGTATGGTCTTGCAGTGAAGAGGACTCGAAGCAATTACTAATGAAGATCAAAAACTACAGCCTTCAGAATGGATTACACCTCAACATAACATAAAGAAAACAAAAATCCTCACAACTGGACCAATAAGCAGCATCATGATAAACGGAGGAAAGATTGAAGTTGTCAAGGATTTCATTTTACTTGGATCTACAATCAACACCCATGGAAGCAGCAGCCAAGAAATCAAACACACATTGCATTGAGCAAATATGCTGCAAAAGACTTCTTTAAAGTGTTAAAAAGCAAAGATGTTACTTTGAGGAACTAAGATGCACCCGGCCCAAGCCATGGTGTTTTCAATCACCTCATATGCATATGAAAACTGGACAATGAATAAAGAAGATCAAAGAAGAATTGAGGCCTTTGAATTGTGGTGTTGGCGAAGAATATTGAATATACAATGAACTGCCAAAAGAACGAACAAATCTGCCTTGGAAGAAGTACAGCCAGAATGCTCCTTAGAAGCAAGGTTGATGATACTTCCTCTCACATACCTTGGACATGTTATCAGGAGGGACCAGTCCCTGAAGAAGGACATCATGCTTGGTAAAGTGGAGGGTCAGCCAAAAACAGGAAGGCCCTCAATGAGATGGATTGATACAATGGCTGCAACAATGGGCTCAAGCATAGCAACGATAGATAATGGGGATGGTGCAGGACAGGGAAGTGTTTCGTTCTGCTGTGCATAGGTCCCTATGAGTTGGAATAGACTCAACGGCACCTAACAGCAATAACAGCAACATGGTCTTGTAAACCATTTCATGGGCTCTGTCTCTTAACATAAGTGGATGGGTGAGACATTGCAAAATACTGAATAGAAGAGAAGCTTATATGATTTATGCTTTAATAGGATTATCACGACTGTTGTCTTGAGACTATAAGCAGAAAGTCAGCTTATAAGTAAGCACCTATTTAGAACAGAGTGGTAACTGTAGATGTGGTAAGAAATGGTCAGATTCTGCGTTTATCTGTAATTTGAAGTAAGAATGAAGATTTTCTGACCAGTTTTATATGGATTATGACAGAAAAAAAGGAGCAAATAATGATGGTATGGTCTATGGCCTAACCATTGGAATAATGAGGTTGCCATTGAAAGAGATAAGAAAGACCATGGCAGTGGAGGAACAGGTTTGGGGGAAAAGATTAAGAGTCCATTTTTAAACTTGTGAGTTTATCTGGCATTCAATTTCTGCATTGCTTTCTAAAACTATCGTAGTGTATTCTATCACTAGAAATTAAAGCAGGAAGATTATTTTCCCCTTATTTTTCTGCTACTATAACTTTTTTTTTTATAGGCATGTTGCCTTTCTTACTGAATTCTTTGTACCTATCATCACCTTAATTTTCATCCATTTGTTTCTTTTAACTTGAATCTTCTTGTTTACTTCCCATTTTTCTGTCTTCAGTTTTTTCTTTGAACAGTTCTGATTTGTTGTAAAACCATTCTCTTGAGTTCTAAATTTGAGTTATGTGTTTTTTAGTGCTCAAATTTTTTATAGTTTACATTTTCTTCCAAAATTCATACTAATTTATTTTATTTCCTTAAATGTATCAAACAAAATTTATTTAAATGTATGTGTCATATTCCTCTACTAACTGGGTTCTCCTATAGGATTTTTCTGGGTTATTTTCTTGTTTTTGCTGCTTTCTGTTGTTTATTTCTCTTGTTCTGGTTCTCTTCTGCCACATTATCTGCTTCTTTGTTAGCCTGGGTGTTAGTTATTGTTTGCTAGGCTCAATGTTAAAAAGGTATAAAGAGGGTTTAAGGTCTAGGAGACTTTCATTTTCCTCTAGAACACCTTTGCTTATGCAGGTGGCTAGGGATATCTGGAAACTAGAGTGGCCTTAATACTCTCAAGGATTGAAATTAGATGGTACACTTCAATCCCTGTAAGTGTGGTTCACCCTTATTTTTAGGAAGTAGACCATCAGAATCTCAAGCAAAAGCTTGAATGATTCACTAATGCCATTTGGCAAGTCTTGAACTCAATTTTTATCCTTCTAAAACTAGTTGCCCTTGAGTTGATTACAACTCATGGCAACCCCATGTGTGTTAGGGTATAACTGTGATCTGCAGTGTTTTCAAAGGCTGATTTTTTTTTTTTTTTTTTTGAAGTAGATCACCAGGCCTTTCTTTTGCGACATCCCTGATGGGCTTGAACTTCCAATTTTTATATTAGCAGTTGATCATATTAACCACTGCCACCACCCAAGGACCCCTTTCATCCTTCTAAGTTTTTCAAAAACTTTCATCAGGTTCTTGAGCACTCAAATCTTCTCTTCTAGATTTGACAGATGCCTCTAAAGGAAAAGTGTAGCTAAATATCAGGCTCATATCTCTAGGTTTCATTTTTTTCTTTTGGGATTTGGTCCTGTGATTGCCTTCTTAGCATCCCAATGTGAACACACACACACATTTTCAAATCTGTTTCAGTGTGAGGATTGAAACAAATTGCTATTGTTATTACTAGAAGCAAAACTCCTAGGCCATTGTATTTTAAAACATTTTTAAATTCCTATTTTATACATGATACTTGTAAGAAGGTAGAAAGATGAAACTTTAGCAAATACATAAACTGGGCCAATTCATTTATTCAACAACCACATTTTCAAAACTGTTCCAAGTGCCAGCAATATAGCAGGGAATAGATGATCAAGATACAGGCTCTCCTGGAGCTTACATTCTCTGGGGTAAGACAGAAAAGAAGCAAAATAACTGTCAAATATCACAAATGCTCCAGTGGATTTTAAGGAGGCGCCTATAACATACAGCAGGTTGTAGCTGCTTTACTTTGGGTGGCCAGGGAAAGACTGCTAAGAGGGCATTTAAGTTCAGAAATGAAAAGCAAGAAGGTACAAGCCATATGAGGATCTGGAGTTATATATTTATGCAGTTCTCAGCAAAGCTGGATATGTTTGAGGAATAAGAAGGAGCAAGAACTTTTGGACTGTGTTCAGCAAGAGAGAACTGTAGATGAAAAGGTTGGGAGGTTAAGTAAGGTTAAAGTTCACACAGGGTCTTAGAAGCCACGGCAAAGGTTTAATGAACCAAATGTATGGGTAAAACCACCAGTTGCCTTTGAGTCCAGAATCATCACCACCCCCCCTCCCCAAACAAATGATGAGGAGAAAAAGAAAATAAACTTTTGTCTGTTGGAAGCTTAAGACTATAATGGGAACTGCCTTTTTTAGTACTTTCTTCTCAAATATCACTTTTAATGCCCTCTCCTAAAAACATCTTAGTATGGATCTGTTATCAAACTAAAGCAGCAGGGTGATGCATATTTCTATATATTTTTTTCTCTTTTGGAACCAAAATAAAATGAAAGGCAGTAAAAACATAAACCTAGAAATAGCACAACACCATTTTATATTCTCCAATATAGTGACTCAAGATCATTGGTGCAAAGTAAGATAAAAAGCTGCAATGAAAAAAATGTACTTATATATTGAAGCTATCTGACAGTCATCTTCCCTTTGTGATCTGTGATACAGCAAGAAATGAGTTTTCCATGTCCAGTAAATACTACCATGTACATGTTATCAGTGATAGCTCCGTGTGTCATTAGAACCATTGAGGATCATAAGAAACTCCACTAAAACCCAAAAAACCAAACCCATTGCCATGGAGTCAGTTCTGACTAATAGTGACCCTATAGGACCGAGGAGAACTGCCCCATAGGGTTTCCAGAGAGCGGCTGGTGGATCTGAACTGTCGACCTTTTAGTTAGCAGCTGAGCTCTTAACCGCTGTACCACCAGGACCCTAGAAACTACTTTAAGACATGCTGTATGCTCTCGTTTACAGTGTGGTACTGTGCTTTGCAAAAATTTTTGTGTTCTTGGTGAATTAAACCACAATATCTATTAAAAAAAATTTTTTTTTATCTATTTACTCTTAGTGTACTTCGTGTGTGTGTGTGAGTGTGCATGTATTCACACACCATGTATCACAACACCTCTCAAGTAATACCACTTTTGGAATGCATAGTTTTAGGAAACTCATGGAAAAAAAAAAGTTTCAATGTTATAATGGCAGCAAATAGTGATAAAGAAAAAAAAAAACATAACCATTAAAAATAGCATTGCACTATGTCAAGGTTTTTGAAAAGACCAGGGCTAGGCTGCACCACTAGCAAGATGTGTGGTCCAGAAGTTGAGCAGCAATTCAGACCTGCCCAGAGCCTGGCTGAGGTTTGGTGCCATCTGGTGGCAGTTTCCTGCTGCAGCCTAAATACTGAGGGAGATGATTTTGGATTGAAAGCTGCAGTTACCTTCTTCTTTCTGTGAGGCCTAGAGTACTGGAGGGTTTTTCTCAGAGTTTCTGCTCCACCCTCTGCCTTGAGCAGTTCCTTTCTGGGCATGACACAGAAGATATCTCTCTCTGTCCATCTGCAGCTACCTCAGCAGTTGGCCGTTGTTGCTTACTATTCGATGGAAACCTTGAGGTGAGAACAGGCAGTTTCTCAGTTCTCCTGCCCCAGCCTCAGCCTCAGTCTTGGATACACCCTGTGTGCCTGAGCTTCAGGAATGGGACTTTCTCACATCATTCCTCTCCCCAAAATGAGCTCTGTCTTCTAAGGATGGGGGGATTTGGGCAAAAGTGAGGTTCCTGCTTGTCCTCCAGTAGATTTGCTTGGTATCTATTCAAATGTACAAAATCCTAGCCATGAACATTCTTGCCCCTCCCATGGCAGTGGAAGAGTCTGAGTTTCTTGCCTGTCCCTCAGCAGTAGGTAATCATCCTCTGCAAGCCTGTGTCACTAAAGGGGGCTTCTTCTGGTGCCCTTTGCTGATCCCAGTCTTTCTCATATACACCCAATGGAGTCCTGTGTAGAAGAGCTGGTGAGTAAATGCAGACTCCTCTTGTGTCTGGGGTTTTCAAAGATTCTAAATTCTCATGATAGTCCCTATTTAATCTTTAAAAAGCCATTAAAATCTCAACTATTTTCTTCTTACACATATTCATGTCTGTGACATCTTCCTCACATGCTCTGACAAAGGCAAAATAATTTGTGTGCAGCGCACTGGTTAAGAGCTACTGCAAACTACGGCTGCTAACCAAAAGGTCGGCGGTTCGAATCCACCATCCGCTCACTGGAAACCCTATGGGGGGAAACTCTGTGTCCTACAGGGTTTCTATGAGTCAGACTTAACTCAGTGGCAATGGGTTTGATTTTTGGGTTAGTCTCCTTTTGAGGAGCTTGTTTCCCTTTGGAATTCCATTCACCTAGTTGCCTTATGACCCTGGCTCTCTGATGGGCTCCAGAAAATTTACAATTTTTTAAAGTATCCCCATTTTTTCTTTTAAATGTTAGGGTAAAAGCAACATCAATTTGGAATGAACTAAATGGGAACTAACAACAATGATAACAATTATCTCTTGAGATTTTCTACACCCTGAGTGGAAGTGAAACTCATACTAATCATACTGAACTGTAATTATTTATATGCCCATTTCTATAAATCCCTTGAAGGCAAGGCATTTTTATATTCCCAATGCCTAAAAAAAATTATTTCTTGTACTTTTTTACTAATTTGTTCACATTCATGTCTCTTTAACTAGACTACTCTCTCTTCTGAGGCAGTGACTGAGTCTCATAGTCAAGATGATAACACAAGGAATAATCTCTGTTGAGTATTTGCTAGGAACCAGATCCTGTAACAAGTTCTTCATGTGTATAATCTCATTTAATATCATCACCAACCTATCAAGTAGGTATTACAGCATACTCTAATCTCATAATTTAGAGAGCTAACACAGGACCAGCTTCATGGGCATTTGACCTATGCAGTATAGCACAGGTCCTTGCTCTCTGAAGGTCCCTGAACTTGATTTAAAACTCTGTTGCTGTTGCCTTGATATTCTTACCTGATATTTCTTGGAACTTCGAGTGAAGTCCAATGAAACGATGGAGCATGCGCATGAGCAGTGGAGATAAGCCTAAGGGGAGCAGGAGAAAGAGCAGGCTCAGGACCATGGGCCTGACAAATAACATGGGCATTGAGCAATTGGCCTGGTGACTCAGCACACAGGTGCGTGCCTCAGGGCAGTGAAGAGCACCTTGTTTGGGGCACCTCGGGTCCCCGAGATGCCAGGGAGGACCTGGCCCAGGTGGGTAGCCATGACGACATCGGCAGCAGAAGGGTCAGGGGTGGCAACAGTGGCCACGGCCCCAGGAGATGTGGCTCCACGTGTGGGTAGCGCTGTGAACTGCAGTGGGAGGCTGCCTTGATTGTGCAACCCAGAAGCCCATTGCTTCAGCATCTTCACAAATATTACACTCTCTGGCCTGAGGGCCTGGGACAGGAACCACCAACTCGCAGGCGATAAACTTTGTCAATAAATTATTACAAAATAAAAGGGCACACATGGATATTGCAATAAAGCATATCAGGAAATGATAAGAATTCTTCAAAGAGTTTAGAATACCCATTTTTGAAAACTGCTCCTATATTGGAAAGCAAATATCTACAGACTTAAAAATAGAAATTAAACATAAATATTATTGTATGCAAGGAGAAAGAATATAGATTTTCTTATGTAACTTCAGATGAACCAATTATTAATAAGGAAGACAACTTTAAAATAAATTTTTCCTTTGAATTGAAGATACAGGCATAAGATGCATAAACAGGCTTTTTTAATTATAAATACATTATGAAGCTACTTTTAGTTTCTTATAATGACTCCACAAGATATCAGAAACGTCAGAGGAAGCATTAAAATACCATTGTGTAAATTTACATTTAAAATCAAATTCACTTGCATGAAACTGGCTTGTATGAAGAGTGAAATATTTTTAGAAAAATCGTTCCCTAAGTGTCATGAGCTCTAGATGTACTAACATTTACATTTCAAAATAATTTATAAGAAATTTATCTCCATGTTGCCACAGTTTATAAAATACTTGTAGCTTCACTAGTTGCATTAACAAAAAGATTCTTCTCAAAATTAAAAATTACCAAAAATTATTTTTGATCTTGCATTTACCGAGTGACCAATGTCACTTTCACGAATTATGTTGTTGGAAAATGAAGTTGCTAACAGCATAAATTTTGATGACTACGTAAAGAAATTTGCAAAAAAGCAAGCCAGATACAACTTTTGATCAAACAAGATATATTAGTAAAATATTATTTTTTTGTATTATGTAAAATTATGACCAAAAAGTTGATTTTGCAGCTTATAAGTTTATGTTGTTACTCATGTATCATTGTCACCCCATTACATTTTATAAGTAGAATATTTTTTAAAAGCAAAGTTTTATACTTCAGCATCCTGATAGTATTCTTTCCTTGTTTTTTGTAAAAGGGGACTTGCATTTTCACATCACATTCCCAAAACGTATGCTGTCGACTCAAGTCCGAACTATAGCGACCCTATAGGGCAGAGTAGAGATGCCCAGAGTGTTTCCCAGGAGCAGATAGGGGATTTGCACAGCCAACCTTTTGGTTAGCAGCCAAGTTCTTCACCACCGCATTACCGAGGCTCCTCATTTTACATTGCTGTTGTTGTTGTTAGGTGCCCTTGAGTTTTTTCCTACTCATAGCAACACTATGTACAACAGAACAAAATACTGCCTGGTCCTGCACCAACCTCACAATCATTGTTATGCTTGAGCCCCTTGTTGCAGCCAATTCATCTCATCGAGGGTCTTCTTCTCCTTCACTGACCCTCCACTTCACCAAGCATGATATCCCTCCCCAGGGGTTGATACCCTCTGACAACTTGTCCAAAATATGTGAGTCTCACCATCCTTGCTTCCAGTGAGGACCTTGGCTGCACTTTCTTCAAGACAGATCTACTTGTTCTCTTGGCAGTCCATGCTACATTCAACATTCTTCGCCAACACCACAGTTCAAAGGCATCAATTTTTCTTTGGTCCTCCCTATTCACTGTCCAGTTTTCAAATGCGTATGAAGTAATCGAAAACACCATGGCCTCGGTCAGGTGCACCCTAGTCTTCAAGGTGACATCTGTGCCTTTCAGCACTTCAAAGAAGTCCCTTGCAGCATATTTGCCCAATGCAATGCATTTCACATTAGGTCCTAAAAATTATTTAGCCAGTCCTGCTTACAGATAAAGTAAATTGCATAAAAACACACAGCTAGCAAATAACAGAGCGAGAATTTGAACCCAGGAGCCTAACTCCAAAATCAGAAATCTTAACCGCTAGGCTATGGTTAAGAGCTCGGATGCTAACCAAAGGGTTGACAGTTCAAATCCACCAGCCACTCCTTGGAAACAATACGGGGCAGTTCTGCACTGTTCTACAGGGTCACTATCAGTCAAAATTGGCTCAATGGAAACATTTATTTATTTTTAGGCTATATACATCATTGGTGCATTATGGTATAAAACTCAGAATGACTGATGGAACATAAAAATGATGGAACATACCACGTGGTAAATACATGATGCTAAAAAAGAAAGGACTAACTCTCATTGGAAAATACAGACTTTGTCTCTTGTGCCTAATTTCCAGAAGCTAATGCTAATAACCACAGAAGATACCAATGAGCACAAGACAATAAACTTTTAGGTAGCTGTGTGGTATAAAGTCAAGCATTCAACTATTAGATGAAAAGTTGGTGGTTTGAATCCACCCAGGGGCAACTAGGAAGATTGTTGTTGTTGTTCTTAGATGCCATGCAGTTGATTCCAACTCATTGTGACCCAGCATACAGCAGAACAAAACATTGCCCAGTGCTGTGCCATACTCACAATCGTTGTTGTGCTTGAGCCCATTGTTGCAGCCATTATGTCAATCCATCTCATGGAAGGACTTCCTCTTTTTTGTTGACCCTTTGCTTTACCAAGCATGATGTCCTCCAGGGACTGGTCCCTGGTGATAACACATCCAAAGTATGTAAGACAGTCTCGCCATCATTGCTTCTAAGGAGCATCCTGGTTGTACTTCTTCCAAGATAGGTTTGTTCATTCTTCTAGAAGTCAATGGCATATTCAGTGTTCTTTGCCAACACCGTAATTCAAAGGCATCAATTCTTCTTCAGGCTTCCTTATTCATTGTCCAGCTACAGTATGCATATGAGGTGACTGAAAACACCATGGCTTGGGTCATGCACACCTTAGTCTTTAAAGTGATATCTTTGCAATTTAACACTTTAAAGAGGCCTTTTGCAATAAATTTGCCCAGTGTAATGCATTGTTTGATTTTCTGACTGCTGCTTTCATGGGCATTGATCGTGGATCAAGGTAAAACAAAATTCCTGACAATTTCAATCTTTTCTCTGTTTATCATGATGTTCCTTATTGGCCCAGTTGTGAGAATTTTTGTTTTATGTTGAGGTACAATCCACGCTGAAGGCTGTAGTCTTTGATCTTCATCAGTAAGTGCTTCAAGCCCTCTTCACTTCCAGCAAGCAAGGTTGTGTCATCTGAATAACCCAAGTTGTTAATGAGTCTTCCTCCAATCCTGATGCCACATTCTTCTTCATATAGTCCATCTTCTCAGATTATTTGTTCAGCTCACAGATTGAATAAGTACAGTGAAAGGATACAACCCTGACGCACACCTTTCCTGGTTTTAAACCACTCAGTATCCCCTTGTTCTGTTGGAATGAAACTGCCTCTTGGTGTATGTACAGGCTGCTCATGAGCACAATAAGTGTTCTGGGATTCTCATTCTTCACAATATTATCCATAATTTGTTATGATCCACAAATTTGAATGCCTTTGTATTGCCAGTAAAACATACGTAAACATCTTTCTGGTATTCTCTGCTTTCAGCCAGGATCCCTCTGACATCAGCAACGATATCACCAGTTTCATGGCCTCTTCTGAATCTGGCTTGGATTTCTCGCAAGTTCCCACTTGGTGTACTGGTACAACCGCTTTTGAAAGATCTTTAGCAAAATTTTACTTGTGTGTGATATTAATGATATTGTCTGATAATGTCCATGTTCAGTTGAATCACCTTTCTTTGGAATGGGCACAAATATGAATCTCTTCCTGTCCATTGGCCAGGTAACTGGCATACAAAAGTGAACACTTCCAGCACTGTATCCATTTGTTGAAACATCTCAACTGGTATACCATCAATTACTGAAACCTTATTTTGCACTGGAAACCCTGGTGACATAGTGGTTAGGTGCTACAGCTGCTAACCAAAGGGTCAGCAGTTCAAATCCGCCAGGCGCTCCTTGGAAACTCTATGGGACAGTTCTACTTTGTCCTATAGGGTCACTATGAGTCGGAATCAACTCAATGGCACTGGGTTTGGTTTTTTGTTATTTTTCACTAATGCCTTCAGTGCAGCTTGGACTTCTTCCTTCAGTACCATAGGTTCTTGATCATATGCTACCTCCCGAAATGGTTTAACGTCGACCAATTCTTCTTAGTATACTGACTCTGTGTATTCCTTCCATCTTCTTTTGATGCTTCCTGTGTCATTTAATCTTTTCCCCGTAGAATCATTCAATACTACAACTTGAGGTTTGAGTTTTTTCTTCAGTTCTTTCAGTTTGAGAAATGCCGAGCATGTTCTTCACTTTTGGTTCTCTAACACCAGATCTTTTACATTTCATTGTAATATTTTGTTTTGTCTTCTCAAACTGCCCTTTGAAATTTTCTGTTAAGCTCTCTTACACCATCATTTCTTCCTTTTGCTTTAGTTTTTTATGTTCAAGAACAAGCTTATGAGTCTCTTCTGACATCCATTTTGGTCTTTTCTTTCTTTCCTTTTTAATGACCTCTTGCTTTTTTCATGTATGGTGTCCTTGATGTCATTCCACAACTCATTTGGTCTTCGATCACTAGTGTTCAGTGCATCAAATCTATTCTTGGGATGATCTCTAAATTAGGTGAGATATACTCAAGGTCATACTTTGGCTCTTGTGGGCGTGTTCGAATTTTCTTCAGCTTCAACTTGAACTTGCATATGAGCAATCAATGGTCTGCTCTGCAGTTGGCCCCTGCTCTTGTTCTGACTGATGATAATGAACTTTTCCATCATCCCTTTCCACAGATGTGTTCAAATTAATTCCTGTGTATTCCATCTGGTGAGGTCCACGTGTAGAGTCACCATTTATGTTGTTCAGAAAAGGTATTTGCAATGAATAAGTCATTCGTCTTGCAGAACTCTATCATGTGATCTCCAGCGTCATTTCTATCACCAAAGCCATAAATCCAACTACCAATCCTTCTTCTTTATTTCCAGCTTCCACATTCCAATCATCAGTAATTATCATTCCACCCTGACTGCATGTTTGATCAATTTCAGACTGCAGAAGTTGGTAAAAACCCTCAGTTTCTTCATCTTTGGCCTTAGTGGTTGGAGCCTAAATTTGAAGAATAATTGTATTCCTTGGTGTCCTTGTAAGTATATAGATATTATTCTACCACTGAAAGCACTGTACTTCAGAATAGATCATGAAATATTCTTTTTGGCAATGAATGCAATGCCACTTCTCTTCAGTTTTTCATTCCCAACATAATAAACCACATGATAGTTGGATTCAAAATGGCCAATACCAATCCATTTCAGCTCACTAATGCCCAAGATATTGATGTTTATACATTCCATATCATTTTTGACAACTTCCAATTTTCCTAGATTGGTAATTTGTATATTCCACTTTCCTCTTATTAGTGAATGGTTGCAGCTGTTTCTTCTCATTTTGAGTTGTACCACCCCAGTAAATCAAGGCCCTGAAAGCTTGACTCTACCCACATCATTACGGTGGACTTTATTTTGAGAAGGCAGCTCTTCCTCAATGGTATTTTGAATGCCTTGCAACCTGAGAGGCTCATCCTCTGACACTATATCAGCCAATGTTACACTGCTATTCATAAGGTTTCACTGGTTAATTTGTTTCAAAAGTAGACTGTCAAATCCTTATTCCTAGTCTGTCTCAGTCTGGAAGCTCAGCTGAAACCTGCTCATCATGGGTGACCCTGCTGGTATTTGAAATACTGATGCCATAGCTTCCAGCATCACAGCAAAGTGACAGGCACATGGGGAACATAGGCCTGGAAATCTGCTGGTGAAAAACCATAGCCTTGAAAACCCTCTGGAGCAGCTGTACTCTGCATACATGGAGTCACTATGAGTCAAAGTCGACTCAAGAGGAACTAAGAACAAGAATAAATTTTAAAGTAATTTATGTTTTAAAGTACATTCACAGCATGTTTTTATTTTTGCCCATGAGTCAAAAACTACTTGACAGCACCTAACAGTGACAACAGCAACAGGACTAAGTGAAATGATGAAATATGAAGGAAAATGTATTGATTTTCTACATTTTGCAGAAAAGCTATCAGCATCTTCAATTATGTTAAATCCTGGTGAATAGGTTCCTAAATGCTAGATACTCAGATAAAGTTAAATCTTTAAGACTTTGATTCTGTTAAATTTAAATCTAGTTTTCAACATTTTGCATATCATTTACTCTTGCTAACATTAACAAAATGGAATACTTTGTAACAGTAGCATTTTCTTTAGTAGAAAAATAAATGAGAACTTCAATTCAACTGCAAAACATTTCTGTTTCTGAAGATAAGAGCAACATTGACAATTAGAAACATCATGTTCCATGTAAAGAAGGCTTTTCTTTTCCTTCCTTCCTTCCTTCCTTCCTTCCTTCCTTCCTTCCTTCCTTCCTTCCTTCCTTCCTTCCTTCCTTCCTTCCTTCCTCCCTTCCCTCCCTTCCTTCCTTCCTTCCTTCCTTCCTTCCTTCCTTCCTCCCTCCCTCCCTCCCTTCTTCCTTCCCTCCCTCCTTCCTTCCCTCCCTCCTTCTTTCCCCCCTCCTTCCTTCCCTCCCTCCTTCCTTCCTTCCTCCCTTCTTCTCTTCCTCCCTCCTCCCTCCCTCTCTGTCTCCCTCTCTCTCTTGCTTTCTCTCTTTTTTAACATTGAGAGTCAAAGTGAGGAAAAGAAAAAATAAATTTATTCCAGAATATTTTTTAATCGGCCACTTCTTTAGCTGAAAATGAACTTTGGAGATAACCCAAGTGTTTGTATTCGTTCAGCTGTGTAAAGTAAGGCACAGAAAGGGAAACCCAATAGCTTGTACAAACTCATAGTAATAGCAGTGAGCTTTATTCATGACGTTAGTATCTTATATCTTTCCTATCGTACTTACATTGTCATATGATTTAAAGGGACTTTCAGAGGAATTTAACAACTACAAGGAATTATTTATTTACACATAAAAAGAAACATACACTATGGTTAGTCCAAGTTCTCAAGCTACACATTCATGGATGAAGTGTTATAAATCTATGGAAGAAAATCTTCTAAATCTAAGGATTTGTATTGGAGTGGAAATATTCCCTATATCCCAGAAGTCAGTTCTTGGGGTATAGCTGTTGTTTCTTCCCTGTATATTTTAAATCAAAGTTTTGTAATACTTATACATCTTTAAAAAGAGAAAAAGGAGCCCTGGTGGCATAGTGGATAAGAGCTATGGCTGCTAAACAAAAGGTCAGCAGTTCAAATGCACCAGCTACTCCTTGGAAACCTTATGAGGCAACTCTACTCTGTCCTATGGGTTCACTATGAGTTGGAATTGACTTGATATCAATGGGTTTGGTTGTTTGATTTTATATATCTAAAAAGAGACTTTTCACAGAATCCTGATGCATCCAGGGTAAGAAGTTTATTTTGCTTTTCAGGATTATATCCAACTAAGACCTAAGTTGGTGCTAACAATTTTATTTAAATATTAGTAAAAAAAAGTTTGAATTTCAAATAAAGTACATTTTGTCTTGCATTTCTAAGCTCATTGAAGAAAATGGCAAGTAGCACTTAAATTATGAAAAGTGAAACTGTAAGGAAAAGTACTGCTATAAGCATTTCTTTGATTATCACTGTAGAGTACTATAACTACAAATGGAACAATTGTGCACTTTAATCCAATCTGTGCTTTTAAGCTTCAGTGAATTCTGTGACGGAAATAGAAAATGTAAACTAGAAAAAAAAATATTATGGATTCAGAGCTTGTGTTTTGTTTCAGGAGAAACTAGTGTTCAGCTATTTGTCTATTATACACAGTAGACCAACAGAGTGAGCAGGGTGGTTTTCCTTGATACTTGTGGTAGGCAGAATTTGAAAGTTACTCCCATGATTCCCATCCCCTGGTGTTCACATTTTTGTGTAATTTATTCCCCATAAGTATGGATGGAAACTTTGTCTTGTTTCTGATTAAGAGAACATGGTAAAAAGTGAAGGCATTTCACAGATATAATTATAATCTCTGTATTAGTTTCCTAGGCCTCTCCCAATAAAGTGGACAACTTATGAGAACAGAAATGTACTGTCTCACAGTTCTGAAGGCTAGTAGTCTGAATTCAGTGTGTTGGCATGGCCATTTTCTCATCAAAGGCTCTAGGAAAGGATGCCTTTTTGTCTCTTCTGGATTCTAACTGCCCCAGGCATTTCTTGGCTTGTAGCTACAGTATAACTCATCTTCATATGACCATCTTCCCTCTGTTTGTCTCTTTTCCTCTTTTTATACGGCCACCACTCAGAATGGATTGGGACCCATGTTACTCCTATTTGATCTCATGTTAAGTGATAACATCTTCAAAGACCCTATTTCAAAATCAGTTTATGTATACAGGTATCAGGGGTTAGGATCTCAGTATACCTTTTGGGGGACACAATTCAATCCATAATAGTCTCTAAAGTGTTGGCTTTTAGTTAATCAAAGGAAGATAATTTTGAGTAGATCTAACCTAAAGGACACCAAGTTCTTTCAGGAAATGCTTGGGCCTTTAAAAGAGGGCCCAAGCATTCCCTGAAAGAAAAGACTGCTGGCCTTGAAGACACAGCAGCCATTTTATGAACTGCCTATGGAAAGGAGCAGCCACTAGAAGCTGAGGGCCTCAGTCATACAAATACAAAGAATTGAATTCTGTCAATGCCGATGACTTGAAGGAACTTGGGAAAGGACACCAAGTTCAAATTAAGAAGCAGTCCTGGGTGACACCTCATTGCAGCCTCGTGAGATGCTGAGCAGAGGACCCAGCTAAGCCACGACTAGACTCCTGACCCATGGAATCTATGAGATAATAAATGTTGTTTTAAGCCTCTAAATCTGAGTTACAGCAACAGAACACTAATAGAAGAGTCATGAAATACACTAAAGTATAATTGAAATGAGATCATTACAAAAATGTTCATTCCCACAGCTGTTATATAAAATTTACAGTCTAAATGTTTAAATATTTATTTTTATTGCTTATTAATGATAGTCCCACAACTCTTGAGCTCTCACTACTAGTCAAGAGCATGATTAAAAAGGTAACAGCATTGCACACATACTGATGTTTATGCAAATACAAACACAGACATATATACAGGTAGTCCTCGATTTACAGGATATTCGATGAACCACTCTTAAGATCGTCTGGCTGTTTTGTTTTGTTTTTTGGTTTTTTTTTGCACTACATATAATATTGCTGTGTGTAATTTGCTGATGTTATTGCTCTCAGATGTTCACTCACGGATGTGTATATATAATTTTTCCAACCCCCCAAAACAAAGATTAGATTTATAAAGATACTAATAATAAAGGGCAATAATAATGAAAACTAAAAAAAAGAAAAAGAGGTATTCGACTTAGGTCAGAACTGACTTATGATGGAGTCTTTGAATGGAGCCCTCTCATAAGTCAGGGACTACCTGTACATATATTTGTACACTTGAGAATTCTTAAAGTGAAAAATTTATTCCATTCAAATAAGTTGTTGAGTTCCAAAATCCAGTGGTTTGGCTCCAAATCAAGTTTATCCCAGGAGTTGTAAGCATGACAACTTGTAGGCACTTTCCCATTTTAAAAACATGACTGTATCAGCATGCTACCTAGTCTACCTTAGGTCACATGGCATGAATTCAATATGAGATGTAATATTACAATTCTATATAAACAGCAGGTGAGACGTTGATGGAAAATTTTGAACTTTGGATGGAATAAAACTATAAAATCCAAGGATAATTTGATGCAATTTGTATCAATAGAGAACAATTTACCAGAGCTGTAAAACCACGATTATTTATAAGGCCCCCTCCAAAAAAAAAAAGTCATCATACAAATGTAGTTTAATACTAGGTATTAAAAAAAACATAAAATATGAAATGAAGCCTTAGGTATATGTTTATGTTACTATTACTAATCAAAGTTAAAGAATCTTTCCATGTTAATTTGATCTTCCTCATTTAGCTCTGGTGAGATCTGATCTATCATATGACACTTTATTCTTAATTAAAATACTTTAAAAGGCTTTGAAATTAGGCATTTTACCATCAGCTATAGTATTTTTTTGGGGGGGGGTTAAAATCATGTAGGGCCTAAATGGATTTGTCTCACCAGTGTTTCAAAAGAGAACCAGTCACCTTGGAGCTTAAAGAATGTTATATCCATATTGCCAGGCAAGGATAAAATGTCACTCGACCTCATTGCAGAATAATGATTCAACTTCTCTCTCTCTCTCTCTTTTTTTTTTCCCCCCAATAAGGAGGGATCGGGAGTGAAACCTGATGTCTTAGTCAACTTACCTGACTGGAGTGAGAGGACATTTGTAGTCAACTGGCCCAACCAAGAGAAGTCAGTGAATTGGAGAACCACAATTCACTACATGTAAAATGGGCTTAGGAAGGAGTTCTGGGAAAATAAGACACTCCTAACTTTATATACAGGAATCCTTATAGTGCTTTTGGCCAGATGGGAACTTCTTTGTAAGCATAAATACTACATGCAAACCTAGATATGATTGTAAGACATAACTGTTATTTTCAAAATGTATTTTTCCTTCATAAAATAGTTTGAAAATAAAATAGATGTCAAAAAATAACAGAAAAGATAATATCATTTTATATATGAAGTTTCAATGATAATAAGTAGCTAGTACTTATTAGACATATAGTGTATACAAAGCCATGAGTTGGAATCAACTAGATGGCAACTGGCTAGGCACTGTTCTTGGTCCTTGTACTATCTCAATAAATCCTCATAGTAATCCTTTAAGGTAAAGACTTATGTTATCTCCATCTTACAGATGAGTAACTGAGGTCAAGAGAGGTTAAATAACCTGCCAAAGTAAATCACAGAGCTTATCTTGGACCCCAGAACACTGTCTTTAGTCTCTGACTGCTTGCTTACTTCTTCTATCCAAGTAAGAAAGTATTTAACACATTTAATATCATTTGTCTGACTTCCAAACACATGTATCCAACTACCTTTTTTTAAATGAACTTTTAATTTTTTAATATTTTTAGATTTACAGAGAAGTTGTAAAGCTAGCACAAAATTCCCTTATTCTGCTCATCCAGTTCCCCCAATGTTAACATCTCGTCTTCACATGGTACATAGGTCAAAACCAAGAAATTAACATTGTATATTACTATTAACTAAACTACAGATTTAATCAGATTTCATCACATTTTCCACTGGTGAACTCTTGTTCTGTGCCAGGATCCCACATTGCAGGTAATATCTAGTCTCCCTAGTCTCCTCTAACCTGTAAGAGTTTCTCAGTCTTTCCTTTTTTTATGACTTTGTGGTTCTAAAGAGTATTGACCAAATATTTTATAGAATGCTCCTCAGTTTGGGCTTGTCTAATGATTTCACTAGAGTTATGAGTTTGAGGGGAAAATACTTCATAGGAGAGTACCTTTTTCATCACTTCATATCAGGGAGTTCTTTATGTCAACATGGCATCACTGGTGCTGTGAACCTTAATCACTTGGTCAAGATAGTGTCTGCCAAGTTTCTACATTGTACAGTTACTATTTTCCCCCATAATTTTTTGTTTTTCTTTTCATACTCTATGCTTTAAAAGTGAGTGTGTTAGTTATCTAGTGCTGCTATAACAGAAATACCACAAGTGGATGGCTTTAACAAAGAGAAATTTATTTTGTCTTGGTCTAGCAGGTTACAAGTCCAAAATCAGGGTATCAGCTACAGGGGAAGGCTTTTTCTCTCTGTTGGCTCTGTGGGGAGGTCCTTGTCCTCAATCTTCCCCTGGTTGAGGAGCTTCTCAGGCACAGGGACCCGTGTCCAAAGGACACACTCTGCTCCTGGTGCTGTTTTCTTAGTGGTATGAGGTCCCCAACTCTCTGCTTGCTTCTTTTTCCTTTTATCTCTTAAGAGACAAAAAGTGGTGCAGGCCACACCCCAGGGAACTCCCTTCACATTGGATCAGGGAGGTGACCTGAGTAAGGGTGGTGTTACAATCCCACCTAATCCTCTTAACATAAAATCACAATCACAAAATGAAGGACAGCCACTCAATACTGGGAATCATGGCCTAACTAAGTTGAAGCACACATTTTTTGGGGGACATAATTCAATCCATGATAGTGAGTCACTAAGTTCAGCCTCTACTTGGGATGAGGTGGGGAATTAAGCTCCACCTTTTGTAGGAGTGGACAGAGAGTTATCTACGTATATCATTTAGGATTCTTTCTTTAAGGAAGATTTGCCTCATATTCCCTATTTATTTCATCATTTACTTATACCAATATGGAATTGTATCTATTTACCTTAAAACTTAGGGTGCAAGTCATACTACATTATTGATTTTGTTGCTCAAATTATCCCAGTTTTGGCCATTACAGGTCTTTCAAACTGACTTCTGCGTCGCTTTGACGTGCCCCCATCCCTTTGTTTTTTGAGCATTTTCTTAGTTCCTGGTACTTACAAGATGCCCCAAGCTAATCTTGTATTTTTCCTGTCTTAGCATTAGAATCAGCCATTTCTCCAAGGAGTCCTGGTTTCTTTCATTAGAGAACATATCTATTGTGTTTTTAACATTAAAAATTTGTTTTCTCACTGGTAATTCAAACTAAACAACTTCAAAGCTTTAGAAGTTCAATAAAAATGCATTTAATTAAAGGATGCTTTTTATTTCCTTTCAAATGTCCTACTCTAGACGTATATTATTGTTGCAATTTGAAAAGAGAAGTAATAAGCCATACAAAATTTGAAATATGTATTTTTATCTCCCACTAATAGAATAAAAGGAAACCAAACAATTATTACTCATGGTGATCACATGTGTTACAGAGTAGAACTTCTCCATAAGGTTTTTTGGCTTCCATAATCTTTACAGAAGCAGGTCACTAGGACTTTCCTCCCCAGTGCCGCTGGGTAGGTTTGAATTGCCAACCTTTAGGTCAGTAACTGAGCGCAAACCACTTGTACCACTCAGGGATCTACTAACAGAACAACCAATGTTTAATAAGCATTGTGTTTGTTGGAAACCAAGAGAAGAATCAACAAAATGCAAAACAAATGAACAAAAAATCCTTTTTATATTTTATATTTATGACCCTTTAAAATATTTTGTGCATATCATTTTATCAAGAAAGCTATTTGTAATATAAAGTACAATTAGAACTACTTTTTATTAGTTTCTTTGTATAAGTAGTATATTCCCTGAGAAAGCTCAATAAATGAGAATATATAATTTTATTAGTAATAATAATAAAAAAAAATTTATTATTACTAATAAAATTATAAAAGTAATAATAGTGATGATTATTTCTGGAAAATGACAAGCAATTCAATAAAATCTCAAGCCTCATATAGTATTCATTATCTGGCTTGTCAGATAATTTTCCATGAACTTGTCTAATCTTGAGCTTTGAAAGTTAGAGAAAGATTCCTATATTGTCTTCAGAAATTTTCAGGGCATGCTGATAGTGCAGGCACACAATTATTATCATGCTGAACTTTCGTTTTAGTTGGATTTTGAGGTAAATATAACCAGTAACCAAACAGCTGCTGTACAGTCAATTCTGACTCAAGGTGACCCTGCACATGTCAGAATAGAATGTTCTCCACAAGGTTTTCAATGGCGAATTTTTCAGAAGCAGATCTCCAGTGCTTTCATTCGGGGCGCCTCTGGCTAGACTCAGGCACATTAACTGCTTGCGCCACCCAGGGAGTCCAAGGTAAATATAGATACATATATTCCATTTTTCAACTTAGAAAATTTGGCCAGGGCATCAAAGTTGAAACAGTAAGGTAATATAATTTAGTGCTAAGCAAAGATTTGCTTGACAGAAAAATAATTTCTGTAACTGCTGTTTCTGATGTCCAAGGCTTTTTCCATTGTCATAATCTTTACATCTTCATAAGAAGACACATGGTTTATAAATACAATCACATCATTAATTTTCCATTGAAGGGAGGGTAACCTGTTAAATGAGAGAAAAGAGCAGTGATCCTATTGCTAACCTCAGAAAACAAGGTCCTGAGAACATAGACTTAGGTTATAACACTTGTGTATATACATATGTGTGAGTGTGTGAGTGTGCACACGTAAGAGATAGTATGTATCGACATAAAAGATGTCACCAAAATGGGACACTAAAGGAGAGAATTAAAGTGTTGTCCAACCCAACAGACTTAATATACGTTAGGCCAATAAATGTCGAACGTAGTATTTTATCACCAAAATATCAGTACTGAACAATTGAAGGCCAGAATAAAATTAATCATCTAAAAATTTTTACATCGTACATCAATTCCCTCTTTAGAAAATAGAAGAAATATGCTCATATCTATTCCTTTCTCAAATGCATTACAATGCCGTAGAAGAGATAAGAAAAACACACACTGACAGCAAACAACACATTATGCAAGGAAATTAGGTACAAATCAAGTGTAATGACTCGCAAAGCTATAGGAATTGAATGGAAAGGTATCTCTTAGCTACTGCTCAAAAAATAATACATAGAAGAAATCTTACCATTCTGTTGTGTCTAAAACGGTGGGTACACAGATGAAGAGAATAAGGTCAGAGGGAGAGAAGGAGACATTTTGTATGAAACCAAAAGCGTGCCTGAAGACGAGAGTGACAGATTAAGCATGGCAGGTTTACACTACAGTGAAACTTCTTCGAAATAAGCTTTGTATAGTGTGCTGAGGCCAAAGTTAAGTTATAATAACATTTGTATAACTTTATCTATTAATTTTAACATACTTTAAAAGACATTACTTAGTTGCCTTGGATTCTAGTCCCAAACTCCTCTAATTACTAACTTGAAAAAAAAACTTGAAGAGGTCACTTAATATATCTAATCCTAACCTTATACATTTCCACAATTGCAATACACTTTTTCCTGCTAATCTTACAAGGTAATTGTGAGAGTTTTATCAGGTTACATATAAAAATACTTGGTATGTTGTAATTATAATTTGAGTATATACTAGTTAAAAGGTAAGTTATTACTTATTCATTCTAACTTGTCTCTTCTTATACGCATGCTCCACCTTTTAAATAGGGAAATCAAAATTAGGTAAAAAGGTAAAATTAAAAATAATGGGACATTTTATGAAAGTGCACGTGAAGTCATCTGTGTTCCTGGCTTCTTAGTCCTGTTTATAGGGTGTTGTCAATCAATTCTAATACTGCAGTACACTACAGCCTACCAAGTGCCTGCTCAGGTAGCCTTTAATAATAAAGATGAAATCATTTTCCAGTAAAAAATTCTTTTTAGTTTCTGCAAAACCACCATGGAAAACTTTTGGGCATGGTAGAATCATATTTGAAATTAGTACCCTTTTAGTAAGTAACTCAGCAAAATTATCTCCTATATTCATTGAATTTTAGTTCCTGGAAATGCAGAGATTTACATTTGAGAATTTAAAACTGCGATATCAGCCTTAATTTAATTTCAGTCTGCTAAAAAATGTAATTATCTCAACTACTCCTTCTCTTTCATCCCCTCCCCCAAAAAAAACTATTTTAAAGTTTGTTTTAGTGGTAAATAGTTTCCCAGAGGGTTTCCAACATTAATAAATTAAAATAGTCTCTCAAGTTAATTCATTTTTTCCCTTAGTTATGCTTTACCTACACGCCAAGGACTCGAAATACTCAATAAGGTTGTATAATTTTTCTGTCAGATCCAATGCAGAATAATCACTTCGTGTGCTACAATAATAGCCTGTTCTACCATACCCCACTACCACTACCATACCCCACTACCGTAGGTTACTTCAATTGTCTCTGAAGTGAGCTCTGAAACAATGGCTTCTCAGAAGACGAGTTTTTGAGAACTGCTTTCCCAAACTTTCATTCGTTTTCCCTTTTCCTCTGCACATAATTCTTTTCAAAGTTTTGTTCTTTTTTTTTTCTCCTTACTTATCCCTTGTACATATATCCTCTAATCTTGTCCACTTGAAGGTTAATTTTTACGAGAAAATGAAAAAAAAAAAATTCTCAAATGTAATTGTGTTAAATCAAATACGCATATTAAAATTTCCTATGGCAGTATTCCCAGCATCTCAAACTAGTCTGATATGTATGCTATACCTTGTATGCACTAACTAACTGCATCCTATTTACCTGCAAAATGTTATTCTTCCATATGTTCTTATTTTCTGAGTTGATAATGACACCAGTGAATAAATGAAGCAACAATATCTAAGTAAATGTATTATGGTCACCAGTATGATTTAGGACATTTTTATATTAAGCAGTGCTTCTCAAGTGGAAATGATTTAGCCTCCCAGGAGACAGCAATGTCTGGAGACATTTCTGATTGTCATGATTGGGGAGGTGCTACCGCACCTAGTGAGTGGAGTCTAGGGATGCTGCAAAACATATTACAATGCACAGGACAGTCCTTCACAGTGAAACACTAACCCATCCAAAATGTCAGTGGTGCTCAGGCCCGGAGCTCTTACATAAAGGCAACATATCATTCCTATAATTCGCCAAGTTGCATTTTTTTTTTCTTGATGGAGAAGGAGTCACACATTTGATTTTTAGTTCCAATAGCTCCCTTATACATTAGCCCAAATTGAGGTGTGCAGTTCTCCACTTAGTCACGTCAATCACTCTGTGAAATACATGTAACAAGAAAGCTGTCTATTACCTAATGGCATGGATCACTGTGAAGTGTCTACAGAGAGAAGGGAATGGGAGTATTTACAGGCATCACATCTCTGATCAATGACGGCTATTACTGACTTACAAATTATGTGGTTAGTAGGCAGAAAGGGGAGATAAGTGGGTTCTACATAATTTACACATTAATGTAGTACTTAGCATCCATCACATTCTCTTTGAATTTTAATGGCAAAAAAGAAAAGGAATGGTTACTTTCCTCTTACTATGTTTAAAACGGTTTTTATTTCTGTGAGAAAATCTTGGTCTAAGCTGATCCGCCAACCTAAGAGAACATAACATTTGTAGATACAGGATCTTCATTATGTCATATGCTCACTGCTTTTACTTTGTTAAGCATGGATCCTGAATTAGGGATGTTCCCAAATGGTAAAAAATTCACTACTGTGATTCCTGATTCTGTTTGGGAGAGTCTGTAAGGTATACTAGCTATATTTATCATGGGTAAGCTAATTTCGACAAATTCATGGAAAATGCATGAAAGTACCAACACATACATTAAAATTTTATATAATATAAACTGATAATCTTTAAGTAGACTTACAGAGATTGCATTTATAATCATTTTTCTGTTTGTTTCACTTACTAGAATTATTTTAAACACTTGAAAAAGTGCCTGGCTGTGGGAAAGACAATTAAGGAAATTGTCTTCTTAAGTGCAGAAGTAAGAAGATTTTGCCTGACTTCTTTCCCCTGAATTATTTTCTTCACTTTGGAAGGAAACCACTTACATTATGCTTATTTGAGTCAGCACAGTGATTAAGATTTCTTCCGAAACCTAGCAAATATGGTGCTCTTCCTCCTTATACTGCATTTACTACTTGATTATACTGTATGCAAAAGCCAAACAATTTACCATAGAGTCCATTTCAATTCATAATGACCCCAGGTATTGCAAAGTAGAACTGCACTTCATAGTGTTTTCCTAGCTGTGAACTTTTTAAAGTAGATCACCACTGTGTGGGCTTAAACCTTTAACCTTTTAGTTAGTAGTAGCACACTTAACCATTTTGGCCATGTTTATAGGTAACCATTTTCTTGTCTATCTCCAGAAACAAAACCCATCATCACCAAGTTGATTCTGACTCAGAGTGGCCTTGTGTATTATAGAGTAGAACTGCTCAATAAGGTATTCTTGGCTGTAATCTTCAAGGATGCAGTTTGCCAGGCCTTTCTTCCACAGCACTGCTGAGTGGATTTGAACCACCAACTTTAAGGTTATTAGAAAAGCACAAACTATTTGCAGCACCCAGAGACTTCCCTTTATCTCAGGGATCAGCAAACTATAGCCTATGGGCCAAAACTGAACTATTGCCTATTTTTGTATGGTCCATGGGCTAAGAATACCTTTTACTTCTTTAAATAGTTGAAAAAAAAAAAACAGAAGAAAAATAATATTTCATGACACAAGAAGATTTTATGAACTACACATTTATGAATGACTGTCTCTTGGTCTATGTACAGGTTCCGCATGAACACAATGAACTGTTCTGGAATTCCCATTCTTCACAACGTTATCCATAATTTAATATGATCCTCATAGTCAAATGCCTTTCATAGTCAATAAAATACAGGCAAACATCTTTCTGGTACTCTCTGCTTTCAGCCAAGGTCCATCATCTCACATCAGCAATGATATCCTTGTTCTATATCCTCTTCTGAATCCAACTTGAATTTCTGGCAGTTCCCTGTCGATGTACTGCTAAAACAGTTTTTGAATTATCTTCAGCAAAATGCTACTTGCATGTGATATTAATGATACTGTTTGGTAATTTCCATATTCTCTTGGTTCATCTCTCTATGGGATGGGTACAAACATGGATCTCTTCCAGTCAGTTGGTCAGGTAGCTGTCTTCCAAAATTTTTGGAGTAGATGAGTGAGTGCTTTTAGCATAGCATCCATTTGATGAAACATCTGAATTAGTATTCTGTCAATTCCTAGAGCCTTGTTTTTCACCAAAGCTTTCAGTGACACTTGAACTCCTTCTTTCAATACCATTGGTTCTTGACCATATGTACTTCCTGAAAAGGTTGAATACTAATTCTTTCTTGTACAGTGATGCTGTGTTTTCCTTCCATCTCTTTTGCTGCTTCCTGAGTCGTTCAGTGTTTTGCCTATAGAATACTTTAATATTGCAACACTACGCTTGAAATTTTTCTTCAGTTCTTTCAGCATGAGAAATGCAGAATGCGCTCTTCCCTTTTGGTTTTCTAACTGCAGGTCTTTGTGCATTCATTATAATGCTTTATTTTGTCTTCCAATCCACGCTTTGAAATATTTTCGGCTCTTTTACTTCAGTTTGGACTTTAACTTGCATATGAGCAATTTATGGCCTCTTCCGCACATTGCAGATCACTCCTAGCCTTGTACTGACTGATCATATTGAGCTTCTCTGTAGTCTGTTGCCACAGATGCAGTCGATTTGATTCTTGTGTATTCCATCTGGATAACTACCTGTGTATAGTCACCGTTTGCATTTTTGAAAAAATGGTATTTTCAATGAATACATCCCTGGTCTTGCAAAATTCTATCATGCAATCTCCAGTATTGTTTGCATCACCAAGACCATATTTTCCGACCACTAATCCTCCTTCTTTGTTTCCAGCTCTCACATTCCAAAACCAAACCCGCTGCTGTCCAGTAGATTGCAGCTCATAGTCGATTGCAACTCATAGCGACCCTGTAGGGCAGAGTAGAACTGCCCCGTAGAGTTTCCAAGAAGGGCCTGGCGGGTTCGAACTGCTGACCTTTTCGTTAGCAGCCTTAGCACCTAACCACTATGCCACCAAGGTTTCCCTTCACATTACAATCAGTAGTAATTATAAATCCATTTTGACTGCATGTTTGATCAATTTTAGACTGCAGAAGTTGGTAAAAAAAATCTCCAATTTCTTTATCTTTGGCTTTAGTGATTGGTGCATAAATTTGAATAATATTCGTGTTAACTGGTCTACCTTGCAGGCATGACGGATCCCTGGTGGTACAATGACTAAGAGCTTGGCTGTTGGCCAAAATGTCAGCAGTTAAAATCTACCAGCTACTCCTTGAAAACCCCATGGGGCAGTTCTACTCTGTCCTGTAGCATCACTATGAGTCGGAATCGACTTAATGGCAACCGTTTGGTTTGGTTTTGGCTTGTAGGTATATGGTTATTATCCTATCACTGTCAGAGATGTACTTCAGGATAGATCTTGAATTATTCTTTTTTTGACAATGAATGTGACACTGTTCCTTTTCAATTTGTTATTCCCTGCATAGTAAACTATATGATTGTCAGGTTCAAAATGGCCAATACTAGTCCATTTCAGCTCACTAATGCCTAGGTTATCAATCTTCAAGTGTTCCATTTCATTTTTGACAACTTGCCATTTTTGTAGATTCATACTTTGTGGATTTCACATTCCAGTTATTAATGGATTTTCAGCTGCTGCATCTCTTTTTGAGTTCTGCCACATCAACAAAAGACTGCCCTGAAAGCTTTTCTCCATACACATCATTAAGGTCAACTTTACCTTGAGAAGACAGTTGTTCCTCAGTCACCTTTTGAGTGCCTTCTAAACCTGAACAGCTCATCTTCTGGCACTATATCAGACAATGTTCTGCTGCTATTCATAAGTTTTCAGTGGCCATTTTTTTTTTTTTTTTTTTCAGAAGCAGATCACCGTGTCCTTCTTCCTAGTCTGTCACAGTCTGGAAGCTCAGCTGAAACCTGTTCACCATGGGTGGCCCTGCTGGCATTTGAAATACCAGTGGCATAGATTCCATTACCACAGCAACACATAAGCTACCAGAGTACTGCAATCTGATAGATGAGTGGTAGAAATAAATGGACTAATGAATAAATAGTGAGTGAAGTAGAAATGAATGAGTGTAATGGAAATGAATCAGTTAAAATTTCTTAGTAGAAAGCAAAGTGAATGAATTCTTGCTAAATTAAGCAAAAAAGGAAATAACCGTAAAGGAATCAATTAGATCATACAGTAAGAGAAAGTTGAGGAGGTAGGCTTTGGAAAAAATAGAAGCTAGAGTTCTTGGTAGCAGAAACCATGCGATAATCATGCGAAGGAAAATGGTTGACTTTGCATCTACAATTGGCTCAAAGTTCAGATTCCCAGGAGATAAAATCCGACCATTCTTTGTCGGGGGAAAGGGATCACTTTTGTTTACAGTTCCATGAAGATGTTATACAATCTGGAAGAGGACAGCACCACTAACACTACATGTAAAGGAAAATCAGGGTTCTATTATCAGAAAAGAGGAGCCCTGGTGGTACAGTGGTTAAGTACTTGGCTGATAACCAAGTACTTAAGTTCAGACCCACCAGCCACTCTGTAGGTGAAAGATGTGGCCATCTGCTTCTGTAAAGATTTACAGACTTTGAAACCTATGGAACGGTTCTATTCTGTCCTGTGGGTTTATTATAAGTCAGAATTAACCTATGGCAATGGGGGCTGGGAGGGTAGATGATAGAAAGAAAGCAAAATGACAGGATGTACCCTAGAATAGAAAAAATGGGAGTCAGAAGAACATTTTAATGGAAATACCTGCAAGTTATACTGCAGATGTCTGTTCTACGACATTTTCCACCTACAATATTGAAAAACAATTTAGTCATAATTGTCTTACTCAACTTCCATGAATTAACTAGCTTGGTTTCGACATTACTGTTGAAAGTGAAATTATAAATGATCTCATTCATTGAGTATACCGAGTATATTCTTCTACTGATATGGAAAATATACCCACTTGACAGTTTAATAAAAGAAGATAATACCATTATTCTATTCATCAGAGCTTCACAATAGCTAAGAAAAACAAGTGCTGGGTTGTGAATCTTAATGTATGAAGATAAAAACAGTCTATATTTTAAATGTGAAATTCCCCAGATCCAAAACAATTTTGTGATTAGGTAGCATATTAGTAGTGTGTTGATGGATGAGATGTTTCTACTAGTGAGATGACTACAGCGGAAAAACACTTACAGAGAAATGGGCATTAATAACCCCCGCATTATTCATCTTTTAGCATTTTTTTCCATTCATTCAGTGAGTACTCTTCGTTCTCCAAGCTAAGGATGACACATCTCATATTAAGCTGTTAAGCTTGAAGTCTTTGAAAAATCTATTGAGAAAATGGCACGGGGGCAGCATCTTACCTCCTCTCACTTCACAAGGCAGGGAGGAGAATCAAGATCAACAGCCTATGGCTGATTCTCATGAAGCAAAAGTCAGACATGCCTCCTCTCTCCACCATCTTTACCAATTCTGACACCAGCCATCCCTCCCACGGCACTCTGTATTTTTCTGCTAGGTTCAATAATCCGTTGCAATAGTCACACAGAACTCATAGGCAATACTCATGATTATGGAGTTTATTAGGGAAGTAACAGGTTACAAATCAGGTTCAGGAACACTCAGGATACAGTTCTTCTACCAGAACAGCCTCTTCTCAGCCAGACATGCCTCTCTCTAGCCTTCAGCCTCTGGCCTGCTCAGGCAGGTGTTACAAAGCTCTTTTAGCTCTTCAGGTAAGTGCCCAGAGGCACTCTATTCTGTCAGTAAGCCTCGGCCAGAAGGCTTTCAGCTCTAGATCCTTTGGTCAGCAAACCTAGCTCCAGTAAGTGCCCAGAGATACCCTACTCTGCCAGCAAGTCTGCACTCAGCTTTCTCGTTTTACGGGCTGGGAAGCCCACTGCACCATCTCATACTGGTCTCTCCTGCTGCCGTTTCTCTGCCACTGCTTCTCACCATCTTCAGTGTTACATCTCTCTCTCTTTTTGTCTCTCTCTTTCACTCTCTCTCTTTTGCTCTCTTTCAGAATCCTGGGTCCAAAGGACATGCCCCCCTTCTGGGTCATCTTCCTTGGTGGTGGTGAGATCCTCTCTTTGCTCTGGAATTGGCTCTCTTTCAACCCTAACAGGATGGAAAACTTACCAATCCTCTTAAAAAAAAAAAAAAAAATTTTTTTTTTTTTTTTTTAATCCTCTTGTGGGCCACAATTACCTTATTTTCACAGTCCCACCCAATCACTTGGGTGGAAGTTGCAAGACCATGGTGAGAAAAGCCATACAAATCTACCCAACACACCTTAGGCTACACCTTGGTTTTTCTATGGTTCTTTCATACTTCAATGATATTTTCCTCCTTCCAATCATTTTGCCAGTCCAAAACAGTTGTTAACAATTTGTTTTACAGTAGTGCAAAGAGTCCTCAGAGTAATGTTATGCAGGTACCAGCCATTAAGTTCTGCTTCAAGTGTTCATCTGATCTCATCAGGTTCTCCAAAACTCATCTTGGCTTCATCCTTTCCAGTCTCTGATAAAATGTGACTGAGAGAAGATTATTCCCTTGCTCTGAGCCTAGCAAAACCTTGCTTTGAGCCTAAGAAAACTTTTAAGGGACTTTAAGTTCAGCTACTATATCTAATCCAGCAGCGCCTTCCCCTTACTTAGTCCACTCTTTCACCCTTACAGCTTCTACAATTACAGTTTTTACAATCACTATTAACCCTGTTAACAATCAGCCCTCACAACTGAACTATATACTCCTATCAGCATCTTCCTCCCACTCTCTCTTCCCCAGACCCATCAGGAAAAGAGGAACCTATTCAGTAGGGATCCTTTTTTGTTCCTCTCATTTTGAGTGTAAGTATAACCATGAAACTGTATAAGCCAGCCACTTCATGCCTTTATCTTTCCCTATTTTAGATAGTCTATGTTTCAACTGTCTGTCCCTATCAAACCAGCTGGAGCCCTGGTGGGGCAGTGGTTAAGAGCCCAAATGCTAACCAAAAAGTTGGCATTTCGAATCTACCAGTTGCTCCTTGGAAACCCTATAAAGCAGTTCTGCTCTGTCCTATAGGGTCACTATTAGTTAGAATCAACTCAACAGCAACAGGTTTTGTTTTTGTTTTTGTTTTTAATCAAACCAGTACTCTGAGGAGAGACAAGCATTTTCCTTGGACTTGAAGAATCTTCGTTCCAGTTGGAACTTTGAGCACTTGCATTCGTAAGCAAAGTCCAGCCCAGAGCAAGCCATCACACTGCAGCAATCTACACCAGCTCTCTTCTTTCTGTTGAGTTCAGTCACCTGTATTCCTCTGAATGAGGTTGTACTGGCAGCTTTCTAAGATCATTTAGGTCATCATCACAATTAGCTGACCCTCCCTTCAACTGAGTACCATTCTTTTGGGTCTTTCAGCTTTTGTTTTCAATTCATGTGTGCTATGTTCTTGAAGTGTACACTTTAAGAAACGCCTGAAGAACTCACATGCAACTCCAACTGTAGTTCTTTTCATCATTAGTGAAGTTTCCCAGCTAAATTACCCTAAATTTTACACTGTCTTCTCACAATGAACTTCATAAGACTTTCTTTCATGCGAAAGTGTCTCCCCTAAAGAAAAAGCTGTTTAAAATATTTGTGTCAGAACCAAGCAATGCATAGTCTCTCTAGTCACTGAGCTCATACCTACTCCACAAAAATGTAGTACCTGATGATTGGGGGCCCGTGAGAATGAAAGAAAGCTTACATTTGCATGTCTGCTTAGATTCTGTGGTAAAGCAAATGAAATTGTCTTTAGAGGCATAACACTTCACTACATGCTGATTGTAGACGTAATACTATTTAGCTGATAAAAGATAAGAAACCGGTAATTTCATTTTATTGTGACTGCTTCGTACAGAATAAATTCACTTTCTACTTCTTCAGCTTATAATTAACCTTCATTACTTCCAATTAATTTATAGTTTAGGTTAGATAAATCACTGAACAGTTAATACTTAAAGCAAAATGGCATCCTTACTAGTCAAACATTTCCTTTTAACCTTCACTGTAGATTATATGTTTTAGACCACACTGTAAAAATTATGCTGCGCCTACTAATGTCTCTGCCTTCTATGTTGACTTTTCTGGCAATATATTTTTATTAGCATCTGCCAATAAAAGAGTTGTAATGCAATCCAATTCTGGTTTTAGATTTTTATCCTGCAAAATAATATTTTAAGGCCAATTGTAAACATTGCATACTTCTAAAAATATTCTTGGTTTCTTTTTTTCTTTGACTTATGTATAATTAGAGTTTGATTTAATATTCAGTTGGTTTAAATTTTATGGTGCAGCTATATCATGTTTTCGTGATGAATTTTTCCGGAGTATTACATTAAGGTAATTGCTTTATTGTCTCATGACTTTATGCACCAGGTGGGATTTACCCATTTACTTCTGATGTGTTATGAATCTTTCCTTGATATTTTTATATAACCTCAATATAAGTTATATATAAGTTATGCATCCTACAAAGCCAAAAATGAAGAGGACTAGAATTATAATTTTTCCTTAAATATTTTCTGCAATGCCTAAGTGCAGACACTGAAGTTGCTTTATTATGGAACTTTGAGTCTTTCCTCCATGGTTTAAATTTCATGAAAACAGAACACATACTAAAAATTTGTCCTCTCAAAATCCTCTAATTAGTGATTTAAAATTGTGCTTTATTTTAGTAAATAAAAATGAAGTTTTAGAAGTCAAAAAAAGCCACAATGTCTCAAAATATATCAATAATTGAATAATATGCTCATTTGTGCTTATTGACATATAGATCATTCTCCTTCTGTACATTACATATGCAAAATATTCTATAATTGCTCCTGTTTGGTAGTATATAAGGACAGTGTTTGCTAGAACACAGTGGTACTTGACTTCATGTATTTTAAGATTAACTTCTCTGAGTTGTTCCCAATATGCATTGGGCAAACGTCTATCTCAAATTATTTTAATCTTATTTCAAAACATACTTTTAACTTTTAGAAGAGATTATACAATTATATATGCTCCATCTTAGAAAAAACTGTTCATCATTTCTTCTCAAATTGCATTAGGAGGCAGAATTCTTATTGGAGTCAAAAGAAAGCCAGGTATGAATGCAAAAAAGACATCTTTCAGTCAAGTTTTTCAGGTGTGTCAGAAACCTGAATGACAGTTTTAGGAAAATAATCTAATCTATTCGAACCTGTTCCCCTACTCTAAAAAATAAGGGCATAGGACTAGGGAAACCTGGTCACTTTTGGTTCCAAAAGTATACAGCTTAACTATAAAATAGTTTGTATAAAATAATAAAAAAAGAGAAAATGACAAGATGTCTTAAAACTTTATGATATGAAATATATTTGGAGTTTTTGGAAGCGATAATATACTCTTTCACATAATAGAGTCCTTTTGTAAGAACAAGGAAAAGCTATTTAAAAACAATCTTAATTATTCTACCATGCTATACTATAGCATGGATCAAGATTGAACAAACAGCATAGCTATAAGTTAAAAAAAAAAAGGGAAGACATCACAAGGACATCCAATTGTTAGTAAGTTTATTTATTTAACAAATACACATTGAGGACTTACTATCTTCCAGGCAGGCAGCCCTGGTGATGTTTGGTTAAGTGCTCAGCTGCTAACTGAAAGCTGCTCTGTGGAAGAAAGATGTGACAGTCTGCTTCCCTAAAGATTACAACCTTTGAAACCCTATGGGGCAGTTCTCCTCTGTCCTATAGGGTCACTATATATCAGAACTGACTTGGCAGCAACAGATTTGGTTTGGGGTGCAGTGTTTAAGAGCTTGGCTGCTAACCAAAAAGTTGGCAGTTTGAATCCACCAGCTGCTCCTTGGAAACCCTATAGGGCAATTCTGCTGTGTTCTATAGGGTCGCTATGACTGGATGGCAACGGTTTGTGTGTGTGTGTGTGTGTGTGTGTGTGGTTTAGGCACTGTTTTAAGTGCTTTATAGATATCAAGTCGTTTAATTCTCAAATCAACGCTATGTGATAGATGCTGCTGTTATTCTTCTCTGACATCTGAGGAAACTGAAGCATGGAAAGGCTGTGTAACTAGCCCAGGGCCATACAGTCAGTGTGGGAGAGCCAGTATTTGGACGCTGGGAGTTTGCTCCCCAATCCATGCTCTTCACCTCTACGCTCTGCTGCCATGTACAAGGATTGGCTTCTCATTACTCATCTGTAATTATTTAAATATAACCGTTTTTAAATCAAGCAAAAAACAAAATGATTCATCAGGTTAAAGTGTTTAATTTGATTTGTCTTCAATTTGGTCTAGATACTTGATTATCAATTTTATTTTCACCGTTCAAATCAACCTCTTCATCATCATTATCATTTTTCATTGCATCTTAATATGTATGCATTACTTGGTCACATTTAACTGAGAGTTTCCAAACACACACTAGCTATCAGGTAACATGAAAACTACTTTGACATATATCATGGCTACTTTGGTCTTTTCTGAAATCACAGAGGAAATTCATATGGAGATGCAGCTATGCAATTACTCTGAAAGAGTTGGTGGTTCAAAGGTTACTTATGTGAGATGCTGAAGTGAATTATTTGATTATGTAACACAAAATCTGCCTTCTCAGTTGTTCTATTTGATAGGCCTAAAATAAAAATGCATCAGTTCTACCTCAGCAATAGCTAATAAAGACAGAAAGTTGTTTTCCCTAATATAGAAGTTGGCCTGATACAGAAATGTTGGTATGGATGAAGAAGTCTCGGTGAAATTAATACTGAGTATGAACTATTTTTTTCGAACTATTTACTCAAGAATTATCCATCTGTTTGATTTCTTTATTTATTAATTTCTGGTAAGGCTTGAATCATTGGCTTCTGATCATTGATTTTCTAATATTTGTTGTTGTGAGGTGCTGTCCAGTAGCTTCTGACTTGTAGCCACCGTGTGTACAGCAGAACGAAACGCTGGCTGGTCCTGCACCATCCTACCATCATTGTTATGCCTGAGCCCATTATTGCAGCCATTGTGTCAGTCTGTCCTGTTAAGGATCTTCCTCTTTTTCACTGACTCTCTACTTCTAATATTTACCAATCTCAAAATAACTAGTAATTCACAAAAGCCATTGAGACATACAAATAATGAGACTAACAGGAGGCACAATAGCAGAAAAACCTGGAAAATTACACTTAATTAATTTATTTACCAAAATATTTTTTTCTTCCTGGAGATTTTTACATGTTTTTCTTATTTCTTCAAGGACCATATCAGAATATTAATTCTATAGCTCCCAAATTAAAGATAAAACCAATTTTATAACTAAAGCTATTTTTTATAATGTTGGACAGACATGCTTATCTAAAGGAAAATTATTGAATGTTTAAAGATAATATTTAATTTATTACCTGCAAATAACTTTATAGAATTAAGTGTTATTAAAATTTGCCATTTTTATCAGGTAAGTAAACACAAGTTCAATTGAATGGGCTAATTATTAATAATAAAGTCAATAAATTTTAACTTTATTTAAGCTGTGAAAAAATAGTACACTGACAGTTATTTCAAGTGGATCATTGTGCTTAGCATTGTTTACAAAGGTCAGAGAAATAACAAGGCATCCAGAGGCTGTAAAGCAAATTAGAACAGTAACCTCTCGACAGGCATCTTTTACTGTCTGTCTTTTTCCTGTCACTCCCACTCAATCCATTCTGTATAGTAAGTTCAAATTCTTATATTATTACGAATTATTATCATTATAACATCATTTTCCTTATGGCACTATCAGTTTTACATACAAAATATAGATAATAATACAAAAAGCACCCATACCCACCACCTAGTTTTTTAGTTATTTCAAGTATGTAAAATCTATTTCCCTCAAATCTATTGGAAAAAAAAAAAAAAAGCTATATAAAAATAACATTTGTGCTTTCATTTCCTTGAACACTTCTCCACAAGGGCTAGCATAGGGTTGGCCCAGCCCTACACTAGACCCAACTGCTATTTAACAATTTTGACTTGATTTTTATGAGCCACATGTTCATTGTGAAGAAAAAAATATGGAATTACATTGCTTTATTTTAATACAATCAAAGATTGAAAACATATTGCTTTCCATTAATCTGATAAATCTAGGCAGTTTTATATTCATGCAACAGCATTAGAAGTAAAACAAAATAACTTTGCAACTGTTATATGCCATTATAAACAATGATTTGATTCACATAAATTGTTTTTTATACCTTCCAGGATTGGAGAAAGATTTTGTTGTCATATTTTTTTCCAGAATCCCTACTATAAGTGACATACATTTTTCTCCAAAATTCGTACCTCTTTAATATGCACGTACTACAATTTTTAGTGTCCGTGATCACAAATGGTATGATTATCAATAATGCTTCTTGGCTGCTTAGCTATTTCTGCATTAAGTTGCAACCGTGACAACTGAAAAAAAGTATAACCCAAAACCAAACCTCTTTCTTTGATCTGATTTCAACGCATAGTGACTGTATAGGACAGAGTAGATCTGCCCCATTCAGTTTCCAAGGAGTGGCTGGTGGATTTAAACTGTTGACCTTTTGGTTAGCAGCTGAACTCTAAACCAATGTGCCGTATGGTGCTTTTCATTTTGGATACTTGCCTTCTTTATTTTTATATGCCTTAACCTGGTGCTTCTAGACACAGGCCTGTCTGTTTCTGAAAACCCTGTGCAGCAGTTCTACTTTGCACACATATGGTCATCACGGGTCAGAATTGACCCAACAGCAACTAACAACAGTCTGGTCCATAGTGTAAAGTGGCCCTGGTCTTCTGATTCTAAATACCATGTTCTTACTAACGCTGCCTTACTGTCTCCTGTGTGAGTTTAGAAGAGAGGTTAAAAGCAACATAGTAATGAATCAAAAGAAACTGTATCTGTGATTTTTTTTTTTTTAAGATTTGGTTTTGGGCCTGTGTTTGTTGCGATGGGGTTTCATTAAGTGCATTACAACGATGTTTGGTTTACCTGTTAATGGTCAGAGATATCAGGAGACTCACAGGGGGAAGAAAATAAAGCAGAAATGTTGTTGGGTTACAGTACATCCTTCTAAATGGATTCCTCAAAATGATTTGCAGCAAGCAAATGGAACACGGGGAGAGAAACTCTTAACTCTGCAGCATAGAGGAGGAGCAACTGTGCTCATTTAAACATGCGCATGACAGGGTTGTTACACCTGCAGTCCCCACAACAGATTGCAGGAAATGTGACACCCCACGTCGCCAACTAGAGACCACACATTTGAATTTTCTTCTTTAAAGAAGTGAATACCTGCTGCTTCCCATACTTTAAAAGCTTCAGCTTTTCCCTTGCAACGGCATATTTCAAGCTTGGAAAACATTCAATGAACTGTTGCAAATCAGGAAATGAACTTTAAAAGCCTTGCTCTGCGGTGGCAAAGGTTTGTTTGAAATGTTGAAAGAAAAGGTGATTTCATAGCCTCGTGTCTTGGTGAACAGCTTGCAGAGCTAGTGCCATAGAGCGTATTTCGGCAGAAGTGAAGTCCACGTGGTACAAGTTTTCCAGTTGATGTAATGTGCCCTCAAGGTGATAAAACATCCATTGAACCAAAACAGTCAAAAGGAAAGGAAACAATGAAAGATCTAAGTCAAGGGGAAACGGGAGAGCAAAGAAGCTTGGGGAACGAGTGCTTCTTTGGAAAGACTGCTGTTACAAGTTCCTGTATGTGTGAAATGTGATGCCAAAAGAGAGTGGAACCAAACTCTCATATTAAATCACAGGCAGGGGAGGGGAAGCTTTATTTGAGAAGTCTGATGAGCTTACTCTTCCAACATGTGCCAAGAACTCCCCAACCATAGTACTTTATCTTCTAAAATCATCACCATCATTCATAATAATAATAATAATAATTCCATAATACACCCATAGAAATGCATTCGAATTCTTATAACAAGACTTTTACTACCAGGCCTGTTTCTCTTCTTTTTTAATCAAACCGAATATGTGATTAAATGGTAAGAACAATTGCTGTCAAGTTAAAACTGCGTGCAATATACATCCTGGTTAATTATGAGATAATTTATTATATTCCTACAGTTGGCGCTCAGATTCTCTGCTGTTAGAGTGAGTAGTGAGGTTTTAAGAAGGTTACAAAAAAATTGTATGACCTGACGCTTTGTTCTTTATATTGTCTTGAGTTTTGTTCTCTGTCATAGGCTGGCAGGGGCCTCTATACATGAGATCTTCAGTTCTGCTTGAGGAAGGACAGACTTTTCACCATGCCAGGCTGCACAGCATCTATTGAGAATCTCCAGGAAAAGAGATCTACAAGCGTCCCTTGGAAACCTGTTCCAGTGTGAGTGCTCCTAATCCCCACATCAGTATGTTCTCAAACAGCTCTTGGTCACAAATCCATACTCCAGGAATGTCCCAGCAATATTAGCTAGGATCATGGGCATCCTAAATCCCATTAGCTAAAATTTAAGCTCATCTCCAGATGGCTGGCAGCTTAATAGCACCCTTTGTATAATAACCCATTATATATTTAAGACTTCTAATTGTCCTTGGGAAAGGATATCATATAACATAATGCACAACTCTGGATGTAAAAATGATACTAATTGCCTAATAGCAATATAGCATGTATTGGAGTTGGTTTTTATTTAATGGCTGTAGATGTGCCCTCATCCATTCATAATCTCTCACTCCATCTGCATTGTGACCAGTGGCAAAGTTTAGAGATAGGTAGTTGGGGTCCAAGCACCCTCTTTCCCTTGGAAGTGACTTTACCTTCATTAGCATAGTAGTCATTCAAGCTGCCTACGTTAAATAGATATAACTTTAAGGCAAAGGGTCAAACCATTTTATTTTTAGCAGATGTTGTTAATGATTGGTCTAGGTACTTGGGCAGCAAGATGTGGTAGGCAGACAAACTAGTCTAGGTTTGACTGTGTGGCTTCTGCTCCTGACAGCTATGTGACAATGTTGTTTGCAGCATATTAGAGAGAGTTAAGCTGCTTGGGCATGGTACTGTATAAGACGGAGATACTTACCTATTTACTACTGCCCTCTCTGAGCACCAGGACTTCAACTCTAATAATGAGAATGTATTCACCCATTCACCCAGTCCATCCAGATGCCTATAAGCTTTGATTTCTAGAAACTTTTTTGTTTTGTTTTGTTTAACTTAGGGGTTTATGAAGGTGACTGAAGTGTTTTTGAGAGTGACTAAACTTGACTTTTGAAATTAGTTCTATTATACTTATACATATTTGATATATATGTACAAACTTATGAAGAACATATAGAAGAAATCTGATGTCAATGTCATATCCATCAGATGAAAAAATCTGTTAATTCTTTTTGTACAATTTGCATTTTTCTTATTTATGAACTTAAAAGTTTCCTCCATTGAGAATTCCACACTAACTTGCTCCAAACTACCATAGTTAGAAGAGCCATTTCTTATTTCAGGATATATATTTTTCTGTCGATCACAGAAAGTTCTGGTGCATTGTTTCATGAATACTCTGTGTTCTGAATTTCTATCAGTTCATTTCAGTGGGAAATGTTGATTTCCTCCAACATGTTCTTCAAAATAACAGACCTCAGTCTCGCTGGTTAATAGAAATGGCAAAATTGTGTAGTGATTCACTGTCTCCTACATCCTACTATCAAGAATTCCTTTGATTTTTTTTTTTTTTGTCATTTTTCTGTTTGAAAGAAAAGTTTCCTGAAAGTATACTTAATATAATTGTCCTGTAGGAAAAAAAGAAAATGCCTGGTTTCTCCTTTCAAACATCTATCTTTGCTACTTTCATCATTAGATGCTGAAGTCTGAAGAGGTGGTTCCACCAAGACTGAGTGACAATCCTGGACATGTTGGGGAAAGCACGATGAAGAAGGAAAATAAAATGACTTGTGTTTTTAAAGAGAATAAAAATAAACCAAGGCACAAAGCAAATGGGTGGGAAATAGAGAGAAAGATAAAAGAAGGTACCAAAGCAGGAGGCCACTCAGGGCTACTAAACGGTATACTATAAACCCAGGACAGAAATGGAACCTACTGAAAACATGTTGTGGTCACAGGACAGGAATTTATAGCTGTCTTAAGTTTGACCCAAAAGGGGTTTGAGAGTATCTTGGATGGTCTGTCAGGTGTGGCCTGAGGAAGTGAGACTCACACAGGATTGCCCATAAACAAATAGAATTTAGTATTCTCAGACCTCAGAGAGGAAATTACAGCTTGTCTTGATGCAGGGCCACACACAGGGTTGTACCCAGGTGGAGGCAACAACAAGTTGGAACTACAGGGGAGGGTAAGCCAGGTGGGGTCTCGGGGTTAGTGCACACTGAAGTTTGACTGGTCAGTTTAAAAGTTTCTAATGCATTTGTGCAGGGAAAAGGAGAAGTTTTAACCACAGGCACTCATATGGGACATGGCCAGGAGGGGTAAGGGCAAGGATTAACTACTGCCGTTAAGACTGGTTTACAAGATACTAATGGGTTCCTATCACCGGCGGCTACACAGGGCATGGCCAGGCGTGCTAGTTAGGGATGACAAATGTTAAGAGGCTGTGTGATAAAATAGGATGGGCCATGTCGGAAACTGAGTGAAAGGGCAACTATGAGGAATTTATGGATGCCAAGGCAACAACTGTGTAGGCTGTGTAAACTGGCCTTATGACAATAACTAAACTAGATTTATATAACTTCAAGACAATGTATAGCAAGTTAAAGCTAGAAATGAGTTCCAAGTCTTGGAGATAAAAGAACCCTATTTCTGTAGAATTCAAGAGAATTAAGAAATGTATTTTGGCATTTAATTTGTTTTCCTAAGAGAACTACAAAAGAAGGTTAGTGGCTTAAACTATATCGTAAAGCAATCCTTATTTTTTCTGAAAGCTTAAAAGTGACCTGGAAAAGAATGAATAATGCTTATGCTAGAAAGATAGGTAAGTAGGTAGGTAGACAGATAGATGATAGATAGATAGACGGATAAATACATGGATGGATGGATGGATGGGTGGGTGGATGGATATGTACATCCATAGGTACATATGTAGTTAGAAACCATGGAGATGACTCCGGCTTATGGCAACTTTATGCCCAACAGAACAAAACATTGCCTGATCCTGTGTCTTCTTTGTGATCACTCCTATGTTTGAGTCTGTTATTGTGGCTATTGTGCCAGTCCACTTCACTGAGTGTCTTCCTCACTTTTGCTGCCCTCTACTTCATCAAGCATGATGTGGTCCTCTAGCAATTGATCCCTCTTTATGACTTGTCCAAAGCAAGTAAATTAGACAGTGTTCTCTTGTGATCCATAAGGTTTTCATGAACTAATTTTCAGAAGTAGATCGCCAGGCCTTTCTTCCTA
Source organism: Loxodonta africana (assembly GCF_030014295.1). Taxonomy (NCBI): domain Eukaryota; kingdom Metazoa; phylum Chordata; class Mammalia; order Proboscidea; family Elephantidae; genus Loxodonta; species Loxodonta africana. The sequence continues at coordinate 48,467,195 of NC_087345.1, forward strand.
GGCTATCTTAGTCTGAAAGCTCTGTTGAAACCTGTCCACCATGGGTGATCCTGCTTATATTTGAAATACCAATGGATGACATAGCTTCTAGCATCACAACAACATGCAACCACACAAAGTGACAGATGGGTGTTCTGTCATAAGAATACTTATGCTGATGAGGCACAATTAGCATAAGTATTCACACATGATCTAATCTCTGTAAAATTTATAACAATATTTTCATTCAAAATGTTTTTTTTTTGTTTGTTTTTTAATGGCTGCCGGCATGTATTGTGGCATGGTGGGTATCATTGGTTATCACAAAAGAAATAAAAAGGGTCCCATTGGCAATACTTTTCTGAACAATAATTATTAAAGAAAATTCTCCAGGAGTTCTGAGTTCACAGTCATGGAAGAAGAAATACTCCCTGATCTTTTAGTGGATAGCCACTGAAATTTATGCTGAGATGTGAGGATTCAATGCTGACATTGAGAGACGTGTTGTTTTCAGGCTGGTCTGATAGGATTCCTTGAAGCGCAACTTATTATCAATTGCCTCTGAACAACAAAAAGTCTTTAGTTATTAGTTTGGATTTTGCAGACTTACAGTTGATTCCATTTGGTTACTATAACTTGCTCATCCAAGCACAACTTCTGATCCTTTCGCATTCAACCCAATCCCCATGGTTATGGTCTAAATTCTCTTTTGTCAACTTATTGAATCCCAGTCTATGTTTTGATTCTATTCTTCCTTACATTCTTTAGTCTCTTTTCAAGCTATTTGGCTTTGTTATTCTATTTGATTCTTTTTTGCTTTTACACATTAATGATTTTTGTCAGGCTGAGATCCTTTCATCTCCACAGAGTTAAGCTGGTGAAAACTCCTGTTAAAATAAGTTTACTCTCTGTCACTCCTGCTGTTATCACTGACTTTTCTTTAAATCATTATTATCTGCATCTCAGGTTTATGTTTAAGTATAGAGGGCTGTGCAGCTATTTGCTTTAAACAGAAAGTTTCTAATTCCTTATTTTTTATTCAGTTTGGAAATTTGAACAATTTTCTACTGTTCTCAGAATTGCCTAACATCTGGAATAGTACTTTGGCTTGTGGAATTGGTCTTTTCCCAAACTATTTTTCTTCCGTAGATTGATAGAACTTCATAAATGTTGCCTTGTCCCCCTTTTAGCATTTTTTACTCAGGGTGCATAAACGAAATTTATACAGCCAAAATCTAGAATCAGGCCATCAAGGCAGGTCACTATACTGCAGTGATTTGATTTTCCAAGTCTTAGTTATAACTTGGGAAGCAAATCACTAGATTCTGAGTTTTTGTGATTAATGGATTACTTTCTTGTCTGAGAAGTGGAGCTGGGAGCAGGTTTTTTTTTTTTTTTTTTTAGTATTTTACAGAGAATACTGACATTATAACATATGAGTTGAACATAAGCTCACAATGTTTGACTAAAACCGAAACATATTTTAACACTACCTCCTATCTTCTGATCCAGATGCAAGGAAGGGGTGAAAGATCCATAGCCAAAGAAGTTAAGAGTCATAGTTTCTAAGTACTCCAGCATAACAGCAGCACCTGCTCACAGTGTAGAAAGAGAAGGAAAAAGTGAGTGGATGTTGTGGACTGAATTGTGTCCCCCCCAAAATACGTGTTGTAAATCCTAAACATCTGTCTCTGTGAGTGTAATCTCATTTGGGAATAGGGCTTTCCTCTGTATGTTAATGAGACCATATCATTCTAGGGTGTGTCTTAAGCCAGTCCACTTGATATATAAAAATAGCAGATAAGGCACAGGTAAGAAAGCACAAACAGAAAGGAAGACACATACCACATGTAGATCACCAAGGAACAAAGCAACAGAAACTAAAAGGAAACAAGGACCTTTCCCTGGAGCAGACAAAGAAAGCCTTCCCCTGGAGCGGGCATCCTGAATTCAAACATCTAGCCTCATTAAAAAAAATTAATGACATTTCTGTTCATTAGAGCCACTCGCTTGTGGTATTTCTGTTATAGCAGCACTAGAAACTAAGACAGTATAGTTGTTTTTTTTAAAAAAAGCTGTAGGTTGAATTTTAAATAAATAAATAGATGATTCTTCTTTCTCCAATAAAGAGAGAAATAACATCTGTATTGCCTCAGACTATCCTAGAAAGATGTCCATGAAAACCTATATGTTTGTGAGTCTAGCTTGTTGTAGTGCTGACTCTTCTCAGAATGATGAGAAATTTGGGTACTGCATCTCTCAGGCACAAAATAACCCACAAATCCCACTTACACATTTCAAATATAGCACCGATGCCTAAGTTCAAACCTCACTAGTATTACCAGACTTTAAGTTTAAAGCCTATAGATTTTAACTACTTTAGAGGATAGTCTGGTGGTCAAAGAAAATTTTCTTAAACAGTAGTATTTGCTAGGAAGGGGATAAAGATATTTCCAAGCCTTAGTAATTCCAAGAAGAATGCTTCAAGGTCTTGAAGAGTCTTGTAGAATGTGTAAAACATCCTGTTTGAGGCTCATACTCTATGTCCCTGCTTCAAGGCAATCTTATGTTTACCCTTTCCAGTGATTCCTACAAGAATTAGAGGGAAAAGGGTTGGTAGCAACAAGCTTTCTTAAGAAGAAACTCAAAAATGACCTGAATTAATTTTTAAACTACACATGGCTCACTTCCCAGGAGCTGATTATATACAACCTTATAGAAGTATATTTACCATCTATGGCAGTTGTATTAGTTTCCTATCGCTGCTGTAACAAATTACCACAAATTTAGTGGCTTAATATAGGGTCTGTATGAGTTGGAATCAACTCAGTGGCAATGGGTTCAGTTTATTTAAAGCAATGTAATTTTTTTCTTATGATTCTGGAAGTCTTAAATCCAAAATCAGTCTCACCGGGCTAAAGATGTTGTCAGGTGTGATTCCTTCTAAAGGTTCTAGGGGAGAATCTGTTCTTTCCCTTTTCCAGCTTCTACAGGCTGCCCTATAAGACCTGGTGGTGCATTGGTTAAAGTGCTCAACTGCTAACCAAAAGGTCAGGAGTTCGAGCCCACCAGCTTCTCCATGGAATAAAGATACGGCAGTCTGTTTCTGTAAAGATTTAAGCCTTGGAAACCCTGTGGGCAGTTCTACTCCATCCTATAAAGTTGCTGAGTTAGAATTAACTGGACAGCAGTGAGTTTTGGGTTAGATTATAGACTTCCCTGGATCCTAGGCTATTGGCCCCCTTCTAAATATGACATCATTCTGACCTCTCCTTCTTAATCATATCTCTTATCTGACCCTGACTCTCCTGTCTTTGTCTTTCCCTTATATCTATCTATCTATCCTGTTGCCATTGTGTTGATTCTAACTCATAGTGGCCCTACAGGACAGAGTAGAACTGACCCATAGTATTTCCAATGAGTGGCTGGTGAATTCGAACTGCTGATCTTTTGGTTAGCAGCCAAGCTCTTAACCACTGTGCACCAGGGTTCCTTTCCCTTATAAGGACCCTTGTAACTGCATTGGGCCCACCTGAATAATCCAGGATAATATCTCCATTTAAAGATCCTTAATTTAATCATATCTGCAAAGTCCCTTTTGCAATATAAGGTAATATATTCACATATTTTGCAGTTAGGAAATAATACAGATAGATATGGATATAAATGGTGGACCATTAATCTGCATACTACAGTAGCATAAGCATGTGACATGTTCCTTGTGTTGGACAGAATGATAATTAAAAGAAATCTATTGGTGTGGCCTGAATTTAACTCTTTAGCAGCTGTGGCCTCCCTTTCAGCCAGTTTTTGAGCATTATGTTAAAGAGAAATCTTTGAGACTTCCATGTTTGTCAATGTCATGGACTAGAAATTCATTCCATAAAAAAACAAAAAAATAGAACCTTTTTTTTTTATAAAATAGTTTAAAATTCTGAAAAAAATTATGTTGATATCATTCAATATAAATGAATGAACTTAATAAGTAAGAGAAATCATCTGAGGCTAAGAATAAAATGAGAACATGAGCCCAGGCAAGAAAAAGAGTGATAAAACTATATGCTTCTCTCAAGACATGTACCAAATCTTGGTACTCTACAGCTTTATTTATAATGACATGCAAGAGAAAGAAAGCAAAACCTGGGGTTGCATATGGACAGAGAGGCAGAGTTGACATATGCAAATAAAATAAGAACTCATAAAAGGCACTAGAAATAAATTTCTTTGGAAGAGCAGAGAGGAAGAACCTCAATGGATTTCATTTTTATTCTTTGTAAAGGGGAAATAATAGTCCTTAAAAATCTGAGGCCACAGAAAGGCGCTCACACTGGAGTCTGAATTCACTTATTTGTATGGTCCAAATCACCGTCAAACCAGCGATTTAATTTAAAGTAGGTCTTACTTGGCAATAACCTCTGGAACCTGGTGTCAAGAAACACAAAGCCATTTATTTCCAACAAATGTTCAGTTTACTCAAAACAAAACAAAAAAACTCACAAAATAGGTGAGGAAAAATGGCATCATGGGCAAGCAGAGTGAGCACAAACAACAAAAAGAAGTAGATCCACAAAGATTTCATTTATTAAAATCATTAAAATTATACCTTTAATTTTTTTAATTTTAAATATGCCTATTTAAGATGTTTAAAGAAAATATTCATCATTAAATACATATTTGATGTGTTTAATGAAATGAAAAGTAACTTAAGACTTGAATAATGAGCAACAGATTATAAAAAAAAAATAATTAAACTGGAATTTCCACACTTGGATAGGATGCACTAACAGAGAGTAGACATGTGTTCTGACTTGAACAGCTAAAAAATGAACAACATAGAGGAAACAGCAGGCTTTAGACATAGGATAGAATGCAGCACAGGACAGTGATCCTGAGAGAATGGAAACAAAGTAAGATAATCCTACGAGTGCCACAGTTCCTTCATTGGAGGGAATTTTGAGGCTTTTTTTTCGTACAGGAAAAATAATGAAGGTCCCTGAATGATGCAAATGGCTTGCTCTTTTCTACTAACTGAAAAGTTGACAATTTGAACCCAACCAGTGGCACCACAGAAGAAAATCTTTGCAATCATATTCCATAGAGATGACAGCCAAGAAAATCCTGTGGGGCTCAGTTCTCTTCTGTAACACGTGGTGTCACCACAAGTTGAATTAGACTCAATGGCCACGAGTTTTTTTTTTTTTTTTTTTTGATGTTGATGAATTGAGTAGTCAAAGTTGTGAATTCTGGGAGGCCGAGGCAATTACTATTTGCAGGGTAAAATAAATGACAAAATGTAAATAAATATTTAAAAAATGAGCTATCCAGAAAAAGCTCTGGAGATCTGCAAAGGGATCCCCTTGACTCTTAGTTGATTAATAATCTGCACGGGGATGTAAAGAAACTACCCAGGAATGGGAAAACAATCATTAGAAAGGAATAGCTAGAGCAACCTCAGAGCTCAAACAGGGCTGTGAATAGTTCATATTGCCACCAGCCAAATGGAAAGATGTAAAATATGAACAATTGAGTAGAGTTCTTATAAAATTATTGCCTAAATAACGAGACCAAATCTTCCCTAGACTAATGGCTTTTCTGTTCCTTGCTAGCAAATTTTTAAAAGCAATTCTTGATGGGCTCAAACTGATTCCAATTAACTGCATACCAGAACAAAGCCCTATATCTATTAAAGAAATTGAATTTATAGCTTAAAACTTTCTCACTAAGAAAACTCCAAACCCAAATGGTTTCACTGGTTAATTCTACCAAACGTTTTAAAACGGAAATAATGGCAGTCATTCACAAAGATTTACTGAACACCAAACTAAAACCCATTGCCGTTGAGTTGATTCAGACTCATAGCGACCCTATAGGACAGAGTAGAACTGTGTCATAGAAGTTCCAAGGAGCACCTGGTGGAGTAGAAGTGCCATCCTTTTTGTTAGCAGCTGTAGCACTTAACCACTCTACCACCAGGGTTTTCTTACTGAAAACAGAAAAGGAAAAATCACTCTCCACTTTATTTTATGAGGTCAGCATTATCCTTATAATAAAATCAGGGAGAAACATTAATGGAAAAAGAATTAGAAACTAACATCTTTCATGAATTTAGATGCAACACATCCTTGAAAATGTTAGCAAATAGAATCCAGCAATATAAAAGAGAAGTAATCATTGCCAAATGTGGTTTATCACAGAAATGCAAAGTTCTTTTTTTTTTTTTAACATTCAACGATCAAGTACTATAATAGAAAAAAGAAAATAAAGACAAATATTATTAATAAGTACCTCAATTGATGCAGAAGAAACATTTGACAAATTTCAACATCCACTCATGAAAAAAAACCTTATTAAAGAAGAAGTAGAAGAAATTTTCCTAAACATGACTAAACCTGTTGCAGTAGAGTTGACGCCACCTCATAGCGACCCTACAGGACAGAGTAGAACTTCCCCACATGGTTTCCAAGGCTGTAAATCTTTACAGAAGCGGACTGCCACACCTTTTTCCCACAGAGCAGCTGGTGATTTCAAATCTTTGACCTTTCAGTTAGCAGCCGGGTGCTAAGGGCATCTCTAAAAGTATAATATTTAATGGTGAAAAACTGAATGTGTCCTTGCTAGCTAAGGAACAAGGCAAGGATGTTTACTCTCACCATTCCTATTCAACATTTTACTGGATGTTCTATCAGTGAAATAAGGCAAGAAAAATAATTAAATTGCATGCAGTTTCTACAGGGAAAATTGTTGCACAATAATAGCTGGAGACTTCAGCACAGCACTTTCAATAATAGATAGAACATGTAGATGGAAAATCCACAAGCAACTAGAGGACCTGAATGACACTACAAATCAACTAGACCTAACAGACATCTATAGAACACTTAATTCAACTACATCAAGATATACATTCTTCCCCAGTGCAGATGGATCACTCTCCAGGACAGACTTTATATTGTTCACAAAACAAGCCTCAAGTTTAAAAAAAAAAAAAAATTGAAATCTTACAAAATATCTTCTCTGACTGTAGTGGAATGAAGCTATAAATTAATAATAGAAAGAAATGAAAATGTATGTTTTAAAGCTCTTAAAAATATGTATAAAAATCAACTTAAAAATAGGCAAATAACATAAACAGGCTTTTCACAGTGGAGAAACACAAAATGGTCAATACACATTATTTTCCCTCAGAATTTTTGAAGTCATTGCTTTGGATACAATAATACATTAGTGACTATACGGTCTGGTAATTTAAAAAAAAAAAAAAAAAAAAACACTGCTGAGTTGATTCTGACTCATAGCGACCCTTTAAGACAGAGTAGAACTATAGAGTTTCCAAGGAGCGTCTGGTGGATTCAAACTGCCAATCTCTTGGTTAGCAGCCATAGTACCTAATCACTATACCACCAGGGTTTCCTTATCTTACATAGTATAATTCAAATAAAGTGTATCCAGTCCAGCACATAATGTGTCTTTCTCTTTCTTTCTCTATCTCAGGCTCTATCTCTTGGTTTATGTATATGGGTGTGTATGTGTTCATTTGTAACTTAAAATCGGCTCATCACCTGGATCATACTCTTTACTCTTTACCCCTTTAAGAAGTAGCATTTCAGCAGGAGCTGAAAGAAATTCATTTTTATTTCCCTTCTAGTGAAATAAGTGTGCCAAAGTAAATTGGTCTTTGTAAGGAAGAGGACATGTCTCTGTAAGTTTTTTGCATTTGCCTGAGAGGCAAAAAGAAAGCTGCATATACGTCCACTTTACCCTAAATTACATTGTATAGCATGATTATATAATTCAGATATCGTGATTCCCTTAAATTTTAGCCAAACCATATTAAAATAGCATAAAAAAAATACTGTTTGGTGAAAGATAATAAGCTTACAGACTCAAGAAGGTTAGAAAATGCCAAATAGACCCAATGAAATCCATGCCAAGACACTTCATAATTAAACTTTTGAAAACTAAAGACAAGGAAAAAGTCTTAAACGCAGCCAGAGAGAAACAACACATTACCTACAGAGCAACACCAATTCAAATGGCAGTGGATTTTCAATCTGAAACAATAGAGACGAGAAGGAGGAGGCACAAACATTTTCAAGTGCTGAAGGAAAAGAACTGTCAGCTGCAAATTCTATATATGGCAAATCGTTCTTTAGCAATGAATAAGAAATAAAGACATTCTCAAAGAAAACTAAAAGATTGAAGGTTAGCTAAAAGAAGCTAGTCAAAAAGAAAGAAAATGATGAAAGAAGGAATCTTAGAGGACCAGCAAGAAAGAAGGAACAATGGAAAGAATAATTACATCGGTAAATACAATAGATTATTTTTCTCCTCTTGAGTTTTATATATCTTATTTGATGATTGAACCAAAAAGTATATTATCATCTGTGAGAGTTTAGGCCATCTACAAAGTTAGAGGGCACAATCGCTAAGAATGCTTCTTATTTGTGGAATCAACTGTAAGCTTAGTGGGTTCCCAAAACTGCCCACAGTTTCGATAATTAACTAGAAAGACTCACTGAACTCACTGAAAACTGTTGTATTCATGAGTATAATTTATTGTAGGAAAAGAATACAGATTAAAATCAACTAAATGCAGAAGCCTGTAGAGTAGAACTCAGGAGAAATACCAAACATGGAGCTTCCATTGTCTTCTCCCATGGAGTCAGAATGTGTATTGATTTGAGATAATACACACAGAGTGTTGCCAACCATGGAGGCTCCCCTTGGCTTGAGTGTTTCAAGTTTTTATTGATGCTCCTGTATATAGGCATGATTGATTGATTGCCCATGTGATTGATCTTAACCTCTAGGTTTATTTATACTGCATGACCCAAAGACCCCACTTTAAATCACATGGTTGTTCTTTCTGGTGTGGTCAACCTCAGAACTTTGTGAGTGTGTCCAATCCTCACTCTAAATCACATTGTTAGACTACCCAGTATGACCCATGGCTTCCAGGCAAAAAAAGACACTACTAATAGACATAAATTATTCCAAAACACCAAGATAACTTCATAGAATTCAAGGGCAAATGCCAGGCCTTCTCGTTGGGCAAGGCCAAATTCTTTACTACACCCAATCTGATACACAAGACAATGATTAAAAGTGCGCAAGGCAAAGAATCCTACATGAAATTAAGTTTTTCACACGTCACTCAAAATAACAAAACGCTGATACTGGTAGACTTTAATAAGTCACACATGTATATTAGAATACCCAGAGAAACTACTAAGAAAAGTATTAAAAGAGAGTTACAAATGATATAAATAAGTCAAGATGGAATCTTAAAAATGTTCAAGTAACAAACAGAAAAGCAAAATAAGAGAAAGAGAAGACCAAGAACAAAGAAAACAAGTAGAGCATAAATAATAAAATGGTATACTTGAGCTCTAGCATATCAAAAACACATTAAGTATAAATGATCTACACACATCAACTAAAAGGCAAAGATTGGCAAGTTGAATTAAAAAAAAAATTAAAATAATAAAAAAACTATATGCTGTTTGCAAGAAACTCACTTCTAATTTAATAAGATAGGTAAGCTGAAAGTGAAAGGATAGAAAATTACTTACCATGGAAACATTCATAAAAAAAAAAAAAGGCATGTCTATATGAATATAAAAAGAAAATCAGCTAACTTAGAAAAAGAGAAAAGTTTTGGCTTATTAACTAATTATATAATATGCAGCATACTAGCAGACATACACACATACACACACACACACACACATTTATGAAGCCTGGGCAACTCATACTGTAGCTATGAGTTGGACATGATGGCAAATTTTGGAAAAAACTACTACTCCGTGGTGGAGTAGTAGTTAAGAGCTACAGCTGCTAACTAAGACGTTGGCAGTTTGAATCCACCAGGCACTCCCTGAGAATTGTATGGGGCAATTCTACTCTGTCCTATAGGTCGCTATAAGTTGGAATTGACTCAACGGCAATGGGTATATGGGTGGCAACATGAGAGGTATCTATTACCATTATATAAAACTCTATTTGAAAACAACAAAATTGAAGCTTGAATAGGTAAACCAAAACCCCCAAAACTCATTGCCATCAATTTGAGTCTGACCTGTAGCCACTAGATAGGATGGAGCAGAATTGCCCCATAGGGTTTCCAAGGAGCAGCTGGTGGATTCAAATTGCCAACCTTTTGGAACTCTTAACTACTGCACCACCAGGGCTCCATAGGTAAACAGTTGCTCCCAATTGCTACACTAGGATCCCAATCTAGGTCTTCTGACATTTAATGGTCAGAACTCCTGTTTGGTGGGAGAGTGTAGTGTGGGCAATTTGGTCTGCCCTATTCCAGGTTAGACAAGTCCTTTTATGCCTTCGTGCTATTTCCTCCCTTCCTGCAAAAATTCTACCCACCTTCAAAACTGAGCTCAAACGCGGTCTGCTGTGTGATGCCTTTCACCTATCCACCAGGCCGAAATAGGATTGTTATCCCCTCTGTACTCCAGCAGAACCCACTTTCCATATGTCACTTAGTACATCCTGTGGTAAGTGGGTATTATGAGTCTTTCTGCCAAATAAACTCCTCCTCAGCAGAGAACCACCCTTTCTTTCTGCACCTTCAGTGCCCAGCACAATGTCTTAAGAAGAGTAGGTGCTTAATAAATGTTCAGATTATCTTTTTTAAAGAACTACAATTGTGTATATCTGCCAGAAGAAATTCTAGAGCTCTGTGTGAAGGACAGGAACATGCCATGAGAGATGACAGGCCTCACCAGTCTTTAATTATATGAATTTGGACATATCAAGACAAATGAAGTTGTTTCCTTATAATCCAAACCATATTTAAAAAATAATAAAAGTGTTCATCTGACCACTCATTTACCTTTCTGTCACTTACAGTTTAGTCCATTAACAAGAAACAATAGCATTTTAAAAAATAATTCCATTTTTGATCTTTAATTAATAGAGTATATGAACTTTGACTTCATTAGACATGAAGTTAGTATGCAACTTATTCATTTGTGAAATGTAGTTTTTTATATGTAGCTAGAAATTTGTATGTTTATCTTTAGCTTTTTTTATCTTAGCACCTTTCTAAAACAAAGAAATGATAAAGAAGGCTCATATGCAAGAACACCATTGAGAATATGTCAGAAAAAAATGTATCTTTTAATGGTATTTCAAAGAATGAAATCTGTCTGTATGGAAAATGCCAGACTCTCCAGAGATTAAAAAAAACACGTATAACAGGTACTAACAGTCATTTGAACTATTTTTGCAATGTAATAGTCTCTTAATTTATAGCTGGATTGTAGCATTTTCTTTAGTTTGGAAAATGCCTTATTGGATCATTTGTGCAAGAAAAACTACCAGCAAGTTGCATCTTCCTTGAAATGTATTATGAATTCTCAGTTCAAATTTATGGAATGTGGGAGTTAGTAAAAGAAAAGAGTTTTGTCAAACTCTACTGCACTTTGATGAAGAAATCAGGGAAAAGTGGAAATTCATCTCCTCTTTTGATCTTTTTTAATACATTTATACCAAACTACCACATCTGTCAAACCAAAGGAAGCTTGTCACTTCTTTTGCAATTCACTCATTTTGAAATTTAATAGAAGATCTTGACATAACATCATTTAGTTTTATTTCCCAGCCCTCTCTTGGGAACAATTTTATCTTATCAAAATTGATCAGTCAATTAGTTGGTCTCAGAATCTGAAAGGATTTATTGTCAATTAGTAGCACACAGAAAATACTGAGACTGCTTAGTTTCTAATTAAGCTTGATGTGGGGCAGCAATGTGGAGCAGTCAGAAAGAACACATTTTTCAAATAAAAATACTTAAAATAAATGCTACTATCTTGGCCGATTAACGATCTCTTTATGCTGCAGTGATTTTTTTTTTAAATCCAAAAATAGAGGCTAATTTTATAAACTCTGAAATACACCCCCACGTCTTATTTAGGATGCTAAGGATTTCCTGCACCACAGCAGTACAAAGACAAATAAACCCACAAGCCTACAAGGATCACTAATATTGGCACATATTTGGTTTTCCTCTTCAAAAATTTTTTTTTCATTAAGCAAATCTCCATCAATCACCTACTCCATCTTTAGCCTTGTGTTTTATGTATTTCAAAATATAAAAATTAGTAGATTTTAGTTCATAAAACATAATATTCTGCTTATCACAGCACCAAGTAGAGTTTGCAGGTGAATACGAAAGTTTCTCTTCTTGGAAACATAGTAGCCTACATATAATTATTTGTAAAACGTAAATACTAAAAATTGTTTAATTGGCTAAATATAGATACAGAAGATAAATGGTTATTTTTTCAAGGAATATATAACACACGGAAAGTTATGAAAAATAAGGACATTTGAGAAAAGAGAGAATAATTACAATCATCACTAATACTGGGAGAAATCACTTCTCCTTAAATCCACAGAGATTTAGTAAACCTTCTCAAGCAGCAGAAGGCATTCCAGGGTACGTCAAGTTTATACTTAAAGGAATCTGGTGTCTTACCCTTGTACAAAACTGCAATAGCAATTAGAAAACAGAAACATCAATAGAGCAAGAAATGCAGTCCCCAAAAGCTTGTACCAGAGGAATTTAACTTGGAGAATCATTGACAGAAAGATTAAGAGAGTGTACTTTATTGTTTAACCATACTTTTGTTCTTAAAAAAATCATTTTGTTTGCCTATAATATTAATTACTAGACTTGCAATGGTGAGCAAAAAAACAGTGCACTCTCTCACACGGCTTAGTGTTCAGAAAAGCTAGACATCAGGTTAAAAACAAAACAAAAAATTGAGATAAGTGCTATAATTCAAAGGAGAGTGGTTTTTAAGAGAATATAACAGGAGCGTAATTGAGACTAGTATGGCAGGGTCAGCTTCCCCTTAACTGAGATCTGAAGAACAATTGAGATTCAACAATGTGAGGGCGGATTGTGGGTAAGGGTATTTACGCTAGGCAGAAGGAACAACAGGTGCAATGAGTGAATGGGCCATGTGAGTTTTAAAAAGTTAAAAAGGACTGGAGCACAAGGTGTGAATCGGACAGCGGTACGATCCTACCATTTCCCTTGGAAGATAATTGGAATTATTTGGTGGTCAGCACTACTAAAAATTCTGCAGATTGAACCTTTATTATCCCCATATTGTAGGTATAAAAGCTGATGTTTAAGAAGTTGGGTAACTTTCTCAGGGTTACAGTAATATCTATGAAGGAATTAACTATGTTATAGTAAGATTAGCTTAAAAAATATAGCTATTTTAAAACAAAATGATACGGGTAAAACACAGCTGTAGAGGAAAAATGCCGGGAAACTGTTATTATTTTCACGTGTAAACATTCTGTTCGCATTTTGGAAAGCTTTTTCTTTTTTTTTCTGTTGTAATTAGTGACTAGACTTGTTTAACCTCCCAAAGAAAAATATGAATTGGGTCTGAAAGAACCATGTAATCTCCAGGCACCTGAGATCCCTACACTTCAGGGAAGTTCACAAAAGCTTAACCCAAGACCTTTGTGGTGCTTGTGACTGGTGACTCTGATTTTAGGAATGAATCATTGAAGTGACAACTTTTGGTTATTAGGCAACAACACAAAACTTTTGAATAAATAGTATATTTAAGAAAGATACTTAAAGATAACTATCCATCTGCTAAGCATAAAATCTCATCAAGCTTAATTTATAAACATAGAGTGTGATTTTGCCTCAGTGATAAGCTATTATACTCAATCATTCTATTAGCCAATTTTAGCAATTTAGGAATAATTTGCATGATTGGTCAGAATGGCATTAATATGTATTTCTGTGTTACATGGAATTTGTAATTTTCAAGATTCAATAAGAAAAAACATGAAATTAGAAATGGAATTTTTAAAAACTCATTGTTCGCTAGGAAGCTTTAGTGTGTATTCTCTCCAAGACAAGCATATGTTTTGAGTCTTTCATTATTATATGGAATTCCAATAAAAATAAACTTTAATTTAAACTTTTGGAGTAATATTGAAAAAGCTATTCACTGTAAAAGCCATCAGACCTTCTGTTTCCAATGATGTTCTCCACGCCAGGAAAACCTTGAATTCATTTGGTCTTGAAATGAATCACGAAACCTGAAATACTTCAAGTATAGCAGAGGGCGGTATTTCGTTAACTCTAGAACTACGGTGCCCTAGAGAAAAATAGAATATTAGAGTTTTGTGGCGGTTGAATATTTTAATCACATTAGTAATGTTAAGACTGAAGATGTGAAAGAAGAAATAACAAATCATAAACTATATTTTCTTATTTCTTTATCAGCCAAAATAAATATTGGTCTCACTTGGTTTGTGAACTTGGTTCAACTTTGCTTAATTGTGAATTTTTACAGAAGCTGAATCATTATAACCCAAAATTCTAAAGAAGGAGATGTTTTAATTTGATTAGATTTAAATTTTACCATCAAACTTCTTTAGTCATTCAACCAACTTTCTCAAATATTTAATGATTTTAACGTAAAATATAGCTCATAGTTTCGAGACTATTATGTAGAAAATTTTCAATGTTCGAGGAGGAGTTATAGGTTAGAAGAAATCTGATTTGGGGGAAGAATTTTTATTTAACTAAATTGCCCTACATTTGGTGAGAGCATAGGACTCAAGATCAGCAGTAAAAAATTCTCTTCTTGTTTGTCTTGATTTATGTCCCTCATTCTCTATTACCCTTACCTCATTTTACGTTATTCTCTGTTCAAACTCTCAAGTTAATGATGAATGAGACTTCGTGGGTAAAAATAAAGAAAATAAGATGAGGAAATGATCAATGTGAGAATTGGAGATTAATTAGTCCAATACATTTAACATATGCTAACCACCTACAGGAAATCCTGATGGTGCAGTGGTTAAGTACTACAGCTGCTAAGAGGTCTGCAGTTCAAATCCACAAGGTGCTCCTTGGAAATTCTGTGGAGCAGTTCTACTCTGTCCTATAGGGTTTCTATGAGTCGGAATTGACTTGATGGCAGTGGGTTTTTTGTTTTTTTTTTTAACCACCTACTTGACGTTAGGCAGTGTTCTAAGTGCTAATGTGTCAAAGATAAACAACATTAAATGTCCTTCTTGAGTTTATGTTCCAGTGAAAGTTACATGTGAGTAAAGACCTCAGGGAAGTAAGGGGATGTGACATGGTGATCTTGGGGAAAAGTATTAAGATAAATGAAGAGGCCTTAAGGCAGAATCTATCTGGTGTATCTGATGAGTAGTTGTTGTTAGGTGCTATGTAATTTGTTCCAATGAATAGGTCCTTGGCCTTGCAAAATTCTGTCATGCAATCTCCAGTATTATTTCTATGACCAAGGCCATATTTTCCAACTACTGACCCTTCTTGTTTCCAACTTTCGCATTCCAATCACCAGTAATTATCAATGCATCCTGATTGCATGTTCGATCAATTTCAGGCTGCAAAAGTTGGTAAAAATCTGCGATTTCTTCATCTTTGGTATCAGTGGTTGGTGTGAATTTGAATAATAGTTGTATTAACTGGTCTTCTTTGTAGGCATATGGATATTATTCTATCACTGACAGCATTGTACTTCAGGACAGATCTTGAAATGTTCCTTTTGACAATGAATGTGAGAGTGTCCTTCTTCAATTTGTCATCCCTGAGATAGTAGGCCATATGATTGTACGATTCAAAATGGCCAACACCAGTCCATTTCAGCTCACTAATACCTAGGATATCTATTTTTAAGCATTCCATTATATTTTGACAATTTCCAATTTTCCTAGATTCATACTTCATACATTCTGTGTTCCAATTATTAATGCATGTTTGCAGCTCTTTCTTCTCTTTTTCAGTCGTGTCACATCAGCAAATGAAGGTCCTGAAAGCTTGATTCCATCTACATCGTTACGGTCGACTCTACTTTGAGGAGGCAGCTCTTCCCCAGTCATATTTTAGTGTCTTCTGGCTGATCTCCTGGCACTATATTAGACAAAGTCCTGATGCTATTTATAAGGTTTTCACTGGCCAATTTTTTTAGAAGTAGACTCCCATGTCCTTCTTCTTAGCTTATCTTAGTCTGGAAGCTCCACTGAAACCTGTCCACTGTGGGTAACTCTGTTGGTATTTGAAATACCTGTGGCATAGCTTCCAGCAACACAACAGCAAGCAAGCCACCACAGTACAACAAACTGACAGATGAGTGGTGGTCACTGTCATGGAAAACATAAATGTACTTGATATAATGAATCATAATGTAAGAATTTGGCTAAAGAGATTTGCAGATACTCAAACGTGTCAAGTGATGTTTTTGAACTATAAGGTATTGTTATAGAGGGAGAAGACTAAGGAATGAGTTTTCAATTTTGAATAGAAATGAAAGAAAATGTAAAAGATCCTGTAATTTATGGGTTTGAAATAAAACTATTTCGCATAGTCACCCTCTTCCAACAGAAGATTCAAAATATAAGAAAGGTCCTCCAAGTTGCTCTTAGAAAAACTTGGTATCAGGATAAAGTGGACATAACTAAAATCCTTGTGTTAAGATCTCAGAAAGGTTTAAGGTGCTACCTCATAATCCCAAATGAGTCTACAAAAGCCTTTCTAAGGATCTTAAGGATGTGCCTCACAGATCCTCTCTGTTAAACAATAAGGCTTTTAAGAATTAAAACGGATGTAGTTCCATAGCAGCTTCACAAGAAGCCTAAGGTAGAGAAGAATACACCTGGAAGAGATAACTGGAAGTGGCTTTTCTCTAGTACACTGGATTACAAATTCATACATACTGAGACCCACAAAATATGTCGTTGTTGTTAGTTGTCCTTGGGTTAGTTCTGACTCAGAGCGGCCTTATGTACAACAGAACGAAACACTACCCTGTCCTGCGCCATCCTCACAACCCTTGCTATGCTTCAGCCCATTGTTGCAACCACAATATCAATCCATCTCATTGAGGATCTTCCCCTTTTTTGCTGAAACTCTACATTACCAAGGAAGCCCTGGTGGTGTAGTGGTTAAGTGCTACGGCTGCTAACCAAACAGTAGGCAGTTCGAATCCACAAGGCACTCCTTGAAAACTCTATGGGGAAGTTCTACTCTCTCCTATAGGGTCGCTGTGAGTCAGAATCAACTCGAGGGCACGGGGTTTTTTTTTTGTTTGTTTGTTTTCTACGTTACGAAGCATGATGTCCTTCTCCAGGGAATGGTCCCTCCTGATAACATGTCCAAAGTACGTGAGATGAAGTCTTGCCATCCTTGCTTCCAAGAGGCATTCTGGCTGTACTTCTTCCAAAACAGATTTGTTCCTTCTTCAGGCAGTCCGTGGTCTACTCAATATTCTTCACCAACACCATAATGCAAAGGCATCAATTCTTCTTCAGTCTTCCTTTTTCATTGTCCAGCTTTCATTTGCAAATGGAAAAAAAAAAAAAAAACATTGCCTTCCAGTCAATTCCAACAAATAGTGACCCTATAGGGCAGAGTAGAACTGCCCCATAGAGTTTCCAAGGAGTGCCTGGTGGGTTTGAACTGCAGATCTTTTGGTTAGCAGCAGTAGCTTTTAACTACTGTGCAACCAGGGTTTCCAACATGGTTTCCAACATCAAAAATACCATGGCTCAGGTCAGGCACATCTTAGTGCTCAAGGTGATATTTTTGCTTTTTAACATTTTCAAGAGATCTTTTGCAGCAGATTTTCCCAGTGTAATATGTCCTTTGATTTCTTGACTGCTGTTTCCATAGGCATTGGTAGTAGATTCAAGTAAAATGGAATTTTTTACAATTTCAATATTTTCTTCATTTATCATGATGTTGCTTACTGGCCTGGTTGTGAGGATTTTTGTTTTCTCTATGTTGAAGTGTTTGAGGAAGATTAAAGCTGTGGTCTTTGATCTTCAGTAAGTACTTCAAATCCTCTTCACTTTCAACAAGCAAGGTTTTGTCATTTGCATATCACAGGTTGCTGATGAGTCTTCCTCCAATCCTGCCCAGCTTCTTGAATTATTTGCTCACCATACAGATGAAATAAGTATAGTGAAAGGATACAACCCAGATGCATACCTTTCCTGATTTTAAACCAAGCAGTATCCCATTGTTCTGTTCGAATGATTGTCTTTTAGCCTATGTACAGGTTTCATGTGAGCACAATTAAGTGCTCTCGGATTCCCATTCTTTGCAATATTATACATAATTTGTTATGATCCACACAGTTGAATATCTTTGCGTAGTCAATGAAACACAGGTAAATATCTTTCCGGGAATCTACTTTCAGCCAAGATCCATCTGACATCAGCAATGATATCCCTTGTTCCATGTCTTTTTCAGAATCCAGCTTGAATTTCTGTCATTTCCTGGTTGATATACTGCTACCACCATTTTTGAATGATCTCCAGCAAAATTATACTTGCATGTCAAATTAATGATATTGTTCGATAATTTCTGCATTTGGTTGAATCACTTTTCTTTGGAGAAGGTACAAATATGGGTCTCCTCCAGTCAGTCGGCTGGGTAGATGTCTTCCCAATTTCTTGGCATAGACATGTGAGTGTTTCCAGAGTTGCAATCATTTGTTGAAATGTTTCAATTACTGTTTCATCAATTCCTGGAGCTTTGTTTTTCACCAGTGCCTTCAGTGCAGTCTGGACTTCTTCCTTCAATACCGTTGGTTCTTGATCATATGGTGCCTCCTGAAATGGTTGAACATCTACCAATTCCTTTGGTACTGTGACTCTGTTTATTCCTCCCATCTTTTTTGATGCTTCTTGCATTGTTCAATATTTGGTTCATAGAATCCTTCAGTATTGCAACTCGAGGCTCGAATTTTTCTTCGGTTTTCTCAGCTTGAGAAATTCCAAGCATGTTCTTCCCTTTTGGTTTTCTAACTACATGTCTTTGCACATTTCATTATAATACTTTGTCTTCTCTATCTGCTGTTTGAAATCTTCTGTTCAGCTCTTTTACCTCATCATTTCTTCCATTTGTTTTAGCTACTCTTTGTTCAAGAGCAAGTTTCAGAGTCTCTTCTGACATCCATTTTGGTCTTTTCTTACTTTCCTGTCTTTTTAATGACTGTCATGGATTGAACTGTGTCGCCCATAAATATATGTCAACTTGGCTAGGCCATGATTCCCAGTATTGTGTAATTATCCACCATTTTCTCATCTGATGTGATTTTCCTATGTGTTGTAAACCCTACAGCAATGGATGTTAATGAAGCAGGATTAGAGTTATGTTAATGAAGCAGGACTCAATCTACAATACTAGATTATCTTAAATCAATCTCTTTTGAGATATAAAAGAAAGAAGTGAGCAGAGGGACACAGGGGGACTTCATACCACCAAGAAGGTAGTACCAGGAGAAAAGCACATCTTTAGGACCCAGGGTCCCTACCCTGAGGAAGTCCTAGTCCAGGGGCAAGTTGTTGACAAGGACCTTCCTCCAGAGCCTACAGAGAAAGAAAACCTTCCCCTGGAGCTAATGCCCTGAATTCGGACTTCTAGCCTATTAGACTGTGAGAGACTAAACTTCTGTTTGTTGAAATCATTCACTTGTGGTATTTGTATTATAGCAGCATTAGATAGCTAAGATAACAACCTTTTGTTTTCTTCATGTATGATGTTCTTGATGTCATTACAGAGCTTGTCTGATCTTCTGTCATTAGTGTTCAAAACATCAAATCTTTTCTTGAGATGGTATCTAAATACAGGTGGGATATACTCAAGGACTACTTCTTGTTTTGATTTATTTCAGCTTCAACTTGTACTTGCATGTGTGCAATTTTTGGTCTATTCTCTAGTAGTCCATGGCCCTGTTCTGACTGACGATACTGACTTTCCTCATCATCTCTGTCCACAAATATAGTCAATTTGATTCCTGTGTATTCCATCTAGCAAGGTCCGCATGTATAGTTGCCATTTCTGTGAAAAGAAATTATGTACTAGCTTGGACTAAAAATGTCAGAAACAGTACAAAATGAAGAGGCCTTTAAAAACTCCCCAAATTCCAAGAGTAGGAAGAAGACTGCGAAAACTACATAAGTAAAAACAAGGGCTGTCAAAGAATGACTTAGAAGAGAGAATCCAGAGCCCAAGAAGTACAGCAAAGAGATGGATTAACATGTCCTAGAGAACATTTCTGGCTATATTCAATGAATTGACAATATGCAAAGTACTTGACTGGATTTCAGAAATACTATGGATCAATGTTTGCTGAGTGTCTTTCTTTGCTGTCTTTTTGAATGGGCATTTCTATTTCTATGCCTGTTCAAACATATATACTGATTATTAGAAGGATAGTTAATAAGTCTTCAACTAACAGGAAATACACCCAAAGAAACAAACCTGAGGTGATTTCATCTCACCCTGATCTGATTTAAATAATGATCCCCTAGATCTCCTGCCCTAGCCTGATGCCAAAATGGAATGGGGCTTTTGGTGGGTCTTTGGAGAGTCTGAATGCAGTGTGTACATGGAAGAAATATGAATTAGTCTTTTTTAGCTAGACTGCTGACTATGGAGGTTAAAAAAAATCTACAAATTATTTGATATTACAGTTAAAAAAAGCCTGAAAATTAATTTTTGGATATTCCTCCCTTTGAGGAGGTAGGTTGCTACCTGATGTGACCAACAGAGTATGAAAGAAATGATGCTGTTACTTCCAAGGCCTGATCATAAAGAACCAGCAGCTTCCTACTGGTTCTTTTGGTATGCTCAGTCTCTGGATGCTTCCTTTTGAGACACTCCCTCTTAGAAACCACCCACCATACTGTAGGAAGAGCAAGTTACTTAAAAAGGCCACATGTGAGCCACATAAAGAGGGCCTTTGATTGTCAATTCTAGCTGGGGCTCTGATGTTATCCCAGGCACTAGAAAATCGGTAAAAAGCCTCCAAATGATTCCAGATGCTCATGGTGTCCTCAAATATCCAGGCCTTCCCAGACAAGGGCCCAGGCTTCATGGCACCGAGACAAGCCATCCCCACTGCCCTGGCTGAATTCCTCACCCACAGAATACGTAGTTGTTATTGTCTTGCACCACTAAACTTGTGGTGGTTTATGATGCAGTAAGAGATAATTAGAGGATTGGCTATATCAGCTTTAGCTTTTATTGTGACTGAGAATGGAAGACACCAGAATGTTTTGAACAAAATGGCATGATTCAGTTTAATATTTTTGAGACATTATTTACTGACAAATCATTCTGTGCAATCAGTGGTGTGTCATATCTTGCAAATGTAGTGAACAGCATTTCTAAAATATGTATTTCAGAACTCAATCTTTGGCTTAAATACAAAATGAAAGCCATTGAGCACAATTGTTGAAGAACAATAATAACTGGATCTTGAACTTTAAAAAGATCAGCTCACTGAATTACACAACACTGAACCCAATCACCTAGGTCCCATTGTTTCAGAATGGAGGTATCTGTGCAGTATTAGTCATCCATTATGGCAATCAGAGGATTTGGTGGAGGTGTGCCCTTCAGAAGTGGTGGCAGATGTGGCAGACCAGGAAGGAGGTGAGCTGGGGCAGTCAAGTAAGCATGTCCCAGAGGCAGTAGCAACAGACAGGTTTTAAGGGAGATAGAAACATACAGTATGGCTTTTGGAGACCTTGAATTTTGCACTATCAACAGTACTGCAGGTATTTTGGAAAAAATATGCTTAATGCAGGCCCCCTATTGCCACTGGAGTATAGACCAGGACCACAAGCACAAGGGTTGCTGTGAATACATTTGGTATGAAGCTGTTGGGCTATGTAGAGTAGAAAGTTTTTCTAAGTAAGCCAGAGACAGCAAACTGTTTCTCTCCTCACTCTAGACAATAAAATAAAGAGGTCAAGTTTTTAACAATTGAATAAAATATTAGGAGTATGTGCTGAGTAAGAGATTAAATTCATACAAGAAATTTAAGGCATTGATCTTTCTTTAAAAATAATGACAGGAAAAATGAAGAGAAGATAACATGAGGACAAGCTAGGTATAATCAAATATCGAACACTGATATACTAGACAGAGAATGATTTCATACAATTTATACTACTTTCAAAGGAGCCATAGCATAGACAACTAATTCAATGACGTGTTTTCACTTAAAAGAAACTTCAAACTTCAGCAATCAATTTCTCATATGAAAGGCTAAGCTAAATGCAATTTATTTTTCTTGTTTCTAGAAACTAAAAGATGCTTCTGTTTAATCTTAGTCATCAGGGTTGGATTTCTTTTTCTTCTCTATTATACACTAACCCAGGGTAGACTCTTACCTCATAATGGCCAAACATGAATGGAAAATTAACCATATAGTCAATGGCAACTCAGTACATCCTATATATTTGACAATTCTGTATCAACTTTCAGTCTCAACTATGTTTACTTCTTAAATAAGACCTCTCATTATTCAGTCCTTTTTTACACTCAATATCTTCCATACATGTTTGTGATAACATTTGCAGTCACCTGTAGAATTCTTACTATTTGCCAAGAGTATCAACTGAATTACATGTAATAATTTATTTTTATCTGCCTGATAATTCTGTCAAGTAGGTATGATTATTTTCTCTATTTTACAGATCAGGAGAGTGAGTACAGAGGGTCAAACAACTTTCCCAAACATTTGAACCTAGAAACTGTAATCACAACATACTCTCTCAACTACTATCCCATAGAGCTTATAAGAGGAGTCTCTGGGTGACACAAATGATTAAGAGCTGGACTGCTAACTGAAAGTTTGGTAGCTCAAACCCACCCAGAGGCACCTCAGAAGAAAGGCATGGGGATCTGCTTCCAGAAGGTCACAGCCTTGAAACTCTAGGGAGCATTGTTCTCCTGTGCAATACATGGGGTTGTCATCAGTTGAAATTGACTCAACGGAGATGTTGTCATTGTTCATAGAGCTTACAGTTACTGTGCTTTATGTATACATGTTTGTACTTTATATGCTTCGACAATATTAATCATACATGCATTAAGTGTGACAATTTATACGCCACTAAAGATTTTATTTACTCAAAACACGTAGCAAGGATAAGGCCAGTGTTACATATCTGACCAAATTATTAGAACCTATTAATCATTTCAATTATGGTAGGGAAACTTTAGGGAAAGGGAAAGGGAATCTAATACTTCCCATTAAGCTTCTTCCATGTTAGAATTTGTTCTGTTTTGTACAGTGGCTAACTTTTCATTTTAAAGATCATTCCTGAGCAAAAGAAAAGATTTCATGGTTCACTCTGAAATAAATTTCAAACATGAGACAAGAGAAGACGACAGAAGAAAATGCTCAGTGGTGAATAAACAATGCCACTCAGAACCCTCAGCCTGAGAAATGCAACAAGGAACTGAGCAGGGACTTGCGGGTGGGGGGGAAGACTCTGAACTTGTCCCTACTCTTTCAACCAGCATAGTTCTCTTTCATTGGTTTTTACCAAAATTGTAACAAGATTTTGAAGACCTGCATAGACTTTCATGTGATAATCAGCAGTGTTCTTCTGCTTAGTAAAGACGTAAAAACCACTAAGCTAGTGGTCAAGATTTTAGGCCATGGAATCATACAGCTCTGGGTTCAAAGTATCAAGTCCCTCGCCCCCTAAATCATTGCTAGCTATGCGGCCATGGCAAGTTACTAAACTTCCCTGAGACATAACTTCTTGATTTATGAAAATGATATCTCTATCTCATAGGCGTACTGTAAAGATTAAATCAGATAATGCACAGAAATTATTTTTTTTTTAGTTCTCAGCACCTAGTAAGAACTCGAAAAATGAGAACTCATTAATATTAGCCCTCTAGGTCTTATGCAAGGAGCCCTGGTGTTGCACTGGTTAAGCGTTCGGCTGCTTACTGAAAAGTCAGTGGTTCAAACCCCCCAGTCACTGTGTGGGAGGAAGATGTGTCAATCTGCTCTCATAAGGTTACAACCTTGAAAACCCTATGGGGCAGTTCTTCTCTGTCCTACAGGGTCACTGTGATTCAGAATTCAACTAGAGGGCAATGGGTTTGGATGGTTCTTGGTTTTAAGTCTTACGCATATGACATGTACTTGTGAAGTATGTGTAGAGCCCTGGTGATGCAGTGGTTAAAGAGCTCAGATGCTAACAAAAAGGTCAGCAGTTTGAATCCATCTGCTACTCCTCAGAAATCCTATGGGGCAGTTCTACTCTGTCCTGTGGGTTCGCTGTGAGTCAGAATTGATTTTATGGCAATGGGTTTGGTGTTTTGGTTTTATATAAATGTAAAATATCTCTAGAAGTACTCAAAAGCTGATACATTGCTTGGCTCTAGGAAGGGGGTAAGGAAGGTAGATTCTACTGTATACAATTTTGAATTAACTGACTATTGAACACTTGAGTACACTGCCTAGTCAAAAAAAAATAAATACAAAAACAAAAGATTACTGTTGTTGGTATATTTATGTTCATTCGCAATTTTGTTTAATTCATGTAATTGATACTCTGCAAAGCCTTTTCTGAGTATCCAATCTCCACTTGCTCCTCTTTTTAATCTCTACAAACAAGGGTTTCATTAATCTATGTCCCCATCATCCCTGGAACATACCTCCAGTATGGCAATGACCACATAATTGTTTAACTGTTGATATGTCTGTCTACCCCAAAATTATGAGCTCCTTATAGAAGTGGCCAGATCACATCTTTTCTAATATCTATCCTCAGACTCCTCTAATGCTAGCCTAATTGAGTGTGTTGATTAAATAATTGTTGAATGAACAGCTAAGATGTTTAAACTAATAGTTTGAGAGCATAAAAAATTTGCTCAAACTATGCTCAGACCCTTCTTTAGTCACTCAGCAAATATAAAAAATAAAGTATCACTCCAGATATACAATGGGTGCTGGCATGACCACAGTGTACAGCTGAGCAAGTTTCATACTACATAAATGTGCCAGGTCTAAGGGGCAAGTCAGGGCTGAAACACAGCCCTCGTTATTCTTTTCCTTAACATGAGACTGTATTCATCACAGAGAAGATATTGCTGCTTTCCTTCCCCCACCGCCCCCCAAAAGCTGACGACAGTTCTATTCTATGTCCAGAGCAGAGGGAACTGTGAGAATAAAAGCAGGATAACTATTAGGTCCAGGATTGCAATTTATAAAGGAATAGAACATTCCCTAATCTGAGAGCTCTCAACAGGCAGATTCTTTGAGATAATCACCAAAGTATATTTTGACAAGAGATCTGATACTTGGGGAATCTGTGCCTACTTACTCTCAGTCAGGACCCCTCTAGAGAAAAGTTCCGAGGTTCCACCCTTCACTCTGAAAAGGAAAACCAAAGCCAAAACCAAACCATTGCCCTCAAGTTGATTCCGACTCATAGTTACCCTTTAGGACAGAATAGAACTGCCCCATAGGGTTTCCAAGGAGTGCCTGGTGGATTTGAACTGCTGACATTTTGGTTAGCAGTTGTAGCTCTTAATGACTATGCCACCAGGGTTTCCCTGGAAAGGGAAGGAGGTAGTTAAATGATTCCTGGTTTCACCTCTTGCTGAAAAGCTTGGTTCTTAGAGTCTAAAAGTTTCCAGAGTCCAAGTTCACAAGTAAATTTTCTTTCAGAAAACTAAGCAATAAAAGCCTCATGCCTTTTTAAGAAATTTAAAAATATATATATATAATTGCAACCCTGGTGACACCAAAAAAAAAAAAACTTCCTCTTTCATATCAGTAATGGGATCAAATTATCAACAAAGTGATTTTATTATACTTACTGCCATTTTTTCATTGTTTTTGCAGTTCACTTAGACAGAAAATGCACAATTAAGATCTTTTTCCAGACTCATTTAAAGGCAGAGCTGAATCATAATGTTAAACTAATTAGTCATATTTTAATATGAGCAGTTTAAGGATGATCCTAAATGCCTTTGAGTCTTTTTTGAGAGGTAAGTGGGTGTTGAATTATGTGTAACATTTCCTTCTCATAAAAGAAATATTTTATTAAAAATCTTTAAAAGATATATTCACATAATGGAATTTTATAAAAGAAAAATCAGACAAAGATCTATAATTTCAAATTGTTGGAAAGAATAATTTTTATTTATTACATTTTTCCAGGCACAAAATTCAAACAATATATTTGAGATAACCCATTTTTCCAGGCACAAAATTCAAACAATATATTTGAGATAAAAGGAAAATAGTTTTATCCTTTTGAGAGAAAAATAATCCTATTTTCAAATGTAAAATAAGTTTTTCAGATGCTATATAATGATATTTTATAAGCAATTACAAAAAAATACTGATTAAAAAAGATGCATAATACTAGTTACAAAGGATTTTTTTTTTTCCTAGAAATTTTCAGGTAGCTAAATGGAAATACTCATATCATATATGGTTTGGCTTTTAAATGGAAATATGAAATCTTTAGGCAAAACACTGTTGAAACCTACAGAATTTGGGAAGAAAACCAGGCACATTTTGGAGATAAATCCTGTTCACAAAAAAATAAAAAGTATTTTCTTTCAAAACCTGCAATGCAGTGTTTTCTCCTTTAGTCACATTTCTTCTTAAGCCATTTTTTTTCCTTAAACTAAAAAATCTAGACTCAGATGCACTAACTTTGCAAAGAACACTTTCTGAAATAATTGAGTTGTTATGCAATTAACTTAGGCCTTTTCTGAAGGTTTTGTTTGGAGGTTTGGAGTTTAACGGGACACTAAGTAACTATATTAATTAAATAAGAAATGCTTGCTTTACAAAGTCCACTAACAGGGATCAGATTCTTCCACTATTTTACTTCCTTCCCACCAATTTATTTCAACTTAACAATCGCAAAATAATAGGGATATTTATTTGGTGCCACAATCTGAGGTTTAATAGACAAATACGATAGAATACTTTTCCCAAATGGTTTGAAGTATGCATGGGAAAAAAATTGCTAAAAAAATAGTAAAAAGACTCCACTGTTGTTTCTAAAATAGGGGGAAAAGGGAAGAAACTATTATTCTATGAATATGTGAAGAAGGTACTATTATGGCTAACTGACATACAAATTTTGCAATGTAAACATTAGATTTTATAATTAGATGGAGTCACCATGAGTTGGCATCAACTCAACTGCAACGGGTTTGGTTTGAGAAATATCAGGGTGTAGTGGAACTCAGGATTTAATGTATTTGGATTATAATCCTAGCTTTCCCACAAACCAGTTATAACTATTTGGAAAATGCTTTATTGTTCTTGAACATCATTAGTTTCTTTTCTCTAAAATGGGAATAATAATAACTCTCTTTCAGGGTTGTGAATATTTGCATAATATGACATATGGAGAGTCACTAGTACGATGCAACTCTATATAGTGGAGATAGTTAAAGGAATGACCTCTTAGGGCTGCTGTGAGATTGAATATACATAAAACACATAGTAGGCACTCTACTTATGTTAGCTATTATTTAAGATTTAGCTTTTTCTTTTCCGTCTTTGAGGTCTGATAACTAATTACACACACCTTGAGAAGAGACAGGTGGACTGGTATTCAGTCATACTAAATATGCCTGCCCAGGCAGTCCATTTGAGTTGTACGACATATCAGCTGGAAAATACTGGTTTAATATGTCGTCACAGAAAACACTCTGAAGACAAAGTGTTAGGACATATTCTAACACCCACCCTTTCAGAGGTGTGGCCAGTTTGGTGAAAAGGTGCTGATGACATGAGAACGTGTGTTATTAATGACATACTCTTGGAACATTACTGTATTCAGAACACATTTTGTCATTGCACAAGTGTGCGCATAAAAGTAACAATAGATTACTCATCATGAGCAATACCGAAAGCATAAACACTTGTTCACTATCTCTAATTTATATTGCTCCCAGATGTTCGCACATAGTAAAAGGTGGGGTGCGGGGGAGGCAGTGGCATTAATGATGGCAGAATAAATAGAACTTCTCTGGTAGTCTTGAATAAATGAATGACATCAGAATTGTAGTTTCTTAACTACATTTTCTATTGATAAACATTATTCTAGATTAGATACAACAGTTAGTATCTATACTCGAATTCCTAGTTTCTCTTAACTTTTTGACCAAATGAATATGTTTATGGCACTTTTATTGGGGTAAATAGTCACAAATACATTGGGCACTGAACTGATTCACATTCATTTCCCCTGTCTCTAGGATTTCTAATGTGACATTCTTTAATTCTTTCATTCACTTGTTCAGGATGTAATTAGTGAATAATTACTAGGTTCCATGCACTGTTCTAGCTGCAGAGGCTATAGCTGCAAACAAGCAAATGGCTTCTTTGTGCTTGTTCAGAACAAATAACATCAGGTGGGGTGAGTGTAGATGTGTGCTGATAAATATTTAACAACTGGCTCTTCAGAAAAAATAAAACCCTTGATTGCAGCATTTGCAGGTTTCTGTGGTGAAATAGTCCCTTCCATGGCTGGTCTCAACGTACAAACTAGAACATGGTGTTGGAAGGAGACACCCAGTAGAAGCAGTTATTTACATCATTTAGATACAATAGACACAAATAACTTCAAGAGCAGGGATAATAGTAAAATATAATAAAATAATTAGAAAATACAAGTTTTAAGTATATGTTATCTTTGTTTAAATACTGTATTTAAAGTTAAGTTTTTAATAATGGCTGAATTTAACAAGCAGTTATGAAATATCTGAATATTTAGCAATCAGCTCTTGTGAGCAGCACAAGTTACCTCCAACACACCGCTGAACCAGAGTCTTTCTCTCTTTCTCTGGTTCCTCCTCTCCCTTTCTATCTCTCTCTTTCTATTTTCCATCTATTTAGGTGCATATAGTCTCTCTTTATCTCTCTAATTTTATTTATTTATTTGTTTCTTTTCCCAAATCTCACTTACCTTCTCTAATGGGTGTTCTCTGCTTACTCAGAGTGTCTGCTTCTCATAATTGGATTTGCCATGGCACTAAATTCAGATACAAATCTACATTGTTTCAGGCCTAGAACTCACTAACAAGACAATACAATATAACCTTGATTTTTTTCCCCCTAATTCCCAAGTGTCAAATGGAACACATTCATCACATTCGCATTCCCCTTCAGTAAGTATGTCGTGGACTGCTCATCCTGGTCAGAGATGAGAAGGAGTATCATATAATACAATGATATTCATCTAAACCTCCCCTTTAACAAGAACTATGTTCTCTGGGGCAGTTTTGATAGAAGATGTGGCTTCAGTAGAAGTTTCAAAATAATTCTAGACCCACCTCTGTTTACCAGAGAAAAGTACAAATTTTAATGCAATAAACCTAAATATTTGACTTCTTTCTTTTCAATGTTTTTGTCATGAATAATTTGAAATAAAAACTCTACAAATGTTTTTATTTCCATGATACATGATTTAAAAAAGATTAAATTTTTGCAAAAATGTTTGCACTTGGCTAATTGGGTAAGAGATAATTGCTTTTTGATGGTATGTATCATTGCCAGGTGATACTGATGCATTTCTCCTACTTTACAATGTTTTTGTGCAGTTGATGACACAAAGCAGTAAATAATTACTAACTGCTATTTATCAAGACAAAACTACCTGCAAAATTAATTGCTAGTCAAATTGAAGATAAACTGTCTCTATATATTAAGTAGTTGTACTGAAACATTCCATTCGTCAGCCAAAGTATGAAGAAGTGAATGAAGTTTGTGTGAATGTGAAAAAAATGAGAAGTCTGTGGGTAAACTTCTTTTGGAGCCTGTGAACAAATATTACTTGTTCACTCCTTGACTGACAGATAATCGAAGGGCTTGTTTCACTTCTCATACCTAAAATACAAACCAAAGGCAATAGGTTTTACTCAGCATATTCTAATTCTCCCAAGGCTAGGCTGATAATGAAAACCCTTTGTGAATTTGAATAGGGAGTTTAGCACACTAGCACATTTACAGAATGCTACGGTAAGTAGCTATTTCCCATTGAAGAGTATAACCTTATCACTTTTTAACAACATATATTTCTAGAAGATTTTAACATTATGTTTTGGGCATAGGAAACAAGGTAAAAAAATTTGAAGAAGACAAGAACAGTAAATGTTTAAAAGTCATTTTTCTGTCCAATCCTGTGATTGATTTTATATGCTACTTTCTACCCTTTAAGTTTAGTATCTCTTAAAGTATAGAACCCATCACCCGTCTGAGGATTTGTTGTACTGTGGTGGCTTGCACACTGCTATGATGCTGGAAGCTATGCCACCAGTATTTCAAATACCTGCAGGGTCACCAAGGTTGGATAAGTTTCAAAGAACCTCCAGACTAAGACTAGGAAGAAAAGCCTAGTACTTCCAAAATTAGCTAATGAAAACCACGTATCACAACAGAACGTTAACTGATAATAGTGCTAGAAAATGAGCCTCCTAGTCTGAAAAGCACTAAAAATACATAGTGGACTCCACAAGGGACTGGAGCATAACTACAATCATGAAGATGATGCAGGGTAGGGCAACATCTTGTTCTGCTGTAGGTGGAGTCACCGCAAATCGGAGTGGGCTAGACAGCAACTAACAACAATGTGCTAGCTATCTTCATTCCCCACATGTCTGTCAGTTTGTCATGCTGTGGGGGCTTGTGTGTTGCTGTGATGCTGGAAGCTATGCCACTGGTATTCAGATACCAGCAGGGTCACCCATGGAGGACAGGTTTCAGCTGAGTTTCCAGACTAAGACAGACTAGGACTGTCTTAGTCTGGAATACCATGGACTGCCAAAAGAACAAACGAATACCATGGACTGTCAACGAATACCATGGACTGCCAAAAGAACGAACAAATCTGTCGTGGAAGAAGTGTGGCCAGAATGCTTCTTAGAGGCAAAGATGGCGAGACTGAGTCTTACGTACTTTGGACATGTTGTCAGGAGGGATCAGTCCCTGGAGAAGGACATCATGCTTGGCAGAGTACAGGGTCAGCGGAAAAGAAGAAGACCCTCAACGAGGTGGATTGACACAGTGGCTGCAACAATGAGCTCAAACATAACAACGATTGTAAGGGTGGCGCAGGACCGGGCAGTGTTTCATTCTGTTGTGCATAGGGTCGCTATGAGTTAGAACCGACTCAACGGCACCTAACAACAATCTTCATCAGAGTTCTAAAGCTTTGGAAAACATAGATTCCTGGGCTCTAACCCAGGCTTACTAACTGAATCAAAACACTTAGGATACCCTCAACAACCCCTGCCCCACCACACAATGCCAGTGAATCCAAGCATGATTCACAGAAAGGAGCACCTCTACCCGACACACTGCTACCCACTACAGGCTGTACCTCCTTCAACCCTCATTTCTTCTTTGAGAGTTTGCCTTTTCTAGAATGACTGAGAGTGGAAAACCCCACACTTTTCAGGATAAACCTCAGGATTGTAGCCTTAGGCTCTGGTCCCATCACAAGAATTAATATCAAAACACAATACACAACCCTTTACATTCAGGGGTAATCAGAATTACATAACCTTGAGACTTGGATGGAGACCCTTAATTTTAGGTTGAGTTACACAGAAAGACAGGCCAATTTTTATTAGGTCTTTCCCAAAGATTTTTTTTACTTGCCAGTCTTGTCCTTACATGTCTCTGGGCAATCCTCATCACTTTGAGCAAACTTTGTATGATAGGCACAATATCTTAATTTATTAAAATAAAAATTATCCCCCATTCTATAGAAAGCAAGAAATTCTTCAGAGACACATTCAGGAATCAACCACACATACCAATTTACATAATCAAAATGCAGATTTTGCTATTTTTTCTATGAATAATGGGAGTTGTTGCAGTTATATGCTATCCAGTTGGTTCTGACTCATAGAGACACCATATACAACAGAATGAAACACTGCCAGGTCCTGCATCATCCTCAAAATAGTTGTTCTGTTTGAGCCCATTGTTGCAGCCATTATGTCAATACATCTCATGGAGGGTCTTTCTCTTTTTCTTCTTCTATGTCCACAAAGATTCATTCAATCTATTTGCTAGAGTTCTTCATGTAATTCTTTTATAACCTCTTAATTCCTATCCACTCACCTAAGTATATCTAATTCTGCAAACATTTTTTTGCTTTATTGTTTTTGTCTTTTCATATTTTCCCTATGTGGCAGGACTACAACTCAAATAGCTATTAAAATGACATCGGACTGAATTATTTTTACTTCATATGGCTTTGTATGTTTCTATTGTCATAATACTTATTATGCTAAACACAAATATAACCAAATAAATAAAAAAAATAAATAAACAAATAAATAGGCAGTATCAATTAAGTGGTAAGTATTATAACACAGGAAATGTGACTCAGTAGAATATATACCAAAATATATATACCAAGAAGGGCTAATTCAGGCCTTGATGGGTAAATACAAGGTCAGTTTATTCTTGCGGATTTTGAAATGGTTTAAGAGCAGGCATCTAGTAGGCAGTGTAAAAAAAGATTAGAGCTCAAAAGAAAGATCATGACTGAAGAAATTGGGAGCCAGCTGAGTAGGGAATTATAGCAGTTTTCCTGGACAAATTGAAATACCATATGAGGTGGAAAATCATGAATTTGTAGTGATTCAGATAAATACAATTGAGTAACTTTCTCCAGCAATGCTCAAGTGTTCTCATACTTCTATGGGGTTGTGATCAGTAGGGTTCATCCAGGTTAAATATTTTTCTATATGAGAATACTGGAAGCGTAGCCAGGCAAGATGACTGAGAGTACTGTATGTGGTGGTACAAAGCTGCTTAGGAAAGAAGTGAAGACAGGATGTGACTACTGACCAAAAGTAGAGTGGTCAAGACATTGGTGGTCTCCATTTTGTTATGGTGTTTTCAGTCTATAGCTTTGATTAAACATACACATGCACACACACTCTCTATCTCTACATATGTTTATCTCATTGCCGTATTAAACACACATACAAAAATATATATGGTTTTCATTTGAAATGAGATATTTTCAGGTTTCATTGTCTGAACTATTATATAAATCACTGATAGTACATTTTACTTAGGCTAAATCTTATAATTATAACTATTTTCAGCAAAATATATAATTTTAAAAGTTTATCATTTTGAATAAGTGTCATTATTAGTTATATAAAAAAAAAACCCAGTGCCGTCGAGTAACTTAAAACAAGATATTAGTTATATAAGTTACTCAATTACTTATCTGACTAATGACTAAATAATTACATAATCTGCTGATGCCCTGTATGTGAATATCACTTTAAATAAAAAAATCTCAGGTTTGTTTTTAATAACAAGGTATATATTATACACTCATATATTCTTCTTATCAGAAAATGGAATTAAATTTCTGTGATTTCAAGAATAGACGAGTATTTCAACTTTTTCCATACCCCCCCTTTTTTTTTTCCTTCAAGTCAGTTGAGATAGTAGTAAAAAGTAATCACGAAGATCTTAGTTTCTGAACTGTTAGAAGAATCACAGGTTCAATTTAGCAGTGACACTTATTTGACCTTTTTTTTTTCAGTATTATACTATTATCCAGAAATGAAAATCAAACTGTACTTTTTTTTTGATTCAGAGATGGAAACTTTGAGTTTGCTAAAATTACTCTGAATGTTGCTTTTATTGAAATGCTCAATAAATAGAAGAGATATTCTTTGTAAAGTTCTTGGCAATTTAAGTCCTGTTAGTGTTAGGATATTTCTTCTATAAAGACTCAAGAAAATAATAGATTATATAGTCCATATAGAATGTTGAATATTAAATACACAATTACATACTACATGCAATTGTGTATGCACAATTTTATGGAGAGAGAGAGAAAGAGACAGTGAGACCTGGTGGTACAGTGGTTGAGTACTTGACTGCTAAATGAAAGATCAGTGGTTTGAACCCACCATCCACTCAGCACAAGTCAGCTTCCATAAAGATTTATAGCCTTGGAAACCTTGTGGGGCAGTTCTACTCTGTCCGATAGGGTTGATATGAGTCAGATTTGACTTAAGGGCAAAGGGTTTTGTTGTTGCTGTTTTATATATATATATACACACACACACAATTTTATGTGTATATATATACATATAATCCATTGCTGTTGCGTCGATTCTGATTCATAGCAACCCTATCGGACAGAGTAGAACTGCTCCATACAGTTTCCAAGGAGTGCATCGTGGATTCGAACTGCCAACCTCTTGGTTGGCAGCCATAACTGTTAACCACTGTGCCACCAGAGTTTCCAAATATGTGTATATATAGATATATAATTAATATTTAAAAATAAAAAAAACAGAGGCAGAGCCAAGATGGCGGACTAGGCAGACGCTACCTCGGATCCCTCTTACAACAAAGACACGGAAAAACAAGTGAATCGATCACATACATAACAATCTATGAACCCTGAACAACAAACACAGATTTAGAGATGGAGAACGAACTAATACGGGGAAGCAGCGATTGTTTCCAGAGCCTGGAGCCAGCGTACCAGTCAGCTACGGCACAAGCACAGAGAGCGGCTCCACCCCCCTGAACTAACCCCGGGAGGGGGACCAGCCGGTTCCACGGGCGGCGTGGGACGCAGCTGGTAGGAGAAGTCCCTGGGAGGCAGTGACTGGTCTTGGAGCAGAAAGAGCAGCGTCCAAGCTGGGGAACCATCCCACAGGGATTTGGACTGGACGCAGGAACGGCATAAACACGGAGAGTTGCTCCACCCCCCTGAACTAACCCCGGGAAGGGGACCAGCCGTGTCGCGCGGGCGGCGTGGGACGCAGCCGGTAGGAGAAGTCCCCGGAAGGCAACGACTGGTATTGCAGCGGGGAGAACAGCATCCCAGCCGGGACACTCGGTCACGGCACAAGCACGGGGAGCTGCTCCACCCATCTGAACTAACCCCAGGAGGAGGCCCAACTGGTTCTCGGGGGCGGCAGGGCCACGTGGCTGGAGGGACGAGAAGTCCCCGGGAGGCAGCGACTGATTTTGGAGTCGAGAGTGCACCGTCCCAGTAGGGGAGCCTCGACGCTGGGCGTGGGGCTGGAAGCAGAGGATCTGACTGTGACTCCAGCGGGCCAGACCCTCCGGGGGCAATCTCCACACAGCCAGCACACACAGGCGACGCGCCCCGCAGGAGTCTCAGATATAATAGTCATTCCAAGCAAGACAAGCAACTCTGGCTATATTCTGAGGTGCTACTCTCCTATCTCTCTGTTCCCTCCCCCACCCTCCCCAGGCGGCTTCATTAACATCTGAATAGCCTGAGCCAGAGGGAGAACTCTGATAGGGATCTGACTGCATTTTTTTTTAGCGGATTTTCTGGAAAAACTAGTTTCCCAGTGATGGCTCAGAGACAACAATCCATATCAAACCACTTAAAGAAGCAGACCATGACAGCTTCTCCAGCCCCCCAAACAAAAGAATCAAAATCTTTCCCAAATGAAGATACAATCTTGGAATTATCAGATACAGAATATAAAAAACTAATTTACAGAATGCTTAATGATATCACAAATGAAATTAGGATAACTGCAGAAAAAGCCAAGGAACACACTGATAAAACTGTTGAAGAACTCAAAAAGATTATTCAAGAACATACTGGAAAAATTAATAAGTTGCAAGAATCCATAGAGAGACAACATGTAGAAATCCAAAAGATTAACAATAAAATAACAGAATTAGACAACGCACTAGGAAGTCAGAGGAGCAGACTCGAGCAATTAGAATGCAGACTGGGACATCTGGAGGACCAGGGAATCAACACCAACATAGCTGAAAAAAAATCAGATAAAAGAATTAAAAAATTGAAGAAACCCTAAGAATTATGTGGGACTCTATCAAGAAGGATAACCTGCGGGTGATTGGAGTCCCAGAACAGAGAGGGGGGACAGAAAACACAGAGAAAATAGTTGAAGAACTCCTGACACAAAACTTCCCTGACATCATGAAAGACGAAAGGATATCTATCCAAGATGCTCATCGAACCCCATTTAAGATTGATCCAAATAGAAAAACACCAAGACATATTATCATCAAACTCACCAAAACCAAAGATAAACAGAAAATTTTAAAAGCAGCCAGGGAGAAAAGAAAGGTTTCCTTCAAGGGAGAATCAGTAAGAATATGTTCTGACTACTCAGCAGAAACCATGCAGGCAAGAAGGGAATGGGACGACATATACAGAACACTGAAGGAGAAAAACTGCCAGCCAAGGATCATATATCCAGCAAAACTCTCTCTGAAATATGAAGGCGAAATTAAGATATTTACAGACAAACACAAGTTTAGAGAATTTGCAAAAACCAAACCAAAGCTACAAGAAATACTAAAGGATATTGTTTGGTCAGAGAACCAATAATATCAGATATCAGCACAACACAAGGTCACAAAACAGAACGTCCTGATATCAACTCAAATAGGGAAATCACAAAAACAAATTAAGATTAATTAAAAAAAAAATACACATAACAGGGAATCATGGAAGTCAATAGGTAAAAGATCACAATAATCAAAAAGAGGGACTAAATACAGGAGACATTGAACTGCCATATGGAGAGTGATACAAGGCGATATAGAACAATACAAGTTAGGTTTTTACTTAGAAAAATAGGGGTAAACAATAAGGTAACCACAAAAAGATATAACAACTGTATAACTCAAGATAAAAACCAAGAAAAACGTAACGACTCAACTAACATAAAGTCAAGCACTATGAAAATGAGGATCTCCCAATTTACTAAGAAAAACGTCTCAGCACAAAAAAGTATGTGGAAAAATGAAATTGTCAACAACACACATAAAAAGGCATCAAAATGACAGCACTAAAAACTTATTTATCTATAATTACCCTGAATGTAAATGGACTAAATGCACCAATAAAGAGACAGAGAGTCACAGACTGGATAAAGAAACACGATCCATCTATATGCTGCCTACAAGAGACACACCTTAGACTTAGAGACACAAACAAATTAAAACTCAAAGGATGGAAAAAAATATATCAAGCAAACAATAAGCAAAAAAGAAGAGGAGTAGCAATATTAATTTCTGACAAAATAGACTTTAGACTTAAATCCACCACAAAGGATAAAGAAGGACACTATATAATGATAAAAGGGACAATTGATCAGGAAGACATAACCATATTAAATATTTATGCACCCAATGACAGGGCTGCAAGATACATAAATCAAATTTTAACAGAATTGAAAAGTGAGATAGATACCTCCACAATTATAGTAGGAGACTTCAACACACCACTTTCGGAGAAGGACAGGACATCCAGTAAGAAGCTCAACAGAGACACGGAAGATCTAATTACAACAATCAACCAACTTGACCTCATTGACTTATACAGAACTCTCCACCCAACTGCTGCAAAATATACTTTTTTTTCTAGCGCACATGGAACATTCTCTAGAATAGACCACATATTAGGTCATAAAACAAACCTTTGCAGAATCCAAAACATCGAAATATTACAAAGCATCTTCTCAGACCACAAGGCAATAAAACTAGAGATCAATAACAGAAAAACTAGGGAAAAGAAATCAAATACTTGGAAAATGAACAACACCCTTCTGAAAAAAGACTGGGTTATAGAAGACATTAAGGAGGGAATAAGGAAATTCATAGAAAGCAATGAGAATGAAAATACTTCCTATCAAAACCTCTGGGACACAGCAAAAGCAGTGCTCAGAGGCCAATTTATATCAATAAATGCACACATACAAAAAGAAGAAAGAGCCAAAATCAGAGCACTGTCCCTACAACTTGAACAAATAGAAAGTGAGCAACAAAAGAATCCATCAGGCACCAGAAGAAAACAAATAATAAAAATTAGAGCTGAACTAAATGAATTAGAGAACAGAAAAACAATTGAAAGAATTAACAAAGCCAAAAGCTGGTTCTTTGAAAAAATTAACAAAATTGATAAACCATTGGCTAGACTGACTAAAGAAATACAGGAAAGGAAACAAATAACCCGAATAAGAAATGAGAAGGACCACATCACAACAGAACCAAATGAAATTAAAAGAATCATTTCAGATTATTATGAAAAATTGTACTCTAACAAATTTGAAAACCTAGAAGAAATGGATGAATTCCTGGAAAAACACTACCTACCTAAACTAACACATTCAGAAGTAGAACAACTAAATAGACCCAAAACAAAAAAAGAGATTGAAACGGTAATCAAAAAACTCCCAACAAAAAAAAGCCCTGGCCCGGACGGCTTCACTGCAGAGTTCTACCGAACTTTCAGAGAAGAGTTAACACCACTACTACTAAAGGTACTCCAAAGCATAGAAAATGACGGAATACTACCCAACTCATTCTATGAAGCCACCATCTCCCTGGTACCAAAACCAGGTAAAGACTTTACAAAAAAAGAAAATTATAGACCTATATCCCTCATGAACATTGATGCAAAAATCCTCAACAAAATTCTAGCCAATAGAATCCAACAACACATCAAAAAAATAATTCACCCTGATCAAGTGGGATTTATACCAGGTATGCAAGGCTGGTTTAATATCAGAAAAACCATTAATGTAATCCATCACATAAATAAAACAAAAGACAAAAACCACATGATCTTATCAATTGATGCAGAAAAGGCATTTGACAAAGTCCAACACCCATTTATGATAAAAACTCTTACCAAAATAGGAATTGAAGGAAAATTCCTCAACATAATAAAGGGCATCTATGCAAAGCCAACAGCCAATATCACTCTAAATGGAGAGAACCTGAAAGCATTTCCCTTGAGAACGGGAACCAGACAAGGATGCCCTTTATCACCGCTCTTATTCAACATCGTGTTAGAAGTCTTAGCCAGGGCAATTAGGCTAGACAAAGAAATAAAAGGTATCCGGATTGGCAAGGAAGAAGTAAAGTTATCACTATTTGCAGATGACATGATTATATACACAGAAAACCCTAAGGAATCCTCCAGAAAACTACTGAAACTAATAGAAGAGTTTGGCAGAGTCTCAGGTTATAAAATAAACATACAAAAATCACTTGGATTCCTCTACATCAACAAAAAGAACACCGAAGAGGAAATAACCAAATCAATACCATTCACAGTAGCCCCCAAGAAGATAAGATACTTAGGAATAAATCTTACCAAGGATGTAAAAGACCTATACAAAGAAAACTACAAAGCTCTACTACAAGAAATTCAAAAGGACATACTTAAGTGGAAAAACATACCCTGCTCATGGATAGGAAGACTTAACATAGTAAAAATGTCTATGCTACCAAAAGCCATCTATACATTTAACGCACTTCCGATCCAAATTCCAATGTCATATTTTAAGGGGATAGAGAAACAAATCACTAATTTCATATGGAAGGGAAAGAAGCCCCGGATAAGCAAAGCACTACTGAAAAAGAAGAAGAAAGTGGGAGGCCTCACCTTACCCGACTTCAGAACCTATTATACAGCCACAGTAGTCAAAACAGCCTGGTATTGGTACAACAACAGACACATAGACCAATGGAACAGAATTGAGAACCCAGACATAGATCCATCCACGTATGAGCAGCTGATATTTGACAAAGGACCAGTGTCAATTAACTGGGGAAAAGATAGCCTTTTTAACAAATGGTGCTGGCATAACTGGATATCCATTTGCAAAAGAATGAAACAGGACCCATACCTCACACCATGCACAAAAACTAACTCCAAGTGGATCAAAGACCTAAACATAAAGACTAAAACGATAAAGATCATGGCAGAAAAAATTGGGACAACCCTAGGAGCCCTAATACAAGGTATAAACAGAATACAAAACATTACCAGAAATGATGAAGAGAAACCCGATAACTGGGAGCTCCTAAAAATCAAACACCTATGCTCATCTAAAGACTTCTCCAAAAGAGTAAAAAGACCTCCTACAGACTGGGAAAGAATTTTCAGCTATGACATCTCCGACCAGCGCCTGATCTCTAAAATCTACATGATTCTGTCAAAACTCAACCACAAAAAGACAAACAACCCAATCAAGAAGTGGGCAAAGGATATGAACACACATTTCACTAAAGAAGATATTCAGGCAGCCAACAGATACATGAGAAAATGCTCTCGATCATTAGCCATTAGAGAAATGCAAATTAAAACTACGATGAGATTCCATCTCACACCAGCAAGGCTGGCATTAATCCAAAAAACACAAAATAATAAATGTTGGAGAGGCTGCGGAGAGATTGGACTCTCATACACTGCTGGTGGGAATGTAAAATGGTACAACCACTTTGGAAATCTATCTGGCGCTATCTTAAACAGAAATAGAACTACCATACAACCCAGAAATCCCACTCCTGGGAATATACCCTAGAGATACAAGAGCCTTCATACAAACAGATACATGCACACCCATGTTTATTGCAGCTCTGTTTACAATAGCAAAAAGTTGGAAGCAACCAAGGTGTCCATCAACGGATGAATGGGTAAATAAATTGTGGTATATTCACACAATGGAATACTACGCATCGATAAAGAACAGTGACGAATCTCTGAAACATTTCATAACATGGAGGAACCTGGAAGGCATTATGCTGAGCGAAATGAGTCAGAGGCAAAAGGACAAATATTGTATAAGACCACTATTATAAGATCTTGAGTAATAGTAAACCTGAGAAGAACACATACTTTTGTGGTTACGAGGTGGGGAGGGAGGGAGGGTGGGAGAGGGTTTTTTATTGATTAATCAGTAGATAAGAACTGCTTTAGGTGAAGGGAAAGACAACACTCAATACATGGAAGGTCAGCTCAATTGGACTGGACCAAAAGCAAAGAAGTTTCCGGGATAAAATGAATGCTTCAGAGGTCAGAGGAGCAAGCACGGGGGTCTGGGGAACATGGTTTGCGGGGACTTCTAAGTCAATTGGCAAAATAATTCTATTATGAAATCATTCTGCATCCCACTTTGAAATGTGGCATCTGGGGTCTTAAATGCTAACAAGCGGCCATCTAAGATGCATCAATTGGTCTCAACCCACCTGGAGCAAAGGAAAATGAAGAACACCAAGGCCACACGACAACTAAGAGCCCAAGAGACAGAAAGGGCCACATGAACCAGAGACCTACATCATCCTGAGACCAGAAGAACTAGTTGGTGCCCGGCCACAATCGATGACTGCCCTGACAGGGAGCACAGCAGAGGACCCCTGAGGGAGCAGGAGATCAGTGGGATACAGACCCCAAATTCTCATAAAAAGACCAAACTTAATGGTCTGACTGAGACTGGAGGAATCCCGGCGGCCATGCTCCCCAGACCTTCTGTTGACACAGGACAGGAACCATCCCCGAAGACAACTCATCAGAAATGAAAGGGACTGGTCAGCAGGTGGGAGAGAGACGCTGATGAAGAGTGAGCTAATTATATCAGGTGGACACTTGAGATTGTGTTGGCAACTCTTGTCTGGAGGGGGGATGGGAGGATAGAGAGAGAGGGAAGCCGGCAAAATTGTCAAGAAAGGAGAGACTGAAAGGGCTGACTCAAGAGGGGGAGAGCAAGTGGGAGTAGGGAGTGAGATGTATGTAAACTTATATGTGACAGACTGATTGGATTTGTAAACGTTCACTTGAAGCTTAATAAAAGTTATTAAAAAAAAAATTTTAGAGCTAGAAAGTAGAAAGGATCTTTAAAATCAACTGGTATAATTCACTTATTTTTTCAGATGAAGCAGCTGAGGCCCAGAGAGGAAAAAAATAAATAAATAAAATAAAAAAAAACATTTGGTAGGGATGTCAAACATCTAATATGTAGTAGGAGAATTTCTGATAATTGGAATTTTAATTTAAATTAGTTTGCTTCTGAATAAATGAATAGATAAACAAAATGTGGTATACACATACAAGGGAATAGAAACATAAAGGAAAAGGAAGTCTTGATACAGTCTACAACATGGAAACACCTTGAAGTATTACGCTGAATTAAATAAGTCAGTTACAAATATTGTATGATTCCATTTATATGAAATATCTAGAATAGGCAAAGATACAGAGACCCAAGTTTATTAATGGTTCCTGGGGTCAGACAGAAGGGAGGAGACAAGGAGGTCTCATTGCTTAGGCAATGCTGAGCTTCTGCTAAGGGTGATGGTATAATTTGGGAATGGACAAAGGTAATGGTTGAATAACATGATGAATTATATTGTACATGTGAAAATATTAAAATGTCAAATGTTTTATTGCATATATAATTACCACAATAAAAAAAAAAAAAAAACTGCCCATACTACCTTTTTCTAGTTTCACACTTCCTGTGTTGGGCAGAAGATAGCCCTTAAGACTTCCTGAACTTC
This sequence comes from Loxodonta africana, assembly GCF_030014295.1. NCBI lineage: Eukaryota > Metazoa > Chordata > Mammalia > Proboscidea > Elephantidae > Loxodonta > Loxodonta africana. The sequence continues at coordinate 48,509,359 of NC_087345.1, forward strand.
TGTTAAGTTGTAGTTGTTGTTAGGTGCCATGGAGACGGTTCCCACTCATAGTGACCCTATGTCTAACAGAAGGAAACACTGCCTGGTCAGACAACATTCACACACTCATTGCTTTATTTGTGCCCATTTTTGTATCACTGTGTCAATCCATTTCCTTGATGGTCTTTCTATGTTTTACTGACCCTCTACTTTTACTACTTAGCATGATGTCCTTCTCCAGAGACTGGTCCCTCCTGATAATATGTCCAAACTATGTGAGTCAAAGTCTTACCGTTGTCACTTCTAATGAGCATTCTGGCTGTACTTCTTCCGAGACAGATTTGTTCGTTCTTTTGGCAATCCATGGTATATTCAATATTCTTCTCCAACACCATTATTCAAAGCCATCAATTCTTCTTCAGTCTTTCTTAGTCATTACCCAGCTTTTGCATGCATATGAGGCAACTGAAAATACCATCGCTTGGGTCAGGCGCACCTTAGTCCTCAAAGTGATATCTTTGCTTTTTAACTCTTTAAAGAGGTCTTTAGCAGATTTGCCCAATGTAACACTATGTTTTATTTCTTGGCTGCTGCTTCCTTGGGTGTTAATTGTGAATTCAAGTAAAATGAAATCCTTGGCAACTGCAAACTTTTCTCCATTTATCTTGATCTTATTTATTGGTCCAGTTGTGAGGATTTTTGTTTTCTTTATGTTGAGGTGCAGTCCATACTGAAGGTTGTGGCCTTTGATCTTCACCAGCAAGTGCTTCAAGTCCTCTTCACACTCAGCAAGCAAGGTTGTGTCATCTGCATCACGGAGGTTGCTAATGAGTCCTCCACCAATCATGATGCCATGTTCTTCTTCATATAGTCCAGCTTCTCAGATTATTTGCTCAGCATACAGATTGAGTAAGCATGGTGAAAGAATACAACCCTGACATACATCTTTCCTGATTTTAAACCAAGAAGTATCCTCTTGTTCTGTTTAAACGACTGCATCTTTGCCCATGTACAGTTTCCTCATGAGCACAATTAAGTGTTCTGGAAATCCCATTCTTCACAATGTTATCCATAATTTGTTATGATCCACAGAGTTGAATGCCTTTGCATAGTCAATAAAACATAAGTAAACATCTTTCAGAAACACTGGTGGTGTAGTGGTTAAGTGCCACAGCTGCTAACCAAGAGGTCAGCAGTTCGAATCCACCAGGTGCTCCTTGGAAACTCTATGGGGCAGTTCTACTCTGTCCTGTAGGGTCTCTATGAGTCGGAATCGACTCGACGGCACTGGGTTTGGTTTGGAAACATCTGCTTTCAGCCAAGATCCATCTGACATCAGCAATGATATCCCTCCTTCCATGTCATCTTCTGAATGTGGCTTGAATTTCTGGAAGTTCTTTGTCGATGTACTGCTGTAACCATTTTTTAATTATGCTCAGCAGAATCTGACATGCATGTGATATTAATGATATTGTCCAATAATTTCTAGGCATAGGTAAGTGAGCACTTCCAGGGCTGCATCCATTTGTTGACACATCTCAACTGGTATTCCATCAATTCCTGGAGGCTTGTTTCTCACCAGTGCCTTTAGTGCAGCTTGGACTTTTTCCTTCACTACCATCAGTTCTTGATCACCTGCTACCTCTTGAAATGGTTGAGCATCAGTTGATTCTTTTTTATAGTGACTGTGTATTACTTCCATCTTCTGTTGATGCTTCCTGTGTCAATCAATACTGCCCTATCCTTCAAAATTGCAACTTGAGGCTTGAATTTTTCTTTTTTTCTTTTTTTTTTTTTTCAGGTTTTCAGCTTGAGAAATACCAAGCATGTTCTTCCCTTTTGGTTTTCTAACTGCAGGCCTTCATACATTTTGTTATAATATTTTATTTTGTCTAATCAAGCTGCTCTTTAAAATCCTCTGTTCAGCTCTTTTACTTCATCATTTCTTCCATTCACTTTAGCTATTCTTTGTTCAAGAGCAAGTTTCAGTATCTTCTGACATCCATTTGTGGCCTTTTGCTTCTTTTCTGTCTTTTCAATGACCTTTTGCTTTCTTCACATATGAAGTCCTTGATGTCATCCCACAGCTCATCTGGTCTTCAGTGGTTAGTATTCAACATGTCAAATAAATTCTTGAAATGGTCTCTAAGCTCAGGTGAGATATACTCAAGGTAATATTTTGGCTCTTGCAGAGCTCTTTTAATTTTATTCAGCTTCAACTTGAACTTGCTTATGAGCAATTGACAGTCTGTTCCCCAGTCAGCCCCAGCCATGGTCTGACAGGTGATATTGACTTTTTCCATCATCTCTTTCCACAGATGTAGTCGATTTGATTCTTGTGTATGCCATCTGGTGGAGTTCATGTGTATAGTCCCCATTTATGTTATTGAAAAAACGATATTTACAATGAATAAGTGGTTGATCCCGCAAAATTCTGTCACATAATCTGCAGAGTTGTTTCTAACACCAAGACCATATTTTCCAACTACGGATCCTTCTTTATTTCCAGCTTTACCATTCTCATCACTGGTAATTATAAATGTATCTTCATTGCATGTTTGATCAGTTTCAGGCTGAAGAACCTGGAAAAAATCTTCAATTTCTTCTTCTTCATCTTTAGCAATAGTGGTCGGTGCATAAATTTGAATAAAAGTCACATTAACTGGTCTTCCTTGTAAGCATATGGATATTGTCCTGTCACTGACAATGTTATACTTTGGGATAGATCTTAAAATGTTCTTTTTAATGATGAATGTAATGCCATTCCTCTTCAATTTGTCATTCATGGTATAGTAGACCCCCTCTGGTATATAAAAAAAAAAAAAAAATTTTTTTTTTTTTTACATCCTAAATAATACCTGGAAATATGAATACAATGGATTTACTTTTGTGATTAGGTTATGTTAGGTGGCACAGTTAACCTTAAGATACGGAGATTTTCCAAGTGGACCAGAACTAATTGCATGAACTCTTTAAATGCAGAGAGTTATGCTTTGTTTTGTTTTGTTTCTGGCTGTTTACAAAAGATGAAGTCAGAAATTTGAGACACAAGAAGGATTTGGTATGAGGGAGGTTCTCCATTGCTAGCTTTGAAGATGGACAGGACCACGTGGCATGGAATGTAGTAATCCTCCAGGAGATGACAGCAGAAAGGAAACAGGGACCTCAGTCCTGTTACAACTCTAAGGAAATTAATCCTGCTGTAACAATGTGACCTTAAAAGTTGACCTCAAGCTTCAGAGGAGAATGCAACCTGGCTGACACCTTGATCTCAGTCCAGTGAGATCCTGAACAGAGTACCCAGCCACACCAGCCACACTTCAGATCTATAGAACTATGAGCTAATTAATAGGTGTTGTTTAAAGACACAAAGTACGTGGTAATAGAAAATTAATATACTTATCCTTTTCTTTATAATTCATTCCCTATCAGTCTTTAGCATCACCATTTCAACAGAACGGGTTACCAATGACCACCATGTTGCTAAGTTTAATGAATAATATTTGCTTCCATTTTACCCAATCAGCAGTAGCATTTCACCAAGTTTACTTCATTCTTCTTCACTGAGCCTTTGTGATACACCATCCTTCTGGCTTTTCTCTTACCTCACTGGTCTCTCCTTCTCGGGCTCCCTCACATTTCCTTTAACTTGACTTCTTGGATGCCACTTCCTCCAACCATTTCTCTTATAGCTCTGGTGCTTCTTTTCCTTCTTCTTTGCTTGTTTTTTTTTAATCGTTCTGATTTTTCAAATGGAATTGTCCAAGCCATTACCTTCAGACCTCTTCTCTTTCTACTCTCACCCCTAGTCCATCACATCAGAGCTCATAGGTTTAAATAAATAATGAATAAATATTTTTCCATAAAGTGTATTAACATTTGAAAAATTTCATGTGTATTTTTTTTTAATAGCTTAGAGTTTGTTTCCTCCTAGATAGGTGCCTAGTACATAGCTGACATTCAATATTCATTGTGTGAATGAATGAATGAATATCCTCTTAAAGGTAATGTCCGAACCAGCTAAATGGTTGAAAATTTCTGTGAAGTGTTTTATAATATAATAATCAGTTCCACTAATTTATCCCCTAGTACTCCAACCTGATCCCCACCCAAGCCATCCAAGCCACCCCAGCTGTCTCTCAGGAATATTGTTAAGTTTAATCAGTTCAGTACGTTTTAGGCACTACTACTCTGCTGGAGCCCTAGGTTCATCTTTAAAGTGAGTACAACAATAACTGTTTTCCAAGGTTGGGGTGTGTTTCAAATAGGTAAAGCTTAAATTCCATAAAAATCTGAGTCATGATTTATTGAATAATGAATTCTTTTTTATATAAAGCATTGTGCTTGGCAATGGAGGAGAAGAGCAAAATGATAACACATCCAATGCAATGGTCCACATTTTGTTATCCACAATGAGACTTAATATCTAACAAAAGAATTTCCGTACCTATTCTTCTATTTCTTATAAACTGAAAATAATCGAAGTCTTGGTCAGATCTGAATTAAATATTTTTGACCAGAATACCTGACCTAGGTGATGTTGTGTACTTCATTTTGTATCACAATAGGCAGTTCATGATTCCTGGCTTATTACCATCAATGATGCTAAGACTTAATACTCGGTAAATATGTTGTCAGCCAAATTTCCCCATTATTCTCAGCTAAATAAGCAATGGTTAGAGAAAAGTGAAAAGGTTTTCTCACCCTAAAAATTTCTGAGTCTTAACTGATTGAACAATTATCACAAATTGCTCTCTATTCACTGCTGAGCCACAACAAGAGAAAGAAAAAATTATGATTCTCTCAGGTGTAATCACTGTGCAAATGACTACTTACAATCATTTAAAATACTTTGGGAATATTAAAAGTTTTACAATTGAGTTTTTGATAAAACAACTTATTAGATGAAATAGAATCATAATATTATATTAAAGAAACACTTAAAATGTTGAAACTTCTATTTGCAAAGGCAATATTTTTTCAATTTATGTTTTTATTCTGCGTATAATTTACATGTTGTTTTTTTCCCTTAAATCAGTTTCCTGTCGTTAACATAATGCATATATTTTCTTTATTTTTAATATATATCTTGTACTTGAAGCAAGAAAATATCCTTAATTTTCTTCCTTTCTCTTACTCAATATTTTATAAATATAATAATACCTGAAAATGGAAATCAAATGAAAAAGATTACCTAGTGGATTAATAACCTTGAATGAGAAAAATGGGATTTTTTTTCAATATTAATCACTATATGGCTAGTAACAAGCATAAATAAAATGTCTCAAATAAGCAAAATGCAATAGTAATTATGTCACCCAATATGAACCTACTCTTGGAAGATCTTATTTCCAGTTTTCATCTTAATAAAACATTGATAAAGAAATCAGGAATTTAGAGAATACTTATAGACAATGCACACATCCCTCTTGCCCTGGGGGCGTAGTGGTTAAGTGCTACAGCTGCTAACCAAGAGGTCGGCAGTTCAAATCCACCAGGTGCTCCTTGGAAACTCTATGGGGCAGTTCTACTCTGTCCTATAGGGTTGCCATAAGTCGGAACTGACTCAACCGCAGTGGGCTTGGGCTATAGACAGATAATCCTTGGATTAGTAAAGATTCAATGAGTATTTAGTTTTACATATTCATGACTGACTACCAACTGATTTTATAAAAATTCACAAAGAGAACAAATATTTTTCCCATACAGACACAAAATAATCTTAGCCATGTTTGCTATGATTTCTGGACAATTATTAGATCGAATATATAATATTGAGTTTGTAATTAACCTTAGCATGAAGTTTTACTAAAGGAATAATACATCTGTTATTAATTTTGATGTGTCTGAACGTCTTTTTCTTCCATGTCCTCATACTGCTCCCACATCTTAGGTATCCAAATAGTAAACAAATACAAGGCAAATTGTTTTTCTTACAAGTAAAATAATCACAAGATTTGAGATACTATTTCCCCACTAAATTAACAACTTTAACTACAAACTGTTCGTATTGCTAGTGGCATCATAAATTATGTACATGAATATGGCTATAGATTTTAAAAAAGATAGCTAGTTCTTATGTTTTTTTTTCCAATTATTTCAATCATGAAAATAAAGTTCTGCTTAAGGAGGATATTGATGGCAAACCAGAGGGGAAAAAAGAAAAAAATGGAAACCCTGGTGGCGTAGTGGTTAAGCAGTGACATGTAAATAGCACACAAATGGAAATTAATTAAATTTCTAACATTAGGTAAATGACCAGCTCATTTTTTTTGTTATCCCAGGACAATAAAGTGCTTTAAAATGAATAATTTTGAAGGCTTAGTAATCACATGAAATAGTTAGTATTAATAATTGATAAGGATTATTACAAATTAATATGTATTTTTTAATTAAAATGGCATATCTACCATGGTTAAATTTATGTAAATTGTATATGCAGTTGATGCAGAGAAAAGTATAATACGTGAAGTGAAGCAGTTATAAAAGTAAAAAAATTTTTTTTGATTTTTTTTTCCAAAAAATACAGTTAAAAGGAAAAAAGAAAACAGTTTCCCAAGGCGATGCTCATTTACTTCTTTGATAGTCAAAGAATCACCTTCACGTAAAATAATCTTGTGTCTCCTACAGTTGCAGTAGTTGTACAGAAAGAAAATTAGCACAGTTGTAAAAATGAATCTACAGGACATAAAATGTACCAAAATCTCTACTTGGATAACATTTTTTTTTTTTTTCATTTTTAAAAAGTACTTCTTTATTTTGAATTAATTTCAATTTCACAGAAAAATTGCAAGCATAGTATCAAGAACTCACAATGACCCTTTACTCAGATTCACCGATTTTAAATACTATGACCACTAAAAATTCTCCCCCTAACATGTGTGCATGTGTGTGCATGTATGTGTGCAGACAGGTATAGATAGCCACAGACATGCACACATATATATGTATTTATAACATATAATTTATTTTTTTGAGCCACTTGAAAACAGGTTGCATACATCATGCCCCATTACCCCTTGATACTTCTGTGTACCTTCCCTAAGATCAATGATGTTTTTTTTATGTAACACAACACATCTATCAGGTCCATGGATTTTAACATTGATGCAACACTGTTATTTAATTTACAGTCCCTATTCCAAATTTGTCAGTTATCCCAATAACGTCCTTTTAGTGCTTTCCCCCTCCAGTATAAGACCCAGTCTAGGATAGTGTATTTCATATAGTTGTTAAGCTTCTTAGTCTCCTTTAATCTAGGGCAGTTCCTCAGTCTTTCTTTGTCTTCCACAACTTTCACATGCTTGAAGAGTATGCGCCAACTATGAGTATATCCCAGTTTTAGTTTGCCTGATATTTCCTCAAAATTAAATTTAGCTTACATATCTTCATCCAAAATATTACAAAATGATGCATCTTTCTCAGGGTATATCACATTTGGAAGCACACAATGTACACTTGCTTTTCTTTGGCGATGCCATTTTGGTCACCCAGTCAACACCCAAATTGGATGCTCTCAGTTTCTCCACTGTATAGCCAGAAACTTCCCCCTTGCAACTTATAAGCAGTCTATGGAGAGACACTTTGAGACCATGCAGTTGTCCTGCTCCTCATAAAATTTTTCTCCCTAAATTTAGCATCCTCTGATGATCCTTGCCCAAACAAATCTTAACTGTGATGATTGCAAAATGGTGATTTTCATTTCCCAACTTGCTGTATCATTAGAGTGCTCAGATAGAGGACTGGCCACACAAGAGTACCTGCTGTTGTTAGCTGCTGTTGAATTGATTCTGACTCATGGTGACCCCATCAGTGCAGAACAGAACTGCTCCATAGGGTTTTTAAGGCTGTGACCATTCCAAAACTGATTGCCAGGCCTTTCCTCTGAGGCACCTCTGGGTGGGTTTGAACCACTAACCTTTCTGTTAGTAGTTAAGCATTTAACCATCTGCAACACCCAGGGACTCCTAAAAGTATATAAAACATTTAAATAATAGTCATTTTTTAAAGAATCTTTTAAACAAAGATTTTTAGATACGAAAGATGAATTTTTAGCACTTGAAGGAAATCACAGGGTGTATAATTTTTTTTTTTTTTTTTATATACTCTTAATTCCTTCCTTTTAGAAGGAGGCCCAGAGAGGGCACATGCCTGTTTAGTGACAAGGGTAGGACTTAACATCGATCTACAGGCTCTAAGTTTCTAGCTCACATTACCTTAAAGTTAATCAAAACTTATTTGTTAAAACATAGTTTATTCAGTAGTCAGAAACAAAAGCTCTTGGCATAGAGTAGATGGGACGAGGGTGGATTACACAGTGCTGATTATAAATATTAATATTCTCCAGTATACTCATACAACTTGCAGAAAAATATAAAATTAATGAAATAAGTTTCAGAAACATATTCACTGATTAATACGTAAGCTGTGATATTGCACAGTGTTACCTCCTATTCAGAGAAAGGAAGGTGATGGCATGACTATGAAGTTGTGCTCCGCTTCTTTTTCTAAGAGTGGTTCCATTAGGTTCCAACATCTGATGTGTACAAATTCCACGATATATTTTTCTGTCTGTGGCAAATATATATGGAACAAACTGTTTGCCATATCAGCATTCTCCACGTGTACAAATTAACTGACATCAGTTATATTTATCATGTTGTGCAACCATTACCATTACCCATTTCCAAATTTTTCTATCACTTTAAAGAAAGCTTAGTGTCCCCTAAGCAATGAGTCTGCCATTTCCCCTCCCTCTTGAGCCCATAATTTTTTTTGAAAATATCACATTCACAAATTTTTAATATTTATCCTGGTGAAAATGGCTACTTTTATCATAATATTTAGCATTTTTAGTCAAAATATCGTAGAATTATATAGCACACTGAGAGTTTCATTCCCAAATGGAACATAGCGTTTATTTTTAGTGCACTCACTACTCCAACTACTCTGTTTTATACTTTTGGTACCTAACTTTGTGTTAATAATCATAATGTCTAACAAAAGAAAGAGGCTTGAATTAAATCCATACATTCCATTTCTTATTTTGTCACTGAATCAATAGGTGTCCCTGTTCTGGCAAATTAAAAGGATGTATGCAACTTGGAAGGAGCCCTGGTTGCACAGTGGCTAAGCTCCTGGCTGCTAAACAAAAGGACAGCTGTCCCAACCTGTCAGCCACTCCAAAGGAGAAAGATGTGGCAGTTTGCTTCCATAAAAACTATTCTTATTAGTTGCCATCGAGTCGGTTCCGACTCATAGTGATCCTGGGTACAACAGAACGACACGCTGCCCGGTCCCACGCCATCCTCACAATCCTTTTTATACTTGAGCCTATTGTTTCAGCCACTGTGTCAATCCGTCTTGCTGAGGGTCTTCCTCTTTTGTGCTGACCCTCTGCTTTACCAAGCATGAAGTCCTTCTCCAAGGACTGGTTCCTTCTGATAACAAGTCCAAAGTACGTGAGATGAAGTCTTGCCATCCTTGTTTCTAATGAACATTTTAGATGTACTTTTTCCAAAACAGATTTATTTATTTTTCTGGCATTCCATGATATATTCAATATCCTTCACCATAATTTAATGGCATCAATTCTTCTTCGGTCTTCCTTATTCACTGACCAGCTTTCACATGCATATAAGGCAATTGAAAATACCATGGCTTGGGTCAGGTGCACCTTAGTCCCCAAACTGACATCTTTGCTTTTAACAATTTAAAGAGGTCTTTTGCAGCAGATTTGCCCAATGCAATGCATCGTTTGATTTTTTTTTAATTGTTTTTAGATGAAGGTATGCAGAACAAAGTAGCTCCACATTAAAAAGTTAGTATCCATATTGCGACGTTGGTTACCAACCCCACGACATGTAAACACTCTCCCCTCCTCATCCTTGAGTTCCCTTTTATCAGCTTTCCTGTCTTCTCCTGCCTTCTAGTCCTTGCACCTGGGTTGATGTGTCCCCTTAGTCTAGTTTTGTTCTATGGACCTGTCTAATCTTTGGCTGAAGAGTGAGCCTCAGGAGTGACTTCATTACTGAGCTAACAGCATGTCTAGAGGCCATACTCTTGGGGTTTCTTCAGTCTCTGTCAGGCCAGTAAGTCTGATCTCATTTGTGAGTTAGAATTTTGTCCTATATTCTTCTCCAGGTCTATCTGGGACCCTTTGTTGTGATCCCTGTCAGGGCAGTCAATGGTGGTAGCTGGGTACCATCTAGTTGTGCTGAACTCAGTCTGGTGAAGACTGTGGTAGTTGTGGTCCATTCGTCCTTCAGACTAATACTTCCCGTGTGTTTTTGGTTTTCTGCATTCTCCCTTGCTCCAGATGGGGTGAGATCAGTGAAGTATCTTAGATGGTCACTCATAAGCTTTTAAGATCCCAGATGCTACTCTCCAAAGTAGAATGTAGAACATTTTCTTTATAAACTATGTTATGCCAATTGAGCTAGATGTTCCCCATGGTCCCTCACAGCCCTCAACCCGGCAATTCGGTCCCTCAGGGAGTTTGGATGTGTCTGTGGAACTTCCATGACCTTGCATTGGACAAGTTGCACTGGCTTCCCCAGTATTGTGTACTGTCTCACTCTTCACCAAAATTACCACTTACCCATTGCTTATTTAGTGTTTTTCCATCCCCACCCCTCCCTCATAACCACCAAAGATTATTTCTTTTTGTGTATGAACCTTTTCATGAGTTTTTATAGAAGTGATCTCATGCAATATTTGTCCTTTTGTGATTGACTTATTTCACAGAGCATAATGCCCTCCAGATTCATCCATGTTGTGAGATGCTTTGTAGATTCATCATTGTCCTTTATCATTGCATAGTACTCCATTGTGTGGCTGTACCATAGTTTTTTTAACCATTCATCTTTTGATGGGTATCTGGGTTGTTTCCATGTTTTTGCTATTGTGAACAATGCTGCAGTGAGTGTGAGTGTGCATATGTCTATACGTGTGATGGCTCTTATTTCTCTAGGACATATTCCTGGAAGTGGGATTGCTGGATCACATGGTATTTCTATTTCTAGCCTTCTAAGGAAGTGCCATATCTTTTTCCAAAATGTTTGTACCATTTTGCCTTTCAACCAGCACTGCAAAAGAGTTTTGATCTCCACGCGGCCTATCCAACATTTGTTATTTTCTGTTTTTTTGTGTGTGTGTGCCAGTAATAGCGAGGTGAAATGGTATCTCATTGCAGTTTTGATTTGTGTTTCTCTAATGGCTAGTGGTCACGTGTATTTCCTCATATGTCTGTTAGCCCCCTTGAATGTATTCTTTGGTGAGGTGTCTGTTCATTTCCCTTGCCCATTTTTTTTTAATAATTTTTATTGTGCTTTAAGTGAAAGTTTACAAATCAAGTGAGTCTGTCACACAAAAACCCGTATATACCTTGTTACACACTCCCAATTACGCTCCCCCTAATGAGACAGTCTGCTCTCTCCCACCACTCTCTCTTTTCATGTCCTTTTCACAAGCTTCTAACCCCCTCCACCCTCTCATCTCCCCTCCAGGCAGGAGATGTGAACATAGTCTCAAGTGTCCACCTGATCCAAGAAGCTCACCCCTCACCAGCATCCTACTCCAACCCATTGTGCAGTCCAATCCATGTCTGAAGAGTTGGCTTCGGGAATGGTTTCTGTCCTGGGCCAACAGAAGGTCTGGGGGCCATGACCACCGGGGTCCTTCCAGTCTCAGTCAGACCATTAAGTTTGGTCTTATGAGAAATTGGGGGTCTGCATCCCACTGGTCTCCTGCTCCCTCAGGGCTTCTCTGTTGTGTTCCCTGTCACGGCAGTCATCGGTTATAGCTGGGCACCATCTAGTTCTTCTGGTCTCAGGATGATGTAGTCCCTGGTTCCTGTGGCCCCTTCTGTCTCTTGGGCTCATAATCACCTTGAGTCTTTGGTGTTCTTTATTCTCCTTTGATCCAGGTGGGTTGAGACCAATTGATGCATCTCAGATGGCTGCTTGCTAGCGTTTCAGACCCCAGACGTCACTCTTCAAAGTGGGATGCAGAATGTTTTGTTAATAGATTTTATTATGCCAATTGACTTAGATGTCCCCTGAAACCACGGTCCCCAGACCCCTGCCCCTGTTATGCTGGCCTTCGAAGCATTCAGTTTATTCAGGAAACTTCTTTGCTTTTGGTTTAGTCCAATTGTGCTGACCTCCCCTGTACTGTGTGCTGCCTTTCCCTTCACCTAAAGTAGTTCTTATCTACCATCTAATTAGCGAATACCCTTCTCCCTCTCGTAACCACAAAAGAATGTTTTCTTCTCAGTTTAAACTATTTCTCCAGTTCTCATAATAGTGGTCTTATACAATATTTGTCCTTTTGCAACTGACTAATTTCACTCAGCATAATGCCTTCCAGGTTCCTCCATGCTATGAAATGTTTCACAGATTCCTCACTGTTCTTTATTGATGCATAATATTCCATTTTGTGACTATACCATAATTTATTTCTCCTTTCATCCGTTGATGGGTACCTTGGTTGCTTCCATGTTTTTGCTATTGTAAACAGTGCTGCAATAAACATGGGTGTACATATATCTGTTTGTGTAAAGGCTCTTATTTCTCTAGGATATATTCCAAGAAGTGGGATTGCTGGATCGTATGGTAGGTCTATTTCTAGCTTTTTAAGGGAGTGCCAAATCGATTTCCAAAGTGGTTGTACCATATGACATCCCCACCAGCAGTGTAGAAGTGTTCCAATCTCTCCACAGCCTCTCCAACATTTATTATTTTGTGTTTTTTGGATTAATGCCAGCCTTGTTGGAGTGAGATGAAATTTCATTGTAGTTTTGATTTGCATTTCTCTAATAGCTAATGATAGTGAGCATTTCCTCATATATTTGTTAGCTACCTGAATGTCTACTTTAGCGAAGTGTCTATTCATAGCTTTTGCCCATTTTTTAATTGGGTTATTTGTCTTTTTGCAGTTGAGTTTTTGCAGTTATGTAGTAGAAATCAGGCAATGATCAGAAATGTCATAGCTAAAAACTTTTTCCCAGTCTGTAGGTAGTCTTTTTACTCTTTTGGTGAAGTCTTTGGATGAGCATAGTCGTTTGATTTTTAGGAGCTCCCAGTTATCTAGTTTTTCTTCTATGTTCTTTATAATGATTTCTGTACTGTTTATGCCATGTATTAGGGCTCCTAACGTTGTTCCTATTTTTTCTTCCATGATCTTTATTGTTTTAGATTTTATATTTAGGTCTTTGATCCATTTTGAGTTCGTTTTTGTGCATGGAGTGAGGTATGGGTCTTGTTTCATTTTTTTTTTGCAGATGGATATCCAGTTATGCCAGCACCATTTGTTAAAAAGACTGTCTTTTCCCCATTTAACTGTTTTGGGGCCTTTGTCAAATATCAGCTGCTTATATGTGGATGGATTTATGTCTGGATTCTCAACTCTGTTCCATTGGTCCATGTATCTGTTGCTGTACAAGTACCAGGCTGTTTTGACTACTGTCGTGGTATAATAGGTTCTAAAATCAGGTAAAGTAAGGCCTCCCACTTTGTTCTTCTTTTTCAGTAGTGCCTTATTTATCCAGGGCCCCTTTCCCTTCCATATGAAATTGGTGATTTGTTTCTCCATCTCATTGAAGAATGTCGTTGGGATTTGGATTGGAATTGCATTAAATGTATAGATCACTTTTGCTGGAATAAACATTTTTGTAACGTTAAGTCTTCCTATCCACGAGCAAGGTATGTTCTTCCACTTATGTAAGTCTCTTTTGGTTTCTTGCAGAAGTGTACTGTAGTTTTCTTTGTATAAGTCTTTTACATCTCTGGTAAGATTTATTCCTAAGTATTTTATCTTCTTGGGGGCTACTGTAAATGGCACTGATTTGGTGATTTCCTCTTCAATGTTCTTTTTCTTGGTGTAAAGGAATCCAACTGATTTCTGTATGTTTATCTTGCATCCCGATACTCTGCTGAACTCTTCTATTAGTTTCAGTAGTTTTCTGGAGGATTCCTTAGGGTTTTCTCTGTATAAGACCATGTCACCTGCAAATAGAGATACTTTTACTTCTTCCTTGCCAATCTGGATGCCCTTTATTTCTTTATCTAGCCTAATTGCTCTGGCTAGGACTTCCAGCACAATGTTGAATAAGAGTGGTAAGAAAGGGCATCCTTGTGTGGTTCCCTATCTCAAAGGGAATGTTTTCAGGCTCTCTCCGTTTAGGGTGATGTTGGCTCTTGGCTTTGTATAAATGCCCTTTATTATGTTGAGAAATTTTCCTTCCATCCCTATTTTGCTGAGAGTTTTTATCATAAATGAGTGTTGAACATTGTCAAATGCCTTTTCTGCATCAGTTGATAAAATCATGTGTTCTTGATTACATTAATTGTTTTTCTAATGTTGAACCATCCCTGCATACCTGGTATGAATCCCACTTGGTCATGGTGAATTATTTTTTTGATATGTTGTTGAATTCTGTTGGCTAGAATTTTGTTGAGGATTTTTGCATCTACATTCATGAGGGATATAAAAAACAAAAAAATTTTTTTTTTTTTTTTGTCTGTAATTTTCTTTTCTTGTGGTGTCTTTACCTGGTTTTGGTATTAGGGATATGGTGGCTTCATAGAATGAATTTGGTAGTATTCCATCCTTTTCTATGCTCTGAAATACCTTTAGTAGTAGTGGTGTTAACTCTTCTCTGAAAGTTGGGTAGAACTCTGCAGTGAAGCCATCCGGACCAGGGGCTTTTTTTGTTGGGAGTTTTTCGATTACCTTTTCAATCTCTTCTTTTGTTATGGGTCTATTTAATTGTTCTACATCTGTTTGTGCTATTTTAGGTAGGTAGGGTGTATCTAGGAATTCATCCATTTCTTCTAGGTTTTCAAATTTGAGTATAGTTTTTCATAGTAATCTGATATGATTCTTTCAATTTCAGTTGGGTCTGTTGTAATATCACCCATCTCATTTCTTATTTGGGTTATTTGCTTCCTCTCCTGTTTTTCTTTTGACAGTTTGGCCAATGGTTTATCAATTTTGTTGAGTTTTTCAAAAAAACAGCTTTTGGTCTTGTTAATTCTTTCAGTTGTTTTTCTGTTTTCTATTTCATTTAGTTCAGCTCTAATTTTTATTATTTGTTTTCTTCTGGTGCCTGTGGGTTTCTTTTGTTGCTCTCTTTCTAATTGTTCAAGTTGTAGGGATAGTTCTTTGATTTTGGCCCTTTCTTCTTTTTGGATGTGTGCATTTATTGATATAAATTGGTCTGTGAGCACTGCTTTTGCTGTGTCCCAAAGGTTCTGACAGGAAGTGTTTTCATTCTCATTGGATTCTCTGAATTTCTTTATTCCATCCTTAATGTCTTCTATAATCCAGTCTGTTTTGAGCAGGGTATTGTTCAGTTTCCAAATATTTGATTTCTTTTCCCTGCTGTTTCTGTTATTGATTTCCACTTTTATGGCCTTATGGTCAGAGAAGATGCTTAATAATATTTCAATGTTTTGGATTTTGCTAAGGCTTGCTTTATGACCTAATATGTGGCCTATTCTAGAGAATGTTCCATGTGCACTAGAAAAGAAAGTATAGTTGGTTGCTGTTGGGTGGAGTGTTCTGTATATGTCTACGAGGTCAAGTTGGTTGATTGTGGCATTTAGATCTTCTGTGTCTTTACTGAGCTTCTTTCTGTATGTCCTGTCCCTCACCGAATGTGGTGTGTTGAAGTTTCCTACTGTAACTGTGGAGCTGTCTATCTCAATTTTCAATGCTGATAGAGTTTGTTTTATGTATCTTGCAGCCTTGTCATTGAGTGCATCAATATTTAATATGGTTATATCTTCTTGGTGTTTTGTCCCTTTACTCATTGTATAGTGTCCTTCCTTATCCTTTCTGATGGATTTAACTTTAAAGTCTATTTTGTCAGAAATTAATATCGCCACTCCTGTTCTTTTTTGATTGTTGCCTGCTTGATATATTTTTTTCCATCCTTTGAGTTTTAGTTTGTTTGCGCCTCTAAGTCTAAGGTGCGTCTCTTGTAGGCAGCATATAGACAGATCTTGTTTTTTAATCCATTCTGCCACTCTCTGTCTCTTTATTGGTGTATTTAGTCCATTTACATTCAGTGTAATTATGGATAGGTATGAATTTAGTGCTATCATTTTCATGTCTTTTTTTGTGTGTTGACAGCTTCTTTTTCCCACTTGATCGTATGTGCTGAGTAGATTTTCTTTATATACTGTCCTTTCCTCATATTTGTTGTCGATTTTGTTTCTGCTGAGTCTGTATTTTTCCATTGTACTTTATTTTGATGAGTAGGATAGTTTGTCTCCTTTGTGGTTACCTTATTATTTACTCTTATTTTTCTAAATTTATAACTTTTATTTCTTAGTATCGCCGTATCTTGCTCTCCATATGGAAGGTGTATGATTACATTTCTTAGTCCCTCTTTATTATTTTAATGTTGTCTTCTTTTATATAATAACATCACCATTACCCTGTGTTGGGCTTTTTTTTTTTTTGGATTTCCCTGTCTGGGTTGACTTCTGGTTGCTCTGCCCAGTGTTCTAGTCTTGGGTCGATACCTGATATTATTGATTTTCTAACCAAAGAACTTCCTTTAGTATTTCTTGTAGTTTTGGTTTGGTTTTTATGAATTCCCTCAACTTGTGTTTATCTGGAAATGTCTAAATTTCACCTTCATATTTAAGAGAGAGTTTCGATGGGTATATGATTCTTGGCTGGCAATTTTTTTCCTTCAATTTTTTAAATATGTCATCCCATTGCCTTTTTGCTTGCATGATTTCTGCTGATTAGTCCGAGCTTATTCTTATTGGATCTCTCTTGTAGGTGACTTTTCTTTTATCCCTCGCTACTCTTATAATTGTTTCCTTATCTTTGGTTTTGGCAAGCTTGATTGTAATATGTCTTGGTGACATTCTTTTACGATCTACCCTATGTGGAGTTCGATGAGCATCTTGGATAGATATCTTCTCATCTTTCACAATATCGGGGAAGTTTTCTGCCAACAAATCCTAAACAATTTTCTCTGTATTTTCTGTTATCCCTCCTTGTTCTGGTACTCCAATCGATTGTAGGTTATTTCTCTTGATAGAGTTCCACATGATTCTTAAGCTTTCTTCATTTTTTAAAATTCTTTTATCTGATTTTTCTTCTAATATATTCGTGCCAAGTGATTTATCTTCAAGTTCAGAAATTCTAGCTTGTACTTGTCAATTCTGCTCCTCTGACTTTCTATTGAGTTGTCTACTTCTGTAATTTTATTGTTAATCTTCTGAATTTCTGATTGTTGTCTGTCTATGGATTTTTCCAGCTTATTAAACTTTTCATTAGCTTCCTAAATAATCTTTTTAATTTCTTCAATTGCTTTATCTGTGTGTTCCTTGGCTTGTTCTGCATATTGCCTCATTTCCTTCCTGATGTCTATAAGGGTTCTGTATATTAATCTTTCATATTCTGCAGCTGATAATTCCAGGAATGCATTTTCATCTAGAAAATCTCTGGATTCTTTGTTTTGAGAGCCTGTTGATGTGATCATGGCCTGTTTCTTTATGTGACTTGATATTGACTGTTGTCTCCCAGCCATCTATAAGTTATTGTATTAGTTTATGCTTGCTTACTGTGTTGTAGCTGCTTGCCTTGTTTTGTTTTGGTATAACCCTATGGGTTGCTTGAGTGAGCTAGCTTGATTATTTTCACCTTTGGAGCTCTGGTGTCCTGTCCCCAGCTGGCTAGAGCTGTTATCAGGTATATCAGTCTAGGAGTCCATTCACTTGTCTTGTATGAATTCAGCTCAGGTTTCCAGGTAGCTGATATCAAGTGTGTGGTACAGGCTCTGTCCTACAGTCTTAGAGGCACAGGGGTGACTGGCGTATATACCTGTATCTGATTGTAGCAGGGGGCCACACTCTGAACAAGGCAGGGGGCTGAGAACCGACCCCCAAGTGTCTCTGAGGAAAATACGTCTCTGTTCCCTAGAGCATGCTTGTGGTTGGGCTCTGCAGAGGGACCATGGGCACCCAAAGATTTTGTTGTAAGGACTGGGAGGTACCAGTTATCCCTAGGCCCCTGTCACAGGTGGCTGGGTGACCCAAGTGGAGCCACCAGTCCTTAGGTCCCTGTTGTGGGCAGGTGAAGACCTTGTTTAATAGGCAAAGCAACATCAAACATCAAACACCCACCTCTCCACCACACCGCTGAAATGGTTGGAGTTTATCAACAAGGGTCTGTTCTCCCAAAATAGGCCCACACAGGTCCATGCAGAAGGGAAAGGTACTCAAGGTCCACGGACAGTTTATGCTTGGACAGGAGCCGCTTCTGTCCTGAGCTCCCCCAGTTAATGGAGCTAGCAAATTATCTTTTCTCGCCAGTTGCAAATTTTTTCCTTCCCCAAGGCTGGGAGGACGGCTCCAGGTACTCACCAGGGTCTATTTCAGGCCTAGAGATTCAGCAGCTGAAGCTGGCTTGGGGGTGGGGGGGGGGCGGTAAAATACACGCAAGTACTTAGCTTTTGCTGAAAGCGTCCTTCTGCTTAGGTTCCGGAGGTGTGAGTGGGCTGTGTGGCTGGCTGCTTCTCCCTGAGGAAACCGCGGCGGAAGGCTAGTACCAGCCCGCTGCCGCCACTGCCGCTCCAGGAATGGTGCCTGAGGGCTCCCCGCAATTCAGGTCCGGCAACTCCTTTCCGCTTCTGAACTGTCTCTTCCTTCCCCTGCTCCTCAGTTTGTTGTCTAAGCTTGCCTTTGATGCTCAGGGCTCCCAGCTTGTCACAAATATACTCGTTTCACTTGTTTTTTCAGGTCTTTGTTGTAAAGAGGGCTCGACAGAAGCATCTGTCTATTCCGCCATCTTGGATCCGCCTCCTTTGCCCATTTTTTAATTGCATTATTTGTCATTTTGTTGTAGAGGTGTTGGAATTTCCTACAGATTTTAGAGATTAGACATTTGTTGGGCTTGTCAGAACCAAAATTTTTTCCCTAATCTGTAGGTCCTCTATTTACTCTTTTGGTAAAGTCTTTTGAGGAGCATAAGTGTTTAATTTTTTGGAGATCCCAGTTATCTAATTTCTCTTCTGGAGTTTATGTTTTGTTAGTTATGATTTGTATCCCGCTAATGCTGTGTCTTAGGGCCTTTAGCACTGATCCTTTTTTTTTCCTATGGTCTTTATAAATTTTGGTTTTATATTTAGGTCTTTGATCCATTTCATAGTTTTTGTGTATGATGTGAGGTATGGCTTCTGTTTCTTTTTTTGCAGATGGACATCCAGTTTTGCCTGCATCATTTGTTAAAGAGTCTGTCTTTTCCCCATTGATGGACTTTGGGCACTTGTTGAATATCAAGTGACTGTATGTTGATAGATTTACATCTTGGTTCTCAATTCTGTTCCATTGGTCAATGTATCTCTTGCTGTTTTGACTACCGTAGCTGTATACTAGGTTCTGAGGTCACATAGTGCGAGTCCTCCTACTTTGCTCTTCTTCAATAGAGGTTTATTTATCCAGGGTCTCTTCTCTTTCCATATAAAGTTAATGATTAGTTTTTCCATCTCTTTAAAGAATGGGATTGCACTGTACTTGTAGATTGCTTTGGGTAGAATTGTCATTTTCACAATGTTGAGTCTACCTATCCATGAGCGTGGTATGTTTTTCCATTTATGTAGATCTCTTTTGGTTTCTTGCAGCAGTGTTTTGTAGTTTTCTTATTACAGATCTTTTACATTCCTGGTTTAATTTACTCCTAAGTATTTTTTTTTTTTTTTTTTTAGGGGCTATTATAAACGGTATTGTTTTCTTGATTTTCTTTTTGTCATTCTCTTTATTGATGTATAGGAATCCAAATGATTTTTGTATGTTTATCTTGTATGCTGCTATTCTGCTGAATCTTTCTATTAGTTCTGGTAGTTTTCTCATGGAATCTTTTGGGTGTTCTACATATAGTATTATGTCATCCACAGATAGAGACTGTTTTACTTCTTCATTACCAATTTGGATGCCTTTTATTTCTTTTCCTTGCCTTATTGATCTAGCTAGGACTTCCAGCACAGTGTTGAATAAGAGTGGTGATAAAAGGCATTCTTGTCTTGTTCCTTTCTCAAGGGGAATGTTTTCAGCCTCCCTCCATTAAGAAGGATGTTGGCTGTTGGTTTTGTATAGATGCCCTTTATTATGTTGAGGAATTTCCCTTCTATACCTATTTTATTGAGAGTTTTTATCAGGAATGGGTGTTGGACTTTGTCAAATGCCTTTCTGCACCGATTGAGATAATCATGTGATTCTTTAATTTATTTAAGTGGTGGATTACGTTGATCGGTTTTCTAAGGTTGAACCATCCTTGCATACCTGATATGAACCCTACATGGTTGTGGAATATTATCTTTTTGATATTATGCTGAATTCTATTGGCTAGAATTTTTTTTAAGAAGTTTTGCATATATATTCATAAGAAATATTGGTCCGTTATTTTCATTTGTTGTGGTGTCTTTACCTGGTTTTGGTATTAGGTTATGCTGGCTTCATAGAATGAACTCGGAACTATCCCTTCCTTTTCTATGCTCTGAAATAATTTGAGTAGTGCTGCTGTAAGCTCTTTTCTGAATGTTTAGTAGAATTCTTGTGAAGCCATCTAGAACAGGGCTTTTTCCTTGTTGGGATTTTTTTTTATTACCTGTTCAATCTCTTCTCATGATATCGATCTGTTCACATTTTCAACATCAGTTTGTGTTAGTTGGAGTAGGTAGCATTTTTCTAGAAATTTGTCCATTTGTTCTAGGTTTTCAAATTTTTTGGAGTACAGTTTTTCATGATATTCAATTACTTGTTTTTTGTTTTTTTTTTTTACTTCAGTTGGGCCCATCGCAATGTCCCACATTTCATTTCTTATTTGGGTTATTTGCGTCCTCTCCTGTTTTTCTTTTGTCAACTTGGCCAGTGGTTTGTTGATTTTGTTTATCCTTTCAAAGAACCAACTTTTGGTTTTGTTGATTTTTTCTATTCTCTATTTCATTTATTTCTGCTCTGATCTTTATTATTCCTTCTGGAGGTACAGGCTTCTTTTGCTTTTCTCTTTCTATTAGTTCGAGTTGTGTAGCTAACGTTTTGAATTTGCCCCTATCTTTTTTGATGTATGCGTATATTGTTATAAACTGACCTCTGACCCCTGTCTTTGCTGTATTCCAAAGGTTTTTGTATGATGTGTTTTCATTCTTGTTTGATTCTGGGAATTTTTTGATTCCACCTTTGATTTCTCCTATTACCCAGTGGTTTTTAAGCAGGATGTTATTTAGTTTCCATGTATTTGATTTTTTTTTCCTTGTTCTTTCTGTTTAAATGTCTGCTTTGATGGTGTTGTGGTCAGAGAAGATACATAGTATTATCTAAGTGTTTTGGATTTTGTTGAGGGTTGCTTTGTGGCCTAAGATGTGGTCTGTTCTGGAGAACGTTCCATGTGCACTGGAAAAGAATCTGTACTTTGTAGCTGTTGAATGGGGGTTCTATATATGTCTAAGAGGTCAAATTGGCTGACTGTGGCATTTAGACCTTCTGTATCTTTGTTGAGTTTCTTTCTAGATGTTCTGTCCTTTAC
This sequence comes from Loxodonta africana, assembly GCF_030014295.1. Lineage (NCBI taxonomy): Eukaryota > Metazoa > Chordata > Mammalia > Proboscidea > Elephantidae > Loxodonta > Loxodonta africana. Next base: position 48,530,884 of record NC_087345.1, read on the forward strand.
CAAGAGCAGTGTATTAAAGTTTCCTACTATTATTGTGGAACTGTCAATTTCTGTTTTCAGTGATGTTAAAGTTTGTTTTATGTATTTCAGTGCCCTGTCCCTGGATGTTTACATATTTGTTATGGTTGTGTCTTCATGATGGATTGTCCCTTTAATCATTATATGATGCCCTTCTTTGTCTTTTATGGTGGATTTTGTTTTAAAGTCTATTTTATCTGAGATTAGTATTGCCACTCCTGCTTTTTTTTTGGTAGCTGTTTTCTTGATATGTATTTTTTTCCATTTTTGATTTTTAATAAATTTCTGTCTTTGTTTCTAAAGAGTGTTTCTTGTAGGCAGCATATTGATGGATCCTTTTTTTTTTATCCATTTTGTCACTCTCTGTCTCTTTAGGGGTACATTTAGGCTGTTTACATTCAGTGTAATATTGATAGGTGTGAGTTTATTCCTGTCATTTTGGAGTGTTTTTGTGTGTGTGTGTGTGTGTGTGTGTGTGTGTGTGATGCTGATGTTTTCTTTGTTTCTCTTACTCTCCGGTGCTGAATTCCTTTTGTTTGTATTTTTTTGTTTGTTTCATTTTTCTAGATTTGTGTTACGTAAGACTTTGTTTTTCTTCTTTATTTTGATGAGTAGGTTTGTTAATTTTCTTTGTGGTTACCTTGAAGTTTACCCTTATCTTCCTAAGTTTGAACCAGTCTTTTATTACTTGGTATCACCTCGCCTTCATCTCTATTAGAAAGCTCTATACCTACACCATTTATTCTCTTTTTTATTGTTCTGATGTTGTTGTCATTTTCAAATTAACCTCCCTGGTTCCCTGTTGTAAATCTTTTAGTTTTGATTAATCCTTGAGAGTTCATTACCTAGGCCGGTATCTGGCCGATGTGATCTTGTGTCCTAGAATCAGGTTGTTATCTGATGTTGTTTGTTCTCTAACCAAAGGACTCCCTCTTATAATTCTTGTAAGTTTGGTTTGGTTTTTACTTATTCTCTTAATTTTTGTTTATCTGGAAATTTCCTAATTTCACCCTCATGTTTCAGCAAGGGTTTTGCAGGATATTTTATGCTTGGTTGGCAATTTATTTTCCTTCAAGATTTTGTATATGTCATCCCATTGCCTTCTTGCCTGCTTGGTTTTGCCAAATAATCACAGCTTAGTCTTATTGTTTCCCCTCTATATGTGACTTTTCACTTTTCTCAAGCTGCTCTCAGGATTCTTTCTTTGTCTTTGGTTTTAGCGAGTGTGATTATGATTTGCCTTGGTGGTATTCTTTTGGGATTTATCCTGTATGGGGTTCGTTGAACTTCTTCGATGGTCAGCTTTTCATCTTTCATGATATTAGGGAAGTCTTCTGTCAGCAATTCTTCAATGGTCCTCTCTGTGTTTTCTGTTTTCTCCCCCTGTTCTGGAACTCCAATCACTCATAAATTTTTGCTTTTCATTGTATTCCACTTCATTTTCTGGGGTTCTTCATTTTTCTTCATTCTTTTCTCTGATTTTTCCTCAAGGTGGTAGCCAAGTACTTGCCTTCATTTTCTCTGACTCTGTCTTCTATTGTTTCAAACCTGATCCTCAGAGCTTCTATGACACTGTCCATTTCTGAAATTTTGTTGTTTAACTTTTGGATTTCTAGTCATGAATTTATTTTGACACTTTTTTACTATGTTATTTTCCTGAATTCTTCCATTGTGTTGTCTGTCTTTTCTTTGATTTTTGTCTGTTTTTTCTATGATTTTGTCTATCTTTTCCACATTTTTGTCTGCTTTTCCTTCAACTCTTAGATAGCTCTGACTAATATAGAGATTTGGATCTCCTATCAGGTAGTTCCAGTGCTTTTTTTTCTACTGGAATATCATCTGTGGTTTTATTTTGGATGCCTACTGGAACCATCCTGTCTTGTTTTTGTGTGTGTGTGTGTTTTCATATTGTCTGCTCTCTTCAGAACATTCAGTAGTTATTGTCTTCATTTATTGACTGTAGGTTTGCTTGTTTTGTCCTAATTTTTGTTTTATTTGGCTATGTCTTGAGCAGGCAAGCTGGGTGTTCTTTATTGTTTGCTCATATGTAAGCCTGATACTTCTCACCACCTTGTCCAATAGGCAGGGCCAGTCGCTCAGCTATGGTGCAGGAGGGCAAACCCAGAGGAAGGGGAGGGGCCGAGATGGGTAATTTGTGGCATATACTGGGGCAAACAGAGTGGGGCCAAGGGTCAGTGCAGGGCAGCTTCCGATAGACCATGCCTGTGCTGCTCTGGGGTGTGATGCTCAGTGCGTAGTGCAGATAGGCAGGGAGAAGGTTGTGATGTGTGGTGCTAAGTTGATGTGGGAAAGAAGAGAGAGAAACAGGAGCCAAAAAAAAAAAAAAAAAAGGCTGTGGTAGCCTGCCATTGGAGTAGTAAAGACCAGGAAAAGCTGTGTGCCAGTAGCTTTCTAGCCAGGTGGTGAGGTAAAGCCCATCAAGAAGGGACAGATGTGGCACAGACAGCTAGATGGGCAGGAGGAAGGAAAAGAAGGAAGGGAGGGAGGGAGAGATATAACAAAGCAGATTTAAAAAAAGGAGAAGAGAGAAAGACACATGAGGCTAGGTGGTCAGGACAAATGAATAGAAGGAATGTAGAGAGAGACAAGAAACTAAGAAAGAAAAAAAAAAGGAAGAAGAAAGAAAAAAATGCCCTGAGGGAGCCCACTGGAAGTGGGTCCCCAGCCCAGCAGCACTGTATAGCCCATCCAGAAAGAGCAGAGGTGGTATGTGGCACCAAGTATTCAGGAGAAGGGTAAGGAAGGAAGGTAGAGGGAGACAAGAAAATGAGAAAAGAAATGAAGAGAGAAAGAAAAAAAGAAAAAGAAATGTCCCAAAGGAGTTCACTGGTGTGGTAGCAAGGACCAGGGAAGTGGTTCCCTGGCAGTGCAGCACTGCACAGCCCATTTAGAAGGTGCTGAGATGGAACACATCAGCAGATATTCAGGAGAAAAGAAGGAAAGGATGGTAGAGAGAGAGAAGAAATCAAACAAAGCAAAAAAAAAAAAATGCCCCAAGGGAGCCCGCTAGTGTGGTGACTCAGACTGGGGAAGTGGCTCCCCAGAGGCACAGCATTGCACAGCCCATCTAGAAGGAGCAGAGATGGCACATGGTGCCAGGTGTTCAGGAGAAACAAAAGGAAAGAAGCTAGAGAGAGACACGAAATCAAGAAAAGAAAAAAAAAAAAATTAATCCCCAAGGGAGCCGCTGGCTTGGTGGTGCAAACTGGTGAAGTGTCTCCCAAGCTATGTGGCACTGTACAACTCATCTGGAAGGGGCAGAGATGACACACAGCACCAGGTTTTCAGGAGACAGTAAAAGAAGGAAAGTATAGAGAGATAAGAAACCGAGAAATGAGGAAAAACAAAAAGAAAATGCTCACAGGGTTCCCACTGACGTGGCAGCACGGACTGGGGAAGTGGTTCCCCAGCTGAGTGGCACTTCAGAACCTGTCAAGAAGGAGTGGAGATGGCATTTGGAGCCAAGTGTTGGAGAGAATGGAAGGGAAGTAGGTGAGAGAGAGAGAGAAGAAACCAAAAGAAGCCAAAAAAAGCAACAACGGCAACAAAAAAATGTCACTGAAGGAGCAGGCTGATGTGGGCAGGGCAAATCCAAGTGGCAAGGGGCCAGTGCCTCCCTGGCTGAGTGACCATGGCCCACTGGGAAACAGAAGAGGCTGAGCAGGGGGAAGAAGGGTGGGAAAGCATGTATCGCTGGTTACCGGGTGCTTTGTCTCCTGATGGGATCTCCTTGAAGCTGTCTTCCTATACTCCTTCTTGGCCATTCTCAGGGACTGAGGAGTCCAAGGTGGCAAACCTGTGCCACGTTAGCTGATAGGGGACCTCACTCCGTAGCTCTCCATGTTCTCTGATCTCTATCAGTTTTTTATTCCATTCGGTGCTTGGTTTAGTTCTTTATCTCTTCATTTGACTTTGATACTTAGGGTTCCAGGATTGATGTTTATCTCCATTTTATTTAGTTTTTTGGGTCTTTGCTGCAGAGGGACAGAGTGATGCTTCTGTCTATAGCATCATGTTGACTCCACCTCACACATCGTTTGATTTGGGGGTAGATTGTGCATCCCAGTAAAATGAAATCCTTGACAACTTCAATATTTTATCCGTTCATTGTGATATTGCGTATTGGTCCAGTTGTGAGGATTTTTGTTTTCTTTATGTTGAGGTATAATCCATACTGAAAACTGGAGTCCTTGATCTTTATCAGTAAGTGCTTTAAGTCCTCTTCACTTTCATCAGGTAAGGTTATGTTTTCCACATATCCCAGGCCATTGATGAGTATCTTCCTCCAGTCCTGATGCTGCACTCTTCTTCATATAGTCCAGCTTCTTGGATGATTTACTCAGCATACAGATGGATTAAGTATGGTGAAAGGACTACAGCCTTGGAAACCCTATAAGGAAGTTCTACACTGCCCTGTGGTGTTGCTATAAGTCGAAATCGACTCTGTGGTGATTGGTTTTTTTTTTTATATGTACAACTTAGAGATGTGGGGTCACATTTAGCCCAGCATCCTCAATACTTACTCTGTACCAGAAGAGAATATGTATAAATATAAATGGGAAACAATGTTTTTTTTATTTGTTTTGTTTTTTAAGACATATCAGTACCAGATAATCTGTTTTATAATATTTTATTCTTTTTGTCTAAAATTATTGTTCATATTGACTTTAAGATACAAATTTTGTTTTCTGAGTTTCTGAGATTTTCTAGTTAAGAAAGAGATACAAGTTCTTATTATTCGGTAGGTGCTCTGCTTCTTCCCAGGTGTTACCAAAAGGCCATTGGAAAGTTGCTGTTGTTTCTCATTTGATTATTCATTAAAGGACAATGGTCATTTTATTTAAATAACCTTTTTAAAAGAGTATTGCATCTGATATATTTGATATCACAGGTGTTCTTGCTAAACTTTATCTCATTCTATACCAATAAGATAAGAGGGCTTGTTAGTAGTCTAAAACAAACTCATCTGGCTCTGTTTGTTGTTGTTGTTGTTGTTATTCGGTTTCAGAAGGTAGGATAAAAAGCTGAGGAATCAGTGACTTATTATAAAAGATCAAGAGTATTTAGCTTTGTGTTGAAATTGGTAAGCATGTGCCTCAGGAAGATAAACAGTTCTCATGTCAAAGAGATAAGTGTGCTCAGCTCCTGATAGCCTGGGAGCAAGTGTAGATTGACATGATCTAGCACGCCACTGCCATTCAGTGGTTTCTTGGAGTGCCCTGGTGGGAAACACTTCCAACTGTTCTGAGATAATAGTTCTAGAAAAGAGTCAGGAGCTACTTTCATTTTAGCAAAAAGTTGTGTAATAAAGGTCTTCAAGAAAAGACTGGGAAAATGAAGCTCCCAGGAAAAATAAAAGTATATTGCCAGCACCTAAGCAAAAAGCTCTAATGTTTTGTATATATCTGGAAGTTTTAGCGTGAGTGAGGAGTTAAGGACTGACACTTATGATGAGCAAAGAAGACTAAGCAGTATGTAAAGTATGGAGGGTAGACCACTTCTGCCCACATAAGCTTCAACGTGATAAGGAGGCATGCTGTTCTAAGAGGTAGGGTTCCTGCAAAGACTTAACTTCTCTTGTTGTTAATTGTTGAATTGGCTCCTCAGTTATGGTGATATCATGTATAACCTAAAAAATGCTGCCCAGTCCTGTGCCATCCCCATGATCTGTAGCTGATCAGACTGTTGTGGTCCATAGAGTTTTCATTTGTTGATTTTCAGAAGTAAATCACCAGGCTTTTCCTCCTAGTCTGTGTTAGTCAGGAAGATCCACTGAAATCCATTCACCATCATAGCAACATGCAAGCCTCCACTGACAGGTGGTGGCTGCGCATGAGGTGTATAACCTGGGAATTGAACCTGGGTCTCACATATAGAAGGTGAGAATTCTATGATTGAATCACTCCTTTAGCCACTGTAAATGATAAGATAGGGGGGAAAAAACAGATTAGAAATTGAACTTTTAGGGAAAGGAATTGCCAGTTTCATGTCACGTGATTCAACTAATGCTACCAAGTGTTGTTGTTGTGTAATTGTTAGGTGCCATCGAGTTGGTTCCAACTCATAGTGACCCTATCCACAACAGAATGAAACACTACCCGGTCCTGAGCCATCCTTACAATCATTGTTATGCTTGAGCTCATTGTTGCAGCCACTGTGTCAATCCACCTTGTTGAAGGTCTTCCTCTTTTCCGCTGACCCTGTACTCTGCCAAGCATGATGTCCTTCTCCAGGGACTCATCCCTCCTGGCAACATGTCCAAAGTATGTACGACACAGTCTCACCATCCTTGCTTCTAAGGAGCATTCTGGTTGTACTTCCTCCAAGACAGATTTGTTCGCTGTTTTGGCAGTCTGTGGTATATTCAATATTGTTAGCCAACACCACAATTCAAAGGCGTCAATTCTTCTTCAGTCTTCCTTGTTCATTGTCCAGTTTCACATGCATATGACGCAACTGAAAATACCGTGGCTTGGGTCAGGCGCACCTTAGTCTTCAGGGTGACATCTTTGCTCTTCAACACTTTAAAGAGGTCCTTTGCAGTGGATTTACCCAATGCAACGCGTCTTTTGATTTCTTGACGGCTGCTTCCATGGGTGTTGATTGTGGATCCAAGTAAAATGAAATCCTTGAAACTTCAATCTTTTCTCTGTTTATCATGATGGTGCTCACTGGTCCAGTTGTGAGGATTTTTGTTTTCCTTATGTTGAGGTGTAATCCATACTGAAGGCTGTGGTCTTTGATCTTCATTAGTAAGTGCTTCAAGTCCTCTTCACTTTCAGCAAGCAAGGTTGTGTCATGTGCATAACGCAAGTTGTTAATGAGTCTTCCTCCAATCCTGATGCCCCATTCTTCTTCATAAAGTCCAGCTTCTCTGATTATTTGCTCAGCATAGCGATTGAATAGGTATTTTGCAAAGAAGAAGTCATTGGCCTTGCAAAATTCTATCATTCTATCTCCGGCATTGTTTCTATCACCAAGGCCATATTTTCCAACTACTGATCCTTCTTCTTTGTTTCCAACTTTCGCATTCCAATCGTCAGTAATTATCAAAGCATCTTGATTGCATGTTCCATCAATTTCAGACTGTAGCAGCTGATAAAAATCTTCTATTTCTTCATCTTTGGCCCTAGTGGTTGGTGTGTAAATTTGAATAATAGTCGTATTAACTGGTCTCCCTTGCAGGCATATGGATATTATCCTATCACTGACAGTCTTGTGCTTCAGGATAGGTCTCAAAATGTTCTTTTTGATGATGAATGTAACACCACTCCTCTTCGAGTTGTCATTCCCAGCACAGTAGACTATATGATTGTCTGTTTCAAAATGGCCAATAGCAGTCCATTTCAGCACACTAATGCCCGGGATATCGATGTTTTTGCATTCCATTTCACTTTTGACGATTTTCAATTTTCCTAGATTCATACTTCGTACATTCTAGGTTCCAATTATTAATGGATGTTTGCAGCTGTTTCTTCTCATTTTGAGTTGTGCCACATCAGCAAATGAATGTCCTGAAAGGTTTACTCCATCCACATCATTAAGGTCGACTCTACTTTGAGGAGGCAGCTCTTCCCCAGTCATCTTTTAAGTGCCTTCCAACCTGGGGGCTCATCTTCCAGCACTATATCGGACAATGTTCTGCTGCTATTCATAAGGTTTTCACTGGATAATGCTTTTCAGAAGTAGATTGCCGGGTCCTTCTTCCTAGTCTGTCTTAGTCTGGAAACTCAGCTGAAACCTGTCCTCCATGGGTGACCCTGCTGGTATCTGAATACTGGTGGCATAGTTTCCAGCATCACAGCAACACACAAGCCCCCACAGTACGACACACTGACAGACATGTGGGGGAGGTTTATCCTTAGCTGCTCTTAAAATTCTCTATCTTTGGTTTTGGCAAGTTTGAGTATGATATGTCTTGGTGATCTCTTTTAACGTCTATCTTATGTGGAGTTCAATGAGCATCTTGAATAGATACCTTCTCATTTTTCACAATATCAGGGAAATTTTCTGCCAACAAATCTTCAACAATTCTCTCTGTATTTTCTGTTATCCCTCCCTGTTCTGGCACTCCAATCACTTATAGGTTATTTCTCTTGATAGAGTCCCACATGATTCTTAAGCTTTCTTCATTTTTTAAAATTCTTTTATCTGATTTTTCTTCTAATATATTCGTGCCAAGTGATTTATCTTCAAGTTCAGAAATTCTAGCTTCTACTTGCTCAATTCTGCTCCTCTGACTTTCTATTGAGTAGCCTACTTCTGTAATTTTATTGTTAATCTTCTGAATTTCTGATTGCTGTCTATGGATTTTTCCAGCTTATTAAACTTTTCAATATGTTCCTGAATAATCTTTTTAATTTCTTCAATTGCTTTATCTGTGTGTTCCTTGGCTTGTTCTGTGTATTGCTTCATTTCCTTCCTGATGTCTATAAGGGTTCTGTATATTAATCTTTTGTATTCTGACTCTGGTAATTCCAGGAATGCACTTTCATCTGGAACTTCGCTGTATTCTTTGTTTTGAGAACTTGTTGAGACGATCGGGGTCTGTTTCTTTATGTGACTTGATATTGACTGTTGTCTCTGAGCCATCTATAAGTGATCGTATTATTTTATGCTTGCTTACTGTGTCATAGCTTCTTGCTTTGTTTTGTTTTGATGTGCCCAAATGGGTTGCTTGAGTGGGCTCAATTGGTTATTTTCACCTTTGGAGCTCTGACCTCCTGTCTGCAGATGGCTAGAGCTGTTATCAGGTATATCAGTCTAGGAGTCCATTCACTTGTCTTGTATGAATTCAGCTCAGGTTTCCAGGTAGCTGATATCAAGTGTGTGGTACAGGCTCTGTCCTACACTCTTAGAGGGGCAGAGGTGATTGGTGTATGTACTGGTATCTGCTTGCAGCAGGGGGTCATGCTCTAAACAAGGCAGGGGGCTGAGAACTGACCCCCAAGTGTCTCTGAGGAAAGCACGTTCCTGTTCCCTAAAGTGAGCAGGTGGGTGGGCTCTGCAGACAGACCATGGGCACCCAAGGTTTTTGGTTATAAGGAATGGAAGATAACAGTTATACTTTGACCCCTTTCACAGGTGGCTGGGTGATCTGAGTGGAGCTACCGGTTCTTAGGCCCCTGATGTGGGTAGGTGAGGAACATGTCTAATAAGCCAAGCAATGCTAAAATCAAACACCCACCTCTCCTTCGTACAGCTGAAATGGTTGGCATCTGCCAACAAGGGCCTATTCTCCTGAAATAGGCCCATACAGGTCCATGCAGAGGGAAAAGGTGCTCAAAGTCCACAGACCATTTATGCCTGGACAGGAACCACTTCTGTCCTGAGCTCTTCTGGTTAGTGGAGCTGGCAAATTATCTTTTTCCCCAGTTGCAAATTTTTTCCTTCTCCAAGCTCAGGAGGATGGCTCTAGGTGCTCAGCAGTGCCTATCTCAGGCCCAGCGAATTCAGTCACTGAAGCCAGCTTGGGGGAAGGGTGGCGAGACGTGGTAAAAGATACACATGTACTTAGCTTTTGCCGAAAGCCCCGTTCTTCTCAGGTTCCGGAGGTGTGAGTAGGCTGTGTGGCTGGCTTTTCTCCCTGAGGAAACTGCAGCCAAATGCTATTACCAGCCCCCCGCCGCTGCTTTGGGAATGGTCCCTGAGCGCTCCCTGCGATTCAGGTCCAGTGACTCCTCTCCGTTCCTGAACGGTCTTTCCTCCCCCTGCCCCTCAGTTCATTTTCTAAGCTTGCCTTTGATGCTCAGAGCTCCTAGCTTGTCATAAATATACTCATTTCACTTTTTTTTTTTAGGTCTTTGTTGTAAAGGGGGTTCGCTGGAAGCATCTGTCTATTCTGCCATCTTGGCTCCTCCTCCCATTGTTTCTTATTTGAAAAATACATCTATAAAATTTTTTTGAAGAAAAATTTTGATGTTGTCATTAAATTCCAGCTTTACAATCTAGCATTCTATGGTCCTGTTCCCGTTGCCTTCAAGTTAAGTCTAACTAGTTTGTGCCCTGTAGGATGGAGTAGAACTACCCCATGGGGTTTCCAAGGAGCGGCTGGTGGATTCAAACTGCTTACCTTTTTGGTTAGCAGCAGTAGCATGACATAGCTCTCCACCACTGGGCCACCAGCATTCTATTGTAGAAGAGGTCAAATAAGTATTTATTAAAAGCCTTCAAAGTGGCAAGAACTGTTCTAGCCAATGAAGACTTAGCACTGAACAAGACAGAGAAGGCCCTGTTCTCCTAAATGTTACATTCTAAGGAGGAATAAGCTAATAAACAAACAACATAATTTTAGAGTATGAAAAATGCTATGAAGGAAATAAAGTAGAAATTAACAAAATAGTGTGAAATGAATCAAAAGTACAAAAATATACGGCTACTTGAGATAGTCTGTTTTAATTAACTTTTTTATTAATAATTAGATATGCTAACAGAGATAAGCATCTATCATTTCTAATTTCTAAGTCTCTATGACCAGGCAATGTTTCGTTTTGTTACACATAAGGTAACCATGAGTCAGACCCAATTCAACAGCAACTAACAAACAACTGAGAGATAAATTTATTTCTCTCTAATGCCTATGTTTTTATATATACATATGTATAATAGTTGTTCTTACACGTTGTTGAAACTTTCCTAGCCAAATTAGAATAGCAGGTAGTACAATTTTAGTACACTATTAAGTTGAGAGATGGCAAAATGAAAAAAAAAAAAACAAAGAAAACAAAAAAAACCCTCCATGCAATTATGGGGTATGAGTTTGAAGCACAGAGTGAAGCACCAGACTAAAGGCCATTCATGTAATGTTTTGGAAACCCATGAAGCTCATTACATTTCATGTATCATTAGTGAAAAATTGGCAATATACAGTAAGGTTTTTAATGCAGAGAAATAAAAATTACAGGAGAGTAGATGATTCAAAAGATCATGAGTGAACGCTTCCAAGCTGAGTCAAATTTTAATTCCAGTTCTTTGGGGAAAAATATTATTACAAGAAACAACTGTTTGGAAATAAAGCAGTAAAGTGTCCTTGGTTTAGCAGCTAATAGATTGTAATCTATATTTTGAAACCAACTGTAATACTTGCTTCATTCTTTTAAAAGACCATCAAAGGTAAATTTCCAAAAAAAAAAAAAAAATTCATTGATAATGTTCATGATGTCACCATGAGGATAAGGTGCACCTGACCCAAGCTGTGGTATTTTCTATTTCCTCATATGCAAGTGAAAGCCAGAAAATGAGTAAGAAAGACTGAAGAAGAATTGATTCTTTTGGACTATGGTGTTGACGAAGAATATTAAATATACCATGGACTGTCAGAAGAATGAAAAAATCTGTCTTAGAAGAAGTATAGCCAGGATGCTCCTTAGAAGTGAGAAGGATGAGACTTCGTCTCATGAACTTTGGACATGTTATCAGGAGGCACCAGTTCCTGGAGAAAGACATCGTGCTTAGTAGAGTGTCAGCGAAAAAGAGGAAGATCCTCAGTGAGGTGGATTGACATGGCGGCTGAAACAATGGACTTAAACATAGCATCAATTGTGAGAATGGCGCTGTACTGGATAGTGTTTTTATTCTGTTGTACAGAGGGTTGCTATGAGTAGGAACCTACCTGATGGCACCTTAAAACAATGTTCATGAAAGGAATGGAGATTATTAATAGTGGTTTTTCCTTCTAATAAATCCAGAGATATTACTGTATAAAGCAATAATAATAGTAATTTGCCCCCCAATGTTTTAACAGATTTACATTTACAGATGAGGGACAAAATTTCATTTGTCAAAATCCATGAAGATACTTGGAACTCAATACAGATCTGACTTTCAATCTAGTGACATTGTCTTTGAAAGGACATTGTATTCTCAAGTTAGCATTTGTTTTAAATTATTTATAAAATGCATTATTGTTTGTTAGACTCATTTGACAAAAGAAAACGTATAAAAAATTTAACTTTGAAATCATGGCCACTCTATTTATTTATTATTTTTACAAAATTACCTACTTCCATGAAAAAACACCAAAAATACTTATCACAGTGAAGGAAATACAAATCTGGCTTTAGGTTGCTATACATAGAGTTTTTAATTATTGTTTTGTGTTGTTCCATAATCTGCTAGCCCTACTCATCTCCTGCCCACCATCGCTTTCCAAATAAAGATAATAGCATTAACTTTCTTGAACTGGCCCTAATCAATTTAAAAGCTGTTATCAGTTGGTTAAGCACTCAGCTGTTAACCGAAAAGTCTGTGATTAGAACCCACCAGCTGCTCGGTGGAATAAAAGACCTGGAGTTCTGCCTCCACAAAGATTACAGCCTAGGAAGTCCTATGGGGAAGTTCTACTCTGTTACATAGGGTCACTATGAGACAGAATCGACTTAATGGCACACAACAACAATGTTCTGTTCTGTGCTTTACTGCCATCCATGTTTCTCAAACTGGCCCTTTAATGTTAGATGAGCAGACACTGAACCAAACAGTAATTTTCAAGAGACATCATCACTGGTGAACAGGACATTTGAAAGTAGACTTTTTTTAAATGAAATCCTCAACCCTAAGAGTAACATGTAGCAAATGCCTTTGAAGGATCTAAGGCTATATTCATTGTTTCAAGATGCTAGGATGGTTTTCCTAGGCTTTTTGTCCCTGAGTCACTGTTGTCACTTAAGTCCTGGCTGAAACTCACCATAACAAATTGACGTGATGATAATAGAGCTTTCTCAAGATTAACTGAAAGAATATACAGCAAGAATTGGAGAAGGGATAAATTCCCGGGTGAGGGCTAGGTGAAGGCTGTTAAGATAATTCACTATAATGTACATAAAATTTGGTAATAATGTTCAAGGCAAAGAAATGGGAAAGAAGCAGCAAATTTGAAAGACCTTTTAAATGTCCTAATAAAAGCTTCTGGAAACTGATTGGATAGTCCCTAGCTCAAAAACTAAAAAATGTTCTTGTGTTTGGCACATTGTAAATAATTGCCCAATTTGCCGAACTTCCTGCCTGATATCACATGACTCACATTAAGAATCCACCACCCCAGTCAGACTCATATCCTCACCACCTCTCTTCACTTACCTTAGCAATCACTGCCATGCTAAATGTACGTTTGTTTCTGTAACAGAGTATAATAGAGCTGTTTTTACTTAGTCTTCCGTGTGCAAATCATACCTCCTCCACAACTGTGTACCCAACAAATACACTGATCTCTCTCTTTTTTGAAGGCAAAGAGCAAATAAAGTCTGTATTGAAATATGTACTGATTTGGCAGTGATACTATCATTCTCCAAATGTCCTTGACAAAACACTCTTCTTCTTTATTTGCTCTCTGTCACAAATTTCTGCCTTTTGTTCCCAAAAAATCTCCAATTTATTCTTTTTATTTAATCATTCTGCTCTCCTCTTTGTCTGAGGTCTAGTTACCTCACATCTAAATGACTATAAGAACAAAATAGCAGAATTCAATACTCTTAAAATAAAAAAGGGCTGTCATTTATTGAACATCACCATGTGTCACCCTCTGGACATCATCCCATTAAATCCTCATAACAAGTCTGAAAGGTCAGTATTATTATCCCCATGGATGGATGATCCCATTAACATTGAGTAGATTCCGACTCATAGTGATCCTATAGATCAGAGTAGAAATGCCCCAGAGGGTTTCTTAGGCTGTAAGTCTTTGTGGAAGCAGGTTGCCACCTACCTCTCCCAAAAATCTGCTGGTGGATTCAAACCATTGACCTTTTGATTAGTAGCTGAGCACTTAATCCCTGCACCAATTCTATGGATGGATAAAAATGCCTGAATTCTTCCCATTGCTAGTTGAGAAAAGTGGAGTGTAAATTTAAAGTCTAAACTATAAATCTGTGCTGTTTATATTAAATCAAAAATCACCTGACCCCTTTTAAAAGTGTCTTGAACATCACTCTCAAGTAAAATTGTAGCAATTCTTACTTTCATTATGAAACGAAAAAAAAAAAAAAAAAACAGCAACAACAAAAAGTTAAACCAACCATTGTATAATAACATTTTATTTGGATAAACCTAAGCTATTGTACATAGGGTCACTGTGAGTTGGAACCGACTCAACGGTACATAACAGCAACGTACAAATATATCTCTCATGCTCAAAAATCTACATCTCCCTTTCCTCATATCAATTCCAATTTATTGGGCTTATTTTTAAACCTCTATGTTATGGATTAAATTTTGTCACCCCAAAATATGAGTTGGAATCCTAACTTCTATACCTGTGGAAAACAAAAAAGAATTGGCACATTTATCTTATAGTGTTGGAGAAGAATATTGAATATACCATGGCCTGCCAAAAGAAAGAACAAATCTCTCTTGGAGGAAGTACAGTCAGAATGGTCCTTAGAAGTGAGGGTGGCAAGACTGTCTCAAGTGCTTTGGACATGTTATCAGGAGGGTGAAATCCCTGGAGAAGGACATCGTGCTTGGTAAAGCAGAGAGTCAGCAAAAAAGAGGAAGACCGTCAGCAAGATGGATTGACATAGTGTCTGCAACAACAGGCTCAAACATAGCAATGATTGTGAGAATGGCAAAGGATCATGCAACGTTTCCTTCTTATTATACATAGCGTTCATATAACTCAGAGTAGACTCCATGGCATGCCTGTGTATGTAATTTCCTTTGGGAATAGGGTTTCCTTTGTTGTGTTAATGAGGTCATACCTCATTACGGTGTGTCCTAAACCTAATCACTTTGGCATTAATAAAGGAACAGATTAGACACAGAAGCAAGGGATGACAAAAGGGGAGAAGATAGATGCCACCTGAGGATTGCTAAGAAACCAAGGAACTCTGGGAGACTATGATCTTTCCCCAGAGCCAGTGCCCTGAATTTAGACTTCTAGTCTCCTGAACTGTGAGAAAATAAATATTTGTGGTATTTCTGTTACAGCAGCACTGGAAAACTAAGACATTCTATATAATGTTTAATATCCTATGTGTTCATATACTCATTCATTTCCATTTCAGTCAATCACCCATTCATTCTTTTTAGAAAAGTATTGCCTACTCATGTACCTGGTGTTGTACAAGGTACCCATTACTCCATTGCCATCAAGCCACTTCTGACTCATAGTGATCCTATCGGACGGAGTGGAGCTGCCACATACGGTTTCCAGTGCTGTAAATCTTTACATAAGGGAGCAGATTGACACATCTTTCTCCTGTAGAGGGGCTGGTGGGTTCAAATAGCTGACATTTCTGTTAACAGCCGAGCACTTAACTACTGTACTGTCAGGGCTCCTGTACAAGGCACCAAAAAAAAAAAAAAAAAAAAACTAAACCCGTTGCTATTGAGTCAATTCCAACTCATAGCGACCCTATAGGAAACTGATAGGGTTTCCGAGGAGTGGTTGGTGGATCCAAACTGCTGACGTTTTGGTTAGCAGCCGAACTCTTAGCTGCGTCACTACTGTACAAGGCACAGATACCTTCATAAATGTTCCACCCTCCAGGTGTTTATTCTCCCTCAGGAATCCAGTTCTACACACTGTCTCCTTTTGATGTGCCTATTTTATCATTGCTGTATTTGCTCATGTAAACTCCTTCCAAAAATTTTTTTTTCATCCTTTAAACAATTAATTGTGCTTATGGTTGCCCTCATCCTACACAGATTTAAACTGTTCTTTATTAGATAAGAGAGATTTCTTTTTCTCCCTAGCTTTATTATAAACCCAGGGAGGACGTATCTCTCCTTTTTTTTTTTACATTTCTATCAATAATGTTGGAAACCCTGGTGGTGTAGTGACCAAAAGGTCAGCAGTTTGAATCCCCCAGGTGCTCCTTGGAAACCCTGTGGGGGCAGCTCTACTCTTTTAGTGTCGCTATGAGTCAGAATTGACTCGACGGCAATGGGTTTGGTTTTTTTTTTGGTGGGGGGGAGGCGATCAATAATGTGTAAACCTTTGTGGTAGAGTGGTTAAGAGCTATGGTTGCTAGCCAAAAAGTGGGCAGTTCGAGTTAACCAGGCAGTCCTTGGAAACCCTATGGGGCAGTTGTACTTTGTCCTACAGGGTCGCTATGAGTCAAAATCTACTTGACTGCAATGGGTTTGGTTTTGGTTTACCAATAATGTAGCATAACACTGGTGTCGGAGGCTGAATAAAATGTCTAGGTCCTAATCCCTGGAACCTGTACTTGTTAACCAAATACAGCAAAGGGGGCTTTGAAGGTGTGAATAAATTAAATATCTTGAGATGGGAAGATTTTCCTGGATTTTTGAGGGTGAGCCCTAAATGTAATCATAAATGTCCTTATAAGAGGAAGAGAAGGCAAGATACGACTACAAGTGAAAGGAGGAGAAGGTGATGTGAACACGGAGTTAGAGATCAGGGTGAAACGGCCAGGAGCCAAAGATTGCCGGCGGTCTCTAGAAATGGAACAAGCGAGGTATAGATTCTCCCTTGGAGCCTGGAGAAGGAACTAGACCTGTTGACATCTTGATTTTAGCTCCTCAAGGCTGATTTTGAACTTCTGACCGCAAGAACTACAAAAGAATAATTTTTGTTGCTTTAAGCTACTAAATTTGTTACACAACAACAGAAAACTAATACAACTGGGTGTTTTTTTTTCACTAATTAGTTACTTGACCTTTGGACTTTTGGCTGGAGTAAGGGCAATAAGCCATATTCCTAGCACCCCAAAATAACATAAAGTCTTCACTATCTACCTGTTCGACTTGTAACAAAAAGAATATATTTAAAATGCAATATAATAGAATTTATATTAAAAACTCCATGTTTCTGTCCTGCTTGATGGTATTTACACAAGTAATGTTGCTGTTAGGTGCCATCGAGTCAATTTTTGACTTGTAATGATCTTGTATACACAACACGTATAGCAGAGTAAAATTGCCTCACAAGGTTTTCTTGGCTGTAATCATTACAGAAGCAGATTTCCAGATCTTTCTACCTAGGAGTACCTGGTTGGATCCCAACCGCCAACCTTTTGGTTAGCAGCCCAGCGCTTAGCCATTGTGCCACCAGGGCTCCTTAGACAAACAAGAGCCTCTGTTTACGATGTGTTCATTGTCATTGTTGTTGTTGTTAGGTGTCATTAAATCAGCTCAGATTACTAAACACCAAATTCTTAATATTATGCATATAGAAAAAGAGAAATAATAAGCTACATTTTGTTATTCTTTGATTAGGCAGTTTATACCTCATTCTCTAATGTTTACCTTTCTTCCTAATTTTACTTTTTTGCACAGATTAATACAAAACTTCTCTATTTATAGAAATCATTTCCTTGGAATCATGGTGTTTTAATTAATATTGCATACAACGTATATTTTGTCTTTTCTGAAAACTGAAACAACTTGTATATTCATGAATCTTTGATAAGAATATAAGGAATAAATGACCCAGTCTGAATAAAAAGTTTTTATAGAAACATACATCCCAGATATCACTTTATGATCTTGATAACCATATATAGCCACATATAGAATAAAGTTTTCTCAAGTCTGTTACTGCTTGAATTGTGTCCTCCAAAAATGTGTGTCAATTTGGCTCGGCCATGACTTCTAGTATTGTGTGGTTGGCCTCCATTTTGTGATCTGATGTAATTTTCTTACATGTTGTTAAGTTTAGGCCTCACTGCACAGTGTTTATAAAAACTCAGAAGACATGTGAAGTGTTTTATTTAGCATCTTTATATATTTTATGTGACTACCCAGCAATGATAGATTTTACTAATATAAAGTCCTTTCTTGACTTTGTAGATATTTACCCTTCATGTAGCCAGGAGGTCAGCACATCTTAATCATTAATATTTACTAAAAGTGCTACCAATGTATCGGATGCATATGTGTACACATAAAACAATGCATAGAAATATTATTCAGCATTAGCTTGCCCTAAAATTTTAACTCTCCAAAAATTGTCAGAATATGACTACCTGACATCATTAGAGAAGTCATAGGAGAAAATTTTCAGCACACATTTTATTGTTAGGTGCTCTCAAGTCAGTTCTGACTCATAGTGACCCTACATACAACAAAATGAAACACTGCCTGGTCCTGCACCATCCTCACGATCGTGTTTGAGCCCATTGTTGCAGCCACTGTGTCAATCTGTCTCATTGAGGGCCTTCTTTCCTTTGTTGACCCTCTGCTACCAAGCATGATGTCCTTCTCCACGGACTGGTCCCTCCTGATAACATGTCCAAAGGACATAGACAAAGTCTCACCATCCTCGCTTCTAAGGAGCATTCTTGCTATACTTCTTTAACCACTGTGCCACCAGGTTTCCTTTTCAGTTACTCATAGGAAAGAACAAAAACTATATGTTTTGAAATTTAAAGTTGGTATTTCCTATTTTGGAATTGTGGTAGGCAAAATTCTAAACTGTCCTCAAGATTCCTGCCCCTGGTATACAAGCCTTGCATAATGAGCAGGAAAATGAATATGATGACTTTCACTCTGATGATTAGGTTATATTATACGGCACAGTTAACCTTAACAAGGGAAGATTATTTAGGTGGGCCTGACATAATCACATGAGCATTTACATGCAGAGTTTTCTGTCTGGTTGCAGAAGTGGACATGAGTGATTCAAAAACTGAGAAGGGTTTGGTGTACTATTGCTGGCTTGAAGACGAAGAGGACCATGTGGAAAGGCTCTGAGAGAGGACTTAGATGCTGAGAGTAACAGCCAGTAATAACACAGGGATGCCAGTTCTACAACCACAAGGAACTGGATTCTGCCAACTACCCAAATGAACCTAGAAGCAGATTCTTCCCCAGAGCCTCCAGAGAAGAACTGAGCCTGGCTGCAACTTGATTTCAGCCTTATGATACCCTGAGAAGAGAACCCAGTCACATCTTGTGGGACTTCTGTCATATAAACTGTGAGCTAGTAAATGCAGTTTATTTTAGTGGCTAAATTTGTGGTAATTTGTTATCCAGCAATGGGAAACCAATAAAAGGGCTGTAAAGGAGGTAAAGTAGTTCATTCAGGCTTCTGCAGATTCTAAATTAATTTCAAGATTACGAAAACAGCTAATGTTCTTATATGTCCAACATGTTTTGACCTGTAAGGTCAGTGATTTTCTAATATTCTTTAAATTATCACATTATTCTATAGTAGCACACCTTTGAGAGTTATTAAATGACCTGTTTATATATTTATGGGTATCAGAAAACCGATTAATGTTCAAATACAATTCTACCAAGGAACCATTTTCTAAATTATTCATAACAGCTAGGACTAACTTTGTCGATAAAAATTCAGTGATCACAGCTATTCAATAAAGGGCCCATGTGCATAAAAAAGATGTGACCACAAAATATAATGACTGATATACTTAAGAGAGAGGCACATTAAAGTACATTCAATGTTGCCAGATGTGTAACTCTCAAACAGAAGAAAACATTGCTCAACAAACTGGACTGAATACAGAAGGGAAGACAGTTGTTTTGAAATGGGAACACTTGTGAAGCAAACTAGGAAACAACCATATTAGAGAAAGAAATTTTGAACAATGAGAAAAACTTGCCCGAAAGATTATTTTTCCCTGCTTAGAACTTCAGAGATCTGCAAAACATCCTACTCCAATATACATACTTCTCACTTATTGATTATCTTGTTATCCAACATTTTCCATTTATGACAATAGCAAAAAATCTACTATCAAACTATATTAGCCTTAACGATGTACATCCAGCAGTAACAAATGCCGAGGTATGAGACAAGAGTAACACTGGCTATGATGGTTAAGGCTATGTGTCAACTTGGCTGGGCCATGATTGTCAGTGGTTTGGCAGTTATGTAATGACATAATTTGGCACTTATATAATGATACAGTCATCCTCCATTATGTAATCTAATGTGGGCATCCTCCATTTTTGTATAACACCAGCTTTCTTATAATGATCTGGTCTTTGGAACCTAACCATACCCATAAGTGAGGAGTGGGTGTAGTCACAGAAGCTGTATTTGCATTTGAAAATTTGCCTGCAATCCCTACCCTGCAAAGAATTAAGCAACAATAATTAGAAGCAAAAACTGAAAATGCAATTGAAATAATAGGCCCTAAAATCTGGAAAATTGTAAACAAAATCCTATTCTTCAAGCAGCTGTTTTAGGGAGAAAGCACATATGAAATATGCAGAGAGCATATTGGCTTTGGATCTGTAAAAGACAACTAATGAGATAGTACAGGTTGGAGATGTTGAACCAAGATGAAGAAAAATTATCAGGATAAATTAAGAGTTTTACCAGGTGTGAAAGATAAAAATAGATCTCTAAACCACCAAAAATTATTTACGATTTTTTAAATTGCCATTTATATAGACTATATATGGCTGGTTTCATAGTCTACTTTTCCTTTATCTCAGCTCTTTTTTAAGAGCAGTATTTAAGATAGATGGAAACCCTGGTGGAGTAACGATTAAGTGCTATGGCTGCTAACCCAAAGATGGGTAGGTTGAATCCACCAGGCACCCCTTTGGAACTCTATGGGGGCAGTTCTACCCTGTTCTATAGGGTCGCTATGAGTGGGAATCGACTCGACAGCTATGTTTTTTTTTTTTTAAGACAGATAACTAGCTATATGGCCTTGGACAAATTGCTTTGCCTCTATCTGCTTCAGTTTCCTTATCTGTAAAACATTACCTAGTTTAAAGTGAGAGAAGTTAGCTCACAGGGTGTGGTGATGATTCTATGAGCTAGTACACCCACTATTCACTTATCAACATGGTTAGGTTCCAAAGACCAGTTGTTATGCAGAAATCAGCATTATGTGAAAATGAAGAATGATCACATCAGATCACAAAATGGAGGCTCACTAAATCATTACATAACTGTCAAATTACAGTGTTACATAACTGTCGAATTACAGTGTTACGTAACTGTCAAATTACATTATTACGTAATTGCCAAACCACTGAGAATCTTGGCCAGCCAAGGTGACGCATAAACTTAACCATCACAGCCAGCATTACTCTTGCCTTGCACCTCAGTGTTCATTACTGCCAGACATACATCAATAATGTGCAAAAGAGTTGGATTATAGATTTTTCACTATCGTCATAAATGCAAAATGTTGGATAACAGGATAGTCAATAGGCTTGATTGTGCTTACTTACTATTTTGTAGTGCACAATTTCACCTGGTTTTCACCACATCTAAATAAATACAATTAAGCCTGTGCATGTCCTTGGAAACTCTATGGGGCAGTTCTACTCTGCCCTATAGGGCCACTATGAGTCGGAATCGACTCGACGGCACTGGGTTTTTTTTTTTTTTTTTTTTTTTGTGCCTTGCTTATTGGGTAATCCATCCCTGAATTCTTCACACATTTCGTTCACTTCATCTTTAAAATGAATGATGGCAGTATCTACCTAATTGGGTTCAAATACATGTAAATGCTTAGCACACTGCCTGACACAGCAGGCAATCAGTGGAGCTTACCTAATAGTACCATACATGTTTTCAAATAAACATAGCAAAACTTCCTTTACAGAGAGAAAGATCCAAGAACACATGTACTTTTTAAGTTTGTCTTCATTCTACCTTGCCACAGACAGAAATTCTTCAAAGAATAGTGACTATTCCCTTTTTCTTTTCTTCACATTCTAACCACTACTTCTTTGGCTCTTTCTTCCAAAAGACACTTTTCCTCTGCTAAGTGTTTTTTAGGGATTCAGGCCTTTGTTCATGCTGTTCTTTCTGCCTGGGAAATTGTTTACTTCTTTGCAGACTGAGAAAATCTTAAAAAGGCCCAGGTCAAGTATCATCTATGCTCTGTTATCCTCACTCAGTCTTCCCTTCTTATTGCCATTCCCACTCTTTCAAAATCTGTTTATCATATTTCCATTACAGAACTGATCACATAGCAGATGGCACAGCACAGTGCCCGGGCTCTGGAATCAGCCACTTGAGTTCAAATGCTAGCTCTATCAACGACCACTTATATGGCTTTGGTCAAGTAGTTTTAAGCTTGTACATTTTATTTTTCACATATGTAAAATGACAATAATGGTAACATCTGCTTCTAAGATTGTCATGAAAATTTAATGTGATTATTTCTAAGAAGATTTTAGACTGTATGTGGTACAGAATAAGGACTTAATAAAAAATTAGCATTCATCTCTGCATTATAATTTTGTAGTTGTTTTTCATGCTTGTCTTTTCCACTAGACTGTGGAACAAATCTCATCTTCAATCTCAACATCTTTTGGATAATACTGTAGCAAGTACAGTATGAAGAAACTGACGATTTTTACCAACTTCTGCAGTCTGAAGTTGATCGAATATGCAATTAGGATACATTAATATTACTGGTGATTGGAATGCAAAAGTTGGAAACAAAGTAGAAGGGTCTGTAGTTGGAAAATATGACCTTGCTGATGAAAAAATGCTGGAGATAGAATTGTACATGATAGAATTGTGCAAGACCAACAACTCGTTCATTGCAAATATCTTTTTTCACCAACAAATGGTGACAATACATGTGGACCTCTCCAGGTGGAATACACAGGAATCAAATTGACTACATCTGTGGAAAGAGATGATAGAAAAGCTCAACATCATCAGTCAGAACAAGGCCTGGGGCTGAGTGTGGAACAGAACATCAACTGCTCATTTACATGTTTGGGCTAAAGCTGAAGAAAATTAGAACCAGTCCAAGTGAGCCAAAGTATGACCTTGGGTAGATCTCATGTGAATTTAAAGGCCATCTCAGAAATAGATTTGACACATTTAACACTAATGACCAAAAGCCAAACAAGTTGTGGGATGACATCAAGGACATCACACATGAAGAAAGCAAGAGGTCATTAAAAAGACAGGAAAGAAAGAAAAGGCCAAAATGGATGTAAGAAGAGACTCTGAAACTTGCTCTTGAATGTCCAGTAGCTAAAGAAAAAAGAAGTGATGAAGTAAAGGGCAGCTCGAGAAGACAAAGTAAAATATTATAATGACATGTGCAAAGAACTGGAATTAGAAAACCAAAAGGGAAGAACATGCTCCGCATTTCTCAAGCTGAAAGAACTAAAGAAAAACTTCAAGAGCTGAGTTGCAATATTGAAGGATTCTGTGGACAAAATATTAAATGATGCAGGAAGCATCAAAAGAACATGGAAGGAATACACAGAGTCACTATACCAAGAATTGGCCAACTTTCAACCATTTCAGCATATGCTCGGGAACCGACGGTAGTGAAAGAAGAAGTCCAAGCTGCACTGAAGGCATTGACAAAAAACAAAGCTCCAGGAATTGACAGAATACCAGTTCAGGTGTATCAATAAATGGTTGCAGTGCTGTAAGTGCTCACTCATCTATGCCAAGAAATTTGCCAGACAGGTACCTGGCCAACCAGCTGGAAGAGATTCATATTTGTGCCTATTCCCAAGAATGTTGATCCCACAGGATGTTGAAATTATCAAACAATATCATTAATATCACACACAAGTAAAATTTTTCTGAAGATCATTCAAAAGTAGCTGCAGCAGTACATCAACAGAGGACTGCCAGAAATTCAAGCCAGATTCAGAGGAGGATGTGGAACCCGAGATATCACTGCTGATGTCAGATGGATCCTGGCTGAAAGCAGAGAATGCCAGAAAAATGTTTACCTTTGTTTTATTGACTATGCAAAGGCATTCGACTGTGTGGAGCATAAAGAATTATGGATAATAATGTGAAGAATGGGAATTCCGGAACACTCAATTGTGCTCTTGAGGAATTGTACCTAGACAAAGAAGCAGTTGTTTGAACAGAACAATGGGATACTGAATGGTTTAAAATCAGGAAAGGTGTGTGTCAGGGTTGTATCATTTCACCATACCTATTCAATCTGTATGCTGAGCAAATAATGCAAGAATCTGGGCTAACTGAAGAGCAACAGTGCATCAGGACTGGAGGAGGACTCATTAATGACCTGCCTGATGCAGATGACAGAACCTTTCTTGCTGAAAGTGAAGAGGACTTGAAGCACCTACTGAGGAAGATCAAAGACCATAGCCTTCAGTATAGTTGTGCACCTTAACATAAAGAAACAAAAATCCTCACGACTGGACCAATAAGCATCATCATAATAAATGGCAAAAAGATTGAAGTTGTCAAGGATTTCATTTTACTTGGATCTACGTTCAACATCCATGGAAACAGCAGTCAAGAAATCAAAAGATGCATTGGATTGGCAAATCTGCTGCAAAAGACCTTTTTAAAGTGTCGAAAATCTTAGATATCTCCTTAAGGAGTAAGATGTGCCTAACACAAGCCATGGTGTTTTCAATTGCCTCATGTGCATGGAAAAGCTTGACAATGAATAAGGAAGGCCAAAGAAGAACTGACACCTTTGAATTGTGATGTTGGCAAAGAAAATTGAATATACCATGGACTGCCAGAAGAAGGAACAGATCTGGCTTAGAAGAGGTATAGCCAGAATGCTCCTTTGAAGCAAGGATGGCAAGACTAATCTCACATACTTTGGACACATTATCAGGAGTAATCAGTCCCTGGAGGAGGACACCATGGTAAAGTAGAGGGTAAGTAAAAAAAAGGAAAACCCTCAATGAAATGAATTGACACAGTGGCTGCAACAATGGGCTCAAGCATACCAATGATTGTGAGGATGGCGCGGGACCTGGCAGTGTTTCCTTCTGTTGTACATACGGTGGCTATGAGCTGGAGCTGAGTTGACAGCACCTAACAACAACAACAAGTACTACTAAGTACTGAATTTATGAAGATTAATAACAGGGTCCTAGCTCTAGAGAAAAGACAGAGTTGTATATTCTTGAATTGTAACACAATATGGTAAATAGTACTATAGTGATGTTAAGTAATAAATTTTCGGAAGTTAGAGAATGGGACAACGAACATTCCCTGAGGATGTGAGAGAAGGTTTCAAAAAATGTATTACCTAATCTGGTCCTTAAATGGAAGGTAGAATTTTTCTAGGTAATGGGTTAGATCAAACGAAGCCTGTAATAAAAGGAGATGATCAATCTGGAGGTTTCAGGGAAAACTTCAGAGGGCAAAGAGGAAGAAAAATGAGGGAGAAACATCAGAAAGTAGACATGGGGAGAGACTGGAGTGTAAATTGTACTTCCATATAAGAAATTTGGGTTGTATACACAAAGCAATATGGAGTTTTGGAGCAATGTCCTTGCCCTTTGGTGCTGGAATTCTCTTTTTGCATAAGCTTCTGGAAATGGTAACACTCATAGAGTAAGTAAGGTTGAGGACAGTGTTTAAGAAACATTACGCGCTGTATAAACATTTGTAGAATTAAAACTGAAAGCATGGGCTAAACTCAAAACTGTTTCATAAGAAAATTACAATTCAAAATAATTTTTGATAAATCAGCCCAAGCTTAAACATATTTAAACCTATGTCCTAAAAAGAGAGAGACTTCTTATCCAACAGCTTTATTGTTCGAAGAAAATGATTCTCTCAAACCATTGACAGGCTAGAGAAGAATTGAAAGTGATCTTGAAAAGGTGAGAGCAGATTCTCTCCCATGGGGAATTTCTCTTAAGAAATTTTCCCTTTAAAGTAATGAGGGGCAAAAATGTTTTGGTTAATTTCTTTTTATTTTGATGTCATGAAAGAGAGCTTTTAGATATGCAATTGTTGAACCTGAAAGGGTCAGAATACATGGCCACACATTTCTGTTTGTATCTTGAAAGCCAATAGAGCAGTTGGTTCTTAATTCATTGATCATCAAACTAGAAAAAGCAAGAGCCTAGAAAATTAAGATTCAAATTTTTAAAGGTAGATGGTTTCTCTCCATCACAACTAACCTAAGAATCTTTCCTAAAATCTTTTCTCAAACACCTCCAGTCTTGCATGATCACACTGTATTTGTAATCTATTATATGGCCAATATGGGTCTGAATTTTGTAATGGACGTGCCTTGCTATATAGTAATTAAATTGTGATTAAGTCTGTTTAGATGAATATCTCGTAGGGTTTATGTTTAATTTTGAAGGCAATAACAGTGTTAGTCCTTATACATTTTAGGCACACCAAATTGCCTAATGAGGTGTCTCTATTAAGATATGAGCACTAAAACCTGTAATTTATTAAAGTTCAGTCCCAGCAAAATACATAAATCATGATCTCTCTAAACGCAGTTCACTATTTTGCCCTAGATATGAACACCTCTGGAGTCCTGGTGATTCAGTGGTCAAAAGCTTGGCTGCTAACTAAAAGGTAGGCAGTTTGAATACACCAGTCGCTCCTTGGAAACCCTGTGGTGCAGTTCTACTCTGCGCTGTAGGGTCGCTATGTGTTGGAATCAACTCAAAGGCAACGCGTTTGGTTTTTTGGTTTATAAGCATTTTTTTTAGAAAGTCAAATGCTCTAAGTAATGTTACCTATCCTTTCACTTTCCATGACCTAGATTACCATAGATTAAACTGTAATCCTCAGAAAATTGAGCCTTTTCATGGGCATGGGTGAGGTAGGCAGGGAGAAGCAAAGGTCTATTTCCTGACACTTGCTATTTGATTAATTACTTTTAAGTAGACTAGCTTATTGTCTGTTTTCTAGATTAATGGGTCTTCATCTTTTTACCACTGTTCAGTTCACAGGTACAACTCACCTTCTTACACATACTCATACTCAACTGGGGATTTGTATAATCTCCATAGATGACCTTCCATGCCCACTCAGCCACCACAATTGCAAAAATAGTATGTTTTTATATATCTATGTGCTTACACAGTTCATTGTTAAAGTACATTAACATTTAGACATAGAAATCCCCTAAAAATGAAATGTGCTTTCCATTAATTTTATCCTCTGACTTTCCAATGCAATCTGTGTCTAATCATTTAAGCTAGAGACATTATTACATTTAACTTTCACCAGCCCAGAATAAAATAAAATAAAGATATTCATTGTCTCTTTCTCTCTCTCTCCCTCTTTTTTTTTTTTTCCTGGATTGGCCAAGTAAAAGCTATTTCATACTGTGATTTATGCTTCATTCCAACAAGTAACTAGTTCTGTAAGCTAAATAATATAAACAATATACTCTAGGCTTACGAGAGAATAAGCTTCAAAGGCAAGGGGTGGGGAGAAAGAATTGTTAATCTCAAAAAGAAATAACATTTAACCTCACATCACATTTTTCAAATGTTAATACACTGATATTCAGTAATTTGTCTCCTTATGGCTACTTTCAAGACTTTTGTAGAAGAAAACGTGTTTCCATGGGCTTTAAAGCACTGTTTAAATTTTACATTCAGTTATTCCCTTGGCATCACACTGAATCGTGCGATGTAAAGTAGTGCTCTTTAGCAGGTTTTCAGTCATTTGCATTTTGGTATGTACAAATGAGAAATGGAAGAGTTTCTGTTAAAAAAAAAAATTCTGACATGATAACAGCTTGATTTTTAGTCCAGGTTTCTCAGAATAATACGTCCAAAGATCTATCCACATTCTAAAAGAAAAAATAATAATAATTACACTTAATGTCATATGAAGAATGTCCTTATTTTAATCAAAATGATGTTGGAAATGAGATGAACAGTTCCTGAGGAATTAAAATTATCTTAACAGAGCCTCTTTTTTCATTAATCTGAACACATGGATAGTATTGTTTGCATAGACCACGTCAATTAAAATTCTGCATTTATCAGCCCTGATTTTAAACCTCTCAGATATGGAGCAATTGTTTTTCAGGGATCTACCAGGGGTGGGGGGGATACTCTATGTTTTATTTTTGGAGTCTACTTTTCTTATCTAAGCTCAAAGTAAGTAGTACGATTTAGGAGGCACAGAGTGCCCCTGAAAAATTCCTTCCTTCCATCATCCTCACAACTTATAGAAGCAGGCCAGATTTAAGGACACAATCAATGCTCAGAAATTGCTGGCAAAACAGTTTTGCTCTGAGCTTTGACAAGGATCTGGCCCTAGAGGAAATTATGTAGGCTGTTACATTACTGGAGCCCTAGTGACGCAGAGGTTAAGAGCTCAGGCTGCTAACCAAAAGGTCAGCAGTTTGAATCCATTACTAGGAAAGTATGTGCCCCAGATATTCCAGTTACCGCCCCACCCACCCCCGCCCAAGTCCCACTGTGGAGAGAGTATAGCTGGAGAAGAGGGCCAAATGAGGAACATGGAAGCAGAGTTGATTGACAATAATGGCCCACTTTTCCCTTATGAGAGGAGAATTACTCTTTCCATTCCTGTTTGTTAGTCTATCTGGAGTGTTATAACATTTTTTACTGTCCTTTATGCTAACCTTGAGCTTACACTCTTTTTTTTATAAATAATTTATTTTTGTTGTTAAGAATATATACACTTGTATCTATTAAAACCTCCATACTTTAAAAATTCTTATACAGTTTTATGAAATACTGCACAGCTGTGTTTCTATAATGTGCTAACACTGCCTTTTAATGTTTTCTCACATGCCTCATTCATTTCCCCAAATCCTGGGCAAAATCCCCAAAAGGAAATGTCAACTGCCTATGATGTTTCTTCTTCAATAATTGTTCAACACTGAGAACCTTAATAACCTGATGGAAAAGATTTCCCAAAGTACACCACGCTGTTTAGAAAACCAAAAACCAAACCCATTGCTGTTCAACAAATTCCAACTCATAGTGACCTTACAGAGTGGAGTAGAACTGCCCCATAGGGTTTCCAAGGAGCAGCTGGTAGATTCGAACTGCTGATCTTTCAGTTAACAGCTGAGCTCTTAACCACTGCGTCACCAGGGCTATTTGGAAGTCACACAAAATTAAATATTTTCTAGAAAATTGGGTTACTATTTGGATCTTATTTCAAAGTAATCCTCACCGGATTTAAAATTAGCTTTTGTCACAATGCCTGTCATTTTCAAACCCATTAAATTTGTCAGAAATCTATCCTTTGTTAGAAGAAAAAAGAGTAGGAAAAGGTAAAGGAGGAAGATGAAGGGGAAGAGAAGTTATTTTAGGTTATCATACAGATTAAGAAAAGATGAAATCTGTTTAACTTACAGTTCTTACACTTTTTAGGCTTTACACACAAGCACACACAGAGGATTGAAGGGAAAGAATTCGGAGTTTCAATGAGCAAATGCATGGTACAAGGTAACCATCCTGATGATTCTCTTAAAAAAAAAAAA
Source organism: Loxodonta africana (assembly GCF_030014295.1). Classification (NCBI taxonomy): domain Eukaryota; kingdom Metazoa; phylum Chordata; class Mammalia; order Proboscidea; family Elephantidae; genus Loxodonta; species Loxodonta africana. The sequence goes on from NC_087345.1 coordinate 48,560,022, forward strand.
AAAAAAACCTTGCCTTTGGGTCGATTCCGACTCATAGTGACTCTGTAGGGCATGGTAGAACTGCCCCATAGGGTTTCCGAAGAGAAGCTGGTGAATTCGAACTGCCAACCTTTTGGTTAGCAGCTGAGCTCTTAACCACTGGGCCGCCAGAGCTCCAATGATTCTCCTAAGATCACAGTAATAGAAGCATTTGTATATCTTAGGACTTTCAGAATTCTTCTGGGCCATGCAACCTTTCGGAGAAAAATGGAAAGATAGGAAAAGTGCCATTATTCTTCCTAAAAAAGTCAGCTCTCCAGAAAGAAGGGCTGAAGAACCTCTTGGTTACACACATATTCTTTTCCCCCTCATTTATTTCCTCAAGGAAGAAATGACTTTAGTGGCATCGAGGGTAGACAAGACTATCAAAGGCCTAAAAGAGACTGGAGGACTTTCGACTGTACAACCATCTCAGCCCCGGCTTGGGCAAGGCCCTTTGACGCTGCAGCGGAAGTGGATGAATCATTCTAGTAAAGCACTTGAGGCCTGACTGGAGTCTTTGTAGGGAATTTCAAATTAACAGTCCATTTATAGTCCTCTGATTTTACTCTTACTCTTTTGAGTGGCATCTGGGTATACTTTCTTTTAAGATGTTCTTTGAAGGCTGGGACATTCTGGTAAGGTCTGGAGGAAACAGATGAAGAATTACTTGCTTGGATTTGATTCTCATGTGTGCATTTAATGTAAAGGGATAAAAGATTCTGGCACTTTAGGAGGATAAAGAATAACACTTCAATCTTCTATGCCTGAGTTTAGAAACAATAAAGTGATAGAAGAGTCAAAGGTCAAAATTGGAGGTTTATTACTGATAAAAGCTGAGTTGGAGTACAGGTTGAAGTGTGTGACCAAATGAATTTGCTAACCCTCTCCTTCTCACACAGAGTCTGGACCTTGGGAACTGCCCCGCCCTCCAAGGAGAAAAAAAGATCTACAGAGCAAATGCATGTGGGCAGAATTTTTCTTAACACTATATGGTGGGTAGGGAGAGGAAGACAATATAGTAATAAAAAATAGCTAACATATATAGTGCCAATTATTCTCCAAGAAGCTTGAAGCCAAATCTTTGTCTATACCGATATTGACATAGATATCTATGTAGATATCTATCAATTTCTCTATAGATGTCTCTCTCTCTCTCTATATGTATATATAAATCTTCACAATAATCCATGAGGTAGTCCACCATTTTTCCCATTTCACAGATGAGGAAACAGAAGCCCAGAGAGATTAAACAGCTTTGATGTTACAACCAGTAAGTAACTGAGATAGGATGCAACCCCAGACAATTTTGTACTTCAGTATGCTTAACTACTGTGCTACAGAAATGGCAATACCCCTATGCTAAAAGTCAATTAGTGAATGATTGCTATCCAATCAGAAAATGTTCCGGGAATGACTGTCAACACTCTGATAACTCACAGCTTCTTTATGAAGAGGAATGGCTAAGAGGTAGAGCAAGAAGAAGAAATAATAATCTAATAGAGGTCCCTTCCCATGGAAACAAGAGGTTGGGGATAACTATTTCTCAAGAACAAAAGGAATCAATGAGTTTTCTTTGTTGTTCAGCTCATATCAATAGGGTAGGAACGTATCCTGACATTTGGCATAGGTGAACTACCAAGGAAGAGAACATGTGCATTTTACTTACATTTTAACTTTACTTTATTTCTTTGAAACCTAAGTAATTAGAGAAGAAATTTAAATAAATTTGGACATACTTGTTTTCAATTCAATTCTGAATGCAGTAAGATTTTCCAGTGAACCCTAATACCACAATATACCCTGTAAATAAAAGGGGTGGGGGATTTTGCCAAGCAATTTTGGGAACCAGGGGGTACTCTATTCATCTCACATTTGCATGTTAAAAACTCTAGGATATTCTGCAGTGGAATTTAATGTTGTTCAATTCATCATTTCCCAAACTACTTTAAGCATGGAACGTTTTGTTGTCTATGTAGTTGTTGTCGTTTCTTAGATACACCTATTCAAATTCTGCATAGCTACTTGTTCCATGGAACACACCATGGGAAATCCTGGGCTTGGAATCTGCTCAAATGGCCCTCACACCACTCTTGTGAGAAAGACATACCGTAATGCACATTTTTTCACACATAACAGAAACAGTTCCCCTGAAATTGTGATATGCCTTTACAAATCATAGTTTGTCATAATTTAACAAGAAACACCATTTCTTTCCTAATGGCAGATTTTTTAAAAAATGGTGTGCCCATAGAAAGATGGGACATAGAAAGTCTATGTTTTGTTTTTCCTATTTGTGTATGTCCAACACATAATTCCAAGTTGTCGAAATCAAGGCTATCCCCATCTTCTAGCTTACTGCTTAGCACATATTAAGTACTCAGTTTTTTGCTAAAATTAAAGTAAGGAATGAAAACAAGCAAGTGACTTCTCTCACATTTTGAGAAGAATCAGAACCTCATAGGTTTCCTGACTAGACTAGAAACACATGCGGTCTCTGGAATCAGGCAGGGTTTCCACGGTAGATTATTTCTTTCTGGCCTTTGTAAAGAAAATATTTGGCATCTCTTTTGTTGACATTAAACAATGTCACTTCCCAATTTCTATGCAGCAGCAGTTCACTCTTGCCAGCGTAGAATAGTTTTCCCTTATAAATGCTTCTTTGGTTCCTATTCCTTTCCTCTGTGTTCTCACGTATGCCCTGTTCATTTACTCTGTTAAGTCATTGTTAGACATATTTGGGAAATGTGTTTTAATTATGAAATTTCATTTAATTTTGATAGCTTCAAATTATAATGGAAAGGCAAGGAAAGAACATTGAATTTTTCTTTTTGAGGGGGTGGCTTGTTGGTTCACTGTTAATTTTTTACCTTAGCCAAATAGAGTCAGTACTAATAAGCCCTTTCTGTTGCCAGACAGCTCTTACAATATTGGCATTCCAACTAATGGCAGATTCTCTATCATCTAATACAAACTCATGATACTTTGTGTGCTCGTCAGTATCAAATTATTTTACATCTCTGAAGATGTAGTGCTTAATCATTAATCTGACATTTCAGTTAAGGAGACTGTTTTTCTAAATATGAGAGAGGTGGCAAATGGCAGTTTTATAATTTGGGGAAAAATAATAAGTTACATAATAAAAGTGAAAGATGATGATTTAATAACTTCCTATCTACAAAGACAGGTATTTGTACAGGCCCCAAAACAATGAATCTAAACTTTTGGATTCGGTATGTGATTTGTAATCTCAACTAGATAAACCCCATCCCATCCCTTTTTTTCCCTCACCGTTTTACTTTACTTCCCACATTGGAGGTTCTATACCTTTCAGCTTCTTGCTAGAATGCCAACTCAGTTTTCTTCTTAAAAGTCAATTGTCCTATTGTCTTATCTGACAGTGTAAGAAATAAATCTCTCATGTCATTTCCCATGTTTATATTGTATTGTCATCGGGGAGAGGTTGGAAAAAGGAAAGAAAATGCAATCTGTGTAAATAAACCAACATTTCAAAATTGTATTTCTTATAACACCAAACGCTAGTGAGGGTGTGGAGAAGCAGAAAACTCTCATTCATTGCTATTGGGAATGAAAATGGTAGAGCCAGTCTGGAAGACAGTCTTGCAATTTCTCACAAAGCTAAATATCAAACTTGGTAAGATTTTGCTTTACTATCATTTTCCTTTTTATTGCTCTTTTTCACTTCCCTTTCCTCCATCTCCCTTTTCTCTAGACTTCCCTTATCATCCAGTAATTTAGAGGCTCCATCTCTCTGTCTTAAAAGCCTTTCCAAAATGTGTTGAGGGAGCACGACGTCTCCCTGGTTCATTCGGAGAGCACTTAGCTCAGCCTGGAGCCCTGGCGGCCCAGTGGTCAAGAGCTTAGCTACCAATCAACAGGTTGAAAACCCTATGGAGCAGTTCTACTCTGTCTGATAGAGTCTCTATGAGTTGGAATTGACTCAACAACAATGGGTTTGGCTCAATCTATTGCTGCCACCAGAGCCTCTACGGTCAATACTTCTTTTATCATCAATAGGCAAAAAAAAAAAAAGGATATTTCTATCTGGGTGAGTTAAATACTTTCTTTTATTAAATTTTCAAAGAGTTCTATATATAAAGAGACTTACAGAGCTGTCTCTCATCCTGTTGCTCCCTGTTTCATATTCCTGGTGCCAATAAAATGCCTGATTCAGCTTTCCTGCTGAGCATTTTTACATGTCCACTCCCTTCTAATATGTAGATATGTTATAACTGGGATCTGGACACCAAGTGGTGGTCCAAAAGAATCTTCATGAATTCTTTTTTCTGTATTCTTATTGTTGAAATATCATCAAAGTTCACAAGAATAAGATACTATGCTAGACTCTTCTGAGAATTCAGGGAGGATTAAAATTCCTTATACAAGCTCATACAAACAGACAAGTACTATTCATTGTAAATCCTACCCTGGAAGCTCAGAGGGATTGACAAACTGTGCCCTATATACATGGAGCCCTGGCGGTGCAGCGCTTAAGAGCTTAGATGCTAACCAAAAGGTTTGCAGTTTGAATCCTTGAAATCCTTGAAATCCCTACAGGGTAGTTCTCCCCTGTCCTACAAGATTGCTATGAGTCAGAACTGACTTGACCAGCAGCAAGGTTGGTTTGGTTTTGGTCCTATATATAACCCAAACCCATTGCCATCCAGTCGATTCTGGCTCATAACAACCCTATAGGACAGAGTAGAACTGCCCCATAGAGTTTCCAAAGAGCACCAGGTGGATCTGAACTGGTGTTCTTTTGGTTAGCAGCTGTAGTTCTTACCCACTACACCGCCAGGGTTTCCAGTCCTATATATACTGCCTATCATAACATTGAAAATATTATGGGATTTTTGTAACGTAACATACTTAGGCATTTGTGGGTTTTTTTTAAGAAAAAGCATCTCAGATACTCAGAGGTTATAGCCCTTAGATGTCACGAAGAAAATATTCCAAGTTGAGATGTAACCAGGAGAGCTCCCACCCCACAACTCTCAGCATCAAGTCTTCCACATAGCTATGCCCAGGCTAGAATTCCAATACTAAGAATATGGCACATTTTATTTTCAAATAACATGTTATTCAATCTCACACGTCTTTATATCCATATCCAATTCAGTGCAACCAAATTTCTTTTCCTTCATTTTTAACACTTCCTTTATCTCTAACACCCCTAAATATGCTCCCAAACTCTGTTCAAATATTACCTCCTCTATGAGACATTTTATAGGAGCCCTGGTGGCATAATGGTTAATGCACTCAGCTGCTAACTGGAAGGTCAACTGTTCAAACCCATTAGACACTCCATGGGAGAAAGAAGTGGCAGTAGTCTGCTTCCATAAAAATTTAAGCCATTTTACTTTGTCCTATAGTGTGACTGTGAGTCAGAATGAACTCGATGGCAATGGGTTTTGTTTTTGGTTTTGTGAGGCTTTTGGAGACCCTGGGTGGTGCAAATAGTTGAGCACTTGTCTACAAGGTTGGTGGTTCTAACCCATTTAGAGGTGCCTGGTGACCTGCTTCCAAAAAATCAGAGTCTTGAAAACCCTATGGAGCATTTCTATTCTGCACACATGGGTCACTATGAGTTGGAATCATCTCCATGGCAACTAACAACAGCAATGAGACATTTTAAAGTCTCTGCATAGAGCAAATGGTTAACGTGCCTGGGTGCTAACTGAAAGATTGGAGGTTTAGGTCCACCTGGATGTGTCTTGGGAGAAAGTCCTGGTGACCTACTTCCCCAAAATCAGCCACTGAATGCCCCATGGAGCACAGCTCTACTCTGACATGCATAGGGTTGCCCTAGTAACCTCAATTTATTGTTTGTGGGTCCATACAAACGCCTGTCTCTATAGATAGGAAATTATCGAATCATCTTTCATGTGTGTTTTATAACTTATCATTTTCCCAAAATAACAAAATGCTGTTTGTCACCTCTCAGCAGCAACTGGTTAAAAACAAAAAAGGCATTTTACTACCAATCTGGACAATCTTTGTCAATCAGTCCTCTGTGCTTCTAATGTAGAATTTGTAATGAATAGTACTTGTCTGTTTATGTGAGCTTGCATAAGGAATCTTAACTCTCCCTGTATCCTCAGAACAAATGTGCCTACCACACAGCAGGCCCTCAATAAATATTTATTATGCAATTACAGGAACAAATAAATAGTTAGTTAGTTGGATGAGGGTCTCCTGAGCTGTAAACTCTCTCTAGGCAGGAACTCGACAGAGCGAGTAAAGTTAATTCTCTGTTCGATAGGCATTTTCTGAATTTGGGTAGGTCTGCTCAGCACTGGCATCTTGATCTAAAAGTCCAATTTCAATCATTATCTTCTTTTATTATGTAATAATTTTTTATGGTAGCGCTTGGTTGTATGAGAAATTTAGGAACTATATGCAGTGGGTTAGTGGGTTTTTTTATGCAAATCACTGGGAACAAAAACCAAAGTGTGTGTCTACATGAAAAACGCTTTAGTTCTTGAGAACATAGTGCCCTGTTGCTCGTAATTATAATATTGTCTACTTATGCTTTTGACATAAATCTCATTAAAACATCTTCACCCATCCTATTATTGTTCATCATTGCAATTTGTAATGTTTTAGAGTACATACTTGCAAGAAGAGAATGTATACATTCTGGATAACCATGACAGTATTATCTGTGAATTGATAAGGGAAGCCTGTTGTGTGGAACCGAAAATTTCAGAGTACATTTCTGAGGTTCGATCCACATTTTTCAGTCGTAAACAACTGACATTTTTTTCTGAAATTCATTAACTTTTATATATGCATACGTAACCTCACTCCCAGATGGGTTATTTAACTTTCAGAAAATTTTATTATGCATTTTAACATTTAATTTATTTCTTTAATATTTCCAAAAGAACATACAGTAAAAAAAAAGTTTTCTTTTTAACTCAAGCAATTTTTGGGGTTAAAAGGCAAATAACTTTCTAACAAGGAGCTCCATCTAGTGGTGTAATTCAAAATTTACCAAAGGTATGTATTTTCCCTAAAGGGGGAAAAAATTAACTGCAAATTACTTCTTTTGCTTATTTCACCTATTTCAAATATCTATGTTTCTATATATGTATTATAGAAGGAGCCACAAAGGTTAAGTGCTCGGCTGCCAACTGAAAGGTTGAAAGTTCAAACCCACGCAGCCACTCTGCAGGAGAAAGACATGGCAATCTGCTCCCATAAAGGTTATAGCCTAGAAAACCCTATGGGACAATTCTTCTATGTCCCATAAAAAAAAAAAAAAAAAAAAAGTAGAAAATCGACCCTGTGGCATCTAACAACTACAAAAACAATATGTGTTATCATGCAAGCACCTAGTTTCACGGATTCTATAGGAAGGAAATTCAGCCTCCCATATGATAACAATATTATTGCTATATAGAAGGAAATTCAGCCTCCCATATGATAACAATATTATTGCTATAGTTTGTTTTAAAAAAGTACCTGTATCAAATGGTTAAAAATTATTTATCGAATTGATTGATTTTTTTAATTTATTTAGTATTACCACTTGCGTATATCATACATATCAATACCAAAGAAAAGGTAGCAAATTTGATGATTTTTTTTTCAATCCCAGAAGATATCACATTTTCTTTTTAATTTGGGTGAATTGAGATAATACTTCACAATAGACAGTCTAGGATAGTCCAGATAAATGTTCCAATCCCATGGCCCTCATTGTATCTTTACCATTCTGTTCTTAAAACTTGAATTCAAGTCCACGACTCAGAACATCAGGTCTGTATAAATTAATGGGACCATGGAAACTAAGAAAAACAAACACCTACCATTTCTCAGTGCTTGCCATGACAACGCCAAAGTGGTATATATTATACTTTGGGCTAAAAAGGTCAAATCCCACATTGGCATGTGAACAGAGATAAGAACGTTTTCTTCCGTGAGATGATGTGTTCCCATGTAAGTATAAAAAAGTAATCTGATACACCAAATTAAAGCATACATCCTACAACAAATGTACTACCTTGTTCCAGTGTCTACTGCCAAATAACTACTCCCAAACTTGTTGTTAGATGCCATTGGGTTGTTTCTGACTCGTAGCAACCCTATGTAGAACAGAATGAAACAATGCCTGGTCCTGTGCCATCCTCACAACTGTTGCTGTGTTTGAACCCACTGTTGCAGCCACAATGGCAAGCCATCTTATTGAGGGTCTGCCTCTTTTTTGCTGACCTTCTACTTTACCAAGCATAATGTCCTTCTCCAGGGACTGATCCTGCCTGATAACACGTCCTAAGTAAGTGAAACAAAGTCTTGCCAACCTTGCTTCTAAGGATAGTTCTGGCTGTACTTCTTCCAAGATAGATTTGTTTGTTCTTCTGGAAGTCCATGGTGTATTTACTATTCTTTGCCAATCCCATAATTTAAATGCATCAATTCTTTGGTCTTCCTTATTCATGGTCCAGCTTTCCCTTGCACCTTAGGCAATTGAAAATACCATAGCTTGGTTCAGGCACACCTTAGTCCTCAAGGTGACATCTTTGCCTTTTAACACTTTAAAGAGATCTTTTACAGCAGATTTTCCCAGTGCAATAATATCATTTGATTTCTCGACTGCTTCCATGGGTGTTGATTGTGGATCCACATAAAATGAAATCCTTGACAACCTCAACCTTTTCTCTGTTTATCATGTTGTTGCTTATTGGTCCACTTGTGAGGATTTTTGTTTTCTTTATGTTGAGGTGTAATTTATACTGAAGGCTGTGGTCTTTGATCTTCATCAGTGACTGCTTCAAGTCTTCTTCACTTTCAGCAAGTAAGGTTGTGTCATCGGCATATCACAGTTTGATTCCCAAAACTTAGTAGCTTAAAATAAATCAGATCATTATATCTCATAGTTTAGAGTGCCTGGAGATCCTGCTGTTGCACGTGGTAGGATTACAAACACTTGGTGGCATTTAGCTGCTCTGGAGGGTGCCTTTGTGAGGACTGCTAGAAAGTGGAGCTTGTCTGGGGATGTTAGCTAGAATGTGTACACAGTCTCTCCAGAAAGATAGCCTCAGGGTAGTTTGACTTCTCACATAGTGGATCAGGGCTTCAAGAGCAAATGTTCCCATGAATAAGTAGGAAGTTTCATGGCTTTTAAGTAGCTAACCTCAAAATTCAAATAACATCACAACAGTCACACTCTTAGTCACAATCCCACTCATATTCACTCAGATAAAAACCCCACCTCTTATAGGATAAAGTGTCAAATAATTTGCAACTATCATTTAAAGCCACAAGTTACCTGAAGGGAAGAGTTGAAAAACCTAGAAATGCTCACCTGTAGAAAAGAAGACATAAAGAAGTTATGATAACTGTCTTCATCTATCGAAAGGGTCACTATTGAGATTAAGATGGCATCTGTATCACTGAATAAAAAGGAACCAGAACTAATTCATGAAATTACAGAAAAAGATGTCAGTTTAACATTAGGCAAAAGTTTTTGATGGTTAAATCTGTCCATTAATTTATGTGAGGGTAAATTATCAGTGTGCAAGTAGATGTCATAAAATGTTATAGTCATGATATGTACATTTGGGTGAAAGTTTTAGGCTAAGTGCACCTCAAGTTTCCAACAATATAGCTGGATATTAAGCGATTAACCCAATTCATTAGTCCATGGTTTGTAGGAAAGACAAGATATTTAGAGTAAGGTTTATGTAATGTATAACACGATAAACAAAACACTCATCTGTTGCCCATATTGCCTTCAGGTTGTAACACAATAGCTAGTTAACTCTTAGAAAGAATTTGTAATCTGATTAAAATCCATTTGATATGGTATGAAACATAGAAATGTCTACAGCAGTGCTTCTCAATTCCACTGCATATTAAAAACTCTGGGACGAATTTTAAAATAAATAATGATTCCCTAGCTCTAACCCCTAAAGATTAAGCTTTATTTAATCTGGGGTGAGTTCTGGACATTGGTATTTTTAAAAATCCCTCCAGGTGATTTTCATATGCAGTAGGAGTTGAGGACCAACTAGCATGGGTTGATGCTTGGGCTTTCTGGCCTCACAGTTGTAATCTTGTGCAGCTTAGCAAGTCCCCAGGATAGTCTAGAAAAGCAGGTAGGTATAACTCAAAAACAACACAGTATGCTGAATATCAGAAGAAAATTATAATACTTTTTTATTATTATTTTGCCAAAACTTCGTATAGAGCCTGTAGAATTTCCACCTTGCCTTTTCAGAGCAGCTCAGGAAATATCGTACATTTGTAGCTCATATGTGATCCACTTATGATCCACTTAAAGGGGAAGTTCTTGTTTAATATTGGTTTTTTAAGGGATAGATATATGCCTACAGTCAGAATGCTCCTAAGGAGCCAGAATGACAAGGCTTAGTCTCACATACTTTGAACGCGTTATCAGGAGGGACCAGTCCTTGGAGGACATCATGCTTGGTAGAGGGTCATTGAAAAAGAGTAAGACCCTGAGATGGATTGACACAGTGGCTGCAACAATGGGCTCAAGTGTAACAATTATGAGGATGGCGCAGGACTGGGCAGTGTTTTGTTCTGTTGTACATAGGGTCGCTATGAGTCAGAACCTACTCAACGGCACCTAATGACAACTACGACATGTCCCACTTACTAAAATATAGATAAGCTGTAACCACATTTAGGATAGGGACCATATTACAGTCATTCTGGAAACTCCAGTACCTAGTGCAGTGCCTTACATAGTAAGATTTTAACATTTGCCATGTCGAATAACTACACACAACACAAACCTGATAATATACTTTGTTGTTGTTATTGTTAGCTGCCATCATGTCAACTCTGACTCATGGTGACCTTATGAACAACAGAAGGAAATGTTAGTTGGTCCTGTGTCATCCTTGTGATGGCCAGCATGTTGGAGTCAATGGTTGTGGCTTTGTGCCACTCTATCTCACAGAGGGTCTCCCTCACCCTACCCTTGCTGGCCCTCTGTTTCACCAAATGTTATGTCTTGCTCTAGCAATTGATTCCTCTTGATGACATGTCCAAAGCCTATGTTCACTGATTTAAACAAAAACCTGGGACAGGCTACATTATAGAGTGATTGCTTCTATGGCTTGCTCAAAAAAGAAGAAATCTAGGGAATGAGCATACAGTGGGGCCGGTGATGCCCCCTGCTGTGGGCTCAGGTCATCTCAAAGTGGAGGGACTTCCTCTAAGGCAGTCAGTTTCTCAGCACAGAGCATTTATAAGTGTGAAGGGATATTGCAGTGGGCAAGCAGTATTTCTTTTTAATTCATTCCTGTAAAAGGTAATAAACATTTTGGTCTCAGAGTAAAAGCAATTAAATTAAATTAAATTGCAGGTGAGAACGAATGTATCATGCTGTCATTTCACATTTCTTTTATTCCCCTCAATTGAAATTCTGGTGAAATACTAGTTTGAAGGTATAAGTCATTTGAGAGGCTTCTGAATGTCATCTCCATATTTAAAAAAGTCCATATGTCTGCTAAGGATCTATAAAGTGGAGAGTAGGTCAAATGTGCCAACAGCTTAAGTAAAGGAAACCCCTTAAGTGAAGGAAGTGTTGCTAATAAATGGAAAGGTTACGTTTTATTGAGTCTACACATTTACAGTCACAGTTTTAAGTTTCGCTTCAAGGAGCATTGCCAAGATTAAAGTTTATAATTAAATCCGCATTTTGCAAAGATGTCAGTTAGTTTATTCAGTGGTTTTATGATTTAATTAATGACTAAGACAACTTATTTTAAGCATGAGTAGTTTTAATAGTAAAGTAGAGTTTAGATTACTAACTTGATGTCCCAGAGGGACTGCTCTCTTTTGAAAGGGCAATTCACTGTAAGACTGCCTTATGTTAAAACCTGTTCCTCTTCATGTAGTTTATTTTGTGACTTAGTCATGTGATTTCCACACAACTATCTTAATAGTGGTTGCTTTCCAACCTACCCCCTCCCACACACACCCACAGACACACACATTTTCTGCCTTATAAATTTAGCTCTGTATTTGTTGTTAGACTGTTAGGATAGAGGCAAAACTCCTACACACAAATCTACAAAGACATGCCTCATCTAATGAACACAGCAACTATTCTTTTTATAATTTCATGAATAAAAATAAGCCTAAATACAAATTATGTAATGATCCAGGAGAAGAGCAACAGGCAGTTCTTAAAATATGTGTAAAAAGCTTTCTCATACGGGACTCTGGCCTTTTGTGGATTTTCAGAGATTGGTTTGGGAGGAGGATATGTGAGAGTTCTTGTCAAGTACAGATGACTGTCATTGCCTACTGCAAAGCATGGGAAAAAATAATTTGAAAAAATCTGGCATTATGAGTAAGCCTGGCATGTCCATTCAACCATGAAAAGTAATCTAAATGGAATGAGTTTCTGTGTTAGAGGTAACTGAGAGGAGGGCAGTAACCAGAGGTAGTGGGTTGATAGCTGCCTGCCAATATTCATGTCTTGTTGAAACCTCAGAATGTGACCTATTGCAAGTAGAGTCTTTGCAGATGTAATTTAAAGATCAAAATGAAATCATACTGGATTAGGATGGGTCCTATATCTAATGACTGAAGTCCTCGTAAGAAGAGAAGACACAGACACATGGAGAAGGAGGGCATAAGAAGCTAGAACCAGAGGTTGGAGTTACATTGCTGCAAGCTAAGAAACAATGGAGTCACCAGAAGCTGGGAGAGACAAGGAAGGACCCTTGCCTAGAGCCTATGGAAAGAGCCTGGTCCTGCTGACACTTTGGTTTTGGACTTTTAGCCTCCAGAACTGTGAGAGAATAAAAAGATGGTGTTTTAAGCCACCTAGTTTGTTACAGGGGATTTGTTACAGCAGCCCTGGGAGAGTAATACACCAGATGAGAGCCTAAGTGTTTGGAAAATTAGACTGAGGAGTTTGGCAAACATCTTCAAAAGACAGGAGAGACACAAGAAAGGATAACCAAGAAAGAACAAAAGTGTGGATGAAATAGTTGCAGGAATAAGATGGAGTAGAATTCTTTAGGGAATCAAAATAATACATTATTGATGGAGTTATTGCTGAGAACAGTAGCCAGTCAAATATAGTATGTTTTGAATAAAAACATAGTTATGTCAAATGAAGTAGAGATATACTGATACTAAGCTGCTCCCAGGGCAAGAGTAGAAATTAAAAGCTCTTCTGTGTACTCTGTCCTATAGGGTCGCTATGAGTCGGAATCAACTCGACGGCAGTGGGTTTTTGGGTGGTTGCTTACTTAATAAATAAAGAGGAGAGTCTTGTAATCAGTAACACCTTGTCCTCCCATCCTGTATTTGCATACAGAAGCAGACATTGGGACAGCCACTGTTATTGCCAATATCATGGAGAAACAATAAAATAAATCAATGACTTGCATTTTCTAAATGTTTATTATAAATGGACATTTTTGGTCATTAAAACATAAAAGTAGCTTTAAAAAGTGAATGAGTATTTAACATAAGTGCCAAGTAAAATGCGACTAGGCAATAGTAGCCATAACACTGTGTAAGATGTCCTGCCTGTAGTCAATAGTCTAATTTCTAAAATCTTCAAATTTCTAATAGCTTCAAATATGAAAAAAAAATCACTTTATGTGTGTTGGGGGAGTAAGGAAGGGAAAGATCCTGTCTTTATACCATAAGAAACTGATAAAATTGTTGCCTAATCAGAGACAGTTCAGTGAAGAGTGCCATGTTCATTCAGAGCTAGTGGTTAAAAAAAAAAAAAGAAAGAAAAATACAACATAAGCAATAGAAAAAATGAAATTAATCCTATACAGAGGAGATAAGAGGAAATTTAAAAATTTAACATTTCTTCTATGTGAAAAACTTGTAAACCAAGATTGATTAACAACACATGTGTTCTGTAGACAGGGAGCAACAATGAACTTAAAATGTAGCATGCTATTGCATATAAGGATGGGCTCATTTATGGTGTGGATTGTTTCTGAATGCAAGAAAGAAATACAAAACATGGGGAAGTTATGCAGCAAGTTTCCGGAGCAATATTTAGAGATGTTAAAGTAAGTCACCTCTCTGAGATGTGGTCTTGTCAAATATAAAATGATATAATAGGTGCTCTCACAGCTCAGAGTTTCAGAAGCTCGGAAATATTAAGTCAGAAGTCTGCCTAAGGAAGCAGTGGCAAAATGTAAAGAAATGGATACTGGACACATTGTTATATTCAAAATACTTCTCGTTAAGAAATTATAGTAAATAGGTCATATTGATCTTATGTGCTAATTATAAAAAATATAAATGATGCAGAAAAATATAACAATTTAATTAAACTTAAAACTGTAAACAAGCCACAGAAATGATTTCTATCCAGAAATAACTATTTTTATCATTAGGCAAATGTCATTGTAAATCTCGTTAGAAAGGTATTTTTATCTATCTACTAAAACCAAAAAAAAAAAACTTAAAAAAAATTCAATTTTATTGTGATATAGTCTACATGCAATAAACCACACATATTTAAGATATGCAATTTGATGAATGTGATATAAATATACACCCATGAAACCAGCACTCCAATCAAGATAATAATATGCAAAGAAACTGTTGGGGTGGCAGATATGTTCATTGTTTTCATTGTGTATTTAAAATTTCTTACAAACTTTAACTCATTGAATCATCCTAAAAACCTCATAAGATTGATGTTTTTTAAATCCCCATTTAAAAAGAAAAAAACTAAAGTGTAAATGGGTTAAGTAATTGCTCAAGGTCATATAGCTAATACGTGTCTATCTGAATTTGAAACTAGGCTGTCCGGAATACAAATATAATGTCTATATGTATGTACTAATAGAAGTGGTAGATAGATAGAATTACTTTTGTAGAAACTGAATCACGTAAAAACTTATATTTTAAATTTGAAAGTAGCAAGTTTTATTTTACTTGGATTTAGTAAAATATAAACAGAAGTGGAAATGAAGAAATCATTGAACTTTAAATAAATTTTTCTTCCCCACTAAGGATATTATTTCCACAAGACCCCTCGAGTTTAAGAAAATAAATTCATATAAACAGTAACAGAATAGAGGGAAATTGTGTCTCTAATCTGTTTTATTTAGAGTCCCTTAAGGATTTAAGGCTACGATATTATTCAACTCTAATGGAGAGGCCATGTAAGGCATTAGCTGAGAATACTGACGGCTTCTGGAAAGGTCTCTTCCTCTGGAAGTGAGTGTAATGCAAGACAGAGGGTGGGAGAGAGAGAGAAGCTGATACATAGAGATAGCTAAGTGTAAGTCAGTGATTCTTAACCAGGGGCAATTTTGCCCCCCAGGGAATATTTGATCATATGTGGGGACATATTTGGTTGTCACTACTTTGGGAGCGCTATTGGCATTAGTGGGTTAGAGGACTGGGATCCCGTTAAGTACTCAGCAATGTACTGGACAGCCACCTCCACCACCTGCCATCTCTTCTACTACATCTCCCAGCAGAGGCTTAGAACCCTGCAGTAGGTCCTGAGGTAGGAGAAATCATGAATGAGCCAAAGCCATGGACAGAATAAAGGAGAGCAAGGATACTTAGGTAGTAGAAGAAAGAACAGAGAAATAACAAAGCAGAGAGTAGCAGAGTGCTCACAGAGGCAGATATCTGGTAGGAAACAGTGGAAGCCCACTTTTGAGGGGAAAACAGGGGACCATCACAGGAGGACCAAGTTTTGAGAGCTATCCTAGACCTTTACTTTTATTTAAGTTCTCCTCTACCCCAAAAACCAAACCCATTACCGTTGCATTGATGTTGAATCATAGTGACCCTATAGGACAGAACTGAACTGCCCCACAGGGTTTCCAAGGCTATAAATCTTTATTTTTGTAAATCTTTATGTTCTTCAATGAAGTGTCTGATGGGTTCAAACTGAGAACTTTTTCAGGTAGCAGCTGAGCACTTAACCACTACTCCATCAAGGCTCCTTCTCAAGTTCTCCTCTAGACCTGCTGAAACACTTTCCTTGGCTTTACTTACTGAAGAACCTGTGAAATAAGCCTCTCCCAACTGCTGTGTACTAAGCATGTCTCTATGTTGTTGTTATTTTCTAAATAGCAAGATCTTAAAAGAATCTCCAAGTTTGATGATTTATATATTATGATCCTATGATCTTCAGTCTTGAATATACATGTGTCTTCTAACAAAAGATTTTAATGAAATAATTCATTCATTTCATAAAAATGTATTCCAGCTGTTTTTCGCATGTATTGTTCTTCTGCACATGGTAAAATTAAACAGATAATGCTGGCACTGGCTGATCCTTAAGGCAATCAATAGCTGTTGAGTTAAAAGAATTGACATCATTTAATATGAAGACAGAGACAGGTTATCATCTATTCTACCATTATTTTTAAAAAAAAAAAGTATTAAAGAATGAAACAAGAAAAGTCCTTTAATAAAACTCTTCACAATTCAAACAAATTGATTACTATTGTCTTATCTACTAAATACATTACATTTACTAATACAGAGTTCCAGGAAAAGCCCATACCTTTAATATAGCCACACTTTTCTGATTTTTTTTAAATCATCAATGAAATCTCACAATTTTGGCAAGTTAAGTGTTTAAACAATCTCATTTCTCCCTTTTGAGATAGGCCTGCCTAATTTTTCCATATTGGTTTATTACCATTCATTATGATACCTGTAACAAAACCCATTGCTTACTAGTCAATTCTGACTCATAGCAACCCTATAGGACAGAGTAGAACTGCTCCATAGGGTTTCTAGGGAGCACCTGGTGGATTCGAACTGCCAACCTC
This sequence comes from Loxodonta africana, assembly GCF_030014295.1. Lineage (NCBI taxonomy): Eukaryota > Metazoa > Chordata > Mammalia > Proboscidea > Elephantidae > Loxodonta > Loxodonta africana. The sequence goes on from NC_087345.1 coordinate 48,576,833, forward strand.
CTTCTGGTTAGCAGCCAAACTCTTAACCTCTGTGCCACCAGAGTTTTCATTTACGATGATAGTTATTTCAAATACACCTGAAATCATGATTTGGCAAAACATTATTGTAAATTACATTTTATTAATAAATATAAGAAAACCCAATATGAAACAGAGTTTCAGTTATAATCCATCACTTGTTAACTGTATGAATGTGTGCAAACTATATAACCTTCATAAACTTTAAATTTTCTTGTCTATAAAATAGAAATAATAGTACCTATGTCATGCTGTTTTTTTTTTTTTTTTTATGTCATGCTGTGGTTGTGTACCATCAAGTAGATTCTGACTCAGCAACACTGCAGGACAGAGTAGAACTGCCCCATAGGGTTCCCAAGGCTATAAATCTTTACAGGAGGAGATCACCAGGTCTTTTCTCCTGCAGAGCAGCTGGTGGGTTCGAACTACCAACCTTTCTGTTAGCAGCCAAGCACTTAATCATTGTGAGATAATGCATGAGAGTAGCTGAGTGTCTGTAGCCTGGTTATTGACAATTGTTAAGTGATGATAAATGTTACCAATTATTATTGTTGTTGATATTTTTATTTTCATGCCATCAGAATAATCAATTTTATTTAGTCACAATAGCCACAAAGCTGGTTATTTGGGACTCAAACTAATTTACTACATTTTTCAAACTTTATAGCTTATATTAAATTTAACTCATCATATAAATTGGGTAAAAAATTTTCAAAATTGAAAATATGTGATCCAGTTTTTGATACTATTCCATTTACTTACTGAAAGCTTGGGAAACAAAAGACCAGACAAGAAGCAATTCTGACAACTGTTCTTTTTACTCTGACAACAGAGAAGAAACTTGAGCCACGAAGTGCAATTCTTAATGGTGGTGAAAGTCAAATTCCATTTCCAAATGAGAGATAAAGGTAATGATGTGGTTGTCTTTAAAATTTAAATTTCTCAATAAAGTGTTTATGAAGGTAATTGCTCCAAACCCTTTGACAAATGAATAAGACACTGACACCGATTACCCTGAGAAGAAAAATAAAAGAATAAGCATCAATTGCTGCTAAGAAGGAGACTTGATAAAAAACACTTAAGCTAATTGTCACAGCAATACCAGCCCATGAGCTGAGCTGAACATTCAATTTTAGGATAAATAAAAACCTCAGTAAAACATAGAATGCGAGCAAGAACCGAAGGGTTAGCTCTTAAAAAAAATCCAACAGAAATATTGGGGCAAGGACAGGTCTCTATGAGTTTAAGCCTAATTTGAGAGGAAAATTAGAAAAGAATTGAAGGAAAACTTTTCATCCCTTTCTGAGCCCATTATTTTTTGTGACCTCTAGAACCACAAAGAGAACGAAGTGAATTCTTCTATGACCTTAGCCAGAAGGAAATTATGGCAAAGTGAGTCATTAAATGATTTGTTCAGATCAATTGGCAAGTTAGGGAGAAAGAAAGGAATTCAGGTTATGAGACTTTTGGACTGTTATTCCAGTGTGTTACAGCTCAGTGATTTTTTTTTTTTTGGCAAGAACTCAGTTTCTTCTCAGTGGAAGAAAATTGTTCAGTGTGTTCAAAGTAATTGTAAGGCAATTATGTTATTTAAAATCTTTCAAGAGGCACTTTCCTGAACAACTTAACAATTTAGGAGAAAAACCTAATTTCAAATTCCAGATTAAATTGTTAAAGTTCTAAAAGATTTCAATCAGATCAAAAGAATGATCTAATTCGTCTTTAACTGCAATATATGTCGAGTGAGGTAGACTTCGTGGACTGATCTCCCTGCATTCTGTGAATGAATTAACCTGATACTTGAAAGTCTGGGTCAAGTCCAACTGCCCAGGGTCCCTTCGTATTTCTGTGTTATGATACCTAATATTGTATGTGTGCTCTAAGTGTGTTGCTGATTATCCAGAAAGGAAAAAAAAAAAAAGTACTTTGAAAATTTCAAATAAAAAAAGTTATTTTAATTTTTTGTTATGTCTACTACTTGTTTTCAATTTGTATTCCATTAAATAACCAATTCAATCATCCAAGTATTTTTGAGCCCTGAATAATGTCCATGGCCTGGAATATTTTATATTCTAACTGGAGATGAAAAAAAAAATACATACTCATTGCAAAAAAAACTGTAAAGAGTATGCTAAAACACAGATATTTAATAAGTACAATAGTATCTTTGAAGATAGAGTCATTAAATTTTTCTAATAGAAGACACAGTGTCTTACAAAGATGGATGTGATTTTGGTCTGGTTAGAAAAAGGAATCATTCAGAAATATATGTGTGGACAAACACATTTAAGGCAAAGAAAATAGCTTAATTTTTTCATTTATAATAAAATACTTTGGGGCACCTAACACAACATTAGCACAGGAAACAATAATAAATAAAACAAAGTCCCGATCCTCAAGGAGCTTAAATTCTAGTGTGGAAACAAACAATGAACTTTAAAATAAAAATAAAATAAAAGTGATGTATTAGGTGGTAAGAAGTGCAATGAAGTAAAATACAGCAGATAAGAAGACAGTGTCATGGCACAGGTTGCTAGTTTACATAGGTACATAGGGTGATCAAGGAAAACCTTTTCTATAAAGAGTCATTTGGGAAGAAGGTGAAAGCACCATCCATGTGGAGAGAGTATATGTGAGGGAAGCTCATTCCAGAAAGATAAAATGGTAAGTGCAAACACTCTGAGGTGGAAACATGTTTGGACATGTTTGAGATTGCACAAAATCATGAAAAGATTGTATAAGTCTGATCATGCTGAAGAGTGGTCAAGGTGGGCTGGAGGTAAGGCTGGTAAAGAAATTTCAGGTAGACTGTGTGCATCTCCTAAACTTAATAAGAAACAAGAAAGAAAAATGGTGGCAATACAGTGGCTCAGTCTCCTTGGGGTAGAGAGAGACCAGATACTAGCCCAATAAAATGATTCAAGTAAGAAAACATAAGAGCCTGAAGTCAGGTAGGGGGCATGGAGATAGAGAGAGATCAGGAAGTAGCATTAGGGGGATGTATAAGAATTGGATTTGTGGAATGAGGAAGAAGAAAGATCCAAAGAGGTTCTAAAATTTCTAGCCTAAGAAACTAGATGAATAAGTATGCTATTTACAACAGTGTAAATTATTAGTGGAAAGATACATGCGGACAGAAAACAGTGAATTGAGTTTGGACATAGTGAATTGGGGTGGCTTGAGAAGACAAAGCAAAGTATTATAATGAAATGTACAAAGACCTAGAGTTTGAAAACCAAAGAGGAAGAACACAAGAGGCATTTACCAAGCTAAAAGAACTGAACAAAATAATTCAGGCCTTGAGTTGCAATATTGAAGGATTCTATGAGCAAAATGTTGAGTGATGCAGGAAGCATCAAAAGAAGATGGAAGGAATACACAGAGTCACTGTACCAAAAAGAATTTTTTGATGTTCAAACATTTCAGGAGGTAACATGTGATCAAGAAACAAGGGTAATGAAGGAAAAAGCCAAAGCCACACTGAAGGCACTGGCCAAAAAACAAGGCTCCAGGAATTGATGGAATAACAACTGAGATGCTTCAACAAACAGATGTGACTTGGGAAGCACTCACTCATCTATGACAAGAAATCTGGAAGACAGCTACCTGGAAAACTGACTGGAAGAGCTGCATACCTGTGCCCATTCCAAAGAAAGATGATCCAACAGAATGCAGAAATTATCAAACAATATCATTAATATCATACCAAAAACCAAACCAAACCCAGTACTATCGAGTTGATTCCGACTCATAGCGACCCTATAGGACAGAGTGGAACTGCCCCACAGAGTTTCCAAGGAGCGCCTGGCGGATTCGAACTGCCGACCCTTTGGTTAGCAGCAGTAGCACTTAACCACTACGCCACCAGGGTTTCCCGTTAATATCATATACAAGAAAAATTTTAATTAAGATAATTCAAAACAGTTGCAGCAGTACATCAACGGGGAACTTCCAGAATTCAACTCAGATTCAGAAGAGGACATTGGAAGAGGGACATCATTGCTAATGTCAGAATGATCTTGGCTGAAAGCAGAGAATACCAGAAAGAGTTTTACATGTGTTTTGTTGACTGTGCAAAGGCATTCAACTGTGTCGGTCATAACAAATTATGGATAACATTGTGAAGAATGGAAATTTCAGAACACTTAATTGTGCTCATGAGGAACCTTTACATAGATCAAGAAGCAGCTGTTCAAACAGAACATGGGGATACTGTGTGATTTAAGATCAGGAAAGGTATGTGTCAGGGTTGTATGCTTTCACCACACTTAATCTATACGCTGAGCAAATAATCTGATCAGCTGAACTATATGAAGAAGAGTGGAGCATCAGGATTGGGGGAAGACTCATTAAAAGCCTGCAATATGCAGATGACACAACATTGCTTGCTGAAAGTGAAGAGGACTTGATGCACTTACTGATAAAGATCAAAGACTACAGCCTTCAGTATGGATTATACCTTAACATGAAGAATACAAAAATCCTCACTACCGGACCAATAAGCAACATCATGATAAATGAAGAAAATAATAACGTTGTTAAGGATTTCATTTTACCTGGATCCACAATCAATGCCCATGGAAGTAGCAGTAAAGAAATCAAACAATGTATTGCACTGAGTGAATCTGCTGCAAAAGACCTCTCTAAAGTGTTAAAAAGCAAAGATGTCACTTTGAGGATTAAGGTGTGCCTGACTCAAGCTATTGTATTTCCAGTCGCCTCATATGTATGTGAAAGCTAGACAATGAAATAGGAAGACCAAAGAAAAATTGACATATTTGAATCATGGTGTTGGTTAAGAATATTGAATATACCATGGACTTCCAGAAGGATGAACAAATCTGTCTTGGAGAATGCTCCTTAGAAGGGAGGGTGGTGAGAATTTGTCTCACTTACTTTGGACACATTATCAGGAGTAACCAATCTCCGGGGCGGGAGGTCATGCTTGGTAAAGTAGAGAGTGAGTGAAAAAGAGGAAGAGCCTCAGTGAGATGGATTACACAGTGACTGCAACAATGGGTTCAAACATACCTTCTATTGTGAGGGTGGCACAGGACTGGGCAATGTTTTGTTCTGTTACATATGAGATTTCTGTGAGCCCGAACCAACTTGAGGGTATCTAACAACAACAACAAGGGATATCCAGAAATAGCTGCAGAGGAGGCAACAGAATGCCTGCAATTATAAAGATAAAAAAAAAAAAAGGATGTAATTCTTGTTGGGAAAAAAATCAAGACAAAAGATATAAAAAGATAGTTCACATATGAAAAAATCCAAATGACTAATAATATGTAAAAAGATGTTCATCTCATTAATAATCAGCAGAATGTACATTAAATAACATAAATGTGCATCAATAAAGGAAAGGGTATATAAAAACAAAATAATACACAGAAATTAAAATAAATGTACTATACCTCAAAGAAATTTTGATGTCCATCAATGGGCAAATGGATAAACAATATGTGGTACATACAATAAAATATTACTCAGCCAGAAAAAGAAACAAAGTCTTGAAGATATTATGCTGAGTGAAATAAATCAATCACAAAAGAACAATTATTTAATGACCTTACTTATGTAAAAAGACAAAAACAGGCAAACACATAGATGCTAAAGTTTATTAGTGATTATCAGGTGTGGGAGGCGTTACTGCTTATTGTGCACTGAATTCTGGTTTACGGTGACGGAAAAATCACACTGATTAAAGGTTAGTGTTGCACAGCCAATTAATACAATTGATGTCAATAGGTTGTATACCCGTAAAAAGTTTAACTGCAAATGTCGTATGATAGATATCATACAACGACAACAAAAAAAGAGTAGTTTCTGAGGATGCTTACGTTCGACTAAATACCTCATGGGATTTGGTTCCTATGTTTGGAGGTTTAGAGTCATGGTTTCATGGGACATCCCAGTTAATTGGCCTAATATCATGTTTAATGCTTGGCACTGTGTTTACTGTGTTCTACCTCCCAGTATGTTGCATTGTGCCTGGGGTCTTAAACGCTTGCTGGTGGCCATCCAAGTTACGACAATTGGTCTTATTAGCCTGGAGCAACAGAAGAAGAAGGAGGGTTAGTAATAAGAGGAGGGAATGGAATGTGTGGCTAATTGCCTTCATAAACAACAGCTTCCTCTGCCATGAGTTCAGAAAAATTTGATGGTGCCCAGCTACCATTACAGAACATTTTAATCAAAGATTATCTTGAAGAACCCTGATCCAAACGGAAAAAATGCAAAACAGAATTCCAAATTCTCATGGAATCCAGGCTTTCTAGAGTCATGGAGGCTGGATGAACCCATGAAACTATTGTCCTGAGACAATCTTTAAATCTTAAACCCTGAAGTCTTCTTTAAACCAAACAATAGTTCTGCTTAACTAGTAAAAAATGTCTACCTTGAGCCTTGTGCTTTTTTAAGATCTATATGGCATCAAATTGACAACAGCAACTCAAAAGATTAGATAGTAAACTTATGGGCCAGTAAGTTTATGTTAATGGGGGAAGAACAATTCAAAAAGGAGGATGAGAATGGTTGCACAACTATAAAAATGTTATCAATGTCACTGAATAGTACGTGTAGAAATTGTTGAATTGGTGTATGTTCTACTGTGTTTATTCTCAACAACAAACAATAATAAAATGAATTCTAAAAAAATTGTTGAGTATAAAAAGTGAGTTGCAAAGAGGTATGTATAATATTCCAATTATGAAAATTAAAAATAATATAATACTCTTTCTTTAAAATTTTTATTGTGTTTTAGTTTTCCGTTTGCTAGTTTGTACATAAAGTGTTTCATGGTATTTGTTGCATCCCTGCAATGTGTTAGCACTCTCCCCATTTCCACCTTGGGTTCCCTCTTTCCTTTTGTCCATATTTTCTACCCTTCCTACCTTCTCGTCTTTGCTTTTGGGAAAATCCTGTCCTTTTGATCGCCTATAATGTTCCTCTCAGTTTTGTTGTTTATTTTATGGAGCCTGTCTATTGATTGGAAACCCTGGTGTTGTAGTGGTTAAGTGCTACAGCTGCTAACCAAGAGATCAGCAGTTTGAATTTGACAGGCACTTCCTGGAAACTCTATGGTGCAGTTCTACTCTGTCCTATAGGGTCGCTATGAGTCAGAAACAACTTGACAGCAGTGGGTTGATTGGTTGGTCTATTGTTTGGCTGAAAGGTAGCCTCAGAGAATGGCTTCACTTCCAGGTCAGAAGGATGTCTTAGTGCCATAGTCTCAGGGGTTCCTTCAGGCTTTGTCAGACTAGTAATTCTGGTTTTTCTTGTGATTTTGATTTTTTGTACTACTTTTTCTCCCACTCCGTCCAGGACCCTCTGTTGTGATTCTAGTCAGAGTGGTTCATAGTGGTAGCCAGCTACTTCCTAGTTCTTCTGGACTCAGAGTCAAGTAGGTTATGATTCATGTGACATGTTAGTCCTTTGGACTAACTGCTCCCTTGAGTCTTTGATTTTCTTCACTCTCCTTTGCTTCAGACAGGAAGAGACTAATAGTTCTATCTTAGACTGCAGCTCACAAGCTTTAAAGGCCCCAGACACTACTTATCAAGGTAGGATGCAGAACTTTGTCTTTATGTACTATGTTGTGCCAATTGATGTCTATGTCCCCTGAGTCTATGGCACTGAGTCTATGCCTTTGATCCTAGGAACTTCATCCAGTGAGGTTATTGGTTATGCCTAAGGAGTTTCTTCCATGACTGTGCCCCTTGCATGCTCTATTGTCTGTATGAATATACAGCACCTACAATTATGTAGAAATATCTACAACCAAATTTATATCTGCAGGTGTATGTGCTCTTTACACACTCCCATGTCTCTTTAGCATACCTATCGATGGAAAAGCTCAATATCTGTCAGAACAAGGCCAGGGGCCAACTGTGGAACAGACCATCAATTGCTCATATGCAAGTTCAAGTTGAAACTGAAGAAAATTGGAACAAGTCCACGAGAGCCACAGTATGACCTTGAGTATATCCCACTTGAATTTAGATACCATCTCAAGAACAGATTTGAGATGTTGAACACTAATGACTGAAGACCAGATGAGTTGTGGGATGACATCAAGGACACCATACATGAAGAAAGCAAGAGGTCATTAAAAAGACAGAAAAGAAAGAAAAGACCAAAGTGGATGTCAGAAGAGGCTCTGAAACTTTCTCTTGAATATCAAGCAGCTAAAGCAAAAGGAAGAAATGATGAAGTAAGAGAACTGAACAGAGGGTTTCAAAGGGTGGCTCCAGAAGACAAAGTAAAATATTAAGATGATATGTGCAAAGAGCTGGCAATAGAAAACCAAAGGGAAGAATATCCTCAGTATTTCTAAAGCTGAAAGAACTGACGAAAAAAATTCAAGTCTCAAGTTGCAATGGTGAAGGATTCAAGGGGCAAGATACTGAACGACCCAGGACACATCAAAAAAAGATGGAAGGAATATACAGAGTTCATTATACCCAAAATAATTGGTTGACCTTCAACCATTTCAAGAGGTAGCATATGATCAGGAACCAATGGTACTAAAAGAAGAAGTCCAAGCTGCACTGAGGCATTAGAGAAAAACCAGCCTCCAGAAATTGATAGAACACCATGTTTCAACAAAGGATGCAGTGCTGGAAGTGCTCACTCATCTATGCCAAGGAATTTGGAAGACAACACCTGGCCAACTAACTGGAAGAGATCCATATTTATGCCTATTCCCAAGAAAGGTGGTCCAACTGAATGTGGAAATTATGGAACAATATCATTATTATCACATGCAAGCAAACTTTTACTGAAGATCAGTCAAAAGCAGTTGCAGCAGCATATGAACATGGAACTGCCAGAAATTCAAGCCAGATTCAGAAGAGGATGTGGAACCAGGGATATCATTGCTGATGTCAGATGGGTCCTGGCTGAAAGCAAAGAATAACAGAAAGATGTTTACCTGTGTTTTATTGACTATGCAAAGGTATCCGACTGTGTAAATCATAACAAATTATGGATAACATTGAGAAGAATGAGAATTCCAGAGCACTTAACTGTGCTCATGAGGAACTGTATTGATCAAGAGGCAATCATTCAGACAGAACAAAGGGATACTGCGTGGTTTAAAGTCAGGAAAGGTGTGTGTCAAAGTTGTATCCTTTCACCATACTTATTCAATCTGGGTGCTAAGCAAATAATCTGAGAAGCTGGACTATATTAAGAAGAACAGAGCATCAGGATTGGAAGAAGACTCCTTAACAACCTGTGTTATACAGATGACACAATCTTGCTTGCTGAAAGTTAAGAGGGCTTGAAACACTTACTGAACAAGATCAAAGACTACAGCCTTCAGTGTGCGTTATGCTTCCACATAAAGAAACAAAAATCCTCACAAGTGGACCAAAAACAACACCATGATAAACAGAGAAAAGATTGAAGTTGTCAAGGATTTCATTTTACTTGGATCCACAATCAACATCCATGGAAGAGTTGCAGGGCAAGGCTTCCCGGCTCAGGACTAAGCCCTGCTTAGGTTCTTACCTTCTTCTGACCAAGAATGACCAGGAGAGGCTCAGGGGTTCCACATGAACAAAGGATTATTAGTGGCAGAAAGAAAGTAAAAAGGCTCGCGAGGGAGAGATGGACAGGGATTTCCACCTACACTTGCCTCCAGTCTCTTGTGAACAAAGGATTTCCTAGGATTTATGAAAGGTTTTCTTAATTCATTAGTTGGGTGGAAATTTCCAGAAGGGGAGGGATTATGAAAATCAAATGCGCATGCAGTTAGAATTCAAGATGTATTTCCTCACAGAGGTTGTCGGAACTAAGATGGAGTCCGTCGTGAGGGCTGCTGGGGTGTCGAACAGGACTTACTCTGGGATGTTGAGCATGCGTGATGTCTCTGGATCCTGGTTCGAGTCCCAGCAAAGGATCCCTGCTCATGATTATCTCATGTGGAAGGTCATTCACAGGTTACCTTGATTTTTACTGCACATGCTCTGCATCTGGTGGGGGAGTTGAAAAACAACTCAGGAGGGTTATCAGTAATTTATAGCTGGTCAAGCATGTAGGGATAGGAAATATGGCCCCTTATCTTGTCTAAGCACCTAGTTTGTTAATCACAAGTAGTCCTTCAGTGCCAGCAGTAAAAGTTATATGGTGTTCTGCACTTAGTTTTAAATTCCAAGAATACTGAGTCAGAGGCTATTTAATTATAGCTGGCCAAGCACACAGGGCCTTAAAATGTAGCCCCTTATCTTGTCTAAGCACCTAGTTTGTTAACCACAAGTTGTTCTTGGGTGCCAGCAGCAAAAGGTGGTCCACACTTAGGTTTAGATTCCAAGAAAACTGAGTCAGAGGATATTTAATGATAAACAGAAGCTTCAGAAGCCTGTCTCAGAAGCAGCAGTCAAGAAATCAAAAGATGGATTGCATTGGGCAAATCTGCTGCCAAGGACTTCTTTAAACTGTTGAAAAGCAAAGGTATCACCTTGAAGACTAAGGTGCACCTGACCCAAGCCGTGGTATTTTCAATCACATAATATTCATGCCAAAACTGTACAATACATAAGGGAGACCAAAGAAGAATTGATACCTTCGAATTGTGGAGTTGGCAAAGAATAATGAATATAGTATGAACTGCCAAAAGAACGAACAGATCTCTCTTGGAAGAACTACAACCAGAATGCTCCTTAGAAGCAAGGATGGTGAGACTTTGGACATGTCAGGAGGGATCACTCCCTGGAGAAGGACATCATGCTTGGTGAAGTACAGGATCAGCAGAAAAGAGGAAGACCCTTAAGGATATGGATTGACATAGTGGCTGCAACAATGGGCTCAAACACAGCAAGGACTGTGAGCATGGGGCGGAGCTGGGCAGTGTTTCGTTCTGTGGTATGTAGGGTTGCTCTAAGTCAGAACTGACTGGGTGGCACCTAACAGCAACACAACATCTACCTATGCATCCATTCAAGATTATTGTCTGCTAATACCATTGTTGCAGGATTGTCTGTTATAGTAATTACCATTAAAAAAAAAAATCAAACTTGTTGCCTTCAAGTCAATTCCAACTCACAGTGGCCCTATAGGACAGAGAAGAACTGCCCCATTGCGTTTCCAAGAAGTGTGTGATGCATTCGAACTGCCGACCGTTTGTTTGACAGCTGTAGCACTTAACTACTGTATCACCAGTGTTTCCAGTAATTACCACAGTTGCCCCTTATTCTTACATTCCTTTCAGTGTCTTCCTTTGCTCTGGTCAGGTTGTGCTGACTTCCCCCATATTGTGTATTGCCTTTCCCTACACCAATATTAGCATATGTCTTCTATCTAGTTAGTAATTTTCTCTCCTTCCTCCTCCAATCCCTGGTAACCAGCAAATCATTTTTTTTCCTTTGTGTAAATCTTTTATTGTTTTTGTGTAATAGTGGTCTCATACGATATTTGTCCTTTTGTGAATGACTTATTTCACTTAGTATAAAGTCCTCCAAATTCATCTAGGTTGTGAGATGTTTTATGGATTCATTATTCTTTATCATTGCAGAGTATTTCATTGTGTATATGAACCACAGTTTGTTTATGTATTCATCCTTCATTGGACACATAGGTTGTTTCCATATTTTCCTATTGTGAATAATGCTGCAATGAACATGGGTGTGCATATGAATATAATACCCTTTATTGTTTATGAAGGAAAGCCTGGTGGCATAGTGGTTAAGTGCTACGGCTGCTAACCAAACGGTTGGCAGCTCAAATCCGCCAGGCGCTCCTTGGAAACTCTATGGCGCAGTTCTACTCTGTCCTATAGGGTGGCTAAGAGTCGGAATCAACTCTACGGCACTGGGTTTTTTGCTTTTTTTTTTTTTATTATTGTTTCTGAAAAGAGCCCTAGTAATGCAGTGATTAAAAGGATTGACTACTAACCAAAAGGTCAGCTGTTCAAAACCATCAGCAGCTCCATGTAAGAAATATATGGCAGTCTGCTTCCACAGAGGTTTACAGACTATGGCATCGCTGTAAGTCAGAATCGACTCAATGGCAATAGGCTTTTTTTCAGTGGGTGATTGTTTATGAATACATATATGTATCACTACTACAAAAATATCAGCTGAAAAATACACACAAATCTCATGACAATGAAGGGAGGGAGGCAGCGGAATTGGTATAAGGAGAAGTGCAAAGTGAAATTCAACATTAATTTTAGTATTTTACTTATACTTTCAAAGTCAAGCATTCACTCATGTCTTATTAATGTTAACATTTGTTATCTTACTTATTACTAATTAATTGTGGGAAGTTGGGGCTTATATTTTTTGGTAGGCAGCCTCCAAAATGGCCTCAATAACTCCTGCCCTGTGTGGCTCCTCCAACCTTGAAGAGGGATGATCTCTAAAACTATACGGATATTGCACGAACAATGAAATGAAACTTCTGATGCTAGATCATGAAAGAAAATTGCAGTTTCTGCCTTGCTGTCTTGGATTCCTTGTTCTGGGGCAGCCTGCTTTCATTGTCACAGGAAAACTCAAGGTTCACTTGGCCAGGAACTGATGACTCTTATAAACATCAGCACTAACTTGTTGGGCATGTGGAAGCATGTCATCTTGCTAGTCATCTTGGAAGCAGATCCTGTAGCCCCAGTCAAGCTCTCAGATGATTGCAGGCCAGGCTATCATCTCAACAGCAACCTCGTGAGAGACTCTGGGTCAGAACTACCAGCTAAGTCACTCTCAGATTACTGAATTTACAGAAGCTATGTGAGAAATGGAAACCCTGGTGACATAGTGGTTAAGGTCAGCAGTTCAAATCTACCAGGTACTCTTTGGAAACTCTATGGGCAGTTCTGCTCTGTCCTATAGGGTTGCTATGAGTCTGTAACGTCTCCACGGCAATTTTTTTTTTTTTTTTAATGTGAAAAATAGTGTTTATTAAGGAGCTAATTTCTGGGCTAATTTATTATGCAGCAATAGATGATGCACAGTTTTACCTCTTTTTAAAATATTTTAAAATAAAATGTAAGAAAAATTTGAGGCAAGAGCTTAGGTGAATAGGTGAATAACCAGCACATAGGTAAGACTAGGAGGTAAGATAGTTAAAAAGGAGGTTCATGGAAACTATGTAAACTTGGTAAAGTGATACTGACTTTTTGGAATCATTGTCCTTTTTCAGGATCTGCTTAAAGCACATCTCTCTGGAAATGTACATGAGAACATGTTCAAATATTCGCGTCGTGTTTTGGGGGAGTTAATGAAAAACCTGAACCCCATTAGTTTTTCTCAGTTTAAAAATTTGTAAGAGGAAAACAGCAGAAATTAGAAGGAAATGTTTCCAATGGCATTATATGACAAACTGTTCTCTATAAGAAAGCAAAAGACATCAGGATTTTAGATATTTTCAGTAGGCATCAATAGCCTAAACATTACTTTTTTTTTTTTTTCTTTCTGGCTAACTTTTTTTCCCCCACTTTAAAAATGACTTTGTTCAGTTGTATATATTACAAAAGCTATTATCTGATTATAGTGGAATTTTCACTGGAATGGCTAAGTGCACAGGCTCCAGAGGGAAAAAGTCTGCATTAAAATTCAAAAGCCACCATGGAATCTTGGACAAACACCTAATTTGAATGCATTCTTTTCTCATCTATAAAGTAACTATAATGAAGTGCCTGTATCACTGGGTTGTTGTGCATGTAAGGGCTTGATACAGAGCCTGGCACCTGTTACCCATTCAAAACCCATTGCTGTTGAGCCGACTCCAACTCGTAGCAACCCTATAGCTATGCAAACACAAGGAAAAGAAATTCCCTATTACCTTACCACAAAGTGCCAAACATACAAGAAGTTCAAGATGGTGAGGAAATGAATTGTGTCAAATGGTACAAAAAGATCAGCAATTGAATTTGGTATTTTGCACTTTTGTAGCAAATACAAACACAGCATAAGAGAAAACAGGTTGCATATGATGAGACCACACCCTTGAGAAATACAGAAGTATATAGAAGGTAAAGAGGAGTAGACATTTATGTTGTGATTTATTTAATTGTCTTCTCTCTCTTTGAGAGTAGTGAGATCTATGTATCATTGAGGGAAGAAGAAAAGGTGCCAGGGAGATGAAGACCTAGAAGTGGGAAGGGGAAAAGAATAAAAAGAAGAGGCAGAAATGAAGTTTATAGGTGAATTATGGGAAGCTGTGTAACGACAATAACATACTGATATTCTTCTACTTTTAAGACACATCTCGGGTTAGCATTTCATCTAGGAATTACAGGCATCCAAAATCCAAAATGCCTTAAAAATAACTCAAGTCTTTACTGATTGTTTCTTGCAGAGGACTCAAAAGTGGAATTACATCACCTGTCAAAAATTCCTCCTTAGACATTCCTTCTTCTCTAAAAGTCTTATTCTGGTCATGCATTAGACACGTACTCTCAGGTCTACCCTCTCTCACCACACTTTCTCACTCCATGCTGAATCTAGGTCTCACTTCTTGCCAACTGGAACTTCCATCTCTTCAGGATCTACATGTTGGTATAAAGCTAACTACCCTTTCTCAAGGGTTCTAGTAATTAACTCTCCATCTAACACTCAGAACAACAGAAGAAGATATTCTTCTTTCAGGACCCATCCTTTTTATACAGCAGGGAAGAGAGGGAGTATAAATTTAAAATGTAGCCCTTTCAGAAAAGAAAGTCATATCAGAAGATGGTATACCCAGTAACATAGAGATGCCTTTTTGAAGAAAAACAAAGAGAAGGTAAACAGCACTATCAGCAGCAATTCTGTTTAACTTCACTTTTTTTTCATATTTGAATTAAGTTTTTTTTAAAAAAGGTGACAACTAAGAATTTTAAGAGTAAAGCTGACATCAAGAAAACTCTGGAATTTATTTCTATCTAAACATATGATTAGAACACGCTTAATTTTTTTTTTTTTAATTATGGATTCTCATGAGATACTTCAAAATAACAAACCTCTGTTGGATGAGGACACATAATAATCAGTATGTCTCGATTTCTTTTTTGCTCAAACATGAAGGCAGTGACTTCCATTCACAGTGTTTTTCAACATCTTCAAGAAGAACTCTGGGTGGTGGTGGAGGGGTGAGGAGGTTCACAATCTGTAGAATGAGGGCTTTCATTAAGCAACATGTGAAGCTTAATAAAAATCTCTTTCCCATTTTTCTGTACAGATGGGGTCATTTCATGTATTTTATCTGAATTTTTCCAGCACAGTATTTGGTACATTGTTAATGCTGAATAAATGTCAAATGAATCTAAATTTTTATTAAATTATTAGTTTATTAAGTTTTATTCAAAATACATTACTTTTTATTCAATATATTTGGAAGGCCAAGATAATTGAGGAGACCCTATTAAATATATCAAGAATACATATTATATATATCTGTAATACAGATATTAAGCATATCATACATGTGCGTATATATATAACATGTGCATGTGTACGTATGTATGTATGCATGGTTTTCAAGGAGTGCCTAGTGGATTCAAACTGCCAACATTTTTGGTTAGGAACCATGGCTCTTAACCACTATGCCACCAGAGTTTCCTTATATATATGAAAAAAAAAATTTTATATATACATGTATGCGTGTTTGTGTATATATATACATATACACTATATTTTTTTATATATATATACACGTATATATAGTTGTGGAAACCCTGGTGGCGTAGTGGTTAAGGGCTATGGCTGCTAACCAAAGGGTCAGCAGTTCGAATACACCAGGAACTCCTTGGAAACTCTGTGGGGCAGTTCTACTTCGCCCTATAGGTTCTCTGTGAGTCGGAATCAACTCAACGGCAATGGGTTTGGTTTTCTTGGTATATATAGTTGTTGTGTTGTTAGTTATCATTGAGTACATTCTGACTCACGGCCACCCCATGTGTGCAGAGCAGAACTGTTCCAAAGGATATTCAGGACTGTGACCTTTCAAAAGCAGATGAAAGTAGCCTGTATTTCAAGGTGGCTCTGGGTGGGTTTGTGCCAACCTTTCAGCTGTGGTTCAATGCTTGACCATTTGCACCACCCAGGTACCATTTTAGTTGCTTCTTGGTAAAGACCAAAGGCTTTCTTATTTTCCAAAACTTTGGTCTATCAATTTTAATTTGGGCTACATTTTGGTACTGAGAAAAATTTGCATTGGAATTTAGCCCCAGAGTCCCATAAATCATAGTGCCCTTACAGAGTCCACAAAATTTCCTTCATCCAAACTAGAGTGATCTTAATTTATTACACCAAAACACTTGTGTTCATTCTTTATTTCATTTGTTGAGTGGTTTTCCTTGTTTATATCTACCTTTCCCCTACTTACATCACTCCTCAATGCTTCCTCTGTTAAAGCAAGGTAGAATGTGAGGCAGGTTTGCTGAACTTAATTAATGTTAAGGAAATGGTTATCCTAGCAACAGAAACAACATAAAAGCTTTCAGAATTTCCTCTACTAGTGAATAGGGCTTTCATTGCAAGGTGCAGATAGCAGCTAGGTATCATGAGAGAGAAGAGAGATCCATCCCTGGATAAATTTCCTGAAAATAATTTTTAAATTATTGAATGATTTAAATAAAATTGTTCCTAAATCTGTTCATAACTCTAATGATAGAACATCATCTATTTCTGAAATTCTAGTTAAAAAAAAACACAAAATATTAAAACTCTGGAATGCTTTGGAATTTGTATACATTGAATAATGTCCATTAACCCCAAAACCCACTGTCATCAAGTCAATACATGTATAATAACGCATATATATTATATATTACATTATAATATATATCATTAAAATAGAATATAGCATCTTATACTACTAAACCTTAATGAAATTAAATTTACCTATTATTAATTTCAAAGGCATTTTAGGATCTTTCTGTTTTCAAGAGCACAATAAACATAACAGCAGATCTTATTTTTCTCTACTTGACATGAAGAAGATGTAAATGCCACGAAAGCCTAAAATCTTAGAATGACTTGGAGCCTAAAATTCCATCTAACTCAAAAATTCCATCTAACTCCTATAGACAAAACAACTTGAAGAATTGCTAATTAAATTCAGGAAGTCAGTTAAAGTCAGGAGATAAAGTCAGAAGAGAGTTTGATCAGGTGATTAAGGAAATGGAATTAGTATTCCCTAACCTAAAAAAAAAAAAAAAAAAAATTTTTTTTTAACCTAGTTTCAAGATGGTGATTAGGAATGCTGTGAAAAAAAAAAAAAAATTTTTTTTTTTTTTTTGTGAAAAGTAACCTAATAATAATGTGGCAAAGACAAAGGGTTTATTGTCAGGCCTGTATTTACACCTCATCCCCATCACATTTTATCTTTGTAAGCTTGGGTAAATAAGATAACTTCTTTTAAAATATTCTTTTCAATTATTGGTGTAGTTTTTATAGACTGTTTTATCTCAAAAAATATAAGGAAGCTTAGGAAAAAAATGCAATAAATGAGAGTACTTTTTCACTCACTTTTTTAGTTGACAACGTTCAAATTTAAAAATTGAAGGAACTCCCACATGCTGTTCACTCAAATTCTCCCTTTGTTAACAATTTGCTTTATAGATATAGATGTAAGATGTAAGTATATATATAGACATAGACATAGATTTGTTTTTCAGATCTATTTGAGAGTAAATTTCAGATATAATGACACTTTATCCCTAATTATGTAAGCATCATAAACTTTACCCACTATCTCCTAAGAACAAAGATACTCTTACAAACCACAATAGCATTATCATACCCAAGAAATTTGACATTAATGAAAAATAAATGTCCTCCACGGGAAATTTTTGTATGTGTCTCAAAAATGCTGTTTATAGCCATTTTTTCTCCCTCTGATGAAAATAAAATATTACATCTAGTTGTCTTGTCTTTATCTGTTTTAATTTATAACAGTTCTTATTTTCTGTTCTATGACATTCACATTTTTGTAAAGACTAGTCCAGTTACTTTGTAATAGTCATAATATGGATCTCTTCTGGTTAGTTGACCAGGTAGTTGTCTTCCAAATTTCTTGGCATAGATGAATGAGCACCTTCAACAGTACATTCATTTGCTGAAACTTCTCATTTGGTATTCCATTAATTTCTGGAGCCTTGTTTTTCACCAATGCCTTCAGTGCAGCTTACTTTAGTACCATAGGTTCTTGATCATGTGCTACCTCCTGAGATGACTGAACAACGACCAATTATTTTTGGTAGAGTGACTGTGTATTCCTTCCATCTTGTTTTGATGTTCCCTGCATCATTCACTATTTTACCCATAGAATCCTTCACTATTGCAACTGGAGGCTTGAATTTTTTCTTCAGTTCTTTCAGCTTGAGAAATGCCAACTCTGTTCTTCCCTTTTGGTTTTCTAACTCCACTCCTTTGCACATGTCATTATAATACTTTACTTTGTTTTCTCAAGCTGTCCTTTGAAACCTTCTGCTCAGCTCTTTTACTTCATCATTTCTTAATGTTCACTTTAGATACTAGACGTTTCAGAGCAACTTTTAGAAGTGCTTCTGATATCCATTTTGGTCTTTTCTTTCTTTCTGGTCTTTTTAATGACCTCTTGCTTTCTTCATGTCTGATGTCCTTGACATCATATTACAACTCATCTAGTCTTCACACATTAGTATTCAATGCATCAAATCTATTCTTGAGATATTCTCTAAACTCAGATGAGATATGCTGAAGGTCTAATTTGGCTCTCATGGACTTGTTCTAATTTTCTTCAGATTCAAATTGAACTTGCATATGAGCAACTGATGGTTTGTTCTACAGTCAGCCCCTGGCCTTGTTCTGACTGATGATATTGAGCTTTTCCATTGTCTCTTTACATAGATATAGTCAATTAGGTCCCTGTATATTCCATCCAATGAAGCCCACATGTATAGTCACCGTTTATGTCATCGAAATAAGATAATTGCAATGAAGAAGTCTTTAGTCTTGCAAAATTCTATCATGCAATCTCTGGCATCATTTTTATCCCCAGTGCCATATTTTCCAACTACTGATCTTTCATCTTTGTTTCCAACTTTTGCATTCCAATCACCAGTAATTATCAATGCATGTTTGATCAATTTCAGACTGCAGATGTTGGTAAAAATCTTCAATTTCTTCATCTTTGTCCTTAGTGGTTGATGAATAAATTTGAATAATAGTTGTATTCACTGGTCTTCCTTGTAGGTGTTAGGGATATTATCTTACCCCTACAGCATTGTACTTCAAGATATTTCTTGAAATATTCATTTTGATGTTGAATGCAATGCCATTCCTCTTCAATTTGTCATTCTCACTGTAGTAGACCATATGATTGCCAATTGAGAATGGCCAGTACTAGTCCATTTCAGCTCACTAATGCCTAGGATATTGATCTTTATGCATTCCATTTCATTTTTGACAATTGCCAAGTTTCCTAGATTCATACTTCGTACATTCCATATTCTGATTATTAATGGATGTTTGCAGCTGTTTCTTCTTGAGTAGTGCCATATAAGCAAATGAAGGTCTCAAAAGCTTAACTCCATCCATGTCATTAAAGTTGACTTTACTTTGAAGCAGCTCTTCCCCAGTTGTCTTTGGCATGCCTTCCAACTTGAGGGGCTCATCTTCCCGTACTATATCAGACAATATTCTGCTGTTATTCATAAGGTTTTTGCTAGCTAATTTTTTTTAAAGCAGACCACCAGGTCCTTCTTCCTAGTCTGTCTTAGTCTGGAAGTTCAGCTGAAACCTGTCCACCATGGGTGACCCCTCTGGTATTTGAAAACCAGATAGCTTCCAGTATCACAAGTGAGCTCCCACAGTATGACAAACTGACAGATGCACAGGGGAGAATGATAATATAAGCAAATTACAGAGTACAACATTGTATGTAGTACATATTACTGACAATAAGATGTACAAAAATAAATAACAAGTGGTCCTAAGTTCAATCTGTCATAACTTGAATATGCTGTATGTCAGGGACTACCTGTATTCAAAGAGATCTTATTCTGTTTCCTTTTTTTTTTTTCTTCTTTTTTTTTATTGTGTTTTAAGTGAAAGTTCACAAATCAAACCAGTCTCTCCTACAAAAATTTATATACACCTTGCTATATACTCCTAATTGCTCTCCCCACAATGAGACAACACACTCTTTCTCTCCACTCTCTTTTCTTGTCCATTAGGCCAGTCTCTGACCATGTCTGCCCTCTCATCTCCCCTCCAGATAGGAGATGCTAACATAGTCTCATGCGTCTATTTGATGCAAGAAGCTCATTCTTTACTAGTATCATTTTCTATCCCATAGTCCAGTCCAATCCCTGTCTGAAGAGTTGGCTTTGGGAATGATTTCTGTCCTGGGGTAACAGAAGGTCTAGGGACCATGACCACCAAGGTGCTTCTAGTCTTACTCAGACCATTAGGTCTGGTCTTTTTATGAGAATTTGGGGTCTGCATCCCACGGCTCTCCTGCTCCCTCAGGAGTTCTCTGTTGTGTTCCCTGTCAGGGTAGTCATCGGTGGTAGCCAGGCACCATCTAGTTCTTCTGGTCTCAGAATGATGTAGTCTCTGGTTTATGTGGCCCTTTCTGTCTCTTGGGCTCATAATCACCTTGAGTCTTTGGTGTTCTTCATTCTCCTTTGCCCAGGTGAGTTGAGACCAATTGATGAATCTTAGATGGCTGCTTACTAGCATTTAAGATCCCAGACACCACTCTCCAAAGTGGGACGTAAAATGTTTTCTTAATAGATTTTATTATGCCAATTGACTTAAATGTCCCCTGAAACCATGGTCCCCAAACCCCTGCCTCTGCTACTGTAGCCTTTGGAGTATTCGGTTTATCCAGGAAACTTCTTTGCTTCTGGTTTAGTCCAGTAGAGCTGACCTCTCCTGTACTGTGTGTTGTCTTTCCCTTCACCTAAAATAGTTCTTATCCACTATCTGATTAGTGGATACCCCTCTCCCTCCCTCCCTCCCTTTCCCCTCTCATAACCATCAAAGAATATTTTCTTCTCTGTTTAAACTACTTCTTAAGTTCTTATAATAGTGGTCTTATGCAATATTTGTCCTTCTGCAACTAATTTCACTTAGCATAATGTCTTGCAGATTCTTCCATGTTATGAAATGTTTCACAGATTCATCACTGTTCTTTATCGATGTGTAGTATTCCATTGTGTGAATATACCATAATTTATTTATCCATTCAACCATTGATGGGCACCTTGGTTGCTTCCATCTTTTTGCTGTTGTAAACAGTGCTGCGATGAACATGGGTGTGCATATATCTGTTCATATAACGGTTCTAATTTCTCCAGGATATATTCCAAGGAACAGGATTGCTGGATCGTATGGTAGTTCTAGTTCTAGCTTTTTAAGGAAGCACCAAATCA
Source organism: Loxodonta africana (assembly GCF_030014295.1). Classification (NCBI taxonomy): domain Eukaryota; kingdom Metazoa; phylum Chordata; class Mammalia; order Proboscidea; family Elephantidae; genus Loxodonta; species Loxodonta africana. The sequence goes on from NC_087345.1 coordinate 48,598,197, forward strand.
ATTTCCAAAGTGGTTGTACCATTTTACATTCCCACCAGCAGTGTATAAGTATTCCAGTCTCTCCACAACCTCTCCAACATTTATTATTTTGTGTTTTTTGGATGAATACCAGCCTTGTTAGAATGAGATGGAATCTCATGGTAGTTTTGATTTGCATTTCTCTAATGGCTAATGATCATGAGCATTTCCTCATGTATCTGTTAGCTACCTGAATGTCTTCTTTAGTGAAGTGCCTGTTCATATCTTTTGCCCATTTTTTAATTGGGTTTTTTGTCTTTTTGTAGTTCAATTTTTGCAGTACCATGTAGATTTTAGAGATCAGGCACTGACTGGAAATGTCATAGTTAAAAAATTTTTTCCCAATCTGTAGGTAATCTTTTTCCTCTTTTGGCGAAGTGTTTAGATGAGCATAGGTGTTCAATTTTTAGGAGTTGCCAGTTATCCACTTTTTCTTCTGCATTGTTAGTAATGCTTTGTATACTGTTTATGCCTTGAATTAGGGCTCCTAATGTTGTCCCTATTTTTGCTTCCACGATCTTTTTTGTTTTAGATTTTATATTTAGGTCTTTGATCCATTTTGAGTTCGTTTTTGTGCATGGTGTGAGGTATGGGTCTTGTTTCATTTTTTTTGCAGATGAATATCCAGTTATGCTAGCACTATTTGTTAAAAAGACTTTCTTTTCCCCATTTGACTGACTTTGGGCCTTTGCTCATATGTGGATGGATTTATGTCTGGATTCTCAATTCTGTTCCATTGGTCTGTGTATCTGTTGTTGCACCTGTACCAGGCTGTTTTGACTACTGTGGCAGTATAATATGTTCTAAAATCAGGTAGAGCAAGGCCTCCCACTTTGTTCTTCTTTTTCAGTAATGCTTTACTTATCTGGGCCCTCTTTCCCTTCTATATGAAGTAGGTGATTTGTTTCTCCATGTCATTAAAAAATGTCATTGGAATTTGAATTGGAATTGCACTGTATCTATAGATAGCTTTTGGTAGTATAGACATTTTTATAATGTTAATTCTTCCTATCCCTGAGCAAGGTATGTTTTTCCACTTATGTAGGTCTCTTCTGGTTTCTTGCAGTAGTGTTTTGTAGTTTTCTTTGTGTAAGTCTTTTACATCTCTGGTAAGATTTATTCCTAAGTATTTTATCTTCTTGGGGGCTACTAGTAATGGTATTGATTTGGTGATATTCTCTTCGATGTTCTTTTTGTTGGTATAGAGGAATCCAACTTATTTTTGTACATTTATCTTGTATCCTGATACTCTGCTTAACTCTTCTATTAGTTTCAGTAGTTTTCTTGAGGATTCCTTAGGGTTTTCTGTGTATAAGATCATGCCATGTGCAAATATAGATACTTATACTTCTTCCTTGCCAATCTGGAAGCCCTTTATTTCTTTATCTAGCCTAATTGCCCTGGCTAGGATCTCCAGCACAGTTTTGAAGAAGAGTGGTGATGAAGGGCATCCTTGTCTGGTTCCTGATCTCAGGAGGCATGCTTTCAGACTTTCTCCATTTAGGATGATGTTGGCTATTGTCTTTGTATAAATGCCCTTTATTATATTGAGGAATTTTCCTTCTATTCTTATTTTGCTGAGAGTTTTCATCATGAATGCTGTTTCCCTTTTTTTCTACCAGTTCCTTCCTCTTTCTATTGGCCATACTTCATTCATTTCTGATTTATCCTTCCTGAATTTCTTTTTATGCAATAATAATAGCCAGAATTAACTGTTCAATCCTTGGTAAGTTACATATTTATTTTTTGTTTGTTTCATTCTTTAAAAGGTATCAGGAGTGCAGGAGCCAAGATAGTGGCTTAGTCAGATGTACCATACTGTCCCTCTACAGCAAAGACCTGAGAAATCAGTTGGAACAAATGCAGAAAATAATCCCCAAACCCTGAATATCAAAAAGGAAGGTTAAAGAATTGAATCAAATACATGCTTAAAAAAATTTTTTTTGAACGAATGTAGCAAAAGAGGAGTGACATGAAGTGAAGGGGTTCTACCACCCATCCTGGCTCAACTTGGCCATCTTAAGACAAAGCCAGCAGCAAACCCAGGTGAGAGGCACAGGAAGACAACTTTACAGCATTACTATACAGGCAGAAAAACTGTATAAACATACCCAGAGAGAAGCAAGATGAGTAGACCATAATTCAGATCTAAGGAAGGAGAACACAGAAAGAGAGGTGAGAATTCCAGGGATCTTGCTGTCCACAGAGCAGGGAGAGAGCCAAGATCCAGGTTCAGGTATATGCACAAGCAGCAGCCCTTGACCTCCAGGTTGGTGGCATGCATTAGCGTGGGATCACTGGAGGATCAGCAGGTGGTCCCCCACCTGACCAGACTCTGTGCACCCCCCCAACCACATTTGGTCAGAGACAGGTCCTGATTGCTGGCTACACCAAAAGGAATGGCCTGGGCCCCTCTGTCTGCTAGCTGAAGGAGTGCATCCTCCCTCCCTCCACCCTCCTGATCAGAAGCAACAAAGGGTCCCATACTTCAGCTACCCGGCCTGACCAAAGACCATAATACAATTCCCCTTGCCCCCCTTACCCAGCCATGTCCACCAGCCCCCTACCCACTCAAAGAACAGCAATAAGCATACCCCCATGCACTCACCCACCTGCTACCCACTGCCCAAACTTGACCCAGCAAGAGGTGGTGGCTGCTCGAGCTTGTGAGCAATTGTCTGCCAACCATGCCCTCCGCTGAACCAGCAAGTGGTAGCAACTGCAAGACCACCTGCAAGTCCAGCCACCACCTACTCCCCATCCCTGACATGGCAAGCAGTGGTGAGTGTGTAAACATGCATTCCCTCCAGCCACCCATTCCTCCCCCAAATGGGTGAGCAACAGAGACTGTGTGACTGTACACATGCTCACCCTTCACCTGCTCCCTTCCTCTAAACCAATGAGTGATACCAACCACATGCATACTACTCATCCACCACACCCACCACACCTACCACCCCATTCACTCAGTGAATACTACTGCTTGACTGGATCAACAACAGACTGTGGCTAATCCCTGCCCAGCCCACCCTCAGATGCTCCTCATGACCAGAGAAAAGAGACCCATACTCACACACCCAGCTGCTGTCCCACCTACCCAGAAAGAGGCGGTACCAGACTAGCAACCAGACCAGCACCTGTGCCCTGCTTTCCAGATATATCAAAACAGAACACACAAAACAAAAAAAAAAAAGGTTGAAGTAAACACACAATCAATAAATATAATAACACCTTAATGCCTCAGGGACAACAGGCATAAAGAATCAGGGTAAGATGGCTTAAGCAACTGACTAAACTAAAGGGACAGAAAACCTTCCTGAGGAAGAAATAGTAATAGAAGTACCTGATAAGGAGTTCAAAAGACTTATACATAGGACCTTCCTAGAGGACAAGGAAAACACAGAAAAAATTCTAGAAGAATTCAGATAAAATTACAAGATAAATGAACAATTAGAAATCATACAAAAACAGCAAATAGAAATGCAGAAGATTAACAATAAAATTTCAGAAGCAGATAATTCAGTGGGAGGAAATAGGAGTAGAATTGAATCAATGGAAGACAGAATCAGTGAAATAGAGGACAAATCCCTTGCTACTAATTTGTTTGAGGAACATTCAGAAAAAGAATGAAGAAAAATGAAAGAAAGCCTAAGAGTTACGTGGGACACTATCAAGAGGGATAATTTATGCATGATAGGAATTCTAGAAAAGAAAGAGAAAAAAAAAGTAGTGAGGAAGTTTTTGAAGATTTGCTGGCCAAAAACTTCCTTAATATCATGAAAGAAGACAAGGTATTTATCCAAGAAGCTCAATAAACCCCATACAGGACAGGCCTCAAAAGAAGTTCACCAAGACATATCTTAATCAAACTTTCCAAAATCAAAGACAAAGAAAGAATCCTGACTGCAGCTCAGGAAAAATAAACTGTCACCTACAAAGGGGAAGCAATAAGACAAAGCTCTGATTTCTTGGCAGAAACCATGTTGGCAAGAAGGCAATGGGATAACATAAATTAAACCCTGAAAGAAAAAAAATCACCAACTGAGAATTATAAAAATATATCCAGCAAAATTGTCTCTCAAATATGATGGCAAAATCAAGACTTTTCCAGATAAACAGAAATTAAGGGAATTTGTAAAATCAGACCAACCTTTCAAGAAATATTAAGGGTCCTTTGGAGAGAGAACCAACAACATCAGACAACAACTCAAGATTAAGACACATGACAACATTACCCCAATGCCAACCAAGACAAAGAATTCTCAAAAATAAAGCAAAATGACTGAAAACAGTGTCCAATCTGTGAGTAACGACAGCTTCAAAATAAAAAAGGGGGACTAAATGATGTAGCTGTGGGACATCCATATGGAAAGAAAGTCAAGTTGATATCAAGATACAACAGACTGTTTTAACTTAGGAAGGTAAAGGTAAATTTCAGTGTAACTACAAAGAAAATTAATAAACCAAAATTAAAAAAGCATAAAGATTCAGTAAACACAAAATCAACAACTAAGGAAATGAAAATAAAATCCGTAAACAAAAAGAACTCAGTACCAAAAAATAAGTGGAACAAAAGAAAAAAAAGTCAACATCACAGGAAAAAAAGGCACAGCAAAATGACAGCAGTATATTTCTACCTGTCAATAACCACACTGAAAGTAAATGGGTTAAGTGCACCAGTCAAGAGACGGAGAGTAACAGAATGGATAAAAAACATGACCCACTGACATGTTCTCTACAGGAGACACACCTTAGATACAAAGATAAAAATAAGCGAAAAATTAAAAAAAAAAAAAATCAAACAAACAATAACCTAAAAGAGCAAGAGTGGCAGTATTAATCTCTGATAAAATATACTTTAAGGCAAAATCCAACATAAGAGACAAGGAAGGGCACTATATAATGATTAAAGAGTCAATCCACCAAGAGGACATAATCACAATAAATATTTATGCACACTATGACAGAGCTTGTTATGAAAAATATATTAGATACACATAAAGAGCTGAGCATGTATCTAACGTGTTTAAAGAATAACAAAGTAAATTAAGGTGAAAAGGAGAAAATTGTTATGAAATTGGTATTCAAATACAATAATTTAAATAATATATTTCTTATGCTCATTTACATAACCAAACCAAACTTCCTTATAAAATCACTCTTCTACTACTTAGTGAAATTATTTGGGACTCCTGAAGCAACTCTAATGGGCCTATTTTGAAAATCACTAGTTTAAACAAACAATTGACTCACAAATAGCTATATCATAACTATCATTATTAGTATGATTTGCCAATATTCTTAAATTCCAATAGTTATTCATTTAGGTAATAAATTTCCTCAGGACTGAGATACCGATTTATATAATTCTTTGGTTTTACATTGTGCCTGGTATAATATGTATACACAGAAAATGTTTTCAAGATTTTTTTAAGAATGAATGAATGAGTTAATGAATTCTAGAAGGAACTCTGTCAAAGGCAGTAGAATTTACATTCTTTCATAAATTATATGCATATGCATATATAAGTTGCTAAAGTAGAGGGTTAGCAAAAAAGAGGAAGTCCCTCAATGAGATGGATTGGCACAGTGGCTACAATGGACTCAAGCATAACAATGATTGCAAAGATGGAGCAGGACTGGGCTGTGTTTCATTCTGTTGTACGTAAGCTCTCCAGGAGCCAGAAGCAACCCAATGGCACCTAAAAACAATACTGTCTCATTTTAAAGTTGTCTATTACTTATATTAGCAATTTATGTAACTACTCAGAGTCATTATAAGATTTTGTGAACTAATTTATGGAATTGAAGTTTATTTGAATCATTCAGTTGCCTGACTGACTTACTGACTTTGTCAGTTGTTTTGGCATACAATAGACACAACCTTATGCCAATAAACTCAGAAATTTGTGTGAGCATTCAAAGTACCAGTAGGTTACTTCAGAATTAAATTCCTTTAAAATGAAGGAAAGTGTTCTACACTATCATTTTCATATAGATTTTCTGGAGAAATCTATATATTATTTCCCACAAGATGGTGCTGTTTTCCCACTAGCAAATCTATAAATCATTGAGTAGGATACACACAGCTCTAAAATGAAGCATATAAGTTAGAAGTATTTTCCTATTTGAACTGATAATACGTAAATGCTTCTATAACTATTCTTAATGTCTGTCTTCCCCATATTCTTTTATGAGAATGAAAACCTATTTCCTAACACTCCAGCCTCCTATTTCCAACTTACTACTCAACGTTTCCACATCAATGCTTAACAGTCGTCTCGAACTCAGCATATCCAAAACAGAACTCCTCATCATCACCACTCTCATCCATACTGTTTCACCTACTGTTTCCCCATCTTAGTTGATAGCAATTCTATCCTTCTCTTTTACCAAAAAACCAAACCATTTCCATCGAGTCAATTGAGACTCATAGCAACCCTGTAGGTCAGAGTAGAACTGCCCCATAGGATTTCCAAGGAGCAGCTGGTGGATTTGAGCTGATGACCTTTTGGTTAGCAGCTGAACTCTTAACCACTGAGACACCAGGACTCCAGCCTTCTCTTTACTGAAGCCAAATACCTTAGAGTCACCGTTCATTCCTCTTTGCGTGTGTGTGTATGTGTGTTTTGTTTTGTTGCCCTCTCTTTCCACATCCAATCTGTCAGGAAATCCTGTTAACTCCACTTTCAAAGTATTTCCGGTATCTAACTACTTCTCGTCACTCTTCTATTATCCTGCTCTTAGCCACCATCACTTCCTAACTAATCTCTTTGTTGCAGTCCTTGCTTCCCCTAAGTATTCTTGCTGCTCAAAACCTATAGTGGCTCCCTATGTCACTCAGAGTAAAAGACAAAGTCCTGGTTCACTGTTATCCTTCAACCCTCATCTTCTACTACTCTCTCCTTTCCTTCCATGGCTCAGGTGGACCTAGGTTTTCCTCAAACACATAAGATACACACCAGGTGTACACCTCAGCTCTAATTGTTCACTTTACCTGGAATGATTTTCCCCCAAATTATCATGAGGCTACTACCACATCATCTTCAATACTTTGCTCAACTCATACCCTCTCAGGGAGACCTAACACGCCCACCTGCATCCTCAGCAATCTCATGCCACTTACCATTTCCCAGCGCACTATAAAAAAAAAAGAGATTACTTATTTATGATTGTTAATACCTGCTTCCACCCTCCCCTTCCCCACTCCATAAGTGTAGAGGTCTTGCTTGTTTAATTCCCTAAACCAAGTGTTGAGAATAGTGACACTAGTGAGTGCTCAATAAATACTTATTGAAAGGATAAGCTATACTCTAAGCATTAGTAATTAGTGTTCAATCAGAACAAATCTGATTAGTGCCAAATGTCTTATCTAGTGCTGCTATAACAGAAATACCACAAGTGGATGGCTTTAACAAAGAGAAATTTATTCTCTCACGATGGGAGGCTAGAAGTCTGAATTCAGGGTGCCAGCTCCAGGGGAAGGCTTTCTTTCTGTGTTGGCTCTGGGGGAAGGTCCTTGTCATCAACCTTTCCCTGGTCTGGGAGCTTCTCAGAGCAGGAACCCAAGGTCCAAAGGACATACTCTGCTCTTTGCACTGCTTTCTTGATGGTATTAAGTCCCCCTGTCTTTCTGCTTGCTTCTCTCTTTTATATCTCAAAAGAGATTGACTCAAAACACAACCTAATCTTGTAGATCGAGTCTTGCCTCATTCCCATAACTGCCTCTAATCCTGCTTCATTAACATCATAAAGATAGAGTTTATATCACATAGGAAAATCACATCAGATGACAAAATGGTGGACAATCATGGCCTAGCCAAGTTAACACATATTTTTGGGAGACACAGTTCAATCCATAACACTAAGATGTCATTATATAATTGATATAAATTCTAATTCAAAAATATTTACTTACAATCCATAATTTAAACAAAAAAAAATTTCGGTAAGTGGCTAACAGTAAGAAAAATAGACTTTACATGCTATAATTTGATATAACGCCCAAGCTGAGTTAGGATTATGCAGTGAGTCAAATTAAATTTTCCTGGAAATGTATATTTCTATAACATAAATAAGGAGCCCTGATGGTGCAATGGTTAAGTGTTCCACTGCTAATCAAAAGGTTGGCGGTTTGTACCCATCAGTCACTCCCTAGAAATATACATTTTTATAACATAAATAAAGAGACCTAGTGGTACAATGGTTAAATGCTCCACTGCTAACCAAAAGTTTGGCAGTTTTGTACCCACCAGGCACTCCATGGAAAGAAAAATGTGGCAGTCTGCTTCCATAAAGCTCACAGCCTTAGAAACCCTATGGAGCAGTTCAACCCGTCCTATAGGGTCACTGTGAGTTGGAATTGACCTGACAGCATGGGTTTATAACATAAATGTATCTGTCACATAAATGCATACACACGTGTACATTTGTCTTCAGCTGTTGGTTTTATGTGAGAATAACATGGCTTTTATGCCTACTCTATATCTGTGTAATTGTGGTGGGATCAGATGTGGCTAAAAGAGTCAGTTTGTCTGATTCAAGAAGACATCCTTGTAAGATGCCAATCCAGGATTGTAGGTTTCTAACATCTACACCCATACAGGATTAGGGATTCCAAGCCAAAACAATTTTTGGTTGCATTCAATTGTGTCATAGTCTTTTTAGATAAGATTTGAAGCTAAAAGTATATGTTCCACCAGTTCGACTATTTTTCCTAGTTTTACTAACTAGTTTGGCTAAGCACAGTTGTTATTAGTCAGTTATTTTACCAAATTGAAAAATAACTAGTAAGCTCTAAAATTAGTTAAATGTCAAAACTGATTATGCAGACTCAGTGAGAGGTTCTTTATAAAACCTCTGTTCCTGTTTTCTATTAATATTCACTTAAATTCCCACAACATGAAACTGAGCTCGCAGCTCTGTCTCTCCATTCCCAGGATCATGGGCACAGCCCTCACTATGATTATTATTATGCTCTAGTTCAAATACTTTTTAAAGCAGAGCGATTGGATGATTTTAACAAGCATTGTTAGTTCATATTTTTGTATGCATTTGTTGTTTAAGTTAAAGTTTAAAATCCTTAAAAAAATTGCTCTGGTTTCTAACTGTACTCCTAATTTGTAAATTTTAGCTTTCAAATTTACTGTTCAAAAACAAGAAGGAAGGAAGGAAAGAAGTGAGGAAGGGGGAAGGAAGGGGTGAAGGAGGGATGGAGGAGAAGCAAGAAGGGAGGGAGAAAGAGGGAAGAGGGGAAGGAGGAATTAAACAGAGAGAGGTTTTAAATCATGGTGGTTGGAACTCGGCTAATAAAGTTATTTCAAGGCACCTTGCGTTTTAGGCGGTAATTTCTGCTCAAGCTCTGTAGTTTTATAAGAAAGAGCTATCTGCTTACCCACTTATTATCAACTATGTAATTCCTTATTAAAACACCTGAAATAAGCATTACCTTGTGTAAAATTTTACTTAGTGGTCAAGTTTATTAGGTCTTACCATACCTGGTTTGCCTCTCCTCCCTTTGCATAAAGGAAAACTTCCAAGCTCCCTGCGTTTATGCAAGGCCATGTGAGAAGTATTGGCCACAGGGCTGTGAGCAGAAATGACTTGTGTCATTTCCAGCCCAGAGCTTTTAAAAGCAGTTGTGAGCTCCCCATGTCCTCTCTCTTTTCCTGTTGCAGTGACTGTGAAAGCCATGTTTTGAGATGGTGTGTCCCAGTATAGCAGAATTTAGGTCAGCCAGCCAGAGTTCCTGAGTGACTTTCTGGAGTACTTTCCTTACATTGACCTCATTAGACATTAAACCTGTTGCTGTCGAGTCAATTCCAACTCATAGAGACCCTATAGGACAGAGTAGAATTGCCCCATAGGATTTCAAAGGGGTGGCTGGTGGATTTGAACTGCAGACATTTTGGTTAGCAGCCAAGCTCTTAACCACTGTGCCAGCAGAGTTAACACTAGATGTGTTAATATTTGGGAGATACTTTTTTAGTGCAGCAAAATCTAGCCTATCATGACTTATAAGGCCAGTAAAGTTGATAATTATAGTTAAGTTTTGTTTCTAATAGACTCAAGGTAAAATTAGGTGCTTTTCTTACTTTTCATTCCATAGCTATTAATTTCTTCCATGCATTATTTTATTCCAAACATTTTTAGTGCAATAGTTCCACTAGAAACTGGCACCCTAGTGTCTTTGTTCAATGAACAAATTCACAGGACCTCCTATTTGCTGAGTAATGTGATACCATTGAGAGAACATACAGGTATGATCCCTACCCCAGCTGAGATTAGAATCTATGGGGGAGACAGTGGATATACAAAAAATAAACCAAAAAATCGATCCAATTATGATCAATGCAGTGGAGGAAAGGTGTGGAGGGTATAAGTGGATGTGTCTAATCTGAGGTCTCAAGAAGTGCTGGAAAGCGACGTTTGAGAGAAAACTGATATCTGATGTTTGAGACTGGGATCAAGAACAAGGGTGGAGGACTGAAACTTTGCAAAGCTCTCCATCTTCCTAGAGAAATGTATCTAAAATTACATCACTGTCTGGATTATGAGAACATAGGTAAATTTGTAGCCAACATTGTAATTGGCAAAAACTTGATCCAGGGAATGAGTACTTAAACTTAACCTTTCTGGGGGGTGAAAAAAAAAGGCTTATTTTCATGCTTATAAATAGAAGTCTGAAGTTGGAAACAAGCATGAACACAGAAAATTAATTCTCTCCCACCAACTTAAAAAAAAAAAATTCAAGAAACTGCACATTTGGCAGGAAAATTCTAAACAACCTACAAGTGCCAATATCAGAAGAACAATCTTTATACTATGTAGAAAATTGCTAGTTAATCTTTCTCCAAAAACTTAATTCTATATAGTGAAAGCAAGTTCTATGTTTTAGTTATAGTAAAATGGTATATGGTTCTCTCTCAAATTGTCGAAAAGTAAGATTTCAAACAAGTTATTTCTAACAAATTTAAATAAGTACAATCTTCCTAATACACCACTTAATCTTTTGCATTTAGGGAGTACTTTAGGCTTTTTAAAGCATTTTCTTGTATATTACCTCACTTGGCTCTAGTAGATGAAATATATATAATTACATATAAAAATGAAAAACCTGTGACAACTCCACAACTCTCAAAATCAACTGCTATTTGAAAATAAACCCAGTCTGTCTGGGGCCAGAGTAAGTAAAAAGAAATCTGGTTTAAGATAGTATTAAATGGCAAAAACCAATGTACAAATCTAAGAAAATGAGAACTGGACAGAGACTTTACAGGTCATCTAGTTCAAACTCCCCCTATTATAATAATGATGATAAAAACTGTATAGAGTTTACAAGCCATTGTTTGAAAATACTCATGCAACTTTTACAGCATGGATCATAAGTGATACGTCAACAGTGGATGCTGAAATGATCTCCTTCAACAGCTTTCCAAGTACCTTTCCATGAAAAGACTTTCTCCCTTTTGTCCCCAAACTCATCTAAATCTAAATTGTAACCTATGGGGCTTTAATTAATAGCAGAATGATAAAATATTTTAAATTTAAGACCAGATGTCACCCCTACCATCAAATCTTGATGAGATTTCACTGCAGTGGTTCTCCAAAATCTGATTGCCCTTTTTTTTCCCTTGACCTCTTCAGTCTATTTTCAACACAGCAGTTGGTATGATTCTGTTAAAACATTATTCCAGTCCTTCAAGGTCATACAAGATGTGTTCCCACACTATATCCCTGACATCTACTACTTTCCTTCTTGCTCATTCTTCTCTAATCGTGGGGACTGGGTTACTTTTCTCCTAAAGTACCATAAGGCCAGGACTGGCTACATATTTTGTGAGGCCCAGTGCAATTAAGAATTTCAAGACCGTGAGAGTAATACAGTAACATAACCGTGGGTCCTGATACCCACAGGTTGCACACCCATGAAGCCAGCGCCACTTAAGGCATTTGAATTTACTGTGCCTTTTGCCTGAATCACTCTTCCCCTAGGTACCTGTATACTAAACTACTGCCTTATGCTATTGTTGTGTTGTTAGTTGCCTCGAATCAGCCCCAATTCATGGTGTCCTTACTTATAACAAAACAAAATTTTGCTTGGTCCTGCTGCATCTCCCTTTTTTTTTTTTTTTAATTTTCATTTTGCTTTAAGTGAAAGTTTACAAATCAAGGCAGTCTCTCATACAAAAATTTATACACACCTTACTATATACTCCTAGTTGCTCTCCCTCTAATGAGACAGTACCCTCCTTCTCTCCACTATTTTTCTGTCCATTCGGCCAGTTTCTGACCCCCTCTGCCCTATTATCTACCCTCCAGACAGGAGCTGCCCACATAGTCTCATGTGTCTACTTGAACCAAGAAGCTCACTCCTCACCAGTATCATTTTCTCTCCCATAGTCCAGTCCAAGCCCTGTCTGAAGAGTTGGCTTCTGCCCCGTCTTTCTGATCTTTGATATGTTTGAGCCCATAAACTCCCTAGGCCCCCCACCCATTTACTCCTACTCCAAACTTTCAGATTTTTCCTTAATTGTTACTTTCTCAAGCCTTCTCTGCCCACTCTATTTAAACTTGTAACTGCTACACTCACTCCTCCAAACCCCCATTATTTATGTTATTTTGGTCGGTAGCTTATGTTGCTAAACCGAAACCCACTGCCGTTGAGTCAATTCCAACTCATAGCAACCCTAAAGGACAGAGTAGAACTGCCCCATAGGGTTTCCAAGGAGCACCTGGTAGATTCAAACTGCAGACTTATATCTTATACTGCTATCTATCACATAATATATTTTATTTATTCAACATGTTTAACTTCTGACTCCAGCCAGTAGAATGCAAGTTTTAAGAAAGCTGTCCAAACATCTATGGCCAACTGATTTTTGAAAAGGAAGCCAAAACCATTCAGTGGGGAAGGAACAGTCTCTTTAACAAATGGTGCTGGCAAAACTGGATTTCCACATGCAGAAAAATAAAATAAGATCCATGCCCCATGCTGTACACAAAAACTAATTCAAAATAGATCAAGGACCTAAATGTTAAATCTAAAACACTTGCATTCTTGGAGGAAAATATAGATGCAAAGTTTTAGGACCTATTTTTTTTTTTAAATGATAGATTATCATACACAACAACAAATGAATAAGGGGCAGAAAATGAAATAATAAAAGGGACCTCATAAATTTAAATACTTATGTTCATCAAAAGACTTTATCAGAAAAGTAAAGAGGCTTACTACAGACTGGAAAAAATCTTCAGGAACTATATAACCAATAAGGTTCTAATATCTAAAATATGCAGAAAACTTCTACAACTTGGCAACAAAAAGAGAAATAACCCAATCAAAAACTTGGCAAAGGACATGAGCAGACAATTCACTAAAGAGGGTATTCAAATGGCCAACGAACATAGGAAAAGATGCTAAATGTAATTAGCCAGAGAAATGTAAATCAAAACTACAATGAGATAGTACTTTGCTCCCATAGGATGGCTGAGATAGAAAAAAAAGAAAATAGCAAGTGTTAAAGGGGATGTGGGAAAATTGAAACCCTTATCCACTGCTGGCAGGAAGGCAAAATGATACATTTTGTGGAAAAGTCTGGTCCTTCCTCAAAAAACTATAGGTAAAGCTGTCATGTGACCCAACAATTTCACTCCTAGGTGTGTACCCTAGGAATCTAATAGGGGTCACAGGAACACCTTTGTTCATTGTAGCACTATTTACAATAGCAGAAAGATGGAAACTACCTTAGTGCCCATCAACGGATGAATGGATAAGTAAAGTCTGGTATATACATACAACGGAATACTTACTACTTAGTGATAAAGAAAATTGAGTTCCCAAAACATCTTACAAAGTGAATGAAACCAGAGGATATTATGTAAAGCAAAATAGTCAGTCACAGAAAGACAAATATTGTATGTTTTTGCTTTTTTGAAATGACATGAATAGGTAGATATACAGAAACTAATGTTCGTTAGTGGTTACCAGGGATAGGGGACGAGGAGAGAGAGAAGCACTTCCTAGGTAGTAATAAGTTTTGTTTACAGTAATGGGAAAAATGGCACTAACCGTGGGTGAAGTTTATCCAGCATGATTGATGTAATTGATGTCAATAAACCGTAGATACGAAAAAGGAATAGATTGGCAAATGCTAGGTTGTGTATGGTTTTGCAAAAATAACAAAAACCAAAAAGAGGAGTGGGTGACTACAGATGCTGATACTAATTATACATAACCAGTCTCCTCATGGGTTTACTTCTCTTCGTTGAAGGTTTAGGGCCATGGTGTAGTGGGGCAACCCAGTCAATTGGCAAAATATAGTTCTTAAAGTTTCTGTTCTACCTTCCAGTATGGTGAGTAGTGTCTGGGGTCTTGAAAGCTTATGAGTGGCTATCTAAGTTACAGCTATTGGTCTTTGTTCATCTGGAATAAAGGAGAAAGAAGAAAACTCAAGAACCAGAGAAGGAACTGAACTATAAGACTAATCGTCTCCATGAACCAAGGTCACCTCCACCTTTAGACCAGATCTAGATGGTGCCTACGTTCTTATTACAAAAAGTTCTGATCATGGACGCAATAGATGAATCTTGATTTCAAAAGGAGAAAAATGTGGAACAGACCTTAAAATTCTTAAAAAATCAGTCTTCTGGACTTACTGAGGCTGGGGAAGCCCCTGAAACTATGACCCGGAGTTGTTCCTCAAACCTTGAATTTAAAGTATCCCCTGAAGTCACCTTTAAATTAAGTAACAGTTTAGCCCCATAAAGTAAAGGTTGTCACCCTTGAGTATTTATCACTTAAAAAAAAAAACCGTATGTAAGACCAAAGGGTCAACTGCTATTTTATAGATGAGACAGTTGGGGGGGTAGGGAGTTTAAGTAAATGGAAGTAAAACAACCAGAACACAAATAACAAGAATGTTGACACAATATGGAGAATGTTACCGATCTCTCTGATCATTATCTCTAGACACTGTGGAAGGGGAGCAGGTTTTGTTGTGTATATTTTCACCAAAAATAAAATTAAATATAAAAAAGAGAGAAATTTCTGGTTTTTTTTTTTCATTGCTGTATCCCCTGTATTTAAAATAGTTTTTTTAATAGGTACTCAATAAATGCATTGAATGAATGGATGTACAGAATATGTTGCCTTTCAACAATAAAATTCTAAAGAATTGTGCAAGGACATCCTATGGGCTCAATGCCATTGCTCTGACATAATCTAGGGAGAGCACTAGGGCTTACTTAAGAGCAATCTGAGATCACCAACATATACTCTAGTGTATACCATTGACTGAAACCTGATGGTGGAATACAGCCTTAGAGAGCTGGTTGTTAGGGTACTAGCAACCCCCTCCTCCCCACATGCACACTTTACTAGTAGAATGTGTCCCACTGAGCATGGTATAGTTAGAATCAAAACCCTTAACATTCCCCTGCCTACGGATATTCACTTCCCAGCCCTTCAGTTAAGTTTGACTAGGAACAAAAAAAACAAACCCAGTGCCACTGAGTCGATTCCAACTCATAGCAACCCTATAGAACGGAGTAGAACTGCCCCATAGAGTTTCCAAGGAGTGTCTGGTGGATTCGAACTGCACTTAACCACTACTCCACCAGGGTTTCCAATTTGACTAGGAAGCCCACTTATTGGAATTTGGGTTTAACCACACTACTACAAGTCACATATATGATTTCAATCCCAAGTTCAGAGGCTATAATCCAGTTCTTTTTCATACTCAAAAGTGCGTAAGTATATTTGCCTAGCTTATTCCTCCCAGTACTTCACTAAATAACTTGAAATCATCTGGGAACAGCTTTTTTATATGGTCAACAGAATTCAAGCTCACTGTAACTTCTGTCCTTTATCCCCAGACCTGCCCTCTGGACCATTAGATGACACTACAAATCTCGCTTTATCTTCCTAGAGTTTGATTGTTCTTCCTTTATTTATTTATTTTTTCAATTAAATATTAGTCAAGATCATCATCTGAGAAAAGAAGATTGTTGGAGGTGGTGGAGAGGGGAAATTGTGTACCAAAGTTCCCTGAGAGAATGAATGGGAAAGAGAATATTCTAAGGAAGTGTAATGGAAAGGTTGGTCACTGTTGAGTGCACGTTTGAGATTTTCAGTAAAGGAGAAGCGAAAGTCAGCCCTGTTGTGTTTGAGTGTATGTATAAGTGTGTGTGAGCGTGTATGTCAGTCCCACATATCTTCAAAGGTACAGGTGTAAAATATGGAGATTGTTGGATGGTGTCCTTATTATGATGGGCATGACATCAAACCACTACCTGTCAGTTTTTCATACTATGGTGGCTCGTATGTTGTCACAATGCTTGAACTTATGCCATCAGTATTTCAAATACCATCTGGGTCATCCATGTTGGACCAGTTTTAGGAGAACTTCTAGACTAAGAAAGACTAAGAAGAAAAGACTGGCAATCTGCTTCCAAAAATTAACCAATAAACCTTATGGATCATCACAGATCATAGTCCAACTCACTTGCTCTGGACACGTCATCAGGAGAGATTATTCACTGAAGCATGAAATCATGTTTGGTGAAGTTTAGGGCCAGTGAGGGTGAGGGAGACTGTTGGTAGATGGACTAGCAAAATAGTCACAACTATTTTTTTATGGGCTCAGACATGCCAGTGATCATCAGGATGATGCAGGACCAGGCAACGTTTTATTTTGCTGTACATAAAGAAAAAAGTACGCAGGTCACCACAAATCAGAGTCCACTCATGCCAGCTATCTATCTATCTATCTGTCTGTCAGTCTGTCTATCTATCTTCTCCATGCATCTGTCAGTTTGTCAAACTGCAGGGGCTTGCCCTTGCGACCATATTCAAATAACAGGAGTGTCACTCACGGCCACAAGTTTCACCTGAGCTTCCAGACTACGACCAGGAAGAAGGACCCTGTGGTCTATTTTGAAAAGAATTAGTGAGTAAAAACCTTATGAATAGCAGCAGAACATTGTCTGATATAGTGCCTGAAGATAAGTCCCTCAGGTTGTAAGACACTCAGAAGATGACTGGGGAAGAGCTGCCTCCTCAAACTGGGGTCAACCTTAATGACATGGATGGAGTCAAGTTTTAAGGACTTTCATGTGCTGATGTGTCATGTCCCAAAATGAGAAAAGGCAGCTGCAAATGTCCATTAATATTTGGAATGTGGAATAGACAAAGTATGAATCTAGGAAAATTGGAAATCATCAAAAATGAAATGGAACACATAAACATCAATATCCTAGGCATTAGTGAGCTGAAATGGACTGGTATTGGCCATTTTGAATCAGACAACCATATGGTCTACTATGCTAGGAATGACAGCTTGAAAAGGAATGGCATCGCATTCATCATCAAAAAGAACATTTCAAGATCTATCCTGAAGCACAACACTGTCAGTAAAACAATAATATCCATACTCCTACAAGGAAGACCAGCTAATACAACTATTATTCAAATTTATCCACCAACCACTAAGACCAAAGACGAAAAAATTGAAGATTTTTACCAGCTTCTGCAGTCTGAAATTGATCGAACATGCAATCAGGATGCATTGATAATTACTGGTGATTGGAATGAGAAAGTTGGAGACAACGAAGGATTGATAGTTGGAAAATATGGACTTGATGATAGAAATGATGCCAGAAATCGCATGATAGAATTTTGCAAGACCAGTGATTCTACAACCAGAATGCTCCTTAGAAGCAAGGATGGCAGGACTATGTCTTACATATTTTGGACATGTTGTCAGGAAGGATCAGTCCCTGGAGAAGAACATCACGCTTGGTAAAGTAGAGGGTCGATGAAAAAGAGGAAGATCCTCAACAAGATGGATTAACACAGTGGCTGTAACAATGGGCTCAAGCATAACAATGATTGTGAGCATGGCGCAGGACTGGGCAGTGTTTTCTTCTGTGGTTTATGGGGTCGCTATGAGTTGGAACAGACTCGAAAGCACCTAACAAGAACAACAACTTCTTCATTGCAAATGCCTTTTTTGAGCAACATAAACGGCAACTACACACATGGACCTCACTAGACAGAATACACAGGAATCAATTCGACTACATCTGTGGGAAGTGACAATGGAAAAGCTCAATATCATCAGCCAGAAGAAGGCCAGGGGCTGACTTTGGAACAGACCATCAACTGCTCAAATGCAAGTTCAAGTTGAAACTGAAGAAAATTAGAACAAGTCTATGAGAACCAATGTACAACCTTGAGAATATCTCACCTTAATTTAGAGACCATCTTGAAAATAGATTTGACAGGTTGAATGCTGATGACTGAAGGCCAGGTGAGTTGTGGAATGACGTCAAGGACATCATACATAAAGACAGCAAAAGGTCATTAAAAAGACAGGAAAAAGAAGAGAAGACCAAAATGGAAGTCAGAAGAAACTCTGAAATTTGCCCTTGAATGTCGAGTAGCTAAAGCAAAAGGTAAAAATGATGAAGTAAAAAAGTTGAACAGACGATTTCAAAGGGTGGCTCAAGAAAAGTAAAGTACTATAACGACATGTGCGAAGACGTAGGGTTAGACACCAAAAGGAAGGAACAGTTTTGGCACTTATCAAGATGAAAGAACAGAATAAAAAGTTCAAGCCTCAAGTTGCAATATTGAAGGATTCTACCAAGGAAAATATTAAACAACACAGGAAGCAACAACAGAATATGGAAGATATACAGAGTTGTTATACCAAAAAGAATTAGTCAATGTTCAACCATTTCAGGAGGTAGTACATGATCAGTAACCGATGGTACTGAAGGACGAGGTCCAAGTTGCAGTGAAGGCACTGGGGTAAAACAAGTCTGCAGGAATTAATAGAATACGAACAGAGATGTGTGAACAAACAGATGCAACACTGGAGGTGCTCACTTGTCTATCCCAAGAAATTTGGGAGACAGCTCCCTGGCCAACTGAGTGGAAGAGACCCATATGCTGTGGATCACCTATTCCAAAGAAAGGTGATCCAACAGAATGCAGAAATTATTGAACAATATTATTAACATCACATGCAAGTAAAATTGTGCTGAAGGTCATTCAAAAGCCACTGCAGCAGTGTATTGACAGGGAACTGCCAGAAATTCAAGCCAAATTTACAAAAGGATATGGAACGAGGGATATCATTGCTGATATCAGATGAATCCTGGCTGAAAGCAAAGAATAGCAAAAGGATTTTTACCTGTGTTTTATTGACTATGCAAAGACATTCTACCGTGAGGGTCGTAACAAATAATGGATAATACTTCGAAGAATGGCAATTCCAGAACACTTAATTGTGCTCATGAGAAACTTGTACATAGATCAAAAGGCAGTCATTCAAACAGAACAAGGAGACACTTCATGGTGTAGAGTGAGAAAGCTGTGCTTTGGGGTTGTATCTTTTCACCATACTTATTCAATCTATATGCTGAGTAAATAAGTCAAGGAGCTGGACTATATGAAGAAGAAGGTGCATCAGGATTGGAGGAAGACTCATTAATAGCCTGTGTTATGCAGATGACACAAGCTTGCTTGCTGAAAGTGAAGAGGACTTGAAGCACTTACTGATGAAGATCAAAGACCACAACCCTCGGTATGGATTACACTTCCAGAAGGAAACAAAAATCTTCACAACTGAGCCAATAAGCAACATCATGATAAACAGAGAAAAGACTGAAGTTGTCAAGGATTTCATTTTACTTGGATCTACAATCAACACCCGTAGAAACAGCAGTCAAGGAATAAAATGACACATTCCATTCAGCATATCCACTGCAAAAGACCTCCTTAAAATGTTAAAAATCAGGAGGCGGAGCCAAGATGGCAGAATAGACAGACACTTCTGCCGAGGCCTCTTTACAAAAAATACCCCGAAAAATGAGTGAAACAGGTATATTTATGACAAACTAGAAGCCCTCAGCTTCAAAGGCATGCTTAGAAAATGAACTGAGGGGCAAGGCAGGAACAGATCATTCAGAAGCTGAGAGGATTTACAGAACCTCAATCACAGGGAACCCTCAAGAACCATTCCCTGAGTGGCGGCAGTGGGCTTGTGCTACTGTTTCGCTGCAGTTTCCTCAGGGAGAAGCAGCCAGCCACACAGCCTACTCACACCTGCAGAACCTGAGAAAAACGGCACTCTTGGCAAAAGCTAAGTACTTGCGTATATTTTACTGCGCCCCCCTCCCCAACCCCCAAGCTGGCTTCAGTGGCCGAATTTTCTGGGCCTGAGATAGGCCATGTTGAGCACCTAGAGCCATCATCCCAGCCTTGGAGAAGGCAAAAATTTGCGATTGGGGGAAAAGACAAATTGCCAGTTCCACTAACCAGGGGAGCTCAGGACAGAAGCAGCTCCTGTCCAGGCATAAACAGCCCATGGACTTTGAGCACATCTCCCTTCTGAATGGACCTGTGTGGGCCTATTTCAGGAGCATAGGCCCTTGTTGGCAGACTCCAACCATTTCTGCTGTGCGGTGGAGAGGTGGGTGTTTGATGTTTGACATTGCTTTGCCTATTAAACAGGGTCCCCATCTACCCACATCAGGGACCTAAGGACTGTTAGCTCCACTCAGGTCACCCAGCCACCCATGTCAGGAGCCCAGGGATAACTGGTACCTCCCAGTTCTCACAACCAAAAACATTGGGTGCCCATGGTCCATCTGCAGAACCTACCTATCTGCAAGCTCTAGGGAACAGGGACTTGCTTTCCTCAGAGACAATCGGGGGTCGGTTCTCAGCCCCCTGCCTTGTTCAGAGCATGACCCCCTGCTGCAATCAGATACTGGTACATACACCCATCACCCCTGCACCTTTAAGACAGGACAGAGCCTGTACCACACACTTGATGATCAGCTACCTGGAAACCTGAACGGAATTCATACAAGAAAACTGGACTCTTAGACTGATATACCTAATAACAGCTCTAGCCATCTGGGGACAGGACGTCAGAGCTCCAAAGGTGAAAAATCATGCTAGCTTAATTAAGCAACCCATTTGGGCATATCAAAACAAAACAAAGCAAGAAGCTATGACACAGTAAGCAAGCATAAACTATTACAATAACTTATAGATGGCTCAGAGATAACAGTCAATATCAAGTCACATAAAGAAACAGACCATAATCACCTCAAAAAGCTCTCAGAACAAAGAATCCAGAGATCTTCTAGATGAAAGTGCATTCCTGGAATTACCAGAGCCGGAAAACAAAAGATTAATATACAGCACCCTTCAAGACATCAGGAAGGAAATGAGGCAATACACAGAACAAGCCAAGGAACACACAGATAAAGCAATTGAAGAAATTAGAAAGATCATTCAGGAACATAGTGAAAAATTTAATAAGCTGGAAAATCCATTGACAGACAGCAATCAGAAATTCAGAAGATTAACAACAAAATTACAGAAGTGGACAACTCAATAGAAAGTCAGAGGAGCAGAATGGAGCAAGTAGAAGCCAGAATTTCTGAACTTGAAGATAAATCACTTCGCACTAATATATTAGAAGAAAAATCAGATAAAAGAATTTTAAAAAATGAAGACACCTTAAGAATCATGTAGGAATCTATCAAGAGAAATAACCTATGAGTGATTGGAATACCAGAACAAGGAGGGATAACAGAAAATTCAGAGAGAATTGTTGAAGATTTGTTGGCAGAAAACTTCCCTGGTATTGTGAAAGATGAGAAGATATCTATCCAAGATGCTCACTGAACTCCACATAAGGTAAATGTTAAAAGAAAGTCACCAAGACATATAATCAAACTTGCCAAAACCAAAGATAAAGAGAGAATTTTAAGAGCAGCTAGGGATAAAAGAAAAGTCACCTACAAGAGAGATCCAATAAGAATAAGCTCGGACTACTTGGTAGAAACCATTCAGGCAAGAAGGCAATGGGATGACATATTTAAAAAACTGAAGGAAGAGAATTGCCACCCAAGAATCATATATCCGGCAAGACTGTCTTTTAAATATGAAGGTGAAATTAGGATATTTCCAGATAAACAGAAGTTTAGGGAATTCTTAAATCCAAACCAAAACTACAAGAAATACTAAAGGGAGTTCTTTGGTGAGAAAATCAGTAATATCAGGTATCAACCCAAGATTAGAACACTGGGCAGAGCAATCAGAAGTCAACCCAGACAGGGAAATTCAAAAAACAAACTAAGCAAGATTAAAAAAAAAAAAAAAAGAGCTGAAAACAGGGTAACAGCAATGTTATTATGTAAAAGAAGGCAATATTAAAACAACAAAGAGGGACTAAGAAATGTAATCATAGATCCTACATATGGAGAGGAAATTACGGCTATACAAAGAAATAAAAGTTAGTTTTAAATTTAGAGACCAACTATCCTACTCATCAAAATAAAATACAGGAAAAAAATAGAGACTCGACAGAAAAAAAATCAACAACAACGAATATGTGGAAAAGACAATATATAAAGATAATTTACTCAGCACATAAAATTAAGTGGGAAAAAAGAAACTATCAACAACACACAAAAAAAGACATCGAAATGACAACACTAAATTCATACCTAGCCATAATTACGCTGAATGTAAATGGACTAAATGCACAAATAAAGAGACAGATTGTGGCAGAATGGATTAAAAAACCAGATCCATCTATATGCTGCCTACAAGAGACACACCTTAGACTTAGAGACACAAACAAACTAAAACTCAAAGGATGGAAAAAAATATATCAAGCAGGCAACAATCAAAAAAGAGCAGGAGTGGCAACATTAATTTCTGACAAAATAGACTTTAAAGTTAAATCTGTCATAAAGGATAAGGAAAGACACTATATAATGATTAAAGTGACAATATACCAAGAAGATATAACCATATTAAATATTGATGCACCCAATGACAGGGCTGCAAGATACATAAAACAAACTCTATCAGCATTGAAAGTTGAGATATCTCCACAGTTATAGTAGGAGACTTCAACACACCACATTTGGTGAAGGACAGGACATCCAGAAAGAAGCTCAATAAAGACACAGAAGATCTAAATGCCACAATCAACCAACTTGACCTCAGAGACATATACAGAACACTCCACCCAAAAGCAACCAAGTATGCTTTCTTTTCTAGTGTCCATGAAACATTCTCTAGAATAGACCACATATTAGGTCATAAAGCAAGCCTTAGCAGAATCCAAAACATTGAAATATTACAAAGCATCTTCTCTGACCATAAGACCATAAAAGTGGAAATCAATAACAGAAAAAGCAGGGAAAAGAAATCAAACACTTGGAAACTGAACAATACCCTGCTCAGAAAAGACTGGATTATAGAAGACATCAGCAAAAGCAGTGCTCAGAGATCAATGTATAACAATAAATGCACACATCCAAAAAGAAGAAAGGGCCAAAACCAACGAATTATCCCTACAACTTGAACAAACAGAGAGCAACAAAAGAAACCCTCAGGCACCAGAAGAACACAAATAATAGAAATTAGGGCAGAACTAAATGATACAGAAAACAGAAAAACAGTTGAAAGGATTAACAAAACCAAAAGCTGGTTCTTTGAAAAAATCAACAAAATTGATAAACCACTGGCCAAACTTAAAAAGAGGAGAGGAAGCACATAACCTGAACAGGAAAAGAGATGGGTGATATTACAACAGACCCAACTGAAATTAAAAGAATCATAGCAGTTTACTATGAAAAATTGTACTCTAATAAATTTGAAAACCTAGATGAAATGGATGAATTCCTAGAAACACACTACCTACCTAAACTAACACAAACAGAGGTAGAACAACTAAATAGACCTGTAATAAAAGAAAAGATTGAAAGGGTAATCAAAAAACTCCCAACAAAAAAAAACCCTGTCCCGGACGGCTTCACTTCAGAGTTCTACCAAACTTTCAGAGAAGAGTTAACACCACTACTACTGAAGGTATTTCAGAGCATAGAAAACGACGGAACACTCCCAAACTCATTCTATGAAGCCAGCATATCTCTCATACCAAACTCTGGTAAAAAAAAAGACACCACAAAAAGAGAAAATTGTAGACCTACGTCCCTCATGAACTTAGATGCAAATATCCTCAACAAAATTCTAGCCAATAGAATTCAACAACATATCAAAAAAAATAATTCACCATGACCAAGTGGGATTCATACCAGGTATGCAGGGATGGTTCAACATTAGAAAAACAATTAATCTAATCCATCACATAAATAAAATAAAAGAATCACATGATTTTATCAATTGATACAGAAAAGTCATTTAACAAAGTTCAACACTCATTCATGATAAAAACTCCCAGCAAGATAGGAATAGAAGGAAAATTCCTCAAAATAATAAAGGGCACTAATACAAAGCCACCAGCCAACATCATCGTAAATGGAGAGAGCCTGAAAGCATTTGCATTGAGATCGGGAACGGACAAGGATGCCCTTTATCACCACTCTTATACAACATTGTGTTGGAGGTCCTAGCCAGAGCAATTAGGC
Organism: Loxodonta africana; assembly: GCF_030014295.1. Classification (NCBI taxonomy): domain Eukaryota; kingdom Metazoa; phylum Chordata; class Mammalia; order Proboscidea; family Elephantidae; genus Loxodonta; species Loxodonta africana. The sequence goes on from NC_087345.1 coordinate 48,622,683, forward strand.
TACATAAAGAAGTAAAGGGCATCCAAACTGGCAAGGAAGAAGTAAAATTATCTCTCTTTGCAGACGACATGATCTTATACATAGAAAACCCTAAGGAATTCTCAAGAAAACTACTGAAACTAATGGAGGAGTTCAGCATAGTATCGGGTTACAAGATAAACATTCGTAAATCAGTTGGGTCCCTCTACACCAACAAAAAGAATATTGAAGAGGAAATCACCAAATCAATGCCATTTACAGTAGCCCCCAAGAAGATAAAATACTTAGGAATAAACCTTACCAGAGATGTAAAAGACTTATACAAAGAAAACTACAGTACGCTTCTGCAAGAAACAAAAAGAGACCTACATAAGTGGAAAAACATACCTTGCTCACGGATAGGAAGACTTAACATTATAAAAATATTTATTCTATCAAAAGCGATCTATACATTTAATGCAATTCTGATTCAAATTCCGAGAACATTCTTTAATGAGATGGAGAAACAAATCACCAACTTCATAAGAAAGGGAAAGAGGGCCTGGATGAGTAAGGAATTACTGAAAAACAGGAACAAAGTGGGAGGCCTTACTTTACCTGATTTTGGAACCTATTATACCGCCACAGTAGTCAAAACAGCCTGGTACAGGTACAACAACAGATACATAGACCAATGGAACAGAATTGAGAATCCAGACATAAATCCATCCACATATGAGCAGCTGATATTTGACAAAGGCCCCAAAACAGCTAAATGGAGAAAAGACAGTCTTTTTAACAAACGGTGCTGGCAGAACTGGTTATCCATCTGCAAATATATGAAACATGACCCATACCTCACTCCATGCACAAAAAAGGAGCTCAAAATGCATCAAAGACCTAAATATAAAATCTAAAACAATAAAGATCATGGAAGAAAAAATAGGGACAACGTTAGGAGCCCTAATACATGGCATAAACAGTATACCAAACATTATTAAAAATGCAGAAGAAAAACTAGATAACTGAGAGCTCCTAATAATCGAACACCTATATTCATCGAAAGACTTCACCAAAAGAGCAAAAAGATTACCTACAGACTGAGAAAAAGTTTTTAGCTATGATATTTCCGATCAGGGCCTGATCTCTAAAATCTACATGGTACTGCAAAAACTGAACTACAAAAAGACAAATAACCCTATTAAAAAATGGGCAAAAGATATCAACACACACTTCACTAAAGAAGTCATTCAGGTACCTAATGGATACATGAGGAAATGCTCATGATCATTAGAGAAATGCAAATCAAAACTACAATAAGATTTCATCTCACTTCAACAAGGCTGGTATTAATCCAAAAAACACAAAATAATAAATATTGGAGAGGCTGTGGAGAGATTGGAACACTTATACACTGCTGGTCAGAATGTAAAATGGTACAACCACTTTAGAAATTGATTTGGTGCTTACTTAAAAACCTTTTTTTTAAAAAAAAAAAAACCTAGAAATAGAACAGCCATTTTTTTTTTTTTTTTATGATCCAGCAATCCCGCTCCTCGGAATATATCCTAGAGAAATAAGAGCCTTTACACGAACAGATATATGCACACCCATGTTTATTGCAGCACTGTTTACAATAGCAAAAAGATGGAAGCAACCAAGGTGCCCATCAAAGGATGAATGGATAAATAAATTATGGTATATTCACACAATGGAATACTACACATCGAAAAAGAACAGTGATGAATCTGTGAAACATTTCATAACATGGAGGAACCTGGAAGGCATTATGCTGAGTGAAATTAGTCAGAGGCAAAAGGACAAATATTGTATAAGGCCACTATTATAAGAACTTGAGAAATAGTTTAAACTGAAAAGAAAACATTCTTTTATGGTTACCTTTTTTTTTTTAGAGGGGGGAGGGAGGGGAGGTGGGAGAGAGGTATTCACTAAGTAGTAGACAAGAGCTACTTTAGGTGAAGGGAAAGACAACACACAATAGAGGGGAGGTCAGCACAACTGGACTAAACCAAAAGCAAAGAAGTTTCCTGAATAAACTGAATGCTTCGAAGGCCAGCGCAGCAGGGGCAGGGGTTTGGGCACCATGGTTTCAGGGGACATCTAAGTCCATTGGCATAATAAAATTTATTAAGAAAACATTCTGTGTCCCACTTTGAAGAGTGGCATCTGGGGTCTTAAACGCTAGCAAGAAGCCATCTAAGATGCATAAATGAGTCTCAACCCACCTGGATCAAAGGAGAACGAAGAACACCAAGGACACAAGGTAATTATGAGCCCAAGAGACAGAAAGGGCCACATAAACCAGAGACTACATCATCCTAAAACCAGAAGAACTAGATTGTGCCTGGCTACAACCGATGACTGCCCTGACAGGGAACACAACAGAGAACCCCTGAGGGAGCAGGAGACCAGTGGGATGCAGACCCCAAATTCTCATAAAACGACCAGACTTAATGGTCTGACTGAGACTAGAAGGACCCTGGTGGTCATGGCCCCCAGATCCTCTGTTGGGCCAGGACAAGAACCATTCCCATAGCCAACTCTTCAGACATGGATTGGACTGCACAATGGGATGGAGAGGGATGCTGGTGAGGAGTGAGCTTCTTGGGTCAGGTGGACACTTGAGACTATGTTAGCATCTCCTGCCTGGAGGGTAGATGAGAGGGTAGAGGGGGTTAGAAGCTGGCGAAATGGACACAAAAAGAGAGAGTGGAGGGAGGTAGCGGGCTGTCTCATTGAGGGGAAAGTAGTTGGGAGTGTGTAGCAGGGTGTGTGTAGGTTTTTGTGTGAGAGACTGACTTGATTTGTAAACTTTTGCTTAAAGCACAGTAAAAATTATTTTAAAAAAATGTTAAAAATCAAAGATGTTACCTTGAAGACTAAGGTGTGCCTGACCCAAGCCGTGGTGCTTTCAATCGCCTCACATGCATGCAAAAGGTGGACAATGAATAAGGAAGAACAAAGAATTGACTCCTTTGAATTAAGGTGTCGGCAAAGAATATTGAATATACCGTGCACTGCAAAAGGGACAAATGAATCTTAGAAGACGTATAGCCAGAATGCTTCTCAGAAGGAAGATTGAAGAGACTGCATCTCACATACTTTGGACATGTTGTCAGGAAGAATCAGTCCCCGGAGAAGGACATAATGCTTGGCAATGTAGAGGGTCAGGGAAAAGGAGGAAGGCCTTCAATGAGATGGACTGGCACAGTGGCTGCAACAACAGGCTCAAGCATAGAAACTATTGTGAGGATGGCAGAGGTCCAGGCTGTTTTTTCATTTTGCTGTACATCAGGTAGCTAGGAGTTGGAATGGACTCAAGGACACCTAACAACAACAACTATACTGGTCTCTCTTCTTAGTACTAGGGATAGAGCTGCAAACAAGACATGCGAAATATATGAAGACCACACAGTTCACTAGTAATGCTTTATTTAATTTATATTTTGCCTTGATCTCTCTGTTGGCTCTGGGGAAAGGTCTTTGTTTTTTCAACTTGTTTCCTGTTTTCTTGGAGATCTTCATGTGACTTGGCATCTCTCTTCCTCCACCTCTCTTCTACTTGCTTGTTTAACAAAAACCCAGTGCCCGTTGAGTTGATTCTGACTCATAGCGACCCAATTAAAAAAAAAAAAAAAAAAACTTTTTTTTTTTTTTAGGACAGAGTAAATCTGCCCCATAGTGTTTCCAAGTAGCGCCTGGCAGATTCAAACCGCCAACCCTTTGGTTAGCAGCCATACCACTTAACCACTATGCCACCAGGGTTTCCCTTGCTTGTTTAAGCTCTTTTATATCTCAAAAGAAATAGACTCAAAATATACCCTAAACCAATCCTGTCTCATTATCATAAGAAAGATAATCCACTCCCAAATGGGATTATAACCACAGGCACACAGGTTAGAATTTACAGCACATATTTTTGGGGGACATAATTCAATCTTAACAATGTATTTAGCTCAAACAATAAAAATAGAATTTTGATTGCAGAAAATCTTTTGGAATACCTTCCAAATCTGTACTCCTTCCTCTGGAAAAAATAGACTATTCTTTATAATGCATTTTATTATTTTTTATTTAATATTATACCTACTGAAAATATAAGAAATTTATATCATTACCTTTACCAACTTTCATTTATTAAATTCCCACCTTGCTCAATGCTAGTTCATAACATTATTTAAAAAAAAAAAAAAAGAGCAGGCAATCTCTCTGATCTTGAGGCTAGCCTATTTTTCTTAAATATACACAGAAAATGTTAATCCTAAAAAGGAAAATGGATAAAATGAACTGCATTACAATTAGAAATTCTTGTGCCCCAAAATATACCATTACAAAAACAACGATGGATTAGTAAAGGCACAGGATGGGAGAATATTCTTGCAGACGAGTGTAGACATTCCAGAACAATACTGTCCTGTAGACCTTTCTGCAATGATGGAAATAGTCCATAAATGAGCTGTTCAATATGGTGAGAATATTGAACACATAATATGTGGCTAATATGACTGAGACACTGAAAATTTTATTTACTCTTAGTTATTTAAAATTTAAATGTAAATACCCATGTGGCTAACCTACTGCCTTCGAGTCGATTCCAACTCATAGAGACCCTACAGGACAGAGTAGAATTCCTCCATAGAGTTTCCAAGAAGCGGCCAGTGGATTCAAACTGCTAACATTTTGGTTAACAGCCAAGTTCTTAACCACTGCACCACCAGGGCTCCCATATATGTGGTTAGTAGTTACATTTCTAGAGGATTTTAGAGACTTACAGTTGCCTGGCAAGTTAAAATTCTGGTCTCCTGACTCCAAGTCCATTCCTGTATGATACCATAGTAACTATACATAACTAGTCAATTTCAATGGTCACATTTTAAGATTTATACACATTATCAGAAATAAGTTTGCATTTTATTCATCCTGTCTTTTTCTAATTTTAGCTCTATTGACATTGATTAATTTTCTTAAGCTAATTGTATTTTGTGATAGCTATTGAGATTTCTAAAAAATCCCTTTTTTCATCAGATATGAAAATAAAATTTACTTCTCCAGAAAGTTATTACAAAATAGTGAGGAAAAATATTAAATTGAAGCTTAATCTTTATAGGCGTGTGGCTTTTGTTTTGTTTTGTTTTTTTAAGGCTTGGCTAAAATTTGTTTTGTTTTGCTTTTTAATTTGTCCAAGTTAGTGGAGGCTATCTTGTGAATAGGCTTGGAAGCAAATTTATTTGGAAGGATTTGAGAGGTACCAGAAGAGAATTCCATCATAAAATCTCTCTTAACTAGGCTGGGATCATTATCATTATTCTTCTTCACCAGAATCGTATGCTAGTCATTATACTTGATGCTGTACATATTAGTTCAAATGGTCAGCTTCAGATCTCTGCTTTCTATATCATATTTGAGAAAAATCTGGGGAGTTGTCTCATGTCTCCTCCAGAGCCATCTACGTTGAAGCTGCTTCTCTGTCAGATGCCAGTTCTTCCATAGGCTTCTGCTGGCTTAGCTGCCATCACTGCCTAGAAATGGGCATCTATTGGATGTCATGCTGCCCCATCTTTTAATTGCACACAAAGCATCACTAAGGCTATTATGAATGTATCTAACTTAACTGTAAGGTTGAGGCATCACTGAAGGCTATGAAGTTACAACATTGGAAAAATAAAACCCTAGCAGGCTATGCTAAACATGATAGTCGTCATAATTCTAGGACATAGAATTACAACAGTTAAATCCAATTATAAAATGGACTGCCATTCCTAACCTTGTTCTCCTTAAGTACTGCCTTTCTCTGATTCCTGACTGATAGTCCCCTCGTTTCCCCCTCTGTATTTCTAACTTCACCTTCACTCTTAAGAAAACTCAATCGTTTAAGTCCAGAGTATTTCCTTCTTTGTCAGCAGTACTAATCCTTAGCACACAAAGTTTCACAATAGTACATTTCTCAGAATCAGAATTATTCAATACAGAAGAACCCAGGAGTTTCAGAAGACTATGGCAAGGTGGACGTTAGCACCCCAAGGTCAAATTTCCCCTAAGATGTCTCCATTATTTTAAGGTGAATATAAACCCTTCATTTATCACACTTGTAAATGAATATTGTTATAAGTGCCACCCATACACACACACACACACACACAACTTTCAAGTACATAAATAAATTCTCAAAGACAGTGTCCTGTAGGTCACATTAGTGAAGATGATTTTTTTCCTAAATGCAACATACTCTACATAGAGGGGGCCCTGGAGGCACAGTGGTTAAGAACTATGACTGCTAACCCAAAGGCCAGTAGTTTGAATCCACCAGCTGCTTCTTGGGAACCCTATGGGGAAGTTCTACTCTGCCCTGTAGGGTCACTATGAGTCAGAATCCACTTTGAGGGCAATGGTTTTTTTTTTTTTTTTTTTTTCTACTTAGAGTCCTCTGCCTTCAAATGAAAAATCCATTGTCCTAATCCAAACTGAGGAACAGAGAAGATATGGTGCATTGTATTTGCTGGATAAGCCACAGAAGTATTTCTAGTTCCTAATACGCTTGCAGAACTTGACACCCCTCATCAAGAGATAGAATGACTTTCTTCTCCCCTTGAACCTGGTTGGGTTTGGACCAACCTGATAAATAGAATATTGCTAAAGTGTCTCTGTGTGATTTCTGAGGCTAGGAAAGAAAAGGTGGTACAGATTCTGCCTGCCTCCCTCTTGGGACACTCTCCCTAAGAACCCAGACACCATGTTGTGAGAAAGGCCAAGCCAATTGGGGAGGTCACATTGTAGGTACTCCACCCAACAGTGAAGAATGAACGAATGAATAATTATCCCAACTAGACTGTATGTATCTTCAGGGAAGAAAGTGCCTCTTAAGATCATTTCAGCCCAGACTATCACATACTAACAGAGATGTTGTTGTTGTTGTTAGGTGCCATCAAGTCATTTCCAATTCATAGTAACCCCATGTACAACAGAACCAAACACTGCCAGGTCCTGTGCCTTCCTCACAATCATTGCTAGGTTTGAGCCCCTTCTTGTAGCCACTGTGTCAAACCATCTCATTGAGGGTCTTCCTCTTTTTTGTTGACCCTCTACTTTATCAGTCCCTTCTCAAGGAACTGGTCCCTCATGATAACATGACCAAAGTATGTGAGACAAAGTCCTGCCATCCTTGCTTCTAAGGCTTTGAAAATGTTTATTGTTGATTGCAATTGCTACTATCTATTGAGAACTTATCAGAGGGCAGGCCATTAAGTGGTTTGTATGTTTGATGTAACTTACTATAGGAAACCACCTTTAGTTATAAGTGTTATTAGATCCATTTTCAAAATTAGGTAATGGAAGTACAGACATTAAGTAAATTACCCAAGATCACACAGCTTATAAATAGTGGCATCAAGATTCTACCCCATGTGTTTAAACTGTGTTTTTCCCCCCCCCCCCCTCAGCTACACTACAGGTGGTAATGTGGAGATGAGATCAGAAAAAGGGAAGATGAAAATCCATCAAAACCAACATCACCTACTTTACCATTCTGCATGTATCTTGCACATGTTTTGGGGGGGCACAATATTATATTGCCATGGATTGAATTGTGTTCCCCAAAAATATGTGTATCAATTTGGCGAGGCCATGATTTCCAGTATTGTGTGATTGTCCACCATTTTGTCATCTGATGTGATTTCCCCACGAGTTGTAAATCCTACCTCTATGATGTTAATGAGGTGGGATAGGCGGCAGTTATGTTAATCAGGCAGGACTCAATTTACAAGATTGAATTGTGTCTTGAGCCAATCACTTTTTTTTTTAATAATTTTTATCGAGCTTTAAGTGAACGTTCACAAATCAAGTCAGTCTGTCACATATGAGCTTATATACACCTTACTCCATACTCCCACTTACTCTCCCCCTAATGAGTCAGCCCTTCCAGTCTCTCCTTTCGTGACAATTTTGCCAGTTTCTAACCCTCTCTACCCTCCTATCTCCCCTCCAGACGGGAGATGCCAACACAGTCTCAAGTGTAGACCTGATACAAGTAGCTCACTCTTCATCAGCATCTCTCTCCTACCCATTGTCCAGTCCCTTCCATGTCTGATGAGTTGTCTTCAAGGATGGTTCCTGACCTGGGCCAACAGAAGGTTTGGGGACCATGACCACCAGGATTCCTCTAGTCTCACTCAGACCATTAAGTATGGTCTTTTTATGAGAATTTGGGGTCTGCATCCCACTGATCTCCTGCTCCCTCAGGGGTTCTCTGTTGTGCTCCCTGTCAGGGCAGTCATCGATTGTGGCCGGGCACCATCTAGTTCTTCTGGTCTCAGGATAATGTAAGTCTCTGGTTCATGTGGCCCTTTCTGTCTCTTGGGCTCTTAGTTGTCGTGTGACCTTGGTGTTCTTGTTCTTCGTTCTCCTTTCATCCAGGTGGGTTGAGACCCATTGATGCATCTAGATGGCTGCTTGTTAGCATTTAAGACCCCAGATGCCACATTTCAAAGTGGGATGCAGAATGTTTTCATAATAGTATTATTTTGCCAATTGACTTAGAAGTTCCCTTAAGCCACAGTCTCCAAACCCCCGCCCTTGCTCCGCTGACCTTTGAAGCATTCAGTTTATCCAGGAAACTTCTTTGCTTTTGGTCCAGTCCAGTTGAGCTGACCTTCCCTGTATTGAGTATTGTCCTTCCCTTCACCTAAAGTAGTTATCTTCTAACTAATCAGTAAATAATCCTCTCTCACCCCCTCCCTCCGCCCCTCGTAACCACAAAAGCATGTGTTCTTCTCAGTTTATACTATTTCTCAATATCTTATAATAGTGGTCTTATACAATATTTGTCCTTTTGCAACTGACTAATTTCACTCAGCATAATGCCTTCCAGGTTCCTCCATGTTATGAAATGTTTCACAGATTCGTCACTGTTCTTTATCGATGCGTAGTAGTCCATTGTGTGAATATACCACAATTTATTTACCCATTCATCCGTTGATGGACACCTTGGTTGCTTCCAGCTTTTTGCTGTTGTTAACAGAGCTGCAATAAACATGGGTGTGCATATATCTGTTCGTGTGAAGGTTCTTATTTCTCTAGGGTATATTCCGAGGAGTGGGATTTCTGGGTTGTATGGTAGTTCTATTACTAACTTGTTAAGAAAACGCCAGATAGATTTCCAAAGTGGTTGTACCATTTTACATTCCCACCAGCAGTATATAAGAGTTCTAATCTCTCCACAGCCTCTCCAACATCTATTATTTTGTGTTTTTTGGATTAATGCCAGCCTTGTTGGAGTGAGATGGAATCTCATTGTAGTTTTAATTTACATTTCTCTAGTGGCTAATGATCGAGAGCATTTTCTCATGTATCTGTTAGCTGCCTGAATATCTTCTTTAGTGAAGTGTGTGTTCATATCCTTTGCCCACTTCTTGATTGGGTTGTTTGTCTTTTTGTGGTTGAGTTTTAACAGAATCATATAGATTTTAGAGATCAGGCGCTGGTTGGAGATGTCATAACTGAAAATTCTTTCCCAATCTGTAGGTGGTCTTTTTACTCTTTTGGTGAAGTGTTTAGATGAGCATAGGTGTTTGATTTTTAAGAGCTCCCAGTTATCTGGTTTCTCTTTGTCATTTTTGGTAATATTTTATATTCTGTTTATGTCTTGAATTAGGGCTCCTAACGTTGTCCCTATTTTTTCTTCCATGATCTTTATCGTTTTAGTCTTTATGTTTAGGTCTTTGATCCACTTAGAGTTAGTTTTTGTGCATAGTGTGAGGTATGGGTCCCCTTTCATTTTTTTGCAGATGGATAGCCAGTTATGCCAGCACCATTTGTTAAAAAGACTATCTTTTCCCCAATTAACTGACACTGGGCCTTTGTCAAATATCAGCTGTTCATATGTGGATGGATTTATATCTGGGTTCTCAATTCTGTTCCATTGGTCTATGTGCCTGTTGTTCTACCAGTACCAGGCTGTTTTGACTACTGTGGCTGTATAATAGGTTCTAAAATCAAGTAGAGTGAGGCCTCCCACTTTCTTCTTCTTTTTCAGTAATGCTTTACTTATCCAAGGCTTCTTTCCCTTCCATAAGAAGTTGGTGATTTGTTTCTCCATCACATTAAAAAATGTCATTGGAATTTGGATCGGAAGTGCATTGTATGTACAGATGGCTTTTTGTAGAGTAGACATTTCTACTATGTTAAGTCTTCCTATCCATGAGCAAGGTATGTTTTTCCACTTAAGCAGGTCCTTTTTAGTTTCTTGCAGTAGTACTTTGTAGTTTTCTTTGTATAGGTCTTTTACATCTTTAATAAGATTTATTCCTAAGTATTTTATCTTCTTGGGGGCTACTGTGAATGGTATGGATTTGGTGATTTCCTCTGAGCCAATCACTTCTGAAATATAAAAGAGAGCAGAGAGAGAGGGGAACCTCATAACAACAAGAAAGCAGCACCAGGAGCAGAGCCTGTCCTTTGGACCCAGGGTTCCTGCATGGAGAAGCGTCTAGTCCGGGGGAAGATTGATGAGAAGACCTTTCTCCACAGAGAAAGAAAGACTTCCCCTGGAGCTGACACCCTGCATTTCGACTTGTAGCCTACCAGACTGTGAGAAAATAAATTTATCTTCGTTAAAGCCATCCACTTGTGGTATTTCTTTTACAGCAGTACTGTATGTATGTATATATTGTTGTTGTTAGGTGCTGTTGAGTCGGTTCTGACTCATAGCGATCCTATGCACAACAGAACGAAACACTGCCCAGTCCTGAGCCATCCTCACAATCGCTGCTATGCTTGAGCTCATTGTTGCAGTCACTGTGTCAATCCACCTCGTTGAGGGCCTTCCTCTTTTCCGTTGACCCTGTACTCTGCCAAGCATGATGTCCTTCTCCAGGGACTCATCCCTCCTGACAACATGTCCAAAGTATGTAAGACGCAGTCTCGCCATCTTTGCCTCTAAGGAGCATTCTGGCTGTACTACTTCTAAGACAGATTTGTTCCTTCTTTTGGCAGTCCATGGTATATTCAATATTCTTCACCAACACCACAATTCAAAGGCGTCAATTCTTCTTCGATCTTCCTTATTCATTGTCCAGCTTTCACATGCATATGATCCGATTGAAAATACCGTGGCTTGGGTCAGGCGCACCTTAGTCTTCAGGGTGACATCTTTGCTCTTCAACACTTGGAAGAGGTCCTTTGCAGCAGATTTACCCAATGCAATGCGTCTTTTGATTTCTTGACTGCTGCTTCCATGGCTGTTGATTGTGGATCCAAGTAAAATGAAATACTTGCAAACCTCAATCTTTTCTCCATTTATCACGATGTTACTATTGGTCCAACTGTGAGGATTTTTGTTTTCTTTATGTTGAGGTACAATCCATACTGAAGGCTGTGGTCTTTGATCTTCATTAGTAAGTGCTTCAAGTCCTCCTCACTTTCAGCAAGCAAGGTTGTGTCATCTGCATAATTTTGGTTCTCATGGACTTGCTCTGATTTTCTTCAGTTTCAGCTTGAACTTGCATATAAGCAATTGATGGTTTGTTCTGCAGTCAGCCCCTGGCTTGTTCTTACTGATGACATTGAGCTTTACCATCTTTTCTTTCCACAGATGCAGTCAATTTGACTTCTGTGTGTTCCATCTGGCAGGTCCATGTGTATAGTCACTGTTTATGTTGGTGAAAGAAGGTATCTGCAATGAAGAAGTCACTGGTCTTACAAAATTCTATCATTTGATCTCTGGCATTGTTTCTATCACCAAGGCCATGTTTTCCAACTACTGATCCTTCTTCTTTGTTTCCAACTTTCACATTCCAATCACCAGTAATTATAAATGCATCTTAATTGTATGTTCAATCAATTTCAGACTGCAGCAGCTTATAAAAATCTTCTATTTCTTCATCTTTGGCCCTAGTAGTTGGTGCGTAAATTTGAATAATAGTCGTATTAACTGATCTTCCCTGTAGGCATATGGATATTATCCTATCACTGACAGCATTTTGCTTCAGGATAGATCCTGAAGTGTTCTTTTGGACGGTGAATGCAACACCATTCCTCTTCAAGTTGTCATTCCCAGCATAGTAGACAGTATGATTGTCCAATTCAAAATGGTCAACACCAGTCCATTTCAGCTCACTAATGCCTAGAATATCAGTGTTTATTAGTTCCATTTCATTTTTGATGATTTCCAATTTTCCTAGATTCATACTTCGTACATTCCAGGTTCCGATTATTAATGGATGTTTGCAGCTGTTTCTTCTCATTTTGAGCCATGCCACATTAGCGAATGACGGTCCCGAAAGCTTTACTCCATTCACATAATTAAGATTGACTCTACTTTGAGGAGGCAGCTCTTCCCCAGTCATCTTTTGAGTACCTTCCAACCTGGGAGGCTCATCTTCCAGCACTGTATCAGACAATGTTCCACTGCTATTCATAAGGTTTTCACTGGCTAATGCCTTTCAGAAGTAGACTGCCAGGTCCTTCTTCCTAGTCTTCTTAGTCTGGAATCTCAGCTGAAACCTGTCCTCTATGGGTGACCCTGCTGGTATCTGAATACCAGTGGCATAGCTTCCAGCATTACAGCAACACACAAGCCCCCGCAGTACAAAAAAAAAAAACTTTATGTGTATATATATATATATGTTTTATATATATGTATGCATACATACTGTGTACTGTTGTTAATTGCTCCAACAAATGACAAGCTTATGTCTAACAAAACTAAACATTGCCCTGGCCTGCACCATCTTCATAACTGTTGGTATGTTTGAGTACATTGTTGTGGCTATTGTTTCAACCCGTCTCATTGCGGGTTTCCCTCATTTTCATTGACCTTCTACTTTATGAAACATGATGTTGTTTTCTAGCAATTGGTCTTTTCTGATGACATATCCAAAGTAGGTGAATTGTAAATATGTTTTTTATGTTCTTGGGTCAAAGAATACATCTATATGCCCATATAATAAATGTTATCTGTAATGCTGATTTTTTTTATTAACTTTTATTGAGCTTCAAGTGAACGTTTACAAATCCAGTCAGTCACATATAAGTTTATATACATCTTACTCTGTACTCCCACTTGCTCTCCCCCTAATGAGTCAGCCCTTCCAGTCTCTCCTTTCGTGACAATTTTGCCAGCTTCCAACTCTCTCTATCCTCCCATCCCCCCTCCAGACAGGAAATGCCAACACAGTCTCAAGTGTCTACCTGATATAATTAGCTCACTCTTCATCAGCATCTCTCTCCTACCCACTGTCCAGTCCCTTTCATGTCTGATGAGTTGTCTTCGGGGATGGTTCCTGTCCTGTGCCAAGAGAAGGTTTGGGGACCATGACTGCCGGGATTCCTCTAGTCTCAGTCAGACCATTAAGTATGGTCTTTTTATGTGAATTTGGGGTCTGCATCCCACTGATCTCCTGCTCCCTTAGGAGTTCTCTGTTGTGCTCTCTGACAGGGCAGTCATCGATTGTGGCCGGGCACCAACTAGTTCTTCTGGTCTCAGGATGATGTAGGTCTCTGGTTCATGTGGCCCTTTCTGTCTCTTGGGCTCTTAGTTGTCGTGTGACCTTGGTGTTCTTCATTCTCCTTTGCTCCAGGTGGGTTGAGACCAATTGATGCATCTTAGATGGCCGCTTGTTAGCATTTAAGACCCCAGATGCCACATTTCAAAGTGGGATGCAGAATGTTTTCATAATAGAATTATTTTGCCAATTGACTTAGAAGTCCCCTTAAACCATGGTTCCCAAACCCCCGCCCTTGCTCCGCTGACCTTTGAAGCATTCATTTTATCCTGGAAACTTCTTTGCTTTTGGTCCAGTCCATTTGAGCTGACCTTCCATGTATTGAGTGTTGTCCTTCCCTTCACCTAAAGCAGTTCTTATCTACTATGTAATGCTGATTTTTTAAAATTAGATTTTGGGTTTCCTCGCTTCTAAGGAGTGTTCTGGTAGTATCTCTTCCAAGACTGATTTGTTTCATCCTTCTGGCAGTCAACAGTATATGCAATGTTGTTCAGCAACACAGCAGTTTAAATGCATCAATTCTTCTTCAATTTTCCTTTTTCATTATTTATTAGTTACTTATTATTATTTCTAACCCTGGCAGTATAGTGGTTAAGAGCTACGGCTGCTAACCAAAAGGTCGATAGTTTGAATCCTCCAGGTGCTCCTTGAAATCCATGTGGGGCAGTTCTACTCTGCTCTATAGGGTCACTGTAAGTCAGAATTGACTCAACAGCAACAGGTTGGTATGGAAAATAATACAATGTAGGAGAATTCCAGAACATATACACTCCTAGAAGCAAAAAAAATTGATCCTAATGTATGTTCTGCCTAAACTAGTTACACTGCTTATTTCTGTGTTGTTAACCAAGAAAAACTTGGAATAGAATTTCTATCTGCAGATATGCAGAGAGAGGACGAAATTAATGGTAGAAGGAAGAAGAAAATATTGCCTCGACGGACTAAAAATTGAGGCACATATATAGTAGGATCCTTGACTATATCCCATTGAAATCTCAGTCTCTACATAGATTTCCTATTACAATTGATGGCTCATGTAGCACACAACAGCTAAACATAAAATAAATGAACTAGTAAAAAAACGGATGTCATCAAGTCAGTTCTGACTCATGGTGACTCCATGTGTTTTAGAGTAAAACTGCACTGTGCTGGGTTTTCAATAGTTATGCTCTTTCAGCAGTAGATGTCCAGGCCTTTATTCTGAGGTACCTCTGGGTGAATCCAAACCACCAGCTTCTTGGTTAGTAGCTGAGCACTTAACCATCTGTACCACCCAAAGCACTCTAAAACAGTTGCCACTCTAAATCAGATTCCAACTGGTGGCAACCACATGGGAGTCAGAGTAGAACTGTGCCAATTTTTCAGAAGTAGATAGCCAGGCCTTTCTTCTGAGGTGCTTCTCAGTAGACTTGAACCTCCAACTGTTCAGTTAGTAGATGATTTGCACTACCCAGGCACTCCAAATGTACTATTACCCTTTGCTGTTGAGTTGATTTCAACTCATAGAGACCCTAGAGGACAGAGTAGAATTGCCCTTTTGGGTTTCTAAGGAGCGACTGGTGGATTCAAACTGAAGACCTTTTGATTAGTGGCCAAGCTCTCAACCACTGTGCCACCAGAGTTCCAAATATACTAGATAGTCAAAAAAATTCCAGTTCCAGAAGTAATCAGGATAGATTGCTGGAGATAGTTAGTGATAACAGGTATATGATGAGGAAGGAGGCATAACCAAGGAATACTATTAAGTAAAATGATGTTATTTTGGAATTTTGAAAGATTTGGGGATAAAAAAATGACTTTTAAAATAGTGAAAGATACTGGAGAAAAACCTGATTGTAGAGGAGTTATCATGGACACTTGACCATTCGATACACACATTGAACGCAAAATATTTTATTCTTGGTAATTAGCCAAACAACTGCAGTTTACAGCATAGATCCAGTCTATATCTCAGTTGTTTCTGCTGTTATTGCTAGTTTGTGTTGAACTGATTCCCACTCATGGGGATCCCACGTATGCACAGTATAACAGCCAGCTCCACAGGGTGTTCAAGGCTATAACCTTTCAAAAGCGGATCTCCAGTCCTATATTCTGAGGTGCCTATAGGTGGGTTCAAACCATCAACCTTCCAGCTTATAGCCGAGTGCTTAATGGTTTGTGCCATCAGGTATTAGTTCATTTCTTTGGCATATATAACTTTTTTTTTCATGTATTAGGGGAAATCATAGTTCACATGAATTATTCAATAAAGAATTGTTATGGTTACATATATTCAAAGAGCCTTGAATAAAAATCTTTGAAAAGTATTTTTTTTTTATATGCTTGGGTCAAAGAATACATTTATAGGCTCAAATAATAAATGTTACCATTACTTTCGAGTTCATTCTGACTCATAGCGACCGTATGAGGATTAGAGGAAGATTCATTAACAACCTGTGATAAGCAGATGACACAACCTTGCTTGCTGAAAGTGAAGAGGACTTAAAGCACTTACTGATGAAGATCAAAGACTATAGCCTTCAGTATGGATTACACCTCAACATAAAGAAAACAAAAATCCTCACAACTGGACCAATAAGCAACATCATGATAAATGGAGAAAACATTGAGGTTGTCAAGGATCACATTTTACTTGGATCGACCATCAACACCCATGGAAGCAGCAGCGAAATCAAAATATGAATTGTATTGGGCAAATCTGCTGCAAAAAGCTCTTTAAAGTGTTGAAAAGCAAAGATGTCATCTTGAAGACTAAGGTGCACCTCACCGAAGCCATGGCATTTTCAATCATCTCATGCATGCTAAAGCTGGACAGTGACTAAGGAAGAAGGCATCAAAGAAGAGTTGATGCCTTTGAATAATGTATTGGTAAAGAATATTGAATACACTATAGACTGCCACAAGAAAGAATAAATCTGTCTTGGAAGAAGTACAATCAGAATGCCCCTTAGAAGTAAGGATGGTGAGACTACTCAAATACTCTGGACCTGTTATCAGGAAGACGTCATGCTTGGTAAAGTACAGGGTCAATGAAAGAGAGGAAGATCCTCAACGAGATGGATTGACTGTGGCTGCAACAATGCACTTAAGCATAACGTCGATTGTGAGCATAGCACAGGACCGGCCAGTGTTTCCTCCTGTAGTACAATAGGGTCACTATGAGTCGGAACCAACTCCACGGCACCTAACGACAACATAGTAAATGTTATCTATAATGCTGAATTATGATTATCTACCACTCATCAGGCATTAAAAGTACAGTCTGAATGGCATTTGACATTATTTATAAACTCGTACTCTGATTAGAATAGTAGTAGTTTTGAATTAGTCCACCTTCAAGAATTTTTTTTTTTTTTTTTTAGATTTTCTGTTGCCAATCTGTCGTCAGTATTATAGCCTTTAAGCGCCACCTAGTGGAAAATGCATATAATCTGCACAGCTTAAAAATGTTCATTTTCCTTAAAGTACAAACAAAAAAATTCATTATTTAAATATACAAACTCATAAGCATCTGGACGCCATCTCAGAAGGGAGAACTCAGATTTTTCATTTTCTTCTGCAGCCTGGGAACCCAGTAGGACACTGAGGGCACCCTAGAGGAAACCCCTCAATGCACTTCTCAGCGCAGCCATGTGGTTAGAATCTGAGGGTTCACTCTGTGCCAGTTTACAAGGGGCGTGTATACGCAAGCAATCACGCCAGCTCTGGATTTCATATTTTCCCTATGCATAGGGTGTTTTTTACACCTTATGGAAAAGGTGAGTTAGACAGGGACTAATATTTTTCTCCCTAGTTAAGGCGGCGGGACTGCAGCTAAAGTGACGTCAGAGTTTCCATTTCAGTTCTTTATTTTCAATGCATTTAGCCCTCTGCCGTAAACATTAACTCTATTAAAAAAAAAAGAAAAAAAAAACTTATATTGTATCTCAGGCCAGAAAAAAAAAAACATTCTTCTTATTAAATAAATGGTCTTGAAAAGAAATTGGACTGGGCATCGTAAAACTATTTTTTTAGGTGAGGTGAGACAAACGAAGGAGGGGGAATGGAGGATTGCTTCCCCCCCTCGCCCCCAACAGCAGTGTGTTTTCTTTCAAAAGGCTTGGAAGAAAACAGAAGGAGGAGACAGGATAGAGGAAGTGTGTCCAGCCCTATCAGACTCGACTCCCTGCCTATGGGAGCTTATGTAGTTATTCAAATTGTATATTATGCTACACAAGGGTTTTATTCTGTGAAAATCAGGTCAAAGAAGAGTTCGCCAATTCTCTCCTCCTAATTGACATAAACAGGTAATTTAGAAAATATGTTTGAACAAACAAGCAAACAGTCCCCTCACCCTGCGCAGTGGCACTCCAGCTCTCAAAGTCACGGCCGAGGCAGATTGAGGTTTCTGTGGTATGGCCTCGCCCCATGCAGTACCTGTTACTGTGATAAAAAAGCACCTCAGTATTCCTTGTGGTCAGAAAAGCTCCAGCTCTGAGTACTCAATTCATTTGGGGTAATTTTTTTTTTTTTTTTAAATGATGGAGAAAACTCAGCTGTCTGATCAAGGACTCAGTTCTCTTTTTCCTGACCTGCATTCACTATGTAAAACCAAGGAAGGGGGAAACCCTCTGATCTTTGACTCTGGAGGGGGCGGGGAGAAAGAAAACCCAGGAATTTAGTATGAGACCACCAAAAATTGTGTTTTTGGCATGGAAACTGCCTTTTTAACTTCTGAAACTATTTCCCTGTTTTGGAAGAGCAATGGAGGGAGAGTTTTTCAGATCGACGGATTTATAGAGACGGCTTATTTGGTATTCTGGGTGGATTTATTTCCCTTTTTATTTAAAAGAGAGAATATCTGTCCCATATTTAACTGGTTTTATAATATTAGGGCCATGCCATGAGCAGACTAAAACGATTACGTTCTAAGAATCGTGTCTAACTTGCGAGCCCACCCCCCCACCTCAACCTCAGTACCAGACCTAAATTGAAATTTCCTGACTTGTGTAGAGGGATGCTAGCCCTGATGTCATCTGTATTTCTTTCCTGGAGTCTCTCTGTATTTCCTTGCACCCATCAATGAGGCTATAGACGCTTTGAATGATTAAAAGTCTGTTTTACATTTTCATGTCATTTACTCCCCTCATCTCTCTAAGAAATTAAGACTCTAAATAATTGTACTTGGGATCATGAGAATGAGGGCTTGCCAGGAAGACTGAGTCAGGACTTCAGATGGAGGGCAGGAAGAGTTACGATGCAATACTTATCTCCCTGAACCTCAGACGTTATCAGTCTGCAAACGAAACCTAATCCTGAACATAAATTGCATTTCCTAAAAAAACATCATCTTGCCTTAAGACACCAACCTCCCTGATTACAGGGAATGTCTGTGTTTACACATTTGTACAGAGCATGCTGACTGTATTAGTGTCCTAGGAAACAAACTGCCTGCCGCTCGCTCACAGACCTGCTGCAAGCACTGAGGAGAGAAAGAAAAAGACGTTTTGAAATCAGACCCCTGATCTTTAACTCCTTTCAAATTCCTGAAGCACATTAGCTTTACTACTGCATGATCTGCACGGTAGTATTTCTTCTAATGAAATCTGACTAAAAGTTTAAATGAGTTTAATGCATGAAATGTATAAATAAAATGTGGCCTTGATTAAATTTAGACTTGATACATAACTGGGTAGCACAAGAACAGCTTTGGTATCATGTGTCCAGACTATTTGGGGCTTTGTAAAAGTAGTTTGGATTTTATCACTTTATGTAGAGTGCATTCTATCAGGCACACAACCTATGTAAAAAGCTGAAATGTGCAAAAGTACTGTGTAGAAAATACAGTGTAATTGAAAAGAGGTAAGAGGGAGAAAATAAAACAAGATATTGAGAAGGCAACCACAGCATGCGATGGACATGTTGGTTTGCAAAGAGCAATTATATAGTCTAAAGATTTGACTTGGAGTTTCGGCTTGGCTGTCTCTTAGTTTCATGGCTTTGGAAAAATCTCTTAATTTCATGAGCCTCAGTTTCCCTCATCTGTATATGCGATCAAGATGTCTTCTCTGCCTGCTTCATGATTTGGAGAAAGGATCAGAATGAGACAAGAAATACAAAGGCACTTTATATCCTGCAGTATTTTACACACCTAAGGCATTATCATTGTGCAGTTCTTTCCAAGGGGCCCTGGAAGCACAGTGGTTAAGAGCTCTGCTGCTAACCGAAAGGTTGGCAGATTGAATCCATCAGGCGCTCCTTAGAAACCCTATGGGGCAACTGTACTCTGTCCTATAGGGTTGCTATGAGTCGGAACCGACTTGACAGCAATGAGTTTGGTTTTTTATTCTTTCTAAACTTTAGACATTTCTTCTTCACATCTGCAAAGTTACTAACGAAATACTCTTCCCTGATAGCATATCATATATATCCTGTTGTATATAATGCTAGCATTAAAGTTATTAAAAACTCATTGATTCTGACTCATAGCAGCTCTATATAGGACAGAGTAGAACCGCCTCATAGGGTTTTCAAGGCTGTAACCTTTACACAAGCAGACTGCCATGCTTTCTTCTGCAGAGTGGCTGGTGGGTTCAAACAGCTGACTTTTCAGTTAGCAGCTTAGTGCTTAACCATGCACCACCAAGGCTTCTCCTTGAAGTTATTAGAAAGGGATAAGTGGGTTTTAAAAATATCTCTCAGTAAAACCTCAACAACTATGTAGGAAACTTCATAAAATAGTAGTAGAGTACATAATCTTTGAAGTCAGACATCCTTGGTTTCAGTCCTGGCTCTGCTACTTACTTGTTAAAATATACAATCCGGCAAGTTACCATACCTTCATAAGCCGTGGTTTTATCTCTTGTAAAATGGAAATCATAATAGCTGCTTAATGATTTTGCTGTAATGATTAAACAATCTAATATGTGTAAAAGCTTTAGTTTCTATGTTTTGTATTTAACAGTAATTATTCAAAAAATTCTACCTTCTTTTTTTGTGTTACATATATCATAAAAATACCATAAGTATGTGGGGACATCCTACCCATACGTGAATGGAGATTTTTCCTGTTTCAAAAGAAGGACAAACTGTTAATTTTTCATTAACAGTTTAAAAATAGAAAACCAACACTAGTCTCCCAAACTGAAGATAACAACAACAACAAAAAAAGCTGAATGTTACTGAAATATAAAGACAGAGCAGGATAGAGCTGCAGAAATTTTTCTAAACCCACTCAGCAGAAATAGTTGATGATTCTAGGCTAAACCACTGCCAAACTCTTATTTTATTTTATGTTTTTTTCTTTCTTTTTAAAATATTGCACAATGCCACTCAGTTTCAGGCATTCGACAGAATGAAACCAGGTGAGTCTGTGCCAATTTTGCCTTTCATTTTTCAAGTTTGTTTATTACTTTACTTAAACCACAACATTCTGAGATCTCACAAGAAAATCTGTTTCTGTGAAATTTTCAGCTTGATTTCCAAACCAGAAAAAGAGGTTCAAATAAACTTGGGCTCATTTCAAAAAAGCATCTGAGATTCTGGATGTTTATTTGAAGCAATTTGGACTCCTGACCTTTTGAGGTTCCCCCACCATTAATAAAGGGAGCCTACAATGAATTTACTGTGCAAGGAGCTAGTGCTTCAGCATCGGAATGGATAAAAAATCCCATTGGTCTCAAGAAAAGTTGTTTCCAAACATATATGGTGAAATTAAGCCTTATGCAGATACGTTGGTATCCTCCTTTTAGGTAAATATATCAACCAATCGGTATCCTAGCTAAGAAAACCTGTAAATAGATTATTTGTTCAATATGCTTTATGAGTTTAAAAAATATTCCTAGGCTGACACCAATAAGAAGAGCCTCTTGTTGGAGTAGGCGGAGGGTTTAGTATTTCCTGGAGCACTATAGAAAAATTCAGACCAAGCTGCCTTCTCCCATACAGAGCCGCCTTTAACATCAATGAGGGGCTTTACAAAGTACGCCAATCCTCCCCAAGCTCTTGAACCTTTTCAAAAACTGAATTCTGCCACTTTTGAAATGATGAACACTGAGAAATTGGATTTGAAACCACAGCATTAAATGCTTAAAATCTGATCCTTCTGTCAGGACCTGGGATAAATTAAACTGATGTACATTATTTTTAAAGAAAGGAAAAAATATGGGAAGCGGGTTTTGAAGCCTGAAGGCATAGAACAAAACAAGTTATGCAGGTGATACAAACCATCTTAGTTCATTCCTATAATGGCTTTCTACTTCCATATGGTGGCCCATACTGGAAATAATTCTTAGGAAAGCACGTTTTTCTGTGATAAATAAAACATTATTTTAGAGGTTTCTGTTTTTGTTTTCAAAGATGGCTACTTTTATTCAGTTTTATTCAGACTGATAGTTCTTTTTTTTTTTTTTCTTACTTTGGTATTTGAGTTTATTTTTTCCAGGAATAGTTAATAGAGAGTGCTAGCGAATGTGTACAGATGATAAGGGTATAAGGTGAACCGTTATCAAGTGTTTTCATCAAATGAATTCAATGCAGCTGGATGATCTGTGTTAGGGTTTAATCAAAGCTTTAGGAATTTAAACACAGAAGGGGTTGAGTTTCACTTCAGAATATTTTCAGCTTGTTATTAAATTATTTCCCTTCTATTGAAAGATTTTACTAATTTCTAACTGAAATAATGGCATTAGTCTAACGAACAAAGGCCTGTAGCTTTTTAATTGTGGTTTTTGTCAGGGAAGGATTCAATTTTGTTATAGGAGCAAAAACTGATTAAAAGCTTCCCAGTTTAGAGAAATCTTAAAAAAAAAAAAAAAAAAAACATTTCCTGATAATGATTCCATCAGTAAAGGTAAGGCAAGTTCAAATATCAGAAGATACTCAGCTACAGATAACCATCATTCAAATACTTTAAAAATCTAACAATTTAAGCCCATTGCATGCATTTCTCTCTGAGGGCATGGCTTGTGCTCCATCACAGATCATATGGCTATAAAGTACAAGCTTGTGCTCTTATCTTGGAAGTTTGCAAAGCAGGAATTAGAAGACAATGCCTATCAATTTTCACTTAAGAAAAGATGCCTGCAAAAATATATACCGATCCTGTTACTTTAAGCTACAGGATTCAGCAAGAAAGTATTCATTATTTAAGAGGATTTCTAGATTTAGTGTGAGTTTTCTCATGTATTTCCTGAATTTCACTTGGAAGCCTCATTAAATTATGTGATACAATAAGATAATTAAAACAGAATTATCTGTGCATTGTAGTGGAGACATTAGATAATAATTTAGGCAAATATGGTGAAATGAAATTTATGAAACATACAAATTTTTAAGACAAAAACAATTTCAAAACTTAGCTGAATATTTATCCATTTCACACAAAGATTTTTACATTTTTGCAAAAATGCTCCTGGCACCGGGCCCAAATATGGGAGGTGGAACGAATAACTGCTTGCTGGCACACTGTAAACTCTTTTGGGTTACAAGGCTGCCACGCCCACGTAACCCTTTGTTTCAGTTTACATTCCCAACTGTTGCATTTCATTTTATAGCATCAAAAGTGAGCAGAAAACATACTCCTGAGTCAATTAACACAACATGCAATCCTTCTTTACCTCTGATCTTAAACAGTGTCTGTGAACTGCAGCAAAAAGTAAAAGCAGCTTTCTGGTGAATTTGATCCCTGTAAGAGGTCACCAATTAGTCCTAAGCTTTCAAGAACTCATATCCTCGGCTTTAGGATTTGGACCATAAAGTGTTTTATTTCACATTATTTCATTTTAGTTGGACCTGAGATTTAGGGAAGAGCTAAGGAATGCTGCAAATCTCAAGGCTGTAAACACTAGTGTAAAACAAAGTAGTTCCTAACACAAGGTATTTTCTGAGATTTTTTTGAGTCCTCTGGACTCTCCACTCTTGTATATTGAACCTTAGTTCACTTTAGTCCATATTTCAAGAAGCTCTGTTCCCCAGCCCTTAAATGAATTTAGGACATCACGTAACTAAGTAGGATTTAAATCAACACATATATAGCCCCAGTGTTTCTAATGGAAACTTGAGGCAGACTGCATACGTACTCAGCCTTTTTCTTACTCCACTCACTGTCCACCTGACACTATTCCTTGTATTATAGTGTCCTGAAACTACTACCAAATGGCATGTCCCTAAGAAGAGGCTTATTTATCTGTATAGCCTTCCTCTCGCCACACGATTGATAGAATTTTTAATCAACTTTTGTTAATTTATTTAATTTTTGCTAATTTACTTTTAAGTTATTCAATTTAGCAATGTATTGGATGAGTTGAAAACATGCTAACCTACAAACAAGTGGAATCTCAATTTTTTTCTCACATATGTGTGACCAAAGTGAAGTTTATATTCTGTGGGACCTTTTGATAGGACATACATAACATCCAACTCTCACTGTCCACACTTGTCAGAGTTTTCTTAATATTTGTTATATTTGGGGAGGATACGCTTCAATCTACAGTACATTAAAATCTGTGATAACAGGTTTCCATTATTTAAACAGTTCATGATGAAAAATAGCATACAAATGATATTCTTATAAATTTTCCCACAAAAATTTGCTTCTGAGGAAGTACTTAAATACTTCAGTCTTTATCCAAAATTGTTTCTCCCTCCATTGAATTTATTGTGAAAAAGAGGGAGGTAAATTGGCATAGCTGAGTAGTTTGGGCTATGCCAGATGAAAACTTATCCCATGAATTCACAAAGGGCTGCTTCGTACTATGGTGACACCTCACACAGTGGGTGTTGTTGACTGACTGTTAACTGAAGGAAAGAACTATTTCTGTACTGTTAAAGTTTTTATCCAAAAGGAACTCAAAGTACTTTCTCAAATTAAACACCACCATTGAGTCGAAATGGAGCCACCTGGGAGAGACTGCGTGTTCTGTCAATCATTGCATAACCACTACACAGCTGATGGAGAAACAGCATATTTTTGGCAACCATGGCAAAACCTTTCTCATACCAAAAATATAGTGGTGTCTTTGATCTCAGAGAGAGGGGGCAAGACTTGTTGGCTTTTTTCTCGAGGATTCATCCAAAAATCTACAAGAACAAACCCATTACTCATACAAAATTCTTGCTGGGGTTGGCCAGATGACATAGAAGAAGGACCTTTACAGAAACATTTCATAGGGAATTTTCCTCTAGTACTAAAGATTGCAAAATTCCTGAGAGATTTCTTAGTGGAATATAATCCTCACCAAAATTTATGTTCATCTGATATCCCAAATGGTACCTTCCATTGCTTTACTATTTTGTTCATGATGTTCATCAAAAGATGTGTGTGTGTGTGTGTGTGTGTGTATACATATGTGCCATTTACAAGTTCTGTTCTGCAATTAGAGCAAAATGAAATCTAAGAAGTCATGAATATACTTTAAAAGTTAGGTCTTAACATTTTTTTTTTTTTTTGAGAGTAAAACAAAAGGATGAAGGCCTTTCTAACTTACTGTGATTTTTAAAATATAACTTTGGTTCTTCTTTTAACTCCCAGTCTCTAATGAGAAACAGAATCCTTCTATCATTTGTAATACTTCCAATTATTATTAAAAAAAAAGGTTATAGACAAAATAGTTACTGGAAAATGGTTACATGTAGCTACCAAACTTCATGGACTTGGCCTTTGCTCAGCTTAACTCTGGATCCCAAAGCAGGGATGAAAGAGTAGTAAAATTTTCAGAGCACATTCTATGTGCCTGATATTCTGAACTAGGAGTTTCACTTTATCATCTCATTTAATCACACAACCATCCTCTGGGTGTTGTGTAGATGGTAGAGTTGTTGCCAGTTATTTGCTGCCCTTCATTTTAAAAGAATGATACTTCCTAGGCCCGTTCACTTGAATCTTGGATATGTGACTCCCTCTGGCCCATTTTAATGTTAGTGGAAATGATGCATGAAACATTCCAGCAGACCCTTTCAGAGCCATTCGGTGGTTCCTGCGTCTCACTTTTCCCTCTACCATGAGACCAATACATCCCAGAAAAGGCAACTCTTTCTGCCAGAAGGGAGAAAACACGGGCAGAGATGAGCTGACCAGCAAAAGATCCGTAATCCAAGCAAAAAAGGGACCTTTGATGTGAGCCGCTCAGAGTTTGAGATGTTTGTTATGACAGTATAACTTAACAAGGTAGAGGTAAGAAACATTAATACTCAGTTCACAGGGGAGTATATTAAGGATCAGAGGAATTAAGGAAATGCCCCAAGATAACACAGGTAGTAAACTGGTCAGCAGAAGCTGAATGCAGAGTCATCTGACTCCACATCCCATGTTTTACCTTCTAGTATGTAAGGAAGTCAAAATATGCCAGCTCATTATCCAGGAGATTGTCTATTTGCTTAGTTCAACTGTGGAGACCCTGAGTTCTGCAAATAGTTCAGCGCTCAAACTACTAGCCATAAAGGTGGCGATTCCAACCCACCCAGAGGCCCCCTGGAAGGCAGGCCTAGTCATCTGCTTTTGAAAGTCCACAGCCTTGAAAACCCTATGGAACAGTTCTAATCTGCACACATGAGGTTGCCATGAGTCAGAACTGACTTGACAGGAACTAGCAACAAAAATAATTCTACTAGATAACCAAACAGAATTATCTAGTATTCAATTAAATCACACATCTCTTCCTGGGTAACCAAAAACCAAACCAAACCCAGTGCCATCGAGTCAATTCCGACTCATAGCGACCCTATAGGACAAAGTAGAACTGCCCCATAGAGTTTCCAAGGAGTGACTGGCGGATTTGAACTGCCGACCCTTTGGTTAGCACTTAACCTCTATAACACCAGGGTTTCTTCCTAGGTAGGCCTTTATAATGCTGGACCACCAGTTTGAAAAACTGCTTTGTTCTCTTTTATTTACTTTTCTTCTTATTGTCTATTTATATGTCTTCTAGAATTCATGTATACATTTTTTCAATATTTTCAATAATCAAATCTTACCTCTACAGGTGGTTTCACATCTTTACCACTTAGCAGCTATGTTATCTTGAACAAGTCACTTAACTTCTCTGAGCCTCAGTTCTCGGTTTATATAATGGGATATTGATACCTTTTCATAGACTTTCTGTGAGGATTAATAACCCATGAAAAAATGCGGTCATAGCAGGCACATAAAAAACATTAAAATGGTCCTTTGCAGTATCCTATTTCTCCTGCTGGTGAGGCAACATCTGTCTGGAATAGATTGCAAAAGGTCGTGGATAGCTAGTTTCATAAGATGTTCAGATAACATTCCTGAACCCAATCCAGTAAATACAAGAATTTGCTTGACCTTGGTTTTCCTCAATTTCTACCTTTTTACGTTTAGTTTCCTTTAAGAAGTTAAGCTTGTTTTATTTTCTGAATGGGCTTTTTAGATTTTTTTTTTATAACATCAATAAGCTTGACAATATTTTTATGTCTGTTTCTATTAAATAAAAAAAATTTAGATCTCCTATATTTGATTCGTTGGTTCATTGTAATGTCTGTGTTCCAACTCATCCTAGAGGGCTAACTGCAAAATATTGCGAGGGTTTTAGTTACAGCCTTGTTTTAATCTAATTAGGCACCAAAATTTGAAAACTAATTTCTGTGTGCACTTTTAGCATTAATAATGTATAACATCAAGGTGACAGATTGCTCTTTTACTTAATGTTACATTGCTTATCTTTCTGTTAAATTTTGACATCAGTCATTATATCTTGGATCACTTCAGGAAACCTCTAACTTTATGGGCACCAGAAAAGAAAGCATACTGGATTCCAAGTTCAAAATGCTGGTCTAAATTAGGAATCTGTTCATTTTTAGAACAACTTAGATTTTCAATTTTCCTTTCTGTTAGCTGAAATAAAACTATCTTCATAACACACAATATTGTTTTGAGTGTGAAATGAGAAAGCATTAGAAAACATCACCCTAAACTGTAATAGTGATATTAAAGTGTTATTCTTTACAGAATTATTCTTACAGAACCTGAGGTAATAAGATAAACAACACTTTCTTCATATGCCTTCTGTCCTTTCTTCATATGCCTTCTATCCTTTCAGCAGTTCAGCAAATCTCAACTGAATATTTTTTGAACATATTCAAAGTGCAAACAGTAATGAAAATGTATTTACGTATAGATTCATATTATAATATATTTCTAATTTTCAAGAAAATTGATTTACACATTTACATAAATCATATTAATAGGTTGGTATAGGAATTAATTATGTTGACTTATATGCAATTATAAGAAAAGTTTTTTATGAATTATATAACATAAACATTAAAATATCATATTTTGAAGGGTATTTTGAACTAGAATTGAGTAAGGCAGTAGCATAGCACAACTTTCAGTTGTAAATCTCACGAAAACAACAGCATTGCTGATCCTTTACCTTGTAGTTCAATTTCAGCTTTTCATTCTAAGATGTACATATTATGTTCAATTTCCCTTTTCATCCTCAATTGAATTCAGTGACCAAGTTATTTTTGTTTCTGTAACTCATCACTATTCATCAGGTATTATTAGTGCTAGTATTTTCACTCAAACAAATGTGAAACAAATTTAAAACCAAAGGAGCTGATCTTGAAGTAATCCTAGAAGAAAACATGGTTTTCAAATTCTCCACAGCCTGCACAATAAATTAGGCTGAAGACAGAGAGACTTTCTTACAGAGAAACTCAACAACATATGTAGAAAACTTATATTTTTGACTGGGTGCTCATGTGTCTAGACTGTTTTTCCTCTAATGCTAATAAAAGGAGACTTGATTCTACCTGAGCGCTTTTAACAAATGGTTAACTAACTGGTTACCAAAGACCTACTTGTGACATCTTTATAGATTCCTAGATATTATTAGCCCAGCTCTGCATTATCTTGGAAATTTCCACTCATTCTCATACCTGTTAATAAGGCATAATCGGATCTCTGTAATGGTTGCCTTTATGAATGATTTAACTGAAATGTTTTCAAGTATAAATTCCCAGCCAAAAAAAAAAAAAGCTTTTGTAAGCCTTTTTTTCTTGTTGTTAGAATGTATCAGTTTGGAAGTTATTCTTTAATTATCACAGAAACTTGCTTATGCTCTTGTTCAAAATGAAAGCAGTGGAGTTCATAACATTGGCTAACCATGCTATCTATTCATGGTCTTTGAAAGATGGCATATTTTCAAATATCCCAGACTAGCTCACAATGCTGTCATAATGTCACATCGGATTACCTTAGCCAGCATGTGTTATGTTACATCAAGGATGTGACTAACAGTAACCACATGTAATGCAGCAGAGCAGTGTTGTCCGCCAGGGAAATTTCAAAATGGCATGGTTTTTAGGAACCAGGATTTTAGAAATCTCTGGTTATTAAAGAAAATAAAAAGACATCTTAAAATTATTTCAAAAGATATTTGTATTTCTTTTTTTTTTTTCCACTATGACTTTCAAAGAAGTTGTTAATTGCAGGCAAATCACCACTTGCCATATTAAGTATTTCAGAGGGAATTTAGGCAGTAAAGTAACTCCGAAATTTATCACACCACAGGCATTGTAGGGTACTAATCATCAAGTGAAAGTTAAATGAACATACTTTAGACAACACTATTCAACTGAATATTTGTGAATGAAGAAAATTTAATTAAAGAAAGAGAGAATATTGTGTAATTTGATTCTGTGTCAGGCTTGACTAGTTTCTTTTCGAGACATGATTATTTGTTTGCATATCTTTCTGGGATTAAAGGAGATGCTTACCAACAATATAATCGGATGCATAATGCCATCATATTTCTAATGTACATAATCTAAATTTATATATTGGAAATACTATTAATAGTATCATGTGACTGATAATGTTATTTTGCTTTGTTCAATAAAGCCCTAATGCTCTATCAACCTTTAAAGATACTAAGATTCTCTATAAAGCCATTAGAGTTCTTGGCAACAACAGGACCAAAAACTCAGATAAAAAAAAATTCTGAAATGGTCCATGCCCAGGTTAATAGTGGAGACCCAGACCAGCCCTGCTTTCCGTGAAAATGAAATCAGCAAGAAACTTGTCTCTCACTTAAGCCTGTTCACAAATAGGCAGGATTAACCAACTATATGCAAGAAAATATATTACTTCCAAATTAGAATTTAAGAAATCTTTCATACCTCTTTTATTGTCTTATTTCCAGTAAATCCCATCTTCAACTGCTTTGAAATCTCTGTTCTTCTGGCTTCATTTCCCCATATAACCTGGATACTAATTTACGATAGCACCAGTCTTACAATAGCACATTCAGAAATGTTGTGTTCTTATTCTTGTTATACACTCTTATATCCATTACAATGATTTCAACTCAAGAAAATTCCCTGAGCCATATATTTTGGAACAAATTTCAAGTTATGATTTCTGGTCTCAGTAGGATTACATAGTTTTCTTAATACTCTATACTCTCTTCTTAGTTGCTAACATTTAGGTCAACGGTTCTTATCTGAGGGCAATTTTGCCCCCCATGGCACATTTGGCAATAGCTGGAGATTTTTTGGTTGTCATTACTTGGCCTAAGATTTTAGTAGTGCCAAGGTTGAGAAATTGCTTTTGCCCAGAACTTCAATTACACCACCTGTGTAACTTTGCGTTAACATTTTCACAGCAAATTCCTCCTTCTCGTGCTTCATCTATATATACAAATGCCTACCTAACGTATCCACTTGTATGTCCCAAAGTGGATTCAAACTCAACTTCTCCCAAACTCATCTCAGATTCTTTCCCGTGAACCCTCAAACTCAGTCTTGGTGAGAGGCATCTCTATCCACTTCATAATGCCACAGGCCAGGCAAATACCCGGAGTCACCCTTCACGTCTCTCTTCCTTACCCTCCTACCAGATCCATTGCTAAATTCTACCATTTCTATAGTTTAAATATTCTCAGCTGCATCAATTTTTTTTTCCACTCTAATACCCAACACCAGTGCATGCTAATGGCATTTATCTGAATTCCTTTAACAGTCTACCGACTGGCCTCCCCATATCCACTTTTAAATTTCTCCGGTTCATTTGCTAAAGTGCATCCAGAGTATGATTTTTTTTAAGTTTCTATCTCATCATGTAACCTTACTTTTTACCATCTGCATACTTAAAAACTCTGTACTCTTCCCAATATAATGATAAAAGCCCTTCATGTTTTGGTTCCTGCTTAGCACGCCAGCCTCATTTTCTTCCCCTCTCCCCTTCATTCCCGGAGGGTAACATTCATTTCCACCTTCCCTAGAATTTTCCTTCTTTATTCACATAATCTTTGCTTTAAACTTATTTCATGAATTTTACGTCACACGTGTAATCTTTCAATAACTATTCTTGACCTCTAGATTATTTTGCACCAATATTTATAATCCCTAAACTTATCTCCGAATGTTAAAATTTATCACAACCTCTTTTATCCAATGCCCTCTTCTTTCTTAAGTTCAGCTTTTTAGAATGTGTCGTCGTGTATTTTTATACAGGATGCAAAGATATTATACTGTATCTTCCAAGTAACTTCGCCTACGAACATGTCTTTCTGTTGCCTTCATAGTTTTGTCCAGTGATCAAAATCTTCCATCAAAATATTTTTCTTTCACTTTTCCCCTTTTCTTCTGCTCTTTAGTACTGTAGAGAGGGCTGAAACCAGACTTAATTTGTTTCTTTGTAGGAAAATGTGAGGGGTTTTTCCTATCTCTTGGGATTCTCTCAAAATTTTTTAATTATAATTATATGAAATTAAAAATTTTTCCAATATATGTCTAGTTGTATGTATTTCTAATACTAACAATGATGATAATAATAATATTGTTTTTGTTAGTTGTCATCAAGTCAGTTCTGATTCATGGCAGGCCCAGGTACAACAGAAGAAAATGCTGCCTAATCCCCAGTCATCCTTGTGATTGATGACATGCTCGAGGCCATTGCTACCTTTCAACCTAGGGGGCTCATCTTCCAGTGCTACACTGCACAATGTTCTGTTGTGATCCACAGGGTTTTCACTGGTCAGTTTTTGGAAGTAGAACACCAGCCTTTCCTTCCTAGTCCGTCTTAGTCTGGAAGCTCTGCTGAAACCAGGGTGATCCTGTGGGTATTTGAAATACTGGAGGCATAGCTTCCAGCATCAGAGCAACATGCACGCTACAACAGTTCGACAAACTAACAGACAGGTGGTGAAAATAATAGTCATAGTAGTAGTATTAATTAAGCCCTGAATATGAGTTGGACTCTGAGCTAAGTGCCTTTAAAAAGCATTTAATCCTCACAATTACCATATGAGCAGATTATTGTTATTATCCCCACTTTACAAATGAGGAAACTGAATTGTATAAAGAAAGGTTAAGCAATTTTCTCAAGATCGCACAGATAGAGTATGTTGAAAGAAGGATGTAAAACCAAGCCTTTCCAAGTTCAGTGTCCATGGTTTTAAGTAGTATACTCTATTACTCAGAATAAAATTAGTCCTTTCTCTTCTTAAGTCATGAATATTTTATTTGGTTATATATTGCTTTTATTTTATTTGGAAACCCTGGTGGCATAGTGGTTAAGTGCTACGGCTGCTAAGCAAGAGGTCGGCTGTTCGAATCCGCCAGGCGCTCCTTGGAAACTCTATGGCGCAGTTCTACTCTGTCCTATAGGGTCTCTGTGAGTCAGAATCGACTCGATGGCACTGGGTTATTTTATTTATTGGAGTTTCTTACACAGGTACATCTCTAATTCTTAAGTTGAATGACCATTCTTTTATCTACTTACATACTATTTTCTCCTTTACCACTTTTATCTTTTTTCTTTGCATTCTGAGACAACTACTTAAGAATTTTATTCTCTTCACTAATTTAGTTTTCCATAGTAGGACTTTATTTCTCTCTAATCAGATTTCAGTTCTGCTATTGAAGTTTGGTTCATTTGAAATGCTTCTTTATTTCACACAGATTCTCTTCAGCTCATAATATTGTGCAGGAATCTCATGCTGGTGTTCTTTCTTTGAGTCTGTTCTCCTCTTTTACTTTTATTTGGAATATTTTCTTTCATTATATGAAATGCAAAGCAGTTCTCTAAATTATCTTCTGGTTCCGCTTACAAATCATTTTTGGAGGTATACTTTTCTTTAGAAGGCCTGGTAGCGAAGTGGTTAAGAGTTCAGCTGCTGACCAAAAGGTTGGCAGTTCAGATCCACCAGCCACTCTTTGGAAACCCTATGGGGCAGTTCTACTCTGTCCTATAGGGTTGCTATGAGTCGGAATTTACTCAGCGGCAATGGGTTTGGTTTTGTGTGGGGCTCTTCTTTATATTCTTCAGGGTATGGTCCCTCCTTTTAAATGGAATTTATTTTTCTTTTAATGTTCTTCTTGTTTTCCCCTCTGTCCACTTTTAGGCAACTTTGAATGAGTGCTTTCAACAGGTGTGAGGTGTGAATTGTCTTTCAACTAACTCTGACCACTTAATTGCTTCTAGATCTACTTCCAAGTAAGGCTGGAGAGCAGATTGCTGTCTATAGCAAGTAGTCTAATTCCCTAGTCAGACTAGATGAATATCTGACAGTCATTTATCTAGTGATTACCTCTGTATTAAATGAGATCTTCTCTTACCTCCACTGCCTGATCCTCTAAAACCTTGAACTTATGGCAAACGTAATAAAATATGCAGGAAAATCAATTCCATGCCTTGTCGTCTAGTTCTCAGGATACGATGTACTAATAATGTCCCACCAGCGCCACCATTACCACTGTCATGACCGTACACACACACTTATGCACGGGAATGTCATTTGAGAGGTATTGACACAGAGGGATGGGTGAGGGAGGAACCACACTTTAGGTGCCTCCAAAAGCCATGTCCATTTAAAAAAAAAAAAAAAGTGACTTCCCATATTCTCTCAGATCTTGTATTTTTAAGCCTAAAAAAGAAACATAGTATCTCCCTACCTTCTAAAGCTGGAGCTTTAATAAGCTTTAGAAGGTATGTGAAATTAAGTCAAAAGTCTCCTACGACTGTTTTAGTATTTCCTAATAACCATATTTTCTAAAGCTATTTAAAATCTTAGAGGAGGAATCTTTGTGCTTCTTTTACCAGAGTTAGGTTCTGAAAACAAATTACTCTTTTATGCTAAAAGCTTAAAAAAAAACAAAACAAAAACTTAATAAACAAGGGTTGGGTTTAAATTCTTAGTTTTCTTAAACTTCTTAATCCATAAGGAAAAAAATATTTATCTCTATTTTGAGATTGAGTTAATAGTTTTCATTGAGATAGAATATATAAACTCAATTCATTCAATAAAAATTTATTCTATGCTAGGTACTGTTTTAGGCCCTGTGAGGAGGAAAGGAAATATTTGTGAGGCGTGTTTTCTATGCTTAAGTAGCTTATAAGAAAGGGAGAAGACAGACATTTAAAGAACAACCTAATATATAAGCAAGAGTGGAATCAACGTTATAGTCAGAGAGTATGCAGGATTTTAAAAGTTCATTCTCCTAGAAGTACCAGACCTCATGGAGAAATAACATTTAAGCATTCAAATGAGGAATAAAATTCACTGAGGCAAGAAGGCAGAGGAAAGGCATTCCAGAATCAGGAAGGTTCATGTAAACAAAGTTCATGGCATGTTCAGGGCACAGGACATTCTTCCCTGTGGGATAGTGACATTTCATAAAGGATGTCAGGCTGGATGTTTGTAGATGTTGTGGAAAAACATTACCCTGTAGTAAAACAGGGAAAAGGAAGCATTTGGTTTAAGTGAATCAAACATTTTTTTTTTCTATTGCAGGATCACTAGGAGGCTTTATATACTAATTTGGTTTGTTGATCTCCAGAAAGTGTTTATAGTAAGAAGTATTTCTCATTTCTGTAAGACCCCAGTTTTCTAGCCAGTGTTTTAAAGAAGACATTTTGGGAAATACTGAGCTACACGTGGTGGTGAACTGATAAATGTTTAACCAACCCTCCAAAACCAGTTTCAAACTATTATCTTGAGGTCACTGAATGCATAATAGCGCACCACTATGTAATATTTTTATCATGGAGATACAATAAATATGGAAACCCTGGTGGTGTAGTGGAGGTCACCAGTTCAAATCCTCCAGGAGCTTTTTGGAAACTCTATGGGGCAGTTACACTCTGCCCTCTAGGGTTGCTATGACTCGGAATTGACTCGACTGCAGTGGGTTTGGTTTGGTTTTTGGTGACAATAAATATAAATAATCTCAAGAGCTTATATAATAGTACAACACAGGGGGAAAAAAAAACAGAACCAGTGATAACTCTTGAGTATGATTTTTAATAATATTTACTAAATTATGAGTTTATGTAATTTAATTTTTAATAGCGGTTATATCTAACAACCAAGTTGGCAAAATTTTCCGAAGTATAACAATCAGCTGTTGCTAGCCGGGGTAAGCTGGCTCCAACACAGCAGTGGTATGTGGAACGACAGGCTGACAAGTACGCACAAAATCATAATGGTCTTTCAACATCATGCCAAAAAGTATAGATTTGCTTTTGTAGGTCTATTTTTCCCAAATTGCCTAATCATAATAATACCTCTGCCACTTTCTTTGTAGATCCCGATTCAGTAGACTGGCTCTAGAAGTTTCAGATGATTTTTATGTAGGGCGAGTTTGTAAAACACTGCTTTGGAAAATGGGAAGTCGTTTGTAACTGGGAAAATTCCCTTCACCAAGGTCTAGAAAAAAACAAGCATATTGTGGCAGGTACAGCTAATATTTACCAAAGGTGTGTGTCCTTCCTTCCATAGCTGAATTGTCTCTAGGAAGCAGCTGCATAGCCAAGGACAACATTCCCAGCTTCCCTGGCACCTAAGTGAAGCCATATGATCAGTTCTTGCTCATGGGATGGTTGTAAAAGTGATTTTTCACTTTAGGGACAAAACAAAAAAAGAGTATGTTTTCTCCACCCTCTCTCTCACTACCTCACCAGTTGGATATTGGCACCCAGAGTGACTTTGGGAGCCACAGTTGAAGAGGCAGAGTCCCCATCAGCCTGGGGCCCTGTCTGAATGGACAGAGGCCCTCCTCAACTCCAGACAAAAACACCTACTTCGGATTGTTGTTGTTGTTATGTTCCCTTGAGTGGCCTCTAACACATAGAATCCTACGGATAGCAGAACAGAACATTGCTTGGTCCTGAGCCATTCACACAATTTTTGCTATCTTTGATCTCATTATTGCATTCACTGTTTCAATCCTTCTCATTCAGGATCTTCCCCTTTTTCACTGACCCTCTACTTAACCAAGCACAATGTACTTATCCAGGAATTAGTCCCTCTTGATAACATGTCCACAGAACGTGAGACAAAGTCTCACCATCCTTTGTTCTAAGGAGCATTCTGACTGCACTTCTTCCAAGACATATTTGTTCATTCTCCTGGCAGTCAGTGGTATATTTAATATTCTTTGCCAGCACCACAACAAATGCATCAATTCTTCTTCAGTCTTCTTCTTTTTTTCATTTTCCAGCTTTTACATGCATATAAGGCAATTTAAAATACCATGGCTTAGGTCAGGTGCACCTTAGTCACCAAAGTGATGTCTTTGTTTTTGTAGCACTTTAAACAGGTCTTTTGCAGCAGATTTGCCCAATGTAATACGTCACTGAATTTCTTGACTGCTGTTTCCAAGGGCATTGATTGTGGATCCGGGAAGAACGAACTTATTAAAAATTTCAATTTCTTTGCCATTTATCATGATGTTGTTTATTTGTTTATTGGTCCAGTTGTAAGAATTTTTGTTCATGATGAGGTATAATCCATACAGGCTGTAGATTTTGATCTTCATCAGTAAGAGCTTCCAATCATCTTCACTTTTGGCAATCAAGCTTGTGTCATCTGCATATCATAGGTTGTTAGTTAGTCTTCCTCCAACTCTGTTGTCACTTTATTGGATTGTTATGTGAGTGAAATATAAATTTTAATTATGCTAAGCCACTAGAATTTTGTGATTTATATTTATGTTTCTCTAACTAAACATTTCCTAATGCGGTCAAAAGGATGACACAAATTCATGCTTTTCTGAGTAAAATAGAGTATTCAGTAAATATTATTTTAGTGTGTTTTATAGTGCATTAAGTATATATTTTTATTACATCAGGAAAATATGGTTTATTTCATGTAGAAAATTAACTCTTTTGAATCAATATTGAGAAGCTATCTTTTCTGAATGATTTTTCTAGTGATATTATAAATATAGCCACACGTGTATTCTAATTGCCGAGATTGCAAATGCCAAGTATTTCAGCATTAGCATACACATTCATGGCTAATCCTCTAAAAGACCAAAAGTATTGGGGATCTTTAGGTTTATGGGATAAAATATTTCTTTATCCAGCAAGCCCTTTCTCAGTGTGATAGGTTTCTCTTTACATATGTATGGCCTCTCGGGCTCTGGGTTTGTAGTTCTGCCAAAATTATTTGCAAGCCCACAGTCTTGCAAAGGAATTGGACAGTTTACTATGGAAATAAGGTGTGTAAAACCCTTGCAGGAATTGGACAATTAACTATGCAAATAAGGTGCATAACACGCTTGCAGAGATTGAAGAGTTTACTATGCAAAAAAGGTTAATAAAACCTTTGCAGGGATTGGTCAATTACTATGCAAAATAAGTGACTTGGCCTACTGAGGGAATTGGTCAGTTTGTGGTCTTGCTGGGAAGGCTTATAAAAGGGCTAATGCCACAGAGATTGAGGGGGACCTCACCACCATCAAGAAAAAGAGCCAGGAGTGCAGTGCATCCTTTGGACCCAGGGTCTCTGTGCTGAGAACCTCCTAGACCCACTTTGGGCAATAAGCTTCCTGGAGCAGTGGGGTTTCTTCCGGCACTTGTCAACAGAGTTAAGAGTTGTAACACTTGCCTGAGCAGGGCAAAGATTGAGAGGAGGCTCTCATGGCTGAGAGAAGAGCTGCTAGCCTGGCTGAGAGTGAGTCCCAGTGGTAGAGGAAGGCCTGCCTGCCTGCTTGTGGCACAGCCAAGAGAAAGCTATGAGCTGTCCTGGTTGGAAGCTGTCCTGAATGACAAACTGTATCCTGTCTTCTGAGTTGTTCTTGTTACTTCTAAGTCAAGAACTTGACTTTCATCCTGGGCTACAAATCATGTAACTGATGGTCACCACGTTGGCTCCTAAGAAGCTAGAGACAAAATATGGGCTTCCTTTTGGCATGTGTGAGGGATTCTGTGGTACATGTTTTATGTCCTAACTTCCACCTAGCACCACTTTCATTTTTAATCCTTCTTTTACTTGCATCCCATTTTAATTACTTATTTTCCTTTACTTTTACATAACTCTTTTGTTGTATCTCAGCTGTACCTAAAGTTCATAGCACTCATTATATGCTGGGCACTGTAGTAAGCATATAAAGTGTGAATCACTGAATCCCCATAATTACTCTAAGATCTAGATATTTTTATGGTGGTGTCTATATTATACAAATATGGAAACTGAGGCAGGAAGGAAGTAAAGTCACTTGACCATGTTCACACTGTAAAGGGTAGTGCTTCAAACCTCAGCAGAGTGACTTCAAGCTTCAAGCTCTCAAATTCTGTACTATGTGTCTTAGCAAGTTACCTTAAATCATTTTTGGAGCAAGGTAAAACACAAACAAGTTGGAAATTAAATAGATTTTAGATAGGAAAATATTTTTTTAATAGAAAATAGTCAAATTTTACAATCAGGTTTTTAATGGTTAGCCCAACTGCGAGATATATATGTATTTTCTGCTAAAATAAACGTTTTTCTTCTGTAAAAGCAGAACCTGAAAAAAAAAAAAAAAAACCAAACCTGTTGCCATAGAGTTGATTTTGACTTATAGTGACCCTATAGGACATAGGTGGATTTGACTGTTTGGTTAGCAGCCAAGTGCTTAACCACTGCACAACCAGAGCTCCATAGAAGCAGAAGAGATATGGAAATACATTCAATTCTTAAGAACTTACCTTATAAGAAATTAAACCTCAGCTATTTTCCTCTTAATAGAGTGATTTAAATTACTTCTTTCCACAATGTGTTGTACATACAAATTACCTGGGTATCTTGTTAAGAATCCAATTTTGGTTCAGTAGTCTGGGCTTTACAGCCTGTGGGTTTGCGTTTCTAACAAGCTGTCAGGCGATGCAGATGTTACCAGTCTGATAATCACATTAGAAAAACAAAGCTTTAAGAAGCTAACTAGCCTTTGAATAAACCTGTGACATTATTTAGTTTGCTTGTACTAGTATAATACATGAAAGAATTAATAAAGTTTCCAAAAGTTCTTAATTTGTGGTCTAAGGATACTTTAGAGGACAGATGAGAATCTAGCTTCACAATCTGCTAATAGCCACTTAGGTAGAGGAAAGTTACATTCTTACATAGTATAAGAAAAAAAAAAAGGCTGCAAGACGAAATGCAGCATATATTTATAGAGGTAGTACCACTTCTACTTCCTACTGAAATTTGAAGAACCTCTCTAAAAAGTATTGGTGTTCATTAATCGTGCATGAGATTTCATTTCTTTCCTCGAGCCAATTATTTTAATCTAGGATATGCCTTGGCTTGAAAACTGTGGAGCTCAGAATCTATAATCCACACTCCACACAGGCAAGGCATAGGACCTAGGAAACTTGCATGAAGGTGGCTGTCAGCACATGTGTTAAATTTAATTGGCGGGAATGGAGTCCTTGCTAATTTTATTTATTATCTCTATTTTTAGTAGAGAAGTGTCTTAGTTATCTAGTCCTGCTATAACATAAATACCACAAGTGGATGGCTTTTTCAAGCAGACATTTATTCTCTCACAGACTAGTGGGAGAGAAGTCCGAATTCAGGGCACCTGCTCCAGATGAAGGCTTTCTCTCTCTGTCAGCTCTGAGGGAAGGTCCATGTCATCAATCTTCTCCAGCGGAGGAGCTTCTCAAAGCAGGGATCCCAGGTTCAAAGGACAGGCTATTCTCCTGGCTCTTGTTTCTTGGTGGCACGAGGTCCCCCCTGCCTTTTCTCTTTTGTATCTCAAAAGAGATTCACTTAAAACACAATCTAATCTTGTAGATTGAGTCCTGCCTCATTAATTTAACTGCCGCTAATTCCATCTCATTGTGGAGATAGGATTTACAACACATAGGAAAATCACATGAGATGACAAAATGGTGGACAGTCACACAATACTGGGAATCATGACCCAGACAAGTTGACAGATATTTTTGGGAGACACAATTCAATCCGTGACAGAAGGCAAGGCATAGACTCTGGACTCAGATTGCCTGGATTCAAATCTCACCTCCACTACTGTGTAGTAGGCCATGGTGATCAGGATAAAGTACTATGCAGCCTCAACTTCCCATCTATTAATTGGGAATAATGTTAGTACTTATCTCAAATGTATTTTGTGAAGATTAAATGAGCTAACATATGTAAAAGTGCTTAGGACAGTGTCTGGCGCTTCATCAACACTACATATCTTAGTTGTTTTTGTTTTTGTTTTTTGTCTCCTTGCAATTACGAAATAGTTTCAAGGTGCCTGATACTAGCTGGTAATTAATACCTCATTGAATGGTGTAGGCTCAAGTTAAGTATACATACTAACTGACTGAATGGAGAGAATTAGCCCTTATCTTTTCCCAATTATAAATTGTAGCTGATGTTATTGCTTAAGCACTAGAACTAACTAGTGTTCACAGCAGGGGAGAATAGTTAGCAAATTTCCAATTAGAGTGTTGTTTATACTTCCACTGGGAAGGATGATTTGTTGGTTTGAAAGAGACCTTACGTGTTGATTATAGGTGTCAGCACATCCAAGTTTTGGCTGTGCTTGAATACCTGCTGTGAGATGCAAGACACAGGAAAACCCAGCTAATTGTTTTGATTCAAACATATTTTGTTTATGACTGTGTTGATTGCTTTAAACCAGACTAACTTATTTAAAACCAAACTTTAAAATGGATGTTTTTAACAACATTGAGTAATTTCACCTAAATCAATGGATTTTCTTAACTTTGCTTCTAAAACATAGCTGATCTTTAAAAATTAAATGCCCATCAAGCAGATTACATTCCTCTTATGTAAAAAGATATGAGTTTAATTTCATCTTTGGAAAGGACTAGAATACATATGTGCTTATGGATATCAGAACATTTTTGAAGTCAAAGAATTCAGAAACTAACACTCTAAATCAGACTCAGATGGAAATACATAGAAGAGATTGCCAAAAGTGGACTAAGGTGGAAAATGACTCCATTCTAGATTTTCTTACATGTAATTCTTTATTTTAGGTGTAAATGTGGGGTAATAGCTGCCTACATTCATGCAAAAGGAAGCTACATTTTGATTCTTTCAGATATTCTAAATTCGATGAAATCCTCCCCCCAAAAAAAAATCATTAGAGCAGAATGCATTTTCTTAATGTGACCCCATAAATAAGCACTCGGTTATATTTCCTTTATAATCTTATAATATTCTGAAAATATTTAATAATTTAAAGTTTTATTCTTGTAACCTACTGTTCAGAATTTTTTTTAACTTCAGAAAACAAAATAATCCAAATACTTTAGACTTTATGCCTCTGATACAAGTTATTGCTATTATTTTATTGAATGAATAGAAATGGAAAACATTAGATTAGTGAAAAAATTTTAAATAGAATTAACAAGTGTGCCAAACTCGTGTTTCTTCTTTTCAGCTTTCAACAAAATAGCTGTCGTTTTTATTAACTTTAACTTTTGAGACTCTTAACTCAAGCTTTAATAAAATAAACAACCTAGATTGTCTTCCTTGTCTAAGTTAATTTGAATCAGAATACTGTATTTACCTTTTCTTCAGTGTGTATGAATTAAGGTTAGTCTATTTTGGAAAAGACTCAGTGAGGCAAGCCTAATCCTTTTTCTGAAGCTCATTAATTGGAAGCAGGATCATATTGCAATAGCGTTTTCTAAACTGAAGGGACAAATTAAGAATTAAATAAGGTGAAAACTCCAAAAACAAGATTCTCCTAGTGGCTTCTTCTGTTTATACAGTAACACTCTAAATAAAAAACTGACACCGTCCGTGTTAAATTTCACTAGCTAACCGATAAGATAGAGAGGAGAGCACACTAGCACTCAAGGTAGTCCTGTCACTCACTCTGAAAGAGTTAATAAACAATGTATGAGGATTTTCACTTTATTGACAAAGTCCTTTCTTATTAAACTAATGGATGAATGGCCAGGTGGATACATAAAAAGATAAATAACACATGAGTCCATTATGCCACTCAGTCACTGTTTAGTATTACTATCAGATTTTGAAAATTTTAAATGATATTCAAGCTTCTCCATGTGAATGAAAGAAACAATGACACTTTTTACTGTGTCTACAAAGAACCAAATGCATAACATTCTTTGTAGATGTGCAATTGACCCAATGTCACAGTCTTGCACTATTTCAGCTGTATCCACAACAAAAACCAAATTCTTGCACTAGAATATTAACAACAAATATTCTTCCAGCAGTTATAACTAACCAATAAATGTATCAAATCCATGAGTGTTTTACAAAATGACTTTTTGGAATGTTTCAGCTGTATAAAAGAAAGATTCTAATACAAAGCACTGTTCCTCATCTTTACTTAATATATGTTTTGTTGCTGAAAAATCACCAATATCGTGTACCTAAAGAAAGAACTTCAAAGCACAGAAGGACAATTTGGTTCTTTTGAGGAGGCAGCATGTTATGGTGGAAAGAGCCACGATACCCAAAATCTAACCCTGCTCTGCCACCAGCCAGCTGGGGAAACCTGGCAAGATACTGGGCCATGTCTAGGCACCCAACTCTTTCATCTGTAAAATGAGGATGTTAAATAATTAATCACTTTTATTCCTTCCATCATTGACTCTATAAGGTATGAAATACTTAGGCATAAGCGGTGATCACAGAGTCACAGCCTTTAGGTCTGGAAGACACGCCTGCCCTTCCTTTACGTTGTTTCTTAAACTTCCCAAGGAGCAATCTGCACAAATTGCCTCTAGGTCTGCCCTCTACCCTATCTTCAGTCCTTTTTAGCTAGTGCATAATATATAGTCTCTGCATTATATGCAATATTATACCTGGGTGGTGCAAACTACTAACCTAAACGTTGGCAGTTCAAACCCACCTAGAGGCACCATGAAAGAAAAGTCTGGCAATCTGCTTCCATTAAGATTACAGCCAAGAAAACCTGTGGGGCTGTTTTACTCTGCAACATCTGGGTATGAAATGCTTAGGCATAAACAGTGGTCAAAATCTACTCAATGGTGACAAGTTTGGTTTTTCGATGGCATATGTTTGCACGTGTTTTCAGAGATGAGGGTCAAAGAATTTTCATTAGATTTCAAATAGACCCATGGCCTGAAAAAGATTAAGAGTACCTATTCTAAAGTATCCATCCATATTCCATCTGTATAATCTAGCCACTACATAATCCCATTGACTCCCATTGTTTTCAAATATTTCTCTTTGCAGATTTCTAAACCA
Organism: Loxodonta africana; assembly: GCF_030014295.1. Classification (NCBI taxonomy): domain Eukaryota; kingdom Metazoa; phylum Chordata; class Mammalia; order Proboscidea; family Elephantidae; genus Loxodonta; species Loxodonta africana. The sequence goes on from NC_087345.1 coordinate 48,665,599, forward strand.
ACGTTGGCATTTAAGCCCCCGTAAAATAACTAAAGTTTTGGAGTCAGAAAGAATTGTATTCAAGTTCTAGCTCTATACCTTACTAGATATGAACCTCTGAGACACTTATTTCAATCTCAGGGTATCATTTGCAAGGTCTAGGCTATTCATTGAAATATTGAATATTCATTCAAATGTTTTTAACTACCACCTATGTGCCAGTGGGTCAGGAGGCTTGTTATATAAGATGGTTAAGTAAAATCACTTTGGTCAAGTGACCTAGAGAGAGAAGGGGCGAAACTTGAAGATATTAAGAGAGAAGAGCATCTCAGGCCAAAGAAACAGCAAGCATAAAGGCCCTGAGGGTAAATCCTGCTCAATGAGTTTCTGCAAGAGCAAGAAATGCTTTCTCGGCTAGAACAATGAGTAGAGAAGTTGGAGGGGTTTCAAGAGGCGACTGGGTCTTTTGGCAGGGACTTTTTGTTTTTTTCTTATTCTAAGGAAAATTATCAAAAGAGTGGACAACTCTTAAGGACAACTTAAAAGGACAACTCTGTTGTATGGATCATAGACTGAGAGGGAGCAAGAGTGAAAGCAGGGAAACCATTTAGGAAACAATTGTATTAAACCAGGTTAGATAGGATGTTAACTTATACCAGGGTAATAACAGTGAAAGTGCTGAGAAATGACTGGATTCTGGATATATCTTGAGGGTAGAACCAACTGGATTACATACTGATAGGATGTAAAGTGTGGGGGAGGGAAATAAGAAGAGGGGCACTCTTTTCTTTGTGGGGGAGCAGCCATGTAACTAATAAATGGAGTTGCCACTGTCTGAGATGGGAAAGAGTGCAGAAGGATATGTGGATGGAGAAATTGAAATCAAGACTTAGCCTTTGACCATGGTAACTTCAAGATATCCATTAGGCATGCAAAGTTCTGGACTATCTAGCCTAATGCATTTATGTAGGTGTCTTCAACATAAAGACTCCCATAAGACTCACTGGAAGGTCACTTAAGGAATGAGTATATTTAGAAGAAAAAATAGGCTTGAATACTGAGCCTTGGGGCATTCTATTTTTAGAGGTCAGCAGGGTGAGGTAAAAACCAACAAAGCTGGAAAGTGCCTCTTTGGAATACTGTGAGAATTTAAATGAGCTAATGGATATATGAAGTTTCTTTTCTTTTTTTTTTTTTTTAACAATGCCTTATATCTTTTAAATTCTCAATAAATGCACTTATAAAAGCTTTTATTCATAATAACTTCTCTGACCTTAGGCTTATTGTCAAATGTTTAATTTCAACAGCCCCCTGGCCATTTGTATCTGATTTTTCTACTAGAACTTCAAATTCAACATGCCTAAAACTGAGTGTAATCAACTTTTCCCGTAAACTTGATGTTCTATGTTGATTTTGAGCATCAACATTCTCCAGACCATGCAGAGTAAAATTAATCCCCCCAAAAGATTGTCCACATTTATCCTGTGGTTTCATTTGTTCGTTTTTTAAAACATGGGTGTTTAGGATAAAATCCAAACTTCCAAACCATGGCATTCAAGGCCCTCAGTGATTTCCACCAAACCTTTTCCAAGCTCACCTCACATTTCTACTTGTTTGTAAGAACATTCTGCTCTAGTCAACATCAGCAATTCCCTTCAATCAAACATGTTGGGTGCACTGCTGCCAAGTCAGCTCTGTTTAGACTATCTTCTTCCCATCTCTGTTTGGTCGAATAATTTTTAAACTGTTTGTTGGCACAATAACATAACTCCACCTTATTGGAATCTTACCCACCCTCCAAGCGCCAACTGCAGTGAGATGTTCTTCACAAGCTTTCTGCACCTTCCCAGTGGGAAGGGACCTCCTGGTACTCTCAGAGTATTTGGCTCCTACTTTGCTTATAGCACACACTGCATTTGTGCCTAGTACTTCTTTTAAAGTTATTTGTGTATGACCTAGATTTCAAACTACTTAAAAGTCCAGGAGTACTGTCTATCATCACCATGACCTTTCTCAAGTATTTTTTTAACAAAATTTTGACTCAATATTGGTTGAATTGCATTCCCTTTACATCGATTGCCTCATTTTACAAAATAAAGAGCTGATGCCCAAAATGAAATAGAAACTAACCTGTTGCCAAGTCTATTCTGACTCATGGCGCCCGCATGTGTTACAGAATAGGACTGTTCCATAGGGTTTTCTTGGCTGTAATCTTCATGGAAGCAGATTACCAGAATTTTTTGCCACTGGGTGAGTTCAAACCACCAATGTTTAGGTTAGTGTGAGATCACAAGCCACTTGTGCCACCCAGGGGCCTATTACCTGCCCAAGGGCCACATGATGGGCTTAGAAGAATAGTGAGAATTATGCTTAATTTAATTTCTCTTCCTATTCCAAAAAACCCAAACCACATCTGTTGCCACTGAGTCAGCTCTGACTCAAAGAGAACCTATAGGATGGCACAGAATTGCCCCATAGGCTTTCTAAGGAGCAGCTGGTAGATTTGAACCACTGATCTTTTGTTTAGCAGCCGAGCTTTTAATCACTGTGCCACCAGGGCCTCTTCTTCCTATTATACCACAGAAAATATATATATTCAATAATCATTTATTTGATTCACAGAGGAGAATGTAAGAGAAACTTTTTAAATAGGATAGAAGAGTTTCTGCCTTTATAGCATCCCAAATCAGTAATTCTGACAAACCTTTAAAAAGGAAAGTATGATCTTGTCAAAATTATATGTATATATGTAAATATGCAGCCACACCCTAAGAAAACCAGTAGCATCTACCTTATAAAATTATTTCCCAAATGCTTTTTCATTATGATTTCACCTAATTTTTTCTATTTTAAAAAAGCTTTATTGGGCTATAATTGATATATAACAAACTATGCATATTTAAAATATACAATTTGACAAGTTTTGACATGGGTTTACACCCATGAAACCATCACCAAAATCAAGACAGTGAACATATATTACCCCTAGAAGTTTCATCATTCCCTTTACTTCTCCCCACAGCACTCCAGTACTCACACTGCCGCAGCAACCACTAACCTGATTTCTGTCACTGTAAAAGAGTTGGAATTTTCTACAGTTTTATAAACATTGATTCATACAATGTATATTCTTTTTTGTCTGCCTCTTTTACTCAGCATAATTATTTTGAGATTCTTTCACATCATAGTATGTCTCAGTAGCTCACTCCTTTGTATTGCTGAGTAGTATTCCATTGCATGGCTGTATCAATTTACTTATCCATTCCCCAGTTGATGGGAATTTGTGTTGTTTCCAGTTTTTAGCTACCACAAATAAAGTTGCAATGTACAAGTCTTTTACAGACATGTACGTATCTCCACTGGAATAAATATCCAAGAATGGCATGGCTGAGTCATATGATAAGCGTACTAAACGAACAAACAAAAAAAACCAAACCCATTGCCGAGCTGATTCCAACTCATAGTAACCCTATACTACAGATTAGAACTGCCGTTTCCAAGGAATAGCTGGTGGATTTGAACTATGAAACTTTTGGTTAGAAGCCAACCTCTTAAAAATTGCAATTTAAGAGATTGCCAAAATGTTTCCCAAAATGGTTGTACCATTTTCCATTCCCACAACTGGTGTATGAATGAAAGTTCCAGTTCTTCCACATCCTCACCTAGACTGAATTGGTTTGTTCAGTCTAACAGTCTTTGGCAGTGGGGATACAAAAATTAAGAAGATATATTCTTTTCACAAATATGGCAGTAGTTGAAAAAATACTCGAACATATACTGTTAATCATAAATTCTCTAATGTACACATGTACAAAATCATTTAAGAACATGAGAAAGGGAAATCAAAGAAAGGTAAGAGAAGACTTTTAAAGATTTGGCATTTGAAAGACATCTTGATGTTAAACCAACGCCATGGAGCCATTTCGAACTCATGGCAGCCTCCAGTGGGTCAGAGTAGAACTGTGCACCATACGGTTTTCAATGGCTAATTTTTTAGAAGCAGATCACCATGACTTTCTTCTTTTTTTTATTGTGCTTTAAGTGAAAGTTTATAAATCAAGTCAGTCTCTCATACAAACATTTGTATACACCTTGCTATATACACCCAATTGCTCTCCTCCTAATGAGGCTGCACACTCCTTCCCTCCACTCTCTCCTCGTGCCCGTTCATCCAGCTTCTGACCCCCTCCGCCCTCTCAGCTCCCCTCCAGAAAGGAGATCCCAACATAGTCTCATGTGTCTACTTGATCCGAGAAGCTCATTCTTTACCAGTATCATTTTCTATCCCATCGTCCAGTCCAATCCCTGTCTGCACAGTTGGCTTTGGGAATTGTTCCTGTCTTGGGCTAACAGAAAGCCTGAGGACCATGACCACCATGGTCCCTCTAGTCTCAGTCAGTCCTCTAACTCTGGTCTTTTTACATGAATGTGGGGTTTGCATCCCACTGCTGTCCTGCTCCCTCAGGGGTTCTCTGTTGTGTTCCCTGTCAGAGCAGTCATCGGTTGTAGCCAGGCACCATCTAGTTCTTCTGGTCTCAGGCTGACTTAGCCTCTGGTTTATGTGGACCTTTCTGTCTCTTGGGCTCATAATTACCTGTGTCTTTGGTATTCTTCATTCTCCTTTGCTCCAGGTGGGTTGAGACCAGTTGATGCATCTTAGATGGCTGCTTGCTAGCTTTTAAGACCCCAGGAGCCACTCTCCCAAGTGGGATGCAGAATGTTTTCTTAATAGATTTTATCTTGCCAATTGACTTAATGTCGCCTGAAACCGTAGTCCCCAAAACCCCACCCCTCCTACACTGGCCTTTGAAGCGTTCATAGTTTATTCAGGAAACTTCTTTGTTTTTGGTATACTCCAGTTTTACTGACCTCTCCTGTGCTGTTTGCTGTCTTTCCCTTCACCTAAAATAGTTCTTATCTATTATCTAATTAGTGAATATCCCATTCTCGTAACCATCAGAGAATATTTTCTTCTCTGTTTAAACTATTTCTTGAGTTACTATAATAGTGGACTTACACAATATTTGTCCTTTTGCAACTGACTAATTTCACTCAGGATAATGACTTCCAGATACTTGCATGTCATGAAATGTTTCAAAGATTCGTTACTGTTCTTTATCAATGCGTAGTAATTCATTGTGTGAATATACCATGATTTATTTGTCCTTTCATCCATTGATGGGCACCTTGGTTGCATCCATCTTTTTGCTATTGTAAAGAGTGCTGCAATGAACTAAGAGTAAAGGCTCTTAGTTCTCTAGGGTATATTTCAAGGAGTGAGATTGCTGGATCACATGGTACTTCTATTTCTAGCTTTTTAAGGGAGTGCCAATTTGATTTCCAAAGTGGTTGTACCATTTTACATTCCCACCAGCAGTGTATAAGTGTTCCAGTCTCTCCACAACCTCTCCAACATTTATTATTTTGTGTTTCTTGGATTAATACCAGCCTTGTTGGCTTGAGATGGAATCTCATGGTAGTTTTGATTTGCATTTCTCTAACGGCTAATGATCATGAGCGTTTCCTCATGTATCTGTTAGCTACCTGAATGTCTTCTTTAGTGAAGTGTCTGTTCATATCTTTTGCCCATTTTTTAATTGGGTTATTTGTCTTTTTGTAGTTGAGTTTTTGCAGTATCATGTAGCATTTAGAGATTGGAAATATTGCTAAAAACTTTTCCCCAATCTTTAGGTAATCTTTTAACTCTTTCGGTGAAGTCTTTAGATGAGCATAGGAGTCTGATTTTTAGGAGCTCCCAGTTATCTAGTTTCTCTTCTGCATTGTTAGTAATGTTTTGTATACTGTTTATGCCATGTATTAGGGTTCCTAATGTTGTCCCTATATTTTCTTCCATGGTGTTTATGATTTTAAACTTTATATTTAGGTCTTTGATCCATTTTGAGTTTGTTTTTGTGCATGGTGTGAGGTATTGGTCTTGTTTCAATTTTTTGCAGATGGATATCCAGTTATGCCAGCCCCATTTGTTAAAAAGACTGTCTTTTTCCCGTTTAACTGACTTTGGGCCTTTGTCAAATATCAACTGCTCATATGTGGGTGGATTTATGTCTGGCTTCTCAATTCTGTTCCATTGGTCCATGTATCTGTTGTTGTACCAGTACCAGGCTGTTTTGACTACTGTGGCAGTATAATAGGTTCTAAAATCAGGTAGAGTGGGGCCTCCCACGTTGTTCTTTTTCAGTAATGCTTTACCTACCCGGGGCCTCTTTCCCTTCCATATGAAGTTGGTGATTTGTTTCTCCATCTCATTTAAAAATGTCGTTGGAATTTGGATCAGAACTGCATTGTATCTATAGCTCGTTTTTGGTAGAATAGACATTTTTATAATGTTAAGTCTTCCTATTAATGAGCAAGGTATCTTTTCCTACTAAGGTAGGTCTCTTTTGGTTTCTTGCAGTAGTGTCTTGTAGTTTTCTTTGTATAAGTCTTTTACAAATCTGGTAAGATTTATGCCTAAGTATTTTATCTTCTGGGGGCTACTATAAATGGTATTGATTTGGTGATTTCCTCTTTGATGTTTTTTTTTTTTTTTGGTGAAGAGGAATCCAGCTGATTTTTTTATGTTTATCCTGTATCCTGATATCTGCTGAACTCTTCTATTAGTTTCAGTAGTTTTCTAGAAGATTCCTTAGGGTTTTCTGTGTATAAGATATGTCATCTGCGAATAGAGATACTTTTACTTCTTCCTTGCCAATCTGGATGCCCTTTACTTCTTTATCTAGCCTAAATGCTCTGGCTAGGACACCCAGCACAATGTTGAATAAGAGTGGTGATAAAGGGCATCCCTGTCTGGTTCCTGATGTCAAGGGGAATGCTTTCAGGCTTTCTCTGTTTAGGATGATGTTGGCTATTGGTTTCGTATAAATGCCCTTTATTATTTTGAGGAATTTTCCTTCTGTTCCTATTTTGCTGAGAGTTTTTATCATGAATGGGTGTTGAACTTTGTCAAATACCTTTTCTGTATCAATTGATAAAATCCGGGGATTCTTGTCTTTTGTTTTATTTATGTGGTGGATTACAATAATTGTTTTTCTAATGTTGAACCATCCCTGCATACCTGGTATGAATCCCACTTAGTCCTGGTGAATTATTTTTTTGATATGTTGTTGAACTCTATTGGCTAGAATTTTGTTGAGGATTTTTGCATCTAAGTTCATGAGGGATATAAGTCTGTAATTTTCTTTTTCTTATGGTTTCTTTACCTGGTTTTGGTATGAGGGATATGCTGTCTTCATAGAATGAGTTTGGGAGTATTCTGTCCTTTTCTATGATCTGAAATACCTTTGGTAGTAGTGGTGTTAACTCTTCTCTGAAAGTTTGGTACAACTGTGCAGTGAAGCTGTCCGGGCCAGGGCTTTTTTTTTGTTGGGAATTTTTTGATTACCTTTTCAATCTCTTCTTTTGTTATGGGTCTATTTAGTTGTCCTACCTCTGTTTGTATTAGTTTAGGTAGGTAGTGTGTTTCTAGGAATTCATCCGTTTCTTCTAGATTTTCAAATTTGTTAGAGTACAGTTTTTCATAGTAATCTGATATGATTCTTTTAATTTCAGTTGGGTCTGTTGTAATGTCGCCCATCTCATTTCTTATTTGGGTTATTTGCTTCGTCTCCTGTTTTTCTTTTTTCAGTTTGGCCAGTGGGTAATCAATTTTGTTGATTTTTTCAAAGAACCAGGTTTTGATCTTGTTAATTCTTTCAATTGTTTTTCTGTTTTCTATTTCATTTAATTGTGGTCTAATTTTTATTATTTGTTTTCTTCTGGTGCCTGTGGGTTTCTTTTGTTGCTCTCTTTCTATTTGTTCAAGATGTAGGGATAATTCTTTGATTTTGGCCCTTTCTTCTTTTTGGATGTGTGCATTTATTGATATAAATTGACCTCTGAGCACTGCTTTTGCTGTGTCCGAAAGGTTCTGATAGGAAGTGTTTTCATTCTCTTTGGATTCTATGAATTTCTTTATTCCCTCCTTAATGTCTTCTATAACCCAGTCTTTTTTGAGCATGGTATTGTTCAGGTTCCAAGTGTTTGATTTCTTTTCACTGTTTTTTCTGTTATTGCTTTCTACTTTTATGGCCTTATGGTCAGAGAAGATGATTTGTAATATTTCATTGTTCTGGTTTCTGCTAAGGCTTGCTTTATGACCTAACATGTGGTCTATTCTAGAGAACATTCTATGTGCACTAGAAAAGAAGATATAATTTACTGCTGTTGGGTGGAGCGTTCTGCATATATCTATAAGGTCAAGTTGCTTGATTGTGGCATTTAGATCTTCCGTGTCTTTATTAAGCTTCTTTCTGGATGTCATGTCCTTCACCGAAAGTGGTGTGTTGAAGCATCCCACTATAATTGTGGAGGTTTCTCTTTCACTTTTCAATGCTGTTAGAGTTTGTTTTATGTATCTTGCAGCCCTGTCATTGGGTGCATCAATATTTAATATGGTTATATCTTCTTGATCCATTGTCCCTTTAATCATTATATAGTATCCTTCTTTATCCTTTGTGGTGGATTTAACTTTAAAGTGTTTTTTGTCAGAAATTAATATTGCCACTCCTGCTCTTTTTTGATTGTTGCCTGCTTGATGTATCTTTTCGATCCTTTGAGTTTTAGTTTGTTTGTGTCTCTAAGTCTAGGTGTTTCTCTTGTAGGCAGCATATAGATGGATCGTGTTTTTTTATCCATTCTGTCACTCACAGGTTCTTCATTCATGCATTTAGTCCATTTACTTTCAGCATAATTACGGATAGGTGTGAATTTAGTGCTGTTATTTTGATGTCTTTTTTTGTGTGCTGTTGACATTTTCTTTTTCCCACTTAATTTTTTGTGCTGATTAGCTTATTTTTATATACTGTCTTTCCTCTTATTCATTATTGTTGATTTTGTTACTGCTGAATCTCTATTTTTTCTTGTATTTTATTTTGATGAGTAAGATAGTCTCCTTTGTGTTTACCTTAATATTTACCCCTATTTTTCTAAGTTTAAACCTAACTTTTATTTCTTTATATAGCCTTGTCTCCCTCTCCATGTGAAAGATCTATGACTACATTTCTTAGTCCCTCTTTATTGTTTTAATGTTGTCTAGTTTTACATAATACCATTGCTGTTTCCCTATTTTGAGCATTTTTTTATCTTGATTTATTTTTGTGATTTCCCTGTCTGGGTTGACTCCTGATTGCTCTGCCCAGTGTTCTAGTTTTGGGTTGATACCTGATATTATTGATAATACCTGATATTATTGATTTTTTAACCAAAGAACTCCCTTTACTATTTCTTGTAGTTTGGGTCTGGTTTTATGAATTCCTTAAACTTCTGTTCATCTGGAAATGTCCTAGTTTCACCTTCGTATTTGACAGGCAGTTTTGCTGGATATATGATTCTTGGGTGGCAATTCTTTTCCTTCAATGCTTCATATAAGTCATCCTATTGCCTTCTTGCCTGCATGGTTTCTGCCGAGTAGTCTGAGCTTCATCTTATTGGCTCTCCTTTGGAGATGACTTTTCATTTATCCCTAGCTGCTCTTAAAATTCTCTCTTTATCTTTGGTTTTGGCAAGTTTGATTAAAATATGTCTTGGTGACTTTCTTTTAAACATCTGCCTTATGTGGAGTTCAATGAGCATCTTGGATACATATCTTGTCATCTTTCACCATATCAGGGATGTTTCCTGACAACAAATCTTCAACAATTCTCTCTGTATTTTCTGTTATCCCTCCTTGTTCTGCTACTTCAATCACTCATAGTTTATTTCTCTTGATAGAATCTCACATGATTCTTAAGGTGTCCTCATTTTTAAAAATTCTTTTCTCTGATTTTTCTTCAAATATATTGGTGCCAAGTGCTTTATCTTCAATCTCACCAATTCTGCCTTCCACTTGCTCAATTCTGCTCCTCTGACTTTCTATTGGGTTGTCTAATTCTGTAATTTTATTGTTAATTTTCTGAATTTCTGACTGTTGTCTGCCTATGCGTTCTTCCAGCTTATTTAATTTTTTCATTATGTTCCTGAATAACGTTTTTAATTTCTTCAACTACTTAATCTTTGTGTTCCTTGGCTTGTTCTGCATATTGCCTGATCTCCTTCCTGATGTCTTGAAGGGTTCTGTATATTTATCTTTTGTATTCTGCATCTGGTAATTCCAGGAATGCACTTTCTTCTAGAAGATCCCTTGATTCTTGTTTTGAGAGTTGTTGAAGTGATCATGGTCTCTTTCTTTATGTGAGTTGATATTGACTGTTGTCATCTATAAGTTATTGTATTAGTTTATTTTATGTTTGCTTACTGTATCCTAGCTTCTTGGTTTGTTTTATTTTGATATGCCCGAATGGGTTGCTTGAGTGAGCTAGCTTGATTGTTTTCACCTTTGAAGCTCTGACGTCCTGTCACCAGATGGCTAGAGCTCTTATCAGGTTTACCAATCTAGGAGTCCATTCACATTTCTTGTATGGATTCAGCTCAGGTGTCCAGGTAGCTTACCATCAAGTGTGTGGTACAGGCTCTGTCCTACAGTCTTAGAGGGGCAGGGGTGATTAGTGTTGCAGCAGTATGTCACAGTCTGAACAGGGCAGGGGGCTGAGAATCATCCCCTGAGTGTCTCTAAGGAAAGCGTGTCCCTCTTCCCTAGAGCGTACAGGTGGGTGGGTTCTGCAGACGTACCATGGGCACCCAAAGTTTTGGTTGTATGGACTGGGAGGGACCAGTTATTATCCTTGGACCCCTTTTGCAGGTGGCTGGGTGATCTGAGTGGAGCCACCAGTCCTTAGGCCCCTGATGTGGGTAGGTGAGGACCCTGTTTAATAGGCAAAGCAGTGCCAAACATCAAACACCCACTTCTCCACCGCACGGCTGAAACAGTTATAGTCTGCCAACAAGGGCCTATGCTCCTGAAATAGGCCCACGCAGGCCCATGCAGGAAGGAAAGGCACTCAAAGTTCATGGACTGTTTATGCCTGGACAGGAGCCACTTCTGTCTTGAGCTCCCCAGGTTAGTGGAGCTGGCATATTATCTTATCCCCCAATTGCGAATTTATTCCTTCTCCAAGGCCAGGAAGATGGTTCTAGATGCTCAACAGGGCCTATATCAGGCCCAGAGAAATCAACAGCCACTGAAGCTGGCCTTGTGGGGGAGTGTGGTAAAATAAATGCAAGGACTTAGCTTTGGCCTAGAGCACCATTCTTCTCTGGTTCTGGATGTTCGAGTAGGCTGTGTGGCTGGCTGCTTCTTCCTGAGGAAATTGCAGCTGAACGCTGCAATCAGTCCACTGCAGCTGCTCCTAGGAATGGTGACTGCGATTCAGGTCTGGTAACTCCTCTCCACTTCTGAACCATCTCTTCCTCCCCTGCCACTCAGTCCATTTTCTAACTTTGCCTTTGATGTTCAGTGCTCCTAGTTTGTCATAAATATAATCATTTCCCTTGTTTTCTCAGGTCTTTGTTGTAAGAGGGCTCATCTTGTCTGCCATCTTGGTCCTGCCTCCACCAGGACTTTCTTCTGCGGTGCCTCTGGGTAGGTTCAAACTGCCAACCTCTCAGCATTACACAACTAGAAAAGAGGAAAAGAAAAGCAAAGACATAAAAGCATGAAAGATCACAGCATTTTTAGAGATGAGGAGATATGGTGGGGGCAGTGTTTGAGTGGTAGACACACAGATGGGAACAAGAGTAGGGAGCAGACATTAAAAGAATGTGTCTTCCATGCCAAGGAGACTGAATATCTTGAGACTAGGTACAGACATCTCTACATCTGTGCGTTTGAAAACAAACAAACAAAAAAAGGCAAAACTCTGAAGAATGGGCTAGATGGAAAAGAGCCAGGGAGCAGAAACACACTTTGGGGGCAATAGCCTCACCAAAAGAAAGTAATTAAGAACCAAATTTATGTTTCAGATCCCAAATAAAGAATAATTCAACATGATATAATTTTTGAGGAATATAACAAAAATCAATCTCTGTCTTTCTCAAGGAAAGACAGTGATTTCCCAAAGGAAGGAATGAGAATTATTTTCAAAACTATTTATTATACACTTATGATGGAGTCCCCTGAGAAGGAGAATTTTTTTAATCCTTAACATCCATTTATTCTCTTAAAGATTTCAACTGCTCTTTAAGATCTTAATACGAGAAAACCCACAAAACTGCAAAACTCTTAGCACAAGCCTTTAGAGAGTTTACAGAGGGTTTTCATTAGATTACATACATTTTCCCATCCAGCACCACATTCTCTTCTGTAACTCCATTAAGTAGGAATAATTATTCTTGCAGTATATTTGGGAGTTCCATAGGGCAAAAGCCACAGCATATGGTTTTGGCTCTGATTAGTCTCCTCAATGAAAAAAAAAAAAGTTAAAGTGGTGTATGGTATAAATTTATAAGTAATATTTCTGCCTGGGGTATATATATAAAAAAAAATCTATCATTTATGGCTAAAAATTGCAAAAAGACCCTTTCCACAGATTTTATTGTTCCATAAGAATGAACAATAATTTCACAGTATAATAAAATGGCTACATGTATGTATTAGCAAATCCTTCTTAATATATCCCTTATACTAGAACAAGCTGAAACATATTTGAACCCCTCATTAACATGCATTCTGAAGTATGTCAGAAACATAACTCTAAAAATGTTTTTTTTTCCTATGCATAGCCCTATAGCAATGATTACTAACTTGCTTTTAATATAGAAAAGAATAATTACCTGCATTCTTTTACTTACAAAAAAAAAAAAATTGAACAAGTCTGCAGGGAACAAATGTCTATACTTTATCTGTTTATGTATTTATTCAACACACATTTACTGAGTCTCTAGTATGTCCAAGACATTGTACAATACCCCAAACTATAAAGGTCAGTCAGACAAACCCGGTCCCTGGCTTCCTGATGCTTATATGTATTCTCATTACTTCATCTTTAATGAACTCTCTAGTATTAAGTTATTTAACATTTCTCTACTCCAAGGTTTGTCAAATGCAGCATGGTCCATTTTCAAAATGTTTCAAAATGCTGAGCATCACTGCTCCACTCAAACAATGCTAAACAATGCTTCAAAAAAAATATATTTTGCTAAATTTTAATCTAAAACTATTTCTAAATGATAGCCAAAATCTTAGTTAAAAATAAAATAAAAAGTCTATTACAGAGATATTTCCTAATATGTCAGTGTTCTTTTAAAAAAAACCAAACCCTTTGCCATTGAGTTGATTCTGACCCATAGCAACCCTATAGGACACAGTAGAACTGCCCCAAATGGTTTCCAAGAGGCACCTGATAGATTCAAACTGCCAACCTTCTGGTTAGCAGCCATAGCTCTTAACCACTATGCCACCAGGGTTTCTCAGTGTTCTTTAGCATCATGGTATTTCATGTTACGTAATCCAAACAGCCAGATGACTGACAAAATTCCATTTTTCATGTGATAATGTAGATAGGTTTTCTTTTGAAATGTAACATTTGATATTATTGTTTTAAAAGATAACAACACTTAGTTTTCTTCTCAAATCCCATAATAGCACAACAATTGTTAAGGTCCATATCAGATCAATACGAACAATTTTGTAATGCAAGTTTGCTTTACTGCAATATTGAAATTGCCATATTAAATTTAATCAATTCAGACTGTGAGTAATTATATATAAACGAAACCAACCAAACCAAATCCACTGCCGTCAAGTGGATTCCGACTCATAGCGACCCTATAGGACAGAGTACAACTGCCCCATAGAGTTTCCAAGGAGCGCCTGGTAGATGCCAACTGCCGACCCTTTGGTTAACAGCCTTAGCACTTAACCACTATGCCACCAGGGTTTCCAATTACATATAAGTGCCTGTCAATTCTGGTGGAATAAACAATCTATTTTTCCAAGTATTGATCCCACTGGTGGAAAAGCATAGCTCTTTAGATTTTATATAAAACTTTTTTAAATGATCACTACGTTTTTCACACATCAGGTTACTGTTTCTGAGAACTGAATGTAAGTTATTTAACTGAATCTAAAGTATTTAACTTTCTTGTAGTAAACTCGGCTGTCAATAGAAGGGGAATATTAACAAAATGTAAATCATATTCTGCCATTCAAAGTAGACCATAATTTTTTCACTCACTTTTTTCATGCTTTTATCAAAAGTTACTTGCAGTATAGATCCGCTTTTGTTACATGCATCAGGTATACTATTTTCAATTTTATTTTAAGCTATCTAAGTTGGTTATATTTTTCAACTTGTTGCTGTTTAAAGGTGAAATATACTTTGACAATGGGCATTATTTAATTTCTTCATTATGTCCCTACAAAAAAGAAACCAATGTTAATCTTCGGTACACAATTCAATATTATAATATAATGTATAATATATATAAATAGAAGAGCATTTTTTCCAGCCTTTCCTAAGAAAGAAATCTCAACTTATTTATTCAGAAGTCTCTAGTACCTCAATAGGCAAAAAATTGCTATCGTAATCCAACCAGCTTTGTATGGAGTTCTAGCACGAAGTATAAAGGCAAAAGAAAATACCGTTATTCTTTTTTTTTTTTTATTAACTTTTATTAAGCTTCAAGTGAACGTTTACAAATCCAATCAGTCTGTCACATATAAGTTTACATACATCTCACTCCCTACTCCCACTTGCTCTCCCCCTCTTGAGTCAGCCCTTTCAGTCTCTCCTTTCGTGACAATTTTGCCGGCTTCCCTCTCTCTCTATCCTCCCATCCCCCCTCCAGACAAGAGTTGCCAACACAATCTCAAGTGTCCACCTGATATAATTAGCTCACTCTTCATCAGCGTCTCTCTCCCACCCGCTGACCAGTCCCTTTCATGTCTGATGAGTTGTCTTCGGGGATGGTTCCTGTCCTGTGCCAACAGAAGGTCTGGGGACCATGACCGCCGGGATTCCTCTAGTCTCAGTCAGACCATTAAGTTTGGTCTTTTTATGAGAATTTGGGGTCTGTATCCCACTGATCTCCTGCTCCCTCAGGGGTCCTCTGCTGTGCTCCCTGTCAGGGCAGTCATCGATTGTGGCCGGGCACCAACTAGTTCTTCTGGTCTCAGGATGATGTAGGTCTCTGGTTCATGTGGCCCTTTCTGTCTCTTGGGCTCTAAGTTGTCGTGTGACCTTGGTGTTCTTCATTTTCCTTTGCTCCAGGTGGGCTGAGACCAATTGATGCATCTTAGATGGCCGCTTGTTAGCATTTAAGACCCCAGACGCCACATTTCAAAGTGGGATGCAGAATGATTTCATAATAGAATTATATTGCCAATTGACTTAGAAGTCCCCTCAAACCATGTTCCCCAGACCCCCGCACTTGCTCCGCTGACCTTTGAAGCATTCATTTTATCCCAGAAACTTCTTTGCTTTTGGTCCAGTCCAATTGAGCTGACCTTCCATGTATTGAGTGTTGTCTTTCCCTTCACCTAAAGCAGTTCTTATCTACTGATAAATCAATAAAAAAACCCTCTCCCACCCTCCCTCCCTCCCCCCCTCGTAACCACAAAAGTATGTGTTCTTCTCAGGTTTACTATTTCTCAAGATCTTATAATAGTGGTCTTATACAATATTTGTCCTTTTGTCTCTGACTCATTTCGCTCAGCATAATGCCTTCCAGATTCCTCCATGTTATGAAATGTTTCACAGATTCGTCACTGTTCTTTATCGATGTGTAGTATTCCATTGTGTGAATATACCACAATTTATTTACCCATTCATCTGTTGATGGACACCTTGGTTGCTTCCAGCTTTTTGCTATTGCAAACAGAGCTGCAATAAACATGGGTGTGCATATATCTGTTTGTATGAAGGCTCTTGTATTTCTAGGGTATATTCCCAGGAGTGGGATTTCTGGGTTGTATGGTAGTTCTATTTCTAACTGTTTAAGATAACGCCAGATAGATTTCCAAAGTGGTTGTACCATTTGACATTCCCACCAGCAGTGTATGAGAGTTCCAATCTCTCCGCAGCCTCTCCAACATTTATTATTTTGTGTTTTTTGGATTAATGCCAGCCTTGCTGGTGTGAGATGGAATCTCATCGTAGTTTTAATTTGCATTTCTCTAATGGCTAATGATCGAGAGCAGAAAATACCGTTATTCTTAATCTACTCCCTTTGGTCTGAAAGAGGTTTCTGGCAACAAGGGCAACCTACAATGGTTTTCAAGAACTCTTGCTTCAGGAAGTGTGTTTGAATCAGTCTTCATAGACAATTTAAGTGCATTAATCTCTTATCCTCCTATTGTGTGGCAATAGAGGGACACGGAGTGGTGAAAATTGGAAAACATTATCAGTTTGTTATCTGATCCCTTTCGCTTCGGCAGTTGTTCAATTCCATGGCTGTTTTTCACTCTTAAAAAATAGAAAAGTCGATTATGATGAGCAAGGCAGGTTATGCCACCACTCTGTATTCAACAACAGCATATAGAGCAGTAATCTGTAGATTTTTCTCATTTGAACAGACACTAACACAATTACAAGTTTTTAGCCATGTAGTAACCTTTGCATGTGTAAACAGAAATGCAACTATATATTATTAACCATCAATCTACATTTCCTTTTTTCCTGGTCTTTTAAGAGGAGGTTCTGACATTTTACATCCATGTTCTGTTGCACATTTTCTCAGAGAGAGGATGTTAGCATGGGTTAAAATCAGTAACTTTTACCTACCCAAATGCCTTCCTACACTGGCAAGCATGTCCAGGAGGATTCTTCTCTTTGGTGTGGATGTCTGCCATACCAAAAAAAAAAAACCCACCGAGCCGGTTGCTGTCAATTCCAACTCATAGCAACCCTATAGTAACTCTATAGGACACAGTAGAACTCCCCCATAGGGATTTCAAGTAGAAGTCGGTGGATTCAAACAGCTGACCTTTTGTTTAGCAGCCTTAGTTCTTAACCACTCTGCCACCATGATCCCATTAATTGGTGCAAAGGAAGAAAATACTCAACTAAAAAGACAGCTTCCTATAGTGAAACAAACAAAAGTTTTTTAGATAGAAAACCTGTAATTCAAACCCTGACTTTACCATACAGTAACTGATCAGTTTATCGATTCCTTTGAAATTTTTAATTTATTATTTGTAGTTGATGACAGTATCTTTTGCTTTAAATATTAGGCTAAATCTAATTAGCCCCAATTACCATTATGACCAAAGTATTATTATAAATAATGATTTATCATTGAAGACATATTTATGGAAATAAACATTTACTCTATTATGATCAAAGAAAAGTTCAGGGAGGAGGTGGGTACATAGGATTGGGAAGAAAACCAAAACCAAACCCATTGCTGTGGAGTCTCTTCTGATTCACATGGACCCTAAAGGACAGAGTAGAATTGCCCCGTAGGGTTTCCAAGGAGTGCCTGGTGGATTTGAACTGGCAACCTCTTGGGACTGGGAAGTAGAGGGGAAAATAGCACTACAGGGAGCACTAGCAAGGCAATGTTCTCAAACCATGTGAAAGACAGATGAAAAAACATGAGAAATTTATCAGAATACCATCCATGTACACAAAGCCCTCTCTCATTCCACATTGTCTCTCATCGTCTACACTAAAGCAGTAACAGACTGACTAGCGAAACGTAACTAAGGTATGGCAGGTAGGGCCCCTACCCTGGGATCCACTTGCGGAAGGCCTCTAATGAGCAGTTTCCATTGGCCATGCAGTTTCCACAGCCAGCTGTGAGAGATCATTCAGCAATTCAAAATTAATTGCCATGGGCACTATTTCCCCTAGATAGCTGCTGCTGACTAGAAGCTTGCCTCCACACTGGCTCCCTGTAATCCTTCCTCCATGTAGAACACAAACCGATCTTTTTAAAAACAAAAATCAAGTCATGATAAATCTGTAAAAGTCTGTAAAATCTTTTCATGGCTTTCCATTGTAGCTGAAGGAAATTCAAACTTCTTACCCTAGCCTATGAGGTACTGTGTGATCAGACCTCCACTTCCCTCTCCCTTCTCACGCTTCTGTTGCCCCCTCTCACTAGCACTAGCCCTGTGTAGCTTTATTTCAGTTCTACGAATACACCAAGCTGATTCCCTCAGGGCCTCTGTGTGCTCTGCCTGGAATTTTCTGCACAGATATTCATGTGAATGGTGCCATCTTGTCTTTCAGATCTTAGCTAAAAGATTACTTCCACAGGGAAGCCTTATTTCTTTCTTTTTTTTTTTTTTCATTTACTTGTTTATAATCTATTTCATGTCATAGGCTCTAAGCTCCATGAGAAAAGGGACATGCCTCCCTTTTTAATTGCTACGTCCTCAGGACCAAGCATAATACTTCCTCATGGTAGGTGCTCAATAAATATTTGTTGTAGCAAGTGGTGAATGAGTGAAAGTCATCATGGGTGCTTTAATTTTTTTTAATCCAATTCCATTGTGGAGAAATGTACAAAGTGTATGGCTGATTCACTTCATGTCTAGAAGCAGTTTAAAATGCGCCAAGGTAAGTTACAGTTTTACATATATATTCATTTGTGTCTAGTTTGTACGAGCCAAAAAATGTCAAGGGCAAATATTAACAGTAATATTTTTGAGCCAATTGTTGGTATTTTCCAATTTGGGAAATTTAACCAACACTTTCAAAAATCTAACCCAGACATTTGGATCTCTTTACAACACACATATTTTGAAAATTGGGCAAATACTGAAGGTACTGCTGCAAGAGAAGTATAAATAATTAAACTGTACAACCATCAAAAACATCCGTAAGCTGAGGATTACATTTTCACTGGTAGAAAGCAATACCATAACTCTTATTACTTCAAGAGAAAGGTGTCTTATTACAAAACCTATAACCCACTTCCTCTGTGGCATTAACTGCAAAGAGCTTGATTTCAGCACACGTGTATAACACCTCCTAATTCACAAATCCTGTTCAGTGAAATAGAAAAGGTTTCAAACTATAAAGTTATGATTGGGTGCACTTTCTTCAGATATCCCCTGTTTGATTATCTTAAATTGGGGTTACTGTAACAACTGAAAACAGGACATGATAGGATCTTTGTTCTTACACGCCAGGACTGTTGAGTTTAACTAGATGGCTTTGACACATCATTTTAATGCTTTGAAGCAAGAAGGGCGAGTGGAACTTTTTTTTTTTTTTTAACTAGAAGTTCACTTGTAGTAATAAAGTGAAGAAGAAATTTTTTGGATTATTTCTTCCTTTAGGCCTGTCTATCCTCATGTCATCACATTTTCAGGAAGAAGGATTGGCTGAAAGCTGGCTCCAGCTAAATCCTTTTTAGTGCTGTTTTACTGAGGGACTGGAAAGTGACAATTCCTATCAAGCAGCTGTTTTTTTTTTTTTTTTTTAACTCGCCAGACTCAAGGGCAATCATATAAAACTGAGAAAAACCACAACTCAGTCGTTTGCCTTCCACTTAATTTTTCATACAAATTTAAGGTCAGGCTGTGGCAGAGTAACGAGGGAGGCTCTTGTAACACAGAAAAAGCTCCACAACTGTGCAGCTACTCTGAACACTGTCACTGGATTACCTGACAATTAAGAGAGTGCTTTTAATGACGGGATTCAGTTCAATGGTATATTTTGAAGGCTGTACTAATTCTTATCATAGAGTTAGTTTTAATTCCTATAGGCTGTAAAGTTTTGCCAATAAGTGGAGGCGAAAATTTGAAGTAATTTAAAAAAAAAAAATCATGCATTTCTTTTAAAAACAACTTCAATAATCGCAATGAAATAATCTATTATAGATCAAGAACTTACTTATAGGTATTTCTTCTTATACAAAGGAAGAACTGTGTCTGTTCTTGAATCTGATATTTCTGTTTCAGAAGCAAGCTATCGTGTTGTTCCCACGGGTTTTTTTTTTTTTTTCCAACTTTACTGGAACACATGATTACTATTTTGAAATAATTGAATAAAAATGTTCTGTATAGAATACAATTTTTTTTTCACAAACTGTCCAGTACTTGTTTACATTTTTCATAGAACCTTGAATACTTTGACCTTTTTTTTTAACTTGATAACTTTCTTTTCAATTACTCATTTGGAAGGAAATGCAAATATTAAACTGCATTTGTTATGATTTGGTTCTTAACCTGCTCTTATGTCTTTTGGTTAACATCTTCTATGAATTGACTATGTGGTGCCTGATAGAGTCCTGAACTCTATGTTTTTCTGATGACTAGATTTGCCCTTCAGTAACATTTGCTCACCATCAATATTCTATGAGTGAGGTGGCGTTTCATTGGAAGAAGCAGATTGAAAACTTATGTCTCCCATTTTGTCACATCTGGGTGAAGCTCCCAATGCAATTGTTTTTACTTTCTTTTAATCTTACAAAGAAATGTTAAAATTGAAGGACTGACCCTGTGTTCAAAGTCATTGTCAGAAACAGTGATGTCATAGGCTTCTGTTTCTAATAACGCCTCACAAAACACAGAGCATCATGAATCATAAATGACTGCAGATTTCCTCGATCCTGGCATTGCTATGGGGCCTGGGCATTTTTAAAGGTCTTATAAATTTGAGCAGACAACAGCATCATGACATTGCATAAAAACTGAATTATGATGAAAAGATAAAACAGCAGTTGAAAGACTTAGAACCTGAAGATAGTTTCATTGCATTTAAATAAAACAAACATTTAATTTTTAAGCACTTTCTGTTTTTTTGTGTTTCACTGACGTATCAGTCAATGAACAACTATTTATTGAGTGACTGTGGTGTGTTCAGCACCATTCAGCACTGTAGAGGATATAGAAATGTACGAGAAATGTAGTCATTCACGAAATGTTATATTGAGCATCTAAACGCAAGGCTCTTCTTTGAGTGTTTTGGAAATACTCTGTGCTTTGTGAGGATAAAAAAAAAAATTTGATAAGGAAGACATAATTCCTTCCTCTCAAGATACCTAGGGAGACAAAATTTTTACACATTAAAATTTAGGAAAAATATCTCATAAGTGAAACATACTGAAGTTCAAACAAGGAAACTGCCTTTTGGCTCCTACATTTAGGGGATATTTTCTGGTTGAGATGAGAATTGACTTGGATCTGAAAGGACAGGTAGGATTTAGGTAAGAGGAGAGTAATAAATGAGCCTGAAGAAATAACACAGAGTAGGGGCAGACACGTAAAAGAGGTGAGTTAGGAGAAAGTGAGCGGATCAGCATTACTGAAAGGAGTGTGTGTGTAAAAAATAATGTCGACCCAAACACCCCAACAATTTTATTTGTACTGTATAGTGCGCCTTCAACTCAGTTTCAATAAAGTCATTAAACAGTATGTGCAAGACAAATGGCCATACTGGCTAGGCTCCATAAGGAGTACAAGATGGAAGAGTGGAGTCTATGTATGTAAGGAATTTTTTAATCAAGCATTGAGGGAAATACACAAATAAATCTGATAAATGTCAGAAAGAGATATAAAAATACTTCTATGGGTATTTAGGGCAGAATTAAGTCATATGTGACCTGAGAGGTAATGAAGTCTTAATGAAGGTTTCATTCAAGTTAAATCTTGAAGAGTGAATAGCAAAAGATAAGCAGAAATAGGTTTTGAGGTCATTCCATGTGGAAGAAGCCATCTCGGCACAGGGAGAAAAGGAAATAAAAGTCACATTCATGTAAAAGTACGTATTCAGTTTAGTCGAATGCTGTGTATGCGTAGAGGAGGTGCTAGAAATAGAGTTACATACAGTGTTCTGTAGGTTAATGTCTAAAGACCAGTTCTCTAAAAAAAGGTATGCATATATATGTATAAATATATGCATATATATATATATTTATAATAAATTTTCCTTATATAAAGGAGATTTAGCTCATAATTTTATAAATAATATAATATTGTTGTTAGGTGCCATCGAGTCCGACTCATAGCAACCCTATGTACAACAGAATAAAACACTGCATGGTCACATAGCCAACCAATTCTTCTTGTGCTTTCCTCAATTTTTGCTTCACCCTATATCCAAAGTCAAGATGCAATTTATGATACAGTGTCTTTATAAAATGAATACCAGCTGATATTTTTGTTTACATTACTAAGACAAAAGTAAAACAATGAAAACGTATGTTGAAACTTAATCATTAATGACATAAGCAACTTCTTTGTTAAATCAGATAATAGTGTTTGAATTGTGTAAGAATACTTCCTCAATTTGTTACCAGATTCATAATTTAAGGGCTACAGACATGATATGTTTAAATTTGATAGATATTATTGATATTTTACTCATCACCTTCTTAAGTCTAGACCAGAGGTCAGCAAACTATGGGTCAATGGACCAAATCTGACTCAGCAGCTGCTTTTGTAAATAAAGTTTTATTGGAACACGGCCACTCCCGTTTGTTTCAGTTTTGTCTGTGGTTGCTTTCTTACTACAATGGTGAATCTTGTTCAGCAAACTTTCTCTTAAATGGCCAGATAGTAAATATTTTAGACTTGGGAGCCAACTAGTCTCTGTCAAAACTATTCAACTCTCTCATTTTAGTGCAAAGCAATCATAGAAAATACATGAAGCGGTGGGTGTGACTGTATTCAAATAAAATTTTACATACAAAAACAGGCAGCTGAACCCCATTCTATAGTTTGCAGACCCTGACTCTAGATAATGAAGAAAATGATAAACCCATCCCTGGTTTGTAATGTTTGTCCATTTCTATGTTATCAGGTTTTTTTTTTTTTTTTTTTTTTTTATGGTATCAGTCCTCCTACCATAGTGATTTCAATCTATTGAGGCCACATAACTGAATGTGCAGTTAAAAAGCGATTGGTTGTATCACATCATTATAAACTATTTCTACCATTCGGATACATGTATAAATAACCTGCAAGCAGAAATAAAACAGTTAAGAAGTAATGACTTCCGACTATTTATTACCTTTGATTTTAGTAAAATGTTTAATTATACCTTTATATAATTTAAAGTTTTATAGTGCCTGTGTCAACAACCAGCTCATATAATTACTGAAAATATAACAGCACACTCTTGCAATTTGCCTTAAGATGTCTCCAGCACACTACTCATTGTAAAATAGGTTAGCCAATATTCTAGAGGGGCTTGAACGTCAAGCTCAAGAGATAGGGTGGTTGAAGAGAAATAAAAAAGAAAGCAAACTAGAGCAGTAACAGTGGGATTTGAAAAGAAGAGAATTGTATTTGTAAGAATGCAGGCAGACAAAATTCATGGATCTTGATGACTTATCAGATATGAAGGAGGAGCAATAGGTGCAGTCAAAGATGATTCTAACTCCAAGATTTTTATCATGCGTTACTGTATGTTGATTCCATTGACAAACTAGGTCAATGAAAATGTTCTTGAACAATTTATTTTAAAATCACTATGGATGTACCACAAAAAAAGCAAAAATAACTTGACATAAAGAAAAAAATACACTTCTTTCTGGAATGTTTGATGATCAAAAAATTTTCATTATTAGTGTCCCATCACTAAGTGTGCAATTTATATATGGAGCCCTGGTGGTGCAGTGGTTCAGAGCTCAGCTGCTAACCAAAAGGTTGGCAGTACAAATTCACCAGCCACTCATTGGACACCCTGCAGGGCAGTTCTACTCTGTCCTATAGGGTTGCTATGAGTCGGAATTGACTTGATGGCAACAAGTTTGGTTTTGGGTTTATGTGCAGAATGGAGCCCTGGTGGTGCAGTGGTTAAAAGTATCATGTATAGAAACATTCTAATGTACTCACTGAATGAAAATCAGCATACCTTTATATTTTTCTTGCCTGAGCTAAGAAGACACATATGGGGGAAAATATATATACACAACCATATTATTTCCATTATGAGTAATGATGAAAATTAAGATTTGTATTTTATCTTAAATCCATTCTATTGTAATAGAAGAGTGATTAAGAGTGAAGAATAAGAATGATGGCTTTATCACATACTACTTGAGATAATTTGAGCAAGTTACTTAACTTTTCTAGGCCACAATTTATAAAATAAAGATTATAGTTGTCGTTGTTGTTAGGTGTGGTTGAGTCAATTCTGACTCATAGCAGCCCTGTGCACAACAAAATGAAACACTTCATGGTCCTCCACCATCTTCACAATCATCGCTACATTTGAGCCCATTGTTGCAGCCACTGTGTCAATCCCTCTAGTTGAGGGTTTTCTTCTTTTGCACTGACCCTCTACTTTACCAGGCTTAATGTCCTTTTCCAGAGAGTAGTCCCTCCTGATAACATGTTCAAAGTACATGAGATGAAGTCTCACCATCCTTGCTTTTAAGCACCATTCTGGCTATAATTCTCCCAAGACAGATGTATTCCTTCTTCTCCTAGTCCATGGTATATTCAATATTCTTCACCAACACCATAACTCAAAGGTGTCAGTTCTTCTTTGGTCTTATTTATTCATAGTCCAGTTTTTGCATACATATGAGATGATAGAAAATACCATGGCTTGGGTCAAGTACACCTAGTGTTCAAAGTGCCATTTTTTTTTTAAACATTTTAAAGAGGTCTTTTGCAGCAGATTTGCCCAATACAACACATTGTTTGATTTCTTGACTACTGCTTCCATGGACATTGATTGTGGATCCAAGTAAAATTAAATCCTTGAAAACTTCAATATTTTCTCTGTTTATCATGATTACAGCAATATCCCATTGATAATGATAATATCCCCAATAGATTATAAAGTTTAAATGAGATAATTAAATAAAACACTTAGAACAGTGTTTAGCACAAAGTAAATGGTCATATTAGTAGAAATGCAAATAGGGTATTAAAGAATTATATCTTCTTTCAATTTTTTATAACTCATAATTTTTCCCTCTGTATAAATGTGGGTTATTTTAAAATAGAAAGATGAAGAAGTGTTTTATATTTCATTATATTTTGAATCTGATAAAATTCTTAGAGTAAGGAAAGAAAAATCACTGAAAAAAGAAGTATAGAACTTTTGGTTAAACATATGTCCAGGAAGTGAGAGTATTGGCTCTTAGATGATTTTATAAATTTCTTTCTACTAGTGGATATATTTTCCACAGAAAACAATATTTGCTTTTTGAAAAAATTCATCCACTCCCGGGATTGAATTCTTATCTATATATTGAAGATATCCAGGTCCATGTCTCCAGTCCACATTTCTCTTTTGACTTTTTTTCAGAAAAATTCAGTTGAGTACATGATCTCTACATTTAACTTATTATCTCTGAGAATACACTAATTATCTTCCCCCCTTTCCTACCCACAGCCTTTTCTTTTTTTATTTATTGTATCTACTAGTGACCTAAGCCATTGATCTGGGAGTCATTTTTTATTTTTTTCTTTCCTTTACCTCCCACATTCCATTAGTGGTTGTGAGGTAAAGAATTATTTTACCTCAAATAATTTGCCTTTCTCCTTGATTCCCAAGAGATAACCCTTAGAATTTCCTGAGTAATTGAGGTGTCTTTATTATAAACCCATACCCAAGGGTTCATGCTGATAGGTAGGGGCTGACCAAAGCCCAAAGACCACCAGGTGGCCTGATATCAGCTGATCTCAGGATGGGAGAGGGGCATGAGTCAATCAATCGTACCTATGCAATGAGGTTTCAATCGTGAAGCCAATAAAAGCTTTGGACACTGGAAGATCCATGGGCTTCCTAGTTGGTGAAAGACATCCATGCACTTGGAAGGGTAGAGCACCCTTTGGGTCATGTAAGTTCTGTGCTGGGAACCCTCCCAGACCTCACTCTATGTGTCCCTTCATTTGTGTCCATTTTTGTTGCAGTCTTAAATATAGCACTTACTGTGAGTCCTTGACTTTTTCTAGTGAATTATAGAACTTGAGGAAGTAGTGAAAACCAACAGGTCAGAAGTGAGAAAAAGCTGGGAATCCCTGAGCTTAGGGATGATATTCTGTGGGGACAGAGGGAATCTGTAATGGATTGAATTGTGTCCCCCCAGAATATGTATCAACTTAGTTAGGCCATGTATAGTTGTCCTCCATTTTGTGATTTTCCTATGTGTTATAAATCATAATCTCTGCCTGTGGTTAAAAGGATTACTCTGGTTACCTCCCTGATCCAAAAGTGAGTTTCCCTGGGGTATGGTCTGCACCACCTTTTATCTCTCAAGAGATAAAAGAAAAGGAAAGCTAGCAGAGAGTTGGGGACCTCATACCACCAAGAAAGCAGCACCCGTAGCAGAGTGCGTCCTTTAGACCCGGGGTCCCTGTACCTGACAAGCTCCTCGACCATGGGAAGATTGAGGACAAGGACCTTCTTCCAGAGACGACAGAGACAGAAAGCCTTTCCCTGGAACCAATTCCTTGAATAAGGACTTTTAGCCTACTTTACTGCGAGAAAATAAATTTCTCTTTGTTAAAGCCATCCAACTGGGTCATTTCTGTTATGGCAGCACTAGATGACTAAGACAGAATCCCTGAATTTGTAGCTAACAGGTCAGAAGCGAGGGTTGCCCTGGGGATTCCCAAGGTTGTAGCTGGCATCTGAAATCTTGCACCAACTTATTAAACTAAAGAACAGTGTTCTTTTAACTTATGAGATCTGACCTAGCTTTAGTGGCTAGGATCAGACAAAGAAGTGCTGCATGGGCAGTTGTGTCAGGACTGAATAGAGAAGTAGGAAGTGGAGATTTGTATTATCCTCATAGTTGGTATCAGAAAAAGTAGATTTGATATTATAATTTGATTTTGATCCACTCAGTGGTCAAACCTGCATATTCTGTTTTCCTAAAGTTCCTCATATCTAGGGTAACCATAGATCTTTTTTAGCCCTGGGGAGTCATAGAATTCAACCAATATGCCATCTTAAATATGGTTAAATACCTCTTTACACCTACAGAGTCCCAATTTGAAGATAAAATATAATCTACTTGTTTCTTTTTCAACCATTCCAGTGACACCGTTTCCATGAAAATCATTGTCATCTCTTCCTGGATGTGTGGAATAGCCTCCTAAATGATATCCAAACCTCCAGTTCTATTTCACTTCAACTCATACTGAACGTTGTAAAAAGAATGGTCTATGCAAAAGATAAATTTGATTTTTTGCTCCTTTGCTTAAACCTACAAATGGGCTTACAATTTCTGCAAGACCAGGGAGATAAAATCCAAATTCTCTAGGCTAGTCATCATAGATTTTCTGATGTCAAATCATCCTTTGCCTTCCTGTAATAGACCTTTTTGGTTTTGATGTATTATTTTTAAATTACTCTTGAATTCAGTTAATTATTATTTTATTAAGAATTATTTAATCTATATTAATAATGGAAGTAGGCCTATTATATTTTCCTTTTTTGTATGGTCTGGATCTTGTTTTATAAGCAAGATAATGCTAGCGTCATAAAATAGACACAGCAGATTTTCTTATTTATAGAGCTCTGGAACAACTTGCATAAGAAAGTTATTTCCTATTTCTTAGGAGTTTGATACATTATGCCTATGAAGCCACTTGTTCCTGAGATTTTCCTTAACTGTTATTGATGTATTCAAGAAAAAAATAGTTAATATTTTCTAGAAATTTATTTCATTATTGTTTTCAAATTCCTCATCCATAGTTATTCATTTATCATTTTTAAATATCTGTTGTGTCTAATTATTTCTTCTTTCTGCATTATGTACTTTAATTGCTTATAATCTATATTCCCACCTCCCTTGATAAGGCTTAACAAATGTCTATTATGTGAATTATTGAAAGAACAAGTTTTTTGCTTTTTTACTATCCTCTTACTTTTCGTTGTTCCTTTTTGTATTTCTTCCCTCTATCTTTATTATTTTTCTGCCTTCTTGTTTCTTTGTTGCTTTTGTTCCAGCTTTTTCATTTTAGTTAAGTCATTTATTTTAAATATTTCTTGTTTTCTTATATACGTATTTGTAACTTTTACTTTCCCTGTAAGAACTATTTTAGTAGTTCTCACAAATGATTTTAAGTGTTTTTTTGTTTGCCTTTGTTGTTGTTGTTTTTATTGTGGTCTAGTTCTAAAGATTTTAGTGCTGCTTTTGTCCTTTTTAATCAAAAGGTTATTTAGTAATATGCTTTTAAGCTTCCAGATATATGATATTTTTTAAAGCTATCCATTTTATTGCATTATGGTCAAACAACATAATCTGTAGGATGGTTATTCTTTGAAATTTATTTAACATTGCTTATGGAAACCCTGGTAGCATGGTGGTTAAGTGCTATGGCTGCTAACCAAAAGTTCAGCAGTTCAAGTTCACCAAGCACTCCTTAGAAACTCTATGGGGCAGTTCTACTCTGACCTATAGGTTGCTATGAGTCAGAATGAATTCAATGGCCACAGGTTTGGTTTGGTTTTTGGTTTGAGGCCTGGAATTTAGTTTTTGTAAATGTTGCATGCACACTCACTGTACAGTATTAAGTTCTTTATGCATTTACTGGTTTGAATTTTATCATCTTCTATATATCTGACTTTTCCCCAATTTCTGAGATATGAATAATTATTTCAAGCTATTATTGCTGACTTAACTATTTGTCTTAGAAGTTGTCAGTAATGTTTAAAGAAAAGGTAAATAATATCTGTATGGAGAATTATATAGCATTTATTATATTTATTATTCATATGCCCAAAAACATGTCTGACAGCAGTCTACAATTACCCTTATAAAGGAAGTGGTGTGGCTATGGAAATAGTCTGTATTCTTTTTACTTGTCCTGTGCTGTGGTGTGCTACCCTTATCCCCTCATTAAAATGTAGGCATTTATTTCTTCAGTTGCTGGGGGTGTTGGCAGTTGGCAGCTATCAAATGAAATCTCTCTTTAGAAATTGCCCTCAGCTGAAGGGAGGCTCACACAAGGTTATGTCTCACAGCCCATATCCAACAACTAGTAAATATGGATGTTTAAAGACATGGCCCATTATTTCAAGGCGGAGCACCTTTGAAGAGGCATCCTAGCCCCAGAGCATCCTATGAACTGAGATCTTTGTTACAACACTATTACAGTTAAATCCTGCCTCTGCTGAGTCCTACGGCCTTCACTCCTTCACAGGTGTTGATCCTGAGAGCACTCTCCAACTAATTACCTGCTCACAACTCTCCACGGCAGAATCTCTTTCTCTGGGAGAACTCATCCTTAGACAATGTTGTTCTTGTGATATTAAGTGATTCAAGAAATAAATTCACAAATGCCAAATGGCATGATCACCCTTATCATGTAGAGCTCAACACATCTTTCTAGGGTGGTATCATTTCCTAAAGGACAAATATAAAATAAAGGGCAATGTAACAAGACTGGAAAAGACTATCAAAAACGAGGGGCTTGGGCCAGGGAGTTTATGACAGGTATGTAAAAGCTGCTGACAGAAAAGTTTGAAAGGAAAGTCAAAATAGAAATAAGAGTTTGTTCCTAACATAGTTTATAATGTTTAGTAACAAAATCTAACATGATGGAAAAGGTGAAGGAAAAATACTTCAAAAACACAAAAAATAGAGAAGTAGTGAGGAAAGCGACACACAAACATGTTTTAAAGAAATCTTAATATTGTCAGTGAAATCAGACTGAGTCGAGGTATTTATTTGGCTGGTCCTCATCCTTCACCTAAAAACCCAGAAGCAAATCCTTCAACTATCAAGTTAAATTTCCCTCCTCAGAGATTTCCCTGACTACCCAATCAAAAGTAGGTGTTCCTATTATTTTGTATCTCAGTACCAATTCATTCCTTAATAATATTTTAATGATTTTTAACACTTTAACTTCTTTGTCTACTTTCTTAGCCAAATCTTTTTCAAGTGGCTTTAAGCTTCATGAAGGAAAAACCAATATCTTTCTTATTGATCATCATCTCTCAGGTATCTTGGAATCTAGGACGAAAACCCATTGCCATCTAGTCGATTCTGATTCATGACAACCGTATAGGACAGAGATCTGCCCACAAGGTTTCCAAGGAGCGCCTAGTGGATTCGAACTGCAGACCTTTTGATTAACAGCCAAACAATCACTGAGCCACTAGGGCTCCAGAGACCCAGGACTAGACTAAGTAAAAAAGAGAAGAAAATATGTATCAGAAAAAGAACACTGGAGATCTCTGCGGTAACATGCTGTGTAGTTTCAGCTATACGCAATAGGAATTTGAAAATAAAAGAATGTTGTAAAATGCTCTTTATTAGACTTGGAATCTGGTGTCTTCTAGGTCTTCTAGGTCCTCACTTTCTATTAAATTCAGCCGGTTAACTATGAATGTATATTGTATGACTGGCACTACGCTAGGAATTGAGAAGAATCAAAAAAATTATACCTTGTTAAGAACTTACAGTATTGTTGGATCAAGCGATAGACTCGTAAGAAACAAACTGAGAATAATAAAGACAGAATAAAATCACACGGACAAATGAATGGCATTCATTTAACAGTTGTTGAGGTAAACTTAAGTACTAAAACAATATGGGCTGTGGGTCATCATCTCCACTCTGTGAATAAATTGAAAGGTAAGGAATGGCAAGTTCCCAGATGGCTTTAATTTGGTTTGGCTCTGAAACACAAATACCATGCTCTTACAGAGAAAAATGACTTTTCAGCATTTCTGTTCCCATAGGAGGAAAAATGAAGTATTGTAAATCTTTGAAAATGCAGTTCATTTTCACCAAGCATTTAGCTTCAGTTTCAAAAAGGCAAAAATAATTCTATTTGTGTTTGGATAAACATTTTTTACGTCCAACAAATGACATAGAATTTAAGATTTTTTTTTTGAAGTTTCTTGTATTCTTTTTAAAAATTTATTTATAAAATAGCTATTTTTAAGCAAGTTACTGAAATACAGTAGCCATAGCTTAAAACTTATAGCTCTCTTTCTCACTCTCACTCTCTCTCTTAAGCTGACAAGTTCAATTTCATAAAATATCCAAGTTTTCTGAAGCGTGGACTGGAAGATATTTCCTAAAATAGGCTTAAGTGTGTGTAGCTTATTATTGAAGTTTATCAGTAAATGCTCTCTGTCTTTAATGTATCAAAATGACTTAATTCTTCATGAGGAAATACCAAGTACAAAAAATAATTTCACAGTTACATTCATGAACTATAATGAATGAACAAAGTTGTTATTGCTTTTTTTTAAATTTACAAATTTATTTTCCATAAAGGATAGGTAGTAACTTTTTCCACTGCTGTGTGCATGTTGACTTGATTTTTGCATGTGTTTTAAAGATTTAGATAGCTTTAATAATTTTATACTTTCTTTTTGCTGGTTTGGCTAAGTCATTCTAATATCAAAGAATAAAAATACCTTCTTTCATTTATGAAATGCATACAAATATGTTTTAAACTGAAAGGATATACTTGAGTGATTAATTATACCATCCCAAAACCCAGTGCCATCGAGTAGACATATGTCAAAAACCTGTAATATTTAATCTTATGATAATTATACTAATATTTTCCACTGGGCTGTCATAGAAAAATGGAAGATATGATCAACAAATAAGCCAGGAAAGGGTATTCAATGTCAAAAGGATCTTTGGCTAGTTAAAGTCGGAGTCTTAACTTGTGGTATATGTGACGAGGATTGATATTTTTGAGATTACTTTCATCCATCTCTCTTCCAGCATTTATAAGTTCCCATTCATTCAGATGATTAACAATATCAAAGAGTTTCCTAATAGAGGAGGCCAGAGTAGCTATCTGCTTTCTGTCCCAGACAAAGAGGGTGATGTGAAAAAAATTACACAGAATTCAGGAGGCAGGGTTTTCACTACTCATACTTCAACATTTGTTCACTTTTTGTGTTTTAGTATGCTAATAGATGCTAACAATTTCTAACTTTTATAACACAGTCAAATCAGGTCAGAGAAAAGGTAGAATGAGAACTTCCATACCACACTGTGCTTGATTTTTCTTCTCGGCAGACCAGGAAACCTATTGCCATGTAGTCGATTCCGACTTACAGCGACCCTATATGACAGAATAGAACTGCCTCTTATGGTTGTGAAGGCTGTAATATTTAAGGAAACAGATCATGAGATCCTTTTTCCCACAAACTGTGGAGAGGTTGGTGGGTTCAACGCACCGACCTTTCAGTTAGCAACCGAAGGCTTGACTACTACACTACCAGGACTCCTTTTATATCAGGTAAGTAAGCACAATGATACAAGGACCCAACCAACCCACTGCCGTTAAGTCATTTCCAATTCATAGGAACCCTACAGGACAGAGTAGAACTGCCCCATAGAGTTTCCAAGGAGCACCTGGTGGGTTTGAACTGCTGACCTCTTGGTTAGCAGCCATAGCACTTAACCACTACACCACCAGGGTTTCTGATACAAGGACCAGAGAATTTAAATAAGTTACAGAACCAAAAATGCTTAAAAGGACAAAAAGCCAGGATTAATAATTTGGAAGCTATTTTGGCCCTTTGTCTCCCACCCACAGGAATCATCCACTAGTAATTTATGTAGGAATATACATCTCTCTTAGATATAAATACTTTTAAAGACATAAAAAAAAAAAAAAAATACAATGTAAACAGGAGCAAAAAATCACTAGAAAAACTAAGTTGTCACAAAGTATTTGAAAATGAAACCCAATATTATTAACGTCAGCTACAAAAAAATACCTTAATACAGCAATTGCTAAGGCTATTGAAGGCCACAGACCAGAAATACAAGAACTCTGACAAGAGATGGCCAGACTACAGTGGGTGACAAACATGCAATAGAAAAAGAAGAAATAAGAACCTATAGAACTCTGGAAGGAGATAGAAATAAAATAGTAAAACAATTTTAGAGATAAAGACTGAAAGTACAAAAAAGAAAAGGGAGACTAGATAGCAAAGAAATTACCTAAAGAAATAAAAAATAAAAAATAAATTTTTTAAAAGAAATAGCAGATAAAAATCAGAAAAACAAATAAAATAAAACATAATTAAAAAAGGGGAAACACAACAGGCAACCTGATAAACATAAAAGATTTACTGAACAGAAAACTGAAATTGCTGAGAAAATAAAACAACAGAACAAAACAAAAATTTAAACCTGTTAAAGAAAATGTTTTAAAATACAAGAATTATATTACCTGCACGTATTGAAAGACTACATTGTGCCAAGGAATATTTACCCAGAGCAATCTTTTTGTGAAATGTTTGGACTTCTAATTTACAGAAGCAAGGCAAAAAAGACTATCACACATACAAGAAAGAAAATAAAGCTAGCACCGGATTTCCCTGCAACATTCCACATGAATGTTCTTCATAGTCAGTCAAGCTTTCCTTCAACTATAAAGGAACCTGTAACTACTTATGTAATAACATTCACGTAAGTTCTTCTTGAGAAGCCTACTAGAGGACTAATTCAGGCAAACATCAGTAAAATGAAATTTTAACTGCGGATCTAAGGAAAATAGAGGGGACTTAAAGTGATAGGATGGAATTGACAATATAGAAATTGCATTACAAACAAAATTTGGAGATGGGGGACAAGTGTCTCAACTGTAATCACTGGGAAGATAAGCAGAGCATGTAAACTGACAATTCAAAGAGCCATGTTTAATAGTTAAAACCAAAAAAAACAAACCCAGTGCCATCGAGTCGATTCCGACTCATAGCAGTTTAATAGTTAGCTTTTTTAAATTAAATTTTAATATTTACCTTTGTACAATTTTATATATTATAGACATAATTAAGGGTAATATTATCACTAAAACTGGGTGGTGGATAGTGAGGGAAGGGGGAAATAAAAAATGCAAACTAATATTTTTGTTGTTCTTGGTAAAGAACTAATAGAACTGTCCAAAGAAAGTGAATACTAAGGGTAAAAAAAATCTATATATGCAACTTAAGGGAAATTAAGGGAAACAAAGCATTAATACACTCACTCAGTGGAATACTATGTACCTATAAAATAAGACTGAGGAATTGTGTCGTATACTAATATGGAAAGAAGTCCAGCATTGTACTTCAGGATAAATCTTGAAATGTTCTTTCTGACAATGAATGCAACACCACTCTTCTTCAGTTTTTCATTCCGGGCATAGTAGACCCTATGATTGCCTGATTCAAAATAGCCAGTACCAGTTCATCTCACCCCACTAAAGCCTAGGATGTTGATGTTTATGCGTTCCATTTCATTTTTGATGATCTGCAATTTTCCTTGATTAATACTTCATACATTCCACATTCCAATTATTAATGGATGTTTGCAGCTGTTTCTTCTCATTTTGAATCATGCCACATCAGCAAATGAACATCCCCAAAACTTTTTCCATGTCATTAGGTTCTTCTCTGCTTTGAGGAGGTGGCTGCTTGTTCTCCAGTCATCTTTTGAGTGCCTTCCAAACTGAGGGGCTCGTCTTCCGGCACTATGTTGACAATGTTCTGCTTCTCAGCATAAGGTTTTCACTGGCTAATTTTTTTCGGAAGTAGGCTGCCAGGTCCTTCTTCCTAGTCTGTCTCAGTCTGGAAGCTCAGCTGAAACCTGTCCACCGTGGTTGACCCTGCTGGTATTTGAATCCAGTGGCATAGCTTCCAGCATCACAGCAACACAGAAGCCACCACAGTACAAAAAACTGACAGACGTGTGTGGGAATACTTGGTAGCATTTGCCAAATTTATCCAAATTTACTTCCTTCCTTTTTTTTTTTTTTCTTTAATTCTTTTTCTCTAAAAGTACCTATTAATATGTTAAGGAGCAAAGTTTCAGAAGCTCTGTTCCACATCTTAAAATGTCATCTAATACATGTTCAATGAGGCAGCAGCCATGGGATTATAAATTTTGTGGTAATTTACTTAATTTGGAGGTTAAATATTGTGGTTCTCCTTTCACATGTCATCGGTAGAACTTTCTAATCTGTCCAACAAAAACAATGGGTCATTTTAAAGTCCTTGGTCTAGGAATAAGCTTGCTTTCTACATTGTATTTGAATTTTTCCCCACAGAAACACTGTTTTTACTTCCTACAAAAAAGGCACCACTCTAACTCTGCTACAGAAGATCTGTCCTCTGAAAGACTATGTGATCTTCCAAGGAGGTGTTACAGGCATATAGAGAAAATGGGACCAATTTCAGCTTACTTGATCAGGGAAAGTATGTGAGAGGGAATGTGAGCCTACCCTTGAAATATTACAATAAATGCAGGTTTTGAAAATATTATTCCAAGCAAAGCTCCTAGAATTCTGGGAAGGACAGTCTCGCTCTTAGATCAGTTTTTCTCTGTGTTGGTTTTATTCTCAGAAGGGTTGACATGGTGATCCATATAAACTTTAGCTTGCCTTACCCCAGCTAAAAATCCCACAGTTTCTTCCCATAGTTTAAAAAAAAAAAAAAAACCCTATGGAAGTGAATCTCAGTGTCCTGGCTTAATAAATGCACACATCCTTGAACCAATCACTGCAAGCACCTTGATTTGCCACCTTCCCAAACAGATCCCCATACCTATGACGGGAATGCACTTTGTAGGAGATTGTGATTTGCAGTTCATTTTCTCTAATCTGGGCCCTAACATGAACCCCATCCAGCTGCTAGAGCCTAACCCCTGCCTAGCCTTATCTGTGTCCTCTGATTTGAAATGTTTTTTGGAATTTCAGAGATAGATTCTGCCCCTTCATCCAAGTTCCACCAGGCATGGTAGTCTACACTACAGAGTACTTCTATTGACCCATTTACTACTAATTTCTCATCATATACGAGACCAGAATCCTTAGAGAATCTTTGCATCCCAGTCAAATTTTACTGTTTCATGACCACTTCAATATGCACTGGAATGTCTGGCCTCTTAGTCTCTAAACTCAGCCATGTTTAGTCCTGTATCATTCCCTCTCATCCACTGAGGTGACAGAGCATATTTTGGTAGAGAAAACATGAGTCATGACATCCACTGAATTTTTTTAATTAGTTATTTGAGTACCTCCTAGCCATAAAATTTTCTTAGTTGTTTATATTATTTTATTAAACCTCTGCTTTAGTGATGATGGGAAACCCTGGTGGCTTAGTGGTTAAGTGCTACAGCTATTAACCAAAAGGTCAGCAGTTCAAATCCACCAGGTGATCCTTGGAAACTCCCTGGGGCAGTTCTACTCTGTCCTATAGGGTCACTATGAGTCAGAATCAACTTGACAGCAGTGGGGTTTTTGGTTAATGATGATGAGGAGGAGGAGGAGGATAATAATAATCAATGTGTATGCAGTGTGACACAGTAAAAAAAGCCATGGGCTTACATTCACCCCCTGCACTTTCTAACTGGGTAAAAATGGGTGTGAAGTTCTTTAAATTCTCTGAACCTCTGATTTCTCATCTATAAAATATGCATAAAATAGTCCTTATTGTATAATGTTGCTTTGAAGATTTAAGGTATATAAATGATAAAATCTGTATACCTAAATAGAAGGTTTGTTTATTTTTTGAATATCCAATACACTAAAAGCATTGTGTAAAACCAAAAAAAAACCCAAGCCCATTGCCATTGACTCAAGCCATACACAATACAAAGGTATACCAGAGGCAGTCTGTCAACTAAGAATATGATTTAATAATGAATCAAATCATAAACTCAAAGAAAGTTAAATATATTATAAAAACTGAATGATAAAAATTTAAATAGCTTTAAAAAGCATAGTAATTGTTTTCACCAGAGTAATATAGATAGTATTATGATAGTCTCAAATCAGTGTATATAATTAAGGGAGTTATATATAAATCCTTACTGATTTAGAAGCAAATGTTTTTGACAACTAAATCCATGAAAGATTGACTTTTTAATCTTAGGCAATAATTCACCACCAAAGAAAAACATATAATTCTGCTTTCAGGAGTATCTAATTGTCAAGTCCAATCAAATCTATCATTTTACTCAATGTTCAGGATTGTTGCTCTGAGTACAATTTTACAGCTGTGTTAAAATTTGAAGTGTAATAAATTTTCATCAAATAAACTTCAATTTTCCCACAATGATTTGGGTTCATTGCTAATTGAATTAATGAATGCTTTGGCACTTTTTTGGCACACCCAAAATACACCCAAAGAACAAATTCAGAAGAAATTATTTTTCTTGAATCCTTGCTTTTTCAGAATAGCTAGTCATAGCTGCAAAGATTTCACCACTTTTGTTTTCTCAAAAGATTAACAGTCAATTAGATGCTGACTAATCAGAATAAAACGTGGATTGGAGGTTTTAGCACATACCTTATCTAGTGGGAGAGCCTGCTGTGTTGTCTAATGCCTAACTCAACAGTCACTAAAGTTCTTCTTAGATTCCCTAGCAGGGGTAGTTAGAAAGAACCTATCACGGGCTCTTAATTTTCTAAGAAAACATTAAAAAGTGGCTTCTAATTGGCCTCATGCAATGGTGAAAGATTAACTAGAGCAAGTCTATTTAGACAGAAAAATGTTAGATTAGACCTAGAAACTTCTGGCAATAATCTGTGCAAGATTCCTTTAATGGAATATGGAATTCATATTTAACAGACTTTATTTTAGAAATTGCAGCTCACCTCTTCTCATGAGGGTTTTTACTATTAATAAGTTAAATGCATACAAAGAAATAGCATCATTTAGGGTTTTTTGTTTGTTTGTTGGTCTATTCAGGACACATTTTAATAAAGAAAGCTTGATGACCATGAACTTTTAAGTCTTGCATTACGTCAGAGTTCTAAACAATACAAAACTAGCATTAATTCTTTTAAGAAAGATTTAAGTTTAGCCCTATTCCAAGCACTGGAAATAGAAAGATGTGTAAGACGTTATCCTTCCCTTTAAAATCATCAGTCAGGTACAGAAACATACAAAAAATATAATCATGTTACAGAGTTTATAAAAACAACAACATCAAAAGTCTGTGGGATCACTCAAGTTGCAGAGCAAAGCATAAATTAGGAAGGTGAGTCACCAAAGCCAAGGAACTTCGAGGAGGCTACACCTCAATAGTCCAGAATAGATCATGATCAGGAAACCCTGGTAGAAGGCAACAGCAATGAGTCAGGAAACTGAATATGAAACCACTTGAACATAATAATGATGATAATAATAACAATAATTGTCATTGCTGCTACCTGCTGTTGTCAGTTCTGACTCATGGAGACCCCACGTGTGCAAAGTAGAATTGCTCCATAGGGTTTTCAAGGCTGTGACCTTCCAGAAGCAGATCACCAGGCCTGCCTTCCAAGGTGCCTCTTCTCTAATATTTATCAAGTGCTCACTCTTTGTCAGATAGTACTGTAAGAGATTTACATGTACTAGTTTCTTAATACATTTAATACTCAGAACAACTCTATTATCATCCTCATTTGATAGACGAAGTAACTAAACCACTGAATGGTCAAGTATTTTGCCCAAGGTCACACCACTAGTAATTACAGGACCTGTAGAGATTGAATTCAAACAGAAACACTGACTCTAGAGCCTGCTTCCATAACAAGGAAACCTTGAGAGATAAAGAACAACATGAGCTCCGTATTTCTCTTTAGATGACTGCATAGGTGAGGTACTAGTATCAAAAATAAACTTTAGAGGAAACATTTGAGGGGGAAAGGTATTTAAAATTTTGCTTCTTTCATGTTGAATTTGGGAGCTTGTGGAGATCTGAAGGAAGTAGTGTGTTAGAAGTAGAAACCTGAACTTGGGAGAGAGTTGAAAATCAGAGACAGGTATTTAGAGAGCACTGTATTGCAGTCATAAATTCACCTAGGAGTAAGTGGAGTCAGAAGAGATTCTGAAATGGAACTATAGAGAAGATCAATATTGAGTGTGTTGGCAGAGAAAGGTGAACTAGCAAAAGATTCTGAATTGAAATGGCCAGGGTAGAGAGAGAAGAAAGAGATTTCAGATGTTGAGGGTAAGAGAAATTCAAGGGAGTGAATGATCAACAGTTGTAAGTATCAAGCATCCCATTGCCCTCAAGTCGATTCCAACTCATAGCTACCCTCAGAGTAAAACTGCCCCATAGGGTTTCCAAGACTGTAATCTTTATGGAAGCAGACTGGCACATCTTTCTCCTGTAGAGTGGCTGGTGGGTTCAAACCACAGGCACCCTTCAATTAGCAGTCAATCTCTTTGACTAGTTCACCACCAGGGCTCCTATATATCAAGCATACTAAACCAAAAACCAAAAACCAAACGCTTTGCCGTGGAGTTGATTCCGACTCGTAGTGACCTTACTGGACAGAGTAGAACTGCCCCATAGGGTTTGCAAGCAGCAGCTGGTAAATTCAGACTGCCATCTTTTTTTACGGTTAGCAGCCATAGCTCACTGTAGTTCTCAACCACCATGCCACCAGGGCTCCTAGAGATTAGGAGCGGAAAAAAAAAAAGATATAACAACTTGTTACTTTTTCACTACTCTATCACAAAAGCATAATGCTGTGTTTCTATACTTATTTTTGCTCTTTCTATAAGTACATTGTACCTGTCCTGAATCAAAAATGCAATATACTCAACATTTATGTTGAATCATAAAAGCAACTAAACAGAAAAGGTGACACTATAAAAAACAAAACAGAAGATAATGTAGAACTCATGAAATAAGCTATAAGGATAAGAATAATTATGTGATAGTTGTTCAACATAATTGATGTAATTGGTGTCACTGAATTGTACTCATGAAAAAATGTTGTGTTATATATACTTTTACAACAATAAACAAAATGGAAAAAAGTACCATCACAACAACAACAACAACAAAATATTAGGCTCTACGAGTACTACAGCTCCACCAGACTGA
Source organism: Loxodonta africana (assembly GCF_030014295.1). NCBI lineage: Eukaryota > Metazoa > Chordata > Mammalia > Proboscidea > Elephantidae > Loxodonta > Loxodonta africana. The sequence goes on from NC_087345.1 coordinate 48,705,163, forward strand.
ATCCAGCACAACTGGATGGTGCCCGGCTACCACCACCAATTGCTCTGACAGGGATCACAGCAGAGGGCCCAGGACAGAGCCAGAGAAAAAATGTAGAACAAAATTCTAACTCACAGAAAAAAAAAGGCCAGACTTAGCGGTCTGATAGAGAAAAAAAAAAAACTAGAGAAACTCTGAAAGCATGGCCCCCAGACACCATTTTAGCTCAATCACTCCAGAGGTTCACCCTTCAGCCAGAGATTAGACAGGTCCATAAAACAAAACAAGACTAACTGGGCACACCAGCCCAGGGGCAAGGATGAGAAGGCAGGAGGGGACAGGAAATCTGGTAATATGGAAACCAAGACTGAAAAGGGGAGAGTGTTGATATGTCAGGGGGTTGGCAACCAATGTCACAAAACAGTATGTGTACTAATTATTTAGTGAGAAGCTAGTTCTGTAAAACTTTGTCTGAAGTACAATAAAGAATATATATATTTAAAAAAAAACTTTAGGTTCTTGAAAAAGTGATATTGCTTTACACAGGTAAATGCAGCCTAAGACTATATATTACTGTATTAGTTAAATTGTGTACTTGTCTCCAAGTGTGCTGCATTTCTACTAAGAGTTTACTTTTATAAACAGGGATAAGTAGAAACCATTATAATTGGCATGACTAAGGTCTGTATTTTAAGCCTTCTTAATATAATAAATTGTGAACTAAAGATTACAATGCAATTCATTCCTTAAATGCAAGGAAAATCTTTAAAACTAAAAAAAGTTGATTTCATATACAGAGAGTTATACTATAGATAAGCATCCTATTAGTTTTATTATTAAAACAGAACTTTTTATTTAGGTAAAGAAAATGAAACTTGTTCGCTGAGAATATGGCCACTGTTGCTTATTAAAATCTCTTAGATTGACAACAAGGTTAGACTATACGCTTTAGAGGACTGAATTAGCAGTTAGTCAAACCAGCTGTCAGGAATGACTCAGGGAGGTTAGAGCTAAAAAATCAGAAAAACTTTATAAAGATCAATTATAAAAATAGCCAAGTAAGTAAAACCTAGAAAAATCAGTACTCAAATTATTACAAATAAGAATCTGTATTGGAATTGGGAACTAGAACTCCTTAGAGGACTCATATTTTCAATATGTCAAAATGGAATTTTTTACTAGAGAATAAGCTCTTCCAAAGAAGGGACTATCAATTATAAAAACCAACCAAACCCATTGCCACCAAGTGAATTCTGACTCATAGCAACCATATAGGACACAGTAGAACTGTCCCATAGGGTTTCCAAGGAGGGGTTCGTATATTTGAACTGTTGACCTTTTAGGTAGCAGCCATAGCTCTTAACCACTGCGCAACCAGGACTCCATCAATTATAATGTCATATATATGCAGTGAGAGGCTGCCCCATATGGTTTCCAAGGAAAGGCTGGTGGATTCAAACTGCCAACCTTTTGGTTAGCAGCCAAGCTCTAAGTCACTGTGCCACCAGGGCTCCATATATATGTATGTATGTGTGTGTGTAAGGATATATATATCCTTCCCTGAACAAGGACATCATGCTTAGTAAAGTGGAAGGTCAGCAAAAAAAAGGAAGACTCTCAATGAGATGGACTGGCACAGTGGCTGCAACAATGAGCTCAAACATAGCAACAAAGATTGTGAGGATGGTGCAGGACCAGAAAGTATCTGGTTCTGTTGTCCATAGGGTCACTATGAGTCAGAACGGACTTGGAGGCACCTAACAACAACAATGACACTTCATGTTGTTACCTGACCCAACAGGGTTTAGGAGAGATATTCTAGGACATCCCTTTTATCTACATGTTTTCACTACTTTATGAAAGGAATTGAGGGAGATCAACCAAGGGGAAATGAATGTCAATGTGTACAAACTACATGTGTGTGATATATGTAAATATAACCAAGTAAGCCTGATTAAAGACCTCAGTGCCCACCTAGCAGGAATGTTCCCCAGAATGAAGTCATATTTTTCCAGATTTTTCTCTGAGGTCCTCAGAGTTCGTTTTTTTCCTAATAGCCTTTATTTCTCTTCTAAGCCCCACATGAACTTACACCACTGCTCCATTTTCAGCTACCTAAGTTAGCAGAATTCCTAACCACCTCCCTTAATTTTTTCCCCAAATAACCGGTATTTTCCACTGGGAACTCTTAGTAGTTAGTGTCAGTGGGTGTGCTTTTTGTCTTTTTAATAGGAAAGATGTTTATCAAATGTACTGTAAGTATATCTCCATGTGAAACAAGCCATATAAAATTAATTATCAGCTAAAAAATTTCCTCTGAGGTAATTTGAAACCAAAGTCAAGTTTGGCTGAAGTGCAGATGATCTAGTTTTCTTTAACCTAAAAATATGTAGTAGTTGAATTCCACAAAAGGATTGGCAATGAAGTAATATGTTTCTAACCAGAGCCTAATTTCTTGTTATTACCAGTGGTTTATGGTCAAAGTATTACAGTCAGCACATTTAAAAGACGTTTGGGAGAGTAGCTTACTCTGTGCCAGAGCTTGCGTTGAAATTTCATTCCTGGTAGCCTATCTGCGCAGATCTCTAAATGCATCCTAGCTCTGGTACTGTGATAAACAAAAACAAAGAGGAATCGGATGAGGGAAACAATCTGTATTTGTGGTTTGATTTCAAGCTGGATTTCTCCTTCACTTGAGTGAAAAAGTCAACATACAATCAAAATGGGTGGGTGCCCAGAAAAGGGAGTGAAATTTAAGATATCTTATAGTGCAATAAGCTAAAAAATGTAGCATTCACAAACCATTTTTAAAGCCTATAATTTGAGCTAGAATGATTCAGAGTGGTGGGCCTTCCATACAACTGAGACACAATATTATACTAGAATCCTGCCTTATCTTTCAGTCTCACAGGCCTCACAGTTGCCAGCCCTCTCCGTGCTGTGGCTGGAGGTGCCTGCTTATTCATTTCTTTCCTAAGCATTTACGGCATGAAGCCTATGATGAGCCATGAATTTTTTTAGACGTCAGGGAGGCAAAGATGAATAAAACTTGATTCCTGACTTCCAGGCACTTATTACCGGTTTAGGAGGGAGATGATAATAAGGCTCTTAGACGGTGATATGTTGTAATACAAAGAAACTAGAGTGTTATTTGGGGGTATGGAGGGATGGAATAAAGGGTAGGAAACCCAGTTCATGGAGTCAGAGAAGGCTTCCTGAATGAAGTGAGCCTGAGTTTTGAAAAGTCAGAATTTCACATAGTAATATTCAATAACTAGCACCTATTATTGTTATTACTATTATGATTATTATTATTGATAATTAGTAAAAGATAGTTATTCATTTCTAGTCCCAACTGATAGTCCATTCCACATGAGAGATGGGTACTTCATTGGAAACATGTGATTTTTTGAAAATTAACAAATGTAAAATGCAGAACAGCAAATCAGATAAACCTTATCATGAAAATCAGTGGTCTTGTGAAGCAGCCAGCGTCAGAGTAAAGCCCTTTTTCTCTTTACCAACTGTCTTAAAAAGACTAATTGCATTATGATTATAATGTTTTTACAATGAGACAATGCCTTTGGCTGGTTCACTGTAGAGCTACATTGTTCCTGGCATGTGGCCCTAATATTCCCGAAACCAGGAAGCTCCCCATATACAAATATATCAATCACAGATGAGAAATGAAGCCAGAATTAAATTAGACCAGGCATCAGCAAACAATGGCCTATAGACCAGGTTTGAATTGCTGCCTGGTTTTGTAAAGTTTTATTGAAACTTGTTGTTATGTGACATCCAGTCGGCTCCAACTCAGAGTGACCCTATGCGACAGGGCAGAACTGCCCCATATGCTTTCCTAGGCTGGAATATTTACAGGAGCAGACCATCAGATCTTTTCTCCCACATAGCAGCTGGTGGGTTCAAACCACTAACCTTTACGTTAGCCGTCACCATAGCCACACCCATTCATTAAAATATTGTCTGTGGCTGCTTTCAAATTACAAAGGTAAAGTTGAGTCGTAGGTAGGACAGAAACCTTAAGACCTGCAAGGCCTTAAAATATTTATTGTCTGTCCCTTTATAGACAGTTTGTCAAGCAGTTTAGTAGGCTAATAACGCAATTTATTGCAGGTTACACATTGCAATTACTGCTTTTTCAACCTGGGGGAGCAGGGGGAATTACTGCTAATGCTTTCATCTCTAAATTACTCAAGTGCAAGGGGCCTCTTTAAAGTTACCATTCACTTTGAATCATTTCATATTTTCACTGTATTATAAAGCTGTTATAATAATCCTTTTTTCTGTTCTGATAAATTTGCTACTCGATTTATTATTCACAAACCTGCCAGAAAGTGTAATATAATTTTTTAAAGTCTAATCTTTTTTTATTTATTTTATAACCTCCCTTTTGCCCTATTAGATTCAATTTGCCTTAAGGATGATGTTTATTGTCCCATGTGGAAAAAGTACTTAGAGAAATGCTTGCAATCAATTACAACGCGAACCCCAACCAATTAATTGTATATGAAAAAGTGGATTAAATGGTTTATAATTTCTGGTCCTGGTTTAGACTTTTTAAAGTACTAACCACTATGAGTCAGAACCGTCTGAATGGCAACGGGTTTGTGTTTTTTTTTTTGTTTGTTTTAACCAATTTAAGTTAACAAATAACCGCTAGATACCTTCTCTGCGCATGATCAGGATGGGAGGCAGTATAGACAATGAAGGCAGGGACTCTGAAGCCCAACTGCTTGGATTCAGATCTTGGTACAAATACTTGCTAATGATTTGATTCTGGGAAAGCTATTCAATCACCTTAAGCCTTAGTTTGCAGACACTTAAAATTCAAAGAAAGAGTATCTACCTTGCCAAGGCTGTTGCTTGATGAAATGAGAGATCTATGTCAAGTGCTTGGCACAATACCTGGCCTATACTGAGCACTCAGCATGCATTATATGCGTGAATATTAGCATAATTTTTTTCATTAGATACACAGTACCCTATTTTATCATCCAGGCAATTACGATTATACAAAATGAGCTGGAGCACAGATTTTTTTATTATTATTTTTATTATTCCACCATCTATCAGTTTGTCATGCTATGCTGGTTTGAGTGTTACTAGAGTTACACGAGTATTATTATGACACTGGAAGCTATGTCACAAGTATTTCAAATACCAGCAGGATCACCCATGGCGGAAAGATTTCAGCAGAGCTTCCAGACTAAGACAGGCTAGGAAAAAAGACCTGGCAACCTACTTCCAAACATTAGCCAATGAAAAGCTTATTGTTCACAACAGAACATTTATTGTCTGACTTGTTTGCTTTGGACACATAATTAGGAAGGATCAATGGCTGGAGGAGGATATCATGCTTGGTGAAACAGAGAGCCAGTGAGGGCAAGGGAGACCCTTGGTAGATGGATTGGCAGAATGACTACAGCGATGAAGTCAAACACGCCAGCGACTGTGAGGATGATGCAGGCCTGGGCGACATTTCATTCTGCTTTACATGGAGTTTCCATGAGTTAGAGCTGACTAGATGGGAGCTATTATCTATTATTATTATTTATGCCCTTTTAAAAATAGAAAACAAAATAGATATAGATTATCTGAAATGGCTGAACTTTCTTTTTTTTTTTTTTATTTTACCTGCTTGTTGTGTTAAAGCCATCCTAGTGATTACATTCTGCTCATCACTAAATTGGCTGTACAGTGAATCTAAACCAGTAGGTTATAATTTTGAAAATCACAGCTCAAATAGTTTTTTATTGATTTTTAAAAAGAAAGCAACATCATATAATTTTAATTTTCTGCAACAGCCATAATAACCTAGAGTTTGACAATAGCCCAAGGCATCTTTTTAAACTTAAAATAAAGATTTATTGATTTGTTACTTGTTCTTTTACTACGAGAAGAACACAAAGACTGTAAACTGCAAGGAAAAATTTTCATCTGAAGATTCTCAAAACAATATTTTCAGTTAAGTACATGCAGATACGACCAATTCTTTTTATATTTTCTAAATACATGATGTTTATCAAGTTGCCAACCTTCATCATTTGGCATATTAAAAATTAACACCTTTTTTCTGGAACATTAAATATTTTTTAGAGAAGAACCTTAGATTCATACGTGTTACAGGAAATTTGAAATAAGTTATGAAATTATAACTATATTTGTATCTAAATGGGATAGTAGCATCTTTTATTTTAGTATTCTTGTAACTCCAATCTGACTTCATTTTTCCCAGCCACACTATTTTTTTTTCCCTCTGCAAGGAAAAAACTAGAGCAGCCCAACCTGAGATTATATAATGTGGCCCAACATGTATAGCTTAGTTTGGATATCTTTGCCTGCTCTATTTGCTGAGCCTTTACAAACCGGTTTTATATAATGCATCTAAAGAAATCCCATTGCCATCGAGTCAATTCTGACTCATAGCAACCCTATGGGACAGAGTAGAAGTGCCCCATATGGTTTCCAAGGAGCAGCTGGTGGATTCGAACTGCTAACCTTTTGGTTAGAAGCCTGAGCTCTTAACCGCTGCTCTACCAGGGCTCCATAATGAGCCTAGATAAATTACACTGACATGCTTATCAATCATTTTAGTCATGAATGTGTTGGTACCATAGATACAAAACAGCTGTGACGGTATAAGATTTTTCCCTGAACATTTTAGTTAACATTCCCCTGTAAGCATAAAAAAAAAAAAAAGCATAAGCAATCAAAAATAATTAACTAAAGAATTATATGAGATTTCTGTGTTGACCTATAGTTCTTAATCTAAGATGATTCAATTCTTAATTCAGTATCTATAATAGAATATAAAAGAGTATGAACTATGTATGTAAAACACACAAACAAATCAAACAATGCAAACTGTAAAGAGCATAGGAATTATCTGATACTGAACAGACTAATAGACATCTATGGCACCCAGATTTACCGTATAGTTAGAGATTTGAGGGAGTTCTAAAAGTCACTTAGGGGTGAGCTGAAATCCATTCTCCGGGGCCAAGGGAATGCAAACCTACCATTAGTACTGATTTACCTAAAATGATGTAGCTCAACAACCATCCTACTTCCTTATCTTATTTTAGTCCAAACCCTGAGTTTTTCTAGAAATAGATCTTACTAAGTGTCTAGAGAAACTCATAAAAATTATTTAAACTTTCTCTTACAATGTCATCAGAGAATAAAGACTTGTAGGAAGGGGACTTGCAAAAAAAAGATTTCATTTTAAGCATCATACTAGCAGAAAGAAAAACTAAAATCAGCTCCACCCTGAAGATTTGGACAAACATCCTTAAGGAATGGCCAAAATCAACATCGTGTTCCTGGATTTCTGAGCTCCTTCCATGACCCATCAGTTGGCCTTGTATCTGGATTGGCTGCTATTCTAGCTAGTTACTCATGCTCAGAAAAGAATGAACTTTTGAATTTGACATAACCTTTATTTTGATTGGGAAAACATGAAAAAGGAGTGTGATGAAATAAGATTTCTTTGTAACAGTTACTTTCATTATTCAAAACATGTTTTTAATATATTAGATAATGACATTGGGCTGACAGCGATAGCAGAACATAGTCAAAGAATATCCATTTCCTGTAAGTTACCAGAAATCATTAGAAGAAGCCATCTTGTGTTTGCCATACGCCTCAAATAATTTTCATCCTCAAGGCATAATTTATATAATCCTAGGTCAATTTTTGTTCTGATGTAATTTTGTTTATACTTATTTCACAATTGTCCTTATAACCTTTACATTGTTCCGGACAGGCAATGCCTGTAACAAATCAAAATGAAAATCCTAAATCAGAAAAATGGAATTTAGATCCTTAGTCGTCAGAGGTGCATCTTTTTATTTTTCACTGTACTGATTTTTTTTTTGTCTCTGCACTGAAATATTTCAGGCTTTGCTGTTATATCTCTAAAATAACATTTGTAAAATTTTTAATGCAATTAACAACAACAAATAAAAAACATGTTGGGCCACATGCCTACCCAAAGAGTTGGTTTAGTTAAGCTAATGTTTCTTTTAATTGACTGAATTACCAAATAAACATATATAATAATAAATGTATCACTGAGAATCCATGATAATTTGTTTCCAACATTTATCACATTTGAAAAATTGTGGTGAACAAATTGTATCACTATCAAATCAAATGAATAAGGAAGACCAAAGAAGAATAGATGCCTTTGATTTATGGTGTTGGTGAAGAATATTGAATATACCTTGGACTGCCAGAAGAATGAACAAATCCATCTTAAAAGAAGTATAGCCAGGAGCTCGTTAGAAGCACGAATGGTGAGACTTCATCTCACATACTCTGGACATGTTATCAGGAGGGACCAGTCCCTGGAGAAAGACATCATGCTTGGTAAAGTAGAGGGTCAGCAAAAAAGAGGAAGGCTCTTGAGGAGACGGATTGACACAGTGGCTGCAACAATGGGTTCAAATATAACAAGGATTATGAGGATGGCACAGGGCTGGGCGGTGTTTTGTTCTGTTGTACACAGGGTCACTCTGAGTTGGAATCGACTCGACAGCACCTAACAACAACATCAAATATAAATACAAGCTAAACAAAAGTTGCTATTTTCCTATAGCTCACAATGTTATCACAGAAGAGAATCTCTAGGGTTTGATTATTTGTTCAGAAAAAGGCAGTGTCAAAACATTTATGACTTTACTGTAAGTATTTTTTTTTCTGAATAGAACATGAAGATATTATATAATCTGTTAATACTGCAGAGTCACATTCTTGGCACAATTGGGTTGATTTAGAAGATCTCTCAAAACGTGGTTAATATTGAGAAAGAAATAAATTTCTTGCTCCTTATGCAGATTTGGTTTGTGTAATGTATCGATTAAGGTGCTTTCAGCTCTAAGTAATACAAAACCTAACTAACAGTGGTGTAAACCCTTGCTACTCAAAGTGTTGCCGTGGACTAGCAGCATGTAGATTTGGAATTATAATCTGAAGTTTAACCGAATCCAGAAGGGATTCAGATGCACATTATAGTTTGAGAAGCACTGGCCTAATCAAGAGAATATTTAATTATCTCACAGACCTGTAAGGTAGTTTCAGGCTTCCCAGGCAACAACTCTGCAATTCTCTTAGCTCTAAGCTCATGCTCCCAAGAAGGCTGCTACAGCTTCGCACATTGTGTCTTCACTTGGTTTTTTCCAAAAATAGATTGTTTCTCTTTTTTGTGTCTGTTTTTGACAGAGATGAAAATCTTTCCCAGAAGCCCCTAACAGACCCTCCCTTCAGGTATTATTGGTCACTACCTGGTGATTACATTAGCAAGGGGGATGGGATTGTCAAGAAAAGCTGAGACTAATCAACATTCACCCTGGGGCTACGGTGGGGTCAGCGTTCCTGGGCACACAATCACACTGAACCTCTGATACTGGGGAAAGGTGGGAAGAGTTGGATGACAGATGGGCACCAACAGTGAACTCTGCCACAACACTTTTCTACTTCTGGATCTTTATCCAACAATGACATGAGACATGCAAGGATACCACAGGAATCCATTTCTGGGATAATAACTATAATTTAAATGTCAAATGTAAGTCTTTCTTAAGACTATAATATGGCAGTCTCTTTTTATAAACACAATGTGTGTGCACATTGTGAATGTATACAGTTTTTTACACTGTGTATGCCTGTAGTAAATTGAACAAATAAGAGTATATACCCTCTCAAATTTAGTTTGAAGACAGAACAAAGTAAGAAAGATAATAGGATGCTTGGGTAGAAGGAGTTTCATTCTTGCAGTGCTTTAAACCTTCTAAACAAACTGACATAGCTCACATTTTAAAGAACTTTGAGTTACAGTGAAATGAGTTCACAAATTAATTAAGTCAACAAAAACTTACTGAGCACCCACCATGCAGTAGGTATTGTTCTAACTGTGAGTATACAGAGATTAGTGGAATAGTCAAGATCAGGGAAGTTGTAACTAAATGAAAAGACAGAAAAAACAAACAATTAGAAAATAAACAATGACCAAAAGAAAAGGCAATATAAATTAAAACAACAGCCTGTTAAGATAAGGAACAGGCTTAATTAGCTAACATCACTGAAAACCTTTTTGAAATGACATATAAACTAAAACTTAGACCAGGCCAGGATTCTACAAAGTATGCCACCTGTTTCTGCATGGCCCTTGAGCCAAGGATGGTTTTCACATTTTTAAACGTTAGGGGAAAAAGAAAAAACAAGAGGAAAAGAAGGGAAATATATTGTAACACACAGAAATTATATAAAATTCAAATTTCAGTGTCCACTGTTTAGCAAAAAGACAGAAGCAACCAAGGTGCATGTCAACGGATGAATGGATAAATAAATTATGGTATATTCACATAATGGAATACTATTCATCGATAAAGAACAATGATGAAACCGTGAAACATTTCATAACATGGAGGAATCTGGAAGGCATTATGCTGAGTGAAACTAGTCAGCTGCAAAAGGACGAACATTGTGTAAAACCACTATTATAAGAACTCAAGAAATAGTTTAAACAGAGAAGAAAATATTCTTTGATGGTTACGAGGGCGGGGAGGAAGGGAAAGGGATTTTCACTAATTAGATAGCAGACAGGAACTATTTTAGGTGAAGGGGAAGACAACACACAATACAGGAGGGGTTGGCACAACTGGATTACACCAAAAGCAAAAAAGTTTCCTGAATAAACTGAACACTTCGAAAGGCTAGCATAGCAGGAGCGGGGGTTTGGGGACCAAGGTTTCAGGGGACATCTAAGTCAATTGGCATAATAAAATCTATTAAGAAATCATTCTGCATCCCACTTTGGAGAGCGGTATCTGAGGTCTTAAATGCTAGCAAGCAGCCTTCTAAGATGCATCAACTGGTCTCAACCTACCTGGATCAAAGGAGAATGGAGAACACCAAAGACACAAGGTAATAATGAGCTCAAGAGTCAGACACGGCCACATAAACCAGAGACTACATCAGCCTGAGACCAAAAGAACTAGATGGTGCCTGGCTACAACCAATGACTGCTCTGACAGGGAACACAACAGAGAACCCCTGAGGGAGCAGAAGAACAGTGAGATGCAGACCCCAAATTCTCATAAAAAGACTGGATGGTCTGGCTGAGACTAGAAGGACCCCAGTGGACATGGCCCCAAGACCTTCTCTTAGCCCAAGACCAGAACCGTTCACAAAGCCAACTATCCAGACAGGGATTGGACTGGACAGTGGGACAGAAAATGATACTGGTAAAGAATGAGCTTCTTGGATCAAGTAGACACATGAGACTATGTTGGCATCTCCTACCTGGAGGGGAGATGAGAGAGCAGAGAGGGTTAGAAGCTGGCCAAATGGACATGAAAAGACAGAGTGGACGGAAGGAGTGTGCTGTCTCATTAGGGGGAGAGCAATTAGGAGTACATAGCAAGGTGTATGTAAATTTTGTATGAGAGACTGACTTGATTTTTAACCTTTCACTTAAAGCACAATAAATATATATTTTTTTTAAAAAAAAAAAAAGGAGAAAAGGGAAAGGGAAGCAGGGGACAGTGGAGTGAGAAGGACTCACCCAATCTGGCTGGTTTTCAAGATGGCAGAGGGTGAGGCCACAAGCCAAGGAATGTGGGTGGCCTCTAGAAGTTAGAAAGGGCAAGGAAACAGATTCTCCCCTAGATCCTCAGAAAAGAGCACAGCCCTGCTGGTATCTTCATTTAGCCCAGTGTGACCCATTTTGGACTTTTGACTTCCAGGAATGTAAAATAATAAATCTGTGTTGTTTTAAGCACCCCCCCCCAAAAAAAATTCAGTGTCCACAAATGAAAATTTATTGGCACATAACCACACTCATTCATTTATGTATTGTCTTTAAGGTTGCTTTCTGGCTACAATGGCTGAGTTGAGTAGTTGTGAAAAAGATCTCATGACCTGAAAGCCTACAAATCTTTACTATCTAGCCCTTTACAGAAGTTTGCCAATTTCTGACCTTGAACATGAGCATATTCAGCCTTAGGAAGAGCCAAGGGAAAGGCATAACTGGGAGAGGAAAGAGAATGCATAAAGCCAAAGCAGTAGTACAATAGTGAACAAATAAGAAAATAGAAAGAAGTAGAAGTGACCAGGGTCAGTTCACAGAGGGATCTTATTATGTAAGTCAAAGTAGAGTGTGACTATCATTAAGTGCAATAGGAAGCCCGTAAAGGATTTTAAGCAAGGGATTGCTCGATTATTCACATACTACAAAGATCACTCTGACTTCTTTGTAGAAATTTATTAGAGGAAAGCCATAGAAGAAAGGCATCTGTCTTAGTTATCTAGTGCTACTATAAGAGAAATACCCACAAGTCGACAGTTTTAACAAACAGAAGTTTATTCGCTCATAGTTTGGGGATCTAGAAGTCCGAATTCAGGGTGCCAGCTCCAGGGGAAGGCTTTCTCTCACTGTCAGCTCTGGGGAACATCCTTGTCATCAATCTTCCCCTGGTCTAGGAACTTCTCAGTGCAGGGACCTGGGGTCCAAAGGACACACTCCACTCCTGCACTTCTTTCTTGGTGGTATAAGGACCCTCTGGTCTCTGCTCACTTCTCACTTTTATGTCACAAAAGAGATTGACTCAAGGTACAACCTAATGCTACAGATTGAGTCCTACCTTATTGACATAACTTCCTGTAATCCTGCCTCATTAACATCACAGAGCTTAGGATTTACAACACATAGGATAATCATATCAGATGACAAAATGGTGGACAATCACACAATACTGGGAATCATGGCCTAGCCAAGTTGATACACATTTTGGCGGGGACACGATTCAATCTGTAATAGTATCCATATGTAAAAATGTTGTTGTCATTGTGCCATCCTGTTGATTTCAAGTCATAGGGACTCACTGCCCCATAGGGTTTCTAAGGCTGCGATCTTTATGAGAGCAGATTGCCACATCTTTCTCCCAAAGAATGGCAGCTGGATTTGAACCACTGACCTTTTGGTTAGCGGACAAGCTGTTAACTACTGTGCCACCAAGGCTCCTTTATGTGAAACTATGGACTGGTAAATCCCACACAAGAAATGGTGGTGGTTTAGTGCTGATCAATAACTGCTTGTTACAAACCCTTGAAAAGTTTAGAAGTTAAGAGTGAGCAGTTAGACACTTGTAGGGTTTGTTAGTGCCTCAACACTCTAGCATGTGATTCCGAGACTTGTCTCATTGAACAGAGCGTAGGACAGCTGGCATGCTGCAGAACTTTCATGGTGAATCCTGGTGAGTAGCATGTGGTGGGAGTTGTGAACCAGGCACACATGCAGTAGGACCATGTTACATAACATGGGCTATGTTAAGGTAAGTTAGTCAACTTACTGGATAAAAATTAGAGAAAGTGTAAGGGTTTGTTTATTTACATAACATGTTTTCAACTTTCTAAAACTAAGCCAGGTTACATTTGAAAGTAAGAATTTCCTTTTATCAAAAATAAATATTTATTTAAATAAATAGGGAGAGGATGAAAAAAAAGTTTCAGGTATAACCCCTTTGGAAAGTCAACAAACTTCCTTGCAGTGTGCCTGGCTTCCTTATCCTTTGTCTTTAGTTATGCGTCAAACAGCTCTAAATAACCATTTTTGTCAAATGAAACGAGTTGAATAGTTTTACTTTACTTCATAAGAAAAAATCTATGAAGCTCCATAAATCACTTGCAATGTGCTATGTGAGTTGTATCTTTGGCTCATTTTTCCATTGTATACTCAAATATGCAGATGGTTGGCACGCAGAATGCTGAAATGCTTGCAGTCATCTATATGATTCAAAGCACTTTACAGTTGGAAGGAGACTAGTTAAAAACAATTTGAACACGCCAGTTCTTGCACAGAACTTGCCCATATCAGCTTCTCTATCAGCAAGACCTTGCAGCTATCTATCAAGACTGTCTCCTGATTGACCCCTTTAAGGGATACATAGGAAAGCTGGATCGATTACAACAGCACATTCAGCACATCGTATAGACGTTTGTTGTTATTGTTGTTAGTACACTGGGCATACAGTCAAAGTTAATGGGCGATTCATTTGAAGCTTGGAACTCCCAGCAGAAAGGAGAGGAGGTTAAATGATTTATACTAACGCAAATAAAGGGACTTTTGTGTAACTGAGAATTGGTTAAAGCAGATTTTTCTAAGCATGATTCTGACCAGGAAAAGATATTAAACACTAAATGTCAGGGCGAGATTTCTAATGTGAATTGAGACAATTGCTTCGTATTTCAACATACTAGAGGACGCATAACAAAAAGACCACTGGATTAAGAGTCAGGAATCCAGAATTTCACTCTGCAATTTTTTACTCATGTGACCTTGAGTAGGTTACTTTAAATGCTTTCAGCCTCAGTCTTTTTTAACAGAATGGAGCAATTATATTTAATCTGTTCAATCCATAATCACCTATGTAGCTAAATGAGATAATGATTAAGTATATACTTTGAAAATTATTTACATGCATTATTATAAAAGGAAAACTCATTAAATGAGCTCTTAGAGTCAACACAGTTACTAATCTACTACAAATAAAAAAGCTAAACTATTCTGGACACAAATGGGGTACAAAGGTCACTGAAATATTTCCGTGAATGACTGAGGAAGGTAAGGGGAGTCAAAAGACATATAAATCACTTTTACCTGCACCATTACTGTTTCTTCTCATGCTGACTCCTGAGTTGGAAAGGTTGCCCCATCTCTGAGTAAAGCTTAGCTCTCAGACATAAGACAGATGAAACAGGTTATCAGCAGTTAGTTTGGGGAGGCCAGCTTATAACTTTTCAGTTTACAACAAGATCTTTTCAAAATTTCACTACAAATCTAGATGCATGAATTTTGTATAGCTTCTATTTTTTTTTTCCATATAACTTATATTTTCAAACATATATATGGAACTGGGAAATGAGGTTTAAAAAATACCAGGTAATATCACATTGTGGCTATTTTACTCCATTGGGAGCAAACCTGTATAAAAATCCACGGTTTTGGCCAGAAGCTAAAACACTCTCTTACAAATAGCAATCACAAATCTTTTCTGATAGGACCTAGGTTATAAAGAAAGTTGAAACTCCTACTCTTACGAGGCCGTGAGAAAGAAAGTGCTATCTTTCCAGCTGAGGTTAGAGCTGTTTGTAACCTTAGAGCTGGCAGCAATGGAAAAATCATGTTGAGCTTTAATATGTTGCTCACATCATTGTTTTTAAAAAGGAATAAATGCACATGTGATTCAGATGACTTCATATGAGATATAAAGGTGTTACATTATAGTAGAAGAACAGCAAGCCTTTACTTGAAACCTTTTTTATTCAGAGTGTTAAAGATATTGCTCACACCATATAAATTATACAGGATTTTCCAAACTTATAGCTGCCTGCTTTAACCAGAGCTAAAGCCAGCATAGCTGCAGGATTTTTGCTGTTTTGACCTTGGATAAAAACAAAACCAAATGCATGAATGTTGAGTTTGGTGGGAGGAAAGATGGTAAGGAACAGTAAGTATTTTCCAATGAGTTTATCCACAAGGATAGTAAATAGTAAAGAAGCAATATATATATATATATTTAAACTACATCTATAAATCAATGAAAACAGTTCCTCTGTGAAAAAACAAGCAGATGATTAAGTATTTGTAAAACATAAATCAGACACATGTACAAGAGTCATTAACTACAAAGAAAATTAGGCAGACTGGAATAACAATAAGCTGAGATAGGCTTGTCTAGCCTAGATACAAAAAGTAGTGAAGTGTCTGGAAGCATTTATCCTTCCTTTGATTAATTTGAACCTATCAGCACATTTTTAAAATGATCCTTCTGAAGCCATTTCATGAGACAAAAGGTAAAATCCTGAGAGGCATATCCCAGCTTCAAGAAAATTAGCTTTTCTCCAAAATCTAAGTATTTTTTTAATTTAAATATTTATTAAGTATAATAGAAATATTTGTAAACTCTCCACCTATCCGTCTCTCTCTCTCTCTTTCTAGGTGCAAAATATGGCCTTGGTGATAGAAATGACACCAGAGATCACACAATAGAATTTTGCAAGACCAACTACTTATTCATTGCAAATATATTTTTTCAACAACATAAATGGCCATGATACACATGGATCTCACCAGATGAAAAACACAGGAATCAAATCGACTACATCTGTGGAAAAAAGACGATGGAAAAGCTCACTATCATCAGTCAGAGTAAGGCCAACAGCTGACCGCTGAACAGACCATCAATAGCTCACATGCAAGTTCAAGCTGAAGCTGAAGGAAATTGAAATAAGTCCACGAGAGCAAAAATACAACCTTTAGTACGTACCACTTGAATTTAGACACCATCTCAAATATAGTTTGACTCATTGAACACTAAAGATCTAAGACCAGATGAGTTGTAGGAAGACATCAAGGGCATCATATATGAAGAAAGCAAAAGGTCTTTAAAAAGACAGGAAAGAAAGAAAAGACCAAAATGGATTTCAGAAGAGACTCTGAAACTTGCTCTACAATGTAGAGTAGCTAAAGAAATGAAAGAAATGATGAAGTAAAAGAGTTGAACAGAAGATTTCAAAGGGCAGCTCAAGAAGACAAAGTAAAATATTTTAATGAAATGTGCAGAGACCTGGAGTTAGAAAACCAAAAGGGAAGAACATGGTTGGTATTTCTCAACCGAAAAGAACTGAAGAAGAAATTCAAGCCTTGAGTTACAATTTTGAAAGTTTCTATGGGAAAAATACTGAATGATGCAGGAAGCATCAAAAGTAGATGGAAGGAATACAGAAAGTCACTGTACCCAAAACAATTTGTTGACATTCAGCCATTTCAGGAGGTAGCATATGACCAAGAACCAATGGTATCGAAGGAAGAAGTCCAAACTGAACTGAAGGCTTTGGTGAAAAACAAGGCTCAAGAAATTGACGGAATTCCAATTGAGATGTTTCAACAAATGGAGGCAGTGCTGGAGGTGCTTACTCGTCTAATACAAGATATTTGGAAGACAGCTACTTGGACAACCAACCAGAAAAGATCCATAATTGGGCACATTCCAAAGAAAGGCGATCCAACAGAATGTGGAAATTGTCAAACGATATCATTAATATTACATACAAGTAAAATTTTGCTAAAGATCATTCAAAAGCAGTTGCAATGGTACATCAACAGGGCGTTGCCACAAATTCAAGTCAGATTCAGAAGAGGATTTGGAACCAGGGATATCATTGCTGATGTCTGATGGATCTTGGCAGAAAGCAGAGAATACCAAAAGGTGTTTACCTGTGTTATATTGACTATGCTAAGGCATTTGACTGTGTGGATCATAAAAAATTATGAATAAATTGCAAAGAATGGGAATTCCAGAACACTTAACTGTAGTCATGTAGTACCTGTACATAGGCCAAGAGGCAGTCGTTTGAACAAAGCAAGGGGATACTGCATCGTTTAAAATCAAGAAAGGTGTGCATTGGGGTTGCATCATTCACCATGCTTATTCAATCTGCATGCTGAGCAAATAATCAGAGAAACTGGATTATGTAAAAAAGAAAATAACATCAGGATTATCGGACAACTCATTAACAAGCTGCAACATGCAGATGACACAAACTTGCTCACTGAAAGTGAAGAGGACTTGAAACACTTACTGATGAAGATCAAAGACTACATCCTTCGGTATGGATTACACCTCAACATAAAGAAAACCAAAATCCTCATGACTGGCCAAATAAGGAAAATCATGATAAATATAGAAAAGATTGACACTATCAAGGATTTCATTTTACTTGGATTCACAATCAACACCTATGGAAGCAGCAGTCAGGAAATCAAACAATGCAGTACATTGGGAAAATCTGGTGCAAAAGACCTCTTTGAAGTGTTGAAAAGCAATGATGTCACTTTGAGGACTACGGTGCACCTGACCCAAGCCATGATATTTTCAATGGCCTCATACATATGTGAAGCTGGACAGTGACTAAGGAAGATGGAAGAAGAATTGATCCCTTTGAATTAGGGTGTTAATGAAGAACATGGAATATATCATGAACTTCCAAAAGGATGAACAAGCCCATCTTGGAAGAAATACAGAAAGAGTGTTCCTTGGAAGCAAGGATGGGGAAACTTGGCCTCATGTACTTTGGACTTATTATCAGAAGTGACCAGTCCCTGGAGAAGGACATCATGGTTGGTAAAGTACAGGGTCAGCAAAAAAGAAGAAGACCCTCAATGAGATGGATTGACAGAGTGGATGTAACAATGGGCTCAGACATAACAATTGTGAGGATGGCACAGGAACGGGCAGTATTTCATTCTGTTGTACATAGGGTCACTGTGAGTCAGAACTGACTGGAGGGCACCTAACAACCACAACAATATATTATGCAGAAACACAGAGATTTTTGCCAAAAATGAAAAGTCATCATACACATTTCCTTTGATATGTTGATTGGCACAGTCATTCCATCTGACTTAAGTAGCTTGTTCATGAACACATCTCGTAGGTTTGAATTTTACCAAATTGATCCTGGTGCTGTTAACACTCAATATAATGGTGAAGAGATAGCTCCCTTTATCAATATTATCACAAAAAAATTAAAATAGTATACCCAACCAAACCAAATCCGTCATCTAGTTGATTCCTACTCACAGCAACCCTACAGTACAGAGTAGATCTGCTCCATAGGGTTTCCAAGGAGCAACTGGTGGATTCAAACTGTCAACCTTTTGGTTAGTAGCTGTGCTCTTAACCACTGCACCACTAAAAAAAAAAGGGGACTCCTTAAATAATATGCAAATAGGCACATATTCATTTGAAGAATTTAGCTGTTACTAAAAAAGCCAGTAGGACTATCTTAATGCCTGTAGAAAATGATAAATAGCACAATTTTCAAGAGATACCTCTTAGAAAACAGCTTTGAAATATTTGCATTGTGCTAATACACTTAATTTATATACTTTTTATGCCCTGCTAACTTGAGTTGGTACATGGGAAAAATCACAAAACATACACTCTCTCAATATATTTGAGACATCTTTTATGTTAAATCAAGGAATAATTTTTTTTTTTTTAACTAGTGTAAAGAAACACTGGACTGTGTAACTGGAAGGTCCTGTTCCTAGTCTCAGTAGTCCTGTTTTTGTCTTACTATCTCTATTCACTTGATATCTCAGCTTCATTGTTTCTCCTCTAACCTATGGCCTTAAACTCACCCTCTCTCTCCCCCTCCAGTGGAAACATCTACCATTAATTATACCCTCTCTCACTTTTATCTTCAGAATCTTCTCCAATGGTTTCCTCCCATGAGCTTGCGTGAATACGCTCGTTTGTTCTCTACGCTGAAATTACACAACATACACACTCACGAAGTCAAATTAACAGACTTTTCCTTGACCTTGCCCACACATAAACTGTCATCCTATCTCTAAATATTTCAACAGTCCTAGAGTTATTTTAGGTACTTAAAAACTCTATGTTCACCAAAGACAATTTGATATTACATGGCAATGCAAAACACATTCATATTCAATGACTCAGAATTCTATTTCTAGGTAAATACCCCAGAAAAAGCATTCACGCTTGTGCAACAAGTGGTATAAAGGAATGTTTAGAGCTTCACTGTTGGCAAAGCAAAATTATAGAAACTGACCAAATGGCTAGTAGATGAACAAGTAAATTGTGATATTTCATACAGTGGAAAACTATACAATAATGAAAATTAATTTATCTCAGGTACAAGAATCAACACGGATAACTCTCAAAACATCACATAGAGTGAAAAAAAAGCGAATCATAAAATAATACATGTAATATGATTCTATTGTCATAAAATTCAAACACTAATAAAAGTAAACAAAATACAATTTAGATATGTGTTAATAATATAAGGAACTGTGGCAACACAGTGGTTAAATAATCAGTTGCTTTTTTTTTTTTTTTTAACCAAAACGTCAGTGGCTCAAACCCATCCATCACTCCATGAAAGAAAGATGTGGCAGTGTGCTTCCATAGAGATTACAGCCTCTGTATTATAAGGTCAACTCAATGGCAATGGGTAGTGGGTATTAATATAAAGCAAGGCAAGTAAACAATTTAAACAAAATTCATAATCGTAGTTATATATTATATATACACACACATACATATACTCAGGAAGAGGAACATAGAGGACTTCAAAATTATTGGTAATGTTTTATTTCTTAAGTGAGGTGGTGAGACCATGAAGGTTATATCTACACTTTTCTTGACAATGGTTTATACCTTTATTATACAATGATGATCAAACTTAACACTTTCAGACTATTTTTATACACAAAAGCAGGAGAGTTAAAGAAAATAAAAACAGAACAAAGGAAAATGAATAGAATGATATGATTTAGCTGTAATATGGGAGGACAGGTGAATGAGGCCAAAATTCATTTCTGGAAACGTCATGAGACATGCACAGTATACGCGTGGGCTCACTGGGACAGAACTGTTTTATTTTGTCATTTCAGTGCGTTATATACGTGGGCACATTATTTACGTAGGCATGTCCTTTGCGAAAAAATATGGCATCCCCTTACACAGCTCTTCTGCCAGTATACTCTTTCCTTTTCCCTATGCCCCGCCAGTCTTTGACTGGATAACTCCTACTCGTCTTTCAAGTCTCAGCTTAGCGGTCTCTTCTTTAGGGAGGTCTTCCTTGATTCAAACTAGGTCAATTCCTTTTTTATATTATCCCATAGCATCTTGCACTTTGCCTATCTTAACATCTGGCTTACCTGTTAAACATCTGTTTTCCCTAATGTACTCTAGGCTATATTGGTAAATATGGTGCTTAGCACAGTATCTCACAAAACAGATGATCAGTACATATATTTTTGAACTGAATTATTTTCTTTCCAGCCAAACTTGTTATAAGAGCAGTTTATAATCGCCATTTAAACTTCCTCAGCTCAAACTTACTCGTCATTTTTCTC
The DNA here is from genome assembly GCF_030014295.1 of Loxodonta africana. Lineage (NCBI taxonomy): Eukaryota > Metazoa > Chordata > Mammalia > Proboscidea > Elephantidae > Loxodonta > Loxodonta africana. Next base: position 48,726,119 of record NC_087345.1, read on the forward strand.
AAATATGACTTCTACCCCCACAAGTCTGTTGCATTTACTTTCAAAGAGGTCACTGGCAACCTCGTAATTGCCTTTAGTTATTGTAAGTCCTTAACCAATTTGACCTCTCTGAGACATTTGATACTCCTAAGGAGAACATTCAGTAATTTGTTTAACATTTATTGAGTGTTTTGTATGAGTCAGAGAAATGAGAAAATGCTTCCCTTAGACTCCTTGACACTTCTTTCACCTAGTTCCTCTACTTCTCTAGCTTTTATTCCTTTCTTCCCTGAGCTCCACTTCCTCTCTTGGTTTCACTAAGAATTGGTCTCAGTCATTTAGTTGTCTAATTCTATGCACTATTCTTGCACTTAATGGTTCTCCCTTAGGCTGCTTGACATAAGTTAAATTACTGAAATATCCCTCTTTCTTCTCTCTGTCTTCAGTCACTCATGCACCATTTTATATACATATATATTTTCTTTTAATTACTATTATTCACTGCTTTAAAACTTGCAATGTCCTCTTATTGCTCACACGGTATGGTTTAAGTTGATTAGCCTGAACTGTATGGCCTTTCACAATATATCCCCAAACTTACTTTGCAGCCTCATCTCTAACCATTCCCCATTGTATTCTATTCTCAAAACACTCCAAATTATGTGAAATTTTTAAATACAACCCATAATTACATACTGGGCTCTGCTCATGTTACGCCTTGTACTAAAAATGCCTTTAAACCTGCTTCTTTACCCAGAGAACTCCAACATCGAAAATCTTAAATGGGGAGAGAAAGGGTGTCAGAAACCATTTAAGAATCTGATTTTTTTCAAAAATGAACATCTTCTCAGATAAATTTGTACCTGCATACACAGGTTTATGTAGAATTTTAAGGAATCTTCCCTGCCTTACTTACTTTCCAGAGTTGAATGTAAAAATACTATATAAACGCAAGGCCTCCTTTCTTCTTAAATCCCGTAGAAAAATATTGCTATGCACTTGGTACAGCGCATGGAGAGTACATGGGAAACCATTTTTAAAGAATTCTCAAATAAACTGGCAGACAATGTTATCAGGTTGGTTGTGCTTGAAATACAGATCATATAGTCTATATTCGGGTTTGTGGTGTATTGAATAGTCAGACATTTCATTAAATGATATAAACATTTCCTAAAGTCAAACTACAGAATACATAACTCCTGTTGCTGTTGTTAGCTTCCAATAAGTCTGCCGCTGACTCATGAGCACCCCATGCACAACAGAACAAAATGATCCTTGGTCCCCATGACTGGTTGTAGATCGGATCATTGTGATCCACAGGGTTTTCATTGGCTCATTTTCAAAAAGTAGATCAGTAGGCCTTTCTTTCCAGTCCATCTTAGTCTGGAAACTCCACTAAAACCTGTTCAGCATCAGGGCAATATGCAAACCTGCATGAGGTACCTTGGCTAAGAATTGAACCTGAATCTCTTCATGAAAGATCAGAATTCTAGCCCTAAGCCACCAACGCCCACACATAACACCTAGTAAGACTCAAAAGATTATTATCTGAGAAAAACAGTAACATATGAAATTAGGGAAATCTAGCAGATTTTAGTCCATGCAATTACACATCATCATCTTCCAACAACTCTCCAGCCCCTTCTTTAACAATTAACTGTCCTACAAACATTTATTAAGCATTACTCCATGTTAGGCATTGTACTAGACATTAGGATACAAAAAGAAGAAAAATGCTCTCTGCCCTTGAGATATCACACTGTCTGGAAGATTACAGTGTTCTTTATATCCAGTTTCCCATAAGATACATAAGTGAATGATTAATTCCTCTCATCTACACATACATGCTGAGCGTTGAGTTTAAAGCAGACAAGCCAGTGCTTCACACCGTCTGAGACTGAACGTCAGTATCATCCATTCGCATTCCTTTGATGAGTCTGAAGTGCAAAAAGGAAGCCACAGAAATGCTAGCATGGATCTAATGAGATCTGATAGGAAACAACAAATTTATTTTTATTCAGTACGAGTGTGGCATAAAATTATTAATCTTACTTTCATATGTTCTTGGTTGTTGTTAGCTGCAGTCGAGTTGGTTCCAACCCATAGTGACCCTATGCATAACAGAACGAAACACTGCCCAGTCCTGCATCATACTCATGATTGCTGTTATGCTTGAGCCCAGTGTTGCATCCACTGTATCAATCCATCTCCTTGAGGGTCTTCCTCTTTTTTGCTGACCCTTTACTTTACCAAACATGATATTCTTCTCCAGGGACTGATCTCTTCCGATAATATGTCCAAAGTATGTGAGATGTACTCTCACCATACTTGTTTCTAAGGATCATTCTGGCTGTACTTCTTCCAAGACAGATTTGTTCTTTTGGCAGTCCATAGTATATTCAATATTCTTCGCCAACTCCAGAATTCAAAGGTGTCAACTCTTCTTCCATCTTTTTTGTTCATTGCTCAGCTTCCGTATGCACATAAGGCAATTGACAACACCTTAGCTTGAGTCAGGCGCCCCTTAGCCTTCAAGCTGACATCTTTGATTTTTAACTCTTTAAAGAGGTTTTTGGAGCAGATTTGCCCAATGCAATGCAATTATATTATATTCTCATACAAGACTTACTAATTAGGATTTTATTAGAAGCCATCAGTTTGAACCCACCAGCTTTTCTGTAAGAGAAAGATGTGGCAGCCTGCTTCTGTAAACCTTTACAGCCTTGAAAACCCTCTACGGCAGTTCTACCCTGTCCTGTAGGGTCACTATGAGTCGGAATTGACTCGATGGCAATGGACTTAGTTCTGGAATTACGATTTTTCTGTATTTAGTGTCATGAGTTGTATAAAAGCTAAATAATTAGGCAAAGGGAAACACTGACCAGCTTCAACTGAAGGTAAGCGTAGCAGTCTGAGATGCCCAGGCAGCTCCTATTTCCGTAATGTTCTACAACAGCAGCTTGAAGGACATAAACTCACCCCTAAGGTGCTGAGTACATATTACAATAAAAGTGCTCACCAGTGAGCAATCGAACTACCAGACTTTCACTATAACTAAGAGGAAAAAATATACGTTCACTGAAACTGAAGCTTAAATTTTATATTTTTTAAGTTAGATTTCAGTTTTTTATTGATACTTTGTACAACAAAACAAAGCAATTACTACATGCATAAAAAATTTAAAAGGGAGGTTAGAAAGGGAATAAAAGGGCTATGAAACAGTAGCTAAAAATCTTGTGTGGCACTCTTGTTCAGCAGTTTTTAGATGTCCATTTTCTTTGAACTGAATACAACTCCAAATTTCCAAAGTTTTCTTTTTATATTTTATTATTTCCTAAAAGTTACGCTCACAACCAGTCCACACAAAACCTCTATAGCCTATTGAATATGGTTTTTGTTGTTGCTTGGTACCATCAAGTCGGTTTCAACTGTGCTTAGAACAGAAAGACAAAATTCCGTGCTTTCTCGTCATCATTCTCAGCCACACCTACAGTCACAGAGAAATACACGAGTGGGTATGAGAGAGTATGTAGCATTTAAAATCACAATGACTAACTTCTCAGGACGATTTTTTTCAGAATCATGGAAAACATCCCCTGGATAGTATAATATCTAAGCTTTACTGAAGAAAAAAATATGATACAGGTAACCAGGCTTCAACTATGTTACATATATCAGCAGTAAGCAGGTAGAGACAAGGGAAAAACAAGTTAAACAGTTTAATCGTAGTTTAAATGATTATGATGCTTTCAGTTTACAAAATAGGTACAGCTACATTGCTCATTTAGCTTTTACAATCTTTTGAATTATGGGATTTTAATCTCAATTTTACCAATGAGGAAAGTAGACAAGCCTTGAACGAGTTGAATGAATAGTGATTCACGATCAGGTGTCTGTTCAGTATCGGAGTTAGAGTCTTACTAAGTCAAGTCCAGGATTCTTAACCCATCTAGCATAGTGACTACCTGAGAGTCTATCAAGAATGGGAGTAATATCAGTTCTTTAAGAAAAGTAAAAATGAAAAAACCATGTGAATAAATAACCTGAAGTTATTTGCAAGAACTGGATATAGCATGATTCACTGCATGTTATGCTCTAAGTCCCCATAGGCCTAATATGGTTCTCAACAGCTCTTAACAAGTACAAATCAATAAATGAAGAATAGGTCCTTCTAGCTAACATTTTCCAGTAGAATGGAAATAAAAAATAGGGACGTGAAATTCTAAATCTAACAAGGAATTGTCATCCCCTTGAGTAACATTAAACCAAAGATAACAACTCTGAATTTGATCACATAACAAGTAGTTCACTTACCTAAGAGACACATGGTCTAAATCAGTAACTTTTAATACACATGCCAGAGGAGACCCAGGAGACCCTTCAACCTCTGCTGTGTTATCCCACAGCTGCTGCACAGCCATCCTTAAGGACCTAGTCCATTACTGCAGGGACCTGGATTCCCTCTGCACTCAGGCAGTTAGCACACCCCCAAAGTGTAGTATTTAGAAAAGGAATCAGGAGTTCACTCACCAGTGATATTTCAGTGGATATTCTGCCTCCTCCTTCCCTTTTAGCCATCTTCAGATCTCCAAATAAGCAAACCAGGCTGTGGCTAGTCATCCTGAATGATGAAAGAAAGGGCCAGAATCAAGAGAGTTCTCTGATAGGTTCTGAGGATGCAAATATTAAAAGAAGATATGTAAGTTAGATACTAAGTTTTCAGGTAGAAAACTGTTATTTTTAGGTGAAGCATTGGGAACATGATGTCAGTTCTTGCTGTTGTTTGAAGGCCCTACCTCTGAAAAATGGATGCTACAAAGAAGTGCCTGGAGTAATATGAACAAGTATGAGTTTACCAATCCTGCTTTTCTTAAAATTCACTGTGAATTTATAATGAGTGAATCTAGAGACTAAACCTAGAATTTAGCAGAAAGTGAGAAAAGCTTCAAAGATATTTAAACAAAAACAGAATTCAACATTTAATGGAGTGGTTGTCCCATAATGGATATCAAATAATTTTTTACTAACCTAGGAAAACTATTTCCCTATAGAAATGCTGAACTATTATGAAGCTGATATATTGCCTCAATTTAATTCTTCATACATTTATTGGGTGCCTGCTAGATATACAGAGCCCCAGCGGCACAGTGGTTAAGAGCTTGGCTGCTAACCAAAAGTCGGCAGTTTGAATCCAGCAGCTGCCCCTTGGAAACACTGTAGGGCAGTTCTACTCTTTACTATGGGGTCGCTATGAGTCAGAATCGACCCAAAGGCAACAGGTTTGGTTTTTGATTTTTACTAGATATAAGTCAGTCAACATATATTGTTCATGGTGCAAAATTCAAAGTTAGATAAGAAATAGTGACTTTTCCAAGGAAAATGTGTTTTGGGGTTTTCATTAATCTAGAATGGAAAAGACTTCTGTTACAGCTGCAAGAGAATAATAGCAAATAGCAAGAAGAAACTTCCGGTATTTGGGGACTTAGATGAGGAAGAAATTACTAGAGAGATTAAAGTATCTGTGTTTTAAAATATGTGTACATTATTTCACTACATATATAATATGCTATAATGTAAATATGTGATAAATTTATATTATTTAATATACATATTGAATATATACAACCTTTGAAAGTTATTTTCGCAAAAAATTTTTCCTGTTGAATGAACAATGGGATTTTCAGCAAAATAATAACAGACCAGTTACTATTTGAAAAAATATACATTTTAGATAAAATAGCATGGTAGAAAGCTGTAAGTCAACACATAAAAACTGTATTATTGATTTTGTCATCATAATTTTTGAAGAAAATGACCATTTTATATTTCTGATTACAGCTATTATTCTCTGTAAGCCCTCACTGAAATGTTTTTACATGTGAGATGTGTTAAAATTCTATTAGTTAGTCAATTATAGATAATCCATTGGTTAAATGAGGCTTCTATCAACAGACTAAAGTGGTAGCTGCTTGAAATAGGATTGTAGGTTGAATCTTTTCGTGAAACTGTATTCCCTATTGACTGGTCCTTAGAGAACTTGATAATTTAGTTTCAATTCAGAAACTGTAGTTAGTGTTCCAAAACTCTACTTGAAATATCTTTTATTAGTCTTTTTCACAGGGGAGCCAAACTGTTACTTCCTCGTAACTGCCACGCAATTTTCAGGGATTACTTTAAGTGTGAATTGTCAAGTATTTCTTCCAGCTGCCTCCTGTCAGGCTCTAATCCCATACAGAGCCTTGTCAGAGGTCACTAAGCTCTTGACTAATGCACTTCATTAGGGGAAAAAGGCAGAATATTTCCAGCACACCAACAGCAGGTGATACATAGCAGAACTGGGCTTTTTTTTTTTTTTTTAATCATATTAAATTTTAATCCATACAATTTAAAAAATAACTTTCAGAATATTTCTAATTATTTAGAACTAAAGTTAATATATTAAAACATTTATCATCATTGGTAAGATTTGGGAATTTCGGATACATTTTGGAATTAAATCCCCCAAGCTCTGAGCAATGATGGATGAACCCTTGATAAGAAAAATAGTTATCCCAACAACCCTGTTTCTTTTTCACAATTACCTCCCTTAAATCAATTTTTGAATTTTTTTTTAAATTTGCTTTTCCTTTGATATTTAATATATTACATTTATTCAGATCCTTGAAGTTCTTTATACTGAAAATTCTAATTCTAGTGAAGGTAGAAATTTGAAAATATAGGAATTGGTATAAATTCCAAAGCTTTTACTGTGGAATCCTTTTTCATGCACATTTAGTTATCTCATAAGATATGAGCAGGAAAAAAAATGTCACATTGGTATCATATGATAATCCCATTGCTGTCGAGTCAATAACAACTCATAGTGATTCTATAGGACAGAGTGGAACTGCCTCATAGGGTTTCTGAGGAGTGGCTGGTAGATTCAAGCTGCCAGCTTTTGGTTAGCAGCTGAGCTCTTAACCACTGTGCCATCAGGGTTCCATTATATGATAGACATATGGTTTTAACAATAGTTCTTGAGACAAACCACTAAATATTTCTTCTGTATATGTATAGTTGGTCTTGGTGCTGTTTTTCATTGTTATTGATGTGCCTTAGACTTGTAGGGACAATCTTGGAAAAATATTACTTATGCAAAAGGATTTTAATTTTCGTTGTAACACATGCTAAGAAATATAATTCTGCTGCTTTCATTGTTAAGTTTAAGAAATTTTAACAGAAAGTAGAGAAAGTATGACTCAATGAAACCATTTTATATAGAAAACACTGTGAGTTTTTTTTTTCCTACACTAGATGAGTTATTTACTTTTACAAAAGAATCAATACATTTTAAAAAATTTGTATTTATTTATTATGCTTCAAGTGAAAGCACGTGTCTGTCAGTTTGTCGTACTGTGGGGGCTTACGTGTTGCTGTGATGCTGGAAGCTATGCTATTGGTAATCAAATACCAGAAGGGTCACCCATGGTTGACAGGTTTCAGCTGAGCTTCCAGACTAAGACAGACTAGGAAGAAGGACCTGGCAGTCTACTTCTGAAAAGCATTAGCCAGTGAAAACCTTATGAATAGCAGGGGAACATTGTCTGATATAGTGCTGGAAGATGAGCCCCCCAGGTTGGAAGGCACTCGAAAGAGGACTAAGGAAGAGCTGCCTCCTCAAAGTAGAGTTTCCCTTAAGGACGTGAATGGAGTCAAGCTTTCAGTACCTTCACTTACTGATGTCACAAGACTCAAAATGAAAAGAAACAGCTGCAAACATCCATGAATATTTGGAATCTGGAATGTATGAGGTATGAATCTAGGAAAATCAGAAATTGTCAAAAATGAAATGGATGCATAAACATCGATATCTTAGGCATTAGTGAGCTGAAATGGACAAGAATTGGCCATTTTTGAAACGGGCAATCATGTGGTCTACCATGCTGGGAAGGACAACTTGAAGAGGAATTGTGTTGCATTCATCATCAAAAAGAACATTTCAAGATCAATTCTAAAGTACAATGTTGTCAGTGATAGGGTAATATCCACACGCCTACAAGGAAGACCAGCTAATACAACTATTATTCAAATTTAAGCACCAACCACTAAGGACAAAGATGAAGAAATTGAAGATTTTTACTAGCTCCTGCAGCCTGAAATTGATCAAATATTCAATCAAGATGCATTGATAACTACTGGTGATTGGAATGTGAGAGTTGGAAATAAAGAAGAAGGATTGGAAGTTGTAAAATATGGCTTTGGTGATAGAAACGATGCCAGAGATTACATGACAGAATTTTGCAAGACCAACAACTTCTTCATTGAAAATAACTTTTTTGACCAACATAAATGGCGACTATACACATGGACCTCACCAGATGGAATACATAGGAATCAGATCTACTACATCTGTGGAAAGAGATGATGGAAAAACTCAATATCATCATTCAGGGCAAGGCCAGGGGCCAACTCTGAAGCAGACAATCAATTGCTCATAGGTAAGTTCAAGTTGAAACTGAAGAAAATTAGAACAAGTCAAAGAGAGCCACAGTATGACCTTGAGTATAACCCACCTGAATTTAGAGACCATATCAAGAATAGATTTGACACAGTGAAGACTAAAGATTAAAGACCAGATGAGTTGCGAAATGACATCAAAAATGTTATACATGAAGAAATCAAGAGGTCATTGAAAAGACAGGAAAGAAAGAAAAGACCAAAATGGATGTCAGAAGAGACTCTGAAACCTGCTCTTGAATATCTAGCAGTTAAAGCAAAAGGAAGAAATGATGAAGTAAAATAACTGAACAAAAGATTTTAAAGAGCAGCTCAAGAAGAAAAGGTAAAGTATTATAATGACATGTGCAAACAGTTGGAGATAGACAACTAAAAGTGAAGAACACTCTCGGCATATCTCAGGCTTAAAGAACTGAAGAAAAAAATTCAAGCCTCGAGTTGCAATAGTGAAGGATTCTAAGGGAAAAATATTAAGTGATGCAGGAAGCATCAAAAGGATATGGAAGGAATACAAAGAGTCATTATACCAAAAAGAATTGGTTGTTGTTCAAACATTTCAAGAGGTAGCATATAATCAGGGACTCATGGTACTGAAGGAAGACGTTCAAGCTGTACTGAAGGCATTGGAGAAAACAAGGCTTCAGGGATTGATGGAATACCAACTGAGATATTTCAACAAAGGGATGCAGCGTTGGACCTGCTCACCCATCTATGCCCAGAAATTTAGAAGACAGCTACCTAGCCAACTGACTGGAAGAGATCCATATTATGCCTATTACCAAGAAAGGTGATCCAACTGAATGTGGAAATTATCGAACAATATCAAAAAAAAAAAAAAAAATTTTTTTTCTATCATCAATATCGCACTCAAGCAAAATTCTGCTAAAGATCATTCAAAAGTGACCACAGCAGTATATTGACAGTGAACTGCTAGAAATTCAGGCCAGATTCAGAAAAGGATGTGGAACCAGGGATATCATTGCTGAAGTCAGACGGACCCTGTATGAAAACAGAGACTACTAGAAGAATGTTTACCTGTGTTTTATTGACTATCCAAAGGCATTCAGCTGTGTGGATCATAGCAAATTATGGATAACATTGCAAAGGATAAGAATTTTGGAACACTTAAGTGTGCCCATGAGGAACCAACCTGTATATAGATGAAAAGACAGTTGTTTGAAAAGAAGAAGGGGATCCTGTGTGGATTAAAGTCCAGAAAGGTGTGGGTCAGGGTTGTATCCTTTCACCATACCTATTCAATCTATGTGCTGAGCAAACAATCTGAGAAACTGGACTATATGAAAAAGAACGGAGCATCAGGATTGGAGGAAGACTCATTAACAACCTGCATTATGCAGATGACACAACCTTGCTTACTGAAAGTGAAGAGGGCTTGAAGCACTTACTGATGAAGATCAAAGACCACAGACTTCAGTATAGATTACACTTCAACATAAAGAAAACAAAATCCTCACAAATGGACCAATAAGCAACATTATCATAAATGGAGAAAAGATTGAAGTTTAAGGATTTCATTTGACTTGGATCCACAATCAATACCCGTGGAAGCAGCAGTCAAGAAATCAAAAGATGCATGGCATTAGGCAAATCTGCAGCAAAAGACCTCTTTAAAGTGTTCAAAAGCAAAGATGTCACCTTGAAGGCTAAGGTAAACCTGACTCAAGCCATGTTGTTTTCGATCACATTATATGCACGCAAAAGCTGGACAATGAATAAAGAAGCCCAAAGAAGAATTGATGCCGTTGAATTGTGGTGTTGGCAAAGAATATTGAATATACCATGGATTGCCAAAAGAACGAACAAATCTGTCTTGGAAGAAGTACAATCAGAATGCTCCTTAGAAGCAAGGATGGCGAGACTGTGTCTTACATACCTTGGACATGTCAGAAGGGATCAGCCCCTGGAGAAGGACATCATGCTTGGTAAAGTACAGGTCAGCAGAAAAGAGGAAGACCCTCAATTAGATGGATTGACATAGTGGCTGCAACAATGGGCTCAAGCATAAACACAATTGTGAGCATGGCACAAGTTGGAGCAGTGTTTCATTCTGTGGTACATAAGGTAGTTATAAGTCGGAACCAACTGGACAGCACCTAAGTTAGTTTCTCATACAAAAATTTATATACACATTGCTATATACTCTCTATAATGTGACAGCACACTCCTTTCCACCCTGGATTTCCCATGTCCATTCAACCAGCTCCTGTCCCTTTCTGCCTTCTCATCTCGCCTCTGGACAGGAGTTGCCCATTTAGTCTCATGTATCTACTTGAACTAAGAAGCACACTCTTCACAAGAATCATTTTTTGTCTTATAGTCCACTCTAATCTTTGTCTGAAGAGTTTTCTTCTAGAAAGGTTTTAGTTCTGGGTTAGATAGTCCAGGGGCCATGACATCCGGGATTCCTACAGTCTCAGTCAGACTATTAAGTCTGGTCTTTTTACTAGAATTTGAGTTCTGCATCCATGTTTCTCCTTGCTCCTTCAGGGACTGTCTGTTTTGTTCCCTGTCAGGACAGTCATTGGTGGTATCCAGGCACCATCTAGTTCTTCTGGTCTCTGGCTGATGGAGTCTCTGGTTTATGTGTCCCTTTCTGACTCTTGCGCTAATATTTTCCTTGTGCCTTTGGTGTTCTTCATTCTCCTCTACTCTAGGTATGTTGGGACCAATTGATCCATCTTAGATGGCTACTTGCTGCCTTTTAAGATCCCAGAACCCACTCTCCAAAGTGGAATGCAGAACATTTTCTTAATAAACTTTGTTATGCCACTTGACCTAGTTGTACCCTCAAACCATGGTTCCCAAACCCATGCCCCTGATGCTCTGTCCCTTGAAGTATTTGGTCACATTCAGGAAACTTCTTAGCTTTTGGTTTAATCCAGTTGTGCTGACTTCCCCTGTATTGAATGTTGTCCTTTGCTTCACCAAAGGTAATTCTTGTTTACTCAATGTTTTTTTTTTTTTATCTAGTTAGTGAATACCGCTCTTTCTCCCTCCCCACCCTCGTAACCATCAAATAAAGTTTTATTCCTTGTTTAAACCTTTTCTTGAGTTCTTATAATAGTGGTCTCATACAATATTTGTCCTTTTGTGACTGAGAAATTCATATTCAAACGTGTTATGAAATGTTTTGAGGGTTCCTCATTGTTCTTTATCATTGTGTGGTATTCCATTGTGTGAATATACCATACTTTGTTTATCCATTCGTCTGATGATGGGCACCTAGGTTTTTTCCACTTTTTGCTATTGTGAACACTGCTGCAATGAACATGGGTGTGCATATACCTATTCGTGTGATGGCTTTTATATCTCTAGGATATATTCCAAGGAGTGGGATTGCTGGATTATATGGAACTTCTATTTCTAGTTTTTATGCAAGCGCCAAATCGATTTCCAAAGTGGTTGTACCCTTTTACATTCCCACTAGTAGTGTATAAGTGTTCTAGTCTCTCCACAACCTCTCCATCATTTATTGTTTTGTGTTTTTTGGATTAATGCTAGCCTTTTAGGGTGAGAAGGTATCTGTTTGTAGTTTTGATTTGTATTTCTCTAATGGCTAATGATCATGAGCATTTCCTCATGTATCTGTTAGCCAGGTGAACGTCTTCTTTGGTGAACTGCCTGTTTGTATCCTTTGCCTATTTTTAATTGGGTTATTTGTCTTTTTGTTGTTGAAGTTTTACAGTATCTTGTCGATTTTAGAGATCAGACCCTAATCGGATATCATAGTCAAAAAACTTTTCCTAGTCTGTAGTTTGCTTTTTCACTCTTTTGATGAGCATAGGTGTTTGATTTTTAGGAGCTCCCAGTTATCTAGTTTCTCTTCTGGTGTTTGTGCACTGTTATTAATGTTTTATATTCTGTTTATGCCATGTATTAGGGATCCTGGTGTTGTCCCTATTTTTCCTTCCATGATCTTTTTTGTCTTAGATTTTATATTTAGGCCTTTTGATCCATTTTGAATTCATTTTTGTGCATGGTGTGAGGTATGGGTCTTGTTTCATTTTTTTGCAGATGGATACCCTGTTATGCCAGCACAATTTGTTAAAGAGACTGCCTTTTCCCCATTTAATGGACTCTGGGCCTTTGTTAAATATCAGCTGCTCATAGGTGGATGAATTTACGTCTGGATTCTCAATTCTGTTCTATTGGTCTGTGTATCTGTTGTACCAGTCAGTACCAGGCTGTTTTGACTACTGAGGCAGTGTAATAGGATCTAAAATCAGGTAGTGTGAGGCTTCCCACTTTGTTCTTCTTCAGTAATGCTTTACTTATCCGGGGCCTCTTCCCTTTCCATATGAAGTTGGTAATTTGTTTCTAGATCTCATTTTTAAAAATGCCATTGGAATATGTATGGGGAATGCATTGTATCTGTAGATAGCTTTGGGTAGAATAGACATTTTCACAATGTTGAGTCTTCCTATCCATGAACAAGGTATGTTTTTCCACTTATGTAAGTCTCTTTTGATTTCTTGCGGTAGTGTCTTGTAGTTTTCTTCGTATGGGTCTTTTATGTCTCTAGTTAGATTGATTCTGAAGTATTTTATCTTCTTGTGGGCTATTGTAAATGATATTGATTTGGTGATTTCCTCTTCAAAGTTCTCATTCTTGGTGTAGAGGAACCCAACTGATTTTGTATGTTTACCTTGTATCCTGATTCTTTGCTGAACTCTTCTATTAGTTCCAGTAGTTTTCTTGTGGATTCTTTGGGGTTTTCTGTGTATAAGATTGTACCATCTGCAAATATACTTTCACTTCTTCCTTGCCAATCTGGATGCCCTTTATTTCTTTATCTAGCCTAATTGCTCTGGGTAGGACCTCCAGGGCAATATTGAATAAGAGCAGTGATAAAAGGCATCCTTGTCTGGTTTCCATTCTCAAGGAGAATGCTTTCAGACTCTCTCCATTTAGGATGATATTGGCTATTGGCTTTGTATAAATGCCCTTTATCATGCTGAGGTATTTCCCTTCTATTCCTATTTTGCTGAGAATTTTTATCATGAATAGGTATTGGACTTTGTCAAATGCCTTTTCTGCATCAATTGAGAAGATGATGTGGTTCCTGTCTTTTGTTTTGTTTATATGATTGATTACTTGGATTAGTTTTCTAATGTTGAACCATCCCTGCATACCTGGTATGAATCCCACTTGTTCATGGTGAACTATTTTTTTTTGATATGTTGTTGAATTCTATTGGCTAGAATTTTGTTCAGGGTTTTTGCATCTATGGTCATAAGGGATAAAAAATACTGGTCTGCAATTTTCTTTTTTTTGTGGTATCTTCACCTGGTTTTGGTATCAGGGTTATGCTGGCTTCATAGAATGAGTTTGAGAGTATTCTGTTGTTTTCTATGCTCTGAAATACCTTTAGTAGTTGTGGTGTTAACTATTCTCTGAAAGTTCGGTAGAATTCTCTAGTGAAGCCGCCAGGGCCGGGGCTTTTTTTTGTTGTTGTTGGGAGTTTTTAAATTACTGCTTCAATCTCTTCTTTTGTTGTAGGCTTATTGAGTCGTTCTACCTCTGTTTGTGCTAGTTTAGGTATGTAGTGTGTTTCTAGAAATTTGTCCATTTCCTCTAGGTTTTTAAGTTGGTTAGAGTATAATTTTTCATAGCATTCTGTTATGATTCTTTTAACTGAAATTGGGTGTGTTGTGATACAGTCCATCTCAGTTCTTATTCGGTTATTTGCTTCCTCTCCTGTTTTTCTTTTGTCATTTTGGCCAATGATTTTTCAATTTTGTTGATGTTTTCAAGGAACCAACATTTGGTCTTGTTAACTCTTTCAATTGTTTTTCTGTTCTCTATTTCATTTAGTTCTGCTCTGATTTTTATTGTATTTTATTTCATTTTTTCCTGGTGTCCAAGGGCTTCTTTTGCTGCTATCTTTCTGTGTGTTCAAGTTGTAGGGTTAATGTTTTCATTTTGGCCCTTTCCTCTTTTTGGTTGTGTGCATTTACTGCTATAAATTGACCTCTGAGCACTACTTTTGCTGTTTCCCAAAGGTTCTGATAGGATGTGCTTTCATTCTCATTTGAGTCTGTGAATTTATTTATTCTGTCCATAATTTCTTCTACAGCCCAGTAGTTTTTGAGCAAGGTGTTGTTCAGTTTCCATGTGTTGAATTTTTTTCCTTGCTTTTTCTGTTATTGATTTCTACATTCATGGCTTATGGTCAGAAAAGATGTTTTGTAATATTTTGATGCTTTGGGTTCTGTTAACACTTGCTTTATGGCCTAATATGTGGTCTAGTCTGAAGAATGTTCCATGTATGTTGGAAAAGAAAGTATACTTGGCTGCTGTTGGGTGGAGTGTTCTGCATATGTCTATGAGATCAGGTTGGTTAATTGTGGCATTTAGATCTTCCTTGAGCTTCTTTCTGGAGCATTTCCTTCACTGAAAGGTGTGTGCTGAAGTCTCCTACTATTATGGTGGAGCTGTCTATCTCACTTTTCAATGCTGTTAGAGTTTGTTTTGTGTATTTTGGAGCCCTGTCATTGGGTGAGTAAATATTTATAATGATTATGTCCTCCTGGTGTATTGACACTTTAATCATTATATAGTGTCCCTCCTTATCCTTTGTGGTGGATTTCACTTTAAAGTCTGTTTTGTCAGAGATTAATATTGTCACTCCTGCTCTTTTTTGATTATTGTTTGCTTGGTATATTTTTTTCCATTCTTTGAATTTTAGTTTGTTTGTGTCTTCAGGTCTAAGGTGTGTCTGTTACAGGCAGCATAATAGATGGATTGCTTTTTTTTTTTAATACATTCTGCCACTCTCTGTCTCTTTATTGGTGCTCTTAGTCCATTTATGTTCAGTGTGATTATCAACAGGTATAATTTAAGTGCTGTCATGTTGATGTCTTTTCTTTTGTGTTGTTGAGAGTTTTTTGTTCCCCTTAAATTTCTGTGCTGAGTTGTTTTTCTTTTTTTTTTTAATTTATTTATTGTGCTTTAAGTGAAAGTTTACAAACCAAGTCAGTCTCTCTTACAAAAACTTATACACACCTTGCTATGTAACCTTAGCTGCTCTCCCTCTATGGTGACAGCACACTCCTCCTCTCCACACTGTATTCCCCATGCCCATTCAACCAGCTCCTGCCCCCTCTGCCTTCTCATCTTGCCTCCATACAGAAGCTGCCCACATAGTCTTATGAACCTGCTTGAGCCAAGAAGCTCACTCCTCACCAGTATCATTTTCTATCTTATATTCATGTTCAATCCCTGTCTGAAGAGTTGGCTTCAGGAGTGGTTCCAGTCTTGAGCTAACAGAGGCCCCAGGAGCCATGACCTCTGGGGCCCCTCCAGTCTGAGGCAGACCATTAAGCCTGGTCTTTTTTACAAGAATCTGAAGTCTGAATACCACTGTTCTCCCACTCCATAAGGGATTCTCTGTTGTGTTTCCTGTCAGGGCAGTCATCGATGGTAGCTGGGCACCACCTAGTTCTTCCAGTCTCTGACTGCGGAGGTCTCTAGTTTATGTGGCCGTTTCTGTCTCTTGGGCTCATATTTACCTTGTATCTTTGGTATTCTGCATTCTCCTTTACTCCAGGTGGGTTGAGACAAATTGATGTGTCTTAGATGGCCATTTGCCAGCATTTAAGACCCCAGGCTGAGTAGTTTTTCTTTATGTATTTTCTTTCATTTTTTTCATTGTTGATTTTGTATTTGCTGAGTCTTTATGTTTTTCTTGTTTTTTATTTTGATGTGTAGGATTGTTAGTTTCTTTCGTTCTTACTTTTTACCCTGTTTTTCTAAGTTTAAACCAATCTTCTCTTTCTTTATATTGCCTTGACTTCCTTTTCATAGGAAAGATCTATGACTACATTATTAAGTCCCTCTTTTTTTAACACAGTCATCTTTTACATACTGATGTCTCTGTTTCCATATTTTCGGTGTTTTAGCTTTCATTTATTTGTGACTTCCCTATCTAGGTTGATATCTGGTGGTTTTGTCCTGTGTTCTAGTTTTGGGTTGTTATCTGGTGTTATTGATTTTCTAACCGGAGGTCTCCGTTTAGTATTACCTGTAATTTTGGTTTGGTTTTTACAAATTTCTTTTTATCTGGAAATGCCCTAATTTCACCATCCTATCTGAGAGACAGTTTTCCTGGATATATAATTCTTGACTATCAAATTTTTTCCTTCAAGGCTTTATATATGTCATCTCATTTCCTTCTTGCCTGCATGGTTTCTGCTGAGTAGCCAGAAAAAAAAAAAAAAAAAAAATTAGTGTTATTAACTCTCCTTTGTAGATGACTTTTCATTCATCCCTAGCTGCTCTTAAAATTCTCTCTTTGTCTTTGGTTTTGGCAAGTTTGATTATAATATGTCTTGGTGAATTTCTTTTGGAATCTACCTTTTGTGGTGTTTGATGAGCATCTTGGATAGATATCGCCTCATCTTTCACAATATCAGGGAAGTTTTCTGCCAACAAATCTTCACCAATTCTCTCTATTTTCTGTTACCTTACCCCCAACCCCCATTCTGATACTCCAATCACTTGTAGGTTATTCCTCTTGATAGAGTCCAGCATAATTCTTAGGGTTTCTTCATTTTTTTAAATTCTTTTATCTGATTTTTCCTCAAATAAGTTGGTGTCAAGTACTTTGTCTTCAATTTCATTAATTCTGACTTCCATTGCCTCAATCCTGCTCCCATCACTTTCTACTGAGTTGTCTAATTCTGAAATTTTATCGTTAATCTTTCAGATTTCTATTTGCTGCCTCTCTATGCATTCTTGCAGCCTGTTAAATTTGTCATGCTTTTCTCTAATCTTGTTAAGTTCCTCTATTGCTTTGTGTGTACCTTGGTTTGTTCTGCATTTTGTCTGATCTCTTTCCTAATCTCTTGAAGAGCTTTGTATATTTATCTTTTGAATGCTACCTCCAGTAATTCCAAGAATTTATCTCCCTCTGGAAGGTTTCTTGGTTGTTTGTTTTGAACACTTGCTAAGCCATCATGGTCTGCCTCTTCAAGTGATTTGAATTGACTGTTGTCTCCGAGCGATCAATAAGCTTTTATATTTATTTTATGTGTGCTTACTGTGTCCTAGCTTCTTGTTTTGCTTTGTTTTGATATTCTCAAGTAGGCTGTTTGTGTGAGCTAGTTTGATTATTGGTGCTTTGAAGATCTGAAGTCCCTTCACCAAGTGTTTAGAGCTGCTACTACATATATGAACCCAGGAGTTTATTTACTTTTCTTGTATGGAGTCACCTCAGGTGTCCAAGTAGTTGGTCACCAAGTGTGTGGTGCAGACTCCCACCTACAGTCCTAGATGAATAGGGTGATTGGAGTAGGCACAGATACCTGGCTGCATAGGGGCTTGTGCATCGAACAAGGCACTTAGCTGATGGCTGCCCCTGAGTGTCTGAGAAGAAAGCATGTCCCTATTCTCTAGGGTGCATAAGTGGGTGGGTTTTCCAGCTGAATTATGGACACCCAGTGCTGTTGGCTGTATGGATGAGGAGGCACCACTTGTTCTTGGACCCCTGTAGTGGGTGGCTAGGTGGCATGGGAGGAGCCACCAGTCCTCAGGCCCCTGATATGGGTAGACGAGGACCCTACTTAAAGGGCACAGCAGGGTCAAATGTTACAAAACTGCCATTCCAACTTATAGCTGTTACAGTTGAAAATAGGTTTCAGGCATATACCCTGTTGTGCAATGTTAATGAGGGTCTACACTGTAGAAATGGGCCCACACAGGTCTATGCAGGTGTGAAAGGCATTCAAAGTCTGTAGACTCCTTATGCCTGTGCCTAGGCAAAGGGGCTGTGCCTGCCCTGAGTTCGTGGCTTAGGGGAGCTGGCAGATTATTTTTTCCTATTTGTCAATTTGTTCCCTCTACAAAGCTGGGAGAATGGCTCAGGATGCACAATGGATCCTACTTCCAGCCCAGGGGACGAGGTAATGGCTGAAGTCAGCCTGGGACCCAGGGCAGAGTGGGGACAGGTAGGTAAATGGAAGAGAGTTTCTTCCCAAAGGGGGTGTTTTTTGATCCATGCAGTAGGTTAGATGCATGTACTTATTTTTGCTGATCAATCACTGGTTCTGGAGGCTTAAGTAGATTCTCCACTGCTTGGTCTCTCCCGATGTGGAAAAAGTGTCCAAGTACCACAGTTTGCCTCACTGTGCACGTCAGTGGGTCCAGCCTGCAGGGTGCCTATTCCCACTGAGTCAGGTCTGGCAACTCCTCACTGCTTCTGAACAATCTCTCCCTCCTCCTGCTGCTGAGCCCAATTCCTGAACTTCACCTTTGATGTTCAGGGCTCCTAGGTTGTCATATATAATCAATTCACTTGTTTTTTTCTGGTCTTTATTATAAGAAGGACCACAGGAAGTGTCTGACTCCTCCACCATCTTGGGCCCACCTCCAACACTTTTAATCACATCTGTCAAAACTACAAAATTGAGCTGCATTGTTCAGATTTGTAAAATGAAATCTGACTATCATACTCTCTCCATTGACAAAATTTTCTTTCCTTTAGGAGGTGATTTACTTCAAACATGACTTTAAAGTGCCTTTTAAAAAGATAAAATACATCAAAACATGTTGCAAAATTTTAAGAATTTTTTTTTATGTGTTTAAAAGGTAATGCTTTGCTTGCTCAGCTGAAATGACTGACTATAGCCTGCATTTCTTTCTGGAAAGAATTAATTGAGTAACTGATTCCACATCTGTCATAGGAGTTGCCTTAATGGGGAACAGAGTGATTCATCTTTTGCCTCCTTTGTTTCACAGGTTAAATATTAAAATATGAATTATTTATAGCATTGATGACATTTTCATCACCTTCATTTTTTATTTTCTTTGTTTTCTATTTACTCTTTCCAAGAAATTCTATTATTTTATTTTTCTGCCATCTCACCCGAGTGAAAGGAAATACATATATCCTAAGTCAGGAACCAGTTCAAAAAATTGTAAACTTAAACTACACATCATGAATAAAACTTATCATGCTCAAATTAAAAAAAAAAAAAAAATTTGTCACAGATTTACTAAGATTCATTTACATTCTGGTCAAAGAAACCTAGAGTGTGCAATTATTTCCTAATCACAGTTTAAAAAGTCATTTATCAAATCAGAGCTTAAAAAAAAATCTACTAGCTTCTGATAAATATATAAGACTCTGGCTTAGAGAATGTCATGAACTGATATTACTGAGTTTCCTGAGAGGCATTTTTTTCCATATGCTTTAGATGTTTAGTTAGGTACTCTTGCACACAGAGAATTATTTCATAATATTTTGAAGTGGTCTTCCTATTTCTCTCTCACCATAGTTAGCAGTCGCTGGAACTCCATGGCAGTGGAACTGAATAACTTGTTTTCTAAAATCCCAAGGCTTCAAGTTAGGGATCAGTAGTAAGCTCTTCTCAATAGATGGCTCATGGGTCTGGAACTTAATTAAACTTCTTCTAGTGGTATGAAAAGTTCTCAGTTTTCTTTTTCTTACCTACAATTGGGAATTAGTTTAACAAATTAAAAGCTTATTTCAAGGAAAATCTTTGATATTCATCATTATATTTAAAAATTAAATATGTTCATAAGAGCTTGGCTGCTAGCCAAAAGGCTGGCAGTTTGAATCGACCAGCCACTTCTCGGAAACCCCATGAGGCAGTTCAACTCTGTACTATGGGGTTGCTATGAGTCAGAATGGATCCAATGACAATGAGTTTGGTTTTGGGGAGTTTTAAGACCTCTTTCAACCCTAAAATTATCTGCTTCTGTATTTAGGTACAAGTGAAATCATACAAACTAGAGATTGTGAGCTAAAAAGCCATCTCTGTAGATTTATTCTGTGCCTATCGTTTGCTAGAATTTATAGCCAGAATGCTCCTTAGAAGCAAGGATGGTGAGACTTCATCTCATACACTTTGGACATGTTATCAGGAGGGATCGGTCTCTAGAGAAGGACATTATGCTTGGTAAAGTAAAAGGTCAGAGAAAAAGAGGAAGACCATCAATGAGATGGATTGACGCAGTGACTGCAACAATGGGCTCAAGCATAACAACAATCATAAGGATGGTGCGGGACCGGGCAGAGGTTCGTTCTGTTGTGCATAAGGTTGCTGAGTCGGAACTGACTCAATGGAACCTGACAACAGTTGTTTGCTTGAAGCTCGAATTGATCAAATGTGGAGAGAAATAATTGGAATTAAATCTAAAGTAAATAACATAAATAAAGAATACCATTTTGTGAGAAATTTTTAAAAAATTAATTAGAAAACAACAGACAATTTTTGACCTTTAAAAAATTACTTGCTACTTCACTTCTTCGCTTCCTTTTTTTTTTTTTTCTTGAGCAATTCAGTTCTAATACTATTAGATGCAGCTGAGCAAAACTGGCATCCACACCTGCAATAGGAGAAGGAGGAGCTGTGATAGGCCAAAGCAGGGTGTCAGAGTCTAAGTAGGGTGAAGTAGGCATCCACATATGTGGGGATGGATGATCAGTTACTTCAAGAGGATTGATCAAATGTTTAAACATATGAAGGATAATGGGAGCCTGGTTTCTCACTGTTAGAGAAAGGAGTGATAAATAAGGAAAAGAACACTAGAATGACCCTTATGGTATAAGGTTGGAACAAGAAATGGAGGTGTGAAGCCATGGTTTTTCAATATAGATGCTTAGACATAGAATAAGTGTAATTAAATGTGTGTGTGTGAATACATATAAGCCAGTAACCAAACTCATTCCCATCAAATCAATTGCAACTCATAGCAACCCTACAGGACAGAGTAGAACTGCCCCCATAGGGTTTCCAAGGAGCAGCTGGTGGATTTGAACTGCCGACCTTTTGGTTATCAGCCGAGCTCTTAACCACTGTGCCCCCAGGGCTCTGTGTGAATACATATACATACATATGTCCACTATCTCTGTCTACTGAGAGGCCTGAGAACAGCAACATTCTAACAGCAATGGGCATCCCTTGTCCTCAGATCCTGGCTCATCAATACCACATTCCACAGAAAGTAGCCTGAGCCTGGGCCTCTTGGAGAAATGACTAATTTTAGGATTGGGGCAGAAAGAGTGTAATATGAGCCTGGAACATTTTCTTGTAGCAGAAGATGCTCCATGAATGAAGAGGATGTGCCAAAAGGATACAAAAACCAGCTTAAAAGGGCCTTCCACTGGCCAAATCTATGACACTTTAAGCATCAAAATAATTGATGATAAAGACTACAACTCATTAGATAAAATAGGAAAGCCCAAGACCATGTTGTTATAAATAAATGAATGAATTAGAAGTTTGCTGAGGAACTGGGATATTGATATAGTATTTACGAAATATCTATTAATTGTAAAGGGCAAAGATTAACTTTGCAGTGAAGAAGTCTACCTTAATGAAGTAACAATCAAAATGAACATCATTGCTATGGGACTAGTTGAAATTGCATGCCACCTGATAGGACGCAATGAGAAGAACAGAGCACCATTTTTGTAATATCCTTGCCAATGATGCATAGCCTGAATCCAATCATGGGGAAACATTAGACAAAACCATTCTGAGGGACATTCAACAAAATAAATGGCTGCAATCTTCAAAAATATCAAAATCATGAAAGTCAAGGAAAGACAGGAACTGTTCCATATTGACGCAGACTAAACTTGACAGCAATGGGTTTTTCAAGTGACATGGACAAGCAAACACATGATCTTGAACTGGATTCTGTAGCTATAAGGGAAATGTTGGGACAACTAGTAAAATTTAAATGGAGTCTGAGAATTAATGTATCAATGTTAATGCCATGATTGTGATAGTAGTATTATATTTTATTATAGTTATATAAGAGAATTTTGTTAGGAAGTACAGGTAGTCCCCTGGTTACAAACAAGGTCCATTCCCGTGTCTTTAAGTCTTTAAGTCAAATTTGTACCTAAGTCAGAACTGATGCATAGGGCTCTCGTTTAGCCTTACTTTAGGGGAAAGAAAAGGCTTTGAAACCTTTTCAATTACATAAAAGCTGCTTGTGCAGCAAGTGAAGGTGATGTGATGAATTTGTTGTGAGTAGGGGTTAGTTTGGGGCCCTGGTGGTGCAGTGGTTAAGAGCCACAGTGTGCTACAGCTGTGAACCAAAAGGTTGGCAGTTCAAATCCACCAGCTGCTCCTTGGAAACCCTATGGAGCAGTTCTACTCTGTCTTATAGGGTGCTATGAGTTGGAATCGACTAGACGGCAATGGTTTTCTTTCTTTTTTTTTTTTACGGGTTGCTTCAATTGTTTCAAAGTGAGGGCAAAGGGCAAGTATGAGCTGTCTGTGAGTTGGACAATCATTACCCTGGGATTGCCTGTACACATAAAGTGTTTAAGGATGATGGGCATCATATGATTTTAATAATACACCATGGTCTGCCAGAAGAACAAACAAATCTGTCTTGGAAGAAGCACAGCCAGAATGCGCCTTAGAAGCGATGATGGCAAGACATTGACTTACTTATTCTGGACATGTTATCAGGAAAGGTCAATTGCTAGAAAAGGACATCATGCTTGGTAAATGAGAGGGTCAGCAAAAAAGAGGAAGACCCTTAATGTGATGGACGGACACAGTGGCTGCAACAATAGCAACCATAGTGAGGATGGTGCAGGAGCAGGCAGTGTTTCGCTCTGTTGTACATAGGGTCGCTAGGAGTCAGCACTGGATGGATGGGACCTAACAACAACAGCAATTGTATTCTAGAAGGACTTGTGGGCATATCAAATAAGGGTATACTTGTCCGTATGTCAAGTCGTGACAAAACTCCATATGGTTCTAGACTCAGTGCATATGCATTTGTGCTCCAGAAATACAGCTAGTAAATCCAGTAAATTGTTTCCAAGCACTGGAAAATTTTGTTTTGCTGATCCTCTCCCTTAACCTCTCCCTCTCTCTCTCTCTCTCACACACACACATCTCACCCCATTCCTACATAAATTGGCACTGATATTCCGTAGTATTCTACACCCTGAACATACAACACACCTGCATAAAAAATAGATTAGTATAAAAGCCAAGTTGACAGCATATTTTATGCACTGGCTTATTTCTTGGCCAAAGATTTGTTTGCTGTCATGGAGACCTGGCTTTTGAGCAGTTTTTAATGCAACATAATAGAACACGTATAGAGAGCTCTTGGCCAACTTAAAAAGTGTATATTGAACACCTCCTCTGTCCAAGGTGTGAGGAGGCTAGAAAGAGGGCTAAGAAGCAGTTTGTCTAGAAGAAGTTTACAATTTGGATGAGGAGAGAAAATTTATGCTTAAAATAATGAGCAAAGTAAAAAGAGCCAAATTGTGATCCTGACTTGAGAGAAGTTAAAAAAAAAAAATAAGCTGAAACCATGAACCAAAGTGGTTAAGGAAGGCTCTGTGAAGGAAGGAAAAAGAACTATCACTACTGTGCACCAGGTGCTCTGCATATATTGACTCATGTAATCATCATAGTAACAATATGAGGCCTGAACCATTATGATATTTTTATAGGTGAGGAAATTGTGTTGAGGGCAGTTCGAAAAAAACATTTATTGTAATCTTAGTATGGGCTTGAGATTGTGTTTCCGGCTGAAGATATAAAATGATTGGTTTCTGCCCCTGATGAAATTGAAATATTGGTTGGGTAGGATAGTAACAGAAGCTCTGTTGGCTCAGTGGTTAAGCACATAGCTATCAACTGAAAGTTCAGCAGTTTGAACCCACCAGTTGCTCCGCAGAAGAAAGATGTAGCAGTCTGCTTCTGTAAAGATTACAGCCTTGGAAACCCTATGGGCCATTTCTACTTAGTCCTATAGGGTCACTGTGAATCAGAATCAACTCTATGGCAATAGGTAAAGAGTAAGGTAGGGTAGTAACAAGACAGGTGATTGCAATTCAATTCAATTTCAAATCATACTGATAAGAGTAAGATTATTTTCTGTGGGAACAAGAAGAAAAACTGCTCCAAAATGGAAGTCCAATAGAAGTTTTCTCTAGGGGAGGTAATACCTGTGCTGAGCCTTAAAGGATGACGGTGGTAAAAGTGATTTTCCAGAGAGGACTGTAAGAACCAAGTCACAGAGTTCTGATATCACATGTCATGTGTATTAGTTAAAATGATACTGCTCTAACAAACAAACCTAAAAATATGTAATAGCTCATACCTGATAGAAGCAAATTTTTTCTTATGTTTGTAATGTCCACATGAATGCTCCTGATTTCAAAGAGACTCTTCTTAAAATGGTGATTCAGGTATCTAGAATCCTTCCGTTTTCTCTCCACCATCCCCCATGTGATTTCCAAGATCTTAAAGTTTTTCAGCCATGTGGTTTCCAAGATCTTAAAGTTTTTCATCATCAGGTTGTTAGAAGAATTTGGCTAATTACCTGTGGGAGGTTTATATGCAGCAGGCCTGAACCTGATTGACCTCACTTCCATTTGTCTAAAACACAGTCACCTGGACACAGCTATCTGCAAGGGAGGCTGGGAAATATACTCTACCTTTTTGCAAAGCAAGAGAAGAAATTGTTTCCATGAATACATAATGGTCTCTACCATCAAGTATAAATTCTGTTATTGTTGTGGACTAAAGTGCACTGAGAGAGAAAGGAACACTCCTGCCGTAGAAGGCCTTTTATTTCATGAAGAAGAACTTCAGTTCAAATCAACAAACATTTATTGAGCATAGCTAAGTACTATGTCAGGTTGGAAGGCAAGGAATAACTCCCAAAACTGTCTTTCAAGGTGGTTATGTTTTAGTAGAAGACTCTGTAAAGTAAATTGGTAAGAGAAGCTTTGATTTTTATCTTGTAGTTGAAGGAGACACTGAGAAGGGAGGGCATCGAAGTAAGGTGATGGCATGATCTGATTTGCTTTATGTATATTACTTAAATGACAGCATTTGAGAATGATAAAGCTAAAGGCAAATAGGCAAAATTTTTTGACACAAAATAGGGCAGTATTCATGTGGTTGAAAAAAGATGAAAAGTAGGTCACAATTTACCATATGTGGAGAACATAGGAAAAGTCATAGATGACTTTTGGCTTTCTAATGGGGAGAATGAAAGGATTACATTACCAGCAACTGAGATATGGAACACAAAAGGAGGATCTGGTGTAGGAGATAGGATAATATGGTGAGTTTTTGACAAGTCGTGTTTGAAATGCCTATGAAATATCTAGTTGATAATGTCCACCAGAATCTTGGGTACTGTGGTAGGCTGAAAAATGGCTTCTCAAAAATTTCCATCTCCTAATCCCTAAAAAAAAAAAAAATTTTTTTTTTTTTTTGATCCCTAGAGCCTGTGAATATGTTACTTTGCACAGCAAAAGGTAACTTGCAGGTGTTGACTAAATTTAGAGGTTGATTTTGAGATGGGAAGATTAGCTTGAATTATCCAGGTAGGCCCAATGTTATCACAAGGGTTTTTATAAGAGGGAGGCAGTCAATATAAGGATGAAAACAGAGGCCAGAGAAGAGAAAGGATATCATACTGATGGCTTTGAATACGGAGGAAGAGGTCATAGTCAAGGAATGTAGACTACCTCCAGCCCTGGGAAAAGGCAAGAAAACTGATTCTCCTGTAAAGTCTACATAAAAAACAAACCTTGCTGACGCCTTGACTTTAGCCCAGTGAAGCTGATTTTGGAAATGTAAGAGAATAACGAGCTTATGTTGTTTTAAGCCACTATGTTTGTGGCTGTTACAGCAGTAATAAAAAAAACTAATACAGGTCTAAATATTAATTTTCCAGAAATAAACCTGTAGGTGACAGTTAAAACCATGAAACTAGACGAAATCACTCAGAAGTGTGAGAAGGAGATACAGGCTGACCTTCTGGGAATTATAAAAATTTAACAGAAAAGCAGAGAAAAATATTTAGGAGGGTGACCAAGAATAGATGAGAAGAATCAGGAAAGTATGGCATCATAGAACTCAATGCTATGTTTTCTGCAGCCAATCTCTCCCCACCCCTGCTGTTGTTGGTTGCTGTTGAGTCAATTCCGACTAATGGCGACCCCATGTGAGCAGAGTAGAAATGCTCCATAGGGTTTTCAAGGCTGTGACCTTTCAGAACCAGATTCCAGACCTGCCTTCCAAAGTGCCTCTGGGTGGATTTGAACTGCCAGTATCTTGGCTGCTAGTTGAGCACTTATTCATTTACATAACCCAGGGACTCCTGAATTCAAGGTTATAAACCGAAGCAGGAAGGAAAACGTGATCAGCAGGTTCAAATGAAGCACAAAGGTCTTTAATAATTGAATGGGTACAAAATGACCATCCCATTCCCATTGCCATCGAATCAATTCCAACTTGACAATTCGAAAGTAATTAATTACCTTAGCAAACGTAGTGTCACGGATGTGGGAAGAAGTCAAACGGCAAGGGATAAGGGCCACTCCAAAAAGAAAATATTTATAGCTACTGCTATACAGACAAATATTAAAGGTGGAAAGGGAAGGTTTGGCAATATAAAAAAAGACAGTATATCAAAAATAAAACCCCCTGGAGGAGAAAATAGCAACTGACCTCAAGAGCAAAGGTAGGGGAAGTGGTCTTAAACAGGAAGAATGACACCTCCCACTGTGAGGCTTAAGGAGAGCTGGTATGCATGAGTGTGACTCTACAAGAAGTTGTAGCAAGGTGAAGATGGCAATAACAGGATCTGGAAATAGTGTTCTCAATTTTCTCAGTGGTAGAAATGTGAAGAGTAGTCATACACCCAGTAAGAGGCAAAACCAGGACGAATAAATAGGTCAGCCTGACTCCAAACCCAGCACCTTTTCACTATGATGTTTCCATTGCAATGGCCTGCCTCCATTTGATATAAAATTGAGATGTTTAAAAACATGTTGGATTTAAATATATAAAGAATTTGAGGCGAGGCATAAGGGATGTGGAAAAGAATGGGCAGGGAAGAAATTTAGGCTCTGATTATTATCCAGAGATAATAATAAACACATTGCTTGAGTGGGGCAAGTGAGTGGTGCTAGATTGTCAGGACAATTGGAAGAGAAAGAGAGCATGGCATCTTCCAGCATATATATTTCAAAGCACTAATGATGTCATAAGACAAATCAGATGTGAGGCTTTGATACCAAGTTCAGACTGAATTTTTTTTTTTTTTTTGGTAGTCTTATCCTTCCCATCTCCATGGTAATCCATTAATTCCAATGGATACACCAAATTTCTTTTTATGATGTTCCATGGATACAACAGCTTGATTCTTATTAAAATAATGCAATGTGAAAACTCTCGTTGAAAAAAAAAAAATTTCTTTTTATTTCAAGCTTCTTAGAAAGTAAGGTTTTGTTCTATTTCAAAAATAAAAAGTATTAAAAAGATAGGATCTCTGTGGGAGGAAGTAGCAGGCCATCAACAGCAAAATCACTGTGGTATTCTAGGTCTCGTCATTGACTGCTAGCTCCTACTCACTGCATTGATTTTGCCTCATTTCCTTCATATGCACAACTCTGTATGCTGTGTCATGATCCTTAATTTACTCGTGCAGAAACAGAGACTTTGGAGTTTAACTAGCTTGTTCAAGGCTGCAGCTAATAAATAGCAAAACTGAGATTTCTATCCTTGTCCATCTCAATCCAAATCCCAATTTATTCCACTAATGTATTCTATATTAGTGTATATTCTATTTTGTCTTCTCCACAGGTTCAATAAGTTTAATAAATTTACCCCTTCAGTTCCTATTTGGAGCACCCAATTTTCCTTTGAAATACCAGACAGACCCGCCACAGCCAGCAGTAAATCTCAGACCTCCAGAGTCATCACCTGGAATTTGTACTTTGTAGTAATCATTAGTATCCCCAAAAATTTATTAGTTGGTCTCCCGAAAAGTAACTTCTCCCCCATAAAAGGAAGGTCTTCCATCAAGTTTTCAGTAATAAAATATCGTATTACATATTTTTGATACCGATTAGTTTTATTTAATTGGTAAAGTAAAATCAGCTCTGCAACTGTTATCTGTATGATGAAGATGCAACATATTTTTCACTTTTACTACAGCAATGATTTTTATATTTAGTAACTTTAATATATGGGAAGGCATTTTAAATTTTGTATACTATGAAAAAATATATAGTCTTGTACATACCAAAGTATTCTCATGAAGTTTATAACATATGATTTTACTGGACCATATGTTTTATAAATGCTATCATCATATCAAATGTGCAAAATATAGTAATAAATTCTTACTTCAACTTTTCTTGAATATTCCATATCTTTTTCTAAATGAAGTGTTTCCTCTATAAATGGAAACTGTTCCATTTTTTCATGTTTTCTTCATTTTCAGAGGTTTTCCTGCAATTTCACTTCAAGGATTGATGCAAGTGCAGCTGTGGTTTTTAAGGAGGTGTTTATATCACTTCTTGTGCAGAGTTCATCCATCATACACTATCACATATTTCAAGAATTAAAACATAGGATGACAGTGGCAAAATGCATTTAATACCAGATCAATTCCAGAAATGCAACATATATAAAGAAAAATCAACCAAGCCAAAATGTAAATTTGAGGATTACCTCTATATGACCTTTTGCTCAAATGGGTGTAAAGATGTTTAAGGTTTTAGGTCCCAGCTAGATTTAATATTGAATACAAGCTCTTTATTGAAAAGACATTATTAAAAAAAGGACTGCAATGTAAAAATGGAAATTTTCTTTTCACAGACAGCTGTTTCCAGTGATTTTGACATTCCTACCACCCATCCTCTGGTTCAGGATTATCTTCCCAATGCACAAAACATTTCATGCTGTCTTTTTTAAAAGCCTATTTTGACAGTCTTTGCTGCCCACAGAATTATGTTAAAAATGCTTTACTACAGCATCCAAAACTGTTCATGTCCGGGCATGAATTGCTATTTCAGCCTTATCTCTTATCTTTTCCCTCTGATCAAGCCACCATAGCCTTAACATTGCATCTACAACCACAATCTGTACCTACTGTGTATGAAAAAACCATAAACTCTGCCCCCCAAAAAATAATAATTAAGAGCTATCAGAAATGCTTATTACCACCTTCAATGCTTATCTACCTACTGGTTATGCTTCAAATTCCATCTTAAATGCCACTTCTATCTGAAGCCATTCTATTTAGCCCACACCCAGCTATTTGCTCCCTCCTCTGTACTACAGTCATACTCTTATCAAATCTCTAATGTAACACATTGTGCCTCGTGTGAAACTTTGTGGCTACATGGCTGTCTCCCTCATTGGACTGTGAGCTCTATGAAGGTAGAGACTGTGTCTTGTTCTCCAAATCAACAGAACTCAACAAAGAACTAATTCTTAATTTTGTATCTGAAAACTTTGTCACTTTTGGAATTCAAAATTCTTTTGGATTTTAGAAAAATAATATGGCATATATGATATGTAATAGGTAAGACTCCAAGCAGCTATCTAGGACCCCACCCTGTAATCACTATAGTAACATTGCTGCAGTGAAGTATAACATGGTAATCATTAGTGCTATTTACCAAATGCTTTCAGTTCTCCGTCCTACCAGGATCACAGTAAGATTATACTTATTTTACTTGGGAGGAGCCACGTGACTAGTTAAGATTGTGAATGGGAGTGATGTATAATCCCTTTTAATCTCAAATTCTAATAGAGCGAGATCCTACAGAACTCTCTCTATCCTTCTGCATGACAGCCGGCAGCATTTGAGATGATGGATGCCCTATCACCTCAGTCCTTGAACGATTATGCCAAACTATAGTGGATATGTTATCTGAACCCACTAGATTTGGGGATGTTTTGTTACTACAGAATAATGTAGCTCATATTGACTGATACACATACAAGCATTCACACTAAGCGTATAAGTAAAGACTATAGTTATCAGATCACTTCCGGTCACATTTTGTAAACAAATAACTTTTGGCTGCATCAAGTTTTTCTACAAATAAATTATTTAAAAAAACTTGCAATTTCCGGAGTTTTTGGATTTTGGAATCATGAAAAAGACACTGTCAGCCAGCATCTATCAAAATTACAGCAGGCAATATTGCAGGAAACAACAGGCATTAATTTTTTCTTTTTTTTTTCCAAAGAAGGAAGTAAAAAAAAAAAATTCTTTTGAACACAGGACATGAACTTATTAATATCTTTAGCTGATTATGTTTATAAAAATTACATACATAAACAGTAAGACAATCATATAATGCCTCTAACATTCATATCTTATTTTGTTTTTATGCAGATCACCATTGTAAAATAATGCAAAGAAAAAAAATTAGATTTATATTTGACTGCAGAAATGTCATTTACATGAGAAAAATTCTCTACAATCCTATTCTGATTTCTGTAACTGTAAGTAAGATAAGGATAGGAATCTTTGCCCTCTATATACAACTATGTCAGTTAAATTTATTGAGTAGCTAATATGTGTAGGCATTATTTTAGACAGTTTCCATGTACTAATGTATGAGAGCATAAAAATTTCTCTATAGGGTATTATTTCTAGGGTAATTTATAATATTAGACAAGGGAATGGAAGCAAAGAGGAAAGTAACTTGTTTAAGATCACAAAACTAGTAAATGGGTCATACCAATGGTTTGGAAACCCTGGTGGCATAGTGGTTAAGAGCTACAGCTGCTAACCAAAAGGTCAGAAGTTGGAATTTACCAGGTGCTCCTTGGAAACTCTATGGGGCAGTTCTATGCTGTCTATAGGGTTGCTATGAGTCGGAATCGACTTGACTGCAACGGGTTTGGTTTCTTTTTTTTATTTAGGCAGTCTGACTTCAGAACTTGTGCTCTTAACGACTATAAGAATTATGCAGCAAGTCTAGACCTAAAGAAAGAAAAAATGCCCATTAAATTGCTTTCATTAACTTTATCCTGAGTCTTATTTTTCACACTTTTACTAATATTTAGTCTTCATTGAATTTATCTTCAAGTTCTCTGATCCTAAGTGGTTGATTCTAAATTCTATAAAATAATCCAGCAGAAGAAAATTACATTATGCTACACTATTATATTGGTATTGCTCTTAAAAATACAGTATCTATGTTGCTGATCCATATTTTGTCCCGCAGTCATTAAATGCAAGGTATGTATTTTCAGAAAACATCACAGATGTCTGTTTTTCCATTTCAAAATGTCTCTCTAGACATGTCCATTATCATTGAATGCATAATGATAAAAATAATACCAAACTTGTGCCCAAGCATGTTGCCATTGAGTCGATTCTGACTCATAGTGACCCTATAGGACAGAGAATGGACCTACAGGGTTTCCAAATTTGTAATCTTTACAGAAGCTTTCTGATACATCTTTCTCCCATGGAGCCTCTGGTGAGTTCGGATTGCTGACCTTTTGGTTAGCAGCCAAGTACTTTAACCATTGTTCATCAGCTACCATTTATTGAACACATAATATCTGCCAGATGTGATAGTAGGCTTTTGCATTCATTACATCACCTAACTCTGCACAACAACCTTTCATGTGGTTCTTTCTTAATTTTATTTTGCAGATGAGGAAACATATTCAGCTCAGATTTTATGGTTTACTCAAAGTAGAACTGGAATTGCAAAGATCAGCCCAGCTTCAAAGTCTGTGCTCTTTTCTGTGGGATATCAGACATTTGGATGGCTATTACACAAGTAAAAAAACTAGAAAGAATTCCACATTAAAAAAAAAAAATTTTTTTTAAGTATCTTGAGAGATATACCATAATAACTGACATTGGAGAGTACATTTTAAAATTATTTGGTTAAAATGCAGTATGTGTTTGAAAATGAATGAATAACTGAATGAATTAATAAAACTCTTCTTGCTAATCAACTAATCACGTCAGTTTACATGGCATGGTGGTAATTCTTCATGTTAACCAGGATATTGTGGTTTGATTTGGTTTCTATAGAAGTGTATTTTCTGCAATTTAAATTGACAGGGAGGCACCTCACTGAGGTATAATCATTTCTTCGGCTGCAAACCAGGTAGTTTCCATTTCAAATTTAGTTCATGTCAGTATTCCTTGTATAAGGAAACATGATCTCCTTAGCTCTTTGGGGGGAGAGTGTATTTGAATATGTGTCCGCTGAAATGGGCAGAGCTCTGTAGCCAATCAGCATCAACAAACCCCAGTGCATATGGCATTTAAAAGCTTTGATGAGCTTCAGTTTAAAAGGCACATATGCTTTTTTTAATTGTATACAAAATTCAAATACAAAGATAGTTTGGTACAGAATATAATGCTTAAACTGAGAAATCAGAGCTATTTCTAATGAATTTTGTTTGTTTATTACCAGATACTGCCTAGTTTTCTTTAGAAACAACTCCTGCCAACCAACCAGCTCCAGAAAAACTGATGTCTGTGATAGAACACCAGAAGCAGCATAAATCCCTTAAAAGAGCAATAAAATAGCTTTCCAAAGAAACCATACCCAGATTCCATACCATAATCCAGGCAGCACGGCCCATCATAAACAAAAATTCATTATGCCTGCTGTGTGGAAAAATGTTAAGCAAGAAGAAATAAACAAAGAATGTTTTAACAAATCATATTAGCCAAATGAAAAAAAGAGGATAAAGCCACAGTTCTGAATGAGTCTGCCAATAAAGCTTCAAACCGAGCCAAAATTTGGAAGAAATCTAAACATAGCCAGACCAAGTCTGAGTCTTCCTAAGATATTATATTCTGGGTTTTTCCTTTCAACTATTTCCTTTAGGTTTAAGGAGAAACCTTGACCAGATCTAGAGATGTGATATTAAATGCACACAGACAGTATCCAAACCTAAATTGAGGATGCAATCCAGTAAAATTGGGAGACATGAAACAGAGCATCATTCCTCCACAAGAATTATAAAATACCTCAGAAGAGGAGGGAATTGTTTGTAGTTCTAGAATGTTGCCTAAAAAAAAAAAAAAAAAAAAACCTAGGAATGGCTGTTTATAATCCAGTTCTCCATTAACATGCAGAGCCATGAGGAGATGCAGTACATATATCCCTCAGCTGTTTAGCAACATGTTGAACTTTGCTGTATATATGTAATAAAGCATCTAGAAAGGTCTGTGTAGCTGGGTACAATCTAAATACTTTCTGATTTGACATGCTGCACACCGTGACAACTAGCTGTCTAAAAAGCTCCAAGGAAAAATATAAACTCTCATCATAAAATAAAATCTGTAGAATGAGGCAATCTTTCAGTTCCTTTCTAACCCTGGTACTTTAGGAAGACACTCTCTGGCTAACTAAATAATCAGATAGAAAATAACCTTCACCCTGTATGGGTGAGAATTACTCTTGATATGCTACTTGGTGTCCCGTAACTGATCTTGGAGAGGGAGAAGAAATAAAAGTAAAGTGAGAAGGAAAAAGAAAAAGAGAGAAAGGGGAGTGAGACACCTTATAGAAGCCAACAAAATCTGCATACCTCTCTGCTGGGGAGATTGGGCAGTTAGGCACATATTTCTTTCTTGTGGAATGTCTTGTATGTGCTCAGGGACAACTCAGCTGCAGAGTTAAGTTAATGAGATCTTAATCACCATTTATAAAATTCTTTACTATTGAGGGAAAAAAAGGTGTACTAAATTTCAGTCAACCAAATTATGAAGCCATTTTGTGAACACAATGCCTTTGAAGGTTGTAAAGTGTTTATATGTAGTGGAAAGCCCTGAACTAAATTTTACCAATGTACCAACAATGACAATGAAAGATATCACTCTATGTTCATACCTGGGACATCTAAAAGGAACAAAGTGTACTACTCATCTGAAACTGACAACTGATTAGATGGTCACATTAGAAGTGTCACGTTCTTCTTCATTGTGTTTTTTTTTTTTTAATCTCCCAGTACTGAATTCTCTACTCATGGATACATTTCTCAACTAGGTATGTGCTTTCAAACATGGTTCTTCTCATTGTTCATACCTCCATTTATTCAATTGATCTCAAATAGGCAAAAGATGACAGAAGAAATGAAAGAAAAATGTGGATCATATCTTGGCCTGAACGCCTGCCTTATCATTCCATGTCCTAAGCCAACTCTCTCTCCAATTGTCCCTTCCCCTTCTCACTTTTTCCTTCTATATTCTGCCCTCATTCATTTTATCTAAGCATTTTTATTCAGTCCTCCTCCCTGAAAGAAAAAAAGGGATGCAGATGGATGGAGAGAGAGAGAGTGTAGAAGGCAGAGACCTAATGAGGATCACAAAGGAGGGATAGAAGGCACTTCTGAGAATCAAAGTGATTAAGCACTAGAATGATATGCATGTATCATTCATGCAGATAAAAAATGTATATGTTGATGCATATTCATAATGGCTTCAATCTTAAATTTGGGAAAAAATTATCTGGACACTTTTTCAAGAAAACAAGAAAAAATTTCCAGGACTTATTTTTAACGAATACATAGTTTCATTCTCCAGTGACCTTTTCTTACAAAAATACTAAAGAGTTGGAATAATTATTTCAGTTTCCCCTCCCTAATCTGCCCCTACAATGAAATGAGTGTGTGTCTGTGTGAGAGAGAGACAAAGAAGAAACAGTGAGTCTACAGTCAACAATTAGGAAAACTGATAAATGGTTAATCCATAAATATTACAAGGCATGGTTTATGTACGATTTTCTTCCTTGTAATTAAACCCAGCCCTAAACTTATTCTAAAATATAAGTTTTGAAGATTATTCATTTCAGCCACAAAACTAGGTAGCAACCCTGTTATTATCAAAGATCAATTTATTTACCTGAGCTTTTTAAAAATCAGTTTTTGTTTTGAAAAAAGCTAAAAGAAATACACTCACCAATATGAAGTTAAGGATAATATTTCCTTCCATGTCTTAAAATAAAAATCACAGAAACAAATATGTGATTGTGTATTTTCATGACATCTACTATTTTGAATCATTTAAATGCCATCAGAATAAAAATTATAGCAATGGATCTGTTTCAGGCTAATGGCTAAATATTCCAGATTGAATAGACATTCTTTCTTCTATGTGCTGGCCAACAAGAGCTTTCATTATACTATATTCAAGGTTGACAACTTCTAGTTAATTTACTGAAATTTAAATATCTGTATTTATATTATCAATAAATCATTTATGCTTCTGTAAGCACAGGGACAAATATTTTGTTTTTTTATTATGTATAAATATAAAACATAGACATACATTTAGGAATCAGCTTTTTAATTTATCAAGATGACACTAGAGATGTAAGTGATGTTCTTTGTAAGCAAATAAACCATGGAGTTACTGACAAGAGGAAAAGCCTCATTCAGAGTTCTTTTAATTCTTTAAGAATTAAGAAGAAAGGAAGATCACTTCTTGAATAGACTTTTGTACTAGGTAATCTAAATTATTTTGAACTTTTGCGTATCCTATTTAGAAGATAATGTTTAGACTTTTTTGCTTTGCAAATCATATGCAAGGTGGTTTTTACAAATTATGTGAAACCAGATTAATGAAAGATTAACAACTGCACTGAATACATGTTTCTATAACGTAAACAAAAAAATGATTTTGGCTACTTATTCATTTAAGTTACTCAGGCAAATTGTACAACTTGTCCTAAGGATAAAAACCTGGGTTGCTCAAATTAATCAAATAGTTAGCCCGATTTGATACCTCACTCTCTTTTAGACAGCGAAAACATCATGATTTTTAAAATTCACTAACAATGGAAAAAGCTCCTTGTATTTTGCCTTTTGGGAAATGTAATTACACTTGTAAGATGAAACTAAAGCTTGTATTATCTATGCAATTTTTAACATGATTATCATTCTAATTTTTAATAATTTGTATGTTTACAACAAAAAATATATGTGCTTACAGGATTAGAAAATATACATAATCAAAAATAATTTTGGTTCACCAGATGATACTGATGCGGGTAGAGATGTGATATAAAGATGTAGATGTAGCTGCTAACACAGTCCAGTGTTCACAGAGCCACGTCGGAGCCACAAACACAAACACACACTCCAACAAATGCATTCATTCACATACATACTTCTCTCTCTTCTTTTTTTGCTTCTTGTACTCCAAATATGTATATGATATACACAGAGAGGCAGATACATAAACGCATAAATTTTTGGGTAGATGGTTTTTATTTGTCAAAGTGCTATACTTAGATGGATTTAGTAAATTTTAGAAGCTGTAAAGTGGAAGCTAATAAACAGATAAGGAGGATTTGCATCATTTCTTCATATCCATATCCGTAGGTATAGTGTGTAAACATTCATATACATACACATCTATACAGCATATGTTACCAACTAAAAGTTACGTAAACTTAAATCTAAGTAAAAGCTTCAAAACATGTCAGTCAGTACAGAAAATTTGCATTGCTTTTAATTCAATTAAAAAAATCTATAAATAAGCACAAGAATTCTATTATATTTAATTTTTTCCTGTACATCTATAAAGTCAGAGAGAGAAATATGCAATGGTGAACTATTCCCAATTTTTGCTAAGTCTGATCTAAGAGCTAACAGCATAGTGATTATTGGTCTTTGAGATTGTGTATCATATTTCTTGCTGCCATTTGTATATAATCTTTTTTTGTTCAGGGTTAACTCAAAACTTTACTTTTGAAAACTAGAATGCAAGATTTCATACAATTATAGGATATGTACCAAGTTACTTACAGAAAAGAACGAACCATGTGAAAGATATAAACAAAAACTAAGACTCTCTGAGGAATGTATAATATACTAGATGAAACCCATGGATTTGCACTAACTATTTTTTTTTTTTATTGTTGTTAGATGTCATCAAATTAATTCAAATCATAGATATCCCATGCACAACAGAAAGAAATACTACTTGGTCCTGCTCCATCCTCACAATCATTGTTATGTTTGAGCCCATTGTTGCAGCCACTGTGTCAATCCATCTCGTTGAGGGTCTTCTTTTTGGCTGACCCTCTACTTTCCCAATCATGGTGTCCTTCTCCAGGGACTGGTGCCTCCTAATAATAAGTCCAAGCAAGCAATACTTCTAAGGAGTATTCCAACACAGATTTGTTCATTCTTCTAGAAGTCCATGGTATGTTCAATATTCTTTGTCAGCACCATAATTTAAATTCTTCTTCAGTCTTCCTTATTCATTGTCCAGCTTTCATACACATATGAAGTGACTGAAAATACCATGGCTTGGGCCAGGTGTACCTTAGTCCTCAGGATGACATCGTTTGCTTTTTCACACTTTAAAGAGATCTTTAGCAGCAGAATTGCCAATACAATACGTCATTTGGTTTCTTTCCTGCTGTTTCTATGGGAGTTGATTGTGGATCCAAGTAAAAGGAAATCATTGACTTCTTCAATACTTTTTTCCATTTATCATGGGGTTGCTTATTGGTCCAGTTGTGAGGAATTTTCTTCTTTTTATGTTGAGGTGTAATCCATACTGAAGGCTGTAGTTTTTGATCTTCATCAGTAAGTGCTTCAAGTTCTCTTCACTTTCAGCAAGGAAGGCTGTGTCATCTGTGTATCCCAGGCTGTTGAGAAGTCTTCCTCCAATCCTGATGCCTCGTTCTTCTTCCTGCATCTAGTCCAGCTTCTCAGATTAGTTGCTTAGCATTCAGATTGAATATGTATGGTGAAAAACACTACCCCGAGGCACACATTTCCTGATTTTAAATCATGCTATATTCCTTTGTTCTCTTTGAATAACTGCCTCTTGGTCTATGTACAGGTTCTGCACAACCACAATTAAGTGTTTCAGAAGTCCCATTCTTCACAATGTTAACCCACAATTTGTTATGATGCACACAGCCAAATGCCTTTGCATAGTCATTAAAACATAGGTAAACACCTCTCTGGTATTTTCTGCTTTCAGCCAAGAATCATCTGACACCAACAATGATAGCCTTCATTCCATGTCCTCTTCTGAATCCCACTTGAATTTCTGGCAGTTGCCTGTCCATGTACCACTGCATCTCAGCTTTTGAATTTTCTTCAGCAAAATTTTACTTGTGTGTGATATCAATGATACTGTTTGATAATTTCTGAGTTATGTTGGATCACATTTCTTTGGAATGGGCACAAATATGGATGTCTTCCAGTTACTTGGCCAAGTAGCTGTCTTCTAAATTCCTTGGCATAGAGAAGTGAGCGCTTCCAGTGTTGCTTCTGTTCTTTGAAACATCTCGATAGGAATTTTGTCAATTCCTTGTCTTTTGCCAATGCCTTTAGTACAGCTTGGACTTTTTCCTTTAGTACTATTTGTTCTTCATCATATGCTACCTCCTGAAATGGTTGAATGTCCACCAAATCCTTTTGATATGGTGACTTTGTGTATTCCTTCTATCTTTGTTTGGTGCTTCCTGCATCATTCAATTTTTTGCCCATAAAATCCTTCCATACTGGAACTCGAACCTAAGTTCTTTCAGCTTAAGAAATGCTGAGCGTGTTCTTTCCTTTTGTTTTTCCAACTCCAGGTCATTGAACATATCATTATAACAATTTGTCTTCTTGAGCTGCTCTTTGGAATTTTCTGTTCAACTCTTTTACTTCATTATTTTTTCCTTTTGCTTTAGCTACTTTATGTTCTAGAGCAAGTTTTAGAGTCTCTTCTGACATTGATTTTCGTCTTTTCTTTCTTTTCCATCTTTTTAATAACTTTTTGCTTTCTTCTTGTAAGATGTCATTGATGTCATCCCACAACTCATCTGGTCTTCAGTTATTACTGTTCAATGCATCTAATCTATTCTTCAAACGGTCTCTAAATTCAGGTGGGATATACTCAAGGTCATACTGGCTCTCATGGAGTTCTAATATTCTTCGGCTTCAACTTGAACCTGCATATGAGCAATTGATGGTCTGTTCTGCAGCGAGCCCCTGGCCTTGTTCTGGTTGATGATATTGAGCTTCTTTATCCTCTTTCCACAGATATAGTTGATTTGATTCCTGTGTATTCCATTCAGTGAGGTCCACATGTACAGTCGTGGTTTGTGTTGTTGAAAAAAGGTATTTGCAATGAATAAATCTTTGGTCTTGCAAAATTCTATCATGTGATCTGTGGCATCATTTCTGTCACCAAGCCCACGTTCTCCAACTTCTTTATTTCCAACTTTCGCATTCCAAATGTCAGTAATTGTCAATGCATCTTGATTGCATATTTGATCAACTTCAGACTGCAGAAGTTGTTAAAAATCTTCAGTTTCTTCATCTTTGGCTTTAGCGTTTGGTGTGTAAATTTGGATAATGGTGGTATTAAATGGTCTTCCTTGTAGGTATATGGATATTATCCTATCACTGACAGCATTGGACTTCACGAAAGGTCTTGAAATGTTCTTTTTGAGGATGAATGCAACACCATTCCCCTTCAAGTTATCATTCCCAGCATAATAGACAGTATGTCTGATTCAAAATGACCAGTACTATTTCATTTCAGCTTACTAATGCCTAGGATATCAATGTTTATGCATTCCAGTTCATTTTTGGCTACTTTCAATTTTCCTTGATTCATATTTTGTACCATCGATGTTCTGATTACTAACAGATATTTGTAGCTGTTCCTTCTCATTTTGAGTCATACCGCATCATAAAATGAAGGCCCTGAAAGCTTTACTCTATCTATATCATAAGGTCAACTCTAATTTGAGGAGGCAGCTCTTCCTCAGTCATATCTTGAGTGCCTACCAACCTGAAGGGCTCATTTTCTGGCACTATAACAGGCAATGTTCTGCTGTTATTCATAATGTTTTCAATGCCAATTTTTTCAGAAGTAGACCACCATGTCCTTCTTTCTAGTCTGTCAGTCTGGAAGCTTTACTGAAATCTGTCCAGCATGTTGACCCTGCTGGTCTTTGAAATATCAATAGTATAGCTTCCAGCATCACAGCAACATGCAAGCTACCACAGTACAACAAACTGACAGAGAAGTCGTCGTTCCCAGTAACATACATACATAAAATAATGGAGGTATGATCAAAATATAGCAGAAATATTTGGAAGAGAGTTAAGAGTTAACTGGGGGTTTGAAAAGATGAAGGCTTCACAGATATCTTTCTTAAGAAATCGTAGCAGTAAACAGAAAACAAAAAATGCTGGTGAGGTTGTGGGGAGATCG
The DNA here is from genome assembly GCF_030014295.1 of Loxodonta africana. NCBI lineage: Eukaryota > Metazoa > Chordata > Mammalia > Proboscidea > Elephantidae > Loxodonta > Loxodonta africana. The sequence goes on from NC_087345.1 coordinate 48,766,604, forward strand.
TAACTTTTGTACAAACTGCTGGTGGGATTGTAAACTGTTACAACAACTATGGGAAACAGTATGGCACTTCCTCAAAAAGCTAGAAATAGAAATACCATGTGATCTAGCAATGCCACTCCTGTGTATATACTCTAGAGATATAAGAGAAGTGACACAAATAGACATATGCACACCCATATTCGCTGCAGCATTATTCGCAATAGCAAAAAGGTGGAAACAACCTAAGTGTCTATCAACAGGTGAACTGATAAACAAAATGTGGTATATACATACAATGGAATATTATGTAGCAATAAAGAAAAACAATGAGTCTATGACGCATCTTATAACATGGGTGAATCTGGAAGACATTATGCTGAGTGAAATAAGTCAACCTCAAAAGAACAAATATTGTATGAAACCACTGTTATAGAAAGTCAGGAAAGGTTTACACACAGAAAGCAATGTTCTTTGATGGTTACCAGAGATGAGAGGGGGAGAGAGGAGAATCACTTACTAGACAGTCCAAGGAAAAATTGAACCTGTTGCCACGGAATTGATTCTGACTCATGGCAACCCTGTAGAACAGAGTAGAACTGCCTCATGGGGTTTCCAAGGAGCAGCTGGTGGATTTGAACTGCTGGCCTCTTGGTTATCAGTTGTAGGACTTAATCATTGAGCCACTAGATAGTAGACATGCATTAATTCTGGTGAAGGGAACGGAAATGCATAATATGGAGGAAGTCAGCACAACGTGACCAAGGTAAATGTAGACACTGAGAGGTACACAAGAATAAAGGACAACTATGGTAAATGCTATAACATATACAATTCTGCAACAACAGTAATAACAACCAAAAACGTGTGGTTACATAGGTAGATACGTATTCTTTATAGGTGTGGAAGAGTGTGTGGGAGTACATGTATATGGATATACAGGTATAGTTGTGAGCATTTTTATATACATATTTATATGTGCTGCATATATATTCATATCTATCGTTTATCTACATATATATATATATATAATAGAACACATAGTAGGCATAATTATGGAAACTTCTTAGACATATCCAAACACCTCATGGGGCTGAGTTACTGGTTTTGATGGCTAAGGACTATAGTCTGGGGGACATCTAGGTCAACTGGCATAACATGGTTATAAAGATAGTGTTCTACATCCTAGTTTGGTGAGTGGCATCTGGACATCTAGGCCAATTGGTATAACACTGTTCATAAAGGTAGTGTTCTGCATCCTAGTTTGGTGAGTGGCATCTGGGATCTTAAAACTTTGTGAGTAGCTAAGATACAACTATTGGTCTCTTTCTGTCTTTAACAAAGGAGAGTAAAAGAAGCCAAAGACTCAAGGAGGCAATTAGTGCACAGGACTAATGGCTCATGCAAACCACAGCCTCCTGTAGCCTGAGATCAGAAGAATAAGAAATAAGATGGTGCCTGGCTAGCACTACCGACCGCTCTGACCAGGGACACAATAGAAGGTCCCAGTTAGAATGAGAGAAAATTTTAGAACCTAACTCAAACTCATAAAAAAGACCAGACTTACTGGACTGATAGAGACTGGAGGAACCTCCAAGATTATTGCCTTAAGACACCCTTTTAATCTGGAACCGATGCCAATTTTGGAGGTCACCTTTCAGTCAAATAATAGATTGGCCTACAAAGTAAACAATAACACCTGTGAGCAATGTGCTTCTTAGAACAATCAACTATACAAGACCAAAGGGCAACATTTGCCGAAAAGCAAACATGAGAAGGCAAGGAGGGGGTGGGAAATTGGACAGATGGAAATGGGAAAGGCAGGGTGGAAACGGAGAGAGTGCTGACACATTGCAGGGACAACAACCAAAGTCGTGAAATAATTTGTATATGAATTATTAAATGAGAAATTAATTTGCTGTGTAAACTTTCACCTGTCTTTGATAGGCTCTGTCAAGTCCATTCTGACTCATAACAAACCTATGTACAACAGAATGAAACATTGCCTAGTCTCATGCCATCACCACAGTCTTGTTACGCATAAGCCCATTTTTGCATCCACTGGTTCAGTCTGTCTTGTTGAGGGTCTTCCTCTCTTTCACTACCCTTCCAAGCATGATGTCCTTTTCCAGGGACTAATCCCTCCTGATAACATGTCTAAAACATGTGAGATGAAGTCTCGCCATCCTTGCTTCTAAGGAACATTATGGCTGCACTTCTTCCAAGACAGATTTGTTAGTTCTTCTGGCAGTCCATGGTATATTCAATATTCTTCACCAACACCATAATTCAAAGGCATTAATTCTTCAGTCTTCTTTTTTCTTTGCCCAGTTTTTGCATACATATGAGGTGATTGAAAATACCATGGCTTGGGTCAGGAGCACCTTACTCCTCAAAGTGATTTTAACCTAAAAGACAATAAAATGTTCAAAAAAAAAAAGGAATAGTAGCAGTGGATTTCAAAGAAAATGCCACAACTTGACACTTGAAAAAGAAAAAAAAAAAATCAGGGAACTGTGGCATATCATCACAAACAAGACAACAGAGTGATCTTGCCTGGTCATATAAACCAGTTCTTTGTTTTGACTGCCTTAATCAGTCAGGTCAGGAGGCAAAAAGAAGGAAACAAAGGCCTATTCTATGATATGGACAAAGCAATGACTGATATGGACAGTCACAGTTTTTTTTTGTGTGTAAAAAACAAGTATGCATATGTGTGCATGTTATACAAGAGAGGACATGGAGATACCCATAGGTGATAAAAGTGGCTGCATTAGTGTATTTAATGATTAAATTGCTCTCTTTACACGCAATGACCCCAAAAGAGAGAAAAGGAAGGCAAAAGGAGGAATAGAATAGTCATTTCTGATACGCTTATTAGTGTGAAGTAAATACAGACAGAAAAGACGCGTGGTCAGTGGTAGAGTGCTAGAAGAACAATGACAAAAAGAAAAGCAAGATTTGACAATCTTGCTTGATTTGACAAATGGGAGGAAAGAATTAAAGAAGGAAGGGAAGAAGGGAGACAAGGAGGGAAAAAGGGAGAGAGGAAGGGAACAAGGGAGGAAGGGAGGGAGAAAAAACATGCATAAAGGTCCCTGAAAGGAAATAGAAACTACAGAAGAAAGATGAAGGTGAAGCATCTGTACGTACTGTTTATGGGAGAGAGAAAGGACAGGCAAGCTTAGGCCCACAGGCAACATGGCTCATACACTAAAGGACTTTCTTTGATTTTGTGCATCCAGGAAAATTTTCAGTTTATACTTTTCTAATAAGTCTTTGGTGGTATTTTAAGCATCTTATGGTCCCTGTTGCATTGTCCACTAAAAACTGCACATGTAAATCTTGAATTAAGATAAATCAGACAAAGGACTTATTGAAAGCATTTGAAGGAAGTGATTTATTTTTATCTTAAGTTCCTGTTTTCTGTTGGCTTATGATGATAAACAATGAAAGATAACTATCATTTTAACAAGCTATTGGATACTGCTTACCAAGACTATTTCAGTGCCGTTGAACTGATTTTCTTATTACTCCTATTTGTTCAGCACTCTAATGCAGTATACCTACGTCCATAACTAAGCTTCAGAAACTTCCTATTTTTCATTATTTTTATGTAAAAATATATTTATATAATAGTTATTCAATTATAATACTTGTTATTTTCAAGGGCTATTTTATAATACTTGTTATTTTCAAGGGCTAGTTTATGTATTAGATAAACAAGGTGAAACATCAAGTTTTACACCTTTTGAAGAACTCTTCGACGGACAATATTTATGTGACTTTAGATGGCATTCAAAACACATGTATTAATTCATAGGTATCTCAGTTTTCTTCTTGCTTCAGATCTAGTAGGATTCATGTCAGCCACCTTACAGCCAATTAAGCAATTTCAGTGTGAAATACTAACTGCTCTCTTCCCTCTTAGTCCTATCTAAGATGTGCAAAGCTCATTTCCCTTAAAATGTAAAGAGAATTACTAAAAATAAAATATGGTTAAAAAATTTTTAATTTTTATCTACCTGCACCTTCAGGCTTTTGTCCATTTGGAAAAGTATTTGAAAACAATTTGTGTCAATGCATGTCATGTAGATAACTGGACTGTGGCAAGCACTCACCCGTAGGCGAAGTAGCTCAATTGTTGATATATCTGTGGTCCATCCATCCACTCAAGTGCCATGGAATGGGGCAAAGATGGTTACCCTCAAGTTTCCACATTTAAGCCACAAGGTACCCACTCTTTTCACATGGGGTATTTTCGAGCCATTTCTCCAGCTCATTGCTTAGCTACACTCTTTGCTACAAAGAGGGACATGGAGGACACTGGTCAGAGATCCAAGATATTCAAACGTTGCTTTACATGATCAAAAATGAGCTGAGCTGTACCCACTGATTTCATTATTTGTTAGTATCATCAATAATGGGCTAGTGTCCAATAAGCAAGCACAGGCCTGCTTGTGCTTACTTACTACTCTGTAGTGGCAAATTTCACATGGGTTTCACACATAAGTAAGCACAAATAAGCCTGTGCTTGCTTACCTTGCTTACTGGGTAATCTGTGCCTGTCAGGGATTATAAATTTGAAAAGAGGCTTTGATTCTGTAGGACGGTGCTATGGAGTTGGGAGAGAGACACATGTCAGCCATACCTGGAAGCAGAATCTTCAATGTGGTGAAAAAAATGTGAAATTGTTCACTACAGATGATCTGGTAGGCATGGTGCTTACCTTGCCTTTTGGGTAATCTGCCCTTGATCCAACATGCGCCCTACCGTAATTCTTAAAATGATCATAAAATAGTCATATACCTTCTTTTTAAGGAGCCCTGGTGGCACAATGGTTAAGTGCTGGGCTGCTAACCAAAAGGTTGGCAGTTAGAACTCACCAGCCATTCAGAGGGAGAAAGGTGTGGCAGTTTGCTTCTGTAAAGATTTCAGCCTTGGAAACCCTATGGGGCAGTTCTACCCTGTCCTATAGGGTCACTGCGAGCCGGAATCATCTCCCTGGCACACAACAACAATACCGTCTTCTTAAAATTAATAGTCGAAGTCCTAGATACCAATTAGTAATTTTGAAAGTACTTTGGCTGTATACTAAGTTGAACAAGTAAGTCAATAAATAGTAGATAATGGGAGCCAGTTTCTCACTGTTAGAAAAATAAGTTACAAATAAGCAGAGTGGGAATGCTAGACTTCAACTCTGTGGTGCTGGATTAGAGTCAGAGATATCAGTGTGAGCTCATGTTTATATATATGTATACATATATAACTATCACACAGAGAGATACAGAAATGAATGAAGATCAATGCATATGCATGGGTTAGTACGCAACCATATATTTTCTAGCTCTGTCCACCGAGAGATCCCAGAAGCAGTGATAACCTAGTAGCAAGGGGGACACCTGTGACTCCTTTGAGAAATGGCTAATTTTAAGATTGAGGCAAGAAAAATACAAGCATCTTGTAGTGCCTGAGAGTAAGAAACTGTTCCAAAAGAAAATGGAAGGGAGGCACAGGAACTAACTTGAAGGAACTCCCAATAGAAAAAGCTGAAACAATTTGGGCAATATGATAAATAATGATCATACTGAATTATAGCCCAAATAATAAAATAAATATATATGAGTCCGTACAGATATAAATGAATGAATGAATAAATAAATAAATGGGGAAAAAGGAACAAATCTTCTTTACCAAAAAAATCTAAACAATATATATAGAAGAAACGAAGGCAATGAAAATAACCATTGGAACATCATAGTAATAATTACTGCAGGCAAGATTCACTGATGAATACTGGAATAAGAACTTTAAGGAAAAACAGGATATTTACTCAACTTCAAACTATCTTCCTTGAATTACTTATTAATTACTGTCATGATTTTAACGTTGTACACAAATTCTTTGATACTCCTCCCTCCAGGAGATAAAGATTAATTCCGCTCCAAATAGAGTATGGAACAGGAAATAATAGTAACTTTACAGTGGAGAAAACAGATAATGCCAAACACTACCTTAATCAAGTGATCAAGGCTAATATCACCAGTGGTGAGTTGTGTTGATATCATGTACCCACTGATATAATGTGAATGGAATTTCACTTGTATGATATTCTTCCCCAAAAACTCATAAACCTAGTCTAACCATAAAAAAAAAGATAAAATGAATGCAAATTGAGTGACATTCTACAAAATACCTGAACAGTGCTCTTCAAAATGTTGAGATTATAAAAAACAAAGATAGACTGATACCGATCAGAAGAGACTAAGGAGACAGGATGATTAAATGCAATATGGTATCCTGGAAGAGATCCTGGAATCGAATTAGTTTAGTAGAGTTCTAATTAGTGGAAAACCTGATGAAATTTGAGTAAAATCTATGGTTTAGTTACTAGTTATTGTACCAATGTTAATGCTTTCATTTTCATAAGTGTACCACAGTTATATAAGATGTTAACATTACAGGAAGCTGGGGAAAGAGTATACAGGAACTCTCTGTACTATCTCTGCTAATCTTCTATCAACCTCAAATAATTTCAAAATAAAAAGTCTTAAAAAATGTTAAAGGTCTTACAGTAACCCACAAGTAATTTAGTGATCTGGTCTCCTGTTACCTGTCTGACCTCTCTCCCCTTCTCACAATGGGACAGCCCTGCCTCAGTGTGTTGCCATTATTATTGTCTCTGCCTGAAGGGTTCTCCTTCCCTATATCCACTTGGATTTCTCATGAAGCTCCTTCAGATTCTGACTCAGCGACCTCATGTGTGCTCCAGAGAGATTTCAAGGTTGTGATCTTTTGGAAGAAGATTGCCAGGCTTTACTTCCTAGGTGCCTCTGGATGGATTCAAACTGCTAACTTTTGGGTAGTAGTTGAGCGTTTAACTGTTTGCACTACCCAAGGACTCCACGGAATATTTAAGAACAGCTTTTACTTCAAATGAATGCTAGTCATTAACACATGAAAGATATGTTCAAAATGGCCTTAGTGCCCTCTTACTCTCTGCCTCTCTTTCACTCACATATTCTTAGCTCACACATGTCACATATATACAATCACACACACACACACATAGACATACTTCACATTGACATCTATTTTAAACAGCTGCTATTATAGTAAAATGATTAGGGTATTTACTTCAGAAAATTCTTCTCACACATATATATTCATTTAATAATGAAACTAGTTTTTTCATAGCTACATGAGTTTTTAAATAGCTAATGGTTGTTAAATACCTAATGGCAAAATAATGAATGATGCAGGAAGCATTAAAAGAAGATGGAAGGAATACACAGAGTCACTGTACCAAAGAGAATTGGTCAACATTCAACCATTTCAGGAGGTAGCATATGATCAAGAACCAACGGTATGGAAAGTCCAAGCTGAACTGAAGGCATTGACAGAAAACAAGGATCCAGGAATTTACAGAATATCAGCCGAGATATTTCAACAAATGACGCGGTGCTGGAGATGCTCATTTGTCTATGCCATGAAATTTAAAAGACAGCTACCTAGCCAACCAATGGGAAGAGATCCATATTTATGCCTATTCCAAAGAAGGGTGATAATCAAAACGCAGAAATTATCAAACAATATCAGTAATATGACACACAAGTAAAATTTTGCCGAAGAAAATTATAAAAATGGTTGCAGCCGTACACCAACAGGGAAGTTCCAGAAATTCAAGCTGGATTCAAAAGAGAACTTGGAATGAGGAATAACACAGCTAATGTCAGATGGATCCTGGCTAGAAGAAGGGAATACCAGAAAAATGTTCACCTGTGTTTTATTGACTATGCAAAGGCATTCTAATGTGTAGATCGTGTCAAATTATGAATAACACTGTGAAGAATGGGAATTCCAGAACACTCAATTGTGCTCATGAGGAACTTGTACATAGATAGACTAAGAGGCAGTCTTTGGAATAGAACAAGGGGATACTGCATGGCTTAAAATCTGGAAATTGTGTGTCAGGGTTATATCCTTTCACCATACTTATTCAATCTGTATGGTGAGCAAATAATCTGAGAAGCTGGACTATATGAAGAAGGACACAGTATCAGGATTGGAGGAAGGCTTATAAACAACCTGAGATATGCAGATGACACAACCTTGCTTGCTGAAAGTGAAGAGGACTTAAAGCACTTACTGATGAAGATCAAAGACTACAGCCTTCACTATGGATTGCACCTCAACATAAAGAAAACAAAAATCTTCACAATTGGACCAATAAGGAACACCATGAAAAATGGAGAATATACTGAAGTTGTCAAGGATCTCATTTTACTTGGATCCACAATCACTGACCATGGAAGTAGCAGTGAAGAAATCAAACCACATATTGCACTGGACAAATCTGTTCAAAAGACCTTTTTAAAGTGTTAAAGAGCAAATATGTCACTTTGAGGACTAAGGTGCTCCTGACCCAGGCCATGGTATTCTCAGTCGCCTCATAAGCATGCAACAACTGGGCAAAGAATAACGAAGACAGAAGAATTGATGCTTTTGAATTATGATGTGGGCAAAGAATATTGAATATACCATGGACTACCAGAAAAAAGAAGGAATCTGTCTTGGAAGAAGTATAGCCAGAGTGCTACTTGGAATCAAGGATAGCAAAACTTCGTCTCATGTACTTTGGACATGTTACCAGGTGGGACTAGTCCCTGGAGGAGGACGTCATGCTTAGCGAAATAAAGGGTCAGTGAAAAAGAGGAAGATCTCAATGAGATGGACAGACACAGCGGCTGCAACGATGGGCTCAAGCATATCAGCGATTATGAGGATGGCACAGGACTGGGTAGTGTTTCTTTCTGTTTCCACAGAGTCTTTATGAGTTGGAACTGACTGGATGGCACCTGCCACATAACACAGTGGTTATCTATATCTACTAATTCAAAATACAATCTAAAACGCTCTGGAAGATGCATACTTTTTTTTTCCTGCACTAAAAGTCAATTTAATGCAACTGAAATCAAATAAGACAAGCTTTCAAACTTGCATTTTGGTTATAGTTAAACTATAAACCCCAAGAGGGAAAGGTGTGTAAGTATATATTCGTATATCCACTTAGCACACTGCTTGACATAAAGAAGTTCAAATTTGATAAATAGGTATATTATCCATTAAAAACAGAAAAAAAGAAACCTTTGGCACCAAATCGATTTTAACTCATGGCAACCCCACATGTTACAGACTAGAACTGCTCCATAGGGTTTTCTTGGCTGTAATCTTTAAGAAAGCAGATTGCCAGGACTTTCCTCCACCATGCCTCTGAGTGGGTTTGAACTCCCGGCCTTCAAGTTAGTAGTCAGGGAGCAAACTGTGCCACCCAGGAACCTTATATGTCATTATGTGACATTTAATTTAAATTAACTCTATAAATATTTATTGAGCATTCCCCCTGTGACATTCATTGCATAATATATTGCTGCCAGTAGAAACTCACAGTAGAGTGAAGGAACACACATTGTTTTTTATACCACTGAGCTTGTAAAACCTACTACTGTATTTAATTAACATCATTATGCTGATTATCTCCTTAGAAATTCAGTATCTGGTTGTCAGTTGCCAGGAGGTGATAGCTTTCATTGATTGGGAGCTAACATCATTAACACCACAAATGGAGTTCTTTTACTTTTTTCTTTTTTCTTTCTTTCTATACTCCAACTTGCATGAAGTCCAGCTCCAGGATCACCCTCACCTCCAGGGCTCTCCTGTCACTGTCTGCAAACCTCTGTAATGAGGTGTCTGAGTCCATGTTAATCCTCAGAAGTTCTCAGTGTTTCAAAACCCCTCCGTTCCCTCCCCCTTGACAATCAAAAGTGAGAGCAGCATTTTGGAAAAGCAGCTCTGGAAGGCTGCCAGCTGCTGCCCTGGATATTAGTGAGGCTTGAGTTTCATTCAATTCATGTGGCCTTACTTTTCCTAACAACAAAAAAAAAAAAGTTAAATTTCGCAGTGATGGGGACATTGGTAACAAAGGCAATAGAAGAAAGAATTGAAGTTATTTAACAGGCATCAAAGCAGAAAAAGAAAATTCAGTGTTTAAGATTTGCTATTCTCTTCTTCTGAAAGCTAGATTACGTGTGTTTATGATGAATTGCACATTTACTCTTTTAAATTACTTCACAGTGAAAGAGTCTTTGCCAAAAAAAGAACCCTTGATACTTGGATTTTTTTTTTTTTTTTTTTTGCTACATCAGTTTCCTATCACATTAACTATCCATTTATTTTTTATCACTCATTCCTTCTGACATTGAGAGACAGAAATGCCAGAACACAAAAGCTTGATTCACATTAAAATAACCTGAAAAATGCCTGAGAACCCAGTGGTCCCTCCTGTGGCTGTGCCACAAAGAGGAACTCAGTATATACAGGAGAGTCCTTGATACCTTCACCACTTCTCCAGTCACTTGCACAGGGAGCTTATGCTATTCATGGTGCACCCTGGGCAATAAGACCTCAGAGTTAGGGAGCTGAATTAGAGGCGACTTAATGAAACTTGGAGCCCTGATTGCACAGTGGTTAAGCACTCAGCTGCTGCCCAAAAGGTCAGCAGTTCTAATCCACCAGCTGCTCCTTGGAAACACTACAGGACAGTCTACTCTGTCCTATAGGGTTGTTATGAGTCGGAATCAAGTTGACAGCAACTCGATTTTTTTGTTGTTGTTGCTTTTGTTTGATGCACCTTGGTTGTGCAGTGGTTAAGCACTTGGCTGCTAGCCCAAAGGTCATTGATTCAAGTCCACCTCCATGAGAGAAAGATGTGGTAGTATGGCTCCTATAAGGATTACAGCCTTGGAAACCCTATGGGACAGTTTTATTCTGTTATATAGGGTTGCTATGAGTCGAAATTGACTCAACAACAATGTGTTTGGGGTTTAATGCACCTTTGGCAGATGTTTTTGTAGTCGAAGCTAGGCAGCCAGTCTTCTGTGAGCCATAAGGCCATCTTCAATACTTATATTCAAGGTTCAAGGTTCAAAATACTGTTAAAGACTTGCGGGCAGCAGGTTTCTCTGTAACTTGTACCCAAACAGCCATGGAAATCAATATGGCCAGCACTTCAAAACATATGTTAAAAGCAAAAGGTTAGTTGAAGGTCAAGGGGGGGGGGTGACAATTTACCTCATGTCCTCTTGAAATGGTTTGCAGGCAAAAGCACCCTTATTTCAAGATTACCTAATTTTCTCTATCAATGGAATCGAAAGTAATAGTCCAAAGGAGATCTCTTCCTCTCCTAGGCAGGAAGCCTCCACACTATGCCACTCATGTATTCTTGCAATTGATTAAGATCCCCTTAGATGTGGGGAAGTTGTTTCTGATCCTCTTATCGCAGTGTAAAGTAAAACATGCTTGACTAGTTAATAAAAATGGAAGTTGGTAGTTACAAAGAGGAAGAGTTCACTTGAAAATCCAAAGATCCTTTGGTCACACCCAAGAAAGGCATACAAGCATATTTTAGAAATAGGGGGCTGAAGTCTCCCTGGAAATATTTTTCTAATTTACTATTAATCATTAATATAACTACGAAAAAGGGAACTCCATATTGAGATGCTTGGATTCAAATATAAGAAACAAAAAAAATGAATGTTTTCCAGGTTTAAGTTCCACAGTCTATGCATGCAATTGCCAAAGGCATCTGTAAAAGCAATTTTTTCATATGCACAGGGAACACTAAATGAATTCACTGTACTTCCTAAGTGATTAATATGTATGATTTTAACTTTCTCTTTCATAAATCACCATTCATTTCTCAAGTTTTTTCCCTTTTTAATAAAATCCATTTCAGACACTGCACAGGTAGCTGTTTCTCTACGGTTTTGCTGTAACAAAGAGAATCAGAGAACATTAGGCCTTCAGTGGACCAAAGCCATCAGCCAAGTTTGCCCCCTCATTGTACAGATGAGGAACCCAGACAGACAGAAATGAAGGTCATGGCAGAGTCACAACTGTGTCCCCAACAATGCTTCCTCCACAGAGGCCATTTACATATACCACAATGGTTACAAGTATGACGGTGGATTTAGGTTGCTGGAGTTTGAGTCCTGGCTCTACCACTGACAAGTCATGTGACATTGAATAAATTATTTAATCTCTCTAAGCCTCAGTTACATCATCAGTAAACTGGAGATAGTAATAGTAGCTGCCTCACAGAGTGGTTTTGAATATTAAATGAGATAATGCAGGATAAAATTTTGCTTCATCAACATATTATATTAACATTATTAATATCTCAACCATTATTAATAATCTCACTCGTATTTGGGCTGTGAGGGCTGGAACCAACATTTCCTCCTGGGCAAGCTTGCTTGAAAGAGATCAAACAACAACCTCAGCAAATTCTTATTTTCTATCTTTAAGAGCCCCTTAACAGAGTGACTGATATCAATAAATGTCAATTGTTATTAATATCAATCTGCATTATCTTATTCAATAAGACATTGCATAAAGAGTACAGATATTTTTAAAGAGAGTTTTTTTTTTAGTGTGTGTGAAAAAATTATCCAAGAAATTCAAATCCAATCATATACATTAAAGAACATTAAACATGTAATATTTAATTATTAGAGCTTTTAGAAATTTAATTTCTGAAAATCAAACTATTTTCATTTTCAGCAGGAGGGAGATCTTCTGTTGACACTTTTTTTTTTTTTTAATAAGGGGACTCACCAACTTATATCTAGCACTTGCTGTATCACTCTGAATGTATTTTCTTAAAGCACTCCTCTCTGTGGTTGAAAAGTTCACAAGAGGCCCCATTCCTTTCTCAAGCCTCACATAAATGGATCTGTTTCAGAATGTTGCTAAGCACTTAGGAAGAGTTTGCAATGTGGTTCGTTTTAGGGCCAGGAAATTCTTCTTGGTGTTACCCTGACCTCAAGTGGTCTATTTCCTAATGCTTTTAGCAGTGAAAAACATCATATTATATTCAAACCTATTTTATTATTTATACAGTTTACAAACTGTATAGAAAAAATACATCTAAGATTAAATGGTCAGAGCTTTTCATCAAAGTCTAAAACAGAATTGTTTAGAAGACCAATTTGCCCTTAGAGTTCATTCTAGGCCATTTTTGGTTCTCCTCTCCCCTCCTCCCCACATAGCCAAAAACTTCATGTTCTTTTTGCCCTGGACTTCACATTTGCTGTTTTTCCTTACTTTGGTAGTTTCACATAAGGCATACCTTTATTTTCCCATAGTAAAATCTGTGCCTATTCCCTCAAAACCTTGGGCATAGTAGATAAATTTCCCGAGTCTCAGTTTCTTCCACAGTAAAAAAAGTGATAACACCACTTTCCTGCAGGGATATTCCAACATCCATCCAAACTGGGGCATTGTAATAGTATATAATGTTCATGAATGCAGGCTCACAGTTCAGACAGACTTTCAAAACCCATTTCAGCTACTTATTATACCATTTGGTGAGTCACTTAAGTTTTCCCAGACTTAGTTTTGTCATCTATAAAATGTATATAATAGTGATATGAACTTCCACAGGTTACTGAAAGAATTAATGAAATGATACAAGTAAATAACTTAGCATAATGTATAGCAGAGTGAGTGTTCAAAAATATTAGCTATTGTTATTATCATTGTGAAAAGCAACCAACACTGTACTTGGCATATGTGGTTGAATAAATAGTCTCCCAGTGCCATCGAGTCAATTAAATAGTAGCTGTTATTATTATTATTGAATATTAGTGTTATGATATATAAAAATAATAGAAATAAATCTATACTCACTTCTAGGTTAGTGGTACTAACAACTTAAGGCCATCTTTCAGAGGCAACACATCATACATTAACCCTTCTCATTCAAATGACGGGGGCTAATGTATGATTTGGAAGGTAGATAGGTGGTTCAGGGTCCTTAAATCGTAGCACACAGGTGGCTGTGTACTCTGATCACACATTGGATTTGCTCTGACTGTTGCCCATGTGGGCTTCAGCCACCCTATATGTGCTTTTTGTTACTGAGAATTGTATTTTCCTTTGAAGTTCTTGTTTCAAAACCCAATGATACTAAAATTCAGCAATTCGAATTACATGTAACTGCTTTAGGATTTTTCCTAGATCTTTATGGGTTACCTATTTCTGTGTCAAATACAAACTTAATATTACATTCCAAAAAAAAAAAAAAAAAACCTGTTGCCCTCTAGTCGATTACGGCTCATAGTAACCCTATAGGACAGAGTAGAACTGCCCCATAGGGTTTCCAACGATCAGCTGGTGGATTTGAACTGCTGACCTTGTGGTTAACACTTAGCACCACTAAAAGGGCACCTATATTACATTACATATAGCAAAAGCATTAAGTTTGGAAACTTTTTGAAGCTCTCATCCAAAACTGATGAACATGACCCAAAATAAAGCTAAGTCTATTGGGCAAATTGTTGTTGTTGTTGTTGTTAGGTGCCATGGAGTTGGTTCCAACTCATAGCGACCCTGTGTAACCCCATTTCTGAGTCAGGCATTCCAAAGAATCTGTTTTTAACAATGAAAATGTGTTTGATATGGTCATTTACCCTGTGGAGAGCATCAAAATCTATAATCAGTATTTCCCAAATTAGGAGTTACCTGACAAAAATAGTCTGCGGTTAATTAGGTTAGAAAAAAATCCCTGGAGAGATTCACTTGTGTGCACTAATGTATTAAAGTTTCTGAAAATTTCTGAAATCCATTTAAACTTGTTTTACCTAGTTTTTTTTCAAACTTATAATTTGTTTGCTTCTGAAGAACATCTGTTATCAGCCTGAGAAATCAGTGTTTCTTGAAACTTAATGTGGTGAACAGTGTTAATCTAGACGACTAAGGTAGAAAAAGGATTATTTATTTCCTTAAAATAGGTAAACGAGCAAGATTTAGCATCTCAGCTGTCACATTCAGCCTCTGGAAAGGAAAAGGAACCCAATCTTTTGCTACAATCTTCGTAAGTTGCACACTTAATAGCCTACAAGTGAACTTTGCATACCTTTGTCTCTGGGTTTAAGGGAAGCTAAGGCTTGCCAGGCATTACTTGAAAATAATTTATATAGTTTCACTAAATTTTAAGTGAAGAACTTCAAAGCTAAATATACTAAAAGAAAAAAAAACTTTCTAATACCTCTTAGTAATAGAGCTAATAGCAACCTAAAATGGTGTAGCATTCGAATTAAAGGTGTTTAACTGACTCATTTATAAACATTTAATAAATATTTATTGAAGATCAGGCATTAGGTATCTACGTGTTGGAAACATGCTGCTGGAAAAGATGCAATCTCTGTCCTTCAGGATGGTGGCAGAGATGGACGTAGCACATGAATAACAGATAAGTGCTGCGATGTGGTGGACATGGAAAACTATGGGAGCAAATCAGAGGAGCACGTGGCCCAATCTTAGGGGATAGGGTTTTAGAGACAGCTTCTTTAGGACATAAAGCTGTCAGATAAAATACAGTACGCCCAGATACATTTGAATTTCAGATAAAAAAAGAAATAATTCTTTTAGTATGTCCATGTCACATTTGTAACTTCATGTCCTGAATTTTTATTTGCTAAATCTGACAACCCTACTAGGACATGCTATTTAAGTTACAATCTGAAGGAAAAGTAAGAAGTAGCCAGATGAAGAAAGAGGAAAGATTAATAGAAACAGATGGACCCACACACACAAAGATACAGGGTTGAGTGCAAGCACAGTGCCTGCAGAGAAGTGCAAGCAGTTCAGGACGGCAGAAATAGACGGATGGATGGAGGGATGAGTGGTAAACATCTTTTGAAGTATCTGCTTCATTTAATGGTAATGGGAAGCTCTGAGATGAGGTTGGGTTTAGTGATATCAGCTTTGGGCTTTAGAAAGAGCAATCTGGACTAGAGCCAGGCTGGAAGCAAGAAGCTCATTTAGAGAGTATTGTTAGTAAACTTGGTGAAGGATGATGGTGGCTTGAATTAATATAGTGGCAATGAGGATGGAGAGATATCAATGACTTTGAAAAATATTTACGAATTGGTGTAATGGTTGAGAGTTCAGACCTTGAAGTTCAATTGCTCTGTCATTTATCATCTGTGTGATAAATGTAGCATAGGAGTTAAGAATAAAGATTTTTTTCAGTTTCATTTATATAATTAAATCCTCCCCTCTGAGCTCAGCTTCCTCATTAGGTAAATGGTCTAATAATAACATCAGAGAGTCATAGTATTAAATGTGTTGAAAGTGCATGAAACTTAGAGGTGATAGGCTATAAAGGGAACAGAGGGGAGTAAAGAACGACACTTGGGTTTCTGTTTGGAAAACTGGAAAAAAGGGGGAATAAAGAATAAGGAAGCACTTATTAATGAAGATCAAAGACACAGCCTTCAGTATGAATTACACCTCAATATAAAGAAAACAAAAATCCTCGCAATTGGACCAATAAGCAACAGTTTGATAAACGGAGAAAAGATTGAAGTTGTAAAGGATTTCATTTTACTTGGATCCATAATCAATGCCCATGGAAGCAGCAGTCAAGAAATCAAAAGACAGATTGCATTGAGCAAATCTGCTGCGAAAGACCTTTTTAAAGTGTTGAAAAGCAAAGATGTCACCCTGAGGACTAAGGTGTGCCTGGCCCAAACCATGGTGTTTTCAATCGTCTCATATGCATGCAAAAGCTGGGAGATGAATAAGAAAGACAAAAGAAAAATTAATGTCTTTGAATTGTGGTGTTGGCGAAGAATATTGAATATACTGTGGACTGCCAAAAGAGTGAACAAATATGTCTTGGAAGAATTACAGCCAGAATGGTCCTCAGAAGCAAGGATGGCAAGACTACCTCTCACACTTTGGATATGTTATCAGGAGGAATCAGTTGCTGGAGAAGGACATCAAGCTTGGTAGAGTACAGCGTCAGTGAAAAAGAGGAATAACCTCAATGAGATGAATTGACACAGTGGCTGCAACAATGGGCTCAAGCATAGCAACAAGTGTGACAGTGGCACAGGACTGGGCAATGTTTCGTTCTATTGTGCATAGGGTCACTATGAGTTGGAACCGACTCAATGGCACCTAAAAGCAACAACAGCAGGAGTAGACTGGAATATTTTTAATTGGAATTTTTTTTATTGTGGTAAAATACATATAACATAAAAATTGCTCATTAACCATTTTAATTGTACAATTCAGTGGCATTATATTTATAATCTTGCGCAACCAACAGCACTATTTATTTAAAAAACTTTTTAACCAGCCCACACAGAAATTCTCTACCTAGAAAAATAATCCCCCATTCCCTTTTCCCCTTCCAGCCCTTCTGGAATCCCTAATCTACTGTCTGTCTCTATGCATTTGACTATTCTAGATATTTCATATAAGTGGGACTATATTATATTGGAAACCCTGGTGGCATAGCGGTTAAGTGTTACGGCTGCTAACCAACAGGTTGGCAGTTCGAATCTGCCACGTGCTCCTTGGAAACTTCATGGGGCAGTTCTACCCTGTCCTACAGGGTCGCTATGAGTCGGAATCGATTCGACCGCACTGGGTTTGGTTTTGATTTTGGTGTATATAACAGTAGACCTTTTTGTCTCGCTTATTTCACTTAGCAAGATAGCTCAGGACCAGGCAATGTTTCGTTCTTTTAGACATCAAGTTGCCATGAGTTGAAACTGACTCAACAGCAACAGATTAAAAAAGCAACAATGATATTTTTAAGGCTCATCTAATGGGTAGCATGTATCAGAACTATTTTCTTTTGTTGTTGTTGCTATTATTGTAGGTGGCATTGAGTCAATTCCAATTGATAGCAGCCCCATGTACAACAGAACAAAACATTGCCTTGTCATGTGCCATCTTTGATCTTCGTCAGTAAGTTCTTCAAGTCCTCTTGACTTTCAGCAAGCAGCTTTGTGTTATCTGCATATCACAGCTTGTTAATTAGTCTTCCTCCAATCCTGATGCTCCATTCTTTTTCATACAGTTCAGCTTCTCAGACTATTCATTCAACATACAGATTGAATAAGTATGGTGAAAGAATACAATTCTGATGCACACCTTTCCTGATTTTAATCCTGCCCCAACCCGCATTGTCATTGAGTTGATTCTGACTGACAGCAACCCTATAGGACAGAGTAGGACTGCCCCATAGGGTTTCTGAGGAGTGACTGGTGGATTGGAACTGCCAATCTTTTGGTTAGCAGCTGTAGCTTTTAGCCACTGTGCCACCAAGGCTTCATAGGCTCTGCCTGGTCACAATTAAATGTTCTGTAATTCCCATTCTTTGCAATGTTATCCACAATTTGTTATGATCCACACAATGCAATGCCTTTGTGTAGTCAATAAAATACAGGTAAACATCTCCCTCATACTCTCTGCTTTCAGCCAAAATCCATCTGATATCAGCAATGATATCCCTCTTTCCATGATCTCTTCTGAATCCAGCTGGAACTTCTGCCAAAGATTTTTGAATTATCTTCAGCAAAATTTTACTTGTATGTGATATTAATAATATTGTTCGATAATTTCCACATTCTATTGTATTACCTTTCTTTGAAATGGGCACAAATATGGATCTCTTTCGGCCAGTTAGCCAGGTAGCTGTCTTCCAAATTTCTTGCATAGACAAATGAGCTCTTCCAGCTCTGTCTGTTGAAATATTTCAGTTGGTATTGCATCAGTTCCTGCAGCCTTGTTTTTCACCATTTCTTCAATACAGTTTGGGCTACTTCTTTCAATACCATCAATTCTTGATCATATGCTACCTCCTAAAATCATCTAATGTTGACCAATTATTTTTGGTACAGTGACTCTGTGTATTCCTTCCTTCTTCTTTTGATGCTTCCTGCATCGTTCAGTATTTTCCCCACAGAATCCTTCAATACTGCAACTCGAGGCTTGAATTTTTTCTTCAGTTCTTTCAGCTTGAGAAATGCCAAGCGTGTTCTTTTTTGGTTTTCTAACTCTAGGCCTTTGCACATTTCGTTACAATACTTCACTTTGTCTTCTCAAGCTGCCCTTTTAAATCTTCTGTTCACCTCTTTTCATCATTTCTTCCATTCACTTTAGCTACTCTATATTCAAGAGCAAGTTTCACGGTCTCTTTTACATCAATTTTGGTCTTTTCTTTCTTTCCTGAGTTTTTTTAATGACCTTTTGCTTTCTTCATGTTTGATGTCCTTGATGTCATCCCACAACTCTGGTCTTCCTTCATTAGTGTTCAATGTGTCAAATTTATTCTTGAGATAGTTTCTAGATTCAGGTGGGGTATACGTAAGGTGGTACTTTAGCTCTAGCAGACTTGCTCTAATTTTCTTCAGCTCCAAATTGAACTTACATATGAGCAATTAATGGTCAGTCCTACAGTCAGTCCCTGGCTTTGTTCTTACTGATGATACTGAGCTTCTCCATCCTCTCTTTCTGCAAATGTAGTCAATTTGATTCATGTGTATTCCACCTGGTCAGGTCCAGGTATATTGTTGCCCTTTATGTTGTTGAAAAAAGGTATTTGCAATGAAGAAGTCATTGGTCTTGTGAAATTCTATCATGAGATCTCCAGTGTGGCTTCTTTCACCAAAGCCCAATTTTCCAACAACTGATCCTTTTTCTTTGTTTCTACTTCAAATTCCAATCACCAATAATTATCAATGCATCTTGATTGCATGTTTTACCAATTTCAGACTGCTGAAGTTGGTAAAAATCTTCAATTTCTTCATCCTTGGCTTTAGTTGTTGGTGCATAAATTTGAATAATAGTCATATAAACTGGTCTTCCTTGTACGTATATGTATATTATCCTATCACTGACAGCATTGTACTTAGGATAGATCTTGGAATTTCTTTTTTTGATGATGAACGCAATGCCATTTTTCTTCAATTTCTCATCCTGGCATAGTAGACCATATGACTGTCTGATTTAAAAATGGCCAATACCAGTCCATTTCAGCTGACTAATGCATAGAGTATCAATCTTTATGCATTCCATTTCATTTTATTGACTTCCAATTTTCCTAGATTCATACTTTGTACATTCCACATTCCAATTATTAATGGGTGTTTGCAGCTGTTTCTTCTTATTTTGAGTCGTGCCACATTAGCAAATGAAGGTCATGAAAGCTTTACTTTATCCACATCAGTAAGGTCGACTCTACTTTGAGGAGGCAGCTCTTCTCCAGTCTTATTCTGTGTGCCTGCCCACCTGAGGGGCTCATCTTCTGGCACTATATCAGGCAACGTTTGACTGCTATTCATAAGTTTTCACTGGCCAATTTTTTTTAATAAGTAGATTGTCAGCACCTTCTTAGTCTGTCTTCATCTGTAAGCTCTGCTGATATCTGTCCACCATGGGTGACCCCGCTGGTATTTGAAATATTGGCGGCATATCTTCCTGGATCACAGCAACAGTCTGATACACTGACAGATGAGTGGTGGCTTTTTCTTTAGGGCTAAATGATATCCTATTGCATGTCTATACCACATTTTGTTTGTCCACTCATCTGTTGATGGACATTTAGGTTGTGTCCACCTTTTGGTTATTGTGAATTATGCTGCAATACCCATTGTACAAGTATTTGTTTGAGTCCCTGCTCTCACGTCTTTGGGGCATATATCTAGGAGATGAATTGCTGGGATATATGATAATTCTAGGTTTCACTTTTTGAGGAAGTGACAAACTATTTCCCACAGTTGCTGCAGTATTTTACATTCCCACCACCAATGAAAGAGGTGTGATTTTATGTTCACTTTTGAGCTCCCCTGTATCTGGTGTGCCTGTGAGCATAGCAGTAAACAATTATGTATAGAGAGCTCTCCCCCTTAGAAAGAAGATCTGGGGTGAGGTCAAAGATGTAGGCGTTGTAGTAAGGGCACTTACATAGGGTACTGAGAGTGAGAAAAGAAGAAAACAGAGTAGAGAACCCTGAGAATCACCAACATTATTAGTCTGCAGGGAAGATGGAGAAGGTAGTAGTATCAGATGGAGAAGACAGTAGTATCAGATGGAGAAGACAGTATCAGAAGTGCCTACTGATTCTCAGTTTTGATCAAGAACTGAAAAGTGGTCATTGGATTTAGACAGTTGATCTTGAAACGAAAAACAATTTCCATGGATTGGTGGGGCTCAAAGCCCAGTTGTAGCAGTTTGAATGGAAAGTGAAAAATTATGGATATTAAACAGAGATAAAACATATTAGTAGTTTGGGGACAAGACTGGAAGTAGTGAAGGGGCATGAGGATATTTTTTTTCAGCTTTTATTATTTTTCTTTTAACAAATGAGTTGGGGTAAATGGTTAAAAGAAGAACTTTAAGCATACCAAAAAAAAAAAAAAAACCTGTTGCCATTGAGTTGATTCTGATGCACAGTGACCTTATAGGACAGAGTAGAAGTACCTCATAGAGTTTCCAAAGAATACCTGGTGGATTCGAACCACAGTTAGCAGTTGTAGCTCTTAACCACTGCACCACTGGGGTTTCCAACTATACTATATTAAAAAAAAAAAAATGCTATAGATGCCACAAAAACTGTAAAGAGATAAGCAGAAATGCAATACAGAAAACACATTAGAATTAGAAAGAAAATACCTTCTTCACTAAGACAAACCTGAAGAAGAAAGACACCTACGAATACAGGTAATTGTGTAGCTGTAGTGTCAGTTGGATGACCTTTTTTTTTTTTTTTACATGTGATGAAGGTGTGGTGGTGGGTGATAAGGTAAGAGCTTTGGAAAGAATGAACAAGCTTGGAAATGTTTCTGGAAAATAGGAAGGAGGAATGATTATACAGAGCCATGAGGAGGGTCCCTTTTGGAACTGAAGACCTGCATTTTTAATGAAATTCTTACAGGGAAGAATCTAATCAGCATATGCACACTTTCATGGGTTTTTGTGTGTGTGTGTGTGTGATGTTGATGTTCATTAGTCAGGTGGAGGCAGTTGTGATTAAAAACAAACAAACAAAAACAGCAGCCATCTGAGGGTATTGGCCAGAGAGTAGAGGAAAGGATGGGCTGTGGTGTTTAGATTAGGTAGGAAAGGAAGTAAATAGGGAAGGGAGTGTTATAGAAAACAAGCAAAAGCCAAGGGGACTGGATGATTTGATGGGATCAGATAAGACGCACACTGAAAAAACTGTTAAAAATTTTGAGTGGTATACAGTTGGGTACAGCCAGAAAATGAAAAGTTGGCACTTCAGATTTCCAAGATGGCACAATTCTGGTTGATCAGAACTTCTAGGATGTTACCAGGGACCTAAATGCCTGAAGTAAGGGGGAGGCAAGAGTTACTGGACTTGATGCTGCAAGACATTGAACATGTTATAATCTGGTCATTCAAGTTTTTTTTTTGAAAAATATTTTCTAAATTGACTAGAATATAAAATATAGTTGAACAATATGAACAGTATATTTGTACTCTTAATGTCTGGCTCTAAGCAAAGCTCTGAACTGATGAATTTTATATATGACTTTCTCTCCTTTTTGTTAGTGTCCCCGATTACTGTTGCCTTGCCCTATTATCCCCCATAACAGACCTACACATCCCCTTCCCCTTCAGGACTCCATTGCTTTCCTCAGCATTACCCCCATGCTCCCAAAACTTCTCTGGTTCTCTGATTAGAATACATCAGTTTAAATACCTTAGAGCTTCAAGTCAGCTCTGTAAAAAATGTTGAATAGATGAATGAGTGACTTGTATTAGCGAATTGAGAAGGAGCAAAGCAGAGAGAGCATAGACTGTGGATCCAGTGCCTGGTCAAATCCTACACCTACTACTTACTAGCTGTGTGCCATTTGGAAAATTTATTAACCTTTCTGTGCTTCATTCTCTTATCTGAAAAGGGGAATAAGAAGACCCACTCACCTTGATATTTTGAGGATGACATTAAAAGAGTTAATATTTTAAAGCATCCAAGTGCCTGTCCCATATTAAGCACTGTTTAAGTGTTGATAAGTAAAATTAATGTTATGAATTTATGTTCTTCCCCCACATACAGCTGCTGGGACTTCTGGAAACATCTACTTTAACTATAAGAGATAACTCTGGTGGAGGAACTTCACATCAGCCAACGTAGTTAATAATTCTCTTGTCCCCCAAATCACATGTAATTACACATCTCTTACACCTGTGCAGCGCCATCTACTGGTTAAAAAAAAGAAGTAGATTTAGTGTTCCCTTCACTAATAATAAATTTTTAAAAGCTTCTGACTTTTTAAAAATGCACTGAGATTTCAGATCTTTACTAGCCTGATACCCTTTCCCCTTATTTTCTGTTTGTTTTTGCAAACATGAACTTAGCAACAAAAACAAGCACGAACAATTTTAAAAGAAGGAAGGTCTATAAATGCCTTTGTATTTACTAGATTTATTTGGGAGTTAAAACAATCCCTTTGAATCTGTATCTAGGTGTGCAAGTTGCTGAACAGTTTACAAATTCAGTCAGAAATATAAATGAAATAGCAAGAGCAAAGTATTGGAGATCTATGGTGGATGAGCAACTCAGTTTACTCAAGATGATGTCACTTGCTTCGATTGCACTGATCAGCTGAACATGGACACTAGGGAAAGTGAGGAATCTACTAATTTACAATACCTGTGTTATCTCACGGATTGGTAGTTGTTCTTTCCTTTAATGTCACACAAGACTTTAGACCTAAAGTATGGGCTTTAGCTAGATCTGTGCTCCAGGAAAGGTGAGAATATATAAAAAAGAGCAAGGGATCAATAAAGTGTGGGAGTAAGAAAACTGTAGAAGCAAGGTCATGAATTTGGAGATAATAATAAAAAAGAGGCTCATACAGCCAGTTGAAAGGGGAGCTATAAAACGTTAATCTTTTTCTTAGGTACCCTTGAATTGGGGTTTTCGCCCTTTTTATTAATGGGTTCTAACGCTTATCTCCTGTTTTGTATGATGCCATCAAACTACTTTTATGAATCTGCTTTACTGATCTCTTGACTAATTTGACTTGTTAATATGATAGTTGAAAATGCACACACACACACACATATGTTTGTTTCTTAGGTGTCATTGAAATTCTCTTTGCATGGAAAGAATTCAGTTGAGATGGTTGGTTTTTTATCCCACGTGTTTTGGATTCTTTTCAGGTAATCAGAATCAACAACTTTGAAATGTAGCTATAAGCATGTCTTAAAAAAAAAAAAATGCTTCTGTTAGAGGACGAGGATAAAGGCAATCTGCCCCAAAGGAGTTTGTTTCTTAATTGCTTTGGTCCACTTTACAAGGTCAAATCCATTCTCCTAATGACGAATCTCATCTGTTCTAGTAGAGAAAGAAATGTTTTCTTTCACTTCTACGTGTGGCAAGAGCTCATTCATCTCAGTAAATTCTGAGGAGAAATCTAGCCAACATCAGAGAGAGGAGTATTCAAAGGGCAACTGATGGCCAGGAAGATATATGGAATTCGCTTTCCTGAGACAGACATTCAAATGGTAACAAGTGATAGAAAACAGCTCTATATTTCAGCATGATGTGTGTTCGCTCCTGATGATTAAACCCCCTGTGAGCCATCTGCGTTTAATGGGTTAGAACTACTTTGTAGCTGCAGTTTTTTCCTACTACTGCTCTCTTATTTATTTGAGAGGAGACCGAACTCCACTTTTTAAAAGTTAAGCATGTAAGAAACCCTGCCAAGAGAATCAGAAAGAAAAGGCAAATTTATACCCTAGCGTTGTTTTAAGCATTTAGTAGTCTAAATAAGAAGTGTAGATAAATGTGTACAAGTAGACGTATAAGCGACCCTCTGTTTATCTCAGTTACATTATTTGCTTAAATTTCAGAGAATTAACCCAATTAGTTTATATAAGGGCTAATGCTGTCCCTCAGCTGAGCTATTAGGAACGTGCATAACCAATGCTAGATGGAGGTTCTTTTACTAATAAGTCAAACCTTAGGGACTGCAACTGGGAGAGGGCTATGTTCCCAGTTCATAGCCAACCAATGATTTCTGCAGATAAAAATCAGAAGCAAGTGTGGAAATTATTGTACCTCGAAGCAATATACACTCCTGCTGTTATTAATGCAATCAAGTTGGACTTCTGGTTTAAAACGCCAATGATGATAATGGCTTTCTGTATGTGTGCTGTCTTACCCAAAACATGTCACATTTTACTAACATCTCATTACTTTTCTCTGTCTTGGAGAAGTCGGCAGCCATAAGCACTCAATAATATTTGCTAAAGTGAATTGAACTCTGAGAACCAAGAGGTGAGGTGGCACTGATCATCAGTGTCACATCTGGGATTGGATCCGGATTCTGTTTTGCCAATGAGTTAGTGATCTCAGCCAATGGAAATAATATTGCATGAAGAATTTTAACTCTAAGAAATCATTGCACAACTATAAAAGTTAATCGGAGTCATATAACTAGGTGAGCCTCGCAAGTTCTCTCTTGCTATTTATTTTCCCTCTGACAAATTTCGGTGTCTTCCCTTTAAGTTACATTTAGCTGTATAGCTCTCTTCCTAGGCCATTATTTATTTATTTTTCTAATGTATTTCCTTGAATAATTTCTTCCTGTTTTTTTCTTTTCTTTTTTTTTCTTTGAACCAGAAAACATATCTACAATGAGAGGCCTCTTAGGGCTTTAAAAACATCAATCAATTTCACAGCTAGGAATAAAGGGATCTAGATAAGAAAGATCAATTCCTCCATTAAAGCTCTGTTTATAAAATTTAGGCAAGAGTTTTGTATAAAGCAAGACAAACTTTGATCACACTGAGGGAGATAAAGAGTTAAGTTAAAGGCTCAAAAACAACACCCAGTGGCTGCTGCTTTTTCTCTTGCTTTCATGGAGTAGGGAGTATTTTTCCTGTAGTGACCTCAGCATCTTTTCTTTTTCTTGGTCAGAGATCAAGGGGTACACCAGTATGAACCCTCTTCCCACTGAACTTTTCTATCAACTGTCTGCAGATGTGTAGTTTGAAGCTACACTTTTAATTTTTCTTTTTTTTTCTATTATATATTTATATATAGATCTTACTAAAGTATGCATGCTATTTTTTCACATTAGGAAAGTTTCAGTAAATCTCACCCTTTTGACTAGATTGAATATTCCTTGAGGATAAAGGTCATGGCTTGAAGTTTTCATTGCTTCCATGGCTAGTACAGCCCATTATAAGCTCAGCAAGTATTTATTGAATTTTTTCATAGTGGAAAACTTGAAAAAATTTATTGAATGAAATACAAGTTAGTTATTCTGTGTGAAACTGAGAATTTGGTTCTAATTATAACAGAGATAATAACAATAAAGGAAAAGAAATATTTGAAATTAGAGAAAAGTTTTTGGTATGATGTAAATAAATAAAACAAGGACCACAAATATTTTAATTTAGCATGACCATAGCTTTTCATAACTTATTTGGGTTTTCTTTTAGAGAAAAAGCAGTAAATTGTTGTCTTCCCATAAGTTCTTACTCATCATTTAAGTTCTGGCATAAATGTTACCTCTTTTCTGTAGCCTTCCATGATCTCTAAACCAGTGAATTTGAGCATTTTGCTTGGATCTCTTCAACTTCATATTGTAATTATTTGTTTGTTTTTTGTCTCCCCAAAGAACACATTAGAGTACTGGTACAAAGAAGTTTCTCAATAATTGTTTGATAAATTGAAGAAAAAACTGAATTTAAAGCTCAAAAATGAAAAAAGTGAAGGGAAAAAAATCTAAGTCACTTCTTTCATAAGACCATTTTCTAGAGTGAAAAATTACAACCTACTAAAAAAAAGCATTGCATTTTAATGCTTCACAAAAATACAATAAAAATATTTTTTCAAATGCATATTTTTTGTCTTTAAGGAAAGCTGATAGGATAAGTAAGCAAAGGGAAAGGCTTTGAACTTAGAAGATCCTTATATTCTCTAAGCATAAATTTCCTCATTCGTGAAATGGAGATGATAATAATAACCATTGTTACAAAATTATGAGACTCAAAGGAGAAATATATGTGAAAATACTGTTAAAGCTCTATGCAAGCTTTTCCATTATTGATGAGAAAACTCAGAGGAATTGGGTGACCTACAAAAAGTGGTAGAAGCAGGATGCCAAAGGCCATGCTCCTTCCATGATGATGCCTAAACCACTTCTCTTCCCAAATGCAAGTGCTCATCTGCTTTATCTGAGCTATTCAGGGATCTTCATTAAAATGCCTCACTCATTTGTTCGGCAAGGAATAAAACGGGTCTACCTGCTTTAAAGAGTCCTAAAACCTTATTTTCTGTTAGTGAGTGACAATCTAATAAATTATTATGTACCCTGTTTTACTTCTTTCATAAAAGACCATTTTCTAGAGTGAAAAATCATTTAATCTGAAAAAATAATTCTGATGCAGTTTTTTTTAGCCCCCTTTGTGTCTTGGACCTTTCTGGCAGTTTGGTGAAACTTGTGGGCCCTTTCTCAGATAATGTTTTTAAATGAATAAAGGAAAATTCGTGGTCTTATAAAGCAAATCCATTATATTGAAATACAGGTATTCAAATGTCTACAAAACTAACTTTAGGATATAGTAATATCCATGCATTTTTATGTAGATTAAGAAACAAGATTCAGCAATGGACCTAAAAACTACCCTCATTTAAATGCAGTGATAAACTTAAATTATAATTTATAACATAATTATTTCAGTATATCTACAGTAATTATCATCTGTGTAATGAATAAGGAGCCCTGGTGGCACCTGGCTGCTAAATGAAAGATCCAGGGTTCAAACCCACCAGGTGGTGGCTTGAATCCACCAGCAGCTCCTCAGGAGAAAGATGTGGCAGTCTGTCTACTTCCCTAAAGGTTTACAGTGAATATAATATGAAAATACCTTTTCTTCCTAATGATGACAAGGTCACCGCACTGTTAATACTACTGAGATTTGTTTAGGAATATAAAATAAATACATCTCATTCTAGAGGTTAGTAAAAATAAAGATCTACTGACTTTTCCTTCTCAGCTCTCAGAAACTCTACATTGTGCCAACAGACACAACCTTGCCTACCTTCTCACCCACAAGCTAAGAACCTACCTTGAGTAGTATAGGCGTACTTTTGAGCATTTGAATCTTTTCATGCTTCATGACTGAACTGTGTAAATAGCCTGTAGGGGTCTCCTTTTCCCTTCTACTCAAAACCAGTCATGTTTTGATAATGCCAGCAGTTTTTCTGGATTATCATTTAAGTCTTTAAAGTATATGGAAACGTAAATAGATAAAAGGAAATTTTACAAGTATACATAATGTGAAAATCTGTGAAAAAAAATTTAGTATGTAACGTCTCTTATTCTATAGTCAAAGACATGCAATAATAAAGTGCCATGATGAAATACTTGAGTCAAACAATTTGTTTGCCCCTTGGACTTAGAAAATGCATAGTGATATATAGAACTCTAAGGCTAAGACAACAAAGCAAGTTTTTCCATTTTATTCAGTAAAACTGGACAAATAGCCAGTCCCAGTCTTGAAGTCTTCTTTACCATTCTTATAACACATCAATAGGATAAAAGATGAGAATATGTTCATTTTAAAATCAGAGTTACTAAAATGAAAATTCTGTTTTAGCATTTACTATAACCTGTAATATTAATACTGCAATTAATTAGTTTTTAAGGCTTTTCAAGCCATAAATACTTAGTGCTAGACCTTCCGACTTTGTTTTCATTTGGATCATTAGTGACTGCCTGCCTTGTATAAAATATATAAAATGGGTCTTAGAGGCTAAGCACAAAATCCTGTTTAATATACAATTTTATTAAATAGATTCCCTTATGAAAAAGTTAGGCTTTATTCAATGTAAAATATTTATAGCTATGAGAAAATAATGTCGGCTGAAATTTTATATGTCTAATTTCTTAGAGATGGGATTTAGATGGTGGTGAAGTTTTAAATAACAAAGATACACCTTTATATCTTTATTCTAATCAGAGAGAGAAGTCAGTTTAACTGGGACTTTAAAGATAAGGCTATTTCTATATTTCTACTTAAATACTTGGCAGTATAAGTGATAATTATTTTTAATATATATTATACCTAATTTAATTATTATACACTGTACTATTTGAATTAAATATTTAAAGTCAAAATTCAGGGTCACAGGTAAATTTGAAAAATTAAATATTCAATCAGCTTTTGCAAACTGTAATTGGTGTTTTTAATTATTTCACTTAGGGCATTATTCAGTTACTAATAACACTAAAGCTACAACATTATATAAAAAACAGGGAGGTGACATATGAAATTATACTACGGAAGTCAAAGCAACACCCAGTATTTGAGATGTGAAAGATACAAAGATGAAACTACAACGTATCATCTTTGTAAGAATTCTATTCAGTGCAATGGTTTGTCCCTTCCTCTTCCCTTGGAGGTAAAAATCAACAGCAGCGATGAACAATGCAGCAGTACACACCCATAATTTGTACACACAATTTCATGAGTTTCCTCAAGGTTATGTAGGTTAAGTAACTCTGTTATTCTTTTGAGGTATGTTTGCATGACTGGGGCAAAGATGACAGTATCTTTTTCTACTTTCAGAAGAAGTTACTTAGGACGAAAAAAACTACTATTGAATATTCATAAAAAAGAAATAAATGATATACCTTCAAAAATCCACAATGTTCTGACTTTTCATTTTATGCTTAAGAAACCACAAACCTTACCTAATTCTCACATCAACGTATCTCTTATCATGAGCTCCAAACATAAACCACATTGCTCAGAAAAAGAGTTCAAGAATCATCTCTCAAACCATCTATGCAAGAAAAAAGTGTGGAAGGAGCAATTAGGGGATGAGCCAGTCATGGAGGCAAATATCCAAGTGGACAGAACTACTTAATGAAACAAAATTCCCAATAATCACTACCATCAGTAAGGCACCCAAATAAACGTAAATGAAATACCCCTTATTTTTTCTTTTAAGTATAGAAAGTCAGTGTTTTTCTGAGCAAGATGAATTATAGTACATCAAACTTAGTTTAACCTAAGTTCAGAAAGAGCAAGGAAACAAAAGTCAGGAAGTGCATTTTATGCACTTTTGACTTTGCTTTATCTTTTTTCAATCGGAAGTACATTTCATTATATTTTCATATATCAAATTTTCAGCAAATAAAAAAGAGAGATGGGATATTAACACATAACAAAGATATATTATTCCTGCAGCTCTTAATGTCATCATACAATGTGGGACGTGGGCAAGGGCGAAATCAGTATTACAGGTTTTTATGGATGTGCCTATAGAGAAAGATGGAGAACTCATGGAGAACGAGGACCATGGTTCCGTTATGTATTTATTTTACTACCCCAAATAGTACTTCACACACTGTAGGTGTTTTAAAGTGCTACTTCAATTATACTTATGTAAAACCTCAATTAAAAAGATGTTATTTGAATTGGGAGAAAAAAAACTGAATTCCAGAAGCTCCAACTCTCTGATACAATGAAGGAAAAAAATGAGAGTAGGAAAACTAAGAAATAAAATGAAGTTTAAAAGTGACTCTCTGAGTTTGGGCTCTCTTTATAAAATATATATGGTATTAGTCAAAAGACACTAAAATGTGAATTATTAGAAAATGAGTACTATTTGAGAAATTTTTGAAAAAGAAAATTGTACGTTTTAATTCCAATTTTTAATTCACGAATGCACACATATGAATATTTTAAAAGAAGTCGTTCTCTTTTAAAACATGAAGAATATTTAACAGCTGCCTAAACAATCCTGGAACAAAAGCCCCTGCATGTAAGCATAATTCTCGGGCCAAAGTTGAACAAGTTTTTCTTGGGAACAAAACTAAAAAAGAGAGAACACAGAAGCAATAAAGAACAAAGTTTATTATGAAGTCAGGGAATGTTTGTTCAGGACATCACTCATCTCCATCATCTGCTTGATTTAAAACTTTATTACAAAAGATGTCTAATTATTGTAAATATTCTCCCACTAGAAAGAGATGCTTACTGAATTTATGGACTTTTTTTCTGCAATTCAATTTTTTTAATTCATTTATTCTTGTCTTTTAGCCTTTAGGGCTTCCAGGCAAATGCCTAAAGGCTCCAAGGACCACAAGAAGATTCGGAGCGAGTACAAAGAGCAGATCCTGTCCTGATTTGAGCCATGGAAGTTGTCTTCATTTCAATTAATTTACTTTCCCTTTATGAATTTAAGAGTCTTTCAAGGAGGTTGACATTTCACTCATCTGAAAAAGCTTGGTATGTGACAGGGGAAAGGGAGGAGAAGTAAATCAAAGGGGTTAGCAATTTTCCAGATGCAAAGTATTTTTCTTGCCTTCTTTTCCACCAGAAATTTTAGAGAGTCTTCTGACATCTTAATCCCCTATGCGCAACCACAGTAGCAAAAAATGCTGAAAGTATAATATGTCAGGAAACAAACACAAATGTATGTGTGCACACACATGGCCACAGAATAAATACAAATTTAAATAAGCTGCTCTTTTAATTGATGAAGATTCTTCTTGTCTACTTATTAGGTGTTTGTGTGCACAGTTTAATCAACACAACTGTAGTTTAAAGACAACAGCAGGTTTTCTTTTTTGCTCGTTTTCAATATCTAGGTTTCTGAATTCATGCTGGCTTTTTTTGTGAGAAAGATGACGTATGAAAAACGCTCTTGTGACTTATATTTTTAAAATCACTGGAATATTTCAATTATTGCCTTGAGCCACGTGCTTTCAGCAAACTATGCCCAAAAATTTCATGCAAATGTTGGTCATTTTAGAAAAGTACTTTTTTTTTTTTTCCCCCACAGAGTGGAAATTCAGCGAAATATCTAGAGGTAAAAACATCTTGGCAGCTTGGAGATAAATTCTCAGCAAAGGGGATATGCCATGCCCACTGAATCTCCAAGCCAGAGAGAGGAGACATGGCAGTTAACTCCCCAAAACACCCAGCTTCAATATTTACCTGCCAGCTTTGGTATCTTGACATTTTTCCCAGCGCATTTCCTCCTTTATCAGGTATTATTTTACAAGGGATTTCTTGTTATACCAAACTAACATAAATCAATCTATAACAGAGAAATTTGTTTAATACATTTATTCTTTTAAGTTGCGTGATCATATTTCATCGACTCGTACAATAGGAAAAAAAAAAAACCTTAATACTAAAACAGAGTTTGTGGAGACTGGTGCACGGTAAACCTATTTAGTCTTTTCAGAGGTTCATTCTTAAATTTTAATGTTAAATAATAACAACTATTTATTTAAGCTGGTCTCACTGTATATCTTGACCTTTAGCAATTCCACACACAGCAGCTTATTGTGGTATCCTTTAAATATGAGAAACAAGAATGTTTTACTTTGCTTCAAACGAAAAATAAAAGGGTACTGTATGTTACATGGCCCATGAAATATTGGCGGTGTGCTCCTTGGCTTTCATTCGAAGGACTGCAATACTGGAAGACCTCCTTTCAAATTCTGGCTTTGTTTCAAATGCGTGTCCATTGGTTGCCCCGGTAAGAAGAGAGTCAGTGAAAAAATTGTTGAGGGGCACGTGGCTGAACTGGTTCTGGTGGTTTGAAAACCCTGTGTAACTGGAATCTGTCCGAGGCGAGTGAGAATAAGGTGTCATACAGGAGGAGGTGTCACGTGGTAACATGCATGAAGTAACCACAGAGCCACCACTTGCATTTCCTGCCCACAAATTGTTCTGAATCTGGAACACATAAAACAACAAACATTACATTTACATGTTCTCACTTTTGTTCTCTTACTTTGGCTAAATTGTATTTACTAAATTTTGTTAACGATTCAAATGTTTGCCCCTATTGGGTGGTCTGTAATTACTCTAAATACATAAAACAATGACTGAAAAATAGTTATTTGAAAGGTTCTTCCATTTTGTTATACTTTAATAGGTCACAAAAAAACCACATACTTGACCACATAAAATACTCTCAAAACATGTCAGTCTCTTCAGTATTCTTTTTACAGTCATGATTTTTTTTTTTTTTTAATGAATCTCTATTCAGTCATGATTCATGACCAATTCATGTGCTTAGAAAACTGGTTTAAAGTATGGTTTTAAGTTTAAAGGCAGTTTTCATCTTTCTAAACAAAATGACACAATTACTTTTTTTTTTTTTAAGTCCTGAAGTTGGAGGCTTGGTGTGGCAGTTTTTGTTGGAAGCCACTGCTGACATTAAGCTATTTGCTACATGAAGATATTTTTGATCAAACTCATTTTAGAAAATTTTTGCTTTCTTTTTTTTTTTTGGTCCTATAATTTTGAGTAAATAGATACTTGATTTTAACACATATATGTATACATGCAGATATAACAGATATATATATATATATATTTTTTCCAACTTTATTCTAAAACTGATTGTCTGGTGTGGTTGAAACAGAAGTGTGACATGTAAGACAAACTGAAAATTCTAAAGCATGGAGCATTATCAAATAATGGCAGTACACTAGGAAGATGTGCAAATATTTAGCAAAGAATGGCATATGAGTATAATTCAAGGAAAATATACAAAATTGAAAACTTTGGGCTATCATTTGTGATCAAGAAATTCATATTTCATATTTTTAAATCTCCACAGAAAAAAAATTAAAGTGATATTACCAACACACATTTATCTGAAGCTATTACCATGTAAAAGAAACACTAAATGGAATTTCCACAATATGAATTTTAAATAGAAAGCATTTTAGGCAAGCTATTTAAACAAGGAGAAGAAAAGAACAGTGATCACATGCATTACTGGGAAGGACAGGGAAAATCCTGACAAACAGCTAGAAAATAAAAAAGGAAAATGCTGCCCAGTACATAGCAAGGCAGAGATGAAGGCTTAGAAGATGAAATAAACACATTTTATGCCTTTTTGCTACATTATAACAGGTTTGAGGGCAAACACAACAACAATGAATGTGTTTGTATCAGGCTTTTCTTTGTAAGGCAGGGTAGTAAGAGAGGAAGACTCAAGAGGGGAACAATCAATGATTTCTTATATTTATTTTTATGTCAAGATTCTAGGCTACTGCACATAACCTTAGGTGTAGTCTTAAAATACCAAGCGTAAAGTATACTTGCCATGACAACTTATGTTCAGTTAATAGCAGAAAATATGCTAAACAATCTTCTAGAACAGTTACACTACCAGAGTAACTGGTAGAGGAGTTACTCTGTTACTTGAGAAAGGACCATTTAACCAGTTTCAAAACATAAGAGAAAAACCTGAACAGCTAATTTCATCCTTTAGGTAGGGCTTCACAGATTGACAAGATGCTCATTTCAGTGTTGTTTTTAAAACGGTTCTTTATATATTTATAAGCGGCCTTAAGTCTGTTAAATCTGTGATCTATACATAATAATTTGCATCTTTAAGTAATCCTTTATTAATCTTTAAATCTTCACTGGTTGTGTTTTAATTTTGGCTTATTCTACTATATGCATTACAGTTTAGACAAAAATAATGATCGGAGCCAGTGATGGCTAAGTTATGTATCTCAAACCAACCAGGGGCGCTGTTAACATCATTACTCTATCAGGCTAGCTCTTCTAACTTGATCTTGGTGATTCTCCCCTGACAGTCAATCAAATGTTGTGCTACACAGTAAAAACCAGTCACATGTCTGACAAAAGCACTTTCAGGAAATGAAAAGTGAACCTGACTGCTTATTTTTGAAAAATAAATTCCAGGTAAAATAGTGGTAAAGAAGAGTATTTGCATTTTCTGCTTGCTAAAGGATTTCTCAATTTATAAATGGTGTTGCTAGAATGTATTATTAAAATCATCTACTCATGTTCCAGATACATACAAATATATGTATTTTATTAAAATGCAGAAGATCTGTTTTCAAATAATAAATTCGTTCACTATAACATCAGGATAAAGAAATGAATTTTTCTTCTCTGTCAAGAAAAATCATCATTTTTAATAAATAGTAACTAGATCGTACATAAGCACATAGAGGCAAAAATGAATCTTGGACGTATATGCAGATAATGCGGGAAACAGAATTGTAAAGACACGTGGCCAAAAAAAGAAAACAAAGGCAATGGAGGTAATTCATGAATGTACATTAAGCAACAATTTCTCCCTAAAGGAATTAATATTAATCTAATTGCTAACCGAAAGAATTTCCTAGTTTCCATGACACAGAGAAATGCTTTTATTTTGATCAAAACTTATTTGGATATGATCAAGCAGAATAAATTTATTACTTTGAGTGAAAGAATTTCTAACATGTTGAAATGTTTCTGAACAGAACAGATTGGTAAAGCAAGTTAGTACAGCAGTATTAGGCTTGACAAGATAGCCAAATCTATTGAAGACTTCGCCATTTATTCCCACGGATAGAGATATACACTTCAGACAATTTTATTGATCTATCCTGTTTCCATGATGTATATCTGTGTCTCTATTCCCCTCTCCCTCTTTCTCCCTTCTTTTTTTCTTCTTCCGTTTTTAACATTCTGGCATATCTTTATTGGACTTTAGGGACATAGCTGGTTTTCTATGTCAAAAGTTTAGGTGCAAATCATTAAAAAAAAAAAAAAAATCCCCAGCGAATTGCAGTTTTACATCCTCTGAAGTACCCCCTCTGGATGTTTATGGTTCTGATGATGATCAAGATCATGTTCACGATAGATAACTGTTACTGGTTAATTACCACCATCAGGCATTGTATTAAATGTATTACTAATATACTTACTAATTTCAGTACACTAAACGGTGTGTGCTTTTACTATCCCCATTTTATAGAAGGCAAAACTATACAACAGAGAGTTTAAAAACTTTACCCAAGATTGCGTAACTCCAATACCAAAAACAAAGCAAATCCATTGCTGTCGAGTTGATTCCAGCTCATAGTGACCCTCTAGGATGAGAAGAACTGCCCCAGAGGGCTTCCAAGGCCATAATCTTTATGGAAGCATACTATCTTTCTACTGCAGACCAGCTAGTGGGTTTGAACCGCTGACCTTTCAGTTAGCAGGCAATCACTTAACCACTGCACCACCAGGGCTCCTTGTAACTCCAGTGAGGAGGGTTAGTTAAATCTGAATCCAGGAAACCTTTACAAGGGCTATAACAACATAAAACCCAGTTTTATGAGTCAAAATATCTTATTGTTCATAATCCTAACTTTGTGGGGGTTCATAGGCTTCACTTTTTATAACCCATGATTATTGTTCACGACTGTTTCCTTATCTTCAGCCCAATATACTACATGATAAACCCTTAATACAGTTTATTAAATGACTGAAAAATCTCTGTGAAATTTGGACTGATCCATCTTTAGGTGCAGCCAAAAATTTATGGTCAACTTAGAATAATATCTCTAGATTCTATTTTGTGATTTGAACTCTAGAGTCTCCATACCATATAATCTTAATAGAAAGCATGAAAATTACATTCCTATACCTTGCTAACTGTATTTACCTAGGTAGTTTTTTTTTTTTTTTTTTTTCTATTAAATACTTATTCTCCATCATAGGTGTTTCTCCTTGGAGATTCTAATTAAGCATGGGGTATGACTCAGTGCATCTGTCTTAAAATATTAAAATAATGATATCAGTAATAATAAAATACATATGCAATTTTGAAAAGCAACTAGAATTAACAATTACTATAGGGTCGCTATGAGTCAGAATCGACCCGACGGCAGTGGGCTTGGTTTGGTTTTGAGTACTGAAACCTAATTTCTTTACAAATGAGAAAGTCCCTCGTACACCTTCAGTTGTACCCCTAAGAGATGCTTACTTCCTCTCATAAGAAACTCACCTGCTTGACAGTCTATTTCCTCTTGGGGAGCTCAGTAAAAGTGAACTATGATCTTTCTGTACTAGTATGCTTCTATTTATGTTCCTTAAAATGACACAGAAAAAGTTTAATCCCTCTTACATGTGAAAATTTTCAAATGATCTTAGGCAATCATTACACCATCCCCAAGTCTCTCTCTCATCTCCAGCTAAGTATCTCCAGTCCTTTTAAGCATTCCACATACGACATGTTTTCCAGACTCTGCACCAATCTGGTCATGCTTCTCTAAATATACTAACACTGTCAATACCCTTCACCCTTATCAATATACGGTATCTACAGTAAAATATAATCGACATGTGGTCTGATCACTATAGGGAAACCCTGGCAGGTACCATCTTTGTTCTGAATCATCTACTTCTGTTAACACTTGAAGGCAGTAATCGATTAAACGACCAAGTTGTTTGAGTGTCTGGTTGGCTAAGTCTACTACTATCTAGGTGAGCTCATTCTATTGCACCTCCACACCTCCACCAATTCTGCTTTTATCTAGGTATTGATTTTAAACCTTTGTGCTTGGCATCTACAAATTATATTGTCTAAAGCTGCATACTACCTATTTGTCAACAGGGAAGCTAGGCAACATTTCTCTCTCTGGCTTATTAAAAGAAGCATTATATTTGCTGTTAAATTCTGGAATGAAAGAATGCATTTTTTTTTTTCCTAAGTAGGATAACTAGTCTTCTTTTTTGGACTATTTCCCAGACCCCTACAATCACAGTGCCCAGCACCAAATGATATCTTGGGTATTTTTGTAGGCTTCTAACACAGTAATAATATTCAAGGACCTCCTAACCAGGAACAACATTATTATATAATGTCCACATCCTTCTTTCCTGTGTTAAATAAAAAAAAAAAATTGCCTGCCTTTACATTTTTCCTTCTTTGCTGTGTTTAAAAGAAGTGGAGAACCTAAAGCGCATTAGCATGATGTTTTAATGTGCTTCGGAACATTTTTTAAAAGTTCTAGGGGTATGTTCAAAGCATACCCAGCTACCAACTGCCTCCCATTAACACGAATGGAAGTTCAGCTAACTTACTACACTCTACTTTGAACATTTGCCCCTTAATGTTTTCCTAATCAAATAAAAAGTTAACAATTATTCTATGACTTTGGAATTCTGGAGTAAAGTTATTTTCTTTCTGATTCTTTCCAAGCTGAAACTAAGTTCATTTAACATTAATTTTTCTTCCAAGGAATTAAAAGCAATAGATTTAGGGTCCCCACAAGTCAGGGGCCGACTTAAGGACTGCTAACAACAACAACATTTATGTATATATTAAGTCCTCTTTACTGTGGAAATATATTTGTTGTGAATTAAAGTAATATGGTAAACCATGGATGTGAAATTATCTCATTTATGTTAGAAACTTGATATAAATATATTCTTTGTAACCAAAACTACAAAGAAAATTTTAGTATGTTAAACCTGGTGTGTATTTCTAATGTATTTGCTGATTTGATTATTGTAATTTTTAATATTTTTAAAGAAAGCTTTTAAAAGAAAAATAAATTTCTCAGTCTTCGACTTAACTGCAAAAGTAGTTTTGTGTGGAAAAAAAAAATAGTTTCACAATAGTATTACATATTCTGTGGTCCTACTGATAATGTATTTAGGAGACAACGGCCTAGGAAATTTAATCTGAATTCAATAGAAACACTGAACAACATGAAATTACATAAGTAGGCCCCTTCCCTTAGTTGTACAGCACCTCCAAACCTAACTAATTAAATTATGCTTTTCTACTGAAATCAGTTTATTTAACCCTATTCTTCTATATACAGATTGCTCCTACCTCCCACCATCAACATCCAAATACACACCCATACCATATACACACATACATTCATCACACACATATACACACTTTTAACACACACACACACACACACCACTCACATCACATGCCCACACACTTCCTTGCAGCAGTTAACGCTTGCTTTAAGACAGAGATCAGGGTTTCACAAAGAGGTACTGTGATGATGTTACAGTAATAGTTTTTCCGCATTAAAATCCAAGTTTACTTTGGTTTTTCATCTTTGACAAAATGTTGACATTCACTGACTACTCTGTATATTATTCAATACTTAACTATACAGATTTATTAGCACATTATCACTACATAATTTAATTTACCAGAATTTTTTATAGGATCTCTTTTTAAAAAATGCAAACATCGCTTTCTTCAAAAGCAGTTGAATGTTTTAAAGAGACCCATTACATACTTTACTAGCATATCCCTTCGTTTAAAATTTAGGGTGATAAAATATTAATAAGAATCATATGCTAAATTACAGATATTTTTAGCTGCTGACCAACTTTATTTTTTTAAGGTCCCATTAATTTTTCACATTACTATATCAGTAAGTTATGGGCAGGCAAAAAGAGTAAAATTGTTTAAATAGTGAATCTGCTATCAGTGAGTAAGACACACTGATCCACCTGGGAAAAAACGACTTGAATTAAGCAATAAAAAGAGCAATCTGAGATTGAAATAAGAAATATATTTTTTATCAGTCCTCATTTATTGTACCTAATTTTCACCTAAAAAAATTGAATATGATACACAAAATATTAAGATTTATAAGAATCACTTTACATTTCGAAAACTTCAAAGGTATATTTTTCTTATACATATTATAAAACTGAAGTGAAAAGAAATTATTTATTCAACAGAAAAGGAACATCTATTAATTACTGCTTCCTTGATTTTTAATAAAATTTCATCTTAGAAATGTGTACAGGCATTTGGAACAAGGAAGAATGCCTTCTCCATTAAAGAAGAAAATCACTACTAGATGTAACAGTTGTATGAGACAGATAATCTGAGGAAAAAAACTGCTTTATGGAAAAATAAGAGTGTATATCTTTTGTTCGTGCAAAAATTAAAAGCCCCAAGTCTCATAAAAATGTTAATATCATCATGACATCAGATAAATGTGTTTAAATTTTGTATTATTCAAATAAGATTTGAAAATGCTCTAAGCCAAAGGGCATTTTTTTAAATTTTTCTTTGTTGAATACATTCTTCAATTTTACAGTAATTACAATTATTAAAAAGAAGATTTACAAGAAATCTCACCATTTATGTCTCTAAATAAAACTTTCCAAATCAACTTATTTAAGGGGGGAATAAAACAACAACATCTAGCAGTTCCTATTTTATTATTATCAAGCAACAATGATGATATTGAGTATTTTCCAATCATCTGCACACTATATCCTTGCATTTCAGTACATGCATGATAGCTATCGCTGATTCACCAGGACCTGATTCATATTAACAGCACAATGCCCTATTAAGGCAAAATTCACAATAGTAAGAAACTAAGATGAAAATATGAATTAAGTTTTCTTTGGGTATAAATAACATCACTCAAATAGGTAAATAATTTGCACAGAGTATTTTTAATCTTAGAGATTCCCTCTTGTAGTCATATATAAACTCCTGAGTATAGCCATCACCATATTCATCTTCTATTTCTACTAACTACACAGTTGGAATTTTATTTTTGCAATTTTAAGATCAACTGTAAGTTTATGTAAAGTTTTATATATCTAATACTCTATGACTTAAAAGACATAGAAACATCAGATTTAGCCAATATGACAAACATATATAAATGTTATATATATATGCACACATCCATATTAAATATGCATTATACCTATTTATATAAACTTTGTATATACTTTATATATTTAATTAAATCAGCAGCTTTAACAATTATAAAAACATAAGTATATTTATTTGAGTAATATTAGCCCATCTCACTATATTTTTCCCATGGCTTTAAATATTTGTGTTTTATAATCAGTGAGAAACTGTGCAACATCAATATGACTTGTTGACCTAACTATGGTGACATTTTTGTCCAGCTATAAATCATAACAGAAATTTTACTGTATGACCATTCCACTGGTTGTTTTACAGACATGGTAACATTCATTACACAATGCATCAAGTACATCTATAGTATTAACATTTTTTAAAGATGTTAATTTGTGTGCTTCAAATACTTGTAAAAAATAGAAATAAGAGACAAAAATGTGACAAAACCCACTGCCACTGAGTCAATACCAACTCATAGAGACCCAATAGGGTTTCGAAGGCTGTAAATCCCTACGGAAGCAGATCATGACATCTTTCTCCCGCAGAGCCTCTGGTACTTTTGAACCACTGATCTTTCCGGTTAGCATTCCATCACTTTTAACCACTGTGCCACCAGGGCTTCTAAAAAATGTGGTAATTTCTCCAAAGGTAAAAACTGCTCCAGATGCCTTTAAATTGCCAAATCATGGTGGTTGAAGGAAACAAGGATTCCATATTCCTTATTAGCTTAAATAAAGGTAAACTTTAAGACTGGTACAGAAACTGGTGATGGAAAGAAGGGCATGATGAACAATATATTCGATAATCACTGTATTATAGACATTTTTAAAAATCATTTAAAAACTTGTATGATTACAATGTTTAGAATAGAATTTGCTAAACAAAAACTGTTACACAACTCTAATCTGTGTTTTTCATTGCTCCAAACCAAAAAAAATACCTAACCCACTGGTGTCACGTCAATTCCAACTCAAAGCAACCCTACAGGACAGAGTAGAACCGCCCCGTAGAGTTTCCAAGGAGCGCCTGGTGGATCTGAACTGCCAACCTCTCGGTTAGCAGCCGTAGCACACAACCACTATGCCACCAGGGTTTCACTGATGATAAGTTACTTTTAACTTGAACCCAATTCTTGGTATGTTCAAATTCCAAGGAGCATATACTTATAAAATCATCAACAAAGCAACAGAAAATAAGATACTTTGTGTCATTTTGTATATTTGGTAAACAAAAATTCAGTTACGATTCTCACTGGATACTAAGTAAAAACTCATTCAAAATTTTGATGGGAAAAAACTTCAGCACTGTTTTTGAAAATTTTAATGATAATCTTTTCTTCATGAGAAAATAATTCCAGGGGTTTTAAATACACTCAAACTTTCCTAAAGTTGCCATATTTGGCAGTCCTAATTTAAAGAGGAAAGTATATTTAACTGAATTTGATTTTTCCCTAGTTATAAGGACTAAGACATATCCTTAAATAGTAAATCTACTCAGATTGGATTAGCTTAAATGCTACAACACAAAACACTACTCAAACCATTTAGCTATCTCTCTACTATAGAACAAAATTAATAATGACTAATGGCTATGAAAAAATTGTTACTATTTATTCAGCACTCATTATGTACTGGGTAATGGCCTTTTTTTTTAATGGCCTAAGTGCTTTGCATATATTATTTTATTTAATCCTCACAAATATCATATGAACTGTTATCTCTATTTTACAAGTAAGGAGAAATGTTCTTAGAAGGTAGTTCATTTGCCAAAGGTCCGAAAGCTATTAAGTGTCAGAATCAGAATTTGAATCCACAACTCCCTGACCATGAAGAACATAGCCATTTCATGACTCTCTGGTGCTCCTCAAACCCCAAGATTCAACTCCATAGGTTGTAAACACAGTGCTTTACCATTTGAAAATCAATTTCATCCTCGCAATAACAAAAAAAATTCATCATACTCACCCATATCAACACCCCAACAAAAACACCTCCATTTTATAACTAGAGAATCTGGGGATCAAAGAAGTCAAGGGACTTAATGAAAGTTATTCAGCTAGGAAATGGTAAAAATGATAGTAATATAGATCAAACTTAAAACCAAACCAAAAAACTCATTTCCACTGAGCCGATTCCAACTCCAAGTGACCCTATATTACAGAGTAGAACTTTCCCGTTGGGTTTCCAAGGCTATAATCTTTACAGAAGCAGACTGCTGTATCTTTCTCCCACAGGGCAGCTGGTGGGTTCAAACCACTGACCTTTCGGCTAGCAGCCAAGTGCTTAGCCACTCCGCCACCAGGGCTCCTTAAGCCAAACCTAGTGGCCTGAAGATAATGTTTCTTGTAAGAATGAAGGCTGGATGTAATCATCCAGGAGATGTTTATACCTTACTATAAAATATTTTATTCACTAAAATAATCGTTTTTAAAACTCTTTAGTTTCGCTACAAGTTAGTATCTAATGTCACTAGATCCCTGCTTGCTTATTAAGCTTGAGTAAAAATTATTTAGGAGTCTGGTTTGGGGGGTCTAGTTTGTACCAAGAAGCGTTTGGGGAATTCAGTGAGACAGAACCGACTCAACGGCAACAGATATCGGAATCCACTAGACAGCAACTAAAACATAACATCAATATTTGTAATCATAAAGCAGGGAATTTTGTCTGTTTGGATCACTCATGTATCCCTAGTGCCTAACAGTTCCTGGAAAATACTGATTGGGTAAAATGTAAATAACTCTGGAAAAAAAAAAATAAGCTGAAAAGGATCTTTCTAGTCTGTCCCTTTTAGAGTGAAGGATATTGAGATCTAAAGAGGAAACATTAATTGCCTAAGACCACAGAGTCGGTTAATAGCAGATTCAGAAACTTGCTGTTTTAGTGAAAATGGATTAATTTTTGTTTTATAATGTATTCCTGAATAAATATTTAAAGGAAGCACTCCTTTTATTCACATCTCTTTTGTGTAATTTGTTTAATGCTGTGGTGATACAAAGATGAGTGAGAACTGGATCACCTTTTTAAATACTACTTTATAATGTAAATGTAAATGGGGAGGCAGACATTTTCTACAACCCACCACGGTGTAAGCAAGAAAGAGCTGTGCTGATTGAGGACAGACTGATTCAGAGGAGAGTTTCTGAAGGAGATAAGCTTTAGGTGACAAGAGAATTTGAGACAGAGGGAACACATTCAGCACAAGTAGATTGTGTTTAAAAACATCACATATTAAA
This sequence comes from Loxodonta africana, assembly GCF_030014295.1. Lineage (NCBI taxonomy): Eukaryota > Metazoa > Chordata > Mammalia > Proboscidea > Elephantidae > Loxodonta > Loxodonta africana. The sequence goes on from NC_087345.1 coordinate 48,810,148, forward strand.
GAACATTAAATAGTTTCACTTGGCTAAACGGTTTTTTTTTTTTTTAAACGGTAGTGTTGCCAGATGACAACTGATGCTGTAAGCCAAAATAAAAGACTTCAAAAAAGAAGATACCATGTTTCAGGGTTTTAAAGTATATTACTACGGACATAATAAATCTTCACAATGTATCATTTATATTGAAATAACACAACTCTCACTTCCTACTCTGCTACAGAATATGATTGGGCTTAAGAAAAACAGTATTTTAAATCAGTCTAAGAAGAGAGTAGATTTTTTCAATGCTTTGTATCATTGTTTTATAAATTAAAAGATAAAGAAGAATCTTTATAAAGTGATGTGATGTTTTAGAGTCAAAATTGAACTGTTTCATTTCTCAGTGATGGTTTCAGAGAAACGCTGCATAAAGAGCACTGGACTCCTTAACTCAGAAAGCCTGAGATCGAATTAAATGAGTTAATGGCTATAATCAGGAAGTACAGTGCCTAGCTTAAAATAATCTCTCAAATGCTAGTTTTTATTTTACCATCACAGTTTAGTTACTATAGTGTAATGAACACCAGTTGAAACAAGGTATTTAGAAGAATTTTTTTTAAATAGTCATTACTATTTATACATAAAAAAACATATTATATATTAATATATAAATTTATGCTGGGTAAGATTATTATCTACACTGAGCAGGTTTGAGGGGATTTCTAAACTATCTCTGCTTTTCATGTATTTCTGTGTATGCTTTCGCTCTCCTGCCAAACTATTAATTCTTTATTTCTGTCCTGCCTCCAATATTTTCTAGTTTCTAACTATTTTATAATTAATTTTTTTCTATAATTGGTAACAGTAACCAAATTCAATGCCCTATTGAATTAAGTTGTTGGATCCTATTTCAGTTCCTATTTTCCTATCAGAAATTTATAATTTCAAAAGCCTCATGATAAAAAAGAAGTTTCCTTTAGGCTGAAACTTGGGAGACATAATCTTGGCATGATTTTTTTTTTTTTCTTTTTAAACAAAGGAAAAAATTTTCAAGTCAGCCACATTTTTTTTTTTTAAGTTAAAATGGAATTTTCCTGTGGCTTTATTCAATATTTGCAGTGGGAAGAAACACTTGATTTCAGAACTTTTCGCAACCAATCCTTAAAAGATTTACCAATGGAGAAATGTACTATGGCTTTTAGAGCATTGCTTTTAATTATTGTTAATGCAAAGCACTGTCAAAACTAACTTCAACATATGTTTTGCACGCTGTCATATGTAAATAATGAGGTGGTATATGCAACACACAAATTATGGAGAAATCACAGGGAGAATTAGTACAAAATTCTCTATTTGTGAGAAAAAGTTTAAAATTTATCCTTTGTTAGAGTGAAAAAAAAAAGAAAGCTGCTGTCAAATGTGTAATTTGTACCTTTCTCTTTCCCGCTTTAGCTATCGGAGTTCCTCATTCTGCTAACCAATAATATCTAAAGCTTTAAGGCACAATAACACAATGGCAAGATAACCTTAGAGGAAAAAGAGGGGTATGACGTATTAATCCCTCACATAGAGTTTCATGGGCGCCAGGCACTATTTTAAATGCTTTATGCTATAGTGAAAAAGAAAGAGTCGTCAGACATAAGGCAGACAACAGCAAGGAACAGAGAAGTGGAAAACAGAAACAGGGTTTAAAAGAAAAGTAATAAAGATTGAAAGAAAACGATGTAAAAAAAAAAAAAAGATAAAGTATTACAGAGTAAACTCACGATTCATAGTTAAAGTCTGTTTGAAAAGGGTTCATAATTCACAGCTGTATTATTTGCAAAGTCATTAACTACCAAGTAGCTCAAAATTATGTAAATTATATTCAGTCTCAATTATATTTTTCTATAGGGTCGCTATGAGTCAGAATTCACTCGATGGCAATGGGTTTTTCATTGTTATTTCACTGGTTGTGAGTAAATTTCCAGTTTCTTTGAACTAAACTACAGGCTCGAATAGTGCAGCTCCAGCCGTATGCTCTTGATAGTAATTCATCAATCATTCAAAAAATATTCACTGGAAGAGACAGTGTATTGTGAGGTTAAGATCTTGCACGTGGGAGCCAGATGGCCTGCGGTGAAATTGGAACTTCACAACTACTGAAACTGAATAAATACCACCTCTCCATGCCTCAGTCTCCTCATCTGGGAAATGGGAACAATTAATAACACCTACCTCATAAGGTTGTTATGAGGATTAAATGAGTCAATATACAGTAACCTGCTTAGAACAATGCTGGGAGCCTGAAGGGGTATGGTACTACTGCCGATATTCCCGGGACCATGGCCGGCACTATGAAGGCACAGCAGTCCCCACTGTCATGGATCTTATAGCCTACAGAGGAAACATTTTCATGTTACTTTGTTTAGAAGCAAACTAGGGCACTAAAAATATTTAGTGAATTGAATTTCATTAGCCCCATGATGATTAACCAGAAGTAAAAGTAAGGAGATAAAAATCTTCTTACAGCAGGTTGTTGTTGTCATTAGGCACTGTCGAGTTGGCTCTGACTCATAACAACCCTATGTACATAGAACGAAACACTGCCTGATCCTGTATCATCCTCACAATCGTTGCTATATTTGAGCCCACTGTTGCAGCCACTGTGTCAATCCATCTAGTTGAGGGTCTTCCTCTTTTTTTCAATTACCCTCTACTCTCACAGCAGGTGTGGGGCATTTATTCAATAGGCACCCATAACTGTTTTCCTAGCAAACTTCTGTGGAAAGACTTAGCTGCAATGACCCTTTATAGACTGCCGTCTAAGGAACTATTTGTGTGATCTTGGACCAATTCCTTAACTCAACTGGGTCTAGTTACCTCATTTTCAAAATGGAGAGCTTGAACAAGCTGATCCATAGGGCTCTTTTTAACATATAACATTATACATATTATTACATTACACATAATGAATTTGGTGAATTTATCTCAAAAAGAGAAATTGCCAAGACAGGTTTTCAAGGACCATAAAAGGTAAAAGAACACACGAGGCTAGCACAAAATCAAAGAACTGAATTCACGCTCCCAGGATATGAATTTACAGTTGACAGAAATAAATATCCTTAAGGTTGGAACTTAAATGGTCTAGTCACAAAACAATCAAGGTATTAACCATCAAGCACAGGATTATTTTTCTCCAGCATATGTGTTCCATATATGTTTTCAAAGTGGTCTCTTACAATGCATATCATTGAGCAATAAGAAATAAAATGACAGCCTGCTCAACAGCTCAAGTTCACCCAGAGGTACCTCAGAAGTAAGGCCTGGCTATCTATTTCTGAAACATCAAAACCATAGAAAACACTGTGGAGCACAGCTTAACTCTCTCAAGCACAGGGTAGCCATGAGTCAGAATAGACTCTACGCAAGCGGTTGTTACATCACACTTTCTACATGTTCCTTTAATGTGTATCAAATACACTTTTGAATATCATTATTCAGGGTTAGAAAAAATATTCAGTTACAAAAAGAAACGCATTATATTTACTTACATCACAAAGTATGAAAGGGAAAAATACTCTTCTAAAAATCATATAAAATATTAGAATAAAGAGAATATACTTTTTGAAATGAGGTAAGAGAGTGCCTACTATGAAAAGGAGGTATTTCTTAAAAGTGAGAAATTTTAAAATATATGTGTCTATATCTGTGTTTTAAGTCATAAAATTTTAAATGTATCCTTGAGATAATGAGCACTTTCAAATAAATCCAAAATGACAACAAAGAAAAATAGAGATATTTTTATGTCTAACTGAAGGTTTCACTGGCCACTTTTGATGCTAGGTTATGGTTATGGTTCATAAAACAATAGCCACAGATATAGTATGCCAGGCAATGCTTTCTTTATCTTTAAAAGTTAGCAAAGGGAAGAGAGTCCAAATAATTAAAATGTAGAGTAACTGAAGATATACTACTTAATAAAATTTGTAACAAGATCCAAAGGGAATAGACCCTGAAATATTTTTAAGTGTATGGCTCTGAAAGAAAATAATAATAAAATAACTTAGTAAAACAAAAATCTAAAAAACAAGGAAAAGGTTCTCTGGAGGTTAAAATTTTCATTCTGAACTGTATTAGATATAATAAAGCCTATGCTAACCCTTTTACGGATATACAAACCCCATCTACTTTTCTCCGTCAATATTCTGTGTAGTGTACCATACCTGTGGGTAGCTGTCAGTCCTTGGCAAAACTGATATATCATAGGTGGCAGCAAAATGGCTTTTGGCTTGTTGTATTTGGCCATAACGTTCTCTTTTTCTCCACTTGGCCCTTCGATTTTGAAACCAAACCTAATTTTTTTAAAAGAGTAGAATTTTAGCTAATGGATAGCCGATAAAGGAAATGTGGTGTTAAAAGACTTCAAATCAGAAAGTCAACAAAATTACTTAGAAAGGAACTTCTTTATCTCAGAAAAGGCTTCACAGGTTTTACTTTCTCTCGTATCCAGATACGATAAATGATGTGCCCATCAGGCAACGTAATTTAATAGAAAGAGCCAAGAGACATTCAGTAAACTTATTTAATATGTCTGAGCCTGAGTTTTCTCATTTATCAAAAATGAAAAGGAATTCGATTATACGATCTTGATGACTCCCTGTATCTCCAAAACACGGTGGATAACCCTCCTCTAAGAGAATGCTGTGAATCTGGGAGACATTTATAGTTTTTAAGTTTCGGGTTATCAACTCAGCTAATCTAAACAAATTAACATCTAGGTCAGGGGAAAAATTATATACATACATACATACATATATATCTTTAAAACGCATCACAAAAAGAAGATTCTTCTGGATTCTTCCCATACTTTGGTATCTTATAAAATGTTCATCATAAAGATTACATCAGAAACATGGGAGTAGGGGAAATATCATGATTATTTCGAAACAAGAAAACATTAGGATTACATATTGTGTTGAGTATGATAAGGTGCAGGTAAAATGAAATCATCTAAAGTGGAACTTATGGGTTTAAAACATAACAAAGGTGCTAATTACGTAAATTACACCACCTTTATCTTCTTCTCTGGGAAATGCTTAGCTGTCTTCACAATCATTCCTCCAATTTACAACTCTTACAGGTAATATAAATAATAAAAAAATAGGATCAATATAACAAGTACCAAGAAAGCCTGTGAGTTAGTGTGGTTATTAAGTTGTCTTCCACAATTTGTCTAGTTACATAGTAGACATATTTATCATAACAACTATCTTCTTCAGAGAGTTAAATATTCTTTAATTCACACTTGTAGATCTCCAAAATCTTCATTTTAATATTTTAATGTGTTAAAGGAAGATATAGAATATTATATTCCCTATACATAATTTGATACTTTTTGTGTGGAAATTATATAAGCAGCTTTGAGGAAGCTCTTTAATCTTCTTTACAGAATTATGTTCAGAATATAAAATATTTAATAAAGAAACTGGAAATCAAGTATAAAATGTAAATTGTAAAAAATCTGTCATTAAAATTTACTTGAAATGTTCACGTCTTCATATGGAATTCTAATCTATTTCTTTCCCCTCACAGTATGGCGACATATTAATGTTCAGGTTGATGTTTAAACACATATTGCAAATTTAAGATGGAGCTTTGAAGAATTTTTAGCAATCAAAACAAGGCAAAGATAACTACCTGCTCAGCATAGTTACTTAGCACACTGTTCGTAAATGTGTATCATCCATGTTCCCAGGGCTCAAGGCAACAACAATAAAACAAAACATATTTTCCTGCTGCCTCCACCAACAGGCACCAGAGTACATTAATGGAACTTAGTAAGAAGCTGTTTTTCTCGTTGACAAAAAGGCCTTGACAATCTCCTCAAAATGGGTGCCAATTATCACACTTATGTGAAAAGCAGGAAAGAGAACAACCTGAGTAAATTAGGTTCAGGTTGGCTCTCTGTGCATGTTCCTAAGACAAAAATTAATCAGCACTTGATGAAATGTTAAGGGGAAAACAAGCAATGTGCACAGCTGATCGCTTGGTACATAAACATATTTTTCTATGGTTATGAGTATAACTAATTTAAATCTATGAACACAAGACCAAAAACACATGCAGGACTCGCATTAATATGTGACAATTCTAAAAATCTTCGTTAGCATCAACTTTTTATATATTTACTTCCTGAACTAAGATAAAGTAACCATTTGCCTCCACAAACTAAAGCAAAAATCTGCGGCTTGTTATCCCTGCACTGCCAGATGTTGTCTTTAATGATGTAAGTGCCTTACAATGGCTTAATCTTGAGAAGGAATACCATTACTTCACTCAGAACAAAATTTTTCACTGTATTTTCAATTCTCTATTGAAGTAGTTTACAGGAATTGCAAAATTCAGTATTAAAATTTTAAAAAGCACAAAGGAAAAGTCCATTCTCCTGAGTTACTGTTACACTTTAAACTCAGTTATTACTTGGGAACTAATAGTTAAATAATATCAAACCTAGTAAAAATAAAATAAGGGCAAGAGGTAGAATTTTACCCAGTTGTGATTTTCCTTTTTCAAATTATTAAAGAATTTAAATATAATAAGTCATTCAATCTGATAATTTCTGAGTACATTTTACAAATACAATTAAGTTATTTATAATAAAATTATTTTAAGATCATTATTCCTACTGCCTCTGCAAAATTCATATAATTTATCTAAATTTAAGGAATTATAATGAAATAGCACATAGTGGCAACTAAGTAGTGGGGTGAGGAAGCTGTAAATAAGCCATCTGATCTTTCTTAAATTACATAAAGTGAAAATAGATTACGGTAAATGTAAGAATTAGGAGTTTGTGGGATTGTTTCATTTTGTTCTTTGTTTTATTACAACTCAAACCTAATAAAAATATAGAATTATGGATTGTTATAGAATAATTTACAAAACACATAGTGTAGAACTTAAAAAGAACCTCAATGGGTGATAAAACATCAATAACTAAACAGGCAACTATGATTCTGATTTTCACTCTTTAAAAATGATTTTCTAAAATCAGGGATATGTCATTATCATATTCTGCTCTCTTTAAATAATTGTTCATTTTTATGCCTTTGGAATTACTCATGGGTTCTTTTGTTTTATGCTTTTGTGTGAGTTGTCAAATCCTTTGCCAGTGAAAAGAAATTTCAGTAGACCTACGTGCATAAAGCATATTGTTATAATCCTTAGTCCTAGAATCAGTTTCTTCCTTTGTGGCAAACTGCAATTATTTAATTATTCTAGAGTTATTCCTCCCCCGAGACCTCCATTTGTCTCCTACCTGGACTCTGGCCTCAGTGAGCTCTGTCCTCAGAGCAAGCTGCTCTCTGACATACACATCCGGGTAATGGGTTTTCTGAAAGACCTTCTCCAGTTCCTCCAGCTGCAAGCTGGTGAAGGTGGTTCGGTGTCTCCGTTTCTTACTGCTGGATACGTTGCTGTCACATTTATCCCCAAGTTCATCCAGTTCTCCCTTCTCTGGCATCCCTTTCACAGGAGACATTCTGAGACTGTTACAGTTGTCTATGGCTCTATTCAGTTCCGTGTGAAGAGGCTGTCCTTCGACTTTAGTGATTCCATAGTTTACTGTACCCAGAGGGGAAAAACAATCGTTCTCAGGATTATGAAACATCACCATGGAGAAATTAAGTTGACGTAATTTAGAGAATTAGGAAAGCAGACTGTTAATGTTTGCTGTGCCAATATTAATTCATTATCACATTAAAAAACCCATTAGGTACAATTATTATTTCACTGTAGTATAGGTTAAAAATCATTAAAATACATTTACATAGAACTCATATAATTTGCCCAAATTCGCAGTTCTATCTTATAGAGTTAATATAAGGATTATGCATGTAATTTATAATTAAAATAATGTAGTCAAATTGAAAGATACTCTAGACTTAAACAAAAATGTAAGTAATCATGATTTTTGAAAAGTGACCCAAATTTAATGACATTCATTTAGCCACAGAAGACAAAAATAGCTCACTAAAGATATCCAATTTTTAAATAGTATCTGAAAACAAATTCCAAAATCTACTCAAAAGCAATCTTACCCCTCCATACAGACTGACGATGTGGTGTATGTCCACTACATTTTGAATATTTTGAGTATATATTTATGTCCATGTTTTTAAATCTTTTAAAAAGTAATCGTATAAGAAATGAATTTCATACCAGTTTCTAGAAGTGCTTTCTACAGAAAAGAGTTAAGATTTAAGTAGGTTTCTTTAGCTTAAAAATTCATCTTGGATCTCTATCTAAATGTCATATTTCCGCTTAACTCACGAAACGTCGTTTAGGATGGAAAGCTTTATTTTCCCTCCAGTAAAGTACAGAAATTCAAACATCTAAAAAACGCCACAATTGATGGCATCTGGCATTCTGTTAAGGGGTGTTTTAATTTCAGTAATTTCCTTCAGATTTGATTGCATGCTTGCAGTATGATATAAAACAAAAATGTGTCCTGTAATGCCACGAGCGCGCTCGCGTGCACACGCACACGCGCGCACGCACGCGCGCACAGACACACACCATGCAAGCAAAATGGATGCGTATAATAACATGGGAGGCATTTTTTAAAAAGTAAATAAAGTCAATTCAGCCAGGACCATAATTTCCAGTGGAATGTCATCCTTTTTTTAGTTTATTTTTCTTTTTTAATTATCCCCCATATTGTATTTTTACAACTGCGTTAGTCGTTATAAAAACTATTCAAGTTTAATGCCTATGTAACTTAAATTCCTGTTTTAGTGTAAGCCAACAGTCTTCATGCAAAGGAAGATGCTATGTATAACTAAATATAGAGGCATGCCAGATTGAAAATACGGTTTTGTCTTCGTGGGCAGAAGTAAAGAGGGAACTCCGGCAATTAGCCCCGGGATGGGGGGAGGGGAAGCAGCGGTAAGGCTAAGGGCATCTCATCAGAAAGACACGATCTTAAATTAAGCAGGCTGCTGCCTATATTCTTCTTACTTAATTCCTCGTTAATATTCATCCTAACAGTGTGATGTTCGTTTAAAAGTTGAGAAAGTATCAAAAATCATATTGAATCATCTATTTCTCTTCTTACATTGGATTTCCGACAATTTAAAATATTATAATTGAGTTCAATCCAGCAGTCAACATAGGACATTACAGAATCGTTTTTTTTTAAAAAAAAAAAAACCTGTCATTTGAATTAATTTTATGCATACATTCAAAATTCCAAACAATAACGATACTGCAGTCTCAAATACAGCCAGCAAGCCAAAAATTCAGGGTATTAAAGATAAAAATTGATTACCCGACTTTCTAAATAAATTATTGAAACGATTTAGCTGATTGTTTTCTCTACCATTTGCGCCTTTTTGATTTATCCTTGCAAGTGAAAAATTACTTGCAACGTTAATAAATAAAATGCAAAGGATAGCTTTAAATTTTGTGTACAAAATATTTATAAAATTATCCAAGAGTCCATCCATTCCTTGCCAGGCTTTGAACCTTCATTAAAATAGGGAGCAGGAGGCTTGTTGTAAATATTTCACACTTAATTCGTTTGTTATTTTAAAGCAACCCACTCCTTACAGATTAACTGTGGAATATATACAATGATAAGGAAAAGTCCTCTTGGAACTGTAAACTTGCTTTAGCTGTCGCGATCTGAAATAATGGGTTTGTATTGGGTTACAAGATACAAAAGACAGATGGTTTGTTTTGATAACATTTTGACTTTGAGATACTTAGACATTCAAAGTTGAAGATTTCACCCAGGAGCATTCCGAAAGACTACTTAGGTGACTTTTAACGTGCAGTTAGAAAAATAGACAATGCTGAATTCAGGAGTGAGTGATTATATGCGGGATTCTTTGCCGGAAGCTATTTAGTGATTTGGCATTTAACAAAAATTTACGTTGAGTTCTAGTGCAAAAGCAAAGGAGCAAAACTCAAATTCATACAAGCTAATCTAACAATCCCCCAACTTCAGAAAGAAAAAAGATCACCAAGTCTGGGAACATTAAAAAAAAAGGGGGGGGGTCACCGAAAGGAGCTCAAAGTTTCCTAACTCCTGACGACAGTGACGTTCACTAACGAGCTGTGATCGATTTCAGCTCCGCCCGCCCCGGCAGCGAGCCTAGCAGAGGAAGCGCTCTGTCTTGACTCAATTACGCTTTACTTAATGCCCTATCAGTTTACGCCCAGGTCCAGGATAGAGGGACGCCTGGACTCCTAAGAGGACGAGACCCAGTAGCGAAAAAGAGAACCGCGCGGAGGCGAGTCAGCGTCGGATCCTTCGTTTGCCCGGAGCGGCCGGAACATCGCTTCCCAAAATGCGCACCGTTTCACTGCCTTTCTCTGCCCTCCACCTCTCTCGCTCCCCCTTTCCTTACTTCCTCCCTCCAGCCTGTCCAGAACCGTCCCGTACTTCGAGTTTGCTGAAAGTTTGCCGCGGCTCCGGCTAGGGCGCTGGCGACTCACCGCTGCTGTCCTGACAGGGCGAGGTCCTCTCCAAGCGCACGTGATGCTCGGCGCGGGGCAACGGCCCGAAGGCCTGCACACATTTGCCCGCCGACGCTTTGCCGTAAAAGGACTCATTGTCCAGCGTCTCCATAACGTGCTCCAACGCGCCTCCTGCGCCCAAGTAAAAGTCACTGTTTTTACTCGGCGGGCTCTTGAGGGCAAACTTCTCGCTCAGAAACTCCATAATCCTGGAAGGCTACTGCGGAGTTCCCCGGGAGCCGAGGCTGGAGAGCGCTGGGGGAGGAAGCGAGTGGGCGGGAGGAGGGAGGGCCGGAGAGGAGGAAAGGGGAAGCAAGCGCTGCGGCGCCGAGAGCTGCCCGGCTCCGAGCCCTTTAATATGTCACGGCTGGAAAGGGGGCACCCGAAGTTGCTTTTATATCTTGAAACTCAGCTGGGCTCCTCGGGAAACCTCCCAGTTCTAATGAATATGAAAATAGGCAGGCGACTAACTCCACCCCGGGTCCCCCTCCGCCCCCACCCTACCCCCACCTTCCCCACTTACCCGGGCAGGGCGCGTCCAGGCCTAGGTTAGACAGACAGACAGCTCCATTTCAGACAAATACCAGAAGGGACGAGGCCTCAACACCCAGAAACATATTCGCCGCGACAGTCAACTGGCACTTCGGAAGAGCTTGGTGAGATCACGAAACAGTTAACCCTCCACTCCCCGCTTTCTGCGCCATCCGGCCTCCCGCCTGGCACCCCGTTGTCCCCACCCCGCCCCCAGGCCAGCCACTCACTACCAGAAAGATTGAGAGGCGTCTTAAGAACTTGAAAGGAAGTATTGCTCCAAAGGTCTTTTATTTCATCCGTAAATCGTTTACGTGAAGATCCACATTAATCCGAAGCTCAAAAAGCCGGATACATTGGCAGCTATTAACTAGGAGTGCTGTGGTAGAGGGGCTGCTTCTACTTCGAACGCGCAGGAACTCGGCGTCCTGGCGCGCTCTGCGCTTCACAAGGCCCTGGCCTTTCCTTTCTCTCTGGAATGCGGGGCGTGTGGACGTGGTGGCGGTGGGTGAGAGAGGGAAGCCGGGAAAAGAGGCACTGAAACGACTGACACCAATACCAACCTATTTCCCCACCCTCCTCCCACCCCTCCCCTTCGTCCAGGATTTTATCATTACATGCAGATTATTTTAAGAAAGCCCGTTAGGAAACGTGCCTCCAAAGGAACCTTAATCTGGGCCAGAGGAGAGGCTTGTCTAGGCCATTAGGAAATTTATGAGGAAGAGGAGGAAGGACTTAAGCGTGGTTTTTTAAAAATATTATTTTTAAAGAGTCGCGGGAGAGTTATTTGAAAAAGGCGTGCGGGGAACGAATGACGCGTGCGCGCGCGGGGGTGGACGCTCTCGCGGGGCAGTGTCCCAGGTGCTGGTAGAGTCCAGCCTCTCCTTCCCCCTGTGGGCATCTTAGGGCGGGCGGGGTGCTGGCCGCTCCATCAGGGCAGGACAGCACCGCAGGGTTGAAAGTTCTGTGTGGCTTTAGGCCGGACTCTGGCTTCCGAGGAGCTCACCGTGTCTGAGGCAAAAATGCCCTTAGTGCCTTGTGCATGAAAAGACCATTTGCAACAGGCCTCTAAAACTGGCAGCTTTGATGAATTGTCCCCACAAGTCGGGGGCAAGGTTGCGCCTTGTCAGGGACGTCTCTCCGCTCGTGGGTCCTCACAGACTTTCTCGTCACAGGCCCTTCAGCGCCTGTCGCGTCTCCCGAGACCAGCCTGGCAGCTAGGCCACGGTCTTGGACGCGCAGGGAGTGGCAAAGGCTTGTAGGACCAGTGAAGCTAAGCCCAAATCTGGAGGGAATCGGGTGGGTCCGGTGATTTCCATCCTCTTCGGAGGTCTTGGCTGACCCAAGCCTCATTGGCGAGACTGTCTTCGTGCCCGGGCCAGGCCGCAGCCCAGCAGCAACAAACCAGGAACGCTGCGCCCTCCAAGCTGCTCTTAAGCCTTGCCCTAGAAGCAGAATCTTCCCTGAACACCCAGGTCGAGCTGGTCAGACCTCCGGCGGACGTGCCGGGAGCAGCCTCTTCAGCCGCCCGGCGGACGGCCCACCGGGGCTGTTCTCCCGAGGAGGGGCGCAAAATCCATTCACGTGGCACCGGGCTCTCTGTGGCCTTGAGAGCACTCACCTTCTGGCGAGTTGACAGCATTTTCCGATTAAATAGTTTGTGCTGATACTATTACACTGCGTCCCGAGCAATCTAGCCAGTACCCACAGCGAATTGTTAAATCTCAGGGGGGCGTCCTCAAAGGAAAACGTTGGGGGATCTCGCACCAGGAGAAAGCCAGGCTGCCCCTAGTGCGGGAACTCCATGCTGGGGTTTCTCATCTTTATGCAGCGGTTCTCCGACCCGGGCCACAGAAAAGGTCCAGGAAGCGCGTGAGAGATGGTGCCCTGTCGCACTGCAACCCTGCCTAAGGCGGAGGAGCAGTTGTATGCTTCCTGGACCACTTTCTAGGAGGTTCCTGGGCCGCCCCTGTCGGAACGTTGGGTGTGGTTCGGTTATTTTCGACACTCTCCTTTCTTCCTCTGCTCCTTTTTACTTTCAAATGTTCTGATATCTAGAGAAACGGTCGTTTAATATGTTTCTAAAATTCACAGCAGCAAAATCAACGCCTATTGCTAACTTGAGGAAATAGTTATGTTGTAGAGCTCTGTCAGTTCATGCATAAGTACGCGTCTTAAGCCCTCTAATTTCCCTGAAAAACATTCTGTGTCTTTTAAATGAAAGATGTACGATGCAGGCTGTAGAGTGTGTTTCTACAGATAGAGGTCCGGCTCATAGAGGGAACTACAGGGGAGCTGCGGACAACAGCTGCCTAGTAAATCCGTTTCCACTCTGCACTCCAAACTCACTTTTGATGGTAGCGGTGGGAGGGATGGGATGCAAGCTGTCGCCAACTTCAGTTAATATCGCTTGGAGCCTCCTGGAAATGCAAATATATTATACGGAATCCTGTGTGACTTGGGACATGTAACCACACGTGCCCATAAAGAGGAACAGCTAATGGCAAACTCCCATAAGGAATGCTTAATCTGCAGTTTTTGGCAAGAAGCTGGGTCTCTGGTTGCCAAGAGCTGCATTAAATGGATTTTGAGAGGTTGAGATGGAGTTTATTCTAATGACAGAATTCTAGTCATTTGAGCATTAGTAATAAATTTATAATAATACTAATTAAAACAATAATAATAAAATAATTTCGAGTAGTCATAAGGAGGGAGGAGAAATCATATTGGAGGTGTTTTCACCCTGCCTGAGAGCTACCTGGGCTTTTTCTGTCCGATGCTTTGGGCATAACCTTCTTGGAAATTGACCATAGCACTTTGATAAATGCTCTCAGTTATTCTCCCAATATCCGACGTGGTTTCTACTTGCTCAGCAGGCTTTGAAAACCTGGTTCTTACCCCCACCCCCATTCCAACCCTTTCCAATTCTTTCTAGTCGGCTTGGACTGGGCCTCGGGGGCTGGTGTTCTGAGGGGCTACCGGCCAGGAAAAAAACAGCTAGTTTATTAAGCCAGGTTCTAACTGGGATTTTATCTGAGCAGGCTCAACCCATCCCCTCAGGCTTTCCTTCTGTTGTCTCTGCCACCTTTCTATTTTGCCCCTGATAGTACTGTTCATCTCTTTAGTACTGTTCATCTCTTTGAACACTAGAATTCTAAAACCAGGATTCAGCTCTCCTTGGTTCATTTCAGTAAAGAAATCAACCCAGAATAATGCTGTTGCCTCTTGTTTTTCATTTGCTTCCTTCAGATCTGAACTTTCCCCATGGGTATCAACACTGGAAATGGTGAGAGTGAGGTGAGGATGGGTTGAGAGAGGGACGGAAGAGGGGATCCACCAATTTCTTTCAAAGCCTAACAAAATTTAGGACATCCTGGGATTCCAGCTCCTTCAGACCTCTGGGCACTGTATAGCAGTTGCCGCTTCTTCACATCTCCTGGGTGGGGCTGAGGCGCGGTGTCTGTGGACTGCATCAGGGAGGAACATGCAGAGTCAAGGAAGCAAAAATATGAGGGTTAACAAGACCCATTTTGGGTTTAAATCGCAGCCTTGTTGATTTAAACAGTTTTCTTCTCTAGTATTTGAGATATTTTGGAGTTAACTAGAGTAGTCCTCAGGCATTATCAGAGGCAAACAAAGTGGAAAGGCTATTTTGTGAACATGAATCTCTTGCTCCAATTTGAAATGACACCTAACTTTCCTGCACCCAGTTTGTTAGTTTCTTTGTTTTTTACTAAGTACCAACTCCCCAGAACACAGTGGTTTGAGGTGTTTTTAAACATGTCCTTTAATTCGTTCCCTTTAGAGCATAGAACTAATTTCGTAAGTTAAAACTACCAGAAAAGTCCGCTCAGTCCCTAGGTAGTGCTTTATTAGAAAGTAAAGTTCCAGTAAGAGATTGAGGAATTGCCAGCCCTTCTAAGGCAGTTTGACTTAAAAAAAAAAATTCTCACAGACTAAAAGTTGCCTTCCATGTCCCCCCCCCCCAATATTTTTCAGGAAAAGAAAAATATTTCTATGTGCATACATCAGAATAGTAGAAGCCTTGTGTAGACAATTCTACTTCCTCTCTTTCTCAACCTATTGAAAGAAGTAGTGACAGTTACATAGTAATAGTGGGGATGTTAAGGTAGGATAGCAAGAATTTTAGGCTTTGCACATTCTTTTTGCAGGGAAAATTTGAAGCATGTTACTAAATAAAGCTAGGAAAAAAAAGTGCATGCTCAATCGGAAGAACTGTGCCAAATGCAGAAAAGCTAGGGTATGGAGAAAGGGGGGTTGAGAGAGGCTGGAGTAAAGGGAAACTCTCATGAAAAAGTACTAAAATAATTGAATGTCATGTAACATGGCAAGAAGCCAGATGGCCTCATGTTTGTGTGTGCTCTGCTGCTGTTTTCCTTCCCTGGCTTCATCTTCAGCCTTCCCAAAGCTCTACAGACAAAACAGATAAAGAAATATATTTTGCATTAAAGCAGTTCAAGTATTTTCATCAAAGTAAAAATATATTCACAGGCAAATGCTTTTATTTAAAATGTATGGCCCAATCCATCATCTAGTCTAGAAAACACACCTACAGACTAATATATTACTTTGTCATATTTTGAAGCTTCTGCCTTGTGAAAAATAATTACTTGAATGTTAATCAACCCTGTCAGTCTTACAAATGTGCTGTAACAAAGCTGCCAAACAATATAGGTTACATATTTCTGTGGTTTCAGTAACAATATAAAGATTTTGGTGTTTCAGAAATACGTGAGTTTTCAAAAATCTATGCTTGGTTTTTAATTTCAGCTTGTTCCAGTACTAGCCTTTCACACAGTTCCCCTTTTCTTAAAAGAAAAATTGATTTGACTTCTCTCCTAAATGATCCAATTTTAATGTAAAAATCTAAGATAACTTCCCTATGCACAAATATTTCCACTTATCTATAACATGTATTTGCTTACCTTTATTATAGAAATTCATTTATTATTATAGAAATTGTTTACAGTTACTATAAATTATTTTATTTCAAATATAATCATACTTCAATCATAATCAATCACCTTTATCTTTTTCTATGGCTATCATCATTGCTCCAGAAAGTTATGAATACAATAAAATAAAAGACCCATTAGGCTAGAGTTCTATAACATAAAAAAATTACCTTTAAATAGTGCATAATTAAACCATTTTCAATTCATAAACCCAGATTTCATTAATTATTCATCATTTTCCTGTAATACATTTTCCACTATTTTGTTTGAAATCTGAGTTTTTAGAACTTCTATCTAAAATATTTTAAATATTTTTTTTTCCTGCTCATCTACTAGATTTATGCCTTAAAGACAGGCTGCCTATTTTCAAGAAAATGCTTTGTATGTACTTTCAGGCATTGAGCTTTCACATTTTAGGGGAAGAATTTTATAAAAAGAAAAGCTAAGTACAGGTACTGAGACAACTGACTGATGTTTCTGCCTTAGATTGGAATAATAAAAGGTTAAGTGTAAAGTCTATGGTCATAAAACAAACCTGACTGTGGTATGACCAACAGACAAAATCGAGGCAGCTCCAAACGGGGAGAAGCAGCTTCTCCTCTCCTATGACCCGCACCTACTATGCCCCTCCCCCGCCCAAGTATACCTTTACCTCCGGAGACTAGGACAGGGTTTGGGTGCTGAGGCAGTGTGCTTAGAACGCATCTCACTGCAAGCAGCTGAAAACTGTTCCAAATTTAGCTTAATTTCTTTGCAGTGGTGCCTTTATACATTCTACAAAGAAGAAAAACACAAACCTGTTTTATCACATCAAAGGCTTATGGGGGGGGACGGGAGAGCTACATACGAACTTTAGAGAAAGGGAAAGATTAATATTCATATTCGCTCCTTGGGACCCCCCTTCTCCCTATCAGCCTGTCCCGCCCACCCCAACAACATGGATTTCTGATGTGAATTTTGATAAGTGAGGTTGAATATGCAAAGTGTCGGTCGTAAGCAGAGTTTCGGAACAAAAAGCTCCCTGTGGCTAGCAGAAGGAAAGCCGCACTTGTGGGACGCCCCACCTCGGGGTGCAGGTCTTGGGGCCGCGAAGGGCGGCTCCCCCGCCCGCCCGCCTGCGCTCCCGCCGGCCCAGAGCTTCTTCGGGGGAGCCCGCGCCCCAGCTAGCGGCATCCGCCGCCCCAAGTTACACCGATCCTTTTTTGTCAGATACGTGAACAAGGCTGTGTGTGGCTCAAGTCCGGAGACAAGTCGAAGCGCCCTCTCGCTCTCGTGGACCGCCACCTGGTGCGCATCTTGGTGCAAGATCCCCCTCCGGGCTCTTGGCCCTGGGAAGCCGCACGGAACCTCCCTGCTGGGCCTGGGTGGGGGTGGGAGTGAGGTGACGTATGAGTCTCCAAAAGCCGCCTGACTGACCTCAAGGCAGCAGGAGAAGTCACCTACGACCCGGACGATCTGTGGTTAAGGGCGCCGATGTGAAGGAGTCTCTATTCTGAGCAGAGAAAAAAGTTTCGCTTCTCCGGCAAACTAAAAGAGCCTCGACGAATACAGAAAGAAGTTAGTGGTTAACCAATTTGCTGCTAATATTTCATCGGTGGTGCTTTCTCCCCTTTAAAGTCTAACTCTTGGAAAAACAACATATTTTAAGCTTTCCATCCAAATATTGGTACTGGCAAATAGATAATCTGAGCGTCCCTTGCAAAGGACAGTGCCCTTTTTGTTTCACAGGTTGGCAATCAGAATTAATCCATGATAACACGAATTGCTTCAGAAATTTAGAGAAGATAGGAGAGTTGTAACTCTGACAGTAGCGAGGTGTGTATGTCTGTGTGTGTCCCTCTGTGTGTAATAGAAGTAGTAGTAGCAGCAGCATCGGTGCCCACCTCACTCTTTTCTACCTGCCCCCTCTCCCTATTGGGGAATGCTGGGTTTCAGCCTTACTGCCCAATGTGGTGTTCCTAGGGAATACGTTAAATGCCAGACAACCGTCCTGTCTCTTCTTAATACCTTGTTCTACAGCAAAAACTTCTTAACGTTGACTGCCTTTTTGACTCCCGGTACCTCTATACATAGGGTCCCTATGTGTCTGAACCGACTCAAGGGCACCTAAAAACAACCTCTAGTAGGATGGCGTCCCCCAGTCCAAAGATGTAAGCTAAAACGAAATCCTCAGGACCTCAGAGGATTACGTCATCTTTCAGTTCCCTACCTCACATGCCCCAAATAGGCCTTTAAATCCTAGAACAATTAAACACTTTCCTACCTCACAGTTTGTTGTCAGAAATCACACAACCTCATGAACACACGCTTTACTGGTAAATTTCAAATATAATAAGCAATTAAAATAAAAATAGTGTCTGCTATTTTAAATACTTCCCTGAGTATTTTAGAGTTACCAAAAAGAAAGGAAAAAAAAATGTTTTTTTTTAGGCAATTGATTGTATCTAGTTCTTTGTGAGGTTTCAAACTAGCACCTATGCAATCTCTAATATAGTTACTTCCAGGGACTCCAAATAACTCCAATAAAGTGAATGTCTAACTAATATTCATACAATTCTTATTGTACACTGTATTAAGTTTGCATCTGCTTCTTTTGGGGGAGGGATTTGCAGTCGTTCTTTCCCTAAATTGAAAATTGCTCAATAATTGAATTCGGTGAACTAAAATTAAACTGATTATTTTGTTTTAAGTAAAAATGCCATTTAATCTTCCATTCTTTATAATGTTAATAAAACTGACTATTCTTAGAATATATAAAGAAATGTAAATCTTGGCAAAATGAATTAAGGAAAAACTTTATTAATGATTACGTATTTTTTAAATGAAATAAAATCAGTTTACAGTCAATGTCTCATTTGAACTGTGTAACTTCTTCGGGTATTTATAACTGCTGAATCCCAGGGGGGGCAAACCATTTAGGATATAAGGGCGTATCTCTAAACTACCTCATGGAGCTCTTTTGCTCTAGAACACTATGGGATCTGGTAAATCATTAAAAAAAACTTTGCCATTATTGTCATTAAAAGTAGACTTTTAGTCTCTTCAGTATTATCACAAACAACCCAAGTATAGAAATTGCACTTATAAAGTTTTGCAAATTTTTCCTTTTTAAGAGAGCTAGTTAGATCTTTAGAACATGGCAAAAATCAAGATACAAATATATCTGGAGAAGGTGGAATAATGGAATTAAAGCAATGGAGACAAATGTAAAGTTGCAATTTAAGATTAAAAAAAATTCAATACAGGAAAGGAGAAATTAAGTTTATAAGTGTCCATATTAAAATCTGAGAATATTTTGAGTTTATGGCATGACTCGGTTGCTAAGGAAGCTAAAACAGGTTTAGGTTATATTATACTAACGGAAATGAAGCAGTCACACATCAAGAAAGATTCGTTCATCACTATACACTGTACTATGGGAAATCTAGAGAATTGAGAAGTGTTCTGTAAACTGTTTTTCAAGGGAGAAATGAATAATTCTGAGCTTTTGTAGTATACAGTGGCTGAGTCAAAAGGATTTAGAAACTTCATCATGTGAAGGAAAAATGTTTAAAGGAGCGAGTGATTTTTAGCTCAAAGAAGACATAGGAAAGAGTGATTAAATGTATTCAGATTTGATCCAATCACAGATTGGCTTGAGTAAGAAAACTGACAGCTTTAGGTATAAAGCAAGCTTCTTAACAATGAGAGTTCCCTGTGACAGAAGTAGATTGATTTTCTCTCTGACAGAAGTGGGCTGCATACCACTGGCAAGAGACATTAGAGAGGTAAAATTTGTGTTGGGCAGTGCCTCTTCCAAATCAAAGCTTCTAGATGATGTTCTTACTAGAACTTAGGAGAGCTTTACATCTCTGAAGCTTCCTTCATGAGAAATCTACAGGACTATTATTTTCAAAATTAGGGTTCATTTTCTCTAAGGAGAAAAAAAAATCACGTTTTACCATATTTTGCATTAATCATGAGCTGGAATTGAAGACTACATTTAGCAAGCAAGTGTTTTCTCAAATAATCACTGTATCATTCTGGCCTGCTTGTATTGCACTATATAAATAATCTTTGGATTACCTATTGACAGCAACTTCAGCTAAATGAATACACATAACTTCTATGATAATGTATATTTACGCAGTGAATATCTCTTTCATCAATAACATCAAGAGTGTAATAAAGTACAGACTCTGGATCCAGATTTGCTGGGTTTGAGTCCCACCCCTACCACCTGCCGTGTGATGCTGGGAAAGTTATTTAACCACTCTGTGATTCAGCGTCATCTTCTGTAAAGTAGATACGAAGAATAGAGTAGAAGTAAGTATAGAGTGAGTTAATATATCAAAAGCATTTAGGACAATGCCTAGTCATATAATAAGCACTATGTAGAAGTTATGATTTTTTTTAAATTCAGGATGGAAAAGTGTTTTAATAGAGATCGTAGGAGATTCTGAGATGTGTTTACTAGTTTATGGTAAGTGTGTTTGCCCCAAACTACTATTCAGTTAGGCTGTAAACATAGGTATTACCTCTAACCAAAAATGTCCAAGATTTTCATTAGTTAGGAGGCTGGATTCCTACTCTCAGCTATGCCATTAACTATCTTTGTAATTGTCTGTATAACCTAAAACGAATACAGTGAACTCATAAGGTCTCAGCTTCTCCTGTTAAAATATTTTCATTGTAAAACTGTGTATTTCAAAAAGATTATATTGAAGTTGTTTATTAAAATAAACATTACCAATTAAATTATTTGGTCTTTAGGAAACCTTCTGCTTCTTTGATTCTAATATTCTCCAAGAAATTGTTAGAAGTTCTACCTGATTTTCCAGCCATGACTGGATTTAGAGGACTTCCTAGTTCCCCGGAAGACCACAGAGAGCTCATTCTTTGGGGTTAGAACGGTTTGCACAGGAAATCATTGTCTTTATCAGTAGCCTTGTAAGGAAAGTGTTTACAAAGAGTTCTGCCAATATCTATTAAAACAACTTCACTCAGATTTAAGAAGTATTAGAATACGTGAAAAACTGTCAACAGGCAATGGAAGGCTAATACCTCTGTAGGTCAATCAAGTTTTTTTTTTTCCTTAACAACACAAATAAACAAATTAGTGTGCCCATTTATTAGGGACTTTGGTTTAAGTTATTGTTATTTTGTGGAGTCTCTGAGTGGTGCAGATGGTGAAGCCCTTAAATAGAATATAAGAATACTCTTTCCCTCTCTGTTCTCATTGGAAACTAACCCTTCCCGCTCCAAAACATCTTTTATCCCCTTTAATTCATTGCCATTGAGTTGATTCTGACTCATAGTAGAGTTGTTCATTGGGTCTAGGTTAATGCTTACCTTTAAAAATTCATTTATGTTTATGAAGATAATGAAATAAATGAGATTTTGTTCTCAACAGGAAAGATACCTTCAAATTTTAAACATTAAACAAAACCTAAGAAAGAAATCAAATCAAGGGACTAGCATCATTTCCTTTGTTTTCCCAGAGAGACAAAGAGCCACCATTTCCCTTTGAAGTACAAGGACTAGAAGCAGAGACTATGAGACAATCTAGCCAATTACTGCTGTGGAACCTAGTAGGTGGAAACATTTTATGGGTCTATTTTAGAGTACATACCATTGTTTACAGAGTTCTGGTGCTGATAGTTCAGCCTATTTTCTAGAAATATATCTTTGACTTGATCATATGAAACAAAAACTTAGCATGCTATGAGAAATGTATACCTTTAACATTTCCAAAGTATTGGGCACGCTTTCAGTTAAGGATGCTCAACGAGTATGTGTTTGCAGCGCTGAATCTTATTGCCATTTTAAGGCATGTCTAGAGAAGTCAGTTGTTAAAGATCTTTTTTAAAAATGCTTTTTTCATCATTTCACTAGGGACTTTAAATTATTTTATGGAAATCTTCCCTAAATAAGGTATGCAGAACTGATCTAACTGTAATCTGCTTAGAAAAATCTGGTTTGATTTTGGAAGATTGGCCTGGAAAGGTTTACTGTGTCACGTCATCATATAGGGTTGCTGTGAATTTTTTAATCATATCCAAAGCATTGAGCCCAGGGCTTCAAATATACTTTGTCACATTTGACCTCACAGTGCCCTATTAGTTGTATATCATAATCCTCATTCAATGGTGAGCAAACTGAGATTCAGGGAGTTTGACACTTGTCCAAGGTGACACAGCAGAGCCATGATTAGAACACAGGACAGTCAGATTGCAAAATACATGTTTCACTTTCCTCCATATGCCTTATAGCAAAATATGTACTTAGCAAAATGAGATTTGCTGTGCTTTTGACTTTGTTTTATTTTTATTACACTGAATTCTCCTAAGCACTGGTTTCATTTTGAGATTGACAGAAAATACATGGTTTGATTATTGTAAATTGTGCAGAGAGATATGAGAAACACATTCTTACTATGTCCCTTGTAATATTTTATTGCTACATGAATCTTCAATCTTCAATCTTAAATCCAGTGACTTGAGAGGAAACCTCAAATTCATGTTAAAGTCCAAAACAGTGAAATTAGGGTTTATTTCTTTGATTTGGAATATGTAGAGTTAAATACTTACTAATAGTTACACATTTATAGATATCGATAATCTAAATCACATTATTTTACAACTTCTCTTTCTCCAACACATGTATGTTTTCTTCCATAAAACAATGCCTTCGTTCATTTGATAAAAGAAATATGTTGGATATATTGGGTTAAATAAAATGTATTATTAAATTAAATTCATGCCTTTCTTTTGAAATTTTCAATGTTGCTACTACAAAATTTCAGTTACATATATGGGTCACATTATATTTCTATTGCACAATGCTGGCCTAAACACATTTTATGAGAGTCATAAAATAAGTTCAAAAGTTTTATTAAATCTTTTGTACGAGAATATTACTTTTCAGAAATTACAATATATATTTTTTTAAGTTTACATTTACTTACCTGATTACCACTTTGTAGATGCATTCAGGCCTCCATAAAGAAAGCATGGACTTGAAGTGATTTCTCTTCTCTCTTTTTGCAATGTAAATGTAGTTATAATAACACCTTCAAAAATGTAGGGATCCTATGCAGATTATACTCTCTTAGTTATGGTGTTGACAAAAACTATGGACTGCCAAAAGAATGAACAAATCTGTCTTAGAAGAAACTTAGCCAGGATGCTCCTTAGAAGCAAGAACAGCGAGAATTCATCTCACTTACTGTGGACTTGTTACCAGGAGGGACCAGTCTCTGGAGAAGGACATCATGCTTGGTAAAGCAGAGGGTCAATGAAAAAGAGGAAGACCCTCAATGAGATGAATTGACACAATGGCTGCAACAATGGGCTCAAATATAGCAACAGTTGTGAGAATGGCGCAGGACCAGGCAATGTTTTGTTCTGTTGTACATAGGGTCTTTATGAGTTGGAACCACCTCAGTGGCACCTAACAACAACATATATGGTAAAAAAAAAAAAAAAAAAAAAAAAAAAAACGAGCTTTGAAATATAAAGGGAACTTATCGTGTTAACTGAATTGGTTCAGTCTTCTTAAAAACTTCATGGAAGGGATCTGCGACTTGACAGCAACTGTTGGTGGTGTGGTAGTGGTCTTTCTGTAGCACTTGGCTCATCAAAACTGAGACGGTGAGTCGAAAAGAAGCCCTCACTCCCAATGCTAAGGCAGGCATTGCCAATCGATTTTGGCACTCTTGCATGCTGCTTGGTGCAGTCTTCCCTAATTGAGCTCAAATGAGACCTCATGATCACCTCATACAGGTGGCCATTCCAAATCTGCTATGCCTTAAAGTGTTGGGAGGGATATGGGTTAAAAATGAAAAGTATCACTTCAATTTTTGGCTTGGGAAAAATTCTGGCTCCTAGGAAAAGTAGGTGAACTGCATGATATTTGAAAGAGGCAGGGAGAAGGAGAATGATTGCCAGGCAGTGTCACATAAAGGTATTGTGTTGAGGATACACGTTTTAGAAGTTATAAACACACTACCTTTTGTTATCTTTCAAATGTATTATATTTATTTATGTACCTCTTATTGGCATCCATGTTTTATGTCTTGGATTAAAACTGGATTTATTACTGACAAAATAGTTTGCTAACTATGACTCCCATTATTAAAATCAATCTATGTCATAGTTCAAATCATGGCATCTGAAAAAGTAAAAGCTGTATAATATAGGCTACAAACCTGTAACCAAAAGACCTGGCAGTGTTTTGTTCGGTTGCACATAGGGTCACTATGAGTCAGAACTGACTCGATGGCACCTAACAACAATAACAACAACAACCTTTTGGCCAAGCTCTTAACCACAGTGCCACCAGGGCTCCATAGACTACAAGGTCGGTGATAATCCTATTTCTTACTACAGGTAACACAAAAGACTTCAACCCGACTTTATAAGATGGCTGCTGATTAAAGCCAAATAAAAACAAATATATAGGTAATGAAAAGTTCAATTATGCCATTTCTAAGTCCAGAACCACAATGAAATATTATCTCCTTTTTTATTTCATAATATTCACTATGTTTAATGAAATAAAATTTGACAGATTTTATATTTTCCCTATTTTTTATAAACTAGGATTTGTGTACCCTGTTTTTAATGGTCACTATCTGTACTCTACTACCTATTATCTTACTAAGTATTTTCTGCATCAAAGCACTATATAAATTATCTCACAGAACTGTCCAAACTGTCTCTTAGTGCTGGCCATAAAAATATATTGTGAACCATGTATGTAGTTTAAAATTTTTTCTGTCCCATTAAAAAAAAATGAAGACAAGTCATTTTTAATATTTCATTTAATTTGATATATCCAAAATATCATTGTTTTAACATATCAACATAAAAAATTATTGGGCTACTTTACATTCTTTTTTTTATACTAAACCTTTGAATTCTTGTCTGCATTTTACACTTGTATGTTTTTTTGTTTTTTTTTTTTTATATAGTACCCCAGTTCAGACTAACCTTATTTCAAGTCCTCAGTAGTCAGAGGCTAGTGGCCAATGTATCGGACAATACAGCTCTAGATTACGGTTCTTTATATGCTGGGATAGACCTTTCCTCTCAATTTCACAAATCATCATAGATAAAAACCGTTCCATCTAGGTACAAAAACATATCATGAGAGATAATAGATTTCATCCTATACTGAAATGGACAGTGTGATTTCAGCACATATTAGTGATTAGATAGAAATTAGCATTGAAAACTTACATTCTATAGAATGCTTAGGGGTCTTCTTTGCTTAAAGTATATTTACAATATAACTCACTCTTCCCCCACAACTATCATGAAAACCATAAATCCAGGCCACGAACAATTTACTGGCATTTAAAGATGATGGAGGAGTCCCTAGGTGGGGCAAATGGTTGAGTGCTTGACTTATAATTGAATGGTTTTTGGTTTGAACCCACCCAGATGGACCACGGAAGAAAGGCCTAGCAACCTGCTTCTTAAAGGTTATAGCCTTAAAAACCCTTTGGAAAAAAAAAAAAATTTGGAGTGCAGTTATATTCTGCACATATGAGTTAGTATGAGTCGGAATTGACTTGACAGAAGCTGGTTTGGTTTTTTTGTTTGTTTAAAGATGATGGAAAATCCATTTGGTAGGAAATATGAACATAGCAAAGGAAGACCTTACTGACTTATTTAATCTCTATTAAGTGCATGACAAATGAATTAAAAAAAAAAAACTAGCAAAAATATTTCCCTTTTCTAAGAAACTTATTAATGAGTTACTTTGGTTATGGCTTAAACCAAAAAACCAAACCCATTGCTGTCCAGTCGATTTCCGACTCATGGCAACCCTCCCTATAAGACAGAGTAGAGCTTCCCCACAGAGTTTCCAAGGAGTGCCTGGTAGATTTGGACCGCCAATACTTTGGTTAGCAGCCGTAGCACTTAACCAATATGCCACCAGGGTTTCCAGTTATGGCATACTACCAGTAAAATAATATCAACGTGTATCCTAAATGTTTAATTTTATTAGGCTGAACTTTGGATCAATTCTACCTAGATTTTGAGAAAAAATAAGAGAAAATACAAATAAATCACAAATAACTTGTTAGGTGCTGTCAGTTGGTTCCAACTCATAGCAACCATGCATAAAACAGAACAAAACACAAGGCCATCCTCACAGTTTTAGTTATGTTTGAGCCCATTGTTGCAGCCACTGTGTCAATTCGTCTCCTTAAGGGTCTTCATCTTTCTCGCTTACCTTCCACTCTACCAAGCATGATGTCCTTCACCAGGGACTGATCCCTCCTGATAACATGTCCAAAGTATATGAGACGTAGTCTCTCCATCCTTGCTTCTAAGGAGCATTCTGGTTGTACTTCTTCCAAGTCAGATTAGTTTGTTCTTTTGGCAGTCCATGGTATATTCAATATTCTTCCCCAATACCACAGTTCAAAGGCATCAATTCTTCGGTCTTCCTTATTCATTGTCCAGCTTTTGCATGTATATGAGGCAATTGAAGACACCACGGCTTGGGTCAGGCACACAACTTAGCCCTCAAGGTGACATCTTTGCTTTTCAACACTTTCAAGAGGTCTTTTGCCCCAGATTTGCCCAGCGCAGTGGGTCTTTGGATTTCTTGACTGCTGCTTCCATGGGTGCTGATTGTGTTTTTTCCAGTAGAATGCTTCAATATTGCAACTCGAGGCTTGAATTTTTTCTTCAGTTCTTTCAATTTAAGGAATGTCAAGCGTGTTCCACCCTTTTGGTTTTTGCACATGTCATTATAATACTGTACTTTGTCTTCTCCAGCCGCCCTTTGAAATCTTCTGTTCAGCGTGTTTACTTCATCATTTCTTCCTTTCACTTCAGCTAGTCTATGTCCAAGAGCAAGTTTCAGAGTCTGTTCTGACATCCATTTTCATCTTTTCTTTTTTTCCTGTCTTTTAATGACCTCTGGCTTTATTCATGCACGATGTTCTTCATGTATGATGTCCTTGATGTCAT
Source organism: Loxodonta africana (assembly GCF_030014295.1). Taxonomy (NCBI): domain Eukaryota; kingdom Metazoa; phylum Chordata; class Mammalia; order Proboscidea; family Elephantidae; genus Loxodonta; species Loxodonta africana. The sequence continues at coordinate 48,837,104 of NC_087345.1, forward strand.
TCCACAACTGTCTGGTCTTCGGTCATTAGTGTTCAATGTGTCAAATCTACTCCTGAGATGATCTCTAAATTCAGCTGGGATAAGCTCAAGGTCATAATTTGGTTCTTATGTACTTTATCTAATTTTCTTCAGCTTTGACTTGAACTTGGATAGGAGCAATTGATGGTCTATTCTGTAGTCAGGTCCTGGCTTTATTCTGACTGATGATATTGAGCTTCTCCATTATCTTTTTCCACAGATGTAGTCAATTTAATTCCTGTGTATTCCATTTGCTGAGGCCCACGTATATAGTCTCTGTTCATGTTGGTGAAAAAAGGCATTTGCAATGAAGTCATTGGTCTTACAAAATTCTATCACGCAACATCCAGTTTTGTTTTTATCACTATGCCATATTTTCCAACTACTGATCCTTCATCTTTGTTTCCAGCTTTTGCGTTCCAATCACCAGTAATTATCAATGCATTTTGATTGCATGTTTGATCAATTTCAGAATGCAGAAGTTGGTAAAAATCTTCAATTTTGTCATCTTTGGCCTTAGTGGTTGGTGAGTAAATTTGGATAATAGTATTAACTGGTCTTCCTTGTAGGCATACTGATAATTTCCTATCTCTGACAGTATTGTACTTCAGGATAGATCTCGAAATGCTCTTTTCGAGGATGAATGCAATGCCATTCCTCTTTATTTGTTCTTCCTGGCATAGTAGACCATAGGATTGTCCACTTCAAAATGATGAATACCATTCCATTTCAGCTCACTAATGCCTAGGATGTCGATATTTATGCATTCCGTTTCATTTTTAATGACTCCTAAATTTCCTAGATTCCTATTTTATACACTCCACATTTTGATTATTAATGCACGTTTGCACCTGTTTCTTCTCATTTTGAGTTGTGCCACATAAGCAAATGAAGGTCTCAAAAACTTCACTCCATCCGTGTCATTAAGGTTGACTCTACTTTGAAAAGGCAGCTCTTCCCCAGTTACCTTTTGAGTGCCTTCCAACCTGAGGGGCTCATTTTCTGGCATTCTATCAGACAATGTTCTGCTGCTGTTCATAGGGTTTTCACTGGCCATTTTTTCCAGAAGTGGCTTGCCAGGTCTTTTTTCCTAGTCTGTCTGTGGAAGTTCCCTGAAACCTGTCCACCAAGGGTGACCCTGCTGGTATTTGAAATACTTGGTGGCAAAGCTTCCAGTATCACAGCAACACACAAGCCTCCATAGTACAACAAACTGACAGATGTGTGGTGGCACAAATAACTAAAAGGAAATTATTGCAATTAGAAACTCAGTTACAAACTAACTAGTACGTTCAAGAGATATAAGAACCAAAGCTTATTAAGCTTATGATAAAGGATTTAGAATTTGACAAAGTTCTCTAAAACCCTGCTATATATAACCCATTTTCAAAGTAAATATAAAAAACTTCTTTATTTCTTTGTGCCTCCCAACATATTCTTTCCAGTTAAAATGTTTTCTCCTTATTTTCTTTAAAAGACAAAAATCTCAAAACTAATTTTCAGAAATCTTGCTTTATTCTGCCTCTAAGGCAGAGCAGTGCTTATATTAGTGTTTTGGCTTCATTATATTATTTTGTTGTCTTCTTTCTCTTTTTCTTTTGTATTTCAATGAGGATGATATACCTCCAAGTTATGAGCATGATCAGAAATTAGGATTTGCACCCACAAATGATTTGGAATGCTCCCCAAAATACCTAATAAGATCTGTTATAATGCTCTTGTGCACAAAGATGCTGGTAGGCCAGACCTTGGAAGGTGATAGCTCCACAGACTAATGTAGCTAACTCTGGAATCTCCAAACACCCTACCTGACACTTCTACCATATTTTTTGGCACAATATTTTCATTAGTAATTCACTTTGCTTTTCTTACTAGGAGTGATGGGCAATGATTATGATAGCAGTGGGGGAAGGGGACAGGTAGGTGGGAACTGAGCTGGGACAGGGTTGGATTGGAACACTGAGGCCTGTAAAGGACAAAAAGTCATTTTGCATTATGCATTTGCACTACCCAGGTCCATCAGTATCTTTCCAAAATTTAGCATCAGCTAAGTGGCAAGGTATTGTCATATTTTCACCTTCCCCAATCTTAGAGACAAATATTTGCCTCAACATCTCCCTAAGGAAACAGAATAAAGAACATCTCTTGGTTTGATTTATCCCATGTTTTATTCAGTTTTTAAAATTTCAGTTTACATTTTCTTTTTTTCATAAATATAAACTAATGTTACAAAATGATAATTCTGAGCTTTGGAAAGATTTTTTAAATGATCATTTTAAAGCTGGACACAAGAAGGAACGATATAAAGAGCTTAAATTTAACAGTCTAACTAGTAAACTCTGTTTTATTTAAATATACATCATAACCCTACAAATTTAGGAGCATCAACACCCAAAATCTTTCTCGCAATTATTACTATAAAACAATTTCACAGATTACAGAATGAGGGAACCATACATTAAAGTTCTTTTTAAGCACCGAAATAGTTTAATCATAAGCATCTCACTTCTCATACTAGACTTTCCACTTCATTGACTTCTGTATACGAACCATGAAACCCCATCAATATCAGTTTTAATGTGGTTTTCTCCTGCAGGGTTCACAATAAGGCGAGATAAAGTATTTTCCATCATTATGTTGGTTTGTGGATGCTGTTAGTGAAAAGATGACATAACAGTGTGTTCATAAAGCAACTACATATGCAGCTTATGTTCCGAAGCTCAATTTCTAGGCCACAACATATGAATCTATGTTTTCTTTATTGAGTGACAGCTCAAGGCTCATTAACATCTCTATTTCAATCAAGTTAAAAGAGAGTTATAGGTTTGAAATGGAATAGGGTCCCAAAAGTAGATGGGAGGGCACAAACTAAATAAATGCACCTCTAAATCTATTTAGTCATTTCTATATTCCAGATGAAATATTTCAATAAAGAATAGGAAAAGCAAAGCGGAAAAAATAAAGTTCATTGGATCCTATTACAGAGCAACATGGCTATGGAAGGTCACTGGAGAACCATGAATTTAGCTTTCTGCAAGAACTCCAAACTCAGGACAGTCGTAATCCCAAGGAGCATTAGACGTAAATGCAGCATTCTGCACATTGTATTTATAAGGTATCACAGAACATTAGCCACATAATAGTAAGATTGTAATAAAACTGGTCTGTCGTTTTAGAAAATATTAATGGTACAAAAGGGTAATTTTGAGCTTTGGAAATTTTTTTAATGATAATTTTAAGGTAACTTGACAAAATTAAAATGTTGAGTGTTTTTGAGTCAGTAGAGTCATGTTAATGAACCAGAATTAACATGTACCTTTTACAAATAAGGGTAATACATGTCTGAAATATTGTAGTTAAAATATCAATTTATCACATTGATAATTATTTAAATTCATATTTTATTTTAAATGGAATGTATATTTTCTTATTATAACTAATCTATTTAAGATGACTTAAACATTTTTATATAAAAGGCCATTTTTTTGTGTATTTTGAATTACTTTATATGTCAATTTATCTTTGAAATGGTCAATTATAATAATCTTACAGAATAAAGTTTATTAATATATTAATTATTCATTAATGCTACATTAAACAACATCAATAAAATATAGTTATATTCTATTATATATGCATGGCATTATAATTTATTATTAGTAGCAAAAACTATCTTGAATGCACATGTCATAAAAAATTAAACTAAAGAAGAAACTGGATATGCAAATTCCAGTACAATATTTCAAGAATTAAGGATTCCTGGAGGTCATCCACATGATCCCAGGAACCATTGCAAAAACTGTATTTTACAGATGGGAAATAAGATAACCCTATCAGAAAACAAAATTGTGAAATATGTATATTGATACAAATTAAATACAGTACTCTAAAACTTTGTGTCCAGTTGGTAACATTACCAGATATCCACAGACTTTTTGAAAAGAAAACCTTCACCATATGTTTTGAATGCTGAAACTCGAAGGATTAGTTGGAAGTTTTCGCCTTCTTTTTCCCACTTCCCCATCCACCACTGAGTTGTACAGGATTGTCTCGGAATGATATACGTTCTTTCTTAGAAGGTCTTGTATTTGTTATCATTGGTGCAAGTACTCCCTCAATCGAACAACCTAGACAGTGACATTAAACGTACACTTTCATTTAACATGATCCAAGTAAAACCACATTTCTTAAGAAATAGTTTTAAATCAACAACATGCATTTGAGAACTCTATAGTCTTTGAGTTTATAAAAGTATCTTTATTGAGTTTCCTTTTGTTTGCAAAATAATATAATCAAAGTTTAGAATAAATTGTTTGTTGTTGTTGAGTGCCCTCAAGTCAATTCCAACTCATAGGATCCCATGTGACAGAGTAGAGCTGCCCCATAGGGTTTTCTTGACTGTAGTGTTTACAGAAGCAGATAGTCAGGTCTTTCTCCATTGGAGCTGCTGAGGGGGTTGGAACTGCCAACCTTTAAGTTAGCAGCCAAGTGGTGCCACTGGGCTCCTTAAATTGTGTTTAGGCTAATTAAGGGGATCCAGCTAAATAAAATTAAGTTACAGCAGCTTTCTTCCTCTATCTACAGACTCAAATCTCCCTGCCATTTCAAGACAAAGGGATGACATAGCTCCTTATTTTTAGATATTAAAAACTGTTCATATTTTCACAAATAGTGAAAAAATTTTATAGTAGTTTATTATTTATTATTATTTCTATGAATAATGCATATTTAAAAATTGGTTTTAAAAGTTGTCCTATTAAAGACTTCTTCAGAAAAATGAATTATTGGTGAAATGGAAAACAGATTTAGAATCAAAATACATTCATGGGTTCTAGTCTGGCTCCATAAAATACAGCTTGGTTTGTATCACAGTCGCAGACTTTCTGAGCCTTAATCCACAGCCTTAGCTCTGAGCCTTAGTTAAATGAGGGTAATAATACCTGCATTATGGAGTTGTTATGCAGATTGTCTTTCTGATTATGTTGCAATGGTAGTAAGGTCTGTGAGAGGACTTTGTAAACAGGTGCTATAAATTTGAAGGAATTATTACTCATATTCAACAACTTAGAAATTATCCATGTAAAAGTAACAAAAATTGTTAGAGTTTTAAAACAAATAGAAATCCTAAGAATAGGCTTGTAGATTTGGAATGTTTTACTCTGCAGGACCCCAAGATGCCAAATCAAAAACACTATTAAGGAATTATGATCATGTTTAATTCTCCTGAGGATGAAGTAAGAACACAGGGATGTATCTATGTGCAAATGTCTTCAAAAGCAGCAGAGTGAGGCTTGCCAGGGCTCCTCAGTGCTGGCTTGAGGCGAATGTTTAAACCAGGCGAATCTCCAATGTGATGCTTTTGTGCTTAAATAACTGTAGGGGGAAAAGATCTAATTCTTTTCAGATTAAAACTTTTCCACCTAAAACTTTTAAATACTTTAAAAATGCATGTCTAAATACAAGGGTTAGGAAACATTAGATTATTGGTGGAAATTGGTCTGCAATTTTAAATTTGGTGCAACATGATGATGAATATTGGCTGTGAAGGTCCATTTCATATTTAAAAGGTCTTTCAGATCAGCATACGGTACTTTGGTTTTTAATCTCAAGACTGTGATTAGGAAAACAAATTCAGACGCATTAATGAACCTCTATAAAAGAAGCACATTTTACTTTTTTTTTTTTTTATGGATTCTTTTTTTTTTTTTATTAACCTTTATTAAGCTTCAAGTGAACGTTTACAAATCCAATCAGTCTGTCACATATAAGTTTACATACATCTCACTCCCTACTCCCACTTGCTCTCCCCTTCTTGAGTCAGCCCTTTCAGTCTCTCCTTTCTTGACAATTTTGCCTGCTTCCCTCTCTCTCTATCCTCCCACCCCCCCTCCAGACAAGAGTTGCCAACACAATCTCAAGTGTCCACCTGATATAATTAGCTCACTCTTCATCAGCGTCTCTCTCCCACCCGCTGACCAGTCCCTTTCATGTCTGATGAGTTGTCTTCGGGGATGGTTCCTGTCCTGTGCCAACAGAAGGTCTGGGGACCATGGCCGCAGGGATTCCTCTAGTCTCAGTCAGACCATTAAGTTTGGTCTTTTTATGAGAATTTGGGGTCTGTATCCCACTGATCTCCTGCTCCCTCAGGGGTCCTCTGCTGTGCTCCCTGTCAGGGCAGTCATCGATTGTGGCCGGGCACCAACTAGTTCTTCTGGTCTCAGGATGATGTAGGTCTCTGGTTCATGTGGCCCTTTCTGTCTCTTGGGCTCTTAGTTGTCATGTGGCCTTGGTATTCTTCATTTTCCTTTGCTCCAGGTGGGTTGAGACCAATTGATGCATCTTAGATGGCCGCTTGTTAGCGTTTAAGACCCCAGACGCCACATTTCAAAGTGGGATGCAGAATGATTTCATAATAGAATTATTTTGCCAATTGACTTAAAAGTCCCCGCAAACCATGTTCCCCAGACCCCCGCCCTTGCTCCGCTGACCTTTGAAGCATTCATTTTATCCCGGAAACTTCTTTGCTTTTGGTCCAGTCCAATTGAGCTGACCTTCCATGTATTGAGTGTTGTCTTTCCCTTCACCTAAAGCATTTCTTATCTACTGATTAATCAATGAAAAACCCTCTCCCACCCTACCTCCCTCCCCGCCTCGTAACCACAAAAGTATGTGTTCTTCTCAGGTTTACTATTACTCAAGATCTTATAATAGTGGTCTTATACAATATTTGTCCTTTTGCCTCTGACTAATTTCGCTCAGCATAATGCCTTCCAGGTTCCTCCATGTTATGAAATGTTTCAGAGATTCGTCACTGTTCTTTATCGATGCATAGTATTCCATTGTGTGAATATACCACAATTTATTTACCCATTCATCCGTTGATGGACATCTTGGTTGCTTCCAACTTTTTGCTATTGTAAACAGAGCTGCAATAAACATGGGTGTGCATATATCTGTTTGTATGAAGGCTCTTGTATCTCTAGGGTATATTCCGAGGAGTGGGATTTCTGGGTTGTATGGTAGTTCTATTTCTAACTGTTTAAGATAACGCCAGATAGATTTCCAAAGTGGTTGTACCATTTGACATTCCCACCAGCAGTGTATAAGAGTTCCAATCTCTCTGCAGCCTCTCCAACATTTATTATTTTGTGTTTTTTGGATTAATGCCAGCCTTGCTGGTGTGAGATGGAATCTCATCGTAGTTTTAATTTGCATTTCTCTAATGGCTAATGATCGTGAGCATTTTCTCATGTATCTGTTGGCTGCCTGAATATCTTCTTTAGTGAAATGTGTGTTCGTATCCTTTGCCCACTTTTTGATTGGGTTGTTTGTCTTTTTGTGGTTGAGTTTTGACAGAATCATGTAGATTTTAGAGATCAGGCGCTGGTCGGAGATGTCATAGCTGAAAATTCTTTCCCAGTCTGTAGGTGGTCTTTTTACTCTTTTGGAGAAGTCTTTAGATGAGCATAGGTGTTTGATTTTTAGGAGCTCCCAGTTATCGGGTTTCTCTTCATCATTTTTGGTAATGTTTTGTATTCTGTTTATGCCTTGTATTAGGGCTCCTAGGGTTGTCCCTATTTTTTCTTCCATGATCTTTATCGTTTTAGTCTTTATGTTTAGGTCTTTGATCCACTTGGAGTTAGTTTTTGTGCATGGTGTAAGGTATGGGTCCTGTTTCATTTTTTTGCAAATGAATATCCAGTTATGCCAGCACCATTTGTTAAAAAGGCTTTCTTTTCCCCAATTAATTGACACTGGTCCTTTGTCAAATATCAGCTGCTCATACGTGGATGGATCTATGTCTGGGTTCTCAATTCTGTTCCATTGGTCTATGTGCCTGTTGTTGTACCAGTACCAGGCTGTTTTGACTACTGTGGCTGTATAATAGCTTCTGAAATCAGGTAAAGTGAGGCCTCCCACTTTCTTCTTCTTTTTCAGTAGTGCTTTGCTTATCTGGGGCTTCTTTCCCTTCCATATGAAATTGGTGATTTGTTTCTCTATCCCCTTAAAATATGACATTGGAATTTGGATCGAAAGTGCGTTAAATGTATAGATGGCTTTTGGTAGAATAGACATTTTCACTATGTTAAGTCTTCCTATCCATGAGCAAGGTATGTTTTTCCACTTAAGTATGTCCTTTTGAATTTCTTGTAGTAGAGCTTTGTAGTTTTCTTTGTATAGGTCTTTTACATCCTTGGTAAGATTTATTCCTAAGTATCTTATCTTCTTGGGGGCTACTGTGAATGGTATTGATTTGGTGATTTCCTCTTCGGTGTTCTTTTTGTTGATGTAGAGGAATCCAAGTGATTTTTGTATGTTTATTTTATAACCTGAGACTCTGCCAAACTCTTCTACTAGTTTCAGTAGTTTTCTGGAGGATTCCTTAGGGTTTTCTGTGTATATAATCATGTCATCTGCAAATAGTGATAACTTTACTTCTTCCTTGCCAATCTGGATACCTTTTATTTCTTTGTCTAGCCTAATTGCCCTGGCTAGGACTTCCAGCACGATGTTGAATAAGAGCGGTGATAAAGGGCATCCTTGTCTGGTTCCCGTTCTCAAGGGAAATGCTTTCAGGTTCTCTCCATTTAGAGTGATATTGGCTGTTGGCTTTGCACAGATGCCCTTTATTATGTTGAGGAATTTTCCTTCAATTCCTATTTTGGTAGGAGTTTTTATCATAAATGGGTGTTGAACTTTGTCAAATGCCTTTTCTGCATCAATTGATAAGATCATGTGGTTTTTGTCTTTTGTTTTATTTATGTGATGGATTACATTAATGGTTTTTCTGATATTAAACCAGCCTTGCATACCTGGTATAAATCCCACTTGATCATGGTGAATTATTTTTTTGATGTGTTGTTGGATTCTATTGGCTAGAATTTTGTTAAGGATTTTTGCATCTATGTTCATGAGGGATATAGGTCTATAATTTCCTTTTTTTGTAATGTCTTTACCTGGTTTTGGTATCAGGGAGATGGTGGCTTCATAGAATGAGTTGGGTAGTATTCCGTCATTTTCTATGCTTTGGAATACCTTCAGAAGTAGTGGTGTTAACTCTTCTCTGAAAGTTTGGTAGAACTCTGCAGTGAAGCCATCCGGGCCAGGGCTTTTTTTTTGTTGGGAGTTTTTTGATTACCGTTTCAATCTCTTTTTTTGTTATGGGTCTGTTTAGTTGTTCTACTTCTGAATGTGTTAGTTTAGGTAGGTAGTGTTTTTCCAGGAATTCATCCATTTCTTCTAGGTTTTCAAATTTGTTAGAGTGCAATTTTTCATAATAATCTGAAATGATTCTTTTAATTTCATTTGGTTCTGTTGTGATGTGGTCCTTCTCATTTCTTATTTGGGTTATTTGTTTCCTTTCCTATATTTCTTTAGTCAGTCTAGCCAATGGTTTATCAATTTTGTTAATTTTTTCAAAGAACCAGCTTTTGGCTTTGTTAATTCTTTCAATTGTTTTTCTGTTCTCTAATTCATTTAGTTCAGCTCTAATTTTTATTATTTGTTTTCTTCTGGTGCCTGATGGGTTCTTTTGTTGCTCACTTTCTATTTATTCAAGTTGTAGGGACAGTTCTCTGATTTTGGCTCTTTCTTCTTTTTGTATGTGTGCATTTATCGATATCAGTTGGCCTCTGAGCACTGCTTTTGCTGTGTCCCAGAGGTTTTGATAGGAAGTATTTTCATTCTCGTTGCTTTCTAAGAATTTCCTTATTCCCTCCTTGATGTCTTCTATAACCCAGTCTTTTTTCAGGAGGGTATTGTTCATTTTCCAAGTATTTGATTTCTTTTCCCTAGTTTTTCTGTTATTGATCTCTAGTTTTATTGCCTTGTGGTCTGAGAAGATGCTTTGTAATATTTCGATGTTTTGGACTCTGCAAAGGTTTGTTTTATGACCTAATATGTGGTCTATTCCAGAGAATGTTCCATGTGCGCTAGAAAAAAAAGTATATTTTGCAGCAGTTGGGTGAAGAATTCTGTATAAGTCAATGAGCATATTTTACTTTTGGTCTAATACTAAAACACACACACACACACACACACACTACCGAAAGGCCAGATAAATAAATAAAAAATAAAATAAATAAAGAAAGGGTATGCCAGGCACAGAGAGCTAGATGCCTGTAGCTGTAGGCAAGTCTGTAATGGAGTCAGACACTGAACATAGCATAGCTCAGGAGCTGAGAGAACTTCCCAGCTGGCACTCTGTGAAGCCAATTGCAGCAGAGACTGACGATTGAAGGAGATACCGACTGAAGTTGGCTTCCACATGGGGGCAAGATTTGTCTTGCGTTAAGCTACTCCCTGGAAGTACGTCAGTAGTCATTTATGGAACAGCACTCTTCCAAGCAACAGGAATGTTTCTGGTGCATAAAAGCAAGACTTTCCTAGATGATCAACTAGTGGCCTAAAAAAAAGTAAAAAAGGTTCCTAAAAGCTTACGATCCCCCCATACTATTTACATATTGGAAAGATCTAGTTTAATTTTTTTCCAAATAACAGAATGGAATGTCTACTTTGGTTCATTTTAAAAAATAACAAAGTAACAACAAACCCATGTCCCAGCAGTACTGAAGAGGACACATTATATAGGAGGATCTGAGAAGTGAAGAGTGATTGGAATAGACTTAGAATCTGAATATATTTATTTAAGGTAAAAATTAGTGGTTAATAAAAAAGTAAGTATATTTCCACAAATGGGCTTACACAAATATTTTGTTCCAGTAGAGAAGGATAAATCAAGTTCCTTGAAAGCAATATTCAGGGTAATGATACCTTGAAATAGGGATATCTTTCAAATATAATTCAATAACTATTATTGGTTAATCATATTTTGACTAAGCCATCTTGGTATAAAGAGATTTTTTACAGGGCCACAATAGATGGACCCTGATAAAATGGGAAAAATATGTGAAACAGAACTTCAAATTCCTAAAAAAAAAAAAACAGACTTACTGGACAGTTGAGACTGGAGGACTCCCCAAGACTATTGCTCTGAGATTCACTTTAAATCTTAAACCAAAACTAGCCCCTGAGGTCACCTTTTAGCTAAGTAACAGATTTGCTCACAAAATAAAGACCATCACCCATGAGTACTGTGTTCCTTAAAAAGATTACCCACAATAATTACTTTAAACAATTACTTTAAAACAAAAAATGAGAATATAATAATTTTGAGGTATGTTTTCAGTGGAATGAAAATACTATAGGAAACTATCTTTAAAATAATGTAAAAACTTGACAGAATATATAGTTTTTTTTTTTGCACAAAAGTATTTTTGGTGTGTTTAAAAGCTTGTGTTTTATTGTTTTTCTATGTGTAAATAAACAATCTGAACAGTAATCAAACAGCTTGTTCTCTCATTGCATTTAGTGAGAGTCTTTTAATCATCTTATAAATTCTCAATTCACTAGATATATAGAAAATAAATTGAGGAGTAAAACAACACATCTATGAAGTAGCCACATATTGGCATTCACTGCAGAGCCATTACTCAGCCCAATGATTACTTGAGAAACAGAAAAAGAAAATAAAGAAGCAATTTAATAAGTCAATGTATAATCATTCTAAAATTACCCACATGAAAACAAAATAGCAAGGAATTCTTGCCTCAAAAAAATGATATTAGAGCTAGACCTACTGATAGGTTCCTGGAACAAAAAAAAAAAAGGACTGAAGAACCCTTGACAGGTTTTATTACTACAGATTTTCTATTTCTTTGACAACAGTCTGCTGCATATTTACAGGTGATCGTACATACCAACCACTCAGTCTCACTTGTGTGGTTAAAGTATGTCTCGGAGGGTCTACTGTATTTCCCAGAAGACATTTCTTTGCCACACAATCTGTGTTCTGCTGAAGATTTGTTCTGGTTCTTTAAACTTTATTTTTTGGTTAAATCTTTGGTTCTTTAGCAAATGTCAAGGTCTACGTTTGCTGTGTTTTGATAAGTAATTTAATATGTAAAATGCTTTGAATGAATCTCCTGGTATGTATTAAAAAACTTTGTTAAACAGGTCATAATAGAAATATCATAATACATAGTAATAAGTCATTGGAGTTTTCATAGATACACCCAACACTTTGTGTCTGGATATAGAAGTTATTTCAAAGTCCTTCCCATATTGTATTACTTAACAACAGATACAGCATAAGTAAAGCATGGAGGAAAAAAAAATCAACGTTTTAATGAAAATGACCAGAACAAATTTTTAGCAGCAAAGCGTTTACATCAATTTAAGTGCTGTGAATGAGTTACACTGGGAAAGTTTGGAACTGAGGTAGATATTACAGTGTTCAAATAACAGTTGCTTTTTAAGGCCATTGCTTATGTCCAAACTTGAAGTCCAGTGATCACTTATAGTGAATTTCAGGTAGATAATTTAAAGTTTACTACTGAGGATAAAAACAAAGAGGTTGTTTATACCATGCATGGACTTCTTCAATGTAACGTGATGATTTTGCTTGTGTCTGAGATTACATTCAAGCTTTTGAGTGAACACAAATTTCCATAACTTTTAAAAATACTAACAAAATTTGTTTCTCAAAATCCCAACTGAACAATGAAACCCACAGTTATCCCTCTTATTCAATATTTAGAGATACATAAAATAAGATGACCAATTAAGTCTGGTAAAATGAGTAGTCACAAAAATATCCACAGCATTTGTAATAAATGCCAATAATCTAGATGCCTGTTTTTCTTAATAAACAAATCAATACATAAAATATATAGTCTGCTTTGTCTAGGTACATCTATTTTGGAAAAAAAAAATTCCTAATGAACATAAAAATGAATACATACCATATAGGGTGGGAATACTCATTTTTAAAGATATTGTATACATTTTTACTTTTATATTGTGTCTATTTGTTGATCTTTTAAATTCCCTAATAGTTAAAATGTACATTGGATCTAGAATCTTTAAGGCCTTCTCATAATATGCACTGTTTTCCAGGATTTGTTATTATTATTATTTTTAATACATGCAAGATAACTTATAGCTGTGTCTGCACAAAAAAGAATGGCAAGAAGGTGGTGTTAAAAATACTGCCTTGAGCCTATAAATTCTGTGATTTTTAGACTAATATAATTCAACATTATTTTTTTCTTTGAGTAATTTGTGTTTGGTCATAAAATTTAAATAGATTTGTATGAATTATTTCAGAACTAGACTGAGCTTTCCTCATCATGGCCCTTAAATTAACTAAAAACCTTCTTTCCATTGATAAATTATTCTATATACCTCTCATATTGCATTTTTCTGGCCTCTCACCTAACTAGTATATACCTATTGGGATTTCAACTTCTAAGCTGGCTAGATAATTAAAAGTGTAACTCAACAAGCAGCTAAGAGTGAATTTACCAATCTATAAGCACCTAGGCCACCCACTTCCTACTACAAACATCAAGTCAGAAGGGAATTCCAAACATCAAGTCACGTAAGTTCCATTTCCCCTATCATTTCCACAAAAGTCTGGTCCCAAACACTTCAATCATTTTTTTTTTTAACATTCTCTTCAGGATTCTACTCAATTTCATTATATTCACAACTAATGTTCCACAGTATTTCAGTCTTTTTACCCTTAAGTGACATACATATTCCTTTGAAACAGGTCCATTCTTATATAACATTATATTTTAACTTCATTTTATATTCTGTAATCCTCAGTTAGTTTTGCCAAAGTAATTATTTAAGCAAAAATATGCATTTTAAGTAAATTCAGAGGTGCTTATCACTGAGCAGTTTTTCTTTGGAATTTAAACCTTTAAAACCCCAATTCTACTTCCAAGATCACGTGGAGTCTTTGAAAGCTTTAACTTTATAGTCTTCCTTTACTTCATTCATTTTTTCAGCATGTATTTGTTTAGTGCTTATTATGTGGCAGATGCTGCTCTATTCTTGCTTTTCAATGGACCTTTCCTGTCAATTTTCTTCTTTAAGCCAAATAAAACTAGTAACTGTCATAGTTGCTTTCCATTTGACTCTATTCTCATAATTCCATCTTTACAGTCCTCATATGGAACTTGTATAAAACAAATACTTATTTCCACATTCCCAGATAGTGAAGACTTGTGGATAGGTTTCCCAAAAATTTTTCATGGAAACTTTCATTATCCCTTTTCATGCTTATTAGTTCTTAGCAGGGAGACATTTGGCAACAATAAACACGACTAGCCTAAGGATTTATTATATTATTGCACTTCAGTTTCATTCATTTGACAAATGAATTTCACATTTGACCATACCCACTTATTTTTGTACCACATTAGCTAGTGTAAGAAATTGGTTTGCAAACAAGAACAGTCAAAAAAACAAAGGAGTAAAAGCTTATTTAAGACAGAAAATGATCATAAAGGAAAAGAGTAAGAACTAAAATATTACATTTAGAAGCATAATGCCTTAATCTATTATCAATAGAGCATACATGGATCCTGTCTTTAAAAATGTTAACACATTTTTTTTTTTTTTACAAAGAATAAATGTAGCTGACATATGTATAGCTAGTTCTCTCCTACCAGTACAGACAAAATTTGTCTGGAATAATGTCCACTGTTGTTGAAACTAGCTACAGTTTTAGATCTGTAAACATTATTCTGTGGTTACTAATAACTGTTACATTTAACTGTGCCTGGAGTCATTATTGACTGTTTCATCAAACTGGCTAGGATCTTTCAAATGAGCAGCATCAGGCTGTTAAAGGGTGTTAAATCAGCAGTTCACTGAGTGCCTACTCTGTGCTAGACTTTTAAAAAAACCTGTATTAGATGATTCCCCTAACTATGCAAAAGTTCTCTGTGTGTAGTAGTAATTAATTTTGGTTATCCAGTTCTGGTTACTAGAATATTTTAAGGGTTGAAGTGTTAATTTGTTTATTTAATTAACTGCCAAAGTTCAGGGATGAACTATCAAGACCTAAAAAATTTGTATTTTCAAGTGCTTGCCCAAAGATTTCAGGCCATTAAAAAAGAGTTAATGGTTTAAGAAATAATAAAAAGAACACAAAAGCTTAAATTTTTACATTGTTAGAGACTAAATCTTGCTGAGCAAAAAAATAATTCTACAGGATGTGGTTCTAGCTACTTTATTGACCACTTAACATTAAAAAGAAAGGTCAACAAAGTTAGATTTCATTGTGTGTATAAGGCAACCAGGTTTAACGTGGCCATGGCTGTTTATAAATTCTTACTTTTTCCTTGTGGGGAAAAAAACATAACATCTAGAGTGGGATAGAAGCTTGAATCTTTTTAATTGAAGATTTGAAAGTCAATTTTTACTTTTCCTACAACGAATTTCTGCAACGGTAGGCATAGAGAGTGAATACCAAGCAGCTCTTTCACTAAGATTTGTAGCCAGAACATGATCACGTACAAGTATGCCAGTTCATTAAAGATACAACTACAATGCTCATATTTAACAACCTGATTATTGTGCCTTAAGCATCAACAAATTTTTGTTTCAATTATGATAACTTTAAATGTCAAATGTCTTTAAAAAATTATAATGTACTTAAATCAAAAAAAAAAAAAAAGAACCATTGCCATCGAGTCAATTCTGACTCATACCAACCCTATAGGACAGAGTAAAACTGCTCCACAGGGTTTCCAAGGAGCAGCTGGTGGATTCGAACAGCTGACCTTTTGATTAGCAGTCAAATTCTTAATCACTGCAGCACCAGGGCTCCATAATGAGCTTATTGCTCATATTTTATCATTACCCATTTACTCTTCAATTCTCTGTCAACGTCAATTCACTCATAACTTTACTGAAAACATCACATTGAAAGAGAAGCAGGGCATTTTGAGTCCACTATGCCTCAGGCCCTTCCTCAGGCCCTTCCTAGGCACTTTATATTCAATATCTCTTTCAATCTTCACTACAGTTCTGCAAGATACATATCATCACCCCTATGTTAAAAATGAGGAAACCAGTGCTAGAAAGTTAAATTACTTGCCCAAAGATAAGTGAGAGTTACACAATTTGACCGCTGCTTTACATGACTGCATATCTTAAAGAAGTCATTATCTTGTTTAATATTCAGCAATAAAGTATGTCTCTAATATCACAGTACAAAAAGAAAATAATTTGAGAAGTATATTGTGAGATGCATATCTGTTTTTGCGTGCCTCAGAATGGTCTTTCCAGACCTTGTCATTACTTGGAAATAAGGCCTATGACACTAAAAATAGTAAAGTTAATCAATGAAAGACAATCCTATTTTCCATTTTCATAGCAAGGAAACAGAAGTGATTATATCTATATTCATATCCATATCCATTCATCCATCCACCTATCCATCCATCCAATCTTACAAACACTAACATGATTTTTTAAATTTAAGAATTATTTTATCAAAGGTTTTTTTTTTCACACTTTCTTATCATTTTTCTTAACATTGACTTATATCTCTCTCTCTTTCCATCTACATTGTGTCAACGTTCTTTGTAAATTTGGTGTTACCAGAAGTTCTGAAATTGTCCAAAGAACATGCCTATTTTTGAGTGATTTGGCAGTATTATATGGACACATAGTTTAATGAAATAACATTAATTAGTAGTGTCTCCTTTGAGCATTGCAAAAATAGAGTCTTCTTTTCCACGTTATTTTCTTTAAGATAGAATCTGAGAAAAATTTCGCATCATAATTATATAATTATCTGGATTTTCTAAAGGCCACATACAAATAAAAACAATATGTTAGTTAACTAATAGAAAATTGAATCAAAACTCAATAAATTCTTTTATATAGAATTTCAGTCTATACTAAAATGTATTCAAGCAGGATACATGATTATTTACTTTTTGAACACTATTTAAGACAGAAAATTCAGCTAAATGCAAGAAGTTTCTAAACATCCAATGAGGAAATTTCATACTTATAAATGTAATATGGAAATTAAAGGGCCAATAGGAAGTAACAAAGATATTAAAGTACTAGTTAGGGATCTTGGAGTCTTGAAAAAAGGGAATTTCAAAGGAGATTCAGATTAGGACTGGGGTGGCAGAAGGCTTAGAGAACAGCAAGACAACAAAATGGGCAGGTAAATCCAATGATGAGGCATCAGTGACTGGTAGTATATTTCTAAATTAAAATCACTTATACTTGTAGTTATAGATGGTAATATGGCAAGAAAAATATATATACATATCCACATTTTTTGCCTGGTATTTAAAGAAAAATTGTGAATTTATGATGCAAGTAAGAAAGTTGGTTAATGTAAATACCACATAATCATGATTTTTCTCTTTCTTTAACTATAAGATTGTCTATGATAGGAATATTATTTTTCTGCCTGTCAAGGAACAATAAAGTATCTCCACATTTTTTGTGTTGAAAACATTTCTTACATGGTTTTGAACAGCAGGAACTGGTCCATTAACTAGAGTTATTAGCTCCCTAGAAGATACTAGAGGGCCCTGGTGTTGGCTTCTATGTGGGTGGCCTCTTTTGGAATAATCTTAGATATAGTAATTGTAGTTACTCAAGAAGACCTTCAACGAGATGTATTGAGACAGTGGCTGCAACAATGGGCTCAAACATAGCAACAGTTGTGAGGATGATGGAGGAACAGGCAGTGTTTTGTTCTGTTGTACACAGGGTCACTATGAGTCAGAACTGACTCAACAGCACCTAACACAACAACAAAGATAAATTTCTAAGGAGTATGGTTCAGAGCAAACCATGAGCTTAAGTTTAGTGAGGGCTCTTTGGAGAATATACACAACCTTTTTTGCCTGTATATATTTCCTTTCTGTAGGAGTAGAGAGAAAGCTGGTTACCACCAGGTACAAGTCGTCCAACCTTAAAATTCAACACCTCAATTTACTAACTATCTTTGCATTTGACGGAGTTAATTATTAATACATTCAGAGAGAAAAACCACATATATCTCACATACATGATACTGCTTATTTTTTAAATTGCCAAAATAATTTTTTTAATTTTTGAAAAATAAATTTAAGCTCTCATTTAAAAAAGGTAACATTATATTAAGTGTAAAAAAAAAAATTTTTTATAAGATATGGAGGCTGATTTTATTTTAAAATTTTGATATTTAATTGCATTTGTGATTTGAAATTATGTCTACAACACAAAATAGTGCCTAATGTATAAAAAAAACGTATAGTAAGTGCTTAATAAATGTTTGCTGAGTAAAATAGCCACAAATAACTTTAAAGCTACAATTCAAGGCAGATTTAAAGTATCATCAACCTTATCTTTGAAAAGGAGACTTCTATGTCTCCTTCCAGTTTTAGCCTATTAATATACTAGAGGTCTCTTCAAAACATATACTGCTTTCTTCACAAAAGACTGTAGGTCTGAGTTTTCTATGGCCTAATAATTAGGCCAGAATGAACATTCATTGGATTTAAAACCAAGATCACATTCCATATAGCCTCATAAATTGAAAAACTATAATTTCTTCTAAAAAGGATGGATATTTTACATCTTATTCTTTTACTTTCTCCATAAAAACATTTTACATTTATATAAAACTTCATAGACATTAGTAACTACTTTCAGGATAACCTAATTATTAAATTAACTTAAACCTGAAGGTCTATAACTAATTTCCTCTTTAAAAATCTTTAATTTGCATTTTATAAACAGCTTCTTTCTAAAAGGTAAAATCTAGCAAAAGATTAAGCTAAAAATACTTCATTTTTTTTTTTTTTAATCCTATGAAATGTTGACTGGGTTCTCAACAGGAATTTTTTTTTCTCTTTCTTTTAAAATGTATTGCAACACTACAATATCAACTATCAGAATATTCTTAAACTAGATTACTTCAGCAGACATACTGAGTTTTAGAGTCATTTCTAACTTTTCAAAATGCAACTTGATTTTATAAAATAGCTGTTAGTTCTCATGGATGATGGAATTTTCTTATCTTTACTTGGAAAACGTTTTTTAAAAAAGATTTTTTTTTGTTTTCCCCTTCTTGCTCATGCTTAGTTAACGTAATTAGAATCATTTTAAACAATATTTGAAATCAGGATCATTTAGAAGTATTCTGGCATGGAGAAAATTTTCAGTTATAGAATTTTCTGATTTTAATACAGAAAAATATAAAAAATAATAGCTTCGATTGCCTCATATGCATGCGAAAGCTGGGCAATAAATAAGGAAGGCAGAAGAAGAATTGACGCCTTTGAATTGTGGTGTTGGCAAAGAATAGTGATTATACCATGAACTGCCAAAAGAACGAGCAAATCTATCTTGGAAGAAGTACAGCCAGACTCCTCCTTAGAAGCAAGGACGGCGAGACTTCATCTTACATATTTTGGACGTGTTATCAGGAGAGACAA
Organism: Loxodonta africana; assembly: GCF_030014295.1. Taxonomy (NCBI): domain Eukaryota; kingdom Metazoa; phylum Chordata; class Mammalia; order Proboscidea; family Elephantidae; genus Loxodonta; species Loxodonta africana. The sequence continues at coordinate 48,856,432 of NC_087345.1, forward strand.
GTCCCTGGAGAAGGATATCATGCTTGGTAAAGTAGTGGGTCAGCGAAAAAGAGGAAGACCCTCAATGAGATTGATTGACAAGGTGGCTGTGACAATGGGCTCACGCGTAACAGTGATCATGAGGATGGCTCAGGACCAGGTAATGTGATGTTCTGTTAGAGTTGGAACTGACTCGGCAGCACCTAACAACAACCAAAACATTGCATTTTTAATTGAAAAACTGTCATATATGAAGTTTTTTTTTGTGTGTGTGCTAGCTGTAGAATTATGGAGTTTTAAAGTTCTAAGAGCTTTTGAATCTCCCTTACGTCTTTTTTTTTCTTGTCCCCCTCCCCCGCCTCCTTCCCACATGAGTCAAAAATACATATTTATATATTTATCTAAATCTCAACAGGGCATTTTCAGAATGGACAAAGCAAACCTAAAGCATCTTACCTGATCTTATAAAGATCATACATATGAGAAGTATAATTTGTATTCAAATGTGGCTTATGGAGTCATTGGGTGGTGCAAACAGTTAAGTGCTAAACTACTAGTAGAAAAGTTGGGGTTCAAACCCAACCAGAGGTGCCTCAGAAGACAGGCCTAGCAATCTAAAAACCCTGTGGAGCACAGTGCTCTGCACACATGGAGTTGCCATGAATTGCAATCAACTCTGTGAAACTAACAACGACAATGCCAGGCTGAGTCTTATCTCCTAAATTTATGTAGGATGTGCTGTGACTTAACCAAGGTCACAGAAAAGCTGACTTAACCCAAGCCAGAACTAGAAATCAGGTTGCCCAATTTCTATACACATACTCTTACCAATACCACACCATCTCTAACCCAGTTTAAAAAATGCCAATTACAAGTTAATCGTCCATCACAGCTATACTTTATAATTCCAGTTTAGTGAGGGCTATTTTTTTTTTTTTATATTATACTTTCCAATACTCGTCCATCAGTTTGTTACATTGTGGTGGATTGTGTGTTGCTTGATGCTGGAAGCTATGCCACTGGTATTTCAAATACTAGCAGGGTCACACATGGTGGACAGGTTTCAGAAGAGCTTTCAGACTAAGACAGACTAGGAAGAAGGACCTGGCAGTGTACTTCCAAAAAGACTGGCCAGTGAAAACCTTATGAATAGCAGCAGAACATTGTTTGATACAGGCAGGAAGATGAGTCCCTCATGTTGGAAGGCACTCAAAATACGACTAAGAAACAGCTGCCTCCTCAAAGTAAAGTTGACCTTAATGATGCAGATGAAGTAAAGGTTTTGTGACCTTCATTTGCTGACATGGCATGACTCAAAATGAGAAGAAACAGATGCAAACATCCATTTATAATTGGAATGTAGAAAGTATGAAAATAGGAAACTTGAAAGTCATCAAAAATGAAATGGAATGCATAAAGATTGGTATCCTAGACATTAGTGAGTTGAACATGAATTCGTATTGGACATTTTGAATCAGACAATCGTGAATTGTGAGATGACATCAAAGAAAGCATACACAGAAAGCAAAGGTCATTAAAAAGAAAGGAAAGAAAGAAAAGACCAAGTTGGATGTCAGAAGAGATTCTGAAACTCACCCTTGAATGTAAAGCAGCTAAAGTGAATATAAAAAATGATGAAGCAAAAGAGCTGAAAAGATTTCAAAGGGCAGCTCTGGAAGACTAAGTAAAGTATTATAATGAAATATGCAAAGACCTGGAGTTAGAAAACCAAAAGGGAAGAACACACGTGACATTCCTTTCTCTAAAAGAAATTAAGAAAAAATTCAAGCCTCAAGTTGCAATAGTGAAGGATTCTACTGGCAAAATATTTAATGACACAGGAAGCATGAAAGCAAGATGAATGGAATACACAGAGTCATTGTACTAAAAAGAATTGGTCAATGTTCAACCATTTCAGGAGGTAAAATGTAACCAAGAACCGATGGTATTGAAGGAGGAACTCCAAGCTGCACTGAAGGCATTGGCTAAAAACCAGATTTCAGGAATTGACAGATTATCAATTGAGATGTTTCAACAATGGATGTAACACTGTAAATCTTCACTCCTCTATGCCAAGAAATTTGGAAGACAGCTACCTGGCCAACCAACTGGAACAGATTCATATTTGTGACCATTCCAAAGAAAGTTGATCCAACAGAATGCAGAAATTATCAAAACATATCATTAACATCACATGCAATTAAATTTTTTCTGAAGGTAACTCAAAAGTGGTTGAAGAAGTACATCAACAGGGAACTGCCAGTAATTCAACCTGGATTCAGAAGAGGACATGAACAAGGGATATCATTGCTAATGTCAGATGGATATTGGCTGAAAGTAGAGAATACCAGAAAGATGTTTGCCTGTGTTATACTGACTATGCAAAGGCATTGGGCCATGTGGATCATAACAAATTATGGATAGCACTGTGAAGAATGGGAATTCCAGAACACTTAATTGTGGTAATGAGGAAACTGTACATAGACCAAGAGGCAGTCCTTGGCACAGAACAAGGGTATACTGTGTAGTTTGAAGTCAGGAATGGCGTGCATCAGGGTTTTATCATTTCACTATACTTATGCAGTCTGTATGCTGAGCCAATAATCCAAGAAGCTGCACTATATGAAGAAGAATGCGGCATCAGGATTGGTGGAAGATTCATTAAATACCTATGATATGCAGGTGACACAACCTTGCTTGCTCAAAGCAAAGGGAACTTGAAGGCCTTACTGATGAAGATCAAAAGACTACAGCCTGTAGTATGGATTGTACCTCAATATAAAGAAAACCAAAATCCTTACAACTGAACCAAGAAACAAAATCATGATAAGTGGAGAAAACATCGAAGTTATTCAAGGATTTCATTTTACTTGGATCCACAATCAATGCCCACAGAAGCAGCAGTCAAGAAATCAAAGAACATGTTGCACTGGGCAAATATGCTGCAATAGACCTCGTTAAAGTGATTTTAAAAAGCAAAGATATTACTTTGAGGACTAAGTTGCAAACTGGACCCAAGCCATGGTTTTTTCAATCACCTCATATGCATGTGAAAGCTGGACGATGAATAAAGAAGACCGAAGAATTGAAACATTTGAATTATGGTGGTTGGGAAGAATATTGAATACACTGTGGACTACCAGGAGAACAAATAAATCTATCTTGGAAGAAGTAAAGCCAGAATATTCCCTAGAAGCAAGGATGGCAAGACTGCGTCTCACGTACTTTGAACGTGTTATTAGGAGGGACAAGTCCTCGAGAAGGACTTCATGCCTGGTAAAGTAGAGGGTCAGTGAAAAAGAGGAAGACAACCAGATGTGTTGACACAGTGGCTGCAAGGATGGGTTTAAATGTAGCAACAATTGTGAGGATGGTGCAGGACCAGGCAGTGTTTCGTTCTGTTGTACATGGGGTCATTATGAGTTAGAACTGATTTGATGGCACCTAACAACAACAAGTTGGAATCGACTCAACGGCACTGGGTTTGGTTTTTGTTTTTTTTTTAACAACAACAACAACATATTATACTTTAAAGGAACTCTAATGGTGTAATGATTAAGCACTCAGCTGCTAACCAAAAGATTGGTGGCTTGAACCCACCTAGCAGCCCTGTGGGAAAATGACCTGGTGATTTGCTTATAGGGATTACAGTCTAGAAAACCCTATAAGGCCATTCTAGTCTGTCACATGAGGTTGCTGTGAGTCAAAAATCGACTTGATGACACCTCTCAAAACATACTTTAGGTCCTTGAGTAGTGCAAATGGCTTGTTCTTCACTACTAACATAAATGTTGGCATCCGAACCCACCCAATAGTACTGCAGAAGGAAAGTCTGGCAATCTGCTTCTATAAAAATTATTGCCAAGAAAATCCTATGGAGCAGTTCTACTCTGTAACATGGGGTCACCATAAGTTGGAACTGCCTTGACAGCAACAGGAATATAATTTATTCATCATTCAGTATTGTTTTTCCTAGGTAATGACATGTCATTAAAAAAAAAAAAAAAAATTTTTTTTTTTTTTTTAATGACATGGTTTTATAGGCTGAATGTAGCATATAAAACTTAAAAGAAAGAGAAAAAGAACTATGGAACAACACTTTATTGGTAATTTCAAGGCTTTTCATGCATTTTCTCAATTTCATTAAAAAACATTTCCTAGCCTAAAGTGCTGTGAGTGAAATAATACTAGTATTTAATTTGCCCCAAGCTGTAAATCTCTTCTAAAGATAAGATAATTGAGTCCAATTTACTTTTATATAGATGTTCTGCATATGTTCTGCATATGTCAGTTATCAATTTATTGTCTCTTAGTAACAAATGCACTCTTCAATTTATGATCTGTGATAAACAAAGTAATTCCTATAAGCATTTCTCCTTTAAAGTGAGCACAATATTAATTTTTCTCAAAAGAGCATGCTGGAGGGACATTGTAGGAGGAAGAGCTTTTGACCATTTCCAGGCCCAGGTTGAGGGTGAGGTCAGCCTTGTGGATTTGAAGACATTTGACTTAGTGTGCTTCAGCAACAGGCTCAAAACAAGATCCTTCTGCAATTTTGTAGCCTTAGCCTAGGGATAATCTGTGCTCAGTCCTCTAGACAAGAAAACTAGAGCCTGCTGCATGTCATTGCATGCCGATGCCACACAGTGCTAATCACCAGTCCTCCAATCCCCTCCCACCTATACCCCCAAGGGTTGCCTATTGTTTGCCGAGCAACTCCAGACCAGTTGTGGCCTGGACAAACCAGGAAATTTCTCTGCTATCAGGTGGCTGAACCATGCCTTTTCTAAAGGGGTCTGAAGCCCTTCCTTAGGCGCTTTGTCCTTCCTTGGGTGCTTTGTCCTTCCTTGGGTGCTCTCCCTTAGCCCTAAGACACCATAAATTTTTCTTATCTTATAGCTGATCGTTCAGTAAACAATTCTTACATTAAATGTTCCCTGTTTAACCTACTGTATGATATCTATCTTCTGACTGGGCCCAGGCCACCATTATTGTTGTTGTTGGTTGCTGTCAAGTTGATCCCAACTCATAGGGATCCCATGTGTGCAGATTAGAACTGCTCCATAGGGTTTTCAAGGCTGTGACTTTCAGAAGTAGTTCACCAGACCTGTCTTCTTCTGAGGCGCCATTGGGTGGGTTCCAACCACCAATCTTTTAGCTAGTAGTCAAGCACTTAAGTGTTTGCACCACCCAGTCACTCCTGATATCTATCTTCTGATTGGATCCAGACTACCATAACATATTTACATGCATCGTAAGCTCCATGATGGCCAGAACTATGTTGGTCTTGGTCAGTACTCTCTATCCTGTATAATGCATAGGGCTTTCAAGCAGCACTCAATAAATGCTTGTGGATGAATAAATGTCAGGAATGGCCTCATATAAGTGGATTAGTTTTCCCACTGGTGGAATTTGCATCTCATGATTAGGGTGTTTGAAAAGCTCGCCTGGAACGAAACACTTAACATTTGGATAGATTGTACTCTGTAATGCTTATAATACCAGTATTTTGGACAGGTCAGGTGCTCTTAGTAGCTATGGCTGATGTTGAATATTTACCAAACAGTCAAACTTCTATCCTTCTTCTTTGTTAATAAAGCCTGCCTCCCACTACAGAGCCTGAAAATGCTGTAGACTCTCTTTCCTAGCCCTTCTACAGCTAAAGCATAGCCATGATTCATTCACTCATTCATCCATCTATTCATTCATCAAATATGTATCAAAGGGCCTATCATGCACCAGGGATTTGTTCTAGGTACTTTTTTTTACCTACCATACTTTATTAAACAAAACAGACAAAGATCCCTGTATTCCTGGAAGATACAATCTAGCAAGGGAGATGAACAATAGCATATTAAATTAGTGTGACACTGTTGCAGCCAATGAAATCTGGAAAGAAGTCTGTTTAGTGCTTCTGAGAGAGATTTTACCTTCTGCTAGACACATACAATTCCCCTTTGTACTTTATTGTGGCCTGTAGCAGTGCTTTGCACATGATAGGCATGTGATTTCATGCTATCATGATATGTGTTTTACATATTTATCCACAGATAAATGCAATAATATTTAATTCTCAACTTTACTTAATGTGGGGTTATAAATGAATATTATATATATATGCTGCACCTATGCACAACTTGGGTATTCACATACATGTGCACATATACACACACACAGATAAATGGGTATATACAACATATTAAAATATTTTGATTTCCAAATTTAAAATCATATTATTAGAATGTGCTTGTTCCATTTGGAGTAAACCTCAATGGCCATCTTTGAAACTTCCATTTGCTTTAGTCTCTGTATGTATTATTGGGCATCTAGTACATTATTTCACTTTGCAATTTTGCTAGCCAAAAGTAATATTTTTTTTTATAGGAACTGTAAAATTACACTGTCAATACAGTGGAGGTAGTGCATACTGTTAGGACAGACTTGTAATACCTTTCCTCAGTTGATTTTAAGCTTTTTAAAACACTACTATTTTCAGCAGTTTTCATCAGTTACTCCTTGTTAGTAGAAAAGTCTAAGAACTCCAATTTACTTCCAAACAGATCTAAAACTAAGCCTCATTTTTATTCCAGTCTTACTTTACATTGTTTTAGTATGCTGATCCTCTGACCTACACAGACTGGTGTTCTCAGTGTTTCACAAATGTATATTCATATTTTACACTTTGCCTTTGTGGAGATGGCTTTCTTCCACCTTTTTCCTTATTTAAATATCAATTGTTATTCTAGGTACAAATCAAGTGCATCGTGCACTTCAACCACATTAATTGCTTATTTCCAAACAACATTTTTCCATATTCAGAGAATTCAGTACCATAGTAAATGGACTTATATTTGGCAAGAACTTTAGACAAGTTAAAAGAAGAACTTGACTATGGGACTATTACAGAGGCAGTGCTGATGCTCAATCCCTGGCTAACTTTAAAATGGAGGACGTCCTGGAATGGTCAGAAGGAGGCAACTGGAAACCAATCCCAGTTATAGAGTGATGATTAAAAAATGGCCTTGAATAAATGAATGAATGATAAGAGCTACATTAGTTTATTTTCTCACTTTTTTTTTTTACCAACTAGGCTACATGTTTTAGTCCTTGGAAGAGTAAAAGGCAATGCAACACTGGATTTGGAGTAAGAAAAGCTGACTTCAAGTTCCTGCTAGTTTTTTTTGTGCCAATGACAAATTAGTTAAACTTCCTCAGTCTCATTTCTGTTAACTGTAAAAGAAAAATAATCATTATAAACAAGAAAAGATAATTAAAAAGTTTGTAAAGTTATAAATGTATAGCAATAAAATTATTACTACTGTAATCCATTACTTATTTCTGTATTTAATGGGGGAAATGAATTGAGAAAGCCACAGCCATTAATGAAATAAATTTTTTTTCCTAAATTTATGAGAAAATCTCTTGGCATATTCATTTTACAAATGGCAATGTTTGAATGAAAATGTGACTCCTTTCATCTCCCTTTAAGCCATAAGATGAATTAGAAAGCAAGTAAGCTGATCACTACCTTGGCCTATTGTAAGAGAATGATAAGACCTAACAGAAACAGGACAGAAAGTTTAGGCAAGTCTCTAGGAAAAAAAAAAAATCCTGCTTGAAATGGTTAAAAAAAAAAAAAATGGTTAGTTAGCTCAAAATACTCTGATCTTTTTCTGAATCTTTTAACACACAGAAAAGGAAGTTAATTCTACCTTGGGGTTGTTTTAAAATTAATAGCAACATAAAGCCTACTACAACAACAAACAGTGAAACCAAAGAAACTATTCTTTAAGCTTTTACTATACGCTAAGAAGTATACCACAAGCTTTACAATTTACATACATTTGCTTATTTATTCCTCATGAAAATCCTATGAGGTAAACATTCTTTTTCTTACTTTTCAGATAAGTAAACTCATTCATAGAGGTTAAATAATTTACCCAAGGTCACAACAGCTTACACAGACATGAGTTTATCTAATTTCAAAAAATACATATTATAATATTATAGCAGCATTGAAAGAGAAATATTTTTAAAAGTTCAAAAGCGCAAAGAGAGTTCTATAGCTGCAGCCAATAAACTACTCTCAAGATTTGGCTTGCAAAGCTAAAAGAAGTATGTTAGCTTTAATAAAGTGACAAGTTTTGAGGGAGAGAGAACTGGAGGAAACAGAGCTTTCAAAATACCAAAGCTGTAAGTGGTTGACCCAGGGCATTACGGAGGGCTAGGAACTAAGGATTTTGAAGTCAAAGGATTTCTATAGAATAATAGTCTATGCCAAGTTTTTTAGTCAAGCAATTATTAGAAGTAGGTTTCTTATGAGCTGAGCCAGTTAGCCTATGTTCCTAGATACTGGAGATTTTAATACCTTAGCTCAATTGATTCTTCATTTGTAGCTATGTATAAGGGTTGATTATAAAGAACATTTATTTAGTGCTTATTTTGTACCAAATGTTGTGCTAAATATTCTACATTTGATCCTCACAACAACTCTACAAGGTAGATACTTCTAGTATCATTCCCATTTTAAGAATGAAGCAACTGAGTCATGATTTGAATGCAGGCAAACTGATTTCAGAGCCCACACTCTTTATGACTATATTATGCCAATGCTATAGTAATTAAGTAACTACTTAGGCAAGTAGTGTTTTATTCGTAATAATTCTCCTATAAAAGCTATTTATCCAAAGTGGTTTATGGTATATTGCCATTTAGTAAAGAGGACTTAGAGATCAGTAGCCTTTGCATTACTGTTACTTACTAAAAACTAATTGGAATTACAGGGAGAATATCATTATTTCACTCTCTCAGAGAATGCTTTTAAGAATGAACTCTATATAACCTTGTATACTCTAAAACCTATGAATCAGTGTCATATACGCAGAAATAAAGCTTAGACATTTCAGGATAGCTGCTCATCTATTGAGGTCTTTATGTATTAACATTCGAAAGACATATTACAGACAAAGCTTTCCTATTCTGTAAAGTAACAGTGTTTTTGTTTTGTTTCATTTATTTTTACCTGCAATACTCCACAGTGATATTATATGAATTTGTAATAAATAATACATAAAATGAATAGCAGTATTTAATATTATGAGTGACAGGTTGATTCCTCCTGAAATAGAGGATATGTTTTGAAAATTTATTTAATTAACACATTATGCTAAAAACAGAAAATTCATATTAGTTGAATAGTTTTATTTAGGCAAATGAATCTAAAACATTTCTTTTATAACTATATTGACTAGAGTAACATTTCAAAGATCAGATTATATAATCAAGTAAGGAAAACTCAAACACTCTGAAATCTTTGAAATCCTGGCAATATTTTTAAATTAGACACATTAAACATTTTATTTCAAAAGGCAAGTTAAATTTTACCAAAATGAACTTAAATACAATACTGGATTTAACTGACCGGAATCTAGTAATGCCAGATACCTGTATGAAAAGTGAATGTCAGAGAATCATTTCAAGGTTTCCATTATCTGAAGAACAACCTGAATGACTGAATTTTTCACAATCAACCAAATATTGGCTTTGTATGTATATAACTATATTATCAATGAATAATGAAGCTTTTTCAAGAATAACCTAGTACTTCTGATAAAGTTTAAGTTACTTTGAGGTTTAATATGCTTTGGGGGAAACGAATAATATGATATCAGATAAAATACATTTTATGTTAATATACTATAACATTTTAAAAGACTCTTCAAAATGTTTAGGGTACAAGTTAAATGAAGACTTTGAAAAAATAGGTTCCAACGTAATCGTTGTTAAAATCATGATATATTTATTTTTTGAAGAGAACTGTTTTCTCCTCAAATTAAAGGATAGATGTGTGTGATGGGTTTACAAATACAAAAAGTCATTATAACTAAACCTAACCAAACTGTCAACTACTCCATGGGGATAGTTTTGAAAAGCATGGCTTTGCGACAGTATAATATTATTATCTAAACTTCTGCTTTCTAAAAAAGTTTCCTTAAAAAATTAAGTTTAACTACTAACTACAATATCTATTAAATCAATGACAGAAAGCCAAAATACACTACTTTGATATATAAATCCGACTTTTTACCATTACCTTAAATATTTCTTTTAGAAATAAATGATAAAGTATTCAATATGATCCACTGGGAGGAAAATAAATCACAGAATACAATTAAAAGAAAAACTGATGCTGTTAATTTTAGAAATAATTTAATTTGTTTATATCAAAAGAAGGCATTTAAAGAAAGAGAAAAAAAATCCATACGCACATTTTTGGGCAGTTTTGGTTGCAGGCATCCCAGCCCCATCTGTAAAAGAATGCTTATTTGCATTTAGGTCCCATCAATTCATTTGTGATTTCTAAATTAATTCTGAAGGAAACCACAACTTACTTGAAGATCCCGCTGAGTGTCTGGGTGCTTGATTTTTTTTTTCTCTATTCACAGACAAAGCACTTCCACTGGTCATGGAAGAAAGGTCTAAATCCCTGTCTTCTCTGCTTACAAGTCTTGCCTGGGAGCAATGGGAGAGAATGTATACAATCATGAAACAAAATATGGCATTTTCTGAATGCAGCTCACATTACCCCAAATAAACAAATAGGCTCTGTCAAACAACCTTCTTCAAAATGATACCACAATCCTTTATTGCTGCCCAGGCAGAACAAATGCACTATGTCAAAGCATTTTTTGCAAATAAGAGCCGATTTTAAAATTGAGATTTGCTATTTGATTCTGTACAACAAAAGAAAACATTTTAGTACAGTAATTGTGATGAAAATCAATCTTAAAGACAGCTGATGAAATTTTAAACATCTTAGCATCATTTATTTACCAGTATATAATTTCTTAATTGAATGTTAGAAATGTCATATTGGATTATTTTATCAAATATTTATATTTTATCACATATTTATATTTTATCACTTATAAGTATTATTCTGATCATTAAAACCTCCCAAAATGTCTTTTATCACATATTTGTACACTACAAAATCACAGAACAACACCTTCTCATCACAACCATTATAAATACAAAAATATTATACACTAAGTTTAATTTGGGGGTAATGGTAAATATATAGAAATTTCAAGACATATTATTTTAAGGACATAAAAATTAGATCATATATCTCATCTAAAACTGTCTTTAAAATTTATCACTTTCTTGGAATGACCTTTATTTGAAAGAATCACTTCCTTCTTATAAAATATTATTTTACATAATGTCTAATACCTTTAAGTAAGAATTTATCAGGATTCAACCTAAAAGTAGGGAAAAATGTTATGATGGAAAGCAAAGCAGCCTCTAACTAGCTAGCACTTAACCTAAACCACATTATGCTTAAAAGCCTATGAGAAAATATAGTCATTAATGTTAAATGTGATAAAAATTTAAATACAGTGAAATAAAGCCATAAGACAACCACTGTGGTTAAAGGCTATCCCATACGATGTGGTACAAAAACTTATAGAACCAGAACCTAAAGATTATCCTTTAGCAAATTCAGACTCTCACCCCTCTTCTTCACATCCCCCTTCCCACCTTTTCCCACCCACACACACACACGAATTTCTCATTGTTAAGTAAGCAAGTGTCACTACTGCTGAATTCAAAACAGAAGCCATTTTATAAGTAAGTCACTTTTTGATGTACCTGGCTAAGTGATACAATTGCAGTGGCAAAAAATCTTAGTTGAAACTGTTTAAAATGAAATAAATATAAACTCGCTTCCAATTTACACTTGTGATTAATATGAAAAACTTTACACATTCTTTCTATTTATTTCAACTAGTACACAAGAGTATGTGTCTAACGTTCCCATTAGAATAGCTTCATTAATACTAAGACTGAAAAATAATAGTCAAGAATAATAGGAAAATGCCAAAGCAGTACCACCATTTTGGTGAGAAAAACATGTTAACCATATAGGAAACTCTCTTGGGGCCAAAGACACTTTAAATATAAGCCTTGAATTAAAAAAAAAAAAAAAAATTGTCTTAAATTGATTACATACTTTCACTAAATATATTTAGAAAGTAGAAATCTCACTGTCCCCCCAAAAAGATGATATCTATAGGTCAAGAAAACATTTGTGAACATATGTCTTCCCAATATCTCATTATCATCTAAGTCATTAACATTCAAAGATTTATTTCATTCAAGATAGGAAACAATGTCAGTAACTATTTAGGTCAGATTATAATAAGCAATCTATTACAGAAGTGAAATTTAACAAGAATATACAATTTCAAAATGGTGCCAGCTGGAAGCTTCCGTGCAAACCTAGAAACATAAATGGGTTAGTCATATGTCTGTCAGTATAGATGGCACAGTCACATATGTATAAATATTCAGATTCTATTTCTGAAAACACTGGCTTTTATGCTGAATATCATCCTTCCCCTCAGTGTTAACAAATAGAGAAAACATAAAGAAAAAAAATATTTTCTTCTATACCATGCAAAATGGATATACATAAAGCCTGAAGCAAACTGAAAACTTTAACACTTCTGCAAAAATTAATGTTTAATTCTTAACGGAGCCCTGGTGGCACAGTGGTTAAGGGCCATAGCTGCTATCCAAAAGGTCTGAAGTTGGAATCTACCGGCCACTCCTTGGAAACCTTTTGGGTCAGTTTACTCTGTCCTATAAGGTCTTATGAGTCGGAATCAACTATATGGCAACGCGTTTGGTTTTGTTTTTGGTATGGTTATAACACAATAAAGCCTTGAGTTAGTTTCAGATAAGACTTTCCTAATTAATATTCCAATTCCAAAATAATTGTTGACATTCAACCATTTCAGGAGGTAGCATATGATCAGGATATGATGGTACCGAAGCAAGAAGTCCAAGCTGCACTGAAGGCATTGGCCAAAACAAGGCTCCAGGAATTGACGGAATACCTACTGAGATGTTCCAATAAATGGATACAGCGCTGAAAGTCCTCACTTGTCTATGGCAAGAAATTTGGAGGACAGCTACCTGGCTAACTGACTGGAAGAGATCCCTATTTACGCCTATTCCAAAGAAAGGTGATCCAACTGAACGTGGAAATTATCAAACAATGTCATTAACAGTAAACGCAAGTTAAATTTTGCTGAAGATCATTCAAAAGCGGCTGCAGCAGTACATTGACAGACAGAAAACTGCCAGAAACTCAAGTCGAATTCAGAAGAGGACATGGAACCATGGACATCACTGCTGATGTCAAATGGATCCTGTCTGAAAGCAGAGAATACCAGAAAGATGCTTATCTGTATTTTATTTACTATGCAAAGGCATTTGACTGTGTGGATCATAAAAAATTTGGATACCATTGTGAAGAATGGGAATTCCAGAACATATAATTTTGCTCATGAGGAACCTGTACATAGATCAAGAGGCATTCTTTCGAACAGAACAAGGGGATATACTGCATGATTTAAAGTCAGGAAAGGCGTGCAACAGAGTTGTATCCTTTCACCACACTTACGCAATCTGTATGCTGAGTAAATATTCTAAGAAGCTGGACTATATGAAGAGGAATGGGCTCTAAGGATCGGAGGAAGGCTCATTAACAGCCTACATTATGCAGATGACACAACCTTGCTTGCTGAAAATGAAGAGGACTTGAAGCACTTACTTACTGATGAATATCAAAGACCACAGCCTTCAGTATGGATTACACCACAACATAAAACAAAAGTCCTCACAACTGGACCAATAAACAATACCATGATAAATAGAGAAAAGATTGAAGTTGTCAAGGATTTCATTTGACTTGGATCCACAATCAGTGCCCACGGAAGCAGCAGTCAAGAAATCAAATGACTCATTAAATTAGGCAAATCTGCTGCAAAAGATCTCTTCAGAGTGTTAAAAAGCAAAGATGTCACCTTGAAGAATAAGGTGTACCTGACACAAGCCATGGTGTTTTCAATTGCCTCACACCCACGCAAATGCTAGACAATGAATAAGGAAGACCAAAGAAGAATCAAAGCCTTTGAATTATTGTGTTGGGGAAGAATATTGAATATACCATGGACCGCCAAAAGAAGGAACAAATCTGCCTTGAAACAAGTACAGCCAGAATGCTCCTTAGAAGCAAGGATGGCAAGACTACGTCTCACATACTTGGACATGTTATCAGGAGGGACCAGTCCCTGGAGAAGGACATCATGCTTCGTAAGGTAAAGGGTCAGCATTAAAAATGAAGAGCCTCAACGAGATAGAGTGACACAGTAGCTGCAACAACGGGCTTAAGCATAATGATTGTGAGGATAGCGCAAGATTCAGCAGTGTTTGGTTCTGTAGTACATAGGGTCACTTTGAGTAGAAACGACTCAACAGGCCTTAACAACAACAACAATTAATATTGGACTCAACAGTAAATATTTATTAAATAGCAATTTTTCAAGGCTCTCCTAGGTCTCTGTTTTCTGAACAGATGTCCTTCACAGTCCCACCTACAAGGTTTATAATATTTTCCCCATAGTTTGACAATGAAATGAGGGTCTGAATTTGGGAGCAGAACTTTCCAAGGATCTGGGAACTTAATGAAAAATACACATTTTCTTTCATTTAATAAAGAACATGAAGTTCTTCTTTTCTTTCCCAAGGTTACTTTCTACATTATAATCTGCCTTTTTCATAAGGATTTTATTAAATATTTATTTTAAAAATTTGTATTTTGAGCAGTAAAAAAGATAGAAAATAGCATCCAGAATGATAAACATCTGTATACTTATTACCCAGATTTTTAAAAAGGGAAATAAAATGTTATAAAGATGAAGTCCCCTTACAAGCTAACCTTGCAGGTTTAGTACATATACATTGGAAGAAATTTAGATTATTGTAATCAAAATTAATGTAAGCGGCATCTTTTTTCCTACAGCTTTCTTTTTTCACTGTACATTATAACTGTGAGATCTAGATTTTGTTCATTGACTTTAACTGATTAAATAATATACAAACTATTGCATATACTATTGGCACAGTGGTTAAGAGCTTGGCTGCTAACCAAAAGGTCTGCTGTTCAAATCCACCAGCTCCTCCTTGGAAACCCTATGGGACAGTTCTGCTTTGTCATATAGGTTTGCTATTCGTAGGAATCTACTGGACAGCAACGAGTACAGGCATGAACATACTACATCACTGTTTGCACTATTTCTAGACATATGAGGAATTTTAAAATTTTTTAACTTCCTGTGCCTTGTTATTACATAACCTATGTCGGTGTGGAAGGCACTTTAAAATTTTTATAGAGATACGGTTTACACACAAAGAAATGCATAGACCTTAAACGTGCATTTCAATCATTTTTAAAATATTTTATTTTGAACTAATTTTTAAACTCTTATAGAAGTTGCAAAAAATGGTACCGAGAGTTTTCTGTGTTCTCTACATGCACTTTGTGCCAGTGATAACATCTTACATAACCATAGTTGAAAGGAGACAGTCCTTTGGACAGCCCATATGGCTATAGTTTTTTCCTAATCATCCCTTTCGTTGGTATTTTTAGGCTTCAGGAAGAAACTACCACATCTCCCCAAGGCTGATAAGTGGCAGAGTTCAAGTGATGAAATAATACACAGCACTCAGTTGTATAACTATAACCCCTCCTTAGGTTGTCAGCTGGGAAAAATCCACACTGTCTTCTTAGTTATCTGTTGTTGTTGTTAGGTGTCATCAAGTTGGTTCTGACTCATAGCAACCCTAGGTACAACCCTAGGTACAAACAGTGCCCAGTCCTGTGCCACCCACATGATTGTTTCTATGCTTGAGCCCACTGTTGCTGCTACTGTGTCAATCCATCTTATTGCAGGTCTTCCTCTTTTTTGTTGACCCTCTATTTCACCAACCATGATGTCCTTCTCCAGGGACTGATCCCTCCTGATAACACGTCCAAACTACGTGAGAGGTAGTCTTGCATCTTTGCTTCTAAAGAGCATTCTGGCTGTACTTCTTCCAAGACATATTTGTTCATTCTCTTGGCAGTTCATAGTATATTCAACATTCTTCAATACCATAATCTAAAGGCATTAATTCTGCTTCCATCTTCCTTATTCATTGTCCAGTCTTTAAGGTCAGTGGTTCAAATCCACCAGCTGCTCCACTGGATGTTGCAGTCTGCTTCTGTAAATATTTACAGATTTGTAAACCCTGTTGGGCAGTTCTACTCTGCCTTACAGGGTCGCTGAGTGGAAATTGACTCAATGGCAGTGAATTTAGTATATGTCATCATGTAACTACTACCACAATCAGGATACGGAACGATTCCATTGTTGCAAAGACTCTGTCTTGCTCACCCTTTCCAGTCACACCCTCTCCCCAGCCTAATTACTGGCAACCATTGATTAGTGCTCCATCACTATGTCAGTTTGAGAATGTTATATAAATAGTATTATATGGCACATAGCCTTTTGAAATTGACTTTTTCACTCAAATAATGCTCTTGAGATCCATGGAAGTTTTTGTATATATCAATAGTTTGTTCCTATTTATTGCTTTTTATTGTATATCCAATTGTATGTATGTATCACCTCTGGTTTATCATTTCAGATGCTGAATGGGATGTGGGTTGTTTCCAGCTTTGGGTTATTAAAAATAAAACTTCTATGAGGTTTTTGTATGAACATAAGTTCATTTCTCTAGGAAAAATGCCTATAAGTAGGATTATTGGGTGATATAGTAAGTGTATATTTAATTTTACAAGAGACTGTCAAATTGTTTTCCAGAGTGGCTCTACCATTCCTCCCAGGATTTGTATGAGAGATCCAGTTGCTATACATCCTCACTAACCCTTGGTATTGGCAGTATTTTTTATTTTAATCACTCTCTTAGGTGTAGAGTAGTATCTCATCATGGCATTAATTTGCATTTCACTAGTGATCAATGATGTTTAATATATTTTCCTGTGCATATTTGCCATGTAAATTTTCCCTTTTTACTCTTTTTCTAATTAGCCTGTTCAGATCAATTATTTCTGACAGACAACTTTTGATATTGTTCCTTTGTGACGTCTTCCAGTAATCTGACCTCAGAAACAACTACTTTTCTGATTTTTTCATCATTGGATAAGCTAGTTTTCCCTGTTCTATAATTTAATATAAACAAAATCAGGAAGTATGTATTCTTTTTGTATCTGGCTTCTTTTACTTCCTGTATTTTTTTTTTATATTCATACACAGACCTGTGTGTATACAGAGCTCATTTCTTTCTTTTTAACAGGTATGCCATTATAAGAATATACCACAGTTTGTTTATTCATTCTTCTACTGATAAAATATTTAAGTTGTTTGCAGTTTTTGGCCTTTATGAATAAAGTTGCTATGTACATTTGTGTAAAAGTCTTGACGTGGAGATATATTTTCATTTGCCTTGGGTAAGTACCTAGGAGTAGAATTAATAAGTAAAAGGGCAGAAATACATGTAACTTTACAAGCAACTACCTATTTTCCAAAGTGGTTGCAACATTATTGACTCCACCAACAATGTATGAGAGTTCCAGTTATTCCACATCTTTGCCCAAATTGTGTTGTCAGGCTTTTGAATTTTAACCACCCTAGGGGCTGTGACGTAACGCTGGATGTGCTCATTCATCTTTGAAAAGAAATCTGGACTACAACTACCTGATCAACCAACTGAAAGAGATACATACGTGTGCCTATTGCAAAGAAAGGTGATCCAACCAAGTGTAGAAATTATCAAACAATATCATTAGTATTACATGTGAGTAAAATAATACTGAAGATAATTTAAAAATGCTTGCAACAATATGTCAGCAGGGAACAGCCAGAAATTCAAGTTGGATTCAGAAGAAGACATGGAATGAGGGATATCATTGCTGAAGTCAGAACGATCTTGGCTGAAAAGAGAAAGATGTTTACTTGTGTTTTATTGACTATCCAAAAGCATTTGACTGTGTGGGTCATAATAAATTATGGATAACATTGTGAAGAATGGGAATTCCAGAACACTTAGTTGTGCTCATGAGGAACCTGTACCAACAGGCA
This sequence comes from Loxodonta africana, assembly GCF_030014295.1. Taxonomy (NCBI): domain Eukaryota; kingdom Metazoa; phylum Chordata; class Mammalia; order Proboscidea; family Elephantidae; genus Loxodonta; species Loxodonta africana. The sequence continues at coordinate 48,874,407 of NC_087345.1, forward strand.
GTTATTTGAACGGAACAATGGAATGCTGCATGGTTTAATATCAGGAAACATATGCATCATAGTTCTATCCTTTCACTATATTTATTCAGTCTGTATGCTGAGCAACCCCGACATGTCTGTCAGTTTGTCATACTGTGGGGGCTTATGTGTTGTTGTGATGCTTGAAGCTATGTCACTGGCAGGGTCATCCACAGCAGACAGGCTTCAGCTGAGTTTCCAGACTAAGACAGACTAGGAAGATGGACCTGGAGGTCTACTTCTGAAAGGAATTAGTCAGTGAAAATCTTATGAATAGTAGCAGAACATTATCTGATATAGAGCCAGAAGATGAGTCCCTCAGGTTGGAAGGTGCTCAAAAGATGACTGGGGAAGAGTAGACTCTCCAAAGTAGAGTCAATCTTAATGATGCAGATGGAGAGAAGCTTTTGGGACCTTCATTTGCTGGTGTGGCACAACTCAAAATGGGAAGAAAAGGTTGCAAACATCCACTAATATAGATGGAATGTATGAAGTATGAATCTAGGAAAATTGGAAATCAAAAATGAAATGGAATGCATGAACATAGAGATCATGAGCATTATTGAGCTGAAATGGACTGGTATTGGCCTTTTTGACTCAGACAATCATATGGTCTACTATGCCAGGAATGATAACTTGAAGAGGAATGGAGTTGCATTCACCATCAAAAAGAACATTTCAAGATCTATCCTGAAGTACAAGGCTGTCAAGGACGACCAGTTAATATGAGTGTTATTCAAATTCACATACCAATCACTAAGGCCAAACATGAGGAAACTGAAGATTTTTTACCAACTTCTGCAGTCTGAAATTGATTGAACATGCAATCAGGATGCATTGGTAATTACTGGTGATTGGAATCTGAAAGTTGGTAACAAAGAAGAAGGATTGGTAATTGGAAAATATGGCCTCGATGATAGAAATGATACTGGAGATCGCATGATAGAATTTTGCAAGACAACGACTTCTTCATTGCAAATACCTTTTTTAAACAACATAAATGGAGACTATATACGTGGACCTCATTGGAGACTATATACGTGGACACAGGAATCAAATGAACTACATTTGTGGGAAGAGAAGATGGAAAAACTCAACATTATCAGTCAGAACTACACCAGGGGCTGACTGTGGTACAGAATATCAATTGCTCCTATGCAAGTTCACGTTGAAGCTGAAGAAAATTAGAACAAGTCCACGAGAACCAAAGTATGACCTTGAGTATATCCCACCTGAATTAAGAGACCATCTTAAGTATAGATTTGACACACCAAACACTGTAATGGATTGAATTGCAGCAGCAGAACCAGAGACCAGCGCCAGACAGTGCTGGAGCTGACCCACGGAGTGAAAGAGCTGAGTACCTGTGCACAGAAGGCTTCCTGGCTGGGGGGGTGCCTCTGGGTACTTATCGGTGGAGCTAGGCTTGCCAACCCATGGAGCAAGAGAGCTGAGTGCCTGTGTGCAGTTTTCCTGGCAGAGTAAGGTGGCTCCAGGCATTTATCAGTGGAGCTACTGAGTTTTGGAGCAATTGCCCCAGCAGGGCAGATGCAGGGTGGAGGCCTGAGGGCGGAGAGGCCAAGGAACAGAAGAGGTGAGCTTCCTCAGTCTCAAAAGGTATGGCCACAATCTCTGAGATTTCAAAGGGTGGGGCCATGACCTCTGGTGTTTCTAAGGGTGGATTTGCCACTCAGATGGACCAGGAGAATGCTTCGCCTAAAGCCAAGGGAGCAGAGTTGCCCTTGCAGTGGGCCTGGAAGGCAGACTTGAAGCCCAAAGCCTAAAGGCCTCCACTCAGAATCTGGAGAGTATGTCCAATACCTAGAGTCTGGAGGTCAGGGCCAATGTGTAAATGGTGTCAGAAAACACAGAATTATCTGCAAAGCTTTGAAGACTAACATGATGTGTTTTTCTGACTTGCTTTCCCTCCAATTTCTCCCATTTGTAATGGAGATGTCTAGCTTGTGCCTACTCTGCCATTGTACTTTGAAAGCAGATGATTCGTATTCTAGATTTCACAGACGAAGAGGAATTTTTGGATTTCGGACTTGGAGTCGATTTAAGGCTCTTGGCATGATATGATGGGGTGAATGTTTCTTATACGTAGCAAGGATATGAATTTTGGGGGGTCAAAGGATGGAGTGTAATGGATTGAATTGTGTCCCCCCAAAATATGTGTCAACTTGGTTAGGCTATGTGTGGTTGTCTTTCATTTTGTGATTTTCCCATGTGTTATAAATTATAAGGTTTTTTGTTTTTTTTTTATAAATTATAATCTTTGCCTGTGGCTAAAGAGGATTAGGGTGGAATTTAACACCCTTGCTCAGGTCACATCCCTGAGCCAATGTAAAGGAAGTTTCCCTGGGGTATGGCCTGTACCACCTTTTATCTTACAAGAAATAAAAGGAAAGAGAAGCAAGCAGAGAGTTGGGGACCTCATACCGCCGAGAAAGAAGCACTGTGAACAGAGTGCATCCTTTGGACCTTGTGTTTCTGCACAGAGAAGCTCCTAGTCCAGGGAAAGATTGATGACAAGGACCTTCCTCCAGAGCCAACAGAAAACGCCTGCTCCTGGAGCTGACGACCTGAATTTGGACTTCTGGCTTACCCAACTGTGAGTGAATAAACTTCTGTTTGTTGAAGCCATCCACTTACTGTATTTCTGTTATAGCAGCACCAGATGACCAAGACAAGCACTAATGATTGAAGATTAGACAAGTTGTGGAATGACATGACATAGTACATGATCAAAGCCAGAGATCATTAAAAAGGCAGGAAAGAAAGAAAAGACAAAAATAATTGTTAGAAGAGACTGTGAAACTTGCTCTTGAATGCTGAATAGCTAAAAGGAAAGGAAGAAATGATGAAGTAAAAGAGCTGAAAAGAAGATTTCAAAGGGCAGCTCGAGAAAATGAATTAAAGTATTATGATGACATGTGCATAGACCTGGAGTTAGAAAACAAAAAGGAAAGGTCACACTCAGCATTTCTCAAGCTGAAAGACCTGAAGAAAAAAATTAAGCTTCAAGTTGCAATATTGAAGGCTTCTATTGGGAAAACATTAAACGATGCAGGAGGTATCAAAAGAAGGTGAAAGGAATGCACACAGTCACTATACCAAAAGGAACTGGTCGACTTTCAACCATTTCAGGAAGAAGCATATGATCAGGAACTGATGGTTCTGAAGGAAGAAGTCCAAGCTGCACTGAAGGAATTGGAAAAAAAACAAGGCTCCAGGAACTGACAGAATACCGATTGAGATGTTTCAACAATGGGATGCGGTGCTGGAAGTGCTCATTCATCTATGCCATGAAATTTGGAAGAGAGCCACCTGGCCAACTGACTGGAAGAGATCTATATTTATCCTATTCCAAAGAAAGGTGACCCAACCAAATCCGGAAATTATCAAACAATATCATTAATATCTCAGGCAAGTAAAATTTTGCTAAAGATCATTCAAAAGTGGCTGCAGCAGTACATTGATAGGGAACTGCCAGAAATTCAAGCCTGTTTAGAAGAGGATATCATTGTTGTGTCAGATGGATTCTGGCTGAAAGCAGAGAATACCAGAAAGATGTTTACCTGTGTTTTATTGACTGTGAAAAGGCATTTGACTGTGTGGATCATAACAAATTATGGATAACATTGCAAAGAATGGGATGTTTCAGAACACTTAATTGTGCTCATTAGGAACTTGTACATAGATGCAGAGGCAGTTGCTAGAGCAGAACAAGGGTGTATACAGCGTGATTAAAGTCAGGAAAGGTATGTATCAGGGTTGTATCCTTTCACTATACTTATTCAATCTGTATGTTGACTAGATAATCCGAGAGGCTGGATTATATGAAGAAGAAGGGGGCTTCAGGATGGGAGGAAGACTCCTTAACAACCTGTGTTATGGAAATGACACAACCTTACTTGCTGAGAGTGAAGAGGACTTCACACATTTACTGATGAAGATCAAAGACCACAGCCTTCAGTATAGATTACACCTCAACATAAAGAACACAAAAATCCTCACAACTAGACCAATAAGCAACATCTTAATAAACTCAGAAAAGATTGAAATTGCCAAGTATTTCATTTTGCTTTGGTCCACAATCAACACCCATGAAATTAGAAACCAAAAAACACATTGCAATGGGCAAATCTGTGGCAAAAGGTCTCTTTAAAGTGTTAAAAAGCAAAAAGGTCACCTTGGAGACTAAAGTGTGCCTGACCCAAGCCATGGTGTTTTCAATTGTGTCATATACATACGAAAGCTGAACAATGAACAAGGAACTGAAGAAGAATTGACACCTTTGAATTACAGTGTTGGTGAAGAATATTGAATATACCATGAACTGCCAAAAGAATGAACAAATCTGTCTTGGAAGAAGTACAACCAGAATGCTCCTTAGAAGCAAGGACTGCGAGACTACGTTTTACATACTTTGGACATGTTGTCAGGAGAGATCAGTCCCTGGGGAAGGACATCATGCTTGGTAAAGTAGAAGGTCAGCAAAAAGGAGGAAGGCCCTCAATGAGATGGATTGACAGAGTAGCTGCAACAATGAGCTCAAGCACAGGAAAGATTTTGAGGATGGGACAGGGTCGGGCAGTGTTTCGTTCTATTGTACACAGGGTCGCTATGAGTCGGAACCGTCTCGATGGCACCTAACAATTTAGCAACAATATCTGAGCAAATAATCCAAAAAGTTGGAATATATGAAAAAGAATGCAGCATTAGGATTGGAGGAAGACTTCTTAAGAATCTATGATATCCAGATGAAACAATCTTGCTTGCTGCAAGTGAAGAGGACTTCAAGCACTTGCTGATGAAGATCAAAGACTACAGCCTGCAGTTTGGATTACACCTCAACAAAAAGGAAACAAAAATTCTCACAACTGGACAGATAAGCAACGTCATGATAAATGGAGAAAAGATTAAAGTTGTCAAGGATTTCATTTTAGTTGGGTTCACACAATCAACGCTCATAGAAGCAGCAGTCAAGAAATCAAACGACATTGGGCAGATCTGCAAAAGACATCTTTAAAGTGTTAAAAAGTGAACTTATCACCTTGAGGACTAATATGCACCTGACCCAAGCCATAGAATTTTAAATCATCTTATAAGCACATGACAGCTGGACAATGAATAAGGAAGGCCAAAGCAGAATTGATGCCTTTGGATTATGGTGTTGGTAAATAATATTGAATATACTATGGACTGGCAGAAGAAGGAACAAATGTGTCTTGGAAGAAGTACAGCTAGAATGCTCCTTAGAAGTGAGGGTGGTGAGACTTCCTTTCAGGTTCTTTGGACATGTTATCAGGAAAGACCAGTTCCTAGAAAAGGACATCATGCTTGGTAAAGTGGAGGGTCAGTGAAAAAGAGGAAGATCCTCAACAAGATGAACTGACACAGTGGCTACAAAGATGGGCTCAAACACAGCAACAATTTTGAGGATGGCGAAGGACCAGGCAGCGTTTCGTTCTGTTGTACATAGAATCGCTATGAGTAGGAACCAACTCAACAGCTCTTAACAACAACAACAGGGGCTACGTAGCAGTATCCTGTTGTCATTTTCATCAGTATTAATATGCTTATTCCACCATCTGTCTGTTAGTTTGTGTTCCTTTAGTGGTGTGCATGCTGCTATGATTCTGGAAGCTATGTCACCAGTATTTCAAATATCACCCATGGTGGACAGGTTTCAGTGGAGCTTCCAGATGAAAACAGGCTAGGAAAAAAGGCCTGGACATCTGCTTTTGAAAATTAGCCAATGAAAACCTATGGATCAAAAATCAAATATTGTCTAATGTAGCACTAGAAGATGAGCCCCCAGTTTTGGAAGACACTCAAAATACACTGTGGCCACAATAATGAACTCGGGCATACCAATGTTCGTGGAAATGGTGCAGTACTGAGCAATGTTTCATTGTGTTTTTCATGGGGTTGCCATGAGTTGGAGCCGACTCGAGGGCAACTAACAAGAACAGCAATATGCTCACAGAAAAGTCAAATTATCTTTGTAGGTTTCTTAAATCTATTGTTTTTTTAATAACTTGGGTTGTTTGTCTTTGTATTATTGAACATGGGAGTCCCTCATCAAGTGTATGTGTGCGGGTGCATGTTTATGTGGAGAGAAAGAAGAGGCGGTAGAATAAATATGAATAAATTTTTGAGTATTTGATTTGACTTTTCATTTTCTGATATCTAAGGGCAAACGATTTAAATTTGTTTAAGTGCAATTTACTTTTTTTCTTTCGTTTATGCTTTTAAAAGTACCCTTAGTTTGTTAAAGCCATCCAGTTGTAGTATTTCTGTTATTGCAGCACTAGATGACTAAGACATATTTCAAAAGATTTTTTTTAATTTTTAGCTTTTACATTTTAGGTTTATATTTGTCTTAGTTATCTGTTGTTGTTGTTAGGTGCTGTTGAGTCAGTTCTGACTCATAGCGACCCTATGCACAACAGAATGAAACATTGCCCAGTCCTGAGCCACCCTCACAATCGCTGCTATGCTTCAGCTCATTGTTGCAGCCACTGTGTCAATCCACCTCGTTGAGGGTCTTCCTGTTTTCCGCTGACCCTGTACTCTGCCAAGCATGATGTCCTTCTCCAGGGACTGATCCCTCCTGACAACATGTCCAAAGTATGTAAGATGCAGTCTCACCATCCTTGCTTCTAAGGAACATTCTGGTTGTACTTCTTCTAAGACAGATTTGTTCATTCTTTTGGCAGTCCATGGCATATTCAATATTCCTGGCCAACACCACAATTCAAAGGCATCAATTCTTCTTCAGTCTTCCTTATTCATTGTCCAGCTTTCACATGCATATGATCCGATTGAAAATACCATGGCTTGGGTCAGGCGCACCTTAGTCTTCAAGGTGACATCTTTGCTCTTCAACACTTTAAAGAGGCCCTTTGCAGCAGACTTACCCAATGCAATGAATCTTTTGATTTCTTGACTGCTGCTTCCATGGCTGTTGATTGTGGATCCAAGTAAAATGAAATCCCTGACAACTTCAATCTTTTCTCTGTTTATTATGATGTTGTTCATTGGTCCACTTGTGAGGATTTTTGTTTTCTTTATGTTGAGGTGCGATCCATGCTGAAGGCTGTGGTCTTTGATCTTCATTAATAAGTGCTTCAATTCCTCTTCACTTTCAGCAAGCAAGGCTGTGCCATCTGCATAACGCAGTTTGTTAATGAGTCTTCCTCTGATCCTGATGCCCTGTTCTTCTTCATACAGTCCAGCTTCTCGTATTATTTGCTCAGTGTACAGATTGAATAGGTATGGTGAAAGAATACAACCTGACGCACACCTTTCCTGACTTTAAACCAATCAGTATACCCTTGTTCTGTCCAAACAACTGCCTCTTGATCTATGTAAAGGTTCCTCATGAGCACAATTAAGTGTTCTGGAATTCCCATTCTTTGCAATGTTATCCATAATTTGTTATGATCCACACAGTCGAATGCCTTTGCATAGTCAATAAAATCTTTCTGGTATTCTCTGCTTTCAACCAGGATCCATCTGACATACATCCTCTTCTGAAACTGGCAGAATTTCTGGCAGTTCTCTGTTGATATACTGCTGCACCATTTTTGAATGATCTTCAGCAAAATTTTGCTTGCATACGACATTAATGATATTGTTCTATAATTTCCACATTTGGTTGGATCACCTTCCTTGGGAATAGGCATAAATATGGATCTCTTCCAGTCAGCTAGCCAGAAAGCTGTCTTCCATACTTCTTGGCATAGCTAGTTATCTAGTGCTGCTTTAACAAAGAGAATTTTGTTTTCTCATGGTCTAATAGGCTTGAAGTTGAAATTCAGGGCATCAGCTCCAGAGGAAGGTTTTCTTTCTCTGTCAGCTCTGGAGGAAGGTCCTTGTCTTCAATCTTCCCCTGGACTGGGAGCTTCTCCATGCAGGAACCCCGGGTCCAAAAGACAGGCGCTGCTCCCAACACTGCTTTCTTGGTGGTATGAGGTCCCCCTGTCTCCCTGCTTGCTTCTTTCTTTTATACCCAAAGAAATTGGCTCAAGACCACAAGCCAATCTTGTAGACTGAGTCCTGCCTCATTAACATAACTGACACCTATCCTCCTCATTAACATCATAGAGTGGGGATTTACAACACATAGGAAAATCATATCAGATGACAAAATGGTGGAGAATTATACAACACTGGGAATCATGCCCTAACCAAATTGATACACATATTTTTGGGGACACAATTCAATCCATGAGAATATTCATGTTATATTAAGTTCTGTATAAGGAGAAAAGTAGGAGTCAATTTTTTTTTTTTTTAATTAAATGGCTAGATGTCCAGCACCATTTTTTGAAAAGGTTATTCCTTTTCTCCTTGAATTATTTGGCACCTTCATAGAAAATCAATTAAACTTATAAGTTGGGTTATGTTTATGGACTCTATTATTTTCCATTGATTTATTATACTATATGCCAATAACACACAGTACACAGCTTTGATTACTTGGGCTTTGTAGCAAGTTTTGAAATTAGGTAGTATGAGTCTTCTGTTGTTTTACAAAATTGCATTGACTATTCTACGTTCTTTGAATCTCTTCATACATTATGAACTCAGTTTGTCCATTTCTGCTAAAAAGCATTCTGGAAATGCATTGAATCTACAGATCATTGGGTGAGCATTGTCATCTGACTACTTCAGTCTTCCAGCCCATGAATATGGTATCTCTCTTTAATTTTTTTTATGCAATATTTTGTAATTATCAGTGTAAGGGCCATGTACATCTTACATTAACATTTATCCCTAAATGTTTTTCATTCTTGACTCTTTGGTGGATGGATTTGTTTTTAATTTTTCTAAAGTTTGTTGCTAATATGTAGAAATAGATTTTTTATATTAATGTTTATCCTGCCACCCTAAGTAAATTCACTTATTTGTTCTAATACTTCTGGTGTATTTCTTAATATTTTTATGTACAAGATGATGTCACTTGCAAAATAACAGTTTTATGTCTTCCTTTCCAGTCAGATTTAGTTGTCTTGTTCCTGATGTTATGTAGAAAATATTTAGTATTTTACTGTTAAGTATACAGTTGAGGAAGTTTCCTCTAGTCTGAATTTTCTAAGAGTGTTTATCATGAATGAGTGTTGAATTCTGTGAAATACCTTTTCTGTATGTACTGAGATGATTAGCTATTGTATATATGCAGATCACATATCTGAATACATGAAAATGACTTTTCTTCTCTTTTGTTAATATGTTGAATTAAAATGATATTTTAACTGGATATATAACTCTGTTTTTTTTTTTTCTTCCTTTTTGTGCTTTGAAGATGTTCCATTGCCTTCTGGCTTGCAGTGCTTATAATGTGCAGTTCATCATCATTCTTATCATTGGTCCAATGTACATGATGTATTTTTACTTTAGCTGCTTAAATCTGAAAAGAAATTTTGTTTTCAGCAATTTGATTATGATGTGCACAAATAAAATTTTGTGGCTGTGTGAATCTGTTCTTTTACATTTTTGACAAATTTGGAATATTTCTGGTAATTATTTTTCAACAAATTTTTTTTTTCCTTCTTCAGTCCCTCTTCTAGAATCCAAGTACATATGTGCTAGACTGCCTGATACTGTCTCACAGGTCAGTCCAACTGTTTTTTAAATTCCAGTTCTTTTTGTGCTTCATTTGGGTACTTTCTATTGCTCTGTCTTCAAATTGACTTATCTTCTGCAAGGTCTAATCTTCTGTTAAGCCCAGTGGTTAATTTTTTCATTTAAAATACTTTCCAGTTCTAGATTTACTTTATTCTTCAGTTTTAGTTTTCACTTCTGTACTGAGATTTCCGTTTTTTTCCTTAACATTTAAAGCTCCGAGCATATTTGTAATAGTTTTTTAAAGTTCTTGCCTGCAAATTCCAACATTTCTATCATTACTCCATCTGTTTCTACTGATGATTTTTCTTTTGTTTATGAAGCATATTTTCCTGTTTTTTTTTTGCATGCCTAGAAATTTATTACTGTGTACCAGATATTGTGATGTTATTTGTCAAGTATCTGGATTTTGTTATCATCATTTAAACTATGTTGGTTTTTATTCTCTCTTCTCACCTCAGTGAAACTACAGTGCTCTCCCTGTGCTGCAATCCAGAAAGTGTCTTTAGACTGATAACTGGGGTGATTGTGAACTCATATTTTATGTTTCTTTTATCTCTGCATCGCAGGCCTATACTGACTGTTTGAACATACGAAAACAGTTGTTTCATCTATTTTGTCCAATTTTATGGTAAAAAATTTTTTTTTCCCATCAGAGAGATTAATCTGATATCAGTTACTCCATCATATCCTGAAGTGGAAGCAATTTAAATAAATTTATATATAAATTGGTACTAAGATTATGTTTATTAAATGTCTAATATTATATTTTTGAGACCTATCTATGTATCTTTAGTTCATTTCTCCTATTGTTCTGTATTCCATAATATATAGTCAATCAATTTTTCTTATTCATTTCCCTAATGATAAGCACCCAGGTTGCCTCTAACTTTCTATAAGTAATACAGTAATTAACATCTGAGTATATGTGCTCTGATGAACCTATGTGAGAATATCTGTGAGATTTATATATATATATATGTATGTATATAGGGATAGTTGTCCCTTGGTATCAGTTGGGGATTGGTTCCAGTACTCCCTGTGGATACTAAAATGAGGATGCTCAAGTCCCTTATATAAAATGGCATAATATTTGCATATAACTTACACACATTTTCCTGTATACTTTAAATCATCTATAGATAACTTATAGTACCTTATACAATGTATAAGCTATGTCAATAGTTGTTATACTGCATTGTTTAGGGAATAATGACAAGAAAAATAAGTCTGTACATGTTTAGTACAGACACAGTCATTGTTCGCCTAACTACACAGTACACATCAACAACAACATAACATTGTTTTCCCTGAATATTTTTGATCTCACTTAATTGAATCTGCGGATATGGAACCCATGGAAATGAAGGGCCGACTGTATGTATGCTTACCTTGGTTATCTCATGTTCCTATAACAGAAATACCACAAGTGGATGGGTTCAATAAACAGAAGTTTATTCTCTCACAATCTAGGAGGCTAGGAGTCCAAATTCAAGCCGTCAGCTCCAGAGGAAGGCTTTCTCTGTCGGCTCTGGAGACATGGTCTTGTCATCAATCTTTCCCTGGACTAGGGGCTTCTCCATGCAGGAACACCAGGTCCAAAGAACTTGCTCTGTTCCTGACGCCACCTTCTTGGTGGTATGAGGTCCCCCCTCTCTGCTCACTTCTCTTTCCTTTTATCTCTTATAAGATAAAAGGTGATACAAGCCAAACCCCAGGGAAACTCCTTTTACATTGGATCAGATATGTGACATGAGTAAGGGTGTTACATCCCACCCTAATGCTCTTTTAGCATAACCCAACCTTGCCTCATTAACCACAGGCAGAAATTAGGGTTTACAACACATAGGAAAATTACATCTATCACAAAATGGAGAACAACCACACAATACTGTGAATCATGGCCTAACCAAGTTGACACATACTTTTGGGGGACACAATTCAATCCATAGCAATGCCAGAAGACTGGGCTTGAAGAGAAATAGGGTGTAAGAAGACCTAACATAAAGAAACACTGACAGGTTGCTTTCCAAAATGACTGTAGTGGGCTCCACTTTTATGAATTGTATGTAAGCATTTCCACATTGTTGACAGCACTTGGCATTAACCAGTTTTCTAATTTTTGCCATTGTGAGGAGTATAGTTTTGTAACTTCGTAGTTTTAATTTTCATTCCCTGATCACACAGCTGCATCTCTTCGTATGCATTTACCCATTTAAGCATCCATCTTTTGTGAGCTGCCTATTTATATTCATTTTGTAATGTCTATTGGATTTCCTGACTTCCTACTGTTCACTTGCAGGAATTCTTTTTATAATTTAGATATTAATCTGTTGTTGGTTTTAGACACTGAAAATAATTTGTCCATGTCTGTCAACCTTTTATAAAAAAATAATTCATAGGATGGAATATGTAACATAGTCAAGTTGATCTTTTTCTTTCCTTTCCCCATATAGCTTTGTACTACTTTTAAAGGAAGTCTTTCCTCACTGCTAAGCTGTAAAGATATTCTTCAATATTTTATTTTACCTGTTTTACAGCTTTATCTTTCATACTTGGGCTTTTCAAATCTTCTGAATTCCATACACTATTGTATAGGATATATATGATCTATGTATATCCTATGTATATGCTATGTATATCCTCAATATCAATTTACTCAATGCTATTTACTAAACAATCTAACCTTTTCCCACTGATTTGTGGTGACACATTTATGATACATAAAATTCCATCATATTCATAGGTCTATACCTGAACTCTATTCATTTCCATTTCCATTGGTCTATTTATCCATGGAAACCCTGGTGGTATAGTGGTTAAGAGTTTGGCTGCTAACCGAAAGGTTGGCAGTTCGAATCCACCAGGCATTCTTTGGAAACGCTATGGGGCAGTTCTATTCTGTCCTATAGGATTGCTATGATTTGGGATCGACTCGATGGCAATAGGTATGCCAACACCATAAAGTTTATTTTAGCTTTTCACAAAAGCTTGTATCTCGTGGCACAAGTTGCTCTTCTTTTTTCAAAGCTGAAGTATATTCTGGGATCATATATTCTTGGATTTTTATTCATCAATATATATTTTAAAATGAGAGTTTTCAGAACACTCAGGTGCAATTTTGGTTGTGATTACTTTGAATTTATAGATTTATTTGTGGACAATTGACATATTTTATATGTTGTTTACCCATGAATAGTAAACTTAATGCGTGTGTGGATTTTTGTGGATATTACCATATGCCAAAACATGAAAAATCAAACCTATTGCCACTGAGTTGATTCCAACTCATAGTGACCCTGTAGGACAGAGTAGAACTGCCCCGTAGGGTTTCCAAGGAGCAGGTGGTGGATCTGAACTGCCGACCTTTTGGTTAGCAACCATAGCTCTTAACCACTATGCAACCAGGGTTTCCTATCATATGCCATATCATCTTTATCAATTGAGTCAGATTCCTCCAGCAGCTGAAAAAGTTCAAACCTGGTGGCTATCAGCTGATTCTGTATCTGGAAATTGTCCTTAGCTGCAGAGAACTGCCTTACCCAAATCACACCTTTTTCTGAGGCGATGAAGGGGCATCAAAGCTTGGCTCCATTGCCTCCAGTTAGGACAGCTCAAAAGGGCCATGCCACCTCCAGAGCTCACTTCCTCTCCTGAAACACCATTGAAATTCACCTTTTCCCTTTCTCAAGCCTGCTTCTTTCATCCTTCACAGGAGTTGTTCTTGAAAGTCCTTCCCAATTAACCTCCTGCACTCAAATCTCAGAAACTCAGAGTATATTTCCTGGGGAACCTGATCCAAGAGTCTGCTTTCTGTAGAAAAATTCTGGGGTTCTAAATAATAACTTTAATTTAATTAAAAACTTTGGAAGTAAAAAAACATAAGGAAAGTGATATTTCATTTTTGTTTTTCTAATTCCTGTATCTATCACTCAATATGTTTTTCTGTTGTTTGGAAGACAGAGATTAAGTTATTATTAGCTTTCTCAAAATCCAACATTTGAATATTTGATTATGTCTTATTTTTCCCTCACTCTTGAAGGTTTTCTTGAAGGTTAGTGAAGAGTATTCTAGATTATATTTATATTTACCACTATTATGAAGAAATAACTGTACTGTCTTTTGGTTTGCATTATTTCTAGTAAGATCTTAGTTGGAAAGTTAATTATTGCTCCTTTGTAGATAATCTTCCAGTTCACTAATTCTCACTTTTACTGTGTCCATTTCAGAGTTTATTTCAATGATGCTATTTTTTATTTCCAGAATTTCCAGTTGGTTCATTTACATATGCATCTGTTCTTTATTAACATTTGATCACTTTTGTTCCATAACTTGTCCTTGAGGGTTATTCCCATGTTTTTGAGGATCTTAAACATAGTAACAGCAATTGTAAGTTTTTATTTTTTTCATTTTCCTCTGAGTTATGGCCTGGCTCTAGCTCTAACTTTGTGTAGTATCTGTCCCCAGTTCCCCAATACAAATGGAGTCCCTTCATCCCCCAATACTCTGCAAAATTTCTACTCTGGGCCTTCATTTAGCTCAGTTTCCCTTTGATGTCAGCCATCAGTCTCTTCCCTTCAATCCACTAACCACCATCCCCTCCTGCAAAAAGAAAAACAAATAGAGATCTGTGCATTTCTGTTCCACTATCATTTATCTTGTTTTTGAGTTGAGCTGTATCTTCAGTGTAAAAAAGCATTTATCATTGCTATATATTTGTCATGTGTTTGTATATAGTGAAAATGGTATGAAATAAGAGGATCAGTGTCAAAATATTAATCTCATAGAACCAATTTATCCAAAATTTATTCAATCTGTTTTCATTCATTTTTAGAAATACAATAACTAAGTAAAATACTACTTCATTTATCCTGGTATATCTTGGCACTTTTATGTTCCCCATTCTTGCTACAAGCTGGTCCCTCATCATTCTGTGATGAAGAGAATCAATAATAAGTATGGGTTAATAATCTGAAGTATCAATCTTCCTAGGGTTATCTGCATGCCACTTCCTCTAGAGAGGTCTCTATTAAAAAGCAAGTAAATGTTTCCTGAGTGATTATTTCAAACTCTGTATATGTATTCTATAAATATTTTCATAAACACATCAATTATAGCTAGTTGTTGCCCTAATTTCTGCTCCTCTTTCAGGAAAAGTCCTTGAAGAAGGTGTCTCCAAGAGTAATGAATATAACAGCTCTGGAGACCCATAATAGCAGTTTCCATTAAAAAGCACATTATCATTTTACACTAAATTATGCATGGCAAGCTTAGTTATAATCAGTTTTCTTGGTGAGTATAGAATCTAAGCAAGGGGTATTTGTTGGTTGATACAGAAGGTGTCATAAAGCTAGAGTCACCTGACACATCTGTTTTCACCTGCCAAGGAGGCCACACACTTCTGCCACTGTTCAGAGTACCCTCATCTCTGAATTTTTCTGAATACACACTGAAAAATTCTTGTTTTGTGGATTGTGTTTTTTTAGATTCCATATTGGCCATTCTCCTCCTGTTAACATAGTCTTCCTTCTAATAGCACATAGTACAATTGACTTTAGCAATGCGCATGCACTTATACTGCCTAGAGGCTACACTCTGGTTACCATGTTTAGAATGTGGCATCACTAAAACTCCACTAATTCATAACTTATTACTTAAAGTGATTGACTTTACTATTACTTGCTAATTTTTATCTTGTTTGATACTCTTGAGTTGCAAGGATACTTTGCTATTTGTCACTCTTACTTATGGATAATGGTTAGGTTCCAAAGATCAGGTCATTATGCAAAATCACTGTTATGTGAGAGTCAGGGGCCATGCCACATCTTGGTGCCATTGTCTTGCCTGGTTACTCACAGCCCATCAGGTGCCCTGGTTATGTCTAAGGATGCATGTGGTACAGTGGACCTCCTTTCCCCACCACCGTGCAGCTTGCAGGGGCTTGGGGGTAGAGGTAGTGGTTATCTGTTGGTGCCCGCTGTCCACTGCCCACCGCCTTGTCCTCTATCTGCCCTGGTCCTGAAGCCCCATACAGCCCTCTTCCCTTTCCCCCATTCTCATTTCTCTCTATTGACCTCCCTGGCACCTTGAGGCCCTCATCTGACCTCACCCTGCCCACCCATGACCTCACATCATCGTACCGTTGCCCCAGACCCTCTATGGCTGGACTGAGATGTCATGGATGAACAGAAGAAGATGTCCCATGGCCAGTTGACCACTGTTCCTCACATGGCCTGTCACTGGGGACTCTGGTAATAGTTCGGGTGGGCCTGTGGAGGGTTCCCCAGGCCCAATCACAGCCCCACATGTGGCCCGGACCATCAGAGGTGCCGCCTGAGAATTTTTTCAAAGTTGTCATAAATGCAAAATGCCAGGCAACAAGACAGTCTATAAGTGAGGATTAGGTATATACAGATCCTACTCTTTTGAATTATTCAAGAAGATAATTTCATTAGGCAATTTCCCAGAGTTCTTTAATTCTATTTAAATATGATAGCATGCTAATGATTTCAAATTCTGTATAAAATTAGTATTTTAAATTAATATAGTATTTTAAAGTTATAATGCAAGTTAAGGAAATATGTTATTACTTTAATACATGGAATTCTGAGATTACTCCAAATAGTTACAATTGTGATATTTTCATAGATGAAGCTAATTTTGGACATATTTTAAAATACCATTTATTCAGTACTGGTGTCAACAACATTTTTCTGTAACTTTAAACACATTTCTTACCACAAGCTGAACTCTTCCACCGTTAAGTACATCTGGATCTAACTCAGGCAAGAAGTGATTACTGCATAGTGACAAAAACAGAGAACATATTATAATATAAATGTTAAGGGAAGAATATGAAAGAAATGTCCAACTGAAAAGTTTTGGAGAAATCAGTCATTTAAAAAATGGAAATAATTGTTTTCTTAAATTAAGTACCATACAAAGATAAATACAAATTAAAAATTTTCAAGTTATTGTTTTAATTCAGTTTGGCATAAAATATAAATTTATAAATAATACTTTAATACCATCCTTCTTTGCCAAACATAAATACATGCAAAGGGCAAAAACCTGAAAGTATTAATAATGATAGCTAATAAATTATAGAAAACTTAAATATTTATTTACATTTACTTATATCCATTACTTGCCTTTTGAGAAATGTAAAGCTTCTTATTTTTAAAATAGCTCTAGTGTATAATGTTAAAAATTAACTTCTGTATAAAACTAGAATGTTGACATTTGGCTTTTCAAGAACTTTTTGTTCCAGAAAGCTTAATTTCCTTGACATATTACTACCTATTCCTTTATAGGAAACCCTGGTGACGTAGTGGTTAAGTGCTATGGTTGCTAACCAAGAGGTCGGCAGTTCAAATCTGCCAGGCGCTCCTTGGAAACTCTATGGGGCAGTTCTACTCTGTCCTATAGGGTCGCTATGAGTCAGAATCACTGCGACGGCAGTGGGTTTTTTTTGTTTTTGTTTTTATTCCTTTATAAGGAGCAGTGTTGCAGTGGTTAAAGCACTGGGCTGCTAACCAAAAGCTTGGTGGTTCAAACCCACCAGCGGCTCTGTGGGAGAAAAATGTGGCAGTCTGTTTCTGTAAAGATTTATAATCTTTGAAACCTATGGCGCAGTTCTACTCTGTCCTATAGGGTCGCTAGGAGTGGGAATTGTCTCAATGGGAGTGAGTTTTTTTTTTTTTTTTTTAATTTGGTGGGTACATGTAGTTAAAATGAAAGTCTTGAAAGTCTATGTAAAAAATATCATCTCTGGACTTTTGTTTCCTTAAAAATTTGATTCAGTGGTTATATATGTATATGCTTTATGGTACATCAATGTAACAAAAATTACTTGAGCATATATTAGGTACAAACCACCTAGTTTGTTGCTAGGGGATATAAATATTTGATACCCACAATGCTGTGAGCTATCTCAACCCTATGAGATAGATAAAATATTATCACCTCACTATAAAGGAGAGAAGACTGAAGCTTTGAGACATCATTAAAAAAATTAGTTACATGACCACTAAAGTGGCAGTTGCAAGGTTGAATTGTAATTTTAAACACCAACTTTATACATGTAAATATAAGCAAAACAAAAATAAAATACAACCTACTATATGCTATTTGAAAATAGTTAATGGATACCATGCACTTTACTTTTCAAAGCAGAATCATTTGCGTGGTTCATCTGTTGATTTCATGCATTACAGAAATAGGCTTCTTCCCGATCACTCCAGGGTGAAAAACATAACGATTAAATCTGTCCTATACAGGAAGCCTTTTTATAACCTGGCAACCTGGTGTATTGGCCTTTGGCTATAAAGTCATGTTTGTTTTAGCACAATTAGCCTAGGTTTCACTTTTCAAGATATATTTACAATACAAAAATCTAATTTAAAGGAAATGACCTCACCATTTCATATTTCTGGAACTAGTGGTTTCATGAACCCCAACCTGTGTGTGAAGCCATTGGTATGTATATTCTCTGCTCCTTTCCATTTTTTCATTTGTACTGGTACCCTTGCAGAAAAGTTCTTCCTTACCTAGGGAAGAAATATGGAACTTTTGTTATTTAAAGAGATCAAGCTTTGGCCAACAGTTTAGTCTAGGCTAACAATTTTTTTTTTTTTTTTACATTTTATTGTGTTCTAGGTGAAAGGTTACACAGCAAATTAATTTCTAATTCAACAATTCATACACAAATTGTTCCGTGACATTGGTTGCTATGCCTACATTGTGTCAACACTCTCCCCATTTCCAATCTGTCTTCCCCGAATCATCTGCCCAGTTTCCCTGCCCCCCTTGCTTTCTCATCTTTCTATTTGGGAAAATGTTGCCTGTTTGGTCTTGTATAGTTGACTGTTTTAAGCAAAACATACCTCAGAGATGTTACTGTTTGTTTTATAGCCCTATCTGTTATTTGGCTGACAGGTGACTTCTGGGAGTGGCTTCAGTTCCAGGTTAAAAGGGTATCTTAGGGCAGTAGTCTCAGGGGTTCTTCTAGTTTCTATCAGGCCAGCAAGTCTGGCCTTTTTTATGCATTTGAGTTTAGTTCTATGTTTTTCTTGCATTCTAACTGGGACCTTCTATTGTGTCCCTGGTCAGAGTGGTAGGTAGTGGTAGCTGGGCACCATCTAGTCCTTCTGGTCTCAGGCTAGAAGAGGCTGTGTTACATGTGGGCCGTTAGTCCTGTGGACTAATTGTTTCCCTGAGTCTTTGGTTTCCTTCACTCTCCTTTGCTTCAGATAGGAGGAAACGAATAGTTGTATCTTCGATGGTTGCTCACAAGCCTTTAAGACCCCAGACACTGTTCACCAAATTAGGATGCAGAATATTATCTTTACGAACTATTTTACACCAATTGGCCTAGATGTCCCCTTATACTTCAAGCCCAGTAACTCAGTCCCATGAGGTGCTTGGCCATGCCTAAGAAGCTTCCATAACTCTGCCCCTATGTGCTCTTTTATAGATATGAATATATATATAGCACATACAAATATGTATATTCAAATGCCCACAACTATACCCATATAGGCATGTGCATGTACTCCTATACACCCTTCCAAACCTATGCAGCTTACATATCTACCTCTGTAACCACTCACATATCTTTGGTTGTTGTTGGAGAATTGTATGTTATAGCATTTACCATAGTTGTCCTTTATTCTTGCATACCTCTCAGTGTCTTCATTTACCTTGGTCATGTTACACTGACTTCCTTCATACTGTGTACTGCCTTTCCCTTCACTAGAATTAAGATGTGTCTAATATCTAGTAAGTGATTCTCCCTCCCTCTCTATCCCATTCTTGGTAACCGTCAAAGAATATTGCTTTCTGTATGTAAACCTATTCTTGACTTTTTACAAAAGTGGTATCATACAATATTTGTCCTTTTGTGATTGCCCTATTTCACTCAGCATAATGTCCTCCAGATTCATCCATGTTATAAGTTGTTTCACGTATTCATCATTATTCTTTACCGTTTCATAGCATTTCATTGTAGGTATGTACCACATTTTGTTCATCCATTCATCCACTGATGAGCACTTAGGTTGTTTCCATCTCTTTGCTACTGTTTATTCACTGTTGCAATGAATATGGGTGTGCATATGTTTGTTCATGTCACTGCTCTTCTTTCTCTAGGATATATAACTAGAAGTTGGATTGCTAGAACATATGGTATTTCTATTTCTAGTTTTTTGTGGAAGCATCATACCTTTTTCCATAGTGGTTGTAGGCTAATCATTTTATCGTAAGAAACAACAATAACAAAAAGACTAATTTATGGGAGCTAAATCATGTGTAAGAAAAATAATGCCAGTCACTTTCAACTTTAAATTTTTCTTGCTTTAATTTCAAACCCACATATTTTTAAATAAAAGGAAGTATTTTAATGCAACCACCATTTTGTAGGGTCTGTTTTTCAGTCTTTTAATTTGTAAAATCAGAGGTTATTTGTGGTAGATGGTGAAGTTCTTCTAACATAAAGAGAATATCTGTTCACTACCATTTTCACTATCTCTATGATATAGAAACTATTTCAAAGATGAAGAGAAAGCATACAATGAAGACGAGTGTGGAAAAATATGTAACATAAAATATTATACCAGTTAAACCCATTGCCATTGAGTTGATTGTGAATTATAGCAGCCGTATAGGACAGAGTAGAACTGCCTTATAGGATTTTTCCAAGGAGTGGCTGGTGGATTCAACCTACTGACCATTTGGTTAGCAACCAAGCTTTAAACCACTGTGCCACTAGGGCTCCCCAGGTAACAAAACAAGGTAACAAATATGAAATTAAACAAAATAGTAAAAAAGAAGAACACAATCCTTATATTGATGTGTAAAAATTATTGTAGAAATGTTAGTGTTCGGAAAAAAAAAAACAAAAAAAACTCCAAATATTGCGGTGCTGATGTCATGTATTTCAGAGTTACACTGAAGGCCTTTCTCTTTGGACCTAATCTTTTAGATCGCTTCTTGTTTTGGTGCTTTCAACATGTTTTAGGGACTTGTTAGTATTGTAGGCTCGATTGAAGATATATCAGAAAAAAATACCTCTTGAAAACTAACTCATGATAATCAAACTCTCATGAATCCTATAGTTTAAAAACTGCTATTTAAAATGTAAATTCATTAACTTTAAACTTTCTTTCACTATAGATCATTTTTACAAGTTCTTTGGAAAACAAATGAAGTTATAAGGCCTGTTTTGAATGCTTAATGTGTGTGTGTACACACATTCACATATATAGACACATGTTAGCATTTGTCATTCTGAATATGCTGAGGATAACATATCTACTTGTCTTTTTCCCTACAAAGTTGCTACCATGATTAGCAAAATGAATCTAATTTTCAATCCAAAGAGATACTGGACCCAGCTATCAGGAAAACTGAAAATCAGGATGTATTGTTTCTCTAAACTCTGATACTTGGTAAAGTTAAATTTATGTTACTTCTCATGCCACCTTATGTTTTTAACATGGCCACAGGCTTTGTGTCCTGAGCTCAAGCCAACCACTCCATAGCTGTTACAATTGAAGGAATAATTATTCACATGCAAGAGCTAACAATTGAATCCATGGCCAGACATCATTTTGATAAAAGCCTTATAGGTATACAGAAACTAAAACAAAGGAAAGAATTGGTGTTGCTACAGTCAGGTACTACAGAGTACTAAGTCTCTTCTGCAGCAGACTCCTGGGCTTTCTTGGCTGCATCAGGCCAGATGCTGGACCCATAAGCACTGTAACAGAAAATGCCGAGGACTCAGGGACCCCAATAGTTAACTGAGCCCATGACCAGAAGCTTACCTACTCTTGACATGTAGAGAATTCTGTTGTAATAAGTGTACTTTTCCCCCACATGTCCGTCAGTTTGTCATACTTTGGGGACTTGTGTGTTTCTGTGATGTTGGAAGCTATGCCACCAGTATTCAAACACCAGCAGGGTCACCCATGGTGGACAGGTTTCAGGTTAGCTTCCAGACTAAGACAGACTAGGGAGAAGGGCCCAGCAGTCTACTTCTGAAAGAATTAGCCAGTGAAAACCTTATGAATAGCAGTGGAACATTGTGTGATATAGTGCCAGCAGATGAGTCCCTCAGGTTGGAAGGCACTCAAAAGACAACTGGGGAAGAGCTGCCCCCTCAAAGTAGAGTCGACCTTAATGATGTGGATGGAGTCAAGCTTTCAAGACCTTCATTTGCTGATATGCCATGAATCAAAATGAGAAGAAACAGCTGCAAATATTCATTAATAATCAGAATGTGGAATGTACAAAATACAAATCTAGGAAAATTGGAAATTGTCAATAATGAAATGGACCGCATAAAGATCGATATCCTAGACATCAGTGGATAGGTATTGGTCGTTTTGACAATCATATAGTCTATTATGCAAGAAATGACAACTTGAAGAGGAATTGGGGGTCGCATTCATTGTCAAAAAGAACATTTCAAGATCCATCCTGAAGTACAATGCTGTCAGTGATAGGATAATATCCACATGCTTACCAGGAAGACCAGTTAATACGACTATTCAAATTTATGTGCCAACTACTAAGGCCAGGAAGAAACTGAAGATTTTTACCAACTTCTGCAGTCTGAAATTGATTGAACATGCAATCAGGATGCACTGATAGAAATGATGCTAGAGATAACATGATTGAATTTTGCAAGACCAGTGACTTCTTCAGCCCAAATACATTTTTTCAACAACATAAATGGAGTTGGACCTCGACAGATGGAACACAGGGGAATCAAATTGACTACGTCTGTAGAAAGAGACCATAGAAAAGCTCAATATCATCAGTCAGAACAAGGCAAGGGGCCAACCACAGATCAGATCAAGTTGAAACTGAAGAAAATTAGAACAAGTCCATGACAGCCAAAGTATGACCTTGAGCATATGCCTGAATTTAGAGACCATATCAAGACTAGATCTGATATACTGAACACTAACGACAGAAGACCAGACGAGTTGTGGAATGACATCAAGGACATCATACATGAAGAAAGCAAGAGGTCATTAAAAAGACAGAAGAGAAAGAAAAGGCCTAAATGGATGTCAGAAGAGACTCTAAAGCTTGCTCTTAAACGTCCAGTAGCTAAAGCAAAATGAAAAAAATGATGAAGTAAAAGAACGGAACAGAAGATTTCAAAGGGTGGCTCGAGAAGATAAAGTATTATGATTACATGTGCAAAGAGCTGGAGATTGAAAACTAAAAGGGAAGAACACACTTGGCATTTCTAAAGCTGGAAGAACTGAAGAAAAACTTCAAGCCTCAAGTTGCAATACTGAAGGATTCTATGGGGAAAATATTAAATGTCGCAGGAAGTATCAAAGAAAGATGGAAGGAATACACAGAGTCACTACACCAAAAAGAATTGGTCGACGTTCAACCATTTCAGTAAGTAACATATAATCAGGAACCAATGGTACTGAAGGAAGAACTCCAAGCTGCACTGAAGGCATTGGCAAAAAACAAGGCTCCAGGAATTGACAGAGTACCAATCAAGATGCTTCAACAATTGGATGCAGCACTAGAAATGCTCACTTGTGTATGCCAAGAAATTTGGAACACAGCTACCTGGCCAACCAACTGGAAGAGATCCGTATTTATGCCTACCCCCAAGAAAGGTGATCCAACCGAATGTGGAAATTATTGAACAATATCATTAACATCACATGCAAGCAAAATTTTGTTGAAGATCATTCAAAAGTGGCTACAGCAGTATATTGAAAGGCGGCTGCCAGAAATTTAAGCTAGATTTAGAAAAGGATGTGGAACCAGGGATATCATTGTTGATGTAAGGTGGATCCTGGATGAAGCAAAGAATACCAGAAGATGTTTATCTGTTTTATTGACTATCCTAAGGAATTTGACTTTGTGGATCATAACAAATTATGGATAACATTATGGAGAATGGGAATTCCAGAACACTTGATTGTGCTCATGAGGAATCTGTACATGGATCAAGAGGCAGCTATTCAGACAAAACAAGGGGATGCTACATAGTTTAAAGTCAGGAAAGGTGTGCATCAGGGTTGTATCTTTTCACCATACCTATTCAATCTGTATGCTGAGCAAATAATCTGAGAAGCTGGACTATATGAAGAACAGGGCATTAGGACTGGAGGAAGGATCATTAACAACCTGCGTTATGCAGATGACACTAGCTTGCTTGTTGAAAGTGAAGAGGACTTGAAGTACTTACTGATGAAGAGCAAAGACCACAGCCTTCAGTATGGATTACATCTTAACACAAGGAAAACAGAAATCCTCACAAGTAGACCAATGAACAACATCATGATAAACGGAGAAAAGATTGAAGTTGTCAAGGATTTTGTTTTACTTGGATCCACAATCAACAGCCATGGAAGCAAGAGTCAAGAAATTGAGACACATTGCATTGGGTGCTGCAAAAGACCTCTTTAAAGTATTGAAATACAAAGATGTCACCTTGAAGACTAAGGTGTACCTGACCCAAGCCATGGTGTTTTCATTTGCCTCATATGCATGCAAAAGCTGGACAATGAATAAAAAGACCAAAGAAGAATTGATGCCTTTGAATTGTGGTGTTACTGAAGAATACCGAATATACCACGGACTGCCAAGAGAATGAAAAAATCTGTCCTGGAAGCTCCTTAGAAGCAAGGATGGTGAGACTTTGTCTCACATACTTTGGACATGTTATCAGAAGGGATCAGTCCCTAGGGAAGGACATCATGCTTGGTAAAGTGGAAGGTCAGTGAAAAAGAGGAAGACCCTCAAAAAGGCGGATTGACACCGTGGCTGCAACAATGGGCTCAAGCATAACAACAATTGTGAGGATGGCACAGGACCAGGCAGTATGTTCTGTTGTGTACAGGACTGCTATGAGTCAGAACTGATTTGACAGCACCAAACAACAACGAGTGTACTTTTAGTTAAAAATAACAATCTGCCTTTGTGTATTTAAAAATAATGACAGATACTTGCAATTGTCACTTTTTTGATAGTCACTTTTACAGTACTCATTTTGGAATGTTTTCCTTAACTCTACGATAACACCTCATAAACCCTAAGTAGTTTTACGTCAGAACCCAGCCAAGGTTCTAAACAACAAGTTCTGAGTAAATAGGAGAGATTCACTGTAAGGTTCCAACTCATTAACAATTTTAACCCTGAGACATAGGTTTGCATGAGCTCAGTATAAGAAACAGTACAAGCACAGTGGTAAAACTGGAGAGATGTACTTGAAGACACTGCAATTCAAATGCTGGAGGAAGTGATTCTGTCTTGGCTAAACCACTTCAGGATTACTCCTATTATTGAGAAGAATATAAATTTTACTTTTTGGATGCTGCAGAAGAAATTCTCATTTTAGCATCTTGTGTAGGAACAATGATGATGAAGTAAAACAGCTGAACAGAAGATTCCAACGGGGAGCTTGAGAAGACAAAGTAAAATATTATAACGAAATGTGCAAAGACTTGGAGTTAGAAAACCAAAAAGAAGAACAAATCCAGCATTTCTTGAGCTAAAAGAATTAAAGAAAAAAATTCAAGCCTCAGGTTGCATTATTGAAGGATTGTATGGGCAAAATATCCAACGATGCAGGAGGCATCAAAAGAAGATGGAAGGAATACGTAGTCAGAGCACCAAAAAGAATTGGTCAACATACAACTATTTCAGGAGGTAGCATATGATCAAAAACTGATGGTACTGAAGGAATAAGTCCAAGCTGCCCTGAAGGTATTGGCAAAAAACAAGGCTCCAGGAACTGGCAGAACACCAATTCAGATGTTTCAACAAACGGATGCAGCACTGGAAGTGCTCACTCATCTATGCCATGAAATTTGGAAGACAGCTATCTGGCCAATCAAATGGAAGAGATCCATATTTGTGCCCATTCCAAAGAAAGATCATCCAACAGAATGTGGAAATTATCAAACAATATCATTAATATCACATGCAAGTAAAACTTTGCCGAAGACATTTTAAAAACGGTTGCAGCAGTGCATCAACAAGGAACTGCCAGAAATTCAAGCCGGATTCAAGTGTGTGTGGAATGAAGAATATCATTGCTGATGTCAGATGGATATTGCTTGAAAGTAGAGAACACCAGAAAGATGTTTACTATGTTTTATTGACCATGCAAAAGTATTTGTGTGGATCATAAAAAATTGTGGATAATGTTGCAAAGAATGGGAATTCCAGAACACATAATTGTGTTCATGAGGAACCTACACATAGACCAAGAGGTATTCATTCAAACAGAACAAGAGAATACTGCCTGGTTTAAAATCAGGAAAAGTGGGTGTCAGGGTTGTATCTTTTCACCATGCTTATTCAATCTGTATGCTGAGCAAATAATCTGAGAAACTGGACTATATGAAGAAGATAGTGACATCAGGATTGATGGAAGGCTCATTAACAACCTGCGATACGCAGATGACACAACCTTGTTTGCTGTAAGTGAAGAGGACTTGAAGAACTTACTGGTGAAGATCAGAGACTACAGCCTTCAGTGTGGATTAAACTTTTAACATAAAGAAAACAAAAATTTTCACAACTGGACCAATAAGCAATATTGTGATAAACTGAGAAAAGGTTGAAATTGTCAAGAATTTCATTTCACATAGATCCACAATCAACACTCATGGAAACGGCATTCAAGAAATCAAACGGTGTATTGCATTGGACAAATCTGTTGCAAAAGACCTCTTTTAAGTGTTAAAAAGCAAAGTTATCGCTTTGACGACTAAGGTGTGCCTGACCCAAGCTATAGGATTTTCAGTCATCTCATAAGCATGTGAAAGCTGGACAATGAATAAGGACGACTGAAGAAGAATTGATGCCTTTAAATTATGGTGTTGGTGAAGAATATTGAATGTCCCATGGAATGCCAGAAGAATGAACAAATCTGTTTTGGAAGAAGTACAGCCAGGATGTTGTTCCTTAGAACGGAGGATGGTGAGACTTTGTCTCACATAATTTGGACATGCTATCAGGAGGGATCAGTCCCTGGAGAAGGATATCATGCTTGGTAAACTAGAGGACTGGCCAGAAAGTGGAAGACCCTCAACGAACTGGATCAACACAATGGTTGCAACTAAGGGCTCAAACATAGCAACAATTGTGAGGATGATGAAGGACCCAGCAGTGTTTTGTTCTGTTTTACATAGGGTCGCTGGGTTGGAACCAACTTGATGGGCACTAACAACAACAACAGATTATTAACAGATGCTTATTAGTTTTGAGTCAGCCTGCTCAAAAAACTCCACCTTTCAGTTTTAGAAGCAGCATAACTTTCGTGCCTGTGGAACACTAAACCCTTTACCTATTCTCCTATCCTACTTCTCTGGTCTTGCTTTAACAATTTCCTGTATTAACAACCTAAAAATCAAGTCTTACTTTGATTTGTCCTCTAGTTACTACTGTATATGAGCTCCTTTACTTCAAAACAAAACTTTGGGTTATATTCTTTACAAAAACTCTGTTAAAGTTTATTTTTATTACACAAATAAAACTTCCTCTCTATAGACAATTTAAAAAATAGAGAAGAAGTAAAAGAAAAGAAAATCCATAAAAATCCCACTATCCAAATACAATGACTGGATAACATTTTAATGCATTTTTTTAAATAGTTGTGCTTAGTTTCCATAATTATATGTATTCAGTGTATGCTACTTTTCAGCTAGTATTATAACAAATGCAGTATTTGTAATGGAAATCTCATCTACCCTTGACCTTTGCCAAAGGGCCAAGAAGCAATTGAAATATCATCTTAAACATAGTTTTAAAGGTGGTACACTATTTTCTACCAACTTGCTACATAATAGGTTTTTATTTGTCTCATTTAATTAATCCATTTAAGGCACTCGATATAGTCTCTATTGTCAGGACGTTTTTAAAAATTTTCACCAATTAACTACATGTTTTGTGAGGTTATTCATATCACTGAGCCACTGGTCAACACTGGATATTAAATATTTTGAAGTTGTTGATAATTTAAGAGAACGATATTGTCTAATAATGGTCTTAATTTATGTGTCTTTACTGATAGAACATAAATTAAGACCATAATTAGACAATATCGTTCTCTTAAATTACCGACAACTTCAAAATATTTAATATCCAGTGTTGACCAGGGGCTCTTTACTGATAGAGAAACCCTGGTGGTGTAGTGGTTAAGAGCTACGGCTGCTAACCAAAAGGTCGGCAGTTCAAATCCACCAGGTGCTCCTTGGAAACTCTATGGGGCAGTTCTACTCTGTCCTATAGGGTCGCTATGAGTCAGAATCGACTCGATGGCACTGGGTTTGGTTTTTTGGTTTTACTGATACAGATATTGAACATTATTCTATTTGATTATTTACTAATTAAGGAGCCCTGATGGAGCAATGGTTAAGTGCTTGGTTCCTAACCCAAAGTTTGATGGTTCAAACCCAGCAGCCTCTCCATGGGAGAAAAGAACTGGCAATCTGCTCCTGTAAAGATTACAGCCTAGGAAACCCTATGGCGGCAGTTCTACTTTGTCAGATGGGGTCACTATGAGTTAAAATTGTCTCAATGGCACAATACAACAACAACATTGTGAAATATCTTATTTTTTCTCCTCATTTATCTACTGGTTCATAGTATTTACATTTTTGCTTCAAATAATCATTCATAATCCTTTATGTTATTATTGGTGCAAATACTTTTCCCCTGAGGTTTTTGTTTCTACCCTAATTTCAAAAGGGACAACTTATTTTTCATATACCCAAAAAATAGATGTATAGAATTATTAGCTAAATCTCTTCTAAACTATAGGTCATCCCTACCCCCCTCCCCCAACAGTCACAATTTACAGGTTTGTGTCACCTAATTCATTATACTACATGAGATAGAAGAAGATTTCAGGGACAAATTCTTCACCCTTCCAATATTTTGTCTTTGACACTACAAAAACTTTGTCAACAAAAATTCTTTAAGTTTGCTCCTTTTCTCTACTTCCATTCTCTTCTTAATTTACAGTAATCTGATTTTGACAAATTGAAATTGTCCTTAAGGCTTTAAACTCTCTTATCTAACAAATGTATTTATTCTTTATCTTCACTGACTTCTATGCTGAATTCAGCTACACTGACTTTTGTCTTAAAACTCTCTTCTTTGCAGGACTTTGAGAACCATACATAGAGTGCTCCCTTTCAGAATCCTTTAAAAATTCCTTTAGATGTTCGTACTCCCCATTCTATACTATCAAGGAGCTCCTACTCTATGCCTGGCACCATGCTGGATGCTGCTGGTAGTCAACTACATAGGTGTTGTTCCTTACCTCATGGGGCTGGCAGCCTACAGGATGAGGTATCACCAGCTTCCATCTTATTCTTGTTTTCATAGCTCATATTTCCAAATGAACTTCAGAATCACACCTTATTTTTATTTACTTCTGTATTTTCTTTTTCTTTTAACTTGTGCCAGCTTCCTAATTTTCACTGCCATTGCTCTTACTTTACTTCAGGCTCCATTTTGAACAGGTATGAGCAAGCATGTGTATGGTGATATATATGCAAAAGTACCTTTCTTACCTATCACCATTAAAGAAGTACCCCTTCTCCTAAGCCCAGCACCCTCAGCTTTCCATATACTCTAGGCTCTTTCCATCAATTTTACCTTTTCTCCTGTGTGTTTTCAGTCCTACTCAAAAAATGGCTCCTTTCAACCATTTTCTTTTTTTTTTTACATTCTTAAGTATTTCTCATTTTAAAAACCAAAAGAAAAAAACAAACAAAAAAAGGAAATCCTTTAATCCCCTTTGTCCCTACCTTCCCCTCCAGTTAATCTTCTCTCTCTCCTTCTGCAATCAGATAAGCTTTTCAAAATACTAACAAAGCTCTCAGTCTCTGCCTTAGCTCCCATTTTTGCTAGCCTACTGCAATATGGCTTCCTCCATATACCACTTCACTGGAATCTTTCAAGATCACCAATACTATTAAATCTTTGTGACTTTTTTTTAAAGTGCTTATCTTACTTGACTTCTCTACAGTATTGTACACTGTTGTCCACTTCTTCCTCCTAGAGAGGCCTGTTTCTTTTGGATTTTGCTTCATTATACTCTTTTGTTTCTCCTCTGAGCTCCAGACTAAGCTACAATTTTTTCAATGTCTTTTCTTTCCTTCTCAGCCCTTTAAGTCTCAGGTTTCTTCTCTGGGATTTCCTCCTGGCCCTGTTTATTCTTAGGCTACACTCTCCCTGTATGATTCTGTTCATTCAAGTTCTTCAATCCCTTTCCCTATCTCCTTCTGCATTCAAAGCCTCTACACTTAGGTTTCCACACATACCTCAAACCACGTATGTCCAAAAGTTGAACTCATATTTATCTTCCAAACTTTTCTCGGGTTTCTTGAAATGATAACACTATCATCAATGTACAACTCGGAATCAGAATGTCATCATAAACCCTCATTCTTCTTCACCCTCCAACTCCATACTTAACCTCCTAAATTGTTTGGAATCTGTCAAATCACCTTCATTCCTACTACCACTATTTTAGTTCAGGCTACCATCATCTCTTTTCTGGATTACTGTAAAAGCACTTTCATTGGCCTTTTTGCTTTTGGTCTTGCTCCCAGCTTATATGCCTACATATTGCAAATGATCTTCTTATAGCACAAATCTATTTCATAGATAAAACCCCTTCAATGGTTTTCCTTTGCTGTTGCATGATGTTCAAAGCTTTTTGCATACCATACAGGCTTTGGTTTATACCTTCAGATACATCTGTTAGGGTTTCTACCCCAATCTTCCAGACATATTGTAATTCCCCAAAGAGACTCACTGTCTTTTGCTTGTAAACCTTTACCCATGCTTATCTATCTATGCTTGGATTGTCCACTTCACCAGGCTAACTACTGCTCCTGTTTCAGATCTTAATTTAGAAATTCCATTCTTTGGGATAAATTCCCTAATCTTCTAACACCTTATTCAAATTATGTTAGGTTTGCTCATTCCAAAAGATACAAAACACACAAAATTGATAGTGCTCAACAAATGTGAATGAAATAAATGAATAATTGTCAAAGTGAGACAATATTCTTTCAGGTGCCCTGAAAATGTAGATGTTTTTAGCATGTAGCCCAAGCTGGGCATTGCAGAGGAAAACATGTATGTAAACCTGATACATTTAATTCTCATAACAGAAACCTCAGTTCTGAAAGTCAGAACTAGATTTGGATAAAAAATTGACAAATGTATTAAATTAAAAAAAATTCCTTAATATAAGGCTGTTTTATAAAATTTCCACCATGTACACCATCTTATAGGAAAGCGGTTCAGCCTTAAGAAGTTCACTAAAAGGAATGAAGTCCTTTTTTCAATTAATGGAAGTATTCTTTTCGTCATGAAAATCAGAGTAAAAGTTTTCATTAAACCCATATGCTTCAAATAAATCAGCTTTTTAAAATTTCAGTATACCATAATATTCTAGACTGTGGTAGATTAAGATTCAATTATCATTTAGGGCACACACACACACACAAAGAAGCTAATTATATTTTTATACATATGGCAGCTTTCCCAATACTATATTCTCTTCCCTTAATGGCTTTTCTCAGTAATATAATGAAATACTCTTGGTTTCATGACTGGAGATGAGTTCATTTCTGAAAGCTTTTGGAAGAAAAGGCATATGCTGAGTAAAACTCTTACGAATGGAAATATTTTTGGTAATGCTGATAAATGGTTGATTCTATGTATCTGATGCTAGAAACGCTGAGCATATAATTTACATTATAAAGCATAAATGGTCTATGTGTGTTTATTAAAAGAAGTTATTGCATCATACCTCACAAATAAAATTGTATTTTGGCATATATGTTACACTAACAAAAATTTAATTTCATTAACATCTGTATAAATGCTTGTTGATAGGCTGTTTATTGCTTCTTCCTTAACCAATCCAATCTGTTGAAATGTTGACAGCCCTGGCACAAAACCAATAACTCTCTAAGAGCCATTTGTGTGTGAAAAGCAACATCCCTATTCTTTTTAGACATATTTAAATATATATGTAATTGATCATTAAAAAAAATGACTTCACGAATAAAGAAGAGGGTTGTTGATGCAAAAGTTTAAAAACAGAAATGTTGGGAATAGAGCCAAAGCCATACATAAGGGTCAAAGGGTAACTGCAACAGTAATCACTCCTTTACATATTTTACTATATTTTATGGCAGAGAAAGTTAAATAAGAAGTACTAGAATGAAAGATACTGCTAGCTTCTGACATTTAAATTCATTTTCAAAATGGGTACACTTGGAGGGAGGATGGGGGTAATACCTAAACTATATGAATGAGTTTTACTAAAAGAAAGAAAGAAAAAAAAAAAGAATACTGAAAGTGAGTTACTAAATTATGTCTTTTAAAATATATGGATTTTGCTTGACAAAATTTTCTGTACTACCAAATGGCTAGAATTATGTCATTACCTCTGGAATGACAGAAACGTCCTTTTACAAAGTGAGTGCATTGTTCTTATTAGCCAATTACAATAAGGTTTCTACTCAACTTATGTATATTTCTACTTAAAAGGAAATATGTTTTGCCATTTATATTGTCCAGTTGAACTACATCTCCCCACTAATATATTTGTATTGGGGTACCAAGTACCACATAAAGAGTGGTTCTCTGGTTTCTTCTGTAAAAGCCATATACCTCAGGAAATTCTTAGTTTGTTAAAGTCACATGATATGGATTAACATGTAATGTGCCACCATGTTTGTTCTTACCAGGGTTGGGACTAGGGTGAAACAAGTACTTGTTTTAGGCACACAATTTAAGTGTGCCAAAAACCTCAGTAATGAAAAAATAATAATATTTAATGCAATATTTTAAATTCTAAATTTGCAAAAATCCATGATGCACAAAATATCAAAGTTTTAAAGAAAAAATCGATAGCAGTGCTTTGCTGAGCCATATTAGAGTCTGAGGCAAAAGGAAAAATCAGTAATACTGATCCTGTCTCTGTGCTCTTGTATCTACCCATTTCTAAGTAATACCATCACAGTAAAATCACCCTTCCTATAATAACAATACTAAATAATAAAAGTGTCATCGGGATTTTTTTTAGAACTACACAGTAGCCATGGTCTAAGACTGATTTAAGATGTGGTAAACAGTATTGTTTTTTTAAGACTATGGGCCACCAGTTCATTTTTCATTAGAAGAGGCCCTGGAATTATGAGATATTGACAGTATATTATAGAGTAAATTAACTGAGTTCATGAGATTAGGGGCTATACTTTATTCATCTTTGTATCTGCCTTGCAATCAACTTGCATAAAGTAAGTTGGCTTTCCCATTTACTAGTTTTGTAATCTTGGAGAAGTTATGTATTTTCTCTGTGCCTCAATTTCCTCCTCTTAAAATGCATATGCTAAAAACATAAAATAACTGAACACATATAGTTCCACATATAGAAAGGATTTAATAAATGTAGCTATTTTGTGATTGTTTAAAATAGATGAAATTGAATGCCATTATGCATGGCCTTGGGGCTATCTCAATGCCACAGGCTAGGACTTACCTATATTGGAAGTGAAGTTATCCGTATGAGTCTCTAAATCCAGGCCAAGTCTAACGTTCCAGGGGGTCACTGTTAAGAGGGAGAAATTCTAGAATTAACCATGAAAATAGAAATATTTTTCTGGGGGTGAGTCCAGGAAATACTCGTAACCAAAATTCAAACATGTAACAGTTATTTTCTTAGGTATTTAATTATCGTATGAGGATTTTAGTGTGTCTTTTATTCAGAAAAATCAATTTCCAAAAGATAAGAGAGGTAGACAGACCTAACTGTTAGCAGTTGCTTAGTAATAACCATGAAGGAGACTCCATGGACATGATTCTCTCCTGTTTCACCCTGCCAATTTAATTATCTTTAGAAAATATTCTTCTATCCAACCTAGACTCCCTTAGGGAGTGTTAATTAGTATCCTAGGTCATACAAACGAAGGCCCATCCAATAGAATAATGAAAATTATGATGATATGAGTAGGTTGGCCCACAAAACAAAATGGACATAAGGGCTATATAAACATTCCAAACCCAAAAACCAAACCCATTGCTGTCAAGTAGATTCTGACTCATAGCAACCTTATAGGATAGAGTAGAACTGCCCCACTGGGTTTCCAACACTAAATCTTTACAGAAGCAGGCAGCCACATCTTTCTCCTGCAGAGTGGCTGGTGAGTTCGAACTGCCAGCCTTTAGATAAGTAGCTGAGACTTTTAACCACTGCTCTGTCAGGGCTCCATATAAACATTACTGCCACCTATTTTTTGTATTCAAATGCATGCGAAAGCTGGACAATGAATAAGGAAGACTGGAGAAGAATTGAAGCCTTTAAACTGTGGTGTTCGCAAAGAATAGTGAATATACCATGGACTGCCAAAAGCACAAACAAATCTGTCTTGGAAGGGGTACAACCAGAATGCTTCTTGGAAGCAAGGATGGTGAGACTATGTCTCACATACTTTGGACATGCTGTCAGGAGGGATCAGTCCCTGGGGAAGGACATTATGCTTGTCAAAGTAGAGGGTCAGCAAAAAAAGAGGAAAACCCTCAACGAGATGGATTGACACAGTGGCTGCAACAATGGGCTCAAGCACAGAAACAATTGTGAGGATGGTGCAGGATCAGGTAATATTTTGTTCTGTTGTGCATAGAGCCGCTATGAGTCAGAACCAACTTGAAGGCACCTAACAACCACAACATTTTTTCTTTGATATAGTTTTAGTCTGCAGTTCCTTACTCTTTGGTAAATAGATGTCTTTAATTTTATTCCAGGGATATCATTTCTGATGTCAGATGGATCTTGGCTGAAAGCAGAGAATACCAGAAAGATGTTTACCTGTGTTTTATTGACTATGCAAAGCATTCAACTGTGTGGATCATAACAAATTATGGATAGCTGTCTTAGGTATCTGGTGCTGCTATAACAGAAATATCTCAAATAGATGGCTTTAGCAGAAATTTATTCTCACTGTTTCGAAGGCTAGAACTCTGAATTCAGGGCATCAGCTCCAGGGGAAGTTTTTCTCTCCCTTTTGGCTCTGGCAGAAAGTCCTGGTCATCAATTTTCCCCTTGTCTAGGAGATTCTCAGTGCAGGGACCCTGGGTCCAAAGGATAAACTTCTCTCTTGGCACTTTTTCTGGGTAGTATGATGTCCCTGTCCTCTCTGCTTGATTTTCTCTTTCATATTTCAAAAGAGATTGACTGAAAACACAATCTAATACTGTAGATACAATCCTGCCTCAGTAACATAACTGCCTCTAATCCTGCCTCACTGACATCATACCAAAAACCAAACCAGTCCCTGGAGAACATCATGCTTGGTAAAGCAGAAGATCAGCGAAAGACAGGAAGACCCTGAATGAGATGGCTTGACAGTGACTGTAATGATGGGCTTAAGCATAGTAACAATTGTATGGATGGCGCAGGTCCAGGCAGGGTTTCCTTCTGTTGTACGTATAGTTGTTATGAGTTGGAAATGACTCAATGACAGCTAACAACAACAATGACAATTCTATTCATTCATACATATTTATGAATTGAGGGCGAAATAGGTGGTTTTATTCCTTTAAAGGTTTATTTGAAAAGAAAGCCACTAAGTGGTATTACATTGGTACATTAATCATAGAGGCTTAAAGAACCTAAATAAATATTTTTGATATGATTTTAATTGTTGGTTATTTAATATAGGTTGTTACTGTTATTAGGTGTTTAATCAATTCTGACTCATAGCAACCCTACCTACTAAAGAACATAACACTGTCCAATCCTGTCCCATCCTCAAAATCATTATTATGCTTGAGCCCATTGTTGCAGTGACTATGTCAGTCCATCTCATTGAAGGTCTTCCTCTTTTTGTTCATCTGCTACTTTACCAAGTATGATGTCCGTCTCCAGGGATAATGTGTCCAAAGCATGTGAGATGAAGTCTCGCCATCCTTGCTTCTAAGGAGCATTTTGAGGATACTTCTGCCAACACATATCTGTTCGTTCTTCTGGGAGTCCATGGTATATTCGATGTTCTTCACCAACACCATAATTCAAACACATCACTTCTTCTCCAGTCTTCCTTATTCATTGTCCAGCTTTTGCATGCATATGAGGCAATTGAAAATACCATGGCTTGTATCAGGCACACCTAATCCTTAAAATGACATCGTTAATTTTTAACACTTTAAAGAGGTCTTTTGTGGCAGATTTGCCCAATGCAATGTGTTGTTTGATTTCTTGACCTCTGCTTCCATGGGTGTTGACTGTGGATCCAAGTAAAATGCAACCCTGGGCAACTTCAATCTTTTCTCCATTTATCATGATGTTGCTTATTGTTCCAGTTGTGAGGATTTTTGTTTTCCTTATGTTGTGGTATAACCCACACTGAGGGCTACATTCAACTGTGCAGATCATAACAGATTATGGATCACATTGCAAAGAATAGGAATTACGGAACACTTAATTGTGCTCATGAGAACCTGTATTTAGACTAAGAGGAAATCGTTTGAACAAAACAAGGGGATATTGTGTCGTTTAGAGTTTAGAAAGGTATGCGTCAGAGTTATACCCTTTCACCATAATTACATGCTGAGCAAATAATCCCAGAATCTGGACTATATGAAGAATGTGGAATCAGGATTGGAGGAAGACTCATTAACAACCTGCCATATGCAGATGACACACGTTAGTATCAGTATGTAACATAAATATCCTATCTACACATTCACATTGTATTATCTCTATTGTATTACTTGTATTATCTCTATTGTATTACTTTTCTGCGTATGATGATTTCTATATTTGTTAAACTTAAGTACACCCACTCCTCACTTATCAACTATTTCATTGTTTGACATTTTGCATTTACAAGAGCAGAAAAATCTACTATCTGACAATTTTGCACATTAATGACATATGTCTGACAGTAACAAATGCCGAGGTGCTAGGTAAGAATAACACTGGCTGTAATTTGGCAACTATGTAATGATGCAGTCATCCTCCATTTTGTGATCTGATGTGGCCATCCTCCACTTTTGCATAACACTGATTTTCCTATAATGTCCTGGTCTTTGGAATCTAACCACATCAACAAGTGAGGAGCAGGTGTATACAGATATACTTTTGTATAGAAAGAGATGACTTCATATGACATACTGTTTATATATTAAAAGATTTCTTGAGTTATAAAAAGCAATTATAAAAAAAATTTTCTTTCACAATTTGAGTAACAACATATTAGGTTCTAATAAAACTGTCCCAAATTTACTGTTTTTCATAGACAAAGTTAATCAAACATCTCCATTGCCTGGTGAAGATTTAAGAGTTTTCTAAGTGAACACTTAATGCAAAATGTTTACCTATATCATATTAATTAGAAGGACAGAATCTTATTTTATTTAGCAGAAGAACTTCATTAGTAAACGAATGAGGTCATCCATTCATAGATTTCACTTTTCATGGAAAAGGCAGGTGAAAACATTACTGTTCTAACTAAACTCTAGTGGAGAAAATAAGTGAATATACACATTATAGGTCTTCCCTACAAAATTAAGTTTCAACTTTATTTTTTGTATAAATATTGATTTGTGGAAGCTCTTTTTAATCTTTTTATATTTTACTGTGAAATATTACATATACACAGAATATTGTATATAGTATTATATGCAATTTCAAGAACATTCCATGTGATCTCTGATCATTTAAAAAAAAAAACAAAAAACAGAAGACTGCCTGCATATAAGAAGCCCTACTCACAAATTTCTCACTTCTCCTAGTGGTAACCACTATTCTGAAGTTTATAACACTGACTTCCTTGGTTTTCTTTATAATTTTTACAACCTACATAGATAAGCATTATTGTTAGTTTTTGCTTGCTTTTGAAGTATATATATAAATGAAACAATGCTCTAAGTATCGTTATGTCTTCATTTGCTCAATATTGTTTGTGAGATTAATTTATGTTGCTGTGTATAGAAAGGGTGCATTATTTTTTTTATTTATGTACTATATTTCATTGTATGAATATATTGAAGATTGTTAATTTCATTGTCATTGGACACCTGGGGTGTTTGTTTTTTTAGTATTATGAACAACACTGCTATAACCATCCTTGTACAAGAGTTTCTATAGGATAAATATTTAGGAGTGTAATTGGTGTATTATTAAAAAAAATAAACCAAACCCATTGTTGTCAAGTCTGACTCATAGCAACCCCATAGGACAGAGAAGAACCACTCCATAGGATTTCCAATGCTGTGATGATCTTCATGGAAGCAGATTGCCACATCTTTCTCCTGCAGAACAGCTGCTGGGTTCAACCACCAACTTTTTGGATTATAGTCGAGCAGCTTAACCACTGTGCCATGTGGGCTCCCCTGAAGTATCATAGGGTATTTTA
Source organism: Loxodonta africana (assembly GCF_030014295.1). Taxonomy (NCBI): domain Eukaryota; kingdom Metazoa; phylum Chordata; class Mammalia; order Proboscidea; family Elephantidae; genus Loxodonta; species Loxodonta africana. The sequence continues at coordinate 48,912,506 of NC_087345.1, forward strand.
TCTTCAACTCTACTAGAATATCAAATTACTTTCCAAAATGGTTGGACCAATTTATATTCCTACCAGCAAAGTATAAGAGTACTTAGGTTCATAGCCTCTCCAACACTTGTTTTTGTTAGGCTTTTATTTTTTGCCAACATGGAAGGGTCTGTAATTTTACTGTATGGTTTTGACTTGCATTCCCCTGCTTGCTAATGAGATTAAGCATCTTCCCATATGCTATAAATTATTTGAATTTCTTCTTTTGTAAAATGTTAGTTTTTTGTTTATTTTTCCATTGGGTTGTTTGCCTTTTTCTTAATTATTTTTTAGGTCCTTTGTTGGTTATATGTGTGTAAAATACCTTTTCCACCTTGGTGGGTTGTCTTTTCACTATTGTTATGACATTTTTGTAAGTATAGAAGTTCTTAATTTTAACATAAATAAATTTATCAATATGATTAGTACTTTTTGCATATTTTAAATGAACTCATTCCTGCAGTGTGATGGATGACTTTTATATGGCTTTTCTAGCCATGGCCTTGTAACTCCCACCAAATGATTGGGTGGGACTATGCAAATAACGTGCTTGTGGCCCACCAAGGGAATTGGACAGATTGCTCATAATTCAGATAAGGTGGATGGCACTGTTGTGGGGGTGCGACCATGAAAATAAGGTGTATGGAAACTTAACAGGTGGATTGGTCAGCTTTGCCATCCCACTAGGCTTAAAAAGAGCCAGCCCAGAGGCAGAAATGGAGGGACCTCACTACCACCAAGAAGAAGAGATGGGAGTGGAGAGAAGACTTTGGACCCAGGTCCCTGTACTAACAACCTCCTAGACCAAGGAGACAAAGAAAGCTGTAACACTAGAGATGGTGCAAGATGACAAGAATTAGCAACAGAGAAAGGGTAGCAGTAAAATCAGGAGACCTGCACAATATGGTGCAGTGGGCTTTCTAGTCCATGGAGTGAGGTGGCTACAGTGGATGTGCTGACTCACAAAGTTAATGTGGGAATAATTCAAATCTTTGAAATTTAGTCTTCCAATTCATAAGTATATTTAGTGCTCTTCTTTAATATTTTCAATAATGGTTTATAATTTTCCCATAAAGTCTTACACAATATTCTTAGATACTTGGTTTAAAAAATAAAAATACTACTTTAGGTTGCGCTGTTGTACCTTCTTGATTGTTTGTCTATAGGATTAGGTTTAGGATTAGGGTTGGGGTCAGTTTTGGTTAAGTTATATTTTTACAGGACTTTTTTTTTATTTCTTCATATTTAAAATACATTGCCATAATGTTGTTCACAATATTCTCTTACTACCATTTTAAAGTCTGATACACCTGTCATTCTACCCCTTTTTTATTCCTGATACTGGTTTTTTTTTTTTTTTTTTTCTGCTGTCTCTCTTATTTTCATGATCAGACTTGCGAAAGGTATGCTGTCATGTTTACTAGTCACTTCAAAATAATTTCTGGCTTTATTGATCCATTATACTGGATTTTTTTTTTTCTATTTCCTTAAATACTGATCTTATAATGTGTAGTCTTTCTATTATTGGTCAGATTATTCAAAACCATGATTTCCCTTTTACGAATTTTTTAAGTGTTTTTAATTTTTAATTTCAATCAAAAGAAGATTTTCCAGCTATCTTAATATTATTCTTTAAAGTTTAATAGCATTATATTCAGGAAATATACTGCACATGATTTCCATCTTTTAAAAATTTTTTATACAGACTTAAGGCCCAGTATAAGGTCTTTAAATGCCCTGTGGATGCTTGATGATAGTGTGCACTCTCTAGTTGCTGAGTGTTCTATATATGTCCTTGTTGTTAGGGGCCATCAAGGTCAATTCAGAATCAGAGCAACCCTACGTACAACATAACAAAACAATGCCTGGTCCTGCGCCATCCTTAAAATTATTGTTATACTTGAGCCCATTGTTGCAGCCATTGTATCAATCCATCTCATTGAGGGTCTTCCTCATTTTCACTGATCCTCTACTTTACCAAGTGTCATGGATTGAATTGTGTCCCCAGAAAATATGTGTCAACTTGGCTAGGTCATGGTTCCCAGTATTGTATGATTGTCTACCATTTTGTCATCTGACATGATTTCCCTATGTGTTGTAAATCCTATCACTATGATGTAATGAGATGGATTAGTGGCAGTTATATTGGTGATCTACAAAATTAGATACTGTCTTAAGTCAGTTCTCTTTTGAGATATAAAAAACAGAAACAAGCAGAGAGACATGAGGACCTCATACCACCAAGAAAGCAGTGCTCGGAGCAGAGCATGTCATTTGAACCTGAAGTTCCTGCTAAGAAATGCTCCCAGACCAAGGGAAGACTGATGCATCACAAGGACCTTCCTCCAGAGCCGACAGAGAGAGAAAGGTTTCCCCTGGAGCCGGTGCCCTGAATTTGAACTTCTAGACTACTGGATTGTGAGAGTGTAATCTCTTTGTAAAAGCCATCCACTTGTGGTATTTCTGTTATAGCAGCACTAGATAACCAAGACACCAAGCATGGTATCCCTCTCCAAGGACTGGTCCCGTCTGATAATATGTCCAACGTATGTGAGATTAAGTTTTGTCATCCTTATTTCTAAGGGGCATTCTTGCTGTACGTCTTCCAAGACAGATTTATTCTTTCTTTTGGGAGTCCGTGGTATATTCAATATTATTTGCCAACACCATAATTCAAAAGCATCAATTCTTCTTCAGTCTTCTTTATTCGTTGTCCAGCTTTCACATGCATATGGGACAATTGAAAACACCATGGCTTGGGTCAGGAGCATCTTAGTCTTTAAGTGACATCTTTGCTTTTTAACACTTTCAAGAGGACTTTTGCAGCAGATTTGCCCAATGCAATGCGTCTTTTGATTTCTTGACTGCTGTTTCCATGGGTGTTGATTGTGGATCCAAGTAAAATGAAATCCTTGACAACTTCAATCTTTTCTCCGTTTATTATGATGTTGCTTATTGGTCCAGTTGCGAAGATTTTTGTTTTCTTTATATTGAGGTGTAATCTATAATGAAGGCTGTAGACTCTCTAATCTTCATCTATAAGTAGTTAAAGTCCTCTTCACTTTCAGCAAGCAAGGTTGTGAAATCTGCATATCACAAGTTGTTAATGACTCTGCCTTAATATTGATGGCCCGTTCTTCTTCATATAGTGCAGCTTCTTGAATTATTTACTCAGCATATGGATTGAATAAATATGATGAAAAGATACAACCCTGATGCACACCTTTCCTGATTTTAAACTATGCAGTATCCCCTTGTTCTGTTCAAATGACTGCCTCTTGGTCTAAGTACAGGTTCCTCATGAGCACCATTAAGTGTTCTGGAATTTCCATTCTTCGTAATTTTATCTATAATTTGTTTTGATCCACATAGTCAAATGCCTTTGCATAGTCAATAAAAACAGGTAAACATCTTTCTAGTATTCTCTGCTTTCAGCCAGGATCCATCTGACTTCAGGAATAATATCCCTTGTTCCACCACCTCTTCTGAATCTGGCTTGAATTTCTAGCAGTTCCCTGTCACTGTACTGCTGGAACTGCTTTTGAATTATCTTCAGAAAAATTTTACTTGTCTGTGATATTAATGATATTGTTTGATAATTTCCACTTTTTGTTGGATCACCTTTCTTTGGAATGGTCATAAATATGAATCTCTTCCAGCTAGTTAGACAGGTAGCTATCTTCCAAATTTCTTGGCATAGAAAAGTGAGCATTACCAGTGCTGCATCCATTTGTTGAACCATCTCAATTGGTAATTCAGTCAATTCCTGAAGCCTTGTTTTTGGCCAATGCCTTCACTGCAGGTTGGATTTCTTCCTTCGGTACCATTGGTTCTTGATCATATGCTACCTCCTGAAATGGCTGAATGTGGATCAATTCTTTTTGTTACAGTGACTCTGTGTATTCTTTCCATTGTCTTTTGATACTTCCTACATCATTCAATATTTTCCCCGTAGAATCCTTGCAACTCAAAGCTTGAATTTTCTCTTCAGTTCTTTCAGCTTGAAAAATGCTGAGTGTGTTCTTTCCTTTTGGTTTTCTAACTCCAGTTTTTTGCACATGTCATCATAATACTTTGTTTTCTCAAGCTGCCCTTTGAAATCTTCTGTTCATTTCTTTAACTTCATCATTTCTTCCTTTTCACTTTAGTTACTCTATGTTCAAGAGCAAGTTTCAGAGACTCTTCTGATGTCCATTTTGGTCTTTTCTTTCTTTTCTGCCATTTTAATGATCTTTTGCTGTCTTCATGTATGATGTCCTTGACGTCATTCCACAACTTGTCTGATCTTCGGTCACTAGTGTTTAATGAGTCAAATCTATTCTTGAGATGGTCTCTAAATTCAGGTGGAATATACTTAAGAACGTACTTTGGCTCTCATGGGCATGTTCTAATTTTCTTCAGCTTCAGCTTAACTTGCATATGAGTAATTGATGGTCTATTCTGCAGTTGGTCCCTGGCTTTGTTCTGACTGATGATATTGAGCTTTTTCTTCATCTCTTTCCACATATACAGTCAATTTGATTACTATGTATTCCATTTGGCGAGATCCACATGTATGGTCATCTTTTATGCTGTTGAAAAAAGGGATTTGAAATGAAGTTGTTGATCTTCCAAAATTCTATCATGTGATCTTTGGCATCATTTCTATCATCAAGGCCATATTTTCCAACTACCCATCCTTTTTTGTTTCCAACTTTTGCATTCCAATCACCAGTAGTTATCAATGTATCTTGACTGCATGTTTGACTAATTTCGGACTACAGAAGTTGGTAAAAATCTTCAATTTCCTTATCGTTGGCATTAGCGGTTGGTGTGTAAATTTGAATATTAGTTCTATTAGCTGTACGTATATGGGCATTACCCTGTCAGTGACAGCATTGTACTTCAGCACAGATCTTGAAATGTTTTTTTGATGATGAATGCAGCACCATTCCTCTTTAAGTTGTCATTCCTGGTGTTTTAGGCTGAGTTCTCCAGAGAAGCAAAACCAGTAAAGTGTATAAATATATATATATAGAGAGAGAAATTTATGTCAAGGAAACAGCTCGCGTGATGGTATCCTGTAGATCAGGATAGAGGCTTCTGATTTACATAGCGCAGAGGCTGGTGAACCCAAGATCAGCAGGTCAGAGAGCAGGGCTCTTGCTCACAGGCTGTGAAGATCAATGAATTCCAATATTGGCAGATAAGCTGCTAGTTCAAGTCCCAAGAAACAGAGGTCAGATGAATAGGAGGTAGCTGCAGCATCCACAGCAGGCAAAAGCCAGAACATCTGCTTATACTCAGATGCAAACCACATGCCCAAGGAAACTCCCTTTCAACTGATTGGCTACTAACAGCAGATCCCATCATGGGGTCAATCACATATAAATGCTGAGAATCATGGCCCAGCCAAGATAACATACAATCTAAACTTCACACCCGGCATAGCAGACCTTCTGATGGCCAATGCCAGTCTATTTCAGCTCACCAATGCCTAGGATATCAACATTTACATGTTCCATTTCATTCTTAATGATTTCCAATTTTCCTAAGTTTGTACTTTGTACATTCCATGTTCTGATTATTAATGCATTTTTTCCAGCTGTTTCTTCTCACTTTGAGTCATGCCACATCAACAAATGAAGGTCCTGAAAGCTTGATTCCATCTACATCATTAAGGTTAACTATAGTTTGAGTAGGCAGCTCTTCCCCAGTTGTATTTTGAGTGCCTTTCAACCTAAGTAACGCATTTTCCGGCACTCTATCAAACAATGTTCTGTTGCTATTCAGAAGGTTTTCGCTGGGCAATTTTTTCAAAAGTAGACCACTAGATCCTTCTTCCTAGTCTGCCTTAGCCTGAAGGCTCTGTAAAACCTGTCCACAATGGTGATCCTGCTGGTATCAGCAACACCAGTGGCATAGTTCTAGCTTCATAGTCACTCACAAACCACCACAGTATGAAAAACTGATAGACATGTGGGGATATGTTCCTTAGGTAAATTTATTAATCAAGTTTGTTAAAGTATAATCTACTGACCTATTGAATGCTTGTCTATTAATTAGTGAGATGTGTTAAATATCTCCCACTACTGAGGAATTTTGCACTTCTCCAGGACATCTTTACTTTTAGTCTCATATTATTTTTGAAGCTATGTTATTAAAGCTAAAATTATTAATTAGAATTAAAAGCCTTATATCTTCCTGGTAAGTTAAACTTTTTATCACTGAGAAATGACTCTCTTTATATCTAGTAATGTTTTATTCTTCTTTCTCCTTCCTTCCTCCTTTTCTTGGCCTTAAACTTTTTTTTTTATAAAGAAGGTAGCAAGTTAGCCTTCACAGTTTTATGAATGCTGGCAGATGATACAAGACTCCTAGATCAGAGACAAAGGACTTTGTTAGTCGCAACGCAGCAAGCAATATGAGCATGAGAATATTTGTGGTGATTTCCCTTGCCCCTGAAGTCCCACAGGGGTGAAACTAAGGGTTCCAAGTGGATGCTACTCACATGGTAGATATGCATTACAGCTGAGAAACCCCAAGCTTACGGAGGTCAAATCTTTTATAAAGAGCTGCAAACAAATCTCCCCTTTGCACTGGAGGAAGGCATTTTCTTTAGCATACTGAACAGTAGGCAAATCTGCCCTTTGCTTCAGAGGGGGCATTATCTCTATCTTTCAAGACTGTTTTCTATACCAATATTTTTGATAGTCTGGAACAAAAGTTCAGTCCACGCCACACTCCCAGGACAATTCAGAAACACGAGAAATTCTTGGAAGATTGTTTCCCAACATTACCACAAGGTCAATTTTAAATGTAAAACCAATGACCTACCTCCCCTTTCCCTTCCATTAGAATCCAGACGGTAGTAACACTATAGATAAGTTCTTCTAACCAAAATATTATTTTTTGTCTGTAATCTTGAATGTTTGTAAATATTTCCTTTCAACAAAATTTTCCTACGTTGAAAAATAAACAAACAAAACCTAAGCCATATCACTTACATTTAAATTTAAATGAGAAAAATTAAGGAAAAGAAAAATCCAACAAGTTCTATAATCTTTAGGGCAAGAGTACACTACTTTATAAATCTTTTGTGTCACAGAAAAAAAATACATTTAATGATTATTTTCAGTGAGGTTAGGAAGAAATATGCTTTAAATTGTCACACATTTATTTGTTCTACTGACGTGTGAAAAAGGTATTCTTACCATAGTAAAAACACAGAGTTTTGGAATATTGTGGTTTTTGACCAATTTATACATAATTTCCCAGAGCTAGGATGTTTATTGTCTTTTTTTCATTCCCATAATTTAACATCTGAATAGGTTTAATAAAAATTTGTAAATTCCTCTGAAACCAAACATGGAAAGTTTTATTTCAAAATAGTCCTTATTTTTCAAAAGTTATTCACAAAAGAAAAGGAAAATCTGTGTTATTTGTTACTGGTGGTATAGTAAGAACATTTTTAAACGTCATTGATTTCCAAATTCGGAAATACGACATAAAAGGAAGCTTCACAGGAATATATGACTTCTTGATAAAGTGAAAAATCTGGACTTTGATGTCCGAGGTAGGTTCAAATTCTGACTCCTCTTACGTAGATTTTTAACTTCGGTATCCTTCCTCAATTTTTTTTTCTTACAGAGATGTTGTGAAGATAAAATGAGAAATGTAAAATTGTATTCTGGCTGCTCAACAAATAGCAATCTATACTCTGTTCTCCTGTGACAGTTACCTCAAAATATTAAGACTATATCTCAGATGTCAATCTCTCAGATATTTACTAAAGAGCCTTGTCATACTGTCTAATTATTAGCTTGAGGATAAGGAATTTGACTTTATGTATTTATAATACCTATACTTAACAAATTTTTTTTTTTTTTTTATACTTAACAATATAGCCAAGAATATGGAATATACCACGGATCACCAGAAGAACAAACAAATCTGTCTTGGAAGAAGTATAGCCAGAACACTCCTTAGAAGTGAGGACGGCAAGACTTTGTCTTACGTACTTTGGATGTTATCAGCAGGGACCAGTCCCTGGAGAACATCATACTTGGTAAAGTAGAGGGTCAGCGAAAATGAGGAAGACCCTTAACAAGATGGATTGACATAATTGGCTGAAACAATGGGCTCAACCATTGTGAGGCTGGAGCAGGACAGGGCAGTATTTTGTTCTGTTGTACACAGGGTTGCTATGAGTCAGAACTGATGTGACAATACCTAACAACAACATAGCTATATTCAGAGTTACAACGACAAAGTGAACATGCATTTGTTTTATAGTAGAGAGCAAACACACAATATTTCAAATAAGAAAACCGATTTAGAAAATTTAAGTGATTTCTCCCGGATGCAATAGCTTGTTAGTGGCAGAGCCAGGAACCTTGTCTTCTAAATCTTAGACTAGTGCCTTTCTAACTATGCCATCAATGCTAAGGCAACCGGTAAGTGTACGGTTGTCTGAGTCCATAGCTAAGTGCTCTCCATGTTCATAGGGTTCAAGAATGCCCTCTAATATATTCCTTTGAATTACACAGCCTGCAGCCAGAAAGACATTCTCAAGTCTGTACAGAAAAATGCCAGCACTTTAGGTCATGTGAGTTCTGAGCAAAACAATCCAAACATAGTGCATTAGCTTTTGGATTTAATATCTAATTTCATGGTAATAGTAGACAACAGTAGACTGAGTTCACTAATTTTTTTCTTTAAGTCAAATTTTATCTTTAATCTCTACGTTGAGATTATAATATCAATTGCTATGGTTTTCATTTATACTGTTACTCTTTGGCTCTTTATTCCCCAAAGATTACCAATTTTCATAGTCTCTTATTGTTCCATTACATTTCCAAATCCACTTTTTATGTATTTAATCAAACTAAAGATACTTAGGCATTAGTGAGCTGAAATGGACTGGCATTGGCCATTTTGAATCTGACAATCATATGATCTACTATGCCAGGAATGACAAATTGAAGAGGAATGGTGTCATATTCATCACCAAAAAAGAACATTTTAAGACCTATCCTGAAGTACAATGCTGTCAGATGTATGTAATATTTATACATCTACAAAGAAGATCAGTTAATTTGGCTATCATTCAAATTTACACAACAATTACTAGGGCCAAAGATGAAGAAATTGAAGATTTTTACCAACTTCTGCAACTTGATCAAACATGAAATGAAGATTAATTGATAATTAATGGTGATTGGAATGTGAAAGTTGGAAACAAAGAAGAATCGGTAGTTGGAAAATATGACCTTGAAGACAGAAACAACACTTGAGACCACATGATAGAATTTTTCAAGACCAACAAATTATTCATTATATACATCCTTTTTCAACAACATAAATGGCGACTATACTTGTGGACCTCGCCACACGCAATACACAGGAATCAAATCAACTACATCTATGGAAAGAGGTGATGGAAAAGCTCAATACCACCAGACAGAAAAAGACCAGGGGCCAACTGTGGAACAGACCATCAATTGTTCACAGGCAAGTTTAAGTTGAAGCTGAAGAAAATTAGAGCAAGTCCAGGAGAGCCAAAATATTACCTCCAGTATATCCCACCTAAATTTGGAGAGCATCTCAAGAATAGATTTGATGCACTGAACACTGATGACTAAAGACCAGACAAGTTATGGGATGACATCAAGTACATCATACATGAAGAAAGCAAAAGGTCAGTAAAAAGATGAGAAAGAAAAAAGAAAAACCAAAATGGATGTGAGAAGAGACTGAAACTTGCTTTTCAATGTAGAGTAGCTAAAGAGAAAGGAAGAAATGATGAATTCAAGAGCTGAACAGGCAATTTCAAAGGGAAGCTTGAGAAGACAAAGTGAAGTATTATAATGAAATATGCAAAGATCTGGAGTTAGAAAACCAAAAAGGAAGAACACACTTGATATTTCTCAAGCTGAAAGAACTGAAGAGAAAATTCAAGCCTTGAATTGGAACATTGAAGGATTCTATGGGAAAAATATTAAGGACACAGGAAACATCAAAATAAGATGAAAGGAATGCACAGTTACTGTAACAAAAAGAATTGGTCGACATTCAACTATTTCAGGAGGTAGCATATGATCAAGAACCCATGGTACTGAAGGAAGAAGTCCAAGCTGCACTGAAGGCATTGGTGAAAAACAAGGCTCCAAGGATTGGTGGAATACCAACTGAGATGTTTCAGCAAATGGATGCAGCACTGGAGGTGCTCACTCGTCTATGTCAAGAAATTTGGAAGCAGCTTACTGGCCAACCGACTGGAAGAGTTTATACTTGTGCCCATTCCAAAGAAAGGTGATCCAACGGAATACAGAAATAATTTAACACTATCATTAACATCACACACAAGTAAAATTTTGCTGAAGATAATTCAAAAGTGGTTGCATCATTACATCAACTGGGAACTGCCAAAAATTCAAGCTGGATTCAGAAGAGGACGTAGAATGAGGGATACCACTGCTGATGTTAGATGAAATTTTGCTGAAAGCAGAGCATACCAGAAAGCTATTTACCTGTGTTTTATTGACTTTGCAAAGGCATTCCACCGCGTAGAACATAACAAATTATGGATATCATTGGAAAGAATGGGAATTTCAGAACACTTAATTGTGCCCATGAGGAACCTATACACAGACCAAGAGGCAGTCTTTTGAATGTAACAAGAGGATACTGTGTGGTTTAAAGTCAGGAAAGGTGTGCGTCAGGGTTGTATCCTTTCACCATATGTATTCAATATGTATGCTGAGGGAATAATCCGAGAAGCTGGACTATATGAAGAAGAATGGGGCATTAGGATTGGAGAAAGACTCAATAACAACCTGTAAGATACAGATTTCACAATCTTGCTTTGCTGACAGCATAGAGGACTTGAAGTACTTACTGATGAAAATCAAAGACCATAGCCTTCAGTATGGCTTGCACAACATAAAGAAAACTAAAGTCCTCACAACTGGACCAATGAGAAATACCATGATAAAAGGAGAAAAGATTGAAGTTGTCAGGATTTCATCTTACTTGAATCCACAATCAATGCCCATAGAAGCAGCAGTCAAGAAATCAAATGATGTATTGCACTGGGCAAATCTTTTGCAAAAGTGTTAAAAGGCAAAGACGTATTTTGAGGACTAAAGTGCACCTGACCTAAATCATGGTATTTTCAACTGCCTCATATCCATGAGAAAGCTGGACAATCGATAAGGAAGACCAAAGAAAAACCAATGCATTTGTATTATGGTGTTGGTGAAGAATACTGAATATACCATGAACTTCTAGAAGAAAGAACAAATATGTGTTGGCAGGAGTAAAAAAAGAAAAAAAAAAAAGAGTACAGCCAGAATATTCCTTAGAAGCAAGGATGGCGAGACTTTGTCTCACGTACTTTGGACATGTTATCAGGAGGGACCAGTCCTTGGAGAAGGATATCATGCTTGGTAAAATAGAGAATCTGTGAAAAAGAGGAAGACTCTCAATGAGATAGATTGGCACATTTACTGCAACAATCGGCTCAAAGCGTAACAATGATGGCACAGGACTGGGCAATGTTTCATACTCTTATATAAGGTTGCTATGAGTCAGAACTGACTTGATGGCGCCTAACAAGAACAAAGATACTTATGTTATATTCTGTATCTGGTAAATTTGCTAACTGCAGTATTCGAAGGACTGATTTTGTAGGGTTTTTTTTTCCCCCATTGAGTATCACTCTGGATGTCTTATTTCGCTACACATTAAAGATTTTATTATTTTAGTTAGCTTATATTCTTTAGAACTCCATCTGTGGGAATTTTTAGCAGTGTGAACGTAATCTAAAACTTTTTTGGTGCTTCTGCCTGGTACCTGGGCACACATTCTTCCTTATCCTGGATAGATAATCCTTAAACAATCACCTGCTACATCTGTAGGTTTGTGCTTTTCTTGTCATTTCTGAGCTCTGAGGAATTCTCTGCCTTTACTAGCAGTTCAAACTTCCATTTTAAAAGTTTTGTTTGTTTGCTTTTAATTCAGTAATTTTAGGCAAGCTGTACATGAACATCTAACTTATTACATTGCCAAAAATACAAAGCTCTTTCATATTTACTGTGGAAATGGAAGTGCAATAGCCCAGGGACAGTAGATGAGCTATTTTAATGAGAGATTATGGGTCTGATATGGTTGGGTGGGGTATCTGGAGGTAGAGCTTAGGCCCAGAGAGGTTACATGTAACATCACACAGTAAGTGGTAGACCATTTATAATGAGTCCAGAGCTTCCACCAGAACATTAACTACAATGTTATAGCTTTTTTAACTTCCCTTTAGGGAAAGAAGGTCCAGGTCCCAATTTTATTCAGCTTCACATGTAGGGTGGAGGAGTGAAGAATTATTTCTTTAACATTCTATGAAAAAAACTAATTTTTGATGTAGCCACTAATACATTTCTTTTCTACTTATGATGACATAGATGCAGAGTAATATAGTGAGGACATAACTTTCATGTTTCTTCTTAATCCTTTGATATATCATAACCCACACAATGTTGCTATTTTGCTTTTCAATATTTCTCTTAATTCCCTAGTTGCTTCCTTTATTTGTACTCATTGTGTATTTTCCCCTACATTTATTTCTATTGTTTCTTTTCCCTGCTATGAAGGTTACAAAATGTTTGTAACTTAGTGTTCATATAATACAAGAATACAGACAACGTCTCTGAGAACAATGAAAAGGTTTTAATTGCTTCTATAAAGGCATTTCTTGGAGGGGTTGTTCCATTCAGAGAGTAACGTTAGGGCCCTTGGGAAAATGCTGATATTACCAACGTTCCTCCTCTCTATTTAATCTAGCCATTTGGTTTTTTTGTTTTGTTTTGTTTTGGTTTTTTATCTTCATCTGGAGGCTCCAAACTCTGCATTCTCAGATATTAGTTACTTCCCTAACAGAAAGCATACAAAAAATCCCTGGCTGAGGAAAAGTCTTTGAATTAGTTATCTGTTTATCTTTTACTGAGATTTTTGCTTATTTTGACTTGATCTTCCAATACCAAAAATTCTGTGCCTATATTTGCTTGGATTTGAGTTTCTCTACCTTCTTCTGTCTCTATTACTTAAGGCATCAGAGTTCAGAAAGTGGTTTGCAGAACTGGCTAGGTAAATGCCTTTCTAAACTTTATTTCTTCATCTATAAAACTTGAGGTCATAACAATTTATCTGACTTCTTTTAAAGTTGTATCATGATGAAAATTCATGTGTAATTGGGGTAATAGTTAAATTTTTATGCTCTGTGACATGGGCACTGACCAATCAGAAAGGACACTGCCTTTAAACTGCAGCAGAATTCTGGAGGCTCCTTGCTGTGCAGGACACTGACCCACTAGTTACTGCATATCATAGATCTTTTGGGGAGAAACTAGTGCAGCCATAATATGGGGGGAGTTGGTAATAGGGAGGGACTCAAGAAAGCACCTATTTACCAATCAGATAAGAGTGTGTTTCAATATTTTAACAATGATTTCAGTCATACTTGTACATGCCAATCTTATCTAATTCCTATTTAAGTGCTTTGCAAACTTCAGAGCACTATTTTACTTCATTGGATCTATAATGCTTTGATGCTGGCTTTCTTTATCTTCCTGGAAATGCCAATTGAAAGTTTTCACATAACTGGTCAACTACCACCTGGCTGACAGCAACTCTAATCTGGTATTTATTGTAAGATACATTGAGTTCAACGAAGGTAAATGTAAAAAAAAAAATTGCATATATTAGAATCAATGAAATATCACATAAGTTATTAATACTTTTATCAGCACACTGTATTCTGGAATGTGAAATGTAATTATCCTTAATAGTCAATCTTGGATCCTTCAATTAGCCTACCTAGAATGAGAATTAAGCAACCTGCTTTATAAATGTTACTGTAATATAAATTTGATATATTTGGAGTGAACTGCTTGATTTTTTACTGAGTGCCTTGTATGTGCCGGACATTATGCTAAGTGCTGAGGATCCAGAAGCAAACCAAAAACAGAGTCCCGAACTTCAGGCAGTATATAGTATACAGACATTTTAGTTACAGCTAATTAATACACTTCTCCCTGTGAGAAGCACTAAAGACAGGGAATCCCTGAGTGCAATGGAAGTGTGTAGGAAGAGGATTATTCCTCAGTAAGGTCTACTCAGGTGCAATGGTTTTAAATTGTGCTCTGCGAAGCCCTAACAAGCTTTGCACATGCATCTCAGTGGCTGCTGTGGAAAGTAGCCAAGAGATCAGACCCACTTCCTAAACCAGAGCAGATGTACTTTTAACTGTTTTACACACTATAGTGAATTTGGGGCAATATTTCATTTGAAGAAAGAGGGTTTCTCTTAAAATATGAAGTTCGAAAGCCATTAATCTGGTGGACAAAGTACTAATCTCAGCATGAAAATGTTTAAATTTAATTGCCAACTCTACTGCCCATTTGTAATAACCAAACCACGTCTAAACACATGACTGACAAACATATAATTCTGGAATGATTCTGATCCTAGATTCCAGTTCAGCTCTAAAGAAAGCTATGTGAATTAATATCTTCAGGCTGCTGTGCATGGACAGCCTCCATCCCATGCTGTGATCACAAGACTATTAGAATCATCCTTTATCCATTGCTGTGTAGGTATACCAATGTTTTTCCCTCCTTTTAGGGGCATATATAAAAAAAGAATTGCATCATAATAATAATTACAATGTGTTCTGGGAGCTATGCTATACACTTTTCATTGATTTTCATTTAATTCTCATAAAAATTCTGAGCAATGTTCCCTGTTTTTAAAGTAAGAAAAAGGAGGTTGAAAGAAATTACGTAGTTTGTCCGTAACTACACAGCCTGGAAATGATGAAGCTGGGATTTAAAAGTAAAGGTCTGTTGTCTCTCTATATGAACTCTCAATATCCTACATATATAGTAGGATTAAGGAGGTTGAGAAAACCCTAGTGGCATAGTGGATAAGAACTATGACTGCTAACCAAACGGTCAGCAGTTCAAATCCAGCAGGCACTACTTAGAAGCCGGCAGTTCTGCTCTGTCCTATAGGGTCGCTATGAGTTGGAATTGACTCGACAGCAATATGTTTTTTTTTGTTTTTTAGGAGGTCAGTGATGGAAGTAGTGTATACTTTCCTGAGCTAGGAAAATTTATATAGGCAAGGAATTGATACAGAAGTATAAAGTTTCAAAATACAATAAAACTGCTCCAAATAAATAAGCATTTGTTCCAAAAACTAAAATGATACAAGCCCCTCCTAATTGAAAAAAAACAAAAAAAGAACTCACATATTTCACTAGTTGTGAAATGTTACTATTAAAGTACATAGAGACAGATACATAGAAAGTCATACAGTATTATACCACGGCAGGATAGACAGCATATGTAACTCAGACTAATGGGGCTGCCAAATCTATGCAGGCAGACCAACCTTCCCGGCTAAGAACCAGGAGTTACGCTTGTTACACAGAACTCTCAAGGGTACCGTGCAATCAGAGGTCACAATCGAGGCAACAGAAGCAATGTCACCATATCAGAGAATGGGCCAATTCAGATCTGCTCACTGACAGTCACTGAGGTCAATGCTTGAGGCAAATAATTGTATTAAACAGGAATATTCCCTGCACACTTTTAGAATTGTCATCTGAACAAACAAGGCCAGGTCATCTGTAGGTTACATCTGAGTTCTTTTCCTGGTACTCAGAGTTTACTTTCTAGTCTTAATCCCTTTCCACTTTTAATCTTACAACTCTAATTTTCTTTTGATCAAATAGATACTTAATAAATATCTGTTGTCTGAGTTTAAAAACAACAAAAACTGTCAATTAAATGCATTTACTTGTCATTAAAATGTCATTACACGCATTATTATTTGCTCTCAAATATTATTTTAAATTTCTGAGTACAGTGATAATTTTTGTAATTTAAACTTCATGACTTTAATGTATAAAGTGCACCAATACTTAAACTAACAAGGAAAATCATTTTATATTCAAATTAAATAATCACAGATTTTAACTGCCATTTATATATCATAGAATGAACCCTGTATAAAAGCAATTAAATTCAGAAAAGTAATTTTTGATAAAACATACAAAATTTTACCAATAGTAACTAAAATGTAGCAAAAGGTATAAGTAAGTAGCTGAAAAATAAGTTTAAATAAGATAGTAAAAATAAGGAGCCCCTGTGGCGCAGAAGTTAATAGCTTGGCTGCTAACCAAAAGGACAGCAGTTCAAGTCCACCAGCCACACCCTGAAAACCTTATGGAGCAGTTTTACTCTGTCCTATAGGGTCACTGTGAGTTGGAATCAACTCGATGGCAACAGGAATAAAAATAAAATGTATGTGGAACAGAGCTGCATTTATATTTATATTTATATTTATATTTATATTTATATTTATATTTATATTTACATTTATATTAGACACATGATATACAATAATAGCTCATATTTTCCTCACAGTAATTTCATGGGATTTATAAATTCTTACCACTACTTTTTCAGAAACCTAAAATCATACTTGAAAATTTTCTTTATTCTTAATTTTAGTCCATATCATTAACTTAATAAAAAATATTAAAAAACCTCTAGTTATGGTACTATTTTAGTTATATTGCAGTTTGAACATATAAACCATATTATTTTGACAATAAATTTTATTTCTATATCTGCTTTCCACAAATCACACTTTAAAGGATTATATTCTAGGGTCCCTCATTTGTTCAAATACATTCTAAAAAAAAAAAAATTAGAAAAGCAAGAGTTTCATGCCTGGTTTTATTTTATATTGATTGATATTTTACTTTTGAAAATCTTTACATTATTATTTAAATTACAGATATATATACTCTCTTACACACACAATTCTATGACATATTTCCAAATGAAACACAGTAACACTAAATTAGAAAATCGTAGGACTGAAACTGGCAATAGTTCAACATCCAACTAAATAGTGCAATTCTACTTTTTTTTATGACTACTAAGTATGTAATCAATAGAAAACCACGGGCCTTATGTGTACTATGACATGTCACATTCTAAAACTTTCTAAGACAATACTTTTTCACTGTTTAATCATCTCAATAGCGTTTAATTGCTGATTTAATAATCATCAATTTAAAAATCATTCTTCTGGGGTCAAAACTGAGAATTTACATTGTTTGATAAATTATATGATCCTTGTGAAAAGTATATATTTCAGCTTAAACAGCTCAGACAATGTCAATTTCAGAGACCTTTCTTAATATTTAGTATTTAATTTATATTTTTATGTTTAGTTCTACTATATTTTTAATCCACAACTTTATTAACCGGTACAAGGACAAACAATATCCAATATATGTTAAACACTAAAACTGTTATTATAAGGAAAAACTTCTTAACCTCATTAAAATAATGTTTCACAACATTATATTTCATATCCAAATTATAACAAAGCAAAAAATTATCAAAACGAACTATAGTCAATTACATTTTCAGATCAGCAAAATGCACTTGTAAGAGTCTTCATTCCCTTAATCCAATTGCCAAAGGCATATTAACAGCTCAGATAGGTGGTTAAACACATCTCCAGCACAATCTCTGAAATGTACAGTTTCCCTTTTTTTTTTTTTTTTTTGCCTTTCATGATTTTCACCTTTCTCTAACTATCAATTCAAATAAAGACCAAAGATATCACACACACACATGCACACACACGATTGGGATTAATTTTTAACATCACTTGTTCTCAAAATATTCAAATAGCAGTATTATTACATGAGCTTTGCTTAGTTGCTATTTTAGAATTGTGAATTATCTCAAAACAATGGAAATGAGGCACTGTACTGCAAGTTCATCTTTTAGAGACACCTGGCAAGAGTTCACTTCATTTATCACCCTAACGGGCAATATAATCAATAATTTTAATGGTTTTAAATATGATGAACAAACAGGTTATGCATTTTATTGCTTTCCACTTTTAAAGGAAGAATTTAAAATTTTCTACCTTTTTATTCTATGGCATTTGACTTGTTTCTAAAATTATCTGTGTTTCACACTCTAAGACCTGGGTCACAACCTTATTTAGGGACAGGAAATAGTTATCAGGTCACCGAGTGGTCAAATGAAAAGGGATTTGAAATGGTTCAGCACTTAGGACTCTATTCATTGAAATGATTGACTTCTAAGTTGTGAAAGGTTGAATTTTCTCTATTGGATCTATTCAGATTATGCCTATATGATTATATTTTTTAAAAATATACAGTTAGAATATAAAGCTGGTAGATTGAAAACTGCCAGTGAATTCACATACTCAATTTTTCTGCCAAATAGCCTTATGCCTTATACATCTCCAAAAAAGGAAAGGCCTTTAGGATATGACAGATATTTTAATTAGTAACTTATCTGAACTCATGTCAGTTGGTTGCAATGTAACTGGAGCCAGAAGCAAAGAATATATACAAGTTTTTTTCTCTATACTATTTTCCTTCTAAAATAAATTTAAGACTTGCTATTGTAATTTAGTACCACATTTTACTATCATCTAGGATAAAATAATTTATTCATGTACTAGTAATGATTAGCCCAAGCCCATGACAGTTTTCTAAATATATTTTTATCTTTACCTGATGTTACTTCAAATGAATACAATATGCGTCTGATGATGGAAATAGGAAAAATAGGAGCGAAAGTACGAATATTTGAGTGGAATTATTTAACACTAGATTGGTTTCCCTTGAGTTCATCATAATCATTATTTACAACAAAAATGATCATTTCATAGTCTCCAAAGCATGTAGTGTCAAAATTTTTCTGCAAAGAGAAATTCATGGCTAGAAAAGAAATGCTACAAAAATGTATAAAAAACGATTGAAGAGGATTAAGCCAAAGCATCACTTGAATAAATCACCCTCAGAAGTTTAAGAATAGGAAATCATGAAAATTGTACTACATAAAGTGGTCCCGGGCTTGTACTTTTCTATATCATCATGAAAGTTTAAGAAATTGATGTTCTATTCTACCAATGTTGAAGGATTCAACACTATCACTGATGGACAGCAGGTTAGAAAATTAGGCACAGATTTTATTTTTAAGTTTTATTTTATAATAAGAAACTGAGCTATTAATACTATGTAACCAAAGCTGAAGTGAGTGCACTGGAAGGCCCCTGCAGTCTTTTACAACTTTTCAGAGGCCGCAGTTGTGAACTGGGTTTGCACTCTGCCAGCAGAGCAGCTCTGACCCATGGAGAGCACTCCTTCAGATCAACACTGCCTCGGGCCTTTCTGCTTTCTCCAAGAAGTCTTACATTTCAGGCATCAAGTTGAATTTCTTCTGGAGATGATTAACCCAAACCCATGACAGATTTTTTCCAAGATATCCAACCCCTTATGTTTATTTTATCCTGGCTCTTTTTTGGATGTACTGGACACAAGTAACTTACTCATTTTACATGTTAAAGGGCTGGTGGAGAGCCATTAATTCCTTTAAAAAATGAGAAAATATTTCAATGTGCAGGGCTCTATCGCATGAGCTCACATTAGCTATACGACTTCAAATTTTAAGAAAGATATTTCTCCTCTACCATACATACAATTTTTTAATGTATTTCATCACATCTCAAGATAGAGATCTTATACTTTTTGGGAAATGCATTCTCGTGGTGTATTAAAAAACACAATGCTAGAAGGATCAGTTACTGTTTCCATAAGCCCAGTTTGTAGGGGGTTTCAACTAACCTAAAACTTGGCACACACAATTTTAGTTAACAGTCAAATAAAAATATATAAAAGGGTCTATTCTCCTTCTTATATACCATCCTCTGGAATTGTTTCTATTTCTTTAACATTTTCTTCTTCTTATGGATGAGATGAATTGTAGGGAAATAATTCAGATGCCTTAGGTATTTCTCAAGGTAAAATATGGTAAACTCAGAGGTCATTAGATGACTTCTTTTGGACAAAACTATTAACATTTTTTGAACAAGAATTTTTTTTTCTTCTTTGAAGAAACTCAGAGTGAAAGGCTAAGATTTTTGTTTTATTTTGTTTTGTTTTTAGAACATATTCAATTCCCTAAAGGCCTAAGTTTCCAATTACAATGAGATTTTTATTATGAAAATTCAAGTTACTTTTAAATATTAAAATGCTTCAAATATATAAAGTATAAACATGCACATATATAATAACAGAAAATATTACATAATAAAATATTTGAACATTTACTCTTCTCATAGTAACAGGAATATATGAAAGCAAAAATACAAATTACATTTTAGGGACATTTTAAATATAAAGTCTTGCCTTCACTATAGTGCCTGATAAACAAGGCAAGCAATTTTAGGAATAGGGTATAAATTCCAATTTAACATTGGATACCAAGGACAAGAACTCATTTCATCAGATGGAAATTTGCATATTTG
The DNA here is from genome assembly GCF_030014295.1 of Loxodonta africana. NCBI lineage: Eukaryota > Metazoa > Chordata > Mammalia > Proboscidea > Elephantidae > Loxodonta > Loxodonta africana. The sequence continues at coordinate 48,932,930 of NC_087345.1, forward strand.
CACATGTACAGATACATGAGAATGAGCACAAGTGTAACATGGGATTGAAGAGCAGCTTAAGTATGTACATGACCATAGACACAAATAATTTCATTTAACTATAAGTGTCATTCACAAGAGAAAATTTTGAGCAACTTGCGGCTTCAGTTTGATACAAACTTTGAGTTTAGCATTTGTGTGATGATAAAATGTTGACTCTGTGGTAAATAAGTCTTAATTTCTTAAAATTAAGTCTAAATATTACTTATAATAGTAACTAATTTAACTGATTTACAAATAATATTTGGTATAATCTATTCTCTTTAAACAGAATCTTTATATATAACTTAAGGTCACTGGTGCAAAGAACCATCAGATACGTTGCTGAAAAATTTCAGGGATAATGTCATTTCCATACACTATTTATAAGGACTTCAAAATTGTTAAAAATGATAAATTCTAGAATTACAAAAATTATAGAAAATCAATTCACTGTTGCAGCACAGGAATTCTAGAATTAAGTTTTTGTCTATTCTTCCTGAATAAAATCACAAAATGAATTTCATTTTATCTTTACAAACCATGTATCAATACCTGAATCAAAATATTTTATCTCTAAGTTGGGGATAAAAACTAAGTTAATTTTTATAATTAAATTTATTAGTGGAATGTTTAAAGATATCAGTTTCTTCTTAAATTCATGCTTCAGTAGGCTACTTAAGTTCAAGACCTTATACTGGGTAAAGAAAAGAAATGACACAGAGAGCATATATAGTGAGGGTGGTAGGTTAATGCCAGAAGTGTGACTGATTGATTGATTGATTGACATCACTTTGAGAAATCTGGGTTCAAGCTGCCTATCAAATGTGTCCATCTAAAATTTAGAATAGAATGTATGGACCAGAACATGCATCTTGCCTCCTCACTCAGGTAAATACATTTACCATCATCAAGAAAAAACCTTTCCTTGGAAAAATGATTGACTAAGCAGAATAATAAATTACCCTGAACACACACACACACAATTTTTAAAATATAATATTTCAAAATGTACTCAGTTACTATAATCAAATTCTAAATTTTAACAACTATCAATGCAAATGTCTACCGCTCCTGATAATAATAAAAATAGCTAAAGTTAATTGCACTTACTAGTCATCAGGCATCACTCTCAGCATTTTTCACATCCTGATTCTTTTAATCAATTCTGTAAGATACGCATTATTTTAACGCACTATAACAATTTTAAAAAATGAGGAAAATGAGACACAGAGAGGTTAAGTATGTGACTAAAGTCACAAACCTAGCAAGGAGACTCGCTGGTTGAAATTTAAATTTAAGGTCGCTATGAGGGTCGCTGTGAGTTGGAATTGACTCGACGGCAACAGGTATGAGTCATAATCAACTCAAGGCAGCAGATTTTTTTTTTTTTTAATCTAAATCTCATAGGAGCCCTGGTGGCATAGTGGTTAATGCACTTGACTGCTAGCCAGCCACGCTGTGGGAGAAAGATGTGGCAATCTGCTTCTGCAAAGACTTATAGCCTTGTAAACTCTTTGGGGCAATTCTAGTCTGTCCTATAGGGTCGCTATGAGTCGGAACTGACTTGATGGCGTGGGTTTGGTTTGTTTTTAGCCTGACTCCAAGGAGCCCTGGGGGTGCAACAGCTAACTGCTTGGCTGCTAACTGAAATGTTGATGGTTTAAACTCATCCAGCAGCTCCATGGGAGAAAAGACCTGGTGATCTGCTTCCAAAAAGATTACAGTCTAGAAAACTGTACAGAGCAGTTCTACTCTGCCACAAGGGTCACGATGAGTTGAAAAAAAAAAAAAAATTGACTTGATGGCATCTAACAACAACATCAGTCTGACTCCATAGACCACTCTCTTGCCCATTAGGTTGAGGTATCATTTTTAATTAAACTAATGACCTTGAAAAAAAAATGCAGATGGTATTAAGCTTGGAAAAAACATAACGGAATCACACAGTTCTATTAAACTTCTATAAAATCTCAATGGAAAAATATAAATTGCTCAGGTTTCTAAGAAACAAAGTCATATATATAATATACTACCCATCTCTATTCTTTCTGAAAATGTTTTAAAACCTCTAGAACCTTGAAATGAAGAGATAATGTTTATAATGATAAAGTTTTTCAAGATTCTCAACCTCACAGCTGGTTGAACTTAAGTAGGAAATGATGAAATGAATTCTGAAGTTTGCTAAACAAATCTCAGGGGTGGCTGAGGCAGTGGGGCTTAAAGCTTGAACGTGAACATTAAATGAGTTGTAAGTTTAAATTGGGATTAGGCCAATATCTGACTCTGAATAATAGCAATTGGCAGGAAGAGTGTTTCTCCAAAGTTTTTTTTTTTTTTTAAAGTCAGACGTTATTAATTCAACAAACATTTATTGAGTACTTAGCATGGATGAGTGTGATAGTGTTGTTAGGTACTAGGGGTAGGAAACAGAAATATGAATAAGACTTGGTCCCTGGCTTGAGAAGATTAACAGCAAGGGGAGGAAATAGATAGAAACATAGTTATTATAGGACAGAGTTACAGAGACATGAACAAAGGCCTATGGGAGGCTTGGGGGCATTAGGGATGACTTACAAATGAAATGATATTTTTTTGAGTCCTGAAATAGAAGTCTGAAACTAGAAAGGTGAGGAAGCGTATTAAAGACAAAGGAAATAGCATTAAGGTATGAAAAGCAGGACATGTTTTGGAAAGAAAAAGTAGTCCATTGTGTTTGGAGATATTGAAGTAGTTCAACATAGAGAATATCAGGAGGTGGAAAGGAGTGGTACAAGGTGATGCTGTAAAGGTGAGCTGGGGCCAGTGTATGAAGGGCATTGTATACTGAAGACTTTGGAATTTTTACTAGAGGAAACAAAAAAGGTGGTCCAAGATTTTAAACAGAGGTGTTCCATATGCAGAATTATGGCTGAGAAAGACATTACGTTAGAAGTGTAGATGATAATGCTAACAAGATTGAGAAACGTGTAGATACAAGAAAAGGGGTTATTACAGTATTTCAAGGCAAGAGATATTGAGGGCAATGTGGGGGTAGTGCTTATATGAGGGAGACCAGAATTAAGAATGATTCTGATTTTTTTCTAGGTTAAGTGAATGAATGACTAATGATACTATAAACAGAGACAAGGAATAAAAAGAATCAAGTAGATGGGAAGAGTGGAATGAATATAGTACACTTCATGTTGGACACGATAAGTGGGAGGTACCCAGAAAAAAACCAGTGGGGGAAGGATAGAGATAGAGATTTGGTTATCACTGCCTGTAAGCATAAGTTACATGAGAGGACTAAGTGTTCAACTTTGATCGTTCCATAATGCCACGGGGATAGATCTGATATTGTATATCCACTATGTTTTCCTTTGCCTATTTATGTAAGTGTCCTCAAGTGCACTTCTTTTTTTTTTGTAATAACGAACAAGGACTAAATTTTATTCATCTTTTTATCTCTAGAAGCTAATATGATATTATCTGACAAAGTAAACATTTGCTGTATCAGTAAATGAATATGTGGATTGAATAGAGGATAGGGTCAGAGACAATCAAAATTCTAAAAGATATTGATATTTAAGAGACAGGAATAGGCAGAAATAAAACTGAAAAGGAGAGGTTAGATAAATAAAAGAAGAACCAGGAGAGAGTGGGAATGAAGAAGTAAAGGGAGAAGATAAATTCTGTGAAGAGTGAGCAAATACAGTAGAAAGGGCACACTGAATGAGGTTATAAAAGGAGTACCTCAATTTAACAATTAGTTAAGAGGTTAAAACTGAATACTGTAATAAGTGTAGTTTAATAAAATTGTGGGAACATGACCAGTGTACGCATTGTGCATAACTTTATAAAAAGGTTGTCACATCAGATTATAAATTTCAATTTATTAGTTTGTCTGTCTCACTAGACAAGATTGTCTTGATAACAGCACTGGTTTGTACTTGTGCCTCCAGTCTCAAGTACAATGGAAAAAAAAATGGAAGCTAAGAAAACTTTCTGAAGGATTAACAAATGCAGAATGAACAGAAGACCAGGAGCAAAGACACTGATTAGGCTGCCTAAGAAGGCTGGGAGGGAAAAAAGAAAAATAAGAGTAGTAGCTTAAGCAAAAAGTAGTGTTAGCTTTTTCAGTGGTAAAGAATCAGCTTGTTCATATGTTGATTTTAAGAAGTTAGCAAAGATAGAGGAGGCAAAAATTTAAGATACAAAAGACACAAGATAATTAAACAATATGACGGGATAAGGCAGGAAAATACACAAAGCACAGCTGAAAATTATAGCCTTAGAAATGAAGTAGAAAACCATTTATTGAGAGAAGGAAAGAAAGTTATAGAGAAGTTTGGAATGAAAATGAAAATAAAAATGTTTGTTGCCACATAGTGAGCACTGTGCACTGTGCTAAGCACTCCACGTGCATTATCTCACTCCTCACAACTACTCTATGGATAGGTATTATTCTCATTTAGTAGGTGGGAAGCAAACTGGACAAACTCATACCTTGTAACTGATATTTTTTTTTCCCCTACCTGTCCATATTTACGGTGTTCACTCTGGTCCAAGCTCGTTAGTTGTATCCTCTCGTTAGTTGTATCATGTTCACTCTTGCTTCCTTCCAATCTGTACTCTACACCACCTTTAGTAATTATTATTTTAAGAATAAAACTGACTATTTCATCTTTTGCTTACAATCCTACATTGACTGCTGTTCCTGGGATATAGAAAGCCAAATCCTCAATATGATCTAAAAAAGACAGACTAAAATTATTGTCTCCTGTCAACTTCTCCACCTTCATCTCACTTCTCGTTCTCTTGGCCACAGCAGTCTTCTTACCATACCTTGAATCATCAAGCTCCTCTTGTCTTCAAAATCTTTCATTAGACCCTCACTTTGACCTGGAACACTCATTCTACACTTATTCTGCACCACTTATCATTTGCCCAGTTACTCCTACTAATCCTTCAGTCTCAGCCCATGTATCATTTCTTCCCTTATCCCTCTAGACTAAATGAGGCTCCCCCATTATACATTCATAATGAGCTTCCTTTACTTTTCCCCCATAGAGCTTTCCTCAGTTGTGTCATTATACACTACAGGAATATTTATGCAGCAGTATGTATAGTCGCCTTCCCCTCCTCCTACCCGGTCCTCTGTCAGAAAATGAACTCCTTTAACCATGGTCTCTTTGTTTCATACACCACTGTATCCTTAGATCCTTGCACAGTGCCAAACTCATGGTGGATAGCCAATAAACATGCATTGACAGACTAAATAGGAAAGATATGAAATTAAGCCTTAGTTTTCACATTCTAAACACTTGCACATTCTAGTATCTTCTAAACATTTGTATTCAATTTACTCATAGACTGTATGTGGTAGGTATTATTGGCTCCAAAGAACTGATGAGGAAAACTAAGCATAAAAAGGTTAAGTAGTTTAACCAAAATCACATAGGTTTGGGCTAGGATCCAAACTTAGTCCTATGTAATGCCAAGCTATGTGTTTCTGCTCCACCATGTGTTTCTGCCCCACCATGTGCTTCTGCCCTGCCACTAGGGCGGCGACAGAAAAAACAGAAAGGAAAAGATGAAAGTAAGACTAACTAAAAAGAAAAAACAAAGAAATCCTAGATATGGCAAGTCATGTGCTACAGAGTTAAGAAAAACCACAGAGTATAAATGTTATAACCTATCAGAAATTATTATTGTTAGACTGCCTGGACTAGTCAATGTTCACTTTGATTTACCAATATATTCATGCTTTGCTCTTCATCGCTTCCTGCATCTCCAACCTTTCATCTGAAGATCTTTTTCTTCTGCCTGAAGAATAGCCTCTAGTATTTCTTATAGAATTGGTCTGCTGGTGATGAATTCTATTTTTGTTTGTTTGAAAATGTCATTATTTTAACTTAATACGTTTTCATTTGTTAACTTTTCATTAAAAATCAGTCCTTTTAATAGGGGATTTCAAACACATTTAATTCAATTATTTAAAAATATCCTTTCATTAAGGTTATATATGTATATGCTTTAAAGAATGAAAAACAGCAATCCTCTTCTTTTCCCCTTTTCATTGCCCATTCCAACTTTTTGGAGTCAATTACATTCATTTATTTTGGATATTTATTCCCCTACTGGACCTCATATATATAGATTTCTTGTTTTCTAATGTTTTTATATTACCTATTGATTTCACGAAGCCCTGATGATGCAGTGGTTAAGTGTTAGGTACTAACCAAAAGGTCGGCAGTTCAAATCTATGAGCCCCTCTTTGGAAACCCTCCTTGGAAACCAGTTCTACTCTGTCCTGTAGGGTTGCTATGAGTCAGAATATATATGATAGCAATGACTTTTTTGACTTTACAACAAATAAGACAAAGATTTAGCCCTCTTACCACCTTTCTACCACACACAGATACATGTTCTCCCCATTTCCTAGATAAATCGTGTTTGATTAGATAAATACTGAGTGTTTACATAATTATGATTATGTAAATATTATTGACGGCTGACTTATGCAGGGTACTAGAATGGAAGGGTTAATAGCTTGTTCTATGGCTTTCCTTTAGCTGTAGGCAGGCATAAGGATTTAATCTTCAGGTCAAGGAATTTTTATAATTTAATCTATACTAGATTCAAGATCAGAAACCCTGGTGGTGTAGTGGTTAAGAGCTATGACTGCTAACCAAAATGTTGGCAGTTTGAATCCACCAGGCACTCCTTGGAAACTCTATGGGGCAGTTCTGTTCTGTCCTATAGGGTTGCAATGAGTCAGAATAGGCTCGATGGCAATGGCTTTTTTTTTTTTTACTGTTTCTCTTGGTTTGATGACATTGCACTGTCTCCTTCTCTGCTTATTTTTTTTATTGTTTGGCAAACATTGTATACAAAAAATCATAGAGATAATTTAAAGTCTAGGATGATTTTATCTTTTTTTGGAGATGATTTTTGTCTGTTCTGGGAAGCTAGTAGGTCTAGACCAATAACTTTAAAAGCTTTGCTCAGCTTCTCAACTTCCTGAATTTCCTTATTGATTCATAATTCTTTACTTGTTAGTTCTCCATTGACTCTAGATTTTTTTTAATGAATTTTTCCAGCTTTTGCAGTTGTTCTGTACACGAGGGTTAGTATGAATTACATAGTCCTCCATTACCAGAAGTGGAACTCTTCTGATTTTTTCCAGGAAAAATAAACTAATAACGTTTCACAGGCTACAGACTGTAAATCATTTCAAAGAACTCTAAAAGCCCGGAAATCACTTCCCATTTTTAACTTAACCACGTTTTTGGAATGGTTGTTTTATTGTTTATTATAAAGTATGGGTGTATATATATATATATACATATACATATACATATATAGACACATATGCGGAGCCCTGGTGGCGCAGTGGTTAAAAGCTTGGCTGCTAACCAGAAGGCTGGCAGTTCAAATCCACCAGCCACTCCTTGGAAACCCTATGGGGCAGTTTTATTCTGTCATATAGGGTCACTATGAGCCAAAATCGACTGGATGGCAACGGGTTTGGGTTTTTTTTTTTTTAATATGTTTATATATATATACACACACACATATATGATTATAGTACATATATATGTATTATAGTATGTTTATAATATATACATATAAAAACATATATAAATATATACATATATATAAGCCTTGGTGGCACAATGTTTAAGAGCTGTGGCTGTTAATCAAAACATTAGCAGTTCGAATCCACCAGCCACTCCTCAGAAACTCTACGGGCCATTCAACGCTGTCCTACATGGTTGCCATGAGTTGGAAATGACTCAACAGCAATGGGTTTTGGTTTATATATATGTATATAGTCAGATTATATATATATTTATATATGTGTGTGTGTATATATATATATGTATGTATATACAAAAAAAAAAAAATCATTGGCATCCAGTAGATTCCAACTCATAATGACCCTATAGGACAGAGTAGAACTGCTCCACAGGGCTTCCAAGGAGCGGCTGGGGGATTCAAATTGCTGACCCTTTGACAACAGCCTAACTCTTAACAACTGCACCATCAGGGCTCCATATATATGTGTGTATATATATATATATATATATATATATATATTATGATGAAATATAGACAATATGTGCTATTTTTGACCAATAACTATAAAGAAGAGTTTAATAGCCTGCTCTCTGACCTAGAATTGCCATTCCCTGCATTCTCATTATAGGTAAATTAAAAAAAAATAAAAGTTTGTTTTATGGTTCACTGAACTGAATTACCTAGTCAGTACTTTGTTTCTGCAGAAAATTGAAATTGAACCCAAATCTTATATTAGCAAATGGTGTGATATTGGCTAGGATGTATTCAGAAAGCTTTTACTATTAACATGTCATATGCATTTATTTTCTTCCTTACTCAAATATTTACTGAGTACCTACTATGTACTTTGCTCTGCTCTAGGTGCTGAGGATATAAAAGTGAACAAGACTGACATGGTTCCTCTTCTCATAGAACTTATATTCAATTGGTGGGAACACATATATAAGTAAATAGTTTTAAATTAATAAACAAAAAAATGGCAGATAAATTCTGTGAGTGCAACAGGGTGCTGTACAATAGTCACTGGGTAGAAAGGTAAAGAGCTACAGTAGATAGTGTGGTCAGGGGAAGTTCCTCTCACTGGTCTTGAAGTACAAACTAAAGAATGAAACGGACAATTTGTGCCAAGTACTGAGGGAAAGTTTCCAGATAGAAATAAGATGAAGTGTAAAAGCCCCAAAGTTAGAAAGTGCTTATATTTGAGGAACAGAAAAGATGCCCAAAATTTACCATCAAGTAGGCTATGATAGAGAGTTTAACTTTTGTTCTAAGCGCAGGGGGAGGCCATAGGAAGGTTTTAATTACATAGAAAGCTCCAATATTAAATAAAAAAACAAAAATTACAACATACTTCTTATCTTCAACTATCTCTTTTAAAGGCCTCCAATTTTTCAATTTTATTTATTTTAGCTACTGACCCATTCCCCAGGAAGTTTTATCCCTATCGGTCAACTTGAGAAATAAACAAAAACAATCATACATGAGATGGAATACAACACATTAAATCCTTGTAAGCATGGGCAGACTTTCACTTACATCTTTTCTAAATAGAGTGGAGTTCTGATATCTGTAATCAGAGAATACTAGCTTCTACCTTAAAAGGTTGTTATGGGAATTATATTAGTCATTATGGATAAAGCACTTGGAATAACGTCTTGAACAAATGACAAATGACAGGCCAGAATAAAGAGGCTATAATGTTATATGTTATAGCCTGTTGCCATTGAGTTGAATCTGACTCATAGCAACTCTATAGCACAGAGTAGAACAAGCCCATTGGGTTTCCAGGGAGCAGCTGGTGGATTTGAACTGCCGACCTTTGGGTTAGCAGCCAAGCTTTTAAACACTGCACCGCCAGGGCCCCATTTTATGTTAAAACCCAGCCACCCAACCCAGTACCGATATGTTATAAAAAAAAAAAAAAAAAATTTTTTTATGTTATAGGGTAGATAAAAAGTTTATTCAGGTTACTGTGTGAATACAGTGAAAGGTGTTTCAAGCTAGAATAAGAAGAGTTTCTTTTCTAAGAGATAATGCTGAGATGAGGAGAAATAGGTGAAGAAAGTTTCTGCAATGTATAGGACATAGAGTCCAGTTTGGCAAAGAGGGCAACGTGTTCAAAGTCATTATATAAGCATCTTTATCCTCATCTATTTTGGAAGCTATTTAGGGAAAGAGTCATTTTTATGTATTCATTCAATCAACATTTACTGAACATCAATTATATGTCAGGCATTATGCTAAAGGCTTGGAATACTAAGGGATTACATGGAGCTTGCACCATATGACTATCAATTTGTTGTACAGTGGTGGCTTGCATACTGCTGTGATGCTGGAAGCTATGCCACTGGTATTACAAATATCAGCAGGGTCACGCATGGTGCAAAAGTCTCAGAGGAACTTGCAGACTAAGAAAGACTAGAAGGAAGGACTTGGTAGTCTACTTCTGAAAAAACTGGCCAGTGAAAACCTTATGAATAGCAGGGAACCAGTCCCTGGAGAAGGACATCATGCTTGGTAAAGTAGATGGTCCATGAAAAAGGGAAAAACCCTCAAGAAGCTGGACTGACACAGTGGCTCCAACAACGGGCTGAAACTCAGCAACACTCGGGAGGATGGAGCAAGACCAGGCAGTGTTTCCTTCTGTTGTACATAGAGTTGCTACGAATCGGAACCAACTCAACGGCATCTTACAACAACAATATGGAGCTTAAAATTTAGTAGGAAAATAGTAATTCAAAGTATAGTGATGTTGGCACTGAAATACTAACAGTAATAGAATAAATCTTTGTATCCTTGTCTATTTTGACTAATATTAGGTCTTGATCAGTGGAAATAAGATTACGAGCATATCTTAGTAAGATGAAGTCTTCAGGTAGTTTGTGGTTGTCTACATATACCCTGTGGCATTTATTCTGCCAACTCTCAATTCATAGTCAGTGGCACTGCTGGTAAAACCCATTGCCGTCAAGTCAATTCCAATTCATAGCGACCAGTGCCATATATATCTACAGGCATATAAGAACTACTTGAAAAGGGTCTACATAATGTGACTCTCTGCTTTAAGCTAGTATTACAGGAAGAAAAGAGGAGAAATTCTTGTGATCATAAACTAAAAAATAAAAAAAAGGCACAAAAAGAGACAGTCTTTGATTAGAAATGCTCTAAAATAAAAAGTATAGAAATTAAAGGTCTATTTAATGCCTTCAAAACTCAAAAATTTAATTCAAAAGCATTTAAACATCTATGATGTGTAAGAACATACGTTGTCTGTAATATTTTCTGCTTTATAAGAGGAAAAATAGAAAACATGTTAGTGATGACAGCTGCACAGATTGGGAATTAAGAAAATTTGATTTTAAAATCAAGTAAAATTGACCCAGAGAATAGAGAATCTGAGACTAAACCTTTCTCCTTCCTGAAAAGTTTTTGTGTCACATCCAAGTTTTTTTCCTGGTTTGTTTAGCTTCCCTTCTTGTGGGAGGCCAGAAAGTCTGAATTTGGCATCGGCTTTTTTTTTTTTTTTTTTCAGGAGTAGCAAATTTAGAATTTTCAGCAGATAAATGCAGGAAGTCCATTTAATTTATGCATAAATAAAAACATTTTGAATTAATGAAGCCAAAATATTGAGTTTAATTTTGGGCCACTTAGGGAGGTTGGCATATCCCTGAGAAGTAAAATATGTGATTAAAATATGGTTACTCTTTACATAGAGTCTAATAGATTATGTACTTAAAAATATTAAGCAATGATAATAATATTAATAATAATACTAGCTGAGGAACTGGGTTACTATAGGATATAAATCAAATCTGAATCACTGTACAGGCACTAGACTATTAAGGACAGGGAAGAAACTGTTTTTTAATTTCTGTTAATATAAGTTGTGAGGAAGGAATAAAGAACACAAATGATTATTAGTGTCCCAAAGTTTTGCCTAATTTAATAACTAGCCTTCTTTTCTTTTTCTTAAATATATTGATTCTACGTTTCTACAAAAATCTCAGGGTGATCTAAGAAACTTTGTCCTTCAAAGTTTGTATTTTATTTGATATTGATGTTTGATGTTTGTACCGATCAATAAATTTCTCCACTGCCCTTCAGCCACTTACTCTTTGTATGACCCTGGGTAAGTCACTTATTAAAATCTCAAAACCACAGTTTACTCATCTATAAAATGTTGACAGAATGCCTTCCTCAGAGTTTCTGAGAACATTGAATCACGGAATAAGTAAGATTCTTGGCATAGTACTTAGCAAGAACTACAACAAAGACCACCAATAGTTAATAAAAGACAAAAAATAAAGACATACTTAAAATGACTGTTGCCAATGATTATATTTATTGAGCACTTACTATGCATTTATGCTTTATATTCCAAGCATTTCATAAATAAGATTTTATGTGATGCTCGCAATACACCAACAACCAAGTAATATTAGTACACAAATTTCCAGATGAAAAACAATTAGAAACAGAGACACTAAATAACCTCCCCAAGGTCACACAGCTAATAAATGGTGGAGTCAGGATTCAAATCATGTTAGACTAACTCTAGACACTAAACTCGTATTTATTAAGCTATGTTGTCTCTTTTACCAGTACTGAATACAGAAAAGTGATGTCAGGGCTCCAAATGGAACACTTGAAATAGACAAAGGAAATCTGGTTGGAAATCTTCAAGATACTAAATAAATAAAAATAAATAAACCAGCAAACAAATAAAGTAGGTGAGTGCTGGATCTACAAAGTTCTCAGGCTCTCAGTTTTGTCTGATAGGAAGAACAGATACATGGCACATGGTTGAGGTTAGTGTGGAAGCAGGCGTTGTCCAAGGTTCCTCAGCATTGATTGGGTCAAAGGTCTACATCATAAAGTATATGCAGAAATGTACCATGTTCTATAGGCCACTTTACCTGCATCACTACTTTGAATTATTCCTAGCATATTTTATATTAGTATGAAAATCAGTAAGTACATCATATACTCATACATAGTATTCTACATGGTATCATAGCCTCATATTTCATAGCACAAGAGAACATAATAGAACACATTACAGAGCTTTCCCCTTTCCAGTTCTGAGATGTGTGTTGATTTAAAGGGCACAATCTAATTATCTCTATTTCTAGGCATTCGTTTTCTAAAATAACAGTCTTTCTAGTTAACAGATAACATCTGTGGAGTTGTTACTGATTTTAGCAGAATTTTCACTCTTCCTATTTAAAAAGCGAACAGGGTTTCAAACTGGTTCAAAGCAGTTCTGTCATGGCCAACGAAGTAAAACCGAATAGACCTAAATTTTTTAAAAATTTAGTTGAACTGGAACTATAACCGGAATGGGAAAAATTACAGGTTGAAGCCCTAGAATGAGAGACTTGGAAGAGTTGTAGTGAGCCCTTTCAGGAGCCTCATGTGTGAGACTGGATTATTGGCAGGACGGTGGAGAGTGATATGCATTTAAAGCAGTATGATGGGCCGCCATCTTTGAGCAGGGTTCCGCTGTTTTTGACTTTGCTCAAAATCCAACAGCCAAGAGATTTGATTGCTATGCAACACATACACTTCCCTTGTTTTTTAAGAGGGAGATTGGGTTTCTAGCAGGGCTTTGACCTGAAATTTTTCCTATTCTGGTCATCGTTCTGGTTTGCTCAAATTTTAAAAATTCAGGTCTGTTCCCGTTCACTTCCTTAGCCATGACTGAAACAGGATGAACTGGGTTGAAGCCCTGAAAGTGAAATAGTAAAGACTGTAACAAGGAATTGAACCCTGATTAAAATCCAAGATTTACTGTATACTGGGGATATATTTTAGTTTTATTAAAATATCAATCCATAAATATTTGTTTCACTATGAAAAATTTCAAATATTAAAAAAAGAGAGAGTGGTAAAACAGCCATATATCAACAACTATTGATTCATTTTGCCAAACTTGTTTTACCTACCTTTATATGTATGCCTTTATTCTATGTAAAGAAAATTCCAAACGCCAGATCTTTCACCTCTACATATTTTAGCAGTCAACCCTAAAAAAAACTTAAATTTGGTGACTACCAAATTCTTCTTTAGTTTAAGATATTACAGAACAGACAAATAAATCTAAATGTGTTGTTGTGTTGCTAACGCTATTGAGTTGGTTCTGACTCAGTAGCCCTACGTACAACAAAACAAAACATTGCCCACTCCTGTGTCATCCTCACAATTGTTATACTTGAGCCCATTGTTGCAGCCACTGTGTCAATCCCTCATTAGGGATTTCTTCATTTTTGTTGACCCTCTACTTTAGCAAGCATGACATCCTTCTCCAGAGACTGGTCCCTTCTGATAACACATCCAAAATATATGAGACAAAGTTATGCCATCCTTGCTTCTAAGGAGCATTCTGGCTGTATTTCTTCCAAGACAGATTTGTTCATTCTTTTGGCAGTCCATGGTATATTCATTATTCTTCACCAACACCATAATTTCATTCTTCTATGGTCTCTCTTATTCACTGTCTAGCTTTCACAATTGAAAACACCATGGCTTGGGTCAGGCGTACCTTAGTCCTTAAAGTGACATCTTTGATTTTTAGTATTTTAATGAGATTTTTTTTGCAGCAGATTTGCCCAGTGCAATGTGTCATTTGATTCCTTGACTGATGCTTCCATGGGTGTTGATTGTGAGTACAAGCAAAATGAAATCCTTGACAACTTCAATCTTCTCTCTGTTTATCCTGATGTTGCTTGTTAGTCCAGTTATGAGGATTTTTGATTTCTTTATGTTGAGGTGCAAGCCATATTGATCTTCATCAGTAAATGCTTTAAGTCATCTTCACTTTCAGCAAGCAAGGCATGTCATCTGCATAATGCAGGTTGTCAATGAGTCTTCCTTCAATCCTGATGCCATGCTTTATTTGATATAGACCAGCTTCTTGGATATGTGCTCATCATACATATTGAATAAGTATGGTGAAAGGATACAGCCCTGACACACACCTTTCCTGATTTTAAACCATGCAGTATCCCTTGTTCTGCTCAAACAACTGCCTCTTGATCTATGTACAGGTTCCTCTTGAGCACAATTAAGTGTTCTGGAATTCCCATTCTTCACAATGTTACCATAGTTTGTTATGATCCACACAGTTGAATGCCTTTGCATAGTCAATAAACACAGGTAAACATCTTTCTGGTATTCTCTGCTTTCAGACAAGAGCCATCAGACATCAACAATTATATCCCTTGTTCCACATCCTCTTCTGAATCCAGCTTGAATTTATGGCAGTTCCCTGTTGCTGCACTGGTGCAACCACTTTTGAATGATCTTTAGCAAAATTTTACTTGCATGTGGTATTAACGATATTGTTCAGTGATTTCCACATTTGGTTGGATCACCTTTCTATGGAATAAGCATAAATATGGATCTCTTGCAGTCAGTTGACCAGGTAGTTGTTTTCCAAATTTTTTTGTATAGACAAGTGAGTGCTTACAGCACTGCATCTGTTTGTTGAAACATCTTAATCAGTATTCAGTCAATTCCTGGAGTCTTGTTCTTTGCCAATACCTTCAGTGCAGCTTCTGCCTTCAGTACTATCAATTTTTGATTATATGCTACCGCCTGAAATGGTTGAACATCAACCAATTCTTTTTGGTACAGTGGTTCTGTGTATTCTTTCCATCTTCTTTTGATGCTTCCTGCGTCATTTAATATTTTCCCCATAGAATCCTACAATATTGCAACTCAAGGCTTGAATTTTTTCTTCAGTTCTTCAGCTTGAGAAACGCCAAGTGTGTTCTTCCCTTTTGGTTTTTGAACTCCAGGTCTTTTCCATTTTTAATTGTGATATGAGTACGCATAAATTCTAGGATTTATTAAAAATGCACAAAGTTTTGAAAATTCTAAATAGCTTTGGGGGCACAGTGGTTAAGGGTTGGGCTGCTAAACAAAACGTTGGCAGTTCAAATTCACCAGCTGTTTACTGGAGACCCTATGGGGCAGTTTTACTCTGTCCTACAGGGTTGCTATGAGTAAGAATTGACTTGATAGCAATGGGTTTGGTTAATTCAAATATATTTAGATACTTTTTTCCTATGAGAAGTTACAATGCAACAGTACACATAAAACTATAAAAAATTTAAAATTAAAAAAACAAAAGGCAAATTTGTTTTATGTCATATTTGCAGCTCTATTACATTTAAATATTTCTGTTTGATAACCTAAGTCCATAACTCTTCTGAATGCTGAAATCAGAAATATAATCTGCCACCTTAATGTGCAAACCCTTCACACCAAAAGTGAGTTTGTTAAGCTGCAAATATTATTTCAAATTCCACTGTATAGTTTATAGTGTTTAATGCAATTCATATACATTGACAGCAAAATAAATATATTGGAATATCATTTTAATATGTGATCTTCATTGCTATAGAAGATGTTTATTTGTTACTACAAAATAAAAACAAAATTAATAACATTGATGATGCAGCATTAGAAGACTTACATATAATTATATAAGTAATTTAAAGTTCATGTAATCACTGATACAAATACTAAATTACCTATGCTAATATATTGTACACTCAATTGCTATTTTAGCTCTAAGAACCGTAATTTAACTTTTACTCAAGTACATTTTATACAAAGCTTTTTACACATGTACCATAGGACTTATTGAGGTTTTTACAAATTTGTTTTAAGTAAAACTTTCAATTCCCATTTATATTTTTACCTTTCTATATTATCTGTGATTAAGCATACCTTCAAAGTAATCTTCTCTTCTGGGCTGTGCCTTCTTTGGTGATTTTGTAACAGAAACTTTACTTTCATTGTTTTTAAATAGTGCTAAGCGCACAGCAGGATCTAGACAAAATGAACAAAACCAAAGTTCAACTCTGGCTCATTCCTGCTCTGAAATGGCTGTATATTTTTTGTGAAGGTGTTAAAAAATAATACCCACTGTATAAGGCCCTATGGAATTGATGACGTTACTTTTAAAAGATTCATAATATGAAAAGGTAACCAATCATTCATACATTATTGGTTATCTCACTAAACACATTAATAACCAATATATAATACAAAGAACAAAAATGCTAATAAAGTGAAAAAATGTATATTCAAATGCTCTAGTTATGACATCATCTTATTCTTTGGGAAGTTGCTTTATTGTTTATTATTTTAGCTTCTTAAATTCCTGATAGTTCTGGTGAAATAAAGCAAAATTTCAATAAATGTAGAACTAGCTAAAAGCTTTTATTAGAGCTTCCCCCTACCCAAACTATAGGCATATGGGATGTAGGATATAGAAACAAGACAATCAATGGGACAAGGAAGAGGTAGAAAGATTATTCTATCAAATTAACAGATGAAAGAGTAGGTTATTTTTTGCCTTAATATATAGTATTTGGATAAAAAGACATATAAATTCTATATGTCTTAAGCTAAGAATATTCTAAATCTGTTAATTTTGCAAAATAGCTAGGATGACTGTAAAGGCAGGGCCCCATGAACTTTTGGCAATGAATGTTGTATGGATTTGAAATTGGGTATTTGATGCAGTTGCATGAAGAAAAAAGGTTTTCGCTTACTGAAGAAGTATAAGAAGAGAAGACAGTAAAGTTACGTACTTACCGGGGCAAAACAAATAGTGAAAGTCATGCAGTTAAAATAGATAAAAACAACAATTCAGGGCAGAACACATTCTCTTAATATTTTATAACATCTGGGAAAAAGTAAGAGATTTTCAGAAGCTCTGAGTAATATCTAGTGCAATAGAATTGACTATGTTAAATGGAAAAATAAGACATTAAATAGCATAAAGCCCAAATTATATATTTTAATTAAATTCTAAAATAGCATGATTTTTAGAATGTGAATTAGAGAAGTAGAAAGAATAGTATTTGCAGAGTTGTTTCTCCAGCATGAGCAATTAAATGGTTGCCTTTAGTTTTCTAGTAACAGTTTATCCTTACTAAGTACGAGTTACATGTTTCACACAGATTATATTTCTCAAGATTAGGGAAAGCATTAGTCAATATTTGGTGATACACTATAATTATATGTGATTCATGGTATTGTAATGCTTGGATATTCTATTTGAATTTAATATGAATATTAAAAAAGCTGTCTATACAGATTTCATAAATATTATAATTATCCAAATAATTACACACACACATATATAGTACATATCTACACATATATAGTATATATATAGGCATGCCAAGAGGAGCATTAGTCAGTCAGGGAAGGAAGATTACCACAGTTTTATGAACAGTGTGAGACCCTGGTAGTGCAGTCGTTAAGAGCTTGGCTGCTAACCAAAAGATCTGCAGTTTGAATCTACCAGCTGCTCCTTGGAAACCCTGTATGACAGTACTATTCTGTCCTCTAGGATCACTATGAGTCAGAATCGACTCGAGGGCAATGGGTTTGGTTTTATTTTTTGTTTGTTTGTTTTTGGTTTATGATCAGTGTGTCACCTTGTAGCCTGCCAACGACACAAGAAGCATCAGAAGATAGAAGGAATACTCAGAGTCACTATACCAAAAAGAACTGGTCGATTTTCAACCATTTCAGGAGGTAGCATATGATCAAGAATCGATGGTACCGAAGGAAGGAGTCCAAGGTGCACTGAAAGCATTGATGAAAAACAAGGGTCCAGGAATTAATGGAATACCAATCGAGATGTTTCAACATATGGATACAGGGCTGGAATTGCTCACTAGTCTATGCCAAGAAATTTAGAAGACAGCTACCTGACCAGCCGACTGGATGAGATCCATATTTGTGCCCTTTTCAAAGAAAGGTGATGCAATAGAATGTGTAAATCACTGAAAAATATCATTAATACCACATGCAAGTAAAATTTTGCTGAAGATCTTTCAAAAGTCGTTCCAGCATCACAGCAACATGGAACTGCCAGAAATTCAAGCCAGATTCAGAAGAGGATGTGGAACAAGGGATATCATTGCTGATACCAGATGGCTCTTGTCTGAAAGCAGAGAATACCAGAAAGATGCTTACCTGTGCTTTATTGTCTATGCAAAGGCATTTGACTGTGTAGATCATAACAAATTATGGAATACTTTGTGAAGAATGGGAAATCCAGAGTACTTCATTGTTCTCATGAGGAACCAGTACATAGATCAAGAGGCAGTCATTGTAAAAGAATAAGAAAATACTATGTGGTTAAAAGTCAGATATGGTGTGCATCAGGGTTGTAGTCTTTCACCATACTTATCCAACTGTATGCTGAGCAAATAATCAGAGAAGCTGGAGTATTTGAAGAATGGGGCATCAGGACTGGAGGAAGACTCATTAACAACCTGCATTATGCAGATGACACAACATGGCTTAAGAGGACTTTGAAGCACTTAATGATGAAGATCAGAGACTATAGCCTTCGGTTTGGATTATACCTTAACATAAAGAAAACAAAAATCTTCACATCTGGACCAAAATCAACATCATGATAAACAGAAAAGACTGAAGTTGTCAAGGATTTCATTTTACTTGGATCCACAATCAACATCCATGGAAGCAGCAGTCAAGAAGTCAAACAGTGCATTGCATTGGGCAAATCTGTCACAAAAGACCTCTTTAAAGTGTTAAAAAGCAAAGACGTCACTTTCAGGACTAAAGTGAGCCTGACCCAAGCCATCCATGGCGTTTGCAATCACTTCATATGCATGCAAAATCTTGGCAATGCATAAGGAAGACTGAAGAAGAATTGATGCCTTTGAATTATGGTATTGGTGAAGAATATTGAATATACCATGGACAGCCAAAAGAATGAACAAATCTGTCTTGGAAGAAGTACAGTCAGAATGTTTATTAAAAGGGAGGATGGCGACACTTTGTCTCACATTCTTTGGATATGTTATCAGGAGGGAACCCTCCCTGGAGAAGAACATCATGCTTGGTAAAGTAGAGGGTCAGCAAAAAAGAGGAAGACCCTCAATGAGATGGGATGATGCAGTGGTTCCAACAGTGGGTTCGAGCATAAGAAGAATCATGAGGATGGCGCAAGACTGGGCAGTGTTTTGTTCTATTGTACATAGGGTTGCTGTGAGTCGGAACTGACTCAATGGCACCTAACAACAACAACCTGATCTTGCCTTTCTATTTGACCTGTTTCCTGGGTAAAGACATTACAATTAGATGGAGCTCGGTTAAGATCCTAGTTCCAACTTTAACTAGTTTTATGACTCCAGCAAAGTGCTCCTTACACCTGCCTCTTCCTCTGTCCAATTTAACACTGACCTTGAAGTAATACTGTGAGAATTAATGAGACAGTTCATGAAAATACCACTGCAAGTAAGACACAAATCTTATCCTGAAAAACAAATAATTCAGTAAGAAAGCAAGGGAATAAGGACACTGTAAGGAGTACAGCTTTTGTTATCTTTTTCTTGCACTATAAAATCAATTTTTGTACGTTTGAGCCTATTTCTCTGAGAATTTCAATGGCAGGTCTATGATTCTTTTTCTTTTTTTTTTTTTGTCTTTGTGTCTTGCCCCCAAACCAAACTTGTTGCCATCAAGTTGACTACACCACATGGAAACCCTATGGGACAGAGTAGAACTGCCCTATAGGGTTTCCAAGGCTATAATCTTTACAGGAGCAGGTTGCTGCATCTCTCTGCTGCGGAGCAGCTGGTGGGCTCAAACTGCGGACCTTTCAGTTGGCGGCCACATGTTTAATTGCTGCTTCAGGGAAGTAGGCATTAAATATATTTCTATAAAATATTTTAAGAAACCCATAGGTAAATAAACTCAGTTCTTACTACGTATGTAGCTTTGTTTTCAACATTATCTCATTTAAGTAACATAATTTTAGTTCAACATTAGAATGTCCTTAAAGTTATTTTTGCCCTGTGTATTCATTTTACATTTTCTACAATCTTAATTTCATTTTAGTTTTTATTGTACTTTAGATGAAGGCTTACAGAACAAATTAGCTTCTTATTAAACAGTTAGTACAGATATTGTTTTATGACACTGGTTAACAACCCCAGGACATGTCAATATTCTCCCTTCTCAACCCTGGGTTCCCTATTACCAGCTTTCCCATGCCCTCCTGACTTCTCATTCTTGCCCCTGGGCTGGTGTGCCCTTTTAGTGTTGTTTTGTTTTATGGGCCTGTCTAAACCTTCTCTGGGACATCATGCTTGGCAGAGTATAGTGTCAGCGGAAAAGAGGAAGACCCTCAACAATGTGGATGGACACAGTGGCTACAACAATGAGCTCAAGCATAACAACGATTGTAAGGATGGCTCAGGACCGGGCAGTGTTCCGTTCTGTTGTGTATAGGGTCACTATGAGTCAGACCCGACTTGATGGCACCTAACAACAACAACAACAACAAATCTTCAGCGAAAGAGTGAATCTCAGGAGTGACGTCATTACTGAGCTAAAAGGGTTTTCAGGGCCCATACTCTCTGGGTTTCTCCAGTCTCTGTCAGGCCTGTAAGTCTGGTCTTTTTTTGTAAGTTAGAATTTTGTCCAGCATTTTCTTCCAGCTCTGTCCAGAGCCCTCTATTTTGATCCCTGTCAGAGTAGTCAGTGGTGGCAGCCAGGCACTATTGGGTTGTACTGAACTCATTCTGGTAGAGGCCATAGTAGTTGTGGTCCATTAGTCCTTTGGATTAATCTTCCCCTTGTGTCTTTTTTCATTCTCCCTTGATCCTGACAGAGTGAGAGCAGTGGAGTATCTTAGATGGCTGCTCATCTCAGACGCTACTCACCAGAGTACAATGTAGAACATTTTCTTTATAAACTATCATATATGCCAATTGAACTAGATGTTCTCCCAGACCATGGTCCCCATAGTCGTCAGCCCAGTAATTCGGTCCCTCAGTTTGGATGTTTCTATGGAGGGTCACTATCAGTTGGAATCGACTTGACGACAATAGGTTTGGGGTTTTTTTTTGTTTTGTTTTTATGGAGCCTCCATGACCTTACTTTGTACAAGTTGTGCTGGATTCCCCAGTACTGTGTATTTTCTTACCTTTCACCAGAGTTACCACTTACCTATTGTCTATACAATTCTAGCTTTACATCACTGGTTTATCTTACTATCATTAACTTTATACATAAAAATCTGGTCATTATTATCCATTTCTGTATGTGTCAAGTACAGTAGTGTTGTAAAAGAAGTTCTATGTTAAGGGTGAATCACTTGCTATATTTCATCATCTTATAAAGAGTACTATTTGCTAATTTGCATTCGCAAATATAAACATATATTTAAATGACTAAAATATGCACATACTTTCATACCAAAACCAAAATAAAAACCCATTGCTGTCAAGTCAATTTCAACTCATAGCACTTTCATATACACTGTCAAATATACTGGTATATTAAGATTTTTATCTCATTGACTTCCGAGTCAGATAATTATTTTTTATTGAACAGCTACTATGTTCTTGGCATGGTATTAGGTTCTGGGAATTCAATGGGGAACAAGTAGAGTCTCTGCCCTTAAGGATATTACTCTTTAAATCAGTTTTCTTATTCTGAGAGCACAATAAAGTCACATTCAATCAAAACTCTTGTTAATTACTTTTGGAAATTAGCAAATAAAAAAAAAATGGACTTCATTTTGCCACAGTTTTGCCTATACTGTTCCCTTTTGGTCCCTCTCTTTAACATTCCTTAGTTACATTATCATTTTTAAAACTGGTCTCCTTGCTTTCCTCTTTTACTATAGCCTATGAACTGCTTTATTCATACTAGAAAGTTAGACTTTCTTAGTTTCTACCGCACTTAATTCTTGGCTATGGATAAACGTTACCAATACGGCCTCAAGCGATTTTTTCATGGAAACAAAATCAAACATTTATTGAATGCTGAGGACATACTTGATACTGTGTTAGGTGTTACAAACAACTACAGAATGATTCTTATCCCTAGTTGTGGCTCTTCCTTCACAACAAAATCAACCTTGTTTGGTTCATCTCGCTCTTCCTTTTCTCTATGAAACTGAATACCCACAAGTAGTATAATCATTGGAAAACCATAATATGTCTTCATCCTTATACTCTTAGCCCTTAAACTTCTTACCAGCTGCTTTCCACCAGAATTTCTACACTCAGATCTCAACCTCCCTGGGGAATGCTGCACATCAAAACCAATCCCCCCCCCACCCCCGCCTTCCACATCCAGCTCTTCTCAGTCTTGCCACCAATTATTGGCACCACCTCTAGGTTATTGGCCCTGCATGTTTTTAATAAACCAGTAACCCTCAACTTGCAGCTGATGTTCTTCACTGCAGTACAGAACTCTAAACTTCCCTGAGCACCTGCTAAATCCCAACACAGATCAGCAAATTCTGAAACTACTTCTGTGCATGAGGCAACAGTAAAAACAAAACAAACTACAAAAACAGGACAGTTAATACTGATTCATATTTATGTCCATCATGAGGGAGATCATAACTACTAAATAGGAATAGCAACAATCAGAACCCAAATCCAAACTTTAAATCATGGTAACTCCTCATCTGCACTTCTAATCAATTGCACCTTCTTTTTATCTTCTTCTTTTAAAAGAAGATGGCCTCGCACCAATAAAAGTTACCAATACTTAACCTCACCTAATGGCTGCCCACACTGCAGGTTTCCTGAGCTACTGGCTTCCTCATTCATTGCTTTTCTCAGTAGTATTCCTCCTCTAGCTGCAACTGACACCATCATGCTCCACTTTGTTAAATTAATTGACCCCCTGCCTTTTGCCCTATCTTCACCCTCAAAAAAAAAAAAAAAAAATTTTTTTTTTTCACTCTCACCTTAAATCAAATATCTTTGGCTCATACCCTTGGCTAGTACAAATATGCGCAAGATATAACCCCAGACCCAATACCGCTGAGTCGATTCGGACTCATAAAAAAAAATAGCACCCCTATAAGCAGGAAATATCAAGTGCTTGGTGCCCAGCAACTTGCTTTAAGGTGGAATGAATTTTCCACAGATAAATGCTGAATTAGAGCTTCCATACTTCAGCATTTGTGTCCCATCTCCTTAAGGATCGCTGCTTTATTAGATTGCAGGAAGTTAATTTAAAAGTTTCCCCTAGTCGCTATGACTCTGAACGGACTCAACTGCAATGGGTTTGGTTGAGTCCTATTCTTTGACGCCGCTTCTCCTTCTCCCCGATTCCCACAGAGCAGGTTAATGTCACAGCTGTTTTATGGACAATGTTGCCCTCTAGTGGCTTGAAACTTTCAAGTTGTAAATCGTCCTATGTAAGATTTCTTTCTCCATGTATATGGAAGATTTTTTTTTTTTTTTTATGTAAGAATTGTTAATTAACTCATTAAGTAGTTTGTAACAGAATTTAAGAAACTCTGGTGGTAGCGGTTAAGAGCTACGGCTGCTAACCAAAAAGCCGGCAGTTCAAATCCACCAGCGCTCCTTGGAAACCCTACGGGGCAGTTCTACTGTGTCCTGTAGGGTCTCTATGAGGTGGAATCCCCTCGACGGCAATGGGTTTTCGGTTTTGGTAGCAGAATTTAAATATTTAAAACATTGTTTTATTTTATTCCAGAAACCAAATCTACGGCCGACGAGTAGATTTCAACTCATAGCGACTCTACAGGGCAGAGCAGAACTGTCCCATAGGGTTTCAAAGACTGTAAATCTTTGCGGAAGCTGACTGCACATGTTTCTCCCCTGAAATGGCTGGTGGGTTTGAGCAGTGACCTTCCGGTTAGCAGTTGAGCATTTTAACCACTAAGCCACCGGGGATCCCTTTTTATTTCATTCGTGAGTAAAAAATTTAAATTATAGCCATTATTTTAGACAGACTTAAATAAGTTAATAACATATCACAGATTGATAAAAGTAAAAGACTGAGGGAAGTACTAGAAAATTCTCTAGGCTACAGGAAGAAAATCCAAGGCGGAATCTTAAATGACTTGCTCACAGCTACAAAATGACGTTAAGTGCTGCATCATCAAGCCACTAGAAGGAAAACAAAATGCGGTAACTGAAGAGGATCCCACTGCTTTTCTTTTTGATGTTTTTCACCTTTAATCTTACCTTGAATGTTTCACATCTGCATGTGTGTTGTGAAAGAGAATGAGGGAAAAAGAGTGCAGGATTTAAAGCTCATCATAAACTATTCAAATTTTAAAGAAAAAAAAGGTTTGGTTTCATCCATCCATTATTTTGATAAAACAAAGGCAAAACAAAAATTCAACACAAAACCCACTGCCCTCGAGTCGATTCCGACTCACAGCGACCCTATTGTACAGAGTACAACTGCACCATAGAATTTCCAAGGAGCGCCTGACAGATTCAAACTGTCGACCTCTTGGTTAGCAGCCGTAGTCCTTAACCACTACGCCACCAGGGTTTCCATAGACATACAAAAGCCTTAGACAGTAGTAAGAATGTAATTCTGTTTACTATCATGTTATTAGAGTAATAATCCCCATACCCCATCCCCATAAGAATTATATAATTGCCATTTAGGATTTTTAACTAGCAGTTCATGCTGAATGACCTCTATCAAAATGTGAAGTTTAAGATGTGGGTTGTAACTTGGATATTCTTTTTCGTATGTTACCCTATCATGCCCCTTGTGATTAATAAAAGGAGATTTAATTTTTGCCTAATAATAATTATATCTAAATTTTGGCCATTATAGTAATGATTTTTATGCGTAAGTCAATATTCGTTAAGGAGCCCTGGTAGCACAATGGTTAAGCCCTTGGCTGCCAACCGAAAGGTCAGCAATTCCAACCCACCAGGTGGCTCTGTGGAAAAAAAGACCTGGCCATCTGCTCCCATAAAGATTTACAGCCTAGAAAACCCTATGGGACAGTTCTACTCTGTCCTACAGGGTCATTATGAGTCAGAATCAACTTGATGGCACCGAACAACAGCAATATATATCCCCTACAGAACCCTTTGTTAAAACATATTACTTACTATGCTAATTTATAAAAAAATGTACCCAGCCTACAGAGCAAAACAAACAAACAAAAACCCTCTGTTACAAGAATTAGCAAGAGAGATCTGTATAACCCCAGAAACAGATTCATAAGGGAAGTCTATCAAGGGAAGCTATTGTAAAAGCTGTACATATCTAAAAGAAGGAAACCTAGCAAAATTTCTTGAACATAAATCTTGTTGGTTACTATCAGCTCTTACTCGTGGAGACCTTAAATAAATAGGTAATAATTATTTGTTGAACATTTATTGAATCAGTTCTTAAACCACTTGTGATATTTGACCTTGTCCCAGGAGTTTCAGAAACTATTATTGTTCTCAGAACAAGTATTCAAAGAATGTTTATTGATAGGGTAGAAGATGAGTAGAAATATATATCAAAGTAATTAAAGAGTTTATCAACCTACCCTGATTTACTGTACTAGATTCCAAATCCCCAGGGCTGAAATAGAGTCTCATTGTTGTTAGGGATTTGGAGTTAAAATTTCACCAGGGTAACCGCCACATGGCAGGTAGCTCACAGAGAGAGCCCTGAGGCACATAATAAAAAAAAAAAAAAATAGGAGTTTACCAAACAATTAAGAGTACTGCGGGAGCACAGAGTAACTTGGAAAAAAACAGCATTTATGTTCATCTTAAAAATGTTTAAAATGTCAATATTTTAAGGCTGAAAAACTTTTTGTACACGACAAAAATATATAATTATTTCAAAAAGATAAAAGAAAAAATTAAAACATCATTAACAGCAAAGAAGGAAGGTTGAACATTTCTAAATGTAAAAATTAATCACCAATAATTTCCCAATGTCTAGTAAGTACTGGGCCAACAAATATCATTTATTCCTGGGAAACTAAGACTATTTTGGCTATTTTTATTTCTGTTTAATACACACACACACACACGTGTCCTTAGAAGGCTGCTATGAAGTGATCCTTAAGACTAATAAACAGAAAAATGAAGATGAAAATAAGTTTCTTGCAAACTTCTTTGTATGCTTACTTAAGCTAGAGCTATAAGTATACATTTCTTGCTCCTCTTAGGAATAATGATACCTTTATGGAGACATTACACTGACAGTAACATCTTTATAAAAGAAACTAATAAGCAAAAAAAAAAAACCTCAAAACATTAAAAATTAGATCACATTACTTGTACTGAGCCTATGAATTCATGAGTAAATATATATAAGGTTTTTATAAAGTTGTTACATTTATAAAAACTATAAACTATAGGAAAAATCCAAATCATTTTAATAGTTTTAATTAGAGACATAATATCATAATAACCTGCTATTTCTTGCCCTGACTTCTATAAACTACTCCACATAGTAAGTAATTATACTAGAATGATTAGAGATGCCCAAAGAAAGACAATTAGGAAGAGCAGCCTGGCAAGAGGGATAGAAGAAAAGAAGCCTTTAAACATTTCTCAGATTCTGCAAAATGATAAAAGACATTGTGCTCCTTTTCCAAGAAGTCAAGTTGCAAAGTCTTCAGAGTTAATATCTATGCAACTGATGAAGTTATAGAAACGGTTTATTGAACAAAGCAATTTAAAAACACACAAAGGAATAGGCACATGAAGCAGATGCTCTTTAGAATCAACACTCTGCAAACTCAAAGAGCCTAGAAACAAATTATAACACAGTTCTCAGTACATAATACATACAATAACCAATGGCAAAGTAGATATGAAAGAAGGGACTGAAAATGGAATTTAGGTCTACAACAAATCACTTAACATAATAACATAATTTTCCCTAAGTTTTTTTTTCCTCCGAGTCATTGCTGTAGGTGTATTCATACTGACATATTAACTACAATATGTCTTAAAGGAACTGATCTTCAACATCACACATGCATGGTTAGTACTAAGAGCACTGATTACCCACCTTTTTTTCCCCTTAACTTCTTTGATTTCATTTTCTGAGCTCTTTTCAGCATTTGCTGAGCAGTAGAAATATCCTTGAAGCCCCTATTAAAAGATTAAATTTAATAAAGGTGAAACAAATACATATAAACATATATATCTGGATTATATCATACTAAAATAAATTAGGATTTCTATTTAGGAAACTTTAACTGAATCAGATGATAAGTTTTTTAAAAAAAATTGATAAGGTTATTCTTTGAAATCTTAAACAATATAGTAGTCTCTCAATTTCTTAGTTTTTTAGTGTAAAATAGATCACATACCATTCTTCTGAAATTTTTTCTTCTCTTCCAGATTTTAGCAAACTTTTTCTACTGGTCTTTGATTCAGGTGTCCAAGATAAAGTTCTGTTTTCTGATCTGGCAATAGGAAAAAAAAAAAAAAGCTTTAATTGAGTCAACACAGGTATATTAGCACTTTTAAAACTGCAAGCTGTTTATGTGGTTTCAAACATGGAAATAAAACCCACTTAAGTTACAGAAAAATCTTTATCTTGAAGAGTAATAAAAGTCTGCTATTAATTTTAAATGTTTACATTTCATTTACTTGAAGCATATTTCAATCCTTTTATCAAAAGGAATGCAGCGTTGAATTTTTTATTTTAATCCTTATCTCTTCCTATACAGAAGTATTCAAAGGTTCACTTTTTGTCCAGACAATTAATTTCATGGTTTCACTGACATTTAAGAATTTCAGTTGCTTTACTGTACCTACCTGTCACATTTTGTTACACTAAAAACTCCGTAAAATCATTCTGATATTTTCAACAGTAGATGTTCTTCCATCTTCTAAACACATAAATTCAGGCTTTTTTTTTTTTTTTTAATCATTTTACTACATACTTTCGGAGAGAATGTAATACTCTTGTCATTCCTGGGTAGATCCTCTAGAAGAATAATTTAGCTTACCTGCTACTGAGTTGTGTGTGTTCTGGTGAGAACACATTTTCTTTCTCATTGCACAGCCATGCTTGAGCTGGATGACTTAGTAAATTAAGTGAAGTGTCATCATATTTTAAGGTTCCAGAGTACTTAACAGAAAAAAAAATGCCAGGTGAATAAGTACAACGTAAATTTAAAAATTCTAGCATTTATATTATATTACATTTACATGTATATCACCGAGTAGCCTTCTAAAGCAATACTCATTATAAAAATTTTAAATTGTAATAAAATAAAATTTAGGATATACATACATAATATCCTTTGATGTAGTGGCAAGAGATATCTTTTTTTGGTATAGTTTGTATATACAAGATGATTAATTGCAAAGATCCAAAAAAAGAGCTTAGAAAATAAAAACTTCAAAGATTATCAAATAAATAACAGATATTGCAGTTCATTGACCTCTGACTGAGACTCTTCAGCTGCTGCCCTCTTAATGCGTCTTTTTGTGTTTTGAAAGTGCTGTCAACTAGTGATTTTAGTCTACTGCCAAATATGCAGCTGAAGCATATCATTTTTTTTTATTCTTTTTTGCTACTGTGAAATAAAGTGTTGAAAGAAATCCAAAATAAAGAAAAAAAAAAAATTAGAAGCGAATGAAAAGAAAAGCTACATGAAAAATTACATCTGGGGATGAGGAGGAAGTCAGGGGCTTCTAAAAGTAATTGTGTTTTTCAAGTCAATATATTATATTAGTAATCACTGCAGCATAGCATAACCTTCAGAAACGAGGAAAGACCGAGCACCAAGAAGGTTCCCTGACATGTTACCTTTGGCCAGGGCGGCTGGTCTGCTAGTAGCTGTGTTTGTGAAGGGAAGCGGGTGGGATCTAAAGCTAGCCGTTCTTTCTCTAAGGCAGCCTGCACAAATAACAACATGAAGATGTACAAAATTTAGGGTTGGTAAGTTTAATGAAGTCTCTCTCAAACCATCCTATATACCACATATATTAAGAGACTACATCAGAATTTTGATTTACAAGAAAACTTGCTCTCTGCGATTGTAAGATATTAAGAGTCTCTTTGATGCAAACATGCTAAAAAATGGGATGACTTTCCATCCTCAAGTCCTGGATAAAAGAACTTGAGTGCTATAAAAAACAAGCGATGCCGATTGTATGACTCCTTGTTCAGTATATTTCACTGTTTGGTAACTATGACTCTGAGGCAACTGTAGACATAACAAATGAAAAAGATATTTTGTCTCTTTACAATGCAAATTATAATATCAAACCATATTATTCAACATTACATTATTTCAATATACCAGTATCATTTTTTCTATAAGCACTGTCTATCAGATAGTGTTTCTTAATTTTTTTCAAATTTTTGCAAGTTTTCTGAATAGAAAGTATTTTGTAGCGATAAATAAAACAATATAAGAAACATGACTCCTTATATCATCTGTATTTAATTCAACTGTTTAAATGATAAAAATATGTATTTAAATTTCAATTTTGAAGTTTTTCCATTTTAAATCTTTTTCTCTAAATCTTAAAATAGCTTTCTTCCACTTATGGAATTTTCAAACTTACTATATTCTTCTACAGTGGAACTGTACTAGTCATCCAAGCATCGTATAATTTAGGATATAACGATCTAAATTTTATTTCCTTAGATTATTAATGTGGTCTAGAATAAACTTCTGTGGTCTATAATATTTTTTGAATCTTTATAAAAAAAAAATCACAGATTATCAATGAATCTGTTTTTCTATAAAGGTCCTAAAATGATCAAACATATTTATGATTTTAAAACTAGAATGATTACATTCTGAGGTAATGCAATTTTCTACTTACAAAACTTCAGTGTTCACTGTTTTGTGGCAACCTTTGGGAAGATCATTTAGGATGGCAGGACTGACAAATCCTGACTACAAGCTAGCAGTGCAATGACACACTTTTCCTTACAACATTGGGTCTTTGAAAATTTAACCAAACTCCTATTATTTGAATATCTATGTGAATAGGATACCTCTACCTAGTTGTTTGGGGCCCTGGTAGCACAGTGGTTAAGAGCTACGGCTGCTAATCAAAAGATTGGCAGTTCAAATCCACCAGCTGCTCCTTGGAAACCTTACACAGTAATTCTACTCCATCCTGTACGGTCACTAGGAGTCGGAATCGACTTGATCGCAACTGGCTTGGCTTGACTCAGTTGTTAGGAACATCGTCAGAGTTCTTCTAGGTAGGGATTATTTACATACACCACAGATGAAATTAGAGAAAATGCTCAATTACTTTGAAAAATATGCAGAGAGTTAAAAAAAAAATGAATGGAACATATAATAAGAAATTGTGAAAACAATGCTCCAAATGAGTTATTATATTCATCTCTAATGTATACTATGAATGAATTGACACAGTGGCTGCAACAATGGGCTCAAACACAGCAATAACTGTGAAGATGGTGCAGGATCGGGCAGTTTTTGTTCCATTGTACATAGGGTGACTATGAGATGGAACTGACTTGATGGCGCCTAACAACAACAACATAGTATATATTTATAAAGTTTTAGTTTAGAAGTATCAGCATCTGGTTTAAGAATTGCTATTTGATACAATATTGTGAACAGGATTCAGGTTGGTTTTTTTTTTTTTCATTCTTTCTTTTGTCTGATAAAAGATAGGACGATCCAAGGGAAGATCAAGGCTCAGAAATCCTGGTGGCATAGTGGTAAAGAGCTACAGCTATTAACCACAGGGTCGGCAGTTCAAAACCACCAGGTGCTGCTCCTTGAAAACCCCATGGGGCAGTTCTAATCTGTCCCATAGGGTCACTATGAGTCAGAATCGACTTGATGGCAATGAGTATCATCAAGTCAGTATTCTTAATCTGGTGAAAAGTGCTAAAGTCTGGTGAAGAGATGTGAAGGGGGGAATATCACAAAAGTCAATGTGCCACCTGATAAGTGACTGTAAAAAAGAATCGGCCTTGCCAGGCAAGGACCCTGACTTTTACACTGATTTTACATAGACAAGCAACTTTATTATTTTTTTCTTAAACACCTGCGAAACCGTCACCTTTTTATATTGTTTGAGATAGCAGCTGTTTTCTCTCTGCAACAGGACAAGCTCTCACAAAGCATGTGACTTCTTTGTGAGATCACACAGACTTCGATGAGGTCCCTTTTTTGGAAAGCCCACATCAAGTCTAGGGCAAATTTTAGGGCTTTCAACTGACATCTAAAAATGTATAAAACCTTAAAAATAGTTTTTGTTGGTTTTGAATGAGAGGCCAAAAACTTTTATAAGTTTCCAGAACAATTTTTTAACCACAATCTTTTCCCAAAATTTCTAGAAGCATACAGGGAAGTTTAATATAAAATACTAAAGATGCTTTCAGTAATTACATAGTCACAACAAAAAAATATTACCAAGACCACTGATTTATATGAATTCAAGTTTATTAATATCAAGTATATTTGGCAGTACCTAGAATGTTGGAGAAAAAATAATTTCAGGAGGAATTGGCCAAGAGTTATAAATATACCACTGTTTTTAAAAATGTATGTTAATATATCATAGTTACTACTGAACATTTATACAAATTTCACTTATTGCTCAAGAAGACCTTCTGTTCAGATTTTCCTTAACTTACAACTCAGGATCTAGAAGACTTCTGTTTACTGTAAGAACTATATCAAATTTACTTATATATAAAACTGAACTTGAACTTGGATAAATTTGTAACTGTGTGTTTACAGTTGAACATCTGATTAGATATACCTATATTCGGCTTTTGATCAGAAAAGAAATAATTCTACTAGAATCCAGCTTTGACTAGAAAGTACAGCTATTATAAAGAGGAGCTACAAATAACCCGTTTTTTGTGTGTATGTATATGCAAACATTTCCATGCCATCTAATATAATCTTTTCCTTGACACATGAAGACACTAGGACCGGACTTGCCCTAAGCCACAAGTCAGTGGCTTCTGGGTATCAAACAGTGACTCCAGAGCTGAAAGTTGCCCACCTTAAAACATTTTTCCCACTTATCAAAAATTATTATTGTAATTTTTAAAAAATTTATTATAGGTGCTAGATGTTGGGAAACAAGTCTCCATAACCCATTCTAGAGTGAATTATTTTTCACGTTTAATTTTTGTTCATTTATTATTTTTTCATTAATGGAATACATGCTGAATCACTGAGTGTATATGA
Organism: Loxodonta africana; assembly: GCF_030014295.1. Taxonomy (NCBI): domain Eukaryota; kingdom Metazoa; phylum Chordata; class Mammalia; order Proboscidea; family Elephantidae; genus Loxodonta; species Loxodonta africana. Next base: position 48,965,493 of record NC_087345.1, read on the forward strand.
ATTTTTGGTAAGTAATATGGATTTTGAATAATATTATGTGGGACACATATGTCCCTCTGGACTCTGGGGGTAGGATTGTGGGATGAGAAACGCAACTTCCCAATAACACACAGGAACCTAGAAATATACTTACAAGGCTTATCTTTCTGTACAAAAGCCAAAAGAGACAAAAGTTTTGCAGAATCACACCGCCAGGATGCACCACCTCATACCAAAAAAACAAAAAACCAAACCTGTTGCCATCAAGTCAATTCTGGCTTATAGCGACCCTATGTACAATACCCTATAAAAACAGTAATTTGTGGCACATGCCTGTTTCTTCAGTTTCAAACATTTACACAGGTCCCCACCTGCTGGCAGCACACACTATCAGTGGAAAACCAAGTTCCCAAGAAACCCCAGAGGTGGAAATGTAAGTGGGACATATATATTCCCCTGCTCTTGAAAGGGATATGTATCTCACATTTCTACACATCTTGTGACACCTTTTTTTCCAGACTTGTTTTCAAGGATATCTGCATAGCTAACAGCCTTGAAATATAGAGACAGCGTTTCCCTCTGGGTTGAAGCATGCCATCCCATGTAGACTCACGGGGGTTTGAAGATACCTGTATTCAAATATTAGAGTTTGCGCAGGTTCACAGTGGAGGAGGGAGAGAAAGTGGCCTTTGGAGTGGGGCACTTTATGCCCTCTTCATGTACTGTTGTTGTTACATTTACTTTCTCTTCCCATAAGCGACAGAAGGATTACCTCAAGAGGCAAGAACTGTAGGCAGATAAGCTCCAGGAGGACAAATTCCCCTGTCATTTGCTAACAAGACTTCACGTTTGTGCCTCTACCTTCTGATGTCTAAAGTTTTCACGATATAAACGACATCCCGTTTGTTGGCAGATCAAAATTGTATGTGGATTATATTTCAATTTAAAAAAAAACATTAGTCTCATTTGCCGTAATAGAGTTATCACACCTCTGCCAGCCAGAGTGGCTGATAAATCAAGCAAAATTCAAACCCCTGCTCGTCAAGCAAATTTTCTTGGGACTATGTGGAGGATTCAGAATATTCAGTCTCTCCACTACCAAAATATATATATATATATATATCCATTACCGTCGAGTTGATTTCAACTCATAGCAACCCTGTAGGACAGAGTAGAACTGTTCCATAGGGTTTCCAAGGCTGTAAATCTTTACTGAAGCAAACTGCCACATCTTCCTCCCACAGAGCAGCTGGTGGGTTTGAACCACCAACCTTTTGGTTAGCAGCCACATGCTTAACCACTGCGCGACCAGGACTCCTGTCCCTCCAGTAGCCAAGGAAAAACTGCTGTCTCTCCAGCACTTCTTTACTAAAAATGAGGCCCAGCACTTTAGTAGACCTCGTGGGTACTGGAGACAATACAAGTCTCTGTGACTGATCATTTTGCTGATTGGAGCTTCTGCCTCTGACAAGAGAGACGGCCTCCATCTGGAAGCTCCCTTGGGGTTTTGGACTTACAGCCTCCCTGATACAGCTACCAGTCATGCTACTTTTGAAAAACAGCTATAAGTTTGCAACTAAACTCTTGTGACTCTTTGGCCAGATATTTCTATTTTGGGTGGGTCAACTCAGATTCAATGACTAACAGGATGGGAAATTCCCCCAAAGCCTCAGTTGTCAAATGGAAAAAGAAACAAACAAAACAACAACAAAAAATGCAGCTGCCCTGGCCCCAGCGGCATCTCAGCTTTATATGAAAAAATGGCAGCTGTACGTCTGGCAGCTGCATTTTTTGTTGTTGTTTTGTTTGTTTCTTTCTGGGGTAAATTTTATCGTCTCTGCACTGCCTGAACCAAAGCTGTAGGCTCGGTGGAGTCCTCAATTCACCCAAGTTTTCCTAAAAGGCTGGGCCTGTTTCAGGAATTTTCTGCTAAGCTGAAACTGACTGAATCTTGGACTGTTGTCAATGTTTTAACAGTTTGGTTTACCATTTGGAAAACTACAGGTTAGCAGATTAAAGATACCCCTTTTTGGGACCTCAAACAGTAGAAACCAAATGCAGCTGCTTATAGAATGTTCTGGATACACATACGGATGCCCATAGCAAGGGCCCATTCCCTAAAGAGAATGACTGAAATCATGTCACTGATGGAGCGTGACTCTGTTTCTGATTCAAAGGCTTCCAATGCATGTCACCTGACACCTGAAAAATGTACCCATTTATCTGGTGCTGGAGGAGGTCCCATCACACAAATGTTACCTCTACTTGTTCCAGATAAATTGACTACATCACGCCTTCAACCTCTTATCATTGTTGACACTTTTTTAGATTATCAATCAGCTGACTTTGGCCACATAACTGTGGCCCTACATCAATTCTGTTTTCCAGACCATTTGCAGTCTGATAATTATGCACCTTTTATCAAAAACACTACCCAACAATGAGGTGATAGTCTGCCTCTACCTCCCTCATCTGCCCACATACCTTGGTAAGGCAGTGTGGTCACTGAATGTGGCTGTCCACAGAAAGTATCATGGATACTTCCTACACACTGCTTAGGACAAAAGATGTGAAGGGTTATATAGGCCTGTTTTGACAACTCAGGATTCTGTTCTAATCATCCCTGGTCATCATGTGTAGTTCTTTCCTCTAAAAGAAGCTCACAAGTCCCTAAGTGGCACAGCAGTTCAATGCTTGATTACTAGCTGTAAAGGTTGTGGTTAGAACACACTGAGGTGACTCTGAAGAAATGCCCAGCGATCTGCTTCCGAAAGGTCACAGCCTTGAAAAGCCTATGGCACACATGCAGTTGCCATGAATTGGAGTCAATTCCATGGCAACTAACTGACAGTAACAACAACAACTTACAGGCTGGCATAACTGGCATATCCTCAGGGTGCAGCCTGACCAAAAGGGGGCTTAGGTTGTTCAAACTGAATCCTAAGTTTTGTAAAATTTCCCTTTTTTCTCTTGTACCTGATCCTTTCAGACAAAAGGTCTAAGTATGAATAGGGTATAATTAGAAAAAGGTGTAGTTACAGTCACTGGAATGGGACAACTATGATTTACTGGGGGTGGAGGGAGAACAACAAGCCTGAATTTAGAGAGGAAACACTTTATACCCCCTTAAGATATGGGTGAGGAAAGCCCGTTAATGAACTGCCCCTGAATTCTTCCTTCACAAGGAAAATATTCCTCTGCAGTGCTCCCAGCCAACTACAAGCACTTTAAATTTAACTGATTTCTGGGTCTGCCATTCCTCATCAAATGGCTCTGACCATAATTTGATAGTCATTCCCCCTTAACCTTACTCAGAAGTTCCTTTAGACAGCAGGGGGTGGCCACGGACCCTGTACCTCCTGTAACAAACAGCTCTAATGTCTTCCTTAACCCCATTCTTAGTCATTCTAAATATTATCTGGAAAGTATCATGGACATAAGAGATCTTCAAGTGTTAAAAGAAATATCACCTTGGCCCTGGAAGGCATCAGGAAGCTTCCACTCACTGGTGAGGATTGTTTTAGGTGGTAAAATTCCTCTAAATATCTTCCTTGCTGGCCAAGATGGAGTCTGTATGATTGCTAATACATTCAGCTAGTGGGACAGTCAGTAAGGAAACTTAAGGAGAAAAAGACTTGGCTTTCTTAGGTAAACCTGACGACTTATGGGATTTATTCAATTGATTGTGTCCGTACCTTGGTGGGTGTGACCGTGACCGCAGGTTGTCTTCATCTTGCTGCCTGGAGTTCTATTGCTAGTGACCTTAATTAAATGTATTACAAGACAAATCTAATGGATTTTGTCCCAGCTGCTGTCACTCAGATTAATCAGAGTGGCCACTGGAATGGTGTACTCATGGGAAAACTTGCCACGTAGAAACAAGGGGTGTATGTTGTTAGGTAATTTTCCATGAGTCTCTCACATTTCTACATGACTTGTGAGAGTTTTTCTTCTGGACTATATTTTCAAAGATGTTCATATAGCTCACAGACTGGAATGATAGAATGTTTTAGTGTTTCCCTCTGGGACAGTTTCCCTCTGGGCAAACTTCCTTGCTGTCCACTATAATAAAAATAATTACTTCCTCTAGAGGATAGATAGGTAGGTTTGCTAACAGCCCTTTAAAAATTATGGGGTTTCCTAGGCTTCAGATTCCTTGGATGGGACATACACCCACTGTGTGCACAGTATCCACACAGGCCACTCCTGTAGAACTTTCTGGGCCAGGGGAACCAATGTGAACAAAAAGCTCCAGCTGTGGTAAGTAATACATTCCTTTGTCTCTGACTCAGGTATCTCATGTCATCTACCAATGTCTATGAAAGTGATGCAGCCTAATTTATTAGCTTGCATGTAGGGTAAAATCTCAGATCCTTCATACTTTATGATGCTTAAGTTATTCTTGTATAAGGTAAACTGCAAAAAAAAAAAAAAAACTGTACTTAATAAAAATAAAACAAAACAACTCTGGATTATCAGTGTCCTTTTTTTTTTGTTGTTGGTTAAGTGTTTGTTAAATGTAATCAAATCTCAGAAGGGTGACAATCAACCTAAGGAAAAATTTCATGGCAGATTGATTCAGGATTTGAAGTGCAGGATGGATAGAGTGAATAAAACAAGTGTTTATTAGTACATCAGCAAATCCTGCCCCCCCCAAAAAAAAGCCAGTTGCAGATTACAGAGGAGACTAATTTATCTAGATAATTTTGTATTTACTTCTCTTAAAAAAAAAAAAAAAACTTCTCTTAAAGCAAATGTAATTTATTATAGTTATCCAAAAATAATTCTCTTGTCTCCTAAGCTTGGGCCATGTTATATTTGTCTGTGTACCTATCCTAGCACCAAGCATAGTGTCTGCCATATTCTAAGGACTCAGTGTTTTCTGGCTGAAAAGGAAAAATTAAGTTTGAGTGAGTGCTATATAATTGTATTATGATATGCCTTAAAATCTAGAAGTATGGACTGAATCCAAAGGCAAACAGATACTATTTTCATCACCTAAATAAATGATAAAAGGAAAATCCTAGTCAAGTTGGTCTTGAAATTTTAGATAGGACAGTTTCAGGGAGGAATTAAAAATAATGTGGTAATTTGATTTTGTCATCTGAGGGTGTAAGATGATCTCAAAATAAAGTGGTGTCAATTAAAAAGGGGAAAACAGGTAAAAGAAAAACAAAGTAACAATAGCTTTCCAATTGGTATTTAGCTTTAGTTCTCAACTCCTCTATACTATAATCTCTGCATTGCAAACAAAGTCATTCATTTAAAACATAAATGATAATTAACTCTCTTGATTAAAACCCAACAATAATTTTCTATCACATTTGAAATAAATTCCAAATCACTTGTCATTATATCCTAGGCTTTAATGTGGACTGATTTATGGTCATTTTTCTGTTTCTTCCCTTTTCTCTGGCCCTTCTCCTCTACTACTCAACTCTACCTATTGGAAGTATTCTGTTCCTTTAATACATAAGGGTGCTCCTATTTTAAGTCTTCCATAACTGCTTTCCACTTGGCTCAGAAGATCTTATACCATGGCTCATCCTCTCTATTTTTAGGCTTCTGTTAAAATGTTATATTTTTAAGGGCTTCCCTGATCACTCAATCAAATACTATACCAACAGACATGCTTTATCCCTTAACCTTCCCTATTTTTATAGTACTTTTCAATATTTTATAGTATACTGTATATTTTTATATTTATTTATTCACTGTCAATTCATGAAAAATGTAAGCTTTGTAAAGCCAGGGACTTTATCGCTTTTATTCACTGTACCAAGAACACTTAAGATGATCAATGACTACTGAAAAATTCATTTCTGAAGACTTCTGGCCATATTGGTATAGCTTGCATAAGGGTTAAGATCCTACCAAGAATATCTATACACATTGGATTAGAAAATGAACTGAAGGTACACGAGATCAATCAAAGAAGCCAGAAATTAAGGGGCAAGATCCCAGAAAGCAGAGTCTTATGCTGATACGAATCCTATATTTCTGTCCACATTTTCTTTCAGAACACTTTGCAATTCTATTCACAGGCAAGAGAAGCCAACCAGAAATCTGAGGCTTACTTGCAGCGTTTTTACTGGGATGAAGAGACAGAGATTGAAGTTCAGGGATGCCAAGATGGTCAGGATTTGAAAAACCAAGATCATAAGAAAACACCACAAAAATGTGAGCTCAAAATCATGCATACCATTTCCCACCAATGTGTTTGCCAACTCCAAGTACTATGTGTGTAGGTAAGATGCCTAGACTCAAAGTGCATAGCAACAGCTGGGGTGCTAAAGAGCGAGGCAGAAATTCCTTCATTCACATGGTACTGTGGAGAAAGGGACTGAAGTTCAGGGAAAAACAAGGTAAAAGGAACTTTTCCCCAAATAGAGTATATAACTTGAGACAACGTTTAAAGAAACAAGTAACACCAAACTTAAAGCAAACTCTTTCAGAAAACAGTGATACAGGAAACATTTCCCCCCAATGTATGAAGCCATTGTAAACCTGAGTCCAAAACCTCAAGAGAGAAGTGTACAAGAAAGAAAATTTATAGGCCCAACCTCTTCTTAAATATAGATGCAAAAATTCTGAACAACTAGCAAATAATAAATAGTCAGTGGTATATAAAAGAAAATGAAACATAAATAAGTTGGTTTATTCTAGGAATGCAAAATTTGTTTAACATTTGAAAATTAATCAGTGCTAAATTCCTAAAAAGGGTATTTGATAAAAGCTGAATCTCATATACAATAATCATCTTCATCAACATCATCATCATATTAACTACCTGACAAGGTAGCAAGGTAACTTTCTTAATCTGATCTAGAGTTTCTGTGATAAATCTACAGCAAACATCTTACTTAGCGATGTAATAGTGAAGCTTTTGCCCTGAGACCAGGTACTAGAAAATGATGTCTGCTAACATCACTTCTATTCATTATTGTACTGAAGGTAGTAGTCAGGACAATAAGCAAAGTAAATAACAGGCACAACGAATGAAAAAAGAAAGAAAACTGTCACTAAGATATACAAAACTTAAATGCAGAAAACTACATAGCATCATGGATAGATAATTTAAATTACTTAAGTAAATTGTCTGATATTCTGTGTTCATGGGTTGAATAATGCAATAAAGATATCAGTTCTCTCAAATCGATTTATAGATTCACTGCAATTCCAGACAAAATTCTAACATTTATTGTGGAAATTGACAGGGTGATTCTAAAATTCATATAGAAATGAAAGGATCAGTAATAGCAAAATCCATCTTGAAGAGGAAGAACAAAATTAGAACTCTTATAATACTAGACATCAAGACTTATTATAAAGTGACAGTAATTAAGGTAGTATGCAAAGATAGACAGCAGACCAATGGAAAAGATTAGAGAATTCATGTGTTACAGGTACCTAAATTTCATCAAGGCTTTCACTGCAGTTTAGTGTGGAAAGAATGGTATTTACAATAAAAACTTCCGATTCACTGGGATAGCCAAATGTAGGGGAAAACAAAAAATAGAAGATAAACTTGACTCTTTCCTTGCACTACACACAAAAATTAACTCCAGATGTATCATAGACTTAAATGTTAAAAGTTAAGATAATAAAGTTTCTAGAATATCTTAATGATCTTAGACAATATCTTGATGATCTTGAGGTAGGCAAAGATTTCTCATATAAATCACAACAATTAAAAACTTCTGTTTTAGTGTAAAACTAAAAACTTCAAAATAAATCATAAAGAAAGTAAGAGGTTAAGTCACACTTTTCAAGGGATGACAGAATACTATCTAGAACAATATAAAACTGAGTCTACTAATCAAGAAGAAAAAGATGGATAACCCAATAGAAAAAATGTATAAAACACTTGTACAAGTATGTCACAAAAGTGAGTTTCTAAATCAAAAATCAGTATGTCGGAAGATGTTCAACATCATTAGGCATCATGGAAAAGCAAATTAAAACATTAAGATACCACCACAACCCTACTGGAATGACAGGGGTGGGGGAAGACCTGAAGATATAAAGTGTTGGTGAAGATAAAGCAAAAGTGAATCTCTCAAATTCTGCTGTATGGAAAAAACATTGATAACTCTGGGTAAACATGTCGGAAGAGTAGGATTTTCCATTTGAAAAAATTTCTGATAACTGTATTTCATTTGTACATTTTTTAATGACAAAAAAGAAATGACAGAACTTCATGTCTAAATAAATTCAAATATGCAGAAAATACTATTTAAATAAAAACTAAAATTTACTGGCTTAGCTCTGGAGTTACTCAACCATCCATGTAATCGGCTGTAGGAAAGGGAACAGTATGAGCAAACAAAGGATGTAAAAAGCAAGTGCCATGTACAATAAAAGGGTGCTCATTTTGTTCTGAGCATTTGGGAGCCACGGGGAGAAATGGTGGATAAGACTGTATAAACAGTTTGCTATTTTTTTTTATCTTAATGTGGACTATTTGAACACCAATTTAAAGAGTTTATTTTCATTTTCGGAGGCAACAAAGACTCAAAAAATGTTGGAGAGCAGAGGGCTAATATGATCAGAGTTAAAGTTGATGCATAATAATTGGTAAACAATGTGGACAAGGGATTGAGCTAATAAAAAAATAAATACAAGTAAACTTCGAAGTCTTTTGCAACTGAAAGGAAAATGGTTGTACAAGTCAGAATTGGATTAGGGGCTCTGAAAATGAAAGGAAGGAGACACATTTGACATTTTGTGACAGGACTATTAGACTTTATTGATTCATTGTACTTGTGTGGTAAAGAAGGGAAAATAATAGGGATGAGCTAAAATTAGAATAACCGAAAATACAATAAAATATAGAAATAAAATATAGGACAGGGAAAACATTGCTTTAATTTTTGATATGTTGTATATGAAGAGTTTCTGTGATATCAAAATATAGATATTTGATGAACAGTTGGAAATAAGCGGTTAAACTGTGGAGAGATGTCAGGTCATTTAGGAGATACAAATATCACACTCATGATTTCTATTCAATTATCAATTCCTCCCAAACATCCTGTATCTCATTTCACATGTGTCATAAGTTATATTATGTTCTAACTCAATAATTAGTCAAAGGGATAACTTTATAGTCAAATATAATAACCTTCAGGGCTTCTTGCTATTGTAGATATTCAAAAAAAGCTTTGTATATTTTATTTTAGTCAGTACTATCAGACCGGATCACCATGCATCTTAACAGTTTCTTGTACTGTCGTGGCTTGCCTACTGCTGTGATGCTGCAAGCTATGCCACCAGTGTTTCACATACAAGCAGGGTCACCCATGGTGGACAGGTTTCAGCAGAGCTTTCCGACTAAGAAAGACTAGGAAGAAGGACCTCGTGATCTATTTCTTAAAAAAAAAACTGGCCAGTGAAAACCTTACGAATAGCAGCAGAACACTGTAGGATATAATGCTGGAAGATGAGCCCCTCAGGTTGGAAGGCAATCGAAATATGACTGGGGAGGAGCTGCTTCCTCAAAGAAGAGTCAACCTGAATGACACAGATGGAGTCAAGCTGTCGGGACCTTCATTGGCTGATGTGGCATGACTCAAAATGAGAAGAAACAGCTGTAAACATCCGTTAATAATCAGAATGTGGAATGTACAAAATATGACTCTAGGAAAGTTAGAAGTTGTCAAAAATGAAATGGAAAGCTTGAAGATCAATATCCTAGGCTTTAGTGAGCTGAAATGGACTGCTATCAGCCATTTTGAATCAGACAATCATATGGACTACTATTCCAAGAATGACACATGAAGAGAAATGGTATTATATTCATTGTCAAAAAAGAACATTTCAAGGTCCTGAAGTACAATCCTGTAAGTAACAGGACAATATCCATTTGCCTACAAGGAAGACCAATGAATACCAGTATTATTCAAATTTACGCACCAACACCTAATGCCAAAGATGAAGAAACTGAGAATTTTTACCAACTTCCACAGTCTGAAATTGATCAAACATGCAATCAAGATCCATTGATAATTACTGGTGATTGGAACGTGAAAGTTGGAAACAAAGAAGAAGGATCAGTAGCTGGAAAATATGGCCCTGATCATAGAAACAATGCCAGAGATCACAGGATAGATTTTGCAAGACCAATGACTTCTGGCAAATACCTTCTTTCAACAACAGGACTGGCAACTATATACATATGGACCTCACCAGATGTAATACACAGGAATCCAATTGACTACATCTATGGAAAGAGATGATGGAGAAGCTCAATATCATTAATCAGAACAAGGCCAGGGGCCTACTGTGGAACAGACCATCAACTGCTCGTATGCAAGTTCAAGTTGCTCATATGCAAGTCCACTAGAGCCAGAGTATGACTTGCTCTTGAATGTTGAGTAGCTAAAGTGAAAGAAAGAAATGATAAAGTAAAAGCTGAACAGAAGATTTCAAAGGGTGGCTTGGGAAGACAAAATAAAGTATTATAATGAAATGTCCAAAGACTTGGAGTTAGAAAACCAAAAGGGAAGAACACACTCAGAGTTCCTCAAGTTGAAAGAACTGAAGAAAATATGCAAACCTTGAGTTGCAATAGTGAAGGATTCTATAGGCAATATATTGAACGACGCAAGAAGCACCTAAAAGGATGGAAGGAATATACGAAGTCACCATATCAAAAAGAATTGGTCAATATCCAATCATTACAGGAGGTAGCAGATGATTAGGAACCAATGATATTGAAGGAAGAAATCCAAGCTGAGCTGAAGGCACTGGTAGAAAACAAGGCTCCAGGAGCTGACAGAATACTAATTGAGATGTTTCAACAAATGGATGCAATGCCAGAAGCGCTCCCTTGTCTATGGCAAGAGATTTGGAAGACAGCTATGTGACTAACTGACTGGAAGAGATCCATATTTGTGACTATTCCAAAGAAAAGTGATAGAACAGAATGAGGAAATTATCAAACAACATCATTAATATCACACACATGCAAAATTACGCCAAAGATAATTAAAAAGCGGTTATAGCAGTATATCGACAGGGAACTGCCAGAAATTCAAGCCAGATTCAGATGATGTGGAATGAGGGATATCATTGTTGATGTCAGGTAGATGTTGGTTGAACTCAGAGAATACCAGAAAGATATTTACCTGTATTTTCTTGACTCTGCAAAGGCATTTGACCGCGTGGATCATAACAAATTATGTATAACATTGCAAAATATGGGAATTCTCAAACGCTTAATTTTGCTCATGCAGAACAGGAGGCACTTATTCGAACAGAATAAGGGGATACTGGGTGGTTTAAAATCAGAAAAGGTGTGGTTCTGGGCTGTATCCTTCCACCATACTTATTCAATCTGTACGCTGAGCCAACAATCCAAGAAGCTGGACTATGTGACAAAGAAGGGGGCATCAGGATTAGAGGAAGACTCATTAACAACCTGCATTAGGCAGATGACACAACCTTGTTTTTTTTTTTTATTATTTTTTATTGTGCTTTAGGTGAAAGTTAACAGCTTAAGTTAATTTCTCATACAAAAATTTATACATATATTCATGGAAGCATTCATAGAAAATGACATATTGCATTGGACAAATCTGCTGCAAAAGACCTCTTTAAAATGTTCAAAAATGAAGACATCACTTTGAGGACTAAGGTGTGCCTGACCCAAACCATGATGTTTTCAATCACTTCACATGCATGTGAAAGTTGGACTAAGAGTAAGGAAGACCAAAGAAGAATTGATGCCTTTGAACTACGGTGTTAGCAAATGATAGAAAATATATCATGGATTGCCCGAAGAACGAACAAATCTGTCTTGGAAGAAGTACAGCCAGAATACACCTCACAACTTTAGACACATTATCAGGTGGGATCAGTCCCTAGAGCAGTATATCAAGGTTTGATAAAGTAGAGGGTCAGCGAAAATGAGGAAGACTCTCAACAAGATGGATTAAAACAATGGCTCCAACAATGAACTCAGACATAACAATGTTTGTGAGGAAGGCACAGGACTGGGCAGTGTTCTTGTTCTGCTTTGCATAGGGTTGCTATGTGTTGGAAACAACTCAAGGGCACCTAACAACAACAACAATCAGACCAGAAAAAAAAAAAAAACAGAAACTGACCACTCATTAATACAAGCCACTAAAGTAATAGCATTTTCCATATTGAAGTTCGTTGTGAACAAATTCCCTAAAAATGGAAGGAAGAAAACACAGTTGAAATTTGTGATAGGACCAATAGACATTGTTGAGTTACAGTACATGTGTGGTAAGAAAAGGGCAAATAAAACAGAGTGAGGAAAACAGGCTTTAATTAGTTCTTCAAAAATCAAGTAAATCAAATTGAATTTTGAGAGACAACAAAAATAAATTTATAAGTAAACTAGAAAGACTTTGCACGTAAGATATAAATGTATTTTTAAAGCATTTAAATCGTTTTCAAGTCAGGTAGTTTTTAGTTTTTTTTTAATAAAAATAAAACACATTATTTCCCTAAGAATAAATGATTTAATAAGTAAATTTTGAGTGAAACAGTTTAATTCTTTTGTGTTTGAGAGAAGAATGGTGTGAAGTATTTGTAAATTTTGCAATTGTATTATATACACATCAAGTAAAGAATATCAATCCTGATACTTTTCAGAAATTTGCTAACAGCATCTGGTTTCAAAAGCATTTTTCTATCCTAACAGAATAATACTGAATTTTTAAAGGCTTGTTTTTAACCAAGGTTGTGACTATATTTAGGAAAACAATTCAGGTTTGGTAAACAGTGCTCTGTTGTTACACTAGCTTCATCTTTAGAGTCTCATAAATGCAATATACATCTTAAATTTTGAACAGAAATTAAAGAGTAACAGCTACCAGTACTGAATTATGGATACAATTCATGATTCAGTACAAAATTTGGAGACCCCCAGCCAACTATGTTTGACAGGAAAAAAAAAATGAAGAAAATATGTCAAATAGATTTTAATTCTCTGATTGAATTTTTAAAATCACTACAATATTTTTTGAAAGTCAAAATTCTCATTTTTATATCACATAAGAACACATGCAACCATAAGACCACATTTAACTTTTGGAGTTGGGGTATATGATATATTCTTTGTATTTTAACTTTCTAGGCAATACATTAAAATCATCAGAAACAAATAACTTACCACATCAACTACTGTGAGAAGGCATCTAGTTATAGAACCTGAAAGCCGATTTTGATACGGTAAAAGTACATTTTCAAAAAAAATCTGCTACCAAAAAAACAAACCTATTGGTATCAAGTGGATTCTGACTCATAGCAACCCTACAGGACAGAGTAGAACTGCCTCAGAGGGTTTCCAAGGAGCAGCTGGTGGATTTGAACTGCCAATCTTTGGGTTAGCAGCCAAGCTCTTAACTAATGTACCACCAGGGCTCCAGAATCCTCTACAGTAGGTGTCTTTTTGCCACCTCAGCCTGGACCTGCTGTAGAGATCTCCTTTGCTCCAGGCCCTACCTAAAGCTAGAGCAGCACATCCAAGTACGGACCATGCTGACTCCGGATCCCAAAGAAGTCTACCTGGTTATCCTCCTTAGTGGTGAAAGGTGCAAGAAACCACAATTTATCCTTTAAATTGGAGAGGGTATCCCAGCATGCCCCAGTTTATTAGACTGCTAAAAACTTCATTGTTGTAGACAGCTACTAAATCTTCATGTTGTTTCTCTCACTATCACTTCCTTGTTTACCTCTCACGTGCCTAGGCTAAGTGCTGTAAAAAATTAACTAGACCCCACTAAAAAATCTGATGTGAAGGATACTATGAATACAGTGACAAATGTCAGGTTGGTAGATGCAGAAAAATTCAGAGTATATCTGTCTATTTCATATTAGTTTGACATAGAAAAGAACTTTAAAATAATTATTTCTTTAATTATATAATTATAGCATTTTTAGAAAATCTGTTTCATATCACATTTGCTTTATAGTTATATCAATTTATACTCCATCTGCTTGCAAAAAGGGCTTAAGGCAGTGCATTTATAATCTGGTGGCTAATACAAATACAGCCTAGGCTGATTTTGTCTGTTAAGGTTCCAACACCCTCCTGTCATGATGTGCTGATGAGAACACACCATCACCTCTGTTGTATTCTTGTCCAAAATGCATAACCTGAGTTTAATCAGGAGAGAATACTGACAAACACAAAGTAAGGGATATTCTGCAAAATAATTGGTCAGTACTCTTTAAAAGTGTCCAGTTCTTGAAATACAAAGAAAAACTGAGGAACTGTTCCAGGTTAAAGGAGACTAAGGAAAAATGACAAGTGAGGGCAACATGTCATACTGGACTGAATCTCAGACTAAAAAATAGGACACTGTGGGGACAATTGGCAAAATTTGAATAAGGTTTATTAGATCAGAGTATTGTATCAATGTTAATTTCCTAATTTTGCTAATTGGAAATTAACCTCTCGAGAATCTAGGCAAAGAGTACACAGGAACTCTTGTAAATATTCTGTGACTACCTTTATACACTGTACATGCTTGTAGAGTAAGGTGTTAAGAAATTAGTAGCATACTTTCCTAAGTGCTATTTGAAAAAGTCTGTAACATAATACCTTAGAAACTGGGTTAGCTCCAAAACATAATACTAACGATATTTGAAGATCAATATTTTTACGTTGTTTTTGGTACTTACTTCATCAAACATAAAATCGTCTAAATCTATTTCTTCATATTCTTCTTCAGAGCCTTCATTCTTAACAGCTTCTAGAGCTGTTGTCAGTTTTTTTCGCAAAAGAAAGCCCTTCCAAACTGCCTAAACAAAAATGTAAAGCATGTTATACAAGGTTATAGATCAAACCCCAAACCAGATTCTCTGTGTTATCCCATTAGGAAGATAAAACATCTTAGACCTTAGTTTAATGGCTCAATAATCTGTTATTTGAACTTTATGTGACACTTAAAACTGCAAGATAAATTAAATGACTGCATGTGTCTAAAGTTCTGAATCTCAGGAGACTTTCCTCTTGGCAGAAAAGAATCTTTAAAACTCCCTCAACTGCACAAGTAGGTCAACCAATTAATTATCTGACAATTCCTCCAGGACCCATTCTAAGCTAAGAAGAAAGACATACAAAGGAAAACTGATTTTTTCTAATTTTTAAATGATTATGTGCAAAATAAACTAAAGCAAATTTCAGAAAACTTCAATATATATAGATAGCAATATTAGTGGTAGTGCCCTGGACCATAATAATTAACTAATTTTATTTTAAAATAAACTAAGCACAGAAGAGTAGAATTGAAAAGTTTCAGATTCCTCAACAATCTTGGAGTGGGAAGCCTTCCTAATTATAACCTTAAGTACAGTATAGCATTAAACAACAGAATATCTTTATATACTGCTAAAGTGTGATCTCCAGGATATATCCTTAAGTATATAAAACAAGGTTCAAATAAGTGCATATTGCATGCTACCATTTACCTATTAAAGATGGCATATGAATATATAGTGAATACATTTTATGTAAACTTATATATATTTAAGCACATATGTATATATGTTTGCTTATTTATTTAAATGAAAGTGAAAGTATAAGCTATAAAATATTAAATTGTGACCTATAGAGGCAGAAAATAGAAGCCACCCTTCTCTGAATATACTTTTGATATATGATTTGATTTGATTTTGGAACCATGCACATGCTTAAGATAATTCTAAAACAAGTTAAGCTGATGTAAAATAAAAAAAGAAATTCTTAAAAAGAATCAAAACATATTTTAAATTGTAGGCACAACCACAGGCCTTCCAAAACAAGAGCAAAACGATTGATTCATTGAGGTGCACAGTGGATTATGTCCAACTCATCAGGGCTAGGACTTCTACAAGGCTCTAGACTACACCATATAGAGTGTGTTTTTCTGGTGTTAACAAGTGTGGATACTACTTTCATGAATCTGCATTGTTGTTAGGTGCAGTCGAGTCAGCTCCAACTCATGGTGGCCCTATGTACAACAAAACGAAATGCTGTCTGATCCTGCATCGTCCTCATAATCATTGTTATGCTTGAGCTCATTGTTGCAGCCACTGTGTCAATCCACCTCCTTCAGGATCTTACTCTTTTTCACTGATGCTCTACTTTACCAAGCACAATGTCCTTCTCCAGGAACTGGTCCCTCCTGATAACGTGTCCAAAGTATGTGAGGTGACGTTTCGCCATTCTTGCTTCTAAGGAGCATTCTAGGTGTACTTCTTCCAAGACAGCTTTGTTTGCTTTTTTTGGCAGTGCATGGTATATTCAACATTCTTTGTCAACACCATAGTCCAAAGGCATCAATTCTTCTTGAGTCTTCCTTATTCATTGTCCAGCTTTTGCATACATATAAGGCAATTGAAAACACTATGGCTTGGGCCAGGTGCAAGTCCTAGTCATCCCTATTCTGTTTATCAGAAATAAGGATGATATAGATGTGTTGGTAATTAATGTCCAAGTTCTCCTTCTAACTTAGGTATATGTGAAAGTCACAATTTTTCTCCCAGTAATCCACCTATGGAAACCCTGGTGATGTAGTGGTTAAGCGCTATGGCTGCTAACCAACAGGTCGACAGTTCAAATCCACCAGGTGCTCCTTGGAAACTCTATGGGGCAGTTCTACTCTGTCATATAGGGTCGCTATGAGTTGGAATTGACTTGATGACAATGGGTTTATTTATTTATTTATTTTTTGTTTAATCCACCTATAATTCATTCATCTTTCCCACACGTTAAAATCAATTTGTTAGACAATTCTATCTGCATTAGGATATCTGACATCTTTTTCTTCTCCAACTACCATCACCTCACCCCCAGAACTCACCATACACTTGTTATTTGTTAAAATTCCTGAAACTCACATATCTTTGACCATGTTCCTCCTATATTCTCTGAACATTCCAGTTCTAATAGCATTCTCATTTCACTATAAAGCCAAACCAAACCTGTTGCTGTCAAGTTGATTCCAACTCAGCAATCCCAAAGGACATAGTAGAATTGCCCCATAGGGTTTCCAAGGAGCAGTTGGTGGATTTGAACTGCCGACCTTTGGGTTAATAGCCAAGCTCTTAACTACTGCACCACCAGGGCTCCAGTTAGACTATTAAAAACAAACAAACAAAGCCATTGTAGTCGAGTTGGTTCCAAATCATAGTGACCTTACAGGACAGAGTAGAACTCCCATAGGGTTTACTTGCACTATAATGTCTTATAATTCCAGGAACATGAAAATCTGTGTTCTTAAATATTTTCACAATTTTTCTTTTACTTGGCATTCTCTTACACATTTACTTTGAGTCCTACGTATTTCTCAAGGTGTTATCTCACACAGTTTATATTAATTAGGGTAAGCTAAATGTTGGAACAAATATATCAAAAAAAGCATAATGACTCAAAAACAATAGAAGTTTATAGCTTGATCATATAACAAACACCAGGAGGGTAAACAAGTCAGTAGGGCAAGCACTTCAACACACAGTTCTTTAGCTATCCAGGCTTTTCAGGCTCTGAAATCTCATTAGACAGCACCCAAGCTTGCCCAAGAGGCTAGCCAGCTGAAAAGAGAAAAGAATGTCAAGTGTTGTGGCCTTTTTTTTATGGGTCATACCTGGAAGTGGTTTACATATCTTCCACTTGCATTCTATTGACTAGAACTCAGAAGAAGGACCATGCCAAACTACAAGGCAGGTTGGGAAATGTAGTCTGACTGTGTTCCAGGAAAGGAAAAGAACAGATTTAGGTGAGCAGAGAGTAGTCTCCACCACATCCTCCATGAAACCTTCACTCTGCTCCTTCTAAAGCCCAGGATCTTTCTACAAAACCATGTTCTGCCCGCAAGGATGATGAAGCAGTCTAGAATTTATACTCTATGACGAGCTGTGTAAGAAATTAGATCACTGTACCCAGAAGAGAAAATGAAGTTGAGCTGACTTCAACGAATTTAAGTAACATAATGTACAACAAAAAAGACTTGTTCTAAGTTGCAAAAAAAGGCTGAATTATTGTTCTTTTTGTTACAGATACAAAGAGGAAAATTTTGAAGCTCAGCCAAATGACATATAACAGAGATATCAGTCACTGAACCAAACTGTTCTATAGGTAATGAACTTCTCTTTATTGAAAGAAATGAAGCAAAATTTTGATAGTCATTTTGCTTCAGTGCTGAAAAATGCATTATTCATGAAATGATGACAGAAGGAAGGATAGACTACATGACATTTATATTCCTTATGTAGCAGAATAACATTTTGAAATAGTAACCAAGGTTTCTTTCTTTTCTTCAGAGAACCCATTGCCCTTTCCCAACTCTTACCACCATTCAGGCAGCAGTAGCAACTTTCTCTATGCACTGCACTCAGGAGGCATGCCGTTCACTTAAATTAATCCGGTTGAAATACTGAATATATTCTTTGGTACCATAGCACAGAGAATTCTTTTGAAAACCATGGTTTCAATAGTAAGAAACTAGAAAAGTTTCTTGAAATAAAAGGGCCTTGAAAGAAAAAGTTCTCTCTCTCTCTCTTTTTCTTTTCCTTATTTTTAACACTATTCTTCTAGTTGCTTGTGCCAAATCCCTTGGGGGAATCCTTGATTCCTGTCTATCTCTCATGCATGACATCCCATGAACTGATACTATCAACTCTCAAAATAAGTTAAAATACATTCTGGAATATGATATTCTTACCATCTCTCTGCTATCACCCTGGTCCACGCCATCATCATGTCTGGTCTGGATTACTGCAATAGCCTCCTAACTGGTCTTGCTGCTTCTACTTCTGCCCTGCTACAGTCTAATCACAACATAAAGTAAACTTGATCATGTCAGTCCATACTCAAACGCCTTCAATGGCCTCCCATATCTTTTAGAATAAAAGGCAAAGTTTTTACCATGACCTATGACTTATATATAAATCCTATTCTTCTCCCATTCATTCATTCCTCTCCAGCCACACCAGCCTCCTAGCAGCTCCATAAACATGACAGGAATGTTCCTGCATTGGGCTTGGAATCTGATATTCTTTTTGTTTGGAATATTCTTCCCCCTGATAGCTAATGGCTTAATCTATCATTGCATTGTTACCTTCTCTATCCTTCCAAATCCATCTGTCTTAGTTTCCTAATGCTACCATAATAGAAATACCACAAGTGAATGGCTTTAAAGAGCAGAAATCTATTTTCTGAATCCAAATTCAGGGCATCGGCAACTCTAGGAAAAGGTCTTATTGATAGGCATCAGCATTCTTTGGTTGCATCGGTCTTCCCCAGTATGTGTTTCCCACTGTATCTAACGTGCTCTTTTTGTAACTCAGAAGTGATTAGGTTTAGTACACACCCTACACTCATATGGTCTCAATAACATAACAAAGAAAACCCTATTCTCAAACTGGATTGCGTCCCCAGGTATCCAAACCAAATTCCACTGCCTTCGAGTCAATTCTGACTCATAGTGACTCATAGCAGAACTGCCCTATAGTGTTCCCAAGGAGCACCTGGTGGATTAGAACTGCTGATCTTTTTGGTTAGCTGCCATACCTCTTAACCACTTAGCCACCAGGGCTCCATCCACTGTATAGGGGTTAGGATACCAACACATATTTTGAGGGGATGCAATTCAATCCATAACACCATCCTATATAAAATGATAAACTTCCCTCTGAAACTCTCATCTCACTTTTTTTGCTCTTTTTCCTTTTAATACTTATCAATTTCAAACATATTTATCTTATTTTTAACTGTACATCCAAACTGAATGTAAGCTAGCAAGATGTTATGTATCAAGCAATATTGTTGAATGAATGAATAAAGGGAAACTTAATTTTTGTTTAGTTTATCACTATTCAATTTAGGCACAGTACCATGAATTTCTCATATCTATCGATCTATCATCTATCATCATCCATTTAGTTTATATCTGCCTACTCCACCAGAATATAAAATCCATGGGGCAGGGATATTGACTGTTTTGTTCATAGCTATGTTATCTCTACCTAGAACAATGCCTGACAAATAACATGCACTAAAAAATAATTGATGGATGATTAAATCAAAGACTGAATGTGATATTGAACTTCATTTCAAAATCTTGTGTTATGGAGATTGAGTCAAATCCATTAACTACTTGCTTCGTGGATTATAAGTATTCGAAAGAATTTAACAATTACTTTGGGAGATTTTTAAATATGCTCCTATGTATAACTTTTAGATTAATGCTAAATTAAACATTTCAAGTTTCTTCAAATATGAAGTAAGATGAAGATTTAGGGAATTAGCTCAAATGATTTTTTTCTTAAACTTCTATTACTGCCAAAATATCCAAGTCAACTTCCAAAGTAGTTTTCTTTTAAGTTTCAGATACTCTTCATGGTCTTCATATATGTGATTTTCAAAATTATATTTTTATTGTTTATTATCAAGCAATGTCTAATTGTAAAACATAGGAGTCAGAAATCTGGAGGGGGAGAGGATCATGGCAAAGACTAAAGAATATTGAGAATGTATGTTTAGTGGTGGTTGTTTATATTGTTCAAAACCATGTTTCCTAACGTTTGCCATGTGACTTTCAGTGCCTTCCAGTAGATGGAGTATATTTCCCACTCCATTATTGAGCTAGACCAGGTGAGACGTGCTTCGGCTAATCAAATGTTAGCAGATGTGACATCTGACACATCTAAGCAGAGTTTTAAATACGATTTTGTGGTTCCTTTTTTTTTTGGCTGTTAGGCCATGAGTACAATATGACCTAATTCAGGGTTGCTCCTTCAGCATAGATACTAAGCAGAGACACAGTCATCCTCAGCCAGTCCATAATTTACATGTCACATGAGTCACAAGGGGTCCTCGTGGCACAGTGGTTAAAGGGTTCAGCTGCTAACCAAAAGGTTGGCAGTTTAAACCCCTGGAAACACTATGGGGCAGTTCTACTCTGTCCTATAGGGTTGCTATGAGTCAGAATCAACTCGATGGCAATGGGTTTGTTTTTTTTTGGTTTATGAGTCAGAAAGAAGCCCTGCAGTGGTTAAGAACTTGGCTGCTAACCAAAAGGTTAGTGGTTCGAATCCACCACTGTACCACAGGAGAAAGATGTAGCAGTCTGCTTCCATAAAGATAATAAAGATTATCAGCCTGGGAAACCCTATGGGGTAGTTCTACTTTGTCCTATATGGTTTCTATGAGTCAGAATTGACTCGATGGCAATGAGTTTCTATGAGTCACAAATAAATTCTTGTATTTGTAACCTAGTGTTTTGGGGGTTTTTGTTTGTTGTATAGAATAACCCAGGAAAGGATAACTAATGTATTATGTTACCAAAAGACCGAGACCAACCTGAATAAGAATTGCAGCCTTCTCCCTCTGTTCTTGAGTATTCATGATACGTTCTGTTTTAAATTCCTTTAAAATAGTCTGGCTCTTGATGAAGGAATTTGGCTGGAATGTCAGGAGTCCTGTTGCAGCACTATGTAGCCTTGTAGAAAAATGAACCTGTTTGCGCACAATGTAACCACGCCAGTATGCCTGGATTATCATAGCTGCCGTACTACCAAGAGGAGAAAACAAAACATTTTTAGTATCCATAAATACATAGTTGTAGGTAAGAGATTCTTACAAGCTTTATTTAAAAACATGTACCAAATAAAGTATACTTAAAATTAAGATCACTTCTTTCATTTAACTATAGTCATAGAAATAGGAGTAGTATGGAAACCTTCAGACCTGAAGGAGAGAAATGGGCTAGTAGCTGGAAAGGGATATGGGTAGAATGGAGTTTTTTTTTTTAAGGGGTAAGATAGGACAGAGTATAATATTGAGGATGCAGATCCAGTAGACTGGGGAGAGGGGATGATGATGATGTAGAAGAGAGGGCAAAAATGTAGGAGCCAACCTTGAGCCAGCAAGAGAAGAGGCGATCTCCTTCCTGTATGGTGGAGAGAAAGGAAGGAGGCCCCCCTTCCCTGTAAACTGGCCTCTGGTCCTTCTAGCTTCATTTTCCTCCCTGTCCTTGAACAAATATTTAAATCACTCCCTAAATTCTAACATTACAAGCCCTGGTGGCATCAGTGGTTAAGTGCTGGACTAATAACTGAAAGACTGGCAACTCAAACCCACCCAGAGGCTCCTCAGAAGTAAGGCAATGTGCTTCCTAAAGGTCACAGCCTTGACAACCCTATGGAGCAGCTCCACTCTGCACACATGGAGCAGCCATGAGTCGGAATCAACTGCAACTAACAACATTTATCACTGCAGTGTGTTTTCTTTCCCACATCCCTCCAGGCTGCCCGGCAACATTAGCAAAATCTGAAGAACAAGGAACACTGTGAGTTCTTTTAATCATTTGATTCTTCCCAATTGAATATATTGTGCTTTTTCCCACAGAGATTATTGCAGGAGTATAATCAAGGTAGAAGCCCTGGTGGTGTGGTAGCTGCTAACCAAAAGGTTGGTGATTTGAACTCACCCACTGGCTCCATGGGAGACAGAGCTGGTGATCTGCTCCTGTAAAGGTTATAGCCTAGAAAACCCTATGAGCAAGTTCTACTCTGTCACATGGGGTCACTAGTAGTTGGAATTGACTAGACAGCACCTAACAACAACAACAATAATCAAGGTACAAAGTATAGTCAAGGTATAATTTATTCTGTCATAATTTCTCTTCAAGTTTCAGTTTGGTTTAAAAGCTGTGCAGAGAGTAAGTGATTATTCACTGGCATATTCCACTTCGGTAATTTTATAATTACCATGTCCATTAATTTTTTTTTCTTCATCCTGTTTGAGTTTAAGGCAAAGTGAAATTAAGTTCCCTAAATTCTTTCCAGACATGACCACCTATCTTTTTTTTTAAACTCATAATATAGCAACATATTTGGTGATATTAGAAAGAAATGATATAACAATTTTCTATTGTTAATTTGGTTCTTTATAGTTTTTACTATTATTATCATCATCATCATTGTCATCATCATCACCGTCATTTTACCTAAAGCCAGTTGAAGCCTTCAATCTATTTTCCTGTGAATAGCAGGTTGAAGTTAATCGCTAAAACTTCTGGTCTAAGATAAACTACTTGCACTCCTAATACTTGGGAAATATTCATGTTCCAACAAATCATTTCCTCCTCCTAGAGTAAACAGACCTTTGTAAACTTTACTATGGATTTAATTCATATTTGACCATTTAGTAATCATCCATTCATTCCTTCCTACATGTACTAAACAAAAATGGGTCAGGAAATTTTAAAGTACTATAATAGGGGCACTATCAGTCGGAATTGAGTAGATGGCAATGGTGTTTTTTTTTTTTAGATAATAGTGACTTTGGGTAATAAAAGAAACAATCAGGAACCACATTTGCAATGTGTAAATATTATAGAATGAAAGGCCTGTAAAAAATCACATCTACCTTGAAGACAGCATCTTATTTTTCTCTGCAGATACATACAAGTTTCACTGGCTGTAGTTGTGAGTTTATTCTAAAGCTGTCCAGTCATTGAACTCCTGTTCCCTATATCTCCAAAATTTCCAAAGGAAAATAATAAAGAAATGAAAAAAAAAAAAAGACAAAAGGTAGATAGGAATATTTTCCTGGGTGACCAACACACAGGCTGTTTTTCCTTAAAGAGGAAAGCGGGCAAAGAGCTGACTTCAGGGCCTCTTGAATTTAGGGTGCATTTTTTTTTTTTTTAATATCAACAAATCTAATATCACCTTTTTTAAGCAAAAATTCTAATGGTGAAATGTCCTAAGCATAAGAAAACCAAGGAAATTCCTATACAACAGAAAGTAAATCTTCCTGAAACTCTGAATGGCAGGGTTCAACAAGTGGATATTAATTTTATTTTGCATTTACATTTTAGGTTTTTGATTTAGTTACATTTTTAGTTCTTCATCCTTACTTATTATCACCATTTGGGTATTTTATTTATTATGGACTGAGAAGTTCTAAATGCTATTTTATATGAAATTTTGATAGGCAATGTCTTGAGTGATTGGAGCACAGGCAATGAATGAAATAAATTGATAAAATATAAATCACCAAATGTTAAAACCACTTTCAATAAAATGTTAAAAAATTTCACATTATAAAATACTTGTTAGTTTCAGCATATCACACTATTCAACATAGCTCCCAGAAAAGAAATCAGTTTACCACTGCCAATTCCTGGAAGAAAAAACACTGGGAAAAACACTATTGGCTACTGTGAGATTCTGAGCCCTGACTATTCTTTACCAGCCACTGTAGGAAAAGCTGAATCTGACCTTTTTTTTTTTTCTTTCTTTTATTAGCTTGACACTAAGACAAAAGTAAAAAAGAATGAAGAAACGTTGACAGGCTAAAGTAAAAACCAAATTTATTGGTTCAATTAAACAATTAAAAGTATTTAGCTTTCTGGAGCCCTGGTGGTGCAGTGGTTAAGAGCTTGGCTGGTAACCAAAACACTGGCAGTCTGAATCCCCCAGCCACTCCTTGGAAGCAGTATGGGGCAGTTCTACTCTGTTCTACAGGGTCGCTATGAGTCGGAATCGACTCCACAGCAATGGGTTTTTGGTTTTTTGTTAGCTTTCTACATGTGTTTAATAGTTGGAAGGGGCTTATTGTGCTACTTACAGAGTTATTATGCCAGAGAAAATCACAGCGTATGCATTCACAAACTTACACAGATGATTATTAAATATTTACTCAGTCAATAATCAAATAGCACATGCAAATGTATACTTTAATAATGAAAAAAAATTTTTTTAATAATGAAATCACCTGATTATTCAGAAAGCTTTTATTATTTTAGAATAAAGTGTTTTATTTTTTAACTTATTTTAATCATTTAGACATTAAAGATCAGAAACAAATAATTTCATGTTTCCTTATTTTAAATTAAATAATACTAATAATATATCACAGGACAAAGATGTGGCAGTCTGCTTCTGTAAAGATTTACAGCCTTGGAAACTCTATGAGGCAATTCTACTCTGTCTTATGCAGTCCCTATAAGTCGGAATCCACTCAAGGGCAGTAGGTTTGGATTTAGTAATAAATCTAAAACTGTCAAAATTTAACAAACTTAATCTGTACTGTCATTAATAATTTGTGTACATTATAAAAAATATATGAAGCATAAGAAACCAAACCCACTGCCTTCCAGTCAATTTCAACTCATGGCGACCCAGGACAGAGTAGAACTGCCCCATAGGGTTTCCAAGGCTGTAAATCTTTATGAAGCAGACTGGGGCACCTTTGTCCCGCCGAGTGGCTGGTGGGTTCAAATTGCCAACCTTTTGGTTAGTAGCCGGCTGCTTTAACCACTGTACCACCAGGACTCCCTTATGAAACATAATACTGATTTAAATTTTTACCAAGTTATTATTTGTCACCATTGACTAAGATCACCCATAAAAAATAGTAAACATACAACTATAAGAGAAAAATAACTTAAAAGTCTTACATTTTTTCATTCTGTTGAATATTTTGGCAATTCCTCGGCCAAGAAGTTGTCATTACTGTTTCTGTGAATGGAATTCTTGTAGTGGCAATGTTACTTGTCTGAGTGTCTTCTCTTTTCTGGTCTACTATTTTTTCTTGATTCCTTCCTTCCATACTGTTACATATGGAGGAATTCATTAACGGGAAGTAACTGGAACCAGAGTTGATCCATTTCTTGGAACTATCTGGTGAGTCTGCTTTATGTTCATTTGCACAAGAGTTGAGGACCTTATTTTGCAGTAGGTTGTCAGTTTGTGTGGGGGCCAAATGATTTTGCTGGGGTCCTGATTCCTCTCTCTCCATGATACTTACATCCAGATTTTCATGGGCATATCGGTATTCATTACTAAGTGTCATCAATTTCTTAAAATAATGGCAGAGGTTTTCTGCACCATCCAAGGAGAATATATTCCTAAACAAAAAAGTAAGGGCATTTAATAACATGAATTACATCAGTAAATATTAAAATGTGTATAAGTTTTGAAAATTTCACTGTGTGGCCTGAAATGAACATTACACTTTACTACGACAGTCATTATAAACTTAGTTTTGGTTGTTTATTTAAAAATTGATTTCTTTTCTAACAAAATTTGAAAATATTTGTTTAGGTAATTTAGATTTGTCAGTCCAGACAGAATGCCTGGAATTTTTAGGATCATTTGTATTCTATAAATACAAATTTATTTGTATTCTTAAATACAAATTTAAGATCTAACTTAGTATTTAAGTTAGATCTTAAATTTGTATTTTCGGCACAAATGAATGTGAAAAAGCTATGCTTTTACTACCATAAACATGAGAAATCATGGCTGCCTAAATCTGGAGAAGTTATTTATGAAATAAAATTAAAAGTACTTTCTATGTTGACTCTTGCCATGCAAAATATTTATACTGGACTTTTAAACAAAGAACCTATATTATGGGAAAGTTTTTATTCTCATTTTTCTCTGGAAAAAGAATCCATTGGAGAGAGAATTCAAATACTTTAAGACATAAATGGTTGTGATTCTCTTGAACAATTGTTGGATTTCTATCTTAGGAGGTTATGACTTACATAATTAATCAAACTTTCATGTTTGTCAAATTTTAGGCTCTCAAAAACAAATATAAAGAACTTTGCACTTGTATGAGCCTTATTCATGGTTACATTTTATTTATTATCTTGTCTTTTTTTTTTAAATATTTACTTACTCTAAATTTACATTTTCTTCCTGTATTTGATATACAGCCACAAGTTTTTGTTTTTTTTTTCACAAGCTGCCTTAAATTATTTCTGAAACTAAGCAGGATATAAGTAAATATAACAAAAATACAGTCACAACAACAAAAAACTGATAATTATCTCCTAAAATGTAGAGATAATTAGATATTTCCTATGTTCACAAAAGTAATTACTAGACATCAGCATAGATTCCTCCAACATTTTTGACATTTTGTATTTCATCCATTTCGGGGCAAATAATGCAGAAAAGGTTCAATTCAATATTGGGATATCAAATATGTTTAAGGTTAGGTGTTGAATTAACCACCATTTATGCATTAAACATATAAAATACATTCTACTCTCCATTTTCAACTCTAAAATGAAACTTAAGTTGCAATCACGGTAAACAGTACAAAGGGATTGAAAAACCTAAATTTCATGATGAGGGATGTCGAGAGTTACCTTGATACACAAAATTGTACATCACCCCACAAACACAAGGAGATACCAGCTTAGATTTGCTCAAAAAATAAATATCAAACCTTTGTATCTGTTAAACGCAATCATTATTCATGAGTCGAAATTCTTTTCAAAGTTGTGAGACTTATTTTAAATTTGAATAAAGTATATAAAAAAACACTTAAATATGAAAACCAACTCTTATATAAGCTTAAACCCCAAACCAAACCCAGTGGCATCGAGTCGATTCCAACTCATAGCGACCCTATAGGACAGAGTAGAACTCCCCCATAGAGTTTCCAAGGAGCACCTGGCAGATTCAAACTGCTGACCCTTTGGTTAGCAGCATGTATAAAACTATAAATAGTATACATAAACAAAAATGTAATGATCACATTTAGACATTTTGGAAGCATACATTGATGTTCCAGTTACAATGGAGAGTCATCACATGTAAAACAGGAAGTCATTTTTCTTTATTCGTGTTTTTTGGAGCTATGCAAATTAAAAAATGTGGTTCAAGACAACTGTAATTCGTTCACAGTAATGTGTGTAGAATTTGGGATTTGGGAGTGGAAGTCTTCCTTTCTTGATATTTGATTAGGACTCTCCTCTCAGCTTCTGTCCTCTGAGTATATGCACATGTTGACTGCTCTTCTGCACTGTGCTCTAATAAATACTTTACTTATTAATGCATTTTAAGACTTGCCTTGCTGCATTGTAACTATTTAAAATTTGTCTGATTCCTTCATATGTTAATCTTTGAAACCTTTGAGGGTACAGTCTACCAACTAACAAACAGTCTTATCTGCAATAATTGTTGAGTAAATTTATGAGTGATTAAGTGAATGGCTGACTTGTCTTGAAGCTATAGTCATGCTTTCATTTATTTTACTTAATATTTTAATATTTAAGTTAGATCTTAAATTATATTCAAAATACATATGAATATTTAAATAACCCAGAATTTTTTATAAAACACACTTCCAATACAAAAAGTATAATTATGTTAATCAGAATACTTTTAATCATATACATTAATTACATTATTTCTTTTAATTACAACAAATGCGAGTACAATCCTACCCTTTTCCAGTAATATAGTTTTCAATCAGTAAGTTGAATTCTCGAATCTGTGACCGACAAAGTGCCAGGAAGCATCCCAATTCTAGCTGATACTGTTCTTCAGTGTGGCTTTCTGCATAAGAATTAAGTATTTCACCATTGAGGATTCTTAGAGTAGGTAACATTTTGAGTAGAGAATGCCTATTGAAGATAGGAAAAAATAAATTAAAAGCTTGGAAAGGAGAGTTTATATCTAAAATAACCATAAGCCTATCACTTAAAAGCATAGAGCATGTCTCTCAGAAAATGTTACTGGTTTTATAAAGAAAAAGATACTCTCAAATTTATTAAAAATTTTACAGTATCATGTCATGTACAAAGTAAGTTTTAGAGTTCTTGACATACACTTAACCTTTTCTTCTAAAACAAAAATGGGAGAGTCAAACAGGAAGTCAGGCTGGAATCGGGATTAGATAAAAGACTAAATTATGATAAGAATAATAATATCAGACATTCTTTTAAAACTAATTAAAATAATCTTACTCAAAGCTACTGCCCATATCACAAAGAGAGGTGAATTCTGATCATTTCTCTAAGTAAAATACAACCAGGGTTGGGCAAAAACAGGTGGAGTAGGTGATTGCCCTGTTTCTTGTAATTTGGAGAAACTAAAGTTATGATATTTCTCCCTGAATCTTGGTAAGGATCAGTAAAACGTCTAGGAGTGAGCAAGAGTTTGTATCAATGTAAAAGGCTTTGGAAAACCAGGTCAGACAGCAAGACCTTTCATCATCCCCAGCCGTTTAGAGTACTGGTTTACCCAAATCCCCTTTCACAATGAGTGAGCCTCTTGTCAGAAGGCTGCTGATAGCCAAAGGAGCAAGTGGGCTTCCTGACTGAGTAAAACCCCTTAGTTCAAAACTGACTGCTCCTAAACACTAAATAAGGAATGACAAGATAAGATTATTAAAATGCAAAGGTTTAAGAAGGATAACTCCAGGCAGAGTCCTAAAATTATTAATTCTGTGTTGACTCTATTGTCAGGACTAACTTATCCATTTATAGCAACACAGTTGTAAAATACAGTTTTTATATGTTTCTATTATAATGGAGGGGGCCCACAAAGGCAAAAATCCCTAGAGCCCACCAAGGTCATACTGCAGCCTTGTGTATAGTTAGGGTCTTAATAGTAGATAAAAACTAATCACAAGAGAGGGATAGATATAGCTCCCTCCGTCAAAGCAAAAAAGAACACTAGTTTTTCATTTACTGGGGACACAGATAGTTAGCTTTCAAAAAAACAAAACACTTTTTTTCCTTACAGATATTTAAATAAGGAAAGAGAGAAAGCAATTAGATTTGGTTCTTCAAGGTAATCGTCATTTGCTTTTTGTTTGTTTTTACAATGTTAAAAAGCAGATAAAAAGCTTAAGGATTTGCTAAGAAAGAATTTGGCTTAGTTAAGAAAGTTTACATCCATATATTTTCAACTTTTCTAGTAGGTTTGAAGCTACCAGCATTTACTAAATCATAAACTACCAAGTTTACAACAAAGGATTAAAATAAATTACATATATTTTATTTTGGTTTGGATTCATTTTAAGGTACGGTTCAAAAGCAGAATATTATAGACATTTAATAGCTATTTATCACAGTTTTAATCACAGAGGTACAATATTAAATAGAATATGAAATATTTAACTCAGGCTCTTATCAAAGCAACTAAAGGTTACCCTCTGAATTTGAAGTTGGGAATAATCAAAATATAATGGAGATATGAATTATCTGCACAAAGATTCTACCCTACCAGATTACTTATTACATTACTAGCAAAGATTCTCTGTATTCTAAATGTCCATCAAAGTACCCAGTCATGCTTTCTTTAAGATATAAATGCAATGTCAACATAGCTTATTTAGTTACAAAAGTAAAACGTCAGGTACAAAATAATGATGCTTTGGAGATGTGACAATAAAGGGTATCAAAAGTTAAAAATGTATCAGTGTCCATCCAGTTTAAAAGAGATGTTCTGATTCTATAATTAGTCCTGTTTCTTTAGATTAAATTTCCTAAATTATAGAAGAAGAAACATAAAGCTTCAATAACTTGATAGAAATAGCTCTTGAGAACAACCAACAGTTTATTCTAATTTTTGGTACCAATCAAATTTTTGTCTGATACCTCCGTCTCCAAAGTGGACCTGACTATGGAAGGGAATGAGGCCTGCTGATGACAGGCTCTAGTCTTTACACTATGTATATCTTCCAAGGAAAGTTAATAAAGCAGATTCTCTTTTTAGAAATAGGTTATCTTAGAGTTAGAGAAAGTTGATTCTTCCTCCTAGAGCATAATCATCTCTGGCTAAATAAATAACGGGATGCTGTTGGACCCACAAAACTTTTCACCAGGATCAAGCATCCCTGGGGGTAGTGCGGATGCAGTAAAACTTATGAGACACTCTTGAATATCCATCTTTCAGGTCCCATTTGGCTGAGAGAGGAGGAAGCAACAAAAGAAGGCAATACTCATGCTGCTATCTTGACAGCCACGGCCTTAACATATTCTTTATCTTAGTCACTCTCAAAATTTCTGATATGGGAATTCAAGGCCAGATTCCTGCACGTGCCTTCAATCCTGTAGGTCAGTGTTTATCCTTGAACTATAGTATCAGCAGTTCCTGGGATGCTTTTTAAAATGCAGCCTTTGGTTCCCCCAAAGACAGCTGCTGATAGGTTCCGGGAATTTTTTATGCACCCTAAAGAATTGGAAACACTGTTTTGAGAAGAAAGTAGACTGCAGCTTGTTATGCTAAAATGAGAGACGCTGGAGCATAAATTTGAACTTAAAAAAAACAACTCTGAAATGCTAATCACTTGCAGATTGTCTTAAACTTTCAGGAAAAAAGTAATTGCAAATTTGTAGCACATCCTACATCTCAAAGATATTAGGAGAATTTGCCAAAAGAAGGGAAGTTGTGGACCTGGGTGTCCTATAGGGTCGCTATGAGCCGGAATCACTCGACGGCACTGGGTTGGGTGGTTCAGTGGCTAAAGCACGCAGCTGCTAACCGAAAGGTTAGCAGTTTGAACCCACCAGCTGCTCTGTGGGAAAAAGATGTGGTAGTCTGCTTCTGTAAAGATTTACAGCCTTGGAAACTCTATGGGGCAATTCTATTCTGGTCCATAAGGTCGCTATGTGCTAGAATTGACTCAAGGGCAGTGAGTTTTTTGGGGCAACTATATCACATTGATTTCTCCTTTGATTAACACTGCCACTGGTTTTACATAAATGGTACAAAAGTTTCTTAGAAGGAGAAACAGAAGAGAAAACAGTATTCCTGGATCATTGGATTTAGAGAATATATATCAGATATATAGAGAAACTAGCCTTCTATTCAGAAATAACTGAAGAAAAAATGAGTAAAATTTTTAACCAAATAAACTAATATAATCCTACCACTGCTGTTGAGTTTATTCCAACTCATAATGACCCTATAATAACGTTATATAATCCTAAAACAAAAAATATAAGAATTTGCTTTCTTGGATTAATGGACAAAATGATTGTATTTTATCATCGAATACTGTGTTTTGGACATGGTTTATTGATATAGGTGATACTATCAAATGCAGTATTTTAGCTGTTGGAAATAATTCTAGAGAATAATGGCTTGAATTTTTACATTTGGTGTTACACTTATCACCTTATATGAAAAAAATTCCCAGTTTATTTTAGTCGCAATGTTTTTCGACTTCTCTTGGATGTCAAAAATTTAGTTTGCTCAGGTCTCGGAAACCCTGGTGGCATAGTGATTAAGTGCTACAGCTGGTAACCAAAGGGTTGGCAGTTCGAATCCTCCATGCTCTCCTTGGAAACTCTATGGGGCAGTTCTACTCTGTCCTATAGGGTCGCTATGAGGCGGAATCAACTCAATGGCACTGGGTTTTTTTTTTAGGTCTTGAGGACTGTGACAATATCTTGAAATTTGGGATTTATATATAATTAATATCCAGATTGGAGTTAGTGTTTTATTTTAAACATTTTCTTCTTTAAAATTTTTGTTAAGGAACATCTATAAGACTTGCATAATAATACAGCAGTGCATGGATTGGCCTTAAGTTCAAAATGCAGACTTATAGAGTATATGATGAATATACTAGAAAGAGCTGT
Source organism: Loxodonta africana (assembly GCF_030014295.1). Classification (NCBI taxonomy): domain Eukaryota; kingdom Metazoa; phylum Chordata; class Mammalia; order Proboscidea; family Elephantidae; genus Loxodonta; species Loxodonta africana. The sequence continues at coordinate 48,997,838 of NC_087345.1, forward strand.
AACAGGTTGATTAATATTGGAAATGAAGTATATTAATACTGTGAGATATCAACATTAGTTTTTCCAGCTGGGCTCCTCCTACACAAGAACTGAATCAATATTTCATTTAACAAAAACTTCCTAGTGAATATTCTGTCACTTAAGAAGCCCAATTAATCATCAGTGCAACGAAACACATTCCCAAAGGAGATTTCAAACTGAGTCTTTGGATTAAGTTTTAAAAAGGGATTTTTTAGTCCATCAGTTTTGTCTGTGTTATCACTGGCTGGACATGAAAGTAAGAAGCCAAATGGGAAAATCTATAACTAATCCCTTTGTTGGCATCATGGGGTTATGCAAAGTTCATTGGACACACTGCTTAAAGTTTGAGTTGATGCTGTCTTTAACAAATCCATATTTTAGAGATCTCTAGATTTTAAACCCTTAGATGATAAATGAATCTCTTCTTAAAATTATGAAACCTGTATTTGGCCAATTGATCTAAGTGAAATTTGATAGGTAAAATTTTCAAGTTGGTATTATTCTAGTTCACAAAAGTTCATTTAGACATTGAAATTACGATAGCCAAATAACTGTACATATATATAAGTACTACCTATTTTTTTATTATCAAATATTTCTGATTAATTTTTTTATTTCTAAAGTATGTACACTTTTTAAATGCAGTAAAATGTAAATTCTTACCTTTGTGTACTTATAAGGGCTCTACGTCAAAATATTTTACCACAAGCATATTTTATTCACTAGAACAAGTGTTTATGCTCCATACAATCAAAATAATAATAAATAAATAAATTTTAAGATCATTTGGGACATTATGCTTATATCATGTTGTTACAACTGGCCAATGTGGCAGCAGTTCAGATCGAAGCTGGGGGTACACCAGGACAGCAATTGAATTCTTTTCTTACATGTCAAGACACCTAATAAATAAACCATGGCCTCTGAGGAGACTGATCTATAATTAGCTCAACACATATTTTATTTGTCATCATAAATTTGGCCTATATAGTTGCTTGCAAAAATAAAGATAATATGTTTAAAAACAATTGTCAGGTATTTTCATTATAAATATCACCTGGCAAGCTATGCTTTTTATACCTAATTACACATTTTGTATAGAAATTCTCATGCTAAGATCTGGCTCCTACAAATAAGGGCCCCAAACTTGGGAATTAACACTTTAAATCTAAATGCAGGAGAAGCACAGCACCAGAACTTGAGCTAATGCAGCTGGATAGGAACCTTGGCTGCTTTGTATTCAATGGAAGGAGTGCTTCATTACAGTTGGTGAGAGGTTTAGAAATACATTTAGGTGACCTTTTCACACACACAAAAATTCTATAAATAGTTGAAGTTTCTGTCTCCTTTATGATTTGACATGAACTAATAGTAGATATTTCCTATAGTGATTTCTTCTAGAAGACCAGTTTCTTAGGAAAGTTGGAGAATCTGACACACTATGGTTCCTTAAAAGTCAAAGTATTACAGGTTTGGAACTCCTGATATTGATAATTAATGTGAATCGGTAATAGTACTAAGTGTCGATTTACACAGGATAGCATTTTTAATCATTAAGGTGAAATTAAATAAATTCAGTAGCAATTCAATGTTGTCTTTTTTTCACTGTCTGATGAAATTGATAAGGCTTGCTGATTTGATTTGAACTTTGAGGATCCTTAGGTTGAAGTCGATTCTCCTACCTGGATTTTCTTAAGTATTTGCTTTCCCTATAGCAAGCTTGTTGCCAGACTCTTTTCTAAACTAAACCATCAGCCCTGTCCATTCTTGCCTTGCTGTGTCTTGATGTATCCATGATCTGACATGTCACAAATGTCAAATGTGCCATAAGTCATGTTAAGCTATCTCACAAATGTGCACTGCTGGGCATAAAAAAGACAAGAATATATGTCACAGTCATCAACAATACTAGAAAAGTCCAAACTGGATATATGAAAATTATTTCACTATTCTGGGATGTAATTCACCTGGGCCTGAATATATGAGTAATGATTTGAGCAAGTCTGAGACAAAATTATCTGAGGCCAGGGATAAAAAATAGTAGAAAGCAACAGGCAGAAAAATTTCAGAGCCCTTATAGGACTAAGAATAGTTCCTACCAACCAGAGATGAAAGGGCACGTAATAAAGGAGGCACTGGGGAGAACATCCAGAGAGTCGCCACCATCTTAAACAAAAAAAAAAACCAAACCCAGTGCCGCCGAGTTGATTTCAACTCATAGCAACCCTATAGGACAGAGTAGCACTGCCCCATAGAGTTTTCAAGGAGCGCCTGGTGGATTCAAACTGCCGACCTTTTGGTTAGCAGCTGTAGCATTTAACCACTATGCCACCAGGGTTTCCACTGCCATCTTAGTGGTGGGGCTAAATTAGTATAAGTCTAAAGGTTTCTCTGGTATATTCCTAACTGAGCTAAAATGCTTAAAAGCCTTGAAAGGATCCAACTAATTCCAAGTAACTTAGCTGCCTCATGCCAGAAGAAATGGAATTCAACCAATGAAGCAATCACAATGTATAATCCAAAACGTCCAGAGTACAATCAAAATTGACCAGGCATGCAAAGAAGCAGGGAGATAAGAACTAGAACCAGGAGAAAATGATAATCAACAGAAATAGACACGTAAATTATAGAAACGTTAGACAAGGATGTTAAAACAGCCAGGAAAAATGTTCTCAATATGTTCAAGTAGTTTCAGGAAAACAAATTACAGATAAAAAAATAGAATATCTGAAATTAAAAAAAAAAAATACTCCAGGTGAGATTAATAGCAGAGAAGGTAATTATGAAAGAGTAACAGAGAGCCTGAAGACATAGCTAAAGAAACTATTCAGAGTAAAGGACAGATTTTTTAAAAAGGTGATAGACGAAAGAACAGAACAGCAGCAACTAGTGGGACAGTATCTCGGGGTCTAATGCTGATATAATTGGAGTCCTGGAAGGAGAAAATAGGTAGGGAAGAATCAGGAAAAAAAATTTGAAAAAACACAAAGGTCAAATTTTTAAACCTTATGAAAATTCTAAATCCACATATCTAAGAGGTTCAATAAATCTTAAGCATAGTAAACCTAAAGAAAACTAAAACCAAGGACATCATAATCGAATTGCTGAAAAGTAGTGATTAAGAGGAAAATGTCAAAAGGTATCTAGAGACAAAAACAAAAACAAAGAATTCAAGTTGACTTCTTGTCAGAAACTATGAAATTTGTAAGACAGTGGAAAATATTTCTAAAGTGCTGAGACAGAGGACTGACTGCAAAGGGGCACGAGGAGACTTATTGGGGTAATACAAATTTGCAGTATTTTGTGGTGGTTTTTGCACAACTGCTATTTTGTCAAAATTTGTTATATTGTGTGCAACTGATGAAGTTTAAAAGGCTGATTATAAAAACAAACGCTGGCCAAATTGGAAGAAACAGTGTTTGCATAATATGACAGATAAAAAAAAAATTTTTTTTTTTTTTTAGAAACCTTTTTTTTCCCCCTAAGAAGAAAATCAATTTAAAAATTACTGACTCTTTTTCTTGGTTTATATCTAGATACTACATTATTCCAAAGAGAGGTATGAATTCACATACACTTATAATACATTCTTTTTAATAGACACTAACTTTCTCTTTTAATAAAACAAAACAAAAACATTATTGCCAGAAAGGAAATTTTTATTTCAGCTGACATATAAAAAGTAATTCTCAACCAATACTTTTTTTGTTCTGTAAATGCAATACTTAAATTCATATCACCTTTAATATGTCATACAGTCAATGATTTGTCATATATAGTCTTATAGTCAATGGTTTGGGTCACAATTATAGTTTCAAATTTGCTTTAGTTTATACATGTGTAAGAAAATTACTTTAGACTGCAGTTTTTTAAAAAATATTTTTAAAAAGCTTTAAATAAAATACAGCAATTAGATTTCCTAACTAATTAGTGTATGTAGAGTCATTTTCATCAAATAGCGTTTTCTGCAACTACAATAAAGGATGTACACAGGGTGCAATAATGCTTCTTTACCTCCAATTTATTTCTTGAAGAAGTGGGTTTCCAATGAGAGACAATTCACGGAGAGAAAAGCAAGCATCAAACCACCTAATGATGCTTGTAAGATCTAAAAAAAAAAAAAAAATGAAAATCATTATGGAATGTATCACAAATAAATTTTTAAAAAATTATAAATCAATGATTATTTTATTATTAGCTATTAAAGAAAATCAATATGAATATTTTTCTGCAGAATACTATGTTTTTTTTCAAAGGAGACTGTATTGAGTTAATGAGGAGAACTGGTGGCACGGTGGTTAAAGCGCTCAGCTACTAACCAAAAGGTTCAAACCTACCAGCCACTACATGGGAGAAAGATGTGGCATTCTGCTTCTGTAAAGATTTACAGCCTTGGGAACACTATGCAGCAATTCTACTCCGTCCTATAGGATTGCTATGAGTTGGAATTAAATGGCAGCAGTGAATTTGGTTTTTGGTGGGTACTGAGTTAAAAACATACTCTCTAGTCAGAACACCTGTTTCTACAATTTAGTAGCTATGTGAACTTATGCATATCATATAACTGCTTTAAAATTGTTTTATAACTACCCCACTGAGTCAAGATAAGTTGAGGTAATGTAAGTAAAGGGCTTAGAATAGTTCTTGGAAGACTGTAAGCATGAAATCTGAAGAAGTGTAATCTAAAGTAAAAGGAAAAACAGTAAAATTGAACATATACCAAAGTAGAATTACATGCAACTATTGTCTTATCAAGGAGCCCTGGTGGTGTAACGGTTAATCCCTCAGCTGCTAACTGGATGGCTGGTGGTTTGAACCTACCCAGCAGCTCCATGAGAGAAAGACCCAGCTATCTACCCCTATAAAGATTAAAGCAAACCAAAAACTAAACCTGTTGCTGTTTAGTCAGTTCTGACTCATAGCGACCCTATAGGCAGAGTTGAATTGCTCCATAGGATTTTCAAGGCTGTAAATATTTACAGAGGCAGACTGCCACATATTTCTCCTGTGGAAAGGCTAGTGGGTTTGAACGGCTGAACTTTTTGTTAGCAGCCAAGCACTTAACCACTGTGCCAAAAGATTACAGCTAGAAAACCATATGAGGCAGTTCTACTCTGTAACATGGGGTTGCTATGAGTTGAAATAGACTCGACAGCACTTAACAGCATTATCTTTTCAAAAATTAAAAAAAAAAAAAAAAACAGTAGGTAAACCTATGGTTCACGACAGAGTAGTTTTTACTAGAAATGCTCACACAGAAAACCTCCATAAAACTGGACAATATATATGATGCACCTGTTTCAAGCAATGAATATCAGGAAATGCAGGCCTTGCTCTGAGAGAAGGGAAGCACAAAGTGATTCATGCAAAACATATAAAGAACTACTACAGATCAATAAGAAAAAATAATCGATTTCTAAAACAGAGAATTTTTAAGTATATACTACAAAAGGATACTACAAAAACAGGTACTACAAAAGGAAATACACAAATCGCCAATAAGCGTATGTAAAGATGGTCAACATCATTATTTATTAGTGAAATGCAAATTAAAACCACAGTAAGATATCACCTAGAACAGAGCAAGGAGAACTCTGAAACATTGTTGCTGGCAGTGAAAAAACATTACAACTATGTTGGAAAACAGTTTGTCAATTTCTTATGAAATTAAACTTACACCTATTCTCTTTTATCCAGCAATTATCTTCTTACATACTCACTCAAGACAGAAAAAAAAAAAAATGCTCACAAAAAGGTTAGTACAAAATTTTCCATAGGAACATCATATTTATAGTAGCCCCAAACTACAAACAACCAAAATATGCATGAACAGGAGAGTAGCAAACAAATTGTGGTATACTTATACAATGGATTACTTTTCAGCAATAAAAAAGGAAGGACCTATTAATGTAAATAACATGCAGGAATCTCACACGAATGCTGAGCAAAGAAAGCTATAGGCAAAAGAGCTATGGCTAAAAAAAAAAAAAAATTTTTTTTTTTTTTATGTCTAGATATCGTTAACATAAAAAATGTGATCTATGGTGACAAATTCAAAATTGTGGTTGACTCTATGAGGAGACTAACAGGGAAGGGGGTGGGGGACTTTTGGGGGGGGATAAAAATACGTTTAGTGAACCAAATCAATTCATTTATTATTTAATTTAATAAAGAAACTTTTAATAGGCATCTATAGCTGTTAGGAGTCAATAAGCTTGAAGAGTTTGTTTACTCATCTTCATCGGGCTATTTATTTAATACATAAAAGATATATGGATTTTATATAAAAATATAATTGCCCAGGCCTACCAGAAAGATATGGAAGTAAATAATTTTAAAAGTGGAAAAAACTTTCGAATTATTTCAGCATACCTATCATACAGATTTATTATTTGTAAATGTCATTTACTCATCTATGAATTTAAAATAAATCTTTACCATATTTGGAACAAAAATTCAAAAGTCTATTATTTTTTTAAAAGATATTGTTCTAAACTTACCAGAAAGACAATTGTTGCTGACATCCAGTTTTTCCAAAGAAATAAAATGAGAAAGTGGTATAATTTCTGTTAAACTTAAAACAAAAACATAAAAGGCATAAAACAATTAACATGTAATGTCTTCAATATTATCAGTGTACCGATACAATATTATTAATAGTACTTACTGAAAATGCAGTAACTATATGAATCTGTAATATTTATTCTATAGTAGAAAATGCCTATTCATTTTTAAGGAGTAATTATCACAGAATGGCGAGTTTCAATAATAAATGTCATAAGTGTATATTTGTTATTTAAATAAAGTAAGCATTCATTTTTGTCATTGTTTTGTTTTTTGAAAGGCCAAATTTACAGAGAAACTATTATTTCTATATTTTCTTCCTGGCTCAATTACATAGTCTAATCCTTTAAGGTAAAACACACACACACACCACACACAATTCACTTATTTTAACTTTTTGACAGTACAACTGATTAGAGACTTTAGTTTCTTTCTTAATTAAAAACTGTTTTGTTTACTATATTGAAAGCATTTTAAGTGCTGGAAGTATTCAAAGTTACACTGGAGGCATTTCTAAATTCGAAATATGTTCAATATATAAACAATGACTCCAAAGAACCTAATCACAGAAAATGTTTTACACGATAAAAGACTTAAATTTTGTATAAGTATACTGATATTTAAAAATTGGTGTCCTTATTCTACTATGCACATATTTAAATAATAATAATAATGAAATTTCCTCCACTTTCAAGAGTTTCTATCATTTCCTAAGTTATAAGTTATCATTAGGAACCCACATGCAAGAAAAAAAAGCATAAGCAGTATTCAAAATATTCACATCATTGGAAATGAAGTACAAAATTGTTTTAGTTTTATTTGCATTTCCAACTTCTGTGACAAGTCTATTTAGAAATTAAAACTAAGCCAGGTGATATAAATCTTTAAATGAGACAAAAATTCCTTTGCATAAAAAATATTCCTACCACAATTACAAAAGTCTCCTGAATTAATATTCTCTGTAAATATTAGAACCCCATCTGTTCAAAATAGAGGCTAAAGCAGTATCTTTGGTATAAAAAGAGAAGTAATCATTTATCTCCACTTCTTTCCCTTTCCTGCTTTTTATACTGTCTCCCCGGCTCTCATGGCAGAATTTCTACCAACTCCCTGCAATCAAAAGAAAAAAAAAAACTACTATTATTCTAAAGTCAGAACCCTACAGCCTACACAGGAACATTATGACTGGAGACCTCATAGGGTATGGCACAAAACTAGCCCTTGTATGGGCCTTGACTTGTCTCTCGTTCTGTCCTGTTCTACATTAGCAGACAGACAGAAGATACCACTAAAAAAAAAAAAAGACTAAATAATAAGGCTGGAAGAAGATCCCTCTAAATGTAACCAATCCTAAGTACAACATTACTATCATATGAAACCTATATAATGCTATTTCTTAAAAACTGTTTCCGGGGGGAAAAAATCTAATATGAGAAAAAGCAATAAAATGCTGGTCATTCATTTGTAGTTCATAATTTTTATATACACTGCTTAATAGTAAAATTTGCCTAAATGCCCCCTGGGCCCTCAAAAAGAAGAAAAAAGAAAAGAATGAATGATAACAACAACAAAATAAACTTTAAAACTTGATCAATATGCAATTAACGGACTAAAGTCCTAATTTCATGACATTTGTAATTTAGGCACATTTTGGATTATTATAAGTAATAAAGTTAACTTCTTCAAGTAAAAATATAATGCTAATAAATGTGGTTGGAGAAAATTCTTATTTCTGTTGTATCTTTAGTATCTTTCTAATACCAAATGTTTGCCATTCCACTAAAAGAATTTTCAAAGGATAACAATATATTATAGCCTTCAAAATAGTTTCTCTCTTCTTCAGACTATCTCGTGTTTTTAAACCAATAAATTAGATGGTGATATGTAGGTTACATGGAGACATTAAATGGAAATAACCAATGAAGTTTCAGAATTAAAAATCAATAGTAAGTCTCTTTGCAAAAATCAATCCAAGCAAAAAAATTCTGGTTTGGCCAAGTATTTTTGTAAAACTGAAATTTTGTCTCTTCAGTTATCCATGTTTTTAGAATCACATCTTTTTTCTTTTTTTGAAGCTTTAATCAAGCAACTGGTTATTCGTCTGCCTTCATGACTACTCATTAGAATGCTGGAAACCTAATAGTAGAATCTAAAAAAAAAAAAAAAAAACTATAACTTTTCCTTTTACTGACATTCTGTGTATATTTTCTCCAAGAAAATTCAAACCAGAAAGACAAAGGACATTAGTGAAAACCTAATACCATTTGACCTTGTCACATTAGCCCTGGGCATAAAAAAGATATAAATTTCAAAGACGACAAAAAGCAAAAGATTTGTACAATGAGCAGCCATTGGTAATAGTTTCCACTTTCTGCTCCTATTTAGAGTCTCACTGGAAGTAGAAAGGCTTATGAAGCTGGAGAGTTGTCCAGTTAGAACTCCTCTGAGTCAAACTTAAAACAGTCAAATATTTTAATGAAAATTAAAACAGAAGTCAGGATGAAACAAGTATTTCAAACAATATGTACTAAATATCATTCCTTTTATGAATTTTACTTGTTGGAACAAAGTCATATGGACACAATCTCTTCCTTGTGATGAAAATATTATCAAAAATTAAAAGAAATATATATGTAATTTGTCATACCAAACACTGCCAACTAAAACACATTTAAAGAATTCTTGTCATGTTTACAATACCGTATATAGTGAAACATATTTTCTTTTTGGGCCATCATCAAAATCCCATAGAGTCTATGAGGTAGGTATTATTACCCCTTTGCATGAGAGAAAATTAAGGCTCAGATAGTGAGAAGATCAACTAACCAATAAATTGTGTACCTAAAACTCTAACCCAAATCTGCTGACTTTGAGTTTTATCAAAGTCCAAATGGGATATGGTTCTGAAAAAGCCAATGCGTAAGTAAAAGCATAACGTAAGATGAATAAACTCTGTTAATGGCATTAAGATTGAAGATGATTTTTACACTATGGCTTTAAGAAATTACGTAATTACCCCACTGTCCATTTCTATCACATTTCAACGATTCTCACAAGCCTTCTCCTTTCATCCTCTCAGAAAGGGGAGATTACATGTTGCAGACAGCTTTGGGACACCCACCAAGAACATATTCATATATAAGTGAAAGTATTATCGAAAGATTTAAAACAGTATATATTATAGAATAATTATACATTTTTTCTGTAGAAAAGCTTAAAAGATGAAGTACCTATATTGCTAAGAGCTCTTTGAGGGTAAGAATGTATATTACTCATTTTTGTATCCCCTAAAATAGTGCAGCACTACCTCAGTACTAGATGTTATAAAGCAAAACAAAATTATAAACAAAGGTCATTTGGATTAAGTATCGCAATTACTCCTATCAATTATAAAATAATTTTTATGCTCTAGTTAATATAATTCCTCATTATATTGGACTGATATGAGCAACAAGTCATATCAGATTAATAGAGCAAATAGCCTATCAATTAATTTTAATTTTTAAAAACAGAATGTCTTTTAGGTGATTTAAATTGCCCAAAGAAATTAGAGACATTATTTTTTTTTAAAAAAAAGTTCTTGATTTAAATATTTTCTAATCTCTTCAATAAATGTGGCTCATTAAATTTCACTAAGTTTAATTAATATGGTTGAAGAGCTCCTTCTATAATACAAATTATATAATTCAATAATTTAGTGATTTATTGTAGATGTCCAAAACACAGCTTTAGGATTTTATTTTGAATTGTATTTCCAGCCTGGGAAATATCCTGAAAAGATCCACTGGATTTGTGGATGGCCCGAATTACTTAAACAGTGTTACCTGATGGAGCTGGCTCTGGGAATAAATGTTCTTTTAAATACACAAAAACTTCCATATTTTAGATATGATTAAAACAATTTAAGGCAATTTTTTCACACACATTCAGTTTTCTATTTTTCAAAGTTTAATAGGTGGAATTTAAATTATTTGGGACATGCATGCTTAAAGGATGGGCACAACTGTGACACAAGAGTTAATTTTATATATTTTTAGAATAAATACATATATATTAAAATTTGGTGCCCTTGTTCCTTATTTTATGAGGATTATAGAATTCAAACAAGCAATTTCTTACTAAAGGTGTTTCCTTTCCTATACTCCATGTGACTTTGATGAACAAATTAATCATATTAGGCTGAATAGGTCTCAATGAAATATTAAGCGGAGGGAGACACACACATATTGCGCTCCTGTTTTGGTTTTAGACAGTTATTCTCTGCAACAATCCAGATGTTTGGTGGTCTCAAATGGATCTTCTGTGGCAGGTACCCATTTCAATTTAATGTTAAGGTATTTTTTTAAGTGTTACTTTATATCCTTTGGGAAATCAAATTTAAATCAATCTTAACAGTTACAAAAAGACATGCAAGTCGAGAGCAGCTTAAAAATCGCTCTTCCAGGACTTAATAAGTACCATTTGAGAGAATGAGACATCCTTCTGAATTAAATTAACTACCTCCTGTATTTTCCAAGGACTATATTCTTTACATATATAAACAAACCTACCCTACGCACTCTCTACAAGCATATCTTTGAAAAGAAACAAAATGAGGAGAATCAATTGACAACTAAAATTCCACTAATATTTTAGGGCACATCAATACACTCCTTGAAGTTTTAAAATTCTGTAAAGTTATTTTTATAACTGATGTACTAATTTATCATGATACACTTTTACTGGAAATAGCCAACAGATTTTCCAGTTGTTTACGAGCCTCACATTTTTATTTTATGCTACCATTCACTGCGTTTATTGTTTAATCAAAGTATATTTTTACCTGTTTTGAGAGATAGTAAGATTTTGTAGTAAAGGCAGCCAATATGAAGAAAATGCTGCCACAGATGAAATGCTGTTATCATCCAAGTGCAATTCTCTGAGTAGAACATGATTCTTCAATGATGGAAGCTATATTTAAATTTGTTTCATTAGTTATATTAAACAAAATATTTCATCATTTAACCAAATTAAAAAATATAAAACCTACCAAAGCAAACAATAGATATTTTATGGTAAGCTTCATTATCACAAAGTATAACATAATGAGACTGTTTGTATGAATAAAATTTCTAATAATTAACTTCATAACATTTCAATTAGCTTTTTTATAAAAGATACTTCATGGCTAATTGTAATTAGAATTTCTTAATAGATAAATTTGGTCCCACTAATACACTGCAAAATAACTGAAATGCCATGATCTATTATATTTTAGTATTATGAAAATGCTCACGCTAGAGTAGATTCATTAACAAAACATTGTAACTGTGTTGAACATTTTTTTTAAATAGAGAAAAGTATGCAATAAAGTAAATTCTAAATGCAGCTGATGAACCAAAAAACATACCCCAGAAATTATTCAACATTGTTTTTAAAATGTGTAGTTAATATTTTATCAAAAGAAAAATATTAATCACAGAAATCAATTAATCCAAAGCAATTACCTCACTTAAGTAATTTCCGTGTAACTTCAAAACTTGGAGCAATCCACAATTTGCAATGTCCTGAACTTCAGTTAGATGATTATGTGAGCAATCCAGGTATATAATGGTAGGAGTATCAGAAAGACCTTTTGTACTAATTAACTGATTGTGGTCCAAAATTAGTTGCTGAAGATTTTTCAAAGATTCTAAGCCACCTGGAAGAAAAATTTGCAAGATGACTTGTATCACATTCTTTCAAACTCTAGAAGGAAGTTTCCATTTTTCTCTCCTAAGTTGTTACATTTATGTATTTCCCAATATTTACAATTAAAAATGAAGACGTAGCCCAAATTCCTGATGAAATTTATCTCATAAAATATGCTACTATTTAAACTTGCATCTGTGGTATATATTTTTGAATGATATAATAATATATAAATTGAAAAGACAACAATACACTAAAAGGCATATATTGGACACTGAATGTTTCAGTTTGCAAATGACAATAGAACAGAGAGAGAAAGGATTGTTTTTAAAAAAAGTTTTCAATTCAGTTTCAGGGCCTTTGAATTTTGAATCCTTGCTTAGAGTTGGATGTGTAACATAGGAATGTCATTTTACTACCAATGAAATCTCTACCTTAGATTCCCCAAAGAAGTACAACCATATTAGAGCAATGACATATTAGCATATTCTTCAGGTATTTCAAGATGATCATGAGTGGCTGCCTTTTTGCCCATATAAACTTTAAAATCAGTGTGATGCTATATGAAGAATATAAATGGAATTTTAGAATCTATAGCCAAGTGGTCATAAAAGAGAAACCGAGAAAGTTGTTTCAATAAGCCATCAGAAGTTAGCATTGGAAATAGATGATGAAGAAATCCATAAAAGTTTATGGACCATACTAAAAATCTAGTTTGGATATAGGGCTATATATGTTATTTACAGGTACCATTCTATTGTATGGATAAGCAAATTCTAGAAACTGGAAATAAAGTTTGAGGTCTAGAGTAAGCACTGGTAAGCAGGATGTCTTCAGTGAGGATTGTATACATGGGGGTCATTGACGTTAAATCTTGAAGAATCTAGCTTTCTCCTGATTATCTTGTCAAACTCCCACAAATATCTTCTCAATTAAATGTTCAAATAGATGAGTTATTTTACCAAAAAAAAAAGTTATTTGATAATAAATTGATATAGATAATCCTTAAAATAAATAAAACTATGTTAAAATTAATGTCTAGAATTTATTAATAATTTCATCCTGGAAATTATTAACCCAAGATTTATTCTTTTGAATACATACTGTGATTTACAAAAAGAAAAGCAGAAAGTTGGCTTGTATTATAGATGAAGAAATAAAGGAAAGAATCAAGTAATATTACCCAGATCTCATAGGAAAATTTAATTCTGGACCATATTTTAAAAATCCAGATAATATTATAGTTAGGGTTATCAGTATAGTGTAAAAATATACCATAGAGACACATTTTAAGAAAATTACATTTAAAAAATGCTGGATCTCTGATAATTCAAGTCAAATAAAGTAAGTTAATGTTATCGATGATTATTTCTCATAAAAAGAATGTTTTTATGTTAAAAAGTATTTTTCTTATAACGAGAAATTATATGATATCAAAGAGAAGTAGGAAAATGCTTCACAGACCTATAGAAGAAAAGAGAAACTGAAATCCAAATTCAGGCAGTAATCTTCTATTTTTAAGCTTTTACCTAGGATAAATGTATTGGTATTCTCCTATATAAAATAGCCATTATGACAGAGAAAATCAACAACCGGTATTATCAGGGAAAAAATGTTTGCCTTATCTAATTTTGGACTAAGTAAAAATAATAACAGATCAATTGTGTATTGCCAACTTCAATGAATTAGAAATACTATATTATGTAATAACAATAAATACATTTTAGCTACAAAGTAATTTAAAGTCTGCAGAAATAGAAAGTACTTCAGAATTTAGTAGACCTTAAGATTGTATCTGAAAAATATCAATTAACTCACTAAAGGAGATAAAGGGCATTCCAGGTAGAAGGAAATACTTATTAATATAAATTAGTAGTTGTTTAAAAATAAAACCTTTTTAAATATTAAAATGTCTTATGCCATCTACTTTCATAGGTTTAATATTTTAAAAAGCCATGCATATTGCTTTTAAGCTTTTCAGGGCTAATCTGCAATACAATTTTCTATTAACTCGTTTAGAATGGGGGGAGGAATTCATTTGCAAAATTTTTCAAGAATCACTCAAGAAGAGAACCAAAAATGAAACATTAGGTTACACATTGAGGAAAAGTACAGGATTTGGCAGAGGAGGCTGAAGTAGAACAGCAGATAAAGCCGGAGAATAATGGGGAGAGAATTACACTACGAGCGGAAAGGGCAAAGAAAATTCTGACACTAAGTAAGTAAAAAATAAAAAAAGTAAGTACTCGGTATGAATAAAAATAAAATACATAAACTTTAAAGTATAAAAGTCATTATTGTTTACATTAAATTATATATGGTCAACAGTGCCAAGTAGAGTTGCCAAAGGAATAGCCAAAGGAATTTCTAAAGGTCAGCGCTTTAGAAATGATGAAGCAATTGATTTTTTCACGGAAAAGTCAGAGGAGTAATCAGAGTAGAAGCCACAGTGCAGTGGAAGCAGAGACGATGACTGCTAACTACTTTTCAGATTACTGATGAAGAAAAGATCCACCAAAATCTCTAAAATGGCATACAAGATCATGTATGTTACCTACTTCTCATTACCTCTCTGCACTCATTCCCTACTACTGACCCCTTTCCTCCATCCGTTCTGACATGCTGGCCTCCTGGCTGTTGCTAGAACATGGTAGACATACTTCCATCTGAGGATTGTATTTGTTAGAACCAACTATCAGTGTGAAACATATTAGACTAGGAAGAATTAAATAAAACTAGTTAGCTAATTTCATATTTTAAAAGACATATGATTTTCAATCAATCTACAGAGAAGGTAGGATTAGTCTGTTCAATAATCTGTTAGAGTGAATCAATCTCATGGAATAACCATGCTTTGAAGCCTCAGAGTACAGAGGGATGTTTGACCAAACATTTCTACTTGTAGGAATCCACTGTACAGTAATACCCACCCAACTATAACACTGTTCCTTGCTGTATTATTTAAAATACAAAGAAATGGAAACAAGTTAAATGCCTACCAATAAGGGAATAAACTATGAAGTAACCATAAAATACATATGGCAGTCAAGCACAAACCATATTGCAACCTAAGGACCATTGGTATACTTAAATCTAAATCTACACATCTATATTTGTATTGCACAGAACAAGGTCTGGAATGATCCATAAGCACTGTTAACACCAGTTACCCCTGCAAAATAAGAGAGGAGTGGTAAGCAGACAGATACATTTTCACTGTTTATACTGTAAACTTCTCTACTCTTTGAGTTTTTAAATATGAATGTACTCCATTTGTAGTATTATATATATATATATATATATACATATACATATATATATATTTGTTTTTGTTGTTGTTGTCAGGTGCCTTTGAGTTGATTCTGATTCACAGTGACCCCATGCATAACAGAATGAAACACTGCCCAGTCCTGTGCCACCCTCACAATCGTTGCCATGCTTAAGCCCGTTGTTGCAGCCACTGCATCAATCCATCCTGTCAAGGGTCTCCCTCTTTTTCACTGGTCTCCACTTTACCAAGTATGACGTCCTTCTCCAGGGATTGATCCCTCCTGACAACATGTCTAAAGTATGTGAGATGTAGTACACCGTCTTTGCTTCTAAGGAGCATTCTGGTTGTACTTCTTCCAAGACAGATTTGTTCATTCTTTTGGCAGTTCATGGTATATTCAATATTCTTCTGCAACACCACAATTCAAAGGCATCAATTCTTCTTCAGCCATCCTTATTCATTGTCCAGATTTTGCACATATATATATTTGCACTGGGTTTTTTTGGAAAAAAAAAATATTGAAGAGAACTCTTATTCTCTATCCATTCCTGACGAGCAAGAAAAAAAGGGGAGAGAACTGAAGTACTGAAAAGTAAAGAAAAACATGATGATATTATCCATCATTTTACCAGTTATTGTTGAATTCTATTCTGAATCATGTTTTGTTTCTGGTGTTTAGGTGTTGTTGAGTCAGTTCCAAATCATAGCAACTCTGTGTACAACAGAAGCAAACACTGCCTGGTCCTACGCCATCCTCACAATCTTTGCTATGCTTCAGTTCATTGTTGTAGCCACAGTGTCAACACATCTTGTTGAGGGTCTTCCTCTTTTTTACTGACCTTCTACCTTATCAACCATGATGTCTTTCTCCAAGGACTGTTCTGTCCTGATAACATGTCCAAAGTATGTGAGATGAAGTCTCACCATCCTCGCTTCCAAGGAGCATTCTGGTTGTACTTCTTCTAAGACAGATTTGTTAATTCTTTTGGCAGTCCATGGTATATTCAATATTCTTTGCCAACATCACAATTCAAAGGCATCAATTCTTCTTCAGTCTTCCTTATTCACTGTCCAGCTTTCACATGCATATGAGGTGATTGAAAATATCTTGGCTTGGGTTAGTGCACCTGAGTCCTCAAAGTGACATCTTTGCTTTGAAACACTTTAAACAGTCTTTTGCAGCAGATTTGTCCAATGCAATACATTCTTTGATTTCTTGACTGCTGCTTCCATGGGCAATGATTGTGGATGGAAGTAAAATGAAATCCTTGACAACTTCAATCTTTTCTCCATTTACCATAATGTTGCTTGTTGGTCCAGATGTGAGAATTTTTGTTTTCTTTATTTTGATGTGTAATCCATACTGAAGGTTGTAGTCTTTGATTTTATCAGTAAGAGCTTTATGTTCTCTCTGCTTTCAGCAATCAAGGTTGTGTCATCTGCATATTGAAGGTTGTTAATGAGTTTTCCTCCAATCCTGATGCTGGGTTCTTCTTCATATAGTTCAGTTTCTGGGATTATTAGCTCAGCATACAGATTGAATAAGTATGGTGAAAGGATACAGCCCAGACACACACCTTTTCTGATTTTAAACCATGCAGTATCCACTTGTTCTGTTCCAATGACTATCTCTTGGTCTATGTACAGGTTCCTCAGGAGCATGATTATGTGTTCTGGAATTCTCATTCTTTGCAATGTTATCCATAGTTTATTATGACTCACACAGTCCAACGTCTTTGCATAGTCAAAAAACACAGGTAAACATCTCTGGTATGTTCTGCTTTCAGCCAAGATTCATCTGACATCAGCAATGATAACCCTTGGTCCATGTCCTCTTCTGAATCTGGCTTGAATTTCTGGTGGTTCCCTATTGACATATCGCTGCAACCATTTTTGAATTACCTTTAGTCAAATCTTACTTGCATGTGATATTAATGCTACTGTTTGATACTTACCACATTCTTTGGATCATCTTTCTTTGGAATGGGCACAAATATGGATCTCTTCCAGTTAGTTGGCCAGGTAGCTGTCTTCAAAATTCCTTGGTATAGACAAGTGAGCACCTCCAGTGCTGTATCTGTTGAAACATCTCAACTGGTGTTCTGTCAATTCCTGGAAGCCTTGTTTTTTGCCAATGGATTCGCTGCAACTCAGAATTCTTCCTTCAGTACCATTGGTTCTTGACCATATGCTGCCTCATGAAGTATCTGAATGTTGACCAAATCTTTGTGGTGTAGTGACTCTATGTATTACTTTCATTTTCTTTAGATGCTTCCTGCATCGTTCAATATTTTGCCCATAGAATCCTTCAATATTGCAACTCAAGGCTCAATTTTTTTCTTCAGTTCTTTCAGTTTGAGAAATGCTGAGCTGGTTCTTCCCTTTTGGCTTTCTAACTCCATGTCTTTGCACATTTCATTATAATACTTTACTTTGTCTTTTCAAACTGCCCTTTGAAATCTTCAGTTCAGCTCTTTTACTTCATTTTTTTCTATTTGCTTTAGGTGCTCTATGTTCGAGAGCAAGTTTCAGAGTCTCTTCTGACATTCATTTTGGTCTTTTCTTTCTTTCCTGTATTTTTAATGACCTTTTGCTTTCTTAATATATGATGTCCTTGATTTCATCCCACAAATCTTCTGGTCTTCAGTCATTCCTGTTCCAAGCACCAAACCTATTCTAGAAATGATCTCTAAATTCAAGTGGGATATACTCAAGGTTGTGCTTTGGCTCTAGTAGACTTGTTTTATTTTTCTTTGGCTTCAATTTGAACTTGCATATGAGCAATTGTTGGTCTGTTTCACAGTCAGCCCCTGGCCTTGTTGTGACTGATGGTATTGAGCTTTTTCATCATCCCTTTCCACAGATGTAGTCGATTTGATTCCTATGTTTTCCATCCGGTGAGGTCAATGTGTATAGTCACCTTTTATGTTGTTGAAAAAAGGTTATTTGCCATGAGTAAGTCATTGGCCTTGCAAAATTCTATTATGTGATCTCTGACATCACTTCCATCACCAAGGCCATATTTTTCCAACTACCAATCCTTCTTCTTTTTTCCAACTTTGGCATTCCAATCTCCAGCAATTATCGATGCATCTTGATGCCATGCTTGATCAACTTCAGACTGCACAATTTGTTAAAAATCTTCAATTTCCTCACTTTTGGCATGGTTGGCATGTATATTTGAAAAATAATTGTATTAACTGGTCTTACTTGTAGGTACATAGATATTATCTTATCACTAACAAGGTTGTACTTTAGAGTAGATTTTGAGATGTTCTTTTTGACAGTGAATGTGATGCTATTTTTCTTCAATCTCTCATTCCTGAAATAGTAGACCATAGGATTGTCCAAATCAAAATGGCCAATACTAGTGCATTTTAGCTCATTAATGCCTAGGATATCAATCTTTATGCATTTCATTTTGTTTCTGATGAGTTAAATTTTCCTAGATTCATAGTTCATACATTTCATGCTCCAATTATTAATGGATGTTTGCAGCTGATTCTTCTCATCTTAAGTCATGCTCATGATGACCCTATATTTTTCAAAGTAGAACTTAGCTCCAAAGGGCTTTCAACAGCTGGTATTTTAAAAGTAGATCGCTTTGGCCCTTCTTCCAAGGCACCTCTGTGTAGACTCAAACCAACAAACTTTGGTTAGCAGCAGAGCATTTTAACCATTTGCACCATAAGAGTTTATTATAGCTAAAGTGGGAGAATGCTGTATGTAGACAAGAAGACATATATTTTAAATTTTAAAATAAATTATTCAAAGGAACTTCAGCAAAATGGTAAATAGGAGATTTGGTATGATATCTAAAACACCAGTCAAAATATAACAGCAAGGGGGCACATGGATTTCAAAAATGCAAACTTTTTTCAAAACATATTTTGATGATATAATTTAAAAAATTAGACTAAAGAGAGAAAAAGGAAGTTATCTAAAAAATGTGTGGAACTGAGGCCTGTGAACAACCATGTGCAGGAGCTTGGAAGCAGATCCTTTAGCCTCATCGAGCCTTGAGAGGACAGCAGTGCTGGCTGACAGTTTGAATGTAACTTCATGAGTGACCCTATGCCACTAAACCATTCCCAGATTCCTAACTCACAGAAAATGTGAGGTAATAAATGTTTATTTTTTAAATTGCTAGGTTTTGGGGATAGTTTTTTTTCAAAGCAATATATAACTAATTCAGTAAGCATTCTATTCTGAAGAAATCATAATTCCAGAAAGAAGAAAACATGTTCAGAATGCTTTGGGCTATAGAACATTTTAAAGAAGCTTAATACAACAGGAGGAGCCCTGGTGGTGCAGTGGTTAAGTGCTATATTTGCTAACCAAAAGGTCAGCAGTTTGAATCCACCAGCCACTACTTGGAAACCCTATGGGGCAGTTCTACTCTATCCTATAGATTTGCTATGAGTAAGAATTGATTCAACGACAATGTTTGTTCTTTTGTTTGTTAACACAACTGTTCAAAGACACTAACACAATGGAACTAGGTAAACAAATGGATGAAATAAATACCATATCAGAACTAATAAGTAATTTGGGAACAATATTGTACAGAATAGAGAGCTAAAGATTGAATTGCTCTCAAAGAGGAGATAGTCACATTTGATTAGAAAGTAAAGTGGAAGGAAAAAAAGATACAGATTAAATCTATTGATGAAACAATAACATGAAAGACAGACACAGACAACCAAAATATGGACCAACAATGAAAAATAGAAACAAATCTAAAAAGTTTTCAAATATATGAAAAGCAAAACTTTCCAGAAATGAAGTAATAACTAATTTTAGTTTGAAAAGGACATTAAGTTCAACGAAAAACTTATATAACTTGATTGACAATAAGATGTTTCTTGGTTAAGTTACCAATGAAAGACAAGGAAAATATTATTGAGTTATCTAGTTAGATATCAGTCATGAGGAGACAAAAATGAAGTTGTTTTTGTTGTTAGATGCTGTCCATCAGGTTCTGACTCATACTGACCTTATGTATATCAGAATAAAACATTGCTCAGTCCTGCACCATCCTCACAATTGTTGCTATATTTGAGCATATTGTTGCAACCACCGTGTTAACCCATCTCATTGGGGGTTTCCCACAGCAACACACAATATAATACATACAACGGGGCAATTTCCAAAATGTACAAAGTAAAAGAAATTTTAACTTAAAACTAGAACACACAGTTACATTCTTATTCAAATATAACGGCAGCTGACAAGCATTTTCAAACACATAAGAATTCATAGAATATAGAATCCATTAGCAATCAGCAATTAGCCCATCTTTGAAAAACTATTTAAAATATATATATATATATATATATATATATATAAAGCTTAAAAAAAAAGGTAATGAACTACGTAATCCAGACAAGCAAGAGATGAAAAGGGGAAGTTGTTACAAAAAGAACTGGTGGCAACCAACTTTCATATAGATCTAATGCTGTTATAGGATATATGGATAGAGTACCTATCATAAATCCTGATATGAATAATAATAAAAAATGCAAGGGGAAAAGAAGAGTAGAGGAAGTATAAATAATTTATTCTGTATTCTCAAAGAGGAGTTCATAGGCAGAGTCTGAAATAGATTGCTCAAAAGTTAGTGTCCTAAACTGCTGAACAAAAACAAAAAAAGATATTATAACTGACAAAACTGAGGATGAAGAGAGAGGATGGCACAAGACCAGGCAGCGTTTCACTGTGTTGTCCATAGGGTCACTATGAGTCAGAACTGACTCGATGGCACCTAACAATAAAAACAATTTTTTTAATGGATTAAAAAAAAAAATCTGGAAAACTCAACAATACAGGCTATATCTGAATGGCAAGAATATATATTACTATTTTATCATTTTACATTATGATATTTAGACAATAAGCTGGTATTAATGGTGTAACTTTAAAGCTACTTAAAAAAAATTCGATTTCCAGAAATGTCTGGTCAGATAGCCCAATCTTCCTTACCTCTTAAAATAACTAAAAACAGTGTATATTTTTTTTAAAAAAAAAACTTTAAAAAAGCTGCTAACAAAGTAAAAAAAATCACAATCCAAAATATGAATAAATAAAACAGGCAAAGAGAGACAAGCAGAGCAGTAAAGACAGTTTTCAACATGAGGAAATTTGTTAAGCCTGATGAACATGATCAATTTCTAAAGCCTCACAGGGTGAGGAGACAAAACTTAAACGTTCATCTAAGGTGGGTAAGTATAGCAGACAATGGCACACAAAATTGCAATCTCTACTAGCTACACCCAAGTAGAGAATAGGAAATTAAACAGCCTGCCTTAAATCTTAGTACTCAGTAGAGGGGGGGAAAATCCCCTGTGCAAAATAATAAACAAAAGCTGTTTCTCCCATAGGTCTGCAGCTCAAATTCATTCTAACAGTGTTCAGAAAATCTCTACCAAAAATTTAGCGTAAATGATTCTAGATCATGTGTGTCACCAGGCATCTGAAAAAGTTTCTCTAGAGAACAAACTTTCATCCCAGTTCTAAGAAAAATTTCAAGAAAAATGAACAGCTGCCCCCCCCAAAAATCACACAAAATACACAACAAAATAAGGCGCCATAAGTAAGACTTAGCAGGAACAACAAAAGGTAGCAGAATCAGAACCATGCAGAAATTAGAAGTAAATGAAATTAAAAACTTAATGTCCTGGATTAACAGCAGGTAAGAATCTCTCAACTGAAATATAGATATAAATAAATAACCTAGACACAGCCCAGAGGAAGAAAGAGAGATAGCATATAAGAAATACAGAAGCTAGGGTCAGAAGATCTAAAATATGTATCTAGTGTTCCAGAGGGAGAAAACAAAGGAAAAAAAGGAAAAAAAAAATGTGTAGAAATAATGACTGAATATCCAAATAAAATTCAAAAAAAAGCAATCCACGTATTCACAAACTGCAATAAATTCCAAGCGATATGAATTAAAAAGAAATCCACACCTAGACCAGAGTAAAAGTGCATTAACAACAGAGAAATGATATCTTTAAAAGAGAGAAAAGGCTCTGAAAATTCCAAAAATTTCACTGACGGTAGAGCTCTTAACAGCAACAATGAAAATAAAAAGGTAATGGAATGATATCTGCAAATTATTGAAAGAAAATAAACTTCAATTTAGAAAAATACACCCAGCTAAACTATGAACTATATGAGTGTTAAATAAAGACACTTACAGACAAACAAAATTTGATAATTTTTTTTCACAAAACAGTTATCTCATTAGAGGAAATTCTAAAAGATCAATATCAGGAGAAGTAAAAGTGATACAAGATCTATCTTAAATGTACAAAGAAATAGTTAAAAAGTAACAAATGTGAATAAGTATCATAAAACTTTGACTATATAAAATAACATTAATGTCTTACAGAGTAAAATAAAAATACATCTAAGAGAGGCAGGGCCAAGATGGTGGACTAGTCACACACTTCCTGTGGTTTGACTTACAACAAAGACTGGAAAAACAAGTGAATTGATTATATATGACGATATAGGAGCCCCGAACATCAAAGGCAAAGTTGAGGAATTGGACTGAGCGGCAGGGGGAAGGAGAGATGGTTCAGACGCACTGAGGAGCTGCCAGACCTAACCTGGCAGGAACTGGCACCCTACAGACTGGATCAGCTGGCATGTATGATGAGGCAAGCAGTGGTGCTCTGGATGCATTTTCCACATTGGGAGAAACTGAGCAGTGGAGAGTCCATTCAAGCCTCCAGAACCAATGAGACCAAAAAAAACAAAAACCAAAACCCAGTGCCGTCGAGTCGATTCTGACTCATAGCAACCCTATAGGACAGGGAAGAACTGCCCCACAGAGTTTCCAAGGAGCGCCTGGTGAATTCGAACTGCCGATCCTTTGGTTAGCAGCCATAGCACTTAACCACTACGCCACCAGGGTTTCCAATGAGAAGCAGTGCTCAATTGGCAAAGATCAGTACCTACTCATCTAACCTACTGCATGGATCAAAAAACATCCCCTTGAGGAGGAACCTCTCTCCCATTTACCTGTCCCCTCACTGCTCTGCACCGGGTCCTGAGCTGGCTCCAGTGATTGCTGTGTACCCTGGGCTGGAAGTAGGACCCATCATGCACTCTGTGCCATTCTCCCAGCTTTCACAGGAAACAAATTAATAAACAGGAAAAATAATCTGCCACCTCCCCTAAACTGGGAATTCAGGACAGGCACAGCCCCTTTGCCTAGGCATAGGCATAAGGGGTTCAGGAACTTTGAATGCCTTTCACTCCTGCAAAGACATGTGGGGGCCCATTTCAACAGTGTAGGCCCTCATTAGCATAGTACAACAGGGTATATACCTGAAGCCTATTTTCAACTGTATCAGCTATAACGTGGAGTGGCAGATTTGTAACATTTGACACCACTCTGCTCATTAAGCAGGGTCCTCACTTACCCACATCAGGGGCCTGAGGACAGGTGGCTCCACCCATGCCACCTAGCCACCTGCAACAGGGATCTAAGAAAAAGTGGTGTCTCCTAGTCCTCACAGCCAATAGCAGTGGGTGCCCATAGTCCAGCTGTAAAACCCACCCACCTATGTGCTCTAGGGAACAGGGACACACTTTCCTCCCAGACACTCAGCAGCAGCCATCAGCCCCCTCACCTTCCTCATTGCATGACCACCTACTGCAGCCAGATACCTGTGCCTACACCAACCACCCCTGCCCGTCTGGAACTGTAGGTGAGAGCCTCCACCACACACTTAGTGACTGACTACCTGGACACCTAAGCTGAATCTATACAAGAAAACTAAACAGAGTCCTGGGATCGCATACCTACTAACAGCACCAACCTCCCAGTGACAGGACGTGAGAGTCCAATGGTGCCAACAATCAAAGTAGTTCACACAACCACCTTATTTGGGCAAATCAAAACAAAACAAAACAAGAAGCTAAGACACAGTAAGCAAACAAAATAAACAAATATAATTTATTGATGTCTCAGAGACAACAGTCAATACTAAGTAACATAAAGAGGCAGACCATGATGACTTCAACAAGTGACCAAAATAAAGAATAAAGAAATCTTCTGGAGGAAGAGAATTTCTTGGAATTACCAGAGGTAGAATTCAAAAGATTAACATACAGAGCTCTTCAAGAGATCAGGAAGGACATCAGACAAAACACAGAACAAGCCAAGCAACACACAGACGAAGCAATAGGGGAATGTAATGACAAATTTAATAGGCTGCAAGAATCCATAGAGAGGCAGCAAATAGAAATCCAAAAGAGTAACAGTAAAATTTCAGAATTAGGCAACTCAATAGAAAATCATAGGAATAGAATTGAGGCAATGGAAGTCAGAAGATAAAGCACTTGACACCAACTTATTTGCGGAAAAATCAGATTAAAAAATTAAAAAAAATGAAGAAACCCTAAGAATTATGTGGGAAGCCATCAAGAGAAATAACCTATGAGTGACTGGAATACCAGAACAAGGGGGATAACAGAAAACACAGAGAAAATTGTTGAAGATTTGTTGGCAGAAAACTTCCCTGATATTGTGAAAGATGGGAAGATATCTATCCAAGAAGCTCATTGAACCCCACATGAGATAGATCCCAAAGAAAGTCACCAAGACATATTAGAATCAAACTTGCCAAAACCAAATATAAAGAGTGTTTCGGTTATCTTGTATTGCTCTAACAGAAATACCACAAGTGTATGGCTTTAACACAAACAGAAATTTATTCTCTCACAATCTAGCAGGTTATGAGTCCAAATTCAGGGTGTCAGCTTTAGGGGAAGTCTTTCTCTGTCTGTCAGACCTGGATGAAGGTCCTTGTCCTCAATCTTCCCCTGGTCAAGGAGCTTCTCAGGTGCAGGGACCCAATGTTCAAAGGACACACTCTGCTCCTGGTGCTGTTTCTTGGTGGTATGTGGTCCCCAACTCTCTGCTTGCTTCCCTTTCCTTTTATCTCTTGAGAGATAAAAGGTGGTATAGGCCACACCCCAGGGAAACTCTCTTTACATTGGAGGAGGGAGGTGACCTGGTAAGGGTGTTACAATCCCACCCTAATCTTTTTTAACATAAAATTATAATCACAAAACAGAGGACGACCAGAATACTGGGAATCATGACCTAACCAAGTTAATACACATTTTTTGGGGGGACATAATTCAGTCCATGACAAAGAGAGGATTTTAAGAGCAGCTAGGAATAAAGAAAAAGCCATCTATAAAGGAGAGTCAATAAGATTAAGTTCAGTCTACTCAGCAGAAACCATGCAGGCAAGAAGGCAATGGGATGCCATACATAAAGCCTTGAAGGTAAAAACTTCCAGCCAAGAATTATATATCCAGCAAAACTGTCTCTCAAATACTATGGTGAAATTAGGGCATTTCCAGATCAACAGAGTTTTAGGAGATTTGTGAAAACAAAACCAAAATTACATGAAGTACTAAAGGGAGTCCTCCAGATAGGAAATCAATAACATCGGATAACAACCCAAGACTAGAACACAGGACAAAACAACCAAATATCAACCCAGATAGGAAAGTCACAAATAAATCAAAGCTTAAACGCTGAAAATAGGGAAACAGAAATGTCAATATGAAAAAGCTGACAACATTAAAACAAAAAAAGAGGGACTAAAAAATGTAGTCATAGATCTTTTATATGTAGTGGAAGTAAAGGCAATATAAAGAAATAAAAGATTGGTTTAAACTTAGAAAAAGAGAGGTAGACATTAAGGTAACCACAAAGGAAACTAACAATCTTATACATCAAAAAAAAACAAGAAAAAAATAAAGACTCAGCAAATACAAAATCAACAGCAATGAAAAGAAAATATGTAAAGAAAAACAGCTCAGCACAGAAAATTAAGTGGAACAAAGAAACTGTCAACAACAAACACACAAAAAGAAATACCTTAAAATGACATTACTAAACTCATACCTATCAATAATTACGCTGAATATAAATGGACTAAATGCACCGATAAAGAGACAGAGAGTGGCAGAAGGGTTAAAAAACACAATCCGTCTATATGCTGACTACGAGACAAACACCTTAGACTTAAAGACACAAACAAACTAAAACTCAAAGAATGCAAAAGCTATATCAAGCAAACAATAAGCAAAAAAGAAGAGGAGTAGCAATATTAATTTCTGACAAAATAGACTTTAGACTTAAACCCACTACAAAGGATAAGGAAGGACACTATATAATGATTAAAGGGTCACTACACCAGGAGGACAAAACCATAATAAATATTTACACACTACAAAATACATAAACCAAACTCTAACAGAATTGAAAAGAGAGATAGGCAGCTCCACAATAATAGCAGGAGACTTCAACACACTGCGGCAAAGGACAGACATCCAGGAAGAAGCTCAATAAAGACATGGAAGATCTAGATGCCACAGTCAACCAACTTGATCTCACAGACATATACAAAACACTGTACCCAACAGCAGCAAAGTTTACTTTCTTTTCCAATGCACATGGAACATTCTCCAGAAGAGACCACATGTTAGGCCATAAAGAAAGCCTTAACGGAATCCAAAACATCAAAATATTACAAAGCATCTTTTCTGACCATGAAGCCATAAAAGTAGAAATCAATAACAGAAAAAGCAAAGAAAAAAAAAAAATCAAACACATGGAAATTGAAAAACATCTTGCTCAAAAAAAAACTAGGTTACAGAAGAAATTAAGGATGAAATAAATAAATTAACAGAATCAAATAAGAATGAAAACACATCCTACCAGAACCTTTGGGACACAGCAGAGGTCAATTTATACCAATAAATGCACACACCCAAAAAGAAGAAAAGGCCAAAATCAAAACATTAACCCCACAAGTTGAACAAATAGAGAGCAGCAAAAGAAGCCCTCGGCACCAGAAGAAAGCAAAAAATAAAAATTAGAGCAGATTTAAATGATATAAAAAAAACTAAAAAAAAATTAGTTTTTTTTTTTTTTTAAATGATATAGAGAATAGAAAAACAATTGAAAGAGTTAACAAGACCAAAAGCTGGTTCTTTGCAAAGGTCAACAAAAATGATAAACCATTAGCCAAACTGAGAAAAGAAAAACAGGAAAGGAAGCAAAAAACCTGAATAAGAAATGAGGTGTGCGATATCACAACAGACCCAATTAAAACTAAAAGAATCATAACAGAATATGAAAAATTGTACTCTAACAGATTTGAAAATCTAAAGGAAATGGACAAATTTCTAGAAACACACTACCTACCTAAACTAACACAAATAGAAGTAGAACAAATAAACGAACATAACAAAAGAAGAGACTGTAGAAAACATTCAGGTAGCTAACAGATATATGAGGAAATGTTCACGATCATTAGCCATTAAAGAAATGCAGATCAAAACTACAATGAGATTTCATCTCACGCCAACAAGGCTGGCATTAATCCAAAAAACACAAAATAATAAATGTTGGAGAGGCTGTGGAGAGATTGGAACACTTACACACTGCTGGTGGGAATGTAAAATGGTACAACTACTTTAGAAATCGATTTGACACTTCCTTAAAAAACTAGAAATAGAACTACCAAACAATCCAGCAATCCCACTCCTCAGGATATATCCTAGAGAAACAAGAGCCTTTACACAAACAGATATATGCACACCCATGTTTATTGCTGCACTGTTTACAATACCAAAAAGATGGAAGGAAGCAACCAAGGTGCCCATCAGTGGATGAATGGATACACAAATTATGGTATATTCACATAATGGAATACTACGCATTGATAAAGAACAGTGAAGAATCTGTTAAACATTTCATAACAGGGAGGAACCTGGAAGGCATTATGCTGAGTGAAACTAGTCAGTTGCAAAAGGACAAATATTGTATAAGACCACTATTATAAGAAATTAAGAAATAGTTTAAACTAAGAAGAAAACATTCTTTTGTGGTTACGAGAAGGGGGAGGGAGGGAGGGTGGGAGAGGGGCATTCACTAATTAGACAGTAGATAAGAACTGCTTTAGGAGAAGGGAAAGACAGCACACAATGCAGGGGAGGTCAGCACAACTGGACTAAACCAAAAGCAAAGAAGTTTCCTGAATAAACTGAATGCTTTGAAGGCCAGAGTAGCAGGGGCAGGGTTCTGGGGATCATGGTTTCAGGGGATATCTAAGTCAATTGGCATTATAAAATCTATTAACAAAACATTCTGCATCCCACTTTGAATAGTGGCATCTGGGGTCTTAAACGCTAGCAAGCAGTCATCTAAGATGCATCAATTGGTCTCAACCCACCTAGATCAAAGGAGAATGAAGAACACCAAGGACACAAGGCGATTACGAGCCCAAGAAGCAGAAAGGGCCACATGAACCAGAGACTACATCAGCCTGAGACCAGAAGAACTAGATGCTGCCCGGCTACAACCGATGACTGCCCTAATAGGGAACACGACAGAGCACCCCTAAGGGAGCAGGAGAGCAGTGGGATGCAGACCCCAAATTCACATAAGACCAGACTTAATGGTCTGACTGAGACTAGAAGGACCCCGGTGGTCATGGCCCCCAGATCCTCTGTTGGCCCAGGACAGGAACCATTCCCAAAGCCAACTCTTCAGACATGGATTGGACTGGACAATGAGTTGGAGAGGGAGACTGGGGAGGAGTGAGCTTCTTGGATCAGGTGGACACTTGAGACTATGTTGGCATCTCCTGTCTGGTAGGGAGATGAGGGGGTGAAGGGGGTTAGAAGCTGGTGAAATGGACACAGAAAAAGAGAGCAGAGGGAGAGAGCGGGCTGTCTCATTAGGAAGAGAGTAATTGGGAGTGTGTAGCAGGGTGTATATGGGTTTTTGTGTGAGAGACTGACTTGATTTGTAAACTTTCACTTAAAGCACAATAAAAATTATAAAATAAAAGAGAGACTGAAAAGGTAATTTAAAAACTCCCAACAACAACAACAAAAAAGCCCTGGCCCTGATGGCTTCACTAGAGAATTCTAACTAACTTTCAGAGAAGAGTTAACACCAATACTACTAAAGGTATTTCAGAGCATAGAAAACGATGAAATCCTCCCAAACTGATTCTATGAAGCCAGTATAACCCTGATACCAAAACCGGGTAAAGACACCACACAAAAAAAGAAAATTAGAGACCAGTATCCTTCATGAACTTAGACGCAAAAATACTCAACAAAGTTCTAGCCAATAGAATTCAACAATGTATCAAAGAAATAATTCACCATGACCAAGTGGGATTCATACCAGGTATGCAGGGGATGGTTCAACACTAAAAAAACAAACAATGTAATCCATCACATAAGTAAAACAAAAGACAAGAACCACATGATCTTATCAATTGATGCAGAAAAGGCATTTGACAAAGTCCAACACCAATTCTTGACAAAAACTCTCAGCAAAATAGGAATAGAAGGAAAATTCCTCAACATAATAAAGAGCATTTATACAAAGCCAACAGCCAACATTATCCTAAATGGAGAGAGTCTGAAAACATTCCCTTTGAGAAAGAGAACCAGACAAGGATGCCCTTTATCATCACTCTTATTCAACATTGTGCTGGAGGTCTTAGCCAGAGCAATTAGGCTAGAAAAAGAAATAAAGGGAATCCAAATTGGGAAGGAAGAAGAAAAAGTATCTCTATTTGCAGATGATATGATATTATACACAGAAAACCCCAACAAATCCATAAGAAAGCTGCTAGAAGTAATAGAAGAGTTCAGCAGAGAATCAGGATACAAGATAAACATACAAAAAATCAGTTGGATTCCTCTACACCAACAAAGAGAACTTCGAAGAGGAAAATACCAAATCAATACCATTTACAATAGCCCCCCAAAATATAAAATATTTAGGAATAAATCTAACCAGAGACATAAAAGACCTATACAAAGAAAGCTGCAAGAAACCAAAAGAGGTCCACAGAAGTGGAAAAACAGACCTTGCTCATGGATAGGAAGACTCAGCATTGTGAAAATATCAATTCTACGCAAAGCGATCTACAGATACAATGCAATCCCCACCCAAATGCAATGGGATTTTTTAATGAGATGGGAGAACAAATCGCCAACTTCACACAGAAAAGGAAGAGGTCCCAGATAAGTAAAGCATTACTTAAGAAGAAGAACAAAGTGGGAGGTCTCATACTACCTGATTTTAGAACCTATTATACTCTCATGGTAATCAAAACAGTCTGGTACTGGTACAGATACACAAACCAAACGAACAGAATTGAGAATCAAGGTGTAAATTAGCCACCCATGACCGACTGATATTTGACAAAGGCCCAAAGTTCATTAAACGGGGAAAAAATCGTCTCCTTAACAAATGGTGCTCGCATAACTGGATATCCATTTTCAAAAAAATGAAACAAGACCCATATCTCACACCATGCACAAAAACTAACTCAAAATGGATCAAAGACCTAAATATAAAATCTACAACGATAAAGATCATGATAGAAAAAATAGGGACAATGCTAGGACCCCTAATATGTGACATAAACAAAATACAAAACATTACTAACAATGTACAAACACCAGAAGAGAAACTAGATAACCAGGAGTTCCTAGAAGTCAAATACTTATGCTCATCAAAAGACTTCACCAAAAGAGTAAAAAGACAACCTACAGACTGGGAAAAAAATTGGGGGCTATGACATACCCAATCAAGATCTAATCTCTAAAATCTACAAGACACTACAAAACTTCATCAACAAAAAGACAAGTAACCTAATTAAAAAATGGGCAAAGAACATGAACAGGCACTTTACCAAAGAAGACAGTCAGGGGAGTAACAATTATATGTGAGGAAATGTTCATGATCATTAGCCATTAGAGAAATGCTAATCAAATGTACAATCAGATACCATCTCACCCCAACAAGGTTGGCATTAATCCAAAAAACACAAAATAATAAATGTTGAAGAGGTTGTGGATAGACTGAAAAACTTACATACTGCTGGTGGGAATGTAAAATGGTGCAACCTCTATGGAAATCAATTTTGCTTTTCCTTTAAAAGCTAGAAATAGAAGTACCATATGATCCAGCAATTCCACTCCTTGTAATCCTAGAGAAATAAGAGCCATTACAGGAATAGATATATGCACACCCATGTTCATTGGCAGCACTATTCACAGTAGCAAAATATGGAAACTAGCTGGGTGCCCATTAGCAGATGAAGAGATAAATTATGGTATAGTCACACAATGGAATACTTTATGTAATGATAAAGAACACTGATGAATCCACGAAACAGCTCATTACATGGATAAATCTGGAAGGTATTATGCTCAGTGAAATTAGTCAGTCACAAAAGGACAAATATTGTATGAGACCACTATTACAAGAACTCAAGAAAAGGTTTAAACACAGAAGAAAACATTCTTTGATGGTAATGGGCGGGGAGGAGAGGGGTATTTACTAACCTGACTATAGACAAGAATTATCTTAGATGAAGGGAAGGACAATGCTCATTATAGGGGAAGTCAGCACATCTGGACTAAACCAAAAGCTAAAAAGTTTCCCGAATACACCCGAACACTTCGAGGGACAGTGTAGCAGGCACAGGGGTTGGACGGCAGGTGGCAGAGGTCTGTGGACCATAGTTTCAGGGTCAACTGGCATAACAAAGTTTATTAAAAAAATATTCTGCATCCCACTTTGGTGAGTGGTGTCTGGGGTCTTAAAAGCTAACGAGCGGCCATCTAAGATATATCAATTGGTCCCAACTCACCTGGAGCAAAGGAGAATGAAGAACAACAAAGACACAAGGAAAATATTAGCCCAAGAGATGCAAAGGGCCACATAAACCACAGACTCCATCAGCCAGAGATCAGAACTAGATAGTGGCCGGCTACCACCAATGACTGCCCTGACAGGGAACACAACAGAGAGTTCCTGATAGAGCAGGAGAAAAGTGGGGTGCGTAACTCAAATTCTAGTAAAAAGACCAGACTTAATGGTCGGATTGAGACTGGAGGAACCCCGGCAGACTTAGCCCCTGGACTCTCAGTTAACCCAGAACTAAAAGCATTCCCTAAGCCAACTCTTCAGACAAAGATTAGACTGGACTATAAGACATGATACTCACAAAAAGTGAGCTTCTTAGTTCAAGTAGATAAAAAAAAAAAAAAAAAAATGAGACTAATGGGCCGCTGCTGCCCGGAGGCGATACGAGAAGGCAGAAAGGGACAGGAGCTGGTTGAATGGACATGGGAAATCTGGGGTGGAAAGAAGGAATGTGCTGTCACATTGTAAGGAGAGAAACTAGGGTCACATAACAATGCATATGTAAATTTATGTATGAGAAACTAATTTCAGCTGTAAACTTTCACTTAAAACACCGTTTAAAAAATCTAAAACCCTGATTGACAAACGCATATAAGGCAGTAGGGATGAGTTAAAAATATCATTAATTTAAGAAAAATTAATAACGTATTTTTTAATTACTATGGTAACCCATAAATCAGAATCAAATGTATAGCTTCCAAGAGAAGTGAGAAAAAGAGAGGAAACGAGAAAAAAAAAAAGTCAACTCAAAAGTTGACCAGAGAGGAGAGGGGGATAAAAGAGAAAAAGTAGCATAGGTTTTCTGCTTCCTGTAACAATAAACTGGGTAATGAGAAACAATTCTTCTGTGGAGAACTAGAAAAAATGACAAAATAGATACATACTAAAGGCACTAATGAGTTAAAAAGGTAGTGAAGAAAAAAGGGTCCAGATTCGTAAGAAGTGAGATGAGCATAGCTTTCATAATATCTATTAATTCTGATAAGGTCAGCTTACAGGACAAAGGAATCAAAATTTGGACTCCAGAGTCCTCCACTGAGTTTGGTGTCTAATGCTTCCCACCCTACATAATGTTGGGATCTCAAAGTGCCACACATTTAGAGTTAAAAAAAAAAAAAAAGAAATCCCTTGCCTTTGAGTCAATTCTGACTTAAAGCAACCCTATAGGACAGAAGAGTAGGACAATCCAAATATAGAATGGCTTCTGAACCCAGCTTTAAATAACCGTAATACCAATATATCAATACTTATACTTAAAGTTACACTTACAAAGAGATGAAAGTCTACAAATAAAAGCCAGTTTGTCAGCCAGCCTAGGTAAGGCAATAACAAAAATAACAATACTCATGTTACATTAAACACAAAATGAAATAGAAATATTGTAAGTAAAAAGAAAGATAAAGATAAATCATATAAATACTAAACCAAGGGTTATGAAAGTGGTCTAGAGACCCTTTTAAAGGTTTCATGAGATCCAAACTATTTTCATAATAATTCTAATACATGATTTGCTTTTTTCACTCTCATTTGTTCAAGACTATATAGTAGACTTTTCCAGAGGCTACATGACCAGTGATATTGTAGCAAATTAAACACAGAGGTAAATACGGTAATTCAGCTGTCCTCTGTTAAGCTACACATTAAAGACATTTGCAAATATATGGAACAATGCCTCTCTTCTCATTACGATTTTCTTTTTTAGAAAACATAGTTGTTATTTATAAGACTATTATAAATGGAAGTATTTATTATTTTAAATTGTAGATGATTTAATGAATACAAAGTTTCTCAGTGTATTTTCTAATATAGTAACTATTAAAAATATAACCTACATACACAAAGTTCTAGAAGACCCTCAATAACTTTTAAAGGCATAAAATGCTTCCTGAGCCCAAAAAGTTTGAGAACCACTGCATTTAACAAAAGAAAGCTGGATTGGATATATTTGTATCAGACACAGAAGATTATAAGGCAGAAAGTATTACTACAGATGAAAAGAGACATTTAAAAGACACAAAATTGGTCAGTTCAATAGGAACATAACGACAACTATAAATTTGCATGCACCAAATAGTATGGTGTCAAAATATTTAAAGCTGAAAAACTGAGATATGAGAATAAAGAGATTAATCTACAATCATCATGGGAGTCATGCATATAACATTTTCCCCAAGATTATGCTAACATTATCAGGACCACATGTAATCAACAGGCAGTATGACCTGATGAAAAATAGTCTCTGGAGCTTTTGATTAAAAAAAAAAAAAAATTTTTTTCCAATTAAAAAAACAAACATTGCCTTCAAGTTGATTCTGACTCATAGTAATCCTATACGACAGAGTAGAACAGCCCCATACGGTTTGGTTTCCAAGGCTGTAATCTCTGCAGAAGCACGCTTCCACATCTTTCTCCCATTGAGCAGCTGGTGGGTTCAAACCACCAACCTTTTGGTTAGCAGCTAAGTGCTCCTTTCTTCAATAAAACAGCCTATTCCAAAACTAGATGTGTGAACGCAGGCAAGGTATTTAATTTCTCTGAGTCTTAGTTCCTCTATTTGTGACATGAGGATGATTTCATATCATTGACAGGATTAAAAAATAATATTTTAAAGCACTTTTATAGCACCTTCACATGGTGTTGTTGTTTTTAGTTGCCATTAAGTTGGTTCTGACTCGTAGCGACCCTATGTACCACAAAATGAAACACTGCCCAGTCTTGCACCATCCTCATAGTCATTGTTATGCTTGAGCCCATTGTTGCAGCCACTGTGTCAATCCATCTTGTTGAGGAACTTTCTCTTTTTCGCTGACCCACTACTTTACCAAGCATGCATGTTGTCCTTTTCCAGGGACTGATCCCTCCTAATAACATGTCCAAAGTATGTGAGATGTAGTCTCACCATCCTTGCTTCTAAGGAACATTCTGGTTGTGCTTCTTCCAAGACATATTTGTTCATTCTTTTGGCAGTCCATGGTATATTCACACGGTAGATACTAAAAATGGTGGCTATTATTGTTTACTCACAAGTATTCTCAATAAAAACAATTAAAAAAACTGCAAACCTGTAGTGACCAAGTAAGTCTTCAGAGAGAGACTGTAGATGTTTGAGCTACAACCTGAAGGAGGAATAGGATATCAATATGCATTCAGAAAGACTATAATTGGTTAAATTGTAATTTGATCTTGCCAAGGCATTTGGATCAAAGAGGGAAGGCATTTGGATCTAGATGAGAAGGCAGTTAGAGTTAGTTGCCACTCTTCCTCTTTTAATCTTATCAATTCATTGTCATCAAATGAAGGTTGAAAACTCAGCAACACATACATATAGCAAGGCTTATCTAAGAATACCATTGCTTCCTCAACACTCTGTGTTTCCCAGCCAAAATATCTAATTGTACTTCCACTTCCTCATCCAAATCAAAACCAAGCAAGTCACAAAAAATTTCAAGAACATATTGAAAAAGCCTTAAATATAACAATAAAATATAAAGAACATGCTTAAATGAAAAAAAAAAAAAATGAAATGGAACACATAATGATGGGTATCCCAGGGATGAGTGAGCTGAAATGGACTGGTATTGACCAATCTGAATCAGACAATTATAAGATCTACTATGCCAGGAATGACAAATTGAAGAGGTATGTTGTTGCATTCATTGTCAAAAAAAAAAAAAAAAAATCATTTCAAGGTCTATCCTGAAGTACAATGCTGTCAGTGATAGGATAACATCCATACACCTACAAGCAAGACCAGTTAATACCACTATTATTCAAATTTCTGCACAAGCCATTAATGCCAAAAGTGGGAAAATTGCAGATTTTTACCAATTTCTGCAACCTGAAATTGGTCAAACATGCAATTGAGATGCACTGATAATTACTGGTGAACAGAATGCAAAAGTTGCAAACAAAGAAGAAGGATTGGTAGTTGGAAAATATGGCCTTGATGATAGAAATGACGCCAAAGATCGCATGATAGAATTTTGCGAGACCAACAACTTCTTCTTTGCAAATACCTTTCTTCAACAATACATGTGGACCTCAGCAGATGGAATATGCAGGAATCAAATTAACTACATCTGTGGACAGAGATAACAGAGAAGCTTAATACCATCAGTCAGAACAAGGCCAGGGCCAACTGCAAAACAGACCATCAAGTTCATATGCAAGTTCAAGTTGAAGTGAAAGAAAATTAAAACAAGTCCATTAGAGCCAAAGCAAGACCTTGCATATATCCCACCTGACTTCAGAGATCATCTCAAAAATAGATCTGATGCATTGAACATTAATGACTGAAGACCAGACAAGTTGTGGGATTACATTAAGGACATCATACACGAAGAAAGCAAGAGATCATGAAAAAGACAAGAAAGAAAAAAAGACCAAAGTGGATGTCAGAAGAGACTCTGAAACTTGCTCTTGAATGCTGAGTAGCTAAAATGAAGGGAAGAAATGATGAAGTCAAAGAGCTGAACAGAAGATTTCAAAGGGCAGCTCGAGAAGACAAAGTATTACAATGACATGTGCAAAGACCTGGAGTTAGAAAACCAAAGGGAAGAACGCACTCAGCAATTCTCAAGCTGGAAGAACTGAAAAAAAAAAAAAAAAGAATTCAAGCCTCAGATTGCAACATTGAAGAACTCTATGGGCAAAATATTAAACGACGTAGGAAGCGTTGAAAGAAGATGGAAGGAATACATAGTCACTGCACCAAAAAGAATCTGTCGACATTCAACCATTCCAGGAGATAGCACATAATCAAGAAGCAATGGTACTAAAGGAAGAAGCCCAAGCTGCAAGGAAGCCATTGGTGAAAAATAAGCCTCCAGGAGTTGACAGAATACCAATTGAGGTGTTTCAACATATGGATGGAATGCTGGAAGTTCTCCCTTGTCTACGCCAAGAAATTTGGAAGACAGCCACCTGGCCAACCAACTGGAAGAGATCTATATTTATGCCCATTCCAAAGAAAGATGATCAAACAGAATGCAGAAGTTATCATATGATGTCATTAATATCACAAACAAGTAAAATTTTTCTGAAGATCATTCAAAAATAGTTGAAGCAGTACATCAACAAGGAACTTCCAGAAATTCAAGTTGGAGTCAGAAGGGGGTATGGAATGAGGGATATCATTGCTGTTGTCAGATGAATCTTGGCTGAAAGCAGAGACTACCAGAAAAACGTTTACCTGTGTTTGACTATGCAAAAGCACTTGACTGTGTAGACCATAACAAATTATGGATAACATTGCAAAGAATGGAAATTCCAGAACACTTAATTGTGCTAATGAGGAACCTGTACATAGACCAAGAGGCAGTTATTTGAACAGAACATGACAATACTTTGTGGTTTAAAATCAGTAAAGGTGTGCATCTGGGTTGCATCTTTTCACCATACTTATTCAATCTGTATGCTGAGCAAATAAACTGAGGATTTGGACTATGTGAAGAACAACACGGCATCAGGATTGGTGGAAGACTCATTTATGACCTGTGACATCAGATGACACAACCTTGCTTGCTGAAAGCAAAGAGGACTTGAAGCACTTACTGATGATGATCAAAGACTACAGCCTTCAGTATGGATTACACGTCAACATAAAGAGAACAAAAATCCCCACTACTGGATCAATAGGAAACCCTGGTGGTGTAGTGGTTAAGTGCTACAGCTGCTAACCAAAGGGTCAGCAGTTCAAATCTACCAGGTGCTCCTTGGAAACTCTATGGGGCAGTTCTACTCTGTCCTATAGGGCCACTATGAGTCAGAATCAACTCGACTGGGCGTGCTGGGACTGGACCAATAAGCAACAACATGATAAACGGAGAAAATATTGAGTTGTCAAGGATTTCATTTCAATTAGATCCACAATCAATGCCCATGGAAGCAGCTGCAAATAAATCAAATAATGTGTTGCATTGGGTCAATCTGCTGCAAAAGACCTCTTAAAATGTTAAAAGGCAAAGATGTCACCTTGAGGACTAAGGTGCACCTGGCCCAAGCCAGGTTATTTTCAATCGCCTCATAAGCATGCTGTTGTTGTTAGGTGCGTTCGAGTCAGTTCCGACTCATAGCGATCCTATGCACAACAGAACGAAACACTGCCCAGTCCTGCGCCATCCTTAAAATCACTGTTATGCTTGAGCTCATTGTTGCAGCCACTGTGTCAATCCACCTCCTTGAGGGTCTTCCTCTTTTCCACTGACGCTGTACTCTGCCAGGCCTGATGTCCTTCTCCAGGGACTGATCCCTTCTAACAACATGTCCAAAGTATGTAAGACGCAGTCTCGCCATCCTTGCCTCTAAGGAGCATTCTGGCCACACTTCTTCCAAGACAGATTTGTTTGTTCTTTTGGCAGTCCATGGTATATTCAATATTCTTTGCCAACACCACAATGCTAAAGCTGGAAAATGAATAAAAAAGACCAAAGAAGAATTGATGCCTTTGAATTATGATGTTGGCAAAGAACACTGAATATACGTGGACTGCCAGAAGAACAAACAAGTCTGTTTTGGAAGAAGTACAGCCAGGACTCTCCTTAGAAGGGAAGATGGCAAGACTTCATCTCACATACTTCAGACATGTTATCAGGAGGGACCAGACCCTGGAGAAGAACATCACACTTGGTAAAATGCCAAAAAAGAGGAAGACCTTCAATTAGATGGATTAACACAGTGGCTGCAACAATGGGCTCCAACACGGCAACAGTTGCCGGGATGGTTTCGTACTGGGCAGTGTTTTGTTCTGCTGTACATCGGGTCAACACAAGTCGGAACGAACTCGATGGCACCTAAGAATAATAACAACATGCTTAAATATTTTCAAGTTTACTGCTTCATATGTTATTTATTAGCTCTTTAAAAGCTTCCTAGGTCCCACAATGTGAAACTTAAAGCAAATGCGTATATCTCTCAAAGGGACCTTGCCCATGGCAAAATTTGCATTTGGCTGTAGTTGCTACAAATATCTATTTCAAAGAATTCCTCCCAAGGAAATGAGCCACCGTTGCAATGGAACATTCCTGCCACAGGGGGAAAAATACACTCTGTAATGTACAGCAAAACTAAAGCGGATCGATTAGGCTGGAGGATTTCGCTAAATAAGTGTTTGGTAAAATTCTACCTCCTTCAGCAGCTTAGTTATTGCTATGTTGGACAGTTTTTCTTCCACAAGTACAAAAATTGCAGAGTTGCACTTGTGACTTATAATTTCATCGTAAAAGTTCTTAAGGATTATACATGTTGTGTGGAAACAATCAGAAAACTTGGATTCTAGCCCCGTCTCTCCCAGGAGTTGGATGTAAAACTCTGCGGGTCTGTTTTTTCTTCTGTAAACTGAGGAGCACGAACTGACACAACTGTAAAATCCCATTCAGCTTTAAGCTAAGTATTGTTGCCTTTTAAAACTAAAAAGGAAGCCAGCACCATCTAGTGGACACCAAAAAATTCACTAACTGCAGTATTTAGTGAAAAATTATACTATAAACTATCCAGAGCCCTGGTGGTGCAGTGGTTAAGAGATCTGCTTTCCCCAGTCATCGGCAGTTCAAATCCACCAGCTGCTCCTTGGAAACGCTATGGGGCAGCTCTACTCTGTCCTATAGGGGCCTTTTGAGTTGGAATTGACTTGAAAGCAACAGGTTCAGTTTTTTGTTTTTTATTTTAGTTATTTATTTTTTTTAAGTAAAACAACACTTGGAGGCAAACATTAATCCAGGCACATTTCCTCTATGTTCCATGGCATAATAAACAAGCCTATGTGAAAATGTTGAATTACTTCAATATCATTTATACTTATACTATTAATGTCACCTTTCCAGGGGTAATATTGCCTGAAAATAAAGCAGCAGAAAAATATATACATCCCTTAGCATCTCTATTTACACTGATGTTTTCTAGGTATGTATTATCTGAAATTTATAAATCAACAAATTAATTGCTAGAATTAAATAATTTTTTTCCATATTAAAATTTTCCTAAAATAGTAGTCAGAAGCTTTGTGAAAGAGAAAGCAAATAAACAAAAAATAATTATTTGCTCTTACATATTAGTACCGTCTTTGTTTTCATCTTTTCCCAATATTCATTAAAAGGAAATATGGCAATTTGTTCCAAATATTCTATTAGTATTTCATGTGTGTATGTACATCTCACTATGATAAATGCTCAGTGGAAGTCAGGATGATCATTTGTTTTATTGCTGTATCCCCAATTCTTAGAAAAGTGCTTAGTACATAGTAAGTGATCAATAAATTGGTAAACCTCAGAATGATTAATTTGTAATAATGAAATGTTGAATAACAGTGATAGTCTTACATATTAGAAGTGTATTTATTAGAGAAGCAGTATAATGAAATAATTAAATAGGTGCTAGAGTGCAGCGTTACACAATTTGATTCTATCCCTTTATAGCTGTGTAATCTTAATGTTTAATCTCTTAGTTTTCTTACTTTGAAAAAAATTAATAGCACTAATGTGAAAAACAAATGAGTTAATATGTACAAAGCTCAAAACAAATCTTTGATGGTAAAAATGTATCTATTGATATGTTTATTATATGAAGTTATATTTTCTGTGTGAATAAAATTTATAAAGCGACTTTTGTCATACAGCGAGAACTTCTTCAAAACTAATTTTAATTTCAAAATGTTTCTGTTGGAAAGTCAATAAATCAAACAAGAAATTGAAGGAAGAATGAAAACTAGATTACAAATCACCTAATTTTCATTTGCTTTGGCTTTAAAAAAAAGAAGGAAAACTAAATAAAAAATATTAATTTGGGATGAGCAGAT
Organism: Loxodonta africana; assembly: GCF_030014295.1. Lineage (NCBI taxonomy): Eukaryota > Metazoa > Chordata > Mammalia > Proboscidea > Elephantidae > Loxodonta > Loxodonta africana. The sequence goes on from NC_087345.1 coordinate 49,038,935, forward strand.
ATCTAAGATACTCAACTGGTCTCACTCCATCTGGAGCAAAGGAGAATGAGGAAAACAAAAGACACAAGGGAAAGATTAGTCCAAAGGATTAATGGACCGCAACTACCACAGCTTCCACCAGACTGAGTCCAGCACAACTAGATGGTGCCTGGCTACCACCAACAACTGCCCTAACACAGATCACAATAGAGGATCCTGAACAGAGCTGGAGGAAAATGTAGAACAAAATTCTAACTCACACACGCACAAGAAGACCAGACTTTTTGCTTTGACAGAGAATGGAGAAACCCGAGAATATGGCCTCCAGACACACTTTTAGCTCAGTAATGAAGTCACTCCTGAGGCTCACCCTTCAGCCAAAGATTAGACAGGCCCATAAAATAAAACGAGACTAAATGGGCACACCAGCCCAGGGGCAAGGACAAGAAGGCAGGAGGGGACAGGAAAGCTAGTAATTGGGAACCCAAGGACAACAAGGGGAGAGTGTTGAGATGTCATGGGGTTAGCAACCAATGACACACACACACACACACAAACCATTGCTTTTGAGTCGATTCTGACTCATAGTGACCCTATAGGACAGAGTAGAACTACCCCATAGGGCTTCCAAGAAGTGCCTGGTGGATTCGAACCACCAACCTTTTGGTTAGCAGCCATAGTTCTTAACCAGTGTGCCACCAGGGTTTCCTGGTGTCACAAAACAATATCTGTATTAATTCCTTAATGAGAAACTAGTTTGCTCTGTAACCCTTCATCTAAAGTACAATAAAAAAAATAAATAAAAATACTAACTTAGGAAGGCGGTCCAAGGTGGTGGTGTAGTCAGACGCCTCATAATGTCCCTCTTAAAACAAAGACCTGAGAAAACAAGTGAATCAGATATAGATGACAACTTTGGAACCTGAGCATTAAAGGCAAGGCTGAAGAATCAGACTGTGGGCCAAACACAGAGAGAGACTGGATAAAAACAGTATACATGGATAATTACAGACGGCTTTTTTTTTTTTTAGTGCCTTACCAGTCAAACCTGCACAGTGCAACCATATTGGGACAAAGCAAGCAGTGTTCCCAGCTGAAGCTCCCATCACCTAGTGCAGCCAAGCAGGAGTGACTTTTCACCCATATCCAGAGCCAGGCAGGAGTGTTTCCCACCCTGCAAAAGTTAAGTGCACTAACCTCACCCACCGCACCCCCCCATCCCCTGTGTACCAGAGGTTCATGGACCTGCAGTGCCCTTCAACTTCCCTCACCCATAGCTCCCCACACATGATCCCGATCTGGAGGCACTTGTCACTGCCCTACCCCCTGAGCCAGGGGCCCACAGACCAGTGCCTGCCCCTTTATTCAGTTTCTCATGCTGGGGACCCACGCACCAGAATCACCTGCCTCTCTACCTGGCCACCCCATAGACCAGCAGCATCATCTCTTCCACCCATATAACCACTCTGGGGGCTTGCTATCCAGTGGTGCCTGCTTCTCTGCCCAGTCGCCTGCTCCAGGAGACCATGGTGCAGTGGCACCCCCTTTTCCACCCACCCACCCACACTGGAGACCTGTGGGCCGGTAGCACCCACTCCTATGCCCAGCCACCTGAGCTGGGGCCCACAGACTGGCAGCATCTACTTTGCTCCCTGGCCACTAGTGCCAGAGACCCAGGGACCGGTGGTAACCCCTTTTCGACCCAACTGTGTTGGGGGTTCAAGGACTAGTGGTGTCCATTCCTATCCTGAGCTGCCCACACTGGGGACCCATGGACTAGCAGCACCCACTGCTCTGTTCAGCCACTGGTGCCAGTAGCCCATGAACTGGAGGTACACACTGTTACATCCACCCACATGTGCCGGGGACTGCAGATCAGCAGTGCCCCCTACTCCCTCCAGCCACCTACGCCAGGGGCTTAAGGTTTGGCGGCACATCCTCCCCCATGTCATGCTCTAGAGGAGAGGGCACGTGCTCCTAGTGGGCACCCATGGAATGGTGGTATCGCCCATGCCTTGCCCCCATACCGCCCCCAGAATTAGAGGCTTGTGCCCACTCCAACCACCCCCATGCAGCCCTGCCCACCTGGAACCACCAGTGAGAGTTTCCATACTACCAACCCGCTGACCGGTGAAAAAGGCACCTTCACCCCAACCACTCATCAACCAGCAGAGCACACACACAACACCCAACCTAGCGACCAGTGAGAAGACTCGCTGCACCCATGCCCAGGTGACCAGCCATGTCTCCCACCAGCAATGCCAGCTACATACTCAGCTGCCCCACAAGACCAGCAAACAGAGACCTGCACTCACATACTCATCCTTTGCCCCACATATCTGGAGACAAGTGGTGAGAGCTTCAGTGCAGCCAGACTGGCAACTAGAGTAGCATGCATGTCCTGTCTACTTGGATACATCAAAACAAAACAAAACTAAAGATCAGAATACAGCACACACACACACACACACACACACACACAAAACAATAAATAAATAAATAAATAACACCTTAATGCCTCAGAGAAAATAAAAAAAAATATCAAATCACATAGAGAGGCAGGACACGATGGCTCCAACAAGTGATCAGAAAAAAAAAAAAAAACAGAAATCTTCCAGAGAAAGGAGTGGTAATTGAACTGTCTGATAAGGAATTAAAAAGGCTAATATACAGGGTTCTCTAAGAGTTCAAGAAAAGAGATCAAGGAAAACACTGGCAAACCAAGGAAAACATAGACAAAATCAAGGAAAACACAGACAAAGCAATAGAAGAATTCAGGAAAAAAAAATACAAAAACAGAACAACAAAATAAATATACAGTTAGAAAACATAAAAAAAAAAAAAAAAAAAAACAGCAACTAGAAATCCAAAAGATTAACAATAAAATTTCTGAAACCGATAACCCAATAGAAGGACATAAGAGCAGAACTGAATCAACGGAAGACACAGCCAGCAAAATAAAGGTCAAATCCTGTGACTTTTTTTTTTTTAAGAAAAATCAGAAAAAAGAAGAAAGCTTAAGAATTATGTGGGACACTATCAAGAGGAAAATTTATGCGTGATCAAAATTTCAGAACAGGAAGAGGCATAAACAAAACAAAAAACGGAATTGTCAAAGATTTGCCAGCAGAAAGCTTTCCTAATATCATGAAAGATGAGAAGATATTCATGCAAGAAGCTCATACAGGATAGACTCCAAAAGAAAGTCACCAAGATAAATCCTAATCAAACTTGCGAAAAGCAAAGACAAGGAAAAAATCCTGAGAGTATCTCAGGAAAAACAAAAAGTCACCTATGAAAGGGAATCAATAAAACTAAGCTCTGATTATTTGGAAGAAACCATGCAGGCAAAAAGGCAATGGGATGATATATATACAACCTTGAAAGAAAAAATACGCCAACCAAGAGTTATATATCCAGCAAAGTTGTGTCTCAAATATGGTAAAATGAGGATATTTCCAGATAAACAGAAACTAAGGGATTTGTGAAAACCAGACCAAACTTACAAGAAATATTAAAGGGAGTCCTTTGGACAGAGAACCAGCAACATCAGACAACAACCTGAGATTAGGACACAAGATAGGATCAGCCAGATACCACCTCAGATCAAGAACTCTAAAAAATAAAGGAAAGCTAAAAGACCGAAAACAGAGAACTAGAAAAAGAATCAATAGGACCAAAAGTTCGCTCTTTGAAAGGATCAATAAAATAGAGACATCACTGGCCGAATTGTTAAAAGCAGGAGAAGAAGCAAATGACACAAATAAGAAATGAGATGGGTGACATTACAACAGAATTAACTGAAATAAAAAGGATCATAACAGAGTACTATGAAAAACTGGACTCTAATAAATTTGAAAACAGAGGAAATAGACAAATTTCTAGAAACACACTACCTACCTAAACTAACACAAAGAGAGGTAGAAAACCTGAACAGACCTATAACAAAAGAAGAGATTGAAGAGGTTTAAAAAAAAAAAAATCCCAACAACAAAAAAGCCCTAGCCTAGACAGCTTCGCTGGAGAATTCTACCAGTTTCAGAAAACAGCTCACACTAAATATTATTCAAACTATTTCAGAGCATAGAAAAGGAAGGAATACTTTCAAATTCATTCTATAAAGTCAGCCTAACCCTGATAACAAAGCCAGGCAAAGACACCATGAAAAAAGAAAATTACAGACCAAAATCCCCCATGAATACAGACATAAAATTTTTCAACAGAATTCTATCCAATAAAATTCAACAGTATATCAAAAATATAATACATCATGACCAAGTGAGAGTCATACCAGGTATGCAGGGATGTTTCAACATTAGAAAATCAATCGACACAATCCACCACATAAATAAAACAAAGGAAAAGAATCACATGATCATCTCAATCAATGCAGAAAAGGCATTTGCTGAAGTCCAACACTAATTCCTGATAAAAACTCTCCGTAAAATAGGAATAAAAAGGAAGTTCCTGAACACAATGAAGGGCATTATATGAAACCAACAGCCAACATTCTCAATGGCGAGAGACTAAAAGCATTTCCCTTGAGAACAGGAACCAGATAAAGATGCCCTTTATCTCCACTCTTATTAAACATTTTAATGGAAATCCTAGCTAGACAATAAGGCAAGAGAAGGAAATAAAGGGCATTCAAAATGGGAAGGAAGAAGTAAAACTATCCCTCTTCATAGATGATGATGCTATACATAGAAAATTCCACAGATTCCTCAAGAAAGCTACTGAAACTAATAGAAGAATTCAGCAAAGTATCAGGATACAAGATCAACATACAAAAATCAGTTCGATTCCCTTATACCAACAAAGAGAACTTCAAAAAGGAAATCAGCAAAACAATACCATTTATAATAGCCTCTCAAAAGACAAAATACTTAGGAATAAATCTAACCAGGGATGTAAAAGGCCTATACAAAGAAAACTACTACAAGAAACTAAAAGAGACTTACATAAATGGAAAAACATACCATCCTCATTGATAGGAATACTTAACATTGTGAAAATCTCAATACTAATCAAACTGATCTACGGATACAATGCAATCCCAATCCAGGTTCCAACAACATTGTTTAACAAGATGGAAAAGCTAATCACCAACTTTATATGGAAAGAGGACCCAGATAAGTAAAGTATTATTGAAGAAGAACCACCAAGTAGGGGGCCTCACACTATCTGATCTCAGAACATACTATACAGCCATGGGAGTCAAAACAGCTTGGTAAAATGATGACACATAGATCAGTGTAACAGAATTGAGAACCCAGACGTCAATCCATCTACCTACGGACAGCTGATCTTCAACAAAGGGCCAAAATCCATTAAGTGAGGGACAGACACTCTCTTTAACAAATGGTTATGGCACAATTGGATGTTTATCTCTAGAAAAAAGAAACAGGACCAATAACTCATGTCATACACAAAAACTAACTCAAAATGGATTGAAGACCTAAATATAAAACCTAAAACTATGAAGATCATGGAAGAAAAAATAGGGACAATACTAGGGGCCCTTAAAAAAAAAAAAGGATACCAAACTTAACTAAAAATTCAGAAAGAGCAGAAGATGAACTAAATAAATGGGACCTCCTAAAAATTAAACACTTAAGCTCATCAAAAGACTTCTCCAAAAGAGTAAAAAGAAATTCTGCAGACTGGGAAAAAATGTTTGGCTACAACATATCTGACAAGGATCTAATCTCTAAAATTTATGGAAAATTTTGACACTTTAACAACAAAAAGACAAACAATCCAATTAAAAAATTGGCAAAGGACATTAACAGATACTTCACTGAAGAGAACATTCAGGCAGCTAACACACACATGAAGAAGGGCTTGTGATCATTAGTCCTTAGAGAGACGCAAATCAAAATTACAATGAGATATTATCTTACCCTGACAATAATGGCACTAACAAAAAACACACACACACATAGAAAATAACAAACGTTGGGGAGGTTGTGGCGAGATTGGAACTTGTATACACTGTTGGGTAATGTAAAATGGTACAACCACTATGGAAAATGGTATGGCACTTCCTAAAAAGCTAGAAATAGAAATGCCATATGATTCAGCAATCCCACTTCTAGGTATATACCCTAGACATACACACATCCATGTTCACAGCAGCATTATTCAAACAGCAAAAAGATGGAAATAACCTAAGTGTCCATCAACCGACAAATGTTTAACAAACTGTGGTATATACACACAGTGCAATACTACCCAACAATAAAGAATAAGGACATATCTGTGAAATATCTCACAAGATGGATGAATTTGGAGGACGTGCTGAGTGAAATTAAGTCAATCACAAAAGGACAAATGTTTTATAAGACCACTATTATAAAAAAAATAAGAAAAGGTTTACGCACAGGAAAAAAAAATCGTCAGTGGTTACCAGGGATGGGAAGGGCAGGGAAGGAAAATTACTAGCTAGATAGAAGACACTTGTTAACACTGGTGAAGGAAAAAGCAATACACGATATGGGGGAAGTCAGCACAACATGACCAAGGAAAAGCAAGATGCTGAGAGGAACACAAGAATAAAGGGCAACTACAGAGCTGTGGTGGTGCCATGGTTAAGCACTTGGCTATTAACCAAGAAGTCAGCAGTTCGAATGCACCATCCACTCCTTGGAAACCCTATGGGACAGTTCTACTCTGTCCTATAGGGTTGCAATGAATTGGAATTAACTCCTCAGAAATGGGTTTGTGTTTTTTTTTTTTTGGTATGTTAATTACTATAACATAGACAATCCTGCAACAATAGTATTAACTAACAATTTACAAATGGATACATAGGTAGAGAGGTATGTTAAAGAGGTGTGGGAGGGTGTAAGGGAGCACACCCACATGCAGATATAGGTTTGATTGTGGATATTTCTACATACATAATTGTAGGTGCTACATGTATATATTTTTTTTTGAGTGGGTTTTTTACATGTATATTAATATAGACAATGAAGCACACGAGGGACACAGTCATGGAAACTTCTTAGACATGACCAAACACCTTGTGGAATAAAGTTCCTAGGCTCAAATGCAAAGGACCAGGGACTCGGGGGACATCTACATCAATTGGCACAGCATAGTTCATAAAGACAACATTCTGCAACCTACTTTGGTGAGTAGTGTCTAAGGTCTTAAAAACTTGCGAGTTGGGGGACCTCATACCATCAAGAAAGCAGTGCCGGGAGCAGAGTGCGTCCTTTGAGCCCGGGCTCCCTGCACGTAGAAGCTCCTAGTCTGGGGGAAGACTGATGAGAAGGCCGACAGAGAGAGAAAGCCTTCCCCTGGATCTGACACTCTGAATTTTGACTTTTAGCCTACTTTACTGTGAGAAAATAAACTTCTCTTTGTTAAAGCCAAAAAAAAAAAAAACCTAAATAAACCTTGCGAGTGGCCATCTAAGATATAACGATTGGTCTCTACCTGTCTGGAGCAAAGGAGAGTGAAGAAAACCAAAGACTCAAGGGAACAATTAGCCCAAAGGACTAACACACCACATGAACCACAGCCTACAGGACTTCGAGACAAGAAGAACTAGATGGTACCTGGCTACCACTACCAACTGCTCTAACTGGGATTACAACAGAGGGTCCCGGATAGAGCAAAAGAAAAACATAGAACAAAAAATCAAATTCACAAAGACCAGACTTACTGGTCTGACAGAGACTAGAGGAACCCCTGAGATTATCGCCCCAAGACACCCTTATGACCTGGAACTGAAGCCATTCCCAGTTATTACTTTTCAGCCAAACAATAGACAGGCCCATAAAGCAAACAATAACACCCGACAGGAATGTGTTCCTTAGAATGATCAGTTATACAAGATCAAAAAGATAATATCTATCCAAAAGAAAGATGAGAAGGCTGAAAATCCAGATGAAAGGAAACAGGGAACCCAGGAACCCTGGGGAATGCAAGCAATGTCATGAAACAGTTTATGAACAAACTATTGAATGGGACTAATTTGCTCCATAAACTTTCACCTAAGGTACAATAAAAAATTAAAAAAAAAAAAAAACACTAATTCAAAATACTAAAGATTTCCCACAGACCAAGTTTTTTAACAATCAATGAGGCAGCATCCATTAAGGAAATGTTTCTCCACAGTTCATTTACAAAATAAAACTTTTTATCTATTTCACCTAAAATTTACTTATGGGGACTTTCAGACAAAATTAATAATGAAATATCACAATAAACAATCTTTATACTGCAATCTACTCAAATTAAACTGATATGTAGAGAATAAAGAGTCATGTAACTTCAAGAAAAGATATATAAACATATTTTAAAGTAATAAAAAGTACACTCCTTGTCTGATTAAAATAAATCCAACTTTGAAATAACCTAAAAATGATGTTAATGAGCTTAAAATTAATTATTCTGTCCATTCAAAATGTACAAGGATAATTCAGATCAAGTCAAAATATTCTACAGTCAAAAAGTTGTTACCAAAATCAAAACAATTACAGAAAACGATATAGAAAATAAATCAACTCATTGCCATTGAGTCATTCCAACTCATGATGAGCCTATAAGACAGAGCAGAGCTGCCCCATAGGGTTTCCAAGGAGCAGCTGGTGGGTTTGAACTGCCAGCCTTTTGATTAGCAGCCAAACGCTTCACCATTGCACCACCAGGGCCCTAGAAATATAAAGAGTATTCTTTAAAATACAACAAAATTTGTATGTAAGTATATACACCACTATAGTAGTTTATGTTGCATATATAATAGTTTATATTTCTTTACTTCATTTGGCTAGAATATAACCCATACCTTAATATATAAGAAGTCTCAGAGCTTCTATTTTGAATTATATTTTCAATTTAAAATCCAGTTATGATTAATAATAATAAGAACATGCATCTCTTTCCATTACCACAGAACACAATGTTTAAATATTAAAGACAATAATAAAATATGATATATACTTTATAACTTAAAATTTATAAAATTTAAATTTAAACTGTCTTTTATTTTTTTTTTAATATCTCTTATCTGAAACCAGTGATAAATGTTTTACAGTATGTTTCTATTCTACAATTATAGAAAGGAAAACATTCAGTATAACTGATTTCAAATGATTTGTCTTAAATTGAGGCATCATTCTCATTTACTTAAGTACAAACAAAATCAATTTGATAAAAGGTGCATTAATGTTTTCTAATAAAAAGCAATAATTAGAACTAATAATACACATTAACTACTGCAATGACTATAGCTTAGTAAGAATTAGGAAGAAATTAAACTCGAAACCAGAAATATAAAATACTATGGTATTGCTTCCAATTTTATTTCACCTCTTTAAGAAATATTATAGCATGAAATAGTAACTTAACTTATAAACACACATCTATCTTTGTGCCCCTTCACAAGGCTTCTGAGTATCAATATATCATTGAAAGTCAAAATCTATGCTTTTCACTTAGCTTAACCAGAATCTCTGTAAGCAGCTCCTGAAGATGAAAAACAGACTCCAACTGGTCTTCAGAAAATCTACTTTCTCATGTGTACTCTTCTCACACTCAATAAATACAGTGTTTTCATTGTACCCAACAGACAGCAAAGAGGTCTTTTACCTTGTTTGCTCTGTACTACATAGAAATACCTCAGGTCCATCAATTAATATTATGACAGTTTTCACATAAATCTTGCAGAAATCCTATCCCAGGAAATCCACTAGCTACAAAAAATCCCATACAGAAGCGCTGGCAATGAAGATTAAATGAATGAGAGGTTCAAGCGTTTCTTCTTAAAAAACAGCCTTTTTTTCTTTTTGAAAGCTTGCTTTAGCATGTGCCAATATAGTAACATATAGTATCAATGTACTAACCTTCATTCCAACAACAACAAAATTATTTCTATATATATATTTTAAACTAAAATTAAAAAAAAAAAATGATGCATAGTACTAGCATTTCCATATGGGAGATGGCATGGGTGGTCCCAAAGCAGGCAGTACAGCCACATAGACAAATGAACTTATTAAGAATATTATACATTATATTTTCCAAAGTATGCCTTGAAATGTCTGCAAAACAATAGCTTGCTTTGAGAAAACTACACTTTTCCCATCACAAAAAAAGAAGAAAAATAGAGATAAAGGTTACTGCCTAGATTCAAACATTCACGAAGAACATAAAGAAATGGAAATATCCACAATCTATATTTTTAATGTAAATGGAGACAAAGAAATTACAAACTGAATTGTTTTTCTAAGTGGGATAATAAATATTCAGGAACAACATAATCCAGCCTGAATCTGCACTTGTGCAAGAGAAAATCCTATAAGAACTCAGTATATAATTGGGAAGCAGAAGTGCCCCAGCAGTGGCAGAATCCAGGTATTGTCAACAAGGTTTCTCCCAGAAAGAGAGAGCATCATCCTGAGTAGGATGACAGAGCTGAAATCAAACATATAAATTAACCTAATAAATGTAAATAGCCTACATAACAGAAAAACATTTAATGTGAATAATAATAAAAACATCTATGCTGTATAAAAGTATACAACTAAAACAAAGTCATTCAGAAACATCGAAAATTACAAAAAAAAAAAGGTGGCCAGGTAGGCAAATATAAACAAAAAGGTACCATATCCAACAAGGTAGAATTTCATTTCAAAAGCATTTCAAAGAGGGGAACTTGTAATTTTCAAGGTTTAAATCCTCAATAAGGATATACCAGCTAAGCATATCTGTGGAACAACAGCATGAAAAAAATATCATGAAGCAGAAGCCAAAGGATATACAAAAAGAAATAGACTGATTAATAACAAATTAATAAGACAAATCTAAAATAGCTCAACACCCTCAGTCCAAGATAGATCAAGTGGACATAGAACACCATAAACAAATAATCACTAAGGTAGATCTTATAGATAGAAAATGAACTTCATATCCCAATAACAATTACCATCTTTTCAAGTGCACATGAAACACTCATGAATACAGACCACGTATTAGACCAGAAAGAAGATTTCAGTAAGTTTCAAAAAGCAGAAAGGGCACAACAATCATCCTCTGAACATAATGCAATAAAATTAGAAAGAATAACAACAAAAACAGCCATACATCTGGAAATTATGAATATATTTCCATATATTTTTATATAAATGAGCTCATGTAACATTTAATTTTTATAGATATAAAATTATTATTATATATTATATAGTATGCATATATACTATATTACGGTATATTACTAAATATATAAATATATCTAGTTACAAAATTTCAGGTAAAAGATAAAAGATGACTTCAAATTACAGAATGACAAAACATCTAAACATCAAGAAGTTATGGGCTAAGTAGTGTTCAGGGGAAAGTTTATATATTTTTGCCAGGAAAAGTGAAAAAGAATAAAAATAACTGAATTTAGCATTTAACTGAAAAACAGAGAAAGAACAACACAATAAACAAAAGAAAAGCAGGAAAAACTGGCAATATCGTTTATTAATGGTAATAGTACAAAATGGTACAACCCAAACAAAGGGATTCTGGCACTATCTTCCTAAATGAACAGTGCACTTAGCTTTTACCCCAACAATATAAATCACAGGAATCTGACCTAAAGATGGCACAAGTGGTTTGTGATAGATCAGCTGCTAACCTAAAGGTTGCCGGTTTTAACCCACCAAACAGCTCCTCAGAAGAAAGGCCTGGTGAATTATTTCCATAAAGATTACAGCCAAGAAAACCCTATGGAGCATTTCTACTCTGTAACACATGGGGTTGCCATATTTTGGGGGCTGACTCGAAGGCAGCTAACAATATAACATAAAGATATGTCTGCTCAAGTACGAAACTGCATAGATGCCTGGTTCTTCATTAGCAATGTGGAAAGGCTGAAAAAAATTCAATGCCCACCAATAGGGTACCAGTGGAATTAAACCTGGTCCATCTACACAACAGAATTGTATGCAGTCATAACACAGAATAAAGAGCTCTATGAACTCCATGACGTGTCAAGCGGAAAACAAAAAGAAGTAAGACAGAGAACAATACTTAAAATAAGCCACATGTTATACATGTGTACTTGTATTCATGTATTCTGATATATGTACATATATGTATATTAAACATCAAAAGAAGATGGAAGCAATACCAAAAAGAACTGGTTGACATTCAACCATTTCAGGAGGTAGCATATGATCAAGAATCAGTGGTGCTGAAGGAAGAGGTCTAAGCTACAGTGAAGGCACTGACCAAAAACAAGGCTCCAGGAAGTGATGGACCACCAATTGAGATGCCTCAACAAATGGATGCAGCACTTCACACTCTCTTGTCTATGCCAAGAAATCTGGAAGACAGCTACCTGGCCAACCGAATGGAAGAGATCCATATTTGCACCCCCTCCAAAGAAAGGTGATCCAATAGAATGCAGAAATAATCAAACAATATCATTAATATCACACATAAGCAAAATTTTGATGAAGAACATTCAAAAGCGGTTCCAGCAATCCAACCACACGGAACTGCCAGAAATTGAAGCCAGATTCAGAAGAGGATGTGGAACAAGGGATATCATTGCTTATGTGAGATGGATCATGGCTGAGAGCAGAGAATATCAGGAAGATGTTTACCTGTGTTTTATTGACTATGCAAAGGCATTCAACTGTGTAGATCATAACAAATTATGGATAATATTGTGAAGAATGGGAATTCCAGAACACTTAATTGTGCTAATGAGGAACCTGAACTTAGAACAAGAGGCAGTCCTTCAAACAGAACATGGGATGTTGTGTGGTATAAAGTCAAAAATAGTATGCATCAGGGTTGTGTCCATTCACCATACTTATTCAATATGTATGCTGAGCAACTATTTTGAGAAGCTGGACTATAGAAAGAAGAATGGGGCATCAGGATTAGATAAAGACTTATTAACGACCTGTGATATGCAGATGACACAACCTTGCTTGCTTAAAGTGAAGAGGACCTGAAGCACTTACTGATGAAGATCAAAGACCACAAACTTGAGTATGGAAGAAAGAAAACAAAAATACTCACATCTGGACCTATAAGCAATATCATGATAAAAGGAGAAGTTATCCAGTATTTCATTTTACTTGCATCCACAATCAATGCCCATGGAAGTAGCAGTCAAGAAATCCAAAGGGACGTTGCATTGGGTAAATCTGCTGCAAAAGGCCTCTTTAAAGTGTTAAAAAGCAAAGATGTCACCTTGAAGACTAAGGTGTGCCTGACCTAAGCCATAGTCCCTCATATGCATGTGAAAGCTGGACAATGAATAAGGAAGATGAAAGAATTGATGCCATTGAATTATGGTGTTGGTGGAGAATACTGAATATATCATGGACTGCCAGAAGAACGAATACGTCTGTCTTGGAAAAAGCCAACCAGAATGCTCCTTAGAAGCAAGAATGGCAAGACTTCATTGCACATACTTTGGATATGTTATCAGAAGGGACCAATCACTGGAGAAGGACATCATGTTTGGTAAAGTAGAAAACCAAAAAAATCAAACTCATTGCTGTTGAGTGGATTTCAACTCAAAGTGACCCTACAGGACAGAGTAGAACTGCTCCATAGGGTTTCCAAGGAGCGGCTGATGAATTCAAACTACTGACATTTTAGTTAGCAGCCAAGCTCTAGCTCTTTAACTACTTCACCACCAAGGCTCCAACCCATTGCCGTGGAGTCGATTATGGTTCATAGTGCCCCTATAGGACAGACCGATAATGTTTCCAAAGAGTGGCTGGTAGATTTTAACTGCAGACCTTTTGGTCGGCAGCTGAGCTCTTAACTGCTACACCATCAGGGCTCCAGCTTGTTAAAGCAGAGGGTCAGTGGAAAAGAGGAAGATCCTCAAGGGCACAGACTGACACAGTGGCTGCAACAACGGGCTCAAGTATAACAATAATTGTGAGGATGGCACAGGACCAGACAAGATTTCATTCTGTTGTACCCAGGGTCGATACGAGTTGGAACCAACTCGCTGGCACCTAATGACAACACCACCACTAATATGTGTACATACACATACTAACATATATATACACATATATAATATTGGTATCATTTTTACACTACAAGGAAATGAATAGACAAATCCAGAATGCGATAAATTCTGTAGAAATCAACCAATGTTCCAAAACAAATCAAAGGTAGGAAAATGTAGTAGTAGAACAGCCATATTAAAAGAGACTTCAAAAACCTAAAAACTAAATGTAATATGAGTTCATTGTGTTAAGATTCAAACAAACCTAGGATATTTTGTAAAAATTAGGCAAATTTGATTGTAATTCATCGGTGAGTACAAGGAAATAAAATTATTATTTTAGGTGTGATGATTTTCATGGTTAACTAAGAAACAACTATCTTATTTAAAAAAAAAAAAAAAAGTCTCCTGAGGTATGAAGGTATAGAATTACATGAATTTTGGAATTTGATTTGTAAAAAAAAAAAGGAAATAAAATCAATAACAAAGCACAGATGAAGCAAATACTGAATATAAGTGATAATTATATGGAGTCTTCAGGTATTATTTTACTTTTGTAAATGCTTGAAAATTTCCACAATAAAAAAATAAGATTAAAAAAATATATAAACAGATAAAGAACTAACATCAAGGAGGTCTAAATAGGGCCAGGCCCCAACAGAGAAAGGCTCACTTCTAGTCCCCCATCTACTCCCATCTTCACTCTTTGATATTTAAGTCCAGGTCAGATTTCCTAATGACTGCAGGGCTAAGGTAGTGGGAAGAACTGTACCATTTGGGGTTTAAAAGTTTAAGTTACATATATATATCCAAGTATATATATATATTATACTTGGTAAGATAGAGGGTCAGTGAAAAAGAGAAAGTCCCTTGATGAGATGAACTGACACAGTGACCGCAACAATAGGCTCAAACAGCAATGATTGTGAGAATGGTGCAGGACCAGGCAGTGTTTCATTCTGTTGTACACAAGATCGCTGAGTCAGAACCAACTTGACAACACCTTACAATGGTGAGAATACCCAAGTAAAGTTTTTATTAAGTTTCTGACTTTTCAGCAACTCTTGGTTATTCATTTAACTATTATTAAACCCCTACCAATGCTATGGAGCCCTGGTGGCACAGTAGTTAAGAGTTCAGCTGCTAACCAAAGGTCAGCAGTTTGAATCTACCAGCTGTTCCATGGAAACCCTATGGGGTAGTTCTCCTCTGTCCTATAGGGTCACTATGAGTCAGAATCAACTCAGTGGCAACAAGTTTTTTGGGGGCCACTGCTGTGCAAGGCCTTTAAGGATTTCACATAAAATTAAAGGATTAAAAATTAACTGAGTATTTTAAGCCAAGTGGTGAATGATATAGCAGTTCCTGGGTGGCACAACTGGTTAACATACTTGTCTACTAACTGTTAAGGTTGACGGTTTGAATCCACACAGAAGCACCTCGGAAGAAAGTCCTGGCAATCTGCTTCCAAAAGGTCGCAGCCATTGAAAACACCCTGGAGCACAGCTCTACTCGGAAACATTTAGGGTCACCATGAGTTGAAATCAACTTGATGGCAGCGGGTTTGGTTTTGGTTTTAGTGAATGACATAATGACATTTTTATTTTAGAATTATCACACTAGGAACAGCATAGAAGTAAGCTGAAGTTGCATTTCAGTAGGTAGAAGAGGGAAGTTGAGTGATAAAAGGTGAGAGCAAAAACAGAACACTGTCTCACAAACTTGATAGTAGAGGTTAGGAGAGATGAGGCGATGGCTAAAAGTGAGTGTGAGGTAAAAGGAAAGCATTTTTTTCCTCCCCTTTTAAAGGAAAATTTGATAGGAACTAGGGTGTAGTAATAAGGAAGAATTTGATATAAGACAAGTGATAAACTATGGAGAAAGTCCCAGAGGTCACCAAAAGGCATATTTACAGAAAATATGATTGGCCTTAAATAAGAAAGGAGATTTTCATTGCTGAATTATACAGATTACAAGATATGATGATGGTTGTAGATACAGGTATGTTGTGTGCCATCAAGTTGATTCTGCCTCATAGTGACCCTGTAGTAATTCTATAAAAAAAAAAAAAAAATATATATAGGACACAGTAAAACTCCCCCATAGGGTTTCCTAGGCTGTAATCTTTACAAGAGCTGATCGCCATGTCTCTTTTCCTGTGGAGTGGCTGATAGGTTCAACAGCCAGCATTCTGGTTAGCAGCTGAATGCTTAACCATTGTACTACCAGGGCTCCTTTAGATATATAGACATGTATGTATAAGAGGGACTGAGAAGTTCAAGAAGATCCAGCCTGAAGAATTCTTGTATGTGGCTTTTAGCAAACTTATCGAAAGAAAGAAAGATTAGTACATGTAAGCAGCCAAGAAGAATAGTGATACAAGTATTTGTCAGAGAACAATCATGACTGTTCCTGAGAATGTGGAAAACAGAGGTGAAGTTAGGGTCCATAAAAATGTGACATCATGAAACAGGGGTGTCACTTCCCCCAGTAGAGCTCAAATGATTACTGGGTATAAAAGGAACAAAGAGGTAAATATACAAACAAAGAGGGGCGGCTAACTGATACCCATCGGCCCAGGGGTGGGAACACATTCATTTTATATATATTAAATTAATTTTATTTTCCTAATAAATCTGAGTACAAGATTAACAAAACATAATCATAAGAAATTATGCTTAATATTTAAATTACATTATTCTTACCAATTCGAGTGATTTTATTACGTGAAAGTTCAAGGTTTTGAATATTACTGCAACCATCCAAACCATGCAAAGAGCTAAGTTGATTTTTATTAAGAAGAAGAATGCAGAGATTTTCCAAATTTTCACAATTTATAGTCTCAATATGGTTTTCCTAAAAAAAAAAAAAAAGACAAATATAATTACTTTTATTTCAGTGACTTATTAATGAAACATTTAAAACTTACAAAAAGAGAATAATATATGGTCTCCTCATGAATATCTAAATCTCTAATGTCTAAGGTAACTACGCAGACTTTTCTACTATCTGGATGAAATAATAAGCAATCTAATAAATAATTAACTATTTTAATTTATTAATATTCTTATAAAATGTAGAAAATATTGAGCTAATACAATAAATTATCTTGTTTGTCTAAAAACCTAAATGAACAAGAGTGAACATTTTGCCATAGTTACCATAAAACTTATTTTTAAGATATCAAATATTGAAAAAGTTGAAGCTCTCTGATTTCCCCTCCCCAGTCCATTGTGCCCTTGAAGACTCAATATCAAAAATTAGGTGTATATCTCATGCATAAGTTTATTTTCACTACACAGACACATCTCTACAATACATAACATTGGCCTCAGGGTAAAGATCACATCAAGAATGCTTAGCAAGTTCCTTTGTAAGACTTCAGAAAAACAAATATGCTTCTAAAACATTAAGGGTATGTTCCACAGCACTTCTCTAGAAAGAGGCTTGTCTCAAAAAGATTTATAGCCCTTGTCTAGTGGAGTAAGCTAATAAGAAGCACAAGAAACCCACAAAGTTTTAAAAGAAATCATTTTGACAGAACTGTTAAATTGAACTGAATTGAATAACCAAAACCAAAACCAAACCCACTGCCGTCAAGTCGATTCCGACTCATAGCGACCCTATAGGACAGAGTAGAACTGCCCCATAGAGTTTCCAAGGAGCACCTGGCGGATTCGAACTGCCAACCTCTTGGTTAACAGCCATAGCGCTTCACTACTACGCCACCAGGGTTTCCATAGAGATAGCTGAAAAGGAAAAGATGCCTCTGGGTCCCAAGCTTCTATGGGTTTTTCTCAGCCTAAAAATGGATCATTTTTTACGGAAAGAGAAGTATGCCTTGAGGGTGGAGTTGAAAGCCCAGTGGTCAGAAAAAAGAGCCCCGGAGAATCATTCTCATGGAGTAAAACTGAGTCCTTATCAAAGAATCTGCAACAGGAACTCAGCTATGCACCAAGGACTGCTTTGAGTGTCCAGTTTTTTCCCGTTTTGAATGGAAATGACTAGGACAGTCAACTGAGCCCTGCCTCACCATTGTTTGTGGGGTATGTGTGAGTGGTTGGGGCATGGAGATACCTTTTCAATATAGTTCACAGATCTCTGAGTTGACAAAAGCTGCACCTAAGCAGATGTGCCTAAGGAACTGCACCTGAATAGACTCATCTGCCCGGGACCTGATTTAGATGAGAAGATTCTGTTTCAAGCCTGAGCCTGATGCCTTAGTGGATGAGACTTCCGGGGTCTTTAGAACATGAGCGTATGTTGCATGTGGGAAAGATGTGATCATTAGAATGCAGTTGTCAGATCTGGGTACTGCTACTTCGGTAAAACCATTGCTGTTGAGTCAATTCCTATTCATGACTACCCTACGAGTTTCAAAGTAGAACTGCACTCCATAGGGTTTTCAATAGCTGTGATCTTTTGGAAGTAGATCACTAGGCCTTTCTTGTGAGGTGTCTCTGAGTGCCCCTGATAAACCCTGCATCCCAATATTCATACGACCACACAGCTCCTCCCACACTAACTTCGGGCTTGGCAAAGAGAACATTAGCCAGCATGATGCAAGTAGATACTTGACAAGTACTTGAATATTGGAGCTTATATTTTTGGAATGCTCACTCTTGGGATTGGGACAACAAACGAAGAAGCTATGTAAGACAGACAGAGAGCCAGGGAGGGAGGAAGAAGTGAAGGAAGGAGAAGAAGAAAGAGAGATACTGATTGATTATAACCTCCCTGCCATTCCTGCCAAAGCTCCAGACGTACAAGTGAAGGTATTTTGGAAATTTCAGACCCAGCTGTTATCTGACTGCAATTACTTGAGATCCAGTCAGCATAATACGAAGCAGAAGAAATTTCCAGCCAAGCCTGGATTAAATCCATGGCCCACAGAACCATAAGCACATAAGATGGTTGTTCTTTTAAGCTACTAAGTAATGGGGTTGTTGGTTATGCAGCAAAAAGTTACAAAAGTAATAACTATCTTATCTGCAAACAGAGGTATGTAATTTCCAGTTCATACCATCGAATTACCTTCCCTCTCTGATTCTCACAAATTTAGGCCTCTGATATCTTTAGACTCTAAGTTATGGGTTATTTTAGTAAACATTTCTCCAGAACTTTCATTTCTGAAATATAAACATCAATCCATTCATATTTTATTAAAAGATAAATAATTAACAGAACTAAAGGAATACCTGTACATCAATGTACTTCAGGTTTTTGCAGTTACTCAGGCCGTGCAAAGAAGTTAATCCACACCGTCGAAGAGACAGAAACTGCAGATTTGTACACTCTGCCAGCGTAGACAGACTACAACCCGGCAAATCTTGAAAAGTAACTGTTGTAACCTAGGCAAATTCAAGAGAATTGGAATGCACAACATTATTTCACAATACTGAATAAAAAACCTATATTAGCCTTGCAAAATTGCTTTAAAAAATTCATCTAAGAAAAGTTATACTATATGTTAAAACCCACATTTATTAACAACTCAATTTCTGTTAAGCTATCTGGACCCTTTTGTTTCTCACATAGAAAGGCAAAATAATGCAATCACTTGTGACCAATTCAAATTCAAAACTAAAATGCATAGACGCAATAATACAGTTATATATTAGCTCACTGCCTAATTTTTCAGCAAAATCACTTTCCTTATTTTTCATGGCTTTGGCACATAAACTACCTTAATCTTCAGAATTTTGCTATATAAATATTTATGATCTGTGTTTGACAGTAAGCTACAGATCCCTGGATAGTCCTAGAAGCCACGACAGGTCAGGGGGTAGATTTTAAGTCCAACCTACCATGCTTCAACTAGCATAGCTCAGCTATCTTAAAAAAGAAAATGAAAAAAAGAAAGTCTGATTGAGAAGAGATATTATAGAAACTATAATAAATAGAACTACGTAAAAATAATCAGGGAATAAAATTCTGACTTGAAAAGAAAGACCAGACTTGCTGGCCTCACACAGACTACAGAAACCCTGAGAGTATGGCTCCCGGACACCTCTTCACTTCAGCAGTGAGGTTACTCCTGAGGTTCATCCTTCAGCCAAGAATTGAACCGGACCGTGGAACAAGACAAGACTAGGGGAGTGCACCAGCACTGGGGCAGGGACTGGAAGGCAGGAGGGAACAGGAAAGCTGGTGACAGGTAACCTAGGGCTGAGAGGGCAAAGTGTTGACATGTTGTGGGGTTGTTAACCAATGTCATACAGCAATGTGTTTGCCGACTGTTTGATGAGAGGCTAGTTTGTTTGGAAAACCTTCACCTAAAGTTAAAAAAAAAAAAAACGAAGAGTAAATAAATAAAGTTAACCCCAGCCCTGGGGGGAAAAAAATCAGGGAATAGTACAATATGCCCACTTCTTAATTGACATGATTAGGTTCCAAAGACCAGGTCATTATACAAAAGTTGATGTTATGCAAAAATGGTTGATGACTACATCTGATCCCAAAACAGAGGATGACTACATCATTACATAGCTGCCAAATCACATCATTACATAACTGCCAAACCACTGAGAACCACTGCCCAGACAAGCTGACACATAAACTTTACTCTCACAATCAGGATTACTCTTGTCTCGCATCTCGGCATTTATTACTGCAAGATGTATGTCATTAATGTGCAAAATAGTCAGATAGATTTTTTATTGTTGTCATAAATGTGAAATGTCAGATAACGAGATAGCCAATAAGTGAGGAATAGGTGTATAAACAACATCCTATCACAAGACTTATGTATTATAAAGGCATGCATCATGATTTACTAGTAAATAATGTGATTTTACCCAGAGCATACAGAATTTGTGGCATAGAAAATTACCAACAGTGTTTTTTCCCCTGTATTTTTCAGGCTACATATACATAAAAACTCACTGTCGAGCTGATTCCGACTCATAGTAACCCTACAGGACAGAGTAGAACTGCCCCCATAGGGTTTCCAAGGAGCAGATGGTAGGTTCAAACACAGCTAGTAAATGGCAGGAATAAAATTAGAATCCTCCACATTTAGGCTTATAGGCCCCTTGAACACAAGCTTCAAGTTAATAAAAAAAAAGATAAATCAAAGCTTTTTATAGTGCTTCATTGAGGGAGAAAATGTTCTGAATAATTTCGACTGGAAAGATCTTTTAAACGCAGTCTTTCTTAAATGGAGTTAGCAACTTAACTGATTAAGAGGCAGAATTATTGGATATAAAATATACCTTCTATTAAGAATTGATAAATTACATTTAGAGAATCGATTGCAACTAAATACAAAAAAATTATTTTAAAATAAGAAATACCTGCTGTAATGTATTCCAAGGGCCACACTGAAGAATTTCTAATATATTCAAAGGGGGTAAGGTGTTGGCTGGACATTTCACAGATCTTTTTTTTTTAACAATTTTCTTTTGCTGATGTTTCATGAAAATTTCAAACCAGGGTTTAAATGATTTCATCCAAGCTAGCCTCTTTTCTTCAATAGAAGACAGAAGCGTCGGCTCTGGTATAGAGCAGGTCATGTTACCTTCACGTTCAGATCTATTCTCATGGCAATCTTCTGGAATTTCTTTAATTTCAGATTTAACAGAGTTTGCTTCTTTAGAAACCAAGGAGCTTTTTGCATTATAGATACTTGAGTTTTCACAATGAGCTTGTCTGTTTAAAATACAGTCTTGCTTGTGTATTGTGGTTTCTATATTTATGGTGTCACTGGTGTTAAAAATCACAATGTCACTATTCAGAGCATTGCCTTTTGAATTCTCAATTTTATTGGATTTTAAATTAATTTCTTCTTCTTGTAGTACTTTTCCTACATTTTCAGAACTTTCTAATTCTAGTGGTAGTAATTTTTGTTTCATTGAAATCACTGAAATACTATTCTCTTCATGTAATGTTCCATTCTGCTCTGGTATTTTTTCTTTTTCTATTTCTTGTACTTTTTTCTGTTGATTATCTTTGATTATTTTCTGTGTTTCATTGTTTCCTGTCTCATTAATTTCTTGATTATGCTCTAGTATTTGCCTTTTTTGTTCCACATTCTCATCTGTGGCATGTTTCAGTTTTCCCTCTTTTTGTATTTGAGATTTTAATTCTTGTAACTTCAACTGTTCTTTCACATTTTCTTTTAGATCTGGGCTTTCCAATTCAAGTTGTTTGTCTATATTTTCATACTTTGTTTTTAGACTGGTCAATTTTTCTGAATATTGTTGTTTTGGTAGATTTTCATTTTTTTCTTCCTCTTTTAATTCTGCCAAAATTGTTTGGTTGGATATATACTGTTTTAATTGTTCTTGTATTGGTTCTTTCAATACTAGCTGTCTACCTACACTTTCCCTCATATTTGATTTCTCATCTATTACTAGCCAGAGGGGAGTATCTTCCTGATACTTTGATTTCTCATCCCCTAGTGTTTTGGCTATATCATTCTTATTCTTTGATGTACCTTCAACAGTTAAATGTTTGCTGTTATGTTCTCCCTTCTTTAATGTCTCACTTGTTAGCTGTTTACCTGTATCTTCTCTGATTCTTAATTTTTCCTTGAGTAATACTTGTTCTCTTTCTAGTCTCAGAATATTCTTCTTTTCTTCATATTCTTTTTGCCTCTTTTTAAGTTCCTCTTCTTTTTGCTTTTTTTCCTCTTCTTCTATCCTTTGCTCTTCTTCTAGTCTTTTTCGTTTTTCTTCTTCCCTCTGTCGGATTTTTGCTTCCTTGTCTTTCCACTCTTGTGCTTTCTTTTTCTTATTTTCCACTCGTTCTTTTATGATTGGGCTATATTTTTGATAAGCTAAAAATGCTTTATAATTAGCTTGGATTTTTATGGCTGCATCATGCTGCAGTTTTAACAAACGCATTTTTTCTTTTTCCTGTAGGTCTTTAAATCTTGCTCTTTCCTGTTCCACTTGTAAATGCAAGTTTTTAATAAACTCCTAAAATAAAGTAATATAAGTAATGATAAGCATACAATAAAATGTGCAATGCTATTACAGTATCATCTAAAATGAAAATTGAAAATGAATACCAAAACTAAATTCTCATAATGAAGTTACAATAAAATTCACTTAGAATAACTGAACTCATTTAATTTTAATAGTATCAATTTTTACAATATTTAGGAGTTTGGCTTAACAGTTGAGCTAATACTCTAATATAGCAATAAAGGTAATATATGTGTGTGTATATAGATTATATATGCGATGTAAAATAACATATAAAATCAGAATGACACAGAAAGGAGGCAACAGAAACCCCTGGCCAGATTACATGTATGAGAAAATGACTTCAAATATTTCCAAGATGAGAGTTCTTATAAAGGAGACTCCTAGAGATAGCACTGGGACTGCAGAAGAAGGGAATTATTTTGTGATAGTATGATACAAACAAAGCCAGGGTGTCCACACATACAAACAATATGCAGAACCAGACTAGCCATATGTCTTAGCCCTCCTCAACTATCAAAGTCAGAATCCATAAACATATACTACATTGCTGAATTAGATAACTTGGAGTTAGGTGAGAAACTTTCATTACTACTAAAGTCATAAAACAAAAGTAAACAGATGAACAAAATTCAGCATATATTTGAGGGATTATGAAAGATTTTATATACTTTATTCATGCAATTACTGAAGATAATTTCAAATAAAAACTGTGAATAAAAGCAAAACTTAATAAAAATATCACTAGAATCATCTTAAATTCAAGGGAGTTATTTAACACAGTTCATCAAAAAATGAAGTAGCCTTTCATAACATAATTTTCAGTCATAATGAATGTTCAAAACTATCTTCAAACTTTAAAGAAAAATTTTAGAATTACAATTTTATATAAACATGTTTACTCACTGGGCCAGTTTATTTTCATTTATAAGATATTATACTTCAAAGAAAGTTTCTGAGGACTTTTAGTGAGATTTTAAAGCTTTGCTAATTAAATTCTAGATCTGCTAAAAAAAATTTTTATGTTAAATGCCCATTTCAAGGTTAATAATTTATTTGAAATGAAAAATGATTATTGCACTGATTAAAAAGAACAAACAGGTACCTCGTGCTGTTTAAATTTCTCCTCCCACATTTTTTCTTCTTTCTGTAGTTCTTCATTCATCTTGTCTTGCTCTTGCTGAACATGTGATGATATTTAAGTGTTATTATATTCAAATATGAAAGAATATTAAGTTCATGATATATGATTCTCACAACATATATTTTTTAAAAAATGTTTAAAGATGACAATCCACCCAGTGATTCTTAGTTATTAGTACTGGGAGAGCAACTTTAATTTCAACCTGAAGTGTGATACATAATAACTAGGGTTCCCACTCTGAGCACATAAAAACACTGTTTGGAATCTGGAAAAAAGTATTTATATCAATACGTTTACATAATAAAATGCATTGGCTAGAAATACAGTTGGGTACTGCAAAAGTTTTATATAGTAATGTTTATAAAATGGGTTTTGCCTACAAGTTGTTTTCTCTACACATCATTCCTTTTAACTGGCATGATAAGCCAGTTGATTGGATAATGGTTTCCTTTCAATAACTATTAGTATCTTTGTCAAGGCTCTTCAGGTATTGTATTTGTAAAATACAATACCTTTCTCCAAAAACTTTAAATTTAATATGGAGACATTATTATAAGTTCACAAATTACTCCAAATTTAACAGAATAACTTTATTGCAAGAAAAGAGCTATGAAGGATCACAGCGAGGATAGGTGTTATAATTAGAGGACCATGAAAGGCTTTGTGCCAAAGATTATAAGTGAAATAAGTAGGATTTCAAGAGGTGAAGATGGCATTTTGGGCATTCACTAAAAGTTTTGAACGAGGAAAATTATTAGAGCTCTGTTTTCTGAAAAATCATAGTTTTAGTTTGGATAGAAATGGGGAGTGAGACAAAAAAACAGGAAAGAGACCAGTGTGGAAATACTGGAGATATTCATGTGAGAATAAATGAGGGCCTTCTTTTTTTCCATAGACAAGTGGCAGCAGTAAGAATAACTGCAGAGACAACATAAACGTGAAATTGCCAGTTGACAGTATACAAAGGAAGTGGGAAAACTCTTTGGACATTATGGTCTGTGGGACCTTTTAATGGGATTTAAGCCAAGAGAAAACATTTTTATAAATGTCACTCTGACAGCACTATGGTGGAGGAGTTTGAAGAATATAAGACCAAAGGTAGAGAGATCAACTACAGAGTACAGTAAATATTCTGTGTAGAGAATAGAAGAGCCTGAACTAAGGAGTAGCAGTAGATAGATAGATGAAAAGATGCATAGCATAGGTATTAGAGAGGAGCAGGTAATAAAAGAGAGGGAAGAGTAAAAAATAGCCCTCATTTTTCTAGCTTGGTCAACTGATCAAAATAAAGTGAAGAAAATATTTTGCATCCCATTAGGCGAATGACATCTAGGGTCTTAAAGCTTGTGAGCGGCCATCTACAATACATCAATTGGTCCCAATCCACTTGGAGCAAAGGAGAATGAAGAACACCAAAGACACAAGGAAAATATTAGCCCAAGACACTAAAGATCCACATAAACCAGAGACTCCATCAGCCTGAGACCAGAACTAGATTCTGTCCAGCCACCACGAATGGCCGCCCTGACAGGGAACAAAGCAGAGTGTCCTGGACAGAGCAGGAGAAAAGTGTGGAGCAGAACTCAAATTCATGTAAGAAGGCTAAAGTTAATTGTCTGAAAGACGGGAGGAACCCCTAGAATTATGGCCCCCAGATGCTCTGTTAACCCCGAACTAAAACCATTCTTGAAGCCCACTCTTCAGACAAAGATTAGACTGACTATGAAACATAAAATAATACTGATGAAGAGTGTGCTTCTTAGTTCAGTGAGATACACGAGACCAAATGAGTGGCTTCTGTCTGCAGGCAGGATGAGAAGGCAGGAAGGGACAGGAACTGGTTGAATGGACATAAGAAACCTAGGGTGGAAAGGGGGAGTGTGCTGTCACATTGTAGGGATTGCAGCTAATGTCACATAACAATATATGTATAAATTTTTCATGCAAAATTAACTTGAGCTATAAACTCTTAAAGCACAATTGAAAAATAAAAATAAATAAAAAGGGCAATTCATCTGAATTAAATACAAAACGAAGTGTTTTCTAAATCTGAAAACACTACTAACACTCAAGAGCAATGATGCATTTCAGTACAAGCCAGCAAACACTATTCAATCTACACTGTACTCAATCCTATTCTGAAATTTTTAAAAAAAGCTTTTGACTTCTTGAAATGACCACATCAATCTGATCTGTGGGAAGGAAAATATAACTACAGGAAAGCTAAATATTCCCAGTTCACTACATAAAGAAATGCATGGCTAAACTGGTTCTATGATGATGGAATTGTTTTTGTTTATATTCTGTACAATCAGGGAAATACAATGTACTCAACATCAAGGGTTAGAATAGCCTGAACTTAATAAATGACTACATGCTAATGTTTTCAATACATAACACCCAAAACTAGCAAGATTTGGGTGGTATATAAAACAACTTCAGTAATGTAAGACAGATAAGGCAGTCCTGCCTGCTCTCCAGACTTCCTAAGGACACTAATAGCCCACAAGGAGGGTCCTAAAATCCACCAATTACTCAATATGCCACCACCCTGACCTAACTGTGTGGACCTCCTAGGAAAAACAGAAATAAAAAGAACACAAAACATCTTCACATCAAAAAATTTATAGTCCAAGGAATTAGTTCAATTATGGGAGCAGGGCACGGACTGTCACCTAAATGGATTACCCACTTCAATATCATGTGTTTTATATAATGTGCCATATGTCAGGCCACATTGCAAGGGCACTGGATGGTCATAACAATTCTGTTGCATTTCCCTATGGTTGTTATTGTGTTGTTGGGTGCTGTTGAGTTGATTTTGACTCATAGCAAGCCTATATGACAGAGCAGAACCGCGTCATAGGGTTTCCTAGGGTGTAATCTTTAGGGGAGCAGATTGCCAGGCCTTTTCTCCCATGGAGCCACCAGTGGGTTGGAACCACCAACCTTTCAATTAGCAGCCTAGCACTTAAAGATTGCACCTCTAGGGTCTCTTCCCTACAAACAGGAAAGCATAAAAACAACAGTTTATGCTGTAAATACCAGATTTTCCTATAGACACTAGGGATAACTAGATCCAAAAAGCAGTATCTAAAATTCCAATAAATTTCAATGAAAACTTATCAAGGAGTCCATATTAAATACTATTAACCCACAATCAATTCCTTCCATGTAAGTCTATATCAAGAGTAATTAAAGGTCAAAGAAGCTCAATCCTCATCACAATCTAAAACATCAACACTTTTCAGAGGTATCTACTGATTCAAAAAATTTATGAAAAACAAAAACTAAAATAACAACAACAAAACACTTACCTTCTGAATATTCTCTAATTTCTTCTTTTCAACTTCAAATTGTTTCAACCAGCAATGTCTCTTTTCTTCATCTTCTTGAAATTGCTTTTCTTCTCTATCCTTCTGAGCTTTAAGAGTTTCTCTCTCTTGATCTTCTAGTTCTTTCTGTTTGTGTTGCCAAGCCTCAAAAGACCGCCTACATCTTTCTTCTACTTCACAGTATCCAAAATTTATATCAGTATCATCTACATTCATGAAAGGAATACTATTCTCAAGATCAAGTCTATGAAAACTGATGCAATTTAAAGTACAAAAATAATTTCAAAATAAAGAAATAATGACAACATATTACCAAAGTAAAGGTAATAAATACGCGAAAAGAAAATACAGGGGAGAGTATACAGTGAAATTTCATTTTCGTCAGCGTACCCAAAATTTCAATTTCAGTCACATAAAATAGCCTTAAAATATTCCAGAAGCAATTAAAATTGTAATATGCATGTGTGTATGTGTAGTTAAGGAATGCTTAATAAATTCCAAGCACAGTGTATCTATTACAGTCAGCTATATTGTTGTGTGCCGTTGAGTCAATTTCAACTCATAGTAACTCTATAGGACAGAACAGAACTTCCCCATAGTGTTTCATAGGCTGAAATCTTTACAGAAGCAGATTGCCATATACCTCTCTGCAGAGTGCTGGTCGGTTTGAATCACTGACCTTTTGGTTAGCAGCCTAGTACTTAACTAGCGTGCCACCAGGACTCCTTGCAATTAGCTACACACATGGGAAATTTCTTAAAATAAATTTCAACCAAGTTACTTTATGAGGCATAAAGACAAGTATAAAAACATAATTAAATAAGTGTAGTAAAGGCATAATCATTTTCAAAACCTTTTAACTCTATTTTTCTAAATGTCAGGGAAAAATTAAAAAAAAATCTCTGTTTTCAGATAAAACCAAGCCAAAACCAAAGACTTTGCCCTCAAATCGATTCCAAATCATGGCGACCCCATGTGTTACAGAGCAGAGCTGTTCCAGAGGGTTTTCTTGGCTGTAACTTCTACAGAAGTCGATCACCAAGACTTTCTTCTGCAGTGCCTTTGTGTGGCTCAGAACTATTAACCTTTAGGCTAGTAGACGAGCGCAAACCATTTATACCACCCATGGACCTCTGTTTTCAGGTAACTACGGCCAATCACATAAAAAGTATCAACAATACCATTACGCAGTATACCTACCTGGGAAAACATGCTCACCCACAGGCAAATCGTGAGGGTCAGCCTCTGGAGCAGACTCAGAGCTGGCACAGTGAGTTTTACTTCTCAGAAATTCTTCCTTTTCTATTTTAGATAATATCTAAGAAATTAAAAGAATATCAATGATTAAAGAAATGAAAAGAGAGAGTAAATCTATTATTTTAATAATACAATTAAATATTTATACCCCTATGCATGCAATTGTATTTACTCCAAATCACTCTCAAATACAAATCTGTCTCAAAGGCACATTGATAATTACTCTCTTTATGACAAACAGAAAATGTTTTTCCCAAACACATAGACACGTTGTGTTACCCCCTTTATGTTTTTCAGAACTCTAACTCGTTTCTAATATTAATCCACATATTTTGTTTACTGCTTGATGATCATTCCAAAATATTTCTATTAATGTGTTGTTTTCCTCCTACTATATTTGTCTTTCCTGCTTGTAGTGATAGTTCACATAACAGATTGTCAATACTTTCAATATGTTAAAAAGGGAACTATTCTCTACTTTAACCCCAATTATGCATGCCATGATTTTGATCAATACTTTCCCATAATTAGATTTCTACCATACTATAGTTGAAAAGATACAGCATATCTACACAATAGAGTAGCAGTACGATAATTCAAAATTAATATTTCACATTTGAGTATTACCAAACAAGTAAGAGACATATAAATAGCTTTCACATTACTTTAAATGTCTTACGGAGCAGACATAGAGTTTGGATAAAACGAGAGAGCGTGGGATTACAAGGAATGCAAAAAGCTGAACCTGCAGAAGAGAGTTTCTCTTAAATACATCTATGAGGGTTTTACCCTGGAAAAATGCTGGGCTCTCCTTTACTCTTATTTTTTAAGGATATATATTTTTTAATCTATTTTTTAAAACTAACATAAGATGCTCTACATTTAAGGTTTCTGCTGGAACACAGCACATTCCCAAGCAAGGTATTAAACACTATAGCATATTCATTGCTTTCCTTAGAGCTTTTAAAGGAAAAAAAGAAAAAAAAATGCAATATAATTCGACTGTTTAATCTACGCAGACTTTAAATTCCCAAGTATACGTGATTTAGATCAGTTTCTAATATTCTTAAAGACTGAAATTTGAGTGGTTTTACATTATATGCCAGAGAAAAACATAAAACCAAAAATGATTTGCATAAAAATAGTTATCCTTTAAATCAGTGATTTAGCTATCACTAACTACCAAAGAGGAAAGATAGATTTCTAAATGTGATATTGAACACATTCAGTTAAAATTTTGAAAGCATACCTTCATTAACTGCTCAGAATTTTCTTGATATTCGGTTGATAATTCTATCCTTAAATGCATATCATTATTAGAAACTGTTCGGTAACTATAGCCTAGAAAAAAAGAAAAAAATACTATAACTTCAAATATTAGAGTAGGGAACATGTTAAAATCCCAAACCTTTCATCACCCTGTAATTTCTAATTTCTATCCTAGTATATTCTTTATCAGTAAGAGTAACTCTCAAAACAACAGAAGAACAGTGGAGAATAAAGAAACAGAGGAAACCTGTTATCTTTATTCTAAAAATAAAAGCAACACATTCCTAAAGCACTCTGACCCTTTATCAGCTTTCATGTTCTATACTGAAGCTTTTTTTTCCATGCAAGTACAATCTTGATTTGCTTGATATTATGATGACATCTTAATTAAAAATCAACCAAGATTCAATGCTATCTGCGACAAACTAGCAAGATAATCTTGCATGTTATTAAAAAGCCTAGCTGTATCTTTTTTTCATGCAATGAATTTTCTATAATTGTGTTTCCTTTTTTTTTTCTAATTAGGTTTATAACTAAGCATATAAATGCCAATATATTTATAATCTTTTTTCATTGTGTAAATTTTGGTAAAAATAAGTAAGCAAAACAAACCATTAATCCCCCTGCCACCCATAATTCAACCACAGACAACCACTGTCAAAATTTGAAGTTCATACGGAAAGTCTTGAAGTATCTGTTTATCCAGATGCTCAGGACCAAAGTCATTCTCCCTTCCTTTCACACCAATCCATCAATAAACCCTTTTGGTTCTGCCTTAAAATGGTTTCCAGAATATGACTAGCTTTCATCATTTATCAAAACCATCCTCGTACTACCGTAATAGTCTGTTACTGGGCTCTCTGCCTCCACTCTTACTATCTCCTGCCATCTTCTCTACACGATCACCAGAATGACTGTCTCGAAATATACCAAACCAAAAAAAAAAAAAAAAATCCATTGCCATCGAGTTGATTCTGAATCATAGCAACCCTATAGGACAGAGTAGAACTGCCCCACAGGGTTTCCAAGGAGCGCCTAGTGGATTCAAACTGCCAACCTTTTGGTTATCAGCTGTAGCTCTTAATCACTATGCCACCGGGGTTTCCCAAAATATGTCAGATATTCAAAATACTTCACATATTTATAGTAGAATCTGGGTCCATCTCATGGTTTATAAGAGGCCAAAATGGTCTTACCCCTTGTTTTCTTGGATACAACCGCAAAGACGTTTTTGTTATCCTTCAAACGTATCCTTCAAACAAAGGACACTCAGTGGGCCTCGGCCTTTACTGTTCCAGACACTGGTTCTCCAGATAGCCATCTGTGTCACCTCCTCTACAGAGAATCCTTTCCTGAAAACATTACCTAAGATAGCTACCTCCAGTCTCTTTATCTCCTTACCTCAGTTTTTTTTTTCTTCATAGTACTTATCACTACTGAGACATCATATATCTATTTATTTTTTGTCTACTTCTCCCCACTGGAACATTAGAACAGGAAAGCAGGACCTTTGCCTATTTCGTTTACTGCTATATTCTCAGTGACTAAAACAAATCCTATCACAGAGTAATATTTGTTAAATGATTATCTATGAATATATACATTAAAATTTATACTAATATTTGCATGAACTACATTGTAAAATATGACATATTTTTATGATATCTTTTTAAATATTTTTAAATATTTAAGTCATCTTTTTAATTGAGTGCATAGTTGGACACACGAAGGTCCTACTGAGCATTTAGGTTGTTTGCATTTCCCATTACGAACCAAGCCATGATTTGTGGATTCTAGCTAAATTTTCCCCAAGCATCTGTCAGTTTGTCATACTGTGGTGGCTTGTGTGTTGCTGTGATGCTAGAAGCTATGCCACCGGTATTTCAAATACCAGCAGGGTCATACCTGGTGGATAGGTTTCAGAGGAGCTTTCAGACTAAGACAGATTAGGAAGAAGCTCCTGGGGATCTAGTTCTGAAAAAATTGGCCAGTGAAAACCTTATGAATATCAACAGAACATTGTCTGGTATAGTGCTGGAAGATGAGTCCATCAGTTTGGAAGACACTCAAAATACGACTGGGGAAGTGCTGCCTCCTCAAAGTAGATCTACCTTAATGATGTGGATGGAGTAAAGCTTTTGGGACCTTCATTTGCTGAGGTGGCATAACTCAAAATGAGAAGAAACGGATGCAAATATCTATTAATAATAAGAACATGAAATGTGCAAAGTATGAATCTAGGAAAATTGGAAGCTGTCATATATGAAATGGAACACATAAACATCAATATCCTAGGATTTAGCAAGCTGAAATGGACTAGTGTTGGCCATTTTGAATCTGACAGTCATATGATCTACTATGTCAGGAATGACAAATTGAAGAGGAATGGTGTCGCATTCGTTGTCAAAAAGAACATTTCAAGATCTGTCATGAAGAACAACAGTGGCAGTGATAGGATAACACTCACAGCCCTACAAGGATGACCAGTTAGTACGATTATTATTCAAATTTACGAACCAAATGCTAATGCTAAAGATGAGGAAATTGAAGATTTTTACCAAGTTGTGCAGTCTGAAATTGATCAAACATGCACTCAAGAAGCATTGATAATTACTGGTGATTGGAATGTAGAAGTTGGAAACAAAAAAGAGGGTTGGTAGTTGGAAAATATGGCCTTGGTGACAGAATTGACACCGGAGATCACGTTAGAATTTTCCAAGACCAACAACTTCTTCATTGCAAATACACTTTTCAAATAACATAAACGGCCACTATATACTTGGACCTCACTGAAGGCAAACACAGGAATCAAATCAACTACACATGTGGAAAGAGACATTGGAGAAGCTCAATATCATCACCTGGAACAAGGCCAGGAGCCAGCTGTAGAATAGATTATCAATTGCTCATGCGCAGGTTCAATTTGAAGCTGAAGAAAATTAGAGCAAATCCATGAGAGCCAAAATATGACCTTGAGTATATCCCATCTGAATTTAGAGACCATATCAATAATAGATTTGAGGCACTGAACACTAATAATCGAATACCAGACAAGTTTGAGGAATGACATCAAGGACATCTTATATGAAGAATGCAAGAGGTCATGAAAAAGACAGAAATGAAAGAAAAGAACAAAATGAATTTCGGAAGAGTCTCTAAAACTTGCTCTTGAACATAGAGCTAAAGCAAAAGGAAGAAATGATGAAGTAAAAGAGCTGAAGAGAAGGTTTCAAAGGGTGGTTCAAGAAAACAAAAGTAAAGTACTACAATGCAATGTGCAAAGACCTGGAGTTAGAAAACCAAAAGGGAAAAACACACTTGGCATTTCTCAAGCTTAAAGAACTTACGAAAAAATGCAAGCCTTGAGTTGCAATATGGAAGGATTCTGCAGGAAAATACTGAACAATGCAGGAAGCATCAAAAGAAGATGGAAGGAACACATAGCGTTGCTGTACCAAAACCACTTTGGTTGACATTCAACCATTTCAAGATATAGGATATAATCAAGAACCAATGGTACTGAAGGAAAAAGTTCAAGCTGCACTGAAGGGAATGGTGAAAAACAAGGCTCCAGGAATTGACAGAATACAAATTGAGATGTTTCAACAAATGAAGACAATGCTAGAAGTACTTCCTTGTCTATGCCAAGAAATCAGGAAGACAGCTACTTGGCCAACCAACTGGAAGAGATCCGTATTTGTGTCCATTCCAAAGAAATGTGATCCAACAGAATGGAGAAATTATCGGAAAATATCATTAACATCACACGAATGTAAAATTATGCTGAAGGTAATTCAGAAATGGTTACAGCAGTATGTCAACAAGGAACTTCCAGAAATTCAAGCTGAGTTCAGAAGAGGATATGGAAGCACTGCTGTTGTCAGATGGAACTTGGCTGAAAGCAGAGAATACCAGAAAGATGTTTACCTGTGTTTTATTGACTATGCAAAGTCATTCAACTGTGTGGATCATAAAACATTATGGATAACAGTGCAAAGAATA
Source organism: Loxodonta africana (assembly GCF_030014295.1). Classification (NCBI taxonomy): domain Eukaryota; kingdom Metazoa; phylum Chordata; class Mammalia; order Proboscidea; family Elephantidae; genus Loxodonta; species Loxodonta africana. The sequence goes on from NC_087345.1 coordinate 49,072,832, forward strand.
GGAATTCCAGGGCACTTAACTGTGCTCATGAGGAACCTATACATAGGTTGAGAAGCAGTTGTTTGAACAGAACAATGGGATATTGTGTGCTTTAAAATCAGGAAGGGTGTGTGTCAGGGTTGTATCCTTTCATTATACTTATTCGATCTGTATGCTGATCAAATAATCTGAGAAGCTGGACTATATGAAAAAGAATGTGACATCAGGATTGGAGGAAGACTCATTAACAACCTGCGTTATGCAGATGATACAACCTTGCTTGCTGAAAGTGAAAAGGACTTGAAGCACTTACTGATGAAAATAAAAGACTACAGCCTTCAGTATGGATTTTACCTCAACATAAAGAAAACCAAAATCCTTACAACTGGAACAATAAGCAACATCGTGATAAATGGAGAAAATATTGAAGTTGTCAAAGGTTTCATTTTATTTGGATTCACAATCAATGCCCATGAAAGCAGCTGTCAAGAAATCAAGTGACTCATTACATTTGGAAAACCTGCTGCAAAAGAGATCTTTAAAGTGTTAAAAAGCAAAGATGTCACTTTGAGGACTAAGGTGTGCCTGACCCAAACCACGGTATTTTCAATTGCCTCATAATGCATGTGAAATCTGGAAAATGAAAAAGGAAGACCAAAGAAAAAAATGATGCCTTTGAATTATGGTGTTGGTGAAGAACATTGAATCCATATTTGTACCCATTCCATGGACTGCCAGAAGAATGAACAGATCTGTCTTGGAATAAGTACAATAAGAGTGTTCCTTGGAGATGAGGATGGTGAGAGTTTGTCTTATGTACTTTCAACAAGTTATCAGGAGGGATCGATACCTGGAGAAGGACATCATGCTTGGTGAAGTAGAGGGTCAGCAAAAAAGAGAAAGACCCTCAACAACATGGGTTGACACAGCAGCTACAACGATGGGCTCAAACATGGAAATGATTGGGAGAACGGTGCAGGATCAGACAGTGTTTCATACTGTTGTACATAGGGTCACTATGAGTCAGAACCTACTGGATGGCACCTAATAATAACAACAACAAAGCTAATTTTTAAATTATTCCATTATTGTTAGCATAATTCAAAAAATTAAATTTACCCAGTTGAAGCAACTAAAAAATTTTAGGCATTTAATAAATATTACTGTATTTTTTTTCCTAAAAAGATGTATAAGTGGACATTGTACATCTTTTTGGAGAACAATACAGTAATATTTATCTAAAATAGGCCCACGATTAGTTTTCTTTTCTTTACTATAAAATAATAGTAACAGCCTGTGTAAAGTAATAGAATTGTTGTTAGGTACCAATGAGTTGGTTCTTCTGGCAGTCCATGGTATGTATATTCAATATTCTTTGTCAATACTGTTTAATTCAAAGGCATCAATTCTTCAGACATCCTTATTCATTGTAAAGTAACAGAATATCTGGTACTAATGAGGACTCATGAAGCAACGTGCTGGTGGCTAGTATTTATTGCAGACATCAGGAAGGTAACAAGCCAAAAAATAAATGAACTACATCCAGTTGTCTAAAATACTATACATAAAATGTTAGTAATAAATACAACCAAGTACATAGGTGGAGACAATAAATTAAAGTAATTTAGTTTTCTAAATTAGAGCGTATGCATACCTTATAGGAAAGTTATTTACCAAAAAAAAAATTTTTTTTTACAAGCAGATGAAAATTGCACTTACTTAAAACATCAGCATCTTCCAAGTCCTGAAGGATGAGCTCTTCAGCAGTTTTACTCTTATTCTTTATGATGTTAATACAGTGAAGAACTGACTCGGGTAATTCATCTAAATCCTAAAAATGTGAGTAGTGAAAGAAATTGTAAAATTGTGTATTATCACAATTATGTATCAAATATTGCATCCTTAATTGCCAAAAATTTTGAGGTAAATGTATAAATGAGATAAAAGGGCTCCATATAAACAGCACAGTTCAGATAAATACATTTGGTTCAAATTTGCTTTTCATTTTCAGGTGATTATGCTTTTTTTCCTGGAAAACCGTAAGGAAACAATGTGAAGTGTTCTATCTACATCATTTTCATGACCTTTATTTTTAAATGCCATCAATAGTTTTATATTCTTTTAATTAAATTCCAACTTCAAATAAATATTTCCAAATATTAATCAAACCTGCAAGTTTTTTTCCCAAAAATTTCAGGTCTGACTAACACCTTGCAAAAGCATTTAACACATTCCAATACTTACTTTTTGATTATCAAACACAAATTCAGCTACATTTATGAGCTATGACAGAATATTTCCAAATATGGCCTTTGTGAATAAATTTAGAGATTTTCTAAATATATTGACAGACAAAATGTGAAAATAAAAAAGAAAACATAATGCAAAATAATATAATGAAAATATAATGCAAAAACAATGTTTCATAAAAGCTACAAAATGTTTGAAGCATCTAGCAATGATTTTAATAATAATCCTGAACCTATAGACATAAAACTTAATTAAGGGACCTAAAATACCACTTGATGAATCAATAGAAATGCTTCTGATACAGAAAAACATTACATGACCTTCATTCCATCTAATTAAAAAAAAAAGAAATCTTTTCTGCCCTGCTGGATTTACACGTATTAAATCTAAGCTTCTTAGCCAGTTGTTTTGGATTTTTTTCTCTGCTCTAACTAATGGACTTCAGTGCTTAGTTTTGAGAATGCTGCTAGTGAAAATTAAGAGAGAATATTCCCTTCTCCCTTTGAGCTACACAAAAGCAAATAGAATTCTATGTCGAAAAGTAGTTCAGACAAAGTTGTTAGTTATGCTGAGTGGATTCCAACTCATCGTGACTTGATGTATGAAGAATAGAACTGCTCCATAGGGTTTTCAAGCCTGTGACCTTTCAGAAGTAGATTGCCAGGCCTGTCTTCTCAGGCACCTCTGCATGGGTTCCAACTGCTAACATTTTGGCTAGTAGTCAAGCGCTTGACTGTTCGTACCACCCAAGGACTTAGTGTATTGATAAAATAGTTCATTGACAATATCAAGAAAAAAAATTTACTCTTCTACCCTGTGTCGACACTTCTATTTGTTGTTTAACTAAGAAATCTTTAAAGACAACCAGATTGTAGAGGGTATTGCTATATCCTATGAAATACAATCCATAATCCCTAAATTTTTAATTTTTTGGATTAGTTTTCCTAGTTAATAATTTCTTACCCAGTAATAACACTTAAATTAGTTTTCTAAATGATACGAAAGCTTGTGAAGTAGCCTAATTAAGCAAGAAGAAGAGTTTTAAAATTGTATTCTTCCTCCTTTATTCATAGATATAATGAAATATAGTAAAATCCATAGTTTGGTTGGATTTCATAATCAAAGAATTTAAGAACTTTGTCTCAAAAAGGCCCAAAATCTGTTAAATGGGGAAAAGAGAGTCTCTTCAAAAATGGTGCTGGCATAACTGGATATCCATCTGCAAAAAAAAAAAAAAAAATGAAACAAGATCCATACCTCACACCATGCACAAAAACCAACTCAAAATGTATCAAAGGCCTAAATGTAAAATCTAAAATGATAAAGATCATGGAAGAAAAAATAGGGACAACGCTAGGAGCCCTAATACATGGCATAGACAGTATACAAAACGTTACTAACAATGTACAAACATCAGAAAAGAAATTAGATAACTTGGACCTCCTAAAAGTCAAACACCTATGCTCATCCAAAGACTTCACCAAAAGACCAAAAATATTACCTACAGATTGGAAAACAGTTTTTATCTGCACCATTTCCGATCAGCGTCTGATCTCTAAAATCTAGATGATACCGCAAATACTCAACAAAAAAAAGAAAAATAACACAATTAAAAATGAGCAAAGGATATGAACAGACACTTTACCAAAGAAAACATTCAGGCTGCTAACAAATACATGAGGAAATGCTCAGGATCATTAGCTATTAGAGAGATGCAACTCAAAACTACAATGCGATTCCATCTCACTCCAACAAGGCTGGCATTAATCCAAAACACAAAATAATAAATGCTGGAGAGGTTGTGGAAAGACTGGAATACTTATATACTGCTGGTGGAAATGTAAAATGGTACAGCCACTTTGGAAATCAATTTGGAGTTTCCTTAAAAAACTAGAAATAGAACTACCATATAACCCAGCAATTTCACTCCTTGGAATATACCCTAAAGAAATAAGAGCCTTCACATGAACAGATACATGCACATCTGTATTCACTGCAGCACTACTTAAAATAGCAAAAAGTTGGAAGCAACCAAGGTGCCCTTCAGCAGATGAACGGTTAAATAAATTATGGTATATTCACACAATGGAATACCATACAATGATTAAGAACAATGATGAGCCTGTGAAACATTTCATAACATGGAGGAATCTGGAAGGCATTATGCTGAGCAAAATTAGTCAATTGCAAAAGGACAAATATTGTATGAGAACACTATTATAAGAACTCTAGATAAAGTTTAAACACAGAAGAAAATACTCTTTGATGGTTATGAGGGTGTGGAGGGAGGGAGAGAGATATTCACTAACTAGATAATAAACAAAAAATTTTTTAGGTGAAGGGAAGGGCAACATATAACACAGGGATAGTCAGTCCAACTGAACTAAACCAAAAGCAAAGAAGTTTCCTGAATACAACCAAAAGCTTCGAAAGCCAGTGTAGCAGAGACAGGGGTCTAGGGACTACGGTTTCAGGGGACATCTAGGTCAATTGACATAACAAAATATATTAAGAAAATGTTCTGCATTCCACTTTGGAGAGAGGCATCTGGGGTCTTAAACACTAGCAAGCGGCCATCTAAGATGCATAAATTGGTCTCACCCCACCTGGAGCAAAGGAGAATGAGGAAAACCAAAGACACAAGGAAAATATTAGCCCATGAGACAGAAAGGGCTACATAAACCAGAGACTCCATTAGCCTGAGACCAGAAGAACTAGATGGTGCCCGGCTACCACAGATCATTGCCCTGACAGAGAACATAACAGGGAATTCCTGATGGAGCAGGAGAGCAGTGGGATGCAGGTCTTAAATTCTCATAAAAAGACCAGGCTTACTGGTCTGACTGAGACTGGAGGGACCCTGATGGTCATGGTCCCGGACCCTTTGATAGCCCAAGATTGGAACCATTCCCGAAACCAACTCTACAGACTGGGATTGGCCTGGACTATAAGGTAGACAATGATGCTGGTGAGGAGTGAACTTTGTTGTTCAAGTAGACACATGAGACTATGTGGGCAACTCCTGTCTGGTGGTGAGATAAGAAGGAAGAGGTGGACAGGAGCTGGTTGAATGGACATGGGGAATAAAGAGGGGAGAAGAGGAATGTGCTGTCTCATTAAGGGGGGAGCAGCTGGGAGTACACGGCAGGGTGTGTATGGCTTTCTGTATGAGAGACTGACTTGATTTGTAGACTTTCACCTAAAGCACAATAAATAAATTTAGAAAAAAAAAAAGAATTTTGTCTCATTTAAGTTAATCTTGGATAAAAACAAAGAATAATGAAAAACAGTAATATTTCTCAAAGTAGTATGTAGTTTCAGTACAATCCTCATTAAAAACCAAAGTGGAATTGTTTTTTGATACTCAACAAAATGAGTTTTTGGGGGGAAAGTTTAGTTGAGAAGATTTTGAAACAGCAAAAAGTTGGAGAAATTTGACCCCTTTGATACTTAAAAAAATAAAGCTACAATAGGAAAAAAATTAATGGATTCATGGAAAAGGATAGCCTCAGATATATCATATAAGAAATTAACATATACAAAAGTCACAACCAATTAATTGAATTCAACAAGTGGCACTAGAAACATTAAATAAACACATGCCAGAAAAATTCGAATTGTATCTATACGGTGTAACAAAACTGAAAATAAATTCCCATTGGATTAAGAATTTTAGTATAAAAGAATGAATCCATGATAGGACATCCTAAGCATAGAAAATTGGGGAAAATACACACAGAAAAGGATAACATGTTTGAAGTCAAAAAAGAAATTATTTCTATGTGTCTAAAGATTTCATATGTTACAAACAATTAAAAGGGTGTTTGCACAGTACTCTTTTTTACCAAAGAGCTTCTAAAAATAAATAATAAAAATGTCAATAATACAATATAAAAATGCATAAAGAATCTGAACAGGCATATCACACTAGGAGAAATACAAAGGCCAATAAGACATTAAAAATATTAAACTAACAAAATACAAAGTAAGAAATAAAATTCCATTTTTAGCTTTTAAATTACAAGAGATTAAAAATTATAATAATCTGTGCAGGTTTGCACGTGATGAGAAAGGTAGCTTCACATTCTACTTGTGGAAATGTAAAATGACAAAATTCTCCAGAAAGCACCTTGGCATGTGATAATAGTCCATAAAAAGTTCTATATTTTGACCCAGTATTTACAAAAATAACCCTATTCTTCTTGCCCAGTATAAAGACTTCTACTTTTTTGTTTAATTAGGAAATATTTTATAGCACCTGAACTACAGATATTATTGCTAAGAATATATCTTAGCAAATTATCAGAGATACGGACAAGCATATTTATCATGTCACTGTTTAAACTATGAACAGCTGGAAACAACTTAAATGACCAAAAATAGATAAATAGTTCTATCAATGATAATGGCATATTATGTAGCAATTAAAATTTTGCTTTTCATGTATATCTAATCACATGAAAATGCTCATGAATAAGAAAAACAGGATACAACATAATTCCAATTTTATTTAAAATGCACATATATTAATATAGAATTATATAAGCAATTTTCTATCTTCAATATACTTTTTATATTTATATATCGATATACATTGTTTAAGATGCTTCTAAGGTAAAAAATGAGATGAAATATACAAAACACATTTAGAAGATAAATATTTTTCTGAAAAGCCTATTCCAGTAAAAAGGCTCAAAGATCCACCACGTAGCACTTACTGTATCACTGCCATCACTCTGGGTTTCTGATATTGAATCACTAGCAATATCCTCTTTTTCCAGGGAGGAAATGCTGATTTTATCCAATTCAGCTTCTATTTCTTCTTTGAGCTTTGCATCATCATCATCATCATCATCGTTGTTTTCCATCATTCTTCATAATAAAACACAAAACCATTTAAATAAAAATGAAGAAGCTATTATGCAGGTGCAAATCATGGGTTTGTTAATTTGTCATACCAATGCAACATGTTCTATGTAAAAATGTTACGGTTCAACAAAATTTTGTCACACCTCATTATTAAGGTTTTACTATATACTAAAGAACGTGATTTTATCTGTCCCTTCATTCATTTTTTTTTTCCAGATTTGGTTATAAAAAGGCAATAGGAAAGGTCCTTTTAGTGTTGGAACTGTTCAGTATCTCTGCTGTGGTAGCGGATACACAAACCTTTATCAGTTATAAAAACTGTACAGAATTTAACACACCCACACACAGGAATACAAAGAAAACTGAGGAACCTGGAATAGGACCAGCAGATTGTATTGATGTCAATATCCTGTGATTTTATACTATAGTTTTGCAGTGTAATACCATTGGGGACATTTTACAGAATGTACAAGTGCTCTTTCTTTATTATTTCTTAAAACTGTGAATCTATAATAATCTCAATAAAAACTCTGATGTTAAAATGTCATAGACACTGGTTGATAGGACACTAACAGAACACTTGAATAAATTATGATGGATCCAGAGAAGGGAATACTGTACAAATACTTTTTTTTTAAATGGGTAACTTTAGAAATATAGCCAAAAGTATGAATTGCTGAAAACATGTGGCAGCATGGTATGCAAATTATCTTTTATGTAACTACATGCAAATACACACATGTTTTTTAGACATAGAGTTTCTGGAAGAAATCAGGGAGTTTTAAAATTTCATTTCATACCTTTATATTGAGTGATATTTTTATGAATAGGTACTATTTTATAATTTTACAGATTAGTTAAAAATATTAAATTTTATCCACAAGCTCCCAGCTGCAAAGGAAAGAAAAAGTGCAAAACGTTATCTTGTAATCAAACTCACAAAAAAAATTTGGTGTTTGTAGGTGAAAAATTAATTTTTTGACGTGGTTATAAAGCAGAATGCACACTACACAAAATATTAGAGAGGCAAGAGTAGGATGAAGATAAGAATAATTTCCATCATATGCCTTTCTCTCCTTACCTACTGGCTCCATAGATCAGCCCTGTCTGACAGAAACCTAACACGTCATTTTAAATGTTCCAGTAGCCACATTTTAAAAAGTAAAAAAGAAATAGGTGAAATTTATGTTAATTTTAATAACATTTTATTCAACCCAATATATCCAACATTTTATTCTTTCAACATGTAATCCATATAAAAAAATTAACTATTAATTATAAAAATAAACGTAAAAAGTAACATTCTTGTTTTCCATACTAACTCTTCAAGATCTAGTATGTATTTTACACCTACAGGACATCTCAATTCGAATTAGCTGGATTTCAATTTGTCAAAACACCTGCAGCTAGTGGCAAACCTTTCGGGCAATGCAACCCTAAATGGATTCCAGTGTAATTGGACTATATAGTAAATACTTCAAGTTGACAATAACTCACCTGGAGCTGGGTAAAGCTGACAAAAGTGTAAAATATTAAGGAATTTCACCTTTCAACACCTGCAATAAAAAGGATGAAATCTACTTTAGATAAAAAATATATATATATATAGTGGCCATAAATTATACATGGAAAAAAAAAAAAGAAGGAAAAGAACTGCCACGTAGGGGGAAAAAAGAAAGTAGCCATTGAAAATCTCTAGATTGTCAAAGTGGATCTTGAAGTTTTGAATGAGTTGTCAAAACCTGAGGAACTGAAGGGAGCCTCAAGCTCCGCAGACTCGCGCAGCCACTCCCTTTGCCCAGCCCGGTCAGCGGCCCGTGCTTTCCCGGTTGCCCGGGAAGTCGCGCCCTGGCGGAGCGTGGCCCGATCGATCTGCACTCCCGTAGCTCTGCCTGGCCTCCCCAAACCCGAACCTGGGCTTGGAGGAGCCCCGGCTCACCCACCAACAGCGGTGTCCCCAGGCTAGGCTGAAAGACAGCTCCCATTGCCTCCAAACAAAGCGTAGCCACGGCAACAGCCAATCCCAAGAAAGATAGACAGACTTTGCCTTACAGGTGCCCAAGACGGACAAATAATTTCCATTCTTGATTGGAACGATTGCTGCATCTCAGGAGTTGGGCAAGGAGTTTAAGAATTTTTCCAGGTATTTAAATCTTTCGGAGGGTATTTAGTAACGAAATGGCGTTTTGTTATAATTACCCAAGTAAAGATAGGCTGACCTTTAAATTAAGCTAAATTTGCATCTAGCAAAATGTTGAGTTATACATGTGTAAATTGTTCATTCCACAGAGCCACAATGGTGAGTAGTGATTTGTGGGGTCTGGAAGTGATGGAACAAAAGTCAATAAATTGCCTTCCATCACAACAGTTTCTTTGAAAAGAAAAATTCAGTCAATTTTCAATGCCTATCAAAAACCTCTCAGTGGAGTTGGGGTGGGGAGAGGGTGTGAGAAATTTGGAAAAAAAAATGCTGAAATATATTTTACTCCAAAAATATTGATGATTTCAATATAGAACTGAAGTTCTGAGTATATGTCATACTATTAGTTTTAACTTAAAAAGCCATAAAAGTTTATTTTTTCATGGAGCAGTATATAGTGTACAAAATGTGAAATTTCACTTTAGTTAATAATAGATGTTTCTGATTTTAATCTTTTTAAAGTTTACAAAGAGGCATTAATTTTCAAGAGGAAGTGGTTGTGCATAATTGTTGAAGGTATCTGCCATACAATAAGCTAAAAGCAAATATTTCATTGAGCCTTTGAAAGAAAATAGATTATTTCCTGGTAACAACAAATTTGTGTTTCCTGGTAACAACAAACCTAATAATATAGAGTGAGAAATTACTAGACTTTTGCTATTAAAAAAAAAAAAAAACACACACACATTTTAGTTCCTCTCTCAAAAGGCTAATAATTTTAGAAAATAAATTATCCCTGATTTCAGATCTATTTAAATTTAGAGTTTTTCATTATGGTATTTTTTAGACTGATTTATAGATTACAAATTATGCTGATTTATAGACTATTCAAACTCCTTATTTAAAATGCTAAGACTACAATATTATGTTGAGGTTCACAAGTATAATCTTAAGATTAATTTTATTTCTGAATATGGAACCTCAGGCTTTTTCTAAAGATTATCAAATCCTTTAGTAATCAACTAATTTTGAAAACTATGTCTACACTGTTTTGCTTTGTTTTCCTTCTTAAAACTTATATTGTCAGATGAAGTACAACAAAAAAAAGAAAAATACTGAAAATTCTTCTAAAGATAAATTAATCCATGGTGAGTGTTACTATAGCTCTTATTTTCTCATGTTATATTTTTACTGTGAAGAAAACTTACAACTCTATAAATTAATCCAACTTTAACTAGAATATTACTAATTAGTACGGAAAAAATGTAACAAGTACCTAGTAATAGATTATCAGTAAATTTAACTCAGAACTATTGTTTTTTAACTAATGTACATAGTGTTTAGCAGAAATCCATTTAATTGTAATCTTCTTAGAAATCCCTGTAACCTCAAATTGAGTATACCCATGCCCTTTTAACCTAAGTAGTTTTTTTTTTTTTGTTTGTTTGTTTGTTTTTTAAATAAGTGACTTTGTTTTCATTTAAATATTCCTCTCATTTTGAAAATCATTTGCAGTTCTGGTTAGTTTATAGCCTATTGGCCTAATACAACATCTCTCTTTAAGGGTACTACTAAATGTTTGGAAACCTTGGTGGTGTGGTGGTTAAGAGTTAACAACTGCTAAGCACGAGGTTGGCAGTTTGAATCCACCAGGCGCTCCTTGGAAACCCTATGGGGAAGTTCTGCTCTGTCCTGAAGGGTCGCTATGAGTCGGAATCAACTCTACAGCAATGGTTTTTTTTGGTTGAATCAATGTTTATTGAGGGAATGAAGAGATGAGAAAGAACTGTTTGTTCCTCAAATATCTGACAAGAATAAGATTTCTTTGAAAACGTTGTTAATTCAATTGTGGAGCCATTTTAGTTTAATAGCATTTCTCAACAAGTGTTTTATTCCTCATATGGCAATGATGTAATTTAAATATCAGAATATCATTATGTACTCAAAGCGCTCAGCTGCTAACCAAAAGGTTGATGTTCCAACCCACCAGCAGTTCTGTGGGAGGTAAGATCTGGTTCCCTGCTCCTGTAGAGCTTATAGCCTAGGAAACCCTATGGGGCAGTCCTACTCTGTCATATAGGGTCTCTGTGAGTTGGAATCCACAGCACACAGCAACAACTCAAAATAGCTATATATCAGACATTTCATTTTCATGAGGCTGGGTGGTTATCAAATAATGATAGTTTTTAATATGTGTTGTTGGATTCGTAGACCTCTGCTTCTCTTGTTCTACTTAGAGATTATTACAGACCTTCAAGTTCCTTCTCTCTCATTGTCTTCCCTCCCTGAAGCTAATGCAACCGTCTACAAGAAAATGAGAGCCCATCACTTTCCTACGGTTCCCAGCCTATTTCCCACCCTCATGAACACCTGTTTTGTATAATCTTAGCATTTCTACACTAAATTGTAGTATAACAACATTTATAGTGTTTAGCCAGGCACTCACTAAGCACTTTACAAATGTAATGTCATTTAATTTTCACAACATCACTGTGAGGAGAGTACTGTTATAATCCTTATTTACAAATGATGGAACTGGGGTTTGGAAAGACTAGCTAGAGTGGCTTATATCTCTAGATTTAAATCTCAGCTCTTCCACTTACTAACAGGGCGACCTCAGGCAAGTACTTTTACGTTCTCAAGTCTCTTTACTTGTTGGTGATATGAAGATAATAGCACAACCTACTTTGCAGAATTTTGATGAGCAATGGAATCAATATAAATGGCACATTTTAGGATATGGGATAATGTTAGCAACAACAATATTTAAACTGTGCAGATGGGTTCAAGTCCCATCTTTGCCTCTTTCTAGCATCCCAGTGCTGGAAATTCTACTACCTACTTTTTTTTTTTTTTTACTTAGCTTTGTAAATTATCTCCCTGCTTTGGGTCTGTTTTCTTCCTAATTTTTCTTTCACAATGATGCCAGGATTATGCCTTTCCATTACCTTTAGTAAAAAGGGGGGTGTGGAAGGGAAGTAAGTCATTCAACAAAGCATACATGATACCTTTATGGTCTTTACTGAGTCTACTTCTCTAGCCCTGTATTTCTTCTCTTGCTACTCTGACCCACTCGCTGTTGTGCCCCACTGTAAAGCTTGTGGATATGGTGTTCCATCTGTCTTGAATGCTTTCTACCTCCATCTCCATTTTGTCTGTCTAAACCCATTGCCATTGAGTCAATTCTGATTCATGATGACCCTATAGGACAAATTAGAACTTCCCCATAGGGTTTCCAAGGCTGCTCTTTTTATGGAAGCGCACTGCCACATCTTTCGCCTGCGGGGCGGTTGGTTGGTTCAAACCACCAACTGTTCGGTTAGCCTCCAAGCGTTTAACCACTGGGCTATTAGGGCTCCTTTTTGTCCAACAAGGATCTTCTTAATCAACCTTCATTTGAGAATTATCTCAAATTATTCTTGTCTGTGAAATTCTTCTGTCCCTTCTATTTCCTGCCCCTCTGTGATACAATGGGTTTCTCTTGTGTGTCCTTTCTGGCCCTGGATTTGCAAATCCTCCCAAAATGATTGGCTGGGCCTCAATCTGCCAAAGGATTGGTTAGTTTGATATCTGCATAAATGGCTTGCAGTCTACCCAGTATGATTGGTTGCTTTACAATCCACCTTACGGATTGCATTACAAAAGCCATAAGTTGAATTTGACAAGGTATTTTTCTATATAAGAGCCTAATCTCACAGAGGTTTTTTGGGGATATCTTGATAAACAGGAGCCTAGAGAGGAACACATCCTTTGGACAGAAGGTCACTACACTGAGAACCTCCAAGACCCAAAAAATGCACTGTGATATGGTTCAAGGGCTATAATACTGAGTTGATAATGCTGAAGACCAAGAGAAACTGTAGCAAGAGACCTAGAGAAGAGAAATAGCACCACAGCCAGTGTCAGAGAGGCCCAGGATGGGCCCAGAAGCAGAGCCAGCAGCAAGAGGCCCAAAAGAGGCACAGTGGGAAAGAGCAGTCAGGGCAGAAATGGTGGGCAAAGCTGGCCCACAGAGGGGAGCTGTATACCTCTTGACAGGAGGTTGCCAATGGAGCTTGACACCTCCTGGCAGTTGGTTGCCAATGGAGCAAGGCACCTGTGGACAGGAGGACACCAGTGGAGTTGAGTGCCCCATAAAGGGGAAGCAGCTGCAGTCCAGGACTTGCAGGCAGGTGCCTGAGCAGAGCAAGCAGCAGCGTGGGGGCCAAGCTGGTCTGCCTTTGGTAGCAACAGACTCCCTACCTATGCTGAGAGCTGTAACCCTAAGGCCAAGAGAAGGCCTGGCATGAGAAGGTCGAGGGGAGGCCTGTCTGAAGGGCCAAGAGATTGCTTACAGAGGCCTGGGCATACATCATACAGGAGTTGCCTTTAAAAAAAAAGAAAAAAGCTGTTGTAATACTAGCCCGGGGTTTTCCCAAGCGGCTGGTTGAGAGCTGAATCAGTAAGCATAGGGAACCAGACCCAGCCAAGAAAAGCCACAGAAAGAGAGAGAACAAACAGCCACACTGCACCTGACCTGAGCCGACTGCACACCTGCTGGGAGAGTGAGACACCTGCTGACACCTGTTTCATGGCATGCCTGCCTAGTGACACAGAAATGGACATGGGTAATGTGGGAAGGGTGAGTAGATTCCGTTTTAGACATAAGTCAGTTCTTCTCCAGTGAGGCTAAGTGGGGTAGTCATGGAGGTAGAGGGGACCAGTTCACCTCAAATCTGTTCTTGTTGTTTACTTTCTGTAAACAATAATAATGGGTTTCAGTTGCCAGCACTTTGTAAAGTGTCTTTGTGTGTGTGTGTGACCCAATCCTTATTCTAGCATTCTTATCACTGCTTGCAATTTTGAGGCACTTGGCATATGTATATATACAAAGTTTACGCCCCCGCCCCATCCATCATTCAGAGCTAGCCAAAAGATTTATTTGACTCCAGATCTTCACTTCTTGGTTGGCTCTTATGAATTTTTATATTTTGTTTTCCTGGCACTTAAAAGGAACTTAAGAGCAATAATAATAAGTAATCAGAATGTTATTTGGCTATTGTGAAAAATCATTATCTGTGAATAGGTGAATTATTATAAATTGTCCCTATAGCATTTATACCATTAAAAAAAAAATCTGTTTTTAGACCACTAATTAACTAGTCAAAGACAATATAACAAATGAAATACCACACCAGGACTGATTTGATTAAGTTTTAAAAAATTCTTTGTTTAAGCCGAAAGAAAAACAGACCTTCCACCCTCCAAGTGTTCAAATACATGCTACACTGAGTTGATGTGTATCTTTGTATTAGCATGTCTTGACTTTCATTGACGTTGTTTCCAGTTCGTGGAGCTTAGAGCTGAAAAGATCAGCACATGACCATCTCCTCTTACCACTCTATACAAACACTACATGGGCTTCCTTGGTTTGTTGCTTGGACACCCCATTTGTTTTGTTCTAACTCTTTGACTTGAACTGATGTTTTAAAATTACCATGAAGACCCTCCTCACCAACTCAGCTGATTTTGAGAGAACTGAATTTATCACCTTTTTTGACCTCTCTATATTACCTAGGAGTCCCGGTGGCACAGTGGTTAAGAGCTTGGCTGCTAACCAAAAGGCTGGCAGTTCAAATCCACCAGCTGCTTCTTGGAAACCCTATGGAGGCAGTTCTGCTCTGTCCTATAGGGCCACTATGAGTTGGAATCTCGATGGCAATGAGGTGGGGATATTATCTGGCACTGTTCTAGAAATTTCTTCTTCCATTGATTTCCATGAGACCATACTTTGATTTCTTTTCACTCAATAAAATTCTGCTTAAAAAAAAAAAAAATCCAAATTCCTAATTAGGTTCTCAACCCTTTGCTCATTTTTATCTGTGTTTAATCACTCTTCTCTTCCATTCACTCCCATTACATTAGCTCTTTATAGATGACTCCCAAATGTACCCTACCAATTTATATGCCAACATACAATTCCTAGTGCTTCTAGGACTTTACCACATAGATATTTGCTAACATGTCAGACTCACTTATTAAAAATTAAATTCACCAATTCTTCCTCCAAGCCAAAAAAAAAAAAAAACCAAACCCAGTGCCATCGAGTTGATTCCAACTCATAGCGACCCCACAGGACAGAGTAGAACTGCGCCAAAGAGTTTCCAAGGAGCACCTGGTGGATTTGAACTGCTGACCCTTTGGTTAGCAGCTGTAGCACTTAACCACTATACCACCAGGGTTTCCATTCTTCCTCCAGACTATTTTTTTCTCAGTGTTTTCTATTTCCAATAACTACCATTATTTTTTTATTTTCCAATCCTCCAAGAATCCTTCTGATCATCAATTCTTTCCATAGTAAAGCATATTGAAACTATATCAAAGCCTTCCCTTTTCTTCCTCTAATTATCTTTTTGTAATTGCCCTTCTAACTCTAGCAGGTCATTTCATTTGTTCCTCTTGTACCTTCTTTCTTTCTTCCTGAGCACATGGTTGCCTCCAACTGCAGCTGAGTATGGCAGTGTAGCCAAATCTGTGCTAGTGAAATAAGAGCAGAAGGGAAGTATGCAGCTTTCACCTGACTTGCTTAAAAGATGCTTCCCTGGGCTTACTCTTCCTTTTTTTCTCTCTGCCTGCTGTAAATGATGATACCTGGTGCAAACTTGGGAGTCACATATTTAACAGGCGAAACCTGACCCACTAGCCCAAGTTCCTGAGATGACTTGGAACCGGCTCATTCTGGTTAGAGCTGATGCTGAGAATTTGCATTTCTAACAGGTTCCCTGCTGAGAATTTGCATTTCCACCCCAGATGTACTGAATCAGAATCTACAATTTAATAAGATCTCCAGGTGATTCTTATGCATGACTTCCTGGGAACTTGTTGGAAGCCCAGGTTCTCGAACAGACTCCATCCACCCACCTTGGAATGAGAAAGAAAGAAACTTCCGTTGATTTCTATATTTGGGTCCTTTAATAAAGTATCTCAGCCTTGACCCTAACTAACATGCTAATTATTACCACATCAACATCATGGGTCATTCTATCAACATTTCACACCAGAGTTACTGCAGAACTTTCTTATCAGTCACCTTTCCCTTTCCTTTCCCAGAAAAGCAGAATCTGGGACTTTGGGCCTAAGCTCCTGTGTAGGCTGGAGGAGAGGACCACTGTTTTCCTGCATGCTGCAATGGATGGAGTTGAATATAAACCTACAACCTTTGGGGAGAAACTAAAATAAAAATCAGGCAATGCATCAAAACAGGCCTGGCACTGGAGGAATCCAGGATTGAAACAGTAGGACAGAAATGGGGGAAACTGACTGAAAGAAACCAAAATAAACCTGTTGCCTTTCAGTTGATTCTGACTCATGGTGACTCTATAGGACAGAGTAGAACTGCCTCATAGGGTTTCTAAGGAGCAGCTGGTGGGTTTGAACTGCCGACCTTTTGGTTAGCAGCCGAGCTGTTAACCATTGTGCCACCAGGGCTCTGAAGGAGAGTAAAAAGTACAGCATGTAAGACAAAGCCTGGAAAGACTTCTTAAGCTGGGAGGAAGAACCTGGGGAGTTTTAAGGAAGAATGTGGCCTCAGGTCAAAGTAGAGAGGGAAATGGATAGAGTCAAACCTAGTCTTTTCTTGTTTCCCCATTATCCAGTGCATTCTTCAGTCCGACAGATCAGTTTCCTCCTAACTAGGGACAAATAACTCCAGACTCATCTTACTATATCTGCTTCCATCATGTCTATTATGTACTGCATACATTAAAACATTATAAAGCTAATATACTTTTTAAAACATGATGCTCAACTAGAATTAAATCAATGAAACAGAAGAGAAAACCCAGAACGAAGCCCAAGAAAATTTTAAATTTTCATATCTAAAAAACAAAGTACCTACAACCAATGGGGGTAAGTATTTATTTTCCATAAAAGTTTTAAGAATATTAGCTATCTGGAAAATAAGTTTTAATTAACATTAAATTAGCACCTTTCCTTACACTGTATACCAAACTAAATTGTGGACTAATAAAATAATTCCATCTATTAATTTTTTCAACAAATATTAAGTATCTAGTATGTGTTAGACTCTGGGGTTTTAATGATGTAAAAGACCTCTGTCCTCTTAAAGACCTCAGAGTCTAGGTGGGGAGAAAAACAAAAGGAAAATAGCAACAAATTGGCGTTAGGGAAGTGCTTCCCACAGTGAGATCTCATTGAGAAGGTGACATTTTTCTGGGAAAGGTCAGGGATAGGCAGAGGCAAAGGAAAGCTTTCCAGCAAAGAGAACAAGGCGTGTTAAGACTGGAAACAAAAGAAAATAGTTTACTTTCTGAAAACTGCAAGGAGTTCAATGAGGCTACTATTGACATACTGTTTTGGTCTCGAGTGGCTGGACAAAAAATTCAGATAGAGAAAGGTATGATTTCAGGATATTTTCAGCATGCCTTTATGTTCATGGAAAAAAAAGGTTATACCAAAAACTAGTAAGAGAAGAAAATTATGCAAATGAATGGCATGAATAGGCAGAATTAAAGTTGATATTGTGGTGAATTTTTATAGTAAAACTTGTGGTTATCTTTCAGAATCATCAGTTTTCTGAGAGGAAAAAAATGTTAAAGAAAAGCAAAATAATAATTTTTAAATACATTCTTTACCTCGTTAATGGAGCTTCCTTGGTAAGAATCCTCACAATTATTTACTAAAGAAAACGAATGCATTTTTATAGGCAATTACTTAAAAAAATAAACGCCGACTGTCTCTTTTATAGATTCTTGGATTTTTACTCATGGGATTTGGCACATGGCTTTTGTTAGATAGAAACAATTTTTTAACTGTTTTGGGTATGTATCTATTTTCTTTTTGCTTTCCCTGAATGAAATAAACCAGGCATTCAATTTTAAATCATTGCATATATGATTTATTCAGCAGGTGGCAGTATTACGCCAACATTCATTAAATATAATCTGGTTTTCCCTCTGAAAGTTTGTATCAACTGATTTTAGAAGAGATAAATTAGGAAGAAAGAGGTAGGAACTTTTTTTTTTTTTTTTCTTAGAGCTAGGAACAAGCTGAACAAGAGCGATGAGAGAAAGGGGAGGTTGAGGATTGTTGTGATAACCCTGGACCATTACAAATCTGTAGACTTGAAAGGATAATGGAGATCAACAGTTTTCACAATCCCTCCAAAACCAAACCAAACCCATTGCCCTCGAGTCAATTCAGACTATAGTGACCCTATAGGACAGAATGAAGACCCTGGTGGCATAGTGGTTAAGTGCTATGGCTGCTAACCAAAAGGTCAGCAGTTTGAATCTACCAAGTGCTCCTTGGAAACTCTGTGGGGCAGTTCTACTCTGTCCTGTAGAGTCACTATCAGTCAGAACCGACTTGACAACAGTAAGTTTGGTTTTGGGTATAGGACAGAGTAGAGCTGCCCCGTAGAGTTTCCAAGGCTATAATCTTTATGGAAGCAGATTGCCACATCTTTCTTCTGTGGAGCAGCTGATGGGTTCCAACAGCCAACCTTTCCGTTAGCAGCGGAGGGCTCAACCACTGTGCCACCACTACTCTGCTACACAATTCCTACCCACCCCCGCAAGTGAAATGATGGGTTTTAAAACTCAGCCTATACTCTCACCATCACAGGATAACAAATAAATTATAATATACCCCAAATATGAACGTATGAATAAAATAACTGAATATTTTAACTTTATGGAAAAAAACTTTGATTTCTTTTGTTTCTGACATTTTGTAGTATGTTGTGGTCACTGTGAGTTAAGTTTAGGAGCCACTAGGCTAAGGATTATTTCCATATAAATATCTTTGGTTGGTGGGAGGAAGGTACTCCCCTGTTTTTATCAAAGATTTTGAAAATCAGATATGATATGGCAGGGAGTCAGCAAATACAGCCCACAGGCCAAATACAGCTATTGCCTGTTTTTATAAATTAACTTGTATTGGAACACAACCATACCCATTCACTTACATATAGCTTATGGCTGCTTTTGCACTACAACAAAAAAACAAACCTGTTGGCTATTGAATCAATTCCGACTCATAGCGACCCTATAGGACGGAGTAGAACTGCCCCATAGGTTTTCCAAGGAGTAGCTAGTGGATTGGCAGCCAAGCGCTTAACCACTATCCCACCAAGGCCCCATTTGCACTGCAGTGGCAGTGTTGAGTAGTTGTAACAGTGTATGGTTCACAAAGCCTAAAATATTTACTATCTGGCCCTTTACAGAAAAAGTTTGCCAACCCCTGTTGTGCAGTGAGTATGTGCCATGATTTGCTAAAAATAAAAAAGAGGAACTTAGTGTTGGGAGACAATTTTCTAATGTTCTCTGGAATTTCTTGAAACACTTACTGCCCTTTAGTTCCTGACTATCTTTTCAGGATCTTTTGTATAGAATACAGTCTTGAAAGATAGACATAGTATCTGTTGTGGAATGAACTATGTCCCCCCATTCCAAAATACATGTATTGAAATCCTAACCCCTGCACCTATAAACATGAGCCTATTTGAAAAAAAGGGGTTTTTCTTTTATTACGTTAATAAGGTGGGTCCTAAACCTAATCACCTCTTAGGTATAGAAAGAGCAGAATAGACACAGGCACACACAGAGGGAAGAAGAAGACAGATGAGGAAGAAAGATGTATAGAAAACCCAGGCACACCAAGCATTGCTGGTAGCTACTAGAAACTGAAATAGAAAGGAAATACCTCCTCTGAAAACAAAAAATCCTCCCAACTGGACCAATAAGCCACATCATGATAAATGGAGAAAAGATTGATGTTGTCAAGGATTTCATTTTACTTCCATCCACAATCAACACCCATGGAAACAGCACTCAAAAAATCAAAAGACACATTGCATTGGGCAAATCTGCTGCAAAGGACCTCATTAAAGTGTTGAAAAGCAAAGATGTCATCTTGAAGACCAAGGTCCACCTGTGCCAAGCCATGGTCTTTTCAATTGTATCATATGCATGTGAAAGCTGGACAATGAATGAGGAAAATCGAAGAATTGACGCCTTTGAATTGTGGTTTTGGCGAGGAATATTGAATATACCATGGACTGCCAAAAGAAGGAACAAATCTGTCTTGGAAGAAGTACAACTAGAATGCTCCTTAGAAGCAAGGATGGCGAGACTACATCTCACATAACATACTTTGGACATGTTGTGAGGAAGGATCAGTCCCTGAAAAAGGACATCGTACTTGGTAAAGTAGAGGGTCAGTGAAAAAGAGGAAGATCCTCAATGAGGCGGATTGACATAGTGGCTGCAACAATGGGCTCAAGCATAACAACGATTGTGAGCATGGCGCAGGACCAGGCAGTGTTTCATTCTGTGATACATAGGGTTGCTGTGAGTCAGAACCGACTCCACGGCACCTAACAACCACAACAACAACCTCCTCTGGGGCCACATCCTGAATTCTGACCTCTAGCTTCTTGAACTGTGAGAAAATTTCTGTTCTTTAAAGCCACCCACTTGTGGTATTTCTGTTACATCAGCACTAGGTAGCTAAGACAGGATATCTCTAAGGATCAAAGGGCAGATTTGCCTACTGCCCAGTATAATAAAGATAACCTCTTCCTCTGGGGCCAAGAGCAGGTTTCCTTCAGCCTATTGTAAAAGAGTTTAGTTTCCTAAGCTAAGAATTTCTCAGTTGTGATGCAAACCCACTCAGTCTCTAACACTGAGCTCATAGTCTAGGTAAGGAGAATATAAAATATAGCGCGAAGAGAACGATAATTAGTAAAACACGCAGGATATCATACAAGGGACGCCCAGCCCACAATTTGGTACTTCAAGATTTTTTGATGAATGAATTAGTACATGAATGTTTGACGGTGTATGTGTAGAAGTCATCCCAGAAAAAAAAAGGTATTTTATCATAGACAACAATGAAGATAAGATAAAGAAACAGTCTGAGATTCTCTATCATTATCAGAAAAGGTAGAAAGGTTGTTGCCTAGAGTGAGAGGGGCTAGAATGGGGTAAAAAAAAAAAGAGAGAGAATCCTGGTGGTTTGGCAACAACTTCGAGAAACCTTTGGTTGCCGTATTTATGTATTATTTATTAAATAGAAAACAAACGAAATGTAACTTCATAATAAGTCATTTTACATTCCCACAGATGAAAAGAATCACTTGATAGCATATGTTTCTCAACTGCTGATTGGAACTGGATCTGCTACTGTTATTCTTTGTCTTTTGGGTTATTTGGGAATTCACAAAGCAATCAGATGTCTCCTAATTCTGGTATGTATTTCACTTCTGACTTTGAACCTTCGATTTTTGAGGTTCATACAAATAAGCGAGAGTGATTTATGTCACCATGGCCATTCAAATATAATGTGTCCTTGTGACCCAAATGAAGTGCCCTCCAAGAAAATTTTCTAGGTAGAATATTTTCTTAGTAAGTTTCCCATGCATTAAATCTGGGCCTCAGGACTGCAGACTTAGATATTTAATTTTCCACAGAGTCAAGAGGCATCCAACTCCTAGGGTGAACTACAATGAATCAAACCTAAGAATCTGAAGACTAAAATTAGAATAAAATATATTAATGTCAGTGAGCAATATAGCTTACCAAAGAAAAGGAAACATGTCCTGTAGTTAGCACATTTTCTCCCTGTGGGCGTGACATGTGGGAAGCTAAATTACAATCGATTTCACAATTTATTATTTAACAAAGAGAACTGAACTGCTGAGAGGGCAGGATTCTGGCATCTGGCTAGCACACCATCTCCCCCTAGGCATGTAACATGAAAAGACAAATTATAATCAGGAGTATAGACCTGAATGAGTCATTTACCATGTATGTGGCAGATATGAATCACAATTCACAAAGTCAAATGAAATATAACGTTTGAATTTTCTTTAAATCAAATTGATTTTAATTCATAGCCACTCCATTACAAACAGATAATAAATTCAACCACAGTCATTTTTTTCCTTGCCTACTTTTTTTTTTTTTACTGGCCTTCTACAGGAAGAGTGCAGAGATACTTGACTCTTCGGTAGCTCTGAAAGTCTTGTGGTCCCTCCGGCCCTTGATTACCACCAATGCACTCACTTTCCCAGCCCATATGGGCCCTTTAGGTCTTCTCATTCTGTTGTTTGAACGGCCTAAAGTGGTAAAGGCAGGGCTGCTATTCACCCAGTACGTACCACTGCTGCTTATCAATGAAACCTGCAAAAAACCAAAACAAAACCCACTGCCTCCAAGTCAATTCCAACTCATAGCGACCGTATAGGACGGACTAGAACTGCCCCATAGAGTTTCCAAGGAGCGTCTGGTGGATTCAAACTGCCGACCTCTTGGTTAGCAGCCATAGCACTTAACCACTAGCCACCAGAGTTTCTGAAACCTGCAAAGAATCTGTAAATACCCACTGGGTCCTCCTTCCCTGAAGTATCCTTCCCTGAAGACACTGAGACCTTTCTAATGTTTTAACAACTAAAGGACATAGGGATCAGATGCTGCCTGTTAGATATTCTTACCTATTACTATTTAAATATTACACTCCCCATGGACATTTTAGGCAAAGCTAGAAACCACACGTTTCCCTCTGGGGTTTTGCCACCTCACCAGAGTACAGCCAGAAATCTAATCACTAGCTCTCGTTGCTCTGAGAACCCATCCTCCAACCAGTGCCTTAGAATCTTTCTAGTCTGAAAATACGCCTCACTCTTACTTCTCTCAAAGGCTCTCCTACTTTTCTCAAATCCTATCTTCTCCTTCTAGGATACTTAGCATAATTTTATCAGTGGGCTTAAACTTTTGGAAATGAAAATCATAATGGAAATGGCTTGCAGGAAAATCTTGATTTTCTCCTTGCCACAAACTTCCCTTTAAACAAAGAAGACAGAGCCTGTCACAAGCATTGAGTTGGGGTTGGGGAGGGGAAAGGAAGGGGAAAACTAAAGGGAGGAAAACTTACACAGCTCTAAAGTTTCTGCCTCATGTGTTTCGATTACTATTGGTTCAGAATGAGCAAGTCTGATAGACCCCATCATAAGGAATATAGGTGATACTAGGACATGAGAGGTCAGGTCCTAGAGCCAAGACACCCACCATCCCTTCTGCACATGCCATGGAAGGATACCACCAGGTTTTCCCTCATGGCTCTTTTGCTATTTTGCTATTTCTCTCTGAACACGTTTCACCTTTAACCATATTTAATTTTCAAAGTCCAGTTATAGAACAATCTCATAGCCCTAGGAACTATTCTGTGGCTTAAAGCTAATTTGGCATACCCCTACTCTAATCAAATAGATATTAGTTTTGCAGATTAACACTTAAGGGACAGTTTTATATCTTATAAAAGCTCTTGTGCAGTGCCTCACTGTGCTTTGTAAGAACTGTTGTTAGGTGCTGTCAAGTCAGTTCCTACACATAGCAGCCTTATGTACAAGGGAACAAAACACTGCCTGGTCCTGGGCTATCTTCACAGTCATTGCTATGTTTGAGCCCATTGTTGCAACTGCTGTGTCAATCCATCTTGTGAAGTGTCTTCCTCTTTTTTGCTGCCCCTCTACCGACTCGACTGCACTGGGTTTTTTTTTTTTTTCCTACTTTACCAAGCATGATGACCTTCTCCAGGGACTGGTCCCTCCTGATAACATGTTCAAAGTATGTGAGACAAAGTCTTACCATCCTGCTTCTAAGGAGCATTCTGGATATATTTCTTTTAAGACAGATTGATTGTTCTTCTGGCAATCCATGGTATAGTCAACATTCTTTGAAAACACCGTAATTCAAAGATGACAGTTCTTTGGTCTTCCTTATTCATTGTCCAGCTTTCACATGTATATGAGGCGATTGAAAATACCATGGCTTGGGTCAGGTGCATCTTAATCCTGAAAGTGGTATTGTGCCCTTTCACACTTTAAAGAGGTCTTTTGCAGTAGATTTGCCTAATGCAATATGTCATTTGATTTCTTGACTGTTGCTTCCATGGGCATTGATTATAGATCCAAGTAATGTGAGGTGGGTCTATTACTTGGATTCTAAGTACTGATAACACATAAATATGCTGAACTTTTCTTATTACTATAAATAACTACTGTTAAAAGATAATCTTCAGGGGTAAAATAAGTTCTCTAACATATATATAAGTCAACATATATCAAAGAATTTATTTAGCTAATTATTCAGTGAGGGAACCAGTAAAAAGTTACAACTGGTTGAAATGGGAATTAGATTTGTGGAGATTTATATTTCTTATAAGGAGCCCTAATGGAGCAGTGGTTAAAGTGTTCCATGCTAACCAACAGGTCAGTGGTTTGAACCTACCAGCTACTCAGTGGGAGAAAGATGTGACAGTTTGCTTCCACAAAGATTTACAGCCTTGGAAACCCTATGGGGCAGTTCTGCTCTGTATTGAAGGTCTCTTTTAGGAGTCAGAATTGACTTGATGGTGGTGGGTTTGGTTTGGTTTTGGATATTTCTTATAGACCTTATTTGTTTGCATTTCTATAAATGGAAATCATTTGCATTGCTACAGACAGGAAATTTGCAATGTTATCAGTTTTCTGTAAGTTAACCTCTATCTCTACAGAGTTATAAAATAGTTTAGTCAAAGATAATGGCAAGTACCTACAGATCAGAAACCAGGAAGGGTCCACTAGACAATACCTAGCTTGCCATTGAAACCAAAGCAAAAACCAAACCAGTTGCCCTCAAGTCGGTTCTGACTCATAGTGACCCTATAGGACGGAGTTGAACTGCCCTATAAGGTCTCCAAGAAGCAGCTGGTGGGTTTGAACTGCTGACCTTTTGGTTAGCAGCCAATCTCTTAACGACTGTGCCACCAGGGCTCCTAAAAAGACACCTAATAATCATTTGGATCATTTCAGTCTTTCACAATTTTGCTGCCTCCACCAATATTTTATTAGTGAGGATTAAATGAGGTATTATATGTAGAAGTATTATAAATCTAAACTTCTAGGTAGATGTAAAGTGTCATGTCTATATTTTTTTATCTCTGAAAAAAAAAAATTATGTCAAGTAACCAAACCTTAGCTGGCTATTTTAAAGTATTAAATGTTTAACATACATGAAATTAATAATGATACAGTTGTCATGGATTGAATTGTGTCCTCCAAAAATATGACTATCAATTTGGCTGGGGCATGATTGTGTGATTGTCCCAGTATTGTGTGATTGTCCACCATTTTGTCATCTGGTATGATTTTCCGGTGTGTTGTAAATTCTGTCACTATGATGTTAATGAGATGGATTAGCAGCAGTTTTATTGGCGAGATCTACAAGATTAGATTGTGTCTTAAATCAATCTCTTTTGAGATACAAAAGAGAAGTGAGCAAAGAGATATGGGGACCTCATACCACCAAGAAAGCAACACACACCTGGAGCAGAACTTGTCCTTTGGCCCCGAGGCTTCTGCGCAGAGAAGCTCCTAGACCAAAGGAAGATTGATGACAAAGACCTTCCTTCACAGGCGACAGAGAGAGAAAGCCTTCCCCTGGAGCTGATGCCCTGACTTATAGCCTACTAGACAGAGAATAAGTTTCTCTTTGTTAAAGCCAAGACACTTGTGGTATTTCTGTTATATCAGCACTAGATGACCAAGACAACAGTAAATCGCTATTACTTATATTTTAACTGGTTAATATTTAGACCACTAACTTTCAAAAAAACCAAACCCATTGCCGTCTAGTTGATTCTGACTCATACTGACCCTATAGGACAGAGTAGAACTGTCCCGTGGAATTCCCAAAGCTATAAATATTTATGGAAGCAGACTGCCACATCTTTCTCCTGCAGAGAGGCTTGTGGGTTTAAATCACTAACCTTTGGGTTAGCAGATGAGTGCTTAACCACTGTGCCACCAGGGCTTCTTAAATTATTGTTAATTCCAGATAAGATAATATCCGTATGTGCTGCTATGTTGAAACAATTGAAGTGGTCATAGAATTAAAAAAGAAAATGGTCTAATAAATGGGAAAAACATTTTATTTCGCTTTGCATAGAAGTATTTTCAGTTTTCAAAGAAATAGTCCAAAGTACATTAAGTTTACCAAGACAGTTACTTTTGGCAATCCTGTCTCCTGCTACACCTTAGGATAGTTTGCAAAGTAGGTCACGAATTTAGTGAATTTTTTTTAGTTTTCATGGATATCCAGAGAGTTGAATTCCCCTCAATGACAGTTTTCAGATCTGAATTAAGAGTGAGTCATCAACAGCTTCGTTAGACCAAGTAGCCGATGAGGTTTCTCATAAAATACTATTACATATTACTGTCTTGTGGTTGTTGTTGTTAGGTGCCGTTCAGTTGGTTCTGACTCATAGCAACCCTGTGTACCACAGAACGAAACACTGCCCAGTCCTGCACCATCTCACAATCATTGTTATGCTTGAGCCCATTGTTGCAGCCACTGTGTCAGTCCATCTAGTTAAGGGTCTTCCTCTTTTTCACTGACCCTCTACTTTACTATGTATGATATCCTTCTCCACAGACTGATTCTTCCGGATAACATGACCAGAGTATGTGAGATGTAGTCTCATCATGGATATGTGTGTGTGTGTGTGTGTGTGTGTGTAAGGAGGCATGCCTTTTTATTTCAACAATTTTATGAAGCCTCAGAGATACCTATGCATGCTTTATATGGTGTGCGTTTTCCCATTATTATTGCTTCTAAAATATAAAGTAGAAGCATAGTTGTCATCTCTGTTTTTCTTTCATTTTAGTATGCAGCACTGTTAATGTGTCCCATTGGTGTTCAAGTTGTACTTTCAGCACTCATCTTCACAAAGAAAGAGGAGGTATGGAAAGTGACTCCTTATCAATCTGTTCTTTTATTTGAAATCTAAAGAAAATTGAATGCCTTAGATTTTTGAGACCTTTGAACTTATAATAAAAGCCAAAGGTAATATCTTTAGGGGTACAAAAGGATTCGGTGGAAACACTAGAATTCTATGTAGGCAACCAGGGGTCAGATGGGAAGGGTGGGCTGGAGGAATCTGTCTATAACTGTGCTTGAAAAAGGATTCCCTGGGTAGCACAAAAGGTTCAATGCATAGCTATGAGCAAGTGGCTCCCAACCTAAAGGTTGGCTGTTGGAAACCACCCAGATGCACCTCGGAAGAAAGGCCTGGTGATTCACTTCCATTAGGTCACACACACGAAAACCCTATGGAGTACAAGAGTACTCTGAAACAAAAGAGGTCACAATGAGTCAGAATCCACTTGATGGCACCTTTTTTGTGGGGGGAGGGGCTTTCGGATAAGATTGAGAAAGTTGTCAATAACGAAGAAGTGGGGGAAGAAAAAGTGATGCGGAGTGTGAGACATCCAGATACCCTCTGCCACCCAGGTTACCACTCCTGATCCAATCACTGTGTTACCCATTTTGGGTCCGTGCCCTGGAAAAGTCAAGCCAATCAAACATACTACAGGTCAGAAAGAGTGAAAAAGTTTATAAAGGAGATGTATACATCACCGGGGACCAGCAGCAACATAGCCTGTCTCTATGGAGTCCCAAAGAGCAATTTTACATTAGAGCTTATATAGACTTTAGTTACTTGGCCAGAGGTATGCTCAAGAAGAGCTATTCATTACAGGATGGTGACAAAAGATACTGCCGGACATCTCTTTATTAGGCTAAGGATATCAGATACCTGGGCTCCAATTTTCCTGTGGGTGTTGTATGCCACCGGTGGTCCAACATAACAAAAGGTTATTTGCATCAGTTTAAAACAAAGAACAAGGTCATTAATATTTGGTCAAAACAAAGTCATTAACAGAGGTACATGAAGGAGGCAGGCAGAGGAAGAACAACTTACAGGTTTATCATGGCACTAGTTTTATCAAGCTCTCAGTTACCCATTTTGAAAAAGGAGAAAACATGCTGAGGAGTATTGGGGTTACAACTCACCATATTTTTGTAAAGAAATTGAGATCGTTTAATAATACTAATCGAAGTATATATTTAGCAATTTTATGTATATAAGATATAATCGTATATTTTGCCCAGGTCACATTCATAAGTGATATGAACCTGTTGCCGTTGCCCTCGAGTCGATTCTGACTCATAGCGACCCTAAAGGACAGAGTAGAACTGCCCCATAGGGTTTCCAAGAGGCACCTGGTGGATTCGAACTGCTGATACTTTGATTAGCAGCCCAGCTCTTAACTACTGCACCACCAGGGCTCAGAACAAGATTTATACTTACCAAATTAAGTTCAAAAAAGTCCATGATAAAATTGCCCCCAAAAACTTTTTGGTAACAAAATTAACTTATTGCAGCCTAGGGTTACTTTTAATTCTTTAAGTGTTTCAGCTCAGTGAAGATCTGACTTTGTATTAACACACAGATACATAGATCGGCAGTTCAAATCCGCCAGGTGCTCCTTGGAAACTCTATGGGGCAGTTCTACTCTGTCCTATAGGGTCGCTATGAGTCGGAATCGACTCAACAGCACTGGGTTATATAAGTAACTGAGTAAGCATTTAACTTGCGTACACTTTATAATTTTTGTTATATTCCCACCAGTTATGCAAAAACAGCATTATACAATGAGGAAGCATTGAATCAGAATTCAAGTCTTTCATCCTTTTCCTTATTCCTGTAAACAAAAGCAGATAATTAAATTCTCTTTCTGTCTTCTTGTTTACAAAATGGCAATCATATTTGTTTTTCCTACAGTTTTGAATTAACTCACTGGCAGCTGGTTTTATTTTTGGTCTTATTGAGGAGAAAATTAGAAATTGCTTGTGAAAGTCCTATATAAATTTGTAAATGCTTAAGTAAGTTACTGTTAAAATATATCTACCTTCTCAGAATCTAGATGTTGAAATAGCATTTTCCCCCATTCAGATGGAATTGTTTTTGTGTTCATATGGTTAAACAGTACTTTCTAAAAATATGAAATCGTGACTCTTGTACAAATAAAATGGAGATATGTCAATAATTTTATTTAATGTCTTAATCAGTGAGGAAGCTTGGAAGATGTAAAAACCAGCTCAAAGGAGAATCCAAAGAAAAGACACATATATAGGTAATCAGGAATGTTTAAATTATTTAAAAGATGCAAAATTGACTTGGATGGGAGAGTGATCAGTTGCACCTCCAACTAGGGAATAAAAAACATTTGCATTTCTATAATCCAGACTCATTTGTACTACTATAAAATAGTTTGCTATAATTCAAAAAGTTATAAAATAATGTAACTTAAAGAAAAAGGGTAACATTGAATACAGTTTTCTGAGTAGCCATCAGTGAAAATGTCTATCAAGTTTTCACTTTTAATTCAATTCCCAATAGGTTCATCAAATATGGCATGATGAATTTGATTTAGTCATTTTGAAGTACGGATCTAAAAATATGCCTGAAGACCTACCCAAGTGGATTATTCTGAATTTGTTCCAGAAAACAGTAAGATGAAATTATAATTAGAAGTCAAAAGTGACCATTGTAGGGGTGAGACAGGGAGTGGCAGGAGGAAGGGGCAGAGGAATGAGAAGTCCTTGTGCTTCTTCCAGACAAACTGGGTGGAGCACATTCTCCCTCCTACACATCTTGAATTTGTTTTTTTTTTTATTCTCCTTTTTGTAGCTTCTCTCTCCTTTTCTGGGTTAATTAATGAGCGTTTTACCCCGGTTTCACCTACAAAAGTGTCGGTGGTCCTCTGCCAAATGGAGTATGTCTGTCCGGCTGCATCCAATGAAAGATTGTTCTGATCAGCTGTCCCTCTAGCAACAGAGCAGCACGGTGGTTACATGCGAGCCTGAATGCCAGAATTAGGATTGCCACGCCGTAGTTTTGTGACCCTGGACAAGCCACCCTCTTAACTTCAGTTTCCTTGTTAGTAAAATGAAAATAATAACACCTACCTCTTCTTGGCAGGAGTAATATGTAGAATATATAGAAAGCCTTGGATCTGGTACATACTAAGCAGGTAATCCTTGTTGTAAGAATTACTATGTCACAATTCATTCAAATTTTTCTCAGTGGGTGTAGTGAAAGGGTAGGGGATATTGTCAGCCAGATGGTTTAGAGGAATAGATCAGCACCTGGAACATACTAAGTGCCCAATAACGAAAATAGCAAACATTTACATAGTGCCAGTATCAGTGCCCTTTTGTAAGTGCTCCTTGGAAACCCTATGGGGCAGTTTTACTCTGTCCTATTTTTTTTTTATATATAGGGTGGTTATGAGTCAGAATGACTCAACAGGAACAAGTTTGGTTTTGGCTTTGCATATATTAACTCATTTATCCTCCAAACGACCTAATGAGGTATGAAGTAATAATATACTCTTTTTATAAATGAAGGGCAGATAAATTCACTGATTTACCTTGGGTCGCACAGTTAATAAGTGGCAGAGCCAAGATTCCAACCCAGATAATCTGGCATCAGACTTTGTAGTAACTGCTACACTAGATGTCTCTCATAAAAAGTAGTTATTATTTTTAGTGCACAAAATAACAGAAATGGATTTTAAGAGAACTGAAATGTAATTCTAAATGATTTCACTTGTCTTATTTTTCTCAGACGTATGTGATCAGTACGTTCATTGAAATTTCAGACTGCTTAAAACTTACAGCAGAAATGAAACTTTCCTACATTCATGAACTGATAAACAGGAAAAAAGCTCTATGTATGACATCAAAGGGGTCCCGGGTGGGGCACACGGTTAACTTGCTAGACTGCTAACTGAAAGGTTGGGGATTCAGGTCTGCCTAGGGTACCACAGAAGAAAAGCCTGGCAATCTACTTCTGAAAAATCAGCCATTGAGAACTCTACAGAGCATAGTCGGCTCCGACACACGTGGGGTTGGAATCAACTTGACAG
Organism: Loxodonta africana; assembly: GCF_030014295.1. Lineage (NCBI taxonomy): Eukaryota > Metazoa > Chordata > Mammalia > Proboscidea > Elephantidae > Loxodonta > Loxodonta africana. Next base: position 49,103,884 of record NC_087345.1, read on the forward strand.
CAACTTTTTTTTTTTTTTTTTAATGACATCACTGGGGCAGTGGTGGATCAGTAGTAGAGTTATTGCCCATTATGAGAGAGATGAGGGTTCGATTCCCAGCCAATACATCTCACATGCAGCCATGAGTGTCTTCATCTGAGGCTTGCATGTTGCTATGATGCTGAACAGGTTTCAGTAGAGCTTTCAGACTAAGATGGGCAAGGAGTAAAGGCCTGGCGATCTACTTCTGAAAATGAGGCAATGAAAAGCCTATGGATCACAATGGTTTGATTTACCATTGATCATGTTCATGGGAATGGTGCAGGACTGGGCAGCATTTTGTTCTACTGTGCATGGGGTCTCCATGAGTCACGGACCGACTGAATGACAGCTAACGACATCACTAGTATTAAGGAGATTCCAGCTTCCAGTTCTAGCCATGAATATAATTGTGATAGTGTGTGTAGATTTAGTTGGTTAAACTAATCTCTAATGTTTCAATATCCTAATTTAGTTACTCAACATTTTAATAACATTGGTGGTGCATATTGTAATATAGGTAGTACTGATGTTATAACTTTCAGTAACAAGTTTAGAAAACAATGAAAACTCACTTCAACTTCCTCTTATTTCTTAGGTGACAAATATATAAGCTAATTCTCTCACATCCTCCCGACTCAACTTCATAGGATTCTAGAACCAGCACAGGAAAAGAGATATTTCTTAGAAATCTGGCCATTTCTATGACTGTTTTTACTATCATACGTTTTTGGTCTTTGTGGCAATTTTTCACACAGTATAACAATGAAATTTATTATCTCACATTAGCTCTAAGAGAATAGAAATAATCCTGAGTCTCTTTTCATGCATAGTAAACAGTGGTAGCATGTTCTGGATAAATATAAAGGGAAATACTATAGTTAGAAGGATGGTAGGGCTCAGGTGAGTCTGTATTATACTGTGTTCCTAAATACAGTTTGCAACTCTATTAAAAAAGGTATAACTTCCATCTTGGACTCCCATGAGATCAAATTCATATATAACAATTTCATCTAAACATAACCCACTATGAATGAATAGAGAACTTTAGCTCTGGTTAATAACCACCACCAAAACCAAAAACCAGACCCACTGCCATTGAGTCAATTCCAACTCATAGTGACACCATAGGGTTTCCAAGGCTGTAAATCTCTATGGATGCAGACTGCCACATCTTCCTCCCTCAGAGTCACCGATGGTTTCCAACGGGCAGACTTTCGTTAGCAGTCGATCACTTTAACCAGTGTGCCACTAGGTCTCCTTAATAAAACAGCAGAGGCAACAAAGTAGTGAGTTAAATTAAAAGTATAGTTTTTGTTGAATTCATTATATTTGCATAAGAACAAACTATCTGCTTTACAGCATACAACTTTAATATGCACGGGAGTCATATAATTAACGGCATTGTGAATATTTTATAGTAAAAGTCATAGACTTATTTTTTTAGTTACAGTGTTGTGGCCAAAACAATTATACGGATTGGATAAAGAACATGAATAAAGAAAACTCAGAACAGGTACCATGTTCGTGCACAAATTCTACATTAAGAAAATGGTTTTGTGATGCACCACTGAGTGCAACTTACCTAGAGGTAAGATAAGCGAAGGCTTCTCCGAGTGTTTACAGTGATTTTTTTTTTTTTTTTTTTTTGCAAACCAGTTTGAAATTTTGAGCAAAGTTTTATAGAAAAATGATGTTATTCATGTGGGTTAGGTTCTTAAGCCAATTTACGAAATTTTTAATCCATAATTAGGTGAACTGTGGTTTTATTTTGGTATATAATAAATTAATAAAATTTCTTGGGGTCTGTTATCTACGTGCTCCTTGGTCTTGGGATGCCCTCAATTCGTCTTCCCAACCTTCCTTCTCAAAGCCCTGCAGAAAGAGGGGCACCTTTTGACAAAGCCCTGGAGTATAGGATTGTTCAAACTCTTTTAAAACCTGTTGCCTTTGAGCTGATTCTGACTTATAGCAACCCTATAGGACGGAGTAGAACTGCCCCATAGGATTTCCAAGGAGCACCTGGTGGATTCCAGCTGCTGACCTTTTGGTTAGTGGCCGTAGCTCTTAACCACTACACCGTCAGGGTTTCCTAGGATTGTTTAGGGGGCCGCAATACCAGAAGTAAAGGGGTATGAGGGATGGCAAAACCTGAAGGGCGGAACCTCAGCAATGACAATAATTGTGTTCAGGTAGTTGTGGAAGAAGAACGAGTAGAGGCTCATCAGAAGCAACTAATATTTACAAGTATAGAATATTAGTAAACAAGGAATTTCCATCCCAAGAATTGCTAATACTTTGTATATAGTTCATATACTGATGTTACTCTAATTTTAAGTGTATCCTTTCTATTATATAATTCTTTCTTAGATAAATACAGCATTATGTATTTTAAGAAGTGTCTCTTTCTATCTGGGTGGTGGTAGATACCCTGCTGAATTACGATAATCTTCAGAAAACCAAATCCTTCTTTCAAAAATTAATGGCTTTCTCATTTCAAATACATGACAACATCTTAGGAACTTTAACAGTAGCAACTAAGGTGGCCAGCTGTCAAACTCAGCTTCTTAAACCAAAAATCCAGTTAGCCATTGACTTGGTAGTTCTATTTTAGTAAATTATTTATCTCTATGTGTTTCTTATTCTTGGAACTAGAATTATATGTAAGACCATTTATATCGCTGAGTCAATCTAAATACCTTATTTTCCTTAGGGTTGTGAAAATAAAATCAGCGCATGGTATGATGTTAATGTTTTAACTTTAATTGGAATTAACTTTGGACTTTTGGCCTCAGAGGTAAACTTTTGTTCATATGTTTAAAGATAAAAAAATATTAAGTATAAACCATACAGAATAGATTACAGAACAGCCAGGTGGATGTGTGATCCAACAAGTGTATCTAATAGGAACCAGCATTTGAGACTAGTCACACCAAGGAGGAGTAAAGACCCCAGCTGCGGGAGAGATCTCTAAGTCAGCCAGGCAGGTGGAGACTGTTGATAAGCGGTTGTCCTGGCAGGTAGTGGTTTCATTGTGATGCAATATAACAAAAAATTACTTCATATCTCAGCACTAAGAGCATCGCAATGCAACACGACAAACTGCTGAAAATTGGGCAGATGTTTGCCATTAGTCAGATCTACTGTTCACTCATATATTGATTTTTCATTCAGTCAGTCAATAAATTTAGAGGGGGACATCTACTTTGTGCCAGATACTGAAAAAGATATCGGAAATATAATGGGAAGAAAAATGAACACAGTCTGTGATCTCTGCAAGGTGCCGACTACAGAGTCCAGATTCAGAATCAGGACTGCATTCTGCAGTCTCCCAGAAGGCTGATGAGAACTAGTGAGGGCTCCAGAGTCAAAGAAACGGTGGGAGTGGGCAGATGATTATAGTGGGGACCACAGCATTGGAACTAATATGTAATGCATGGTTTGTCCAGAATAGGACACTGATCCTGAATTTGATATTACGTTGACCCACAAAGCCGTTAACTTAAGGTTCCTTAAAATCTCTTGAACTGATAACAGCTTTGATCCCAAAATAGTGGTTAACCAAGGCATGTTTGCAGCATTACTATCATTCTTTTAAAATATTTTTTTTTCTCGATTATGTTCATGATGGGGTATTTAAGACAGAAGTCAAGCGGAGAATGTTGGTTCTCCATTTTGTCTTCGACCCTTTATACACCACCTCTCGTGATCCCAAACCAAAAAAGTCAGTTTTCTAGGTTTGAGGACATAGTTAGACAGATGATGTGCAAGAATCAGAACAGCAGTGCATCAAGGCATCTAGTTCCATGACAGTCCATGTAACTAATACCATAGCAGTCTATTTCTTAATGCCCTTTACACATGGACTTGGTGAAAGGTGGCTTCCTCTAGAAGACTCACTCTTCAGCCCTCTCATTCACAGCAACATGTACCTTACTTTGAAGCTTTTTCATTTCTATGAACCCCTTTTCCATTAGAATATTCCCTTCAGTGATTATGCAGTATAAGTGTTAACTTTACAAATTATTCTTATTAACGTTTGATAAACTTTATTGTTCCCTTATCTTCCAGGTTTTGCAAGTCTCATTAACCATTTCTTTCTTCAGACATACCAAGAATGAAATACATCCAGAAAAGTGACCTTCAGATTTTAATTTGTTGAGAAGAAGCTGATTCGTTCTCAAAATAATCATATTGTATTATTCTGCAAGATAAAAAATTTTTGAATTGTATTAATTAATCTTAGGACCTCATTGAGTTATTAGCTATATATAGTATAGAATTATTGAATATTATAATAAAGTTTTCCATGAAATTTCATTAATATTGTTTTTCCAAAATATCAATTTCTATAGTTGAGAACTTTAACTTGATTTATGTTCTGAATTGAAAGGGCATAATCACATACATTAAATTCAAAATGTGATTAAGTATCATTATATGTTTTGAGTTTCTTATGTAGAGAAAATACCTGTATAATGTTCAAAATATACGAGTTACCTATACAATTAAAATTTATTGGAGATTTAAAACAAAGATCGAAAATTTTTGCAAAACTGCTCTATATTGAATAATCATTTACTTCTTTCTGCTGATATTGCTTGGAAGTGAATATACCTATGCCTCACTTATCAGCTATCTCGTTATCCAACATTTCCCGTTTATGACAATAGTAAAAAATCTACCATCCAACTATTTGGCTCATTAATGACGTACATCTGACAGTAACGAATGCCAAGGTGCAACGCAATAGTAATGCTAGCTGTGATTGTTAAGGTTATGAGTCAGTTTGGCTGGGCCATGATGCTCAGTGATTTGGCAGTTATGTAATGATGTAATTTGGCAGTTATGTAATGATGTAACCTGGCAGTTATGTAATGATATAATTTGGCAGTCATGTGAGGAAGTAGTCATCCTCTATTTTGTGATTGAATGTGGTCATCGTCCATTTTCATATAACACTGATTTTCACATAATGACCCGGTCTTTGGGACCTAACCATTGTTGATAACTGACAAGTGGATGTAATAAGCTTGAAATTTTAGTGATGTGAATATAATTTGATGACAGTAGTATAGTATTAAAATAACAATGAATTGTTAATTGCAGCAAAACAAAATTCTTTTCTACATGATCACTCACCACACTATTTCCTTGCACCTCTTTTTCTTTAAATTTTGTTAAAAATGTGCATATACAGTTCTCTGATGGCTATAAAAATAATCTTCCTGTCCTATTTTCCTGACCATATTGTGAGAACAAAAAAATAAATCCTTTGAAAAATAAAAGTGCTATACAGGTGTGAGGTATGATCATTCTTGTCATTAATAGCAAAATGCTGTCTTGACCTTGAGGAAATGAAGAAAAGCTAGATTAACTGAAGGTCCTGCATTGCTCTCACTCCTGTAGAAAGATTACTCTCATTTACCAATTCAGTCATATGTCTTTTCATCCATCTATTCCATGCACTGAAGATTTCCGAGACCTATAGACTTTTTTTTTAAGTCAGCACAAAATAAAATGAAATAACCATTTTCTCTGAAGTGACTTGTAAATAGACATACCTTCTATTCTTTGGGGAAAATTCTCTTGGGATTTAAAGCTCATCTTCAAATTCCCATTTTCTCTAAAATATGCTAAAAGAACACACTGAAAGCAAAAATATCTCTCCTACCTGGGAACCGGAAAATCAACTTTTTGTTAATCAAATAAATACTATGTTTTGGTTTTGCAACAATGGAAAAGAAAAGGTTTCTAGATAATAGATTCCCTATTTTCACTCAATACAGTTAATTCAAAAAATATATAGAGCACTGACTGAATTTATCACCTTTAAAATTCTAGGGCCTATTGTCTTCAAAGAAGCCGGATTATACTTTGTGTAAAAGAACCACTTGTTTGTTACAATAAAATAGAGTAGGTAAGGGTCATGTATATCTCCCTAATCTTGCTTTTAATTTCTGAGCTAGAAAACTTAAAAAATCATGCAAAGTAGGTGGGGTCAGAAGCGAAACAGTAAATTAGATCCTAGGGCAATATCTAATCCCCTAAATTATCATATCACTTAGAAAAAATGCCATTTTACTGCTTTAGGCTTCTCATTTTAATTATCAAAAACAGTTGTCATCAAGTTGATTACAACTCATGACCACCCCATGTGTGCAGACTATAACGGCACTCCATAGTTTTCAAGGCTGTGAACTTTCAGAAACAGATCACCAGACCTTTCTTCTGAGGGGCCTCTGGGTGGCTGTGAACTATCAACATTTCAGTTAGTCAAGCATTTAACCATCTGCACCACCCAGGAACTCATTGTATTAATTACATGTCTAAATATCTGCACTATTTTGCAATGGTACTATAGTGCAAGTGCTTAAACCCTCGACTACTAGCTGGAGACTGGTGGTTCAAACCCACCCAGAGGCCCGTCAGATGACAGTCCTGACAATGTGCTTCTTAAAAGTCACAGCTTTTAAAACCCTATGAAGCAGTACTACTTTGAACACATGGGGTCAGTATGAGACAGAATCAACTTGCTGGCAACTAACAACAACTATATAGTGCTGGGAGCCAGGCTGCAAGGGCGGCCCCTCTGCACCCACTGCCCCCAGCATAAACATCAAAGAATCCCTGAAAAGTCAGGAAGAGCCAGGCTGCAAGGGCAGCCTCTCTGCACCCACTGCCCCCAGCATAAACACTGAAGAATTCCTGAAAAGTCAGGAAGAGCCAGGCTGCAAGGGCGGCCCCTCTTCACCCACTGCCCCTAGCATAGACATTGAAGAATTCCTGAAAAGTTAGGAATATCTCTGTCATCTGTGTTATGTTTCTGTTACATTTTCAGCCTGTGTATAGCAGAATGTATAAGCATAAAATTCCATTATAGATTTAGGGACCTTTGGACGGGGGGCGTCCTACTCATAATCCCCTGGTGAAATCCCGGGTAGGGACAGCCCGTGTATTACTTGGGGGTCAACATGAAGTTGTCTTAGGGGAAAAAACAAATAGCTCGACTATGGAAAACAAAAACAGGATGGTGGAATCCTGGTATTTACCGAGGCCCTTTTGTGATTAAACCACCACCCACACATGATCCCATAAAAGTGGAAAAACAAAAGGCAGTGAGTTCTCTCAGCCAATTTCTCAGCCAATTACAGGTCAACCTTCTCGTCTACCCCGCTCACTGCTGCGCTTGGCTGGTCTTTGGGTATAGAGATTGGGCTAATTGTCCTTGGCATAATCGTGGACAATATGACGTAACCCAAAGTGGCTGGACTTCAAAAATTTGGCCATCCTGGACAAAATGGACAAAGCCTATGTGGCAATGGTTTTTGCAAAAAGATTAATTATTATAAAAACTGTGGAAGGTATTGCAAGATTAAGCATAAAGTGTAAAGCAGTATGAAGTCAATTGTTACTTTGTGTAAAAATATATCAACAAAATATTCTCTTCAATTAAACAAAAACTCATTGTACTTGTGTGTGTATGTGGAACTGTACAATGTGTCACTTGGAAAATTATGTCTCTGGGAAATGATGTTTATGATTATATTTTGTACTGCCCCTTTATTGATCATGCGATGTTATGCTTTTGTAAGCTTATGATATAAAAGACCATGTAAAAAATAAAGAGAGGCTTCTTTTTCTGCAAAATGAAAATATAAGACATACTACCTCTCATTCTTTTTCGCCGAACTCTACCCCTCCTCTGGTAACCCTGTTCATTGCTGAGGCTGGCCCCCGGCAATATAGGTAGAAAAGTTTCAAATTCTATATATAAATACATGCATTCACAACAAGCATTTATGAAGCCTCTGCTGGGGACATTGCTAGCAATTGGGATATGAAAATGAAGAGATAGATGGATATAGTTCTGAATAGGACTGGCTTAATGGATGTGCCACCTACACTCAAAAGGGCCCCATGCTTGGTTTAATGTGCTGCTGTCGCTGTCTTGAAATTCTTAATTTTTGAACAAAGGGCTCTGCATTCTCGTTTTGAACTGGGCTCCACAAATTATATAGCCATCCCTGTCCTGGTAGTTAACAAACTCAGAGTCCAATCACAGAGCCAAACGTGTGAACACATAAATTTTATTTTTGTGATAATTTTTATGGGCACCCAGAAAGAGAATGCCTGATTTTACCTTAGATGTTCAGAGAGGACTTTATAAAGCAGAGCCATTCATTCAACAACTACTTACTGAACAACTATGTGTCAGGCCCTGTTTTAAGTGCTAGAGAAACAGCAGCGAATAAAACAAAATAACAGCAACAAAAATAACTCTTGCTGTCGTGGAGGTTACATCCATGTTAGAGGAGCCAAACAACAAAAAAATAATCCAAAAGTGTGAATTATGTCAGATGGTGAGAAGTGCTATAGAGAAAAAAAAAAAAAAACTATTCAGGAAATGGAATAAGAAGTTCTGGGGAGTTGGGGGAGGGGGGTGTTGCAAGAAGGCAGAAGGCCTTGCTGAAAAAATGACTTTTAAGCAAAAAACTAAAGAAGGTGAGAGAATGTGGGGTTAGAAGACAGCAGCAAGGGGAAACAGCAAGTAGAAAAAAAAAAAGCAAGCCCGGTGATCTCGAGAAAGTGCAGGAAGCCAGTGAGGTTAGAGTAGAGCAAGTGATGGGGGAAGGGATAGATAAAGCTACAATGGGGAAAGGTCTTGTTGCAACTTTTGGCCACTCTCAGTTCTTCTTTAGCTTTTACTCTGAACGAGATGGGAAGCAGCTGGCAGGTTTTACACAGAAAAGGGACTAGATCTCACTTGTATTTGATTAGAGCAATCTGGCTATTGTAGTGAAAATAAATTTCAAAGGCTTAAGTGTGGAATCAGGGAGATGACTGGGTTTTATTTAATAATCCTGGTAAGAGATTGTGGAGGCTTTGGCCGGGGGTAGAGGTGGAGGTGGAGAAAAGTGATTAGAGCCTGTCCATGTTTTACAGTGGAGTCATTAGAACTTTCTAACAGTTTGAGTGCAGTATGGGAGAAAAAGAATAGTCAAGGATGATTTGAATAACTGGAAAGATGGAAAATTTCCTGAGATGAGGAAGATGCTGGAGGCAGCAATTTTACAAAATCACTTTAAAAACATGCCTTACACACTAATCTGCAAGAAACTCAAGGCTGTGTATAAGTCATCTTTGCAACTCCAAAGCCTTGCTTAATACTTGACTTAATGTAGGTGGCCAACAAATGTACTGAATTTTAAAAAGTCAAGTTACTTATTATGCCATCAGATAAAATCCAATTGCCCTTTTGGGGTGTCTGGTGCTGACTGTCCTCCATGGTTTTGATTTCATTTGCATATTATTAAACATAAACTGTCCAAACTTGTTGGGTAAACAGTAGCTGTTACACAATTAGTCACAGCCACCCACATATCATTTTACCAGGAACCTGAATGAAAGATGTTGGCAGAATAAAAACGTCTTTAAAAATATTTCACTGAAACAATTTTCAAAGAGCATAAACACATTAGAAATACCATCAGAGAACCCTAAGATTTTTGTTTAACGTTTATGGCATTTGTTTAAGGTTTGTGTATCTTTATTTTCTTTTTCTGATCTTAGAGGAGTAACCATTCAGGAATACAAGAGTCCCTGGCAAAAGGAAAATATAAAAATCTGATGTTTCTCTGATGGCTGATGTTAGGTGTCAACTTGGCTTGGCTATGATTCTCAGTGGTTTGGCAGACCTTCCAGTCTGTGATCTGATGTGAGCAGCCAATCAGTTGAAAAGGGAGTTTCTTTGGGGGCAGAGCCTGTCTCCAGTATATAAGCAGATGTTATGGCAAAGCTCACTCCCTCGACCCTGCATTCTTCTCTTTGCCGGATCTCCAGTTCTTGCGACATAAACCTGCAGAAGTCTCTGGCCACCCACCTGACTTACAGATTTTGGATTTGCCTACTCTGAAACACCTGGAGCTAGCAAGAGCCTCCATCCCGCTGCTTGATCTGCAAATTTTGGATTCATCGGTCCCTATAACCACGTGAGACAGTAAAGGTCTTCAGTCGTTGCCTGACCCACAAATTTGGGACTTAGCAGCTCAGAGTATTATGTGAGCCATTTCCTTGAAGTAAATTTCTCTCTATATACATTCGTATATACTTCACTGGTTTTGCCACTCTAGAGAACTCAGACTAAGACAGTTTCATTGCCCTGACATAAGACTGCAACAACAAACAAAAAAACTTTATTTTACATCACTTTTTATGTTTCATTTTTTAGCCTCCTTTATATACTTTTCTTCTTTATTCCTTTGTATTTCTGAAGTTGCCCACTAGATGAAAGAGAATAAAGGCATGTTTCCAGTAAATCTATAAATATTTATTGAACAGTAGTGGATTTTAACACTGTACAATGATAAAGCCAGGGAGAGCAGAAGTGTTCCTTGACAAATTAAATTATAGATATTAAGCCATTGTCAGTGTGGAACACAGTGAAAGGATGTATTTTTGCATAGGAGCATTTATAATGTGAAAATAAAGGGTACAATAACTGCGGAAAATTATTAAAGCATACTGCTAATTGTATTCAAGTACAGTAGACATTCTCCCAAATGAGAAGATTTATGGAATAAAACATGCAGAATTGCTGTTTTCCTTAATTAACAGTTCATTTCAGTTGCATATTTTATTTCAGGGGAAAAATGTAAATGACACTGTTCAACAGAATGTGTTTGTGAAAATCTCTTCAGGTTTTTTTTAATACGAACATTTGTTTAGTATGTGTGTAAATGTTTGTGTATATATAACATTTACATGACGACGCATAGTTAATTAAAAAGAAGATATCTGAATAGATGCATTAAAGTGTTAGTAAACCAGAAAGCTGAGAGACAAGGAAGGATCTTCCCCTAGAGCTTTTGGAGAGAACATGGCCCCATCAACACTTTGATTTTGACTTCTAACCTCCAGAATTGTGAGACAATACATTTCTGTTCTTGTAAGTCACCAGTTTGTGGGTTTTGTTTGTTTCTTTTGTTTTGTTTTGTTGTTGTTACAACAGCCCTGGGAAACTAATACAGATGGCCTGGGCTCAAATAATGCCACTTATTAGCTCAACCTCAGTAGTGTTATTTCACCTTTCTGTGGCTCAGTTTCCTTAAACGAAAAAATGTGGTTAATAGTAATTAATCTTATGAAGTCAGAAGATTTAAGGTGAGATTATCTTCGCATCTGCCCACGCTTCCTAGCAGTGACACAGACACCCCTGACAGAACTAGAAAAAGACATGCAGAACTCAAGCGAACCAACTGCTTCTGTGTGCTCCCTGCTAGTGCTGCTCTTCTGGGACGATTCTAGGTAATGATGAAATAGGCCACTCAGTCCAGAAGTGCTCCATAAGAATTTTACTTCTGCAGTGCATTGACCCTTCCATGTTCTCACTATTCATCACCTTCCTTTGTCTTCACCTCTTTTCTTTCTTTATTTTTCCTTTACTTTAAAATTTAGATTGTGTGGTTCATTAGCAACTTCTTTAAAACAAAAGCAAAAACAAAGAAACAAAAATCTGTTGCCATTGAGTTAGACTCATAACAACTATATAGGACAGAGGAGAACTGCCCCATAGTGTTTCCTAGGAGCAGCTGGTGGATTTGAACTGCCAACCTTTTGGTTAGCAGCCATATCTCTTAACCACTGTGCCACCAGGGCTCTCCTTAATTCCCTTTCCTATCTCTCCCTTAATCTCAACAGCCAACTCTGTCAGATTTTGTGTAGTTGAAGGTTGCTGGAGAAAATTTTATGACGGCAGGTTGTTATTGTTGGATGCAGCTGAGTCAGTTCTGACTCACAGTGGCCCCATGTGACAGAGTAAAACTTCCCATAGGGTTTTCTTGGCTCTAATCTTTACAGAAGCAGATCGTTAGGTCTTTGTCGAACGGAGCTGCTGGTTGGGTTTGAACTGACAGTCTTTTGGTTAGTAGCCAAATGCTTCACCATTTGTGCCACCAGGGCTTCAGAGAGTCCTATAAAATCAAGATCACTGGCCTCAAATGAACACCAGATACTTTGTTGCCAATGCTAGTGGTTTCCTGGTAAGGCCCTTCTCTCATAAGAAATAGCACAGTGTGCAGAGTATTATGGGGTGAAGAGAAAGTGAGGAAGTACACACAACTCTTTCAGGAACTATAAAAGGTTGGCAGTTTGAATTCACCAGCTGCCATCAAAGTAGAAATTAATAACTAGAAGACCAAGGGAAAAAAAAAATACATGGAAACAGAGTAACACCCTGCTTAAAAACCACTGGGTAATAGAAGAAATCAAAGATGGAATAAAAAAATTCCTAGAATCAAATGAAAATGAAAACATATCAAACCAAACATTTGGGACATAGCAAAGGCAGTGTTCAGAGGTCAATTTATAGCAATAGACACACACATCAAAAAAGAAGAAAGGTACGAAATCAAAGTATTAGCTACACAACTTGAACAAATAGAAAGAGAACAGCAAAAAAAAAAAAAAAAGCCCATAGTCACCAGAAGAAAAAGAATATCTTAGTCATATAGTGCTGCTATAACAGAAATACCACAAGTGGATGGCTTTAACAAATAGAAGTTTATTCTTTCACAAACAAGTAGGCTAGAAGTCCAAATTCAGGGCACTGGCTCCAGGGGAAGGCGTTCTCTCTCTGTCGGCTTGGAGGAGGATCCTCATCATCATTCTTCCCTTGGTCTGGGAGCACCTCAGGCAGGAACCTCAGGTCCAAAGGATGCACTCTGTCCCCAGCACTGCTTTCTTTGTGGTATGAGGTCCCCAACTCTCTGCTTGCTTCCCTTTCCTTTTATCTCTTCAGGGATAAAAAGTGGTGTAGGCCACACCCCAGGGAAAATCCCTTTACATTGGATCAGGGATATGACCTAGTAAGGGTGTGACAATCCCACCGTAATCCTCTCTAACATAAAATTACAATCACAGAATGGACGACATCCACAGAATACTGGAAATCATGGCCTAACCAAGTTGATACACACATTTTGGGGGGGATATAATTCAATCCATGACAGGGAATGATAAAGATCAGAGCAGAAATAAATGAAACAGAGAATAGAAAAACAATGGAAAGAATCAACAAAACCAGAAGTTGGTTCTTGGCAAGGATCAGCAAAATTGACAAACCACTTGCCAAACTGACGAAAGAAAAACACAAGAGGAAACAACCCAAATAAGAATGAAATGGGGGACGTTACAACAGACTGAACTAAAATAAAAAGGATCATAACAGAGTACTATGAAAAACTATACTCCAACAAATTTGAAAACCCAGAGGAAATGGACAAGTTTCTAGAAACACACTACCTACCCAAGCTAACCCAAAATAATGTTGAAAACCTGAACAGATTCATAACAAGAGAAGATATTAAAACAGTAATAACAACAACAAGAAAAAAAAACTCCCTACAAAAAAAGAGCCCTTGTTCAGATGGCTTCACTGGAGAATTCTACCAATCATTCAGAGAAGAGCTTACACCAGTACTACTCAAACTATTTCAGATCATAAAAAAGGAAGGGATAGTTCATTCTATGAAGTTCATTCTGTGAAGCCAGCATAACCCTGATACCAAAACGAGGCAAAGAAACCACATAAAAAGAATCTTACAGACCAATATCTTTCATGAATATAGATGCAAAAATTCTCAACAAAATTCTAGCCAATAGAATTCAGCATCGTATAAAAAAAATAAATAATACACCATGACCAAGTGGGATTCATACCAGGTATGCAAGGATGATTCAACATTAGAAAATCGATCAATGTAATCTACCGTATAAATAAAAGAATCACGCGATCATCTCAATCAATGCAGAAAAGACATTACACAAAGTTCAACACCCATTCCTTATTAAAAAAAAAAAAAACCTCAATAAAATAGGTATAGAAGGGAAATTCCTCAACATAATAAAGTGCATCGATACAAAACCAACAATCAACATCATTCTTAATGGAGAGAGGTTGAAAACATTCCCCTTGAGAACAGGAACAAGACAAGGAAACCCTTTATCACTACTCCTATTTAACATTGTGCTGGAAATCTTAGCTAGACCAGTAAGGCAAGAAAAAGAAATAAACGAAATCCAAATTGGTAATGAAGAAGTAAAACTGTCTTTATTTGTGGACTATATGACACACTACACATAGAAAAACCAAAAGATTCCATGAGAAAACTACTGGAACTAATAGATTTAGCAGAGTAACAGGATACAAGACAAACATACAAAAACCATTGGATTCCTATACACCAATAAAGAGAACTACAAAAAGGAAATCAGGAAAACAATTCTATTTATAATAGCCCCTAAAAAAATAAAATACTTAGGAATAAATCTAACCAGGGTTGTGAAAGACCTATACAAAGGAAACTACAAGACACTACCGCAAGAAACCAAAAGAGATCTACATACATGGAAAAATATACCATGCTCATGGATAGGTAGACTCAACATTGGGAAAACGTCAATTCTGCCCAAAGCAATCTACAAATACAATGTAATCCCAATCCAAATACCAACAGCATTCTTTAAAGAGATGGAAAAACTAATCATTTACTTTATATGGAAAAGGAAGAGGCCCCAGATAAGTAAAGCACTACTGAAGATTAAAGTAGGAGCACTCGCACTACCTGACCTCAGAATCTACTATACAGCAACGGTAGTCAAAACAGCCTGGTACTGGTACAACAACAGGTACGTTGACCAATAGAACAGAACTGAGAACTCATATGTAAATCCATCCACCTGTGGCCACCCGATTTTGACAAGGGCCCAAAGTCCATCAAATGGGGAAAAGGCAGTCTTTTTAACAAACGGTGCTGGCAGAACTGGATGTCCACCTGCAAAAAAAATGAAACAAGGACCCATACCTCACACCATACAGAAAAAATAATTCCAAATGGATCAAAGACCTAAATATAAAACCAAAAACAATAAAGATCATAGAAGAAAAAAAAGCATCAGTGCTAAAAGCCATAATACACAGCATGAACAGGATAAAACCATAACTAAAAAATAAATAAATAAATTATTATTATTATTTTTTTTTTACAACACACAAATTCCAAAAGATAAGCTAGATAACTGGGATCTTCTAAAAATTAAACATTTATGCTCATGAAAAGACTTCACCAAAAGGGTAAAAAGAGAACCTACAGACTGGGGGAAAAAAAATTGGCTATTACAAATCTGACAAAGATTTAATATCTAAAATCTATAGGAAAATCAAACACTGCTGCAACAAAAAGACAAATAATCCAATTAAAAAATGGGCAAAGGAAATGAACAGACACTTCACCAGAGAAGAAATTCAAGCAGCTAACACATGAGGAAATGCTCCAGATCACTAGCCATTAGAGAAATGCAAATCAAAACCACAATAGATGCCATCTCACCTCTGCATTACTGGCACAAATAAAACAAAATAACAAATGTTGGAGAGGTTGCGGGGAGCTTGGAACACTTATGCACTGCTGGTCATAATGCAAAATGGTACAACCATTCTGGAAAATGATATGGTTCTTCCTTAGAAAGCTAGAAATAGAAATACCATATGATCCATAATTCTACTCCTAGGAATATATCCTAGAGAAATAAGAGCTGTCACACAAATGGATATATGCACACCCATGTTCACAGCAGAATTGTTCACAACAGCAAAAAGGTAGAAACAACTTAGATGCCCATCATCAGATGAATGGATAAACAAACTATGGTACACATACACAATTGAGTATTACGCAATGATAAAGAACAACGATGAATCTGGAGGGCATTATGCTGAGTGAAATATGTCAATCACAAAAGGATTAATATTGTAGGAGATCACTAGTATAAAAACTCATGAAAGAGAAACAATCTTTGATGGTATGAGAGAGGGGAGGGGTGGGGATGGAAAAACACTAAAAGACAATAGATAAGTCATGACTTTGGTGAAGGGTAAGACAGTACACAATACTGGGGAAGCCAGAACAGCTTGACCGAGGCAAGGTCATGGAAGCTCCATAAAAAAAAACCTGAGGGATCAAATTACTGGGCTAAGGGCTGTAGGGACCATGGTCTTGGGGAACATCTAGCTCAACTGGTATAACAGAGTTTATAAAGAAAGTGTTCTACACTCTACTTTGGTAAGTAGCATCTGGGGTCTTAAAAGCTTGTGAGCACCCATCTAAGATATTCCTCCACAGGTCTCACCACTTCTGGAGCAAGGGAGAATGAGGAAAACCAAAGACATAAAGGAAAGATTAGTCCAAATGGATCACAACTATCATAGCCTCCACCAGACTGAGTCCAGCACAACTAGATGGTGCTCAGCTACCACTACTGACTACTCTGACAGGGATCACATAGAGGATCCCAGACAGAGTTGGAGAAAAATGTAGAACAAAATTCTAACTCACGAATAAAGAAGACACTTACTGGTCTGACAGAGTAGAAGAGAGAGCAGAGAAACTCTGAAAGTATGGCCCTCAGACACCCTTTAACTCAGTAAGAATGTCACTCCTGAGGTTTACCCTTCAGTCAAAGATGAGACAGGCCCATAAAACAAAACGAGAGTAAATGACTTAATGAGCACACAACCCAGGGACAAGAACTAGATGGCAGGAGGGGACCCAAGGTGGAGAAGGGAAAGTGTTGACATGTTGTGCTCCTGGTAACCAATGTCACAAAACAATGTGTACTAATTGTTTAATGAGTAGCTGGTTTGTTCCGTAAACCTTCATCTAATGTACAATTTAAAAAAAGGAAAGGCCTCATAAATATTAGCTATCAATAGTAGTATAAATGTTATTATTACATAACCACTGTAATTCAGGCATTATGCTTACATTTCATATGCATTACTTCGTTTAAATCTCACAGTAATCCTATAAGTGTCCCAATATCCATTCCACCATCTTTGCTAGTTGTACCCTGATTCCTTTTGGAGAATTAATTCTCCTTTATTGGATATGGCTTTAACAGATTACTAGTTATAAAGCTAGGCCTACTCCTGATTATTAAGATTATTAATTAAGGAGCTTTGGTGGCACAGTGACTAAAGCAACTGACTGCTAAAGAAAGGTCAACAGTTCAAAACCACCAGTGGCTCCGCAGAAGAAAGAGGTGACAGTCTGCTTCCATAGAGATTTACAGCCTTGGAGACCCTATGGGGTCGCTATAAGTCAGAATCAACCCAAGGCTGTGGGGTTTTGGCTCATCCCTAGCCAAGAAAATATTATGTGACCCAAATGTGTGATCAAAACTATGCTGTTTTCTCTCTCCTTCCCTAGAATTCAAATCTTGTTCACAGTGTTGAAAAATTTGAAAACTTTTATTGTTTATGTGTTTCAGAGGTGACCTGAAGATAAAAGCTTCCAGAAGTTTTTGCTTCCTAGCTTCATGGGCCTGTTATGGTTTCTCTATTTCTGAGCCTGATTATCCAGTATTTATATCATGATTTTGTCAGCCATTAGATATAATTTCAATAAACTATCTCTTGGCTTAATTTAGTTGGAATCAATTCACAAGAACGACTATTGCATTCATAAGAGAATGTTAACTGGTATTAATTATTGTACCCCAAATTTTATAGTTATGAAGAGAAAAGCTTAGGCTAATTAAGTAACTTATCTAAGATAATTGAGTTTAGTTAATGGCATAGTTGGAAGCTAAACACATCTTTGATTCCAAAGACCATGATGTTAAACATGATTCTATACTGTGTTATATGGAGTTCTTCTTTACGGTTCTGGAATAGGTACAGAATAGTACTTAGACTTGCTAAGTCTAGGTCTATGTTTTAGTCCTGTACCTAAGTCAACAGGAAAATCCAATTACTTAGAATTTTCTTCCTCTGTCTTGGATGTGTTTTACCTGTTTTTCTCTCTTTAAATCTCACTTGTCTAACGATCCATTTTCAATACAACCTGCTGAAATCCTTTTCTAAGCATCCTGCACCAACAAAGTATAATTTTCCTAAACTTTCTCTCCCCATAACACTGGAGATCTCTGTCATGGATTGAAATGTGTCCACCAAAAATATGTGTCAACTTGGCTAGGCCATGATTCCCAGTATTGTGTGGTGGTTCTCCATTTTGTAATCTGATGTAATTTTCCTATGTGTTGTAAATTCTAACCACTGCTTGTGGTTAATGAGGCAAGGTTAGATTATGTTGAAGAGAATTAGGGTGGGATGCAACAATACCCTTACTCAGGTCACAGCCCTGATCCAATGTCAGGGCAGTTTCCCTGCAGTGTGGCCCGCATCATTTTTATCTCATAAGAGAAAAAAAGAGAGAGAAGTGAGCAGAGAGATGGGGACCTCATACCACCAAGAAAGAAGTGCCAGGAGCAGTGCGTGTCATTTGGACCTGGGGCCCCTGCAATGAGAAGCTCTTAGGCCAGGGGAAGATTGATGACAAGGACCGTGCCCGAGTACCAACAGAAAGAGGAAGACTTGCCTTGGAGCTGGTGCCTTGAATTCAGACTTCTAGCCTCCTAGACTGTAGGAGAATAAATTTCTGTTTGTTAAAGCCACCCACTTGTGGTATTTCTGTTACAGCAATGCTGGATAAAGAAGACAACCTCTTTTTTTTTTTTTTGATAGCATACACAGCTAATTATTTTTTACTTATACTAGCTTCATAATTGTTTCCATACTCTTCATGGCACTGATTTTGTCTTGTTCGTTTTCATATTTTTTCAGGGCCTTCCATGTGGGAGGTCATAAATGTATGTTCTAGGTATTTTTATGGATTCTTAATCCAAGGGTATAACAATTTTCTTGTGTTTCAGTTACTTTAGTTACCTTGGTTTGGTTCAAAGGGGTGGGGGAACTTGGGAATGAAGGGGAATTTATCAGTGAGAATTCTCTCCCAAAACTAGAAAAAAAAAAAAAAAAAAACTAGTCTAAGGAAAATAGGGAATATAATTGCCCTTGCAGCAGAGAAGTTGATGGATACTTCTGCCTTCTGTTGTGCTTTGGTTCAGGGCTGAAATGTCACTAGCTCCACATCTTGGTTCAACTTTCTCAGGGTGTCTCTATCTCCAGTCTTTATTGATGGTTTCCATCAGCTTCAAGCTTTTCAGGAAAAGATCGAAAAAGCTTTCCTTTCTAGAAATTCCAAAAGTATACACTGGCTTACATTATTAGGTCAGCTGCCACTGAACTAATTACTTTATCCAACCGAGAATGGGACCTATTATTAGCTTAAGCCAATCAGAGACTACCCTTATAGTTAGATATTCATTTAACCACATGCATACCAAATTTTAAAAAGCCTCAAGTGAGAATTTCCCAAATGAGAAAAAGCGCAGTTGCATGAGGATGGAAGGAACTGTTGGATGCTGTGAAGGTAGCTATAGATTTCCATTTCAGTCACTCTCTTGAAAAATACCATCTTCTTCCTATTATCCCTGGATGGCCCAAACAGTTAAGCAGTCTAGTGTTAAGGCCTGGAGATCTGCTTCCAAAAGATCACAGCCTTAAACACTCCATGGAACACAGTTCTACTCTGTAGCACATGGGGTCAGCATGAGTTGGAATGGACTTGACAGAAAGTGGGACACTGCTTCCCAATGTTTTGTTTTTCTTCCTCCCTTTCTATCTCCCTTCCATCCTTTCTTCCTCTTTCCCTTCCTTCCTTTCTTATGTCTTTTCTTCTGCCTTCTGAGCTAACAGGTGACTTTATTACATTCCTCTCTTCCTCTTTCTCACCTGTATCCCCTCCCTCCCTTTATTAATATCTTACTTCAATTCCATTTAAGAAACTTTGTTATTAATCAGAGTACAAAATTGACTCCCAACAAGTAGAACCGATCCTTCTTACCCTGGAGTAGTTCATTCTGAGATGAACTGCCTTATAGGAGAATTCTTCAGTTGAGTATATCCCATCACATGGCACAAAGATAATCCCAACAGAAAAAAAGAGTTTCATAAGGGACCTTTTTTTTTTAAAAATTGAACTGCCAATATGCAGAGAAGAAGGTATTCTTGACCTTGAATACCCCATGTCTCATGGTTCAGCCTGCTACATCATCTCAAAGATGAATCAGTTTGCCTTGAATAGCCTGACCCTAGGATTCACAAGTATCCTTTGGTATATAATGTTTACAAAAGCATTTGATTTTAATATGTACTTGTTTTGTCAGTGTAAATACCTTCTGACCTATACCGTTTCATTTGTATAGCTTCCTCAGCTGGAGAGGATATGTTACCATGACAACATATCAGTTATTGCCACCTCTTCATGGCTTCAATTGTCTATTCAAAAGCAATTAAAATTTTTAAACTAACTTTCAGTGAAACTCAGCGACAGTACAAGTGACTCCTGCTTCCTGTTGCCTCATGGAACTATTTGTAGAAACTCTTGGCCTTTTTTAAAATTATATCCTAGCCTCACATGAGAAGTTAATGACATTTTTAAATTCACAAAAACTTTTTCTTTCATTTTATGAATGCCTTTTGCAAGGAGGGAAACCCTCTCCAAAACATGGACTGACATGTGACATGCCACCCTTTAAACTTCTATTTTCTGGCTAAAAGCAGCAGTTCCTTTTATCTCTTTCTTTCATCGCCAATCCTAGGAGTTGATTTTTTTTCCCAGTCTTTTTGTTCCAGAAAGAAATACAATTTTATAACTTTATATGAGTTAAAGCATACTCAGAGATGTGTTTGGATATGTTCAGCTTGCTTGCTTAGGAGCTACGACTCATCCTATACTAAATCACATACTTCTATTTCTATCCTCCAAGTCTTTAAGTTTTTTTTTTTTTTTTAACATTTCCAAATCAGGGTGTTGGCCATATTAGTTCCTTCTATGGGCCTTACTCCTGGTTTCAGGTATCTGTTGATGATCTATGGCATTCCTTTGCTTTAGACAGATCCTCACATGGCATCTCTCTTTCTCTGTGTGTGTTGCTGTGTTTATTTTGTTCTCTTTTCACAAGTCAGAAGCGATAAGGTTTTGGACCCCCACATATAATGTATAATGTCATTAATGTAACAAAAAACCCTATTTGCAAACATGGTCATATTTACAGGTACAGAAGTTAGGATTTCAACACATATTTTGGGGGGACATAATTCAATCTTTAACAAGTACTATGCAACAGTTAGAAGCAAAGATTAAATCAGTGATTACCAACCCTATTGGACCCAATGTTGTTGTTAGTTGCCCTAGAGCCAGTTCCAACCTTATGTACAACTGAACAAAACACTGCCTTGTCCTGCGCCATCCTCACAATTGTTGCTAAGTTAGAACCCATTGTTGCAGCCACTGTATCAAGCTATATTATTGAGGGTCTTCCTTTTTTTCACAGACCCTCTACTTTACCGAGCACGATGTCATTCTCCAGGGACCAATCCCTCCTGGCAATGTGTCTGAGGTTGGTGAGTTGAAGTCTCACATTCTCACTTCTAAGGAGCTGTCTTACTCATCTAGTGCTGCTGTAACGGAAATACCACAAGTGGATGGCTATCACAAACAGAAATTTATTCTTTCACAGTCTAGGATGCTAGAAGTCTGAATTCAGGATGCCAGTTCCAGGGGAAAGCTTTCTCTGTTGACTCTGGAGGAAGGTCCTTGTCATCAATCTTTACCTGGTCTAGGAGCTTCTATGCACAGGAACCCCAGTCCAAAGGAGGTGCTCTGCTCCTGGCATTGCTTTCTTGGTGCTATGAGGTTCCCATGTCTCTCTGCTCATTTCTCTTTTATAGCTCAAAAGAGAATGACTTAAGATGCAACCTAATCTTGTAGATTGAGCCCTACCTCATTAATATAACTGCTGCTAATTTCAACTCATTAACATCATAGAGATAGGATTTACAACACACAGGAAAATCACATCAGATGACAAAATGGTAGACAATCACACAATACTGGGAATCATGGCCTAGCCAAGTTGACACACATTTTGGGGGGACACAATTCAATCCATAACATTCACCTTTTGGCCTCCCAAAAATTCACGTCTTTGCCACATGTAAAACACATTCACCCCATCATATAGCAAAAGTCTTAAGTCAACTCCAAGTCCAAAATCCAAAAATTCCTCTTCATCTGTGAAATCTAGGTTACAAGTTGTCTGCTTCCAAGGTATAATGGTGGAGCAGGCACAAGCTAGACATTTCCATAACAAATGGGAAAAATTGGAGGGAAAGAAGGGATAACAGCACTAAGCACATCAACGTCAGCAGAACACATTACATTAGCCCTCAAGGCTTGAAAATAGTCCTCTGTTGTCTGAGACTACTTAGACAATGGCTCTGCCCTCCAAACTCTGAGTGCTGGCCATACATTCTCTGGATTCTGGGTGGAGGCCCCTCAGCCCTGGGCTTCAGCTCTGCCTTCCAGGCCCACTGGAACAGCAACTCTGCTCCCTTGGCTTTGCATGGCTCCATACTCCTAGTCTATCTGAGTGAGGGCTCCACCCTTTGAGACTGAGGCATCTCTGTTTCTTGTGTTCCTTGTCTCTTGAGCTTCTGCTTCCTGGTTCCTTGGCCTCTTGGCCCCTCAGCCTCACTGTTTGCTTCTGCCCTCCTGGGGTAAGTGTTCCAAAGCTCTGTAACGCTACCAATAAGTGCCTGGATGCTTGCCAATCTGTCAGTAAACTTCAGCCAGAAGGCATTCAATTCTCTTGTTCCAGCATTGGCAAGCCTAGCTCCACCAATAAGTGCTCAGAGGCACCCCACTTCGCCAGGAAGCCTCCTGTGCACAGGTACTCAGCCTTTTCACTCTGTGGGTTGGCTCCAGTGCTGCCTTGTGCTGGTTTCTTAGTTCTGCTGCTGCCACTTCTCTGCTGCTGCTTCTTCTCACAGTCTGCACCATCTCCAGTGTAACAGCTCTCCTCATTTCCTTCTGAGTCCTGTATCTATTTACAGTTTCAAAACCACTTCCACATTTCAGGTAGCTGTTAGAGCAGCACCCCGCTTTCTGTGTACCAAATTCTGTCTTAGTCTTCTAGTGCTGCTATAACAGAAATACCACAAGTGGATGGCTTTAACAAACAGGAGTTTATTCTCTCACAGTCTAGTAGGCTAGACATCCAAATTCAGAGCCCCAGGTCCAGGGGAAGGCTTTCTCTCTCCGTTGGCTCAGGAGGAAAGTCTTTGTCAGGAGCATTCTGGCTGTATTTCTTCCAAGACAGATTTGTTCATTCTTCTGGCAGTCCATGGTATACTCAATATTCTTCATTAATGCCATAATTCAACTGCATCAATTCTTCTTCGGTATTTCTTATTCATTGTCCAGTTTTTGGTGCATATGGAACTATTGAAAATATCATGGCTTGGGTCAGGCACATCTTACTCCTCAAGGTGGTATCTTTGCTTTTTAACACTTTTAAGAGGTCTTTTGCAGCAGATTGCCCAATGCAACATATTGTTTAATTTCTTCACTTCTGCTTCCATGGGCGTTGATGTGGATCCAAGTAAAATTATATCCTTGACAACTTCAATCTTTTCTCTGTTTATCATGATGTTGCTTATTGGTCCAGTTGTGAGGACTTTTGTTTTCTTTATGTTGAGGTGTAATCCATACTGAAGGCTGTAGTCTTTGATCCTCATTGGTAAGTCCTTGAAGTCCTCTTCATTTTCAGTAAGCAATGTTGTGTCATCTGCATATCACAGGCTGTTAACGAGTCTTCCTCCAATCCTGGTGTCATCTGCTTCTTCATATAATCCAGTTTCTTGGATTATTTGCTCAGTATATAGATTGAACATGTATGGTTGAAGGACACAAACCTGACACACAACTTTCATGATTTTAAACCATGCAGTATCCCCTTGTTCTGTTCGAACAACTGTCTCTTGGTCTGTGTTACAGTTTTTGTGTGAACACACTATGTGCCTTTTGAGTTTATTTGCTGGTCATGCCCTACTGCCATGAGGCACACTTAAAAGTCAACCCTCTTCCACATGTTGCTGTAAAAAAAAAAATGGCATATCACCCTTATGAAAATGCCTCAATGGGGGAGGGTTTGACCTGCAAAGAAAAGCAGAGGGTAAGCATTATTTGCATAAAAAATATGGTAACTGTTCTGGAATTCCCATTTTTTGAAATGTTATCCATAATTCATTATGACCCACACAATCAAATGCCTTGGCATACTCAATAAAATGCAGGTAAACATCTTTCTGCTATTCTCTGCTTTCAGCCAAGATCCATCTGACATCAAAAATGATATCCCTGGAATGGAGAGGAATGCTGGTGAGGAGTGAGCTTCTTGGATCAGGTGGACATTTGAGAATCTGTTGGCATCTCCTGCCTGGAGGGGAGATGAGAGGGAAGAGGGGGTTAGAAGCTGGTGAAATAGACATGAAAGAGAGAGTGGAGGGAAGGAGCAGGCTGTCTTATTAAGGGGAGAGCAATTGGGAGTATGTAACAAGGTGTATATAAGTTTTTGTGTGAGAGACTGACTTGATTTGTAAGCTTTCACTTAAAGCACAACAAAAATTAAAAAAAAAATGATATCCCTCTTTCCATGTCCTCTTCTGAATCTGTCTTGAATTTCTGGCAGTTCCTTGTCAATGTACTAGTGCAATTATTTCGAATCATTTTCTGCATAATTACTGGCACGTGAAATTAATGATAATGTTTGATTATTTCCACATTCCACTGGATCACCTTTCTTTGGAATGGGGATAGATATGGATCTCTTTGAAATCTTCTGTTCAGTTCTTTTACTTTATCATTTCTTCCATTTGCTTTTGCTACTCTACATTCAAGAGCAAGTTTTAGTCTTTTCTGACATCCGTTTTGGTCTTTTCTTTCTTTTCCATCTTTTTAATGACCTCTTGCTTTCTTCATGTCTTTGATGTCATTCCACAACTCGTCTGGTCTTCTGTCATTAGTTAGTGTTCAGTGTGGCAAATCTATTCTTCAGATGGTCTCTAAGTTCTGGTGGGATATACTCAAGGTTATACTTTGGCTGTCCTGAACTTGTTTTAATTTTCTTCAGTTTGAACTTATATATGAGCAATTAATGCTCTGTTTCACAATTGGCTCCTGGTCTTGTCCTGAACGATGATATTGAGCTTTTCCATCATCTCTTTCCACAGATGCAGTTGATTCAATTCCTGTGTATTCCATTTGTTGAGGTCCACATGTACTAAAAAAAAAACAAAAAAACCCACTGCATAGTCGTCATTTATATCATTGATAAAAGGTATTTCCAATAAGTCATTGGTCTTGTAAAATTCTACCATGTGATATCTCTTGTGATTTCTATCACAAGGCTGTATTTTCCAACTACTTATCCTTCTTTGTTTCCAAATTACCCATTCCAAACACCAGTAATTATCAATGCATCATAATTGTATGTTTGGTCAATTTCAGATGTAGAAGTTCTTAAAATCATCAATTTCTTCATCTTCGACATTACTGGTTGGTGCATAAATTTGAATTAATAAATCAATAAATAATAAAATTAATCAACATTAACTGGTCTTTCTTGTAGGAATATGGATATTACCCTATCACTTACGATGTTATATTTCAGGATAGATTTTGAAATGTTCTTTTTGACAATTTATCCAATGTCATTCCTGTTCAATTTGTCATTCTTGATATAGTAGACCATGTGATTGTCAGATTCTAAATGGCCAGCGCAAGGCCACTTCAGCTCACTAATGCCTAGCATATCAACATTCAAGCATTCCTCATGGCCCTCAGCCCAGTAATCCATTCCCTCAGGGAGTTTGGGTGTGTCAATGGAGCGTCCATAATCTTGCCTTGGACAAATTTTGCTGGCCTCCCCAGTACTGTGTACTGTCTTCCCCTTCACCAAAGTTAACACTTATCTATACAAGCATTCCATTTCATTTTGACAAATTTCAATTTTCCTTGATTCATACTTCATACTTCCATATTCTGATTCTTAATGTATGCTTACAGCTGTTTCTCCTAATTTTAAATAGTGTCACATCAGCAAATGAAGGCCCTAAAAGTTTTACTCGACCTGTGTCATTAGGGTCAACTCTACTTTAAAGAGGCAGCTCTTCCTCAGTCATGTTTTGAGTGCCTTCCAACCTGAGGGTCTCATCTTCCTGCCCTATGTCAGACAATGTTCTGCTGCCATCCGTAAGGTTTTCACTGGCCAATTTTTTCAGAAGTAGGTTGCCAGATCCTCTTCCCAGTCTGTCTTAGTCTGGAAACGCCACTGAAATCTGTCCACCATGGGTGACTCTGCAGATATTTGAAATACCCATGGCATAGCTTCCTGCATCACAGCAACATGCAAGCCACCACAGCACACCAAAAAATCTGACGAATGAGTGGTGGACCCAATAGCTCCTTTATAACAAATATTTCATAAAATTTCAAATAAAAAACATAACCTACCTACACTAATAATTAAGAAATACATATTATGCTCTAATTGTTAAAAAAAGGAGAGGAAAAGGAAGGCGGAGCCAAGATGGTGGAATAGACAGATGCTTACAGCAAGCCCTCTTTACAACAAAGACCCAAATAAACAAATGAAATGAGTATATTTGTGACAAGCTGGGAACCCTGAGCTTCAAAGTCAAGCTTAGAAAATGAACTGAGGGGCAGGGGGAGGAAGAGACCGTTCAAAAGCGGAGACGAGTTACCAGACCTGAATCACGGGGAGCCCTCAGGCACCATTCCCAGTACGGCAGCAGTGGGCTGGTCCTAGCATTCGGCCACAGTTTCCTCAGGGAGAAGCAGCCAGCCGCACAGCCTACTCACACCTCTGGAACCTGAGGAGAACGGTGTGCTCTTGGCAAAAGCCAAGTACTTGCATATATTTTACCATGCCCCCCCACCCCCAAGCTAGCTTCAGCAGCTGAATTCACTGGGCCTGAGATAGACCCTGGAGAGCACCTAGAGCCATCTTCCCAGCCTTGGGGAAGGAAAAAATTTGCAATTGGGGGAAAAGATAATTTGCTAGCTCCACTAACCAGGGGAGCTCAGGACAGAAGCAACTCCTGTCCAGGCATAAACCATCGTGGACTTTGAGCACCTTTCCCTTCTGCATGGACCTGTGTGGGCCTATTTCGGGAGAATAGACCCTTGTTGGCAAACTCCAACTGTTTCAGCTGTACGGTGGTGAGGTGGGTGTTTGATGTTTGACATTGCTTTGCCTATTAAACAAGTTCCTCACCTACCCACATCAGGGACCTAAGGACTGGTAGCTTCACTCAGGTATCCCAGCCACCTGCAACAGGGGTCCAAGGATAACTGGTACCTCCCAGTCCTTACAACCAAAAACTTCAGGTGCCCATGGTCCATCTGCAGAACCCACCCACCTGCATGCTCTAGGGAATTGGGGTGCACTTTCCTCAGAGACACTCAGGGGTCAGTTCTCAGCCCCCTGCCTTGTTCAGAGCATGACCCCCTGCTGCAATCAGATACTGGTATATATGCCAATCACCCATGCCCCTGTAAGACTGTAGGACAGAGCCTGTACCACACACTTGATGATTAGCTACCTGGAAACCTGAGCTGAATTCACACAAGAAAACTGAATGGACTCCTAAACTGATATACCTGATAACAGCTCTAGCCATCTGGGGACAGGACATCAGAGCTCCAAAGGTGAAAATAATCAAGTTAGCTCACTCAAGCAACCCATATGTGTATAATACCAAAACAAAAGAAAGCAAGAAGGTACGACACAGTAAGTAAGCAAAACTAATACAATAACTTATAGATGCCTCGGAAACAACAGTCAATATCAAGTCACAAAAAGAAACAGACCATGATCACCTCAACTAGCTCTCAGAACAAGAATCCAGGGATCTTCTAGATGAAAGTGCATTCTTGGAATTACCAGAGCCAGAATACAAAAGTTTAATATACAGAAACCTTCAAGACATCAGGAAGAAAATGAGGCAATATGCAGAACAATCCAAGGAACACACAGTTAAAGCAATGGAAGAAATTAGAAAGATTATTCAGGAACATAATGAAAAGTTTAATAAGCTGGAAAAATCCATAGACAGACAGCAATCAGAAATTCAGAATATTAACAATAAAATTACAGAAGTAGACAACACAATAGAAAGTCAGAGGAGCAGAACTGAGCAAGGAGAAGCTAAAATTTCTGAACTTGATAATAAATCACTTGGCACTAATATATTTGAAGAAAAATCAGATAAAAGAATTGAAAAAAATGAAGACACATTAAGAATCATGTGGGACTCTATCAAGAGAAATAACCTCCAAGTGATTGGAGTACCAGAACAGGGAGGGATAAAAGAAAATACAGAGAGAATTGTTGAAGATTTGTTGGCAGAAAACTTCCCTGATATCATGAAAGATGAGAAGATATCTATCCAAGATGCTCATCAAACTCCACATGAGGTACATCTTAAAGGAAAGTCACCAAGACCTATTATAATCAAATCTTCCAAAACCAAAGATAAAGAGAGAATAATAAGAGCAACAAAGGATAAAAGAAAAGTCACCTACAAAGGAAAGCCAATAAGAATAACCTTGGACTACTTGATAGAAAACATGCAGGCAAGAAGACAATGGGACGACATATTTAAAAAACTGAAGAAATAACATTGTCTGCCAGGAATCATACACCCAACAAAACTGTCTCTTAAATATGAAGGTGAAATTAAGACATTTCCAGATAAACACAAGCTTAGGGAATTCATAAAAACCAAAACAAAACTACAAGAAATACTAAAGGGAGTCCTTTGGTTAGAAAATCAATAATATCAGGTATCAACCCAAGACTAGGACACTGGGCAGAGCAACCTGAAGTCAACCCAGAGAAGGAAGTCAAAAAAACAAAGCAAGACTATTAAAAAAAAAAAAGCTCAAAACAGTGTAACAGCAATGTTATTACATAAAAGAAGACAACATTAAAACAATAAAGGACTAAGAAATGTAATCATACACTTTCCATATGGAGAGGAAGATATGGCGATACAAAGAAATAAAAGTTAGGTTTAAATTTAGAAAAATAGGGGTAAATAATAAGGTAACCACAAAGGGGACAAACTATCCTACTCATCAAAATAGAATACAAGAAAAAAATAGAGACTCAGCAGAAACAAAATCATCGACAACAAATATGAGGAAAGGACAATATATAAAGGTAATCTACTCACCACATAAAATTAAGTGGGAAAAAGAAACTGTCAACAACAACAAAAAAAAGACATCAAAATGATAGCACTAAATTCATACCTAACCATAATTACCCTAAATATAAATGGACTAAATGCACCAATAAAGAGACAGAGAGTGAAAGAATGAATTAAAAACCAAGATCCGTCTATATGCTGCCTACAAGAGACAAACCTTGGAGATACAAACAAACTAAAACTCAAAGGATGGAAAAAAATATATCAAATAAACAATCAAAAAAGAGCAGGAGTGGCAATATTAACTTCTGACAAAATAGACTTTAAAGTTAAATCCACCATAAAGGATAAGGAAGGATAGTATATAATGATTAAAGGGACAATACACCAAGGAGATACAACCATATTAAATATTTATGCACCCAACGACAGGGCTGCAAGATACACAAAACAAACTCTATCAGCACTGAAATGTGAGATAGACAGCTCCACAATAATAGTAGGAGACTTCCACAAACAACTTTCGGTGAAGGGCAGGACATCCAGAAAGAAGCTCAACAAAGACACGGAAGATCTAAATGCCACAATCAACCAAAATGACCTTGTAGATATTTACAGAAAACTCCACCCAACAGCAACCAAGTATACTTTCTTTTCTAGTGGACATGGAACATTCTCTAGAATAGACCACATATTAGGCCATAAAGCAAGCCTTAGCAGAATCCAAAACACTGAAATATTACAAAGCATCTTCTCTGACCATAAGGCCATAAAAGTGGAAATCAATAACAGGAAAAGCAGGGAAAAGAAATCAAACACTTGGAAACTGAACAATACCTTGCTCAAAAAAGACTGGATTATAGAAGACATTAAGGATGGAATAAAGAAATTCATAGAATCCAATAAGAATGAAAACACTTCCTATCAGAACCTTTGGGACACAGCAAAAGCGGTGCTCAGAGGCCAATTTATATCAATAAATGCACACATCCAAAAAGAAGAAAGGGCCAAAATCAAAGCATTATCCCTAAAAGTTGAACAAATAGAAAGAGAGCAACAAAAGAAACCCACAGGCACCAGAAGAAAACAAATAATAAAAATTAGAGCTGAACTTAATGAAATAGAAAACCGAAAAACAATTGAAAGAATTAACAAGACCAAAAGCTGTTTTTTTGAAAAAATCAACAAAATTGATAAACCACTGGCCAAACTGACAAAAGAAAAACAGGAGAAGAAGCAAATAACCTGAATACGAAATGAGAGGTCCGATATTACAACAGACCCAACTGAAATTAAAAGAATCATATCAGATTACTATGACAAATTGTACTCTAACAAATTTGGAAACCTAGAAGAAATGGATGAATTCCTAGAAACACACTACGTACCTAAAGTAAAACAGAGCTAGAAAAATTAAATAGACCCATAACAAAAGAAGAGATTGAAAAAGTAATCAAAAAACTCCCAACAACAACAAAAAAACCTGGTTCGAAGGGCTTCACTGCAGAGTTCTACCAAACTTTCAGAGAAGAGTTAACACCACTACTACTAAAGGTATTTCAGAACATAGAGAAGGATGGAATACTCCCAAACTCATTCTATGAAGCCACCATATCCCTGATACCAAAACCCGGTAAAGACACCACAAAAAAAAGAAAATTATAGACCTATATCCCTCATGAACATAGATGGAAAAATCCTCAACAAAATTCTAGCCAATAGAATTCAACAACATATCAAAAAAACAATCCACCATGACCAAGCGGGATTCATACCAGGTATGCAGGGATGGTTCAACATTAGAAAAACAATTAATGTAATCCACCACATAAATAAAAGACAAGAGTCACATGATTTTATTAATTGCTGCAGAAAAGGAATTTCACAAAGTTCAACACACATTCATGATAAAAACTCTCACCAAAATAGGAATTGAAGGAAAACTCAATAAAGGGCATTTATACAAAGCCAACAGCCAACATCACCCTAAATGGAGAGCGCCTGAAAGCATTCCCATTGAGATCGGGAACCAGACAAGGATGTCCTTTATCACTGCTCTTATTCGACTTTGTGTTGGAGGTCCTAGCCAGAGCAATTAGGCTAGATAAAGAAATAAAGAGCATCCAGATTGGCAAGGAAGAAGTAAAAGTATCTCTATTTGCAGGTGACATGGTCTTATACAGAGAAAACCCTAAGGACTCCTCCAGAAAACTACTGAAACTAATAGAAGAGTTAAGCAGAGTATCAGGATACAAGATAAACATACAAAAATCACTTGGATTTCTCTACACCAACAAGAACATTGGAGAGGAAATCACCAAATCAATGCCATTTACAGTAGCCCCGAAGAAGATAAAATACTTAGGAATAAGTCTTACCAGAGATGTAAAAGACTTATACAAAGAAAACTACAATACACTTCTGCAAGAAACCAAAAGAGACTTACATAAGTGGAAAAAACATAACTTACTCATGGGTAGGAAGACTTAACATTATAAAAATGTCTATTCTACCAAAAGCGATCTATAGATTTAATGGAATTCTGATCCAAATCCCAAAGACATTCTTTAATGAGATGGAGAAACAAATCACCAACTTCATACGGAAGGGAAAGAGGCCACGGATAAAGAAGGCATTACTGAAAAAGAAGAATAAAGTGGGAGGCCTTACTTTACCTGATTTTAGAACCTATTATACTGCCATAGTAGTCAAAACAGCCTGGTACTGGTACAACAACAGATACATAGACCAATGAAACAGAATTGAGAATCCAGACATAAGTCCATCCACATATGAGCAGTTGATATTTGACAAAGGCCCCAAAACAGTTAAATGGGTGAAAAGATAGTCTTTTTTAGCAAATAGTGCTGGCATAACTGGATATTCATCTGCAAAAAAGTGAAACAAGATCCATACCTCACTCTATGCACAAAAACGAGCTCAAAACGGATCAAAGACCTAAATATAAAATCTAAACCAATAAAGATCATAGAAGAAAAAATAGGGACAATGTTATGAGCCTAATACACGGCATAAACAGTATACAAAACAATATTAAGAATGCAGAAGATAAACTAGATAACTGGGAGTTCCTAAAAATCAAACACCTATGCTCATCCAAAGACTTCACCAAAAGAGTAAAAAGACTACCTACAGACTGGGAAAAAGTTTTTAGCTATGACATTTCTGATCAGTGCCTGATCTCTAAAATCTACATGATACTGCAAAAACTCAACTACAAAAAGACAAATAACCCTATTAAAAAAATAGGCAAAAGATATGAATAGGCATTTCACTAAAGAAGACATTCAGGTATCTAACAGATACTTGAGGAAATGTTCACCATCATTCTCCATTAGAAAAACGCAGATCAAAACTACAATGAGATTTCATCTCACTCCAACAAGGCTGGCATTAATCCAAAAAACACAAAATAATAAATGTTGGAGAGGCTGCGGAGAGATTGGAACACTTCTACACTGCTGGTAACAATGTCAAATGGTACAACCATTTTGGAAATCGATTTGGCGCTTCCTTAAAAAGCTAGAAATAGAACTACCATACGATCCAGCAATCCCACTCCTCGGGATATATCCTAGAGAAACAAGAGCCTTTAGACAAACAGATATATGCACACCCATGTTTATTGCAGCACCGTTTACAATACCAAAAAGATGGAAGCAACCAAGGTGACCATCGACGGATGAATGGATAAATAAATTATGGTATATTCACGTAATGGAATACTACACATCTATAAAGAACAGTGAGGAATCTGTGAAACATTTCATAACATGGAGGAACCTGGAAGGCATTATGTTGAGTGAAACTAGTCAGTTGCAAAAGGACAAATATTGTATAAGACCACTATTATAAGAAATTGAGAAATAGTTTAAACTGAGAAGAAAACATTCTTTTGTGGTTACAAGAGCGGGGAGGGAGGGAGGGAGGGAGGGTGGGAGAGGGGCATTCACTAATTAGATAGTAGATAAGAACTACTTTAGGTGAAGTGAAAGACAACACACAATACAGGGGAGGTCAGCACAACTGGCCTAAACCAAAAGCAAAGAAGTTTCCTGAATAAACTGAATGCTTCAAAGGCCAGCGTAGCAGGGGCAGGGGTTTGGGGACCATGGTTTCAGGGGACATCTAGGTCAATTGGCATAATAAAATCTATTAAGAAAACATTCTGCATCCCACTTTGAAGAGTGGTGTCCGGGGTCTTAAACGCTAGCAAGCAGCCATCTAAGATGCATCAATTGGTCTCAACCCACCTGGATCAAAGGAGAATGAAGAATACCAAGGACACAAGGTGATCACGAGCCAAAGAGACAGAAGGGGCCACATGAACTGGAGACTATATCATCCTGAGACCAGAAGAACTAGATGGTGCCCGGCTACAACCGATGTCTGCCCTGACAGAGAACACAACAGAGAACCCCTGAGGGAGCAGGGGAGCAGCGGGATGCAGACCATAAATTCTCATAAGACCAGGCTTAATGGTCTGTCTGGGACTAGAAGGACCCTGGTGGTCATGGCCCCCAGGCCCTCTGTTGCCCCAGGACAGGAATCATTCCCAAAGCCAACTCTTCAGACATGGATTGGGCTGGACAATGAGTTGGAGAGGGATGCTGGTGAGGAGTGAGCTTCTTGGATCAGGTGGACGCTTGAGACTGTTGGCATCTCCTGCCTGGAGGGGAGATGAGAAGGTAGAGGGGGTTAGAATCTGGCGAAATGGACACAAAAAGAGAGAGTGGAGGGAGAAAGTGGGCTGTCTCATTAGGGGGAGAGTAATTGGGAGTATGTAGCAAGGTGTGTATAAGTTTTTGTGTGAGAGACTTACTTGATTTGTAAACTTTCA
Organism: Loxodonta africana; assembly: GCF_030014295.1. Lineage (NCBI taxonomy): Eukaryota > Metazoa > Chordata > Mammalia > Proboscidea > Elephantidae > Loxodonta > Loxodonta africana. The sequence continues at coordinate 49,137,804 of NC_087345.1, forward strand.
CTTAGAGCATAATAAAAATTATAAAAAAGAGAGGAAAAAAGGAAAAGGAATTATGATAAAATGTGTCTAAATATGTAAATATGTGCATGACTACAAGTGAAGACATAATGAAGTAGTCAAATGCTTGCGACTAAGTGCAACGTGGTCTTGCATTCAGAACTCATGGACAGCACTGACATGAGAGACAGATTTTATGAAAAATGAATGAACGTTGGTAAAATTTTAAGTAAAGCCAAGTGCAGTCTTCCCTTGATTTATATGGTACTTGCCTTCCTATTAAAAAAAAAAAAGTTTATATTTAAAATTACGCAAAAAATTTCATGTTTATATATAAAACGAATTATTTTCTAGGCTCAGATAGTTATAAACATAAACATGCAAAAATAATGTGGAATCCATTTTTGGTAGGATTTCTATATGTTACATGGCATCATTCCTGGGCCCTAACAACTAAAAGCCGGACGATTCCCCCCAATAATTAAGACAATATTTGCACACATTCCCAAGTAGTCCCTTGAGGTTGGATCAACTTCACTGAGAATCTTTGATGGAACTTAAAATACACTGTTGAATGAGAATAGAATGAAGCAAAATGAGGTGTATAACTCAGTACTGTTCATGTAAACTGACACCCGGAATAATAGCAAGATTTTTTTTCAGGAACACACAGCCAAAAATGAGGTGGGTGGAAATGGAAGTGGGGAAAAAAGAATGGAAATATTGAATGAATGAATGAACAAATTAATAGAACAAGAAATGACCAGACTGGTGATAATGGTATGCAATGATCCAAGAAATCTGATGATTCTGAAGACCTAAGGTCCAAAAAACCCAAACCAAACAAAAACAAATAAATAAAAAGGCATTAACCAATTCAACAAATAACAGAACCATATACAGTATTTTATTAAAAAAAATATTAGGATATAGTAAGGGTAATCTGGAGTCCTGGTGGCATAGTGGTTAAGTGTTTGGCTGCTAACCAAGAAGTTGGCAGTTCGAATTCACCAGCCACTCCTTGGAAACCCTAGGGGGCAGTTCTACTCTGTCCTATAGGGTGGCTATAAGTCAGAATTGTCTTGACGGCAATGGGTTTGGTTTTTTTTTTTTTTTGGTTGAAGGGTAAACTGATCATAGAAAAGGGTACAGTAGTAGGAATCCTTCTGTTTATTCAACCTGAAACAAAATGAAAAATACAGTGCTAAAATAATTATACCACAGATCGGCCACCTTCAATGTGTGACGTTTTCTAGGGAGGAGTGTGCCTGCTGCCTCCACAACTGTTGCTTCCTCGGAACCTAGGAGAGAAGCACTGCATCTTGGAGCGGTAGCACAAGTGCTGGTTTTTCTGACTATGGGGCCAGGGCAGCTAGGACTGACTATAGGGGCTGTCAGGGACTAAGTAACTGTGGAATCAAAGATTGATCAAGAAATTAAAATAAAAAATATCCTATGCAATAATTTGTAACATCCAAAGGAAATTTCCTAAGGAACCATGAAACTGTTGTCAAAAAAGGCAGTAGATTTTGAAAAGGTTAACCTCATTTTTGCTTTAATCTGTCTAACATTAGAACTTCAGAGGTCTGGATTAATGTTAGAAACTCTATTAATCAAAGGTCACATGCTTTTCAAAAAGCACCGCAGGCATTCCTTTTGGAAAGTCAAGAGAAAAAAAGGCTTGCATTTTTCTTAACATAAAAAAAAAAATTATCTACTATAGTTTTCTCTTCTCATATTCATTTGTACCTTTCATCTGTATTCTATTTTTGCTGTTTCTCTTGGCATGTTGCTCTCAGTACAGAAGAGAGCAAGAAGTCATGCACAACACATTCTTTGTGGACTTTTGGAAATGTTAAAAAGACATGAAGGATTATTTCCAACTTCCCTTTCCCTCAAACCCACAATAATATCTTGGTACTCTGGTCCAGGGCCCTTCTAGGCTGAACCTCCAAACTGAGCTTTATTTATGCTTTATTCCATCTTTCCAATGAAAGCTCAGTATCTGGGCATTAAATGATATATGAAAGAATAAACCACAAAATTATTTTTCCTGAGTCATCATTCATTGTTCTGTGAATGAAACCACAGCTTTCAGGATAAGTAAAAGTCAAAAACCCAAAACCATTGCCCTTGAGTCAATTCCGACTCATAGTGACCCTACAGGACAGAGTAGATCTGCCCAATAGGGTTTCCAAGGCTGTAATCTTTATGGAAGCAGACTGCCACATCTTTCTCCCATGAAGCAGCTAATAGGTTCAAACCACCAACTCTTCTGTTAGCATTTGAGCTCTTAAGTACTGCACCACAGGGCTCCTCTAGAATAAGTAAAGGAAAAGGCAAAGATGGTCAGCAACTTAGGAGTTGTGGTAGCAACTGACATTTGTGTCCCCAATATCCTTTCTTCCACTTCTTCTATACATGTTTTAGCTGGATTGATGGCCATCCAGCTAAGACTAAATTTCCTAGCCTTTCTCTCCACTAAGGTGGCTATGTAACTAGTTCTTGGTCAAAAAATATGAGTGAAGCTCAAGTTTTTAACTACGGGTCAAGCCTGTAAAAGAGAAAGTGCATGCCCTCCCTATTTCCTTTTTTCTCTTCCCATGGTCTGAAATGTGGACGTGGTGGTGAGCTACCTTTGGCTCCGTGTATGACAGCAATAGTTTACAGGGGCTGAGCAATAAGATGGGAAGTATGAGTCCTTCACACAGTGGAGATAGCATGCCAGCCTTGAAACGTCAACCCAGACTATTATGCAAAAAAAAAAAAAATAAAGCACAGCCTGTAAACTAAAATATTGTTTAGTCTCTTGTTAAAGAGCCTACCTATCCTTTATCCTTAGTATCATCCAAAACTTATCCCAAGAATTTGGTGCAAGAAGCCTTGTTTGGAAGCAATGAAATAAAGAAGCTGGTCATATAAGCACTGTTTCACAGGTGCAATGGTAATGAATAGTATCAGTAGACATATTGAGCAATGAACTAAAACTCCAGTTCCATGCACACTCTGAGTATGTGTTTCGGTGCATATGAGTGGTCATATTTATAATTCTTAGAGTTGTTACCTTAAAAAACTTAAGCTACGACATAGATAATTCCAGCGCAAAAGTTTAGTACAAGAATGTCATTTTAAATGTGAGCTTTCAATTGTACACACGTGTTAAAATCTGTTGCTAAGCTTTTAGGAGCATGTTTCACATTTTCAAGGGTTTTTATAATGGTGCTTCCTAATATGCACAATTTGTTAGCAACTGTATAGCACGAATGACTGAGTATTCTTACGGATAAAACAGGATCTTGTTCTTAAGGAAAAAAATGAATACTTGTAAATGAGGGGCAAAAATTTCAGACAGCTTTACTAATCCGTTTCTTGAATATGATTCAACTATAACATACTGTTTAAGTATGCACATAAAAAATCTTATGTTCAGAAAAAACGATGGTAGAAGACACACAGAAACCCTTATGTTTCACACTAGCAATCTATTTTCCAAATTCCTATACTTGGATAAGAGTAATAACTAACCTTATTGTCTGCTTGCCATGTGCCAGGCTGCGTGCTAAGTATTATACACAAATGATTTCATTTAACATTCTCAACAACCTTTTGCAGTAGGTACTGAAATGTCAGCAGGTCAAATGAGGCAGTTTTACTCTGTCCTACAGGGTCTCTATGAGTTGCAATTGACTCGACAGCAACGGATCTGGTTTTGGGTTATTTTTGGCTAGAGTAATCTCTGAGGGTTGTATCCAGCAGGCACTGGACATGAGACTTGCTGCTGACTAAAATTTGGGAACAATTGAACATACTGTCAAGTGTACAAAAGCTCCCCTTCCTATCAACAGGATAAGCTCTGGAAGGTTGCGCCTAAATTAGTTTGTTTATAATGCCATAGCAATACTGTACTAATGAATGTTAGTGTAGAAAGAAGAGGTAACATGGTTTTGTCTGAAGAATATGTTCCAATCTATGAAAGTTCGCAGGTTAGAGAGCATAAAAAAGAGGAACTCTGTCTGTGGCATTCTTCTTTAACAAAAAGTAGAGGCCGATGATTAGGGTAGTGTGTCCAAAAAACATGGAAAATCAGCCTTTGTGTTTGGACTCAAGGTAGGATCATATTTAATTAGAATCTCCCTTAATTACGAACTTGAAAGTTTGTGATAAAGTAATCTGGAATACTAGTAAGCTAGTATTCCATTAATATATTCCCATAAACAACTTTTTGAATGTATATTAGTGGTTTTAATTAGATAGGTAGACATTTGAATTAGAATTTTGATTTAATATTAAAATAAGAATTCAAATGCTTAAGCACTCAACTACTAGCCAAATGGTTGGCAGTACGAACCCACCCAGAGGTAACCCAGTACACAGGCCTGGTGATCTGCTTTCAAAAGGGCACAGCTTTGAAAACCCTATGGAGCAATTCTATTCGGCACATAGGGTTGCCATGATTCAGAATGGACTCGATGACAACTTACCACAAAAACTGGTATCATTAAGAGAGTGGTGAATACGCAAGGAATCAGGCGTTAGACACCTTATCTTTGGAAACCAAATAAACCACCTAAGGACAGTGAAACACTGGACAAATACAAGACTTCTCTCACTTTCCATTCCTAAAATCTCAATTTAATAATACCTATCCTTAGGACCATTATGAATATTAAAATGAACTAATGTATGTAAAAGCACTTCATACTGTACTAAACCTACAACAAATACTTGAAAGAATTTTCTCTAGCCCCAACCCCTCTTTACCAGTACTCAGCATGTTCTCATGTATTAACTAAGTTTATAAATATTCTATGAATTATGTATGATTACAAATTAATAGGTGAAGAAACTGAAATTCAGAAAAATTGTGGCTAACTCAAAAATCACACATTTAATAAGTTGCTGAGAATGGAATTGACTTTAACTTGTTATACTCAAACATCAGTATTATTTTCACTATACAACAGCTGCTGGCTCCAGATAAAAGCACATTTTAAAAAAACCAGCAAGGGATTATGGAAACCAAGAAACTATAAGATTGTTTTTGTCAAAACCATTGTCTTAGTCATCTAGTGCTGCCATAACAGAAATACCACAAGTGGATGGCTTTAACAAAGAGAAATTTATTTTCTCACAGTCTAGTAGTTTTTTAGTAGGTTACAAGTCCAAATTCAGGGTGTTAGCTCCAGGCGAAGGCTTTCTCTGTCTGTTGGCTCTGGAAGAAGGTCTTTGTCCTCAGTCTTTCCCTGGTCAAGGAGCTTCTCAGGTGCATCATGTCCAAAGGATGCGTTCTGCTCCTGATGCTACTTTCTTGGTGGTATGAGGTCCCCAACTCTCTGCTTACTTCCATTTCCTTTTATCTCTTGAGATAAAAGGTGGTACAGGCCACAGCCCAGGGAACCTCCCTTTACAGGGGATCAGGGAGGTGACCTGAGTAAGGGTTGTGTTACAATCCTACCCTAATCCTCTCAACATAAAATTACAATCACAAAATGGAGGACAACCACACAATACCGGGAATCGTGGCCTAAGCAAGTTGACACATATCTTTTGAGGGACACAATTCAATCCATGACAACCATAAACTCATTTTATAGATTGAACAAATGCTCTAAAATTAGAATTTAAAAACACTCCTTGAAAAATCCAGGAAAAATAAGTACCACTGCTATATATATAAATGGTAAGAAACTTATGAAACATGTACGTTCAGTTGAAAAGTGGTATTCCATTCCACAATGATTGATAGATCTTTTGTTGTACTTCTGCAGTGTTAATCTATAGCACTGTGGTCACAATATGCCAGCCTGTGAGCCTAACATATACATCAATCCAGACATAGATGCCTGGTACCTACAACATTTTCCAACATGAACTTTATCTAACTCCTGCATTTTCTGGGGCAGAACAAGTCCCATGTCACCGTGTTTTATAATGCGTGATACACAATCTGCTCATCTCAGCCACTGCTCCACCACAGCTGATTGGAGCACTATTACGTCACAAGCAATGTTCTCAAAGTTTTACATAAATTAAATAAAAACTATGAGCTGGGTAGTATTACTACATTTATTTTTCAGATGAAGAAACTCAGACTGAAATGGATTAACTAATCTTCTTATGGTCTTACAGCTAGAGCATGGTGGAATCAGGATTCAAATATAACTTGTCTGACTCCAGAGTCAAAACTCTTAACTACCATCAATCGCCAAAGGATAAGAACTTAAACATTTTGATTATTATGATAAGAAACTCATTTATAAAAAACAGTATTTAAGAGATTATTCTGAAGGATACGAAACCACTTATACCTCCAAATATCCTGAATGTTTGCCAGATCAAACCATAGCAACAAAGAACTCTACCTTAATAGTGCATTCCCTCATAGAGTCATATTTAAAAAATAAGATTTTAATATTAGTTCATGTATCTGCACTGAGGAATGATGTAAGAAGCAAATGTTCTAAATGTAATATAGGTCTTATACCATGTTCTTGAATATATGTTCTACTATGTTACACAAGGCTCCTTTTATAAGGATTCCAAAGGAAATTTCCCCCAGGTCTGAGAGTCAGGAAAGACTGTTAGGAACCATACCTATCTGTTTCTACAATGGTGCCTCTAACTTCCCCCTGTCTACCGGGTCCTATCTGTTTTAGTTAAGCGTAGACTACACAGCTAGGAAAAAGAGACCCCAAAATACAGAGACTTAATTAGATGTTTATTTTCCTCTTATCTAATTTTTCTGGAGATGAGTTACAGGGTGTCTCTGTTCAATTCAGAGACCCACATTCCTTTCATCTTTTTGCTCTTTCACATGATTGAAGTGGGTCACCACAACTTCCACATTCCAGGCTGTAGAAAGAGGAAAAGAGAAGCGAAAGGTACAAAATTTGCTTTTAAGTAACCCTTGTCAAAGTTTGTAAAGATCACTTTCACTCATATGACATTGACTAGTGTTGGTTATATGGCCACACTTAGCTTCAAAGGAAGATAAGAAATGTCATTTCTGGTTGAGCATCTATGTGTCCAACTAAAACTTTATTTCTGAGAAAAATGAGAATAACAGTTTTTGGAGGATAAGTAGCAGTTTGTCACATTATGTACTAACATTTAAGCCTGTTCAAATTTTTCCCACCTTAAAAACAAAACAAAGTAATGCTTAACAAAGATATTAAAACTCTTGCCTTGATCCTGCCTTCAATCATTGTTTCTATTTTCCTATTTCTTTGATATTCCTGAAGCTATCTGACATTTTATCCCCTTGCAAAACCAAAATGTTTCTTTCCATAATTTGTATTTATATATTCAGATGTGATTACTTTAACCATTCACTGAGATATAGTTATTGAGTCAGAAACGGTTCTAGATGATGAAATACAGCAGTGAACAACAACAACAACAACAAAAAAGCTCTTAGAATGCTTGTATTCTTATTTGAGAGACAGGAAATAAACATGGCAATTAATGTTTGATTTTACCATTTCTATGAGGGCTAAAAGGGCAGGATGTGGTAATTGCATGAGGCCATAAGGCAAGTTCAGAACACATAAAGCAAGAATCATGTTGTTTTCCCCTCCGTTGTTGTCTAGCACCCAATACAGTGCCTGCCACAGAAGAGATACTGAATAACTATTAGCTGAAAAATGAGCAAATTATAATCGATCATGTATTTACCTTATTTTTTGACTTTTTGGAGGCTCTGAATTAAAATATACTGCCCACCACTTGCAATTGTACAAGATCTTATGATAGTGGCTAGCCATGCATATAAACTTCCCTCCTCTATCATTGGTTTCGAGGAAAGAACGGGGCTTGGTATAAGGCTTGGGTGACAATACAGGCTCAATCACTAAAAAAAAAAAAAAAAAACTAGTAGTCTTGGGAAATTCACTTAACCTGTTTAAGACTCAAGCTTCTCATTTGTAAAATGGGTATAAAACACCATATTGCTTTTGCAAGGAGGTAATATAAAAGAACTTAAACATTACAAAACGGTCCCTGGGTGACAAATTGTTTGTGCTCAAATACTAACCTAAATGTCAGCTGTTCAAACCACTTAGCAGCACTGTAAAAGAAAGGTCCAGTGATCTGCTTCCATAAAGAATCCAGCCAAGAAAACCCTACCAAGTAGTTCTACTCTGTAACACAAGGGGTCGCCATGAGTCAGAATCACTCAATGGCGAAGGGTTTTGTTTTTATTTTTAAAATCACAAATGCTCAGTATTTGTTGATTCACCTACTAAGTGAAATATATAGCAAGTGTAAAGTTCATGTTTTTCAAAATATAAAATAATAAAAGCAGAAATATTTTCACTTGTGAGATTTGTTCTCTTCACAGTAGCAATGATTATCAAATGCATTGAAACTAATATTGAAGGATGAAATAACCAGAAGAATATTTGTCTCCATAATATTCATCTAACACTGGTCTTTATGTTGTTATATCTGCATTTTTTTTTTTCCTTTCTGGTTGAAGACATACAGCTAGAGGTTCTTAATAAATAGGCTGAATAAATTGTTTTTATTTACAGTTGTACCCTACAGAATCTTCCCTCTCCTAGTTTTCTTATTGAAATTCCCCCTCATTCTATTTTTAATCTTATAGTTTTATGTATGCTTATATATAATGGTTTCCTGTATTTGTGATCTTACGAGCCTTTTCATTTTAAACTGACCCATGAATTCCACATAAAAAAAAAAATTGTTTCTTTTGCTAAAGCATTTCTTTTGAAAATTTATTTTGCTAGCTTTCTTTAAATGAACATGGGACTCATTAATACAATCCTCCATCTAGTTCTTAATTGTGATGGCATCAGAGGAAACTGTTAGTATGGCCAGAACTACCCCTTTTCACAGGAATCAGCAGAACAGGGTTTAGCCTTCTTTACTAAATATACATTATAAAATCATAAAATCATGAACACAAAGGAATAAAATGATCATATCTGTTGAACTGGCACATAATTTACATCCAACTTTACATCAGCCCCTGGAGTGCATGCCATTTTATAAGTCAGGATAGTCTGTCACTCCAAATGGTTTTTCTCTGCATGCATTTTCTTCTACCCTTACAAATCTGCATCATCATTGGAATACACTTGAGAACTCCAGCTGTCTGGATCAATATTTCTGTCTGTTTCATTTTGCTTAAATCCCTCTACACACCGTTGCAGGCCAGCAGAGTCACATAAGCGCTGTCACATGCTTTTTTGTTGCTAAGAGAAACATTACAGGTGGCAAAAACTGGCTATCGCACGTCACATGTTACACACTCAAAAACACATGATGGTTTTAAACAGCTTAAAACATTCAAGGGCAGTTTGCCTCTAAGTGTTTTGGTTTTATAGGTCATGCAATCACGTGACATTTAAAAAATAGTACTGAATTCGTTCAAATAAAAATAGTTTCTTTCTATGTTAGTATGAAATCAATTAACTGCCTTTATCACTAGGCTAAATGGAGTGCCAAAAAAGGGTTTATAACAAACCAATACGGTTGCCTGAATAACGACAAGAGACTGTATGAACTGTCCTCAATTATTTAGTTTCTTCTTTCTCTGATTTCAGACTGAAACCAATAGTCAATCTCATTTTGAAGACAATAAAAACATATAAAATACAAAATCCATTGCCATTGAGTCAATTCTGACTCATAGTGACCCTATAGGCCAGAGTAGAACTGCCCCATAGGGTTTCCAAGGAGCACCTGGTGGATTCGAACTGCTGACCTTTTGGTTAGCAGCCATAGCACTTAACCACTATACCACCAGGGTTTCCATAAAATACAAGGTCATGTGTAAAAAAGGATATGGTAAAATTTATATCACGTTTGACTTTCTAATATCTATATGCCTGAATAGTCTATTGGGTATACTGTCTTCTTGTGATTTCATTCCAAGGAAATGTGTTTCAGACTTGGAGATCTCACCCGTATATACATAATATATAAATACAAGTAGAAAGATGATCATTATGGTATAAATATACAAAATTATATAAAATATCACCGAATTCTAAATCCCCCTCTTTTTTTATAAGTGAAAAAAACATTATTTCATAGATTCTTAGTGCTTGGTTTTGTCTGAATTTTGCTCATCCTGGAAAGTTGTCATTCATTTTAATGAACAAAGTTGAACACATTATCTTGGAAAAGTCTGAAAGTGATATTAATGCAATGCAAGTTATGTCTCAAATTAAGCCTCCACGGACAAACAGAATTGGAAACCTGAAAAAATTATTCAGTTAATTGACATGAAAGAGGAAAGAGCTTGTTACCAAAACTAACTCACTGAGGCATTACTCGGTTTTCACATTGCTATTGCAGGCAAGAAATAATACTGTAAAAAATGAATCATCTAAATCCTCTAAATATTTTTGGGCAAAAATTTACTTCCCAATTATAGATTATTGAGTGCTAATTGTCCACATCACTAATGCTTTTGTGCTTTCCTTTTTCTTTTTTTTGGTGAAGTCAAAAGAAGATTGATTTAAGTCAGAAATCAGGATTTGAGTTCCTCTTCCTTCACTGAATGGTGGTATAATACTGGACTTTGCTTTAACTTCCCTGAGTTTCATGGAAACTCCATGGAAATGGAACTTTTACATGTGAGTATATTTCTGAAGGATACCTTTTTACAGAAGTATGTATTACTCTTAGGCACTAACTTAATGTTATAAGGCCTTGAGAGAAGTAGCACACATACAGAAAAATGAGATTAGACCAAATGAAAAGGAAAAAAAAAAACAAAACAAAGAACAACAATATTATCTGACTTTTGAAATAAAAAATACTAACATTATTTGAAATATAAAGTTATCTATTTAAATGGATAGTGTGCACATTTATTGGTTTCCACACATAGTTGAAGGATCTAGCTCAAAATATGATTTAAAAATTTAAGAAAATGACAACGGATTTTTCATGATCTTTTTTATTTATGGGGAATAATAATATCATTCAGAATTCTCTTAAAAAATGCTTTTTAATTTTACCTTGCATATTCAAATATCACTTTCCATAAGCTCCCTGACTAAAATTAAGAAAATTGAACTATTTCGTGACATTCACTTTACTAATTTCACCCTTTGGCTCAGCTGTTTTACTTCATCATTTCTTCTGTTTGCTTTAGCTATTCTATGTTCGAGAGCAAACGGCAACTCAAGAAGACAAAGTAAAGCACTATATAGAAATGTGCAAAGACCTGGAGTTAGGAAAGCAAAAGAGAAGAACACACTTGGCATTTCTTGAGCTGAAAGAACTGAAGAAAAAATTCAAGCCTCGAGTTGCAACTTCGAAGGCTTCTATGGGCAAAGTATTGAACGACTCACAAAGCATCAAAAGAAGGTGGAAGGAATACACAGAGTCCCTGTACCAAAAAGGATTTGTTGAAGTTCAACCATTTCAGGAGGTAGCATATGATCAAGAACCTATGGTATTGAAGGAAAAAGTCCAAACTACACTGAAGGCATTGGTAAACTACACTGAAGGCATTGGTGAAAAACAAGGCTCTTGGAATTGACAGAACACAAACTGAGGTGCTTCAACAAACAGATGAAGTGTTGGAGGCACTCACTCAATTATGCCAAGAAATGTGGAAGACAGCTACCTGGCCAACTGAATGGAAGAGATCCATATTTGTACTAATTTCAAAGAAAGGTGATCCAATGGAATGAGAAAATTATCAAACAATATCATTAATATCACACACAAGTAAAATTTTGCTGAAGATCATTCAAAAGCAGTAGTAGCAGTACCTCAACAGGGAACCTCCAGAGATTCAAGCCAGATTCAGAAGAGGATATGAAATAGGGGATATCATTGCCGATGTCAGGTAGATCGTGACTGAAACAAAGAAAACCCAGAAAGATGTTTACTTGTGTTTTATTGACTATGAAAAGGCATTCAAGTGTGTGGATCATAACAAATTATGGATAATGTTACGAAGAACAGGAATTACAGAACACTTAATTGTGCTTTTGAGGAACCTGTCCACAGACCAAGAGGCAGTCTTTTGAACAGAACAAAGGGATACTGCACGATTTAAAGTCAAAAAAGGTGTGAGTCAGAGTTGTATCCTTTCATTATACTTATTCAATCTGTATGCTGAGCAAATAATCCGAGAAGCTGGACTATGTGAAGAAGGCAGCATCAGGACTGAAGGAAGACTCATTAACAACCTGGATTATTTGAAGCACTTACTGATGAAGCTCAAAGACTGTAGCCTTCGGAATGGATTACGTCTCAACATAAAGAAAATAAAATCCTCACAACTGGACCAATAAGCAACATCATGATAAATGGAGAAAAGACTGAAGTTGTCGAGGATTTCATTTTACCTTGATCCACAGTGAACACCCATGGAAGCAGCAGTGAAGAAATCAAAAGACATATTGAATTGGGCAAATCTGTCGCAAAAGACCTCTTTAAAGTGTTAAAAAGCAAAGATGTCACTTTGAGGACTAAGGCATGCCCAACTCAAGCCTTGGTGTTTTCAATCACCTCAGATGCATGTGAAAGCTGGGTAATGAATAAGGAAGATTAAAGAAGAATTGATGCCTTTGAATTATGGTATTGGCAAAGAATATTGAATACACTATGGACTACCAGAAGAACAAACAAATCTGTCTTGGAAGAAGACAAAGTAAATACTCCTTAGAAGGGAGGACGGTGAGTCTTTGTCTCATGTACTTTAGATATGTTATCAGGAGGGACCAGTCTGTGGAGAAGGACATCATACTTGGTAAAGTAGAGAGTCATTGAAAAAGAGAAAGACACTCAAGGAAATGGATTGGTTCAGCGACTTCAACAATGGGCTCAAGCCTAACAACAATTTTGAGGATGGTGCAAAATTGTTGTACATAGGGTGGTACCTAGGGTTGCTTTGAGTCAGAACTGAATTAATGGCACCTAACAACACCACATTTTACTAATTAGGATGTGATTGTTTTAGCTAATTGAAATGAAAAGTATTGGGAACAAAATATATATTTAAATGTTTGATTCAGTAATACAGCCAGGGAATCATAAATCTGAGAGATATAATGGTTGTGGGAGATCATCTGCCCTGTCATATGCTGAAGATATTATCAATCACATATTATAGCCAAGAAAATCTGAACAAGACTGTGAAATGGCTTAGTTCAAAATCAAATCCTTAATGGAAGAAATAGGATTGTAACTCACATTTTTATAATATTCAGAATTTTTCAATAAAGCACTGATTTGCCATTTAGGTTTTTTTAATTATTAAAAATAATTTAAAAGGCTCAAACCTAAGTCGCTCCCTTCGTTTAGACTCCTTGTTATTTTGACTAATTTACCTACAAAACATTGAATTTTACACTTTGTTTTCTTTAAGAAATTTTATCGCTTTGTTTCAAAGGAGGTGAATTTAGTAGGGAATGTTAGTTTTAAGCACTGAGCAGTTGTGCAGCTACTTAGTGCAAGCTGTGGGAATTCAAAGATCTCACCACATTTTTTTCTAATTTGGGAATTACTATTGAGAGGTCTTCTCTGTTTCTGCTGGAGATGCTGTTTCTTGCCTTCTCCATTTTATACCAGGCCAACCTAGAGATGAAACATAGGCTTCAATAGTTTGTACAGTCTACTTGGACCAAATATTATAAGGGCTTCAGAACACACAACTGGACATTTGGGAGGAAGAGTCACTGCTGGAGCAGGTGGCAATCTCCCACGTCCCTCCCTCCTCTGCATACATGTCCTTCTCTTCTCACTCCTAGTTAGGCCCCTAGCTCTTACCCTAAAATTTCCTATTGGAGTGCCTATTTTTTCTTCATCCTGTAGAACAATTCCATTTGACCCCTAAACCCAAATTTACATTCCAAAACTCACAGAGGAATTCATCACATAGGACCTAGGCTCATAGGACTAACTACTTGGTTTTAAAAGAAGAGTTTGGCACTTTATCCATGAACTGAAATAAAATCTTGCTCATGAGGTGGGGTGGAGGATGGAAGGAAGGGGTGGATTCCAATCTGAGACAAAATGAAGGCCATGGAAATACATACCTTCAGGGAGGCCAAATGATTCGCCAGTGGTTAACTAATGCTGATTCCAAGCTTCACCTGGGGTTTGAGGAGAGGAACCAAACCATTGGAGTTTCTGATCCAGATGAAGCTAATTCTCTGGGCTCTCTCAATCACATTCTACCACAAATTCAAAGCTGGAGTCCTCTGCCAAATATGGGTGGTGTAGTATTAGCCATAATATAGTTGGCTGTTGCCTATGCGTAATTATGGAAATGAGAAAGTAACAGATCTGGCCTGTGTCCTAAATGGATTAAGTTGCCACTGAATAATTTGTACTTAGTTATATTTTTGTATATACATCATGCTTGGTAAAGAGACCCTCCATGATATGGATTGGCACAGCGGCTACAACAATGAGCTCAAGCATAGTAATTCATTCTGTAGGGCAGCCATGAGTCAGAACCAACTCAACGGCACCTAACGACAATGTATTTTTGTATACTGTGTATATAAATGTGATTTTGAATTATCCTTGATTTTTTCATCCCCTTTCCTAACACATTTTTTACCTCATTGAACAGATTCTTGGAGCTCTGATGGCATGGTGGTTAAAAGCTCGGCTGCTAACCAAAAACCAGCAGTTTGAATCCACCAGCCACTCCTTGGAAACCCTATGGGGCAGTTCTACTCTGTTCTACAGGGTTACTATGAGCTGGAATTAACTTGAGGGGAACAGGTTTTGTTTTGCTTTTGTTTGGAATAGATTCTTTTTATTATTTTTTTAATAGTATTTTAGATGAGCATTTACAAAGGAAAATAGTTTCTCATTAAACTATACACATATTGTTTTGTGACATTGGTTGCCACCTCCGAGACATGTCAACACTCTCCCCTTCTCAATCTTGGGATCCCCATTACCAGCTGTCCTATCCCCTCCTGGCTTCTCGTTCTTGCCCCTGGCTTAGTGAGCCTATTTAGTCTCCTTTCGTTTTATGGGCCTGTCTAATCTTTGGCAAAAGGGCGAACCTCAGGAGTGACTTCAGTACTGAGTTAAAAGGGAGTCCAGGGGCCATGCTCTCTGTCAGACCAGTAGGTCTGGCCTTTTTTTGAGAGTTAGAATTTTATCCTACATTTTTCCCTAACTCTGTCTGGGACCCTCTATTATGATCCTTGTCAGAGCAGTCAGTGGTGGTAGCCAGGCACTATCTAGTTGTGCTGGTCTCAATCCGGTGGAAGCTTGTGGTCCATTAGTCCTTTGGACTAATCTTTCCCTTGTGTCTTTAGTTTTCCTCATTGTCTCTTGCTCCAGACAGGTTGATACCAATGAAATATCTTAGATGGCTGTTCTCAAGCTTTTAAAACCCCAGACGCTACCCACCAAAGTAGGAGGTAGAACATTTTCTTTACAAACTGTGTTAAGCTAGTTCAGCTAGATGTTCCCCGAGACCATGGTCCCCACAGACATCAGTCTAGTAATTCGGCCCTCAGAGAGTTTGGATGTGTCTATGAAGCTTCCATGACCTTGCCTTGGTCCTTATCCTTCACCCTAATGTTTTTCCCTTCCCACCCCGCCTTCCTCGTAACCACCAAAGATTGTTTTTTCTTGTGTGTAATCCTTTTCATGGTTTTTATAATAGTGGTCTCATACAATATTTGTCCTTTCGTGATTGACTTATTTCACTCAGCATAATGCCCTCCAGAGTCATCCATCTTGTGAGATGTTTCACAGATTTATCACTGTCCTTTATCATTGCATAGTATTCCACTGTGTGTGTGTACCGTAGTTTGCTTATCCATTTCTCTATTGATGGGCACATAGGTTGTTTCCACATTTTTGAGATTGTGAACAATGCTGCAGTGAACGTGGGTGTGCATATATCTATTTGCATGATGGCACTTATTTCTTTAGAATATATTCTTAGAAGTGGGATTACTGGATCATATGGTATTTCTATTTCTAGATTTTTAAGGAAGTGCCATATCATTTTCCAAACTGATATAATTTTTCATTCCCACCAGCAGTGCATAAGAGTTCCCATCTCCTTGCAACCTCTCCAACATTTGTTATTTTCTGTTTTTTTGATTCACACCAATAATGTCAGGGTGAGGTGGTATCTCATTGTGGTTTTGATTTGCATTTCCCTAATGGCTAATGATCGTGAACATTTTCTCATGTGTCTGTCACCTGCCTCAATATCTTCTTTGGTGAACTGTCTGTTTATATTCTTTCCCATTTTTTTAACTACTCATCCATAGAGAGAAATGAAGTCCTGATGCATGCCACAACATGGACGAACAATGATAACATCATGCTGAGTAAAACAAACTCAGTCACAAAAGGATAAATGCTGTACCATTGCACTTACATGAAATAAGCAAATATATAGAAACCAAAGGTTATTAGTAGTTATCAGGGATGGGAGGGAAGGGGAAAGGGAGGAGTTTTTGTTTGGGGGCATTGAGTTTATGTTAATGGTGGTTGAATGATTCAAAAAAGGATAGCAAGAATGAGTGCAAAAGTCGAAGAATGTAACCAATGTCATTGAATTGTACACGTAGAAATTGTTGAGATGGCATGCCTTTTTTACATATATTTTCACCATACACACACACACACACACACACACACACACAAAAGGCACAAACCAGCACACCCACTGAACAATTCATAGAAGAACCATGTAGGGTAAACATTAGCTATTTTCTTCCCCACTTCCTGTTTTCTTCTCCACTTCCTGTTTTTTTCTCTACTTTCTGTTTTCTCCCCAATTCCTGTTTTCCTCCTTGCTTCCTGTGTTCTTCCCTACTTGTGTTCTTCCCCACTTCCTGTGTTCTTCCTTACTTCCAGTTCTTTGCCCATTTTTTATGAGATTATTTGTCTTTTTTTGTAGAAGCATTGGATTTTCCCATAGATATTAGAGATTAGACCTTTGCTGGATACGTCATAGCCAAAAATTTTTTCCCAGTCTGTGGGGTCTCTGTTTACCCTTTTGGTGAAGTCTTTCGATGAACATAAGTATTTAATTTTTAGAAGATCCCAGTTATCTACCTTATCTTCTGCTGTTTGTGTATTGTTAGTTATGATTTGTATCCTGTTTAGGGCCTCTAGCTTTGCCTGTATTTTTCTTCTATGATCTTTATTGTGTTTGTTTTATATTTAGATCTTTGATCCATTTTGCATTAGTTTTTGTGTATGGTATGAGGTATGGTGTCTTGTTTCATTTTTTAGAAGATGGGCATTCAGTTTGCCAGCACCATTTGTTAAAAAGACTGTCTTTTCCCTGTTTGATGGATTTTGTTGGTATTTAGATAGGGGTTGTGTTGTATTCGTAGATTGCTTTGGGTAGAATTGACATTTTCACAATGTGGAGTCTACCTATCCATGAACATGATATGTTTTTCCATCTTTGTGGGTCTCCTTTGGTTTCCTGCAGTAGTGTTTTGAAGTTTTCTTTGTGTAGGTCTTTCACATCCTTGGTTTATTCTTAAGTATTTAATTTTTAGGGGCCATTAGAAATGGTACTCTTTCCCTGATTTCCTTTTCATCATTTCCTTTATTGGTGTATAGGAACACAACTGATATTTGTATGTTTGTCTTGTATCATGCTACGCTGCTGAATCTATTAGTTCCAGTAATCTTCTCCTGGAGTCTTTTGTGTTTTCTATATACAGTATCATATCATTCTCAAATAGGGACAGGTTTACTTCTTTCTTACCAATTTGGATGCCCTTTATTACTTTTTCTTGCCTTATTGCTCTAGCTAGGACTTCTAGTACAATGTTAAATAGGAGTGGTGATAAAGGGCATCCTTGTTCCCGTTCTCAAGGGGGATGTTTTCAGCCTCTCTGCATTAAGAATCATATTGGCTGTTGGTTTGGTATAGATGCCTTTTCTTATGTTGAGGAATTTCTCTTCTATACCTATTTTATTGAGAGCATTTATCGGGAATGGATATTGGTCTTTGTCGAATGCCTTTTCTGCATCAATTGAGAAGATTATGTGATTCTTTTTTTTTTATTTATGTGGTGGACTACTGTTGATTGATTTTCTAATGTTGTGCCATCCTTGCATATCTGGTATGAATCCCACTTGTTTGTGGTGTATTTGTATATATATATGTATATATATATATATATATATATATATGATGCTGAATTCTATTGGCTAGAAGAATTTTGCCAAGAAATTTTGCATCTATATTAATGAGAGATATTGGCCTGTAAGTTTCTTTTTTTGTGGTGTTTTTGCTTGGTTTTGGTATCAGGGTTATGCTGGCTTCATAGAATTAATTTGGAAAGATCCCTTCCATTTCTATGTTCTGAAATAATTTCAATAGTACTGGTGTAAACTCTTCTCTGAATGCTTGGT
The DNA here is from genome assembly GCF_030014295.1 of Loxodonta africana. NCBI lineage: Eukaryota > Metazoa > Chordata > Mammalia > Proboscidea > Elephantidae > Loxodonta > Loxodonta africana. Next base: position 49,156,158 of record NC_087345.1, read on the forward strand.
AGAATACTCTAGTGAAGCCATCTGGGTCAGGACATTTTTGGGGGGTCTTTTTTTTATTATTACCTTTTTAATCTCTTCTCTTGTTATGGGTTTGTTCAGAGTTTCAACTTTAGTTTGTGTCATTTTGGGTAAGTATTGTGTGTCATGGATTGAATTGTGTCCCCTAACAATGTCTGTCAACTTGGCTAGGCCATGATTCCCAGTATTGTGAGATTGTCCACCATTTTGTTATCTGATGTCATCTTCTTATGTGTTGTAAATCCTAGCTATAGGATGTTAATGAGATGGGATTAGTGGCAGTTATGTTAATGAGGCAAGACTCAATCTACAAGTTTAGATATAAAAGAGAGAAGTGACCAGAGCGATGAGGGGATTTCATATCACCAAGAAACAAAAGCCAAGAGAATTGTGCATCCTTTGCACCCAGGGTCCCTGCACCGAGAATCTCCTCAATCAAGGTAAGATTGATAATAAGGAGCTTCCTCCAGAGCTGACAGAGAGAGAAAGCCTTCTCCTGGAATTTATTCCCTGAATTCAGGCTTTTTTAGCCTACTAGGCTGTGAAAGGATAAATTTCTCTTTGTTAAAGCCACCCACTAGTGGTATTTCTGTTATAGCGATGCTAGCTAATTAAGACAGTGTGTTTCTAGAAATTTGTCCATTTCCTCTAGTTTTTCAAATTTGTTGGGGTATATTTTTTCATAATACTCTGTTATGATCTTTTTTATTTCACTTGGGTCTGTTGCAATGTCCCCCATTTCATTTCTTATTTAGGTTATTTGTGTCCTCTCCTGTTTTTCTTTTGTCAATTTGGACAATGGTTTGTCGATTTTGCTGATCCTTTCAAAGAACCAACTTTTGGCTTTGTGGATTCTTTCTTTTGTTTCTCTATCCTCTATTTCATTTGTTTCACCTCTGATCTTTATTAGAGTGGCTGGTGGCTGTGGCTTTTTTTGCTGTTCTCTTTCTATTTGTTTGAATTGTGTATCTAATGTTTTGATTTTGTCCCTCTCTTCTGTTTTGATGTGTGCATCTATTACTATAAATTGACCTCTGAGTACTGCCTTTGCTGTGTCCCAAAGGTTTTGGTATGATATGCTTTCATTCTCATTTCATTCTAGGAATTTTTAGATTTCACCTTTGATTTCTTCTATTACCCAGTGGTTTTTAAGCAGGGTGTTATTCAGTTTATATACATTTGATTTTATTTTCTTTTGGTCTTCCTGTTGTTAATTTCTACTTTGACGATGCTGTGATCAGAGAAGATGCTTTGTATTATCTCAATGTTTTGGATTTTGTTCAGTGTTTCTTTGTGGCCTAAGAGGTGGTGTATTCTGGAGAACATTCCACATGTGTTAGAAAAGAATGTGTACTTTGCTGCAGTTGGGTGGAGTGTTCTACATATGTCTATGAGGTCAAGTTGGTTGATAGTAGCCTTTAGATCTCCTGTATCTTCACTGAGCTTCTTTCTAGGTGATCTGTCGTTTACCAACAGGGGTATGTTGAAATCTGCTACTATTATTGTGGAACTGTCAATTTCTCTTTTCAGCAGTTTGAATCCAACACGTGCTCCTTGGAAACCCTAGGGGCAGTTCTACTCTGTCCTGTAGGGTTGCTATAAGTTGGAATTGACTCGATAGCAATGGGTTTGGGTTTTTTTTTTTTTTTTTTGGTTTTAAGCTAGTCTGCAAAGTTGGGAAGTGTACCCTGAAGAAGTTACATTCAAGCTGATAACTTCAAGATGAGCAGGAGATGGGTGCAGAGACAGGGGATGGGAAAACAGAGGAAGAAATATATACAGAAGTGCTGATTAGGAAAGAAGCACGGAGATTTGAGGATGACAGTGAGCAGGGATGAGGACAAGGGAAGTGGTGAGAGATGTTGAAGAGTGGCCAGATCTTGCAGCATATTGTAGGACATATAAAATATTTTGTATTCAATCCTAAGTCTAATAGAAATCTGTTGACAGAGTTTAAGCAAGGGAGTATTGTGATCAAATTTGTCTTTTAAAAGTTTCACTATAGCTACTAACACAGAATGAATTATGGTGATGGAAAGAGTTACTCCATAGCCTAGACAGACCATGCTTATGACTCAGTCTCAGTTAGTGACAGCATTTGGTAGATATAAGTGAGGTAATTTAAGCTGTATTTATGAAGTAAAATTAATAGGATTTGGTTATGGGTTGAATATGTGAGAAAAAGGAGAGGAAACTATCAGCAAAAGCTCCCAGTTTCTGGCACAACACATAGGTGAAATAATGGAAGAGAAACTATAAAACTTTGGCGTGAGGGAAGATTCCCGTGATTTGCGGTAACTGGATAAGTTTCACACAGGGTATGAGTGGAAAGGAGAGATAAGTTTTAGATGGAGATGAGAGGGAAGAGCTATTATGGAAGGATCTTTGGATACAGCTGGTAAGGATGGTTTTTCAGATGGCGATATTTATTGATAGGCTCAGGAGATAAACAGGCAGAGAAATTAGAGCCCTGGGACATTAAAGTCGTGATCCTGTAGGGTATTGGGGAGCCATTAAAGTTTTGGACAAGCAAGTGGTGTTTTAGCATTATTTTTCTTGGAATGAAGCACAGCATGTATTATAATTGAAAGAAGCTGGAAGATTGGAGGTTTGAGTCCAGCCAGTGGTACCAGAAAGCAAGTCCTGGCGATCTACTTCCAAAAGAACAGCCATTAAAAATGGTACAGAGCCCAGTTGTACTCTGACACACTGGGGTCACCAGGAGTCGGAGGTGACTCAGAAACAACTAGTTTTTTTTTTTTTTTTTAAGGCAAATACATTTTCAAAGGTAATTGAGAAGTAACAAGAAGAATATAATAAAAACATACGAATAGATGTTTTAGCTGAGGCATAACATCACCAAAATTATGCTTTAAGTGTTTTATGTTTTAAGCATTTTTATTTCCTGACTTTTTTATAAACAGAAAAATTACAACAATAAATTCTACTTTTAAAAACTATTGCAGTAGTTCAGGTATGAGATCATTGAATGAGACTGATGGCAATAAAAAATAAATAGGAAGAAACCAGTATAAGAAACCTTTTGAGTGAAGAACTAGCAAAACTCAGTGGCTTGATACGCTAGGTTAAGAGAAGAATGGGCCAGTTTTAGCTTCCGGGTGATGAAAACAAACAAAAAATAGTAAAGTTAAAATAGGAATGTCATCTGACTATTTGGGAGGAAGATGAAAGTTCAGTGTTGAAAATGTTAAAGAAAAATATTTCATATTCTACAGAAGAAATAAGACTGGATCTTAGGGAAAGCGTCAGGTGGATAAAAGAAGAATGAGGACTGGGCCCAAGGTCCTACCCTTCAAAAAGCTTTCTTTTATCATTTTCAGTGATAGAGATAATAGGATTTGTATTTAAAGTCAGTAACTATATAACAAATATTTGCTGACAGTTTCATATACACTCACTGGCTGAAGATTATAAATTAACTTGCTTAAAGTGATTTAATTATGTCTGGGAGACTGAAGCTTTAGTGAGGCGACATGCCAGATGTAATATCCATTGTTGTTCTTGTTAGGTGCTGTCGAGCTGATTCTGACTCATAGCGACCCTATGTACAACAGAATGAAACAATGTCCAGCCCTGAGCCATCCTCACAACTGTTGCAATGTTTGAGCCCATTGTTGCAGTCCCTGTGTCAATCCATCTTATTCAGGGTCTTCCTCTATTTAAATGACCCTCTACCCAGCATGACATCCTTCTCCAGAGATTTGTCCCTCCTGATAACATGATCAAAGTATGTGGAACTAAGTCTCACCATCCTCCCTTTAAGGAGCCTTCTGGCTGTACTTCTTCCAAGACAGATTTGTTCAGTCTCCTCGAAGTCCATGGTATATTTAATATTTTTCACCAACACCATAATTCAAATGCATCAATTCTTCAGTCTGCTTTATTCATTGTCCAGCTTTCGCATGCATGTGAGACGATTAAAAATACCATGGGCTGGTGCACGTTAGTCATCACAGTGACGTCTTTGCTTTTTAACACTTTAATGAGGTCTTTTGGAGTAGATTTTTCCAATGCAATGCATCATTTGACTTCTTGACTGCTGTTTCCATGGGTGTTGATTGTGTAAAATGAAATCCTTGACAACTTCAATATTTTCTCCAACTCATAGTGACCATATATTACAGAGTATCTTCTTAATTATTTTTACTCAATTACTTTTCTTGACTATTTAATTTCACAGACTAGTATCTTATGACTACACATGGAAGACATCAATAATATTAATTGGCGATAACTCGCTAATTACTGGCTCCACAAAGAAAGTACAATAAAATCTGTTTCTAGAACTTGATCTCATAAGAATTCATCATTCTTTTCACCAATAGTTCAAATGAAATGTAAGTAAAATACTCAAGCAGTGTTGAGTATTTTAAGGGGGCATTATTTTTTTTTAATTATTTCAAAAATAAGTTTATACTATTTATTAAAGAATAATTTTGTAATAAATATTTTTTTCTCTTCCATTAGAATATAAGGGTAGGGATAAACTAGTGTGCCTGTCCTTTTGAAAACTGGCAATGAGGTACTCAATAAATAATTGTTGAGTGAAGGAATGCATCTTTTATCATCTTTACTATTTCAAAAGAGGTATATAATAAAGGTATGATATTCATAATATTAGAATGTATTCAGCATTCAAGGGATGATACTAAAAGATCATATTCTTACCTAAAACAAGACTTTTTTCCACAAAATTTTACTTTGAAAACATCATCTTCCAAAAAAGAAGTTTACAGTGAATAAACAAGCACCCACCACTTAGATTCTATGATTAACCTTTTATTATACTGACTTGATCACATAATTATCCATCCTGCAGTCCATCTATCAATCCATCTCATTTTTTAAAAATGTTTCCAAATAAATTGAAGATACTAGTACCTTCCTCCAAATATTTAAGCATGCATATAATTAACTAAATTTTAATATATTACATAATTATTTATTTTGAGGTAAAATTTACATACAGTGAAATTCTACAATTCAGTCAGTTCATGTGCCCCTCACATCATGCACACTTGGGTAACACCAAACCCCTAACAAGATACAGAAAATTATTGTAACTTCAGAAAGTTCTGTTATGCTCTTTTTCTGTCAATCCCTGCTCCACCACCCCCAGAGACAATCGCTACTTTGATTTTTTTTCCCCTAGATTAGTTTTTCCTGTTCTAAAACTTAACATAGGTGATAAAATACGAACTCTTTCATGTAAGGTTTCTTTCATTCAGCACGGTGTGTTTGAGATTCCTCCATTTTGTTGCATTCTTTTTCTTGCTGAGTGGTATTCTATTTTATGAATAAGTCACAGTTTATCTGTTCTTTTGTTGGTGGACATCTTGGCTGTTTCAGTGTTGAGCTGTTATGAATAAGCTGCTATGAACATTCTCATATATATCTTTTAGAACATATCATATATTTTCATATTTGTTGAGTAAATTCTGGGCTACAAAGTAGGTGTATGTTTAGTTTTATAAAAACTACCAGGCATTTTTTCAAAGTGGTTTTTCTCTCCTACCAATAATACACCTACAAATAACATACCAATACTTGGTGATCTGGTGTTGTCACTCTTTTTAATGTTAGCCACCCTGGTGGGACCCTGGTGGCACAGTGACTAAGAGTTTGGCTGCTAACCAAAACGTCAGCAGTTCAAATCTACCAGCTCCTTGGAAACCCTATGTGGCAGTTCTGCTCTGTTTTATAGGGTCACTATGAGTTGGAATTGACTAGATGGCAATGGGTTTGGTTTCTTGAGTTTTTACCCTGGCAGGTGTAACATTTTTTAATGACATCTGCTTTTCTTCTTTTATAGAAGTTTTTTTTTTCTTTTAATAGGACACAGAAAATGTGTTTAACTCTGGTTAGAAAGAACTTCAAAATGTGAAACTGATAATCCTTCTCCTTTTTCCTTTATGCCCCCATCTGCAGGAGACCAGAGCAATTGTCAGAAATTTCTTGGTCTAAGAATAGAAAGGAACATGTGATCAGGAGCTCCAAGTCAGACTGCCCCTCCTCAGCCTCTGTAGACTCCACTGGAAGTCTATAGGCCCAGAAGATCTGTCTGTTCCAGGTAAGATCTCTCCTTCCTGGCCTCAATGCTACCACTGTCCAGTAAAAGTAGGGATCCCCAGAACTCTGCATGCTCCTGGAAGGAATCTCATTCTTCCCTGTTCTAACACCATTCTTAACTTTACCATCTTCCTGGAGATCATCAAAACTCATTTTATTATGCCGTACATAGATTACTTCTGTCACACAGGGAGGTAAGGACTCCCAAGCCATCCCTTCTTCTCTGAACTCAAGTCTCCAAGTGGCTCTATGAGGAGTAGGGCAACTATAAGACATACCACATATTTTATTTGTTTATTATTTGAATCCTGCCACTAGAATATAATGTCCATAATGGAAGAGTTTTATTTTGTTTTTGTTCACTGTTGGATCCTCAGTGCCTAGCATACCTGGAACACCGTAGATGCTTAGAAAATACTTGATCAGTGAAATTAAATTTCATGTGCCGGAATGGGAAACATTTGGAATCTTAAATAACTAGTATTAAGTTATTATGTTATTAAGAGACCTGCCTTAGTTCACAGTTACTTAATAGCAGTGTTGCACCTCAAGCTTCGTCTCCTGGATAATTGAACCTGAACTTTAAGGTTGGAGTAACAAACATTCACTCTCCAAGCTCACATAGAAATGATATTCTAACATGTTTCATAATCCAACCTTTGAGTGACATTTGCATGGATAATGAAAATGTTATCAAAATAACAAACCAGTTGCCATGGAGAAAATTGTGACTCATGGCAATCCCATGTGTGTCAAAGTAGAACGGTGCTCCATAGGGTTTTTAATGTTTGATTTTTCAGCTGTAGCTTACCAGGCCTTTTTTCTGGTGTGCTGCTGAGTGGACTTGATCAGCAGCCAAGTGCTTAACCACTTGCACCACTAAGGATGTCATGAGAATGTTAACAGGATGCTAAAACAGGATTCTTCTTGGCTTAATTTGTGGGCTACTCTTTTCAGTGCCTTACACTACTGCTAATTTATTTAATAATCACATTGAACCTAAGAAGTATGCATTCTTAATATAAGTCAAGTAAGACCATTTTACCAAAGAGGAAACTGAGGCCGAGAAAAATTAAGTAAATTGAAATTTACCTCCAAAGCTAGCTCCAAAGTGTATGCTTTTTAACTACTATGCTACTTGAATTTTCAGACACCAAAGTAACAAGGGCATATGACTAGGAAAAAAAACAGGGGGTTATATTTATCTTGAACACCCTCACTCACTTCAGGCACATAAAGTGACTGAGGGAGTAGATCTTGACTAGACTTTCTCCAGGAGAACTGAATTAAATGCTCCCTCTTCCTCTCAAGTTCGTAGAGAGAGATTTCAATAGGTCTCTACGAAAAATTGTTATCTGAGGAACATCATGATAAAAGAAGAAAATATTGAAGTTGTCAAGGACTTCATTTTACCTGGATCCACAATTGACGCCCATGGAAGCAGCAGTCAAGAAATCAAACGACATATTGCATTGGGCAAATCTGCTGCAAAAGATTTCTTTAAAGTGTTAAAAAGCAAAGATGTCACTGTGAGGACTAAGGGGCGCCTAAACCAAGCCATGGTATTTTCAATTGCCTTATATCCATGCAAAATCTGGACAGTGAATAAGGAAGACCAAGAAAAATTGATGCCTTTGAATTATGGTATTGGTGAAGAATATTGAATATACCGTGGACTGCCAGAAGAACAAACAAGCTTGTCTTGGAATAAGTACAGCCAGAATGCTCCTTAGAAGCAAGAATGGCGAAACTACATCTCACATACTTCGGACATGTTGTCAGGTGGGATCAGTCCATAGACAAGGACATCATTCTTGGTAAAGTAGAGGGTCAGTAAAAAAGAGGAAGACCTTCGGCAAGATGGATTGACACAGCGGCTGTGTCAAATGGGCTCAAATATAACAACAGTTCCAAGGATGGTGCCAGACTGGGCAGTGTTTCATTCTGTTGTACATTGGGTCGTTATGAGCTGGAACCAACTGGAGACTACCTAGCAACAACAATTCCCTGAGGTTAGGGAAACACAGTGTATCTAGTCCTGTCTCCCAGTTGTGAATCCAAAAGGCTGAGCAGCTGCTCCAATGTAAGTGTAAGAGGAATTTGCCACTTGTTAGGATCAGCTTGCCCTCTCCATGCTTGCTGGAGCAAAGGATACTTGGATGCCTAAGGACCATGAGGGGGCCACATGTAAAAGAAAACCAGTGTGAACACAATCTTAGGCCTTGGCCCATAGTATCATTTTAGAGGGGTAAAAGAACCTTATAGCAAGAAGCCATTAGAGAAGCTATAGGAGTATGAGGGAGCTGCACATGAGTGAAGGAGCTTCTGAAAAAAGGGTATACCACAGCCACTAGGGATGATGTCAGCTTTAAATACCTAGTAGGTCTATGAAGCATGAAGGCAGCCTACAAGAATACCAGTCAAGTATCACATGTCCTTTTTCTCTCACTTTCCTGCTGCCTATTTCAACACTGAGGAGTCAGAGCTGCAGTTAAAAGATGGAAAAGGAGAGTGGAAAGCCTAAGGCAAAAAGAAATTGGCTACAACCTTGAATAAAATCAAAAGCTTTGACTAGTACATAGAACCAGACAGTTTAAATACTGAACGAATACTGTTCTGTGACTTTAAAAAGGCCAAGGAAATTTTAATTACATAAGAATAGACCAAAAAGTCATGGAGCAGCTAATGTTTTCACCCACATAGAACTTCCCCACAGGGGCAAAAACAAATATGCAGTATATTCATGAGAATATGCTGGTTGCAGGAAAATAAAAAAAAGGACCTCTCAAATACATTGATACCTAAGATTATGACCCAGTCTTTTCTACCAACCACATTGTTCGGGTTTATCATGGTGCCCAGTTTTCAAAACATGTTGGGAGAAGCTTTTTCTTACTCTTCTATTATAGAAATATAAGCTTAAAATTTTTCGTTTCTTTTCTATAACTCAAAGAGAGGGCGAAATTCAGACATACACGGACTGACACCCTAGAATCAAAAAATTCTTAAGTAATTTTTGATTATGTGGTCTTATGGTTGGGATTAAAACAAAAGTAAAGAAGTTTTTAGCTTGTGAGTGTGAGGATTCTTCTTATCTACAAATATTTTCTACATTTTGAAAATAGACAAAATTAATATTAATGTTTAGGTATTAAATAATGAGTATGATTTGCCTCTAAAAGTATTTTAAATCAAGGCAAAGTTTTTAACTATATCTCACCAGGTGATTGTTCTAATTTCTTAAGTTTATCTCCCTAAATAGGAGGTAGGAGTTGTAACAACACACAAAACACATTCCATTTCTCCAAATTCATCTTAAGAAGCAGTAAACCTATGAGATATACATCTATTCGGCTTCTGATAGTATAGCCTTAAGAAAGAAAGATCAATTTAATAGAGATTTCATCTGATTAACATCACAAATGAGGGCTACTGTGATTGGTCTTCCATCTATCTAGGATGATGTCCTAAAACCCTACCCTATTTCTGTAGCTTCCTCCAGGACAGGAAAGATCATGACTTGAGCAAGATTCCTTTCACATCATGTCTCTGTCAGTCATGTCAGTTCAGAGAGGAAGAATGAACTCATGGGAATCTTCCATTTTAGAGTAAAAGTTATGAGAATAGGGAAGGATAGTGTTAAAACATGGGTGATAGTATAATTTTTAGACTTTCTTCTTTATCTTCATTGCACAACCAATGAATGCCATCCTTTTTTTTTTTTTTTGTAAAAGTACATAGATACTACTGGATAATATAAACATATAACTGGGGTAGGGAAAGTTACTATAGCCTGTTTAAAAATCACAGCAATAATCTCAGAAAACATTCTAAAACCCTCAGAGATTATTATCATCAAGAATCTGTGGTATATCAATATTTAATTAGAGGAATAATGAGTGTGGTAGCTAGTTTCCAAAGATAGCTCCAAGCACTTCCACTTGCTTCTTTTTAAACATGCTGCTCATACCATCAAGAGGTGGAGATTAAGCACGCTCCCTTTGAATCTGGAATGGGTTTATCACTGCTCTGAACAATAGACTGTGAAGGAAGGAATGACATTGACCTTTTGAACCCAGGAATTAAACTTCCCCCTTCTGCCCTTTCAGAGCTCTGAACCCAACATGAAAGAAGCTCAGGCACACCTGCTGGCTGGAGCAATGTGGAGGAACAATGTGTTGCCAAACATCCAGTCCTGACATCTAATTGTAACTGCTTGAAGAAAAAGTACATCTGGGCACCAGCCAATCCACAGAATCTGGGATATAATAAAATGGGTGTTGTTTTAAGCCGCTATATTTTGGCGTTATTTGTTACACAACAATTGATAGCTGAAACAATGAGGATCCCAACCACTGCCTCCCATTGAAAACACTGAAATTTGGTTTCTTTTCTCAGGCAAACAAATAAAGATATCTTTGCCTTTTTTTTTTTTTTTTTTTTTACCTAGGCCTCTAAGTAACAATTATTTTTTAATTGGCTTCTAAAGTCTTCTCAACTACCTAAAGCAAATAGGGAGAAAAATTTCATCCCCTTACACCATGATGAAATAGACGATGATATCCCATTTCCATCAGGGACAAATGACTAAATTAATTAATGTGATATCTACTCTGATTACACATGTTGCTATTACACATGGCCATGCAGAGAACCAGTAAAGTGACAAGTGATAGCCAAGGTATCCTTAGCCCATTTGTTTTGAGACTTCTGTGCCAAAATTTAAATGGTGATACTGTGTGGTTGCGTTTTGTGAAGATTTGAATTATACAAACTTGATCTAGTATGATATAAAATCCAGTCTCATTTTATGATACAAATACTCCAATTCAAGATAAGTCTTAAGAGTCATATAACTTCAGAAGTTTTCTGTATTACTTTTAAACTGAGATTACATTATGGACACTTGATGAGGTTATTTTAGCTAGTAAACAGAAAGGCCCATTACCTTCAGAAAACGTAATCTGAGTTTTCAATTATGCAGACTTGTGAGGAGCAAAATTTCTTATATAGATTGCCCTTATCCGGAATAGTTCCGATTATGCTGCCTAAGGTGGTAATAAAAGTGAGTGAAGAGAGGCAGATTTTGAAACATTTTTTGAAAAGACTTAAAAGCTATTTGTCTATAGAAACACAGCGCAAATGTTTAAGGGTCTCGCTTAGGATTCATGAGCTCTAACTAGACTCTAAACCTAGATTTGCCACTTACCCAATGAGTGATGGCAGGTACATCACTTATCTTCCCTGAAAGTACTTCAATGAAGGGATTCATTCATTCTGTTGCATTTATCATTCATTCAGTGAACATTTGTGAGTGTTTACAATAAGCCAAGCATTGTGCAGTGAGAATACAAACATGAATACAACACTATCACTGGTACCATAGAGCTGATAACAGAAATTTGTATAACAGATAATCTCTAGAGTATTCTTCAGTTCTACAACATTATAATTTTGATGTTTTTGATGTTCCATCACAAAGTGAAATTCAAAATGAGAAGTACAAGTTGCACATTAATTTCTTTTTGTTGTCACACTTTCAAAAAAACTGCATGCTTTTATATCATAATAGCATATCTGTATAGTCTTGTAATATTTAATGAAATGCTCCATAAGTTGCAATATAGCCACTGAGCAAAGATATATTTTTCTTGCAATATTCTATTGACTTGTAGCATGGCCTTCACACAGATTTAAAAGAATGAACAGACAAATTAGAATGCTTTAATAATATCAAAATTCTCCCTACTTCACCTTTTCAAAGCAGAAAATCAGTTTTCATTCTTTTTATGGAGCTTGAGGAATGCTGACTTGGGGATTTGTGACAGGTGGAAGGTACCTTGGAGAGAATTTGAACCACATATTCAATATTTCACAGTGAGGTCTGCAGACCACCTGCTTCAAAAATCTTTAGGGGTGTATTAAAAATGTAGATGTAGAAGCTTACCCCAGTCCTATTACAATGAGAACTTTTGAAGCATTTTAAGAAACTCCCCATGTTGATTCTCATCCACCTTCAAGTTTGTGAGCCACATACTCATTTAATTTGAAGAGAAAGAAACTGAGGCACTGAGAGGTTAAGTGACTTTAGTTCAACAAGCTTCTTTCTAGAGACAACAGAACCAGTGCAAAGGTGACATTTTTGGAATAAAATCTAAAGTGAAATAGAAAAAAGAATATAAAAAGATATGAGAAACACAGAGCAAATTTTTCACAGCCTGGTTTTATCATGTTTGGACTCCTATGAAAACTTCCTTCAGCTGTTTACCACCGAACTGGAATTTTAAATGTTGTTGACCTAAAATGTGCTTCAAATCATTTGACAAGTAAGACAAGTAAAGTCACAATAATGCTATTCTGTCAGCATGTATCATCATAGGCTAAATACACAATCAAAACAGAGTAGAAAGCAGGAAAACACTTTGGTACAAACAACTGACAGTCTGAGTGACACAGTATGAACTTATTAAAACTATATTGAAATTACAAGTTTTAGATTATGCTTTACTATTTTAAGATATCATACTTTCAAAAACTGATCACGTACTATCTATATAGGATCAAACTGACAACAACAACTCAAAAGACTAGATAGAAACCTTAAGGGGCAGTAAGTTTATTTTAACAGAGAAGGAACAATTCAAAAAAGGAAGATGAGAATGGTGGCACAACTCAAAGAATGTAATCAATGTTGCTGCAATGTACATGTAAAGCTTGAATTGGTGTATGTTTTTGCTATGTATATTTTCAACAACAACAAGTTATTTTAAAAAATTATCATATAATTGAGTGATATGTCTTAACGATTGTCTAAGCTATAAACCCACCACCTGTCTGTCAATTTGTCGTACTGTGGCGGCTTGCATGTTGCTATGATACCGGAAGCTATGCAGCCGATATCTCAAATACTAGTAGGGTTACCCATAGTAAACAGGTTTCAGTGGAGCTTCCAGACTAAGACAGACTAGGTCAAAGGCCTGGGGATCTGCTTCTCAAAATTAGCCAATGACAACTTTATGTATAACAACAGAACATTGTCCGATATAGTTCTGGAACATGAGCCCCTCAAATTGGGAGGCATTCAAAACACAACTTCCACATTCCGTCTGGAAGGAATACACAGAGTCACTATACCAAAAAGAATTGGTCAACATTCAACCATTTCAGGAGGTACCATATGAGCAGGAACCAATGGTACTGAAGGAAGAAGTCCAAGTTGCGCTGAAGGCATTGAGATGACTCAATACCAACTGACATGTTTCAACAAACAAATGCAGCATTGGAAGTACTCACTGGTCCACGTGAAGAAATTTGGAAGACAGCTGCTTAGCCAAACGACAGGAAGAGATCCATATTTATGCCTATTCCCAAGAAAGGTAATCCCACCTAATGCAGAAATTATTGAACAATATCATTAATATCACACACAAGTACGATTTTGCTGAAGATCATCCAAAAGTGGCTGCAGCACCGTATCAACAGGGAACTGCCAGAAATTCAAGCCAGATTCAGAAGAAGACGTGGAACCAGGGATATCATTGCTGATGTCAGATAGATTCTGGCTGAAAGTAGAGAATACCAGAAAGATGTTTACCTGTGTCTTATTGACTATGCAAAGGCATTTGACTATGTGGATCATAACAAATTATGGATAACATTTAGAAGATTGTTCCAAAACACGTAATTGTGCTCATGAGGAAACTGTAAGTAGACCAAGAGGCAGTCTTTCGAACAGAACAAGGGATACTGCATGGTTTAAAATCAGGAAAGATGTGGTTTAAAGTCAGGGTTATATCCTTTTGCCATAGCTATTCAATCTGTATGCTGGGCAAATAATCCAAGAAACTGTATTACATGAAGAGCAGGGTATCAGGATTGCAGGAAGACTCATTAACAACCTGCGTTATGCAGACCACACAACGTTGCTTACTGAAAGTGAAGAGGACTTGAAGCACTTACTGATTAAGATCAAAGGCCACAGCCTTCAGTATGGATTATACCTCAACATAAAGAAAACAAAAATTCTCACAATTGGACTGTCTTACATTGGGTTCTCTACAGAAGCAAAACCACTAATGTATATAAATATATAGAGAGAGACTTTAATCAGGGCAACAGCTCACACGATTGTAGGGGTTGGAATGTCCCAAGTCCTTGGATCAGGATAGAGTCCTTTCCCAATTCACAGAGCTGCAGAAGCTGATGACCCCAAGATGAGTAGGTCAGAGAGCAGGGCTCCTGCTCACAGGCTGTGACAGTTGAGGAATCTCCAAGGTCAGCAGGCAAGATGGCAAGGTTTCTCCTGAGTCATTTTGCTGCAGGGGTTAGTGAATCCAAGACAGACAACTTGGGGACCAGGACTCTTGCTCGCAGGACATGAAGATTGGTGAATCCCAAGATGGGCAGATAAGCTGCTAGCTCAAGTCCCAAGAACCAGACGCCAGACAAGAGACAGCTGCTGGATCCACAACAAGCCAACAATCTTTGCAAGACGAGCAGGAAAGGAGTAGGTGGAGGAAGGTGGAGAAATGAAGGCTGAGGGGGGAGTGAGCCTCCACAGACCCCACCCTTGTTTGTACCACTCAGCAGATTCCATCATGGGGGTGATCACATATCAAATTTCAACAGGGAAGCGATCACAACATTATATAACTGCCAAAACACTGAGAATCATGGCCCAGCCAAGTTGACACACAATCTTAACCATCACATGGACCAATAAGCAGCATAATGAGAAACAGAAAATACTGAACTTGCAAAGGATTTCATTTTGCTTGGATCCACAATCAACACCCATGGAAGCAGCAGTCAAGAAATCAAAAGACACACTGCAATGAGCAAATGTGCTGCAAAACACCTCTTTAAAGTGTTAAAAAGCAAAGATGTACCCTTGAAGACTAAGGTGCGCCTGACCCAAGCCATGGTGTTTTCAATCTCCCCCTATGCATGTGAAAGCTGGACAATGAATAAGGAAGACCGAAAAAGAGTTGACGCCTTTGAATTGTGGTGTTGGAGAATATTCAGTATACCATGGACTGCCAAAAGAACAAATAAATCTGTCTTGGAAGAGGTACAACCAGAATGCTTCTTAGAAGCAAGGATAGCGAGACTACATCTCACATACTTTGGACATGTTGTCAGGAGGGATCAGTCCATGGAAAAGGACATTATGCTTGGTAAAGTACAGAGTTAGCGAAAAACAGGAAGACCCTCAATGAGATGGATTGACACAGTGGCTGCAACAATGGGCTTAAGCATAGCAGTGATTGTGAGGATGACACAGGATCAGGCAGTGTTTCGTTCTGTTGTACATAAGGTCGCTATGAGTCTGAACCAACTCAGTGGCACCTAACTACAACAACAACCAAATATAAGTGGGGAAGAGCTGCTATGAGCTGGAGCTGACTCGATGGCACCTAACAACAAGCCATAAGCCATGTTTGTTCAAGATTTTAAATAGGTACTAACTTTGTATAAATGAAAGATATTTTTAATATTGTTAATAAATTGACTCTTACATTCCTTCTATTAAGTTATGAACAGCTAAGAATATTTTGTAACTACATATGTGGATGTTTTACTCTCTTAGATTGGTTCGTTTCTAGAAAAGTAGAAGTTTAAAAGTCTTGTCTTTTAGAAAATTATCTCCTCAGAATGCCGGGCCGTTGTTTCAGATACTGCCTTCAAGGGGAATGGAGAGAAGAGAAACATGTTTAAATTAGCTTAGGGGCAACTGTGACTTGGACAAAGGATGCAAGTGTTAGTAATATCATTCTGTCTGGATTAGGGTTTCATACAACACTGCTAGGAGAACATTTTTACTTGATGTTGAATTCTTGATGAAGTTTTAACTTGTCAAGAGTTGTAAGCTCATAAATTTGTGTATATGGTAAAATTTTATTCAATTAAGCCACATAATGCTCTAGGTATTTTATTGTTCTGAAAATGAAATCTCTTGGACATGCTGTTTCCTGTACC
Source organism: Loxodonta africana (assembly GCF_030014295.1). Lineage (NCBI taxonomy): Eukaryota > Metazoa > Chordata > Mammalia > Proboscidea > Elephantidae > Loxodonta > Loxodonta africana. The sequence goes on from NC_087345.1 coordinate 49,172,244, forward strand.
CAAAGGCTAATCCTCAAAGTGTACATTCATAACTGAACATTAGTTTATAATTTTGGATTAAATCCTGGGGCATTTACTAGTTAAACATGTATTACATCTTGTATAACACGCCTTTCTTATTGACTTATTTTTAATATATGAAGGAATTAAGGCCTATTTATGTTCTATTTCTTAATTTAAAAATACGACGAGATCTGATATTAAATAAGATTATCAGTCATCGATGGAGATAAAACAAAAAGAACACAATTGGTGAATATGTATTTCTGAAGAGCCAAATGCAATGACCTAATATATCCAATATTATGAGTCCATGTAAATATTTTATATTTAAAAACAAACTTAATAGGAAGTTTTTTGTTTCCCATAAAACAGAAATGCATCCTTGCAATTAAATAATAAAACGATGGGTAATCTTTTTACAGTGCTTACTTAACTATCAGATTTAACAAGCTACTCAGGATATTGAACCATAAGCCTTAACTAAATATGGGAGGAGATTTGACACAAAGATTGCAAAATGAATAATCCTTAAAAGAAATATTGTTAACTGCTTGTATATACTGAAATGCTGTTGTGTTTTAGGCACTGTGCTAGGTACTTCAAAGTTTTTTTGTTTGTTTTGCTTGCTGGTTTTACTTAACTTCATAGTAACCCTTTGATTTAGCTACATCACCGATAAGAAAATAGAGCTAAAAGAGGTGAAAATAAATTAGCTTACTGAAAGGGATGTAATTAATATGAGGCAAATCTAAAATTTGAACCCAAGCTTGATTCCAAATTTCACAGAAGGAAAACGCTAATTTAAAATACAGGCATTAGGTGTTAAGGTAATCAATTTTACATATAAACATCAATTCTTTATATTTGTAGGTGTTTATTCAAGGAAAAGGCCAAGTTACATCAATGAAAGCTATCTCGGCTATGAAAGTAGATCATACGTTTAAGCGCAGTATGATAAGGAGGCAGCATAGCGTAGTGCCTACAGCCCTGTGTTAGAATACATATTCTGGAGCCCAACTAGCTAAATTAAAATACCAGCCTCACTATTTATTAGCTGTGTGACACTGGACACATGGCTAGTTTCTTGGTGCCTCAGTTTCATTATCTGTGAAATGGAGATGTTAAAAATACCAACCTCGCAGGGATATGGAGGATCAAGGGAGTTCACGTATGTCAAGTTTAGTGGCTGCACATGGTAAGTGAAGTGTGCACGTGAGCCACTGTTCTATCACACAGAAGCTATGTGGCTCATGATCATGGCATTATGGGATGGACAGCAAGTGTCAGTAAGATTAGGAGAAAAAGTGATGGAAATTTGGAGTTGGAGAAAGAGAAACATGTACCTTTGGCTAATTAGTGGGATTAAGAAGGAAAGATAATTCATGTAAGTAATATGGAAAGCTGATTATGGTATTCACGTTTAATGCAGCATAAATTAATGTATTCAATAACTATTTACAGATGGAATTTTGCATGTCAGGCACTGTATTAAATGGAAGAGACATTAGAGTGAGGGAAAGAGACACTGTCGCCATCTTTTAGGGTTTATAGTTCAGGCATGCCTCAGTAACAGAACTGACAGATACTTCTAGGTACAGCTATGAAGCAGACTCACTGGAATCTCTAGCATCTGTTCAGCTATTGAAGTCACTTATTACTGCAGTATTATAATTGACTAATGCCGTTGAGTCGATTCTGACCCATAGTAACCCTATAGGACAGAGTAGAACTGCCCCATAGAGTTTTGAAGCAGCAGCTGGTAGATTTGAATTGCCAAATTTTTGGTTAGCAGTCAAACTCTTAATCACTCTGCTTAACTGCCAGGACCCCAAAATATTGTAAATGGTATGGTCAAATGCCTAGAATGTTATTTTACTTTCATTCTTACTTTAAAATTATGGCTAATTCTCTATAACTTTTTGTATAGAGTAAAATTTGATATATAATCATTTTAATAATTCAAGCTGTATTAAATGAGTGTTTTTAAAGTTTCAGCAATTAGCAGATGAGAATAAAAAGCCCAGCCATCCAATTTTGATATGTTTTGATGTAACTCAACAGAATGGAGAAAGTAGGCTTCATTAGCACTATTGGATACTCCTGAGAAGATTAACAATTATAGAATTTTAGATAAAGGGAGGTTCGAATGTTTCTTAATGGCTTATGTCAATGGTAACCATACGGTCATATTTTCTAAGACAGTCTCACTTTAAAATGTCAGTTTTATCAGTCATATTATCAATTTGACTGACAAATATGGCCATCTTTCATAACAAATACATAAGTATCTTGTATTATCATGAGTTACTGTAAGTTAAAGATTTGACTATTTTTGGTAAAATTATTTTTTGTCATGATTTGACATAACAGTCGAGTCAGTAAATATACCATCTTGTCTATATTGAATATTTTAATCCTTGAAATTCACTATTAACTCTACAGTACAGTAAGACTTTATTATTTTTATTGAATCTAACATACCTTGTCCGTAAGGGGGGGAAATACTATTGTATAATGCCATGTCATTTATAAAGGATTATAATTACTGCAAGGAAATACAAGTACATTAAGTTTTCATAATACTGCTTAATATTAAATAATGTTTTACAGTCTTTTACCATGAAATCTCAAAATCACTTACTCTGCCATGTGTCTTTCCAGTGATACAGAGAGGATTACAAGTGTGTTCCTGATCTCAATGAATTTACAATTCAGTTGGGAAGAAAAATATGAAAAGTTAAAAGGCTGCAGAAGATCTAAATAATATTAAAAGCAAAGATGGAATATGTGCAAATATTACCATCATTGTCATTTAAATTGCATAGAATATTTTTATGAAAATGGAATTTGAATTGAATTTGGAGCATAGTACAGAGGAAGTGATTCTGGGTGGGTGGAAATAAATGAATAAAAAGTTGGAAAAGGGAAAGCTCATTGTGTATTGAGGAAATAGTAGGTTTCAAGGTCTGCTTTGAATGAAGAGTTCACAAGGGGGGAACAGTTCATCTCAGTTCAGAGAATATTAATTGAACTCACGTTACATGTCAAAATTGTGCTAGATACTGGAGGAGGGAATACAAATTTACATAAGTTCATTCATTTAATAACTATTATCCAAATAGTGTAAGAAGTTCTGATGAAATAATTCTTGCTCTAATGTATCTAATCAGGATAGATAGACCTAGTATATCAGGTAATGGAGTGCCTGGGTGGCACAAAAGGTTAAGAGCTGGACTACTAGCTGATCGGTTGGTGGTTCAAATCCACCCTGAGGTACTTCGGAACAGAGGTCTGGCAACCTACTTCTAAAAGGTCACAGCCTTGAAAACCCTATGGAGCAGTTTTACTCTGTACATATGGGGTCTCCATGAGTCGGAATCAACTCCATAGCAACTAACAACAAGTACCCCCCTTCTTCCCCTCTTCATATTCAAGGATTACTCATGTATAATCTCTATGCCTGGAATATAGCTTGGACCTATTGACTCCCTTCAAAAGAATACAGCAAAAGTGATGGGATAGCCCTTCTAAGATTAGATTACAAAAAGGCTATGATTTTTATCTTGCTTACTATGACTCCCTCTGAGGGAAACAGGTACCATGTTGTGGGTATCCTAATGGAGATACTGATGGGTCAAGAAATTGTTGAGGCTTTTAATTAGGCAAGTGACCTGATCAATTAAATAGATGATGGTGCTTGCAGCATAGGGAATAAAACATAAGAGGGCAATACCTGTGGCAGGAAAAATAATAACCTAATTAAGAAGCTTTTTTAATAGTCTACATTAACAAGAAGGAGGATCTGATCTATGGTAGCCCTGGTATAACTGGACAAGAAAAGATAAACATGATAAATATTTATAAATACACATCAGAATTTTACTGATGATTTCATGTGTAATGGCATGAAAAAGTAAGAATTGAGAAGCTGAATATAATTCATAGTTTTCTGCTTTGTTTGATGTGTAAATATCCATTCTCCCTTTCCTTAGTTATCATAGTAATTCAATTTGATTGAGGATGGCAATAGACTCAACTAAAACATATTTCTAAAATTTTCTTCCAGGTTGGTAGTAAGTGAGTAAGATATGGACAATTTAATGCGAGAAGTCTTATATTTTTTAGGATTCCTAGAAAAGGACCTTAGAAAGCGAAGAGATGCTGTTTGTCTTCTCCCTTCCACCTTCTTGTTGCCTAGAATGCTTATGTGATGGCTGATGGCTAGAGCTCCAGCAAACTATGTTGGGTCACAAAGCGTCCTTTAGGTTGAAAGCCATGAGTTAGTTGTTGAAGCAGAAGTATAGAAGCCTCAGTCACACATGACCATGAAGCCCACCATACTACTCCTAATAAACCTTTCTCCTGACTTTTTTCATGTGGTAGAATAAAAATTTGTTTTGTTTTCCCAGTCAGGCTTATTGAGGTATAATTTAAATACAGTAAAATAGATTAGAAGGTATATAGTTCCATGAGATTTGACAAATGTATGTGGTCATGTAGCTACCATGGCAATCACAACAAAAAGCCAAGGCTTAGGTAGATTCACTGGTACATCACACTAACGTCCAAAAAAGAAACACCTTCCTTCAGAAACTCTTCCAAAAAATGGAAGAAGAGAGAACACTTCCCAAAGCATTCTATGAGGCCAAAATTATCCTGACATCAAAATCAGACAAAAGTACCACAAGAAAACCACAGACTAATCCCTTGTAAACATTGATGCAAAAAGCCTTAGCAATATCATAGCAAACTAAATATAGGAACATATAAAAAGATTATACATGACTAAGGGGGATTTATCTCAGTGATGCACGGTTTATTTAAAGTCTGAAAATCAACCATACTAATAAAATAACCACCACATGTCTGTCAGTTTGTCATTCCGTGGTGGCTTGCATGCTGCTGTGATACTGGAAGATTGGCTGCCCATATTTCAAATACCAGCAGGGTCACCATTCGTGGACAGGTTTCAGCAGAGCTTCCAGACTAAGAGTGGGCAGGAAGAAGGAGCTGGCAGTCTGTTTCTGAAAAAAAAAAAAATTAGCCAGTGAAAACCTTATGAATAGCAGCAGAGCGTTGTCTAATATAGTGCCGGAACCTGAGACCCTCAGTTGGAAGACACTCAAAACACGACTGAGGAAGAGTTGCCTTCTCAAAGCAGTCGACCTTATTGACCTGGATGGAGTCCAGCCCTCGGGACCTTCATTTGCTGAGAGGGGACATCTCAAAATAAGAACAAATTGCTGCAACCATTCATTGATTGTTGGAGCGTGGAATGTGAGAAGTATTAATCTACGAAAATTGGAAGTCGTAAAAAAAAAAAATGAAATGGAAAACATAAAGATCAATATCCTAAGCATTACTGAACTGAAATGAACTGCTGGTATTGGCCCTTTTGAATCAGATGATCATATGGTCAATCATATGCCATGAATGACAAACTGAAGAGGAATGGTGTTGCATTCATCATCGAAAAGAACATTTCGAGATCTATTCTGAAGTACAACACTGTCAGTAACAGGATAATATCCATATGCCTACGAGGAAGACCAGTTAATACTACTATTATTCAAATTGACACACCAACATTAATGCCAACATGAGGAAATTGAAGGTTTTTACCAAATTCTACAACCTGAAATTGATCAAACATGCAATCAAGATGCATTGATAATTACTGGTGATTGGAATACAAAAGCTGGAAATGAAGAAGGACTGGTAGTTGGAAAATATGGCCTTGGTGATAGAAATGATGTCAGAGATCTCATCATAGAATTTTGCAAGACCACCAATTTATTCATTGCAAATATCTTTTTTCAATAATGGCAACTATACATGTGGACCTCGCCAGATGGAATACACAGGAATCAAATTGTGGAAAGAGATGATGGAAAAGCTTAATATCATCAGTCAGAACAAGGTCATGGGCCAATTGTGAGACAAACCATCAATTGCTCATATGCAAATTCAAGACGAAGCTGAAGAAAATTAGAACAAGTCTACTAGAGCCAAAGTATGACCTTGAATATACCCCACCTGAATTTAGAGACCATCTCAAGAACAGATTTGAAGCATTGAACACTAAGGACCGGACAATTTTTGGAATGACATCAAGGAAATCATACATGAAGAAAGGAAGAGGTCATTAAAAATACAGAAAGAAAAGACCAAAATGAATGTCAGAAGAGACTCTGAAACTTGCTCATGAATGAAGGATAGCTAAAGCAAAATGAAAAAATGATGAAGTAAAAGAGCTGAATGGAAAATTTGAAAGGGTGACTGGAGAAGACAAAATGAAGTATTATGATGAAATGTGCAAAGACTTGGAGTTAGAAAACCAAAAGGGAAGAAAATGCTCAGCATTTCTCAAGTTGAAAGAACTGAAGAAAAATTCAAGCCTTAAGTTGCAATACTGAAGGATTCTACGAGAAAAATAATACATAATGCAGGAAGCATCGAAAGAAGATGGAAGGAATACACAGAGTCACTGTACCAAAAAGAATTTGTCCATGTTCAAACGTTTCAGGAGGCAGTATATCATCAAAAGCCAATGGTACTGAAGGAAGAGGTCCCAACTACACTGAAGGCATTGACAAAAAACAAGGCTCCAGAAATTGATGGAATACCAATTGAGATGTTTCAACAAACGGATGCGGAGCTGGAGGTGCTCACTGGTCTATGCCAAGAAATTTGGAAGACAGCTAACTAACCAACCGACTGGAAGAGAAACATATTTGTACGGATTTCAAAGAAAGATGATCCAACAGAATGTAGAAATTACCAAACAATACCATTAATGTCACATGCAAGTCAAATTTTGCTGAAGATCATTCAAAAGCTGTTGCAGCAGTACATCGATAGGGAACTGCCAGAAATTCAAGGTGGATTCAGAAAAGGACATGGAAGAAGGGATATCATTGCTGATGTCAGATGGATTGTGGCTGAAAAAAAGATGTTTATCTATGTTTATTGACTGTGTAAAGGCATTTGACTGTGTAAATCATAATAAATTATGGATAATATTGCAAAGAATGGGAATTTCAGAACACTTAATTGTGCTTATGAGGAACCTGTGCATAGACCAAGAAGCAGCTGTTCAAACAGGAGAAGGGGATACTGCATGGTTTAAAGTCAGGAAAGGTGTGCATCAAGGTTGTATCCTTTCACTATACTTACTCAATCTGTATGCTGAGAAAATAATCCAAGATACTGGACTAAATGAAAAAGAACTGAGTGTCAAGATTGGAGGAAGACTCATTAACAACCTGTGATATGCAGATAACACAATCTTCCTTGCTAAAAGTGAAGAAGACTTGAGGCACTTACTGATGAAGATCAAAGGCCATAGCTTTCAGTATGGATTGCACCTCAACACAAAGAAAACAAAAATCCTCACAACTGTACGAATAAGCAACATCGTGATAAATGGAGAAAATATTGAAGTTTTAAAGGATTTCATTTTACTTGAACCCACAATCAATGCCCATAGAAGCAGCAGTCAAGAAATCAAACCACATATTGCCTTGGGCAAATCTGCTGCAAAAGACCTCTTTAAAGTACTAAAAAGCAAAGATGTCACTTTAAGGACTAAAGTGCGCCTTACCGGGGCCAGGGTGTAATCAATCGCCTCGTATGCATGGGAAAGCTGGACAATGAATAAGAAAAACTGAAGAAGAATTGATGCCTTTGAATTATGGTGTTGGCAAAGAATATTGAATATACCAAGGACTGCCAAAAGAACAAACAAATCTGCAACGGAAGAAGTACAGCCAGAATGGTCATTAGAAGGAAGAATGGTGAGGCTTTGTCTCAGACTTTGAACGTGTTATCATGAGGGACCAGTCCATAGAGAAGGACATGGTAAAGTAGTCTGTCTGTGAAAAAGAGGAAGACCCTCAATGAGATGGATTGACACTGTGGCTGCAACAATGTGCTCAAGCATAACAATTTGAGCATGGTGCAGGACCGGGCAGTGTTTCGTTCTGTTGTACAGAGTTGCTATGAGTTACAACTGACTCAACAGCACCTAGCAACAACACAGCAATAAAACAAAGGGGAAAAACCACATGGTCAATTCAATAACCTGTTGCAGTGGAGTCTATTGCCACTTATAGCCAACCTACAGGACAGAGGAGAACTGCCCCATAGTGTTTCCGAGGCTGTAAATGTTTCAGGAAGAATACTGCTATATCTTTCTTAGGTGGAGCAGTGGGCTGATTTGAACTGCTGACCTTTTGGTTAGCAGCTGAGCACTTTAACCACTGCACCATTAGGGCTCTTCCTAGTCATCTCAGTAGATGGAGAAAAAGCATTTGACAAAACCTGAAATCCTTTAATGATAAAAATGCTCAACAAACTAGGAATAGAAGGGAACATCCTGAACCTGATGAAAGGCATCTATGAAAAACCCACAACTAACATCATACTTAACGGTAAGTTATTGTCCCTGTTAAGATCAGGAAAAAGATAAGGATATTTGCTCTTATCTTTTCTATTCAGTGTTCTACTGGGGATTCTATCAAGGGAAATTAAATAAGAAACAGAAATAAAAGACATTCAAAATGAAATCAAAGAAATAAAATAGTGTAGTTGCAGATGATATCATCTTATATATAGAAAACTGAAAAGAACTCCCTAAATGCTATTAGAATTAATAAATAATTTTGGCAGCACTGCAGAATAAAAGATCAAGATACAAAAGCCAGTAATATTTATATTATATTTATATACACTATATTTATATACACTGTAAAAAATATTTATATACACTATAATAATCTGAGAATAAAATTAAGAAAAAAATCTCCATTTATAATAGCATCAAAAAAGAATAAACTATTTAAGAATAATTTTAACAAAAGAAAGATTTATGCACTGAAAATCATAATGGAATGACAATACCTTTAGGACAGTAATGTCCATGGGGTGGAACATACAGGCCTTGCTGCTGCGGTAAGTATACATGGTTTACTTATGGAATGGAATGACAATACCTTTAGGACAGTAATGTCCATGGGGTGGAACATACAGGCCTTGCTGCTGCGGTAAGTATACATGGTTTACTTTACATGCATATATGAGTAGTAAGTAGTTAGATGTGGGACTCCAAATCTCAAAAGGAGGGTAAAGGCAAGGCTGGAGATATAAATCTGTGTCATATTAACCTATAAGTGGTTGATAAGTATGAAAATGAATGAGGTTGTTCAAAGATAGAATGTTAGGGAATAAGAGTGGAACACAAGTGTTTATGAAGGAGACAGCTAGATGGCCCTAAGAGAAGATTCAAAAGGAAGAGACATTAAGGAAAAAAGAGAGTACCCAAGTCTAATTTTCTCATGTAAACCAAGGATTATAAGTTTAAAAAGGATATCTTTTGAACAAAATACAGTTAATTATGACATCAAAGATTGATATTTATCTTGAAGGGTACACCTTTAGTACATATGTATATTTAGCTATCTCCACACTGTCTTGTATTTTCATTTCATTTGGTGAATGTCTCAATTATTATATATTGCTGTATATTTTTTGTTTCTATCCCCATGGCCTTTTCAGGGATAAGCAAAAAAAAAAAAAAAAAAAACTCACTGCCGTTGAGGCGGTTCCAACTCATAGAGACCGTAGAGGACAGAGTAGAACTGCCCTGTAGGGTTTCCAAGGAGCAGCTGGTAGATTTGAACTGCCGACCTCTTGGTTAGCAGCTGAGCTCTTAACCACTGCACCACCAAGGCTCCAGAAGGGCTAGGAACCACATTTTATTTATTTTATATGCCCGGTTCTTGGCCAAAACAGGTAAGATAATGGTGTGTTTATAGACAAAAACGTAAGTCAAAGGATCACATAGAATGCAGAACTTGGTGGGAGATGATGTTGGAGAGGTGAGCAGTGGCAAATAAGGCAAAGGATCACACGGAATGCAGAATTTGGTGGGAGGTGATGTTGGAGAAGTAAGCAGTGGCAAATCATGCAAAAATTTACTTGCCATGAATTGGTGCAGGATTTTAAATGGGCATGATGTGGCCAGACTTAGATTTTTGGAAGATCGCCCTGGCAGGTTCATGGCAGAGGGTCTAAAGGCCACATGACTAGAGTCAGGGACACTACACTGTGGCAGTATAGTCACGGCAAGAGACTGAATGACCTTGACAGCTGGTCATTAAATAGATATGAGGTAAAATGTCAGGATGAGGTGTGACCAAGGGAAGTATCTGATGAACTTCTAATGAAGATTTCACATGCGTTTTAGTTGGATGCCACTTACGGGCAATGTTCTTGAGCAAGCTACTTATTTGCAAACCTGTTATTAGATAACCATTAGTTTTCCACTCATAATGTGTCCTGACATGAAGTAAATCCCTGAATGAGAAAATTGAACGTGAAGAGAAGTCAAGAATGACTCCTATGTATCTATCTTTTTGATAGCAATGCATGTGGGTAGCACCTGATGAAAAGAATAAATGAAGAGCATTAGCTTTGGAAAGAAATTTTGGTTAGTTTTAGCCTTATTGAATGGAAGTATCTGCAGGCTATGCAGATGCAGGTGATCATTAAGAAGTGGATATGAGTCTGAAGTTAAAGGAGTCATCTGAGCCTCTTCAACAGGAACATGTTTAAAAATAAAACTAGTTCAAAATGACTAATAATGATACTTTATGGAAGAAAAAAATGTAGGGAAAAAAAGAAATATAACAAAACACACATAAGGCTCATGGTGAGTTTAAACTGTGATTAAAGTACTTTAAGCCTTTACATAATCGTAAATGTGTAAAATCACAATATATAAGACCTGGATAGAAAACTCCAAAATACGTTTAGGGCATCTTTGTATGTGGCTATTGTTAGAGCTATGTCACTTCTGAGTTTCTCGTTTTCAGAATGTGAATAGCTTGGAGTGTATATTAACTTATGAATGAATAAAGGGTAAGAAACAGAGCTAGGGAGAAAAGAGAAATAATTAAGGAAATATTTGATAAATTTCTCACGACAATTTCACCCATTAAAAAAAAAAAACAAAACTCATTGCTGTCCAGTCAGTTCTGACTCATAGTGATCCTAGAGGACAGAGTAGAACTGCCCCATAGTGTTTCCCAGGAGCACCTGATGGATTCGAACTGCTGACCTTTTGGTTAGCAGCCGTAGCTCTTAACCACTATACAACCAGGGTTTCCAACTATTTCACATATAACCCAGTGCCCGTGCTGTCGAGTCAATTCTGACTCATAGCATGCTTTAATGAAATGTAACTTTTGGACAATGTTCTTGGGCAAACATCATGGAGCATTAGGTGACCACTAATTTTACACTCTTAAGTCTGATGACTGAATCATTGTTGAGTCTTGAACATTTTGATGAATAAGCTTTAAATAGCATTTTTTCAAAATGCCCAAATTGTATGCCAACGTGGTCTAACGTAGCAAAAAACAATTTGAAAAAAAACTGGAATTTTTCAAAGTAACAATTTGATTTTAAAATATTGGCACCCTGGTGGTACAATGGTTGTTAACCAAAAGGTCGGCAGTTTGACTCCACCAGTGGCACTTGGAAATCCTATGGGGCAGTTCTACTCTGTTCTATAGTGTCACTATGAGTTGGAACCAACTCAATGGCAAAGGGTTTGTTTTTTGTTTTTGTTTTTGGTAATAGGACTTGAAAGTCATTATGCTTAATATTCATATTATCTTGATGTCTCTAGTGCATAATCTAAGAAGAACATCAAGAAAGAGAAAAGAATGAAATAGTGGAGCTTTTCTAAGTGTCTTATAACATGTCTACGACCCTTATCTGCAAGTTTAAAATCCATCAAACCAGAGATGGTTTATGACTAATTTAGTGACAAAACCTGAAATTAATAGATACGAGGCTATTTATGCTCTTTAATCGCACTTAGTGTGGATATGTGCCTGCCCATATATATGTATGTATGTTTAGTGTGGATATGTGCCTACCCATATATATGTATGTATATACATATGCATATGTATATATATGTATTTTTATATACATACACATACCTATCCACACACATTCTTTGCTACAGAGAGCAAATGTTTTCGACAGCCAGGAAGCTAAAGGACATTCAGTGTCCAGTTTTTATTGAAGGTCTTGATTACATAATGCAGACTCCAGCCTCTCTCCCCTGAGGCTAGTAGTTATCTCAAAGTGTAAATGCTTTGAGGCCTCTGACCTAGCTACCAGGAGATAATCTTAATAGGTACCCCTGAGGTCAGTCAATACCAGGAGGTAATCTTGAGACACCTCCAGGTGGAAATCTCTGGCCTGGTCACCATGAGATAATCATCACAAGATAAGTACCTCTGGCAGGGCCAGCTAGCTCCCCTACCCGAGAGCCACCTCTCTGGCATAACCTGTCAGGTCTGGAGTCCTAGCACATATGTATCTGAAGTCCTAGCAATTATCTCTTAGGAACTGAGTACAAAGACCAAATTACTCTGGGTAAAACTAAATTCTAAAAACTCTCAGCCTGGATCATGTGCTAATCTTCTTGGTGGGAAGGTACCTGTTACCATGGAGTTGATTTCTCCTCCTAACGACCTATAGGACAGATCAGAACAGCTCCATAGGGTTTCCAAGGCTATGATCTTTACCGGAGAAGATTGCCACATTTTTCTCCCATGGAGCAGCTGGTGCATTCCAATCACAGACCTTTCCATTGGCAGCTGAGCAGTTAACCACTGTGCAACTAGGGTGGGAAGGTAGGTCTCCTTAATGGCCAACTCACAATTACATGGAGTACAAAAAGGGCATTTCCCTTAGAAGAATTGATGCTGGAAAAAGAAAAAAAAAATCAGATACCCACTACATATTGTATTCTTTAAAGACAATCCAATGTAGGACACACAGAAGGCAAAGAATAAATAGGTACCAGGTGAATAGCTCAATGAATGAATGCATTTGTGTTTCTATAAATGACGGTTTTATGATATCAAGCATACGCTAAGCTAAAAAGGAGGCATGTCTTAGGAGAAAATAAGCCACACCATAAACATTTTTTTTTAACAATCTCAACCTATTTTGAAATCATAATTTTGTTTAACATGAGTACCTTATAATAGGATATGGATATTAAACTCATTTTACCCAACTATGGCTTCTTAATCCGTTCTAACATTTGATTGAAGCTTTTTGAACTTGGATAAATTTGCCTGGAAGTATTAAAAGAAATGTGCACCCGATTTGTTGGGCTGGGTTATAGCTTAATTAAGACAGAAAAAAAAGGGAGATTTACTTAAAAAAGTATAAGCAAAATCTGACAGGCACAAGGTCGATCCATATTAAGACTACATTAAATTTACTGCACTCATATTTTTCACTTCATTTGGTCAATCATTTAAATATAATTTTACACAGTATAAATGGCATAAAACACGGAAAGCACTATATAGCTAGAATAGTTTTATTTGATCGTACACAGGTTCATTTGATGACTTTGCATTTCTGATTACATAAAGAATTTGTTTTATTAACACTAACATCCCTAGCAACAGACTTTTGACTCAAATTATTGAAAAGTGGCCTAATTTGCCAATAGAAGTTATGATTGTATTTATCAATCTTTTGAGTTATTAAGAAAGATATTATAATTTTACTGTATTTCCAATGCCTTAGGGCACTTCCAGCATGTGTCTAGACACAATGCATTTTGCTGCTGAAAAAGTACAGCACTCACTTAAGGGGCCAACAGTGGATCATTTAAATATGTTTGGAGATCTTGGCTACAATTAATGTTGGCAAAAAAGCAATAGATAGTATTATTTATAAGCCAATCCTTGAGCCCTAAACCTCCAAACCAAAGAACCAAATCCCATGTTGTGCACAGCAGCCTTAACAGTTATTCTTTTTCCCTCCATTGTTGTAAACGTATCTGTCACATAACTTTTACCAATTCAACTTTTAACAGGTGTACAGCTTATTAACAGCAATTACATTAATCAACTGTGCGACCCTACCCTTAATCAATGCAATTTTTCCATTACTTTAAATCTAAACTCAGGGCTCCATAAGCAATACCACTCCTTCCCTCCAAGTCTTCTTAAAACCAAACAATAGTTTAACAACTTGTAAAAATGTCTGTCTTGAGCATTGTGTTCTTTTAAGATTTATCTACATGCTATCAAACTGACAACAGCATCTCAAACAATTAATTTGGAAACTTAGGGGGCAGTGAGTTAATGTTAATGAGGGAGGAACAACGCAGAAAAGGAGGGAGAGAATGGCTGCACAACTCAAAGAACGTAATCAAGGTTACTAAATTGTTCACATAGAAATTGTCAATTGGTATATATTCTGCTGTATATATTTACAACAACAACAAAAATAATTTTTTTTTTTAAAAAAGCCAATCCTTTTCAGAGACACTGGACTTAGCAACAGATTTGTAGCAGTAGCTTCCTCCTACCCTGTGTCCCTGGCTACTTATGAGCCACTTAATCTGTTTTCACTAACCATTATTCATAGTGTCTTATTTCAAATGGACAACACATATTCCAATCAGATTGCCATCGATATATTCGAAATGTATATGGAGAGCTATACTGGATATGTGAGAAGCTCTGTGCATTTTACAATATTCACTTAAAGGTTGGAAATAAAGTTGGATTTTATAATACCAATTACATTGCTTACATAAATAATATATCCATGCTGCTAGCCTCTTTTTAATACTATCTACAAACATCAGCATGTGAAATTATACTCAGTGCTTTAGGCAATAACAGTGTTGAGAATGGGATCAGCATCTGGGTCTAGAACATAAGATTAGGAACACAGAGTATGGAGAGATTCCTTTTGAAATTGGGTGGTGGGTGATGAAAATTACTAATGCAAATGCAGAAGGCTTTAGACATCATGACTATTGTACTATTACGTTGCTCAGGCAAACTGGATTTTAACATAGTCCTCCATTTTTATTTCTTTCCATGTATGCATGATCAAACACATTATTGCTGTCAGTCCCGAGAACCAAGGTGACTACTTTCAAGGGTAAAAAGATGTGCAGAGGTCTACTGTTCAGTCACCGTAGATCCTCTAGAAGACAAAAGTAGGTTGGAAGTCATAATTGCCATCAATCTTATAAATAAGATCCCAAACTAAATTAGTCTAGAATAGATCGTCTTTTACAGTTTATTCTAGAGCTAACTCCTCTGTCTTTACGTTTCTATAGTGGTTGATATTACTATCCTGCTACAGACTTTGTAGTTCACTAACATTGTATTCTAAACTAATTTTATTTACTTGTATTAGAATTAGCTTAATATTTGGGAGAATTGATATTTTTTCCCATATTCTAAAATTTGGAGACATTAAGGAATTCTTCAAAACTTACTGCCCCTCGACCCCCCAGGATGAATCAGTACAATATGACTAGGGAAACCTGGCCTAGAAGTAAGTATTCTAATCTAATTCTGTTACTTTGCTAGAACAATTTGACGGTCATGAAAACATTTTTTTAATTGTGCTTTAAGTGTAAGTTTACAAATCAAGTCAGTCTCTTATCCAAAAATTTATACACACCTTGCTATGTTCTCCTAGCTGCTCTCCCCTGAATAAGATAGCACACTCCTCCCCTAAGCCCTGTATTTCCCGTGTCCATTCAACCAGCTCCTGTCCCCATCTGGCTTCTCATCTCACCTCCAGACAGGAGCTGCCCTCATAGCTTCATGTGTCTACTTGAACCACGAAGCTCACTCCTCACCAGTATCATTTTCTATCTTATAGTTCAGGCCAATCCCTGTCTGAAGAGTTGGCTTTGGGAATGGTTCCAGTCTTGGGCTAACAGAGGGTCTGGGGACCACGACTTCTGGGGTCCCTCTATTCTCATTCAGACCATTAAGCCTGGTGTTTTTACGAGAATTTGAAATCTGCACCCCACTGTTCTTCTGGTCCATCAGGGATTCACTGCTGTGTTCCCTTTCAGGGCACTCACCAGTGTTAGCCAGGCACCATCTAGCTCTTCTGGTCTCAGTTTGATGTAGTCTCTGGTTTATGTGGCCTTTTCTGTCTCTTGGGGTCATTTTTACCTTATGTCTTTGGTGTTCTTCATTCTCCTTTGCTCCAGGTGAGTTGAGACCAATTGCTGTATCTTACTTAGATGGCTGCTTGCTAGCGTTGAAGACCCCAGATACCACTCAACAAAGTGGGATGCAGAATGTTATGTAAACATTTCTTAATGCTGGATAAATTATCCTAACTTAAAGAAATGGTTCTAATATTGTCGGACAGCCAATATGAGCTCATTTTGTGTGTGTGTGTTTTAATTTTTATTGTGCTTTAAGTGAGAGCTTACAAATCAAGTCAGACTCTCATACAAAATTTATAAACATCTTGATATATACTCCTAATTGCTCTCCCCCTAATGAGACAGCACACTCTTTCCCTCCTCTATTTCTTTTCATGTCCATTCGGCCAGCTTCTGTCCCTCTCTACCCTCTCATCTCCCCTTCAGACAGGAGATGCCAACATAGTCTCATGTGTCTACTTGATCCAAGAAGCCCATTCTTCACCAGCATCATTGTCTATCCCATAGTCTAGTTCAATTCCTGTCTGAAGAGTTAGTTTAGGAATGGTTCCTGTCTTGGAATAACAGAAGGTCTGGGGACCATGACCTCCAGTGTCATTCTAGTCTCAGTCAGACCATTAAGTCTGGTCTTTGTATGAGAATTTGGGATCTGCATCCCACTGCTCTCCTGCTCCCTCAGGGGTTCTTTGTTGTGTTCCCTGCCAGGGTAGTCATAGGTTGTAGCTGGGCACCATCTAGTTCTTCTGGTCTCAGGCTGATGTAGTCTCTGGTTTATGTGGCCCTTTCTGTCTCTTGGGCTCATAATACCCTGTGCCTTTGGTGTTCTTCATTCTCCTTTGCTCCAGGTGGGTTGAGACCCATTGATGCATCTTAGATGGCCACTTGCAAGCATTTAAGACCCCAGACTCCACTCTCCAAAGTGGGATGCAGAATGTTTTCTTAATAGATTTTATTATGTCAATTGACTTAGATGTTCTCTGAAACCATGGTCCCCAAACCCCCACCCCTGCTATGCTAGCCTTCAAAGCATTCAGTTTATTCAGGAAACTTCTTTGCTTTTCGTTTAGTCCAGTTGTGCTGACCTCCCCTATACTGTGTGCTGTCTTTCCCTTCACCTAAAATAGTTCTTATCTACTATCTAATTAGTGAAAAACCCCTCTCCCTCCCTTCTTTCTTCCCCCTTCTCATAACCATCAAAGAATATTCTCTTCTCTGTTTAAACTATTTCTCGAGTTCTTATAATAGAGGTCTTATACAATATTTGTCCTTTTGCAGCTAATTTCAATAAGCTCATTTTTGAGGAGGCTAAGATAGATAATCTGTCCGAATGTGTTAATTCAGTGAAATAACAGATGTGTAGGATATTGAAATAAGTCAACACAAACAGAGCAGTGGGGTCAACTTTTGCAATAATACCACTGAATTCTTTGTATTTCTCTTCCTAACTAAAACAATAAGCATAGAGACAAATCAGGCTATATTTGTCTACGTATCTATCTATAGAAAGATTGATATTTACCTTTTAGATTAACAGAGATTTTCTTTGCCAGTTTGAGTACCCACCATTTAAAAAAAATTGTGTTGCATGGAGTATCTAGAAGGCACTTTATTTAGAAACAAGGAAACATATTTTCCTCATTTGGAGTTGTGAATGGAAATTGGATAAATGTTGATAATTTTCACAAGTGTTTTTAGGTGAAGATACAATAGAAGACAGCCAGCTTATCTTTAATGTAGTTTCAGGTTGTAAGTTTTGGAAGAGAAGTTAGCTGTACTGAGATCATGTTCTCTGAGGTGCGAATCTTGTTTTCAAGAGAGACCTTAATGTATTAATGTAGTTTTTCTGATTCTAACATAAAACTGTGAATAGTTCTGACTAGGGAAATCTGGCTAACTAGTTACTTATTGAGAGGTAAACTGTAAATATAGATACTTGAAAAATGTTTTCATTGGTACCAACAAGACAATAAAAAGACTTATAAATTGGTCAGATTAACTTTAATTAACATTTATTGATCAATCGTCATTATATGCCAATATGGTGAGACATATGGAAATATAACGGAATGCTGTATCTTTTACTCTCAGGATGTGTGGTCAGGTACAGAGAGAAATAAGCAAACATTTAAAATGTGGTGTGATAAATGCAAAAGGAAGACTTTTTAGTGCAAGTCCAGGTGTACTAAGGAGGAAGAAGTAACGCTGCAACCTCAGGGAGGAATTCACAGAATGTGGATATGAGAAAGTTTTAAAACAGAAGCAGAGTTCCCTGGAGAAAAAGTTGGGAGGGTACTGTAGGCATGAGAAACAACATGGGCAAATATTCAGAGGCATGAAAAAGCATGGTATGTGTTCAGGAAGTTATAAAAGGGTTCAGCATTGACCCAAAAAGGAATGGTATCCTTGGAAGGTGGCTGGTGGTGTCAACTTTAGGAATGCTAGTTAGGGAGGCAGAATATGAGAAGCAAGGGCTGAGGGTCGAGTTACGAAAGATCCTAAAGTCACTCGTAGGAGAAGAGGGTATTGGAGGGCTTTAAGTGCAGAGAAATATAAGTGGGTATCTATTTCAGAAATATCACACTGATATCAGAATGGGGAGTTTTGGTATATAAATGCAAATTCTTGTGACATTTTAAGGCAAAGAAGTTATCATATAATCAAAATCACAGAATGCTCAAAACATGAAACTGATTGAGCTAGATTTTAGTGAATGCTAGCTCTTTAGTTTCAGAAAGGAAAAACATTTTCTTCCATGCAACTTTTGCTTATTTGACACACTGCCTGCAGAAATTAGCAATACTGTGCTCTAACTGCATTTTTTTAAATCTCTCCCTCTGCTACTGGGACAGGAATTTTTTCTTTTTTTTAAAGAAGGATTATGTCTTATATTTGCACCCCTTTTTTTAACAAACTACCTGATTCACAGGATTTAATAGCTGTTGAATAAATCAATAGCAGTTAAATTCAATACCTCCTTGTGTTCTTTTGAAAAGCGTGCTCAGAAATTGGCCAAGTAGTGATTATTTACTCAGTGTTAACTCCCTCTGCTGCCTTGCCATCAATTGTATATCACCACCTAGCTTTACCAGCAGTAAAGAACAAAGGTTGTGAATTTTTCAATGTTTTTATGAAAATTAAGTAGGCTATACATAAATTCACTTACCACACTAGCCTTTTGATATGCTTTCTTTGGTAGAAGGCAAAAAAGTAGAGCTGTAGTTAACACGGGTGAATTTCTCATAATTCTGTCTATACCCTTAAGCATGTATCGATGGTGTGTATATTCTGGCAGAAAAAGAAATACCAGAACCAGTAATAAGTAAATCAGAACAAAACAGGTGTGAAAAGGTCTGTTCTCATCAAAGGGGAGAAGCTGTGCAGTCTGTTCCTTCCACAAACCTACATAAGGTATCCCTCTCTTAAAGTGGCCCAAGGCCCATGGCTTTGATCTGTCAGACTAATAATTCATCCAATGCCACATCACAAGAGGCATTTCCTTTGGAATATCAAATAGCAAAACAATTAGATTTTAGCTTTGAACATCTATATTTGATCAACAATAAAGAAGACAAATTCATTAATAATTTTAATAATTATTATTTCTTGTTCTTCCTATATACATTGGTGTTGGTGTTTCAGTCTTTCTAGCAAAAGCCCATGATTTTAAATAAAAGAATAATAAAAATAAACAAGAATCCAACACAACATATGTAGCATCCACTTTAACAGAAATTGACGTTGTGGAAACAAACAGGATCTCCTATTTATTCATATAGTCATTTTTTCATTTACTCTACATGTTTTTATTAGGTGCCCACTGTGAGTGTGGTATCGCTCTATACACTTAAGGTACATCGGCAAGCAGTATAAAGATCCTTACCATCAGGGGCTTAGGGAAAGAAAGGGAACAATAACACAATAATTAACTCAATAATTATAGTTTATTTGATGGCAATTTTGCAAGACCAATGACTTCTTCATTGCAAACACCTTTTTTTCAACAACATAAACAGCTCCTACACACATGGACCTCGCCAGATGGAGTACATTAGAATCAAATCCACTACATTTGTGGAAAAAAAAACAATGGAAAAGCTCAATGTTACAAGTCAGAACAACAGCAGGGACCGACTGTGGAACAGACTATCAGTTACTCATAAGCAAGTTCAAGTTGGAGCTGAAGAAAATCAGAACAAGTCCACAAGAGCCAAAGTGTGACCTTGAGTATAACCCACGTGAATTAGAGACCACCTCAAGAATAGATTTGACACGTTGAACACTAATGACCAAAGACTAGACGAGTTGTGGAACAACATCAAGGACATCATACATGAAGAAAGCAAGAGGTCATTAAAAAGACAGGAAAGAAAGAAAAGACCAAAACGGATGTCAGAAGTGACTCTGAAAGTTGCTCTTGAACACAGAGTAGCTAAACCAAAAGGAAAAAATGATGAAGTAAAAGAGCTGAACAGAAGATTTCAAAGAGAGCTTGAGAAGACAAAGTATTATAATGACATGTACAAAGAGCTGGAGATAGAAAACCAAAATGGGACAACAAACTTGGGATTTCTCAAGCTGAAAGAATTGAAGAAAAAATTCAAGCCTCAAGTTTCAACAGTGAAGGATTCTATGGGGAAAATATTAAATGACGCTGATTGCATCAAAAGAAGGTAGAAGGAATACACAGAGTCACTGTACCAAAAATAATTTGGCAACAATCAACCATTTCAGGAGGCAGCATAAGATCAAGAACCAAAGGTACTGAAGGAAGACGTCCAAGCTGTACTGAAGGCACTGGTGAAAAACAAGGCTTCTGGAATTGACAGAACACCAACTGAGATGTTTCAACAAAGGGACAAAGTGCTGGAGGTGCTCACTTGTCTATGCCAAGAAATTTGGAAGACAGCTACCTGGCCAACCGACTGGAAGAGCTTCATATTTTTATCCACTGCAAAGAAAGGTGATCCAACAGAATGTGGAAATTATTAAACAATATTATTAGTATCACAAGTAAAATTTTGCTAAAGATCATTCAAAAGTGGTTGCAGCAGCACAACAGGGAACTGCCAGAAATTCAAGCTGATTTCAGAAGAGGATATGGAACAAGGGATGTCATTGCTGATGTCAGATGGATCCTGGCTGAAAGCAGAGAATACCAGAAAGATGTTTACCTTGTTTCACTGACTATGCTAAGGCATTCGACTGTGTGGATCATAACAAATTATGGATAACATTGTGAGTGGGAATTCCAGAATACTTAGTTGTGCTCATGAGGAACCTGTACATAGATCAAGATGCAGTCATTCAAACAGAAAAAGGGGATGCTGCATGGTTTAAAGTCAAGAAAGATGTGAGGCAGAGTTCTATGCTTTCAGAATACCTATTCAATCTGTATGCTGAGCAAATAATTTGGAAAGCTGGACTATATGAAGAAGAACGAGGCATCAGAATTGGAAGAAGATTCATTAACGACCTATGATATGCAGATAACACAACCTTGCTTGCTTAAAGTGAAGAGGACTTGAAGCACTTACTGAAGACTAAAGCCTTCAGTATGGATTACACCTCAGCATAAAGAAAACAGAAATCTTCACAACTGGACCAACAAGCAACATCATGATAAACCAAGAAAAGACTGAATTTGTTGAGGATTTCATTTACTAGGATCCACAATCAACGCCCAAGGGAGCAGCAGTCAAGAAATCAATTGACGCTTTGCATTGGACAAATCTGCTGCAAAAGGTCTCTAAAGTGTGAAAAAAGCAAAGATGTCACTTTAAGAACTAAAGCGCACCTGACCCAGGCTGTAGTTTTTTCGTTCACCTCGTATGTATGCAAAAGCTGTACAATGAATAAGGAAGTCTGAAGAAGAATTGACGCCTTTGAATTATGGTGTTGACAAAGAATATTGAATATACCACAGACTGCCAGAAGAACAACCAAATCTGTCTCGGAAAACATACAGCCAGGATGCTCACTAGATGCAAGGATGGTGATACTTTACCTCACAGACTTTGGAAATAATATCAGGAGGAATCAGTCCCTGGAGAAGAAAATCAGGCTTGGTAAAGTAGAGGGTCAGTGAAAAAGAGAAAGATCCTCAATTAGATGCATTGACACTGTGGCTGCAACAATGGACTCAACCATAACAATGATTGTGAGGCTGGAGCAGGACCAGCCAGTGTCTTATTCTGTTGTACATAGGGTTGCTATGAGTTGGAACCTTCTCGAGGGTACTTAATAACAATAGATGGCAATAGGTGCTGTGAAGAAAAAAATAAGTAGAGCAAGGTAAATAGAATCCAAGAGTGCCAGGACTGAGGAATGCAATGCAATTTGAGGAAGAAGGAGGAAATCTGACTTGCATGTATCTAGAGGGAAAATGTTCTGGGCAAGGAAAGCAGACTCTGCAAAAGCCCTACTTAGGGTAGAGTTTGCCTGGGGTGTTCAAGAATAGGAAGGAGACTAACATGGCAGGAACTGAATGAGCCAAAGGGAAAAAGAAAGAGAGAATTGCACATAAGCTTATGTAGTGTACTAAGGGGTAGAGGGTGAATTATGGAAGACCTTGTGAACTATTTTGAGGAATTTGACTTTACTCTGAATAAAATGCGCAGTCACTACAGCTTTTTGCGAATGTGAATGACATGTTGTTGTTAGAAATCAGGTGGTGTAGGGGGAAAGAGTAGAATCAAGTCAATCAGTTAGGAGGCTATTATAGGAGTAATATAGGTGAGAAATAGATCGTGGTTCACACCATGTTGGTAGAAGGCGAGGAGAAGAGTTTTTGATGAACGTTTCTCATGGTTTATCAACATTTTAATTTTTTTATCCAATAAAAGGTAATATTTTTTTTTATATGAATGTGCTTCTTAGAAGAACTCAGCTAGAGTTTACTGTCTTAGATTGGTTATGTAACGCTAAAACACTGATTCAAAACATTTCATTTACTGTTCTTTTCAAGTATATATCCATTGTCTCCTACAGTGAATTGCTGGAAGACGCGGAGAATATCTTATATATCACTCTGCTTTAACTGTAGAAGGTACCCAGTAAATATTTTTGGGTTAGGGTTTCTTTACTTGAAGAGCTAAGAAAGCTTTCTGAAAATTTTGAATTTTGCTTAGCTATCATATTTACTGATGCTGCTGTGGTAAAAAAAAAAAATCTGATATTTAAGGATCTGATTTGAAGATAATAGTCATGATTAGTTTCAGAAAACAGTGTGATTACAGAGGTTAATGCCCTTAAACCTTTATAATGCATTTAACATAATGTTATCACGCTGAGAGAATTTAATATTCTCTGCACTCAATGCAAATGAGCAATCAGGAAAGAGACACTACCAGTGAAATAGAAGAGGATTCAAAAAGCGAAAGAAAATAAAAAAAAAGGTTAGTTTAAGTCTAAGACAGAGATATGGATTTAAGCCAGTGGAATTCTTGGGATATACTTCTTTTCATAAAGACATGAAAATTGGTGGAATAAATATAATTACCTTTGGTTTTTACAAGTTTTAAGTTGGCTAACCTTTAGTACAAAATGGACAGAAATATCCAATAACCTCAAAAATGTCCAATAACCTCAACAGTAGAAAAAAATCAAACAGTTTAGCTCCCAAATCTGACAACAAATGAAAAATATGTACCCTGTTTTAACCTTCTATAGAGGACAATATACATTTTAACTCTGATCTGTGAAATTATTGGTTTTTCCTAAAGCAAAATATATTGTACTCAAATTATGACTTGAATTTATAATCTACAAATCCATTTAATTTCTTATATTGCCTTAACAATACTAATTAATTCCATTTAAATTCTATATGTTAGTGACAGTGTTATAACCCCCCCAAAACAAAACAAAAACCACTGCCGTCCAGTAGATTCTGACTCATAAAGGTGCTATAGGACAGAGTAGAACCGTCCCATAGGATTTCTAAGGCTGTAAATCTTTACGGAAGCAGACTGCCACATCTTTCTCCCACTGCAACACCTGGAGGGTTTGAACCATCAACCTTTTGGTCAGCAGCCAAGCACTTTAACCACTGCACCAACAGGGTTCCTTGAAAGTGGTCTAACTATCCATGAAATGGGGGAGGTGGGGAATTATGCAGAAAGTACTTTAACATAACATATCCAATTAATAGAGAAGCGCAAGATCTTGTTTCCACTATTGGAATAGCCACACTTAAGTCTGCACGTACCTTTAGATTAATATTTAAATTTCAATATGATAGGGACCAGAGTTTTTTTCTAGTTAATAAAATAATAACGATGGTATTGGTAACTATAAATGATAGGCTGGAGATATTTAGGGAACAGGACAAAATGACTAGTAATCAGTTTTTTGTAGAATCTCATGCAATTCACCAGCAGTTCAGTTTTAAAATACTTCTGAAGCATCTGCTCTTTCAAAATCTGAGTTCAGTGGATAATTATATGCATTTTTTCTCCTAAAAACCACCTTTAGTATACTCGACAGAATGGATACTAATATTTTCAAACCACAAACTATTTCAGCAGCAATATTGTGGCTTTTTCCCCGTCAATAGTTTAAAGAAAAAAAAAATCTGAGAAGCATGTTTTAAAGAGAAAAATATTTTAGTCTTTGACCCAGAGATTTTCCAAAACTCTTAACTCTCTAAGAAATAAAGTATATAAAGATTTCCAAATAAAATCCCAAACACCCAGTGATCCCATTTTACATCTGTATTGGGTAGCAGGCTGAGTCATTAAACTTATCTGATTTTGTACTCTTTATCTATTGTAAATGCTTTTACCTGGGAATAGGTCAATTTAGTTGTAGAGCAACTTTGTCAGGTAACCTTCCCTTATAATTTCCCATCTTTACTAAGAATTAAAAGGATTTACCAGAGAAATCCTCAGAAACCCCAAAACTTGGGTTTTAAAACTTCTCTAACTGAATAGAACATCTTTCATGCCTGCAGATATTTTTACATCTAGGACAGCCTACAGTTCTGCTTGCCAACATGAAGCTTAGCTCACAAATTTTTCAGCAGCTGCTATGACAATGAGCCAGCTTTTATGTAAATTAGATGTCCTCCTGATAAATTTTTAACTACAAAATTAATTTTTAAAAATTACGATTAATTTTTTCTGAAAAAAAATGGTAAAATACTTCAAGTGTATTTATTTAATTGAAAAAACCCAGTGCCATCGAGTTAAGTCTTTGCTTTAAGATATATATATATATGTGTGTGTGTATATATATATATATATATATTCCGTAAGCCAGAAGAAAGTTTTCTGAAACAACTGTAGTTTTAAAGATGTGATAAAGTTAATTTTTTCATTGAGGGGTACATTTTACCTTCCTTTTTAGCTAATAGTCTTATAAAATATCTTTACTTAGTCAAATATAATGAGGTTGGCATATTTTTGCACTATCACCTTAAATTCACATCAATCATCTCTTCAGAAAGAAAAAAAAAAACCCAAAAAACCAAACCCATTGCTGACCAGTCGATTCCAACTCATAGTAACTCTATAGGACAGGATAGAATGCCCCACAGAGTTTCCAAGAAGCACGTGGTGGATTCGAACTGCCGACCTTTTGTCTAGCAGCCATAGCACCTAACCACTACACCACCAAGGTTTTCCTCAGAAAGACAAAGCAGCATAAAATAAAAACCTGTACTTTTGAAAAACTGAAGCTTATTATTCAATTTTTTTAGTCTTTTTTTGGCCAACCTTTATTAAACCAAAAATTGTTGTTGTTGTTGTTAGGTGCCGTCGAGTCAGTTCTGACTGATAGCGAACCTATACACATAAGAACAAAACACTCAAAAGAACGAAACACTGCCTGGTCCTGTGCCATCCTTACGATCGTTGTTATGCTTGAGCGCATTGTTGCAGCGACTGCGGCAGTCCACCTCATTGAGGGTCTTCCTCTTTTCTGCTGACCCTGTGCTTTAATAAGCGCGATGTCCTTCTCCATGAACTGATCCCTCCTGACAATATGTCCGAAGTATGTAAGATGCAGTTTCGCCACCCTTGCTTCTAAGGAGCATTCTGGTTGTATTTCTTCCAAGACAGATTTGTTCGTTCTTTTGGAAGTCCATGTTATATTCAATATTCTTTGCCAACACCACAATTCAAAAGTGTAATTATTCTTTGGTCTTCCTTATTCATTGTCCAGCTTTCACATGCATATGATGAGACTGAAAATACCATGGCTTGGGTCAGGTGCACCTTAGTCTTTGGTGGCATCTTTGCTTCTCAACACTTTAAAGAGGTCCTTTGCAGCAGATTTGCCCAATGCAATGTGTCTTTTGAGTTCTTGCCTGCTGCTTCCATGGGTGTTGATTGTGGATCCAAGTAAAATGAAATCCTTGACAACTTAAATCTTTTCTCCATTTATCATGATGTTGCTCATTGGTCCAGTTGTGAGGATTTTTGTTTTCTTTATGTTGAGGTGTAATCCATACTGAAGGCTGTGGTCTTTGATCTTCATCATTAAGTGCTCCAAGTCCTCTTCACTTTCAGAAAGCAAGTCTGTGTCATCTGCATAACACAGGGTGTTAATGAGTCTTCCTCCAATCCTGATGCTGCCTTCTTCTTCATATAGTCCAGCTTCTCGGGTTATTTGCTCAGCATACAGATTGAATAGGTATGGTGAAAGGATACAACCCTGATGCACACCTTTCCTGACTTTAAACCACTCAGTATCCCCTTGTTCTGTCTGAATAACTGCCTCTTGATCAATGTACAGATTGCTCATGAGCACAATTAAGTGTTCTGGAATTTCCATTCTTTGCAATGTCATCCATAATTTGTTATGATCCACACAGTTGAATGCCTTAGCATAGTCAATAAAACACAAGTAAACATCCTTCTGGTATTCTCTGCTTTCAGCCAGGATCCAGCTGACATCACCAATGATATCTCTGGTTCCACGTCTTCTTTTGAATCTGGCCTGAATTTCTGGCAGTTCCCTGTTGATATACTGCTGCAGCTGCTTTGGAATGATTTTCAGCAAATTTTGCTTGCCTATGATATTAATGATATTGTTTGAAATTTCTGCATTCGGTTGGATCACCTCTTGGGAACACACATCAATATGGATCTCTTCCAGTCAGTTGGCCTGGAAGCTGTCTTCCAAATTTCTTGGCATAGATGAGTGAGCATTTCCAGCGCTGCATCTGTCTGCTGAAACATCTCAACTGATATTCCTTCAATTCCTGGTGCCTTGTTTTTCCCCAGTTCCTTCAGAGCAGCTTAGACTTCTTCTTCAGTACCATCAGTTCCTGATCATATGCTACCTCTTAAAATGGTTGAACGTCGACTAATTCTTTTTGGTATAATGACTCTGTGTATCCCTTCCATTTTCTTTGGATGCTTCCTGCATTGTTTAGTATTTTCCCCCTAGAATCCTTCACTATTGCTACTCAAGGCTTGAATTTTTTCTTCAGTTCTTTCAGCTTGAGAAAATTAAGCAATTATTAAATATGTCTAGCTATTTACAGAGTGCAAGTACCTTTGTTATTAATCCATCCTTTTGAGAGTAAAGTGTAATGCTTATTACTGATAGGCTTTTTTGTCCTAAAACTATTTGTGTACACAGTCCTACTTTCCTGGAGCCCTGGTGGTACAGTGGTTAAGAGCTCAGGCAGCTAATCAAAAGATAGGCAGTTGGAATCCACCAGCCACTCCTTGGAAAGTGTATGAGGCAGTTCTACTCTGTCCTATAGGATTGTTATGAGTTGGAATTGACTCAGTGGCCATGGGTTTAGACCTGCTTTCCTAGCTTTGTGTTCTGGATTACAGTAGTGTTCTTAAGGATGAATAGAAAAATGTACAAAACCTGAATCCCAAAACAGGAAATAAATTTTATTATAATTATTTTTAATCTGCACAATATACATTTTTTCTCTAAAACACAATTATCCATTCTTTTGAATTCAGTTATTTCCACAATCATAAGGGATAATTTTTCAATTTTAAAATATAAAGATCAATCAGGTTTTCAGTAAACGATGATTCAATATCATAGACTCTTCAGATGTGCACTGAGTTTCAATATTGTGAAATACCAGTATTCTAAAGTATGTAGGAGCAATTCATTCTCATCAATTTAAACATTTAATGAATCTTTAATGTCCGAAGATGAGGTTTTTAAAAAAAGCATAGTTCTGACTGTTTTTAATAGGTAACATCTTTAAAAACCTGCACTTCCACTTTGTAGATTTGCATACAGCAATAACATATAACCAAAAAACCAAACCCATTGCCATCGCGTTGATTCTGAGTCACAGTGACCCTATAGAACAGAGTAGAACTGCCCCAAAGTGTTCCCAAGGAGCAGCTGGTAGACTCGAACTGCTGACCTTTTGGTTAGCAGCTGTTGCAATTAACCACTATGCCACCAGGGCTCTGCAATAATATATAGCTTGCTGCAAAGCATAGTGTTAGACTTGAAAACCCAAACAGTTATTTTATTATTGGCAGTATAACTTGTCTTTAATTTTGTTCCCAGATTCAAGGTCCACTTCCCGTACATTCATTTCTCAGCCTTCTGAAATCTAGCACCTAGAACAGCGCTTCACATAAGATAGAATCTCGGTGCCTTTTTATTGCATGAGTGAACGAGAATGAGAACGATTTCTTTCCTTGACACTGTAGTAACAATACATTCTTTAAGATAAATTTTGGCTAACCCCTTTTTGACTATAAGCCTGTTGCCTATTTACTCCTTTAATTACTATGAGATGTACTTTTGTTATTGTTATTATTTTATATTTTTTTCTCTTGATACTACTGAAACCCAACAGATCGCAGTGATGGTTAAGGTTGTGTGTCAACTTGGCTGAGCTATGATTCTCAGCGGTTTGACAGTTATGTAATGATGCAGTTTGGCAGTTATACGACATACTTTGGTGGTTTTGTAATGATGTAATTTGGCAGTTATGTAATGGTGTAGTCATCTTTCATGATGTGATCAGCCAATCAGTTGTAAGGGGAGTTTCCTCATGGGTGTGCCCTGCATCCAGTATATATACGGACGTTCTGGTAAAGCTTGCTTGCTTAGTCTGGATCCTGCATCTGACCTCTCGTTCTTGAGACTTGAGCCAGCGCCTACCATATTGCTTGCCAATCTTGGGATTCATCAGCCTCTGCTGCCTGAGCCAGCAGCCTACCTTCTGACCTGCTGACCTTGGGTTTGTCAGCCCCTGCAGCTATGTGAGTCAAGAGAAGCCTCTAGCCTGACACCTGACGTACAGACTTGGGACTTGACAGCCTCTACAACTGTGTGAGCCATGTTTATATATGTACATTTCACTGGTCTTGCCTTTCAAGAGAACCCAGCCCAAGATAATCTCCTAATAGAGGCAAACGATCACCAGGATAGAATTATTTGTGTTTGTCTTCTTTTATCTTTATTCTTTTCTTTCTGTGTTCAGTCCTCACAGAATCCTTTGCTCCTTCATTTTTTAGGTTCTTTCCTCCTTTCACAATTCATTTATTATGATATCACCATATGCACACTGCTTATGTATGTATGTTCTCTCACTCTTTTTGTAAGTCGTTGCCTGGTTAAACATCCAGGTGTGGCACTTGATTAGTGTCATATCTCTAACTGCTCTCATGGGCTTTCTAACTGATGGCCCAGTTTTGATTTCAAATATATTACATGCTAGAAGGTAGCATAATGTAGATGGAAAAGTACTTAGTTTTTGTTTCTTTTCCCCTCCAGTTCTGCTTTTAACTAGTCATGTGGCAATAGCAAATTACCTGATCTCCCTGGCTTTCAGAGTTCTCTTCTAATAAAATGTTGAATTTTTTGGGTATGATTCCTTAAGGCTCCTTCTAACTTACATTTCAGAGGGTTTGCAATTTAGTCTAAATATCTTTCTTCAAAAATAATTCACCATTAGATAGTTTCATTTTTGTTATTGGTATCCCCATTATTTTACTTTCTAAGCTGAATATCTGAAATTTCCACAAGTCTTTCTTCACCTTGGTCGTTCATTCATTCTTTCTTTTTTCATTTCTGTCTGTCTGTCTGTCTCTATCCTTCCTCCATCCCTCCTTTGTTTCTTTGTCTTTCTTGTCCATCATGCCAGTGAAAATTAAGTTGCATTTTAAAGAATGAGCAGCACTTAACCAGTTGGAAAAGGAAAGAAAATACAACAGCTTATACAAAGTCAGGAGAAACCAGGGCACGTGGTAAATCTTTTTTCCCCATCCTATCATTTTGTATTTGACATTATATGTGCTTTCTTTGGCTTTATATAACTCTTTTTGTTTGTTTTTATGTATTTGGACTGTGACCTGTCTGTCAGTTTGTCATACCGTGGTGGCTTGTGTGTTACTGTGATGCTGGAAGCTATGCCACCAATATTTCAAATACCAGCAGGGTCACACATGATGCAGGGGTTTCAGCAGAGCTTCCAAACTAAGGCAGACTAGGAGGAAAGGCCTTCCTCCAAAAATTAGCCAATGAAAACCTTATGAATCACAACAGAAGACTGTCCCACTCGCTTGCTTAGTATACATCATCAGAAGGGATCAACTGCTGTAGGAGGACATCATGTAAAGTTCAGGGCCAGCAAGGGTGAGGGAAACCCTCTGTTAGCTGGAATGGTACAACAGCTGCAATTATGGAATCAAAAATGCTGGTGATTATGAGGATGACACAGGACAGAGCAATGCTTCACTCTGTTGTGTGTAAGGTTTCCAGGAGTCAGAGTTGAATTGATAGCAGCTATCTACCTTTTTTTTTTTTATCTACCTATATAACTGAACTTTAGTATTTTTCTTTATGAGTTCTTTAGGTTTTTCCTATGAGGTGTGGATAATTGTGCTCATGAAGAACAGGTACATATAACTAGAGGTAGTTGTTTGAACAGAGTAAGGGGATACTGAGTGGTTTAAAGTTAGGAAAGGTGTGCATCAGGGTTGTATACTTTCACCATACTTATTCAATGTGTATGCTAAGCAAATAATCTGAGAAGCTGAACTATATGAAGAACTCAGTATGAGAACTGGAGGAAGATCCATTAACAACCTGCAATAAGCAGATAACACAACCTTGCTTGCTGAAAGTGAAGAGGACTTGAAGCACTTATTGATGATGATCAAAGACCACAGCCTTCAGTGTGGATTGCATCTCAACATAAAGAAAACAGAAATCCTCACAAGTTGACCAATAAACAACATCATGATAAACAGAGAAAAGATTGGCGTTGTCATGGATTTCATTTTATTGGATCCACAATCAATGCCCTTGAAGCAGCACTCAAGAAATTAAACGACGTATTGCATTGGGCAAGTCTGCTCCAAGTGTTTTGAACAGTCTTTAAAGTGTTAAAAAGCAAGTCTTTAAAGTGTTAAAAGTCAAAGATGTCACTTTGAGGACTAAGGTGTGCCTGACTCAAGCCATGATATTTTCATGCAAAAGCTAGACAATGAATAAGGAAGACCAAAGAAGAATTGACACCTTTTAATTATGGTGTTGGTGAAGAATATTGAATATACCATGGACTGCCAGAAGAATGCATAAATCTGTCTTGGAAGAAGTACAACCAGAATGCTCCTTAGAAGCAAGGATGGTGAGGCTCTATCTCATGTACTTTGGACATGTTATCAGGAGGGACCAGTCCCTGGAGAAGAATATCATGCATGGCAGAGAGTAAGCAAAAAAGAGGAAAACCCTAAACTAGATCGATGGACACAGTAGCAGCAACAATGGGCTCAAGGAGGATGGTGTAGGACCAGGCAATGTTTCGTTTTGTTGTACATAGGGTTGGTATGAGTCAGAACTGACTTGAGGGCACCTAACAACACTGCCGTTAGGTGTGGAATTTCAGCAGTGAACAGGCAGGGTGAAGCAAGTTCACAGGATGTATATGTCAGACATTTTTCTAAATGCTTTTCATATTTATTTATTTATTTTTTGATATTTGAAGGTTGACCAGATACTTGATGATATGAGTGATTTATTGCTAATTATTTAAAATTTGATAGTGGTATTGCAATCATGGTTTTTCCAATACTGTGTGATGAGTGTAAAAGTAAATTTTGTTTTTAATTTTTTTTTACTTTGTTTTCATTTTCTTTAAGCAATAAATCCCCGATGTCCTCCTCAAACCTTGATAACTACTAATATGCTTTTGCTCTATTCATTTGTCTATTCTGGATATTTGTAAAAGTGGGAGCACATAATATTTGTCTTTTTGTGTTTGGCTTATTTCACTAAGCAAAGTGCTTTTAAGTTTCATCTATGTCAAAGCAAGTATCAGAATGTCATTTCTCTTCATGGATGAGTAACATTTCATTGTATGTATACACCACATTTTGTTTAGCCGTTCTTCTGTGGAAGAACTCTTGAATTGTTTCCACCTTTTGGCTATTATGAATAATTCTGCTATGAACATTGGTATCAAGTGTCTGACTCATTGTTTTCAATTGTTTTGGACGCATAACTAGGAGTGAAATGGGACGTTTAACTTATTGAAAAACTGTTTTCCATAAGGGTTGTACCATTTTAAATTCCCACCAGTAATGGACAATTTTTTCAATTTCTCTACTTCTTCACCAACACTTGGAATTTTACGTAATTTTTTAAATCCTTATAACTATCGTATAAGATAGGTTCCATCATCTGCAATTTACAAAGGAGGCTCAATAAATGTCAAGTGAGCTTCTAAATTTACCACAATTTACTTGAAAAAATCAGAGTACCTCCTGGGTATGTGTGGTTAGGCACTGTATTGTCTGCCTCCCAAAACAGTGTGAGGTCAAGGTCAGGAAGACTTGCTCATCTGAAGGAGACACCAGTAATCCAAACCAAAATGTCTAGCTGTATTTGGTAGGGTCCATACAGCAGAAATTGTAGCTTAGAGCCTAGAACTACGTCTGGTAATAGAATTCTTGTTGAAAGGATGGTAGAGCCAGTGAGAATCATCAGAAAGGGTCAATCTGAGAAACATGTCATGAAACAACCAATAGAAATATGCTGACATACTATGTATAGAAAAAGGTAAAAAATTGTTGACTCCAAAAACAAAAAATGTTTTTTCTTGACATTTGATGGATACCTCTAAAGATCTTACCTTAACCAGATGGATATAAACACCAAAAGTCTCATCTAGCATACAGCAGGTATGGAGCAGGGAACTCCTGGCAGAGGCAATATTTTAGCCAAGTGGGTGCTTGAGCAGTGGATCTAAGGAGATATTTTCAGGTTGGTGAAGAATCCAGTCCAGACACCGTGGGCATAGAAGTGTGCCAAGCTTTAGGAAGATAAGGTCCGTCATAGCTGGCTGGTATTTAGGCCGGATTCTAGCATGCATTTAGGAATACTGATGCAGAATGCTAATTTCGAAGCCCCCCAAATTCCCACAATAAATGTTAAGAAAAGAAGAGGCTAATACCAAACAAGTATATTGGTATATAGGTCTGCAGCAAGACTAAAGTTAGGTCATACCTACTAACAGAAATGAAATGATTAATAAATTGCCTCCTTTCATTATAGATGACTCAGGGAGTGGGTGAGGCTATGACTACAAACAGAAGGTCTTTAAAACATGCCACTAGCAAAGACTGTAATTGTCAAGGACAGAGAAATTGAGGCACCTGGGGGATAGCTAGGTAGGGAAATACACAGGTGTGAAACTCAAGAGATAGAAGTCTAGGCTAGAGAAAATATTTTAGGTTCCTTAAATTATTGTTCACAAATATTCAGTCCTTTTCCCCAACCTCAATGGGAGAAACATACTTGCTTGCCCCGTTATGTGGGGCTTGGCCAAGTGACTTGCTTTGACCAGTAGAGTTTTGCAATAATGACAATTCTAATCGTGGTCTTAAGATACATCAAGTTTCTGTTTGCCCTCTTTGCACCCTACCTTTTGTCATAAGAACATGTTTTGTCAGCCACAGTCTAATGTGAGAGACATGTGAATTGGCCCTGAATGCACTTTAGAGCCAAAAAAGCCATGTCAATCTAGATAGGGTGACCCCTCCCTCAGCCACCCCTTAGATATATGAGGACACTAATTGTCATTTTAAGTAACTGGGTTGTGAGGGTGATTTGTTATCTAGCATTATTGTGGCAATAGTTGACTTATTAAACGCTCTTTGCTTTAGCAGTATCTTTCAATCAAATTTCCCTGAAAACAACCAGCCCCTACTATCTATCCCTGTCATGCTATTATTTCTCATTGTGACTTTAATCATATGTTTCATACATCAAAAATTGACAGAGCTGTGTACATAGGTGGATGAACCCATTGTCATTGAGTTGATTCTGACTCATGACAACACCAAGTGTTACTGGCTCCATAGGGCTTTCTTGGCTATAATCTTTATGGAAGCAGTTTGCCAGACTTTTCTTCTCTGGAGCCACTGGGTAAGTTCTAACCACCACCTTTAGGTCAGCGGCTGATGACAAACTGCCTGCATCACCTTAGTGCATTAAAAAAACAACAAATAAAACCTAAACCGTTGCAGTTGAGTCAATCCCGACTTATAGAGACACTATATGACAGAGTAGAAACGGCCCCACAGGGTTTCCAAGGAGTGGCTGGTGGATTTGAACTGCTGACTTTTTTAGTTAGCAGCTGAAGCTCTTAATTGCTGGGCCATCAGGGCTGCAGATAGGTGGATTACTCTCCCCACCCTGCCCCTGTTGCCAGCAAGTGGATTCTGACCCATAGCGACCTTATAGGACAGAGTATAACTGCTCCATAGTGTTTGCAAGGAGCACCTGGTGGATTCAAACTGTCGACCTTTTGGTTGGCAGCTGTAGCTCTTAGCCACTACTACTACCGGGGTTTCTGGGTTTCTGTATAAGGATAATTAAATGATGGGCCCCAGCACAGTTAAATAAAGAGAAAATCTAAATGATGGGAAAAAAAAAAAGAACAGAATTTAAGAATCAGCTTGGCTGGGCAGGAAATATAATGCTCAAGTATTACTCATAAGAAAAACACGTACAAATAACCAAGAGATTACACCCTTATTCTAATTAGACTCAGAATAAGGGTGTGTGGAATTAATGGAACAGAAAAATTGCTGGGAGAGTTTTTATAAGACCATACATTCTCTTCTGACTCACAGTGAATTCTCATTTTTATACATATCCCTAAATCCTTTAAAAGCAGAGCGTTAAAGTAATGTAAGTTATTAAAAAATGATTGTACACTGCTTTTTCTTGAAAGATGTGGTATTGTATCTCCTACTTCTGAGTAAATTCTGCAAATTAATTTGGTTAAATCCAAAAAGTACCAATACTTATGCATTATTAAATTAAAAGGCCCTGAAATCTATTTTAAAATCCTGAATATTGTTATTTTCAAGGGAAATATAATCTTGATAACACTTCCTACAACAAATAAAACTATTCTAAGAAATTGACAGATTTTTCTAAGTGTGATTGGACTCTGGTATACCAATTTAGAATTTAAATATTCCCATGTTTATTACAAAAGACCAAAACAAACCTATTGCCATCGAGCTGATTCCGACTCATAGCCACCCTATAGGACAGAGTAGAACTGTCCCATAAGAGTTTCCAAGGAGCTTCTGGTGGATTCGAACTGCTGACATTTTGGTTAGCAGCAGAAGCTCTTAACCACTATGCCACCAGGGTTTCTGTGCTTATTACAGAGTTAGTTTAAATAATTTTTTATATGTTAAATCTGAAACACTTAAACTTTGTTACAATTAGAATTTTTTTTTTTTTTGTTACAAGGTACTTGGTATTTCAACACAATTACAATGTGTTCCCTAGGAGGTGTGTCTTCAAAAACACATTCTGTTTCCAGCTTCTCAGCCTCAGCTTGATTGTCTTTCAAGTTCCCTATACTGTTTAAGGGTAGTATCAACTCCCCAGTGATTCAGGCTTTGGATAATAATAGCAAACCCTTAATCTCTTTCAAAAGGAAACCCTGGTGGGGTAGTGGTTAAGTGCTACGGCTGCTAACCCAAAGGTTGGCAGTTTGAATCCACCAGGCGCTCCTTGGAAACCCTTTGGGTCAATTCAGCTATGTCCTGTAGGGTCACTATGAGTCAGAATTGACTCAACGGCAATGGGTTTTTTTTCTCTTTGAAGAAACTATGTCTAATTAACCACAAAACCCTTTAGAATTGTCCCCTTTGTGTCTTTCCCAGATGTTCTTTCTTGACATGGTGCAACTCTCCTTAAACCACTGGAAAGGTCACTATAGTGCTTGCATACTCTCAAAAAAATAAAAAAAACATTGCTGTAGAGTCGATTCTTACTCATAGTGACCCTATAGGACAAAGTAGAACTGGCCCATAAAGTTTCCAAGGCTGTGAAACTTTACAGAAGCAGACTGCCACATCTTTCTCCCCTGGAACAGCTGGTGGGTTCTAACTGTCCAACTTTTGGTTAGCAGTCTAGCACTTTAACCACTGCATCCACCAGGGCTCTGCATATGCTTAAAAAACCAAAACCAAACCCGTTGCTGTCGAATGGATTCTGACTCATAGCAACCCCCTAGGACAGAGCAGAACTGCTCCATAGGGTTTTCAAGGAGCAGCTGGTGGATTTGAACCACCAACTTTTTGGTTAGCCCTGAATTCTTAACCACTGCACCACCAGGGGTCCTCTATATGCTCTGACTCGAAAAATGTTTACTAGTAGAAAATGACTGAAGGAATGAATGGTTACTTCAAAACTCATGATTACTCACTCAGTTGAAAGCCCTGGTGGTGTAGTGCTTAAGAGCTACAGCTGCTAACCAAACGTTCAGCAGTTGGAACCCACCAGGTGCTTCTTGGAAACCCTATGGGGCAGTTCTACTCTGTCCTGTAGGGTTGCTATGAGTAAGAATCAACCCAACAGCAGTGGGTTGGGTTGGTTGATGGCCTTAAGCTCCAACCCTTAGGGCTGTGATCAAGCAGATCTCCGAGACGTGTTGTCAATACCACTGTAATCTCATCTCTCACTATATCGAACCACAGAACTCACTACCCTCTCATGAGGAAAACGTACTTTTATAAGATTATCCTTTCGTTAATATTTTTCCCTTAATCAGAAATATATTTCCCTAAATTTTCTACTTGGAAAAATTCAATTTTTCCTGCAGGGCCAATTTCAACTTTATAATACAGTAGTCAAGAGCACAGACTTTGAAGCCAGGCAGTCCGTGTTCAAATTCCAACTCTACCGTTTATTTAAAAAAATGGTAGCTGAGAAATGTGACCCAAGCTCAAAAAAACTGACAATGGACATCAGTCTTAAAATGACCCACCTTGTTGGAATGGACAAACAAGGATTTTAAATTAGCCATTATAACTAGGCTGAAAGCAATAAAGGAAAAAATTATTAATAAAATGAGAAGAATATAGCAGATAAATATAAACTATAAAAAGAACTAAATGAAAATTTGAAAGCTGAAAAATAAACTACCTGAGAAAAAAACCACTGGCCGTAATTTATCACGGATTGAAAATGTCAGTGGACAGAATTAGTTAACTTGAAGATATGTCGATACAGAAATTTTGCAATCTGAAGAACAGAGACAAAGAAGATAAGCAAAGAAATCTAACAAAACCCCAGAAACTGGTGAAAGAATACTAAAATGTCTAACATATGTAAAAATGAAGTCTCAGTAGTACAGAAAAAATGGAATAAGGCAGAAAAAAATTATAAGAATAAATAATGGCTAACAATTTTCAAACTTATGGAAAAACATAAATTTACAAATTTAAGGATCTCATTGGAATACAAACAGGATATGCATTAAAAAAAAAAAAAAATCTTTACCTGAGTACATCATAGTCAAACTGTGATAAATAGAAAATCTTGGAATCAGAGAAAACAAAATGTTATATACCAAACTCCAAACCCATTGTCATCAAGTTGATCTATTCATAGAGACTCTAAAGGACAGAGTAAAGCTGTCCTATAGGCTTTCCAAGACTGTAATCTTTACAGAAGCTGACTGCCTCATCTTTCTACCACAGACCACTGACCTTTTGGTTAGCAGCCAAGTCCTTAACAACTGAGGCACCAGGGCTCCTACATTATATGCAGGGGAATGATTATTCAAATAACTCTTCACTTTTCATTAGAAACTATGGTGAGAAGGAGAGGGCAGCTCAACAACCTTTTTAAAGCTCTAGAAGAAAATTACAGACCAATATTCCTCTGGAGTACAAACTCAAAAATTCTTGACAAAATCTTAGCACATTAAATCCCGTGCTATATAAAAAGGGATGATACATCGTGATCAAGTGGGATTTACCTCAGTTTTATCATCCCTCTAGGCTTAAAATGAGCCATCAGAGAGGCAGAAAGGGGGGACTTATCATCAAGAAAAAAGATCCAAGAGTGGGTTACGTCCTTTGGACCTGCAGTCCTTGCACTGAGAACCTCCTAGACCCAGGAGACAGAGAGAGAGAGCTATAATACCAGAGATGGCACAAAAAGGCAAGAAGCAGCAGCAGAGAAATGGTGGCAGCAGAATCAGGAAACTGGTGTGAAATGGTGCAGTGGGCTTCCTGGCCCACAGAGCAGGGTAGTTACAGTGGGTGTTATGACCCATGGAGTGAGAGAACTGAGATCCTTCTGGCAGGGGGCTTCCTGGTAGAGTAGGGTGCCACTTATAAAAATTATAGGTGGAATTAAAGAGTGTTATATGTTTTCCTGAGCAGGGCAGAGGCCAGGCCCAGGTGCCCATGGACCCAGGGGCCAAGTGACAAGCCTACCAGTTTGTGTGGCAGATAAGCTGTCCTGACTGAAGAACTGTATCCTGCATCATTCCCGATACTGACTTGTAACCTGTTACTTCCCTAAGAAACCCCGTAATCATGAGCATTGTCTGTGAGTTCTGTGTGGCTACTGCAATGAATTATTGAACCCAGCAGAGAACTAGAGAGTGCTGTGGAGGGACGGCAGGTGTCAGATGGGTAAATAGGTTGGAGAGTGGAGGTATGTCTGACGTCCATCTCATATGAATCAGCCTTGTGCTGATGCTGATCTTGATTCTCTTCTTCCCCTTGCAAAGTCAAATGGGAAGATCTGATGACATGCACCACACCCTTTTTACAGTGTGACTGTTAATACACAGAATTAGTTGGAAGTAAACTTCTTTTTTAATTTAAGAGTTATACCAGTCTAAAGAGACTGACATTGTTTGTGAAGCAAAAACTTTCTATAGGGAGGAATAAGACAGAGAAATTTCCTCATATTCCAATGTCCATTTCAGATGTGGCCAAGGGTGATAAGGAAAAAGGAAAGACATCCATTAAAGAATGTGGAACTCATAAACAATGGAGGAAAAAAGACAAGGATGCTACTCCCAGGCTTTCTACAGAACATTTTTGCACCAAGAGTAAGGACACTTAACCACGTTATCCCAGTGGCATTTCAGAATTGCTTTGGACCACTGACTACTCTAAATAGCAGTGTTCAATGACGTGTTATCCCTATTCCACCACTGCATGTTATATTTCAGTTGTGGAGATGGAGGAATGCTGAGGGACAGAAAATTTGCCTCCCCACCCCCCTCCCGTGGGTCTCCAGATTAAGAACTACCATACCTGGACTTGAAATGGTTTGTATAATGCAAAGTGAATGATGTGACACACACCACATCTGAGCAGAAGTTTTATCTGCATTTGCATGGTTCACTTTGTCCTCTTGGTCTTCCCTTCTGCTAAGAGGATGTGTATGTTCCACATAAGGTCTGCTCCTTTAGGCAAGTTTCCAGAATGAGAGGACACATGGAGCAGAGTTGAGTAGAGCCAAGTAGAGCAGAGCAAAATGCAGTTGCTTGATATGTAATCTGAGTGAAAAATAAATGGCATGTTTGTAAGCAACCGAGATTATTGGGTGGCTAGTTATACAGAAGCAGTCCTGGTGGCATAGTGGTTAAGAGCAGGTCAGCAATTCAAACACACCTGGGGCTCCTTGGAAACTGTATCAGGCAGTTCTACTCTGTCCTTTAGGGTTGCTGTGAGTCAGAATTGACTCCACAGCCACGGGTTTGGGCTTTTTTTTTCTTCTTTTTTGGTTTCGTTGTACAGCAAAGCTAATACAAGAATAGCTAGGGAGCAGATTTTTAAAGTATAAAATGATATTACATACAACTCTCTGTTTGAAATTTGATTGAAATAATGAATTATCTCTGGAAAAAAATTTCCAAAATGAGTAAATCTAAATAGGCATATTTCAAAGAAGATCTCGAAAAGTATGTGGAAGAATTTTCTCCCAAAGAATACTAGGCCTAGATGGTTTTACAAATCAATTTATTTCAGTTTTCCAAAGAGTAGATACTTTGAAGAAGATATATACACAGTATTCAAAAATTTAGAAAAATGTAACATCTTCCTATTTTGTAAAATCAGTATAGCCATAATACTAACCTGAACATACGTGTATATAAAGACTCGTAAATCATTCTCAGATATAGATAAAGGTGCTGTGCCTACTGGATTGTCCATGAATTCAATATCACTATTATTTCATCCTAATGCTGGGCACTACATTTCTAAGAATCCCTTTTCTTGCCAATGAAAGGAAACACGTGTGGGATTTTTTGAAGAAAGAAGTGAAGTGTTAAGTCAGCATTCTCAGGAGGTCATGGCAGCCAGATGTGATGGCTTCTTGGACTTGCCTGTGAGTTTGGGAATCCCTACCTGATACATTGCTTGAAGCTGAAGTTGTGAGGGAATAGTTCCCTGATTCTGTAGCTGTAGCACTCTAGATCTTCCATGAAACATTCTGTAAATCCTAATTCCTATTTTTAATATCTCATTCCTATAATATTTGCAGTGGCTCTGCATTGCTGACCAACCAAGACTAGTAAAAACGTTCATACCAGAATCACTCCAGGGGAACAGGACCATAAGGAAGGGAATCTGAAATTGATTCCAGAACCTGCTTAGGTTTAAAGGCTCCAGTGACTCCCCTATCAGTGATAAAAGAGGCTCTGATAGTATTCCCAGCATTAGAAAAGAGACATAGGACCAGTGGCAAAGTGGGTGTTGGAAGTATCACTGAAGTTTGACTTGGAAGGCTGAAGTCAAGCAACAGAAATTACAAATTTGCAATAAATAACCCTTAAATCTAAATATTTGATCTGGATTTCAATTGTTACTCTTTAATTATAAATCTGTTTTATATGAAAATAATAGATATTTCTAAAACAATGTATTTCAAGTGCTGTGCTAAAAATTAATTTAGATCTACAGTTACTTGAAGATCCTAAAACAAAATGTTTTACAGTATTTTTGCATGCATGTGATATATTCAAATTCTCTTGGTTCCATGATTTCTCATTTATTTCTAAAATTATTACTTTAATTCAAAGTGATACCTGCTCATTGAGTAAATTTTAAACCTATATACTTTTACATGATAAAGTTCTGGTAAAGTCCCTATGTTCTACTTTCTGTCAATATTACAGCCTAGAAGTAAATATTTTAACTGTCGATATGTATCCTTCCAAAATTTATGTATATGTGTATACAGACAACATATGCTTTTTTTTAGTGTTGTTGTTTTTAAAATGTAACTAGTAATTGTCTTTCTCACTGAAGCTTAACCAGAACCACCCAAGAAAACTAGGTTTGCCCTGGGGCCCTATCAAATTAATAATTAAGCACTTAGAACATCTATAGGCTCTTCTATGCTTTAATCAGGAGACCTAGTGGTGCAGCAGTTAAAGCACTCAGCTGCTAACCAAAAGGCTGGCTGTTTGTTTGAACCCACCTGCTGCTCTGCGGGAGAAAGACATAGTAGTCTGTTTCTATAAAGATTTACAGCCTTGCAGCCTTGGAAACTCTATGGGGCAGTTCTACTCTGTCCTATACGGTCATTATGAGTCGGAATCAACCAGATGGCAATTTTTTTTTTTTAATGATTTAATCAGTGGTTCTCAATCTTTGCGTGTATCCAAATCACTGAAGAACTTATTCAAACACAGGTTATTGGCCACTCCCCCAGAGTCTCTTATTCAGTCTGTCTGGGGTGGGAGTACATTTGCCCTTCTAACAAATTTCCAAGCGATGTTGGTTCAGGGGCCACATTTTGAGAAGACTTTGTAAATATTTAGGAATACTCTCATTAATATTTCTGAGTATTTGATATTATTTGCTTACATTATTTTAAAAAATAATGTATTAATGAATACATTTTTCCTTGGTTTACTTGTTATTACAGCAATTGCAACTATTACTCAGGGTTTAAAGAGCTCTCATAAATCTGTTATATTTTACTGCATTGTAGCCGCATTCACAAGTTTAGGAATATTGGAGATGTAGGAATACATCCTTCCAAAGTATTGATGGTAAATTGAACATGATAAAGTATGCATCGATTAGCAAAAAAGGAAGAACCATTTCCTAAATATTGTTTGACTAACTAGTTAACAATTAGGGGAAAAAGTTGTCTATTAGCACTTGACACCAAACTAAATTCCAAAAGGATGAAAGACATTATACATACATATATATGTGTG
The DNA here is from genome assembly GCF_030014295.1 of Loxodonta africana. Taxonomy (NCBI): domain Eukaryota; kingdom Metazoa; phylum Chordata; class Mammalia; order Proboscidea; family Elephantidae; genus Loxodonta; species Loxodonta africana. The sequence goes on from NC_087345.1 coordinate 49,214,738, forward strand.
TGTGTGTGTGTGTATACACATTATATATATGTGATATACATATGAAAGCCATTATATATTTTACATATATATATATATATATACAGCTGTTGTTTGTGTTGAGTCAATTCCAACTCATAATGATCCTATAGGACGTAGAACCACCCCATAGGGTCTCCTATCTTTAGAGGAGAAGATCCCAGGTCTTTTCTGGTGGGTTTGAACCACCGACCTTTTGGTTAGCACTCAAGTGCTTAATCATTGCACCACTCAGGTTCCGTGTGTGTGTGTGTGTGTGTGTGTGTACAGTAAAACTTGCAAAAGCTAGAAACTGTGTAAGGCATAAATCTGTCAACCTGACAGAGAAAGAAAAACAAGACACTTATCAAGTTCTGGGTCTCACAGGAAGTTTCACTGTACATACATAGAGTAAGTCCCAGGGTTATAAATGTCTGACTCATGGACAACTCATACTTGCCTTTTAATGTTTTATAAATTTGCCTCTCACGTTGAAACAGGGCTTCAAACCAGTTCAAACTGGTTTTGTCATGGCCGATGAAGTGAAACCAAAAGTGACTCAAATTTTTACAATTTGAGTGATCCAGAACGATAACCGGAATGAGAAAAATTACGGGTCAAGCCCTGGAACAGGAGACTCTGAAGAGGTGTAGAGAGCCCTTCCAGGAGCCTAATGCATGAGAATGGATTATCGGAAGGACTGTGGAGAGTGACACACATTCAAAGCGGTGTGGTAGGCCACCACCTGTAACCATCTTTGTTTCTGACTCTTCTGCTCAAAATCCAATGGGCAAGAGATTTGTTTGCTATGCAACACATATGCTGCCCTTGTTTTCTAAAACGGTGATTAAAGTTTCTAGCAGATCTTTGTTGGCTGGGCCATGATTCTCGGGTGGTTTGGCAGTTATGATACAGTTTGGTAGTCATATAATGATGTGATCATCTTCACGGTGAGGTTTAATATAATGTGATCACCTCCATGACAGGATCTGCTGTGAGTGGCCAATCAGTTGAAAGGGAGTTTCCTTGGAGGTGTGGCCTGCATCCAATATGGGTGTACTTTCTAGCAAGGCTCATGGGCTTTGGCTCGCTCTGGATCCTGCAGCTGGCTCCTGTTCATGTGAGCTCCAGTTCTTGGGACTTGAGCTAGCAGTTTACCTGCCATCTTGCCTGCCGATCTTGGGATTCATTGGTATTCACAGTCTGTGAGCCACAGCCTTGCTGGCTGACTTGCCAATCTTGGGTTCATCAGTCACAAACTTCCAGCCTGACCCACAGACTTGGGACATTCCAGCCTCTAAAACCACATGAGCCGTTTCCTTAATATAAACCTCTGTTTCTATATATTTATACACTTTACTGGTTTTGCTTCTTTAGAGAACCCAGCCTAAGATACTCCAGTTCACCCAAATTTTAAAAATTCCAGTCTGCTCCACTGTTGCTTCCTTGGCCATGACTGAACTGAGAAGGACAAGTTCAAAGCCCTGCTTTGAAACATTTGAACCAGAGTTTCTAACTGGTTAGTTCCAGTTCGAACCCTTGCTGAGAATTTGCATTTCTTCCCCAGATACACAGAATCAGAATTTACATTTTAACAAGATCTCCAGGTGATTCTTACGTATAATGAATTTTGAGAATCACTGCTCTAGTAGAAAAGAGCCCTGGTAGTGTAGGGGTTAAAGTGATTGCTAACTGAAAGGGTGGTGGTTTGAAACCACCAGTGGCTCTGTGGAAGGAAAAATGTGGCAGTCTGCTTCTGTAGAGATTTACAGCCTCTGAAACCCTCTGGGGTCTCTAAGAGTCAGAATCGACTCGACAGCAGTGAGTTTGGTTTGGTCCCTAGCCAGCAGCATCAGCACTGACTGGGAACTTGTTAAAAATGCAAATTTTCAGCAGAGGTTCAAACCTAAAGAAACCCTTTGAAGCCCTAGATTGAACCAGCCTCTACTTGCAACTGTTTCTTCTCATTTTAAGTCATGCCAAATCAGCAAATGAAGGTCCCAAAAGCTCTACTCCATCCACATCATTAAGGTCAACTCTACTTTGAAGAGGCAGCTCTTCTTCAGTCATCTTTTGAATGCCTTCCAACCAGAGGGGCTCATCTTCTGGCACTATATCAATGTTCTGCTGCTATTCATAAGGTTTCACCAGCTAAATCTTTTCAGATGTAGACTGCCAGGTCCTTCTTCCCAATCTTAGTATGGAAGCTCAGCTGAAACCTGTCCACCATGGGTGATCCTGCTGGTGTTTGAATACTGGTGGCATAGCTTCCAGCATCACAGCAACATGCAAGCCCCCATCATATGACAAACTGACAGACACATGCAACATCAGCAAACATCCACTAATAATCGGAACCTAGAATGTATGAAGTATGAACCTAGGAAAACTGGAAAATTGGAAGCTGTCAAAAATGAAATGGAATGCATAAACATCGATATCCTAGGCACTAGTGAGCTGAAATGGACTGGTATTGGCCATTTTGAATTGGACAATTACGTGGTCTACTATGACGGCAACAATCACTTGAAGAGGAATGGCGTCGCATTCATCGCCAAAAAGAACATTTCCAGACTTATCCTGAAGTACAACACTATCAGTGATAGGATAATATCCATATGCCTACAAGGAAGACCAGTGAATACAACTATTATTCAAACTTACGCACCAACCACTAAGGCCAAAGGTGAAGAAATTAAAGATGTTTACAAATTTCTGCAGTCTGAAATTGATCAAACATGCAATCAGGATGCACTGACAATTACTGAAGATGGAATGCAAAAGTTGGAAACAATAGTTGGAAAATATGGCCTTGGTGATAGAAACAATGCTGGACGTTGCATGATAGAATTTTGTGAGACCAACAACTTCATTGGAAATACCTTTTTTCACCAACATAAATGGCAGCTATACACGTGGACCTTGCCAGATGGAATACACAGGAATCAAATCAACAACACCTGTGGGAAGAGATGATGGAAAAACTCAACATCATCAGTCAGAACAAGGCCAGGGGCTCACTGAGGAACAGACCATCAATTGCTCATATCAAGTTTGAGTTGAAACTGAAGAAAATTAGAACAAGTCAAGGAGAGCCAAAGTAAGACCTTGAGTATATCCCACCTGAATTTAGAGACCATCTCAGGAAGAGATTTGGTGTGTTAAACTCTAATAACCAAAGACCAGAGAAGTTATGAAATAATATCAAGGACATCATACATGAAGAAATCAAGAGGTCATTAAAATGACAAGAAAGACCAAAATGGATGTCAGAAGAGACTCTGAAACTGCTCTTGAATGTTGAGTAGCTAAAGTGAAAGGAAGAAATGATGAAATAAGAGTTGAACAGAAGCTTTCAAAGGGCAGCTCAAGAAGACAAAGTATTATAACGACATGTGCAAAGACCTGGAGATAGAAAACCAAAAGAAAGGAACACGCTCTGCATTTCTCAAGCTGAAAGAAGTGAAGAAAAAATTCAAGCCTTGAGTTGCAATACTGAAGAATTCTGTGGGGAAGATATTAAATGACTCAGGAAACATCAAAAGAAGATGGAATGAATACACAGAGTCACTACATCAAAAAGAACTGGTTGACGTTCCACCATTTCAGGAGGTACTATATGAGTAGGAACCAATGGCACTGAAGGAAGAAGTCCAAGCATTGAAGGTATTCGTAAAAAACAAGGCTCCAGAAATTGAAGGAATACCATCTGAGATGTTTGAACAAATAGATTTAATACTGGAAGTACTCACTTGTCTATGCCAAGAAATCTGGAAGATAGCTACCTGGCCAAACAATAGGAAGAGATCTATGTGTATGCCTATTTCTAAGGAAGATGATCCAACCAAATGAGGAAACTATTCAACAATATCATTAATATCACACAGAAGTAAAATTTTGCTGAAGATCATTCATAAGCGGCTCCAGCAGTGAAGCAATAGGGAACTGCCAGAAATTCAAGCCAAATTCAGAAGAGGATATGGAACCAAGGATACCATTGTTGATGTCAGATGGATCCTGGCTGAAAGCAGAGAATACCAGAAAGATGTGTACCTATGTTTTATTGACTAAGCAAAGGCATTTGACTGTGTGGATCATAACAAATTATGGATAACATTGCAAAGAATGGGAATTCCAGAACACTTAATTGTGCTCATGAAGAACCGTACATAGATCGAGAGGCAGTCTTTTGAACAGAACAAAGGGATACTGCATGGTTTAAACTTAGGGAAGGTGTGCATCAGGGTTGTATCCTTTCACCATACCTATTCAATCTGTATCCTGAGCAAATAATCTGAGAAGCTAGGCTATATGAAGAAGAACACAGCATCAGGATTGGAAGAAGAATCATTAAGAACCTGCGTTATGGAGATGACACAACCTTGCTTGCTGAAAGTGAAGAGGACTTGAAGCACTTATTGATGAAGATCAAAGACCACAGCCTTCATTATGGATTACACCACAACGTAAAGAAAACAAAAATCCTCACAACTGGACCAATAAGCAACATCATAATAAAAAGGGAAAAGATTGAAGTTGTCAGGAATTTAATTTTACTTGGATCCACAATCAACACCCATGGAAGCTGCAGTGAAGAAATCAAAAGACGCACTGCATTGGGCATATGTGCTGCAAAAGACATTTTTAAAGTGTTAAAAGGCAAAGATACCACTTTGAAGACTAAGGTACACCTGAACCAAGGTATGGTGTTTTCAATCACTTCATATGTATGTGAAAGCTGGATGATGGAAAAGGAAAGCCGAAGGAGAACTGACATCTTGTGATGTTGGAGAAGAATATTGAATATATCATGAACTGCCAAAAGAACAAACAAATCTGTCTTGCAAGAAGTATAACCAGAATGCTCCTTAGAAGCAAGGATCACAAGACTATGTCTCACATACTTTGGACCTGTTGTCAGGAGGGATCAGTCCCTGGAGAGGACCATCATGCTTGGTAAACTACAAGGTCAGTGAAAAAGAGGAAGACCCTCAATGAGATGGGCTGACATAGTGGCCGCAACAATGGGCTTAAGCATGACAATGATTGTGAGGATGGCGCAGGGCCAGGCAGCGTTCTGTTCTGCTGTACATAGAGTTCCATAAGTCGGAACTGACTCAGTGGCACCTAACAACAATTACTTGCAACAAATTCCCCATCACAATCACCTTCGCTTGCTGCACGTGCAGCTTTTAAACCATTAAAAAGGCTTCGAGCCTTTTCTTGCACTAACCAAAAACCAAGCCTGTTGCAGTCGAGTTGATTTGGACTCGCAACAACCCTGCAGGACAGAACAGAACTGCCCCATAGGGTTTCCAAGGAGCTGCTGCTAGGTTTTAACCTGTGAACCTTTTGGTTAGTAGTCAAGCTCTCAACCACTGTGCCACCAGGACTCCTACTTGCACTAATGTTAGATAAGAACCATACACACCTTTTCTGACTTACCTACAAATTCAACTTAAAGACACACTTAGGAATGGATATCCTTTGTAACCAGGGAACAACCTGTATACACATACCTGTACTATTTTTGATGTTAGGTACCATCGAGTCAGTTCCAACTCATAGCAACCCTATGCACAACAAAACAAAACAGTTCCCTGTCCTGAGCCATCCTCACAATCACGGCTATGTTTGAGCCCACTGTTGCAGCTACTGTGTCAACCCATCTCATTGAGGGTCTTCCTCTTTTTCGCTGACCCTCTGCCTTACCGAGCATGATGTCCTTTTCCAGGTACTGGTTCCTCCTGATAACATGTCCAAAATACACGAGATGAAGTCTTGCCATCCTCGCTTCCAAGGAGCACTCTGGCTTTACTTCTTTCAAGACAGACTTGGTTCATCTGGCAGTCCTTGGTATATTCAATATTTTTCTCCTGCACCATAATACAAAGGCATCAATTCTTCAGTTTTCCTGATTTGTTATATATATATGTATGTATACATATATATAACTATTCTATATATTATTCTGCATGTTGAAGGTTTTGTTGGTATATACCATTGATTGTGTTAAAGAAATTCTTTTTCATTTGCGGGTTTACTAAGAGTTTTTAAATCATGAATTATTTCATTCAACGAATATTTGTTTGGAACTTATTATATGGTGGAGTCCTGGTGGCGCAATGGTTAAGAGCTTGTCTGGTAACCAAAAAGTCAGCAGTTCGATTCCACCAGCCACTCCTAGGAAACCCTGTGGGGCAGTTCTACTCTGTCCTATAGGGTCTCTATGAGTCAGAATCGACACGACAGCAGAGGGTTTTATTATATAGCAGACATAATTACAGGTGCTTGAAATACATAAACTCCAGTGGGATACGGCAGAGGGAAGCAGACAATTCACAATAAGGATAATACATAGGTAAATTATATAGTATGCTAGAAAATAATACATTGTATAGAAAAAAAAAAAGCCTTGGTGGCACAGTGGTTAAGCGCTTAGCTGCTAACCAAAAGGTCAGTGGTTCAAACCAACCAGCCCATTAGCTGCATCACAGGAGAATGATGTGGCAGTCTGCATCCATAAAGATCATAGCCTTGGAGACCCTATGGGGTCGTTCTACTCTGTCCTATAGGATCAGTAGGAGTTGGAATCAATTCGATGGCCATGGCTACAAGAAAAAAAGAGAGAAAAAAGTAGAGTAGTCAAGGGGTGTCGGGAGGGTCAAGAGAAGAAGGATGGAGTGCAGTTTCAAATAGGGTGGTCAGACTAGGCTTCAATGAGATTGGACCAAAGACTTGAAGGACTTGAAGGGATATTGGGAGGTGAAGGTGTGTTCCAGGCAGAAGAGTCATTAGTTAATGAAAAAACCCTAAGGGAGGAGTGCATCCAGCATGCACTAGATATTTTAGGGTTACATACGCTTTTTTTTTTTTTTTTTATAGGCTTTGGTTTCATAAAAATTTTGAGATCATATATCAACTAACATTTGATATGGAAGATACTATAATAAAAATTTATTAGAATGAAAAAAAATTCCCACAATATACCACATATACAGAAATGTAGGAAAATGAATTAATCTAATCTCATGATATGTAGATATGAATTGATCTCAATATTTTCCTTTAGTGTTATGGATATAGGGCCGTTTTGAGTCAGAATCGACTCTATGGCACTGGGTTTTTTTTTAGGTTATTATGGATTAAAAAAAATTTGAGGGGGTAACCACTGAATTGTTTTTCTTAACTCTGGTGCTACATCTTTGTAAGTTTTTGCAGAATATTTCCACTCTGTGCCATTTAGGAAATGCTGGGGTGGAAACCTTAGTGAGTCAGATTCCCTCTATCTCCCACGTCAAAGAGAATACTCACTTAATCTCTCCTTCTGACCTTTTATCAGATTTTTTTTTTTAAATGAAAATTGAAATGTTAATTACCTAAAAGTAGGTATCAAGTTCAGAAATTGATTTAGATAAGGGCAGGTATTTATTTATAGTATCTAACAGATGTCTCATGACTGTGTAACCTTGGACAACTGAAATCTCAGCTTTCTCTTCTGCAATGTTGAGCTAAAACATTATACCTGTCCCATAAAGTCTATGTAAGGATTAAGTAAACTAAGACATATAAATTATTTTACACATCGTCAAGGCACATAATTAATGTTGAATCAATAGTTGCTAATATTATTAAACTCAGTGTGGCCAAAAAGACTACAGTCCCTTCACTGCTGCTAGCCCCCTTCTGTGTGCTGCCTCTTCTTTCCACACAACTACCATGTGGTCATTTTTCCACTGTGTCAGAAAAAGCCTCCAACTATTGTTAGTTTAAAAGGTATAAGCAACTGAACTTTAAATCTTCAGAGCGTCTTCTGTTTTAAAATTTTGAAAACATTTTACTTCTGTGGCTGGAGTTACAAGTCTCTCCTTTCAGGGTCTTTCCACCCACAGATAGATTACCCAAAAAGCAAGGTAAGCACATGCTTAGGGCTTCAACAAAACAGGGACACCAGTTGTCCAAAGCAAAGACCCATAGATGCCAAGCAGACAGGACGCAAGGAAAAGTGAGTGCACAATGATTCAAGAAAGACCCGATTCATTATCCTTGTTATGTATGGAAGTAGATATTGTTCTGCAGCTTATTTATGACAAAATCATTAAAGAATTTGTAAGAGCAAACAATAGAAAGGAGTGCTTTTAATTATAACGTGTTAGAGATGAAAGATCTATTTAAAAATAAAATACAGGAATTTGTAATATTTGTTTTCTGATCATTAAATTTTCTTTTCAAACATCTTTTCATTTGTTCATTTATAATTATAGCATTTATTATGAAACAAGCATCAAAATTGAAGTACGAGCCGTTTAAAGTAAAATTGGTGAGAGCCAATTTTTCCTTGTGGGAGATCAACAGAATTTTACATTTATTGTTCAAATGCCTAAGTTCACTGATTTGTTTTCTTTGTTGTAGAATGTGTGGAATATTGTTTTTGTAGAAAATGTGGTTGTTGTTGTTGTTCTTATTAAAAAAAAAAAACTTTTTTTTCTTCTTATTAGGTGCCATCAAGTCAGTTCCCACTCACAGTGACCCTATGTACAACAGAACGAACACTGCCCAGTCCTGAGCCATCCTCACTCGCGATTGTTATGCTTGAGCCCACTGTTGCAGCTACTGTGTCAGTCCATCTCATTGAGGGGCCTCTTCGTTTTCATTGACCTTCTAATTTACCAAGCATGATGTCCTTCTCCAGGGACTGGTCCCTCCTGATAACATGTCCAAAGAAGTCTCTCCATCCTTGCTTCTAAGGAGTATTCTGGCTGTACTTCTTCCAAGACAGATTTGTTCATTCTTTTGGAAGTCCATGGTATATTCCATATTCTTGCCAACACCATAATTCGAAGGCATCAATTCTTCTTCAATTTTCCTTATACATTGTCCAGCTTCCCCATGGATATGAGGTGACTGAAAATACCCTGGCTTGGGTCAGGCACACCCTAGTCCTCCTTTGCTTTTTAACACTTCACAGAGGTCTTTTGCAGTAGATTTGCCCAATGCAATGCATCCTTTGATTTCTTGACCGCTGCTTCCATGGGCGTTGATTGTAGATCCAACTAAAATGAAATCCTTGGCAACGTCAGTATTTTCTCCATTTATCATAATGTTGCTTATTGGTCCAGTTGTGAGGATTTTTTGTTTCCTTTATGTTGAGGTGTAATCCACACTGAAGGCTGTAGTCTTTGATCTTCATCAACAAGTGCTTCATGTCCTCTTCACTTTAAGTAAGCAAGGTTGTGTCATCTGCATAACGCAGATTGTTAATGAGTCTTCCTCCAATCCTGATGCCCCGTTCTTCATACAGTCCAACTTCTCAGATTATTTGCTCAGCATACAGATTGAATTAGTATTGTGAAATGCTACAACTCTGACACTCACTTTTTCTGACTTTAAATCATGCAGTATCCACTTGTTCTGTTTGAATGACTGCCTCTTGGTGTATGTGTTGGTTCCTCATGAGCATAACTGTTTTGGAATTCCCAATTTTTGCAATATTATCCATAATTTGTTACGATCCACAGAGTCAAATGCCTTTGCATAGCCAATAAAACGCAGGCAAACATCCTTCTTGTATTCTTTGCTTTCAGCCAGAATCCATTTGACATCACACGTTCTGTGTCCTCTTCTGAATCTGGCTTGAATTTCTGGCAGTTCCCTGTCAATGTACTGCTGGAGCTGCTTTTGAATGATCTTCAGTGAAATTTTACTTGTGTGTGATATTCATGATATTGTTAGATAATTTCTGCGTTGGGTTGGGTCACCATTTTTGGAATGGGTACACACATGGATCTCTTCTAGTCAGTTGGCCAGGCAGCTGTCCTCCAAATTTCTTGGCATAGAGGAGTGAGCACCTCCAGCACTGCCTCTGTTTGCTGAAACGTCTCAATTGGTATTCCATCAATTCCTGAGCCTTGTTTTTTGCCAGTGCAAAAAAATGCAGCTTGGACCTCTTCCTTTAGTACCATCAGCTCTTGATCAGATGCTACCTCCTAAGATGGGTGAATGTCGACAAATTCTTTTTGGTCCAGTGACTCTGTGTATTCCTGCCATCTTCTTTTGATGTTTCTTACATCATTTAATATTTTCCCCATATAATCCTTCAATATTGCAACTCAAGACTTGAATTTTTTCTTCAGCTCTTTCAGCTTTAGAAATACCTACTGTGTTCTTCCCTTTTGGTTTTCTATCTCCAGGTCCTTGCACATTTCGTTATAATACTTTGTCTTCTCAAGCTGCCCTTTGAAACCTTGTGCTCAGCTCTTTTACTTCATAATTTCTTCCTTTTTGCTTTAGCTACTCTAAGTTCAAGAGCAAATTTGAGTCTCTTCTGACATGCATTTGGGTCTTTTCTTTCTTTCCTGTCATTTTAATGACCTCTTCCTTTCTTCATGTATGATGTCCTTGATGTCATCTCACAACTTGCCTGGTGTTTGGTCATTAGTGTTCGATGCGTGAAATCTATTCTTGAGATGGCTTCTAAATTCAGTTAGGATATAAAGGGTATTTTCAGTGAAGAAGTCATTGGTCTTACAAAATTCTATCATGTGATCTCTGGTGTCATTTCTATCACCAAGGCCATATTTTTCAAGTACCAATCCTTCTTCGTTGTTTCCAACTTTCACATTCCAATTGATGGTAATTATGAATGCATCTTGATTACACGTTTGATCACTTTCAGACTGCAGAATTTGGTAAAAATCTTCAATTTCTTAATCTTTGGCCTTAGTGTTTGGTGCATAAATTTGAATACTACTCCTATTAACTGGTCTTCTTTGAAGTATATGTATATTATCCTATTACTGACAGCATCATACTTCAGGACAGATCTGGAAATGTTCTTTTTGATGATGCATGAGATGTCACTCCTCCAATATTTGTCATTCCTGGGCATAGTAGACCATATGACTGTCCGATTCAAAATGGCCAATACCAGTCCATTTTAGCTTACTAATGCCTAGGATATCAATGTTTGTGTGATGCTTTCCAATCTTCCTAGATTCATACTTAGTACATTCCACGTTCCAATTATTAATGGATGTTTACAGTTGTTTGTTCTTATTCTGAGTTTTGTCACATGTGCAAATGTAGCTCTCAGAATACTGACTCTATTCCCATCATTAAGGTCAACTTTTAGAAGGCAGATTTTGCCCAGTCGTATTCATGTTCTGGCACTATATCAGACAACGCTCTGCTGCTATTCATAGAGTTTTCACTGGCCAATTTTATCAGAAGTAGACTGCTTTTTTCTTCTTCCCAGTTTGTCTTAGTTTGGAAGCTCCCCTGAAACCCGTCTACCAATGGTGACCCTGTTGGTGTTTGAAATACTACTGGCAAAGCTTCCAGTATCACAACACTATGCAAGCCACCATGGTAAGACAAACTGACAGACACATGTTGGTCATTAACATATGCAGGTCAGGATTTACAGCACATTACAAAATGGAGGATAATTACATCAGATCACAAAATGGAGGACAACAACACAATACTGGGAATCATGGCTTAGCCAAGTTGGCACATATTTTGGGGGAACACAATTCAATCCATGACAGTGATGTTTTGCAATTTTTTTTTTCTGATTATTACCTCTCTATAATCTCTGAACTAGGGAAACTCTCATTAATTAGTTGAGAAGATTAAATAAGACAGTATAAAACATCAGGTGCTTAATGGGATGTTCAATATTTGCTGCTCTTTCCTGCTTCTCTTCAGCATCAAAACATTAATTAGTACTAGTCAGTTTCAAGGGAATTGCACTAAGCTACAAATATTTTGTGACTTGTGGCTTTGTATATGTATTTGAGACAGGTGTCAAGCATCAATGAATAGTGTAAAAGTAATACTTTGAGGCACTTAGGACTTCTTTGTACTACTGTTAACCATTCTTGCAAGCATACAGATAATTTCATTCCCCATAGATAAAACTAATTATGATTTTCAAGGCTGTAGTCTTTATGGAAGCTAACGGTCACATCTTTCTCCCATGGAGCAACTGGTGGGTTCAAACCATCAACCTTTCAGTGAGCACCCGAGCTCTTAATCCCTGTGCCACCAGGGCTCCCTACGGATGGCCTAGCTCTGCACATTTTCTTAAATTCTTCTCAGTTGTTACAGGTAACATTTCTACTGTATCTCATTTTCTAAATATATAATTTCATATATATATAAATGTGATTACTATCAACATAAATATTTGCCTGCCTGTTTGGAGCCCTGGTGGCACAGTGGTTAAGAGCTACGGTGAGCTATGGTTGCTAACCAAAAAGTCAGCAGTTCGAATCCACCAGGAAATCCTATGGAGCAGTTCTACTCTGTCCTATAGGGTTGCTGTGAGTTAGAATTGACTGTATGGCAGTGAGTTTTTTCACTTTTTTTTTTTTTTTTTTTGTCACAAAGCTGTGAAGTACAAAGCAAATTATGTGAGATGTTCTATAAGAGCTTTATTGCAACTATTTTTATTTTTTTCCTGTGGTGCATCTCTCAAAGTGCATTTACTTACCCATGGCAGGGAGGAGCATTCAGGGGATCAAATCCATTTTTATTTATTTATTTTTTACGGTGGGATTGGAGGAGAGGCTGAGAAAAAGCTCTTTTGGCTGCTTTAAAAGCTAAGGATTAGTAGCAATGTTCTGACCTGAAATTTAGGTCTTGTGATTTCTTTCCAGGAGATTTTTCAGTACATGAAATAGCTGCCTCCAATAGCCTTATTATTTAATTCAATCTTAATTGGATTCAAACCCTCAAAATCTGAGGGTTTGCTGGAAGGCCTAAAAGGGCACAAGAGTATTTTTTTTTTATGGTAATATCAATTAGCTGTGAAAAACATACTTTGCCAAGTCACTGAACCTTTCTGCTACAATGTGTATTACGTTAATTTTGCATTTCCATCAAATTTTTGAAAGTTTCATGGACCGAAAAACTTAATCCGTAGGGCATATGCCCTGTTTCAAGGAAGATTCAACCATTTTTCAAAGGGAGGATAAGCTTTGTGCTCAGTGATGTATATTTTAGGAATTTTCCATGTGGTTTAATTATAAGCCCGTCTTGATTGTCACAAGAGGTAAAAGTCAGCCTTTTATCTTGTAATGAGACCACTTTCAGAAGAGATACTAAAGAATCAATTGTAGGGTGAGCTCCAGCTCCCTAAAACAGCTCCTCATACCCTACCCGGAATCACTGAGCACTATCAGGCGACTGCTGGAAAAGAAAATGCCCAGAGTGCTTTCCATTTGCAAGAGATATGAATGGCCGGCGTGGGGATAAAGCTACGAAAAAGTCATCTTTGGATCATCTCCTTCTTCCTTGCTCCTAGTCGCATTACTGACTCTTGGAGAACACTCAAAAGGGTGCGAGGGAGGATCATTTCCATTGTTATCCTCGCTAAGACAAAGGCGGGGGGGGGGCGGTAGGTGGGCGGCAACTGGTGCTCATCCTTTCGGTTGAGTGGGCTAGGTGAGCACCAGAGTAACTGAGTGTATTCGTTTTGTTTTGCTTTGGAGCAGGGCTTCCCTAAGTCCATCTTGAGCCCCTTATGCCCCTCCCTGGGAGAAGGGAGGATGCCGCCAGGCAGCCGCAGCGGCCTCTGCGTCAAGGGGCGGTGAGGCTGGGACTTGCAGCGCCCAGTCCTCCGCCCCCCACCCCCCCGCAGCCTTCCTCCCCCTCTGCAGCTTGTCGGCGGCCGCAGCACCGGCGGGCTGGGCACGTGGGCGCCTCCGTCACACCCTCACTCACACACTCACTCACACACACATGCGCACGCACTCGCGCGCCTGCATCCCGTGCTCCTTCCCTGGCAGACACACAGGCGCTCACGAGTCTCTCCTCGCCAGCCCGCAGAGCAGCGACCACCTAAACCCAACCCCAGGGCCCGCCCTTGGCAAGCAGCTGCTACTCTGCAAACAGTTCCTCTGCGGTCTTCATCACAGCCACCACCTGGACCCGGCCCTTTTGCGGCTACTGCTACTGCTGGGACGTGGAAGCAGCAAAGAGGCGCCCCGACAAGACGCACTAACGGTAATGACACGGTCCCAATGCTAAGGACATGGCTGAGGCGGGGTAGGGCTCCAGTAACCACTCGGGAACCCGGGGACCGGGGAAAAAAGCGAAATTGATAGCTAGATCCCTGGAAGCACTCAAATCTTGTCCTGGCTGACTGGGTGATGGGGTGGGTTGAAGGAGGGCGGCTCACAAGTCACGGGAGGGCGAGGCTGGGCTCCTCAGGTGACCCTCCAGGCTCTGCGTCCCGCACCTGTTCAGAGTTGAGGGCAAGAAGCCGCGTATATGGGGAGGCACATGGGTACTAACGTGCCGCCATCCTTCCTTCTCGTCGTGGAAATTCCCACGGCATCCCCGGGATACTTACTCGTTTCCCAGTCAAGTCGGGATTGGATGAAGGGTGGGGTCCGACTTGCGGAAGTCCAAGGGGGCAGCTGGGAGGGTCGAGGCGCAGGGAGGCGCTTGGTGAATTGGAAGCCGAACCTCGTGCGGCTGGGCGGTGGGGCGGAGAGAAGAGAGAGGCTCGTTCCTCATTCGTTTCTCGTTGCTTTTGCAACTGCGGAAGAGGACTGCCAAAGGCAGGCTTCTCAAGTCACTCTAGTCGTCTTTTGCTGGAGGCTCCTTGCGATAAACGGTCCTAAAGTGGGCCTTTCGCCGCGGACAAGGCACGTGGCTACTAAAGAGGCACAGCTTGCGTGTTTTTGCGCATCCCGGGATTTGAGAGGGTGGTGGTGATGTTGATGGTGCTGGGGATTTTAAAGAAAAAATACAAAGGATTTGGGAACCTAGACTGTTTCATTCGCATGGCTGGTCTTGCGTGGCCGGGGTAGAGGAAGGTTTTGACTGTAGGAAAGCCTTTACGTCTTTAAGTGAACACCAGTCTTGTAAAAATGAATAAATCGAAACGCCCGAGACGTCCCTGGGGCAGGAGTGACCCACCCGGTCCAGGGGGCTGCAGCTGGGGGGAGGGTACGGAGGGGATTCCTTTCCGTAGGGCAGAGGAAGAGGCGTCTGACGCTCTTAGTTTAAGGAAAGCGAGGCCCCGGGCTCCCGCTACCTGGTGTTTCCCTTTGCATCCTTCCTCGTGGGGAATGGCTGTTGGAGTAATACGGCGCGGGATTCGGACCTGGGCGATGACGTCGGCAGTGTTTGGGTGCTTATGCAAATGAGACTGCGACCATGCCTCTGGTAGGGCTGTTTCCCTTTCAGGTCTTAAAGGTAGACACAGTTTTTAGTCTGCACCTTTTGTGCGACGCCCTGGAGGAGTGATGAGTTTGCTTCCTATTCTGCATTTAGGGTCCTCATTTCCCACTCTTTAAAGCTGTTATATACCTTTCCGGTGCCTGGATGCTTTTCCAGGACACTGGAGAAAATGTAAGTTTGGTTTGGGGAGTATCATTCTCTACAGACAAAGCACTTCACCCCACCTAGCCTACACTTCTGTACGCAGAGTGCTGAGATGCAGACCCTGCCAGGACTTCTGCACCTGGTACTGGGCTTGACTTTTAGAAAGAAAGTACTCAGTAAATACTTGATGATGGACTGAATTTTCTTTCAAGAGTGTGTGTATTTCTCTCATGTGAAATTCACGGTATTAAACCAACAGAATCATCCACATTATTTTAGTGAGTATGTTGTTTTCTATCCACATAATCAGCCATGCACGCTTATTGGAGTAAAATATATTATGTTGAAAAATTTAAAATTTAATTCATGGACCATTTACCTCCAAGTGAAACATTCAGTGTGTTCCTATCATTTTTCAGGTAGACAGGGATTAACACTATTTTGAAAGTAATTATTGATTCAAGAATTAATCCTTCTAATATGCATACCTTAAGATGTAATAGTTTAATGAAGTTTATACATGTTTCTAGGAAATAAGTGCCCTGTCACCCAGTTAATAAAGTAAATAGGAAATAGTACAGAATTTTAAAATTCCATAACTTAGGTGTTTGAAATGTCAGTAATCAGATGAGCTGCCTTGTGTCAGTTATTGAAACGTTAAATAAGCCAGAGTAATTACTTAAACCTAAAACTCCCTATTTATAATTACTAGTTTATCCACGTATCAAATTTTACAGTGTGTGTGCTAAGAAAAACCTGCTTGCCTGTCATAAAAATAAAATTTGCGTATGAATAGATAAGAAATTTGCACTTTAAAAAAAATCAGGTAATTTAAAAATCATTGAATTAGAATGGCAGATCAGAAAGAGACCTCATGTATTATCAAAAGTTCCAAAAACTTTTGTTTTACTTCTTATTTTTTTTAAACTTCTTTTGGAGAGTGTGTTAATTTTTTATTACTACGTACATATAGGTGCTTGGGACGCAGTGGTTACAGCGATCAACTGCTAACCCAAAGGTTGGCATTTTGAAACCATCAGTGGGAGAAAGATGTGGCAGCCTGCTTCCATAGAGAGGTACAGCCTTGGAAACCCTATGGGGTTGCTATGAGTCAGAATCAACTGAATGGCAGTGGGTTTTATATGTGCTTAGAGATATTAATATATTCTTACGAACAGTAGATTTTAAAATGGTTTTTGAGCAGAAGGCATTATTAACAGTAATTCATGGGCATAGTCTGATGCATGAAAAACATTCAAGGTTACATGGCAGTAAGTTTAGATTTATATCCAATTTGCCTAGTAATTTAAATCTTAACTACTCTTCTGATGAAAATAAAAACAGACACGTTGCTGTTGAGATGATTTCGACTCATAGCGACCCTATAGAACAGAGTAGAATTGCCCCATAGGGTTTGCAAGGAGCAGCTGGTGGATTCAAACTACCAGTCTTTTGGTGAGCAGCCACAGCTCCCCATAATTCTTAACCACTGCACCATCAGGATCCACTCTTCTGACAGTACTTGGTAAATAATATTTTGATAAACAAAAACTTATCTGCTCAAATATTACTTTTGTCTGATAATTACCATTCATTTCTCTTTTCCTGTGAATGACAGGCGCTAAGGGTAGACTGGGCTACAGGGTAACTTAAATGCGTAGTATCATAGACTTGATACAAGATAGAGCCATTTTCAGTTTGAAGGTCACTTTGTTTCTTTGTGATTAATGCACTGAGGTAATCCTTTCACTTTAAGATTGATAGTTACCCTTGAATAGAATGCTTATCCTGGGAGTTTTTTACCTGTCAGGTTGGCAAAGATCAAAAAGATGACTCATCGTATTAAAGAAGGCAGAAGGAAGCAGACACTCCTGCATTGCTGGGGATAGTGCATGTTGGAACGATCTCTATGAAGGGCCATTTGACAATAATTATCAAAATTTCTGAAATTTACATACCCTTTGATTAAGCATTTCCACTTCTAGGAATTTATTCTACAGATATGCAAAGTTATTTGTTGAAACATTGGAGTAGGAAATTATCACAACCTAAATAAATGACGTATTGCATTGGACAAATCTGCTGCAAAAGACCTCTTTAAAGTATTGAAAAGCAAAGATGTCACCTTGAAGACTAAGGTGCGCTTGACCCAAGCGATGGTGTTTTCAGTGGCCTCCTGCAGATGTGAAAGCTGAACAATGAATAAAGAAGACCAGAGAAAAATTGACACCTTTGACTTGTGATGTTGGTGAAGAATATGCCATGGACTAACAAAAGAACAGACAAATCGGCCTTGCAAGAAGTACAACCAGAATATTCCTTAGAAACAAGGATGCTGAGACTATGTCTCACATACTTTGGACATGTTGTCAGGAGGGATAAGTCCCTGGAGAAGGACATCATACTTGGTAAAGTAGAGGGTCAGTGAAGAAGAGGAAGACCCTCAGTGAGATAGATTGACATAGTGGCTACAACAATGGGCTTAAGCATAGCAACATTTCTGAGGGTGGTACAGGACTGGGCAGTGTTTAGTTCTGTTGTACATAGGCTCACTATGAATCAATAGCAACTCGATGGCACCTAACAACAAATATAT
Source organism: Loxodonta africana (assembly GCF_030014295.1). Classification (NCBI taxonomy): domain Eukaryota; kingdom Metazoa; phylum Chordata; class Mammalia; order Proboscidea; family Elephantidae; genus Loxodonta; species Loxodonta africana. The sequence goes on from NC_087345.1 coordinate 49,232,670, forward strand.
GATGCACTCACATGATACAGTGTCATACAGTTATTTTTTATAAATGAGGAAGCTATTGAGATAAAAATTTTTGAAGATTTATTAAGTGAAAACCAAGATGCAGAGTTATGCATGTAGTAACATTTGTGTAAAAAGACGGGGGGAGGAAGGCCCATTAGCTTCAATATTCACAAAATATCTCTGGAGGACTTTGGTTATTTATAGGAGGAGGCTAACTGGATATTCTGAGGCAAAATGGTGGAAGGATGTACCCTTTAATACTGTATTACTATACTATTTATTAAAAAATACAAATTAAAACAATTCTCAAGTGAAAACAACACCTGAAAACCCCTGGCAAAGCAGTTTTCAGACATAAGATGTGTGAAATTAGTAAGGCACGAAAGTCAATGGGTATTTTGTTGTTTTTCAATTTATAAAAAAAAAAATTCCTATTTATATTCCTGGTAATAATTAGAGTAGCAGATGAGAATTGGTAGATTCACTTAATTTAGTCATTTTAACCCTAGTGTCCTAGTGGTTAAGTGCTACAGCTGCTAACCAAAAGGTCAGCAGTCTGAATCCGCCAGGCTCTCCTTGGAAACTTTACAGGGGCAGTTCTACTCTGCCCAATAGGATCACTATGAGTCGGAATCGACTCCACGGCTCTGAGTTTTTTTTATCAGCACAAAAATACATAAATTTTTTTTTTAGCGTGTGTACTGAAGTTTTTGCTGTTCTATTTTTTGAGAGTCCTGGTGGCGCAGTGGTTAAGCGCTCAGCTGCCAACTGAAAGTCGGCAGTTTGAACCCACCACAGAAGAAAGATGTGGCTGTCTGCTTCGGTAAAGATTAAAAAAAAAAAAAAGATTACAGGCTCAGAAATCCTATGGGGCAGTTCTACACTGTCCTGTAGGGTTGCTGTGAGTCAGAATCACCTCGACGACATTGGGTTTGGTTTTGGTTTTTTGCCCTTCCTGGTTTAAATATAAATATATCCTCTGCATACATTTACAACCACATCAGACAATGTTATACTTTTTCTTCACTTTTCAAACGTAATTTAGAAAACAGGAGAAGGAAAATGTATGTACCCATGCTTTTACTTTTTACATGTTTTTCTCCTCATGTTCCAAGATTCTTTTACCATTTCCTTTCTGTCTAGAGAACTTCGTTTTGCTATCCTTTTAGGACAGGTTGGCTCACACAAATTCTTAGTTTTCTCTCATCTGAGAATGTCTAAATTTCCCCTCACTATTAAAAAAAAAAAAATAGTTTTTTTTTTTTTTTTTTTTTTATTGAAGGGTATTTTCACAGGATATGCCATTCTGGACTGACAGTTCTTTTCGCACATGTAAAATGCAGTTACACTTCCTTCTTATCGCTCTGGATTCTGATGAGAAAACTGTCATTTGAAATGTAGGTAGGGTGCCATTTCCTTCTCACTGCTTTCAAGATTTTTTTCTTTGTATTTAGTTTTCAGAAGTTTGACTACGACGTGGCTGTAAAAACTGCATGGGGGTGGTGTCTGACCTCTTCCAACCCTCCAAGGGGAAAGAAGAATGAAGATCAACAGTGTAAGGCTGATTCCCCTGAGGTGGAGGCCAGACAAGCCCCCTCTCCCTGCCATCTCTACCAATTCTGGCACTAACTGTCCCTCCCATAGCACTCTCTACTGGGTTCAATAACTCATTGCAGTGGCCACACAGAACTCACAGACCATACTCACAGTTATGGGATTTATTAGAGAAGTAACAGTTACAATTCAGGCTCAAGAACACTCTGGATACAGTTCTTCCAGCACGCACGCCTCTCCCTGTCCCTCAGTCTCTGCCCAGAGGCACTCAGCTTTCTCTCCTCGTGGGCCTGGTAAGCCTACCATGCCGTCTCCTGTTGCTGGGTCTCTCCTGCTGGTCTTTCCTTCCTTGGTGGTGGTGGGCTCCTCCTCTGTGCTCTGGAATTGGCTCTTTTAAGGCAAAACTAACCAATCCCCTTGGTAGGTCGCAATTACCTAATCACACAATCAGTTGGGTGGCGGTTACAAGCCATGGCTAGAAAGGCCAGCACAAAAGTAATCACACTGCAGGCCACCCTTTGGCTTTTCTAGCCATAGTTGTTTCATATTTGGAGGATAACTAGTATCCTAGTATGGGTTTTCTTTGAGTTTGTCCAACTTGGAATTCATTCAGCTTATTGAATCTGTAAGCTTGTCTTTTGTCAAATTTTGAAACTTCTCAGCCATTATTTGTGTACTTCTTTTTTGTAGCCCTGCCCTCTTTCTCTTCCCTTTCTGGGACTCCAATTAATGTTACATGTTTTCTTGTAGTCTCTGTTATGGATTGAATTGTGTCCCCCAAAAATGTGTGTCAACCTGGTTAGGCCATGATTCCTAGTATTGTGTGGTTGTCCTCCATTTTGTGATCTGATGTGATTATCCAATATGTTGTAAATCCTAACCTCTATGATGTTAATGAGCAGGAAGTTATGTTAATGAGGCAGGAGTCTATAGGATTAAGTTATATCTTGAGTTAATCTCTTTTGAGATATAAAAAAGAGAAGTGAGCAGAAAGGAAAGGGACTTCATTACCACCAAGAAAGAAGATCCAGGAGTGGAGTACATCCTTTGGACCTGGGGTCCTTTTGCTGAGAAGCCTCTAGACCCAGGGGAAGATCGATGCCAAGATACATGGAGATTTCCAAGGAACACCTGGCCTGCAGATATTGAAAGAAGAAAAGGACCTTCCCCCAGAGCCAACAGAGAGAGACAGCCTTCCCCTATAGCAGGTGCCTTGAATTTGGACTTGTAGCCTCCTAAACTGTAAGATGATAAATTTATGTTTGTTAAAGCCACTCACTTGTGGTATTTCTGTTTTAACAGTACTAGATAGTTAAAACAGTCTCACAGGCTCTGTTCTTTTTTATTTTTCAGTTTTTTCTTCTTTGTTCAGATTGTATAATTGCTCTTGTTTATCTTTTACTTCACTGATTCTTTACCCTGTCTTCCACCATTTTGCTGTTGGACCCATCCATTAATTTTTTTCAAAAATTGCGTTATTTTATTTTTTAGTTCTAAAATTTGCTTAAAGTTCTTTGTATTTCCTTTGCTGAGACTCTTTGCTGAAAGTTTATGATTTTTTTTGTAATAGATTTCGTAATTGCTCATTAAAAGCATTTTTATGGTGATTGCTTTAATATCCTTGCCAAACAATTCTTATATTTTTGTTGTTTTGTTGTTGGTGTCTGTTGATTATCTTCTTTAATTCAAGTTGTCATCTTCCTGGCGTTTGATGTGATGAGTGATTTCCCATTGAAATCTGTGGGCATTTTTGCTATAATACTTTGGATCTTATTTAAACCTTCTGTTTTTAAATTCTGTTTTCGGTGGCTTCTTCTGATACCACTTTGTCAGGGCAAGTGGGGCATTACCTTGTTAGTGCCCGCTGGGGATAGAAATCCAAGTTTCCATTTTGAGGCTTAATTGACAGCCACGGTGAGGGGCAGGACTCCTCACTACTACCAGGTGGGGGTTGTAGTCTAATCCCTTTGCATGGTCTTCACTGACACCATGAAGTAGACAGCCTAGTTACTACTTGGTTAGAATGAAAATCTTGGCCCCTATATTTGATCTTTTCTGGCAAAACGATGGCTGGGGGTTTGGAACGCTTTTTTATAACCTGATGGAGGTGGTAATCTAGGCTCCCCAATTGGCTCTTGCTGGCATGGGTGGGGCCATAGTTTTACTTTGATGTTAGGCTGGAGTAGGGAAGTTATTTTCTAAGAGTTTTCTGTCTTATCATGCTGCTTTTCTCCCTCTTTTTTTTTTTTTTTTTGCATGTGTGTGTGTTGAGAGAACAGGCTTTATTGGACCTTTTTTGTTTGTGCTCATTGGCATTTCAAGGTTGCTGGCTTCCTCAGCTCCAAGGCTGGGGTATGTGAGGCAAAATGAAAACCCAAGGGACTGACCACTCTGTCATTCCTGAGATCCCAAGCTGGTCTGCCTTCTTCTTTCCACCTTTCAGTGACTTAGGTTTGCTTAATGTATAATTTTCAGGGTTTATAGTTGTACTTAGTGGGTAAAAGTATGTTTATGCCATCTTCCCAGAAGTGGACATCTATTGCATAGATTTTTATATGTTTGAAAATACTTAGATTTAGTAACTAAGTTTTGAAAATGTGAAACTTACTTTTAACTCAGAAAATAGATTTATATTTACATTCATGAATATAGGAAGTACCCACAGAATATTTTTCCTTAGTGATTGATGTTTGTTGAATTCTTAAGTTTGATCAGGAAAGTATGGCTTTTCTATTTCTCAAGTTGTTCTATAAACAGAATGTTCTACATTCATATGTTATTTTGTTCATTAAAACTCTTGAAACTGATTAAGTACTATAGTTAGGAAGTTGGGTGAGAGTGTGACAGGACCTAGCAGTACAATCAAGATCTTTTCAAACTTCAAAATTTTTGTAATTTTTATGAAGATTTGAAATTCTAGTTGTCCTGTTTAGTTTATGCAAGTGTTTATACAATGGCAATAGAGAGTGATTTTTATTTATATTATATAAAATTTAGTGACTTGTCATAAAACAACTTGTTTATATTATTTAAAGGTAGAAGGGGCCTGCCTTAGTTATCTAGTGCTGCTATAACAAATACCTTAAATGGGTGGCTTTAACGAACAGAAAAAATCTGCTGCCAGTGTGTCGATTCTGACGCATAGCGAGTGACCGTATAGGACAAAGTAGAACTGCCCCATAGAGTTTCCAAGGAGGGCCTCGTGGATTTGAACAGCCAACCTTTTGGTTAGCAGCAGTAGCTCTCAAGCACTATTCCACCAGGGTTTCCTCTCACAGTTTAGGAGGCTAGATTTCAGGCCACTGGCTCAAGGGGAATATGGTTTCTCTCTCTTTCAGCTCTGGGAGAAGTTCCTTGCCTCTTTTCAGCTTTTGTTCCTTAGTTCTTTGGTGATCTTCATGTGATGTGACATATATCTCCCCATCTGTGCTGGGAAACCCTGGTGGTGTAGTTAAGAGCTACGCCTGCTAACCAAGAGGTTGGCAGTTCAAAACCACCAGACACTGCCTGGAAACCGTATGGGGCAGTTCTGCTCTGTTCTATAGGGTCAGTATGAGTTGGAATCAACTCAACGACAGAGTTTGGTTTTGGTATCTATGCTTTTTTGCTTGATTCTGTGCCTAATCTGTTCCTTTCATAACTCAAAAGTGAGTGGTCTAAGACACACCCTACACTGATATGGACTTATTAACACAATAAACTCCTATTCCCAAATAGGATTACATCTGCAGACATAGAAGTCTAAAGAATATCTACGAACCAGAATTAGTATAATGCTGGTTCCTATAAGGCAGAGATCAAGAAATACCTCAGCATTTTCACTTCTCTGTTATTTCTGACAGCAGCCATTCTCCTCATGGCACACTATTTTTCTTTTGGGTTCAATAATTTGCTGCAATAGTCACACAGATCTCACAGACTATACTCATGGTTATGTGGTTTATTCAGGTAACAAGGCAGAAGTAATAGGATACAACTGAGGTTGCAATTCAAGGTCAATGTCAGGTTACTCAGGATGCAACTCAAGGAAAGGTATACTGGCAAGATCTGGAAAGGTCCCTGAAGCAGAGAACATGTTTCTCTATTTGTCAACCCGGACAGCTTCAGATAATCTCCCCGATGGAATGGGTCTTGTCAGGGCAATACTCAGGCAGCTCTCCTCTCTATTAGGGCAGATCTGCTCTCAGGTCCCAAGGTCTTTATAAGCCAGCCCAAGTACTCCTTTTAAATTACAAGGTGGGATCCCTAATCAATGCAGGTGAAGGTCATGTATAGGGTGGGGCTCCCCAGCCAATCTGGGGAAAGGTCAGCTACTAGGCAGGGCTCCCCAGCCAATCTAGGTAAAAGGTCAGATGGGAGAAGGCAGCAAATCCTGGTAAAGGCCAACTACTGGGCTGGGCACCTCAGCCTATCCTGGTGAAAGTTGGTTACTGGGTGTGGTTCCCCAGGTTAACCGGTTAAAGTTCAGACCAGTGGGTGGGATCTGCAGCCAAATTGTGTAAAGGTTAGTGTCTTAGGCTGGATTCTCTAGAGAAGCAAAACCAGTAAAGTGCATAAATATATGTAAAGGTGTATATTAAGGAACATCCCAAGTCCTTGGATCAGGGTAGAGGCCTTTCCCAATTCACAGAGCCACAGAAGCTGGTAAACCCAAGATCAGCAGGTCAGAAACCAGGGTTCCCTGCTTTAGTGACTTGTCATAAAAGAACTTGTTTATATTATTTAAAGGTAGAAGGAGTTCGCCTTAGTTATCTAGTGCTGCTATAGCAGAAATACCTTAAATGGGTGGCTTTACCGAACAGAAATTTGTTTTCTCCTACTTTAAAAAAAAACCTGTTGCCAGCGAGTCGATTCTGACTCATAACGACCCTGTAGGACAGAGTGGAACTGCCCCATAGAGTTTCCAAGGAGGGCCTGGTGGAGATCAAGGAATCCCCAAGGTCAGCAGGCAAGACCACAAGTTTCTCCTGATTCACATGACTGCAGGGGCTGGGGAACCCAAGATCAGCAGGTCAGGGAGCAGGACTATTGCTCGAAGACTGTGAAGATTGACAAATCCCAAGATGGACAGGTAGGCTGCTAGCTCAAGTCCCAAGAACCAGAGGTCAGACAAGATAGCTGCTGGATCCAGAATAAGCCAGTGACCTTGGCAAGGTGAGCAGGAAGGAAGTAGATGGTGGAAGGCAGAGAGATGAAGGCTAAGGGGACAGTGACTTGCCACAGACCCCACCCCTGCCAGTACCACTCAGCAGATTCTATCATGGGGGTGATCACTTATCAAATTTCAACAGGGAAGTGATTACAACATTATATAACTGCCAAAATACTGAGAATCATGGACAAGCCAAGTTGACAGACAGTCCTAACCATCACAGTCAGCCTGGGCAGGGTTCAGAAACCAGGACCAAAATATCCAAATTGCTTTTTGGTAAAATAATTCCACAGGAGTGCACAGGTTAGAATTTACAGCACATACTTTTGGGGGACACAATTCAGTATATAACAAGGCCCAATAAATAGTATACCCAGCTTCCCTTTCTGAGTCATGAGCTGCTTGGGAAGTAAGTGTAAACCACGTGGAAAAAAACTTTGGTGCGATCCATAGAGCTTTTTCAGATTATGCACTCATTTTATGTGTGTGTGGCTGTATGTGTAGATTTATGTAATGTCACTAAAATCAATAAAATTAACTACCATTTTGTTATACTCTGTTGTGCTACCCTGTCATAGCATGCCCACTTGCCCTCTCCGTTCTTAACCCTTGGCAACCGTTAATCAGTTGTTCATCTCTATGTTATTTCACTAATGTTATATAAATGGAATCATGAAGTATGGATCCTTTTGAAATTCGCTTTTTTTTTTTTTCCAGTAGGCATCTGTCTTGGTCATCCAGTGCTGCTATAACAGAAATATCACAATTGGATGGCTTTAACAAAGAGTTTATTCTCTCACAGTCCAATAGCCTAGAAGTCTGAATTCAGGGCACCAGCTCCAGGGGAAGGCTTTCTCTCTCTGTTGAATCTGGAGGAAGGTCCTGGTCATCAGTCTTCCCTTGGTCTGGGAGCATCTCAGCACAGGAACTTCAGGTCCAAAGGACACACTCTACTCCTGGCATTGCTTTCTTGGTGGTATGAGGTCCCTGTGTCTCTTGGCTTGCTTCTCTCTTTTATATCTCAAAAGAGATTGGCTTAAGACACTATCTAATCTTGTAGATCTCATCAATATAACTGCCACTAATCTATCGCATTAATTCATAGTGATAGGATTTATAACACATAGTGAAATCACATCAGTTAAAAAAATGGTAGACAATCATACAATACTGGGAGTCATGACTTAGCCAAGTAGATTGATATTTATGGGGGACACAATTCAATCCATGACAGCATCATCCTTGAGGTTTATCTAAGTTGTTGCATAATCAATAGTTCATTTCTTTTTATTTTTTGCTAAGTAGTATTCCATGGTATAGATGTACCACAGTTTGTTTAATCATTCACCCATTTGGGTGAGTTTCCCATTTTTGGCTAACTAAAGCTGCTATCAATGTTTCTATACAAATTTCTGTGTGAAAGTAAGTTTTTATTCCCCTGGGGTAAATGCCTAAAGTTAAAATTATAGGTCATATAGTAAGTTAATTTTAGTGTTAAAAAAAAGGAACTGCCAAACTATTTTCAAGAGTGCCTGTACCATTTTACATTTCTACCAGCCGTGTATGATTGTTCTAGGTTTTCTGCATCCTCTCCAGCATTTGGCATTGTCAGTGTTTTTTATTTTACCCATTCTGATAGGTATGTTATAGTTAGCCTTTTTGGACAGAAATACAAAAATACTTAATATGTAAACTGTGACATTGTGTTGCCATTAAAAAAAAGTTTTCCCCCTTTTGATTGGTGCTTTGTTTTTTATCTTTTTTATTAATGTAAAAATTTTATGTAAAGGGGGGGAGAGAGAAGAGAAGCAACAAAAAAAAAAAAATGCCAAAATGACTGGTTTTTAGTCATTAGTGTTCAATGCATCAAATTTATTCTTGAGATGATCTCTATATTCAGGTGGGACATACTCAAGGTCATATTTTTGTTCTTGAGGACTTGTTCTTATTTTCTTAAGCTTCAACTTGAACTTGTATATGAGCAATTAATAGTCTGTTATGCAGTCAGCCCTGGACTTTTTCTGACTGATGATATTGAGCTCCTCCATTGTCTCTTTCCACAGGTGTAGTCAAGTTGTTTTCCATCTGGTGAGATCCACTGTAGAGCCACCATATGTGTTGGTAAAAAAAGACATCTACAATGAATAAGTAGCTGGTCTTGCAAAACTCTATCTTGTGATCTCCAGCATTGTTTCTGTCTCCAAGCCCATGTTTTCCAACTACTGATCCTTCTTCTTTTTATCCAACTTTTGCATTCCAATTACTAGTAATCATCAATGCATCTTGATATATGTTTGATCAATCTCAGGCTGTAGAAATTGGTAAAAATCTTCAATTTCCTTGTCTTTGGCATTCATGGTTGGTACGTAAATTTGAATAATAGTTACATTAACCAGTCTTCCTTGTAGGGTTATGGATATTATCCTATCACTGACAGTGTTGTACTTCAGGATAGACCTTGAAATGTTCTTTTGGCAATGAATGTGACATTGTCCTTCAATTTGTTATTCCCAGCGTAGTAAACCATGTGATTAACCAATTCAAAATGGCCGACACCTGTCCATTTCAGCTAACGCCTAGTATATCGGTCTTCAAGTGTTCCACTTCATTTTTGACAACTTCCAATTTTCCTAGATTCATACTTCATTATGTTCCACCTTCCAAATACTAATGGATGTTTGTAGCTGTTTCTCCTCATTTTGAGTAGTGCCACGCCAGCAAATGAAGGTCCCAAAAGCTGACTCCATTCACGTCATCAAGGTTGACTCTACTTTGAGGAGGCTGCTCTTCAGTCATACTTTGAGAGCCTTTCAAATGAAAGGCTCATCTTCTGGCACTATATCAGACAACGATCTAGTGCTATTCATAAGGTTTTCACTGGCCACTTTTTTTAGAAGTAGATTGCTAGACCCTTGTTGCTACCTTGTCTTAGTCTGGAAGCTCCACTGAAACCTGTCCACCATGGGTGATCCTGCTGTTATTTGTAATACCAGTAGCATTGCTTCCAGCAACACAACAACACATAAGCTGCCACAGTTGGACAAACTGACAGATGAGTGGTGGTGGTCATGAGGTACTACCTTTTTCATATATAACTATAATTGATTTGCTAATATTTTGTTGAGGTTATTTTTCAACTACATCCACAGGGGTATGAGTTGGCTATTTTGTTTCTCTTGTATTGTGCTTTCCTGGTTTTATGGACTCGTAAAAAGGAGTTTAGAAGTGGCTTCTCCTACTTTATTTTCTGAGAGAATATGTAGAAGACTAGCATTATTTCTTCCTTAAGTGTTTTACAGCACTTACCAATAAATCTATCTGAGCCTGGAATTTTCTTTTTGGGGAATATTTTAAATTATGAATTTGCTATTTTTCTTCCCTATGGAGCTATTTAAATTTTCTTTTTCTTACTGTGTTAGTTTGGGTCAGTCATGTTTTTAGAGGACTTTGTCTACTTCATCTAAGTGGCCAAACTTACTGGCATAAAGTTGCTCACACTATTCAGTAGTTATTTTTCTAATATCTGTAGAATCTATAGTTACACCATTTTTTATTCCAAATAGTGGGAATAGATATTTTCCTTGTTTTTGTTTTTATCATTCTTGCTAAGATTTTCACTACAGAATTAACTCATAATGCTTTGTATAATTCTTGTTCTATATTTCCAGGTATTTGAGCTATTAAACTCCTTTAACAACCTCTCTTGAAATTATGTTATATTAAGTTGTAATTAACATTTCCAGTGAAAATATCCAAAGATCTGAAATGGCAGTCAGGCATGTAACTGCATATGAAAAACGAGGCTGACTCAAACAGACATGTTTGCACTGATTAACCATTGGCATTTGCCAGAAGCTTAATATCCTGTAATAAAGAACTAGAACAAGAATAAATTATTTCCCTTCCTTTCACAAATTCCAATTTTACTGAAGGTTTTTTTTTTTTTTTTTTAAATTTGAACCTATCTGACCACTGAATCTGAAATTCATCATTGATTCAAATGAAATATATTTTCAATTCTAAAATTATGTAAGAGAGAATTTAATGAGGGGGAGGGGCGGGAAGGAAAGGTGAACCATGTTGTAACACTCAAGAAAAGAAAATGGTTCTGGCACAATATGTTGAGAAGTTTATAGTTATGGAATAATTACAAAAAGAGTATGAGAAGAGATTTGATGAAATACTGAAATCATGATCTAGTCAAACAATGCTATTACATTTTTACACATATAACACATGCCTTCTTCGTTTGTTTGCCAACCACTCCCTCCCCGCAAGAGGTATTGTCATAAGTGCCACCTGCCATTTTTTTTTTTACATTTTTCTATAAAAAAAAAAAAGTGTAGTGCACTTATGAAAATACCTCTCGGGTAGGCATGGTTGGAAACAAGCATAGAAAGTACATGTTATTTCAGTAAAAATACAGTAAATGTTTTCTACAATATAGAATCTGGCCTAAAAAAGTTTTATTTATCACTGACAGCATTGTATTTCAAGAAAGGTCTTGAAATGTTCCTTTTGACAGTGAATGCAATGCCGTTCCTCTTCAATTTGTCATTCCTGGCATAGTAGACCCTATGATTGTCTGATTCAAAATGGCCGGTACCAGTCCATTTCAGCTCACTAATGTCTAGGATATCAATGTTTACACGTTCTATTTCATTTTTGACTTCCAATTTTCCAGATTCATACTTCGTACATTCCACGTTCCGATTATTAATGGATGTTGCAGCTATTTCTTCTCATTTTGTGTTGTGCCACATCAGCAAATGAAGGTCCCGAAAGCTTCACTCTATTCCTGTCATTAAGGTCAACTCTACTTTGAGGAGGCAGCTCTTCCGCAGCATCTTTTGAGTGCCTTCCAACCTGAGGGTCTCGTCTTCCAGGACTGTATCAGATAGTGTCCCGCTGCTATTCATAAAGTTTTCACTGGCTAATTCTTCTCAGAGGTAGACTGCTGGGTCCTTCTTCCTAGTCTGTCTTAGTCTGGAAGCTCAGCTGAAACCTGTCTACCAAGAGTGACCCTGCTGGTATTTGAATACTGGTGGCATAGCTTCCAGCATCACAGCAACATGCAAGCCCCCACAGTACAACAAACTGACAGATGCATGGGGGAATCAATATAATACTCTATATTAATGTAACATATAGTCTGGCTATGTATTCTGTATCAATATATTCTGGCTGTATTATCTATGTAATACTGTTTATCAAACAGATTGAACAGTAAAATAATCATCTCAATAAAGCCAACAATTTGTCAAAAATGAATACTTATTAGTGATTAAAAATAGGAATGAAAAGAAACTTCTGTAAACTGTTAAAGACATCTATGGCGGGGGGAAAGCCATAGCTATCATTGTAGTTAAAAGTGAAATATTGAATACTTTTTCACTAAAATTCAGACATAGTTGAGGATATCTGCATAATACACTTCTAATCAACACTATAGTGGATGCCCTAGCCAGTACAATAAGAAAAAGTAATTAAAGGTAAATAATTGGAAAAGTAGTTTAGCTCTTTTTATTTACAGATATCATGGTTTTATATGTAGAGATCCCTAAGGGATTTAAAAAAATAAATAAAACTTGTGTGTAGCAATGCCATATGATGGAACACGTATATTAAGTCAAGTTTATTCCATATACTGGCAAAGAAAATTGCTACGTTAAGTTAAACACATAATTTTTATACTCATGTCCAAAAACATAAATGAGTATACAAAAGATACTCAGACCTTTATACTGAAATCTTTGAAACCTTGTTGAGAGAAATTAAAGAAGATGTAAATAAATATAAAGATAAGTAATTTTAATAGTTTAGAAACTCAATTTTTTAAGAAGTCACAGCTCCCCAAATTAATCTATGAAATCAGTGCAATTCCATTCTAAATCTCAGCAAGCTGCATTTTTTTTTTGAAATTGACTAAATCTCAGCAAGTTGTGTTTTTTTTTTTTTTTTTTTTTAGAAATTGACCAGCTGATTTAAAAATCTATGTGGAAAAACAGGAACTTAGAATAGGTGAAACAGTCTTCAGAGAAGAACAAATAAACTGAAATGCTTGGAGCTGAGAACCACTGAGTTAGAAATTTGTTCTGTTGATTTAAAAATGTTTTTGATTTAATTTTAAGTGCTTTAGAATAACTGTATTCTGAAAAAAAGTATATATATGTGACTATTAGGAGGTAAAGCAATACAAAAATGGGAGGATGAGAAAAATGTAAATGTAATTCTATATTTAAATAGTGTAACGTTCCCAGCATTTTTCTAGTTATTTATGTATGTATTTGTGTATACATATAGATAGATGAATAGAATATGAGTAGTTGAATAGATGAATGAATAGTTTTTCATTTATAATAAGTGAATTATTTAGGTTCTTTGCAAGCTGCAAAAACTGAGTCTGGCTAACACACAAAATAATAATAAGAATAATAATAATAAGAAGAAGAATAATGGCTGAGTCACATGTGTTCTCAGAAACAATGGGGGTGCTGGGCAGTGAGTGGGAAAAGGGCAAGAATGAAAATAGTTCTATAAACTAGGAACCAGGATCCATGACTACGGTAGCAGTTTCAGGTTGGGCATAATGCCTCTGAGAAACTGAATGGTATGCTAACATTTTGGTTTCTTTTTTCCTCTCCTCAAGATTAAACTTCAGAGAGGGAGAATTTAACCAGACAAATGTTGATCATTTTCAAGATGGTTGCAGTATTTTTCTCTTCCCTCTGCTCACATTCTTTGCCATTTGATTTTGTAGCGCTTTCCATCAAGAAGTGGAGTTTATTTCTTGACTCTTGAAACTGGACTTAACTTGTGTGACTTGCTTTGGCCAGTGAGATATTAGCAAATGTGACACAAACAGAAGATTTAGTAGGACTTGCACATTGTTAAAAAAAAATGTATTTGCAATGAAGAAGTTGTTGGTCTTGAAAAATTATATCATGCAATCACTGGTGTCAGTTCTATCACCAAGGCCATTCTCCATCCTTCAGTTCTTTCTATCGCCTGTCATTTCACTTCTGATTTTGTTGTTGCTAGGTGCTGTATTAACTGGTCTTTCTTATAGACATATGGATATTATCCCATCACTGACAGCATTGTACTTCAGGGTAGATCTTGAAATGTTCTTTTTGATGATGAATGCAATGCCATTTCCCTTCAATTTGTCATTCCCAGCATCATAGACCATATGATTTTCTGATTCAGAATGGCCACTACCAGTCTATTTCAGCTCACTAATGCCTAGGATATTGATTTTACATGTTCCATTTTATTTTTGACGACTTCCAGTTTTCTTAGATTCATATTTTGTACATTCCACCTTTGGATTATTAGTGGATGTTTACAGCTGTTTCTTTTCATTTTCAGCAGTGCCACATCATCAAATGAAGGTCCCAGAACCTTGACTCTATCCACATCATTAAGGTCGACGCTACTTTGAGGAGGCAGTTGTGTTTTGAGTGCCTTCCAGCCTGAGGGGTTCATTTTCTGGCACTATATCAGACAGTGCTCTGCTGCTATCCATAAGGTTTTCACTGGCCAGTTTTTTCAGAAATAGCCTTCCAGGTCATTCAATTGTGTAGTAGATCCTCCCTTCCCTTCCAAAAAAGAAAAATGGGTCTCATCTGTTCTCTTATGAATGAAAATATTTGCCTGAAGCTTTATGATTGGAATGCAAACTGATATCATTTACAAAAATTGGGATCACATATTCTTTCCTCTGGTTTTTATAGTACTTATGAAGTTCTTGAAAGTCCTGAGATGTCTTAGGACAGCCCTTTTGTTTCATGTTCCCACTTAACTTGCTAGGGATTCTTTATTCTAGTCATTTCTTAGTAATCAGTGTTGGGTTGGCCCTTCTGTATCTTTTTGATATAGGTTTATGGACTATTTTTATGAACAAAGTTCTTTAGGCATACTTTTGGAATTCATAACAATCTTTATCCTTCAAAAATGTCAGCTCTTGAAAGGTCACATTTCCTTTAAATTATTGCTTCTGTGTTTAGTTTTTCAAATCCACCCAGAAATACAATTTATATGTTTACTTTTGGCTATATGCAACCTCTGCACAAGAAAGGCCTCTGATGCAATGGGTGAAAAATGGGACCTTTGGGTAAAAAAACCCACAGAAACATGTAATTCAAAATACTTGTAGTTATTATATAATATTCTTCTGTCATTATTCTTTCAGTTCATTTATTTGAAAGACAAGTTTAAACACTGAGAATATAAAGGTAAATAAACAATTCGTTTTCCAAGTAGAGCTTATGATACAGCGAAAAAGAGAGATATTTTTTTCCTAACCCACATTTTATTGTAGCTATCTCAATGATAAATGTAGTTCCTCCTCACCACTTCCTACCGCCACCCTAAGCAAGAACAAGGGATGAGTGATGGTAACAGCATGAGAAAAGAGAGCTTAAATTGTTATTTTAATTATACTGTCTTTAATGTTCTGTCAGTTTTTATTTTCCTGCTTATATTTGAAACCCTGGTGGTGTAGTGGTTAAGTGCTATGGCTGCTAACCAAGAGATCGGCGGTTCAAATCTGCCAGGCGCTCCTTGGAAACTCTATGGGGCAGTTCTACTCTGTCCTATAGGGTCGCTATGAGTTGGAATCGTTTTTTGTTATAGTAGAAAAGGGATCTTAAATACGTGCAAGTCTTTTTTAATATGTCTACTTTGATCTTACAAACACTTTGAACACTAATGACTGAAGACCAGTCAAGTTGTGGATGATATAAAGAACATCATACATGAAGAAAGCAAAAAGATCATTAAAATGACAAGAAAGAAGGAAAAGGCCAAAACGGATGTCAGAAGAGACTGAAACTTGCTCTTGAATGTAGAGTAGCTAAAGCGAAAGGAAGAAATGATGAAGTAAAAGAGCTGAACAGAAGATTTCCGAGAATGGCTTGAGAAGACAAAGTACTAAATGACATGTGCAAAGACCTGGAGTTAGAAAACCAAAAGGGAAGAACATGTTTGGCATTTCTCAAGCTGACAGAACTGAAAAAAAAGTATTCAAGGCTCAAGTTGCAATATTTTAGGACTTTATGGGCAAAATATTGAAAGATGCAGGAAGCATCAAAAGAAGTTGGAAGGAATACACAGAGTTACTGTATCAAACAGATTTGGTTGATATTCAACCATTTCAGGAGGTGGTGCATGGTCAGGAACCAATGGTATTGAAGGAAGAAGTCCAAGCTGTACTGAAGGCATTGGTGAAAAACAAGGTTCCAGGAATTGACGGAATACCAGTTGAGATGTTTCAACAAATGGATGCATCACTGAAAACGCTCACTTGTCTATGCCAAGAAATTTGGAAGACAGCTACCTGGCCAACCAACTGGAAGTGATATGTTTACCTGTGTTTTGTTGACTATACAAAGGCATCGGACTGTGTAAATTAAAACAAATTATGAATAGCATGGTGAAGAATGGGAGTTCTAAAATACTTAATTGTGCTCATGAAGAACCTGTACATAGACCCAGAGGCAGTTGTTTGAACAGAGCAAGGGGTTAATTCATGGTATAAAATCAGGAAATGTGTGTATCAGGGTTGTATCCTTTTGCCATACTTATTCAATCTGTATGCTGAGAAAATAATCTGAGAAGCTGGAATGTATGGAGAAGAATGTGGCATCAGGATTGGTGGAAGACTCAGTAACAACCTGCGGTATGAAGATGACACAACTTTGCTGAAGGCGAAGAGAACTTGAAGCACTTACTGATGAAGATCAAAGAGTACAGCCTTCAGTATGGATTGCGCCTCAAAATAAAGAAAACAAAAATCCTCACAACTGTACCAATAAGCAGTATCATGATAAATGCATAAAAGATTGAAGTTGTCAAGGAGTTCATTTTACTTGGATCCACCATCAATGCTCATGGTAGTTCCCAGTGCCGTCGAGTCGATTCCGAGTCATAGCCACCCTATAGGACAGAGTAGAACTGCCCCATAGAGTTTCCAAGGAGCGCCTGGCAGATTTGAACTGCTGACCCTTTGGTTAACAGCCGTAGCACTTAGCCACTATGCCACCAGCTCATGGTAGTAGCAGTCAAGAAATTAAATGACATATTGCCTTGGGAAAATCTGCTGCAAATGACCTTTTTAAAGTGTTAAAAAGCAAAGATATCACTTTAAGGACTAAGGTATGCCTGACCCAGGCCATGATACTTTCTGTTGCCTCATATGCATGTGAAAGCTGGACAGTGAATAAAGAAGACTGAGGAAGAATTGATGTGAAGAATATTGAATATACCATGGACTACCAACCGAAACCAAAAATTCTGTCTTGGAGAAAGTACAGCCAGAATGCTCATTCGAAGTGAGGATGGCGAGACTTCGTCTCACATACTTTGGACATGTTATGAGGAAGGATCAGTGCCTGGAGAAGGACATCATGCTTTGTGAGGTAGAGGGTCAGCAAAAAAAAAAAGGAAGACCCTCGAGACATGGATTGACACTGTACCTGCCACAATGGGCTCAAACAAAGCAATGACTGCGAGCATCACGCAGGACTGGGCAGTGTTTCATTCTATTGTAAATAGGGTCACTATGAGTCGGAACCAGCTTCACTGCACCTAACAACAACTACACTTTGATTTTATAAAGGTTGCCTAGGATCTTTACCTTATACAATATGTGTGTATATATTTATGTATTTATAACACAATGTATTTAAATTTTGTATTAGACAGTTTTTTAATAGAAAATATGACCTTCAGATAGTTTAATCAGAATTTTCAAAGTATAACCTATGTAAGTTAGAGATGATTATCCATTTGCTTTGAAAAAAACATGTAGTAGTGTACAAAGATGTTATTTTTTATTTTGTGCTTTTTGCATGTATATTTTTTCCTACAAAAATCAGTAATTTATTGAAAAAATATAATAGGTTCTAAGCCAGTGAATTTAAGTGAGGTTTATGAGTTACACTGGCTTTAACGTTTTTTCTTTATGAAATGGCACACATTTTTTACTGTAATGGCATCTCTAAACTAGGATACACCCTATACTTTTCTATTTGTATGGAAAAAAAATAACAAGGGAAGTCAGACCAGTGCTTACTGAGGATACTGAGGTTATGAAAAATGTAACTACTAGAAGTCACACGAACAACAAGTAATGAAGCTAGGACACAAATCCAGGTTCTTCCGACTCTAAAATAGATGCTGTAATTCTATTTATAGTTAACTATTTTTTTTTTATGCGAACAGCTTATCATGAGATGATCAGTAAAGATAGACCTTTAATATGGATACTTCCTGCCTTATAGATCACATTTTCTTATATGTCAGTTTATTTTCTTCCAGCAAAATTATTTGGAAAATTAGCTTATTTCAGTTTTCCAGTTGTCATTTTCATTAATTTATTCAACTAATATTTATTGGGCTCTAGGAGGATATGATGCAAGCTAGAGAGATAAAATTCCTGAATTCATGAGTGTATTTCCATATAAAAACCTTGTTGGCCTCTTTAAAATAATCACTGTGAAAAGTTTTTCACTTATTCTAGAGATGTATCGATCACTCGAATTATTTTGGGAATGTGTCTATTTCAGAATTATCATCACAGTGTGTCTCTTAATCTTAAAAAAAAAACTAAGCAGATCTTAAATGATTAAGTGATTGTTCTGAGGATGTATATTTTAACTTTGGAAATAAACAAACATCCTTCCCACCTAAAGGTAATGAGTAAGTTGCATGGTCAAGTTAAAGAATTCTTTTTATTAAACCAGGTTTCTTGGTGTACTGAGTTTTTCATTGCAATCATAAACTCAAGTATGATCAGGTTCTTTCTCTGACTTGTAATGTAAATCTATGGCAGTCCCATCAAGGAATTCTATTTTTTTGTAGAAATGGAAGAATGCTTGGAACTTTTTAAAGTTTCCTGATCCAGCTTTGGAGAGAAGCACTCGTATGTTTTATCACCTGTTTTTCGAACACTTTATTGTGCTTTAGGTGAAAGTTTACATAGCAAATTAGTTTTCCAATCAATAATCCATACACAGATTGTTGTGGAGCATTGTTTGTAATCCCTGCAATGTGTCAGTACTCTGGCCATTTCCTTCCTGGGTTCTCCATTTCCATTCATCCAGTTTCCCTGTTTCTACTTGACTTCTCATCCTTGATTTTGGGCAAATGTTGCCCTTTTGGTCTCGTATAGTTGATTTTTCTAAGGAGCACATCTTAGTCATCTAGTGCTGCTGTAACAGAAATACCATAAGTGGATGGGTTTAACAAAGAAAAATTTATTCTCTCACAGTCTGGTAGTAGGCTAAAAGTCCAAATTCAGGGCGTCAGCTCCAGGGGAAGGCTTTCTTTCTGTTAGCTCTGGAGGAAGGTCCTTGTCATCAATCTTCCCCTGAACTAGGAACTTCTCAGCACAGGGCCCCTGGATCCAAAGGACATGCCGTTCTCCTGGCTCTTGCTTCTTGGTGGTATGAGGTCCCTGTGTCTCTCTTCTCCTTTCTCTCTATTATATCTCAAAAAAGATTGGCTTAAGACACTAGCTAAACTTGTAGATCTCATCACTATAAGTGCTGCTAATCCATTAACATCATAGTGATAGGATTTATAACACATTGGGAAAAGACACATCAGATAACAAAATGGTAGACAGTCATACAATAGTGGGAATCATGACCTATCCAAGTTGACAGATATTTTTGGGGAATACAATGCATGACAGAGCACATTCTTCATGGATGTTATTGTTCATTTTATGGACCTATCTATTATTTGGCTGAAAGAGGGCCTCTGGGAGTGTCTTCAGTTTCAAGTTAGAAGTTTGTCTCAGGACAAGTCTCTGGGGTTCCTGCAGTCTCTATCAGCCCAGTAAGACTGATCTTTTTTTTGTAAAGTTCTACATTTTTTATCCATTCTAACTGGGACCTTCTATTGTGGTCTCAGTCAGAGTGGTCAGTAGTGGTAGCTGGGCACCATCTAGTTCTTCTAGTCTCAAGTTAGAGGAGGATATGATTCATGTGGGCCATTATTCCTTTGGACTAATTACTTCTTTGAGCCTTGTTTTTCTTCATTATCCTTTGCTCCAGGCGAGAAAAGAGCAATAGTTTCTTCTTAGATGGCAGCTCACAAGCTTTTAAGAACTCCAGATGCTGCTATCCAGCCTAGGATGTAGAACATTATCTTTATGAACTGTGTTTTGCCACTTGACCTGCATGTCCCCCGAGACTATGGCCCTTAGCCTTTAAGCCCAGTAGTACGATTCTGATATCTAAATAGTTTCTATAACTGTGCCCTCTGTGTGCTCTGTCATATATATGAGTACATATACAGCATTTACAAGTATGTATGTAGAAATATCTACAACCATGGTATAGTGGTTAAGACGACTAACTGCAAACTGAAAGGTTGATGGTTTGAACCTACCAGCTGCTCCCTGGAAGCCCTATGAGGCAGTTCTGTTCTGTCCTATAAGGTTGCTGTAAATTGGAATCGACTTGATTGCAATGGGTTTGGTTTTTTTTTTTTTTTTTGTATGTGTGCACATAGATGTACACCTGTACAACCTCCCAAACCTCTTTAGCATACATATTTGTCTATGTATCTATTCACAAATTGTTATTACTATTGTTGCAGGATTATACATTGTAGCATTTACCATAGTTGCCCTTTATTCTTGTGTACCTCTCAGCGTTTTGCTTTGCTTTGGTCACCTCGTGCTGACTTCCCACGTATTGTGTATTGCCTTCCCCTTCACTGGAATTAACACCTGTTGGCACAGTGGTTAATAATTTGGCTGCTAACCAAAAGATTGGTAGTTCACATCTACCAGCCACTCTTTGGAAACCCTATGGGGACAGTTCTACTCTGTCCTATAGGGTTGCTGTAAGTTAGAATTGACTCGACAGCAATGGGTTTGGTTTGGTTTTTGTATTATCTAGTTCTTGATTCTCCTTCCCTCCCCTCCCCATCCCTGGTAACTATCAGAGAGTGTTTCTTTATGTGTGTAAATCTCTTCCTGACCTTTATAATAGTGGTCTCATACAATATTTGTCCTTCTGTGATTGACTTATTTCACTCAGCATAATAGTGTCTTCCAGATTCATCCATGTTGTGAGATGTTTCACAGATTCATCATTATTCTTTATTGTTGTGTAGCATTCCATTGTATATATGTACTACAGTTTGTTTATCCACTCATTCCTTGATGGACACTTAAGTTGTTTCCATCTTTTTGCTATTGTAAATAATGCTGTAATGAACATGGGTGTGTGTATGTCTATTCATGTGATGCTCTTGTTTCTCTAGGCTATATACTTAGGAGTGGTATTGCTGAATCATATGGTATTTCTATTTCTGGCTTTTAAAGGAAGTGCCATACCGTTTTCCATAATGGTTGTACCATTTTTGCAGTCCCACCAGCAGTGTATGAGTTCCAGTCTCCCCACAGCATCTCCATCATTTGTTGTTCTCTGTTTTTTTGATCGGTGCCATTAGTGCTGCTGTGAGATGATATCTCATTATAGTTTTCATTTACGTCTCTCTAATGGCAAATGGGGGCCCTGGTGGTGCAGTGGTTAAGTGTTGGGCTGCTAACTAAAAGCTCAGCAGCTCGAATCCACCAACCCTATGGGGCAGTTCTGCTCTGTCCTTAGGGTCACTATGAGTCAGAATCAACTTGACAGCAACAGGTTTGGAATGGCTAATAACTGTGAACATCTTTTCATGTGTTTGTCAGTCACCTGAGTGTCTTCTTTGGAGAAATACCTGTTCATGTCCTTTGCCTATTTTTTAATTGGATTGTTTGTCTTTATGTTGTTGAGGTGTTGAAGTTTTCTATAAATTTTAGGGTTTGGACCCTTGTCAGATATATGCCATCGCCAAAACTTTTTCCCAGTCTTCAGGCTGTCTTTTTACTGTTTTGATGAAGTATTTTTTTTTAGGAGGCCCCAGTTATCTGATTTACCTTCTGCTGTTTGTGTATTTTTAGATATGTTTGATAGTCTGTTTTTGCCATAAATTAGGGCCCTTCGGTTTATCCCTATGTTTTTTTTCATGAACTTTATAATTTTAGGTTTTATATGTAGGTCTTTGATCCATTTTGAGTTAGTTTTTGTGTATGATGTGAGGTATGGATCCTGTTTCATTTTTCTGAAAATGGATGTCCAGTTTTGCCAGCACCATTTATTAAAAAGACTATCTCTTTCTCAGTTAATGGACTTTGACCTGTTGTCGAAGATCAGCTGTCCGTAGGTGGATAGATTTACTTCTGGGTTCTCAATTTCGTTCCATTGGTCTGTCTGTTGTTTTACCAGTACCACACTGTTTTGACGACTGTGGCTGTATAGTAGGTTCTGAGATTGGGAAGTGTGGGGCTTCCTACTTTGTTCTTCTTCTTTAATAATGGTTTGCTTATTTCCTTCCTTTCCATATAAAGTTGGTGATTAGTTTTTCCATCTCATTAAAGAATGTTGTTGGAATTTGGATTACTTGTTTTTCTTTAAAATAGAAAATCTCATTGGTCTGTAGACATGCCTTGTATACTTGGTCTGTCTCTGGGGGTAAAGTAAAGGATATGAAAAATAACGTACAAATATAGAAAGGGAAAAACAATGCCAAAGTGATGGGAGTGTTTTTTCTTGAATTGAACTGTTTGAGAGAATATTCACATAACTATCAGGAATTTTTACCACTTTTTGTGTTTCTACTGCTTTTATGCATAGGTGTGGCTGCCCTCCATTTCTGCTTAAGCCTAATGTCACTTTTGTTCAACATTCCTGATCTTTACTATGGTAATGATGTTGGGTCATCTAAATCATGCATGTAGTATGGTTATTTGAGATGTGTCTCCTTCTCTATTAGATTCTAAAAGCAGACACTGTGTGTTTCATTAATGTTTGCTTCCCTTAAGGTGCCATCACAGTTCATATTAACTGAGTGAATGGATGAATATGTGATCAGAAGAGATTCTGTATAAGACAATACTACAGGGTTGGTATGCAATTGTGTATGTAATTCTATGAGGAATAAAGTAAGGGTTATACCATGAAAGATCTACTTTTGTCAGAGAGAAAAAAAGAAAGAAGAAGAAGTCTCAAAATTTTAACTACTAATCAACAGGAAAATATATACATTATGTATTGGGAGTATAGCTGAGGTCAAAGTTGATTTTTGCACAGAGGAGGATGTTGGCTTAAAGAAATAGGTATGAAGATCATATATGTTTTACAGTCTTGCACTTTGGGAAATATTAAGCGCTGAAATGCCATAAACAATCTGTTTTATACTTATGTTTATAGAAAGAAGTTTTATCATAAAAATGAGTAAGAAAGGGTGATTCAGTATTTCTAACATTTTTATCAAACACTTATGATATTTCAACTTACAATTTTACAGGTACCTACAGAGTATTGAACGTACAGATCCAGGATCCTTAAGACATTATCAGCTTGAATCAAGGATTTATTTGATATCCTCCTTGGTCTTTGCTTAACATCAAGTAACAGTTAAAAAAAAAAATTGACATATTTGCCCTAAGGAGATTTAAAAAAATAATAGTACCCAGACTTTCCAATGCCTAAGAATAGCAAGGTGGTAAAAAGAGAATTAGATGATGAGGTTATTGAATCTGTCAAAGACCTTCTTTCAAATGAAGACTCAGCTGATGATGCTTTTAAGAAGAGTGAACTAATCGTTGACATTCAAGAAGAGAAAGATACAGACGTCGAAGAAGGATCTGAAGTTGAAGATGAACGACCAGCTTGGAACAGTAAGCTGCAGTACATCCTGGCCCAAGTTGGATTTTCTGTAGGTTTAGGGAATGTGTGGCGATTCCCATACCTATGTCAGAAGAATGGAGGTGGTAAGTTCTTATTTTTTAGGTGATACATTATTGTAGTAAACTTCAATTGAGTTCCTGAGGTAGCTTCTATTGTTGCTATAGTCTCATTATTTTAGAAACTATGAATTCCTTTGTGCAGCTAAGGAGATTGCTTTGTGGGAAATAAACTCAGCTCTGTTTTCAGATTAGGTTTCCATAGGAGCAGATTGGTTTGCAAGGGATATGCAGTGATTGCTTAAGGGTCCTAAATTCTCAAATTCTTTCTGTAGATGCTATAAATATCTCTGAATTACTGATCTGCACTTCTTTAAGAAGTGTTTTATCTCTTATGTCTCTTTGAAGAATAATCTGAAGTTTCTGGTATAAGACAAAATTGAGGAAGGAAGACAGAGTTTTCTCCCTGTGGCTTATTAACTCTGAATTTTAAGCCACCTCACTCTTCAAAAAGGCAAAGATGACATAATTTAGAATGATCAAAGTTTCAAACGCTCACCAGAAATTTATAGATCCCATTAGAAGGGATGAAACAGATAATGTATGTAATGCCCGGCATTCTTCATCCTTAGATATCCTCCATATTTGATTCCCTATTTTATAGAGTCTAGGGACAATGTTCAGTTTCAAAGAAAACTTTAAAGAAATTAGCATCCTTAATTTTAAAATACCTGTATCAGCATTGATACTTTTATCTTTTTGTACTTGCACATATAATTATGAAGAGTGACTTAGGAAAAATTGTCTTGTAAATCAAGAAAAAAAAAAAAAATCCTATACAAGGGAATTGATTGTTCATGTAGGCTGTTAGCTCTGTAGCACACCAAAATCAAACTGAGTGCTATATTAACTAACATTTGAGTTGAAAGTTACCCATTTCCATGAAAGCTATTGAAGTAAGCGTGGTTAAAACTGAATATTCCTTAAGCCATGCATCTCAGCCCACATAGAATAGAAAGAATATTTTGTTATGTAATTCCAGTTTTTGATAGTTTTCTTGACTGCACAAAAAATATAGTTTCATTTTTAATATAATTTTAATCTACAAAACCCTTCATCAAATACAGCCATCAAAACATGAAAATACTTCTTAGCCACTAAAAGAGATACAAATGATAAGGTATTATGGTGACTAAATATATTTAAGATCTTTCCTAGTTAATTTAATCAGGCACAAAACAAGAAGTTTGGGGAAAGTAACTTATTTGACAAATCTACCTGAGAACTCAGAATCAATACCTGAAGCTTGTGTTATTCCACACATCATTCTATGAAGCTGTACACACCTTAGATAGCCAGTAACATCGCATATGAATTATTTGCCAAAGCAGCTATAAGCAATTATGCATTGCCTTGCTTTTTTGTTTTTCACAAATCATTTCATTTGCCAAGACTGGTGGAAGATGAATTTTAATTATGATTCCTTTCACCTTGTAAACCTTCTTAAGGAAGACAACTGCTTTGGCTGAATTGCCAGGTTGCCTTCCATTTGGTAAAATTTCTGTCTTGGAGAGCCCTGAATGATTTCTTATTTAGTAATTACTAGCAAAAATACCTTATGTAAAAGAGTGAAAAATGCCCTCCTAGTATTGTGTCCTCTCTTCTATACACAACATTATAGAGAGGTAGTGTGTCTATTATATAATCCAAATGGACTTGATTTCAAGATGACTGTTAAGAGTACAAAATACTGACCCAGTTTGCAGTACAGCATTGAGCCTGCTAGATACTCAAGTAGTATTTTCTGATTGTTTCATCCAACAGCTCAGGCTACCTAAATCTTATCCTTTAATCATTTGAGGCACTTGATGAGAAATAGAACTGAAAGGTAATAGCTCAGATATTAAGTTGTCTAAACATATTATGACTCGACGGCAATGGGGTTGGTTTTGGGGGAAACGTATTATACTTAAAGCACAATGGTTAAGCTTAATAAGTGGTATAGTCTAGAGGATAAGAAGTCAGGTTCTGAAGCCAGTTCGATTTGCTGGAAGCATGGCTCTTTCCAATACTGGCCATGACACCTTTTACAAGTTATCTCACTTATTTGGGTATAGCTCTCATACCTGTAAAATGGGGATGATAGTGGTACTTTCCTTATTGAATTCTTTCAAGGAATAAAAGAACATGCTGGGAGCATGCTTGGAAATATGCTTGGCAAATAGTAAATGATCAGTTACGGTTTTAGCTATGACTATTTTTAATATGGGGCTAATTTTTTTTTTTTTTAATGTTAGTAGAGTACACGGAGTTAGAAGAAAAGACTAAGTATCCAGTATCATGCCATTCACACTTGACTGAGCAAAGAATCCCAATGACTCCAGTCTTATTCATTCCCTTCATTTGTAGCCATGCACACACAGATACACCCACTCACACTCTGGCATTATTAAAATGTACTTTCAGTTCTTTTTTTTTGTTTGTTTCAGTTCTTTAGGAAACATTTTCATTTTAATCTGTGAATGTTACTAATCATTTTAGAATTAGGATTTTGATAGCTCTGTTTTATAAGGTGATACATCCATACTTTATTTTATCTTCCCCTTTATAGAATCAATTAAGTCCAAAAGACTGAAAATCAACCGTAAGAAGACAGAGATTATATGCCCATCACTAATTTAGGGGAACACTCTTGCATACATTCTTTATTGCAGAGATATTTAGATACTGAGATAAATAATTTTAAAAAATCTGTTGATTTTTACTTCTTCTGCAGAATAACCACCAGAACAATTTGAAAAACCTCCCAAGTCTATTCAGTTACAATTAGAGACTTATTTTAAAATAGAAAAAACATAATAAGTAGCTTTTTAAATTTTTTTGTGTCAATTAAATTCCGTCCTTGATATTGTCTGATTAGTCAGAACTTCAGAGAAGAAATTTGAATGAAGTCCATCTTTGAGGATATATAATAAATAACTTACATATGTATTTTTATATAGAAATAAGTAGAGGTCAAATATTTGATTTTTAAAAATATAAATAATATCTACTGCCTTATATTTGAGTAACATTGTCAAACTATTCAGTACATTTTTTAGTCATTAGTTATATGGCTTAATTTGGGATTTACTGAAAAATAATACGTTTTTAAGTGTGGAAACTATACTACAAGGAGAATAGTGCATACATATTTATAATAGACATTAAATGTTTCATGAAAGAGCTTGAGCTCTAAATTGCTTTACCAAAACCCAGCTAATTTTAATATTTTTTTCAACCATTCCCACCACTCCTTTGAAGAATTCTAGAAAAAAGAATTGTTAGTTTCTTGAACTGTACTTTTCCTGTAAAGTGTATGTGATGAAAAATGACATTTTGCTTTTTTTTTTCTTTCTTTTCAAACTAGGCATTTTTTCTTCCATGATGTTATTTGATTTAGGAAAATAAGTTAGCTTTTATAGCATGAAGTCTCATTCATTCTAAATTATCAAGTTGGGAATGCATGAGACTTTAGATGGGTTGGGATAAAATTTAATAAATGATAAACTTTGTGTGATTAAAATACCCAGGAGTTTGTGAAATGTACTTAAGAAAATAATCGTTTTTAAAAATGAATTATTTTTATGCAGAATGAAGTTGTTTTACCCTTTTAATAACATGAAACTAAAGCCATTTTTTTTCTGGAAATACTTTGTAGCAAATTCCGGTGTCAATTTCTACAAATTTTAAAGTAATGTTGCCTTAGTCATCTAGTGCTGCCATAACAGAAATACCACAAGTGGATGGCTTTAACAAAGAGAAATTTAGTTTCTCACAGTCTTGGAGGTCACAAGTCCAA
Organism: Loxodonta africana; assembly: GCF_030014295.1. NCBI lineage: Eukaryota > Metazoa > Chordata > Mammalia > Proboscidea > Elephantidae > Loxodonta > Loxodonta africana. Next base: position 49,259,967 of record NC_087345.1, read on the forward strand.
ATTCAGGGTGTTGGCTCCAGGGGGAAGGCTTTCTCTTTCTGTCAGCTCTGGAGGAAAGTCCTTGTTCTCAATCTTCTCCTGGTCTAGGAGCTTCTCAGGCACAGGGACCCTGTGTCCAAAGGATGCGCTCTGCTCCCGGTGCTGCATTCTTGGTGGTATGAGGTCCCCAACTCTCTGCTTGCTTCCCTTTTCTTTTATCTCTCCGGAGATAAAAGGTGGTGCATGCCACACCCCAGGGAAACTCCCTTTATGTTGGATCAGGAAGATGACCTGAATTCAGGTGGTGTTACAATCCCACCCTAATCCTTTTAACCACAGGCAAAGATTATGATTTATAACAGGAAAATCACAAAATGCCTGACAACCACACATGGCCTAACCAAGCTGATAGATTTTTGGGGGGGACGTAATTCAATCCATGACAGATGTAATAGCATTTTCTTTAAAGTTCTCTATAATTATACTGTATACAAGCTCAAATATTGCCTTTCATGAGATAATTAGAATTAGTGCCTTCTCTACTGTGAATATTGAAAATATAATTTATTTTATTCTTGTCTCTGTAGGTGCATATCTTTTGCCATATTTGATACTGCTTCTGGTAATAGGTATTCCCCTTTTTTTCCTGGAACTTTCTGTGGGTCAAAGAATTCGACGAGGCAGCATTGGTGTATGGAATTACATAAGCCCTAAACTGGGCGGGATTGGATTTGCAAGTTGTGTAGTAAGTTTCCTGGTACAGTATATGGAATGGTATTTATAGGGTTGGGACTATGTTGTTCACATATAAATGAAACCTCTGTGCGTTTCTACACACTTCTTCAATTATCTTTTAAAAAACACTACTGGAGTATGTGCTAATACATAAAATCAGCTGTAAATGTTAACATCTCTCAAATTTGTTAATTTATGTTCCTAAGACCTATAAGAAAAGGAACCCTGGTGGCACAGTAGTTAAAGCGCTCGGCTGCTAACCAGAAGATGAGCAGTTTGAACCCACCAACCACTCCATGGAAAAAAGATGTGGCAGTCTGCTTCTGTAAAGATTACAGCCCTGGAAACCGTGTGGGACTGTTCTACTCTGTCCTGTAGGGTCGCTCTGAGTTAGAATTGGCTCGATGGCAATAGGTTTGGTTTGTTTTTTGGTTTAAGGACTGTAAGAGAGATGAGCTTTATTTTAAAAGATAATTTGTTTCAAATAGAAAATAAAATGAGTTGGATGATGTTTAATGCATTTCATTTCATTGTTTCAAAGGAAAGCATGAGAGTTTTCATGTAATTACATTATTTTATTTTGCAGGTGTGCTTTTTCGTGGCTCTCTACTACAATGTCATCATTGGCTGGAGTTTGTTTTATTTTTCTCAGTCTTTTCAGCACCCTCTACCTTGGGATCAGTGTCCTTTGGTGAAAAATGCTTCACATACTTGTAAGACATGAATAATGTAATGTTTTTCCATTTAAAGACCATAAAATTGATAAAGACACATGCTTTCAAAAGAGCTTTTTTTTTTTTACAATAATATGAAAAAATATTTTCAAAGTTATCACCATAACAAATTGTAGACCTTTGGCACAATCTAATTTTACTATCTCTTCCCAAGTCATTTTATTGTGGCCCATGCGATTAGGGTAAAAGATTATAAGCCTTCAGGTGTGAACTCTGTATATTTTATTTTGTACACCCTCTTGATACCCTACATTTTGATTAAAACAAACAAAATAGAACAAAAAGAAGAATTTGGATTGATCTAACTGTTTTTGTTTCTTTGGGTCTGTTTCATAGTTTTCTCATTTAGTTTTATATCTGAGGACATAAATAAAGAACAACTTCCTATAGTAGTAATGTCTAATAGATACATAATGCAAGGTGCACATGTAATTTTACATTTTAAGTAGCCACATTTTAAAAAGTAAAAATGAATGGGTGAAGTATTTTATTAACCCAATATATCCAAAATATTATGATTTAAACATATAAAATTATTAATGTAATAATTTACATTATCTTTCTCATGCTGGAGCCCTGATGGCACAGTGGTTAAGCATTTGGCTGCTAACCAAAAGGGTAGCAGTTTGAATCCATCAGCTGCTCCTTGGATACCCTATGGGGCAGTTCTACTCTGTCCTATAGGGTTGCTGTAAGTCAGAATCAACTTGATGGCAACGGTTTTTTTTTTTTTTTCTTTCTCATACCATTTTCAAATTCTTGTATGTATTTTACATTTACATCTCTTCAGACTAGCCCCGTTTCAAAAGGCTTGTGTGGCCAGCAGCTAGTGCGTTTGACAGCACTGCCCTAGATGGTCAGTCAGACAGTTGTGGAGGTAGGAGGGGTGAGAAACCTGATTTTGTTACAATTACTTTGATGAAAAGCACACATATTCTTACTTCAGAAATTCATAATAAGAAATATCAAAGAGGATGCTTGTCTATTGGTTCTTCACATTGTTGCACATTTTTTTTTTATTTGTCATCATGAACGTAAATGCTATTGTAAAATGGTAGTACATTTCTAGAGAATGTTAAGAATTGATTTATAGGCTTACTCTGTTTCTTCTAAAATGATAATGTGTGTCCTATCTTTCTACAGTTGTAGAACCTGAATGTGAAAAAAGTTCTGCCACCACCTATTATTGGTATAGAGAAGCACTGAATATTTCCAGTTCCATCTCTGAAAGTGGGGGCTTAAACTGGAAGATGACCATCTGCTTGCTGGCTGCCTGGGTCATAGTTTGCTTGGCTATGATCAAAGGCATTCAGTCTTCTGGAAAAGTTAGTATGTTAGAGCCCCTCCTGGTTCTATTTATCACCATTTCTGGGTACCACAGCCCTTTCAGACTCTGTTATAAATCTCTGTGGGCAAACTGCAAATAGAGATTCATCCTAAATCATTAATTAAAAAGAGACTCAAAGATTGGTAAAAAGTGATGATTTTTAAAAGATGTTTAAATTAAGGAAAATATGTAAATTAAGATATAGTGTTTTATGACACAATCTTACGTCTTAAAGTCTTTCCTTATTTCATCAAGCTATTCTTTAAAAATTTTTTCTGTGCCTCAGAATCCTTTATCTTTGTGTTTTAGTTCTCTGATTACAATTAGCTCCACTCATGGAAACTGGGGAAAGTGGTAGAACGAATAATTTGTTCATGTAATTTGTTTTGTATCATCCTTTTCTCCTTACTTTTGGATGTTTTGAGATGTAGTTGCATTAAGAATTTTAAAATAACGTGGTATGAGTATGTCTGAAAGCTCTGAACATCATTCGGTAAAATGATTCAGGTAACAACACACAAAAATAAAGCATGGTAAGGAAACAGTGATGAGAGTGACAACTTAGATCTAGCCGGTTAGGTAGAAATTGACCTATTTGTTTGTTTTTAATTTTTAAGTATTTTATTTTATTGTATTTTCAGTGAAGGTTTACACAGTAATTTCCGTTCCAATTCACCAATTTCTATACAAATTGTTCGGTGACCTTGGTTACATTGTTAACAACGCGTGAACATTTTCATTATTTCTGTTCTGGTTTCTCTGTTTCCATTAATCTCGTTTCCCTGCCCCCTTACCTTCTCATTTTTGTTTTAAAGTAATTGTTGACCATTTGGTTTCATATAGATAATTTTTTAAGGGAGCACAGTACTCAAAGGTGGTATTCTTTATTTTGTGTGCCAATCTGTTAAGAAATAAAACCTATTTTTAATAATACTATGCAAATAGCAATTTTCCCGTAAGAAGGTAAGAGTCATATCATTAAATGCAAAGAATTCGTGTTTACAAACACAACATGAACACCTGTAGAGTACCAGGTTACAATGCATTATCACATATCAGAAATTAGTAATTAAATATTTTGTACTTTTACTTGTTTACAGAAGAAGAAAATTGAAGTGTGACTACTCAGTACTACTTGTTGTTATCATGTGCCATCAAGTTGATTCTGACTCACAGAGACCCTGTAAGACAGTGAGAACTGCCCATAGGGTTTCCTACGCTGTAATCTTTACTGGAGCAGATCATCAGATCTTTTTTTCTGAAGAACAGCTGATGGGTTCAAACCCCCAACCTTTGGTTAGCTGAGTGCACAGCCTTGACCTTTATTATTCTCCATGTTTTATGATTGAACATTTCGGCTTTCTTCTTAGGAAGCTGTTAGAAAGTCATCACTGAGTCCAGATCAATGTCTAGTAACCACTAAGAACACAGATATTTGTAAAATTGAAATAAGTCCAATCATGTAATTAGTATACAGTTTAAAAAATACTGCAGAATAAAGGCTTTTTTTTTTCAGAAAATGTGTACAGAAAGGAAATCTTAACTTTCTATAAATTCTATCTTAATGTAAAATATTTTTGAGTATCTACTATTTGCCAGGTGATGATGGATATGCAAGGTTTAATAGGAGACAGTCTTTGTCCTCAAGGAACCTATAATTTAATGGGTAAGACAGATAATTACAGCATAATAAGTACAATAATAGAGGCATACAGAAAATGCTTGAGAGCATAACCACAGTCATTGAAATTAACCTGATTTGTGTGGAAGGCTTCACAAAAGAGGTAATATTTGGCTTAGGGTTTTATGGTTGAAGAGGAGTTCACCAGAAAGTTCACAGAGAGCACATTATATGCAGGGAAAATAGCATGTGCAAAACCCAGAGATTCCTGAGTTCTCCTGGGTGACTTTCTCATACAATTTGCAGCTTGTGGGAGGTGAAGCTTGACATATAAGTTGATTGCAGATATTGAAGGATCTTATAGATATGATTGGCCATTATTTTGCAAGCAGTTTGGAATATTTGAGAAATTTTAGCAGCTCAGTGATACCATCAGATCTTTAGAAACATCACTTTGGACGTAGTGTGGGTGTGGCATTTCAGGGATGAGGGGGAAAGCTGGCAAGATGAACAGGAAACTGTTATAATAGTGAAGGGTGATATGTCATTGAGGATAGAAACGAAGGGTCAGATGTGAGATTTTTGTGGTAGAATCAGCTGGACTTAGTGATCATTTGGTTATGGGACGTGTGGAAGCGTGAACGTTACAGATGTGTTAGAGTTGTCTAGCCGGGGGAAGGGCAAGTACAGGATGAATCTCTTCTTCCTTTAGTCTTTACCTTGAAATTGTATTATGATATATACTGTTCCTATGCCATATTTTATTTATATATAAAATATAAATGCCATATTTACTGGAAAAAAATCATAATCAACCTATCCAGACGAGTTAATGCATAAGCCTGCATTTTTACTTGTAAATTCAGTGGGATTAGTGAACTTCATGTAAGTCACTTAGAATGCTACAAACTTGAGTTCTCTTAAAAAAATAAAAAGGTGAGCTAGTACGCAAAAGTTTATCCATGCGACTGGCTAGCCTCTGTACATTGAAACTGGAATCATAAAAGTTACAGCTTTAATTCAAGTGAGATCAAGGCCGCTTGGGTAGATATGTAATAAACTGACAAACTTAAAGAATGCTAGAAGGAGGTGGAAAGAATTAAAAAAAAAAAAAAATAGGGCTCCATGTAAAAGCATTCATATAAAAAGGAATCAAGAAATATGGGTGAAGAAATATGATCGAGGTGATCAAAGAGTTAAAGTAGTTCAAAATGATTGAAAAATTATGTTTCATTATGACTAATTAAAATATAATTATTTTTATTAACATTGAATCCTAAGTATGTTGTTATTTTATCCATAATACTAATTTTTCTTAGTGTTCCACATATATTTGAGTATATCTATATTTAATATATAAATATTATCTATATTTTTTTATATTTATATCTACTATAAAGTGGGTAGAACTAGAGGGAATGGAAATTATTTTATTACTTTATGTATTGTGTTACCTTTGTCGGTAGTTTGTATTGGAGTCAATCTCTTGCTGTTCTGAACCATCCTCTGCTTTGGCAGTTTTTCTTTTATTCTTCCGACTCTCCTTCCATTCCCTCCACAGATTCATGTTATATACCTACTATGTACCAGCAACTGTGTTTTTTGGGATATAGTAGTGAACAAGAGAGGAAAGGCCTTTGCCCTTACAGAGCTTGTATCCCAGTGGGGGATACAAATAAACAAAATGAAAATAAACAAATGAACACGTAACAAAATCATTTCAGCAGTGCTGAGTACTGTAAGAACTTGTTGCCCTTGAGTAGGCTTCAACTTCTTGAGGTTCCTGTGCTATCTAGTGCTGCCATAACAGAAATACCACAAGTGGACGGCTTTAACAAAGAGAAATTTATTTTCTCACAGTCTAGTAGGTTACAAGTCCAAATTCAGGATGTTGGCTCCAGGGGAAGGCTTTCTCTCTCTGTCAGCTCTGGAAGAAAGTCCTTGTCCTCAATCTTCCCATGGTTGAGGAGTTTCTCAGACACGGGGACCCCGTGTCCAGAGGACACGCTGTGCTCCTGGTATTGCTTTCAATGTGGTATGAATTCCCCCACTCTTTGCTTCCCTTTCCTTTTATATCTTGAGAGATCAAAGGTGGTACAGGCCATACTCCAGGGAAACTCCCTTTACCTTGGATCAGGGAGGTGACCTGAGTAAGAGTGGTGTCATAATCCCACCCTAACCCTCTCCACATAAAATTATAATCACAAAATGGAGGACAACCACACAATACTGGGTATCATGGCCTAACCAAGTTGATACACACATTTTTGGGGGATGTAATTCAATCCATGACAGTCCCTAAGAGCTTGGCAGGAAACCCTGGTGGCATAGTGGTTAAGTGAGTGCTATGGTTGCTAACCATACAGTTGGCAGGTCAAATCCACCAGAGGCTCCTTGAAAACTCTAGAGGGCAGTTCTACTCTGTTCTGTAGGGTCGCTATAGTCGGAATCGACTTGAGGGCAATGCTTTTTTTTTTTTAAAAGCTTGGCTGCTAACCAAAAAGTCGGCAGTTTGATTCCACCAGCCACACTCCTTGGAAACCCTATGGGGCAGTTCTACTCTGTCCTATAGAGCCGCTATGAGTTGAAATCGACTTGATGGCAATGGGTTTTTTTTTTTTTTTTTTTTGGTTGCACAAATGGTTAACATCCTTTACTGCTAACTGAAAGGTTGGTGGTTCGAGTCCACCCAGAGGTGCCTCAGAAGAAAGGCCTAACAGTCTACTTTCAGAAAAATTATTCATTGCTGTCCAGCTGATTCTGACTCATAGCAACCCTGTAGGACAGAGTAGAACTGCCTTATAGGGTTTCTAGGGCAATAAACTTTATGGAAGCAGACTGCCACATCTTTCTTCTGCAGAGTGGCTGGTGAGTTCAAACCGCTGATCTTTTGGTGAGCAGGCAAGTGCTTAAAGTGGAGCCAAGTGGAGCCACCAGGGCTCCTTTCAGAAAAATCAACCCAAAAAACCCACTTCTGTCAAGTTGATTCCAACTCATAGTGACCTTATAGGGTTTCCAAGGCTGTAAGTCTATATAGAAGCGGATTGCCACAACTTTCTGCCACGGAGCCACCGGTGGTTTCAAACCACTGACCTTTCAAGTAGCAGTCAATTACTTTAACCACTGCACCACAAGGGCACCTTTCAGAAAAATTAGTCATTGAAAATCCTGTGGCGCTCAGCCCTGCTCTGATATAGCTGGAGTCTCCATGAATTCAGCTGATGGCAACTGGTTTAAACACTGTAAAGAAAACCAAACAAGGTCATATCATTAAGGATTAATAGGGGCTGAGGGGAGGACGGGTGGGTGATACTGGACGAAGAAAGGCACAGCCTGAGAGTGAGTATTGAGAGAAGACCCTGGGGAGAAGATGAAGATGAAAGTTAAGTAACAAGGAGGAGCGAGTCCTGTGGAGCTGAAGGAGCATTGTGCTTCGGAGGGCACAGCCCCTACTCTGGCCCTGAGGCAGGGGCAAGCTTGGTTTATTCCTGACACAGCCAGGGCCTGAGGGGCTAGAGCTCGGAAGGGGGAGAGTCGTGGCAGGGACTGTAAGGCTTTGCAGGCCAGAGGAAAGACTGCATTTTATTCCAAATGTGTTCAAAATCCCTAGAGTGTTTTAAGTAGAGAATGACATAACCCAAGTGGCAACCAGGAAACCAGTTAGTAGATTATTACACTATTTCAAGACTTCTCCTAGATGTTTGACGATAGCAACCAGATGGATGTTGGTGCTATTTACTGAGATGGAGATGAGTGGGAACAGCTTTGGGTGGTGCCTGTTCTTGTCTGGACCTGAAAAGTTTGAGAAACCATGGAGATGTCAGGGAAACAGTGATGTCTGGGTAGGATAATTTTTTCCTATGATAAATATTTGCTTAACTGTTTAATGAGGAAAACTACTGAAGCAGAAAGTAAAATTTTTACATGACGGTTCTTCAGGTTCTGTAAGAGACAACATAGAGACCACTCTCCATTTTCTAGGACTTTCCCAATGTAATAATGGAACTTTGGTTAAAACGAAAACAAAGATTTTTTTTTTTCTACCGAAAACTGTAAAAGTAGGAACTTGATAGGGAGTGTAGTGTCCATTTCTGTCTTAAATATTGCTTGTTTTATGACTATAAGGAAACAACACTATTCGAATTAAACCATACCTACCAACTATTTTAAAGGAGGTTAAGTAAGTAAGGAAGGTTCCTTATTTTTTATGGGATCCTAAATAAGTCACACTGAATCAAGACTAATAAGCCACTCTACTATAATGGCCTTAAAAAAAAAAATTGTTTTTTTTGTTTTGTTTTTTATGGCCTTAGGTATTATTAATAGCATTATACAAAAAATGGTGACATGAAAGTACAGAACAAAATACATATGATGTTAATTATAAACAAGGAATATAATTGTTAGTGTGACTCACCTATTTTTTATTTGCTTTCTTTTCAGATCATGTATTTTAGTTCTCTTTTTCCATATGTGGTCCTTATATGCTTCCTAATCAGAGCGTTCCTTTTAAGTGGTTCCCTTGACGGCATCCGCCACATGTTTACCCCTAAGGTACATACTACATTTTTATTTAACAGTTATGATCATGAAAGTATTGTGCTTATTATTAAAATATTTCCAGTCAGATTTATGCGATAATTGTTCTAACATATTAGACCTTTAAATTATAGTTATGTTAACTGTCTTGGAAAAACCAGCTCTTTTGAGTATCCGTGTCTGTCTACTTTTAACTTTAAATGTCCCGTTTTGGTTCTAGATTAAGACTGTAGGTATTTCAGCTTCAAAAATCTCTCTTTTATCATAAATTAACTTCAGTGATAAATTTTAGAACTTTTCAAGCTTCATTTCTTCTCCCTCTATTTCAGTAGGACCTGTTTGTGTTATGTACCCCTTTGAGAAACTGGTAATAGCTGTGGATCTCCTTACCAGAAAAAAGAAATGAACATATTTATTTACTTAGAGTCTCGGGAGGTTGATCGATCCCCTAAAACCCAGATACTTCAGGTTAAGAACCCTCATATATTCTAAAATGCTATCTCAGGGAAAATCCATGTTTTCTTGTTTTGTTTTGAGATTTAGCATCTTCTAGAATAATATTTATAGTGTCATTTTGGGGTGTTCTGTATCATTTGTAATGTGTATACATTTCAGGAAAATTCTTATTAGGTTGTATAAAGCTTGTGCTCTGTCATTCAGCTTACTAGAACTGAACACAACTCTGGGCACATTGAACCTGATTAATCAATACTCGTGGACTTGCTATAGTGATGTGACAGGAAGTTGTACCTCACTTTTAATTTGCCTACACTATCACAGGCACAGAACCCTGGCTGAACAGTGGTTAAGAGCCATGGCTGCTAACCAAAGCGTGGCACTTTGAATCCACCAGCCAGTCGTTGGAAACCCTATGGGGCAGTTTTACTCTGTCCTGTAGGGTCGCTATGAGTCAGAATTGACTCAACAGCAATGGGTTTGGTGTGTTTTTGGTTTCGGTTTATCATAGGCACACACTGAGTTATAAAGAGACGATTTCAAAATTGGTTCGGAAATTGGAAGTGTTCTGAAGGATAAATGGGTAGTCAGCAAGTGCTGTGAGATTTGGAAAGAAGGGGTTAGCTTCCTTGGGATTCTTTGTCATTCCCAGTAGCTGCCTTGATGCTGTGTAAAGGAAGCTGTGTTCTTTGTCCTGTTTAACATTTAGAGTTGTTAAAACTTCTCAGGGAATAACTAGTGAAGATATATAGATTTCAGCTAGTTTAGTGGCTTCAAGTGGGCCATACCTAAGACCAAAAATTATTTACATTTATAATACTGAAAAAAAAAAGTTCCCTGAGTTAAAAATATCTCATTTCTATGTGAATTTCTGGAATATGACCTTTTTCTAAATCGTCTATTGCTTGTGACACAATTCTAAACATTTTATTCCATTAGATATTTTAGATTTTATCTAAATTTAAACACTGATATTTACATGGCTCCAGTCTTTAAAACTGCAGCATATATTTTATTACCGTTTTTAACCAGGACCAGGGACCACTATTAAAATGTAGTTAATTTTTCCTTCAGCTCACTTTTCACTGACTTGATAAAATATTAGGTCACCGTAGGATGTGGTATTTAATATAACGGTGATAAAGAGTTGTCAATTACTATTTAATTTGCATTGTTTCCATAGGGAGAGAGTACCTAAGTGCATGAAATAAACCCATTGCTGTCAATTCCGAGTCACAGTGACCCTGTAGGACAGATAGAACTGCCCCATAGAGTTTCAAAGGAGCAGCTGGTAGATAGATTGGAACTACTGACCTTTTGGTTAGCTGCTGAGCTCTTAACTGTGCCACCAGGGCTCCAAGCACGTGCAATACTAGGGGAAAAATGAATGGAAAATAAATTCAGAAATTGGAAGTAAGCCAAAAAAGTCTCTAGTAAATAGGTCTTTTCTGCCATCTAGTGGATGAAGTAGAGATATACAGTTGAGTGTATTTTAGTAATCGGCATTAACATAAAATGGTAATGTAGCAATGCTCAATGAACAATATGTACATCTTAGTTGTCACATATTAATAGTCATGATTATGTTTATTGAGAATATTTCATACATTTCAACAATAACTAAAACCGAAGCAATAAATCCTAAAAATTGAGAGAGCATAGATTTTAGAATCTAAAAAAAAAACTACCTATTTTCAAATCTCAGCTCCACCGCAGACTTGCTGTGTGACTTTAGGCAGCTTACTTAACATTTCTAAGACTCGGATAATAGTAGGAACAGTAGAAATAGTTTGTTTTGAGGATTAAATGAAATAATCCACATTGAGTGCTTCTCAGCGTGTCTGCCTCTATAGTTCATATGCTGCTGTTGTTATGTGCCCTCAAGTAGGTTCCGACTCATAGCCACACTGTGTGCACAGAACTAAACACTGCCAAGACCTGTGCCATCCTCACAATGGTGGTTATGCTTGAGTCCATTGTTGCAGCCACTGTGTCAATCCATCTCATTGAGGGTCTTCTTTTTTGCCGACTCTCTATAGTCCATATATGTTAGCATTATTGAGCACTCCTGCGGTGTGGTAGGCACCATGAATGGATATACATGTCTTGTTCCTATATTTCAGTTGAGAAAACTAAAGCTCAGAGAGGACAGACCGCTTGCACTAGGTTTTACTATTATTAAATTATTAAATAGCAGAATCAGGTTCTGAAACTGTGGAACTTATGTTCTTAACCACTTTCAGCAAGGCTCCCAATAAAGGGAGTTTCATTGCAATAGTAAGAAGGAAATAAAATATCAATTTAAACAATACTATTACTGAAATCAAACCTAAAAGTTTATTGGGGTATATGTCAGATATGGCTAATATTAATTGCTTCATTTCAAGGGTCTGATTCTATACAGTGATAGTTATCTAAGAAGTAAAGCAATGTTGTTTGAAATAATATGTTCAGTACAGACCAGAACATTAGAATTTTGGATATGACAGCTCATCTTAGAGATGATATAGTTGAATTTCTTCAATTTGCAAAATAAAGGCTTTCAGAAAACCTTTTAATAAATGAGTAATATATAGGTGAATGGAAACCCTGGTAGCGTAGTGGTTAAGTGCTATGGCTGCAAACCAGAAGGTCAGCAGTTTGAATCCTCCAGGCGCTCCTTGGAAACCCTGTGGGGCAGTTCTACTCTGTCCTGTAGGGTCGCTATGAGTCAGAATTGACTCGATGGCAGTGGATTTGGTTTGGTTTTGGTATATAGGTGAATATGCAGAGTATAAACGGTTCTTCTGTGCCAAATTTAAATTATCTGCTTGACTATTAGAGTTCCTCTAGAAAACACAAAACTTAGAGTAATTATTTAACTTTCATTGTAAATTGTTTTATTTTGACTTGGAAAGAAAAAAAGGTAAGATGAGAAAGTAATTGGAGATGGTTTTCTCTTTCATATGATCGTTTGATGATTTGTCCTAAAAATATTTTAAAAATTCTCATGTAAGTACATAATATTTGTTTAAGTAAAATCTCCATCTAAGGGGCTTGATAGTCTTTCTCTTATTCGTAGTTCTAATTTTCCCTAAATGAAAAATTTTTTTTTCCTGTTTAAAGAACAGCTTATCTCCACAATTTAAATAACCCTTGGTTGCATAAATATCATTGTAATGTATTTAAAGAAGAATTCTGTGTAGATGAATTATTTTGAAATATTTTGCAGCTGACTTCTATTATGTTTAATTTTAAACAGCTTGAAATAATGCTGGAGCCCAAGGTCTGGAGAGAAGCTGCTACTCAGGTGTTCTTTGCATTAGGTCTGGGATTTGGTGGCGTCATTGCCTTTTCAAGCTACAACAAGAGAGACAACAACTGCCACTTTGATGCCGTCCTGGTGTCCTTCATCAATTTTTTCACTTCTGTCCTGGCGACATTGGTGGTGTTTGCAGTTCTGGGCTTCAAAGCAAATGTCATAAATGAGAAATGCATTGCAGAGTATGGATATTAATTTCCTTTAACATTTGGCAGCATAATTGTATACAGACTATAACCCCGAATAACCCTAAGTGTTCATTGATACGTTCTGTTTTTCAGAAATTCGGAGATGATCGTAAAATTTTTGAAAATGGGCAACATCAGTCAGGATATTATTCCTCATCACGTCAACTTTTCGGCGATGACTGCGGAGGATTATCGTTTAGTTTATGACATCGTTCAGAAAGTGAAAGAAGAAGAGTTCCCTGCTCTCCGTCTCAATTCCTGTCACATCGAAGATGAACTCAATAAAGTTAGTAGGCCATGTTTAATCAATGAAATAATCATGCAATCAAAGTATGCCTTATCCAGAGGCCTGCTTTCAGGAAAATGGCCTTTAAGATGCCTGTGGAAGATTATGCTGCATTAAATTCACATTCTCTATTTCAGGGAAAATGCTTTCTTGAATCCTAAAGGTTTGCTTTATTAAAAAAAAAAAAAAAAAACAGGTTTACTGATTGAACCATGATAATTTAAAATATGAATATGACGTGCATCATTTTCATCAAAGAAAAAGACTCATCTGGTACTTTTCTTGGTATATTATTTTAATGCAATGCTTGTATCGTGAGCATCATTTATATTTCGTATGTTTACTTCGAGGCATAAGTGATATTTGAAATGACACTTTTAATAGTAGGTTCAAAAATCCATGATTAGTTCCTTGTTCTTAGCCACTCTCATATATATTTTCATGAATAAGAAATGGCAAACATTAATACATGTTTGTGTTGGCTGTCACTCTCTCTATTGTCAAAAGGAAAATACAATAGAGAAATTGGCCATTAATCGCTTGCTTTAAAATAGCTAACTATAATTGAGTGTAAATGTACAGAATCACGTACAGGAAATTATGGGTGAAGCCATCATTAATATAAAAATCTGAGTTCTTTAAGGAAAGAATTAATTACTGACTTATCCTTCAATATATGTATTTTTAATTTTGGTATATCCAATGTATTTATAAGCTAACACAAGCAACTTGAAGTTGGGTTAGAGGTACAGTTTCTTAGGAGATGTCATAAAAAATAAACTCAGGTTAATTTTTACTAGCAATTCCACTATGTTCTGCCTGATTGGAGTATTGGTCTTTATATCCACTTTATTATTGATTTTGGCTGGAAATTCACTTTGTCCCCTGAATTAGAAAAACCCAAAGTTTAGTAAGGAGGTAGGAAATATTAGGAGTAGAAAAAATGAAGATGTTAGTTTTCTTTAAGATTAAAAATAATTGAGTTTTTAAATTGCCTAGTTATTTTGTTCACTTTTATTTAGCATTCACATGTTTATGTTAAATTAGAGCAAGCTTATTATTCACAATCTGTATTTTCTTTATACTAATTGATTAAACCATTGTGAATTTAACCTAAAACCAAATACTTTCTGTCTTTACATGTGGGCCAGAAATAGTTCTGTACATGTATTTCTATCTGTGTGTGTATATATATATATAGTAATAAATCACTATTCATATCTTTATTAGAAGAAAAAACACTATATATACTTTAATATAATATATTAATATTCCAGTGTTCAATTGAATATACTTAGTATACAACACAATATAATTCTGTACTATGGCAATTCTAAACAGAATTTCATCATTTGTATTTATTTGACTGAATTAAATCTGCAAAAGTGTTGTAACAGGTAAAATGCTGATGTCAGGAAAATCAGCATATTTTTCCAGTAACCCCTGGTCATTAGGTCATTGTTTAGAGCTGCCAAGTGTCCCTCCCCTTTGTGACTGATGTCATGTTGCTTTTGACTCTATGAATGTTACTATTTTGGTGTATTTTACAGGCTGTTCAGGGGACTGGCTTAGCTTTTATTGCCTTCACGGAAGCGATGACACATTTCCCAGCATCTCCCTTCTGGTCAGTGATGTTCTTCCTCATGCTGGTAAACCTAGGGCTCGGCAGCATGTTTGGAACCATTGAAGGGATCATCACACCTGTGGTGGACACTTTCAAAATCAGGAAAGAAATTCTTACTGGTGAGTTTTTTATGTGTTTGCCTTTTCGTTCAACTAATATGTTGTCTTTGTTTTTAGGCACTATCAATTGGATTCCAACTCAAGTGACCCCCATGTACAACAGAACGAAACACTGCCTGGTCCTGCACCATCCTCATAATCGTTACGCTTGAGCCCATTGTTGCAGCCATTGTGTCAGTCCATCTCATTAAGGGTCTTCCTCTTTTTCACTGACTCCCGACTTTATCAACCGTGATGTCCTTCTCTAGGGAATAGTCCCTCCTGATAACATAGCCAACGTATGTGAGAAGTAGTCTCGCCATCCTTACTTTTAAGGAGCATTCTGGTTGCACTTCTTCCAGGACAGATTTGTTTGTTCTTTTGACAGTCTATGGTATATAAAAAAAAATATAGCCAACATTTAATATTCAACAACACCATAATTCAAAGGCATCAATTCTTCTTCAGCCTTCCTTATTCATTGTCCAACTTTCACATGCATATGAGGTGATTGAAAACACCATGGCTTGGGTCAGGTGCGCCTTAGTCCTTAAAATGACATCTTTGCTTTTTAACACTTTAAAGAGGTCTTTTGCAGCAGATTTGCCCAATGCAATCTGTCATTTGATTTCTTGACTGCTGCTTCATGGGTGTTGATAGTGGATTCAAGTAAAATGAAATCCTTGACAACTTCAGTCTTTTCTCCTTTTATCATGATGTTGCTTATTGGTCCAGTTGTGAGGATTTTTTTTTTTTTCTTTGTATTGAGGTGTAATCGATACTGAAGGCTGTGGTCTTTGATCTGCATCAGTAAGTGCTTCAAGTCCTCTTCTGGTAGTTAATGTCTCTAGGTGGGTAAGAAAATGAAAAGATTTATCAATCTTGATGGCTGATATTAAAGCCAATCTGCAAGCAGTTATTAAAGTACCAGTTTTGTTTTGCATCATCCTTGCAGTTGAGGGATGTAAAGGATGTAAAAGAAATTGTGAGAGATACATAAGAAAGACTTAAGAGAACCTCATCTCCAAAAATAATAGTACTAATAATTGGGTTAGGTAGATAAGACTCGTATGTATGAAATAGTCAGTTTTAATGTATACTGGCAGATGGTGTAATGGAGATTTTACGTACGACACAAATTCAGAAGAAGCAGAAGGCAGTATATGCTAGAACTCTCAGACAAAGAGATGGACGTTGACTAGGAAAGGGAGAGGGTCTTCTAAGGAGTTAGAGGATAGTTTTAGGAAATGTATGTAAAGGGAGATAAAGGAAGCAGTAAAGAGGCCAGCCAGAAGGAGTATGGGAGCAGCATTGGTAAAGCATGGGAAATAAGGTTGGATAAAAAAAATATTGGGGATCTTGAATACTGGACAGTGGTGTGTGAGCTTCACAAGGCTCTACTTTTAACCCTGAAAGACTTAGTAATAGTTTTTGTGTAAATTACTCTCGGATATATACCTTATACCGGGTGCAATGGTTAAGCACTTGACTGCTAACCAAAAGGTCAGAAGCTCAAACCCACCAGCTGCTCCACAGGAGAAAAGACCTGGCAATCTACTCCCATAAAGTTTATAGCTTAGGAAACCCTATGAGTAGTTCTCTGTCATATAGGGTTGCTATGATTTTTTTTTTTAATGAGTCATATTTGACTCGATAGCACAAACCACAACAAAAACAATATTTATCTCTTACTGCTCTGCTATGGCTGCTAACCAAACAGTCAGCAGTTCGAATCCGCCAGGCGCTCCTTGGAAACTCCGTGGGGCAGTTCTACTCTGTCCTATAGGGTCGCTATGAGTCGGAATCGACTCGACGGCGCTGGGTTTTTTGGGTTTGGGGGAAAAAAAAAAAATTTAAGTGTGGTGGTGTTGTATTAAAATTTCAGCAGTTTGTTATATATTTATATGTAAATATCCAATGGAGCTGAAGAAAAAATGAGAACTTCTTTATCTTCTCCCAGAACTCAGTCTCTACTTCTGAATTTTCTATTTCAGCTAATGTTATCAATATCCTGTCTGACGCGCAAGCTAACACGCACGCATCTTTGCTTCGTTTTTCATCTTTGCCCACCATATACACACCATCCCCTACTGTAATCTGAAGGTTTGCAGAATTAAGGAAGACCAACGGTGTGGAGGCAGAAAGCTACAAGATATTTGCTGACTCCCACTGGAAGATTTATGTGTCAGAGCAAAAGAGAATGAACTCTCTTCTCCCATTTCCTTTCTATACCTCCACTTCGAGTTGTATTTTACCTTGATTAAATATTTTTGCGTCACTTCTGTCAGATTTTTTTTTCTCTGAAAGTAAAGTAGGACTTAAATAAGTGAGTTACTCATTTTCATTTTCTTTCATGTCTCTAATGATACTGTCTGTATCACTTAGAATGTACTTTCTTTATATTTGCCTCATACTATAGTGTAATGAGGAGTGAAAGTGACACAGACTATGGAGTCAGACAGATTTGGGTTCAAATCCCAGCTCTGCCACTTTCAGCTTGAGACCTTGGGTGTGATACTTAAATTTTTCAGGGTATTTTTTCTTATCTTTAAAATAAAGATGCTAGTACATACTTCAATTGGAATGTTAGAAGAATTAAGTGAGGTAATTCAAATTTATTGTATATTATACAAAGCACTTAAATATTTTAATCTGTAGTAGATTGTGAGTAAACATTACTTGCCCTTTTCTACATTGTATGTTTACAATAATGTATATTTATGTGTAAATATAATAGATAGAGATAATAGCTAACTTTAGCTCATATTTATTGAGATTGTTAGGGAACCACCATATGATTGAACCCACAGATGTCTGTTTTCTTCTCTCCATTACCTGCTCTACTGCTTTCAGTTTTACCCATCTCTGCTCAAAGGTAATTGAGAAACAGAATGTAATCACCTGTAATTTTGAGAGCTTCTCGACTGAAAGTGAGAGAATGAAGTATAACAAATACAGACATATGGGTTCTAAAAAGCTTTCTAATTTTCTTCTTGCTGGTACCTGGTCTGAAGTTTCTGTATCTGTTTCTTAGCTACTATTGAAAGGCTCCTTTTATATGGTTCTTCTGGGTTGTCACTTGAATAATCAGATTGCCAATCCTGGCATAATTAGAATCCAAACTAAACTAAGGAGTCTGCAGAGTAAAGGCATAGATTTGGGTTGGTGTTGAGTTTAGATTTGATCAGATATTTCTATTTATGCTTTAAAAAAATCACATTTTAATCAAATATAAAAAAAAGTGTATATCTTACAACAACACTCTTATAAGCCACATTAATCGCATGGTGATTCAAGAGTTTAATATCTATTCCCACACGACAAAAAGCACCTTAAAGGTAGAGACGATCTATGAACATTTGCTGCCTGAAAGGTTACTTTGCTATTAAGAAGAAAAGTAGTCTGTGGGGATTTATTCTTTTAAAATCTCTCAACTGTTGCCTCATTTATTACTTCCACTTGTTAAATAGGTTTCCACAGGCTCAGGGAGATGAGTTGACATCCTGTTTTACGATGAATTCATATTAAAGCCAGGGCTAAACCCAGATTACTTAACTTCCAATCTGTTATATTCCACAGTATCCGGAAAGATCTTGCCTATTTATATCACTGGAAAGTTATAAAAGTTAAAGCAAAACTATTGTTTGAATATAATAATTCATAATGAAATTCCACAGACTTCACTTTCAACAGAGGTTTGTTTTCTTATTTATTCCTTTTGTCCAGTTATCTGTTGTCTTCTGGCATTTTGTCTCGGCCTGATATTTGTGCAACGCTCTGGAAATTACTTCGTTACAATGTTTGATGATTATTCTGCTACCTTGCCTCTGCTAATTGTAGTCATTTTGGAGAATATTGCTGTATCCTTTGTTTATGGCATAGATAAGTAAGTATACTTGCTTTTGTACATTCATTGTTCATCTCTATTTTGAAAAGACTAGTTCTCAATATTTCATTTACAAAAGGAGAAAAAATGCAGAGAGGGAAAGTTCTTGACTGCAAAATGGAATCTTTTGTAGGCTTTTCTTCATTCAGTTATTTTAATAAAGCATATTCCCCTTTTAGGTAATTAGATACAATTGTGTAGACTGTAGTATAATCGGATCCCTGGTGGTACAGTGGTTAAGAGCTCAGCTGCTAACCAGAAGGTCAGCAGTTTGAATCCACCACCTGCTCCTTGGAAATCCTATGGGGTAGTTCTACACTGTCCTATAGGGTCGCTATGAGTCGGAATCGACTCGACAGCAACAGGTTTACAGGTAGTATAATCTAGGATTCTGGAGTTTTGATTTAATTTTGGTAGATGGTTATCAAATAATAACTCCCACTATCTAGTGAGTGTTGGCTATGCGCCTAGAATGTTGTGAAGTTCTGCATTTCACAGGTGAGAAAACTCAGGCGTAAAGACCAAGTGACTCACTCATCACTCACCAGGACAGTGGCAGACCTGAGATTCATACCCATTTCTGTTTAAATCTTATGCTCGTAATTGCTTCATTATTCCCCATTTATGAGGAGAATTTGTGTGTTATAATACCTTATGTAATAGAAAAATTTTGGGAAATGATATATCCTGCTATGACTGCTTCATGAGAAAAGTGATAGAACTCAGGAAATACTTGTGAATAAAAGAAGAACACTGCAGAAATGAAGACTAAATTGATTGAAAGGAACGCAAAGAAAATAAGCACAATGGGTAATTCTTTCAGAAAATTATAAGATGAAGATAAAGAGAAGAAATATTAAATGTAAACAGAAATTAAGCAATAATAAATCAACATATGTATTATATAAATCTATAAAAATAATGGCCAGAATAAATTTAAAAAATTATAATTCAAGGAAGCTTTTCTGAAATACCGAACAACTTATACATTGAAAGGGCACACAATATGCTTGGACATAATCTAGAATATTACGTCAAAGAAAAAGAAAAAAACATGGTGCATTCAGGCAAAAACAAAAAAAGAAGTCATTTGTAAGAGAAAATCAGCAGACCTTTTGAAACAATGCTATGCCATTAGACATATTGAGAATACACAAGCAAAAAAATATAAACCACAGACTTTAAATCCAACCAAACTGACCACAGACAGTTACAAACGTAAGAAATTAGGGAATATAGTTATAAGGAGTCCATTTTGAGGAATCTAGGAAAAACATAGCTTTATACAACCAAACGGACTGGAGAAACATCAATACAAGGACCAGTGGGTAGGCATTATATATTTATCTTGAGATGAATATAAAGGGAGATAGATTAGTATGTAATGGCTGTATGCTGTGACAGTGTTAGCATCATATACCAGAAAAAGGTGAGTTTTATTTTATATAAATTATACGTCAATTAATGGCTTAGAAAATAAAATATAAGTGTAATCAGAACTCTAAATGTAAGTACTAATTTACAGGAAATAGGAGGATCAGAAGCACTTGTTAAGCAACACTATGAGGGTTAAATCAACAAAATACAGACTGTAGAAAACTACAGGACAAAAAACTCCGCTGATTCAACAAAAAAAATTGAAAAAAATGAAGAGATGGAGGGAAATCTATAGATTAATAGAGACGAGAGATACTATGTAATGTGTGTATCTTCTCTCAGTTCAATCAAACACTGCAAATATTAATGAGAGTTTGGAAAATATAAACACTGCTTAAATATTTGATGCTATTAAGGAATTATGGAAACCCTGGTGGCTGCTAACCAAAAGGTCGGCAGTTCAAATCCACCAGGTGCTCCTTGGAAATTCTATGGGGTAGCTCTCCTCCGTCGTATAGGGTCGCTAGGAGTCGGAATCCTGATTTGACAGCAATGGGTTTGGTTTTGCTTTTTAAGGAATCATTGCTAAGAAAAAAAATGAGAAGCGGTTTTTAATTTTTTGTAAGTGTTGGATTTATATAGTAGAAAGTCAGCAGAAGGACAAGGCTTTTCAGTAATTGGCTCAAGAGAGCTTTTATCATCTGAAAATTATAGTATTTGAACTTATAATTTGTGTCCAGTATGTCCTTTTGATTCAGTGTAAAATATCCTGGAGTTTTCATGGCTAAACCCCTGTCAAACCATTGACATCACGCACATTGTAAGGTATGGTAATATTAACCGTAACAGTCGTGAAATATTTTCTTTTTATTTAGGTTTATGGAAGACCTAAAGGATATGCTGGGCTTTGCTCCCAACAGATATTACTACTATATGTGGAAATATCTTTCTCCTCTAATGCTCGTATCATTGCTAATAGCTAGCGTTGTGAATATGGGGTTAAGTCCTCCTGGCTATAATGCATGGATTGAAGATAAGGTAAGATGCAAAATAGGGAAGTTAGAGAATAAAATGCCTTTTTAGAGATTTTTGCCTTTTGCTTTATTCACAGGTTATTTCTTTTTTTCTTTTTTGTTGTTTAATGAATAGTGTTGTTCTTATTCAAGGATCTTGAGATGTATGTTTTGTACCCCAAACATCTGTGATTTTCACCTATGATTTTCTTTATACATCGTGGATTTCTTTAATACATTGGAAGCATTGATCTTGTCCTCATTAAGATAGCTTCATTCATATTACCATAGGCGATTTAAGAATTGGTAGGCCTTTGACTCCAGAAAGCATTTAATCAAATCTCCAAAAATCTTTTTCCTGTGTTAACTTATTAAATTATGTCCTAGATTCATATAAAAATGAAAATATGCATTAGTCATGCTGACATCATTTAAGTAAATATTGAAGTAAGGTTTTTCACTGTAGCTGCTTTATATTAGCAATGAATATTTCAATTTATGTTCTCGATCTGTATTAGCTACAAAATGATACAATCATGAGAGATATTAGCTGTTATCAGAGTGGTTATTTTTCATAGATACCCCTAGTCTTTAGCTATCCAATGGTCAATAATATAATAACTGAGGCATAATCTCTTACAAAAATTCTGGGGACCAGAGAGCCTTCAAAATTTAGAGTTTCAGATTTTAGAACAGATAATATGGTGCATGTAACAGGTATTTATTACTTAATAACAAACTACTCCAAAACTTAGCGACTGGAAACAGCAGTTATTTATTAATTTCACAGTTCTGTGGGCTGGGCAATTCTTCTGTTGGCCTCGCTTTCAGTATTCAGTTGCATTCAGCTGGGAGAACTGGCACAGCTTGGCCTCTCTCTCCGGGTGGTTTTTAATTCTTGTTTTCTTCACAACATCGTGGGTTAGCATTCTTAGAGAACAGAAACAGAAATTGCAAGGCTTTTAAGGCCTAGCCTTGGAAGTCTCTTAATGTTACTTCTACTGCATTCTTATAGGTCAAAGCAAGCCACAAGGCCAGCCTAAATTCTTTGCCTAAAAACATGAGATAAATATAAATGTTTTTATGTATGTGCAGAGAAATATAAATTATTGATAATTATTATTATTTTTGGCTCTAACAGGCATCTGAAGAATTTTTGAGCTACCCACTGTGGGGAATGGTTGTCTGTATCTCGCTGACAGTCCTGGCGATGCTACCTGTCCCGGTGGTCTTCATCATTCGTCGCTGCAACCTCATAGATGATAGTTCTGGTAACTTAGCATCCGTGACCTATAAGAGAGGAAGGGTCCTGAAAGAGCCGGTTAATTTAGAAGGAGATGATGCAAGCCTTATTCATGGAAAAATACCAAGTGAGATGTCATCTCCAAATTTTGGTAAAAATATTTACCGGAAACAGAGTGGATCGCCAACTCTGGATACTGCTCCCAATGGACGGTATGGAATAGGGTACTTGATGGCAGATATGCCAGAGTCTGACTTGTAGTTGGGAGGAAAATCATCGTGTTTTCTTTGGTTCATTTTTATCATTTAACATGGGCTCTTTTAAGAGAAGCGTTAGGCTTCACATATCAGAGAGCGATCTCAGGTGTTCCATGGCTGTGATCTTTAATCTTAACAGTATATGTACATTCAACTAGAACATTCCTTTGGATTCTTCGGTTTACATCTCCACTGAAAGGATTACAAACAGCTTCCAATGACTGAGGTCCGTGTTTTGTCAGGATTTTTTAAAATCATTTCAGTGTATTTTCAAGTATTTCTATCTCTAAAAAACAGGCGTTACCTCAGTTTCTAATAATTTCTGGATTTATCGGTATTAGCAATTCAAAAATGGTATACCTTAAAATTTATAAGTTTACCTTCAGGGTAACTCCCAGTATTACAATGAGCAGTTCCGTAAGTTCGTGCCTCTCAGCACATTTTCGTGAATATATTGTGTAGATAAGCTGTACTTACTTTGTTAGCATTGATACCTTCTTAGGCAATTAGTGAAGAAATCTGCAAAATATTTTCTTATGTAATGGCTGTATAGAGCAATAGTATCAAAGAATAAGAAGGCACTTATGCTGGGATGAAAGGTGCGATTCAGAGGTGATTGGGGATCATGTGAGTGACAGCTATATATTTTGTGTAAAATATGTGTGAAAATGATCTAAGAATAAGTCACTCAGCACTCTCAAGAAATTATGCAGATTTTGCATTTTTCTATGCCATGTGCCTAAAAACCTACTTGATATTTATTGTGGTTCTGAGATTACTTATAGTATATTTATATAATATACTTGCAGTGTATATAGATGTATATTAGTACTCTAAGTACTGATTTGAAAACTTGAAGCAAGATGGCATTTTATTTCATATCTTTCTGTTTTGCTTCTGTTTTATGCAAATATAAATCTTTTTTTAAAGTGATTGTCAAAATTGTATGGTATTACATTTTAATCTATGAATAAACAAAGTTTAAAAATGATGTTTGTTTTTCATGTTGATTTTTCTTTTATGATGTACATAAAATTATCCTGATTTTCAACCAGCACTTAGGCACTTCATAGTAATTAATCTTCAAATCACAAGTAAGATTAATAGATTGATTAGTAGAGCTGCCACCACCTTAGAGACAAAGGAAAATTAGAGTATTGTGGTTAAATGGTGTTCTAATGTCGTTTTGCAAATCTTTAGAAAGTACATGTAGTCTCCAAGGGAACCGTAGGTACCGTTGACTGCTTGCTGGGTCAGCGTTGTCTCTGATGTCTAAAAACTTGTGATTATTTTTAAATGAAACTCTTGTATATATGAAATTAGAGAAAGCAGAGGAATCCCATTGAATCTTATCTAGTTAATAAAGCTTTTATAGCTGTCCTACCACTGTAACAGTCACATTTTAAAATAATGGATGCAATAGCAAAATAGAGGAGACCTCTGAAAATCAGCCAGTGAAAACCCCACGGATCTCAGCGGAATATTGTCTGATTCAGGGCTGGAAGACGAGTCCCCTAAGTTGTAAGGCACTCCGCGTACACAGCGGCTGCAGCAGTGGTCCCCGGCATACCACCGCTGGTGAAAACGGTACAGGTCTGGGTGACTTTTTATTCTGTTGTAGCACACACGTGGTTGCCATGAGTCAGTCCCTGCTGCACAGCAACTAACAACGACAAAGTGGACTCAGCATTTGTATTAGTTAATTTTGGCCAGATACTCTTGCCGTACGTAGTATAGATATATGCGAACAACATTTTAAATATAATTCTACTGGTGGCTCAAAGTTTTAGTTCTTGAGTTTCATGTTCACCAATATTATATTTTGTATGTCTTTAAAATTTTAGCATATTTTATTAATGAGCGATATATAAACATTCTACAAAACTTAAAATATTTCATCAGTTTCCCTTCCAACATTTCCCCTAGCCACGCATTTTCCACCCTTGAAGGCAACCACCCTTACCAGTTTCTTATGTATCCTCCTGGAGATACTCTGTCTCTGTGTCTGTGTGTGTGTGTGTGTGTGTGTGTGTGTGTGTGTGTGTATATAAAAGAAACACAGTTGGGGGAAGATAGATGCCCTGCCACATGAAGAGGAGCCAAAGAACACCGGGCCTGAGGATGTTGAAAAGACACCTTCCCCCAGAGCCGACAGAGACAGAATGCCTTATGCTAGAGCCTGCGCTCTGAATTCGGACTTCTTGCCTCCTAAACTAGGAGCCTTGGTGGCACAGTGGTTAAGCACCCAGCTGCTAACTGAAAGGTTGGTGGTTCGACCCCCGCAGCCAATCCACAGGAGAAAGATGTGGCAGCCTTGGAAACCCTGTGGACAGTTCTACTCTGTCCTATAGGGTTTCTGTGAATTGGAATTGACTTGACGACAACGGGTTTTAGCTTCCTAAACTATGAGAAAATAAATTTCTGTTTGTTAAAGCCACCCACATGTGGTATTTCTGTTACAGCAGCACTAGGTAATTAAGACAGACCCCCTCACCTGTCCTTCTCTAGGCAATGTAGTATTTAATCAATAAATAATAGTATGAAGTACCAATTGCCTCTGAAATTTGAGGGTACTTGCATTTGCATTGCTTCCCACTGCTTTTATAAACTCTGGCCTAAACTTGCACATAGATGTGACATATCCAAGTATTGTCTATCTTCAAGTGGAAAATAGGCTGGGGAGTGTGACAGGAAAAAGATGATAGAGTATTTGGGACAGAAAGAAAGGATGAGGGAGAAAAAGCACTCATTTTTAGGAGTTAGAGTCACAATAAAGGAGTCCCTTATCTTGGTGCAGTGAGGTCTTAGGTCCTATGGATGGTTTCCCAGTCCAACAAGGACATGCTTTAACGCTATTTATAAATAAAGACACACAAAACTAATGGTCATGAATTGTTTGGGGAACAATTAAATTCTAAACTGTTCTAAACTATAAACACCAAGTTTCATAAGGAAACGCAGTACACTGGATAATATTTTTGTTGTTTTAGAACTAAACTCTTAAAGAATGAGTAGGACTTCTACAAGTGGAAAAGGAAAGGCAACAAGGGAATGTTTGGGCGGACATAACTGAGTAATCCAACCCTAAACCCTTTGCCTTCAAGTCAATCTCAACTCATAACTTGGCTGCTAACCAAAAGGTTGGCGGTTCGAATCAACCAGCTGCTCCTAGGAAACCCTATGGGGCAGTTCTACTCTGTCCTAAAGGGTTGCTATGAATTGGATGAGCCAACCTTACCGTGTATGAAAATGTGCTTGGAGAGAGAAATATTTAGGGTAGATTCAGTAGAATCAGACTAAGATGATCTTGCAAGCCAAAGTTATCTGTGATGAGAGACGAGGGGCATAGGTGTAAATTCTTGGGCAGAGGTAAGGCAAGGTCACGGCATTATTACAATACTCAGGATAGATTAGTAAGAGGAAACTTACAATATTAACACCTTCTTGTGGCAACCACTGTACATACATTATATCAACCTTTCACAAAACCTAACCGGTAAGTTAAATGTCTCAATTTTGTACATGGGAGAACTACGGTTCAAAAAGGTTGAATAACGTGAGTGGAAAAGATATGTGTCCAATGTCTAAGTTCTTTCACTTCCCACCATATTTCTCATTTGAAGGGAGTGTAAAATAAAAGCAGACGTTCCAATGCTGATGTGGGGCAAGGGAGCCCTGGGCTGTCATAATAGCAGTAGGGAGAAAAGGCTGAACCAAGAGATTTTGTGGGAAGTGGTGGTTGAATGTGGTAGCAGTGTAAGAATAGAGAAGAAGTCTTAAATTCCATAGATCCATAGGAGTTCCAAGAATGTAATTTCTTGAAAGAGTGTTTACATTTCCATGTGTCTGTGTTTATGTTCATTGTTTTGCAGCAGAAGTTACTTTTTTCATCAAATCCTCAAATGGGTATGTGATCCTAGAAAGTTGATGGATCAAAATGTTGTGATTTTTAACTAGAATTTTGCTTTGGAGTCCCCTCTTTTTAAAGACATGCATTCTAATATACTGAATCATAGTCTTTTTGGTTTGGGTATAGGACATGAGATTTTTTAGAAACCTTGAGTCATTCTAATGTGACTATGACATAAAATATAAATCCTAATTGTCTTCTGTCAGACAGAATAGAAATGAAAGTATTTGCTTTAGTTCTCTAGTGCTACCATAACAGAAATACCACAAGTGGATGGCTTTAACAAAGAGAAATTTATTTCCTCATAGTAAAGTAAGCTAAAAGTCCAAATTCCAGGCATCAGCTCCAAGGGAAGGCTTTCTCTCTCTTCGGCTCTGGAAGAAGGCCCTTGTCCTCAATATTCCCATGGTCAGGAGCTTTTCAGGCACAGGGACCCTGGGTCCAAAGTTCACACTCTGCTCCTGATGCTGCTTTATTGGTGGTATGAGGTCCCAAACTCTCTGCTTGCTTCTCTTCCCTTTTTTCTCTTGAAAGATAAAAGGTGGTACAGGCCACACCCCAGGGAAACTCCCTTTACACTGGATCAGGGAGGTGACCTGAGTAAGGGTGGTGTTACAATCCCACACTAATCCTCATAACGTAAAATTACAATTTCAAAATGGAGGACAACCACACAATACTGGGAATCATGGCCTAACCAAGTTGACACATATTTTGGGGGGGCACAATTCAATCCATGACAGTGTTATATAGACAGAATGGAAATGAAGGTGTTATAACTAACTTATAGTTAAGGAGAAAAATTATTTGAATGGAGAGAAGTTGACATTAATTTTAAAAAATTTCAAAAATAAAGTATCTCCCTTTGAACTTATTCCCATGGTTACTGTGTTCCCTGAATACTCCCCCAAAAAATTCTTTATCTATTTTTATTCAATATGAATACAATCAATAGCAATTACATAGATTATTCCATAAATTTAGTCATAACTTTTTTTTAGTAATAAAGTTTTGACAAAAATGGACAAACAATAGAACTCTAGGAAACCACTGGAAATATTAAAGACAACACTTGCCATTAAGTCATGTGTTACTGAGTGTAGCATATTTTTACCTTTGTAACTTGGAACTGAAGTAAAACATTCCCCTGTTTTTTGTTTTTTTTTTGCATCAAATGACTGACTCCAAAATCGACTCATCTTCTAATTACTCCATCATGCATTCCTACCCAAACACGTTGCATGAAAAATGCCTATCAAATGGATGTAAAAAGGGAAAGAGGAATAGGGCATGATGTTGTCCTAAATTCAGTGCTTTCTGGATTCTGCTATTGGCTTAACACACCACAGTCATCCTAGTCATTTCCTGCATCACCACCAAAACACATACACATGCACACACACAACAACTGAAGCACCTGGTTTATACGAATAGCCAGAAACATGCCATGTGGTGTCTATGCAATAACCATATGAGGCACCATGTAAGTAAAAGGAATCATGCCCATAGATTAATGGTGACATCCCAGCTGCCTTTCCATTTCCACCGATTGCCTTTTCAGGGTCTATTCAGTTGCTAGTAAAGAAGATAAATGCTTTCTAGAAAAGATTGATGTTTATTTTACTGAAAACAGAATTTTTTTCAGAAAAGGGCCATAAAATCAGCTATAAAAAAAAAATTGATTCAATGTCATTTAAAAGAATTCTTATAAAACAAAACCAGAACATGACACTGTAGTGTACCCCAATACCAGAACATAGAGTAAACCTTAAAAGTTTCCAGCATGGTAGCAATGTGACATTCATTTGATTTGCTCATCACTAACAATTACCCACATAATTGAGAAGGTTAATAGAGTTCAAGGGAAGTCTTTCTCTCTCTGTTGGCTTTAGGGGAATGTTCTTGTCATCAATATTCCCATGAGTCTAGGAGTTTCTCAGTATAGGGACCCCAGGTCCAAAGAATGTGCTTCACTCCTGCCTCTTCTTTCTTGGTGGTAGGAGGTCCCTCTCCTCTCTGTTCACGTCTCTCTTTTATATCTCAAAAGTGGTTGACTCAAGATACAATCTAATCCTGTAGATTGTTACCTGCCTCATTAACATAACTGCCTATAATCCTGCCTCATTAACATCATAGAGGTTAGGATTTACAGCACATAGGATAATTACATCAGATCACAAAATGAAGGACAACCACACAATACTGGAAATCATGGCCTAGCCAAGCTGATACACATTTCGGGGAGACCCAATTCGATCTATAACATTCCACCCTTTGGCCCACAGAAATTCACGTTCTTGCCGCATGTAAAACACATTCATCCCATCGTATCATCCCAAAAGTCTTAGATCAACTCCAAGTGCAAATTCCATTCTCGGGCAAAATTCGTCTCTGAAATCTAGGATGCCAGTTATCTGCTTCCAAAGTACAGTGGTGGAGCAGGCACAAGGTAGATATTTCCATTACAAATGGGAGAAGTTGGAGGGAAAGAAGGGATAACAGGCACCCAGCAAGTCCAAAATCCAGAAGAACACATTATATTAACTCTTAAGCTTGAAAATAATCATCTGTTCTCTGAGAACACTTAGGCAATGGTCATGCCCTCCAGACTCTGCCGTGTTGGCCATACTCTCTGGATTCTGGGTGGAGGCTCCTCGGCCCTGGGCTTCAACTCCACCTTTCAGACTCAATGAAATGGCACTTCTGTTCCCTTGAATTTGGGTGACCCAGTTCTCTAGTCCATCTGAATGACACTCTTCCCCACTTGGCCCTGCCAGGCCCCATTCTTCTGCCACTTGGGCATGGCAATCCCTCCCCCTCAGCTTTGGGCAGGGGATCCAGCCCCATCCCCCTGGTGCTAATGAACAGCAGCGAGCACTCTGGAAGGGAGTTGTAAAGATCTGACTCTGAACTGTAGGAGGTCATGCCCCCACCCTTGGGACCCAGTAGGCTGTGGTTTCACACTTTGAGACCCTGGAGGTCATAGCCCCACCCTTTGAGACTGAGGCCTCTCTGCTTCCTGTGCTCCTTGTCTATTCAGCTTCTGTTTCATGGGTCCTCGGCCTCTCAGCCCCTCAGGCGTCTTGGGCTGGCCCAGCCTCTACCCCACTCAGGCAAGTGTTACAAAGCTCTTTAGCTCCACCAATAAGTGCCCAGAGGCACCCCACTCAGCCACTAAGCCTTGGCTCAAAGGCACTCATCTCTCTTGCTCTGTGGGTTGGTAAGCCTAGCTCTGCTGACAAGTGCCCAGAGGTAACCCACTCTTCCAGTAAGCCTCCTGCCCAAAGGTACTCAGCTCTTTTGCTCCACAGGTTGGCTCCCATGCCATCTCATGCCATTCTCCTGGTTCTGCTGTCACTGTTCCTCTGCCACTGCTTCTCATCATCTGCACCATCTCTTGTGTTACAGCTCTCCTAACTTCCTTCTGAGACCTCACTAGAATTGTCTTTGATCTCCATAATTCCACCAACAGCCACTTCAAGGCAATCTAGGCATTTATTATTAAACCAAACCCAAAAACCAAACCCAGTGCCGTGGAGTCAATTCTGACTCATAACAAACCTATAGGACAGAGTAGAACTGCCCCATAGAGTTTCCAAGGAGCGCCTGGCAGATTTGAACTGCTGACCCTTTGGTTAGCAGCCATAGCACTTAACCGCTACACCACCAACGTTTCTACATTCATTATTAGGCATTTTAAAAATCTTCCAACCTCTACCCATTACTTAATTCCAAAATCACTTCCACATTGTAGGTATCTGTTAGAGCATCACCCAACTCTTGATACCACATTCTGTTTTAGTTATCTAGTGCTGCCATAACAGAAATCCCACAGGTGGATGGCTTTAATGAACAGAAATGTATTCTCCCACAGTTTAGGAGGCTAGATGTCCAAATTCAAGGTGTCAGCAACAGGGGAAGTCTTTCTCTCTCTGTTGTCTTTGGGGAAATGTTCTTGTCATCAATTTTCCCCTGGATCTAGGAGTTTCTCAGCACAGGTATCCCAGGTCCAAAGGATGTACTCCACTATCAGCTCTTCTTTCTTGGTGGTATGAGTCCCCTCTCCTCTGCTCACTTCTCTTTTTTATATCTCAAAAGGGATTGACTCAAGATACAACTTCATCCTGTAGGTTGTGGCCTTCCTTATTAACATCACAGAGGTTAGGATTTACAACACACAGGACAATTACATCAGATCACAAAATGGAAGACAACCACCCAATACTGGGAATCGTGGTCTAGCCAAGTTGACACACATTTTGGGGGGACACAATTGAATCCATAACAATCTCTTAACCCACTTTTGGCTAGAATCATTTGAATTTAGCCTTTTGGTAAACATTCCTATCAGATAAGTTAATCATCTTAGTTGTTTTTTTTTCTATCTAAATTGCTGTATGAAGAAACACAATGTCAATGTAGACAACCAGCTAACCAACCAGCCATTCTAAATAAAAACCTCTACTCCCCGTTTCTTTTGTCAAATGAGGTCATTGGTAAACAGGTTCTAGAACTTATTTTATTTTGCATTAATCTAATTATTCATGTAATATATACTTCAATACCATGGTATGGAACTTATATTCCATTTTATTTTTACTTTTTAACTCTCAGTCATAAAAACTATACCTTAAAGCATAGTGAACATTTTCTCATCCAAAACTTCATCTAAAATTTTCTTTTTCCCAACTCTTCGTGAAATATTATATTCAAACAAATCCTAACGCAAACAAGTGGATTAATCTACCACCCTGCTAAATTTTACACATTAATTCCAATAGCAGCAACATATGCTTTTTCCCATCACTTTGTTGTTAATTTACCTTTGTGTGTTCTTTTTTTAGACAATACAGTAGTTCATTTGTTAAACTTCAATTTTTCAAAGTTCTCAGTTTTTCAAATTTCCAACTTATTCAAATAAGGCCATTAAAACTAGGCAGCCATTGTTAGGAAGTGAGCAAACACCTGTAGGATGAGTGGAATGGATAGAAACATTTTATTGTTGTTGATGTTATTGTTTTCTCCTCACAAAAGTGTACTTTCTCAATGCACATGGTAATCTCTATATCTGAGATTTTGCCACTTTAAATTAAAAAAAAAAAAACTTGAGATTTCACAAGTTGTTCATGCCATAGGGATTCAATAGTTGCATACAATTAAGGCGTAACTATTCCTTTATTATGATCAAACACTTTC
Source organism: Loxodonta africana (assembly GCF_030014295.1). NCBI lineage: Eukaryota > Metazoa > Chordata > Mammalia > Proboscidea > Elephantidae > Loxodonta > Loxodonta africana. Next base: position 49,291,737 of record NC_087345.1, read on the forward strand.
AGGTAATGTCAAGGCCATAAGGCAAGTTTAGGGGCAGGAGGAAAATATTTTTGTATGAAACAGTGCCATTTCTGAATGGGAATAAAGATAATGATAGTTATTTGATAATAATGTGAATAGAATTCTAAGTCTTTGTCTTCACAAGCATTGTTCTGAACATCAGAGAGGACGAAGTGATTATATGTGGATGAAACTTTGTCCTTTAATAGAAAAAAAAAAAAGTATTGTCTGGGTAATGCCATTAAGGAAAGAAAAAACAGTCATTCCTAGTTTGCTCCATAAAAACAGGAAGAGGTTTACCTGCAAAAGAGCTTCCTGATGCGCGTTAGTCAGTGGAATAGATGGTGAGATTTTTCTTTTCTTTTCCATCCTGTGATGTCCTTCACTGATCAGCCGGGCATAACCACCTTGTCTGGCTTTATTGATTAATGTTCAAAGCTGATTTGGAGTCTGTGCTACCCAGGTTTCAGATTTGTCCACTTAACTTCACACAAAGGGAATACTAGGTCCTGTCACCTCAGAATGTAGCCCTAAAACAGTCGCATCTTAAAAAGCACAAGGAAACTACAGCAGTGCCTGATTTATGACGGAGTTTCATACTGACAACTCCGTCACAAGTTTGTTCTGGTCTAAGTTGAATACTTCTTTTTGTTTTGTTTTTTAGTTTTCATTATTATTGCCTTTTATTTTCAGTATTTTATAAATCCGATCTTCAAACATCTGTGAGTGAACATTTGAGAATGACAACACCGGCAAATTACACACTGCAACATTGTATTTAGTATGTATTACTAATGATAAGATGTACAAAAAACAAAAACGGTCGTAAGTGTGGTTCGTCGTAACTCGAATACATTGTAATTTAGGCACTACCTGTAATTGAAAGAGGGGTATTGCTTAGCGCAATTTATGGCAATTCTAGAAAAGTAGGTGCAACAGGTATTAAGAAGCACAGAGCAATTCAGACAATACGGATTGGAAAATTTAGAGGCTGGGCTCCTCGAAATCGTAATCCAAACTTTTGGAACAGTGACATTTAATCACTCCTATTCCTCCCTGCTTGCCCACTCGCAGGCTGCAGTGGACCCTAGTTTTTTTCATTTCTCTTCACCTTAATTCATATGCAGTATTAGTCAAGTCACAAAAGGAGCACTGGTGGTGCAGTGCTTAAGCGCTCAGCTGCTAACTGAAAGGTAGGCAATGGGAAGCTACCAGCTGCTGTGTGGGAGAAAGATGTGGCAGCCTGCTTTTGTAAAGATTACAGCTTTGGACACCCTGTGGAGCAGTTCTACCCTGTCCTATGGGGTCACCCTATGATTCATAATTGACTCAGCAGCAAAGGGTTTTAGGTTTAGTAAAGGCATTCAGACTAACAAGAGTTTCAGGCTCCAGCTTGGCTTCAGAAACATCCGTCATTTAATATGGAGTACAGTTTTAAATCAGTGTTTCCCACCCTTGACCCACAGAGCCCTAGTGGGGGCCCACTGGACGGGTTTCCTAGTCTATGACACTTCCTTTTTCGTTCAACTGAAGCAGCTTCACTTCTTTCTGTTTTTAGATTGGATAACATTTCATTAGAAAAAATGAAGGGGAATAAAAATAATTGAAAACCAATGACTTAAGCTAAATCAGCAGTGGGATTTCAGATAGAGGATACATATTTGGGTGCTGCAGTCAGACTTTTTGTTTTGTTTTCCTTAATACCAGGTCTACCACTACTATGTAACTTTGAGCAACTTGCTAGATGACCACATCTAAGTACCCACACTCTGATTAAATAGAATCGAATTAGCCTGTCCATTTAATTTGTTAAAAGTCATTAAGATGATCTAACTAGAGATGAGCTAAATATTTCTAGGTTCTCTTTAGGGATCATAGATAAATATACAAAATCTTTGAATAAATTAATTTGATCATAAAGAGCTGGTAGAGCTTTGGTGTTAAAAGCATGGAAACAGGTTACCTGGTTTCAAAAACCAGCTCTGCTACTTAATATCCAAGTGACTTTGGGTAATGCACGTAACTTCTCCATGCCCCTGTCTCCTTATCTGTAAATTAGGGATGAAAACAGTGCCTAACTGATAAGGTTGATGTGAGAACATTTACTAAACATATACAGAATGCTTTATTTGGCAATTATTTGGCAATGCAAGCCAAATAATACATATTATATATTAAAATGAAATAACAGTTTCCACTGAGTTGATTCTGACTCATGGTGTCCCCATGTGTGTCCTCATACAGCTGTGCTCCATAGGAGTTTCAAGGGCTGATTTTTTGAAGTAGATTTCCAGAACTTTCTTCCAAGGTGCCTTTAGGTAGACTCAAACCTCCAACTTTTTGGTTAGCAGCTGAACACAGTAAATGTTTGCCCCACCCAGGGACTCCACTTGTTTTATACATATTAGCTATTATTATCAACATTTTAAAAATTTTATCCAGTTTTTCCATGTCAATCAGCCATGGTTTAAACATTAAAATAAACAAATCTACTTACTATCAAACTTATATTCTCAACTATTATATTTCACTTTTTACATTTAACATACTACAATTTCAACGAATACCATGTGAGAAGGAAATTTTGTCCAAATTCTACATTGATTAACTCATGGAGAAAATACTTATACAAATAAAACATTAAGGGGTTAGTTTTTCAGGCAGTCAGAAATTTAGCTAATAAAAGAAGCAAAACAATAACTGAACAGAATAGAGACTAAAATCGAGCATTATTGTTTAAATCTTTTATTTCTCTCCATTTCAAAAAGGACGTGGAAAACAACTAAGTGTAGTTTAGGTGTCTTCCACTAGAGGGTAGTAGCACATTTCCCATATCAATAGAAGATTTTTCAAGAATAATTTTTGTTTATGTTACATCCAAGTAAATTGACAGTAATAAATGGTGTTTTGGAAGGTGTATGTTTATGTGAAACCTTGTATTTCTGACTTAAATATTTATTTTATACATCTCTATTATCGTGTCATTTTTAAAATAAAATATTTTAAAACCACTTCTTTTTTTAAATATAAGTTTTTAAAATATGAGATAGCCAATTTTTCCATCATTGCTTAGGCATTTACGTGTGTGTGTGTGTGTGTATAATTTCATGACTCATCTTGGGATAAAAAGGGCCCAGGCAGCACAATTGTTAAGCACGTGGCTGCTGATCAAAAGGTTGGAGGTTCAAACCCACCAGCGGCTCTGAGGGATAAAATACTTGACGATTTGTTCCCATAAAGATTACAACCTAGAAAACCCCAAGTGGCAGTTCGACTCTGTCCCATAGGGTCACTATTGAGTCGGAATTGACAGCACACAACATCTCTGAAAATAAATAGTATCGCCTTAAATAGGGGAAACCCTGGCGGCATAATGGTTAAGTGCTATGGCTGGTAACCATAAGGGTCAGCAGCTCCTTGGAAACTCTGTGGGGCAGTTCTACTCTGTCCTACAGGGTCACTATGAGTCGGAATCGATTGGACGGCATTGGGTTTGGTGTTTCGGTCTTTATAATTATAATAGGTAGTCTGACAAAATTAATTTCTTCACATCACTTTGTGGAATATTTTCCAAAGTATGTATTTTTTTCATTTTTCAAAATTTATCATGATTTTAAGAAATTAAAGTAGTTTAATGGTTACGGCATATAAATTCTAGCGGAAAATAAATCTGGAGAGTACTAATAATAACATGAATTGAACTTGATAGAAATAACAATAACATTACACAAAATATATTTCAACCCCAACTAACATTTATTGGCTAGGTGCTTACTAAATGCCAGATAAAGCTCATGGCAAGAACTTTACAGTTAGGATCTCGTTTACGCTTCATAACTGCTAGGTAAGGTAGCTAACTCAATACCATTAGCACCATTTTATACTTGAGGATTGAAACCAATTACCTAATGTCACGATACTAGTAAATGGCAGAATAGGGTCATAAAGAGCTGAGACCTTAACCATTATGTTGGAAAAAAGCAACAAAATATTTTTAAAATAAGAGATTATAAAAACTAGGTGTTTGATTTTCTTATGTGAGTTTGTGGGTCTGATGTATATATTTGTGTGTACATATGATTAAATAGACATCGTACATCAGAGTACACCATGGAGCTTAGACTTTACAGCAATAGGTTGCAGATGGTGCTGATATTTTTAACGTAGGAAGCCTACCATACCAAAACTTGGATGTTACTTACAATTTTCAGTTTTGCAATTTTCACAGAGATATCCTCCATCTGCTTTTGGGAAAGAGATTTTTTTTTCCTTATGTAACTATAAGGCAAGTACTGGCCCTTCTGTCCCTGAAAAATATATATTAAGGATGATGGTTAGCTTTCCAAAGGCGAGAACACAGATGCAACTTCTGGGTGGATTTGTTTATAGTCTCCCTGAGAACTGTTTATATGGAGGAATCGACCTGGAAGAAGAGGAGTACACACAGATCTCTCTCTCTCGCTCTCTCTTTTTTTTTTTTTTTTTGTAGGCTCAAAGTAACTAAAGTAGATTGGATGGACTGAAGAAACCCTGACCAAGCCCAGTAAACACATACCACGATAAGAGAAAGAAATGGAAGCAATGATCTGGCTTCTGCATCAAACCTCAGTGGTAGAAGAACTTTGGTTCTGGGTCTGCAAGGTGTTTGACTGCCTGAAGAACATGCCCTGACTTAGCATCTTAGAGAGATAGGCTTGGGTCACTGAGAAATAGTTGTGCAAGTCAGTTGAAAATCTCTTACCAAAGAGTTCTAACTTTGGAAAAGTTGCCTGATTTTGGCATGGAACACTCATAGCTGAGCATTCTCCACCCAAATGTGTAACATCAATAGTAGCAATCAAAGTGGCAGTGCATAATTTGAGAAGGAATTTCTATAGACCCTTGGAACAGTTAGATGTCAGTGGCAAGGTAAGAGAAGATGGGGAGGAGGCAGAGAGGGGGTTCTTGGATGAAGTAGGACTACTTGGAAAAACATGACAGCAAATCCCTGTTAATAGTCACTTGCTCCTTCTAGTGGTCAGCCTCCAACAACTCTTTGACCTCTCTCAAATTCTCCAGTCCCCACTCCACCCCTTCACCCTACCAAGTGCCTCTCCTCACACTTGATGGCCTCTATTATTTCCTTACCTAAATTCCATGGCCAAACATCATAACCTGTCCTTTGCAAACACTGTTAACTCAACATACTCAACTTTATTTGGTTTTACCCTCACAGTGTCTTAAAATTTTATATTATCTGGTTAATTTAGCCTACCTTGCTTTCTCCCTCTTTTGAACTCCTGTAGCTTTTAATCTATTTTTAACTTACTGCCACAAAATATCATCTTTTATTTCTTTAATGTTACATTTGTTCAAATAAAAAATGTATCAAACTCTTACTTTTGTGCTGGGCAATGCTCTAGGTGCTCTTGTTACATAGCAGGAATTCAGGCGTTTATGATCCCTACCTCCTAGGCTTTCCATTCTAGTAGGCAGAGAGAGAACGAAGGGTAGACAAACACATGGCAAAGAAGACTTTAGATCATGATAAGTGCTATGAATGAAATAGGATGACTGGTGTGGCTAAAAAGACTATAAAGGGCCTATTTTAAAGGGTGATAACATTTGAGCTACAGCTGCAATAATGGTATTGAACCAGTAATCAAAAGACGCGGTGGAGTTTCCTCCTTCTTTCTTCCTTTTCCTTTATAGGCTTCAAGCTTTTGACAAAACTGCTGAAAATTCTGTTATATGCAATGCAGGGGGATGAAGAAGTAAGCAAATAAGTTGAGGATAACGAAAGCCAGGTTTCTTACTGTTAGAAAATCGATTTATAAACCAGGATTGGGGGCAGAAGTGTGAAATCATTTTGAGATAGATTATAGAGAAATAGATATAGATACGTGTAAGTATCTATATCTACAGGAGCATATCACCAGGTCTTTTCTCCCGTAGAGCTGCTGGTAGGTTTGAACCACCAGCTTTTTGGTTAGCAACCCAGTGCTTAATCATTGTGCCAGCAGGGCCCCTTTTATATATGTATAAATATATGTATTTTCCTACTCTCTCCACTGATTAGCCAAGAAGTAATAATGCTCAATTTGTGATGAGCGCAATTAATACCCAGATCTTGGCTTAGAAATCCAATTCTCCACTAAAATAACAAGACTTGGACAAGGGCAATACAAGATGGTCTTGGGAGAACTTGTGCCTGGGAGTAAGAAAGCCCTCAAAGGATGATGAAGTTGTGTCAAAAGGACAGAAAAGCAACCTTGGATGGGCTTCCACTGACCAAATATGGGAGAATTTGAGCATCAAATGGAAGATAGTTATGGTTGTAACCCTTTAAGTAAAACAGATACCCACAAATCCATATTTCCATAAATAAATGAACAAGTATATAAAAATGGAGGAAAAGGAAATTTCTACTTTATGTAGAATGCCAACTTCTAAGCGTGAAAGGAATAATGGAATTAGAAAATCGGCATTTGACAACCGCCATACCTGTTGCCTTCCAGTCAATTCCGACTCACATCAACCCTATCACAGTAATAATTAATTCATGAAAGAATCATAAATGAATGCAAAAATTTATGGGAGAAAACTTGATGAACAGAATATTTACAGTTCCAAAGTAAAAACTGATAATGACCGATTAATTAATGAATACAATGTTCATTCATTAACTCTACCATGGAGAAACCTGGCACCATCTTAACCAAATGAAAGTTAACATCACCATTATTTAGACAATTAGTGTGTACTTTCTGAAATGATGTTCTGAGGGAAAGACAAATCGATATAAAGCATCCTAAAAGCAACTGACCTGCCCTCTTCTAATCTTTCAAAGACACAGGAGACAAGGAAAGCCTGAGGAACTGTTCCAGATTGAAGAAAACCAGGAGACATAAGAATTAAATGTGTCATTATCACAGTGGCCTGATGGCACAGTGGTAAGAAGTTTGGCTGCTAACCAGAAGGTTGGCAGTTCAAATCTACCAGCTGCTCCTTGGAAATCCTATGGAGCAGTTCTACTATGTCCTATAGGGTTGCTATGAGTCAGAATCAACTCAACAGCAATGTTTTGTTTCGTTTTGTTTTTTTCTGGGTCACCCTGGACTAGATCGTAGTCCTTTAAAGCGTATTATTAGGACAATCAATGAAATGTGGATGGGATCTGTGGATAAGATAGTTACATTACATCAATATATGATGAATGGTAATGTCTTCATTTTGACAATGTTAAAATTATGAAGGCAATTGTCCTAATCAGGGCAAAGGGCATATGGGAGCTCTTACTACTATTTTGCAATTATTATGTAAATTTGAAATTATTTCAAAATTTAAAAGTTTAAAAAAAGGTACGAGGGAAGAGTTTACCAGGGAAAGGGAACAGCAAATGCCAAGCAGAGAAGCTTGTAGGAGGTAAGAATAGAAGACCAGATTACCTCCAGGATGGAGAGGGAAGCCGTGTGGTCCAAGATAAGATTTGAGAGGTAGGCAGGAGCCCTATCTTGCAAAGCCTTGTTGCAAAGGGCATTTGGATTTTATCCTAAAAGCAAGAGGAAGCCCAGAAAGTTTTAAAACAGGTGAGCGACATATTCCGATTTATGTTTTTAAAAACTATACTCTGAATGCTGAGCATAAAGTGTATTGCTGGTAGCGGGGTGTAGAATCAGGAAGGAGGAGGTAGGTCCATGAGAAATGGTGATGGCTTAGGTAGTGTGACTGTACTGTAGATGAAAAGAAGTAGATAGATTTAAAATATATTTTGGAGTTAGAAACTTCAAGCCTGCTGATGGATTGAACCGAGGGCTTGAGGATGGATGACTTTAAGCTTCTCTGTAACCAGGTTGTGAGATCTTTAAAATCAGGGAGCATATTTATTATACTCTTTGGTGCACAGGTTTTTCATATATGAAATACTCCATGTATACTGTACACATGTTGATTGATAGTTTTTATATCATTTGAAAATAATTAGAAGGGTGGGCCAAATTAGAATTAAAATGTTGCTTCCGTAGTGAACGTTTTGTAAGGAAATTATGCAGGCTTGTACCACGAAGCATTTTTAAGTGCTACTATAAGCTATCAACACTATAACTGCTATTATTCTAACACATTATAGCTAATTTAATAACAATCCTATAATGGTCTAGAGCACCCACTTCTTAGCTGTTACCTGATGGTTCATAGAATTATAAAATTGTAGCATTAAAATTAATTTTGGAAGTGACTACTAGACTCCTACCTAATACAAGAATTGTTTTTCAGTATTTCTAACAAATATTCATCTACTATGTCTAAAAATCCTTGAGAGTAGAGAATCTTTGCATTAATTTCAAAGACAAATGAACAAATATTGATCTCTACTGCCTTCCTTCTTGCTCATTCCTCTGCTTCATCTGTCTTCACCATGTCCTTTATGAGGAAAAAATATGGAGTAGGATGGTAAATCATTTATAGGTCATTCTAGATTAATGTGCTACCTGTTGACCTGTTGCCGTCTAGCTGATTCCAACTCGTAGCGACTCTATAGGACACGGTAGAACTGCCCCATATGGTTTCCAAGAAGTGGCTGGTGGATTCAAACTGCTGACCTTTTGGTGAGCAGCAAAGCTCCACAGAGAGATTTAAATGGATAACTAGAGACCTTGTAAACCACTGCAATGGCTGAGAGTGTGAAGGCCAGGTAGGGCGCTTTCAGGAAAGCTGAAATTGAACCTAGAGCAGGGAAGTCAACACCAGCAGCCTCAGCTGTCCACAGTACCACTTAAGGTTATTTTTAGGGGGACTCCTGAAAGCCTTGGGAGCTGCCACTAATGATCTCAATGGCATAGAACACTGACATGGATAATCTTCACCAAGATGTCTGATAGCTGCTGGGGACACACCTTATCTGCTGATGTACCCACACTTGCCCCAGCTGCTACAGAAGAATATTCACTCCTTTTCCCTCCTCTTCCAATACTGAATGATTGGTTCCCATGGCCCTGCTAGTTAGGGAGCCTGGGGAAGGTGGCTTTCAGCTTTCTGCTCCAGCAGTACTGGAAGAGTTCTGAAGAGCACGAATGGTACTGAGAATCAACAAGCAGTATCTCTCACAGTACGGGTGCATTGGGATTATTTCTTTGAGCTCAGTATACAAATTAGTGGTTTATTGTTTCTCTGCACCTGATACTAAAGTCATTTGGAGGTAAATATTTTGTCTTCAATAATCCAGAATCCCTACTATCAATATAATTAAAAGTAGAATGAGAAATTAAGGAAACTTCCTGGTGGCGCCTTGATTAAGAGCACAGCTGCTAACCAAAAGGTCAGTTCTACTCTGTCCTATAGGATTGCTATGAGTTGAAATCAACTCGACGGCAATGGGTTTTGGTTTTTAATCATAATCACTTAGGAGAAAATTTTTACCAGGATGGCAAAATTACATTTTTGTTATACTTTGGTATGCATTTATTGGGAACAAATCACAGAAGTTTCAAACTCGAAGTCATTCTGTGACAATTTAGATAATCATCATGGTAAATAAATTTTATTCAGTTGTCAAATATTTATGGAGTACTTACAATATGTTGGGAGCCCTAGTGGTGTAGTGGTTATGGCTGCTAACCGAAAGGTTAGCAGTTCATGTCTACCAGCCTATCTTTGGAAACTCTATGGGGCAGTTCTACCCTGTCCTATAAGATCGCTATGAGTCAGAATAGAATTGATGGCAATGGGTTTTGGTTTTTACAATTTGTCAGAAACTCTATTAGGTTTGGGGATACAAAAGTTAATAGTCAATAACGCTTGCTTCTATAAGCCTTATATTCCAAAAAAAGTGAGACAAATACTGTAAGACTTATTTAGATAAATATATAAAATGTCAGTTAGTGATAATTACTAGGAAGGAAATAAATCAAGGAAAGGGGAGGAAATAGCAACTAGCAGAGGAGGACTTTAGAAATGTAATCTACTATTACTTTAATGTATCTTTGAGTTTCTGGTTGCTCATACAGATGTATTACCTAAAAAATGGGTATTTACATGGTTAAAAATATATAGGAAAGATTTCTATCAGTGTCTATGGGAAAGTGACCCAGCAAAGTAATGTGAAGTCAGCATGCCAAAGCAAGGAGAATACTTGATTTGGAAGCAGGAAACTAGTCAAAGGTAAAAGCTTTCTTGCATACTAACTTTTTAATTTTTAGAAAATTAGTGGGCCTCAATTTTTCTCATATGTAAAATGAAGGGAATTTTAGGCATGACTTTGAGGTTGCCCCATCTAGCTCTTTCACTGGCCTGTGATATCAGTTTCATATCATTCACTTACAACAGGATAAAAGAGTCTTCTATCACCTAGTCTGAATCTTTTATGTCTCATTAAGAGAATCTATCCACAAGACTATCTTAAAACAGTATGTTTCCTTTCGAATCATTTCTACACACTCTAAATTGAATTTCAATAGCTGTATCAAGTTGTATAATGTTTAAAATCATCTTTTACTTTTTTTTAGTTGTCTGGTCCCTAATTGGTGTTTTGTTTCTGAACAAAATCGTATTACAGTAAATGATTATCCGAATCAATTATTTTTGCTTCTATAATGTTTTGCGGAAACCCTGGTGGTACAGTGGTTAAGCACTACGGCTGCTAGCCAAAGGGTTGGCAGTTCAAATCTGCCAGACACTTCTTAGAAACTCTATGGGGCAGTTCTACTCTGTCCTATGGGGTCACTATAAGTCAGAATCGACTTGACAGCACTGGGTTTTGTGTTTTATAATGTTTGGCTAATCATATAAATAGGTATTGCTATAAGTTAGAGCATTAGGTTGTAATATGTAATTTTATTAATTTATTTTCAACACTCATATTTTTGTATTTGCTTTTACAAATAAGAAAAATAATTTATTCCAATGGTAAAAAAAGTTCAGGATGGATCACTAGAAAAATAAAAGGTCATTATCATATTCAGTGTGACCACTGGAAAATCGATGACAAACAAAACTTGCCTTCCCCGTCCCATCCTTCTAAACATTTCTTGTAGCCATTTCTATTCTCATCATCCTCACTGCCATTGCCTCAGTCCCGACCTTTATCACCAAAAAATAAGACACTAGACTTATCCATTAGTCTTATAGCTTCTAGCTTTTGCCCACTACATGATATTTTTTACACCGCAAAATGAGTCAACTTTCATAACATACGTAACCAATGTAATAGCCTCTTGGATGTCTAAGTTCTCTTGGTCCTTAGTGTTATGGATTGAATTATGTCCCCCCAAGATATGCATAATAAATCCTAACCTCTATGCCTGTGGTTATAATTCCACTTGGGAATGATTTGTCTTTGTTATGCAAAGGATTAGTGTAGCGTGTATCTAGAGTCAATCTCTTTTGAGATATAAAAGAGAATAAACAAGGATGCAGAGCAGAGATGGAGGAAGAGATATGTCAAGCCACATGAAGATCGCCCAAAAGCTCAGAAGAGACAAGGACCTTCCACTAGAGCAGACAGAGAGAGAACGTCTTCCTCTAGAGCCGGCACCCTGAATTTGGACTGTGAGAAAATAAATTTCTGCTTGTTAAAGCCATTCACTTGTGGAATTTCTATTATAACAGCAATAGATAACTAAGACACTTGGTATTACCTTGCCCATAGGATAAATAAAGTTTGTCTTGAACCACCATTCCACATTCTTACCAGATTTCTACTGCCCATTTTATTGATATCAGGTTTATTTAACAATGTATTGTTCCTACACCTTAAACATTACAACTGTTCTCCCTGTTATCCATTATTCTCTCCTTCCCTTGCTCCTTACCCTCACTCTACTGGATGTTGTTGTTGTTAGGTGCCATCGAGTCGGTTCTGACTCATAGCGACCCTATGCACAACAGAACGAAACACTGACCGGTCCTGAGCCATCCTCATAATCGTTGTTATGCTTGAGCTCATTGTTGCAGCCACTGTGTCAATCCACCTCGCTGAGGGTCTTCCTCTATTCTGCTGACCCGGTACTCTGCCAAGCATGATGTCCTTCTCCAGGGACTGATCCCTTCTGACAACATGTCCAAAGTACATAAGACGCAGTCTTGCCATCTTTACTTCTAAGGAGCATTCTGGTTGTACTTCCAAGACAGATTTGTTCATTCTTTCGGCAGTCCATGGTATATTCAATATTCTTCGCCAACACCACAGTTCAAAGGCGTCAATTCTTCTTTGGTCTTCCTTATTCATTGTCCAGCTTTCACATGCATATTATACGATTGAAAATACCATGGCTTGGGTCAGGCACACCTTAGTCTTCAAGGTGACATCTTTGATGTTCGACACTTTAAAGAGGTCCTTTGCAGCAGATTTACCCAATGCAATGTGTCTTTTGATTTCTTGACTACTGCTTCCATGGCTGTTGATTGTGGATCCAAGTAAAATTAAATCCTTGACAACATCAGTCTTTTCTCCGTTTATCATGATGTTGCTCATTGGTCCAGTTGTGAGGATTTTTGTTTTCTTTATGTTGAGGTGTCATCCATACTGAAGGCTGTGGTCTTTGATCTTCATTAGTAAGTGCTTCAAGTCCTCTTCACTTTCAGCAAGCAAGGTTGTGTCATCTGCATAACGCAGGTTGTTAATGAGTCTTCCTCCAATCCTGATGCCCCGTTCTTCTTCGTATAGTCCAGCTTCTCAGATTATTTGCTCAGTATACATTTTGAATAGGTGTGGTGAAAGAATACAACCCTGACGCACACCTTTCCTGACTTTAAATCAATCAGTATCCCCTTGTTCTGTCCGAACAACTGCCTCTTGATCTATGTAAAGGTTTCTCATGAGCACAATTAAGTGTTCTGCTAGATATTAAACTATTATCAAGGGCAACAATCAGGTGGACAAGACTACAGCTGTTTCTGTTATCCTCCGTCAGTCCAGTGTTTGCTTAATGACTGTGATGTTGGGGATGGAGGCTCAACAAATGGGTGTCCTCCTACCAGGGCTTATTGGGCTACTGCCACTGCTGAGTATCTAAACTTCCATAACTGAAGCCAACACTGAGCTCCTGCTATGATGCTCTTCATCCTTGAGGACCAATCCATTCCCTGGAAGCAGGTTGGTTACATTGCCCCCCTTCCATCATGGACTGGATTAACAATTTATCCTTATGGGATAAAGAACTCTTAGTTGCACTCAAGGAACTATTAGCTGTTATTGAGTCGATTCTGACTCATGGTGATCTCATGTGTGCAGAGTAGAACTACTACATAGAGTTTTCAAGACTGTGGCCTTTTGAAAGCAGATCACAAAGCCTATCTTCTGAGGCACCTTGGGGTGTGTTTAAAGTCCAGAGCTTACCCATTTGCCTCACCCAGGGACTCCTTCAGGGAACTATTCACTGTCACAGTATCCTACACAACATTGCTTCTGACCAAGGAAATCATTTCATAACAATAAAAGTGAAGAGATAGAATGTGCTAGTCATGCCACATAAGCCACCATCTAAAACAAGCTATCTTGAGAGAACAGTGGAATGATGTACAAAAGACGTAATTCCAACATGAGTTGGGAAATAGCACCCTAAAAGTTTGGAGTTTAATTCCTCCTAATGATCTCTGCTTTTAGAATTTCTACGTCCCCTGAATTTGTTCTCGCCTCTCTAAATGTACCTTCGAGGTATGTTGTTGTGTGCCAACAAGTCAATTCTGACTCACAATAATCCTACATGGCAGAGCTGAACTGCCCCACACGGTTTCCAAGGTTGTAATTTTTACAGGAGCAGATTGCCATTTCTTTTCTCCTGCACAGCTGCTGGGTAGGCTAGAACCTCTGACTTTTTGGCTAGGAGCTGGACACTTAACCATTGCACCACCAGTATATGCCCTTTTTTCATAACATATTTCTCCACAGTACAGTAGAGAATATGCTTTCAATCAGTGACAGATCTAGGGCAGTGTGTCTTCCAGACACAATATATGGATCTGGGAATCAAAGGTCTGAGGTAGAAGTGGCTCTTCTCATCCTTACGAGTAGAATTTTTTCTTCTCATCTTCACAATTTCATGTTCTGTTGGTTTGCAAGCCTGTTTTCCAACAGGGAATGCTTCCACCAGGAAATACAATAATTTTGTACAGCGGTGTGCTGGTAAATGTTTAACAACTGGCTCTCCAGAAACAAAACAAAAAACCCTGATTTGTAGCATTTGCTGATCTCTGTGGTATGTATACCCTCACCACGGCTGATTTCAAGCTGCCAGGGTGATGTCATTAAAACTAACGTTAGGAAATGATGCACGTAATTAGTTCATGGGAGCCCATACCAGCCTACACTGGTGCACCTGCTCCAGCTCATCATAGCACTGGAAATGGAAGCTGCACCTTGCTATTTTGTACTTCTCATGCCATTCAAACAAGAGGAAAGAAGAGGAAGTATACTGGCTGGAGTGATTGATCCTGATTAACAAGGTATATTGGATGGCTGCTACAAAATGGGGACAAGGAAGCCTGTAGAACCTACTGGAGTCTCTAGGGGTTCCTTTCATTACCTCCATTCCAATAAAAATGGAGTAAAAGAAACAAACAAATGAACCAACAAACAGTCCATTAATGACTCAGACCCTTTAGGAATGAAAGTTTAAATCACTGCTAAGTAAAGAACTCCAACCAGCTTAGTTCCTGGCTGCAAGTAAACTATGTAGGGATATGTAATGGATAAAGTGAGCTATGAATATCAACTATGGCCTCGTGACTGGTTACAAAACAAGAACTGCAGCAGCCACTTATGTTTGTCCTTGCACACGTGTGTGTGAGCATGTTGTGTATAAATCCCATTTCCATTCACTCTTTTCCTTCTCATTATTTTCTTAAGAGTAGTGATGTATGATTATTATTTAGTCTTTGGTTACAAAACACTCAGGTGGGACTATGATTGAATATGGGGAGTAATTAACAGCATCCAGAGCTCTATTGTAAAACTGATTGGGTTTTGTGTCTGCCTTTTTTAGGGAGGGTAGGAGAGCATTGTCACATGTATGCAGGATAATTGTGTACTGTCAGGTGAGAGCAGAAAGTTGGTATTGCTGTTACGTGTACATACTCAAATATATGAAGATCAGTGTGTGTATGAGACGAGTAGAAAAAGGATTCACCGTGCTGGCAATTAATCTCTTTTCCCTCATCTTCGAATTTACCCTTATATTCTCTGTGTTCTGATACCAGGAATGACACTCTAGAGATGACACTTCTCCCTTGCTAGCTGGCTTTGTGTGAAGTGCTTCCAGTAGGGGACACTGGAGAAACAGTTGGTGGCTGGAGAAGGGTGAGGAAGCTTGCTCCTTCTGGTGTGTCTGGGGTTCCTGTCAGCGCTGCCTCAGCAATAGCTATTCACCCTGGCAGCAGCACTCAGTCCCAGTTTTGTTACACACTCCTCAAACCAGCCTCATCATGTTAGAAGTATCAATTCTATCTGTGTACACACCTCCCCAGGGACCTGAGCTTTTGTTCAACTGCGCCCTTTCTCCAAGCTCCTGAGGTACCAATTCCAACCTGACAGAACCTTCTCCTTAGAGATGTGGGCCTCATTTTTGCAATGCATTGGCTCTGAGCTCCTGAGGTACCAGCACCCTCCAGGAAGCACCTTCTTTTCCAATGTCTATGTCCTAGCTCGGCTAAGCCTTACCAACCAAAGAGTAATCCAGAAAATTATATAAGATGCTTCTTCTAAACAGCCCTAAAATCTCTGCACTAAAAACTTATGCTTTTATTTTCACAAGGAGAGTCCTGAAATAACCATAAATGGGGCAATCTTATCAGAAAGACTGGTACAAATAAACATGACATAATGGAGTGTGGAAAATAATAACTGCAGAGATCCTTACTTGGGGTATTTTTCTTGCTTGAAATTATTCTGCTTACCACAGGACACCGGCATGAGCACCAAGTCTCACTTAGTGGTCAGTATGGTTGATCTCTTGGATAATAAATGGCCTAAAGCAAGTTAAATTTAATAGTCTATAGAAAAAATAAATACAACAGTGTCTAGTTATCTAAATCTTCGAGTAGTATCACATTCAAATAAAATATTGATAGGCTTTTAGACAATCATTATGTATTACCTGGTTTTTAAGTTTACTGTCTCTTTAACATGACCCTATACATTAGCATCTTTTGGCAAAAATCCCAAATCCTCATCCAAATCTATTTTGGGGTCTTTCAAAAAAAACTTCTACAACTTCACTGAATTAGAACCTCCAGGGATTAATTTGTGAATTAACGTGGGTCATTACAGTGTGTAGTCAAGTTTAGGAATAACTAGCATAAAACAAAAAAGATATGAGTGTCACTAAAAATTTTTTTCCTTTCAAAATATTTGAGCTGTCTTTAAGAATCTTTCTTTCCCCTAGATGATAGCCTGTTGTTTTCAGTGACTCAGATTCATCTCTCTCTGGTCTGGCAATGGCCCTATTTTGAAGAAAGATTTAAGAGTAAAATACACATCTTGATATTGTTTAATATTCTAAAATGGAAGTCACTGTTAATTAATAATGTTCTTACCCCTCCAATTTCCAAGAAATCAAACAAACCTACATTTTTCTTTTATCAAACTAATTCAGTGAAAGTTTTTTTGTTTGGTCTGACTTATCCAAACTACTTAAGCACTGTTGGGTAACTGATCATTTTATTCTCATTTCTACTGTCATGACTGTGTATTAGATTCCCTGACATATTTTATTAAAATAAGAGCAATTTAAATTAACTATAATTAAAAATTTTTTTAGTCTTAAAAATGGAGGCACAGAAGCATTTCGTTTTGAATTGAAGTATGTTAGTAAGTGAAATTAAAGATTTTATGCATTCACTTCTATCTTCCACACACCTTATATCATTGAATCTTTAGAAGATGTGGAAAGGGCTAGAAAAAGAGAGTTCTTTCAGAGCATATCTAGATGGCAGATGGGTTAATAAAAATTTAACCAATAATGTGTTTTTTGAGGAGCGACCGTAAAGTTGTTGTCTTCCTGCATTCACAGAATTATAGTGAGGCTGAAAGAAAATGTCATACGTAAAAGTTCTCTTTTAAAAAGTGTAAGGATCTATCAATTTGTTTTAAACAATTTTTTTTTTTTTTTTTACATGAGATGTATTTTATCTGACAACACTTTAAGGCACATTTGGATTTAGAAGGTGTGGACCAGATTTTCCAATCTGTGACAGTATTTTGTTTTTTTTTTTCTAAGAGTATTTCACTTTTTCCTCTTGAACCAAATACTTCTTCTGTTGATTTGTGGTCCACCTAATGGCTTTCCATCATTAGAGCTGACCCCACAAATAAGCGATGGTCTCTAGTGTATCATATGGAATTGGATGATAGGCCATTTTATAAATCAGTCTTAACTTCTTTTTCAAATGAGTTTTGTTCCCACCTTATAAACCATGGACCATTAAAAAAAAAAAAAAAAAAAAAATTTTTTTTTTTAATGATGAAGAAACACGTCAGCTTCAAATTAGATATTGTATATACTTATCAGCGTTTCAACTGGCTGCGAGTGCATAAATAAATGTGAGTCGTTGGGAACAACTTCATTGTCAACCACAGTCAATGTCACAACGTATTCACTTTCAGATGGGACGTTTTAATCAGAACTATAAATTCTTTTCCGTGAACCTAAAGAAAAAAATATTCTCTGATATATTTATTTTGTCCCTTTGTGGTGGTATTTGGGTTTGTGGGATATTATTCTGGCAGCTCCAGAAATTATGTGGCATGATTATATGTGGTTTTGAGGTTTATTATTTTTTTCTGGATATATCACTACGTTTAATGAATAAATATATACTCTGAAGAAACTCTAAATACATGCAGTTCAATTGATTTTTCTTAAAATGTAAAAACATTTCAATTTTATTACAGGCTACTTATTCTTTAAATAAGGAAGCCTGGAGGCACAGTGGTTAAGTGCTCGGTTACTAAGAGAAACGTTGGTGGTTTAAATCCATCAGATGCTCTGTGGAAAAAAATTTGGCAGTCTGTTTCCATAAAGATTTACAGCCTTGGGAACCCTATGGGGTAGTTCTGCTCTGTCCTACAGGTTCACTATGAGTCGGAATCAACACAACGGCAGTGAGTGTATTCTTGAAACAAACTTATGTGAAGAAACAAATTCTGAGCGCATCAGTATAATTCTCATGTCTACACATTAAAAAGAAAAAGAGAACAATATTAAAAAAAAAAAAAACTTTATTTGACAGACCCTAAGAAATACACCCAAAAAATTATCCAGTATAAATTTGATCATTTTCTAATTTCAAATATGTAGAAGAACTGACTCACATTTACAAGTGAGGGGAAGATAAGTTTTCAATATTATGAGTGTTTCAGAGAAACTTTTGGAAGATGTTTTAACAACAAATTAGCAAATAGTTATTATTATATCAAATTACACAGTTTTAACATGATGAATTTCTAGAGCCATACACACTACTTTATAAATTGTTTCCAGGTTATAAACATACTGGTGAAAAAATATAAAATTACTGGTGAGAAAACTGAACAGATTTACACAAGAATCCCGTGAAAGTTGGGGAGGAGATTATTTCATTTCCTTGGTTTGCTTTTACTTCCATCTGAGAAGAAACTTGTTTGAGGCAGGTGGGCATGTCTACAACAGCATGAGTGTAAAATAGATGAGAGTTGAGACAATGATCTAGATATGTGCGGTTCAAACTTGAACATGCGTACAAATCACCTGAGAATCTTGTTAAAATATAGATTCTGATTTGCTGGGTCTGGGATGAGGCCTGAGAAGCTACATGCCTGAGTCTGAGGTAATGCTGATGTACACATACTGAGTAGCGAGGACATAGATAAGTGGATCCTATATATCTGGCCACGTTGGAGATTTTTAACCAAATGAGAGACCTCGGCCTTAATCCAGATCTAGATCAAGATCACCTGAATGGGCCCGACATGTGTGAAGTTAATAAGCTTTACCAGTGATTCGGAGTCTCAGCCAGTGTGGGGAACCAGTGATTTAGATCAATGGTTTTCTCCATCGAGAGAGCACATCGGTATAGGTGGGAGATACGCTGTTGGGAGATTTGAGGTAAGGATTTGTTTAGAGGTCAAGAAAGAAAAAGAAGGAGGGTTTTATTATGAGCAGGTGTACCTGCTGCCCGCAATCTTTCTTTCCTCCCAAACACAGAAGCTCTTATTAGTGAGGCAAAAGCTGTTTGACACATAGGCACAGACTCATCATTCGGAACCAAGCCCAAAGACGTTACTATGGCCTATAAGGTCCCACACGCTGTGGCTTCCCATTGCCTCTCTGACATCTTCTCCTACTACTCTCCCCCTCCCCAACTCTGCTCGAGTCCTACTGGATTCTTTGCTGTTTCTGAAAACCCCCAAGCAAATCACCCCAGGGCCTTTGCACTGATGTTCCCTCTGCTGCGAACATTTTTCCCCCAAGATATCCATTTCTAGATATCTTACCACCCTAAAGTCTTTGTTCAAATATTGTATTCTCAGTAGTCCTCCTTGATCACTCTATTAAAATTACAACTTGCCACCAGCTCTCCTGATCCCCCTGAGGTGCATCATTTTTCTATAGCCTTCTGGCACATTATTTAATTCATTATTTATTATGTTTGCTGATTTTTTGTTGTTGTTCTCATCCCTCTTTTTCACTATCACTAGAAGGTAGAGATGATACAGATTTTTGTCTCTGCTATTTCATAACTGCTTAGAAAAATTCCTGGCCCATAATACATGCTCTATCTTTCCGCACATACACATATATAATTTATGTTTATAACTTTATTGTTAGAACATGAATTATTTAAGGATATAAACGACAAAAAAAAAAAAAAAACCCACTGTCATTGAGTCAGTTGCAACTCATAGTGACCCTATAGGACAGAGTAGAACTTCCCCATATGGTTTCCAAGACTGTAATCTTTGCAGAAGCAGACTGCCACATCTTCCTCCTGCAGAGCGGCTGGTGGATCCTAACAGCTGTCCTTTCAGTTAGCAGCCAAGTGCTTCAACCACTGCACCATCAGGGCCCCTCTTTAAGGATAACGACAGTGTTTTTCAGAGGCGTGTACTAAGCAGATGTGACATGTCTTAGCACAAAATTTTGTTGACTGTTTTCAAAAAGGTGGTGGGGGGGAAGGATAAGATATTTTAACTTTCCTGCCTTTCTATAATACAATAAATAATTTCTCTGGATAGAAACCATTGTTTAGTATTGATGGCCAACTTAGTGTTCTCTTATTTAAGTGAGCACGGGCAAAAAATTAGACATTTATTCTCAGCATTTATACTACACTCTTTTCACCGAGTAAAGTTGAGAGTGTGACTTGTCCAGTTGATTTGGTTGCAAAATCACCCAGGTCTTCAGATTCCTCCCTCCCTTGCCATCCGATTTTCTTGGCTCCAAAAGATGCATACCCAGAGTTCTACTAATGAGGAGCTGATGCTGCAGAGAGTCTGGTTCAACTCAAGGCAAATTCACACAGCTGGCTAAAGTCATCGCGTGGGGGGATGCTGTTTTTATACCAAAATATATTTGTGGTCTATCAAGAGCTCACTATTTCATAGTTGTTTACTTTTGGTCCAGTGGGGGCTACATTTTCCATTCGACAGCATTTTAGCAACCCTGTTACTGCAGAGGCTGCCCACACTGACATGGCATGCACAGGGCACTGATGACCAGATTTGCTAAACAGACTTGAGGCGGATGTCTGTGTGTTCTTCTTTGACCCAGGTCACCAAGTTATGTTGATTTGTTTACATAGTTTGTGGCACATGGGACCATATCCAAAGATCCAAGACAGTTACGGATTTGTTGTTCCTCTTGGTATAGCTACAAATACAAGTAAGAGTAAGAAAGGAAAAACTCTGACTTTGGCTTCAGAATCTAATGGCATGATTTTCTAAAATTCCAATAATGATTAAAAGCAAAGTAATTAATTCAGAGATGACAGGGCAGGAGCTAAATGGAGATTATATTGGATCTATGGCTTAACTTCTTGCCTAGCAATTAGTAGTCTTTTCATTCCGTCATTCGTTTTTTAATTCACTCAAAAATTTTACTAAATTCTATGATGTACACTATATTGTACAGTGCATTTAGGGACGTAAGTTCCAACAATCCTAATTAGGTAAAATTTGTAAAAAAGTAGAAGAAAAAAGCATCATGGGTGTTGTAATGAATTTAAATCTAATGCAATATTTATTAAGGTGCCTATCTTTTGCTCAAAATGTAAGACCTGCACATTCACATAGCTCATTAGTAGAGGGTTTGACCAATCCATACTGCAAATCGTATGTGAGGTGTAGCACCACCTCGCAGTAAACTGTTCGGCTTTTGGTCCTGGTACCTGAGAGCTTGGACCACACCTGAGGCCAATGAGTGGTGACTGACTAGGCCAAAAAGGATCACCTGGTGGCCTGATGCTGATTAAGACTCAGGAGGCTTGATGTAACTTATCATGACCACATGGAGAAACCATTAGAAGTTTTGGAAGATGAAGCCTTAATGAAGCTTCCTGAAGAAGAGAATCCTGGAGGAAGAGCTTCCTGGGGAAGAACCATCCTCCTCTTCAGGGACCTTTCCAAAACTCACCCCTGAACCTCTACACGTTGCACTTGAGTTACTTCTGAGATGTATCTTTTACTCTAATAAACAACATAACTGTAAGTATAGTTTGTGAATTCTGTGCGAAGTTGCAGCAGATTACTGAACTAAACCCTTTGCCAAATGGATTTCGACTCATAGCGACCCTATACAGACAAAAAGAAAGTGCCCCGGGGTCAGAGACGATAGGGAAGTTGGAAGCAGAGATACATTTGACTTCTGCCTCCAAAGAATTAGCTTTGTGCTGATTCTTATTCACTAAATTATTCATTTACCGTGGATTTGACAAAGCTGTAAACAATTCAGGAAACCCTGGTAGCATAGTGGTTAAGAGCTATGGCTGCTAACCAAAAGGTCAGCGGTTCGAATCCACCAGGAGCTCCTTGGAAACCCTATTCTGTCCTATAGGGTCGCTATGAGTCAGAATCGACTTGATGGCAACAGGTTTGGTTTTGGTTTTTGGCAAACAGTTCTCAGTGGTTAAGAGCTCATCTGGCAACCAAAATGTTGGCAATTTGAATCCACTAGGCACTCCATGGAAACCCTATGGGGCAGTTCTACTCAGTCCTATAGGGTCGCTATGAGTCTGAATCGATTCAACAGCAACAGCTTTGGCTTTTTTTTTTTTTTTTTTTAATATACATAAACAGTTCAGATACAGCGAAATCCTAGAGCACTGGGAAGAGACAATGCTGCAGGATCACACTCCATAGTACTATTTCTTGGCAAAACCCAAACCAAACCAATCCCATTACTGTGAAGTTGATTCTGAGAGCAAATAAGAGGAGGATAGGAAACAATCAATTAAAACAATTTGGAATCTCCTCTTTGCCAGAGTAGGTTAAGATTTTGGTGGTTATTGTCATGGTAGTGGGGGATTTACAAAAGATAATAAAGTATCAACCCTGCCTTCAAAGAGTTTAAAATCCTTATAAAAAGTGTACTTATTAACCATATCCTATTTCTGTTGTTGAGTGCCACGGAGTTGATTCCGACTTCTGCGACCTCATACAATAGACTAGAACTGCCTCATAGAGTTTTGTTTAATCCTTACAGGAGCAGATCGTCAGGTCTTGTCTCCCTTGGAGCAGCTGGTGGGTCCAAATTGCACACCTTTCTGTTAGCAGCAGAGCACTTAACCATTGTGCCACCAGGATCCTTACCTCCTACTCCTAGGGACTCAATTTACTCCAATTAGCAGCCCCACACCAAAGGCAGGTACGGGAATTGCACCCCACCTTTGGCTTCCTGTTAGACTGGAGCCTTGGTGGTGCCAGGGTTAAGAACGTGGCTGCTAACCAAAAGGTCAGCAGTTTGAATTCCACCATCTGCTCCTTGGAAACCCTATGGGGTAGTTCTACTCTGTCCTGTAGGGTCGTTATGAGTTGGAATCACTCAACGGGCAGGAGGGGGTTGGTTTTTGGTTTTCCTGCTAGATATTCAGAAACTCTTTAGGCTGACATGTAATCTGATACATTGTGGGGATATGCACTCAGGGGCAACATTTCCTGGCATGCCTGCCTGCCCTGCAGTTGTGCAGTTTGCAGGTAAGATGGTGATTTAGGAGGGAAAGATTCCTCTGTGGTTAGCCTGGAGGAGGAAGATCACATGTGTCAAGTCCTGGTTAGCACAGCTTGATTAACAGTCCTTGGTTAGCACTTGGTTAGCAAATCAGAGTAAACATGTCCCTAAATGCAAAAAAAATAAGAATACCTCTTTATAAAAAAGAAAAAAGATCCGTTCACCTGACACTTTCCCACCAAGGAGATTCCGCCTCTCTCTCTTATTTTCTGGAACATAATTTAGGAATCTGTCTTTAGGATTCTGTCAGACACCCTCTTTATTCCTTCACAGGAATACTCTTCTTTTCCTTTCAAAGTGGTTCTTGATGGCCCTTTAAACAATTTTCTAAATAATTAGTTTCTAGAGGAGAGAAAGGTATCAATCTTAAAAACTTCCCCATTACTAAAGATGTGTTTGTATTAGCTTCGGGGCAATGATGACGTTAGTGAGTGATTCTTCCAGAGTAAACTTAATATAGTCTATAAAACAGTCATCTAACTCCTGGCAGAGAGTGAAATAAGAATTGGAATTCTGTGGTGTAAGTTTTTGTTTCTCACAATTATCATTTTGCACTGCCAGCAATTAGGTGGCTTAGATTAGGGTGCTGTTAAGAACACAGAGGAAGGAGAGCCAGGCCTTGAAGGATGGATAGAATTTACCAGCAAACCTGGGAGGAGGACAATGGAAAAGTAAGCAAAGGTCACAAAGGTCTAACCAAGTATACAATGTGTTTAAAAAACAAAACAAACCTGTTGCCAAGTCAAGTCGATTCCGACTCATAGCAACCCTATAGGACAGAGTAGAATTGCCCCACAGGATTTTCAAGGAGTGGCTGGAGGATTCAAACTGCTGACCTTTTGGTTAGCAGCTGAGCTCTTAACCACTGCACCACCAGAGCTCCACAATGTGTTTAGGGAAAGGTAAATGGTCCAAATCTTTGGAGGAAATGATCCTAGTAGACAAACACTCTTTAATATTCTGATGTTAAAATTCTTGATGAATACAGATAAATCACAGAGAGGAGTTTCCAAGTGCAATAGAAAGTAAAGGAATACAGAGAAAAAGATTGAGAAGCTACTGGAAACAAGTTAGTCCAATACCAATAGGACCGAAGTTCGTAGAAAATAAGTGTACTATTAGATTATTTTATAGTCAGGATATTTGCATTTTTATACAATGTATATGTAATGGCATGGTTTTTCAAATAATTTTATAGGATTCAAATCCCAGGCCAATTGAATAAGTACTGCTCCTACTCCCTCTCACCCCCAATCAACTCAGTACATGCTGAGTTTATGACTAGACTTAAAACACATTCCAGAAACCCAAATTTGTCTGGCTTCAATCATTTTCTTGGTGCCCTGGACTATCCGGAGGATATGAGACTGAGTCTGGCTGACCCAACAGAAACCGCCTGTGTTCTGGCCAAGTCTATAAGGGTAGAGTCATCTAGTGGTTGAGAGAATATGTTTGGAGCCTGTGGTAGGCAGAATAATGGCCCTTCAGAGATATTCACATCCTAATCCCCAGAAGCTGTGGATATGTTATGTTACATAGCAAA
Organism: Loxodonta africana; assembly: GCF_030014295.1. Taxonomy (NCBI): domain Eukaryota; kingdom Metazoa; phylum Chordata; class Mammalia; order Proboscidea; family Elephantidae; genus Loxodonta; species Loxodonta africana. The sequence goes on from NC_087345.1 coordinate 49,316,454, forward strand.
AGAGAATTAAGGTTGTAGATGGAATTAAGTTTGCAAATCAGCTGACCTTAAAATAAGGAGGCTATTCTGGGTTACCCAGATGGGTCCAATGTAATCACAAGGGTCCTTGAAAACATAGGAGGGAGGCAGAATAGAGTCAGGAGATGTGACTGTGGAAGAGGTCAGATGAGATGTGAAACGAAGACTTGAAACTAATACAGAACCAGAATGCCTTGGTTCAAATCTCAGCAAAGCTCCGTAGTAACTGGGCAACCTTGGACTAATTGCTAACTTTCTCTTTTCTCCATCTGTAAAATAAGGATGGTGATACATTATAGGGTTGTTGTGAGGGTAAAGCAAGTTAATAGAGTATACTTGTGTAAATCCCTTAGAACAGAGCCTGGCAGTTAGTAACTGCTACTGAAACCATTGATAGGATTATTCTCGAGTATTGTCTACCCATGTAACCTCTGGTTTTAAGTGGTTAAGTCAGGATCTGGATCTTTGCTGTTTCTTCCTGTCTTCCTTGAATGCTCTTCTCTAAAAACCCTCACTGTCTGTTGTTTCATTTGTTTCAGGAATCTGTTTAAATGCCACATTATCACTGAAGAATGTTTGACTACTCACCACCATATGCTCTAGCCCCCTCATGGCATGTATTTCCCCCATAACACTTAGTACCCTATGCCATACCAAAGATTTCTCTCTTTGTATCTGTCTTTTGCCATAAAATGAGGACAAAAACTTGTTTTGGTCACTGTTGTACCCCTAATGTCTACAACAGTGTCTAGAACAGGGTGGGAGTTTAATTAGTGTTTGATAAACTGATGAACAAATCTATTTGGGCTCATGCTGGAGCTTTTAGATTGATTGTCTGCCATTTCCTTGTCAACTTCAATTTCTTCAGCAACAAATCAAGTCACCATGCAAGGACTTGCTAAACACAAAATGTCCTCTAACACTACTTCCTTTGTTATCGCTGCTTGTATGTGTTCTTGGCTTCTTCGTTTTTTCATTTGGAGCATTGCATTGATTCTGTTTGACTTGAATTGCCTCACACTGCATTCTAGAACTATGATTTACAGGGTACTTTCTTTCTTTTTTTTTTTTGGCCACCTGGTCTCCTAACATGACTTTGCCTTCCCACTATCCTTTTGTTTTGGTCACCATATCTATAAGGCTCAAGTGTCACAAGTTAACCCATCTGGTTTTGGCAGCACTGCCCTTACACACATTGGAATATCCATTCTGGTTTCCCAAACTTCCATAATCTGTCCTAACTGCATTTTAATACAACTCAGTAGGGACTTTTTACCTCACTTTGATAGGTAGGAAAAAAAATTGTTTCCACTCAGTAGGGGGAAAAAAAAAAAAAAAGCTTCCGTATAGTATTCTGCTTGGGGATGGTTTCTTACCAGATAAATTGCTATTTGTTTTCTATTGTCTCTTTCAGAGTCTCCTTTTTCAAGGTAGGAGAGAATGAATGGGTTCAAAATGTTGCATTTGAACTCATGTTCTGACAGCTCTTAGATCAGGCCCTTGGGGCTTATTTCTATTGCTATAGTTGCTGAGCCCTTTTCCCCACCCCCTGCCTCCATTTCCCTTCACTAGCTTGATGATCCTTTGGTTCTCAGCTCAAACATCATTTCTTCAGTAATGGCTCCCCTGAGTCCCCGAACTTTGCAAGGTATCTATCATGATACATCATACATTTTCTTTGCGGCCTATGCCTGTTTGCATATGTGTGCATTTATTTGTTTGGTATCTCTTCCTCAGCTCTATGAGGGCAGGGAGCCAGTCTGCTTTACTCACCATTGTATCCAAATACACATGGCAAGCATTGAAGAAATATTAGTTTTCTTTCTTTTCCCTTTCTATTACACAACTTAACACTATTTATAAATGTATGTTATTTGCCTGGCTCCTCTTTTAATCTCTTAAATTCAAAGAGGAAAGAGACTAGGTCTATTTTCTCATTTTTAGCCCAGTGCTATGTATATAACAGGCATACAAAACTATTTATTAAATGAATAGATAAATGAAAGGTATGGATTTTCCTCAGTTAATGATAACACCAAGGTTCTTTCTGAGTACCACTTTGATATATTCAAAAGAAGCATTTTCTTTCTCTTTGTTGGTTTTTACTTGTTGGTTGCTTCTAATAAAACAAACAAACAAACAAAAACAAAACCAGTTGCCATCAATTCAATCTCACTTATGGTGACTCCATGTGTTTCAGAGAACTGTGCTCCATAGGGTTTTCAGTGGCTGATTTTTCAGAAGTAGATTGCCAGGCCTTTCTTCCAAAGTACCTCTGGGTGGATTTGAACTGCCAACCTTTTGGTTAGTAGCTGAACATTTGTGCTACCCAAAGACTCCTGTTGCTTCCAAACTTTCCTAGAAATTAAAGGAAAAATATTTCCTTATTGTTGGGCTTCTCTTCTTAGTAGCCTGCCTTAAGCTTAGATATTAAACAGAAATTCCCAATTCCTAATTAAACACTTTCTTCAAGCAAAGCTTAGTTTGAGAGTTGCCTTCCATAATCTTCCAAAAGTTTAGGATGGAGAGGGCCTACTCTTTTCACTTTTTCAAGGTTCCCTCTCCAGTGATAGAGGGAAGGGACTATGCTTTGTTTTTTCTTTATTTATTTATTTTGGCAGGAACATAATATACTCGCAAATGATTTTGTAGAATGAATAATGAAGAAATCATAAATAAGCACACAGAGACAGCACCCCAACATTGCAGAAATCACCATTTAAATCTAGAGACAAGCCTAATAACTATCATAATTACAGTCATTTCTGGGCCACAATATGTTTGCTATAGTTTGGGAAAAATCATAGATAAAGCAAAAACCAAACCCATTGCCGTTGAGTTGATTTCGACCCATAGCAACCCTATAGGAGAGAGTAGAACTGCCTCATAGGGTTTGCAAGGAGCACCTGGTGGATTTGAACTGCCAACCTTTTTGTTAGCAGCCATAGCTCTTAACACGTACACCACCAGAGTTTCCTAAATACTGAGGATTTTTATTTAGTGAGGTCTTTCAGTACATGGATTGGACATTACTCGTACTTTCTGGATCCCTGGTTAAGGTTACAGATCCCATTTAAGAAGACATCTAGATATATAGAAAATGTAAACTTGCTATAAAATTCAAAATACAATTACAGTTAGTTACAAGTTAGTTACAATCAATCTGCTATATTAAGGCAAAACATGATGGCCGTAGTTTTGTGTAGATTACTTTTAAAACAGAAAAATGGCATTTGGATGTTAATAACATTTTTTTCAGAATAGAGCATATATAACTACAAGTTCCACATTTTTAACTTCTTGTTTTTAAAGGAGATTTGCTTTCCCTTTCTAAGAGCAAGCACAGAGCATCGTACCAAATTTAATCACTGAGGATTAGCTAATCTTTTTGGATATTTTTAATCTAAAGCTAGCAACTCAAATGCCAAGCTTTGCCATTCCTTTGATATCGTAACGGAAATGTGCTCACTGTTATTATCAAAGATGAGAGTCACAGGGTTCTGAGAGCATTAAAGTTTGGGTAACACTTTGATGTGTCAACTGGAGCCCTGGTGGCACAGTGGTTAAGAGCCTGGCTGCTAATCAAAGGGTTGGCAGTTCAAGTCCACCAGCTGCTCCTTGGAAACCCTATGGGGCAGTTCTATTCTGTCCTACAGGGTCGCTGTGAGTCAGAGTTGATTCAATGGCAACCGGTTTGGGTTTTTGGTTTTGATGAGGTGAAGGGGATGAGTTAATAAGTTCCTCCTCCTCTAGCCTCTCTTTAGAGGGGAAAACAGCTGAAAAGTTGCTGCATCTTGTCTTTCTGGATTAGCTGTTGAGAAACAGGAAGGAAAGTTTGCAAAGATTTGTTGCTGTTAGATGTGACAGACGCAATTTTCGACTCATAGCACCCTTGTCTTCCTCATACGGTTTTCTAGGTTGTAATCTTTAAGATGTCAGACAGTCAAATCTTTCTCCTGCAGGGCCACTGGAGGCTTGGAACCCCCGACATTTTGTGTAGCAGTCGAGCTTAACTATTTTGCCCCTAGGGCTCCTGATTAAACATTAGTAGTCTCTTTTGGGTGAATCATTCTTTAATCTAGGTTCTGGACAAATGACTTTCATTTGGGAATGAGAGGGTAGTATACACATTTCACCTTTCCTTTCTGTAGTTCTGGTGGCCCAGTGGTTCAGAGTTTGGCTGCTAACCAAACTGTTGGCAGTTTGAACCCACCAGCGACACCTCGAAAACATTCTGGGGCAGTTCCTCTCTGTCCTTGATGGCAGCGAGTTTTTCTGTAGTTGGAATTATACCTCTGCCTGGAATTCTGATGCAGTAGGCTTTATGTGGGTTTCAGGCAGGTACATTAAAAAAAAAAAAAAAAGTCCTCTGTAAGTTCTGCTATTCCTCCACATGCCTCATCTCTCACTCTTTGTTTCAAAGATCACATGCTGATAGTGGACCCAGAAAATGTTGATAAGTAGACACCCAATGGTTTGTAATAGTCATGTTTTTCAATATTGAGTTCCACTTCCATGTGTATTGAAATAAGTACAAAAAATACAATAGTAATACATAATACAGGCAGTCACTGTTGTAAACACTTTATGAATACTAACTTTACAATCAGGACCAGAGTAAGGCATGTGAAGACCCAGACACTGACAATCTGTGGTGCTCCCTCGTCTGCTTCCTCATGCATTCATACGGGATATGAGAGTGATATATATACATGTATAAATGTGTGTGTGTCTTAGCTCTCCATGTTGTAATTTCTAAATACGACTATAATATTACCAAGTGAATGCAAAAGTGGTTTATGCTATTTTAACAGAATAAAATGAACTGGATTATAGAATTTTTAGTGGATGTGGAGTACTAAGATCTTACTATATACCAAATTTTCTATAAAAAAAAAAATTCCACATGTTCTACAAGAAAATGAGTCAATGAACTTGATTGTTTCAACCACCAACATAAAATTCTGTTGATCTCTAACATTGAAAAATTGACTTTACCAGTTTTGCTTTAAATAGCTTATACTTCGATTTTTATGCTTGTTTCATAACAAGTGCTATAATTGTAAACAAACAAATGAAAAGATGTCATAATAATTTAATGATCAGAAAACAAACATTACAGCAAATTGCTGTATTTTATTTTTAGATCTTTTATCTTTAACGTGTTATAATTAAAAACATTTCTTTCTAGTCTCTGTTCTTACAAATTCTTCACTGAACTGCTTGATAATCAGCATTTGGCAGTATTTGTTGTCTTTTCAAAATTTGCTCTTAAATTATGTAGATATCCTTTAATGGCTGGTAGAGTTCTGTGCATCTTTAAATTTACTGCTGAATCTTGGAGAGCTTTCCTCATCGGATGAAAATGCTGCAATTTATTATTCCACATAACCAACATAAATACTTACTCTAGTGTTTGCACTTTGTTGGTGATGTTCTCAGCTTCTGTGGGTATCTCCTTTTTGTGTCTGGTCTTCAGCAGTATTTTCTAAAGCTTCTAGAATCTGAGTGTACGATTCTAGGATTGAACTTGTTGCTGCATGTATTAGAAAGACATTTTAATACTGGATCATTGCCTAAATATGTTTTAAGAACTGTCCATCGGTTTGTAGAGGTAGCAAAAAATGTGTAGAGCAACTGGACAATAGGAAAAAAATCAGCTACTTTCAGACAGCAATCTCCCTCCCACCTAAGTCCCATAAGATTAAGTGAATGTGCAGGACACAGTATGAGAATGGCATATTCATTACATTCCAAAATTTTCCATTGCATGCCTTATTGCATGACATATTAGCAGCATTGTCATAGGGTCAGCTCTGCACCTAGAAAAATCAATTTTGCAAAACTTCACATAAATTGTAAAGTACTTCATTTGTGATTTGTTCACCAGTATGACTTTTGAAACTAGTAAATGGATACATCACTTGACAGATTTTTCCATTGGTTGGAAAAATGTACCTTGACTCTTTCCTTACTATTGGCTTACCAACATACCAGCTACTTTTTATGCCTCTGGACCTCAGAGGTGTTTGGTTCTAACATGTTTCGCATCAGAGTGGGTCCTTTTTGAAATGCATGAAGATCAGCAGACCAAAGTTGGAGCTTCATTGCTGTGTAGGTTGAGCATTCTATTAGGTGATGCTTCCTAAATGTGTTACCTTTGTAAACTTTTGCCTTTCCCTTCATTTCCTTTATTTTCTGTGAGATAAGGTTTGCAAGCATAACTATGGCTTTCCTGTGGGATAGTTAGGGAGCCCTGATAGATTTGTTTGGGTTGTTCTGTGTCATATTTGGAAAACCAGAGGTTTCCCATGTAACTTAATGGAAAAATTACTGCAATAAACTATATATATAGCTCTCATTGGTATATTGTCAAACCAGATTGGTGGTGCCACAGTGCCACTTGCCTCATTGATGGCTTGTATTACCAGATCATAGTTCTCAAAATCCATGTTATCAAAAAAATTTAAACACACTCAATTAGTAAGCATGCATTCCATTCTTCCCACCTCAACATAAAGAAAACAAAAATCCTCGCAACTGGACCAATATGCCACATCATAATAAACAGAGAAAAGATTGAAGTTGTCAAGGATTTCATTTTACTTGGATCCACAGTCAACAATCGTGGAAGCAGAAGTCAAGAAAAAGACACATTGCACAGGGCAACTCTGTTGCAAAGGACCTCTTTAAAGTGTTGAAAAGCAAAGATATCACATTGAAGACTAAGATGCACCTAACCCAAGCCGTGGTATTTTCAATCGCATTATGTGCATGCAAAAGCTGGACAATGAATAAGGAAGACTGAAGAAAAATTGATGCCTTTGAACTGTGCTGTTGGCAAAGAATATTGAATATACCATGGACCGCCAAAAGAACGAACATATCTGTCTCAGAAGAAGTACAATCAGAATGCTTCTTAGAAGCAAAAATGGTGAGACTGCACCTTACATACTTTGACTAGTTGTCAGGAGGGATCAGTTCCTGGAGAAGGACGTCATGCTTGGTAAAGTACAGGGTCAGCAGAAAAGAGGAAAACCCTCACTGAGATGGATTGACACAGTGGCTGCAACAACGGGCTCAAGCATAACAACGATTATAAGGATGGCGCAGAACCTGGCAGTATTTTGTTCTGTGGTACAGAGGGTCACTGTGAGTCAGAGCAGACTTGATGGCACAAACAACAATAACATTTATTTTTGTCTCTGAACGTTTTTGCTGTAGGCACAGTGACAAGCATCTTTTTTTGCTGCATTTTTCCTATGTAAAAATCATGCTGAAGAATGAAGTTAAATCATCGATTATGTGGTTTATCTAACCAAAGCAGTAAATATAAGGCAGACCCTTAAATGAAATGTAGACAGAAGTAACTTGGAAATTTTAGGAGCACGTATAAATACTGAGCATTGGATTTTTTTTTTTTTTTTTTGAGAGCCAAACCTCACTAAATGTCTTTCAAAATGGAACACATTTTTATTATTTATATTGTTTGACTAGGTTTATTCTTTTCTACAAGTGAAAGATAGCAAAATTCCATTCAATTCTCTTAGGATTGAGATATAAAAGTTTCCATTAGGTCATAAACTGAAAAATTATACTATAATGTAATTCCATTCCAAATGTAATTCCATTCCAAACATATATGAACCACTAGTTGTCATAGACAAAAAACAGTATTTTAACTTCTATATTTGAGATCAGGGAAATAAATGTTATAATAAAGCTGAACTTTGGAAAGAGACAAATATTGAATTGAATTTTTTCATCTCAATGAAAACATATCTTTACACTCTCAAACTCCAATTTTAACTTTTTTGAGGTGATGTATTTCAAGCAGTATTATTTAAACTCATTATAGACCATTTACCTTTTTTTTTTTTTTTCGTTTGATGGATATCTTTCAAACTTATGTTCTAACCAGTTTAATCTTAATTATTTTTTTTTTTCAATGCTAACTGCAGTTATCTGTTTACTAAGTGCTTATGTCAACTGGGCTTCACATTTAAGTGCCCTCTGATGGATGTTTAGTTTGTCATAAATATGTTCTGTGTATGTTCTTTCTCCCTTGTAAACTGTATTTCATTTCATTCTGGCAAAGCTGGTTCTGATTTGGATTTCATTTATTTGTTTTTCAGAATTTTCATCTTTTAAAATTTTTACTTCCCGTTTTCTAATTCTTTCCAAATGCCAGTCTTAATATATATATATGTGTGTATATACGTGTGTGTATATATACCCAGTGCACTGGGCACTGGGTTTGTATATACATATATTCATGTATAAATAATACCACTTGTGTTTCTCTTTCTTACGATTGTGTTCTCTTTGTTTCTCTGTGTCTGTCATTCTCTCACTTTCTTGCTTTTGTAAACTCTCCCTTGCACATTGCCTACACAGGTAGGTGTTCAATAAAGATGATTGACAGAATCCCTGCAAAAATGATTTTAGAGACCAAAACAATTGTACATAATAAGAACATTCAAACATTTATTTAGCTACATTTGGATAATTTGTGGTAGAATTAATACAGAAATGATGAATAGACTCAGTTTTTTAGATGTTTTGGCACTAGACATGTAAAATCAATTATTAAAGGGGCTGAGCTCTGTATTTATTGATCTCATTGTAGTAATATGCCATTATTTTCGTGTTTCACTCTCAAAGTAATTTACAGAAAGTCACATGTAGAGAGGGCTTGAAGTTGTTTTTTTGTGTGTTTAGGAATTTTAGTGGAATAAACCAACCTTTTAGCTAGATTTGCTGAAATCTTTGGAATTTTGTTTTAAGGCATTGGCTTTAAACAAAATGTTATCTCCCAGATGACTTGGAGAAATTTTTAAAGTAACATAGAAGTTTATGTATTGGACATACAAAATAGTTCTACTTTTAAAAAGGAAATACTTTTGTTCTTAGAATTTTCACACATTTGGCAAAAACTTATCAAACAAAACTGAAAAGCTAATCTTCTGTTTTTTCTTTCTTAATAATTTTTGTCTCTCAGCTACTGGTTAATATTCTGTTAGCCTAATATTTCCCATTGGTTTTTACAAAAATGGAAAACAATCATCATGGATCCTATTACAAATTATGATGTATCACAAAGTGTTGTGCATGTGTCAGAAATGATCTATATAGAAATTAGTGAAAAAAATAAGTGTAGCAGTTCCACATTAGCTGTGGTTGGGTAGCTCATCTTCCATCAACCATACTACAGACAACCACAAACTCTTGACAAAATACATAAAAACAACTACTTGAAGGCTGAGAAGTGAACAAAAGAAATGGAGAGGAAGCAACACTTAGAAGAACAGATGATGCTGGGTGAATTTCCTGTTTTTACAGCTTTTACCCATAGGGCAGGTCCCAGCCTATGGTTGTGAAATTTCTACGGAAAAACTTCAGTCTCACTTGCTTAATGAACAGGAGGACAGGTTGAAAGGAAAATTGAAAAAGTCAGACATAATGTGAAGAAACTTTTAAGAATGTATGTTAAAAACCTTAAAGTAAATATAAATTAAAGATTCTATTTGGCATTTTTTTTTTTTTCTTTTTTGACGTTATACACGTGTCTGTCAGTTTGTCGTACTGTGGGGGCTTGTGTGTTGCTGTGATGCTGGAAGCTATGCCATCAGTATTCAGATACCAGCAGGGTCACCCATGGAGGACAGGTTTCAGCTGAGCTTCCAGACTAAGACAGACTAGGAAGACTAGAACCCAGCAGTCTACTTGTGAAAAGCATTAACCAGTGAAAACCTTATGAACAGTAGCAGAACATAGTCTGATATAGTGCTGGAAGATGAGCCCCCTGGGTTGGAAGGCACTCAAAAGATGTCTGGGGAAGAGCTGCCTCCTCAAAGTAGAGTCGACCTTAATGACATGGATGGAGTAAAGCTCTTGGGACCTTCATTTGCTAATATGGCATGACTCAAAATGAGAAGAAACAGCTGCAAATGTCCATTAATAATTGGAAACTGGACTGTATGAAGTATGAACCTAGGAAAATTAGAAATCCTCAAAAATGAAATGGAACACATAAACATCTATATCCTAGGCATTAGTGAACTGAAATGGACTGTTACTGGCCATTTTGAATTGGAAAATCATATAGTCTACTATGCTGGGAATGACAACTTGAAGAGGAATGGTGTTGCATTTCATTGTCAAAAAGAACATTTCAAGATCTACCCTGAAGTACAATGCTGTCAGTGATAGGATAATATCCATACACCTACAAGGAAGACCAGTTAGTACGACTATTATTCAAATTTATGCACCAACCACTAGGGCCAAAGATGAAGAAATAGAAGACTTTTATCAGCTGTTGCAGTCTGAAATTGATAGAACATGCAATCAGGATGCATTGATAATTACTGGCGATTGGAATGCAAAAGTTGGAAACAAAGAAAAAGGATCAGTAGTTGGAAATTTATGGCCTTGGTAATAGAAAAAATGCCGGAGATCGAATGATAGAGTTTCGCAAGACCAATGACTTCTTCATTGAAAATACCTTCTTTCACCAACATAAATGGCAACTATACACATGGACCTCACCAGATGGAACACACAGAAATCAAAGTGACTACATCTGTGGAATGAGACGATGGAAAAGCTCAATATCATCAGTCAGAACAAGGCCAGGGTCTGACTGTGGAACGGACTATAAATTGCTCATAGGCAAGCTCAAGCTGAAACTGAGGAAAATCAGAGCAAGACCACAAGAGCCAAAATATGACCTTGAGTATATCCCACCTGAATTTAGAGATCATCTGAAGAATAGATTTGACCCATTGAACACTAGAGACCGGAGACCAGATGAGTTGTGGAATGACATCCAGGACATCATCCATGAAGAAAGCAAGATGTCATTGAAAAGACAGGAAAGAAAAAAAGACCAAGATGGATGTTGGAGGAGACTCTGAAACTTGCTCTTGAGCAAGGGCAGCTCGAGAAGAAGAAGTAAGGTATTATAATGACATGTGCAAAGAGCTGGAAATGGAAAACCAAAAGGGAAGAACACGTTGGGTGTTTCTCAAGCTGAAAAACTGAAGAAAAAATTCAAGCCTCGAGTTGCAATAGTGAAGGATTCTAAGGGGAAAATATTAAATGACGCAGGAAGCATCAAAAGAAGATGGAACGAATACACACAGTCATTATACCAAAAAGAATTAGTTGATATTCAACCATTTCAAGAGATGGCATCTGATCAGGAACCGATGGTACTGAAGGAAGAAGTCCAAGCTACTCTGAAGGCATTGGAGAAAAACAAGGGTCCAGGAATTGATGGAATATCAATTGAGATGTTACAACAAACAGATGTAGTGCTGGAGGTGCTCACTCATCTATGCCAAGAAATATGGAAGACAGCTTCCTGGTCAACTGACTGGAAGAGATCCATTTTTATGCCTATTCCCAAGAAAGGTGATCCAACCGAATGTGGAAATTATACAACAATATCATTAATATCACACGCAAGCAAAATTGTGCTGAAGACCATTCAAAAATGGCTCCAGCAGTATATCAACAGGGAACTGGCAGAAATTCAGGCCAGTTTCAGAAGAGGATATGGAACCAGGGTTATCATTACTGATGTCAGATGGGTCCTGGCTGAAAGCAGAGAATACCAGAAGGATGTTCACTTGTGTTTTATTGACTATGCTAAGGCATTCGACTGTGTGGATCGTAACAAATTATGGATATCATTACAAAGAATGGAAGTTCCAGAACACTTAATTGTGCTCATGAGGAATCTGTACATAGATCAAGAGGCAGTTGTTCAGACAGAACAAGAGTATACTGAGTGGTTTAAAGTCAGGAAAGGTGTGCGTCAGGGTTGTATCCTTTCACCATACCTATTCAATCTGTATGCTGAGCAAATAATCCGAGAAGCTGGAGTATATGAAGAAGAATGGGGCATAAGGATTGGAGGAAGACTCATTAACAACCTGCGTTATGCAGATGACACAACCTTGCTTGCTGAAAGTGAAGAGGACTTGAAGCAATTACTAATGAAGATCGAAGACCATGGCCTTCAGTATGGATTGTACCTCAACATAAAGAAAACAAAAATCCTCACAACTGGACCAGTGAGCAACATCATGATAAACGGAGAAAAGATTGAAGTTGTCAAGGTTTCATTTTACTTGGATCCACAATCAACAGCCATGGAAGCAGCAGTCAAGAAATCAAAAGATGCATTGCATTGGGCAAATCTGCTGCAAAGGACCACTTTAAAGTATTGAAGAGCAAAGACGTCACCTTGAAGACTAAGGTGCGCCTGACCCAAGCCATGGTATTTTCAGTTGCATCATATGCATGTGAAAGCTGGACAACGAATCAGGAAGACCGAAGAAGAATTGATGTCTTTGAATTATGGTGTTTGCAAAGAATATTGAATATAACATGGACTGCCAAAAGAACGAACAAATCTGTCTTAGAAGAAGTACAACCAGAACGCTCTTTAGAAGCAAGGATGGTGAGACCAGGTCTTACATACTTTGGACATGTTGTCAGGAGGGATCAGTCTCTGGAGAAGGACATCATGCCTGACAAAGTATAGGGTCAGCTGAAAAGAGGAAGACCCTCAACGAGGTGGATTGACACAGTGGCTGCAACAGTGGGCTCAAACATAACGATTGTGAGGATGGCACAGGACTGGGCAGTGTTTTGTTCTGTTGTGCATGAGGTCGTTATGAGTCGGGACCGACTCGACAACACCTAACAACAACAACAGCAACAACAACATAATGGTGCATATTATAAAAAAAAATAATCTATGGCATTTTAGATTTAATGAAATATTTCATGAGTTCCTACTATGTTCTAAATATGGTATTACGCTAGGCATTAGAGTGTTGTTGTTAAGTGGGGATGAGTCGATTCTGACTCACAGCGGTCCCATGTTCGACAGAATGAAACACTGTGTCTGGTCCGGCGCCATCCTCACAATCATTGTTAGGTTTCAGCCCATTGTTGCAGCCACTGTGTCAGTCCATCTCATTGAGGGTCTTCCATTTTTTCACTGACCCTCTACTTTACCAAGCATGGTATAGTAAAATACAACCCATGTCATTGAGGACTGTAAGGTTTAGGGAAGGGAATATACCAGGGACACAAATATAATATGACGAGTAATATAATTGTGCCATATGAGTCCACCCTGGAGCAAGAAACTAAACTTGGCTGGTATTGTCTGGGAAAATACCTAGGAGAAGTGATAAGAGTTTAGTTGTGAAGACCCATTGCCGGTGAGTTGATTCCGACTCATGAAGAGTGAGTAGCAATTCACCAGGTTAACAAGACAGGAAAGACTAGCCTAAAAAAAAAAAAGCAGTCAGCAAGAAGGCAATGGTCTGAAGGAATAATGTTTAAAATGTGATTAAATGTTTAGAATGTGAGATCATGAAAACTGTCAGAGGAGAGTAGTATATCGTGAAAGTAAGTTAGGTTGACTTTTGAATTACCTTGCATGCCAACGTGAATATTTTTTCATAGGCCAGTGTTTCTCAAACTGCAGTATTGGAGTGTCTGCCTGATGGAGAACTGATATAAATAGGACCATTCTCTTAGTTTAGTCAAGTGATGTATATTCCACTGATTTTCATTTTTAGGTATAAGCAAGATTTCTTACCAGTAATCAGCTGAGTTATTAAAAGATACTCAGTGCTCTATTCATACAATAAAATTACAGTACTGCTAGAGTTTTCAAGAACTGAAATCACATATTCAAGCTACCATGTACTTATTAACATTGTAGATTTTTCAGAGAACAAGTATGCATGCAAGAAAAGAGTTGTAATTGCTACAAGTTGAAGAAAGCCTGCACATTGGACATCTGCTTTTTTACTGATTTGTATTTTTTTTTTTTTTTACCTTTTAGGTATTGGGCTTCCAATTTTGTCCTGGAAATGAAACATTGCCTGACATCTGTTTGTGATATGTGGTTTTATTGACTTCAATTATAGGCCCAGAGTTGGGCATGCAAATCATATCTAGCCAAGTAGAACAACACGTTGTGCTTATCACATTGATTGGTTCAAGCATGGTTATATGACAATTGAACTAAGATGAGGGCAGGACTTCCATGCAAGTACTCTCCATCTTTTTCATTCCCACTTTGGAATTTAACCTGGTAGAAGTGGACTTATAACACCTGTGAGCTATCTTGACACTAAATATAAGCCACCACTGGAGGAAACACATGGTTGAAAATAGAGAGATCACATTGTTTGGGCCTCTGAATCAAGATATTCTTGAAGTTATTTCTACTCTTAGACCTGTCAGATGCTAACCAATAATTTCTCCTTTTGCCCAATTCAGTTAGGATTCTACTTTTGATGCTTACCACAGTAAGAGTTAAAACACAAACAGCTAGTTTTCAGCATACTTTTTGGTATTTTCTTGAGAAATTCTAGCTCTCACTTTCTCCTGTTTTAGCCATGGTGTGAAAACTGCCTGGTTTTAGTTTTGACTCTGAAAATCCATTGTTATGTAACTACCAGCTAACCTCTCTGGGCTTCAGTTTCCTTAGCAATAAATTGGCAATAAAAATGTACCTTACTGATAGCCTTTTTTTTTTTTTGTAATAAATTAATTATATGGTAAATGTAAAGTTCTTAGGAAGATGTTTTCACATGTTAAATAAATGTTAGCTGTTATTTCTGCAGAACCTGTACATAGACCAACAGGCAGTTGTTCAAACAGAACAAGGGGTTTCTGCACACACTAAAATCAGGGAAAGTGTGTGTCAGGGTTGTATCCTTTCACCAGATTTATTCAAGCTACATGCTGGACAAATAATCTGAGAAGCTGGACTACATGAAGAAAAATACAGCATCAGGATTAGAGGAAGACTCATTAACAACCTGTGATATGCTGATGACACAATCTTGCTTGCTGAAAGTAAAGAGGACTTGAAGCACTTACTGATGAAGATCAAAGACTACAGACTTCAATATGGATTACGCCTCAACATAAAGCAAAAATCTTCACAACTGGATTTATTAAGCAACATCATAATAAATGGAGAAAAAATCGAAGTTGTCAAGAATTTCATTTTACTTGGATCCACAATCAACACCCATGGAAGCAGCAGTCAAAAAATCAAACCATGTATTGATTTGGGCAAATCAGCTACAAAAGACCTCTTTAAAGTGTTGAAAAGCAAAGGTGTCACTTTGAGGACTAAGGTGCACCTGGCCCAAAACATGGCGTTTTCAATTGCCTTGTATGCATGCGAAAGCTGGACAAGTAATGCACCTAACAACAACAACAACAACAACAAATTATTTCTAGTTGGAGTCGCTGGGAGGTGCAAATGGTTAAAGTACCTGAACGGTTGGTGATTTGAGTCCAGTCAGATGCGCCTCAGATCTATTTCCAAAAAAAAAAAACTCATTGAAAATTCTATAGAGCAGAGCTGACACACATGGGTCATCATGAGTCAGAATCAACTCAATGGCAACTTTTTATTATTTCTGTTTACTGATGAAATATTGTTTGCTCTTAGCGGTGTTGAATGCTGAGAGGTATTTTGCTTAGTCTGCAGTGTGCTTTGTTACAAGTCTACATATTTTTGACCTATAATTTCCCATTTACTGAATTTAAGGCTTAGAGTAGTGAGGTTGCAAATTTAATCATCTATATCAGTATTGCTAAAGTGTACGTATACATAATCTCTTCCTACAACTTATTTTGTACAATGGTATGTCATTGGTGACAGATCACAGTCTGTGAAATTCTGTAATTTGGGTAATTTCTAACAAAGACTCTAAAGAGAGCAAAACATTACTGAAGTCAATGTGTATATGTTTTTATTCTTCTAAGGGGAAGTTAATAAATAACTCATAAATTTATCACTGAATTGTTTTATTTTTTGTTTTTCAAAATGGGAAGTGACCCAAAGGAGCCACTGTCAAAATTATTTTGATAATTGATTTTTAAGTGATAGGATTTAGTTAAGATTATTATTGCAGATTAATAAAAAGATTAGACTTAAGGTTCAGAAATAAAATACTTAAAAAACTTGGAGTGGCAGCTTGCAAGAATTAAATTGGGAACAAAAAAAATAAGAACTGGGTCTATTAAAAAAGATAATAAAAAGTTTGAACTATAAATGTTCATGTTCTCTGTATACCATCTTCACCCACTAATTATAATAACTTTGAGACAAGGAATAGAATACTAATCATCTCTTTATCCCTAGGAACCAGTAGAGTACATCACACGTAAGTGCTCCAAAGATGTTGTTAAATAAAAATCTTCTGAATTCTTTTTATGACCTTACTAATTCAAGGATATTTATGTATTTTCATTTGTCCTCAATCTTTCCTTTTGGGAACTGCCCCCTCGATCTGTTGGGGATGCCAATCTGGTATTTGGGGCTCTGCCTTACATCATTCTTCATCACGTAATTATAGTAATTAGCTTCAGGAATGAACCTGTAACAAAATAAAAGGAAATCAGAATCCTAAAAATTTTTGCCTGAATTGTAAGAAGGGTGTAAGTCTGTAGCAACCTGTGGCCATCTCTGAAAATATGAGAAATGTAAGCTGAGTGAAAATACAGACAATATAAGAGGAATCAAAGGTGGAGGATGGAGCATGACAGAGTTCTCTTGTCTTCTTTTGTATTCCTGGATACGGTGATGCCTGAACCTACATTGTAATTTTCTCAGTTACGAGAGTCAATGAATCTTCTTTGCCTGTATCAGTTGAGTTTCTGTTTCTTTCATTTATTTGCTTTTTGTTGTTGAGAAGATACACAGCAGAACGTACATCAGTTCGACAATTTCTAAGTGTACTATTCAGTGACATCAATTACATTTCTAAGTTGTACTACCATTCTCACCCTACTTTTCTGAATTATTCCTTCCTCACTAACACAAATTCACTGCTCCCTCTGTTTTCTGTCTAATCTTTTGAGTTGTTGTCAATTTGATTCCCATATACCATATTTTTACACAAATAATGGTACACCTTCTACATTTGTTTACCAACCATGCCCTCCCCTATGAGTTGTTTTCATAAGCTGCACTATGCCAATTACTGTGAAAAAAAAAAAAAATAGCATAGTGCACTTACAAGATACCTCATGGTGGGTGAGGGTGCAGTTTGCAAGCATAGAAAGCATGCATTATTTGTATAAAAATATGGTAGATCTTAAAAGAGCACAAAGCTCAAGGCAGACACTTTTTACTAGTTAAGCAAAACTGGTTTAAAGAAGACTTCAGTGGATATTTTTGCTTTAACATTTAAAGAGTATCTCAGATCAGTACTTTGGGGGTTTCGTCTGGCCTCTATAGCCCCAGAAAGTCTGGGATCCTTGAGAATTAGAAATTCTGTTCTACATTTCCCCTCTGTCTTAGGCTGGGTTCTTTAGAGAAACAAAACCAGTAAAGTGTATAAACATAGAGATTTATATCAAGGAAATGGCTCACATGGTTGTAGAGGCTGAAATGTCCCAAGACTGTGGGTCAGGATAGAGGCTTCTCCTGATTCACTTAGCTGCAGGGGCTGGCGAATTCAAGATTGCATGTAAGAAAGCAGGGCTCTTGGTCACAGGCTTTGAAAATTGATGAGTGCCAAGTTCAGCAGGCAAGATGCTAGTTCAAGTTCCAAGAATCGGAAGTCAGATGAACAGGAGTCAGCTGCAGAATCCAGAGTGAGCCTTGCCAGAATGTCTACTTATATTCGATATAGTCCACATACCAAAAGAAACTCCCTTGATTCCATGATGGAGATGATCACGTTATATCAAATCTCATCATGGAAGTGATCACAGCATGATACAACTACCAAACTACATCATAACTGCCAAACCACTGAGAATCATGGCTCAGTCACGTTGACACACAACCTTAACCATCACACCTCACTTTTTATCAGAATTCTTCTATAGAATCTTTGATCAAAACATTTAGTAAGATAGCTGGGCACCATCCAGTTCTTCTAGTCTCATGGCAAAGGAGGCCGTATGGAGGCAATTAACCACATATTCCATTTTCTCCTCCTATTCCTACTGACCTTATTCCTCTGTTGCTCCAAAAAAATGGAAACAACCTAAATGCCCATCAGTGGATGAATGGATAAACAAAATGTAGTATATACATACAACGGAATTTTACTTAGCCTGAAATAGAAATGAAGTCTTGATATATGCTACAACATGGATGGAGCTTGAAGACATTATGCTGTGTGAAATAACTCAATCACAAAAAGACAAGTATTGTATGACCTCACTTACATAAAAAGAACAGGCAAATGTATAGAGATCAAAATTTATTAATAGTTACCAGGTGTGGAAGGAGGGGGAAAAGGGAGGGGTATTGCTTATGGAGCACTGAGTTTTGGTTTATGATGCTGGAAAAATCACATCGATTAAAGGTAAGCTTGGCACAGCCGACTAATGTAATTGATGTTAATAAGTTGTATATCTGTAAAACTATGGCAAATGTTGTATGATAGATAAATTTGCAATAACATACACACAGAGAAGTTGCTGAAGCTGCCTAAGTATGACCGAACACTTCCTGGGATTTGGTTTCTTGGTTTGGAGGTTTAGGGTCATAGTTTCATGGGGAAATCCCAGTTAATTGGTCTAATAATGTATTTAGTGCTTCTATTCGATCTTAGTTTATTGCGTAGTGCCTGTGTATTAAAGGCTTGCAAGTGGTCATCCAAAGGACAGCACTTGGTCTCTATTCACCTGGGTTTCTGTTTCTTGTATCATATGAATGCCAACTGTTGCAGTTAAACAGCAAGTCAGCATTAGCGCTCAGGTCATCTGACTGAAGAATCTGTATTCTCATTCATCGTTGGATACAACTTTTGCTGGACAAGAAAAGGCTAGGAGATATAAGATAATTAAGGAAGCTGAACGGCTAATTTGGCTTAAAATATTCAAATAATCACACTTAAAATTTTTTGTTGCACATGTATATTGTTTCAAATTAGATAAAAAGGAAGCCCTCTCTCTTCCTAACTACTTGATTTATCCATACTTGTTTTTTCAAATGTACCCATGATATTTATTTATACAGCACAATCTAATAAAAAAAGAAACATAATACAAAGTAGTTATGCATTCCATGACTGGGTACAAATGATCAGATGGAAAAAAAAAAAAAAACCCAAATATTTGTATGGTAGCAGACTGTTCCCACAGGAAACTTATAATGGAAAGCCATTCTGTGATATATTCTGAGCTACGTACACACTTGCCCCCCATTGATTCAATTTAAGGCTAAAATGAAAAGATTTCTAGCTAACTGTAATAGCTTGGAGGAAAAAAAAAGGAAAATTTGGTGTCTTGCCATGAAATAGATAAACATAAATGTTTGGCATTTAGTCTATCTCAGTGTATTGAGGGATAATGAAAGTTATATGTAAAATCTCTAACTTTTAGTTCCTTTGGATTTTTCACTATTTCTTGACTCAGAAACCTTATGAATAATAAAACTATTTTTGATAAATGCTGTAGAGACTAGGAAGAAAAAAAATTATGTAACTATATGATTAATAAAATAAACTTCCTGTAGGGAGAAAATACTTTCTAAACCATAGACGTTCAAGTAATCAAATGAAGACACTTTCACAGACTTTTGAAGGTATTTGTTTTGGGCACGTACAATATCTCCTGGGAGGGAAAGTATCATTAAATTAATCATGTTACAAAAAGGAATAAGTTCGGTTTCAAATCTTCTTGTGAAATAAAGGAGCAAACTAACCATCAACCCTCCTCCTTCTTTGGAAACTGAACCATTTTGTTATAAGATTGCTTCTGCTTTACTGACTTAGAATAAATATATAATTATATGTAGCTCAGGTTATTCTAAATTAATGCTCTAGGTTCATGCTCAATTTATATGAGGAAGTCTTATTTCATATTGTGCAATAAAATGCTCATTTTATTCCTTATCAAGTTTAAAGACATTCTAGCTTAGAGCAAATGTAAGAATCACAGCGTCAAAAGCAGAGCATATCTGTCACCACCGGAGGTCATCTGGCCTCGTTATTTATTCTGCTGCAGTGTGTACGCAAACATGTAGGTTTTTAGGACTTGAAATATTTCATACATATTTATAGTTGGAACCATATTTATAATTTTTCATTTTTTCACATCGTAACACGACCCTAATGCTGGTAACAAAAGGGACTCCTCTCCCTGAAGTACAAGTATATATTTTTAATGTTTCCAGTAAAGGAATTTAACCAGGGAGGTATCAAGGGGACCCATTATATAGGATCCAAGATTTTATTTTCACTGATACATTTTTTTCTCCAAAGAGTTTTTGCCCTGAAGCAAAACGCCCTTGCTCTCTCATCCAGCACTATTCATTTTCTTTGAACCTATATGGTAACCATGTAGAGTAATAAAGATACAGTTTCTAAGATAGGCTTCAGTGTATATGTGATTGGATGACTATAGTTTGTATATTTAATAATTCATGAATATGTAATTATGTATATTATCCTAAATCATATTGTCTTCATTTCCTAGTGCTGCCGTGACACAGATACTGTAAGTGGGTGGCTTTAAGGAACAGAAATTTATTTTCTCACGGGTCTGGAGGCTAAATGTCCAAATCAGGCTTTTGGCCACGTCAGTTCCTTCTTGTCAGTAGCCACAGACATTCCTTAGTTCTTGGCGATCCTCACATGACATCTGTCTTCCCCAGCATGTGCATGCATGTGTCTGTGCTGCTCCTTATTTAACTCAAAACTGATCAAGTTTAGGATTCACCCTATATTGGTATGACCTTGTTACACTGGTATGGCTCGTGTTATGGAAAGTGATTACATTGCGTTGTTAGATGTAAGGTCATTACATTACATTACATCCACAGGTTTAAGTATTAGGATTCGAACACATATTTTGGAGGACATAATTAAATCACAAATACATAATCTTCATATGTTGGCAATTTTTGTTATGATTTTGCACGATTCTAGTGGTAGCATTTAACCCTGCAAACTCAGAAATCTGGCTAGGTCAGTGCTTACTAAGGAAGTCTGTGATACTTATGAAGCAATATTACTATATTTTTACACAAATAACATGTACCTTCTACATTTGTTTGCCAACCATGCCCTCCCCACCACCTGAGATATTTTCATAAGCACTGCTATGGCAGTTTTTTTTGTTTTTTTTTTTTTACATGTCGCTGTAAAAAAAAACTAGCATAGCGCACTTACAAAAATACCTCATGAGGGAAGGGCACGGTTGGCAAACAAAAATAGAAGGTGCGCATGATTTTTGTAAAAATACATTAATCTTAGTCTACAAGTCCAAGCAAAAAAAGAGATTACTTTCTATACACCATTAAATCAACTGAATTTTGTCTCAGAGTTGTACCTTTCCTGTTTTGGATGGAAATTTCATTTCAGTAATTGTTGGGAAATCTTTCCTCTTGCAGTCTCACCCAGATGTAGACACTACCCCAAGATGAGAAACTTATAATTTGTTCACTGTGAATTACTGACATCTTCCTGTCTGAGGCTGCAGTGAACCCTTGATGTCCAGTAGGTATGTTTTCATGCTATTTTAGGTATATAGAAATCTTTGTGCCTAGCATCTATATGTTCTCTTTTTAGAAATTTTTCTTTTTGAAAACTGTTACTACTTTCAACCTCATCCCATTCCATATAGTTTGGCTAAGCCTAATTTTACTAGTCAAGCCGTATATTCCTTCTCTGGCTACAGTGATTGCTTTTCAGAGAACATGTGGCACACTTAGGACCAATGAATTATAGATAAGCCTTATGGGTAGGGATCTTGCGTGAGAGAATCTTACTCTTTTAATATACAAAGCTCTTACTCTTTCTTTTAAAATATGAAGCTGAGAGCATGTTTCGTGTAGAGCTGCTTGAGCTGTACTAAAATCCAGAAGGAAGAACTTGCTAGATTTTAATAGCACTGATATTGTGGTTATTAGAGTCGAAAGATAGAGAATGGTAAGGTATATATACTGGGTCATACTTGAAGTGCTGATCAAATAATTCCTGAATTTTTCAACTGTGTAAGTCAATAGGTAGTCAAGAAATAATTGCACTCATTTTAAATATTTCTTCACATGATAAATGGATTTATTTTTTTCTAAAATTAAAAAATGTCATTTCCTATAATTTAAAATCTACTCCCCCAAATTTAGCCAACGAAAAACCTTATGGATCACAATAGAATTATCTGGCTCTCTTGCTTTGGCCACATCATCAGGAGGGAACAATTGCTGAAGGAGGGCATCATGTTAGGTACAATAGAGGGCCAGCAAGAGTGAGCGAGGTTTTTGGAGTTACAGACGGGCACAACAGCCTCAATGTTGGACATGCTGGCAATTGTGAGGATGACACGTGCTGGCATGTATCCTCACGTACTGGCAACTATGACACATGCTGGCATGTATCCTTACAAGCTGGTAGTTGTGAGGATGACACAGGGCCAGGTAATGTTTCTTTCTGTTGTGTATAGGGTCTCCATGAGTTGGAGTTGGCTGGACAGCAGCTATCTACGCATCTATGCATCTGTTTGTCTACTACATTCTTTGTAAGCATTTTATAAATATTATTTAATAAAGCCCCCACATCAGTTGGGAGAGGTAGCTAATATTTTTAATACTAAAGATGAAAACCTGTGCCTTTGGGAATTTAATAGCCTGATCAAGTTCACATGCCAGTAAAAGGCAGGAAGTGGAATTTGTCTGCTTGTTTCTAGAATCTGTACTGAAAACACTATTTTATGTGTTAAAACAGCTTTATTAAGTAATAAATTAGCTACTGTATAAATCAACTGTTCTTTAATAGAATGACATCATAACATTCACCAGAGCTCAAGATGGCATAATCTGTTCCAAAATTAAATGGCAACATACGAAGCATTTTTTGGATCAAAAAGAAATGATAAATTTTCATGATAAACCAAAAAACCAAATCCACTGCCTTTGAGTTGATTCCAACTCATAGTGACCCTATAGAACAAAGTAGAACTGTCACATAGCATTTCCAAGGAGTGTCTGGTGAATTCAAACTGCTGAATTTGTGGTTAGCAGCCGTAGATGTTAACCACTACACCACCAGGCTTTCCGTTTTCATGATATATACATATTGAAATACCCAATGCATTCTTACTACTTTTCCAGTTAGGAACTTTAAACAAGGTATATACAACTCTGTAGGAACTAATAAATATTCATTACCCTAAGATGTAATGCTTGAGAATTTAAGAGTTTACATACAGGTCTCAGTATTAAAGTGTTGATTGCTTTTTAATAAATGGAAAAAGACAAACATCTTTAAGTAAAAGACTTTAATGAGTCTAGTGAAAGAAAGCAGACAAAATTGTATATGGCACTGATCATTTGGCATTTTCTCTGAGATGATTTTATATTATAGGAAATGGGATTTTTTAATTTTATGAAAAAATAAAATTATTTATCATGTGAGAAAATGTCTAAAATGAGTGCAATTATTTCTTGACAATCTTAACTGCCATTAAATCTGAATTTCTTGCTTCCCATTCTCAGTAAATCAAAAATACAATTTCTTGCCTCATTCACTCTAAATTCTATCCATCACCTATTGCTGATTCCAAGAATCAGATTATCTGATAAACCCTACTTATATATTATACCTTTTTTTCAACTTGGGCTAAACCGGAAGTTTAACTTTTTTGAGGACTGTTTCTGGCAATGAAGAGGGTATCATTTGAAGACTTGTGTCCCTAATTTACTAGCCAAGCCAAGGGGTGAACTGCAAGTAGATATCATTGCATCCCAGTCTGTAGAGTTTTGTGACTTAAACTTCTGCTGAATAAATGTTAACCCAACTTCCATGGACCCTGACAAGCCCTTCCAGCTATTTATCCTTCCCCATGTTCTAAAGGGCGCTGTTTTTGTTTTTGCTTCTTTACTGACTCACCCTGTAACTGATGACCTCATTTATAACCCACTGTGTGCTCTGGTACCCCTATATCATAATCAACAAACTTCCAAATACCTCAGATCTTTACAGGGTGTTCCTCATCTTCTTAATTTGTGTGAAAGTTGTCACCAGGTTATTCCAAAATGATTTCAAAATTTACCGTATTCTGAATTATCTTCTTTTCACTCAAGCCTATTCCTTTTTTATTTAGTTTCAGTGAATAACTACAATATCTATTACTTGTCTAGATTAGAGGTCAGAAACCTGGGGTCCAGTGCACTTCCCTCTCAAAGTCTATCTCATCACAAAGCTCTACAGGTTGTTTTTCTTCTGTTTCCATCCCTCCACCATTATGGTATAAATTTAGGTCTTTTTCCTTTTCTTGGTCTATTTTGGTAACCAACTACATTCTTCTGACTAATATCTGTGACCCATACATTATTGCCCACTGTATAATCTTGATTTTGATATCTGCTTCAGATCTAGTTCTTCAGCTTTTTGAATTAAGTTTCCCACTAGCCTTCTGGCTTTGTTCAGTTCTCTGATTTTCACATACTCTGCATCCTTGCCTTTTTCTTTCATCCTTCGTCCCATGGGGACTCACCATACAAAGTAACTTTAAACTCCATTCCCAGGGGAAGAGAGATTTAGATACTAAACCCATTCCCTATTTAGCAATCTAGCATCAGTCCACTCTTCACTTTCATGTACAACGTACCTGATAATCACTAAGAATTAATATCTGAATATACCATTGTTGCTTCTATAGACAAATTTTCACATATGTTGATTACTCTTTAGAGAGTGCCAACTCTTGAAAAATTCCTTCTCCTCATTTAAGTTTCAAATGAGTGCTATATTCCTCGAAGCCTTTTTTGACTCCTCCAATTAAATTTTTCCCTCCTTCTGCGTTCTCACACTTCTAAGTAAACAGAAATAAGACAGAAGGGGTCTTTGTCCTTGTGGAGTTTACCATTAATTAAGGTAAAGCTAATTGTACTAACCAACAACCCTGAAATTTCATAACTTAAGCAAGATAATTGGTTAATTCATGACAAGTTCAAAACCTATGTTATTGTATATCCAGTGTCTCGACTCTAGATGTTCAGACACCCAGGCTTTCCTCTACGCATACCCTTTGATATTCCATTGCTCTTTTAGTAGCAAACAGGGATGTGAGGAAAAACAAAGAATGGTGCCTGTGGGAGTTTCATGGGCTAGTCCTGAAAGTGGCACATTTCATTCTTATTCAACTGGCTAAAACTCAGTCATTTGACCACCCCCAACTACACAAGGGAATGGGAAAAAGTTGGGTTGCTATGTGCCCAAGAAGAATAAGAAATGGTTCTAATTAACAGAAAACTAGTCCTTGCCAGAGAGAGATAGGCATTTAATATATGATTCAATTACACTGTACTTATTTTCTTTTTAGAATTTATTTATTTATTTAGTATTTGCTTTTTCCACATTAGAGCATAAAGCCCTTGAGGGTAGTGTTTATATCTCCTTCATTTTTGTCTTCTTACACCTAGGGCAGTCTTAAGTACGTAGAAAACATGATTTATAATAAATATTTATTAAACGATTCAAGTATTGGTGAGAAGTTATATTCTGAGATGGATATGCAATTTGCTGTCTTCGACAATATTTGATGTCTATTATAAAAATTTTTTTTTTTTTAGCTCCCTAAAGTCTCTAAAGCTATTACTGATTTGCATAAATTCTAGTTGATGAAAATGATGGCATATGTAGGGAATCAATCTTCTTTTGCCTATTTATTTAGATATAATTTAATGAATAAATCACTTTATAGTTCAATCGAATTTCTTTTTTAAAATCTCAATTGTTTGCAATTTTATTTTGAACATTTCTCATTTTCTTAATTTCACTTCTATTGTCTTACACTAAAATGATAAGTAATTAATTACTAAAATATATAGTCTTCAGATAATTTTTTTTAAGCAGGTATACCAGGTAATGATCCTTGATTCTACTCTCTGAGTTTCTTAATCAAATATCATATGTCATATTTTTCTGTACATGAATCATAAAAAAAGGAACTTCAGGGAATGGCATGATTAAATATGGCCACTATCAGAATTCATAGACCAAAAAAACGAAACAAACAAAAAAGCGAAGCATAAAAGCAAACAAACTTGTTGCTATCGATTCCAACTCATAGCAACCCTATAGTACAGAGTAGAACTGCTCCATAGGGTTTTCAAGAAGCAGCTGATGGATTTGAACTGCCAACCTTTTGATCAGCAGCTGAGCTCTTAACCACTGCACTACCAGGGGTCTTTAAATGAATAGAATGTTCAGGGGGAAAATTTGATCATTATTTCATGCTTTCCAAGTGACCTGATCAGACTAGACTCAGAATCAAATTTCAACTGCATTCCTATATCAGATTATATTTACTATTTCATGTTGGTATTATCTTAAATATACTATAATGGATTATTTAACCAATAACCTAACCTAAGTTATGACAAAGTACTTTGTATTTTAATTTTATTGATGAAGAAAACTGAGGTATAAAAAAGTTATATACAAAAGCAACAAGCAGCTCATTAGAAATATTAAAATTAAACATTCCCCATATTTTGGCAATCATGCACACACTTAGTCATTTGCTTATCATGAATAAAGCATTTCCATTCCTGTGACAATTTATTTTCAGATTTGTACATGTGAAGAATTATTGGCTTCATCTTTATCAGGCTTGATTCTTTTTAACATTGACTAAATTCCATTGCATATCCCATATGGACGATTTATTGGTGGGCTAGAAAATAAATAATGCTAGATAAGTAGTGTCAAAGAAGATATTCTCACACTCTGTTAGGAATGAAAGGAAAGGAGTTTTATTGAGGAATAATACAGCTCAAGCTGGGCAGCCTTAGGTAAAAATACAAAGCACTTCACCATTCAAGAAGAAAGAGGGGTCTATATACACAGAGAACAAAGGAAAGGTGTTGGTTAATGACCGTACATAAGGTCAGCTTCAGATTGAAGTCCTTTGAAATGTAAAGGTCAACCACTTGGCAAGGAAGGAGTGGCTTACCACCTACCTGAGACGTGCCACCTAGTTTGGTTATACATGATTGTAGTCATGAACACATTTCCTACCCCCTTCACAAACAAATTGTTTACATCTGACACATTCTTCTCAAATGATTTTCATTCTGATCTTTTGTTTCCTGGGAATCTATATGGGCCCCATCATTCTCAACATCTGACACAAGTGCCTCCAGATTGAAACTTCTCTGCTTACGGTAAAGTCTAAGATCTCATAGATTCCTCTTGCTCTCTGGCCACTTTAGTTAGAGAATTTTTATATCTAACAACTTTTACTTATATTCTATTTGTCTTAGGCTGGGTTCTCTAAAGAAGCAAAACCAGTAATGTATACAAATATATATAAACCAAAACCAAAAATCAAACCCACTGCCGTCGAGTTGATTCTGACTCATAGCGACCCTATAGGACAGAGTAGAACTGCCCCATAGAGTTTCCAAGGAGTGTCTGGCAGATTTGAACTGCCAACCTCCTGGTTAGCAGCCATAGCACTTAACTACTGTGTCACCAGGTTTTCCATAAATATATATAGAGAGATTTATATTAAGGAAACAGTTCATGAGACTGTAGGGGTTGGAACATCCCAAGACCTTGGATCAGGATAGTGTCCTTTCCCAATTCATGGAGCCGCAGAAGCTAATGAACCCAAGATGAGCAGGTTGGGGACCAGAGATCCTGCTCACATGTTGACAATTGAGGAATCCCCAAGGTCGGCAGGCAAGACTGTAAGGTTTCTCCTGAGTCACTTAGTTGCAGGGGCTGGAGAACTCGAGATAGGCAGGATGGGGAGCAGAACTCTTGCTCACAGGCCGTGAAGTTTGGTGAATCCCAAGATGGACAGGTAAGCTGCTAGCTCAAGTCCCAAGAACCAGAGGTCAGACAAGACACAGCTGCTGGATCCAGAACAAGCCAACAACCTTTGCAAGGTAAGCAGGAAGGAAGTAGGCAGTGGAAGGTGGAGAGATGAAGGGTGAGGGGGCGGTGAGCCACCACAGGGCCCACCCCTGCCAGTACCACTCAGCAGATTCCGTCATGGGGATGATCACATATCAAATTTCAACAGGAAAGTGATCACAACATTATACAACTGCCAAAACACTGAGAATCATGGCCCAGCCAAGTTGACACACAATCTTAACCATCATAGTATTTGAAAATTTATTGTCTTTTCAGATATGGCATAATGCCTTACTTTCATAACAACAGTGGGAAGTAAATCAATCAGTTAATATTTCCATTTATAGGTGGGGAAATGGAAGCACAGAGGGATTCAGAAACTTGATCAATAGCATAGCTGGTATGGCAGATTATATTTTCCAAGATGATTGTATAACAAAATGTCCTATTGTATATGCTTTTCTGACAATGTGACGCCAACAGTCCTCGCATTGAAAGGTGGAAGGGTTTATCTTTCCTCCAGTTGGATCTGAGCGGACATGTGGCTGTAATGGAATTGATGCTATGTGATTTCTGAGGTTAGGTGCTTGCTCTTCGAACATGGCCACCGTGATGTGAGGAAGTCAAAGCCTCTTGGAAAGAGGTGTTTTGGCCAACAGCTAGCATCAACCACCAGACATGTGAGGGATGAAGCCTTTGATGTGTCCTTCACAACTGGCTCTACGACAGCAACTGTATGATAGCCCAAGTGAGAGCCCAATCACTCTAGCACTGTGAGTGATAATAATTCAATGCTCGTTGTTGTTTTCAGCTACTAAGTGTTGAGGTAGTATGTTCTATGGCGATGGTAACGGGAAGAGGTAGTAAGTATTGTCTCTGAGACTATAACAGAGGCCTTGTCATTACTTACGTTAACCTTCCTGTGCTCTCTCCAGTATACCCCACTGTCTAGCATAACAAAATCTGCATGAAAACAGTTGAGTGAAAAGGGAAACATTCAGTTGCTCCTCAGAAGGTTTTGTTACCCTATTCATACAGTTTCACAGCTGAATGATATAAATCACTGATCTACTGAATTCAAGAGCAATGTAAGAGCTGAAATTTTTGTTCTCAGTTCTTGTAGTGACAATTGATGACCTTGGGCAAATCATTTAACTTCTCCTTAGCATTCAAATGAAACATTGCTGCACACCTCTAAATGTCCCTTTAGGCTAGACCTCTACAAGAAAATTAACTGAAAGCAAATGTAGTTTGCTTCTGCCACATTCAATTTCTGTACCAGCTTGGAGGGACCCTGGAGGCCCAGAGGACAGTCCTTCATTTTGTGTTCCAATAACTCCTGCTTGCATGCTGATCAGCAAGGACAAAACTAAAATTTACTTAAGGAGCTGAGGAGGTTTAATAAAATACTCAGGAGTATAGGATTTTAATTTTTATTCTAATTGCTCTAGTCTATTATTAATTCGACACTAAGAATCTGATCTTTTAAAAAAAGACTCTAGTCATAAGAATATATATTGTTTGCTAATAAAAGTCTCCTCAAGAATAATTTATATATTTACTACACTTCTTTCTTGTTATTTTTAAATTATTAAGATTAAATGATGTTTGAAGTGTATTTTTAAGCAAAAAGAAAAAACTATAAAGAAATTAAGTTCAGGTTTTATTGATATTTTGAATAGCAATTGTGAGTCTAACACTGCAGAAGATGTGTTCTATTTTATGTACGTGGAGACTTGATCTTTTTCAATAAGAAGCTTTCTTCTCCCAACCACAAAAACAGATAAACCCAATTCCACATAGCTGTCCACACTGAAATGCATTTCTGCCACAGGGGGGCATTCAAGGTTGTCTCAAAGAGTTCCATGACACAAAATATTTTTTTAAATACTGACTTAAAAAGGAGATTAAAATTGGAGCCATTATTTCCTGTCCTTGAGTATAAAAGAATACGACACAGCGGGAGCTGGACTCACAAAAACTCAAAGAACTCAGAAGGACACATCAACTGGGCCCTGAGGTATAAAGACAATGGCTAAAGCAGTTTTGGAAAACATCTTTTAGGGGACTTATCACATAAACAAATCATAAAGAGAGCACAAAATACCCATACATTTTCCACTCGTCTGTTTTTATTAAGGCTTAGTAACTTTTACTTTATTACAACTTTGTGTTGATTTTACCCTAGGACAATACATAAATTGAATCAATTTTCCGTTTAAATTTTTTCACTGGCTTTCTATTTCAATTGGAATAAGCTCCAAATTCCTTACCTTGACCCACAAGTTTCTCCAAGATCTAACCTCTGTCTTCTTCCATAACCTCATCTCCTTCTTCTTTCCTTCTTGCTCACTGCGTTCTGTCTACATTAGTCTAGTTGAACAGGCCACTGTTCATCTCATTTCTGTTCCTTCTGCCTGTAATGCACCTTTTTGCTACACTCAGATCTTAATGCAAATGCTGCTTCCTTAGAGAGGGCTTCCCTGGCACAGTCTCTAAAATAGTATTCTCTGGTCCATGCCCCATTTCATTACCCTGCTTTATGTATTCATCATTTCTCATTTAACTTGTATTGATTCTTAATTTTGTTATTATTTATCCTGAGACTCCTCTGGAATGATTGCAAACTCCACATGAGCGGCAGACTTCTCAGTCTTAGTCTTTTCCCCTGTACTTACAATCCCTAAAACAGTGTAGGTGTTCATTGCAACGGTTGACCAATCCCTGTGTTCCTTTCTCCCACATTTCTCACCATTCTGGACTTTCCCATTGATTCTTCCAAGCTACAATGCTTGTGTTTTCTCTCTTCTCTGCAAAGATAAAGATATTGAAGGAAGAGATTGTCAGAGGCAATGACATTAATAGAATTCAATTTTGATGGAAAAAAATGGAAGTTATATAATCCAAAGCAATTTAGAGGCCATGCAATATACGGTAAAACCTATGAAAGCCAGAACCTGCGTAAGCAGAAAACCTGTCAGAAAAGGGAAACGAAAATATTTGTAAGACTGCACCCTGTCAAAGATGGAAAACTTGCGAGACCCAGAAAAAACAAGGCATTGAGTTCTCTCAAGCTTCATTGTAGTAATTAAGGCCACAGGCTCAGAAGCTCTACTACCAGCTTCAATTCTTAGCTCAGGCATTTACTAGGGATGTATCCTGGGGCAGGAATCCCTAGGTGGTGCAAGTTGCTAGGCTACTATCTGAAAAGTTGGAGATTTGAGTCTACCTAGAAGCACCTCAGAAGAAAGGCCTAGTGATCTACTTCTGAAAAATCAGCCATCGAGCTCCCCACGAGTTGAAATCCATATGACAGCATCTGTTTTTTTATTCTTAAGAAAATTATTTAAACCATTTGAAGCTCTCTTATTTGCATCTCTCAACTGATGACAATAATAGTTTTTGTCTCATAGGGGTTGTTGTAATGATTAAATCAATCAATACATATAAAACGTTTAGAAGATTGCCTGGCTGTCAATAAAATGTTAGGATTTCTTTCTGCCTCCCTGCCTCCCTGCCTCCATCCCTTTTTCCCTCCCTCCCTATCCCCTCCCCCTTTCTTTCTTAATTTTTAACAATTCCAAAAAGAGTACAAGACTGGATGGACAATTTACCTGAAATGAGGATAAATTATCAAATAAATTACTAAAAATAACAATAGCTTAAACTTATATAGCGCTTATTACAACATTCCTTTACTGTCCTGATTGAGTTACATATAGTACCTGTTATGGATTGAATTGTGTCGTCAAAAAAATATATGGTGTTATAAATCCTAACCCCTAAATCTGTGGTTATAATCCCATTTGGGAATGAGGTTTCTTTGTTATGTTAATGAGGCAGTATTAGTATAGGGTGTGTCTTAAATCAATCTCTTTTGACATATAAAAGAGCAGATTAAGCAAGGAAAGCAAGCAAGCAAGCGCAAAGAGAAGATACATGCCATCTGATTGCCAAGGAACCTAGGAATAAAACTTGAAAAGAGATAAGAAAGGACCTTCCGCCACAGCAGACAGACTTCTAGAGCCCGCACCCTGAATTCAGATTTCTAGCTTTCTAATCTGTGAGGAAACAAATTTCTGTTCCTTAAAGCCACCCACTTGAAATATTTTAATCTGTGAGGAAACAAATTTCTGTTCCTTAAAGCCACCCACTTGAAATATTTTTGTTAAGGTAGCACTAGATAACTAAGGCATTACTTCATTAATTCCCATACTAATGCTTTGAAGAAGGTATCATTATTATCTCCATTTCAGTGTTGTGGAATCAGAGACACAAGGTCATACAGCTAAGAAGTTACAGGGCCAGAAATTGAACCTCAAGTCTTTTTTATTAGTCATTAGGTTTTAGTACCTTTCTCAGGAAACAAACAAACCTTATAGTCTGGTCAAACTCTATGGTTAATTGATGACACAAAAGTGGGCCCAATACTCTACTGCTCTCTGTATGTATGTCCTTAGTACTGTAACTCCTATTAAGGTGTATTCTTATCAGGAGGTGGAATCTGTTTCCCTACGCTTGGAATCTAGGTTGAACTGTGGACTTGCCTTGGGAAATAGCATACCTATTCACTCATAGGTCCCAAAAGGCTTTGCATACTCCCACTCCATCTTTTGGTATCCTGCCTCTGCTAGGATAATAAATTCAGGCTAGCATGTTGGAGGACAAGAGAGCAAGGTGTCCCATCTGAGGATTAGACCATCCAGTTCCCAGCTGGCTCCATAAATTCAAAATTTTGGAGTAGTTTGTTATGCAGCAAGAGATAACTGATACAAATCTCCTAAGAATTTATAATATCCATTAGTATAATAATAATTACTCTGAGAATAAACATAAACTACACAACCAAAACCAATTAAAAGGATAATTTTGTTTAACTAGCTTTCCCCAAATTATCTGGCTGCAAAACTTCATGTAACCCCTCCCTAGTTTTTTGTTTGTTGGTTTGTTTTAATGCATTATATTTATACCTCTCCTTTAACAATCTCAGAGCACACTTTGGAAAAATCTTTAGAATCCTCCAATAATATAGTATTTAAAGGATAGTGTACCAGAATATATAAATTGGTGATGCGTTTCTTGTTTCTATTTACTTTAAAGTGATTTGTTTCATTTGGCTGAATTTGGTCAGAATTTTACGTATTTTTTTAAAGTATTTATTTTTCTCCTTTTCACTTCTTTCTACAAAATGCTGTTAATCCTCAGAGTTTCACTATAAAAAATTTTTCAAAAGGCCATTTTACTCCTGACTATCATCTAAGGATTACTGATTCACACCAAGTCACGTACATATCTGATTAAAGTGTTTAGTGGTAGATGACTTATGGGTCACTACTAAATTATATACATAAGAAGTTGTCCAAATGCTTCACACTGAAGATATAAGAAACTAGGAAAACAGAATAGAAGATAATACTTTAGCTATCAGTTGCGTGTTAGAGAGCAAGCTTTAATTTTCCTGCCATGCAAAAATATGACTGCTTTGTGCTTCAACTGTAGAAGCTCATGTACTTGTAGGAAGAACTATATTTCTTGAGATAAAAAGTATTGTCCGATGTCATCAAGATTTCTAAGGTAAAAAATGTGAATAAAAGCGTTACTTGTAAATTGAAAGAACTTTAAGATATTAATATCCTACTGAATTTTACATGAGAATTAAAAATGTCATTATTCTAGTAGTCCCTCTTAAATATTGCCATCTCTGCTATCTATCTGGGCAGCTTTCAGGCTTTTCATAGATTTGATTTTGCACGCCTATATAGCTGTAAAGGAAACACTGGTAGTGTAGTTGTTAAGTGCTACGGCTGCTAACCAAAAGGTCAGTAGTTCAAATCCATCAGGTGTTCCTTGGAAACTCTATGGGGCAGTTCTACTCTGTCCTTTAGGGTAGCTATGAGTTGGAATCAACTCGATGGCAATGGGTTTGGTTTGGTTTTATAGCTGTAAAACTTGATTCTGGCTCAAAAATTAGACCTAAATTAATTTAACAATAAATGATTAAAATAAATATAGATGAACAGTTATATAACCCCTAATTGTAATGCTTAACTTCTATTTATTTAACTTTAAATAGTAATGTCCATTACCCCAAGTTGTAGTAATATAGCTGTAATTTTTTTATTGATTAAAGGAAAATATATTAAAGAACATTTCAGGGGAACAGGCAATTCTACAAGCCATTAAAATCTAAACTTTAATGACTGAGTTCATAGTCATTACAACTAAATAATAATGACAGATTCCAAATCTAGAAACTTATTCTTACATATATTTAGAGAAGTGTACAAGTACTTATATGTACAAGTGTCTGCACAAGGCTTACTCATAAAAATGTGTAGAATTTTAATACTAGGAATGACAAACATCGGATTCATTGTTGTATTTTCAGAGAATGAAATTCATGCATCCCAGAACTCAGAGTTTTTAAATAATATTTAATAACATGGGGAAATTCATATGATGCACTGTTAAGAAAGAAGATAATAAAATAATATACATAGTATGTTTAAATTTTTATTGAAATTCAATCACACATAAAGTGTAGATAGTATTGATTTGCATTAAAGGAAGAAGTCCAAGCTGCACTGAAAGCATTGGTGAAAACAAGACTCCAGGAAATGACTGAATACCAATTGAGATATTTTAACAAAAGGATGCAACACTAGAAGTACTTACTTGTTTATACCAAAAAATTCACAAGACAGCTATCTGGTCAACCAACTGGAAAAGATCCGTAACAGAATGCCGAAATTATCGAACAAAATCACTAATATCACACACAAATAAAATTTTGCTGAAGATCATGCAAAAACGGTTGCAGCAGTACATCGACAAGGAACTGCCAGAAATTCTAGCTGGATTCAGAGGAGGATGTTGGATGATGGATATCATTGCTGATGTTAGATGGATCCTAGCTAAAAGCAGAGAATACCAGAAAGAAGTTGTCTTATTCACCTAGTGCCGTTATAATACAAATACCACAAGTGGATGGCTTTAACAAACAGAAAATTATTTCCTCACGGTAAAGTAGGCTAAAAGTCCAAATTCAGGGCATCAGCTCCAGGGGAAGGCTTTCTCTCTGTCAGCTCTGGAGGAAGATTCCTTGTCATCAAACTTCCCCTTGCCAAGGAGCTTCTCAGGCACAGGGACCCCAGGTCCAAAGGATGCGCTCTGCTCCAGGTGCTGCTTTCTTGGTGGTATGAGGTCCCCAACTCTCTGCTTGCTTCCCTTTCATTTTTATCTTTTGAGACATAAAAGGTGGTACAGGCTACACCCCAGGGAAACTCCCTTTACACTGGATCAGGAACATGACCTGGATAAGTGTGTTACAATCCCACCCTAATCTTCTCTAACATAAAATTATAATCACAAAGTGGAGGACAACCACACAATACTAGAATCATGTCCCAGCAAGATTGATACACACATTTTGGGGGGACATAATTCAATCCATGACAGATGTTTACCTGTGTTTTTTTTGACTATGCAAAGGCAATGGGCTGTATTGATCATAACAAGCTATGGATAACATTGCAAAGAATAGAAATTCCAGAACACTTAATTATACTCATGTGGAACCTGTACATAGACCAAGAGACAGTCATTTGAACAGAACAAGGGGATATTGGGTGGTTTAAGTTCAGGAAATGTGTGCATCAGGGCTATGTCCTTTCACCATATTTATTCAAATTATATGCCGAGCAAATAATCCAAGAAGGTGGGCTCTATGAAGAAGAATGGAGCATCGGGATTGGAGAAAAGACTCATTAGCAACCTCTGATATGCAGATGACACAACTTTGCTTGCTGAAAAAGCAAACAGGACTTGAAGCACTCGCTGGTGAAGACATACAGCCTTCAGTATGGATTACACCTCAATTTAAAGAAAACAAAAATCCTCATAACTGAACCAATAAGCAACATTGTGATAAACTGAGAAAAGATTGAAATTGTCAAGGATTTCATTTTACTTGGATCCACAAACAATGCCCCTGGAAGCAGCAGTGAAAAAATCAGTGTATTGCACTGGACAAATTTGCTACAAAAAACATCTTTAAAGTGTTCAAAAAGCAAAGATGTCACTTTGAGGACTAAGGTACACCTGATCCAAGCCAAGCTATTTTCAATCGCCTCATATGCATGTGTCTTAGTCATCTAGTGCTGTCATAACAGAAATACTAATGTAATCAAGAAATGTTATTTTTAAAAAGAGGTTGGAAATTATGCTCATGTATTGAAATGATAAACTGGTGTTTTTCATCACTATTTAGGCACATCTTAAATTTTTTTTTCTTAATATTAAGCGAATTACTCATGCAGTAATCTATTACAGAGAAATTCTTGGTTTTGCCAGCATATATTCTCTAGTTAAAATAGACTATTCTCCTATATTTTGGATTGTTGATGTCTCATTACTTTGCTTAATCATTTACTAATTAAAAAAATATTTACCCAGTGCCTACTAAGTGCCAAATACTGTTCTAGGTGCTGTGGATACAGCAGTAGCATAACATTACATGAATCCCATTCTGTCTTTATGAAGCTTACATTTACAGCACAGAACAAAAAACATACCTCTGGGCTGGTCCTGTGTAGGTTTACTATTTTGGGTTTGTGAATGAATTAAGCCTTTTCATTTATGATAATGTTAGAATCATCAATACATATGATGCTTCTTCATTGACCATGGAACATTTTGACTCATAGCGACCCTATAGGAGAAAGTAGAACTGCCTCATAGCATTTCCAAGGAGCGCCTGGTAGATTTGAACTGCTGACCTTTTGGTTAGCAGCCATAGACAGCTCTTAATCACTATGCCACCAGGGTTTTCTCATGGAAGGTAGGGGTATATATTAAAGTTTAGTTTAGTGTAGTGGAATATAGCATGGTTTGAACCAAGGCCACCGGTGTTTGTACAGTGTCCACTATTGCGTAAATTCTGGCTTTAGTTTGGTTCCTCCCCATGCCTCAGTTTTCTCATCTACAAGATGGAAGTAATAATGGTATTTATCACACAGGGTGTAATGAGGACTAAATTACTCAATACACTTAAAGTGCTTAGGATAGTGATTAACAGATATGGGATATTAAATTAAAAGTAGTTATTAATTATTATCAAATTCAATTGGTTTCAGACTCCTTTCTTTTTAACCTTAAAAATGCCTTTTAGTCTGAGCTCCCTTCTCAACACCCTTGTCACTGCATTATTACCCTAATGCTATTTATTAGGACAATCATAATAGCCCCTTAACTGATCTCCCTGCCAACAACATCTTTTCTCTTCATGGCATCTGGAAACAGTCATGCTTGCTTCAGTGTCATTAAAACTCATTGACATTGAGTCCATTCTGACTTATAGCAACCCTACAAGGTTTCCAAGGCTGTAAATCTCTATGGAAGTAGACTGTAGACTGCCACATCTTTCTCCCACGGAGCTGCTGATGGTTTCAAACGGTGGACCTTTTGGTTAGCAGTTGATTGCTTTAGTCACTGAGCCACCAGGGCTCCTTTGAGTGTCATAAGGCAGATACATTCTATATGCAACTACACAACTTACTATAAGTTCAGGAAGCATTTAAATGATTCACTAAGTATTTTTGATTTTCCTGTATTAAGGAAGGATCGGTTTGAGACATCAAGGGTTAGATACACAATAAATTCAGAGGGATTACATTGTAAAACTGATTGTAGTGTTCATTCGGATTTGATTTTCACATGCTTTGTATGCATTTTATGATATGTAAGATTTATAATTTTTTTTTAAGATTTATAATTTTGTCATATATAAGAACATTTTTTGATATGATTCATTATTAGTGAATTTGAGCCTGTGATGTTATTACATATTCTAAATACTATTAACTAAACATTACAATTTGAAATCTTAAATCAGTTTCTCTTTCTGCCGAGAACCAATGTTTTATGTCTAAATTTCTTTTGGGATCTTCACCAAACCCATCGAATACCTCAGATGTAACACATTCAGAATTAAATACACCGACTTTTTCTTCAAATTATTGTTACATATTGTAGTATGTTATAATTACTGCCTTAGTTTCTTAGAGCTGCTATAACAGAAATACTACAAGTATATGGCTTTAAAGAATAGGAAATTATTTTCTTACAGCGTAGAAGAATAGCAATCTAAATTTAGGGCTCCAGCTCTAGGTGAAGGCCCTCTCTCTGTCAGCTCTAGGGGAAGATGTTTGTCTCACTTTCTATAGCTCTGGTGTTTCTCAGTTCCTTGGAGATCTTCATCTGGCCTTTAACTTCCCCTCCTTTGTGCTTCTTTGTGTCTCTACTGTTCTTTTTATAACTCAGAAGTGATTACTTTAGGATATACCCTACACTGATATGTCCTCAGTGACATAACAAAGGACACCTTATTCCCAGAGGGGATTACATCCACAGGTATAAAGGCTGGGATTCCAACACATATTTTGAAGGAACACAATTCAATCTATAAAAATTACTGTCCACATTCCTATTACTATTATTTTTTATATGAATAAATGTCATAACCATTTACCTTGTGTCACAAGCCAGGAACTTGAGAAATCATTATGGACTCTTCTTTCCCCTATCTTTTTCATGCAATTGTTTAAATAATATCCAAAATTTATATATATATATTTTTTTTTTTCTCATCCCCATTTTATACCTTTTTGTCTGCCTTGTGCTTCTCTTTCTAGAACTATTGCTATTTTGTGGCTAGTGTTTTTACCTCTAGTTTCACCCTTTCCAAAATTTTTTAATGAAACCCCATCATCTACAGAATCAATTTAAATTCGGCATAACGTTCAAGTCCGTTTAAGATGAGTCATCTTCTTTCTTAACTTGTCTTACATCTTGACTCTACAAATTTGCTGTTTGTAATTCAGGAATACTATTCCCAACCTCTCATACATGCCATTTATATCCAGCTCTTTCTATCATTGCTTATAGATTTTCCTGCTAGGAATATATATATATATGTATATAATTCTTGTTTCCATACCAAATCACTATTCATTTATCAAAAGTAAGTTCAGAGAATACATCTTGAACATTTTTACTTCACCAATCTGACAATCCTTGTCTATTTATTCCACCTCTTACCCCCCATAGGATTTATCATTATATATTGTCAATGTCTGTTTATTCCCGTGTATTTCCACATTAGATTTGGTAGCTGGGACCATGTACCATATAGTCATGTATCAGCAGAGTGGATATTCTAATCTTGAGTAGGATATTGAAATCAGACAAGTGTTGGATCCCATGACTAAATAAATGATGGACTACCTCCCTAAAGTAGGTTGGGAAAGGCGTTAACTCCCTAAATGATGCCTTATACACACTATGCAAGAAAGCTAATGAGCCCCACCTTGAGGAAGCTCCTCTGGCCTTCTTGTTGCTTTCTGGTAAGTTATGCTCCAGCCTTACAACGAATATGGGAACCACAATGGTAAACTCAAGAGGAACCACCAAGGAAGGCATATATATTTACCTACATATACATACTAAAAAAAAAAAAATACAGTTACACTAAAATTTACATTACACCTTTTGTATGTGAAAATAAAAATGCTGCAAAAAATTCAGTAGATTTAGGAATTTAATGGGCTCAGGTCTTTCAGGCCTCTACATAGCTTTCTAATTTTGGTGACATTCGCTAATGCTGAAAAAGCACTAGAGCTGGCTCCCCGCAGTGGTTTCCTTGATCTTGCTGCAAGGTCAGGGTTTTTAGTAATGCAGCTGAGTCAGCTTAAAAAACCTGTGGTCAAACCAGTCATCTTGGGAATTGCTGCTTTATTTGAAGTGGAGTTGGCATTCACTTAAACCAAAACAATTTTGGTCTTTGTTTTTTTATCAGAAAATCTTAATTGCACGGCAGTGGGAAAATATTTTGTCATAAAAATGAATTATTTTGAACGTTAAAAATTATTGGTGGTAAAATAAATCATTGCAAGATTAACATAAAAATGCTACCTATGTCGATGACTATAATGGGGATAAAATGTATGGAGGGGAGGGAATGGATTTATTTAATGGATTTATACGTTAACCATAAAATATTATAATTAAAGTGAATTCTTAAGATTCAGTCAGTATTGAAGATGTATTTAAATCAAGAATTATTTCCTATGATGATTATTTATAGGGCTATTTTTTTCAACTCATATCAAATTAGTTTTTTTTTAATCAGAATCACATGTAATATACCTAAAGACAAAATATCTTTTACTCTCATCTTAACAATGAGATACACACATTGTTGTTGTTGTTAGATGCCCTCGAGTCGGTTCCGACTCACAGCGACCCTAAGCACAAAAGAACGAAACACCGCGTGGTTGAGCCATCCTTACAATCGTTGCTATGCTTGAGCTCATTGTTGCAGCCATTGTGTAAATCCACCTCGTTGAGGGTCTTCCTCTTTTCTGCTGACCCTGTACTCTGCCATGCATGATGTCCTTCCCCAGGGACTGATCCCTCCTGACAACACGTCCAAAGTATGTAAGACACAGTCTCGCCATCCTTGTTTCTAAGGAGCATTCTGGTTGTACTTCTTCCAAGACAGATTTGTTCGTTCTTTTGGCAGTCCATGGTATATTCAATATTCTTTGCCAACACCACAATTCAAAGGTGTCAATTCTTCGGTCTTCCTTATTCATCGTCCAGCTTTCACATGTATATGATGCAATTGAAAATACCATGGCTTGGATCAGGCGCACCTTAGTCTTCAAGGTGACATCTTTGCTTTTCAAAACTTTAAAGAGGCCTTTTGCAGCAGATTTACCCAATGCAATGCATCTTTTGATTTCTTGACTGCTGCTTCCATGGCTGTTGATTGTGGATCCAAGTAAAACGAAATCCTTGACAACTTCAATCTTTTCTCCTTTCATCATGATGTTGCTCACTGGTCCAGTTGTGAGGATTTTTGTTTTCCTTATGTTGAGGAACATAAGGAATCCAAATTGAAGGCTGTGGTCTTTGATCTTTATTAGCAAGTGCTTCAAATCCTCTTCACTTTCAGCAAGCTAGGCTGTGTCATCTGCATAATGCAAGTTGTTAATGAGTCTCCCTCCAATCCTGATGCCCTGTTCTTCTTCATATAGTCCAGCTTCTTGGGTTATTTACTCAGTATACAGATTGAATAGCTATGGTGAAAGAATACAACCCTGATATACACCTTTCCTGACTTTAAACCAATCAGTATTCCCTTGTTCTGTCCGAACAACTGTCTCTTGATCTATGTAAAGGTTTCTCATGAGCACAATAAGTGTTCTGGAATTCCCATTCTTCACAATGTTATCCATAATTTGTTATGATCCACACAGTTGAATGCCTTGCATAGTCAATAAAACACAGGTAAGCATCCTTCTGGTATTCTCCGCTTTCAGCCAGGATCCATCTGACATCAGCAGTGATATCTCTGGTTCCACGTCCTCTTCTGAAACCGGCCTGAATTTCTGCTAGTTCCCTGTCGATATACTGCTGGAGACATTTTTGAATGATCTTCAGCAAAATTTTGCTTGCATGCGGTATTAATGATATTGTTCTATACTTTCCACATTCGGTTGGATCACCTTTCTTGGGAATAGGCATAAATATGGATCTCTTCTAGTCAGTTGGCCAGGAAGCTGTCTTCCATATTTCTTGGCATAGACGAGTGAGCACCTCCATCACTACATCTGTTTGTTGAAACATCTCAATTGATATTCCATCAATTCCTGGACCCTTGTTTTTCGCCAATGCCTTCAGAGCAGCTTGGACTTCTTCCTTCAGTACCATCGGTTCCTGATCATATGCCACCTCTTGAAATGGTTGAATATCGACTAATTATTTTTGGTATAATGACTCTGTGTATTATTTCCATCTTCCTTTGATGCTTCCTGAGTTGTTTAATATTTTCCCCATGGAATCCTTCACCTTTGCAACTCGGGGCTTGAATTTTTTCTTCAATTCTTTCAGCTTGAGAAACGCAGAGCTTGTTCTTTCCTTTTGATTTCCCATCTACAGCTCTTTGCACATGTTATTATAATACTTTACTTTGTCTTCTCTAGACACCCTTTGAAATCTTCTGTTCAGTTCTTTTACTTCATCAGTTCTTCCTTTTGCTTTAGCTGCTCAATGTTTGAGAGCAAGTTTCAGAGTCTCCTCTGACATCCATCTTGGTCTTTTCTTTCTTTTCAATGATGTCTTGCTTTCTTCATGGATGATGTCCTTGATGTTATTCCACAACTTGTCTGGTCTTTAGTCACTAGTGTTCAATGAGTCAAATCTATTCTTCAGATGGTCTCTAAATTCAGGTGGGAGATACTCAAGGTCATACTTTGGCTCTCGTGGACTTGCTCTGATTTTCTTCAGTTTCACCTTGAACTTGCATATGAGCAATTGATGGTGTGTTCCACAGTTGGCCCCCAGCCTTGTTCTGGCTGATGATATTGAGCTTTTCCATCATCTCGTTCCACAGATGTAGTCAATTTGATTTCTGTGTGTTCCATCTGGCAAGGTCCATGTGTGTAGTTGGTGTTTATGTTGGTGAAAGAAGGTATTTGCAATGAAGAAGTCGTTGGTCTTGCAAAATTCTATCTTTCTATCACCAAGGCCATATTTTCCAACTACTGATCCTTCTTCGTTTCCAACTTTCACATTCTAAGCACCAGTAATTATTAATGCATCTTGATTGCATGTTCGAGCAATTTCAGACTACAGCGTGCTGCTGTGAAGCTGGAAGCTATGCCACCAGTACTCAGATACCAGCAGGGTCACCCATGGAGGACAGGTTTCAGCTGAGCTTCCAGACTAAGACAGACTAGGAAAAAGGACCCGGCAGTCTACTTCTGAAAAGCATTAGCCAGTGAAAACCTTATGGATAGCAATGGAACATTGTCTGATATAGCTCTGGAAGATGAGCCCCCCAGGTTGGAAGGCACTCAAAAGATGACTGGGGAAGAGCTGCCTCCTCAAAGTAGAGTCGACCTTAATGACGTGGATGGAATAAAGCTTTCGGGACCTTCATTCGCTGATGTGGCACAGCTCAAAATGAGAAGAAACAACTGCAAACATCCATTAATAATCGGAACCTGGAATGTACGAAGTATGAATCTAGGAAAATTGGAAATCGTCAAAAATACACACATTATAATGTATTATAATATCTAAAAATTAGGCCGACAGTCTCCAGAAGTAATGAAGTCATTATAAATTGCTTATCCCAAATGTAAGTGCAGAATATTTTCTCAAACCATTCTATTGTTTAATTTCCTTCTTTAAAAAGATTTGATACTCTGAAGTATTTAGAGAATTATTGAGAACTAAATTGGTTAATATGCAAGCATTATTTATAAATGATTTATAAATGAAATGAGATTTTGGTTAAATGAGTAAAAAAAAACATTGACAAATTCAGTACTTGGATAGGATCCTGAAATTAGTCCTTTTGTCTGTTGAAAGTTAGGTAATTTGAATACTTCCGCATGAAAATAGAGATGACAGAATTAGAATTAGGGTATCTTTTCTTTTTTTTTTTTTTGCATTCTATTTGTTTACAAAAAACTTTATTCTTTCTGAGTGTGGTTAATATACATTGTTATGGGTTGAATTGTGCCCCGCAAAATGTGTTTTAAATCCTAACCTCTGTATCTGTGATTATAATCCCATTTGGGAATGGATTTCTTTATTATGTTAATAGACGGTATTACTGTAAGGTGGTGTTAAGTCAGTCTCTTTTGAGATATAAAAGAGATTAAACAAGCAAGCCAGCAAGCAGAGATGGGAGAAGATATATGTCATGCTACATGAGGATTACCAGGGAGCCAAGGATTAGAAGCTGAAGAAACAAGACCTTCCTCAAGAGTTGACACAGGCAGAAACCCTTCTCCTAGTGCCAGTACCTTGATTTCAGATTTCTAGCCTAATAGTCTCAGGACGTAGCATATAATCAAGAACCAATGGTACTGAAAGAAGAAGTCCAAGCTGCACTGAAGACATTGGCACAAAACAATGCTCCAGGAATTGACAGAATACCGATTGAGATGCTTCACCAAACAGATACAGCTTTGGAATCACTCACTCATCTATACCAAGAAATTTGGAAGACAGCTACCTGGCCAACTGACTAGAAGAGATCATATTTGTGCCTATTCCAAATAAAGGCAATCCAACAGAATGTGAAAATTATCAAAAAATATCATTAATATCACACAGAAGTAAAAGTTTGCTAAAGATCGTTCAAAAATGGCTGCAAAAGTACATAGACAGGGAACTGCCAGAAATTCTAGCCGGATTCAGAAGAGGACGTGTGATTAGCAATATCATTGCTGATTTCAGGTGGATCTTGACTAAAAGCAGAGAATACCAGAAAGATATTTACTTGTGTTTTTTTGCTGTGTTGATGATAACAAATCATAGATAACATTGCAAAGAATGGAAATTCTAGAGCACTTAATGGTACTCAGAACCTGTACATAGACTAAGAGGTGGTCATTCAAACAGAACAAGGGGATATCAGGTGGTTTAAAGTCAGGAAAATTGTGCATCAAGGTTGTATCCCTTCACCATACCTATTCAATCTGTATGCTGAGCAAATAATCTGAGAAACTGGACTATACGAAAAAGAAAGGGTCATCAGGATTGGAGGAAGACTCATTAATGACCTGCATTATGCAGATGACATAACCTTGCTTGCTGAATGTGAAGATGACTTGAAACAGTAATGAAGATCAAAGACCACAGTCTTCAGTATGGGTTACAACTCAACATAAAGAAAACAAAACTTCTCACAACTAGATCAATAAGCAACATCATGATAAGCAGAGAAAAGATTGAAGTTGTCAAGGATTTCATTTTACTTGGATCCACAATCAACGTCCATGGAAGCTGCAGTCAAGAAATCAAACAACATATTGCATTGGCCAAACTGCTGCAAAAACCTCTTTAAAGTGTTAAA
The DNA here is from genome assembly GCF_030014295.1 of Loxodonta africana. Lineage (NCBI taxonomy): Eukaryota > Metazoa > Chordata > Mammalia > Proboscidea > Elephantidae > Loxodonta > Loxodonta africana. The sequence goes on from NC_087345.1 coordinate 49,361,295, forward strand.
AGCAAAGATGTCACTTTAAGGATTAACATACACCTGACCCAAGTCATGGTGTTTTCAGTCACCTCGTATGCATTCAAAAGCCAGACGATGTATAGGGAAGATCAAAGAAGAGTTGATGCCTTTGAGTTATGGAGTTAGCAAAGAATATTGACTATATCATGGACTGCCAGAAGAACAAACAAATCTGTCTTGGAAGAAGTACAACCAGAATGCTCCTTAGAAGCAAGGATGGTGAGCCTTCATGTCACATACTTTGTACACGTTACCAGGAGTGATCATTTCCTGGGGAAGGACATCATGCTTGGTAAAGTAGAGGGGTCAGCAAAAAAGAGGAAGACCCTCAATGAGATGGATTGACACAGTGGCTGTAGCAATGGGCTCACGCATAACAAAGATTGTGAGGTGGTGCAGGATTGGACAGTGTTATAGTATGTACGGTTGCTATGAGTTGGAATCAACTGGGTGGCACCTAAGAACAGAAGTAGCCTCCTAAACTGTGAGAAAATAAATTTCTGTTTGTTAAAGCCACCCTTTGTGGTATTTCTGTTATAGCAGTATTAGATAACTAAAAAAAAAAGACAGGCATATTATCTTTTTTCCTTTGTGAGAGGTCACCATCATTATCATCAACAACAGTAATATGAATAAAGTCTTACGGAGGGCACTGAGCATGGGATGATGATAAGATATTTAGTTTATAATTTATTCAGCATTATATACCTCTTTATATTTAGTATAATGTTATTAAAAAAAATTTATTATTGTGCATAAACTCAATTATTTGAAAAACATTCAATAAATACAGTACAATATAGTCCAAGTTAAATTTTATAAGGGGCTTATGACAAGGAAGATAAAATAACATTCCCTTTACAACTAAAATGCTAAGAAGAACTAAGCCATACCTCTCAGGTACTTTACAATATTATTGGAATTTAATGGAGGAATCACTATAAAAATTAGTATCAGATAAAATATATCTCTACTAAATTCTTCTAACATGAACTTATTTCTTTTTGATATGAGCTGTCAACTCCTCTGATGTTCCAATTCATTAAACCTTTATTCACTTCATGTCACAGATTATTTACTTTTATAGAATTTGATTCATGGATGACCACGTTGATAATAACTTATCCACTATCCATTAGATTTTACTTTAACTTTTTAAAAAACATAGTCTTTGAAATCAACATCCAGATGTTTCTTACTCTGAGCAACAAAATAAAAAGAAAGCCATTTCGGGTGTATGTTCTTCAGATATCTATCCATAACAATACCCTGAGGGTTTCCTTACTCTGTGTTTTATAAACATTATATATAAATACTTGAGAATGCCTAAAGCCATATTATGCACTGAAAAATAATTACTTGGTTGATACGCTTATCTGCAGTATTTAACTAATGACATAGTGTAAGCTTTTAATAATTTTTAATTTCCTTCTCAAATATAAATTTGAATGGAAAAAAATAACTTTTTTCTAGTTTCCTCCTTTAGAGGTTTAATTTTCACTGGTGCTGCTATCACAGCTAGAAATAGTACTTTTAGTAAGCTTTCCCTCTGGTTAGGCTTCTCTGTCCATCCTTTTAGCTGATTCCCCTGGGTATAACGGTATTTCTTCTGAATTTCATTGGTAAGATTGTCTTCTGTAATTTACCTCAGAGTTTTAATCTCTTTATACCAAGAGCCAACCCTTTTCAATGCTTGTTTGATTCTTCTTCTTGTTCTTATTTATTCATGCCAAAAAATACATTAAACCAAAACCAAACCTGTTGCCGTTGAGTAGATTCCAACTCATAGTGACCCTATAGGACAGAGTAGAACTACCCCATATGGTTTTCCAGGCGGTAATCTTTCTGGGAGCAGATCACCAGGTCTTTTCTCCACTGGAGCCACTGGTGGGTTTGAACTTTCAAACTTTCGTTTAGCAACCAAGTGCTTAACGATTGCACCATCAGAGCTCCTTTCCCACAGTAGAACATTGTCTTGGTTATCTAGTGCTGCTATAACAGAAATACCACAGACAGGTGGCCTTAACAAAGAGGAAGTTATTCTCTTACAGTCTAGAAAGCTAAAAGTCCAAATTTAGGGCACCAGCTCCAGGGGATGCCTGTCTCCCTCTGTCAGCTTTGGGTGGAGGTCCTTGTCATCTATCTTCCCCTGGTTGAGGAGCTTCTCAGAGCAGGGACCCCAGGTCCAAAGGAAGTACTATGTTCCCAGTGCCTCTTTCTTCGTGATATGAGGTCCCCATGCCTCTCCTCTTGCTGCTCTCTTTTATATCTCAAAAGAAATTGACTTAAAATGCACTAATCTTGTATATTGAGTCCTGCCTCATTAACATAACTGCTGCTAATTTCACCTCATGAACATCATAGAAGTATAATTTACAACACATAAGAAAATCACATCAGTTGACAAAAGCGTGGACAATCACACAATACAGGGAATCAGGGACTAGCCAAGTTGACACCTATTTTGGGGGGACACAATTCAATCCATGACAATCATATTGTAATTTCAGACTAATAGTTGAATGCTGACAATATCTGTGGCACATTTAAACTCCGAGGAGGATGATTAAGTGTAGAGCTTTTAATTTTTATACTTGATGGGTCATGTAGAGTTAGGAATACTATGTGTTACCTTCCATTTCCTAGCCTGGCATATTGATAAATTCCAGGTTTAGTTTCAATACTAAACCTAGACAAATCAAGCACAGCCTGCTAAAGCTGACTTAGATGAGAACTCCTCCAGTTATCTCCCAACTAGTAAAAATACCATTAGCATGTTTATTAAGAGTTCTGGTGTATGTCAACACTACTTCCTGTGTTCCAGCGTTTCCTAGGAAGGGAAAAATTAGTTACAGACCTACTATATGATAACCAGTGTTAGAGATGGTTCTAATGGCCCCCATCTCCAAATATGCACATCCCTGTGCAGTCTCTTCCCACATTGTGTCAGAGTTGATCTGTTTGATCAATAGAATACAGCAGACACGATGGTATATGACTTCAGAGGCTGGGCCATAAAACACAGTGTGGCTTCTGTCTTTTTCTCCCTTTTTCTCACTCTCTTAGAGGAAGAAGGCTGCCATGTCATGAGGACACCCAAACAGCCTTATGAGCTCTGCGTGGCAAGGAACTGAGGCCTCTTGCTATCAGCCAGCCAGGAACTAAGACTTTCCCCAACAGCAGATCCTCCAGCCCGTCAATCCTTTCAACAACCTTGTTCCAACTGACATCTTGACTGCAGCCTCACGGGAGACACTGAGCCTAAGCCACTCAGCTAAGCTTCCCAATTCCTGACCCATAGAAACATTGAAAAAACACACCCACTCCTCAAATATCTACATGGTTAGTTTCCAAAGACCAGATTGTTATATGAAAATTAGCATTATGCAAAAAATTGAGGATTTTTTTTCTGTTTTCAGATTATTCATTTGTCTGATTTTTTTATTTAGAAAATATGATCATACAAATAATAACGTCTAAGATTTATAGATGTGCTCATCATTGTGATGAGTCCAGTTATGGATTATTCTTCTGTGGAGAAGGAGGAGACATAGCTGGATAAATGTGAACTGTGTGACTGGAGGGCCCACAGCTTAACCACTTTACCTTCCTCCTGGGTTGGGTCAGAGTTTACCTCAAAGAGCTGCCTCCAGGGCTCCACTCCCACCCCTGCAAGCCCTTCATTCATGATCCTGGCAAGTCCCGGAGGCTAGAAACTTCCTGCATGGGAAGTCGCAGATGTGGAGGCTTCAGACCCAGTTCTGCTCACTTTGGGATAGCATTAAACTCACATGCATGTCTTCCAAAAACCTCTCCTGATGCCTCTTTCTTTCCTCCCTTCCCACCCACAGCAATTTTGAGTTGCAGGGCCTCTGGCTGCATAGAAGTTGGGAACCCAGAACAGGTGCCCACTGGCTTGGTGGCATCCACCCAGAGGCAGTGGCCATGGAGGTGGCTGGCCCCATGTGGCAGCTGGACATGAGCTTCACCAGCAGGAGAGAGTGCAGGATGCAGGGGCACCGTGGCCCAGTTTCCTGGAGGCCACCCAGAGACCTTTCTCAAGGGAGAAGACACTCTGTTGCTACCATGCCTGCTACCTCATTAATGTGCAAAATAGTTGGAATAGTCAGTAGATTTTTTGCTGCTGTAAATGCAAAATGATGGATAACGAGATAGTTAATAAGTGAGGAGTAGGTGTAAATGCTGTTTTCAGCTGCTAAATTTGGGGTAATTTTTGCATAGCAATAGATACCTAGTACGCATTGTTAACCTTCCTGTCTTAGAAATTTAATGCTGCTATAACAGAAATACCACAGTTGGGTAGCTTTAAGTAACAGAAATCTATTTTGTCACTGTTTCGAAGGGTAAGAAGTCCAAATTCAGGGGACTTGGTCAAAGGGAAGATACTCTCTGTTCACTCTGAGGGAAGGTCCTTATCTTTTTTCAACTTCTATTTCTAGGTTCCTTAGTGATCCTGTGACTTGTATCTTCTCTGCGCTTGTTTACTTGCTTAATCTGTTCTTTATATTTCGAAAGAGGTTGATTTAAGACACCAAAAAACCATTGCCATGGAGTTGATTCCAACTCATAGCAACCCTGTAAGAGAGAGCCCCACAGGGTTTCCAATGCGCAGTTGGTAGATTCAAACCGCCAACATTTTGTTTAGCAGCCGAGCTCATAACCACTGTACCACCAGGGCTACAACCACAGGTATACGGGTGTCTTGGTCTGGGTTCTCTAGGGGAACAAAACTAGTAAAGAGTGTGTATAAATATATACAGAGAGATTAAATTCCAGGAAATTGCTCACACAATTGTGGGGAGAGGCAATTCCCAAATATGTGGGTCAGGCAGTAGGCTGAAGGCTTCTACGGGCTCACTTGGTTGCAGGGCCTGAAGAACCCCAAATAATGCAGGTCAGGCAGCAGGTTGAAGGATTCTGTTGACTCACATCCCAAGAACCGGAGGTCAGGTTACAAAAAGTGTTCAGGATTGAGAGAGAGAGTGAGGTTTGCCAGAACAGCCATTTATATACTAGACACAGGCCTCACCCCCAAGGAAACTCCCCTTTCAATTGATTGACTGCTCATATCAGATCATAAAATGAAAGGTGATTACATAGTATCTGCCAAATCACTTAGAATCATAGCCTAGCCAAGTTGACATATAACATCAAACATCACAAGGGGTTAATTTACAGCATAACTTTTTTGGGGATACAATTCACTTCATAGCATTCCACCCTTTGGCTCCCAAAACTTCATGTCCTTCCCACATGCAAACACAGTCGCCCCATCACATCATCCCAAAAGTTTTAACTCTAAATCCAAAATCTCATCTTCTGAATCATCTACATCAATTATGTGTGAGACTTTAGGCATATTCCATCCTGGGGCAAAATTTCTCCTCATCTGTGAACCTGTAAAATGTAGAATGCAAGTTATCTGCTTCCAAAGTACAGTGGTAGAACAGGCACAAGGTAGACATTTCCATTACAAATGGGAGAAATTAGAGGGAGAGAAGTGATAACCAGCAACAAGCAAATTCAAAACCTCACAGAACAAATTACATTAGCTCTCAAGGCTTGAAAATAATCCCTTTCCTTTGGGACCATCTGGGCAAAGTCTCCACCCTACAGTCTCTGGGTTTTGGCCATGCACTTTGAATTCTGGGTGGAGGCCCCTCACCATTGGATGGAGGCCCCACCTTCCAGGCTCACTGGGATGGAAACCTAAGTCTCTCAGATTTGGGTGGTCCCATTTTCCTGCTCCACTTGAATGGTGGCCCCAGCCCCTCAGCCCTAGGTAACTCTTCTCCTGCCCCTTAGCAATGGCAGCCATGCCCCCTCAACTGTAAGTGTGGGCACCATTCTTATGGCCCTTGGGCATGGTAACCCCTCAACTTTGGGTTTCATTCTCTTGGCTCACCTGAACAGCAGCCCCAACTTTGGGAGCTAAGGTAGTGTCCTTGGCTTCAACCTTTGAAACCTAGGAGCCCATGGCTCCATCTTTAACACAAAGGAAGCCCTTCTTCCCATTTTCCTTCCAATAGTTCTGCTGATCTCCAAACTTCCCTAGGATTGATCATCTTCTTTTCTGGAAGGACAATAGATGTAGTTCCTTTGGGCTGTTTCCTGCCTGTAAAATTCCAAGAGGCAGGCAGCTTTTCTTCCTTTTGTCCTGTCTCTGTCTCCTTCCGTCTAATCTGATGGGTTTTCTGTTATGGTAGTTGATTAGATCCATAAGTCGCAGGCTTAATTTATATTACAAAAGATTGTAGAACCACATCATTGACAAAAGTTCTAGGATCATGTCCTTGGTATGACAAAATTTTCCAAATTTTTAAGTTCTGTTTTTATTTTGCACAGTTAATTTTGAAGTCCAGCTCTTTCCTCTTACATTTCACTACAAACAGCAAAGAGAAAACATGTGCCTCCTTTAAGACCTTGTCTAGAAATCTCCCAGCCAAATATCCAAGTTCATCACTTACAAGTGCTACCTTCTGACAAACATTTGAACATAATTCAGACAAGTTCTTTGTTACTGCTGAAAAAGCATTGACCTTCCTCCATTGTCTAATGACATGGTCATCATTTCCTTTAAAGCCTCACCAGAAGCACATTTAATATCCACATATCTAGCAACATTCTGTTGATGGTGCCATATGTATTACCTAAGACAATAGAGACTTTCTCTGACTCTCTTCACTTGCTTCTGAGCCCTCACCAAAACTGCTTTTGACATCCATAATTCTACCAACTCTCTTTAAGGCAATCTAGGCTTTTACTAATAAAAAAAAAAAAAGAAAAAATTTTTATTCCCCTTAAAACCCTTCTAATCTCCATCTACTACCCAATTCCAAAGCCACTTCTACATTTTAGATATTTGTTAGAGCAGCACCCACTCTCCAGTACCAAATTCTTATCTGGTGTTGCTATAACAGAAATACCACAAATGGGTGGCTTTAACAAATAGAAATGTATTTCCTCACAGTAGGTTCAAGCCTCTGACCTTTGGTTAGTAGCTGAGTGCTTAACCAGTGCACCACCGGGGCTCCTTAACCACAGGTATAGGGGTTAGGTTTTACAACACATATTTTGGTGGACACAATTCAATCCACATTGCTTCTTAATGTCTTTGTAAAACTTTTTCCTAATTACATATGTACTGGGAATATTTCTCTACTTCCAGAGTATATTCTAGAATTTTGGGAAATTCCAAGGCTTTATAACTGTGATTGCAAAATGTCTCTTTTTAGTTTTTTATTGTTTTGAGAAGACTTTTCTTTCTGTGTATACACAGTCCTTCAATTTTCTTTCTTCATAATCCTACCACTATGTTGTCTAGCTAACTGTGTCTGTATTTATCTCAACTTTTATCTGCTTTATATGTGATGTTGTGCCACATCCCAGGGAGACTTCCTTTACATCAGATCAGGGATGTGACCTTAGCAGGGATGCTACAATTCCACCCTAGTCCTTTTTAGCTTAATCCAGTCTTACCTCATTAACACAGGCAGAGATTAGGATTTACAACATATAAGAAAATTACAATCACAAAATGGAGGACAATTACACAATATTGGGAATCATGGCCTAGCCAAATTGATATACATATTTTTGGGGGACACAGTTCAATCCATGACAGGGTGATTTTCCGCATTGGGAAGAAACTGTAATGCCATGCCACTTCCTGTATCTGTGTTATTAAGCCTGCCTCTGATGTCAGTGGTTCTGAGCTGTTAATGTTCAGTAAGTTTAATATTTATGTCATTTACATATATATGTACAGTCCGACTAAAACTTTGACTAATATACTTAATTATTTCTTAGCTCCTTTCAGGAATTCACATATGCAAATAATGCTCAAATAATTCCTCAGGGGTTCAGTCTTTTTCCAAGACTGCTTACCTGTGCGCCGCCATACCAGTCTCTTTGAATTTCTGTGTCCTAGTTTTTTAGTTTTAGAGTCATTAGGAATGTTAACTTTACTTAAGGTTAAAACGCATCTTTTTATACATAGAAAGGAGAGCCTATACTCTGGATGTTTTTGTTAAGTCCAGTGATACTCTGTGTGAAGAAATTCTTTACAGAGATGAAAATTTATATTAGATATTTATCCCATAGCTCACATTTCAAGTTTAAAATTCTGCCACAGTTTACCAGCTCTCGTTGGGATTATTCTTTCCATTATACAGTTTTCATTATATTTTCCATTAGTGATGAAAAGCAATGACCCAAAGGATCCAGGTGTCTAAAGCATATAATTTTGGGAAGGAACAAGTACATCACTGATTTTTCCCTCCCAAATGATGTGCTGTAGAAAAACATGAGGGTATAGAGATCCAGTATAAAATCAGAACATACTTCAGCAGCATGAAGAAGTGTGACCTCAGATTCCCACTGAAAATATACATTTTAAAGCAAATTTAGCCAGACAAACGTGCTTGCCACTTCTCTCACTTCTTTCTCTCTGTCTCTGTTTCTGTTGGTTGGCAGTAATTGTATTTATACATACATATATTGCTTTGTGTAAAATAGATTTAATGTTCTTTTTTTAAAGAGTAAATGAAATACAAGCTAGCATAATTTAAGAGTAGATGAGAAACAACTTTCATTGAAGCTAGCACGAGGGTACATCCATCTTATAAGTGCCTTATCTCTGATTTTATTGAAATTTCCAGGATACTATAGAAATTGAGTCAGATCTGCTAGTGAGGAGTTTCAAGGAATCTCTGCTAAAAATATCACAGAAGAGAGGGAAATGGACGGGCCAACAGAAATTATTTCATGTGGGAGAAGAGTGAGTGATGGGAGAGGATAAAGAGAGAATAGAATATGGAGAGGATGCGTTGCACTTCTTTTCTAATCCATTAATAAGCTTACCAGTGAAGGCTCTGACCCTTCAATGAGGAGACACATGACTTGGAGAATAGATATTCAATTCACGGGTGTATATTAGAAGTGTGATTGTAGCCCTAGGCCAAGATATTCTCTCCAACCAGCCTTCCTTATTTCTCAATTGTTTCCCAATGCAATTTCAGAGTGATATTTATTGACTCTCACAAATAGTAACACTAATATCCACCAATATTAGTAGTTACCAATAGACAACACATATAGTAGAATAAGCAGGGCACACAAAGTGGCTGTATTTCTCTTGTCAGTCTGCGATTTAATGTGCTCTCTCAACTCTGGCAGAGCTAAGACAACTGACGATACCCCAGATAATGAAGACTGCTTCACTGCGTATCACACAGGAAATACAACTGGTGTGATGGCCCCACAGTTGCTGTCTCATGCACGTATGCATCAAATAACTTCCCTCACCTGTCTAACATTCTCTAAGGGCTTCACTTGGAATTTAGACTAAAGTCCAAATTCCTTAAAACAGCGTGTGGTCATTAGTGCTGTTCATCAAGTCTTTTCAGCTTTCTTGCTTCCTACCACATCATAGGTTTGTTTTTCCCTGACCCCTTCATAAACTTGCATAACTATGTGTCTTGCTTTGCCATATGAAATGTGTACAGAGATAAAGTGCCTCACTTTGGAATGAAACTTTTAGGACTGTTGTTTGATTTGCTATATTCCTTTCCCATTTTCATAGTGACTGTGAAGCATGGAAGGAGACGAAATTGCTGACAGCCAGGGCCTCTGAGTAACTGTAATGAGAAAAGACCCCTGTGGGCCTGCGTTGAACAAGAAATCAAGTTGTGTGTGTATGTTTTAAGCTACTGATATTTAGAGGTTCTTTTGTCACAGTATAACCTAGTTTATTTTGAGTAGCCCAGAAATTGGTACTTAGAAGGACAGCGCTACATAACTAAAGCTCAAGATACTAAATTGGCTGTCACTTGGTGGTGGTAAAGAAATTGTTATCAAAGACTGGAATGACATTTATGTCTTTCAGAGGCAAAATATTTGGTAAATTCTGACACCGCAGGAACTTAGAACCAGTACTTATATTGTAACTCTAAGGGAAGAGCTTAGATAATGAAAGTTTGTACTGTGTAGGTTTCTTTTTTACAAGAAAGAGATGAGCACAGGAAAGTATCCACGGATTTGTAAAGGAGAAAGATAAGAAGGTGGATGTGCTAAAATGCAGACTTGGAAGTGCACTAGAAGGTAAACTCTAGGGGGGCAGGACATTTTTACTCTTTAGTTCACTATTGTCTCTGGTGCTTGGAGCAGCACCTGGCACAAAACAAGTGCTTCATAAATATTGGTTCAAGGAATCAATGACTAAGTGACTATTGAATTTAGAAAGATGCAGGTTCCCATAACATTGACAAGAGCTCTTTTTACTTGAAAAATAAGGTGATAATCCTACTGGAATTTCACTCGAATGGTGGGATTCAGGATAAGAACAGTTATTATAAGAATTATTATTATTATTAGTTCTGTGGGAGCACAATGAGATAGGATAACAGCTGGAGGGGCATAAGGGGCCAATAAAGATTTTAAGGTCAAAGAAACCACCTTCAATCCACTTTCCCGTCCCTCCCATCATTAAATACGAGGGAACTAACATAGTCAGTGGGAGGGAGCTTTGGGGAAGATAGCCTGGGAATGAAGGAGAACAAAAACTCACCACACTTTAACCCATTTAACTGTACTAGATTAGGACAAAATTCTATTGTTTTCTTCAAGATTGTCCTATACATGAAAGTGCCTTGATGCTGTTTTAAGAGAAACCTCAATCACAGGTACTCGTTAACATATGCCTCTATTAATCCTCAACTTCCTGCCCTGGATATTACACTTAATCCATACAATTTGAATGGCCTGCCATTTAAGTGAAGAAAAGGGAGAATGTTCTTCTGTCAAGGTTGTTTAAACAGATGATTTATGACCTTTCTCCAGAAATGCTGTAATTGGGATTAAAATATGCAATTCTAATTTAGAGAAAATTTCCATTAATGACTTAAAGGGACAGTTTTTATGGATGATACTACTTACCTCTCCTATAATAAGATGTACAATACATAATTAATATGCAAAATTGCCTCACTAGAAAAGTCACTGAAATATTCAAAGCCTTCATTTTGTATGATACTTTTTCTCAATCTAAATTCTGAAAGGACTTCCTTGCCTCTAATTCTATGCCAAAATGTATGTCCTTCCAGCAATATAAATGTCATCTATAAAAAGTAATGGTCGTTGAGAGGAACTAAAAAAAACTAAAAAGGTCATTTAAAACTAAACCTGATCTTCACCATTTCTGCCTTTTAAAGGGATGAAGGAGGTAGTGGTTGCATAATTCATATCAGCTCAGCGGAGAAAATAAAAAATACGTAATTTAAAAAAAAATTTTTTTTTTAATTTTATTTTTACTACTCTCTTCCTCTTAAAGAGCCTGGTTCTCAGAAGGAGATTAAAGTTCTGACATTTTAATACCTTTGCTAATTCTAGAATCCTGAGGGTTGACACCAGGTGGCTAGTTGTTTAGTAGGATACATTAGTGAATCTTTGGATTTGCAAATGTTGGACTACATTTAGCTATAAGAGATGGAGATATAAATTTCTTCAAATCAGTGAGAGAATTAAGATTGGTCAGTGGGAGAGACCTAGAAAAAGGGAGGTATGTAGTAGAGGCGAGTGTTGATCAACATGGCAAGAGGCCGAAGCCCATACATGAGGTAAGCTAGCAAGAAATCTTTAATGGTGAAGTGGTCAGAAAACTAGACTTTTTTAAAATAACATTTTTACTGTGGGGAATATTAAATGTATATAAAAGTATTGAGAGTAGTATAATGATTTCTCATGTACCCGTTATCCAGCTTCAACAATTACCAGTTGGTAGCTGTCTTAGTTATCTAGTGCTACTATAACAGAAAAGCCATATGTGGATGGCTTTAACAAACAAATTTATTTTCTCATAGTTCAGGAGACTAGAAGTCTGAATTCAGGGTTTTAGCTCTAGGGGAAGGGTTTCTTTCTCTGTCAGCTCTGAGGGAAGGTCCTTGTCTCCTTTCAATATCTGTGGGCTCAGTATTCCTTAGAGATCTCCATGTGTCTTGGCATCAGTCTTCCCCTGGGTTTAGGAAGTTCTCTATGCATGGACCCCAGGTCCAAAGGATGTGATTTGCTCCTAGTTCTACTTTCTTGGTGTTAATGAGGTGCTTCTCCTCTCTACTCGTTTCTCTCTCCTTTTGTCTCTTGTAAGATAAAATGTGTGACTCAGGGAAGGGTGTCACTTAAGTAAGGGTGTGACTTAATTAAGGGTGTAACTTGAATCACACCCTCTTGTAAGGCTGTGACTCAAGATACACCCCACACTGTTCCTGTCTCATCAACATATAGCAAACCCATTGCTGTCAAGTTGATTCCAACTTGTAGTGACCCTTTAGGACAGAGTAGAACTGCCCCATAGAGTTTCCAAGGAGTGCCTGGTGGATTTGAACTGCTTACCTTTTGGTTAGCAGGTGTAGCACTTAACCACTGTGTACCAGGATTTCCCATCAACATATAGAGGTTAGGATTTACAATACATCACAAAATGGAAGATAATAACATCGGGTCACCAAATGGAGGACAACCACATAATACTGCAAATCATGGCCTAGCCAAGTTGACACATATTTTTCAGAGACACAATTCAATCTATGACAGTATTCAATCTTGTTTCATTTATGCCCTCACATACTTTCCACACTCCTCCTTGATAATTATGATAAAATTCTAGTCTCATATCATTTAATCCACAAGTATTTTAGTTCGTTCTAAAAGATAATGGTTATCTACAAAATCATCATCATACCATTATTATGCCCCAAATTGAGCAATAAATCCTCAAAATTACTGAATATCCGGTTGGTGTTTTGATTTTCCTACTTCATAATATTATCTTCATTTTTTAACAGTATAAAATTGGTTGATACGCCTCAATTCTTAATTTATATTTTTCTGGCTCCCTCCATCTCTTTATCTTTCTTCTTGCTATTTTAAAAGAAAGGGTCATTTTTCCTTAGAGTTCACCACATTCTAGATTTTTATGATTGGATCTCTGTGATACTGTCTAATATGTTCTTCTTTCTCTTCTATTTTCTATGAATTGGTGGTTAGATATAGATGCTTCATGAGATATAGGTTTGATATTTCTCAAGGGTAGCTTAGCTCATAAATTATGTTATGTTTTTAATCAGGAGGCAGGTATTGTGTTGTCTTTTTGTTATGTTACTAGGCATTAATGTACTCATTTCTTGCATCATACTTCTTTAGATGTTATAAAATGTTATAATTCTATCCTTCATTCATAATTTATTAGCTGGAATATTTCTATAAAGAGAAACTCAGAAAACACTTAAGACCTGTGAAAGTGGAACTTCAATTTTTGTTGCACATTTAGTAAATTTAGTGATATTTAGTTATTTTAGTATCAATTGGTGGCATTTTCCAGGGAGATCAATGAAAGGGTACCACATTCTGTCCTGGCACAACAAGGACCAAAACTGAGGGATGGTTAAGTGATTCATAAATGAATTGTTTTAGCAGAAGCAAAGCTTGGGGGCAGGAGACACTAATAAAAATTTAAGGTAATTTTGAGAATCCTTCAAGAAATTGCAAGGGCAATGCATACAGGAAGGTGCTTGAGCTAATGTCATTTGAAACTAAAGGATATTTATATCTTGCTAAGGAAGTTGAAAATCTATAATATTTCCCAAACTTAGCTGGTGACGTGAACTTTTATTTGAAAAAAAAAAAAAATTTTTTTTATAGTAATAATTTGTATTTGTAAATCCTCAAGGCATAGAAATTTACTCAATTGCTTTTAGGCCACTAAAGAAATATGAAGCTGTACTAATTAACTAATTTGCTCACACAACAAATATGCTAAGTACTTAATATAATAAAGATTAAAAAGTAGCTTTATCATTACCGTGCCTGAAAATATATCAATTTTAAAATTCTTACAGGTTGTTTATTGATAATAGCTATTTTTTGTCTTTAAAGAAAGGCAAATCTTATTTCAGCCATTAATATTTTCAGTACGACATCAAAGCAGAAAATGAAGAATGTTTTTCTTAATTTGGTTGGTTTGATTGAAAGGAACAGAGGCTATAATAAGAGAGCCTGAGAAGTGGGATTTTATGTGAGTACATTTATTTTCAAGGTTTTTTTATGATCTCCTTTTAGAAGACCCCTGTTCATTAAAAAAATTACGAGGCCTGCACCTTAAAAGCTAACAGGAATAAAATCTTCCTTATAATCTTGAGAGATCACGTCCCTGTTGTATTTCATTTTGAGGAGAAAATGAATTGATTGTAAAGGCAAAGGGGGGGTGCTCCATTATCCATTTACAGCACAGATTAACACTTCAGTGGTGAGGGGCTCTATGTGGCAGAAGGAAGAAAAAATCTTTTGTTTTATCCTTTCCTTTCCCCACATGGTTTTGTCTCCTCCAGTAAAATTTAAGTCACCTTGGCTGCTGAAAGAAGAGGAGAATTTATACCTATTTTGATGTAAGTGGTAAATGTCTTATTAAAAATTTATTCACTAGATACGATTGCCTGCACAGTGCTATTATTAGCTCAGTGCCCTCTCTCCATCATCAGCCACATCATATTTTGCAGTGTGCCTGCCGTAGCAAAATAAAAGTACCATCAGTTTATTCATTCAGTCAAATATTTGAGTTTCTATCTTGTGACAAGCCCTGTAGTAAGCATGTTCCCCCCTCCCCAGGGGCTCATACAAGTGCAATAAAAGAGAAAAAAGCATACAAGTGCAATATACTGTGATAAACATCAAGAAAGAAAAAGAAATACTTAAGAAAGGCATTTACCCATGACTAGCGAGTAATAAGATGTAGAAAGGAAGTAGGAAGGGGCAAGTCATTCTAAGTTAGAGAGAGTAGTGTGTATAAAGTCACAAAAGCACATGTCGGAAGACCCTCATACAGTCTTGCTCAGACTCTCAAAACCTTGGTCATTTGCCACATGACAGCACTCTTTCCCTACAGAAATATGTAGACTTAATAAACTGCAACCAGAAGAGAGTGGTACCAAATACATTGGATTATTCCTTTCACAAAGAAAAATTTATAGAATTTCCAGCAAATGGAAGGAATGAAAGCATGATATGTGATATAATACTTATATTTTATACTATGCCATGACAAATATTACACACTGACTAGTTTTCATATCTGTATGAGACAATAGACTCGTACAGTTGAATGTTCTTGGGTATAAAAGAAATACAATGATAAGTCTACTCCTTGTCTATCTTCGTAAGATAGCAGACGGCCTCACTGCTTAGTTGAGAAAGGAACGTGCATAAGCGATATCGAATAACCTCTCAATTACTTCACGATATCTTGAGTATGGAATACAGAAATTAAAACAAAACAAACAAGCAAAACCTTCCGAATGATGGCTATCTCTTGTTCTGACTTCTCATTCACTGCCTTTAAACACACACACACACACACACACACAGCCTATTAATTGAATAGGCTAGCAAGTTAAAGAATGTCCACTTGCTATTTGACTGGGAATTCCCCTAAAACACATTCCCATGGAAGTGTTGAATATTGTTGGTGAGGCAGAGTGTGTAAAGATTTGAGGCAGAAAATGATGGACGTCTATGGGACACCCAGATGGAAACATCCAGTAAGCATTTTTCACTTTTTGACTTCTTTTATCCCTGTGAAGCTGGACGTGGAGAGAAAGGTGAGTTAATTTGGAGATCAGGAAGTTTGATCACACAGCTTGTAAGAGTTGAAGTTGGGCATTCAACAAAGACCTTCTGTCCCAAAATCTACTCTCTCAATCATTATACCATATTGTCAACATATAAAAGGGCAGCCAGATGGAAAGGTTTTTTGCTCCAGTTAAGATTAAAACAATAACAACAACAAATCATATATGGTTGGTGTGACGGTTAATGTTATATGTTAACTTGGCTGGGCTATGATTCTCAGTGGTTTGGCAGACATTGGCCTGATTGCTCATCCATAGTGTAATATAATGTAATCACCTCTATGATGAGACCTGCTATGAGCAGCCAATCAGTTGCAAAGTGAGTTTCCTCGGGAGTGTGACCTCCCTCCAGTATATAAATGGATGTTTCAGTAAGACTCACTGTCTCTCTGGATCCAGCATCCGACTTGTCATCATCTGGCCTCTGGTTCTTGGGATATAAACCAGCAGCCTGCTGTCTGACCCGCTAAGTTTGAGTTGTCAGTCCCTGCAACCACGTGAATCAGGAGTACGGTCCAGCCTGATGCCTGACCCATGAATTTTGGGACTTGCCAGCCTCCATAACTGTGTGAACCATTTCCTTTAATTAAATCTCTCTATGGGATCTGAAAACCCTGGTGGTGCAGTGGTTAAGTGCTATGGCTGCTAAGGAAAAGGTCAGGGTTTCCGTGGCACTCCTTGGAAAGTCTATGGGGCAGTTCTACTCCATTCTATCGGGTCCCTATGAGTTGGAATTGACTTGACAGCAATGGGTTTGGTTTTGGTTTTTGGTATTTATAGGGCACTGGCGACGCGACGTAGTGATTAAGAGCTTGGCCACTAACCAAAAAAAAGGTCAGCAGTTCAAATCCAGCAACCACTGCTTGGAAACCCTGTGAGGCAGTTCTACTCTGTCCCTTAGGGTCACTGTAAGTCAGAATTGACTTAACAGCAACGGGTTTGGTATGGGTTATATAAATTTATGTGTGTACATTTCACTGGTTTTGCTCCTCTGGGGAACACAGCCTAAGACAGTTGGTATAAGGCTGTGAGAGATTTAGCAGCATATTTTTATCTTTGAATAATGGCTTTTTATGCACAATAGTCAGTTTCCCTCCATTTTTCTTTCTGATATACATTTCAGTTCCCTGTTTATTTTGAATTAGGGGTTCTGGTATATATACTCCTGGGTATTATTGTTACTGTTATTTTTTCATAAGACTGTATTTCTGATATATTAATTTAAAAAAGTCATAATCGACTTGCTGTCAAGTTGATTCCAACTTGTGGTGACCTCACGTGTTTCAGAGTAGAATTGTGTTCTATAGGGTTTTCAGTGGCTAATAGAGTTAAGGTAAAGCAGTATATATTTTATTGAACTTCTCCAAAGAATAACACTAGGTATTATTTTTATTTTTGGGTACTATAGAAGTCATTATTACAAAAAATATTCAACTTTCTAAACGATTATATCTAGTACCTTCTGAAAAAGTAGAGTTCATATTTCTTTAAAGTTAAGCATGTATATGTTACACATAAATTTATTAAAATGCCCATAGATTGTATTTCAGTTGACAATGTTATATTAAACCAATGACATTTTGATGGAAATAGATACTATTTGTCATAAAAAAAGGACTCATTGGGGGAATAAGTACTCACTTATTAAAGATAAGATCATAAGAAAGATGATCAAATTAATAAGTATTGTGATATATAAGGTCAACCTTTGTGTCAATGGGCATGAAATGACTAGAAATTTACTCCAAGAGCAATTGGAGACTGAGGCAAAGTTTACTAGTATTAAACAGGTGGCTGTTTTTTAGTTTTCTCTCTACCTTCATTCCAGCAACATTTGTTGAGGACCTAATGTGTGCCCTGTTCTAAGCACTGGAGATAAAGCAATGAACAATATGGGGAAAATATCATCTCTACATAATTAACAATCTTCTGCTGGAGACAAACGATGAAACTCGAACCCAGTCTAGAAGCTACACTTCCCAAGAAAAAAGTACAATTTAAATATTTTTCTACATTGTAAATAGACTCTGTGGCAGAGAAGAGAAATAGCTGAATTTTCAAAGACACATACTAAGAAAACCATAATAGGCCCCAAACATGTATTGATGTTCCTAGTGGCAAATGAATGAGTAAAAACTGGTCCTTACCTGGAAGCACTATGTCTCACAAGGTCACATGAGACACAAAAGCAATGAGTTTCAATGTTGCATGATAAATTTTACCCTAGACATAATTTGAAAAAGAACTGTTAGGTCATGCCAACAGAAATAAGCCATACCTTCATATTAAGTAACTAGCAGCAGGCATCTTTCAGACTAAATAAATTAAACTTTGAGGGAATATAAATATAGAAACTGAAATTTTTCTGCATTTCAAATGAATTTTTTTTTTTTTTTTAAGAGCACCCACAGACTTCTGAGAGAAACTACCAAACCCATAGCTCTTTCAGAAGGAGGTGGTCTAGCCTTAGGCTTATGTAGCCATGTTTTTTGTCACATGACTCACAGTCATGGCAAAAGCTGACTGGGTAAGATTAGAAGAGGAGACTCAAAATGTCCAATTTGTAGGCTAGATAGTCGCTTATGGAATACCCTACAATGATAACTGGACCCTACTCAGTAATTTGACTTGCACTACAAAGAAAGTTAATTAATTAGTAATTGAGGCTGAAACATAAACAGTAATGGAGCCCTGGTGGTACAATGGTTAAGAGCTCAGCAGCTAACTGAAAGGCCAGCAGTTTGAATCCACCAGCCACTCCTTGGAAACCCTATGGGGCAGTTCTACTCTGTCCTGTAGGGTCACTATGAGTCAGAATTGACTCCACGGCAATGGGTTTTTTCTTTTTCTTTTTTTTTGGTATAAACAGTAATGCCCATTTGGAGATGCCAAGAAAGAATGAGTGCTTTTTGAAAGAGTTTTAGAATAGAGGAAGGTGGATGATTCGCAGTAACAGGGGAAAGAGAAGCAGGAACTTATTGGACCTGAGTCCCCACAATGGTGAGATTACTAGTTACAGGTAGTCCCCAGCTTATGATGGGGTTTCACGCTTATGACTCTGTCATAAGTCGGTTCTGATGTTAAGTTGAATACCTCACTTTTTTTTTCATTTTTATTGCCTTTTATTACTGGTATCTTTATAAACCTAATCTTTATTTGTCTTTGGGGGTTGGAAATATTGCATACAAATTTACAGATATATTTTAATACATACATACATATATTAAAAAAATACACAAATCATAAAAATTTACCCTGACAATGAAACGCTAAATAAGATCACACTACATAGTCCTATAAGAAACCCTGGTGGTGTAGTGGTTAAGAGCGAGGGCTGCTAACCAAAAGATGGGCAGTTTGAATCCACCAGGCACTCCTTGGAAACAGTATGGGGCAGTTCTACTCTGTCCTTTAGGTCACTATGAGTCAGGATGGATGCGACGGCAACTTTTTTTTTAATATAGGTCTATAGGGTCACTATGAGTCAGAATGGGCTCAAAAGCAATGGGTGTATAGGCCTGGTCTACAATGAAGCCAGTGTCAGTCATAACATCTATCCAGCAAGTGGGCAGGTTAATTGTCATATGTCATTAAAGTTGAATATTGTGCAACTTTCTATCCTTTGTGACTCGGGACACTGACACTGACTTCTTTGTAGACCAGGCCATAGCCTGCTACATGGCAGTGTTTTGAACAGTGAATCATAAAATTAAATATCTAAAAGTGAACATCTGAGAATAACATCAGCAAATTTCATGCTGCAACATTGTATGTAGTACATATTAAAATGATAGTGATGTATCAAAAAATGAGTAGTCATAAGTTCAGTTTGTCTTAACCCAAACACATTGTAAATAGAGACTGCCTGTACACAAATTAAAAAGTTAACAAACAACAGTTGCTATGGGACAAAGATAGAACCTAGTGACTAGAATCACTTTGGTCCTGAAGGACCTATTTCCTGAACTATGTTGCAATGTCCAGCAGCCTCACTAGTTTCTGTTGGTTCCATGAGGTCTGGCAGGACAGCTTTTTCTGATTCCAGTTGAAGCCTGGCACGTGGGTAAAGTGACAGTTTTTTTTTTTTTTTTTCTTGTCTTACTGGAACATTTGTATTTAAAACAAAATTAAAAAAAAAAAAAAAATCCTTTTTAAATTGAGTTAACATGAGTGTCCCTGTTCCTTGCAATCAAAACCTGCCAATAGGTAAAATAGGTTGAAACACAGAAAAGAATCTGCAGAAATTGGGGGACAAGATGAAAGTAGCTATCCAGAAAGGCTTACACCATCAAGAGCTACTTTCATTTAAAGGCTGACTATATGACAGACTCTATGAGTCGGAATCCACATGACAGCAACGGTATTTTTTTTTTTTTTTAATGTGACAGGCTCTGTGCTGAACAATTTACATGTTATCACATCGAGTTCTCACAGAAGACTTTCAATAATTTAAAAAAATACATATTTTTTACTAATGAGGAAATTAGGATTCAGGACAGCTAAGCCACTAGCTTGATATTAAACAACCTATATTTTAAAGGTCTATTTGACTTTCAACCGCTTCTTTTCATACTATAAAAACCTATGTCCCTGAAAGACTGATAATTCTCTTTCTCCCCAGCTAAGTTTCATTATTTTCTTAATAAGAAAGACAATGCAAAGAAAAAGATGAGTTTTTCTTACGAATTTCCCTAATGCTTATGCGTAGTTTAATAGAATTAAAAAAAAAAAAAAAATTGTCAAGTCGATTCTGACTGATAGAACTCTAGGGTTTCCAAGGAGCAGCTTTGAACTGCCGACCTTTTGGTAAGCAGTCAAGCTCTTAACCACGGTGCCACCAGGGCTCCGGTTAATAGTATAAACCCCCTGCCATGAGTCGATTCCGACTCATAGCGACCCCCTAGGACAGAGTAGAACTGCACCATAGAATTTCCAAGGAGCGCCTGGCAGATTTGAACTGCCGACCTCTTGGGTAGCAGCCGTAGCACTTAACCAACTACACCACCAAGGTTTCTGGTTAACAGTATTCTAAACTATATATTGTTCTCATTCTATACTGTGACTTCAGTCATTATTAATTGAATGTTTATTCTCTTTATAATATTTTGGGGATCCCAGGAATGAATATAGTCCGATATTTAAACTCAAGAATCCACACTATTTCATAGAATATTCTGGTGCCATTTGTCAGATGAGATTAAGAGTTTTCCTGATAGAATACTGTCCTAGCCTGTCGTGATTCTGTCCCTGAATGCTGCATTTGGAACCTAAAAAAATATATCACGTAAACACTGCACTGAGAATAGAAATATCCACCTAAGTGCGATCATTTTTTTTGTTTGTTTTGGTGATTGAGGGACATCACCTGATAGCTGAACAATAGATACAATACACTCATCTCACAAGTGATGATATACAAGTCTCTCTCTCTCTCCTACAAAGGCAAATGCTAATCTGAGTTCCCAAAAGCCTGAATTGCTTTGAAGATTTATAGTCTGTTTCCTGAGAAAACAAAAACATTAAGCTAGATTAATTTCAGGTACAGTTATGTGAGGACAGTTGGTATTTACTTTTCCTGGTAATAACTGAAGGGATAATTTTTAAATAAAATACAGTATAAAACTAAGTTAAAATAGTTTGACTGGATTTGAGAAATATGCCCTGACATAGACTGTTTTTTTAAACAATATTTCTTCTTTTGTCCTTCATCTTTATTCTAGACAAAAATAAATTCTTATAGGCAAATAATTTTTTTATTTCTCACCAGTACACTGCAATAGAAGACTAATGGTGTTGTATACAACTCTCGTCCCAACTAAGGGACATGGGGTCTGGAGAAGTGAGAAGAAATATTCTATTAGCCAAGTCTTAAAATCAGAAAATAGTGAGAAGTCACTTGTTTACACACAGTTTGAGCACTAGAGACTACAATTTACTTCAACCTGTTGGAAAATACTTGCGACAGGATCATTGGTATTCATAGAAGTATAACTTTTCTTTTTTTTAATAAAAGACTGGAATCCATAGTTAGATTTTATGAAGTTCATTTTTTTCTTGGCAAGACAGATTACATAGAGTTTTTTTTTTTTTAAATATAATTTTCTAGGGATTTTGGTCAAACTCAGCAGAAAAATAAAACTACCAAAGTCCCACAAATGACACATTTTACCAAATAATCATAAAGGTAAATATTAGAAATTTAAATGAACCTAATACACTGAGTATTTCTGAGATAAGTACAGTTTGATGAAACGTTTAAGTTGAATCCAGGGAGAGAAAGCCTATTTTGATGCGGAAGTTTTGGATTAGTTGGTAGAGATTTCATTCATGAAAAACAATAATATAGTCTTACTTATTTTTTTTTTTACTTAGAAAAAGACAAAAATGTGGTGATTTTTTTTTTACCTTTGTCCAAGGTAGAGTTCAATTTAAGTAAAAACACTAATGAGTTCGAATATATCAAGCACTTAAAATTTTTCCAGACCTTTTTATGATTCATCTTATTCAGCTCTCGCAATGTCTTTTCCTAGATGTCAGTATTGTCCCCATTTTAGTGAACCCTACACACACTAGGCGCCTGCTAGGCTATGGAGATAAAGGAGAAATGAAGATAGTCCCAGACCCTACTTCACAAAGTTTAGAGATGACGGGAAGTTATCAGTTACTAATTGCCAGCAAGTCAATTCTGACTCATGGTGACCCCGTGTCTATCAGAGTAGAAGTATGCTCCATAGGGTTTTCAATGGTTCATTTTTTAGAAGTAGATCACTAGGTCTTTCTTCCAAGGCAACTCCGAGTGGACTTGAACTTCCAACTTTTCAGTTAGCATCCAAGCACGTTAACCATTTGTACCACCCAGGACTCCTAGAGGAGAAATTACAGGCAAATAAATATAGAATGACAATAGAGGATGAGTCGTGGTGTGTAAAGGCTTAATAGCCAAAAAGAGAAGCCAGGAGAAATGTGTGAGAGAAGAAAGTTTATTCTATGTTTATTCTAGGCAGTGAAAATGGTGTGTAAAGGCCCATAGGTGGGAGCATGCATGGGGTATTTTAAAGAATAAATAGATTTATTATCTCCCCTATTAAACAAAACAACCCCCTCCCCGTGTGACACCCCTCTTCTTATCCTCCTGTTTTTGTTTTTGTTTTTTTTTTGGTTCTGGGTTTTACTGCTCTTTGTTAGAGGAAAAAAAATTCTCAGATATGTGGCATGTAGTTATTATCCTCTCTTCTTATATTATCTCTTTAACCCACTAAAATCAAACTTCTCTACACATTACTCCATTGAAATTGTCCTTGTGGAGGTCCTCGATTTACATGCTGCAAACTCAGTGGTGTTTTCTTTGCCTTTAGCAATTGACCTATTACCTGGCCACTGCCTCATTCTTTCAAGTCCTCTCCCTCTGGGCTTCTACGACACTGCAGGTTATCTTTGGTCTCACTAGGTGCTCCTTTTAGCCTATTTTGATGATGCACCCTGGCTTCCCTAACTCTTGGGCCACAGGGATTAGAAGAGTTTTTAGACCCCTCCTCTGGCTATATTTTCTTCCTAGGTGATCCAGTTGAATCTTGGGCTTTGGATATCATCTGTAAGCAAATTATTTCCAAGTTCATATCTTTCCCTGACAACTTCTCTGAGTATAGACTTATATATCTCATTGCCTACTGAACATCCACAAGTGGCTCTTTAATTAACGGGTCAAAATGAATGTTTTATATAAAGAATAGGTTCAGCTACTACAGACAAATGATCCAAAATAGAATATTATACCTGTGCTTTAAACAAGAAAGAAATTTATTTCTCTCTCATCTATCTTGAAAATGAATTCTCAGTAACCCAGACTCCTTGCACCATGCTGTCCCAGCATCCTTAATTCATTGTTCAAGATGGCTACTCCAGATTCAATGAGTAACCCCATATTCCACCCAGAAGGAATGATAATTGTGAAAGAAAGTCGTGCTGCCTGCCTTTAAGCATACTTCAAGATGTTATCCACACCATTTCTATATTCCATTGACTAGAAATTAGTGTACTTTCTTCACACAAGGAAATATAGTTTTTATTCTAGGTGGTTATGGGTACAGCTAAAAAATCAACTGTTCTACTCGTAAGAAAGAAGGAAAGACTAGATATTGCAGAAAGCTAGCAGTGTCTGCCATTATAAGTAAAATAGAACTCTTGATGTCACCTTCTGAAACTGCTCCTCATTTATTCTTTTGAATAATTCACCAAGTTTCTCAAAGCCAAGAGCATAGAAATGATGCTTAATTTCTCACTTTAATATATAGTCTTCTCACCTAATGTCAAGTTTTCATGTGTATGTTACACGAATCTGTCCACATCTCTATGTCTTCACTGCTACCACTCTCCTAAAGGCAACCATCACTAAACCCAGCTACTCACCTGGAATATTGTTATTATTCCCTAATTTGTCTCCATCATTTTACTTTTTCCAATTAATTCTCCAAAAAACAGAGTGGTCTTACGAAAATTTTGTTTGGGTATGTCTTTATTCTGCCTATATCCTTCTACAGGTTTCATACTAAAACCCATTGCAATCTAGTCAATTCTGACTCACAGTGACCCTGTAGGACAGAGAAGAAATGCCCCCATAGGGTTTTCAGGGCTGTAAATCTTTATAAAAGCAGACTGCCATATCTTTCTCCTGTGGAGTGGCTGATGTGCTTGAAGCGCTGACTTTTGGTTAGCAGTCAAGTGCTTAATCATTGTGCCATCAGGGCTCCTTTTGGCTTCATACTGCACTTATAATAATAAGTCAAGCTCCATAACATAGGCTAGGCCCTGAAGGCTCTGGCTGCTTTGAACATTTTGATCTCATCTGGTGGTTCTCTCAGGTGTGTTCACTAGGCCCTAGTTACTCAGGTTTTTGTCAGTTTCATGAGCTCACTAAATTCTACCCCACCTGTCTTAGGTTTCCTTTAAAGTCATCCACTGTGCGATACCATAACAGAATACCACATAGTGGTTGGCTTTAAAGAACAGAAATTTATTTTCTCATAGTTCTAATGGCTAGAAGTCTAGATCAGAGTATCGGTCGTGCCAATTCCTTTTGTTAGCTTTGAGATACTGCTTCATAACTCTTTTCTAGTTCTTGGTAGCTGGCGGTAATCCTTGGCATTCCTTCTCTACTTATAGGTGCATCTTCCTCCATTGTCACTGGGTGTGTGTCTGCATTTTTGTTTTGTCTCCTCTTTTATAAGACCAGTCATACAAGATTAGGATCCACCCTACTCCAGTATGACATCAAGAACTTAACTGATAACATTTGCAAAGAAATACTCTATTTCCCCAAACTAGGTCTCATTCACAGGACAGGGGTTAGGACTTCAAGGTATCTTTTGGGAAACAGGATTCAATCCATAGCAACCACCTCAGAGCCTTTTCATATGCTGACTTGTCTGTCTGGAATGTGCCTCTCATGTCTTTCCCTCATGAATATCTCATTTGAATGTCACTTCCTCAGAGAAGACTTTCTTAGCCAAAGCAATTCCAAGCTGTCCACCATTCAGTCTCTCTCATAATCTTGTATTTGATTTTCATCATGGTGCTTCTAACTAGTTGGATTTATCCCTATGAGTTTGTCTTTTATATGTCTCCATAATCCCCTCCTTCCCAAATACACGCTCCTCCAGTACAGGAATCTTGACTGTTTTGCTCCCTGTCTGCAAAGGCGTGCTTCTACCACAGTAGGTGGGCGCTCAATAAGGATTTTTGCTGCTGTTAAACTGAAACACTATTTTTGTAGCTGTATTGTGGCAAATGTGAAGTGACTAGAGATGAGGCTTCTACGGGCCAGAGTCTGCAGGAAATTATGGGTCAGTGGGTTTTTTTTTTTATGAAAGAGTTTGGGATTTGCCCTAAAAGCAATGGGTAGTCACCAAAATGTCTGCAAGAGAGAAATGGCATTTCTAAAACTTGTGCTTTAGAAAGATTAGCAATTTTGGGAAAATAGTAAAAAAGAAAAAAGGAATTTTCAGTAATAATAGTAATAGTAGCAGTTATACCAATAGTAATAGCAGTAATGAAAGTAATAATAGCTGTAGCAGCAGCAATGGTGGTGGGAAAAGACACTTTGTAGTAACCACTACTAATAACGGCAGTAACTTTACTTTGCACCAACTGTAGGATATGTGCCATATATATATAAATTATATATATATATATATATATATAATCTCTGGTGTTTAATAGCCATAATAGTAATACCCATTGCTGTTGAGTTGATTCTGACTCACAGTGACCCTGTAGGTTGCCCCCATAGAGTTTCCAAGGCTGTAAATCTTTACGGAAGCAGACTACCACATCTTTCATCCATGGAGTGGTGAGTGGGTTCGAACCAAGGACATTTTGGTTAGCAGCAGAGCTCTTAACCACTGCATCACCAGAGCTTCATAATAGTAATACCTATCTTTTATATATAGTTCTTATGCTTTGCCAGGCACTGTTGTATGTGTGACTCCAGTACCCTCCCCCAGCATGTTTTCTCCTTTTTCAAAATAGGCAACTGAGAGCTTAATATAACTAAGACCTTGATAAACCTATAAGTTGTTCTTCCTCTGCCTGCCTCCTTCACATACCTCTGTTAATGACTTTGTTTTGACCAAATGGTAATGATTCTGTTCTTTGTTTTAAACTGATGCAAATAACCTTTTGTTCTGTCCGGACTACCTATAGCATACAACCCCCACAGGAAAGTAACAGGTATGTATATCTTTAGCCTAAGAAAAAAATATCTGGCAGGGGACTACGAAGATGCTTGTAACCCTTGTAAGATTCTATATAAGCTCTAATGTAAAATTGCTCTTTGGGACTCCATAGAGACAGACTGTGTTGCTGCCAGGTCTCCGGTGATGTATGCATCTCCTTAATAAACTTTCTCACTCTTTCTGACTTGGAGTATGTTTCATTGGCTCATCTGCTCCAGGGCACAGACCCTAATCAGATAACACATATGCTTTTCCCATATTAACTTGTTTAATCTTCACAACAATCCTATGAAGTAGGTACTATTATTGTTCCCATTTCAAAGATGACAAATCTAGGAAATGGTCTGGCAAAGACAAACTCTCCTGGGTCAATAGGTTGTGGCAGGGTGAAAAGAGAGCTGAAATCTGTCACATACAGGTTTTTCTTGAGGGGAGTGGCGTGATGGAAGTCAGGGAGAATTTCCGCATTGATAGCTTTTCATACACTTCCAAGTAAAGCAAAGATCAGTGGAATTAAATAATTAGCTTCAAACCATTAAAGCAAAAAAGTAGAACTGAAATTTTGACACAGGCAAGTCTGTAGGTCTCAAAGGTTTTAATTTTGGGGGCTATGAATATATGTTATCCTTTCTTATCCCCAAACTTACATACTGGTTCAAATTATACAGATTCACCATGTTTAATATTTTATGTAGGAAAGTTTCAGTAAAAACTTTCTTTTAGAACCCATGTGGTCTTGACATATACATAAAAAGATACCAGTAACCATGTATACTCGCAGCCTGGGTTTTTTACAGATTTCTTGTGAAGTTACATTTCCGTAACAGATAGAATTCTCAAATGCATACTTTGGCATCTTCAGTAACGTGGCATGCCTATAGGAACTGTTGAAAAACAAAAATCCACAAAATAATGGGAGATCTTTGTAAATCAAATTTTACCTCAGGTTGAGCCTAGATTTCTCCAAACTGATATTGATCAACACAAAAACAACGTGAAGTAATGCATTTTTTCAAAAGAAAAGAGGTAGGTGATTGTTTCTCTCTCCTGTGTTTCCCAATTATGCTTTGGCTCATAGTTGGTTCTAACTGTGAGCCCAACAAGCTTCGCCTTCCTGATCGAGGCTTAATTGGCCCTTGAAGTTAAGATTAATTACCCATTTAACACCTGAGAAGATGGACCCCTGCGGCTAAGCTTTATGATTTCTTCCTCTACCATAAGATCACACAGTCCACTTGGGTTTGTGTATAATTAAGCCTTTAACAAACTGCCTTGTTAAAACCTATTTCAGCTAACGCCTTATTTTTCTCTCCCTTTAAATCAAGGTTTATTCTCATTGGGGGTTGTGTCAGTGTGTGTGTGTGTGTGTGGTGTGTCTAGTGGCATAGGAAGAATTATCAACTTTCTTTTTTGGGTAAAGCTAGTTTAGTCTACTAGGGTCTAAGTAGCTCCTTTTTGTTTCCCTGCAGTGTTAGCTAGATAAAATGGAACTCCTCTGAGCATAAAAGTGTGTGGTCCACCCTAGGTCCATGATGAAATTTCAAATATCACCCACCTAACATGCATCTCTGTGTTTTCCCCTTTTGAAATTTCGTAAATCTATTCAACAAAGAGCATTTACTGAGCTCTTATTTTTTTTTTTTATTTTGCGATAGGCAATATGCTAGGTCTCATGCATTGTAATGATAACTCTAAGAATCAGCACCAAGCTGGTTCTTATGAGGTGGAGGTCAAGTACACTCTGGTTTTTCAATTTCTCCATTTCTGACACTTGTTTCCCCCAGAGCACTCTTTCCGTATGGGGTTTTATAATTCATCAGAACGGTCGCAGAGAACTCGTGGAAACAACATAACTGCTATAACAAAATGATAGAGAAGGATATAAACAGAAACAAAGATATGCAAAGGGCAAGGTTCAGGAGGGGCCCAGCTTCAATGTATAAAAAGAGACCTGCTTACCCTTCCTGAAAACCAATGTTCATTATCACCTATCAGGAAACATTCAAACAGGAAATTCAATGATGTCATTTGACAGGCTCAGCTTTGGTCACTCCTCTCCCCTTGTGGCTGGGGTGCAGTATTTACACACCATGGCCACCTTCTGGGTCAGCTTGTTGGATCTTCTTCTTCTGGTACTGTTGCAGTTACTGCTTCCGTTGCCATCACAGGTTTACTCTTCTTGATAAGGGAGGGTCGTAGCAAAGTGCTCCATGGTCAAAGTAAGTGCTCCTCTCCTGGCTCTCCTCGATCAGGAATTCCCATCTGAGGTTCTGTGTTCTCGGATTTTTATAGGCTAGCTCACATACTCCTTAATTACAAGGTGGGCTCCCTAACCAATATGAGTAGTTAGCCAATCCCGGTAACAATCAGCTATAGGGTGGATCATAAATCGACAAAACGCTTGCAAGCTGCTTATGCAGAGAGTAAACTGACCAATCACTTGCAAAATTATGTCCTACCAATCATTCTGGGAGAGTTACAAACCCAGGACCAGAAAGGCCACGTGAAGAAACTCATCGCACCGCAAGTATACAGAGATGGTTGTTGATACGCGCTTCTCACCTTGAGCAATTCATACAAGTTAGAAAAACAGATTAACAAACAATAACTACTCTGTACATAATACCTAAATAATTTTGATGAAATACTCTAATTTATTAAAAGCATAAATAATTTTTCCCCACCTCACAGGGGAAATGTTCTGCCATCTAAGGTATTTCCCCCAAATCAGGCAGCAGCCGGGTATTTAGTATCCTTTACTCCAGATGAAGGTCATTATCACAGAAAAGCAAGGAAAAGGCAAGTAAATTTCTAAAGTCTAGACTTCAGGAGAGCATTCTAAGAACAGAAATCAGTAGACAGAAATTTTCAAGAATGCATGGTGAAAAACCATGTTTCAGCTAGGTAGAAAGTCACTAGAATGGAGGGATGTTGTTGTTGTTAGGTGCTGTCGAGTCGGTTCCGACTCAGAGCGACTCTATGCACAACAGAACGAAACACTGCCCTGTTCCGAGCCATCCTTACAATCGTTGTAATGCTTGAGCTCATTGTTGCAGCCACTGTGTCAATCCACCTTGTTGAGGGTCTTCTTCTTTTCCGCTTACCCCGTACTCTGCCAAGCATGATGTCCTTCTCCAGGGAATAATCCCTCCTGACAACATGTCCAAAGTATGGAAGATGCAGTCTCGCCATCCTTGCTTCTAAGGAGCATTCTGGCTGCACTTCTTCCAAGACAGATTTGTTCGTTCTTTTGGAACTCCATGCTATATTCAACATTCTTCACCAACACCACAACTCAAAGGCGTCAATTCTTCTTCGGTCTTCCTTATTCATTGTCCAGCTTTCACATGCATATGATGTGATTGAAAATACCATGGCTTGTATCAAATGGAGGGAAAGGATGTAAAAATGGCTGGCTTCGATGTTGAGGGAAGATGGGAGGAGACTTGAACGCAAATACGAGGTCTGTGAAGCCCAAAGCAGAAAAACATCTGCCAGAGGCTGCCCAGCCTCCACAGACACATCTGCAGAAGCTAGCACTGTTTGGACATGCATTCATGACCTAATAATTACCCCCAATTTGCATTTCATATAGCTGTCATTACTAACACCAGATCCTTTCTCAAGTTCAAATGAGAAGAAAAATACACTTAGGGTGGAATAACTTGGTTACATACATAATGACCATGAAGACATACAATAGATCCTCAGTATTTGGAATTGAGGAGCTCAAAGTTTTGTCCATAAAAGCTATGATGAATAGCAATTTGGAAATTTGTCTCAACTCAATTTTGAATCACATCGTAGTGTTGGAATTACATAATAACTAGGGAAGTTATTACGAAGGGGGTTTGGTTACTTTTTTGTGAGAGTGGCTGGGGCTGGCCATAGTGGCAAGAATGAGTTGGGGAACAAAGAGGTCAGCTCTGGTCTAGGAAGCAGGATAACAGTGGAGGAATTAGACTGAGAGGTGGAGGAAGTGAGAAGAGAAAGTTAGCTCAGGATTTTGCTTTATAATATAGCAATGTAACTTCTAATCTCAATTCGGCTTTATTAATAACAGCAAATATGTTCTAAGTACTTTACATATTATCTTAGTTTCTCTTCTTATAATGTTGGTAACATTTTAATGTTCATTTTACTGATAAAGATATTGAGGCACAGAGAAGTTAAGTGACATTACCAAGGTAGAGGTCTGTCTGAATTTTAGTTCCCCCAGAAGCCAACAGCAAGACAAGGATTCCAGTGGTGGTGGGGACATGAGACAGAGTAGGGAAGGCAGCCAGTAAAGGATCTATGATTGCATTTGAATACAGAAGCTCTGGTAAAATTATACACACATCTGAAAATTACCTCCTTGACTGGCAAGGGAGCTGGTGTATTTACACACCAACTCCTGTCAGTCATTGGTTGAGAGCTGCTCCCAGTGGATGTTAGCTCTCTAGTTTTTCAGGTCTGCTTTGGAATAAGCCCTCATAGAGTTGTTGGAGTACTCAGAAGTGGTAGAAGCAGGAAGGCTGAAGTGATAAGGGCCAGGGGATATAGATAGGACAATTGCAGCATTTGCTACAACGTCATCACTGGTAGAATAAAGCATCACAGTCATATTGAAAGTAACAGGAACTAGTTATTTGCAGCTTTTGGAACTAGATTGCTCAGTTGTTAAGAGTAATTATCATAATGTCAGCTGCCATCTATTGAACTCTTATAACATGCTAGGTACTTTTCTAAGAACATGATAAGTACTAACGCATTTAATCCTCACTACAATACTATGAAGTACTATAATTACCTCTTTTTTACAGAGAATGACCCAAGTTCACAGAGCTAATATAGGATAGAGCAGAGCTTGGGATCTGGCAGCTGGGCTTTAGACCCCTGCTCTCAACCACCCAGGATTCCTGCTTTTGTTCTTTTTTCCTTGCCGACCATTTATTAGATCTACTTACTCCACTTGCACTTTTGAATGCAAAGGTGCAGGCAAAGATTCAGATAAAATATATTTCTCTGTCTTCCCAGCAGCTTCCCAGGGGGCTAGAAACTCCGAAATAATTAACTATTGTTTGATCAGGATATTGGTTTTCTGAAGAAGCATCATTTATAGAGCAATGCAGACTTCAGGGCTTTGAAGGAAATAGGAAATGTGGCATTAATCAGTCTTTCATTGTACAGATTGGTTTGAGCACCAGTGATGGAAAGTGTTTATCAGGGATAAAATAATAGAATGAGAAAAATGTGATTCTTCCCATGATGATCTGTTCAATAACGGAGTAGCAGAAGATGGGCTGAATATCACAGGATGTGACTTGCTTCCCAAGACAATAAACTCTGGGCTGAGAATATAAGCGATACCTACTTAGGGTGGTACACATTGATTATAATGTCTTTTTGTTCTTATTTCCAAGAAATAATTAACTTTGGTTTTCTATTTCCTTGCCACTTCCACTCTCCATAGGAATAGTCTAGTATGCATCATTTCATATTTTTTGTTATTTGCGTCAAAATCACGAAATCCATATATAACGTACATACATATAGATGTGTGGAAGTTTTTAATCTTTGGTGATCAAAATTATTTGGAATCATACTATTTTACAATGTTGAAATCTCTCCAAGCCAACTTATAAAGATCTAATTTGACTTTTTTTTAAATATCTTACTTTCCAAGTTATTGATCTATGATAATTTATTCAACTATTCCTCTATCAGTGGACATTAAACCAAAAATCCAAAGCAGTTGCTGTTGAGTCGATTCAACACATGACAACCTCCTGTGTTTCAGAGTAAAACTGCACTGCATTAGGTTTTCAATGGCTGTGATCTTTCAGAAGAAGATTGCCAGTTTTTTCTTCTGAGTTGACTTTGAGTGGACTTGAACCTCAAACTTTCAGTTAGTGTTGTTGTTGTTGTTGTGAGGTACAACTGAGTCAGTTCTGACTCATAGCAACCCTATGTACAACAGAATAAAACTCTGTCTGGTCCTGTGCCATTCTCACAATTCCTTGTTATGCTGAAGACCATTGTTGGAGCCACTGTGTCAATCCATCTCATTAAGGGTCTTCCTTTTTTTCACTGACCCTATACTTTACCAAGCAAGATGTTCTTCTCCAGGAACTGATCCCTACTGACAACACGTCCAAAGTATGTGAGACGTAGTCTTGACATCCTTGCTTCTAAGGAACATTCTGTTTGTGCTACTTCCGGAACAGATTTGTTCATTCTTTTGGCAGGCCATGATATATTCAATATTCTTCTCCAACACCATAATTCTAAGGTGTCAATTCTTCTTCGGTCTTCTTATTCATTGTCCAGCTTTCACATGCATCCAAAAACCAAAAACCAAACCCATTGCCATCGAGTCAATTTTGACTCATAGTGACCTTATAGGACAGAGTAGAACTGCCCCATAGATTTTCCAAGGAGCACCTGGTGAATTCGAACTCCCGACCTTTTGGTTAGCAGCCATAGTTCTTAACCACTACTCCACTAGGATTTCCTTAGGAGATTAAAAACACCATGGCTTGGGCCAAGTGCAGCTTAATCTTCAAGGTCTCATCTTTGCTTTTCAACACTTTAAAGACTTGTTTTGCAGCAGATTTGCCCAATTCAATGTGTCTTTTGATTTCTGGACTACCGCTTCCATGGGTGTTGATTGTGGATTCAAGTAAAATGAAGTTCTTGACAACTTCAATCTTTTCCCTATTTATCATGATGTTACTTATTGGTCCAGTTGTGAGGATTTCCATTTTCTTTATGTTGATGTATAATCCATAATAAAGGCTGTGTGAATTCATCATTAAGTGCTTCAAGTCCTCTTTGCTTTCAGCAAGCAAGGCTGTATCATCTGCATAATGCAGGTTGTTATCAGACTTTGTCCAATCCTGATGCCCCTTTCTTCTTCATATAGCCTAACTTCTCAGATTATTTGCTCAGTATACAGATTGAAGAGTTGTGATGAAAAGATACAACCATGACACACACCTGTCCTGACTTTAAGCCACGCATTATACCCTTGTTCTGTCCGAACAACTCCCTCTTGATCTATGTATGGTTTCCTCATGAGCACAATTAAGTGTTCTGGAATTTCCTTCTTTGCAATATTATTCATAATTTGTTATGATCCACACAGTTGAATGCCTTTGCATAGTCAATAAAATACAGGTAAATATCTTTCTGGTCTTCTCTGCTTTCAGCCAGGATCCATCTGACATCAGCAATGATATCCCTGGTTCTGTATCTCTTCTGAATTTGACTTGAATTTCTGGCAGTTCCCTGTTGATACACAGCTGCTGCCACTTTTGAATGATCTTCAGCAAAATTTTACTTGTGTGTGATACTAATGATACTGTTCTACAATTTCTGCATTCAGTGGGATCACCTTTCTTGGGAATAGGCATAAGTATGGATTTCTTCCAGTTGGTTGGCCAGGTGCTGTATTACAAATTTATTGGCATAGACAAGTAAGTACTTCCAGTGCTGCATCTGTTTGTTGGCACATCTCAGTTGGTATCCCGTCAATTCCTGGAGCCTTGTTTTTCACCAGTGCCTTCAGTGCAGCTTGGACTTCTTCCTTCAGTACCACTGAGTCCTGACCATATGTTACCTCCCGAAATGGTCAAATGTCAACTAATTCTTTTTGGTATTAGTGACTCTGTGTATTCTTTCCATTTTCTTTTGATTATTCCTGAGTCATTTAATATTTTCTCCATAGAATCTTTGAATATTGCAACTTGAGGCTTGAATTTTTTCTTCAGTTCTTTCAGCTTGAGAAATGCAGAGCATCTTCTTCCCTTTTGGTTTTCCAACTCCAGGTCTTTGCACATGTCATTGTAATACTTTGTCTTCTCCGGCTGTCCTTTGAAATCTTCTGTTCAACTGTTTTACTTCATCATTGCTTACTTCGCTTTAACTGCTCAACGTTCAAGAGCAAGTTTTAAGGTCTCTTCTGACATCCATTTTGTTTTTTTTTCTTTCTTTCCTTTCTTTTTAATGACCTCTTTCTTCATATATGATGTTGTTTCTGCAACTTCACAAGTTAGAGCCAGCTGCCGCAAACAGCCAGTTCTTGAGATGGGGGTGAGGTGGGTGGCAAGGGCTTTATTATATATACCAGTATGTGGAGACAGAGGGAAATGATCTCCTCCTAAAGCTGTCTGTCTGGAGAAACTGCAGTCCAGCTGGGGTTTTTTAGGGAAAAGGGGACTTGGGTTTTAGGAATTTGTGGACTGTCCATTCTCTTTCTGTGTGGTTTAGGTGATCACATCTCAAACATGTTGATGTTTCCCTGCCATTATCCCATAAGCCCAGGGAGCGACCGGAGCCATCCTGATGAGCATAGTCCTGTTTGACAGGCTTAGATTGGTATCACTTGTATGTCCATGGTCCTAGGGGAAACATTGGTTAATATTTAACTTTTAGAGGAGTTAACAGCAAAATCAAACTTGGAGACAGAGACAGACTAGGGGAAGGAAAAATGGCACAGGTTCTGTTCAAGATATAGCTAAGCAGCCTGTTCCAATGTCCTTGATGTCATTCCACAACTTGTCTGGCCTTGATCTCCAGTTTCAATTTGAACTTGCATATGAGCAATTGATGGTCTGTTCTGCAGTTGGCCCCTTGCCTTGTTCTGACTGATATTGAGCTTTTCCATCATCTATTCCCACAGATTTAGTCAATTTCATTCCTGTGTACTCCATCTGGCAAGGTCCATGTGAATAGTCACTATTTATGTTGGTGAGAAAAAGGTATTTGCAATGAAGAAGTCATTGGTCTTACAAAATTCTATCACATTATCTCCAGCATCCTTTATGTCACCAAGGACATATTTTCCAAATATGAATCCATTTTCTTTGTTTCCAACTTTCACATTCCAATCTCCAGTAATTATCGGTGCATATTTGATCAATTTCAGAATTGCATATTTAATCAATTTCAGAATTGCATATTTGATCAATTTTAGACTGCAGAAGCTGGTAAAAATCTTCAATTTCTTCATTTTGGCCTCAGTGGTTGGTGGGTAAACTTGAATAATAGTCATATTAACTGGTCTTTCATGTAGGCGTATGGATACTATCCTATCACTGACAGCATTGTACTTCAGCATAGGTCTTAAATTTTTTTTTTTCTTTTGACATTGAATGCGATGCCATTGGTCTTCAAGTTCCTGGCATAGTAGACCATAGGATTGTCCGATTCAAAACGGCCAATATTAGTCCATTTCAGCTCACTAATACCTAGGATATCAATGTTTATGCATTCCATTTCATTTTTGATGACTTCCAATTTTCCTAGATTCATACTCATACTGGATTCATATTTGTACATTCCACATCCTGATTATTAATGGATGTTTGGAGCTGTTTCTTCTCATTCTGAGTTGTGCCACATCAGCAAATGAAAGTCCCGAAAGCTTGACTCCATCCACATCATTAAGGTCAACTCTACTTTGAAGAGGCAGTTCTTCCCCAGGCGTCTTTTGAGTGCCTTCCAAGCTGGGGGTGACTCATCTTCTGGCACTGCACCAGAAAATGTTCCGTTGCTATTCATAAGGTTTTCACTGGCTAGATCTTTTCAGAAGTGGACTGCTGGGCCCTTCTTCCTAGTCTGTTTTAGTCTGCAAGTTCAGCTGAAACCTGTCCATCACAGGTGACCCTGCTGGTATTTGAATACCAGTGGCATAGCTTTCAGCATCACAGCAATATGAAAGCCCCCACAGTATGACAAACTGACAGACATGCTTGTTTGTACCACACAGGTGGCCTTTAAAGGACATTAATATTGTTTTAATCATTTTTCATTTTTAGATTTTTAAATTTTTTAGTTTTTGGTGAAAGTTGACACAGTAAGTTATGTTCCCATTTGACAATTTCCACCAATTATTCAGTGACATTAGTCACACTTATCAGAATGTATCAACATTCTTTAATTGTGTTGTTTGTTCCATTTCCAGTACTCTAGTTTCCCTGTCCCCTTATATACTCATCTTTGTTTTTGAGTAATTGTTGACATTTTGGTCTCATACAGATAATTTTTAAGAAGTGCACTGATCTTACGAGCAATATCTTTTATTTTGTGTGCCACTCTGCTATTTTGATAAAAGGTATTCTCAGGGGATAGGCTCACTTCTAGATTTAAAGACTGTCTCAGGGGAATAGTCTCAGGGAGCGCTCTGTTCTGTACTGTTCCAGTCTGTTGGGCCCTTTTTTTTTTTAAGAATCTGAGTTCTCCACATTTTTCTCTCATTTTCTCTGGGACCATTTCTTGTGATGCTGGCCAGAAGGGTTAGTGGCAGTAGCCAGACACCATTTAGTTTTTCTGGTCTCAGTGGAGATGAGGTCATGAAATTGATCATTAGTTTTTCCATTTTGGTGAAGAATGTTGTTGGGATATGTTTGGGGATTTCATTGTATCTATAGATCACTCTAGGTAGAATTGACGTTTTCATTATATTAAATTTTCCAATCCGTGAGCATGGGATATCTTCCCATTTTTGTCAGTCTCTCTTTTAGTCTATTGTAGTAGTGTTTTATAATTTTCACTGTATAAGTCTTTTATGTCCCTGGTTAGGTTATTCCTAGGTATTTTATTGATTTGGGGGCTATTGTAAATGGTATTGTTTTCTTGACCTCTTTTTCAGAGTACTCTTTGTTAGTGTACAGGAACCCAGCTGATTTTTGTGTGTTGGTTCTGCACACATTGCTGCATCTTCTATTAGTTCCAGCAGTTTTCTTGTGGAATCTTTAGAGTCTCCTATGTATAGGATCAAGGCATCTGCAAATAGACACAGTTTTACTTCTTCCTTTCCAATTTGGATATATTTTATTTCTCTTTCTTGTCTTATTGCTCTGGCTAGGACTTCCAGTTCTATGTTGAATTAGAGTGGTGATAATGGGTATTCTTTTCCCATTCCGGTTCCCAAATGGAAGACTCTCAGCCTTTCTCTGTTGAGTGTAATATTTGCTGTTGGTTGTGCATATATGCCTCTCTAATTATGTTGACAAATTTCCCTTCTATGCCTATTTTGCTGAGAATTTTTATCGGGAAAGGGTGTTGAATTTTATCAAATGCCTTTTTTTGCATCGATTGACTTTTTCCTTTGTTTTTGTGGTAAATTACATTGACCGATTTTCTAATGTTGAATCACACTTGTAATCCTGGTATGAATCCTGCTTGATCATGGTGTATGATTTTTTTTTTTTTCTGATATGTTGCTGAATTTCTGTTGGCTAGAATTTTGTTGAAAATTTTTGCATCTATATTCATAAGGGATATTTGTCTATAATTTTCTTTTTTGTGGTGTTTTTTCCTGGTTTGGGTATCAAGGTTTTGTTGGCTTCATAGGATGAGACAGGTAGTATTCCTTCCCCTTCTATGTTTTTGAAGAGATTGAGTAGGATTTTTGTCAGCTCTTCTCTGAATACTTGGTAGAATTCTCCAGTGTAGCAATGTGGTCCTGGGCTGTTTTTTTTTTTTTTTTTTTTGGCAGTTTTTTGATGACATCTTCAATCTCTTCTTTTATAATAGGTCTTTAAATTTTCTAGCTCTGTTTTTGTTAGTTTGGGTAGGCAGTGTGTTTCTAGGATTTTGGTCATTTCATCTGGCTTTTCAAATTTTTTGATCTACAATTTTTCATTGTAATCTGTTATGATCTTCTTTAACTTTGTGAGATCAGTTATATGTCACCAATTTCATTTAATTTGGGTCATTAATTTGGCCTCTTCTTCTTTTTT
The DNA here is from genome assembly GCF_030014295.1 of Loxodonta africana. Lineage (NCBI taxonomy): Eukaryota > Metazoa > Chordata > Mammalia > Proboscidea > Elephantidae > Loxodonta > Loxodonta africana. The sequence continues at coordinate 49,399,464 of NC_087345.1, forward strand.
TTTTTTTCCTTTTATCAGTTGTGTTGGTTAAGATTGTGTGTCAACTCACTGGGCCATGATTCTCAGTGTTTTGGCAGTCGTATAGTGTTGTGATCAGTTCCCTTTTGAGATTTGATATGTGATCACCCCCATGATGGAATCTGCTGGGAGTAGCCTATCAGCTGAAAAGGAGTTTCCTTGGCATGTGGCTTGCATCTGAACATAAGTGGATATTCTGGCTTTTGCCTGCTCTAGGTCCTGCAGCTGGCTCCTGTTCATCTGACCTAAGGTTCTTAGAACTTGAGCTAGCAGCTTACCTGATGATTTTGGGTTCACCAGCCCTTGCAGCTACATGAATCAGGAGAAGCCTCTATCCTTACCCATGGACTTGAGATGTTACAGCCTCTACAACCACGTGAGCCATTTCCTTGATATAAATCTCTCTATATACAAATATATTTATCCACTTTGCTTCTTTAGAGAGCTTAGAATAAGATATTTGGTGCCCAGAGTGGTTGTAGGGAAACAAAATTGTAAGGATGAATTTTCTAAATTGGTTCCCAAGTCTGGTTAGTCTTAAAGATGTTGATGACTCTGCTTCCACTAGTAAAGAGGGTACTACTAATCCATGGTGTGAGGTGGCAATTCAGGTATACAAAATATCCACCAATAGATCAGGTATTGGTTAAAGGCGGGGCTCTGGGTGATTGCATGTACAATCCCTTTCTACACTTTTGTCATAATGAGAAGTATAAGGAAGCTTGTTAGTTGGTCCTACTTTCTCTAGACAAACTGGTGAAAGAAAGAGATGCACTCAGGGCTTGAGAGTCAAAGCTCAAGCCCCACATAAACGACCTCAAAGTTTCCACTTGTGCCTTGAAAGAAAGGCTTATTCCTTGTAGTAACAAAGTTGATATTGCCAAAAACCAAACCCAGAGTCTTATTGTAAGAGTGGCTGAATTACAATGCCAGCTCAACTGCCAACCTCAAGAGGTGTCTGAAGTTAAAGTGAGGGCATTGATTGGGAAGAAATGGGATCTTGAAACCTGGGATGGGGACATATAGACAAATAATCAGGAAGATAGAGACACTGAGCCCCTAAGTTCCATTAAATCACTCCTGCCAACAGACGCATTAGCCCCTCCACTGCCATTTAATGAGAATAACCCAGCTGCATCCAAAGCACCTTTGTCTGCGTCATTGCCCGGGACATCACCTGAGGCAGATGCTTTATAAGACAATGCCAAATGTTCTCAAAACATTTCTTTACTGATTTTGGCTTTGAGACCTATAACTAGACTTAAGATCCAGTGAGCCCTAAAAGGTGAAGTACAAAGTGTAACCCGGGAGGAGGTACACTACACTCCAGAAGAACTGCTTGAATTTTCTTATACAAATGGAAATCTGGGGAATATGTGTGGGAATAGCTATTAAGCATGTGGGATAATGGTACAAGGAACATAAAGACGGATCAGCCTGAGTTATTATATGGGCTCAGTAAGCACAGATTCTTCATTCAATGTTTCAGCTCAAGAAGTTAGGAAAGGATCTTCTGAGTGACCAACCTGCCAGTAGCAGAGACCAACACTGAGTCCCTGATATGGCACCATCCCTTGAGGTGATCACCCAGCAACGTGATGGCAAGTTGATTATATCAGACCATTTCCATCATGTAAAGGGCAGGATTTTGTCCTTACTGGAATAGACACTTATCCTGGATATGGATTTTCCTTTTCTGCATGCAATGGTTCTACCAAAACTATCATCTGTATGTATTTATAGAATGTATTATGTATGTATTTATAGAATGTATTATGTATGTATTTATAGAACGTATTCCACACAGCATTGCCTTTGATCAAGGGACTCACTTCACAGCACATGAAGTGTGGCAGTGGGCCCATGCTCATGGAATTCACAGGTTTTACCATGTTCCTCATCAGCCTGAAGCAGCTGGCTTGATAGAATGATGAAATGGTCTTCTAAAGACACAATTATGGTGCCAGCTAGGTGGCAGTACCTTGTAGGGTTGGAGTAATGTTCTCCAAGAGGCTGTATATGCTCTAAACCAGCATCCAATACATGGTGCTGTTTCTCCCACAGCTGGGATTCATGATTCCAGGTATCAAGAGGTGGAAATGGGAGTGGCACCAGTCATTATCACCCCTAATGATCCACTTGCAAAATTTTTGCTTCCTGTTCCTGTGACCTTATGCTTTGCAGGTCTAGAGATCTTCGTTCCAATGGGAGGAATACTCCCACCTGGAGACACAAAACTGGAAGCTAAGAATGCCACCTGGCCACTTTGGGCTCCTTATGCCTCTAGATCAACAGGCAGAGAAGGGAGTTGCCACATTGGCTGGTGTGATTGATTCTGATTACCAAGAGGAAATTGGATTGGTATTACAAAATGGAGGTAAAAAAGCGTATGTCTGGAATGCAGGAGATTCTTTAGAGTGTCTCTCAGTACTACCATGCCCTGTAATTAAAGCCAATGGAAAACTACAGGAACGCAATTACTACATGACTATTAATGGCCCAGACCGTTCAGGAATGAAAGTTTGGGTTATCCTACCAGGCAAAGAACCATGACCAACTGGGGTGCTTGCTGAAGACAAAGGGAATATGGAATGGGTTGCGGAGGAAGGTAGTTCTAAATACCAGTTACAGCCATGTGACCAGTTGCAGAAGTGAGGACCATAATTGTTATGAGCATTTCTGGTTTGTATGTGTGCATGAAATAGTTTTGTTTTCTTCACTTATGTAAGATGTAAACAGGGCTAGTACATTTTTGGTTGTATGAGTGTTTGTTGTATCAAGTTAGTTCTAAGTATGACTGTATAATTGTCTTTATTCAGAGATTATGTATGGTTTAAGGAGATGTGTACAGGTGCCAAGTTGCAAGGAGTGGATTGTGATAGTTAAAATTGTGCGTCAACTTGGCCGGGCAGTGATTCTCAGGGTTTTGGCAGTTGTATAATGTTGTGATCACTTCTCTGTCAAGATCTGATATGGGATCACCCCCATGATGGGATTGGCTGTGAATAGCCAGTCATTCAAAACGGAGTTTCCTTGGGTGTGTGGCCTGGATCTGAATATAAGAGGCCATTCTGACTATTGTCTGCTCTGGATCCTGCAGTTGGCTCCTGTTTGTCTGACCCAGTTCTTGAGACTTCAGCTAGCAGCTTCCTGCTGATCTTGGAGTTATGTGAATCAGGAGAAGCCTGTAACCTAACCCATGGATTTGGGTGGTTACTTCTACAACCGTGTGAGCCATTTCCTTGATGTAAATCTGTCTATATGTATTTATACACTTTACTGTTTTTGCTTCCTAGAGAATCCAGACTAAGACATCAATCTAGCCAGTGATTTCTCTACTTTATTGATCCTTTTTAAGAACTAAATTCTGGTTTTGTTGATTCTTTCTGTAATTTTTCTATTTCATTTATTTTTGCCCTGGTCTTTATTTTTTCCTTTTTGTCTGGTAGCTTTTGGCTTCTTATGCTCTTCTTTTTTCTATTTGTTCAAATTTTGGTTTAAGTTATTTTGAATCTTTCTTCTTTTTAATTTAAGCATTTATTTCTATGAATTTCTCTCTGAGTACTGCTTTTGCTGTGTCCCAGAGATTTTGATATATTGTTTTCATTTTCATTTGATACAAGGAATTTTTTAATGTCACTTTTGATTTCTTCTATGGCCCAATAGCTTTTTTTTTTTTTAGTAGTATATCATTTAGTTTCCATTTATTTATTTTTTTTCTTTAGTTTTCCTGTTGTTGATTTTTCACTTCATACTCTTACGGTCAGAAAAGATGTTTTGTTCAATTTCAATCTTTTAAAATTTGTTGAACTTGCTTTGTGCCCTAGGTTATGGTCTATTGTAGAAAATGATCTCTGTGCACTGAAGAAGAATGTGTATGGTTCTGATGCTGGGTGAAGTGTTCTATGTGCTTCCATTAAGTACAATTGGCTTATGATTTTATTTAAGTTCTCAATGTCCTTAGTCATCTTCTTTTTTAGTCATTCTGTCTATGATTGAAAGTGCTGTGTTGAAGTCCCCTACTATTATTGTGAAGTCATCTATTTCTCCATTCGTATTAGTCAGTATTCGTTTCATGTATTTTGGAGCATTGCTGTTAGGTGCATATATATTTATAATAGTTACATCTTTTTGCAGGATTGACCCATTTATTATCATGTAATGTCCTTCTTTATCTCTTGTAATAGATCTTGATTTAAAGTCTCTTTCACCTGATAGCAGTATGGCCACCCCTGCTCTCTCTCTTTTTTTTTTTTTTGGCGTGGAATATTATTCTCCATCATATTGTTTTCAGTCTGTTTGTATTTCTATGTCTGAGGTATGTTTCTTGTAGACAGCAAAAGGATGAATCTTTTTTTTTAATCCATTCCACCACTTTCTGCCTTTCGCATTGAGCATTTAGATCATTTACGTTTAAAGTTATTACTGAAAAAGAAGTGTCAACCTCACTCATTTTGCTGTTTTGTTTTTTGAGTGTATCATTTCTTCTTCATTTTTTTTTTCATTCTGATTTCTCTGTTTTTGCTTGTATTTGGCTGCTTTCTTGTGATGAGACTTTTGCTTTCTTCCTCCTTTTCTTCTTAATATTTTTTCTTGGTGGTTTCTTAGTGACTACCATGTATATTGGAGACTTGGTGGTGTAGTGGTTCACAGTTTGATGGCTAACTAAAAGGTCAGCAGTTAAAATCTACCAGCTGCTCCTTGGAAACCCTATGGGGCAGTTCTACTCTATCCTATAGGGTTGCTATGAGTCAAAACTGACTCAATGGGGCCTAACAACAACAACCACATATATTACATTTCACAACTTACAATTGCAACAACATTTAAGGTGTTGTTAAGATTGCAACAACAGTTAACATACTACCTTAACATAATAAATCTATTCCTGATATGCTCCTTCCTCCCCTATTTCTGTTAGTGTGTCTCCATTAACATCAATGTACAACATATATTCAATATGTTTACTTTGTACTTATTTCTTACAAACTTGATGTTGTATTGTTTGTGGGATTTAATTATTGAGTTTATGCCCTGAAAATATCATATACTTGGTCCTTATGAATGCTTCTGTTGTGTTTTTTTGGAGATCTCTCTTATTTTTTAATTTACAGGTAGTCCCCAGATTATGAGTGTCTGACATACAATCTATAGTTATGAACCAACCCCTGTAAAGCCTGTTATATTAAAAAATTGAAGTACATACAATGGTTCATAATAACAAACAGGCACTACTTTGCAATATACATCAAAACATTATTATTATTACTGGATTATTATATTAAAGTTGTTTACTGTGTCTGGAAGTATTTCTTTAATTTCTTGATGCATAAAAAGGTACACTATATACTAAGACAAACATTTGACTAACTGATGTTAGATACGAACCGTAGCTAACTGTTCCGACTTAAGTACAAATTTGACTTAAAGATAGATTTAAGAATGGAACCCATTTGTAATTCAGGGACTTCCTGTATTTATTTATTTTTTCCTTATGTAGAGATATGAGTATTTATTTAATGCTTTTGCATTCCCATTTGGAGTACACCCTTGAGTAATACTTGAAAAACTAGTCTGGTAGTGGAAAATTCCCAGAGCTTCTGTTTGTTTGGGAATGTCTTGATTTTCCTCTTGTTTTTGAATGACAACTTGCTGGGTAAAGAATTCTTGGTTGGCAGCTCTTTTCATTCAGTATTTTGTATATGTCACTCCACTGTCTTCTGGCCTGTAGAGTTTCTGGGGAGAATCTGCATTGATTCTTATGAAAGACCCCTGGTATGTTATATCACTTTTTTTCTTGCTGCTTTCAGAATTCTCTGCTTGTCTTTAGTTTTCAATAATTTTATTAGGATATGGCACAGAGTTGATTTTTCGTTTATTTCTTCTAATTGTGTTTCATGTAGCTTCCTGTATTTGTAGGGTTGGTTCTCTTTTCAGGTCTGGGAAATTCTCTATGATTATCTACTGGAAGGAACAAATTATCTCCTAAAGGAACAAATCTGTCTTGGAAGAAGTATGGCTGAAATGTTCCTTAGAAGCAAGAAACTTTGTCTCAGGTACTTTGGACATGCTATTAGGAGGGACAAGTCCCTGGAAAAGGACACAATGCTTGGCAAAGTAGAGGGTCAGCATAAAAAAGGAAGATCCTCAGTGTGATGGATTGACATAGTGACTGCAACAATAGGTTCAAACGTAGCAATGATTGTGAGGATGGTGCAGGACTGGGCAGTGTTTCATTCTGCTGTATATAGGGTTGCTGTGAGTCAGAACTGACTTGATGGCACCTAACAATGACAAATCTAGAAAAAATGCTTTATGCCTTTATTGCTGTCATGGTGCCCTGGGATTCCAACAATTCTAATGTTGGATTTCTTAATTGAATTCCATAGTTCCATTTTGCTTTGTTTGCTTTTCTTTCTTCTTTTCTCTTGAAGTTCAGTTATTTTGTCTTCTAGTTCATTTATTTTATCTTTTGTCTATTGTTGAGTGTTTCTCTTGATTTTTCTACTTTAGTTGCTTTATTCTTCAATTCCAGTAGTTCTTTCTTTTTTAAAAAATATATTTTCATTATTCTTGTTGAATTTCTCATTTCGTTCTCCCATTGGTTTCCTAACGGCCATTAGTTTGTTTTCTATGTGCTTTCTTTAAACATATTTAGCACAATACTCTGAAAATTTTCAATTGTTCCATTAGTCTGGTCTCCATAGGAGAAATGTCCTCTTCTTCATGTTTTGCTTTTGATTGGTCCTTTTTCCATTGCAATTGTGTGTGTTTTACTATTTTTCATTAAACTCAAGCCTTTTTTTTTCTTTACTTTAACTTTTGCATTCTGGTTTTTGTAAGAAAATGTTCTGACTGGGTTCTCTCATGGTACAGTGGCTGAGTACCCAGCTGCCAACCAAAAGGCCAGGGCCTGTACCCAACAGCCTCTTTGAGGGAGAAAAATGTGTTAACCTACCTTCACAAAGACTCATAAGCCTAGAAACCCCACGGGGCAGTCCCACTCCACCCCACAGGGTCTCCACAAGTCAGAATTGACCCAGTGGCAACGGACCCGTTATCTTTTGAGAACCATTGGAGGGCACTCTTATCTTTATTCACGATTCACGGGTTCTGGATGCTTGATTTCTGGAATTCATTATGCATGTATATGTGTGTGTGGGGATGTTTTAGCTGGTCGCAGATGTTGATGCAGAAGCCAACTTCTGCAGTAAAAGTAGGGAGAGCTCTCTATGTCTTTCCCTTATGGGTGACCCTGCACAGGCTCACCCAGGTTTCCCACTGTAGGCAGTGACCCAGCTGTTTCCCTTAGGTACCCATCTGTCCAAAGCACTCCCTTTGCCCTGCTGTCCTTGCATTTCCTCCCATTCCTAGTATTGTCTGTCTTGGTCCTCAGAGAGGTTCAACAGCACTCTCTTGGAGCACCATGGTCTCCCTTTGCCCCTTCCAATTCTATGGCCCGCATATTCCCATGGTCAATCTGTGCTGTCTTAAAAAATTGGGCTGCAGCTTCCTCAGATTAGCTCTCTTTCTGTGTTCCCTGTTTGGTGTGTTGCTCAGCCTCATCTCAAAATTGCTGCAATGAGTGAGTGCTGCAGATATTAGTGGGTAGTTTCTCCCAGTTTCTGTGTCATCCTTTTTCCCCAACTCCCCCACTTCTGGACTCACCCCAACACTCCAACAGCTCAGTTGCTATCTGGAGTTCTGCAGTCCCAGTCTATAATTGTTTTTGTTTTTCAGTGAGTTAGTAGCATAGGAGCATTCACTCACTTTATCCTCTTGCTTTGCCTTCTTTTGTGTTTGTTTTTTTTTTTTCTGTTCACTACTGAACATGCTGCATTAAACAATCACTGGCAACGTTTGAGTAAATACTGAGCAAAGTGAAATTCTTTATTGTCACCACCTATCATAAAAGGCGGGTACCTTTGTTTCATCACCAGTCATGCACTAGACTTTAGGATATCTTCTATAATATCACAAAGGAACACTTAGGAAAACTTTTAAACCAGAAGTTAGCAAGAAGAGAAGGCAGTGATCCCCAATCCTTATTACCATCCATATAGACGTCTATCAGAGCCAGGGAATCTTGTTGTACATACACATAGTATATAAATGTTCCAAAATAGGAACCCGATCCACTGTTGTTACTTTGTCAATGAAAGAACAAATATTCTAGCTTTTGACAGGCTGAGTGGGTTTACATTGCCAGATGTTTATATTTGGGAAAGCCACCTGTCCAGCACCTAGAGACCTTTTGGCCATCTGAAGAGGTAGTTTCTAGTCCTGTGAGAAGCAGGATTTGGGTGCAGCCATTGTCCAAGTTAACCAGAGGGAACCTAGAACAGTTTTTGGATAGTTCTCATTGTTGCACAGTTGGCTTCTTCTCAACATCCCATCTAGTTATAAGTATTTTAGTTCTCATATGAGTACAAAGATGTTCTGTTATCTTTTGCTATGTAACAAATCATCCCAAAATGTAGTGGCTTAAAATTATGGCAATGTTTGCTTAGGGATGTGTGATGTGGGTAGGGTTTGGCAAGGAAAAAAGCCTCATTCAGTTCAGTTGAGGTGGCTCAAAGGCTGTAGGCTGGAATCATTTAAAGGCTTGCTCATTCACATATCTGGCAAGTCGAGGGTAGCTGTTGGCTGAGATTTCAGCTGGGCAGTGGCCAGAACATGAACACTTGACTTTTCTAAGGGCTGTTTGGCTTCCTCATAGTAGGGTGGCTAGTTTCCAAGGGCAAGCATTCTAGGTGACAAAGTGCCAAGGTAAAGCTGTATTACCTTTACTGATAGCCTCAGAAGCCATTCAACGTTATTCTACCTCATTGTATAATTAGAAGTAAATCACTGAGGCTGACTCAAATTCATGGAGAATTAGACACCACCTGTAGTTGGGAGGAGTTTCAGAGAATTATCAGTCATGTTTTAAAACCACCACAAAAGAAAGGACTCATGGTTTCTTTAATTTTCATTTTTCTCATTACTATAAACAACTTCTCATTTGGTGGTATATACATATTTTTAAGTTGCATTAAAAAAATGCCTCAAATAGCAACTTCAGACACACCAATTTATTATATCATTGTTTCTGTCAGTTGTCGTGGAGTCAGCTCTGACTCATGGAAACCCCATGTACAACAGAAAAAAACATTGTCTGATCCTGCACTATATTCATGGCATTTGGTATGCTGAAGTCCATTGTTGCGGCCACTGTGTATTTTGAGTGCCTTCCAACCTAGGGACATCTTCCAGCACTATATCAGACAATATACTGTTGTGATCCATAGGGTTTTTATGGCTAATTTTCAGAAGTTAATTACCAGGCATTTTTTCTTAGTCTGTCTTAGTCTGGAGGCTCTGATGAAACCTACTCACCATAGGTGACATTGCTCATATTTAAAGTATTTGTAGCATAGCTTCCAGCATCACAGTAACATGCAAGCTGCCACACAGTAAGACAAAGTGACAAACAGGTGGTGGTATTATATTATAGATCCTGTAAAACAGAAGTCCAGGCATGGCTTAGCTTCGTTCCCTGCTCAGAGTCTCACAAGGCTGTGATCAAGGTGTTAGCCAGGCTGTATTCTCATCTGGAGGCTTGACTAATGATGATCTGCTTCCTAGCTCCCTCTGGTTGTTGGCAGAATTCATTCTTTGTGGCTGTATAACTCATAGCAGCTTGCTTCTTTAAAGCCAGCAATGGAGTCAGTCTGTTGATTCAAATCTTTGTATCTTGTGCTTGCTTTCATTTACTCTCTTATAATGTAGCTTCTGCTGACCTTGTGGCTTCCCTGCTTCATTAAATTGGTTGTCTGTTAATTTTTCAGCCTCTGATAACACAGTCAATTATATGTCTAAAGTTCACATTTTTATGTGAGAGAACTTGATCCCTTCAGTTAATTACTGCCATTTTTACTGGAATTTCCTTCAGATTAAAACAATATACCAGTTGCGATTGAGTCAATTCCTACTCATAGAGACCTCATGTATGTCAGAGTAGAATTGTGCTCCATATGGTTTTGACGGCTGACTTTTCAGAAGCAGATAGCTAGGTTTCTCTTCAAAGGAACTGCTTGGTGGACTTGAGCTTCCAACCTTTCAGTTAGCAGCCAAGTGCATTAACAATTAGCACCTCCAAGGACTCCTTTCCTCATCTCAGGCTACCTTATAAGTTGACTATGTGCTGCATCTATGGATTGTCTTCCCTCTAGTCAGGTGGTCTTTTGGCTCAATAATCTGTATTTAGGTAAGTGGGAAGCCCATGATTGGGTATAGAATCATTAGGTGCAAGAAACTAGCTGCGGTTGCTTTTCTAGAAAAGCAACCTAGGAATGGTGGATATCTGAAAACCAGTTAAAACACTGAACCAGTACAACACATTTAAGGATATGTACCTTAAGTTAGATCAGCAGTTCTCAAAGTGTTGTCTGCTGAAGCTCCAGTGTCCCTGAGAATTCTCAGGGGGTGTGGGAGTTCAAAACTAATTTTATAATAATACTAGGTTGTTATTTTTCTTTTTTGCTATTTTCATTGTATTGACTTTATAGATAGTGAAAAAGCAATGGTAGGCAAAACTCTGGCTCCTTAGCAGAAATTAAGACAATGACAATAAACTGTATTAATAGTCATTGTGGAAACCCTGGTTGCATAGCGGTTAAGAGCTATGGCTCTTAACCAAAAGGTCAGCAGTTCAAATCCACCAGGCACTCCTTGCAAACTATATGGGGCAGTTCTACTCTGTTCTATGGGGTCACTATGAGTTGGAAATGACTCGATGGCAACGGGCTTGATTTTTTATTTTCTTAACTGCTACACACTGGGGAAAAAAAAGCTACTTGCACTTGATAAAGCAGTAAAAATTATTAATTTTGTTAAATCTTTATCCTTGATTGCCTGTCTTCTTAATATTCTGTATATAATGAAATCTAGTTACTGAAGTATGATGGTTGTCTTAAGAAAAAGCACTGGTGAAATTTGTTTGCATTGCAGGTGAAACTGACTACTTTTTTCACGTAGCATCACTTTTACTTGAAAGAATACATGACAAACAAGCTACTATTAAGCAGACTTAGGTATTTTCAGATGTTTTCTAAAAAATGAATTAAGTGAGCATGTCACTTCAAGGAAAACAACTGACAATATTTGGTAACTGTATTAGTCATCTAGTGCTGCCATAACAAAAATACCACAAGTGGATGGCTTTAACAAAGAGAAATTTGTTTTCTCACAGTCTAGTAGGTTACAAGTCCAAATTCAGGGCGCCTGCTCCAGGGAAATGCTTTCTCTCTCTGATGGCTCTGGAGAAAGGTCCTTGTCCTCAATCTTCCACTGGCCAAGGAGCTTCTCAGGCACAGGGGCTCCATGTCCAAAGGCCGTGCTCTGCTCCTGGTGCTGCTTTCTTGGTGGTATGAGGTCCCCAACTCTCTGCTTGCTTCCCTTTCTTTTTATCTCTTGAGAGATAAAAAGTGGTGCAGGCCACACCTCAGGGAAACACACTTTACCTTGGATCAGGGAGGTGACCAGAGTAAGGGTGATGTTACAATCCCACCCTAATCCTCTCAACATAAAATTACAGTTACAAAACGGAGGACAACCATGCATGGGCTAACCAAGTTGATACATATTTTGGGGGGGACATAATTCAATCCATGACATTCCACCCTTTAGCCCCCCAAAAATCACATCCTTTCAACATGCAAAATATATTCACCCTATCTTAACTCCAAGCTCAAAATCCAAAAATTCCTTTTCATCTGTGAAATCTGAAATACCAGTTATTACCAAAGTGCAATGGCAGAACAGGCACAAGCTAGACATTTCCATTTCAAATGGAAGAAAGTGGAGGGAAAGAAGGGATAACAGGCACCAAGCAAGTGAGCAGAAGACATTACATTAGCCCTTAAGGCTTTGAAAATAATCCTCTGTTCTCTGAGACCATTTACACAATACCCCTGCCCTCCAGACTCTAGGTATTGGCCACACTCTTCAGAGTCTGGGCGGAGGTCCTTCAACCCTGGGCTTCAGTTCCGCCTTCCAGGCCCACTGGGACAGCAACTCTGCTCCCTTGGCTTTAGGCACACCATTCTCCTAGTCCATCTGAGTGGCAGCTCCACCCATAGAAACACCAGAGGCCATGGCTCCACCCTTTGACACTCCTGAGGTCACTGCCATACCTTTTGAGACTGAGGCTGCTCTGCTTCTTGTGTTCTTTGTCTCTTCAGCTTCTGCTTCCTGGTTTCTTGGCCTCTCAGCTCCTTGGGCCTTGTGCCTGCATCTGCCTTGCTGGGGCAAGTGGTCCAAAGCTCAGTAGCTCCACTGATAAGTGCTTGGAGGCACCCCATTCCACCAGAAAGACTCCTATGCACAGGCACTCAGATCTCTCCCTCTGTGGGTGGGCTCCAGCACCTTATTGTGCTGGTCTTCTGGTTCTGCTACTGCTGGTTCTGTGCTGTTGCCACTTCTCTGTTGCTGCATGATCTGTGCTGTGCTGATCCTCTGCTGTTGTCACAACTCTATCCATCCACATTTTCAAAACAGCTTCCACATTTTAGGTATCTGTTAGAGCAGCACCCCACACATTCAGTACCAAATTCTTAGTTATCTGGTGCTGCCATAACAGAAATACCACAAGTGGATGGCTTTAACAAAGAGAAATTTATTTTCTCACAGTCTAGTAGGTTACAAGTCCAAATTCGGGGTGTTGGCTCCAGGTGAAGGCTTTCTTTCTCTGTCAGCTCTGGAGGAAGGCTTTTGTCTTCAATCTTCTCCTGGTCGAGGAGCTTCTCAGGAGCAGGGACCCTGTGTCCAAAGGACACGCCCTGCTCCTGGTGCTGCATTCCTTCTTTCTCTGCTTGCTTCCCTTTCCTTTTATCTCTTGAGAGATAAAAAGTGCTGCAGGCCACACCCCAGGGAAACTCCGTTTACCTTGGATGGGGAGGTGACCTGAGTAAGGATGATGTTACAATCCCACCCTAATCCTCTCAACATAAAATTACAGTCACAAAATGGAGGACAATCACACATGGCCTAATCAAGTTGGTACATATTTTTTGAGGAACACAATTCAGTCAATGACAGTAACCATGATAAAATTAGAATTTCACGTATCTGACACCATGAGCTTGATGGCGTCCCAATATTTTAAGAATTATTTTTTTGGTGAGGCAGTGGTGGTATTAACATGATTTTTTATTAGTGTACAATGAAACAGTCAAGCTTCTCGATTATATGAAGAAGAACAGGGCATCAGGATTGGAGGATGACTCATTTACAATCTATGTTATGCAGATGACACAATCTTACTTGCTGAAAGTGAAGAGGACTTGAAGCACTTACTGATGAAGATCAAAGACCACAACCTTCAGTGTGGATTACACCTCAACATAAAGAAAACAAAAATCCTCAAAACTGGACCAATAAGCAACATCATGATAAACAGAGAAAAGATTGAAGTTGTCAAGGATTTCATTTTACTTGGATCCACAGTCAGCACCCATGGAAGCAGCAGTCAAGAAATCAAAAGAGACATTGCATTGGGCAAATCTGCTGCAAAAGACCTCTTTAAAGTGTTGAAAAGCAAAGATGTCAGCTTGAAGACTAAGGTGTGCCTGACCCAAGCCATGGTATTTTCAATCGCCTCATATGCATGTGAAAGCTGGACAACGAATAAGGAAGACTGGAGAAAATTGACGTCTTTGAATTGTGGTGTGGGCAAAGAATATTGAATGGACTGCCAAAAGAAGGAACAAATCTGTCTTGGAAGAAGTACATCCAGATGCTCCTTAGAAGCAAGGATGGCGAGACTGCATCTCACATACTTTGAAATATGATATCAGGAGGGATCAGTCCCTGGAAAAGGACATAATGCTTTTTAAAGTACAGGGTCAGCGGAAAAGAGGAAGACCCTCAGTGAGGTGGATAGATACAGTGGCTGCAACAATGGGCTCAAGCATAGCAACGATTGTAAGGATGGCTCAGGACTAGGCAGTGTTTCGTTCTGTTGTGCATAGGGGCACTATAATTTGGAACCAACTCTATAGCACCTAACAACAACAGCAGCATAATGAAATATGTCAGCATTTGATAGATCTACACAATTAAGTGGAACAGTATTTTCCAAATGATCAACCAATGATTGTACAAAATCATTCATGGTTAAAAGATTTAAGTGTAAGTTCGATGTATCTTAATGTGACAGAGAGTAAAAAGTTCATTGACACGGATTTAGTTTCCACATTGCAAGTATCCTTTAAGAAACAACCACTTGTTAAGTTTTGGTAATTGTCAGAGAATATCCATAATTATCTGAAGAAGGCTATTAAAACAGACTCCTTTTTCTAAAGTGCAGGACTGGGCAGTGTTTTGTTCTGTTGTAGATATGGTCTTTATGAGTTGGAGTCAACTTGACGACACCTGAAAACAACATTTCTTCTAGTCAGCTTGGTTAGATTGCTTTTTTCTAGAAGATTTTCTATTTCATCTAGGTTGTTTAATTTATTGGCATATAGTTTTTCATAGTATTCTCTTATGATATATTTATTCCTGTAAGGTCAGTATAATGTCCCTTCTTCCATTCCTGATTTTAGTAATTTGAGTATTCTCTGGTTTTTACCTTGCCAGGCTAGCTAAAAGTTTGTCAATTTTGTTGATCTATTCAAAAAGAACAAGCTTTTCAATTTTCTTTATTATATTTTATTCTCTATTTGATTCAAATCTTTGTTATTTCCTTCCTTTTGCCTCTTGGGGTTTGGTTTGCTCTTCTTTTTCTGGTACTTAAGATGGAAGACCACAGCTTATCTGGCAATTTGTCATATTTTGATGGCTTGCTTGTAGTGGTAATGCTGGAAGCTATGCTACCATTATTTCAAAACACTTAATTGTGTTCATGCAGAACCCGTGCATAAACCAAAAACAGTCATTATAACAAAATAAGGGGATATTGCATGTTTTAAAATCAGAGAAGGTGTTCATCAGGGTTGTATCCTTTCACCACACTTATTCAATCTGTATGCTGAGCAAATAATCCAAGAAGCTGGACTATGTGAAGAATAATGCAGCATCAGGTTTGGCCGAAGACTCAATAACAACCTGAGTTATGCAGACGAAACAACCTTGCTTACTGAAAATGAAGAGGGCTTCAACCACTTACTGATGATGATCAAAGACCACAGCCTTTAATATGGATTACACCTCAAAATAAACAAACAAACAAAAAATCCTCACAACTGGACTGATAAGCAACATCACGATAAACGGAGAAAAGATTAAAGTTGTTAAGGATTCCACAGAAACAGCAAATATGCTACAAAAGACCTCTTTAAAGTGTTCAAAAGCAAAGATGTCACTTTGAGGACAAAGGTGTGCCTGACTCAAGCCATGACATTTTCAGTCACCTCATATGTATGTGAAAGCTGGACAATGAATAAGGAAGACCAAAGAAGAATTGATACATTTGAATTATGGCATTGGTGAAGACTACTGAATATACCACGGACAGCCGGAAGAATGAACAAATCTGTCTTGGAAGAAGTATAGCCAGAATGCTGTACATTTGGGCGTGTTATTAGGAGGGACCAGTATCTATAAAAATACATCATGCTCGGTAAGGTGGAGGGTCAGCGAAAAACAGAAAGATGGTCAATGAGAAGGAGTGACACAATGGGCTGAAACATAGCAACAATTTTAAGGATGGTGTAGGACCAGGCAGTGTTTCATTCTGTTGTACATAGGGTTGCTATGAGTTGGAACAGACTCGACGGGACCTTATTACAAGAAGATAGAAGATTAACTTATTGGTCTGAGAGCTTTCTTCTTTTTTAATATAGGTATTTACAGCTATAAATTTTCCTCTGAGCATTGTTTTAGCTGCATCCTATTTTTTTTTATAAGGTTTGGTATATGATATTTTTATTTTATTCGTCTCAAAGTATTTGATTTCTTCTTTGTCCCATTGGTTATTTATGGTTTGGGGGCTTGATTTTCATATATTTTGTAAAATTTTCCCAAATTTCTTGTGGTTGGAAAGCATATGATGTATGATTCCAATCCTTTTTAATTTTGTTGATGCTTGTTTTTTTGGTAATTTTTTGTTTTTGTTTTTTAATGTTTATGCTGGAAAATGTTCCATGCATCTTTGAGAAGACTGTCTGTTGTTGATGGGTTGAGTGTTCTACAGATGTTTATTAGGCCTTGTTGATTTATAGTGTTGTTCAGGTCTTCTATATCCTTGTTGACCTTCTGTCAAATTATTCTATCCAGTATTGAGAGAGAGGTGTTAAAGCCTCTAACTATTATTGTTAATTTTTTAATTCTTCCTTCACTCAGTTTTTGCTCTTACATTTTGGGGCTCTGTTTTTATGTACACACATGTGCGAAAGTGTTCTGTCTTTCTGGTGGATTGATGTTTTATCATTATGAAATGTATCACTTTGTTTCTAGTAACATATTTTGTTTTAACGTCTATTTTGACTAATATTAGTCTAGGTATTCCAACTCTTTTATAGTTGAGATTTGCATGGTATATCTTTCTCTGCCTTTTATTTTTCAAACTATTTGTGTCTTTGACTCTAAAGTGTGTTTCATATAGTCAGTGTATAGTTGGATTTTGTTTTATTTATCAAGTCTGACAATCTGTTTTGGATTGTTTAATCCATTCACATTTAATTTTATTATTGATACAATAGGATTTACACATGACATTTTGCTTTTTTGTAAAAAATGTTTCTGATCATATTAGTTCCTCTATTCCTTCTCTATTGCTTTGTTTTGTATCAAGTGGGCATTTTCTAGTATAACATTTTCTTTAATGATTTATTAATTATAATTTAGAGTTACTTTCTTAGTGGTTGCTCTTGGGCTTACAGTACACAACTTAACTCATCTGAATCCATTTCTGATTTAAAATGATTTTATTCCAGTGAAATAAAAGAACTTTCCTCCTATATAGCTCCATTCCATCTTCAAACTTTTTGGGCTGTTATGGTTATACATCTATATGTGTTTCAAACCTAATATCTGGTTATATTTATTGCTTTATATAATCTTATGTCTTTGAAAGAATCTGAAAGTAGAAAGTAAAACAATCGTGTATTTGAAGAGTTTTTTATACTAACACTTTCATTTAACTTTTCTGGTACTCAATTTCTTTCTTGCATTTGAGTTATCATCCGATGTCATTTCCTTCATTCAACAAAGATTTGTTCCCATCCACCTCCTTTGTGCTGTATTGTCAAATATAATACATTTCCATACGGTACAGGCCCAACACAATAAGTATATGTTATTTTAGGCATTTGATATTTAATCATTCAAGAGAAGAAAGGAAAGAAATTTTCATGTCTTTTAAGTTACCTACATAATTATGTTTACATAATGATCTCTACAGGCACTTCTTTTTTTCATATGGCTATGAATTACTTTTGGTGCTACTTGCTTTTAGCCTAAAAACTTTATTTTATATTTTTTGTAATGCAGGTCTGCTCTCAAAGAATTGTGTCCATTTTGTTTATCTGGGAATTCTTTATTTTGCTCTCATTTTTGAAAGATTGTTTGCTGAATATAAGATTCTTGGTTGAAGATTTTGCTTTCAGGATGTGGACTATGCCATTCCACTGCCACCTGGCCTGCACTGATTCTGATTAGAAGTCAGCTGTTACTCTAATTGGGGTTTTCTTGCATGCGATGCTTCACAATAGTTTTTCAGCAATGTTTGATCAGAGATTGTGTTTAACACCCTTGTGCCATTGAG
The DNA here is from genome assembly GCF_030014295.1 of Loxodonta africana. Lineage (NCBI taxonomy): Eukaryota > Metazoa > Chordata > Mammalia > Proboscidea > Elephantidae > Loxodonta > Loxodonta africana. Next base: position 49,417,231 of record NC_087345.1, read on the forward strand.
GCTTCAAACCTATGTTGACTGTTCTGTGTGCGGCTTGACGAATGCTTTTAAGTCTGCCTCATGTCTTGCTTTGAGTGCTTCTGAGTGAGTACAACCAAACTCTATGAACAGACATGACAGCTTCTTTTTCATGTAATCTTTTTCCTCTCTTTTTAGGCTTAGCACTTCCCTATTGTGTCTTGTTATGATTTGATTCATTAATTGGAGGGGTTGTGGGAACAGATCCTAAAAAGGAAAAGCAATTTCTTATAATGTTTTTTTAGTTGAGGCTTCTATATTATCTTAGAGAAGAGGTGGTGGTGGATATGCGTAAAAGAGGGCATGTGCTGTTTCCCTAGGACCAGAAAGTTTAGGGGAATCTGGGTTCTCCAGGTTCTACGGTTTATCCATTAAAGGTTCCCATCCCAAGTCTTAGGGTCCCATTTCTTTCACACCTGTACCCCTAATTTCATGTAGAACATTTGCCAAGGTGAATAACCAAACTTCTTCTAAATTTTACTATTTTTTGGATGAGGATCTGTACCTTTTCCTCAACATAATCAACCCTCAAGTGTCAGAAAATGATTTTTTTTAAATGTTGCTAAGGAAGCCTCTCTCATATTTTTATGTGAATTCATATTTGACCACCACCCCTAGTTTTCCATTTTCTCTTTGCAAGGTATCGATATGCCTCAGCGACTGCTATTCAGTTTCTCCATCCTTGTAATTACCATATCAGCAATATTTTCCAAATGCTAGAGATATTCTACAACTTAATGAATTCCTTTATGCCTGTAGTTTACCATAGTGTACCATAGATGAAAACCTTAAAAATTGCAGTGTTGTAGTGTAGCTGTGACTATCAATTCTCCAGCTATAATCAGAAATGTGTCCTCATTCCATCTGGTCATATGTTCAATTCTGGAATTCTGTTCTTAAAATTTGCTTCTTAGGGATCACTCCTTGGGTCAATTGCCTGGAAGCAGAGCCTGAGACAGAGATTCAGGTACATGTGATTTATTGTTGAGTGCTTCTCAAGAAAATTCTGTAAGGGAATAAGGAAGGTGAGGTAGGAAAGGGGAAGGAAACAAGCACGTATGTAGTCTAGGCTTGGTCTGATACATACAGGGAACGAGGAATATTCCTGAAGAGTAAATTATACCACAGACATGTACCACCCTGATGTGAGGGGAACAGGATTTTTTTTAAAAAAAACTTTCTGTAAGTTGGTGAATGGGGGTGTGGTGGTGGTGTAACCTCCAAGTGTTTCTGAGCAAGGTGATTTCAATTAAACAAGGAGAAATCTTTTGAGAAGGTCATAGTTATAAACCACTGGCTGAAGCACTCAGACCAACTAGAGGATGGTTGCATGGTGGTCTGGTAAAAGAGATCTGTGTGGCACACCAACAACTTCTATTACATACTTAGAGTGTAGATAAGAATCACGAGTGTCAGTAAACCATAAGTGGAATAATTCAGGCATAAAATGTCATATAAGTTTATTTACACTATTTTAAATGTTTGATTGTAGACTGTGGAATGTTGCTGTTAATTGCCATCAAGTTGATCCTGACTCATGGTGACCCTATGTGTTCAGAGTAGAGCTGTTCCGTAGGGTTTTCATGGCTGTAATCTTAATGGAATCAAATCACTAGGTCTTTTCTTCCATGGTACTGCTGGGTGGGTTTGAACTGCCAATCTTTAGTTTAGTTGTCAAATGCAAATCATTAGAGCCATCACCTTAGACTTTGGGTACTTTATTAATTATCATAATAATTTCTGGATTCATCATTTATTGGAGACCCTCTACTTGTTATGAACTTACGTATACAAAGATACAAAATAAATACAAGGTATTATCTTGTTCTCACAAAATTTATAGGAATTGCATATACATATATATTCATGTAATTTTATGCATGTGTAATATAACATATAAATGCTTGTATATTTAGAAATACATACACACACATAAAGAAGTCCTGGTGGCACAGTGGTTAAGCACTCAGCTGCTAACCAAAAGATTGGCTGTTCGAACCCACCAGCAGCTCACAAGAGAAAGACCTAGTGATCTGCTCCAGTAAAGATTACAGTCTAGGAAACCCTATGGGGAAGTTCTACTCTGTCCTAAACAGCCATTGTAAATCGGAATTGACTCGATGGCGCACAACAACAAAAATATATATACAGCTTTTGTAAAGTTGCTAACATTTCAAGATACCATGTAAATACCAATAGGAGTCATATAATAACCGCTATTGCATGCCAAGTAACCAAAAATTAAACTTGATATCAATTTTTTTGTCAAAAACATCTTGAGCACCCAGAGGAAAAAACTTTGCACATTTGTCATGCACCTTTTTAATCAGTAAAACTGTAAAAGTGTATGTTGAAGAATCAATTTGAGCTCTTTAATGTAATTTATCATCACACTAAATACAGAAAGGGAAAAGTGACACTGGATTCTTTTTTTGGTTGTTATGACCAGGTTATGGCTTTGGAAAAGAATGGCAATCTTTGCAGTTTTGATCCAAACGGATAATGATCACATCACCATATGCAGTGTCACTTTTCCTTATTATAGCAGTTAGTATTGATTTTTTTCAGCTAAGCTCACTCAGCAGTGGCTAGCCACAGATATTGAGTGTTGGACAGCAACTTTTCTATTTAAATCCTCTCTGGGTGAAAGAAAGGCTAACCATACTTCAGTTAGGAATTTATTTTTGATCAAGAGCAAGTAACATGGCAAATATAGTGGGGAAATGACACGGGGAGGATTATTAGGATTTTTTAGGAGATAACTTGAGCTGAAAGCTCTTTTTTTCCCTGGCTAGTCATAATTTGGGAGCCCTGGTGGTACAGTGGTTAAGAGCTCAGCTGCTAACTGAAAAGATTAGTAGTTTGAATCCACTAGGTGCTCCTTTGGAAACCCTATGGGGCAGTTCTACTCTGTCCTATAGGGTCACAATGAGTAGGAATCAACTCGACAGCAATGGATTTAGTCATAATTAGAGCCTCGTGTCACAGTGGTTAAGAGCTCAGGCTGCTAACCACAAGGTCCGCAGTTCGTATGCACCAGTTTCTCTTGGAAACCATAAGGAGCAGTTCTATTTTGTCCTGCAGGGTCACTATGAGTTAGAATTGACAAGATGGCAATGAATTTTTTTTTTTTAAGTCATAATTTAAAGACCTGTTTTAAAATGATGCATATTATATCCAACATGAACAGTAATACGCTTATAGGAAAGTGCGAATCCCTTCATCTAGTCAAATTTTTCGTGGAATTTGCAAAAGAAGAGCACAAGAAATGGCACACATTGTCAGAATGATATACTCTGTGTGCTTTATAAAGCGTGCTTTCTTTTTTTGTTGACAGATGTACGCTTGTCAACACACATTAAACTGATCTCTTTAGGGCAACATGTTTTTATTTTTTTTGCCTTACAATGAATGTTTACTTATTTTTTTGTTATTGTGCTTTAGATGAAGGTTTACAGAGGAAATTGGTGGCTCATTAAACAATACGCATATCTTTTTGTGACATTGGTTGCCAACCCCACGACGTGTCAGCACTTTGCCCTTCTCGACCTTGGGTTTCCCATTACCAGCTTTCCTGTCCCCTCCTGCCTTCTAGTCCTTGCCCCTGGGCTGGTGTGCCCCTTTAGTCTTGTTTTGTTTTATGGGCCTGTCTAATCTTTGGCTGAAGGGTGAACCTCAGGAAGAACTTCAGTACTGAATTAAAAGGGTGTCTGGAGTCCATACGCTTGGGATTTCTCCAGGCTCTGTCAGGCCAGTAAGTCTGGTCTTTTTTTTTGTGAGTTAGAATTTTGTTCTACATTTATCTTTAACTCTGTCTGGGACCGTCAATTGTGATCCTTGTCAAAGCAATTGGTGATGGTAGCTGGGAAGAATTTAGTTGTGCCGGATTCTTTCTGGTGGAGGCTATGGTAGATGTGGTCCATTAGTCCTTCGGACTAGTCATTTCCGTGTGTCTTTGGTTTTCTTCATTCTCTCTTGCTTCAATGGGGAGAGACGAGTGGAATATCTTAGGATGGCCACTCACAGGCTTTTAAGACCCCAGACACTACTTACCAACGTAGGATATAGAACGTTTTCTTTATAAATTATGTTATGAGCTAGATGTCCTCTGTGACCATGGTCCCAAGCCCTCAACCCAGTAATTTGGTTCCTCAGCATGTTTGGATGTGCCTATGATGTTTCCCTGAACCTGTCCTGATCAAGTTGTGCTGGCTTCTCCAGTATTGTGTACTTAATGTATTAACCTTCACCAAAGTTACCACTTATCTATTCTCTAAAGGAAAATGATCCCATTGCCATCCAGTCAGTTCTGACTCATAGCAACCCTATAGGACAGAGTAGAACTGCCCCATAGAGTTTTCAAAAAGCTTCTGGCAGATTCGAACTGCTGACTGGTTAGCAGCTGTAGCACTTAGCCACTATTCACCCTCCCTAGCCGTTCCATCCCTAGCAACCATCAAAGATTGTATCTTTCTGGGTGTAAACCTTTTCACGATTTTTTATACTGGTCTCATACAGTATTTGTCCTTTTGCGATTGACTTATTTTTTTTTATTTCACTCAGCATAATGCCTTCCAGGTTCATTCATGTTGTGAGATGCTTCACAGATTCATCATTGTTCTTTATCGTTGCATAGTATCCCATCATGTGTATGTACCACAGTTTGTTTATCCATTCATCCCTTGATGGGCACTTAGGTGGTTTCCATCTTTTTGCTATAGTGAATGATGCTGCAATGAACACGGGTGCACATATGTCTATTCCCGTGATGGCTCTTATTACTCTAGGATATATTCCTAGGAGTGGGATAGCTGAATCATACGGTATTTCTCTTTCTAGATTTTTAGGGAAGAGCCATATCATTTTCCAAAAGGGCTGTAACATTTTGTATTCCCAGCAGCAGAGCATAAGAGTTCCAATCTCCCCCCCGCCTCTCCAACATTTATTATTATTTTATTTTTTATTTGTACCAGTAATTTTGGGGTGAGATGGTATCTCACTGTGGTTTTAATTTCCATTTCTCTACTTGATAGTGATTGTGAGCATTTCCTCATGTGTCTGTTAGCTGTCTAAATGTCTTTTTTTGGGAAAGTGTCTGTTTATATCTTTTACCCATTTTTTAATTGGATTTTTTTTTTTTTTTTTGTAGAGGAGTTGGTTGTTCGTATTGATTTTAGAGATTAGACCTTTGTTGGATTTTCATAGCCAAATTTTTTTTTTCCCAGCCTGTAGGTTCTCTTTTTGCTCTTTTGGTGAAGTCATTTGATGAGCATAAGTGTTTAATTTTTAGAAGATCCAGTAACTTCTGGTGTTTGTATATTGTTATGGTTTATATCCTGTTTATGCCGTGTATTAGGGCCTCTAGCATTGACCCTATTTTTTCTTCTATGATCTTTATAATTTTTTGGTTTATATTGAAGTCTTTGATCCGTTTTGAATTGGTTTTCGTGTATGGTGTGAGGTATGGGTCCTGTTTCATTTTTTTACAGATGGACATCCTGTTTTGCCACACCATTTGTTTAAAAAAAGAATATCTTTTCCTCATTTAATGGGCTTTGGGCCTTTGTCAAAGGTCAGGTGACTGCAGGTGGATGGATTTAATCTGGTTCTCAACTGTGTTCCACTGGTCAATGTGTCTGTTGTACCAATACCGGGCTGTTTTGACTATTATAACTGTATAGTAGGTTCTGAGGTCAAGTAGTGGGAGTCCTCCTACATTATTCTTCTTCTTCAACAGTGTTTTATTTATCCAGAGTCTCTTCTCTTTCTATATAAAGTTGATTAGTTTTTCCATCTCTTTAAAGAATGCTGTTGATATTTGGATTAGGATTACATTGTATTTGTAGATTGCTTCAGGTAGAATTGGCATTTTCATAATGTTGAGTCTACCTACTCATGAGCATGGTATGCTTTTTCATTTATGTAGGTCTCTTTTGATTTCTTGCTGTAGTTTTCTTTGTATAGGGCTTTTACATCACTGGTTAGATTTATTCCTAAGTATTTGATTTTTTGGGGGGTTATTCTAAATGATATTGCTTTCCTGATTTCTTTTTCATAGTTCTCTTTATTGGTGTATAGGAATCCAACTGATTTTTGTTTGTTGATCTTGTATCCTGCTACTCTGCTGAATCTATTAGTTCTAGTAGTTTTCTTGTGGAGTCTTTTGGATTTTCTATGTATAAAAAAAAATGTATAGTATTGTATTATATGCAAAGAGTGGCAGTTTTACTTCTTCCTTACCAATTTGGATGACCTTTATTTCTTTTCCTTGCCTTATTGCTCTAGGTAGGACTTCCAGCACAATGTTACCGTTCTCAGGGAGAATGTTCCCATCCTCTCTCCGTTAAGAATGATGTTCGTTGTTGGTTTTGTGAAGGTGCCCTTTATTATGCTGAGGAATTTCCCTTCTATACCTATTTTATTGAAAGTTTTTTTTTTTTTTTTTTTAATCAGGAACTGGTGTTGAACTTTGTTGAATGCCATTTCTGAATCGATTGAGATGATCATGTGATTATTTTATTTTATTTATATGGTGGATTACTTTGATTGATTTTCTAATGTTGAACCATTCTTGCACTCCTCATATAAATCCCACTTGGTCGTGTTGTATTATTTTTTTGATATGTTGCTGAATTCTATTGCCTAGAATTTTATTGAGAACTTTTGTGCCTATATTCATGAGAGATATTGGTCTGTAATCTTTTTTTTTTTATGTATCTTTACCTGGTTTTGGTATCAGGGTTATGCTGGCTTCATGGAATGAATTCAGAAGGATCCGTTCTTTTTCTATGTTCTGAAATAGTTTGAGTGGTACTAGTATAAACTCTTCTCTGAATGTTTGGTAGAGCTCTCCAGTGAAGCCACCTGGGCCAGAGTTTTTTTTCGGGGGGGGGGTAGTTTTTTTTTTATTATTATTACCTTTTCAATGTCTTCTCTTGTTATGGGTCTGTGCAGATTTTCTACCTCAGTTTGTGTTAGTTTAGGTAGGTAGCGTATTTCCAGAAATTTGTCCATTTCCTTTAGGTTTTCAAATTTAGTTTTTCATAGTATTCTGTTATGACCCTTTTTATTTCGGTTGGGTCTGTTGTAATGTCCCCCCTTTCATTTCTTATTTGGGTTGTTTTAGTCCTGTTTTGTTTTTCTTTTGTCAGTTTGGCCAATGATTTGTCAATTTTGTTGATCCTTTCAAAGAACCAACTTTTGGTTTTGTTGATTCTTTTTATTGTTTTTTCTGTTCTCTATTTCATTTATTTCTATTCTTATCTTTATTATTTCCTTTCTTCTGGTGGCTGGGAGCTTCTTTGGCTGTTCTCTTTCTATTTGAGTTGTGTAGTTAATGTTTTGATTTGTCCCTTTCTTTTTTGATGTGTGCAGCTATTGCTATAAATTGACCTCTGAGCACTGCCTTGGCTGTGTCTCAAAAGTTTTGGTATGATATGTTTTCAATTTTGACTGATTATGGGAATTTGTTGATTCCATCTTTGATTTTCTTCTGTTACTTAGTGGTTTTTAAGCAAGGTGTTAAACAGTTTTCATGTATTTGATTTTTTTACTTCCTCTTCCTGTTGTTAATTTCTGCTTTTATGGCATTGTGATCAGAAAAGATGCTTTGCATGGTCTCAGTGCTTTGGATTTTGTTGAGGCTTGCTTTGTGGACTAAGTCGTAGTTTATTCTGGAGAATGTTCCGTGTGCTTTGGAAAAGGATGTGTACTTTGCCAGATGCTGAATGGAGTGTTCTATATATGTCTATGAGGTCAAGTTCATTAATTGTGGCCTTTAGATCTTCTGTAACTTAGTTAAGTTTCTTTCTAGATGTTTTGTCCTTTACCAAGAGTGGTGTGTTGAAGTCTCTTAATGTTATTGTGAAAATGTCAGTTTTTCTTTTCAGTGTTATTACAGTTTGTTTTATATATTTTGGAGTCCTGTCATTAGGTGCATAGATATTTATTGTGGTTATGTCTTCATGGTAGATTGTCCCCTTAATCATTATATAATGTCCTTCCTTATATTTTAGTACCATTTGTGGCACAGTGGGTAAGAGGTTGGCTGCTAACCAAAAGTTGGCAGTTCAAATCCACCAGTTGCTCCTTGGAAACCCTATGGGGCAATTCTATTCTTCTTGAAGGGTCACTATGAGTTGGAACTCACTTGATGGCAACAGGTTTGGGTTTTTTGGTTTTTTTGTCTTTTGTGGTGGATTTTGTTTTAAAGTCTGTTTTTGTGAGATTAGTATTGCCCCTCCTGCTCTTTTTTGGTTGCTGTTTGCTTGCTATATTTTTTCCATCATTTGATTATTAATATATTTATATCTTAATTTCTAAAGTAGATAGCATATTGATGGGTCCTTTTTTTTTTTTTTTAATCCATCCTGTCACTCTCTGCCTTTTTATGGGTGCATTTAACGCATTCACTTTCAGTGTGATTATTGATAGGTGTGAGTTTATTGCTATCATTTTGTAGTGCTTTTTCTCATGATGCTGATGTGTCTTTGTTCCTCTTTTCTGTGCTAAATTCCTTTTGTTTTTGGATTTTTTTTCCATTTATTTCATTTTTGTAGATTTTGTGTTTACTGAGACTTTATGTTTTTTCTTCTTTATTTTGATGAGTAGGTTTGTTAAATTTCTTTGTGGTTTCCTTGAAATTTGCCCCATCTTCCTAAGTTTAAATCAGTCTTTCATTACGTGATAGCACCTTGACTCCTTCTCCATTTGAAAGTTCTATATCTACACTGTTTATTCCCTCTTTTATTGTTTTGACTTTGTCATTTACAGGTTGACTTCTCTGTTTCCCTGTTGTAAATCTTTTAGTTTTGTTTTATCCTTCTGAGTTCATTACCTAGGTTGGTATCTCGCGGATGCTGTCCTGTGTCCTAGATTCAGATTGTTGTCTGATGTTGTTGGTTCTCTAACTGAAGGACTCCCTTTAATAATTCTTGTAAATTTGGTTTTTACATATTCCCTTAATTTGTGTTTATCTGCAAGTGTCCTAATTTTGCCATCATATTTGAGTCAGAGTTTTGCAGGATATATCATTCTTGGTTGGTAATCTTTTTCTTTCAAGGTTTTATGTACGTCATCCCTTTGCCTTCTTGCCTGAGTGGTTTCTGCTGAGTAATCAGACATTAATCTTATTAGTTCCCCTTTGTATGTGACTATTTGTTTTTCTCGAGCTGCTCTGAGGATTATTTCTTTGTCTTTGATTTTAGTGAGTGTGATTCTGATATGCTTGGTGATTTTCTTTGGCATGTCTATCCTATATGGGTTTCACTGAGCTTCTTGGATGATCAGTTTTACATCTTTCATGATATTGGGGAAGTTTTCTGTCACCAAATCTTCAATGAACCTCTCATGTTTTCTCTTCCTGTTTTGGAACTCCAATCATATAGAAGTTTTTGCTTCTGATTGTATCCGACATCATTCTCAGAGTTTCTTCATTTTTTTTTTTCTCTGACTTCTCCTGAAACAAAGTAGTATCCAAGGATTTGTCTTCAATTTCTCTGATCATGTCTTCCTTTGTTTCAAATTTGCTGCTAAAACCTTCTACTGCACTACTTCTGAAAGCTTGCTGTTTGTCATTTGGATTTCTAATTACAGATTTGTATGCTTTCTAGTTGTTTAAGCTTTTGTTCCTGTAATATTTTCCTGAATTCTTCCATTGCTTTCTCTGCATTTTCCTTGATTTTGTCTATTTTTTTGTGCGTGCATTTTCCTTCATCTCTTAGCCCTGAATTTCCTATCAGGTAGTTCCAGTGCCTTTTCTTCTATTGGAATTTCATGTGGTGTTTTATCTTGGTTGCTTTGTAGAGCTTTCTGTCCTTTTACATATGTTTTGATGTTGTATTTTGTCTTCAGGACATTCAGGAGTTATTTTCTCATTTATTGATTGTAGATTTTGTTGTTGTTGTTGTTATATCCTGCTTTTTATGTTTTATTTGCCGGGCAGGCTGGCGTGCTTTGTTGCTTGGTTGTCTGTGGGTATGATACTTCTCACCTCCTTGTCCAGGTTGACAAGGCCAGTCACTCAGCTATGGTGTAGCATGGCAGTTTCAACAGTGGGGAGAGGTGGGGATGGGCTGTTTGTGGCATGTACTGGGGCCCATGGGGCAAAGCTGGGGGAGCAGTGCAAGGTGAGGTCTGGTGATGTGTGCATGTTCCACTTGGGGGTGCGGGACATGGTGTGTGGTGCAGATAGGCAGGAGGGAAGGGAAAATATGTGATGTGTGGAGTGCGTGCTCTGTCTCCTGTTGGGAGCTCCATGACATTGCCTTCCTACACTTCCTGTCTGCAGTCCTTGGTGGCTGAGGTCCAAAATGGTGAATCTGGATGGCAGACAGCTGGTGTCTTTCTGGCCAAGCCACTGTGGCCCATTGCACAGCAGTGGAGGCCTCATATGGGAAAGAAGGTTGGGGGGAGGTAGGAAAGCATGTATCCCTGGTTACTGGGTGCTTTGTCTCCTGTTGCGAGCTCTGTGAAGTTGCTTCCTGTACTCCCTGTCTGCCTTACTTGGTGACTGTATTCCAAGATGGTGAATCTGTGCCCCCACGTTATCTGGTATGGGACCTCCAATCTGTAGCTCTTCTCATTCTCTCTTTTCTGTAAGTTTGGTGCTTGAGAGAGTTCTTTATCCCTTCATTTGACAACTTAGGGTTCCAGGATTGATGTTTATATCTGCTTTAGTTAGTTTTTTGGGTCTTCGCTGTAAAGGGACGGCATGGTGCTGCTGTCTGTAGAGCCATATTGGCTCTGCCTCCTCTTTTTTTTTTAATAATTTTTATTGTGCTTTAAGAGAAAGTTTACCAATCAAGTCAGTTTCTCACACAAAAACTTATATACACCTTGCTACATACTCCTAATTACTTTCCTCCTAATAAGACAGCCCACTCTCTCCTTCCACTCTTTCTTTTCATGTCCATTTCACCAGCTTCTAACCCCCTCTACCCTCTCATCTCCCCTCCAGGCAGGAGATGCCAACATAGTCTCAAGTGTCCACCTGATCCAAAAAGCTCATTCCTCACCAGCGTCCGTCTCCAATCCATTGTCCAGTCCAATCCATGTCTAAAGAGTTGGCTTCGAGAATGGCTTCTGTCCTGGGGCAACAGAGGGTCTGGGGGACATGGCCACCCGGGTCTTTCTAGTCTCAGTCAGACCATTAAGTCTGGTCTTTTTATGAGAATTTGGGGTCTGCATCCCACTGCTCTCCTGCTCCCTCAGGGGTTCTCTGTTGTGTTCCCTGTCAGGGCAGTCATTGGTTGTAGCAGGGCACCATCTAGTTCTTCTGATCTCAGGATGATGTAGTTTCTTGTTAATGTGGCCCTTTCTGTCTCTTGGGCTCATAATTGCCTTGTGTCCTTGGTGTTCTTCATTCTCCTTTGATCCAGGTGGGTTGAGAGCAATTGATGCATTTTAGAGGCTGCTTGCTAGCATTTAAGACCCCAGATACCACTTTTCAAAGTGGGATGCAGAATGTTTCCTTAATAGATTTTATTATGCGAATTGACTTAGATCTCCCCTGAAACCATGGTCCTCAAACCCCTGCCCCTGCTACACTGGCCTTCGAAGCATTCAGCTTATTCAGGAAACTTCTTTGCTTTTGGTTTAGTCCAGTTGTGCTGACCTCCCCTGTATTGCATGTTGTCTTTCCCTGCATCTAAAGTAGTTCTTATCTACTATCTAATTGGTGAATATCCCTTTCCCATCCTCCCTCCCTCCCCCCTCTCGTAACCACAAAATCTCCCTCCTCTTTAGGGCAATATTTAAATTTTTTTTTTTTTGTACCAACATAATGTTTCACATGTTGCAATGGTTGTTTTTGTTTGACTATTTTCAAGGTCAAATAGGTTCATGGAATTCTGGCTTAAACAAAATCAAATAGATATATTTACTTGGAACACCTGAGAAATTTAATATGCTCATATACACTATGAATATCCAATTGAAAGGGAATTCTTCAAGTTATATGACCATAGAACCCATTTTTCTTGGAGTACATAACATGAAAATGATTCTGAGAAATTTTTGAGGAAAGCTGCTTTAAGTCAAATTCTGCAGTTACTTTTTTTAAAAAATTTTATTATTTTTTTATTGTGCTTTAAGTGACAGATTACAAATCAAGTCAGTCTCTCATACAAGAGTTTATATACACCTTGCTATGTACTCCTAGTTGCTCTCAGCCTAATGAGATAGCTCACTCCCTCCTCTATCATGCACTCCCCGTGTCCATTCATCCAGCTCCCACCCCCCTCTGCCTTCTCATCTCCCCTCCAGACAGGAGCTGCCTACATAGTCTCATGCATGCCCACTCCTTGCCAGTATCATTCTCTGTCTTATATTCCAGTCCAACTCCTGTCTGAAGAGTTGGCTTTGGGAATGGCTCCAGTTTTGGGCTAACAGACAGTCTGGGGACCCTGACCTCCAAGGTCCCTCATCTCAGTCAGACCATTTAGTCTGGCCTTTTTCAAGAATTTGAGGTCTGCATACCACTTTTCTCCTGCTTCCTCAGGGATTCTCTGCTGTATCCCCTGTCAGAGCAGTCACCGGTTATAGCTGGGAACTATCTACAGTTACTTTTTAAATGTCATTGTAACCTTATAAATAAACCCAAAACCCAGTGCAGCCAAGTCCTTATAAATAGTAGCTCCAATGAACTTGATGATATAATTTGGATATATGTCAGGTATTAGAGTTTGATCAGGAACAAGAACCACATAGCTGTTTAAACAGGTAAATTTTAACACATATACTTAATGACTATAAGAGAGGATTGGGATATTGAAGGATAGGCTAATAGGAAGCAACACGCACACACACACCCACACACACCCACACACTCACCCACTGCCGTCGAGTCAATTCCAACTCATAGCGACCCGATAGCAAAGAACATTCTAAAGAGGGTCAACCACTGCCCCTAGGCTGACATAGAGTGCCCATGGAAGAGCACATAAGTCCCCCACCATGCCAACGCTGTGATCTAGACCCTCTTGGAGAGGGCACAATCATTACTTACTGAAGGGCAGAGAAGTTGCTGTGCTGAGGTGCTGGTGGGACTTGCTGGAAATCTTTGCTCTGAAACTTGTTGGAAATCTACCCTCTAGGGTGCTGAAGAAAGCTGTTCACAAAGATGTTTCTGAGGTTAACACTTGACTATGAAACAAGCGAAAAGAGTTATGGGGAAAGCTGTTGCCCTCTGAATACCACTGGATGCCGTGCAGTGTAGGCACCAGTCTCTGGAGAAGTTTTGTATGTATTGCAATAGCCATTGAAGAAGTTGCATTTGCTACACGAGTTGGGCATTGGGAATGCTGAGAAGCCACATGTGCTGCAGTTGCTGGGTGGTGAAAAAGCAAATGTGCCAAGCAGTCTGCCAAGTGAGCACACCTGGATAGGAAAGTAAAGCCCTTTCTCTTACCATTTTTCTCCAGCACCAGCTGCTAACAAAGCTTACTGTAAAACTGGGAAAGAACAATTATATTTAAGGTACCCATACCCATCTTTGTAGAGTAGGCAAGAAAGGGTATGTTTGGAGTTGAGAGCTAGTATATTGATAACTGACACATAATATGAATATTTAGAAGGAAATAAATTCTAATGTTTTTATGTTATTCTTTCTCTGTTTACTATCATGGTACATTATAGATATTATGATTTGATTTAAAATATTGGTTGTAAATAAGGAGAATAATTACAAGTAAAATTTAAGTTTTTCAGAAAAAGTCTTGAAATATTGTTACTAGATTCAAGGTAAATTCGATTGGAATGTTTTAACTACAAATGACAGAATGCCCAACTTGGCAGCAAATAAATGAATAGACTACAAATAGTCGCATAAACAACATTGATTTTCCTCACATGATAATAAATCTTGAGTTAAGCAGCTGCAGGCTGAATCTGAGATTCTGAGATTCTCTTGGCCTTTTCCTCATGCATGTCATTTATGATCTCAACACGGCTACTCCATCTCCACAAATCATATCTACAACCAAGTTAGAAGGAAGGATCAGTGTGTGGTAGCACGTAGGCTTGGCCTACTGAAAAGGAAAGGGAAAAGATTTTCTAGAAAGCCCTCGGCATACTAATTAACCAGAACTATGTGACTTCGCCACTCCTAGCCAGGAATCTGGCTCAGAGAGCATTTTAATATCAGCCTCTATAGTAGAGGCTACAAACATAAAGGGTTTTTTAGATCTTTGTTATGTTAGCCACTGAATAGTATATGCTTCACAACAGTTTCCTGGTGATTTAAATGTACTGGTAAAATAATTTAGTCAATAATTTTAAAGGAGATACAGTAACAACAATAGGGAGTTTGGTAGGAAGAATAATGGCCTCCCAAAGATGCCTATGCTCTAATTCCTAAAATCTGCAAATATGTTGAGTTATATGGCAAAGAGAAATTAAGGTTACAAATGGAATTAAGGTTGCTGACCTTAAAATAGAGAGAGTAGCCTGGACTATTTAAGTTGGTGCAACTTAATGACAAGGGCCCTTCTAAGTGAAAGAAGGAGGCAGAGATACATAGAGTGAGATCGTGATGTGTCTACAAAAGAATGGGTTGAGAGATGTAACGTTGCTAGCATTGAAGACAGAGGGAGGAGGCCACAGCCAAAGACTGTGCCTAGACCTTAAATGAAAACCAAACCAATTGCTGTTGAGTTGATTTTGACTCATGGAGACCCCATGTGTGTCAGAGTGGAACTGTGCTCTATAGAGTTTTCAATGGATAATTTTTGGGGGAGTAGATCACCAGGCTTTTCTTCTGAAACACCTTTGGTTGGCTTGAACCATCAACCTAATGGTTAGTAGCCAAGTGTGTTAACCATTTGCACAACCCAGAGACTCCCGGTCAGCCTTTAGAAGCTGGAAGATGCAAGGAAATAGGTTTTCTCCAAGACCCTTTAGAAAGAGCAAAGCCCTGTTAACACCTTGATTTTAGCCCAATGAGACTTGTACCAGATTTCTAACTCACAGAACTGTAAGATAATATATTTCCATAGTTTTAAGCCACTAAATTTGTGGCAATTTGATGCAACAGCAATTGTTGTTGTTTTTGTTAGGTGCTGTTGAGTTGGTTCTGACTCATAGCAACCCTATGCTCAACGGAACAAAACACTGCCTGGTCCTGAGCCATCCTTACAATCGTTGTTATGTTTGAGCTCATTGTTGCAGCAACCATGTCAATCCACCTTGTTGAGAGTCTTCTTCTTTTCCGCTGACCCAGTAATCTGCCAAGCATGATGTCCTTCTCCAGGGACTAATCCTTCCTGACAACATGTCCAAAGTATGTAAGATCCAGTCTTGCCTTCAGCCTTGCTTTTTTTTTTTTTTTTTAAATAATTTGTATTGTGCTTTGAGTGAAAGTTTACAAATCAAGTCAGTCTCTCACACAAAAACCCATATACACCTTGCTACACACTCCCAATTTCTCTCCCCCTAATGAGATGCCCTTTTTTTTTTTTTTTAATGAGATGCCCTGCTCTCTCCCTCCACTCTCTCTTTTAGTGTCTTTTTCGCCAGCTTCTAACCCCCTCCATCCTCTCATCTCCCTTCCAGGCAGGAGATGCCAACAAAGTCTCAAGTGTCCACCTGACCCAAGAAGCTCACTCCTCACCAGCATCCCTCTCCAACCCATTGCCCAGTCCAATCTATGTCTGAAGAGTTGGCTTCAGGAATGGTTCCTGTGCTGGGCCAACAGAAGGTCTGGGGGCCATGACCATCAGGGACCTTCTAGTCTCCGTCAGACCATTAAGTCTGGTCTTTCTATGAGAATTTGGGGTCTGCATCCCACTGCTCTCCTGCTCCCTCAGGAGTTCTCTGTTGTGTTCCCTATCAGGGCAGTCATCAGTTGTAGCAGGGCACCGTCTAGTTCTGGTCTCAGGATGATGTAGTCACTGGTTCACGTCAGCCTTGCTTTTAAGGAGCATTCTCGTTGTACTACTTCTAAGACAGATTTGTTCGTTCTTTTGGCAGTCCGTAGTATATTCAATATTCTTCATCAACACCACAATTCAAAGGCATCAATTCTTCTTCGTTCTTCCTTATTCATTGTCCAGCTTTCACATGCATGTGATGTGATCGAAAATACCATGGATTGAGTCAGGCACACCTTAGTCTTCAAGGTGACATCTTTGCTCCTCAACACTTTAAAGAGGTCCTTTGCAGCAGATTTACCCAATGCAATGCATCCTGTGATTTCTTGACTACTGCTTCCATGGCTGTTGATTGTGGATCCAAGTAAAATGAAATCCTTTACAACTTCAACCTTTTCTCCGTTTATCATGATGTTATTCACTGGTCCACTTGTGAGGATTTTTGTTTTCTTTATGTTGAGGTGCAATCCATACTGAAGGCTGTGGTCTTTGATCTTCATTAGTAAGTGCTTCAAGTCCTCTTCACTTTCAGCAAGCAAGGTTGTGTCATCTGCATAACACAGGCTGTTAATGAGTCTTCCTCGAATCCTGATGCTGCCTTCTTCTTCATATAGTCCAGCTTCTCGTATTATTTGCTCAGCATACAGATTGAAAAGTATGCTGACAGAATACAACCCTGACACACACGTTTCCTGACTTTAAACCAATCAGTATCCCCTTGTCCTGTCCGAACAACTGCCTCTTGATCTATGTAAAGATTCCTCATGAGCAGAATTAAGTGTTCTGGAATTCCCATTCTTTGCAATGTTATCCATAATTTGTTATGATCCACACAGTTGAATGCCTTTGCATAGTCAATACAACACAGATAAACATCCTTCTGGTAGTCTTTGCTTTCAGACAGGATCCATCTGACATCAGCAATGATATCCTTGGCTCCACGTCCTCTTCTGAAACTCGCCTGAATTTCTGCCAGTTCCCTGTCGATATATTGCTGCAGCTGTTTTTGAATGATTTTCAGCAATATTTTGCTTGCATGTTATGTTAATGATATTGTATAATTTCCACATTCGGTTGGATCACCTTTCTTGGGAATAGGCATAAAAATGGATCCCTTCCAGTCAGTTGACCAGGAAGCTGTCTTCCATATTTCTTGGCATAAACAAGTGAGCACCTCCAGCGCCGCATCAGTTTGTTGAAACATCTCAATCAATATTCCGTCAATTCCTGGAGCCTTGTTTTTCACCAATGCCTTCAGAGCAACTTGGACTTCTTCCTTTAGTGCCATCAGTTCCTGATCATATGCTACCTCTTGAAATGGTTGAACATCGACTAATTCTTTTTGGTATAATGACTGTGTGTATTCCTTCCATCTTCCTTTGCTGCTTCCTGCATTGTTTAACATTTTCTCCATGGAATCCTTCACTATTGAAACTTGAGGCTTGAATTTTTATTTCAGTTCTGTCAGCTTGAGAAATGCCGAGCACGTTCTTCCCTTTTGGTTTTCCATCTCCAGCTCTTTGCACATGTCATTATAATACTTTACATTGTCTTCTCAACATGCCCTTTGAAATCTTCTGTTCGGTTCTTTTACTTCATCAATTCTTCCTTTTGCTTTAGCTGCTTGATGTTTATGAGCAAGTTTCAGTCTCCTCTGACGCCCATCTTGATCTTTTCTTTCTTTCCTGTCTTTTCAATGACCTCTTGCTTTCTTCTTATATGATGTCCTTGATGTCATTCCACAACTCGTCTGGTCTTCACTCACTAGTGTTCAATGAATCAAATCTATTCTTCAGATGGTCCCTAATTTCAGGTGGGATATACTCAAGGTCATATTTTGTCTCTCATGGACTTGCTGTGATTTTCTTCAGTTTCGGCTTGAACTTGCATATGAGCAATTGATGGTCTGTTTTGAAGTTGGCCCCTGGCCTTGTTCTGACTGATGATATTGAGCTTTTCCATCATCTCTTTCCACAGATGTAGTCAATTTGATTTCTGTGTGTTCCATCTGGTGAGTTCCATGTGTATAGTTGCCATTTATGTTGGTGAAAGAAGGTATTTGCAATGAAGAAGTCATTGGTCTTGCAAAATTCTATCATTCGATCTCTGTCATTGTTTCTATCACCAAGGCCATATTTTCCAACTACTGATCCTTTTTTCTTTGTTTCCAGCTTTTTCATTCCAATCGCCAGTAATTATCAATGCATCTTGATTGCATGTTCCATCAATTTCAGACTGGAGCAGCTGATAAAAATCTTCTATTTCTTCATCTTTGGCCCTAGTGGTTGGTGCCTAAATTTGAATAATAGTGCTATTAACTGGTCTTCCTTTTAGGCATGTGGATATTATCCTATCACTGACAACTTTGTACTTCAGGATAGATCGTGAAACATTCTTTTTGATTATGAGTGCAACACCATTCCTCTTTAAGTCGTCATTCCCAATATAGTAGACTATATGATTGTACGATTCAAAATGGCCAATACCAGTACATTTCAGCTCACTAATGCCTAGGATATCAACGTTTATGCATTCCATTTCATTTTTGGTGATTTCCAATTTTCCTAGATTCATACTTCGTACAATCCAGGTTCCGATTATTAATGGATGTTTGCAGCTGTTTCTTCTCATTTTGAGTCGTGCCACATCAGTGACTGAAGGTCCCAAAAACTTTACTCCTTCCACGTCATTAAGGTCGACTCTACTTTGAGGAGGCAGCTCTTCCCCAGTCATCTTTTGAGTGCCTTCCAACCTGGGGGTCTCATCTTCTAGCACTATATCAGACTATGTTCTGCTACTATTCATAAGGTTTTCACTGGTTAATGCTTTTCAGAAGTAGACTGCCGGATCCTTCTTCCTAGTCTGTCTTCGTCTGGAAGCTCAGCTCAAACCTGTCCTCCATGGTTGACCCTGCTGGTATCTGAATACCAATGGCATAGCTTCTAGCATCACAGCAACACGCAAGCCCCACAGTATGACAAACTGACAGACACGTGGGGGACAATAGCAAAAGAAACCTAATATAAGGAGAAATACAATGTAGGTAGAACTTGAGATAGGCTGTAATTTTAAATCTTTCATCCCTGTTAAGTGCTCTTTTTTGATGGTTTTCAAAAACATTCATTCATATAACAGATGGATTCAAAGTTTTAATAGAGCTAATTGAAAATTTGGATATGTATTAAGCAAAAGCTGGGCAATGAATAAGCAAGACTGAAGAAGAATTGATTCCTTTTAATTGTAGTGATGGTGAAGAATATTGAATGTACCATGGATTGCCAGAAGGTCAAACAAGTCTGTATTGCAAGAAGTACAGCCAGAATTCTCCTTGGAGGCAAGGATGGCAAGACTTTGTTTCTCGTGCTTTGGATTTGTTATCAGGAAGACCAGTCCCTCGAGAAGGGCATCCTGCTTGGTAAGGTAGAGGGTCAGCGAAAAAGAGGAAGACCCTCAACAAGATGTATTGACACAGTGGCTGCAACAATAGGTTCAAAAATTGCAAAGATTATGAGGATGGTACAGGACTGGGCAGTGTTTCTTTCTGTTGTACGTAGGGTCACTATGAGTTGGAACTGACTTGATGGCACTTAACAACAACAAAAATATTAAATCCGTTCAGAATTATGCATTACCTACTGGAGATCCAAAGTGAAGGTTTGGAATATTACTGGATAGAGCAGAAAAATGATACTTATATTTTATCCAAAATTTATCTGGATATATGTTATTGAGTCTTTTTAATGACTGCGACAATCTCCTAATTCGTTTTTAGCATATTAACTGATACATCCCAAATGTATAAAGAAGGAAGTTTAATATTAATGATAATGTTTCATAAGATTTTTCCAGCTGCAATTTAGCTTAAAAAAAAGAAAAGTAGCAGAAGTACTTAACATGCAGCTTTATGTATTATTTTATAAGCAACTTCTTTTCCGGGTACTGAATAGCTTTAATGTTACATATGATTAAAAATAGTATCTGCAGTCTCTGAGACTCTGAATGATCAATATGAAAATAAATTACACAAGCTCTTATCAAAACTCCATATTGCACTTGCTTTTTTTCTTGCACTGAGTAGGTCTGAGAGTAAATTTGCAATAAAAATATTTTAAATATTATATCCCAGTACAAGAACACTTCACTTAAAGGAAATCTTCTGAAAAAAGAGCACTTACCACATAGACTAGGTTTAACTGTTTTTTTCATTTTTTCTCTTACAGAAGTCATATGCCTCACATTCTCAAATCAGCTCTTTCTTAATATAGCTTGGCAAATTCTGAAGTGTTGGACATATTCTGACTTGAGTTCAATTCCTTGCTCCACCTTTTATTTTCAGGTAGAGTTTGGCAGGTTGTATGCTTTTCTAAGTCTCATTTCTCTCATTTGTAAAACAGGTATGATATTACAAAATAGGATTCAGAAGTTTTGGCAAAGTAGGCATTTAATCAATTGTAGTAATTATTATTATTAAGGGCATTAAACTAATATTTATGTTTAAAAATAAACAAAAAATCAACAGCTTGGTGGCTTAATACAAGCATGTTTTGTAACAAAATATTTGTTTTTAACAATATGTTTTAATTATGCAAGTAATCTAAGTAAGAGAATGCATACTTCAATTAGATGTGTCCCTTCTTATTCGAATGGATGAGGAAACGCTCTAGGCTAGGTATAGGTCTCATTCAATTTGCACAACACCCAAGTTGGTGGGCTGAAGTATATAGTACATGCATTTCAAAGTATATACCGAGACCCGAATTAAAAAAAAAAAAAGTTTTAGCTGACAAAGGAATGACAAAAAAGAAAGGCAACAGTGGCACCAGTGATAACAATCTAACCCAACCCAGTGCCGTCGAGTGGAATCTAGAATATGTAATTTGTGCTTTGGTTTACACACACACATGCACACATGCATGTGAACATGCACACTCATGTGCACACACACACACTCACTCCAGGAATGTGTAACTTAATTAAATCACCCAAAATCACATTTCTGACTGTTCATCATCATTGACTTTGTATTTCTGTTGTGCCCAAAAAGAGCTGAACTCTAAGAAGATCAATCCAATACATATCTTTGATCAAGTGAAAATATACTTTTAAAAAGAATATACTAATTAAGTGTAATACACTAAGTAATATTACTGCTAATAGTAATTACAATTATGATATTAGCAGGTAACAGTCATTGCATATCTACCATGCACCTGTCCCTGTTCTAAGTGCTTATGTGTGTTATTTTAGTGTTGCAACAACACCATGAACTACGTACTTTTGTTGTCATCCCCAGTATAGAAATGAGAAAGTTGAAACATGAGGATGAGAAATAATTTGCATAAGGTGGCACAGCATGCTTAGTATGTGGAGTACTACGTGATAAAGCATGATAGTAAATATCACCATGTATATTATATATATTAGAATAGTAAATATCACAACTTTGCTTGCTGAAAGTGAAGAGGACTTGAAGCACTTACTGATGAAGATCAAAGACCAGAGTCTTCAGTACGGAT
Source organism: Loxodonta africana (assembly GCF_030014295.1). Taxonomy (NCBI): domain Eukaryota; kingdom Metazoa; phylum Chordata; class Mammalia; order Proboscidea; family Elephantidae; genus Loxodonta; species Loxodonta africana. Next base: position 49,438,631 of record NC_087345.1, read on the forward strand.
TACACCTCAACATAAAGAAAACAAAAATCCTCACATCTGGACCAATGAGCAACATTATGATAAATGGAGAAAAGATTGAAGTTGTCAAGGATTTCATTTTACTTAGGTCCACGATCAGCACCCATGAAAGCAGCAGTCAAGAAATCAAAAAACGTATAGCATTGGGCAAATCTGTTGCAAAGACGTCTTTAAAGTGTTGAAAAGAAGTCACTTTGAGGACAAAGGTGTGCCTGACCCAAGCCATGGAGTTTTCAATCGCCTCATATGCATGCGAAAGCTGGACAATGAATAAAGAAGACCAAAGAAGAATTGACACATTTGAATTATGGTGTTGGCAAAGAATATTGAATATACCATGGACTGCCAGAAGAACCAACAAATCTGTCTTGAAAGAAGTACAACCAGAATGCTCCTTAGAAGCAAGGATGGCAAGACTACATCTCATATACTTTGGCCATGTTGTCAGGAGGGATCAGTCCCTGAAGGATGGCCCTCAATGAGATGGATTGACACAGTGGCTGCAACAATGGGCTCAAGAATAACAATGATTGTGAGGATGGCGCAGGGTTGGGCGGTGTTTTGTTCTGTTGTGCATAGGGTCGCTGTGAGTCGGGACTGACTTGACGGGTGCATAACAACAACAAATAGCATAAAATAAAGTATTCATTTTTAATTATATGACTAGTTGGATTAGGGGACAATATGAATGATATATTAAATAAAATATATTAAAAACTGTTGGTTCGAATATTTTATATGACCCTTTATATAACTAATGTTGTGTGAGCTGAAATTTTTAGTTATTTAGTTTACCATTCTATAGCCAAGATTCTGGCAATGTTTCTACTACAAAGCAAACGCCCCTGCCAGTTTTATAATTCAGTCATAGAAAATCAGCATGAACTTATTTCTATCACATAGGTTTTGTCATCAGGGAAAAATACCAAGATAATTTAATATTCTTTAATTTATTACAACACTTCTAAAATTTTATTGTCAATCAGCAATCTTTGATTTCAAAAATTTCCGGTAGATGCGTTTTTCCTATCTGTAATATTCAAAACCTATTTATACAGTTTCAAAGGGTAAATAACACATTTCAACTCTAATTTAAGAAATATCCCCAAAAACATAAGTGGTCATAGGTTTATAGGGTGCTCTTGCAGCATTGTTTGCAATGATAAAAAACAGTCCTGGTATATCTTTAAGTGAACAGAAGAAGTTTCAAACAGTTTATATGGCATAATCCCAGTTAAGCACAAGAGATCATAGTTTTGTATATTGAGAAGTGGAGACGTATTTAAATAAAAAGTAAATTCTGATTCTTTTGTGCTTTGAGATTTTTGAGTGCTTTTCACTTTCTTTTGATATTAAAAATGCCATTTTTAAAGCTTTTTATGAGTACATCTTTTGGGAAAACAAAAAGCCTTAACTTTTTACCTTCTTCTAATCTGACTTGCCAACCAAATTTTCTTCTGTTTATATTTATCAGAATAGCTGCCTAGCACTATTATGAATATACTGCAGACAGATTTAGCAAAACATTTTCCAAAGAATACACACCCACACGATTCCTGCAAAAGATGAATCAAGTGAAATAAATTTGCAATGAGCACACTTGATCTACTTAAAGAAGAATATTAATTAATCCATATAACTAAATGTACAGCTTAATTTTGTATAAGCACGTGTTTCCCAATGTACTTAACCATAGAATTTTCCCTTACAAATTCTTCTTATCATTTTCTAGGGAAGATGTGTGAAGCTACTGAGATCCTCAATGCATGTTTATTAAATATGTCAATTGATAATTAAAAACTATTTTGAGTAAGCTTATGTAAATTAGGTGATATTATTTATATGTTGCAGATTATTATAGGATTTTCTTTTATTAAAGGATTACTTTTTAATGACGATTGTCAGAGGCTTGCATTCTCAAACTTCATTTTTCTTGCAAATTGTGGTCAACTTTCTGAGGACTAATAAATATTTATTAATAAATATCTGGAAGATCCTATGGGTAAAGGAATATTTATCCAAAGTCTAAATTATTAAAATATTTTTAAAAACCCATTGAAAAAGATTCAGAAATCTGTTAAATAAGGATTTGTAGGCTTTAAAACCCACCTACCTCAAACATCCACATATGTTCATGACTGGCTAGCTGATTCCCCTCCTATGCTGAGGATGGTATTGTAATTATTTAAAATAATCTTTTATTGGAATGAAAACAAGAATATAAAAAGGAAAAACTATTTCCTGAGATGGAACCATCAAATTAAAGCCGTGGATTTCTGCTCCTTTCATGCGAATCCTATATCCTGGTGTGCCAGGTTGACACTGAGCGATTTTCCTTATGAGGCAAACTCTAAGGAAAACTTAATAAATATACACAATTAAAGAAAAAAAGATTTTTCTAAATAACATCAACTTAAAAGAGTAAAGGCATCCAAATCCTTCTGATTTTAACTTTATTTCCAGTTCTTAAAGTGAACTGTGGAAACCCTGGTGGTGTAGTGGTTAAGAGCTAAGGTTGCTAACCAAAAGGTTGGCTGTTCAAACCTACCAGGAGCTCCTTGGAAACACCATGGGGGAGTCCTACTCTGTCCTATTGGGTGGTTATGAGTCAGAATCAACTAGACGGCAATGGGTTGGGTAAAGTGAACTGTGATATTCTAAACTGAGTGCCATTTGTATTTCAGTGAATATCTTCTTCATAAAGTCAATGGTTGCACTTGGCAAAATGACGTCTCCTTACTTACAGTACGTATGTCTGTTCTTTGTTATCATCTAAGTTCAGTTTTAAAGAGGAAAAAAAAAAATCCTGAATTAAACAGTTAACGTAGTGTTTGAATCGCCTCTAGGGTATTTTCTTTGTTTTTTCCTTTTCCTTTGTTACTGGGGAAAAAAAATCCAAATTTCAAATAAAGTAGGAAGATGACCTTTCCTCTTTTTAGGCCTTTGCATATCTTTTTAGGTCTTTGTTTAAGAAACTCACCCAAGATTTATTTAATTGTAAGGAGAAGGCACCTGTGTTTGACTTTATTTTATTGGACCCCAGATAATAGTTAACGTTTAGAGTTTTGTCTGGCAGATGATATAGTCTCAATATTACACTTACATGGCCTAATAAGACATTAATTAGTTTTCTAGTATAAGCAAATTCACTTCATCATTCTAGTGAGTGACTGACTATAAATCCCTGTTTCTTGAATTCTTTTAATTAACCTTATAATATCAACAGTTACCTCATGAATTCTTAAACTGAGTAAAAGTTTTGACAGGTATTCATCTTATATTTATATGAATGTCACATTTTAACTTTTTGAAAAGTATATTTTAAGCACTTTTAATTTTTAATTTTTCAATTTTCCAAGCCTTAGCCGTTGGATGTTTTTTTTCTAGCTCTTGGGGTGGTAAGCATTTTATGAGGGATACTATAAGTACTTTAAAATATATATATATATATACCAGAACTATAGACATAAACATACTGTCAGAACCAATTTATCAGTCACTCAAATTTTAATTTAGAGCCACTGATCATTTTAGGTCCAAATCGTACTATACAGCATAAGCGTTTTTCTCATTTGACAAAACTGGTTCTGAATGGCTGTGGTTAGTGCCAAGAATTTAAGCCAATTTCAAATGTAACAAAAAAGCCTCATCAAATAAAATGTAGGTTTTTTCCTGCTTTTTTTTTTCTAAAAAAATGCTGAAAAAAATTCAGTGGGAAATAACTGAAAATAGATAAATCCTTACTCCTAAGGAAGGTGGAAGGGGAAGGTGGAAACTTAGAAACTTCTTTTAGAAGAATACATCATTTTTGAGTTCTTAAAGTTAGCTCACTCAGAAGTATATGGGAAGGAATTCCTGTCATGAAGAAGGCATTCTTTTCTTCTGTCACTTCTAGTGATGGCCTTAGGGGTCTTAGGCTTCCACAGTGATTTTTATTGCAGTTCCTTCTGTAGCTAGATGGATTAATGTTCAGGATGCTAACGTCTATGCCAACTTTTGACCCTGACCTTTGCCATTCCTTCATTCTGCTTTCCTCAAACATATTCCTTATTGAATTATGCATGTATTCTTTACTTCCACTTCCATTAAAATTTTATATAGGTTGAAAGGAAAGATATGTTCACATATTGTAGAGGTGTGGGTAATAAACTACTTCAGTGTTATTTCTTGTTGTAGCCCCTTAGGAGATGAATGAACAGCTCCTTTGTCTAGGGAAAGTAGGTGTAACACTGTATTTTCCTTAAAAGCTAGCAAGCTTCTTGTATAGCCCCCAAGAAAAATATAGTATGGTCATTCAGGGTTTTTAAGGCACATGAACTTGAAAAAGTCAGTAGTAAGAACTGAAAATAAGGAAGCCAGGGACTGAGCATCCCTGGCCAAGTTTAGCATGAGAAATACCACATGGCCTGTATTAGAATATGGGTCAGCTAGGCCTCATCTCAGCAATGAACACTATTGAATGCCAGTTCCAATTCAGTGTGGAGGGAGTGGGCCATAACAGAATCATTCAAAGCTAATGCTGTCTACCTTGGGTGTAGGCATCAGAACTAAATTCTCTTTGGACTACTAGCCCTTAGGCTCTTTGACAGAGTGTGGAGGTAAATTGGATAAGAAATGTCAGGTCCTTTCCTAATAAAGCATGTGGAAGTTCCAATGATTACCTGAAAACACATTGTACCCAGAGATTCGCAAAGATGAACAATCCAAAAAATCTATCATTGGCTCTGAAGACAATTCTAAAAGTTTGTATCTCCAGTTGTAGCTATTAGGTTTTTACTTTGATTTTTGTTGTTGTTGTTGTTGCAGTTCTTTCTAGAGCTCAGTGTATTGATAGTTTTCTAAGGTTTTAAGTGAACAATGCGCACCGGTATTGTTCTGGTATTATTTCTAAAGTTTGTGTAGTATTTCAAAGCCACACATTATGCAGGATGGCTATTTTTTTGTATCTATGTTCATTGTTTTATTGATATTTCATCAAAATTCTTTTAGAATTTCCACATGTATCCTATGTTTATTTTGTGTATTATGGGGATTGATGTGGTAGGGGAAAGAGGGAAAAGAACTAGAGTTAAAATGGAGAGAGGGTATGGAAGGACAAATCCGGGTATCTCAGTGATCTTCTCCCAACCAAGGATTTATTATTTTATTTCAAGTCTTAATTTCATAGTATTTTAGGGCTACCATTTTTTTTTTTTCTATTCTAGGTATCTCTCTTCTTTCCTACTTTTCAGTTCCTTATTAAAAAATGATAGTTTGGATTATTCCATAGTTTAGTATCATAGTCCAAAACTGAAAACCATTACTGTAAACTAAGTTCATTTGATGATAACACTTAAGTGGGGGATGATGCCTCTTTTTCTCCATTCTTGTCTTTACTGGTGTAATCTGAAGGAAAATCGTCTATGTGGAAAATTTGAGATTGGTGAGATGATAGAAACAGACTTTCAGGTGGTATGCGGAATTATTTTTGGAATGCTAAGGAGCCCTGGTGGTGCAGTGGCTTGGTTGCTAACTGAAAGTTCGGCAGTTCAAACCTATCCAGCATCTCTACAGGAGAAAGACCTTGTGGATCTGCTTTTGTAAAGATTATATAGCCACGAAAACACTACGGGGTAGTTCTATCCTGTCGCAAGGGTTGCTATGAGTGTTATTCAATAACAACATGGTCTTACATATAATAACAGATTCCAAAAGTTGTTCAGTAGTGGAAAGAATAATGGATTTAGTTAGAAACTGTGGTCAATAAACTGTGTGACTTTGGAAAGCCATTTTATTATTTTTTTTTTAACTTAGTTTCCTTCCTTCAAAATGGATGAAGTAAGGAAGGGAAGGCAAACCTTGATGAATTGTTGAGATCAAACAAGATACTCATATATATATAGGATTATTCTATTTTTTTTAATTCTGGTTTCCACTAACAATTTTCACTAAACATGCCTGGTGTTTTTTCTTATTGCTCTATCCTCCTCTTCTCAGAGTAGTGAAGCAATGCTTAACTTTAGTTTGGCAAAGATGATAAATAACTTATAAGTGTGTTACCTGATTGCAAAGAGATAAACATTGGGAAATAAACAAGAAGGGCAATTTCACGGGCAAAATGGTCATGTAGTGTTAAGGATTCCGACTTGTTCAGAGGACAGCTCTAAATTTTGATGGTGCTTTTTTATTAGGTGCCGACCACACTGGCACTAGAAAGCCAAAAACAGAGCATTCAAAAGAGAAAGAGTAATATTTGTATAAAGGAGGGAAAATCACCTCAAATGAGAACTGGTAATGGGTATTTCTGCATCTACCTAGATTTGAACTTACAGGAAAAGCTCTTAAGTGCTAAAGGATAGTAGAACCTTCTGGGGAAGGCTGGGTAGATCACGTTGTCCAAAACTGAGATGTATATCTATTTTTTATAGGTGACTGTCCATATCTATAGAAGGCTCTCTGACCTTAAGAAAGGCATAAGGTTTTACCAGGCACCAAAGGTGCAGGCTGAAGCAAAGAGTCTAGGGAAAAGATGTAATTTTCCATATCCACGCCTTTAAGACCATAAGGAGGCAGAACGACTATTTGTTGTACTTTATCTTGTATTTAACCCACATCTGTGGAATATTCTAGTTCCAGGCCTAAAGGAGTTGCAGTAGATTGCTTGCACCTAATCTAATTCCTTCTATACTAAAAGGGAGAGTCCATGGAAAGAGTAATCTTGAACACAGGTAGAAAAACACTCTTATTGATATATTCAAAAAATATTAATTGAGGAAAAACTACGTGCCAGATATTTTTCTAGGCACTTGGATACATCAGTAAAAAATAGAGACAAAGGAGTCATAAAAAAACAGCATTAAGTTCTTGCAGATGTTGATAGAATCCATAGTTAGAGAAATTGGGAAAACTTTGGAAGATTGCGACAGATATATCAAATAAAAATCTGGTTATATTTAAAAAAATAAGATCACAAATGTAGTAAAATATAATAAAAAAATATTGTTCAAGATTCATGTTGATATATTGTAGAAAAGTATGAGGTAATACTTGGGTCTTGAGAAAATATACTTTTAAAATGTATGGAATTAGGACTATTAGGACTATGACTCAAAGGGAATAATGTTGTAAGGTGTTCTCAAGTTGTTTCCAGTTCACAGAGACCCTATGTATAACAGAATGAAACACTGCGTGGCCCTGCACCATCCTCACAATTGTTGAGCCCATTGGTGCAGCCATTGTATCAATCCATCTTGTTGAGGAAAGGATGTAATCCTGACAAACACCTTTCCTGATTTTAAACCACACAGTATCCCCTTATTCTGTTGGAACAACTGCCTCATCGTCTGTGTACTAGTTCCTCAGGAGCACAATTAAGTGTTATGGAATGCCCATTATTTGAAATGTTATCCATAATTTGTTATGATCTACAGTTTAATGCCTTTGCATAGTCAACAAAACACAGGTAAACATTTGCCATGGATTGAATTGTGTCCCCCCCACAAATATGTGTCAAATTGGTTAGGCCATGCTTCCCAGTATTGTGTGGTTGTCCTACATTTTGTGATTGTAATTTTATGTGGAGAGGATTAGGATGGGATTATAACACCACCCTTACCCAGGCCACCTCCCTGATCCAAGGTAAAGGGAGTTACCCTGGGGTGCTGCCTGTACCACCTTTGATCTCTCAAGAGATAAAAGGAAAGGGAAGCAGGCAGAGAGTTGGTGACGTTATACCACCAAGAAAGCAGCACCAAGAGCAGAGTGCATCCTTTGGATACAGGGTCCCTGTGCCTGAGAAACTCCTCGACCAGGGGAAGATCGTGAACAAGGATTTTCCTCCAGAGCCGAAAGAGAGAGAAAGCCTTCTCCTGGAGCTGACGCCCCGGATTTAGACTTGTAATCTACTAGACTGTGAGAAAATAAATTTCTCTTTGTTAAAGCCATACACTTGTGGTATTTCTGTTATGGTAGTACTAGATAACTAAGACAACATCTTTCTAGTATTCTCTGCTTTTAGCCAAGATCTGTCTGACATCAGCAATGATATCTCTTGTTCTATATCCTCTCTGAATCCAGCTTGAATTTCTGGCACTTCCCTGTGAATGTACTGCTGCCACCGTTTTTCAATTATCTTCAGCAAAAATTTACTTGCTTGTGGTATTAGTGATTTTGTTTGATAATTTCTGCTTTCTGTTGGATCGCTTTTCTTTGGAAAGGGGACAAATATGGATCTTTTCCGGTTGATTGGCTAAGTAGCTCTCTTCCAAATTTCTTGGCATAGAAGAGTGAGCGCTTCCAGTGTTGCATCCATTTGTTGAAACATCTGAATTGGTATTCTGTCAGTTCCTGGACTCTTGTTTTTCACCAGTGCCTTTGGTGCTGCTTGTACTTCTTCCTTTAATACCATTGGTTCTTGATCATGTGTTACCTCCTGAAATGGCTGAACATCGGCCAATTTCATTATAATAAGAGACAACAATAATAGATTGAATCTAAGAATAAGTTAAGTAGAAAATATGATGGGAAAATATCTCGTGAAAGGGATTAGCCAATCAGGAATTTGAAATTGAAACAGTTGATGCTTTTGGAAATCTTAGACCTCATGGTATCAAATCTGGTACGATAGAGGATCCAACAAAGCAAGATTCCACTGAAAAAATGATAGGAAATATACTATCTGGACCACAAACCAAAAGAAGGCTTCCTGACACATGAGCTAGTGCCGGCCCTAGATGCATTAATAAGTAAAAGGGCAAATTCAAGAAGTAGATTTAACTGTACAAACTCTGCTGAGCCTTCAAAAGGAGGGTAGAAGAATAGTAAAGGTAAATAAAACACTAGAGTTGTCTCCCACTACTGCAGAGAATACTGTAACAGAAAAACTACTCGAGTGCTGGAACATTAAAACACTGGGGAAAAGCTGTCTTGAGGAAGGTATACACTCCTAGATAAAGGTTTTTAAATTTCAATAGCAACTTCGATTCAGAATCTGCTGAGGGTGCTTCTCCAGGTAAATGAGGTTGACTCTTCCCTTTTGCCCTGGACTTGATTCTGACTCATAGGGACGTTATACAACAGAATAGGACTAACTGCCCCATAGGGTTTCCTAGGGTGTAATCTTTTGCGGAGAATATCGCCAGGTTTTCTCTCCTGGGGAGCACCCGGTGGGTTCCAACTACTGACCTTTCAGTTAGCAGTCAAGTGTTTAACCATTGCATCACCAGGGCTCTTTGATTCTTTCCTAAAAAACAAACAAACCAAACCCTTTGCCAGGGAGTTGACTCTTCCTTAGCAGGCAGGTAATCTTAGTGCTGAGCATTTTAATGAAAAGAGACAATAGCAATAACCACTTGTAGCACAAGACTTAAAATTTATCAAAGATACACAAAATTTATATTCAATTCGTCACTGGAATGTAACAAACATGGAGTTCAAAAGGGAAACAGAAATTAATATAAAGAGAAGATAAAGGGAGAAACAAACAAAAAAACCAAACCCATTGCCACCCAGTCAATCCTGAATTATATATATATATATTTTTATGAGAGTAGAACTACCCTATAGGATTTCTAAGGAGTGGCTGATGGATTCTGTCAAGCTTTTGGTTATCAGCCAAGCTCTTAACCACTACACCACCAGGGCTCCAAGGTTTGATATGACTGGAACCGATCAGACAGTACCTAACAACAAAACAGCAATAACATAGGTTTCCAAGGCTGTAATCTTTATGGAAGCAGTCTGGCACACCCTTCTCCTGGGGAGTGGATGGTGAGTTCAAACCTCTGACCTATCATTTAGCAGCTGAGTGCTTAACCACCAGGCCACTAGGGCTCCAAAATGAATTACTACTGGGATATTTCAGTAGATAGGTTCACAAAGTATGGATATCATTCAATTGTTATAGACTAACTGGAATCCTTCTGAGGCTAAAAACAAAGATTTTCTCTGCCTGAATAACTTCCTTCATTAACATAGCAATGAGTCTTTGGCAATTCTAATTGTATTTTGGAAATTATATACATATATATATGTATAAAATAATAAATATAATTATAGTAAGTTAATAGTATTTATATATATATCTATCTATCTGGAGTGACTGCTTTAGGAGATGCAGATTGGCTTGTTTTCTAAATATGGTGGCTGTGGGACAGTGCAGCGAAAATCTAGCGGTGCTGATCAATCCTTAAGACTCTTGAAATGTTTGATGAATGAAAGACTTGGCATTAAACTCTTATGCATACAGATGCCATGAAGGAACCACATCCAACTGCAGGGAGAACATGAGCTGCAGTTGCTGCAAAAAATCCAAACTCTACTTGATTTGAAATCCACTCTAGCTGAGACAAAGCAAAATATGAAAGAGGAGTGAATAGTTTTTGGTCTTTAATCTCACTGAGGAAACACTGATGGAGTAGTGGTTAAGAGCTATGGATGCTCTCCAAAAGATTGGCAGTTCAAATCCAACAGGGATTCCTTGGAAGCCCTATGGGGCAGTTCTACTCTGTCCTATAGGGTCACTATAAATTGGAATTGACTTGACAATGGGTTTTGGCAATGGGTTTTGGGTTAATTCCTTTTGACTTTGTAATAAAATTAGTTGTAAGTTTTGATCTTTAATTTCTCCTTAGAAATTTTATAAGGGAAAGTATTGGCATTTTATTATTGGAATGTCTTCCTGAGGTTTATTATTAGTATATCTTAATGTTGTCATTTGGTTTCATGATTTGGTAGGCCATATTGGACATGGTAACCAGCCATAATTTGGAAGGGAAATGAAATAGAAAATTATTATTTTTTTGTCTTTGGTATAAAGTGATCTTAGAATGGATTTATTCAATGTACTATTCTTACTCATTTCAGAATATTATGGAAACTAAACCCATACTACACAGTAATGATATAACCCTCCATTTGCTAACTTTTTTTTTTCTTATAAATAATAATAGAATGCACTTAGAGAAGTACAATGTGACTTATTGGGCTTCTTCAAGGCATCAGCATTTTGCATGCAGTTGTATGGAGCACAGGATTGCACATATTCTACTACTTTTCTGCTTGTAAATTTTTCCCAAGTAAAATCTATGTAATATCTGCACTATGTGGTACTAATGCAGTATGTTCATGGGCCTCTTAAATGACAGATAGCAACACTGAAATTATAGAATTCCAGTCCCCCATATTTTGTTTTCTGATGACACCCATAGTTTCTCAGCTGTGCCACTTTCTGGAGTCCTCCAAAGCAACCATGAGTCAGCCTTCTCTTCTGTCACTGCCAGTGATGGCTTCATGGACCCTAGGCCATATGGCTTAGTGTACCAGCCAGAATAGGATGAGTTGCTGTCAAGTTGGTTCCAACTCATAGTGACCCTATGTACAACAGAAAGAAACACTGTCTGATCCTCTGTCATCCTTGATATCATTGTTGTGCTTGAGCCCATTGTTGTAGCCACTGTGTCAATCCACCTCACTGAGGGTCTTCCTCTTTTTCACTGACCCTCTACTTTACCAAGCAGGATGTCTTTCTCCAGGGACTGATCCCACCTGATAACATGTCCAAAGTATGTCAGATGTAGTCTTGCCATCCTTACTTCTAAGGAGAATTCTGGTTGTACTTCTTCCAAGACAGATTTTCTCATTCTTTTGGCAGTCTGTGGTGTATTCAATATTCTTCATCAACACCACAATCCAAAGGATAAGTTATGATACAGTAAAAACAACCTGAACATCTCACTTGTTTAAAACAACAAAGTCCATTTCTTATACATGCTGCATGTGTGTTATATATGAGCAAGGAGGTTATCCTCATCTCATTTATCTAAGAATCTAGACTGATAAAGGCTCCATCTGGACAGATGCTTCCAGAACTACAGAGCCAGTGAAAAGAATATGTGGTAAGCCACATGCTTGTTTTAAACCTTCGGACTGAATGTGACACATGTCAATTTCCCTTGTATTTTCTTTCCAAAGCAAGTCACCTGGCCATGCTTTAGTTCAAGTGCTAACCAAAAAAACCAAACCTGCTGCCATTGAGTTGATTCCAACTCTAGTGACCTTCTAGGACAGAGTAGATCTGTCCCACAGGGTTCTCAAGGAGCCGTTGGTAAATTGGAACTGTAACCGAGCTCTTAACCACTGGGGTGTTTAATTCTTCCATTGGCAGAATCTCCAAATATTTTTTTGTCCACCTTTCTGGATTGTTTCCATGCTATGATTTTGACTTCTGCCTCTTTTGACACATGATCTCTCCATTTATTTTTATCTCCAACATAGCTTTTATTACATTTGGAACAAAGCCCTCTATCCCTTCTTTTGTCTCACTGCTATAATCAAATTAGATGCATTATGTTGTGAAACTTGACTAAAAGACCCTTTTTATTGAGGTCACTCTCCTGTTCGAACTTTCTTGCAAGTAATTGACAACCAAACTCTAGAAGTTTAGGGCTTATGATTTTCTTTGGGTGTTCAAGATTCACAGAAGAAAAGCTGTATGATTATAGTAAAAACTTTTGGACTTCACCTAAAAAAAAATTAACGTTTAGAAAATCTAATATTTTAATTTATTTCTCTCTGTAGAATATCTTCCTCAGTATCTTTTTGAACCATTTTATACTTTATTGGAAAACCTGGTGGTATAGTGGTTAAGAATTCGGCCGCTAACCAAAAGGTTGGCAGTTTGAATCCACCAGGCACTCTTTGGAAACCCTATGGGGCAATTCTACCCTGTCCTATAGGGTCACTGTGAGTTGGAATCAACTCAGCAGCAGCGGGGTTTTTTTTTTTTTTTTTTGGTTTACATTCATTAGTTGAAGCTAACAGAACTTGTCGCAGCTATTCAGCCTGGAGCAATCAGGATATATCAGAATATCAGAATTAATAAAGGTAAAAAGTACTGTATCTTTCACTGAGGAGAGATACTAACCTGGATTAAAACTGTAATATGTTTGGAAATCAGCAAACATTATGTTTTAACGTAGGTACTAGGAACATGGAGGGAAAGTTAGGCTCCTCATTTCATCCCAATTATGCAAATTTTAAGGTATCTTAGAAATACACAGGGGTATCTCCAGGAAAACTTCAGAATTTATCTTTTCATAGAACTGGGTTAGAAAATGTCAGAAAATTCACTCTACGTAAATGATAATCCAGCACCATTTGCAAAGACTCATGCAAAGGATTTACTCTGAATATGTAAGACTCCTTTGTGTTCTATAATAGTGTCATTCACCTTGCATGAAGCTACCAATTTTGTATTATCTTCGTGGACAAATGACCTCTTAACACCAAAACCATTCAACAGCTTGAAATTTGAGCCTCTATTTCTAACATTAAAATGTTAGTACAATAAACTCTCAAAGATTTTTTCTCTCTCTCTCTTTTTAAGCACACTTGTATTGCACAAAAGTAATGTTCCAGTATTCCCCAAAGAACATTTTTTTTTTAAGGCAGGAAATATGAAACACCACATAAAGATCAACCAAATAGAAAGACTTTTGAGGTGAAAATCTAGCAAAAACATAGCATTTGAAGGTTATTTTTAAACGCAACCTTAAATTTAACTTAGGCAATAATCTTTTGTTAGCTTTCTTTTATGTTTGAAATATTCTCTTGATAAGAAAAAAGCTCCCACTGTACAAACTTGAAGAAACCTTATGTATAGTATGTGTTGCATATATTCTGTCATGTTGGAAATATGTAAGGAAATACTTCATCACTGAATATGTGGACTGTTGGGGGTGGAAAAAAGGTAACAGCCATTCAAGTACTAGAATTATTTTTTTATGATACTTCTCAAATTACAATAAAAAGTAATAGTATTTCTGCTTATCAATTTCTAAAAGAATCATGGGCAATAAAAGCTTAAATAGAATAAAGCTAAAGGATAAATGGAAAAGTACTTCTGTGTTCAGTACTAGGTTATTTCACCCTCCTCCTTTGTTATAAATGCTTATTGATCTTATTAGGTATTCATGCTTTTGTGCTCAGGGTAAAAGAAGCACCATTGTTCATGGTACCATTTTAAGAGAAGCTTTCTATCTAAAAAGTACAAAAGAAAGGAAGATGCTGTCCTTAGAAATCTCACATTTCAACTGAGGAATGATAGACATTTTTAGTTGTCCAGAAGAATAGATTTTCTAACTTAAATCCAGGGTAGAAGGAGGTAGCATCAGGACTGAAGAATCATTAACAACCTGCAATATACAGGTCACACAATCTTGCTTGCCAAAAATGAAGACTACTTGAAGCACTTACTAATGAAGATCAAGGACTACAGCCTTCAGTAAGAATTACAGTTGCTCATAGAAAAAACAAAAGTCCTCACAATTGGGCCAAAAAACAGCATTATGATAAATTAAGAAACTGAAGTTGTCAATGATTTCATCCTATTTGGATCAACAGTCAACGTCCATGGAATCAGAAGTCAAGAAATCAAATGACATTGTATTGGACAAATCTGCTGTAAAAGACCTCTTTAAAGTTTTAAAATGTAAAGATATTACTTTGATGATTGACGTGCTCCTGATCCAAGTCATAGTCTTATCAACTGCCCCATATGCATGTAAAAGCTGAACAATGAAAAAGGAAGATGAAAGAATTGATACATTTGAATTATGGTGTTGGTGAACAATATTGAGTATACCGTGGACTGCTGGAAGAATGAATACACATCGGTCTTAGAAGAAGTACAACTAGAATGTGCTTAGAAGGGAGGATGGTGAGGCTTCAGCTTGCTTACTTTGGAAATGTAAGCCTACTTTGGACATCAGGAAAGACCAATTGCTAGAAAACGTCATCATGCTTGGTAAAGTAGAGGATAAGCAAAAAGAAGGGAAACCCTCAGAAGATAGACTGATCCAATAACCATAACAATGGACTCAAACATACTGACTATTGTGAAGATAGCACAGGAATGGGCAATATTTTGTTCTATTATACATAAGGGTGCCCTGATTCTGAGCCAACTAGATGCAACTAACAATAACAACAGGAGTCCTTGGAGATAGAGTCATACAGTTTCTGATTAAACACCTCAATTAGTAGTCAACTCCCTGTTACACACTGAAAATATCTTAGAGGTCTTCTCATGTTGAGTCAAGTACATTTCAGTGTTATGCTTGCCCTTTTTGTTCCTACTTTTATCATCAGGAATAGCACAGAATTAGTCCATTTGCAATTATTTGAAAACAATAACATGCCTCCATCACTAATTCTCAACTAACCAGACTGTCTTGTTAGCCCTCAGTTCCTTCAGCCATCATTACTGTTTATATTATGGGCTTCTGAATTGCTCTGGATGCCTTTTCAAAATACTTTCTTTAGGTACGAGATACAAAATTGGTCAAAGCCCTCTGATGCCTGCTCATTACCATTAATGCTCTTTTTCGTTAAACTCTTAACTTATATTAAACCCATGGCTAAATAAGTATCCAAATATTTTCATTTAAACCACCTTATCTCCCTCATGCCATCTATGCAATTGATTTTGAAGTCCATCAATGCAATATTTCATGGTTGTTTGTGCTAAACCTTTTCTTATTGATGTCAACTAAACTACCCAGCTAGATTCTTAAACCTGTGATTTATGTTACTTGTTCTTCACCCTGCTTTTTTCATCTGAAAATTTGATACTTTTTTCCCCTTGTTGCTAATATTAGAAGTCTGGGCTGTGAAAAGGGAGCATTGTTTAAGTATATCATATTAGATTGTATTTCAAGTACTTCACAGTATTCAAAAGATAAAGGTGGGTCTCTTAAAATATCTCAACTTGTTTTGGACTGGGTGAGACTGCAAAGTTGTTAAAAGTTAACAGATGTTGGAAGGGTAAATTCTAATATCAAGGGCAGGAGTCATTATCCAGAGACCTACTTTCTTCTCTGTTGAGACCAGACTGTGTAGAGATGGTGGGAACCTCAAAGGCAAGCTAGACCTGGCCTGACTTGATAATCCTATCCAAAGTGGCAGCCCACCATGTTGAGATACATTTTTGACAATTAGAGAAATTGTGAGGAGGAGGCCAAAGATTTCTGTTCCCATTCCACCCAGAAAGCTGTTCTCCAGATTTAAAAGAGATGCTTTAGCTCTGATGAAGTGACAAGCTTGGATGCAGAACAACAGACGCCAAAGCTGTAAATGGCTGGCCTGGAGCCCTGTATGGCAGGGGACTGGCTCCTTTGAAAGTTAAAGGTTTTCTTCAGAAGCATAAGAAAAGGCCAAGTTTTTTTTTTTTTTCTTCCAAATGTTATTAAATTAGGAGTGCTATAAGTTGAGACTAGTTCCTTTAGATCTTGTTTCAAACCATGTCTTCTTATATGTATATTCTGCTAAGTAGTGTTTAATTCACGTTGTGCATGTTTATGCTACCTCTCTGAAATCCACATTAGGCATTCAGAAAGGTATGCCTATTAAAGAAATCTCGAGTTTGATAATGTTTCAAGCATATCAGGTAACACAACTCTCTAGTGTCAATTAAACTGAAATAAGTAGTAGTATGACTTCTCAGAGGGCATAAGTAATTAAGCAATACAGGTTTATAGAGAATGTAAACATTACATCTGGGGTTAGAAAATTGGCCTGGGGAAGTAGTTTAAATCCTATAAATAATTTTAACATAGCTTTCTCCAGGAAAATATGTGAAAACCTAATTTTTTCTTCATCTGTCTTCTTTCTCAGGGATAAGAATATATATATCCATCCCTTCTAAAAGAAAATTGCATAAATAAATATGGCACAAAGAACTATTTTTAGAATAGCAAGACTTTTGGGCTAAAAGAGAAGGGCAATACAGAGCATCTGGTCCAACCATTTTATATTTCAGATGAGGGAAGCAAAGCTGAGAGAAATAAAGTGGCTTGCCCAAGATCTCATAAAAGAGATAATTGCAGAGGGGGTGTTTAGAATTTCAGTCCAGTAATTGGGCCAAAGAAGAATATGGAAGCTTTTCCAAAATAGCTAACGACCACAACAAAAGACTGCTAAAACCTCTAAAATGTTTTTGATAAAGATGTTCAAATTTAAGAAGCTTAACTGTTTGAAAAAATACATTATCCTGTGTCATGAATTGAATTGTGTCCCTTGCAAAATATCTGTTAGCTTGGCTAGGTCATGATTCCCAATATTGTATGATTGTCTACCATTTTGTCATGTGATGTGATTTCCCCATGTGTTGTAAATTCTATCACTATGATGTTGATGAGATGGATTAATGACAGTTATATCAATGAGATCTACAAGATTAGGTAGGTCTTAAGCCAACCTCTTTTGAGTTTTAAAAGAGAGAAGCAAGCAGAGAGACAGGGGGGCCTCATACCACCAAGAAAGAAGAGCAGCAGGCACGTCCTTTGGACCCGGGGTCCTTGTGCTGAGAAGCTCCTAGCACAGGCGAAGATTGATGACAAGGGCCTTTCTCCAAAGCTGACAGAGAATGTCTTCCCCTGGAGCTGACACACTGAATTTGGACTTCTAGACTACTAGAAAGCTGCTTTGTGGGTGAAAGATGTGGCAGTCTGTTTCCATAAAGATTATAGCCTTGGAAACTCTGTGGGGCAGTTCTATGCTATCCTATAGGGTTGCTATGAGTCAGAATCGACTCAGAGGCACTGGATTTGGTTTTGGTCTTATCTGATTCAGAGGTCATTATAGACCCCAGCTGCCTGGAGCTTGAAGATGCTGTGGAGCCACCTCCCAGAACAGCACCAGATTCAATCCCAGTTTAGGTTAATTCCAGGCTCTACAGCTGGGTCACATTCTAGGACAGGGACTAATGGCTCCAGTAACCACTAAAAAACCAAACCCTTTGCCATCGAGTCAGTTTCAACTCATAGTAACCCTATAGGACAGAGTACAACTGCCCAACAGTTTCCAAGAAGCAGCCTGGTAGATTTGAACTGCCAGACTTTTGATTAGCAGTGGTAGCACTTAACCACTATACCACTGGGGTTTCCAATGGCTCCAATATTATCTTCTAAATCAGTACCAAGCAACTAAGGATAGGTCACTCATCCAGTGAAAGGCAGTTATGGGGTGGTTAGAGATGGTGTGACACCAATGGGAATGAAGGAAGAGACATTCTACTCCTCAAAAATGAATCCTTTAGGAGAACTTTACCTAGTTTTCCAGACATGATGTTATGATGAACATGTCAACAACTGGATATTTTCCAGAATATGAGCTTTTATTCACCTGGCTTCTGGCTTTTTGATTAATTTCAAAATATATATTTCAAAATAACCTAACAACATAATTTTTTAAATTGAAAGAAAAGAAAAACAAATAAATAAGAACTCACATTCTGCATGATACATATATAGATATGGCCAGGTGTTCACTACCATGTTACTCTTTTGTTGGAAAACAAAGGAATACATACCTTCATCTGGAACATGGTAGTCCAAACGTGGTCCCTGGGACTGGCAGCGTTAGCAATTTTGCATTGTCAAAGCAAATGCTGTGACTAGAATCTAGAACTACTGAATCAGAATCTCTGAGTGGGAACCAGGAGCCTGTGTTTTAATAAGCTTTCATGTGATTCTTAGGAATATTCGAGGTTGAAAGAGTACCTCTGACTTTTTGTTCTCTCTATATTTTTTTTATAGGAACATATGTATTAGAGCCAGGAGCTGAAAACAGGTGTAAAACAAGAGTTATATTGCTAGAAGTGGTAATTTTATGAAATGGAAAGATAGAATGACTCTTTGGGGTGAATTTTTGATGCCAACACATATAAAAATACAAGGTAATATAATCTGAGAAATATTTTTAAAAAGAAGAGGTAAATTGCAATATAAATTTTAAAGTACTAATGTAATTGAATTTAAATGATTTTTTAAAAAATAAAAGAATATTCCTAGGGAGCATTAACCCATAAGTTAAAAAAAATACACATATATGTCTTTAAATATAATTTTTCATATTTCAAAAACAAAAACATTCAGTAACATTAAAACAATAACTTTTTTCATTTTAGAGTATGACAGCTTCTCTGCCATCAGCTCTAGTTGTATCGTTATATCTGGCAATTTAGTTTTAATGCGGTTCTTTCATTTAAACATGCCCCCTATGCCCACTTCTTTTTCTTTGTAATAAGATTATAATGTAATTACATTTAGGTGAAACGATTTGGAAATGCTTCAATTATATTACCATCTGTTGTGGCATTTAAAATCTGGGGGAAAAAATGTCTTGTATCAATATAAAAATATTTCATTTCTGTGGTTTCAGCAGTGGCTACAAATATCTTTTTGACTCAAGTCTCTTTGGAGGACTTCCCTTGGCTTCCTAGAGGTGCTTTGTCTTTTAAGACATGTTAACAACTGTGAAAGTGCTTGGGACTTTCACCCAGCCGCTCTTACATTCCAGCTGTGGCATCCCTAGCCAATGACTGACTGAGCGGTAGTTGCAAAATTAGGAAAGCAGGAGGCAGGACAATTCAAAGTGGAGGGGGAGCTTTACTGGGATTGGTTGGAAACACGAATATGAGCTATTTGGTTTGGCTAGTTTAAATGCACCACTAAGGGGTGGGGGGTTTACAGGGTAATCACAAGGTAATTATCTTAAAACATTTCCTGAAGGCTGTTGAGGGGATTTCTGATAAGAGTCTTGCTTGAAGACCCTCCCTTAGGAAATTTCTTTCTGTTTCTTTAGTTCAAAAAAAAAGAAGTTTCCTTTGTTATGTACTTAAGTCTATGATTTTGACTTGCAGTGGAAATAAGCAAAAGCTAAGATTGGACTCAGACCTTGAGGCAGTCATTCTGACAGGCACCTCAATCCTGGAACTCTCACACAGTTGCAAGTGTAAACTCTTAGAAACAAAGACACACAGAAGCTGGGGAAGGAATACACAGAAACCTTAAAAAGGATTAGGGAATCTGGACCAGACGAAGACAGAATATGCTACAATGGCTTTATATCTGAATCCCAAAATGGGGTGGCTGTTACTTAAATTAGTATAGTGCTAAATGTAATAATGCATGTACATTTTTAAAATATATTGAATCCAGTCTAAATAAGATCACCAATTTTCTTACAGATATTGTAAAGAAAAAGTCTTACATTTGGAATTATTTTAATTAAAGAGCTATAATATTTAAACATTGCTGTTTAGCTTTTATGTTTTTGATAATGAATTAATCTATGCATTGACACCATATTAAAGGGGGGTGTTTATATTGAGAAACAGTTTTTAATTCTCCTGGAATCTAGATTTCTGGGGTCCATGGAGTTGGGTTGACCCACCCAAGCCATTTCCATGGAGGTTTTCTTTTGAACCTCGACCCTTGAAGAAACTGGTTTCTAAAAGTCAGAAAATGGTCTCTATAAAACACCAATACTACTTTGTCTTAGGCATTATACTCTTGTGAAGAATTCAGTCAGTTTCAGGAAACAGATTCCAAAGATCAGACTGGGATATATGTTTTAGGGTAAACCAGTAATTATTTTAATTGTTCTTAAAGACAATGCTGTGTGAAAACTTTCCTGACCACAAATTATTTATCAGTTCTATTCTGGCCATTTTTCCATGGCAATGCCAATAAGATGGGGTATAAGAGTCTGTAGAGTTTCACTCATTTTGGAACATTTTTGACTCCCTAGTTGAAATGTTACCCCAATTTTCAAATCACGTATTAAGTAAATTTCAATCAGTTTCTACTATTGGCTCAATATGATTTTTGTTTTAACAATATCAATTTGAATAAGCAAAAGTCTACAGTTGAAAAGGCTGCTTATGCAAGTTTAAACCTAAAACTTTGGTTAAAATGTGCAATTTATAATTTAAAACATTTGTAATAGCCAAAGTTATGAGAGAGTGATCAAAAAGCTTTCAGAATGGAATACAGCCAAAGAAGTAAAAGCTACTGTAAACCAGACTGCTCTTTTTTATTATCAAATAAACTTGGTAATTTAGAAATATACTTTGTACTTAGCGTAAATGAAAAACACACACACAGTAGCAGGTTAATTTAAGGATATCAGTTTAATGTGAAACTTTATTTCAAATTAGCTCTGTATATCTATATCTATCTCTATATCTCCATCTCTATTTCTATCACTATATCTCCATATCTATTTGATTATGTTATATTATGTGTGTGTATTTTTTTTTTTATGTGTTAGAATATACTGAAAGTATAAGATAGTTATTCATTTATTGCATTTGTCAGTTGTCGGGGTATAGAATAATGCTTCTTCCAATGTATAGTAGAATTCTTGAAATGAATCTAAGGTGAATATTTTAAATTAAGAACTCAAAAATGTGGTTAACAGATGAGACAGATCAGGATACAAAAATGAGAAAAAGGCCAGTAGTAAATATACAAGCTAAACGTCAGAGAGAAAATTAGAATGGAAAACACAGAAAGAGCATAATGGACAATTGAAACCCAACATAAATGTAATTTAAATCCCGGAGGAGAGAGAATGGAGCAGAACAAGAAATATTTGCAGAGATCATGGCTGATGATTTTTCCAAAAATTAAAAAATATCAGCCCATAGACTAAGAAAACTCTCCAGAGCAGGAAAGATACAAAGAAAACTAGATACAGATGGAACATAACAATAAAACCGCTAAAAACCAAAGACAAAATGAAATTATAAAAATCTCCTTGAAGAAAAAAAGTCACATCAGCTCCAAAGGAACAAGATTAAGAGTTGTTAAAAATAATCAAAACTCAAAGAAATGGAAACATAAGGTTTATTGTGAGCAGTTATTCTACATGCATATAGGGAGACGATTCTGATTCCAAAAAAAAAAAAAAAAAAACACACACATGGCTTGAAATAAGCTAGTCACAATGAGAGTTATAAAGAGAGCATGAGGGAGAATAGACAATTAACCATCTACTAATCTTAACATAAATTTAGAGACCATCTCAAAAATATATATGACACACAGAATACTAATGACCAAAGACTGCACAAATTGTGGATTGGCAGCAAGGACATCATACATGAAAGAAAGCAAAAGGTCATTAAAAAGACAGGAAAAAAAGAAAAGACAAAAATGGGTGTCAGAAGAGACTCTGAAACTTGCTTTTGAACTTAGAGTAAGTAACTAGAGTGAATGGAAGAAATGATGAAGTAAAAGAGCTGAACAGATTTCAAAGGATGGCTTGAGAAGACAAAGTGAAGTATCATAATAAAAAGTGCAAAGATCTGGAGCTAGAAAACCGAAAGGGAAGAACATGCTCACATCTCTCAAGCTCAAAGAACTGAAGAAAAAAATTCAAGCCTCAAGTTGCAATGTTGAAAGATTCTACAGGAAGCATCAAAAGAAGAAGAAAGGAATACACAGAGTCACTGTAACAAAAAAAGAATTGGTCAATGTTCAGCCATTTCAGGAGGCAGCATATGACCAAGAACCTATGGTACTGAAGGAAGATGACCAAGCTGCACTGAACGAAAAGATGAAAAACAAGTCTCCAGAAATTGATGTGATAACAATTGAGAAGTTTCAAAACATATACAACTCTGGAGGTGCTCACTTGTCTATGTCAAGAAATTTGGTAGGCAGCTTCCTGGCCAACCGACTGGAAGAGATTCATATTTGTGCCCATTCCAAAGAAAGGTGATCCAACAGAATGTAGAAGTTATCAAACAATATCATTAATATCTCATGCAAGCAAAATTTTGCTGAAGATCATTCAAAAACAGTTGCAGCAGTATATCAACAAGGAACTACCAGAAATTCAAGCTGGATTCCAAAGAGGACATGGAACGAGGGATATCATTACTGACGTCAGATGGATCTTGGCTGCAGGCAGAGAATACCAGAAAGATGTTTACCTGTGTTTTATTGACTGTGCAAAGACATTTAATTGTGTGAATCATGACAAATTATGGATAACATTAAGCAGGATGGAAATTCCAGAACACATAATTGTGCTCATGAGGAATCTGTGCTTAGACCAAGTGGTAGTTGTTCAAATAGAACAAGCGGATACTTCATGGTTTAAAGTCAGGAAAGGTGTAAGTCAGGGTTCTATCCTTTCACCATACCTATCCAATCTGTGTGCTGAGAAAATAACCTGAGAAGCTGGAGTATATGAAGAAGAATGGGACATCAGGATTGGAGAAAGACTAATTAACAACCTGTGTTATGCATATGACACAACCTTGCTTGCTGAAAGTGAAGAGGACTTGAAGTACTTACTAATGAAGATTAAAGACCACAGTCTTCAATATGGATTACACCTCAACATAAAAAAACAAAACAAAAAAAAAAAACAAAAAACACCCTCACAACTGGACTAATAAGCAGCATCATTGTAAACTGAGAAAAGATTGAAGCTGCCAAGGACTTTATTTTGCTTGGACCAACAATGAATGCCCAACAGAGCAGTAGTCAGGAAATCAAATGACATGGTTCACTGGGCAAATCTGCTGCAAAAGAACTTTTTAAAGTGTTGCAAAGCAAAGATATCACTTTGAGGACTAAGGTGTGTCTAACCTAAGCCATGGTATTTTTGATTGCCCCATATGCATCTGAAAGCTGGACAATGAATAAGGTAGACTGAAGAATAAATGCCTTTAAATTATGGTGTTGGGGAAGAATATTGACTGGACTGTGGATTGATAGGAGAATGAACAAATCCGTCTTGGAAGAAGTAAAATGAAATGCTCCTTAGAAGCAAGGATGGTGAAACTTCTTCTCAAGCACTTTGGACATGTTATCAGAAGGCACCTATCCTTGGAAAAGGACATCATGCTTCATAAAGTCCAGGGTCAGTGAAAAAGAGGAAGACTGTCAACGAGATGGATTGATACAGTGGGTGCAACAACGGGCTCAAGCATGATGATGATTGTGAGAATGGTGCAGGACCAAGCAGTGTTTCATTCTGCTGTACATAGGGGTCGTTTTCAGTTGGAACTGACTGGATGACACCTAACAACAACAATCTTAACATGATTGATTAAACCCTATCCTCCCCCTTGTGCTGAGATCAACTGATATCTAGTCACAAAGTGGTCTCTGGTCCTCCACCTACCTGCAGCCATGATATCTTTTGAAATTTAACTTAAGTAGGCCTGGCTTCCAACAGGAAAGAAAAGATTAGCAGCTTTGGGTGAAAAAGACCACTGGATGGATTAATTTTTGGTCAGGAATTTTTTTTATGATTTGGTTTCATGGGTAAGAAAAACCTTAAAAGTAAGATGTCTGTTACTGACTTTTCTCTTTAACAGTGTTAATTCTTAATACAAAGTTTAAAAGCAAGAAATCAACAGAATTATATCTTTAATATTTTGAGTGAAAGCTTAGAATTCCAAGGCCAGGAAAAATATTCTTCAAAATCATAGATGAAATAAAGGTCATTCAGACAAACAAAAAAATTCAGACAATTCATTGCGAACAGGTCTGCACTAAAATGAATAATAAATGGATTTTGTGGCAAGTTGTGTTTCTCAAAGACAGGATAGTATTTCCTATCCCACACAGTCTTCTTCAAGGTGACCTTGCCACAACTCACTTAAGGGTTAGCAAGGATGTGGAACAACTGGAATTCTGATATCCATTGCCATTGAGTAGATTCTGACTCATAGAGACCCTGTAGGACAGAGTTGAACTATCCCATACAGTTTCCAAGGAGCAGCTGGTGTTTTTGAACTGCTTACTTTTTGGTTAGAAACAGAATGCTTAACCATGGTGTCACCAGGGCTCCCACGCAGGAGTATAAATCCATACTACACTTTGGAATACTGAACATATACATACCTCAATGACCCAGTCATTATATTTTAGATATTTATCCAAAAGAAACATGTTCATATACTCACCAAAATACATGGGTCAGAATATGCATAGGAGCATAATTCATAATAGCAAAGCCGGAAACAACTCAAATATCCATCAATATTTGAACAAATCAGGAGTCAGCAAACTTTATCTGCAAGAGCCAGATAGTGAATATTTTAGGCCTTGTGGGCCACATACAGTTTCTATTTGCATATTGTTTTCTTTCTTTTTTTAATAATCCTTTAAAACAAATAGGGGTGAGATGGCACCGTGCTTAAGCATTCAGCTGCTAACCAAAAGACCAGCAGTTTGAATTCACCAGCAGCTCCTTGGAAACCCTATGGGGCACTTCTACTCTGTCCTGTAGGGTCACTGTGAATCAGAATCAACTCGAAGGCAATAGGTTTGTTTTTTAAGATATAAACGAACAAAATAACTATGATTCTTATCTCACAGATCATACAAAAACAGGCCATAGGCTAGATTTTAATCATGGACCATAGTTTGCTAACCTCTGAAATAGAAAAAATAAGTTAGTTGTAGTATATTGATATCAGGCAATACGTAGCTATGATACCAGGGTTAAAGGAGAAGGTGACAATTTTTTCTTTAGAGGGCCAGGTAGTAAATATTTCAGTCTGCTTGCCATACGGTCTGTGTCACAACTTCTCAACTCTGCTGTTGTATTGCAAAAGCATTTACAGACAACATGTAGAAGACAGAGTGAGATATGTTTCAGCATAACTCTATTTCAAAACCAGAAGCCCTTGGGCTATAATTCGCTGACTCCTGTTATAGAACAGAGGAATGAATGGACTACAAGAATAAAAACATACTGGATAAATCTCACAATCATAATATTGATAAAAAGAAACCAGACTTTACAATTGGCCTAATGTTAGTTCTGGTGCTCCTGTTTTATCTTTCAGTTTATTGTATAGTGCCTGGGATCTTAAAAACTTGCCAGCAGCCATCTAAGGTACAACAATTGGTCTTTGTTTGCTGGGAGCACCAGAGGAAGACAGAGGTTCAGGAATCAGTAGAGGAAATGGAATATGTCCAGTTGCCTCCATGAACAACTGCTATATTTACCATGAGACCAGAAGAACTGGATGGTGCCCAGCTATCAATACTGAATATTTAGATCAAGCATCTTTAGAAGAGTCTTGATCAAAAGGGGGAAAATTTAAACAGAATTTCAAATTCTCATGGAATCCAGACTTTCTGGAGCCACTGAGGCCAGGTGGACCCCTGAAATTACTACCCTGAGGAAATCTTAAGCTTTGAATTGAAACTTTCCCCTAAGGTCAACTTTAGCTTAGCCTAATTAGAAAAGAATGTTTGCATTAAGCATTATACTCTTTTAAAGAATTATCTATATGTGATCATATTGACAACAGCAACTCAAAAGGATAGAAAAGAAGCTTAGGGGGCAGTGAGTTGTGTTAATGATGGTGAAACAGGAGGGAAAACATTGTCGAGAAAGGTGGCACAACTTGAAGAATGTAACTAATGTCTCTAAATTGTATTGAAGTGGTGTATGTTTTCTTGTAGATATTTTCACCAAATAGTAGTAATAAAGAAGCCATACTTTAAAAAGTATATGCAGAATAGTACCATTTATATGAATGTCAAAACCAACTGTTGGTGTAGAAATCAGGAGGATGGTTTAGTATGAGGGCTGGAATAACAACCAAAAGTAGGCACAGGGTGGCTGCTGAGACCTTGGGGATACTCTTGTTTATACCCATGTCGGTTATATGGGTATGTTCACTTTGTAAAATCTTTTGAACTGTGGTCCTAGAATATGTGCATTTTTATCTATGTATAGCATACTTAAACAGGCATTTATTACAAAAAACAAAAAAAAGAAAAAAAGCTGCTACTGCAAGGATTTTAACCTCGATCAATTATTCTATTGTGTTGGTAATTGACACTACAGCAGGAAGGTCTTCAGACTGAGAAACACTGACTCCTCCTGGAAAGACTTTTCAAGGGGCTAGTGGTCACACATAGTGTTAACAAAACTGATTTCAGGATCTTGACTATTCATCTATAAAAATACTCTTACTTAAAAGTGGTCTGCCTATGAATGTTAGCCAAGATCTTATAATTTCCCACAGCATTTTTCTTTTTCACATTTAACTTACTTCTACTTTACAAAATATATCCATACCCCTCACCTATCTGAATCTGTATAAAATTTATATGGCACCAAATAATCGACAATTTAAAATATAGCATTGAGTTAAAAAATAAATGGCCCTAGTAATGTCTGTTTTTTCACAATTTTTTTTTTCTATACAACAGGGTTAGCAGATTAAATTTAATGTTTTGTAGTTAATCTCTGGAAGATTATTGGTCTGTAATTAATGTTGTCGTTAGGTACCATCACATTGATTTTCAACTCATAGCGACCCCATGTGACAGGGTAATACTGCCCCATATGGTTTTTTTAGGCTGTAATGTTTAAGGGAACAGATTGCTAGGTCTTCTTCCTATGGAGCTGCTGGATGGGTTTGAACTGCCAATCTTTTGGTTAGCAGCCAAACACTTAACTCTTGTGCCACCAGGTCTCCTTCTATAACTAATAAGGAGTTCAAATAATAGAGGAATATAGTTGTAAAATTTTTCTTGTATCCCCATCTACTTATTTATGAGAAGGTAGTTATCAGTGGTAGCCTCTATTTAAAAAAAAAAAGAAAGAGATCCTGGACTCAGCCTTAATCTAGCAATAATAGTCATGTAGGGATATATCAAACAACTGGTGAAAAAGCTTCCTTCATCACATTTGGAGATATATTTTTAAATTATCCATAAAAATCTATGGCATTTATATTTTTTAATCAATAATGTATCATAAATATTTATAACAATCACCATCCAGAAGAAAATTTGAGCCATTTTTGATCATAGGAGAAAATCAAATGTCATTTCATATGTTTGTATCAGAGAAGTGTGATAGATGATAAACAAAATATATTCAGGCATCATCAAAATATGTTTTCAAATACAATTCTACACAAAATTCAGACTGGCAATACAAGTTTAAGAGGAAAATGAACAATGGAAAACTTAAGAATGTTGAAGAACAGCTTGTTTGTACATTTTTAAAGGGTATGAACATAGAAATTAAATACCTATCACGTTAGAATCCACTGAATTCATTTTTAAAAAGTATTGCAAAGATTTTATTTTAAGGAGTCAGTATTTACCATATGCAGAAATCACTTCCTTTGCAGCCATTCTGTGGGAGAAAGATGTGACAGTCTGTTTCCTTAAAGATTTACAACCTAGGAAACCCTATGGGGCAGTTCTACTCTCTGCTATAGGCTCACTATGAGTTGGAATGAACATGACGACAACGGGTTTGGTTTGGTTTCAGCTAATAATTAGAATTTATGAAATATTTTAACCTAAAAAAAAATTTGTGAGGAAGTACATAATTTTACAAATTTCTTAGAGGCACTTGACTAACAAAACCAGGAAACTCCCACTCTAATAAATCCAGTATCACTAACCAAACAGACTATAATTTTTAACGTTTCCTCAGGATTTGGTATTTATTTGACTTAATAGGATTTCATAAGCAATGTGTAGCCTCGAGGTTTGTAAATCCCATTTAAATTATTTCTTGGGTTTGTGTTTTAATGAAGGTTTTGTTATACGGGCAAAACTATTTGCTTTTAAGACCAAACACCGAATGTAATCTAATATTTATGTTAAGCTTTTTAATGGAAGGCTACTTATTGTCTGTTTCCAAACACTTGGTTTTGCTAGCTGTGTCACTATTTGCAAGCAACCTGATCTTTCTAAGACTAAATAGGCAGTCAAATAGAAGCTGTATCTTTACTGCCAATCTTGTTCAATCCTGTGGATTTAACATATTGGTAGGGATAAAGGATACTTAATGTACGTGAGCTTAGGCTTTAGAGTTTCTAGACCAATTTTTGCATGGGAAGCATTAGAATCATTTTAGAGTTCAGAGGCTGGCTCAGGCAATGTTCTAGGCCCTTAAATCCTTACAGACGAATCAATTCCTACTCATAGCAACCCTATAAGAAAGAGTAGAACTGCCCCAAAAGGTTCCCAAGGAGTGGCTGGTGGATTCAAACTGCCGACATTTTGGTTACCAGCCTGAACTCTTAACCACTACCCCACCAGGGCCCCTATAGGCACTTAATGCTGGCAAAGTAAGTGCTCGATTAAGAAAAAAAAGGAAAATAAATAATTATTAAGAATTAATTTTGAGAGTTAAGAATTAATTTACTGCAGGCTGACCTCCCAGGAAAGAGTTGAGCTTTCTATAAAGCACCATGGAAACCAGCAGTGGCAATAAATTTTGGATTACCATAAGACGTAGAGGCCAGCATCACCTCTTTATTCATCACACCAAGGGGATGCTTTTCTTCTCTAACATTCAACTTACAAGTCCCATGGCCTAAATTTGGAATCTCTTTTTTTTCTCTACTGGAGTCTGACTTCTGGATCTGCTAGTCCTCTGTTCTTAGTGGGGACGTGCTATTACTCTTGTCTCGTTATTGCTCTTCTCCAGTAACTGCTGCCCCACCAGGTCTGATGTGTGTGGGTTCCCTGGTCATATTCTTTTGTTTGTTCAACAAAGTACAGTCTATGCCCTAGACATGCATACGTATGTGAATGAAAAGGAAGAAATGAGACAAATTAAAAAAAAAAACCTGCTACAAAAATTACAATGCCGATGCCATGCTAATGCCACCATAACTCTTAACTTCTCGTTCTCAGAAAATGCATTTGTGAAATATGACTTCATAGGGATATTGTGAGGATTACATAACATAAACCAAAACCAAAAACCAAACCCAGTGCCAGTGAGTCGATTCTGACTCATAGGGACCCTATAGGACAGAGTAGAACTGCCCCATAGAGTTTTCAAGGAGCACCTGGTGGATTTGAACTCCCGACCCTTTGGTTAGCAGCCGTAGCACTTAACCACTACACCACCACGGTTTCCTTACATAGCATACTACTTGTAAAATACTTATGAATGCCTAGTGTTCATTCATTCATTTATTAATGTATTTATTCATTCATTTTACTAACGGTAGTAATGGTACTAGCAAATTCTCAATAAATATTAGGCATTATTTCATTAACAGAGTTCTAACTATATGCATTTCTATAATTAAGATTATTTTATTTTTAATGTAGCCTCCATTCACATTAGCCATGGCTTTATGTTATCTATGATTTATTTTAACCTGCTTCAGTATAAACACTATGTGTCTGTGTTGTGTGTGTGTGGGTGTGCATGTGTGTTTGTATGTACTAGTTAGCTTTAATCTTCGTTACACCCTATGAGCAGTTGGATAATACACATAGCAGAGGTGATCTGATTTCATTTGAAAGATGTAGTCAACAGCCCACATCCCATACAAGCATGTAAATTCCTGGTTTTATATCTCATAAACAACAGAATCTATGTTAATTATGAGCTTATCAAGGGTTACAAAAGTTTTTTTTTTTTTTTTAATGAAATAACTGGTGTTTCAATCATGGAATTAGTAAAGAATACCTGTCCTTCATTAAAGAGGGTATAATAGTCTAAAAAACTCAATAGACTGTATAGTCTTTAGAATGGTGTGCTTGGTTTTGGATTCCCCCTTAATTTGTGGTTTGTCAATTTTTCATCACTTCACACAAAATATTTAATAGATGTTTAGCTAGTCATTTTTTTTTTTAGCAAAATCCTGCCACAAGAATATCGTTGCATCTGTTTGATGCTTAAAACACAGACCCAGGAATTCACCAGACTTACATAATAGGTTTGTGTCTGCGTTTATGCAGGTTGGTCTTTTTGATAGAATTTAGACCTAGACTTGCTATTATTATAACATACTACCTGGCATGTGAGATTATTTCACCTACTTCTACCTATTATAGGCTTATTTACAAAAAAAAAAAAAAAGTAATAATTCTGGAGAACAAATTCATTTATGAAAAATCTACCGTATAAATCAGTGCATAAACACAAATTTTAGTTTTCACACAGTTCTATGTACATTGCAAGTTGCTTACAAAATGCTTGACTAAATGTGAAATGTGTTTGGTTTGTATTATTATGGTCATGGTAGAAACTTTATTTGTTCTTTACAGCAAGGATGGCAATTCAATCAACAATTCCCTATTTCAGTATTATAACAAAGGAACCAAATCTTAGTCTAAAAAATAATTATTTGAAATGCAAATATACTATGCTTTATTTTTTTATTTTAAAAGCAATGTGTGATAATTTTGGAAAGCTTATACAGAAAAATACTAAGAAACACTCCTAGTTAGTCCAAATTTCACAATATAGAGTTCATTAATTTAAAAAATTATTCTTCCCAACTATTTTCCTGTCTATATCTTAGCCATAGATATTTTCCTCTCTTTGATGTAGTTTAAGACTTGAAATTTCAAAGGAAAACAATGTTATTAATTCTACTTTCTACAGCTTTGAAGACAGAAGAATTTAAAATATTCTTAGCTCAAATTCCAAAATGATTAGATGCATGGTTGTTTTGATTTGCAAGGTTAAAGGGTGCCTTAGAAATTGAACTAATTTCATGAGTTCAACAAAAAAATTATTAAATACATGCCTAGTCACTGTCCTAGGTGTTGATAAGACAGCTGCAAATTTTGAGGTCCTTTTTTGAAGGACCTCAAAACCTAATAAAAGGAGAAGGCAAAGGCATGAGCACCAAAATGTTACTCTAGGTAAACACTGTTGTAATACAAATGATGAAATGCAAAGCTGAGAGACAAATAAAAGGAGGAGATTTGGAAGGATACGGGTTAGTTCATCAGAAAAGTGGGGCTTAAGAAGTGCAGCTGTAGGAAATTCCTCATAGATTTCATAGCATATGCAAAGACATAGATTCATGAAAAGGTGTATTGTGGAACTTAGACTCATTAGCATGGCTATTTTGTGGGTGTGCAGTAGGGCATGTCAAGATTAGATATTTTAGGTAAGGTGGGAAACATGAATAGGTGAAGAGAGCTGTACAAAGACAATCATGAGTGGTGGAGGATGTGGCAAACTGGAAAGTATTTGAGGCTCAAAAAAGGAGCAGCAAATCAATTAAATCACCTGTGTTTGCCAGGTGTGCCCTCAAGATACACCTTTGCATCCTATGTGAAAGAGGTAAGATGTTATTTGGGATGTATACCAGTTTGGAAGAGTTCCCTGGGTGGTGCGAAATCATTAAGTGCTCAACTACTAGCTGAAAAGTTGGTAGTTCAAATTCACCCAGAGGCACCTAGGAAGACAGGGCTAGTGATCTGCTTCCAAGCCTACACATATTGGAAACTCTATTGAGCAATTCTACTCTGTATATATGAGGCCACCATGAATCTCAGTCGACTTAACATCAACTAACAACACCACCACCATAACCAATTTGGACTTCATCCTTTACTTAGGGTTTCTTAACCTCAGCACTATTGACTTTTTGGGCCTGATAATTCTTTTTGTAGAGGGCTTTCTTGTGTATTGTAGAATATTTAGCAGTATCCGTGGCCTCACCCACTAGATTCCAGTAACAATTTCCCCCTCCCAATTGTGACAGCCCAAAATATCTCCAGATATTGCCAAATATTCTGGGGGGGAGGGGGGAGGGTTGTCCCCTAGTTGAGAAACAACTGGGTTCAATAATCTTTAAAAAGTTTTATGTAATAAAGTTATATGATAAAATTTAGGCTGTAGAAAGGAAATTCTAGTTGTAGAAAAAATAAGTATTGTGTGGGGGAATAGAAAAGGCAGAGAGAAACAGGAGGAAGATAGAGCTTGAATTCTATTGTGATAGCTTTCCCTATCGTTATGAATAAGAATTCCTCAAGAAGCAAAATAATAACGTAAGTAAAATTAATATTTACCTTTCTATAAAAGGCCAACCCACAGACTTTTTCTGAAATTTTATTGTTAATATTCTGAATTTCTGTTTGCTCTCTCTCTATGGATTCTTGCAGCCTATTAAATTTGTTATTATGCTCTTTAATAACCTTCTTAATTTCCTCCACTGCTTTATCTGTGTATTCCTTGGCTTGTTCTGTATATTGCCTGATCTACCTGCTGATATCTCAAAGAGTTATGTGTATTAATCTTTTGTATTCTACCTCTAGTAACTACAAGAAAATTTCTTCATCCGGAAGATTCCTCGATTCTTTGTTTTGGGAGCTTGTTGAAGCTATCATGGTCTGCTTCTTTATGTGATTTGATGTTGACTGTTGTCTCTGAGCCATCTATAAGTTACTGTATTTATTTTATGTTTGCTTACTGTGTCCTAACTTCTTGCTTTGTTTTGTTTTGAAATGCCCAAATAGGCTGCCTGAGTGAGCTAGTTTGATTATTCGTTTTCTAATTTGAAGCTCTAATTTCCAGTCACCAGATGGCTAAAACTGTTACCAAGTATATCAGGAGTCCATTCACTTTTCTTGTATCAATTCAGCTCAAGTGTGTAGCCAGTTGTGTAGCACAGGGTCTCACCTACAGTCTTAGATGAGCAGGGGTGTTTGGTGTAGGTACAGGTAACTTGTTGCAGCTAGAGGTCACACTCTGAGCAAGAAAAAGGGCTGACAACTGTCTCCCTAGTGTCTGTGAGGAAAGCATGTCCCTGTTTCCTAGAGTACACAGGTGAAAGGGCTTTGTAGCCAGACCATGGCCACCCAATGCTTTTGGCTGTAAGGACTCAGAGGTACCAATTATCCTTGTACTCCTGTCATGGGTGGCTAGGTGGTGTGGGTGGAGCCACCAGCACTTAGGCCCCTGAAGTGGGTAGGTGAGGACCCTGCTTAATAAGTAGAATGGTGTCAAATGTCAAAAACCTGCCTCTGCCACACAGCTAAAACAGTTGAAGCCAGACCTCAGGCACATACACCATTGTAGAGTGCCAAAAAGGGCCTAAGCTGCTGAAATGGGCCCACAAATGTTCATGCAGGGGTTGGCCACCTATGCTTGTGCCCAGAGAAGGGAGCTGTTTCTGCCTTGCATTCTCAGCTTAGGGGAGGTGGTGGATTATTTTTTCCCCATTTGTTAATTGGTTCCTTCTTCAAGGCTGGGAGAATGGCTCAGGACACACAGCAGAACCTGTCTCAGGCCCAGGGAAAGTGACTGCCACTGAAGCTGGCTTGGGGACTGAAGCAGAGGGAGATAGGATCAGATAAATTGGAAAGAGTTCTTTCAAAAGCGATGCCTTTTGACCCACACAGTAAATTAGATACAAGTACTTCTTCTGAGAGTGCTGTTCTTCACTGATTCTGGAGGGGTGAGTAGACTCTGCTGCTCACTCTCTCTCATTGAGGAAACTGTCCCGAACACTCCCACCAGTCCCGCCATGGTAGCACCAGGGTATTGGGACTGTGGGGTGCTGATTTCTGCTGAGTCATGCCTGGCAACTACTCACGGCTTCTGAACTGTCTCTCCCTTCCCATGCCACTCAGTCCAATTTCTTAACTTTGCCTTTGATGTTCAGACCTCCTGGCTTGTCATATACACATATAATCTATTCACTTGTTTTTTGGGTCTTTGTTGTAAGAGGAGCCACCGGAAGCATCTGACTACTCTGCCATCTTGGTCCTGCCCCCAACCCACAGTCTTTTTGACCATTGCCTCATATTCTGAATAAAATGTTACTGCCAATTATATAATATTAAGCATATGTTGTGCTTAACAAGCAGCTCTGTCTTACATGTATTTTGTTTATTCTCTGCAGCCTGTCTTTTGGTAGACACAGCTATCTTAAATATGCTACTTTCTATTCTCCATTAGTAATCATAAAAACACAGGTTTAATTGCTATGGAAATAAAGTATTAACATACATAGAAATACATCTCATATGGGATTGTAGAAATCATAATGAAAACATTTGTTATTGCCACTGGAGAGCATTTATTCCTTTTATACTTATTTACTTAAATATATAATGTCAGTTATGTGCCAGACACATTGTTTTGTTCTGAAGACACCATAGTGAGTAATAGTGATATTCTTACCCTCACAATCTTGGAATATAGTAGAGGGATCAGATATTAACTAATCATACAAATAAAAGTGAAACTGTAACTACAGAAAGAACTGTGAAAAAGAGAGAGTAGGATGGAAAATTTTAGTGTAATAATAGTGATCACATTAAGTCCAAGAGTTATAATTACATTCCAGTGTAATCACTCAGAGTGATTCCTTTAGAGCTATAACTCTAGCATGGAGACGTACTCTCTTTTTGTGTGAAAAACACTATTCTGAACTGATTTACTGCTCTACAAAACTTTTTAAAAATTATTCTATATAGTCTCCTAAAAATTAGTCTGATATACATTGAACTTCATGAAATCAGTCTTATTCTGCAAAATGTAATCCAACAAACACTGGGAATTGGTTAAACAGTAGCTATAAACAGAGTTTGATAATTTCCACATTCTATTTGATCACCTTTCTTTGGAATAGGTACAAATATGGATCTTTTCCAGTCAGTTCTCCAGGTAGCTGTCTTTCGAATTTCTTGGCATAGATGAGTGAACATCTATAGCACTACATTTGTTGGTTGGAACACCTCAGTTGGTATTTCATCAATTCCTGGAGCTTTGTTTTTTGGCAATGCCAAGTGCAGCTTGGACCTCTTCCTTTAGTACCATCAGTTCTTGATTGTATGCTACCTCCTGAAATGGTTGAACCTCGACCAAATCTTTTTGGTACAGTGTCTCTGTGTATTTCTTCCATCTTCTTTTGATGCATCCGGTGTCAATATTTTCCCCATAGGATCCTTCAATATTGCAACTTGTGGCTTGAATTTTTTCTTCAGTTTTTTCAACTTGAGAAATGCTCAGGGTATTCTTCCCTTTTGGTTTTTGAACTCCAGTTCTTTGTACATTTCATTATAATACTTTGTCTTCACAAGCCGCCCTTTGAAAATTTCTGTCCAGTTCTTTTACTTTATCATTTCTTCCATTTGCTTTAGCTACTCTACATTAAAGAACTGCTTTCAAAAGTGGTTGCAGCAGTACATCCACAGGGAATAGGCAGAAATTCAAGTCAGATTCGAAGAGAACTTGGAATGGGGGATATCCCTGCTGTTGTCAAATGGATTATGGGTGAAAGCAAAGAATATAAGAAAGATGTTTACCTGTGTTTTATTGGCTATGCAAAGGCATTGGACTGTGTGGATCATAACAAATTATGGATGACATTGAGAAAAATGGAAATTTCAATGCTTAATTGTGCTCACAAGGGACCTGTACTTAGACTAAGTGGTAGTTGTTCAAGCAGAACAAGGGGATACTGTGTGTTTTAAAGTCAAGAAAAGTGTGTTTCATGGTTATATTCTTCCACCATTCTTATTCAATCTGTATGCTGGGCAAAAAAATCCAAGAAGCTGGACTATATGAAGAAGAATGACGTATCATGGTTGGAAGAAGACTCATTAACAACCTACGATATGCAGATGACACATCCTTGCTTGCTGAAAGTGAAGAGGACTTGCACTTACTGATGAAGCTCAAAGACCACAGCCTTCAGTATGGATTACACCACAACATAAAGAAAACAAAAATCCTCACAACTGGACCAATGAGTGACATCATGATGAACAGGGAAAATGTTGAAGTTGTCAAGGATTTCATTTTACTTCAATCCACAATCAACACCCATGGAAGCAGCAGTCAAGAAATCAAAGGATGTATTGCATTGGGCAAATCTGCTGCACAAGACTTCTTTAAAGTGTTGAAAAGCAAAGTTGTCACCTTGAAGACGAAGGTGTACCTGGCCCAAGCCATGGTGTTTTCAATCGCCTCATATGCATGTGAAAACTGGACAATGAATAAGGAAGACCGAACAAGAATTGATGCCTTTGAATTAAGGTGTAGGTGAAGAATATTGAATATACCATGGACTACCAGAAGAGAGAACGTATCTGTCTTGGAAGAATTACAGCCAGAATGCTCCTTAGAAGCAAGGATGCAAGGCTTAGTCTCACATAATTTGAACATGTTATCAGAAGGGACCAGTCCTTGGAGAGGGGCATCATGTTTGGTAAAGAAGAGAGTCAACAAAAAAGAAGACCCTCAATGAGATGGATTGACACAGTGGCTGCAAGATGGGCTCAAGCATAACAATAGCAAGGATGGTGCAGGACTGGGGAGAGTGTTGTGCTATTATTCATAGGGTTGTCATGAGTTGGAACCGACTCAATTACACCTAACAACAGCAGCATAGACAGAGTGAAGATTTAACACTGTTATATGGGAAGAATTTTGGTTAACACATGACTGAGTTTTTTCTGTAATTAACATCAAATACTAGGATCTAAAGTTCTTAATCTAACCAATCTTTACTTCCCAGCTCATTTTGCCATGTAAGGCACATGATAGATAATAATTGCTGATTGACTGAAATGAAGGAATGAGTAGATAAAGCAACTACTCTGTGTAAGGCACTATGAAGGGCATGAACCTACTACTTTTAAGGACCTCAAAAATTAATAGGAAGGGAACAACAGCTATACTCTTGCTAAAATGCTTAATATTGCAAGTATATAAGAGTGATTTAGAAAACTTTCTAATGAGTACAAAGGAAAAGATTACTTCCTGTGGAAACCTTTTTATAAAACATAACTATATTTTCACAAACAAAATAGTGAAAAGATCAGCATCATTTCACATTTTTGCAAATCTAATATGTGGCTTATTCTCATATCCACTTCTGCATCCAACCTGTTGCTGTATGTTGTTTTGATTGCAGTATATGAAGAAAACATAGCCTTATAAGCATATGTTATTAGAAAAGGGAGAAGCATTTTAATGGCCTTTGCAGATAATTGTGGATGTTCCTCTTTGACACAACACCAAAACTTGTGGAGGGGTAGATTTACAAATGTTAATATCCTCAGAAAAGCCAAAGTGTTGGGAAGCTTGAAAGCCCATGGTAGTGAATATAAGTTTTTGAAAATTTTAGTTTGTGCTTGAAAGTTCAAGTTTTATTGTAGGAAATAAATAATATAGTATTTTCCTGTGAGTGACAGGCTCACTTTGTTCATTTTTAAGAAAATATCTGCCAAAGAGCCAAGCATGAATAACTGTAAAATACTAGTTGTCATTGAGTCAATTTTGGCTTGTGGTGAACCCATGTTTGTCAAACTAGAACTGTGCTCCATAAGTTTTCAATTTTTTTTCAGAAGTAAAGATCTAGGGCTTTCTTCTAAGCAGGCTTTTGGTTAGCAGCTGAGATCTTTAACCATTTGCACCACCTATGGATTACTGAATAACTGTAATTTATTGTTAAATTGTTGTTTCAACTGCAAATGGTGTTCTGTGAAAAAAGCTGCTACTGAATCATGGAAGTGCTTTTTCTTGAGACCATCGTTACATTCCCGTTTGAAGCAGAATATTAAAAGAAACATACTCAAGAGTTAATATTTGATTGATATAAACTAATAAGTTGTACTGCTTTAACAAGGGCCTTTTTAAGTGAAAGGGATTTATTTATTTACTTTAACTATGAGGGCATGATGAGTAGTAAAGAACAGAATGACTGCTAGTACAGTTTGTTACCACTGCCTTGTTTCATGTTAGGCACCAGCAAGCACTAGAGGTTTTACACACTATCAGTGAAAATACCAAGATATGAAACAGGAAAAGAAGAAAAAAAAAAATTGCTTATTTTAAAAATAATTTTGACCTCAATGACCTCCTGAAAGTGTTTCCGGGACTCTTCAGGTTTCACAGACCACATTCCGAGAGCCTAGTCCGTGGTTGTAATGAAGTAACTATTCACCTGATTTTATAACTTTTTGGCTTTATAATTGTCTCTGGTTAAGCTCAACTTCTTTACTTCTTTTGTGGCTTCTGGTTGATTTTTTTACCCTGACTTATTTTTTTTTCTGTGTGTAAATAGCTGTAGCCATGAAGATATGTTATATACTTCTAAGAGCCTACCTACAGAAAACAGCACCTATGGCAACTAGTTTTAAACTGCTGAATGATCCCTTACAGCTGGTGATGGCAACTGCAACGGCCGATAGAAACTGCTCATTAGCTTCTCTCCTCCACACCTCCCAGACCCACTTCCTGCCTGACACATCTTAGTTACGCTTC
This sequence comes from Loxodonta africana, assembly GCF_030014295.1. Classification (NCBI taxonomy): domain Eukaryota; kingdom Metazoa; phylum Chordata; class Mammalia; order Proboscidea; family Elephantidae; genus Loxodonta; species Loxodonta africana. The sequence continues at coordinate 49,477,460 of NC_087345.1, forward strand.
TGTATACTTCTGTTACTACACTGCTGGGAGTCCCTGGGAGGGGCAAACAGTTGAGGGATCGATTACTAGCCAAAAGCTTGGTGGTTCAAATTCACTCAAATGCACTGTGGAAGAAAGGCCTGGTGGTCTACTGCTGAAAGGTCACAGTCTTGAAAACCCTATGGAGCACAGTTCTACTCTACAACACGTGAGGAATCCCCATGAGCAGGAATTGACTCCATGGCAACTGGGATTATCTTGCATATCCCCAGGTATTGATCTTATCTATTGGTTAATATATTATGTCCACAACACAACCGTTTCTCCACTTCCAGGACATACTTTTAAGAGTGGATTAACCTATCTAAGATAAAAACTACTAAAAAAAAAAGATAGTAACTGAATATTCTGAGATAGAAACTGAATATTTGCATTATAACTTGATAGCAAATGTCACAAAGTCAAACTGGAATCAAAACTTTAAATTTTGCTTAATGGCATAATATATTATGAGCAAATTAATAATTAGAAAAAATATTTACCTCACAGAAGTTCTTAAACAATTTGACACAAGAATTAAAGGTGAAAGAAAAAATCAGGTAAAGAAATTTTAAACTTTTAAAAAAGTTGAGTATCATTCAGATGTAAGAGTCAAAAGTCAGAAAATCTGACATTTAGATGTTATTTGGTTTCTAAGTGTTCCATTCTTTTATCTGCCTGGTGAGAAATTATATCCTTTCTGATTAAGTAACTGTAAAAATTCCATAATCTTTAAAAAAAATATTGTCATTACAACAGTTTAAAACAGCAATTTCCAGTATACAGTTTTCTCACCTTATGACATAGATAGATGGATAGATATACAGGTAGACAGATATACAGATAAATAGTTATACCGAGAGAGAGAGAGAAGTTGCTGGGTAATATCATTTGTTTTCCATGACAAAATTTGAGCTTTCAAGCAAAAATTGGAATTTTGGGAAGCTTATACTCTTTGATTATTTTGTTTGATTTTTTTACTCCCTCAGCAACTAAAAAAAAATATAGTTCAGGTATTTTATTTCAAAACAGTTTTATGCTTTTAAATTGGCTGGCAATATGAGACACTTGATCAAGAACAGATAAATTAGAATAAATTCGCTGATGCTGGCAAAAAATGAACATAGTAAATGAGCATTTCGGCATAACTACAAAGGTCACCGGTGGTAGTATGTAACTTGATCATTATATGTAGAAAGGTTTGTGAAGTGTGGCTTTTCTAATGTTCCCTAACCATAAAAATAGAGTGAAACAAAACAAATTGGCAACGTTTGAGTCTAATTGACTCTTCTAAAAAATAGTGTTCATTTTAGGATATTTTCTTTATAATTACATGTATATTACAATCTGTATTAAAACTATGAAGAATATCATAACTGTAAATTTTTAAGACCCTTTTTAGTGTAGCTTTTTATACACTATATTGTGAATTTTAGTTACATTTATTGAGCATTTAATGATCACCTATTACGTGCCAGACTCTGTTAAAAAGATGGTCTCTTTGTTAAAGGAATTACAAAAAGGGATAAACACAAACAACTGAGAATTAAAACATGCAATTATGTGTTAGGACAAAGGTTTATGTAGGTTTATATATAAATTGCTCTCTATTTATTAGCTATTCATATACAGAAATCCTATATCTGATGTTACTTGCAGAACCTTAGCAGGAGAAATTGTGAGGTATATGTGTGTATATACGTATATGTATACATACACACACACACATATATATACATACATGCATACACACACATATATAAGTATTTTTTGTGAAAGTGTTATTCTTATGGTTTTCAGGAAGGAAAGGTAGATCATGAGTTAGAATCAGTTTAGGTTTCACTTAAATTTCTTGTGATCTTGGGTAAGGTCACCCCTTAGTTTTATTTAACAACAGTAAAATAGGAATAATAATATCCCCTCTTATCAGGGAGAGACTTCAGTTGTATTTATATTGTCTTATCTGGAAATCCTGGTGGTGTAGTTGTTAAGTGCTACGGCTGCTAAACAAAAAGTTGGCAGCTCAAATCTGCCAGGCACTCCTTGGAAACTCTATGGGGCAGTTCTACTCTGTACTGTAGGGTCGCTATGAGTTGGAATCGACTCGACAGCAGTGGGTTTGGTTTGGGTTTTGGTATGTCTAACATAAAATGAAGTTAAGTGTGGCAAACTATTAGGACGAAATAGAAGAGTGTAGTGATATACTGGTGTTCACCATTCTGTTCACTGGAGTCTTTCGTGTTTGAAATGTATCATCACGCATTGCACATTTTCAAGAGGATAGTTATATTATGCAACATTTCCTAAATTTATTAGACCATGGAATCTTGTTTCTGGACTATCACATGGTAATAATGTTCTGCAGTACACAACTTGGTAGACACTGTAATATAAAATTCACAATAAATTAATAAAAAAATTGCCAAGCAATACTTAGTATTGAATGTAGGTAAGATGGCAATACTTTCTAGTTGAGCTAATTGACATTTTTTTTTCCTCAGATTTTATCAGCAGCCAAGGATTGAGCACAAGAAAAAAAAAAAAAAGTAAGTTTATTATTATGAGCTATTAGTTCAATCACCAAAAGGGACTTCGAAACCTCAAGCAATTACTATTCTGTAATAAGAATTTTTTTTTTTAAATAAGAATATCTTTCTCCAGACGTTCCTCAGATTGAAACTTGAAGACTTTAATAAAAAGCAGACTAAGTAATTTAATTTTAATGGGTAGTTTTCAATTTATCTCAAATGAGATGTTTGTAATGATAGAGTACAATTGACTTAGATTTGGAATGCGAAACGTCATTTTGTTTGCCATTGGCCAAAGAAAGTCAAATAGCCAAGCTCAATATCTATTCGATGAGAAATTATGCTCTTCCCACAAGGAATTACTGCTGGACACATGGCAATTTGCAATAATAGAAACCATGGCAATCCTTCCTCTTGGAAACAAATATTCTTTTCTGCATTCAAAATTTACTCATTCTTTCCAAAGGAATACATCCCAGAGTCTTATAAAATTATGACATTAGGCTTAAAGTTCAGGATCTTATAATCATTGCTACATCAGATTGGATGTTGCTTTTTTTCAGAGAACAATAAAAAAAAAAAAAAGTTACCTTTCTTCCACTTACAAGACATACAATGTAGAGCAGTTACAGAATAACTACAATATACATTCTAGTGTCTAGTATGTAAAGGGGAAGAATGGGAAGTACACGGTAGTTAGTAATTCTGAAATCATTTTTGTAAGTATTGTGAGGGCCCTCTGCCCTAATAGTAGGGAACTGTCCCTGGATTAGGCCCCAGTTCTGTTTTTGGAAAATAGCTTCTTCAGGGTTTCCCTTCCCATCTTCCCAGACGAGGGCTTTCTTCACCATATCTAGAAAGGACATTGAGGATGGGTATCACTCTCAGTTGGTGTCCGCTCTGGCAATATTTGGAATCCCTAGGCTTATTTCTTGACTCTTAATTCATGCTGTTGGTGCTTTTGGTTGTTGTTGTTAGTTGCCATTGACTCGATTCTGACTCATGGTGACCCCATGTGTGCATAGTAGAAGTGCTCCATAGAGTTTTCAAGGCTGTGACCTTTTAGAAGCACATCACCAGGCCTGTCTTCTGAGGTACTGTCTTCTGGGTGGATTCTAACCAACAGCCTTGCAGCTAGGAGTTGAGAGGAAATTCTTTGTATGCATTATGTACCAATATTCACATACACAATTCTTTGAAAAAATGCTTTTTTTTCCCCTTTAGACTGAATACAATAATAAAATCAATTTCTCCCTCAATTAGATAAGAATACCCAACTCCTCAAGAAACCACCGTAGTCTGTTGGAACTCTCCTTCTCTACCATCACTGTGGATTTATTCTGCTGGTGGTAAAAGCAATAATCCTTTGGATTCTTCCAATGAGACAGACCTTCCTACTTCTTCTGTTGTAGGTTTCCAGACATTGTAAGGCAAGGCATGGAATTAATTAAGGGCTTTATTCACCCTTAGTGAGTCAATGTTATTTGTGTAAAGACCCAATCACTTAAGGCAAATTTTCACTTTTTCAACTAAAAAATTAGTTTTAATTAGACTATGGTTGTAGCGGGAGGTGTGGTTTGGTTCCAAGGTGGTTATAGTAGACACAAACTTCTTGGGTACTAAAAAGTCATAGCTGAAATGATTGAACATGGGGCACACATTGGTAAAACTAAAAGCAATAAAAACAAAAAACCTATAAACCAGGAGTGGGTTAATAATACAGTAAAACAGGAGTGAGACTGAAGATTTCAATAAGGATGAAAGTCCAGCTCAGTTGGAGTAAGAGAAAGAAAGGAATTGAGATAACAGAAGTCATAGTCAGTGAGAATTTTGGAACTCACACAATTGGAAATAGTAAAACTGGCCTGTATTCTAGTGAAGGTGGGGGGAGACTTAGGGCTATGTCTCAAATATTGCTACATAACTTTATTTAAAAAAAAAATTTTTTTTATTAGAATATATTATACCTAAAAGATGTTATTGTATGTATCTTTTCTCAAAAAAATTCTTAGCATGCATCTGTAACATGCAAAAACTAGGGATACAAACAAAATGACTTGATTGATTTCACATAAAATTTTAGAGATAAAAAATAAAATTAGATTAAATGTTTATGCCATAATACGAAAAGGAACTACACGGCCCTTTCTATATAAAGATAGTTTTCTAGAAAATGTGGTCTCAACTTGAATTAAAGGCTATATAAAATATTACATTGTCTTTATTTTTTTTAAAACAAAGTACAAGTGGAAACAAGGGGATGGAGGATTGATTAAATTCTTAGCCAGAGAGAAGGATTACATTTGTCAAGAACTTTGACTTGCCTTGGAGGTTGGTCTCTAACCCTGTTAAACCTTAATTCAAAAAGCTCAGCATTTTTATAGAAATACGTTGCCCGCTATTTTTTGAGACTGGTACAAAGGATTTTCTAAAAACCTATCTCCAGATGATTAGATTCTCACACTGGAATTTCTAAAGAATTGTAGCTGCGTCTGCATACCCTATTATCAAAAACAGAGATAAGATTGATGGTAAAATAAAATTTACTATCAGGGAGAAGATCCCTGGGCAATACTTGGTCTTTTTTCTATAGTAGCTCTTGAATGAATGCATAGATAAACTTTGGGAAAGAGAATTGTGATATTAGTTCTATAATTTGGAGATTTACATTGAACATTACAGTTGTATTGAGACATTTACTTATTTATTCATTCAAAAGGCACTGTGATAGAGATTGGGGATACAAGGATAAATACACCAGTGTCCTTGCCTGACTTTTTAAACACAGATGCAGGCTTTATAGATAAAATACTCAGGGGCTCTTATGCTAAAATCGCTATTTCTTGCCAACCTCACAGTTAGATTATACAGGAGAAATGTTTCTTTTTTTTAAGTCCTTCTAGGGTCTTCCCTGAGGTTATATGAAAATGTTGTACTTATTGAAAAGCATTGAGGAAACTCACTTTGTCAATATCTAGTCTAATTTAAAGTTAGCAGATTTGGTGTGAATATCTTTTAGAAAAACATTAATATTTCAAAACTTTAATTAAGAATCTGAAAATAGAAGCACGTGTATGGACTCCCTAGTAATTTATCAGTGACTTAAGGTATTTGCTTTGGTAATGTTGAACATATGTGGTTTCAAAATTATATTCTAAAAATATTATAGTATTTCATTGAATCTAATGTGGCATAAATAGTAAATGAATCATATTTTGTGTTCCATTAAAAAATAAAAAACAGGACCAAATAATGATATATGGTTGGTAGCAAGAAATATTCTCATTTCAGATATCTTAAAATGGGAACAATTAATATTAAAGTCAATAAAATAGAGCACACGTTTGTAAAAAGACTCACACACATCTATTTTGAGATACCATATTTTTACACAAATAATGCACACCTTCTGTTTGTTTGCCAACCCTCCCCCCCAAGGTATTTTTATCAGAGCGCTATGCTAATTTTTTTACAGCAACGCATAGTGGCACTTACAAAAATACCTCATGGGGGGAGGACTTGTTTGGCAAACAAACGTAGAAGGTGTGCATTATTTGTGTAAAAAATATGGTAATTGTAGATTCACATGCAGTTGTAAGAAATAATAGAGAGTTCCTGTGTACCCTTGACTAAGTTTACCATAATGGCGACATCTTGTAAAACTATAATATCGCAAACAGAAAACTGGCTATGATACAATCCACTTATTCAGATTTTTCCAGTTCTATGTATACTCATGTGTTTGCATTTATTGTGTACTATACAATTTATCACATGTGTAGGCTTGTGTATATACCATCATATTCAAGATACAGAACTGTCCCAATAGTACAGTAATACTTCTGTTATCCTTTTGTAACCACATTCATCTCACTTCTGCCCCATCCTCACTCCCACTCTCACCTCTTGCCCCTAACCCCTGATAATCACTAATCTGTTCTTCATCTCTGTAATTTTTTGCATCTCAAGAATGCTATATAAATGGAATCATAGGTATGAAATCTTTTTGGATTTTTTTTTTCACTTAGCATAATTCCCTGGAGATATCCTCAGGTTATAGTGTTTACTAATTGTTTGATCTTTTTCATTGCTATATAGTATTCCATTGTAGCAATGTGTCACAATTTGTTTAAACATTCATCTATTCAAGGACATCTGAATTGTTTCCAGTTTTGGCTATAACACATTAAATTGTTGTGAACATTTATATACAGATGAACATAATTTTTTTTGTTTTAATTAATTAACTATTTTTTAGAGTAGTTCCATGTTTACAGAAAAATCAAATGGATAATACTGTTACCACATATACCATCTACCCTACACAGAGTTTTCAATACTGTTAACAACTTGCACTAGTGTGATGCATTTTTTACAATTGATAAACCAATATTGAAAAATTATTATTAACTAAAATTCATAGTTTATGCTATGGATAACTCTTTGTGTGTGTTGTACAGTTCTGTGAATTTTGACAAGTGCATAATATCATGTGTCCTCCATTACAGTATCATATGGAATAGTTTCATCACCCAATATATCTTCTTCGTTTCACCTACTCATCCTTCCCCACTTCTTCAGAACCCTTGGAAACCACCAATTTTTTCACTGTCTCTGTAGTTTTTCCCTTTCCAGAATGTCATATACTTGGAATCATAAAACATATATAGCTTTTTTCAGATGGCTTCTTTCACTCGAAAATATGCATTTAAGGTCCCACAATATCATTTTGTGCCTCGATAGCACATTTCTTAAAATCACTGAATAATATTCCATTGCCTGGATATACCACAGTTTGTATATCCATTCACCTACTGAAGGACAACTTGACTGCTTCCACTTTTTTGAAATGAAAAAAGCAGCTATAAACGTTCATGTGCAGATTTTTGTCTAGACATAAGTTTTTTGGTTATTTGCGTGAGTACTCAAGAGTGTGACTGCTGGATCATATGGTAAGACTACGATTAGCTTTGTAAGAAACCTCAAAATTTTCTACCAATGTGGCTGTGCATTCCTACCACCCATGAATGAGAGCTCCTGTTTTTTTCACATTCTCACCAGTATTTGGTGAATTTTATTAATTGTGGTTTTGATTTTCAGTTCCCTAAGGATATAAAATGTTGAGCATCTTTTCAGATGCTTATTTGCCATCTCTATGTCTTCTTTGGGAAACCCTGGTAGCATAGTGGTTAAGAGCTATGGCTGCTAACCAAAAGGTCAGCAGTTCGAATCCACCAGGTGCTCCTTGGAAACCATATGGGGCAGTTCTACTCTGTCCTACAGGGTTGCTATGAGTCGGAATCGACTCGACAGCAGCGGGCTTTTGTTTGGTTTTATATCTTTTTTTTTGGTGAGGTGTCTGTTTAGATATTTTTCCCATTTTGTAATTGGGTTGTTTATTTTCTTATTGTCAAATTTTAAGTGTTCTTTTTGAATTTTGGATACAGGTCCTTTATCAGCACGTGTGTTTTGCAAATATTTTCTCCAAATGTGTGACTTGTCTTTTTGTTTGCTTAATGGTTTCTTTCACAGAGCAGAAGTTTTTTAATTTTAATGAAGTCTAATTTACCAATTTTTTCTTTCAGGGATTGAGCTTTTGTTGTTTTATATAAAATGTTATCGCCAAACTCTTAGCTTGTACTGCTATAATAGAAATACCACAAGTAGATGGCCCTGACAAAGAGAGATTTATTCTCTCACAGTTTGGGAGGCTAGAAGTCCAAATTCAGGGTGCCAGCTCGAGGGGAAGTCTTTCTCTGTTAGTTCCGGGGGAAGGTCCTTGTCATCAATCTTCCCCTGGTCTAGGAGATTGTCAGCACAGGAACCTCAGGTCCAAAGGACACACTCTGCTCCTGGTGATTCATTCTTGATTGTATGAAATCCTCCTGTTTCTCTGCTTGCTTCTCTTTCGTATATCTCAAAAGATATTGACTTAAAACACAACCTAATCTTGTAGATTGAATCTTGTCTCATTAACATAACTACCTCTAATCCTGCCCCATTAACATAATAGAGGCAGGATTTACACACCACATAGGAAAACCACATCAGATAAAATGTTGGACAACCACACAATGCTGGGAATAATGGTCTAGCCAAGATGACACACATTTTGGGAGGATACAATGGTCACCTAGATTTTCTTCTATGTTATTGGCTAGAAGTTTTATAATTTTGCATTTTACATTTAACTTTAGGATCCACTTTGAGTTAATTTTTTATGAAAGGTGTAAGAACTGCTCTGTATTATCTCTCTCTCTTTTTTTTTTTCCCCCAGTTGTTCAGTACCATCTGCTGAAAAGACTCTTTTCTCTGTAGAATTGGCTTTGCTCCTTTGATAAAGATCTGTTGGCTGTATTTGTGAGGGTCTATTTCCGGACTCTCTATTATGTTCTGTTGATCCATTTGTCCAGTATTTCAGCAATACTATGTTGTCTTGATCAATGTAGCTTTATAGTACGTTTTCAAGTTAAGTAGTGTCAGTCTTATGATTTTGTTCTCCTTCTTTATTATGTTGGCTATTCTGAGTCTTTTGCCTTTCCATATAAACTTTGAATCTGTGTTTACACATCTACAAAATAACCTGTTTTGATTTTGATTGGGGTTATGCTGAATCTATAGATCATGTTGGGAAGAACTGACACCTTAACAATTTTGGGTCTTTTTATTTATGAACATCAAATATCTTTCCATTTATTTAGATCTTCTTTCAGCATATTTGTACTTTTTCTATCTTAATTTTTTGTAGTTTTTCTTCTATAGGTTCTCTAATATTACATTAGATTTATATCTAAGCTTTTTTTTTTTTTGGTGCTAATGTGGATTGTGTGATTTTTAGTTGCAAATTACAATTGATTATTGCTGAAATATAGGAAAGTAATTGACTTTTGTATATCAACCTTGTATTCTGTGACCTGGAATCTTGCTATAATCACTTATTAGTTCCAGGAGCTTTTGTGTTGATCCTCTGTAATTTTCTACATAGACAATCATGCCACCTGTGAATAAAGACAGTTTTATTTCTTCCTTCCCAATCTGAATATTTTTCATTTCCTTTTCTTGTCTTATTGCCATAGCTGGGACTTCTGGTATGATGTTGAATAAGAGTGGTGAGAGGGGAAGTACTTGCCTTGTTCCTAATCTTGAGATAAAATGCCTAGTTTCTTATTATTAAGTGTAACATTTCATGTAGGTTTTTGTAGACGTTTATCAAGAAGTTTTTCTCTATTCCTAGTTTGCTGACAGCTTTAACCTTGAAAAAGTACTGGCTTTTTTCAACGCTTTTTCTCCATTTATTGATATGATCATATGATTTTTCTCCTTTAGCCTTTTGATGTGAGGGGTTACTGTAATTGATTTTCAAATGTTGAACCAGATTTGCATACTTGGAAAAAATTCAACCTGGTCATGGCTTATAATTCTTTTTACTTATTGTTTTATTCAATTTGCTAATATTTTGTTGAGGATGTTTACATTTATGTTTATGAGAGATAGTGATCTATAGTTTTCCTTTCTTGTGAAGTCTTTATCTGGTTTTGGTACTAGGGTAATGCTGGTCTCACACAATGAGTAAGAGAAGTGCTCCTTTGGCTTCTATTCTCTGGTTTTATTGATTTTGTCTATTATGTAATATTTTGCAGACCTTAAATGGAATGGTTTAGATCTGTATGCACTGATTATGAAATGATGCCCTAGATAATATTATTATGCTAAAGAAGCAAGATTCTTGGGAAGTAAAATGGTTGGAAAAATAAAACTTTGAAATAAAACCAAGAAGGCAAATCTTATACTGCAGATAATTATACATTGAAGAAAGATAGTTCATTTATTTACCAGGTTTAAAACCAAGCAATTAGCTCTCCATAGACTTTTGTATATCATATTTAGGGTGTCAGGGTCTTTCTTCTTTTCTATAGGTAAATATAGAATTTGAAATTAAACGCTTAAAATGTATCTGTAAGTGTTGAAATTTGGACTAAACAAAATTATTGGCTAAACTTGATTCATTATAACTCATTCACAAAGCTAAGTTTGGGCTCAGAACGTACTTGACTAATTGTTCTGTTCTTATTATAAGCATATAAAAATTTTTTTTTATAAGTCCCAGTAATTAGGTTTTATTTATTTTTCCCTCTTGTTGATTTATCCTGCAAATTTATATTTGAACAAACTTATATTTAACATTGATAACTAATGATGCATTTTCAAATTAAAATAATTTTTGGAGCTGTTTTGATCATGATTATTTTCAAATAATATTGATATTTTTATAATACCTAACACTCAAATATTTACAAATTTTCAAAACTAAAGTACCAAGTTCGATATAGACCTAAAATAACTGAACATAAAAATGTGAGCAAGAATGTGTTTAAGTATAAAGAAATGTCTGAAACTAAGAGGCAATATAGAAATTCTAAAAGAAAAATGATTTAAAGGAATGAGGAAATGTTACTTTGCTCAGAAAGACCTTAGTTTCAAGCCAAATATTGAAAATCCATGCAGTTAAATGTATGTTCTTTTGTGTCTTTAAAATTGCAAGCCCCATCCCAAGACATTGAACGGAAAAATGGAAATTGTAAACAACCATTCTTTAGTTATAGGAAAGTTGAAACCATTGTCAAATTTGTTGAATTACTCAATTATTCCAAAAAAAGTCCTGCAGGGATTGCAAAGGTGATGATAATGAATGAAATTGAGCTAATCTTGTAATATTAAAAGAATTTCTTGGAGTGGACCACTTGTTTCACAGAGGAATCTTCAGGGAAATTACTGGCAAAAAATGTTCTTTTTTCGTGGAAAGAAACTTATTAAAATGACATAAGAAAATGCATGGTCATTTTAATTCCTAAAGCAAAGATTGTCTATTACAGCCTCACAATAAAACTGGCTTTGAGGGAGTTTGCAAGCATCCTAAAAAATAAAATTGCCACAGCACATGATCCACTGGATCACACTATATCAACATGGTTGCATTATTGACCAGATCCTTTTAGTTCTTATAGTGTGGTAATGTGAAATCTAATTTACTTTATGGAATATCTGTCAGGTGAACACTTCAAGACTTGTGAAGATACTAGTTATTGCCTACTTTAGAGACTGGCACCAATAAATGGCACTGCTATTTTATTCATACTATGTAACCCACCACCCAATGCCATCGAGTCAATTCCGACTTATAGTGACCCTATAGGACAGAGTAGAACTGCCCCATAGAATTCCAAGGAGTACCTGGTGGATTCAAACTGCCCGCCTCTTGGTTAGCAGCCATAGCACTTAACCACTACGCCACCAGGGTTCCATCATACTATGGAACTAGTTAGGTTACTAACCTTAACCCTAGGACCTTGCAATACTAGAGTCCCTTGATGAAGTATATCTCTGGGTGATTAACAGCTTTCAAAGCTCTTTCATATACATTTGGCTGGTTACTTGATCACTGTAGCAACCTCAGCAACTGCCATAACTCTAAAACCAAACTAAAACCGAACCCATTGCCATCGAGTTGATTGCAACTCATAGTGACCCTATAGGACAGAATGGAGCTGCCCCATAGAGTTTCCAAGGAGCATCTGGTGGATTTGAACTGCCAATCTTTTGGTTAGCAGCTGTAGCACATAGCCACTACACTACCAGGGTTTCCACCATAACTCTAATACTACTTTAATTCATTTTGCCCTTACTTCACTCCTTCATGACAGCAGCTGACAATAGTTAGATAAAAACAGAAAATCATGCTAAGTGATCTCACTTTAAATTCATAGCTAGGAACTTCAAGTGGGCCTTTAAAGCTGCCAAGAAATTGTACTATACCTCCCTAGTTAACTTCATCTACTACTTTTTACATGGCTATTTCACATAACTTGCTTTTCAGTCTCAGATGCTTCTCATTCACAGAGACAGTAAATGCAATTAGAATAGAATTTCATAGAGTCCTAACATTAAATCTACCATTCTACCTAATCCTGGACCCACACACTTTCCCTGATCTACAGTTACAGTGGAGGAACCATTCCTACTCTCCAGGGCAACTCCTTCATTTGTCCCTTCATCTCATCCTTTCTCACCTCCTCAAGGACATCTCATTTCTTATTTTATTCACTTTCATCAATTTTCTCCCCTTGCTGTCTCTATCTTGTTGGCATAGAAACATGTTATGTTAGCTCTTTTAAAATAAATCTTCCTTAACTCCACATTTTATCCATCTAACACCTCAATTCTCTAAATTTCTATAGAATGCCTCTATAACCTATGCCATTTCCTCTCCTCTTATGCTTACATTACCCACTCCATTATTATTATTATTATTGTCACCACCACCCCACTGAAACCTCTCTTGTCAAGGTGTCCAGTGATTTCTACATTGTAAAATCCAATGGTCAATTCTCATTCCACATTTGCTTGGCCACTCAGTAACCTTCAACTCTTAACCATAATACTACATGGAACTCTTATACTAGAATCTAGGACATCAATCTCACTTGGTCCTCTTTCTTAACTACCTATTTCTCCTTTAGAGGTTTCTCCTCTTCTACCTGACTTAAATATCATAATCCTTGTAATGCTGACAAGGCTCAGTTCGTATACTTCTTCTCTTCTCTATCTATAATTAATCCATTTAAATCTTATCCAGAATGTATATTTAAATACCACCTACACTGAAAGAACTGAAGAGAAATGTCAAGCTTCAAGTTGCCATATACCATGGGCAAAATATTGAATGATGCAGGAAGCAACAAAAGGAGATGGAAAGAATACAGAGTCACTGCTGAAAAAATTGCTTGACATTCAACCACTTCAGGAAGTAGCATATAATCAAGAACCAACGGTGCTGAAGGAAGAAGTCTAAGCTGCACGAAAGACATTGGTGAAAAACGAGGCTCCAGGAATTGAAGGAATACTAAATGAGATGTTTCAACAAACAGATGCAATGTGGGTGAATGTCTGAGGAAGATGGCTTACAAGACATTGTTGAATATTCTCAAAATACATCCCCACCACCCATTTGCTTCTAGGCCTATAACTAGGCTTAAGTCTCAGCAATCCCCAAAAGGCGAAGTACAAAGTGTGACCCAGGAGGAGGTGTTCTACACTCCAAAATAACTGCTTTCCTTTTCTAATATGTGTAAACAGAAACTTGGGGAATATGTGTAGGAATGGCTATTAATGGTGTGGAATAATGGTGCAAGGAACATAAAGTTACATCAGTCTGAGTTTATTACTATGGGCCTGCTAAGCACAGATTCTTCACTCAATGTTTCAGGTTAGGAAAGGATCTAATACTTTATTTGGTTGGGTCAATGAAGCATAGACTATGTGGTGGCCTTTTTATGCTAAATCAAGTTGAAGTACCAGACCTGCCTTTGTGTACTGTAGAAGAAGATATCCAAAAAAAGCAAACCCATTGCTTTCCAGCTGATTCTGACTCATAACGATCCTAGAGGGCAGGGTAGAACTGCCCCATAGTTTCCAAGGAGTGCCTGGTGGATTTGAATTGCAGACCTTTTGGTTAGCAGCCGTAGCTCTTAACCACTACACCAGCAGGGTTTTTGAAGGTATCTACAGGCTTAAGGAAATTGGCATGCTAGAATGGATTTATCAGGTTAGACCCACAGACCCACACATGGAACGCCCAGAGGACACACCATTTACCACAATGGTGAGGAACAAACTTGTGAGGGGAACCCCAGCACCTTGAAGACTGCTGTGATTTCTGCTTTATGTAAGTCAGATTTAACAGTGGGAGATGTCCTACCTGAATTAAGGCACTTAACTGCAGTGGGGTTGATTGGACCCCATGGTGGTATGGGCCAAATGTAAACATTCAAAAAACAAAGACAAGGTGGGCACGGTTATCGTAACGGCAGCAGAGTCAAAACAGTAATCAGAATAGCCTGATTCCTGTGGACTGATGGCATTGGCTACTTAGTCATCCTGTCCGTTGGAGTGAAATACATGGGAAATCTACTAAGTATTTACTTGATCTGTACAAGTGGAAGAATTCTTGGTCAAGTGAATGACACTCTAAGTTGAATCACCAGAAGAGAGAGTCATGGCCCATCAATCAATTCCCAAACACGAGTGAGTTTACAAACCCACAACCCCTGGAATGAAGGGAAAGTCGGGTCCCCTTGAGGAAGGACTTCAACACACTGTCAAAAATATATACTGTTAATCTTTCTCCCGGCCTTCCCCAAAGTGATCTACACCCTTTTACTAGAGTGACTGTTCACTGGGGAAAAGGAAGTAGTCAGACTTTTCAGGTATTACTGGATACTGGTTTTGAACTAACAGGACACCCAAAACGTCACTGTGGTCCACCAATCAAAGTGGGGGTGTATGGAGGTCAGGTTATTAATGAAATCTTAGCTCAGGTTTGTCTCTCAGCGGGTCCAGTGCATCTCTGAACCTATCCTTAGTGATTTCCCCAGGTCTTTTTTTTATTTTCAATAGAATGCGTAATTGGAATAGATATACTCAGCAACTGGCCTAACTCCCTTGTTGGATCCCTGATAAGTGGAGTAAGGGCTCTTACAGTAGGAAAAGCCAAGTGGAAGCCATTAGAACTGTCCCTACCTGGGAAAATAGTAAACCAAAGCAATATTGCATTCCTGGAGGGACTGCAGTGATTACTGCCACCATCAAGAACTTGAAGGGTGTAGAGATGGTGATTCCCACCACATCCCCAATCAACTTGCCTATTTGGACAGTGCAAAAAACAGATGGATCTTGGAGAATGACAGTGGATTATTGAAAACTTAACCAGGTGGTGACTCTAACTGCAGGTGCTATTCCAGATGTAATTCCATTGCTTAAGCAAATTAATACATCTTCTGGTACCTGTTATGCAGCTATTGATCTGCTAATGCCTTTTGCTCTGTATGTGTTTCAGAGGACTACAAGAAGCAGTTTCCCTTCATCTGGCAAGGCCAGCAATACACTTTCAGTGTCCTCGCTCATAGTATATCAACTCTCCGGCCCTATGTCACAATTTAGGCCCCAGGGAACTTGATCACATTTCTCTTCCACAAAACATCACACTGGTCCATTACACTGATGACAGGATGCTGATTGGACCTAGTAAGGAAGAAGTGTCAATGACTCTGGAGTTATTGGTAAAACATTTGTGTGTTAAAAACAGTGTTAGAGGGTAGGAAACTAATCCCACAAAAATTCAGGTGCCTTCCACCTCAGTAAAGTTTCTAGGGGTCCAGTGGTGTGAGGCAGATGTTCCTTCTAAAGCGAAGGATAAGTTATTGTATCTAGACCTTCCCACAACTAAAAAGGAGGCAGAATGCCTGGTTGGCCTCTTTGGATTTTGGTGGCAACATATCTCTCATTTGGGTGTGCCCCTCCTCTCTATTTATCAAGTGACTTGAAAAGCCACTAGTTTTCTTTTTTTTTTTTTTGGTCAATATTGTGATTTATTTCACTGTTTACAAAATTGTTTCACATACATTTTTCATTTAATTTTCCAAATAGCCTTAAGAAATGGGTGTAGTTAATTTATTTGGTACTTCAAAAATTGAGTTATAAAAAATTTATATCTTGAGCACCCAGGTAAGCACAGAGATACAACTTTGGACTCTAGGCTAGTGTCTTTTAAAACACCATTCGCTTTATAGCTGTACTCTGTATACACTTAACAGATATTTGTTCATCAATGAATATTGTTTTTTGAGGCTGAGCATGATCTTACAAAACATGAGTATATCAGAATCAAAATTATATTTGATGAGTAAATATCAGTAAATTTTTACAGTAGTAATTATGTAGGCCTTGGTCACTATGAGTTGGAATTGACTCAAGGGCGCACAACGCCACCATCATTCTCAATATAAAATAATTATATAAGGTTTTTTCTCCATCCAAATCTCATATTCTTCAGGACAGACCTTTTTTTTTTTTTTTTAATTAATTTTTATTAAGCTTCACGTGAACATTTACCATTCCAATCAGTCTGTCACATGTAGGTTTACATACATCTTACTCCCTTCTCCCACTTGCTCTCCCCCTATTGAGTCAGCCCTTACAGTCTCTCTTTTCGTGCCAATTTTGCCATCTTCCCTCTCTCTCTATCTTCCCATCCCCCCTCCAGTCAAGAGTTGCCAACACACTGTCCAGTGTCCGCCTGATTTAATTAGCTCTCTCTTCATCGGCATCTCTCTCCCCCCCACTGACCAGTCCTTTTCATGCCTGATGATTTGTCTTCGGGGATGGTTCCTGTCCTGTGCCATCAGAAGGTCTGGGGAGCATTGCCTCCGGGATTCCTCTAGTCGCAGTCATACCATTAGGTATGGTCTTTTCATGAGAATTTGGGGTCTGTATCCCATTGGTCTCCTGCTCCCTCAGGAGTTGTCTGTTGTGCTCCCTGACAGGGCAGACATCGATTGTGGCCGGGCACCAACTAGTTCTTCTGGTCTCAGGATAATGTAGGTCTCTGGTTCATGTGGCCCTTTCTGTCTCTTGGGTTCTTAGTTGTCGTGTGACCTTGATGTTCTTCCTTTGCCTTTGCTCCAGATGGGTTGAGACCAATTGATGCATCTTAGATGGCCGCTTGTTGGCATTTAGGACCCCAGGCGCCACAATTCAAAGTGGGATGCAGAATGTTTTCATAATAGAATTATTTTGCCCATTGACTTAGAAGTCCCCTCAAACCATGTTGCCCAGACCCCCGCCCCTGCTCCGCTGACCCTCAAAGCTTTCATTTTATGAAAAGCCACTAGTTTTAAGTGAGGCCCAGAACAAGAGAAAACTCTGCAACAGTTTTGGGCTGCCATGCAAACCACTCTGCAAAGAAATGGCTAGATATATGATTGTACACTGATTCATGGTCTGTAGCCAATGGTTTTGCTGGATAGTCAGGTACTTGGAAGGAACAAGGTTGGAAAATTAGAAACTAAGAGGTATGAGGAAGAGCTATGTGGACAGATCTCTCTAAATGGGCAAAAGACATTTGTGTCTCAAGTGAATGCTCATCAAAGGAGATCTTGGCAGAGGAAGATCTTAACAATCACATAGACAGAATGATGCATTCTGTGGAAACCAGTCATCCTCTTTTCCCCACCTGTTCCTGTCATTACCCAATGGACTCATGACAAAGTAGCCATGGTGGAAAGGATGGAGGTTATGCATGGGCTCAGTAACATGAACTTCCACTCACCAGGGCCAGCTTGGTTACAGCCAGTGCTAAGTGCCCAATCTGCCAGCAGCAGAGACGAATATTGAGTCCCCAGTATGGCACCATTCCTCAAGGCAATCAGCCAGCAACCTGATTGCTTCCATTATGGAAAGGGGAACATTTTGTTCTTACTGGAATAGACACTTACTGTGGATATGGATTTGCCTTCCCTGTAAGCAATGCTTCTGCCAAAACTACCATCCATGGATTTACAGAATGCCTTTTCCGCCAACATGGTATCCCACACAACATCACCTTGGATCAAGGAATTCACTTCATAGAAAATGAAGTGCATCAGTGGGCCCATCATGATGGTATTCACTGATTTTGCCATGTTCCTTATCATCCTGGAGCATTTGGCTTACAGAATGTTGGAATGACCTTCTAAAGACACAACTGTGGTGCCAACTAGGTGGTGATACCTTGCAGGTTTGGGGTTATGTTCTCCAGGAGACTGTATATGCTCTAAACCAGTGTCCAATATATGGTACTATTTCTCCCATAGACAGGATCCATGGGTAGAGGAATCAAGGGGTGGAAATGCAAGTGGTACTACTCATTATTATTGCTTGTGACTCACTCACAAAATTTTTGCTTCCTGTCTCTGCAACCCTATGTTTTGTGGATCTAGGGGTCTTAGTTCCAAAGCTAGGAATGCTCCACCTGGAGACATATCACTGATCCCATTGAACTGGAAGTTAAGAATTTCACCAGGCCAGTTTGGGCTCCTTATGACTCTGGATCAACAGGCAAAAAAAGGAGTTACCATACTGGCTGGTGTGATTGATCCTGATTACCTAGAGGAATTAGGATTGATATTACATAATGAAGATAAAGAAGAGTATGTCTGGAATGCTGGAATGAAGATAAAGAAGAGTATGTCTGGAATGCTGGAGATACCTTAGGGCATCTCCTAGTACCACCATGCCCTGTAATTAAAGTCGATGAATAACTACAGCAACCTAATTTTGATATGACTATAGAATGGCTCAGGAATTAAGGTTTGCATCACCCTACCAGGCAAAGAACCACGACCAGTTGAGGTGCTTGTTGAGGGTAAAAGGAATACTGAATGAATGTTGGGAGACAGTAATCCTAAATACTAGCGATGATCATGGGACCAAAAATGAGGACTGTATTTGTGTTGAGCATTTCTTCCTTGTATGTGTGCATCAAATATTTTTGTTTTCTTCACTTATATAAGATGTATACAGGACTAGCATGTTTTGGTTGTATGCATGTTAGTTGTAACATGTTAGGTGCAAGTATGACTTTATAATTATCTTTATTTAGAGATTATGTATGGTTTAAAGAGATGTGTACAGATGCCAAATTGTCAAGGGATGGACTGTGATATTTAAGGTGTGTGTCAACTTGGCTGGGCCATGATTCTCAGTGATTTGGCAGTTATGGTGTAGTTTGGCAGATATGTAATGATACAATCACCTCCAAGATGAGATATGATATAATATAATCATCTCCCTGTTGAGATCCGTTATGAGCAGCCAATCACTTGAAAGGGAGTTTCTTTGGGGGTGTGGCCTGCATCCAATATACATGGACTTTCTGGCAAAGTCCACTGGCTTTTGCTCTGCTTTGCATCCTGCATTTGGCTCATCGCCATCTGACCTTGGGTTCTTAGGACTTGAACTAGCAGCCTGTTGTCTGACCTACTGTTCTTGGATTCATCAGCCCCTGCAGCTACAAGAATCAGGAGAAACCTCCAGCCTGATGCTAGATCCACAGACTTGGGACTTTCTGCCTTTACAACTGTATGAGCTATTCCCTTGATATAAACCTCTCTCTACATGTATATATGTAATGTTTTATATATATATGTATATATATATACACAAAGCTTCACTAGTTTTACTTCTCTCAAGAGGCCAGCTTAAGACACCCTGAGACTATTTCCCTGAGACACTTAAAACTAGAACCCAGCCTATTCCCTGAGATCACCTTTTAGCGAAACAGCAGAGTGGCACTCAAATATAGGATATTACCTGTAAGATCAGTGCTCTACTTTGAAACCATCTGTATGAGACCAAAAGATCAACAATCTCTCAAAAGCAAAGGTGAGAAGATAAGGGGCAGGGAAACTAGAATACTGGAAATGGAACAAATAGAACACAATTAAAAAGATTGTTGACACATTGTGATATATATAACCAATGTCACTGAACAATTTGTGCAGAAATTGTCAAATAGGAAACTAAGTCACTGTGTAAACTTTCACAAAAAAACTCAATATATTATTTAAAAATATATATATCTTCAGCTGTGTCCACTCTCTTGCAATCTAGATTTGAATATTTCAATTGCCTATTGAAGATTTTTTTACTTGATCTTACTAATAGATAGAAAGAAGGGGGAAAGGGGGGAAGAGATGGGGAGGGGGAGAGAGATAGACAGCTGCCATCAAATTCACTCTGTCTTGTGGCAACCCTAAGTTCAACAGAACAAAACACTGCCCAATCTTGCATCATCCTCATGATCACTGATGTGTTCAAGTCCATTGTTGTGGCCACTAAGGGTCTCCCTCATCTTATCTGGCTCTCTACTTTGCCAAATATCATGTCCTCCTCCAGCAATTGATAACTCCAGATGATGTGTTCAAAGCAAGAGAGTCAGACAGTATTCTGTTGTGATCCATAACGTTTTCCTTGGCAAATTTTCAAATGTAGACCACCAGGCGTTTCTTCCCAATCTGTCTTAATTTGGAAGCTGTGCTGAAACCCTATGGATGACCCTGCTGTATCTGAAATACCAGTGGCATAGTTTCCAGCATCTTAGCTACATACAAGCCAGCACAGTAAGACAAAATGACAAAGGGTGGTGGAAATATACTAATAGACACCCTCAAAGCTTACGTGTACAAAAGTGAACTTCTGCTCTTTCTCTAACAAAAATGCGCATTCCTGAGTATATGGCAGCTCCGTCTTTTCATTTGCTTAGACCATCCTTACTGGCTCTCTTTTTGTCATTCTTCACATCCAATTTATCAGTAAATCCTGCTGACCCTACCTTTAAAACAACACCTAGAATGTGACTCAGCTACCATCAACATTTACCGGCATTATTGCATTCACACCTAACTCTCTGTTTCAAAGCTTGTTCTCTTTTCATTTATTTTCAGCACAATTGGATTAATTATGTTAAATAATAAATCAAATCAAGTCAGCTCTGTCCTCAAAATTCTCCAATTTGTCACCAATTTACTCCATTGGCTAATGAGGAACTCATAGGTCCCAGATAAATTTCTGACCTTACCTCCTCCCACTTCCTTCTTCATTTGATCTATTCCAGCTATACTCTCCACGTTCTTTTTCTTGATCACAAAAGAGGAAACTGTAATCCTAGATTTTCACCATGTTTTTTGTTTTTGTTACTCTTTCTCTTACCTTTTTAAGGTCACTGCTTAAATGTCCTCTTATTTTGGACGACTTTCCTAATGACTCTATTAAAAATAGGTGAAACTCCAAATTGACTCTAGTGTGTTTAGCTTCATATCTTGCTTTTCTGTCTCAACACTATTACACCTAATATATCTTTATAAGTATAAATATTTTTGTCTCCTCTAATCAGTTATTGGCACATACAGGTGTGCCAATAAATATTTACTGAATAAGTGAATATTATAGGTTTTTGGTACATCCTGTCTCTTGCTAACTATGTTATTAATGTAAGCATTGACTTTTTCTGTTTGTTTAATGGTTTTGAGGTTGTGCCCCAGTGCTGCCTCATGGCAAGACTTGATTAATATTTGTTAAATGAATGGACACACTTTTTTTTTTTTTTTAATTTAGCAGGCATTTCAGCCCAGAAAAGTTAAATAAATTTCATGAATTTACATTGTTATGTAAATTAAAATCAACTTGAATCCAGATGATTAGTTACAATCTGGCTCCAATTTACATTCTCCACTTCATCTTTTACCATGAACTTCCCAACTTCTGTATTCAACTTATGCTTCAACAAGACCAAAGCAAATACAATTTCCCAAATAAAACAGGAAACTGCACATATTTTGCATTCTGTTGCTTCTGGCGTGAATGCTCTGCTCTTTCAGACTGCTTGTTAATATCTCATTTATCTTTCAAGAACTGACTCAAATGTCACCTTCTCTTTGAAACCTTTCCAGACTTCGCCATGCAGAACTAATTATCTTCTGGGATTTCACAGCTCATTTATGCATTCATTAAACAATTTTTATTGAATGTTCCAAGCCCCATATTAGAACTGTTGATAAAGGAATGAGTATCTAAATGAATATGGCACTGTGAATGCCCTAGAGTAGGTTTTCTAGGGCATTAGTGAAATTGCAGATTCTTATTATGGTTTATGTATGTACTTCCCCAATTTGTCTGTGAACAGGTTCCATGAATTAGCCAGACTGTGGCTGCTGTTCTGAATACTGTGTGTGTAAGTAACAGACTCAGAAAATGTCTGGTGAAATGAAATTTAAATATCCATTCATTTCAGGGCTGGTTCTACAGCTGCATCTAAGACTCCCAGAGTTCCTCTGTTATGCGCATCATTCTCTGTTAGAACCAATATCTTCTTCAGGTGGAGCACGGTTTCAGTAAATATCTGAAGTCTCATGATTTACTTTCTACCCTCACTGTCCGTTGGTTATTCCTTCGGCTGAATATGTTTACTGCAGTCATTTTTTAAATAAATAATATGCCTATTAATAATATGCTTTTTGAAATAGGTTTTTAAACGTCTATTTTCTCAGAGCTCTTGAAGCCAAGATAGAAGCACTACTTAAGATGCTCTATGAGGCAACTTACACTTATTTGACCAGTAACTTAAAATGAGTCAGAATCCTCTTCAGAGACAAGTTTCAAAATTTCCATCCTTCCATGAAGTGAAAATGGGAAATTTCCAATTAGAAAAACACTGGCTTCTTATTCTACTTCAGACGATGAATGAATGTGGGTTTCTGTTCCCTACTCTCTGCAGAATTTCTTGAAAACCGAAAGCCAGTTCTCTAAGATGGCAAGAGTTCTGCTCTTCCTGTTTCCATAATTAATTAATTAATTTTGCTGGAGATTCCTTCTTACACCGTCTCCCATCTCTGATGTTCTTATTTGATGTCAAGATAGGTGTTTGGAATTCATCTGCTACAATAAACACATTATGTTCATGAAGAAAGACAGCTGTCAGTTTCTAGCAGCTGTGGGTAAGATAACTTATGAGATCTCTTAAATGGCTACCTTATTTTAGTATCATAATAAAGCCCATTGCCGTGGAGTTGATTCTGACTCATAGTGACCCCAAAAGGTTTCTGAGACTGTAAATCTGTACAGAAACAGCCTACCATATCTTTCTCCTGTGCAGCCACTGGTGGTTTTGAGCCTCTGACCTTCCAGTTAGCAGTCAATCACTGTAATCACTGTCCTACCAGAGCTCCTAGTATCATAACATATTTTAAATATTAATCTGTCTTTTAATGTATAAGTAAAACCCTTGTCAAACAGTTTCATGACAATGGGGTTTTCTTTATGATGATACAAGTTCAAAATTATACTCTGTAGTGAGATTTTGCTCCATAGAAGGGCTAAAGCAGCGAACACAAGCACAATTCTGGATCCTCATGGAGCCTACATTTTAGGTAGAGGTGACAGAAAATAAAATAAATTAGCTAAAGTTATGTTAGATTGGGAGATAATTGAATGTTCCAAATACTTACAATGTGGAAGTTTTTTTTTTTTTTTAATTTTCTTAAGATAAAAATTTTTTGGTCTTCCTCATCAACTGAAGACGAAGGTATCTGATCATTAATTCAGGGTTCTACTTCATTTCTTACATATTTTCACAAGCTCTTTTGACCTTACATTGACTTACTGTAGTTGTTGTGGAAAAATATATATTTGTTAAATGAAAAAGAAGAAAATAAACCCTGTAACAATGCTTTTATTTAAAAAAGGGAACAAAAGGGCAGTTTTAAATATTCCAGCACAGTTGTTTTTAATACTGAGAGAATGCCCTGGATATTCACAGCCTCCCAAATAGTGACAACCTATTTTAGATACCCTTCTACATTTACAAGTATGGCAGTCCTGCAGGTTGGCCAAAGTTGAATACATTTAAAGAATCCAGCTAAAAGCACCGGAAATGTAAGGCAGATTTTAATAATTGAAAAATGATGTTGCATCGAAAATACTCTGATTCACTGGAAGATGATCTAAAGCTGTATGAACATCTGTTTAAAATGGCCCTTGAGGACATGGTTCTTTGCTGGATTAAATGAAGATACTTCAGTTTGGAAAATTATACCTTCTAAAGGACAGTGCATACCATCATCCCCATTTCTAACCCGAGCTTGTCTCATGGAACCCAAACCAGATGCAAACAATCTAATAGCTTTTAACAAAATCTTTACATGGAGACTGCATAGGGGAATAGTGCCCATTGGTCACTATTCAGACTTGCCTGGAATCCCATTTAGTTTACAATTCCTCCTAAATATAGAAAATGTAACAATCAATATTTCACAGTCACAGTTGTTCAACACATTGCATTTTTTTTCTTTCTTTTTTTTTCTGCCTCACAGGCTTCTTTTTCTTTTTGTACTTCTTTTTTTATTTAGGTGAAAGAAAATGGCTTTAAATGGTAGGAACATCATGCTTTAGTTCTGTTTTCTCCATTGTACAAGACATAACTACACATGCAAAATTACTCTGTCCAGGGAATTGTTATTTGAAAGCTCTTTATATCTACTGTGAGAAAACAATCATGTGTACATATAAATGTGATCGAAAAAAAAATCTAAATAGTTACCTCTGGAGCTACACTTGTGAGATAAATATAAGCCTCTGTATTTCTGTTTATTCTGTACTTTACAAGCAATGTTTACTAGTATTAAATATGTTTGTTCTTTCATTAAAAGAAAAGCTCAAAAGGGCCTGAATTTTACTTGATATTTTTATATCACCCTGTGCTTATTTCTATTTAATTTTTCTAAGTAAACCTTTAGTTTATGACTCAGGGAAAGGTAAAACATCAGAATAACCTATTTCTTAAGAATAATCACACTGTAATTATAAAATTCTTTGGCTATATGGAATTTATTATGATTTTGGAAAAATTAAATCCTTTTTTATTTCCTAAATGATTTTTATTTTTCACATTACATATGTGGTGATTTTATTTTTCATGGGTCAAGGGCAAGTCAGATGAGTTAGATTAGAAATACGAAACATTATTCAGTTCTCTCCAGAAAAAGCTAGAAACTGATGGCAACAAGGAGGGATTTATCTTTCCTGAGAATGAGAAGGGAAGATTGTATATTTGCTACTGTATAGTCCTCAAACAAGTCAGCTGAAATAGTCAATTTAAAATACATTTTTAGTTTCTCCAGAAAATTAAAGAAAAAAATAAAAAGATGACTCTTTCTGAGCTCCAGCAGATTTGGGCTAATTCAGCATCATTAAGATCAATGGTTCTCAACCAGAGTGATTCCTCAATTGGACAGCACATAACAGCAATATCTGGGGGACATTTGGCAATATCTAGAGGCATTTTTGAGTATCACACCTGGGGGTGAGTGTTACTGGCATCTAGTGAACAGAGGGCAAATATCTGCTAAATCTAATATAATGCACAGGGCAGTCCTCACAGCAAGAAAAAATTATCCAGTGCAAAATGTCAGTAGTCCCAAGGCTGAGAAATTCTGACTAAGGTAATGACGGTCTTATCATTGCTATCCATAAGGCTAACTGAAGAGTTCATAGAATCTGCCTTTCAACAGGAAAGAAAACTTCTCGTTGTGATTAGATGTTGTCTAGTCAGTTCAGACTCATAGTAACCCTATGTACAACAGAATGGAACGCTGCCCAGTCCTGTGCCATCCCCACAATCATTGTTATTGTTTGAGCCCATTGTGTAGCCACTGTGTCAATCCATCTAGTCAAGGGTCTTCCTCTTTTTTGCTGCCCTTCTGCCTTACCAAGCATGATGTTCTTTTCCAGGGGTCCCTCCTGATAACTGTCCAAAGTACATGAGATGAAGTCATCCTCACCATCCTTGCTTCCAAGGAGCACTCCGTCTGTATGTCTTCCAAGACAGGCTTGTTCATTCTTTTGGTATTCCACGGAGTATTTAATATTCTTCGCCACTTCTTCAGTCTTCTTTATTCATTGTCCAGCTTTTGCATGCATATGAGGAGATTGAAAACACCATGGCTTGGGTCAGGCATGGAGCCTTAGTAGCACAGTGGTTAAGAACTTGGCTGCTAACCAAAATTTGGCAGTTCAAATCCACCAGTGGCTCCTTGGAAACCCTATGGGGCAGTTCTACTCTGTCCTATAGGATTGCTATGAGTCAGAACTGACTCAATGGCAACAGGTTTGGGTCAGGCACACCTAAGTCCTCAGAATGACATCTTTCATTTTTAACACTTTCAAGAGGTCTTTTGTAGCAGATCGGCCCAATGCAATGTCTTTTGCTTTCTTGACTGCTGCTTCCATGGGCATTGATTGTGGATCCAAGTAGAAAGAAATCCTTGACAACTTCAATCTTTTCTCCGTTTATCATGATGTTGCTCATTGGTCCAGTTGTGAGGATTTTTGTTTTCTTTATGTTGAGGCATAATCCACACTGAAAGCTGTAGTCTTGGATCTTTATCAGTAAGGGCTTCATGTCCTCTTCACATTCTGCAAGCAAGATTGTGTCATCTGCATATCACAGGTTGTTAATGAGTCTTCCTCCAATCCTGAGGCCCCGTTCTTCTTCATGTAGTCTAGCTTCTCAGATTATTTGCTCAGCATACAGATTGAATAAGTATGGTGAAAGGATACAACCCTGATGCATACATATTGCTGATTTTAAACCACGGAGTTTCCCTTCGTTCTGTTTGAAACACATGTACAGATTCCACATGAGCAAAATTAAGTGTTCTGGAATTCCCTTTCTTCACAATGTTATCCATAATTTGTTATGATCCAACAGTCAAATGCCTTTGCATAGTCAGTAAAACACAGGTAAACATCTTTCTGGTATTCTTTGCTTTCATCCAAGATTCATCTGACATCAGCAATGATATCCCTGATTCCACATCCTCTTCTGAATCCAGCTTGAATTTCTGGCAGTTCCTTGTCTCTGTACTGCTGCAGCCACTTTTGAATGATCTTCAGCAAAATTTTACTTGCATGTGATATTTATGATATTGTTTTGGTAATTTCTGGATTCTTTTGGATCATCTTTATTTGGAATGGACACAAATATGGAACTCTTGCAATCTGTTGCCTAGGTAGCTGTCTTCCAAATTTCTTGGCATAGATAAGTAAACATCTCCAGCACTGCATCCATTAGTTGAAACACCTCATTTGGTGTTCCATCAATTCCTGGAGCCTTGTTTATTGTCAGTGCTTTCAGTGCAGCTTGGACTTCTTCCTTCAATACCATCAGTTCTGGATCACATGCTACCTCCTGAAATAGTTGAACATTGACAAATTCTTTTTGGTATAGTGACTGTGTTTATTCCTTCCACCTTCTTTTGATGCTTCCAGCGTCATTTAATATTTTCCCCATGGAATCTTTCAGTATTGCAACTTGAGGTTTGAATTTTTAATTTAGTTCTTTTAGCTTGAGAAATGCTGAGTGTGTTCTTCCTTTTCAATGTTCTAACTCCAGGTCTTTGCACATGTTCTTGTAATGCTTTATTTTGTCTTCTTGAGCCACCCTTTGAAATCTTCTGTTCAGCTGTTTTACTTCATTTCTTCCATTTGCTTTACCTACTGAATGTTGAAGAGCAAGTTTCGGAGTCTCTTCTGGCATCCATTTAGGTCTTTCCTTTTTTCTGTCTTTTTAATGATGTTTTGTTTTCTTCATGTATGAAGTCCTTGATGTCATCCCACAACTCATCTGTTCTTTATCATTAGTGCTTGGTGCATCAAATCTATTTTTCAGTTGGTCTCCAAATTCAGGTGGGATATACTAAAGGTTGTATTTTGGTTCTTGTGCACTTTTTTTAATTTTCTTCAAGTCCAAATTCAGCTTGCATGTGAGCATTTGATGGTCTGTTCTACAGTTGCCCCATGGCCTTGTTCTGACTAATGATATTGAGTTTTTCCATGTCTCTTTCCACAGATGTAGTCGATTTGATTCCTGCGTTTTCCATCTGGTGAGGTCCACGTTTATAGAAGCTATTTATGTTGTTAAAAAAAGCTATTTGCAATGAATAAATCCTTGGTCTTGCAAAATTCTCTCATGTGATCTCTAGAATCATTTCTATCACCAAAGTCATATTTTCCAACTACAGGTCCTTTGTTATTTGCAACTTTTGCATTCTAATCCCCAATAATTATCAGGGCATCCTGATTGCATGTTTGATCAATTTCAGACTGCAGAAGTTGGTAAAAATCTTCCATTTCCTCATCTTTGGCATTAGTGGTTGTGTGTAAAATTTTAATAATAGTCGTATTAACTGGTTGGGGAGCTCTGATGGTACAGTGGTTAAGAGCTTGGCCGCTAACCAAAAAGGCTGGCAATTGGAATCCACCACCCTCTCCTTGAAAACCCTATGGGGTAGTTCTACTCAGTCCTGTAGTGTCACTATGAGTCAGAATGGACTTGATAGCAATGAGTTTGGTGTTTTGGGTTTTTTATCAAGTGGTCTTCCTTGTAGGCCTACAGATATTATCTGTCTTAATTACCTAATGCTACTTTTTTTCTTTACTATAACAGGAATACTGCAAGTGGATGGATTTAACAAACAGAAATTTATTCTTTCACAGTTAGGAGACTAAATGTCTGAATTCAGGGCCAGCTTGAGGGGAAGGCTTTGGGAAGATTTTCTCTCTCTGTCATCTCTGGGGGTATATCCTTTTCATCAATCTTCACCTGGCCTAGGTGCTTCTCAGTGCAGGGACCCCAGGTCCAAAGAATGCGCTCCACTCTCATTGTTTCTTTCTTGGTGGTATGAGGTCCCTCTCCTCTCTGCTCCATTCTCCCTTTTATATCTCAAAAGAGTGACACAAATCACAATCTAATTCTGTAGATTGTCTCCAGCCTCATTAACATAGGTGTCTCTAATCCTGCCTCATTAACATCATGTAAGTTAGGAATTAGAATACATAGGATAAATACAGCAGGTCACAAAATGAAGGACAGCCGCACAACACTGGAAATTGTGGTCTAGCTTAGTTGACCCACACTTTTGGGTAACACAGTTCAATCCATAACATTATCCTATCCCTGACAGCGTTGTACAACACGATACATCTTGAAATGTTCTTTTTGATGATGGATGGGACATCATTCCTCTTCAGTTTGTCTTTCCTGGCACAGTAAACCATACGATTATCTTATTCAAATGGCCAATACCAATCCATTTTAGCTCACTAATGCCTAGGATATGGATCTCTATGTGTTCCATTTCATTTATGACAACTTCCAATTTTCCTAGAATCATACTTTGTACATTCCACGTTCTGGTTAAAGAAAGCTAGTAATAAAATGGAACACTAGTGGCATAATGGATTAGAGCTTGGCTGCTAACCTAAAGGTTGGCAGCTCAAATCCACCAGCCACTCCTTGGAAACCCTATGGGACAATTCTAATCTTTCTCATAGATTTGCTGTGAGTCAGAATTGACAGCAAAAGGTTAAGTAATAAAATATTAATATGTTTAGTTTGTTTATACACAAATATCTAACAGCGTAACCTACCACATAGTTTATGTCAAGTACCACATAAAAATAAATATTAAAAAAAAAAGAAAAAGGTATATGATCAAGCATGAGATTTTGAACAGGTAAAAAAAAATAGATTTTTAGGTTTCTCTTACTTCATGATGTTTTTTCCTGCACTAAGCCACTATACTAATTCCTGATCTAACAATATTTACTGAGCTAAATTTCCAGAGAAATCTGGTACCTGATAAACAGATTTCATTAGAAGATATAGTTTATCACATAAGATTTACTCATGCATATCTGACCATGAAACTTTTTATGTTAGAGTGGTTGAAAAAGGACCCATGTAAAAGAAGAAACTCAGCCAAGGCATTTCAATGGAAGTGTTTATTCTTTGGGAATATATGAACAAAAGAATGAACGATTTTTGCTAATTGTTTTCTTGTATGTAGAAACTGTCAGTCTGACACTTATAACATTTCACTGAAATAATCAACAAATATTAAGAGAACCTAAAGGAAATTCACGAAATGTGCTGAGTTAATAGTGTGGGTAACATAAAAATGTGTAAGATCCAGCCCTGTCTCTGAAAACCTTGTACCCTGTATGCTGTACTCATCATCACTCTCAGTATTTCAACATTTAAAAAAGCTTTAATTACTCATGTATTCTTTATTTATCCAACAGATATTACAAAAATCTTATACGGTATGAAAAACATCCTGTATGGCATAAACTGTGCCATAGAAGTAGTCTTGACTTACAACATATTCAAGTTACGAGGCACCACACTTAGGACTGTTTTTTTTGTTGTTTTGTTTTTTTTCATCTTATCATTTTTTTTTTTTTTTTTTTTATCATTAGTAATACGTGCTACATACAATGTGGCAGTGCATAATTTCCTGATGTTATCATTCTCATAAAAAAAAAAAAAACTCATGCCAACCCCTAAACACAAATAAAGATCTGATTTATAAAGATACATATAATAAAAGGCAATAATAATGAAAACTAGAAAAAAAAGAGGCATTTGACTTTTTTCAGGATTGACTTATGATGGTGTCATGGCAACGGAACCCCATGGCTCATGGGAGACAGCATGTATACAAATATATACGCACAGTGACTGCACATGTGGATGTTACAATTGAGTATAAACATTCAGTGCAGGCAGAGAATCATGCTTGATTGCTGGCTCAATATTGTACTTTTTAATTACTAGCAGAGAGCCTTGTCTACAGGAGTGTTAACAGATATATGTTGAATTAACAGATAAATTAATGAATGTATTAATGTTTGCAATATGAGAGGCATAAACCATGTGCAATAGCAATTCAGAGGAGGTAATTATAGAGTTGGGCATGTCTGAAGGGCTTTCATGGATGATGAAATATTTAGCCTGGGTGTATAGAATGATAAAATAATTGAGAAATAACAGGAATACCAGGGAGAGATGAATAATCCTATGATAGAATACATTTTGTACAAGTTAGGCTTGAGAAGATAAGGCATTCCATGTGGAAATATTGGGTGGACTATTAAAGATGTGTGTTTAGAGTTAAAAGAAAAGGTCAGAGCTGGAGATATCAATTAAAGAGGCAACTAAATAGAGATAAAAGAAGCAGCCTGAGAGTAGAAGAATAAAAGAGTGAGTAACCACAAGGAAAGAAAGGAGAGAGACAGAAAGAAAGAGAGAAGACAGAGGGAGAGTACGAGAAGAGAGAGAGATAAAAACAAAAAAACAGAATATTTTAAGAATTAGATAAGGATCTGTCTTGGTTTCTTAATGCTGCTATAACAAAAATATCCCAAGTGGATGACTTTAATGAACATAAATTTATTCTCTCACAGTTAAGAGTTGAGAATTCCAAATTCAGGGCATCAGCTCTTGGGGGAATGTTTTCTTTCTTTTTTGGTTTTGGGGGAAGGTCCTTGTCCCTTTTCAACCTCTTTTCCTTGATTTCCTGATGATCTGCATCTGACAATGTGCCATCAATCTTCCCCCTCTATGCCTAGTCTGCTCCTTCTACATCTCAAAAGTGATCAGTTAAAAATGCACCCTATATTGATATGGCTTCGTTAACATAACAAAAAAAAAAACCCTTATTTCAAAATGGGATTATATCCACAGGTGTAGAGTTAGGATTTACAGCCCATATTTTTGGGAGACACAATTCAATCCATCAAGGATTAACCTATCCATACTCTAGTATAGGAAACCCTGGTGGCATAGTGGTCAAAGGGTTGACAGTTCGAATCCACCAGGCACTCCTTAGAAACTCTATGGGGCAGTTCTACTTTGTCCTGTAGGGTTGCTATGAGTTGGAATCGACTTGATGGCACTGGGCTTGGTTTTTTTGTTTGTTTGTTTATTGTATTAGTGCCATTGAGAGTCAAGAAGACAATAATTTTGAAAAGAAATGACTGCTCACAGTGACAAAGAAAAGAAGTCAAAGAAGATGAAGCTTCAGAACGCCGTTGGGTTTTTCATTAGGAGGCCCAATATTTAAATATATATGCAAGGTAAAGAAAGGACAAGGGGTAGAGGTCAAAGAAAACTTTCATGAAAAAGATGTGTAAATTTCACTTCTTTTTCCACCACCACTTTTCTAGTTTAAGGCCTAATTATATTTTACTTGGGCTACATCCATAGCCTCCTAAATGGTCCTTCCCTGGCACAACAACTTTTATGCACAGATCTCTTTGAATCTTGTCAAAACTCAAATTTGGACATACCACTTCATTGCTCAAAAGCCGTCACTGACTCATGTTATTTATTGTTGTTGTTAGGTACCTTCCAGTTGGTTTTTGGCTCATAGCAGATTAAAGGTACAGCACTGTCAGTGATAGGATAATACCCATACGTCTACAAGGAAGGCCACTTAATATGGCTAGCATTCAAATTTATGTACCAACCACTAAGGCCAAAGATGAAGAAATTGAAATTTTTACCAACTTCTGCAGTCTGAAATTGATCAAACATGCAATCAGGATGCATTGATAATTACTGGTGATTGGAATTCGAAAGTTGGAAACAAAGAAGAGTGGGTGGTTGGGAAATACGACCTTGGTGATAGAAACGATGCCGGAGATTGCGTGATAGAATTTTACAAGACCGATGACTTCTCCATTGCAAATACCTTTTTTCACCAACATAAATGGTGACTATATATATATATTTTTTTATATATGTGGACCTGGTCAGATGGAATACACGGGAATCAAATTGACTACATCTGTGGAAAGAGAAGATGAGAAAGCTCAATATCATCAGTCAGAACAAGGCCAGTGGCCGGCTGTGGAAAGACCATCAGTAGCTCATATGCAAGTTCAAGTCGAAGCTAAAGAAAATTAGAACAAGTTCACCAGAGCCAAAGTACGACTGTAAGTATATCCCACCTGAATTGAGAGACCATCTCAGGAACAGATTTGATACATTGAATTCTAATGACTGAAGACCAGAAGAGCTATGGAATGACATGAAGGATATCATACATGAAGAAATTAAGAGGTCAGTAAAAAGACAGGAATAAAAGAAAAGACCAAAATGGATGACACGAGAGGCTCTGAACTTACTGAAACTTACTCTTGCTGTTCAAGTTGCTAAAATGAAAGAAAGAAATAGTGAAATAAAAGAGCTGAACAAAAGATTTCCAAGGGCAGCTCAAGAAGACAATATAAAGTACTACAATCACATGTGCAAAGACCTGGGTTTAGAAAACCAAAAAGGAAGAACACACTCAGCATTTCTCAAGCTGAAAGAACTGAATTAAAAATTCAAACCTGGACTTCACCAAAAGAATAAAAAGATTACCTACAGATTGGGAAAAAGTTTTTAGTTATGATATTTCCAGACAGCATCTGATCTCTAAAATCTACATAATATTGCAAAAACTGAACAACAAAAAGATAAATAACCCAATTAAAAAGTGGGCAAAGGGTATGAACAGGCACTTCACTAAAGAAGACATTCAGGTAGCTAACAGATACATGAGGAAATGCGCAAGATCATTACCCATTAGAGAAATGTAAATCAAAACTACAATGAGATTTCATCTCACTCCAACAAGGCTGGCATTAATCCAAAAAACACAAAATAATAAATATTAGAGAGGTTGTGGAGAGGCTGGAACACTTTTACACTGCTGGTGGGAATGTAAAATGGTGCAACCACTTTGGAAATCGATTTGTTGCTTCCTTAAAAATCTGGAAATAGAACCACCATACAATCCAGCAATCCCACTCCTCAGAATATATCCTAGAGAAATAAGAGCCTTTACACAAACAGATATATGCACACGCATGTTTATTGCGGCATTATTTACAATAGCAAAAAGATGGAAGCAACCAAAGTGCCCATCAACAGATGAATGGATAAATAAATTATGGTATATTCACACAATGGAATACTACACATTGATAAAGAACAATGATGAATCCATGAAACATTTCATAACATAGAAG
This sequence comes from Loxodonta africana, assembly GCF_030014295.1. Classification (NCBI taxonomy): domain Eukaryota; kingdom Metazoa; phylum Chordata; class Mammalia; order Proboscidea; family Elephantidae; genus Loxodonta; species Loxodonta africana. The sequence continues at coordinate 49,511,293 of NC_087345.1, forward strand.
AATCTAGAAGGCATTATGCTGAGTAAAATTAGTCAGTTGCAAAAGGACAAATATTGTATGAGACCAATATTATAAGAACTCAAGAAATAGTTTAAACAGAGAACAAAATATTCTTTGATGGTTATGGGAGAGGGAGGGAGGGAGAGGGGTATTCACTAATTAAAAACAAACAAACAAACAAAAAATTCACTAATTAGGTAGTAGAAAAGAACTATTTTAGGTGAAAGGAACGACAACACACAATACAGAGAAGTCAGCACAACCAGACTAAATCAAAAAAAAAAAAACCAAAAAACTTTTCTGAATAAACCGAATACTTCAAAGGCCAGCGTAGCAGAGGAAGAGGTTTGGGGACCATGGTTTTAGGGGACATCTAGGTCAAATGACATAATAAAATCTATCAAGAAATCATTCTGCCTCCCACTTTGGAGAGTGACGTCTGGGGTTTTAAACGCTAGCAAGCGGTCATCTAAGATGCATCAATTGGTCTCAACCCACTTGGACCAAAGGAGAATGAAGAACACCAAAGACACAAGATAATTATGAGCCCGAGAGACAGAAAGGGCTACATAAATCAGAGACTACATTAGCCTGAGACCAAGAGAACTGGATGGTGTCCGGCTACAACCGATGACTGCCCAGACAGGGAACACAACAGAGAACCCCCCAAAGAGCAGGAGAACAATGGGATGCAGGCCTCATGTTCTCATAAGAAGACCAGACTTACTTGTCTAATGGAGGCTAGAAGGACCTGGTTGTCATGGTCCCCAGACATTCTGTTAGCCCAAGACAGGAACCATTCCCAAAGCCAACTCTTCGTACAGGGATTGGACTGGACCATAAGATAGAAAATGATATTGGTGAGGAGTGAGCTTCTTGGCTCAAGTAGACACATGAGACTATGTGGGGAGCTCCTGTCTAGAGGGGAGATGAGAAGACAGAGGGGAACAGAAGCGGGTTGAATGGACATGGAAATAGAGGGTGGAGAAAAGGAGTGTGCTGTATCATTGGGGAAAACGACTAGGAGTATATAGCAAGTTGTATATAAATTTTTGTATGAGAGACTGACTTGATTTGTAAACTTTCATTTAAAGCACAACAGAAAAAGATTCATACCTGGAGTTGCAATATTGAAGGATTCTACAGGGAAAATGTTAAATGATGTTGCAGGCATTGAAAGAAGATTGAAGGAATACAGAGTCATTGTACCAAAAAGAATTAGTCATCATTCAACCATTTCAGGAGGTAGCATATGACCAGGAACTGATGGTACCGAAGGAAGAGGTCCAAGCTGCACTGAAGGCATTGGTGAAAAACAAGGCTCCAGAAATTGACAGAATATCACTTGAGATATTTCAGCAAAAGGATTCGGTGCTGGAAGTGCTCACTTGTCTATGCCAAGAAATTTGGAAAATAGCTACTTGGCAAACCAACTGGAAGAGATCCATATTTGTGCCTATTACAAAGAAAAGCGATTCAACGGAATGCAGAAATTATTGAACAATATCATTAATATCATACACAAGTAAAATTTTGCTGAAGATCATTCAAAAGCAGCTGTAGCAGTACATCAATAAGGAACTGCCAGAAATTCAAGCTGTATTTAGAGGAGGAAGTGGAATTAGGGATATCATTGTTGATGTTAAGTGGATCCTGGCTGAAAGCAGAGAATACCAGAAAGATGTTTACCTGTGTTTTATTGACCATGCAAAGGCATTCGACTGTGTGGATCATAACAAATTATTATTAACGCTGTGAAGAATGGAAATTTCAGAACACTTAATTGTGTTCATGAGGAACCTGTACATAGATCAACAGGCAGTTGTTTGAATAGAACAAGGGATACTGCCTGGTTTGGAGTCAGGAAAAGTGTGCGTCAGGGTTGCATCCTTCCACCTTGCTTATTCAGTCTGTATGCTGAGCAAATAATCTGAGAAGCTGGACTATATGAAGAAGAGCGGGGCATCAAGATTGGAGGAAGACTCATTAACAACCTGCGTTATGCAGATAACAACCTTGCTTGCTGAAAGTGAAGAGGACTTGAAGCACTTACTGATGAAGATCAAAGACCACAGCCTTCAGGATGGATTACACCTCAACATAAGGAAAGCAGAAATTCTCACAAGTGCACTAATAAACAAAATCGTGATAAATGAAGAAAAGATGGAAGTTGTCAAGGATTTCATTTTACTTGGATCCACAATCAACATGCATGGAAGCAGCGGTCAAGAAATCAAACCACTTAATGCGTTGGGCCAAGCTGCTGCATAAGACTTCTTTAAAGTGTTAAAAAGCAATGATGTATACTTTAAGGATTAAGGTATTCCTGACCGAAGCCATGATGTTTGCAATTGCTTCATTTGCAAGTGGAAGTTAGACAATAAATAAAGAAGATCGAAGAAGAACTTTTGCCTTTGGATTATGGTGTTGAAGAAGAATACTGAATATATCATGGACTACCAAAAGAATGAACGAGCCTGTCTTGAAAGAAGTACAGCCAGAATGCTCCTTAGAAGCAAGGATGCTGATTCTTCATCTCACTTACTTTGGACATGTTAAGAGGAGAGATCAGTCCCTGGAGGACATCCTGCTTGGCAGAGGGTCAGGGAAAAAGAGGAAGACTTTCAGTGGGATGGAATGATACATGGCTGCAACAATGGGCACAAGCATAACAATGATCATGATGGTGGTGCAGTACTGGGCAGAGTTTTGTTCCATTGTCCATAGGGTTGCTATGAGAGGGAACTGACTTAGCAGCACCTAATGACAACAACAACAATAACAAAATATCTTTATACTTCTTTATTACATTTATTTACTACTATTGATATCTATTATTTGCCTGGTAAGCATCTATTCCACATGCTTCTGTTAATGACAGCCTTAGTTCTTATTTAGTAACTACCTAACCAGTTGTCATCAAGCCGATTCCTGCTCAGGGAAACACCACGTAAATGGAGCAAATTAAAACTGTGCTACATAGGATTTTAGATCGCTATGAGGCAGAATCGACTCAATGGCACTGTTTTTTTTTTTTTTTTTTTAAATAATTTTTATTGTGCTTTAAGTGAAAGTTTACAAATCAAGTCAGTTTGTCACCTATAAACTTATGTACACCTTACTCCATACTCTCATTTACTCTCCCCCTAATGAGTCAGCCTGCTCCCTCCTTCCAGTCTCTCCTTTCGTGGCCGTTTTGCCAGTTTTTAACCCTCTTTACCCTCCCATCTCCCCTCCAGACAGGAGATGCCAACACAGTCTCAAGTGTCCACCTGATACAAGTAGCTCACTCTTCATCAGCATCTCTCTCCAACCCATTGTCCAACCCCTTCCAGTCTGATGAGTTGTCTTCGGGAATGGTTCCTGTCCTGGGCCAACAGAAGGTTTGGGGACCATGACCACCGGGATTCCTCTAGTCTCAGTCAGACCAGTAAATCTGGTCTTTTTATGAGAATTTGGGGTCTGCACCCCACTGTTCTCCTGCTTCCAGGGGTTCTTTGTTGTGCTCCTGTGAGGGCAGTCATCGGTTGTGGATGGGCGCCATCTATTTCTTCTGGTCTCAGGATGATACCTTTCTGTTTCGGGCTCATAGTTATCATGTGACCTTGGTGTTCTTCATTCTCCTTTGATCCAGGTGGGTTGAGACCAATTGATGCATCTTAGATGGCCACTTGTTAGCATTTAAGACCCCAGATGCCACACTTCAAAGTGGGATGCAGAATGTTTTCTTAATAGAATTTATTGTGCCAATTGACTTAGAAGTCCTCTTAAGCCATAGTCCCCAAGCCCCCACCCTTGCTCCGCTGACCTTCGAAGCATTCAGTTTATCCAGGAAACTTCTTTGCTTTTGGTCCAGTCCAGCTGAGCTGACCTTCCCTGTATTGAGTATTGTCCTTCCCTTCACCTAAAGTAGTTCTTATCTATTAACTAATCAGTAAATACTCCTCTCCCACCCTCCCTCCCTCCCCCCTCTCGTAACCACAAAAGAATGTTTTCTTCTCAGTTTATACTGTTTCTCAAGAACTTGTAATAGTGGTCTTATACAGTATTTGTCCTTTTGCATCTGACTAATTTCACTCAGCATAATGCCTTCCAGTTTCCTCCATGTTGTGAAATGTTTCACAGATCCGTCACTGTTCTTTATAGATGCGTAGTATTCCATTGTGTGAATGTACCATAATTTATTTAACCATTCATCTGTTGATGGACACCTTGGTTGCTTCCAGCTTTTTGCTATTGTAAACAGTGCTGCAATAAACATGGGTGTGCATGTATCTGTTCGTGTGAAGGCTCTTATTTCTCTAGGGTATATTCCGAGGAGTGGGATTTCTGGGTTGTATGGTAGTTCTATTTCTAAGTTTTTAAGAAAAATGCCAGATAGATTTCCAAAGTGGTTGTACCATTTGACATTCCAACCAGCAGTGTATAAGAGTTCCAATCTCTCTGCAGCCTCTCCAACATTTATTATTTTGTGTTTTTTGGATTAATGCCAGCCTTGTTGGAGTGAGACGGAATCTCATAGTAGTTTTAATTTGCATTTCTCTAATGGCTAATGATCGAGAGCATTTTCTCATGTATCTGCTAGCTGCCTGAATATCTTCTTTAGTGAAATGCGTGTTCATATCCTTTGCCCACTTTTTGATTGGGTTGTTTGTCTTTTTGTGGTTGAGTTTGAACAGAATCATATAGATTTTAGAGATGAGGTGCTGGTCAGAGATGTCATAGCCGAAAATTCTTTCCCAGTCTGTGGTCTTTTTACTCTTTTGGTGAAGTCTTTAGATGAGCATAGGTGTTTGATTTTTAGGAGCTCCCAGTTATCGGGTTTCTATTCGTCATTTTTAGTAATGTTTTGTAAACTGTTTATGCCTTGTATTAGGGCTCCTAACATTGTCCCTATTTTTTCTTCCATGATCTTTATCATTTTAGTCTTTATGTTTAGGTCTTTGATCCACTTGGAGTTAGTTTTTGTACATGGTGTGAGGTATGGGTCCTGTTTCATTTTTTTGCAAATGGATATCCAGTTATGCCAGCACCATTTGTTAAAAAGACTATCTTTTCCCCAATTAACTGACAATGGGCCTTTATCAACTATCAGCTGCTCATATGTGGATGGATTTATATCTGGGTTCTCAATTCTGTTCCATTGGTCTATGAGCCTGTTGTACCAGTACCAGGTTTTTTTGACTACCGTGGCTGTATAATATGTTCTAAAATCAGGTAAAGTGAGGCCTCCCACTTTCTTCTTCTTTTTCAGTAATGCTTTACTTATCCGGGGCTTCTTTCCCTTCCAAATGAAGTTGGTGATTTGTTTCTCCATCACGTTAAGAAATGTCATTAGAATTTGGATAGGAAGTGCATTGTATGTATAGATGGATTTTGGTAGGATAGACATTTTTACTATGTTAAGTCTTCCTATCCAGGAGCAAGGTATGTTTTTGCACTTATGTAGGTCCCTTTTAGTTTGTAGTTTCTTTCTATACAAAGAAAACTTTGTAGTTTTCTTTGTATGGGTCTTTTACACCTTTGGTAAGATTTATTCCTAAGTATTTTATCTTCTTGGGGGATACTGTGAATAGCATTGATTTGGTGATTTCCTCTTCGACGTTCTTTTTGTTGACGTAGAGGAATCCAAGTGATTTTTGTATGTTTATCTTGTAATCTGAGACTCTGCCGAACTCTTCTATTAGTTGCAGTAGTTTTCTGGAGGATTCCTTAGGGGTTTCTGTGTATAAGATCATGTCATCTGCAAATAGAGATAATTTTACTTCTTCCTTTCCAATCTGGATGCCCTTTATTTCTTTGTCTAGCCTAATTGCTCTGGCTAGGATCTCTAGCAAAATGTTGAATAAGAGCGGTGATAAAGGGCATCCTTGTCTGGTTCCCGTTCTCAAGGGAAATGCTCTCAGGCTCTCTCCATTTAGAATGATCTTGGCTGTTGGCTTTGTACAGATGCCCTTTATTATGTTGAGGAATTTTTCTTCAATTCCTATTTTGTTGAGAGTTTCTATCATGAATGGGTGTTGGACTTTGTCAAATGCCTTTTCTGCATCAATTGATAAGATCATGTGGTTTTTGTCTTTTGTTTTATTTATATGGTGGATTACTTTAATGGTTTTCCTAATATTAAACCAACCTTGCATACCTGGTATAAATCCCACTTGGTCATGGTGGATTATTTTTTTGATATGTTGTTGAATTCTATTGGCTAGAATTTTGTTGAGGATTTTTGCATCTATGTTCATGAGGGATATAGGTCTGTAATTTTCTTTTTTTGTGGTGTCTTTACCTAGTTTTGGTATCAGGGAGATGGTGGCTTCATAGAATGAGTTAGGTAGTATGCCATCATTTTCTATGCTTTGAAACACCTTTAGTAGTAGTGGTGTTAACTCTTCTCTGAAAGTTTGGTAGAACAATGCAGTGAAGCCGTCCGGGCCAGGGCTTTTTTTTGTTGGGAGTTTTTTGATTACCGTTTCAATCTTTTTTTTTGTTATGGGTCTATTTATTTGTTCTGATTGTGTTAGTTTAGGTTGGTAGTGTTTTTCTAGGAATTCTTCCATTTCTTCTAGGTTTGCAAATTTGTTAAGAGTACAATTTTTCATAATAATCTGATATGATTCTTTTAATTTCTGTTGGGTCTGTTGTGATATGGCCCATCTTTTTTCTTATTCGGGTTATTTGTTTCCTTTCCTGTATTTCTTTAGTCAGTCTGGCCAATGGTTTATCAATTTTGTTAATTTTTTCCAAAGAACCAGCTTTTGTCTTTGTTAAATCTTTCCATTGTTTTTCTGTTCTCTATTTCATTTAGTTCAGCTCTAATTCTTATTATTTGTTTTCTTCTGGTGCCTGATGGATTCTTTTGTTGCTCACTTTCTATTTGTTCAAGTTGTAGGGACAGTTCTCTGATTTTGGCTCTTTCTTCTTTATGTATGTGTGCATTTATCAATATAAATTGACCTCTGAGCACTGTTTTTGCTGTGTCCCAGAGGTTTTGATAGGAAGTCTTTTCATTCTCATTGCATTCTATGAATTTCCTTGTTCCCTCCTTAATGTCTTCTATCACCCAGTCTTTTTTGAGCAGGGTATTGTTCAGTTTCCAAGTATTTGATTTCTTTTCCCTGGTTTTTCTCTTATTGATTTCTGCTTTTATGGCCTTGTGGTCTGAGAAGATGCTTTGTAATATTTCGATGTTTTGGATTCTGCAAAGGTTTTTTTTTATGACCTAATATGTGGTCTATTCTAGAGAGTGTTCCATGTGCTCTAGGAAAAAAAGTATACTTTGGAGCTGTTGGGTGGAGTGTTCTGTATAGGTCTATGAGGTCAAGTTGGTTGATCGCAGCAAATAGGTCTTCCGTGTCTCTATTGAGCTTCTTACTGGAAATCCTGTCCTTCTCTGAAAGTGGTGTGTTGAAGTCTCCTACTATAACTGTGGAGGTGTCTTTCTCACTTTTCAGTTCTGTCAAAGTTTTTTTCATGTATCTTGCAGCCCTGTCATTGAGTGCACAAATATTTAATATGGTTATATCTTCCTGGTCAATTGTCCCTTTAATCATTATGTAGTGTCCTTTTTTATCCTTTGTGGTGGATTTAACTTTGAAGTCTATTTTGTCAGAAATTAATATTGCTACTGCTGCTCTTTTTTGATTGTTGTTTGCTTGATATATTTTTTTCCATCCTTTGAGTTTTAGTTTGCGTCTCTAAGTCTAAGGTGTGTCTCTTGTAGGCAGCATATAGACGGATCGTGTTTCTTTATCCAGTCTGAGACTCTCTGTCTCTTTATTGGTGAATTTAGTCCATTTATATTCAGCATAATTATAGATAAGTATGTGTTTAGTGCTGTCATTTTGATGCCTTTTTGTGTGTGTTGTTGACAATTTCATTTTTCCACTCACTTTTTTGTGCTGAGATGTTTTTCTTTGTAAATTGTGTGTTCCTCATTTTCACAGTAGTCGAATTTATGTTTGCTGAGTCGTTATGTTTTTCTTGGTTTTTATTTTGATTGTAAATTGTGTGTTCCTCATTTTCATAGTAATTGAATTTATGTTTGCTGAGTCATTACGTTTTTCTTGGTTTTTATTTTGAGTTTTGGAATTGTTAGACCTCTTTGTGGTTATGTTAATATTCACCCCTATTTTTCTAAGTAAAAACCTAACTTGTATTATCCTATATTGCCTTGTTTTCCTCTCCATATGACAGTTCTAAGCCTCCTGTATTTAGTCCCTATTTTTGAATATCGTAATCTTTTACGTAATGACTTCAGTGATTCCCTGTTTTGAGCATTTGATTCTTTTTAAAGTTAATGTTAATTTGTTTTTGTGATTTCCTTATTTGAGTTTATATCAGGATGTTCTGTTCTGTGACCTTGTGTTGTGTTGTTATCTGATGTTATTGATTTTCTGACCAAACAATTTCCTTTAGTATTTCTTGTAGCTTTGGTTTGGTTTTTGCAAATTCTCTAAGCTTGTGTTTATCTGTAAATGTTTTAATTTCACCTTCATATTTGAGAGAGAGTTTTGCTGGATATATGATCCTTGGCTGGCAGTTTTTCTCCTTCAGTGCTCTACATATGTCATCCCATTGCCTTCTTGACTGCATGGTTTCTGCTGAGTAGTCTGAACTTATTCTTATTGATTCTCCTTTGTAAGAGACCTTTCTTTTATCCCTGGCTGCTTTTAAAATTTTCTCTTTATCTTTGGTTTTCGCAAGTTTGATGATAATATGTCTTGGTGATTTTCTTTTTGGATCAATCTTATATGGGGTGCAATGAGCATCTTGGATAGATATCCTTTTGTCTTTCATGATGTCAGGGAAGTTTTCTGCCAACAGATCTTCAACTATTCCCTCTGTGTTTTCTGTTATCCCTCCTCATTCTGGAACTCCAATCACATGCAAGTTATTCTTCTTGATAGAGTCCCACATGATTCTTAGGGTTTCTTTATTTTTTTTTAATTCTTTTATCTAATTTTTCTTCAACTATATTGGTGTCAATTGCCTTATCCTCCATCTCCCCTACTCTGCATTCCAATTGCTCAATTCTGCTTCTCTGACTTCCTATTGAGTTGTCCAATTCTGTAATTTTACTGTTAATTTTTTGGATTTCTGAATGTTGTCTCTGTATGGATTCTTGCAACTTATTACTTTTTCTGCTATGTTCTTGAATAATCTTTTTGATTTCTTCAACTGCTTTATCAGTGTGTTCCTTGGCTTTTTCTGTAGATTGCTTTATTTCATTTCTGAGGTCATCCCTGATGTCTTGAAACATTCTGTAAATTAGTTTTTTACATTGTGCATCTGGCAATTCCAGGATTGTATCTTCATTTGGGAAAGATTTTGATTCTATAATTTGGGGAGTTGTAGAAGCAATCATGGTCTGCTTCTTTATGTGATTTGATATCGACTGCTGTCTCCGAGCCATCTATAAGATATTGTAATGATTTATTTTATATTTGCTCACCGAGTCTTATCTTGTTTTGTTTTCTTTCAGTATATGTAGATGGGCTACTAGATTGCTCTGTCTTGATTGTTGTAGCCTTTGAATCATTTATGTCCTCTTACCAGCTGGTTTGGGCTGTTACCAGAAATATAAGCCTAAGAGTCCATTCACTATTCTTGAGCAGAATCTGATTTTGGGTCACCAAGTGTGTGGGGTAGAGTGTCACCTATTCGCTTAGAGGAGTAGTGGTGATAGTTGTGTGCACCAGATTCTACTAGCAGCCGGGGGTCACATTCCGGGGGGGTCAGGATGCTGACAGGCTTCCCCCAAATGCCAGTGAGGTAGGTGTGTCTCTATTTCTAAAGTACTTTGGTGGGTGGGCTTTGTAGCTGTACCTTAGGCACCCAATGCATGTACCTTTACAGATTGGTAGATGTCAGTACCCTCTGACCCCTATGGCAGGAGGTTAGGTGGTTTGGGTGGAGCTTCAGCCCTCAGTTCCCTGCTGTGGGTCAGTGAGGGCTCCTTTTAATAGGCAGAGAGGTATCAGACCTTGAAAACTTGTCTTTCCACTGCTGTGCTAAAACAGTTACAATCAGATCACTATCAGAATTGTCTTTGCATTATAATAGCCACCTTGTTCCCTGTAGGGATGAAAGCCCAAGACTGTGGATCTTATATGCTTGGCTGGAGCTGGTTCTGTATTTTTAGTCCAATTTCTGGAAGTCAGGGAAGGATTCTTTGTCCCTGGGTTTTTTGTAGCAGCTTCTCTCAGGCCAGGAGAATCAGTTAGGAAAAGACAAAACAAAGAAACAAAACTGCAGAGCACTTCACTCTCTGGCCCAGGAAATTCTAATGTTAATGAAGTCACCTGGGAAGAGGAGGGAAGGGATCAGATAGCTAGGAGAGAGTAGCACCCAGGAATATAGACAAAGTTACTTATCTTGCTTGGTGATGACTGTTTTATCTGAGATTCCCGAGGGGCATGTAGCCTGTGTGTATTGGCTGGGTCAAGATCGTCCCCGAGGGTCAGGCCCGCATCCTGTACATGTGCTGTTTCAGAAGCCGTGGTCAGTTCCTCCGCTCCCAGTCCAAAGCCCAGTGCCAAGATTCCCTGGCTGGGACGCTGCACTCCCAGCTCCAAAACCAATCACTGCCTCCCGGTGACTTCTTCTCTTGTCAGATGCGTTGCTGCGCTGCCTGCGTGCACTGGCTGGGCTTCCCCCGAGGTTACTTCTGGGGGCTAGGGCTGCGTCCCGTGTTTGCGCCATCTCAGGATGCCATGCTCATCTTTCCTGTACCCAGTACAAAGCCCAGTGCCAAGGTTTTCTGACTAGGACGCTGGCTCCAGGCTCCTAAAACAGTCGCTGCTTCCCTGTGGTTGCTCATTCTCTCGTTAGCCACATCAGTGTGCAGCCTGCTTGTGCTGGCTGAGTCTCTACGGAGGTTACCCCAGGAGGCTAGGGGTTAAGGCTGTGCCCCATGCCTGCCCCACCTCAGCAAGCCGCTATCAGCCCCGCCACTCGGCACCAGGGAACCACAAGTGCTCAAGGCTGTGGAGTGGGTCGCGGGTTCCAGAAGCGGTTGCCGGTTCCGGGCTCAGCTTTTCACTCACCTGTCACTCTGGTCTACTCTTTAGATCTGTGTTTCATGGTCAGGGTACGTAGATTGTCATGTATGTGATCGATTCACTTGTTTTTCTGAGTCTTTGTTGTAAGAGGGATCCAAGGTAGCATCTACATAGCCAGCCATCTTCAGTTTTTGTTTTTTTTTACATAGGATTTTATGGCTGAATTTTCAGAAGTAGGTCACCAGGCCTTTATTCCAACATGCCTCTGGATGTACTCAAAGTTCCAACCTTTTGGTTAGCAGCTGGATACGTTAACTCTTTGCATCACCCAGGGACTTGAGTGTCTACCTGGGCCATGTGTTTCACATAGGATTCGCCCCATTACCACAACCACAGTGAACTGAATTGTGATCCAAAAGAATAAGGCAGAGCAACTGAGAATTCAACTCCTGGACATTTCCTGAAATTATAAAGATGTGTTCACTTTCTACTAGGGCTCCGAAAATGACAGGATTAAAGCCTTAACCTGTGGGGGGGGGGAATTTTTTTTTTTTTTTTTTTTGTGGGGAACCAGCACATGAAGAGAACCTGTATGAGAAAAAGGCAATACAGAGAAAAAATAGAGGTGCTGAGAGATGAGAGAAAAAGAGAAAGGCCGAATTCTTTTAAAAAATTTTTTGAGACTCTGAGTTCAGAAATGCTGTGTTGTGTGACATTCATTTGTGTTCTATATGAATAGTGCCCTCAGAAATTGTGTGATGTGGCAGTCTGAAGAGATGGATGTTTACCCTTTGACATTTTAGTTATTTGAGCCAATAATTTCCTGTTCTTGGATTAAGCCATTTTTAACTGAGTTTCTGCCACTGTCATTTAAAGTGAAGTTAATACACTTATGTGTTGCTTTAAAAACAAGAAAATTTCCTTATCAGAGAATAAGCTCTTGAATACAGTATTTTGCCTATTCATTTTAAATTCCAATAGTTCCTAACACAGTACCTTTCTCAAGGTAAACAAATTCAATAAATGTGGCTAAGTGAATATGTTTAAGTTTAGTGTATTTGGAGGGTTCTGTGATTGATAAAGAAGAAAAAAAAAATTTCTCAGCTGAGAAAAATTGAGGAATAAAAATCATAGAGGAATGGTTTATGTGAGAAGTATAAGGCTAGCTGTGTAGGGAAAATATCAGACAAAATTTTATGTGCAGAAAAATTGTTTTTGAAAAAACAAATTTAAAAATGAAAAACGTATACACTTTATACCACTTTGGTTATTTGAACTTAGAAATTGTTATATGTCACTGTTTATTATTTTTATTTACAGAATTTTTATGTATATAACTGATAAAATATTCTGAAAGATTGAGATCTATGGTGGCATAGTGGCTAAGTGCTATGGCTGTTAACCAAAGGGTCTACAGTTCAAATCTGCCAGGCGGTCCTTGGAAACTCTAAGAGGCAGTTCTACTTTGTCCTATAGGGTTGCTATGAGTCAGAATTGCCTGGACAGCAATGTTTTTTTTTTTTTTTTAATCTGTCTATCTAATCTATCATCTATCTTCATTTCGATAACTGTATCATAGAAGAAATAGGAGCTGATCTCAGTGCTTGAGTAAGTGAAATGGTTTCCCGCTTTGTGTGTATGGTCAAACTCTATTAAAGTCATAATAATAAGAGATAATCTGTCAATATTTGGTAAGATGCCTTTAAAAAAAAAAGTCACAATGACTTTCCATTCCTCCCAGACTTACTTGTTAATTTATTAAATTTTCCAACCAAGAGCCCTACTTCTGGTCAGTCATTTTTTTTCATATTTGTTTTAAACATATTAGTAAATGTCTGTATGTTATAACAAAATATGTACAAAATCCTTAACAGCATTTTACAGAATTTAAAAAAGTAATGAAAAGAGATAGAAGAAGGGTTTGGAGAGAAAAAGTGAAAGTAACTTATATTACTAATTTTTTTATAACCAAACCAAACCTAACCCATTGCTGTCTAGTCGATTCTGACTCATAGTGACCCTAGAGTTGAAAAAAATAGTCATGAGCATAGGATACAAGAATTAATGAGTTTCTAAAATGGCAAAAGTATCTAAGTTAAAATGGGGGAAAATTTGCTCTTTTAAGGGTTTGGAATGCCTGAGAGGATGACTCAGGGTTTGGGGTGGAAGGGAGGATGACTATGCTTAGGTGTGGAATCATTTTCGCTAAAGTCATTAATGGAAAGACAAATCATTCCTTCTCTGGTCTCTTTCCAAGGCAATTATGCCTGGAGATGTGAGGATGGACCGGATGACTCCTTGAAATGCTTCCTTTGATTTATATCAAGATGAGTGTATGTAGACATGAATACACATGTACTCAATTTGAGAAATAGCAGTGTTCCAGATATGTGTGGGCATAACAGATGTGTACGCCCTGAAGAAACCAACAGAAAAAAATCTCTCTGTAGACAAAAACATGTGACAGGAATTTTTTAAAGTTGTTCAAAAAATAGGTTTTATCTTTCACACTGATATTTCTTCCACCTAAGATATTTTAGTGAAAATTCTACAGTAAAACCTTAAAGCTGTTTATCTCGTAGTCTTTTCCTACTTAGAGAAAAAAAAAAGCTAGTATGTTAAATAATGTGATGCAAATTAGTACCATTATAAACAAAGCAGCACTGAGCTCAGCCAACAGAAATGATTAGAACAGGAAACAGCCCAATACGTCTTTTAATTACATTTACATGGTTATTTGTTAAACAAAGCAAACCACTTAAATGTTTTTTTGTAGTGCTGGCTCTAGAACAGGCTTATTTTTTAAGAAGCTTAGAATGCATTTCATTAAAAAAAAAACTATATTAAATGATATATATATAAAAAAAGAAACCGTGGGTTTATGTTTGGAAGATTTTGGCTTCATCTTTGGATATTTATAGCCAGTGAATTTTAAAGCTGTTACTTTACAATTTATTTAAACAGTAGGAACCCAGTTTGAGGCAAACAAATGTTACGTCTCAGAGCAATCTAATCTTAGCAAATCCTAAAAGTTGATAATGTAATGAGAACTGATGGCATGATCTTTATGTAAATATAAAGAGCTTTCCCATGATTTTCAGTGGAGTCTGAGTTACGGTTAAAAAATATTGCTGAACTATTTTATAAAGTACTGTCTTTAACAATTAATCATCATAATAATGATCACTCGCCACAAGAACTCTGTTCCTTAGAGACAGAACTGTTTTTGAAGCTAACCTGTCACTATATAAGCTAGCCCCCTTTCATGGATACATTTTTATTTTTTGAATTTTTTTGGTGATGCCACGTTTTTTCACTAATGGAATGGATGCTGACTCACTGTTGGTAGTTTTTTTATTATTTGGAAAAATGGGCTGTCAGTTGGAAGCAGAACATTATAAGTTCCATGTTTCATGAAGCACATCTCACACGCAGGACATATTAGTTTCATGATGCATCACACTTCCTGGAGACACTTGAACCATAAATATCTTACTCAACTTTCCAAAAATACACACGAAATACTAAATAAACATTGCACTTGCTGCACATAATTTTTACTACTTTGATTTAGAGTCGGCCATATTAGTACTACATGTTCTGCGGAGCACACCACACATGTGGGACATATTGGTTCCATGGCCCATGAAGGGCACCACAAATTGTTTCATGCCCAAAACAACTCATTTACTTAAATATTTCCAAATGCTAGTAACTGTACTTTCCCAGTAACACAAAGGAAATAGTAAGCCTATTTGTAAGCTTTATCTCGCTATACGGAACCCAAGAAACATAAAACTTTCACATAATCACTCCTCTGAGAAGCATCCCCTCATACGAATGGCTCTCAACACTGAAATGTAGCGCCAGACTAACTTCCTTGTTTTTTAGGCAGTTGTACCTGTATGTGCCATGAGATCAGAAAGTATTGAAATGGCTCAAATGCCTGCCAATAAACCTTCAGGGGAGGAAAATGTAACACAAGCATAAATATCTCATGGTCCATGAAAGGCCTAGTCATTTCTACGTAATTTTTTGACCAAAATCTAAAAGAAGATTTCCTTAAAATTATTTAATACATATAATAATTATCTGGAATCAAATATGATAAGGTTCAGGATAAGCAGAGAAATCTGTACATTCCTCCATTTTATATGATGATGTAGCCTAATTTCTCAAATCTGAAACCGATATTCTAGCACACCGTGCTCTTGGTTAGGTGTTAATGTTTTTTCTCTTATACTCAAATACATATTCTTTTCATTAAATTTGATCACATGTATTCCAATACTTGTCAGTAAAATCTTTCCACTTTCTCACCATCAACAACATTCTCATTTTATTCCTTTTCTGCCATACGTACAAAAAGGTAGGACTCACTACTCAAAAAAATAAACTAGATGGGATCAAGTCGATTCTGACTTGTGGTACCCCCATGTGTGTCAGAGTAGAGCTGTGCCCCAGAGGGTTTTCAATGGCTGACTTTTTAGAAGCAGATTGCAAGGATTTTCTTTCAAGGAGCCTCCGAGCAAACTTAAACTGTCAACATTTGGATTAGCAGCCAAGTGCATAACCATTTGCACTACAAGCCATATTCTAAGACAACTTCAGATCCTATTCACATTTTGCACACTATTTTAGGTACTGGAATTGTAATTGACTTGATGGCAATAGGTTTGGTTTTGGTTTTAGGTACATAAAAGTAGGTCTAAAATTTCTGAGAACTAAGCCACCAACCCCACATGTCTGTCAGTTCGTCATACTGTGGTGGCTTGCATGTTGCTGGGATGCTGGAAGGTGTGCCACCAAAATTCAAATACCAGCAGGGTCACCCATGGTGGACAGGTTTCAGCTGAGCTTCCAGGCTAAGACAGACAAGCAAATCTGTCTTGGAAGAAATATAGTCAGAATGCTCCTTAGAAGCAAGGATGGCAAGGCTTCATCTCATATACTTTGGACATGTTATCAGGAGGAATCAGTCCCTGGAGAAGGACATCATGCCTGGTAAAGTAGAGGTTCAGTGAAAAAGAGGAAGACCCTCAACGAGATGCATTGGCACAGTGGCTGCAACAATGGGCTCCGGAATGACAACGATTGTAAAGATGGTACAGGACTGGGCAGTGTTTCATTTGCTGTACCCAGGGTCACTATGAGTCAGAACTGACTCGACGGCACTGGGTTTGATTTTTGGTTTAGGGTCACCATGAGTCTGAACTGACTCAACGGCACCCAATAGCAACAATAAGCCACAAAACTATCTGTCCTCAAGAACATTTTAGAACCTCTAAATTTACGTAAACTAGTTTAACTTTCTGGGCTTAATCCAGCTATCTTAATTCTAGTTCTGGTATTTAGAGAATGAGTAGCTATGTTTTTCTAGTAATGCTTGTTGCCTAAAAGTCTTTGGTCTGATATTACTATGACTGCTCTAGCCTTCCTTTGATTAGTATGTATCTGGTACATTTTTCCCATCATTTTTACTTTTAATCTTTATTTGTCTTTATGTTTTGATATGTCTTTGTAAACTTCGTATACCTGGGATTTGTTTTTATTTGTATGAGACAAGTAATTAAATTTGGGTTGACTTCTACCATTTTATTTTGTTTTCCCTTTTTGCACTTCTCTCCCTTTACTGCTTTCTGTTGACTGATATATATTTAGGCAGAAGATAGATAGATAGAGCTGTTGTTGTTTTAGTTGCTTTGAGTTGATTCCTAATCATGGAGACCCCATGTAGATTGATAGATGTGTATTTAACATTAATATTGTTTTGTACAGTTGAAGTTTGCTTAGATTCAATTTACATTTTGAATTGTCTTTAATTAACATTCTTTTTTTTTTTTTTTTTTAAACATCCTAGATGTTTCTTTTGGGTTCATTTTCTTAGTTATGGTGCAGAATTTGAAATATTCCTTTAGTGAGACTCTATTGGTTTTACTGTGTCAGTTTTTAGTTTGCCTAAAAATGTTTTTAATTTGCTCTTACTACGGAATGATAGTTTTACTAAGTATATTTTTTTAGATTTTTTTCTCAATAATTTGAGCATATTATTCTAATTTCCATCAAAGCAGTTGAAAAAATCAGCTGCTGTTCTAATTTTTTTAATGTATTTTTTTGTGTGTGTGTAGAATTTGTCTTTGTTTTCTTTGGCTCTTTTAAGATGTCATCTTTATTTTTGTTCAACTGAAATTTTATTATAACATATTTTACTTCACATTTCTTTTTTCATCATAGTTAGCCTTTGTTGCCCCCTGAATATGATAAAAGGAGCCCTGGTAGGGCAGTGTTTTAGCACTTGGCTGGTAAAAGAAAGATCAGTGGTTTGAACCCACTAGCTGTTCTTCGGGAAAAAGATATGGCAGTCTGCTTCCATAAGGATTACAGCCTTGGAAACCCTATGGGGCAATTCTGCTCTGTTCTGTAGGGTCACTAGGAGTCAGAATCGACTCAGTGGCAATGGGTTTGGTTTTGGGTGGTGGAATATGATGAGCTGTATTTTTGATCAGTTCTTGAAATTTCATCCAACAGTGTTCTGAATTTTTGTCTCTCATCCATACTCTGTTTTCTCTTTCTGAGGCTTTTTTATCCTATTCTCTACATGTTTTTTATCTCTTTTTGTTCCTTTCTGCATTATGGGGCAAGTCTTTAGAACCATCTTTTACTTCACAAATTTCCACTTCAGCTGTGCCCAATCTAAACGTATCTAAGAATTTTTCATTTCAATCATTACATTCTTTTTCATTTCTAGAAGTTTTATTTGGTTCTTTTTTTAAAAATCTGCTTTTTTTGTGGTCTCGTGATATTTTTAATACCTTATTTTAAACATATTAAATATTTCTGATTTTATAGTCTATCTTCTATAATTCTGAAATATGCAGAATTTATGGATCTGTTTCTGTTTGTTATCATTTCTATTGTTCATGCTACCTTGTTTCATTGTGTGTTTTACTACTTTTAATGTGAACTCATTTTCCATGGGACTTTACCTACGTTAAGAACAAAAGTGATTTCTTTCAGGGAGGAGTTATGTTTCCTGCTGCCAGGCCTCCATAGCACTACCAAGCTGGGACTATTTTAAATCCAATTCAGGTTTGTGATGAGAAATTCTTAGAGGGATATCTTTCCCTACTTATCCAGAACCAAGACCGAGACAGTCAGTTTTCATAATGTCTCCTTTTGGGATCATGGAATTATGTGAAGGCTTCCATCCAGCTTCCCTTCTTGCACAGGGCCTAGACTTTGCCTTCCATTACACATTTATGCAAACTTTTAAAATAGAAAGCTGCAGGCAAGGATTGGCAGGTGTTTTAAGGACAACTGTTGGCTTTAGTCCTTGATGACTTCTTCAGTCTTATTTTCTAGTCGTTTTGTTCTTTGGGAATTATCCTCCCTTTATTGCTAGCTCAGCAGTAAAGTCAAGGAGCCTTAATAAGTATTTACCCAATATTTACAATTTTTACTGGATTTCTCTACTTATCTAATCTATCATATCTCCAGAAATAGAAGTTCCTAGGCCAATTCTATATATTTAATGTGGGCAGATTAATGGGCCTAGTTCCACAATGGGTGTATAAAAAGTATACATTTCATTAGCCTATTTAATTGTATACTAATGATTGTTGTTGTTGTTAGGTGCTGTCATGTCGGTCTGACTCATAGCGACCCTATGCACAACACAATGAAACACTGCCCAGTCCTGCGTCATCCTCACAATTGTTGCTATGCTTGAGCCCATTTTTGCAGCTACTGTATCAGTCCATCTTGTTGAGAGTCTTCCTCTTTTTCACTGACCCGCTACTTTACCAAGCATTATGTCCTTCTCCAGTGACTGATCCCTCCGGATAACATGTCCAAATTATGTGACAAAGTCTCATCATCCTTGTTTCTAAGGAGCATGCTAATTTTTTCTAATGTTTAAGTTCGATTTGCATCTGTGGATAGGTACAGGAAGTTGTTCGTATTTTTTAATGCCTAAAATCCTGAAGCATAATTGTAGAAACTTTACTTTCCTAATTAAGGGCATAAAACCATATAAAGTTCATAAGAAGAGAAAATGAAAATCATTTAGTCATTTTGATTTTTTTTAATCACTAGTCAATTACAGAAACAGACTCTAAGCAGTTAAAATCAGAATTTTGTGATGACCTTCTCTAAAAATAAAATAAACAACTAAAATATTCCTTAGTATAATCATAATAGAGGAATTTCCGGACAGGAACTGCCAGGCTAGTTTCCAAAATTTTTTAATAGATATCAAACCTGTGACAGATATACACTGATATATGAAGTCCTAGATGTATGTTATATTAGTTTCTTGCTTGAGGAACTATTAAAATAAATTGTTGCTCAAGGTAAATATTGACTTTAGAATTGGACTTTCAATATTTGTCTCATTCATCAAAATATTTTGAAAGTCCCTCCAGCATGCCATTCAGTATTTCCTTAGTGTTAAATGGAGTGGCAAGAGTAAAAACAGTTTATCCTTGTGTTCCCTCTAGCAGATTTTATAGGAGATTTATTTGGAAGCAAAACCGAACTATTCCACAAGGATGACTTTTTTTATTTTAAACTAGCGTCTTGCTCGAGATTGTGTGTGTGTCTGCTAGTAGCACAAAGCAGATAGAACTGTAATGTGAATTTTACAGAATTGCAAGCAAGAGGTTTGGGAAAGAATCATATAGTTATGATGTTGAGATAAATTCCCAAGGATCATGTATTTTCTTTTAATGCCTCATTTTCTTCTTAATCAATGTCAAAATAACTTTTTTGATTAGCTTATAATTTTATCTCTAATTGTATTCTATATTTTATCTCATATATAAAATATATAATATGTACACACATATATGGATATACATATGTGTATGTTTATATGTTCATGTATAAGCTTGCATATATATGTACACATGTATATAAAAATCCATTATCATCTAGTTGATTCTGACTCATAGTGACCCTACTGGACAGAGTAGAACCATTCCGTATGGTTTTCCAAGGAGTGGTTCATGGATTGAAACTGCCGACATTTTGGTTAGCAGGTGAGCTCTTAACCACTGTGCCACTAGGGCTCCATATATATATATATACATGCATACACACATGCTAAACACACATAAATATATGGTTAAAAAAAAAAGAAGATACTAAATTCTAAAATAGAATACAAGATTTAATCCCTGTTGTGAGCCAACCTTCTTTAAGCTTTCACTTACGTGCGAGTAGAAATATACATTGACTTTGGCTTTGATGCTGATTTTTAGGTTTAACTATTCCATTCTATTGAAGATCAATGCCCATTCTCCTTTTGCCATATCACGTCACTTAAAAAGTTTAACTTCTCTACTACCAACTGTAATTCAAAAGGGTGAAGGTGGGAAAACTCTACCTTCATTGCTGTGTGGTAAGAATTAGCATGAATCCAATTCCTACCTGGATGTGGACCCAGACTTCACCTTCCCGCATCTCTATTCCTCAGTGCCAGCCACTTCTGTGGCATTTTCTCTCTGACCCTAACTACCCAGAGTTAGGTCAGACTTCATCCTCCACCAACCTAACACAGGTAAAAACATTCTTGCCCACCTAGGGCCAGGACTATTGGGCACTAGATATAGGCTCAGGGATCAGCACAACTCCCTGCACTTCAGACCAGACAGCCCCTCTTTCTCTCTCTAATCTCCCAGGGCTAGGTTGTAAGCTAGAAGGCCTCTATCCTTTTTCATCAACTGCCCATGCAGCCTTTGCCTAATCACCAGCCACTCATAGCTGGGTCTTTATGAATCAACGGCTTGTGTAGCCTTTCTCTGAATTAGCTTCCCTAAGCTAAGTACAACCAGAACGCTCCTTGGAAGCAAAGATGGTAAGATTATATCTCACATACTTTGGACTTGTTATCAGAAGGGATCAGTCCCTGGAGAAGGACACCATGCTTGGTAAATTACATGGCCAGGGAAAAAGAGAAAGATTCTCAATGAGATGAATTGACACAGTGGCTGTAACAATGGGCTCAAGTATAACAACGATCATGAGGATGGTGAAGAACACGGCAGTGTTTAGTTCTGTTGTATGTAGGGTCGCTATGAGTTGGAACCAACTCAACAGCACCTAACAATAACAACAACAAGCTAAGTCAGAGTGTCATTACCTCTTTGTGGGTTCATTAATTCTCTATAACAGCTCACAAAATTCATAGAGACTATTACTAAACTTAGAGTTACCCATATATTATAACCAGGAAGGATAAAGTGAAGAGATGCATCAGGAAAGATCTAGGAGAGGTCACAACCCAAGATTTCCACTTTCCTCAGACACATGCCACCCTCTCCCATGCCTGGGTATTCTCACCAATCCAGAAAGTTCCAAAAGATGAAGCTTCAAGGTCCAGGATCCCTTAGTCATTGGGGCTTCAATACAAATGCATGACTCAATGATTGACTATATCATGCCCCCCTCCCTTTCTGAGGCTATTGCCAGGGTGGGACCTGCAAAGCGCCAACTCATTTACACATGTTAAACTGTTGCCTGCTTTAGAAAAACAAAGAATTGCTCCAGAAATTTCAAGGGCCATTTTCCAGAAACTGGAGACAAAGGCCAAGCCCAGTTCTTTGTCCCATAAAATTTCTTACCACATAAATAATTTCCATATGGTAACACAACTATCTATCCACAAATGATACCTCATAAAGGCTGTATAATAACTACACTCTTGTGAATATCCTTGACTTTTTTGAAGATCAGTCCTTCCAGTATATTCATCTGGTAACACTCCACTGCCAGCTTCATTCAAATAATCACCATATTTGCGCTTTCTCCCAAGAAGCTAAATATTGTTACAGAAAGCCATACACCTGGATTGACTCTTGTCACTTTAAATTAATTACCACAATCTTTAGGTAAGTACTCAAAAATGATTGACAATAATGCTATATTTTCATAGTGTTTCCTTAAACGCAAGGTGAGAAATTCCTGGAAGCTCCAAGTTTAAGTTTCTCATGAGCCCAGGGATGGGGACTTGTAGTCAGAAATTAAATCGAATAATAGAAAATAAAGGGATGAAATTTCCTCCAAAAGTGTTTGTAGCTTATAATTTCTATTTACTAAAAAAAAAAAAAAAAAAAGTTTTTTTTTCAAAATTAATGGCTTCCCTTTGAGATAATAACTTCATACTCAGTCTTCCCAAATGCCCTTATAATCCTTTCTTGTTCATTCACACTTCAAGGCCATATTTCATTCTTCAGTTAAAAAACTAAAATTTTCAAAGGGCGAATTTTATCTTCTGTAGTGAACACACAATGTTGTTGCATTTTATTCAATGGATGCATTGCTAAAGACCTTGTGTATATGTCTCAGTGAGAAAATTCCAGACACTGTTAGGATAAAATAAAGAGGTTTATTGAAAGTGCAAAAACCATTCGAAAGGGGGACAACGTAGATTTCACCAAGGCAAGGCCAACAAGTCCAAGAAATGCCTGTCACAGCAGCCCAGATATACAGCTGAATCAGAAAGTCAGGGTACAATATTCTGACTGGTGGTTAGTCAAGTATGGGGGCTAAGTGCAGGACATTCCAAAGTGGGGCTCATACATGATTGGATTAAAAGTATATATGGGGATTGAGGATTGGTTTTAATACATAATTGCAGAAGGAAAATTTTTACCCAGCTGTGCTTACAGCTAAATTAGCTGATCGGTCACAGAATAATGACAGGATAGGGCCTGTTCCTGTAGTCAGATGGTAAATAGATTTGCTAGGTGTCAATTAACAATATTAAGACACAGGTTTCCTGAGGCTGTATAGGGCATTTCTTTTTTATTTATTCATTTATTTTATTGTACTGTAGATGAAAGTTTACAGAACAAACTAGTTTCTCATCAAACAATTAGTACACACATTTTTGTATGACATTGGTTAACAACCCCACAACATGTCAACACCCTCCCTTCTCAACCCTTGGTTCCGGTTCCCTATTACCAGCTTTCCTGTTCCCTTCTGCCTTCCAGCCCCTGCCCCAGGGCTGGTGCTCCCCTTTAGTCCTGTTTTGTTCCATGAGCCTGTTAAATCTTTGGCTGAAGGGTGAACCTCAGGAGTGGCCTCATTACTGAGCTGAAGGGGTGTCTGGGGGACATACTCTTAGGGTTTCTCTGGTCTCCATCAGGCTAGCAAGTCCGGTCTTTCTTTTTGAGTTAGAATTTTGTTCTACATTTTTCTCCAGATCTGTCTGGGACCCTCTACTGTGATCCCTGTCAGAGCAGTCAGTGGTGGTAGCTGGGCACCATCTAGTTGTACTGGACTCAGTCTGGTGGAGGCCATGTTAGATGTGGTTCATAGGTCCTTTGGACTAATCTTCCCGTGTATTTTTGGTTTTCTTCATTCTTCCTTGCTCCTGAAGGGGTGAGACCAGCGAAGAATCCAAGACGGCTTGCTCACAGGCTTTTAAGATCCCAGACGCTACTCATGAAAGTAGAATGTATAAACTATGTTATGCCAATTGAGCTAGATGTTCCCTTAGACCATGGTCCCCATGGCCCTCAGCCCAGCAATTCAGTCCCTCAGGGAGTTTGGATATGTCTATGGAGCTACCATGACCTTGGGCAAGCATTTCTTAAGAAGATTGAACACAAGTAAGCAAGATAAGTTGAAAATAACTTGCTTGTGGCAATAGTTTTTCTGAGTACATCTGCATAAGGGGGTTTCAGGTAACAGTGAGTGTCCTGACCCCTCTGGAACACATCCCCAGGAAGCATGTGGCCCTGTCCACAGAGAAAACCATTTCCTTAGTTACAGGCAGAAATTTATATTAGAGATGAACAATGTCTGTTCAAGTAAAGAAGGCAAGGTGGAGTTAGAGCCTAGACCCAATGATAGCCATTTTACTTTGGTCAAGTGCCTTTACTTTATAACTCCTCCTCATAACTCAGAGGCTACATAATTCAATTTAAGATTTAATTTCCCATTTGATTGCAAAGAATGCATGTGTGTGCATGTGCTTGTTCTTGGAACAAATAAATCTAGAATACTTTAAGATTATTTCTTCTTTAGTGTTGATTTTTCTTTTTGCAGCATTCTCTGTCAGACTGCAGTGTGTTTGCCCCTAAATTAACTGCACAGTGTATAATGATGTTATCTGTCTTTTTTTCATTAGCTTTTATCACATCTATCGTCCTTTCTAAAGTTACTGAATATTAAGCACGTTTTTGGTATCAGCCAATAACATCAATAACAAACTAATCACATTAAAAATAACAGCATCAATAACAAATTAATGAATGCTCAGATAACATTATAACAGAATATTTGAAAATATAATAATGATGTAGAAATAATAGCACACGAGTCACCAAATCTATTGCAGAAGTACTGAGGCACATAGCAACAGCGGAGCAGACCCTGTAGTTATCTTTTCAGCTACAGTGATTTCAACAATGTGACAATATGGTACACATAGTTCACAGTTCACTTTGCTTCTGATATTTGCACTTACTCAAATTCTGTACATAAGCTGATTTGATGGCAACTGTCTTAGCTGTCTAAAAAAAACTAGTTCTGCTATAACAGAAATACCACAAGTAGATGGCTTTAACAAAGAGAAATTTATTCTCTCACTTCTATAACCCAACCCACAAGTGCTTCCTAAAGCCTCTAACATATAAGTTCCATAAAGCAGGAACCTTGTTTGTTTGCCTTGTTCACTTTTGCATCCCCAGGACCAAATATAGTGCCTGGCACATAGTAGGCCCTCAGTAGGTATTGGTTAGATGAATGCATCATAAAGAGCAGCCCTGGTCTGGCTCCTCCCTTTCTCAAAAACTTTTGTGGTCTTCCCCTTTCCCATGAATTTTTTTTTTTTTTTTCCTAGTTGGCTACAAGTCCAAATTCAGGGTGTCAGCTCCAGGGGAAGGCTTTCTTTCTCTGTTGGCTCTAGAGGGATGTCCTTGTCAAAAGGAAAGGGAAGACTGATGACAAGGACCTTCCTACAGAGCTGACAGAGAGAGAAAGCCTTCCCCTGGAGCTGATGTCCTGAATTTGGACTTGTAGCCTACTAGACAATGAGAAAATAAATTTCTCTTTGTTAAAGCCATCCACTTGTGGTTTCTGTTATAGCAGCACTAGATGACTAAGACAGAATTAACAAAAACGACAAATTTAAAAATGCTTCCGAGCTTCAATTCTCAGCCCCCTTTCCTTTTCGTCCCTTTACAGTTTTCTTTCTTTCTTATTTTCTCTCCTCTCTTCTCACACACCTTTCTGTAACATAGTGTTTTTAGGTAATATTATTTAATCCCATGACTTCAAATGATAACTGTTGTGATGTTGTTAAAATGTGTATCTCACTTCTAAACCTATCCTTTGACTGACCTCTTATCTCGATAGCCTAACTTTTCACTTGTCATCCATCCATACAATAAACATTTACTAAGCATCTACAAAGTGTCAGTCACTGTTTTTAGTGCTTGGGACACATCACTGACCAAAACATAAAAGTTGGTTATTTCATTGGGACTGTTTGCTGTGGCAGAGAAAGAGAAGCACAAAGGAAATGTCTTAGGAGTATGCATGTGTCTTGTTGAGCCTAACCAAGCTCTGCCTGATGTCCCTTGTACTGAGATCTTTAAAAATTTTGTAACTGGTTTGCTACCTAGCTGAGTTGTGTCAGGGGTGCACATGAAATCTTATTTCAAATTCTTCTGGATTCCTAGCTACCCACCATCAGTCAAGACCTTTCTGACCTTTCTTTGAAATAAAAAATAGTTTGAGATGTTCCCCTAGACGTAACAACAGTGAAAAATAAAAAGGTTGCAAGAATAAAAATTGTTTTAACAAAGGGAAAGAGCATAAGGTTGTCTCAGCCAGTTGTGAACTGATAGCTACGGAACTTCGATTTTATTACTTATATGTTATAGGAGGCATTGAGGGCATTGCATGACGCCTAAAACCAGGTTTCTAAACTTGAAACCAGTCCAAAATGTTTCTCCAGTTCACCTCTAAGTCTGAGAATGGAAAAATGTTTGCTGGATTTTTTTTTTTTTTCCAGAGTACTATTTTTCTTCTATAGTACTAAAAAAAAAACTAGAAGTACCATATCTATGAATATTATGATAATAATTTGTTTTAATTTACTATTCTTTCAGATAACTTATAATTTCAACTAGTTGCAAAAGTTTAATATTTTATCATAAAATGTGTTGCTGACTGATAACTTCCTGGTATACAATTTAAAAAGAATTAATAACCAAATAGTTTTCAGGTGGCATTTTAGTAGCTGATCAAAAGTGAATTTAAACAAATAGTTTAGAAGACACAAAGGACTTTTCAGTTAATCCTCAATTTTTGCTCACAGGCAGAGTTCCACAAAACTTGGAAGTAGGCAAGTAAAAGCATGGAGATATACAGTTAATGCTTAAAACACAGAGAAGGCTATTTAAAATCAGTTCACTCATTTTGTACTATTTTCGTATACAGAGTCTGTAGAAAATGAAATCAATTGTAGGAGAAATAACTCACATTGGAAAATGTAGGCTGAAATTAGAAAAGTTAATGTGATGGGTGGTAAATATTCTTGTGCCCAAGTAAAATTCAAAGAAGGGCTATTCACACCATTATGTGGAGTATAAATTACTCCCCATAGAATAAAGGATTACTGTTATT
The DNA here is from genome assembly GCF_030014295.1 of Loxodonta africana. Lineage (NCBI taxonomy): Eukaryota > Metazoa > Chordata > Mammalia > Proboscidea > Elephantidae > Loxodonta > Loxodonta africana. The sequence continues at coordinate 49,537,935 of NC_087345.1, forward strand.
TTTCTATAAAAGGCAATTCTAAATTGTTGAAATATTAGCTACCATTTATTGAGTACTTACCATATGACAGGAATTGTTATAAATGTGAATTGTTTAATATGCACTTTCTTGTCAGTGGAGTATGGCACCGTTCATTGTTAAATTAATAGAAAAAAAAGGGCCTTTTAAAATGTAACCATGATTTGGGATTTTGTGCAAATTTTTGTGACAGAAAATATTTTTAGATATTTATTGAGAATTCATCTTCCAGGAATTTCTGTCAATCTCCGAGTTGTAGGGACCCGGATTTTGAAGGGAAAATAGGATAAGAAACCTTGTTTAGAGAGAAGGAAAAAAAAAAAAAAAAAAGATATTTCCATCCCATAACCACATGAACTGAATTTTGGAGGAAAGTTTTGAGAACTCCTTTACTTCAAGGAACTTGAACTTGAGTTCTGTTTAGGTACAAGTTCTTACAGAGGGTATCTGAATTAGGGAAGGGATAATCCAAATATTTGACATTATTGGCAGGATCAAGGGCACCATGATTGAGGACCATGCGATGGTCAGGAAATCAGAACATCTGGGGAATGATAAACCTGGATATACAAACCTTCAGACTTTACAGAGAAAAGCTAGGACAGCCAGATTTTAAGGAATCAAAGAAAAGAAATATTCATAAGGATTGTACATTTATTATTGTTTTGTCTATAATTGAAGGAATTTTTATTTAAAATGCTTAAGTTATTTTCCCATATCTGGAAACCCTGGTGGAGTAGTGGTTAAGTGCTACGGATGCTAACCAAAAGGTCAGCAGTTCGAATCCACCAGGCGCTCCTTGGAAGCTCTATGGGGCAGTTCTACTCTGTCCTATAGGGTTGCTGTGAGTCGGAATTGACTGGACGGCAGTGATTTTGGTTCTGGAGTTAGTAGCAGAACCAGGAATCAGACAAAGCTAAGTTTTTCTAATCACAGCCCATGTTTCTTGTCACCATACAACTAACTTCCCCACAGCCTAATATGTGAAACACATTTCTATACCTGGATGGACAGTGGAGGCCACACGTGGGTGTGTCTACAATGAAAAGCCATTGACACAATATTTTTAAATGCTGTACTCTGAACATACACCTGTTTTCTTCTCTAGTAGTACACAGTACCTTAACTTTCTTAGCAAAAACAAATTTGCCTCTTTGAAGCAGAAAAGAGGGAAGCACTTTAGGTTATATTTGGGGTGTAAAGCAGAAAGCAAATCTCACCTTAGCCAATGTTATCAGGGCTTGTTTTAAGTAAAAACCCTCTCTCTGCTAAGTAAAAGAAACTCTTCATGACCAGGAACTAATGCTGCCTTCTAGCAGGGAGAGGGATCCTTTTTTAGTGTAATTGAGTCTTGGAGTTTGTGTTAGAAACTATTTATTGAATGTATGCTATATTCTAGGCGCTGTGGTACATATTGGAGATACAGAATTTAATAAGATGCTACTCTTGTCCAGGAAGTGATAATTCTATGTAGAGACAGACAAGTACATTCCATGTCTATATTCCATGTCTAGGATATGCTATTTATTTGTTTCAGTTAGTAATTATTTTTTGCTGGCATACTTGACATCAGACACTCTGCTAGTAGATGTGGTTCTTATCCTCATGGAGCTTGTACTTTCTGAAAAATAAAGATGAGTGAGTAAGCAAATACAGTGTGTTGGATAAGATCTCAGAGAGAGAAAATGCAGGGTCTTTGAAGAATTTCAAAGGTTTTTTTTTTTTTTTTTAATCTAACCTGTGTCCAAGGGTGTCTTCTTAGAGGAAATCACAGCTAAGCTGAGAAGCAAAGCATAGATAGAATTCCTGGACAGGCTTGTAGAGTTTTAAGCAGTAGGAACATTAAGAGCACATGAAAAAGCACTGCTTATTTTAGGACTAAAAAGAGATTAACTGGACTAAGACAAAAGAACCTTCAACTCTGAAATTTTGATTAGCAAAAACTGTAAAAAAATTTTTACTTTCATTAATTTATATTGATCAGCTTTGGCATGTAACTGAAACATATCAGTTTTAACTGCTTTTAAGTGTAATCAAAACATGAGTTTCATTCTCAAATTTCTATGACAATATTGGCTTCAGCAATAATGAATATTCTCAGTAGTTTGCATTGTTTTATATCGACATTTTAATTGCTAATTACTTTGCCACGACAGAACCCAAGCTTTAATGTAATTCAAGAAGTTCCAATAGAATTTTATTTAACTTTGCATCATAAAATTGGATTCCTTTTTCTGAATACAAATTAAAATAGCTTATGGGTCTTGCCTTATAAAAAAGAATAATGTTCATATTTACAATGTAGAAAATGAAAAGTGGTTGAAAATATTCTATAATTTCCTGACATTATGACTGGCTCACATTCAAATTTCTTTCTTCCTGTTGTAGTCTCTACATTTTCAAAGTTAATTTGTTTCACTATTTGCATATGCCCACAATCTGCTAAAGTTTTACCTTTCTGAAGTTCAAAAAGTTCATCTGTCAATTTTCATTCCCACTGTCATCAGGGAAGTGATATTAGATATCATTGAATATGCTTTGCTAAACTTCTATCAATCTTAAGCTGCAGGAAATAAGCCCAGTCACCCTTGAAGTCATGCTGTCAATCAGAAAATCAGAAAGCAGGATACGAATAACATATGTTTGTACCACTGTGGACTCCACATGTGGTTGACATGCTGACTGATTCATAAATATATATCTTTTACCCCCAGAAAGGGAGCAGAATTTGCATGAATAATAAGAGGTCAAAGTAAATCCTAAACGTTCAAGTTATTATAAGAAACCTGAAAAGGAAACATGAAGTTTTCAGTAAGGAAGACAGAATGAATAAAGCTTAGGCAATTTGTTATAAAAGGCTTTAGAATAAACTAGGTAAACTTTACATTAAACATGAAATATAAATCCTGATTTCATATGTGTCTGTGTGTATGTGTGCATTTGTATGATTTTTTTTTTTTTTTTAATTTCAAAAAGAAAAAGGGATGTAATCTATGTATCCGTACTGTCTTTACAAAAGACTATTTCAACAGTTAGCGGTTTGGGGCTGTTCATAGTTGGAAGGAAGCCTTTCATTTTGAGATTAATTGTCCATATGCTGTAAATCTCTTGTTTGAAAATGAATACTAAGTGTCGTAAAGGGCGTCTGCTTTTTAATTATTTGGTTGGTCTGATTTGGCATCACGTTGTTAAATGTATTAGAGATTTGCTACAGATTCTCATAGCAACACTTAAATATGATTATTGGAATGTCAGAGTTTAAAAACAATTTTAATCATTGCACATATTGTTCTTGATATATATACCTTGGGTGTCCACTATGTTAAATCCCCGGCAATTTATGAAGCTAAGATAGACCATCACTTTTCCAATAATGGTGGCATAGAGATAAACATTTCCTTTTTCCTCTGGGAAAATATGGAACATACCTAGTAGTTTCATTAAGTTCTTTTTAAAAATCTACTTTAAACAGTGATGCTAATTTTGTTTTGATTAGCTTCTTTTCTTAAAAAAACTAATGACCATCTCATAAAAAAAAAAAAAAAAAGTTATTTCAACCAGTTCACATGACTAAGTATATTATCCCTAGGAAAAGGCATTTCCCCCCCCACCAGGCCAGGTAACGTGCTATTCTTGGATGCTGAAAGGATGTTCTCTTAATGAGACCAATCTCCTGCAGGACAATTTAAGCATTTTTTTTTTTTTGGAGGGTGAACTAGCTACAGGATTTGGGAGGTAGGCAGAGAGGGTAGCAGGCTTCCCAAGGATGCTCATTCGGAGCTAGGTCACTGAGGTTGGCAGCAGGTGGGAAGTAAACTCTACATTTACAAATTTCCCACTTTCATCTATTTTCCTGCTAATGGAAATTCAGTAAAATTCTAAGAGCTTATTTAAGCTAATAAATGCTAATTTTTTATACTAGTTTTCAGTTTATGCCTGAATTTGTTAACTCTTACCAAATGCACATACTCTTGATTTTTAGTTCTAGCAAGGACACGTCAAAATTTATAGTAAAATGCAAGCATTGTGAGCCTCCATCAGGCTATGCTTTTGTATTATTTTTACCTTTTCATCTTATAATAAAGGAAGTTACTTAAAACATTTTCCTGCATGCTACCCTTACTAATTCCTGAGTGTAATCATTCAATCTGATGAAACATATCCCAATTGATTAAAAAATCTGAAAGGCCATTGGATTTCAGAATGTTTAAATCATGAAAGATGAAAAATTGCCTTTTGTATTTTATCATGTTGAATATGAATATTTTGGGTTCTATACGTAATAGATACTTGTGCATGAAAATAATAATAGGAAATAAAAAGCAGTTGCCACCTAGATAATCACTGTTAAAACTTTCAAATAAACTAATTTTAAATGAACACTTTGTCATTTGTGTTTATTGAAAGAAACATCTAGTAATTGTTATAGTGACCTCTAAAGGAAGATGGCTGGTTCTCAATACTGCTTTGAAGACATAGAGACTTTGAAGTTTATAATGAGCCAGATGTGCTCCTGTCACAGGGACTAGAAATAGTCAGTGTAGCAGAGGGGCTAGGAGGGCTGGCAGTGAGGTCAGGCTTCTTTTGTTCAAATCCCGACCCTGCCATTCACTTGTTGTGTGACCTTTGACATGATATTAATCTCTCTGTTCCTCAGTAACTTCATCTTTAAAATGGACATAATAATAATAAATCCTACCCCAGAAAGTGGCTGTGAGAATTAATACAGGTAAAACCTTTAAAATAAAGCCTCACTCAAAGTATGTACTTAAATATGTTTTGTTCTCCTATACATAAGGTTGCTATGAGTTGGAGCCAACTCAATGTCACCAAACAACAACTGGAAGCTAAAACATACTCAGAAATCATTGTCACATATGCAAGAAATCCTTGAAGCTAATAAATTTAATTTTTTTTCCACATGGTAGACCTATAGAGAAATAAATCAAAAGCCTTTTTCTGAGCACAGACTCAGAATAACGAGTGCTATCTGCATACATGAGGTTGCATTAGTAAGAACTGACATAGCTAATGAGAACAACAAATATTAGTCAGAGAGTTTTAGAATAGATTGCTGCAAACTCATTTTGTGAAATAGTATTTACATTTACATTTCTAAATGTTGTAGACTGTCATTGGAATAAAGCATATCTGAAATTGTCTGCTATGACTTCTCATATAAATTTCTATTATTTCAAACAAACTACCACCTAGATCAGAAATATTTAAAGTCATATGACAATAACTGCCTCTCAGGAAATGCTGTTCAATATTTATTTCTTCAACATTCACACTGAGCACTTTTTCTGACTATATTTAATACCTAGTGATAAGTATACAGCCCTCAAAAATACACTGAGTGAGGAAATAAGCAATGAAGAAATTGGTCTTTTGACTGTTAAAATACACTTTTGAGTTATTAAAATAGGATGTTAGTCAAAACAAAGGACACTTGGAAAAAATGGGCAAATAAATTTGTTTTGTAAGATTGAAGAATGTTTAATTTTATTGTTAGGTGCCTAGAATAAAATGCCTGGCCTATTTATTTAAAAACAAAATTTTAGTTCTAATGGTGACCTTAACACTGTCATGAAATCTATGTAACATTGTATACCCTGTTATAAAATCCCACAAGATACACTTTTGTTACTTAAATTAAACAATATCTGAACCTTTTTGGAAAGGGTGCCCAGCTACCACTATCAACTGCCCTGGCAGGGATCACAATAGAGGGCCCTGAGCACAGTGGAAGAAAACTGTAGAACAAAATTAAAATTCACAAAAAAAGACCAGATTTACTAGTCTGATGGTGACTGGAGGAACCCCTGAGACTATGACCCCTAGACACCCTGCTATCTTAGAACTGAAAAAAAAAAAAAAGAAGCCACTCCCAAAGTCTACCTTTCAATCAAAGATTAGACAGACGTATAAAACAAAGAATAACACACTTAGGGAACGTTCTTAGTTCAATCAAGTACATGAGACCAAACGGGCAACACCTGCCCTGAGGCAAAGACGAGAAGGCAGGAAGGGACAGGAAACCTGGATAAATGGACACTGAGAACCCAGAGAGGAAAGGGAAGGGGGGGGCGAGTGCTGACACATTGCGGAGATTGCAAACAATGTCACAAAATAATTTGTATATAAAATTTTTGAATGAAGAACTTTTAGGAAAAAAATGTAAACTTAAATATGAATTCTTTCCCTTATTGTTGATATTGAACAGAAATACTGGCTTTTTGTGCCCACATCAGCATGTGCACTTTTAGATAGTAACCTGAATGATTCTTGATAGAATAGTTTTTAAATACTGATAAGAAGTTCCAAATCTTATTATGGTGACTCAAGTCACCAAAATATTACAGATCTACATCATCTAAGGATTATAAATACATGTGAATCTTGACTATTATTGTTTCATGTATAATTGGTTTTTAAAGAAGTATACATGTGTGTCTGTAAATAAAATTAAGAGATAATATGTCTGCCTGTTATTATGATTTTCCAAATCAGCTTTCTCAACTTTAATGTACTTCTCTGTCAATCACAACTGTTTTGGGCTTTCTGTAATTGGCGAGGTAATTACCCTTCATGCTTTCAAATCACATGTGCATTTTGTAGCTATTAATCAATTTCCTGCTCTGCTGGGAGTTAAATTAAATTATAATACTGTTACCAGAAGGGTCCCCAAATAGCTCTTTCTCCATATTTTAATAAAGCAATCTTCAATACAGAAGAAGCATTTAAAAAAAAAAAAAAAGAATATAGAGGACTACTGTTTTGCTAGGTCTGACAAATGGCATCTACCATTCATTAGTGCTTACTGCTCCGCAATGGCACAATCATGGAATAATATAAACAGTTCATGTGGTACAATTGTTTAGTGACTCCAAACAGCAGCATTTGCTTTTTTCTTCTGCAGCGCCTGCCCCCTGCTCCCTTGTTGGTGAAAACGAATGTCGACAGAATGTAAAAACATTTCTGCTCTATTCTCATTTTCATGGCTACATTGCTGTAGTCAAGCAGTTAGTGAATTTAAAACAGTACATACAGAACTTCTAGATTATAGAGAGGTAGATTTCATGCCTCAAATAGCTCAATTGGAGGTATACCCAGAATTTAAACCAACAGGCAGAGCTTCACAATGACTACACAGGTATATCCAGGTTGCACTATAGAGAAAGGTGCTTCCGAAAGGAACTGATACATGTAGTTCAAAGTTGATAGGTAACTATTTAAGCTACTAATTCATCAGACATTAGCATAAATAATGTTATGATTAGACATATTTAAAAGTTAATCATGCTGAAGTTTAACATAAAACATAGATCATAAAATGAGTTTACACATCTCACAATGGAAAATGCATATCACATTTCACTACATAGAGAGAATTTCAATACAATTTGCCCATGATTTCTTACAATTAAATAGAATCAAGCCTTCCATTATGTTTAAAACTGGACTCTGGCAGTAGGATCTTAAAATGAATATGACTTAACTGCCTAAATGCTACAGGTGAAATGTAACAGGAAAAAAAAAAAATTTACGAGAATTAAAACATGTTTCTTATTTTAGGGATTTTGGAATGTATTCTGCTAAATGCATTCTTACAGAAGGAGTGAAATTAAAGAATTACTATGTGAGTTGTTACAACCTTATTTTGTTGAGCTGAGGCACTTTCTAAAAAGATTTTTATGGGAATTATAACACAGCAAAAGCTATATTAAAACAGATAATATGGAATTAAAGAAAAAACAGAAACCACAAAAAATATGTGTAGAGGTAAAGTCTATAAATAAAATGCCAGTGTTTGAAAATACTAAGAAATACGGCACAATTAAAGACGCTAAACAAAACATAACAATTCGAGGAAATATTTTCTACCTCTTATGTTTCTTTTGCTGTAGGAGATTGATATTTTTTTAACTTATTTTTTTAATAGTGAAAGTTTCCTTTTACCATTTACACACTGTATCATTTTTCTTAAAAAAATCTAAGTGTTTTTATGCCATAACAATTGAAAATGAAAATATGAGACAGTAGGAGAGTCATGCTTCAGACCTCATTTAAGTGCAATTCTTTGTACTCATGAAATGTTTCCAGGGGAAGAGAAGAGGGCTGTTAAGGAAGACAGATATCACACAGGCATGTCAATCACATTTAATAGGCAATGGTGGAAGGTAATCGCCTTCTCCCCATCAGTCTCTAGCAGACTAGTAGACAGAACTCATTACTGTGCAAATGAACCTGCCACATGCTTCAGTCATTTACCTCACTAGAGGTCACAAAGAGTTGACACCAGTTAAAACCGGTTAAATGTGGCCAAGGAAGGAAAAAGCAGACAGCATAGGTCGAAAAAAACAGTTAGGTCGAAATAAACAGTATCATGTTGACAGTAACCTAAAGGGAGTTTCAGAAGACCTTGTGGAATTGTGTGTGGGGGGGGGTGCGGGGGGGATCAAAGTGGTTCAAGTGTTTAATATTAGTTCCCTGTCATTTAATGACTATGACAAATGGGCATTTATATTATCCTATATGATGGTACCAAAATTTCAGCTCACCACCTGTAATGTAAATTTTAAAAAGCTTAATCTCGCTTTCAGCAGGCTACGATTTTTACAAGGTCGATGAATTGACTTATGATACTCAGAAAACACCATCTTAGTAATTATAGTAATACTTATTACCATTAGCCCCATTGACTGTTACTCTCTTCAAATAGCTCTGCTAAGCATTATCTTGTTTAATTCTCAAAACACTGTTCAGTGAACTAGGCATCATTATCTTTATTTTTCAAATGAGGAAAAAGCTACAGAAAACTCGGAATTTGCATAAAGTCATTTAGCTTAAAAGCAGAAAATTTCTGATCTGGACTCTGGTGTGTCAGTCCAAAGTCTACCCTACTAGAGTCTCATTACTGCTTTCTTACTGTTCCTCTTTTTTTTTTTTTTATTTTTTATTTATCAATAATGTGCATAAGTAGATATAAGGAACACATACATAGTTAAAGAAAAATATTTTAAGATATTTTTCTTTTAAAATATTCTCCCTAGGAAGACAATTCTAATCTTTTAAGTATAATTTTAGGTTATTGTTGAATGAATATAGATCAATATTTTCAGAGTTAATATCTTAATATTCAATTTAAGGGAAGGAAAAATGAATAAATTTAATACTACTCTCAATAATAAACAAGGCACTCATATTTTTACTTGAATTAAGGTTAATTTTTATAATAAGTATATGAGACAGATACTAATTTTTTTTTTTCCCCACTATACTGATCAGAAAACTAAGACTTGGAGGTTAATTTTACTTGTGCAGAGGTTAAGAGCTGGCTGCTTACCAAAAGGTCGGCAGGTCAGATCCACCAGCCTACTTGGAAACTCTGTGGGACAGCTCTAGCCTGTCCTGTAGGGGTGCTGTGAGTCAGAATAGACTGGATGGCTACAGGTTTGTACCCGGAAAAAGGAGAGCTGGTGGTGCAGTGGTTAAAGCGATCCACTGCTGACCAAAAGGTCAAGGTTCGAAACCACCAGCGGCTCTGCAGGAGAAAGATGTGGGAGTTTGCTTCCCCAGAGATTTACGGCCTTGGAAAACCTGTGGCGTCACTATGTGTCGGAATCCACTGGATGGCACTGGGTTTTTTTTTTTTTTTTTTTTTTTGAGTATCTGGGAAGGTAGTAAGAGCTAGAGATTTGAATCTGTGAATGTCTGATTTCCTCTTCAATAAACTGAGCCGTGCCTGTAGTCAGCCTTTCGAATATACTTTAACTACGGCATCTGCAGCAGAAACAAGTCTTAAGGTTATGATTTGGTGGCATAGTGGTTAAGTGCTGCAGCTGCTAGCCAAAGGGTTGGCGGTTCGAATCCGCCAGGCGCTCCTTGGAAACTCTATGGGGCAGTTCTACTCTGGCCTATAGGGTCGCTATGAGTCGGAATCAACTCGACGGCACTGGGCTGGGTAATAACATTTTTCAGGTTCATATGTATTTTAAAATATCTCAAATAAGTGAGCTAGACTAGAACTCGAAGTTTTAAATATTATCTCAGGAAAACAAAGCTATGAAGAATAAAAGCATCATGGAGAAGAATCAGGAGTTCCTTCATCTTTTCTGATTTTCTAATTTTACTGTAACCAGGGATCTTATGACAAAGATAATTTTCTATGATTTTATGACTCAAAGTTAAGTTAAATATATTTTTCCTTTAAGTACCTCAAGTGCTTATTGGTTTCAAATAGGTGGTTTAATTTTTTTTTTCTCTTTTTCAAATCATTGTTATAATTTTTGTCACTATAAAAGGGTTTTAGTTCATACCAACTAGTTCATGGCACCTCTTTAGAAAAAAAAAAAAAATTATGGATTCTACCTTACAGGATTATACAGTTCTTGGAGAAATGTAACTAAAATCTATACTCACTCCAGAAAATAGAAGAGAAAGAAAAGTTTTATTATTGAACAAGCATGAAACCAGAATGTGACACACCACAGGCAATCAGCTAAAGAAATTGCAAAGACAGAAAGAAATCTTATCGTTCAGATAGCTCAGTAGATTCACCCCATCATTCATATTTTCCAGATAAAATTGCTGATTTTCTAGTATCTTTATGGCAGAATCCCTGAAGTTAGTTAGGCTAATCTCCTTCCAGGATAGTTGGTGATTACATTTGAAAAAAGATGATCCTTGTGGAAATATCTTGATTAACATATTTTCAAAGAGACAGAGAAAGAATTTTCAAGTTATCTAAAGTCAACTTTGAAAGAAAAGGGAGGAGTGAAGCTTTTTCCTTTATTTTCAACAAGAAAAATTAAAACCTATTATTTTCAATTTGGAAACCCAGGTGGCTAGTGGTTAAGAGCTGCGGCTGCTAACAAAAAAAGTCAACAGTTGGAATCCACCAGGTGCTCCTCGGAAACCCTATGGGGCAGTTCTACTCTGTCTTTTAGGGTCGCTGTGAGTCAGAATCGACTTGAGGGCAACGGGTTTGGTTTTTGGTTTTTTTGACTTATTTTCAATTTGTATTCTTACACGTTTGTCTTTCTTTTCTATTCTTCCCAGCTATTTGCCCAGTCATATTTGCATTTTCTTCTCAGGTAGCTAAGTTATTATTATTTTTCTCGAATACCCTGTTTGCTTCCCAATTCAATCTGATTTCCATGTAGACCTGTTCCCAAAAATGTCAGACTTTTTAATAAAATAGTAAATTAATTTCACAGTATTTGAATGTCTCTCGCTTTCTTCTCTCTTACTTTTATGTTCACAGAGAAACTAAAATAAAGCCAGCAATTGCTCAATGTCTTGTTATAATAAAATTGCATATTTTAAATATAATGTTTTTAATTATTGTATTTTTCATAAGAAAAAATACAAATAATAGAATTAGTCAGGTTAAGCCTTTCAGTTATATCCATTATACATTAAAATCTATCATTATAATTATACGATTGTGACACATATTTTGTGTTCAATGCTACCTCAGTTGTAAAATCTATGCAAATAACTGAATAGATTTTTAAAAAGATTAAATCAATTTTTAATATTTCTTTAAAAAGAGAAAAATCATAAAATTAACTATCAATCTTTATCTAATGTATTTTCCTAGTGAACTTTCCAGCGTTTCTCTAGCCATATTTCCAATGGTAACCTTTCAAAAGATGAAAGAGCTGAAAATAAACAAATCAATGTGCGAGCAAAACCGGAAAGATTTTATCTTGGGAAGCCAGGGGAAGACCGAGAATGAGACAGAGACAGGGAAAGATCAGAGATACATTAATCATAACAAATATTCCAACCCAGAAGGAAACACTGGAACTTAAGAACTAGTGATGGGTAAACCTTCCAAGGTTTAAAGATGAGGTACAGATAAGAAACTCAGCATTCCTGTGATTATCCTAACCTTTCTCATAGAAGGTGAAATCAGATTGGAAATATGAGAACAAGCTTTCTTGTAATATATTGCTGCTTCCAGAGTCAGTCCAGCTGGAAATGCAGAGAAGCATGAAAATGAAAAAGAAAACAAACAGAAATAAGCTAGCCAAACTTCTGAACCATAGAAAAGGTTCATTTGGGTTTGGGTAGGCATAGTTCACTTTTTTTTTTTTTTCCCTCATCTGAACTGATTGTTCCCTTGCTTCTAATAAGAGCTCTTTGTTGTTTTTTGTAAATGAGCCTTCATGGAAATAGTTCATCATCTCCTCACAAAGAGCTGGGATTATTATTTTTTCCCTGAAAAAGGGTTTAAAATGCCATGGCAAAAGTGTTGAAGAAAAGAACATGGTTTTGGATTAAGGCATAATTGTCAAAATTGAAAATAATTAATGAGAACATTCTCACAAATGGTGCAGATAGCAAGATGAATGAATTATGCTATATTATAATAGATGCAGGAAACCTTTGAAGGTCAGAAGTCTGACAGAATGATATAAAGGGATCGATGTACAAATTGCAGCATTAGTGCTCTGATTCCATTGCTCCAAAGAGAAACATTATAATTACAGAGGCAATTATCTCAATCTGTATTAAGGCACTAAATAAGTGTCTACATATTCATGTTGAAACTTATTTTATGGTTCAGGGAACAAAATCACAGGTTAGGGAACCAAAACTGATGAATATTTTAATTTGATGTGAAGAAAAACAGTTTCAACTTCTGCTAAGGAGGAGTAAGAACTTTATATATGGCAAGAATCTCAATCTTAACAAAATAAATAAATAACTTTTTTTCTCTCAAGGTCCAAGTCTTACACCAGACACATACATATACATATACATACATTCTGTCCTCACGTGGTAAAAATCAACTGAAACATGCTTTAGTGGAAAAGCTCAATTGGTTTATAGATCTGCAAAGTCCAGAGATAAGTCTAGTGTCAGACTGGCCCATTCAGGCTCCACCTACATTTTTCTGTGATTCTCTCAGCAATATCCTCTTCCCTAGGCAGGTTTAAGCCTCAGGCTCTCTTACCTCATGTACAGAATGGCTGCCCCCAGCATCCAGGGCTACTATATGCTCTGGTTCACGTTCAGCATGAAGAAGAACATCAGTTCTGAACACCTTCGAACACTTGAGTTTGTCTAGAGAATGCTATCTCTGATTTATTAAGGCTACCCCTCACCCCTAAACCAAAAATTCTGCAAAAGGACAAGATTATTCTAATTGGAATGTCAGTTAGTGCCTATTCATGGACTTTGGTATGGGTTTTTTTGTTGTCGTTAGTTGCCATTAAGTCAGTTCTGACTCATGGTGACCAAATGTATGTGGAGTAGAACAATACTATGGGGGTTTCATGGCCTTTTGAAAGCAGATTGACAGGCCTGTCTTCTGTGGTGCCACAGGGTGGGTTCACACTGCTGACCTTTCAGCTGGTAGTTGAGTGCTTAACTATTTGCACCACACAGGGACTTCTTGGTGTGGGTTTAATCCCTTCAGGATCATAAAGATGAATCAAATTAGAGAAAGTTCATTCCCAAAAGGAATATCTGGGTGCTGTTAGAAAAGGGGAATATCTGGTGAACAGAAAAATAACTGCTTGAAAAATTAATGAATATAATGGATATAGAGATAAAATCCCAAGATGCCATGTATGAGAAAAGGGTCCCCCATGTGATAAAGTGATTTTTCTTTCTATATATAACCATCATTGATTATGTCATTAAAAATTTGAATATAATGCCTTTCACAGTACCTATGTTCATATTAAATATGTTTTTATTGTTCTACATTAAAGAAAAGTCAAGATACCTGAAGTTAGCTGCATATCACCTCTTAATAATTTGCTCTCACTCCTACCTTTTCAGTCCCTATCACTCAATTCACTTCCAAACCATTCCTTTGAGCAAAGTACATTAAAAAAAAAAAACTAAACAAACAAGCAGACAAAAGAATATGTAATGAAAGAGACCATTTTTTAAAGCATTCCTATCAGTTGTTTTATTTGAGTCTGTTTAGTAGAAACGTCATTTGAGGTTATTCTGTAGGTACTAAGCCTTGAAAATATGAGTCCTACATTATCCCAAAGAGTTATCATTTTCATCTAGATTTGAACATCTAGTTCTATAAAGTTGTGAATAATATTCCTTTGTAATTTGGTGGCGTAGTGGTTAAGAACTATGGCTTCTAACCAAAAGGTTGACAGTTTGAATCCACCAGATGCTCCTTGGGAAGTCTATAGGGCAGTTCTATTCTGTTCTTACATACTAACAGAATTGACTCAACAGCAATGTTTTTTTTTTTTTTAAGTTGTTTTTCTTTTTTATTCCTTTGAACTTCTTTTATTCATATATCTACTAAACTATTATTTACAAGCACTTACTATGTATTAGAAGGAGTGCTGGTGGTGCAATGATTAAGCGCTTGGCTGCTAATCGAAAGGCCAGCATTTGGAACTCACCAATGGCCCTATGAGAGAAAAGACCTGGTAACCTGCTACTTTAAGATTACTGCCCAGGAATGGGACAGACAGTTCTACTCTGTCCTATAGGGTTGCTATGAGTCAGAAAAGACTTGAAGGTATACAACAGTTATGTACTAGACACTCATTTTTCTGTCATTGGGGTAGAGTGAACAAAACAAAATCTTTATATCCATTGAAATTATAGACTAGTGGAGGGCAGCAAACAGTAAGAAGAGTACAGTTTCTCCTATGATGGTGAATGTTATGGAATAAAATATAAAATAAAACCAAAAAGAACCAAAAACCAAACCCACTGCTGATAAAATAGAACAAAAGAGAGAAATAGGGAAGGTGAGGAAGGATGGTTTATTTTAATATTAAATAGCAATATATATATTATTTGATAATAATGAGCATAAGAGATACATATTACTTTAGTGTTATTTTAGCTCCACCTCCAAAGTTTTGATCCATTAGGTTCTCAATGTCATGTTTTCCTAGTAAGATTGCAATTCCCATTTCAGTTTTTCTATTTAAGCCATAAGAAATTTTGTTTTAGTATAGAGTTTATACATTTCCAGATCTATAAATATTTTGTAACTTCTTTTTTTTGTCATCTGATTTTATCCCATTGCAGTCAGACAAAAAGATCTTCATTATTTCTGCTTTTAGGAATTTGTCAGTGTTGCCTTTACGCTCAATTTTGGGGGATAGTCCACATGGTTTTAAAAACAATATATATTGCTCTTGGAGGTTAAAAATTCTAATTTTATCTATATTAGGCAGGAATATCTCCACATCCTGGTCCCTGGAACCTGTGACTATGTTACCTTCCATGATAAAAGGGATTTTACAGTCGTGATTAAAGTTAAGAACCATTAATTGGGGGGCTTATCCTGGATTATCCAGTTGGGCCTAATTTAATCATATAAATCCTTGAAAACAGAGAACATTTCTCAGCTGTAGACAGAAAAGGAGATGTGGCAGTCAAAGAAGGGTAGGAGAGAGATGGGATGCTGCTGGCTTTGTAGGTAGAAGAAGGGGCTATGTGTCAAAAACAAACATATGAACCAAAAAACCAGTTGCCTTGGAGTCGATTTCGACTCATGATGACTCCATATGTATCAAAGTAGAGCAGTATTCCATAGTTTCTAATGCCTGATATTTTTCAGAAATGGATTACCAGGCCTTTCTAAAAGGTACTTCTGGGAGGACTCCAACCTCCAACCTTTCAGATAGCCTCAGAGTGAGTTAGCTGTTCATACCACCCAGGGAGTCCAGAACAGGCTCTAATGCTGTGGAAATGTCTTACCATTCTAAAATAATGCTCTTTGGCAAAAAACCACCAGCAACACACTTGTAGTAAACAAATTGGGTTTATTACTGGTTGCAGTGAAGGTGAATGCTCACTCTGTGGAATTGTGGGGCATGTCAATCAAAGGGTATGAAAAAGGGGATCGAGCTTTGGTTGAGTAATTTCTGGGAAGGGTGTAAAAAAAGGAAGAAACTTTGATCTAAATTATGTGTCATCAGAAAGTGGGGGACAATTTTGTGACTGAGTATCTCAATAAACTTTATCAATAGGGAAGCCTGACAAGAGTGAGGATAAAGGTGTAATTGGTAAAGATGTAGCAGTCACTCATTAATGGAGAGAGGGAGATGTTCGATATTTCAAAGATTTCACAGTGACCTTGTGAGAAGTGGATGTTCTGTGAGATTGTTTATGTCCAGCAGGAGCACAACATGGCTTACCTGTAAATATCAAATAAATTTATGATAACATTAAGGCTTAGATGAGAGTATCAGATTCATTCCTTCAAGTCTGGGGCTGCTTTGTCCCCTCTTCCCCACTAAGTGATTAGAGTTAAAATCTGTTGCCATCCAGTCAATTCCTATTCATAGTTACCCTATTAGCACTAAAAGCAAAAACCAAACCCATTGCCCTGAGTGGATTCTGACTCGTAGTGACCCTATAGGATGGAGTAGAACTGCTCCAGAGGGTTTCCAAGGAGCAGCTGGGAGATTTGAACTGCTGACCTTTTGGTTAGCAGCTAAGCTCTTTAATCACTACACTACCAGGGCTCCCATTTGCACCACATAGTATAAAATAAAAAGGTAAAATGGTGTTTTCTTAGTTTTAAAAAGAACTTTTTTAAGAAAGAACTACGATATTTGGTAGTACTGAATATTCCTGCAGAAAATTTTACAATTGCTCCTCTCTTATATTAGCTGCATGGGTACTTTAAAATTGTTTTTCAGTATTTCTTCACTTTTATATGCCAATTTATAAGTATTTAGAGAGTTTATCCTGAAGATTCATCAGGAAATTGAGTCAAACTCCTTAAACTGATTTTTTGGTGCATTACCCTACTGTACCATTACCGTTGCCTTCGAGTTGATTCCGACTCATAAAACCAAAAGGTCATTACCCTACATGTGGTGAATTTCTAGCTGGATGAACCAAAGCATGAAAAAAGTGAAGATTCATTGGTATTAAATAAGAGCAGAAAGTCAGTGCTTGAGCACATTCTTTAGGGGAATTATTATCAACTCTGACCCTTGGGGAGCCATTATAGAAATCCTAAGAAATATTGAATGGAAGCAGTAGCTTTAATTTTAAAAACAACTCACCTTTGATTTCACAATATAGAGAATTGCTGCAAAGAGTTTTGTTCCTTCAATCCATTTTATTTAACACTGGGTAAGAAACTTCTTTGTAAGCAAAAAGTGAAGCCAAAGCAATTCAATTTAATAATCTTATGATGTATTGAGGAAACCCTGGTGGCATAGTGGTTAAGTGCCACGGCTGGTAAACAAGGGTCAGCAGTTCAAATCCCAAGCGCTCCTTGGAAACTATATCAGGCAATTCTACTCTGCCCTATAGGGTCACAAGAGTTGGAATCGACTCGACGGCAGTGAGTTTGGTTTTTTGGTTTTTTTAATGATGTATCGTATGTGGCCTTTTATTTAAAAGCAATGCTTTAACATCTTTGGTTCCATAAGGCAAGTGTGTCCAGCCATTTTCAATAGAAGTAATCAGTTTTTTATTGCTTTTTTTTTAATTTTAAGAGTAGACCTACAATCTTAATTTTACAACAAAGATTTGTTTAAATTACTAAAATTTCACATTAATCTTGGGCTAAATTAACAGAAATTATACCCAAATCCCTCTACTTCTACCTCACAGGATTAATATCGTTCTGCAAATGTGTTTATTTACATATTAAAAAAATAAACCATTGACACCTCAGATAAATCACAACTTACTTTCTTAACAAATTTTTTTTTGAAGTTCTGAATCTAAGGCAAAATTCATTTGAGGCAAAATTATTATTATTCTCATATTGTACTGGATTGATTCTATTTAAAGGATTCAATGATTTTGTAAGAATTTGGCATTATCTCTACAAACTTAGAAAATTAAAAAAAAAATTATACTGTAGCACATCAACCAAATAATTCATATGATGCCCAGACAGCAAATTTATCAAAGTTTATTTTCCTTATTCTAATATAAACCTTCGTGACATAGTTGTTAAGAGTTATGTCTGCTACCCAAAAGATCGGCAGTTCAAGTCTACCAGATGCGCCCTGGAAACTCTATGGCTCAGTCTGCCCTGTCCTGTAGGGTTGCTGTGAGTTGGAATTGACTCGATGGTAATGGGTTTGGTTTTGTTCTGATTAATACCCATCTTAAAAGAAACATGCCTATCTGGGGTCTTAAATGCTAGCAAGCAGCCGTCTAAGATTCACCAATTGATCTCAACCCACCTGGAGCAAAGGAGAATGAAGAACACCAAAGAGATATGGTAAAGATGAGACCAAGAGTCAGAAAGGGCCACATAAACCAGAGGTAACATCAGCCTGAGAGTGGAAGAACTAGATGGTGCCTGGCTGCCACTCATCGCTGCCCTGGCAGGGAACAAAACAGAGAATCCCTGATGGAGCAGGAGATCAGTGGGATGCAGGTCTCAAATTCTCGTAAAAACACCAGGCTTAATGGTCTGACTGAGACTAGAGGGACCCTGGAGGTCATGGTCCCTGGACCCTTTGTTAGCCCAAAATTAGAACCATTCCTGCAGCCAACTGTTCAGACAGGGATTGGACTGTATGATAAAATAGATAATGATACTGGTGAGAAGCGAGCTTCTTGGCTCAAGTAGACATGTGAGACTATGTGTGCAACTCTTTGTCTGGAGGTGAGATGAAAAGGCAGAGGGGAACAGGAACTGGAAGAATGGACACAGGGAATACAGGGTGGAGAGGAGGAATGTGCTGTCTCATTAGGGGAGAGGAGCAAGGAGTACATAGCAAGGTGTGTATAACCTTTTGTAAGAGAGACTGAGTTGATATATAAACTTTCACTTAAAGCACAATAAATAAATAAATTTAAAAAAGAAATATGCTTATTTTCAAAACTGACCAAGGCTTTTACAAGGGATAAGCTTTTAAAGGAGTGCCAGTGGCACAAATGGTTTAAGTGTTTTGGCTTTCGGTTGAAAGGTTGGCGGTATGAACTCATCCACGGGAGAAAGACCCAGCAGCCAAAAAAACCCAATGGGGCAGTTCTACTCTGTCTCATGGGGTTGCCATGAGTTGAAATTGACTCCAGAGCACCTAACAACAACAGGCCTTTTAAAACTGTATCTGTTGCCTTCACAGCCTCAAATGTATCATAGCTCTTTCCATCCATCAGCTGCCATTTCTTTGAGGCTTAAACTATCAGATTTTGGTAATAAACTGGCCACTTAATTCTGAAGTCTGTTATCAGTTTAATTGTTCCTTTCCATTGGTTGTTAACATTATTGTAGTCTCAGTACTTCTAGTGGTGGAGCTTTTCAAGCAGAACAAAATGAAACAAGAATACTTTTACAGTCTGGGCTTCCCAGGAAGCTGACTCTGAGACGGAGATCAGTGTGTAAAAGGTTTTTTACTGGTTGATTAAAGTGAACACCTTAACACCTGTGAAAGGGAAGTGAAGGAAGCAAGACTGGGCAGAGGAATAAATTGAGCTGTGATGAATTCTCAGTCGAGGCTGATGCTAGGACAACCCTTTGGAATTTTTCCTAGCAGGGGTGAGGAGGCTGAGCTTTTATACTCCTAAGAAGATCAGCCATTACCTACAGTCCACACTAATATAGGGGAATAACCTTGTGTAAAGTAATCCTGAGCTGAAGTAATCCCCAGAGCTGGAAACTGAGAGTTGTGAGTTGGCAGTACTTCCTTTATCAGAAGAGTGAATCTTAATTCCTGAAGGAGGATCTGGGTGTGCTTGACAGAGTATACCTTGATTACCTTGCATCTGTTCTTCCTACTTGGTTCAACAGAGATAAAAAGACCTTTGCCTCTGATCAAAATTGCTTCTCTGAATGAAAAAATGCACTGTGTTCATTTTGTAAATCAGAGTTGTTTTTATACCTTTTTAATTTTTTTAGTTGTAAATAGGAACATCTACATTTTATTGACTTTCCTGTTATAAGGAGTTAGAGTGTCAGGTGTGTTCTGCATATTTTTTGCACACTCATTGTTGTTGTTCTTAGGTGTCGTCCAGTCTGTTCTGACTCATAGCAACCCTATGCACAACAGAATGAAACACAGCCCAGTCCTGTGCCATCCTTACAATCACTGTTATGCTTGAGCTCAACATTGCAGCCACTGTGTCAGTACACCTCGTAGAGGGTCTTCCTCTTTTCCGCTGACCCTGTTCTTTGCCAAGCATGACGTCCTTCTCCAGGGACTGATCCCTCCTGACAACATGTCCAAAGTATGTAAGATGCAGTCTCACCATCCTTGCTTCTAAGTAGCCTTCTGGTTGTACTTCCTCCAAGACAGATTTGTTCATTCTTTTGGCAGTCCATGGTATATTCGATATTCTTCAAAAATGCCACAATTGAAAGGCGTCAATTCTTCTTTGGTCTTCCTTATTCATTGTCCATCTTTCACATGCATATGGTATGATTGAAAATACCATGGCTTGGGTCAGGCACACCTTAGTCTTCAAGGTGATATCTTTGCTTTTCAACACTTTGAAGAGTTCCTTTGCAGCAGCTTTACCCAATGCAATGTGTCTTTTGATTTCTTGACTGCTGCTTCCATGGCTGTTGATTATGGATCCAAGTAAAATGAAATCTTTGGCAACTTTAATCTTTTCTCTATCATGATGTTGCTCATTGGTCCAGTATTTTTGTTTTCTTTATGTTGAGATGCAATCCATACTGAAGGCTGTGATCTTTGATCTTCATTAGTAAGTGCTTCAAGTCATTTTCATTTTTCAGCAAGCAAGGCTGTGTTTTCTGCATAACAAAGGTTGTTAATGAACCTTTCTCCAATCCTGATGCCCCGTTCTTGTTCATATAGTCCAGCTTCTTGGATTATTTGCTCAGCATGCAGATTGATTAGGTATGATGAAAGGATACATCCCTGAACCATACCTTTCCTGACTTTAAATCAATCAGTATCCCCTCGTTCTGTCTGAACAACTGCCCCTTGATCTATGTAAAGGTTCCTCATGAGCACAATTAAGTGTTCTGGAATTTCCATTCTTTGCAATGTGATCCATAATTTGTTAATGATCCACACAGTCGAAGCTTTTGCATAACCAGTAAAACACAGGTAAACATCCTTCTGGTATTCTCTGCTTTCAGCTAGGATCCATCTGACATCATCAATGATATCCCTGGTTCCACATTCTCTTCTGAAACCAGCCCAAATTTATGGCAGTTCTCTGTTGATATACTGCTGCAGCTGTTTTTGAATGGCCTTCAGGAAAATTTTGTTTGCATGTGATATTAATGATATTGTTGTATAATTTCTGCATTCCATTGGATCATCTTTCTTGGGAATAGTCAGTTTGCCAGGTAGCTGTTTTCCATATTTCTTGGCATAGACGAGTGAGTACTTCCAGTGCTACATCTATTTGTTGAAACATCTCAACTGATATTCCATCAATTCCTGGAAACTTGTTTTTCGCCAGTGCCTTCAGAGCAGCTGGGACTTCTTTCAGTACCATTGGTTCCTGATCATATGCTGCCTTTTGAAATGATTGAACATCAACTAATTCTTTTTGGTATAATGACTCTGTGTGTTCCTTCCATCAGAAACTCTGGTGGCATAGTGGTTAAGTGCAATGGCTGCTAACTAAAAGGTCCGTGGTTCAAATCCACTAGGTGCTCCTGGGGAACTCTATGGGGCAGTTCTACTCTGTCCTATAGGGTCGCTATGAGTCAGAATCGACTCGATGGCAGTGGGTTTTATTCCTTCCATCTTCTTTTGATTTTTCCTGTGCCCTTTAATATTTTCCCCATAGAATTCTTCACTACTGCAACTCAAGGCTTGAATTTTTTCTTCAGTTCTTTCAGCTTGAGAAATGCCGAGTGTGTTCTTCCCTTTTAGTTTTCTATCTCCAGCTCTTTGCATATGTCATTATACTTTACTCTGGCACGACTCAAAATGAGAAGAAACAGCTGCAAACATCCATTAAGAATCAGAACCTGGAATGTATGAAGTATGAATCTAAGAAAACTGGAAATCGTCAAAAATGAAATGGAATGCATGAACATCAATATCCTAGGCATTAGTGAGCTGAAATGGACTGGTATTGGCCATTTTGAATCAGACAATCATATAGTCTACTTGCTGGGAATGACAACTTGAAGAGGAATGGTGGTGTGTTCATTGTCAAAAGAACATTTCAAGATCTATCCTGAAGTATAAAACTGTCAGTGATAGGATAATATCCATAAGCCTACAAGGAAGACCAGTTAATATGACCATTATTCAAATTTAGGGACTGACCACTAAGGCCAAAAGTGAAGAAATAGAAGATTTTTATAAGCTGCTGCAGTCTGAAATTTATCAAACATGCAATCAAGATGCACTGATAATTACTGGTGATTGGAGTGCAAAAGTTGGAAACAAAGAAGGATTGGTAGTTGGAAAATATGTCCTTGGTGATAGAAACAATGCCAGAGATTGAACCAACAAGTTCTTCATTGCAAATACCACCTTTCACCAGCATAAACAACAACTATACACATGGATCTTGCCAGATGGAACACACAGGAATCAAACTGACTACATATGCGGAAAGAGATGACGGAAAAGCTCAGTATCATCAGTCAGAACAAGGCCAGGGGCTGACTGTGGAACAGACCATCAATTGCTTATATGCAAGTTCAAGCTGAAACTGAAGAAAATCAGAGCAAGTCGACGAGAACCAAAATATGACCTCGAGTATATTCCACCAGAATTTAGAGACCATCTCAAGAATAGATTTGACCCATTGAACACTAGTGACCGAAGGAAGATGAAATGAGTTGTGGAATGACAACAAGGACATCATACATGAAGAAAGCAAGAGGTCATTGAAAAGACAAGAAATAAATAAAAGATCAAGATAGATGTCAGAGGAGGCTCTGAAACTTGCTCATGAATGTCAGGCAGCTAAAGCAAAAGGAAGAAATGGTGAGGTAAAAGAACTGAACAGAAGATTTCAAAGCGCAGCTCGAGAAGACAAAGTAAAGTAATGACATGTGCAAACAAATGGAGATATTACTTGCATGCTTATTACATTAAAAAATGGAATAAAATTTTCTCAAAATGTATAAACTACGTGTCTGCATATCAAAGGCGACCTACTTTCCCACTATATCAAACTATATAGAAATTATGCCATCAGGACTCCAATAGACTAGAATTATAAACCATTGTTGAAGAGTGGATTCCAACTCATAGCGAGTGACCCTACAGGACAGAGTAGAACTGTCCCATAAGGTTCCTAAGGAGCATCTGGTGGATTCAAAGAAGGGGTTCTGTGATCAATTTATTTTCAATGAAACACTCATAATATTCTAGAGTATGTTTGGTGAATTTTGACAGCTAAAATGCACATTTTGTGGAATTGTTTCATATCCAGAAACAAACAAACTTTTTGGTTAACAGCAATAGCTCTTAACCAGTGCCCCACCAGGGCTCCGTAGGATTATAGAAAAAAAAAAAATATATATATATATATTTTGTAGGTGGTAACTAAAATCTCTATCACCACTAGGAAAAATGCAAAACACATAGGAGCTTCCCACCATTGAAATATATGAAAAATTTTAAGATACAAATTATACCAGCAATTAATGTTATTTTGAGCTGGTAAATGTTTTAGGATTGTGTAATAAAAAATTATTTCCATGAATGACTGTACACAGAATATCATCTAATAGCAGAATAACAATGATCTCAAAAATAGGTGGATATTTTATTTTAAGCACTCTCTTAGAACAATATTTAATCTTTTTTCAGATGAAAATACTAATGTCTACTATTTTCATGAGCACGAATGATTTTTATCATTTTTTAAAACAAATGCATTACTGTGTCATAGGGTTATTATAAGAATTAAATGGGATAACGTGTATAACGTGAAGAACACAATGCTTGATACACTGCAAGTATTCAATAGGTGTCAATGCTTATTTTTGTTGTTACTTTCAAAATTTTGTTTTGTCATATTACAAATACCTCCAATGCATCCTGTGATATATTTGATAATAATTTTTAAAGTTCATATGCTCCAGAGTTAAACTGTTATCCCCAAAAGACTTTTAAAAAATACGTTATTGTTGTGAAAAATACATAACACATTTGCCAAATCAATGTTTTTCCTGTGACAGTTAGTGATATCAAATACATTAATAGTGCTGCACAATCCTAACCAATAATCATTGCAAAATTTTCCATCAAAACTGTAACTCACTGCCTTCTAATCAATGACTCTCCTTTTCCCTTCCCTTCTACCCCTGGTAACCTCTAATAAACTTTGGTCTCTATATAGTTGCCTATTCTAGATATCTCATATAAGTGCGATCATACAATATTTGTCCTTTTATGATTGATTTACACAATCACATAATCACATAATGCTTTCAAGTTTCATCCATGTTGTAGTATGTATCAGGACTGCATTTTTCTTTAAGTCTGAGTAATAGTCCATCGCATGTATATACCACATTTTGTTCATCCATTCATCTATTGATGGACGTGTAGGTTGTTTCTACCCTTTGGCTGTTGCGAATAGTGCTGTAATGAATGTTGGTGTACATGTGTCTATTTACTTTATTACTTTCAAGTCTCTTGGGTATATACCTAGGAGTAGAATTGCTGGATCATAGGGTAGTTCTATGTTCAACTATTTGAGGAACCGTCAAACGTTTCCACAGCATCTATAACGTTTTGCATTTCCAGCAGCAATGGATAAGGGCCCAATTTCTCCACACCCTTGCCAACAGTTGTTGTTTTCCATCTAAAAAACACATTTTAAAATATTTGTATTTTGTTTGTTTCTGGATATGAAACAATTTCACAAAATATATGCTTTAGCTGTCAAAATTCACCAACCATACTCTAGATATTACATTTGCAGTGTTTTCTGATGTAAGCAGATTTATATCACTCTATAATTTTGCTAAAATCATCTATTGAAATGCCCAAGAAGTTTTTTTTACTAATAAAGTTATAGCTTATATAAAATAGCTATTAAAAATTTTTTTTTTTATTGAGAAATAGCAGTGGTGCTATTTCTTAACTATCAGTATTTCATTGAAAATAAATTGAGCACAGAACCCTTTCTTCAATCATTTCTTCTAGAAGTTGAGGAGTAAGAACATAATCTAAGTAAACTGATTTTAAAATGAAATATGACTGTTGAGGCCAAAGTAAACGTAATCTTTGATTATGCAATTCATAATTAGGAATTTCAAAATGTCTGCATTTGCATTTGTTCTATAAATTGCACTATCTGTGTACACACTCTCTTCACAGGCCTCAGGCATGCTGTGTTCTTAGCTTTCTTATAGAAGTCCTTTCTATAGGCAATATCTCTTCTCATCTTGCTATTATTTTTGTATTTGACTTTATTTTATTGTTGTTATTCAATGCCATTGAGTCCGTTCCAACTCATAGTGACTCTACATGCTATGTACAATAGAATTAAATACTGCCTGGTCCTGAGCCGTCCTTACAATCTTTGCTATGTTTAAGCCCATTGTTACAGTCACTGTGTCAGTCCATCTTGTCAAGGGTCTTCCTCTTTTTCGCTGACCTTCTACCTTACTAAGCAAGATGTTCTTCTCCCAAGACTAGTCCCTCCTGATAACATGCCCAAATTATATGAGATGAAGTCTGGCCATCCTCATTTCCAAGGAGCACTCTAGCCATATTTCTTCCAAGACAGATTTGTTTGTTCTTTTGGCAGTCCATGGTATATTCGATATTCTTTGCCAACACCATAACTCAAACGCATCAATTCTTCTTCAGTCTTCCTTATTTATTGTCCAGCTTTCACATGTGTATGAGGTGATGAAAATACCATGGCTTGGGTCAGGTAACCCTACAGGACAGAGTGGAACTACCCCATAGGGTTTTCGAGGAGCAGCTGGGGATTCAAACTACCAACCTTTTGGTTACCAGCCTGAGCTCTTAACCACTGCACCACCCTAGAGGGCCACTACTAGTCAGAATCTACTTGACTGCAACCAGTTAACAAGTTTGGTTTTCTTTTTTTTTTTTTTTGGCGGGGGGGTCAAGAATACCTTAGTCCTTTCAAAGTGACATCTTTGCTTTTTAACACTTTATGAGGTCTTTTGGAGCAGATTTGTCCAATGCAATACATTGTTTGATTTCTTGACTGCTGCTTCTATGGGTGTTGATTATGGATGCAAGTAAAGCGAAATCCTTGACAACTTGAAGCTTTCCTTCGTTTATCATGATGTTGCTTGTTGATCTAGTTGTGAGAATTTTTGTTTTCTTTATGTTGAGGTATAACCCATACTGAAGGCTGTGGTTTTTGATCTTCATCAGTAAGTGCTTCAAGTCCTCTTCACTTTCAGGAAGCAAGGTTGTAGACTACTTAATTAAAAGGGAGGACTATTCTGCAGATTACATATCCAAAATTGAAATGTGAGAAGTCATTCCTGTCAGGAAACCAGTTGAGTCAGTTAAGTTGACAAAAATTTACTTGAAATCTAAATTATTAGATACGAGCCAGGAAATAATGCAAGTAAATATTAAAAGATGGTCTTTTAATAAGACTAAAGTGTACTTAGACACTTAAGGTATTTCCCAAGAAAAATGAGAAATTTAAATTATCCCGAGGTTCATGAAAAATGGCTCTGGTGGGGGAGGATGGAGTGCTTGTTATATTTGCAGAACATAAATGATTTGGTGAGAGGTTTATGTATGTGTTCATATCTCAAACAGAAAGGGAATGACTTGTTAGGTTTCATTTTATCTGGTATATAGTGAATGTTTAAGTAGAGGAGCTCTGACTCTTGAAATGTCATTGTGAGCTTTTGTCAATGGAGTTTTGTCTTTTATGTCACACACATACCTTCTATGGAAAATAAGATTATAAAGATCTGTTAAGAACAGAACCTCTACTTATTTGATGATTAATAGAGTGGTTTATCTCAGTTCGAATAACTTTACTGCAAGCTGCCCCAAGTTATTACATCCAACCCCATTTTTTGCATTGTTTAATCTTTATGTTCAATTAACTACACTGATTTTCTGTCTAGTTTGAACTCAACTCTCATTGAGGATTTATCATTCTCAAAATAATCAAATATGGTCATATGGAATATAAAATTAGCTTGACTGGGAATTGTTTTGCATCAGATTTGTGGCTTTCAATACAGTTGATAATTGTTCACGGATGCATGAGACGTTCTTCCTGAAATATGCTATTTTTTCTAATTCATTTCACTTATAATCATTAACTATTTCTATGAATCTTATCTGTCAACAGTAGTCAGCACTGAATTTACAATGGAACAGATGGTATGCAACTTTTTTTTTTTTTTTTACTTTTGAGTTGATTTCTGGTGGAGGGAAGGGGGAGAGAGAAGGTTGTAGTTAAATGGAAACAGAAGGGTGAGAGGATGGAGATTCAAGAAAGAAAGGAGATGAGCATAACATATCCTGATAAAAGTTTTATCCTTAGTCCCTTTGTTTTCATTTCTCCTAGCTCACAGGGTAACTGTTACGTTCTTAAATAACCACACACACCATCTTTACCTGTCTGAGGGGCAAGTATAGGATGAGTGGATACATGTATAGAAATTGATTCCATGTTGAAACACCAAGAGGACAGTCTACAAGGACAGGTCCAAGTATAAAACCAAAACCCAAACCCATTGCCACTGAGTCGATTTCAACTCATAGCAACCATATAGGACAGAGTAGAATTGCCCCATAGGGTCTCCAAGGAGTGGCTTGTGAATTCAAACTGCTGACCTTGAGGTTAGCAACTGAGCTCATAACCAGTGTTACACCAGGTTACAAGCATACTTACATATATTCTTGAAGACTAGAAAAAGTAATTTTCTGTCATGCTGTTTTCTTTTTTTGGTACGGGGGCTCATGATTTAGTTGATTTTATTGTAGAAAGCTGCTTTGCTTTGGCTTTCCAATATTTCAGAGAATCCTATACACATTACTAACACTGTTCTTTCTCTGTGGTGTAGCAATGCTTCAGACTTGGTCTTGGGTAATTTAATTATATTTCATTCTATACTGTACAGGAAACTGTACATATAAAATAATTTCCAATGTCTTCAGAGTAACACAGATTGGCTGTTAGACGGCCATGAAAGTAGTACCCATGAGGAATTAGAAAAATCTGAAATCCGTAAAATATATTTTACCATAATTATTATTTCTTTCCTTTACCTGATGCCTTTATTTACATTTCTTTAAACAGTAAACTCAAATTTAAGCTTTAGTCTTTTCATCACCTGTGATTTCTGAGTCCCAAAATCCCAGTAACCCCATGTTAAGATTATACTTAAGAGTGACAGTTGTAATATTTAATTCAATTCTGCTGACTAGAACAACCTTTTGCTTGTGTGAAATACTCCCACGTAGGAAAGATGTAGTGAATGTGCCAGTTGCTTTGTTTCAAAGCTGACACACCGCCAATACATGGAAGATGGAAATCACTTTTGTGAATATAATTGATCTTGAAAGGGGTTAAACTGTTTATTTCATTCAAATATGATGCTAAATTAACTTGTTAATGCCTTCACAGGGCATAAACAAACATCTCAAATACACTGTTTATGTTCATAGATTGATGTGTCAGTGAAGTTCTCTCAACAGGGTTTCTTAGCAGAAATCCCTTTCGGTTTATTATCTGAAACTCCTAGACTGTATGAAACTTCTTGGGGGGTGGGGGCTACATAAGGTTAGAATTATTCAGTGTCTCAATACTATCCTTTGTATTTTGTTTTTTTTTCCACCAAGGCACAAAGCATATTAGCTGAAAATGTGTTTAAAGATTACTTCCAGTCCAAATCTAGGTCAAGGACTTTTAAAAATAAGATTGAGTAAATTTGAGGGTATAAACAAAATAAAGGGCTGGCTAATTTAGTGCAAACTGCATGCAAATCAATACCATATGGATTTGTTCCATTAAGTAAATATGTAAACCTGAAGAAATATTTTGATGTTTTTGTTCAAGAAAAAGAAATCTATTCTAGGAGATAAACAATGTTGTTATTGTTAAGTGCCGTGGAGTCAGTTCTGACCCATAGCAACCCTATGCACAACAGAACGAAACACTGCCCAGTCCTGCACCATCCTCACAATCATTCTGCTTGAGCCCATCATTGCAGCCACTGTGTCATTCTACTTCATTGAGGGGCTTCCTCTTTTTCACTGACCCTCTGCGTGTGTATATATATATATATATATATATCCCTGAAAACAAAGTTAAAACAAATTAAAACTGAATAATATTTTGTAAAAGTAATTTCTTATGATACCAGCTTATGAAATATCTAAGGAAGTTGGAAATCAGTCACATATTAAGACAAAATTGAGAAAGTATTTCTAATATAATCTTACTTTACGTGGATAGTTTTAAGATGCCTAAATCTTAAGAATTAAAATACTATATTAGATCTAAACTTCAATTAACTGTCATTGAACATTCCATATATTCTAGATAGCCCCACACATATGCAACAGAACTAAATGGTCCAATTGACAATGTAGAATATAAAAAGTCTTCAAAAAATGTTAATGATATCAATTGTCATACACTAAAGACAGATATAAAATCCTGCAAGACAAACAGGGAGGAAGGGGCAGGAAAATGCACTGTCTTCAACACAGTAAGAGTAAGACTGCTCACTTTTCAACAGAAACAATGGAACACAGATGACATTGGAATGATATTTTAAAACACAGAAAGAAAGTAACTGCCAACATGGAATTCTCTTCACAATGAAAAGTCCTTCAAAAATTAAGACAAAATAAAGACATTTTCAGCAAACAAAAAGATTAGTTGGCCAGCAGATTTTCAATAAAATATACTGTAGACAAGCTAGAAGGAATATGATCTCACACAAAAAAAATTGAAATCTAAAAAGAAATGAGGGACAGAAGAAAAAGCAAATATGTGGGTAAGTATAAGTAGATATTACTTTTAAAAGCAATACTAACATCTTATGCATAAAATATATATATAATTAAAATTGCTGAAAGCAATAATAAATGTATTAGGTAAATGGAATGAAAGTGTTCTAATTTCCTAGTATTATTGAGAGAAGAGGTAAACATAAAATTTGTATTGAATTTTAATAAAACTAGGAGTCATAACCTTTAGACAACTAACAAGTTAATAAAGGGAAGACAGGATAAAAAACAAATATTCAATTAATTCAAAAGAATGCCAGAAATGAGAGAAAGAGTAATTAAAATCATGTAGCTCAAACAGAAAGATGATAGAGCCCATATATTTCAGCAATTACATGAAATATAAGTGGACTCAATAGTCTAATTATAACTATACTATTGGCAGGCTATATAAAATATAAAACCCAAATATATGGTGCTGACAAGTATACACTTTAAATGTAAGGACATAGAAGGGTTACAGTGAAAAGATGGAGAAAATTAACATCAATCTAATGAAGAAGGCTAGGGTAGCTTTAATAATATCAGACAAAGTAGACTTAGGGTGAGTTTTTCTTTAAAGATAAAGAGGGACTTTTTCAATGATAAATGGTGAGTTGTTCAGGAAGAAATCACAATTCTAAATCTGTACTATATCTAATAACATGGCTTCAAATTATACTTAGAAAAAAAACTGATACAACTAGAAGGAAAAAAAAAAGACAAATCAACAATCATAATGGGTAATTCTCAATAGATGGAAAATGAGAAAAAAAATCAGTGAGAATTCAGAGGGTTTGAACCACAATTAACCAATGTGACTTAAGTGACATGATTTGCTATATGTGGTACAATATTGCCAACAATGACAGTACAGGTTCTTTTCATGAACATTTGATGAAGCATCATGGAAAAGTGCACACTGCTGTTATTGAGATTGTAAGCAGCCCTCATCATATTTCATAGGATTGCAATCACTTAGCGTATTGTCTCTGACCACAGTCAAATCAAGCTGATAATCAATAACTAGAAGATGACTAGAAAAAATGCATAACTCGGTTAAAAACATTAATTACATCATACAGCGTTAAAATAAATATCCAAATAGACATCAAGTCAGATTAAAAATTAATAACCTGCACTACATAACATTTTCTAAAACATGTTTAAACATGAACATTTATGAAATAACTTGTTTTTACCTGAAGGCATTGAATTCCTCATCTTCAGTCATGGAGGCAGCAAGGGCAGCGGTTAAACAAAGGACATTAGTATGGCTTGTTCAGATTCTGGCTCAGCCTCTTGCTGGTTGTTTGATCTTAGATAAGTTAACTTAACCCCCCTAACCTTCAGTTTGCTCAGCTGTAATATGGGATAATGATAGTACTTATTTTATAGTCTGGCTATGAGGATTAAAAAGGTAGTGCAGCTGAAGTGCTTTACCTATAACAGAAATAAATTAGCTATTGCCTGATAAATTTAATGCAGGACATCCACACTACGGTATTAATCTGTCATTCAGTCTCTTTAATTTCACAGAATGAATTGGACAAGGATTTTTTTTTTTTTTGGGAACTCAGGATATATGTCTTGGGGAAAATATTTTTCACATCCCAAACCAAAACCAAAACCAAACCCACTGCCATCAAGCTGATTCCGACTCATAGCAACCCTGCAGGACAGAGTAGAACTGCCCCATAGAGTTTTCAAGGAAAGCCTGGCGGATTCAAACTGCCAACCTCTTAGTTAGCAGCTGTAATACTTAACCACTACACTATCAGGGTTTCCATTTTCTCAACAAAAGTGTAATAATTCTTTTTTTTTTTTTTTTAATATTTATGGTGCTTTAAGTGAAAGTTTACAAATTAAGTCGGACTCTCATACAAAAATTTATAAACACCTTGCTATATACTCCTAATTGCTCTCCCCCTAATGAGACAGCAACTCCTTCCTTCCACTCTCTCTTTCGTGTCCATTCGGCCAGCTTCTGACCTCCATACCCTCTCATCTCCTTTTTACACAGGAGATGCCAACACAGTCTCATGTGTCTACTTGATTCAAAAAGCTCATTCTTTACCGGTATCATTGTCTATCCCATAGTCCAGTCCAATCCCTGTCTGGAGTTGGCTTTGGAAATGGCTCTTGTCTTGGGCTAACAGAAAGTCTGGAGACCATGACCTTCAGGGTCATTTTAGTCTTAGTCAGACTGTTAAGTCTGTTGTTTTTACAAGAATTTGGGGTGTGCATCCCACTGCTCTCCTGCTCCCTCAGGGGTTCTCTGTTGTGTTCCCAGTCAGCACAGTCATTGGTTGTAGCCAGGCACCACCTAGTTCTTCTGGTCTCAGGCTAATGTAGTCTCTGGTTTATGTGGCCCTTTCTGCCTCTTGGGCTCATAATTACCATGTGTCTTTAGTGTTCTTCATTCCCCTTTTGTCCAGGTGGGTTGAGACCAATTGATGCATCTTAGATGGCTGGTTGCTAGCATTTAAGACCCCAGGCAGCACTTTCCAAAGTGGGATGCAGAATGTTTTCCTAATAGATTTTATTATGCCAATTGACTTAGATGTCCCCTGAAGCCAGGTCCCCAAACCCCCACCCCTGCTATGCTGGCCTTTGAAGTGTTCAGTTTATTGAGGAAACTTCTTTGCTTTTAGTTTAGTCCTGTTGTGCTGCCCTTGCCTGTATAGTGTGTTGTTTTTCCCATCACCTAAAATAGCTCTTATCTACTATCTAATTAATGAAAACCCTTCACCCTCCCTCCCTCCCTCCCCCATCTCTTAACCATCAAAGAATATTCTCTTCTCAGTATAAACTATTTCTGGAGTTCTTATAATAATGGTCTTATACAATATTTGTCCTTTTGCAGCTGACTAATTTCACTCAGCATAATGTTTCCAGATTCTTCCTTGTTATGAAATGTTTCATGGATTCATCATTGTTCTTTATGGATGTGTAATATTCTATAGTGTGAATATATCATAATTTATTTATCCATTCATCCATTGATGGGCACCTTGGCTTCTTCCGTCTTTTTGCTATTGTAAACAGTGCTGCAATGAACATGGGTGTGCATATATCTGTTCATGCAAAGGCTCTTGTTTCTCTAGGATATATTTCATGGAGTGGGACTGGTAGGATCATATGGTAGTTCTACTTCTAGTTTTTGAAGGAAGCACCAAATCAATTTCCAAAGTGGTTGGACCATTTTATGTTCCCACCAGCACTGTATAAGTGTTCCAGTCTCTCCACAACCTCTCCAACATTTATTATTTTGTGTTTTTTTGGATTAATGCCAGCCTTGTTGGAGTGACATGGAATCTCATTGTAGTTTTGATTTGCATTTCTCTAATGGCTAATGATCGTGAGCATTTCCTCATGTATCTGTTAGCTACCTGAATGTTTCCTTTAGTGAAGTGCCTGTTCATATCCTTTGCCCATTTTTTTAAATGGGTTATTCGTCTTTTGGTAGTTGAGTTTTTGCAGTATCAGGTAGACTTTAGAGATCAGACACTGATCACAAATGTCATAGCTAAGAACTTTTTCCCAGTCTGTAGGTAATCTTTTTACTCTTTTGGCGAAGTCTTTGGATGAGCATATGTATTTGATTTTTAGGAGCTCCCAGTTATCTGGTTTCTTTTCTGCATTGTTAGTAATGTTTTGTGTACTGTTTATGCCATGTATTAGGGCTCCTAACGTTGTCCCTATTTTTTCTTCCATCATCTTTATCGTTTTAGATTTTATATTTAGGTCTTTGGTCCATTTTGAGTTCGTTTTTGTGCATGGTGTGAGGTACGGGTCTTGTTTCATTTTTTCGCACATGGATATCCAGTTATGCAGCACCATTTGTTAAAAAGACTGTCTTTTCCCCACGTAACACACTTTTGGCCTTTGTCAAGTATCAGCTGCTCATATGTGAATGAATGTGTGTCTGGATTCTCAATTCTGTTCCATTGGTCTATGTGTCTGTTGTTGTACCAGTACCAGGCTGTTTTGACTCTGTTGGCAGTATACGAGGTTTTAAAATCAGGTAGAGTAAGGCCTCCCACTTTGTTCTTCTTTTTCAGTAATGCTTTACTTATCCGGGGCTTCTTCCCCTTACATATGAAGTTGGTGATTTGTTTCTCCATCTCATTAAAAAATGTTGTGGGAATTTGGATCAGAATTACATTGTATTTAAAGATCACTTTTGGTAAAATACACATTTTTACAATGTTGAGTCTTACTATCCATGAGCAAGGTATGTTTTTCCACTTCTGTAGGTCTCTTTTAGTTTCTTGTGGTAGTGTCTTGTAGTTTTCTTTGTATGGGTCTTTTATTTCTCTGGTAAGATTTATTCCTAAGTACTTTATCTTCTTGGTGGCTGCTGTAAATGGTATTGATTTGGTGATATCCTCCTCGATGTTCTTTTTGTTGATGTAGAGGAATCCAACTGAGTTTTGTATGTTTATCTTGTATCCTGATACTCTACCAAACTTTTCTATTAGTTTCAGCAGTTTTCTCGAGGATTCTTTAGGGTTTTCTGTGTATAAGATCATGTCATCTACAAATGGAGATACTTTTACTTCCTCCTTACCAATCAGGATGCCCTTTATTTCTTTATTCAACCTACTTGTTCTGGCTAGGACCGCCAGCACAATGTTGAATAAGAGTGGTGATAAAGGGCATCCTTGTCTGGTTTCCGATCTCTAGCGGAATGCTTTCAGTCTCCCTTTGGGATGATGTTGGCTATTGGCTTTGTATAAATGCCCTTTATTATGTTGAGGAACATTCATTCTGTTCCTATTTTGCTGAGAGTTTTTATCATGAGTGGGTGTTAAACTTTGTCAAATGCCTTTTCTGCATTGATTGATAAAATCATGTGGTTCTTGTCCTTTGTTTTGTTTATATGATGGATTACATTAATTGTTTTTCTAATGTTGAGCCATCCCTGCTTACCTGGTATGAATCCCACTTGGTCATGGTGAATTATTTTTTGGATATGTTGTTCAATTCTATTGGGTAGAATTTTGTTGAGGATTTTTGCATCTAAGTTCATGGAGATATAGGTCTGTAATTTTCTTTTTTTGTGGTTTCTTTACCTGGTTTTGGTATCAGGGATATGCTGGCTTCATAAAATGAGTTTGGGAGTATTCCATCCTTTTCTATGTTTTGAAATATCTTTAGTAGTAATGGTGTCAATTCTTCTCTGAACGTTTGGTAGAACTCTGCAGTGAAGCTGTCAGGGCCAGGGCTTTTTTTTTTTGTTGGGAGTTTTTTGATTACCTTTTCAATCTCTTCTTTTGTTATGGGCCTATTTCATTGTTCTACCTCTGTTTGTGTTAGTTTAGGTATGTAGTGTGTTTCTAGGAATTCAGCCATTTCTTCTAGGTTTTCAAGTTGGTTAGAGTACAGTTTTTTGTAATAATCTAATATGATTCTTTAAATTTCAGTGGGCCTGTTGTAATATCACCCATCTCATTTCTTATTTGGCTTATTTGCTTCCTCTCCTATTTTGCTTTTGTCAGTTTGGCCAATGGTTTATCCATTTTGTTAATTTTTTCAAAGAACCAGCTTTAGGTCTTGTTAGCTCTTTCAATTGTTTTTCCATTTTCTATTTCATTTAGTTCAGCTCTAATTTTTACTATTTTCTTTCTTCTGGTGTCTGAGGGTTTCTTTTATTGTTCTCTTTCTACTTGTTCAAGTTGTAGGGATAATTCTTTGATTTTGGCTCTGTCTTCTTTTTGTGTGTGTGCGTTTATTGGCCTAAATTGACCTCTGAGCATTGCTTTTGTTGTGTCCCAAAGGTTCTGAAAGAAGGTATTTTCATTCTCATTGGATTCTATGAATTTCTTTATTCCATCTTTAATATCTTCTGTAACCTAGGCTTTTTTGAGGAGGATATTGTCCAGTTTCCAAGTGTTTGATTTCTTTTCCCTGCTTTTTCTGTTTTTGATTTCTGCTTTTATGGCCTTCAGTCAGAGAAGATGCTTTGTAATATTTCAATGTTTTGGATTCTGCTAAGGTTTGCTTTAGACCTAGTACGTGGTATATCCTAGGGAATGTTCCATGTGCACTAGAAAAGAAAGTATACTTGGCTGCTTTGGGGTGGAGTGTTTTGTATATGTCTATAAGGTCGAGTTGGTTGATTATGTCATTTAGATCTTCCTTGTCTTTATTGAGCTTCTTCCTGGGTGTCCTGTCCTTAACCAAAATGGTGTGTTGAAGTCTACTCTGCAATTGTGCAGCTGTCTATCTCACTTTTCATTGCTGTTAGAGTTTGTTTTATGTATCTTGCACCCGTGTCATTGGGTGCATAAATATTTAATATGGTTATATCCTCCTGGTATACTGCCCCTTTAATCATTATATAGTGACCTTCCTTATCCTTTGTGGTGGATTTAACTTTAAAGTCTGTTTTGCCAGAAATTAATATTGCCACTCCTGCTCTTTTTTGATTGTTATTTGCTTGATATATCTTTTTCCATTCTTTGAGTTTCAGTTTGTGTCTCTTGAAGGCAGCATATAGACAGATCAGTTTTTTTTGTTCTTTCTGCCACTGTCTGTCTCTTCATCAGTAAATTTATTCCATTAACATTCAGCATAATTATGGTTATGAATTTAGTGCTGTCATTTTGATGTCTTTTTTTGTGTGTTGTTGACAGTTTCTTTTTCCCACGTAATTTTTTGTGCTAAGTAGTTTATCTTTTTATACTGTCTTTTCCTCTTATTCATTGTTGTTGATTTTGTTTCTGCTGAGTCTGTTTTTTTCTTGTATTTTATTTTGATGAGTAGGATAGTCTCCTTTATGGCTACCTAAATATTGACTCCTAGTTTTCTAAGTTTAAACCTAACTTTTATTTCTTTATATCGCCTTGTCTTCCTCTCGTTATGAAAGATCTACTACTAAATTTCTTTGTCTTTCTTTATTGTTTTAATGTTGTCTTCTTTTACATAATAACACCGCTGTTTCTCTGTTTTGATAATTTTTAATCTTAATTTATTTTTGTGATTTCCATGTCTGAGTTAACATCTGATTGCCCTTTGCAGTGTTCTAGTCTTGGTTTGATACCTGATATTATTCATTTTCTAACCAAAGAACTCTCTTTAGTATTTCTTGTAGTTTTGGATTGGTTTTAATGAATCCCCTAATCTTCTGTTTACCTGGAAATGTCCTAATTTCACCTTCATATTTGAAAGACAGTTTTGCTGGATATATGATTCTTGGCTGGAAATTTTTTTTCCTTCAATGCTTTATAGAAGTCATCCCATTGCCTTCTTGCCTGCATGGTTTCTGCCGAGTAGTCAGAGCTTATTCTTATTGACTGTCCTTTGTAGGTGACTTTTCGTTTATCTCTAGCTGCTTTTAAATTTCTCTCTTTATCTTCGTTTTTGTCATGTTTGATTATAGTATGTCTTGGTGAGTTTAAAAAAAATCCACTTTATGTGTAGTTCAATGGGCATCTTGGATTGATATCTTCTCATCTTTCACAATATCAGGGAAATTTTCTTCCAGCAAATCTGCAACAAACTCTCTGTATCTTCTGTTATCCCTCCCTGTTCTGGTACTCCAATCGCTCGTAGGTTATTTCTCTTGATAGAGTCCCACATGATTCTTAAGGTTTCTTCATTTTTTAAAAATTCTTTTACCTGATTTTTCTTCAAATATTTTGGTGCTAAGAGTTTTACCTTCAAGCCCACCAATTCTGCCTTCCACTTGCTCGATTCTGCTCCTCTGACTTTCTATTGAGTTGTCTACTTCTGAAATTCTATTTTTAATCTTCTGAATTTCTGATTGCTGTCTCTCTATGGATTCTTGCATCTTATTAATTTTCCCTTATATTCTTGAATAACCTTTTTTAATTTCTTCAACTGTTTTATCTGTGTGTTCCTTGGTTTGTTTTGCATATTTCCTGATCTCCTTCCTGATTTCTTGTATATTATCTTTTGAATTCTGCATTCTGTATTTCCAGAAAGACACCTTCATCCAGAAGATCCTTTGATTATCTGTTTTGAGAGCTTGTTGAAGTGATCATGATCTGTTTCTTTATGTGGTTTGATATTGACTGTTGTCTCTGAGCTATCTATAAGTTATTGCATTAGTTTATTTTATGTTTGCTTACTGCATCCTAGTTTCTTGCCTTGTTTTGTTTTGATATGCCCAAATGGGTTGCTTGAGTAAGCTAGCTTGATTATTTTTGCCTCTGGAGCTCTGACATTCTGTCACCAGATAGCTACAGACGTTATCAGATATATGAGTTTATGAGTCGGTTATGAGTCCATTCACTTTTCTTGTGTGGATTCAGCTTAAGTGTCCAGGTAGCTGATCATCAAGTGTGTGGTATAGGCTCTGTCCTACAGTCTTAGAAGGGCAGGTGTGTTTGGTGTAGGTACCAGTATCTGGTTGCAGCAGGGAGTTATGCTGTGAACAGGGTAGGGGGCTGAGAACCATCTCCCAGGTGTCTGTGAGGAATGTACCTCCTTGTTCCCTAGAGTGTACAGGTGGGTGGGTTCTGCAGACAGACCATGAGTACCCAATGTTTTTGGTTGTAAGGTGTGGAGGTACCAGTTATCCCTGGATCCCTGTCACAGGTGGCTGGGTGACCTGAGTGGAGCCACCAGTCCTTAGGCCCCTGATGTGGGTAGGTGAAAATGTGAGGATACTGTTTAATAGGTAAAGCGGTGTCAGATATCAAACCCTTACCTCCCTACCACACAGCTTAAACAGTTGCAGTCTGCCAGCAAGGGCCTATTCTTCGAAATGGGCCCACACAGGTCCATGCAGGGGGGGAAAGGTATTCAAATTCATGGACCGTTTATGCCCTGGACAGAAGCCGCTTCTCTTCTGAGCTCCCCAGGTTAGTGGAGCTGGCAAATTTTCTTCCCCCTGTTGTGAATTTATTCCTTCTCCAAGCCAGGGAGCATGGCTCAGGGTACTCAAATGGGCCTATCTCAGTCCCAGAGAAATCAGGAGACACTGAAGCTGGCTTGGGGG
This sequence comes from Loxodonta africana, assembly GCF_030014295.1. Classification (NCBI taxonomy): domain Eukaryota; kingdom Metazoa; phylum Chordata; class Mammalia; order Proboscidea; family Elephantidae; genus Loxodonta; species Loxodonta africana. Next base: position 49,576,770 of record NC_087345.1, read on the forward strand.
TGGGGGGCACGGTGAAATATATGCAAGCACTTAGCTTTTGTCGAGAGTGCCATTCTTCTCTGGTTCCGCAGTTATGAGTAGGGTATGTGGCTGGCTGCTTCTCCCTAAGGAAACCATGACCGAACACTACTACCAGCCTGCCACAGCTGCTCCCAGGAATGGAGAAATGATCCCAGTGATTCAGGTCCGGTAACTCCTCTCCGCCTCTGAACCGTCTCTCCTCTCCACACCCCCGCTGCCGCTCGGTTCATTTTCTAACCTTGCCTTTGATGTTCAGGGCTCCTAGCTTGTCATAATCATTTCACTTTGTTTTTTGGGTCTTTGTTGTAAGAGTGCTCGCTGGTAGCATGTGGCTAGTCTGCCATCTTGGCCCCCTCCTGAATTTTCTTTAATTATTCTTTAATCTCCCGTTTAATATATTTTCTTTCCACAAAATTTACATTAATGAGTCCATAGCAAAACTCAAATACTACAGTACCAGACGTGATTCACTCAGTAGTCATAATATCTAAAAAAAAATTATCTTTTTTCTGTTTTTGCATTTTTGTGTCTGAAACTGACAGCCTGATACTTAGGTGGAACTCATAGTCCTCTGTTTTTTGGACAAAATTTTAAAACTGAACATATTGGAAAAGTTGAAAATAAGTTGGACTCTTTTTGGGGGATGAAAACATGCAACCCTTATGCAATCTTGTAAACTAAGATGACAATCTTTTGCAAGAATTTTTATTGAGCTTATCTATGGACTTATATTTAAATTTTACTATCATTATTGTGAAACTGAAAAGATGGAAAATTTATTTAAAAAGGAGTTTATGGAATCATAACTGTGTCTATTATTTCCCCATTTGAGAAACTCTGAAATCTGTTAAGAATGATCTCCTTCAGTTTAAGTGTAACATGATCTTCATTCAATTATACCAAGTCTCTGCTAACCTACTACAACTGTCAGTAAAACTGAGAACACTTAAAAACTGATAAATAATAAAAATGTGCAAAAAATTTAATGCTTTTAAAATCTCAAATTTATTAGCTTTTTAAAAATTACTGAATAACAAATTACCACAACTTAAGTGGAATAAAACAATATCCATTTATTAGCTCACAGTTCTTCAGGTCAAAAGCCCAGGCTTCTTTGCCCAGGGTCTCATAAACTGAAATGAGGTTGTTGTTGAATAGGCTAATGTATAGGTTGGACACTCTGGGAAGAACCTGTTTCCAAGTTCATTCAGGCTTTTGGTAGAATTCAGTTCCTTGTGGTTATAAGGCTGAGGTTCACATTTCCTTGCAGGCTGTCAGGAGGGGCTATACTTACTTAGCTGCTATTGGCCACCTGTGTTTCTTGTCACCTGGTCTCCACCATCTTCAAAGCCAGTAGAGGATGTTTCATGCATCCAATCCCTCTCTCTTCGAATTTCTTACTTTCTTTCTGTGCACTAGACTCAGATTTAAAGGGTTTGTGTAGTTAGTTCAGGCCCACAGGATAACCTCCATATTTTAAGATCAATTGATTTGGAAACTTAATTACATTTCCAAAATCTCTTTACAGAAGTATCTATATTCATGTTTGATTGAATAATTGGGAGAAGGTACGTGTGTGCCAGCCATCAGGAAACATGGGCCATCTTAGAACTGTAGTTTCCCTAGAGTTTAAATAATACTTTTAGTTCTTAGTTATCTAAACTGAATATTCTAACTTTATAACTTTATAATTTCCTACAGAAAACAAAAGGAGTAGAAACAGAAATATAGTAATTTAGCTATCATCAATTAATTGTCAAATCAGTCACTTCAATTAACTGCCAAAAAGTATTTTAGTAATATTTTCCTGGTTATGTTCAACTTTTGTTGAACTGGCCATTTGTGACCATTTATGAAATGCTCAAATGCTCATTATACTTGAGCTGAAAAGACTTATAAAAGTTTTTTTTTTTTTTTTACAGCCCTTTAATAATGTAAAAACCATTTTTAGCGTATGGGTGATACCAAAATAAGATATGTACCAGATTTGGCCAGAGGATCATAGTTTCTCAACCCCTTTAAGAAGGTAAAAGGAACATAGGAAAATCAACATATAATATTTCTATCCTTATTATTATTATTTAAAAATTTCTCTAGTGTTTAGAATGTGCCAGACCCTGATTTGCATGTATTATGTGAGAAAGAAGGCATAATTTTTACCTCGTTGTTATTATTGTTGTTGTTAGGTGCTGTCCAGTCAGTTCTGACTCATAGCGGCCCTACATACCATAGAAGGAAACACTCCCTGGTCCCGTGCCGTCCTCACAATTGTTGCTTTGATGTTTGAGTCGATTGTTGCAGCTACTGTGTCAATACATCTCATCAAGGGTCTTCCTCTTTTTCACTGACTCTACTTTCCAAGCATGATGTCCTTCTCCAGGGACTGGTCCCTCCTGATAACATGTCCAAAGTACGTAACATGAAGTCTCGCCATCCTCACTTCTAAGGAGCATTCTGGCTGTATTTCTTCCAAGACATATTTTTTCATTCTTTTGGTATATTTATTATTCTTTGCAGCACCAAAATTCAAAGGCATCAATTATTGCTCAGTTTTCCTTATTCATTACCCAGCTTTCACATGCATATGAGGTGATTAAAAATACCATGGTTTGGGTCAGGCTCATCTTAGTCCTCAAAGTGACATCTTTGCTTAAAGAGGTCTTTTGCAGCAGATTTGCCCAATGCAATGTGTCATTCGATTTCCTCACTGCTGCTTCCATGGCTGTTCATTGTGGATTCAAGTAAAATGAAATCCTTGATGACTTCAATCTTTTCCTGTTTATCATGGTGTTGCTTATTGGTCCACTTGTAAGGATTTCACTTTCCTTTATGTTAAGATGTCATTCATACTGTGCACTGTTTACAGATAAAGAAAGTTAAACTTAACTAAGGGCATAAAATTGCTGAATAGTGTTGCCAGTACTTGACAACTATACTTTTAATTCCTATTCTATAATGAAATTTCTATCTGCATGTTGTTGTTGTTAGGTGCCATCAAGATGGTTCTGACTCATAGCAACCCTGTATACAACAGACCCAAACACTGCCTGGTCCTGCACCATCCTCATAATCGTTGCCATGTTTGAGGTCATTGTTATAGCCACTATGTCAATCCATCTCATTGAGGATTTTCCTCTCCTTCACTGACCCTCTGTATAGGGATATAAAGCACACATCCATTCACATTAATCAATAAAATATTAGAAATAATTCCAAGAAATATAGATTAACTATGCAAGCCTTCAAGATGAATTATTAAACTTTTTAGGACTTTTGATAGCCTGAGGTTTAAATTTCTGAGGTAGTTGTGTTGCTGTGAGGCAAAAATGAACATATTTTTCTATTTCAACAGTGAAAAAACTATAGGATTTAAAAGACTAAATATTTGGGGCCACAAAAAGTACTTTGTTGAGAGGCGGAGCCAAGATGGCGGACTAGGCAGACGTTACCTCGGATCCCTCTTACAACAAAGACACAGAAAAACAAGTGAATCGATCACATACATAACAATCTACGAACCCTGAACAACAAACACAGATTTAGAGACGGAGAACGAACTAATACGGGGAAGCAGCGATAGTTTCCAGAGCCTGGAGCCAGAGTACCAGTCAGGTACGGCACAAGCACAGAGACCTGCTCCACCCCCCTGAACTAACCCCGGGAGGGGGACCAGCCGGTTCCACGGGCGGTGTGGGACGCAGCCGGTAGGAGAAGTCCCCGGGAGGCAGTGACTGATCTTGGAGCAGAAAGAGCAGCATCCGAGCCGGGGAACCGTCCCGCAGGGATTTGGACTGCACGCAGGTACGCCATAAACACGGAGAGTTGCTCCACCCCCTGAACTAACCCCGGGAAGGGGACCAGCCGGGTCCCGCGGGCGGCGTGGGACGCAGCCGGTAGGAGAAGTCCCCGGGAGGCAGCGACTGGTATTGGAGTGGGGAGAACAGCGTTCCAGCCAGGACACTCGGTCGCGGCACAAGCACAGGGAGCTACTCCACCCATCTGAACTAACCCCGGGAGGGGGCCCACCTAGTTCACGGGGGCGGCACGGCCAAGCGGCTGGAGAGACGAGAAGTCCCCGGGAGGCAGCGACTGATTTTGGAGTTGAGAGTGCACCGTCCCAGTAGGGGAGCCTTGACGCTGGGCGTGGGGCTGGAAGCGGAGGATCTGACCGTGACTCCAGCGGGCCAGACCCCCTGGGGGCAATCTCCACACAGCCAGCACACATAGGCGGCGCGCCCGCGGGAATCTCAGATATAACAGTCATTCCAAGCAAGACAAGCAACTCTGGCTATATTCTGAGGTGCTACTCTCCTATCTCTCTGTTCCCTCCCCCACCCTTCCCAGGCGGCTTCATTAACATCTGAATAGCCTGAGCCAAAGGGAGAACTCTGATAGGGATCTGACTGCAGTTTTTTTTTAGCGGATTTTCTGGAAAAACTAGTTTCCCAGTGATGGCTCGGAGACAACAATCCATATCAAACCACTTAAAGAAGCAGACCGGGACAGCTTCTCCAACCCCCCAAACAAAAGAATCAAAATCTTTCCCAAATGAAGATACAATTTTGGAATTATCAGATACAGAATATAAAAAACTAATTTACAGAATGCTTAATGATATCACAAATGAAATTAGGATATCTGCAGAAAAAGCCAAGGAACACACTGATAAAACTGTTGAAGAACTCAAAAAGATTATTCAAGAACATACTGGAAAAATTAATAAGTTGCAAGAATCCCTAGAGAGACAAAATGTAGAAATCCAAAAGATTAACAATAAAATAACAGAATTAGACAACGTAATAGGAAGTCAGAGGAGCAGACTCGAGCAATTAGAATGCAGACTGGGACATCTGGAGGACCAGGGAATCAACACCAACATAGCTGAAAAAAAATCAGATAAAAGAATTAAAAAAAATGAAGAAACCCTAAGAATTATGTGGGACTCTATCAAGAAGGATAACCTGCGGGTGATTGGAGTCCCAGAACAGGGAGGGGGGACAGAAAACACAGAGAAAATAGTTGAAGAACTTCTGACAGAAAACTTCCCTGACATCATGAAAGACGAAAGGATATCTATCCAAGATGCTCATCGAACCCCATTTAAGATTGATACAAAAAGAAAAACACCAAGACATATTATCATCAAACTCACCAAAACCAAAGATAAACAGAAAATTTTAAAAGCAGCCAGGGAGAAAAGAAAGGTTTCCTTCAAGGGAGAATCAATAAGAATATGTTCTGACTACTCAGCAGAAACCATGCAGGCAAGAAGGGAATGGGACGACATATACAGAACACTGAAGGAGAAAAACTGCCAGCCAAGGATCATATATCCAGCAAAACTCTCTCTGAAATATGAAGGCGAAATTAAGATATTTACAGACAAACACAAGTTTAGAGAATTTGCAAAAACCAAACCAAAGCTACAAGAAATACTAAAGGATATTGTTTGGTCAGAGAACCAATAATATCAGATATCAGCACAACACAAGGTCACAAAACAGAACGTCCTGATATCAACTTAAATAGGGAAATCACAAAAACAAACAAATTAAGATTAATTAAAAAAAAAAATACACATAACAGGGAATCATGGAAGTCAATAGGTAAAAGATCACAATAATCAAAAAGAGGGACTAAATACAGGAGGCATTGAACTGCCATATGGAGAGTGATACAAGGCGATATAGAACAATACAAGTTAAGTTTTTACTTAGAAAAATAGGGGTATATAATGAGGTAACCACAAAAAGGTATAACAACTCTATAACTCAAGACAAAAACCAAGAAAAACGTAACGACTCAACTAACATAAAGTCAAACACTATGAAAATGAGGATCTCACAATTTACTAAGAAAAACGCCTCAGCACAAAAAAGTATGTGGAAAAATGAAACTGTCAACAACACACATAAAAAGGCATCAAAATGACAGCACTAAAAACTTATTTATCTATAATTACCCTGAATGTAAATGGACTAAATGCACCAATAAAGAGACAGAGAGTCACAGACTGGATAAAGAAACACGATCCATCTATATGCTGCCTACAAGAGACACACCTTAGACTTAGAGACTCAAACAAACTAAAACTCAAAGGATGGAAAAAAGTATATCAAGCAAACAATAAGCAAAAAAGAAGAGGAGTAGCAATATTAATTTCTGACAAAATAGACTTTAGACTTAAATCCACCACAAAGGATAAAGAAGGACACTATATAATGATAAAAGGGACAATTGATCAGGAAGACATAACCATATTAAATATTTACGCACCCAATGACAGGGCTGCAAGATACATAAATCAAATTTTAACAGAACTGAAAAGCGAGATAGATACCTCCACAATTATAGTAGGAGACTTCAACACACCACTTTCGGAGAAGGACAGGACATCCAGTAAGAAGCTCAACAGAGACACGGAAGATCTAATTACAACAATCAACCAACTTGACCTCATTGACTTATACAGAACTCTCCACCCAACTGCTGCAAAATATACTTTTTTTTCCAGCGCACATGGAACATTCTCTAGAATAGACCACATATTAGGTCATAAAACAAACCTTTGCAGAGTCCAAAACATCGAAATATTACAAAGCATCTTCTCAGACCACAAGGCAATAAAACTAGAGATCAATAACAGAAAAACGAGGGAAAAGAAATCAAATACTTGGAAAATGAACAATACCCTCCTGAAAAAAGACTGGGTTATAGAAGACATCAAGGAGGGAATAAGGAAATTCATAGAAAGCAACGAGAATGAAAATACTTCCTATCAAAACCTCTGGGACACAGCAAAAGCAGTGCTCAGAGGCCAATTTATATCAATAAATGCACACATACAAAAAGAAGAAAGAGCCAAAATCAGAGAACTGTCCCTACAACTTGAACAAATAGAAACTGAGCAACAAAAGAATCCATCAGGCACCAGAAGAAAACAAATAATAAAAATTAGAGCTGAACTAAATGAATTAGAGAACAGAAAAGCAATCGAAAGAATTAACAAAGCCAAAAGCTGGTTCTTTGAAAAAATTAACAAAATTGATAAACCATTGGCTAGACTGACTAAAGAAATACAGGAAAGGAAACAAATAACCCGAATAAGAAATGAGAAGGACCACATCACAACAGAACCAAATGAAATTAAAAGAATCATTTCAGATTATTATGAAAAATTGTACTCTAACAAATTTGAAAACCTAGAAGAAATGGATGAATTCCTGGAAAAACACTACCTACCTAAACTAACACATTCAGAAGTAGAACAACTAAATAGACCCATAACAAAAAAAGAGATTGAAACGGTAATCAAAAAACTCCCAACAAAAAAAAGTCCTGGCCCGGACGGCTTCACTGCAGAGTTCTACCAAATTTTCAGAGAAGAGTTAACACCACTACTACTAAAGGTATTCCAAAGCATAGAAAATGACGGAATACTACCCAACTCATTCTATGAAGCCACCATCTCCCTGATACCAAAACCAGGTAAAGACATTACAAAAAAAGAAAATTATAGACCTATATCCCTCATGAACATTGATGCAAAAATCCTCAACAAAATTCTAGCCAATAGAATCCAACAACACATCAAAAAAATAATTCACCCTGATCAAGTGGGATTTATACCAGGTATGCAAGGCTGGTTTAATATCAGAAAAACCATTAATGTAATCCATCACATAAATAAAACAAAAGACAAAAACCACATGATCTTATCAATTGATGCAGAAAAGGCATTTGACAAAGTCCAACACCCATTCATGATAAAAACTCTTACCAAAATAGGAATTGAAGGAAAATTCCTCAACATAATAAAGGGCATCTATGCAAAGCCAACAGCCAATGTCACTCTAAATGGAGAGAACCTGAAAGCATTTCCCTTGAGAACGGGAACCAGACAAGGATGCCCTTTATCACCGCTCTTATTCAACATCGTGTTGGAAGTCTTAGCCAGGGCAATCAGGCTAGACAAAGAAATAAAAGGTATCCGGATTGGCAAGGAAGAAGTAAAGTTATCACTATTTGCAGATGACATGATTATATACACAGAAAACCCTAAGGAATCCTCCAGAAAACTACTGAAACTAATAGAAGAGTTTGGCAGAGTCTCAGGTTATAAAATAAACATACAAAAATCACTTGGATTCCTCTACATCAACAAAAAGAACACCGAAGAGGAAATAACCAAATCAATACCATTCACAATAGCCCCCAAGAAGATAAGATACTTAGGAATAAATCTTACCAAGGATGTAAAAGACCTATACAAAGAAAACTACAAAGCTCTACTACAAGAAATTCAAAAGGACATACTTAAGTGGAAAAACATACCTTGCTCATGGATAGGAAGACTTAACATAGTAAAAATGTCTATTCTACCAAAAGCCATCTATACATTTAACGCACTTCCGATCCAAATTCCAATGTCATATTTTAAGGGGATAGAGAAACAAATCACCAATTTCATATGGAACGGAAAGAAGCCCCGGATAAGCAAAGCACTACTGAAAAAGAAGAAGAAAGTGGGAGGCCTCACCTTACCTGACTTCAGAACCTATTATACAGCCACAGTAGTCAAAACAGCCTGGTATTGGTACAACAACAGACACATAGACCAATGGAACAGAATTGAGAACCCAGACATAGATCCATCCACGTATGAGCAGCTGATATTTGACAAAGGACCAGTGTCAATTAACTGGGGAAAAGATAGCCTTTTTAACAAATGGTGCTGGCATAACTGGATATCCATTTGCAAAAAAATGAAACAGGACCCATACCTCACACCATGCACAAAAACTAACTCCAAGTGGATCAAAGACCTAAACATAAAGACTAAAACGATAAAGATCATGGAAGAAAAAATTGGGACAACCCTAGGAGCCCTAATACAAGGTATAAACAGAATACAAAACATTACCAAAAATGATGAAGAGAAACCCGATAACTGGGAGCTCCTAAAAATCAAACACCTATGCTCATCTAAAGACTTCACCAAAAGAGTAAAAAGACCACCTACAGACTGGGAAAGAATTTTCAGCTATGACATCTCCGACCAGCGCCTGATCTCTAAAATCTACATGATTCTGTCAAAACTCAACCACAAAAAGACAAACAACCCAATCAAGAAGTGGGCAAAGGATATGAACACACATTTCTCTAAAGAAGATATTCAGGCAGCCAACAGATACATGAGAAAATGCTCTCGATCATTAGCCATTAGAGAAATGCAAATTAAAACTACGATGAGATTCCATCTCACACCAGCAAGGCTGGCATTAATCCAAAAAACACAAAATAATAAATGTTGGAGAGGCTGCGGAGAGATTGGAACTCTCATACACTGCTGGTGGGAATGTAAAATGGTACAACCACTTTGGAAATCTATCTGGCGTTATCTTAAACAGTTAGAAATAGAACTACCATACAACCCAGAAATCCCACTCCTAGGAATATACCCTAGAGATACAAGAGCCTTCATACAAACAGATATATGCACACCCATGTTTATTGCAGCTCTGTTTACAATAGCAAAAAGTTGGAAGCAACCAAGGTGTCCATCAACGGATGAATGGGTAAATAAATTGTGGTATAGTCACACAATGGAATACTACGCATCGATAAAGAACAGTGACGAATCTCTGAAACATTTCATAACATGGAGGAACCTGGAAGGCATTATGCTGAGCGAAATTAGTCAGAGGCAAAAGGACAAATATTGTATAAGACCACTATTATAAGATCTTGAGAAATAGTAAACCTGAGAAGAACACATACTTTTGTGGTTACGAGGGGGGGAGGGAGGGAGGGTGGGAGAGGGTTTTTTATTGATTAATCAGTAGATAAGAACTGCTTTAGGTGAAGGGAAAGACAACACTCAATACATGGAAGGTCAGCTCAATTGGACTGGACCAAAAGCAAAGAAGTTTCCGGGATAAAATGAATGCTTCAAAGGTCAGCGGAGCAAGCGCGGGGGTCTGGGGAACATGGTTTGCGGAGACTTCTAAGTCAATTGGCAAAATAATTCTATTATGAAATCATTCTGCATCCCACTTTGAAATGTGGCGTCTGGGGTCTTAAATGCTAACAAGCAGCCATCTAAGATGCAGCAATTGGTCTCAACCCACCTGGAGCAAAGGAAAATGAAGAACACCAAGCCCACATGACAACTAAGAGCCCAAGAGACAGAAAGGGCCACATGAACCAGAGACCTACATCATCCTGAGACCAGAAGAACTAGTTGGTGCCCGGCCACAATCGATGACTGCCCTGACAGGGAGCTCAGCAGAGGACCCCTGAGGGAGCAGGAGATCAGTGGGATGCAGACCCCAAATTCTCATAACAAGACCAAACTTAATGGTCTGACTGAGACTGGAGGAATCCCGGCGGCCATGCTCCCCAGACCTTCAGTTGACACAGGACAGGAACCATCCCCGAAGACAACTCATCAGAAATGAAAGGGACTGGTCAGCGGGTGGGAGAGAGATGCTGATGAAGAGTGAGCTAATTATATCAGGTGGACACTTGAGATTGTGTTGGCAACTCTTGCCTGGAGGGGGGATGGGAGGATAGAGAGAGAGGGAAGCCGGGAAAATTGTCAAGAAAGGAGAGACTGAAAGGGCTGACTCAAGACGGGGAGAGTAAGTGGGAGTAGGGAGTGAGATGTACGTAAACTTATATGTGACAGACTGATTGGATTTGTAAACGTTCACTTGAAGCTTAATAAAAGTTATTATAAAAAAAAAAAAAAAAGTACTTTGTTGTTGTTTGATTCAACAGACCAACTCCTTTTTGAAATATCTTAACATTTACTTAATGCTTTGAAAAACTGAATTAGTGCCTATAAATTACTTTCAAAGCAATGAAATTTGGAGCTCCTTTAGCTATGGATGCTGTAAAGCAATGACGTTTTCTTTTCCCTCAGAATCTTCCAAATAATATTGAATACATCTATGAAAAAACATATTTTCTAAATATTCATTTACAGAAAGGATTACTTACATTATTGGTAAAAATGATTATAAAATTACCATGTCTATTAGGCATAAATTCTTTACAAAGAGAATTATTGACTTGTATATTGTAGAAGGAGCACTGGTGGTTCAGTGGTTAAGAGCTATGCCTGCTAACCAAAAGGTCGGCAGTTCAAATCCACCAGCCACTCCTTGGAAACCCTATGGGGCAGTTCTACTCTGTCCTATAGGGTCACTCGGAGTTGGAATCGACTCGATAGCAATAGCTTTTTTTTCTTTTTAATGTAGAAATTAAAAAAATTCCTAGCACAATGCTTGTTCAAAGTGGCACAAGATGCATACCTTTTGGTAGTACAAACCCAGTGGTTTTTTTTTTTTTTTTTCCTTTCGAGTGCCTGAGTTTTAAATTGTAAAGATTTGAATGAGGCTAGTCCAGAGTCTATATAAAAGATTGATATAGTTATAAAGACTTATTCTGTTGAAAGCTTGCATTCTTTTACCTGATTATTGCCAATGAACATAATATATATATTTATCCTAATGTCTTATGTTTTCTGGTGGTACAGTGGTTAAGAGCTTGGCTGCTAGCCAGAAGGCCAACAGTTCAAATCCACCATCCACTTCTTGGAAACCCTGTGGGGAAGTTCTACTCTGTCCTATAGGGTCGTTTGAGTAGGAATCGACTGGACAGTAATAGGTTTCTTTTTTTTTATATAATTTGAGTAATATTTTTACTTTTAATGTCTTCTAATAAGTTATCTAGGTTCAAGACTTACATATTACCCTTCTTCATACTTGCATAGTAGTTGCCAAAGTGCTTTTTGAATATATATTTTTTCTGTGCTAAGTGGAGACATATTTTAATTCTATTGAATAAATGCTTACTGAAAATCTATGATGTGAAAATTATTAAGGTAGGCACCAAGGAAAATTTAAATCTTTACATCCCAGGGACTTCATATCTAGTAGAAGAATTATGAGCAAGCATAGCAAAATAATAATTCAGCAATTGTATTTCATGAAAAGATATAATCTGGTAAATTCTGTTTTTCTTTTAAGATAGTATTATCCTCTTAGTAATGTATAAATTCCATAAGGACATATGCTTTTGTATGTGTGTACATGTACACATATACACATATATATGTATATACAGTAAAATCTTCCAAGCTGAAACCCATGTGTCAGTTATCTAATGCAGCTATAACAGAAATACCACAAATGGGTGGCTTTAACAAAGAGAAATTTATTCTCTCCCAGTCTAGGAGGGTAGAAGTCTGAAGTTAGAGTGCCAGCTCCAGGGGAAGGCCTTCTCTATTTGTCAGCTTTGGGGGAAGGTCCTTGTCATCAACCTTCACCCGTTCCAAGAGCTTCTCAGTGCAGGTACTCTAGGTCTAAAGAACTCACTATTCTGCTGGCTCTCACATTTCTCAGCTTGCTTCTCTTTTTTTATATCTCAAAAGAGATTGATTTAAGACAACCTAATCTTGTAGATTGAACCCTGCCTCAACATAACTGCCACTAACTCCACCTCATTAACATCAGACGTTAACGTAGGATTTACAACACATAGGGAAATCATATCCGATGACAAAGTGGTGGACAATCACACAATACTAGGAATCATGGACTAGCCAAGTTGACACGCATTTTTTGAGGGGACACAATTTAATCCATAATACTATGTAAGGTAGAAACCTGTCAGAGAATGAAAATTAAAATATTTTCCACTAACAGAGAAAGATAGAAAAGTGATAAGCTGCACCGTGTCAAAGGTGGAAAACTTGTGAGATCCTGAAAAACAAGGCTGTCCTGTTGCGCCCTGGCTCTCACATGTTTCACTGTACATACATTCTTTATAGAAGATATATCAATATATGTATAAGTATGTGATGGTGTTCACATATGTACATAGTTAACGTCATCATCGCTCTAAGAAATGTGTGGTTAAATAATATTTTATATAGTCCAAATGATATTTTGAATTTCAATGGATTATGTGCACTATTTTATCTGTCACAATTACATATTGCTAGAAATCAATTAATTAGCATACATGAAAATAACCTATTGTTCAAAGAAAAAAAATTAAATGGAAATTTGAAAAAAGCATTGAGTTACTACTCAGGAATAAAAAGAAAAATGACTAGCTCATGCAAAAGCAGGCTGAGTCTCATAAACATTACGTTGAATGAAGGAAGTCACACTCAAGGTACTTACTGGATGATTCTATTTATATGAATTTCTAGAAAAGGCAAAATTAATATCTGGTGACATAAAACAGACAAATGGCTGCTTGGGATAGTAGTATGTCAAATTGACTGCAAGGGAGGGGGGTTATAAAAAGCTTTTATGACCTTTATCTTGATTGCGATGGTGAATATATTGATGATGTTCTTGTTAGCTGCCTTTGAATAGGTTCAGACTCATGGCCACCCCATACACAATGGAACAAAACCAGGGTAGGTTAAACAGTAAGCAAGCTATGTATTGGCTTATAGTAAGCAAAGTACGAGAGGACTAAATTGTGTTTATTCGCTGATCTGTAGTGCACAATTTTGCTACACTTGTGCACTACAGATTAGTAAGTAAGCACAGTTCAGCCCATGCATGTCTTGCTTATTGCGTAATCTGTCCCTCCCTGTCCTGTCCTCTACTATACCCATAATCAGCTGCTGCTAGGACCATTGTGATTCATAGGGTTTTCATTGGCTTATTTTAAGAAGTAGATTACCAGGCTTATCTTCCAAGTCTATCTTAGTCTGGAAGTTCCACTGAAACCTGTTTGGCATCATAGCAACGCACAAACCTCAAATGACAGAGTGTGGTGGCTATACATGAGGTTCATGGTCAGAAATCAAACTGGGCTTCCAACATGGAAGACAAGAATTCTGCCACTGAACCACCATTGTCCCTTATACTGTTGATGTAGTTGTTAAAACCGATCAAACACTACACTTAAAAGAGGTATGTGTTTTGTATATAAGTTCTACACCAAGAAAATTGAAATATGAGCAAGTTGCAAAAATAACACATAAATATAGCGTATGTCTTGTTTGCTTCTCTGTACTTTATTTATTTAAAACTTTTGATTATATTATCATTTTCCTCCATTGTTGTTTGTTGTCTAGTTGCTGTTGAGTCTCCTCCAACTCATGGCTCCAATATTTAATCTACTAAATCTTTTTTTCTCCAGAACAGAGTTTATCACTAAATCTGAAATCCCTTATTTAGTCTTATTTGTTTATTTTACCTTCCCCTGTATGCAGTATGCAATATACATGTCTGATTTCTACCAATATGGTCAATTCATAGCATGACAAACTCCAAGGAGCTCCAAATTCAGGTTTGAATGATACTTATCTATATACACTGAAACCTGCTTTCAACAATTGTATTATTATTTTTTAACTCAACTTACTGAAAGATTATTAAACCAGTTGGTGTTATACTATTTTCTTTCCTACCCAATCCAAATTTTGCCCAAATTGTTGCATAGGAGAAGCATGTAAATTAACAATAATTTATTTTTTCATTCCCTGCCTAGTTGAATTTTATAATTTAAACCACAATCACCATCATCGTAGCTAACATCAGTTGTTATGCCAGGCAATGTGCTAGGCAATTTTCTTGTATTATTTAGTATTTAGCATTATTTGGTTCAAAATAGCCTTATATTTGTTAAAAGCAGTCCAAATTAGTGAACTTCCTTTCACTTTCCTCCTTTCATGCAAGGATTTCCTTGTTATGGCTATTTTCTACCCAGTACTTAGAAGATTACAGGGAATTCCCTAGAGTTAGCCATCATAACAATAAGATGTTCTGGCCTAAATCTTTTTATCATCTTTGAATATGGTTGGTCTCCACTGCATAAATAACAGGATTTTTGCCTGGGCTCAGGAAACCTTTTTGAAAAGAAGCCTTAGTTTGCACAGAATTTTGACTTAACATACAACTAAATCTTGTCTTTAAGAATCCCTCATAACAAACCTTTCTGTAATTTCTCCTGTTTCACTCTCCTCTAAGTTGACTATAAGGTATGTTGGGAAAATGTCAAGAAATTCATCTTAGACTCAAAGCAATGATTTTGATATATAAGCTTTCACCTAAGCATTTATGTGTTTGTGCCCCAGGCTCAAAAACTCATCTAAAGAGCCAGCCAAAGTTCTTGTTAGCCAGCTAAATAAAATGTAATCTTTGTTTACAGTTATCACAGTAGACATTTGTGTACTGATTTTCAATACTGCATTAATTCTCAAGTACTTTATGAGTGTGAGAGTGTGTGTAACCTAAGTTATGTCAAGGAAGTTTAGAGAGGAGTGACCACCTTATCAAAGAAGACGCTGTCCACTGTATAAAGGTGGCAGCAGCACACAGAATGGGAGAAACATTAGGCTGCTCAGGTTGTTTGTCCAGGAGACGGGATGTTAGTGAGCAAGCATCAAAATCTATGGATGTAAAAAGGTTCTGAAATCTTTGGAAGAAATGCAGGTTTTTGCATACAAATAAGAAAGCATAACATGTAGTTTTATCAAGGTATCTACATCTTCAGCCCTTCAAGTGGTTTCAAAATCAGTTTGAATTGAGCTACCAATGGCTTACTTACTCTAAAACCAGCTTAATTTTACTAGGATTCTATCATGAACTATCTATAAAACATATTGTACACAATTCATAGTTTAGTATGCTCAAATGGTAAGATAGAGTCACTACAAGAGAAACATAAATTTGACTTGAAACAATTTTCATAACAGCCTCTGACAATGGAAGGTCATGCGGCTCATAACAGATTGTGAAAAACCTTGAATTTGTGTTTTACACATGCATTCCACATTACTGACTGGATACTTCACTCCTACAGTTCCAATCTCAACTGAGTATGCTGCCCAGTCCAGGAATTAATGAAAAGACAAAGATGGAATTGGGCATAATCTAGAGAGACATCAGGTTACTTTCTTTATCAAGGACAGTAACTTCTGTGAGTGGGGTGAAGAGTGCAGGGGGGTCTGCAGGGAGACTCCCACCCTCAGCTCCAAAAAGAAATAAATAAAAGGCTTGGCACTTTTTGTATATACATTCCTGGAAATCAAATGATGAAAGAGAAAAAACTACAGGGTAAAGAGAGTGGAAAAGAGATTGGAAGGGAGGGGGTACAGTATTTGACAGAGATAGTCACCTCTGAGTCCTGTTTGCCAAAGCGTTGCCTTTTAGGTGTATATCCTGAGAGATGCCCTTTGAACAAAGTTTTCTCCAGTTAAATTTGTTTGGTAAACATGCCACATAACAGATTCTTCTTGTTGATTTGCAGTATCTTTATGATATTTAAACTTTTGAGAAGTTCTAAAATAAAGAAATCTGTTTAATACTTAATTTTCTTTATATCATAGAGCTAGGCTATGTGATCATATAGGAGTTGGAATAGATTTCATGGCAACAGGTTCATTTTTTTTTTGGTGTTAACCATAGAATATTTCTTAGCTGAGTAGTATAGTTCTTCTTTAAGAGAATCTTTAGGTTAAGGGTTGCAATAATTCTGCAATTTATGAACCCTACTGCAGGAGAGTATATAAATAAATTGAATAGTTTTACAATGGAATATTAGACATATGAGAAAATAAATTATAACTACATACATCAACATGAATATAGCTTAAAAACACGATAGTATGCTAAGTACGTTCATGGATATATATATACACTATATTTAAAATATAGTAGCACAGTGGTTTAGCATTCTGTTGCTAACCAAAAGGTCAGCAGTTCAAATCCATAAACTGTTCCTTGGAAACCCTGTGAGGCAGTTCTACTCTGTCCTGTAGGTTCACTATGAGTTGGAATTGAAATGATGGCAGTGAGTTTTGTTTTATTTTGTTTTTTGGTATACTTAGTAAAAAATTAAAAAAAACAAAAAAACTAGCAAATATATGAAAGACATAAATATATAATAAGTATAAAATGATGGCATGACTACTGCGAAGTCAGAATAATGGTCATCTCTAGGGTGGAGGGTAGATGAGATGCGGTAGAGGCACAAGAGGCAGAGGGCAGAGAGGTTTCCAAGTATTGTCAATGTTCTATTTCTCAAATGGATGGTAGTTATATGAGTGTTTATAACTATGCTTTATATGTACATATTTTATACATACCTTTAGCCCACAAAAGTGTGTGCATACACACAGAAATACATACACACTTGACTGCACAGCAGAAACAAATCTTTCCCTGAGCTGCCGTAAGCAATTTTTTAAGTAAATAATGGGGAAGAGTGAACTTTTAAAAAAATTTTTATTGTGCTTTAAGTGAAAGTTTACAAATCAAGTCAGTCTCTCATACAAAAATTTATACACACCTTGCTATATACTCCTAATTGCTCTCCCCCTAATGAGACAGCGCACTCCTTCCCTCCACTCTCTCTTTCATGTCCACTTGGCCAGCTTCTGACCCTCTCTGCCCTATCATCTCCCCTCCAGACAGGAGATGCCAACAAAGACTCATATGTCCACCTGATCCAAGAAGTTCATTCTTCACCAGTATTATTTTCTATCCCATAGTCCAGTCCAATCCCTGTCTGGAGAGTTGGCTTTGGGAATGGTTCCTGTCTTGGGCTAACAGAAGGTCTGGAGACCATGACCTCCAGGGTCCCTCTAGTCTCAGTCAGACCATTTAAAAAAAAAGGGTCTTAATATGAGAATTTGGGGTCTGCATCCCAATGCTCTCCTGTTCCCTCTGTTGTGTTCTCTGTCAGGGCAGTCATTGGTTGTAGCGGGGCACCATCTAGTTCTTCTGGTCTCAGGCTGATGTAGCCTCTGGTTTATGTGCTCCTTTCTGTCTCTTGGGCTCATAATTACACTGTGTCTTTGGTGTTCTTCATTCTTCTTTGTTCCAGGTGGGTTGAGACCCATTGATGCTTCTTAGATGGCCATTTGCTAGCGTTTAAAACCCCAGAAGCCATTCTCTAAAGTGGGATGCAGAATGTTTTCTTGTTAGATTTTATTAAGCCAATTGACTTAGATGTCCCCTGAAACCATGGTCCCCAAGCCCCTGCCCCTCTACGCTGGCCTTCAAAGTGTTCAGTTTATTCAGGACACTTCTTTGCTTTTTGATTTAGTCCAATTATGCTGACCTCTCCTGTATTATGTGTTGTCTTTCCCTTCACCTTAAAGAGTTTTTATCTACTATCTAATTAGTGAAAAGCACCCTTCCTCCCTCGCTCCCTCCCTTCCACCTCTCGTAACTATCAGAAAATATTTTCTTCTCTGTTTAAACTATTTCTCGAGTTACTATAATAGTGGTCTTACACAATATTTGTCCTTTTTGCAACTGACTAATTTCACTCAGCATAATGACTTCCAGATACTTGCATGTTAAGAAATGTTTCAAAGATTCATTACTGCTCTTTATCAATGCGTAGTAATTCATTGTGTGAATATACCATAATTTATTTGTCCTTTCATCCATTGATGGACACCTTGGTTGCTTCCACCTTTTTGCTATTGTAAACAGTGCTGCAATGAACATAGATGTGCTTATATCTGTTCTTGTAAAGGTTCTTATTTCTGTAGGATATATTCCAAGAAGCAGGGTTGCAGGATCACATGGTAGTTCTATTTCTAGCTTTTGAAGGAAGTGCCAAATTGATTTCAAAAATGCTTGGACCATTTTACATTCCCACCAGCTGTGCATAAGTGTTCCAACCTCTCCACAACCTCTCCAACATTCATTGTGTTTTTTGGATTAATTCCAGCCTTTGATGGAGTAAGATGAAATCTCATTGTAGTTCTGATTTGCATTTCTTTAATGGCTAATGATCGTGAGCATTTCCTCATGTATCTGTTTGCTACCTGAATGTCTTCTTTAGTGAAGTGCCTGTTCATATCTTTTGCCCATTTTTAAATTGGGTTATTTGTCTTTTTGTAGTTGAGTTTTCATAGTATCATGTAGATTTTAGAGATTAGGTGCTGATCAGAAATGTCAAAGCTAAAAACTTTTTTGCAGTCAGTAGGTAATCTTTTTACTCTTTTGGTGAAGTCTTTGGATAAGCATAGGTGTCTGATTTTTAGGAGCTCCCAGTTATCTGGTTTCTCTTCTGCATTGTTAGTAATGTTTTGTATGCTGTTTATGCCATGTATTAGGGCCCCTAGCATTGTTCCTATTTTTTCTTCCATGATCTTTATTGTTTTAGATTTTATATTGAGGTCTTTGATCCATTTTGAGTTTGTTTCTGTGCATGGTGTGAGATATGAGCCTTGTTTCATTTTTTTGCATATGGAAATCCAGTTATTGCCAGCACCGTTTATTAAAAAGTGTGTCTTTTCCCTATTTAACTGACTTTGGGCCTTAGTTAAAAAATCGGCTGCTCATACGTGCATGGATGTATGTCTGGATTCTCAATTCTGTTCCATTGGTCTATGTATCTGTTATTGTACCAGTACCAGAATGCTTTGACTACTGTGGCAGTATAATATGTTCTAAAATCAAGTAATGTGAGGCCTCCAACTTTGTTTTTCTTTTTCAGTAATGCTTTACTCATCCGGGGGCCTCTTTCCCTTCTATGTGATGTTGGTGATTTTTTTTCTCAATCTCATTAAAAAGTGTCGCTGGAATTTGGATCGGCATTGCATTGTATCTATAGATGACTTCTGGTAGAACAGATATTTTCACAATGTTAAGTCTTCCTATCCATGAGCAAGGTATGTTTTTCCACTTATGTAGTTCTCTTTTGGTTTCTTGCAGTAGCGACTTGTAGTTTTCTTTGTATAGGTCTTTTACGTCTCTGGTAAGATTTATTCCTTAGTATTTTATCTTCTTGGGGGCTACTGAAAATGGTATTTATTTGGTGATTTCCTCCTCAATGTTCATATTGTTAGTGTAGAGGAATCCAACTGATTTTTGTATGTTTATCTTGTATCCTGATACTCTGCTGAACGCTTAGTTTCAGTAGTTTTCTTGTGGATTCTTTATACTTTCTGTGTATAAGATCATGTCATCTTCAAATGGAGATACTCTTATTCTTCCTTACCAACCTGGATGCCCTTTATTTCTTTATCTAGCCTAATTGCTCTGGCAAGAACCTACAGCACTCTGTTGAATAAGAGTGGTGATAAAGGGCATCCTTGTCTGGTTTCCGATCTCTAGCGGAATGCTTTCAGAGCCTCTCCATTTAGGACGATGTTGGCTACTGGCTTTGTAAAATGCCCTTTATTATGTTGAGGAATTTTCATTCTGTTCCTATTTTGTTAAGAGTTTTTATCATGAGTGGGTGTTAAATTTTGTCAAATGCCTTTTCTGCATTGATTGATAAAATCATGTGGTTCTTGTCCTTTGTTTTATTTATATGACGGATTACATTGTTTTTCTAATGTTGAACCATCCCTGCATACCTGGTATGAATCCTACTTGGTCATGGTGAATTATTTTTTGGATATGTTGTTGAATTCTTGGCTAGAATTTTGTTGAGGGTTTTGCATCTACGTTCATGGAGATATAAGTCTGTAATTTTCTTTTTTTTTGTGGTTTCTTTACCTGGTTTTGGTATCAGGGATATACTGGCTTCATAAAAGGAGTTTGGGAGTGTTCCGTCCTTTTAGTGTTAACTCTTCTCTGAAAGTTTGGTAGAACTCTGCAGTGAAGCCACCCGGGCCAGGGCTTTTTGTTGTTGTTGTTTTTTGATTACATTTTCAATCTCTTCTTTCATTATGGGTCTATTTAGTTATTCTACCTCTGTTTGTGTTAGTTTAGTTAGGTAGTGTGTTTCTAGGAATTTATCCATTTCTTCTAGGTTTTCAAATTTGTTAGAGTACAATTTTTTGTAGTAACCTGATATGCTTCTTTTAATTTCAGCTGGGTCCGTTGCAATATCACCCATCTTATTTCTTATTTGGGGTATTTGTTTCTTTTCCTATTTTGCTTTTGTCAGTTTGGCCAATGGTTTATCAATTTTGTTAATTTTTTCGAAGAACCAACTTTTGTTCTTGTTAACTCTCTCAATTGTTTTTCTGTTTTCTATTTCGTTTACTTCTGGTCAATTTTTTATTATTTGCTTTCTTCTGGCACCTGAGGGTTTATTTTGTTGCTCTCTTGCCATTTTTTCAAGTTGTAGGGATAATTCTTTGATTTTGGCCCTTTCTTCTTTTTTGTATGTGTGCATTATTTAATTTAATTTGACCTCTTAGCACTGCTTTCTCTGTGTCCTAAAGGTTCTGAAAGGAAGTGTTTTCATTCTCATTGGATTCTACGAATTTCTTTTTTCCATCCTTAATGTCTTCTATAACCCAGTCTTTTTTGAGCAGGGTATTGTTTGGTTTCCAGGTGTTTGATTTCTTTTCCCTGGTTTTTCTGTTATTGATTTCCACTTTTATGGTCTTACGGTCAGAGAAGATGCTTTGTACTATTTCAATGTTTTGGATTCTGCTAAGACTTGCTTTATGACCTAATATGTGGCCTATTCTAGAGAATGTTCCATGTGCGTTAGAAATGAAATTATACTTGACTGCTGTCGGGTGGAGTGTTCTTTCTGTACATGTCTACGAGGTCAAGTTGGTTAATTGTAGCATTTAGATCTTCCGTGTCTTTTTGAGCTTCTTTCTGCATGTCCTGTCCTTCACTGAAAGTGGTGTGTTGAATTCTCCTTCTATAATTGTGGAGCTATCTGTCTCACTTTTCTGTGCTGTTAGAGTTTGTTTTATGTATCTTGCAGCCCTGTCATTGGGTGCGTAAATATTTAACATGGTTTTATCTTCTTGGTGTATTGTACCTTTAATCATTGTATAGTGTCTTTCCTTATTCTTTGTGGTGGATTTAACGTTAAAGTCTTTTGTAAGAAATTACTATTGGCACTCCTGCACTTTTTTGATTGTTGTTTGCTTGATATATATTTTTCCATCCTTTGAGTTTCAGTTTGCTTGTGTCTGTAAGTCTAAGATGTGTCTCTTGTAGGAGGGATATAGACGGATAGTGTTTTTTTTATCCATTCTACCACTTTCTGTGTCTTTATTGGTACATTTAGGCCATTTACATTCAGCGTTATTATGGATAGGTATGAGTTCAGTGCTGTCATTTTGATGTCTTTTTTTGCATGTTGTTGACAGTTTCTTTTTCCCAGTTAATGTTTTGTGCTGAATAGTTTATCTATTTTCCTCATATTCGTTGTTGTTGATTTTCTTTCTGCTGAGTCTCTATTTTTTTCTTGTATTTTATATTGATGAGTAAGGTAGTTAGTCTCCTTTGTGGTTACCTTAACATTTACTCTTATTTTTCTAAGTTTAAAGCTAACTTTTATTTCTTTATATCACCTTGTCTTCCTCTCCATATGAAAGATCTATGACTACTTTTCTCAATCCCTCTTCATTGTTTTAATGTTGTCTTCTTTTAAATAATGGCATCACTGTTTCCCTGTTTTGAGCGTTTTTTTATTTTTATTTATTTTTGTGATTCCCTTGTCTGGGTTCACATCTGATTGCTCTGTCCAGGGTTCTAGTCTTGGATTGATACTGATATTATTGATTTTCTATCCAAAGAACTCCTTTGGTTATATCTTGTAATTTTGGTTTGGTTTTTACGAATTCTCTAAACTTCTTTTTATCTGGAAATGTCCTAATTTCACCTTCATATTTGCGGGACAGTTTTGCTGGATGTATGATTCTTGGCTGGCAATTTTTTTTTTCCTTCAATGCGTTATGTAAATCATCCCATTTCCTTCTTGCCTGCATGGTTTCTCCCCAGTAGTCCGAGCTTATTCTTATCGACTCACCTTCGTAGGTGACTTTTTGTTTATCCCTGGCTGCTCTTAAAATTCTCTCTTTATCTTTGGTTTTGGCAAGTTTGATGATAATATGTCTTGGTGATTTTCTTTTTGGATCAATCTTATATGGGGTTCAATGAGCATCTTGGATAGATATCCTTTTGTCTTTCGTGATGTCAGGGAAGTTTTCTGCCAACAGATCTTCAACTGTTCTCTCTGTTTTTTCTGTTATTCCTCTTCATTCTGGAACTCCAGTCACATGCAAGTTATTCTTCTTGATAGAGTCCCACATGATTCTTAGGGTTTCTTCATTTTTTTAGATTCTTTTATCTAATTTTTCTTCAACTATATTGGTGTCAATTGCCTTATCCTCCATCTCTCCCACTCTGCATTCCAATTGCTCAGGTCTGCTCCTCTGACTTCCTATTGAGTTGTCCAATTCTGTAATTTTACTGTTAATTTTTTGGATTTCTGAATGTTGTCTCTGTATGGATTCTTGCAGCTTATTACTTTTTCTGCTATGTTCTTGAATAATCTTTTTGATTTCTTCAATTGCTTTATCAGTGTGTTCCTTGGCTTTTTCTGTTTGCCTTATTTCATTTTTGAGGTCATGCCTGATGTCTTGAAGCATTCTGTAAATTAGTTTTTTATATTCTGCATCTGGCAATTCCAGGATTGTATCTTCATTTGGGAAAGATTTTGATTCTTTAATTTGGGGAGTTGTAGGAGCAATCGTGGTCTGCTTCTTTATGTGGTTTGATATCAACTGCTGTCTCCGAGCCATGTATAAGCTATTGTAATGATTTATTTTATATTCGCTCACTGAGTTTTATCTTGTTTTGTTTTCTTTCAGTAATGTAGATGGGCTACTAGATTGCTCTGTCTTGATTGTTGTAGCCTTTGAATCACTTATGTCCTGATATCCAAAGGTGTGAGTAGGCTGTGTGGCTGGATTCTTCTCCCTGAGGAAACTGCGGCCGAACACTACTACCAGCTCTCTGCAGTTGATCCCAGGAATGGTGTTTGAGGGATGCCGGAGATTCAGGTCCAGTAACTCTTCTCTGCTTCTGAACCATCTCTCCCTCCCCTGCCACTCAGTCCATTTTCTAACTTTACCTTTGATATTTAGGACTTCTAGCTTGTCATTAATATAATCATTTCACTTGTTTTTCTGGGTCTTTATTGTAAGAGGGATCACCTGAAGCATCTGGCTATTCTGCCATCCTGGCCCCAACTCCTCAAGTGTGAACTTGTTAAAAAAAATATTTCCTGAATTTTTATGTTATGCATTAAGAATAAAAATAACTGAAGTTAGAAAAATATAAAAAAACAGAAGAACCCTGAAATTTAAAGTTAAAATTTGAACAATTTGCAGATACCGAATATGCTGGTCAATAGCTCTATCAACAGATATACAGAATGGTATCTATGAGTATAGAAGCAGGTGACAAGAAAGATGATACAATGAAATAGTGCCAGGGTAATAACAGCAGAATACTTAGACTGGAATTAGGGCAAGAATGTGACACTTTTAATAATTACGTAATGAAGATGGTTTTAATTTAATATCTAAAACTCTATCTCAGTATATGAATGTTATTATTCATATGCATATAAATAGATATATTAGTCATGATTTCTGTAATTAATTTGTGGGAAGGAGCAGAGCTGGCCTTAGGAGTTCAAGCATGAGAAACTCAAATTTAATTAAGTCTATATCTCCTATTTCTCTCTCCGTCCCTTTTTTTTTCCTTTCTCTCTCTCTCTGAATATATATATATATATATATATATTATATATATATATGAGTTGGAATCAACTCGACGGCCATAGGTTTTTTGAGATTTATCTCAAGGACATGGCTCACTTGGTTGTTGAGTCTGGCAAGTCCCAAGTTCGTGGGTAAGCCATCAGATATCAGGCGTCAGGTTGGAAGTTTCTCCTTAGTCATGGAGATGCATGGACTGATGAACCCAAGATAAACAGGTCAGATGTCAGATGGCAGGCTGCTAGTTTGCAACTGAAAGGCTGACAAATCCATGATCAGCAGGCAAGGTGGCAGACTACTGGCCCAGGTCCCAAGAACTGGAGGTCAGATGCTGAGGAGGGGAATGCAGGATCCCCAGCAGAGCAGAAACCATTGAGCTTTGCCAGAAAATCCACCTTTATTGGGTGCAGGCCACACCTTCAAGGAAACTTCCTTTCAACAGATTGGCTACTCACAGGAGATCCCATCATGGAGGTGATCACATTTTATCAGATCTCATCATTATGTGACTGCCAAACTGCATATTAATGGCCAAACCACTGAGAATCATGGCCCAACCAAGATGACACACTAGCTTAAGGATAACAAGTATAACTGGTGTGGTAATGCAAATTCTCAGCAGAAAACTTGTTAGAAATGCAAATTTTCAGCAGGGGTTTCAACCAGAATGAGCTGGTTTGATGTCCTGCTCTAAACTCTTCACATTCTGCATTCCTCGTGGGTCACTCTTATCTAGTCACACTGGCCTTCTTGCTATTATTGGTATATGCTGGGCAAAAACTTTGTAAATACTGTTACCTTTGCTTAGAACACTTGCTCTACTCCCAGATATCTATATGGAAGGCTCTGTTACCTCCTTCAAGTTTTTGTTTAAAAGTTAAACTCTCGTTGAAGTCTTCCGTGGCTACTATCTCAGCTTTTTAAAAATTCCTTTATCAATTAACTTCGGCTAATATGCTATAGGAAACCCTGGTGGTGTAGTGGTTAAGTGCTATGGCTGCTAACCAAAGGGTCAGCAGGTCGAATCTGCCAGACGCTCCTTGGAAACTCTATGGGGTAGTTCTACTCTGTCCTATAGTGTCACTAGGTTTGGGAATATGCTATGTATTTATTTATCTTCAGTTTTCTGTCTCTTCCAGAAACATGTAAGCTTCATGAGAGTAGGGTCTTTTATCCATTTTGTTTAGTGTTATATTCTGAATGTCCTGAATAGTTCCTGATTCCATAAATATTTGTTGAAGAATGAATATTGGATTCCAAATCACATCTGAATATATTATAACTGATCAGTGATCGAGTTTATTTTTGTTAGTACACCTGAGTGATATTCATCTAAATATAATATCAAATTTATTCTGGTCTAATTATATTTATTCTTCATTTTGAATCCTTAAAGCAACCTATTTTACCCTATGAATATATATACATTTTTATTTTTTGTTATAATTTATATGATATGGTTAAATATATTAACATGTTGAAAAATGCAAGTGCAGAAAAATAATTTTGTTAACTGCAATGTATATTTAATATATTAAAATAAAATTTCAAATGTCCTTTTGAAAATATGGTACACTTATTTTTATTAGAGTTGTAGTTTTTTTAATTTTTATGTACTGTATTTTATATGAAAACAGTATTCATTAAGTGTAATATGATTTTCCTTAACAATCCTGTTCATTTCCCCATATACACACTCCTTTTTGGTAATTATCTGGCAGCCATGTCAAAAATGATGCTTGGACTAATTTCACTTGGGCATCTTTTTCTTTACTTCTTAGTTGTTGATGATTTTGTATGAAAAAGGCCACTGGGGAAATCTCTAGGGTCCTAATATTCTACTCTGTCTTCAGCCTTGTAAAATTTAGTATTAGAAATAAGTCTGATTTTTTTTCTTTTTAATATATTGCTTAGTATAACCCCAAGGTACAGCAAGATTGCTTTCAAATTATTTTGATATGTTATGATTGTTATAGCTAAAATTAATCTCAAAATCCAGATGGCTCTAGAGAATTATTCCACTTTCCTTTAGGTAGTTTAGCAAGAGATGCCTTAATAAGACAGAGTTAAAAACAGGAGAATAAAATGATACCAGCCTATCTCTAGAGCTATCCCTTTCTACAATGTCATTTCATGGATAGGATGTTCCTATTGCAGCGTAGTGTCTTAGATAAACCATGTCTTCTCTCCCTATAAAAAATATAAAGCATTATAGGATGGAATCCCTTTTCTGAAAACTTCTTTGGTATGTCCATTCTATTTATGCTCTACCTGACATGGTGTTGGTATTTGTGCCACATTTGTCCAACAGTTTCATCATCATTAATTACTTTTGTCCTGTATATTTATACACACACACACACACATATATATATATGCTGTATTGTTGTTGTTAGGTGCTGTCAAGTCTGTTCCAACTCACAGTGACTTTATGTACAACATAGCACTGTCTGGTCCTGTGCCATCCTCACAATCGTTATTATCCTTGAGCTTGTTGTTGCAGCCACTGTGTCAATCCAACTCCTTAAGGGTCTTCCTCTTTTTTGCTGACTCTCTACTTTACCAAGCATGATCACATGTCCAAAGTATGTGGGATGAAATATTGCCATCCTTGCTTCTAATGAGCATTTTGTCTACACTTCTTCCAAGGCAGATTTGTTTGTTCTTTTGGCAGTCCATGGTATATTCAATATTCTTCGCCAACACTGCAATTCAAAGGCATCACTTCTTCTGTGGTCTTCCTTATTCATTGTCCAGCTTTCAGATGCACATGAGGTGATCGAAAACACCATGGCTTGGGTCAGGCACACTATAGTCCCTAAAGTGACGTATTTGCGTTTTAACACTTTAAAAAGGTCTTTTGCAGTAGATCTGACAATGCAATGTGTCTTTTGATTTCATGACTGCTGCTTCCATGAGTGTTGATTGTGCATCCCAGTAAATAAAATCCTTGGCAACATCAATCTTTTCTCCGTTTATTATATTGTTGCTTTTTGGTCCAGTTGTGAGGATTTTTTTTTTTTAATGTGAATGTGTAATCCATACTGAAGGCTGTAGTCTTTGAGCTTCATCAGTAATTACTGCACTCAGTAAGCAAGGTTATGTCAGCTACATATCACAGATTGTAAATGAAACTTCCATCAACCCTGGGGCCACATTCTTCTTCATATAGTCCAGCTTCTCAGATTATTTGCTCAGCATACAGATTGAATATATATGGTAAAAGAATACAACACTGACACACACCTTTCCTGATTTTAAACCATGCAGAATCCCCTTGTTCTGTCTGAATGTCTGCCTCATTGTCTGTATACAGTTTCTGCATGAGCACCAGTATGAGTTCTGGAATTCCCATTCTTCACAATGTTATTCATAATTTATTATGAGCCACACATTTGAATGCCTTTGCACAGGTAAATGTCTTTCTGGTATTCTCTGCTTTCAGCCAAGATTCATCTAACATCAGCAGTGATATTCCTGGTTCCATGTCCTTTTCTGAATCCAGCTTGAATTTCTGCCAGTTCCCAAATGATGTACCACTACAACTGTTTTTGAGAAATCTTCAGTAAAGTTTTACTTGTATATGATAATAATGATATTGTTCGATAATTTTCACATTTTGTTGGATCATCTTTCTTTGGAATGGACAGAAATATGGATCTCTTCCAGTCGGTTGGCCAGGTAGCCATTGTTCAAATTTCTTGTCGTAGATGACTAAGCACCTCCAACGCTGCATCCATTTGTTGAAACATCTCAATTGGCATTCTGTTAATTCCTGGAGCTTTTTTTTTTCACCAATGCCTTCAGTTCAGCTTGGCTTTCTTCCCTCAGTACTATCAGTTCTTGGTCATATGCTACCTTCAGAAATGGTTGAACATTGACTAATTTTTTTTTTTTTTTTTAGTAGAGTGACTTTGGGTATTCTTTCTTCTTCTTTTGACGCTTCCTGTGTCATTCAATATTTTGCCCATAGAATCCTTCAAAATACTGCATCTCAAGGCTTAAATTTTTTCTTCAGTTCTTTCAGCTTGAGAAATGCTGAGTGTGTTCTTCCTTTTTGTTTTCTAACTCCAGGTCTTTGCACAGTTCATTATAATACTTCACTTTTTCTTCTTGAGCCACCCTTTGAAATCTTCTTTTAGGTCTTTTACTTCTATAGTATCTTTGATCAAAATGTTCAGTAAGAGTAGGTGGGCACCATTCAGTTTTTCTGGTCTCATTGCAAAGGAGGTTATTGTTAATAAAGGCAATTAGCGACCCTCCTCTTATTCTTGACTCTTCTTTTTCCCCTGTTGCTCCAGGTGAATAATGACCAAATGTGATGCCTTGGATGATCACTTTCAAGCTTTTAAGACCCCAGGAACTATGCAATCAACTAGGATGTAGAATAGAAGCACTAAACATGTTAGCCAATTAACTGAGATAGTCAATGATACCATGACCCTAAACCTCCAAACCAGGGAGCAAAATCCCATGAGGTGTTTAGTTGCACCTAAGCAGCCTCAGCAGCTATTCTTCTTCCTTTTGTTGTTGTTGCAAATATTTCTATCACACAACTTTTGCCAATTCAATTTTTACAGGTATACTACTTATTAACATCAATGGCTTTAATCGACTATGCAAACCTACTTGTAATCAATGCAAATTTTCTAACACTGGAAACCAAAACTCAGTACTCTCTAAGCGATAATTCTGGTCTTTTCCCCTCCTTCCCATCCATGGTAACCACTAATAAACTGTAGTCTCTGTACGTTTGCCTTTTCTTGTCATTTTATTTAAGGGAGTTCATATGATATTTGTTGTTTCGTGATTGATTTATTTTGCTCAGTATAATGTCTTCAACTCCATCCATACTGTAGCATATATTAAGACTTCATTTCTTCTACTGGCTGAATAATAATATTCCGTGGTATATATGTGTCACATTTTGTTTATCATTTCATCTGTTGATGGGCATTCAGGTTGTTTTCACCTTTTAGCTATTGTGAATAGTGCTGCAATGAACATTGCTGTACAAGTCTCTGTTTGAGGCTCTGCTTTCAAGTCTTTTGGGTATGTACATAAATATATATACTAGGAATATGTACATATATATACGTGCTAAAAATATATATGTATAGACACACACACGAATTGTTGGGTCATTTGTAGTTCTATTTTTAGTTTTTTGTGGCAATGCCTCACTGTTTTCCACAACTGTACCATTTTGCATATGGTTTTCATTAACTGATTTTTGAAATTAGATCATCAGGCCTTTCTTCCTAGTCTATCTTACTCTGGAAGCTCCTGTAAAACCAGTTCAGCACCATAACAACATGCAAGTCTCCCCTGACAGATGGGTGGAGGCTGTGCATGAGGTATATTGGCTGGAAATCAAACTCAGGTCTCCTGCATAAAAAGAGAGAATTCTACCACTGAACCACCATTGCCCCCATTATTATTAGTACACACATCTTACCAAAGTGGACATAGAAGTATAGATGGGCAAGTGACTTTTCCAAGGTCATCTAGCATGTGAAACAAGGTTAAACTAAGGCTAAAATGAGTGTTCTTTAGTCTTATTCCATCAATTCTATTACATCCTGTCTTAGTCATCTAGTGCTACTATAACAGAAATACCACGAGTGGGTGGCTTTAACAAACAGAAATTTAATACTCTAACAGTTTTTTTTTTTTTTTTAACAGTTTAGGAGGCTAGAAGTCTAAATTCAGGTTGCCAGGTCCAAGGAAAGTCTTTCTCTTCCTGTGGGCTTTGGGAGAAGGCCCTTGTCATCAATCTCCCCCTGGGCTAGGAGTTTCTCAGCGCAGGGATCCTGGGACCAAAGGATGCGCTCTGCTCCTGACTCTTCTTGCTTGGTAGTAATGAGGTCCTTCTCTCTGCCTGATTCTCTCTTTTATATCCCAAAAGAGGTTGCCTGAAAATACAGCCTAATCCTATAGAGTCCTGCCTCATTAACATAACTGCTTCTAACCCTGCCTCATTAACATCATAGAAGTTAGATTTACGACACGGGAAATTACATCAGATAACAAAATGGAAGACATCCACACAATGCTGGGAATCATGGCCTAGTCAAGTTGACACACATTTATGGGGGACACAATTTAATCCATAACACATTCTAATGTGTATCTTTGCTACCTTGACCTTTTAACATTAAGTAATGGTGTATAGTACATTTTAGTTTTAAAAATTAGTAGGGAAAAAAAATCCTTTCAATTTCTTTCTGATGTGTTTCCCCTCTTTCTTTCTGCAGTCACTTATTTAAAGTCAAGCTTTTTTATTAGCCCTTGCACACAAAATTTGATTGCTTCCTCCTAATTGTGATTGTATGAATTATCTCAATAGTGAGATCCTGGGCTATTTTTGTGTTTGTGGCATTGGAGAGCAATTGCATTCTTCTTATTTAAACTGATTATAAACATGAAGACACACACTTGGCCATTCCATAGCTTAACTTTTGCAGCTGATGGCTTTTAGTTTTTATCTATACCACTGTGTTGGCAGAAAGAAGAGATACACTTTGATGCAGTACACTGTAACAACTCTTGCTGTGACAGAAGGCTATAAAGCCAACATAAACATGGAATGAAAAAAGATAAGTAATATCTATAAATAAGAGTACAAAATAGCAATTTTGAGTGAGTATATAGATTTTTTTTTTTTTTTATCTGACAACGCCATCGTATAGTTTCTAAATTCAATTTCTGAGAAATAGTAGATGAAAAAATTCATGGAAAATTATTTATAAAACGATATCTTTTTTTTTCCACCTTCACAAAAGGGGGAAATGTATATGTACAAAAATATGTATTAATAAGATTATTGACAAGGGCAATGCTAGCTGCTAATTAAATAAACTGTGAAAGTTTAGTAGCTTAACATAATAGCAGTTTCTCACTCCTACAAGGCACAGGGTGGACCTACTCCACATACAGCTAGACTGAATGTGACTCATCCACATTTAACTTGAGGTCCCAAGTTTCCCAGGACAGGGCTATTGAGCTATTAGGGTCATTTAATAAGGTGATCTCATTTATAGCCTTAAACTGTTGAAACATGTTGCTATTCTATTATACAAATCAGGAAAATATTAATTTGAATGGAAAATTATAAAATGTATTAACTGATATGAAGAAAATATCCATATCCTTAATTCACCCATTCATTTATTGATTAGTCCTTTTAACAAATTTTCATTGAGCATTACCTAGCAGATCAAATATTATACTAGATACTAGTGATATAAAGATAAATTAGTAGAATCTGATTTTGTATGTGTATCAGAGAATTATAATACAATTTAGTTAGTGCATAGATAACATAGACATGCACAAGGACTAAAAGCTGGCATTGAAAGCAGCCAGTGTCGATAACTTACTTGAATCTAAAAGCGGCTAGCTAGGTGAAAAGGATGACTCTCTAGTTGGAGGGAACAGCTTGACCTAAATTGGCAAATTACCAGCATGGAGCATTTAGGAAAACAATGGATAGTTTGGTGTTGCTGGATCATTAAAAAAAAAATAATAATAATTCTTTAAATATTCATAGACCATAAACCAGGTATTGATCCAGGTGCTAGATAGTATCTGAAACAAATGGAAGACCACTACACTCCTGCACTTAAGGGGGTTAAATTATAGTGTAGGGAGATAAAGAATTAAAATATAGATTTTATTAGACGGTGGTAAGTTTTGGGATAAAAAAAGGAAGGGAAGGGAAATAGTAAGTAGTGGCTTGATTACAATGTCAATAGGATGGTCAGTTGAGGCATTATGGAAAAGGTAAAATTTCAGTGAACATCTGAAGGAGGTTGAAGACAAGTCAGCGGCCATGTTAAGGAAAGCATACTCCAGGCAGAGGGAACAGCAAGTCCAAAGAAGCTAATATGGCAGAAGCCTCATGTATGGGACAAACAGGAAGGAGATCAGTGAGGCTAGAATCCAATAACTGGGGAAAAATAATAGAAAATGGCACCTGAGTGGTATAGGACAGTCAGCTTATACAGGATTTCATAAATTATGGTAAATAATTTACTTTTTTTTTTCCTGAGTGAAATGAGAGGTCTTTGTATATTGTAAGGAAAGATACTATCTCACTCGTATTTTAACAGAATCATTGTAGCTGCATGTTAACAAAAAATGAAAAAGGAATGAATAGGATCAGGGAAAGCAGTTAGGAGCCTATTGGAATGGCTGAAGCTACTGCTGATAATTGCTTGGTACATGGTGATAGTAGTGAAAAGTGGTTGTACTCTGGACATATTTTGAAAATATTGGTGACCATATGTGCCCACAGTAGATGTGGAATGTGAGAAAAAGAGAAGGGTCAGTGATGATTACAAGTTTTTTTGGCCTACTCAATTAGAAGGATCATGTTGCCATTAATTGAGATGAGTGTAAGAGGAGAAAGCCTGGGGGACCTTCCTAGGAGTTCAGTTTAGTAAATGTTAAGTTTGAGAATATTAGAATTCGATGGGAGATGCTGAGTAGACACTTCAGTAGAATTAAAGAACATATAAGGGATATCTGTGCAGGAGACATAAACATGTAAATTATTAGCATAGATGGTATTTAGAGATATGAGGCTGGATGAACTCAAGAGAGTGAGAGTAGATAGAAGAGAGAAAAGGTCTAATATCTGATTCCTAGGTTATTCTAACATTAAAAGGCAGGAAAAATTAAAAGGAGGAACCTGGAAAACAAACTTAGAAGGAACTACTAGTAAGGTAGAAAGAAAACCATAGGAATATGGTATCCTGAAAACCAAATAATAAAAATATTTTAAAAAGAAGTAAGTAATCAAATGGTTCAAATGGTATACATAGGTTAAACAGGATGAGAGCTGAAGAAAAACAAAAAGAGAACAGTAAAGTAAAAAAATCACTGTTCCTGTTAGGTGCCATCTAGTCAGTTCCAACTCATAGTGACCCTATGTACAACAGAACGAAACACTACCCAGTTCTGCACCATCCTCACAATCATTGCTAAGCGTGAGCCACTGTGTCAATCCATCTTATTGAGGGTCTTCTTCTTTTTTGTTGACCCTGTACTTCACCAAGCATGATGTCCTTATCCAGGGTATGGTCCCTCCTGATAACATGTCCAAAGTATGTGAGATGAAGTCTCATTAGCCTTGCTTCTTAGGAACATTCTGGATGTACTTCTTCCATGACAGATTTGTTTGTTCTTTGGGCAGTCCATGGTATGTTCAGTATTCTTCTCCAGCACCACAATTACAAAGGTGACAATTCTTCTTTGGTCTTCTTTATTCATCATCCAGCTTTCACATACATATAAGGCAATTGAAAATGCCATGGCTTGGGTCAGGCACACCTTAGTCTTCAAGGTGACATCTTTCCTTTTCAACACTTTAGAGGTTATTTTGCAGCAGATTTGCACAACGCAGTACAAAAAAATAAGCCTTGAGTTTCAATATTTCGAAAGATTCACGGGCATAACATTGAATGACACAGGAAGCGTCAAAAGATGATGGAAGGAGTACACAAAAAGAATTGGCTGATGTTCAACCATTTTAGGAGGTAGCGTACAATCAGGAACCGATGATAATGAAGGTAGAAGTCCAAGCTGCACTGCAGGAATTTGCAAAAAACAAGGCTCCTGGAACTGATGGATTACCAATTGAGATGTTTCAACAAACAGATGCAGAGCTGGAAGTGCCCACTTTTTGTCTATTCCAAGAAATTGGGAAGACGGCTTCTGGGCCAATTGATTGCAAGAGATCTATATTTATGCCTATTCCCAAAAAAGGTGATCCAACCGAATGCATGAATTACAGAACAATATCATTAATATCACACGCAAGTAACATTTTGCTGAAGATCATTCAAAAGTGGCTGCAGCAGTACATTGACAGGAAACTGCCAGAAATTCAAGTCAAATTCAGAAGAGGAGGTGGAACCAAGGATATCATTGCTGATGTCAGATGGATCCTGGCTGAAAGTAGAGAATACCAGAAAGATGTTTACCTGTGTTTTATTGACTATCCAAAGGCATTTGACTGTGTGGATCATGGCAAATCATGGATAACATTTCAAAGAATGGGAATTCCAGAATACTTAATTGTGCTCATGAGGAACCTGTACGTAGATCAAAAGGTGGTTATTCAGACAGAACAAGGAGATACTGCACGGTTTAAAGTCAGGAAAGTATGCATCAGGGTTGTATCCTTTCACCACACCTATTCAATCTGTATGCTGAGCAAATAATCTGAGAATCTGGACTATATGAAGAAGAATGGGGCATCAGGATTGGAAGAAGACTCATTAACAACCTACGTTATGTAGATGACACAACCTTGCTTGCTGAAAGTGAAGAGGATTTGAAGAACTTACTAATGAAGGTCAAAGACCAGTGTCTTCAGTATGGATTACACCTCGACATCAAAAAAGAAAATCCTCACAACTGGACCAATAAGCAACATCATGATAAATGGAGAAAAGACTGAAGTTGTCAAGGATTTCATTTTACTTGGATCCACAATGAACATTCACGAAAGAAGCAGCCAAGAAATCAAAAGATGCATAGCACTGGGCAAAACTACTGGAAAAGACTTTTTTAACGTTTTGAAAAGCAAAGATGTCACCTTGAAGATTAAGATACACCTGACCCAAGCCATGGTGTTTTTAATCGCCTCCATAAATGCAAAAGCTGGAGATAAATAAGGAATACCAAAGAAGAATTGAAGCCTTTGAATTGTGTTCGAGAAGAATATTGGCTATAACATGGAGTGCCAAAAGAAAAAACAAATCTGTCTTGGAAGAAGTACAATCAGAATACTCCTTAGAAGCAAGGATGGCCAGACTTCATCTCACGTACTTGGACATGATATCAGGAGGGATCAGTCCCTGCAGAAGGATGTAATGCCTGGTAAATTAGAAGGTCAGTAAAAATGAGGAAGTCCCTCAAGGAGATGGATTGACACGGTCCCTGCAACAACGGATTCAAGCACAGCAACGATTGTGAGGATGGCACAGGACCAGGCAGTGTTTCATTCTGTTGCACATAGGGTCACTATGGTTCGAAACCAACTCAAAAGCTCCTAACAACAAGAAGAACATGATGTTAATGAGGTAGGATTAGTGACAGTTACGTAAATAAGGCAGGACTCAATCTACAAGAAAAGCTTATGTCTTAAGTCAATCTCTTTTAAGTTACAAAAGACAGAAGAAGGCAGCAGACAGACAAGGGGACCTCACGCCACCAGGAAAGCAATGCTGGGAGTAGAGCACGTCCTTTTGACTCAGAATTCCTGAGCTGAGAAGCTTCTAGACTAGGGAAGATTGATGACAAGGACCTTCCCCTAGAAGCAACAGAGAGAAAAAAAACCTTCCCTTGGAGCTGGCATCCTGAATTTGGACTTCTAGAATATTAGACTATGAGAGAATAAACTTCTGTTTGTTAAAAGCCATCTACTGGTGATATTTCTGTTATAGCAGCACTAGAAAACTAAGACACCCTGTTTGTATTCTTTTTA
The DNA here is from genome assembly GCF_030014295.1 of Loxodonta africana. Lineage (NCBI taxonomy): Eukaryota > Metazoa > Chordata > Mammalia > Proboscidea > Elephantidae > Loxodonta > Loxodonta africana. Next base: position 49,612,772 of record NC_087345.1, read on the forward strand.
ATCTACATTTTCAGTAGCTATTATACTGTAAATTCTGTGGAGAATGGTGCCTATGTTTTAGGATAAATAAATCATTAGAAGATATGGACATATTACAATAACATATAAAATTCATCTTGAATTGATTGCCTAGAACTTGCATTAAGTATAATATAGAACTTTAAAGAAAATTTCTGCCTTAGAATTAACTGAGGCCCAGTGGTCCAAAATAATAGCAACAATAACCATAACAAATCTAACAAATATTCCCAGATTACAAAGTACCCTGCTTAACCACTTATAGACCACCTAGATCACTGAAAACTGAAAACTAAGGTGGACAAAAACATTTAGGTTTTCTCACAGGTCGAACGTATGTAATGGTTGAGGTGGAAGTGACCAGCATGTTCAAAATACTCATTGCCATGGAGTCGATTGCAACTGATAGCGAACCTGTACGACAGAGTAGAACCGCCCCATAGGGTTTCCAAGGAGCACCTGGTAGAGTCGAACTGCTGATCTTTTGCTTAGCAGATGTAGCTATCAACCACTACGCTACCAGGGATTCCATGTTTGAGAATTTCTTTGGAGAAAATTATGCTTCTATATTATAACACAAAGAGGTGGTGCTTCCTCTTTAGCTCAAGCTAAATGAGAAATAGCTTTTTTTTTTTTTTTTATTGTCATTGTTGTTAGCTGCCATCAAGACATTTGGGACAGATGGTGACCTTGTGTGTGCAGCATAGAAATGCTCTATAGGGTTTTCAAGACTGTGACCTTTTGGAAACAGATCACCAGGTCTGTCTCCCAAGGTGTCCCTGGGTTTGGTTGAACCGCCAACCTTCCAGCTATTTGTCCAGTGCTTAATTGTTGTGCCCCCTGTTGTGTGAGGGGCAGAGTGGGCTAGTGCTGGAATTGGAAAGGAGGAAAGTACTTGTGAGAAGCTGAGGATATTGACCTGAGACAGCAGAGGAAAAACAGTCTGATTAGCTTTGAAAGTCTCATTTCTACTGATGGTACGGGCAAGGGTATTTTTGTTTTCTTGATGATCAGTTGTGAGCTCTGCAGGAAAGAAAGCTATCCTGTAGCCGATTCAAATCCTTCATGAGGATGTATATATTTTTTTCATTTGTTAGGTATTTAAGAAGAGTATGGAAATCCCAGTCAGTCCTTCAACAAAATTAAAATACAGAAAATAAAATTAAAAGTATTCTACTATCAATGAGGAAAGCCTGGAGGCATAGTGGTTAACAGTTTGGCTGCTAACTAAAAGACTGGCAGTTCAAATCTAACAGGCACTCCTTGAAAACCCTGTGGGGCAGTTTTACTCTGTCCTACAGGGTCGCTATGAGTCAGAATTGACTTGACGGCAATGGGTTTGGTTTTTTGGTACTGTCAATGACTTTTATTTTAAAAAGAATAAAAGCATGTATCTGTGAATCTATAAACAAGCCTGCAGGGTACTACTGTACAGCCAGAAAGACGATTGATACATTTCCCAATGTACATTTGGGACAATGAATTTCATTATTTTCAAACCAATTCTTAATAAAATTCCATAGGGTGGGAATGACTCCAGCAACTGAATGAGCTGAGCGATGCAAATGCCAAAGGGTGAAGAAGAACTTTAAATGGTCAACTAAAGGAAATTGCATCAGCTCGCAATTAGCATGGATTAAAATATTTCTGTTTTCCCAATAGCAGAGATAAGCAACTCCAAAACACAAGGAAAGCTCCGTTCCTCTCCTCTTCTACCCTATCACTTTGGAGGAACCAGAGGCCCTACTCAGTCAAGAAAGAGGAGTAGAAAGCAAGCTGGGAAATAGAGAGGAAGCCAATGGCTCACAACTTTTCCACTTTATCTACCACAGCAGGCCCAAGTTAGGAGAAGGGAGTCTCATTAAAAGAATTTTGGAGTTTTGCCTATTATTTTCCAAGAATGAATGCTTTTTAAATAAACAGAGGCTTTTCAAATTTCCTGTTTGATGATCACAGACTAGGTTGCTAGTGGTATCGAACCAGGTGATTAAAATTAAAAGGAATTTTATTTAAATATTACCACACACACACATACAAAATAATAATTTAAGGATTCACAGGATGTTAAAACCTTGGACAGACATTCTACTGTCATCATTAATAAAAAATAGCAAGAACAGGCAATTGCCTATCCTCGTTTCTTGAGACTTTTGAAAACAGGTAATTAGGTTTATCTCTTAGCTAAGCTGTAAATAAAAAAGAATCAAACTTTGAAGTAGTCTTACTCTCCCTTTCTAATTTTTTTTTTTCAGTATTTTTAACCTTTTTCAAATGCTTAGGAGTGTACTCAGACTGTCTAATTCTTAGCATAACAAAAGTGTTATTTGATTTTTAAATATACAAACTCTGTTTCTGACTCAATTTACATTAAATTTCAGTTTAAGCTTTTTACTGTGTGCATATTTCCAGTAAGTGATTTCCTCAGTTAGGTCTGAGGTTTAAATTTAAGCCTTCAGAATGTAAACCCTTTCTAAAAGAGTGCACAGAAACTTAATTCAATCATGGGGAAAAGTGAAGTTGTTAGAAAAAGAGAACAAAGAAGAAAGCGAATAGGAAATAAGAAGAGTGGTTGGTATACCATTGGTTTAATTAAACCATGTTCAGCTTTTGTACTCATGCTTTTATATAAGGCACACAGAAAGCATCTTAAATTTTTTAGTTATATTCCAGCTCATGGGAACCATTAAGAAAATCTTTAGGCTGTATTTTGAGAACATTCCAACAGAATGAGATAAAATGTATTACTTAAAATCCTGAAGGCCATTATCAACTTGGCTTCACCTAGGGATATTTGAACTGGTATTTTTTTTTCTTTTTTCCCAGGACCTTTCATTACTCAGAACCATGTTATTTTGCTGAAGCCGTAAGTGGTGAAAAATTCCATGTGTCTCTTTTTTCATTTAACTGTATTTCCAGGAGCTTTGGATGTCTTCAACAAATGAAACAGTAGGCCCTCTCTCTGTATTATTTAAATTGCCAGTTACCCAGTGTTAGCACTCACAGACCAGTGTGTAAACTGATGGAGTCAAAGGCATATCCCCTTCTCTACCCAACCACAGACACAGAAGTAAATAGAATGCGCACAATTTGCTTTCTGTTAAATGAAAGCGAAAATCTAGAAGAAAAGGACATATAAATAGGTTACAATTTTCAGAGCTATTATCAGAAACATTATAATTTTGTTACGCTGTTGTAAAGGACACCATTTAAACTATCCTTGATGCTCGGAATCATCTGTATCTTTCCAGGTTTTGGTTTGTTTTTCCTGTTGATTTGATAATAGCTTAAAGTTTAGAGTGTCCTGTTGATTTGATAATAGCTTAAAGTTTTTTTTTTTAAAGTTTAGAGTGTCCTGACTTGATAGCAAGGTTTCAAGTAACATTGCAATACATTATGGTACAGCAACCTATTTTCTTATGGTCACAAGATAGGAGGAATAAGGATAGTTTTCTTACTAGAAAGATGTCTGAAACCTGTAAAACTAAATGAAAAAGAAAAACTTAGTCAAGGTGTCACTTAAAAAATTAGCTTCAAGTATTTGAACATCTTTTCTTTCTTGATGGAAAATGGGTAAAAATAACCTATCTGTGGCTGTCTGATTGTTATTTCTTCCCTGTCTTCAGGCAGAGAATTTAAGGAATAATTCCTGTTTTACTTGGTTCAAAATCTGAGCAGGGTACTCTCAAAATCTCTCCCTTTCAGTTGTTGATTGAAACAATTCAGGTGCCTACTTTTGGGGATTCCATTTTGCTCTCATTGCTAGCTTCTAGTAAATACATCCTCCCCTTTAGGTGATTTGAAGATCTCAAATTATTCAAAGCAGAAAATGCAACAGTTCTTTTAAACTAGCAATAATAGTTATTGCCTCAACTTGCATATTGTTTCTATCTCTTATTCAATTAAAATTTATTAGGACCCTTCTGGATATAGAGGCCGTTAGGAAGTGTTAAGTTTTCCTATAAGGTAATTATGGGACTAATACATAGGAACTAGATAGAGGGTTGCTATGAATCAGAATCGACTCAACAACAACAGATTTGGATTTTTGGTCTTTATGGGAAATTACAGTTAAGGTAATATAAACTGTATGTATGACTTTGAAGTGAGAAAAGCAAAAGGCAATACTATATTTAGAAGCAACCTAAACAAATCATATAAAATTATAGTTAAAAGTAATTTGTTCATCCATTAAGATATCAGTGACATAGACTGTGCCTTCGCAGAAATGACAGAGGCTCTAGCAGTTTAACAACACAGCAAAACAAGTTGCTGTGGAGTTGATTCCAATTCATGGCAATCTCATGAATATCAGAGTAGGATTTTCAGTGGTTGATTTTTTGAAAGTAGATCACCAGGACTTTTTTCCAAGGTAATGCTGGGTAGACTCAAGCCTCTAACCTTTCAGCTAGGAGCACCAGCTCCTTAACTGTTCGTTGTTAATTGATTGATTGATTCATTCTAATAGATAACTCTTTGAGCAGGCACCGTGTTTACAAGGATGCAAAAGGCTTAGTCCTACTACTGAGACACTCACATTGTAATGGAAGACAAACCAGTAAACGGGTAAGTACAGTACAGTGTCCAATGTAATGAATGCTATTGCTAGAATGTGGGTAACTTAACAAAGCCATTCTCTTTTTCTGTTGGATTCAGGCAATTTTTTCCCAAAATAGGTAATATTTGAGCAAGGATATAAAAGTATATGTAAGCTGTTTTCAGACAAAGAAGAGATTTCAGAACGAGAGCTGCAACAGGAACATAAGTTTAGGGAGTCATGGGCTACATAGGCCAGACAGTAAACAGTGAGCAGGAGTGATGGGGATGGCAGGGAGATAAGACTGCTTTGGAGCCAGATGTTGAAGGACCGTGAGTGCCCCATAAGAAGGTAAAAATCCTGCTCTGTCTCAGTTTATGGTGCAGATAATATTTAAAAATAATAAAGCTGAATTTCCTTTGAAATGTTATAATTGTTTGCTCTGTAGTTGTGAATCTATCTCATTCCTCTTTGTATCCTCAGCCCTGAGGAAGGCCTGGATCATATACTATTTTATTGTGGTTACTTTTAATAGAGATAACTAATAGGACACACTTGATAAGCAAGTCTTCAGTGTGCAGTTTTAACATTTTGTGGTTAACATGAATGTATGTCTTGTAACAATTTGCTCATATTTATATATGAGGAGTGAGGAATGAGTGAGAGGTAACTTGTCACTTAATTATTTATGAACTGAACTTTGCCCAGCATTGGTTCATCAAAATGGTTATCTTATTCTGTGCTCCTCATTGCAAACATGTTATTGTATCATTAATTCAGTTCCAACTCATAGTGACCCCATGTAACAGAGTAGAACTGCCCGATAGGCTTTTCTAGGCTGTAATCTTTATTTACGGAGCAGACTGCCTCCTCTTTCTTCCACGGAGCCACTGAGTGTTTTCAAACCACCAACCACTTAGATCATAGCCGAGAGCTTAATTGTGCCACCAGGGCTCCTTCACTGGGGGCATAGTAGTTAAAATATAAAAATAGCCCTTCTAAAGAAGAGAAGAGATAATGGTGAATTGGGGGATTCTTAAAATTAAAAAAAATTTTACTAAGATTTTGTAGCTGTTGGGCACACTGTGCAACATCTAGGAAGAATTATTTATTTATTTTTTTCTAAATGTTGTCTAACTCATTCCCTTAAGAAGGAAAGGTATTTTAAAAGTCAAGAAAAAAAAAATTACCCCCTCAAGCCTTACAGTTAAGATACCTCACAGTGACTGTTATGTAAGGGGTATATTAGAGTCCACTCTGGAGTTTGAAAAAAGGAAGTATTAAAACACCTTCACATGACTGGAACTCATTAGTTTGTTGGGTTTCTGCAGGCAAGTCTGGCATGCTCTTCTGAGACTGAATAGTGCTTTAATAGAAGGAGTAAAATGATTACGGGAGTTGCTGGGTAGTACAAAGGTTAAAGCTCTTCACTGCTAAGGCGAAGGGTGGAGGTTCTAGTCCACCCAGAGGATTCTTAGAAGAAGCCTGGTGATCTACATCAAAAAAATCAGCCATTGAAATCCCTGTGGAGCACAATTCTATTCAGACACACATGGGGTTACCATGAGTCAGAGGCCACTCAATGACAAAGGGCAAAGTGATTATAAATAGTACGTGATGTAGAGACAATTTTCTTCATGAATATTCCTGTTGTGTTCCTTGTCTTTTGTGAGGTATTTCCTCTTTTCTCCCATGTGTCCAGTATGCTACAATAGATCAGAAGACTCGTTCCTGTTTCAAAATTCTTCTTTTACCAGGTCTAGAATTGAGGGTTTAGTTAAAACAATTTGACCCACATGTAGGCATTTTTACTTCTTTATGCTCTCACAATTGAGTCATAAAATCCAGATGACTAAGGCAAGGGTGCCAAATGTACAGAAAGTTATGACTGGCTTTTACATAAAAGTCCTAGCTAGTAATACAAAAATAAATCAGTCTAGGGGTGTGGTTTCAAGTTTTATGTGTGTGTTTGTGGCTTTTTTGAATACCACATTTTTGGTGGTATACCTGAAAATATAAAAAAAAAAAAAAAACCCACTGAAAAGATAAATTGTCCCCTTATTATCTATCTATCATCTATCTATCCACCTATCTATCCACCTATCATCATCATCTATCATCTATCTACCATCTGTCACCTATCCATCCATCCATCCATCCATCCATCCATCCATCCATCCATCCATCCATCCATCCATCTGTCTGTCTATCTATAATCTATTTATCTACCATCTATCTTTATTGTACTGTAGATGAGGATTTACAGAGCAAACTAATTTCTCATAAAGCAGTTAGTACACGCATTGTTCTATGACATTGGTTAACAACCCCATGACATATCAACACTCTCCCTTCTTGACCTTGAGTTCCCTACTAGCAGCTCTCCTGTCCCCTCCTGGCTTCTAGTTCTTGCCCCTGGGCTGTTGTGCCCTTTTAGTCTCATTTTGCTTTATGGCCCTGTCTAATCTTTGACTGAAGTGTGAACCTCAGACTGAAGTGTGAGCTAATAGGATGTCCAGGGGCCATACTCTCAGGGTTTCGCCAGTCTCAGGCCAGTAACTCTGGTCTTTTTTGGGAGTTAGAATTTTGTTCTGCATTTTTCTCCAGCTTTGTCCAGAATCCCCAATTGTGATCCCTGTCAGAGCAGTCAATGCTGGTAGCCAGGCACAATCTAGTTGTGCTGGACTCAGTCTGGTAGAGGCTGTGGTAGTCATGGTCCATTAGTCCTTTGGACTAATCTTTCCATTGTGTTCTTGGTTTTCTTCCTTTTCCCTTGCTCCAGACTGGATGAGACCAGTGCAGTATCTTAGATGGCTGTTCACAAGCTTTTAAGACCCCAGGTGCTGCTCACCACAGTAGAATGTAGAACATTTTCTTTATAAACTATGTTCTGCCAATTGAGCTAGATGTTCTCTGAGATCATGGTCCCCACAGCCCTCGGTCCAGTGATTCCATCACTCAGGGAGTTTGGATGTGTCTATGGAGCTTCCATGACCTTACCTTGTACAAACTGTGCTGGCTTCTCCAGTATTGTTACTGTCTTACCCTTCACCAAAGTTACCACTTATCTATTGTCTATTTAGTGTTTTTCCATCCCTACCTTCTCCCTTGTAACCGTCAAAGATCATTTCTTTTTGTGTGTAAACCTTTTCATGAGTTTTATAGTAGTGATCTCATGCAACATTTATCCTTTTGTAATTGACTTATTTCACTCAGCATAATGTTCTCCAGATTAATCCACATTGTGAGAAGCTTTGCAGATTCATCATAGTTCCTTATCGTTTTGTAATACTCCATTGTGTGTATGCACCATAGTTTGTTTATCCATTCATCTGTTGATGGCCATCTAGGTTGTTTTCATCTTTTTGCTATTGAGAATGAACAGTGCTGCAATGAACATGTTTGCTCATATGTCCACCCATGTGATGACTCTTACTTCTCTAGGATGTATTCCTAGGAGTGGTGTTGCTGAATCATATGGTATTTCTATTTCTAGCTTTCTAAGGAAGTGCTGTGTCATTTTCCAAAATGGTTGCATCATTTTTCATTCCCACCAGCAGTGGATAAGAGTTCCAATCTCCCCGAAGCCTCTCCAACATTTGTTATTTCCTGTTTTCCTTTTGATTCATGCCAGTAAAGCTGAGGTGAGATGGTATTTCATTGCCAAACCATAATTTTTTGTAGCAACAGTTTATCAAGCATGTAACTATTTTCCAGATGAAGAAAAATTTATCCAGGCAAATGGTCAGGAAATACCCCTGACCAATGAAACAAGAGTGGAATATAAGCTCCTAGCAAATGTTCTGATAATGTCTTGATCTTTACTCCCGTGTGGCTTGACTTTAGGCTATGCTACATTGTGATGCACAATAAACTTTCAACAACATCATATGGCTTAGCTGGAGATCTGTGTAATTCATCCTCTTTGTATCAGTGTTACATTAAATCCATTAATGATAAGCTTGTGATATAGATGTGAGGAGTTTATGGTAAAACCAAGAATTCTAGTACAGTGCTTTAGAGTGCCCATTGGGGACTTTTTGTATGGTAATTAGTGAAAAGAGGCTGAAGGGTCAGAGATCCAGATACTAGCCACGTATTGCACAGTTAAAAGTAACCTGTTTGTATACCTGCCTAGTAAACAGGCCACCACGTGTTTGTCAGTTTATCTTACTGTGGCGACTTGCGTGTTGGTGTGATGAAGGAAGGTATGTCATTGGAATTTCAATACCAGCAGGGTTACCTATGGTGAACAGGTTTCATCAGAGCTTCCAGACTAAGACAGACTAGGAAGAAGGGCCTGGTGGTCTATTTCTGAAAAAATTAGGCAGTGAAAACCTGATGAATAGCAGCAAAACATTGTCTGGTACAGTGTGGGAAGATGAGCACTTCAGGTTAAAAGGCATTCAAAATACGACTGGGGAAGAACTGGCTCCTCAAAATAGAGGCGATCTTAATGATGTGTATGGAGTAAAGCTTTTGAGGCCTTCATTTGCTAATGTGGCATGATTCAAAATGAGAAGAAATAGCTGCAAACATCCATTAATAATTAGAATGTGAAATGTATGAAGTATGAATGTAGAAAATTTAGAAATTGTCAAAAATGAAATGGAACACAAAAGATCAATATCCTAGGAATTAGTGAGCTGAAATGGGCTGTTATTGGCCATTTTGAATCAGACAATCGTATGGTCTACTATGTCGGGAATGACAAATGTTCTTCTTCAAAAAGAACATTTCAACATCTATTCTGAAGTACAATGCTGTCAGTTATAGGATACTATCCATATGCCTATAAGGAAGATCAGTTAACACAATTATTTTTCAAATTTACCCACCAACCACTAATGCAGAAGATGAGAAAAATTGAAGATTTTTTTTTTTACCAACTTCTACAGTCTGAATTGATCAAACATGCAATCAAGATGCATTTATAATTACTGGCGATTAGAATGTGAAAGTTAGAAGCACAGGAGAAGGACTCCCTCTCCCCCCCCAAAAAAAACACATACACAAAAAACAAACCCATTGCCATTGAGTCAATTCCAACTCATAGAGACCCTATAGGACAGAGTAGAACTGTCCCCATAGAGTTTCCAAGGAGCACCCGGCAGATTCGAACTGCCAATCCTTCAGTTAACAGCCATAGCACTTAACCACTACACCACCAGGGTTTCCGAAGAAGAATCAGTAGTTGGAAAATATAGCGTTGGTGATAGAAATGATGCCGGAGATCACGTGATAGAATTTTACAAGACCAAGAACTTCTTCAATGAAAATACCTTATTTCAACAACATAAAGTGGTGACTACAGATGTAGACCCCACTGGATAGAAAATTCAGGAATCAAATCGATTACATTTGTGGAAAGAGACAATGGGAAAGCTCAATATCATCAGTCAGAACAAGACCAGGGGCCGGCCGTGGAACAGACCATCAATTCCTTACATGCAAGTTCAAGCTAAAACTGAAGAAGATGAAACAAGTCCGAGAGACTCAAAATTTGACCTTAAGTATATCCCACCTGAATTTGGAGACCATCTGAAGAATAGATTTGACTCATTGAACACTAATTACTGAAAACCAGATGTGTTGTGGAATGACATCAATAGCATCATACATGAAGGAAGCAAAAGGTCATTAAAAAGACAGGAAACAAAGAAAAGACCAAAATAGATGTCAAAAGAGAGTCTGAAACTCATCCTTGAGCATAAAGTAGCTAAAGCTAATGGAAGAAATGATGAAGCAAAAGAGCTGAGCAGAAGATTTCAAAGGACAGCTCCAGAAGAAAAAGTAAACTATTATAATGACATATGCAAAGACTTGGAGTTAGGAACCTAAAAGAAAAGTACATGCTCCATATTTCACAAGCTGAAAGAACTGAAGAAAAAATTCAAGCCTCAAGTTGCAATTTTGAAGAATTCTATAAGCAAAAAAATTGAATGACACAGGAAGCATCAAAAGAAGATGAGAGGAATACAAGAATCACTGTACCAAAACATAAGTGGTCAATGTTCAACCATTTCAGAAGGGAGTATATGATCAAGGACTGACGGTACTAAAGGAAGAGGTCCAAGCTGCACTGACGACATTGGTGAAAAGGAACGCTACGGGAATTGGCAATGTACCAGTTGAGATGTTTCAACAAATGACTGCAGTGCTGGAGGAGCTCACTCATCTATGCCAAGAAATTTGGAAGACAGCTACCTGGCCTACCGACTGGAAGAGATCCATATCTGTGCCCCATTCTAAAGAGAGGTGATCCAACTGAATTTGGAAATTATCGAACAATATCATTAATGTCACACACAAGTAAAATTTTGCTGAAGATCATTAAAAAATGGTCATAGCAGTGAATCCACAGGGAACTGCCAGAAATTCAAGCCAGATTCAGAAGAGGACTTGGAATGGGGGATATCATTGCTGATATCAGATGGATCCTGGCTGAAAGCAGAGAATACCAGAAAGATGTTTACCTGTGTTTTATTGACTATGCAAAGACATTCGAATGTGTGGATCATAACAAATTGTGGATAACATTGTGAAGAATGGAAATTCCAGAACACTTAATTGTGCTCATGAGGAACCTATACATAGATCAAGAGGTAGTTATTCATACAGAACAATGAGAAACTGCATGGTTTAAAGTCAAGAAATGTGTGTGTCCTTTCACCATACCTATTCAATCTATGGAAGCCCTGGTGGCGCAGGGGTTAAGTGCTATGGCTGCTAACCAAAAGGTTGGGAGTTCAAATCTGCCAGGCGCTCCTTGGAAACTCTACGGGGCAGTTCTACTCTGTCCTATGAGTCGGAATTGACTTGACGGGTTTTTGGTTTATTCAATCTATATGCTGACCAAATAATCTGAGAAGCTGAACAATATGAAGAAGAACAGGGCATCAGGATTGGAGGAAGACTCTTTAACAACCTGCGTTATGCCGAAGACAGACCTTGCTTGCTGAATGTGAAGAGGACTTGAAGTACTTACTGTTGAAGATCAAAGACCACAGCCTTTAGTATGGATTACACCTCAACATCAGGAAAACAAAAATCCTCACAACTAGACCAATAAGCGATATCATGATAAACGGAGAAAAGATTGAAGTTGTCAATAATTTGATTTTACTTGGATCCACAATCAATACCCATGGAAGCAGCAGTCAAGAAATCAAAAGATGCATGGCATTTGGCAAATTGGGTGCAAGAGATCTCTTTAAAGCGTTGAAAAGCAAAGATGTCACCTTGAAGACTTAAAGTGAGCCTGACCCAAGCCATGGTGTTTTCAATCACCTCCTATGCCTGTGAAAGCTGGACAATGAATAAGGAAGACCAAAGAAGAACTGATGCCTTTGAATTTTAGTGTTTGTGAAGAATACTGAATATACCATGGACTGCCGAAAGGATGAACAAATTTTTCTTGGAAGAAGTACAACCAGAATGTTCCTTAGAAGCAAGGTTGGAGAGACTGTGTCTTACACACTTTGAACATGTCAGGAAGGATCAGTCCCTGGAGAAGAGCATCATGCTTGGTAAAGTAGAGGGTCAGCGAAAAAAAAAAAAAAGAAGACCCTCAGTGAGATGGGTTGACCCAGTGGCTGCAACAACGGGCTTGAGCATAACAATGATTGTGAGCATGGTGCAGGACCAGAATGTGTTTTGTTCTGTTGTACTTAGGGTCACTATGAGTCAGAACTGACTCGACGGCACATACCATCAACACCAAAAGAATGAACATGTCTGTCTTGGAAGAAGTGCAGTCAGAGTGCTCCTTGGAAGTGATGATGGTGAGACTTTATGTCACATACTTTTGACATACTATAACTCCGTCTAATAGGACATCATGCTTGGTTAGAGGGTCAGCATAAAAGAGGAAGACCTTCAACAAGATGGATTGACACAGTACTACAGCAAAAGCTCAAACATAGCAATGATTGTGAGAATGGCACTGGACCATGCAGTGTTTTGTTCTATTTTACATAGGGTGGATATGAGTCAGAATGGACTGAAGGGAACTTAGCAAAAACAACAACATAGTTAACATGTCCATTTTGATTCCTGATAAAAAAAAAAAAAAAACTAACATGTCCAAAATGATCTCTGGATATTATTCTACCATTTTTGCTTTTCTCACAGCTTTCCTATCTCTCTTAATGTCAATTCCATTATTTTTGGCTAAGGCTGAAAAACCTGAAATTATTTTTGACACCTCTCTATTTTATACCCCACAGCTAGTTCACTAACAGCAAATTCTGCCTAGCTCTACACTTTCAAATATTTCTATAATCAGTTTTCTTCACTTTCTGCTACCACCTTCTCCCAAGACACCTTCATGTCTCATCTGGATTATTTTAACATGTTCTCAATCAGATTCCATGTTTCTGCTCTTGCCCAATTTTAATCAGTTGTTAACACAGCAGCTGGAGTTATCTTGTGAAAATATGAGCCTGGTCATTTCATTCCTTATCTCAAAACTCTCCAACTGCTTGCCATCTCAGACTGAAAGTCAAAGTGCTCATGATGACCCACCAGCTCTTAACATGATTTGTTCCCTCATTTTTTCTTGTATTTCTCCCTCCTGTTCCTTTTCTTCTTGCTTCTTAGGCTACAGACACACTGACTGCCTGGTTGTTCCTTGAACAGAGTGGTCTTGCTCTTTCTTTAACATCTGTGTACTTAGTAGAACCTTCAGCTAGAATCCTCTTTCTCCAGTTATTAGTTTCCTAGGGCTTCCATAGCACAGTACCATAAAGTTGGTGGCTTATAAGTACAGAAATTTATTGTCTCATAGTTCTAAAAGCTAGTAGTTCAAATTCAAGGTGACGGCATGGCCATGTTCTTTCCAAAGATTCTGCCAGCTTCTGGTAGCCCAGATATTTCTTGGTGTTCCTTGACTTGTAGATGCATATTCAGATGACCTTCTTCCTCCCGTGTGTGTCTCTGTGTGTCTTCTCCTCTTTTATAAGGACACCACTCAGATGGGATTAGTGTGACTACTGTACTCCACAATGGCCTCAAGTTAATTTAACTGATGACATTTCACACACCCTATTTTTCAAACAGGTTCACATTCACAGATACTAGAGAGTTAGGACTTCAACATATATATTTTTTGGGAAAAAAATTCAATCTATAACACCTAGATATCAGCACAGTCTTTTCCTCATACTTCACCTTCTCAGTGCCATCTGCTCTGGCTACCTTCTTCCTTACCTAAAAATAAATCTTACTGCCTCCTCTCCCCCCCACCCACCTGTTTTATCTCATCCCTGCCAAAAATATTTCCATCTATAGATCTGGCTCTTTACCCTCACCCCTTGATACTTACTACTAACATATTAAATAATTTAATAACTTTTCTGCTATCTCCCTCACTAGAATCTAAGCTTCAAAGAACAAGTTTTCTTTCCTTTCCTTTTCTTTATTTATTGATCTCTTTATTGTTAGTTGTTGGATCCATAGTACCTAGAACAGTTCCTGGCACATGGTAGACATTCAGTAAATATACATTGAATAAATAATTGAACTTTAATAATCCATATCCTCAAAAAGTAATTATTAATAATTCTACATTTACATTTAAAATTTTATATGTTCAAAGTTCATCTAAAAATAGTGCTTTATATAAACAGCAAGATGCAGAATGAGCTATGTTACACAAAATCGTATCCATAAATTATATTTTTATATACAAAACAAAGATGTAAATATTTTAGGAATACATACAAACTAAAAGGTACTCATATTAAACCTACTAGAATGGTTGCTTCGGGGGGAGTAGGGGCATGAGGGTATAATCAGAGGACAACAGAAAATAATAAGAAATAATAAAATAAATGAGAAACATACCAGGAGCTGATGATAATATTCAATCTTTAGCACCAGTGATGTGTGTGTATGTGTGTGTTTGTGACAGAATCGGAGAGAAACTAGTGTGGACAAACCTCTGTCAGACACTGACGATGAGATCTTGATGTTCAACTCTCTTCTTCATTGCCTAATTCTATTAAAGGGACTACAAGGCTGCAAATGTTAAAAACAAAAGCAAAAAACGTTTATCTGGGCTTTTCTTACACCTCGGCAGAAAGAAAACAAAAATCCTCACAACTGGACAAAAAACCAACATCATGATAAATGGAGAAAAGACTGAAGTTGCCAAGGATTTCATTTTACTTGCATCAATAATCAACACCAATGGATGCAGCAATCAAGAAATCAAATGATGTATTGCATTGGTCAAATCTGCTGCAAAAGATCTCTTTAAAGTGTTAAAAAGCAAACATGTCACTTTGAGGACTAAGGTGCTTCTGACTCAAGCCATGGTAAATTTCAATTGCTCAGATATATCTGAAAACTAGGCAATGAAAAAATAAGACCGAGGAATCATTGATGCATTTGAATTATGGTGTCGACAAAGAATATTGAATATACCATGGACTGCCAGAAGAATGAACAAACCTATCTTGGAAAAAGTACAGCCATAATGTTCCTTAGCAGGGAGGAGAACAAGGCTTCATCTCACTTACTTTGGATATGTTATCAGAAGGGACCAATACCTGGAGAAGGAAATCATGCTTGGCAAGGTAGAGGGCCAGAGAAAAAGAGAAAGGCCCTCGAGGAGATGGATTGACACAGTGGCTGCCACAATAGGCTCAAATATAGCAATGACTGTAAAAATGGTGCAGGATCAGATAATGTTTTGTTCTGTTATACATAGGTCGTTATGAGTTGTACTGGCGGGCACACAGAACAACAATGGTGGAATGTAACATTCATTAAACTACTAATATGTAAGTGAAAATTCATGGGCAATACAGCTCTTCCTAAAGAAAAAGGAAGTCTGATTGGGAGAGATTCTTTCACTTTTGCATATTAACCTTCTTTTTTCTTCTTGCAGGGTATATAGGCTTGGTGCCTCTAGGTATACAGCCATCTTGCAGACTCCAGGACAAAAGCCTTACAATAAAGCCTTAAACACAAAGACGGAAGGAGCTTGAGTCCTTATTGACATTTTTGAACAGCTGTAATTCAATCCTTGGATTGCTTAAATGTAGAGATCTTTTTACATGCAAAAATAAGCCCTGATGTGTTTATTATAGTATTTTTTTTTGTCACCTGATGCCTCTCTCCATCTAATTGTCCATCTAATATTATCATTTCCCATTATTAAGATCTGAGAATTACATTATTCACTGTTGCCTTGGTTATCTCGTGCTGCTATGTAAGAAATACCACAAGTGGGTGGCTTTAACAAAGAGAAATTTATTCTCTCATAGTCTAGTAGGCTACAAGTCCAAATTCAGGGCATCAGCTCCAGGGGAAGGCTTTCTTTCTCTATCAGCTCTGGAGCAAGGTCCTTGTCATCAATCTTCCCCTGGTCACGGAGCTTCTCCGAGCAGGAACCTCAGGTCCAGAGGAGGAGCTCTGCTCCCATTGCTGCTTTCTTGGTTGTAATGAGGTCCCCAACATCTGCTCATTTCTCTTTCCTTTTATCTCTTGTAAGATAAAAGGTAAGGCAGGCCACACCCTAGGAAAACTGCCTTTGCATTGGAGCAGGGATGTGACCTGAGTAAGGGTGTTACATTCCACTTTAATCCTCTTTCACATAACCCAATCTTGCCTCTTTAACCACAGGCAGAGATTAGGGTTTATAACACATAGGAAAATTACATCAATGACAAAATGGAGGACAACCACACAATACTGGGAATCATGGCCTAACCAAGTTGATGCATATTTTGGGGGGATATAATTCAATCCATAACAACTGTTTAAAATCAGATTCTGTTTTGGCTCAGAATCTCACAGTAATTATCCGTATCCATCATATGGTAGAGGGAAGCCTGACAGAGTTTACTTGAATGACTTGGGTAAGCAAGAAGAACAAATATAGACAATAAGTTTAAGTACAGAAAAATACCATCAATAATTTTATTCTATTTCATGGATGATGATTTATAAATACAAATAGATAATGAATAAATTTTGCAAAATTGCTTTCATCAAGAATGAATTAGGTAAAATCATTTTTTTAAATAGCAAACTAATAAAAGCATCAATTTCTTTTGTTTTTGAAAGACATAGATGTTAACATATTTTAATCGCTCCAAAGTCTAGAAAATATATCCTTTGAACTATGACTCTTCACAAACTGAGTATAACCCATTAAAATAACCCATTGCCTTCGAGTATGCAGCTACTGAAAAAATATTCAGTTGAACTTACCCAACATGTCTTCAATTGCAGTTGACCCACACATTTTGGAAAGTGAATGGATTTTTTTTCCCCCAATCTGAGGCATTCCACTGTGTATAACTTAGAGCACTTTTTAAGAGCAGATGCAAATTATATTAATGAATTATTTGAGAATTAGTATTTCCTAAGTATGCACTCTTTTTGTACCTAAAACCTTTAAGTTTTTCTAAATGCGTTGCATGTAGATGCTGATATATATTTGAATGAGTTAAGGACTGTAATACTTTTCTCACCACTAGGAGAAAATAAAGAATAAAAGATTTGGTTCTGATCTTAGAAATACTAATGGAGCCAATAAAAGCATACTGGAGTTGTTTTCTGTTCTTATTTTGTCAAAAGAAAGAAAGAAATGACCTAGAATCATGTTTGCACATAGTCTTTTGCATATAACCTGGACAAAACTGTGATATATTCACTTTCATTCTGTGATATTTTTATATGTGTTTCTTCTATTTCTGCAAGTAAATGCTGGATGTTTAAAGAATAGTGCCCTTTAGCATACCCTTTTTCTGTATTCTCATAAGCTTAAAATTATAATTATCATCCATTCTGAAAGTGGGAAGCACAGTTAACATTCATTCATCTGTTCAACAGTGTGCCAAATACAGAGAAATGTTGATGAACCAGACTATGTAAAACTTGTTTTCGTGGAGCTTCTGTTATGATCAGGAGACAAACCTGGAAACAAGAAATTATACTACTGGATAAATAACTATTAGGGTGGCAGGCCAGGTACTCAGGAATGTAAGAGGTGAGATCTAGTGTGGATTTATGGTAAGAAAGTTATTCCTGGGGGAAGTGATTATAAGTTAAAACCTGAAAAATTAGACAGGAAAGGTTGGGGAGAAAATTGAGGGAAAATGGGTTCCAGGCGGAGGTATTACGGAAATAAAGTCTTAGGCTATAAAGACCATGTCACTGTCCAGAAAAGAAAAATAATCTAGCATGAATGTAAAGTAGAATACGAGTTTGAAAGTTGGCTGTATAGGATAAATAAAGCTTACCATCTCTTTGAGAGACAGCTCTCTTTTCTTTTCACTATTCATACTTATTTAGTTCTTTTTTGCTTACATTGGTCTAACTCTTCTCTAAAAGGCTTACTTAGCATTTCGTCATTAACTCATAGTTCCTTTTAAGAGGGATAGTGTGATTTGTCTTTGCCATGTCTGGAAGTCCTAGTCCTACTGTTCAGCACTCTAAGAAAGATTCCTGTTTGATGTCTGACTTTCACAAACGTGGCTCTCAATTTAGTATCTGTCTTCAATGTTCAATTTTTTTTTATGAATCTTTATTTTTTTATCTTTAAAGTAAATGCAATGTTGTCTATTTCAAATGAATATTGTGAGAAATAAGAGAGATTAAGCTTGCAAAATCATCTAGCATTGTAGTAACTGGTGAACAGTCTATATGCAACCAACACGAATTCCTGTTTTGTGCTTAGGGTATAAGAAAAAAAAATTTGGTTGCATTCATGGCTGTCCATATTTCACATATGCCCATGTATCTGGGAGTATGGGAATGGTATATGTAAACAAATAAAGAGTACATGAAATTGTTGCCCCAGGGAATTTACAAAAGTGGATAAAGATGCTACCATTACTGCTATTAATTTTAACAATGAGTATAGTTTTTTATAGTTGTAATTCCTCACTTGTCCAAGCCGTTGAGTGAAAATAACTAGGATAGTTAAGTCACCTGCTAGTACTGCAACCTTGTGTATGAATTTTTGTACCAATTAGGAAAACTCAGTGTGTTCTGGATAATATAAAATGTGTATTAAAATATAAAGTTGGATTGATTCAGAATAATTGGAAACTTAGCTAAAAATATTAAAATATATAAACTCAGTTTTTATTTAAAATTGGTGAAATTGTTTAGTTTTCCTCCATTGCTACAATCCCTCAATCTTATGACTTCATCCCAAAGCCACACTTAGGAAACATGTAGGAGACTTGCCAAAATACAAAGACGAAATTGTTCTCTGTGAATTTTACAGAGATCATTGTTCGTCCAATTTGAATCACATTAAGACTATAGCATTGCCAAATAAAATATCATTACCTGGCATTTTGGATGTCCTCCTGAATATTCAACAATCGTTCTTGATCTTTAGTGGAACTTTTCTAGTATTGAAAACCACAAAGCAATATGGAAACACTCAATTTTGTTGTTCACTTAAAAATATATACATATATATTTTTTATATATATACATAGAGAGAGAGAGAAAGAAGATGATACAAGTCAGTTCTGAGAGGTCTTCTCAGATTACTTAATAGTATGAACTACACTATGGTCTCTATCGGAACACATTCTTATTTAGAAGTAAGAGATTCAACACACAAAGTTAAAACCATACTGGATGTTATGTTCCACCATATCTTTTCAATGTGTAAAGCCTATTGGTTGATTTTGTCCATCAGTAGATAAAGAAAAATTATTGTCTAAATGCTGTTGGTTGATCTATCACTGGATTTGAAGTTAAGTTCAAATAGCCTACCCAAAAATGATTTTCCAAACTTAATTCTTTTTTCTTCCTATTGGCCCAAATCCCTTGTGTTGATCCTTCACAGACCCTGCATTTCTTTTGAATAGCTGCATTCCCTTAATATCCCATCTTTGTTTTAAAAAGTATCTTTCCATAGGAGTGGCAGGAGGCTTTAGCTTAGACTCTTTTACTTGGCACTAATCAAGTACCCTCATAAAATATCACATGTTTCAATGTGTCCAGAGAATAGGAGGCTCAGAAAATGCACCCTTTTTAATAATATCCATACACTGCTTCATAAACGCACCCAAGAGTGTAGATGGAACTTACAGTATTAGGAAGGGCAGAAGAAATAGCATAGCTTGCCTGAACTTCTGAAATCTTAAGACGGATTATGCAAATGGAGACAACCAGTCTGGTGCTCCCAGGGAAGTGGATGAGGTTCTATTTAATCTGAGTTAAACATTAGTAGAAAAAAAAAAAAAAAAAAAAAGGATTTTGCTAGTTTTTATATTTGAATTGGACTGACATCTGGCTCTAATTTGCTTTCAAAACTGAATTCCTTTTATCCAATTCATACAGGTCCAAAATTACCATTTTTTTTTTTAAATCTTGCATTTTAAAAACAATTACATAGTTCAGAAAAAGAAATTGTAGTGTTAATTTCTGCTCACTAGAGGGCACTAAAAAGTACTGAGATGAAAAGTACTCAATATTTTACCTTTGATGATTTTTGATGGAATAATTGTCATAACATTTAAATCCTTTAAAAGAAACTCAGGAGCAATAGTAGGATTAATAGTTCATTATAAGTATTAGCTTTGAAAAAAATAAGACTGTAATATTATGTTTTAAAAGTGACAATTACATCAGATTTCCCTAAAAGAACGCATTTCTGAATATTAGTGCCTCACCACATTTTATTTGAATCTCCCAAATCTCATTTTATAATAAGTCTTCTCTTTTCTGAAGTTGTGATTGCCAAACAGATTTTTAATAGGCTTTTATTTTAAACCTTCATAGTAACTTTTCCAACCATCTTGATATAATCACATCAGTGTACTATGATATTATTAAGTGCTCAACAATCAACCATCATTAGGGCTGGGAAACACTGGTTGTCTATTGGGTGGATGGCTAATGTTCAGAGCTAACTTATACAAGCTTTTTATTTTATAGCTTTCAAATGTACTTAAAAGCATAAGCATTGTTCAGTCTATAGCATGCTTTAATCAACAGTTTTTTTCTGTATTGCTTTCTTATTGTACCCTTTTTTCCCCTTTTCCCATTGCACTTATCCTTCTCGGCACTTGGATATTCTGTTAACTCTTAAATAACTTCTTATAAGTCACATAGAAACACAGGCAAAACTTTTTTTTCCCTGTCCTTTCTAGTCATGTTCATCAACTAATAATAAGAAAATAATAAGAATAGAACTTTGTGTGCAATAGATTGGAAGTCATTTTCAATTCTGTCTGAATCGAGAAACCATTACCTTTAGTGCTCATCTTTGAAGTGTGCACTATGAAAGCATTAAAGGAGCGAAACTTAAAAATAGATATAAACACAAGCCACCAGAAAGACAACAACAACAACAACAAGATGACAAAAACAAAGAGATGAAAGTATCGATTCTATAATTTATCATCGTCAAAGAAATGTAAATGTATTTGATTTTAGAAAATGTGAGTATGAGGGATTCGTCTTATCTGGGAGATACTGTTCATGGAGTTAGACTTTAAACAAACTCACAATAAATATACCAGTTGTTTCCATTGACACAGGAAAATAAGCCTGTGAATATACCAATTGATATAAACTTTTGTGTGCCCAGAAAAATAACTTTTTCTACATAACATCTTTGATATATTTTGTTGGCTATTATCACCAGGTATAAGGATAAGGATAACATCTAGACTTTAAGTTGCAATAGTCTGCGAGGAAGTAACATTAAAAACAGTAAACATTTGTATGATATAATAAAATAGTATGTAAACTGAAAAATGGATGTCAAAGCAATATCCAATTTGTCAGAATCAAATCAAATGACAGAGTTTGATATATAGAAGGGCAGCAGTTCTCACCTTAAATGATGCCAGTGTGTACATATTAATAGTATATTCTGGTTGAAATATATTTCTTAATGTAGGCATTTTTCATTTTTTAGTCTAGATTACTCTTTTCCATTTTCTGTTTTCTATCCTTAAACACCACAGGCAGCATAGCATGATGTTTTAGAGTCAAGCTGTTTCAGTTGGAATCTTGACTCTATTTTTTAATGGTGGTATGGGCTTTAGCAAGTTGCTTAACTTCCATGTGGTCCAATTTCTTCACCTACAAAATGGTAATAATAGTGAAAGTGGTGTTTTGAAGATGAAATGAAATTATTTATCTAAGGTGCTCAGTTGGAATATATAGCCTTGGTGACAGAAACAATGCCAGAGGTCACATGATAGAATTTTGCAAGACCAACAACCTCTTAATTGCAAATACGTTTTTCACCAACATAAACGGTGACTACAGATGTGGACCTTGCCACATGGAATACACAGGGATCAAATCAACTACATCTGTGGGAAGAGATGATGGAAAAGTTCAATATCATCTGTCAGAACAAGGCCAGGAACCAACTGCAGAGCAGACCATTAATTGCTCATATGCAAGTTCAAGTTGAAACTGAAGAAAATTAGAACAAGTTGACAAGAGCCAGAGTACGACCTTGAGTATATTCCACCTGAATTTAGAGAGCATCTCAAGAATAAATTTGACCCAATGAACACTAATGACTGAGGACCAGACAAGTTGTGGAATGACATCAAGGACTTCATACATGAAGAAAGCAAGAGGTCATTAAAAAGATAGGAAAGAAAGAAAAGACTAAAATGGATGTCAGAAGAGATTCTGAAACTTGCTCTTGAATGAAGAGTAGCTAAAGTGAAAGGAAGAAATGATGAAGTAAAGAGTTGAACAGAAGATTTCGAAGGGCAGCTTGAGAAGACAGAGTAATGTATTATAATGACATGTGTAAAGACCTGGAGATGGAAAACCAAAAGGGAAGAACACACTTT
The DNA here is from genome assembly GCF_030014295.1 of Loxodonta africana. Taxonomy (NCBI): domain Eukaryota; kingdom Metazoa; phylum Chordata; class Mammalia; order Proboscidea; family Elephantidae; genus Loxodonta; species Loxodonta africana. The sequence continues at coordinate 49,635,131 of NC_087345.1, forward strand.
GCATGTCTCAAGCTGAAAGAACTGAAGGGAAAATTCAAGCCTTGAGTTGCAATATTGAAGGATTCTATGGGGAAAATATTAAACAATTCAGAAAGCATCAAAAAAAAAAAAAAAAAAAAAGAAAAAGGTGGAAGAAATACATGGGGTCATTATACCAAAAAGAATTGGTTGACATTCAACCATTTCAGGAGGTATCATACGAGCAGAAACCAATGGTACCAAAGAAAGAAGTCCAAGTTGTGCTGAAGTCATTAGAGAAAAACAAGGCTTCAGGATTGATGGAATACCAATTGAGATGTTTCCACAAATGGATGCAGCGTTGGCACTACTCTCTAGTCTATGCCAAGAAATTTGGAAGACAGCTACCTGGCCAACTGCCTGGAAGAGATCCACATTTATGCCTATTCCCAAGAAAGGTGATCCCATTGTATGTGGAAATTATTGAACAATATCATTAATATCACACTCAAGTAAAATTTTGCTGAAGATCATTCAAAAGCGGCTGCAGGAGTATATTGACAGAGAACTACCAGAAATTCAAGGCAGATTCAGAAGAGGATGTAGAACCAGGGATATTATTGCTGATTTCAGATAGACCCTGGCTGAAAGTAGAGAATATCAGAAAGATGTTTACTTGTGTTTTATTGACTGTGCCAAGACGTTTGACTGTGTGGATCATAACAAATTGTGGATAACATTGCGAAGAATGGGAATTCCAGAACACTTAATTGTGCTTATGAGGCACCTTTACATAGATCAAGAGGCAGTTGTTCAGACAGAACAAGGGGATACTGATTGGTGTAAAGTCAGGAAAGGTGCGCGTCAGGGTTGTATCCTTTCAGCACACCTATTCAATCTGTATGTTGAGCAAATAATCTGAGAAGCTGAACTTTATGGAGAAGAACAGGGTGTCAGGATTGGAGGAAGACTGATTAACAACCTGCATTATACAGATGACACAACCTAGCTTGCTGAAAGTGAAGAGTACTTGAAGAACTTACCAACCGATATCAAAGACCACAGCCTTCGGTATGGATTACATCTCAACATAAAGAAACCCAAAATCCTCACAACTGGACTAATAAGCAACATCATGATAAAAGGTGAAAAGATTGAATTTGTCAAAGGTTTCATTTTACTTGGATCCACAATCAACATCCATGGAAGCAGCAGTCAAGAAATCAAAGGGCGCATTGCACTGGGCAAATCTGCTGCAAAAAGCCTCTGTAAAGTGTTGGAAAGCAAAGATGTCACCTTGAAGACTAAGGTGTGCCTGACTCAAGCCGTAGTGTTTTCAATTGCCTCCTATGCATGTGAAAGCTGGACAATGAATAAAGAAGACTGAAGAATTAAAAGTTGTATTGGCAAACAATATTAAATATACCATGGACTGGGAAAAGAATGAACAAATTTTTCTTGGAAGAAGTACAACCAGAATGCTCCTTAGAAGCAATAATGGCAAGACTAACCCAAACACCCAGTGCTGTCGAGTCGATTCCGACTATAGTGACCCTATAGGACAGAGTAGAACCGCCCCATAGAGTTTCCAAGAAGCACCTGGCGGATTCGAACTGCCGACCCTTTGGTTAGCAGCCGTAGTACTTAACCACTACACCACCAGGGTTTCCCTGACAACACGTCCAAAATATATGAGAATGGCAAAACTACATCTCACATATTTTGGACATGTTGTCAGGGAGGATTAGATCCTGGAGAAGGACATCATGCTTGGTAACATAGAGGTTCAGCGAAAAAGAGGAAGAGCCTCAATGAGGTAGATTGACACAGTGGCTGCAACAATGGGCTTAAATGTAACAATTGTGAGGATGACACAGGACTGCACAGTGTTTTGTTCTGTTGTACATATGGTCACTATGAGTTGGAACTGACTCAGTGGCACCTAACAACAACAACGAGGTGCTCAGATTGATGCTTATCACATGAACAACAATATATAAGTGTTCAGGGATAGTTTGAATTAATTAAATGCTGAGTTATTTATGATATTTAAAGATTTTTCAATTGATATTTTTTCCATTGTATACATTTTCTTGAACTAAAATCCTATTTTAATGATTAATCAAACCAGTTGCCTTCAAATCAATTCCGTCTCATTGAGTAGAACTCTAACCAACAGCATTTTTTAAAATTTTATTTTCTTGTTGAGAACATACACACCAAAACATATATCAATTCAACTGTTTCTACATGTGCAATTCAGTGACATTATTACATTCTTTGAGTTGCACAACCATTCTCACTCCTTTTCTTAGTTGTTCCTCCTCCATTAACATAAAATCACTGTCCTCTAAGGTTCCTACCTAATCTTTTGAGTAGATTTTGCCTCTTTGTTCCAATATAGGTAGTTTTTAAAAGAGCATGATGCCCAAAGCAGACATTTTTTTACTAGTTAAGCTAAAAATATATAGAACACTTCATGAATTTACGTGCATCCTTTCTCAGGAACATTCTACTTAACTCTGTATCATTCCAATTTTAGTATATGTGCTGCTGAAGCAAGCACCAACCCATAAATTTTTCATGGTTGTGGTCTTTCAGAAACAGATCACCAGACCTTTTTCCTGAGGTGCCTCTGGGTGAGTTCAAACCCCTAACCTTTTGGTTATTTGCCCAGTGCTTAACCATTTCAGATGTATAGTTTTTCTATTACTATTAAAGTCTGTAGAGAGGTTAAATAGAGTAATCTTTGATAAAAGAACTTTGGACTTTGTTGATCTTTAAAGAATTTTTTCAGAGTAATGATATGATTGGGGTATACATTTTAAGACTTTATGGTGAGTATTAATTGAAAGAGAAATGGAGGAAGAAAATAGAAACCACTATTTCATGATCTGGGAGTGGCCTAAGAATATATCCTAGAGAAATAAGTGTTGTCACACTAATAGACATATGCACAACCCTGTTCATTGCAGCATTGTTCACAATAGCAAAAAGATGGAAACAACCTAAGTGCCCATCAGCATACGAATGGATAAACAAACTGTGGTACATACACACAATGGAGTATTATGCAATGATGAAGAACAATGGTGAATCTGTGAAGCATCTCATAACATGGATGAATATGGAGGACGTTATGCTGAGTGAAATAAGTCAATTACAAAAGGACAAATATTGTATGAGACCACTACTGTAAAAACTCATGAAAAGGTTTACATACAAAAAGAAACAATCTTTGATGGTTATGGGGGGGAGGTAGGGATGAAAAAACACTAAATGGACAATAGATGAGTGGTAACTTTGGTGAAGTGTAAGACAGTATGCAATACTGGGGAGGCCAGCACAACTAGTACAAAGCAAGATGGAAGCTCCATTTACACATCCAAACTCCACGAAGGATAAAATTGCTCGGCTGAGGGCTGTGGGGACCATGGTCTCAGGGAACATCTAGCTCAATTGGCATAACATAGTTTATACAGAAAATGTTCTACATTTTACTTTGGTAAGTAGCGTTTGGGGTCTTAAAAGCCTGTGAGCAGCCATCTAGGATACTCCACTGGTCTCGCCCCTTCAGGAGCAAGGGGGAATGAAGAAAATTAAAAACACAAATAAAATACAAAGGAAAGATTAATCCAAAGGACTAGCGGACCATATCTACAATGGCTTCCACCAGACTAAGTCCAGTACAACTAGATGGTGCCCAGCTACCACCATTGACTGCTCTGGCAGGGATCACAAGAGAGGGTCCTGGACAGAGCTGGAGAAAAACGTGAACAAAATTCTAACTCAAAAAAAAAAAAAGACCAGACTTGCTGACCTTACAGAGACTGGAGAAATCCTGAGAGTATAGCCCCCGGACACCCTTTCAGCTCAGTAATGAAGTCACTCCTGAGGTTGGCCCTTCAGCCAAAGATTGGACAGGCCCATAAAACAAAATGAAAATAAAAGGGCACAGCAGCCCAGGGGCAAGAGAACATTAGCCAAAAGTAGGGGCAGTTCAATGGGACTAAGGCTTCTTTAAATTGCGTAAGTTTAATCACGTATGAAGAATGGAGGAGATGGGCACTGAGGGGATAGAGTAAAAATGTTCATTTGAGATGTTATAAACAGAAAAGCAATTTAATTCACACAACTAGCATACTTCCAGTTCTTGTTTGAAGAATATGGTATCTGGTAAAAACCATTGACTGTTGTGTACAACTTCCCATTCCTCCACGTTCTAAGTATGAATATTTATTGTAGTGAATGCTTTTCCAACAATGTGTACTGGGTAGGTTCGATGTAGCTGAATCACTCATTTACCCTTTAAGTGCTTGACAAGGGGAGTGTATATCATTACAGCATCCCAGAATTCCTGATGATTACATTAATTAAATTGAGTTATAGCCATATATACAGATGGAGTGAGTTCAATAAAACAACTTTTTTAAAAATTGTTTATATGGGAAAAACATATGTTTGCATATTAGGTACTAAGGTCTATATGGGCATTTTTATTTGTTGGTTTTATGCCCAGAATACCTTCATTTTTATTTTGGTTACTATATTTGATTTTCCTTTAAGAATCATTTCCTCCCCGTCTTAAACCACATGTTTATCACTCAAGTCTAGCCAGTAAGAGCCCTTCACAAAGATTGTTTCAGGAATATACATGATACTGAGGAATACCAATGGAAATCGGCCCTGGGAATTCTGTAGAATCAACTGAATAAAATGCCTTCGCTTTTTGTCAGATTAACCAAGTCGAGAGAATATAAACGTGAATCTGTCAATCTTCCAATAGTCTTTGTCATCACTCTCTGGGTAGAATCTGCCTGATAATGTTTTCCAAATAAAGCTGAATAGACAGAGAGGACTGATGTCCTTGCTTTAATTCTTGACACTGCTGGATGCAGCAGTATCTGAAGTCGAATGAACCCTCTTGACTTTTTTACATGTGTTAGTAAATGTCCTTTTCTTTTTGGATTAAAATAACATGAGTTAGTTGGTTCTCACTTGCAACCAGTGAAGGCAGGATGAGTAGGAGATGGGTTGGGATGGGTAAATGTCAATTAATCCTCTGAGCCAAAAAGAAAAAAACAAAAACATAAATAATGGTGTAAAATAATTTTTGAGAGCCCAGACATTTATATTTTGCAATGTTAGTTCTGGCAAAATGGCAAAATCCAATGTAATTGTAATATCCAACTTACTGTAATTCAGAGATGACTCAAAAGCAATAGGTTTGGTTTGTTCTTATTGTAATTTGTCAAAATTTATTTAATTTTTTGAATATATTATATATCAAAAATTTCATATTGATGTTTTCCTTGCATTAAAAAATTGAATTTTCTAGATACTGGAAAACTGGTATTTTCTATCACTTTATTATATCTTATCAATTACATTAAATTATGTATTGTAGTTCCTGGTTGTAACTCCTTGGTAACCTATGCAAATTTTTGTTTATTTAATACCTAAATTAAATGCTTCTATTGATACCCTACCCACACAAGAGAAAAAAAAAAAGAGCTATACACGTATACAGTTTTTAACCACATACTTAGAAACAGGGATTGTTATAAACAATAAATTGTACTCTTAAATTAATGTAGTCTTCCTAATCTTAAATTCCCTTACAATTTAACTACAAACAAAAAACCTACTTTCTTTTAATTAAAATGAATGAACAGTATATCTTCATTATTTTCTGTTGTGGAAACAATAATCTGCTTTGATTTCTCTCAAGTTATCAAGAAACAATGTATTCATACCTTGACCAGATGATACGTAAAAATCTCATGTAAAAATACTAAGGTTTTCTTTGTCTTCAGGATACAAATCTGGGCAATGTTATTCCTGAAGTGTTTTCTGCATGATATTTTTACAGTTGAAAATAGTTCAGCATAATTGATGTTTATAAATAATTTTAGCTACATTCTGCATTTCTGAAAATGAATTTCATTTATTACATTAATGTAATATTTGATATATGCATCACTTACATGGAGCCCTAGTGGCACAGCAGTAAGAAGTTACAGCTGCTAATCAAAAGGTCGGCAGTTCAAATCCACCAGTCACTCCTTGGAAACCCTATGGGGCAGTTCTACTCTGTCATATAGGGTCTCTATGAGTTGGAATCAACTCGACGGCAACGGGTTTGGATTTTTGGTTTTTATCACTTACATGTAACAAAAATATAAGTGAAAAGACATAATAATATAATACTCTTGAACTCTTCACTAAAACTTAAGAACAAGAAAAATTTGCATTATTTGAATCTACTTATGTGCCTATCCCCTAGTCCTTTCTTCTACCCTCTCCCTTCCAGAGGTTTTGAATGACTTCCCAAATGGATTCTTCCTAAAAAAGTACTAAAGATGATAATGTCCAAGTGTTTCTTAGAACAAGCTATTATATGGTGAATAGAAAAAGACGAATGCAGTGAATTTACCTTTAATAATAACGCATATAGTTTTTCTTTTTACCAGAACACCATTTTTTAAATAATAGCAAATCCATGGTTCATGATTCTCTACATATTGAATCTAATTATGGACTTTATAATAACTTAATCACACAATAATGATTTTATATTGACTTTGGAAAACCTCACAAATATAACAAAAATGGAAATTTTAGAAAATTTATTGTTTTTCAAACTTCTGTTGCTTATGGATGTTCTTCTGCAAATTTAATAGACGTGCAGCTCCTGGCTTAGTGTAAGTAAAATTTTCCTTAAATTTTATAAATTTCTGAGTGTATGTGGTTGAAGTGGTTGAACTTAAACATAGTCTTAGATTTTTATTCTAACAATATGATCTTTTGGCGCCTAGGGTAACTCCAAGGAACCATTCTGATTTGACAGTGAAAAACTCAAACAGCCATGAATCTAAAATGAAATCTGCAAAAGTATACAAATCTTGAAAATGGAATGTAGTCTTTTTAGCTCTGATCTTTATCTTGGGATTATTCATGTCACTCTCAAGAAATTTATGAAGGATCTTATAGCACTTACAACACGTTTTTATTATTTCTTAGTTATGTAGATTGTGGAAAATCCTCTGTTGACTACTTCCAAGTCACCAAAAAGCAATGTTATTCAATTACATAACAACATCATTCATTCAGCTAACCAATATTTTATTCAAAAAATATTTATTGAGCCATAATCTGTATCAGACTCTATTTCGGGATATAATGATTGAGCAGTGAACAAGCCAAATTTTCTGCCTTGTGTAATAAGTACACTAGTGTATCTGCTTGCAACAGCAAACTGGCCTGACTTTTTTTTTTTAAGTTCAGTATCAAAACAGTAATTTTACTGCCAAGTAGGAAATACCACTTTTCTTTTAACTTTTCATTTGGAAGTTTGCTATAAGGCCAATGATTACTTTTGGAATCACTAGATCACTTATTGAATAACATGTTTGGGAAGAAACTATTGCTTTAAGGATATTAAAAAATAGGTTTGGGACAGAAACTGCACAATTCAAGACTTGTGAGTTAATACAGGTATTAATCCCCACATGTCAGTTTGTCATACTGTAGTAGCTTGCTTGTTGCTGTGACACACAAAGTTATGCCACTGGTATTTCAAATACCATCAGGATCACCCATGATGGACAGATTTCAGCAGAGCTTCCAGACTAAGAGAGACTAAGAAGAAGGATCTGGCAGTCTACTTCTGAAAAAATTAACCAGTGAAAACCTTGTGAATAACAGTGGAACATTGTCTGATGTAGTGCCAGAAGATGAGCCCCTCAGGTTGGAAGACATTCAGTATGACCAGGAAGAGCTACCTCCTCAAAGTACCAACCAAAAATCTCATTGCTGTCAAGTCGATTCTGACTTATAGAGACCCTATAGAGTCGACCTCAATGACGTAGGTGGATTCAAGCTTTCGGGATCTTCATTTGCTGATGTGGCATGACTCAAAATGAGAAGAAAGAGCTACAAACATTTATTAATAATTGGAACATGGAATGTACGAAATATGAATCCAGGAAAACTGGAAGTCATCAAAAATGAAATGAATGCATAAACTTTGATATTTTAGGCATCGGTGAGCTGAAATGGACTGGTATTGGCCATTTTGAATCAAACAATCATATGTTTACTATGCCAGGAATGACAAATTGAACAGAAATGGCATTGCATTCATCAACAAAAAGAACATTTCCAGATCTATCTTGAAGTACCACACTGTCAGTGATAGGATAATATCCATACACGTACAAGGAAGACCAGTTAATAGGACTATTCAAATTTATGCACCAACTACTAAGGCCAAAGATGAAGAAATTGAAGGGTTTACCAACTTCTGCAGTCTGAAATTGTTCAAACATGCAATCAAGATGCATTGACAATTACTGGTGACTGGAATGTGAAAGTTGGAAACACAGAAGAAAGATCAATAGTTGGAAAATATGGCCTTAGTGATAGAAATGACCCCAGGATTGTATAATAGAATTACACAAGACCAATGACTTCTTCATTGCAAATACCTTTTTTCAACAATATGAATGGCAACCATACATGTGGTCTCGCCAGATGGAATACACAGGAATCAAACTGACTACCTCTGCAGAAAGAGGCAATGGAAAAGCTCCATATCATCAGTCAGAATGAGGTAGGGGCCCACTGTGGAAGGGACCATCAATTGCTCATACGCAATTCAAGTTAAAGCTGAAGAAAATGAAAACAAGTCCGAGAGAGCCAAAATATAACCTTGAGTATATCCCACCAGAATTTGGAGACCATCTTAAGAATAGATTTGACGCATTTAACACTAGTGACTGAAGACCAGATGAGTTGTGGAATGACATCAAGGACATCATACATGGAGAAAGCAAAAGGTCATTAAAAAGACAGGAAAAGAAGAAAACACCAAAATAGATGTTAAGAGACTCTGAAAGATGCTCTTGAATGTAGAGTAGCTAAAGTGAATGGAAGAAATGATGAAGTAAAAGAGCTAAACAGGTTATTTCAAAGAATGGTTCTACAAGACAAAGGAAAGTATTATAATAACATGTGAAAAGACCTGGAGTTAGAACGCCAAAAGGGAAGAACATGCCTGGCATTTCTCAAGCTGAAATAATTGAAGAAAAAATTCAAGCTCGAGTTGCAATATTGAAGAATTCTATGATCAAAAAAGTTGAATGATGCAGGAAGCATCAAAAGAAAATGGAAGGAATACACAGAGTCACTGTACCAAAAATAATTGGTCGACAATCAACCATTTTAGGAGGTAGTATATGATGAGAAACTGATGGTACTGCAGGAAGAAGTCCAAGCTGCACTGAAGATACCGGTGAAAAACAGGGTTCAAGGAACTGATGGAACACCAATTGAGATGTTTCAACAAACAGATGCAGTGCTGGAGGTGGCCACTCATCTATGCCAAGAAATTTGGAAGACAGCTACCTGGCCAACCAACTGGAAGAGATCCATATTTGTGCCATTCCAAGGAAAGGCTGATGTAACCAAATATGAAAATTATTGAACAATATCATTAATATCATACATAAGTAAAATTTTGCTGAAGATCATTCAAAAATGGTTGTAGCAGTATATCAACATGGAACTGCCAGAAATTCAAGCCAGATTCAGAAGCAGACTTGGAACAGGAGATATTATTGATGATATCAGATGGATCTTGGCTGAAAGTAGAAAATGCCATAAAGACTTTTACCTGTGTTTTATTAACTATGCAAAGACATTCAAATGTATGTATCATAACAAATTATGGATAACATTGTGAAGAATGTGAATTCCAGAGTACTTAATTGCACTCATGGGGCTCTGTTGGCACAGTGGTTAAGAGCTATATCTGCCAACCAAAATGTCAGCAGTTTGAATCCACCAGCTGATCCTTGGAAACCTTCTGGGACAGTTCTACTCTGTCATATTGAGTTGCTATGAGTTGGACTCATCTGGATGCCAATGGGTTTTGTTTTTTTCTTGTTGTTTTTTAATTGTGCTCATGTGGAACCTGTACGCAGACCAAGAGGCAGTCGTTAGAACAGAACAAAGGGATACTGTGTGGTTTAAAATCAAGGAAGGTGTGCATCATTGTTATATACTTTCACCATACGCAGCCAATCTGTATGCTGAGAAAATAATCCGAGAAGCTGGACTATATGAAAAAGGAATGCAACATCAGAATTGGAGGAAGACTCATTAACAATCTGAGATTTGCATATGACAGAACCTTGCTTGCTGCAAGTGAAGAGACTTGAAGCACTTATTGATGAAGGTCAAAGACCTTCATTGTGGATTATACCTAAACATAAAAAAATAAAGAAAACAAAAATCCTCACAACTGGACCAATAAGCACCATCATAAAAAGCAGAGAAAAGATTGAAGTTGTCAAGAATTTCATTGTACTTTGATTCACAATCAATGTCCAAGTCTACTGCACTGGGCAAGTCTACTGAAGAAGACTTCTTGAATATACCCTCCACCGCCAGAAGAGTGAAGAAATCTGTTTTGGAAGAAGTACAGCCAGAATGCTTCTTAGAAGCAAGGACAGACTTCATCTCACATACTTTGGGCACGCTATCAGGAGGAATGGATCTCTGCAGAAGACATCATCTTAGTAAAGTACAGGGTCAGTGAAAAAAAGATCCTCAAGGAGGTGGATTGACACTGTAGCTGCAACAATAGGCACAAGCTAACAACAGTTGTGAGGATGGCTCAGGATCAGGCAGTGTTTCCTTCCGTTGTACACAGGTTCACTATGAGTCATAACTGACTTGAATGGCACCTAACAACAATCATTCTGAAGGTGCAGATCTTTATTAAATCAATTTGAGGAAGTAAACATAAAGTAACAGGAAACAATTGAATATTAATGTAATTTTTGGAAGAATTATGTTTCTTCTTAGATATGAGATTAAGGGGATTTTTATTCCCTGTGCATCTTTTAAGAATTCATAATTATGTTCTCTAGAACTGAGGTGAAGAAATGGAAATTTTAATACCTACTGCATTTCACCTTCTTATCCAGAAATTTTGTAAAGTCTTATGAAGGCAAACATGTATCATCACATGGTCTACTTCCCGTTGCTAAGATGGTTGTATAAGCACAAGAATGCTTACTATGATGGTGGACAACCATTTTACAGTGTATAAAATGACAACTGTGTACATATCTAATAAGTCATTAGGATTTGTTGATGTTCAACTTATTTTCTCAGTTGATAAAATATGATTAAAGTGATCAAAGTAGAAATTACTTTTGAGTTTTAGAAGCATGTATAGTTACCACACAGTTCAGAAATACAAAGAAGAGAAATACATTATTTAACTCTTAGAGCATAATAACTGCCTATGTACATAGCAATGATTGTGAGCATGGTGAAGGACCCTGCAGTGTTTCGTTCTGTGGTACATAGGGTCGTTATGAGTTGGAACTGACTCAAGGGCACCTAACAACAACGACAACATAGGCAATTTGGAGCCCTGGCGGCACAGTGTTTAAGAGCTTGGTTGCTCTCAAAAAGGTCAGTAGTTTGAATCCATCAGCTGTTCCTTGGAAACCCTATGGCACAGTTTTACTTTGCCCTATAGGTAGGGTCACTACGAGTAGGAATTGACTAGATGGCAACAGGGTTTGTTTTGGTTTGGTTTATAGGTGATTTGTTTGGCTAATGAGTGTAAAGTAAAACAAAAAAAAATTGTAAAATATGAAAAAATTGTAGATTTTCTATATGGTCACTGTCTTTTATCTCTCCTTATACTCATGCTCTTTGCCACTGGCTTTGCAGTCCTTATAACTAAAAAGTCAGAGATTTCCCTCCACTTTGATGTTGAGCTGGACTTAGAACTTATTTGGCTAATTTTATACTGTGGAATTGATGGTGTTCTTTATTTCCCAGTCCATGCCTCCAAGGTTGTGTTTTTTTTTTTTTTTCCCCTGTTTACTCTCTTGATCCTTTGTGATCACCACTGTGAGAAAAGGCCCAAGCCAGCCTGTTACAGGCTGAGAGATATGTGGAGCAGAGCTGACTCCTCTTAGTCACCTCAACAGAATCCAGCCAAATCATTCAATAGCCACTCAAGGGAGGAAAACACAAGTGGGCTCAGCTGGGATCAGTAGAACAGCCTAGCCCACAAATAGCAGATGGGTGAGCAATACATGCTTACTCTGGAATTCTGCTGTTTTTTTTTTGTGGTCATTTATTATGCATGATTATCTTGACCTTGTTGTTGTTGGCTGCCGTAGAGTAATTTTCTACTCATAATGACCCCGTGTGACAGAGTAGAACAACCCCGTAGGGTTTCTGTGGCTATAATCTTTAAGGAAGCAGGTCACTAGGTCCTTCTGCGGCTGAGTGGATTTGAACTGCCATCCACTCAGTTAGCAGCCCAATGCTTCACCATTAGCATCACCAGTCCTCCTTATTGTGACCTTAGATAACTGATTAAAACAAAAAAAAAAAAAGTATTTTCAAAATCTATTTTTCTTTATAAGAGTTAAAGTGCTTTGAACTTACTAATTAATTATAGACTCCATATAATGGATATTTTTTATTTCTGAATTCTGAGTGGTTGAATTATATTGTTATTTCCTTTTCCATAATATGTTTCAAAGATTTGTACTTGAAGGAGTTAGCAATAACTCATTAGCATGAATGAAATAAGTTAGTGCTATAAAAAAATCTATAAATATTACAGAGGATTTTTTTATGATCACTATCACCTTTGAATGAAACAAATATATATATATATTTTATCATCTTTGTTTGAATGAAACAAATAGTTTCACTGAAACCCAGGACAGTTTATTCTCAATTTACACTTATCTTTACTAAAACATTTTCCTATACTAAAAGAATTAAATGTTAATAAATTCAAGTATGCTTTAATAAGAATGCTTCTAGTTAGGAGAAACTAGGTTCTGATGTGCCCATCCTTTTAGATTTTTCCTGAAAAATTACAAGTGCAACTAACATGAAATTGAATTAAATCCATCTTACCTCATCCATATATAAATAAAAGTATAATCACAGCTACATATAAAATGATAGACTAAAATGACATAAGATACAAGTAGAGTTTTATGAAGAGATAATTACTACACTTTAACTTTGGAGCCAGTCTTCTTTGTCATATTAAATCTATAATTACAAACTAATTTCTTACAATATTCTAATAAAAATAGTCACAATTAACCCATTGGTGGTCATTCCTTTAGATCCTAAACTACAAAATGGTGACTGGGTTAATCAGCGTTAACTCCTTTAATTCCACATCGGTGCAAATACATGCACAATTTTCACTTAACTGATTACAGAAATAATTCAACCAGTAATGAGTTTCAAAGCTAATTTAAGGAGCTTGTCCTCCGTTTAAGTCAAAATCTCTACCAGGCTGTTATTTTGGTAAGGAGCCTGGTGCTCCAAGATTGATGGTAGATTGGTAATGATAGTAATAGATAATAAAAACGCTTTACTTTCAGAGATACACAAGTGAAAACTATTTTCTCTTTTTTATGTCTCCTCTTTTTCATTTATCTTCTTTCTCTTACTTTTGGCTATGAAAATGTTTTCATTATTCTCTTTTAAAAATAGCCATCTCATATGTATTTGTTTTCCACCACTTTTAAGATCTTTGCCAATTTCTGCATTTTTTTGTGATTACTCCCTCTGACAATTGCTTTTCTTCCCATTGGACTATGCTAAATTTTCATGCTTTGCTCCACTGACTTAAGCATAATGCAGACTAATTAAAAAACTATGTCATTTTTCTCTTTATGGGAGCAAAAAATAGAAAATCTAATAGGAATACTAATGCCTGGGATTTAGAGAAACAAACAATTGTTTTTATTGATCAATTCAAAGCTACAGCTAATTTAAACAAAGCTACTTCAATATCTTTTATTAGTTACAGTCATGTCTCATAGAACACTTAAATCTGTAATGATCCCGTTGCCTGTGAGTTGATTCTGACTCATAGCAAGCAATTCTACATCGCAGAGTAGAATGGCCCCATAGGGTTTTCAAGGCTGTAATCTTTATGGAAGCAGGCTGGCACATCTTTCTTCTGTGGAGCAGTTGGTGGGTTCGAATAGCTGATCTTTTGGTTAGCAGCCTCGCGCTTAACCACTTTGCCACCAGGACTCCTTCTCTAATGATAATGAGTAATAATAGCTATAATTTATTATTTGCCTTTAATAATCTAAGTAATAATCTAAGTGGTGTATTCCCAGAAGGGTGCTAAATAAATGATCCTGTATAACCAAATGCTCCTTAGAAGAGAGAATGGTGAGACTTTGTCTCACTTACTTCGGACACGTTATCAGAAGGGACAGGTCCTTGGAGAAGGACATCATGCTGGTAAAGTAGAGGGTCAGTGATAAAGAAGAAGACCCTCAGTGAGATGAATTGTTACAGTGGCTGCAACAATGGGCTCAAACATAGCAACGATTGTGTGGATGGCACAGGACCAGGCAACATTTTGTTCTGTTATACATAGGGTTACTATGAATTGGAATTGACTTGATTTCATCTAACAACTACATACAACCAGCCTTAAGGAATTATCCTAATTTTAGGAATGTGGCAGGTGAGGCATAGAAAGGAAGAGTGACTTTCCAAAGTTGTAGAGCTACAAATTCGTTGAGTTTGGATGTCACAAAGTGTGTCTGACTCTAGAGCCTAGGTACTCACCACTAAATTTCCAAGATATTTTTAAAATTTCAGCATCACCTCCATGCTCTCCTCCACTAACCTGTGAATTTAAGTTTTTGTAATAAATTCATTTTATTAGTTATAAGTCAGTATCTTTGTAGCATTTTTCATATTGTATCCTAGCAGCGATCTCAATTTTAATACTATCAAGAACCTGTGTGTTGTTTGAGATTAGCAATATTCACCTAGGAAAAAAAGCCAACTGGACATTGTAAGATGACAACACATGAAGGAAAGTATTAGGTTCTGCATATTGTCAAGATGTAGGAGGATGAAGAAAAATGTCTTTGAACGTTGACATTAAAAAAAATAACCACACGTATATAATAAACGAAATGTCATTCAAATAGCCAGTGTTTAACTTTTCAAAATTAATGATTCCCTTGCCAGAGCAGATTTGCAACATTGCTCGACGTGCTTTAATAAAACTATACAAGGAATCTAAAAGCTTACTGTAATCCTAGTTTCATCTGGAACTTGGTTTTGATAAGTCATTTGATTTTGTGTAAGCCTCAGGGCTCCCATGTATAAAATGGAAGTTGTAATAATCTCTGTACTTAATTAACTGTCACAACAATACAGTCTATGGAAATCAATTCAGTCACACAAAGTGATCATCTACCATGCCCAAGGCTTAGAAACTACGTACCTAAATAAAATTCTCCCCTCATTATATTGGGTTTAAAGTCTCTTATTTGAGGTAGACATTGAAATGTTTAATAAATACAATGTGATAAGTACAATAACATTCTTACGTGTAAGATATAAAAAATAAGGCAATTAATCCTGTCCAGGTTATCTGAAAATTTTTCATAAAACGAATAACATGTTTGATAGATTGCTGACTCTACCCTCAAATCTGCTCTCTTCGGCTTCCTGAGGATATGGCCTCCCAGCTGCCTGTTACAGGTTCAGGCCTTCTTTGTGTTTACAGGTGGCCATGTGAGCACAAGTGATGTGTGCAGTTTCTTTACTTGCTCATCAATAAACTGCTGCCTTGGATTCCATCTCATTTTCTGTTCTTACTGACTGGAGTATAGGGGACTCACAACTCAGCTTAGACCATGCAGAGAGGGACTGATGTCCAGTCAATGGCATCACAAATGAGAGAGAAACCTGAGTATTTGAATGATCTCACGGAGCTCAGCTGTCTCACTAACCTCAACTAGCTGGACTATTACATGAGAAGACACCCACTTGTTTTTTTTCTCTTTGTTATGATTACCCTGACTTAACCTTTATCTTCAACTGGGTCTAGTATTATCAGATGGCAGAGAATGGGAAGGAGAATAGTAGGAATTAAGGCTAAGAAAGTCAGACTTTTAAAAGGCTTAAACTTCATTATGGGCTCAAGCGCAACAACGATTGTGAGGATGGTGCAGGACGGGGCAGTGTTTCCTTCTGTTGCACACAGAGTCACTATGACTTAGAACTGACTCGATGCCATCTAACAACTACAACAAATTTCATTAAAATTTTTCTGAAGGAAAATTAAAGTTGAGAAAGCAATTTGATTAGGAAAGCAATTTTTTGTTTGTTTTCTGTTGAAATTTACTTAAAATGGCATAAAGATATCTACTAGAGAGGTCAAGTGATTGCTCAAGCAGATACTTACAGGGTGACAGCACCATGAAGTAGTTCACACAATCCGGGCAAGCTGGAAAATGGCATCTTGTCAGTCCCTACTCTGGCCACTGTGGTAATATGGCATGCTCTAGCTGAATATGTTATTCCTGTCAAACGGCTTTCAAAATAGTGAAAGAAACTAGTCACCCATGGATATTATGGTAATAATTCATTTATCTGTTGTGGTAATAATTCCACATAGTGCCAGAAAGCAAGTCTGATTTTAGCAACCAATAGACTGTCACTTTATAGCTTTTACGCGAGTGGAGAAATTAGCTCCAAGTATCAGTCAGGTGGTGATAATTTGCAAAGTTTTATCCAAGTGAAACCCCTTACCCAAGTGAGGGCAGAGTTAAAACTTTTCTTCTAACATCTCCAACAATCATTTTTCTTTATGGTGTTCTAAAAATAAAGTAAATGAATAAAATATCATGAGAGGCATGACTAACAGACATATGGAGAATCCTAAATTGCCTTTTTTTTTTTTTTTTTGTGAAAACAGTTTGACCTCACCAACCAACCAACCCATTGCCATAGAGTCAATTCTGACTCATAGCCACCCTACAGGACAGAGTAGCACTGCTCCATAGGGTTCCCAAGGAGCATCTGGTGGATTCGAACTGCCAATTCTTTGGTTAGCAGCCATGGCACTTAACCAGTATGCCACCGGGGTTTCCTTTGACCTCACAGACCTCTTTGTCATTTATTTTTTTTATAGTATTTTAGATGAAGGTTTATAGAACAAACTAGCTTCTCATTAAACAGTTAGTACACATATTGTTTTATGACTTTGGTTAACAACCCCACAACATGTCAACAGTCTTCCTTCTCAACCTTAGGTTCCCTATTACCAGCTTTCCTGGCCCCTCCTGCCTTCTAGTCCTTGCCCCTGGGCTGGTGCGCCTCTTTAGTCTTGTTTTGTTTTATGTGCCTGTCTAATCTTTAGATAAAGTGTGAACTTCATGAGTGACTTCATTACTGAACTAAAATGTTGTCTGGGAGCCATATTCTCGGGGTTTCTCCAGTCTCTGTCAGGCCAGTAAGTCAGGTCTTTTTTTGTGAGTTAGAATTTTGTTCTACATTTTTCTCCAGCTCTGTATGGGACCCTCTATTGGGATCCTTGTCAGAGCAGTCAGTGTTGGTAGCCAGGCACCATCTAATTGTACTGGACTCAGCCTGGTGGAGGCTGTGGTAGTTGTGGTCCATTAGTCCTCTGGACTAATCTTACCCTTGTATCTTTAGTTTTCTTCATATTCCCTTGCTCCCGAAGGGGTGAGACTGGTGGAGTTTCTTAGATGGCTGCTCACAGTATTTTAAGACTCCAGACATTACTCACCAAAGTAGAATGTAGAACATTTTCTTTAAAAACTATATTATGCCAATTGAGCTAGATGTTCCCAAGACCATAGTCCCCATAGACCTCAGCCCAGCAACTTGGTTCCTCAGGGCATTTGGATGTGTCTGTGGAGCTTCCATGACCTTGCCTTGTACAAGTTGTACTGGTGTCCCCAGTATAGTGTATTGGTTTACCCTTCACCAAAGTAACCACTTAATACATTATCTATTTAGTGTTTTTCCAACCTCATCCCTTCCTTCTCTTGTAACCATCAAAGATTGTTCCCTTTTTGTGTGAAAACCTTTTCATGAATTTTAATAGTAGTGGTCTCATATGTTTGTCCTTTTGTAATTGACTTATTTCACTCAGCATAATGCCCTCCAGATTCAGCCATGTTATGAGGTGCTTTGCAGGTTCATCATTGTTATCATTGCTTAATACTCCATTGTGTGTATGTACCACAGTTTATCCATTTATCTGCTGATGGGCATCTAGGTTGTTTCTATGTTTTTGCTATTGTGAACAATGCTGCAATGAACATAGTTGTGCATATGTCTATTCATGTAATGACTCATTCCTTTAGTATATATTCCTAGGAGTGGGATTGCTAGATCATATGATATTTCCATGTTTAGCTTTCTAAGGAAGTACCATATCATTTTCCAAAAATGATTGTATTATTTTATATTCCCACCAGCAGTGCATAGGAGTTCCAATCCCTCCGCAGCCTCTCCATCATTTGTTATTTTCTATTTTTTTGATTTGTGTAAGTAATGTTGATGTGAGATGGTATCTCATTGTAGTTTTGATTTGCATTTCTCTAATGGCTAGTGATTGCTAGCATTTCCTCATGTGTCTGTTAGCAGCTTCAATGTCGTCTTTGGTGAAGTGTCAGTTCATATCCTTTGCCCATTTTTAATTGGATTGCCTTTTTGCTGTAGAGTTGTTGGATTTTTCTGTAGATTTTAGAGATTAGACCTTTGTCTGATTTGTAATAGCCAATTTTTTTTTTTCCCTGTCTGTAGGTCCTCTGTTTACTTTTTTGGTGAAGTCTTTTGATGAGCATAGGTGTTTAATTTTTAGAAGATCCCAGTTATCTAGCTTATCTTCTGGAGTTTATGTGTTGTTAATTATGGTTTGTATCCTGTTAATGCCATGTATCAGGGCCTCTAGCTTTGATCCTATTTTTCCTTCTAAGACCTTTATAGTTTTTGACTTTATATTTAGGTCTTTGATCTATTTTAAATTATTTTTTGTGTATGGTGTATCATTTTTTTTGCAGATGGACATCCAATTTTGCCAGCACCATTTGTTAAAAAGACTGTCTCTTCCTCATTCGATGGACTTTGGGCCCTTGTCAAAGATCAGGTGATGGTAGGTGGATGGGTGGATTTACATCTGGGTTATCAATCCTGTTCCAATGGTCAATGTATCTATTTTTGTACCAGTACTAGGCTGTTTTGACTACCGTAGCTTCATGGTAGGTTCTGAGGTCAGGTAGTGGGAGTCCTCTGACTTTATTCTTCTTCAGTTGTGCTTTATTTATCCAGGGCTTCTTCCCTTTCCATATGAAGTTAATGATTAGTTTTTCTATTTCTTTAAAGAATTTTATTTGTATTTGGATCAGGATTGCGTTGTATTTGTAAATTGCTTTGGGTAGAATTGTCATTTTCACAATGTTGAGTCTGCCTATCCATGAGCATGGTATGTTTTTCCATTTATGTAGGTATCTTTTGGTTTCTTTCAGTAATGTTTTATAGTTTTCTTTGTATAGGTCTTTTACATCCCTGCTTAGATTTATTCCTAAGTATTTTATTTTCTTTGGGGCTATTATAAATGGTGTTATTTTCCTGATTTCCTTTTCATCATTCTCTTTATTGGTGTATAGGCATCTGACTGATTTTTGTATGTTTATCTTGTACCCTGCTATTCTGCTGAATCTTTCTATTAGTTCTAGCAGTTTTTTCACGGATTCTTTTGGGTTTTCTATGTATAGTATCATCATCCACAAATAGGGACAGTTTTACTTTTTCATTATCAATTTGAATGACCTTTATTTCTTTTTTCTTCCCTTATTGCTCTAGCTAGGACTTCCAGCACAATGTTAAATAGGAGTGATGATAAAGGGTATCGTTGCCTTGTTCTTATTCTTGAGGAGAGTGTTTCCGGTGTCTTTCCATTAAGAATGAAGTTGGTTGTTGGTTTTGTATAGATGCCGTTTATTATGTTGAGAAATTTCCCTTCTATAACTATTTTATTGAGAGTTTTTTTTTTTTTTTTTTAATCGGGAATGGGTGTTAGACTTTGTTGAATGATTTTCTGTGTTGATTAAGATGATCATGTAATTCTTTTATTTATGTGGCCACTTTTTTTAAACTACTTTAAGTTAGGGGAGTATATAGCACTATGTTATGGACTGAACTAAACCCCCCCTCCAAAAAAATGTGTTGAAAACCCTAACCTCTATACCTGTGGTTATAATTTCATATGGGATTGAGTTTTCTTTGTTGTATTAATGAGGTGCTGTGGTTAAGAGCTCGGCTACTAAACAAAAGGTCGGCAGTTCAAATCCACTAGCCACTCTTTGGAAACCCTGTGGGCTGTTCTACACTATACTATAGGGCTGCTTTGAGTTGGTATCAACTCGAGAACAAAGAGGTTTATTTGTGTAGGGTGTATCTTAAATCAGCCTCTTCTGAGATATAAAAAAGGAGATGAAGCAGGCAAGCAAGAGATGGGGAAGGTAGATGCCAAGCCACATGAAGAGTGCAGAGAAACAAAAGCTGAAAAGAGACAAGGACCTTCCTCCAGAGCCAACAAGAGAGAAAGTCTTCCCCTACAGCTGGCACCCTGAATTCAGACTTCTAGTCTTCTAACTGTGAGCAAATAAATTTCTGTTTGTTAAAGCCACCCAGAGCTCTGGTGGTATAGTGGCTAACAGCCTGACTGCTAACCAAAAGGTTGGCAGTTCAAATCCACTAGCTGCTCCTTGGAACCCCTACAGGGCAGTTCTACTCTGTCCTACAGGGTCACTGTGAGTCATGATCTATTCAATGGCAACGTGGTTGGTTTGTTTTAAAGCCACCCACCTGTGCTATTTCTGTTAGCAGTATTAGTAGCACTAGATAACTAAGACACCTTGTTTGGAACAAAACATGTTTTCCCTCCTCCTGAGTCTGGTTGACTCTGGAGGTGCAGTGATTAAATGATTGGCTGCTAATGGAGAGGTCAGAGGTTCAAACCCACCAGCCATTCCACAAGTGAAAGATATGGCAGTCAGCTTCTGTAAAGATTTACAGCTTTGGAAGCCCTCTGCGGGCAGTTCTACTCTGTCCTATAGGGTCAATATGAGTGGGAATTGACTTGTAGGTAATATGTTCAGTTTTGGTTTCTGTCTGGCACTTTCCACTCTACAAATATAGTGAGAAGCCCTGGTGGCACAGTGGTTAAGAGCAATTTGAATCCACTAGCCATTCCTTAGAAATCCTATGGGTCAGTTCTACTCTGTCCTGTAGGTTCCCTATGAGTCAGGATTGACTCTTTGGCAAGAGGTTTATGGTAAGGTGGCCAAACATTCTGGTTTGCCCAGGACTGAAGGCCTTTTTTCAGGTATAGGATTTTCAGGTCTAAACTGGGAAAGTCCCAGGTAAAGTGAGAGAATTTGGTAACCCTATTTCTAGTCAAGAAATCAAAAGACGCATTGCATTAGGCAAATCAGCTGCAAGAGATCTCTTTAAAGTGTTAAATGCAAAGAAGTCGCCTTGAGAACTAAGGTGAGCCTGACCCAAGTAAATATTATAATCTAATTTTTAAGTGTATTTCAGTTATAAAGCCTTTATTTTCTATTCTTAGCTTATGATACTAAGGCTGAGATTCTGAAATTACATTTCCCCTTTATCAGCTAACTTTGTCACTGGTCTGTGTGTGTTGGGGTGGGGGGTGCAGAGGGACATTAGAAGCAGAAAGAAGAGAGTAGGACTTTCTCCTTCTTGGTTATTGCTGTTCCTGTCAGTGTAGCCTAAGCAATGACACCTTACCTGTAGCTGGTTCCTAATCCAGAATCTTTTTTTTTCTTTTTTTTTTTTGGCACTTCTATGAACAAATTTTTTTTTTTTTTTTTATGACCAGTCTCATCATACCCTCTCATGTTTATCCACATAAGCTGAGAAACTGTATCTTCCCAGAAATCTTAGCCCCAACTCTTTCTCTGAGCTCATGCGTTACTAGAATCAGGCAAGCACCAACCCCTCATCAGAGGTCTGAGTCCCAGTTTTGAGTGACCCTTCCCTAAGCTTCTAAGTTGTGATAAACTGGATCTCCTCATCCCTGTGTTCCCCACACCTAGGGCTGGTAGCTGCTTCCTGTATTTACTGTCTTGTGTTGTTACTGCAATGTTCATTCTTTTTAATTATGTTTTTAGACTTCCAAACGTAGAACCAAATCACTGCATTAAATTCTTTCTGTTGAAATATATAGACTGATTTATATTTTTCTGCCCAAATGTTGACTGATGCAAACAGTAATTTAAGAAGAATAATAATAATAACTGTAGAAGAAATGTTATAAATAAGTTCTGTAATAAAAGGAACAACAACAAGAAGTTGATAACCAATTTTCTTTTAGCTAGGATGATTTGCAAAGACAGGTGTTTTCCAAATATAATTATAACTGTCTAATAAATAACTCCCCCATGTGTCTGTTTGTCGTACTGTGGGGGCTTGTGTGTTGCTGTGATGCTGGAAGCTATGCCACTGGTATTCAGATACCAGCAGGGTCACCCATGGAGGGAAGGTTTCAGCTGAGCTTCCAGACTAAGACAGACT
This sequence comes from Loxodonta africana, assembly GCF_030014295.1. Lineage (NCBI taxonomy): Eukaryota > Metazoa > Chordata > Mammalia > Proboscidea > Elephantidae > Loxodonta > Loxodonta africana. Next base: position 49,657,553 of record NC_087345.1, read on the forward strand.
AGGAAGAAGGGCCCGGAAGCCTACTTCTGAAAAGCGTTAGCCAGTGAAAACCTTATGAATAGCAGCAGAACATTGTCTGATATAGTGCTGTAAGATGAGCCCTCCAGGTTGGAAGGCACTCAAAGACTGAGGAAGAGTTGCCTCCTCAAAGTAGAGTCGACCTTAACAACGTGGATGGAGTAAAGCTTTCGGGACCTTCATTTGCTGATGTGGCATGACTCAAAATGAGAAGAAACAGCTGCAAACATCCATTAATAATCGGAACCTGGAATGTACAAAGTATGAATCTAGGAAAACTGGAAATCGTCAAAAATGAAATGGAATGCATAAACATCGATATCCTAGGCATTAGTGAACTGAAGTGGACTGGTATTGGCCATTTTGAATTGGACAAATAGTCTACTATGCTGGGAATGACAACTTGAAGAGGAATGGTGTTGCATTCATCATGAAAAAGAACGTTTCAAGATCTATGCTGAAGTACAACGCTGTCAGTGATAGGATAATAGCCATACGCCTAAAAGGAAGACCAGTTAATAGGACTATTATTCAAATTTATGCACCAACCACTAGGGCCAAAGATGAAGAAATAAAAGATTTTTATCAGCTGCTCCAGTCTGAAATTGATCGAACATGCAATCAAGATGCATTGATAATTACTGGTGATTAGAATGTAAAAGTTGGAAACAAAGAAGAAGGATCAGTAGTTGGAAAATATGGCCTTGGTGATAGAAACAATGCTGGAGATCGAATGATAGAATTTTGCAAGACCAACGACTTCTTCATTGCAAATACCTTCTTTCACCAACGTAAATGGCGACTATACACATGGACCTTGCCAAAAGGAACACACAGAAATCAAATTGACTACATCTGTGGAAAGAGACAATGGAAAAGCTCAATATCATCAGTCAGAACAAGGCTGGGGCCGACTGTGGAACAGATCATGAGTTGTTCATATGCAAGTTCAAGCTGAAACTGAAGAAAATCAGAGCAAGTCCATGAGAGCCAAAATATGACCTTGAGTATATCCCACCTGAATTTAGAGACCATCTCAAGAATAGATTTGATGCACTGAACACTAGTGACTGCAGACCAGACGAGTTGTGGATTGACATCATATATGAAGAAAGCAAGAGGTCACTGAAAAGACAGGAAAGAAAGAAAAGACCAGGATGGATGTCAGAGGAGACTCTGAAATTTGCTCTTGAGCGTTGAGCAAAAGGAAGAATTCATGAAGTAAAAGAACCGAACAGAAGATTTCAAAGGCCCTCTTGAGAAGATAAAGTATTATAATGACATGTGCAAAGAGCTGGAGATGGAAAACCAAAGGGAAGAACATGCTCGGCATTTCTCAAACTGAAAGAACTGAAGAAAAAATTCAAGCCTCGAGTTGCAATAGTGAAGGATTACATGGGGAAAATATTAAATGACACAGGAAGCATCAAAAGAAGGTGGGGGGAATACACAGAGTCATTATACCAAAAAGAATTAATCGATATTCAACCATTTCAAGAGGTAGCATATGATCAGGAACCGATGGTACTGAAGGAAGAAGTCCAAGCTGCTCTGAAGGCATTGGCGATAAACAAGCCTCCAGGAATTGATGGAATAGTAATTGAGATGTTTCAACAAACTGATGCAGCGCTGGAGGTGCTCACTCATCTATGCCAAGCAATATGGAAGACAGCTTCCTGGTCAACTGACTGGAAGAGATCCATATTTATGCCTATTCCCAAGAAAGGTGATCCAACCGAATGTAGGAATTATAGAACGATATCATTAATATCACACGCAAGCAAAATTTTGCTGAAGATCATTTAAAAACAGCTGCAGCAGTATATTGACAGGGAACTGCCAGAAATTCAGGCTGGTTTCAGAAGAGGACATGGAACCAGGGATATCATTTCTGATGTCAGATGGATCCTGGCTGAAAGCAGAGAACACCAGAAGGATGTTTACCTGTGTTTTATTGACTATGCAAAGGCATTCGACTGTGTGGATCATAACAAACTATGGCTGACACTGCGAAGAATGGGAATTCCAGAACCCTTAATTGTGCTCATGAGGAACCTTTCCATAGATCAAGAGGCAGTTGTTAGGACAGAGCAAGGGGATGCTGATTGGTTTAAAGTCAGGAAAGGTGTGTATTAAGGTTGTATTCTTTCACCATACCTATTTAATCTGCATGCTGAACAAATAATCCGAGAAGCTGGACTATATGAAGAAGAACGGGGCATCAGGATTGGAGGAAGACTCATTAACAACCTGCTTTATGCAGATGACACAACCTTGTTTGCTGAAAGTGAGGAGGTCTTGAAGCACTTACTGATGAAGATCAAAGACCACAGCCTTCAGTGTGGATTACACCTCAACATCAAGAAAACAAAAATCCTCACAACTGGACCAATGAGCAACATGATGATAAATGGAGAAAAGATTGAAGTTGTCAAGGATTTCATTTTACTTGGATCCACAATCAACAGCCACGGAAGCAGGGGTCAAGAAATCAAAAGACACATTGCATGGGGCAAATCTGCTGCAAAGGACCTCTTCAAAGTGTTGAAGAGCCAAGATGTCACCCCGAAGACTAAGGTGTGCCTGACCCAAGCCATGGTATTTTCAATCACATTCATATGCACGTGAAAGCTGGACAATGAATAAGGAAGACCGGAGAAGAGTTGACGCCTTCGAATTGTGGTGTTGGCAAAGAATATTGAATATACCATGGACTGCCAAAAGAACGAACAAATTTGTCTTGGAAGAAGTATGGCCAGAATGCTCCTTACAGGCAAGGATGGCAAGGCTGTGTCTGGCATGCTTTGGACATGTTGTCATGAGGGATCAGTCCCTGGAGGAGGACATCATTCTTGGCTGAGTATAGGGTCAGCAAAAAAGAGGAAGACCCTCAGCAAGGTGGATTGACACAGTGGCTGCAACAATAAGCTCAAGCATAACAACGATTATAAGGATGGTGCAGAACCGGGGAGTGTTTTGTTCTGTTGTTCATAGGGTTGCTATGAGTCAGAACCAACTGCACGGCACCTAACAAGAACAACAATAATACATAACTAACCACTAATAGGTTCGGAATTGACTTGACAGCACTGGTTAATAGGTTCTAATTTAGGAAAAAAGAGCCCTGGTGGTGATATGGCTAAGTGCTTAATGGCTAACTAACTGAAAATTTTGTGGTTCAAACCCACCAGGGCAGAAGAAAAGTTCTGCCAATCTGCTCCTGGAAAGTTTACAGCCCAGGAAACCCTATTGGGCACTACTACTCTGTCATATAGGGTCACTTTGAGTTGGAATCGACCCGACAGCACACAACAATTTAGGAAAGGTTAATCACATTGCTTTAAAATATAATCAGATATTTGCAAAAATAAATTTACTAAGATTTTTTTATCAAACCAATTTGAATGCAATTTGCTTACTTTTTAGAAAATATACCGGAATACTTACAGAAGTTGTATTTTCTTTCATTATAAAGATGAATTTTTTTTCTAGAGCGCTGTTAAATAATATAGCTTATGTAATTTTTTCTTTTGTTTTATTTCATTTATATTTATAATTAGCTACTACAAATGAAATAAAACAGAAGAAAAAATTACACAAGGTATTCTCTAATTATCATCATATTAAAAGCAAAGCATGATCTCCATTGATATCTACTAAAAAATAGCTTGAATTACATGTCTGCATTTTTTTTATGGTAATATTTTATACACCTTTATTCATACCCATTAAAATCCATGGCCTTTAGGCTGATTCTGACTCATAGTGACCCTATAGGTCAGAGTAGAACTGCTCCACAGGGTTTTCAAGGAGTGGCTGGTGGTTTCGAATGGCCAGCCTTTTTGTTAGCAGCCATAGCTTGTAATCACTGTGCCACCAGGGCTCCTCTTTATTCACGAGCATCTCTAAATGGGTAATTGCTAACATGAGAGGTTTATTACTCCGGATACATGTCTAGACTCTATGTATATGTTAATTCAGTTATTACTTTTAGGGGTCTCTAGGTGGCACAAACGGTTTGTCCCAGATTGGCAGCTTAAGTCCACCCAGCAGTACCACAGAAGAAAGACCTAGCAATCTTCTTCCAATAAGATTGATTGTTGTTGTGGTTAAAAAAAAAAAAAAAAAATTTTTTTTTTTTTTTTTGTTGTGGTTAGGTGCCATCAAATATCAACCCCACATATAACAGAACAAAACAATCCCCAGTCCTTTGCCATCCTTGCAATTGTTGCTCTGTTTGAGCCCATTGTTGCAGTTACTGGGTCAATCCATCTGATTCTGACTGTACTTCTTCCAAGAGAGATGTGTTTGTTCTTCTGGCAGTCCACGGTATAGTCAATATTACTCACCAGCACCATAATTCAACTGCATCAATTCTTCTTCAGCTTTCCTTATTCATTTTCGTGTATATGAAAATATCATGGTTTGAGTCATGTGCACATTTGTCCTCAAAGTTACACATTTGCTTTTGAACACTTCAAAGAGATCTTTTGCCACAGAATTTCCCAGAGCAATATATCTTTTGATTTCTTGACTGCTGCTTCCATGGGTGTTGATTGTTGATACAAGTAAAATGAAACCCTTGACAACTTCAATATTTTCTCTGTTTACCCAGATGTTGCTTATTGTCTGAGTTGTGACAATTTTTTTTTTTTTTTATGTTGAGGTGTAATCCAGACTTAAGGCTATGGTCTTTGATCTTCATCAGTAAGTGCTCTTCACTTTCAGCAAACAACGTTGTGTCATCTACATATTGCCAGTTGTTATTGAGTCTTCCTCTAATTCTGATGCTGAGTTCTTCATATAGTCCAACTTCTTGGATTATTTGCTCATCATACAGATTAAATAAGTATTGTGAAAAAATATAATCCTAATGCACAGATTTCCTGATTTTAAACCATGTAGTATACCCTTGTTCTGTTTGAAAAAATGTCACTTGTCTATGTGCAGCTTCCACATGAGCAAGTTAAGTGTTCTGGAATTCCCATTCTTCGCAATGTTATCCATAATTTGTTATGATCCACACAGTCTAACGTCTTTGCATAGTCAATAAAACACAGGTAAACATCTTTCTGGTAGTCTCTGCTTTCAGTCATAATCCATCTGACATTAGCAATGATATCCCTTGTTCCATGACTTCTTCTGAATCCAACTTGAATTTCTGGCAGTTCCCTGTGGATGTACTGCTACAGCAGTTTTTGAATTATCTTCAGCAAAATTTTACTTGCATGTGATGTTAAAGATATTGTTCATTAATTTTCATAATCTTTTGAATCACCTTTCTTTGAAATGTGTATGTATATGGATATCTTCCATTTGGTTGGCCAGGTAGCTGTCTTCCAAATTTCTTGGCATGGACGAGTGAGCGTTTCCCTCAGTGCTTCCATTTGTTGAAGCTCCTCAATTGATATTTTGCCAATTCCTTCAATGCAGCTTGGACTTTTTCCTTTAGTACCATTAATTCATTATCATATACTACCTTCTGAAATGGTTGAACATTGACCATTTCTTTTTGGTACAGTGGCTCTGTATTCCTTCCATCTTCTTTTGTTGCTTTCTATGTCCTTAGTTTTTTGCCCACAGAATTTTTCACAATTGCAACTTGAGGCTTGAATTTTTTCTTCAGTATCTGTCAGCTTGAGAAATGCCAAGCACGTTCATCCCTTTTGGTTTTCTAACTCCAGGTCTTTGCACATTTCATTATAATATTTTACTTTGGCTTCTTGGACCACCATTTGAAATCTGTTCAGCTCTTTTACTTCACCATTTCTTCCATTTGCTTTAGCTACTCTATATTCAAGAGCAGGTTTCGGAGTCTCCTCTGACATCCATTTTGGTCTTTTCTTTCTTTCCTGTCTTTTTAATAACCTCTTGCTTTCTTCATGTATGATGTCATTGATGTCATCCCACAACCCGTCTGGCCTTTGGTGAGTATTGATCAGTACATCAAATCTATTCTTGAGATGGTCTCTAAATTCAAATGGGATGTACTGAAGGTCATATTTTGGCTCTTGTGAACTTTTTCTAATTTTCTTCAGCTTCAACTTGAATTTCCATATGAACAACTGATGGTCTGCTCCATAGTTGGCCTCCAGCCTTGTTCTGACTGATGATATTTAGTTTCTCCATTGTCCTTTTCCACAGATGTAGTTGGTTTGGTTCCTGTTCATTCCATGTGGTGGTGTCCACATGTATAGTCATTGTTTATGTTGTTGAAAATAGGTATTTCCAATGAATAAGTCATTGGTCTTGAAAAAGGTCTGTCATTTGATCTCCAGTGTTATTTCTGTCACCAAGATCATATTTTTCTTCCTATTAATCTTTCTTCCTTTTTCCAATTTTTACATTCCAATAACTAGTAATTATTTAATGCATCTTGATTGCATGTTTTATCATCTCATACGCATGCAAAAGCTGGGCAATGAATAAGGATGACTGAAGAAGAATCGATGCCTTGGAATTATGGTATTGGCAAAGCATATTGAATATACCATGGACTGCCAGAAGAATGAACAAGACTGTTGTGGAAAAAGAACAGCCTGAATGCTCTTTGGAAGCAAGGATGGTGAGACTTCATCTCACGTATTTTGGATATGTTATCAAGAAGGACCAGTCCCTAGAGAAGGTCATCATGTTTGGTAAGGGTTATTGAAAAAGAGGAAGACCTTTGATGAGGTGGATTGGCACAGTGGCTGCAACAAAGGACTCTAACATCACAATGATTGTGAAGATGGTATGTTGGACAATACAGCGTTTCATTTTGTTGTACATAAGGTCATCATGTGTCAGATCCAACTTGAAGGCACCTACCAACAACCCACCTGAAGTCACCTAGAAACAGCATTGTGAAGACAGGCATCATTTATTTTATCAAAATTAAAATTAAAATAAACAATGAGAACAACTAAACACCAGCTAAAGATTATACGATAACGAAAACTACCTTACAGGCTAAGCATTGGTATTGTCCTCATTTTACAGGAAACATGGAGGGTTTAGTCATGTTCTGAAGTCACAGAGATGATAAATGTGGGAACTCATAAGCAATTTAGGTATGACTTTGAAATCTTATTATTTCCCTCTATGTGATGTCTCCCATGACACTGAATTCCGTAAGTTTAGTGATGGGCTAATTGGGGTCAACATGAGGTCCTCTGTGTGGAACTGGGAGCAGCTTTAAGTGGGGCACCAAAGGAGGATCAAGAACCCATATATAATACAAAAACGGATCAAAGAGTTGCTGCACTACAGAGTACAGAACTAAATAGTATGATTTCTGCTTCATAACAATGAGGAGAAGAATGTCAATCACATTTAATGAGTACCTAAGTAATTTTTAAGTAATTTTAGCTTTATTGAAATGGCCCTTGATTGAGTAAAAACAGGTCACTTTGCAGGCAACCTAAAGGAATTACTGTACCAGGATAAAGTATTCTCAAATTGTTGAAGATATTTCTGCTTTAGTGTTAAGACTCTCTAGTAGTAACATGCTGGAACTTGCATGTACTGGCTCCCAAGAGATTACTGTTTAATTTTCAGGAATTTGTAAGTCAGTTGACCCACATTGTTGTTATTGTTAGGTGCCATCTAGTCGGTTCTGACTCATAGTGATCCTATGTACAACAGAACAAAACAATGTCTGTTCCTGCACCATCCTTAAGATCATTGTTAGGCTTGAGCCCATTGTTGCAGTCACTGTGTCAATCCACCTCATTGAGGGTCTTCTTCTTTTTTGTTGACTCTCTACTTTACCAAGCATGATGTTCTACAAGGACTGATCCCTCCTGATAACATGTCCAAAGTATGTGAGATGTAGTCTAACCATCCTTGCTTCTAAGGAGCATTCTGGCTGCATTTCTTCTAAAATAGGTATGTTCATTCTTTTGGCAATCCATGGTATATTCAATATTCTTCACAAACACCATAATTCTAAAGCATCAATTCTTTTTAGGTCTTCCCTATTCATTATCCAGCTTTCCCATGCACATGAGGTGATTGAAAGCACCTTGGCTTGAGTCAGACGCACATTAGTCTTCAAGGTGACATCTTTGCTTTTTAACACTTTAAAAAGTCTTTTGCAGCAGATTTTCCCAATGCAATGCATCCTTTGATTTTTTGACTGCTGCTTCCATGGATGTTGATTGTGGATCCAAGTAAAGTGAAATCCTTGACAACTTTAATCTTTTCTCTGTTTATCATGATGTTGCTTATTGGTCCACTTGTGAGAATTTCTTTTAATGTTGCGGTATAACCCATACTGAAGGCTGTAGTCTTTGATCTTCATTAGTAAGTGCTTCAAGTCCTCTTCACATTCAGTAAGCAAGGTTGTGTCATCTGTATATCTCAGTTCATTTAACGAATCTTCTTCTACCCTGATGCTGCGTTCTTTTTCATATAGTCCAGCTCCTCAGATTATTTGCTCAGCATACAGATTGAATAAGTAATGTAAAAGAATACAACCCTGACATGCATTTTCCTGGCTTTAAACCACACAGTATCCCCTTGTTCTGTTCTAACAACTGCCTTTTGATCTATGTACAGGTTTCTCATGAGCACAATTAAGTGTTTGGAATTCCCATTTTTCACAATGTTACCAATAATTTGTTATGATCCACACAGTCAAATGCCTTTGCAAAACACAGGTAAACATCTTTCTGGTATTCTCTGCTTTCAGCCAGGATCCATCTGATGTCAGCAAAAATATCCTGGGTTCCACGTCCTCTTCTCAATCTAGCTTGAATTTTTGGATGTTCCCTGTCAATGTACTGCTGAAACATCTTTTGAATGATCTTCAGCAAAACTTTGCTTGCATGTGATAGTGATTGTATTGTTCAATAATTTCCATGTTCAGTTGGATCACTTTTCTTGGGAATAGACATAAATATGGATCTCTTCCAGTCAGTTGGCCAGGTAGCTGTCTTCCAAATTTCTTGGCATAGACAAGTGAGCACCTCCAAGCTGATTTTGTTTGCTGCATTCTTGCTTGGCATCCTGCCAATTCCTGGAGCCTTGTTTTTCGCCAATGCCTTCAGTGTAGCCTGGACCTCTTCCCTCAGCACCATCAGCTCCTGATTATATGCTACCTCCTAAGAGGGTTGAACGTTGACAAATTCTTTTTGGTATAGTGGCTCTGTATATTCTTTTCACCTGTTTTTGATGCTTCTTTTGTCATTTAATATTTTCCCCATAGAATCCTTCAATATTGTAACTTGAGGTTTGAATTTTTTCCTTAGTTCTTTCAGCTTGAGAAATGCTGAGCATGTCCTTCCCTTTTAGTTTTCTAACTCCAGGTCTTTGCACATGTTATTATAATACCCATATAGGTAGCTTGAAGCTTGCCATTGTGGCAATCTTTACTTAACAGAAAAGAACAAACTTACAGATATACAGCACCCCTTACCCCCATTGGAGAACAAGTTGATAAATCCACTGTAACACTGCCCTTTACAGTCTGTGATTTGTGAGAGCTCCCTATATAAGGATAAACAATTGCCTCTGTAATGTCTTATTTCAGTTTGTAATTTAATTCTACCCTTATTTCCTTTTGTATTATTGTAATTTATATGAAAGTTTACAGAACAAACTAGTTTCTCGTTAAACAGTTAGTACACATATTGTTTTATGACATTGGTTAACTACCCCACGATATATCAACACTCTCCCTTCTCAACCTTGAGTTCCCTATTACCACCTTTCCTGTCCCCTCCTGCCTTCTAGTCCTTACCCCAAGGCTTGTGTGCCACTTTAGCTACATTTTGTTTTATGGGCCTGTCTAATGTTTAGATGAAGCATGAACCTCAGGAGTGACTTCATTACTGAGCTGAAAGGCTGTCTGGGAGCCATACTCTCAGGGTTTCTCCAGTCTCTATCAGGCCAGCAAATCTAGCCTTTCTTTTTGAGTTAGAATTTTGTTCTACATTTTTCTCCAGCTCTGTCCAGAACCCTCTCTTGTGATCTCTGTCAGAACAGTCAGTGGTGGTAGCCAGGCATCATCTAGTTGTACTGGACTCAGTCTGATTGTGGCCACGGTAGATGTGGTCCATTAGTCCTTTGGACTAATCTTTCCCTTGTATCTTTAGTTTTCTTCATTCTTCCTTGCTCCCAAAGGGGTGAGGCCAGTGGAGTATCCTAGATGGCCACTCATAGGCTTTTAAGACCTCAGACCCTACTCACCACAGTAGAATGTAGAACGTTTTCTTTATGAACAATGTTATGCCATTTGAGCTAGATATTCCCCTAAGACCGTGGTGCCCACAGCCCTAAGCCCAGCAATTTAGTCCTGCAGGGAGTTTGGATATATCTTTGGAGCTTCCACAATCTTGCCTTTCTATCCTTCTTTCTTCTTTGCCTCTATGAATGCTCCTTCCTACATCTACCCTTCTTTACCATCAGAAATCCTACTTAACATTTGCCAGAAATTTTCTCCTGCTGCTTTATAGTTTTCACTATCTTATTTCTTCTTATAGTTAGTACCATGCAGTTTTTCATTTAATTTGTTTCTCTTGGTCTTTTCCAACTAAGTGGGAATTTTTTTTTTATGCATTTATTTTTACTTTGTCTCTCTCACAGAACCAAACGTGTGTTTGTAGGCATTAATTAGTACTTGACCAAGAAAATTTAAAAATAGGGGATACACCAAAAGATCCTAAATATACCCTGAAGATTTTTATTTAATCTAACTGATTTCCATTTACTTTGGCTTGTGAACATTCCACATTTTAACATCTATCAGCTATTCAGTAAATTGAACTCTCTTCCTCTTCGCCCTTTATACCCACAAGGCAGACTGAGGTCAGCAGTTATAACCTTGCTAACTGGTCACTGCTGTTAATGAAGCTCTTAAGGCTGCCTGGCTATTTTACTATATGTCTCTTGTTCATTTCTTCTACATGGGTGCATAAATAAGCATCTTACATTTAACAAAGCCAAAAAGAAGCTTCTTGTCTTCATCCTCAAAACAGAATGTCACGAGATCAACCCCATCAGATTAATAGCAACTCCATTGTATCAGTTAGCATTTGCTGTGTAAAAAAACACTCCAAAATGTAGTATCTAAAAATAGAAATCAGTTATTTAGCTGACATTTCTGTGGGGTGGTCATTTGGGCAAGGATCAGATGGGAGGTTGTTAGTTCATTCTATTGTTCTCAGCTGGGCTCACCCCTGCATCTGAGGTTAGGTACTGATCAGATGGGCCTGCTAATGGGGCCTGATTGTTTTCCTGATTGGCTGGAACGATAGAGATGGTTGGGATCCATGTTTTCGTAATCCAGATGCCAGTTTGGTCCTGTTTTGGTAGAAGTTCAAAGTTCTAGGTGTGAAAGAGGACAATCCCCAATATGCAAGCACTTTGTAAGCCTTTGTTTTTATTATACATGCTACCTTTCCACTGGCTAAAGTAAGTCACATCATCAAGCACAGATTCAGTATAGGAGGATTTAAAGGAGCATCTTTCTTGTAATCTAACAGTATCAGTAAAGGAAGGTGAGAACAAATTGGGTCTGTTGCTACAGTTAACTCAGTTCATCTATCCTTCTTTTACTCAGGCCAAAAACCCTTGGAGTCATCCTAGATGCCTCTTTGTCTCACACCCCACATATAATCCAGCACAAAAGCCTATGGGGATTTACTTTTAAAATATATCCAGAATTCATCCATTTCTTACCACTATTGCATTTCCCTGGTGCACGTTGTCATCTCTCACCTACTTTCTTATTATCATAGGCTCGTAACTGGTCTCCGTTCTTATACTCAAGCCCACATCAACCTGTTCTTAACACTACACCCAGAATGATCCTTTAAAATTTGAATAATATCAGGTCACTCCTCAACCATCTCCACTGATTTTCCACCTCACTCAAAGAAAAGCAGACTATATTAAAAGACCCACAGTTCACTACGAATTCTGGTTCCCTGATACCTCTCTAACCTGATCTACCATAACCCGTTTAGCTGCATCAGCTCTGGCTACAATGGTCTCCTTCCTCAACTTCACTTGGCATACTTTCACTTAAGGACTTTTTACCTGATATTCTCTCTGCCTATAACACTTCTACTCAGATCTCCATATGGCTTTTCCACATTCCTTTTGGTCTTTCTGTTACCACAGTGAGGCTTCCCTGACTACCTTATTTCAGATTGTAGCTCCTTACTCTGCCTAATTGTTCTCAGAAATTATCACCATCTAACTGCTGTATACTTAATGTCCTTGCTTGGCCCAGGGATTTTTGTGTTTGTTCACTACAGTATCCCAAGCATTTAATGTATTTCAGGCACATAGTAGCCACTCAATAAAAGAGTGTTTGAATAAATAGTAAATGAAGTACATAGTATGTGGTAGAACCTGTGCTAAATAAAAGGCCTATAATAGTGAGTGTCAGACTTATCTTCTGTAGTAGATTGTATTGTTGTTTCCAATTATTTGCTGTTCTCCCTCTAAGAGGAATATAATTCTCACTCATTTTCACATGCCTTGCAGTTTACATTCAAGTAGGAAGATAATTTTTGCCTCAGTTGACATCAGAGTTGGCTGTGTTATTTTGTCCTTGGCCAATGGCGAGTGAGTAAAGATACTGCATGCCATTGCCTGGAAGAGATTTTAAGAACCGTTGTGACGTTCCACTATTGCTCTTTTCTCTCTGCCATGAGAATGTCATGTCTCAGATAGTGGGTGTTTCTTCAGCTTGAATGAAGCTATGTGGAGCAGATCCTTGGCTGACCAAAATATAATGAGAACAAACATAAACTTTTGTGTTTTTAGTCACTGAAATTATGGGGCTATTTGTGATAACAAAATGACTTACGGAAAGCTAACACAGTTCCTGACCTCATGAAGTTTACAGACATGAAAGGAAAGCCATCAAAATCACTGGAACATGTCTGATGTTCTACTTAAATAACTTCAAATCATAAAGGAATCTACTAGGCTTGGAAACTTTACATACTACAAAGGAAACAGAATTCAGGTGTCTCTGAAGAATGCTGGACATCTTGCCCATATTTCTTCTGATATATCTTTATTCAGGCCAAACTCACACTTTCTCACATCTGTTTACTTGATGCATTTCTGTTCTTTAGAGACACATTATGCAGATGCATACCATTGAGATGAAGAAGAAGATGTAAATTTTAACAAGTTGTCACAATCTAATGTGGTTGAGGAAGTTATAGTCCTATTACACTGAGTCATTTTAAACTTCTATAACATTCTTTGATTTTACAGATTTTGATATAAGTAGCTTATCATGGAAAAAATAAAAACATTTCACCTATGAATGAATTATGGTTTGAACCTAATAGCCCAGGTGAATTTCTGTGAATAGAGTCCCACAATGATTCTAATGTACGAGCAAGTACAGGGAATAAGGCAGCAGGGGGAGTGAATACCAGTTCCAGCTAGAAACGTTTTCTGAGAGCTTATGCCTTGAAGTTCATCCTCGGAGGACAATACACGACTGATTCCAACAACATGCTTCTTTGTTCTTTGTTGGCATGTGTATGTCAAGTTGTATATTTAAACCAAAAGCAATGTTTAAAAAGTTGTGGCCAAAAGAAAAAAAAAAAAAAAAACCTGACATTTAAAAAGTTACCTTCTTTCTCAGGTAGTTCTTTATGATGTTACTGAATGTTAAAATTAAGGAAATTATCATTATGTCCTTGGGAATGAGCAAGGAAATAAAAATCTATGATAAGAATAAATACATAGTGGAAGGTGAATAGAATGTTCTATTTCAGATGTAAGCTGACTAGAAATAGGAAGAAGAGCATGTTGGTGTTATGGATTTTACCTCACCTGGTCCTCATAATTACTTTTTAAAATCTTCTGTAAACATGTCTTTTTACGTAAGGTCTTTCCAAGAAAATATTCATTGAGATGAAATGTGTGTGTGTGTGTGTTTTCCAAAGATAAAATACCTCATATAATTAATATAAACACAGTAATTAGAAAATAATATTTAACTTATAACTTTTTATGGTTTTAAAATTTTTATGTAATATTTGAAACTTAAAAGAGAATATATGCAACACATGTGTAAGTTATGAAATAGAATAATGAAATGAACACCTGAGGACTCACTACCTAACAGGTAATCTTTCCAAGAGAATGCAGTCCTGACCATCTTGCTCGTTTGTTTCCTATCTTGTGTTTTTTTTTTTTTTTTTACCCCTAGATGTAACCATGTTCCTGAATTTTGGTTTATTAGCTCCTGATCACAAGCTATTAAACACCAGTTATTTATCCCCCACTACGTGTTAGTAAAGAGCCCTGGTGGCACAGTGGTTAATGTGATGGATTGCTAACTGAAAGGTCGGCAGTTTGAAGCCACAAGTGCCTCGGCAGGAGAAAGATGAGGCAGTAGGCTTCCAAAGAGATTCACAGCCTCGGAAACCCTATGCGGTCGCTCTGAGTTGGAATTGACTGGACGGCTGTGGGTTTATGTTTTAGAGAATGACATGTGAAAACTCTTTATAAAACATCTCATCTTGTCTTTCACTGTGTTGTAATCCACTCTAACACACCTGAATTAACAAATTATTTTAACTAAAAATAATAAAAAGGTGCATTCATAATAGACTTGAGGTTAAATGATTGGCTTTTGATCTTTATTAATCTTCATAACAAGCATACGAGCAGACTTAAAATGTATCGAGTCTGAAAGAGGATAAGAGGCCTTCTCAAAGTCATATTGCTAGTGGCACAGCCATGTCCATGCACCAAGGTACCTAACATCCTGATAGCAAATAGTTAATAAGCTTTATTACATACTAGGAATTATGCTTAACTTTTGACAACAAAACTGTAGGATATGTACTTAAACTATTCTCAGTTTTCTGTTGAAGAAACGGGCTAAGAGTGGTTCCGCAATATAATCATGATCACACAGCAGGAAAGTAGAAGTGCTGATGTATACGGCAAGTCCTATATGACTACAAAACACATTTTCATAACCACTTAATCTTGCCATTACCAACTTATTTGGTCAAGTAGTTTCTATGTTTAGATGTGATAACATTTCATATAAGATGACCTCAGTATAGGTTAATTAATAGAAAAAAAGTTTTCAGGGATAAAGGGTAAGATTTGAAGAAGATAGAACGGAAAGAGAGAAGAAGTCATATGTGAAGTAAAAGATAAAAACAGATCAGTAAACAACACAGAAATGAGAAAATTTTATGAGGAGAAAACTGAGAAGGTTAATCATCAAACATGAATAAGTTTGTACATTACTTGGCTAACTTCATTGCAAAAGACCCTGATACATGGATATCAGATCTTCATTCAAGCAATATATCTGGTAGCAAGTTGTTGTTAGCTGCTCTCAAGTTAGACCCTTACTCATGGCAATCCCAAATCACAACAGAACTAAGTGCTGTCAGGTCCTGTACCACTGTCATGATTGGTTGTGGATCAGACAGTTGTGATCCATAGGGTTTTCATTGGATAATTTGGGAAGTAGATCACCTGGTTTTTTCCTAGACCCTTTTAGTCTGGATGTAATTGTTGTTAGGTGACACTGAGTCGGTTCCAACTCACAGCAACTCTATGCACAACAGAACGAAACACTACCTGGTCCTGCACCATCCTCACAATTGTTGCTGTGCTTGAACCCATTGCTGTAGCCACTGTGTCAACCCATCTCCTTGAGGGTCATCCTCTTTTTTGTTGACCCTTTACTTTACCAAGCATAACATCCTTTTCCAGGACCTAATCCCTCCTGATAACACATCCAAAGTATGTGAGACATGTTCTCACCATCCTTGCTTCTAAGGAGCTTTCTCTTTGTACTTCTTCCAAGACAGATTTGTTCATTCTTTTGGCAGGCCATGGTATATTCAATGTTCTTCTCCAACACCATAATTCAAAGGTGTCAGTTCTTCTTTGGTCTCCCTTATTCATTGTCCAGATTTCACATGCATATGAGGCAATTGAAAACACCATGGCTTGGGTCAGGTGCACCTTAGTCCTCAAGGTGACATCCTTGCTTTTCAACACTTTAAAGAGATCTTTTGCAGACTATTTGCTCAATGTAATGTGTCTTTTGATTTCTTGACTGCTGCTTCATGAGTGTTGATCATGGATCCAAGTAAAATAAAATCCTTCACAACTTCAGTCTCCTCTCTGTTTATCATGATGTTGCTTAGTGGTCCAGTTGTGAGGATTTTTGTTTTATGTTGAGGCGTAGTCCATACTGAAGTCTGTGGTCTTTGATCTTCATCAGGAAGTGTTTCAAGTGCTCCTCACTTTCGGGAAGCAAGGTTGTGTCATCTCCATAATCCAGATTGTTAATGAGTCTTCCTCCAATCCTGATGCCCTGTTCTTCTTCATATAGTCCAGCTTTTCGGATTATTTGCTCAGCATACAGATTGAATAGGTATGGTGAAAGGATATAACCCTGACGCATACCTTTCCTGATTTTAAACCATGCATTATCCCCTTGTTCTGTTCGAACGACTGCCTCTTGATCCACGTACAGATTCCTCATGAGCACAATTATGTGTTCTGGAGTTTCCATTCTCCACAGTGTTATCCATAATTTGTTATGATCCACACAGCTCAATGCCTTTGCCTAGTCAATAAAACATAGGTAAACATCTTTCTGGTATTCTCTGCTTTCAGCCATGATCCATCTGACATCAGCAATGATATACCTTTTTCCACATCCCATTCTAAATCTAAAAAAAAAAATTTTTTTTTTTTTTTTTTTATTCTAAATCTGGCTTAAATTTCTGGCAGTTCCCTGTTGATATACTACTGCAATAGCTTTTGCATGATCGTTAGGAAAATTTTGCTGATATGTGATATTAATGATATTGTTCAATCATTTCTGCATTCAGTTGGATCATCTTTCTTGGGAATAGGCATAAATATGGATCTCTTCCAGTCAGTTGGCTAGTTAGCTGTCTTCTAAATTTCTTGGCAGAGATGTATGAGCACTTCTACCACCGCACCTGTTCGTTGAAACATCTCAGTTGATATTCCTTCAATTCCTGGAGCCTTGTTTTTCACTGATGCCTTCAGTGCAGCTTGGACGCCTTCCTTCAATACCAATGGTTCCTGATCATATTTTACCTCTTGAAATAGTTGAGTGTCGCCCAATACTTTTTGGTATAGTTACTCTGTGTATTCCTTCCATTTTCTTTTGATGCTTCCTGTGTTGTTTAATATTTTCCCTGTAGAATCCTTCAGTTTTGCAACTTGAGGCTTGAATTTTTTCTTCAGTTCTTTTAGCTTGAGAAATCCAGAATATGTTCTTCCCTTTTGGTTTTCTATCTCCAGCTCTTTGCACATGTCGTCATAATACTTTACTTTGTCTTCTCAGGCCACCCTTTGAAATCTTCTGTTCAGCTCTTTTACTTCATTTTTTCCTTTTGCTTTAGCTACTCAAAGTTCAAGAGCAAGTTTTACAGTCTCTTCTGAGATCCATTAGGTCTTTTCTTTCTTTCCTGTCTTTTTAATGACCTCTTGTTTTCTTCATGTATGATGTTCTTTATGTCATTCCACAACTCCTCTGGTCTTTAATCATTACTGTTCAGCTAGTCAAATATATTCTTGAGATGATTTCTAAATTCAGGTGGGATATACTCAAGGTTGTACTCTGGCTCTCGTGGACTTGCTCTAATTTTCTTCAGTTTCAACTTGCACTTGACTATGAGTAATTGATGGTTTGATCCTCATTTGGCCCCAGCCTTGTTCTGACTTATGATATGAGGTTTCCCATTTTCTCTTTCGCAGATGTAGTTGATTTGATTCCTGTGTATTCCATCTGGTGAGGTCCATGTGTGTAGTCGCCGTCTATGTTGGTGAAAAAAGGTATTTGCAATGAAGTAGTTGTTGGTCTTGCAAAATTCATTCGTGTGATCTTCAGCATCATTTCTTTCACTGAGGCCGAATTTTACAACTCCTGACCCTTCTTCTTCATTTCCAACTTTTGCATTCCAATCACCAGTAATTATCACTGCATCTTGAGTGCATGTTTGATCAATTTCAGACTGTAGAAGGTGGTAAAAATCTTCAATTTCTTCATCTTTGACCTTAACGTTTGATGTGTAAATTTCAATAATCGTTATATTAACAGGTCCTCCTTGTAGGCATATGGATATTATCCTATCACTGTGAGCATTGTACTTCAGGATAGATCTTGAAATGTTCTTTTTGATGATGAATGCAGTGCCATTCCTCTTCAGGCTTTCATTCCCAGCATAGTGGACCATATAATGGTCTGATTCATATGACCAATACCAGTCCATTTCAGTTCATTAATGCCTAGGTTACCGATTTTTGAGCCTTTCATTTCAATTTTTCATTTCCAGTTTTCCAAGATTCCTACTTCATACATTCCAGGTTCTGATTATTAATAGGTTTTTGCAGTTGTTCCTTCTCATTTTGAGTCATGCCATATCAGCACATGAAGGTCCCAAGAGCTTGACTCCATCCACATCATTAAGGTTGACTCTACTCTGGGGAGATAGCTCTTCCCCAGTCACATTTTGAGTGCCTTCCAACCTGAGAGGCTCATCTTCCAGCACTACATCAGACAATGTTTTGCTGCTATTCATACGGTTTTCACTGGCTAATTCTTCTCAGAGGTAGACTGCTGGGTCCTTCTTCCTAGTCTGTCTTAGTCTGGAAGCTCAGCTGAAACCTATCCTCCATCAGTGACCCCGCTGGTGTCTGAATACCTGTGGCATAGCTTCCAGCATCACAGCAACACACAAGTCACCACAGTACGACAAACTCACAGAAGTCTGGAAGCTCCGCTGAAATCTGTTCATCATCATAGCAACATGCAGTTCATCACTGACAAACATGTGATGGCTGCCTATGAGGTGCATTGGCCCAGGAATTGAGCCTAGATCCACATGGAAGACAAGGATTTTGCCAACGAACCACCAATGCCTCTTTAGTAGCGTAACTACATGTTAAAACTCAGTCTCAAAAACCATGATCATCAGCTCCTAGTCACACAGCCCCTCAAATCATAGAAATATTGCAGTGAATTTTCTGGCCATGTATGATTGAATGTAAGTTACTGTAAATATCTTCTTTAGAATTTAGACAATTCCAGTAGGGGCTGGTTTTCAAACTATTTTCTCTTTACTTAGTCTATGGATCAGTACATGGGAAGAACATCTTATGGTGGTGTTACTTTATTTATAATTCAATGTAGCAGTTTTGGGGTGGCAGTGATATAAGCTGTCCCATAATGTAAGATTTTGGTAGGTCTAGAAAGAGGGGGATATCATTACAGGTCAAGAAACCCAGGCGGAAATCTAAAGGCAAAGAATTGTAAGGAAGAATATTGTGGAGGATGAGGTGGTATAAAGGAAGATTTCCAATGATTCCCTAATTATTCTGAAAGTTGGTGTGAATGAATAATGCATTATTTATAGCTGGGAGTATGAGATAGCCCACCTGTGCATTAGGAAGAATTCTTGTGATCAAGTGGTGAATCTTATAGAGAGATGGGATGTTAAACTCACATATTCTCTTTTTTGGAAAAAAAAAAATCTTTAGAATTACAAATTATCTTACTTTTGTAAAAAGTAATTCATTTTCCAAATTACATTAAATAAACGTCTAGCATATGTCAGAGACTTTTATGACACTTTGAAAAAGATAGATATGCTCCCAACCTTTGAAAAGCCTCTAGCATAGTTGGAAAACAGGTATTAAAATAATATCAGTTGAAGGAGTGTTATAAAAAAGGCATAAGATTGTATGGGAATACAAGACAGACTGCTAGTTTCTCACTGGAAACTCATTAAACAACCTTCATATTCAATATTCAATGATTCATTACATCAGATATTGGAACTCCTGACAAAATCATTAATCGTGTTTTTAATCTAAATATTAACTGACTTATCAAACTCAGTTTGCACGAGTCAAATATCAGATCTGTGAAATCAATGGTATTTATAATAATGCCATTCATAAATATCACTCAGTGTTAAAGCATTTAGCTGGCGCTCAATATTAAAGCATTTAGAAATTCCAGACATACAGGTATTGGGAGTAATTGAAAATGGAAAAGGAGAATATTGTCAGATGGAGTGCAGGCAAAATATTTGCATTAAAGGCAGCAGAGGCAAAAAACACAGAAGCCTTTGAGCCTCATTCCCTTACTTGTGAGGAGGAGAAGGGTTGAGGAATGTGTGTGGGGAGTATCCAGAGCCTAGAACATGTACAAGTACATAGAGGATTTATGAACATAAATGCATTATGTATTATTTCTGTGAACTACAGAAATTCTTTGTAGTTTTCTATATATAAGCTCTGAGATACCATTTTTTTAAAAAAATTATATTCCCTATGTATTTATCAGTCATTGCCTAAACTGTTGGATTACGAAGTCAAAAACCAAGTTAAAAAATGTTTGGTTTCTAAAACCACGTTAATAAAAACATATCCTAATTTGAAAGAGTTGAGAATAAAAACACTTTCCTTTTTCAGACTTCACAGACTTAAGGCAAAAGAATGTGGAATAATAGATTACATGTCTACTCCCAAAGAGAAAATTAGATGTTCTTATGAAAAGAGTAATATTTGGCAACTTATTTTTCCAGTACTTTAATAATCCTAACACTAATGGATAAAGCCTTTCTTGACCTAAAAATTAATCTATATATCTACAGGAAAGGTCCACCATCAATTTTAAACCCAAGTGATTTTTCAAAAAGCTTAGGGAATTGCACCTTCAATCAATCTTTGCTAATATGTGAATTTGGCCAATTAATAATTGACAATGTGAACATGCTAAAAATTATCTCAGGAGAGGTGGGAGGAAGATATTGATAGTTCTTAAAATAATTTATAATATGTATAGAAAAACCAAGGCTAACATTCTCTGCTGATAGAGTGTTCAGTTTATTGTTTCTTTTATTTTAACTTTTTGCCTGTCTTTATATAACAAGCACACTTAGATATGATTTAAAAACTGGAACACTGAAAGATATTAGGTGTTTGTAATTTGGATATTCTTCCACACCTCCAGTTGTAAAAGTGATTGATGTTCTTTGAGGCTAAGAGTAGACCCTGTTGGCAGGCATGTTTGTGATTTCAGATTAGGAGAAAAAAAGGTGTTGAAAGAATCAAGTATAGTTGGGAGAATGGCGTATACAAAAATGAGTCAAGTTTTCATTTCTTGAGTTTTAAAATGTAAAACTAGGAGAAGAATGTATAAGGGAGTAAATTTCATAGTTTTATTGTGCACTTACTTTTCTGCCCAGATGTCTTTGTTTTAGCTTTCTCTTTTTCATGGTTATCCTTTCTTTCCCCTCCGCCTTATAAATTAGGACTCCACCTTCAAGGTGGAGTAATAATTGCCTTCAAAATTGTGTTATTTACACTTATTATCACTGCCTGAGAGCGTGGTGTTGTTATACCTCTTTCACAGACAAGAACACAGAGGGTCAGAGAATTTAAATAACGTGCCAAAGTCAGGTAGTAAGTGGCAGAACCAGGACCCATGGTCCCCTCCTGACACCCCTGTAAATCCGTTGCCAGCAGTAGGGTTTCACTTCTACCAGTTACCTTAATTTCTAGTTAGTGTATTTTTTGGGGTTTTGAACTCCTATCATCTTACTTTTAGTGCACATAGTGTCCTCTTCCCAACTGCCTTCCCTCTTCTGCCACACCTGTATCCCTCATCTTTATCTTATAGAGTGGATAGAGTATTCTCTCATGGGTATAGACTTTGCCTCACATGGTGCAGCACTGGATTCCCTACATTATGCTGTTTTCTTATTTAAAAAAATCATCATATTTGATATTTCATGGACCATGAGATTCTTTTTTTCATATTACTAGTTTTGAAAGTGGGAAAATTTGGATATGGAATATGTTTCGATTAAGTGGTAACCTGAAACAAATCCAGTGAGCTTTGCATATACCTATGTAAAATGTATAATAGAAACACAAATATCAACTATTCTATAGGTTGGATTTTATCTTTAAGTTTTGGGGGAAAATTATATTTCTAATAATTATCATTAATTATCTCTCAATTAGAGAAATAGATGATGCTGATTTTCATTGTATGACATTTTTTTCTTGTTTATGTGACAACAACAATAAAAGTAGAGGGTTTAAATATGATCACATGTGATTTCATTAATGCCTTTCCAGCTAGGTGATTTACAGTGAATGTGCATGTGTTCAAGTACACGTGTATACTTGTGTTTGCCACATATTCTCTATCTGGTAACAGTATTAAATGGATCTATAACCCTTTTTTTTTTTTTTAGGAACTTTCTGTCCAGATACTTCACATGAGATTCCACCCCTAAAGTCAGGGATAAGCCAGGCAGACAGGAGACTCAAGTCTGACCAAATGGAGTACATACAATATTCTCTTGCACACAGTGATAGCTAAGTGATGAGCACTCAAACAAAGCCACTGAGATACAATGCACATCCTGGGGCCACTGAAAGAGAGTCACAAATTCTTCCCTGTTGGATTGGAACCTGGAAGGCGGGAAGGCTGAGAACAAAGCCAGCATATTGTATGTAGAGCCAAGACATGTAGAGAAAATAAGTCCTGATGACAGCATTTGAGACTCTGGATCAAGCTGCACCTGAAAACTTACAGCTGGACATTTCAGTTACATGAGGCAATAAATTTTTTTTGTGTTGTTGTTTAAGCCAGATTGAATTGCATTTCCTGTCATCTGCAAGAAATAATATTAACCAATACAAAACAGATGGCTTGGAAAGAGCAACCCAGAACTCCGGTTTATATTACTAGCTTGAAAAGTTAAGATTTCTAAGTGAAAGAGTTCTGTTTTGTATTGAAAATGGAAACAAGTTTGGGGAGGTGGTGGTATATGGAGAGAGAAAGAACTAAAAAGAGTATTCATATCCTTACTGACATTGAAATATTAATAATAATAATATTTATATAGCAGATTACTGTTTATAGTGACATGCAAGCCAGATGTGGTCCTTGCACTCAGAGGGCTTATTAGAACAAAAGACAGTAACTACTTGGACAAAAAATAAGTATAGTCTTGATGAATTAATTAAGTATAGTTTTAATATGTTCTAGTAAAGAGAATTAAATTATACAATGTAAACACTTGGAAAGCTTACCTGAGTAAATGGTATTCAAGTTGCCACCAGAGGATGTGAGGAATAAATGTAGATGAAAGGCAGTAGTAGGTCATGAGGACTGGTGCTTGAGCCAAGGAAACAAGGAGAAGATTCTGTGACAGAAAGAATTAAAGACCAACTTTGAAGTATTTAAAACCCCTGTGTAGATGAGATGTATTGAGGGAAAAGGGAGTGAAATGTATTTGCAAAGGAGAGATTGACTCCCTAGGCCAAAGAATCATACAGGGAGGTAAGGCAAGTCAGGAGACTGCTGATGGATTGAGAAGGAGAGAAAGGATCAAAGGCCAGGAGGACCCAAAGAAGTTTGGAACAGGGGTGCGGTAATAAAGAAGGATGGAGGAGTAGAAGGTGTGAAATTGTGATTCCAGATGAGGAAAGTTTTGGAAATGACAAGGTTAAGACTACGGCTGAGAAGATGGGTTACCAAGGTAGACTGAAAGAAAACTATCTTGGCATTAATGAAGTCCAGTTCAGTGAGGTTTAAGGTGAATCATCCATAATGTTATTTGGATTTCCTAGTATGATTGTTGAAGTTATAGTGTAACAATGACAAAAGCACTAAAGCAATTAATGTTAGTCTTCAAATTAGCAAGGCAATTTGAATATGACATATGGCAGGAGTCAAATAAATATTGATAGCTAACTATTATTAAAAGCTTGTAAAATAGTAGGCAAATGCTAAGTGTTTTATTTACATATATTATTCTAATTAAGATTAGCCATTTATGTGGGTGAAAAAGGTCTTTGCAATGAAGAAGTCATTGGTCTTGCAAAATTCAATCATGCAATCTCTGGCATCATTTATATCACCAAGGCCATACTTTCCACCTACCGATCCATGTTTGTTTCCAACTTCCAAATTTCAATCACAAGTAATTATCAGTGCATCCTGACTGCATGTTTGATCAGTTTGAGACTGCAGAAGTAGATAAAAATCCTCAATTTCCTTGTCTTTGGCCTTAATGGTTGGTGGGTAAATTTGAATAATAGTCCTATTAACTGGCCTTCCTTGTAGGCGTATGGATATTATCCTATCACTGACAACATTATACTTCAGGATAGATCTTGAAATGTTGTTTTTGATGATGAATGCAATGCCATTCCTCTTCAAATTGTCATTCCCAGCATGTTAGACCATATGACTGTCCAATTCAAAATGAACAATACCAGTCCATTTCAGTTCACTATGCCTAGAATATCAATCTTTATGTGTTCTGTGTCACTTTTGATAATTTCCAATTTTCCTAGACTCATACTTCATACATTCTAGGTTCCAATTATTAATGGATGTTTGCAGCTGTTTCTTCTTATATTGGGTCATGCCACATCAACAAATGAAGGTCCTGAAAGCTTGACTCCATACAGGTCATTAAGGTCAACTCTACTTTGAGGAGGCAGCTCTTCCCCAGTGGTATTTTGAGTGACTTCCAACCTAGGGGGCTCATTTTCCAGTACTATATCAGAAAATGTTCCACTGCTATTCATAAAGTTTTCACTGGCTAATTCTTTTCAGAAGTAGATCACCGGGTCCTTCTTCCCAGTCTGTCTTAGTCAGAAAGCTCAGCTAAAACCTGTCTGCCATAGGTGACCCTGCTGGTATTTAAACACTGTTGGCATAGACTTCAGCATCACAGCAACATACAAACACCCACAGTATGACAATGGCAACTATACACATGGACCTCACCAGATGGAATACAGAGGAACCAAATTGACTACATCTGTGGAAAGAGAAGAAGGAAAAGCTCCATATCATCAGTCGGATCAAGGCCAGGGGCCGACTGTGGATCAGACCATTAATTACTCATAAGCAAGTTGAAGATGAAACTGAAAAAAATTAGAACAAGTCCACGAGAAGCAAAGTACAACTATGAGTATATCCCACCTGAATTTAGAGATCATCTCAAAAATAGATTTGATGCAGTAAACACTAATGACCAAAGACCAGATGAGTTGTGCAATGACATCGAGGATATCATCCATGAAGAAAGCAAGAGGTCATTAAAAAGACAAGAGAGAAAGAAAACACCTAAATGGATGTCAGAAGAGACTTTGAAACTTGCTTTTGAACATTGAGCAGCTTAAGCAAAAGGAAAAGCTGAAGAAGTAAAAGAACTGAACAGAAGATTTCAAAGGGTGGCTCAAGAAGACAAAGTAAAGTACTATGATGACATGAGCAAAGAGCTGGAGATAGAAAGCCAAAAGGGAAGAACATATTCTGAATTTCTCAAGCTGAAAAACTGAAGAAAGAATTCAAGCCTTGAGTTGCAATAGTGAAGGATTCTACAGGGAAAATATTCAACAAGTGGACCAATAAGTAACATCATGGTAAATGGAGAGGAGATTGAGGTTATCAAGGCTTTCATTTTACTTGGATCCACAATCAACACCTATGGAAGCAATAGTCAAGAAATCAAAAGAAGCATTGCACTGGGCATATCAGCTCCAAAAGACCTCTTTAAAGTGTTCAAAAGAAAAGATGTCACCTTTAAGGCTAAGGTGCACCTGACCCAAGCCATGATGTTTTCAATTGCCTCATATGCATGCAAAAGCTGGACAATTAACAGTGATGATGAGTGAAGAATTGATGCCTTCGAATTGTGGTGTTGGCAAAGAATATTGAATATACCATGAACTCCCAATATAAGGAACAGTTCTGTCTTTGAAAAAGTACAACCGGAATGGCGAGAAGCAAGAACGGCAAGACTAGGTCTCACATATTTTGGACGTGTTATCGGGAGAGATCATTCCCTGGAGAAGAACATCATGCTTGGTAAAACAGAGGGCCAGTGAAAAAGAGGGAGACCCTCAAGAAGATGGATTGACACAGTGGCCATAACAGAAGGTTCAAGTATAGCAACGACTGTGACGATGGCACAGTTCTGTTGTACATAGGGTGGCTATGAGTCAGAATCGACTCAACAGCACCTGATGACAACAATTAAGATTCACTTCATCACTATCAGGTAGACACTTGATTCTTTTGATTTTATAGATGAGGAAATCAAACTACAGAGTGGTGTAATTAAGTAACTTGACCATGACAAAATGACCAATATAATCCAAGGAGTGATTAAAAGTGCTTGCTTATTAGGATTTTCTTGTGCTTCTGTCTCTTGGGAACCTTGTAACCACCACCATGGGAAAAGCCCCTGCTAGCCTGTTGGCTGAAGAGACTTATGATCTTTTTTTACTAAGGAATCATGGTTAGTTTCATTGATCTTACAATTTCTTTCTTTTGTCCTCAGTTTTAAGTATTTACTTCTACTATACGATAAACAGGCCTAAATTTGTAAATCTTATATTTTTCTTTACTTCAATATTTTTCTTATTATTCTTCCAATTCTAACCCTTTGAACCTCAGTTCTCATGTCTAATGGCATAATAAATATCTCATAATCTTGTTAGGATAAAATGAACAAAAGAATCAATTGGTCGGCACTGCCCTTGGCATATCCAAACCCACTGCCTTTGTGTCAATTCTGACTCATAGTGCTCCTAAAGGACAGAGTAGAACTGTTCTATAGAGTTTCCAAGGAGCAGCTGGTGGATTCAAACTTCTGACATTTTGGTTGGCAGCCAGAGCTGTTAATCCTGTGCCACCAGGTCTCCTTCACTAATACTATATACAAAACTTCTTAAAAATGCTAAAAAGCAAAGATATCACTTTGAAGACTATGGTGGTTCTGACCCAAGCCACAGTATTTTCGATTGCCTCATATGCGTGGGAAAGCTGGACAAGGAATAAGGAAGACGGAAGAAGAATTGATGTATTTGAATCATAGTGTTGGGAAAGAATACTGAATGTACCACAGACTGCCAGAAAAATGAACAAATCTGTCGTGGAAGAAGTACAGAAGCCAGAATGCTCCTTAGAATTGAGGATGGCCAGGCTTTGTCTCACTTACTTTGGACGTATTACCAGGAGGGACCAATCCCTGGAGAAGAACATTATGATTGGTAAAGCAGAGGGTCAGTAGAAAAAAAAAGGAAGACCCTCAATGAGGTCCACACAGTGGCAGCCATAATGGACTCAAATATAGCAACGATTGTGAGAATGGTGCACAACTAGGCAGCATTTTGTTCTGTTGTTCATGGGGTCGTTATGAATCAGAACCTACCTGAGGGCACCTAACAACCACAACATTTTAGTCTTAAGAGGAAAGGGGAGACATTAACGCAAAAACATAGCATCAGTGCCAGGAAGAAGGAAGGATACAGATTCTTGCTTCAGCTTTGTGAACTTTGGAATATTTAGCAACTGTGAAACTTAGATTTCTTTTTCCATAAGGTGGGAATAAAAAGAATGTGATAAAATATGGTTTTTGATAAGATAAAATGAGGTAAAGTGTACATAGAGCTTTTCATAAGTTGTAAATTAAAAACAAATCAAGAACATAGCAAATAAAAGTGCACGGACTTTAGATTCAAATATTTGTGGTTGAACACTGGCTCGGAAACAAAAGATAGGGCTTTCGAGACGTTCGTTGAACTTTGCTTAACTGCATCTTCAGATCTGTAAAAATGAGATAACAACGTCTATTTCATCTGAATCTTTTGATGATTACGTGATCTAACATAAGCTAAGCACTCTCATTGATTCTTATAGCATGTGACGCACTCATTAAGGGATAGTCATTATTAGCATCAGTCTTATCATCAGCCTTTAGCTTTGTTATTTAATAAAGGCATCAATTCTTTTTGAATACTGTTAAAAGTCTATGGAATAGTAAAAAAAAAAAAAAAAACTAATGAAAACCAAAAAACCAGACCCATTGCCATTGGGTCGATTCTGATTCATGTCGACCCCATGTGTTACAGAGCAGAACTGTAATCTTTATGGAAGCATTTCACCAGGCCTTTCTTCCTCGGAGTCGCTAGGTGGGATCCAACTGCGAATGAACTTTAAGTTGTGCTTATAAAACCTCTTCTCTAATTTCTCTTCATCAGTGGCATGTAGAGTTTAATTATTTTTCCTGTCAGTTCAATGCATTTTAATTGATCTATTAATATTTTTTTGTACTAATCAATCTGGTGACCAAAAACACATTGTGTGTGTGTGTGTGTATGAATAACATGGTGAGTCTTATTGTATTTATTTACGAACTGAAAAAAATCTTAACTAATTAATATGATATCTGTCAATAGTTCTAACATCACTGGCCATGCTTTTACAAGATGAGTTATATAAATAATATAGGTTTAAATGTTTAGGAGAACTTACCATTAATAGTTTATTTGGACAAATAAATAAAAGTAATTTAGAATATTACTAAATCATACAAAGTATGTTTGCAAGTATACATGTTCAGTATTTACCAATATGATTTCTCCTTGAATGTCATATAAAAATTATCTGTACAGTTGCAATTGTATGCATGTCAGATTTAGAGAAGCTCTTACATCAATTTTCAATTTCCAAATGGCAGGCTAATTAGTTTTATATATCTTATCTTTTTTGGAATGGAAAATCTATTGTTCTATTTTTTTTGTCTCAGAAACTGACATTCATTCAGAGAGAAGAAAAAGAAAAAGAATGACAAGATCTCCATCTCTTGGCTCCCTTTCCTACCCCTCCTGCTCTTCCTCAGGCCCCCAGGACTGTGCCCTGGCCAGGGTGAGGTAGCAGGACAGACAGCCCCTCTCAGATGAGGTCATCAACACTGAGGGACATCTCCTCAATAGAGGCATTGTAGAAGGTCTCGGTATCCTGAAGAGTCTGCTTGTCTTCCTCCGTCACCACGTTAATACCCACACCTTCACGGCCCAAACGTCCACCACTACCAATTCTCTGGGTATAGTTTTTCCTCTTAGTGGGAAGGTCATAGTTGATGACTAAAGAAACCTGCTGCACATTAATGTCTCTGGCCAGTAGGTCAATGGTAATCAGTACCCTGCTAGAACCAGAACGGAACTCCCTTATATTCCCATTTTGTTCCTTTTGGTCCGTATCTCCAAGTATGGCGGAGACAACAAAGTCTCGGGTGTGCATCTTTCTAGTGAGCCAATCAACCTTCCTCTGGGTGTTAATGAAGATGACTGCCTGGATGATGGTCAAGATTTCATACAAATTACACAGTGTGTCCAGCTTCTACACCTCATGTTCTTCACATTGATGTAGAATTGGCAGATACCCTCCAGGGTCAATTCTTTCTTCTTGACAAGAATCTGAATGAGGTCCCTCATGAACTTCTTGGTCACCTAAGCACATCAGAAGGCGTTGTAGCTGATAGCAAAACTACCTGGGTGCTGCTCTTAAGCTTTTGGAATATGTCATAGATCTGTTCTTGGAATCCACAGCTTAACATTTCATCAGCTTCATCCAGTACAAACATCTCAATGTATTTGGGATACAGGTATATTCAATTAAGCTTATCAAACACACAGCCTCAGGTATCCACAATGATATGGGGAGCCTCCAACTGCAGCTTCTGCACTTCAGCACTCACATTGGTGCCCCCATGTAGGTATGGCAGGAGGCACCCATGTAATCTCCTAATGCCATCATAACCTTCTGTATCTGCTGGGCCAGTTCTTGAGTGGGAGCCAGGACCAAGACCTGGGTAGCCTTTAGATCCAATTCAATCTGCTGCAGAATTGATATGGCAAAAAGTGGCAGTTTTCCCAGCCCCAGACTGAGCTTGAGAGATCACAGCATAACCCTTGATAGAAGGAAGAATGGCTCACTGCTGGATGGCAGAGGGCCTCTCAAAACCATAGGAATAGATGCCTTGGAGCAGGGACTCTGAGAGTGTCCTGTCATTGAAGTTGTCAACAATCTCATTCCAGTTACTCTCTATGATACCTTTGGGCTCCATCCCACTGGGACCATTTCCTCTGGATCAGGTATCTTGACTCACAGACACTATCCTTAGAAACTAGGCTATTATTTTGACTGCTATGGAATAGTTCACATTTGATTAAGCCCTACATGCTATTCACTGGGTAAGCATAAAGACTTTTTAATTATATGAAGTAAGGTCATATTATGCTTTGACAGGGAAGATAGTAGACAATCTTTCCTGTTAATCTTATTCAGTGGTATTTACATACAGTATTTTTACAGATTGTTTCATCTCATATCTTCAGAAGAGGAGAAGTCAAGGTAGAGTGTTTTCTATCTTGCTCCACCACTAGGTAAGAGGGAGCAGAAGAGAAGAAATGCTTAGCCAAACACTTCATAAGCTACTAAAGTAGCTCAATCACTCCCTCCCTGCTTTTAAAATATGGAAATGGAAGTGATATGAGGATTTTTTCTTTCTTCTCCTATAATGCACAGCACCTTTACACTGTGATCATTGCAAGACAAATCAGAAGAAAAAGAATAAAGTGGTGGCAGGGAAAATAGAAAAACAAACTAAGATTGATTACATAAAATAATCCTAGCTCTCAAATTAGTTCAAGGAAACCTGGTGTTGCAATGGTTACGAGTTCGGTTGCTAGTTGAAAGGATGGTGGTTGAAACCCACACAGCAACTACACTGGAGAAATATCAGGTGGTCCACACCTATAAAGATTACAGCCACTCTGTCACATGCAGTCTCTATGAGTCAGAGTCAGTTTGAAGGCCCCCAACAAGAAGAAGAAAATTTGTTCAGTTAAGCAGAGAAATACACCAGCAATTAATGACAAATATTTCTTTTTATATTTTTCCTGTCCTTAGTTTTCCTATGAAATGGAGACAAATGATCTAAATAATATACTGTATCTTAGTATGTCTTTTTTTCCCCCTGTTTAAAACAAACAATTTAAACAGAACAAAACAAAACAAAAATACACAAATAATATAACATCTTATCTGCAATGCCTGGGGTTGAGTTCAGAAGAATATTTTATTCATTTGCCAGATGTATGTGTGCCATGCCATTGTTGCCTAGAGTATACACTTTATGGGACATAATTTCTAGGATCTGCTCCAAGACCACATGGTCCAGGGGGTAAATGATTCTATGGTTGAATGTGATTCTTTTCTTGGATGGTCATAGTTAAGTTAGCTCACTAAAGGTGCTAGAAACATTTTAATTTGATTAAAAAAACTTCTTTAACTTTGTTAATCCCACGTTTCTCAAACTTAGTTCTCTTTATGTTTGTTGTAGTGTGTTGTAGAATCATTTTCGACTCATACAGACCCTTTAGGACAGAGTACAACTGCCCCATAGGGTTTCCAAGACTGAAATCTTTAGGGGAGCAGATCATTAGGTCTTTTCTTTCACAGAGTGGCTGATGGGTTTAAACACCAACCTTTCAGTTAACAGTAGAGTGCTTAACCATTGCACCAGTAGGGCTCCTCTCTATATATTCTTCTCCCTATATCACTGTTTTCACAGTTAATATTATTCAACAGTAGAAGATGGGACCTAGGGGTCAGACTGTCTAGTATCTAATACTGGCTCTGCTACATGCTATGACCCATGAGTCTTTCAGTTTGTTGTATTGTGGGAGCTTGCATTTGCTGTGATTCTGGAAGCTATGCTACCAGTATAAAAACACCAGCAGGGTCACTCATGGTGGACAGATTTCAGCTGAGCTTCCAGATGAAGACAGACGAGGAAGAAGGACCCAGCAGTCTACTTCTGAAAAGAATTAGCCAGTGAAAACCATATGAATAGCAATGGAAAATTGTCTCATATAATGCTAGAATATGAGCCTCTCATGTTGGAAGGCACTCAAAAAATGGCGGGAGAAGAGCTGCCTTCTGAAGGTAGCACTGGCCTTGATGACATGGATGGAGTCAAGCTTTCGGGACCTTCATTTGCTGATGTGGCATGACTCAAAATAAGAAGAAACAGCTGCAAATGTCCATTAATAATTGGAACCTGGAAAGTATGAAGTATGAATCTAGGAAAACTGAAATTGTCAAAAATGAAATGGAACACATAAACATCGATATGCTAGGCATTAGTGAGCTGAAATGGATTGGTACTGCCACTGTGAATCAGACAATCATATGGTCTACTATGCCAGTAATGATGACTTTAAGAAGAATGGCATTGCATTCATCATCAAAAAGAACATTTCAAGATCTATCCTGAAGTACAACACTGACAGTGATAGGATAAAATGCATACACCCTCAAGAAAGATCAGTTAATATGATTATTGTTCAAATTTATGCACAAACCACTAAGGCCAAAGATGAAGAAATAGAAGATTTTTACCAAATTCTGCAGTCTGAAATTGATCAAACATGCAATCAGGATATATTGAGAATTACTGGTGATTGGAATGTGAAAGTTGGAAACAAAGAAGGATCAGTAGTTGGAAAATAAGGCCTTCGTGATAGAAACGATGCTGGAGATTGCGTGATAGAATTTTGTAAGACCAATGACTTCTTCATTGCAAATACACTTTTTTACCAACATAAATGGTGACTATACATTTTTTTTTTTTTTTATACATGTGAACTTTGCCAGATGGAATACACAGGAAACAAAATGACTGCATCTGGGGAAAGAGATGATGGAAAAGCTCAATATCATCAATCAGAACAAGGCCAGCGGACTGGTGTGGAAGAGATCACCAATTGCTCATATGTAATTTCAAGCTGAAGCTGAAGAAAATTAGAACAAGTCCATAAAGCCAAAGTATGACCTTGAATATATCCCATCTGAGTTTAGAGATCATCTCAAGAATAGATTCGACCCATTGAACACTAATGACTGAAGATCAGAAGAGTTGTGGAATGACATCAAGGACCTCATACATGAAGAAAGCAAGAGGTTATAAAAAAACAGGAAAGAAAGAAAAGGCCAAAACAAAAATCAGAAGAGACTCTAAAAGTTGCTCTTGAACTTCAGGAAGCTAAAGCAGAAGGAAGAAATGATGAAGTAAAAGAGCTGAAGAGATGATTTCAAAGGGCACTCGATGACAAAATGGAGTATTATAATGGCATGTGCAAAGAGCTGGAGATACAAAACCAAAAGGGAAGAACATGGTCAACATTTCTCAAGCTGCAGGAACTGAAGAAAAATTTCAAGCCTCAAGTTGCAATGTTAAGAATTCTATGGAAAAAAAAATAAACAACACAGGAAGCAGCAAAAAAATGGTGGAAGGAATACAGGGTCTCTATACTGAAAAGAATTGGTTGATGTTCCATTTCAGGAGGTAGCATATGATCAGGAACAGATGCTACTGAAGGAAGAAGTCCAAGCTTCACTGAAGGCATTGGTAAAAAATAAGGCTCCAAGAATTGACAGAATACCAATTGAGATGTTTCAGCAAACAGATGACGTGCTGGAAGTGCTCACTTATGTATACCAGGAAATTTGGAAGACAGGTACCTGGCCAACCAACTGGAAGAGATCTATATTTATGCCTATTTCCAAGAAAGGTGATCCAACTGAATGTGGAAATTATCGAACAATATAACTAATATATATGAACGGGCAACTGCCAAAAACTCAAGCCGGATTCAGAAGAGGGTGTGAAACTAGGGATATCCTTGCTGATGTTAGATGGATCCTGGCTGAAAGCAGAGCATACCAGAAATATGTTTACCTGTGTTTTATTGACTATGCAAAGGCTTTCGACTGTGTGGATCATAACAAATCATGGGTAACACTGGGAAGAATGGGAATTCCAGAACACTTAATTGTGCTCATGAAGAACCTGTACATTAACCACAAGGCAGTCATTGGAACAGAATAAGGGAATACTGTGTGGTTTCAAGTCAGAAAAGGTTTGTGTCAGGGTTGTATCCTTTCACCATACCTATTCAATCTTTATGCTAAGCAAATAATTCAAGAAGCTGGACTATATGAATAAGAATGGGGCATCAGAATGGGAGGAAGATTCATTAACAATCTGCATTATGCTGATGACAGACCCTGCTTGCTGAAAGTGAAGAGGACTTGAAGCATTTACTGATGAAAATCAAAGACCACATCCTTTAGTCTGGATTAAACCTCGACATAAAGAAACCAATAATCCTCACAACTGGACCAATAAGCAACATCATGAAAAATGAAGAAAAGTTTGAAGTTGTCAAGGATTTCATTTTACTTGGATCCACAATCAACACCCATGGAAGCAGCAGTCACAAAATCAAAAGACCCTTTGCACTGGGCAAATCTGCTGCAAAAGACCTCTTTAAAGTGTCAAAAAGCAAAGATGTTGCCTTGAAGACTAAGGTGCGCCTGACCCAAGCCATGGTATTTTCAATCGCATCACATGCTTGTGAAAGCTAGATGATGAATAAGAAAGACCAAAGAAGAATCGACACCTTTGAATTGTGGCATTGGTGAAAAACGTTACATATACCATGAACTTTAAAAAGAACGAACAAATCTGTCTTGGAAGAAGTACTACCAGAATGCTCCTTAGAAGCAAGAATGGTGAGATAATGTCTCACATACTTTGGACATATTATCAGGAAGGATCAGTCCCTGGAGAAGGACATCATGCTTGGCAAAATAAAAAGTCAGCAAACAAGAGGAAGACCTTCAATGAGATAGACTGACACAGTGGCTGCAACAATGGACTCAAGAATAACAACGATTGTGAGGATGTCATAGGACTCATAGGTTTGCTGTCAGAACTGACTCGAGGGTACCTAAGGACAACAATATGGCAAGTTAAGTAAAAATGTTTTTAAATAGAGTTATTTTAAAGTAGCTTTAGATTCACTGGAAAGTTTACAGAAGTGATACTGAATGACCCGCTGCCATAGAGTTGATTCATAGAGGCCCTATAAGCCAGAGAAGAACTGCCCCATAGGTTTCCTAGGCTATAAATCTTTATGGAAGCAGACTGCCACACCCTTATCCCACAATGTGGCTGGTGGGTTCGAATTGCAGATCATTTGATTCACAGCTGAGTGTTTAGTCACTGCCCCACCAGGGCTACTTAGAGGTTAAGACAGAGTTCTCATACACACATCATTCAGTTTTCGTTGTTGTTAACATCTTATGTTAGCATGACACATTTGTTACAATTATTGAACCAGTATTGATACATTATTACTAAGTAAAGCCCAAAATTTATTCAACTTTCCTTAGTATTTAAATAATGAGTTTTTTTTTTTTTTAGTCCAAATATTCTATCCAGGTTACAAACAGTGCGTTTAGTCCTTATGTTTCCTGAGGCTCCTCTTGCTGTGACAGTTTCTCAGGCTTCCCTTGTTTTTGATGACCTGCTTTGACAGTTTTCAGGATTACTGGTCAGGAATTTTGTAGAATGTCCCACATTTGGGTTTTGTCTGATATTCTTTTTTTTTTTTTTTTATGGTTAGACTAGGATTATAAATTATGTTATATTTGGGGGAGTAAAGCCACAAACATAACATGTTGTTTTTATCACATCACTCAAGGGTACATGCTATCAACATGACATTGCTGTTGATGTTGATTGATCACCTGGCTTATATTTCCTGTCTTGATCTCACTGAGCTCTAGACTCATAAATATAACTGATTTCTTGTCTTTGCCTATGACACACTTAGAGCAAATTTTGGGGAGAGATGTTAAGTTCTGTCCACTTGGTCAAATGCCATTTTGGCAAGATTATCCTTTCGTGATGGAGTTTTGGTTGACTATTTGTATGGATCTATTTCTGGTTTTTATTCTTTTCCATTAATCAATGTATCTGTTCTTTCACCAGTACCCCATTGTCTTGATTTCTGTAGCTTCAGAGTAAGTCTTGAAATCAGGTAGTATGAGTCCTCCAGCTTTGTACTTCTTCAGTGTTGTGTTGGCTATTCTAGTTTTTTTGCTTTCTGAGTAAAGTTTAGAATCGGTTTGTTGATCTCCCAAATATAGTTTGTCAGAATTTTGACTGGGACTGCTTTGAATCTATAAGTCAGGTTGGAAAGAATTGACATCTTAACACCGTTGAGCGTTCCTACCTATGAACATGGAAATAAATTTCATTTATTTAGCTCTTGTTTGATTTCATTCACGAGTCTTGTTATTTTCCACACATGAATTCCTTATATATTTTGTTAGATTTATACCTAAATATTTAATTTTTATGTGCTATTTAAAATTTTTAAGTTAATTTCAAATTCCTTTTTTGTTTTCTTTATTGCCAGTATATAGGAAAGCAGTTGAATTTTGTATGCCTGTTGCTATCAATTTCAACTCATAGTGACCCTGTAAGACAGAGTAGAGCTGCCCCATAGGGTTTCCAAGGAGCTGCTGGTGGATTCGAATGGCTGACCTTTGGATTAGCAGCCAAACTCTTAACCATTGCATATTAACATTTTATCCTGCAATCATGCTATGCTCATTTATTAGTTCTAGGAAATTTTTTTTTTCTTGTTATTGGGATTTTCTGCATATACAATGTAATGTCATCTGTGAATAAAGATAGTTTTATTTCTTCCTTCCTGATTTGTATCCTGTATTTCCTTTCGTTGTTGCATTAGCTAGGACTTCTAGTACAATGTTGAACATGAGCCACAAGGGAGACAGTTTCAGGATAAAGTGTCCGTTTCTCACCATTAAAAATGAGGTTAGATGTGGATTTTTGTAGACATGCTTTAGCAGGTTGAGGAAGTTTTTATCTATCCCTAATTGCTGAGAATTTTTGTCATAAATAGATGCCAAATAAGTTTTTTGCATCAGTTGATATAATGTGATTTTTATTTTCTAGCCTGTTGTTGTGGTAGATTATACTGATTGATTTCAAATGTTGAACCAGGCCTCTGTAACTGGAATAAAGCTCACTGGCTCATTGTGTATAATTCTTTTTATATATTGTTGGATTTGGTCTGTTAATATTTTGTTGAGGGCTTTCGCATCTATATTCATGAGAGGTATTGGGCTGTATGTAGTTTTGCTCTCTTTTAATGTACTTCTCTGGTTTTGATATTTGGGTAATGGCCTCTTCATAGATAGAGTTTGGAAGGGCTCTTTTTGCATGTATTTTCTAAAAGACATTTTAGAGAACTGGGATCTTTTTTTTTTTTCTTTAAATGTTTGGTAAAATTCACCAAAAAAAATCTGAGCCTGGTGATTTCTTTCTTTTTTTAGGGTATTAATTACTAAGTTTTTGAATAAATATATGCCTACTCAGATTATATAGTTCCTCTTGTGTGAGTTTTGGTAGTTTGTGTTTTTCAAGAAATTGGCCCATTTCATCTAAGTTATAAAATTTGTGGGCATAGAGTTGCTCATAGCACTCCTTATCCTTTTAATGACCATGACATAATAAGGATGACCTCTCACTTCCGATGCTAATAATTAGATTCTTTTCTCTCTCTCTTTTTTTTTTTTTTTTTTTTGGTTAGCCTAGTTAGAGGTTTATCAATTTTTTTTTATCTTTTCAAAGAACCAACTTTTGATTTCATCAATTCTCTCTCCCTGTTTCAATTTTATCGATTTCTGTTCTAATTTTTATTATTTCTTTCTTCTTTTTCAGAAGAAAGGCCTCAGGATCTGCCTCTAAAACTTCAGAGGTTTGAAAACCCTATGGAGTGCAGTTCTTTACACTTAAATTTTTCTCCTTTCTCTTGTTTCCTAAGGTAGTAGCTTAGGTTATTGATTTTGACCTTATTTTCTAAGATATGTGTTGAATGTATCGATTTTCCTCTAAGTACATCATTACATCTCACAAATTTTGATAAATTGTATTCTCATTCTCTTTTAGCTTCAGATATATTTTTTAACCCCCTGAGACTTCTTCTTTGACACGTGTGTAATTTAGAATTGTGTTATTTAATCTTCAAATATTTCTGGATTTTCCAACTATCTTTCTGTTATTGATTTCTAATTTAGTTTCATTGTGGTATGAGAACTAATTTTGAATGATTTCTATTCTTTTAAACTTGTTTAAACAAAGAGCTATCCCTTATCCTAAGAATAGAAAAAATAAACAATTTTTTCCACTTCCATTTATTCTTTCTCCAACTGTCTTCCTTTTGTTATGTAGACCCTAGTTTCTGGCGCATATCATTTTCCTTCTCCCTGAAAAACTTATTTTACTTTTCTGTCAGGGAAGATCTACTGGATTGGAAACCCTGTTTTTGTTTATCAAGATATGTCTTTGTTTTTCCTTCACTTTTGAACAATAATTTCCTTAGATGTAGACTTCTAGGTTGGTGGGGTTCTTTCTTATAATAATTTATTTTTCACTTCACTATCTTTTTACTTGCATAGTTTTTAGTGAGAAACCTACTATAATTCCTAACTTTGTTTCTCCCCAGGAATTTTTCATTCTCATGCTAGTCAATACTGAGCTTCCAGCCATTTTTCAAAATTACCGTTTTAGTAGTCCTAGCAGTTTATGACCCCACTGGCTTCTGCTACGTGGAAGCAGCAGATTTTTGTTGTGACTCTAAATTCACCTGCCTCTCCATATTTAAGGATGGCCATTTGCCTTAGGAAACCCTGATGGCGTAGTGGTTAAGTGCTACAGTTGCTAACCAAAAGTTTGGCAGTTTGAATCTACCAGGTGCTCCTTGGAAACTCTATGAGACAGTTCTACTCTATCCAAGGGAGTCATTATGAGTTGGAATCGACCTGACAGCAACAGGTTTGGGGTTTGGTTTGCCTTAAGACCTCAGATCTTTAAAAGGAACAAGAAAGGTTGTTTTATGTTCAGTTTGATCATCTTCTTCTTCTTGTAACAATGGATGTGATGACTCCCAAGCTGTTTATATGTTGGAGCTGAAAGTGAACATTTTATGTATTTTTGTTACTTAAGTTTCCTCATGTATAATCGTAAGTAATAATAATACTTACCTCACAAGAAAAAAAAAAAAAAAACATGAGGATTACATGAATTAATAAATATAAGGTACCTAGATCAGTTCCTAAGGAGCTCTGATGGTACGGTGGTTATGCGCTCAGCTGATAACCAAAATGTTGGCAGTTTGAGCTCACTAGTCACTTCTTGAGCGAAAAATGTGGTAGTCTGTTTTCATAAAGATTACAGCTTTGGGAGAAAACTACAAAACACTACTGCAAGAAACCAAAAGAGATCTACATAAATGGAAAAACATACCATGCTCATGGAAACAGAAACTCAAGATTGTAAAAATGACAACTCTACCGAAAGTGATTTACAAATACAATGCAATCCGGATCCAAATACCAACAACATTCTTTAAAGAGATGGAAAAACTAATCATTAACTTTATATGGAAAGGGAAGAAGCCCCAGATAAGGAAAGCACTATTGAAGAAGAATAATGAAGCAGGAGAGCTCACACTACCTGACCACAGAACCTACTATACAGCTACAGTAGTCAAAACAGCCTGGTGCTGGTACAATGACACATACATGGCCAATGAAGCAGAATTGAGAACCCAGATGTAAATCCATCCACCTCTCGTCATTTGATTTTTGACAAGGGCCCAAAGTCCATCAAATGGGAGAAAAGACAGTCTTTTTAACAAATGGTGCTGACAAAACAGGATGTCCATCTGCAAAAAAAAAAAAATGAAACAGGACCCATACCTCACACCATATAAAAACTAACTCAAAATGGATCAAAGACCTAAATATAAAGCCAAAAACCATGAAGTTCATAGAAGAAAAAATAGGATCAATGCTAGAGACCCTAATACACGGCATTAACAGGATACAAACCACAACCAACAACACACAAGCTCCAGAGGATAAGCTAGATAACTGGAATCTTCTAAAAATTAAATACTTACGCTCATCAAAAGACTGCACCAAAAACTGGGAAAAATTTTTTGGCTATTACAAATCAGACAAAGGTCTAATCTCTAAAATCTACAAGAAAATCCAACACCTTTAGAACAAAAAGACAATCCAATTAAGACATGGGCAAAGGGAATGAACAGACACTTCGCCACATAAGACATTCAAGTGGC
This sequence comes from Loxodonta africana, assembly GCF_030014295.1. Classification (NCBI taxonomy): domain Eukaryota; kingdom Metazoa; phylum Chordata; class Mammalia; order Proboscidea; family Elephantidae; genus Loxodonta; species Loxodonta africana. The sequence goes on from NC_087345.1 coordinate 49,697,462, forward strand.
CAAAAGACACATGAGGAAATGCTCATGATCTCTAGCCATTAAACCAAAAACCAAGCCAAACTCATTGCCGTTGAGTTGATTGCAACTCACAGCAACCCTATAGGACAGAATAGAACTGCCCCATTGAGTTTCCAAGGAGCGCCTGGTGGATTTGAACTGCCTACCTTTTGATTAGCAGCTGTAGCACTTAATCACTATGCCACCAGGGTTTCCTTCTAGCCATTAGAGAAACGCAAATCAAAACCACTATGAGATACCATCTTGCTCCTGCATTACTGGCACAAATCAATAAAACAAGAAATAACAAATGTTGGAGAGGCTGCGGTGAGATCAGAACTCTTATGCACTGCTGGTGGAAATGCAAAATGATGAAACCATTTTGGAAAATGATGTGGTGCTTCCTTAGAAAGCTAGAAATAGAAATACCATATGATCCAGCAATCCTACTCCTAGGAATAAATCCTGGGGAAATAAGAATTGTCACACGAATAGGCATATGCACGCCCGTGTTCATTGCAGCATTGTTCACAATAGCAAAAAGAAGGAAACAATCTAGGGGCCCATCAACAGATGAATGGATAAACAAACTGGTACATACACACAATGGAGTATTACGCAATGATGAAGAACAATGATGAATCTGTGAAGTATCTCATAATATGAACGAATCTGAAGGGCATTATGCTCAGTGAAATAAGTCAATCACAAAAGGACAAATATTGTATGAGACCACTACTGTAAAAACTCACAAAAAGGTTTACATACAAAAAGAAACAATCTTTGATGGTTATGAGCCAGGGGAGTGGTGGGGATGAAATACACTTAATAGACAATAAATAAGTGGAAACTGTGGTAAAGGGTAAGACTGTACACAATACTGGTGAAGCCAGCACAACCTGTACAAGGCAAGGTCATGGTAGCTCCACAGACACATCCAAACTCCCTAAGGGACCAAGTTTCTGGGCTAAAGGCTATGGGAATCATGGTCTTGGAGAACAGCTAGCTCAATAGGGATAACGTAGTTTATAAAGAATATGTTCTACATTCTACTTTGGTGAGTAGCATCTGGGTGTCTTAAAAGCCTGTGAGGTTATCTAGGATACTCCACTGGTCTCACCCCTTCAGGAGCAAGGGAGAATGAAGAAAATTAAAAACACAAAGGGAAGATTAAGCCAAAGGACTAATAGACCACATCTACCATGGCCTCCACCAGACTGAGTCCAGTACAACTAGATGGTGCTCAGCTACCACCACTGACTGCTCTGACAGGGATCACAATAGAGGGTCCCGGACAGAGCTTGAGAAAAATGTAGAACAAAATTCTAACTCAAAAAGAAAGACCAGATTCACTGGCCTGAGAGAGACTGCAGAAACGCTGAGAGTATGGCCCCCGGACACCCTTTCAGCTCAGTAATGAGGTCACTCCTGAGGTTCACCCTTCAACCAAGGGTTGAACAGACTCATAGAACAAAATAAGACTAAAGGGGTGCACCAGCCCTGGGGCAGAGACTGGAAAGCAGGAAGGAACAGGAAAGCTGGCAATAGGGAACCCAGGGTTGAGAAGGGAGAGTATTGACGTGTTGTGGGGTTGTTAACCGATGTCGTAGAACAATGCTTGTACTAACTGTTTGGTGAGAAACTAGTTTGTTCTGTAAATCTTCATCTAAAGTACAATTTTAAAAAATTAATTAATTAAGAAAAAAGTTTATAGCTTTGGAAACCTCATGGGGCAGGACTACTTTGTCCTATAAGGTTGCTATGAGTCGGAATTGACTCAAAAGCAATGGGGTTTAGATCAGTTCCTGGCAATAAGTGCTCAGTAGCTGTTGACTATTATTAGCCAACACAAAGTTTTCTTATGGTACCGTAAGCAATCACAGCAATAAAAAGAAAGACCAGTTTATAAATGCAGACATATAATATTCACTAAAACAAACCAAGATTATGCTTTTACCAGTATATAACTAGAAATAAATTATTAATGTTATTAGATATACAGAATGATATCAGCATATTACTCAGGATGTGAGTAAATTAAATACATGAAAAAATAGAGCTATTATAGCCCTGTAAACCAAACCCAGTGCCGTTGAGTCGATTCTGACTCAGTGACCCTACAGGACAGAGTAGAACCGCCCCATATAGTTTCCAAGGAGTGCCTGGAGGATTCGAACTGCCAACCCTTTGGTTGGCAGCCGTAGCACTGAACCACTATACCACCAGGGTATCACTAAACCATGAAAAATATCAAACATAAAGCCAGTAATGTCCTGAGCTTTTCCTTTATATGGGGCAACATATTAGTGTGACTGAAGTCAAGTTGAGTTGATGCTTGGTTACTTGAAACGAGAATATCTACATGATACACATAACTTTAGATATTTCTATTCTTTTGTTTCATACACAGCTTAAATATAATCTGAGTACTTTTTGTGTTATCTTGTAAATAGTAAGATATTAAGTGCACTCATTGCTTTCAAATAGAAAATAGCAGGACTTTCATGTATTATTTAAACTTTTCTAATGAAGAAATTAAAATTGAAAGGTACAGTAAATCATGCACATAGTAAATAAGAGTTCAGCTTTTGAGCAAATGATTTCTAGATTTCATATCCAATGAATTATTTCATTTTGTTCCAAAAAAGAGATTATATCCTATTTCTGTGTTACCAAATTTCCCATACTTTATACACCATTTTTATCATCTTTTTCACTTTCACGTTATCCCTATTTCTATCCTGATTTATTCATTTAAAATAGCCAATCACTGACTTTTTTGGATTTGTCATCATTCATTATTAACTTTGCTAATAATACAGGAGTCCTTCAGCCACATATGCTAATTTTATCTTTTCATCTAGACCTCAGTGCTATTCAGTGCACAGTTTTCTTCCCTACATACATACTGCTACCTGAAGTGTAACACCAAGTAAATCTCTTCTTTTTCAGTTGTATGCTTTGCTGAAAATGAAGGTGTGTGACAGACTGGAAGGAATGTAGGCGCTGAGTCAGCTTTAGGTTCAGATTCAATTCCAGTCAATTATTAGATGAGTCACTTTTGTTGTAATTTTTTTTAGCAGTGGGTTAAAATTGCAATAATTGTAATGTGGCACTATGTTATGAGGAATATAAGAGAAATACATCTGTAAATTTGAGGAGTAGTCATTGGTACACAGTAAACAAGAAAAGGGAGAAAAAGACATAACATTTAGTATTCACCTATGGGTCAGTCAGTCAGATACTTTATATATATTTTGAATAATAATATCATAACAACCCATACAGTTATCTCAAGGATGATTGGTGGATGGACCAACAGATACAGGCACAGGATCATGCAGATTTGGGACTGAAGACTGTACTTCACTAAGACAGCTACATACAGTAGGGGACAGAATAGCTTCCCACAGAGGTCCCAGCTGCCAATGGAAAATACCTGATTTGGATAAAGTTTCCATCAGGACCCTTGAAAAAAAAAAAAAAGGCTGCTGTTGAGTTGGATTCAACTTAAAGCAACCTATAGGATAGAGCAGAACTGCTCACGGGGTTTCCAAGGAACAGCTGGTGGCTTCAAACTGCCCCCCCCTTTTTAATAATTTTTATTGTGCTTTAAGTGAAGGCTTACAAATCAAGTCAGTCTCTCACACAAAAACTTATATACACCTTGCTACATACTCCCAATTACTCTCCCCCTAATGAGACAGACCACGCCCTCCATCCACTCTCTCTTTTCGTGTCCATTCTGCCAGCTTCTAACCCCCTCTGCCCTCTCAACTCCCCTCCAGGCAGGAGATGCCAACATAGCCTCAAGTGTCCACCTGATCCCAGAAACTCACTCCTCACCAGCATCCCTCTCCAACGCATTCTCCAGTCCAATCCATGTCTGAAAAGTTGGCTTCGGGAATGGTTCCTGTCCTGGGCCAACAGAAGGTCTAGAGGCCATAAGCATTTTTTAATTGGGTTATTTGTCTTTTTGTAGTTGAGTTTTGCAGTATCACGTTAAAGATTTTAGAGATCAGGCACAGATCAGAAATGTCATAGCTAAAAACTTTTTCCCAGTCTGTAGGTCTGAAGGTCTGGAGGCCATGACCACCGAGGTCCTTCTAGTCTCAGTCAGACAATTAAGTCTGGTCTTTTTACAAGAATTTGGGGTCTGCATCCCACTGCTCTCCTGCTCCCTCAGGGGTTCTCTGTTGTGTTTCCTGTCAGGGCAGTCATCAGTTGTAGCCGGGCACCATCTAGTTCTTCTGGTCTCAGGATGATGTAGTCTCTGGTTCATGTGGCCCTTTCTGTTTCTTGGGCTCAAAATTACCTTGTGTCCTTGGTGTTCTTCATTCTCCTTTGATCCAGGTGGGTTGAGACTCATTGATGCATCTTAGATGGCTGCTTGCTAGCGTTTAAGACCCCAGACACCACTTTCCAAAGTGGGATGCAGAATGTTTTCTTAATAGGTTTTATTATGCCAATTGACTTAGATGTCCCCTGAAACCATGGTCCCCAAACCCCTGCCCCTGCCTCACTGTCCTTCGAAGCATTCAGTTTATTCAGGAAACTTCTTTGCTTTTGGTTTAGTCCAGTTGTGCTGACCTTCCCTGTATTCTGTGTTGTCTTTACACCTAAAGTAGTTCTTATCTACTAATTAGTGAATACCCCTCTCCTACCCTCCCTCCCTCCCCCCTCTCGTAACCACAAAAGAATGTTTTCTTCTCAGTTTAAACTATTTCTCCAGTTCTTATAATAGTGATCTTATACAATATTTGTCCTTTTGCAACTGACTAATTTCACTTAGCATAATGCCTTCCAGGATCCTCCATGTTATGAAATGTTTTACAGATTCCCCACTGTTCTTTATTGATGCGTAGTATTGCATTGTGTGAACATACCGTAATTTATTTATACATTCATCCATTGATGGGCATCTTGGTTGCTTCCATCTTTTTGCTGTTGTAAACAGTGCTGCAATAAACATGGGGGTGCATATATCTGTTCGTGTAAAGGCTCTTATTTCTCTAGGATATATTACAAGGTGTGGGATTTCTGGATCGTACGGTAGTTCTATTTCTGGCTTTTTAAGGAAGCACCAAATCGATTTCCAAAGTGGTTGTACCATTTTACATTCCCACCAGCAGTGTATAAGTGTTCCAGTCTCTCCACAACCTCTCCAACATTTATTATTTTGTGTTTTTTGAATTAATGCCAGCCTTGTTGGAGTAAGATGAAATCTCATGGTAGTTTTGATTCGCATTTCTGTAACGGCTAATGATCATGAGCATTTCCTCACGTATCTGTCAGCTACCTGAATATCCTCTTTAGGGAAGTGTCTGTTCATATCTCTTGCCCATTTTTTAATTGGGTTATTTCTCTTTTTGTAGTTGAGTTTTTGCAGTATCATGTAGATTTTAGAGATCAGGCACTGATCAGAAATGTCATAGCTAAATTTTTTTTCCCAGTCTGTAGGTGTCTTTTTACTCTTTTGATGAAGTCTTTGGATGAGAATAGGTGTTTGATTTTTAGGAGCTCCCAGTTATCTAGTTTTCCTTCTGCATTAGTAATAATGTTTTGTACACTGTTTATACCGTGTACTAGGGCTCCTAACATTGTCCCTATTTTTTCTTCCATCATCTTTATTGTTTTAGATTTTATATTTAGGTCTTTGATCCATTTTGCACTCATTTTTGTGCATGGTGTGAGGTGTGGGTCTTATTTCATTTTTTTGCAGATGGATATCCAGTCATGCCAGCACGATTTGTTAAAAAGGCTGTCTTTTCCCCATTTAACTGTTTTGGGACCTTTGTCAAATATCAGCTTCTCATATGTGGATGGATTTATGTCTGGATTCTCAATTCTGTTCCATTGGTCTATGTATTTCTTGTTGTACCAGTACCAGGCTGTTTTGACTACTGTGGAGGTATAATAGGTTCTAAAATCAGGTAGAGTAAGGCCTCCCCCTTTGTTTTTTTTTTTTTCAGTAATGCTTTACTTATCCGGGGCCTCTTTCCCTTCCATATTCTCCATCTCATTAAAGAATGTCATTGGAATTTGGATCAGAATTCCATTAAATGTATAGATTGTTTTTGGTAGAATAGACGTTTTTATAATGTTAAGTCTTCCTATCCATGAGTAAGGTATGTTTTTCCACTTATGTAGATCTCTTTTGGTTTCTTGCAGAAGTGTACTGTAGTTTTCTTTGTATAAGTCTTTTACATTCCTGGTAAGATTTATTCCTAAGTATTTTATCTTCTTGGGGGCTACTATAAATGGTATCGATTTGGTAATTTCCTCTTCGATGTTCTTTTTGTTGGTGTAGAGGAATCCAAGTGATTTTTGTATGTTTATCTTGTATCTCAACACTCTGCTGAACTCTTCTATTAGTTTCAGTACAAACTTCAGACCTTTTGTTTAGCAGCTGAATGCTTAATGACCACACCACCATGGCCCCATCAGGATCCTTAAGAAGATTTAATTTGCCTTCTCAAGGGGGTTTTTGTTTTAGTACCCTCTTCTACCCTCTGAATGTCCTTAGGTGGCACAAATGGTTTATACTCGACTTCTAATGTAAAGCTTGGCAATTCCAAACAGTTGTACCGAAGATAGGCCTGGCGATCTGTTTCTGTAAAGACTACACCCAAGAAAACTCTATGGAACAGTTCTATATTGTAACACACGGGGTCACCATGAGTTGGAATTGACTCGATGGCAACTAACAACTCTCTCAATCTATGGCTACATGGCCAGCCTACTACCCAGTTATGAGTAGCTGATATGAACCCTGTATTAGCCTGAGTGTTTGTTACAATAACTGGTGAAAGAAAGGTACATGCTCTAGCCCTATCACATCCCTGCAGCCCTAGGCCAAAGGTCTTCCTGATATCTGTTTATAGACAACTTTTATTGTTGGATATCCCTACTTAGCGGATGAATAGACTGAGTTATAAAGGTTACATGACTTCCTTAACAACAGTAAAATTGAATTTTAAACTGTTTAATTTGTCACCAAAGATGTGTATTTTCCTCTACACTCTGCTGTTAACAAAAAGGTTAGCAGTTCAAACCCACCAGCTGCTCTGTGGGCAAAAAGACCTGGTGATCTGCTCCTGGAAACTGCTCTATGAGATAGTTCTACTCTGTTCTACAGGGTCACTATGAGTCGTAATCGACTGGATGGCACACAACAACAGTGTTTTCTTTTCCCATTAACACAGCTGACTAAGGAATTTCAATTTATTTTTAAAGTAATCTTTGCTAAAAGATTATTTTCTGTTAAACAGCTACAAATTGACTGAAATCTTGAGGTGAATAATACATTTAAAGTTTTTTTTTTTTTTCTTCATTGTGGAAAAAGAAGATGATGAAGGATGATTGTCTGGTTAGATCTCAATTCATATTGGTAAGCATGTTCTTACCAATTAAACTCTTAAGCAATCTTTGAGACTTGGTTTCTACCTCCATGAAAATGACAAATTTTAACAGCAAACAAATGAAGTAAGATGATTAGTTGGTTTGATCTTCATGGAAGATAATGCAATCTTAGTGAGAAAGAAAATAGGTTTTTGTATTTATCTGTTAGGATAAACAGTACATCTTAAAATATAAGTTGAATGCTCAAGAATATTTTAGTCTCCTTGAAATCTTAGACTTTGAAAAGATGTGTTAAGTGGGAGGTCAAAACCTATCTACTATAAAGGTTTATACTAGTCTCTTATCAAGTATTCTGTAGCATTTCAGAGAGATTTTAAAAAATGTTGGCCTTTTGGGACTACTAAGAATATGACATTTCATATTCTGCAAAACAATATTATCCTTAAATTGAACCATTTATTTTGTCCTTGTTAAATGTCACAGTTGTCCTTTATCTTGAGTTATTAGTTTTTATCACCTGCAAGTTCTTTCAAGACAGATACCATAATAAACCAAAATAGAGAGCTGATTTAGTCTGAGGTCTGAACAAGTAGTAATTGGAGACTGATAAAATATCCTGGTCCCTGAAAGAACTATTCAAATCTAGGATTCTGGGCTTGAGAAAAAACTGACACTATTGAATCAGACTATATATTAAAACAAGAAAACAGGCTTCTCTTTATTAAAAAGGCTAAGATAACTTGGTGTGATTTTTAGGACGAATGCCTCAGTTACTGAGTAAAACATGATTATACAATTTTACGACTTCTTTCTTTGACCCAAGCTTTGTTGTTTTTCAATGCAAATTCCCTAAATTTGTGTGGTATAAATACATTTATCTGGTCGTTTCCCCTAGTGGTTTTGGAAAATAGAGTGAGTAAAAGACATTGAGTCTTGGCGATCTGGGATTCTAGGGTGGGGAGAAGACAGGAAAAGAGAAGTCAGGTGCGGAGAGCCCTAGGAAGCACACAGAGAGGAAGGTATAGAAAACAAAATCCAATAGGTCCATACCTTTTGGCAGAGAAACCAAAGAAGAGCCAGTAGAAGGAAAAGAAAACATAGAGTTGGTGGATTGAGATAATTGTCAATGTAAAACCTAAAATGAATTACCAAATTTCAAGGAAAATAAAGTGAATTCAAGATTTATTCATAAAATACTGGATTGAACCCATTCTGATTTATATGGAGGATACCAGGGACAAAGTACAACCCTGAAGAAAAGTACTGGCAGGGACTGCATAAGGAGATCAGAACCCTCAGCTGGCCAAGCCAGAATCTAGAGCTGAGAGCCAGTACTAGTAGGGAACTGGAAAGGCAATTGTATGCCAGCAGTTTAGTCAACAACTTGGCTGCATCCCAAGAGGTAAGTTAGAAAACTACAACCCAGTATTGCTATGGGGCTGGGGGAAACTATATTTAGCTCATTTTCTCTTTGAATCTCACCAGATATTGAGGCATGGAATGAGAAAACTATTTCAAAATTCTACCTTCCCTAAGTGGGAAAGTAACTGTAAATGTACTATTAATCAGAGCTCAGAGTGTTTCAGACAACAGCAAGGTAAACTGAGGCAAACTGTAAAAGCTGTTAATAGACACAGCTGGGCAGTTAAAAAAAGACAGATTGAGAAAATCTCTGAATCCTAAGTAATATCTCTCACTAGTTTCTGAAAAAGTACCAATCGAGTCAGAAAGTATATGGTCCTCAGTACTGTAAGTATGAGCGAGAGAATTTGGCATTTAATCTAACTCAGGGAGTATGTCTATGAAAAGAAATATCTTGAATTTACAAGGAAAATAACCTAAGGGTAGTGTAGTGAAGCTACGGCTGCTGACCAAAAAGTCAGCAGTTCGAATCCACCAGGTGCTCCTTGGAAACTCTATGGGGCAGTTCTACTCTGTCCTAAAGGTTCGTTACAAGTTAGAATCGACTCAACAGCAATGGGTGGAGTGTAGGACAATGAATTACTTAATACGGCCCTTGTAGCCATAGATTTTGTGACTCTTACCCAATCATTGGGTGGGACTATGCAAATAAGGTATATGAAACCTGTAAAGTTTAAGGTTATATGTCAATTAGCTGGGCCATGATTTTCAGTGGTTTGTCAGTTATGTAATGATGTAGTCATCTTCCATTTTGTGATCTGATGTAATTATCCTCCATTTTGTGATGTTTTATAGTTCTTTGCCTTTATGCTTATGGTTATGGTCCCATTTAGGAGTGAGCTGTCCATTATGTTAATGAGTCAGGATTAGGGTGGGATGTATCTTGAGTCATTGCCTTACTAGAGGGTGTGAATCAAGTCACCACCCTCACCCCAGTCACTACCTTACCACCTTTATTCAAGTGACGTCCTTACGTGAGTCACATCTGTTACCTTGTTGTTGTTGTTAGGTGCTATTAAGTCAGTTCCAGTTTACAGTGACCCTACGTACAACAGAAGGAAACAATATCTGATCCAGCGCCATCCACACAGTCATGGCTGTGTTTGAGAATATTGTTGTAGCTACTGTGTCAATTCATCTTGTTGAGAGCCTTCCCCTTTTTCACTGGCCCTCTTTCTCCAGTAACTGGTCCCTTCTGATAACATGCCCAGAGTAAGTGAGAGGAAGTCTTGTCATCCTTGCTTCTAGGTAGTATTCTGGCTATACTTTTTTCAAGACAGATTTGTTCATTCTTCTGGCAATTCGTGGTATATCCAATATTCTTCACTAACGCTGTAATTCAGCGGCATCAATTCTTCTTTGGTCTTTCTTATCCATTATCTAGCTTTTGCGTGTATAAGAGGTGATTGAAAATACCATCGCTTGGGTCAGGAGAACCTTAATCCTCAAAATGACATTTCTGCTTTTTAACACTTTAAAGAGGTCTTTTGCAGCAAATTTCCCCAATGCATCTTATCTTACAAGAGATAAAAGGATAGGGAAGCAAGCAGGTGTTGTGTTTGGGGGTACCCACTACCACCAAGAAGAAGTGCTAGGACTGGAGTGTGTCCTTTGGATCCTAGATGCCTGCACTGACAACTTCCTAGACACAAGAGACAGAGAGCTGTAACACCAGAGATGGTGAAAGATGGAGAGAAGCTGCTGCAAGTGCAGCAGAAAACTGGCAGCAGCAGAACCAGGAGGTAGGTGTGAGACCATGCAGTGGGCTTCCTGGCCCATGGAGTGAGGTAGCTACAGTGACTGTGACAAGACACAGAGCAAGACAGCTGTGCCTTTGGGCAGGAGGCTTCCTAGCAGAGTGGCGTGTCTCCGGGCACTTGTGGACTTGTTGACAGAGCTAGGCTTTCTGACCCATGAAGCCAGAGATCTGAGTGTCTTAGGGCCTAGGCTTACTGGAGGAGTAGGGTGCCCCTAGGCACTTAACTGGTGGAGCCGAAGAGATTTGCAATGCTTGCCCAAGCAGGGCAGAGACTGGGCTGAGAGGCTGAGGGGCTAAAGGCTAGGGATAGAGAGACCTGTCTGCGGCATGGCTAAGAAGAAGCTGTTGATTGATGGACTGTATCCAGGGTCATTTCTGATGCAGAATTGTAACCTGCTACTTCCCTAACAAACCCCATAATCGTGAGTATTGTCTGTGAGTTCTGTATGGCCATTGTAACGAACTATTGAACCCAGTAGAGAATGAAAGAGTGGCATGGGAGAGATGGCTGATGTGAGAATTGCTAAAAAGATTTGAGTGAGGAGGTATTTTTGACCTCTGTCTCATAGGAATGAACCTTGGGCCATTGCTGTTGATCTTGGTTCTCCTTTCTCCTTGTGAAATTAGAGGAGGTCTGATGCTTCCATGCCACAATTTTTACAAATTTTCACTGGATTAGTGATGGAAAACAGAGCCATAATAACTGCAGAATTAGAGTTTCCAAAAATATTTTGCTGGAGCAATCTGCTTATTTACAGAGATTATTTTGAATATATATGGACTAGATAGTAGGCTTAAGCATTTTTCTCATTTTTCAAAGCACTTTCAACCATATTTTTTCTCCATTCAGGCTGCCAAAATATGTTAAATGCTTTCAGCAAGATAATATTTAAGTTATATTCCTTTGAGAACTTTCACATATCCTGAAGAAAAAAATGAATTTGGGACTTCAAATCAGAGAAAAAAATAAAGAATATGAATGGAAATATAAAAAACAAAAAAAATAATTCATATGATTTTTGGATTGCTATCAGGGCATTAATTGGGTATTTGGTGATTCTTTAAAATAATTTCTGAATGCTCTGAGGAGAGTAGAGTAGAACAAAAAGACTAAACATTTGAAATCAGGAAGCTGTATGACCTCTGTTTAATTGCTTATTATCTTGATTATGCACTTTGTCCTTTAGTGTAAACGGGAAAAATGTCTACATCTAAGCATTTTAATATTAAATGAAATAATACAATGCATATTAGAAGTCACATCTTAAAGAGGAGGATATGGAATGTGTGGCTAATTTCCTCCATGAACAACTGCCTCCTTTCCATGAGACCAGAACTGGATGGTACCTGGCCACCATTACTGAACATTTTGATCAAAGATTCCAAAGAAAAATCCTGATCAAAAAGGGGATAATATAGAAAAGAATTTGAAATTCTCATGGACTCTACACTTTCTGGACCCATGCAGGGTGGATGAATCCCCAAAACTATTGCTCTGAGATAATTTTTAAACTTTAAACCAAAAATATCATCTCAAAACTGAACAATAGTTTAGCTTAACTAGTAAAAATATCTTCCTTGACCACTATGATCTTTTAAGAGCTATCAATATGAGATCAAATAGACAACAGCAACTTGAAAGACCAGATAGGAACCTTAGGGGGCAGTGAGTTTATGTTAATGAGGGAGCAACAACTCAGAAAATGAGGGTGAGAATGGTTGCACAACTCAAAGAATATAATCAGTGTCACTAAATTGTACATGTAGAAACCGTTGAATTGGTGTATATTTTGCTGTGTACGATTCTCAGCAACAACAACAATAACAAAAGTATTATCTTAATATTTGTGAATAACCAGGATGCTTGATCTATAACTTTTAGTACAACCAAAGTGTAGTTACATAAGAATCTTTGTAGGACAGATATAATGTCATGTTCAGTTTTGTGTACTACGAATGCCTGAGCCAGTGGCATGAAGAGAAAATTATTTTGGCCCTCACTTGGAAATAATTCTATGTGTGAGTAATATTCCACCTTCATTATTATTACCTGGAAATCTTGTAAAAGGTGCATAATCATTGGTACTACCCTGGTTAGACATTCTGAATCAGAATCTCTTAAGGTAAAGTTCTGGAATCTTATTTTTTTAAAAAACCTTCCCACATTGTTCCTATTCAAGCTAAAATTTGAGAATCTCTGCTCTACAGAATAATTTATAATTTCTACAGAAAGAATGAGCTTGAATAATATTTAAAAATATATTTTTTACCAAAAGTTCTCTAAGGTATTGGTAAGCCTGTTAACGATGCTCAGGCACCTACCTAATTGAGTTTAAAAGGAATGAAAAGAGGTGTTTTCAAGGCTTGTGTAAAGGATACCTCTCATTGCAGTCTATAAATAGAGATTTCCCACACATCATTTTTGAAAAGTTGAATTCATTTATGGTTATGTTAAAATAAATGCACAAAATTTCCCCTCTGCCCCCTGTGTAACAGAATCTTAGAATGTATCTCCTTTTTCTACTAAGTTTTGACTGAGGCTACAATGTTGAGAAAAAAATATGTTGGTATCATAGTAGCTATTGCAGGGCAAGTTAATTTTCGCTTTTTAATTTTTAGTGTGTTTTAAGAGAAAGTTTACAAATCAAGTCAGTCTCTCACACAAAAACTTATATACACCTTGGAAACTTATATACACCTTGGAAACTTATATACACCTTGCTCTCCCCCTAATGAGACAGTCTGCTCCCTCCATTCACTCTCTCTTTTCATGTCCATTCTCCCAGCTTCTAGCCCCTCTACCCTCTCATCTCCCTTCCAGACAGGAGATGCCAACATAGTCTCAAGTGTCCACCTGATCCAAGAAGCTCACTCCTCACCATCACCCATCTCCATCCCATTATCCAGTCCAATCCCTGTCTGAAGAGTTGGCTTTGGGAACGGTTCCTGTCCAGCCCCAACAGAAGGTATGGGGGCCATGACCACTGGACACCTTCTAGTGTCAGCCAGACCATTAAGTCTGGTCTTTTTACAAGAATTTGGGGTCTGCATTATCCCACTGCTCTCCTGCTCCCTCAGGGGTTCTCTGTTGTGTTCCCTGTCAGGGCAGTCATCGGTTGCTGCCAGGCACCATCTAGTTCTTCTGGTCTCAGGCTGATGTAGTCTTTGGTTTATGTAGCCCTTTCTGTCTCTTGGGCTTGTAATTACCTTGTGTCCTTGGTGTTCTTCATTCTCCTTTGGTCCAGGTGGGTTGAGACCAATTGATGCATCTTAGATGGCTGCTTGCTAGCATTTAAGACCCCAGACACCACTTTCTAAAGTGGAATGCAGAATGTTTTCTTAATAGATTTTATTATGCAAATTGACTTAGATGTTCCCAGAAACCACGGTCCCAAACCCCCACCCCTGCTACACTGAACTTTGAAGCATTCAGTTTATTCAGGAAACTTCTTTGCTTTTGGTTTAGTCCAGTTGTACTGACCTTACCTGTGTTGTGTGTTGTCTTTCCCTTCACCTAAAATAGTTCTTATCTACTATCTAATTAGTGAATACCCCTCTCCCACCCTGGCTCCCTCCCCCCTCTAGTAACCATCAAAGAATGGTTTCTTCTTTGTTTAAACTATTTCTCCAGTTCTTACAATAATGGCTTTGTATAATATTTGTCCTTTTACAACTGCCTAATTTCACTCAGCATAATGTGTTCCAGATTCTTCCATGTTATGAAATGTTTCATGGATTCATCACTGTTCTTTATTGATGCATAGTATTACATTGTGTGAATATGCCATAATTTATTTATCCATTCATCTGTTGATGGGCACCATGGTTGCGTCCATCTTTTTGCTATTGTAAACAGTGCTGCAATGAACATGAGTGTGCATATATCTGTTCAAGTAAATGTTCTTATTTCTCGGGTATATTCCAAGGAGTAGGATTGCTGGATCGTATGGTAGTTCTATTTCTAGCTTTTTAAGGAAACGCCAAATCGATTTCCTAAGTGGTTGTACCATTTTACATTCCCACCAGCAGTGTATAAGTGTTCTGGTCTCTCCACAACCTCTCCAACATTTATTATTTCGTGTTTTTTGGATTAATGCCAGCCTTGTTGGAGTGAGATGAAATCTCATGGTAGTTTTGATCTGCATTTCTGTAATAGCTAATGATTGTGAGCACGTCTTCATTTATCTGTTTGCTACCTGAATGTCTTCTTTAGTGAAGTGCCTGTTCATATCTTTTGCCCATTTTTTAATTGGCTTATTTCTCGTTTTGTAGTTGAGTTTTTGCAATATCATGTAGATTTTAGAGATCAGGTGCTGATTGGAAATGTCATAGCTAAAAACTTTTTCCTATCTGTAGGTAATCTTTTTACTCTTGGTGAAGTCTTTAGATGAGCATATGTATTTGATTTTTAGGAGCTCCCAGTTATCTAGTTTTTCTTCTGCATTCTTAATAATGTTTTATATACTGTTTATGCCATGTATTAGGGCTTTTACTATTGTCTGTATTTTCTTTCTTCCATAATCTTTATCATTTTATATTTATATTTAGGTCTTTGATCCATTTTGAGGTTTTTTTGGTGTGTGTGTGCGTGGTGTGAGGTATGGGTCTTGTTTCAATTTTTTGCAGATGGATATCCAGTTATGGCAGCACCATTTGTTAGAAGACTGTCTTTCCCCATTTAACTGCTTTAGGGCCTTTGTCAAATATCAATTGCTTATATGTGGATGGATTTATGTCTGGATTCTCAACTCTGTTCCATTGGTCTATGTATCTGTTGTTGTACCAGTACCAGGCTGTTTTTACTACAGTGGCAGTATAATAGGTTCTAAAATTAGGTAGAGCAAGGCTTCCCACTTTGTTCTTCTTTTTCAGTAATGCTTTACTTATCCGGGGCCTCTTCTTCTTGCATATGAAGTTGGTGATTTGTTTCGCCATCTCATTGAAAAATTTTGTTGGAATTTGGATCAGAATTGCATTGAATGTATAGATCACTTTTGGTAGAATAGACATTTTTACAATGTTAAGTCTTACTATCCATGAACAAGGTATGTTTTTCCACTTATGTAGGTCTCTTTCGGTTTCTTGCAGAAGTATTTTATAGTTTTCTTTGTATAAATCTTTTACATGTCTGGTAAGATTTATCCTTAAGTATTTTATGTTCTTGGGGGCTACTGTAAATGGTATTGATTTGGTGAATTCCTCTTCAATGTTCTTTTTGTTGGTGTAGAGGAATCCACCTGATTTTTGTATGTTTATCTTGTATCCCAGTACTCTGCTGAACTCTTCTATTAGTTTCAGTAGTTTTCTTGAGGATCCGTTAGGGTTTTCCATGTTTAAGATCCTGTCATCTGCAAATAGAGATACTTTTACTTCTTCCTTGTTAATCTGGATGCCCTTTGTTTCTTTATCTAGCCTAATTGCTCTGGCTAGGACCTCCACCACAATATTGAATAAGAGTGGTGATAAAGGGCTTCCTCGTCTGGTTCCCAATCTCAAGGGGAATGCTTTCTGGCTCTCTCCATTTAGGATGATGTTGGGTATTGGCTTTGTATAAATGCTCTTTATTATGTTGAGGGCCTTTCCTTCTCTTCCTACTTTGCTGAGAGTTTTTACCATGAATAGGTGTTGGAAACATTGGTGGCATAGTGGTTAAGTGCTACAGTTGCTAACCAAGAGGTCAGCAGTTCGAGTCCGCCAGGTGCTCCTTGCAAACTCTGTGGGGCAGTTTTACTCTATCCTATAGGGTTGCTATGAGTTGGAATCAACTCGATGGCAGTGGGTTTTGTTTTGTTTTTTTTAAGTGTTGAACTTTGTCAAATTCCTTTTCTGCATCAATTGATAAAATCATGTGATTCTTGTCTTTTGTTTTATTTATGTGATGTATTGCAGTCATTGTTTTTCTAATATTGAACCATCCCCACATACCTGGTGTGAATCTACGTGGCCATGGTGAATTATTTTTTGATATGTTGTTGAATTCTATTGGCTACAATTTTGTTTAGGATATTTGCATCTAAGTTCATGAGGGATCTAGGTCTGTAGTTTTCTTTTTTTGTGGTGTCTTTACCGGGTTTTGGTATCAGAGATACGCTGGCTTCATAAGATGAGTTGGGGAGTATTCCGTCCTTTTCTATGCTCTGAAATACCTTTAGTAGTAGTGATGTTAACTCTTCTCTGACAGTTTGGTGGAAATCTGCAGTGAAGCCATCCAGGCCAGGGCTTTTTTTTTGTTGGAAATTTTTTGATTATGTTTTCAATCTCTTCTTTCGTTATGGGTCTATTTAGTTGTTTTATCTCTGTTTGTGTTAGTTTAGGTAGGTAGTGTGTTTCTAGGAATTCATCCATTTCTTCTAGGTTTTTAAATTTGTTTGAATACAATTTTTCATAGTAATCTGATATTCTTTTAATTTCAGTTGGGTCTGTTGTAATATTGCCCATCTGATTTCTTATTTGGGTTGTTTGCTTCCTCTCCTGTTTTTCTTTTGTCAGTTTGGCCAGTGGTTTATCAATTTTGTTGATTTTTTCAAAGAACCAGCTTTTGGTCTTGTTAATTCCTTCAATTGTTTTTCTGTTTTCTATTTCATTTAGCTCTGCTCCTATTTTTATTATTTGTTTTCTTCTGGTGTCTGAGGGTTTCTTTTGTTCTTCCCTTTCTATTTGTTCAAGTTGCAGGGATAAATCTTTGATTTTGGCCCTTTTTTCTTTTTGTATTTGTGCATTTATTGATATAAATTGACCTCTGAGCACTGCTTCCACTGTGTCCCAAAGGTTCTGATAGGAAGTGTTTTCATTCTCATTGGATTCTATGAATTTCTTTATTCCATCCTTAATGTCTTCTATAATTCAGTCTTTTTTTGAGCAGGGTATTGTTCAGTTTCCAAGTGTTTGATTTCTTTTCCCTGCTTTTTCTGTTATTGATTTCTACTTTTTTGGCCTTATGGTCAGAAAAGGCTCTGTAATATTTCAGTGTTTTGGATTCTGCTAAGGCTTGCTTTATGGCCTAATATGTGGTCTATTCTAGAGAATGTTCCCTGTGCACTAGAAAAGAAAGTATACTTGGCTGCTGTCAGGTGGAGTGTTCTGTATATATCTATGAGGTCAAGTAGATTGATTGTGGCATTTAGATCTTCTGTGTCTTACTGAGCTTCTTTCTGGATGGTTTATCCTTCACCGAAAGTGGTGTGTTGAAGTCTCCTAGTATTATTGTGGGGCTCTCTATCTCACTTCTCAATGCTGATAGAGTTTGTTTTATGTATCTTGCAGTTCTGTCATTGGATGCATAAATATTTAATATGGTTATATCTTCTTTGTATATTGTCCCTTTAATCGTTATATAGTGACCTTCCTTATCCTTTATGGTGGATTTAACTTTAAAGTCTATTTTGTCAGAAATTAATATTGCACTTCTGCTCTTTTTTGATTCTTGTTTGCTTGATATATTTTTTTCCATCCTTTGAGTTTTAGTTTGTGTCTCTAAGTCTAAGGTGTGTCTCTTGTAGGCAGCATATAGACAGATCTCGTTTTTTAATCCATTCTGTCACTCTCTATCTCTTTATTGGTGCATTTATTCAATTTACATTCAGCATAATTATGGATAGGTATGAATTTAGTGCTATCATTTTGATGTCTGTTTTTGTGTGTTGTTGCCAGTTTCTTTTTCCCACTTAATTTTATGTGCTGAGTAGATTATCTTTATGTATTGTCCTTTTCTCATATTCATTGTCATTGATTTTGTTTCTGCTGAGTCTCTATTTTTTTCTTGCATCTTATTTTGATGTGTAAGATAGTTTGTCTCCTTTGTGGTTACCTTATTATTTACCCCTATTTCTCTAAATTAAAACTTAACTTTTATTTCTTTGTATCACCTTATTTTCCTCTTCATATGGAAGATATATGACTACATTTCTTAGTCCCTCTTTATTTTTTTAATATTGTCTTCTTTTACATAATAATATTGCTGTTTCCCTGTTTTAGCTTTTTTATATCTTGATTTATTTTTTGTGATTTCCCTGTCTGGGTTGACTTCTGATTGCTCTGCCCAGTGTTCTAGTCTTGGGTTGATACCTGATATTGTTGATTTTCTAGCCAAAGAACTCCTGTTAGTATTTTTTTTAGTTTTGGTTCATTTTTTATGAATTCTGTAAACTTCTGTTTATCTGGAAATATCCTAATTTCATGTTCATATTTGAGAGACAGTTTTGCTGGATATATGATTCTTGGCTGGGATTTATTTCCTTCAGATTTTTATATAAGTCATCGCACTGCCTTCTTGCCTGCATGGTTTCTGCTGAGTAGTCCGAGCTTATTTTTATTGACTCTCTTTTGTACGTGACTTTTCATTTATCCCTAGCTGCTCTTAAAATTCTCTCTTTATCTTTGGTTTTGGCAAGTTTGATTATAATATGTCTTTCTTTTAAAATCTACCTTGTGTGGAGTTCAGTGAGCATCTTGGATAGATATCTTCTAATCTTTCACTGTATCACAGAAGTTTTCTGCCAACAAATCTTCAACAATTCTCTCCATATTTTCTGTCATCTCTCCCTGTTCTGGTACTCCAATCACTCATAGACTATTTCTCTTGATAGAGTCCCACATGATTCTTAAGGTTTCTTCATTTTAAAAAAAAATTTTTAATCTGATTTTTCTTCAAATATGTTGATTCTAAGTGCTTTATCCTCCAGTTTGGAAATTCTGCCTTCTACTTGCTCGATTCTGCTCCTATGAGTTTCCATTGAGTTGTCTACTTCTGTAATTTTATGGTTAATCTTCTGAATTTCTGATTGCCATCTGTCTATGTATATTTCCAGCTTATTAAATTTTTCATTATGTTCCTGAATAATCTTTTTAATTTCTTCTACTGCTTTATCCATGTATTCCTTGGCTTGTTCTGTGTATTGACTGATTTCCTTCCTGATGTCTTGAAGGGTTCTGTATATTAATGTTTTGTATTCAGCCTCTGGTAATTCCAGGAAGGCACTTTCATCTAGAAGATCCCTTTATTCTTTGTTTTGAGAGCTTTTTGAGGTGATCATGCTCTGTTTCTCTATGTGACTTGATATTGACTGTTGTCTCCAAGTCATCTATAAGTTATTGTCTTAGTTTATTTTATGTTTCCTTAATGTGTCGTAGCTCCTTGCTTTGTTTTGTTTTGATATGCCCAAATGGGTTGCCTGAGTGAGCTAGCTTGATTATTTTCACCTTTGGAGCTCCGGTGTCCTGCCTCCTGATGGCTAGAGCTGTTATCAGGTATATGGGTCTAAGAGTTCATTCAGTTTTCTTGTATGAATTCAGCTCAGGTATCCAGGTAGCTGATTATCAAGTGTGTTGTTCAGGTTCTGTCCTGCAGTCTTAGAGGGGCAGGGATGACTGGTATAGGTACCGGTATCTGGTTGCAGCAGGAGGTCACACTCTGAACAAGGCAGGGGCCTAAGAATCATAGCCCAGGTGTCTCTGAGGAAAACGTGTCCCTCTTTGCTAGAGTGTACGGAGGGTGTTTTCTGTAGATGGACCGTGGGCACCCAATGTTTTTGGTTGTAAGGACTGGGAGGTACCAGTTATCCTTGGAACCCTGTTATGGGTGGCTGGGTGACCTGAGTGGGGCCTTGATGTAGGTAGGTGAGGACCCTGTTTAATAGGCAAAGCAATGTCAAACGTTAAACTCCCACCTCTCTACTACACAGCTGAAATAGTTGTAGCCTGACAACAAGGGCCTATTCTCCTGAATTAGACCCATGCAGGTCCTTGAAGAGTGGAAAGGCTCAAAGTCCATGGACTGTTTATGCCTGGAGAGGAGCCACTTCTGTCCTGAGCTCGCCCTGTTAGTGGAGCTGGCAAATTGTCCAAATTAGATGCGTTTGTGTGCATAATGAAGGTGGAATTAAGGTGGCCTACAAACTTCTGCTGGTTTTGTTTTTTCTACTGATATGCACAATTGTGGAAGGCATTGTCTTTCTGTGTTAATATTAAAAAAAAAAGTTAGCAAAGTATTAGTCACTAGCTTATGAAATGTCAAGAGAAAGTGCATGGGACATCCATTTTGCTAGTAACATACATTTCAGGCGCCCACACAGCTTCTTGAATGCGGTGGATTCCTGATTAAAACCATGACAATGTCAATAGTTTCCAAGTTATAAATAAGGCAACAGCTCTTTGGTGGTCTGATTCTATGATTTGTAGCTTTGGAAACATTCCTGAAGCTATGTAAGAGTCTGCAGCTTCTTCTGCTCCCACTTTTCCAAAAAACCCAGTGCTGTCGAGTCAATTCCGACTCAGAGCGACCCTATAGGATGGAGTAGAACTGCCCCATAAAGTTTCCAAGGAGCCAGATTAAAATATATATATATATATATATTTATACACATATATATTATGTTTATGTAACATATATATTTTATGTAATATACATATTTATGTGTATATATTATCTATTTTATGTAATATATATATATATATATCCCAGTACCGTCGAGTTGATTTCGACTCATAAAAACCCTATAGGACAGAGTAGAATTGACCCATAGAGTTTCCAAGGAGCGCCTGGTGGATTCGAACTGCTGACCCTTTGGTTAGCAGCCATAGCACTTAACCACTACGCCATCAGGGTTTCCAATTGTCACCTTGAGGAGTAAGGTGCACTTGACTCGAGCCATTGTATTTTCAATCACATCATATGCATGTGAAAGCTGGACAATGAATAAGAAAGACTGAAGAAAAATTGACGCCTTTGAATTGTGGTGTTGGCAAAGAATATTGAATATACCATGTACTGCCAAAAGAATGAACAAATCTGTCTCAGGAGAAGCACAACCAGAATGCTCCTTAGATGACTGAGACTGCATCTTACATACTTTGGACATGTTGTCATGAGGGATCAGTCCCTGGAGGAGGACATCATTCTTGGCAGATTACAGAGTCAGCAGAAAAGAGGAAGGCCCTCAAAGAGGTGGATTGACACAGTGGCTGCAACAATGAGCTCAAGCATAATAATGATTGTAAGGATGGCTCAGGACCGGGCAGTGTTTCATTCTGTTGTGCATAGGGTCGCTATGAGTTGGAACTGACTCAACGGCACCTAACAACACATATATATATATATAAAATAAATATGTGTACGTATCTTAAAATAGCTAGAGTGGGCCCTATTCTCTAGAATGTAATACTAATTGGTATAACACGTGATACCAGGAATAATTGCAGGCAGCAAGTACTTAGCGACATGTTAGTCTGAGGTTGGTTATCTTCCTGGCTTAGTCTCTAGTCAGTGATGTTCCCATGAACATTCAAAAATGAAGACTGATAATTCTGTAACACATATTGATGACAGAGTTACTTTAATTAGCCTGTAGCTACTGAAATAAATTACCTATTGAAGACAAGTTTTTGGCAGACTGAAGGACTGCTGCAGTAGACTATCATGGAAAAATAAGAAAATATAAGGACACTATGGTAAACTAAAGAAGCCGTGTTGTAGCAGCAGTTGAGCGTTGCCTGCTAATGAAAACGTTGGCTTTGGCAATTTGAGCCTACCCAACCATTTTGGAAGAGAAAGACCTGGCAGGCTGCTCCTGTAAAGATTACAGCCTAGAAAACTCATGGGGCAGTTCTACTTTATCACATGAGGTTTCAATGAGTCAGAATCTATTTGACAGCACCCAACAATAACAACAAAGGTAAACAAACTACTTTTAACTGTACTCAAGAATTTAAACTACATAAGAACAAGTCCAGGGCATGGTGAAAAGCCAGAAGGAGCTCCTGTGGCTGTGTATTCTTAATCTGAATATGATAGTGACAGAAGTAACCCAGACTGCCTTGTCTTTGTTATGAGCATTAGGGCTTTGTTTGCTAAAGAGAGAGTTTGAGTGATAACATTGGAATATATTTGAATAACTCTGAATATCCCAGCTCCCAAATATTCCCTAAACCTTTCTTGGTAGAAGAAAAAGTCCTCATAAACCCTGGTAGTGTAGTGGTTAAGAGCTTGGCTGCTAATGAAAAGTCACCAGCCGCTCCTTGGAAACTCTATGGAGGCAGTTTAACCCTGTGCTATAGGGTCGCTATGAATTTGAATCAATGGTTTTGATTTAGTTTAGTTTTCCGTCGGTTCAGATTGATCCTGCCTTGCTGGGAAATAATGTAATGACCATGCCCAAGATAGTTACTTCATACCGAGAGTCAATTATCTTCATTCCCCACCTCTGCTACTCCTTTGTGCCTGAGACCACTCCCCTTGAATGTGGTCTGAGATAGAAGAGTGAACTCATTTAATCTAAGCCTAGTGATTTTTTTTTTTTTTTTTAGTGAAGCAGCTCTGCCACTTAGCCTTTATAACCCATAGATCCAATGTTGCTCAAAGGTCTGTATGAAGCCTGTAGCAAGCCCTGATAGAAGAATCATTGCAAAGTTCCCCAGAGTTTTGGAACAAAGTCAGCCCTGCCCTATTTGGCAAAGAACTATTCTCATTTTGAGAAACAGCTTCTGGCTTCCTAGCAGTGGCAGGGCATAGATATTAAAAGCATCGATGGTAGAGCCAAATTTTCTTGTTTCAAAACCTGGCTCATCTTCTTAGTAGCTGTGTGATCTTGAGCAAGTTATTTAACTTTTCTGCCTATCAATTTTAGCATCTATAAACTGAGGATAATAGTTGCTACTCAATAAAGCCTTTTGAGGATTAGATGAATTAATATAAAAGTTCCAAATTTAAGGAAATAACTCCAGCCAAATTATAGGAAATATTCTGCCAATCAACAGCATTCAGAAGGGAACTGTCACAAAATTAAATATCAACTCAATGCTGGCTCTGAAGCATAATGGAGAAAAAAAATCTTCTCAATGGACAAAACTTTGGATGGTGTATAGCGGTGTCTGCTTTGCCTGGAAGGAGAAATGCTTGAGGTTATAAATATGCACTGCTTCATAAACAATGGCTAACAGTCTGCACAGCCAGGAATTTGAGAGGAACAAGATTGTGGGAATGGTGACCAGGAGGTCTGAGAAGTTATGTAAGAATGGGTGCTAAATAATACTTCCAAGGTGTTAAAATATCTGAGACCCAGGTGAATGTTTACCAAAAGATACCCATAGAGTGGCATATTTTAACATATATATATATATATTTATATATATTAAATATATTTATGTATTTAACAATCTGATAAGATTATCAACTACGTAGATTTTAGCCATGAACGTTTCCCACCTATTCTAATACATGCTGAATGAGTTTATAAACAAAATGGTTATAGTGGCAGAGATGGAAACTACACATGGCTCAACAGGGTTGATAAGAGCACAATCTGCCAGTAATGGGGACCAGTTCTTAGATACAAGCATCGTGCTGTGGGGTGACTAGACAGTCATCTATTTTTGTTGTTGTCAGGTGCCATCTAGTCAGTTCTGACTCATAGTGACATTAAGTATAACAGAAAGAAACATTGCTGGTCCTGTGCCAACCTCACAATAGTAGGTATGCTTGAGCCCATTGTTTCAGCCACCATGTCAATCCATCTCTTTGTAGGTCTCTTTTTCACTGACCTTCACTGAGCTTCTAGTTTACCATGCATGGCATCCTTCTCCAGGGATTGATAACATGTCCCTCCTGATAACATGTCCAAAGTAAAGGAGATGAAGTCTTGCCATTCTTGCTTCTAATGAGCACTCTGGCTGTACTTTCTCCAAGACAGATTTGTTTCTTCTTCTGGTAGCCCATGAAATATTTAGTGTTCTTCACCAACACCATAATTCAAATACATCAGTTCCTCGGTCTTCCGTTTTCATTGGTGGCAGGTTATAGTTATTTACATCTTGGAGGATGGAGTAATTTGTCCTCATCAGATGTTGTAAACTAAATAATGCCTCCACCCCCAATTAGATGATATCCACACCGTCCTAATGCCTGCAACCTACAAATGTTACTGTATAGAGCAGACCAAAACAACAAAAAAAGGACTTTATAGGTATAACTAAAGAATCTTGGGGTGAGAAGATTATTTTAGAGTATCTGGGGAGTCCTTAATGTGGTCATATATCCTTTTATTAGAGAGGAACAGGGAGATTTGACACGCACCCATAGAGGCAAAGGCCACATGAAGACAGAGATTTGCAGCTTTCTGAATTACAACAACTCTTCTGTGAAGTCTTCATTATAGTGGAATAACTCACACATCTCTGCTTAACTTCTACCTTGAATCAATGGACATACAATATATATACTTCTCTCCAGGCCATTAGTAGTCTTGTGTTTTTTTACTCCCCTAAGCCTTCCACCTTCAGTTTAACACATTAGCCCACTACTGTACGCTATCCAGGTAGTACTCAATCCAACAATATCCACCAACATCTCCATAGTTAATGCTGCTTAAGTCTTTCCCTCATTCATCTTGTAAAGTCTTCTTGCCTTTCGATTATTTTTTTTTTATTCTTTACCTGAACCAAAAGCTTTTATACAAGCATTTAGTTTAATTTTGTTATTTTTGTTTTGCTTTGCCCCTCCACCCTAAGCATCCCCAGGCTTACAAAATTAGCCACTAGAATGGTATTGTAAGAAAGTGGAGGGATAAAAATATACGTAATCATTTTTATAAAAATTGGTTTGTAGAAGGCACCCCTATAATTTTGTAAAAGTCATATATAAAAACTCCATATTTAATAAAATTTACTATCTTGAAGTAAACCATTTGGAATATATGCCCTACCATAACCACAAAATTTGATCTGCTAAGAGCTACCATATTTTTTTTTAAGAGCTACCATATTATGACCTTGTAAGTTTAACTGCAATATTCACTCTTGTTTAGCATAGTTAACCACACCACTAAATTGATTTATATAGACAGCTCTTTTATAGCTGCAATGTACCATGTTTTCAAGTTCTTAATGTGAAGGACCGTTTGAAGCAGAGCACAGACCAGACACTGTTCTAATGGTGTGATCAACAGGCATTTATTATTTACAGAATAAATAAGATAGAAATGAGTAGAACAGCAAACATCATTATTATCCAAGTTTCCCCAAAGTTAGGCTCTTGATCCAGGGTGAAATGTTATGATCACATCCATGAGTGTCCCACTTTGCACCATGGTGAGGAACCCAGAAGCCCTTCTCTTCAGGGGTTAATTTACCAGCAAGCTACAATGATTACATGCCAAACAGCATATACAGAAAGAGAGTAGTGGAAAGGGGTAATAAAAAGGGAATCTCCCCCTGCGGGTAATAGACATTACTCATTGTTCCCTGCTCAGGGTGCATAACCTTCTTCTGATCAGCTATTCTAGACTGACTGGCATCAGTGAACATTCCTTCTCCCTATATCCCACTAAGATATAAGTTTTGGGTCCTTCAGAGGGCAATCATCTCCCCCAAAGGCACATACTTTGTATCTATTAGTAGCAATTGTGTCCATTAGTAGCTATGGAGACAATGGGAGCAATTATAGTACAGCACGCCTGTACAACCAGCGATAGCTGTTTTTTTTTTCACGATGAAAAAGTGAGGAAATTGCCTTTACAAATGGCTCTTACTATGTATATTGAGCAGTTAGATCCAATAACCTGGAATATAGAAAATCATATTCTAATAATTTTATAAGGTTGTAAAAGAAGTATGCAGAGATATTAGGCTCTCATAAGAAAGTGCTACAAACAATAATCAGAAATATTTGACTCGATTCATAGCTGGGTGTCTTAGTTATCTAGTGCTGCTATAATAGAAATACCACAAGTGGATGGCTTTAACAAAGAGAAGTTTATTTTCTCACAGTCTAGTAGGCTAGAAGTCCAAATTCAGGGCATCAGTTCCGGGGAAGTCTTCCTCTCTTTGTCAGCTCTGGAGGAAGGTCTTTCTTGTCATCAATCTTCCCCCGTTCGAGGAGCTTCTCAGGCGCAGGGACCCTGTGTCCAAAGGATGCGCTCTGCTCCCGGTGCTCCTTCCTTGGTGGTATGAGGTCCCCAACTCTCTGCTTGCTTCCGTTTCCTTTTATCTCTTAAGAGATAAAAGCTGGTGAGGGCCGCACCCCAGGGAAACTCCCTTTACCTTGGATCAGGGAGGTGACTTGAGTAAGGGTTGTGTTACAATCCCACCCTAATCCTGTCAACATAAAATTACAATCACAAAATGAAGGACAACCACACAATACTGAGAATCATGGCCTAAACAAGTTGATACATATATTTTTGGGGGACATAATCCAACCCATGACACTGGGGAAGCAAAAGTTCAACATGAACCTTGAACATCCCATTGAATCAGAAAATGAAGACATTCTCAAGGAATGACAAAGATGTATTCAAAAGACACAGAATCTAGTGAAGGATTTCTCACTAGCCACCTTTGGGACAATTTGAGCAACAAAATAGTGGTATCAGTGGATACAATGGGAATGCATGAGATCATACTGACCAAAATAAATGAAGAAATAAATAAATGTGGCCAAGAAAAAGCTCTTTCTTACAGTAAAATGCTAAGTAAGAAATGGAGAAAGAATAATGGAATTAGAGCACCAAAGTTTGGTGAGCATCATAGTAACTAATTCAGGCAATAATTAGGAACGGATATTGAAATAATGCGTGAAATTTGATGTGGGACAAAACCCTTACTATTTTCCCGTACATTACTGATGGTTTATAAAGGGATAAACAGAAGCTGTACATTGAAGAAGCTCGGAGGATACCACTTTAACCAAGTGATCTGAGTCAATGTCACCGATAATCAGATAAATGTACATACCGTACCTCCTGATACGATGCACTGAGAAGGGTAAAATGCTATTATGTTGTATTCTTTTCCTGGGGCCTCCATAATAAAATGCCATGAAATAGGTGGCTTATAATGACAGAAATTGCCTCACAGCTTTGGAGGCTAACCGTCTGAATTCAAGCTGTAGGCAGGGCCGTGTTCTCCCTGAAGGCCCACAGGTGAGCCATAAAGATAAACCATAAAAAATTTCTATTTCTCAAATGCCAGTATAAATAATTTTTAGTTTTTGAAAACAAAGCATGCTCTAGAGGCTACAAAAGTATAAAGTGACATTAGGTTGTGTTTCTTGGAAATTAACTTTCCAGATCTTAAAAAAATAAAAATATGCTTAAACTCAAACATGGATGGCATTTAATATAATAGAAAAACCAAAGATATGACTGTCATTCACTGCATAGTATTTTCCATTTTCATTATACAATTATGCTGTCTTAAATTTTTTTTAAATGAATAAATGATACGTAAGATTTTTGTCTATCTAGGCATTCAAATATTCACAAAGTCCCACCTTGTACTGATAAAATTAAACTTAGGTATTTCATTAAATGATAAATTAATATAAAAACTTCCAGTTAATGAACAGAAGTAGCTGTACTTTGGGCTGAAA
The DNA here is from genome assembly GCF_030014295.1 of Loxodonta africana. Lineage (NCBI taxonomy): Eukaryota > Metazoa > Chordata > Mammalia > Proboscidea > Elephantidae > Loxodonta > Loxodonta africana. The sequence continues at coordinate 49,725,361 of NC_087345.1, forward strand.
AATTATGGCCCTAATTTTAATTAAAAAAAAAAAAAAAGCAGACAGTAATCTAGAAAGATACAGGTGTAGTCTAAAATGCTTAAGAATCGTGCCACAGATTAAGAAGAAATAGGGAATGTAAAGTTTTATAATTTCACAATATTCCCCTAGTTAAAAGATATTTTCCAAATTTATCTTAATTATTTGAAAAATTTGACTGAATAATTGAAATTTTATAATTTTAATTCCTGAGACATCAAGTATTTTAAATCATATTATTTTATGTTAAATTTTTAACATATCATGCCTAGAATACATTAATGTTGAACATGATAAATACGTAATTGTGAAAATAGTGAATATACATTTTAAATAATATGTGGACTACATTTTGGAAATACAACAGATTGGGCTCTATTAGTTTAAAATATTTTACACACAAGAACAGACTATGGAAAAAGCAGGGAACAATGTTTTTGGCATGGAACGGAATATTAGGTAAAATTGTTTTGCCTCCAAATAACCCCTTCTGGTTGTCTAAATTAACATCTCTACCAACATAGAAATACAAAAATAAAGTGGTGCAAAGAAATCAAGATGCCAGTCAATTTATATATTTAACTTCCAAGAGTTACCAAAACACCTGTTAAGATATTGTATGTAATTTTAACTTACTGGCTACCAATACTTTCTTTTTTGGTCACGTATTGTAGTATATTTTTGAAGGAAATTCTTAATGTTATCGCAGTCAAATAAAATAACTTAAAGAATACTTAATTCTGTGTGTTGCAAACAAAATATCTACATCAGAATTTTTAAGGAACATAGGCATAAAATATTCAATAAGTATAATTCTTTTTCTAATGTGTTAAAGACTGTAAAAAAATCAGCAAGGATAATAACAGAAGTGACATCCATGTAATGCAATAAGCTAGAGAAACATAAAATTATATAAAGTGGTGCAATAATGGACCTCGTAGTCTGTTTCACTCCCGTGAGGTGAGATCATAAAGCTCTAACAAAAAACAACAAATTTAAGCAAAACAGATACTGTTTGTTTTATTTTTCAGTGATGAGGAGCTTATCTGAAACCAGATGTCCTTCTTCTTTTCTATTCAGCTTCTAAATGTCATTTTTAACAGATGAACACAGAAATTTACCTGCCTTCTTCTCTTTTTTTGAGGTTAAGCTATAAAATATATCATTTTTGAAAAACATTCTCCATAGACGAAGCTCCTGAATGGGTCTTTCATTATTTCAAAAGGTCATATATATATTAGCTTGAGTCTTTTGATTTACAGCTTTATTCTCTGTTGCAAAATGTCCTGAAAATATGGTGACAAATATAACAATTTCCCAGGAAATACTGGGGAAAGTGTCAGGGAAATTTTATGTTCCTTTTTACGCAAATAACATACATGTGATTGCTATAAGATTGAAGCTTAATGATTAAATATACTGGGGGGAAGTTTCTCTTGTATCTCAGATTCCAAATGAATTTCAGAATTAGAAATACTGTATGTGTAAGAATTATACAGATTTGTATTAAAGAAAAAAAAGGTCATAGAGCCTTCATTGCCCCCCCCCTTTTTTTTTTTGGTACAGCTGTTGAGGTATAAAGGAGCCCTGGTGGTGCATTGGTTAAAGCTTTTGGTCAGCAGTTCAAAACTCTGTCGGCTCCGCAGGAGAAAGATGTGACAGTCTGCTTCCATAGAGATTTATAGCCTTGGAAACCCTATAAGGTCGCTATGAGTCATAATCGACTCGAAGGCAGTGGGTGGGCTGTGGTGTGTTGAGGTATATGTAGGAGTGTGTGCATTTAGGTGTATATTCATATATATGTATTTATATTCATATTTATTTTTACATTTACATTATAGTCTCTAATAAAAGCAACTTTTTCTTTTTTTTCTGAAGATGATATGTTAATTTCAATTCTTTATCTCTACTTGGAAAACCTTCCTTCTCCATCATTGTCCAAATATGGAAACCCATTGTAGCTGAGCCCCTGATCTTGTAATGCCATATAGGAGAACAAGTTTTACCAAACTCAACTTCATATTATATGTTGGTTCCTTGAAGCTAAGAATTTGATTTCTTCCACTTTATTTACTGCAGTATCTTGCAAATGGTAGGTGCTCAAAAACTGTTTGCTGAAAGGTTGAGTGAATTTTGTTCACATCATCTAAAGTGGCTTATTTTCCTTATCATATCTGCTTGAAAAACAGGTTTGTAGTTGGTTTTATACAGCATTCCCACAGATGTTCTGAGGCAAGTGTCCCATAAACCCCCCTTATGGGAAGAAGATTTATATCTGTTTTTCATTTTTACTGTGGGTTTAGTGGCTTAGGTAGAGAAGCCTATAATATAGCTTGAAACAGCGTGAGACACTAGAAGTTCTTAAAATAGAATTTGGGCTCTGTCTCAGGGTTTTTTTTTTTTTTTTAAATAAGCAAAACAAAATAATGATATCTACCCAATAAGTTCCATAAAAGAAAACTAAAGTGATACATATAAAACATTCCGCAAAGTTAATAAAGATACGAACTTTGTCCCAGGCAAAACATACTGGTAATTGCTTTTGAGACATCCTTTATAGTCAGAATGACCTTTCGGCTTCATTTGACTGGGATTGTATGGTTGACACATTATTACAAATTATTAGTGGCACGCTTCCAAATTTTTAATTGTTTTTCTTCATTTCTTTTAATACTTAGCTATATAATTCAGAAATTAAATTCTGATTAGAACAAAAGAAGAATAAACTACAGTATTGATATCAACCTAATTCTGTGAACTTTACAGCAAGTGTGTAGTAGAGAGCCAATAAAATAAAATAGAGGACAATTAATGTCAAATAGTAATTGAAAAAACAAAGAAAAAAACAGGGCACGTCTCTGGAAATTGCATCATTTAACTGCATGCTTTGCTCGTTACAAAACTGAAAAGTATTTTGTGCCAAAGAATGTTCAGCCTTGATATTTCAGGTAAGCTAGAAGTAAAAAATAAAAGGAAGCAGAAATAGCATTAAACAAAAAAGAATATAACCACATAAACAAATCATGAAAAAAATACACTAAAAAATTGCATGTTTAAACAAAATGAGACCTAAGATGATTTGGAGTACAAAATCAATATTAACCATTTTTAAAAATGGAGCTTGAAGGTGCATGTTTTAAAAATTAAACTCATGATTCCTTTCACAGAAATCATCTTACAAAGACATTAAATCATATATACTGATATTGCACACTTAGCAATAACTATCACAAATATTGCCTTTATGTAAGATCAGAACTTTATATTAAATAGTTCAGAAAATTTGGAACTCAATGACTTTACATAGAGAAAGGCCAACTCTGAGAGAGAATTCTTTCTTAGTTTTTTTTTTTTTTTTAATTTTTACTGTGCTTTAAGTGAAAGTTTACAAACCAAGTAGGTCTCTCATACAAAAACTTATATACAGCTTGCTATGTAATTTTTTTTTTTAATATATTCCTAGTTACGTTCCCTCTGATGAGATAGCACATTCTTTCCCTCCACTCTATTTTCCTGTCCATTCGGCTGTCTTCTGACCCCCTCTGCCCTCTCATCTCTTCTCCAGACAGAAGCTGCCCACACAGTCTCATGTGTCTACTTGATCCAAGAAGCTCATTCTTCACCAGTATCATTTCCTATCCCATAGTCCAGTCCAATCCCTGACTGAAGAGTTGGCTTTGGGAATGGTTCCTGTCTTGGGCTAACAGAAGGTCTGGGGACCATGACCTCTGGGGTCCTTCTAGTCTCAGCCAAACCATTAAGTCAGGTCTTTTTACAAGAATTGGGGTCCGCATCCCACTGCTCTCCTACTCCCTCAGGGGTTCTCTGTTGTGTTCCCTGTCAGGGCAGTCATTGGTTGTAGCCAGGCACCATCTAGTTCTTCTGGTCTCAGAATGATGTAGTCTTTGGTTTATGTTGCCATTTCTGTCTGTTGGGCTCATAATTACCTTGTGTCTTTGGTGTTCTTCATTCTCCTTTGGTCCAGGTGGGTTGAGACCAGTTGATGCATCTTAGATGGCCGCTTGCTAGCGTTTAAGACCGCAGATGTCACTCTTCAAAGTGGGATGCAGAATGTTTTCCTAATAGATTCTATTATGCCACTTGACTTAGATGTCCCCTGAAACCATGGTCCCCAAACCCCCACCCCTGGTACACTGCCCTTTGAAGCATTCAGTTTATTGAGGAAACTTCTTTGTTTTTTGTTTAGTCCAGTTGTGCTGACTTCTGTATTTTGTGCCTTTCCCTTCACCTAAAATAGTTCTTATCTACTATCTAATTAGTGAAAACCTCTCTCCCTCCCTCCCTCTCTCAGAATAATTTCTTCTGTTTAAACAGTTTTTTGAGTTTTCATAATAGTGGTATCATATAATATTTGTCCTTTTGCAACTAATTTCACTCAGCGTAATGCTTTCTATATTCCTCCATGTTATGAAATGTTTCATGGATTCATCATTGTTCTTTATTGAAGCATAGTATTCCATTGTGTGTATATACTATAATTTATTTACCCATTCATCCATTGATGGGCACCTTGGTTGCTTCCATCTTTTCGCTACTGTAAACAGTGCTGCAACGAACATGGGTGTACATATATCTGTTCCTGTAAAGGCTTTTATTTCTCTAGGATATATTCCAAGGAGTGGGATTGCTGGATCCTATGGTAGTTCTATTTCTAGCTTTTTAAGGAAGCACCAAATTGATTTCCAAAGTGGTTGGACCATTTTACATTCCCGTCAGCAGTGTATAAGTGTTCCAGTCTCTCCACAACCTCTCCACCATTGATTATTTTGTGGTTTTTTTTGGATTAATGTCAGCCTTGTTGGAGTGAGATGGAATCTCATTGTAGTTTTGATCTGCATTTCTCTAATGGCTAATGATCGTGAGCATTTCCTTATATATCTGTTAGCTACCTGAATGTCTTCTTTAGTGAAGTGCCTGTTCATATCTTTTGCCCATTTTTTAATTGGGTTGTTTGTCTTTTTGTAGTTGAGTTTTGCAGTATCATGTTTTAGAGATCAGATGCTGATCAGAAATGTCATAGCTAAAAGCTTTTTCCCAGTCTGTAGGTAATCTTTTCACTCTTTCGGTGAAGTCTTTGGATGAGGATAGGTGTTTGATTTTTAGGAGCTCCCAGTTATCTAGTTTTTCTTCTGCATTGTTAGTAATGTTTTGTGCACTGTTTATGCCATGTATTAGGGCTCCTAGCATTGTCCCTATTTTTTCTTCCGTGACCTTTATTGTTTTAGGTTTTATATTTAGGTCTTTGATCCATTTTGAATTATTTTTTGTGCATGGAGTGAGGTATGGGTCTTGTTTCATTTTTTTGCAGATGGATATCCAGTTATGCCAGCACCATTTGTTAAAAAGACTGTTTTTCCCCTATTTAACTGACTTTGGAGTTTGTCAGATATCAGCTTCTCATATGTGGATGGATTTATGCCTGGATTCTCAATTCTGTTCCATTGGTATATGTCTCTGCTGTTGTACAAGTGCCAGGCTGTGTTGACTGCTGTGGCGGTATAATAGGTTCTAAAATCAGGTAGAGAGGCCTCCCACTTTGTTCTTCTTTTTCAGTAATGCTTTACTTATCTGGGGCTCTTTCTTAGTTTAAAGGCAAATTTCACTTTATGTCTTAGCTTGTTTGAACATTTGCTTCTTTGTCTTCCCTGTTGTTCCTAAGCAGCAGTCATGGTGTGTAAAGAACAGCATGGGTGAGGTATCTGACCCCCTCTAACTTCACAAGGGAGAAAGAGAATCAAGATCAATGGCCCAGGGCTGATTCATATGAGATGGAGATCAAATATGCCTCCGCTCTCTACCATCTTCATCAACTCTGACACCAACTGTCCCTCCCCTGGCACTCTCTACTTCTCTGCTGGGTTCGATAATTCATTGCAATGGCCACACAAAACTCACAGAGCATACTCACAATTATGGGGATTATTAGGGAAGTGACAGTTACAATTCAGGCTAAGGAGCACTCAGGATACAGTTCTTCCGTCAGGATAGCCTTAAACAGCCTTGCTCACAGGCATACCTCTCCTTGGCCCTAGGCTTCTGCCCAAAGGCACTCAGCTTTCTCCTCAGGCAGAGAAGCCCAGCACACCGTCTCCTGTTGCAGGCGCTCTGCTGCCACTTCTCGCTGTCTTTAAAAACCCATTGCCTTCAAGTCGATTGTGGCCCATAGCGACCCTAAAGGACAGAGTAGAACTGCCCCATAGGGTTTCCAAGGAGCACCTGGTGGATTCAAACTGCTGACCTTTTGGTTAGCAGCCATAGCTCTTAACCCCTATGCCTTTAGTGATACAATAATCTCTCTGTCTCCTGGTTCCAGGAGCTTCTCAGCACAGGAATTCCAGGTCCAAAGGCCATGATGACTCTTCTTCCTTGGCGGTGGTGAGCTCTTTCCTTTCCTACCTCAGGGGTGACTCATTTCAAGCCCAGCGTGATGGCAAAACTGACTAATTTCATTGTTGTTTTTTTTGTTAGGTGCTGTAGAGTTAGTTCCGACTCACTGTGACCCTGTGTACAACAGAACTAAACACTGCTCTGTCCTGCACCATGCTTACAATCATTGTTATGTTTGAGCCCATTGTTGCAGCTACTGTGTCAATCCATCTTCTTGAGGGCCTTCTTCTTTTTCACTGATCCTCTACTTTCCCAAGCACAATGTCCTTCTCCAGGGACTTGTCCATCCTGATAACATGTCCAAAGTATGTGAGACCTAGTCTCACCATCTTTGCTTCTAAGGAGCATTCTGATTGTACTTCGTCCAAGACATATTTGTTAGTTCTTTTGGCAGTCCATGGTATATTCAATATTCTTCTCCAACACCACACTTCAAAGATGTCAATTCTTCTTTGGTCTTCCTCATTCATCATCCAGCTTTTATATGCATAGGAGGTGACTGAAAACACCATGCATGGCTTGGATCAGGCGCACCTTAGTCTTCAAGGTGACATCTTTGCTCTTCACCACTTTAAAGAGGTCTTTTGCAGCAGATTTGCCCAGTGCTACATCTTTTGATTTCTCGACTGCCGCTTTCATGGGTATTGATTGTGGATTCAAGTAAAATGAAATCCTCGACACCTTCAATCTTTTATCTGTTTATCATGATGTTGATTACTGGTCTAGTTGTGAGGATTTTTGTTTTGTTTATGCTGAAGTGTGATCCATACTGAAGGCTGCGATTTTTGATCATCAGTAAGTATTTCAAGTCCTCTTCACTTTCATCAAGCCAGGTTGTGTCATCTGCATAACACAGGTTGTTAATGAGTCTTCCTCCAATCCTGATGCCGCATTCTTCTTCTTATAGTCCAGCGTCTCAGATTATTTGCTCAGCATACAGATTGAATACATATGGTGAAAGGATACAACCCTGATGCACACCTTTCCTGGCTTTAAACCATGCAGTATTCCATTGTTCTGTTTGAACAACTGCCTCTTGATCTATGTACAGGTTCCTCATGAGCACAATTAGGTGTTCTGGAATTCCCATTCTTTGCAATAGTATCCATAATTTGTTATGATTCACTAAGTCGAATGCCTTTGCATAGTCAATAAAACACAGGTAAACATCTTTCTGGTATTCTCTGCTTTTAGCCAGGATCTACCTGACATCAGCAATGATATCCCTGATTCCATGTTCTCTTCTGAAACCAGCTTGAATTTTTGGCAGTTCCCTGTGGATGCTGCTGCAGTTGCTTTTGAATGATCTTTAGAAAAATTTTACTTGTGTGTGACATTAATGATATTGTTCGATAATTTCCACCTTCGGTTAAATCACCTTCCTTGGGAATAGGCATAAATATGGATCTCTTTCAGTCAGTTGGCCATGTAGCTGTCTTTCATATTTATTGGCATATGCAAGTGAGCACTTGCAGAACTGCAGCATTTGTTGAAACATCTCAACTGGTATTCCATCGATTTCTGTTGACTTGTTTCTCCCCAATGCCTTTAATGCAGCTTGGATCTCTTCTTTTAGTACCATCGGTCCCTGACCATATGTTACCTCCTGAAATATTTGAACATCGACCAATTCTTTTTGGTACAGTGACTCTGTGTGTTCCTTCCATCTTCTTTTGATACTTCCTGCATCGCCTAGTATTTTCCTCATAGAATCCTTCAATATTGCAACTTCAGGCTTGAATTTTTTCTTCAGTTCTTTCAGTTTGAGATATGCCAAGTGTGTTCTCCGCTTTTGGTTTTCAATCGCCTTGGTGGGCCACAATTACCCTATCACACAGTCCCACACAATCATCTGGGTGGGAGTTCCAAGACCATGGCCAGATGGGCCATATTAAGTGATTCATTGTACTGGACGACATTTGCCCCTCTGTACCTGCAAAATACAGCATAAAAAAAAAAATGAAATGAAGTTGGATAATTTCTAGGGGAGTAATCCATGTTTGTAGTCACTGAATTTCAGATTTTTTGTGCTGGTGTCAGGATGACTTGGTAGTTCTTCAGGTATTGTATGGATTACAAAATACAGTTTGCTTTCTTTCTTACACTGATCTACAGGATGTGGCCTCCTCTATCAAAAACAAAACAAAACAAAAGCCAAATCCTGTGCCATCGAGTCAATTCCAAATTATAGTGACCATATAGGACAGAGCAGAACTGCCCCATAGAATTTCCAAGGATTGCCTGCTGGATTTGAACTGCTGACATTTTGCTTAGCAGCCATAGCTTTTAAGCACTATGCCACCAGGGTTTTCTCCCCTATCAAGGATGGGCAATTTTGCTAATCAATGTATTGTTGTAACTTGTGGTAGAGCGCAATCAAAATGGCATCCACACTCAGTATCTAATAATAGCAGGGGGCACAGGAAGGAAGCAGGTAGTAGAAGAGAATTACTGAAAGGAAAGCAGAGAGAATTCAAAGACAAGTCTCTTTATCACACTGTGACTGCATTGTTGAATACATGCCTAACAATCATTTAGTCACCGTGCTGGCTCACAGAGACTTATATACCAAAATGCCAGCCCAAGAAATAAATTATGATTTACGTAAGTCACATTTTCAAAGCTACAGACTAGGACACACTGGCCAGTCATAAAAAGAGTTTAGTGGCTCAAAAGCTACTTAAACGGAAAAGAAAATATCAAAGTGCTTTTGTTCATTGCATATAGTCTTTTGTATAATTTCTAGAATTTTTTTTTTTACTTATGAAAGTTTGTAAGATTGCAATGTAAAAATGAACATCTTACTATAAAATATAATAAAAAAAAGTTTTAATCCACTGATGTAGGCCGATTATGGCGATTTGCCTCTTGATAGATATAAGTCCTTGTTCTGGCCATTAATTTGCAAGGGGACATTTTAGGAGAAAAAAAAAAAATCCATTTGGGTGAGACAGAAGATGAAGGAGAATGCTTTTTTACTCATCTTCTTTTCTCTTGTATGTTGTAAATTAATTGATGCTTAGAGCTGCTACTGTTATGTGAATGTCATTTTTAGGTGGCAGAGCAAGAAGATGAGAAATTCCTAGGTCCATAATAACATTATTAAGTCATTGCACCAACTATGAAATTGCCCACCTTCAGATTGTTTGCTAAGTTATGTGATAAATGTCTGAATTATTTAACCCATTAATATATTGCTATTCTGTAACTTATAACCAAAACACTAGAATGAGTACAAACCTAAAGCCAGTGACGGCTGGAACAAATTCACTTTACCTTCTCTTTATTACTCTTTTACCATTTCTCCCTTATTTCTTAGGTCTCAGGTCATAAGTTAACATTTGTATTACTTATATTTTTCTCATTGTTATTAAACTTTCTGTTTGTTTTTAAATTTTATTTCTATGTGTGTTTGTTTTTAAAAAACGTGTTTAATGGTCAATTGCTCCTTATGCAATTCAGCCTCGAAGGTAATACATAACCAGAAGGAGTGAAGAAGTGACTCTTGGTATTAGGAATATTAATTTCATCAAAACTTGGATATTATTAATCTCTAGATGCTGATTTTCCTTTAAATAGTTCTTTCAAAATTTCTCCCAAATCCTTTTCCTTCACTCTCTTATAGATGTTTTAACACATTTCATTTTATTTATCCGTATGCTGTTCCTTGGAGAAGCATGAGCTACAGCTTATAATACATATTCATTTTCATGGTAAATAGAGTGAAGGTGAAATTTAATTTTAATGAAGCCTGCTATAACAAACATTCCACTCCAGTGAAATAGTACAAAGCACCAGCTGGAGACCAGCTGTGTCCCATGCTCTTTGACTGCTGTGAAACACTACAACCAAATAAAGCAGATGCATCCTTGAAGGTTTTGATGAACTTTGCAAATCTTCAGATCAGGACTTCCATATTCTACTTTGTCTTTGCTAAAAGGCAAAAAAAAAAAAAAAAAACATTCATTCTCTTTGGAGGCTTATTAGCTCCTTTGAGGCTCTGCCAAAAAATTCAGTTCTTTGTCAACAGATGGAGGTGATGACTCATTTGACTACTTGGTCCTAATATCGTTCCTTCAATAAAGATAACTAAAGTTATCAGTGGTTTTAACATCAGAATACAGTCTTTACTAAAACGTAAAATATTATACATTGTATAAATTCACAATTTTAAAAACTAGGGCTTTCAATACTGGGAGGTCCTATCTCATAAATGTCAAGTAATTCAACAGTCTTAAGGTACATAATTACACAATTATGACACTCCCAGGATACAGTCATAGGGGTAAAATATCATGAGTTAGATTAGCTAGTAAAAATGGCAAGAAGGATGATGTGGTCACATAAAAAAACAAACCAAACCAAACCAGCCCCATTGCTGTTGAGTTGATTGCAACTCATAGTGACCCTATAGGACAGAGTAGAACCACCTATAGGGTTTCCAGGGAGCGGCTGGTGGATTCAAACTGCCAAATGGTTAACAGCCATACCTCTTAACCACTACGCCATCAGGGTTTCCATTAATTTGGAATTTAAATTAATAATTCTAGTACTGTATATTTGTATGGGTGTTAGACTTCTATGATCCCTAAAACCAAACCAAACTCTCTGTGGTAGAGTCGATTCCGACTCAATGACCCTATAGGACAGAGTAGAACTGTCCCATAGGATTTCCAAGGAGCATCTGGTGGATTCCAACTGCTGACCTTTTGGTTAGCAGCCATAGCTCCTAACCACTATGCCACCAGGGTTTAGGGAAACCAAAGGTAACTAAAATATTTTCCTCTAATTACTGAGGATGTGATCCAAAATTATAACTAGAGTCTTTTTCTAGACTTACTTTAGTTAATGCATAGTTTTTACTCATGCCTATGTTCTTAGAGCCTAGCACTTTTGGTTTTGGATAACATTAATGCCTAATTGTCTAATATGTGGTAGGTTAATATAGTTCTGTATTTAATCTATAACAAGGTAAATAAAGAGGCATACAACCTGGGTTATAAATTTTAGTATAATAGTATTGCAGTGTGCAAAGACTACAAAGAACTCTTTCTATAAATATTAGAGGATATTTTTGTGTTATAAGAACTTAACCTCAATAATTAGGATGAATCCTGGTTAAATATGGGTGTGTGCACGTGCGTGTGTGTCTGTGTATCTGTGTGTGTGAAAGGAACGTAAGGGGCTTCCAAGCAAAATAATAAGCAAGAAATAGAAACTTATTTTTTTGCTCAGAATGTTTCATAAATAATGGCAAGATTTTAGATTGAACTTCTGTATAAGCAGGATGTTTTGTTCTAGAAAGTCAATCATTTGTAAATTAAGCAAATATTTTTACATGCCTATTTTGTGCCTGGTATTTTTTTTATTATGATAACCCCCGAAAACTATATGGTTCTGTGCCATGCTATTATGCTTGTTGTTTGTTGTTGTTAGTTTTCACTGAGTAGGTTCAGATTCACAGCAACCTTATGTACAACAGAATGAAACATGCCCAGTCCTGCACCATCCTCACAACTGTGCCACATTTGAGCGCGCTGTGGCAGCCACTGTGTCAATCCATCTCCTTGAGGGTCTTCCTCTTTTTTTCTGATCCTCCACTTTACCAAGCATGGTGTCCTTCTCTAGGGATTGGTCCCTCCTGATGACATGTCTATGATACTTAAAGTTGTGTGTCAACTTGGCTGGGCCATGATTTTCAGTGGTTTGGCAGTTATAATGTATTTTGGCAGCTTTACGATGATGTAGTCACCTCCATAATAAGATCTGATAGAATGTGATCACCTCCATGATGAGATCTATTGTGAGCAGCCAGTTAGTTGAAAGGTAGTTTCTTTGAGGGTGTGGCCCACATTCAATATAGGTGGACTTTCTGGCAAGGCTCCTGGACTTTTGATTATGCTAGATCCTCCAACTGACTCCTGTTCATCTGACCTCCAGTTCTTGAGACTTGAATTAGCAGCTTACTTTGCCGTCTTACCTGCTGATCTTGGTATTCTTCACCTTTCACAGCCTCTGAGCCAGAGGCCTCCTATCTGACCTTCTGATCTTGGATTCACCAACATCTGTGGCTATATGAGTCAGGGGAAGCCTCCAGCCTGACCCACAAACTTGGGACTTTTCAGTCTCTACAACCGTGAGATCTATTTCCTTTATATAAATTTTTCTCTCTATGTATTTGTATAATGCACTGGTTTTGCTTCTCTAGATAACCCAGCCTAAGACAATGTCCAAAATATGTGAGAGGAAGCCTCACCACCCTTGATTCCAAGGAGCATTCTGGGTGTCTTCTACCAAAACAGATTTGTCCATACAGTCCAGGGTATTCAATATTCTTTTTCAGCTCCAGGAGCACTGGTGGTGCAGTAGTTAAAGTGTTTGGCTGCTAACTGAAAGGTCAGCAGTTCGAAACCACTAGCTGCTTCATGGGAGAAAGATGTGGCAGTCTGCTTCCAAAAAGATGTACAGACTTGGAAACTCATTGGGGGAATCTATTCTGTCCTTAGAGTCACTATGAATCAGAATGGATTCCATGGCAGTTGGTTTGGTTTTTGGTTCATCAATATCATAATTCAAAAGCATCACTTGCCACATCAGCAAATGAAGGTCCTGAAAGCTTTACTCCATCCATGTCATTAAGGTCGACTCTGCTTTGAGGAGACAGCTCTTCCCCCGGTGTATTTTGAGTGCCTTCCAACCTGAGGGACTCATCTTTTGATAACAAATCAGGCAACGTTCTGCTGCTATTCATTAGGTTTTCACTGGCTTTTTTTTTTTTTGTTGTTGTTAGATTGCCACGTCCTTCTTCCTAGCCTGTCTTAGTCTGGAAGCTCTGCTGAAACCTGTCCACCATGGGTGACACTGCTGGTATTTGAAATACTGGTGGAATAGCTTCCGGCATCACAGCAACATGTAAGCCACCTCAGTATGACAAACTGACAGATGAATGGTGGCTGTTATGCTTAAAGACTAGTAAAAATGCATGTTAGGCAAAGTTATATGCAATTGGGTCCAAACTCTAGATATTAAATGTGTGAGCATCAAGCCTTAGTTTACTTATATTTCAAAAAGGGAGATAAGATTGAGGAGACAAGAACTCAAGACAAGGAAATGCATTAAGATGATAATAATATTTGCCACTTCTTTTTCCCTTTAGGGCATCTTCTGATTCCTTGCTTAGGGCATCAGAACCTGCACACTAAAGGTTGTGGCACTCTCAGTATGCTTTGCGGAAAAAAAACATGATTTCAGAGACAACAATACAGGAAGATTATAAAATTATGGGAAAATTTTTCTTTGGAGTAACTTGCCAACTAACACATAACACAGACAAAGCACAGAAAAGACATAACATGGAAAATAACTGTTAAGGAACTAAAAAGGAAGATTTTAACATGGAGCTTTTGATATAACATGAAGTTGTGGATACTATAAATGGAACTTAGAATCTTATGAGGAAGTGGGTTGAGATTCCTGAGCTCTAATTCCTAGAAGTAAGGGCTAATTAAAGTAGACCAACTTTAATAGCTAAAAATCATGTTTGAATTGTATCCAAGTGATTCGGCAATAACTCATCTGTCTAGTGGAACTAGGGGGCCCTGGTGGCACAGTGACTAAAAGCTTAGGCTGCTAATCCAAAGGCTGGAAGTTTGAATCCCCCAGCTGCTCCTTGGAAATCCTGTGAGTCAGTTCTACTCTGTCACATAGGGTTACTATGTGTTGGAATCTATTTGATGACAATGGTCAAGTCAGTTGGTCAGTGGAAATAAACTCAATGTTCTTCAGAGAAAGATACAGAATTGAGGATCTACATAATGTATTATCCTGTACATAATATCCAGTGCAGAATTAAAAAGTTACTAGCCATAAAAAGAAACAGGAGCATATGACACATAGTTCAGAGGTACAATAGTCAATAGGAGCAGGCCCCAATATTACACAGATGTTGGAATTAGCCAATAAATATTTAAAATTACTATTTTCATATATAAAAATTTATAGGAAAAGATGGATATGACAACTGACGAGTTAGAGAATTCAGTAGAGGTACAGAAATTCTACAAAATTAGAAATTATAGGACTGAAAAATATAACATCTGAAATTAGAAAGGCATAGAAAAGAAATCAAATAAAACTTTCCAAATTGAAACTCAGAAGAAAGATTTAAATTTAAAAGATACTAAAAGATATGTGCAGTAATATTACATGGTTTGCCATTTTATAATTGTAATCCCAGAAAGAGGGAAGTTATGGGAAAGGAAAGAAACACGTTATTATGAAATAATTACTAATTTTTTTTTTCTTTTTTGGAAATTGAATAAAAACATTAACCCAGCCACAAAGAAAAATAGTGAAACCTAAGAGGAATGATTTCAAAGAAACTACATTTAGGGACACCATGGTCAAAAGGCAAACCTAAAAGTTAAAGAAGGCAAAATATATAAGCAACCTTAAACGTACATTAGACAAAGAAGAACAAGAAAGAAAGTAAACTTCTTATTAGAAATAATGTATATCAGAAGTCAATGGATCATCATACTGATGGGGGAAACAAACAAACAAAAAAGGTCAATCAAAAATTCTACATTCAGTGAAAATATCCTACAAATGATGTATTTTATTAGGGGAAGGTTATAACATGTAGAACTAAATATATGACAATGTATCATAAATGAAGGAGCCTTGGTGGCACAAGTTAAGCTGTTGACCCAAAAGTCTGCAGTTCAAATCAACCTGCCTCTCCACAGGAGAAAAGACCTACTGATCTGCTCCCATAAATACTACTGTCTAGAAAATCCTATAGGGAAGTTCTACTCTGTCCTATAGGGTCAGTATAAGTCAAAATCGACTCTACAGAACACTGCAACAACATATTGTAAATAAGAGATGGGAAGCAAACTCTATGAATCTTATGGTTTCCCAGTTTGATGGCTTGAGAGAGATACCAGTGGCAACATGGAGAGCCAGAGCCCAGTCAGAATGTGGCATAACCCCTGGCTTGTGGAGATGAAGATGAGCATCTGTGAAAACCAAGGTAGTTGGTGATCACAGGAAAGAATACAAAAGATGAGAGAGCTGGATGGAAGGTGAAGTCTATAAAACTATAGAAGGTACTCCTTGAGTAGTCAGCTTAAGACTGAAGAGCAACATCATGTGAAAAAAAAAAAAAACATCTGAAACCAGGGAAAGAACAATCTAAGAGGTTTTGTGAAACAGAGCCAGGTACTCAGACAAGACTGGAAATAGTGTCTTTTTCTACCAGGTAAACTGAATCACCTCAAGATTTAAGAGGCAATGTGTATAATTTACAACGTTTTGTCTCAATAGTGGGAAATTATTAGCCTCAATGGAGCACTTCTCTGATTCTGCCTAAATAATATTAAAAGTAATAGCAAAAGGGTAATACTTTCCAAACGGTAAAGTAATATAAGTGCATCCCAGGAGAAAGTTCAAAAATATTTAAAGAAACTCAAAAATATTCAGTACCAAACAAGGTAAAATTCACAATTTCAGGCATGAAGTAAAAAATGACCAGTTATGCAAAAAAGCAGGAAAATACCACTAAAATGAGAAGGAAAAAAATATCATTAAAAAAGGCCACCCAGAACTGACACAGAATTAGTAGATAAAAGCATCAGTGTAACTGTATCCTGAATGTTCTAAAAACTAAGTAAAGTCATGAAAGATACACAAAATACCCGAACAGAACTTCTAGAGGTAGAAACTACAATGTCTATGAAGAAAAACACATTGGATATGATTAACAGGAGATTAGACAGCGCAATAGAAAGATGAGTGAAATCGAAGACATAGCAATAGAAATTACACAAAATGAAACACACAGAGAAAAAAATAATCCATACAAATGGCAGAACATTAGTAATCTATGAAAGAACTTCAAGTAGACAAATATGTGTTTTAAAAGAACCTCCAAAAGGAGAAGAGAAAGAAGAAGACACAGAAAGGAAATATTTGAATAAATAATGATAAAAACTTTTCCAAATTTGATTAAAAGAAAATGAACAAACAAAACAAAACCATAACAACAACAACAACAAAAGTTATCACAAGGAAAGTACACCAAGGCACAAAAAAAAATTTTTTTTTAATTCCTAATCAAATTGCTTAAACCAAGTGAAAAAGAAACATCTTAAAATATCTTTTAAGAAACATCTTAAAAGCAGTCAGAAAGAAACAACATCTTATGTTCAGAAGAAAAAAATCTAAGGATGACAAAATACTTCTAATTGTAAGTAAGGCAAGTGAAAAAGTAGTGGAGCAACATGTTTAAAGTACCAAAAGACAAAAAGAAAACAAAAACAAAATAAAACTACAGAACAAACAGTAAACTGTCAAGTTACCCAGTGAAAACATCTTAAATTTTTCAATTAAAAAAAAAAATTTTTTTTATTCTTTCAATAACAAAAGTGAAATAAAGACATTTGCAAACATGTACAAACTGAAAGAATTCACCACCAGTATACCTGCAGAAGGAAAATGATATCCAGTGGAAATATGAATCCTTGAGAAATGAAGAACATCAGAAATGGAATTCCACTGGGAAATACAGAAGATATTGTTCTTATTTTACCTTTAAAGGATAACAGATTGTCTAGCCAAAAACCATATGAATGTAGTATGATGTTTTATAACACATGTAAAAAGAAAACACTTGACAGGAATAGCACAAAGTTTGGGAGGTGAGAAATGGAATGGAAGCTCCTTACAACTACATGAACTGGTGTAATACCATTTGAGGCTAGATTGTGATAATTAATGATGTATATAATAAACCCTAAAACAACTACTAAACTAACAAAACAAGGGTTTTGCTTAATAAGACTTCAAAAGAAGCAGAGTAAAATAATAAATTCTCAAACACCAATTAAAAACAATTCAGAAAAAGAGGGAAAAAGACTGAAGAACATATGGACAAAGAGATAACAAATGGCAAGATGAAGTGTTTGACCATAATCACATCAATAAACACATTAAATGCAAATGATTTGAATAACACAATTACTAAGGATACATTTTCAGATTGAAAAAATGAAGACTCGAATATGTTCTGCTTAAAACGTCAACTATAAAGTAAAAAGTATGTTAAAAGTGAAGGGATAGAAGCACATATACCACGCTAATTCTAATCAAAAGAAATCTGTAGAAGCTATTAAATACCTGACAAAGTATATTCCAGAGTAAAAAATATCATCAGTGATAGGAAAGTCATTTTTAATGACAAAGGGTCAATTAATTAAGAGGGTAGAGCAATCCTAAATTGTCATGGACCTAATTACAACGCTCCTGAATATACAAAGCACAATCTGACAGAAATATAAAAAGAAACAGATGAATCCAAAATTATAGTCGGAGATTTCTGTACTCCTTTCTCCATAGCTGATAGAATAGGTAGAGAGAAAATCATCATTTTAACCAATGAAGCTTTTATGCTTACAATTAAGTGGGATTTTTTTTTCCCTTCATTTTTTATAGGAAAAAAAAAATTTTTTTTCTGATCTTTAAATCACTCACTCAACTCACTGCCGTCGAGTCGATTCCGACTCACAGCGACTCTATATAGTACCGTAAATAAATTTCAAAGGTTTACAAAACTTAAAAAATACATGTGGTTATCTATTTATGCTTTTGCTTCAAGCGGATTCACAACAGGGCTAGATGAACCATGAATCCATTTTGTTGAGAAATGTTTGCTAAATTCAATAATGCCATTGTAAATTTTGATACCCATATATCTATAAATGGCAAAACGTTTTGTATCCCTAAATAGTATACCAAATAAATTAAAATATTTGAAAAAATAAAGATCAAAGTAACCTTACTTTCAACATCAAACTTCTTTGGAAATGACTAAAATATTAAATTTGTTTTTGTTAGGTGCCATTGAGTCAGTTCCAGCTCATAGCAATGCTATGTACAACAGAAGGAAACATCCTCACAATCATTGTTATGCTTGAGCCCATTATTGCAGCCACTGTGTCAGTCCATCTGGGTGAGGGTCTTCCTCTTCTTTACCGACCCTCTACTCCACCAAGCATAATGTCTCTCTCCAGGAACTGATCCCTCCTCATGTCCAATTGCATGAGACAAATCTTGCCATCTTTGCCCCTGAGAAATATTCTGGCTATAATTCTTCCAAGACAGATTTGTTCCTTCTTCTGGCATTCAATATTCTTCTCCAACACAATAATTCAAAGGCATCAATTCTTCTTCAATCTTTCTTTCTCATTGTCTAGCTTTCACATACATATGAGGTGGTTGAAAATAGCATGGCTTGGGTCAGGTGAGCTTTAGTCCTCGAAGTGACATCTTTGCTTTTTAACACTTTAAAGAGGGTCTTTTGCAACAGATATATCTATTGCAATACTTCCTTAGATTTTTTGACTGCTGCTTCCATGGGCATTGATTGTGGATCCAAGTAAAATGAAATCCTTGACAACCTCAATCTTTTCTCCGTTTATCATGATGTTGTTTATTGGTCAGTTGTGAGGATTTTTGTTTTCTTTATGTTGAGGTGCAATTCATACTGAAGACTGTGGTTTTTAATCTTCATCAGTAAGTGCTTCAAGTCCTCTTTGTTTTCAGCAAGCAAGGTTGTATCGTCCAAATATCAAAGGTTGTTAATAAGTGTTCCTCCAATTCTGATGCTACGTTCTTCTTTGCATAGTCCGACTTCTCAGATTATTTGCTCAGCATACAGGTTGAATAGGTATGGTGAAAGGATACAACCCTGACACATACCTTTTCTTATTTTAGACCACGCAGTATCCCCTTGTTCTGTTTGAATGACTGACTCTTGGTTTATGTACAGGTTCCACGTGAGCTCAATTAAGTATTCTGGAACTCCCATTCTTGCAGTGTTAACCATACTTTGTTATGATCCACACAGTAGAATGCCTGGCATAGTCAATAAAACACAGTAAACATCTTTCTGGTATTCTCTGTTTTCAGCCAAGATCCGTCTGACATCAGTGATGATATCCCCTGTTCCTCTTCCTCTTCTGAATCCAGGTTGAATTTCTGGAAGTTCCCTGTCAATGTACTGCTGCAATCATTTTTGAATGATCTTCAGTAAAATTTTATTTGCTTGTGATATTAATGACACTGTTCTTTAATTTTCACATTTTGTTGGGTCACCTTTCTTTGGAATGTGCCCAAATATGGATCTCTACCAGTCAGTTGGAAGTATTAGATAGCAAAAATAACATGATATCAAATTACATAATGTGTACTCGAAAATTTTTGTTTAAATCAAAGTTGATTCAATCATATGTGTTTAAATCATACATGTAGCATTATAAATTTCCTCTGTTTCAATAAAGGTTATAGTAGAAATATATAATAATTCCACAGGGAAATACTGCTGGTTTACACTTAAGGCCATCAATCACATGAAAAATGTCACACAAAAAGTTTAACATACCTGAAACAGCATCTCAAATTTCTCACTAAAAGCTATAAAATTATATCTTATATTTGGTTCTTAAGGTCTTCTCTTGTTTTTTCACCTCAAATATAGCCATTTGCTAAAGCTGTCTTTTGTTTCCAAAATGAAAAATTGCACTGTCAATAAATGTGAAAAATGTAATGTGTTAGACACAAACAAGACGAGAAGGGAGTGGGAATGAAAGAGAGAGAAAATAGTAAACACATGAAATTGCATGAAACTTTGAAAATTAGTTTTGTACTTTGTCAACCTGCTCTCCAATGGATGATATTCCATAGAGAATACAAAGTACTGCTCCTAATAAGCTTTTAGTACTACCTGTCCTAGCAGAGCCTTTTTTCCTTAATACTGAAGTCTTGGAAAAGCAATTTGCTTTGTGGAATAAAAAGGAATGAGCAGAAACCAGACAGAGAAATCCAATTTTATCCTCGACAGGCACAAAGCTGTATGCCTTCCATTTTAATGACTGACAGCTTCTATTTCCTTATACAAGCATCATGTAAGAAATGAACACACTGCCAATGGAGGCACAATCAAGCCTAAAAGCACTACTGGCATCTTCTGTGTGGGCAGTTCCCTACACAGACCTCTAGAAACATATTATAATCTCAAATGATGTGTAGTATTTCCATAGGAAAATTAGCAATAATATATAAAAACCCAGGTGTCCTTGAAGAACAGCACTGTATTTGTGAAAAGAAACTTCTTGACAAACACGCAGTGGTACCTGAGGTTCCAAAGTGCCTGAAAGTCAAATTTTCTGTCTGTGGGACGGCATGATGAACACACTATTTGAGAGAGAAATATAGATATAGACAAAGATAGGGAAAGGGAGAGAGGAGAAAGAAAGGGGGAGAAAATAAGAGTAAAATGAAGACTAGCAGAGGACAGTGGTCTGGTATGTGACTGATTCTCCAAATGATTGTCAATAAAGTTACTAAATTCAAGAAATAACCATGAGGGTATTTTTGTGGAAGCCGATGAGATAATTAAATTTTGTATCTAGAGCAGAATAGGGACAACCAGAGCAGACAGTAGTAGAAACATATAGAGAGTAGGGCAAAGAAATCATGTGTAGATGTTGAAGTAATTTGCAGAAAATGAGGAAATGGCTTGAAAGGTGAGGAACCGGAAGTGAGGTTTTGGTCAAATGTACACTTATATCTAAAGGGAATGACTCTAGAATTGGCATAATTATTTTTTAAACAGTATTGTAATACCTGCTCATTCACTGTTTTTCTATTATTTTAAGTACATTAGCCCCATTTTTGTGTTGCATATTTTAATGAGCCATTTATACTTTATACCATTTAGTGAATATTTCATGGATCCTATTTAAAAGTACCTCAAGTGACTACTGTAAGCGATACTATATTCCTAACTCTAATAATTCAATTTGTGATATAATTTCATTTGCTATTATGACTTTGACTTGCTTATTTTGAAAATTTCAATTGCCAGCTTTTGCACGTGTGCAATCAATTTTGTCAGTGTAGGAAATTAGTTAAGCAAGAACTAAAAAACAGTTTAGAAAGGGGGATACCCTTCACGATTTATTGTTTTAACTGATGCCTATTATATTTTAGTTTTTAAGTGACAAGATGTACATTTGTTATGCAGCTCAAATTTCTCTTTGTATTCCAAAGTAATCTGGGGGCTGAATACATTGGTTTTTATCTCATAGCTTCACTGTATACAATACACCATGTTTAGTTTACCTCTTATGCAGGTTCCTCACATCTTTTCCTGTGGAAGTCCACTTTTTTATGTAACTGAAAACCTAGGTCAAAGAAATGAGAGTGGAGAATCTGATATTTTTTAAGTTCCAGTGTCAGGCTTACTGAGCAAATAAAACAACCAAAATTGGATCCCATAGGACTGTTTCCAAAGCATATTAATTATTCACAATCCAATGTTTATAGTGGTCAGTGAGTAGTAGTTGAGAGAATTTGGTTTGTAGAAAATTATGCTATTACTCTTGTCTCCAGGTAGAAATTATGCCAGAAGGAACAATCTCAATCTCTTTCTCTCTCTATATATACATACATATATATATATATACCCAACGAACCCAGTGCTGTCGAGTTGATTCCGACTCATAGCAAACCTATGGGACAGAGTAGAACTGCCCCATAGAGTTTCCAAGGAGTGCCTGGTGGATTTGAACTGCTGCCCTTTGGTTAGCAGCCATAGCACTTAACCACTATGCCAACAGGGTTTCCATATATATATATATATATGTATATATATATATATATATACACATATATATATAATATCTATGAATAACAATATTATGCAAGTTTTACCCTGGATGGTGCAAACAGCTAAGTGCTTGACTATTAACCAAAAGGTTGGCAGTTCGATAAAAGGCCTGACGATCTACTTCTGTAAGATTACAGGCTTTGAAAACCCTATGGAGTGAAGTTCTACTCTGAAACCATGGGGTTTCCATGAGTTGGAATTGACTGGACAGCAAAGGACTTTGGTTGTTTTTGCTTTACAATATAGAAAGGTCAAATCTGTGTGAGATGCATTAAATCATCAAGTAATTATTTTAAAAGTTCAGAAAAAAGAAACTCTCAAAAGAGAAAATAAAAAGGTATTTGAATATTAAAATATTATAGCATTACAATTAATCCAAAATATAAATTGAAAAGACCTGTCGAATTAACAGTACTTTCTAAAGGAGAATTCACAATGGTGAGACTATAAATTCTCATAAACTGCCAATCAAGGGGGGTGGGGGGGAGGGAGAGAGAGAGAACCCTGGTGGTACAATGTTAAAGTGCTGAGCTGCTAAGGGAAAGATTGGCAGTTCCAACCCACCAGCGGCTCTGGCTCCAATGGAGAAAAGACCTGGCGATCTGTCCCGTTAATATTTTAAAAACCCCAAACCCAAACCCACTGCCCTGGAATCAATTCCGACTCATACTGACCTTGTAGGACAGAGTTAAACTGCCCCACAGGGTTTCTAAGGCTGTAAATCTTTAGGAAAGCAGACTGCCACATCTTTCACCTATGGAGCAGCTGGTAGGTTCAGAGTTGGAACTGCCAACCTTTTAGTTAGCAGCCGAGTGCTTAACCACTATGACGTCAGGGCTCCTTCTGTAAAGATTACATCCTAGAAAACTCTATGGGAAGTTCTACTCTGTCACATTGGGTTGCTATGAGTTGAAAATCCCATTCGTCAGCAACTACAAACAAATACATACATATATATGTGTGTGTGTGTATGTGTGTATATACATATATATATATATATATACACATACACACACATATAGTGGGTTCAGTTCTAGGCCACCACAATAAAGCAAGTTACGTTTACACTATACTGTAGTCTATTAAGTGTGCAATAGCATTATATCTAAAAAAACAATGTATATATTTATTCACTTTCTGAGAAATTTATTATTGTACTTTAAATGAACATTTACAGAACAAAGTAGCTTCTCATTAAACAGTTAGTTCACATATTGTTTTGTGACATTGGTTACCAGCCTCACGATGTGTCAACATTCTCCCCTCTCGACCTTGGGTTCCCTATTACCAGCTTTCCCATCCCCTCCTCCTTCTAGTCCTTGCCCCTGGGCTCGTGTGCCCCTTTAGTCTCATTTTGGGCCTGTCTAATCTTTGGCTGAAAGGCGAATGTCAGAAGTGACTTCATTACTGAGCTAACGGTTGTCTGGGGGCCATACTCTTGTGGTTTCTTAATCTTTGGCTGAAAGGCGAATGTCAGAAGTGACTTCATTACTGAGCTAACGGTTGTCTGGGGGCCATACTCTTGTGGTTTCTCAAGTCTCTGTCAGGCCAGTAAGTCTTTTTTTTTTTTTTTTTTGTGAGTTAGAATTTTATTCTACATTTTTCTCCAGCTCTGTCTGGGACCTTCTATTGTGATCCTTGTCAGAGCAGTCAGTGGTGGTAGCCAGGCACCATCTAGTTGTGCTGGACTCAGTCTGGTGGAGGCTATGTTAGTTGTGGCTCATTAGTCCTTTGGACTAATCTTTCCCTTGTGTCTTTGGTTTTCTTAATTGTCCCTTGCTCCCAAAGTGGTGAAACCAGTGGAGTATCGTAGATGGGTGCTCACAAACTTTTAAGACCGCAGATGCTGCTCACCAAAACTGTAGAACATTTTCTTTATAAACTATGTTATGCCTATTGAACTAAATGTTCTGAGACCATGGTCCCCATACCCCTCAGCCCAATAATTCAGTCCCTTAGGGAGTTTGGATGTGTCTATGGAGCTTCCATGACCTTGCCGTGGACAAGCTGTGCAGATTTCCCCAGTATTATGTAGCATCTTACCCTTCCACAAAGTATATGTATATAAAAAACTAAAAAACATTTTATTGCTGAAAAACGCTAACCGTCATCTGAGCCATCAGCAAGTCATAATCTTTTTGCTGGTGGAGGGTCTTACCTAGACGTTGGATGGCTGCTGACTGATCAAGGTGGTGGTTCCTGAAAGAAAGTTGAGTGGCTTTGGAAGTTTCTGAAAATAAGACAATGAAGTTTGCTGCATCAATCAATACTTCCTATCATGAAAGATTTCTCTGTAGCGTGCAATGCTGTTTTATAGTATTTTACCCACAGTAGAATTTCTTTCAAAATTGGAGTCAATCCTCTCAAACTCTGTCACTGTTTTATCAACTAAATTTATGCAATATTCTAAATCCTTTGTTGTCACTTCAACAGTGTTTACAGAATCTTTATCAGGAGTAGATTTCATCTCAAAAAACCCCTTTCTTTGCTCATGAATAAGAAGCAACTCCTCATCTGTTAAAGTTTTGTTATGAGATTGTGGCAATTTGGTAACATCTTCAGGCTCCACTTGTACTGTTCTTGCTATTTCCACCACATCTGCAGTTATTTCCTTCATTGAAGTCTTGAACCCCTCAAAGTCATCCATAAGAGTTGGAATCAACTTCTTCCAGACACTTGTTAATATTGATATTTTGATCTCCTCCCATGAATCATGAATGTTGTCAATGGCATCTAGAATGGTGAATTCTTTCCAGAAGGTTTTCAATTTACTTTGTCCAGATGTATCAGAGAGCTCACTATCTATGGTAACTATAGCCTTACAAAAAGTATTTCTTAAATAAGAAAACTTGAAAGTTGAAATTACTCCTCGATCCAGGAACTGCAGAGTAGATGTTGTGTTAGCAGGCATGAAAACAGCATTATTCACCTCATACATCTCTATCAGAACTCTTGAGTGACGAGGTACACTGTCAACGAGCAGTAATATTTTGAAAAGGATCTTTTTTTCTGAGCAGAAGATCTCAACAGTGGGCTTAAAATATTCAATAAACCATGTCGACTCGACGGCAGTGGGTTTGGGTTTACACAGGTACTGTCGTCCAGTTTTTGCAGTTCCATTTATAGAGCAAAGGCAGAGTAGATTTAACATAATCCTTAAGGGCCTTAGGATTTTCAGAATGGTAAATGAACATTGGCTTCAACTTAATCACCAGTTTCATTTGCCCCTGACAAGACAGTCAACCTGTCCTTTGAAGCTTTGAAGTCAGGCATTGACTTGTCCTCTCTAGCTATGAAAATTCTGGATTGCATCTTCTGCCAGTATAAGGCTGTTTTGTCTACATTCAAAGTCTGTTTTTCAGTGCTGTTGTTGTTGTTAGGTACCCTCGAATCGATTCTGACTCTTACAGACCCTATGTAAAAGAGAACGAAACGCTGCCTGGTCCTGCGCCATCTTCACAATCTTTGTTATGCTTGAGCTCATTGTTATAGCCACTGTGTCAATCCGTCTTGTTGAGGGTCTTCCTCGTTTTCAATGACTCTCTGTTTTATCAAGTATGATGTCCTTCTCCAGGGACTGATCCCTACTGATAACATGTCCAGAATATGTGAGATGAAGTTTTGCCATACTTGATTCTAATGAGCATTCTGGCTGTTACTTCTTCCAAGACAGTTTTGTTTCTTCTTCTGACAGTCCATGGTATATTCAATATTCTTCTTCAACACCATAATTCAAAGGCATCAATTCTTCTTCGGTTTTCCTTATTCATTGTCCATGTTTCACATCCATATGAGAAGATTGAAAATATCATGGCTTGGGACAGGTGTACCTTAGCCCTCAAAGTATCATCTTTGCTTTTCAACACTTTAAAGAGATCCTTTGCAGCAGATCTTTACAACGCAAATGCGTCGTCTGATTTCTTGACTGCTGCTTCCATGGGCATTGATTGTGGGTCCAAGTAAAATGAAACCATTGACAACTTCAATCTTTTCTCCATTTATCATGATATTGCTTATTGGTCCAGTTGTAAGGATTTTTGTTTTCTTTAGGTGTAATCCACACTGAAGGCTGTGATCTTTGATCGTCATCAGTAAGTGGTTCAAGTCCTCTTCACTTTTAGCAAGAAGGGTTGTGTCGTCTACATAACGCAGGCTGTTAACGAGTCTTTCTCCAATTCTGGTACCACATTCTTGTTCATATAGTCCAGTTTCTTGGATTATTTGCTCAGCATACAGATTGAATAGGTATACTGAAAGGATACAACCCTGCTATTCCTGACTTTAAACTATGCAATACATCCCCTTGTTCTATTTGAATGGCTGCCTCCTGGTCTATGTATAGGTTCTGCATAAGCACAATTAAATATTCTGGAATTTCCATTCTTTGCAATGGTATCCATAATTTTTTTATGATCCACAAAGTTGAATGTCTTTGCATAGTCAATAAAACACAGGTAAACATCTTTCTGGTATCTTCTGCTTTCAGCCAGGATCCATCTGACATCAGCAATGATACCCCATGTTCCAGGTCCTCTTTTGAATCTAGTTTGAATTTCTCTCAGTCCCCTGTTGATGTACTGTGGTAACTACTTTTGCATGATCTTCAGCAAAATTTTA
Source organism: Loxodonta africana (assembly GCF_030014295.1). NCBI lineage: Eukaryota > Metazoa > Chordata > Mammalia > Proboscidea > Elephantidae > Loxodonta > Loxodonta africana. Next base: position 49,752,134 of record NC_087345.1, read on the forward strand.
CTTGTGTGTGATATTAATGTTTAATGTAGCTGTCTTCATCAATGAAACATGAAAAGGGTGCCAGTGGTCTCCTGGGAAGTGATTTCCCCCAAGACCAAAGAAAAAGACATGTGAAGAGGTCTCTGTCCACCCTGGCTTCTTATTCTTTTTGTTTTTGGCTAGAATTGCATAAGGAAATGAAACATGGAGGTTTTGTAGCCACCTGGCAGCCATCAGGGAAAGGTTAAGAGAATTGCTGAGAAAATAACACAAAGGCCTGATTTCACATAGTCACTAGCCCACCAAACGAACTAGTTGTTATTACGTGCCATCGAGTCGGTTATGTCTCACAGTGACCCCTTAGGAAAGAGTAGAACAGACCCATAGGGTTTCCAAGAAGCAGCTGGTGGATTCAAACCGCCAACCTTTTCGTTAGCAGTCTAGCTCTTAACCATTGTGCTACCTGAGTTCCAGAACAAACTAAACCAAAAAACCAAACCCAGTGCTGTCAAGTCAATTCTGACTCATAGCAACCCTATAGGACAGAGTAGAACTGCCCCATAGAGTTTCCAAGGAGCGCCTGACAGATTCGAACTACCGACCCTTTAGTTAGTAGCTGTAGCACTTAAACACTACGCCACCAGGGTTTCCAGAACAAACTAGAGACCTCTTAATATCCACTCATAGGTGTTTTAATACATTAGAATTCATATTATTTCACTAAAGGGGAGTTTTATAGCATCTTGTAATGGAAAAATGTTTATGATATAATGTTAAGTGAAAGAAAAGATGCATAATTTTAGAGAAATGCTAATCAAACCATGTGAAAACTATATAGAAAAAAGTCAGAAAAGAATTGAGAGTCACTTTTTTCTCAGCTTCTTTCATTTCCAAAATTTCCAATATCTTGTTTATAAGTGTATGTTATTTCCTATAATCAGCAAAATAAGCCAAAGATCATTGTTATTTGTGTCATTCAGTGGGGGATAATTTAGGTTGCCACACATAAATGAGAATTCCTGAAAGTGCTTCAGTACTGTGCAATAATTGATGTTCATAGCAGTAGTCTGTGTTTGTTAAGAAAAACTTCAGTCATATATGGAGTTGTTCTCTTTTTATGAGCGCAGAAAGTGTGTTCTTTTATTAAAATATTAGCCAAGTTGCTATTTAAAATATTGTTAATATATAAAATTTACTAACATAGAACAACTCCTTTACCTACAGATGCTATGTTATTTATACTAAAACCAACTTGAAATATGGTACTGAGAAATAGAAATGAACAGCTGAGCAGCCATTCTCTAAATTAACATTATTCATAAATCTTCTTAAAGACATAATTTTATTTACAGCGAATGATTTATTTAACAATATTATTATAATTTAGTTTAGTTTTAACTTTACCATTTCCCCTAGCTGTTTCTAGAATGCTTTTTAAATCCTGTGTTCACTTTACAAGTGTTTTCTCAGATATTTAGTATGTATTTTATGTTTCCTTCACTTTGTTTTCCTTGTCATAATACTATTCATTGTTGGGATCAGAGCATAACTTCGTCTTAAGATTTCAGTCACTATTTGGAAAAAAACCATTAGCGCACTTGATATTTGAAAGTGCACCAACTCTGAAAGTGAGATGCTCTGCGGGAATATTAAATGCTCTGTACTGTACAAAAAGCTGACATCATCTTGGGGATATTGCCAACAGATATTTGAAGTGCCAAATACAGAAGAATTTTCATGTCTGCCGACAATCTCTGATGTCCGTGACTCTGGCAAATGTATGAAAAGACTGAGTATAAAATGTAAATATTTTTTGGTTTCAAAAATGTTTTTACAATATACTTAATGATTTCAAGGGCCAATATTAATTTCATTTACTAAACTTCTCATTCCAGAACACATAAAATTGGTCTCAAAGGAGAATGACCTCTAACAAGTAATGTGTAATCTTAACGTTTCATAAACTAATTTTGAACTGAAAGAAATCTTTAGAGCTCAACTAACTTCAGATCTTATTTTACAAATGAAGACACTGAAATCAATATTTTTAGTGACTTATTGATAAATCTTATATATCTTTGTGTAATAATTTTTTTAATACACCACACTTATACAGTTTGGTCACATTCTGATTTTTTTTTATGAAAACTTTTTTTTTAACTGCATTAGAAGGCAATAAACAAACAGCAGAAATTCATACAAAATATCTAAAGATTTACACATTTTCAGGTCTATGCAGTTGCCTTTTAATTCTTACTGTGTTTATCCCTGTTACAATTCAAAAGAATATATTTTGACACAATCTCAGTTTATTATATAAATGTATATCTCCAAGTTCATTGTATGGTAAAAAATGTTTTGCATATTTATTTCTATTTCCTTTTGCAAAGGTAATTTATCATTTGGCTTAAATTACATAGTTTTACTTTTTAACATGAGTTACTGATTTTGTGTTTTTAAAATCTTTGTAAATATGGGAAACATAAAAAAGGAAAATTACTCATTGTTATTTGAGAGAATAAACTGGATTTTAATTTTTTGATTTTAATTTTTTAATTTCACTCTTGTTTAAGGCAAGAGTGAATCCTATCTTTGTTTTTAATAGGTGCAAAACACGATTTTTTAAAAGGCACTTTTTTTAGGAGAATTTTATCTTCTTTTGAGTTCTAAATTGGTTAATGTTTATATAGGCCTTCTTTTTCCTTACATAAGGTGACACGGAAGTAAAAAAGAATCATTTATAAGAAAAGCAAACATAGTTAAGCAATTTTCATTGAAAAATCTGTACAGCTAAGGACTTCCTTCATTCTGTAGTGCACAGGGTCACAATGAGTTGGAACCGATGCGGTGGCACCTAACAACAACAAGGACTTAGGTGTCCTCATTTTTTTGTAATATTTATTAACAATTCAAATTTCAAAACATTATTATATACAAAATGCCTATAGACGATTTCTTTATTCAAGAAAATGACAATCAAAATCACTGTAAAAATAAGATGTATTAATTTGTTTCATGTAGTCAAAAATAAATGATTGGATTTTCAGTAAAGTATTTCAGTGTTCTATATATAAAATATTGGGTTGTTTTATTTTAATATCAATGGACAAGGCTTAAAAATATTACTTCGCCTCTTGAAACATTCAAGAATTTGACTTTCATGAATATTTAAGTATGCATGGTTGTGCAATTCTACATTGATTCAACCTCTATTTGTGAACTTGATCTCAGATTCCAGTTATAATCTATATACTAGAAATCATGTGTTGCACTTCTTACAATTTTTGAATCTGAGTCACTAGGTGATTATTGAACAAATAATATTGAAAGTAATATTTTGTCACATAAAATAGAGCATAATATAAAATGGTGCTCCAAATCTCTCATCAACAAATGAATTTATCTGCATTCCAGCCATTTCTTTATGCTGTTATAATTTCAGAAGGATCCTACAAGAATGCCCCCAAGACTACAATATAAATCACACACACACACACACACACACACATCAGCCCACTACCACCACACACGCACTTGAGAATGAAGCAAATTTTATTAAGATGGGGAAAGAAAGGTTTATTTCTCTGTAGAATAATCCCAGACTTTTTCTTTCCATCACATGTTTTGAGAATATTTCTTTTTAATAGAGCTTTACTTATTTTGTTTCCATATAACTTTAATAAAATTTATTAGATAAAATTTGATTAGAAAAGGATTGCTGCATACTTTAACTTAAAATGTATTCTTTCTTTTAGAATCAAATCCTATCCCCTGAATTGCTTGGCTCATATCTTAAGATTCCATTCAAATTATAATAAATATAAGTAAAAAAAAAAAAATTAATGGAGTTTTTATTACGTATAAACTCCTTGTCTTAGGTTGGCTAGGTCATGCTGCGGTAAAAGCTTAAAAAAAATCAAAACAAAGATCCTCACTCACGTTACATGTATAGTGATTATGGGTGGTATGGCTTCATTAGGAGCCAGGACTCCACTATCTATGTCATTGTCAAATGTTGTTCTAGATAGACAATTTTGCATACATGTGACTCATGTCATATCAGAAGGAGTTGAAGTCTTCTACTTTTACTAAAGAAAATGAATTTATTTCCTGGAAAAAGCACTCAGGGAATTTGGATTTAGGATACTGTCTTTAAAGTATCCTTTAAAGTATCCTTTTAATGTTTAAAAGTCTGGGTTCTAGGGCCAGACATGTGTGGATTTAAAAGGCCCGAATCTTTTACTGGCTGTGCGAGCCTTGAGAAATTTATTCATTCTCACTAAACTTCAGTTTCCATATCAAAAAATATTAGTATTTACCTGATTTATAGAATGATTATGAAAATTAAGTATGACAACTAATGCAAAGTGCATGGCATGTAATAGTTTATGTATTGCAACACAGTGCTAATACATAGTTGTGCTAAAATGACAATTGTTCTTATTTAATTATCATTATCATAATTAATATATTTCATCAGAAATTTACTCATGGGTCAGATTATTCAGGGTTGCAGCCTAGAAAACTAGGCAGTTCAATTAAAGAAATATTTTCACACTAAACCAATACATATTTTTTTAAATATAGGACATTGTGTTAGATACAGAAAATACAAAGATAAGTAAGACGTGGCGTTATCTGTAATCTCAAGTGCATGGTTAAGGGCTCTGCTAGAGAGTTACGTAAAAGCTGCAATAAAAGCATAAGGGGTAGGTATCTGACCTGGCTACCCAAGAAGGGGATTTGCAAACTAAAAAAAAAGTTTGTTAGAGAAAAACATAAGACAGAGGATCACAGACAGATGTACATCTATCTACCTATCATCCATCTATCTATCCATCATCCATCTATCCGTCCATCCGTCCATCCATCCATCCACCCACCCACCCACCCACCCACCCATCCATCCATCCATCCATCCATCCATCCATCCATCCATCCATCCATCATCTATCCATCATCCATCCCTCCCTCCCTCCCTCCTTCCCTCCATCTATTTATCACGTACCTATCATCTATCTATCATCTATCAATCTTTCATCTACCTATAATCTATGTATCTATCCATATCATTTATTTCCCTTTCTTCGGGTTTTCAGTTGGTGTGATGCCCAAAGGATTGTGACTATCAACTCTAATAATTGTATACTATTACCAAATATCAGCAAATATAGGCTACATTTGTCATCTTGTGAAAAGCAAGAAGAGGAGAAATGTTTGAAAATAATTTTTGCAAATTTTGTGGAAAGGTACTCATTTCATTCACAAGTGAATAATAGATATCCTATTTTTATTTAAATTGACTTCAATACTATCTACATTTTTTACAATGATTTTAATTATTTACACTTGTTTCTATGTGGATGCATATTGTGCAATAGTAATGTGAATGCCTCAATGGGCTAGAGAGACTTATTCTATACACATAATAGGGTTTTCTTCAGTTACACATCATTGTATTATGGATAGTACTGGGGCTGGGTATCAGAGGTTGTTATGTCTCCAAAGCTTATTACAACTTGTTGCAGAGGAAGGAAAGGGGCTTAAAAAAAAAAAAAAAAAAAAAAAAAAACTAGGAAATAATTAAATTGATGATTTCTGTTTGACAAAACATTTCAAAAAATATTTTGAGTGGCTTAGTCTAGGCAAAATATTTTGTCAAGCAACATTTCTCATTGCTTTATCTTGTTAAATGAAATTTAAAACATATGGTCATAATTAGTCACACACATCTTAGCAAAACATTGGTATAAAAAAGTTTATGGATTCTGTGTAAATTTATGAGTTACATCCCTTTACTAAGCTTTTTATAATATTTTAAATGGGAATTGGGATTTGAAGAGTGAGAGCATTTAAGTTATTTAGAATCATTTGAAGTCAAATGAGATGGGCAATGATATACTCATTAAATAATATATCAGTGTATTTGCATATGTGAAATAATTCTCAAGGTGATTCACCAGCAAGTATTGCATGAAGCAAAAAAAAAAATTGGAAATGGATTCAGGAAACATGGGTTAAAATTCAGACTTTTAATTCTCTAAGCCTCTATTTTATCATCTACAAAATGTTGTTGTTGTTGTTAGGTGCCCTCCAGAGTTATGACTCATAGCAAAACATATGTACAACAGAATGAAGCACTGCCTGGTCCTGTGCCATCCTCACAATTGTTGCCATGTTTGAGCCCAATCCATCTTGTTGAAGGTCTTCTTCTCTTTCTATAACCCTCTACTTTACCAAGCATGATATCCTTCTTCGGGCCCCGCCAGATAACGTGTCCAAAGTACCTGAGACCAAGACTTACCATCCTCCTATCTGAAGAGCATTCTGGCTCCACTTCTTTCAAGACAGATTTGTTCCTTATTCTGGCAGTCCATGGTATATAAAATATTCTTCATCAACACCATAATTCAAAGGCATCAATTCTTCATCAGTCTTCATATTCATTGTCCAACTTTCCAGTGCATATGAGGCAATTGAAAATACCATGATTTGGGTCAGGTGTACTTTAGTCCTCAGGTAATATTTTTGCTTTTTAACACTTTAAAGAGGATTATGCCACAGATTTGCCCAATGCAATATGTCATTTGAGTTCTTGATTGCTGCTTCAGTGGGCTTTGACTGTGGATCCAAGTAAAATGAAATCATTGACAACGTCAATATTTTCTTCATTTATCATTGTGTTTTTTATTGGTCCAGGTGTGAGGAGTTTTGTTTTCTTTGTGTAGAAGAGTAATTCATACTGAAAGCTGAATTCTTTGATCTTCATCAGTAAGTGCTTCAAGTCTTCTTCACTTTGAGCAAGCAAGGTTGTGTCATCTGTGTAACACAGATCGTTAATAAACCTTCCTCCAATCCTGAAGCTGCCTTCTACTTCATATAATCCAGTTCTTGGATTTTTTATTCAGCATATAGATTGAATGTTAAACTATGCAGTACCCCCTTGCTCAGTTTGAACAACTGCCTCTTTGTCTATGTACAGTTTCCACATAAGTGTTCTGAAACTCTCATTCTTTGCAATGTTATCTATAATTTGTTATTATCTACACAGTCAAATGCATTTGTATAATCAACAAAATATAGGTAAACATCTTTGTGGTATTCTCTGCTTTCAGCAAGATCCATCCGATATCAGCAATGATAGCCCTCCTTCTGCATCCTCTTCTGAATCCAGCTTGAATCTGCAGCAGTTCCTTGTTGAAGTGTTTCTGCAACTGTTTTAGAATTATCTTCAGAAAATTTTCCTTGCATGTGATCTCAATGCTATTGTTCAATAATTTCCACATTCCATTGGATTACTTTTCTTTGGAATTAGTGTGTGTATGAATCTCTTCCAATCAGTTGGCCAGGTAGCTGTCTTCCAACTTTCTCGGCATAGACAAGTAAACACTTTCAGCATTGTATTGCTTTGTTGAAACATCTCATTTGGTATTCCATCAATTCCCGAAGCCTTGTTTTTTGCCATTGAATGAAGCTTGGACTTCTTCCTTCAGTACCATTGGCTCTCGATCATTTGTTACCTTCTGAAATGGTCGGGTGTCATCCAAATATTTTTGGTACAGTAACTGTGTATTCCTTTCATCTTTAGATGCTTCCTGCATTGTTCAACACTTATACATAGAATCCCCCAATACTGCAAGTGAAGGCTTGAATTTTTTCTTTGGTTCTTTCAGCATTAGAAATGTCAAGCACTTTCTCTTTTGGTTTTCTAATCCCAGGTCTTTACACATTTCATTATAATACTTTGCTTTGTCTTCTCTAGCCACTCTTTGAAATCTTCTGTTTGGCTCATTTACTTCATCATTTCTTCCTTTCACTTTAGCTGCTCTATGTTCAAGAGCAAGTTTCAGTGTCTCTTCTGACATCTCTTTTGTTCTTTTTTTTTCTTTCCTATCTTTTTCATGACCTCTTGCTTTCTTCATATATGATGTTCTTGATGTCATTCCACAACTTGTCTGGTCTTCAGTCATTAGCGTTCAATGTGTTGCGTCTATCCTAGAGATGGTCTTTAAATTCAGATGGGATATACTCAAGGTTGTACTTTGGCTCTCGTGGACTTGTTCTAATTTTTTTTCAGCTTTAACCTGAACTGGCATATGATCAATTGGGAGTCTGTTCTGTAATTGGCCCCAGCCTTGTTCCGGCTGATACTGATACGATATTGAGCTTCTCCAATAAGTAGTTGGTCTTGCAAAATTCTATCAAGTGATGTCCTGCTTGATTTCTATCACCAAAGCCTTATTTTCCAGCTAAGATCCTTCTTCTTTGTTTCCAAATTTCCCGTTCCAATCACTAGTAATTATCAATGCATCTTGGTAGTATGTTTGATCACTGTCAGACTGCATAAATTGGTAAAATCTTCAATTTCTTCATCTTTGGCATTAGTGATTGGTGTGTAAATTTGAAAAAGAGTCATATTAACTGGTCTTCTTGTGTGGGTTTGGGTTGTATCCTATCATTGAAAGCCTTGTACTTCAGGATAGGCTTTGAAATATTCTTAAAATGTAGAAAATAGAGATATTGATTTGTGTTCTATAGGATTGTTCTGACTTTGTAAAATACTTTAAAATACATACAAGATGCCTAGTATAAATTTTCTCTGAATCCAATAATATGCCTATGGATATTATCACCTTTCTCTGTTTAAGCACCACTGCAACAAAGTTTTAAGAAAAACTCTAGTCGGTAAATGTGCAGCACACATTAATAGGAACTCAAAAGGAAAAAATAGACTTTTCAACAAGGGGAAAAACACACACACACAATTTACTTGTTATATTTAAATATATTTAGATATCATTAGATATTAGATATATTTAGATTCCACATTGAAAATACCTTTTTTCAACAACATAAATGTGGATCTCACTGGATGGAATACACAGGAATCAAATTGACTACATCTGTGAAAAGAGATCAGTATCATCAGTAAGAACAAGGCCAGTGGCTGACTATAGAAGAGACCATCAATTGCTCATATATAAGTTCAAGTTGAAGCTGAAGAAAATTAGAACAAGTTCAGGAAAGCCAAAATATGAACTTGAGTATGCTGTTGTTAGGTGCCATTGAATAGCTTCCGACTCATAGTGACCTTGTATACAACAGAATGAAATTCTGCCCAGTTCTTGGCCATCCTCACAATCATCATTATCCTTGAACCCATTGTTGTAGCCACGGTGTCAATTCATCTTGTTTAGAGTCTTCCTCCTTTTCACTGACCCTCTATTTTACCAAGCATGAAGAACATCTGCAGGGACTGATCCCTCCTGATAAGGAGTCCAAAATATTTGAACGAAGTCTCCCCATCCTTGCTTCTAATGAGCATTCTGGCTGTACTTTTTCCAAGACAGATTTGTTTCTTCTTCTGACAGCCCATGGTATATTCAATATTCTTAGCCAACACCATAATTCAAAGGCATGGAATCTTCTGCTGACTTTCTTATTCATTGTCCAGCTTTCACATGCATATGTGGTGATTGAAAATACCATGGCTTGGGTCAGGTGCACCTTAGTCCTTAAAGTGACATCTTTGATTTTTTTTTTAACTTTAAAAAGATCTTTTGCACAGATTTGCCCAGTGCAATGCGTCATTTGATTTCTTGACTGCTGCTTCCATGGGTGTTGACTGTGGTGTGGATGCAAGTAAAATGAAATCCTTGACAACTTCAACCTTTTCTCCATTTATCATTATGTTGTTTATTGGTCCAGTTGTAAGAATTTTTATTTTCTTTATGTAAAGGTGTAATCCACACTGCAGGTTGGTCTTAGATCTTCATCAGTAAGTGCTTCAAATCCTCTTCATTTTCAGCAAATATGGTTGTGTTATCTCCATAACACAGGTTATTAATGAACCTTCCACCAATCCTGATGCTCTATTCTTCTTCATACAGTCCAGCTGCTCAGACTATTTGCTCACTATACAGATTAAGTATGGTGAAAGGACACAACCCTGATGCACAGCTTTCCTGACTTTAAACCATGCAGTATCCCCTTGTTCTGTTCTAACAACTGCCTCTTGATCTATGTAGAGGTTCATCATAAGCACAATTATTGTTCTGGAATTCCCATTCTTCTCAATGTTATCCATAATTTGCTATGATCCACATAGTTGAATGCCTTTGTATAGTCAATAAAACACAGGTAAACATCTTTCTGGTATTTTCTGATTTCAGTGAGGATTCATCTGACATCAGCAATGATATCACTCATTCCATGTCCTGGTCTGAATCCATCTTGAATTTTTGGAAGTTCCCCATGGACGTAGTGCTGCAGCCACTTTGGAATTATCTTCAGCAAAATTTTGCTTGTGTATGATATTAATGCTATTGTTTGATAATTTCCACATTCTGTTAGACCACCTTTCTTTGGAATGGTTACAAATACGGATCTCTTTCAGTTGGTTGGTGAGTTAGCTGTCTTCCAAATTTCTTGGCATAGATGAGTGAGCACATCCAGCTTTGCACCCATTTGTTGAAACATCTCAATTGGTATTATGTTAATTCCTGGAGCCTTGTTTTTCACCAATGCTTTCAGTGCAGATTGGACTTCTTACTTCAGTACCATCGGTTCTTGATCACTTGACCTTAAGCATATCGCACCTGAATTTAGAGACCATCTTAAAAAGAGATTTGACACACTGAACACTAATGACCAGATGAGTTGTGGAATGACATCAAGGACTTAATACACAAAGAAAGCAAGAGGTCATTAAAAATAGAGGAAGGAAATAAAATACCAAAATGGATGTTAGAAGAGACTGAAACTTGCCCTTGAACATTGAGTAGCTACAGTGAATGGAAGATATGACAAAGTAAAAGAGCTGATTTCAAAGTGTGGCTAGAGAAGACAAAGTAAAGTATTATAATGAAATGTGTAAAGACTTGGAATTAGAAAACCGAAAGGGAAGAACACATTTGGCATTTCTCAAACTGAAAGAACTGAAGAAAAAAATCATTCCTCAAGTTGCAATAGTGAGGGATTTTATGGGCAAAATACTAAACTACACAGGATGCAACAAAAGAGGATGGAAAGAATACACAGTCTCTGTACCAAAAAGAAATGTTCAATGTTAGCAATTTCAGGAGGTAGCATATGATCAAGAACCAATGGTTGCCTATGCCAAGAAATTTAGACAGCTAACTGGCCAGCTGACTGGAAGAGATCCATATTTATGCTTATTCCAAAGAAAGGTGACCAAACTAAATGCAGAAATTATCAAATGCATTAATATCACACACAAATAAACTTTTGCTGAAGATCATTCCAAAGCAGTTGCAGCAATACATCGAGGGGGAACTTTTAGAAATCCAAGCCGGATTCAGAAAAGGTCATGGAACAAGGAATATCATTGCTGGTATCAGATGGATCCTCACTGAAAGCAGAGAATACCAGAGAGATATTTACCATTATTTTATTGACCATGCCAAGTCATTCGACTGTGTGGATCATAACAAATTATGGAAAACATTGCAAAGAATGGGAATTCCCCAAAAATGAATTGTGCTTATGTGGAATGTGTATACAGATCAATAGGCAGTGGTTTGAACAGAACAAGAGATACTGTGCGGTTTAAAGTCAGGAAAAGTGTGTGTCAGGGTTGTACCCTTTCACCATACCTATTCAATCTCCATGCTGAGCAACTAATCTGAGACACCGAGCTATATGAACAAGAATGCAGCATCAGGTTTGGAGAAAGATTCATTAACAGCCTGTGATGTGCAGACAACAAACCTTGAATGCTGAAAATGAAGATGACTTGAAGCACTTACTAATGAATATCAAAGACTATAGCCTTCATTAAGTATTACACCTCATCCTGAAGAAAACAAAAATCCTCACAATTGAACCAATAAGTAACATCATGATAAACATAGAAAAGATTGAAGTTGTCAAGGATTTCATTTTACTGGGATCTTCAGTCAATGCCCATGGAAGCAGCAGACAAGAAATCAAATGATGCATTGCATTGGACAAATCTGCTGCAAAAGTTTTCTTTAAAGTTTTAGAAAGCAAAGATGTAACCTTGTGGACTAAAGTGTGCCTGAACCAAGTCATGGTGTTTTCATTCGCCTCATATATTTGTGAAAGTTAGGTAAGAGTAAGGAAGATGAAAGAAAAACCGACACCTTTGAATTATACCATTGGTGAAGAATATTGAATATACCATAGGCTGCTGAAAGAATGAACAAATCTGTTTTGGAAGAAGTACAGCCAGAATGCACGTTAGAAGCAAGAATGGGAGACTACGTCTCACATATTTTGGTCATGTTATCAGGACAGATCAGTCTCTGGAGAAGGACATCATGCTTGGTAAAGTAGAGGGTCAGAGAAAAAGAGGAAGACCCTTAATGAGATGGTTTGACACAGTGGCCACAACAATGGACTCAAGCATAGCAATGATTGTGGGGATGGCTGAGGACCAGGCATTGTTTCATTCTATTGTATATAGGGTCGCTATGAGTCAGAACCAACTTGACAACATCTAACAACAACATTTAGAGAATTACAGTACTTGTATATACTGCTTTTTAATGTCTTTTTTACAATTTTTAAAATTTTTTGATAATTTAGCATGTATAAAATTTAAGTCCAAATTTATAGGACAAGCAAATACATCTTTAATTTTAGGAAATGTGTTCTTAATTTACAGGATCTAAATTGACCAAATCTTGACATGCTATTTAGTCTTTTTTTGTTATTGTTTTTTATGCATATAACCCCCACCACCATCAGTGAACTCCCATTGACTTCAGTATGGACAATTTAATTGACCCTCTGTGTGCTCAACTCCTGCTAACATAAATTAAAAAAAAATAATAATTAGTTTCAGTGGGAGTTATGTGAATGTGCATATTGCAGATTGGAGCCAAACAGAGTCGTTATTCATTTTCACAGTTTTGATGGTCTCCCAAATTAGAATCAAGAACTTCTTTTTTAAAACAAAATTAAAGAAAAGAAAATAGGATACCCCTTTAGACCTTGTGCAGATCAAGAGTGAAATGAGAGGCCTGCCTTGTGCCCCAGAGCTTTAGCCCACGTATACTTTTTAATATATGAAGAAATAGTGTGAAGTGTATGAAGACTGACTTTAGTCTCCTCAGGGAAATGCCCGGGTAAAACATATTTCTTTTAAAAGAATATATGTTTCTTAGGTAAGACATATTCTTATTTTTATCTTCTGAGGATATCATAAGTGAAGTTATTAGCCTTATTGAATAGAGTATTTTTTGAAAGTGGGCATTGAACATAAAGTCTGTTTTAAAAGCACAGCTATAAAATGAAATTAGATTAATATGTCTTACAGACTGAATTAGTGTATACATTAAATTTCTCTTAAGATCAATTATGTTAATTTTTAAAATATGCAAAGCTTGAACTTAACCATATTCCTTTTGAGATTTGACAAAATATACTTTATTTTTTTTAAATGTGTCACTACCTTTATCACAAAATGGCCAAATATAAATAAAAATCTAGAGCAAAATTTCAAGTACGAAAATCTATTAATCATAATTTATAAGAGCAAAGATCCTGAGGAGCTTTAAATTTTACGCTGTGGTATATTCACATTGAGGAACCCTGGTGGCCCAGTGTTAGAACTTGGCTGCTAACTGAAAAGTCAGTGGTTTGAACCCATCAGCAATTCCAAGGGAGAAAGAAGTGGCAGTCTGCTTCAGTAAATATTTACAGCCTTGGAAACCCTATGGGACAGTATATATATATATGTTCGCTATGAGTCAGAATCAATTTGATGGCAATGGGTTTGGTTTTTATTAATATTCACATTAGTATGATATCTTCATTAAAAAAATCTAAATAATACTAATCATTCTTTCAATCTAGGTACTATTTGGCTTTAGACTGATACCTTAAAATACAGGGTAATCTTCTTAGGATAAACTATATGGAGAAAATTTTTGAGGAAGAACAAAACATGAAATGCTACCCATCATCAAGCTAATAGTCATCTTATTAGTATACAATTCTAAGTGCATTTGGAAAATAAAAGATGTTTTAAAAGTTAGAACCAAGTCAATTATAAGATAGAAATCACATTACATTATGTCTGGAGGAATAGTTTAGCCAAAGAAATAAAGGTATTCCTGAGAAGTTTAAAGGATTTTAAAGCAGTTAAATAAAATAATAAAGTATGAAAAGTGATCAATATATGGTAAAATAGCAGAAAAATTACATTTTTTCTGATTGATAAAACAGATAATTGGAGATATATTCAAATAAATAATAACGGTTAGTGTTTTCCCTTGAATTATTTCATATTAAGTTATTGTGCCTACGACTAATCAAGAAATACATAATATCAATTGAATTAGGGCTATGTGGTTTTTTTTTAACCTTGTTTAAACTCCCTTACGCATTAATGTTACAATGAAATTAAAATTTTAATGGATAATATGCTTATAAGCCAGAAAAATTTATTAAATCAGGAAAATACACATTAACACATTTATTTCCACAACAGCTAGCATGCTTACTAGCAAACACCTTTGTATTTATTTGAAACAGTAACGTATTAAAGCAAAAACCTGGGTATTTTAATTTTTTCCACGATTTAGTTGTCACTAAAATTTTTAATAATTATGCATGTCTATGCAGTAATATGAATTGATTTTAAAAATTATTTTGGGGGGCATTACAAAGTTTTATCTAGAGATGCACACTTTGGCAAGAGCAAGATAACTATAATCTTTAAAAGTTTAATTTGCTTTGCTAATTTTAATATTCCATACCCTTGTATAGCATTTACTGTTGGCATATCTGTATTTGAATGAAAGTCTCTAACATTTTCTAATACTGAGAACACAGAACTTTCAACATTAAGATAAAAGATCATCAAATGGATATAAAGCAAAAATTAATATATAGCTGAACCTAGGAAAGGCTTTTAATTGATTTGGAGATCTATTTCTGATCAAAAGGCTGGTCTATAAAGAAAAAGAAAACAAGAAATAATAATCAATTTACACTCTAAAAATAATGAGCCCACTTCTGAAATATAATTTTCTGTATTCCAGACTACATTAATCTAAGCATATAATGACCATCTTTTCTTTGCCCATAATTTGTATCATAATCAACTCTGCATTTAATATCAGCCAAAGTCAGATATGTGACAAGATATCAGAGCATATCATCTTGATTTTTTAAAAAAGCGTATGTATAATTAGTAAAATTTCAAATTGTTACTGTTTTCTTTTTATTTCTAATTAAATGAGTAATATGTGTTTATTAGAAGAATTAAAATACTGTAGAAATATAAAATATAAAAATGGATATCCATATTTCTTTGTAATCCCATTTTCAAAACATAAAATAACCCCATTCTCAAAACATAAAAACCACCAAATATTCTAATTGAAATGTAATTAATATCATTAAACCAATTCTTTTAACCTCAAACTATATTTTTCCTCTAAAGAATGAATAATACTATTATTCTGAAAGCTACATGGTAAGAGAATTGTTTGTTTTATTGATGGTGTATATGTGCCTCTATCCTGAACATTTCTTTTCCCTATAAAAACCAACATCTGCAATAGAATTAATCTGTAACGTACTATAGAGAAGGCTTTACAATTATTTAAATTTTTTTTTTCTTTCACCTACTCTTAACTGGAAACCTTGGTGGCATAGTGGTTAAGTGCTATGACTGCTAACCAAAAGGCTGGCAGTTCGAATCCACCAGGCATTCCTTGGAAACTCTATGGGACAGTTCTACTCTGTGCTATATAGGGTCACTATGAGTCGGAATCACCTTGACGGCAATGGGTTTTTTTTTGGGGGGGGTTACTCTTAACCCTTCCAGTTTATTGAATCAGTCCTAATTGCTGCAAATCCTTGCACAAATATGACTTCCAGTTATCGATGCTTGGGAATGCATTCCTTCTCAGAAATCAAATGGCAAGAACCAAGTATGATGATCTTGTATGTTAAGAAAGTTATGCTGTAACTTTAGCTACATTAATTTCAGGCCAGCCACCTGAAACCTAAAACAAACTCTACATCTGAAGTAAAAGTCTGTTAGCACAAGACAAATAATTCCCTTGAGGGCACAATTTCTTTAGACGATGCAGTTTGTCTTAAATATATGCTGATAATTCAAAGAAACTGTACCACATCTGCTTAGTTCTTTCCAAGGTAACTAATTACAAACAGGATTTAGAGCTGAACATTTTGTGAAATGGTGGAAAATAGACCCATAATTCACAATTTCTGAGCTCATGAGTTGAGTTCATGTGGCCTACTCAGAATTTTCATGAAGACTCAATGGATAATTGTAATAATTTATGAAGCAATTTATTACTTTCTTTGGTTCAAAAGTTATTAAAATGTAATGAAAGGAATATAATTGTATAAAAGTGAGTCTCAAACTGTTGTATTAAAGATGTGGTTATGGGTAGATAAAATCCTTATCCAAAAAGCCAAAGGCTTAGCCAGAGGCATAAAGAGTAAAACTGGGAAGTCCTTACAACAGACAGGGCTCCCCTCTTTTTAGTGTCTGGCTAAATACATGGAGATTTCTTGATAAAGAGAACTAAGGAAGAACATTTCTTTCCTTAAATTTTATGAGGGACTTTAAAAAAAAAAATACAAGGCAAGTTCCTCACTGCTTTAGATAATATTGCTCATAGCACTGATTGTTGCCAAAACTCTACCTTTGACACTCAAGCAGCAGTAAAATCAAGCACTTATCTTCTTGTGGTCAGAATTCTCCTTCCCAAAGTTTTCCCTTCAAGATCATAGCATATGTGTTTTGGCACGGTTCTCTCACTCTACTAGCTGTGAAAGTCTCTTTCAACCATTGGACCTGATGAATACTCACTAGGCACATTGACTTGGATTTAGCACTGAGTCTGGTAAAATAATTTTGCACAGATGTTTTGTTTAGTTTTGACTGATGAAGTCAATATTCAAATGTGAATTAGGGTTAAAATGAGAGAATCCTACAATAGTAGGATAAGTTATCCTGCATAAAAAAAAAAAATAGTAGTCTAATATTCAATATTTCCCAAGAAAACTCAGAATCAACTACTATGCTGGCAATTGAACATATAATTTGGGCTTCAGGAGGCTTAATATTTGTGGTATTTCTATTATTTACCATTGTCGTAGCATGCAGTGAGTCTGAATTTATGCCAGTACCCACTGAGACCACCTAAGTGCTGGAATATTGATTGGAGGAGGTAATGTGGACAATTTTATTCAGTTTGGGTCACATAAAAGCTCTGTTTCATTTTTGGGGCAAACTATGATCCTAGAATCCTGACACGTTGAAACTGAAAAAGACAACTATCATTTACTTCTACCATTTTCAAACCTGGCTGAGCATTATAATTGCTTGGGGAGATTTTTAGAGATACTGGGGACATGATAAAGACCCACTCTTTCTGTTATCCACTGTTCTGTAAAAAACATCCCAAAATTCAGTGGCTTAGAATAATTTCAAATTATTATTTTGTCTAATTGTGTGGGTTGGAAGGGGGGCTTACTGGGTGTTTTTTTTCTGCTGATTTCTCACTGGCAGCATTCAAATGGAAGTGTGGCTGGACTGTCTAAGACATCCTCTCATCACCGAGGATCTCTCTCCACGTGGCCTCTCCAACACAGAATCACTAAGAGTAGGGCCTGGAAATCTGTATGTTATTAAAAAAAAAAAAAAACTTTTTTTTTAAATAAATGATTCTGATCTATTGATTTTGAGAATCTGTGAGTAAATCATGAGGAAATAAGAAAATGTATTCAGACATATTCAATACCATATTTGAGGCATCATAACTGGTTAATGGTAAGGCCTCATCTAGAACTCTGAACTTTGGAAATTATAGAATGAGACCTAGCCTTGTATTATTACATCATTCTACATTTTGATGCTACATGTATAATAGTGAGGGCCTAACATAATGAGTGATGCCACAAGACCATTCAGTTGATGCAATATAGTGTTAAATCTACTTTAAATACAAGGATTTTTTAGATGGACAATAAATGTCTATATTTGTGAGCCTGTGTGTGTATGTGGGTGTGTATGTGTATGCGTGTGGGTACCTAGCTGAGGTGTCAGATATTCTCATTCTTTAGATAGGAATCAATGTCGAGTCCCAATTAGATGTTCTTAGTTGGAGTCCTAATTTCTCCATGCCTTCTCCTTTAGCAGGCATTTTAGGCCACAGGATCACATTCTCATTTGAGGCCTTTACAAAGTACACAAAGAAAAGAGTCTTAAGACCTACACCATTAGGAATACTCCAGGAATATCTTGACCCAAAATGCAGGCCTTAGGAAGAGGATGACATTTTCACCAACACAAGACAGATATCTCCACACAGAATTCCATTCCCTAAGGATTGACTTTTTCTCAGGAAGATTTACAGAGATATTATCCTTCATCTATACAGGAAGTCACATATATACAAGTGTGTAGATACCCTTTGTCCTCACCAAAAAAAAAAAAAAAAAAAAAGAACATAACCATCCAGCATCTAATCTATTAAAAGTAGATTAAAAAGCTCGGTTTAGTTAATTTTCACATTTTTTTCTCAAGATCAGGAAGAAGATCTATAAGAACCTTACATCTCAAGATTATTTTCTTTGAACAATAATAAAATACAAACACCACATAAGAGGTAATGTTAGTTGCCATTGAATAATTCCAACTCATGACAACCCCATGTGTTACAGATTAGAACCACTCCATTGGATTTTCTTGTCTGTAATCTTTACAGGATCAGATCACCAAGACTTTCTTCTCCAGCCTTACTGGGTGGGTTTGAACTGCCAATCATAAGGTTAGTAATTGAGAGCAAATTATGCCACTTAAGGACCTAATAATACACTGGTACTAAGCAATGTAAAACAAAAATTAGAAAAATAAACAGTTTTCAAAAGGAACTATTACATTTGGCACAACACTGCAGATAAGTTTACATATTGCTTTTTTGTCTTCATTTCTTAGCCTACCTTCACCCTAAACTGCTGTAGAGAAAGAAAGCTAAGAATTCTCTTATACTTCTATTTGATTTTTTTTTGTATTTCAAAAAGATATTCTGCTTTATTATTACATATTTCTTTCTCATTAATACGCACCAAGCACAAAATATAAATTTTTGATCTAGAGGCCTCATTTAAAATTTCCTTATGCTTAATCTCAATTCCTTTACATATGGATTTATTTAATAATTTGACAAATATTATTGATCACATACTCTGTGCCAGACTCGCCTGATAGAAACAGTGGAGTGAGCTATGAGGACACCTGGAGATAGGCATTCCAGGGGTGAAACAGAGGAAGCACAAAAGACATGAGACAGAATGCTTAGGGTGTTTGTGGAACTGCCAGAGGCCAGCAAGTCAGGAGTAGTGATAAAAAGAAAAAAAAAAAAAAATGGGAGTTGAGTTCATAAATATAGCAGGTGTTACAGATATAGAGCTCTGGATCATGTTAAGAAATTTGGATGTTGTATTGAGTAAGACAGGAAAACATTAAAGAATTTTGAACAGAGAAGTGACAAGAATTATGTTTATTTAGGGTTAAAAAATATTCCTGACTCCATGGTGAGTATAGGGTGCAGGAGGCAAGAGTGAGAAATTTGGGAAAACTGGTTAGTAGGTTATCACAGTCAGATGCAAGGTAGTTGAATTAGGGTGGTAGCGAAGGGTATGGTAGGAAGTTTTTGGGTTCTGGAACTGTGCTTAAGGTGGAGCTTATAGATGTGAGCTGCACAGTGATAACATTTGCCTTATTTTTGTATGTGTCTTTTACCATAATGCACATATTTACTTAGGCAAAAAAGAAAAAAAAATTGTATCTGGACTCTGTCAACAATGGCACCCTAAAGAGATTGCTCATTTCTTCCTTCTCTTGAGAAACAGATCTCTTCTTCATTGTTTTATTTTCTGGTGCTTGCTTCTATAGGTGGCTCTTATAATTTTATGAAGTACAATGTCTATTATTTATTTACTTATTTTTACAATGTCTATTGGTAGGCTCATAAATGTTTGT
This sequence comes from Loxodonta africana, assembly GCF_030014295.1. Lineage (NCBI taxonomy): Eukaryota > Metazoa > Chordata > Mammalia > Proboscidea > Elephantidae > Loxodonta > Loxodonta africana. The sequence continues at coordinate 49,772,130 of NC_087345.1, forward strand.
GATCATTACATACCTTATAAAACTGAGTTCTAGACCGTGTTCGTTCAGCCATTTCGAGAAGATGCAAACCATCAAGAGACGATGGCACTGAAGGAAGAAGTTCAAGCTGCACTGAAGGCATTGGTGCAAAACAAGGTTCTAGGAATTGATGGAATACCAATTGAGATGTTTCAACAAAAAATGCAATGCTGGAAGTGATCACTTATCTATGCCAATAAATCTAGAAGGGAGCCACCAGGCTAACTGATTGGAAGAGATCCATATATGAGCCCATTCCAAAGAAAGGTGATCCAACAGAAAGCAGAAATTATTGAACAATAGCATTAATATCACTCACAAGTAAAATTTTTCTAAAGATAATTCAAAAGGAATTGCAACAGTACATTGATAGGGAACTGCCCGAAACTCAAACTGCATTTAGAAGAGGCTGTGAAGCAAGGGAGATCATTGCTAATATCAGATGCAGCTTGCTGAAAGCAGAGAATACCAGAAAGAGGTTTAGCTGTGTTTTATTGACTATGCGAAGACTTTTGACTGTGTGGATCATAACAAATTATGGATAACATTGCTAAGAATATGAATTCCAGGACACTTAATTGTGCTCATGAGAAGGCTGTACATAGACCAAGAGGCAGTTGTTCTAACCGAACAAGTGGATACTTCTTGATTTAAAATTGGGAAGCATGTGTGTCAGGATTGTGTCCTTTTACCATATTTATTTAATCTGTACACTGAGCAAATCATCTGAGAAGCTGGACTATATAAAGAAGAACAGGGCATCAGGATTGGAGGAAAACTCATTAACAACCTGTGATATGCAGATGACACAACCTCGCTTACTGAAAGCAAAAAGGACTTGAAGCCCTAACTGATGAAGGTCAAAGACTACAGCCTTCAGTACAAATTTCACTTCAACATAAAGAAAACAAAAATCCTCACAACTGGACCACTAAGTAATACGATAAATGGAGAAAAGATTGAAATTGTCAAGGCTTTCATTTTACTTGGATCCACAATCAATGCCCATGGAAGCCCATAAAAACCCGTTGCCGTCAAGTCGATTCCTATTTATAGCAATCCTATGGGACAGAGTAGAACCGCCCCATAGAGTTTCCAAGGAGTGCCTGGTGGATTTGAACCGCCAACATTTTGGTTAGCAGTGTAGCATTTAACCACTACACCACCAATGTTTCCGCCCATGGAAGCAGCAGTCAAGAAATCAACTGATATATTGCATTGGGAAAAATTACTACAAAAGCTCTCTTTAAAGTGTTAAAACGCAAAGATGTCACTTTGAAGACTCAGGTGCACCTGATACAAGCCATGATATTTTCAATCGTCTCATATGCTTGTGACGACTGAAGGAGAATCGACACCTTTGAATTATGGTGTTGATGAAGAACATTGAATATACAATGGGCTGCCAGAAGAATGAACAAGCTTGTCTTGGAAGAAATACAGTCATAATGCTTCTGGGGGGGGGCGGGGCGAGACTTCATCTCATGTACCATGGACATGCTGTCAGGAGGAACCAGACCCTGGAGAAGGACATCATGCTTGGTAAAGTAGAAGGTCATCAAAAAAGAGGATGATCGTCAACAAGATGAATTTACACAGTGGCTGTAACAGGGGACTCAAAGAGCAAATTTGTGCAGATGGACCAGGACCGGGCAGCGTTTCCTTCTGTTGTACATACGGTCACTATTAGTGGGAACCAAACTGAGGGCAACTACCAACAACAACAACAGACCAAGTTCTGGTAATAGTATTATTAGGATACTCAGAAAACAAGCATTCAAGTTCCTAGTTTATAAAATTTGGTGCTAAGCTAGATAATGTCTAAACTTTCTGTTTGTTTTCACAATCAGTGATTTTAGGAATTAGTTAAATTAAGAGAACCAATGATTGGATAAATTAAATGAAATCTGTATTTATTAGTCTCTTAGTTGTTTTTATTCAATATTCAGTCATGGCAGTGTAAATAATAAAGAATTCTCTTTGCTTTGCTGATAGAGTGATTGCTTCCCGAAACAGACACTGTTCAACTATTTATTTTTTTTTATCATATCATTATGATATGGTAGCTGTTTTTACATGCTTTTATGTGACCTTCAGTTCCTGATTACCTTGATGTTACTAGTAAGCGTACGTTACTAAGCTTGGGTGCACTCCCTAAAGCTCAATTTTCAAACTCCACGTGAGTCTAAAAGGGAAAATTAAGTAATGGTAACTGGATAATTCCATTTCAGTTAATCACATACATTATAGGCCTTAAAATGGATTTATATTTAATAGAGAAAAATAACAGTGTAAAATGGACCTAGATCTACTGAGCAGAATACTCCAAAATAGATTTCATAGAATCTACCCAGAACATTTTTTTTTTTTTACTCAGAGCATTAGGAGGCTTTTTTCAATGGCAATAATTGCACGTAAGTAACCAGTATGTTAAAGAAATATCACGTTTCTCTCTATCACCATCCCTTAAATTGTTCTGACTGTGGCTGAGAACTAAGGCAGTTCAGCTGATTTTGTTCATGCTTATTTAATAGAAATTATGACAATTACTGGAAATCGCAGATATTGTCTGTATTCAAACTCCGTGTTCAAAACCAGAATTCCAGCCCAAGGTAGTAATATAATACCTGAACTAATTTTATATCAAAATCTTCTCCCCCTCAATCTAAGACCTATTTTAGCCTTGAAGACTGTATTGGAGATGGAGGAGGTGGGATTAGAACATGGAGTTAGCTGTTCGAGACTTTCAATGTTCAAATGACGAGAGGCCAGGAATAAGACAGCTTTTACTTGAACCGATGCCTCCTATTGTTTACACATATGTGGCCTGCTGATGGTTTTCTCTAATGGGATGTTTTTATGGACCCTTTGAAATTTCCTTGCTGGGTCCTAATTTCAAGGACAGTCAGTTAAAGATGTTGATTTTTAGCTTTTGTATATATATTATGGAAACCCTGGTGGCATAGTGGTTAAGTGCTGCGGCTGCTAACCAAAAGGTTGGCAGTTCAAATCCACCAGGTGCTCATTGGAAACTATGGGGCTGTTCTACTCTGTCCTATAAGGTCGCTATGAGTTGGAATTTACTCAACAGCAATGTTCATTTTTTTCTGAAAATTTTTATGCATATTATATATAATAGATTAAATAATTTATATTTAAAAATTACATATTAATATATATTAAATACACGTATATAAACACACACATTTAGTAAGTACACAAATAATGTAAGTAAGTTTAGTTATGTAGGCTGGATAATTTTCTATTAGTTGCATACTAAAGACTGATTTCTTCAGGGTTGCTATTTTTCCTGTGCTTCTAGCTCTTACTATCAGTTTGAATAATTATAGACAACACATCAATCTTTTAATGCTAGTCCACACTTTGTGTCCCAGGAGCAAGCAGATAACAATTTTTATAATGTGTATTTGTATATAGTGATATTCACTAATATCTGGGGCTGGTTTATCATGTCAATTTTAATGTCTGCCACATGTTGTGGTGAATGCAATTAAAAAAAAATCCTATGAATAAAATCAAAGTAAATAAAGAAGTACAGATAGATGACTTCGCAATCCAGAAAATGGGAAACTTAGAAAAATGTATTGATGTATGTATCACTAATTCTTATTTTAATAAAGGTGATTTATTTTCTGCTTTTCTTTATAAAAGGTCTTGGTAGAACAGAAATACTAAACACCCCATTAGGCCAATTAACTGGGCTGTCCCATGAAACCATGACTCCAAACCTCCAAAATCAAGAAACGGAATCCCGTGAGGTCTTTGATTGTACAAAAGCAATCTTCAGCAACTACCTTCTTTTTTTTTTTTGTCATTGTTGTATCTATCACACAACTTTTGCCAATTCATCTTTTTACATGTGTACAACTCATTGACAGCAATTACATTAACTGGCTGTGCAACCCTACCCTTAGTCAATGTGATTTTTCCATCAACATAAACCGAAATGTTGACCAATTCTTTTTGCACAGTGACTCTGTGTATTCCTCCTATCTTCTTTTTATGGTTCCTGTGTCATTCAATATTTGGTCATAGAATTCTTCAAAATTGCAGCTCAAGGCTTGGATTTTTTCTCCAGTTCTTTCAGCTTCAGAAATGCCTGTGTGTGCTTCCCTTTTGGCTTTCTAACTCCAGGTCTTTGCACATTTCATTATAATGTTTAGTTTATCTTTTGGAGCTACCCTTTGAAATCTTCTGTTTAGCTCTTTTACTTCATCATTGCTTCCTTTTGCTTTAGATACTCTACATTCAAGTGGAAGTTTCACTGTCTCTTCTGACATCCACTTTGGTCTTTTCTTTCTTCCCTGTCTTTTTAATGACCTTTTGCTTTCTCCATGCAAAAGGCCACCATTCCATGTAATTTATGTAGGTACTGTCTACTCAAGGAAGCAGAACGTCCTACTCTTTAAGTGTGGGCTGCACATAGTGACACTTTTCCCAAAATTACAGTAGGGGAAGGTGAAATGAAAGAGTAATTTTACAGTGGACATATGATACCTCCTGAAATGGTTGAACGTCAACCAGTTCTTTATGGTATGCTGACTGTCTTAGTCATCTAGTGCTTCTGTAACAGAAATACCACAAGCAGATGGCTTTACGAAGAGTTTATTCTTTCACAGTCCAGTAGGCTAGAAGTCTGAATCAGGGTGCCAGCTCCAGGGGAAGGCTTTCCCTCTCTGTCAGCTCTGGAGGAAGGTCCTCGTCCTCAACCTTCCCATGGTCGAGGAGCTTCTCAGGTGAAGGGACCCTGGGTCCAAAGGATGAGCCCTGCTCCTGGTGCTGTTTTCTTGGTGGTATGATGTCCCCAACTCTCTGCTTGCTTCGCTTTCCTTTAATCTCTTTTAAGATAAAAGGTGGTACAGGCCACACCCCAAGGAAACTCCCTTTACTTTGGACAAGGATGAGACCTTAGTAAGGGTGTTATGTCCCACCCTAATCCTCTTTAACCATAGGCAGAGATTATGATTTCTAACACACAAGAAAATCACAAAATGGAGGACAACCACACATGGCCTTACCAAGTTGACACATATTTTTGGGGGACGCAATTCAATCTGTTACACTGATGGTGTATTCCTTCCATCTTCTTTTGATACTTCCTGCAACTTTTAATATTTTTCCTGTAAAATCTTTCAATATTGCTACTCAGGTCTTGAGTTTTCTCTTCAGTTCCTCCGCTGGAAAAATGCCAAGTGTGTTCTGCGTTTTGGTTTGCTAGCCGTAGGTCTTTACACATGCAATTATAATACTTTACTTTGTCTTCTCATGGCACCTTTTGAAATCTTCTGTTCAACTCTTTTACTTCATCATTTCTTCCTTTCACTTGAGCTACTCTACATTCAACAGCAAGTTTGAGTCTCTTATGACAGCAAGTTTGATCTTTTCTTTCTTTCCTGTCTTTTTAATGAGTGTTTGCTTTCTCCATGCAAAAGACCTCCATTCCATACAATTTATGTTGGTACTGTGCGTTCAGAGAAAGCATAATGTCCCAACCTTTAAGTGTGGGCTGCACATAGTGACTCTTTTCCCAAGTTTATAGTAGGTAAAGGTGGAATAAAAGAGTAATTTTACGGTGGGCCTGCCTGACCAACACTACCTCAGCCAAGTGATAAATGTCAGTATCAATAGTCATAAACTGTATAGATAGTATAGCCCCTTGATATGATGTGGTGAAAATGGCATATCATTTTTACTCCTGTTTTCTTCCTCTCAAAAATCCAATACCCCAATCACCAAAAACAAAAACAAAAAAAAAGCAGACAAGTTCCAAATGAAAGGCTTGAAGGGCAACTGGATTCCAGTTAAAAGCACAAAATACATGACCAGTGGTCCTCAAAACTGTCAAGCTCCTCAAAAACACAGAAAGTCTAAGAAAGTATTATAGCCAAGAGCATTCTAAGGATATATGACAACTAAATATCATGTGGTTTCCAGGATGAGTAAAATTAAGTGTTCTGAAATTCTCATTCTTCCCAGTGTTATCCATAATTTGTTAGAATCCACACAGTAGAACGCCTTTGTGTAGCTGATAAAGCACAGGTAAATATCTTTCTGGTATTTTCTGCTTTTGACCAACATCCATCTGACAACAGCAATGTCATACTTGGCCAACTAGCTGGAAGAGATTTATATTCATTTCCATTCAAAGAAAGATGATCAAATGGAAGGTAGAAATTATTGAACAAAATCATTAATTTCATTCGCCTGCTAGCAAAATTCTGTGGAAGATAATCCAAAAACAATGGCAGCAGTATATCGACAGGGAACTGCCAGATGTTCAAGCTGGATTCAGAAGAGGATGTGGGATGAGGGATATAATTGCTGTTGTCAGATGGATCTTGGCTGAAAGCAGAGACTACCAGAAAGATGTTTACCTGCTGTGTGTCAACATGACTAGGTTATGATTCTCGGAAGTTTCGCAGGCATGATAGAATCACTTTCCATTTTGTGATCTGATATGAGTAGCCAGTTAGTTGAACAGGGAATTTCTTTGGGTGTGTGTCCTGTCTCTAGTATGTAAATGGATGTTCTGACAAAACTCACTCTCTTTCTTGACCCTGCACTCTCCTTGTTGCCTGGCCTCCAGTTTTCGGGACATAAGCCAGCAGAAGGTTCTGGCTTGCCAACTGACCTGCAACCCCATTAGCCAGCAGAGGCCTCCAGCCTGCCACCTTCACCTTGCAGATTTTAGGTTCATCAGTCCCTGCAATCATGTGAGCAGCCTGTTGCCTGACCCATGCATTTAGTACTTCCCAGCACCCCCCAAACACAATCATATGTGCCATTTCCTCACAACCGTGTGAGCCATTTCCTTGAAGTAAATTTCTCTCTATATAAATATATCTACATATGCTTCACTGATTTCACTCCTGTAGAGAACCCAGACTAAGACACCTGTGTTTTATGGACTAGGTGAAGGCATTTGACTGTGTGGATTTCACCTACCCAGCCCTAATTATGCTCACAGTTAAAGATCACAAACCCTGGTTCTAATACTAATTACATATGTAACTTCATGTAAAATAGACAAGAGATTTGATGATGAAATTTATACCAGTGGTTAAGGGTTTGGCTGCTAACCAAAAGGTTGGTAGTTCGAATCACCAACCAGCCACTCCTTGTAAACCCTATGGGGCAGTACTACTCTGTCCTATAGGAGTCAGAATCAACTAGAAGGCAATGGGTTTGTTTTTGTAACAGAAAAGAGAATTCAAATCAAACCAGGAACTGGAGGACCTATGCATAGGAAAACAGATTTAAAAAATTCATTGAAATATACAATATGGGATAATGAGTGTTATTTGGAAAACCACAGGAGGAAATTTCTGATGATTATATTACCTGGATGGTTCTTTGTCACACTGTTTATCAACCAACATTTGCTGATGTGAATCAGCAGAAAGATTAAAAAAACAAAAATCATGGAGAAGATTTAGAAGTAGGTAAAGCATGATCTTCTACTGGAACCCAGAGAAAATCTAACCCACCAGTGAATATAAAAAGATGTAGGAAGTACAATTAGAAAGTTGTTGCTGAGCGCCATTACTTACAGTGACTAAAGGAATAAGGACCCAGAAAGGAAGGACAAATCTTTAATGTCTGGCAAAATTTGGGCTAACACTGTCAGCGTCATTGTTGCCTGAGAATGACCAAGCTGGTGCATTTCCCCTCAACTCTCCCTATCCCTTTGCTGCTTCTGGGATTGAAGGTAGCAATTTCCCTGAGGTCACATAAATATATAAAATATACTATTTTCTAGGAATATTTAATTACCAATATGTATTCTTAAAAATGTGGTGAGATAAATAAAGAAAAAATTTAAAATGTAGCCATTTCTCTAACTTTTAAAAATGTAGTGACATCACACTACATTCTCTTTAGGAAAACTTCACCCATTGTACTAGGAACAGATACTTCCCGTGTTCCTGAGCACAGAGAAAAAAAAAAGAAAGAAAAATCAAAGTGTCCTAACTCATTCTATAAACACAGCACAGAAAACATTAACAAAAATAGGTAACTATAAAAAAACAACCCAGTGCCATCGAGGTAACTATAAGCCAATTAAATTCTTGAACATTGCTTTGAAAAGTTATATAAAATAGTAGCAAATTGAATCCGACAGTGGTTTTATAACTACAGGTAGTTGTTGTTAGGTGTCCTTGCATTGCTTCCTGCTCATAGCGACCCCGTGTATAATAGAACAAAATGCTGCCCAGTCCTGCACCACCCTCACAGTTCTTGCTATGTTTGATCTCATTGCTACAGCCGCTGTGTCAATCCATCTCCTTCAGGGCCCTCCTCTTTTTCGCAGACCTTCTTACAAGTAGAGAACTGCCTATTTATACCTACAAGTAGAGTGTGTCTTAGAATGTAAAATATTATCAACTTTAGAAAACCTACTAATCAAATAACTTGGGAAACAGAATTAAGGTGAAAACAAATCTGCAAACAAAAAAATGATCATTTCAACATATGGTACATTTTTTTAAAAATGTTTTCATAAAACTCTATATACATTTCTGAATAAAACAGTTAACTGTCTACAAATAAAACACTACACACACACAAACTCCTTGTGTGTTGATTTATACTGGGTCTTTTTTTTTTTTTAATTCTTATTGTGCTTTAAGTGAAAGTTTACAACTCAAGTCAGTCTCTCATATAAAAATTTATATACACCTTACTGTATACTCCTAATTGCTCTCCCCCTAATGAGACAGCACACTCCTTCCCTTCACTAGCTCTTTTTGTGTCCATTCCACCAGCTTCTAACCCCCTCTGCCCTCTCATTTCCCCTCCAGATAGGAGATGCCAACACAGATAGGAGATGCCAACATAGTCTCATATGTCTACTTGATCCAAGAAGCTCATTCTTTACCAGTATCATTTTCTATCCCATTATCCAATCCAATCCCTCTCTGAAGAGTTGGCTTTGGGAATGGCTCCTGTCTTGGGCTAACAGAAGGCCTGGGAACCTCGACACCTGGGGTCCTTCTAGTCTTAGACAATTAAGTCTGGTCTTTTTACGAGAATTTGGGGTTGCATCCCACTGGTCTCCTGCTCCCTCAGGGATTCTCTGCTGTGTTGCCTGTTAGGGCAGTCATCGGTTGTAGCCAGGCACCATCTAGTTCTTCTGGTCTCAGGATGATGTAGTCTCTGGTTCATGTGGCCCCTTCTGTCTCTTGGGCTCATAATTACCTTGTGTCCTTGGTGTTCTTCATTTTCCTTTGGTTCAGATGGGATGAGACCAATTGACGCATCTTAGATGGCTGCTTGCTAGCATTTAAGGCCCCAGACGCCACTTTCCAAAGTGGGATGCAGAATGTTTTCTTAATAGATATTATTATGCCACTTGACTTAGATGTCCCCTGAAACTATGGTTTCCAAACCACCACCCCTGCTATGCTGGTCTTCAAAGCATTCAGTTTATTCAGGAAACTTCTTTGCTTTTGGTTTAGTCCAGCTGTGCTGACCTTGCCTGTACTGTGTGTTGTCTTTCCCTTCACCTAAAATAGTTCTTATCTACTATGTAATTAGTGAATACCCCTCTTCCTCCCTCAGTCCCTTCCCCCTCTTGTAAAAAAGAATATTTTCTCCTCTGTTTAAACTATTTCTCAAGTTCTAATAATAGTGGTCTTATACAATATTTATCCTTTTGCAACTGACTAATTTCACTTAGCATAATGCCTTTGAGATTACTCCATGTTATGAAATGTTTCACAAATTCATCACTGTTCTTTATCAATGCGTAGTATTCCATTATGTAAATATACCATAATTTATCCATTCGTCTGCTGATGGGCACCTTGTTTGCTTCCATCTTTTTGCTTTTGTAAAGAGTGCTGCAATGAACATGGATGTGTAGATATCTGTTCGTGTAAAGGCTCTTATTTCTCTAGGATATATTCCACGGACTGGGATTGCTGGATCGTATGCTAGTTCTATTTCTAGTCTTTTAAGGAAGTGCCAAATCAATTTCCAAAGTGGTTATAACATTTTATATTCCCACCAGCAGTGTACAAGTGTTGCAGTCTCTCCACAGCCTCTCCAACATTTATTATTTTGTGTTTTTTGGATTGATGCCAGCTTTGTTGGAGTGAGATGGAATCTCATCGTAGTTTTGATTTGCATTTCTTAAAGGCTAATCATCTTGAGAATTTCCACATGTATCTGTTACCTATCTGTCTTCTTTAGTGAAGTTCCTGTTTATATCTTTTGCCCATTTTTTAATTGGGTTGTCTTTTTGTAGCTGAGTTTTTGCAGTATCATGCAGACTTTAGAAATCAGGCACTGATCCGAAATGTCATAGCAAAAAATTTTTTCCCAGTCTGTAGGTAATATTTTTACTCTTTTGGTGAAGTCTTTGGATGAGCATAGGTGTTTGATTTTAAGAGCTCTCAGTTATCTAGTTTCTCTTCTGCATTGTCTGTCAGTTTGTCATACTGTGGGGGCTTGTGTGTTGCTGTGATGCTGGAAGCTATGCCATCAGTATTTAGATACCAGCAGGGTCACCCATGGACGACAGGTTTCAGCTGAGCTTCCAGGCTAAGACAGACTAGGAAGAAGGACCTGGCAGTCTACTTCCGAAAAGCATTAGCCAGGGAAATCCTTATGAATAGCAGTGGAACATTGTCTGATATAGTGCTGGAAGATGAGTCCTCCAGGTTGGAAGGCACTCAAAAGATGACTGGGGAAGAGCTGCCTCTTCAAAATACAGTCGACCTTAACGACGTGGATGGAGTAAAGCTTTCGGGCCCTTCATTTCTGGATGTGGCACGACGCAAAATGAGAAGAAACAGCTGCAAACATCCATTAATAATCGGAACCTGGAATGTACGATGTATGAATCTAGGAAAATTGGAAATCGTCAAAAATGAAATGGAATGCATAAACATCAATATCGTAGGCTTTAGTGAGCTGAAATGGACTGGTATTGGCCATTTTGAATTAGACAATCATACAGTCTACCATGCTGGGAATGACAACTCGAAGAGGAATGGTATTGCATTCATCATCAAAAAGAACATTTCAAGATCTGTCCTGAAGTACAATGCTGTCAGTGATAGGATAATATCCATATGCCTACAAGGAAGACCAGTTAATACAACCATTACTCAAATTTACACACCAACCGCTAGGGCCAAAGATGAAGAAATAGCAAGATTTTTATCAGTTGCTGCAGTCCGAAATGGATCAAACATGCAATCAAGATGCATTGATAATTACCGGCAATTAGAATGCAAAAGTTGGAAACAAAGAAGAAGGATCAGTAGTTGGAAAATATGGCCTTGGTGATAGAAACAATGCCGGGGATAAAATGATAGAATTTTGCAAGACCAAGCAGTTCTTCATTGCAAATACCTTCTTTCACCAACATAAACGGCAACTATACAAGATGAAACACACAGAAATCAAATTGAGTACATCTGTGGAAAGAGACAAGGGAAAAGCTCAATATCATCAGTCAGAACAAGGCCAGGGGCCGACTGTGGAACAGACCATCAATTGCTCATATGCAAGTTCAAGATGAAACCGAAGAAAATCAGAGCAAGTCCACGAGAGCCAAAATATGACCTTGACTATATCCTCCCTGAATTTAGAGACCATCTCAGGAATAGATTTGACGCATTGAACACTAGTGACTGAAGACCAGATGTGTTGTGGAATGACATCAAGGACATTATCCATGAAGAAAGCCAGATGTCATTGAAAAGACAGGAAAGAAAGAAAAGACCAAGGTGGATGTCAGAGAAGACTCTGAAACTTGCTCTTGAGTGTTGAGCAGCTAAAGCAAAAGGAAGAATTCATGAAGTAAAAGAAATGAACAGAAGGTTTCAAAGGGCCTCTCGAGAAGACAAAATAAAGTATTATAATGACATGTGCAAAGAGCTGGAGATGGAAAACCAAAAGGGAATAACACGATCGGCATTTCTCAAGTTGAAAGAACTGAAGAAAAAATTCAAGCCTCAAGTTGCAATAGTGAAGGATTACATGGGGAAAATATTAAATGATGCAGGAAGCATCAAAAGAAGATGGAAGGAATACAGAGAGTCATTACACCAAAAAGAATTAGTTGATATTCAACCATTTCAAGAGGTGGCATATGATCAGGAACCGATGGTACTGAAGGAAGAAGTCCAAGCTGCTCTGAAGGCACTGGCAAAAAACAAGGCTCTAGGAATTGATGGAATATCAACGTGGATGTTTCAACAAACAGATGCAGCGCTGGAGGTGCTCACTCATCTATGCCAAGAAATATGGAAGATAGCTTCCTGGCCAGCTGATTGGAAGAGATCCATATTTATGTCTATTCCCAAGAAAGGTGATCCAACCAAATGTGGAAATTATAGAACAATATCATTAATATCACACACAAGCAAAATTCTGCTGAAGATCATTCAAAAACAGCTGCAGCAGTATATTGACAGGGAACTGCCAGAAATTCAGGCCAGTTTCAGAAGAGAACATGGAACCAGGGATATCATTGCTGATGTCAGATGGATCCTGGCTGAAAGCAGAGAATACCAGAAGGATGTTTACCTGTGTTTTATTGATTATGCAAACGCATTTGACTGTTGGATCATAACAAACTATGGATAACACTGCAAAGAATGGGAATTCCAGAACCCTTAATTGTGCTCATGAGGAACCTTTCCATAGATCAAGAGGCAGTTGTTCGGACAGAACAAAGGGATACTGGTTGGTTTAAAGTCAGGAAAGGTGTGCATCAGGGTTGTATTCTTTCACCATACCTATTTAATCTGTATGCTGATCAAATAATCCGAGAAGCTGGACTATATGAAGAAGAAAGGGGCATCAGGATTGGAGGAAGACTCATTAACAACCTGTGTTATGCAGGTGACACAACCTTGCTTGCTGAAAGTGAAGAGGGTTTGAAGCACTTACTAATGAAGATCAAAGACCACAGCCTTCAGTTTGGATTGCACCTTAAGAAAAAGAAAACAAAAGTCCTCACAACTGGACCAATGAGCAACATCATGATAAACGGAGAAAAGATTGAAGTTGTAAAGGATTTCATTTTACTGGGACCCACAATCAACAGCCATGGAAGCAGAAGTCAAGAAATCAAAAGGCGCATTGCATTGGGCAAATCTGCTGCAAAGGACCTCTTCAAAGTGTTGAAGAGCAAAGATGTCACCCTGAAGACTAAGGTACGCCTGACCCAAGCCATGGTATTTTCAGTCGCCTCATATGCATGTGAAAGCTGCACAATGAATAAGGAAGACCGAAGAAGAGTTGATACCTTTGAATTGTGGTGTTGGCGAAGAATATTGAATATACTATGGACTGCCAAAAGAACAAATCTGTCTTAGAAGAAGTACGACCAGAATGCTCCTTAGAAGCAAGGATGGTGAGACTGCATCTTACACACTTTGGACATGTTGTCAGGAGGGATCAGTCCCTGGAGAAGGACATCTTGCTTTGCAGAGTACAGGGTCAGCAGAAAAGATGAAGACCCTGAACGAGATAGATAGACACAGTGGCTGCAACAATGAGCTCAAGCATAAAAACGATTGTAAGGATGGCGCAGGGCCCGGCAGTGTTTTGTTCTGTTGTACATAGGATCGCTATGAGTCAGAACCGACCTGAGGGCACCTAACAACAACAACAACAAGTTATCTAGTTTCTCTTCTGCACTGTTAGTAATGTTTTGTATACTCTTTATGCCATGTGTTAGGGCTCCTAGTGTCATCCCTATTTTTTCTTCCATGATCTTTATTGTTTTAGATTTTATATTTAGTTCTTTGATCCATTTTGAGTTTGTTTCTGTGCATGGTGTGAGGTATGGGTCTTGTTTCATTTTTTTGCAGAGGGATATCCAGTTACGGAAGCACCATTTGTTAAAAAGACTGTCTTTTCCCTCATCTAACTGACTTTGGGCCTTTGTCAAATATCAACTGCTCATATGAAGATGGATTTATGTCTGTCTTCTCAACTCTGTTCCGTTGGTCTATGTATCTCCTGTTGTACCAGTACCAGGCTGTTTTGACCACTGTGGCGGTATAATAGGTTCTAAAATCAGGTAAAGTGAACCCTCCCACTTTGGTTCTTTTTTTTCAGTAATGCTTTACTTATCCAGGGCCTCTTTCCCTTCCATATGAAGTTGGTGATTTGTTTCTCCATCTCATTAAAAAATGTCATTGGAATTTGGATCGGAATTGCATTGGATCTACAGATTCCTTTTGGGAGAACAGACATTTTTACAAAGTTAAGTCTTCCTATCCATGAGCAAGGTATGTTTTTCCATTTATATAGGTCTCTTTTGGTTTCTTGCAGTAGTGTTTTGTAGTTATCTTTGTGTAATTCGTTTACATCTCTGGTATGATTTATGCCTAAGTATTTTATCTTCTTGGGGGCTACTGTAAATGGTATTATTGATTTGGTGATTACTTCTTCGATGTTCTTTTTGTTGGTATAGAGGAATCCAACTGATTTTGGTATGTTTATCTTGTATCCTGATACTCTGCTGAACTCTTCTATTAGTTTCAGTAGTTTTCTTGAAGACTACTTAGGGTTTTCCGTGTATAAGATCATGTAATCTGCAAAAAAAGATACTTTTACTTCTATGTCAATCGGGATGCCCTTTATTTCTTTATCATGGTGAATTATTTTTTTGTTATGTTGTTGAATTCTATTGGCTAGGATTTTGTTGAGGATTTTTGCATCTAAGTTCCTGAGGGAGATAGGTTTATAATTTTTTTTGTGATGTCTTTACCTGGTTTTGGTATCAGGGACATGCTGGCTTCATAGAAAGTGTTTACGTGTGTTCCATCATTTTCTATGGTCTGAAATACCTTTAGTAGTAGTGGTGTTACCTGTTCTCTGAAAGTCTGGTAGAACTCTGCAGTGAAGCTGTCGAGGACAGGGCTTTTTTTTTTGTTGTTGTTGGAAGTTTTTTGATTACCTTTTCAATCTCTTCTTTCGTTATGGGTCTATTTAGTTGTGCTACCTCTGTTTGTGTTAGTTTAGGTAGGTATTGTGTTTCTAGGAATTCATCGATTTCTTCTAGGTTTTTAATTTTGTTAGAGTGCAGTTTTTCAGAGTAATCTGATATGATTCTTTTAATTTCAGTTGAGTCTGTTGTAATATTGCTCATCTCATTTCTTATTCGGGTTATTTGCTTCCTTACCTGTTTTTCTTTTGTCATTTTGGCCAAGGGTTTATCAATTTTGTTAATTTTTTCAAAGAACCAGCTTTTGGTCTTAATTCTTTCAGTTGTTTTTCTGTTTTCTATTTCATTTAATTGTGCTCTAATTTTTATTATTTGCTTTCTTCTGGTGCCTGAGGGTTTCTTTTGTTTCTCTCTATTTGTCCAAGTTATAGGGATAATTCTTCGGTTTTGGCCCTTCCTTTTGTATCTGTGCATTTATTGATATAAATTGACCTCTGACCACTGCTTTTGCTGTGTCCCAAAGGTTCTCATAGGAAGTGTTTTCATTCTCATTGGATTCTATGAACTTCTTTATTCCATCCTTAATGTCTTCTATAATCCAGTCTTTTTTGAGCAGGGTATTGTTCAGTTTCCAAGTGTTTGATTTCTTTTCCCTGCTTTTTCTGTTATTGATTTCTACTTTTATGGCCTTATGGTCAGAGAAGATGCTTTGTAATATTTCAATGTTTTGGATTCTGCTAAGGCTTGCTTTATGACCTAATATGTGGTCTATTCTAGAGAATGATCCATGTGCACTAGAAAAGAAAGTATACTTGGCTGCTGTTGGGTGGAGTATTCTATATATATATGAGGTCAAGTTGTTTGATTGTGGCATTCAGATCTTCTGTGTCTTTACTGAGCTTCTTTCTGGATGTTCTATCCTTCACCAAAAGTGGTTTGTTGAAGTCCCCTACTATAATTGTGGAGCTGTCTATCTCACTTTTCAATGCTGTTAGAGTTTGTTTTATGTATCTTGCAGCCCTGTCACTGGGTGCGTAAGTATTTAACATGGTTGTATCCTCCTGGTTTATTGTCCCTTTAATCAATATATAGTGTCCTTACTTATCCTTTGTGGTGGATTTAACTTTAAAGTCTATTTTGTCAGAAATTAGTATTGCCACTCCTGCTCTCTTTTGATTGTTTGCTTGATATATTTTTTTCCATCCTTTGAGTTTTAGTTTGTTTGTGTCCCTAAGTCTAAGGTGTGTATCTTGTAGGCAGCGTATAGACAGATCGTGTTTTTTAAACCATTCTGCCACTCTTTGTCTCTTTATTGGTGCATTTAGTCCATTTACATTCAGCGTAATTATGGATAGGTATGAATTTAGTGTTATCATTTTGATGTCTTTTTTTGTGTGCTGTTGCCAGTTTCTTTTTCCCACTTAATTTTATGTGCTGAGTAGATTATCTTTTTATATTGTCCTTTTCTCATATTTGTTGTTGTTGATTTTGTTTCTGCTGAGTCTCTATTTTTTTCTTGTATTTTATTTTGATATGTAGGATAATTTGTCTCCTTTGTGGTTATCTCATTATTTACCCCTATTTTTCTAAATTTAAACCTGACTTTTATATCCTTTTATCACCTTGTCTTCCTCTCCATATGAAAAATCTATGACTACATTTCTCAGTACCTCTTTATTGTTTTAATGCTGTCTTCTTTTACATGATAACATTGCTTTTTCCCTGTTTTGATCATTATTTTATCTTGATATATTTTTGTGATTTCCCTGTTTGGTTTGACATCTTATTGCTCTGTCCAGTGTTCTAGTCTTGGGTTAATACCTGATATTATTGATTTTCTAGCCAAAGAACTCTCTTTAGTATTTCTTGTAGTTTTCGTTTGGTTTTTATGAATTCCCTAAACTTCTGTTTTTCTGAGAATATCCTAATTTCACCTTCATATTTGAGAGACAGTTTTGCTCGATTTGTGATTCTTGCCTAGCAATTTTTTTTCCTTCAATACTTTATTTAAGTCATCCCATTGCCTTCTTGCCTGCATGGTTTCTTCTGAGTAGTCTGAGGTTATTCTTATTGACACTCCTTTGTAGGTGACTTTTTGTTTGTCCTTAGCTGCTATTAAAATTCTCTCTTCATCTTTGGTTTTGGCAAGTTTGATTATAATATGTCTTGGTGACTTTCTTTTAAAATCTACCTTATGTGGAGTTCAATGAACATCTTTGATAGGTATCTTCTCACCTTTTATCGTATCAGGGAAGTTTTCTGCCAGCAAATCTTCTACAATTCTCTCTGTATTTTCTGTTATCCCTCCCTGTTTTGGTACTCCAATCGCTTGTAGGTTATTCCTCTTGATAGATGATTCACATGATTCTTATGGCTTCTTCATTTTTTTTTTTTTTAATTCTTTTATCTGATTTTTCTTCAAATATAGTGGTGCCAAGTTCTTTATCTTCAGGTTCACCAGTTCTGCCTTGCAGTTGGTCAATTCTGCTTCTCTGACTTTACTGAGTTTTCTAATTCTATAGTTTTATTGTTAATCTTCTGAATTTCTGATTGCTGTCTCTTTATGGACTCTTGCAGCTTATTAAATATTTCATTACATTTTTGAATAACCTTTTTAATTACTTCAACTACTTTATCTGTGTGTTCCTTGGCTTGCTCTGGGTATTGTCTGATCTTCCTAATTTCATTCCTGATGTCTTGAAGAGTTCCATATGTTAATCTTTTGAATTCTGCATCTGGTAATTCCAGGAAGGCACCTTCATGCAGAAGATCCATTGATTCTTTGTTTTGAGAGCTTGTTCAGGCAATCATGGTCTGTTTCTTTACGTGACTTGATATTGACTGTTGTCTCTGAGCCATCTGTAAGTTATTGTATTATTTTATTTTACTGTATTGTAGCTTCTTGCTTTTTGTTTTGATATGCCCAGATGGGTTGCTTGAGTGAGCTAGCTTGATTATTTTCACCCTTGGAGCTCTGACATCCTGTTACCAGATGGCTAGAGCTGTTATCAGGTACATCAGTCTAGGAATATGTTCATTATTATTATTATTTTTTATGAATTCAGCTCAGGTGTCCAGGTAGCTGATCATCAATTGTGTGGTACAGGCTGTGTCCTAGAATCTTAGAGGGGCAGCGGTGATGGGTGTATGTACTGGTGCTTGGTTGCAGCAGGGGATCATGCTCTGAACAAGGTAGGGGGCTGAGAATTGTCCCTGAGGAAAGTGCATCCCTCTTCCCTAAAGTGTACAGGTGGGTGGGTTCTGTAGATGGACCTTAGGCACCCAATGTTTTTGATTGTAAGGACTGGGAGGTACCAGTTATCCTTGGACCCCTGTCACGGGTGGCTGGGTGACCTGAGTGGAGCCACCAGTCCTTAGGCCCCTGATGTGGGTAGGTGAGGACCTTGTTTAATAGGCAAAGCAGTGTCAAACATCAAACACCCACCTCTCCACCGCACAGCTTTAACAGTTATAGTCTGCCAACAAGGGCCTATTCTCCTGAAATGGGCCCACACAGGTCCATGTAGTGGGGAAAGGTATTCAATGTCCACAGTCCATTTGTACCTGGACAGGAGCTGCTTCTGTCCTGAGCTCCCCAGGCTATTGGAGCTGGCAAATCATCTTTTCCCCCAATTGTGAATTTATTCCTTCCCCAAGGCCGGGAGAATGGCTCCAGGTGCTCAACAGAACCTATCTCAGGCCCAGGGAAATCAATAGCCACTGAAGCCAGCTTGGGGGCTGGGGACGCAGTAAAACACATGCAAGTTCTTAGCTTTTGCCAAGAGTGCCGTTCATCTCTGGTTCCAGAGGTGTGAGTAGGCTGTGTGGCTGGCTGCTTCTCCCTGTGGAAGCTGCGGCTGAATGCTACTACCAGCCCACTGCAGCCACTCCCGGGAATGGTGTCTGAGGGATCCCGGCGATTCAGGTCTGGGAACTCCTCTCCGCTTCTGAATTGTCTCTCCCTCCCCTGCCACTCAGTCCATTTTTTAACTCTGCCTTTGATATTCAGGGCTACTATGTTGTTGTAAATATAATCATTTCACTTGTTTTATCAGGTCTTTGTAGTAAGAGAGAATCGCAAGAAGCATCTGGCTATTCCGCCATCTTGGCCCCGCCTCTCTATACTGGGTCTTTCATGCAGCAACAATCATGGATTCATTATTACATGGCATTTTTAGAATAATATGGCCATTAGACAAATCTTAATGCCAATAAATAGACATTTTAAAGTATTTATGTGGTATTGTGAGGACTGATCTGTAGAACTATTCCCAGATTTTAAGATATAAAACAGGATATTCATAAAAGTTTTGAGCCATCCTCTATGTAGACATACACAGGGAATTATAAACTGTTTAAGTGAAGTTTATAAAATGCTGTGTTTTACATTTGTATACTTCTCTTTGTGTGTCAATATGACAAAAGCCTCACTGTAAACTTTAATAACAATTGTACAGAGCCTAAAGGAATATAACTATAGTACAAATATTTTTAAAACAGTTATACTTTGAAACAAAGAGGTTTTGAATGATGTAAAGTACACAGAACTTGTAAATAACTATATATCACTAAAAAAAAAATAAAAAACTAGATGTATCCAAATAGAAGAATTTGACTTTCATAAACATTGAAAGAAAATAAACCTTCAAAAAAAACAGAAGCTTTTTTAATAATATATGTGGAGTTTGGATAAATTAAAATTTAAGAATTGCTTATAAGTTTATGTCATACTATAAATTAATTTAAGTAACTTTTTTTTTTTAATTTTAAACACTAGCTAATATAGTAAACAATAGTTTAAAAAAATACTGAAACAGTACAGGTCCTCGGATATTAAAGAATTTCCTTTTAAGGTTAAAGCATTTCCAGAAAAATAAATGTTTTCTTTTTTGATTTTGTTGTCTTCTTAACTTCTCTTTGAAAACCTCTTTGTATATAAGACTATTTACATTGAATATGATTAGGAAGCATTTTGAAAACTAACATAATAAAAGTTTATGCTTTAGTAGTTTATATGTTATATGTTATTACATCCTTAATACCTTTTTATCCCATCTATGTTCAATCACAAAGAGGTCACAATTTCAACTCAAGATAGATGCTCTATGAATTTCTAGACTTAGTTCTAGATTTGAAATATTGATGATAGTATTTATCAATACTATTAAGGTTACTAGAAAGGGTTCCAAATATTGATTAAGTTATTTTGTTTATTTTATGCAGCACAGTAAGATTTATGGGAGAGCCCTTTGGTTACGTGCAGCCTTCTTAGAATAACACATCTCTGAGATGGGACAACCTGATATTGAATCCTGATTATCGGAGACCTGGTGGTGCAGTGGTTAAGAGCTACAGCTGCTAGCCAAAAGTTCAGCAGTTCAGATCCACCAGATGCAACTTGGAAACCCTAGCGGCAGTTCTACTCTGTCCAATAGGGTCAATATGAGTCAGAATTGACTGGATTGTAACAGATTTTGTTGGCAAGAGATTTAATCTTTCTAAGCTTCAGTGTCCTCTTTCATCATTAATATATAGCACTGATTAGAAATTATTTCCTTTTCAAATTATTGTCTCCCATACTCAGCTTTGTGATTCTGGTGCCCCATTTTTGAAAATTTAATTTCTCTTTTATGAGTTAACTTCCTGTTATCTTCATCAACAGGGGCTCTAGAGGGCAATTAGAAGACGGGACTAAACACTTCTTCCCCAGTTGCTCCTATTCTTGTCAGCAAAGCCTCAGGAACAGCTTTTCAACTGATAGTGGCTGTTCCTTTCCGACTTTACCTTTTGCTTTTGTTTGTTTGTACCCACTCCCAGAACAAGGCTCATCATGCCCTTCCTCCAAATTCCTGAGTTACTATCACCAACCAGGCATGGCCCCTGCCTCATTTGTCTGAATTTCAGCTCTGTGGTTCTCCTTCTCCAAGCTTTTATTTTGGCAAATCTAACCTCTGCTTTTTGCTTTCCCAGCCCTAGGGGTAGAAGGAGCTTCCAGTTTTACTATATCATATTATATGTTTTCCTTTTCTGCTCTTTCATCTCTCCAGAATCTTATTAACTGTTTATAGTAAATTCTTTTCGTAAGGTTCTGCTTCCTAACAGGACCCCAGATGACAGACAGAACTATTTTATAAGGTTTTATAAAAATTGAATGTGATAACTATAAAGCTCTTTGTATGGTGAGTACTCAACCAGTGTTAGTTTTATTACCACCATTATTAATACAATTTCAAGAAGCTTATTTATTAAATCATTTTGTTGTACAAAGTCAGTAATCTTTCAATAGATGAGCTTCACATTAAATCATGAAAACTCTGCATTAGCTTCGCCTTTTCAATTTTTTTTTAATTTTAATAATTAAAAGTTTCTTGCGACAGTTTTGATTATTTTTTAGTGGATAATTGCATCTGGTTCACGCTGTTGAAATTTTCCTTTTTATTTCCTTTTCTTTGTTATTTTAAGTTATTAGATATTCAAATCACCTATAGCAGTTTTTTTTTTTTTTTTTTATAGCAGTTAGCCTTTTCATTCAGTGCTAATTTGGAAAAATAATATATATCCAGTTCATTGAAATTTGCTCTTTCTGACCAAATCATCTCTAGTTCTTATTTATGCACGGCTATTTTTATTTTTATTAATTTTACAGTCTGCAATTTTTTTTTTTAACTAAGTGAAGGAAAATTCAATATTTGTCAAGTATTTGTATGGATTTAGATGATCATTTTTAAATCTCCTTAAAAGTTATAATGATATATTTTCTGCTACTAGATCAAACTCTGTCCATATTATTTCCTGTGCTGATAGATGTTTTACTTTTACTTTTTTTTCAGTTAAATTCAGTGTGGAAAGCATTAATGTGTGTGTGTGTGAGTGTAATATACAGACAATGCATTTTTGCCATCATAAGTAAACAATGCACTTTGAATGATAGTGACAGGTTGCAGAGAACATTTTCATGAATGCTAAAGAGAATGTCTTATATATATCCTTGTTTAATACACAAATAATGCTGTTTCCCATCATCAGAAAACCTTCACCTTCAAATATGGTGACAGGTTTTAAAGAATGTTCCATATTTTTCATCCACTTATCACCTAGAAAATAAGGTAAAGTAATTTATGAATAACCTGAGGAAATCTTTGTTTATGTCTAAAAAGATTTTTCATAGTATGAAGGCATCCATTCTGTGATTCTATCTATGTGGTTGCTGTTAGGTGCCATCCAGTTGGTTCTGACTGATAGCGACCCTGTGTACAACAGAATGAAATACCGCCTGCACCTGTGCCATCCTCACAATTACATTATACTTGAGCCCATTGTTGCAGCCACTATGTCAATCCATCTCATTGAGGGTCCTCTTTTTTGCTGACCCTCCACTTTAACGAACATGATGTCCTTCTCCAGGGACTGATTCCTCTTGATAACATGTCCAAAGTGTGTAAGACGTAGTCTCTCCATCCTTGCTTCTAAGGAGCATTCTGACTGTACTTCTTCCAAGACAGATTTGTTCATTCTTTGGCAGTCCATCGCCAAAACCGCAATTCAAAGTCATCAATTTTTCTTAGGTCTTCCGTATTCATTGTCCAGCTTTCACATGCATATGAGGTGATTGAAAACACTATGGCTTGAGTCAGGTGCACCTTAGTCTTCAGCGTGACATCTTTGCTTTTCAACACTTTAAAGAGGTCTTTTGCAGCAGATTTGCCCAATGCAATGTCTTTCGATTTCTTCTCTGCTGCTTTCATGGGTGTTGATTGTGGATCCAAGAAAAATGAAATTCTTGACAGCTTCAATCTTTTCTCCATTTATCATGATGTTGCTTATTGGTCCAATTGTGTGGATTTTTGTTTTCTTGATATTGAGATGTAATCCATACTGAAGGCTGTGGTCTTTGATATTCATCAGTAAGGGTTTCAAGCCTTCTTCACTTTTAGCAAGCAAGGTTGCATCACCTGCATACCAAAGGCTATTAATGTACTTTCCTCCAATCTTGATGCCCCATTCTTTTTCATATAATCCAACTTCTCGGATTCTTTGCTCAGCATACAGGTTGAATAGGAATGGTGAAAGAATACAACCCTGACGCACACTGTTCCTAACATTAAACCACAGAGTTTTCCCTTGTTCTGTTTGAATGACTGCCTCTTGATCTGTGTACAGCTTCCTCATGAGCACAATTAATGTTAGGAAATTCTCATTCTTTGCAAAATTATGCATAATTGGTTATGATCCACACAGTGGAATGACTTTGCACAGTCAATAAAACACAGGTAAACATCTTTCTCGTATTCTCTGCTTTCAGCCAGGATTCACTTGACATCAGCAATGATATTACTGGTTCCACATCCTTGTCTGAATCTGGCTTGAATTTCTGGCTGTTCCCTATTGATATACTGTTGCATCTGCTTTTGAATGATCTTCATGAAAATTTTACTTTCATGTGATATTAATGATATTGTTTGACAATTTCTGAATTCAGTTGGATCACTTTTTTAGGAATAGGCATAAATGCAGATCTCTTCTAGTCAGTTGGCCAGGTAGCTGTCTCCCAATTTTCTTGGAATAGACAGGTGAGTACTTCCGGTGTTGCATCCATTTGTTCAAAGATCTCCATTGATATTCCATCAGTTCTTGGAGCCTTGTTTTTTGCTAATGCCTTCAGTGCAGCTTGGACTTTTTCCTTCAGTACCATCAGTTCCTGATCATATGCTACCTCCTGAAATGTTTGAATGTCGACCAATTCTTTTTGGTATAATAACTCTGTGTATTCCTTCCATCTTCTTTTGATGGTTCCTGTGTCATGTAATATTTTCTCCGTAGAATTCTTCACTATTGCAACTCTAGGCTTGAATTTTTTCTTCAGTTCTTTTAGCTTGAGAAATGCCAAGCGTGTTCTTCCCTTTTGGTTTTCTATCTCTAGCTCTTTGCACATGTCATTATAGTACTTTACTTTGTCTTCTCGAGCCGCCCTTTGAAATCTTCTGTTCCGTTCTTTTACTTCGTCATTTCTTCCTTTTGCTTTAGCTATTCGACGTTCAAAAGCAAGTTTCAGAGTCTCATCCATTTTGGTCTTTGTTTCCTGTCTTTTCAATGACCTCTTGCTTTCTTCGTGGATGATGTCCTTGATGTCATTCCACAAGTCACCTGGTCTTTGGCCATCAGTGTTCAAAGCATCAAATCTACTCTTGAGATGGTCTCTAAATTCACTGGGATATACTAACGGTAGTTCTTTGGCTCTCATGGACTTATTCTGATTTTCTTCAGCTTCAACTTGAACTTGCATATGACCAATTGATGGTCTGTTTCACATTCTGTCTCTGACCTTGTTCTGACTGATGATATTGAGCTTTTCCATCGTCTCTTTCCATAAACCAAAACCAAACCCAGTGCCGTCGAGTCAATTCCAACTCATAGTGATCCTGTAAGACAAAGTAGAACCACCCCATAGAGTTTCCAAGGAGCGCCTGGTGGATTTGAACTGCTGACCCTTTGGTTAGGAGCCTTGGCACTTAACCACTATGCCACCAGGGTTTCCATCCTTCCATAGATGTAGTCAATTTGATTCCTGTGTATTTCATCTGTCAAGGCCCACATATATTAAAAAAAAAAAAAAAAAATTTATAGTTGCCATTTATTTTGGTGAAAAAAGGTATTTTCAATGAAGAAGTCATTGGTCTTGCAAAATTCTGTCATGCAATCCCTAGCATCCTTTTTATCACCAAGGCCATAATTTCCAATTACTGATCCTTCTTCTTTGTTTCTAACTTTGGTATTCCAATCACCAGTAATTATCAGTGCATCAATTTCAGACTGCAGAAGTTGGTAAAAATCTTAAATTTCTTCATCTTTGGCCTTAGTGGTTGGTGCATAAATTTGAATAATACTCATATTAACTGGTCTTCCTGGTAGGCATATGGATATTATCCTATCACTGTGAGCATTGTATTTCAGGATAGATCTTGAAATGTTCTTTTTGACGATGAATAGAAGTTCATTCCTCTTTAATTTGTCATTTCAAGCATAGTATATCATAAGATTATCTGATTCAAAATGGCCAACACCAGTCCATTTCAGCTCACTAATACCTAGGATAACAATGTTTATGCGTTTCATTTCACTTTTGACAATTTCCAATTTTCCTAGATTCATGATTCATACATTCCACATTCTGATTAGTAATGGATGTTTGCAGCTGTTTCTTCTCATTTTGAGTCATGCCACAGCAGCAAATGAAGGACCTGAATGCTTGATTACATTCGTATCATTAAGGGCACTTTTGAGTGCCTTGCAACCTCAGGGGGTCATCTTCCAGCGCTATACCAGACAATGTTCCACTGCTAGTCAGAAGGTTTTCACTGGACAATTCTTTTCAGAAGTAGACTGCTGAGTCTTTCTTCCTTGCCTGTCTCAGTCTGGAAGCCCCACTGAAACCTGTCTGCCATGGGTGACCCTGCTGGTATTTGAATACCAATGGCATAGCTTCCAGCATCACAGCAACACGCAAACCCTCACAGAATGACAAACTGACAGACATGTGGGGGAGTCTATAGCACTTGCTTAATTAGCATAGTCTTCTCACTTTCAACTGACAGTGTCAGGTTTTATAATTTATTCAAATCAGAGATTGCAGAATGAACAAAATCCGTATACAGACATGAATGGGTAAATTAACTGGCTCCTAATTTGCTTTTTTTCCTAACACAGAAAACTATTTGTTGTGTTCATCAGTGAAATCACATTTCATTTTAAATAGATTATGACTATTTGAAAATAATGCAAAGTCTATTTTAGGCTACAAGATTTGTTTCCCTTATAATTAATTCCAAATTTCTTGAATTACTTAATGATGTCAGCTCAGTTTATATGTGAATATTATAGTGCAGTCTAACTTTATTTTTTATAGTTAGTACTTGGGGTCCTATAAAAGTTTTCATGTTTGTATGTTAGGCTTATAAAATTATCAACTTAAGCATAAAATAGTAAAGGTGCAATAATACATGCAATGAGCTAAGATTTTCATATAGATTGACTTAATTTTTTAGATTATATGAAGCAGAAAACCACAGAATCTGCTAATAGAATATGTCCATAATAAAAATATATAAAGGGTCTCATGGGTCACATACTTGTAAATTTATTATTTAACAGAGTTTTATTTACTGTAGTTTCACTGACTCCTTTCAAGAAATTAGATTGTTGTTGCCAAAAAAAAAAAAAATTTAAACAGAAAAGAAATAGCCCCAAGCTTTCTATTATATAAGAAAAAGTGTTCTCATATAAGTAGTTCTGTATGTTATTGTTGTCCTTGTTAAGTGCCATCGAGTCAATTCCAACTCATAGCAGCCCTATGTGCAACAGAACGAAACGCTGCCCAGTCCTGCACCATCCTTACAACCGTTGTTATGCTTGACGTTAAACAAAAACCGTGATTTAAGTTATTTCAAATAACATTAAATAAAAATTAAAAAAAAACATACTCTATTCATGATATTTCTACTCTTAAAGGTTATCTGCAAAAACATTGGGAAAATCAGCTGTTTTCTAATGAGGGGATTTACAAAAATTAACAATAAAAAGGTGAATTGTTCAGATAAAATTTATATAGTGTTGGAAAATTTCCTGTACCTTGGCTTCTGGTTTTCACTCCTTGATGTAATTTGCTATACAAAGTACCTTCATTCTGGCTCTCTAAGAGTCAGATGCCAAGTCAGGAAAACATATGCAATTTATTTATTGAGGAAAATGCTTGTGAAGGTGAAAGAAGAGGAAGCAGGAGCAACATCAGACCAGAAACAGGTCTGGCACCTGTGAAGGAGAGAGGAAGGAAAGGTGATTGAGCAGGAGAAATTTTAAACTTCAGCACAGTTTTAATAAAATTTTGGCCAGGGTAATGGGGAGTCTTTGAGCCAAAGTCACTTGTCAGAGAAGTCCTACTTTCCGTAGAAATGGTCTGGTAATGATGATACCCTGACTTACTCAGTAATTGACTGAGAGCATCCTCAGCATCAGGGTTGTATCCTTTCACCATACTCATTCAATCTATATGCTGAGCAAATAATTCGATAAGTTCGACTGTATAAAGAACGAGGCATCAGGACTGCAGGACGACTCATTAACAACCTGCAACAAGCAGATGACACAATTTTGTTTGCTGAAGGAAAAACAACTTGAATCACTTATTGATGAAGATCAAAGACTACAACTTTCAGTATGGATGATGCCTTAACAACAACAACAAAAAAAATCCTCACAACTGGATCAATAAGCAACATCATGATAAATGGAGAAAACATTGAAGTTGTCAAGGATTTCATTTTACTTGGATCCATAATCAATGCCCATGGAAGGAGGAGTGATGAAATCAAACGATGTATTGCATTGGGCAAATCTACTGAAAAAGACCTCTTTAAAGTGTTATAAAGCAAAGATACCACCTTGAGGACTAAGGTGAGCCTGACCCAAGTCATGGAGTTTTCAATCATCTCATATGCACGCAAAAGCTGTACAATGAATAAGGAAGACCAAAGAAGAACTGATGCCTTTAAATTATGGTATTGGAAATGAATATTGAATATACCATGGACTGCCAGAAAAACAAACAAATCTGTCTTGGAGGAAGTGCAGCCAGAATACTCCTTAGAAGTGAGGATAGTGAGACTTTGTCTCGCATACTTTTAACATGTTATCAGGAGGGACCAGTCCTTGGTAAAGTAGAGGGTCAGTGAAAAAGAGGGAAACTCTGAACAAGATGGTTTAACACAGTGGCTGCAACAAGGGGCTCAAATATAGCAACAACTGTGAGTATGGCACAGGACTGGGCATTGTTCTGTTTTGTTGTGCATGTGGGCACTATGAGTCAGAACTGTCTCAATGACCCCTAACAGCAACAACACCCTAGAAGAAGAGTGGTCTTAGCAGAATACTAGTGGTGGATCCAGGAGACAGCTGCTGGGTCTTTCAGTCAATTATGCTCACTGCAGCAGGCTTTTTGAGTAACTCATTTTAATGGTCACTTTTTACTGTATATGGGAGACAATAATTTAGAAAAGACTTTATTTATGATTAATCCTATACAGCAAATATAAGGAGCCCTGGTGGCATAGTAGTAGAAATCCTGGTAGCACGGCTGTTAAGTGCTACAGCTGCTAACCAAAAGGTTGGCAGTTAGAATCCACCAGGCACTCCTTGAAAACTCTATGGGGCAGTTCTACTCTGTCCTATAGGGTCGCAATGAGTTGGAATCGACTTGACGGCAGTAGGTTTTGGTTTGGTGGCGTAGTAGTTAAGGGTTTGGCTGCTAACCTAAAGGTTGGCAGTAGGAATCTACCAGCTGCTCCTTGAAAACCCTGTGGGGCAATTCTACTCTGCCCTGGAGTCCTGGTGTTGTTCTTGTTAAGCACTCAGCTGCTAACCAAAAGATTGACAGCTAGGACACACCAATCACCCTGTGCAAGGAGAAAGATGTGGCAGTCTGCTTCCATAAAGATTTATAGCCTTGGAAACCCTATGTGGCAGTTCTACTTTGTCTTACAAGGTTGTTGTGAGTTGGAATTGATTGAAGACAACGAGTTTGGGGTGTTTTTTACTTACCATTTGTTACAGAGGAATATTTTCTTTCTTGAAAAGGAAAGTCCCTTTGACAACTCTGAAATAATATTTTAACTTTTTATTTTTAATGATGAATTTGAAAAATATTCATTGGTTGCTATGAGTTGGAATTGATGGCAACAGGTTTGATTTTTTTTTTCTTATTTCATAGGTTGACTTTTTTAAGTTACAAAAATACCAAGCTTCCAGAATTCCTGGAAAGAATACAAATAATCTCTGAATACTTTAGATTCAATTTTACTTCTTATTTGAACTTTTGGTTGAATCCATTTTTTCTTCTTCCTAAACTGATCCTTATATTTCTATCCACCTATTTGTTTACTTAGCTCCACAGTTTTCTTTTATTCTAATGGATTAATTGGGCAAAAATGTTACTATAATGCTTAAAAAATTGCATTCTTTCTACTTCTTTTGTTATGAAAAATAGAAAACTTTTTCTGTAAAACCAAAACAAAAATACTAAAATGCAGTTGTGTAAAAATTATACCCACATTTCTTTTCCTTTGATTTTTTTCCAGGTAAATAAGCATTGTTATGTAAAGGCAGTTCCCAAGTTAAGAAGGAGATCTGTTCCTAAGTGTGTCTTTAAGTTAATTTTTAGGAAAGTCGAAACAGGTGAATATGGTTCTTATTCAGTCTTACTTTAGTGCAAGGAAAGGCTCGAAGGCTTTTCAGTGGTTTAAAAGCTGCACGTGCAGCAACTGAAGATGATTGTGATGAAGAATTTGTTGCGAGAAGGGGTTAGTTTAATTATTTCAACGTGAGGGCAAATTTACATAATGTTAAAAGGCAAGTAGGAGTTGTCCATAAATCAGGCATTTCTAATCCGGGGATTCGCTGTAAATTCTTTAGTTGTGTTTGTGTTGATTTTCAAAGATCATTGGATTTAAAAATAATAAATGACCCTTATCTTTTCATTAATTTCTAATTGCAAGAAGATTATTTTATATTTCCAAAGAAAGAGTTAGGAATAATTTCTTATAAACGTCTTCAAATTCCAAAATTTAATCACATTCAAATTTAAATTTTCATATTCAGTATTAAATACTATCTGTGGCCTTTTTATTTGATATGAACATGTCTGAAATGTAATTTATTTATAGGATGATCTCTATCTATGCAGGGTTCACCACATTTATTAAAGCAATACACTTAATGACTTCTCAACAAATTCTGTCCTGGGCTAGATATGTATAACTTTCTACCCAGTGAAAATTAGGCATCTTTATCTCAGGAATTATTTTAACCTAAATTTAAGAGACAATACTTGTCTTCTACTGGTCTTATTTTTTTCTTGATTCTCTTCAGTGTTTTAGAAGAATGGTCACTATATTTTTATTCAGAGGTTGTCTTCATTTCAAACCAATTTCAATCAAAAAAAAATTCTTTTTCCATTAGTACATCTTCTTGCCATTGTAGCACCTCTCGAGCAATATGCTGTTAAACTCAATACCTAACCCTAATACTTAATTAGCTGTGTAAATTTAGCCAGGTTTTTTTTTTTTTTTCTTTACATTAGTTTTGTTAATATTTATGTATTTCTTTGTGGCAGATACTACTAACTGTTTTTGTCTTGATTTAGAAAAAGATACCTTTGATTTAGAAAAATTACTACCTTGTTCTACTTATTTTCTTGGCTCTTCTTCAAAGAGACAAAGAGAATAAGAGTTTTTTTTTGTTTGTATATTCTAATTTTTTTGCAAGGAACATATATTATACATATAATAAAATATTAAAACATTATTGCTGTTTTAAAATGAATTTATATTCTTCTACATTAAAATTCATGTGTTAAAATTGTTCTTAAATTTTTGAAGAATTATTTTTGCCACTACACATTTAGGCCAGGAGTAATCTAATTAGATATATATTATATTTAAAACTGAAATAGAAAACACATTAAACATGTGAATTAACAAAATTCTGCACATGTAAAAAAAAAATATCTAAAAACCAAATTCATTGTCAACAAGTTGATGCTGACTCACAGGGACAGAGTAGAATTGCCCCAGAGGGTTCCACGGAGCGGCTGGTGGATTCAAACGGCTGACCTTTTCGTTAGCACCAGGGCTCTTAACCACTATGCCACTTCCTAATTTCCTTTACCATTGTCTGTTTGTTTGGGTCTCTTGTTTATTTTATAATCCCAAAACACAAGCTGTCTTAGAGATGTGACTAGTTCATTCTCTCCCTTAAAGACATGCTTCTTATTTCACACCTCATTTTATCAGATTTCTCTGGCAAGGGATCATGTGATGTTTCCTTGGGAATTTTTCAGGTATTCTAGGTCTGTATTAGACTTTCTGCAGATAGAAATACTTATTTTTTTAATAAAGTTACCTAAAATTTAAAATATAGATATGATGCATTACGCTAGAGTAATACACAGTCCATGATTAAAATAATAGTTTGCACTATTACATTAATTATACTGAAGCTTTTAAATCTATAGTTATGAAACTATTTGGATTTTTTTCATGTCATAGAGTAAAAACAATTTTGATTATATTTACATAAAAGCACAAATCATATATTGTTTGAAATGTGCACTTTGATTTTATTGCCTATGAATATAAATGGAATACCTAGGAGGAAAGGAAAAGAAAAATTTTTGCCAGTGTGGCATCTTTTCTTATTATGCTTTAAAAATGGTCCAGAAATGTTTTATTGGCAATCCATGGTAGCAAGCATGTAAAAAAAAAAAAAGAAAACTAATATTAAACTGATGTTTAAAGATACAAAATAAAGCAAACACAGCTGTGCGCTGTGCATGTTCACGGGTGAGTTCATCTGCTTTTTCTCTCTCTCTTTTTTTTTTTTTAAACTGAAGTTTCTAAGTATGTTCCTCTTTTGGTGTCCTAAAAATAAAAGGGAAAAACAGATGGCACTATGAATATCTTAATTTCTTAAGGAAATCTTCAAAAAAAAAAAAAAAAGAGAGAATAAACTCAATAGTGACCCTTAAAAAAAGAAAGGATGATGACTTATAGTTTAAAATGGACTCAGATTCTTCCTACTTTCCTCTAAAATACTTTCAAATCAGGAAACACATGAAAATTCATTAAAAAAACAAAAAACAAAAAACTAAGCCCAATAGGAAAATCAGAGGAAAAGAAATGTGTATATAATTCACTTATACAACCACATTTTAATATTTGTGTTTTAGGTATGACATAAAAAGTTTTCTGTAACATTTCAAAACAAGAGGAGTACAAGGTATGTGATTTCTTAAGCATTATAGTAACTTTTTTTTTTTTTGCCCAATTACTCTGCTGATGCTTATTAGGATAAAATAAAAGAATAATCTGGAGTTAAGGAAACAAATAGAAGCATAGAAACGTAAAGATCAGTACAGGAAATACAACACAAGAAATAGAAATCGAGATACATAACAACTAAATATGAATGACACATATAAAAACCATCAGTGGTAGATCCTTTCATCACCTCATGAAATAACAGCAGCCTTGCATGACTGAAAGAACATAGAGCCATGAGTTCTTTTCTACTGTTTGACCCTGGTTCTGTGCCATACAGAAAACTTAGAAGCCATCTGTCTTGCTGCTACTTTTTTGAAGTAAATAGCTGTTCTAGGTGGCTGTTTTCTACTCTCATAACCCCGAAACCACTTGACATCTTTTCAGAGAATGCAAGGATGACAAATTACTGAGCAGAAACTATCCAGAATTTGCCAGTATCACATTACAGCCTTGGAGATGAAGTTTTAACAACAAAGTCTTGTAAACAGATTTAAAAGGCAGGAAAATTCTGGATTGTAATGTATGGTGGGTGTCATGGATTGAATTGTGTCCCCCCAAAATATCTGTCAACTTGGCTAGGCCATGATTTCCAGTACTGTGTGATTGTCTACCATTTTGTCATCTGATGTGCTTTTTCTATGTTTTGTAAATTCTACATCTATGACGTTAATGAGGTGGGATTTTCAGCTGTTATGTTAATGAGGAAGGGCTCAATCTACAATATTAAACCAAACAAATCAAACCCACACTCATCGAATCGATTTTGACTCATAGCAACCCTATAGGACAGAGTAGAACTGGCCCATAGAGTTTCCAAGGAGCGCCTGGTGGATTCGAACTGTTGACCTTTTGGTTGGCAGCAGTAGCACTTAACCACTACACTACCAGGGTTTCCCTCTACAAGATTAGGTTGTGTTTTAAGTCAATCTCTTTTGAAATATAAAAGAGAGAAGCAAGCAGAGAGACATGGAGACCTCATACCACCAACAAAGCAATGTTTGGAGTAGGTTCGTGCCCTGAAAAGCTCCTTGACCAGAAGACTGATAACTTGCCCACAGCCAACAGAGAGAGGAAGCCGTGTGCTGGAGCTGATGCCCTGAATTTGTGGTCTTCTAGCCTATTAGACTGTAAGAGAATAAATTTCTCTTTGCTAAAGCCATCCACTTGTAGTGTTTCTATTATAGCAGCATGAGATAACTAAGACAGTGGGGACTGTATGAACTCACTAAGTCTACTTTTGACTGTCTAAGACTCAAGCATTGGGAACAGGAGATAGCCATATTTTGATGCAACAGATACCCTGGAAAACATGCGAAGAAGCCTGAATATTAACTCTGCCATTTGACAAGCATGTAATTTGACTATACTTCTCCTGGAAGGAAAAAAAACAAAGGCAAAGGAAAGTCAACAGACTGGTGATCCAGAATGATAGAACATCCACAGAAAAACTTCTAGAACACTAAACAGAGACTTCTTTATGTGGCTACATGCCCACAGGGACAGGGAGCATATCGCATGATGACAATCCAGCATTCAGCACTGGGCCAGATACACAGAATGCAATAAGTAAATGTCTTTGTATGGATTATGTAAAGATAAGCAATGATCATGGAAGTGGAAAGTAAAAGATTTATTTGTAATACAAATTACAGCAGATATGGAAAATAAAATAAGGGACATCTTGTAGATCAAGTGATTCAATCATGGGTTACCAGGAGAATGGTGTTACCAATAATTCAAATGTGGTTATTGTAAAATGTGTGAGGGGAAAATGTGCTTTTTAATGTAAATATTTAGTAGTAGACAATATTTCTATAGTTAAATCTGAGGTAAAATTCTGTTGTTTTCTGATTTAAAGAGAGGATTTAATAATACAGCATTGTTTAATAAACTTAGACAATATTTTATTACAGCAAAAAGAAAAACATGTTACACAATGACTTAACCTCCTTTATAGAGTTGGAATCGACTCAATGACAATTTTTTTTTTTAATAGATGCAAGAAAACTTAAAATTGCATAGTAAGAGAAAAAATTGACTTATACAAGAAAAGTTTAAGAATGACGAACTTGGTATAAAGACAGGGGGCTTTTCTTTCAGCCTGATTGGTCAATGATTTCTCTTGTTAAAAGAAACTGAAATTGAAAATCAAAGCAGATATTATAAATAATTATTTAAATACAATGTATTATATAAAATAATAATGCAAGGAACATTCTGAAACTAAGATGTAAACATTTCCATGTTCTTTGAACATGATATTATACAGACTATGATTACACTAATTATGTAATTCTTCTATCTCTTCAATTTTATCAGGTTTGTCATTCATAAGCAAACCCCTGCCTAATGTAGCTCTATAGAATAGCTTCTCTTTTTAATTTTTCTCTTATTGATTTTGATTTGAACAACTTGATCAGTTCTTTGCAGAGAAGCTAAATGTTTCATAGTGTGATTCATTTCTAATGAAAAAGAGGAATCTTGTATACATGGGATCCAATTTAATCAATGCTCAATGAATGAATGAAAAAATGTAAATCTCTTATGATACCATTTTTCATTAACTTAATCTATCCTAAACAGATGGAAACATGGAACTAACTATACAAAGCTAAATTTTAATTATATGTTTTGCTATTAATAAATATAATGAATGAGGTTTCCTAAAATTGTCCACTGCTTCAGAGAGCAATGGGTTGCAATTTTGATAATGCAACTTATTCTATTATTTCCAGTTTTCTATATGTTACATGGGGATATTAATACCTCACAGCAGAGTTTCAGGACCAAGTGAGCCAGTAGGGTGGAACTGATTACTGTTATATTTCCAGTGACTTGAAATGTACTTGGCACACAACAGTCACACAAAAATATTCATTGATGTTGAATAAATGAATAAGTAAAGACAGAGAACACATTTTTTATTGTGTATAGTAAACCCTTATTAAGAGAAAATATTCTGTCCCTTCTGGTTAATAAAATGAAGTACCTATACATTTTTTCTCTAGTGCATAGTTAAGTCCTTAAATATCTGGCATGTCTGAAACATTAACTGCCATATTAAACATGCTTGTTTTGTTCATAATGTCAGGATTTTTGTTATAAAACTTTAGTTATTAAAGAATATTATACAACGTTCCAACACAAGTATATTTACTACCAATAAACTTGCATATCATGATCTAAATATTAAAGTAGTTAATACAAAGACTATTTTCTCAAACTTACATGTCAAACAATTAAATTATTAGTTTAGATTTCAGTTAGCAGCCTAGTGTGTTAACTATTGCACTACCCAGGGACTTTCATTTATTGCTGTTTATATTCCTTTCAAGTGAACAATTAAATCTTTTTTGGAATTATTTTCCTTATTAAAAACAGCTATTAAGAAAGGAAGGAAGTATTTTAAATGTTTTTTTCAGAATTAATTTTATGATACAAATACAAGAATCCTTTCCTATCGATTTGAGAATATATCAGTTTCTAGTTCTTTTTATGAAACTGTGACAGATGTGTTAGAAATTAAAAATGTATAGTGGCGATGAATGTCACGAAGCAAGACATTTTTGGATTTCAATCTGTTGTCAATTCTGCAACAGATCCTTTCTTATCAGAATGTTCTGTGTCTTCCTCTGTGTCTCAAGAAAGCATCAGGAGCCAAACTAGACATGTGGATTGTTTGATAGTACAGTTACATTTTAAAATAAGAAATTATGGAGGTGTTGATTATTGAGAAAATAAATCAATGACTGTATTTTTAAAATAATGCTTGATTTTTTAATTATGTGTGTATGAATTCTGTAGTTTTCTAGTACATAAAGATATAAAGCTTTAATTTCAGTATTCAATATTTAAATGAGTAACATCTCAATTGTACACATAAAGTCAAAATCAAAATATGTTGAATCAAGAAATACAGTAATAAGCTATTTTCCCCTGAAAAATATAAATCCTGGTGCTGTGAATAACATAAAGAGGAAGGGTTATAAAAAAAAAAAAAAAAAAAACTTCCATAAAAATAAGAAACTTCCATGAGAATATATATTAAATTGGCCAATAGTTCTGTGGACCGAGGATTCTTCTGTTATAATAATATTCAAAAAAAGGTAACGGGCAAGGATAGATGCAGTCATAGGAGATAATAACCCATCAGGAGTTGTCACCTATCAGAGGTGAAACTTACTAAGTAGTGATTTGGGGTGAATAGAAAACATCATTATATGAACTCTAATCTACCATCTTTAAAGAAAAGGTGTCAAATATCCTTTTATACTTCAGAGTGTAAGATTTTAAATGTTCAAATGAAACTGTAATATAGAAATTCAATCTTTATTTGCGTCTTATTTTGACTAGCAGTAGGTACAAACTTAATAGGTATAACACATAGTATGATCAGTAAAATAATGACAAAGTCAGTCTATACCCATTGCCTTTGAGTCAACAGTCTATAGTAATGTACAAATTTTACATACAATGAGTGTTTTTAATCAAAAAAACTTAAAGCATGTACACATACTTTTTTTTCTATTAAATAATTCTGAAGCATTCACATCAGTAGTTGAACTGATGGCTTTTTTTTTTTTTTTAATTTATATAGGTAGTACTCAGGGAAGGTAGAGGCTATGTCAGTTTAATTCATTCCTGTTGTCCTAAGACCTAGAACAGTACCTTAAATACATCAAGTGTTCATTTATAACTTACTGAATAAAATATTGTTCTAACCATTAACTAACTTGCTTGACAAAACTTAGATTTATATGCATAACAAATGCTTACATTTCAAAAGTTCTGATCACTTATAGCCAAAAAAACCCATAAAGGGCAGTTCTGTTTTGTCACATGGGGTTGTTATGAGTCAAAATCAATTCTAAGGCACCTAACAATGCCAAGTTGAATTGGCAAATGCAGTATGATTGTGTGTGTGTGTGTACGTGTGTATTTTACAATGACAACAAGAGAATCACTGATGAGGCTGCTTATGTAGAGCAAAACACCTCATGGCATTTGGTTTATCGGTTTGCGGTTTTAAGGTCATGGCTCATGAGACATCTCAAGTAATTGGCCTAATATCTTGTTTAGTGTTCTGTTCTAACTCCTAGCTCATTGCATAGCATTTGGGGTATTAAAAGCTTGTAAGTGGCCATCCAAGATACAACAATTAGTCCCTATTTGCCTGGAACAACAGAGAAAGAAGAAGAGTCAGAAATAGGGGGAGGAAATGAAATGTGTTGTTGATTGCCTCCACAAACACGAGACCAGAACTGGGTGGAACGTGGCTACCATTACTTAACATTTCGATCAAAGATTGTAAAGAAGAATCCTGATCAAAAAGGTGGAGAAATATGGAACAGAATTTCAATTGTCATGGGATCCAGATTTTCTGGAGTCACTGAGGCTGGGTGAATCACCATAACTATGTTCTGAGATAATCTTTAGCCCTGAAACCATAAACCAAAAATATCCCTTGAAGTCATTTTTAAAACAAACAATAGTCTAGCTTAACTACTAAAGAATGTCTGCCATGAGCATTACGCTCTTTTAAAGAACTTACTACATAGGATCAAATTGTTAACAGCAACTTGAAAGTATAGATAGGAAGCTTAGAGGGAAATGAGTTTTTGTCAATAGGGGAGTAACAAATTGGAAATGGAAGGTGAGAATGGCTGCACAATTTAAGAATGTAATCAATGTCACTATAACGTACATCTAGAAATTGTTGAATTGGCATGTGTTTTGTTGTATGTATTTTCAACAATTGAGAAATTCAGATTACTAAGCAATCTAATCAAAATCATGGTCTCATTTTCCAATAAAAGGATAAGATGTTCATTAATGTTGTTTCATAAATATTATACTATAGTGGATAGAACAGTGAATCTGTTATCAGTTGACCTGGCTTCAAGTTTTAGTTTCACATCTTGTGTGAACTTATGGAGGTACATCAGAGTAAAATTCATAAAGAGAAACCACACAGTAATTTGAACAAGAAAAGATTAAAGAATTATTAACTAAAACAGGGATTGGTATTACGAGGGATTCACTAGTACAAGGTAAAGAGAACATTAAAGAATATAGGGATTCAGATATGAGGAGTGAACATTATCCCTAAGAAAAGCCCAAAGAAGCATCCCCAGAACTTGTTGAAGTACACAGCCAAGAGCACCCCTTCTCACTGAATATACAGGGTTTGGAGATAGATTAAATGGTTTTGTTGGGTTTCAGTTACAGGGGAAAGAGACTCAGGATTGTCATCTTTTTTTTTTCTTCTTGGGCCATTAAATGATTATAGTAACAAAGCAGGAAACATAGGAGAATCCTGGGGGGAACCTGGTGTCTTAGTCATCTCGCGCTGCTAGAAGTACCACAAGTGAATGGCTGTAACAAACAGAAATTTGTTTCCTCATGGTAAGGTAGGCTAAAATTTCAAACTCAGGATGTCAGCTCCAGGGGAAGGCTTCCTCTCTCTGTTGGCCTTCTCATCAATGTTCCCCCGGACTAGGAGTTTCTCCCCACAGGGACTCTGAGTCCAAACGACACCCTCTGCTCCTGGCACTGCTTTCTCGGTGGTATGAGGTCCCCCTGTCTCTCTGCATATTTATGTCTGTTGTATCTCAAGAAATTGCCTAAAGACACAATCCAATCTTGTTGATTGAGTCCTGCCTCACTAACACAACTGTCACCCATCCTCCCTCAATAACATCATAGAGATAGAATTTACAATGCATAGGAAAATCACATCAAATGACAAAATGGTGGACAATCACATAATACTGAGAATCATGATCTAGCCAAATTGATGCAGATGTTTTTGGGGGACATAATTCAATCCATGACACCTGGTGAGTTTATTTTTTACCTGTTAATATTGAGATCATAGTCTTAACTTTTAACTGAAGGTGTCTCCTATTACAGTTGAAACAGCTTCCCTCTTCTGCCTTGGCTCATGCTATCTTGTCCTTGGGTAAGAATTTTGCTCTGAAAATGATTTCTTTCCTTTGCATATCACCAAATTCTACACGATCAAGAACACATTTCACCAGAATGTATAACAGAATCATCTAAAAATTAATTTGATCCTATACATCTGTCCAATTCAAGTTATCACATTTTTTTCCATTCCAAAGAAAATTTCTCAAAAGTGCTATCCATACTCTTAAACTCACGCTTTTTACCACTTACACTGTCCTCAACTTTTTCCAATTATACTTTCTTTTTACATCTCAACTGAAAGACTCTTGGTGAAGTTTCTTTGTCTCTCCTTCTCTTTTCTTTCTACATTCTCTACTTAGGTAAATTCATTCGATACCACTGTTTTAAAAACCACCTATTTGTTTATGGCTCTGAAATGTATGTAGCCAGTAAATTTGTACAGCTAAAATGTTATGTTAAAGTATAAATATAATTTAAGTAAATATAATTAATCCCATGCTTTAGTCTCTTACTTTATTCAGGTCTGTGTTTAAAATGTATTCCCTGATTAACCGTTCTAAATTATTATCTTTGGTTATTCTCTATCCTGCTTTATTTATTTACAAGGCTTTTATGCTATGATATTTTATATCACATTTACTTGGTTATTTAACTATTGCCAACTTGCATCCAGGATATATGATATGAGATGGGGAGAGAACTGGTTTCGTACACTATTGTATCCACATCACTGGAAAATATTAACTAGCACAGAGAAGGTGCTCAATATATTTTCATAAATGTATACTGGAATTGATTTCTTTATTGCATAGAAATTTAATTAATTTTTCTAAATGTTTCCCCTCTGCACATGTCTATCAGTTTGTTGTACACTGGGGCCTTGCCTGTTGCTGCGATGCTGGCAACTATACCATTGGTATTCAAATACCAGCAGGGTCACCCATGGCAGACAGGTTTCAGCAGGGCTTCCAGACTGAGACAGAACAAGGAAGAAGGACTCAGCAGTCTACTTCTGAAAAGAATTAGCCAGTGAAAACCTCATGAATATCAACGGAACATTATCTGATATAGTGCTGGAAGATAAGCCCCCCAGGTTGGAAGGCACTCAAAAGATGATTGGGAAAGTGCTGCTTCCTCAAAGTAGAATCGACCTTAATGACATGAATGGAGTCAAGCTTTTGGGACCTTCAATTGCTGATGTGACACGACTCCAAATGAGAAGTAACAGCTGCAAACATCCATTCCTAATCAGAACGTGGAATATATGAATCATGAATTTAGGAAAATTAGAAATCATCAAAAATGAAATGGAACTCATAAACATCAATATCCTGGGCATTAGTGAGCTGAAATGGACTGGTATTGGCCATTTTGAATTGAACAATCATATGGAAACCCTGGTGGTGTAGTGGTAAAGTGCTACAGCTGCTAACCAAAAGGTTGGCCGTTCAAATCCACCAGGTGCTCCTTGGAAACTCTACAGGGCAGTTCTACTCTGTCCTATAGGGTCGCTATGAGTCGGAATTGACTCAGCGGCAGTGGGTTTGGGTTGAGTATGGTCTACTATGCTGCAAATGACGAATTAAGAAGAATGACTTTGCATTCATTATCAAAAAGAACGTTTTTCAACATCTATCCTGAAATACAGCACTGTCAGTGATAGGAAAATATCCATACACCTACAAGGAAGACCAGTTAATGTGACTATTATTCAAATTTATGCACCAACCATTAAGGCCAAAGAGAAAGAAATTGATGATTTTTTATCAATGTCTAGAGTCTGAATTTGATGGAATATGCAATCAGGATGCATTGATAATTACTGGTGATTGGAATGAAACAGTTTGAAACAAGAAGGA
The DNA here is from genome assembly GCF_030014295.1 of Loxodonta africana. Lineage (NCBI taxonomy): Eukaryota > Metazoa > Chordata > Mammalia > Proboscidea > Elephantidae > Loxodonta > Loxodonta africana. The sequence continues at coordinate 49,812,740 of NC_087345.1, forward strand.
TCTGTAGTTGGAAGATATCACCTTGATGATAAAAACAATGACAGAAATCACATAGTAGGGTTTTTGCAAGATCAATGACTTCTCCATAGCAAATATGTTTTTTAAACAAAATAAAGGGTAACTATACATGTGGATCTAGCCAGATGGACTACACAGGAATCAAATCGACTACATCTGGAAAGAGATGATGGAAAAGCTCAATATCATCAGTCAGAACTAGGCCAGGGGCTAAATGCTGAACAGACCATCAATAGGTCATATGCAAATTCAAGTTGAAACTGAGGAAAATTAGAATGTCCATGAGAACAAAAGTATGACTTTTAGTATAACCCACTTAAATTTAGAGACCATCTCAAGAATGGATTTCATGAGTTGAACACTAATGACCAAAGACCAGACAAGTTGTGGATATATATACCTCATACATGAAGAAAGCAAGAGGTCATTGAAAAGACAGGAAAGAAAGAAAAGACCAAAATGGATGTCAGAAAAGACTCTGAAACTTGTTCCTGAATGTCCAATGGCTGAAGTGAAAGGAAGAAATGATGAAGTAAAAGAGCTGAACAGATGATTTCAAAGGGCAGCTCGAGAAGACTGAGTACTATTGTGACATGTGCAAAGACCTGGAGATTCAAAACCAAAAGATTCAAAACCAAATGCTCGTCATTTCTCAAGCTGAAAGAACTGGAGAAAAAATTCAAGCCTCAAGTTGCAACACTGAAGGAGTCTATGGAGAAAATATTAGACAACTCAGGAAGCATCAAAAGAAGATGGAAGGAATACATGCAGTCACTATACCAAAAGAAATTGTCAACCTTCCACCATTTCAGGAGGTTGCATATGATCAGGAGCCACTGGTACTGAAGGAAGAAGTCCAAGCTGCAGTGAAGGCAATGGTGATTAATGAGGCTCCAGGAATTGACAGAATACCAACTGAGATGTTTCAACAAATGGATACAGCGCTGGGAGTACTCACTCGTCTATGCCAAGAAATTTGGAAGACAGCTACCTGGCCAACCAACTGGAAGAGATCCATATTTATGCCTATTCCCAAGAAAGGTGATCCAACAGGATGCAGAAATTATCAGATACTATCATTAATATCACATGTAAGTAAAATTTTGCTGAAGATCATTCAAAAGCAGCAGCGGCAATACAGCATTAAGGAACTACCAGAAATTCAAACCAGATTCAGAAGAGGACTTGAAGAGAGGGATAACATTGGTGATACTAGAAGGATCCTGGCTGAAAGCAGAGAATACCACAAAGATGTTTACCTGTGCTTTATTGACTATGCAAAGGCATTCGACTGTGTGTATCATAAAAAATTATGGATAGCATTGCAAATAATGGGAATGTCAGAACACTTATTTGTGCTCATAAGGAACCTGTACATAGATCAAGAGGCAGTCATTCGAACAGACCAAGGGGATACTACATGGTTTAAGGTGTGAGTCACAGCTGTGTACTTTCACCATACTTATTCAATCTGTATGCTGGGCAAATAATCTGAGAAGCTGGACAATATGAACAAGAATGCAGCATTGGGATTGGAGGAAGACTTATTAACAACATGCAGATGACACAACCTTGCTTGCTGAAAATGAAGGGGACTTGAAACACTTAATGATGAAGATCAAAGACCACAGCCTTCACTATGGATTGGACGTCAACATAAAGAAAACAAAAATCCTCACAACTGGACCAATAAGCAACATTAAGATAAATGGAAAAAAGATTGAGGTTGTCAGGGGTTTCATTTTACTTGAATCCACAATCAACACCCATGGAAACAGCAGTCAAGAAATCAAACAATGCATTGCATTGGGCAAATCTGCTGCAAAAGGTCTCTAAAACGTTAGAAAGCAAAAATGTCACATTGAAGACTAAAGTGCACCTGACCCAAGCCATGATGTTTTCAATCACCTCATATGCATGGGGAAACGGCATGATGAATGAGGAAGATCAAAGAAGAACTGACGCCTATGAAATGTGGTGTTGACGAAGAATATAGAATATACCATGGACTGACAAAAAAACAAACCAATCTGTCTTTGAAGAAGTATAACCAGAATGTTCCTTAGAACATTCTCATGTCCATCTCGCATAGATTGGACATGTTATCAGGAGGGATAAGTCCCTGTAGAAGGACATCATGCTAGGTAAAGTAGAGGATCAGTAAAAAGAGGTAGACCCTCAACAAGATGGATTGACACAGTGGCTGCAACAATGGGCTCAAGCATAATAATGATTGTGAGGATGGTGCAGGACCACACAGTGTTTCATTCTGTTGTACATAGTGTCACTATGAGTTGTCACTGTCTCAACATCACCTAACAGTAACATTGCCTTTGTTATTAAAATAAGGAACAAATCCCATAGCATGATCAAAAAGTCCTATGTTTTCTAACACACGTCAACCCTTTTAACTTTTACCCCTCTAACTTTCCAACTTTACTGTTCTGATTTGTATCCTCCTAAAAACACTAAATTCACATCAAAGAATCTTTGCCTGGATTACTGTTCCATCATATCATTGATGGTTGCCTCCTTTGAACCGTTCGGCTTGGAAATTTCCTGTATTTTTCACAGCGTATATATTGGAACACTCTCTGGCACATTATAGAATTCAATGAATATTATTTAAATGAAAAATCATTGACCATGTGATAAAATAAGCAGATGAAGAGTAAGAGCTGAACTCCTAAGAAAAATCAACTGTGGCTCTCTTTGAGGGCCTTTCTCTTTTTCACTGACCCTCTACATTATCAAGCATAATGTCCTCCTCCAGGGACTGGGCCTTCCCAATAACATGTGCAAGTCTTGCCATCCTTGCTTCTAAGGAGCATTCTGGCTGCATTTCTTTCAAAGCAGATTTTCTTTGTTCTCCTGGTATTCCATGGTATATTCAATATTTTTCACCTACACCGTAACTCAAACACATCAATTCTTCTTTGGTCTTCTTTATTCATTATCCAGCTTTCACGGCCATATGAGGCGATTGAAAATACCATGATTTGGGTCAGGTGCACTTTAGTTCTCAAGGTGACATCTTTGCTTTTTGACACTTTAAAGAGGTTTTTGTGTCAGATTTGCCCAAATGAAGTGAGTCATTTGATTTCCTGACTGCTGCTTCCATGGGTGTTGACTGTGAATCTAAGTAAAATGGAATCCTTTTCAGCTTCAATATTTTCTCCATTTATCATGATGTTGCTAATAAGTCCTGTTGTGAGGATTATTGTTTTCTTTGTGCTGAGGTATAATCCACACCGAAGGCTGCAGTCTTTGATATTTATCATTAGTGCTTCAAGTCCTCCTCATTTTTAGCAAGCAATGTTATGTCATACATATTATTGCAGGTTGTTAATGAGTCTTCCTCCAATTCTGATGCTATGGTCTTGTTCATACAGTCCAGCTTCTAGGATTATTTGCTCAATGTATAGATTGAATATGTACGGTGAAAGGATACAACCCTGATGCACACATTTCCTGACTTTGAACCACACAGCATCACCTTGTACTGTTCAAACAACTGCCTCTTAGTCTATGTACAGTTTCTGCATGAGCACAATTAAGTGTTCTGGAATTCCCATTATTTCCAATGTTATCCATAATTTGTTATGATCCACACAGTTGAGTGCCTTTGCATAGTCAATAAAACACAGGTAAACATCTTTCTGGTATTCTTTGCTTTAAGCCAAGATTCATCTGACATTAGCAATGATATCCCTGGTTCCACATCCTCTTCTGAATCTGGCTTGAATTTCCTGCAGTTCCCTGTCATTGTACTGCTGCAGTCGATTTTGAATGATCTTCAGCAAAATTTTACTTGCATGTCATATTAATGATATTGTTTGTTAATTTCCACATTCTGTTGGATCACCTTTCTTTGGAATGGATACAAATATGGATTCCTTCCAGTTGATTGGCCAGGTAACTCTCTTCCAAATTTCTTGGCATACACAAGTGAATACTTCCAGGGTTGTGCCCTTTTGTTGGAAACAACTTAATTGGTATTACTTCAATTCCTGGAGCCTCATTTTTTCTGGATACCCTGGTGGCGTAGTGGTTAAGTGCTATGGCTGCTAACCTAAAGGTCGGCAGTTCAAACCTGCCAGGTGCTCCTTGGAAACTCTATGGGGCAGTTCTTCGCTGTTCTATAGGGTTACTATGAGTCGGAATTGACTTGACAACAACGGGTTTAGTTTTTTTTTTTTTTTTTGGTTTTGGTTTTTGCCAGTTCTTTAGGTTCAGCTGGGATTTCTTCCAGCAGTACTTTCAGTCCTTGATCATAGGCTACCTCCTGAAATGGTTGAACCATTCGTCAACCACTCTTTTTCATAGAGTTCTTTTTGGTATAGGGACTATATATTTCTTCCATCTTCTTATGATTATTCCTGTGTCATTTGATTTTTTGCCCATAGAATCCTTCAATATTGCAACTTTAATACAGATTTTTTTTTTTTTTTTTTAGTTCTTTCAGCTTAGACATTCTGAGCAGGTTCTTCTCTATTGGTTTTCTAACTCCACATTATTGCACATTTCATTATAATGCTTTGCTTTGTCTTCTTCAGCCACCCTTTGAAATCTTCTGCTCAGCTCTTTTTTCATCATTTCTTCCCTTCGCTTTTACTACTGCCGTACATTCAAGAGCAAGTTTTAGAGTCTCTTCTCACATTCATTTTGGTCTTTTTTTTTTTTTTTCTGCCTTTTTAATGACCTTTTGTTTTCTTCATATATAATGTTACTCCACAACTTGTCTGGTCTTTGGTCATTAGTGTTCAATGCATTAAATCTATTCTTGAAATGGTCTCTAAATTCAGGTGAGATATACTCAAGGTCATAAATTGGATCTTGTGGACTTTTTAAAAATTTTTTTCAGCTTTAGCTTTGACTTGCGTATGAGCAACTGATGGTCTGTTCCACAGTAGACTCCTGGTCTGATTATATTGAGCTCCTCTCTCATTTCTTTACACAGATATAGTCGATTTGATTTCTGTGTATTACATCTGGTGAAGTCCACACGTGTAATTTCTGCTTATGTGTTTGGAAAAAAAAAAAGATATTTCCAAAGAATAAGCCATTGGTCTTGCAAAATTCTGTAGTGCAATTTCCCATGTCATTTCTATCACTAAGGCTGCATTTTCCAACTACCGATCCTTCTGCTTTGTTTCTAGCTTTCCCATTCCAATAACAAGTAATTATCAATGCATCTTGATTGTATGGTTGATCAATTTCAGACTGCAGAATTTGGTAAAAATCTTCAATTTCTTCATGTTTTCATTGGTGTTTGGCAGGTAAATTTGTGTAATAGTCATTTTAATTGGTCTTCTTTGTAGGTATATGGATATTATCCTATCACTCACAGAGTTTTATTTCAGAATAGATGTTGACATGTTCTTTTTGACCATGAATGCAATGCCATTCCTCTAATTTGTCATTTGCAGCATAGTAGACCATATGATTGTTCAATTCAAAATGACCAGTACCAGTCAATTTCTGCTGACCAATGCCTAAAATATCAATCATTCAAGCATTCTATTTCATTTTTACAACTTCCAATTTTTCTTGTTTGATACTTTTTTCCACCTTTCAATTTTATTGGATGTTTGCAGCTGCTTCTTCACAGTTTGAGTCATGCCACCTTAGCAAATAAGGTCCTAAAATCTTGACTCCATCTGTGTCATTAAGGTCAACTCTATTTTGAGGAGGCAGCTCTTCCCGGGTCATATTTTGAGTGCTTTCCAACCTGAGGGGCTCATCTGACAGCACTATATCAGACAATGTTCCACTGCTATTCACAAGATTTTCACTGGCCAATTTTTTTCAGAAGTTCATTGCCAGGCCCTACTTCCCAGTCTGTTTTAGTCTGGAAGTGCTGCTGAAACCTGTCCAGATTTCAAAAACCTGCTGGTATTTGAAATACTGGTGGCATACCTTCCAGCATCACAGTAACATATAAGCCACCATACTAGGTGAAACTGACAGATGAGTGGTGGTATTTTTCAAATAGAAAGAAAATAACTATTGTGATTTATAATATATCTAGTTTATCAATTAATTCAGCATCTTTGTATAGTCAGCATGGTTTTCTCTTCTATTTATTTTCTCAGCTGCCTAATGCACAATTTGTATTAGACATCCCATGGTACACAAAATCCAACATAGCCAAAATCTAATTCATTAATATCTTCCTCAAGTGCTCTATTGTATCTTGCCAGTTTTAGATTCCCCTAGATGAAAACTCTAAGGCAGATATCTATGTGTAGAAAGTTTTTGAAAGCAATTAATGCATGTAGGGCAGTGAAAGAAGCAGGACTGTTTGGAGAAGAAGAATCATGGTATTGACTAGTCACTGGTACAGACCTCCCCCAAGAATAGGGTGCCAATTTCGGGTAAGGTGGCACTGTTCAGCATATGGTTATCACCCATTACAACAGAGAAGGGACATTCCATTGTCAGGTTTAGCTGCCAAACTCCAAGTAAGTGGAGGAATAAATGCTTCTTTTCCTAAAGAGGGGAAGATATCTGGACAGCACACTTCCATGTCTATAACATCTACCTCAACTAGTGTGCTATACAAATCTAGTACCAACTGAAAAGTAGCAACTTGAAACAATTTTTTTCAATTAAAAAATCTTGTTTTTCTAGTAAATATATTAATAAGTGCTAGGGTTTGACATTTAGAGTATTGATATTAGCTAAGTTCTTAAAAACTGAACAGAGAGATAGTGTTGTGTGGGAAAAATAGAAAAAACAATTTTTATTCTTAAGAAAGAAGAGACAAAGAATTATAAGGGGGCCGGGAATTATTTGAAAAGATACCTAAATGCAGAGATGACATGGAACTGAGGACAAGATAAAGTGAAATTTCTTAAAAATTTCTTAGAACAAAGAACATGGTTTGGCACTTCCAAAACTAAAAAAAAAACCCAAAATCGAGATGCTTTTGCTTTCCAAATATCCAGGCAAGTAGTGGATACACAGTCCCCATACCTGTGGAACTAACTTCAGAAAGGGAGAGGTGGTCTAATGCAGTCATGCGTATTCATTGATTGGATCAATCATAACTATTCTTTAATGCCTAAGTCATGCATATGCATTCAGGTGCCAATGACTAGGGGACCCTGGACTTTGGGGTGCTCTCTCTTGGGAGCCTCCTGGATCAATAAGACCATCCATGCAAGGAAGAAGGAGAGGCATGTCCCTGGGGACAATGGAGGCCCCCATGCCAGGAACTCTCTCAGAGCTTACCTGATGCCTCTCTTCACTTGCATTTTTTCTGGTTATAATAAATGGTTAACTGTAAGTATAAGTAATAGTTTCCGTGATTTCTGTAAGTCGTTCTAGCAAATTATCACATTCACTGAGAGCAGAGAGAACCAGCAGAGGTCTGGTATTTGTCTACTTGGCAGGGGCTGGAAGGACAGAGTCCTAACTCGTGGAGATCCAATTCTGGGTAGATGGTGTCAGAATGAGAAAGTGGGGAAGTGGGGACATGAGTTATTTTCACATTTTGGAAATTAGCCTTATATCAGCTCTTATTCATACAGGATGGAAGCAAGTTTTTTTATTGGACTCTATGTATGCTGTTTGGACATAAATATCTCTTCTATTTTGTTAGCTACCATTCCAATCTTTAGTGTAATCTTATACATCTAAAGTCTTATACACCCCTAGATGATCCTTAAATGATGGTAATTCACTGGTGTCTTAGTTTCTAGTGCTGCTGTAACAGAAATACCACATATGGATGGCTTTAACACAGAGAAATTTATTTCCTCACAGTAAAGTAGGCTAAAGGTCCAAATTCAGGGAATCAGCTCTAGGGAAAGCCTTTCTGTCTCTGTCAGCTCTGGAAGAAAGTCCTTGTCCTCAATCTTCCTCCAGTCAAGGAGCTTCTCCACACAGGAACCCCAGGTTCAAAGGACACCATGTGCTCCTGGCACTGCTTTCCTGTTGATACGAGGTCCCTCCTCTCTGCTGGCTTCCCTTTCCTTTTTGTCTCTTGAGAGATAAAAGGTGGTACAGGCCACTCTCCAGGGAAACCCCCTTTACATTGGATCAGGGATGTGACCTGGGTAAGGGTGTTACAATCCCACCCTAATCGTCTTTAACATAAAAATTACAATCACAAAATGAAGGACAACTACAGAATACTATAATCATGACCTAACCAAGCTGACACACATTTTTTGGGGGACACAATTCAATTCATGACAACTAGTACTGGGAGTTCTGAGCTAGAGATGCTGAACCCTCTAGGATTTTATGAAATCTGAAAGAAAGCATTGGAATTCTACAGTATACGACTATTTAGTTATTCTTCAAGACTAAACTGCTTAGAAGCAAATCTCTCATGTAAGATTCTAAGCTGCTTGAAATCAATTAACGTGTTTTATTTAGCTTGCTGAAAGTGAAGAGGACTTGAAACACTTACTGACGAAGATCAAAGACCACAGCCTTCAGTATGGATTGCACCTCAACATATAGAAAACAAAAATCCTCACAACTGGACCAAGAAAGCAACCTCACAATAAATGGAGAAAAGACTGAAGTTGTCAAGGATTTCATTTTACTTGGATCCACAATGAACACCCATAGAAGCAGCAGTCAAAAAATCCAAAGATGCATTGTATTTGGCAAATCTGATGCAAAAGGCCTCTTTAAAGTGTTGAAAAGCAAAGATGTCACCTAGAAGACTAAGGTGCCCTGACCCAAGCCATGGTATTTTCAATAGCATCATAAGCATGAGAAAGCTGAACAATGAATAAGAAGACCAAAGAAGAACTGAAGCCTTTGAAATGTGGTGTTGTTGAAGAATATTGAATATGCCATGGACTGCCAAAAGAACAAACAAATCTGTCTTGGAAGAAGTACAAACAGAACGCTCCTCAGAAGCAAGGATAGCGAGACTACGTCTTATATACTTTGGACATGTTGTCAGGAGAATTAAGTCTCTGGAGAAGGACATCATGCTTGGTAAAGTACAGGGTCAATGAAAAAGATGAAAGACCCTCAATGAGGTAGACTGACACAGTGGCTGCAACAATAGGCTCAAGAATAACAAAGATTAGGCTTTTTAACAAATGGTGCTGGCATAACTGGATATCCATTTGCAAAAAAATGAAACAAGACCCATACCTCACACCAAGCACAAAAACTAACTCCAAGTGGATCAAAGACCTAAACATAAAGACTAAAACGATAAAGATCATGGAAGAAAAAATAGGAACAACCTTAGGAGCCCTAATATAAGGCATAAACAGAATACAAAACATTACCAAAAATGACGAAGAGAAACCAGATAACTGGGAGCTCCTAAAAATCAAACACCTATGCTCATCTAAAGACTTCACCAAAAGAGTAAAAAGACCACCTACAGATTGGGAAAGAATTTTCAGCTATGACATCTCTGACCAGCACCTGATCTCTAAAATCTGTATGATTCTGTTAAAACTCAACCACAAAAAGACAAACAACCCAATCAAGAAGTGGGCAAAGGATATGAACACACACTTCACTAAAGAAGATATTCAGGCAGCTAACAGATACATGAGAAAATGCTCCCGGTCATTAGCCATTAAAAAAGTGCAAATTAAAACCACGATGAGATTCCGTCTCACTCCAACAAGGCTGGCATTAATCCAAAAAACACAAAATAATAAATGTTGGAGAGGCTGTGGAGAGATTGGAACTCTTATACACTGCTGGTGGGAATGTAAAATGGTACAACCACTTTGGAAATCTATCTGGTGATTAATCTTAAACAGTTAGAAATAAAACTACCATACAACCCAGAAATCCCACTCCTCGGAATATACCCTAGAGAAATAAGAGCCTTCACAAGAACAGATGTATGCACACCCATGTTTATCGCAGCTCTGTTTACAATAGCAAAAAGGTGGAAGCAACCAAAGTGTCCATCAACAGATGAATGGGTAAATAAATTGTGGTATATTCACACGATGGAATACTATGCATCGATAAAGAACAGTGACGAATCTCTGAAACATTTCATAACATGGAGGAACCTGGAAGGCATTATGCTGAGCGAAATGAGTCAGAGGCAAAAGGACAAATATTGTATAAGACCACTATTATAAGATCTTGAGAAATAGTATAAACTGAGAAGAAAACATACTTTTGTGGTTACGAGGCGGGGAGGGAGGTAGGGTGGGAGAGGGTTTTTTACTGATTAATTAGTAGATAAGAACTGCTTTAGGTGAAGGGAAGGACAATACTCAATACATGGAAGGTCAGCTCAACTGGACTGGACCAAAAGCAAAGAAGTTTCCGGGATAAAATGAATGCTTCAAAGGTCAGCGGAGCAAGGGCGGGGGTTTGGGGACCAAGATTTAAGGGGACTTCTACGTCAATTGGCAAAATAATTCTATTATGAAAACATTCTACATCCCACTTTGAAATGTGGCGTCTGGGGTCTTAAACACTAACAAGCGGCCATCTAAGATGCATCAATTTGTCTCAACCCACCTGGATCAAAGGAGAATGAAGAACACCAAGGTCACACGACAACTAAGAACCCAAGAGACAGAAAGGGCCACATGAACCAGAGACCTACATCATACTGAGACCAGAAGAACTAGTTGGTGCCAGGCCACAATCGACGACTGCCCTGACAGGGAGCACAACAGAGAACCCCTGAGGGAGCAGGAGATCAGTGGGATGCAGACCCCAAATTCGCATAAAAAGACCATACTTAATGGTCTGACTGAGACTAGAGGAATCCTGGCGGTCACGGTCCCCAAACCTTCTGTTGGCACAGGACAGGAACCATCCCCGAAGACAACTCATCAGACATGAAAGGGACTGGACAGTGGGTAGGTGAGAGATGCTGATTAAGAGTGAGCTAATTATATCAAGTGGTCACTTGAGACTGTGTTGGCATCTCCTGTCTCAAGGGGGGATGGGAGGATAGAGAGAGTTGGAAGCTGGCAAAATTGTCACGAAAGGAGAGACTGGAAGGGTTGACTCATTAGGGGGAGAGCAAGTGGGAGTACGGAGTGAGGTGTATATAAACTTATATGTGACAGTCTGACTTGATTTGTAAACGTTCACTTGAAGCTCAATAAAAGTTAATAAAAAAAAAAGAATAACAAAGATTGTGGGCATGGCTCAGGATCAGCCGTGTTTTGTTCTGTGTACATAGGGTTGCTATGAATTGTAACTGATTCGACAGCACCTAACAACACCATTTATCTTGCGTAATAATTACAACGACAGAGTAGGCCTCCTGCAGTATAAACAGAAAGCAGAAATCTTTACCTCTATTTCCCATTGTTCCTCACATTAAGTTCCTGGAGTTATAGCCTCCCTTATCTGGGGTTGAAATTTAGGGTAGGACCTATGATTAGCTATCTATTGCTATGTAACAAATTACCCCAAACTTAATCTCTTAAAACAGCATTCGTTATCTCCTGTGTCAGGAATCCAGGTGTAGCTGAGCAGGGTCATCTGGCTCCAGGTCTTTCACATGTCTACAGTCACGGTACTAGCCTGTGATCTGTCTGTAGGCCTAACTTGGGATGGAACCACCTTCAAGCTCACTCATGTAGTTTCGGCAAGATTGTTTTCCTTGAAGATTGTTACACTGAGGACCTCTATTTTTCTCAGAAGCTTTTGGCAAAAGGCTTCGCTCATTGCTGTGCTGTGTAGGCATCTCTGTATGGCACTCTTAACATAGTAGCTGGCTTCATCAGAGTAAGTCTGCTAGAGGGCAGAGAAAAAAATGCCAGCAGGACAGAATTTATGATCCTTTGTAACCCAATCTCAGAAGCAACTTCACATTATTTTTTTCCATATTCTAATCATTAGCAATAAGTAACTAGATCTAGCCCATATTCAAGGGGAAAGGATTAAACAAAGGAATGAATAACAGGAAGGAAAGTCATTTTGGCCTGTTTTAGAGGTTATTTGCCACAAACCACAAATTTTCTAGGGGCACCTAAGTAATTTTGAAAAAAAGGTGTCTGATCACCATAAGCCATAAACCGATCTCAGGTGAAAGTTTAGTCATGTGTTTGTCAAAATTTCACTCTTAATTTAAGTTGTAAACTCTCTGCTCCCTTTCCCTACTCCAGTCTATTGACTGGTTGAATTCTCTCTTTTGCCATCCAGGACTTTTATTTCTCCTATCCAGGACTGCTGTGTTGCATAAGTTCTGAGATAGCATTCATGCTTTGTTTAAGGAGAATAGTCCCTTCTGGAGTTGTGCAAAGTGGGTGGTCTGCCCTTCTCTATTATGATGATAATTTTTTCTGACCTTTCAAGATTGCTTTTTGAAGGGAAAGAAAATGTAGGAGTAGGAGGAAATTTACAATGCAAGTTATTTTTGCACTGATGTAGCATTAGTGCACCTTGGATTTGACAGGTATTTAAATTTGATTTGCTCTCTTGGGAAAGTTTGTGGATGATGCCCATAATTACTGAGCTGGCAAATGGTCATTTATAGATGCCTGGATAAGGGCAAATGCATTTCTACACTTTTTAGTTGTTTTCCCTTTCATCTGACATAAGGCGTCTAGTGGTATCTCTTTATTTGCTCTGCTGAGGTCTTTTCACACTTCAAGGTGGTTTCCTTGGATAGAATCCAAGACAAAACTATGCCAACTCTCTTCAGGCATGGCACACATCTGGTCCTTGCTAAAAACAGATGTGTTATTATTACAACAAGCTCTGGGAGGGCTGGCCACTCAAAGCAGTTACCTTTCTTTCACTTGTGCGTCATAACATAGCTCTTAGTCATATCGTCTCTCAGTCTTTAGATGGTCTTGTAGGAGTAAAAATCAGTGCACCCTTCACACAACATTCATCAAGCTCTCTTAGTGTTCCTCAGCTCCTCTCTATTGTGGAGTAAGCAGAATTTAGGTTATACCTTAGCTTTGTACTTAAATCTTATTTTAGCCTCCAACTCCGGATACATTTGGACCCTAAGATACGAGTAAAGAATGAACATGGAAGAGCCTTTAAACATTTTTTAACACTTCCTTTGAAAAGCCTGCTTCATAATTTTACCTCTTATTTTGGAATATGACATTTATTGTTCTGATGCCTCTATAAATAGCGCCTTACACATATACTCCCCCCCCAAAAAAAAACCCAGTGCCATTGAGCCGATTCTGACTCATAGTGACCCTATTGGACAGAGTAGAATTGCCCCACAGAGTTTCCAAGGAGCACCTGGCAGATTTGAATTGCCAACCCTTTGGTTAGCAGCTGTAGCACTTAACCACTACGCCACCAGGGTCTCCCTTATACATATAGGTGTTCAATACATATAGGTGTTCAATAAATACTTTTTGATAAACGGATAGTGTTATTATAATTAACTGATTAAGTATTTAAGAATATTTCATTGGGTTATGTAATTATTTTAGAAAATTAATTATAGGATGCTTTTACTGATACATACAGGTGCCCAGAGACACACGAAACATGGTCTTAGGTCACTTTTCCCAGAAATATACTTCCGAATTAAAGATAAGTTTGCAAGTGATAAGCTGAGGCAATGCTCGAAAGGAAAACCAGTAAGCAAGTGGAAGTAACAGGACAGAAAAATGGAGGAAGCCAATCAAGGTTAAAACCTCAAGCTAAAGCATAGAGAGGGTAGCTTCAGCCTCATCTCAGAAGGGAAGTTTGGAGGGTAAGTTTTGTCTCTGAGTTAAACTGACCTAAGGCAAGGGAGTTGGGTCTTCCTTACTCCTGTCACAAACTTGTCAGTCACTGGATAAGGGTAGCTCCAAAGAGAAAATACTTCCCAGGCACTGACTTTCAGAGGATGTCGGCAAGTGGAATCCACTAGCCTGAAGTTTCCTCCTGTGAAACACATATGAAATGATAAAATACATCACAAGGGATTTGGATGGAGTCCATTCTGAAATATGGGCATCTTTTCATAGCACATGGACTTTAAAATAGTTTTTTTTTTAATTTAAATCCTATCACCATATTTTTGTGTTATTTGTAAAATTTACTAGTCTGTATTTCTTTTGTTTAACACAAATATTTGTTGACAAGACAGCACTGTTACATTAACTCTCACAAATCTATCTTGAGAAGGACTACAAAATAGCATGAATCTGATTATTTGTGAGAAATGTATTTTCCTACAAATACCATCTTTTGTGAGAAAAACAAAACAAAAACAGCTCTCTGGGTATATTCAAGCCAAATTATTGTAAAATCAGTTCCAATACGAGCTGTTGTGGATTGAATTGTGTCCCCCCAAAAATATCTGTGAACTTAGCTGGGCTAAGTTTTGTGATTGTCTACCATTTTATGTGATTTCCCTATGTGTTGTAAATCCTATCACTATGATGAAATGCGATGGTTTAGTGGCAGTTATATTGATGAGATATACAAGATTCAATAGTGTCTTAAGCCAATCTCTTTGAGATATAAAAGAAAGAAGTGAGCAGAGAGACAGGGGGACCTCTTGCCACCAAGAAAGCAGTGCCGAGAGCAGAGTACATCTTTTGGACCTGAGGTTCCTGTGCAGAGATGCTCCCAGACCAAGGGAAGACTGATGACAAGGACTTTCCTCCATAGCCAACAGAGAGAGAAAGCCTTCCCCTGGAGCCAGTGCCCTGAATTCAGACTTCTAGCCTACTGGACTGTGAGACAATAAACTTCTCTTTGTTAAAGCCATCCACTTGTGGTATTTCTGTTATAGCAGCACTAGATGACTTTTTTTTTTTTAGATGACTAAGACACAAGCTGTATTATTGAGTGATGGTAATCATAATAAAATGTCCTACAAACATGTGCTATCAGTAAAGATCAAATCTCATCACGAAGAAAACATACAAGATTCAAGAAAACATTCTGCCACCAAACAGGCACTCAAAATGTATCCTCTCTACTAGTGAGTGCATCACTTATTTGTAAGAGATATGAAAAAAAGGTGTTATCTACTTCTTTTACCAATATTCCCTTCTTAATACCTTGAAACTTTCTGATATATCATCTCTGTTCTAGAAAACCTTAACAATAAATTGCCTTCCCAATTAAATATTATTTTTAATTTAAATCTTTCTTGACCATTCTTTGACCCTTAACTGGTAAAGATCTATGCCTTGAAACTCCGTACTCTCTTGGTTTACTTAATTATATATTTCTGTTTTTCATTCTTTTTCCTATACCACTCTTTATACAAAACAAATGCAAAAACATTTGACAGATGTTTAAGCAGCTCATTTATAATAACAATAAACTTATTCTGAGAGCATCATTGTCTTCCCCAAGCCTTACTTTAGTACCTTGAACTCACCTATTAGCAAACAATTGGAAGATAGAAAACTAAAGAACAATAATTCAATGTATTACCAAAGCCACAATATCCTGACGAATAAATTTATCAAATCATATATAAAACCTCCACATTGAAAACTGAAAGACATTAACGTCGATGTAAACAAATGAGGAAACATACCACGGTCATGATTAAGAGACTCATTATTGCTAAGATGTGAATATTTCCAAACTGGTCTGTAAGTTAGATGTCTCAATCAAAATCCTCCTAGGTTTTTTTTTTTTTTTTAATGGAAACTGTCAAACTAATTCTAAAATTCATATGGAATTTAAAAAAATCTTAAAAAAGAAAAAAAAGGGGGTGAATTTGCATTTTCTGATTTCAAGGCTTAGTAAAATCTATAGTAATCAAGCAGGTATGCTATTGGCATAAAAACAGAGCAATAGAATAGAACAGAGGCCAGAAATAGACCCTCAAATATATGGTCACTTTATTTTCTTCAAAGGCTCTGAAAAAATGCATTTGGAATCAAATAATTTTAACCAAATTGTTCCCAAATTCTATATAAATATAGGGAAAATAAAACAAAACAAAAGAGAATCTGCTCTCCTAACTTTCACTATTAAAAAAAACAAAACAAAACCCTGTTGCTATTCAACTTATAGTGATCCAACAGGACAGGATAGAACTGCCCCGTAGGGTTTCCAAGGAGCAGCTGGTGGATTTGAACTGCAGACCTTTTGGTTAGTAGCTGAGGTCTTAACTGAAGTTGGAGCTGAGGGCTCCAACTTTTATCATATCAAACATTAATTTAAGACGGATCATAGGCTTAATCATAAAGGCTAAACCTATGAAGATTCATAGAGAGAATATAGAAGAATATTTTAACATCTTTGTGGCAGGAAAATCATTTTTTAGACAAAATACAAAAAGTAAAAAAGTACTAACTATAAAAGAATAAAAGTGATATATTGCATTATAAGAAGGCTGTGGAGGTTAAAAAAAAATCTTTTACATATTATTGGTGTGAGGGAAAATGGTACAAGCCCTATGGTGGGAATTTGGAAAAATCTTATGGGATGATTAAGATTGTGTGTCAACTTGGCTGGGCCATGATTCTCTGTGGTTTGGCAGTCGTATTATGTTGTGATCACTTCCATGTTGAGACTTGATATAATGTGATCTCCCCATGACAGAATCTGCTGTGAGTAAACAATCAGTGGCAAGGAAGTTTCCTTGTGGATGTGGCCTGTATTGAATATAAGTAGACATTCTGGCAAGGCTCATGGGCTTTTCCTTCCTCTGATCCTACTGCTGGCTCCTGTTCCTCTGATCTCCAGTTCCTGAGACTTGAGCTAGCAGCTTACCTTCGATCTTGCCTGCCAATCTTGGGATTCCTCAATCTTCAAAGCCTGTGAGCAAAAAAAGCCCTGCTCTCTGACCTGATGATCTTGGGTTTGCCAGCCCCTGTGGCCACATTAATCAGGAGAAGCCTCCAGCCTGACTCATGGACTTGGGACAGTCCAGTCTGTACCACCACATGAGCCATTTCCTTTATATAAATCTCTCTGTATGTACTTATATGCTTCAGTGGTTTTACTTCTAAAGAGAAGCCAGCCTAACACATCTTATGATACTATATTTGCATTTGGCTCTTTGTCCCTGCATCTTATTTCTAGGAATTTACCCTGAAGATACATATCCAATATATCCAACAAACAATGATAACAATAACAAAAACATGCACAAATTCATTCACAGAAGCAATTTTGTATAGAAATATACTGTAATTAATCTACCAGAATACATAGAATATTGGTTTGAAAAAATCTCGTATATTTCTGCATTAGAATACTACACAGATGTAAAAAAGAATAAGGTATCTATGAACATATATGGAATAATTTCCAGAAAGACTATATTGTTAAGTTAAAAAGCAAGGTGAAATATAAATATTGATCCATGAATTGTAACAAATTTATCACAGGAATGCAATATATTAATAAAAAGAGAAACAGTGTGTGGGAGGTGAATGGGTAGATGGGAAATCTTGACACTCTGCACAACTTTTCTGTAAACCTAAAATTACTATAAAAATTATATTTAAAGAAAACAAGATGAAACAGAGTATATATGTTACTTTTATGAAAAAAATTAAAATAAAAATTTTAAAGATTTTTCTTATAAGAACAATTAACTTTTGAAACAAATAAAAATAGTTACAGGAGATGGACTGATAGAGAAGTGATAAATTTTTTCTGAACATATCTTTTCTCATAGTTTTGAATTCTGCATTATGTAAATATTTAACATATTGAAAAATTAAGTTAAATTTTTTTACTGGGCTAATAAGTAAATGAATAAACGTACATCTTACCTCTATGACAGTAATGAGGGGGGATTAGCAAGAGTTATGTAAATGACGCAGGAATCAATTTATAAGATCAGCTGTGTTTTAAGTCAATCCCTTTTGAGATATAAAAGAGAGATGCAAGCAGAGAGACAGGGGGATCTCCTGCCACCAAGAAAGCAGTGCAGGAAGCAGATTGCATCCTTTGGCCACAAGGTTCCTGTGCTGAGAATCTCCTAGACCAAGGAAGATTAGTAACAAGGACCCTCCCTCAAAACTGGCAGAGACAGAAAGCCTTCCTCTAGAGCTGGCATCATGAACTCAGACTTATAGCCTCCTAGACTGTGAGAGAATAAATTTCTTTTTATTAAAGCCATTCATTTGTGGTATTTCTGTTATAGCAGCACAAGAAAACTAAGACTATACGTATGTATGTATACATATATATGTATATATATATATATATGTGTGTGTATATATATATATATATATATATATATATATATATATAAAAACCCATTGCCGTTGAGTCGATTCCAACTAATAGCGACCTTATAGGAGGACTGAGTAGAACTGCCCCAAAGGGTATCCAAAGAGTGGCTGGTGGATTAAAGCTGCCAAACTTTTGGTTAGTAGCCATAGTGCTCAACCACTATGCTTCCAGGGCTCCAATATCTATCTGTCTGTCTGTCTGTCTGTCTATCTATCTATCTATCTATCATCTATCATCTATCTATCTATCATCTATCTATCAATCATCTATCATCTATCTATCATCTATCATCCATCATCCATCTATGAACCATCTATCATCTATCTATATCTACCTATGTGTGTGTATACATATATGTGTATGTGTATATGTATATACATAAATATATATACGTATATAGTTGTTGTTGTTAAGTGCTGTGCAGTCAGTTTCAATTCATTGTGACCCTATATACAACAGAAAAAAACACTGCCCAATCCTGCACCATCCTCACAATTGTTGTTATGCTTCAGCCCATTGTTGTAGCCACTGTGTCAATCTATCTTTTTGAGGGTCTTCCTCTTTTCCAGTGGCCCTCTATTTTATCAAGTATGGTGCCCTTCTCCACATACTGGTTCATCCTGATAATCTGTCTAAAGTATGTGAGATATAGTCTCGCCATCCTGGCTTCCAAGAAGCATTCTGATTGTACTTCTTCCAAAGCAGATTTGTTCCCTCTTTGGCAGTCCATGGTATATTCAATATTCTTTCCCAACACCACAATTCAAAGGCATCAATTCTTCTTTGGTCTTCCTTATCCATTGTCCAGCTTTGGCATGCATGTGAGACAATTAAAAACACCATGGCTTGGGCCAGGTGCACCTTCGTCTTCAAGTTGACATCTTTGCTTTTCAACACATCAAAGAGGCCTTTTACAGCAGATTTGCCCAAAGGAATGCGTCATTTGATTTGGCTTCTGTTTCCATGGGTGTTGACTGCGGATCCAAGTAAAATGAAATCCTTGACAACTTCAGTCTTTTCTCCATTTATCATGATGTTGCTCACTGGTCTAGTTGTGAGGATTTTTGTTTCTTTATGTTGAGGTGTAATCCATACTGAAAGCTGTAGTCTTTGATTTTCATCAGTTAATGCTTCCAGTCCTCTTCACTTTCAGGAAGCAAGGTTGTGTCATCTGCATAACACAAGTTGTTAATGTGCCTTGCTCTAATCCTGACGCCCCTTTCTTCATATAGTCCAGTTTCTCGGATTATTTGCTCAGATTCAAAGTATGGTAAAAGGATACAACCCTGACACACACATTTCCTCACTTTAAACTACGCAGTATTCCCTTTTTCTATTCAAACAACTGCCTCTTGATCTACGTATAGGTTCCTCATGAGCACAATTAAGAATTCTGGAATTCCCATTCTTCACGATGTTATCCATAATATGTTATGGCCTACACAGTCAAATGCTTTTGTATAGTCGATAAAACACAGGTATACATCTTTCTGGTATTCTCTGCTTTCAGCCAGGATCCATCTGACATCAGCAATGATATCCCTGGTTCCATGTCCTCTTCCGAATCCAGCTTGAATTTCTGGCAGTTCCCTGTTATATACTGCTATAACCGCTTTTGAATGATCTTCAGCAAAATTTTGCTTGTGTGTAATATTAATGATATTGTTTGATAATTTCCACATTCAGTTGAATCACCTTTCTTGGAAATAGGCATAGATTCTGATCTCTCCCAGTCGGTTGGCCAGTTAGCTGTCTTCCGAGTTTCTTGGCATAGACAAGTGAGTACTACCAGTACTGCATCCTCTTGTTGAAACACCTTAATTGGTATTCTGTCAATTCCTGGAGCCTTGTTTTTTTTGCCAATGCCTTCAGTGCAGCTTGGACCTCTTCCTTCAGTACCATCAGTTCCTGATCATATGCTTCCCCCTGAAATAGTTAAACGTTGACTAATTCTTTTTGCTATAGTGACTCTGTGTATTGCTTCTATCGTCTTTTGATGCTTCCTGCATGATTTAATATTTTCCTGTAGATACCTTCAATGTTGCCACGATAGGGTTGAATTTTTCTTCAGTTCCTTCTGCTTGAGAAATGCTGATTTTCTTCCTTTTTGGTTTTCTATTTCCAGGTCTTTGCACATGTCATTATAATACTTTACTTGGTCTTCTTGAGCCACCATTTGAAACCTTCTATTCAGCTCTTTTACTTCATCATTTCCTCCTTTCGCTTTAGCTACTTGACATTCAGCACCAAGTTTTAAAGTATCTTCTGACATCCATTTTGGTCTTTTTTTTCTTTCCTGTGTTTTTAATGGCCTCTAGGTCTTCTTAATAACCTAATCGAGACCTAAGACTATCCATTTCTATAAGGAGCATTAGTTTCATTTAGCAAGAAATAGTCTCTACTTGCTGTTGTTAATTGCTGCTAAGTTGGATCCAACTCACAGCGACTATATATATAGAGAGAGAAAGAGTTCAAAATGACCTCATGGGGGATATATATTTATATATATCCCCCATGAGGTCATTTTGAACCAGTCAGCCATATGGTTCTATGCTGAGAACAACTTGAAGAGGAATGGTGTTGCATTCCTTGTCGAAAAGAACGTTTCAAGATCTATCCTTAAGTACAACACTGTCAATGACTGGATAATATCCATACATCTACAAGGAAGACCAGTTAATACGACTATTATTCAAATTTACAAACCAACCAATAAGGCCAAAGATGAAGAAACTGAAGATTTTTACCAACTTCTGTAGTCTGAAATTGATGGAAGGTGCAATCAGGATGTATTGATAATTACAGGTGATTGGAGTGGGAAGGTTGGAAACAGAGAAGAAGGATTGGTAGTTGAAAAACATGGCCTTGGTGATAGAAATGATGCTGGGGATCGCTGAATGATGAATAAGGAAGATCAAGAAGAACTGACACCTTTGAATTGTGTCGGTGAAGAATATTGACTATACCATGAACTGCCAAAAGAATGAACAAATCTGTCTTGAAAGAAGTACAACCAGAATGCTCCTTAGAAGGAAGGATGTGAGACTATGCCTCACATACTTTGGACATGTTATCAGGAGGGATCAGTCCCTGGAGAAGGATATCATGCTTGGTAAAGTAGAGGGCCAGGGAAAAAGAGGAAGACCCTCAAGGAGATGGAATGACACAGTAGCAGAAACAATGGGCTCTAGCATAACAACAGTTGTGAGGGTGGTGCAGGACACGGCAGTATATTGTTCTGTTGTACTTAAGGTCACTATGTGTTGGAACTGACTCAAGGCCATCTAACAAAAACAACAGGTCTGGGCTAGGAGAAACAAAAAAAATTTTTTTTTTTTTTTAAGGAGAAGTAGCAGGTAAATTGGAATATCCTATTTCCAGGAAAGTAAGAAAATGCTCATAAACTCATGCCAAACAAAACAAAACAAAACAAACAAACCCAGTGCCGTCAAGTTGATTCCAATCATGAGGAGATGTTAAAGACACAAGATCCAGATTAAATAGCTCCCACTGACCAAATAAGAGCTTCAAAATTAATGACAGAAGTTGATTCTAACATATAGATTTAAAAAACAATATGTCAGTTATACTTAAAGACAAAAAAAGAAAAAAAGTGAGAAAGTACCAATGGAAAAGATTTTCTTTATAAAATAATGTTAGTTATTGAACTGAGAACTTCATTTCAGTAAAAATTCAGTATCTATAGAAGATATCCATGGACATGAACCACTTTAGAGAAATGAATTTCAAGTGAGTATTCTGGAGTTTTTTATTTCAAAATTCCTATTTGTTTATGAACATTCATAATAGCTATTGTTTAAAATTATCTTAAGGCATAGTGACACAAATCTCACTTGGAAAATGTGTGTAAGTGTCACGATCCTTTTAAAAAATTGTAGGTAGGGCAATGGGTATATATTTTTTATGTTACATGTCAAAGTTAATTAGTGCTTTTTAAATAGGTATGCTATTATGTATGATAAACTTTTAAATGTGTTGTTATATAGCAAGTGCAAAAAGTAAAATAATACTCTTTCCTGATTTTGCTTAAAACTCCTCTTAATTCTTCCCTATGCCTCTTTGGAGCCCTGGTGGTGCAGTGTTTAAGAGCTTGGCTGCTAACCAAGAGGTTGGCAGTTCAAATCTCCCAGCTGCTCCTTGGAAGCCCTATGCGGTAGTTCTACTCTCTCATATAGGGTCACTTTGAGTCGGAACCCACTCTACAGCAATGGAGGGGAGGGGCAGTGTCGGTTAACCTACACCTCTTACCATTTCTTATGAGACCCTGCCGGGCCTTGCCCTTCCCAGGTCTCCAACCTCAGCTCTTCCTACTGTTCTTCTTCCTTTGCTCTATTCACACTGTCCTGTCACACCACCAAACACATCAAGCTTTTTCCTGTACTAGATCTATGTGCTTTTTTTTGCTTAATCTGAAATGTCCTCTTTTTCTCATGGCTTCTTTTTCTCAGTCTTTAACTCTCAAAATGAATTTTCCTGACCACTTCGTATTCTTAATTCCTTTATTCCCTCTCATTAAACTGTTGTTAATTCCTTTGGAGCATTCTTCAAAATCTGTCAGTATTGTGCATTTATTCAATTGTTTAGTTACTGCTGCTTCCTTCTGCAAGAATGTGTGAACTCCATTCAGCAGTATTTCCCAGGACCTAGTTTTTTTTTTTTTTTTAGTGTAGTGTATAGCACATATTAGGGCAATAAGTTTCAAAATACATTTTTAAAACACATTAATGAATCAATATTAGTTATTAGGAATAACTCATGAATCAATATAAATAATTGCTTTATTCAATTTTATTTAATAAATAAACTTTTATTTTATTTTCATGTATTAAGTATAGGTACTTGGTTAGCACACAAAATAATCAATATTAATTTATTGTGCAACAAGATGTTCTAGCTTGAGTCTATATTGTATGCCTGGAAGATTAATAGGGTGGAGGGTGGCCCAGGAGGATTTGGTTTGGATAAACAATATAAAAACTTCCTGTGGGATAGACGGGATAGTGGGACTGACTTTAAGTGAGAAACAGTCATCTACATGTGGTATAAAACAAAGCTCAATGGTCAGAAGGAAGGAATTATGAATGAAGCTTACTCAGTGGCCAGTTTCCATTTTTCAGAAGGAAGAAATCTTGGTGTTTACCATTAAAATGTATCTTCAGCCCAACACCATAAACTCATATCTGAATTCTGGGAAGAGAAAGACAGGTGCAACAAATTTAAACTGATGCAACTGTTTTCAGACAAACTTCTCTGAGACACTGGGATCAACAAGCAGCACTACTTTAGGAACAAAAAACACTACTGTGGGAATAAGAAAAGATTGTGCCAATACTGTGGAAGGTGGAGAGGTAGTCTCCTTACTTCAGCCCAATGCAGGCTTAGGAACCGGGAGGCTTGTTTGCTTGGTTGATGGGTGGAAAAAATATATGTCTGAGTAACAGCATCCTGATCATCAGAGAAGGCTGAAAATTTAAAGTCTTCTTAGGGCACTTATGAGACAAGATCTTTGGGCTCCAAAATTTAAAAAGAAGACTTTGAGAGGGACTAATATTTATTATTTATTATAGTATATGGAAAAAGAAAAAAAAAAATTACTTATTATCACTATGATGCCATTTTTGCTTCCAGTCTAGTATGATCCAGGATTACACATAACCTCTGGTTTTAAGGAGTTCACAGACTGATTTATCCATTAGTATAATACAGTGTGGTTTGAGGCCAAAAATGTACAGATTTTTGGAGAGTCCTCAAATATCCCTCAATATGTAGTACGTTTACAAATTCTTTTAAGAGGCTGTTCAAAGAAAATAAAAGAAGAAAGTGTGATAAATAAGGCACAACTTGAACAGTTAAAAGAAAAAACAACATCACATGAGAATATGGAGAACTATATTGGGCAAGTATAATTTTGAAAATAACTCAGAAATAAAAAAACTATTGTAAAAAATTATCCCTATTTTTTTTTAAAACTAATTATTGGTTAATTGAACTTGTAGCTGCCAGAATGTTTACTAGAAAGTAAGAAGAATTATTTCCTTACTAATGCTCCACAACAATCAAGATCATCAAAGACTTCATAGAAATGTCCTGGCTTTTAGTATGATAATAGATTAAAGAAAATATTATAATGCTGAAAACATTGGTTATTTAAAAAATTTAAATATAACTTATGTTTACGAATTATTAATTATATACAAATTATAAATCAGATGTATCTATTTTCTTATTTGGGCTTTTACTAATTAATAAGATTTCTAACCAATTAGATCCCTAAATGCCACAATAATTTTTGATTTACAAGCTTTCAACTTTCAGGGAATTGAAAAATTACAAGAGTAATCATCAACATATTTATTAATACTTATTTTTAAAATTATTAATATAAGTTTCACATTAGAAATTACAAAATACAAAAAAGTTTCTAAAATATTCTTCTAAATGTACATATATACAAATAAAATTAAGTTCATATTCTGCAGCATAAATTCTTGCATTCATTTGACATTTCTAAAATTTCTATACTTCTCAGTAGTATCTAGACTTTGCATTATGTGACATATTCTACTGAACATAAAGATGCTTTTTCTATATTTTAATTTTAAGCACCTAATACCTTCTTTGTGCTTAACCTAAGTAACTTTATTTTATTAACTGCATAATTATTTGCACTGATAGGGATTGTTTGATTCAGTATTTTGTTTTCTTTTGATCAGAAGGTGTTAGACTTTATTGCCTGAAGTGGTACCATTTGTTCTCTCTAAAATATGGTTAGCATCACCTTACTTTTTTATTAAGTGTACATTTATAACCCTTAGAAGCAAATGTACTCCATCCACATGGCTAGCGTTTATTGTTTTATGTTCTGCACGCAAAGCTGCTTTTCTTAATAATAAGAAACAGCTGTTGTAAGCACAACAGTGAATGCAATGGGTCATACATGCCTAAATTAGATACAAAGGGAGCCAAGCAGGGCTAAACCCTTTAATTCTGTCTCACTCTTCCATGATTGATGCACTCTAAAAAGAGTGGTTATACACTGTGTTGAGATTTAACAGATGCTAAGAGGAACTCGTTCCAGTGTACATTTGTTAGGCAGCTGTGTTTTACACCAGGAGTGATTACAATGGGGAATCAATGTTTCCATGACAGTAAGACTGACAAAACTTACCCATAGAAAAACTCAGGTAAAATAATGGAAAATATTAGTGCAATCCATAAATGTAATCAATCATTTCTATGGTGTATATATATATATATCATACATATATAATGAATTATATATATATAAAACATATATATATTACAAAGGTAATATAATACATACCTTTGTAATATAAATTATAAATATATATAAATAATATATAGATTACAAAACCCCAAAAAAGATATTAATACATCAGTTTGTTTTTAACATCAATTTATATGGATGCCTCATTTTATCTAAAACTTGATTCTTTGCACAAAAAGTAATTGAGTTACTGAGCTATGTATGGTGGAAGTTACAAAACATATGGGCCTATGTACATACTGAGGAAAAAATAGAAATAAACATAGAACTCATGGCACATGGAACATAAAAAAAAACAAACAAAAAATAAGTATAGCTAAAAATATTGCTTCTATTTTAACCTCTGTTTTCAGAGGTGTAAAAATGACTTCTTAATTACACATTTCATGGTTTTATAACTTGTGTTCGTATTTAGAAAAATATGACATAAAATGAAGTCATTTCTGATGCATATTTCATCTGTTTTGAAAGGAGGAAAAGTATAAATAAGTTTTGTAAAAATAATATCTACAGAGGATTTGCACATCATGAATTCAAAGAATTTATAGTTAACAGTATAGAATTTTGCACATATTTTGGTTCATACAATTAATTGTTGACATGTATTTCTTTATTTTTATAAAATATTTTAAAATGTGTACTTAAGAAGGTAAAATCAATTTGTAAATATAGAAAATAAAATTCTGTGCATTTACATACTTTAGCTACTCTACATTCAAGAGCAGTTTCAGACTCTCTTCTGACATCCATTTTGGTATTTTCTTTCTTTCCTGTCTTTTTAATGATCATTTGCTTTCTTCATGTGTGATTTCCTTGATGCATCTGAAACTTGCTCTTAAACGTAGAGTAACTAAAGCGAATGGAAGAAATGAAGTAAAAGAGCTGAACAAAAGATTTCAAAGGGAGGCTTGAGAAGACAAAGCAAAGTATTATAATGAAATGTGCAAAGACCTGGAGATAGAAAACCAAAAGGGAAAAACATACTCAGCATTTCTCAAGCTGAAAGAATTGAAGAAAAAACTCGAGCCTCGAGTTGCAATTTTGAAGGATTTTACAGGGAAAATATTGAATGACACAGGAAGCATTAAAAGAAGATAAAAGGAACACACGGAGTTACTGTACCAAAAAAAAAAAAAAAAAAAAAACTGATCAACATTCAACCATTTCAGGAGGTACCATATGATCAAGAACCTATGGTACTGAAGAAAGAAGTCTAAACTGTACTAAAGGCATTGGTAAAAAACAAGCTTCTGGGAATTGATGGAATACGAACTGAGATGTTTTGACAAATGGATGCGGTGATAGAAGTGTTCACTCGTCTATGCCAAGAAATTTGGAAGACAGCTACCTGGCAACTGACTGGACGAGATACATATTTATGCCTATTCCCAAGAAAGGTGATCGAACAAAATGCAGAAATTATCAAATAATATCACACACATATAAAATTTTGCTGAAGATAATTCAAAAATGGTTGCAGCAGTATCTTGACAGGGAACTACCAGAAATTCAAGCTAGATACCGAAAAGTACGTGGATCCAGGGATATCATTGTTGATGTCAGATGGATCTTGACTGAAAGCTGAGAATGCCAGAATGATGCTTGCCTGTGTTTTATTACTACACAAAGGTATTTGACTATGTGGATCGTAACAAATTATCACAACATTTCGAAGAATGAGAATTCCAGAATACTTAATTGTGCTCATGAGGAACCTGTACATAGATCAAAGTGTAGGCGTTTAAACAGATCAAGGGGATACTGCATGTTTTAAAATCAGGAAAGGTGTACATCGGGGCTGTATTCTTTCACCATACTTATTCAATCTGAATGCGAGCAAATAATCCAAGAAGCCGGACTATATGAAGAAGAATGCAGCATCAGGAATGGAGGGAGGCTTATTAATAACCTGTGATACGCAGGTGATACAACCTTGCTTGCTGAAAGCGAAGAGGACTTGAAGCACTTACTGATGAAGATCAAAGACAACAGCCTTCAGTATGGATTACACCTCACATAAAGAAAACAAAAATCCTCACAATTGGACCAATACGCAACAGCATGAAAAACGGAGAAAAGATTGAACTTGTCAAAGATTTCATTTTACTTGATCCACAATCAATATCCATGGTAGCAGCAGTAAAGTGATAAAATGACATATTGCATTGGGCAAACCTCCTGCAGAAGACCTTTTTAAAGCATTGAAAAGCAAAGATGTCTCCTTGAGAACTAATGTGCGCCTAACCTAAACCATGATATTTTCAATCGCTTCATACGCACGCAAAAGCTGAAAAATTAATGAGGAAGACTGAAGAAGAATTGATGGCTTTGAATTATGGTGTTGATGAAGAATATTGAATATGCCATGGACTGCCAGAAGAATGAACAAATCTGTCCTGGAGGATGTACAGCCAGAATGCTCCTTAGGAGTGAGGATGGTCAGACTTCATCTCACATACTTTGGACATGTTATCAGAGGGATCAATTCCTAGAGAAGGACATCATTCTTGGTAAAGTAGAAGGTTAATGTCAAAGAGGAAGACTCTCCACAAGGTAGATAACACAGTGGCTGCAACAATGTCCTCAAACATAGCAAGCATTGTGAGGATGGCATATGACAGAGTAGCATTTTGTTCTGTTGTACATAGGGTCCCCATGAGTCAGAACAGACTTGACTGCACCTACCAACAATATTTATGTATAAATGTAATTCTGTACTATATCAACATTATACAGAAATGCTTATGATCCACTGACATATACTGAAAATTGTAATGGAGCTTTGTATAAATGAAAATCATTGATTCTCTGTAAGAAAATTGTTTCCAATAACTTGGGTCTTACCATAAGACCTATAGCTGTAGTACTGGTAATTCTTAGATATTTTGACTTTATACTGGAATACTATCACCAAGGCCATATTTTCCAACTACTGATCCTTCTTCTTTGTTTCCAACTTTCCCATTCCAATCGCCAGTAATTATCAATGCATCTTCATTGCATGTTCGATCAATTTCAGACTACAGCAGCTGATAAAAATCTTCTATTTCTTCATCTTTGGCCCTAGTGGTTGGTGCATAAATTTGAATAATAGTCATATTAACTGGTCTTCCTTGCAGTCGTATGGATATTATCCTATCACTGACAGCGTTGTAGTTCAGGATAGGTCTTGAAATATTCTTTTTGACGATGAATGCAACACCATTCCTCTTCGAGTTGTCATTCCCAACATAGTGGACTATATGATTGTCTGACTCAAAATGGCCAATACCAGTTCATTTCAGCTCACTAATGCCTAGGATATCGATGTTTATGTGTTCCATCTCATTTTTGACGATTTCCAATTTTCCTAAATTCATACTTCATACATTACAGGTTCTGATTATTAATGGATGTTTACAGCTGTTTCTTCTCATTTGGGTCGTGCCACATCAGCAAATGAAGGTCCTGAAAGCTTTACTCCATCCACATCATTAAGGTCGACTCTACTTTGAGGAGGCAGCTCTTCCCCAGTCATCTTTTGAGTGCCTTCCAACCTGGAGGGCTCATCTTCCAGCACTATATCAGACAATGTTCTGCTGCTATTCATAAGGTTTTCATTGGCTAATGCTTTTCAGAAGTAGACTGCCAGGTCCTTCTGCCTAGTCTGTCTTAGTCTGGAAGCTCAGCTGAAACCTGTCCTCCATGGGTGACCCTGCTGGTATCTGAATACCGGTGGCATAGCTTCCAGGATCACAGCAACACACAAGCCCCCACAGTACGACAAACTGACAGACATGTGGAAGAAGTGTGGCCAGAATGCTCCTTAGAGGCAAGGATGGCGAGACTGCATCTTACATATTTTGGACATGTTGTCAGGAGGGATCAGTCCCTGAAGAAGGACATCATGCTTGGCAGAGTACAGGGTCAGCGGGAAAGAGGAAGACCCTCAACAAGGTGGATTGAGACAATGGCTGCAAAAATGAGCTCAAGCTTAACAACGATTGTAAGGATGGCGCAAGGACCAGGCAGTGTTTTGTTCTGTTGTGCATAGGGTCGCTATGAGTCGGAAGCGACTCGATGGCACCTAACAACAACAACAACACTGGAATACTCTATACTTTATACTGCTTTATATAAACTCCTTATTTTACTTAAAAATGTATACATACCACATATGCACAAATGTATATATGACCAAGAATTATATAATTAATAAACATGAAAATACTTCATTTATAATTAATCTTAGTAATAAATCTTTTTTTCTGTTTACAATTCATTATAATGAGTGACTTAGAATAGCAATAAAACAAATATATCTAGGATATTGTTTTTATCATGAACAGAGCAAGTAAATTTATACACCATTTCCTTGAAAAATATAGAAATATTTTAGAAAGCTGCATTTTTAGAAGGTAATTGGTTAACATTTTAGACAAATTATTTTTTATTTTATTTGAATAGTTATCTATATACTCTCTAAACTTGTTGAGGTAAAATTTACATGCAGTGAATTGCTTGTATTTTCAATGTACAATAACTTGAATTTTGACAATTATATGCACTGGTATAATCAAAACTCCAATTAAAATACAAAATACGTTCATAATATAGAATTTTGGAGCCAATACCTGCCCCTCTCCTTAGGAAATCACTCTTCTTACTTCCATCATCATAGTTTTTTTCTCGTTTTTAAACTTCCTATAAATGAAATAATGCTGTGTGAATTCTGGTGTGTTTAGTTATAATATTTTTGAAATTTCTCCATGTTATAGCTAAGTAGTATTTAATCATATGAATACATTATAAATCTTTTGTCCATTCACCTGCATTTCTTTACTGGGTTGTAATGGGGCATTATCAGTAAAACTGCTATAAATATTCTTGTCCAAGTTTCTTTTTTGCAAGTATATGTTTTAACTTTTCTACAGTGGAAACCTAGAAGTATAATACGGGTTACAGGATAGATGTATGCTTAACTTTATATGAAAATACCAAGTGTTTTCCAGAGTGGCTGTATCATTTTAAACTCCTACCAACAATGTCAAGTGCCTGTTGTTCCAAATCCTCACCAACATTTTGGGTTGGCACTTATTTTAAGTATTTGAACTGCTGACCTTTAGGTTAGCAGTAGTAGCACTTAACCACTACGCCACCAGGGTTTCCTTAAGTATTCTTTTTTTTTTTTTAGGAGTGAATTCAAGTTTCGTCATGGATTTATATTGTATTTGTATAATTAATAGGATGAATAATAATGCTGATTTCCTTTTAATGTGCTTATTGGCTGTTCATGTAACATCTTGTTTGAAGTACCTGTTCAAGTGTTTTGCCCAATTTTTTTTTACTTACAGTTACAGTTATGACTCTTGATAAGATATACAATATACTGTTACATATTCCTAGAAAACCTGTAAATAAATTTTTTTTTTTAATTTACCTGTAGTGGACCACAAAACTATAATTCTATTTCAGGTCACTAGTCAGAGATGGGAAACCCTGCTGGCGTAGTGGTTAAGTGCTACAGCTGCTAACCAAAAAGTTGGCAGTTTGAATCCACCAGGCGCTCCTTGGAAACTACAGAGCAGTTCCACTCTGTCCTATAAGGTTGCTATGAGTCAGAATCCACTCGACGGCAGTGGGTTTGGTTTTTTTGTTGGTAGTCAGAGATGGGCCTAAAGCCATACAGACCAGGGTATGAATATTGGCTCTGCCACTCTTCCGTGTGCTGGAGAACTTTGAGCATAATTTCTTGGGCTTTACTCCATATCAGGTAACTGTTTTACACCAGTCATGGCCATGCATACTTTATGGGTGTTACTGGCTCAGTAATAGGCACGTGGCCCAATTTCAACCAAAGGGACCTGCTGAAAAGGCTCTAAGAGAGTTTTCTTTACTTCTTAGAACCTCAGAAAGACTTGGCCTCACTTTTTTCTTCAGTGGTTGTTGTGTCAGAATGTGATGCCTAGAACTGTGACAGCCATCTTACTACCATCTCCATAATGTTTCCCAATGAGATCAAATTAGAGGGTAGATAAAACTTGGAACTTTCATGACCATACAGAGCTACCAATCCAATCATGCTAGAGACCAGTCTTTCCACAGATTTACATTTCCAATGCTTTTCATTCTCTTCTGTAGATTTGAGTTTCCATCTAATATTGTTTCCTTTTGGATGGAAAGGTACATTATCATTTCTTATAATGACAAACACTCTCAGGTTTAATTTTTCTAAAATAAAAAGGATATTTTTGTTGTATATAATTTTCCTGTTTACAGTTTTCCTTTTATTTCTTTTTACTTTCAGCACTTAAAAAGGTCTTTTTTTTTTTTTTAATTTCTGGCTTCTACCATTTTCGATGAAAATCTAACTTTAGGGTAGAGTTTTTCAACCTCACAGTATTGACATTTTGAACAGATAATATTTTGTTGTGGGTTTCTGTGACGGTAAGGATATTTAGCAGAATCCCTTGCCTCTATCCATTAGATACCAGTAGCACATTTTCCCAGCTGTTAAAAAAACAAACAAAAAAATGTCTCCAAATGTCCATTGGGTGCCAAATTCTCTCCCTTACACCATTAAGAACCACTCCTGGAGGACGTGGTCCTTACTCGTAAGATGTGCTGTGGTCTTTCTGCTGTATCAGCTGGGTACCATTAATTAATAAATTCTGTCCACTCTGGTAGATCCAGAACTCAAATCAGGTTCTCTGTCTTCGTAACTTCCTCTTCTCTCCCTCCTCACTAAGATATTCTAGACAATGGATCTGATCATTGCCTCATCAACTGAGCAGGACCACTGTCCTTTGCTCAAACTCTAGCTTTCTGCTATGTGGTCAGAAACTTGTCCTTAGGAAGCAAGCTAGGCATCTGTGCAGCTCATTTCTTAAACTTCCCATCTGTAAGAGTTATATAGTCTTACTTTGTCTGCTGACCTGAAAACAATTTCAGTATGTACTTTGTCTAGTTTAAAATTATTTGCATCATGAGGGCCAGTCTACCACCAGTTGCTCCATTATTTCCAGAAACAGATTTAACTTATTTAGATTTATTAACTGCTCTTATTTTCTTGATTTGAGACTATTACTAAGACTTTAATATTAATTGTAAAATGCAAAAATACCCAAAATTAAGATTCATCATGGTTGCATATTTTTGCTCTGTTAATTATTGTCATTTCCTGGATCGTCCTTCTTTGATACTGTAATTGGCTTCAAAGAAAGCTTTGCACCTTTCCACTTATGTCAAAAACTCTTCCTTTTCCTCCAATTTTTTCAGTTCTTCATGCCAAAAGACACTTCAACTATTTAACAGAACAAGAAATTTCATTTCTGATCTCTCACTTATATATCCTAAAAAAGAGAAAAGGAAGGTTTCATTCTATTTTCCCCACGTACCTCCTTCAAGGAGTCCCTTATTGATGTAAATGGTTAACACGCTCTAGCTGCTATCCAAAAGGTGAAAAGTTGGGTCCACTCAGAGGTGCCTGAGAAAAAAGGCCTGGCAATTCACTCTCAGAAATTAGCCATTGAAAACCCTATGGAGCATAGTTCTATTATGATACACATGGGGTCACCATGAGTCAAAGTTGACTCTACCGCAACTTTTTTCAAAATTAAAATGAAAAACATTTCTCTGACTCACTAAAATAAAACCACAAATGTGTTTCTTCCCACCACAGTATTTTTTCACTGTAGCTTCTGGTCAGAAGTGGGAAAAAAAAAAAAAATACTTGCCTTAATTTTGGCTTGTTTCTAGAGAAAATATCTGCTGCTAATTAAATAATGCTTGTTAAATTATTCTAGCAAGATTTCAGCTAGAATTTCCCTTAGAAATTTTAATTTTACTATATTTCTTGCAAAATATGTAAGTGTTGGAATACATTTCTGAGAAGAAAATAAATTGACTTCATCATTTAATAGTTTAAACTAGTGCTTACTGAAAGCCTGTTTGCTGTAAACAAAGCACTGATTTGATTTCTTAAAGATCCATTAATCTAATGAGGAAAAACAAAATAAGAAAATATTCAATTCGTGGAGAAATGAAAACTGGAGAGATAGAGTGTTAATTGTGGAAGGAATAGGGAAACAGAAAATTGTAATTTAAATGTGTGTTATGGTGTGGGATCTTTTAAGTCTATATCAGCAAGAAGAGATTTATTCAGCTTTAAAATGGCTTGGGTATGGTGTCTGACTTTTTTTTCTTAATAATTTTTATTGAGCTTTAAGTGAAAGTTTACAAATCAAGTCAGTCTGTCACATATAAGCTTATATACACCTTACTGCATACTCCCACTTACTCTCCCCCTAATGAGTCAGCCCTTCCAGTCTCTCCTTTCGTGACAATTTTGCCAGTTTCTAACCATCTCTACCCTCCTATCTCCTCTCCAGACAGGAGATGCCAACATAGTCTCAAGTGTCCAACTGATACAAATAGCTCACTCTTCACCAGCATCCTCTCCTATCCATCGTCCAGTCCCTTCCATGTCTGATGAGTTGTCTTCAGGAATGATTCCTGTCCTGGGCCAACAGAAGGTTTGGGGACCATGACCACCGGGATTCCTCTAGTCTCAGTCAGACCATTAAGTCTGGTCTTTTTATGAGAATTTGGGGTCTGCATCCCACTGTTCTCCTGCTCCCTCAGGGGTTCTCTGCTGTGCTCCCTGTCAGGGCAGTCATCAATTGTGGCCAGGCACCATCTAGTTCTTCTGGTCTCAGGATGATGTAAGTCTCTAGTTCATGTGGCCCTTTCTGTCTCTTGGGCTCATAGTTATCGTTTGACCTTGGTGTTCTTCATTCTCCTTTGATCCAGGTGGGTTGAGACCAATTGATGCATCTTAGATGGCCGCTTGTTAGCATTTAAGACCTCAGATGCTACACTTCAAAGTGGGATGCAGAATGTTTTCATAATAGAATTATCTTGCCAATTGACTTAGAAGTCCCCTTAAGCCATAGTCCCCAAACCCCCGCCCTTGCTCCGCTGACTTTTGAAGCATTCAGTTTATCCCGGAAACTTCTTTGCTTTTGGTCCAGTCCAGTTGAGCTGACCTTCCGTGTATTGAGTATTGTCCTTCCCTTCACCTAAAGTAGTTCTTATCTACTAACTAATCAGTAAATAACTTTCTCCCACCCTCCCTCCCTCCCCGCCTCGTAACCACAAAAGTATGTGTTCTTCTCAGTTTATACTATTTCTCAAGATCTTATAATAGTGGTCTTATACAATATTTGTCCTTTTGCCTCTGACTCATTTCGCTCAGCATAATGCCTTCCAGGTTCCTCCATGTTATGAAATGTTTCAGAGATTCGTCACTGTTCTTTATCGATGCATAGTATTCCATTGTGTGAATATACCATAATTTATTTAACCATTCATCCGTTGATGGACACCTTGGTTGCTTCCACCTTTTTGCTATTGTAAACAGAGCTGAGATAAACATGGGTGTGCATACATACATCTGTTCTTGTGAAGGCTTATTTCTCTAGGGTATATTCCGAGGAGTGGGATTTCTGGGTTGTATGGTAGTTCTATTTCTAACTGTTTAAGATATCGCCAGATAGACTTCCAAAGTGGTTGTACCATTTTACATTCCCACCAGCAGTGTATAAGAGTTCCAATCTCTCCACAGCCTCTCCAACATTTATTATTTTGTGTTTTTTGGATTAATGCCAGCCTTGTCGGAGAGAGATGGAATCTCTTTGTAGTTTTAATATGCATTTCTCTAATGGCTAATAATCGAGAGCATTTTCTCATGTATCTGTTAGCTGCCTGAATATCTTCTTTAGTGAGGTGCGTGTTCATATCCTTTGCCCACTTCTTGATTGGGTTGTTTGTCTTTTTGTGGTTGAGTTTTAACAGAATCATATGGATTTTAGAGATCAGGCGTTGGTCGGAGTTGTCATAGCTGAAACTTTTTTCCCAATCTGTAGGTGGTCTTTTTACTCTTTTGGTGAAGTCTTTAGATGAGCATAGATGTTTGATTTTTAGGAGCTCCCTCTTATCTGGTTTCTCTTCGTCATTTTTGGTCATGTTTTATATTCTGTTTTTGCCTTGTATTAGGGCTCCCAATGTTGTCCCTATTTTTTCTTCCATGATCTTTATCGTTTTAGTCTTTATGTTTAGGTCTTTGATCCACTTGGAGTTAGTTTTTGTGCATGGTGTGAGGTATGGGTCCTGTTTCATTTTTTTGCAAATGGATATCCAGTTATGCCAGAACCATTTGTTAAAAAGACCATCTTTTCCCCAATTAACTGACACCGGGCCTTTGTCAAATACCAGCTGCTCATATGTGGATGGATTCATATCTGGGTTCTCAATTCTGTTCCATTGGTCTATGTGCCTGTTGTTGTACCAGTACCAGGCTGTTTTGACTACTGTGGCTGTATAATAGGTTCTAAAATCCGGTAGAGTGAGGCCTCCCACTTTCTTCTTCTTTTTCAGTAATGCTTTACTTATCCAGGGCTTCTTTCCCTTCCATATGAAGTTGGCGATTTGTTTCTCCATCACATTAAAAAATGTCATTGGAATTTGGATCGGAAGTGCATTGTATGTATAGATGGCTTTTGGTAGAATAGACATTTTTACTATGTTAAGTCTTCCTATCCATGAGCAAGGTATGTTTTTCCACTTAAGTAGGTTCTTTTTAGTTTCTTGCACTAGTACTTTGTACTTTTCTTTATATAGGTCTTTTACATCTTTGGTAAGATTTGTTCCTAAGTATTTTATCTTCTTGGGGGCTACTGTGAATGGTATTGATTTGGTTATTCCCTCTTCGATGTTCTTTTTGTTGATGTAGAGGGATCCAAGTGATTTTTGTATGTTTATCTTATAACCTGAAAAAAAAAAAAAAATAACCTGAGACTCTGCCAAACTCTTCTATTAGTTTCAGTAGATTTCTGGAAGATTCCTTAGGGTTTTCTGTGTATAAGATCATGTCATCTGTAAATAGAGATAATTTTACTTCCTCCTTGCCAATCCGGATGCACTTTATTTCTTTGTCTAGCCTAATTGCTCTGGCTAGGACCTCTAGCACAATGTTGAATAAGAGCGGTGATAAAGGGCATCCTTGTCTGGTTCCCGTTCTCAAGGGAAATGCTTTCAGGCTCTCTCCATTTAGAGTGATGTTGGCTGTTGGCTTTGTATAGATGCCCTTTATTATGTTGAGG
Source organism: Loxodonta africana (assembly GCF_030014295.1). NCBI lineage: Eukaryota > Metazoa > Chordata > Mammalia > Proboscidea > Elephantidae > Loxodonta > Loxodonta africana. The sequence goes on from NC_087345.1 coordinate 49,849,304, forward strand.
AATTTTCCTTCAATTCCTATTTTGATGAGAGTTTTTATCATGAATGGGTGTTGGACTTTGTCAAATGCCTTTTCTACATCAATTGATAAGATCATGTGGTTTTTGTCTTTTGTTTTATTTATATGGTGGATTACATGAATGCTTTTTCTAATATTGAACCAGCCTTGCATACTGGGTATAAATCCCACTTGGTCGTGGTGGATTATTTTTTTGATATGTTGTTGAATTCTATTGGTTAGAATTTTCTTGAGGATTTTTGCATCTATGTTCATGAGGGATATAGGTTTGTAATTTTCTTTTCTGTGTGATGTCTTTACCTGGTTTTGGTATCAGGGATATGGTGGCTTCATACAATGAGTTAGGCAGAATTCTGTCATTTTCCATGCTTTGAAATACCTTTAGTAGTAGTGGTATTAACTCTTCTCTGAAAGTTTGGTAGAACTCTGCGGTAAAGCCATCCAGGCCAGGGTTTTTTTTTTTTGCTGGGAGTTTTTTGATTACCGTTTCAATCTCTTTTTTTGTTATGGGTCTATTTAGTTGTTCTACTTCTGATTGTGTTAGTTTAGATAGGCAGTGTTTTTCTAGGAATTCATCCATTTCTTCTAGGTTTGCAAATTTGTTAGAGTACAATTTTTCGTAATAATCTGATATGATTCTTTTAATTTCAGTTGGGTCTGTTGTGATGTGGCCCATCTCGTTTCTTATTCGGCTTATTTGTTTCCTTTCCTGTATTTCTTTAGTCAGTCTGGCCAAAGGTTTATCAATTTTGTTAATTTTTTCAAAGAACCAGCTTTTGGTTTTGTTAATTCTTTCAATTGTTTTTCTGTTCTCTAATTCATTTAGTTCAGCTCTAATTTTTATTATTTGTTTTCTTCTGGTGCCTGATGGATTCTTTTGTTGCTCAGTTTCTATTTGTTCAAGTTGTAGGGACAGTTCTCTGATTTTGGCTCTTTCTTCTTTTTGTATGTGTGCATTTATCGATAGAAATTGACCTCTGAGCACTGCTTTTGCTGTGTCCCAGAGGTTTTGATAGGAAGTATTTTCATTCTCATTGCATTCTATGAATTTCTTTATTCCCTCCTTAACGTCTTCTATATTCCAGTCTTTTTTCAGCAGGGTATTGTTCAGTTTCCAAGCATTTGATTTCTTTTCCCTAATTTTTCTGTTATTGATTTCCACTTTTATGGCCTTGTGATCTGAGAAGATGCTTTATAATATTTCAATGTTTTGGACTCTGCAAAGGTTTGTTTTAAGACGTAACATGTGGTCTATTGTAGAGAATGTTCCATGTGCGCTAGAAAAAAAGTATAGTTTGCAGCAGTTGGGTGGAGTGTTCTGTATAAGTCAATGACGTCAAGTTGGTTGATTGTAGCAATTAGGTCTTCCATGTCTCTATTGAGCTTCTTAGTGGATGTCCTGTCCTTCTCCGAAAGTGGTGTGTTGAAGTCTCCTACTACAATTGTGGAGGTGTCTATCTCACTTTTCAGTTCTGTTAAAGTTTGTTTTATGTATCTTGCAGCCCTGTCATTGGGTGCATAAATATTTAATATGGCTATATTTTCCTGGTCAATTGTCCCTTTTGTCATTATGTAGTGTCCTTCTTCATCCTTTGTGGTGGAATTAACTTTAAAGTCTATTTTGTCAGAAATTAATATTGCTACTCCTGCTCTTTTTTGCTTATTGTTTGCTTGATGTATTTTTTTCCATCCTTTGAGTTTTAGTTTGTTTGTGTCTCTAAGTCTAAGGTGTGTCCCTTGTAGGCAGCATATAGATGGATCGTGTTTCTTTATCCAGTCTGAGACTCTCTGTCTCTTTATTGGTGCATTTAGTCCATTTACATTCAGCGTAATTATAGATAAGTATGTGTTTAGTGCTGTCATTTTGATGCCTTTTTGTGTGTTGTTGACAATTTCATTTGTCCACTTACTTTTTTGTGCTGAAACGTTTTTCTTTGTAAATTGTGTGTTCCTCATTTTCATAGCATTTGACTTTATGTTTGCTGAGTCATTATGTTTTTCTTGGTTTTTATTTTGAGTTATGGAGTTGTTATACCTCTTTGTGGTTACCTTAATATTTACCCCTATTTTTCTAAGTAAAAACCTAACTTGTAATGTCCTATATTGCCTTGTATCCTTCTCCATATGGCAGTTCTATGCCACCTGTATTTAGTCCCTCTTTTTGATTATTGTGATCTTTTACATATTGACTTCAATGGTTCCCTGTTTTGAGCATTTTTTTTTTTTTAATTAATCTTAATTTGTTTTCGTGATTTCCCTATTTGAGTTGATATCAGGATGCTCTGTTCTGTGACCTTGTGTTATGCTGGTATCTGATATTATTGGTTTTCTGACCAAAGAATTTCCTTTAGTATTTCTTGTAGCTTTGGTTTGGTTTTTGCAAATTCTCTAAGCTTGTGTTTATCTGTAAATGTCTTAATTTCGCCTTCATATGTGAGAGAGAGTTTTGCTGGATATATGATCCTTGGCTGGCAGTTTTTCTCCTTCAGTGCTCTATATATGTTATCCCATTGCCTTCTTGCCTACATGGTTTCTGCTGAGTAGTCTGAACTTATTGATTCTCCTTTGTAGGAGACCTTTCTTTTATCCCTGGCTGCTTTTAAAATTTTCTCTTTATCTTTGGTTTTGGCAAGTTTGATGATAATATGTCTTGGTGTTTTTCTTTTTGGATCAGTCTTAAATGGGGTTCGATGAGCATCTTGGATAGATATCCTTTTGTCTTTCATGATGTCAGGGAAGTTTTCTGTCAGTTCTTCAACTATTCCCTTTGTGTTTTCTGTTATTCGTCCATGTTCTGGGACTCCAATCACATGCAAGTTATTCTTCTTGATAGAGACCCACATGATTCTTAGGCTTTCTTCATTTTTTTTAATTCTTTTATCTGATTTTTTTTCAGCTATATTGGTGTCAATTCCCTGGTCCTCCAGATTTCTCACTCTGCATTCCAATTGTTTGAGTCTGCTCCTCTGACTTCCTATTGTGCTAATTCTGTAATTTTATTGTTAATCTTTTGGATTTCTGAATGCTGTCTCTCTATGGATTCTTGCAACTTATTAATTTTTCCACTATGTTCTTGAATAGTCTTTTTGAGCTCTTCAACTGCTTTATCAGTGTGTTCCTTGGCTTTTTCTGTAGATTGCCTTATTTCATTTCTGAGGTCATCCCTGATGTCTTGAAGCATTCTGTAAATTAGTTTTTTATATTCTGCATCTGGCAATTCTAGGATTGTATCTTCATTTGGGAAAGATTTTGATTCTTTAGTTTGGGGAGTTGTAGAAGTAATCATCATCTGCTTCTTTATGTGGTTTGATATTGACTGCTGTCTCCGAACCATCTCTAAGATATTGTAGTGATTTATTCTATATTTGCTCACTGAATCTTATCTTGTTTTGTTTTCTTTCAATATACATAGATGGGCTACTAGATTGCGCTGTCTTGATTGTTGTAGCCCTTGACTCACTTATGTCCTATTACCAGCTGGTTTGGGCTGTTACCAGATATATAAGCCTAAGAGTCCATTCACTATTCTTGAGTAGAATCTGATTTTGGGTCATCAAGTGTGTGATGCAGACTGTCACCTATCCACCTAGAGAAGTAGTGGTGATAGTTGTGTGCACCAGATTCTAGTAGCAGCAGGGTTTCACACTCCAGGGGGGGCAGGATGCTGACAGGCTTCCCTCAAGTGCCAGTGAGGTAGGTGTGTCTCTATTCCTAAAGCACCTTGGTGGGTAGGCTCTGCAGCTGTATCTTAGGCCCCCAATGCAAGTACCTCTACAGATTGGTAGGTGTCACCCTCCTTAGACCCCTAAAGCAGGAGGCTAGGTGGTCTGGGGGGAGCTTCAGCCCTCAGTTCCCTGTTGTGTGTCAGTGAGGGCTCTGTTGAATATGCAGAGATATCAGACCTGGGAAACTTGTCTTTCCAGTAATCTGCTAAAACAATTACAGGTAGATCCCTATGAGAAATGCCTCTGCATTATAATAGCCACCTTGTTCCCGTTAGGGATGAAAGCCCAAGACTGTAGATCACATGTGCTTGGCTGGAGCTGGTTCTGTGTTTTAGTCCAATTAGGGAAGGATTTTTGGTCCTTGGTTTTTTTGTAGCTGCTTCTCTCAGGCCAGGAGAATGGGTTAGGAAAAGACCAAAAAAAAAAAAAAGAAGGAAAGAAAAACCACAGCGCACTTCTCTCTCTGGCTCAGGAAATTACAACGTTATTGAAGCCACCCGGGAAGGGGAGGGGAGGGTTCAGATAAATAGGAGAGAGTAGCACCCTGAAATATAGACAAAGTTACTTATCTTGCTTGTGATGACTGTTTTATCTGAGATTCCCGAGGGGCCCGTTGACTGTGTGCGCTGGCTGGGTAGAGATTGCCCCGAGGGTCAGGCCCACGTCCCGTGCTTGCACTGTCTCAGAAGCCGCGGTTAGTTCCTCCACTCCCAGTCCAAAGCCCAGCGGCAAGGTTTCCCGGCTGGGACACTGGACTCCCGGCTCCAAAACCAGTCGCTGCCTCCCGGTGACTTCTCCTCCCATCAGCCGCGTCGCTGCGCTGCCTTTGTGCACTGGCTGGGCTTCCCCCGAGGTCAGTTCAGGGGGCTAGGGCTGCGCCTCGTCTTTGCACCATCACAGGATGCTGTGCTCAGCTTCCTTGCGCCGGATCCAAAGCCCGGCGCCAAGGTTTCCTGACTGGGACGCTGGCTCCAGGCTCCGAAAACAGTCGCTGCTTCCCCGTGGTTGTTTGTTCTCAGTTTCTGTCACTCAGGTCAACTCTTTAGATGTGTGTTTAATGGTCAGGGTTCGTAGATTGTCATATATGTGATCAATTCACTTGTTTTTCCGGGTCTTTGTTGCAAGAGGGATCCGAGGTAGCTTCGACCTAGTCAGCCATCTTGGTCCCCCCATCCTCTGACCTTCTTTAACATCACCAGGGGGAAGAGAATCATGATCAACAGCCCAAGACTGTTTCCTGTGAGGCGGAGGTCAGACACGCCTCCTCTCTTTGCATTCTTTACCAATTCAGAAAGCCAATCTCTCTCTCCCAGCACTCTCTACTTCTCTGCGGGGTTCAATAATTCATTGCAATGGCCACACAGAACTCACAGACAATACTTGTAATTATGGGGTTTATTAGGGAAGTAACAGATTACAATTCAGGTTCAGAAATACTCAGAATACAGTTCTTCCATCAGGACAGCCTCTTCCCCTCCATGCTCACAAGCACGCCTCTCCCTTGCCCTTGATCTCTGCCCAAAGGCACTCAGCTTTCTCCATGGGCCAGGAAGCCCACCACACCACATCCTGCTGCTGGATCTCTGCTGTCTCCTGGTTCCAGGAGTTTCTCAGCACAGGAGTCCCAGGCCCAAAGGACACACTTTCCATGCCTGGTTGTTCTTCCTTGGTGATGGTGGGATCCTCTCTTTCCCACCTGTAAGGTGGTTCATTTCAAAACCAAAGGGATGGCAAAACTAACCAATCCCTTCTGTGGAACACAACTGCCTTATCACACAGTCCCACCCAGTCACTCGTGTGGGAGTTACAAGACCATGGCTAGAAAGGCCACACGAACGTGATCCATCACATTGCACTCAGGCAAGGGAGTCAAATAGAAAAATTAGGCACAAAGAAAATTTATAACCTTGTCTAATGGGGAGGGGGGAGTTCCTATTGGGTGTAGGGGCAAAATCAGGGACAATTTTCAAAAGCTATTTTAAACCCCAAGTCCTTGGGTGGTGCAAATTGTTAATTTTCTCGACTACTAACCAAGGTTAAAGATTCAAGTCTATCCAGAGGTTCCTCAGAAGAAAGTCCTGGAAATCCACTTCTAAAAAATCAGTTATTGAAAACTCTGTGGGGAACAGCTCCTGCCTGACAAACATGTGGTCACTCTGAGTGGAAATTAACTTAACAGCAACTGGTACTGGGTGGGACTTTAAGTCCCATTATTATTGCTTTAAGGAGCCCTGTGGGCTCAACAGCTAAGTGCTCAGACACTAACCCAAAAATTGGCAGTTCTAACCCACCCAGTGGCTCTGTGGGAGAATGACCTGGCAATACGCACTTATAAAGATTAGAGCCTGGACAGTCCCTGATGGTACCTACCATCTAACAAAATTTCTACTTTGTACCTGGCAAATTACTGGCACTCAACACATAATTGACACCTGGTAGTGATACGGGACAAAAAGGACTTTGTGACATGAGGGACATGCTTCATAGCTCAATCATATATACGAGACTAATGGGCAGATCAGCCCAAAAGTAAGGACGAGAAGGCAGGAAGAGACAGGAAAACTCAGAAATGGAAACAGGGAAACTGGGATGGAGAAGGGGAGAGTGCTGACACATCGCAGAAATGGCAACCAATGTCAAAGAACAATTTGTGTTTTAACTCTTTAATGAAAAACTAATTTGCTATGTAAACTTTCACCTAAGTCATACTTAAAAAGAAAGAAAAAGGGTTGTGGTCTTGCACGTCTAGTTTTAAATTCAAGCTAGGATTCAAAATAGTTGTTCGTGGGCCTCATTTATCTAATCTATAAAATACAAAAGGGTTGATATTAGGAGTGCCTAAGATAAAATGTAAAACTCTCAGCACAATATAGCTTATAGTGACTATGCATTACAAGAAGATTTTTTTTTTTCTTTCTTGAATAAGTGGACTCATATATTCCATAAGGAGCCCTGGTGGAATAGTGATTAAGAGCTCAGATGCTAACCAAAAGTCAGCAGTTCGAATCTACCAACTGCTCCTTGGAAACCCTATGGGGCAGTTCTACTCTGTCCTTTAGGGTTGCTATGAGTCAGAATCAACTTGGCTGCAATGTTTTTTGTTTTTGTTTTTGGCATATTCCATAAAGAGTACTCAAATCCAAGAAAATTGTCCTTCATAAGTGGAAGTTATCTTTTTAATTTCATTTCTGTTTCAAAAAGAATGACAGTAAGCGAATAAATCATAATATTTGTATCTCAATATCTATTTGAAACTAAAAACATCAGATACTGAACCTCATGTCCAGAAAAATACAGAGCAATTCTTAATAAGTATATATTCTATAAATTCATGGAACAATAATATAAAATGCAAGGAAAAGTAATGCATTGATGAGCAGTCCAAATCCTATACATATTGACCAATCACGTATCATAAAATCTTTATGAAAATAGTTTGGTTATCTTTCTAGCTGGGCAATAGGTTTGGTTAACATTTCTAGCTGAGCAAGTAGTTAAAATGTTTCCATTTCACATGCCAACTCTTTTAAAAACACAATTTGTTTTTATTCTAAAGTGCTCTCTACCTAAGTTTGACTGCATGCAAAAGTTCTAAAATGATCATTTAAAGAAATAAATTTACTTCTCTGCTCTGTTTCACAAATTTTGATCTATTTTGTTTAATTCAAAATATTTTATAATTTCCCTTATGACTTTTTCTTTGATCTGTGAGGTATTTGGCATCAAATCTGACAATATCTTTTAAATGGTTTAGACTATTTACATTTAAAGCAATTACTAGCATGGTTCACTTGAAATTTACAATCTTGATAGTTGTGTCCTTTCATTCCACCTAATTTTTTTTTCTTTTCTGTCTTGGTCATCTAGTGCTGCCATAACAGAAATGCCACAAGGGGATGGCTTTAACAAAGAGTAATTTATTTCCTCACAGTCTAGTAGGTTAAAAGTCCAAATTCAGGGCGTTGGCTCCAGAGGAAGGCTTTCTCTCTCTGTCAGCTCTGGAAGAAGGTCTTTGTCCTCAGTCTTCCCCTGGTTGAGGAGCTTCTCAGGCACAGGGACCCCATCTCCAAAGGAAGTGCTCTGCTCCTGGTGCTGCTTTCTTGGTGGTATGAGGTCCCCAATTCTCTGTTTGCTTCCCTTTCCTTTTATCTCTCAAGAGATAAAAGGTGATGCAGGCCACACCTCAGGGAATCTCCCTTTATCTTGGATCAGGGAGATGACCTGAGTAAGGGTGGTATTAGAATTCCACCCTAATTGTCTCAACATAAAATTACAATCACGAAATGGAGGACAACCACACAATACTGGGAATCATGGCCTAACCAAGTTGATACACACATTTTTGGGGGGACAAAATTCAATGCATGATATTTTCTGTCTTCTTTTTGGAGCCCTGGTGGCTCAGTTAAGCACTTGGCTGCTAACCAACCCACCAGCTGCTCTGGGTGGGGTGGGGGGAGATGTGGCAGTTTGCTTCCATAAATATTACAGCTTTGCAAACACTATGAAGCAGTTCTACTCTGCCTCATAGGGTCACCATGAGTCGGAATCAATGGCAATGGATTTTTTATGATGTAATTAGGAGTATGCTGTTTAATTTCCAAATATTTTAGATTTTTTTTTCCCCATTGTTTATCTCTGGCTTAATACAATATACTTTTTTAAAATTTTAATGCATTTAAATATGTTGAAGTTTGTAATATGACAAAAATATAGCCCATATTGGTGCATGTCCACATGAAAAGAACGTGTTTTCTCTTTCTGTTGGGTACAGTGTTCTATAAAGACAAATAGGTAAATTTGCTGGTAACATTTTTTGAGTATTCCACACATTTATTTATTTTTCTCTCTACTTATTGTGTCAATGACTGAGAGAAGAGGATTTAATTCTCCCATTAAATTTGCAGATTTGGCTATTACTCACTAGTTTTTCTAGTTAGTTTTTCCTTTATGTATTATGAAATGCATAAACATTTAGAAAGTTATTTATTTTTGTGAAAAAACTTTTTTATTATGCACTCTATGCTTTATTTCTGGCAAAAATATTTCTTGATCTGAACTCTACTTTGCCCAATATTAATATAGCAACCCCAGCTTTTTTTTTTTGATTAGTGTTTGCATGACATATTTTTTTCATCCTTTTATTTATGTCTTTAGATTAAAAGTGGGTTTCTTAAAGACAGCATATAGGAAGGTTTCTTTTTTTTTTTTTTTGTATCAAATACAGACAATCTCTATCTTTTCAATGTTATGTTTAGACTATTTACACTTACTGTTGTTTAGACTATGTACAGTTACTGTAATTATTGACATGGTTCAAAGGTAATCTACAATATTGATAGCTGTATCCTTTTATTTCACATGGTTTTTTTTTCTTTGCTTTTTAATTGCATTTTTCTGATACCCTCTTATCATTGCTATTGTATTAGTTATTAATTATACCTATTTTTCTAATTATTTTAGTGGTTAACCTATGGTTTAAGATAAAATGCTCAACATTAATCCTCAAATGATATTATACCACTTCATGTATAGTATAAGATTTTTTTATGAGAATACTCCCAATTCCCTGTCATTTGTGCCATTATTGTAATAGAAAAAATCTTAACAAGTATGTTTATTAAATGGGATTGAAGAAGCTATGCCAGATATTTAGGGAGTAGATATATTACTGGACCAAAAAGTTAAAAAGGGCTGGGAAATTCCAGAAAATATAATAAAAATTCAGTCAAATACAAATGAATTGCCTGTGCAATCATATATCTGTCACAAAAAATGAAGATGACATAGGGTATTAGAGCATGAGATATCTACAGGCAAAACAATTGGCCTCAACCTAAGTGTTATACTTGATACAAAAAATTAACTCAGAATGGATAATGGCTTAAATATGAAACCATAAAACTTTTAGGAAAAAAATGAATAAAATCTTCAGTGTCTTAGGCTACGTAAAGGGTTCTTAGACTTAATAAGAGTGCAATCAATAAAACAAAAACAATGACAAGTTGGCCTTCATCAAAATTAAAACTTTTTCTTTGAAAGGCTCTGTTAAGTGAAAGACAAGATAAAAACAACTACAAACATGGAGAAAATATTTTCAAACTACATATCAAATGAAAGACTAGTATCTAGAATATATAAGGAACTCCCAAAACTCAGCAGTAAAGCAAGCATATTAGAAACTGGGGAAAAGACAGACATTTTCACAAAAAGGGCATTCATGCTAACAATTATTAGCCATTGTTGTTGTTGTTAGGTGCTGTCGAGTCGGTTCTGACTCATAGCGACCCTATGTACAACAGAACGACACTGCCCCACAAATGTAAATTAAAATTAGAATTAGTTATGAGTACACATTTATTAGAATGGTAAAAATTGAGAATAGTGACATCACCAAACACAGGCAAGGATTTGGAGAAACTGTATTACTCAGGCATTGCTGATGGGAATGTACAAATGTTACAGGCAGTCTGGAAATCAGATTTGCAGTTTCTTATACAATGAAACATGCAACTACCATGTAACCAGATGACTGGATAATGCAAATAGTGTGTGCTCCACTAACTTAAAGGTTGGCAGTTTTAACCCATTCTGCAGCACAGTGGAAGGAAGCCCTGGTCATCTGCTTCTGTAAAGATTATAGCCAAGAAAACCCAGTGGAGCAATTCCACTCTTTAACATTCCGGTATCCATGAGTCAGCATTGACTCAACAGCAACAGTTTGATTTTTGCATACCATATGACCCGGTAATTGAGCTCTTGGGCAGTTTTTCACATCAGAGAAATGAAACCTGTACACAGATATTTGCTGTTGTTGTTGTTAGGTGTCATCTAGTCAGTTCCAACTCATAGTGACCGTATGGACAATAGAACAAAACACTGCCTGGTCCTGTGCCTTCCTCCTAATCGTTGCTATGCTGGAGCCCATTGTTGCAGCCACTGTGTCAATCCATCTCATTGAGGGTCTCCCTCTTTTTCGCTGACCCTCTACTCTACCAAGCATGATGTCCTTCTTCAGGGACTGGTCCCTTCTGCCAACTTATCCAAAGTATGTGAGATGAAGTCTCTCCATCCTCGCTAAGGAGCATTCTGGCTGTATTTCTTCCAAGACAGATTTGTTTGTTCTTCCTGCAGTCCACGGTATATTCAATTTTCTTCACCAACATCATAATTCAAAGGCATCAATTCTTCTTTGGCCTTCCTTATTCGTTGTCCAGCCTTCCCATTCATATGAGGTGATTGAAAACACCATGGCTTCGGTCAAGCCCACTAAGTCCTTAAAGTGACACCTTTGCTTTTTAACACTTTAAAGAGATCTTTTGCAGCAGATATGCCCAGTGCAATCCATCCTTTGATTTCTTGACTACTGCTTCCATGGGTGTTGATTGTAAAACGAAATCCTTTACAATTTCAGTATTTTCTCCATTTATCATGATGTTGCTCATGGGTCCACTTGTGAGGGTCTTTGTTTTCTTTATGTTGAGGTGCAATCCATACTGAAGGCTGTGGTCTTTGATCTTCATCAGTAAGGGCTTCAAGTCCTCTTCACTTTCAGCAAGCAAGGTTTTGTCATCTGCATATTGCTGATTGTTGGTGAATCTTCCTCCAATCCTGATGCCTCATTTTTCTTCACATAGTCCAGCTTCTAGGATTATTTGCTCAGCATACAGATTGAGTAAGTACAGTGAAAGGATACAACACTGATGAATACCTTTCCTGACTTTAAACCACGCAGTATCCTCTTGTTCTGTTCGAATGACTGCCTCTTGGTCTAAGTACATCTGTGTTATCCATATCTTAAATTATGGATAACACAGATGTTTATAGCAGCTTTATTCGTATTAACCAAATCTTGAAACAACACTGATGTCCTTCAGTGGTGAATGGATGAACAAAATATGGTATGTCTCTACCATGGGATACTACTTCGTAATAAAAAGGATCAAGCTACTAATGCATGCAACAATCTGGATGAATCCCCAGAGAATTATGCTGACTGAAGAAAGCCAATTCAAAGAGTATGATTCCATTTATGTAACATTCTTGAAATAATAAAATTACAGAAATGGAGAACAGATTAATCATCGCCAGGTAGTAGGGGTGGTGGGCGGAAGGTTGAGAGGGTGGGAGTGAAGTTAGTGTGGTTATAAAAAGAGCAACATGGTAGTTCCTTTTGTTATGGAAGTGTTCTGTATCTTGACAGTATCAGTATTAATATCTTGGTTGTGATACTGCACTACATTTTTTCGAGATGTTTTTACTGGGGGAAATTGAACAAAGTGTACATGGGATTGTATTATTTCTTATAATTGCCTGATTATGCTATTAATTCAAAACAAAAAAAAAAAGTTAAATAAAAAATAGAGTTGTATTGCCTGGCTCTGGGTCCCACACTGTTAATGCTACACTACACTAGTGCAACTTGCAATGTTTTGTCCTGACTGTCTTTAAGTGGCCTCAGTTGGTTTTTAAGCAACAAAGTATTTTGTCTTTTCATGTTTTTTTGTTTGTTTTTTTCTGTTATTTTATTTACTTTTCTGATAGTGTAATAGTTATTTTCCAGCATTTACTTTTTCTACATGTTTCTTGCAGTTAATTCCAATAGCAGACAACTTTAAAACTTTATAATTTAGTAAGTATGTTCTGGGACTTGTTATGCAAGGGATTATCTTCCCCAAAAGTTAATGGAGGTTAGGAAAGGGCCACATGAACCAGAGACCTACATTATCCTGAGACCAGAAGAACTAGTTGGTGCCCGGCCACAATCGATGTCTGCCCTGTCAGGGAGCACAACAGACAACTCCTGAGGGAGCAGGAGACCAATGGGATACAGACCCCGAATTCTCATAAAAAGACCATACTTAATGGTATGACTGCGACTAGAGGAATCCTGGAGGCAATGCTCCCCACCCAGACCTTCTGATGGCACAGGACAGGAACCATCCCCGAAGACAACTCATCAGGCATGAAAAGGACTGGTCAGCGGGGGGGGGGGGGGGGGAGATGCTGATGAAGAGTGAGCTAATTAAATCAGGCGGACACTGGAGAGTGTGTTGGCAACTCTTGACTGGAGGGGGGATGGGAAGATAGAGAGAGAGGGAAGACGGCAAAATTGGCACGAAACGAGAGACTGAAAGGGCTGACTCAATAGGGGGAGAGCAAGTGGGAGAAGGGAGTAAGATGTATGTAAACTTACACGTGACAGACTGATTGGAATGGTAAATGTTCACCTGAAGCTTAATAAAAATTAATTAAAAAAAAAAAAGTTAACGGAGGTTAGGTGGTGGATAACAATAGGGTGGCTTCTGTTTTTTCCCACATGAGTCTGCATATGAATGTCACCATTCTTCAGACTCATGCCAATGCTACTTCCAAACAAGGAAGGTATTTTAGAATAGTTCTTAAATTGCTAACTGAATGAGAAAATTTCTCAACATTAAAAAGGAGAAAAACCTCCTAGAAACATGTGAGTTTGTTTGAAAATAATGTTCAGGTAAAAATTAACATATGAGTCCTTTTTTCTTGCAAATCAAGGAAATCAGTTTGTTCCTACAGGGTAATGTGTCTTTAATTTTGTGATATTTATAATATGCCCATCCAAGTTGACAGCAAACAGCAGTTGGCCTTTTCCTCCTTGATTACTTTTCCTAAAAAAAAAAATTTTTTTTTTTTCCTAGGCAGGAAGGAATTCCAAATTACCAAAGAGCAGAAGGAAAAGTTTTAGAAACAATGAAGTCAGAAAATGAGAAATCAGAGCAATTGCTTTAAGTGAGAGGAAGAATATTAATATTCAAAAAGAAAACTTTAAGAAGTGCAATGTTACTTGGTACAGGAAAAAAAAAACTGAAGGGTTAATAAAAAGGAACCTCTAAAAGTGGACAGTGTCTTGTTTGTAGAAGTACAACACTGAACAAGAAAGAAGCTCTGGTCTCTAGGACAGAAGATTCTGCTCATCATATTCCCCAAGTTTTAATTTTATGTAATAATGCTATTAGCAAACATAAAAAGTTCTTACTAAGTACCTAGCATACTCCTAGGTGTTTTACATGTATTAACCAATTGCGTCATTATAATACATTAGGAAGTAGGGTTTATTACCATTCCTTTGTTAGAGATGAAACAACTAAAGCATAGAGAGGTTACATAAATCGCCCAAGGTGGCAATGTTAATAAATCTCAGGTCTGAGATTTGAACCTAGTCCATTTAGTTTTGGAGCAGGTGTTCTTAACCACTCTCTAATAATCATAGTATTGTAATTGAGATTTTCACTTTGAAATGAAATGCAGTGGCTTAATATTAAGTATGCTAGTGTACCCTAGTGGAGGGGATTAAAAAACACTTTTGAATGAAGTCAGAGCCCTGGTGGCGCAGTGGTTAAGAGCTCAGCTGTTATCCAAACAGTTGGTAGTTGGAATCCACCAGCCACTCCTTGGAAACACTATGGGGCAGTTCTATTCTCTTAAAGGTCGCTATCAGTGTCTGTCAGTTTGTCCTACCGTGGGGGCTTGCGTGTTGCTGGGATGCTTGAAGCTATGCCACCAGTATTCGGATACCAGCAGGGTCACCCATGGCAGACAGGTTTCAGTTGAGCTTCCAGACTAAGACGGACTAGGAAGAAGGACCTGGCAGTCTACTTCTGAAAAGCATTAGCCAGTGAAAACCTTATGAATAGCAGCAGAACATTGTCTGATATAGTGCTGGAAGATGAGCCCTCCAGGTTGGAAGGCATTCAAAAGATGACTGGGGAAGAGCTGCCTCCTCAAAGTAGAGTCGACCTTAATGACATAGATGGAGTAAAGCTTTTGGGACCTTCATTTGCTGATGTGGCATGACTCAAAATGAGAAGAAACAGCTGCAAACATACATTAATAATCAGAACCTGGAATGTATGAAGTATGAACCTAGGAAAATTAGAAATCATCAAAAAAGAAATGGAACACATAAACATCGATGTCCTAGGCATTAGTGAGCTGAACTGGACTGGTATTGGCATTTTGAATCAGACAATCATATAGTCTACTATGCTGGGAATGACAACTTGAAGAGGAATGGTGTTGCATTCATCGTCAAAAAGAACATTTCAAGATCTATCCTGAAGTACAACGCTGTCAGTGATAGGATGACAGGAAGACCAATTAATACGACTATTATTCAAATTTACGCACCAACCACTAGGGCCAAAGATGAAAAACAGAAGATTTTTATCAGCTGCTGCAGTCTGAAATTGATCGAACATGCAATCAAAATGCATTGATAATTACTGGAGATTGGAATGGGAAAGTTGGAAACGAAGAAGGATCAGTACATAAACGGCGACGAAACACATGGACGTCAACAGATGGAACACACAGAAATCAAATTGACTGTATATGTGGAAAGAGAGGATGGGAAAGCTCAATATCATCAGTCAGAACAAGGCCAGGGGCAGACTGTGGAACACACCATCAATTGCTCATATGCAAGTTCAAGCTGAAACTGAAGAAAATCAGAGCAAGTCCAGGAGAGTCAAAATATGACCTTGAGTACATTCCACCTGAATTTAGAGACCACCTGTGAATAGATCTGATGCATTAAACACTAGAGACCGAAGTTGTGGAATGGCATCAAGGACATCACCCATGAAGAAAGCAAGAGGTCATTGAAAAGACAGGAAAGAATTAAAAGACCAAGATGGATGTCAGAGGAGATTCTGAAACTTACTCCTGAGCGTCAAGCAGCTAAAGCAAAAGGAAGAATTGATGAAGTAAAAGAACTGAACAGAAGATTTCAAAGGGTGTCTCGAGAAGACAAAGTAAAGTATTATAATGACATGTGCAAAGAGCTGGAGATGGAAAACCAAAAGGGAAGAACACACTCTGTGTTTCTCAAGCTGGCAGAACTGGAGAAAAAATTCAAGCCTCAAGTTGCAATAGTGAAGGATTCTATTGGGAAAACATTAAATGATGCAAGAAGCATCAAAAGAAGATGGAAGGAATACACAGAGTCATTATACCAAAGAGAATTAGTTGATGTTCAACCATTTCAAGAGGTAGCATATGATCAGGGACTGATGGTACTGAAAGAAGAAGTCCAAGCTGCTTTGAAGGCATTGGCAAAAAACGAGGCTCCAGGAATTGATGGGATATCAATTGAGATGTTTCAACAGACAGATGCCACACTGGAGGTGTTCACTCGTCTATGCCAAGAAATATGGAAGACAGCTTCCTGGCCATCTGACTGGAAGAGATCCATATTTATGCCTATTCCCAAGAAAGGTGATGCAACCAAATGTGGAAAATATACAACAATAACATTAATATCGCACGCAAGGAAAATTTTGCTAAACATCATTCAAAAACGGCTGTAGCAGTATACCAATAGGAAACTGCCAGAAATTCAGGCTGGTTTCAGAAGAGGACGTGGAACCAGGGATATCACTGCTGATGTCAGATGGATCCTGGCTGAAAGCAGAGAACACCAGAAGGATGTTTACCTGTGTTTTATTGACTATACAAAGGCATTCGACTGTGTGGATCATAAGAAATTTGGATAACATTGCGAAGAATGGGTATTCCAGAACACTTAATTGTGCTCATGAGGAACCTTTACATAAATCAAGAGGCAGTTGTTTGGACAGAACAAGGGGTTACTGATTGGTTTAAAGTCAGGAAATGTGTGAGTCATGGTTGTATTCTTTCACCATACCTATTCAATCTGTATGCTGAGCAAATATTACGAGAAGCTGGACTATATGAAGAAGAATGGGGCATCAGGATTGGAGGAAGACTCATTAACAACCTGTGTTATGCAGGTGACACTACCTTGCTTGCTGAAAGTGAAAAGGACTTGAAGCACTTACTAATGAAGATCAAAAACCACAGCCTTCAGTATAGATTGCACCTCAACATAACAGAAAACAAAAATCCTCACAACTGGACCAATGAGCAACATCATGATAAACGGAGAAAAGATTGAGGTTGTCAAGGATTTCATTTTACTTGGATCCACAATCAACAGCCATGGAAGCGGCAGTCAAGAAATCAAAAGATGCATCACGTTTGGTAAATCTATTGCAAAGGACCTCTCTAAAGTGTTGAAGAGCAAAGATTCTCCTTGAAGACTAAGGTGCACCTGACCCAAGCCATAGTATTTTCAATTGCCTCATATGCATGTGAAAGCTGGACAATGAATAAGGAAGACTGAAGAAGAATTGACCGCTTGAATTGTGGTGGTGGCGAAGAATATTGAATATACCACTGACTGCCAAAAGAACGAACAAATCTGTCTTAGAGGAAGTACAACTGAAATGTTCCTTAGAAGCAAGGATGGCGAGAGTGCGTCTTACATACTTTGGACAGGTTGTCAGGAGGGATTAGTCCCTGGAGAAGGACATCATGCCTGGCAGAGTACAGGGTCAGTGGAAAAGAGGCAGACCCTCAACGAGGTGGATTGACACAGTGGCTGCAACAAAGAGCTCAAGAATAACAATGATTGTAAGGGTGGCTCAGGACTGGGCAGTGTTTCTTTCTGTTGTGCATAGGGTCGCTATGAGTCGGAACCGACTCAAGGGCACCTAACAACAACAACAAAATCAGTTGGAATCGACTCAATGGCAACGCGGTTGGTTTTGGTTAGGATGAAGTCAGAAGAACCTTTTTGATTCTATTTTCTAACCTGGAAAATGAGGGTAATTACTGCATTGGATTATGAGAAGTAAAGACAGATTAACTGTCAGTACCTAACACGCAAGCACACAGTAATTTATTTTCCTTCCCTTCTCTCCACCTCACTCATAACTATTTATTGCTCCTGCCTAACCTGATACAGATGCTCCCAAGTGTTCTGAGAAAGGAATATATGCTAGCTATTTTTATATAACAGTTTCATAACCAAAGGGAAGACATCATGGCCATGAAGTACCTGACATAGGAGTTACATACGTTAGATGAATAAGACTCAGGTTAAGGCAGCATTAAAAATGTTAATGACATAAAACCTCATAAAAACCCATTGCTGTAGAGTTAATTCTGACTCATAGGAACCATACAGATCACATTTTTTTAAATCTGCAGACAACTTACTTCCTGTTTCAAAGTGAGTAATAATGTCATATGTTGTAGGCCTTTGTCTATAGCTAGATTGACATAGAATTTGCACTGTAAGCACAATAAAGGCCTTAACTTAAAAGATTAATATGAATTATACTGATGCATCTATTATACAATAAAGCCTTTAACTTAAAAGATACTAATTATACTGATATAGCAATTATACTTCAAATAAATTTTACATTTACTTTAATAATGCAAAGCTTTTTTAATGTTTGTATACATATATTTTTTATAAATATATATATCTGTATGTATATATATAACATATTAAAAGAAAAGAAAGCTGAACTTTATTCTGACTCATGGCAACCCCATGTGTGTCAGAGTAGACCTGTGCTCCATAGGATTTTCAGTGGCTGAGTTCTCAGAAACAGATCACCAAGTTTTTCTTCTGAGGTTCATTAATGATTTGCAACACCCAGAGACATACATATATATGTTTTATATGCATACATGTGTATGTCTACAGATAGATAGATAGATAGATGATAGATAGATAGATGATAGATAGATAGATAGATAGATAGATAGATAGATAGATAGATAGATGATAGACACACATGCATACTATTTTTAGTAAATAGGTGGGTAAATAGATTATTCCTCTCTAGATGAGTTCATAACATTGGGATTATTTATTACTTGAAAGATTTTTGGCAAAATCAGGCAAGACTGAAGCCATGTACATCTGAAAATGTTTCTCTATTTTTTCCTGATTCTGGTTTATTAATGTTCTTTTCTCTAAACCTAAAACCAATTTTGTAATTTATTTTTAATAAGAGCACTGACTAGTCCCAGTAGACTTTTCACAGTATTTAACATACCTTTATATAACTATTATCTCACAAAATCTTGATTTCTTTTTACAGGTATCCTCCTCAGCTCATCACATTAATTCATGTGAAAAATGACAAATGACATAAAAGATTAATGTACTCTAAGTGTAAATTCTTGTATCATAAGCAAAACTATCCTGGATGAAATAATTTTATTTTTCATCTCGCTATGATTTGGGACCAGCCTTTCCTTCAACTTGGTTCCAATTAAACTTCATCTATAAAAAATAGACAAAAAAAATTTTTAAGGTTTCTGGCATATGATTATATGATGTTCTCCTGTTTCATTATTCAGAGGGGATCATCCCAGTGGAATTCTGGAAAGAAGTTATGCATCTATGCCTCTATCACCCTCTTGCCCAAAGTTTCTCTCACTAGTTTCTTGTTTTTATGTCTTTAACTCCTTTATATTACAATAATCATAAATGTGGACATTTCCCAACAGTTTACATTCTTTCCTAAAGAGGGATTTGTTTATTGGTTTGTTTTCTTTTTTTGTTACAAGGAACAAAGACTCACCCGAACCAGCTCAGGCAAGTTTTCTTTTCTAAGGATACACGCTGTTAGTCCCACAGAAACCCAGAGACAGACCAGAATACACCCAGGCCTCTTAGGCAGTAAAACTGGGAATTTGAAAGCCAAAAGGAATGCAAGTTTCTATTTCTGACATACCCAAGCTTTTCTCAGTCATTACCTCTCTTCTCTCCTCTGAATGTCCAGCTTATTCTTTCTTCTTTACAGTCCAGTCTGGAAGGTTTATGCTTTTCACTGTAAGTGCTCAGTAGCAACTGGTTCAGTCTCCTGATATCCAAATTCCTAAAAGAAAAATCTAAATGCCCTAACTCATCTTTGTATCCCGTTTCAAAACTTACAGAGAATGAAGCAGCCTTCTCCTTCTTCACAAATTACATTAAAGTCTTTCTATCCTATATATTTTATACATACATCATTTAGGTCTCTTCACCTTTTATTATATCTACCGAGATCTCTATTTTAAACCCTTGTTGCCTCTAGCCCAACTATTACAATGTCTTCATACCTGACTTCCATACCTATACCTTCACGCTGCTCCATTGCTCTCTCCAGGATGCCACCAACGTAGTCATCATAACTTTAAGGATTAGGATATTTATGAAAATAGAGAAGATCAAGGATGAATGATTGAAAATATCATGGATCTTAGATTCAGGTAAAACAAGTTTGGCATTCTGGCTTTTTTGAATTATTTGCCACTAGGAAAGTTGCTTAACTTCTAAAAGCTTTAGGTTGGTTCTCTGAAATATGTGGATTTTTACAGTTTAAACAGAATACCAAAAAGTGTCCAGAAAAGAGGCTAAGGAGCCAGACAAAATGGCATGTTCTTTTATGAATTTGCAAAAGTATAGCCTAGTCTGGCTCTTTGCCTAATAAGCTAACAAATTTGATTTTTCAACACATTCAGAATGGTTTCAAAGCATCTCCTTCTGTAAGATGCTTTGCTGATTTTCACATAATTACTATTTTGTGAACACATTCTTCTCCTCAATAATTATTGAAAATGTAAGTAAGGTCTAAGTGCTAAATAGGACAAATATGGCTAAAGATGTTGATACTGAAATGTTATATTTTAAGAGTACCAAAATGCCACTGGGGTTAACTGTCTTATCTGTTTATAATCATGAAAAAAAAAAATTTTCAGCCTGGAATGAGAACAGAGCTATCTTCAGGGTTTTTCCAGTATGGGTATATTTGTGGCATCTGAACACTGATATGTTTGTGGTTAGTCAAAACTCTCATGGCTATCATCAGTGGGAAAGGAGGTGGAGAGGAAATTAACTTGAGGCAAGAAAATAAAAATGGCCTGAAACATAGATTTTCATTTTTATTTAGACAGTAATTTTCCAAGTCAATAATAGCATTTGTGGTGTCATTCATTCGAGACCTGGTTTCAACAAAGCTTCCAATTACAGATGTTATTAATTTCCCTCAGAAGCCACAGACTACAACATATTGTAGGATTTTTTATTTATCTCTGTAAGGATAGCATACAAAACTTTGAGGGAGCAAAATTCAAAGGACAGGAAATCTGGAAATAAATAATTGCTATGAAAACCAAGTGATAGTGTAAAAGTTTGGTTTAAAATTTAAAATAGAATTTTATGGTAACTGAAAACTAGCAATAAAATGTGTTTTGCCATGTTTAGTCTCATGTCTTATGCCCTGCATATTATTTATTTTATTTACAAGTATAATTTACTTTTGATACAATAATAGTAATTAATAGTCTAGAAAAAGTAATATTATTTAAAGCTTGTATTTAAAATAATGCAATAAAAATTTATACGGTAGAGATGTTTAGAAAGGTTTTAAATTTTTAGATTTTGTTTTTAATCACACAAGTTTACTTACGTGATTATAAGAAAAAATTCCCCAAGTTTTTTAGAAAATCCACTGTCTATGACACTCCTCAATACTAGGCACAACTACTTATGGCTGTCCCTTGACCAGACTCATGTCTAGAATAGACAGTTAAGCAGCTACAATGTCTACTTCATGCAAATTGGTTTTATGCCCTTTGGGTGAAATTAATCTGATATGACTCAGTGGCATAGAACTACTATCACCCAAGGCATGGAAAGAAACTGAAAAAAATGACCTCAAGTAATCTACAATCACGTTTGGGAGTCTGGAATATGGACAAGTACTGAATCTATGAAGGCAGAAAATTTCTCATGTGCTTACAGGTTATTCTACGGAATGTAGTGGAAACAAGGAATGTCTGAGAATTGAGAGGGACGTATCATGAGAGTTTTCCTAAGTAAAATTATGGTTCCTATATGTCCCCATAGATCAGACTTCAAATGTCCAGTAAAGAGAGAGCTTCCTTAGCACAAATCCATCACGGTGAGATCAAAATCCGGGAGTGGGGAAAAATAAGTCTGTGTTTCAGAAATCCTTTATGTTAGATATCATAAATGGTGTTGCAATAGCAGTCAGGATACAAGTATGTGCACTGGGAAGTCCTTACACCCCTTCCTACTACAACTGGACAAGTATAAACTATGAAGAAAGATTGGGAGTGACAGAAAACTTCAATGTAAGAAAGAAAAATCTATGAAGCAGAGGGTATCTTTGTGGAAAAGACTCTGAGAAAAACCTAGTCCAACAATACGGAGAAAAGGTTCAGTGTAACTTTTCCTGACGTGGGTGCACTGAGACCCTATAGTTACTGAGCAATGTCAAGCAGGAATGAAGTCAAACGTTATTTGAAAAAAATTAAAAAGCTCCTCATTGCATGTGTGAAAGAAATTAAGACTGATTTAGAGAGATCTGTTTAGTGACTAGCCTTCTTTTCAGCTATATAACCTAAGTTCATGAAAAAAAAAAAAAGTTCATGAAAGACTGAAATATTTCACTTGGACTTGAAGTTAGCCACAGAGAGGGTATAATCTTTCTGGGATTATGATTTGCCTGAATAAAAAAACTATTGGAAGAGATGCAAAAGGGAAACTGACAATATTGCGGTAGTTCTTCCTCTACCTCCCCTATGATTTTATTGTGTCCCTATAATTCGTGTTCTTTTTTTTTTTTTTTTTTTAGCATATCTGCTTAGTCTGAATATATTATATCAAGTCTCTCAGGTTGGCAGTAATTTTGAATATTTAGACTGAATGGTGAGCCAAGCCGCTATTCCTAGTTTCACATAAATTTAAGATTCGACATTACAGACTATAAGGAGAAATGTGGTCCACATTAAAGTAGACTCTATTCCAAACCCAATCTTCAAATTTAGAGTCAAATTATACCTTTAGAAAGCACTTTCTTAACAACTTTTTTAAAACACCAAATTGTCTTCCAAGTGCTAATTTTACAAATGTTATTTTTGAAATATTATGGATTATGAAGTCTTCCTTTGGACTCTAGATTTCTTAAAACAAACAAACATAAATGTTTGTGTATTTTTATCTAACAAAAAATATGAGAGCATTCAGAACAGTGAATAAGTTTGTATTTTTTTTTAATAACTTTTATTAAGCTTCAAGTGAACGTTTACAAATCCAATCAGTCTGTCACATATAAGTTTACATACATCTCACTCCCTACTCCCACTTGCTCTCCCCCTCTTGAGTCAGCCCTTTCAGTCTCTCCTTTCTTGACAATTTTGCCGGCTTCCCTCTCTCTCTATCCTCCCATCCCCCCTCCAGACAAGAGTTGCCAACACACTCTCAAGTGTCCACCTGATATAATTAGCTCACTCTTCGTCAGCGTCTCTCTCCCACCCGCTGACCAGTCCCTTTCATTTCTTATGAGTTGTCTTCCGGGATGGTTCCTGTCCTGTGTCAACTGAAGGTCTGGGGAGCATGGCCGCCCAGATTCCTCCAGTCTCAGTCAGACCATTAAGTTTGGTCTTTTTATGAGAATTTGGGGTCTGTATCCCACTGATATCCTGCTCCCTCAGGGGTCCTCTGCTGTGCTCCCTGTCAGGGCAGTCATCGATTGTGGCCAGGCACCAACTAGTTCTTCTGGTCTCAGGATGATGTAGGTCTCTGGTTCATGTGGCCCTTTCTGTCTCTTGGGCTCTTAGTTGTCGTGTG
The DNA here is from genome assembly GCF_030014295.1 of Loxodonta africana. Lineage (NCBI taxonomy): Eukaryota > Metazoa > Chordata > Mammalia > Proboscidea > Elephantidae > Loxodonta > Loxodonta africana. The sequence continues at coordinate 49,872,547 of NC_087345.1, forward strand.
GCCTTGGTGTTCTTCATTTTCCTTTGCTCCAGGTGGGTTGAGACCAATTGCTGCATCTTAGATGGCCGCTTGTTAGCATTTAAGACCCCAGACGCCACATTTCAAAGTGGGATGCAGAATGATTTCGTAATAGAATTATTTTGCCAACTGACTTAGAAGTCCCCGCAAACCATGTTCCCCAGACCCCCGCACTTGCTCCGCTGACCTTTGAAGCATTCATTTTATCCCGGAAACTTCTTTGCTTTTGGCCCAGTCCAATTGAGCTGACCTTCCATGTATTGAGTGTTGTCTTTCCCTTCACCTAAAGCAGTTCTTATCTACTGATTAATCAATAAAAAACCCTCTCCCACCCTCCCCCCCCCCCCCTCATAACCACAAAAGTATGTGTTCTTCTCAGGTTTACTATTTCTCAAGATCTTGTAATAGTGGTCTTATACAATATTTGTCCTTTTGCCTCTGACTCATTTCGCTCAGCATAATGCCTTCCAGGTTCCTCCATGTTATGAAATGTTTCACAGATTCGTCACTGTTCTTTATCGATGCATAGTACTCCATTGTGTGAATATACCACAATTTATTTACCCATTCATCCGTTGATGGACACCTTGGTTGCTTCCAGCTTTTTGCTATTGTTTGGTAAGAGTTTTTATCATGAATGGGTGTTGGACTTTGTCAAATGCCTTTTCTGCATGAATTGATAAGATCATGTGGTTTTTGTCTTTTGTTTTATTTATGTGATGGATTACATTAATGGTTTTTCTGATATTAAACCAGACTTGCATACCTGGTATAAATCCCACTTGATCAGGGTGAATTATTTTTTTGATGTGTTGTTGGATTCTATTGGCTAGAATTTTGTTGAGGATTTTTGCATCAATGTTCATGAGGGATATAGGTCTATAATTTTCTTTTTTTGTAATGTCTTTACCTGGTTTTGGTATCAGGGAGATGGTGGCTTCATAGAATGAGTTGGGTAGTATTCCGTCATTTTCTATGCTTTGGAATACCTTTAGTAGTAGTGGTGTTAACTCTTCTCTGAAAGTTTGGTAGAACTCTGCAGTGAAGCCGTCCGGGCCAGGGCTTTTTTTTGTTGGCAGTTTTTTGATTACCGTTTCAATCTCTTTTTTTGTTATGGGTCTATTTAGTTGTTCTACTTCTGAATGTGTTAGTTTAGGTAGGTAGTGTTTTTCCAGGAATTCATCCATTTCTTCTAGGTTTTCAAATTTGTTAGAGTACAATTTTTCATAATAATCTGAAATGATTCTTTTAATTTCATTTGGTTCTGTTGTGATGTGGTCCTTCTCATTTCTTATTTGGGTTATTTGTTTCCTTTCCTGTATTTCTTTAGTCAGTCTAGCCAATGGTTTATCAATTTTGTTAATTTTTTCAAAGAACCAGCTTTTGGCTTTGTTAATTCTTTCAATTGTTTTTCTGTTCTCTAATTCATTTAGTTCAGCTCTAATTTTTATTATTTGTTTTCTTCTGGTGCCTGATGGATTCTTTTGTTGCTCAGTTTCTATTTGTTCAAGTTGTAGGGACAGTTCTCTGATTTTGGCTCTTTCTTCTTTTTGTATGTGTGCATTTATCGATATAAATTGGCCTCTGAGCACTGCTTTTGCTGTGTCCCAGAGGTTTTGATAGGAAGTATTTTCATTCTCGTTGCTTTCTATGAATTTCCTTATTCCCTCCTTGATGTCTTCTATAACCCAGTCTTTTTTCAGGAGGGTATTGTTCATTTTCCAAGTATTTGATTTCTTTTCCCTAGTTTTTCTGTTATTGATCTCTAGTTTTATTGCCTTGTGGTCTGAGAAGATGCTTTGTAATATTTCGATGTTTTGGACTCTGCAAAGGTTTGTTTTATGGCCTAATATGTGGTCTATTCTAGAGAATGTTCCATGTGCGCTAGAAAAAAAAGTATATTTTGCAGCAGTTGGGTGGAGAGTTCTGTATAAGTGAATGAGGTCAAGTTGGTTGATTGTTGTAATTAGATCTTCCGTGTCTCTGTTGAGCTTCTTAGTGGATGTCCTGTCCTTCTCCGAAAGTGGTGTGTTGAAGTCTCCTACTATAATTGTGGAGGTATCTATCTCGCTTTTCAATTCTGTTAAAATTTGATTTATGTATCTTGCGGCCCTGTCATTGGGTGCATAAATATTTAATATGGTTATGTCTTCCTGATCAATTGTCCCTTTTATCATTATATAGTGTCCTTCTTTATCCTTTGTGGTGGATTTAAGTCTAAAGTCTATTTTGTCAGAAATTAATATTGCTACTCCTCTTCTTTTTTGCTTATTGTTTGCTTGATATACTTTTTTCCATCCTTTGAGTTTTAATTTGTTTGTGTCTCTAAGTCTAAGGTGTGTCTCTTGTAGGCAGCATATAGATGGATCGTGTTTCTTTATCCAGTCTCTGACTCTCTGTCTCTTTATTGGTGCATTTAGTCCATTTACATTCAGGGTAATTATAGATAAATAAGTTTTTAGTGCTGTCATTTTGATGCCTTTTTATGTGTGTTGTTGACAATTTCATTTTTCCACATACTTTTTTGTGCTGAGGCGTTTTTCTTAGTAAATTGTGAGATCCTCATTTTCATGGTGCTTGACTTTATGTTAGTTGAGTCGTTACGTTTTTCTTGGCTTTTATCTTGAGTTATAGAGTTGTTATACCTTTTTGTGGTTGCCTTATTATTTACCCCTATTTTTCTAAGTAAAAACCTAACTTGTATTGTTCTATATCGCCTTGTATCACTCTCCATATGGCAGTTCAATGCCTCCTGTATTTAGTCCCTCTTTTTGATTATTTTGATCTTTTACCTATTGACTTCCATGATTCCCTGTTATGTGTATTTTTTTTTTAATTAATCTTTGTTTGTTTTTGTGATTTCCCTGTTTGAGTTGATATCAGGATGTTCTGTTTTGTGACCTTGTGTTGTGCTGATATCTGATATTATTGGTTCTCTGACCAAACAATATCCTTTAGTATTTCTTGTAGCTTTGGTTTGGTTTTTGCAAATTCTCTAAACTTGTGTTTGTCTGTAAGTATCTTAATTTCGCCTTCATATTTCAGAGAGAGTTTTGCTGGATATACGATCCTTGACTGGCAGTTTTTCTCCTTCAGTGTTCTGTATATGTCATCCCATTCCCTTCTTGCCTGCATGGTTTCTGCTGAGTAGTCAGAACATATTCTTATTGATTCTCCCTTGAAGGAAACCTTTCTTTTCTCCCTGGCTGCTTTTAAAATTTTCTGTTTATCTTTGGTTTTGGCGAGTTTGATGATAATATGTCTTGGTGTTTTTCTTTTTGGATCAATCTTAAATGGGGTTCGATGAGCATCTTGGATAGATATCCTTTCGTCTTTCATGATGTCAGGGAAGTTTTCTGTCAGGAGTTCTTCAACTATTTTCTCTGTGTTTTCTGTCCCTCCTCCCTGTTCTGGGACTCCAATCACCCGCAGGTTATCCTTCTTGATAGAGTCCCACATAATTCTTAGGGTTTCTTCATTTTTTTTAATTCTTTTATCTGATTTTTTTTCAGCTATGTTGGTGTTGATTCCCTGGTCCTCCAGATGTCCCAGTCTGCATTCTAATTGCTCGAGTCTGCTCCTCTGACTTCCTAGTGCGTTGTCTAATTCTGTTATTTTATTGTTAATCTTTTGGATTTCTACATGTTGTCTCTCTATGGATTCTTGCAACTTATTAATTTTTCCAGTATATTCTTGAATAATCTTTTTGAGTTCTTCAACAGTTTTATCAGTGTGTTCCTTGGCTTTTTCTGCAGTTTGCCTTATTTCATTTGTGATATCATTAAGCATTCTGTAAATTAGTTTTTTATATTCTGTATCTGATAATTCCAGGATTGTATCTTCATTTGGGAAAGATTTTGATTCTTTTGCTTGGGGGGTTGGAGAAGCTGTCATGGTCTGCTTCTTTAAGTGGTTTGATATGGATTGTTGTCTCCGAGCCATCACTGGGAAACTAGTTTTTCCAGAAAATCCGCTAAAAAAAAATGCAGTCAGATCCCTATCAGAGTTCTCCCTCTGGCTCAGGCTATTCAGATGTTAATGAAGCCGCCTGGGGAGGGTGGGGGAGGGAACAGAGAGATAGGAGAGTAGCACCTCAGATTATAGCCAGAGTTGCTTGTCTTGCTTGGAATGACTATTATATCTGAGATTCCCGCGGGGCACGTCGCCTATGTGTGCTGGCTGTGTGGAGATTGCCCCCGGGGGGTCTGGCCCGCTGGAGTCACGGTCAGATCCTCCGCTTCTAGCCCCACGCCCAGCGTCAAGGCTCCCCTACTGGGACGGTGCACTCTCGACTCCAAAATCAGTCGCTGCCTCCCGGGGACTTCTCGTCCCTCCAGTCGCGTGGCCGTGCCGCCTCCGAGAACCAGTTGGGCCTCCTCCCGGGGTTAGTTCAGATGGGTGGAGCAGCTCCCCATGCTTGTGCCGTGACCGAGTGTCCCGGCTGGGACGCTGTTCTCCCCGCTCCAATACCAGTCGCTGCCTCCCGGGGACTTCTCCTACCGGTTGCGTCCCACGCCGCCCGCGCGACCGGGCTGGTCCCCTTCCCGGGGTTAGTTCAGGCGGGTGGAGCAACTCTCCATGTTTATGCCGTACCTGCGTCCAGTCCAAATCCCTGCGGGACGGTTCCCCAGCTCGGACGCTGCTCTTTCTGCTCCAAGACCAGTCACTGCCTCCCGGGGACTTCTCCTACCGGCTGCGTCCCACGCCGCCCGTGGAACCGGCTGGTTCCCCTCCCGGGGTTAGTTCAGGGGGGTGGAGCAGCTCTCTGTGCTTGTGCCGTACCTGACTGGTACGCTGGCTCCAGGCTCTGGAAACAATCGCTGCTTCCCCGTATTAGTTCATTCTCCGTCTCTAAATCTGTGTTTGTTGTTCAGGGTTCGTAGATTGTTATGTATGGGATCGATTCACTTGTTTTTCCGTGTCTTTGTTGTAAGAGGGATCCGAGGTAGCGTCTGCCTAGTCCGCCATCTTGGCTCCGCCCCCTTCATAAGTTTGTATTTTGCAGCATAATGACAACTCTCAAACAAATGCTCATTGTGACCATCACCTAGGTTGCAAAGACTGTCACCTGTCCAGAAGTCCCTCATGTGTCCCTACTGATCACACAACCTTTTCCCAAGAGTACGCACCATCCTGATTTTTATGGTAGTTAGTTTCTTACTTTTCTTTATGTTTTTACCGTCCTGATTTTTATGGTAATTAGTTTCTTACTTTTCTTTATATTTTTATCACCTATATGTGTCTCTGTATATCCTGCTATAAGTAACTAATATACTGACTTTTGTGGCAGTTACTTCTTTGTGTTTTCATTCATGGTTTTACCACTTATGGATAAAAAATAGGTCACCGAAATTATATAATAAGATAGTGTCCTTTTTCTTACCTTTTTAAAAATGTAATGATATTAAATGCATTATTTTGTGTCTTGCATTTTCCACTCAATACTATGTTTTTGCGACATATCTACATATTTACAAGTGGCTGGAGTTCAGTAAATTTAATTGTTGTATGGATACTTGTATGGATATATCACAATTCATTAATCTTTTCTACTATGGATGGATATTTCAATGGCCTCTGTTGAGATTTAAGCTAATACTAATACCACTGCTATGGATATTCTTGACATTTACTTTTGTTCAAATGTGCATTGGTTTCCCTAGAGTATCCACTTCAAAGTGGAATTGTTAGGTCATACATATGCATATATGCATGCATGCATACCTCATAAAGTCTAATAGTTTTCCAATGAGGTTTTACCTATTTACACTTCTAACAAGAGTGTTTTGGATATTTTCTCCATGTCTTAGCCAATATTTATTATTTCTAGCCTCTTTAGTTTCCTGCCAATCCGTTGCATGTTTGTGGTAGTATTTAATTTCATTTTCAAGATTACTAACGTGTCTGATTGCCATTTCCTGTTAACTGACCTTTTGGATTCCATCTTTTTTTTTTTTTTGAAGTAACTTTATATTTAGAGAGGAGATATGAAGATAGTAGAAAGTTCCTGTATACCTGTCACCCAGTTTCCCCTAATGTTAACTTATAAGATAGCCATAGTATATTCATTCTTCAAAACTAAGAAATACATATTGGTACAATATTAAAAATTATAGATCATATTAGGATTTTAGCAGTTTTTCTACTAATGTCCTTTTTCTATTCCAGGATACAATCTAGGATACCACATACATTTAGTTCTCACGTCACCTCCGTACCAGGAGGTACACATCTACATGAATTCTTTCTCGTGACAACCTGAATCATTTGGTGAAGATGGTGTCTACCACGCTCCTTCAATGTAAAGGTACAATTTTTTATATTCCATACTCTGTTCCTCAAAAGCAAGTCACTAAGTAAAGCCCACACTCAAGGGGAAGAGAATTAAACTCCACCTCCTGGAAGGAGGAGTAACAAGACATTGTGGACATAAGCTCAAACAACCACAGTAATTAATAAACATGTTAAAGCTATGAAAATATTGTTTCTCCTTAAAGTTCTACTCACTAAATTTAGCTTTCATCTGTGGATTTTGCATGCACAAATTATTATTGTGGTTTTCTAACAATGATATTTCTATTTCTTCTATGTGCATGATTTTAAATTACTCTGTAGAGAAAATGTCTCTTCTTCCCAAGTTTTAAAACTTTATCATTTATTTAAATCGATGTAGGCTCATAGATATTTACATTATTCTTTGAGTCATAATCCATATTATTTTCAAATATATCTCAATATTATTTCTCAAATCGTTCCAGCTTTGGTCATCAGGATCTCTTTCAGCTGATGTCTATAGATCCCTTTGACATTCCTCATGGTTTTGTCTTTTGGGCCTTTCTTATCCTTTGTTCTGCAAGTTACTACGGTTTGTCTTGTGTTTTCTCTGCTCTAGTCCTGTCCTAGAATCACCCATTCATCCAAGAAATTCTGGTTCCTTTTATTGAAGAACGGTATTTAGAAACTAGGGTCTGAGTGCTTGGTGTGTCTGTTGCTACTTTTTTTTTTTTTTTAGAGTGCCATTATTTCTAAGCTCTCTCAATAGACAGTGATAGGTAACATATGTATGTATACTAACCCATGTATACACATATTTTTACTTGTTTTTGTATCTATCTATGTATGTATTAACTTAAACATTAGTTCAACTGATGTCAGATGAAAAGTGATTTTGGCAAAGCAAAGCCCTGAAGCATATTTAATAAACATTTTAATGTAAGTAATAGTTAATACAGCAAACATTATAAAAACAGAAAAAACTATTTCACCACCCACTGTTTACTTCACTTGCTAAACAATTTAGCATAAATGCAAGTAGAGAAATACAATTAACATAAATTTTTAAATAGCAAATATTTTAAATAAACGTATAACCACACATTTCATAGTAGTAATATCAATAAAAATAAACTATAAGTAGTATTATATTTGAGTTCTTTGAGGAGAATAAATTGTTGTATCAGAATGACAACATCTAGTTCAGCTCTCACTTATTGATTGAACTTACTTTAGTCTCTCAGCCTTGACTTCGTGATAGAACAAGAACAAAACCAGCTGTAGACTTGAATTAAAAACACAAGTGTTTGGTACATTAAACATGTACTGCTGCTCACAGTTGTATATAATTATATTTTTATGAACATTGTGACAGTAACAGTTGGCAGAATTTTTACAAAAGCATAAATATATTTAGGAACTCTGGTTGCTAAAAACAATCTCCCTCTGATTTACAGTGAATATATAAATCACTGGTAAACTACACCTAAGATGTAATTTTATAATTATTTTAACAAAAATCCAGAGGCACTACACACATTTTTTCCAGCTAGCAGGTACTCGGAAACCCTGGTGGCGTAGTGGTTAAGTGCTATGACTGCTAACCAAGAGGTCGGCAGTTCGAATCTGCCAGGCACTCCTTGGAAACTCTATCAGGCAGCTCTACTCTGTCCTATAGGGTCACTATGAGTCGGAATCGACTCGATGGCAGTGGGTTTTTGGGTTTTAGCAGGTACTCAGGAAAAATTAAAATATTGGTAAAGAAAAGAATGTTAATTAGATTTGAATAAGAAGGACATGTTAATATTAAATTAAATAATGTCTATTAAATTTTACCAGAAGCACTTAAGCTTATTAAAGGAGTCCCTCGGCGGCATAAGAGGTTAAGCACTGGACTACTAACTGAAAGGTTGGTGGCTTGAACCTACCCAAGGGCTCCTCCTAAGAAAAGCCTGGCAATCTGCCTCTGAAAGTTCACAGCCTTGAAAAACCTATGGAGCACAGCTCTACTTTGCACACATAGGGTTGCCATGAATTTGAATCAACTAGTTGGCAGCTAACAACAACAACAACAAAGCTTAGTAAATACCATATGTTATGGATTGAATTGTATCCCCGCAAAATATAGGTCAACTTGGCTAGGTCATGATTCCCAGTATTGTGTGGTTGTTCACCATTTTGTGATCTGATGTGATTTTCCCATGTATTGTAAATTCTACCTCTATGATGTTAATAAGGCAGAACTAGAGGCAGTTAATGAGGCAGGACTCAATCTACAGGATTAGGTTGTGTTTTGAGTCAATCTCTTTTGAAATATAAAAGAGAGAATCCAGAATAGAAAAGAGGAACCTCATACCACCAAGAATGAAGAACAAGGAAGGGAGTGCATCCTTTGGACCCAGGGTCCTTGGGCTGAGAAGCTTCTAGGCCAGGCGAGATTGATGACAAGGACCTTCCCCCAGAGCTGACAGAGAAAGAAAGCCTTCCCCTGGAGCTGGCATCCTGAATTCGGACTTCTAGCCTCGTGGAATGTGAGAGAATAAATTTCTCTTTGTTAAAGCCATCCACTTGTGGTATTCCTGTTATAGCAGCACTAGTTAACTAAGTCAAAAGTTAACTAGTTTTAAGTCAGAATCGATGGCAATGGGTTATGGGTTAGTTAACTAAGACACAACGAAAATTGATCACTTCCATAGTATGATATAGTTTAATCAGATTTCTCTTCTAGTTAGAAAATATTTGGGTTTAGATCTAAGTTTCAGAGCCTCTTAACGTTCAATTTCACTCTCTGTATCTGTTAAACGGACTATGAAATCACTATCATATTAGGAATATTTAATAAGAAAATTTAGACTGAGGCCATACCTCTCTCACCCCCCACATAACTCTCTCTCACAAATAAGCACTAATTATGTAATGAGAGAGAAAGAGTGAGAGAGAGATGTAACTGGGAGAAGAAAAACGGGAGATTTTGTAAAAGGGCTGAACAGAAGAAAAGTGGGGGGTGATGAGATGGGTGAGAATCATGGCCCCACTCACTGAATTTAAATCTTGGTTAGAAAACTGAGGCTACAGGCTGTAAGTAAATTATTTCTAAGACACTGAGCAAAGGCAGGGCTGCTTCAGTATAGCACTGAGTTGCAGAGGGCAGTGTTCTTCCAGTCTTCTTTCAGAAACTGTTAATGCTATTTAAATTATATTTTTTAAATTAACATACAATAAAATTGACTTTTTAATTGGTGTACAGTCCTACAAGATTTAACACATTTGTGTAAACACAATCGTAATTAGGATACAGAATAGCTTTACCATCTTTCCTCAAAAACAAAACAAAACAAGACACCCTTCTGCTGTTCCTTTGTGGTGACCTGCTCCCCTGTAACCACTGGGAACCACCTTCCTTCTCCTATGATTTTGTTATAAAAATCAAATCATGCAATACATTGTCTTTGAGACGGACTTATTTAATTTAGCAAATACATTTATGATTTACCTAGGTTGTTGCATTAATCAAATGCTCTTTTTTTTTTATTGCTAATTAATATTCCCTCGTATGGATGTGCTACCGTTTGTTTGATTCACTCATAAAAAGACATTTGAGTTGTTTCCAGTTTTAGGACATTATGAATGGAGCTGCAGTAAACATTTGTGTAGAGGATTGTGTGTGAACATGAGTTTTCATATCCCTTGGGTAAAGGGATTAATATTGGCTGGCCATACGATATGTGGGCATTTAAGAAACTGCTCAACTGTTTTGCAAAGGTGCTCTACCATTTTCCACTCCCACTACAATGGGCACAAAGGTAGCAAGGATTGTTTGCATCTTTTGGTTGTTACACATCTTTATTTCCTCTTTTGTGAAGTATCTGCTGAAGTCTTTTGCATATCTATGATCTGGGTTATTCATTTTCTTAATGTGATTGAGTTTTGAGAGTTCTTTATGTATTTTGGATACAAGCCCTTTATCAGATTTGCAAATGTTTCCCAGTATGTGCTTAATTTTTTCATTCTTTTAAAAGTGTCTTTCACAGAGTAAAACTGCAATGTATCATTTTTTCTTTGATACATCGGGCTTTCTGTGTCATATCTAAGGACTCTTCTCCTAAACCCCTGCTACAAATATATCCTATTATTTTTAACTAAAAGTTTACATTTAAAAATTAACATTTTAGTTTTTAATTGAGACATATAAATGATTTAGAATTAATTTTAGTGTAAGGTGTGAGAGTTTTACCTGTTTGGGATTTTCTCAGTTTCTGAATCTGGAAATTTATATCTTTTACTAAATTTGGAAACTTTTCAGCCATGACTTCTTCAAATATTTTTCTGCACCACACTTTTTCTACTTGGTTCTTGATCTCTTCTGTTCTGTGTCACACTTCCTGTGATTACATACACATTTATAGCTAAGTAACAGAAGGAAAGAGATAAAGAAAAAAAAGAAAGAGAGCTTTACCTCATGCTTTTGGGTCCACAGTTCTTTGATTAGAGAATAAAACTCCCTTCCCTCAGAATTTTAGGCAACTGTCTGACAGTCACAGCTGTCAGTGTGCTGCTGTTACCACGACCACCACAGCAATCACTGGTGAGTCGAATGTAAAGAACAGAAAAAAGAGAAAGGAAATGTTCTCTATTCTTTCTGATCATTTCGAGTTCCCTTTTCCTGCTCCTAAGATCAGAAGCAGGAGCTTCTCTTGGAGCTTTTTCTGTCCGCACACTTCTGAGTTTGAGGCTGCTAAAGGGAAAAACAAAAAACAAAAACAACAGCAACAACAACAAACTAAATGGAAAATCACCCTGGTTGTGTGATATTTCAAATTCAGTCTTCTTCCCCAATCTGTCTGCTATCATTTGCTTTTCAGAATCTCCAAATCGTTTCTCTGTGCATTCTACCTAGTGTTTATAGCTGCTTTCAGTGGGAGATAAAGCAGAGAATGTGCTTATTCCATGTCCTTGGTACTACAACTTCATTAATCTTTAACACACTGAGAAAGAGGAACATGGATGTCAGCGTACTCAGAGTAGAAGTAATGAATGCTCCATATGATTTTGTGGGTTGAAGACATGAGTAAGACATTCATTAATATGAGGAAATCAGAAGAGGAGAGAAAGATGAAGAATACTATGGTGGCTGTAGCTGACACATTAGTTTGTGGACACTTAGGTGATGCGTCCTTGGTATCTCTTAGAAAAAATATCGGGAGGGCCACTGTGATTAAAAGACTGAATTGCGTGGATGGGGCATATGGAAGAAGTAGTTGTTTGAAAGAAGACACTAGATACTCAGAATAGCTTCAACCTTTTTTAACACTGATTTTGCTGCTGCCTTACTCTGCTCACTCTCCCTCCTTTCCTTGATGATTTCTTGTTTTAAAATCTCACTGGGGCAAGAAGAAAATCAACATAGAGGTTATAACAAATACACTAGAGGAGAAATTTTGTCGGATAAAAAAAAAAAAAAAAATCCTTTCCTTGATGATTTCTTGTTTTAAAATCTCACTGGGGCAAGAAGAAAATCAACATAGAGGTTATAACAAATACACTAGAGGAGAAATTTTGTCGGATAATAGCACCAAGAAAATCTGTGATGCATGTTCACAATTACAAAGTCTTACTCTAAGAGTACAGTGAATTTTGTAAATAATTTCATAAATAATTTCCCATTTTCAGAGAGTAGCTAAAATGCTTAGAGCAAAAAATCTGACCTTTTATATGAGATGTATCTCATTCATAGTTTCATTTGTGGCTCCTTTTTATCTCACAATTTTGTTTTTCTGGTTTTTCTTGTCCCCTGTTTTTAAATATTTGTATGTTAACATACTGTTGATATATTCTTTTAGGCTTCTATAAACAAACAAGGTAAAGATAAAGATGACTTTCCCTTCCATTCTGCGGCAGGCACATAGATAGGGTGCTCAGGTGCCTCCTGAAGAAAAGACTTGCTGTCCAACTATGAGGGATGTGATTAGTGGACGACTTCCAGTTGTTAGCTCCTTAGAGATGTACCTCAGCTTTTGAGCCCATTCCATGTTTCTTCGAGCATCTCCCAACGAGGAAGTGTTACAAGGGCTTAGCCATTTTTATTCAATAGGAAGAAAAGGTCGACAGAAAAGAGAAGAATGTATCTGTAGTTGTTGTTGCAGAGCCTATTCCTATTCACGGGGACCCCGTATGTGCAGAGTAGAACTACTCCGTAAGGTTTTAAAAGCTGTGAACTTTGAGAAGCAGATCACCAGGACTGTCTCCTCAGGCACCTCTGCATGGGTTCAAATAATGAACCCATTGGCTAGTAGTCAAGTGCTTAACTGCGCCACCTAGGAACCCAGAAGATATCTAGAACATCTAATATGTGCACAATAGGACTTTCTTTTCTTTTCTCCTTTTATCATGATGTTGCTCATGGGTCCAGTTGTGAGGATTTTTGTTTTCTTTATGCTGAGGTGCAGTCCATACTTAAGCCTGTGCTCTTTGATCTTCATTAGTAAGTGCTTCAAGTCCTCTTCACTTTCAGCAAGCAAGGTTGTGTCATCTGCATAACACAGGCTGTTAATGAGTCTCCCTTCAATCCCGATGCCCCGTTCTTCTTCATGTAGTCCAGCTTCTCTTATTATTTGTTCAGCATACAGATTAAATAGGTATGGTGAAAGAATTCAACCCTGACTCACACATTTCCTGACTTTGAACCAATCAGTATCCCCTTGTTCTGTCCAAACAACTGCCTCTTGATCTATGTAAAGGTTCCTCATGAGCACAATTAAGTGTTCTGGAATTCCCATTCTTTGCAATGTTATCCATAGTTTGTTATGATCCACACAGTCGAATGCCTTTGTATAGTCAATAAAACACAGGTAAACATCCTTCTGGTATTCTCTGCTTGTAGCCAGGATCCATCTGACATCAGCAATGATATCCCTGGTTCCACGTCCTCTTCTGAAACCAGCCTGAATTTCTGGCAGTTTCCTATTGGTATACTGCTACAGCCGTTTTTGAATGATGTTTAGCAAAATTTTCCTTGCGTGCGATATTAATGTTATTGTTGTATATTTTCCACATTTGGTTGCATCACCTTTCTTGGGAATAGGCATAAATATGGATCTCTTCCAGTCAGTTGGCCAGGAAGCTGTCTTCCATATTTCTTGGCATAGACGAGTGAACACCTCCAGTGTGGCATCTGTTTGTTGAAACATCTCAATTGATATTCCATCAATTCCTGGAGCCTAGTTTTTCGCCAATGCCTTCAAAGCAGCTTGGACTTCTTCCTTCAGTACAATCGGTTCCTGATCATATGCCACCTCTTGAAATGGTTGAATATCGACTAATTCTTTTTGGTATAATGACTCTGTGTATTCCTTCCATCTTCTTCTGATGCTTCCTGCGTCGTTTAATATTTTTCCCCATGGAATCCTTCACTATTGGAACTCAAGGCTTGAATTTTTTCTCCAGTTCTGCCAGCTTGAGAAACACTGAGCGTGTTCCTCCCTTTTGGTTTTCCATCTCCAGCTCTTTGCACATGTCATTATAATACTTTGTCTTCTCAAGAGGCCCTTTGAAATCTTCTGTTCAGTTCTTTTTACTTCATCAATTCTTCCTTTTGCTTTAACTGCTCGACGCTCAAGAGCAAGTTTCAGAGTCTCCTCTGACATCCACCTTGGTCTTTTCTTTCTTTTCTGTCTTTTCAATGACCTCTTGCTTTCTTCATGGGTGATGTCCTTGATGTCATTCCACAACTTCGGTCACTAGTGTTTAATGCATCAGATCTATTCTTGAGATAGTCTCTAAGTTCAGGTGGGATATACTCAAGGTCATATTTTGGCTCTCGTGATCTTGCTCTGATTTTCTTCAGTTTCAGCTTGAACTTGCATATGAGCAATTGATGGTGTGTTCCACAGTCTGCCCCGGCCTTGTTCTGACTGATGATATTGAGCTTTTCCATCCTCTCTTTCCACAGATGTAGTCAATTTGATTTCTGTGTGTTTCATCTGGCGAGGTCCATGTGTATAGTCGCCGTGTATGTTGGTGAAAGAAGGGATTTGAAACGAAGAAGTCGTTGGTCTTGCAAAATTCTATCATTTTATCTCCAGCATTGTTTCTATCACCAAGGCCATATTTTCCAACTACTGATCCTTCTTCTTTGTTTCCAACTTTTGCATTCTAATTATCAATGCATCTTGATTGCTTGTTCAATCAATTTCAGACTGCAGCAACTGATAAAAATCTTCTATTTCTTCATCTTTGGCCTTAATGGTTGGTGCATAAATTTGAGTAACAGTCGTATTAACTGGTCTTCCTTGTTGGCATATGGATATTATCCTATCACTGGCAGCGTTGTGTTTCAGGATAGATCTTGATACATTCTTTTTGACAGTGAATCCAACACCACTCCTCTTCGAGTTGTCATTCCCAGCATAGTAGACTGTATGATTATCTGATTCAAAATGGCCAATACCAGTCCATTTCAGCTCATTAACACCTAGGATATTGATGCTTATGCATTCCATTTCATTTTTGACCATTTCCAATTTTCCTAGATCCATACTTTGTACATTCCAGGTTCCGATTATTAATGGATGTTTGCAGCTGTTTCTTCTCATTTTGAGTCACGCCACATCAGCAAATGAAGGTCCCCAAAGCCTTACTCTATCCATGTCATTAAGGTTGACTCTACTTTGAGGAGGCAGCTCTTCCCCAGTCATCTTTTGAGTGCCTTCCAACCTGGGGGGCTCATCTTCCAGCACTATATCAGACAATGTTCCGCTACTATTCATAAGGTTTTCACTGGCTAATGCTTTTCAGAAGTAGACTGCCAGGTCCTTCTTCCTAGTCTGTCTTAGTCTGGAAGCTCAGCTGAAACCTGTCCTCCATGGGTGACCCTGCTGGTATCTGAATACCAGTGGCATAGCTTCCAGCATCACACCAATGTGCAAGCCCCCACAGTATGACAAACTGACAGACACATGGGGGAATGCATGCTTAGCAGTATATTGTTCAGTAGAAAAGAGTTAACAGGATTTATTTCTTTATATTCTCAGAAGTTTTTGAAATGCATTATTAAAAATGTTTCTCCCAAACTCTTCTAATGATAGAAATCACTCATTGTGTTTATTAAAAATATGGACTCGCAGGTT
The DNA here is from genome assembly GCF_030014295.1 of Loxodonta africana. Classification (NCBI taxonomy): domain Eukaryota; kingdom Metazoa; phylum Chordata; class Mammalia; order Proboscidea; family Elephantidae; genus Loxodonta; species Loxodonta africana. The sequence goes on from NC_087345.1 coordinate 49,887,963, forward strand.
TTTTTTTTTTTTTTTTTTTTAGGAGATTCTGATTCACTAGGTGTGTATTATAATTCCTACGTTTTTAACAAACCTCATAGATAGGGTCGCTATGAGTTGTAATCAACTTGACAGCAACTAGTTTTTTCTTTTTTGGTTCATAGATATTTAATTTGTGAAATTTCTGAGATTCTGCTTTAGGAAATATGCAGTATTTGCCTCTATGCTATTAGTCAAAATTTTCAGTCTCATTGGTCTCTACCAATTGAAGCCACAGTAATATACCTTTGAGATGCTGTTGATATTTATAAAACATGTGGTTTATTATGGACTTCCTTTCAAAGAACCAGCCCTTATTTACAGAAAAATTAAGGTATTAGGGAACAAATGATAAATTAGGATTTTTAGATATATTTTTAAAATCTTCAAGAAGAGCCTGTATAACATTATGCAAAAATATACATTTTGATGCTATTAATTCCAGAATTTTATATTAGCTACTTAACGACCAGCTGACATTAATCCATCTGAACCTCGAAAAGAATAAAATAGTCTTTGTCTATTAGTTGGGTACTAAATGATAAATTACATGATGGGATCATTTTTAAGCTATAAATTATTAACAATATTAATTGAACACTTTGGGGATGTTTATTTATTTATTTATAGCTTTGGGGAACGACTCCATAGAATTAAAAATAATTTATTTAGAATATAAACGTTGTAAGCAGGCCATGGGTAGTTTGAGGGATTTTCTCAGAAACTTGAAATATAATACCTTGCTGTTTCTCTTCCAATGGTGTGTGAACATGCGTGTGTGTTTGTGTGTGCGTATGTGTGTGTACACGCTTATGTTCTGATGCAGGCATACATACACTAAGAAAATTGAAATAGTACGGACATAATTAGTTCCTTATTACAGTATGGGTGCAGTTTATATCTATTCATTCAAAAAATGGAGGGGGAAGTAATCCCTTTGTGAAAATTGTCTGCAATATATGCTCTGTTGTTTTTCACATTTATACTCAGGACTACACTCTTCGGTTTTCCAGCACGTTTTGATTGAACTTGCCTCAACCTCAAGGCTCCAAGTGTCCTGCGAGTTTTCATTCAGACAAGTGAGAGCTGGGAGTTGTCAGGAACACCTGGAAGTATGCGTAGCTTTCACAAGTATCATCTAGTGTTCAGGTGGGAGCAGAGGTTGGCTTATTTAATAGTTTCCATCATATACACATAAAATTTTTTTTAAATGAAAGGCAGAATCAAAATGAGATATTGTTATTACCAGAAGGCATTAATGGTTGCTGTTAGGAAGAAGATAAACTTTGTGAATACAGATAGATTGCAATGACCATGACACACAATGTTTCTAGAGCAAATGAAATGTTTCCTACGTGTTTAATTTCTGCTATTCTGACATTTATAAACATTTCATTCTTAATTTGGCATGATTTACTTTATTCTATAATAAAAAATTGTCTATTCTCAAGAGCAGTAGTTTTGAGAAATTCTGAAGGAGGCTTTCCACAGTGTTAGTTGAAAAGTATCAACAAAGAACAGAACGAAAGGAAATTATTCTTTCCTAATTTCAGTAGTTTTTGGTCTGTCACCAATGAATACACCCACTCCTCACTTATCAACACGGTTGGGTTCCAAAGACTAGATCTTTAAGGGAAAAACGGTGTTATACAAAATACTTGTGATTTCCTACCCCGGCCTCCCCTCCTTCCTGCCTTAGCCCTCCCAGCAGAGCAGCCGTGGCCCCTCTGTACCTGTGCCGGTCACGAGCTCACCCTCATTCTGCTCCCCGGAATCCGAATCCACGCTGTGGGTTGCTGGCCAGACATCCTCAGCCGCCCGGAGTCCCAGCTCGGGCTCTGCGGTGCACACAGTGCCTGAACTCGAGGTAGCGTGGGGTGGATGGTGAGGCGCTCCAGGAGAGAGCCTCCAGGGGGAAAAGGAGGTGAGAGCCGGCAGGAGCTGTTGCATCTGGGGACCCGCAGCTTCCAGACTGGGGTTATATACCTCGGTGCCAGTACGGCTCCTCCTCCCTGCGCCCTGGACTAGCTGTGTGTAGGGAGCGTGTGCTGGTATGCTGGTCAGTGAGGTCGTTAATGCACAGTATAGTCAGATAGATTTCTTAGAATTGTCGTAAATGCAAAATGTCAGATAAGAGATAGCCTGTGAGGAATAGATGTAATTGTTTTGGTGTTCTGCGTCCCTCATGTTTCACGGTAACTGTAAATTACATTTCACCAAGAATTACCTACATGCTCTTGGAAGACAGTGCTATGCAATAAAACGAGTCCTGATTCTGAAGTTAAAAAAAAAAAAAAAAACTATTGTTTTATAAAAATATCAGTTATCAACCTTTCAGTATCTTTTTTAACTGTTGTGAAATTGTCCTAAAAGGCATGAAAATTTGAGATAAAAAAATTAATGCTTATTTAAAGTATTTAATACTATGAATCAAAACAATATCTTTTCAAAAATTTTAAAGGAAAAACCAGCACAGAGATGCAAATCAAATATATTTTTATGTTTGTCTTTATATAATCCCTGAATACCTTCCACAGAATAACCGTTTTCTTACATTGCTCACCTTACTATGCATTTCTAGGGGTCTTATTATGCTAGGCATTGTGTAATTACCAGGGTCATTCATTATTCAAGAAAGTTCCAGCTGTCATTTGAACTTGCTTGCAGGGTCATCTGTTCTTTAAGTTCCCACCAAAATAATTGGCTAATGTGATATAGTAAAAGTGGATAATTCTTTGAGCATTTTTGTGTGTTGAATCATGAAGGATTCCCCCACTGAATCCTGAGGATGTGAATGTATTGAAGTTATTTAGGGATTCTTTGAATCTCATTTCTCTTGTTTTAGTTTAGCTTACAGTCTTTATAGTTCTGCAGGGACATGTATTAGTCATTTGTTCACATATGGTATATTTTTGTGAATAAATGAATGATATTAAATTTGTTTATCTTTATGCTGACTTTAGTTGTTAAAATCCCCTGTCAATAGAATGTACATCTGTCTTGGTCATCTAGTGCTGCTTTAACAGAAATACCACAAGTGGATGGCTTTAACAAAGAGAAATTTATTTTATCACAGTCTATTTTTTTTTTTTTTTTTAGTAGGTTACAAGTCCAAATTCAGGGCGTCAGCTCCAGGGGATGGCTCTCTGTCTGTTGGCCCTGGAAGAAGGTCCTTGTCCTCGATCTTCCCCTGGCAAAGGAGTTTCTCAGGCACAGGAACCCCAGGTCCAAAGGCCACGCTTTGCTCCTGGTGCTTTGTTGGTGGTGTGAGGTCCCCCTGTCCCTCTGCTTACTTATGTCTTTTATATCTCAAGAGATTGCCTTAAGACACAATCTAATCTTGTAGATTGAGTCCGGCCTCACTAACATAACTGCTGCCAATTCTCCCTCATTAACATCGTTTAGGCTGAATTTACAAGAATATGAATCATGGCCCAGACAAACTGATACACACATTTTTGGGGGGACATAATTCAATGCATGACAACATGTCATTATAGATATTTGTAGAATTTTGAGATTTGCCTCTCTTTTTTATTTTGTCTTTGCATAGCCATGCAGATTCTTCACAAGCTTTTTTTTCTGCTGACATGAAGTCATTTTAGATAACAAGTAGGTCGTAAACATAATTACAAGAAGTTTCATGTTTCCAAATATTACACACACACATACATGCACCCAAAATATGTATATATGTATAGGTCTCTGAGTAGCTCAAATTGTTTGTGCTTGACTGCTCACTTAAAGGTGGCAGTTCAAACCTACCCAGTGGCACCTCGGAAGAAAGCTTGGCAATCTGCTTCCATAAAGATTACAGCCAAGAAAACCCTATGGAATAGTTCTACTTTGTAACAGATGGGGTCACCATGAATTGGCATTGACTCAATGGTAACGGGTTTTTTAAATTTTATGTATATATATATATATACACATATATATATACACACACACACAGACATACATACATATGAGAAGTATATATACAAATATGATTATATATACAAATGTGTATATATATGTATATATACACATACATACACATATAAGTATGTATATGTCTTAGTCTGGGTTCTCTAGAAACAACCCAAAACCAGTAAAGCATATAAATATATCTAGAGAGAGATTTATATCAAGGAAATGGCTCATGCAATTGTAGAGACCAGAACGTCCAAGTCCTTGGGTCAGGATGGAGGCTTCTGATTCATGTAGCTCCAGGGGCTGGCCAACCCAAGATGAGCAGGTCACAAAGCAGGGCTCTTGCTCACAGACTGGGAAGATCAACAAATCCCAGGATTAGCAGGCAAGATACCAGGTAAACTGCTAGATCAAGTCCCAAGAACCAGAATGTCCACTTACATTCAATGCAGGCCACACGCCCAAGGAAACTCCTTTTCAACTGTGTGGCTACTCACAGCAGATCCCATCATAGAGGTGATAACAAGATCATATGACTGCCAAACCACTGAAAATCATAGCCTAGCCAAGTTGACACACAACCTTAACTATCACAGTATATATATGTTTTTTACTCTTTATTATGTGACAGTTTGTATTCTTTTTGTGTCTGGTTTGTTGTTCCATTTTAGAAGAGTGGGTTTGACAGGATGCCATTGTTACTGTCAGATTCTTCATCTGATTACCATCGATTTTGAAAACTTTTCATGTGCTTTTTGTTCATTTGTAAACCTTCTTTTCTGAAGTGTCTGCCTAATTCCTTTGTCCATTTTTACTGGTTTGTTTATTTCTTATTTATTCAGTTGTAGGAATTCTTTATATTCTGGATAAATTCAAATATATATATATATATATATATTTTTCCTCCTAGTTTGTAGATAGGCTGTTCACTTCCTTTTTGGTATATTTTGAGGAGTGGATATTTTTAATTTTGACTGTGTATTATTATATATTTTTTTCCCTATGGTTTGTACTTTATATGAACTGTCTTTGTTTATCCAGGATCATGGAAGTGTTTTTCTATGGTTGCAAGGTTTTGATTTTTAGACTATGGTGATTCATCTCAAAGTAATTTTTGGTTTTGGATATCCATCTGGTTATCCCTTTATTTCAGCAATATTTCTTGAGAAGATATTTTATTTGAATTTCCTTGGCAACATATTTTTCTTGAAAAGCAATTAACCATAAATGTGAGGGGCTATTTCTGAACTTGCTGTTATTTTACATTGATCTATTTGTCTATACCAATATCACATTGTCACAATTACTCTATTTTTACAGTAAGTTGTAATATCAGGTTGTGGAAGTATTCTTTGTTCTTTTTAAAGGATATTTAAATTTAAGAATCAGTTCATCAATTTTTTTTGTGCCCCTACAGCCTTTATTAGGAATTTTTGCAGGGTATGTGACCATTGGTCCTTTACAGTTTATCAATTTTTACAAAAATCCATGCTGGTATTTCAATGGGAATTGCCCTGAATCTATATTTCAATTTGGGAATACGGTTCATGCCATAACAATATTAAGTCTCCCAATTCATTAACATGGTGTGTATCTCGTTTATTTAGTTTTTCTTTGAAAAATTCTTAGTTTTCATTGCAGAGATTTTGCACATTTTCTACTTTGTCTTCTTCTGATATGTTTGATTTTTATTCAATTGCATTGCTTAAAAATGTTTATGTGATGAACATTTTAACATTTATATCTCTAGTCCAGAGCTGTCCCTTAAATCTAGAATAATTAAGAAAAATACCTACACAAAACTTATTTTGGATAACTTACAGACATCTATATCTCAATGTATCTAAATTGAACTGCTGGTATTTCCATCAAAATCTTTCCTCAATTGATAGCAAATTCACCTTTCCAATTTCTCAGATCAATAACCTTGGACATATCCTTGGCTTCTCTCTTTACTACTCTGCACAGCAAATCTACTAGGAAGGCCTATCGTCTTTACCTTTAAAATTCATCCAGAATTTTAATACTTCTTACCAATGTATTATTATCCCTCTAATATGAGGACCATTAGCTTTCTAATGATTACCTTTGTCTTATCTAACTCAAACCCAGTGCCGTTGAGTCGATTCCGACTCATAGCGACCTTGGAAACTCCATGGGGTGGTTCTACTCTGTCCTATAGGGTCGCTATGAGCATAAAAAAAAAAAAAATTCTGATATATTGTCTTATCTAGTGCTGCTATAATATAATTACCACAAGTGAGTGTCATCAACAAACAGAAATTTTTTTTTTTTTTCACAATTTAGGAAGCTAGAAGTCTAAATTCAGGGCACCAGCTCCAGAGGAAGGTATTCTCTCTGTGTTGGCTCTGGGGAAGGTCCTTATCTCTTCTGAGCTTCTGCTTCTGGGCAATCTTCATGTGGCTTGGCATCTCTATTTCCCCAACTCTGCTTGCTGACTTGCTGTTTAATCCCTGTTATTTTTTATATTACAAAAGAGATTGACTCAAGACACACCCTATACTAATCCTTCCTTATTAGCATAACAAAGACAACCCATTCCCAAATGGGATTATAACTGCAGACATAGAAGTTAAGATTTACAACACATATTCAACCCATAACAGCCACCCTTTGACCCCTCAAAATTTATGTCCTTGCCACATGTAAAACACATTTAACCCTTCACAACATCCTAAAAGTTTTAAATCAAATCCAAGTCCAAAATTTCATCTTCTGAATCATCTAAATCAAATATTGGTGAGACTTTAGGCATATTTCATCCTGGGGAAAAATTCCTTTTTATCTGTGAATCTCTGAAATCTAGATTACAAGTTATCTGTTTCCAAAGTGTAGTGGTGGAACAGGCACAAGGTAGACAATTCCATTAAAAAATGAGAGAAATTGGAGGAAAGAAGGGATTACGGGCACCAAGCAAGTCCAAAATCCGACAGAACAATGTACATTAACTCTCAAGGCTTGATAATAATCCTCTGTTTTTTGGTACCATCTGAGCAAGGACCCCATCCTCCAGACTCGGTTTTGGCCATGCTCTCTGGATTCTGGGTGGAGTGCCCTCAGCCCTGGGCTTCAGCTCACTTCCAGGCTCACTGGGATGGCAACTCTCCTCCATTGGCTGTGGGAGACCCCATTCTCCTTTTCTGTCTCAATGGTGACCCCCACCTCCTAGGCCTTCGCAGCCTCCATTCCCCTGCCCCTGGGGCATGGCAGCCTTGTCTACTCACCTTTGGGTTGCCCCATCCTCTTGGCCAACCTGAGTGGCAACCCCACACTCCAAACCAAGCTGGCGAAGAAATGCCTCTTTGAAACCTATTGGGCCACGGCCCTACCCTTTGAAATCCAGCAGGCTGTGGTTTCACCCTTTGAAATCTAGGAGACCATGCTCCTTCCTCTGAAACTTAGTCAGTCCTGCTTCCTGTGCTCCTTTGAATAGATCTGTTGATCTCCAAACTTCTCCAGGGGTGGTCCTTTTCTCTTAGAGGACAAAAGATGTAGCTCCTTTGTCCTGTTTCCTGCCTATACTATAGAATTTCAAAAGGCAGACAGCTTTCTTTCCTTTTGTCCTGTCCCTATGCACTTCGGTCTAAGCTAATGGGTTTCTTGCTGTGGCAGTTGTTTAGATCCATCAGATACAGGTTTATTCTCTTTAATAAAAGATTGCCACTAAGTCCTTGGTGAGAGTTTTAGAGTACATGTCCTTAGTTTGTACAATAGAATTTTCCAAATCTTTTAAAGTTTTGTTTCCATTTTGCACAGTTCATTTTTAAGTCCATCTCTTTCTTCTCACATTTTACTGTAAGCAGCAAGGGTAAACCACACAGCCCCTTTAAGATCTTGCTTTGAAACCTCCTTAAGAAAATATCCAGGTTCATCACTTACATGTTCTACCTTCCACCAAACATAATTCAGACAAGGTATTTGCCACTGCATAAAAAGCATCATTACCCGCCTCCACTGCCCAATCACATATTTATCATTTCTTTTTAAAGATTCACCAGAAGTACATTTAACATCCACATTTTAGCAACGTTCTGTTCATGATATAAAGTCTCATCACATTCTCAATTCACTCTGAGCTCTCATCACAATCATCTTTGACAGCCAGAATTCTACCGACTGTCTTTTCAAGGCAATTAGGGCTTTACAATGAAGCGCATCACTGGTGGCATAGTGGTTAAGTGCTACGGCTGCTAACCAAAGGGTCGGCAGTTTGAATCCACCAGGCACTCCTTGGAAACTCTATGGGGCAGTTCTACTCTGTCCTAGAGGGTCGCTATGAGTTGGAATCGACTCAACAGCACTGGGTTTGGTTTTGGTTTTTATGAAGAACATCAAAATTCCTCCAGCCTCTATCCATTAACCAATTCCAGAACCACATCCACATTTTAGATATTTGTTAGAGCAACACTCCAACTTCTTGATAACACATTCTCTCTTAGTTATCCAGCACCACTATAACAGAACTACCACAGGCAGATGGCTTTAACAAACAGAAATTTATTTTCTCAGTTTAGGAGGCTAGAAGTCTGAATTCAGGAACTGGCTCTAACTCTGTCGGCTTTGAGATAAGGTCCTTGTCTCTTTAGCTGTTTCCTGGTTCCTTAGGCTCCATATGGTTTGCAATCTATCTTCTCCCAGCTCTGTTTACTGGCTTCCTTGTTTAATCTGTTATTTCTCAAAAGAGATTGGCTCAAGACACACCCTACACTAATCGGGCCTCATAAACTTAACAAAGACAACTATTCCCAAATGGCATTGTAACCACAGATATAATCCAAAAAAAAAAAAAAAAAAAACCCGTAGTACAGAGTAGAATTGCCCCATAGGGTTTCCGAGGAAAGCTCATAGATTCGAACTGCTGGCATTTGGTCAGCAGCAGAGGTCTTAACCGCTTTGCCACCAGGCCTCCATAGGCATAGAGGTTAGAATTTACAACACATATTTTTTGGAGGTAACAATTCAACCCATAACAGCCTTTTTCTATCATTGTCTCCGTAGTTCATTTTCAAAAAAGCAGCTAAAGAAATCCTGTTAAAACACACATTAAATTATATCATTTCTCTGTTCAAAACCCTATAATGTCATCTTATTTAAATTCAGAGTAAAAATCCAAAATCTTTATCAGAGTCTCTACTAGATCCTGGAGGATCTCTACCCAACACATTTTTTCTCAGGCGATTTTCTTTCTTTCTTTCTTTTTTTAACTATTCTTTCTATTTCTTTTTCTGTTCCAGCTACACTGTCTTCTCATCCTTTCTCAAATATACTAGAACATTTTGGCCTTAGGATTTTTGTTCCAGCTGTTGCCTCTGCCTGGTATTTTGATCTCTCACATCTTTTTAACTACCTCACAAAATGCAAGTCTTTCTCTAAATCTCAGCTTTTTAGAAAGGAGTAACCTGACCATTTCTACTACCAAGTATTCATAATTCCCTTTACTTTCTTTAAATTTCTCTGTTTTATAGTTTCTATCATTATCTAGCATAACATAAAAAATTAGCCATGTATAATGTTTTAGTGTTCATTATCAGAATATTAAATGTTTATCATCTGCCTCTTCCAGTAAAATGAAAACTCCATGACAGCAGACAACATCATTATCTCTTTGTTTACTGTTATATCTAAATAACAGTCACTTGTAATTTTTTTTTGTAATAGTGAGTTCTTGTGAAATATTGGTTGAATGAATAAACAAATAAATATATGAATAGTATATTTATTTTTATGGTTTATCAATCTTTTTTTTTTAATGTAAAGTCTTTAGTTGTTTGTGTGAGATTCATATGTAGGTGGATTTAGGGTCTTTTTCAAAGGAAGTAGAAATTCTTATAACAATGTGTATGTATGTAAGTTAATTTCTAGTCCTTATAACTGAGATCTATATTTACAATTTAGAATCTTTTTCCTTGATCCCATCTCTCTTATTTGCTCCATCCTTCATGGTTGGATTTTTCTGGGTAATTTGTAATTTAGTTCCCCTATTTCCTCCTTCCTTCACGTCAAACTGCATCTTCCAGGAATGCTCCCACTCCTAGACTGTCCAATTTTATCAGTTTTCCAAGCAGAGTATTTTATTTCCCTTGGGTTGTAAAACATTCTTTGAAGAAGAAAATAGTAATAACAAAAAAACCCAAAAAAGTGTATACGTCCTACACCTTTTCTATAGCGACCCTATAGGAAAGAGTAGAACTGCCCCATAGAGTTTCCAAGGAGCACCTGGCGGATTCAAACTGCCAGCCCTTTGGTTAACAGCCGTAGCACTTAACCACTACGCCACCAGGGTTTCCACCTTTTCTATGCAAGTTGATAATTATATTAAAATGTGCTGATAGATACTACTTAACTCACTAAGTAAATTCTCAATACATATTGTATTAATTTAATTTCTGCATGTTAAATAATATTTGAAATGTTTTAAAGGAGTTTGCCATTAAAAATACTGAAAAATCTCTGTATTATTCTCAGCATTTCTGAATATATGTTGCATAATTTTAGTTTTTCTTTTTTTGTTTTGTTTTGTTTTGTTTGATAAAGAAGCTTTCATACATTTCCAATGTGAATAGACAGATCAATTTCCAAAATGCTTTCACTTTTCTAGCTAAGGGAAACTGCACCATGTGGTTTGTTTTACAAAGTCAGGCCATGGCTGACTGTACCAGGAACAGTCACCAGACAAAAGCACTCTGTGAGATTGCAGGTATAAAATCTATACCTAGATCAACTTTACGATTTTCCTAAAATTTTTTTTGTAACTACAGAATTGAAATACTTATCATTATCATCTCTAATTATATTTTAATACATCTTTAAATATATATATCTCATGGGAAAACTCAGCCCAAAACTGTAAATGGTAAATGGCTATACCAATTAAATACTCTATTTTGGGAAGTTGTACAAAAGTGTAGGCAGATATTTCATTAGTTGATAGAGGAAACCCAGACAAACTAGACGTAGAAAAATATAGAGTCCACTAGATTTTTCCGATAATATTGATGGCTGAGCTCAGAGGAAGAGACTTTATCATAAGATGACAGCTGCTCAGAAAAATCGCCCGAGCTTCTGCTAGGCCTGCTATTTGGCTGAACTATGTGAAACTCTAGTTTGTGGTGGTCAAAAAAGCTTAAATAGTGGCAGTTTCATATGGTTCACCAAATACAGTTCTTGATGGACCCTAAAGAGATTATCTTCTCTTTGTAGTTCATTGCCTTCATTCCAGTGATTTTTCTCTGCAAATCTATCAATCATTCTTGTAATAGTGATGGATGCAACATTTCTATCTTGGAAGTGATAAAGGACAGCTCTATGTTTAAAGAAGATAGGAAATTTGTTTTGAATCTATGTTTGTAAAATTAACACATGTATTTCACTTAGATTTTATGTTTATTTGATGAGCCTTGATGAAGATTTATTGAGTGATCCCTATATATATATATATATATATATAAATATAATTTAACATTCACTACAACCCTATGATGGCATTTGCAGATGATAAAGCTGATACATGAAGAGTATAAGCATAGTGCTTTCCATTACATAGTCCAGAAGAGATATAGATAAGATTTGAACCTAGGTAATTCTACCTGGCCAATCAACTGGCAGAAATCCATATTCATGCCCATTTCAAAGAAAGGTAATCCAAAGGAATTCAGAAACTATCTAACAATATCATAAATATCAGACACAAGCAAAATTATGCTAAAAATAATTTAGAAACTCTTGCAGCAGTATATGGACAAGGAACTTCCAGAAATTCAAGCCTGGGTTCTGAAGGAGACATAGAATGAGGGATATCATTGCTGAGGTCAGATGGATTTTGGCTGAAAATGGAGAATACCAGAAAGATGTTTACCTGTGTATTATTGACTATGCAAAAGCATCTGACTGTATGTATCATAACAAACTATGGATAATACTGGGAAGAATGGGAGTTCTAGAACACTTAATTGTGTTCATGCAAAACCTGTACATGGACCAAGTGACACTTGTTCAAACAAAGGAAATGAATACTACGTGGTTTAAAACTAGGAAAGGTGTGTGTCAGGGTTGTATGTTTTCACCATACTTATTTAATCTGTATGCTGAGCAAATAATCCTAGAAGCTGGACTATATGTAGAAGAACCAGGCATCAGGATTGGAGCAAGTCTTGCTAAAAGTGAAGAGGACTGGAAGCACTTTCTGTCAATGATCAAAGACTACACCTCAACATGAAGAAAACAAAAATTCTCACAACTGGACCAATAAGCAACATCACGATAAATGGAGAGGAGAAAATATTGAAGTTGTTAAGGATTTCGTTTTGCTTGTGTTACCAATCGCCAATCTGACACAAAATGTCCTTGTCTCTTCTCGAGTAAGAATACACGCGAAAGACAAACTTTATCTTCAGCAAGCTTTATTTTTGCTTGAGTCAAGCAAATGGAATCAGCAGGGACTAAACCTCTCCAAAAGACTGACTAGTCAAAGTCAGGGAGGTCACAGCTCTTATAGTCTAGCGTGGGATAATTGTGTCATCTTTACTCATGGGTTTTCTGAGAATAAGCGTGGTCTTCTAGGAAGGGGTATAGTTTATTATAATGAAGTGCACATGCATCTGGTCTGGAATTTAATTGAAGCCCATAGCAAAGGCTCCTGGGACTGGGTGGCAGGACTTATTATGGGGTGTCACGCCTGTGCATTTTCTCCTGTGGTGCTGGTGCAATTCCTGTCGCCGGTACTTGCATCAGGCAGGAGTCATCTGTTGGTCACCTTGGGGATGTCTGCGCATGCTCCAGGGCTGGTTCCTCTGAAAAACTTCTTAGAGGGACTACATTGTTTGTTCTTTCCTTATCACTCTTTCAAGGATGGGGTTTTGCGTCATTAGCCAAGCACATAATTTTTGTAAGTAAGTTACAAGTTGCAGATGTTGCAGGATTCCTTGCCTAGGGGCTCAGTCCCTTTTTCTTCCCTATCTCACTTAGATCCACAATCAACACCCAGAAAGCAGCAGTCAATAAATCAAATGGCATATGGCATTGGGCAAATGTGCTACAAAAGACCTCTTTAAAGTGTTCGAAAGCAAATATGTCACTTTGAGGTCTAAGGTGCGTCTGACCCCAAGCCTTGGTATTTTCAACCACCTCACAGGCGTGCAAAAGCTGGATGATGAATAAGGAAGCCTGAAGAAGACTTGATGCGTTTGAATTATGGTGCTGGCAAAAAATATTAAATATACCATGGACTGACAGAAGAATGAGCAAATCTGTTTTGGTAGAAGTACAGCCAGAATCTCCTTAAGAGTGAGAATGGTGAGACTTATATCTCACGTATTTTGGACATATTATCAGGAGTTTTCAGTCCCTGAAGAACATCATGCTTGGTAGAGGGTCAGCAAAAAAGAAGACCGTCAATGTGATGAATTGCAACAAAGGGCTCAAACACAGCAACACTTGTAAGGATGGCGCAGGACCCTGAGTGTTTTGTTCTGTCATACACAGGGTCACTTTGAGTTGAAACCAACTAGATGGTACCTAACAAAAACAATTCTACTTCAGTGCCTGGGAGTGCCAATCACTATGGAATGTTTCCCTCCCCAGACTAGGTCTGGTCACCATCAACTCATGCCTGGACATATGAAATTGTCACAACAATGTTCTAAATTCCTCTTCTATGCTCCTTCATCTCAAACCCTTATAGACGCAAGATTGATATTTTAAAACTTATATAGGACAATGTCAGTTTAATCAGCATGCAGGTATATAACTAGAGTCTTTTGGATAGTCTGCTGTGGGAACATGAGTATAAAACAACCTGTAACATGACAAATGCAAGCTTCTGCAACATAGTAGCTTTCTCATTTTGTGTAGGTGGTGACATTGGCGGCTACATGTCTTTATGGTAAAGGACAAGAGATGCTACAAATTCTATAACAAGCAGAATGATACCATGGTGCCTTCTACTTCATGATAAATAAGTTTCTGTATACTTTAATAAAAAATGAACTTTTTTCTTTTTTACCTTGACTGTATATCTTGGCCTCTTTACCTCATCCTCTAGACAGAAATCCTGGACTCAGGCAGTGAAATGGTAACCCTGGGTTTGGGGAAAGTACGAGGAATCTTCTGCCAGATTGGCAACGGGCAAATTTACCAGCAGATACTGGTTAAGTGTTGAGGTTTAAATGTGGGAAGACATGGAAACAGACCTGAGAAATTGTTTGAATCAGAATTTCCTGTGAAGGAAAAAGTGGAGGATAGATTACAAAGACGAAGGAAAAAAAAAAATCTCAGAGTCAATTTTGACTAAGTATAACATGAAGGAAGAAAAATGCCTTTTTTAAAAAAGTTCTCTTTTTTAGAAGGTTTATTTAAAAAAGAAATTAAGCAAAAAAAAAAAAACAGTGATTTGTCAAGTCTGTAGTTTCTGAAAATTAATTGCATTTTAAAAAGATGTGTAAGATAGGAGATAACCTCAAACATGTTCAGAGTACTGATTCTAAAAAGAATTTGTCCTTAGGAAATTTCCTCCTAAAAAATGTATTGTCCTTTATTGAGTCATGAAACTTCCATTGGAAGGTGTATAAAAAGATAATACTTTTGATATTTCTGTGTAAAAGGAGTGTGTGTATGGTATCTTGTGAATTAGGCTGTTCTAAGTGTCTGATGGAAGAGTTTGAAGGATAAACTCTTGGTGGAGTCATGTGTTCTAGACTCAGGCAATTACAGTGCTAAAAACCGTTAACAGATAACTTTGTATAGGAAAGTTTACACCCCAGCAATAGAACAAATTGAAAAAAAAAATGTGGTGAAGTTAGCACTGACTATGCAGTAATATATAAATACCATATATTACACAAATAATGTGCACCTTCTTGCACTTGTTTGACAGATGCCCCATCCCCCAGTGAGACACCCTCACAAGCGTGGCCATACTAATCGTCTTCCACATGTTGCTGCAAAAAAAAAAAAATAGCATAGGATCTTACGAAAATACCTCGATGAAAGAGCAAGGCCAGCGAACAAACACAGAAGGCGCACAATATTTGTGTAAAAAATATGGTATACGTCTAAGACACAAAACAAAACCAAAAGTGCTGTAGCCCCAGCTTTGGTCTTTTACAGCCTTAGCTAAAGCCCATTCTTCCTGAGTCAGGAAGAGGAAGGCTGTCACTCCCACTCTAAAACTCCAAATTGCCTTAAAAAAAAAAATCGATTTCAAGTTGAGAAAATGCCTTCAAAGGCATTAATCAAAAGTGATCTGACTTAAAAAATAAAACTAAAAATGGCTGTCCTGTCTCAGTCCGGGGAGATGAGGGGAGTGCAGTCTGACTGACTCAGATGAAGAATTTCTCAGATTACAGGGCCCTCAAAAAAGGATTCTGGCTGAAAACTATACCTAAATAAGCCAAACCACTGCCATCGAGTCAATTCCGACTCATAGCGACCCTACAGGACAGAGTAGAACTGCCCTGTAGAGTTTACAAGGAGAACCTGCTAACCTCTTGGTTAGTCGGTGTAGCAGGTAACCATTACACCACCAGGGTTTCCAAATAGACTAGGGTAAATCCAAGGTGTTCTTGCCTTCTCACTGATGAAGAAATCATCCCTCAATCAGACATAATTGCATGTTATAGCCTAATAGTTAAAGTAATAGAGATGTCAAGAAACTGGTAAACATTTACTATATTAACTGAATGAATATTGTGACATGTTTTACATACATGTCATCAGCAATACTTTGTAGCCTTTAAAAAATTCTTCTAATCTATGAATTTAAGAGAAATAGATATAACAAAATGTGACTGTTTTGTTTTGCACCTTCACCTTCTCTCTGTTCTTAGGCATTGGTTGTCTGTCAACCTTTTAGTTGGTTTAAGAGTCTGATACAAACCAACCTGAAAACATTCCCCAAAGATCTCTAAATACTTGAGTGAATCACAGGTAAATTTTTCAAACATATCCTCTGGTAGCACAGACCTCAGAACTGCCTAAGGTCTAATACAAAAATCCACCCCTAAATTAACACCTGCATCATTAAGTCAATAGACATAGTCTTTAATTTTTTGTGCTTTCATATTTATTTTTAATATACTTGCATATATATTTAGATGTGTATGTATGTATGTCTATATATATACCCATGTGTATATATTTCATATGTATTACACATACAATTGTATAATAATCAATTGCAGTTAAATATATACACACAGGTGTCATCCAGTGGATTTCAGCTCATAGCAACCCCATGTGACAGAGTAGAATTACCCCATAGGATTTTCTTGGCTGTAATCTTTACATAAGCAGATTGCCAAGTCTTTCTCCTGTGGAGCCATTACCAAAAAAAAAAAAAAAAAACCAAACCTGTTGCCAACAAGTCTATTCTGACTCGTAGAGACCCTATAGGACAGAGCAGAACTGCCCTATAGGGCTTCCAAGGAGCAACTGGTGTATTCCAATGGCCGACCTTTTGGTTAGCAGCCAAGCTCTCAACCGTTGCACCATCAGGGCTCTGTGGTGCCACTAAACCAAAAAATAAAATAAAATAAAATAAACCCAAACCCATTGCCATTGAGTCGATTCTGACTCATAGCGACCCTATAGGACAGAGTAGAACTGCCCCAGAGAGTTTCTAACGAGTGCCTGCTGGATTTGAACTGCTGACATTTTGGTTAGCAGTCATGGCTCTTAACCGCTAAGCCACCAGGGTTTCTGCGGTGCCACTAGGTGGGTTTAAATTGCCAACCATTCAGTTAGCTGAATGCTTAAACTTTTGCACCATCAGGGCTTCTTACACACACACACACACACACACACACACACCCCTTGTTGTTAGGTGCTGACAAGTCAATTCCAACTACTTAGAGAAGTTTAATTTTATTTTATTACATAGTTTTCATTTAATTGTGGCATTTTCAGGCTAATTTTTTAGTGCATGGAATGTAGTAATACAGTAAAGTATTATCCTGTTTCTAGTTTATTTGCTGCTTCCTTTCCTCTAGTTTCCCCCATTTTTAAAGAGGTTTTCAGGAATATTGGCACAATGGCTGCTGAAGTTTCTACATGTATCTTCATAATGTTAATCCAACAGAGAAGAGTTTTAACATCTTGAATACACACACACACACACACACAGATATGTATATAGGAGCCCTGGTGGTGCAATGATTAAGAGTTCTGCTGCTAACCAAAATGTTCACAGTCCAAATCCACCAGTCCCTCCTTGGAAACCCTATGGGGTAGTTCTTCTCTGTCCCATAGGGTTGCCCTGAGTTGGAATCGACTCAACAGCAATGGGCTTTTTGTTTTATATGTATACACACACACACACACAGTAAAACATGCAAAAGTTGGAACTTGTGTAAGGCAGGAAAGTATCAGGGAAGGAAAACTCAAGTATTTTCCACTACACAGAGAGTAATAGAAAAGTGGCGACTGCACCCTGTCAAAGGTGAAAAACTTGTGAGACCTGTAAAAGCTAAGCAACCCCATCGAGTTCCAGCTCTGACAGGTTTCACTGTGTGTGTGTGTGTGTGTGTGTGTTTATTTATTTATTTTTTGGCTTCTGGGGAGTTTCTTTAGTCTCTTGCAAGTGATGTATTGCATTAACAGCTATTTACTACATTTTTCTAGCATTTCTAGATATCTCATATCAATAATTTTTTCACAACATCTATCTTGGCATATTATTAGAAAAGGAAATTCAGATATTCTTTACTTTCTGCCAAAATAATAAACAAGGAATGTCGAGCTTTTAACTTCCTGAGAGAGCACATGCGGGTATTAAAGGAGATAAAAGGACAAAAGTAAAAAAGCTTGGGAACGAGAATAATAATTCAGATTGGCCCCAATGTCATAAACTAATAATAATCTAATCAAAAATGCCTCACTGATGTTAAGAGTTTGTGTTACTCACATAAAATGTAAATTCCCATAATCAATAAAAATATTTTCCTTTCAGTGAGATGTTGGTTTTTAACCTCTGAAATCTCTAAAATTATTTTCTGTCTTTTATATAAAAGAATTTTATCATATTATTTCTATGTAGCGGGTCTTGTACATGTTACATAAAATGTAGAGTTTCTACAATGGAACGACTTCTTAAAAGCCTAGAATTTTTTTTTTCCGAAGTAGAGACACAAAACAATTAGAAACTTCTTATCAAGATTGTTTGAAGTAAGATATGCATTAACAATCATGGAAATGTTTGAACTATTCCACTGCACATTGTCAAATATCTTCTCCAGATACACATTGCTTATATAAGCACAGGATTAAGTTGTCATCATTCTCTTCTGTTGATGCCAAGTTTACCATGGGTCTTCACTCGGGTTGTTTAGTCTGGGCCAGCAGGTATACCACATTCATATTCAAAATCTATATCTTATCTCACAAAGCATCTTCTTGAACTATTGTGCCTAAAAATTTTATGCCTTAAAACCAAAAAAAAAAAAACCCAAACCCATTGCTGTCAAGTTGATTCCAACTCATAGTGGCCCCACAGGTCAGAGTAGAACTACCCCATAGAGTTTCCAAGAAGCTCCTGGCAGATTTGAACTGCTGACCTTTTGGTTGGCAGCTGTAGCACTTAACCACTGTGCCACCAGAGTTTCCTTATGCCTTAAAGGTGATATTATAATTTATCATTTCAAGTTTAAACATGTGTAAATGAAAAAATATGAAAAATAAATACATTTCCATACCTTTTCTGTAGGACTATATATGCTCTGAGGAGAAGAATGAGTGATTTGTTTCTTGATATCAATATTTTGGGATTGATTAGCAGATAATTGTAAATTTTATAAAATGTTCTAGTTCCTAGAAAAGTTAGAAAGTTCATAAAGTAAGCATAATCTGACACCAAAGTTGGCAATCCATATAAACATTAACATAGGAATCCATTTATCACATATCAACTCTTACCTTCCCCCACTTCATTTTATTTACTTGCTTATTTCTTGTCTTTACCCACTAGAGTATAAACTCCATAAGACCAGTGATTATATTTTGCTTGCTGATATCAGGCAGTTATTGATTTGGGCCAGTATTTATTTTATCTACTTATATTAAGTGCTCCTGATAGAGTATAAACTCCATAAGACCAGTGATTATATTTTGCTTGCTGATATCAGGCAGTTATTGATTTGGGCCAGTATTTATTTTATCTACTTATATTAAGTGCTCCTGATACTCATTTGGAAAGCCACATTTCGCTGACTCTCAGTTCATGTTCTCATGAGTCACTCCAATTCCTGTTTCGGGAGTGCAGTTTGTGACAGAGAACTGTGCACATGAATGCATTTTATTAACCTGGCCACAGTGATTATTTACAGAGATGGACTCTTACACAAAATGGGTCATTCAGAGCTATTTAATCTCCATTTTGGCTCTTTTGTTAAAGCTAAGGGATAAATATAATCCCTCTTCTGTTCTATTAAAATTGCGAAGGTATGATAGAGAAACTTTCGTAGCCATTGTAGAAACATGGCTAAAGATTCTCTTTAAAAATAAAACAATTAAAAGGTAGAAAAAAAGAAGCAATAATTGATTAAAAGGATAGTATTTTTTATATTAATACGTCTCATACATTTATAAGTAAACCTGAAAATACAATTATTTTAAAAATATGCAATAAAAGAAATTAAACTAGTCTCTCTATATATAAAGAAATGTTTAATTTAAACAAGTGCATAATTAAAAATTATGTTATGTTTGCTTTTAAATAACCGAAATGAGAGTATTTCTACGTAAATGTCTGCATATGTGTAGAGATATAAAGATAGATGTTTCCAGAATGAGAGAGAGCTCTTAATCTTGGCAGAAGTTTTGTAAAATCTCCAGTTCAGCTGAATAAGGAAATAACGCAATCCTTTCATACATCAAATTGACAATAGCCTTGACAATTCTCCTACTTATTGACCTTGGAGAACCCTCTATGCGCAATGGTTTGTTTAATGGGAAGGCATATAACATATATAAGAGCAGAAATTCTACTCAGACTGCTCATTCACATCCTGCATGTGTTCATAAAACTGTTTGACATCCATTTTTTTATTTGTCCTTCCTATGTATAGGGTCGCTATGAGTCGGAATCGACTCCACCACACTGGGTTTGTTTTTTTTCTTTTTATATTTAGTTGGAAACCCTGGTGGCGTAGTGGTTAAGTGCTACGGCTGCTAACCAAAGGGTCGGCTGTTCAAATCCACCAGGCGCTCCTTGGAAATTCTATGGGGCAGTTCTACTCTGTCCTATAGGGTCGCTATGAGTCGGAATTGACTCTAAGGCACTGGGTTTGGTTTTTGGTTTTATGTTTAGTTGCTCCTCAATACAACAGGAATAAATGTACCTATTTATCATGCTGCTGTATTAAGCAGGAGAATAAATGGAAAGGTTCAGCCATCTTTAAATATTAATTGTAATTAATAGTATTAATGTTCATATCTGTAAACGAAAATGTTATGCAACCTAAACCTTCATAAACAAAGAAAGGATAAGTACATATACAAGATAACTTTTCAAATTGATGGTTATATATACTATGCAATAACAATTCAAAATCTATGATAAATTGTAGGTTGACCTTGAGGGAATATTTTTGTATAGACAGTGTGGATGTAGCTGTGAATATAACATTTAAGTATAAATGTAATTTCTAAGCATATGCATATGGAAAGAAAGTAAATAAGTAAAAACATTTTGTAGTGTTTTGGTGTGCTTTTGTAGCATTTTGGAGTGCTTGCTTATCATTATTTCTTTTTCTCCTCAATATTCTAGAGTTTCACTAACCATGTGGAGAGTAAGAGCACAGGCTCTGAAGCTCAGACTCCTAAGCTGGCACCATCTAATTAGCTCAGTCACCTTGGGCAAGTTCTTTTATGCACTGATTGCCTCATTTCTTCATCCACAAAACATGGATGCTTATATTAGCTACCTCAGAGGGGTACTCTGGGATTATCTAAATTAATGAAAAAAAAAATTTATAAAAATATTTGGTACCTATTAATAGAATAAAACTTGTGTTAAAAAAAAAAATAAAATAGATAAGTGTCACGGATTGAATTGTGTCCCCCCAAAATATCTGTCAACTTGGCTAGGCCATGATTTCCAGTATTGTGTGATTGTCCACCATTTTGTCATCTGATGTAATCTCAGTGTATTGTAAATCCTACCTTTATGATGTTAACGAGGCAGGATTAGTGGCAGTTATGTTAATGTGGAAGGACTCTATAGGATTAGGTTGTGTTTTAAGTCAATCTCTTTTGAGATATAAAAGAGAGAATAGAGCAGAGAGACAAAGGGGCCTCATACCACCAAGAAAGTAGTGCAGGGAGCAGAGCATGTCTTTTGGACCTGAGGTTCCTATGCTGAGAAACTCCTAGACCAGGGGAAGACTGATGACAAGGACCTTCCTCCAGGACTGACAGAGAGAGAAAGGCTTCCCCTGGAGCTGGTGCCTTGATTTCGGACTTCTAGCCTCCTAGTCTGTGGGAGAATGAACTTCCATTTGATAAGGCCATCCATTTGTGGTACTTTTGTTATATGAGCATTAGGTAACTAACACAATCAGTAAATTTATAGAAAAAAGTAAGAATTATAATACATGCCTACTCTTTTTTTTTCAATATTCACTTCCAACTACTTGCATATATTTTTTGAAAATACGTCATGCCTAGATATGAAATCACTTTTTTTTATATTTTTACTAATGCCAAGAATCACTATTTTCTAGGAGAGGAAGAAAATTCTAAATTTGAGATGAAACCTAGCTTCATGAAAAATTTAGAAATGAGGATACAAAGTTGTGAATAAAGACACTTTACGAACACCATATGTCCACAGATGGACATGATTTTTTCAAGAGTAATGTGCTTTTTTTCTCCTATAAAATGTTCAGAGTTATTAGTATTAATAAATCTAAAAAGTATAAATCAATTTTAAAGCTCTGGTGTGCTGTTCTATATTGTTATGTAACCTTCTGACCCACTTAAAATGAACATGTAGGGAATCCATTTTAAAGCTTCTTCCTGTAGGCTTCAGTGATTCTCTAGCTAGCGCAAGTTCTAAACCAAAAATGTATTTGAGTATTTCCACTCATTTAAAGATTTCTATGCCAGAAAGTTCTGTGTCGAGTTGGCATCTCCTAGGAATACAAGTGAATAAACAACCCAGAAAGAGGTAAGAAAAGAGAAATATTTGTTCAACACACCACATGTTGTAACAACGTGCAACATCATTTATGATATGTTACCTCAGCCAAAAATGACATGATGTTATAAATTACTAATTTCTCAATTTTGGAAAGGAAGTAGGAAATATGGGATAAGATCATGTTCAGTTCAGGTCATGAAAACAAAAGTGCACAGGTTGGACGTTTTTATAATGTTTCACCAAATCCCAAAGGAGGTTCAGTATCTTAGTTATTACTATTATTTTCTTCATGGAAAAAAAAAGGAAATGGAAAAATTCTTGCCCAAGTTTTGAGGTATTATACCATGGCCTGGAAGAGTTTTTTTTTTTTTTTTAAATATAATACTTATACTGGACTTTCCTTTATTGCATAAGTTAATACAGTAGCAAATAGATATTAATAATTTTTTTACATGCCCTACTCCAGTAATGCATTTTTTTTTATCTACATTGATTTTTTAAATTTTTACCCTGTGCATTTTATTTTAATCTTAATAGTTCTAAACCAGCATTGCAATTTATTTAAAAAAAAACAACAAAATATTTTCAAAGTTGATTTATCATAAGTAATAGGACCCTTGAGAATCAAACAGCTGAATTGAACCCAAAAGATTGCTGTGCTAGAAGAATGAAGAAATGCATGCATTTGCAAAGCCTTTTTTCTGTCATTTTGCCAGTGGGCCTTCTTTCACCTTCAATAACACTTCTATTTCTCTCACTTGATCTAGGTAAAAATAATCACACAAAGAAACACAGGTCAAGAGATGAGTGGTCCCATGGAAAGAAATGACAACTTTGCCATGCATGTTTTAGTGAGTATATAATTGCCTGAGAAGATCCTCCTGATTCGATGAAGTTCAGCAGGGTAAGGAGCAAGACTGGCTTTCTGCTATGGTCCCTGCTGTAACTATTCTATCACCTTTTTGTCTTCTGTTCCAGCAAACAACAGCAAGCCCATTAAATAAGGTTATTGGTTCTTTGTTTTAAAACTTATTATGTGATATATCCAAGATAAACTGCATCATATGGAATTCTTGTGGATCTTTTCATCCACTTATTCTACATTTATTACCCATATCCTATGTTTGAACACCTTTGAGGCAATTAAAATAGGGCAATGAAATTGTCATCTCTGCCTATAGTGAAGCTGACAGCCTAGTGAGAGACAAATAAATTAAAATGCAATAGAATGAAAAAAGAGCCTTCACAAATATACACAAAGGGTGCAACAGGGGAGAGGTGAGGCTTAGAGGATCTGTTATGTCACAGTAGTCAGACATATTATCTGTATTTATGACAAATCCTGGATTGGAAGACATGTCTTGGTAACATTGCATCGAAGAATATACTTGTGCATCCATGTACAGGCATAGCTGGAAAACCACAGGCTTCCTCAATTGAGGCTTTTGTAGTTGTTGTTAGGTGCCATTGAGTCAGTTCCACATCATAGTGACCCTATGTACAACAGAAGGAACACTGCCTGGCCTTGTGCCATCCTCACAATCTTTGCTATGTTTGAGTCCGTTGTCGCAACAAAAATGTATCTTGTTGAGGGTCTTCCTCTTTTTTGCTGACCATCTAATTTATCAAGCATGGTGTCCTTCTCCAGGAGCTGGTCCCTCCTGATAACATAAGACAAAGTCCTACCATTCTTCCTTCTAAGGAACATTCTGGCTGTTCTTCTACCAACAGGTTTGTTCATTCTTCTGACAGTCCGTGGTATAGTCAATATTCTTTGCCAACACTATAATTCAAAGGCATCACTTCTCCAACCTTCCTTATTCATTGTCCAGCTTTCTCATGCATATATGAGGCAATAGAAAATACCATGGCTTGGGTCAGGGGCCTTAGTCCGCAAGGTGACGTCTTTGTTTTTAATACTTTAAAGAGGATTTTTTTTTGCAGCAGACTTTACCTAATACAATATGTCCTTTGATTTCTTGACTACTGCTTCCATGGGTGTTGACTGCAAATCAAGTAAATTGATTTGCAAGTAGATAAAAATCAAATAAAATGAAATTGTTGACAACTTCAATATTTTCACCCTTTATCACGATGTTACTTATTGGTCCAGTTGTGAGGACTTTTGTTTTATGCTGAGGTGTAATCCATACTGAAAGTGTAGTCTTTGATCTTCATCAGTAAGTGCTTCAAGTCCTCTTTACTTTTAGCAAGAAAGGTTGTGTCATCTGCATATCACAGGTTGTTAACGAGTCTTCCTCAATCCTAATGTCGTGTTCTACATATAGTCCAGTTTCTCAAATTATTTGCTCAACATACAGATTGAGTAAGTATAGTGCAATGATATAACCCTGACACACACTCTTCCCGATTTTAAACCATGCAGTATTCCCTTGTTCTGTTTGGACAACTGCCTCTTAGTCTGTGTGCAGTTTCCTCGTGAGCAAAATTAAGTGTTCTGGAATTCTCATTCTTCGCTGTATGATCCCTAGTGTGTTATGGGCCACACTGTTCAATGCCTTTGCATAATCAATAAAACACAGGTAAATATGTTTCCAGTATTTTTTGCTATCAGCCAAGATTCATCTGACATAATGAATGATGTCCCTTTTTCCATGTCCACTTCTGAATCTGGCTTGAATTTCTTGTAGTACCCTGCTGATGTACTGCTATAACAGTTTTTAAATGTCTTCAGCATAATTTTACTTTCATGTGATATTAATGATTATTTGATGTCCACATTCTGTTGAGTCACCTTTCTTTGGAGCAGACATATATGTAGATCCCTCTCAGGCAGTAGTCCAGATAGCTGTCTTCCAAACTTTTTGGCATAGAGAAATGAGTGCTTCCAGGGTTGCATCAGTTTGTTGAAACATCTCAATTGGTATTCTTTCAATTCCTGGAGCCTTACTTTTTGATGATGTCTTCAGTGCAGCTAGGACCTCTTCCTTCAGTACCATCAGTTCTTTATCATATGCTACCTGCTAAAGTGCTTAATCGTCAATCAATTCTTCTTTGTACAGTGACTCTGTGTTCCTTTCCTCTTCTTTTGATGCTTCCTGTGCTATTCAATTTTTTGCCCACAAAATCCTTCAATATTACAACTCAAGACTTCAATTTTCTCTTCAGTTCTTTCGGCTTCAGATATTCCAAGTGTGTTCTTATCTTTTGGTTTTCTAACTCCTGGTCTTTGCACATTTCATTATAATAGATATCTATCTATGGATAGATAGATATCCTTTAAAATCTTCTGTTCAGCTTTTTGGCTTCATTTTTTTTTTCCTTTCACTTTTGCGATTCTACGTTCAAGAGACATTTCAGAGTTTCTTTTGACATCCATTTTGGGCTTTTTTTTTTTTTTTTAATGATCTTCTCCTTTCTTTATGTATGCTGTCTTTGGTGTTATCCCACAACTCATCTGGTCTTCAGTCAATAGTGTTCAATGCATCAAATCTATTCTTGAGATGGTCTCTAAATTCAGGTAGGATATTTTCAAGATCATACTTTGGCTTCATGGACTTGTTTTAATTTTCTTCAGCTTCAACTTGAACTAGCATGTGAGCAACGGATGGTCTGTTCTGTAGGCAGCCAGCCCAGGGCCTTGTTCTGACTAAGGATATTAAGCTTCTCCATTATCTCCACATGTATAGTCACTGTTGAAAAAAGGTATTTCCAGTTACTAGGTTATTGGTCTTGCAACATTCTATTGTGAGATCTCCCATGTCATTTCTAACATGAAGGCCATATCTTCCATCTACTGATTCTTCTTCTTTGTTTCCGACTTTCACATTCCAATCACAGTAATTATCAATGCATCTTGGTTGCATCATCAATTAATTTGAGACTGTAGAAGTTGGTAAAAATCTTCTATTTCTTCATTATGGCATTAGTGGTTTGTGAGTAAATTTGAATAATAGTTGTTTTAACTGATCTTTCCTGTAGGTGTCTTCCTTGATATTATCCTATCACTGATAGCTTTGTATTTCAGGATAGATCTTCAAATGTTCTTTTTGAAGATGAATGTGATACTATTTCTCTTCAATTTGTTATCCTCAGCATGGTAGACCATATGATTTTTTGATTCAAAATGGCCAATGTCAGTACATTTCAGCTCACTAATGCCTAGGGTATCAATCTTCAAGTGTTCCATTTCATCTTTTATAACTTTCAGTTGTCCTAGTTTCCTAATTCATAAGTTCTGTGTTCCAATTACTAATGGATATTTGCAGCTGTTTCTTCTCATTTTGAGTAGTGTCACATCAGCAAATAAAGGTCCCAAAAGCTTTACTCCATCCGTATCATTAAGGTTGACTCTATATTGAGGATAAAATAAAGAGTAAACCGTTTGAGTGCCTTGCAACCTGAGGCAATCATCTTCTAGCACTGTATCAGACAATGTTTTGTTTCTATCCACAAGATTTTTACTGGCCAATTTTTTCAGAAGTAGATCACCAGGTCCTTCTTTCTAGCCCGTGTTAGTCTGGAAGCTCCACTGAAACCTGTTCACTATGGCTGACCCTGCTGGTATTTGAAATATTGGTGCCATAACTTCCAGCATCAGAGCAACATGTGAGCCACCAAAGTATGATAAACTGACAGATGATTGGCTACCACTATTGAGGCTACCACTGTAAAATTTTATGGCATTGAGACACCCCCTGATTCTCCAAGAGGAAAGAGCTAAACCTAGCACGTCTAGTTCTTTTTCATTAAATCTCTAATGAGAAAACTCACTTTTCTTCCCACAGAGAGAAATGGATAACTGGTGGGGAATGAGCCCTGCAGTGTTAATCTAGTGAATTTCCTTGCAGAGAAACATGAAGAGCTATAACATAAATAACACTTTACCAAGGTATTTGCTCTAAGATCTAAATGATTATAAGACAGATCCTACCTCGGGAAACTTGAGTCCAAGTCCGTTTCACAAGTTTCCATACTCTTTGAACAGAGCAAAATGTTTGAGAAGCTGAAGCCCTGATACCCCAAGCTTACCGGATCATTTCTCAAATATAGCATGAAATGAAATAGTATACATAATCCTTAGAGTATGCATATTCTGGGATTTTGACCACTATTAAAAACTGTTATGGGCCACAACAGAATTTAAATCATTAATAATTGAGGAACTGTTATGTAACTTGAACATAAGAATGGAAACATGGAACTGGGAAATAACTCTTATACAATTTGTTTTATGAAGGGTATGTTTTAATTCACTCACACAAAGAAAGTGATTTGACTACAGTTTCAAACATATCTTTAATGATATCATCTTTAGGTTTACAAAGTATATGACTCTAAGAAGAATCTCTCTCTCTAGCACTCTCTCCTTTTTAGAAACACAGCTAACTGAGACACAGAATTTTGGTTGCAGTAATCATGAATTTTACTCTAAAATAATGAATCCATGGGAAAAAAAAATCAACCTTTTCTTAAATTTGTTAATGCTAAGAGTATTGTGTCTCTCCAAATTCAGAGCACATTTAAATAAAATTTTGATTATTGTTTCTTAGATTATAGAGCTATAATTTTCTTCTTTAGTAATATCTCAGAAGGACCTTCCTCTGGGTAAGGAGCAGGTCAGGGCCATAGAGAGAGACTATTTTCCCTAGTCAATTGGATGTTTCCTTGTTTGATAATAATAACAGAACTAGTTTTGCTGATTACTCTTGCTTATATCACAGCCCTCTTACTTTGGGGACCAAGTATTTTTTGGTGCCCTGAAAAAATTCCCTATTTTGCTCTCTCATTGCTGATTATTCCTGCCTCAGTTCATCTAATCATCAAAACACAATTGTATTTTACCATTCATTTATTAAGGGACAAGATGTTTACAATCTGTTCCTGTGTAGGTTTAGGATCTGAGTTTGGTAGTAAGTGATTCACCCCTAAGAAAGACTAATCGGGCATTTGAATTCCAATGTGTTTTAGAATATACAGTTCTCTGGTTTTTATCAGATTACATGAAAGCCAGAAGAGGACTTTCTTTTAATTTCTGCCAGTCTACCATGCCTCCATTAGATATACAAACATATAATATCAAAATATCTAACATTAACAAAAATAAGGATATTAAACCTGTCAGAGTTTAGCCTAGATTAGAAATTATTAACCTCACAGGCATCCGCCTCTACTCTATGTCAACTAAAATAAGGATGATGATTCCAATTAACTGTACATTTTTAAGGGAATTCACAGAAAGAAAGAATGTACTAGAACAAAAAGTTAAAACTCAAAAACCTATCCCATACAAAAACTTATAAGGGTAAGAAAATTGTTTAAATTATTTTGAAATGGAGTTCCAGTTAAAGAAAGCAGTGACTACTTTGGAATACAAGATCAGTATTGCCAGGTCTGATTGCTTTTCAAAAAAAAAAAACTTTTTTTTGAAATTTATGGAAAGTGCTTTCATTTAAAAAAAAAAATTAAGGTGATGAGAATACATATATGCAACGTTGCATCATGCTTTGAGGTCTTTATCCAAAATGACTGAGCAAGACAAATGTATTTCCTACAAATATGAAGCAAATAAAAAAGCAAATTAATATGGAAGTATACTGGCTAAATATAAGTTACATTCTACCAATTTTTTTTTTTTATTAACTTTTATTAAGCTTCAAGTGAACGTTTACAAATCCAATCAGTCTGTCACGTATAAGTTTACATACATCTCACTCCCTACTCCCACTTGCTCTCCCCTTCTTGAGTCAGCCCTTTCAGTCTCTCCTTTCGTGACAATTTTGCCGGCTTCCCTCTCTCTCTATCCTCCCATCCCCCCTCCAGACAAGAGTCGCCAACACAATCTCAAGTGTCCACCTGATATAATTAGCTCACTCTTCATCAGCGTCTCTCTCCCACCCGCTGACCAGTCCTTTTCATGTCTGATGAGTTGTCTTTGGGGATGGTTCCTGTCCTGTGCCAACAGAAGGTCTGGGGAGCATGGCCGCCGGGATTCATCCAGTCTCAGTCAGACCATTAAGTTTGGTCTTTTTATGAGAATTTGGGGTCTGCATCCCACTGATCTCCTGCTCCCTCAGGGGTCCTCTGCTGTGCTCCCTGTCAGGGCAGTCATCGATTGTGGCCAGGAACCAACTAGTTCTTCTGGTCTCAGGATGATGTAGGTCTCTGGTTCATGTGGCCCTTTCTGTCTCTTGGGCTCTTAGTTGTCGTGTGGCCTTGGTGTTCTTCATTTTCCTTTGATCCAGGTGGGTTGAGACCAATTGATGCATCTTAGATGGCCGCTTGTTAGCATTTAAGACCCCAGACGCCACATTTCAAAGTGGGATGCAGAATGATTTCATAATAGAATTATTTTGCCAATTGACTTAGAAGTCCCCGCAAACCATGTTCCCCAGACCCCCGCGCTTGCTCCGCTGACCTTTGAAGCATTCATTTTATCCCGGAAACTTCTTTGCTTTTGGTCCAGTCCAATTGAGCTGACCTTCCATGTATTGAGTGTTGTCTTTCCCTTCACCTAAAGCAGTTCTTATCTACTGATTAATCAATAAAAAACCCTGTCCCACCCTCCCTCCCTCCCCCCCTCGTAACCACAAAAGTATGTGTTCTTCTCAGGTTTACTATTACTCAAGATCTTATAATAGTGGTCTTATACAATATTTGTCCTTTTGCCTCTGACTAATTTCGCTCAGCATAATGCCTTCCAGGTTCCTCCATGTTATGAAATGTTTCACAGATTCGTCACTGTTCTTTATCGATGCATAGTATTCCATTGTGTGAATATACCACAATTTATTTACCCATTCATCTGTTGATGGACACCTTGGTTGCTTCCAACTTTTTGCTATTGTAAACAGAGCTGCAATAAACATGGGTGTGCATATATCTGTTTGTATGAAGGCTCTTGTATCTCTAGGGTATATTCCCAGGAGTGGGATTTCTGGGTTGTATGGTAGTTCTATTTCTAACTGTTTAAGATAACGCCAGATAGATTTCCAAAGTGGTTGTACCATTTTACATTCCCACCAGCAGTCTATGAGAGTTCCAATCTCTCCGCAGCCTCTCCAACATTTATTATTTTCTGTTTTTTGGATTAATGCCAGCCTTGCTGGTGTGAGATGGAATCTCATCGTAGTTTTAATTTGCATTTCTCTAATGGCTAATGATCGTGAGCATTTTCTCATGTATCTGTTAGCTGCCTGAATATCTTCTTTAGTGAAATGTGTGTTCATATCCTTTGCCCACTTTTTGATTGGGTTGTTTGTCTTTTTGTGGTTGAGTTTTGACAGAATCATGTAGATTTTAGAGATCAGGCGCTGGTCGGAGATGTCATAGCTGAAAATTCTTTCCCAGTCTGTAGGTGGTCTTTTTACTCTTTTGGTGAAGTCTTTAGATGAGCATAGGTGT
This sequence comes from Loxodonta africana, assembly GCF_030014295.1. NCBI lineage: Eukaryota > Metazoa > Chordata > Mammalia > Proboscidea > Elephantidae > Loxodonta > Loxodonta africana. Next base: position 49,918,411 of record NC_087345.1, read on the forward strand.
TTGATTTTTAGGAGCTCCCAGTTATCGGGTTTCTCTTCATCATTTTTGGTAATGTTTTGTATTCTGTTTATGCCTTGTATTAGGGCTCCTAGGGTTGTCCCTATTTTTTCTTCCATGATCTTTATCGTTTTAGTCTTTATGTTTAGGTCTTTGATCCACTTGGAGTTAGTTTTTGTGCATGGTGTAAGGTATGGGTCCTGTTTCATTTTTTTGCAAATGAATATCCAGTTATGCCAGCACCATTTGTTAAAAAGGCTTTCTTTTCCCCGATTAATTGACACTGTTCCTTTGTCAAATATCAGCTGCTCATACGTGGATGGATCTATGTCTGGGTTCTCAATTCTGTTCCATTGGTCTATGTGCCTGTTGTTGTACCAGTACCAGGCTGTTTTGACTACTGTGGCTGTATAATAGATTCTGAAATCAGGTAAAGTGAGGCCTCCCACTTTCTTCTTCTTTTTCAGTAGTGCTTTGCTTATCCGGGGCTTCTTGTCCTTCCATATGAAATTGGTGATTTGTTTCTCTATCACCTTAAAAAATGACATTGGAATTTGAATCGGAAGTGCATTGTATGTATAGATGGCTTTTGGTAGAATAGACATTTTTACTGTGTTAAGTCTTCCTATCCATGAGCAAGGTATGTTTTTCCACTTAAGTATGTCCTTTTGAATTTCTTGTAATAGAGCTTTGTAGTTTTCTTTGTATAGGTCTTTTACATCCTTGGTAAGATTTATTCCTAAGTATCTTATCTTCTTGGGGGCTACTGTGAATGGTATTGATTTGGTTATTTCCTCTTCGGTGTTCTTTTTGTTGATGTAGAGGAATCCAAGTGATTTTTGTATGTTTATTTTATAACCTGAGACTCTGCCAAACTCTTCTATTAGTTTCAGTAGTTTTCTGGAGGATTCCTTAGGGTTTTCTGTGTATATAATCATGTCATCTGCAAATCGTGATAACTTTACTTCTTCCTTGCCAATCCGGATACCTTTTATTTCTTTGTCTAGCTTAATTGCCCTGGCTAGGACTTCCAGCACGATGTTGAATAAAAGCGGTAATAAAGGGCATCCTTGTCTGGTTCCCGTTCTCAAGGGAAATGCTTTCAGGTTCTCTCCATTTAGAGTGATATTGGCTGTTGGCTTTGCATAGATGCCCTTTATTATGTTGAGGAATTTTCCTTCAATTCCTATTTTGGTAAGAGTTTTTATCATAAATGGGTGTTGGACTTTGTCAAATGCCTTTTCTGCATCAATTGATAAGATCATGTGGTTTTTGTCTTTTGTTTTATTTACGTGATGGATTACATTAATGGTTTTTCTGATATTAAACCAGCCTTGCATACCTGGTATAAATCCCACTTGATCAGGGTGAATTATTTTTTTGATGTGTTGTTGGATTCTATTGGCTAGAATTTTGTTGAGGATTTTTGCATCAATGTTCATGAGGGATATAGGTCTATAATTTTCTTTTTTTGTAACGTCTTTACCTGGTTTTGGTATCAGGGAGACGGTGGCTTCATAGAATGAGTTGGGTAGTATTCCGTCATTTTCTATGCTTTGGAATACCTTCAGAAGTAGTGGTGTTAACTCTTCTCTGAAAGTTTGGTAGAACTCTGCAGTGAAGCCGTCCGGGCCAGGGCTTTTTTTTGTTGGGAGTTTTTTGATTACCGTTTCAATCTCTTTTTTTGTTTTGGGTCTATTTAGTTGTTCTACTTCTGAATGTGTTAGTTTAGGTAGGTAGTGTTTTTCCAGGAATTCATCCATTTCTTCTAGGTTTTCAAATTTGTTAGAGTACAATTTTTCATAATAATCTGAAATGATTCTTTTAATTTCATTTGGTTCTGTTGTGATGTGGTCCTTCTCGTTTCTTATTCAGGTTATTTGTTTCCTTTCCTGTATTTCTTTAGTCAGTCTAGCCAATGGTTTATCAATTTTGTAAATTTTTTCAAAGAACCAGCTTTTGGCTTTGTTAATTCTTTCAATTGTTTTTCTGTTCTCTAATTCATTTAGTTCAGCTCTAATTTTTATTATTTGTTTTTTTCTGGTGCCTGATGGATTCTTTTCTTGCTCAGTTTCTATTTGTTCAAGTTGTAGGGACAGTTCTCTGATTTTGGCTCTTCTTTTTGTATGTGTGCATTTATCGATATAAATTGGCCTCTGAGCACTGCTTTTGCTGTGTCCCAGAGGTTTTGATAGGAAGTATTTTCATTCTCGTTGCTTTCTAAGAATTTCCTTATTCCCTCCTTGATGTCTTCTATAACCCAGTCTTTTTTCAGGAGGGTATTGTTCATTTTCCAAGTATTTGATTTCTTTTCCCTAGTTTTTCTGTTATTGATCTCTAGTTTTATTGCCTTGTGGTCTGAGAAGATGCTTTGTAATATTTCGATGTTTTGGACTCTGCAAATGTTTGTTTTATGACCTAATATGTGGTCTATTCTAGAGAATGTTCCATGTGCGCTAGAAAAAAAAGTGTATTTTGCAGCAGTTGGGTGGAGAGTTCTGTATAAGTCAATGAGGTCAAGTTGGTAGATTGTTGTAATTAGATCTTCCGTGTCTCTCTTGAGCTTCTTAGTGGATGTCCTGTCCTTCTCCGAAAGTGGTGTGTTGAAGTCTCCTACTATAATTGTGGAGGTATCTATCTCACTTTTCAATTCTGTTAAAATTTGATTTATGTATCTTGCAGCCCTGTCATTGGGTGCATAAATATTTAATATGGTTATGTCTTCCTGATCAATTGTCCCTTTTATCATTATATAGTGTCTTTCTTTATCCTTTGTGGTGGATTTAAGTCTAAAGTCTATTTTGTCAGAAATTAATATTGCTACTCCTCTTCTTTTTTGCTTATTGTTTGCTTGATATATTTTTTCCATCCTTTGAGTTTTAGTTTGTTTGTGTCTCTAAGTCTAAGGTGTGTCTCTTGTAGGCAACATATAGATGGATCGTGTTTCTTTATCCAGTCTGTGACTCTCTGTCTCTTTATTGGTGCATTTAGTCCATTTACATTCAGCGTAATTATAGATAAATAAGTTTTTAGTGCTGCCATTTTGATGCCTTTTTATGTGTGTTGTTGACAATTTCATTTTTCCACATACTTTTTTGTGCTGAGGCGTTTTTCTTAGTAAATTGTGAGATCCTCATTTTCATAGTGTTTGACTTTATGTTAGTTGAGTCGTTAAACGTTTTTCTTGGCTTTTATCTTGAGTTATAGAGTTGTTATACCTTTTTGTGGTTACCTTATTATTTACCCCTATTTTTCTAAGTAAAAACCTAACTTGTATTGTTCTATATCGCCTTGTATCACTCTCCATATGGCAGTTCAATGCCTCCTGTATTTAGTCCCTCTTTTTGATTATTGTGATCTTTTACCTATTGACTTCCATGATTCCCTGTTATGTGTATTTTTTTTTTAATTAATCTTAATTTGTTTGTTTTTGTGATTTCCCTATTTGAGTTGATATCAGGACGTTCTGTTTTGTGACCTTGTGTTGTGCTGATATCTGATATTATTGGTTCTCTGACCAAACAATATCCTTTAGTATTTCTTGTAGCTTTGGTTTGGTTTTTGCAAATTCTCTAAACTTGTGTTTATCTGTAAATATCTTAATTTTGCCTTCATATTTCAGAGAGAGTTTTGCTGGATATATAATCCTTGGCTGGCAGTTTTTCTCCTTCAGTGTTCTGTATATGTCGTCCCATTCCCTTCTTGCCTGCATGGTTTCTGCTGAGTAGTCTGAACTTATTCTTATTGATTCTCCCTTGAAGGAAACCTTTCTTTTCTCCCTGGCTGCTTTTAAAATTTTCTGTTTATCTTTGGTTTTGGCGAGTTTGATGATAATATGTCTTGGTGTTTTTCTTTTTGGATCAATCTTAAATGGGGTTCGATGAGCATCTTGGATAGATATCCTTTCGTCTTTCATGATGTCAGGGAAGTTTTCTGTCAGGAGTTCTTCAACTATTTTCTCTGTGTTTTCTGTCCCCCCTCCCTGTTCTGGGACTCCAATCACACGCAGGTTATCCTTCTTGATAGAGTCCCACATAATTCTTAGGGTTTCTTCATTTTTTTTAATTCTTTTATCTGATTTTTTTTCAGCTATGTTGGTGTTATTTCCCTGGTCCTCCAGATGTCCCAGTCTGCATTCTAATTGCTCGAGTCTGCTCCTCTGACTTCCTATTGTGTTGTCTAATTCTGTTATTTTATTGTTAATCTTTTGGATTTCTACATGCTGTCTCTCTATGGATTCTTGCAACTTATTAATTTTTCCACTATGTTCTTGAATAATCTTTTTGAGTTCTTCAACAGTTTTATCAGTGTGTTCCTTGGCTTTGTCTGCAGTTTGCCTTATTTCATTTGTGATGTCTTGAAGCATTCTGTAAATTAGTTTTTTATATTCTGTATCTGATAATTCCAGGATTGTATCTTCATTTGGGAAAGATTTTGATTCTTTTGCTTGGGGGGTTGGAGAAGCTGTCATGGTCTGCTTCTTTAAGTGGTTTGATATGGATTGTTGTCTCCGAGCCATCACTGGGAAACTAGTTTTTCCAGAAAATCCGCTAAAAAAAAAAAATGCAGTCAGATCCCTATCAGAGTTCTCCCTCTGGCTTAGGCTATTCGGATGTTAATGAAGCCACCTGGGGAGGGTGGGGGAGGGAACAGAGAGATAGGAGAGTAAAAAAAAAAAAAGTGTAGCACCTCAGAATATAGCCAGAGTTGCTCGTCTTGCTTGGAATGACTATTATATCTGAGATTCCTGCGGGGCGCGTTGCCTATGTGTGCTGGCTGTGTGGAGATTGCCCCCGGGGGGTCTGGCCCGCTGGAGTCAAGGTCAGATCCTCCGCTTCCAGCCCCACGCCCAGCGTCAAGGCTCCCCGACTGGGACGGTGCACTCTCGACTCCAAAATCAGTCGCTGCCTCCCGGGGACTTCTCGTCCCTCCAGCAGTGTTGCCGTGCCGCCTCCGCGAACCAGTTGGGCCTCCTCCCGGGGTTAGTTCAGGTGGGTGGAGCAGCTCCCTGTGCTTGTGCCGTGACCGAGTGTCCCGGCTGGGACGCTGTTCTCCCCGCTTCAATACCAGTCGCTGCCTCCCGGGGACTTCTCCTACTGGCTGCGTCCCACGCCGCCCGCGCAACCCAAATGGGCCCCCTCCTGGGGTTAGTTCAGGGGGGTGGAGCAGTTCTCCGTGTTTATGCCGTACCTGCGTCCAGTCCAAATCCCGGCGAGACGGTTCCCCGGCTGGGACGCTGCTCTCCCCGTTCCAAGACCAGTCACTGCCTCCCGGGGACTTCTACCGGCTGCGTCCCATGCTGCCCGCGGAACCGGCTGGTCCCCCTCCCCGCGTTAGTTCAGGGGGGTGGAGCAGCTCTCTGTGCTTGTGCCGTACCTGACTTGTACGCTGGCTCCAGGCTCTGAAAACAAACGCTGCTTCCCCGTATTAGTTCGTTCTCCATCTCTAAATCTGTGTTTGTTGTTCAGGGTTCATAGATTGTTATGTATGTGATCCATTCACTTGTTTTTCCGTGTCTTTGTTGTAAGAGGGATCCGAGGTAGCATCTGCCTAGTCCGCCATCTTGGCTCCACCCCCCACATTCTACCTATTTATGTCCAGATCTTTCTACATAGAATAATCTTCCTAAGTAGGTATACACATATTCACATAATCACTGCAAGTACGCATAAAAATAGAGAGGAGTTTAAAGCCAAATTACATAAGAAGACAACATCTTTTCTGAAGTTTGCAAGGGACAATTATTAACATTTCTAAGATAGTGGTTCTTAACAATTTATTGTCTCACAGCTCTTAAAAAATTCCGCATGCCTTCTCTACAAAAAATGCATAAAGCTATGTAAAATTCTTCCCCAAAAAATTTCAGATGGCTTGACCATGTAGCTCTATCCACAGACAACCCATAGATTTAGACCCCCTGATTTAATAATGCCCGCACTATAGGAATGGGTTCAGAGACCAGATTCAGAGCTGAGAGCACAGTTTCTCTTTTAAAGCTTACTCAAGTACAATGAATACAGGATAAATCAACTATTATTGAAAATTTTGGAGGTTACATTGATTACAAAATTTAATTTTAATAGTTTTTTTTTACTTGTCAAAATAATTATTGACAAAGTGCAAACAAATATGTTTTGAATAATTTTAGTGTGTCCTTTCAACAATAATTCAAAAAACATTGAATGGTTATTATTAAGTGACTTATATGCCTGTTAGTGTTCTGGATACTTTCAGGTACTTTTAGTTGATTTTCATAACAATTCTGGTAAGTGCTAGTCTCATTTAATAGGAAAAACATTTTATCAGGGCTCAGGCAAGAAAACAGTGTAATAGAACTGGGAAATGGTAAATCTAAAGGTAGACTCTGATTCTCTTAGGTTCCAAATTCCATGTTCTTCTTCCCCTGAACTAATGACCTGGAAAGACCTCTTCTAAGAGAGCAAATAAAAATTATCTGGGGTTGGGAGGTTGGACATTGGACTTTGAAAACTTAAACCAAATATTGCAAAATGACTTCATATTTAAGAAATTAAAGAAAATGTATATCTTCTTTTTTGCAGCATAAACTCTAGAAATTAAATCTTGGCCAACTCTGCTCAGCTGTTGCCTATGAACTAAAATAACGTTAAGCAATGCTGTGTTAAAAATTTCACATTATTATGAAGATATCATTTCCAAAGAAATTGATGTTCTCCAAATCCAATGATTCTAAAACCTGGAAATAAAAAGTCTCCGATTTTGCATTACATACTTCATATCAGCAGAAAATGCCTATTCTGGAATTACATTAGTGATAAGAAATAAGTCAACATTTTTTAAAAAGAAAAAAAAAAAAATCAGGTTAATTTTCTGGCACTGCTTCTTTGAAGCACCAGCATAACTGTTTAGTTAAATGCGGACTAATCATTTCAGCACTGGGTTTTGGGAATCATTTAAAGTGCTTAGATGTTGGTCTGTTGGTGTCATGGAAATGACTTTTTGGCTCTCTGATTAGCATTTTCCGTCATACTGCCAAAAGTTGAAGGCAGAAAAGTTCCAAATCTGTGAACAACAACTAGACTGCATAATTCTAAGTATATTTCATGGAAAAAAAAATAATGGTATTGTGGAAAAGATGTACCACTAGCAGACATATCTCTTAGTAACAATAATTATTTGCAGACATATGGTCAATACAGACATTTGTAGACTTCTGTATCGAAATAACAGTTTCTCTATTTTTTCTTACATGACAAGCTTGCTGTTTCCTAATATTTGTGATAGCCACTAAAAATAAAAGCAGACTCTTTGAAAAAAAGTATAGGGAATACATTCAAATTGGAAGGTCTTTCACATTCACTATTTCACACTTCATTTTACACAGTTGAAATATTTAGACCTTACGATGTGTGTGATTCACTAAGGATTCCATGACATGTTTCACTTAAGTGGGAAGAAAACAAGAATTATTGTTTGCAGGATTCCACATTTCCCTCCCATACATAAAATTGTTAAAAAGAAGAAAAACAAAAACATATTGTTTTTTTCTCTTATTTTTTATAAGAAAAATTGTTCTCTTATTTTCTCAAATCCTCTTTTTTTTCTAATTTCCTCCATCTGTTTAGTTGTTTGTTTCTTGGCTTAACCATAAAGTTTGAAAACAGTAATAATTTTTTTCTCTTTTTTTGGCTTCCTTTTGCTTGAAATTGATCACATACCTATTATATAAAATGGCATTTTACCCTAACGGAATTAGCTAACTTGGGTACAAGCCATGAATGAGTTATTCAGTATAAGATCTTGTTGGGATTTCATTAACTCATCTATGTCAGATGAGTAAAGCATTGCAAATTATTTTTTAATTTTATTCTCTAGTATGTGTCACAGAGATATATTCACTTTACTCAGTGACTATAGTACACTATTTTTGATTCTTAAAATCGATAAGTGTTTAGAGGTGGAGAAAATGATAATTATCTATTGAAAGGATGAGAAATTTCAGGTAGTACATAGTTCATAGTGACTCATCCTTATCAGAGCTTAATCCCAATACACACAATTGGGCCCCAAGTAGCTTTTTCTATTATAACAGCACCATACTTTTATGGGCCAACATGTGGCCAAACATGCCAACCACATATCCCAGACTACAAGAATGGGTCAGGGCTGAGCACCTGAATCTAGTTAAGCCAATCAGAAGCCAATACTATACTTTTAACCTATAACAAAGAGCAGGTGGGTCCTTCACCAGTGGTGCTTACCATGATACATGACTCTTAGAAGCTATTTGAGATCATATTCTTTGTGGAGAGTAGGGTGTGTGGAGAATATGGAGTTCAGAGGAAAAGAATAAAAAAAGGCAAAATGGAGGGATTACCCATTGCTACTGTTTCAGAACATGCCTGTCCCAAAGTTTCATGAGATATTTCAGTATATTTCCAATTACTCTCACTTTTACCCCCCATGTGCCTGTCAGTTTGTCATACTGTGTGGGCTTGCATGTTGCTGTGATGTTGGAAGCTATGCCACTGGTATTCAGATACCAGTAGGGTTACCCATGGAGGACAGGTTTCAGCTGTCCAGACTAAGACAGACTAGGAAGAAGGACCTTGCAGTCTACTTCTGAAAAGCATTAGCCAGTGAAAACCTTATGGATAGCAGCAGAACACTGTCTGATATCGTGTTGGAAGATGAGCCCCTCAGGTTGGAAGGCACTCAAAAGATGACTGGGGAAGAACTACCTCCTCAAAGTAGAGTCGACCGTAATGATGTGGATGGAGTCAAGCATTCGGGACCTTCACTTACTGATGTGGCATGATTCAAAATGAGAAGAAACAGCTGCAAACGTCCATTAAAAATTGGAACCTGGAATGTATGAAGTATGAATCTAGGAAAATTGGAAATCATCAAAAAAGCAATTGCTCATATGCAAGTTCCACCTGAAACTGAAGAAAATCAGAGTAAGATCACGAGAGCCAAAATATGACCTTAAGTATATCCCACCTGAATTTAGAGACCATCTCAAGAATAGATTTGACGCATTGAACATTAGTGACTAAAGACCAGACGAGTTGTGGAATGACATCAAGGACATCATAAATGAAGAAAGAGGTCACTGAAAAGACAGGAAAGAAAGAAAAGACCAGGATGGATGTCAGAGGAGACTCTGAAACGTGCTCATGAATGTTGAGCAGCTAAAGCAAAAAGAAGACATGATGAAGTAAAACAACTGAACAGAAGATTTCAAAGGGTGGTGCAGAAGACGAAGTATTATAATGACATGTGCAAAGAGCTGGAGATAGAAAACCAAAAGGAAAGAATATGCTTGGCATTTCTCAAGCTTAAAGAACTGAAGAAAAAATTCAAACCTTGAGATGCAATAGTGAATGACTCTTTGGGGAAAATATTAAATGATGTAGGAAGCATCAAAAGAAGATGGAAGGAATACACAGAATCATTACACCAAAAAGAATTGGTCAACATTCAACCATTTCAGGAGGTAGCATATGATCAGGAACCAATGGTACTGAAGGAAGAAGTCCAATATGCTCTGAAGGCACTGGCGAAAAACAAGGCTGCGGGAATTGACTTAATATCAATTGAGATGTTTCAACAAACGGATACAGTGCTGGAAGTGCTCACTCATCTACGCGGAGAAATATGGAAGACAGCTTCCTGGCCAACTGACTGGATGAGATCCATATTTATGCCTATTCCCAAGAAAGGTGATCCAACCAAATGCAGAAATTGTAGAACAATATCACACGCAAACAAAATTTTGCTGAAGATCATTCAAAAATGGCTGCAGCAGTATATCAACAGGGAACTGCCAGAAATTCAGGCTGGTCTCAGAAGAGGTAGTGGAACTAGGGATATCATTGCTGATGTCAGATGGATCCTGGCTGAAAGCAGAGAATACCAGAAGGATGTTTACCTGTGTTTTATTGACTATGCAAAGGCATTCGACTGTGTGGATCATAACAAACTATGGATAACATTGGGAAGAATGGGAATTCCAGAACACTTAATTGTGCTCATGAGGAACCTTTACATAGATCAAGAGGCAGTTGTTCGGACAGAAAAAGGGGATACTGATTGGTTTAAAGTCAGGAAAGGTGTGCGTCAGGATTGTATTCTTTCACCATACCTATTTAATCTGTATGCTGAACAAATAATAAGAGAAGCTGGACTACATGAAGAAGAACGGGGCATCAGGATTGGAGGAAGACTCATTAACAACCTGCAATATGCAGATGACACAACCTTTCTTGCTGAAAGTGAAGAGGACTTGAAGCACTTGCTAATGAAGACCAGAGACCACAGTCTTCAGTATGGATTGCACCTCAACATAAAGAAAATAAAAATCCTCTCAAGTGGACCAATAAGCAACATCATGATAAATGGAGAAAAGATTGAAGTTGTCAAGGATTTCATTTTACTTGGATTCACAATCAACAGCCATGGAAGCATCAGTCAAGAAATCAAATGACCCATTGCATTGGGTAAATCTGCTGCAAAGGACCTCTTTAAAGTGTTGAGAAACAAAGATGTCACCTTGAAGACTAAGATGCGCCTGACCCAAGCCATGGTATTTTCAGTTACATCATATGTATGTGAAAGCTGGACAATGAATAAGGAAGAATGAAGAAGAATTGATGTGTTTGAATTGTGGTGTTGGCGAAGAACATTGAATGTACCATGAAGCAAACAGATCTGTCTTGGAGGAAGTGCGATCAGAATGCTCCTTAGAAGCAAGGATGGCGAAACTGAGTCTTACATACTTTGGACATGTTATCAGGAGAAATCAGTCCCTGGAGAAGGACATCATGCTTGGCAAAGTACAGGATCAGTGAAAAAGAGGAAGACCCTCAATGAGGTGGATTGACACAGTGGGTGCAACAATGAGTTCAAGCATAACAACAATTGTAAGAATGGCACAAGATCAGGCAGTGTTCCGTTCTGTTTTGCACAGGGTGGCTATGAGTCGGAACCAACTCAACGGCACCTAATAACAACAAGAACTCACTTTTACTCTCAGCTGGATCAAGGTATCATTGATATATTTGCTATTATATATGACCTAACTAATAAACAACAGCAAATTCTCTGTAAGAATTTGTGAAAGTGATATTTATTTACTTTATTCAGATAACTAAGTTATTCATCCCACAAATATTTATTACAGACATACAAGAATGAAATTCAGAGTATATTAATAGTCAAATCTTTCCTGATGCAGTTAAATCTAAATGATTAAATTCTGGAACATAGACCATGCCAAATTAAGCTGTTATTATAATCATAAATTCAGTGGAGAGAAGCGTAGAGGAATTATATTTTCTTGTTAGGAATTTCAAATTTTCAAAGGTTTGATAATTTGAGGAACATCATACTTCCCTGTTATCTTTAGTCACCCAAGAACATTAATTTCAGTTTATAATCCTTACCAATGTTAATCACAAAAAAAGGGTTGAAATAATCTTCGTCACTCAGCAAATTGAAGGGTAATTTCATCCAGAGATTTGGTGAAGGAAAGGCCTGACGATTTGCTTCCCTAAAGGTTACATACAGTCGAAAAAACCTTACGGAGTAGTTCTACTCTATACATATGAAGTCACCATGAGTTGGAACAGACTGGAGAGCAACTGACAACAACAACATAGTTTTTACAAAATTATTTATCAGATTTGGGAAATGGAAAATAAATAAACTACATAGTTTTATATAAGCTTGCAACCGTCAATGATGTATCTTCTTCTCTCTTGGCTAAAGTTTATCACGGATAAAAAAAAAAAAGTATAGATAATATTTTTAACAAGAAATTTTTGCTAAAAATAAGGCACAATTAGACTGGTAAATCTAGAGTTAACAGTTCAAAGTAAATCTGGAAATGTTATTCCCAGATGATTAGTTTGCATTTTAAGTTGCCTTTTAATGCATTCTTTATTTTTTAAAACAGAATGACCTTTTTATTAATATATGCATGAAGTTATAAAATGAAAACAACAGAGGCTGGCAGGATAGAGTTAAGCTCAACATAAATAAATACTGACAACTGTTTCTATTTTTTGCATTTTAGATCAGTCCATGCTATATTTAGCAGTGACATTTAATGCTTGGATTAACAATATTTTTTCTGGCTGAGCATATCTGCCTTGAATAGGACAAGGAAACAGGAATACATCACTCTCATCCTCCTTTTCGTACAATTGCCCTGAAACTTTATTTATATTGGGATGGATTCAAAATTGCTCTTAACATTTTAAGAATTGTCTTGTTCCAGTCTAATTTATGAACCTCAATTCTCCTTTTCTCATTTCCTTAGGTCTGTGCAAAATCTGTTCTACAGCCCCTTCTTTCTCCTTGAGGCTTTATTTAATGCTGATGGTAGAGTTTGGGTTTTATTCCACTCTAATAGATAAATAAACTCCATTTATCTCGGGGCTCAGCAATTGGAAGGTATTTATATAAATGTTTTCTTCAGCTCACAGATAATACTAGAGAATTGATGTCCAGTTACAGAAAGAGATAGGCTGGTAAATCAACTCTCAAAAGCACTCTCATCTAAAATAGAAGAGGGGAGAAAGACCAAAAGACCTTTTTAATATGTTTGATTGTAACTGTTACTGTTATAATTAAGTTGCTCCAAATTTCCAGTTCTTCCACAAGTCAAATTATTGTACTATGGGAGAATTCAGGCAGGTCACAAATATTTTGTCTGTTTCTCCCTCCACACACATTTGGTTCCCTTGCACTTCCTTTCCACTTAAATATAGAGGTTGCCATGTGATTTACTTTGACTAATGAAATAGTGAGTGGAAGGAATCTGTGTCACTCCTAGGTGGAAACTTTAAGAGTCCAGTGAGAGATTTTCCACACTCCTTTACCCCTGTCATGGTGATTGGCATTGGCCCAGATAACGGCAATGCCCATCTGGAACACAAGGGGATAATGGTGAGGATGACACCAGGAGGCCAAGCCCACAGCCAGTCCATAACAGAGAGAAAACATAAACAAAAATAAATCTTAAATCTTCCAGTCACTGATATTTGGGATTTCTTTGTTACTTCAATATAAGCTAGCTTTTTTGGACACATAAGAAACCAAAACCAAACCCCACTCCAACTCATAGTGACCCTATAGGACAGAGTAGAACTGCCCCACAGAGTTTCCAAGGAGCACCTGGTAGATTCGAACTGTCAGCCTCTTGATTAGCAACCATAGTACTTAACCACCACACCACCAGGGTTTCCTCTGGACAGATACAACCATCTAAACTTGAATGACATTTCAGTTACCTAGAATATTTAATAGGAAATGTCTATAATCATCATTTATGTACTTACTCTCGGTAATATAACTTCATAAATCTTTATTATTTTGCAGATTTTAATTCATTATGCAGCATTTATTAAATGAATTAATGCATTTTACCTAATAGTGAGTAATTTGAAGTACAGCACAACAAAGACAAGTTACCTGGGCATACAAGATCATGAACTCTTTTGGCATGGATATATGTTGTTTTGTTCAACTTTGTATGTATTTTTCTTTGTGGATTACCGTGTTTAAATTTTTCTTCAGTCATTGAAATTGTTCAGCAATTATCATTTACAACTATCCTTTTCTCTCATGTTCTCCATTTTATCTTTCTGGTAGTCTTATCATGTTATTTCTCATTTTTTCCCGTATCTTATAACATTCTTTTTCCTATTTTCTATGTCTATGGTCTTACAGATAAATTTCAAGTATACATTTTCTAGTTTGTTAATTCTCTTTTTGGCTATATCTATTGTATGCTTTCACCCATCTGTTGTATTTCAAAAATTATATTTTTTTCTAGAAGTATATTTTCTCATATTGCTTTTTTTTTTTTACTAATATTGTGTACCTGACAATTTCAATTATTGTAATCACAATCCTAGAAAATAAAATGTTAATTATTTTACTTTTCTTTTCACAAAGATCATGCCCATTCTTGTGTGTTTTATGGCATTTTACTCTAACATCATTGTTCTTTCTTCATCTGGCAGGTCAGTGTGAGAATGAACTGGGGTAACTTTTGTCCCAAGAGAATTTGCACCTATTCAGCTAGATACCAGGAGGCTTATCTGATTTAGGAGTATTTCAACTTTCTGCAAATTGCTTATCTCAATATAAGAATATCAGTCTCAGAAAATTACAAAAAGCATACTATCTCAATATCACTGTTGGTCTGATTAACCAACTCTTTAAAATTTCTCCCAGAAATTTGTGGCTGGGCTTCTAGATTTGGCACCAGCTTATTTATTATTTTTGAAGGAGTGTTCTTTAAGAATATAACTCTAATTATACCAGCAACGTTTCAAAGAGTATATCTTTCCAGCATCTAGTTGTTTTCAACAGATGGTCTGTCAGAGCACCTAGAGCCTAGGATTAGACCCAAGACTCCGTATTTTCATGAGCCTAAAATACTTGTTGATTCCAGGTCAATGGATCATTGAACACCCTTTGAGAAACATCCGCTGTTGAGATGTAAGAACTTTATTATGAAAGCCATTTAAAGGGTAGTTGTTAAGAGCTTGGCTGCTAACCAAAAGGTCTGCAGTTTGAATCCACCAGCCGCTCCTTGGAAACCTACTCTGTCCTATGGGATTTCTGTCAGTCGGAATTGACTCCATAGTAATGGATTGGAGATGGATTAACACAGTGGCTGCAACAATGGGCTCAAACAGCAACAATTGTGAGGATGGTGCAGGACCATGCAGTGTTCTGTTCTGTTGTACATAGGGTTGCTATGAGTTGGAACCGACTCAATGGCACCTAACAACAACAACAACAAGACAATATCCTGTGTTAGGTTTCATATGTCTAGTTTTAGGCACCCTGAACACTAGCCTCTGAGTCTAGATAATGATTTACAGTAGCAAGTATCAGCCATGATTGTGTATCATATTAATTTGAGAGGCTTTGTAGAGATACACATTCTTGAGTCACATCCCTGGAGATTTCTAATCAGAAGATTTTGATAAACAGCCAAGTTTACAAATCACAGATTTTGACTCAGACAATATCACTCAGAGCTATAAATTCACAGCTTAACTGAGAATGTCATTACTTATGCTATAAAATTTTTACTGTTCTAGGCGCCGTCTAGATGGTTTTCACTCATAGCTACCCCAAGTGACAGAGTAGAACTGCCCCATAGGCATTTCAAGGTTGCGGTGTTTACAGGAGCAGATCATCAGGTCTTTCTCCTTTGGATTCACTGAGTGGGTTTGAATATCCCCCCAAAAGGTTGCCTTTGAATCAGTTCCAACGCATGGTGACCCCACGTGTATCAGAATAGACCATACTCCGTAGGGTCTTCAGTGGCTCATTTGTCTGCAGTAGATCACCAGACCTTTCTCCTGAGGCCCCTCTAAAAGGATTAGAATTGCCAACACTTTGGTAAACAGCTGGTCCTTAACCATTTGTGCTCTCCAGGGACTAGGAAGATGATAGATAGATAGACAGACAGACAGATAGATAAACTATTCAGTTATTTTAATCATTTTATATGCTGTTATTTGTAGTGCCAAGCATTTACCTATTTTTATGAGATTCAATTGAAATGTTATATACCAACAGGAAACTTAAAAAGAAAGTTTTCAGAAATAAACCTTATTTTTTTCTGTTCCCACTTAAAGTAAATGCTTAATGTTTTATATCATGGTAAAATACTGAGTTTCTGTGTATGTGTATAAATATATATATAGAGAGAGAGGCAGGCAGAGACAGACTTGAGTGTTAACATAAAGGATGATTATATTAGCATTCATTTTGCATATGTTTTATATTATACATCATTTATACTCAAGGGGCATTTATCACTTAGAAATCCACTAGGTGGCATTACAAACTGTGCTGTTTTAATAATTCATTGATTAAACACTTAATAAAACTGTGTAATAAAACACCTGTTCAAAATTTATTTTCAATAATAGGCGATAGGTCTTCTACCTTTATTTTAGATATTAAAAAAATTAGACTTTCATTAAAATTAGGATTTATCAAAATTTTTATTAAAAAATCTATAAAGTTATTTATGAACATATATATTACTAAAGGACAGATTTTTGGGGGCATTCTTATAATATCACTTTAGTCTTATCTCCAGAGACATCTTTAAATTCTCATAGGATTTATATTTCAAAATTCCATCTGTATTTAATGGATATTGTTTGAAAAAGCAAACAAAAAATGGAAATAGTTTATATAGTAAAGCCTTGTGAACATTTATTAATGTAAGTTGGCATGGTTAACATGAGGCTGATCTGCTCGAGGATAATAGTTTTATTCCCATGTCTACTTAAAACTGTCAGACATTCAAACTGTGTCTGCTTGAGACCATAAGATTAAATTTTTGAATCACCTCAGGAGTCATTTTAGTCAGGTATCCAATTGAAATAATTCCCTGTCCCCGATAGGATTGAATTTTGGTTTCGAATTTCTGTGGAGAGGTTATTTGTTCAATACTCCCCCCATCTGGAGAATGAATGTGCCATATGTTGGTAACTATGATAAAAAGAGAGAAGAGAATTTTATGAAGAGACACCAGAGATAAAGTCAATAGAAAAGCAGGAATAGATGTTTGTGAAATTTGGCCCTTGGAGAAATAATGGAAGCTGCAGTATAGTACTTCCATGCCTTGAATTTTTATTTCTGCCTCCATAAGGGAGACTGGAACTGAGTTGAGAGAAGGCACACTGAGAGACAGGGCCAAGACAAGTGCCTGCTATGCTCTATGTTTGCTGGCAAGAACTTAATGTGCGAAAAGCTGAATCGAAATCAGCTAGTGTATTGGGGAAGTGCATTTAGAAATGCCACAATGTGTATACGAAAATGTTTTACTTAACTATGCCAAACTACGTAAGTTATAAATGCCACCAAATTTTTTTCTATCTCATATGGTCAGGATATCTGTATTTACTGAGTAAGAAAAAGAGCACAAAGCTGGAGCTAACCCTGTGTTTAAAACAATTTCTTTCATACAGTGAAATTAATTAACTTTCCCCCAGTTGAATGTTACTCTCTTGGAACCAAATGGAATATGGGAAACTGAAAGAGAGTATTAGGATGTGTGAGTAAGTGGTAGATAAAAACATATTCGTTTTACTAAAAAGCATGACAGAAAATAGAGTTGATTGTTGGGTAAATATGGCTTAACTGTGAAATAAAGGAATACTCTCACCAGGAGATTTAATTAATGATGTAAAGTAAGAAATTTGCCTTTCTCAGATGGAGTAAACCCATTTCAGATGAGAGTCAAGTCAGAATGTTACTCTTCTAGATAAAATATGTTAAAAGGCAGGAAGAACAAATAAAATATGTTAAAAGGTAGGAAGAACAAATGGTCAAAAAGTGAGTTGAAAAACCATTTGAAGAGTATGAAGCACTTGTGTCAAAGAAAAATATATTTATCAACTGGACAGAGATAAAAATCATTCCCTAATTAAAAGAAAAAGAATACATTTTGCAGAACATATTAGTAGGGATACAAATTTGATTGTTAAACAGACAAACAAAAGAATAATGGCTATAACTAAATTTCCAGTCTAATTGCCACTGCAACCACATCTACTTTTCCAGCAGTCTTCCTGTGTCAGCTGATGGTCACATTTCATTTTCTCAGAGAAAGTAAAGGATGAATCAGACTGTTACGATTCATTCTTTACTTTCTCTCACCACACATCAAATCTGCTTGCAATGCTTGATACTGTTTTCAAAATATATCTAAAATTGAACCATTTATTTCACCCACTGTTACCACCATGGTGTCAGTCATCAATAGATTTCAGGACGATTACAAATTTATTCTCCTAGACATATTCCTTTTCCCACCATTGCCCTTTCCCCAGTCTATAAGAGAGCAGCTGAGACAGTGAGCCTGATAAAGCCTGCTCTGAACACTTTACTGGCTTCCCATTTCATTCAGAGTAAAAGTCAGTTACTTTAATGGCCTCAATAATTCAATCCCACCTTGACCCCCCACACACCTCTTCAACACTATCTGAGAATATACCTCTTTTTCTACTAATGTGGACAAACCTGAAGTAACATTCACCAGAGAAAGAAGGAAAGGAAGGAAGGAGGGAGGGAGGGAGGGAAGGAAGGAAGGAAGGGAGGGAGGAAGGGAGGGAGAGATGGAGGGAGGGTATTCATATTAAAGTATAAATAGTACTAGAATAAAAAAATACACAGTAAATTTTAAGACAATTAATTTGAAAACATGGAGGAAATAGGCAAATCTTCTACTTATCAAAACTGACTTAAGAAAAATTACCTCCACATAAGATTTAAGAAGCTACTTAATATTGACTGTTCACATAACTAAACATTCACATAAAAAAAAAATAGTTATTTGGAATTTAAATGACCCCCCCAAAACAAAACAAAACAAACAAAAACCCAAAAAGCCCTTCCAAAGTCATTTCCACAATCATTTAAAGGAATAGAAAAGTAAAATCTTTCACAAACATTTCCAGAGAACAAGACGATAGAGGTAATTTCCCAACTCATTTTATGAGGCTAGGGTAAATGTTACCAAAACCTGACAAAAATAATGCAAGAAAAAATAAACTTCACCCTAATATTATCTGTAACTATAAATGACATAACCCTAAACAAAATATTAACTGAATCCAGCAAAATATTAAATGAAGTAAAATCACCGTGGTCCATTTAGCTTTATCCCAGAGACCGCAGGAATGATGTGGTGATTTACTAGAGAGGTGATTAATGCAATTCAGCATTAACAGGGAAACAAATACAAGGTAGCCTTAAAAAAAAACAAAATAAAACCCATCGCTGTCGAGTTGATTCCAGCTCATAGTGGCCCTGTAAGACAGAGTAGAACTGCCCCGTAGAGTTTCTAAGGAGAGCCTAGCAGATTCGAACTGCCAACCTTTTGGTTAGCAGCCATGGCACTTAACCACTACGCCACCAGGTTTTCTATGATAGTCTTAGTGAATGAAAAAAAAAATTACCTTTACCACCCATTTATGACTAAAAAAAAAAAAAACTCGTATCAAACTAGTAATAAAGAATAACTGGTTCAACATTTTTAAGGGCATTTCAATCTTCTGTCATATCTGTTAACTTGAATAAATTATCACTTTCTTAATGATTTTTGTAAGATATTATACTTTACAATGCAGTTTAAGTGTGCACTGTATCATTTTACTTAACCCATACCATGACTGTGGGTTATACAGAACAAAGCATTTTTATCAGTGTAAATACTTACAATGAGACTAGGACTCAGAAATGTTACAATGAATGACCAATATTGAAGTTGGAATGTGTCTAAACTTTTCTAGAATCTATCTATATGTATGCTGATTACTAATTAAGAGTCTTTTTGAGGACTTTAATCTCACAGGTCTTTAGAATTACATCCAAGTATTTTTGTGAGCAGAGTCCTGGTGGCTTAGTGGTTAAGAGCTACGGCTGCTAACCTAAAAGTTGACAGTTCAAATCCACCAGCCTTTCATTGCAAACCCTATGGAGGCAGTTCTACTCTGTCCTATGGGGTTGTTATAAGTTGGAATCAAGTTGATGGCAGTATTTTTGTGAGTAGCTAGAAATCATCTCCATATATAATTTCGATTTGATATAAAAAGAAGCAGCTCATTTGCATTGAGTCCAACTCCTCCTCCCTGCCCAAGCCTATTGAGAGAGAACAAGGGAAGAAAGAATCCTGAGACTTTCCCACAGGTAGTGACTTCCTGTGGCATTGTGCCTTCTGGGTGGTGATTCTGCCAAGAAAGCTTTAGAAAGATAAGGTAATAGCAATTTATGCTGACAAAATTGAGGCAATTGATCCAAATTCCCTTTTATCTCCTTTTGGCCAGGGGTATAAATATCAATGTGGTACAAAACATGGAGAGTTTGACAGATGCTTAAAAAGTTGAAAATTTATATTTAAACTCAGGCAAATACAAGGAAACTTGAAAAACCAGGGATATTGTATCCTCCTTTGGACTTTCTGAGCCTTATAATTACATGGGATTGAGATCAAATACAGGTGCTTAGATTTTTAAAAGTTTTTCTGAAAAAAAGCTTTTTATGTATTATATACTGGTCAAGAGCTTAGAAAAATTATCTGGAAAATGCATGGCTTTTTATATTTAGAAAACTAATTCTGAATCTGTGCCCTAAAGTTTTAATGCTGCTAAAGTATCAGAGCATAATTTTTACATATTTATACAAATATATCTATATACACATAAATACACACTGACAGCAATAAATCTATGCTTGTTGAATATTTCTCTAATAAAATTAGCTGTTCACCTAAAACAGACACTAAGAAACATTACAAATAGAGTACATCCAGGTTTCACTTATCCAACATTTTAATTTAAAATCCAAACGTAGATTGTATACATATATTAAATGAAAAATTCTGATTAGTATTTTGTGACTTTTTTAATTTATATTTTTATAATTTATAGCATCAACCATCTTGCTCTGAAACAATACTTTGAAATGCAAAAATGTAATATTATGAATTTACAGAAAAACACATGGTAACTTGGATCATCATTGACCTACCAATTTTAATGGCTCAATAAGATTTTATTTTACATCTATTTTAGTTAATAAAACTGCTTCCTTTCATTTACATTCCAAAATTATGGTACAGCTAGCTGTCTATCCATGTGTCTTAGTCACCTAGTGCTGCTATAGCAGAAATACCACAAGTGGATGGCTTTACCAAAGAGAAATTTATTTTCTCACAGTCTAGTATGTTGCAAGTCCAAATTCAGAGCATCAGCTCCAGGGAAAGGCTCTGTCTGTCTGTCAGCTCTGGAGGAAGGTCCTTGTTCTCAATCTTCCCCTGGTTGAGGAGTATCTCAGGTGCAGGGACCCCGGGTCAAAAGACAGGCTTTGCTCCCAGAACTGCTTTCTTGGTGGTATAAGGTCCCCAACTCTCTGCTTGCCTCCCTTTCCTTTTATCTCTTGAGAGATAAAGGGTGGTGCAGGCCATAAAAAAACAGAGAAACTCCATTTACATTGGGTCAGCGAGGTGACCTGAGTAGGAGTGGTATTACAATCCCACCGTAATCCTTTTAACCACAGGCAGAGATTATGATTTGTAACACAAAGGAAAATCACAAAATGAAGGGCAACCACACATGGCCTAAATAAGTTGACACATGATTTTGGGGGACACAATTCAAACCATTACACTATGTATGAATCAAAGGTCTTTATCATTAGGTTTAATTGCTTAACATTAAAGAAAAAAAAACATCATAAAAGAGCTACAAAATTTCATTTTTAGGAAATGATTGGGGTGAAATGAATTACTTAATATGGCCCTTCTATCCATGGTCTTTGTAAATCACACACAACGATTGAGTGGTTCTATGCAAATAAGGTATATGGAATATGTTGTGGTTGGGGTTATGTGCCAACTTGGCTAGGCCAAGATTCTCAATATTGTATGGTTGTCCTCCATTTTTATGTGTCGTGGACCCTGACCTCTACATGTTGATAAGGCAGGATTGGTGTGGGGTGTGTCTTGGGTCACAGCGTGCAGGAGGGTGTTACTCAAATCCCATGCTTACTCATATTACTCCCTTCCCTGGAGTGTGGCCTTCACATAAGGGTCTCTCTCTCTCTCTCTGCATCTGGATCCTTTGTCTCGTTAAAGATCAATTGACCTCCAGTTCTTTTTTTTTTTTTTTTTCTTGGTACTTGAGCCAGTGGTCTTTTGTCTGACATGCTGATTCTGGGATTTGCAGGTCTCCACAGCCCCATAGGCCAGGTGCCTATTATCTGACCTGATTTGTCAGCCTCCGCAGCCTTCTGAGCCAGCAACCTGTGGTCTGAACTGCCGGTTTGGGTTCGCCAGCCCCTGCAGCCACGTGGGTCATATAAACGACAACTTATTGTAATTTGCAATTTTACCCAGTGTTTTGTTATTGCAGAACAGACATTACCATTGTTTCCATCTCCAATACCAGTTTCTTGTGGGTTTTAAGAAATTCTAGTCAACATGATCACCAGGAACATAAGCTCATGGAGGTTCTTCCACCTGTAGCTGAGCCTTCTGGAATATGTGTGTTTCTTAGTCATGGTAACAGTGTAAGACAGACACAGGGGATTCTTGCGTGAAATTTTCTCCGCCTTAGTTCAGAGTTTTTACATGTTACGACCATTTGTATACCATTGGTCAGAACTAGTCACATGTCCCTGACTACCTGGAGTTGACAGGTATGTAGTACAGCAGATAATGTATTTACTGAGCATTACTTTCTTTGCCACAATCTCATACTCTTAGATTTTCTGCATGTGCAATCATATCATCTGTGAATAATGAGAGATATGTTTCTTCTTTTCTCATTTTTACACTTTTTATTTCTTTTTCTGGAGCCCTGGTGGCACCGTAGTTAAGAGCTTGGCTGCTAACCAAAGGTTGGCAGTTCGAATCAATCAGCTGCTCCCTGGAAACCCTTTGGGGGAAATTTTAATCTGCCTTATCGGGTTGCTATAAGTGGAAATCGACTCGACAGTAACAGGTTTGCCTCTTTTTGTTTCTTTTTCTACTCTTACTCTATAGGCTAAAACCTCCAGTATATATTTAAAAGACATGGAGTTGTGGAAACAAGGGGAAAAGGCCAGGCAACAAGCACATGAGCCTGTTGGAGCAATGTTCATCGAAGGAAAACTCATGGTGACAGGGTGCAGATGTGAGTTCTCTTTACCCATGTTATTCTGGGGTAGACCTCTCATGACCAATGTCAAACTGTTTAACTGAAGAAGAGGGACTCTGACCCTTGGACTGTGGAGATTTGAAGCTTCATAATTAGGGGAGCCCCAGGCTGTTTTTTTTTTTTTTTTCTTAATCATGAATTAGTATTAAATTTGATAAAATGCTTTTATGGTATCTATTTATTGGTAAATGTACCATTATGGTCATAAAATAACCATCCTTGCATACTTGGAACAAAACCGACTTGATCATACTGTCTTCTTATTTTTACTTATTGCTAAATTCAGTTTTTGAAAATTTGCATCTACATTCATTAAGGTTTATTGTGTTCTTTCTCAGCAATTTGTGGTCACGCAGTGGTTAAGAGTTCGTCTGGGCAGTTCCAATCTACCAGCTGCTCCTTGGAAACCCTGTGGGGCAGCTCTACTTTTCCTATTGGGTCACTATGAGTTGAAATGGACTCAAAGGCTTGGTGGCTGCCTTTTCAGCTAGCCTCTGTCAAACTTCCTGCTATGAGGGACTGCCCCCTGCAGGCAGCTGTCAATGTGGTGACCCCAAACAATAACTTGTGTGACAGTGCTATTCCATGGTCCTATCTCTAATGTTTATACATTCAGTTCTGAAGATTAACATTTGTACATATATGCTTGGTTTGTTTCATTCCATGTATGCTGAGAGTTTAGGTTGAAAGATGGACATAATTATTTTCTCCTTTGGATGACCTCTTAAAATTCTGATTAGTTTAGAAAATATTTTTAAAAATAGTTATTTCATGTCTCCAGAAATAAAAGCAATTTTATAAAATAAAAATTAAAAAAAACTTCTGTTTTATAGTTCTAGAAAGAAAACAGAATGACGAGGTGGCTCTAAAAGTATTATTCCACTTTTTAAGTCAAAGTACTATCTTCTCTTTTTTTTTTTTTATCTTCTCTTGATAAAGACATATCCCCAATTGCTCAGGTAATGCTGTGACTATATTTTAATTTATAGTCAAGCCATTTTGTACCCAACCCAGTGCCATCGAGTCAATTCGAACTGCCAACCTCTTGGTTAGCAGCCATAGCACTTTACCACTATGCCACCAGGGTTTCCATTTCGTACCTAGGCTAAATCAAAATATATTTCTTTTTTATGACTTCTTTGTTGTAACTGGTGAAATTGTTTTACTTAAGTAAAATATGCAAAGGTTTATTTGTTTTATAAGAAATGAAATTATAAACTTAGTACCCATTTATCCTGCAAAATTCAGGAAAAAAATGGTCCCAAAGAAATGAGCTCTTCTCAGTTCTTACTTTAACTGTTAGGCTATAGTTACATATAAGATGTTAGAAAACAATGGGCTTATTCTTGGCATTCTATAAAGAAAAATGTTTCATATGAAAAAAATTGCACTACAGAGAATAATAAGTAGATTTCTTTATATATGTATATATATATATGTAATACATATATGTATATGTATTCCTTCTTTACATATACATATCTTATATGTATATATAAAGAATATACATACATGTGTATATGTACTCCTTTAATTATTAAAGAATAATATAACTGTGTGGGTTTGAACATGTTAGAAAAAGGTGGTTACAAAAATGCCAGTGAATTAACCCAATTCACTTAAAGAATTTTCAAGATGGATTTGTCTTTTTATATTTATTTTAGAAAAAAATGAAATTAATTAACGGCATAAATTTTTTTTTTTTTTAAAAGAAAGAAAAACTTGATTCCATAGGGAAACTTGAATAAACTTTGTTTCAGGAAGGTCAGAAAGAAAAGCCATTGTTTCTTTATTCATACAACTTTTTTGCTTGGCTGGTCTACGAAACACTGAATGAGAGAGTGGTGGTACCTAGGCAATAAGCTTTACTAGTGTTAAAACCTGACCTCCTAAACAAACAAAGCAGATCCCTGACATTGGAAAATATTTGCCAAAAATGTTACACAGACGTCTTCAGGGTAGCTAACTACTGCTTGTAGACACTGTGGCACAGACATGATGCATCTGCATTTCAAACGAGCCCTATCTTCATTGTAGTTTAATTGTGGCTGGGATATTTCCAAATGATTACCACCAGTATTGTTGCAACTAACTTTTTTTTTTTAACAGAGAATAATGTCTATTCATTTCAGGAATTTCATCTGTGGCATAGTACTAGTGACTGTGCTATCTTTGTTCAAAATGTAAACAAAGCTTAGGTTGTAACTGTTCTTGCTTGCATCAAGGCGATTCTAGCTCATGGTGATTCCATGTGTGCAGAGTAGAACTGCGCCAAAGGGTTTCCAAGTTTGTCACCTTTTGGAAGCAGATTGCCATGTCTGTCTCCCGAGGTGCTTCTGAGTGGATTTGGACCACAACCTTTCAGCTAGTAGTTTAGCCACCCAGGGACTCCATAGATTGTTATTTAGCTTTAAGTTATAATTTATACCCTCTTAAAGACGTACTAGGAGCCCTGCTGGCACAACTGCTAGGCAAAAGATTGGCAGTTCAAATCCACCAGCTGTTCCTTAGAAACCCTATGAGGCAGTTCTACTCTGTCCTATAGGGTCGCTATGAGTCAGGCCCTATATATAACAGAAGGAAACACTGCCCAGTTCTGCTCCATCCTCACAATTATTGTTATACTTAAGCCCATTGTTGCAGCCACTGTGTCAGTCCATCTCTTTGAGGGTCTTCCTCTTTTCCACTGACTGTCTAATTTACCAAGTATGATGTCCTTCTCCAGGGACTGATCCCTCCTGATAACATGTGCAAAGTATGTGAGACTTAGTCTCGCCATCCTTGCTACTTAGAAGCATTCTGGCTCTACTTCTTCCAAGACAGATTTGTTTGTTCTTTTGGCAGTCCATGGTGTATTCAATATTATTTGCCAACACCGTGATTCAAAGGCACCAATTCTTCAGACTTCCTTATTCACCATCCAGGATCCACATGCATGTGAAATGACTGAAAACACCACGGTTTGGGTCAACCCACCTTAGTCTTCAAGGTGACATCCTTGCCTTTTAAAAGTCTATAGAGGTCTTTTGCAGCAGATTTTCTCAATGCAATGCATTGTTTGATTTCTTGACTGCTGCTTCAATGGGTGTTGATTGTGGATACAAGTAAAATGAAACCCTTGACAATTTCAATATTTTCTCCATTATCATGATGTTTGTTATTGGTCCAGTTCTGAGGGTTTTTGTTTTCTTTATGTTGAGGTATAATCCATACTGAAGGCTGTGATCTTTGATCTTCATCAGTAAGCACTTCAAGTCCTCTTCACTTTCAGCAAGCAAGGTTGTGTTAACTGCATAACACAGGTTGTCAACGAGTCTTCTTCCAATACTGACGTTTTGTTCTTCTTCATATAGTCCACTTCTCGGATTATTTGCTCAGCATAGAGACTGAATAAGTATGGTTAAAGGATATAGCCCTGATGCACACTTTTCCTGACTTTAAACTATGCAGTATCCCCTTTTCTCCTCATTTTGAATCGTGCCAAATCAGCATATGAAGGTTCTGAAAGCTTGACTCCATCAACATCATTAAGTTTGACTCTACTGTGAGAAGGCAGCTCTTCCCTAGTCATATTTCGAGAGGCTTCCAACTTGAGGGGCCTATCTTCTGGCACTATATTAGACAATGTTCCACAGCTATCCATAAGATTTTCACTGGCTAATTCTTTTCAGAAATAGACCACCAAGTCCTTCTTTCTAGTCTGTCTTAGTCTGGAATGTCAGCTGAAACCTGTCCGCCATGGTTGACTTTGCTGGTTTTTAGATACCCGGTGGCATAGCTACCAGTATCAGAGCAACACACAAGACCCTACAGGATGACAAACTGACAGATGGGTGGGTTTTCTTTCATATTCTTTTTTTTTTTTTTTTTCTCTCCATTCTTCTTTCTCTTTGCTTTTTAGGGCAGGTCATCCAGAGTTTTTGACTCTTAAGCTCATTCACACCGTGCCTCCAGCAATTTGTAAATCATAGTTTAAGTGTTTCTACCAGTAATGACTGCAGCACCTGGCTTCTGCTCCTGGGCTTCTGTTATTCACTGTACTTGCTTATCCAACATTCAGGGTGGCACCTGTGACCTCAATTCTCTGTGGATATAAAGGTATCCACAATACCTCCATTACTATATTGAGGTCATCACTGTCACAAGAATAACTTCTTTAATTTCTCAAATTGTTAATAATAAAATCATCATAATCTTATTATCCTACACTCAGTATCTTTCTGTTATATACCATATGATTTCTATTTTTTCTCTCTCTGGCTCTCTTTTTTTTTGTTCTGCACTGAATATGCTACTACTAGACTAAACATCTGTCAGCTTTTCATACTGTGGTGGCTTGCACATTGCTGTGACACTGGGAACTTTGCCACTAGTATTTCAAATACTGAAAAAGGGGTCACCCTTGGTAGACAGGTTTCATCTGAGCTTCCAGACTAAGATGCACTGGGAAAAAGGACCTGGCGGTCTATTTCTGAAAAAAATGGCTGGTGAAAACCTTATTAGTAGCAGGGGAGCATTGTCTGATATACTGCCAGAAGATGAAACCCTCAGGTTAGAAGGCACTCAAAATACGACTAGGGAAGAGCTGCCTCCTCCAAGTAGAGTCGATTTATAATGGAGTCAAGCTTTCAGGACCTTCATTTGCTGATGTGGCAGGACTGAAAATGAGAAGAAACAGCTGAAAACATCCATTAATAATTAGAACATGGAATGTACGAAGTATGAATCTAAGAAAATTGCATGTCACCAAAAATGAAATGGAATGCATAAAGATCGATATCCTAGGCATTAGTAAGCTGAAATGGACTGGTATTTGGATCAGTCAGTCATATGATCTACTTTGCTGGTAAAGACAAATTGGAGAGGAATGGCATCATGTTCATCCTCAAAAAAAAAAAAAAAATTCAAGATTGATCCTGAAGTACAACAGTCAGCGATAGAATAATATCCATAAGCCTACAAGGAAGACCAGTTACTACAACTATTTTTCAAATTTGCACACCAACCACTAATGCCAAAAATGAAGAAATCGAAGATCTTTTACCAACTTCTGCAGTCTGAAATTGATCAAAATGAATTATAATTACTGGTGATGGGAATGTGAAAGTTGGAAACAAAGAAGAAGGGTTGATAGCTGGAAAATATGGCCTTGGTGATAGAAAGGACACCAGAGGTCACATAACAGAATTTTGTTAGGCCAACAGTGTGCAAAGAATGGAAATTCAAAAACACTTAATTGTGCTCATGAGGAAACTGTACTTAGATCAAGAGGAGGTCCTTTGAATGGACCAAGAGGATATTGTGTGGTTTAAAGTAAGGAAAGATGTAGGTCAGGTTTGTACATTTTCACCGCATTTATTCAGTCTATCTGCTGAGCAAATAATCTGAGAATCTGAACTATATGAAGAAGAATGGGGCATCAGAATTGGAGGAAGACTTATTAACGAATTGTGTTATGCAGATGACACAACCTTGCTTCCTGAAAGTGAAAAGGACTTGAAGCATTTACCGATGATAAAGACTACGGCCTTCAGTATGGATTAACCCAACAAACCCAGTGCCGTCGAGTTGATTCTGACTCATAGAGACCCTACAGGACAGAGTAGAACTGCCCCGCAGAGTTTCCGAGGAGCACCTGGTGGATTCAAACTGCTGACTCTTCGGTTCACAGCCATAGCACTTAACCACTATGCTACCAGGGTTTCCCAGTATGGATTACACCTCAAAATAAAGAAAACTAAAATCCACACAACTGGATCAAAAGCAACATCATAATAAATGGAGAAAAGATTGAAGTTGTCAAGGATTTCATTTTACTTGGATGCACAATCAACACCCACAGAAACATCAGTCAAGAAATCAAAAGGCACATTGCATTGGGCAAATCTCCTGCAAAACACCTCTTTAAAGTGTTGAAAAGCAAAGATGTCACTTATAGGACTAAGGTGCTCCTGACCCAAGGCATGTTGCCTTCAATCACCTTATAAGCATGTGAAAGCTGGGCAATGCATAACAAAGATGGAAGAAATGATGCCTTTGAATTACAGTTTTGGCAAAGAATATTGAATATACCATGGACTCCCCAAAAAAACAAACAAATCTGTCTTGGCAGAAGTACAGCCAGAAAGCTCCTTAGAAGCAAGGATGGAGAGTCATTGTCTCAGGTACACTGGACATGTTAACAGGAGGGATCACTCCCAGGAAAAGGACAACATGCTTGGTAAAATAAAGTATCACCAAAAAGGAGGAAAATCTCAATGTGATGGATTGACACAGTGGCTACAACAAAGGCCTGAAACATAACAAGTATTATGAGGATTGTGCGGGGTAGGGCAGAGTTTCCTTCTATTGTACATAGTAGGGTCATTATGAATTGGAAGTATCTTGATGCCAGCTAACAACAATAAAAACAATGACTTCTTCATTGCAAATACTTTTTTTGGACAACCAAAAATGGTGACTATACACTTATACACATAGACCTCACCAGATGGAATGCACAGGAATCAAATCAACTACATCTGGGAAAGAGACAGTGTTTTACATTTTTCAATACCATCAGTCAGAACAAGGCCAGGGGCAACTGTAGAACAGATCATCAGTTGCTCATATGCAAATTCAAGTTAAAGTTGAAGGAAATTAGAACAAGCCTACAAGAACCAAAGTATCACCTTGAGTATATCCTACCTGAATATATAAGCCATCTCAGGAATAGATTTGATGCATTGGGCACTAATGACTGCAGACCAGATGATTGTGGAATGACGTCAAGGTCATCATACATGAAGGAAGAAAGAGGTCATTAAAAAGACAAGAAAGAAAGAAAAGACCAAAATGGATGTCATAAGAGACTCTGAGACTTGCTCTTGAATTTGGAGAAACTAAACAGAAAAGAAAAAATGAAGCAAAAGAGCCGAACAGAATATTTCAAAGGGTAGCTCGAGAAGACAAAATAAAGTATTACATGGGAAAGCCAACACAACTTGTACAAGGTAAGGTCATGGAAGCTCCACAGACACATACAAACTCCCTAAGAGACCAAATTACTGGGATTGGGGCAGTGGGGACCATGGTCTCTGGGAACATCTAACTCAATTGGTGTAACATAGTTTGTAACGTGGAAACCCTGGTGGCGTAGTGGTTAAGTGCTATGGCTGCTAACCAAAAGGTTAGCAGTTCAAGTCTGCCAGGTGCTCCTTGGAAACTCTATGGGGCAGTTCTACTCTGCCCTTAGGGTTGCTATGAGTCAGAATCAACTCTACAGCAGTGGGTTTGGTTTTTTGGTTTGGAGTTTATAAAGTAAATGTTCTACGTTCCACTTTGGTAAGCAGCATCTGGGGTCTTAAAAGCCTGTGAGAAACCATCTGAGATACTCCACTGGTCTCACCACTTTGGGAGCAAGTGAGAATGAAGAAAACTAAAGACATGAGGGAAAGATTAATCCAAAGGACTAATGGACCACAACTACCATGGCCTCCACCAGTCTGAGTCCAGTACAACTAGATGATGCCCAGGTAGTACCACCACTGACTGCTCTGACAGGGATCACAATAGAGGGTCCTGGAGAGAGCTGAAGAAAAATGTAGAACAAAATTCTGACTCACAGAAAAAGACCATATTTACTGGCCCGACAGAGACTGTAGAAACCCCAAGAGTATGGCCTTTGGAAATCTTTTTAGTTCAGTGATGAAGTCATTCCTGAGGTTCACTCTTTAGCCAAAGATTATACAGGCCCATAAAACAAAACAAGACGAAAGGGGCATACCAGCCTGAAGTCAAGGACTATAAGGCAGGAGAGGACAAGGAAGCTGTTAATAGAGAACCCAAGTTTGAGAAGGGAGAGTGCTGACATGTCGTAGGGTTGTTAACCAGTGTCATAAAACAATATGTGTACTAAATGCTTAATGAATGGCCTAGTTCTGTAAACCTTCATCTAACATACAATAAGAAAAAAAAAAAAAATGAAGTATTATAATGAAATGTGCAAAGACCTGGAGATAGAAAACTAAAAGGAGATAACGTGCTTGGCATTTCTCAAGCTGAAAGAACTGAATGAAAAGTTCAAGTCACAAATTGCAGTACTGAAGGATTTTAAGCGGAAAATATTAAAGGATGCAGGAAGTATCAGAAGAATATACACAGTCACTGTACCAAAAAGAATTGGTTGATAATCAACCATTTCAGGAGGCAGCATGTGATCAAAGACCAGTGGTACTAAAAGAAGAAGTCCAGCTGCACTGAAGGCATTTGAGAAAAACAACACTCCAAAAATTGAGGGAATACCAATTGAGATGTTTCAACAAACGGATGCAATGCTGAAGCGCTCATTAGTCTATGCCAAGAAATTTAGAAGACAGCCACCTGACCAACTGACTGGAGGAGATCCATATTTGTACCCATTCCAAGGAAAGGTTACCCAACAGAATGTGGAAATTATCAAACAATATAATTAATATCACACACAAGTAAAATTCTGCTGAAGATCACTCAAAAGCAGTTGCAGCAGTACATCTCCATGGAACCACCAGAAATTCAAGTAGAATTCAGATGAGGGCATGGAACAAGAGATACCATTGCTGAAGTCAGATGTACCTTGGCTGAAAGCAGAAAATTCCAGAAAGAGATTTACCTGTGTTTTATTGACAGTGCAAAGACATTCAACTGTGTGGATCATAACCAATTATGGATAACATTGCAAGGAACAGGAATTCTAAAGCATTTAATTATGCTCATGAAAATCTCTATTTAGACCAAGAAGCAGTCATTGAATAGAATGAGGGGATACTGCTTGGTTTAAAGTTAAAAAAGGATGTAACATCACATTTGTGTCCTTTCATCATACTTATTCAAGCTGTATGCCAAGAAAATAATCTGAGAAGCTGGACTATATGAAGAAGAATGGGGCATCAGGATTGGAGGAAGACTCATTAACAACCTGCGATATGCAAAGGATACAAATTTGCTTGCTGAAACTGAAGAGGACTCGAAGCACTTACTGATGACGATCAAAGACTACAGCCTTCAATCTTCAACATAACGAAAGCAAAAATCCTCACAACCATGCTGATAAACAGCATCATGATAAGCAGAGAAAAGATTGAACTTGTCAATGAATTCATTTTACTTGGATCCACAGTTAACGCCCATGGAATCAACAGCCAAGAAATCAAAGGACGTATTGCATCAGGCGAATCTGCTGCACAAGATCTTTTTTAAAGTTTTAAAAAGCAGAGGTATCACATTAAGGACTAACGTGTGCCTGACTGAAGCCGTGGTGTTTTCAGTCTCCTCAAATGCGTGTGAAAGCTGCACAATGATTAAGGAAGACCAAAGAAGAATTGATGTCTTTGAATTACGACAGTGAGAAGAATATTGAGTGTACCATGAACCAGAAAAGCAAACAAATCTGTCTTGGAAAAAGTACAGACAGAATGCTCCTTAGAAGCGAGAGTGGCTAGACTTCATCTCATATACTTTGGACGTGTTACCCAGGAGGGAGAAGGACATCATGTTTGGTAAAGTCGAGGGTCAGTGAAAAAGAGGAAGACTGTCAGTGAGATGGACTGACACAGAAGCTCCAACAATTGGCTCAAGCCTAACAATGATGGCGAGG
The DNA here is from genome assembly GCF_030014295.1 of Loxodonta africana. Lineage (NCBI taxonomy): Eukaryota > Metazoa > Chordata > Mammalia > Proboscidea > Elephantidae > Loxodonta > Loxodonta africana. The sequence goes on from NC_087345.1 coordinate 49,950,745, forward strand.
ATGGCCCAGGACCAGGCGGTGTTTCACTCTGTTGTACCTAGGGTTGCTCTGAGTAGGAACAGACTTGATGGCACCTAACACCACAACCACAGCCTAAGTTTCTATCTGACATGACCATTGGTGAGGTGTGAACAACGGTACATCACGGATTCTGCTTGGTTCTTTTTTAGAGCCCTTGTTAATTTAATATTATTTTTAATATTCCTTCAGATGAACTTTTTCTTACTGTTACCTTGATTCTGCATTCTCTAAAATCCTTTTCTATTTGCCTTTTATATATTATTTACCTTTCAATTTCAAACTTAAGACCAAATTTTTCAAATATCTTTTTCTCCCCAAGCTGATTACAATTCAACTGTCCTTCATTTTAGACTCTATTTTCTAAAATCCTTTTTATTTTGAGTGTTCATAATATAATTTATGCCCTTAGACATTATACTTAGTCTGTGTTGCATTTTGTGTATCATGCCTCTTCCGACTAACTGGTTAGATGCTGGATATTATGGGGATTTTCCCCTTTAAACAATTGAGCAAAGTTGATTCTCAGTATCTGTCAATCTTCAATTGATTTACGATGCTGTACTAAACACGGACTATGCAGTCTCAGTGCTTCCAGTTGCAGGACAGACAGGCTTTGAATGCCATGTACTGAGAAATCAGCAAGCAGTTTAAGTCCTATTCTACATGCACGTTTGACTTTGGAACATCTACTGCAGCCTTTGGAGGATGGATGTGCCAATCAAAACTGCTTATTCTTAGGCAAGGGAAAATTTTATATTGACAGGTCAAAAGCTCTCTGCATAAGTCTCAGCACGAAGACCTTAGCAAATAAAGGTCTTATCACAGGGGTCTTAGCAGTTAAAATGATGCCAAACATCAGCCTTAGGGACCTCAGTTTAGATAAAAATATCAGTAAAATTAGGAATAACAATTATATGATTTATTGTTGTTTTTCTCTATATTATTATTAATGCTTTATTTTTATATTATATCAAAAGTAATTTTTTGTCGCTATTTTTGGCTAAGAAGGGGTATCCATAAAGCTAAATTCTCCTCTATGCTAAAGCTATATTTACATATAGGTGTTTCATTTGAAAACACTAGCTCAGTATAAGGTAGGATTCTCTTATCTGAAATTTTCATGATCTGCAAATTTACTCTCCAAATTATTAATTTTAAGCAATAATAAAATAAATGTATATCCCAGGAGGAATTCCCAGATGATAGGGAAACTGTAGAAATAAACTAGAGAGCATGGAAGACTCAGATTGCAATAGAAACCATTTAGGAGAGTCTACATTACAGATATTACATTTTCTGGCAATCGAGTTGATTGTACTTGAAAGCACATTCGAAGAATAGTTTAAATTTAGATGTGTTCATATTTGGTAATAAACAGAGATTTGTATAAACTTGACTTGATTAAATGCTATAAAAATAATTTCCTTTGGAGTCAGTCATTTCATTTTAATCCCTGTCTATAAGCCTACTCTAAAGATTTGAATTTCTATCATTATTTCTTAGCCATTATTTAGAAAATAAATGTAGATCTCATATTTATGTGCTTACTAGAAAATGCAGCTTTAAAGTAAATAAAAAGCATACAGCTTTAGAAAAATAAAAGGGTTTGCATGACTGTTAACCAAAAAAAAATCAAATAAACCATTACTTGTAAAATCAAATCATTTTATGTATCAGCATTTAGACCCTTAATTCATATTTTTTTAAAAACCTCTTTTAAAAATATTACAACATATTTTGGCTGATGTAAAATTTCAAATCTCAAAGGTATACTTTTTCCACATTACTTCTTTATTTATTCAGTAACCATGACTACTCACATTCAACCCTTCGCACCTGCAGGTGAATCAGGGCCAACTTCTCAGATGTTTTGGCATCTTACATCTTCCGAGGGAAAAAGAGAAAGTCAAAGTCTGTTTTGTGCTGACCTTAAATTATAGCTTACTTGAATAATAGTATCATATATCCCTACTATCTTTTTTTTTTTCTTGTTATTTCAATTTCAGTGACTCTTGTCTTCATGAGACCTTATATATAAAGATGATTTGGGGGTACATACCAAAAGAAATAACTTTTCTGGTGCCTTAGGACCTATTAGGTGATCTAACGGAATACACTGTAGCATATCTTTTGTGATTACTTATTCTAGATGACTAAGTAATGCCCTAATCATATATGCCTGAACTGTTTAAATAATCATGTCTGCTATTGTAAATTTTATCTGAGACTAATGGGCTGCAATGTGAGTTATGAGTCTGCAATTGAAGGTATCGATATAATACAGTACTTAACTTTCTTGCCACAAAGGTTACATGATATGCGAACATTACAAAAATCTATGTGCATGAACACATAACTATTGGCAAATAAGTCTGGCTTTTTTCTTATTAAGGAAGAAATGTACCTCATATATTAATAATTAAGTTTCTAAGCTTTTACCCACCCATAAGAGAAAACATATATTTTTTAAAGAAAGTAAATGTTACATTGATCACATATAATCAAAAGTTTGTAAGTTTTGGCACAAATTTATAATCATGTCAGTATTTATTTATCCCAGTCCAGTACAATTATTTGTTCCTTCTGTTTTTTCAATTTTTCTATTTTTTAGATCCCTGAAAAATGGATTGTTTTTTGTTTTATTTTTTGTCAAATTTCCTATGCAATTCAAAACTCCATTTACTGAAGAAGCATGGTTTGAAGCTAAAACATATTAGGGGACTTGAATTTTTGTTTTTGTTTTTAAACTGTTACAACTAGTCTGGTGTTTTCAAGCAAAGGCATTTGTTTTAGTAACTTTGTAAGAAAATAAGGCTAAAAGTAGATAAAAAATGTTATTCCTGTTAGATCTAGTTACTGTGAGTGAGGTCTGTAGTGTTTACTAAGTTTGACTACTTGGATGACCTTCTGGAAGACCCTTCTGAGCTACTTGTAGCTGGCTGTAAAACACGAATAACAACAGAAAAGAAAATTGAGGGGCTGGATGTGCCAATCAAAATTGCTAATGCTAACCTATATGTAGCCATAATGTTATCCTAAAAGTTAACAAATTTCTTATACAGTGGACAACAGTTGGGCAGGGGTTATGCAGGCTAGAGATATTTTAGTAAAATACTGGAAAGAAGTACTGAATACTCTTTGAAAATCCTGGATAACAGCTTTGCTGAATTCTATATGTTTTAGGAAACACAAAGTCATGAAGACATTAATAGTGATACAATTTCTTTTTTTCTTTTTAGCATGGCTTTCAAATAAAATATATCATCATGGAAAAATAGCATTTATGAATAAAAACAGGTTGAATAAGTGTGCTAGGCAGATGTTGCGGATAAATGTATCATGTTCTACAAATGATGTTCAATTTAAATGTTTTTATGTATCCAATACATTCTCTTTTCAATTGAATTTTAACATAAAAGAAAAGCATATAATATCTTGTAAAGGAAAGCTATTTATTTGTTCTTCTTGTGAGGGCAGGAAGAATATTTAATGTATGCATAATCATGAATTGAGCAAGATTCCGCACTTTTCTAAGAAGTCTACATAGCATTCTCACTTCACTGAGAACTAATTAGCTGGTTTGCTTTCTAAAAACATCCCCAATGTTCAAAAGACTATATTTGTCGTTGAGGACTATAACTACTAAAGGAAATTAAAAATATTTTCCTTTTCATCAACTACTTTTCTTTTAAACTAGAGACTCAACATCTGCCAAGTGTGTAAAGTGATTATAACTTAAGACGTCTTTGGTTTAACAATAGAACTTAAACATATGTGCTTTAGAAAAATATATCATCATTCGTGGTAAAGCGATATTGTTCATGATCTCTAATGTGAACAACTAGTGCTCTATTCTACCCCTGTTTTATACTGAACTAAATGCTATATTATTCATATTAATTGTCTCCATTTGGATAGAAACATTAAAATCCATTCCATACTACTAAACCCAAGAGTTTTCATTAAATATATGGAACCTTGAATACCCAACCAGTACTCATCAAAATAACTAGTGCACTTTTTGCTTAAAATGGCAGTTATGGTCCAGTTTAGTAGCTAGCTAAATATTTCCTCACGCAGTTCCCATGCCTATCATTTGATTCTCTTCAGCAATAGCTAAGTGGTGCAGGGCCTCAAAATTTAGGAAAAAATACTCTTAAACTCTGTATTGAACCTATTAAAATTCAACAATTTTTCTGATTTGTCACCTATAACAAACCAAATAGACTATGGTGGAAATGCCTAAGTAGAATATAAAAAATTCTTTCAGTAATTAGAAAACAGAAAAATATGCTATATTGCATCAAATGTGTAGGAAGACAAAACAGAAACGTGGCCAAAGAAATTGTACCAGTTCAGGGTCTCCAGAGAGATAGAATCAGCAGCATACATATTGGGATAGAAATTGGGGTCCTACCATCTCTACAATAAGGAGGTTTAATTTTCCATGAGTGTACCAATTACTGGGTTTCCTTAATTAACTGAAAAGACAGTTGAGGAACAGAATGGAGATAACTCCCCAATCTTTCTCTCCATTCTCCAAGAGAACGAGTTTCAAATGATGTGATCAGATTCCAGGATGTAGAACCCGCCCTGTGGTTGGATTTTAATTCTATTTAACCCTGTTCTGACTTTTGCATTGCTGTTATCATATATTTTAGTTCTAAATTTATTTCAAGTTATAAAAGTCATTAAGATACAATTTTGTCCAGATAATATTAATTTATATCACCCCATATTTTTTTCCTTTCCAGTGTTCTTTATTCTCTTCCGAATTTCCATGTTCACATCTGGGAACACTTCCCCTTTGACTTAAGAAACATTTTATATTTTTAGTGCAGAGCTGCATAGTACATACTTCCATGATTTTTTTTTCCTATTATACAATGTTTCTTTTTATATTCATTTTAAATGATATTTTTTCTGGGTATAGAATTCTAGGCTAGGCTTATTCACTTTCAGCACTTTAAAGATATTATTCTGTTGTTCGTTTTTGTATCAGCTTTTTTTGAGAAGTATCAGTTTTATTACTAGTCCTTTGAAATTAATATTTTTTTCACTAGCTATTAATAGTATCAAAGCAATAGATGATACATTTGCTTTTTCTCTTCTACTCATTCAATTGTGAATGTAGTGTGTAAATTCAGATACAAACTATCATTATTAATTGTAGGTAATATGCATTACCTTTTATAATTATTGGAAACACTGGAGGCATAGTGGTTAAGTGCTACGGCTGCGAACCAAAAGGCCCGCAGTTCGAATCTGCCAGATGCTCCTTGGAAACTCTATGGGGCAGTTCTACTCTGTCCTGTAGAGTCGCTATGAGTTGGAATCCACTCGATGGCACTGGGTTTGGTTTGGTTTTTTTATAATGATTTATGATTCTTCCATGTATTTTTATAATCATAGTAGTAACAATTATTTAATCTTAAATGCAAGTTTGTATAGTCTTACTGCTCTTTCCTTTCTCTTATCTTTCCCATTGTTGATATCTTTGGAGAAAACATAAACTTATTTCTTGATAGATTAACTTTTATATAAGTATTCTGGAGAGGTTATAGAAGTTTTATTTTTTTGTCATTACATATCTGATTTTTTCCTCCTTTATCTCTTACACATGTTTGAGAATACAACCTACTGCTGTCGAGTCGATTCCGACTCATAGTGGCTCTATAGGACAGGATAGAACTGTCCCACAGGATTTCTAAGGAGAAGCTGGTGGATTTAAACTGCTGACCTTTTGGTTAGCAGTTGAACACTGAACTACTGTGCTACTGTCTGGGTAAAATTCTTTAGTTAAGGTACTTTTCCCATAAAACTCTATTATTCCAATAATTTATTTTTTATTTTTTTATGTAACAGAGAATCAGTGTTACATTTTTCATTATGAAAAGCTCTCTTCTTTTTTTCTTGTATTCTTTAGGCACGTTATTTGTTCTCAAAATACATTTCAAGTATCAGGATATATATATATATATATATATAGCTTGTTATTTAGACAGTGAGTCATTAAAAGGAAATTTTCTTCTATCCTTACTTTGATTTAAAAAAAAATTTTATTCCTTCATACACATACCTATATTTCTTCATAAGTCAGAAGTGCACAAGAAGATGGAAGGAATACACAGAGTCACTGTACAAAAAAGAATTGGTCAATGTTCAACCATCTCAGGAGGTAGCATATGATCAAGAACTGATGGTATTGAAGGAAGAAGTCCAAGCTGCTCACTGAAGGCACTGGTGAAAAGCAAGTCTCCAGGAATTGACAGAATACAAATTGAGATGTTTCAACAAATGAATGCAGTGCTGGAGGTGCTCATTTGTCTATGCCAAGAAATTTGGAAGACAGCTACCTGGCCAACTACTGGAACAGATTCATATTTATGTCTATTCCAAAGAAAGGTGATCCAACTGAATATGGAAATTATCAAAAATTTTTCATTAATATCACACACAAGTAAAATTTTGCTGAAGATGTTTCAAAGTTGGTTGTAGCAGTACATCAACAGGGAACTGCCATGAGTTCAAGCCAGATTAAGAAGAGGACTTGAACAAGGGATATTATTGCTGATGTTAAATAGATCTTGGCTGAAAGTAGAGAATACCAGAAAGATGTTTATCTGTGTTTTATTGACTATGCAAAAGAATTTGACTCTGTGGATCATAACAAATTATGGATAACATTATATATAAAAAAAATAAAAATTTTATTTTTGAATGGAAATTCCATAATACTTAATCATGCTCATGAGGAACCTGTACATTGACCAAGAGGCAGTCATTTGAAAATAATGGGGGAACACTACATGGTTTAAAATCAGGGATAGAGCTTGTCAGGGTTGTATCTTTTCACCATACTTATTCAATCTTTATGCTGAGGATATAGTTTGAGAAGCTGGCCTATATGAAGATGAATGCAGCAATAGGCTAGGAGGAAGACTCATTAACAGCCTGTGATATGCAGATGACACAACTTTGCTTGTTCAAAATGAAGAGGACTTGAAGCACTTCCTGATGAAGATCAAAGACTACAGCCTTCAGTATGGATTATACCTCAACATAAAGAAAACAAAAATCCTCACAAGTGGACGAAAAAGCAACATAATGATAAATGGAGAAAATATAGAAGTTGTCAAGGATTTCATTTTACTTAGATACACTATCAACAACCATGGAGGCAGGGGTCAAGAAATCAAATGATGTCTTGCATTAGGCAAATCTGCTGGAAAAGATCTGTTTAAAATTTTGAAAAACAAAGATGTCGCCTTTATGACTAAGGTATGCCTGACCCAAGCCATGATTTTTTTTCGATCGCCTCGTATGCATATGAAAGGCAGACAATGAATAAGATAGAATAAAGAAGAATCAATTCATTTGAACTATGGTGTTTGTGAAGAATACTGAATATACCATGGACTTCCAGGAGAATGAACAAATCTGTCTTGGTAGAAGTACTGCCACAATACTCCTTGAAAGGTAGTAAAATAAGACTTCATCTCATATACTTTGGACATGTTATCATGGATAACGACATCATTTTGGTAAGGTAGAAAAAAAAAGAAGGTAGAGAGTCAGGGAAAAGGAGGAATCCCTCGACAAGATGGATTGACACAGTGACTGCAACAGTGGGCTCAGTCATAGCAATGATTGTGAAGATGGTGCAGGACTGGGCACTGTTATGTTCTGTTGGTGGCTAGGAGTCGGAACTGACTTGACAACACCTAACAACAATTCTGTTCTCTAATCCTAAAATATTTATTTGCTTATACATTTATTTCCTTATTCTGTTTTCCATGTTTTATTTCTCTTCTGTAAGTTGTTTTTAAGTGCCGTCAAGTCTGTTCTGACTTCTAGCCACTCCACTTACATCTATAATTAAGTCATGATTTTATTCTTGGCTGAAGTACACTGATGTTTCTTGAAGCAATACGGGTTTTAAAGTAATGACACCTGCATGCATAAAGAAAACAAGCATTTGGTCATACAAGCATAATTGAGAGAAAGGTTTGAACAAATCGATAGTATTTCAAATACAGTTGGATGGGAGACTATATAAAGAGGCAGCACAGTGGAATGGATAAAAATATTGTTGGTAGAGTCAGGCAATCTCAGTACCTGTGTTACCCTTGACCAGTTATTTGGGCTCAAGACAAGTTATTTAAGCTCTTTGTATCTATGTTTCTTCTAATATAAATGGAGCTAATAGAAGTTCCTACAGAATTCCTACAGAATAGACAAAAATAGCTCTCGTTCTTCTTTGTTGTTGTTGTTAGGCACCGTTGAGTAGATTCTGACTCATAGCGACCCTATGCACAACCGAATGAAACAGTGCCTGGTCCTGCACCATCCTCACAATCATTGTTATGCTTGAGCCCATTGTTGCAGCTACTGTGTCAATTCATCTCTTTGAGGGTCTTCCTTTTTTTTTTGCTGACCTTCTACTTTACTAAGCATGATGTCCTTCTCCAGGGACTGTTCTTCATTAGAGAATATTAAAATAAGTATAAAAGTTCTCCTATTAAGAAGGACACCATGTTTTCCTATTAAAATACCCTGCTTGCTATGTTTATGTTTCTCTGAATAAAATCTGTAGTCAGATTGTATTTACTACACACTCTTTGTCCTATGTCTGACAGTGCTGAAGTCAAAGAAAGGAAAATTTGTCCTTCACTATATAAACCCATTTAATCTAAAAAGAAATGCAAATTAATGTTATTTGTAATTAAGTTTATTTTAAGGTTTATAAAACACATTTTAGTTAATTACGTAAGTAAAAAAAATCTGTTGCCTTTGAATTGATTCTGACTCTTAGTGACCCAATGGGACAGAGTAGAACTGCCCCATAGAGTTTCCAAAGAGCTGCTGGTGGATTTGAACTGCCAGCCTTTTGGTTAGCAGCTATATGATTAACCACAGCACCATCAGGGCTCCAGTTAATTACATAGCCATAAAGATGTAGTTAATTAAAATTAATCATGGCTCAAATATGTATTAACTGACATGGGTAAAAAGTCCAAATTTTTGAAAGCCTTTTATACCTAACATCATTTTTTAAATGCTATATATATTTTTTTTCTAAATTAAATAAAGTCAAATGTAAGAGAAAAAATCATAGCCATCATTCATTAAAATAATGTACATTAAACCTGCAAGTATTTCTGCTTTCCTTCTTTATCTTAGGAAATCACTTTCAAGAAATTTTTTCCTAGAAAAGGCTAAGCATAATTCCTCATCTCAATTTTATGATTGTTATCACTCAATAAACATATGCATCACTACAACTACAATATACAATAACAATAATTATCAAAACTTTGGGGGTTCCCAAATGCAAAAGTCATCACAATCTGCCAATAGAGACTTGTGCTTTTGCTTCTATAAAGAACTGATCTAAACTCCACATCCATGGCTGGATCTTTGCTGTATTTTCTTTGGCACTTATAATTTGAAATGTAGCGGAAGAGTTTTAAATTAAATATATGATGGAAACTGTCGAGTGCCAAAAGGCCCACAATTTGAATTGGACAAAAATTCTATTGAAGAGGTCAAGAGTTAAAATCTCTTACTGCTTTAAAAAAAGAAAAAAAAAATTGACATTGACCCATTTGATCAGAAAATTGCTAGGTGAAGAAGAAGGCCAGGCAGAGAAGCTTGAAATATATCTACAATACTGGTCTGAAAGGGGAAAAAATGGTCAAGCAGAATACTTTCCATAAAGCAAAGAATTAAAGTTATTGAGACAACGTGTGGAAGGATTTTAGTTAATGTGATTTAGATTTTCTGAGTTAAAAATTTCTTTGAGAAAGAAAATAATGAACATAAAGGGGATAAAGATCAGAAGTAGGAAGTGGGCAAAAGACATTGTGGTAGCTTTGTAGGCAGTAATTTTACTCTTTAGTAGAAAAATTTTGGCAGTACATAGGGTAGTGTAAGGCAAACTTTCACCAACTTCTTTTTTTATATCTCTAATTTTATCCCTGTTTTAAAAACAATTATCATTATTTTTTCTCATATTTTCTTCTTCAATGACCTATTAATTTGGGAGTGTAAACAGACAATTTAGAATGTTTCCAGGGTAGCTTGGATATTTTGTTTTAGAAAACTATTAAGAAGAAGGTGAGCAAGATAATAATACTGAGTTTAAAATATTAAATGAACTTATATAAGGTGCCAGCCAAATGATATATTTTACTGGAGAGACACATTATAAATATAGAAAACATAGAACAGAAAATATTTATTTATTGAAATAAAAGCAATAATTTTATTATACGATTAATTTTTTTTTCATATTTCCCAACAAGGTTATGCAGGGTTTTCAGGTTAGATAACATATGTTATGCACACAATAAACCATAAAACCAGTTGCTGTCAAGTCGATCCCAACTCATAGCAATGCCATAGGACAGAGTAGAACTTCCCCATAGAGTTTCCAAGGAATGGCTGTTGGATTTGAATTGTTAACAGCCAAACTCTTAACCACGGCACCACCAGGACTCCATGCACACAATAGTTTCTTAAATATTTAATGATTTAAATAGATTTACTTCTCTTTTTAATTTGGCAACTTACCTCATCTAACTACTATTTACATGCTATTTGTTGTTGTTCGGTGATTCCAACTCATAGCAACCCTATGTACAACAGAATGAAATACCACCTAGTCCTCAGAAACGCTGTTATGCTTAAGCCTATTGTTGCAGCCACTGTATCAATCCATCTTGGTGAGAGTCTTCCTCTTTTTTGCTGACCCTGTACCTTACATGGCCCTTAGTAATGTAAAAGCATTAGTAAGAATTATCAACTCCCCTTAAAATTGTGATAACTTTAAAAAAGATAAATATGTTTGATGTAATAACCTTTCTTATTTAATTATTAATTTAAAGCAAAATGATAGGACATGAACAGAAAGAGGCTGACTGAACAATCTACTTAGTATGCCACTTATTTTCCCACGATGTTATTTCAACCCTAGTGTTATTATTACATCCCTGAATAATTCAGCCTCGACATTGCTGTAAAAACAAATTACTTCATAAATTAGATTCTCAAAGAAATTAGCTCTTTCAGAGTATAATCTTTGAAATGTCATCTGCTTTAAAATAAAGAATTCTTTAAAATTATAAATAATTTTCTCTTTTTAATTCTAATATACAATTCTTTTTGTTCCAATGTTGAAAATCGACCGTGATAAAAAGAGTCTATCCAGGAACATTTCTAAACTCTGGAAAAGATTATGTTATAGACAGAAATTAAAGTGAAAGTGAAGTTAAAATTAAACTGCTTCTCAACAAACCTTGTCTCCCAAATCATATCATGTTATCTGTCAGTTGTGCTTCTGAAACATAGAGTTTTTCTGTCATTTCCATATTGCCATAAGCTATTTTATTCTGTTTATATGATCACTCTCTGAAATTAAAATATAAATGGACTAATACCTCTTATTTTTCTTGTTCATTAATAATCCTCCAACTCATATTTTAAACTACTCCATTCTGATGAATTGCACCCCCCAATATCAAGAGTTTGATCTAGTAATTCAAACAATCCTATAGCCATCTCTTTTCAGCTATTTCTTACACACAAAAACTTCATGGAATGTGCCGATTGTAAATTTTAGTAGGGAAACTGCCGTCTTTATACAGAGCATGGCAAATTACATAATCCTTCCAAATGTAACATTTAGTTTGAAAATTATAGATGAAAAAAAAATCCATAATGGTTTTGCTGCTTCCTACACAAAAATAACAAAATAATTCATTTAGTGTTAAGCACACAGAACATTATAAGGTTACGTAAGTCTTTTCCTATCTATACTTTATGTTAGCTTGTCCTAAGCACAGAAGTAATAATCCCCAACACAATAGTTACTCCGAGTCTAATAAGAAGATTGATATGGTGAAAACATTCAATATTTTTGTGGCTAAATTTCTTAATCTTTAAAAAGCTGTTAAGGCTAGTGTTAATTTTAAGAGGTAGAGCCGACATGGCACTCACTATACACAGAAGTACCATGCCATCCCTTCATAGCAAAGACCTGAAAAACTAAGTAAAACAGAGAAAAACATCAATCCTGGAACCTTAAGCATAAAATAAAGAGATAAAGAACTCAAACAAGCACCAAATGGAATAAGAAACTGTCAGAGAGCAGAAAATGAGGAGAGATGCAGAGCAGAGGTCCCCTATCAGTAAGGCAGCATGTATTCACCATCTTGGACTCCTCAGCCATCAAGATCAGTGGATAGGGAATACAGGAAGACAGCTTCAAAGAGCTCCCAGCAGGAGACAGGGCACCCATTAACCAGTGATAAACACTTTCCCACCCCCTCCCCCAACTTTCTTCCCCCTGCTTGGCCTCCACTGCTCCCCAGTGGTCTGTGGTCACTCAGACAGGGAGGTGCCAGCTTCATGCCACTTGAATTCACCCTGCCCACACCAGCAGGCACTTTCAGGGCCATTTTTGTGTTCCTGTTGTTGCTTCTCTCGGCTCCTTTTGGTTTCTTCTCTCTCTCACCTCTTCCTATTCTTTTCTCTTGATCACCTAGCCACATGTGCCTTTCTCTCTACTTTTTTAAATTTAGTTTCTTATCTCTCTCTCCCTTCCTCCCTTTTCTTTCTCCTGCCCACATAGGTGCATGTGCCATATCTGTCCCTTCCTGATGGGGTGTGTCTCACTGCCTGGCTAGAAAGCCACCAGCATATGGCTTCATCAGGCCTGTGCCACTCCATTTTTTTTTTTTTTCTTTTTTGGCTTCTGTTTCTCTCTCCTCCCACAGCCACTTAGCTTTGCAAATCACAGCTTCACCCCTCCCTCCTGCCTCTCTGCACCATGCACTGAACATCGCACCTCAGAGCAGCACAGGCAAGGTCTACCAGAACCTGCCCTCCACTGACCCCCAGCGCCACCCTGTCAGCCCTAGTACGTGCCACAAGCAAACCATCTCGGTCCCTCCCCTTGTGTTGCACCTGCCCTACTGCACCATAGCTTAACCACTGGCCCTGTCGTTTAGACAAGGTGATGAGAAGTATCATGCCCAAAGATGAGCAAACAACAAAGAATGCCCAGCCCACCAGCTCAGGTATAACCAAATAAAACACAAAAGTAGGACAAAACAAATAAATCTACAATTAATAAATGAAGACAATAACTACTGAACATCCAGAAGAGAGTACACAATACCAAAACATATTAAAAAAAAAAAAAAAAACAGGACAGGATGGCTCCAGTAGGCATCAAAAATAAAACACCAGATGGCTTTCCAGTAGAAGATAAGGCACTCAAACTACCTAACAGGGAATTCAAATCTCTAATATTCAGAGATATCCAAGAGTTGAAGGAAAAAACAGACAAAAATGAGGAAAAAATAGACAAATCCACGGAAAAAGCAGACAAAATCATGAAAAAAAAAAAACAGACAAAACAATGGAAGAATTCAGGAAAATAATACAGGAACAAAATGTCAAAATAAATTCACAACTATAAATCATACAAAAACAGCAATTAGAAATCCAAAAGATAAACAACAACATTTCAGAAATGGACAGTGTCATAGAACATCTGAGGAGTAAGTATGAAACAATGGAAGGCAGGATCAGCGAAATTGAAGACAAATCCTTGGCTACAACTTTGTTTGAGGAAAAATCAGAGAAAAGAACAATGAAGAAACCCTAAGAATGCTGTGGGATACAACCAAAAGCAAAAATTTGTCAGTGGTCAGAGTTCCAGAACAGAGTGCGAAAACAGAAAACACAGATAGGGTCATTGAAGAGCTGCTGACAGAAAACTTCCCTAATACTATGAAAGATGAAAAGCTGACCACCCAAGAAGCTCAATGAACCCCATATAGTATAGACCCCAAAAGAAAATCATCAAGGCATATCATAATCACACTTGCTAAAACCAAAGACAAAGAAAGAATCCTGAGAGCAGCTTGACAAAAATAAAAGCCACATACAGAGGGGAAACAATAAGACTAAACTCTGAATATTCAGCAGAAAACTCGCAGGGATGAAGACAATGAGACGACATACATAAAACCTTGAAAGAAGAAAATTGCCACCCTAGAATAATATCTCCAGTGAAACTCGCTCAAATATGATGATGAAATTAGGACATTTCCAGATAAACAAAAATTAAAGGAATATGTAAAAACCAAACTTACAAGAATTATTAATGGGAGTTCTTCAGTTTGAGAACAAACGTTATATGACAGCCTGAACCTAGAATCCAAGATTACATCAGCCAGACACAACCTAGGTAATGAAATCTCAGGATTAATCAAAACTAAAAGATTTACAACACAGAACCAAAGTGGTTAATCTGTAAATGACAACAATGCCAGAACAATAAAAGAGGGAATAAATCATGTAGGTATAGAACTTTCAAATGGAGAGGAAGACAAGGTGATACCAAGTAATAAAAGACGGATTCAAACTTAGGAAGATAAGGGTTAAAAAGTAACAAACCTACTCATCAAAATAAAGAAGAAAAACGTAAAATCTCAGTAAAAACAAAATCTACAAAAAAAAAAAAAGAAAAAATCAAAAACAAAAGGAATTCAGCACAGGAAAGTTAGAGGAACAAAGAAAACATCAGCACACACACAAAAAAAGCAATACAAAATGACAACAATAAACTCATACCTATCAATAATTACACTGAACATAAATGGCCTAAATGCACCCATACAGAGACAGAGAGTGACAGGATGGATTAAAAAATAGGATCCATCAATATGCTGTCTACCAGAGACATACCTTAGAAACAAAGATGTAAATTTATTAAAAACCAAAGGAAGGAAAAAATATATTAAGCAAATAGCTATCAAAAAAGAGCAAGAGTGGCAATACTAATCTCAGATAAAATAGACTTTAAAACAAAATCCACCATAAGAGACAAAGAAGGGCATTATATAATGATTAAAGGAATGATTCATCATGAAAACATAACGATAATAAATATCTACCACCCAATGACAGGGCTCCAAAGTACATAAAACAAACTCTAACAGCACTGTAAAGAGAAATTGACAGTTCCACTATCATAGTTGAGGACTTCAACACATCACTCTCAGTAAAAGACAGAATATCTAGAAAGAAACAAAGATACAGAAGAGCTAAAGACCATAATCAACTAATCTGACCTAGACATACATAGAACATTCCACCCAACATCTGCAAAGTACACATTCTTTTCCAAAGCATGTAGAATGTTTTTCAGAATAGACCACATCTGAGGCCACAAAGCAACCCTCAACAAAATCCAAAACATTGAGATAATACAAAGTATCTTCTCTGATCACAACACCATCAAAGTAGAAACTAACAACAGGAAAAGGAAGGGGAAAAAAAAAAAATCAATTACATGTAAACCAAATAACACCCTGCTTAAAAACTTAAAAACTACTGTGTAATAGAAGAAATCAAAGATGGAATCGAATAAAAAAATTCATAGAACCAAACAAGAATGAAACCACATCATACCAAACCTTTGGGACATAGCAAAGGCAGTCCTTGGATGTCAACTTATAGCAATAGATGCACACAGCAAAAAAGAAGAAAGGGACAAAATCAAAACATCAGCTATACAACTCAAACAAATAGAGAGCAACACCAGAAGCCCACAGTCACCAGAAGAAAGGAAATAATAAAGATCAGATAAGAAATAAATGAAATAAAGAATAGAGAAACAATAGAAAGAATCAATGAAACCAAAAGTTGGTTCTTTGAAAGGATCAACAAAATCAACAAACCACTGGGCAAAATGACAAAAGAGAAACAGAAGAGGACATAAATAACCCAAGTAAGAAATGAAATGGGGGACAATACAACAGATCAAACTGAAAGAAAAAGGATCATAAAAGAAACTCTGGTATATACACACAATGAAGTACTATGCAATGATAAAGAACAATGATGAATCTGCCAAGCATCTCACAAGATGGGTGAATCTGGATGGCATTATGCTAAGGTAAATAAGTCAATCACAAAAGCAAAATATTGTATGAGACCACTACTAACTACTATAAAAACTCATGACAAGGTTTACATACAAAAAGAAATAATCTTTGACGGTTACAAAGGAGGTGAGGGGTAGGGATGGAAAAACACTAATAGGCAATAGATAAGTGATAACTTTGGTGAAGGGTAAGACAGTAATAATACTGGGGAAGCCAGCACAACTTGTCCAAGGCAAGGTCATGGAAGCTCCACAAACACATCCAAACTCCCTGAGAGACCAAATTATTGGACTGGGGGCTGTGGGGACCATGGTCTCTCAGAACGTACAGCTCAATTGGCATAACAGTTTATATAGAAAATGTTCTACATTCTATTTTTGTGAGTAGTGTCTGGGGTCTTAAAAACTTGTGCGTGGCCATCTAAGATACTCCACTGGTCTCGCCCCACTGGGAGCAAGGCAAATGAAGAAAACCAAAGACACAATGGAAAGATTAGTCCAAAGGACTAATGGACCACAACTACCACATCCTCCACCAGACTGAGTCCAACATAACTGGATTGTTCCCAGTTACTACCATTGACTGCTCTGACAGGGATCACAATAGAGGGTTCCAGACAGAGCTGGAGAAAAATGTAGAACAAAATTCTAACTCACACAAAAAAGACCGGATTTATTGGTCTGACAGAGACTGGAGAAATCCTGAGAGGATGGCTGCCAGACACTTTTAGCTCAGTAAAGAAGTCAATCCTAAAGTTCACCTTTCAGCCAAAAATTATACAGACCCATTAAACAAAAGGAGATTAAAGGGGCACACCAGCCCAGTGGCTAGGACTAGAAGGCAGAGCGGGACAGGAAAACTGGTAATAGGGAACCCAAGATCAAGAAGGGAGACCATTGACATGTCGTGAGGTTGGTAACCTATGTCACAGAACAGTATGTGTACAATTGTTTAATGAGAAGCTAGTTCATTCTGTAAACCTTCATCTAAAGTACAATAATATTTTTTAAAAAAAGTACTGTTAATTTTCTAATGAAAATATTAAATTATAGTTTATCATTGCTGAAACTTTGAAAAATAGTGAAAAAGCAAATAATACTAATTCCACAACCCAGGGGAAAGAGTCTGTAACATTGTGTGAAAGCACTTTTTTCTATTTTTTCTCCATAGTTTTGTATGTGGTTAAGATTATGTCATGGATTAAATTGTGTCCTCCAAAAAATGTGTGTATCAATATGGCTGGGCCATGATTCCTGGTATTGTGTGACTGTTCACCATTTTGTCATCTTATGTGTTTTTCCTATGAGTTATAAATCCTGCCTCTATTATGTTAATGAGGGGGGATAGGCCGCAGTTGTGTTGATGAGGCAGGACTCAATCTATGGGATTGGATTGTGTCTTGAGCCGTCTTCTTTTGGGATATAAAAGACAGAAGTGAGCAGAGAGACAAGGGGAACTCAAACCACCAAGAAAGCAGTGCCAGGAGCAGAGCGTGTCCTGTGGGTCCGAGGTTCCTATGAGGAGAAGCTCCTAGTCCAGGAGAAGAGTGATGGGAAGAATCTTCCTGCAGAGACCACAGAGTGTGGAAGCTTTGCTCTGGAGCTGATGCCTTGAATTTGGACACTTAGCCTACTACACTGTGAGGAAATGTATTTCTCTTTGATAAGGCTATCCACTTGTGGTATTTCTGTTATAGTGTTGCTAGGTAACTGAGACAGATTATATGTATCATTTTTATACTGCTTTTGTTAATTGAAGTTCTCTTCAGTCCACTCCAACTTTTCTTCTAACCTGTATCAGAAAAGAATCATGTGGTTGCTTGTTATGTATTTTTTCAAATTTATGATATTACAAAACATAATAAATTTTCACTCAAGGTATAAACAGCAGGTATTCTGAAATTAGTTGTGTGACGTTTAGAAACTCATCCAGCCTCTCTTAAGGCTTTCATCAATATACTATGCAAAATAATAGTACTCATTGCATGTCAGTGTTGTGAGGATAAAAAAAAATTAATCCAATCAAAATTCTTAGAACATGGTAAATGCTTAATAAGTTCTAGCTATTTCTCCTCCTTTGTCAACTACTACTACTCCTACTGTTACTGCTACTACTACTATCACTATATTGAGGACTACTATTATTAGTAACAATACTAATTCCCTTTTAATACAAATTCTAAACCAAATATTACCTTCTTATAAGTAGAAAGGTCACTATGAGTTGGAATTGACTTGACGGCACCAGGTTTGGTTTTCTTCTGGTTTATAAGCAGAAAGAATCAAATTTTGGAATCTGACTGACTTAGTACAATTCCCATAGCCTTTTACTGTGTGTGTTGGGAAAATTACTTAATTATCTCTGAATCCAAGACTTATTTCTAAATATTGTGATAATGATAGTTACAAAGATGTCACTTTTGGTGCATGTTAATATGGCTTAAAAAACCTCCAGCATATATTGTTTTTGTTGTTGTTAGCTATCATCAAGTTGGCTCCAACCCATGGTAACCTCATGCACAATGGGACATCACAATTGTGATCCTTAGGGGTTTTATTAGCTACTTTTATGGAAATAGATCACCAGGCCTTTCTTCTCTGGCATATATTACAGACCAAGTAATTATTAGTCCCATTTTCTCTTCGAGTCTGATTTTTTTTCAAAGTGTATACAATGAACACTTCATAATTTTACATTTATATTTTAGTGAAGAAAAATAGTAATTGTTGAAGGTCTAAATATTTAAGACAGTAAGGAAGAAATGAAGAAATAACTGGAAATATTGTCATTATTACAAAGGATTTACAAAATTTCTATTCCTTAAAAGTATGCTTCAATAGTTTGAACAAGACAATTTAAAAGCATAGAAGGACATTTATGTTGAATTTAGTTTATTCCAGTTTTTCTTCATATTTTCTCTTTTTAAAAATATATTTATTTGAACAGTCCTTGACTGTTTTATTTTGCCTATGACCTTTGTATAGAGTTGCAATAAATGTTGTGTTTTTATTTCAAAATATATCTCTTCTGGAAATGTATAATTCCAACCCAAGGTACTAAAGACATCTCTGTAAAGAATAATTGTTAATATTGTAATACTAAGTTAAATATTTGATGTCAGATAGATCTTGGCTGAAAACAGAGAAAACCAGAAGGATGTTCACCTGTGTTTTGTTGACTAAGCAAAGGCATTCAACTGTGTGGATCATAATACATCAGGGATAACATTGCAAAGAATGAGAACTCCAAAACACAATTGTTCTCAAGAGGGACCTGTACATAGGCTAAGAGACAGTCTTTCCAGCAGAACAAGGGGATACTGTGTGGTTTAAAATCAGGAAAGGTGTGCATCAGGGTTGTATCCTTTCACCAGACTTATTCAATCTGTGTGCTGAACATATAATCCGAAAAACTGAACTATATAAAGAACGGGGCATCAGAATTGGAGGAAGATTAACACACTGCAATATACATGTAACACAGCCTTGCTTGCTGAAAGTGAAGAGAACTTGAAGCACTTACCAAAGAAGATAAAAGACTGCAATCTATCATGATAATACATTTCATAATAACTTTTCATCTTGATAAGGCAGCAAGAAACGAAGAGGTAAATATTATACAGTGCTTAACAGAATGGAACTGAAAGCCAGAACAGCATCTTGCCATTTAACTCTGTCACTTACTAGTTTTGTGACCTTAGACAAGTTTACTAATCTTTTTACTCTTTGTTAAAGGAAAGAAATTATAAGGACCACTATTTCAGGAGGTAGTATATAATCAAGAACCATTGATACTGAAAGGAGTTCAAGAAGCACTGAAGGCATTGGTGAAAACAAGTTTCCAGGAATTGATGGAATACCAATTGAGATGCTTCAACAAATGAATGCCAGGTTGAAAGCATTTCCTCATCTATGTCAAGAAATATAGAAGATGGTTACCGAGCTAGTTGACGGGAAGAGATCCAGATTTGTGTCCATTCCAAAGAAATACAATCAGAGGGAATGCAGATTTTGCCAAAAAATATCATTAATATAACACACTAGCAAAATTTTGCTGAAGATAATTAAAAACAACTGCCTCCAAACATTGATAGGAATCTCCCAGAAGTTTAAGATGGATTTAGAAGAAGGCATGGGACAGGGACACCATTTCTGGCGTCAGATGGCTGAAAGCAGAGAATACAAGAAAGATGTTTTCCTATGTTTGATCAACTAGGTAAAGGCATTCAACTGTGACCATAACAAATTATGAATAACTTTACAAAGAATGGGAGTTTCAGAACACTTAACTGTGCTCATGTGAAACCTATATATGAACAGAACAAGGGGATGCTGCCTGGTTCAAAACTGGAAAAGGTGTGCATCAGTGTTGCATCCTTTCATCATAATTATTCAATCTGCATGCTGAACAAATAATATTAGAATCTGGACTCTATGAAGAAGAATGCATCATCAGGACTGGAGGAAGACTCATTAACAACCTGCGATATACAGATGACACAACCTTGCTTGCTGAATGCGAAGACTACCTGAAGTACTTACTAATGAAGATCAAAGACTACAGCCTTCAGTATGGATTACATATCAACATAAAGAAAACAATAATTCTCACAACCTGGAATAAATCCCATTTGGCCATTTTATGTAATTCTTTAATGCATTGTTGGATTTGATGTGGTAATATTTTGTTGGGAATTGTTACATCTGTTTTCATGAGAGATATTGGCCTGTAACTTTTATTGCAGGTAATGTCTTTGTGTTGTTTTGGTATTACAGTGACACTGACTTAATAGAGTAAGCTAGGAAATATTTCCTTTGCTTGTATTTTCTGGAAAGCAGTGTAGAGAATTGGTGTCATTCTTCCTTAAATACTTGGTAGAATTCACCAGTGAAACAATCTGGATATGGTACTTACTGTTTTAAAATGTTATTAATTATTGATACAATCTCTTCTGTAGATAAGTTGTTGTTGTTAGGTGCCATAAAGTCAGTTCTGACTCATAGTGATCCTGTGTACAACAGAACAAAATACTGCCTGGTCCTAAGCCATACTCACAATCGTTATGCTTAACCCCATTGCTCCAGCCACTGTGCCAATCCATCTTATTGAAGGTCCTCCTCTTTTTCTCTGACCCTTCAGTTTACCAAGCATGAAGTTCTTTTCCACGGACTGATCCCTCCTGACAACATGTCCAAAGTATGTGAGACGTAGTCTCTTCATCCTTGCTTCTAAGGAGCATTCTGGTTGTACTGCATCCAAGACAGATCTGTTCGTTCTTTTGGCAGTCCGTGGTATATTCAATATTCTTCTCCAATACCACAATTCAAAGGCATCAGTGCATAGGTGTCAGCAGATATAGGTCTATTCAAATATTCTATTTCTTTTGTTTATGTTTTGGTATATCGTATCTTTCAAAAAATTGGTCCATTTTATGTAAGTTATCAAATTTGTGGATATAAAGTTGTTTATAACATTATTTGATTATCCTTTTAATGTCTATGGGATCAGGAGACACAGTCCCTCTTTCCTTTGCGGTATTAGTAAACTTTGCCTTCTCTAAGTTTTTTATTTGTTGTTATTGTTTTGTTTTTGCTAGCCTGGCTACGGGGTCAGCAAAATTGCGGGATAACCTCATGAGGTAAATTGACACAATAGCCACAGCAATGTACTCAGACATACCAACCATCATGAAGAAGGCACAGGACTGGACAGAGTTTCCTTCTGTTATACGTAAGGTGCCATGAGTTGAAGCCGATTCAATGCAACTAACAACAGCCTGGCTAGAGGTTTATAAATTTTATTTATTATGTCAAAGAACCAGCTTTTGATTTCATTGATTTTTTCATTGATTTCCTCTGCAATTTTCACTATTTCCTTTTATGTACTTTGTATTTACTTTGTTCTTTTTTAAGTTTCCTAAGGTGGAAGCTTAAATTACTGATTTTAAGTCTTTCTTTTCTAGTATATGTATGTGCTGCTATAAATTTCCTTGTAAGCCCCACTTTCACTGTATCTCAGAAATTTCAATAAATTGAATTTTCATTTTCATCCAGTTCAAAATACATTTAAATTTCTATTCAGACTTCTTTGACCCATGTGTTATTTAGAAATGTGTTACTTAATCTTCAAATATTTTGGGATTTCCCAGTTTATTTATTTCTAGTTTAATTCCACTGTGGTCTGAGAGCATATTTTATATGATTTTTTATTCTTTGAAAACAGTTAAGGGATGTTTTGTGGCCAGAATGCAGTCTATCTTGGTGACTATTCCACATAACCTTGAGAAGAATGCGCATTGTATTCTAGTTGCAGGAAGTATTCAATAAATGTCAATTAGATTCAGTTGATTTATGGTGCTATTCAGTTAAACTATGCCTGCTGGTCTCAATTACTGCAAAAAAGGTGTTGAATTCTCTGTTACAACAGTGGATTCGTCTATTTATCCCTGCAATTTTATCTTTTTTTTTTTTTGCTTCACACATTTTCAACTCTATTGTTAGAGATATCCATATTTAGGATTTTTAAGTCATTTTGGAGGATCGATCTCTTTATCAAATGTCATGTTCCTTTTCATTCATGACAATTTTCCTTGCTCTGAATCTGCTTTGTCTAAAGTTAATATAGATAACACTGCTTTCTTTTGATTAGTGTCAGCGTGGTATAACTTTCTCCATCCTTTTGCTTTTAATGTATGCCTGTATTTTAGTTTTTTTAATGAAATTAATTTCTACACTATGTATACAATATTCAGATTTTTTGTTTTTCTTGTGTCACAGTTAGTAATTTGAATTTTTCAACATACAGTGTTCATTTCTTGTAAGTTGCCAGATTTACTGGCAAAATTAATTCATAACATTCTCTTAAGATCTTTATAGTGTCTATCAGTTCTATAGTAAAGTATTTTCTTCATTCCTCACATTGTTAAAATGTGTTTTCTGACTTTTTTCTTTTTCTGAGTTCAAGCACAGTTTTATCCTTTTTTTTTTTTTTTGGATAATTTCAAAGAATCACTTTTGATGACATTGATTTTATTTTTTGTCCATTTTTAATTCATTAAAAATTTCTTTATTAATCCCTTTCTATGCTGCCTTTGGGGCCCTGATGGAGCAATGGTTAAGAATTTGGCTGCTAACTAAAAGATCAGCAGTTCAAATCCACTAGCCACTGCTTGGAAACACTATGAGGTAGTTTTACCCTGTCCTATAGGGTCACTATGAGTTGGAATTGACTTGACGGCAACAGGTCTCATTTGGTTACACTGCCTTTGAGTTTACTATTACCTTCTTTTTCAAGCTTCTTATGACATAAACTTAGATCATTGACTTTAAACCTTTCTCTTTATTTTGTTGTTGTTGTTTTACTGCACTGTGGTTGAAAATATTCCCTAGGTAGTGAGGAGGTGATGATGGAAATAATTTTTTATTTCTTAAAGGATTGCAATATTTAATTGTCCTTTGGCTAAATTCCTGAATATGTTGCCTCATTTATTTGGCCAGTTTTATATTTGATAATGGGCGAAAATATTGTCCAGTACTCTATTTGAGGGATGTATTTTTAAAATGAATAGGTTTATAATTTGGCCAGTTTTAATGTTTGGTATCAAATAGAAGGGCTAGACTAATACCACTTACTTTTTTGTAAGCAGTAGTTGGAGTATTATGCTGAATTTTTTTCCCTTGTAGTAATTTTATAAGTCAGCACTAGAGAGATGTGGTTTATACATAACAAAATTAACAAATTTTATGTGTACTGTTTAGCATGTTTTATCAAAGGTGTATAGGGTCTCTATGAGTCAGAATCAACTCAACGGCAGCGGGTTTTGGTATAGAATAATGTAACCACTACCTCAATCATGACAGAGAACATTTGCATCACAGCAAAAAAAAAACTCCCAAAATCTCTTTGTAGCCAATTTCCTCCAACCACTCTACGCCCATAGCAACTTTGACCTACTTTATGCTGTTGTGGTTGATGTTCTTAGGGGCCATTGAGCCAGTTCCAACTCATAGCGACCCTATGTGCAACAGAAACACTGCCCAGTCCTGTACCATTCTCACAGTTGTTGCTATATTTGAGCCCACTGTTACAGCCACCCATCTCTTAGAGGGTCTTCCTCTTTTTCACTGACCCTCTACTTTACCAAGCATGATGTCCTTCTCCAGGGACTGGTCCCTACTGATAACATGTCCAAGGTATGTGAGAAAAGGTCTCAGTATCCTCATTTCTGAGGAATATTCTGGCTGTACTTCTTCCAAAACATTTGTTCGTTTTTCTGGCAGTCCATGGTATATTCAGTATTCTTCCCCAACACCGTAATTCAAAGACTTCAATTCTTCTTCTCTCTTCCTTATTCATTGTCCAGCTTTTGCATGCATATGAGTAGACTGAAAATACCAGGGCTTGAGTCAAGCACAGCTTATTCCTCCATGTGACTTTTTTGCTTTTCAACACTTTAAAGAGGTTTTTTGCAGCTGATTTGCCCAATGCAATATCTCCTTTGATTTCTTGACTGCTGCTTCCATGGGTCAGTGAAGAAGAGGAAAATCCCCAAGGAGATGGGTTGACACAGTGGCTACAACAATGGGCTTACACATAACAAAGATTGTAAGGATGGTGTAGGACCTCGCAGTGTTTCATTCTATTGTACATAGGGTCACTATGAGTCAGAACTGACTCGATGGCACCTAACAAAACAAAACAAAAAAAAACTGCTTCCATGGGTGTTGAATGTGGATCCAAGTAAAATTAAATCCTTGACAACCTCAATATTTTATCCATTTATCGTGATATTGCTTATTGGTTCAATTGTGAGAATTTTTATTTCTTTATGTTGAGGTGTAATCCATACTAAGGCTGTAGTCTTGATCTTCATCAGTAAGTGCTTCAAGTCCTCTTTGCTTTCAGCAAGCAAGGCTGTGTCATCTGTACAACTGAGATCATTAATGAGTCTTCCTTCAATCTTCCATAATCATCTTTATGTAGTCCATCTTCTTGGATTATTTGCAAAGAATACGGATTGAATAAGTATGATGAAGGGATACAACTCCAACACACACCTTTCCTGAATTTAAACCATGTAGTCTTCTTTTGCCCTGCTTGAACAACTGCCTCTTGGTCTATTTACAGGTTCCTCCTGAGTACAGTTAAGTGTTCTGGATTTCCGGTTCTTGGCAATTTATCTATAATTTGTTAAGATGCACACAGCTGAATACCCTTGCAGGGTTGATAAAACAAGGGTAAACATCTTTCTGGTATTCTCTGCTTTCAGCCAGGATCCATCTGACATCAGTAATGATATCCCTAGTTCCACATCCTCTTCTGAATCCAGCTTGAATTTCTGGCAGTTCCTTGTCAATGAATTGCTACCACCACTTTTGAATGGTCTTCAGCAAAATTTCAATTATTGTGGCTAGTACATACTAATATAATTTATATTTGAATAAGTGACCTAGAATCCTATGACCATGTGTGTTGGATTTGGCTGATTTCTGACAAGGTTTATTCTTGAGAGACTCAGATTCAGAGTTAAGACCTCTGATATTTATTCTCTTCATTTTAAGTTTAAATGACATATAACACGCATATAGAAAATTTCACAAAATATACTTGTAACTAAAAGAAAAAAAGGTGTTAAATTAGTGATCTAATCTCGAAACTTTAAGTAACTAGGAAAGAATAAATTAAAACTATGTGCAAATTGTTATGTAATAATTTTTTTTCAATCTCATAAAAAACACCTGCAAAACACTAACTGCTTGCATCATACTTAATTAAAACATTGTATGATTTTCTCCCTGTTGTAGATCGAATTGTGTCCCCCCAAAATATGTGTTGTAAATCCTATCCCTATACTGTGGTTCTAATCCCCTTTGGGTATGGGTTTTTTTTTTTGTTGTTGTTATGTTAAGAGGCAGTATCAGTGTAGGGTGGGGTTTAAGCCAATTACTTTCAAGATATAAGAAGAGCAGATTAGGACAAGCAAGCAAGCAGGCATGGGGGAAGATAGATGCCAAGCCATGTAAGATTACCAAAGAACCAAGGGACAAGGACATTCACCCAGAGCCAACAGAGAAAGAAAGCCTTCTTGGGAAGGGTGAAATTTGTATTTGGTGAGTGGATGAGTAGGCTGTGGCAAAAACATCTACCTAATTAGGAAATCCATTCTTTTATATGTACAACTATGTTTTCTTGCATTTGGGTGTGATCATTTGTTTGAGTTCTTGCCAATGGAATCAGAATAGAAAGAAATGTGCATTATTCTAAGGCCTACCCTATGCAAGTCTCCTATGTGTGGCTCAGCTTTATGAGCATGTGACCTGTGAGTTCATAAAGGGCTGTGTGCTTCAGAAGGCCCTGAGCTTGGTTTAACGCTCTGCTCTTTCTGCGATGAATCCCTGCAAATTATGTATCTATTCCTGCCCATGTGTGTTTTTGGACTTCCCTAATGTGTTGAATATGGCAGAATCCACAAAAGTCAGATCTCTAGAAGTCTATATAAGCGAAGCCCAGAACCTCCCCATCCTCTCTGCCCCCAATAGCAATCTGAATCCTCATCAGACAGCTATTTGGATGAGAAACAAATTCTGCTGGATTAAGCCACAGAAATGTTGGGCTTTGTTTGTCCTGATATTTAATGTATCTTAAAAATACATGACTTTGCCAAAAACAAAAGGAAGAAGACCACATGCCTTCACTTAAACCAAAAAAAAGGACATTCGTTTAACAAGTTTTAGTGTGTTGGGCATTCAAATTTAAGGTACTTGCAACTGGCCACTAATCCTCAATAGAGGCTTTTGCAGATGTCTTTGCCTGTCACCATTACATAGTTATATTACTATTTGGTGGCAAACTCTGAAAGGTAGCTGAGAAAGGTAATGGCCTCTCTCCATAAATTTCTAGAAAAACTAGAGATTGTCTTTTAATGGAAACCCCAGTACCCTACAAATGGTCTTATTTTGGCAAATATGCTAAATCAAAAGGGATCATCATGTTTGCTCTTAGCAGGATGTTAGGCAGCTTTGGGAAGTGGTAAGATTCTCATCTATTTTAAGACAAAATCCAGGCAGGGAGATAACTGAGAAAAGGAGATTATAATTCTTATCCAAATGTGCTTCAAGGGATAATGAGTACTCATTCCTTACAAATTCTGGGGTGTCTTACTATATACAATCTTAAGGGCAGGATTTGAGAAATGTTTGCATGTGTCATAATATATGACCAGAGTACAAATGTATTGTGATTATATCCAAACCCCTTGCCGTCGACTCCAACTCATAAAGACCCTATACTATAAAAAAAAAAAAAAATATTATAGGCAGTATCTTAATTTGCTAGTGCGGTCATAACAGAACTGCCACAAATGGGTAGCTTTAAAGAGCAGAAATTAATTTTCTTGCAGTTCTGGAGACTGAAAGTCCAAATCAGGGTCTCGGCCACATCATTTCCTTCTGTGGTCTTCTTTCCTAGTTTCTGATGATTGTCAGCAATCCTTGGCATTTCTTTGCTTATGGATGATCCTCGCATGGTACCTATCTTCCCCCTGTGTGTGTGTTTCTGTGTCTTTCCCCTGTGAGTGTGTCTTTGTGTCCATACTGCTTTTTTGTAAGACACCATTTAGAAGTGTTTAGGTTTAGGACTCACCCTAATCTGGTATTAATACATTTACATAACAAAAGAAAACCCCTATTCCCAAACAGGTTACCAATTGTAGGTATAGAGGTCGGGACTGTAACACATATTTTGGGGGAACACAATTCAATCCATAAAAGGCAGTATTTAACTTGCCAGTCTTATGTGTAAATAGTCCAACCATACCATCTGACCCATGAAAATCAAAATTATTAGGTTTTTGCACAAACTTAAAGTATTAAGAAATTTGATATCATGTTCTTATAACTCCATTTAATTTACATCACTACTTAATACTTTTAATAGCAGAAACTTAATGTTAGTAAATTCCTACTTCCTGTCTCTTCTCTTCTGACAATTGGAGGCAGGGTTTTGTAATGTGTTGTGGGCAAGGGGGGCATTTTGTCTGAGACATCATATTCCCTCAATGATATCTACTGAGTACTCTTCATTATAACGTGGTCTGTGCAAGTTGCTGCTTATTTATCTCTTATTTTCAGCCTCAGGACCCACTTGGGTTTGGCTTTCCCTCAACCGATTATAGGCTTCTCTTAAAAACGGTAATCATATTGATAATCCTGGTCTACGCACATAAAATTTTAGAGGCCCTGGGGGATCCAATATAGGAGGTAGTCCAACAAGATGAGAAGGGGCCAGTAAAAACCAAAACCAAACCCAGTGCTGTAGAGTCGACTCCAACTCATAGTGACCCTATAGGACAGAGTAGAACTGTCCCATAGAGTTTCCAAGGAGCGCCTGCCAGATTCGAACTGCCAACTCTTTGGTTAGCAGCCGTAGCACTTAACCACTACTCCACCAGGGTTTCCGGAGCCAGTAAGGGAGACTGAAAAGATCAGTCAATGAAGTAGGAGAAGAAATAAGTAGTTCCGTGATTCAGATGCAAAAAGAAAATAAGTATTTTTAAGAGGACGTTATCAGCTGTGTCATATGTTGTTAATATCATTATATCAATGATAATGGTAATTGTAATGTTGTTAGGTGTCATCAAGTCAATTTCAACTCATAGCGACCCTACAGAACAAAACACTGCCCGGTCCTGTGTCATCCTCAACAATCATTGCTATGTTTGAGCCTATTGTTACATTCAATGTGTCAATTTATCTCGATGAGAGTCTTCCTCTTTTTTGCTGACCCTCTACCTTACCAAGCATGATGCCCTTCTCCAAGAACTGGTACCTCCTGATAACATGGTCAAAGTATGGGAGATGAAGCATTCTGATTGTCCTTCTTCCAAGAAAGACTTGTTTATTCTTCTGGCAGTCCATGGTATATTAAATATTCTTCACCAACACATCAAAATGACAGACATATGGTAGACCACAAAGACAGCTAACATATCACCCTTTATGCCATGTAGTTTTCTGATAACTTGAGGCCTATTAACTTACTTGATCCTCACAACAATTCCATAGATTAAGTACGAATAGATTTCCAACTTTGCAAATGGGACCTTTGAAGCCCACAGAGGGTAAGTAAAATGTCCAAGATCACATAAATAGTAAATAGAGGAGTCAGGATTTTATATAACTATGTCTTTGTGAGTGGTTGAGAGCATTAATAAGCATTTGTTTATTCTTTCCATGGGTTTTGCCAATGATAATTTCAGGCTTGAATATACTAATTGTCTATGACAATCTGCCTATTTTATATAATTATAGTAAATTTAAATTATTTGTCTTACAAATGAATACATTAAATAAGCTCATAAAGGAACCCCACCATGTATGTATTTGAATTCGGGACTTTATTCCTGGGGACCTTTCTTTTCCCCTCCATTTCATTCTCCCTTCTATTATATACCTGTGTTTTATATCTAATTGCCTGACACACATACGACTAAGATTTAAAGAAGACCAGAAATTGAGTTGGTGAAAGTTTCAGCACACCTGTTTCTAATTAGAGATGGCAGTGACCGCTAAATCCCTCTCCAACGTATCTGGACAGAGGCTTTTGAGACTATGCCATATATTTATCCTCTGAGTTACTCCAGAACCAGTCCAGCCGGGAGGGTCTTCATCCCTGTTGCAAGATATTCTGCCACCAGGGAATCACACCCTCTGGCAGAGCCTGAACCATAATTGAGATTTCCTGGCAAATTCCATGTGTGGAGGAGCAAACCTTGAGACGCCCTGCAGGAGAGAATTTCCATTGATTTCAGCTGTGTCTAATTTGCCATTAAAAATTTAGAAAAGGTAACAAACTGGTTAGTGCTTTGAGGCAGATTTTCCTCCTACAGAGGGGGAAAAAGAAGAGAGAGAGAGAATAGAAAAGATGCTGTATTGTGCTCTGTGCTACTTCAGTTGCCTATGACTGACTGAAAATGGGTGGGCATAAGAAGGGAACAGGTAGAATTCATGTCTGCATGTAAATTTTGTTTTAGTGTAACAAAGCTGATTGTCTTCAGCTTATATAAAAAAAAAAAACAGAAAAAATGAGAATCATACACACTAAAATTATTCAGTGGAAATGATGTGACAGTGTCACTAATACCTAGGGTATAATCTGTATTTATAAACAGAGTTTGCTACTTGTCACAAATCCAGAAAACAAATATATTTTTTGTGCTGTGATGCCCTTAGGAAGAATCAGATTTGATCATCCACATTGGTCTTCTCTGAATGATTTTAACTGAAATAAAAGAACTATAGTAATATTTGAACTAAAGGTCCCGCTGGATTGATAAAACAGAGTGTCGAAAACTTATTTCTTTGAAATATTGGAGAGATCCCAATAGGGGTGGGGGGTGTGGAAATGTTGCCTGAACCAAAATGAGGGAGAGATCACATACTCAGGAGGAGCAAGAAATGCAGGGTATAACAATTACTTTGTTAAAACTGTGTATATGGCAAATTAAACATTAAAAAAAAAAATAACCAAATGAATCTGAGTATTTTACAAGGAGTAGCGAAGAATATCTGGTTGCTCTAGTTTGGTGTTTCTATTCTAAGCTTGTTTTTTCGTCAGTTTTGCTGAATACAGAAGAGCCGAGAAATGTAACATATTCATGAAGAGTCCTTTTCTGAGGTAGATAATGTTTTCTGTTTCTTTAAATGATTTGTTAAATATTTAGCCATTCCAGTGACTTAGAAAATAATTTTATTTCCCTAAAAATGTTCATGATAAATTTTATACAAAAATATACTCCACTTTTAGCCTTCCTCAGTCCTGATTATTCTCGTGACTACTGTTTCTTGATTCATTCAGTGTTAATTGTGGAAATAATGAAACATTTCAAATAACATCTATTGTTCTGAAGAGATGGTGAGAGTGCATAGGAAATAATTACTGTGTTTGCTTTTCTTTGTTTGGGTTGAAGGTGAGGATTGCTTATCAAGAATGAGTATCAGGGGACTCTCGGCCAACATGGCTCCATAGACAGAAGCAACACTACGTCCCTCCACAGCAAAGACCCAAAAAACTAAGTAAAACAGAGACAAACATCATTCCTGAAACCTGAAGTGTCAAATGAAGAGATAAAGAACTCAGCCAAGCACTGAATGGAATAAGAAAATGACAGAGGACAGAGAGCAGGGAGAGATACATGCGGAGGGCCCCATCACCTAACACAGCATGGATCCACCATCTTGAACTCCTGTCAGGAATTGGCAGACAGGGAGCACAGGACAGCAGCTTCACGGAACTCCCAGCAGGAGACAGAGCACCTGTAACCAGCAATACATGCTTTCCCACCCCCCATTCTCTCCCTACTACTCTACCTCCGAGCTTCCTAGTTGGCTGCTGTGGTTCCACTGGCCAGGAAATGCAGCATCTGTGCTGCTTGGATTCATCCCACCCACCTTGGAGATGGGTGGACAGGGACTACAGGAAAGCGCTTCACGAAGTTCCCAGCAGGAGACAGAGCACCCGAAGCAGTGCTTTCCTAACCGCCCCCCCCTTCTTCCTCCCTGCCTCAGTCTCATCTGCTTCCTGCCAGCCACAGTCTCTTGGCTAGAAGGCAACTGCTTTAGCCCCAGGCTGCTTGGATTTGCCCTGCCCACACTGGCCAGGCTCCTTAGCTGGTATGGGTTCTTTCCATCTCTTTTGGTTTCTGCTGTGCCTCCTAACACCTCCCCCTCCTTTCTCTGGAACACCTGGCTTCATGTGCCATCTTTGCTTCTTCTTGAAAGTCTGTGAAGCCACACTTGACTGGGAAACCACTCCCCAGGCCTGTAACACCATGCTGGTGGGATCCCTGGGGATTTTCTTCCCTTGTTTTGCTTTGTTCTGTTTTGTTTGCTAGTTTTCACAGCTTGGGAGCCCCTTCTAGCCAGGCTACATGGTATGGCTTAGGAACCACTCCCCCAACCTGTGCAGCCATGTAGGTGGTATCCCTGGGTGCCTTTTCTTTTTCTTTCTTTTCTGTCTTTTTCCCTTTCTGTCTTCCTTCATTTCTCAGTTATTGTCTCTCTACACTTATCTTCTTTTTCTGTCTCCTGAATACCTGGTGCTGTCTGACATCTATACCCCCCCAGCCAAGCTACACTGTGTAGCCTGTGAACCACTTCCCTAGTCTTAGCAGCCCCACTGGTGGAACTCCAGGACTCCTGGGGGCTTTTCTTTTATTCTTTTCCAATTTTTTTATCTAGTAATTTTTTTTTCTTTCTTTCTCTTTTTTCCCTTTTGCTTTTCTCCCTTTCTTGGTTTCTCATCTATCCACTCCGATGGCAGCCTCCCTTAGCACTTGTTTTCTTTTGTTCTTTCTTTGTTTTTGGCTACTGTTTCTCTCTCCTCTAGCTCCACTTTCTCATATCCCTATTGGCTCCACATATCACAACCTCCCCCTCCTTTCTTGCCTACCCACACAGTGCACTGAACATCACATCCCTGAGCAGCACAGGCACAGCCTACTGGAACCTGCCCAACACTGATTCATAGCCCGCCCAGTCGGCCCTAGTATGGGCCACAAACAATCCATCCCAGCCCCTCCCCTTCAGCTGGACCTGCCCTGCTGCACTGTAGCTGATTGACTGGCCCTGCCCATTGGACAAGAATGTGAAAAGAATCGTGACTACGGACAAGCAAACAACAAAGAATGCACAGCCTGCCTGTTCAGACATAACTAAATAAAACAAAAAAGCAGGATGAAACAAACGAATCTATAATCAAGAAAAGAAAAAAACAACTACTGAATATCCTGAAGACAGCAGACAATATCAAAATATATTAAAAAAACAGGACAGGATGGTTCCAGTAAGAGTCCAGAATAAAACAGCAGGTGACTTTCCACTAAAAGAAAAGGCCTTAGAGCTACCTGACAGGGAATTCAGATCTCTACTATTCAGAGAAACCCAAGAGTTGAAGCAAAAAGCAGGCAAACGTGAGGAAAAAGTAGACAAATTTATGGAAAAGGCAGACAAACTCATGGAAAATACAGACAAAAAAATGGAACAATCCAAGAAAGTAATAGAGGAACAAAGTGCCAAAATAAATTCACAACTAGAAATCAAACAAAAACGACAATTAGAAATCGGAAAGATAAACAGTGAGATTTCAGAAATGGACAGTGTCATAGAAAGGCAGAGCAGTAGGTTTGAAACTATGGAAGAATCAGTGAAAGTAAAGACAAACACTTGGATACCACTCTGTTTGAGGAAAAATCAGAAAAAAGAATGAAGAAACTCTGAGAATTATGTGGAATACAATCAAAAGTAAAAATTTGTGAGTGATTGGAGTTCCAGGACAAGGAGAGAAAGTGGAAAACACAGAAAGGATCATTGATGAATTGCCGACAGATAACTTCCCTAATATCATGATTGATGAAAAGCTGACCATCTAAGAAGCTCACTGAACACCATATAAGATAGATCACAAAAGAAAAACACCAAGGCAAATCATAATCACACTTGCTAAAACCAAAGACAAAGAAAATATTCTGCAAGCAGCTCAAGAAAAACAAAAAGTCACATACAGAGGAGAAACAATAAGACTAAGCTCTGATTATTCGGCAGAAACCAAGCAAGCAAGAAAGCAATGGGATGACATATATAAAACCTTGAAAGAAAAAAATTGTCAACCAACAATAATATATCCTGAAAAACTTTCATTCAAAGATGATGGTGAAATTAGGACATTTCCAGATAAACAGAAATTAAGGGAATATGTAAAAACCAAATGAAACTTAAAAGAATTATTAAAGGGAGTCCTTTGGTTGGAGAGCAAACATCAGGCCACAGCCTGAATTTAGGATACAAAATCATACCAGCCAGATACCAACATAGGAAATGAACTCTCAAGGACAATCCAAAACCAAAACAATTGCAACAGGGAACCAGAGAGGTTAATCTGTAAATGACAACAACATCAGAACAATAAAAGAGGGAATAAACAGTATAGGTGTAGAACTTTCTAATGGAGGGAAAGGCAAGGCAATACCAAGTAAAAATAAACTGGTTCAAACCTAAGAAGGTAAGGGTAAATTTCAAGGGAACCACAAATAGAATTAACAAACCTACTCATGAAAATAAAGAAGAAAACAAAGTCTCAATAAAAACAAAACCTACAGAAACAAAAGAAATTAAAAAGAAATCCACAAACACAAGAAAGTGAGCACAGGTACGTAAGAGGAACAAAGAAAATGTTACCACTACAAAAAAAAAAAAAAGGCACTACAAGATGACAGCAATAAACTCACACCTATCAATAATTACAAAGAATATAAATGGCCTAAATGCACCCATAAAGAGACACAGAGTGACAGAATGGAAAAAAAAGTAAACAGGATCCATCAATATGCTGTCTACAAGAGACACACCTTAGAAACAAAGACATAAATTTATTAAAAATCAAAGGACGGAAGAAAATATATCAAGAAAATACCAAAAAAGAGCAGGAGTGGCAATACTAATCTCTAAGAAGATAGACTTTAAAACAAAATCCACCATAAAAGACAAAGAAGGGCACTATATAGTGATTAAAGGGACAATCCATCATGAAGACTTACATATAAACATCTATGACCCAATAACAGGGCTCCAAAAATACATAAACTGAACTCTAACAGCTGTGAAAACAGAAATTGACAGTTCCACGATAATAGTAGGAGACTTCAACACACTACTCTCAGTAAAGGACAGAACATCTAGAAAGAAAACTCAACAAAGATACAGAAGAGCTAAAGAGCACAATCAGCCAACTTGACTTCATAGACATATATAGAACACTCCAGCCAATAGCTGCAAAGTACACATTCTTTTCCAACACACATGGAACATTCTCCAGAATAGACCACGTCTTAGGCCACAAAGCAACCCTCAACACAATCCAAAACATTGAGATAATACAAAGTGTCTTCTCTGACCAAATGCCATCAAAGTAGAAATTAACAACAGGAAGAGTAAGGAAAAAAAAAAAATCAATTACATGGAAACTGAATAACACCCTGATTAAAAACCATTGGGTAATAGAAGAAATCAACGATGAGATTAAAAAAGTTCTTAGAATCAAATGAGAATGAAAACACATCATACCAAACTTTTGGGACACAGCAAAGGCAGTCCTCAGAGGTCAATTTATAACACTAGATGCACACATCAAAAAAAAAGGGACAAAATCAAAACATTAGTTACACTACTTGAACAAATAGAAAGAGAACAGCAAAAGAAGCCTACAGCCACCAGAAGAAAAGAAATAATAAAGATCAGAGCAGAAATAAATGAAATAGAGAATAGAAAAACAATAGAAAGGATCAACAAAACCAAAAGTTGGTTCTTTGAAAGGATCAACAAAATCAACAAACCACTGGCCAAACTGACAAAAGAAAAACAGAAGAGAACGCAAATAACCCAAATAATAAATGAAATTGGGGACATTACAACAGACCAACTGAAATAAAAAGGATCATGACAGAGTAATACGAAAAACTATACTCCAACAGATTTGAAAACCTAGAGGAAATGGACAAATTTCTAGAGACACACTACCTACCCAAACTAACACAGAACGACATTGAAAATCTGAATAGACCCATAAGAAGAGAAGAGATTGAAAAGGTAATAATAAAAAAAAAAAAAAAAAAACTCCAAACCATAAAAAGCCCTGGACCAGATGACTTCACTGGAGAATTCTACCATTCAGATAGTAGATTACGCCAGTACTACTCAAACTATTTCAGAACATAGAAAAGGAAGCGATACTTCAGAATTCATTCTATGAAGCAAGCATAACCCTGATACCAAAACCAGGCAAAGATACCACAAAAAAAAAAAAAAAAGAAAAAATTACAGACAAATATCCCTCATGAATATAGATGCGAAAGTTCTCAACAAAATTCTAGCCAAAAAAATCCAGCATCATATCAAAAAAATAATACAACATGACCAAGTAGGATTTGTACCAGGTATGCAAGAATGTTTCAGCATTAGAAAATCAACCAACGTAATCCACCACATAAATAAAAGGAAAGAAAAGAATCACATGATCATCTCGATCAATGTAGAAAAGGCATTCAACAAAGTCCAAAACCCATTCCTGATAAAAACTCTCAGTAAAATAGGTACAGAAGGGAAATTTCTCAACATAAGAAAGGGTATCTATACAAAACCAATGGCCAACATCGTTGTCAATGAAGAGAGGCTGAAAACATTCCCCTTGAGAACAGGAACAAGACAAGGATGCCCTTTATCACCACTCCCATTCAACATTGTGTTGAAAGTCTTAGGTAGAGCAACAAGGCAAGAAACAGAAACAAATAGCATCCAAATTAGTAATGAAGAAGTTAAACTCTCCTTATTTGTAGATGATATGATACTATACTTGAAAAATCCAAAAGGCTCCATGAGAAAACTCCTGGAACTAATAGAAAGATTCAGCGGAGTAGCAGGATACCAGATCAACATACAAAAATCAGTTGAATTCCTATACACCAATAAAGAGAACGATGAAAAGGAAATCAGGAAAACAATACCATTTATAGTAGCTCCTAAAAAAATAAAATACTTGGGAAAAAAATCTAATGAGGGATGTAAAAGACCTATACAGAGAAAACTACAAAACACTACTGCAAGAAACCAAAAGAGATCTACATAAATGGAAAAACACTCCATGCTCATGGATAGGCAGACTCAACATTGTGACAATGACAATTCTACCCAAAGTGATTTACAAATTACAATGCAATACCAATGGAAATACAAGCTACATCCTTTAAAGAGATGGAAAAACTTATCATTAAATTTATACAGAAAGGGAAGAGGCCCCAGAGAAGTAAAGCACTAATGAAGAAGAATAAAGTAAGAGGACTCGCACTACCTGACCTCAGAACCTATTATACAGCTACAGTAGTCAAAATAGCCTGGTATTGGTACAACAACAGATACGGTGACCAATGGAACAGAATTGAGAACCCAGATGTAAATCCATTCACCTTTGGTCACCTGATCTTGGACAAGGACCCAAAGTCTCTCAAATGGGGAAAAGACAATCTTTTTAACAAATGGTGCTGGCAAAACTGGATATTCATCTGCAAAAAAAATGAAACAGGACACATGCCTCACACCATATACAAAAACTAACTTAAGATGTATCAAAGACCTAAATATAAAGCCAAAAACTATGAAGTTCATAGATGAAAAAATAGGGCCAATGTTAGAGGCCCTAATACATGACAATAAAAAAAAAAAATAGCAGAATACAAATCACAACCAACAACACACAAGCTCCATAGTGTAAGCTAGATAACTGGGATCTTCTACAGATTAAACACTTATGCTTATCAAAAGACTTCAACAAAAGAGCAAAAAGAGAACCTACAGACTGGGAAAAAAAATTTGGCTATTACAAATCAGAAAAAGGTCTAATCTCTAAAATCTGTAAGAAAATCCAAGACCTCTATAACAAAAAAAGAAATAATCAAGTTAAGAAATGGGCAAAGAAAATGAACAGTCACTTCCCCAAAGAAGATATTCAAGCCCAACAGACACATGAGGAAATGCTCACTATCTCTAGCTATCAGATAAATGCAAATCAAAACCACAATGAGATACCATGTCACCCTGGCAATACTGGCATGAATCAATAAAACAGAAAATAACAAATGTTAGAGAGGCTGTGGGGAGGTAGGAAATCTTATGCATGCTGGCGGGAATGGAAAATGATGCAACCATTTTGGAAAATGATACAGCGCTTCCTTAGAAAGCTAGAAATAGACATACCATATGATCCAGCAATCTCACTCCTAGGAATATATCCTAGAGAAATAAGAGCCATCACACGAATAGACATATGCACACCCATGTTCACTGCAGCATTGTTTGCAATAGCAAAAAGATGGAAACAACCTAGAAGCCCATCAACAGATGAATGGATAAACGAACCGTTGTACATACACAAAATGGAGTATTACACAGCACTAAAGAACAACGATGAATCTGTGAAGCATCACTTAACATGGATGCATCTGGAGGATGTTATGCTGAGTGAAATAAGTCAATCACAAAAGGACAAATATTTCATGAGACCACTACTATAAAAACCCATGAAAAGGCTTACATACAAAAGAAACAATCTTTGACGGTTACAAGGGAGGGGAGGGGTGGGGATGGAAAGACACTTAATAGACAATAGATAAGTGGTAACTTTGGTGAAGGGTAAGACAGTGCAAAATACTGGGGAAGCCAGCACAGCCTGTACAAAGCAGGGCCATGGTAGCTCCATAGACACACCCAAACTCCCTGAGGGACTGAGTTCCTGGGCTGAGAGCTGCGGGGACCATGGTCTCAGGGAATATCTAGCTCAATTGGTATAACAGAGTTTATAATGAAAATGTTCTACAGTCTACTTTGGTGAGTAGCATCTGGGATGTTAAAATCCTGTGAGGATCCACCTAGGGTACTCCACTGGTCTCACCCATTCAGGAGCAAGGAAGAATGAAGCAAACTAAAGACACAAGGGAAAGATTAGTCCAAAGGACTAATGGGCCACATCTACCACAGCCTCCACCACACTGAGTTCAGTACAAATAAATGGTGCCCAGCTACCACCACTGACCGCTCTGACAGGGATCACAATAGAGGGTCCCAAACAGAGCTGGAGAAAAATTAGAACAAAATTCTAACTCAGAAAGAAAGAACAGACTTACTGGCCTGACAGAGACTGCAGAAATCCTGAGAGTATGGTCCCCTGACACCCTTTCAGCTCAGTAATGAGGTCACTCCTGAGGTTCACCCTTCAGCCAGAGATTGAACAGGTCCACCCAACAAAACAAGAGTAAAGAGGCGCACCAGCCCTGAGGCAGGGACTGGAAGGCAGGAGGAAACAGGAACCCAGTGTTGGGAAGGGAGAATGTTGACGTGTCGTGGGGTTGTGTCTTAGTCATCTAGTGCTGTCATAACAGAAATACCAAGAAATAAATGGCTTTAACAAAGATAAATTTATTTTCTCACAGTCTAGTAGGTTACAAGTCCAAATTCAGGGCGTCGGCTCCAGGGAAAGGCTTTCTTTCTCTGTCAGTTCTGGATGAAGGACCTTGCCCTCAATCTTCCCCTGGTGGAGGAGCTTCTCAGGCACAGGGACCCCATGTCCAAAGGGCACGCTCTGCTCCTGGTGCTTTCTTGGTGATATGAGGTCCCCAACTCTCTGCTTGCTTCCCTTTCCTTTTATCTCCTGAGAAATAAAATGTGATGCAGGCAACACCCCAGGGAAACTCCCTTTACCTCGGCTCAGGGAGATGACCTGAGTAAGGGTAGTGTTACAATCCCACCCTAATCCTCTCAATATAAAATTACAATCACAAAATGGAGGACAGCAATACAATACTGGTAATCATGGCCTAACCAAGATGATACACACATTTTTGGGGGGACATAATTCTATCCATGACAGGTTGTTAACCAGTGTTATACAATAATGTGTGTACTGTTTGATGAGAAACTAGTTTGTTCTGTAAACCTTCATCTAAAGTTCAATTAAAAAAAAGTAATAATATCAGAAGGTAAAAACATATCTGTCTAAATGTGTTATTTCAGGTATCAGTGAGAGAGGAGAATAGATTTGAAAATGGGAATTTCATAATACCAATAAAACCTTATCAGCAGAGAGGTAGCTCCTGCTTACATCTTTGTTTTCTGGCTGTGGAGTCAGGTCTGTTTTTGAATTTGAGCTCTCTTTAATTTGAATGACCTGGGGCTTATTAATTAATCTACTTAGATCCCATTATGCTTATATATATTTTAGGTAGACTAACATGTTTTAATATAGGTGTTATGGGTCAAAATAGGTAATATGCATACAGAGCTAAGAAAATGTCTGCTTCATAATAAGTATTCAATGCATGGTAGGTAATTTTCTCTTTCTTCTCCTCCCTCTTGTCCTCCATCCTCTTATTAAATTAAGTGGTTTTAAATTAAAATAGAACAAACAAATCTGTCTTGGAAGGAGCACAGCCAGAATACTCTTTAGAAGCAAGGATAGTGAGTCTCATGTACTTTGGACATGTTATCAGGAAGGACCAGTCCCTGGAAATCCTGGTAAAGGATGTTATGCTTGGTAAAGGAGAGGGTCAGGGAAAAAATGAAAGACCATCATCGAGATGGATTGATACAGTGGCTGCAACAATGGACTGAAGCATAACAATGACTCTGAAGAAGGCACAGGACCAGGGAAGGTTTTGTTCTGTTGTACACAGGGTCACTCTGAGTCAGAACTGACTCTATAGCACCTAAAAACAACACATATAAAGACAATAAATGCTCTGATATACATAGATTCTAAAAGTTTATTATATTTCAAACATAGACAACCTGGAGATTTATAATCTCTTAACCTCTTTTTCTCATATTTTTTATTATATGCCTAAAAGTTTGTAACTTGATCCTATAAACCAAAACCGAACCCACTGCCATCGAGTCGATTCCGACTCATGGTGACCCTATAGGACAGAGTAGAACTGCCCCATAGAGTTTCCAAGGAGCATCTGGTGGATTTGAACTGCCGACCTATTGGTTAGCAGCAGTAGCACTTAACCAGTATGCCACCAGGGTTTCCTCTGGTAATTAAATGCCCATATTAGAGATTTTATTAGAGAGTGTCTTTAGAACTAATATTGATTATCAAAATTATCAAAAATAAGTATCTCAAACCAAGTCAAACATTTTGGAATGGCTTAGCCAAAAGTTAATTATCAGATTGAAGTATTAGCTGGCTTTAAAATTTATATTATTAATATCAAATATTAAATTTTGATTTGAATATCAGTGTTTTATTTAATTCCGGAGTATCACTTTTTTTTTTTTTTTTTTTAGTTTATAGTTTTCCTTTACAAAATACCTTATCTCATTAGTTTAATTATTTCAATACATTATAGTGGAATTCTGTTGATGGATAAATTTAGTGGAACTGGATCCTATTTTTCAACTTCTCATATATTAACTATAAACAGTGTTTCCTAGAAAGGATGTGAATCAGCCAAGTATGGAAAAAAATTTTCCCATTTATCTTCAGTGTGATATTTGTGGCAACTTTTCAGTAATAGTAAACACAGGTAGTTATTGATGCACCTAGAAAGATATCTCTAGTTTAGAAAACCTGTTCTTTACCATAAAAAAGATTTTCTCTATAATACAATGCACTGCATTTCTGAACAATGACAACAACAACAAAAAATGGTAACATTTCTTTTTCAATTTCCTTAATTCAAAAATGCAAACTACTACCCTGTAAATTTATATACATCTTAGGAGAAAATACAAGAGCGTATACTACCGTGGAAGCCCTGGAGGCACAGTGGTTAAGAGCCATGGTTGCTAACCAATAGGTCAGTAATTTCAATCCACCTGCCACTCATTGGAAATCCTATGGGGCATTTGGAATCGACTTGACAGCAACAGATTTCTCTTTTTGTTTATACTACTGTGGTTTGACTAAATCATTATCTAGCCATCAGTTTTACTTCAGGAAACAATGGTCTACGTTACATCACATTTTATAACTCCTCCAGTTATGTACAAAAAATAGTGCAACTGTCATCAAAACTCAGAAATAAAGAAAGAACAGAAGGTGTTCCAACTCTGTGCTGAGGGCATATGTGATCCTCAGAGAGGAAACATTAACTTAGTAAACACCTTTTACTTTGCTTATTAATCCAAACTATTTTTCACGGTATGAGATGAGTATAATACCCATAATCCAATCTGTTCATGCATTTTATCTCAGTTTTCTCTGTCTTCCTAAAGCCATCTGACATGGGGAAATTAATCAAGCAGATTTTGACATGATCAAAATTCAGCAAAAGACAATGGATTGTGACTAAAGAATTTCTAAAGAACACTTCCATTCTTATAATAATCATGTCCTTTAAAATATTATTAATTGAAATTTGAATATTCAAACTAAAACATATTTTCAAGCTATGGCTTATTATTACTTTCAATAAAATCAAATAAAATAACCTTTTTAACAATCATATTTTTAAAAAATTAATGATTAATTAAAAAACATTTAAAAATTAAAGAATTGACATCTTTGAGTTACGGTGTTCATGAAGAATGTTGAATATAACATGGACTTCCAAAGAATGAACAAATCTGTCTTGGAAGAAGTAAAGCCAGAATACACCTTAGAGGCGAGGATACCAAGGCTTCATCTCACATATTTTGGACGTGTTATCAGGAGGGACTGCTCACCAGACAAGGACATCACACTTCGTAAAGTACAGGGTCAGTGGAAAAAAGGAAGACCCTCGAAGAAGTGGATTGACACAGTGGCTGCAACAATGGGCTCAAGCATAACAATGATCATGGAGATGGCACAGGACCGGGCAGTGTTTTGTTCTGTTGTGCTTGGGGTAGTTATGAGTCAGAACCAACTTGAATGCACCTAAAAACAACAATGGTTCTCATATATGTGCAAAAAGAAAACAACATATTTTTTAAAAAAAGGAAAAGAAAAAAAGTGATTTCAGTTGAAAAAAGAAGAAAAAAGAAAAAAAACTATGATGACTATGTTTTAGATATGAGAGTGCTAGTCAGTGATGTGTTGGTTAATGTTTAACCAAAAAATAAAAATAAAATAAAACCCATTGCCATCGAGTTGATTCCAACTTGTAGTGACCATATAGGACACAGTAGTACTGCCCACAGGGTTTCCAAGGAGCGGCTGATGGATTCGAACTGCTGACCTTCTCGTTAGCAGTTGAGCTCTTAATCACCGTG
Source organism: Loxodonta africana (assembly GCF_030014295.1). NCBI lineage: Eukaryota > Metazoa > Chordata > Mammalia > Proboscidea > Elephantidae > Loxodonta > Loxodonta africana. The sequence continues at coordinate 49,993,520 of NC_087345.1, forward strand.
CCACCAGGGCCAGCAGCTCTTAAAACACATGTCCATGTGTGTGCACACACACACCCTTGTTTAATATTTATTTATTTTTATTGTGCTCTAAGTTAAAGCTTACAAATCAAGTCAGTCTCTGATATAAAAACTTATACACACTTGCTATGTAACCTTAGCTGCTCTCACCCTAATGTGACAGTACATTCCTCCTTTCCACCCTGTATTCCCCATGTCCATTCAACCAGCTCCTATCCCCCTCTGCCTTCTCTTCTTGCCTCCAGACAGGAGCTGCCCACATAGCCTCATGTGTCCACTTGATCCAAGAAGCTCACTCCTCACCAGTATCATTTTCTGTTTTATAGTCCAGTCCAATCCCTGTTTGAAGAGTTGGCTTCAGGAATAGTTCCAGTCTTGGACTAACAGAGGGTCCAGGGGCCATGACCTCTGGTGTCCCTCCAGTCTCAGTCAGACCATTAAGTCCGGTATTTTTATGAGAATTTGAGGTCTGCTTCCTACTGTTCTCCCACTCCATCAGAGGTTCTCTGTCAGGGAACACAACCAGTCTCTCCACAACCTCTCCAACATTTATCATTTTTTTTATTTTTGGATTAATGCCAGCCTTATGGGGGACATACCCTTGTTTTGTACTGTTTGCAAATTTCCATGGCATGAATACTCCCATGATGGATAATTTCAAGGTACCAACATGTCAGTAACTATGTAACATGAAGATGGGAAGAGATGGCATAAATGGGTCTCAGGCTGGTACAGTTGACTACAGCACATCACTCGTTCTATTTCTAAATATATTTTCATGAGTAAGAATTTTTCAGCAACCCAGTGATAAAATTGTGTCCTTAAGAAATATGGCTTTTTTTTTTTAATTTTTATTGTGCTTTAAGTGAAAGTTTACAAATCAAGTCAGTCTCTCACACAAAAACTTATATACACCTTGCTACATACTCCCAATTGCTCTCCCCCTAGTGAGACAGTCCACTCCCTCCCTCCACTCTCTATTTTCATGTCCATTTCATGAGCTTCTAACCTCCTCTACACTCCCATCTCCCCTCTAGGCAGGAGATGCCAACATAGTCTCAAGTGTCCACCTGACCCAAGAAGATCACTCCTCACAAGCATCCCTCTCCAACCCATTGCCCAGCGCAATCCCTGTCTGAAGAGTTAGCTTTGGGAATGGTTCTTGTCCTGGGCCAACAGAAGGTCTGGGGGTCATGACCACTGGGGTCCTTCTAGTCTCAGTCAGACCATTAAGACTGGACTTTTATGAGAATTTGGGGTCTGCATCCCACTGCTCTCCTGCTCTCTCAGGGGTTCTCTGTTGTGTTCCCTGTCTGGGCAGTCATCAGTTGTAGCTGGGCACCGTCTAGTTTTTCCGGTCTCAGGCTGATGTAGTCTCTGGTTTATGTGGCCCTTTCTGTCTCTTGGGCTCATAATTACCTTGTGTCCTTGGTGTCCCTCATTCTCCTTTGATGCAGGTGGGTTGAGACCAATTGATGCATCTTAGATGGCTGCTTGCTAGCACTTAAGACCCCAGACACCACTCTTCAAAGTGGGATGCAGAATGTTTTCCTAATTGATTCTATTATGACAATTGACTTAGATGTCCCCTGAAACCATGGTCCCCAAACCCCTGCCCCTGCTACCCTGGCCTTTGAAGAATTCAGTTTATTCAGGAAACTTCTTTGCTTTTCGTTTAGTCCATTTGTGGTGACCTTGCCTGTATTGTGTGTTGTCTTTCCAGTCACCTAAAGTAGTTCTTCTCTACTATCTAATTAGTGAATACCCCTCTCCCATTCTCCCTCCCTCCCCCCTCTCATAACCGTCAAAGAATATTTTCTTCTCTGTTTAAACTGTTTCTCAAGTTCTTATAATAGTGGTCTTATACAATATTTGTCCTTTTGCAACTGACTAATTTCACTCAGCATAATGCCTTCCAGATTCCTCTATGTAATGAATTGTTTCACAGAAATATGGCTTTTGGGGCTGTATTTTTTATCTTGGAGCAAAATGTGTCAATATTCTTGAAGCTTAATGGGTCTTCCTGAATTTTTCTAAGTTTTTATTTATTTTTGGAATGATAATTGTGTTTATTTTTTAAAATGATAACTACCATTTATAAATACCTACTTTCACATATAAGTAAATACTATTTATAAATATATATAGATGAGAGAAAGTGAAAACTATCTTCCTTTAGTTTTGTTAAGACAAACATAATCATCAAGAAAGCGTCACATATTTTACTGGGTGAATAAAAGCAGTTGTTGCCAAGACAACTCTAACTCATGGTGACTGCATGCGTGACAGAGTAAAACTATGCTCCATAAGATTTTCAATGGCTGATTTTTTGGAAGTAGTCAAACAGGCCTTTCTTCCACAGTGCCTCTGGGTTGACTTGAACCTCCAACCTTTTGGTTAGCAGTCAAACATGTCAACCATTTACACTACCCAAGGATTCCCCTGGGTGAATGGGAAATGTCTTGTTTTAAGGAATTATTAATGATATTTTAAAAGGGTTCAGTGTCTTTTTTATTATTATTATTATTTTACATTTTCTTTAAACTCTGGAGTTAGGATTTCACCAGAGAAATATTTTTTTCTTCTTTGTTTTCACATTTGTAAGAGGGGTTTAGTGACCAATGAGTGTTTCCAGATATTTGAAGAAATAGTAAATGACAAACTGAGAATTACAGCTTAGGAGCATTAACACAGATTTTGTGTTCAAATTTTATACTATTAATATTTTCATTCTAGACCTAAATTGCAAAATTTTGCATAGACTTAAATTTCACATAATATCATCTTCATTTAGTCAGTGGTTTTATCACTTATTTCTATTGCAAAAAAAAAAAAAAAAAAGGCTCTAACAGGACTTACATATCCTCATCCATTATCCTTGTGTTGAATGATCATTTAACACAGTGCCATTGCTAAATTTTAATTTCAAAAAGTAAAATCATGACTCTCAGGAAAATATAAAATGAGCATATGTGGAATATATTATTCAATGTATTATTTAATTAATAAATAATAAAATGTTAAAATTAATTCAAAGAGCATGTGAGTATCTCAATATTTACAGACAATGTCATGGGCAAAGTTGGGTTTTGGTTGCTGTATTAGTAAGCTGGTTAAGTCTTATAGGGAAATAACAATAATGTTCTGCTGAAGAGAAATTATTTGCATACCCAGTGTAAATATTCTTCATTGTAACAAGTGAATTGACTAAGTATGAGGTTTGTAATCAACAGTATTGACAGTGAAAATTCCTGTTTTTCTTTGGAATTTTCCATGCCTATGAAAGAAATTGGAGCCCTGGTGGCACAGCCTTTAAGAGCTAGGTTGCTAACCAAAAAAAGGTCAGCAGTTCAAATCCACCAGTCACTCCTTGGAAACCCTATAGGGCAATTCTACTTTGTCTTATAGAGTTGCTATGAGTCAGAATTAATTCCACTGCAACGGGTTTGTTTTAGAGTTTTATGAAAGAAATGGACCTAAATTATGTTTATTTTTAAAATTTAGACATAGGAATGTCTAACTTTTAATGAAATGAAGTCTAAAATTTATTTAGATGATTTGAGCTCTCTTAAAAATATCAATAATTTTCCAACAAATATTTGTTCAGTACTAGCTTTCTGCCAGATATTGTTCCATTTGTTCAAAACACATTAGTAACAGAATACAAAACCCTGCCCTATGAGGCTTAAATTGTAGAGGTAGGAGGAAACAGACAATAAAACAAAGTAAAATGTCTAAGTAAATTTCATAACATGTTAGAAGGTGATAAGTGTTATGAGAAAAGGAGTAAGTTCTAAAATGATAATGGGAACGTGGAATGGGGAAAAGGCAGATTTCAGTTTTGAATGGGGTAGTCACAGTAATCTCAGTAAAAAGGTGAGATATACTGCGGTAGCAATAAACACAATGAGGATAACGATTTTTGTTTCATAATACAATATGAAGTAATGGGAACCATGGCTTCTTAGAGAAACGATTGATTCTAGAAATAGGACAGGAAAAATACAAAATTGGACAGAGACATCTTGTAATACCAGGCAGCAATGATGCACAAAAAACAAAAGGATTGTGGGCAGGTCAAAGGAACTCGGTAGCTACCTACAGAATTTCTGATTACAAAAGCTAGAACAATTTGGCTTGTCAGTTTGTCATACTGTGGGGGCTTGCGTGTTGCTGTGATACTGGAAGCTATGCCACCAGTATTCAAATACTATCACGGTCACCCATGGTGGACAGGTTTCAGCTGAGCTTCCAGACTAAGACAGACTAGGAAGAAGGACCTGACAATCTATTTCTGAAAAGATATTAGCCAGTGAAAACCTTAGGAAGAGCAGTGGAACATTGTCTGATATAGTGCCAGAAGATGAACACTTCAGGCTGGAAGGCACTCAAAATACAACTGGGAAAGAGCTGCCTCCTCAAAGTAAAGTTGACCTTAATGATGTGGATGGAGCCAAGTTTTCAGGATGTTCATTTGCTGACGTGGCACAACTCAAAAAGTGAAAAAAAAAAAAAAAAAAAAAGCTGCAAACTCCATTAATAATCAGAATATGAAATGAACAAAGTATGAATCAAGGAGAATTGGAAAAGATCAAAACTGAAATGGAATGCATAAACATCGATATCCTAGGTATTAGTGAGTGAAATGGGCTGGTATTGTCCATTTTGAATTGAACAGTCATATGGTCTACTATGCTGAGAATGACATATTGAAGAGGAATGTTGTTGCATTCATCATCAAAAAGGACATTTCAAGATCTATCCTGAAGTACAACTCTGTCAGTGGTAACATAATATCCACATGCCTACAAGGAAAACTAGTTAATATGACTATTACTCAAATTTACACACCAATAACTAAGGCCAAAGATGAAGCAATTGAAGATTTTTACCAACTTCTACAATCTGAAATTGATCAAATATGCAATCAGGATGCATTAACAAACTGGTGATTGAAATGCAAAAGTTGGAAACAAAAAAGAAGAATTGATGGTTGGAAAATAGAGCCTTGGTGATAGAAAAGATGCCAGAGATAGCATGATAGAATTTTGCAAGACCAACAACTTCTTCATTACAAATACCTTTTTTCAACAACATAAACAGCAGCTATACATATGGACCTCGTTGGATGGAACACACAGGAATCATTTGTGGAAAGAGACAATAGAAAAGCTCAATATCATCAGCTGGAAGAAGTCCAGGGGCCGACTGTGGAACAGGCTATCAATTACTCATATGCAAGTTCAAGTAGAAGCTGAAGAAAACTTGAACAAGTCCATGAGAGCCAAAGTACTACCTTGAGTATATACCACCTAAATTTAGAGAACATCTCAAGAATAGATTTGATACATTGAGTACTAATGATGGAAGACCAAATGAGTTGTGGAATGAGATCAAAACAACATACGTGTTCGACGGACATCTAGGTCACTTGGCATAACATAGTTTATAAAGAAAATGTTCTACATCCCACTTTGGTGAGTGGCATCTGAGGTCTTAAAACTTGTGAGTGGCCATATAAGATCCATCAATTGGTCCCATCCCACTCAGAGCAAAGGGGAATGACAAAAACCAAAGACAGAAGAAAGATACAAGCCCAATGGTCTAAAGGACCAAATCAACCAGAGACTCCATCAGCCTGAGACGAGAAGAAATAATACATGGTGCCCAGCTACCACGAATGACTGCCCTGACAGGTAACATGGCAGAGAGTCCTGGATAGAGACGGAGAAAATGTAGACTAGAACTCAAATTAATGTAAAAAGATCAGACTTAATGGTCTGACAGGGACTGGAGGAACCCCCAGAACTATGGTACCCAGATGCACTGTTATCCTAGAACTGAAATCATCCCCAAAGCCCATTCACTAGACAAAGATTGCTCTTGAACATAGAGTAGCTAAAGGAAACTGAAGAAATAATGAAGGAAAAGGACTGAACAGAAGATTTCAAAGAACACCTGGAGAAGACAGGTTAAGTATTACAATGACGTGTGCAAAGACCTGGAGTTAGAGAAACTAACGGGAAGAACGCGCTTGGCATTTATCAAGCTCAAAGAACTGAAGAAAAAATTCAAGCCCTCAGTTACAATAGTGAACGGATCTATGGGGAAAATGCTAAATAACACAGGAAGCATCAAAAGAAGATGTAAGGAATACACAGAGTCACTGTACCAAAAAGTCATTCAACCATTTCAGGAGGTAGCATATGATCAAGAGCTGATGGTACTGAAGGAAGAAGTCCAAGCTGCACTGAAGCCATTTATGAAAAACAAAGCTCCAGGAATTGATTGAATACCAGTAGAGGTGTTTCAACAAATGGATCACTGGAAGTGTTCACTTGTCTATGGCAAGAAATTTGGAAGACAGCTCCCTGGCCAACTGAATGGAAGAGATACGTATTTATGCCTATTCCAAAGAAAGGTGATTCAACCAAATGTAGAAATTATTGGACAGTATCAATAAACTCAATAAACTCACATGCATGTAAAATTTTGCTGAAGATTATTCAAAAGTGGTTGCAGCAGTACATCCACAGGGAACTGCCAAAAATTCAAGCTGGATTCAGTAGAGGACATGGAACCAGGGATATCATTGCTGATGTCAGATAGATTATGATGCAAGCAGAGAATATCAGAAAGATGTTAACCTGTGTTTTATTGACTATGCAGAGACATTTGACTTTGTGGATCATAATAAATTATGTATAACATTGTAAAGAATGGGAATTCCAGAACAATTAATTGTGCTCAGGAGAAACCTGTACATAGATAAAGAGACAGTCTTTTGAACAGAATAAGGGGGTACTACACGGAAACCCTGGTGGCATAGTGGTTAAGAGCTACAGCTGCTAACCAAAACGCTGGCAGTTCAAATCCACCAGGCACTCCTTGGAAAGCCTACAGGGCAGTTCTACTCTGTCCTATAGGGTTGCTAGGAGTCAGCATCGACTCGATGGCAATGGGTTTGGTTTTTTTTTTGACATGGTTTAAATAGTCAGGAAAGGTGTGTGTCAGGGTTGTATCTTTTCACCATACCTATTCAATCTGTATGCTGAGCAAATATTCCAAGAAGCTGGACTATATGAAGAAGAAAGGGGCAACAGGATTGAAGGAAGGTTCTTTAACAACATGCAAAATGCAGATGACACACCTTGCTTGATGAAAGTGAAGTGGACTTGAAGCACTTACTGAGGAAGATCAAAGACCACAACCTTCAGTATGGATTACACTTCAACATAAAGAAAACAAAAATCCTCACAACTGGACCAAGAAGCAACATCATGACAAATAGAGAAAAGACTGAAGTTGTCAAGGGTTTCATTTTACTTGGATCCACCATCAACATTCATGGAAGCATCAGTCAAGAAATCAAAAGATGCATTGCACTGGGCAAATCTGCTACAAAAGACCTCTTTAAAGTGTTGAAAACAAAGATGTCACCTTGAAGACTAAGGTGCACCTGACCCAAGCCATGGTATTTTCAATCGCATCATATGCATGTGAAAGCTAAACAATGAATAAGGAAGACTGAAGAAGAATTCTTGCTTTTGAATTGTGGTGTTGGAGAAGAATACTGAATATACCCTGGACTGCCAAAAGGACGAACAAATCTGTCTTGGAAGAAGTACAACCAGAATGCTCCTTAGAAGCAAGGATGGTGACACTGTGTTTTATGTACTTTGGACATATTGTCAGGAAGGACCAGTCCCTGGAGAAGGACATCATGCTTGGTAAAGTAGAGGGTCAGGAAAAAACAGTAAGACCCTCAAGGAGAGGGACTGACACAGTGATTGCAACAATGAGCTCAAGCATGACAATAATTGTGAGCATGGCACAGGATTGGGCAGTGAGTGTTTCATTCTGTGGTACATAGGATTGCTATGAGTCAGAACCAACTCAACAGCACCTAACAACAACAGCAACAGAGGGTAGAATGTTATGAATTGAACTGTGTTTCCCCAATATATTGTGTTGTAAATTCTAACCTCTCTGTTGGTGATTATAATCGTATTTGAGAATGGGTTGTCTTTGTTAAGTTAATGAAACAGGATTGTTGTTGCCATTGTTGTTGTTGTTAGGTGTTCTACAGTCACTTCCAACCCATAGCGACCCTGACCCTATGTACAACAGAACAAAACACAGCCCAGGCCTGTGCCATCCTCACTATTGCTGTTATGCTTGAGCCCAGTGTCGTAACCACTGTGTCAAGCCATCTCATCGGGGGTTTTCCTCTTTTTTGCTTACCCTCTACCAACCATGAAGTCCTTGTTCAGGGACTTGTCCCTCCTGATAACATGTCCAAAGTATGTGAGAGGAAGTCTTGCCATCCTCGCTTCTAAGGAGCATTCTGGCTGTACTTCTTCCAAGACAGATTTGTGTGTTCTTTTGACAGCCATAGTATATTCAATATTCTTCTCCAACACCTTAATTCAAAGGAGTCAATACTTCTTCAGTCTTCTGTATTCATTGTGCAGCTTTCATATGCATGCGAGGCTATTGAGAACACAATGGCTTGGGACACGTGTCCCTTAGTCCTTAAAGTGACATATTTGCTTTTTAACACAATAAAGAGATCTTTTGCAGATTTGCCCAGTGCAATGCATCATTTGATATCTTGACCACTGATTCCATGGGTGTTGATTATGGATCCAAGCAATTCAGAATCTTTGACAACTTCTATCTTTACTCTGTTTGTCATGATGTTGCTTATTAGACCAGTTGTGAGGATTTTTGTTTTCTTTATGTTGAGGCGTAATCTACACTGAAGTCTGTGGTCTTGATCTTCATCAGCAAGTGCTTCAAGCCTTCTTCACTTTCACCAAACAAGGTTGTGTCATTTGCATATCACAGGTTTTAAATAAGTCTTCCTCCAATCCTAACGCCGTTTTCTTCTTCATATAGTCTAGCTTCTCAGATTATTACCTCAGCAAACTGATTGAATAAGTATGGTGAAAGGATACAACCCTGACGCACATGTTTCCTGACTTTAAACCACACAGCATTCTCTTGTTCTGTAGGAAGGACTACTTCTTGATCTATGTACAGGTTCCACATGAGCACAATTAAGTGTTCTGGAATTCCCATTCTTCACTATATTATATACAGTGGAATGCCTTTGCACAGTCAATAAAATACAGGTCAACATCTTTCTGATTTTCTCTGCTTTCAGGCAGAACCCATTTGGCATCAGCAATAATATTCCCCATTCCCCATCCTTTTCTGAATCCAGCTTGAATTTCTGCAGATCCCTGTGGATGTACTGCTGCAACCAATTTTGAATGATCTTCAGCAACATTTTACTTGTCTGTGATATTAACGATACTGTTTGATAATTTCTGCATTGTGTTAGATCACCTTTCTTTACGGGTCAAAATATGGATCTATTCCGGTCAGTTGACCGGGGCCCTGTCTTCCAAATTATTTGCTGTAGACGAGTGAGCACTTTTAGTGACACATCCATTTGCTGGAACATCTCAGTTGGTATTCCATCAGTTCCTGGAGTCTTGTTTTACACTAGTGCTTTCAGTGAAGCTTGGACCTCTTCCATCAGCACCATCGATCAGTTCTTGATCCTATGCTATGTCCTGAAATGGTTGAATGCTGACCAATTTTTTTTGGTATAGTGACTGTGTATTCCTTACATTTTCTTTTAATGCTTCCTGGATCATTTAGTATTTTCGCTGTAGAATCCTCTGATATTGCAACTATAGCCTTGTATTTTTTCTTCAGTTCTTTGAGTTTGATAAATTCTGAGAGTGTGTTCTTCCCTTAAGGTTTTCTAACTCCAGGTCTTTGCACATGTCATTGTAGTACTTTGTCTGTTTGAGCCGCCCTTTGAAATCTTTTGTTCAGCTCTTTTACTTCATCATTTCTTCAGTTTGTTTTGGCTCCTCGATGTTCAAGAGCAAGTTTCAGAGTCTCTTCTTACATTCACTCTGGTCTTTTCTATTTTTCCTGTCCTTTCAATGATCTCTTAGTTTCTTCATGTATGTTACCTTGATGTCATTCCACAAGTCATCTGGTCATTGGTCATTAGTGTTCAATGTGTCAAATCTATTCTTGAGATGGTGGGATATACTCAAGGTTGTACTTTGGCTCTCATCGACTGTTTCTAGTTTTCTTCAACTTCCGCGTGAAACTTGCATATGATCAATTGATGGTCTGTTCCACAGTTGGTCCCTGGCATTATTCCAGCTGATGATATTGAGTTTTTTCATCTTCTCTTTCCACAGATGTGGTTGATTTGACTCCTGCGTATTCCATCCAGCAAGCTCCACATGGATAGTCCCTGTTTATGTTGTTGAAAAAGGTATTTGCAATGAAGAAGTCATCGGTCTTGCAAAATTCTATCATGCGATCTCAGGTATCGTTTCTAACTCCAAGGCCTTATTTTCCAATTACCAATCCTTGTTTGTTTCCAACTTTCACATTCCAGTCACCAGTAATTATCAATACATCTTTATTGCATGTTGATCAATTTCAGACTGCAGCAGCTGATAAAAATCTTCTATTTCTTCATCTTTGGGCTTAGTGTTTGGTGCTTAAATTTGAATAATAGTCCTATTAACCGGTCCTCCTTATAGGTGTATGAATATTTTCCTATCACTGACAGTGTTGTACTTCAGGATAGATTTTGAAATATTCATTTTGATGATTGGGATGCCATTCATTTTTTAATTTGTCATTCCCAGGATAGTAGACCATATGATTGTCTGATTCAAAATGGCCAACACCATTCCATTTCAGCTCAGTAGTGCCTAGGATATTGATGTTTTTGCATTCCATTTCGTTTTTGATGATTTCCAATTTTCCTAGATTTATACTTTGTATATTCCATGTTCTGATTCTTAATGGATGTTTGAACTTGTTTCTTTTCATCCTGAGTCATGCTAGTTCAGCAAAGTCCCAAAAGTTTGACTCCATCCTCGTCATTAAGGCCGACTCTACTTTGAGGGGATGGCCCTTGTCTAGCAGCACTTTGAGTGCCTTTCAACCTGAGGGGCTCATCTGGCACTATATCAGACAATGTTCTGCTGCTATTCATAAGGTTTTCACTGGCCAATTTTTTTTAGAAGTTGACCACCAGGTAATTCTTCCTAGTCTGTGTTAGTCTGGAAGCTCAGCTAAAACTTGTCCACCATGGTCAACCCTGCTTGTATTTGAATGCCAGTGGTATAGCTTCCATCATCACAGCACACAAAAGCCCCCACAGTATGACAAACTGACAGACATGTTTGCGGAATCAGGATTAGTGTAGGGAATATCTTGAGTCAATTTCTTTTGAGATATAAAAGAGATTAAATGCAAGCTGGCACTAGTTTTTTTTTTTTTTTAGCAAGTAAAGATGGGGAAAGACACATGCCAAACCACGTAAAGATTGCCCAGGAGCAGAAGCTCAGAAGAGACAAAGACCTTCCTCCAGAGCTGACAGAGAGAAAAAGCCTTTGCTTAGAGCCAGCACCCTAACTTCAGACTTCTGGCCTCCTAAGCTGTGAGAAAATAAATTTATGTTTTTTAAAGTCAAAAAAGAAGAAAAGAAAAAAGAAAATAAATACCATAAGATCCAGTAATTCCACTCTTAGGAATATATCCTAGAGAAATAAGAGCCATCACATGAACAGACATATGCACACCCGTGTTCATTGCAGCATCATTCACAATTGCTAAAAGTTGGAAGCAACCTAAGCCTATCATCAAATGAACTGATCAAAAAAAAACTATTGTAATACATACAATGGAATACCACAAAACAATGAAGAACAATAAGGAATCTGCAAAACATCTCAGAACATATGTGAATCTAGGGGGCATTTTGCTGAGTGAAATAAGTCCATCACAAAAAGACAAATACTATATGAGACCACTGTTACAAAAGCTCTTGAAAGGGTTTACACACACAAAGAAACAATCTTTGATGGTTACGAGGGCGGGGAAGGGTAGGGAGAGAAACATGGTATCTAGACCATAAGTGGTAACTTTGGTGAAGGGTAAGACAGTGCACAATACTGGGGAAGTTGGTGTAACTTGGCCAAGGCAAGGTCATAGAAGCTTCATAGACATATCCAAATTCCCTGAAGGACAGAATTACTGGGCTGTGTGCTGGGGACCATGGTCTTTGAGGACATCTAGCTCAACTGGCATAACATAGTTTATAAAGAAAGTATTCTACATCCTACTTTGGTGAGTAGCGTCTGGGGTCTTAGAAGGTTGTGACTGGCCATCTAAGATACTCCACTGGTCTTACTTCATCTGGAGCAAGGGTTAATGAAGAAAACCAAACACACAAGGGAAAGATTAGTCCAACGTACTAATGGATTGCAGCTACCACAGCCTCCACCAGACTGAGTCCAGCACAATTAGATGGAGCCTGACTACCATTACCAACTTCCCTAACAGGGATCATAATAAAGTTGCCAGAAAGAGCTGGAGAAAAATGTACAACAAAATTCTAACTCACAAAAAAAACAAAAACAAACAAAAAACCAGACTTACTGGTCTGACAAAGACTGCAGAAACCTTGAAAATATGGCTTCCAGGTACCCTTGTAACTCAGTACTGAAGTCACTCCTGAGGTTCTCCCTTCAGCCAAAGATTAGATAGGTTCATAAAACAAAAGGAGACTAAAGGGGCACATAAGCCCATGGCAAGGATGAGAAGGCAGGGGGGACAGGAAAGCTGATACTGGATATCCCAAGGTCAAGAAGAGAAGAGTGTTGACATGTCATGGGTTTGGCAACCAATGTCACAAAACAATATGTGTATTAATTGTTTAATGAGAAACTAATTTGCTCTGTAAACCTTATCTAAAGCACAATAAAAAATAAAATGAAATAAAAGGCTGGTGAGTACCTGAATTTTTTTAAGGACCACCAAAGAAACACATATGTCTTCCTAAATGTGTGCATAAGGAATCAGTAAGAGAAAAAGAGAGCTTGTTTCTCAAGAAGAGTAAGATCGTAAGTATGCATGTGCGTGTGTGCATGCTTGTGTGTTTGGGTGCAAGTTTATAGGAAAATCTTGTCAACTTCATCTCTTGGAAGAATGCTTTTTCCTTAGATTAGAATAAAGGAAATGGAAGAATTTATGGTATGAATATTGCCATAATTATATGTGAAGGTTTTATGTCATTGTTTTAACCAAATACAAGATTAAAAACATTTTACTGCACTGTCCAAATCTTTTCAGATATGACCTTACAATTCTACTAATAATTAAATTTTGGTCATGCTTATAGTTCTCAACTTAGGAAGCATCTTTACTTACAAGTTGGTATAATTGGCTTCATTTTTATTTGTCTTTTGTATAGTTAAATCTTCATTTCTTGACCAACTTCTCAGTATGAAAAAGTTCACTTTTTTGAGTTAAAAAAAAAAAATTAAACTTTGATGTATCTCACTCTATGTTGTCAGGCAGGATTACCACTCCAACATGTGGTATTAGAATCTAAGGATATTTTTGGAGACATAGGTTATTTTAAATATCCTTTTTCTTTGTAATTGTGATGCAAGTAGTCATAAATCCATCTACTCATGCTGGTGATAAAACAGCACATTTATCAACCTTTTTAAGAGGTTTGTTCTCCAGCTAAAGATTTATGTCACCTAGGTAGAGTTAATATACCTTTATCCCTTTACAATGCCAAGAAATCCATACTTAAACAACTCACTAACTAAACTCATGTCATCTGTGCCCTACTGTCAACATACTGCTTTTCTAAACTATCAGAATATTGATTCATCCGTAAAATCAAGTATAATTCTAGAGGAAAAAAAAAAACACAAAAATTAATTAAAATTTGAATGTCAATTTGTATTCATTTTCATATAAATATGTAAACCAAAAATATAACTAGAAAGATAAAAATTTACCTATTACAATTTTGTCAGAGTTGGAAAGGAGGATCCTTGAGGATATTCTAGTGTAGATTCCCAATCAACGCCAACATCATGTTTTCCATAAACTATGAAAGGTTATAGGTTCATCCTCCTCTTAGACATGTATATGATAAAGGATTCACTAATTCATCAGGGCAGATAGAATATTCAGAAGAAAATATACCTGTAGTTATAAAAATCTACCCCACACTAGAAAGAAGAACTTGGCAGTCTACTTCTGAAAAGAATTAGCCAATGAAAACCTTATGAATAGCGGTGGAATATTGTCTGATATAGTGCCATAAGATGAGCCCCTCAGGTTGGAACACACTTAATAGGCTATGGGAGAAGAGCCCCCTCCTTAGAGTCAACCTTAATGACATGGATGGAGTCAAGCTTTCAGGAATTTCATTTGTTGATGTGGTATGACTCAAAATGATAAAAAAAAAAAAAGCTGCAAATATCCATTAATGATCAGAATGTGGACTGTACAAAATTATGAATCTAGGAAAATTAGAAATCATCAAAAATGAAATAGAATGCATAAACATCAATATTCTAGGCATTACTGAGCTGAAATTGAATGGTATTGGCCATTTTGAATCAGACAATCAAATGGTCTCCTATTCCAGGAATGACAAATTATAAAGGAATGGTCATCCTAATCAATGTCAAAATGAACATTCAAGATCTATCCTGAAGTACAACCCTGTCAGTGACAGAATTTTTTTTTTTACAAGGAAGACCAGTTAATACGACTATAATTCAAATTTACACACCAACCAGTAAGTGCAAAGATGAAGAAACTGAAGATTTTTACCAACATATGCAGTCTGATATTAACTGAACCTACAATCCTGCAATCAAGATGCATTGATAATTACTGGTGATTGAAATGGGAAAGCTGGAAACAAAGAAGTAGGATCGGTAGTTGGAAAATACGCCTTGGAGATAGATGATGCTGGAGAACATGTGATAGAATTTTGTAATGCTAACTACTTCTTCATTGCAAATATATTTTTTCAACAACATAAATGGTGACTATACACATGGACCTTGCCAGATGGAATACACAGGAATCAAATCAACTGTATCTGTGGAAAGAGATGATGGAAAATCTCAATATCATCAATCAGAACACGTCCAGGGGCTGACTGTAGAACAATCAGTTGTTCATATGGTAGTTCAAGGTGATGCTGAAGCAAATTAGAAGAAGCCCATGAGAGTGAAAATATGACCTCGAGTATATCCCACCTGAATTTAGAGACCATCTCAAAAATAGATCTGGAGGGCGGAGCCAAGATGGCGGACTAGGCAGACGCTACCTCGGATCCCTCTTACAACAAAGACACGGAAAAACAAGTGAATCGATCACATACATAACAATCTTCGAACCCTGAACAACAAACACAGATTTAGAGACGGACAATGAACTAATACAGGGAAGCAGCGATAGTTTCCAGAGCCTGGAGCCAGCGTACCAGTCAGGTACGGCACAAGCACAGAGACCTGCTCCTCCCCCCTGAACTAACCCCGGGAGGGGGACCAGCTGGTTCCACGGGCGGCGTGGGACGCAGCCGGTAGGAGAAGTCCCCGGGAGGCAGTGACTGATCTTGGAGCAGAAAGAACAGCATCCGAGCCGGGGAACCGTCCCGCAGGGATTTGGACTGCTCGCAGGTACGCCATAAACACGGAGAGTTGCTCCACCCCCTGAACTAACCCCGGGAAGGGGACCAGCCGGTACCACGGGCGGCGTGGGACGCAGCCGGTAGGAGAAGTCCCCGGGAGGCAGCGACTGGTATTGGAGTGGGGAGAACAGCGTTCCAGCCGGGACACTTGGTCACGGCACAAGCACGGGGAGCTACTCCACCCATCTGAACTAACCCTGGGAGGGGGCCCACCTGGTTCACGGGGGCGGCACGGCCACACGGCTGGAGGGATGAGAAGTCCCCGGGAGGCAGCGACTGATTTTGGAGTTGAGAGTGCACCGTCCCAGTAGGGGAGCCTTGACCCTGGGCGTGGGGCTGGAAGCGGAGGATCTGACCGTGACTCCAGCGGGCCAGACCCCCTGGGGGCAATCTCCACACAGCCAGCACACATAGGCGACGCGCCCGCGGGAATCTCAGATATAACAGTCATTCCAAGCAAGACAAGCAACTCTGGCTATATTCTGAGGTGCTACTCTCCTATCTCTCTGTTCCCTCCCCCACCCTCCCCAGGCGGCTTCGTTAACATCTGAATAGCCTGAGCCAGAGGGAGAACTCTGATAGGGATCTGACTGCAGTTTTTTTTTAGCGGATTTTCTGGAAAAACTAGTTTCCCAGTGATGGCTCGGAGACAACAATCCATATCAAACCACTTAAAGAAGCAGACCATGACAGCTTCTCCAACCCCCCAAACAAAAGAATCAAAATCTTTCCCAAATGAAGATACAATTTTGGAATTATCAGATACAGAATATAAAAAACTAATTTACAGAATGCTTAATGATATCACAAATGAAATTAGGATATCTGCAGAAAAAGCCAAGGAACACACTGATAACACTGTTGAAGAACTCAAAAAGATTATTCAAGAACATAGTGGAAAAATTAATAAGTTGCAAGAATCCATAGAGAGACAACATGTAGAAATCCAAAAGATTAACAATAAAATAACAGAATTAGACAACACACTAGGAAGTCAGAGGAGCAGACTCGAGCAATTAGAATGCAGACTGGGACATCTGGAGGACCAGGGAAATAACACCAACATAGCTGAAAAAAAATCAGATAAAAGAATTAAAAAAAATGAAGAAACCCTAAGAATTATGTGGGACTCTATCAAGAAGGATAACCTGCGGATGATTGGAGTCCCAGAACAGGGAGGAGGGACAGAAAACACAGAGAAAATAGTTGAAGAACTTCTGACAGAAAACTTCCCTGACATCATGAAAGACGAAAGGATATCTATCCAAGATGCTCATCGAATCCCATTTAAGATTGATACAAAAAGAAAAACACCAAGACATATTATCATCAAACTCACCAAAACCAAAGATAAACAGAGAATTTTAAAAGCAGCCAGGGAGAAAAGAAAGGTTTCCTTCAAGGGAGAATCAATAAGAATATGTTCTGACTACTCAGCAGAAACCATGCAGGCAAGAAGGGAATGGGACGACATATACAGAACACTGAAGGAGAAAAACTGCCAACCAAGGATCATATATCCAGCAAAACTCTCTCTGAAATATGAAGGCGAAATTAAGATATTTACAGACAAACACAAGTTTAGAGAATTTGCAAAAACCAAACCAAAGCTACAAGAAATACTAAAGGATATTGTTTGGTCAGAGAACCAATAATATCAGATATCAGCACAACACAAGGTCACAAAACAGAACGTCCTGATATCAACTCAAATAGGGAAATCACAAAAACAAACAAATTAAGATTAATTAAAAAAAAAAATACACATAACAGGGAATCATGGAAGTCAATAGGCAAAAGATCACAATAATCAAAAAGAGGGACTAAATACAGGAGGCATTGAACTGCCATATGGAGAGTGATACAAGGCGATATAGAACAATACAAGTTAGGTTTTTACTTAGAAAAATAGGGGTATATAATGAGGTAACCACAAAAAGGCATAACAACTCTATAACTCAAGACAAAAACCAAGAAAAACGTAACGACTCAACTAACATAAAGTCAAGCACTATGAAAATGAGGATCTCACAATTTACTAAGAAAAACGCCTCAGCACAAAAAAGTGTGTGGAAAAATGAAATTGTCAACAACACACATAAAAAGGCATCAAAATGACAGCACTAAAAACTTATTTATCTATAATTACCCTGAATGTAAATGGACTAAATGCACCAATAAAGAGACAGAGAGTCACAGACTGGATAAAGAAACACGATCCATCTATATGCTGCCTACAAGAGACACACCTTAGACTTAGAGACACAAACAAACTAAAACTCAAAGGATGGAAAAAAGTATATCAAGCAAACAATAAGCAAAAAAGAAGAGGAGTAGCAATATTAATTTCTGACAAAATAGACTTTAGACTTAAATCCACCACAAAGGATAAAGAAGGACACTATATAATGATAAAAGGGACAATTGATCAGGAAGACATAACCATATTAAATATTTACGCACCCAATGACAGGGCTGCAAGATACATAAATCAAATTTTAACAGAACTGAAAAGCGAGATAGATACCTCCACAATTATAGTAGGAGACTTCAACACACCACTTTCGGAGAAGGACAGGACATCCAATAAGAAGCTCAACAGAGACACGGAAGATCTAATTACAACAATCAACCAACTTGACCTCATTGACTTATACAGAACTCTCCACCCAACTGCTGCAAAATATACTTTTTTTTCCAGCGCACATGGAACATTCTCTAGAATAGACCACATATTAGGTCATAAAACAAACCTTTGCAGAGTCCAAAACATCGAAATATTACAAAGCATCTTCTCAGACCACAAGGCAATAAAACTAGAGATCAATAACAGAAAAACGAGGGAAAAGAAATCAAATACTTGGAAAATGAACAATACCCTCCTGAAAAAAGACTGGGTTATAGAAGACATCAAGGAGGGAATAAGGAAATTCATAGAAAGCAACGAGAATGAAAATACTTCCTATCAAAACCTCTGGGACACAGCAAAAGCAGTGCTCAGAGGCCAATTTATATCAATAAATGCACACATACAAAAAGAAGAAAGAGCCAAAATCAGAGAACTGTCCCTACAACTTGAACAAATAGAAACTGAGCAACAAAAGAATCCATCAGGCACCAGAAGAAAACAAATAATAAAAATTAGAGCTGAACTAAATGAATTAGAGAACAGAAAAACAATCGAAAGAATTAACAAAGCCAAAAGCTGGTTCTTTGAAAAAATTAACAAAATTGATAAACCATTGGCTAGACTGACTAAAGAAATACAGGAAAGGAAACAAATAACCCGAATAAGAAATGAGAAGGACCACATCACAACAGAACCAAATGAAATTAAAAGAATCATTTCAGATTATTATGAAAAATTGTACTCTAACAAATTTGAAAACCTAGAAGAAATGGATGAATTCCTGGAAAAACACTACCTACCTAAACTAACACATTCAGAAGTAGAACAACTAAATAGACCCATAACAAAAAAAGAGATTGAAACGGTAATCAAAAAACTCCCAACAAAAAAAGCCCTGGCCCGGACGGCTTCACTGCAGAGTTCTACCAAATTTTCAGAGACGAGTTAACACCACTACTACTAAAGGTATTCCAAAGCATAGAAAATGACGGAATACTACCCAACTCATTCTATGAAGCCACCATCTCCCTGATACCAAAACCAGGTAAAGACATTACAAAAAAAGAAAATTATAGACCTATATCCCTCATGAACATTGATGCAAAAATCCTCAACAAAATTCTAGCCAATAGAATCCAACGACACATCAAAAAAATAATTCACCCTGATCAAGTGGGATTTATACCAGGTATGCAAGGCTGGTTTAATATCAGAAAAACCATTAATGTAATCCATCACATAAATAAAACAAAAGACAAAAACCACATGATCTTATCAATTGATGCAGAAAAGGCATTTGACAAAGTCCAACACCCATTCATGATAAAAACTCTTACCAAAATAGGAATTGAAGGAAAATTCCTCAACATAATAAAGGGCATCTATGCAAAGCCAACAGCCAATATCACTCTAAATGGAGAGAACCTGAAAGCATTTCCCTTGAGAACGGGAACCAGACAAGGATGCCCTTTATCACCACTCTTATTCAACATCGTGTTGGAAGTCTTAGCCAGGGCAATCAGGCTAGACAAAGAAATAAAAGGTATCCGGATTGGCAAGGAAGAAGTAAAGTTATCACTATTTGCAGATGACATGATTATATACACAGAAAACCCTAAGGAATCCTCCAGAAAACTACTGAAACTAATAGAAGAGTTTGGCAGAGTCTCAGGTTATAAAATAAACATACAAAAATCACTTGGATTCCTCTACATCAACAAAAAGAACACCGAAGAGGAAATAACCAAATCAATACCATTCACAGTAGCCCCCAAGAAGATAAGATACTTAGGAATAAATCTTACCAAGGATGTAAAAGACCTATACAAAGAAAACTACAAAGCTCTACTACAAGAAATTCAAAAGGACATTCTTAAGTGGAAAAACATACCTTGCTCATGGATAGGAAGACTTAACATAGTAAAAATGTCTATTCTACCAAAAGCCATCTATACATTTAACGCACTTCCGATCCAAATTCCAATGTCATATTTTAAGGGGATAGAGAAACAAATCACCAATTTCATATGGAAGGGAAAGAAGCCCCGGATAAGCAAAGCACTACTGAAAAAGAAGAAGAAAGTGGGAGGCCTCACCTTACCTGACTTCAGAACCCATTATACAGCCACAGTAGTCAAAACAGCCTGGTATTGGTACAACAACAGACACATAGACCAATGGAACAGAATTGAGAACCCAGACATAGATCCATCCACGTATGAGCAGCTGATATTTGACAAAGGACCAGTGTCAATTAACTGGGGAAAAGACAGCCTTTTTAACAAATGGTGCTGGCATAACTGGATATCCATTTGCAAAAAAATGAAACAGGACCCATACCTCACACCATGCACAAAAACTAACTCCAAGTGGATCAAAGACCTAAACATAAAGACTAAAACGATAAAGATCATGGAAGAAAAAATTGGGACAACCCTAGGAGCCCTAATACAAGGTATAAACAGAATACAAAACATTACCAAAAATGATGAAGAGAAACCCGATAACTGGGAGCTCCTAAAAATCAAACACCTATGCTCATCTAAAGACTTCACCAAAAGAGTAAAAAGACCACCTACAGATTGGGAAAGAATTTTCAGCTATGACATCTCCGACCAGCGCCTGATCTCTAAAATCTACATGATTCTGTCAAAACTCAACCACAAAAAGACAAACAACCCAATCAAGAAGTGGGCAAAGGATATGAACACACATTTCTCTAAAGAAGATATTCAGGCAGCCAACAGATACATGAGAAAATGCTCTCGATCATTAGCCATTAGAGAAATGCAAATTAAAACTCCGATGAGATTCCATCTCACACCAGCAAGGCTGGCATTAATCCAAAAAACACAAAATAATAAATGTTGGAGAGGCTGCGGAGAGATTGGGACTCTCATACACTGCTGGTGGGAATGTAAAATGGTACAACCACTTTGGAAATCTAGCTGGCGTTATCTTAAACAGTTAGAAATAGAACTACCATACAAGCCAGAAATCCCACTCCTAGGAATATACCCTAGAGATACAAGAGCCTTCATACAAACAGATATATGCACACCCATGTTTATTGCAGCTCTGTTTACAATAGCAAAAAGTTGGAAGCAACCAAGGTGTCTGTCAACGGATGAATGGTTAAATAAATTGTGGTATATTCACACAATGGAATACTACGCATTGATAAAGAACAGTGACGAATCTATGAAACATTTCATAACATGGAGGAACCTGGAAGGCATTATGCTGAGCGAAATTAGTCAGAGGCAAAAGGACAAATATTGTATAAGACCACTATTATAAGATCTTGAGAAATAGTAAACCTGAGAAGAACACATACTTTTGTGGTTACGAGGGGGGGAGGGAGGGAGGGTGGGAGAGGGTTTTTTTAGTGATTAATCAGTAGATAAGAACTGCTTTAGGTGAAGGGAAAGACAACACTCAATACATGGAAGGTCAGCTCAATTGGACTGGACCAAAAGCAAAGAAGCTTCCGGGATAAAATGAATGCTTCAAAGGTCAGCGGAGCAAGCGCGGGGGTCTGGGGAGCATGGTTTGCGGGGAGTTCTAAGTCAATTGGCAAAATAATTCTATTATGAAATCATTCTGCATCCCACTTTGAAATGTGGCGTCTGGGGTCTTAAATGCTAACAAGCGGCCATCTAAGATGCAGGAATTGGTCTCAACCCACCTGGAGCAAAGGAAAATGAAGAACACCAAGCCCACATGACAACTAAGAGCCCAAGAGACAGAAAGGGCCACATGAACCAGAGACCTACATCATCCTGAGACCAGAAGAACTAGTTGGTGCCCGGCCACAATTGATGACTGCCCTGACAGGGAGCTCAGCAGAGGACCCCTGAGGGAGCAGGAGATCAGTGGGATGCAGACCCCAAATTCTCATAAGAAGACCAAACTTAATGGTCTGACTGAGACTGGAGGAATCCCGGCGGCCATGCTCCACAGACCTTCAGTTGACACAGGACAGGAACCATCCCCGAAGACAACTCATCAGAAATGAAAGGGACTGGTCAGCGGGTGGGAGAGAGATGCTGATGAAGAGTGAGCTAATTATATCAGGTGGACACTTGAGATTGTGTTGGCGACTCTTGTCTGGAGGGGGGATGGGAGGATAGAGAGAGAGGGAAGCCGGCAAAATTGTCAAGAAAGGAGAGACTGAAAGGGCTGACTCAAGACGGGGAGAGTAAGTTGGAGTAGGGAGTGAGATGTATGTAAACTTACATGTGACAGACTGATTGGATTTGTAAACGTTCACTTGAAGCTTAATAAAAGTTATTATAAAAAAAAAAAAAAAAATAGATCTGACGCATTGAACACTAATGACCGAAGACCAGACGAGTTGTGCAATGACATCAAGGTCATCATACATGAAGAAAGCAAGAGGTTATTAAAAAGACAGGAAAGATAGAGAAGATCAAAATGGGTGTCAGAAGAGTCTCCGAAACTTGCTCTTGAACATCAAGGAGCTAAAGCAAACTGAAGAAATGAAGTAAAAGAAGTGAACAGAAGATTTCAAAGGGCAGCTCGAGAAGACAAAGCATTATAATGACATGTGCAAAGACCTGGAGTTAGAAAACCAAAAGGGAAGAACAAGATAAGCATTTCTCAAGCTGAAATAACTGAAGAAAAAATACAAGCCTCGAGTAGCAATATTGAAGAATTCTATGGTGAAAATATTAAACGACACTGGAAGCATCAAAAGAAGTTAGAAGGAATACAGAAAGTCACTATACTAAAAAGAATTGGTCAATGTTCAACCATTTCAGGAGGTAGCGTATGATCAGGAACCGATGGTACTGAGGAAGAGGTCCTAGCTGCACTGAAGACATTGTCAAAAAACAAGGCTTCAGGAATTGACGGAATACCAGTTGAGATGTTTCAATAAACCAAATGGATGCAGCACTAGAAGTGCTTATTCATCTATGTCAAGAAATTTGGACGACAGCTACCTGGCCAAGCAAATGGAAGAGATCCATACTTGTGCCTATTTGTTGATCCCAGCAAATGTGTAAATTATAGAACAATATCATTAATATCACACACAAGTAAAATTTTGCTGAAAATTATTCAAAAGTGGCTGCAGCAGTACATCTACAGGGAACTTCCAGAAATTCAAGCCTGATTCAGAAGATGAAATGGAATCACATATATCATTGCTGATGTCAGATGGATCTTGGCTGAAAGCAGAGACTACCAGAAAAATGTTTACCTGTGTTTTATTGACTACGCAAAGGCATTCGACTATACGGATCATAACAAATTATGGATAATTTTGTGAAGAATGGGAATTCCAAAACAGTTGTGCTCATGAGGAACCTGTACATGGTTCAAGAGGCATTGGTTAGAACAGAATAAGAATATACTGCATGGTTTAAATTCAAGAAAGGTGTGTGTCAGGGTTGTATCCTTTTGCCATATTATTCAATCTGTATGCTGAGCAAATAATCTGGGAAGTTGGACTATATGTAGAAAAATATGGCATCAGAATTGGAGCAAGACTCATTAACAACCTGCATTTGCAGATGACACAACCTTGGTTGCTGAAAGTGATGTGAACTTGAAACATTTACTGATGAAGATCTATGACTGTAGCCTTCAGTATGGATTACACTTCAACATAAAGAAAACGCAAATCTTCACAACTGGACCAATAAACAACATCATGATAAACAGAGAAAAGATTGAATTTGTCAAGGATTTCATTTTACTTGGATCCATAATCAACACCCATGGAAGCAGCAGTCAATAAGCCAAACAACTCATTGCACTGGACAAATCTGCTGTAAAAGAGCTCTTTAAAGTATTAAGCAAAGATTTCATCTTGAAGACTAAGGTGTGCCTGAACCAAGCCATAGTGTTTTCAATTGCCTCATATGTATGTAAAAGCTGTACAATGAATAAAGGAAGACTGAAGAATAGTTGACGCCTTTGAATTGTGGTGTTGGTAAAGAACATTGAATATACCATGGACTGCCAAAAGCAGGAACAAATTTGTTTTGGAAGAAGTACAACCAGAATGCTCTTTAGAAGCAAGGATGGCGAGACTATGTCTCACATACTTTGAACATATTATCAGGAGAGATCAGTCCTTGGAGAAGGACATCATGCTTGATAAAGTAGAGGGTCAGTGACAAAGAGGAAGACCCTCATGGAGATGGACTGACAGTGGCTGCAACAATGGGATCAAGCATAACAACAATTGTGAGGATGGCGCAGAATAAGGAAGTGTTTCGTTCTGCTGTATGTAGGGTCGCTATGAGTTGGAACTGAATTGATGGCACCTAACAACACCCCATGTTAAAGATGTATTTATCAAACTCTTACCTATTTTTCTGAGTTCTGAGCTCTTCAGCTATTTCAATCAAATCCCTCTGTTCCAGGGCATACTTTCAAATATTGAAGACACATTCTCTCTAAATTTTCAATAAGCTAAACATGCTCTCTTTTCCCTAGGGCTAACTCAAACCACTTCCTAAGGAAAGCATAATGTCATAAAGCTGAAGATTTCAGTGATTTCATAGTGTCCTGGTGTCTTATGGTCACCTAAGGCTTGAGTTTTATGTTTCTGTTGATTTTGTAATTCTCTATGTCTTACAGTGATTTTTTTTTTTTTTAACACTGACCTTGAAGCCATTCAAACCTAGGACTGGATCCTACAGACACGTTTTTTTTTTTTTTTTTAGCCTCAAATATAAATTCAATGTAGCTCCATATGGAATACTTTCTAATGCTTTTGAGCTTCAGGTGAGGATCATATTTCTGCAAAATATGCCGGATTCAAAGTATCTCCATTCTCAGCTCCAACAAGGATGTTTCACTAGTTGTTAACACCTCATGTATTAACCAAAATCTGAGTTTCTTGCTATTTCCTTTCTCACCCTTTTATTCCCACTGTTCGTCTTCTCTCCTCTCTCCCATTCTTCATGTATTGTACTAGGTTCTATCTCCTCCTCCTGAGACCAGATCTGGGACCATGTATGAACATTCAAAATCCATCAAGATGCTCCCCTGAATGAGAAGCCCTTTCTTTCTTAATCTTTTTTTCTTCCTTCCTTCCCTTTTTCTTTTTTTCCTCCCTCCCTCCCTCCCTCCTCCCTTCCTCCCTCCCTCCTCCCTTCCTTTCCTTCCCTCCCTCCCTTTCTTTCTTTCTGTCTGTCTCTTTCTTTCTTTCTTGTACTTTAGATGAAGGTTTACAGAACTAACTCATCAAACAGTTAGTACACGTATTGTTTTACGGCATTGGTCAATAACCCCATGACATGTCAACACTCTCCCTTCTCAACCTTGGGTTCCCTATTACCAGCTTTCCTGTTCTCTCCTGCCTTCTAGTCCTTGCCCCAGGGCTGGTGTGCCCCTTTAATCTCAATTTGTTTTATGGGCCTATCCAACTTCTGGCTGAAGGGTGAACATCAGGAGTGACTTCATTACTGAGATGAAAGGGTGTCCAGGGGCCATACTCTCAGGGTTTCACAAGTCTCTGTAGGGCTAGCAAGTCTGGTCTTTCTTTTTGAGCTAGAATTTTGCTCTACATTTTTCTCCAGCTCTGTCCAGGACCCTCTATTGTGATCCTTGTCAGAGCAGTCAGTGGTGGTAGCTGGGCACCATCTAGTTGTACTGGACTCAGTCTGGTGGAGGCCATGGTAGATGTGGTCCATTAGTCCTTTGGACTAATCTTTCCCTTGTATCTTTAGTTTTCTTCATTCTTCCTTTCTCCCAAAGGGGTGAGACCAGTGGAGTATCCTAGGTGGTCACTCATGGGCTTTTAAGAACCCAGACGCTACTCACCAAAGTAGAATGTAAAACATTTTCTTTATAAACTGTTATGTCAATTGAGCTAGATGTTCCCTGCAACCATGGTCCCCACAGCCCTCAGCCCAGCAATTCAGTCCCTCAGGGAGTTTGGATATGTCTATGGAGCTTCTGTGACCTTGCCTTGTACAAGTTGTGCTGGGAGAAGCCCTTTCTTTCGCACAATTCACCTGTTTTAGAATATTGAATATATCGCGGACTTTCAGAAGAATGAACAAATCAGTGCTGAGGAAAGCACAGCCAGAATGTTCCTTAGAATAGAGGATGGTGAGACTTCCTCTTGCTGCAAAAGTGGGCTCAAACAGAGTAACAATTGTGAGGATGGTTCAGGACCAGACAATTGGCCAATATTTCATTCAGTTATACATACAGTGTAAAAGATTACTGTAAAATGATTGAAATACCATAGTCATTTCCAGAAATTAGTTTTATAAAATTTATTGGCCTCCTTTTTAAGCCGTTTTCTTTGACCTCACTACAAATGGGGTGCTTTCCCTTTCTGATCTGTGTATATGTTTAATGCTTCTGTAGAAAATTCACCTGTTAACGTAAATGCAATTTTTTAAAACTTATTTAGATAATACTCTGGTTACCATTCTATACACACACGTATATATATATATATAAACCTTGTTGCCATCGAGTCAATTCCAACTCATACTGACCCTATAGAACAGAGTAGAACTGCCCCATAGAGTTTTCTAGAAGCACCTGGTGGATTCCAACTGCCAACCTTTTGGTTAGCATACTAGTAATATACAAACCAGTAAATTCTTAGCAGATGTTTGTGTGGTATGATTTTTCTTTTGAGATTAAGGATGGAAAAGGTAAGCTAAAATCATTACCAAGTACATTTATTAAAAACATCATTTCTCTGGTTTTGGTTCAGTTTCAATAAAGTATAATCAACAAATCCTAGGGATAATTGAATGACAATGCCTTATCAAATGTAATCATTGGTTACAAAGAGCTTATTTAAGGAGTAAATTGGATTTGATGTATTCATATGAATTCACATGATTGGCAGTGGTCCTGTAACAGGTTTACATAAACTGCTACTTTTGATCTCTGGGGCAAGGTTCAGCAAGAAAACATGGCAGACAGAACCCAGGGCACAGTTGAATACATTAACCCTGTAAGAGTTTGAAGTAATTCTCAAGGACACTAATTGGAATCCATCCGATTAGTTTCCCCTCTGTCCATCTGCACTTTACCAATTTGGGGAGGGGAGGCAACTTAAACTAATGTTTAAATGTAGACTTAAGTGGACACAAAAGTTTAGTGAGATATCTCAGGTTGACTATAAGGTTACTACATTCTAAATGAAGATGTTAAATGTCTTTAATGATAAATTACATCAAAATACCGATAGGCAAAAATAAATTTTGTTCTTTAAAAATAGAATTACTCTATACAACTAAGTTTGCTTTGATTGGGAGTTTGATACCTAAACAGCTACAGGGAGTAGAAGAAGACTAGATGGAGATTGTGACAGACTGGAGAGCCACATCTTTTCTAAAGTGAACAGTTGCTCTCAAGCTTTAGTCAATTTTGCCTATGGAAGAATTCAGGGCCAGTTGCCAAGTCTTCCAGTTTTTCAAGCTAAGTCAAATTCATCTTATATGTGACACTTTCTGCAAAGGTTCAAATTGCATTAAGCCTTTAAGCTGCCAGTTTTCAAATGCTGGTAGAGGAAGCACACTGCGTAGTATATTCTCTATATTCTCCTTGCACTTTCACCACAAGCACAGTAATTTTTTTTTTTTTTCTCACTGCCTCTTTGATCAGGTCAGTATTAAAATATTTACTAATGTTTATGCGGTGTCTTCTACGTGTGAAGCATCGTTCAAAGCATTTTATTGTATGCATTAACTTGGAAAATAGAGTTACAAATATTTGGCAAATGTTTTACAGAGAAGTAGAATGTCCTTTAGGCAGGCGGTGGTAGGGCAAGAATTCAAACACCTGAAGTAAAACTCCAGAACACATGCACTGAAGCAGGACACTATGCTGCCTTTTCACAAATTGGCAGAACACAAAGTGCATTAACTGGCTCTCAGTAAAACTAGGTGCTCCTGCTGGCTTGTCACTAAGGGCAAGACTCTAAAAGCCATGTTCACTGTACCTCTTAAGTTCTCAATTAATGTTTAACTTTTAACCCATTATTTTTTTACTAGTTAATGGTGAAACAGGCTGCGTAGCCATATCTTAAACAGTACCTGAGCCAATTTTTTTTCATTCTTCTTTCTTCTTTCTCTTCTTTCCCTCCCTTAGCTCATCCCTGCCTCCAAGTAAGATCCTGATGTTAGCTCCCCAAATGGTTAAGTGTTAACCAGTGTTTCCTCTAAGACTGGAAAACAAGTGATATTGATCTAAGCCTGTCAAATAAGATGAAGGATGGCGCCAGCTACCCCCTGAGCTGATGGGATAATGGCAGGACAAGATCAACATGTTTGAGATATGACCACCAAAACCAAACAGAAGAAAGAGAGCACACATTCCACAAGTCCCTAAAACTTATGGCCCCTTTTCCCTTAAAAACCCGAACCCGTCGTTAGTCTGGTGAGACAGATGCCTTTTGGAGGAGATCATTCCCCTCTGTCTCCATATACCGGTATATCTAATAAAGCTCTTGCTACCCACCTCACCCTGTCTCAAGAATTGGCTATTTGCGGCAGGTGGCTCTAACTTGCGAAATTGCGGTAACAATGGCACTGAATATGATTCAGGTGGCTAGAGTTGAATATTAACTGTTCTTTTGACTTTTGAAGTTGTTATCTAGAGTACTGATATTATGTGGTTGTGAGCGTATGGAAGGAGCTATGCCAGAATAAATGAAATGTAAGGCAATTCATTTTAAGATGTTAGGGTGATATTTAAAGACACTGGAACAAAAACCACTCCATGTGCAGGCAGGTCAATGAAAACCACCAGAGGGGAGAAGGACTGAACATAGTTGTATCTACCCCACCGTCCCAAACACAAGTCTTATGTAGCATTCCCTGGTTTCTGATACTCAGTTCTCTCCCTGGATTGTATCTCTCTTCACTATTTCATTGGCTCTTGACATGTGGAACTTCTGGGTCCAGTGAGAACAGTGGGGATGATCTCATGAAGCATGAACAGACCTCCTAATTGAAACTTATTATTTCAGCTCCAGCAGTGGTTGGTAACTCAACAATGCAGAAAATGGTCAAAGGTTTATAGCTGCCCCATGAATGCAATTCTATGCAACTATAGGCCTCTGCCTTCTGACTTTTGTTTCCAAGATCTTATTAAGAAAAAGAAAAGAAAAGTTGTGGACTGTGACTTCATGTCTTCCTTTTGCTGATGTTTTTGTAACATCCTGGCAATTGCCACCACTATGAGAACTCAAAAGAGCCCTGGGAAGGCAGTGGTTAAGAGCTTGGCTGCTAACCAAAAAGTTAGCAGTTGGAATCCACCAGCTGCTCTATGGGAGAAAGAGGCAGTCTTCTTCCATAAAGATTTACAGCCTAGGAAACCCTATGGGACAGTTCTACTCTGTCTTACAGGAGTTGGAATCCACTTCATGGCAAAGGGTTTATGTGAACTCAGTGGATGTGGCCAATCTCCTGTCCACGTCTACTGACCAATAGCTAGATTTTTTTAAACCAGAGGTACAGGAATACCTTTCTCACTGAGCACAGACCTTGCCAAAAGCCTATCAAATATGCAGTGTAGACTCTGTGCTACTTCCTTATTAAGATCTTGTAATTTAGGTTTATATCATAATCTTGGTTTAACTCAGTAGCTTACTCTCTTTTCCTATATTTTTTTCTGTTAGTCACCTACACAGAAAGTCAAACAGACATGCAAACTGTTTCTGTGACAAATTCAGAGACCTCAACATCATCTAAACTTGTAATGATGGCAAGAAGTTCTCATAACGTTCAACTTTACCATAGGTCTATTTACCCAGGAAATAGATTCTGAGATAGAGATTTGCATTCAGAAATTTTATCAGGGAGTGCTCTCAGGAAATATAATCCTGAAGGCTGTGGATAGCAGGGTTCAGCAGAGGAAGCTTAACAGTAACACATTTACAACCAAAGCTCTAGCCCATTTCATGGAGAGCTCTGGAGCTGGGATGGACCTTAAGAGTTGAGGGATGCGACTAGAATGTGAAGGCTTCATACTTTCATTGATATGTGACCTTTCTCTCTAGCATTCCCTAATGAGATACCTTGGTTTTTTTTATTACTTCCTAAAACTTACTAAGTAATACGGTAAGATAGAATAATGATAAAATAGGACATTAAGGTCAGATACCAATCCTAACTCTACCGTTAACTATCTGTACAACATGCCAAATGACTTTATGTCTCTTCTATTGAATTTGGAAACCCTGGTGGCATAGTGGAAACCCTGGTGGAGTAGTGGTTAAGTGCTATGGCTCCTAACCAAAAGGTTGGCAGTTCAAATCCACCAGGCATTCCTTAGAAACTCTGTGGGGCAGTTCTACTTTGTCCTATAGGGTCGCTTTTTTATTTGAGTGCATGTGCACACACAGAAACACATACTCCAAAAGTAGAATACAGTTATGTCAAGAATTTCAAGTTTTTCTAATACTCGAAGTTAATTTTTTTTTTTAATTTTTTACATTATTAAAAAGTATTGTTGTGTAACTTTGTCACCTCCTGAAAAATTGCACTAGAGCTTTGTACTCACAGATGTGGAGGCTCTTTCCAGATCATTAAGCTACTATTGATTTTTGTGTCCATTCTAGTAATTTATGATACCTTGAACCTGAGCCTTATCTTTCTGAATGTGGTTCTATGTTTAAACACAAATTGTAAGAATAAATCACAGAGTAATTTAGTATTATTTTAAAGGACATTTATTATTTTACTCCAGGACCTACTGTATGAAATGACTTTATTTTCATGATTATTAATATTATTATCATGTTCCTCTACTATATTGTACATAGACTAAGAGGCAGTCATTCGACCATAATAAGCGGGTGATGTGTGGTTTAAAACTAGGAGAGGTGTGCATCAGGGTTGTATCCTTTCACAATACTTACTCATTCTATATGCTCAGCAAACAATCCGAGAAGCTGGACTGCATGAAGAAGAATCCAGCATCAGGACTGGAGGAAGACTCATTAACCTACAATATGCTGAAAGTGACACAATCTCGCTTGCTGAAAGTGAAGAGGATTTGAAGCACTTAATGATGAAGATCGAAGACTATAGCCTTTGGTATGGATTACACTTCAATATAAAGACAACAAAAATCCTCACAACTGGACCAATAAGCAACATCATGATAAACAGAAAAACTTATTGAAGTCAAGGATTTCATTTTACTTGGATCCACAATCAAAGCCCATGGAAGCAGTACTCAAGGAATGAAATGACATATTGCTTTGGGCAAATCTGCTGCAAAAGACTTCTTTAAAGTGTTGAAAAACAAAGATGTCAGTTTGAGGACTAGGGTGTGCCTGACCCAAGCTATGGCATTTTCAATTGCTTCATATGCATGTGAAAGCTGGGCAATGAATAAGGAAGGCTAAAGAAGAACTGATGTCTTTGAATTTTGGTATTGGCAAAGAATATTGAATATACATAACATAGACTGCCAGAAGAACAAACAAGTCTGTCTTGGGAGAAGTATAGCCAGAGTGTTCTTGGAAGCGAGGATGGTGTGACTTCGTCTCGTGTACTTTGGACATGTTATCAGAAGGGACCAGTTCCTGGAAAAGTACCTTGTACTTAGTAAAATAGAGAATCAGCGAAAAAGAGAAAGATCCTCAATAAGATGGATTGACACAGTAGCTGCAACAATGAGCTGAAACACAGCAACGATTGTGAGGACGGCGCAAGACTGGGCAGTGGTTCGTTCTGTTGTATGTGGAGTATCTATGCGTCAGAATTGACTCAAGTGCACCTAACAACAAGTGTTATATTGTAATTTTTTAGTATAGGGAAATTAACAAAGCTTTTAACTTTTTTTTATAGCAATTAACGTACCACCTGGCACAGGGCAGGTGCAAAATGAATTCTTACATAAATAAATTTTATTCTATTTTCTTCTTTAAGGCTTCTTATTTCTGCTCTGCCTTTTCCTCTCACCACTATTTTCCTTATAAATGAACCAGCACTGTGCTACTTTGTCACTTCATAAAAAATTGTATACAGGTTTGAAAGCTCCAGGACATTAAGCATTTGTGACTCCCAGGTCTACATTAGTAAGTTATGATAATCTTAAAGCATCATCTTCTCTCCCATGCTCTCCCCATTGTTGATCTGCTTTTGGTTTCCCTTTTTCTTCTTCAAAGGGGTCTTTTATCACCACATGACAAAAAGATTCAATACATAATAGAGAGCAATTCTAATATTTGAAAAACTGGAAGCTGAATGACAATTATAAAAGAAAAAAATTTATAACACCTTAATTCTTATTAAACAAGTTACTGAAGTAAAAGGAAATAAAAATAAGCATATCTTCGATGAGATCAACTCATACAAATATCATATAAATTAAAAAAAGATTATCTCTTGTTGAATTATGATTGCCG
This sequence comes from Loxodonta africana, assembly GCF_030014295.1. Classification (NCBI taxonomy): domain Eukaryota; kingdom Metazoa; phylum Chordata; class Mammalia; order Proboscidea; family Elephantidae; genus Loxodonta; species Loxodonta africana. Next base: position 50,026,100 of record NC_087345.1, read on the forward strand.
CAGAATTCTTTGATTTAACTCCCAAAAGGATACATTTTTATCTAATTAATGAATTATTATTTGAATCAGTTACTCAGTGGAACAGTGGCATGTCAGAAAAACACAGAGTATATCTCATAAGTGGAGGGATAATAGAAATGTGGCATAGTGGTTAAGTGCTAACCAAAAGGTCGGCACTTCGAATCCACGGGCATTTCTTGAAAACTCTATGGGACATTTCTACTCTAGTCCTATAGGGTCGTTATGGGTTGGAATTGACTCAACGGCAATGGTTTTTGTTTTTTTTTTTAATGATTATTATCATCATACAATGCAGCACTGTGTAACATTTGTGCTTCTGGCAGACACTTGCATATGAAGCACAAAAGTGGCAGGCTGCTTGTGTTCTTCCCCACTCCCTCAAAGAAGAAACATTAAGCCCAGCAAGATGTGACAGTACTTGGAGCAGGTGACTGTGTAGGAATATTTTAAATTTTTTTGTGATGAGAAATCTAGTTCTCAACCTGCCAGGCCCCGTCTTTCCTACTGCTTTCATTTTGATTTTTTTTGTTTTGTTTGTTTGTTTGTTTTCAAGGATGAATAAAATGTAATGAATAAAGTAGCATAACCTACTTTCTTAAACCTCATACTGTGAAATACATAAAAAATATATTTAAACCAGAGTTAAACCATTACGTTAATTTCTCATATATGTCTTTTAAGGTAACAGGAAAACACACCCACCTAAAGTCTTGTTTAGTGAGACATCAGAGGAGTAGGATTTTTCACAAATAAAAGACCTTCATTTGAAGAGTGTCATGGTATCCAGAGAGGAAAATAGAATGAGTAAGGGAAAAGAATACACTTCTGGTGAAGATAGGAAATTTAACTATTTATGAAGATAAATAACTACAATTAAACCAACATTGCCTTGATACATAAGAATAGAAAAACAGATTTTTGTGTGTGACAAAATGTTTTACAAAGACAGTTTTTGACTTTACGTATCCAATGCTAATTTTTTGACTCTTTACCCCACATAAAAATTCATTTGATTTATTTGCTAGAGACTTGAGGATGTTGGCAAAGGTGCTGAAAAATATTTTACTAGTTGTGTTGCATTATTATGGATTTAAATGTTTGTAAATCAAATGTACTGAGAAGAGTTCCCTTAAACTTCTCCCTTAGATGTTTTAAAAAATGCAAAATCGTTTCATATGTTTGGATGTAAGACTTGTGATGTTTGGATGATGACTCCTTTGTGAAATATTAATACCTTTACTAGCTGAAGTCGGTGCCATGTTTCTGGGCAATGGAAACCCTGTGAACAAAGTGTTCTCTTTTAAGCTTCATCTTGACAGATAAAGAAACTCAAATACCAACCTCTTTGATGTAGCGCTCACATGTGCTTTTTTAACACTTGATATGTGTGAAGCTCTGTGCTGGATGAAGGACATATAAATATGCATGCAAATATACGCCCTCTCTGCCTTTAAAGAGCTTACAGACTGCCAAATAAGATTAGGCATTACACTAAAACTGTAACAAAGGATACGAAATAATATATGCCAGTAAGCTGATGTTACTGTAAAGTGTTGTGGGAGTTTAGAAGAAGGCTAGATTAATTCTCACCAGGGGAAAACTTTCCTGATGGCAGAGGGATTGGAGTTGGTAAAAGGAAGGGAAGTCTTATTAGAAAATATGAATAGAAGGAGGATTGAATTTCCAGGAAAACAAATTGTGTGGACACGAACAACTAAATCAGGAAGATGAAAGATGCTTGTGAAGGATTTTTTTCACTTTGATTAAATCTAAAACACAGTGAGAAAAGTTGATGGCTAGGCTGAAGTCAAGCTATGAAGGAATCTTAACAGGTAAGCAAAGGAGCTGACACTTCCGATGAAGACAGGAAGTATAACTATTTAGGAAAATAATTAACTACAATTAAACAGACATTGCCTTGATATAGAATAGAAAAACAGATCTTTGTGTGTGACAAAATGTTTACAAAGACTGTTTTTGACTTTACATATCCAATGCTAATTTTTTGACTCTTTACCCCACATGAAAATTCATTTGATTTATTTGCTAGAGGCTTGGGGATGTTGGCAAAGGCATCGAAAAATATTTTACTCGTTGTGTTGTATTATAATTGATCATTTTGCTGGCATTTAAAACAGAAATCAGGACAGTGAGATGGTTTGGCTACCGAAGGAATCCTCTTGGAGTCTGTTAGAAAATTTCCATGACAGTTGCACAGAATGTTCTCAAGACATGGTTTAGGAGATGCTATGACCAATTGCTGTACTTCAGGAAAAACTTGGTTCAGTTATCCAAAAATGAATTCTTGGCTATAGCAATTTTTCTGGAGTAATTTCACCAGGAAGTAATTTCACTGGAGTCTTCCCAATTACCCTTTGAGCTCTCTCTCCAAGTTGTTACCAACTACTTCTAGAAGGATCGTTCTGGAAATTTTCCCTTCTTGCTTTCCAGCCCTTACTGGGCCCTAACAAACAATGATCTCTCATTAAGAGTACGAAACACTTTGTCCTTAAGAAACACTGGTGTCTGTACATACACTGTGATAATCTTAGCCAAATTTCTACATCTCCTGACCTTGGTAAGCTATAGCCTACAGATAGCTCCTCGTGTCCTGTTATCTCTGACAATGCCTTAAGTAGCAAACTGTGTCACAAGTTTTAACGGAAGCAATGTAAACTTTTCTGACGTTCTAGGATTTCTGAATTCAGTTTCAAGGCAAACATGACTTTTGAAAATGTTTATGGTTTATTTTTTAGCATTTAAAAATACCTGTGTCAATGCACAATGAAGTATAAAACCAAAAACCAAACCCACTGCCGTCGAGTCGATTCTGACTCATAGCGACCCTACAGGACAGAGTAGAACTGCCTGGTAGAGTTTCCAAGGAGCACCTGGCGGATTCGAACTGCCAACCTCTTGGTTAGCAGCCGTACCACTTAACCACTACGCCACCAGGGTTTCCCAATGAAGTATAGGGCATGTTATATCTTTTAGAACATATTTATTTGAAAATCTACTTGAAAAAGAAAAAAAAAAAATCCACAATAGTATTTGTTTAACAGCCTTAAGGCAACCAAATGGATTCAGAAAATATGTTTTGTCACTACTCCCTTATCCCACTCTCTTATTATTTAGTATTATCTTGGAATAAGATAATTTCCAACCTCCATTTGTCATTCTTACTTCCCTCTATCTTTCACCCACACACACCTATTTTTAAGAAGAACGGAATAGAGTACATTTTTTTTACAATCAGCTACAGAAGTATTTATGAACATTTATTTGTAAGTAGAGAACAGATTTTTTTTTTTAGAGAACAGAACCATGTTTATATTAAGGAATCAAATACCCCATTTATTAGTTTTTTCTTGTCTTTGTGATGTGGCACTGAGTACAAAAAATAGGAGAGTCAAAAGGAAGTCCATTTCAACAGAGGAAGAAAAAGGTAAGACATAGGTTCTTAAGGAATAATCAAAGGAAATGATTTTTTTTTTTGCTAGGCAGAAACTTAGTGGCCAAATTAGAATTTTATTTTGAAATACATCCCATGAAAAATAGGAAAAAAATTAAAATACAATTTAAAGAATACACATTAAAAAAATTGGAATTTTATTTTGAAATACATCCCATGAAAAATTGAAAAAAAAATTAAAATACAATTTAAAGAATATACATAGTTGGGTTAAAAAGATAAAAGCAAACGTGGATTTGAAATGTTCTAAATGTTTATCAGCGTACCTTTATCAAAACCAAAAACCAAACCCAGTGCCGTTGAGTCGATGCCAACTCCTAGCAACCCTACAGGACAGGGTAGAACTGCCCCATAGAGTTTCCAAGGAGCACCTGGTGGATTCTAACTGCTGATCCTTTGGTTAGCAGCCATAGCTCTTAACCACTACACCACCAGGGTTTACCCCTTCATCATAAGTGAGAAAATTAACTGGAATACTATTTTTCTTAAATGCTGCTGTGAATTTAATTCTATTTTATATTTGTCATTACATTCAAATTTACGATGAATTTATTTATTTGAAAAATAAATGAAATTTTAACACGATCAATTAGAATTTTTTTTTTTTATCCAGATGTTTGTGCCTAGGCAAACTAGCAATTTAGTGATATGTCAACAGAGAACTTATTGTAATTTTAAGCGTAAATTTTATACACACACATACACACTCATAGATTAAGGCAGAGGAAAAAAAAAGAAGAGGAAAAAGGAGAAAGAGGAGGAGAAAAGAAATGGATGAGCGGAACAGTTTTTTAGTGATCTCATCTTTTCACTAGAACAGTTCATTAAGACAATGGCCTGGGCCTCTCTTCTTGTAATAGTACAATGTCATTCCTTTACTGCAATTATTTTCTTACACTCGACCTGCCTTATGGTACATTTTTGAGACTCCTCTTAAGCTCTAAATAATGTAATATATAGACCATTCCAAAATATGTATTAATTATATTTCTATACAATGTAATTTATGAGTTCATTTTAGTTAAAAATCCCTTTCAATTCAACGGGAAAAACAATATTTAAATAAATTATTTCAAAATGATTTTTGTAATAATCTTAATTAGACATGGCAGCTATCAGTTTGATATCATTGTCCTTTGGGGACTCATTGGTTTTCAGTCTGTTTTGATAACCACTATACAATTAATAGAAGCAGTTTGTTGTCAACACTCTTTGGGAATTATTCACACACATTCTAATGAGCTGACTCTTACAAAGGGATGAAATTAAGTTTGAAAATTATCTTGTTTAACAATTGTTTTCTAGACTCCCAGAATACATTTTGATAAACCTTTTCATTTCAATTCAACCATCTTTTTTGAGTAGCTACAGTTTGTGTAAAAAGAAAATCATTTGGCAACTGATAAAAGAGAATGGATTTTCAGCCCAAATTCTTTAAGCATTTTGAACAGAAGGAAGGGAAACAGAGCAGAAAAGAGATCCCTCAGGGGTTGTAAAGCAAATGTCCTTTATGGCCTCTTGAAATATGAGGCAGGGGAAAAATAATAGGGACATCAGACTAGACAAATGAGAGTTGTCAGTGATTTCACAGGCATGAGCCATCCGATGTACTGGGTGTAATTTTATTTGTTGACTCTATCCTGAATGAATAAGAAACAAAAATATGAATCTAGTTATTCCAATCAAAATTTTGACAGTATTTATGTTAAGCCTTATGGGGAAAGTTGCCATATAGTAACTCTAGCCCATGAGTGCCATCTTTAAGTACCATTTAGGTAATCTATACTATGCGGGGAAACCCTGGTGGTGCTACGGCTGTTAACCAAAAGGTTGGCAGTTTGAATCCGCCAGGTGATCCTTGGAGACCCTATGGGGCAGTTCTACTCTGTCCTGTAGGGTTGTTATGAATCAGAACTGACTCCACATCAGTGGGTTTGGTTTTGGTTTTTGGTTTTTTTTTTTATGTGGCTAGAGAAGCCTTATATTTATATAACTGTATGAGTCAGGTAAAATTGATGTTAAGTATAACCATCATTGCTAGAACAATAATTGGGTTATCTTATCAATAAACCCAAAAACACAAACCCATTGCAGTCGAGTTGATTCCGACTCATAGCTACCCTAAAGGACAGAGTAGAACTACCCCATAGAGTTTCCAAGGAGCACTTGATGGATTCGAACTGTTGACCTTTTGGTTAGCAGCTATAGGTATTACCTACTACGCCACCAGGGTTTTCATCTTATCAATAGGAGTGGATAAACCTAGCACTTTTAGCAATATGGCTGATTTGGAAAGACGGTTTTGGCACAGAAGTATGAAAGCCAACTTAATTAAAGGCTGCACTACCCCATTCAGGCTTAAATGACACTGACTCCCACAGTGCATAATTAAATTCTTTGTATGGTGATCTTTCACAAGAGAATTGTCATGGCTTTCTGTAAATGATGCACTTATACTCTGAATTTAGAAAATAGCCCCAAATTTCATGGCTTATAGAGATAGAAGGGCAATGCAGTCACCTATTTAAAACAAAACAACTCCCATATTAAATACACTACCATGTACTTTCAATAGTTTTAATAGTAATTATACTGATGGGTATTTTAATTAAAATTAAAATGATCCACTTAAAAATTACTCATTATGAGTTGTAAAAAGAGTAAGGCAAAGATAAAAAAAAAATCTAAATTTTCTTAACAAATGAACTAGATGTAATAATGTATTTACTGGCAAGAATTCAAAAGTTTTGTTTAAAAGAGATTTAGTTTAGTTAATTTTTAAAAATAACTATTTTTATGCTGGGATTTTTTTTTAATGGCTTTTAATTTTTCTAAACTCAAAATCAAGGTACTAGAAAAGTAAAGCCTCAATTATTTGCATCTATTTTTTTTTTTTCTTTAACTGTAAACACAAATGACAAATACCACCAGGAGTCAGACTGCCTTTTTGTTTCTTTTTTTTTTTTTTCCTTTTAATGAAGATGGAGCCACACTTCTCCATCTAAATTATTTGACTGCTTTTGTAACCTTGCATTTCAGGAAGGAGGATAACAGGGCTATTCCCCACGAGTGACTTCATCATTTCAGTCATGTCCAAACTATTTTTATAGCTTGGCCATAATCCAGAAACCTAACAGTAGGAATACTGATAAAACTCTTGGTGCATTTCGAAGTACTTGACTGCTTTCAAACTTTTAAAACTCACCAAGAGGGTGTGTTAAGCATTTAGCAAAAATAGTGGTGTTTTGGGTCATCAAACCACTTAATGTTTCATATGTTCTGATTTCAATAAGATCTCTAAGATTTCCCAAACCATCGAAGTGTTATTTTAAAAAGTGTGTACACACAGACACAGACACACACACACCTACACCCACACACCCACATACACACACACACAGAGGAAGTAACATAATGTGAATTTCTGAATCATCAACAGGGAGAGCAGTAAACTGAAACTAAACAATATGTTGACAAAATACAGAAAAAGACATTTGAGGTTGCTTTAAAATTGGCTACAGCAGCTAACTATATAGGGACTTTACAACGTGCCAGGAGCAAGCTAAATATATATGTGCGGGGTTTTTGTTTTGGGTTCTCTCATGAAATGCTTACAGTAACCCCGTATGATACGTACTAGCAAAGTTCTTATATCGTAGATGAGGAGACAGATACAGAAAACTTAAGTAACTACCCCAAGGCCAAAGACATAGGAAGTTTATAGTTAGCTGCCGTTGAGTTGATTTCCACTGATGGCAACCCCATGTGTGCAGAGTAGAAATGTTTCTTTGGGTTTTCAGGGTTGTGACCTTTGGGAAGCAGATTGCTAGGCCTGTCTTCCAAGGCACCACTTGGTGAATTCCAACTACCAACATTTTGGCTAGTAGTTCAGCACTTAACAATTTGTACCCATCAGGGACCATGACATAGTAAATAGAGGAAAAATGATTTGAACTCAGGCAGTCTGATTCCAGAGGCTATACCGTTAGCCATTGTATTCAACAGCTTCCTGGTGGCACAGTGTTTAAAAGCTGGGGTGCTAAGCAAAATGTCAGTTCAAATTCACCAGTTGCTCCTTGGAAACCCTGAGGGGCAGTTCTACTCTGTCATACAGGGTCACTAAGAGTTGAAATTGACTAGATGGCAACAGGTTTTTGGTTTTCTTCTAATTCATTATGCTATTAATTAACAAAATATTTTATATTTTTCTTTAAAAAATCACAAATGTTAGTATTCTAATGTCTGCTAATAGCTGTTCTTTTTGAGTGCTATGGAGTTAATTCCAACTCATAGCAACCCTATAGGACAGAGCTGAGCTGCTGCATAGGGTTTTAGGCTGTAATCTTTTTTTATTTTTAATTGTATTTTGGGTAAAAGTTTACTCATTTAATGATTTCTCACAATGAGCCATCATTCTCTGTATTTCCATTCTAGTTGTTCTGTTTGCATTAATCTAGCTTCCCTGCGATCCTTACCTTTTCAAATTTGCTTTAGGATAAATATTGACTGTTTGGCTTCCTACTGATGATTATTTAAAAGGATCACAGTACACATAGGTGATATTGTTTATTTTATGAACCACTCTATTATTTGGCTGGAATGTGGACTGCAGAAGTGTGTTCAGTACACAGAGGGCAATAGTCTCCAGCAATCCTCTAGTCTCTACTGGGCCAAAAAGTCTGATTTTTTTAGGAATTTGAGGTTTGTGCTCTACTTTTTCTCCCATTCTATCCTGGACCATCTATTGTGTCTCTGGTCAGAACAGCTGTTTGTGGAAGCAGGGTACCATGTAGTTCTTCTGGTCTCAGGATAGATGAAGCCATGGTTCATGTGAGCTATTAGTCCTGTAGACTGGCTTCTTATTTCAGTCTTTGATTTCCTTCTTTCTCTCTTGCTCCAGACAAGTACAGACCAACAGATGTACCTTAGATGGTAACTATAAGCTTTTAAGATCCCAGACGCTACTCATCAAATGAGGATATAAAACAGTATCTTCATGAACTGTGCTGTGCCAATTGTTTGAGTAATCCTCCAAGACTATGGACCTAAGCCTTCAAACCCAGTAGACCAAACCTACTAGGTATTTGGTTATGTCTAGGAAGTATCCACAATTGTGTCCCCTATGTGCTTTATGGTATATATGAATATATATGTAGCACACACAAACATGTATACATACATGCCTACAGATACACTAAAATGAATAAGGTAGACTGAAGAAGAGGAGACAACTTTGAATTGTGGTGTTGGTAAAGAATGTTGAATATACCATGAACTGCTAAAAGAATGAACAAATCTGTCTTGGAAGGAGTACAATCAGAATGCTCCTTAGAAGCCAGGATGGCAAGACTATGTTTCACATACTTTGGATGTGTTATCAGTAGGGATCAGTTCCTGGAGAAGGACATCATGCTTGGTAAAGAAGAGGGTCAGCGAAAAAGACAAAGACCCTTAATGAGATGGACTGACACAGTGGCTGCAACGATGGGCTCAAGCATAACAACGATTGTGAGGATGGCACAGGACTGTGCAGTGTTTCGTTCTGTTGTACATAAGGTTGCTATGAGTCAGAACCGATTCGGCGGCACTTAACAACAGGTACACCTATACACACACACGTGTCTTTCTATACATATATATGCATATATCTCTACCTATGTAACCACACAAATATTTCGTTTTGTTATTGCTACTGTTGCAAAACTGCATATAACATTTACCAAAATTGTATCTTATTCTTTTGTACTTCTTAGCACCATCGGTTACCTTGGTCAAATTGTACAAACTTCATCCATATTGGGTATTACATTTCCCATCACCAAAAATAACATGTGCCTACTATCTAGAAAGTGATTCCCCCTCCCATCCCTAGTAAACCATCAAAGAGTATTGCTTTCTGTGCGTATACCTATTCTTGTCTTTTTATAAAAGCGAGACCATGTAATATTTGTCTTTTTCTAACTGACATATTTAACTCAGCCTGACATCCTCCAGATTCATCCATGTTATAATATGGTTCGAAAAATCATGATTATTCTTTACAGTTGTGTAGTACTCCATTGCATGTATGTGTAGGCTATAATCTTTATGAAAGCAGATTGCCAGGTCTTTTCTTTTGTCAAGTTGCTGATAGGTTTGAACGATTGACCTTTCAGTTAGCAGCTGAGCACTTAATCATTGCACCACCAGGCCTTCTCCTGGTTATAGTAGCCCACATATATTTATTCTATCTATTTTCAAAACTATTCCATATCCTTTTTATAGGAAAAATATATGGCCTAGCTACACATGTGTAAATATTTTATGTGTTCTTGTCAAATTTTTCCTCTATGTGATTAATGAAATCATTCTAAAATCTAGGTTGTTTTTGGACAAGGAGGCGAAAACTGAGTGAAGTAGCTGATCCTGTCAAGCAAATTATTGTTTCAATCTTTGACAGAGATACTCATATTAGTGTTAAAATATAATGTGGAGGTTCTGTAAGATAATCTAGAAATTATCCCAAGTCAGGAGGCATGGAAATGTTCCAATTTTTTTCATCCTGTCTGTAAGATTTTGAGTAAGTCATTGGTTTTCTTTGAATATATTTTATCTGATAAAGAAGAGAAATAATAATACAGATATATTTTAATATTAAAATCTGTTCATCTAAGTACACCCACCAAACAGTCAAACAAAAAACCAACAATAGAGATTGGCATCAGAGATTTAAAAAATAATTACCCAACTGTTTGAATATGAGAATCTCACCTCATATCAAACAGCATAGACAGAAGTAAAAGAATAGAAAGGTACATTCATGCAAGCATTAATTTAAAGAAGCAAAGTGCCTATATTAATATGTTTCCTTAGAGCACAGAAAATTACTAGAAACAGAGACATTACATAATGATAAAAGGATTGATCTACCAGTAAAACATAAAAATCCTAAATGTGTGCACCAACCATCAGAGCTGCAAAATACATAAATCAAAAACTGATACAGCTCCAAAAGAAATGGACAAATTTTTTAATAATTTGGGTGTTTCAACAACCTCCTCTGAAAAATTGATAAAATCATAAGACTTAAATTCAAGAAGAGTGCAGAAAACACAATTAACCAACAGGATCTAATCAACACATATAGAACATCTCAGCCAACAGAAACAGAAAACACATGTTTTTTTCAAGCAGCCTTGGAACAGTCACCAATACAGACCATGCCCTGAGCCATAAAACAAACCTCAACAAATTTAAAAGAACTGAAATCACATACAGTATGTTCTCTGACATATTGAAATTAAAATTAGAAATCAATAACAGAAAGATAAAAGAAAAATTTCTAAACATGTGGTCAAAGAAGTCTAACAAAAAATTTTTTAAAAGAGAAATCATACTCTGAATGAAAACGAAAACACAGCATTTCAAAATATATGGACACAGCAAAAGCAGTGCTGAAAGAAAAACTCAAACTTAAAAAAAAAAAAAGCTTACATTAGAAAGAGGAATGGCCTCAAATCAATAGTTTAGCTGCCTAATTCAAAAACAAAAAAAAAACAACATAAAAACAGGAGCAAAATTCACAATCATTAGCCATTCCAAACCAAAATATCAAACCCAGTGCCGTCGAGTCAATTCTGATTCATAGCGACCCTATAGGACAGAGTAGAACTGCCCCATACAGTTTCCCAGGAGTGCCTGGCAGATTCTAACTGCCGACCCTTTGGTTAGCAGCCATAGAACTTAACCACTACAGCACCAGGGTTTCCCATTAGAGAAATGCAAATCAAAACTACAATGAGATTTGATCTCACACCAACAACAACAAAAAAAAAGCTGACATTAATCCAAAAAACACAAAATAATAAATGTTGGAGAGGCTGTGGAGAGATTGGAACACTTATACACTTTGGAAATCGATTTGGCACTTCCTTAAAAAGCTAGAAATAGAACTACCATACGATCCAGCAATCTCATTCCTTGGAATGTATCTTAGAGAGGTAAGAGCCTTTACATGAACTGATATATGCACACTCATGTTCACAGCACTGCTTACAATAGCAAAAAGAGGGAAGCAACCAAGGTGCCCATCAACAGATGAATGGTTAAATAAATTATGGTATATTCACACAATGAAATACTATGCATCAATAAAGAACAGTGATAAATCTGTGAAACATTTCATAACATGGAGGAATCTGGGAGGCGTTATGCTGAATGAAATTAGTCAGTTGGAAAAGGACAAATATTGTATAAGACCACTATTATAAGAACTTGAGAAATAGCTTAAACAGAGAAGAAAACATTCTTTGATGGTTACGAGAGGAGGGAGGAAGGAAGGGTGGGAGAGAGGCTTTTCACTAATTAGATAGCAGCTAAGAACTACTTTAGGTGACGGGAAAGAAAACACAGTACAGGCGAGGTCACCACAACCTGACTAAGCCAAAAACAAAGAAATTTCCTGAATAAACTGAGTGCTTTGAAGGCCGGTGTAGCAGGGTCAGGGGTTTGGGGACCACTGTTTTAGGGGACATCTAAGTCAATTGGCAAATAAAATCTATTAAGAAAACATTCTGCATCTCCCTTTGCAGAGTGCCATCCGGGGTCTTAAACGCTAGCAAGCGGCCATCTATGATGCATCAATTGGTCCCAACCAATGTGGAGCGAAGGAGAATGAAGAACACCAGGGACACAAGGTAATGATAAGCCCAAGAGACAGAAAGGGCCACATAAACCAGAGACTACATCAGCCTGAGACCAGAAGAACTAGATGGTGTCCGGCTACAACCAATGAATACCCTGACAGGGATCACAACAGAGTACCTCCGAGGGAGCAGGAAAGCTGTGGGATGCAGACCCCAAATTCTCATAAAAAGACCAGACTTAATGGTCTGACTGAGAGTAGAAGAACCCCAGTGGTCATGGCCCCCAGACCTTCTTTTGAACCAGGACAGGAACCATTCCCAAAGCCAACTCTTTAGACAGGGATTGGACTGGACAATGGGTTGGAGAGGGACGCAGGTGAGGAGTGAGCTTCTTGGATCAGGTGGACAGTTAAGACTATTCTGGCATCTGCTGCCTGTGGGGGAGATGAGAGGGGGTTAGAAGCTGGAGACATGGACATGAAAAGAGAGTGGAGGGAGAGAGCAGGCTGTCATTAGGGGGAGAACAATTTGGAGCATGTAGCAAGGTGTATATAAGTCTGTGTGTGAGAAACTGACTTGATTTGTAAACTTTCACTTAAAGCACAATAAAAATTAAAAAAAAAACAAGATCAAAATAAATCTTATGTAAGAAAAAGTAAGGGAATAATAGAGGTAAGAGCAGAACTAAAATAATTTCAAATTAAGAAAACTATTAATATAGAAAAATGAATGAAATAAAATTGGTCATTTGAAAAAAAAATTAATAAAACTGATGTCTCCCATAAGGGTGGCAAAGATACAAGAAAGAATACGTAAGTTATCAATTGTTGTTGTTGTTAGTTGCCTTCAATTCTGACTCGTGGCGACCCCATATGTGCAGAGTAGAAATGCCCACAGGGTTTTGAAAGGCAGATCACCAGGCCTGTCTTTCAAGGTTTCTCTGTGTGTGTTGGAACCACCAATCTTTCAGCTAGTAGTGAAGTGCTTAACCATTTATACCACTCATTTCATCTCATGAGTAAAATAGAGGATATCAATACAGAGCCTATCTATTAGAAAATGATGAGAGAATGTTATGAACAACTTACAGCAAAAAAATTTAACAATTTTTTTCCAAATAGACCAATTCTTAAAAGCCACAAACTACAGAAACTCAAACAAGATGAAATAGATAATTTGAATAGCCTTAACTACACCCAATTTCTACGTGTCCAAACTTAAACTCACCATCTACTATGCCCATCTATGACTGCAGAGTTGGTCTTCCAATTTATTATCATTTTTTGTTGTTAACTGCTATCAACTTGGCCCCCCACTCATAGCGACCCCATGTACAACAGAATGAGACACTACTCTGTCCTATGCCTCTCTCAAGACCAGTTGTGAATCCTACCATTGTGATACATGGGGTTTTTTTTTTTTTTTAATTGGATGAAATATATTCCTAACAAAACATTTGCCATGTTAATGTTTTCACGTATGCAATTTAGTGACAATTGTATCCATCATGTTTCCAACCATTGGCTGAATTGTGAAACTAGTTTGAAACTAGAACATTTTTTTTAATCTGTCTTAGCCTGGAAGATCCACTCATACCTGTTCAGCATCATAGGAACACACACACCTCCACTAATGATGTGTTTTTGTTTGTTTTTTAAATAGTACTATAGGGAGAACACATATCTCCTTATTTGATAAGGAGCCCTGGTGGCTCGACAGTTAAACACTTGGCTGCTAACCAAAAGATTGGTGATTTGAACCCACACAGTGACTCTGTGGGAGAAAGATCTGGCAATCTGCTTCCACAAAGACTATAGCCAAGAAGACCCTATGGGCAGTTATATCCTATCATACTGGGTTCTTAGAATTGACTTGACAGCAATCAACAACAAAATCAGTATTCAGATCTGATCTTGTTGTTGTTGTTAGGTGCCATCAAGTTGGTTCTGACTCAGTGACCCTATGTACAGCAGAACGAAACACTGCCCAGTCCTGCACCATCCCCACAATTGTTGCTTAAACCCATTGTTACAGCCACTGTGTCAATCCACCTCATTAAAGGTCTTCCTCTTTTTCACAGACCTTCTATTTTGCTAAGCATGAAGTCCTTCTCCAGGGACTGGTAACTCCTGACAACATGTCCAAAGTATGCAAAACATAGTCTTACTATCCTTGCTTCTAAGGAGCATTTTGGTTGTACTTCTTCCAAGGCAGATTTGTTCCCTTTTTTGGCAGTCCATGGCATATTCAATATTCTTTTCCAACACCACAGTTCAAAGGTGTCAGTTCTTCTTCAGTCTTCCATATTCATTGTCCAGTTTTCACATGCATAGAAGGCAAGTGAAACACCATGGCTTGGATCAGACTCACCTTAGTCTTCAAGATGACATCATTGCTTTTCAACACCTTAAAGAGGTCTTTCACAGCAGATTTACACAATGCAATGTGTCTTTTGATTTCTTGACTGCTGTTTCCATGGGTGTTGATTGTGGGTCCAAGTAAAATGAAATTCTTGACAACTTCAATCTTTTCTCCATTTATCATGATGTTGCTCATTAGTCCAGTTGTGAGGATTTTTGTTTTCTTTAGGCTAAGGTGTAATCCGTACTGAAGGCTGTGGTCTTTGATCTTTATCAGTAAGTACTTCAAGTCCTCTTCACTTTCAGCAAACAAGGTTGCGTCATCTGCATAGAGATTTATGAGTTATTAATGAGTCTTCCTCCTACCGTGATGACCCATTCTTCTTCATATATTCCAGCTTCTCGGGTTATTTGCTTGGCATACAGATTGAATAGTTACGGGGAAAGGATACAATGCTGACGCACACCTTTCCTGACTTTAAACCGTGCAGAGCCCCCTTGTTCTGTTCGAATGACTGTCTCTTGATCTATGTAAAGGTTCCTCAAGAGCACAATTAAGTGTTCTGGAATTCCCATTATTCGCAATGTTATCCACAATTTGTTATGATCCACACAGTTGAATGTCTTTGCATAGTCAATAAGACACAAGTAAACATCTTTCTGGTACTCTGTGCTTTCAGCCAGGATCCATGTGACATTAGCAATGATATCCCCGGTTCCAGCCTGAATTTCTGGCAGTTCCCTGTTGACATGCTGCTGCAGCTGCTTTTGAATGATCTTCAGCAAAATCTTACCTGTGTGTGATATATTAATTATACTGTTCGATAATTTTGCATTTGGAAATTAATGCTAGTGTTATATTTTATGTAACCTGCATATATATAACCATGTTTTTTACTATACAATGAAATTTACGTAGTATTTTAGACAGAACGTGAAATTTATATTTTAAGAAACTCGAGTTCAAAATCCTGCTCTACCTTAGTTGTTTGACTTAATTTATATCATTTTAAAATAAGAATAAACAGTATTTTTCAGTATTGTCAGGAGAAGCACATGAGATATATATGTAATATGGCTGGCAATTTCTACCTTTATTAATATAGATACTTGTTTTAGGAAAGGCAGAGGAGTGTTGTGAACACATTCACATTCACAGGAATACAAAACTTTAAAGGCACAATTTTTGCTCTGGCATTGATTTTCTGTCTGCCTTTCAGCTTCTCCATGACAACTTGGGAAATATTTAACCATCCCACACAGTCAGTTCTCATGTGGATTAGCCAGTGGGTGGTTTTATGCCACTCTATTAAGTGTATTCTCCTGGTGAGTCCTCTGTCTTACTAAAAAATGATGCGGTGCTCATTTAAGAAAATTCAACATCAGTCATCACCAAAGGCATTTTGTGCTGCCTACCAGTAATGGTATTTTATCCATTTTGTTCTGCCTACTCACCTGATGCCTCTTGGACTCAACAATATTCATTTCAGAGAATTGACTTTCAATGAGTGCCACAGAATGCGAAACAGAGAAGAGGGCTTGCAGTTTTTCCAGACTCAAGCTGTTTAAAAACTTCCCCTGTTCTTGTTTTCAATATGGATTTTCTTTTATGAAACCTGCTTGTAGTATGTGCATGTTTTATTGAAATAGGGAACCCTGCTCATTGATACACCTATTAGACAAATAAATTTTTTTTTGGCTTATTTTCAATAAGGAAAATTGACAGTAGAAATTCATTATACAAAAAAAAAAAAAATTATACAAAGCAGTTATGAAAAGTTCCCTGTAATCAAAAGATGTGTGAGGCTGCTTATAAGCAGTCTGAAGGAAAAATAAAATCAATTTTAAAAAAGAAATTTACCAAATCAATGATCAATACATCTAGTGTTGTAAAATCAGTTATGACAAGGCCTGTGATTTAATTGTCATTATGTTTACTTAAGGAGTTCCTGGGTTGTGCAAACAGTTAAGTTCTCAACTAGTATCAAAAGGTTGGTGGTTCGAACCTTCCAGAGGTGCCTTGGAAGAAAGTTTTGGTGATCTATTTCTGACAGGTCACAGGCACTGAAAACCCTATGGAACACAATTCTACTCTGAAACACACTGGGTCGCCATTAGTTGAAATCGAATCAAGGGAAACTGGTCTGTTTTTATCCTGGTTGCATATTTATTTAAATTACAGAATAATTACAAAATCAACAGTTATATAAATCTTTGCTACAATTTTGCCATATGTGCAGAAAAACTGTCTTAATTACCTGTATCCTAGGTAGTAACTGCCAACGATCTGCCTGTTTGCCAAAACATCCCCTCAGTATCTGTACCTTTTCTCATTAGTTGGTTTCCCCCAGAGGGAAACTTAGCGTTTGTTTTTTCCAAATCATCTCTTTTATCACATCTTGGAGCAATTCATCCTGTTTGAGAATTTATTAATGGGAAACTCATTAATTTTCATGACATCTTGTTTTGTTGTTAGATGGCTCTCACCATTTAAAACAAAACAAAATCATCATCTGTTTTTCAATTTTGCCAAAATATATTTTCCTGCAACTTCTTTCAAAATATCTATATTTATATCTATAAAGATCAAAATTAAATAGGCACATATATATATTTAATCTATAACTACATCTATATGATTGTGAGGCCCTCAGATTACCTAAAGGTGAATTTACAAACAAAAGAGAACAAAAGCCTGTGAATACATGACTGAATGAGTGACACTTAAGACACTTGATAAATTGGATATTGACAGGTTTATGGCAGTTGTTTTTTAAGTTTCGTATTGTTTAACTGTGGGAGATCACAGAACATGTTGGAAATGGTTTTGGCAAGAAAACTAGTACTCATGAGATCTTAGAATCTCTAAGAACACTATAGTAAAATCAGTAATTTCTACGTTAAGTAGAGAATTTCTGTGTGTGGTATGCTGTCAGAGACCCTGAACTGACTCTACCTGGTAACAGGGTCAATATTTCCATATTGTCTGGGTGTCTTCCAGGTTAAGCTGGCTGAGCCTGGACTATTAGTGGTTCTATGGTAGCAGAATTGCATCTGGTGACCATACGCACACTTTCTTTCTTACCAATTTTCACTTGGTTGTATTTATGGAGCTTATAGAAGTGCTGAGTGAGTCATGGCAAGCAGCCTGCCAAGAGAAAGGGGCCATCCAACCACACTGAAATCAGCAGAGACTCAATTAACATCTTTATATGCAAGTGACGGATAGGCAAAAATTTTGCTGTTTCACAATTGTGTATGCAAGAAAGAAAAACAATTTTACTGGAAATACAAAATCATAGTTATTAGAGATATATTAGTCATTTTATCTGGTACGGAAATGCCTTCCATAACATGCCCTTGAGATTTCCACTAAGACTCTCTGCATGATTCCAAGTACAAGGCTGTGTGAGGCAAACCTTTCCATTGTTGAATGGTTTCCATTTTTTGATAAGCTTATCTTTTAAATTTTAGATTTGTAAGAAAGTTAGCTATGAACTAGTTCATATGCCCACTTTTGCAAAAGACATAACAGGTAATAGAACAAATTGAATCTCTGGGTCCAGGTACAGATGAATTCTTTTCTAGATTGGAAGTTGTACCAAATAAACTCATAGCAACTTTCAATGATGCGATCCTATCATTCTAAAACATAATGCCTGTCATTTTCTAAAAAAATGAGATGTTCCAATCTTTGTACCTAACGCCTGTCTTTTGCATTTCCCATATTTGGTCACAGTTCTTCACTCTAGACAGTAGCCTTTTGAAAGGGGGATAGGGAGAGATTTGGCAATGTCCTGAAATAGTTTCAGTTGTTACAACTGGGTAGGATGAGTGTTATTGGCATCTAGTGGGTAGAGGCTAGGAATGCAGCTAAATATCCTACAATGAACAGGATGGTCTGGCCCAAATTTTTAAGAGTGGGAAAGTTAAGAAACCCTGATCTAAGTCTATACAGAATAAATCTAATCGTTAACAAATGTCATCTTCTATATGGAAATCATGGTTTTTTTCAACATAAGAGAATCTATGAAATAAACAGAAGAAAGTGCTTTCACCATTGTCACAGACCTGGAAAAATCTAGTTGAACTCAGATTTTCCTGGTTTTCTCTCTGATGCTTCAAGTGCTTTATGCACTAGTATGTAAGAAAATGATTGTTTGTTTTGGCACAATTACCATCTGAATCAGGGGTAAATCATGGCCCTTCTTGTTGTTGATTTGTCCCAAGCCAGTTAACCAAAACCAGAGAAATTTTGGAAAGCTCTTCAGAATGTTATTTCCTCTCTAGGTATGGAGCATCTGAACTGGTGTTCTTCTACCTGCAAAGGTATTGCAAATATGCTTCAACATTTTCTTACCGCTCCACTTTGCAGAATGTCTGCCACATAACTTTCCTCTCTATTGTGTGAAAGAAGGGAAACGAGAAATGGGAACTCATAAGACTCCTATAAATTATTTCTGTGTCTAAGTCAATCTCCTCCACCACTCAGCCTCTCTTTTTTGAGTATTGATGCATGTTTTTCTCTAAATATACATTTATAAATCATTTATCACAAATTTATAAATCCTTTTTATTTTAACTCAGCAAAGTAACAGTTGGAACAGCAGAGCTAGGCCCAGTTAAATCTCACTGTCATTACCTGCGCTAGTAAAGAAGCACTGGTGATACAAGATAAACTCACAAAAATCAGCTGGATTCCTCTATACCAAAAAAGAGAACTTCAAAGTGGAAATCACCAAATCAATACCATTTACAATAGCCTCCAAGAAGGTAAAATACTTAGGAATAAATCTAACTGGAGACATAAAAGACCTATACAAATAAAACTACAAGATGCTATGGCAAGAAACCAAAAGAGACCTACGTAAGTGGAAAAACATACCTTGCTCATGGACAGGAAGACTCAACATTGTGAAAATGTCTGTTCTACCCAAAGTGATCTACAGATACAATGAAATCCCAATCCAAATTCCAATGGCATTTTTTAATGAGATGGAGAAAAAAATTGCCAACTTCATACGGAAAGGGAAGAGGCCCTGGATAAGTAAAGCATTACTGAAGAAGAACAAAGTGGGAGGCCTCACACTACTAGACTTTAGAACATATTATACTGCCACGGTAGTCAAAACAGCCTGGTACTGGTACAACAACAGATACGTAGACCAATGGAACAGAATTGAGAATCCAGACGTAAATTCATCCACCTATGAGCAGCTGATATTTGACAAAGACTCAAAGTCTCTTAAATGGGGAAAAGACAGTCTCTTTAACAAATGGTGCTGGCATAACTGGATATCCATTATCCATTTGCAAAAAAAAAAGGAACAAGACTCATACCTCACACCATGCACAAAAAACAACTCAAAATGGATCAAAGATGTAAATATAAAATCTAAAATGAAAAAGATCATGGAAGAAAAA
This sequence comes from Loxodonta africana, assembly GCF_030014295.1. Classification (NCBI taxonomy): domain Eukaryota; kingdom Metazoa; phylum Chordata; class Mammalia; order Proboscidea; family Elephantidae; genus Loxodonta; species Loxodonta africana. The sequence goes on from NC_087345.1 coordinate 50,046,001, forward strand.
ACAGGGAAAACTCTAGGAACCCTAATACATGGCGTAAACAGTATACAAAACATGACTAACAATGCACAAACACCAGAAGAGAAACTAGACAACTGGGAGCTCCTAAAAATCAAACTCTTATGCTCATCGAAAGACTTCACCGAAAGAGTAAAAAGACAACCTACAGACTGGGAAAAAGTTTTTGGCTATGACAAGTCTGATCAGCATCTAATCTCTAAAATCTATAAGATACTGCAAAACATCAACAACAAAAAGACAAATAACCCAATTAGAAAATGGGCAAAGGATGTGAACAGGCTCTTCACCAAAAAAGACGTTCAGGTGGCTGACAGATACATGAGAAAATGCTCACAATTATTAGCCGTTAGATAAATGCAAATTAAAACTACAATGAGATACCATCTCACCCCAATATATAAGTTTTTTTTTTTTTTTATGGCTAGCATTAATCCCAAAAATACAAAATAATAAGTTTCAGAGAGGTAGTGGACAGACTGGAACACTTATACACTGCCGGTAGGAACGTAAAATGGTACAACCACTTTGGAAATTGACTTGGTTCTTCCTTAAAAAGCTAGAAATAGAACTACCATACAATCCAGCAATCCCACTCCTTGAAACATATCCTAGAAAAATAAGAGCCCTCACATGAATAGGTATGTGCACATCCATGTTCACTGCAGCGCTGTTCATAGTAGGAAAAAGATGGAAACAACCTAGGTGCCCATCAGCAGATGAATGGATAAACAGATTATGGTATATTTACACAATGGAATACTACGCAACGATATAGAACAAGGATGAATCCATGAAACATCTCATAATATGGATGAAACTGGAAGGAATTATGCTGAGTGAAATTAGTCATGAAAGGACAAATATTGTATGAGACCTCTATTATAAGAACTCAAGAAAAGGTTTAATTAAACACAGAAGAAAATATTCTTTGATGGTTACCAGGGTAGCAAGGGAGGGAGAGGGATATTCACTAACTAGATAGTAGACCAGAATTAACTTCAGTGAAGGGAAGGACAACATACAATACAGGGGAATTCAGCACAACCAGACTAAACCAAAAGCTGAGAAGTTTCCTGAATACAACTAAACACTTCAAGGACAGAGTAGCAGGGGTGGGAGTTTGGATACCATGGTTTCAGGAACATCTAGATCAATTGGCATAACAAAGTTTATTAAGAAAATGTTCTGTATCCCATTTTGGTGAGTGGCGTCTGGGGTCTTAAAAGGTAGCAAGCGGCCATCTAAGATGGTTCAATTTTTTCCCAACCCACCTGGAGCAAAGGAGAATGAAGAACACCAAAGACACAAGGAAAATATGAGCCCAAAAGACAGAAAGGGCCACATAAACCAGAGACTCTATCAGCCTGAGACCAGAAGAACTAGATGGCACCTGGCTACCCCCAATGACCGCCCTGACCAGGGAACACAACAGACAGTCCCTGACAGAGCAGGAAAAAAGTGGGGTGCAGAACTCAACTTCTAGTAAAAAGACCAGACTTAATGATTTGACTGAGACTGGAGGGACCCCAGAAGACATGGCCCCTGGACTCTCTGTTAGCCCAAAACTAAAACCATTTCCAAAGCCAACTCTTTAGACAAAGATTAGACTGAAGATAATAACATAATACTTGTGAAAAGATGCTTCTTGGCTCAAGTAGATACATGAGACTAAATGGGTAACTCTTGTCCAGAGGAGAGATGAGAAGGCAGAAAGGGACAGGAGCTGGTTGAAAAAAAAGGACATGGGAAATACAGGGTAGAAAGGAGGAGTGTGCTGTCACATTAAAGGGGGAGCAACTAGGGTCACATAACAATGCGTGTATAAATTTTTGTATGAGAAACTAACATGAACTGTAAACTTTCACTTAAAGCACATTAAAAAAAAAAAGCAGCAGCAGCACTGGATATAAAAATGAGACACATGTCAGCTTCAATTTCTACAGGATATGAAAATCCCAGTACAACAAAGCTATGAGAGGAATTTGAATTTTGAAGTATAAATTGCAAAACATAAACCACCACTCCGTTTTGTTTTGCAGCATTGCAAAAGGTAGGTTTTTGTTTTTTTAATAGAAAACAATCTATGAACAGCTTGGTGTAGTGAACTGACAGTGATCCTGTAGTCATACCTTCACCAGATTTGTGTTCTGCATGCCACATATTTACCAAAGTTTTTAAAATCCTATTGCCTAACATGGTAAATATGTAATATCTCTTAATCATCTTCAATATTTATATATTTTGTTTGTGGAGACTGGGAGGTTTTATTAAAATATGTCTATATTTTTAAAGATACTGATGAAAATTTCTCTTAAAAGGATTTACTTTGTAATAAAAATAATTTCTGAATAAAGATATAACACTTCGGGTATTTCCAACTAGTCTTTGGCATCCCTACTCTCATCTGCTACATTCCTTCAAAATTTCTCTCCTTAGTTCTGCCCATAACACTGATGGCAACAGCAATGTCCAGAAAGATTTTTTTTTTTTCATACTGACAACTAAGTGAGACTAGAAAGCAGTAGAGGTAGAAGCTATATGATAGCAAATAAAAGGAGTGTAAAATGTTTCTAGGAAAACCACAGGGACCTCTCCACAGGGAAGAAGACTCTGTAGAAAACCAAAAAAAACCAAACCCAGTGCCGTCGAGTCAATTCCGACTCATAGCGACCCTATAGGACAGGGTAGAACTTCCCCCTAGAGTTTCCAAGGAGCGCCTGGCAGATTCGAACTGCCAACCCTTTGGTTAGCACCCATAGCACTTAACCGTGGTAATGCCACCAGGGTTTCCACTCTGTAGAAGCGACTAATAATAACTAAAGCGACTAATAATAACTATCCTGAAGAGGGCTTTGGCAGAAAATTAGGACTCTGTTGTACCTGTTCCCCTTAAACTTGTACTTCCAGGGCTGCTGTGGCGGAGGACAGTGGGTTCTCGGCCCTAATATCATCTGAGGTATCTATCTTAATACTAATGCCAGAGTGCCTAATGACAAGTATTATTTTGTGATTAAATGCAACATTTCACAAGTCTTTTCTCCCAATTCTCTTCCCTCAATCTCAGTAATTTCTAGCAAAGAATAAAATTTTTGCTTTGATGATTTTTAAAATCTCTGTGTTCTAATTTATTTTCTGAAATGTATCTCTATTCTTTTGTCCTAATAACTAGATTTTTGTTATATGATCATGGGTCATATTTTTTCCTCTTATAAGGGAACTTGTTTTAAATGTATCTCAAAAAATCCTAATATACATTTTTAATGCTTCAAATGCTATTAGCTGTTTATGAAATTTTTTGTTCTTTAAATTTACTTTAACTTGCTCCATCTTAAGTTAAATATATATATAGGTACATATATGCACATATACCTATATATATACATATATACGAGTAACTTATGAAAAAAAAGTATTGCCACAACAAACACCTACGTATCATCCTACATTTGCTTTTAGCCAAGAGGTCAAGTAGCCACTCATCCTCAAAGTCCCTGTGAATGTGCTAAGAGCAGAAGATAGATACATAGCACAATTTGTCTTCCCTGTAGAGATTACAGTCTCATGGGAAAGACAAAAAGCAACAGTCATAAAATATTGTGTCTGCTCAGTATATACATGTGTAAAATGTTCTGTGAGCAGAAAAAAAGGCATGTTTAATTTTTGCATGAATGGGAGAGGAAAGATTCTCTAAGTGCAACATATTTTTTCCAGAAAAATCCTAAACCATCCAAGTTCCACAATCCTATTTTTTGTTTGTTTATTTAATAAGCAACTTTGATATTAAGTAGGTTGTTCAATTAAAACGATAAACTATTTGAGTAGGAAGTATATCATTGCTGTATTCAAAAATGAAGCCTAAAGTACATTGAAGAAATAGAAGAATTTGTGTTTTCAATCATTCTCATGAAGATTTCAATAATAAACACATCAGGGTCTTGTTCTGTGTTTTCAGCTGTTACCTTAGACCCTCTTTATAATACACAGAACTCACTCTCTCTCACTTTTCTCTACAAACTAACGTCTCTCTGAGGAACCCATTCCGTTTTGAGGTAGTTTTAACTTTCAACCAGAACGTATTATAACTTTATTAATTTACCATAAAATGGATCCAAATAAATGGAGTTGTGCTTTAACATTTTTAGTTAAATTTAAGAGACCCAAAAGGAAGTTTAGAATGGCCTAAGTTTTCTATATTCTTTCATACAATGGCACATTCGTGTTTGTATCAATTCTGTTGTAACACATTTTACAACTAAAACTAGGCATTAGATGTATGGTTACTTAAGAATATGTGTTTCCTGAAAAATGAGAAATTTAGCATTTTGAACAAACCACAACTTACATTAAAAAACGTTAGGCTTGACGGTTGTTGTTGCTGTTAGCTGCCACCCAGTCCTTGCCATTATGCGCAACACAACGAAATACTGCCCGGAGTGAGCCATTTTGAGGGATGAGGGTTAGATTACCGGGCGTACTAACTTTAAATTAAGAATGAATAAGAAATAACCCTGTTCATTTGAATTTTATAACGAGAAACCCACAGCACCATCTAGGTAGAAAAACTGCATGAGTGCCACACAATTAGTTCAAACTGTATTTAAAATTTCTTCTGAGATTAAAAAGGCCACCTTTTCATCTATTCCATCAATGTGTTCCTTGGCTTTCCAGACTAACCAGAAGTTTGTAAAATGCAGTGACTACTTAAAAGGAACTGACTCATTCGTCCTATGTAAATCTGGAATTAATCTGGTGATCCTATAAATGGAATCAAACGTATTTCAACAGTATCAAAAGAAAATATGTTTATTTCAGTTAGCTTTATTGTCATGGAAGACCTAATTATCTTGATACCGCCACAGGCATTATTTGAAATAAAAAGAAGAAATATTTTGTTATTTCAAGTGAATGGAACTTGAAATGAAGCAAAATTAAAAGCTGGGATCTTGAAATTGCTTACTGTTCGGATTTTTCTTTATAATTAATTCAAAGGTTAGTAGAAAAGTCTCCCCAAAACTAGATACTATAGGTAGTTTTGCTGATAATCACATTGCAGCATACCTTATGGAATATATTCTAGGGAGAATATTTTTAGTTTAATTGTGACATTGTCACGTGCTTCCCCAGCTGCCTGGTGTTAAAAAAAAAAAAAAAAAATCTGGGCAGAGTTAAATCTTCAGACAATAGATGATCATCACACAAACATAAATTTTAGAGATTCCTATACGAGTATATTTTGATTCCTGATGGAGAATATTTACTCAGAAAGAAATTCTAAGACCATTGTTCAGCTACCTGGAAAGTTCATTTTCTATGCTGTCAGTGTTCTTCTATATTAGCATTTCTTGAAACATAGAAGGTGAATTAATGTTAACTTATGTTACATAAAAAAACTATAATGTGGTAAAACGAAACTAGAAAATAATGTTTAAAAAGCAGTAAATGGGTTTCTTATCTGCAAAACTGGTCATGTGCTTAACATGCTAATATAAATTGTAAAATTTCAAAATAGGAAATTTTTATAGAATTTTTTTTTTCACAGAGCCTATCCTAGGATGAGGATTGTGTGAAAAATATTTTAGAGAATACTCTTTTATGAAAGTCCTTGACTTCTCTACTTTCACTTTTGAAAATTCAAGTTTAATATCATAGCCATGAGCACTGAAATGTCTAATGGAAAAAAATGTTGTTGGGAGATATAAATACTGCTGAGAAAAAAATATCAGAAATATTTGGCAATATTTAAACGATTAAGTGAGCCATTTGGTATCCATAATATACATTTCATAACACCAATAAAAAGAAAAAGAAAAAAAAAAAACAGCTGCTGTTGAGTCAATTTCAACTCATAGTGACCCTGTAGGATAGAGTAGAATTGTCCCATAGGGTTTTCAAGGAATGGATGGTAGATTTGAACTGCTGACCTTTTGGTTAGCAGCCAAGCTCTTTACACTTCACCCATGGGTCTCCAACTGTTATACAATAATAATAATGGAAAATGTCACACATGGAATATGATTCTGTGGTAACAGATGTTAGCTCTTTGCGAGCAACTGTGCTATTGGAACAATCTTTTATCCTGGGAAATTAAAAAAATGTATTATTCATCACTTTATGAAAGTTAAGAGGAAGACTCAAAGAGGAACTTTTAGTAGATAGTATTTCAGAATGTTTTTATGAAAATTGGATCATTTTGAATTACATGACACAATTTTTGTACAAATATAAGAATTCTAATTTTCAAAAATACTAGTGAGCACTATTGTAACAATTGATTATTATTACACAGTTATACTAATTGATGCCTTTGAATTATGATGTTGGTGAAGAATATTGAATATACCACGGACATCCAGAAGAACAAACAAGTCTGTCTTGGAAGAAGGATATCCAGAGCGCTCCTTGGAAGCGAGGATGGCGAGACTTCATCTCATAGACTTTGGACATGTTATTAGGAGGGGCTAGTCCCTGAAAAAAAAAATATATAAATATATATATATATTTTTTTTTTAGTCCCTGAAGTTTGGGTGGGAGTCCCTGAAGAAGGCCATCATGCTTGGTGAGGTACAGGGTCAACGAAAAAGAAGAACCTCAACGAGAAGGATTGACACAGTGGTTGCAACAATGGGCTCAAACATAGCAACAACTGTGAGGATGGCACAGAACAGGGCAGTGTTTCATTCTGTTGTACATAAAACTATAAAACCAAACTATTGCCATCAACTCTATTATGACTCATAGAATTGGAACCAACTCAACAGCACCTAACAACTACAACAGTGAGCACTACATTCCCATGGAATTCTTGGATTGACTCCTACTTTATGTCTGTGACCCTCAGTCCAGGCAAAACAGGGGGGAATTATAGAAGATGGGTCAGCATTTTGTCCTTCCTTCAGCATTGTGTTAGGGTGAGACCATAGAATAACTATGTCTATGTTTGTTCTCCCATTAGTTAAATTAATGTCGCTCAGGTAGGGAGAAGGTGACATTCTAAAAGCATCTATCTACCTAGGCAATAAAGGCATCCCTCCTTCACTTCCTCCTTAAATCTGTATGTCTTAGGTTTTCTCATTAGATGCCATTGAGTGGGCACAGATTCATGGTGACCTTATGTATAACAGAAGGAAACATTGCCCAGTCCTGCACTATCCTCATGATCATTGATATGCTCAAGTCTATTGTTGTGCTCACTGTGTTTTTTTTTTTTCTTCCCAGCTAGGGGGCTCATCTTCCAGCACTATATTGGATGATATTCTGTTGTGATACATAGGATTTTCAAAGGCTAATTTTGGGAAGTGGACTGTCAGGCCTTTCTTCCTTGTTAGTCTTAGTCTGGAAACTCTGTTGCAATTTATCAACCATGGGTGATCCTGCTGGATTTGAAATACCAATGGCATAGTTTCCATCATTATAGCAACACATGAGCCACCACAGTATGACAACCTGACAAACAGATGGTGGTTTATGTTGTTTCCATTTGTTTTGTGTTGCTTTTGAGTTTTATTTGCTTTATTTTCTTCTCTCTCTCTCTTTTTTTTTTTTTTGCCCTCAACAGGTAAATCTTAATACAGTTTATGAGTGTGTGTATGTGTTTAGGGAGGTGTCTTTTTTCTGTGTTAGTAATCCCCTTTTGGAATCACAATATCCTTTATGTATACAAATACAGAGATCGGAGATTTTCCTCTCCAGAGATTTACTAATCCTCATGGCACTCAGAAATTCACAATTCCTTATCTTCTCAGAGATATTCCTGTCTTTCACTTCACACAAGGTGGACTGTTTCTGGTACCGGGCTCCTAGTTTACAATTGATGATATTTTTATAATATTTGATCTGCACAATTGCTCCTACAGGTCCAATCTCTGGGGAAAATTAAGTCATCTCTTCTCACAAGATCTCACCTAGAGTATTGAATTTATGCTGTACTCTAATTAATTTTCTAAAGAGTGTTTAATAAAGCAATACATACAGAGAACTAAAAAATAAAATTGTACAAATTTCTAACTTATTCTCCTTTTAACTGTTAAGATGATTGCCTTATTATCTCTAAACAAGGGGCTTATATTGATTTTATTGATCTATTAATTTGGATTCAATTTATTTTATGTTATTATATACTGCTACTGCATTTCCCCTTCCTTTCTTCGTAACAGGATATCACTATTTTTTGGACTCTCTATTGTTCTTTTTTTTTTTTTTTATTGTTCTTTTAAGTATTACACTCTACCCTTATATATGTTTCCTTAAAACTAGATAATATATCTTATCATGTGCTTTAAAAGAAATATATTAGCATGATTTTAACTCCTTGTAAGCACGTTATAAGAACTTTATCTTTTGCATTGTCAAAATTGAAAGTACTTATATTCTGTTATATAATCATAATGAAATATCCTATGCTTTAAAAAAATTTTTTTTTTTTTTTGCTTAGAAGTTAATTCTAAGGGTTGAAATCAATAAACATTTTTTGTTTTATTATAATTACTAAAATATTTTCACAGCATTGACAAGTGTTATTTATAGAATTGTCCCCCCCCAAAAAATATGTTGTAAATCCTAACCTCTATGCTTATGGATATAGCTCCATTTGGGAATGAGTTGTCTGTTATGTTAATGAGACAGGATTAGTGTAGGGAGTGTCTTGAATCAACCTCTTAACAGATATAATAAAAGTTGCAGATTAAGCAAACTGAGATGGCGGAAGATAGATGCCAAGCCACATGAAGATCTCCAAGGAACCAGGAAACAGAAGTTGAAGAGACAAGGACCTTCCCCCAGAGCCAACAGAGAGAGAAAGGCTTCCCCTAGCGTGGTGCCCTGAATTTGAACTTCTAGCTTCCTAAATTTTGAGAAAATAAATTTCTGTGTGTTAAAGCCATCCACTTACAGTATTTCTGTTATAGCAGCACTAGATAACTAAACTAAGACGCCAAGTATTATGTCATGATTAATTTTCCTTCATTATAAGGCTTTTTGTATATTCATGTAGTTGCTATAGGTCTTAATTTAATCTTGCACATTTTAATTTATTATATCCTATTTTTTCTCAGTTAATCAAAGATATTAAACTTATGGGTTCCTCTTTTTGTTGAAGATGCTTATGCCAGAATCTTCCTTTTTTAAATCTCAAAGTGTAACATGCCAAGAATATACTGGGCCTTGGTAATAAAATAACAAATAAGGTCAGTGAGTATGTTGTTCTTACAAGTTTGCATTCTAGTGTATAAGGCAGACAACATATATAAAATAAAGAAATACAGGAAGAGAGGACGGAAAGGAGAGAAAGAGAGGGAGGGAGGGAGGAGGAAGGAAGAAAGCAAAAAGGGAGGGAGGGAAGAAGGGACAAAGGAAGAAAGGAAGGGAGGAAGGAAGGAAGAAAGGAAAGAAGGAAGGTAGGAGAGAAAGAAAGTTTTAATAATCGTAATTCATAAAAACGGAAGATAAAATAGACAATGATAGAGGGGAATAAGTAGCAAAATTCAGTATAGAGGTTGGTGATACCGCTCTGAAGAAATGATATTTGGCTTGAAACCTGGACAATGAAAAGCTATTAGGCATGTGATATCAAAGGAATGACTTATTCAGGGGGAAAAGAAAGATGTGCATGACAGTTGAACAGAGAGAACTTTCCTTGGTTGAGATTGGTCGACAAAAAGACACATGTTTCTGAGGACAAAGATATGGTCAGGGCCAGATGTGTAGTCTTGTGGCACATCATAAGGAAACCAGATTTTATTCTAGATTTGAAAAGCTGTTGGAGAATTTTAGCAGGAAGTGGCAAAAACTTATTTGCAGTTTTAAAGTTACTTTCGTCTGTTATGTGGAGAATGATTATAAAGGAGCTAGAACAGAAATGAATTTGTTAAAAATGTTATTGAAATAGACTAAGCAGGTGATGAAGATGACATGGATGAGGGTGCTGTCATTGGATTTCGAAAGACGTGGACTTGGGATATATTTTTAGATGTTGAACCAATAAGATTTCTAATGGGCTTTTTTCCTTTCAAGTTGATTCTATCATATAGGGTCACTCTGAGTCGGAATCAACCAGACAGAACACAACACGTATCCATATATAACCCTTGAAAATATTGACTTTTTAATAACTTCCTTGCAACTTGGCAATAGGGGTTGCTCCATAAACATTACGTCCTTCCAATCAGAGCCAGAAGACACATTACCCAGTGCCATAGAGTTAGCACATGGAAAATAACATTTATTACTTAAAGAATCAAACAGCATACAAGAGGAAAAGTTCCATCAGGAGCAGTGCCCCCTCAAAAGCTATCTGGGCAGAGATGACAACAGTTTCTTGCACATCCTCCTTTGCGCCAGTTTCTTGCACACCCTCCTTTGTGCCAAGGGTGAGGGGCTTAGAATATAACTTCCCCATAGAGCTTCCTAGGCTGTAATCTTTACTGGAGCAGATCACCAGATCTTTTCTTCCACAGAGTGGCTGGTAGGTTCTAACAGCTGACATTTTGGTTAACAACCATAGACTTAAACATTGTGCCACCAGGGTGGCACATACATCCTGTTACCAATGAGTCCGTTTGGACTCATAGCAACCCTATATCATCTTTATAGGACAGAACAGAACTGCACCATAGGGCTTTCAAGGCTGTAAATCCTGAGGAGAAGCTGGTGGATTCAAACCACCAACCTTTCCATTAGTAGCCAAGCGCTTTAACAACTGCACCACCAGGATCCCAAATATATATGTATGTGTATGTATATATATATGTAAATGTATATGTATGTATGAACACATACATATGTATGTGCATATGTATACATACATATGTATATATGTCTATACATATATAAGATTTTATTTTATAAAAGAGATAATCATATAACTTGTTATCTATTTTTTCACTTTATGAGTTGTAAGAATTTTCTAAAATGACTAAATCACCTTCTGAAAAACAAATATTTTAAAAATTGTGTATTTCACTATGTTACTGGAAAATATTTAATTTACATCCTTGCTTTAAATTCTTTCTATTTGGGAAAAACGTGTTCCCTCTCTGTAATAACATTATCATTAAAAATTTTAAGTGCTATCTAGTGTTTCGGCTCACCTTTCTGTCATGAGAGGAGCATGTGTTTGATAGTGAAAGCTTCTGCAGCTTGAGATTCAGGATGAAAAGACACACTGAGTCCAATAGAACTGGGTGAAGTCAAAGCTGAATTAAACTTCAGCCTCATGTGCATGAGATAAATGCTTATTTTTATAAATGAGATTTTTTTTTTAATCAAGAAAAAAATTGGCCAGTACAACTATTTATATAGGGTGGTGCAATGAAAAATCTTTGTAGATTTGTCTTTCTGTGCATCAATTATTTTATTGTTAAGCATATATTCAATAATTTAAATTGCAGTTTTAGAGGTTACTCATATTTTAAAGATCATAAAGTTAAAATGTTTAATTTTATTCAGAAATATATCTATCATTCTACCCAATCAGAAATGTATGAGAATACTCATTCTGCAGCATCCGTAGTGTAAAACAAAGGGAACCAAAAAAACCAAACTCATTGTCATGGAGTAGATTCTGACTCATAAATGACCCTATAGGGCAGAGTAGAGCTGCCCTACAGTGTTTCCAAGACTATAATCTTTTACAGAAGCAGACTGCCACGTCTGTCTCCCACAGAGCAGCTGGTTGGTTCGAACCATCAACCTTTTGGCTAGCAGATGAGTTCTTAACCACCGCATCACCAGAGCTCCTTAAGAGAAAGTGGAGGCTTAAAAAATACATGTGTATGACACGGTATGTCCACTTTTGCTAGAAAACCAAAAACCCATAGCCTTTGAGTCGATTCAAACACATAGTGATCCTATAGGATAGAATAAAACTTGCCCCACAGGGTTTCCAAGGCTGTATGTAATCTTCATGAAGGAAACCCTGGTGTTGTAGTAGTTAAGTGCTATGACTGCTAACCAAAAGGTTGGCAGTTCGAATCTACCAGTCACTCCTTGGAAACTCTGTGGGGCTGTTCCACTCTGTCCCGTAGGGTCTCTATGAGTTGCAATTGACTCGAAGGCAATGGGTTTTAATCTAATTTGTGGAAGCAGACTGCCACATCTTTCTCCATCAGCTAGTGAGTTCAAACCACTGACCTTTCAGTTAGCAGCTGAACACTTTAACCACTGTGCCACCAGGACTCCTAATGATATGTTAGCACCTTTAACAAAGGGTAAAATAAATTAACTGAAATATTATATAATTTTCACTTTTTTTCTTAATTAGAACTTCAATATTTCTCCTTAAAACACAGTATACTGTGTACTTCGGAGCATCCTTTGGGAAAAGATTATATTTGACACAGATGGGCAGATTTTATTATTCTATTGTTATGATTCATACCCAGATTGATGGACCTAAAAAACTTTTAGGGAATATATAAATATTTTTTATCCTTGCATGAAAAAATTTGAACCTATCTCTTATCTTCAGTATAAAGGAATGTAATTGTACACTTGGGGCACCAGAGGACCCAGGAACATCATTAGAGTGGTTAATTAACAGCATTAGGAGCATTACGCTTCCAGCAAATTTCGTTAATTCTTCACCTGTGTCAATTTCAAATTATGCCATTCTCTTTTAAATATGTCTAAAGCATTGGATACCCTGTAAATAGAGTAAGGTTATATTTAACCAAAGAACTGTAGCAAAGCTTCTTAAATCAGTCTAGGTGGTCTCATTCCTGATCTCAATACAAATTATTAAGGCACAGAATGGAAACAATGACATATTTACTGAGTATTATTTGTCAGCTACTGTGCCAGGTGCTTTACAAATATTGTAGCAATGATCATTATTTTTCTCCTTCTGTAGATGCCCCTCCCTCCCTCTTTAGAAAGAAAGGTGCCTGCAGGCTTTAACTAGGTATCAGATCTAGTTATTCAGCTAATGAATACATTCCCTACAGCTATATGTGGTTATTTTAGACAATAGCATCTGAGGATAAAAGATGTGCAAAAGTCCCATACCATGTTTGCATAAGAAAATCTCTTGGCTTCCATTTTTTTTCTATTTTTTTCATATGCTGATATGAGAGGATGGCGTTGTAAGCAACAATGATCATATAGGTTACAACAACCCACAAAAGAATAGACAAAGAAACAAGAATAGAGGGAACATGCATCCCTAAATGATCTTGTAGAAGAGAAGGCAGATCCACCCTCACTCACTTGCCCATCTCTAGACTCCTAAGGTGAGATAAAAATACATTTGAATCCTGTTTAAATCACTCTACTTTGGGGTCATTTTTAGGGTAGCTATGACTTTTTTTTTTTTTTTATGAGTTACAATAGATAAGACGGCAATGAGTTTTGGTTTGAATAGCTTAATCTATATACTAATTACTCAACAAACTGATGTGCAAATTTCTGCTGCCATAAAAAAAAAAAATCTGAAATATCTGGCACTGGTTTAGAGCTTGAGAGATAGTCAGGAAAACCTTATTGCAGGCAAAACAACTGGAAATCCTCATTATCCTATTACAAAACCTTTGGTGAAATTGTCATTGTGATAATCTGGAAAGCACACCAAGCCTACAGCTATAGGAGAAATGGAAGGTAATCCAGTAATTTGGAATCTCATAGGTTTTGAAAAGCTACTCAAATCTAATGAGCAGGATATATTATTCTTGTTCATAGATTTTTCTCTAAGACCTCACATTAAGAATTTTAGTCAGAAAGTTCAACACCCATTCATGATAAAAACTCTCAGCAAAATAGGAATAAAAGGAAAATTCCTCAACATAATAAAAGGCATTTATACAAAGCCAACAGCCAACACCACTTTAAATGGAGAGAGTCTAAAAGCATTCCCCCTGAGATCGGCAACCAGACAAGGATGCCTTTTATCATCGCTCTTATTCAGCATTGTGTTGGAGGTCCTAGCCAGAGCAATTACACTAGATAAAGAAATAAAGGGCATCCAGATTGACAAGGAAGAAGTAAAATTATCTCTATTTGCAGACGACATGATGTTATACACAGAAAACCCTAAGGAATCCTCAAGAAAACTACTGAAACTAATAGAGGAGCTTGGCAGAGTATTGGGATACAAGATAAACATACGAAAATCAGTTGGATTCCTCTACACCAAAAAAAAAAAAAAAAATCCAAGAGGAAATCACCAAATCAATACCATTTACAGTAGCCCCCAAGAAGATAAAATACTTAGGACTAAATCTTACCAGAGATGTAAAAGACTTATACAAAGAAAACTACACTTCTGCAAGAAACCAAAAGGGACCTACAGAAGTGGAAAAACATACCTTGCTCATAGATAGGAAGACTTAACATTATAAAAATGTCTATTCTACCAGAAGTCATCTATATATGTAATGCAATTCCGATCCAAATTCCAAAGACATTCTTTAATGAGATGGAGAAACAAATCACCAACTTCATATGGAAGGGAAAGAGGTCCCGGATAAGTAATGCATTACTGAAAAAGAAGAACAAGTGAGAGGCCTTACCTTACCTGATTTTAGAACCTATTATACAGGCGCAGTAGTCAAAACAGCCTGGTACTGGTACAACAACAGATACATGGACCAATGGAATAGAATTGAGAATCCAGACATAAATCCATCCACATATGAGCAGCTGATATTTGACAAAGTCCCCAAAACAGTGAAATGGGGAAAAGACAGTCTTTTTAACAAATGGTGCTGGCATAACTGGATATCCATCTGCAAAAAAATGAACCAAGATCCATACCTTACTCCAAACACAAAAACTAACTCCAAATGGATCAAAGACATAAATATAAAATCTAAAATGACAAAGATCATGGAAGAAAAAATAGGGACAACGTTAGGAGCCCTAATACATGGCATAAACAGAATACAAAACATTACCAAAAATGACGAAGAGAAACCAGATAACTGGGAGCTCCTAAAAATTAAACACCTATCCTCATCCAAAGACTTCACCAAAAGAGTAAAAAGACTACCTACAGACTGGGAAAAAGTGTTTAGCTATGACATTTCCAATGAACACCTGGTCTCTAAAATCTACATGATACTGCAAAAACTCAACTACAGAAAGACAAAAAACCCAATTAAAAAATAGGCAAAAGATATGAACAGACACTTCACTAAAGAAGACATTCAGGTAGCTAACAGATACATGAGGAAATGCTCATGATCATTAGCCATTAGAGAAAAGCAAATCAAAACTACAATGAGATTTCATCTCACTCCAACAAGGCTGACATTAATCCAAAAAACACAAAACAATAAATGTTGGAGAGGCTGTGGAGAGATTGGAACACTTCTACACTGCTGGTGGGAATGTAAAAAGGTACAACCACTTTGGAAATTGATTTGGTTCTTCCTTACAAAGCTAGAAATAGAGCTACCATACGATCCAGCAAACCCACTCTTCGGAATATATCCTAGAGAAATAAGAGCCTTTACACGAACAGATATATGCACACCCATGTTTATTGCAGCACTGTTTACAATAGCAAAAAGATGGAAGCAACCAAGGTGCCCATTAATGGATGAATGGATAAATAAATTATGGTATATTCACATAGTGGAATACTACACATCAATAAAGAACAGTGATGACTCTGTGAAACATTTCATAACATGGAGGAACCTGGAAGGCATTATGCTGAGTGAAATTAAAAATCCAGTTGCAAAAGGACAAATATTGTATAAGACCACTATTATAAGAACTCGAGAAATAAACTGAGAAGAAAACATTCTTTTGTGATTACGAGAGGAGGTGGGGAGGGAAGGTGGGACACGGGTATTCATTAATTAGATAGTAGATAACAGCTACTTTAGGTGAAGGGAAAAACAACACACAGTACAGGGGAGGTCAGCACAACTGGACTAAACGAAAAGCAAAGAAGTTTCCTCAATAAACTGAATGCTTCTAAGGACAGCGAGGCAGGGGACCATGATTTCAGGGGACATCTAAGTCAATTGGCATCATAAAATCTATTAAGAAAACATTCTGCATCCCACTTTGCAGAGTGGCATCTGAGGTCTTAAATGCTAGCAAGTGGCTATCTAAGATGCATCAATTGGTTTCAACCCACCTGGACCAATGGAGAATGAAGAACACCATGGGCACAAGATAATTACGAGCCTAAGAGACAGAAAGGGCCATATAAACCAGAGACTACATCAGCCTGAGACCAGAAGAACTAGATGGTGCCTGGCTACAACCAATAACTACCCTAACAGGGAACACAACAGAGAACCCCTGAGGGAGCAGGAGGGCAGTGGGATGCAGACCCCAAATTCCCTTAAAAAGACCAGACTTAATGGTCTGACTGAGACCAGAAGGACCCCAGTGATCATGGCCCCCAGACCTTCTGTTGGCCCAAGACAGGAAGCATTCCCAAAGCCAACTCTTCAGACACGGATTGGAGTGGACAGTGGGATGGAGAGGGATGCTGGTGAGGAGTGAGCTTCTTGGATCAGGTGGACACTTGAGACTACGTTGGCATCTCCTGCCTGGAAGGGAGATAAGAGGGTGGAGGGGGTTAGAAGCTGACGAAATGGACATGAAAAGAGAGAGTAGAGGAAGGCAGTGGGCTGTCTCATGGGGGGGGGAGTAGTTGGGTGTGTGTAGTGCAGTGTGTGTACGTTTTTGTGTGAGAGACTGACTTGATTTGTAAACTTTCACTTAAACCGCAATAAAAATTATAAAAGAAAAGGAAAAAAAGAATTTTAGTCAGATATTGGGAGCTAGACCCATAACAAAGACTAGTTTAAGGCAGGTATCTTAGATGGTTTATTGCTTTACATGTCCTCATTAAAATGAGGGTGTGAGACATGATCCAAACATAGAAGTAAACAAAAGAAGAAATAGCCTTAAACATGATGCCTGAAAGAGATGTTTAGGTTTGGTTAATCAAAAGTGGAATTTTCTAGAAACAAAGAGACTAGAAATATACTATATTTCTTTAGCAAATCTTATTTCCAAAGAACCAAAAGCCTGAATTACAAACTATCCTGTAATTCTTTCATCCTTATAAAAACTTTTAAAGCTGCCTTTACAGAAAGTGGAGTTCTAAAGCTCAGCATCCTTCTTGTGAAGGCATATAGTGCAACGCTCATTCAGATATAGCCACGGAGCAAACTGATGCATCAAATCGCTGTAGACTGAGTTTAGCTGCAAGATCAGGATTTCTATTAAAAAAAAAAAAAAGTTTAATTTTTGAGACTGTAAATCTTGTTCATCTCTGAAATAATCACACAGGCAGGAATGGGCAGTTGGCCAAAGGATGGGCAGTTGGTCTCGGAATGGCAGGTGGTCCATCACAGTAAATAACCCTGCTTCGGAAGGTCATATGGTGACCCAAGTTTTTTCTTTATTATTTTATTTTATTTTATTTTATTTTATTTTATTTTATTTTATTTTATTTTATTTTATTTTATTTTATTTTATTTTATTTTATTTTATTTTATTTTATTTTATTTTATTTTATTTTATTTTATTTCATTTCATTTCATTTCATTTCATTTCATTTCATTTCATTTCATTTCATTTCATTTCATTTCATTTCATTTCATTTTATTTTATTTTATGTTTGACTTATCATCTTCTTGGGTTTTTTTGAGGAAAATTAAAAACCCGTTGCCATCAAGTTGATTTAGAATCATAGTGACACAATAGGACAGAGTAGAACTGCCCCATAGAGTGTCTAATGAGTGGCACGTGGATTCGAACTGCTGACCTGTTGGTTAGTAGCCATAGTGGAAATCATAAATAATGTCGTACAAGATGAATGAAACAGTCAGATCTATTAAGATCAATTTGTCTAAGCACATTTATTTAAGTGAAAAACTAGACTTCAAGATATAGAAAGGCAGAGAATAAAATGCATGTATATATTATAGCAATGAGTTGTTTTTGTTTGTTTTTTTTTTAAGAATGTATTTTAAAAACCTATAATTTAAATGGGAATGTCAGGCTAAAAGTGTATTTGGCTTCCGAAGAAGAGGACTGGATTTAACTTGAGTCGTATCCATTTAGAGACAGAATGTCCTGGCACAAATCTGTACACACCATCTGTGATTAAACTTGCAATACCTACCATCTATGAGAGGTCAAATAAACTCCTGTTCTAAGTGGTTTTCCTCTAAATTGCTGCTCTTCATGTTTGTTTTAAATCATCCTAACTTTAAAACTCATTCTTCTCTTTTCTTTTTCTTATATGTTCTCCACTCTATGTAAATTTTAAGGTATATTTTGGTTCTAGTTTATAGTGAATATGGCTCTCATTGTCAAAAACATTTTTTTTTTTTTTTTTAATTTGCCTGTTGGTTACATGAAGTAGTTCAAATTAGGTCAAACTGACTAAACAAGTTTGCCTCCTTCTCTCTGGTAATAAATGGAAAATTCCTCCCATGGGCATTGCTAATTCTGCCATCTGTGGCTGTATCCTATCACCTCCTCCCTATGCCTCCTACTAGATCTTTCTCATCTATTTAATGGTGTCCTAGTTTTGCAGGAGGGAAAAAATCTCCCTTAAATCCACCTGCCCTTTAGCTATAACTGTCTTTCACACTCAAGTTGACTTTTTTTTTTTTTTTTTCCCAACTTCTCTGCTTCTATTTACTTCTCAAACTTTGGCAACCTGAATTCTGTTCTCAAGTCTCTACTGAAACAGATCTGCTTAATGTTGTGATTCACCACTTTGAGATAAATTCACTTTTCAGTCATTATTTTACTTGGGATCTTTTCTATCTGACATTTTTGAATACTTTTCTCCTTCCCAAGCCCTTTTGCCTTGAAATCAATCTGGGATAATACGGTTTCCCACATTCCTCCCTATGCATATAGCAACTTCTTCTTCATGCCTTATGACCTTTTTTCCCCCCTGCTCAATTATTACCATTTGGTGCTGTCCAGTTTTCACCACACACTTGCATCTTCTCAGGATACATTCTTGGTGAAACCATCAATCCCCATGTCTTCACTCATCACCCGTATGCTCATGGTTGTCTAATCATTTCATCTGACCAGAGTTCTGTACTGTGCTCAGATTTGCATACTTAATTTTATTAAGAAAATTCTGACGTGGATGTTCCATAAGAAACCACGCACTAAATGTGTCCCAAAATAAATAGATCATCTCCTATTTATTCCCAAATCTGTTCTCTCCCAGGTGTTAGCAGTGAAAGGTATTGTGAACCAGTTGGTTTAATGCCAGAAATCTGGTTTTTAGTTGTGATCGTTCCTGTGGTTGTCTTTTATCCCTTCATCCAAACAATTACTGAAGTTCTCTCCATTCTCCTTTTTTTACTACTACTTCAGTCAACTAAATTTTCTGTTCACCAATAACCCTACTTATTTCACACAACAGTCATCTCTCACCTGGACTACTTACACAACCTTCTCATTGTTCTTTCTTTTTCACTGCTTTGTTTCATCTCCACTCCTTCTCGTTCTCCACATTGCTACTAAAATGGTCGTTCTACCAATCTGATTATATCATCTCTCTTCCATAATTGTCCATTACTGGGAGAATCATTCCTAACTTCATTTATGATGTTCAAAAGATTTTTCAATCTGACCTCTATATTCTTTCTCACATCACGTCTCAACGCCCCACCACTCACATTTGTGTCAGACTGAACTAATTGTAGTTCCACAAAGTTACCACACTTTCCTGTCATACCTAGGCCATTGCCTGGTTTACTCGGTTTGCCTAGAACTTCCTTCCATTTCATAAATGATTTGTTTAGAGCACTACTATTAGAGCCAAATAACATGAGATCAATATTGCTATACAGATATATAACATTGGGTACACTGCTTATACTCTTGCACGCTTTTTTTTTTAAATCTGTAAATGGGAAGAAAACAATGCCTACCTCATAGAGTTGTTGGGAAAAACAACCTAATGCATGATATAGGCATAGATTCAGTCAAACAGTAAGTGTTTAATAAGTGTCAGTAGTAGGAGTGTAGTAATACAGAAACTTATAAAATGAATCAGAATTTTTTAGGAAGAGTACATTACCATAGATATTGCATAAACAAACATGTTAAATTTATAGAATACATAATTATTCTGCATGAAAACTGCCCAAATACCTAGAAATAAAATTTCTCATATGGTCATAGAAGAGGATATTTTGTCTCATATCATCTGCTTCTACCAAAACTTTAGACAAATAATTTTCTTCTACCAAAACTTTAGACAAATAATTTTAATGTGAGGGGAACTAGGTTGAGGGTACAAAGAACTTAATGCAAGCACTAACCATGTTTCTCTCTCAAAATATTGCTGTAAGGATAAAATATGATAAGGAGAAACTACTTTGCACTCTATATAAAAGTTTCAAATATCTCATTTTTACCTATATCACTGTTCTATACCTTCTTTCAGTAATCTATTGTGGGCATACATTACATATATATATATATTTATATTTGCTCTTTGCTAGGATTAAAACCTGATTCTCTTCCTAAATGTTCAAATAATCTGCTTTTTCTAAAAAAAAAATCACTGTTTAGTAATATTTAAGCCTTTTTAGAATATAACAATAGCTATTTCATGTGTTCCCTCTATCAATCCCCTGAAATTGCCTTAGCAATTTGACCACACATTCTTTTAACCATTCACAATTCTTGGACATACAGTCATTCAGTGACTAGGCAGATCCCTTTCCCTTGCCAAATTAAGAATATTATATATTATGACTCATATATATTATCTATCAAACAAAAGATCTTTGATTCCTGTATAACATCTGCTTCTCACAAGTCATTATTGAGTTTATATTTGCTCAGATACAGTTTGTATTCTAGAGTAATTTGGTACAAGGTGTTGTTGAATGAATGCGTTACTGATTGACTGAAATTAAATCAAAATATAAATTGAGAAGGTATTTTCTGCTCTGCTCGCGGTGTGTGCGGCAACTGCAAAAGATAACATAGAGCTAGGGCTCTCTAGAAGTTAACATAGCAATAAAGATGATACAGCTAGTTTAAGAACATTAGTACTAGCAAGTAAAATTGGATGCAGGGTACGGAGGGGATTTGGTGGTAGGAGGAATTGAAATGACAGATATGAAATCAGGAAGATTTTTAAAAATCTTTTCATCTTTTTTTGTTCGTTGCTTAATCCCCAATGTTCAGAAGAGTGCCAGGCACATAGTGATCATTGAATAACTAATTTTTTTTAACAATTGGCTTCCTTTAAAGGAGAAAGACAAGGCTTCAAAGAGGATCTGTTATTTAATACGGCCCTTGAAAAATAACTAAGATTTCAATGGACGCATGTGGACAAAGAGAAAATTATAGGGTCATAAAATGTTGTAATTCTGGGTCCTCTGCTACACACTTCCTTCTCAAAATGGAAGAAAGGAAGAGTAGAGCTTTTATTTCTTTTTTTTCTTTTCTTTCTCTCTCTTTTTTTTTTTTTCTTTTCTTCATTGTGGAAATAGGGGTGGTGGGAAAAGTCAGAAATAAAGTTTAGTGGCATATTACAAAAGAGTTGTAAATGCAGATTGAAGAATTTCTAACTATTTGGACAGTGACGAAAGGACGGCAATGTTTTTGAGCAAGTAAGTTTATGATTTTAATTATGTTTTGGCAGAATAATTGAGACAGGAATCTAAAGGCATATTTGCGATACATGAATGAAAATTACCATTAGTGAAATGCAATGTCAAAATGGGACTCCTGTTATCTCATGAGTGGTTTAGGCCCCAAGGTCAAGGCCAAAATATAGTTCCAAATACCCCAACCTTCTAAATCATGTTGTCGAAGCATCCATGCAGTATATGCTAAGAGATTATGAAAATGGTTTTACCAGCACTAGTCTCTCTCTTTCTACTAGACAACATAAGAAAAGGTAAAAAAGTCATTGAGAGTTTTTGATGAGGCTAGATTGAGGTCTTTTTCATAAAAGAGCTTTTAGTGTGTTACTTTATACGTCTATCAACTCCAGTGAAATGAAAGGCTATTCAAGAACATATTTGGAGAGTTTGACATATGACTCCTGGAGTTTGAAATATATGGATATATATTTGACTCACTCTTGAAAAGTATACAGCAAAGAATATCCAGCAGCAGAAGCACTATTACATCACCACAAAGTAAAGTGTAGTCTGAACTGAGAATATTTTGGTGTGTCAAGGATACAAATATCTTTCCTTTGGGCCATATATGGATTCCAAGAAAGGAAACCAGACTGTGGGGGAAGAAGGATAGAAAAAATTATAAATAGCCAGCAGGATGACTTCTCAATATATCAAGGGGAGTGAATATAAGAACCTCTCAATAATGGAAATATCACTAAAGAAGAGACGAAATGATTAGAGGAAGAAGCAGTACTATATGTTCACCGTTTCCAGAATGCACCAATACCATATTACAATTGCAGAGTCAAGGAGAATATTTGCAGCTCTATGTAATCCTATGCCTCCATACTTCAATCCTGGAGTATCTTAAACCAGCAGTGCCCTTGGCCAGAAATTGAGAAGAATCCCATAATGCCTTCTGTCCTTTAAGTACAAATTCTGGCATAAAAGGAGTCCAAGTTGGAATGAAGGAAGTTTAAAATTTAATCAAGTCTGGCATTATATTTCCCTGGGTTACATTATCATCTACATGGGAAAATGCCTCAAAAGGGGAAAAAAAAAAAAAAAAACTATTGTATTCATCTAGTATTTAACACATGACACAGAATAAAAAAAAATTAGAGGCTGGGTTTACAATAGCAAGATAAAACAATAAAGTTCCATCATTTTCTGAATGAGTTCAGTTTTTTCAATAATCTGATTATGTTGTTAGAAGGTTAATGTAATTAATAACTATTATAGTCCTGGAAGAGCCCTGGTGGCACAGTGGTTAAGCGATAAGGATGCTAAACAAATGTCAGCAGTTCGAATCCACCAGCTGCTCCTTGGAAACCCTGTGGGGCAGTTCTACTCTGTCCTGTAGGGTCACTATGGGTTAGAATTGACTTAATGTCAATGGGTTTGGTTTTAGTTTATAGTCCTGGAGAGAATAAAATGCATCTAAAGTAGGATGGCTCAAAGCTACCCTATAGGACAGAGTAGAACTGCCCCATAGGGTTTCCAGGGAGTGGTTGGTGGATTCGAACTGCCAACTTTTTGTTTATCAGCCTGAGCTCTTAACCACTGTACCACCAGAGCTCCTAAAGTAGGATAAAAAACAAGCAAACAAACATACTGCCGTCGAGTCGATTTTGACTCATACCGACCTATAGGACAGAGTAGAACTGCCCCACAGAGTTTCCAAGGAGCACCTGGTGGATTTGAACTGCCGACCTTTTAGTTAGCAGCCGTAGCTCTTAACCACTATGCCACCAGGGTTTCCTTAAAGTACAATAAAAAAAAAAAAAGGGGGATAGTAAGAGTAAAATGGTAAAGAGGAAATATATGGTAGAAACAATTTAGAAATGATGTGACGTTGTACTTTAAAAAAACATTTCAGATAACTGAGAATTAAACACAAAATATAAGGTTGACAACTGAAGTTAAATAATATGGAGATTGGTGATGTGAAGAAGAAAGAAATTGTGGTGGCTGCAGAAACTTCTTAACTATATGAAATATACAGCACCAAGTAAAGGCAGGCATCAGGAGTCCCTGATACCTAACTGTACTGCAGCAACAAGTTATAATTGTATATGACCAAGCCATAGTTGGTGCCAGAAGCTATCAAGATTACTTTCTTCCAGAATCTCAAATGGCTGCTCCAAAGCAAGAGAAAGTGATGAGTTGCCTTCAAGTTGGACAGCCGACTTCCACCTCACACTTGATGTTTCCTCCAAGAGGAGAAGGACCAGCAATACAAGCTGTGGGGACCAGTACAAAAGGAAAATGTGGGGCCTCTTGGTTAAAAAGTGGTAGAATTTCAAAAGAGCCACAGCAAAGTATTAATCTAAGTGAGGATGACTTCTGAGAGCAGAACTCAGTGGAGCTGCAAAGGTGGCATGCTTATGAAGCCGATCTTGATTTATGCCCATGCTGGAGGAAGAGAAGTGACTTAGTTGAAAAAATTGTGAAGAACAAAGGGGCCATACTGAATTAAGCTCCTCCCTTTTTCCTCTTTGGAGCCAAAAGCCCAGAAGAAGTGAAGAATCCCCTGGACTAGTCCATGGTTTATGTTCCACCTGGACAGGCCCACCATACGTATAGATTGACCTGTCTCAGCATGGCCAGTGACTAGTACATAAATTTTGGGATTTTAATATTAGGAAGACCATTTGACTTCCATGCTAAATAGATGAACAGATAACACACAGGCCAAAAGATACTTTTACTAGGATAGTTGTTGTTAGTTGCTGTAAAGTAATTTCCAACTCAGGGCAAACCTCTGTACAACAGAGCAAAACACTGCCCAATCCTGCACCTTCCTCACGATCACTGGCATGCTTGAGTCTATTGTTGCCTTTCAACTCTGGAGGGCTCATCTTGCAGCACTATATCAGACAATATTCTGTTGTGTTCCGTAGGACTTTCATTGGCTAATTTTCAGAAGTAGATTGCCAGGCCTTTCTTCCTACTCTGTCTTATTCTGGATGTTCCACTGAAACCTGTCCACCATGGGTGACCCTGCTGGTATTAAAGTTACCAGTGACATAGTTTCCAGGATCACAGCAAGGCGAAAGCCACCACAGTACAACAAACTGGCAGGCTAATGGTTTACTAGGACTAAAGCTATGTAATGTATCTAGTAGAAGTTGTATTCTTAAAAAAGAAACTTTTTATCAGAATATTGGCCTCCTCAAGTTTCTCTCTGGTTTTCACAGTATTCTGGTTTATTTGTATACTCCCTGTATTGGTGTGTTCAACCAAGTATAATTTTAGCTACCACATTTATGTGGACAGTTTCCGTATCTAAATCTCTAATCTTGTATACTCTTATGTATCCAATATATTGCGTATATTCTAATTGATTATGGGAAACATTAATTCTCCTATGCTTTTTAAAGATGAGTTATGAGATATTTCAAATATTCAGAAAATTATAGCCATGATAGAGAAATACACCATTGTTGCAGCCACTATGGCTGTATTCCAGTGGCTGCATAATTGGGCTCAAACCTACCTACTATTTACAAGGATGGCACAGAACTGGGCAAATTTTCATTTTGTTATACATGGCATCACTATGAGTCAGAATCAACTTGATGACACCTAACAACAACAGGAAAATATTCATATACCCAATTAGTCAGGAATAATAAATATTAAAATATTATAATATACACCTTAATAAAACTTCAAGATATAGTTGAAGCTATGCTTGTAATTTCTCCACAATTTCACTTTTCTTCTTCCCTCTTCAAGCTAAGATCTACTGCATCTGTGTTTTTACAATGGACTGTTTATGCACATACTATATGCATATATGTACACACGTACATACACATACATAAACATTGACAAAATGTTGTTTTGTGTATATAATTAGCAAATGTCATTACGCATGTTTGCAACATATTTTACCAAAAATTGTTTTTAAGATTCATCTATTTTGGTCGATATAAATCCCAGTTCATTCATTTTGCCTGCTAGTTCATGTTCCATTGTATGAATATTTTGCATTTTTTTATACTTTCCAACCTTGAAATCTATTTAGTATGTTTTCTTTCCTATCAGAAATAAGATAGAAATTACTAACTTTGTACTTCTATCCTTAGACAAGTATAGGAAGGTTTCTTCTGGGTATATTGGTAGAAGTCATTTTGCTGGGTCTTAAGATATGAGTATTTCCGATTTTCCCTGAAATATTTCTTAAATTATTATCTTTGCCTCATTTAACTTTCTCATAATGTTTGAGTTCTGTTTCTGAATACATTATTTCATTCCATAAATGTATTTGCATATGCTTGGCCTGATATAAAAACTATAGGAAGATTATATAAGGAGTTCTGGTGGCACAGTGGTTAAACTGATCAACTGCTACTCAGAAAGTTGGTGGTTCAAAACTACCAGCAGCTTCACAGGAGAAAGATGTAGCAGTCTGCTTTTGTAGAGATTTACAGCCTTAGAAACCCTAAGATGTCTCTCAGTGTCGGAACTGACTTGATGGCAGAGAGTTTTTGGAATATATGTTATTATTAAATATATAATATATATTCTTCCTTTCTTAGTTGGCTATTTTATATTGTCTTGATTATCTTTGACCTCTAAAATTCCATATGGACTTAAACATCAGTCACTTTGGAGTTTTAATTTGTACTGTTTTGAATTTATAGGTTAATTTATAAGTAATTGATATCTCTTGAATAAAAGTACTCCCATTCATGAATATGATACATCTTATCTCCACATTTACTTCAGCCTTTATTTTAAAACATTAATTTAAAAATAATAATTATACCCACACATATCTTGCCTTTGTTTTTTAGTTTATTCTTGAATCCTGAAAAGTTTTATTATTGTGATTCATACATTTTAAAAGTATATTTTCTAATTAGTTGTTGCCACAACATAATATTTTTATTACAAGTGTATACCCATAAGTTTTCTGTGTTCAGATGTAATTTTAATGTGTAGTTAAAAAGTTTTCTTAAATTATTTATTGCAAATAAGTATAGTATGTACAAATGAAGAAAATAAATAATAATTTTCATATTAGAGGAAATATATCTAATACTTTGTCATATGCTAAAATGTTTGCAGGGTTTTGTTGTTGTTTGTAATCTGGCGAATGAGATGTGGTTTTATTCTTTGTTTACTAAAAGTTTGAATTTACTAAAAGTTATTAATGAGTGTTGAAAATTTATAAAGTGCTATTGTTTATAAGTTGTAATCATTGTCAACTTTTTATTTTTGAATTTGGTAATAAGGCAGATTTTATTAATATGTTAGATATTCTAGTGTTAAACAGTTATTTCATACCTAACCAAGTTCACTTAAATATATGTATGCCTTCCTGTGTGAGGTTGAATACTTTATTCAGGTTCATATTTCACCATTACATAGATTTTTTTTTTCTTCCCTGAAATCATCTGCGTCTAGATCATCTTACCTTTACTCTAAAATTCCCCTTCTGACTCTTAGAACCTACAGTAATTATTGTCAGTTTTTTTTCAATCTGTTACCCTTATAATTATTGCACTACTATACAATACATGGAAACCCTGGTGGTGTAGTGGTTATAAGCTATAGCTGCTAACCAAAAAGTCTGCAGTTCAAAATCACCAGGTGCTCCTTGGAAACCCTATGGGGCAGTTCTAGTCTGTCCTATAGGGTCGCTATGTGTCGGAATCAACTCGACGACAGCAGTTTTTTTTTTTTTTTAATTTTTTTACGGTACAGAATATATCTTATGAACTTAAATGTGCCACTTTTGTTTACCTAAGTTTATTCTAAACCCCTTCAGGGAAAGCACCTTGCTTTAGATTCCTTTGTGTTTCTTCAATTTCTATGTAGTATATTGTGGTATAAGATAAATAACAAGTGACTTTCGAATGATTGATTTAAACAGAACATAGGGAAAGCACCTTGCTTTAGATTCCTTTGTGTCTCTTCAATTTTTCTATGTAGTATATTATGGTATAAGGTAAATAACAAGTGACTTTCGAATGATTGATTCAAAGAGAACATAGAAATAGTATGTGCAAAATGAGAATAATGCACAAACAGGTACAAATATCCACAGGAAGCAAGTTATACATTAAAACAAAGAAATGAAAAGTAGAATAAAAGATTAAAAAAAAAAAGTCCAAGAGACTGACCACTGCAAAAAGGCAAAGAATAGAATTTTATTGGACACTACATAGTGTTTGAAGTTTAGTCACTTTGGGGCACTTTGATTTTCTCTTAAATTATCACTTCTATTTGTCTTTTTTTTTCTTTTTAAATCAGAGTTCACAACTCAAGAGCTGTTCTTGGTATGTGGTGACAGTATGCTACAGTGAAAAAAAGTACTGAACAGACAATCAAAAGACCTATATTTCAAATCAGGTTCTGTCATTAATTGTCTGTTTGACCTTGAGCAAAAAATATTTCTCTAGCCTTGTTTCACATTTGTGTGAGCCAAACAGTTTTTCTGTAGCTGCATGTTTCAAATGTTTTCTTTGGAACACTAGTCCCCTGAGCCAATCCTCAGAATATATATATTCATATAGACAAATAGTTTGAAAAACACATATTATATCATCCCTTGTAGATTTACAATGCACACGAACATATTACTAGCTCTGAGAATTCCTGCTTAAAGAAAATTGTTTGACCATTCACTCCGATATTTTGTAAATATACTTTTGAAACTCTGAACAATGATAGTTTCGAAGTGTGGACCACATTTTGATTCTTATGATTTGATTATTCTAATCCTAGCAGCTTACTTAGAGGAAGAATAATTATTGAACCAGAGAAATGATGCTACACACAAAATTGTCTCACTGGCTTCAGCAGTTTAAACTAATAATTAGTCTTAGGTCAAGATTTCTCAATATTTAAGATAGATACATAAGTGAAATACTAGAATACAAAAAACTATTTTGAGTAAAATAACATAAATATCTTGCATATGGCTATCACATGGAGAAAGTGCCAAGAGTCCATTCAGGTGTATACCTCAAGAAACAAGACAGGAAATGCTCAACAGGAATAAGTTTATGTTCAATGCTGTTTACATAATGGTTATTGGGAAACAAGCAGGCATTTTTTCTGCTGGGTCATGAATAGGTCTTTGACTTTCAAGATACTTCAGAACACTATTTTAACTATAGTAGTTGAAATTTTACACATTCATGTAATACCTTTAAAATAAAATTAACCAAAAGTAGAAAATATTTAAGGGAACATAATTTTTTTAAAAATCTTGAGCAGGAATGTTTTAGATTAAGCAGAAATTAAAGTATAGAATGAAAATTGAATTCATGATGGCATAGGTCTGGACAACATTTATGTCTGTTATACACAATGTTGTCATAAGTCAGAGCCAACTCAACGGCATCTAACAAGTGATCTTCTGAGCTCTTTCAAAATTATCAGAAAATTATGACTTTAATTTTGTAACATTTCTTTCAGAAGTAAAAAGATTTTTTATTTTCTAAAAGCAAAACATATTACTAATGCTGTTTTTCTGCATTTTTTGATTTACTTTTTCAGTTACGAGAGATAAGCTTTGCAAACTCTTTTTCTTTGGAAAGCAGATTGAAAGAAGGGGAAAAAAAACCTGAAAAAGGAAAATGACAAAATTAGAGAGAGAAGTTTTCATGAGTTTACTGAACAATTGAAAAGATGTGTGAAATAAATGAGTGGTAAAAGAGTAATAAAAAAGAAAGATTAA
This sequence comes from Loxodonta africana, assembly GCF_030014295.1. Classification (NCBI taxonomy): domain Eukaryota; kingdom Metazoa; phylum Chordata; class Mammalia; order Proboscidea; family Elephantidae; genus Loxodonta; species Loxodonta africana. The sequence goes on from NC_087345.1 coordinate 50,075,302, forward strand.
AGATAATAGTTGTGGCTTCCTTTAATTAATTAACCAAGCCATAAATAGTAATGAATAAGAGAATTGCGGAGTTTGGAGACCTCACACCTTCATAATAGAAAAGATTGAATGTATGAAGTTACGATAATACGTTCTAAATACTAAACTATATTTTTATCATGTGATTATCAGTCTTTTATCCCGCTAGGCTGTGAGCCTTGTGAGGATAAAGAAAGGGTACAAGAATTCCCTATGTTAGCCTACAAGGGTAGCAATTCTCCTAGAGAACTCTGTTGCTACTCAGGAAAGTAGACACTAACAAGCCACTCTTTTTTGCATAGTAAAGGGGGGAGTAAATAGTGTCCACCTGACTTTTGGTGTGTCAAGGGTGCCCTATGGAGTCCCTTTCTTCTTGACTCTACTATGTGTAGTATTTGCATTATCTAATAAAATCTTAACTTATAACTACCAGATGTGTTCTATTTCTTTATTGTGACACTGCGTCTAATTTTATTTAGTTCAGAGGATCATGCTTTGAGACGTCTATAGTCAAATCAAAGTTTATACAAGAAGATTAAATGATTCTGAAACAAATAAAGAATAATTGATGGAACTTGGGTTTGCTAGTTGGAAGAAAACATAACTCAAGATGGGAGCGGAGGTAGGATCCTTCAAATATTTGGAAAGCAGACTAATATAAGTACAATCAAATATTATGGTCCTCAAGGGTATAATTTAATCCCATAAATTAGAAAGTCACTGATTTCCATGAAATGAAAGGGTGAACTTACCAATTATCTACATCAGAAAGTAATGAACTAGTAGTCTCAAAGAATACCCTTGACAAAAACAGACGTTTGGAGAGGACTTAAACATCAGAAAGTTATTATGTATCTCTTAGGTTCTCATATAACACTGATATACTATATATCTTCATTTATGTTAACTTTTGCAAGTTAAGCCTAGACATCTAACAGAAAGTTATGTCCTTACTATGTAAATGTTCTACCTATTCATTTGTGTCAAATAATGAAATCAGCTGTTGTTTCTGTGACATATCCTTAATAAAACTTTTTAGGTTGAAGTTATTAATATTTGCAGCTGTACTCTGTCACCTAAAAAGAGTTCTTTATTTTTGTAGATTTTATATTTCATCCAGCACATTGAAAAATGAATTCAGCATCACATGATGAAATTGGTAGTTTAATAATTTGTCACATTGTGGGCTAGCCAATGTATCTTTTGAATCTCCCCCTTTTTGCCTCTACTTGAATGCTTTTGGCCTTTGTTCTGTATCTTAAAATGTGTCTTACATGTGGAAGAAATTATCAGAAACTTGAACAAGATTTTATTCTTAGGCACATAAGCTTGAACAAATTCTTGACAGTGACAGGACTATCAGAGGTCTATGACATCCAGCTGGCTAGGCTCTCACAGACAGCCCCACCAACTGACTGATCCTCAGGCAAGTCAGTGGACACCAGTGTAAGTAAGCAGAGTTGGGCCAGTTATTTTCCATAGCGCTGTCAGCCAAGGATCCAAATGCTGCCACTGCTGCTGTTGCTCCTACTAAAAAACTATTTCAACCGGGGGCTGCAGCTGCACTATTCCCTATACATCCACTATACCTTTGATTTTTTTCTAGAGAATTTTTTTTTTTTATGTGATAAGAGTCATACATCATGTAGAAAATGTGGAGAAATCAAAAGAGCATTGACTATTACATCACTAAACTGAAAACAATCCCTTGAGTCCCTGCTAGTGCTCAGTGTATTTGATCAGCATAAATGATACCTCTTTTACTGCTGTGGAGGTCATATTTTTTCTCCTATGTACTTAACACTATCCAACTCAACTTCACACTTAATGAAATGCAAAGACACATCAAATGCACCTGACCACATCAAAACTATAAATTGTCTTGTTGTATATGATTAACACTCTCTACATTCAATCTTCAAACAGAAATAAAACAATATAATCAATAAGATTGAAGAATGTACTTTATTATAAGATTTTAGTAGAATGTATTCTACCTGTTTTGAGCCATTAAACAGAATCTGTTGATAAGTTTCACATGATTAACATTAAATACACATCAGATTTTACCACTTGAATTTAAAGACCACCTCAAGAATAGAGTTGACACGTTGAGCACTAATGACCGAAGACTAGATGAATTGTAAACTGACATCAAGAACATCATACATGAAGAAAGCAAGAGGGCATTAAAAAGAAAAGACCTAAATAGATGTCTGAAGCTTACTGTCTAATGTCAAGTAGCTAAAGCAAAAGCAAAAAATGATGACATAAAAGAGCCAAACAGAAGATTTCAAAGGGCAGCTTCAGAAGACAAAGTATTATGATGGCACATGCAGAGTCCTGGAGATAGAAAACCAAAGGGGAAGAACACGCTCAGAATTTCTCAATCTGAAGGAACTGAAGAAAAAAATTCAAGTCTTGAGTTGTGATAGTGAAGAATTCTGTGGGGAAAATATTAAACAAAGCAGGAAGCATCAAAAGAAGATGAAAGGAATACACAGAGTTACTATACCAAAAAGAATTGGTCGATGTTCAAACATTTCAGGAAGTAACATATGATTAGTAACTGAGGGTACTAAAGAAGTCCAAGCTGCACTGAAGGCATTGGGGAAAAAAAAAAAAAAAAAAAAGGTCCCAGGAATTGTCTGAATACCAATTGAAATGTTTCAGCAGATGGGTGCTACAGTGAAAGTGTTCATTCATCTATGCCAAGAAATTTAGAAGACAGCTACCTGGCCAACTGACTGGAAGAGATCCATATTTATGCCTATTCCCAAGAAAGGTGATCCAACCAAATGCAGAAATTATCAAACAATATCATTCATATCACATGCAAACGAATTTTGCTGATCATTCAGAAGCGGCTTCAGCACTTTATCAACATGGAACTGCCAGAAATTCAAGTCAGATTTAGAAGAGGATGTGGAACCAGGGATGTCATTGCTGATGTCAGATGGATCCTGGCTGAAAGCAGAGAAGACTAGAAAGATGTTTACCTATGTTTTATTGACTATGCAAAGGCATTCAACTGTGTAGCTCATAACAAATTATGGATAACGTTACAAAGATTGGGAATTCCCGAACTCTTAACTGTGCTCATGAGCAACCTGTACATGGATCAAGAGGCAGTCCTTCGACCAGGACAAGGGGATACTGTGTAGTTTAAGGTCAGGAAAGGTGTGCATCCTTTCACCATACCTATTTAACCTGTATGCTGAGCAAATAATCTGAGAAGCTGGACTATATGAAGAAGAATGGGGCATCAGGATTGGAGGAAGACTCATTAACAACCTGCATTATGCAGATGACACAATCTTCCTTGCTGAAAATGAAGAGGACTTGAAGCACTTACTGATGAAGATCAAAGACCACAGCCTTCAGTATGGATTGCACCTCAACATAAAAAAAACAAAAATCCTCACAACTGGACCAATGAGCAACATTATGATAAATGGAGAACAGATTGAGGTTGTCAAGGATTTCATTTTACTTGAATCCATAATCAACACCTATGGCGGCAGCAGTCAAGAAATCAAAAGATGCATTGCTTTGGGCAAATCTGCTGCAAAAGACCTCTTTAAAGCGTTGAAAAGCAAGGATGTCACCTTGAAGACAAAGGCGAACCTGACCCAAGCCACAGTGTTTTCAATCGCCTCATATGCATGCTAAAGCTGGGCAATGAATAAGGAAGACCGAAGAAGAGTTGACGCCTTTGAATTGTGGTATTTGCGAAGAATACTGAATATACCATGGACTGACAAAAGGAAGAAGCAATCTGTCTTAGAAGAATTACGATCAGAACTCTCCTTAGAAGTAAGGATGGTGAGGCTACGTCTCATATACTTTGGACATGCTATCAGGAGGGATCAGTCCCTGGAGAAGGACATCATGCTTGGTAAAGTAGAGGACAGCCCTAAACTATACGGATTGACACAGTGGCTGCAACAATGGGTTCAAGTGTAGCAACAATTGTAATGACGGAGCAGGACCCGGCAGTGTTTCAGTCTGTTGTGCATAGGGTCACTATGACTTGAAACTGACTTGATGGCACCTAACAACAACTGAATCTGTTGACAAGCTTTCACATGATTAACATGAAATACACAACAGATTTTACCTGGCAATCTATTCCAAATTACTATTTTGGTAAAGCATATCAAGTAAGATAAGATATAAACTTATTATATGCTTTAATTTATCCTCATTTTTAAAGAAATATGTTATAAACTGAGTTATCAAATGTTATGTTAAAGGTATATTTATATGCATATGGAATTTACATGTAATTCTATAAGTATTCTTTCTTACATAACTAAATTTAAATATTCCTCAAAATGATTACTTTTATCATAACTATTCTTCAGTATTTTAAATTCTATTGAAATATTATATTTATCTATATTTCAAAAATAATTTTATAAATTAAAAATGCAATTAGCAAAAAGATACCTGATAGAAAATCAACACAGTGTCTAATAATACTGCCTTTCTTTTTACATTGTTTTAGAAATGCTTATAACATATCTATGTTAGCGTTCACAGAGAATACTTTTTATGTGGGGAAAAAGAGCACAAAATTTATTCCTTCTCAGTGAGAAGCTATCATTAACTTTATTAAATATTAAGTTTTTAAAAAATTTTATTCAATCATTTGTATTTTTTGGTCTCTGATGGAGACTACCTAGAGACCTATTCTCTCTTAATGGCTGTTAATTTATGCAACAATAAAGCCAGAAACACTTTGAAGAATCTTGCTTGATAAACAAAAAGCCTAAGGCCCATTTTTCCACCACTCCTCTATCAGTTTGTTGTACTGTGGTGGGTTGCACGTTGCTATGATGCTGGATCCTACACAGCTGATAGTTCAAACACCAGCAGGGTAACCATGGTAGACAGGTTTCAGTGGAGCTAACAGACTAAAACTGATGAGGAAGAAGGAACTAGCATTCTACTTCTGAAAAAAATTGGCAAGTGAAAACCTTATGAATAATAGAGGAACATTGTCTGATATAATGCCAGAAGATGAGCTCTTCAGGTTGTAAGGCACTCAAAATAACACTGGGGAAGAGCTCCCTCTTCAAAGTAGGGTCGACCTTAACGACATGGATGAAGTAAAGCTTTCAGGAACTTCATTTGCTGAAGTGGCATAATGTAAAATGAGAAGAAACAGCTGCAAACCTCCATTAATAATCAGAATGTGGAATGTACAAAGTATGAATCTAGGTAAATTGGAAATCATCAAAAATGAAATGGTACTCATAAACATTGATATCCTAGCACTAGTGAGATGAAATGGACTAGTATTGATCCTTTTTGAATCAGATAATCATATGGTTTACTATGCTGGGTATGACAAATTAAAGAGGAATGGCATCACATTCATCTCAAAAAGAAGACTTGAAAATCTATCCTGAAGTACACCACTGTCGGTGATAGGATAATATCCACATGCCTGTGAGGAAGATCAGTTAATACAACTATTATTCAAATTTATGCACCAATCACTAAGGCCAATGATGAAGAAATTGAAGATTTTTATCAACTTCTGCAGTTTGAAATTGATCAAACATGCAATCAAGATGCAGTGATAATTTTTGGTGATTGGAGTGCAAATTTGGAAACAAGAAATAAGTATCTGTAGTGGAAAATTATGGCCTTCTTGATAGAAACAACATCAGAGATCACGTGATAGGCTTTTGGAAGACGAGTGACTTATTCATTGCAAATGCCATTTTTCAACAACATAAATGGCTACTATAAATGTGGACATCACCAGTTGGAACACAGAGGAATCAAATCAGCTACATCTGTGAAAAGAGACAGTGGAAAAGCCCAATATATCAGTCAGAACCAGGCCAGAGGCTGACTGTGGAACAGACCATCAATTGCTCATAGGTAAACTCAGTTGAAGCTGAAGAAAATTAAAACAAGTCCTTGAAAACCAAAGTACAACCTTGAGTGTATCCTACCTATTTTTAGAGACCATCTCAAGAACAGATTTGAGGCACTGAACACTAATGACTGAATGACAGCAAGGACATCATACACGAAGAAAGCAAAAGGCCAGTAAAAGGACAGGAGAGAAATCAAAGACCAAAATGGATGTCAAAAGAGACTCCGAAACTTCAACCGTGAATAATATTATGAAGAACGGGAATTCCAGAACACTTAATTACGCTCATGTGGAACCTGTACGTAGATCAATAGGCACTCATTCAAGCACAACAAGGGGATATTACACACTTTAAAATCAGGAAAGGTGTGCATCAGTATTGTATTCTTTTGCCATATTTTTTCAATGTGAATGCTGAGCAAATAATCTGAGAAATCAGATTATGAAGAAGAAATTGGCACCAGGATTGGAGGAAAACTTATCAATAAACTGCAATATGCAGATGACACAATCTTGCTTGCTAAAAGTGAAGAGGACGTGAAGCACTTACTGATGAATGTGAAAGACTACAGCCTTCAATATGGATTACACCTCAAAATGAAGAAAACAAAAATTGTCACTGCTGGGCCAATAAGCAACATCATGATAAATGGAGAAAATAATGAAGTTGTCAAGGATTTCTTTTTACTCAGATCCACAATCAACACCTGTATTAGCAGTAGTCAAGAAATCAAACGAGGTTTTGTACTGGACAAATCTGCTGTAAAAGACGTATTTAAAGTGTTAAAAAGCAAAGATGTCACTTTGAGAACTAAGGTGTGCCTCTACAAAAAATTTTTAAAAATCTGTTGCTATCAAGTCAATTCTGACTCATAGTGACTCAACAGGACAGAATAGAACTGCCCCAAAGGGTTTCCAAGGAGCAGCTGGTGGATTGAAACTGCTGACTTTTGGTTAGCAGCTGTAGCTCTTAACCACTGTGCTACATGGTACTTTTCAGTCACCTCATATGCATGGGAAAACTGGATGATAATTAAGGATGACCAAAGAAAATTGATTGAATTACGGTGTTGGTGAAGAATATTGAATGTACCCTGGACTGCCAGAAGAACAAACAATTCCATCTTGGAAGAAGTATAGCTAGAATGCTCCTTTGAAGCAAGAATGGCAAGACTTCATGTCATGTACTTTGAACATTTTGTCAGTAGTTACCGGTCACTGGACAAGGACATCACGCTTGGTAAAGCAGAGAGTCAGTGAAAAAGAGGTAGACTTTCAATGAGATGGGTTGAAACAGTGGATGCAATAATGAGCTCAGACATAGCAATGATTGTGAGCATGGTGCAGGACCAGCAGTGTTTTGTTCCGCTGTACATAGGGTCACTACACTGAAACTGACTTAAGGGCACCTAACAACAGCAAAGGAGCCCTGGTGGTGCAGTGGTTAAGAGCTACGGCTGCTAGCCAAGAGGCTGACAGTTCAAATCCACCAGACACTCCTCGGAAACCCTATGGGGCAGTTCTGCTCTGTCCTATAGGGTTGCTATGAGTCAGAATCGACTTGACAGCGATGGGTAACAATGACAACAGCAAGGCCCATTTTATATAACCAAGGAAGAGACCTTATTGGGCTGCAGATTGCTTTCATTGCTGAACATTTTCTGGAATAATATATTAAGCAAGACATTTGGCAAAATACTTTAACCGCAATTATGACTTTTTTTTTTTTTTTTTGGCCCTAACACCATTCAATATCATGCCTTTCTACATGTTGCATAGAAAACTCTCTCTACCTTCTGGTAAAATGCCACATACCCTTCAAAGTTCATTTTCATTGTCACTTTTATTTCAAATAATCCCTGACTTCCAAAAGCTATGCTAGTATATCGCTCCCTCTGCCTTTCCCATAACCAAAAACCAAACCTGTTGCCGTCACATTGATGCCGACTCATAGCGACCCTGTAAAACAGAGTAGAAATGCCCCATAGGGTTTCCAAGGCTGTAAGCTTTACAGAAGCAGACTGCCTTTCTTCTGCAGAGCAGCTGGTGAGTGTGAAGCATCAAGCTTTAGGTTAAGGCTGAGCACTTAACCACTGCTCCATCAGGGCTCCTTTCCTCTCACGTAGCTTCTTTCTTTTTCGTATCATTAGCACTGTATTTCATTAAATCAAAGATACCATTGGTTGTATGATGAACCTTAATTTTTAATTCTCTAAGAAAGAAAAATGTACTATTGACATAGTTAAGATATAACGCTTTTATTCCACTTAGAATTATCCTATACTACTAGAAAGATAGATGTTTTGACTCATTTAAACACAGATTTGACCTTATAGCACCCTTGTGCATTTATAAGGAAAATATAATGAAATAAAGAGGAAAAAGTATTTCTAAAACTATTTCAAATTCATACATCAACTTTTCTAAACTACCTTTCAATTCAAGATTGTCAATGTCCATGGTTCCCATATGTTACTTTCTGTCATTAAGAACATTTAACCCTGTTGCCATCGAGTAGATTCCGACTCATAGAGGCCCTATAGGACAGAGTAGAACTGCTCCATAGAGTTTCCAAAGAGCGACTGGTAGATTGGAACTGCCGACCTTTTGGTTAAGAGCTGAGCTCTTAGCCACTGTGCCACCGGGGTTCCACGTTAAGAGCATTAGTAATTTATTTCTTAAGAGAGTGCACCTGTACTGAATTTGAAAAAATTTTTTCCAAGCCATAGCCTCCCATTCTGCAAGTGTGGATTCCAGAGATTACTTGATTTTAGCACAGATTTCATACATGTGTAATGACAACCATATGAAAACAACAGCTTGACAAATTGATTTTAAGGAGAAAAAAAAAAGCAGTTGCCATTGAGCCAGTTCTGAGTCTTGATGACCCCACGTGCTACAGAGTAGAATTGAACTCCACCGCGTTTTCTTGGCTCTAATCTTTACAGAAGCCGGTATGCCGGTTTTTCTTCCATGGCATTACTGGGTGAGTTTGAACCCCTAATCTTTTGGTTAGTAGTAGAGTGCAAACCACTTAAGCCATTCTGCTTTCAGGTGTGTTACAATGTGAAAAATAGGCATCTTAAAATTGAGGCATTCTGGCACATTCCCATTACCCCAAGAAACCATGTCTCCCTTGATAGCATGGCCTTATCATCTTCCCAAACATCCGCTGACACCTCCTACCCCTCCTCCCACACACACACCTTTTATCACAGTTTTGGAAATCAGTATGCTTTTGTGTATTGCACTTGTACAAATATCCTCTTTTAAGTTATATCACATGTATTTATTAAGTGCTTTTAATGGTATAAACCCTAAGCTAAATGATGAATAACTGAATATATGTGTACAGGTGTGGAAAAATTGAGCAATTGATCACTGAGAAAGATTTACTCCTAGTCACAGGGAAGTTAGCATACTGAGCTAATTTTCTTTTTAAAATTGAAGAGGCTTTTCCGAGTGTTCAGAAGCCAAGAAGTCAAATTATTTACTGTTATCCATTAATTGTAACACATTATATCAAAGTCAAATACACATCCTCCTAATTTCTAAGCACACGGACAGAAATATTTTCTGCATGACTTACACACACTCAAAAAAGAGCTCTACAAATTTACAGGAACATCCTTCCCATATGTATTTTAAAAACAAACAGGATATGCCACCTGGCGAGTAAATCTGTAAGTCTGTTTGTTGTGGACAGATGGGGGATTGACTGAAGTAGCCGAGCATTTGTGAATGTTACCAGTAAATGTTGATTTTCAATTTTTTTTAATTTTGCTTTGCTCAAACAATTCAGCAATCTCCTAATTTGATTTATTTAATGATAATTTAAGATGATGTGAAAATCTGCCTAAGACTATTTCCAAATTCAAAACTAAAAGTAAAGGTAATACATTCTAAGCAGATACTTTTACCTCAGAGGGATCATAGCCTACCAGAAAGCCACAGGAGCTATTATGGCCAAAGTATCAAAACGCATACATTGGGAAATTATTAGACATTGGCTAAAATAATTGCCTTGTCTTTATTGTTGTGGAATATTTCAAATAACTATTTCAATGTTGATGGAATATTTAAAATAACTTTGAGGAAACATTTACTTTAAGACAAGAAACAATAATTCATTAAAAGTATTGCCTGTCTCATAAATCTCAATTTTCTTTATTTCCAGTGTTCTTGGACAAGTTTGTTATAGCTTGACTTACTAAATTTGTTATGAGCAAAATATGGCTGGACATCAAAATGTCATATGGAAAGAGTTAAAAGAATCCAGTGAAGATGAGTTTGGGAAGAAGGTGTTTTCTCTGATTTTGCATATAGTACCTCTTAAGTAAAAAACAAAAAATAATGAGCTAAATATTATAATGTACTGAGTCATGGTAAAACCATCCATTGAAGGGAATTACATACATAAGTGTAGCAATGACAGCATACTTTGGAAACAAAATAGAGAATAATTCTTCATGAAGGTTTTACATAGTGACATCTTTTTTCAATCTTTCTCCCAGAGCAGAATAAAAAAAAAAAAAAATTGTTGTAGTCTTGAAAGGATCAGGATAACCAGTGTGAGTATGTATATTTGAGAGTTTATGTGCTTTCCAGAACTTATTAAAACCAAAAGAATACTGTCTCCAAATATTTAATATAAAAAACAGGAATCTAAGCTTATATCCAGATCTCCAAAACATATAACTTCAGCCTTATTTTAATTAAAAAAATATTTATATTTCAAGATATTGCTATTTTTTTTGGTTTGTTCTCCTTTAGTAAGTGCTAAAATTACTTACTTTAATTATAATATTTCTGTTAGTAACTAGCCAGTACAGCAATACATTGTATGTCAATTCTTCTGAGAAGTTTTAGAAATAGTTTCAATTAATTTGTATGTATACTAAATACTTAGAAATGAAACGTAACTCCAATTTCCCATACCATTCTCAAAAGCTAAGAAGGGTAAGGAACTGAATAAAATGTTTTAAACACGGAGAACTTATATCTAAAAAGCCAGAATTTTATCCTGAAAATGCTTTGCTGTTTTCTATATGTAGACATCAATCGGGAAATGTAATTTAAAGTCTTAAATAATTTAATTAATTAAATAATTTAATTTAATTAAAATATATGAATCACAAAAATAACATGATGTTCAAAGTGAATATCAATCTTGATTTTTTTTCTCCATTTTCTTCATTACATCTTCTAATTATAGAAGAAAGCTCAAGGGATATAGTCCTTAGGTTTTTTTTTTTTTTTCTAATTGCATTAATCATTATTATTTTTTTAATAGATCTGAGGTGCTACCCGCACAACTCCAAGGTTACCATTTGAAGGGGTTGCCATTTAGAGATTGGTTTATTCATTTCCCATTCTGATCTCCTTAGAGGGTACCCTCTTGGCTATAGCGTCGCTATGAGTTGGAATCGACTTGACGGCACTGGGTTTGGTTTTTTGGTTTGCTCTTGGCTAAATGATGACAAATAGCAACAACAAACACACACATACACAAAAGAAAGTCTACACATTTCTGAACCCCTTGCAGTTCGGTATCTGGGAGCTTTAGATTCTTAAATCTTACATACATCTGTGATTTTGGATTCAGAGCAAATTAAGTGAGGGAGAGATATATTATGTATTCATTTATTGATACAAATTGTAGCTAGACAGCAAGCTCCTTCCACCAGCAGCTTCCTCATGTGACAAATTTATGAAGCCTTAATGGCAGTCTCAAAAGTATCATGGCCATAGGTCTGTAACACCGGAGAGTAAAAATTCATGTGGAGGTTTTGCCTAAAATGTACCCTCCTGGGACTCCCAGTAATTTGTAAACCACCTAGGCCAGGCTTAAAATTATTCATGCTAGAGTGATTTGCCTTGGCTTTGCTTTGCTTTTGTTTTATTGTCTACAACTGAACACTAACTATTACAGCAATTACTGTCAGGAGTGGTCATAGCTATGAGTCTCATAAAAAAATGAGTCTCTGAGACTGGTCACCTGATCTATCTAGTGTTTGAGGATGAGACACAATCTGACTTATATTTTTAACTGGATCACCCTGGCTGCTGTACTGAGCAAAAGACAAAAGTGTCAAGGAAAGAAGTAAAGAGACAAGTTAAATGGAAATTAAAGAGTGAATACTTCAAAAATCATTTTATGAAGCCATCACTGCCCTAATTCTAAAATTAAAGACATCAGAATAAAACTACAAAGTAACATCTTTGTGAATACATATGTAAAAATTCTTAAAATACTCTTAGTAAATCTAACTATATGTAAAAAAAAGATAAAATATCAGGACCACGTTGGGTTTATTATAGCATGCAAGGTGGATTTAAAATTTAGAAATCAATCAGCATAATTTAGCATATTAACAAACTTAGAAAAACATATGATAATCTTAATAGAAACACAAACAACATTTGTCAAAATTCTACAACATTATATGAAAACAGAAAACAACTCTCAGAAAGTTTGGAGTAGAAGGGAACCGTCTCTATCTTTTCAAGGGTATATGTAGAAAAGATTAGCTTAATTGAATGTTGGTCACTTGAAACCATGGGAATAGAGTGGATTGGCAAAAGAGAGTACACAAAATGAGAAAAGAAGACGTAGGCAAAAATCTTTAGTTAATGTTAAAATCAAGCAAAGTAACAGAAACTATGAAAAGCAATGTAATAGTAGCCAAATTCATTAAAGGGGAAGGAGGGCAATGTTATTTTGGGGCTAAGGTAAGAGAGATTGTTTTGGGGAGATTGTTTGTTTCTGAAGGGCCAGTTAAACACTAACATATCACAAAGCATCTCAAAGTAGAGCATGTATTGAAACGAGATATGGCAATCAGGTCACTGGCTGGCATTGGAATAACTAATTTAAGTAGAATGATAGAGGCAGAGCTACGTTCCAGGAGACTGAATGGTGAAAGTAAGACATGTGAGACAATAAATATCGACTACACTGCTAGCATGAAGAAATTTGGTTGCAAAAAGTAGGTTCAATTGTGGTGGCTTCTGATAGGGCCTTGGTGCATTTGAGGTTCTCCTTTAACATAAGACAGACAGGAAAATGCTTATTTCCTGAAAAAAAAAAAAAAAAAATACACAGGAGAGAAAGCCTATTAAAAAAGCCAGATATTTAAAGAGGAAGACTGGAAGGGCTCAGAAATCATGGCGGTAATGGTGTTGGTAGTGATGATTTACACTTTAGTTTGTGTTCTAAAAATATGAAGTAAAAATAGTCATACTTGTATCTTTTTAGCACTGTGTCTACAGAGTCATATGCTACAAAACTACCTAAAAAGAAGTGGAAAACTGCGTAGATAAATCATGCAACAGGCGACAGTTTCTGGGTATTTTGAAATTAACAAACAAGAATGGTATGAAACATGGAATAGCTTAGAATAGACCCATTTTTTACTGGAGACGATGCTTGCTGGAATTTTCTGGTTTGCTCTCTTTAATTTTCTGCGGTCCTTTTGTAGGTCACATTGTGCATCAGTATTTGTATTCCTTTTGTACCAGGAAAAGTATTTTATGATTATTGTGGTAGCAATTTTTTTAAGCCTGAAAATGGTACTCTTTCATTCTATTACTAAAATGTTCAGCTAAAAGAAACAATTTTTTTTTTTTTTACTGCACTTCAGATGAAGGTTTACAGAACAAACTAGTCTCTCATTAAACGGTTAGTACACATATTGTTTTAAGATATTGGTTAACAACCCCATGACACGTCAACATTCTCCCTTCTCGACCTTGTGTTCCCTATTACCAGCTTTCCTGTTTCCTCCTGCCTTCTGGTCCTCGCCCCTGGGCTAGTGTGCCCCTTTAGTCTTGTTTTGTTTTATGGGCCTGTCCAATCTTTGGCTGAAGGGTGAGCCTCGGGAGTGCATTCATTACTGAGCTAAAAAGGTGTCCGAGGGCCATACCCTCAGGCTTTCTCCAGTCTCTGTCAGGCAAGCAAGTCTGGTCTTCCTAAAATAAACATTTTTGACAAATGCTAACATGGTAACAGAAGCAGCTCTTTACTGGAAGAGCCTCAATTGAATTAGCCTTGTGGATACTTTGGGAGTAATTTAAGAATGTAGAATATATTCTGTGGCCTAAGTATATTAAATTTATTAGGTAGTATTTTTGTTTCAAAGTAATGCTTCAAACTATTTTTATAGTCCCTAGAACTTTGAATATTAAAGTCTTTTATTTGGAGAAAGTTCAGCTAGAATTTGACAAAAAAATTGGAAACTATTTAAAGAGAAAGATCATTTTCTACATACGGATTTTTCACATCTGACATGCATCACTTTGTTAAGACCTGAATGCCATTTTTCTAATGTTGACAATTATTTTTTCCATTTTTATTCATATACTCAAAAATGAACAAATATAACAAATTATTCACCTCCAGTTTCTTAGTTTAGTGGGTTATTTATGCTTAGACATTCTTAATCCTATTAATTAAAAGTTTTATTATCACCTTAATGAATTATAAACAAAGAGAATGGCTCCAATTAATTTTTAAGCAATTATTATTATTTTATTGATGAACATGAAAAGATGTTACAATACTGTGAGTTTAAAGAGGGAGTTTCTTTCTGAGGTACCTTTATTTCTTCCATATCACAGGCATAGAGCAAAAGTTCTGTAACTAAAAAAAATAATAATAATAAAAAGTTCTGTAACTATATATTTCAAAATAAATTTGAGGATTAAATATTTAAAATAGAATGAGAGAAACAGTTTTGGGGAGGAAGGAAGATACAGAGGTGGGGCAGTGAAAAGGAAGAAAAGGGGAATGAGATAACTAAGCCATTGACATGCATGGGATCCTTAATAAAAAATACAAGAATTTCACCCTGACTAAATTAAGTTCCCGGATGGTGCAAACAGTTATAGCACTTGGTTGCTAACCAAAAGGTTGGAGATTTTAGTTCACCTAGAGTTGCCTCTGAAGAAGGCCTGGCAATCTACTTCTAAAAAATCAGCCACTAAACACCCTATGGGGCACAGTTCTACACTGACACACATGGGGTGGTCATGAGTTGGAATCATTTGACGGCAACTGATTAACTGTCTTGGCCTAAGCAAAGATATATAGAAGGATACATGCCTGCCTTCCAAAATTCAAGAGCATAGATACAGTTGGATCTCAGGAAGAAACTGAAACCAAGAATTACAATACTTGCCAGGTCCATTTTCAGGAGCGTGCAACCAGTGCTGTCACTCAGAGCCTCTTACTTAGAAGGACCTGTGGTTGGGGTTTAACATTCTGTGGTTGCCTTCTTGAAATTCATTTTATCTTTGAATTTGTATTTTCTATGTTCAGTGTGATAGGATAATGGATCATGCCCTGTGTGCTTGGAGCCTCGGCTCATACATGCTCAGGCTTCTGACTCCCTTCTGGCCTTCCAGATTGCCACTACCCTGTCCTCTGGTGCCCTGGCCTGCCAAGTCTGTACCTTTTCTCACTGGTCAATAAAGAGCTAATGTCCCCATGCCTGAAAGCCTTGGCCCTTGCATTGCTGTCTTTCTCTGCCACCTCCCCCCGCAAGAAACTGCAGGAACCTGGAGTAAGCATCAGAGTCATGAATGCAACATGGAAAAGCCATGGCATATTCAACAGGCAACTTTGTGGGGTTGAATCTATCATGCACCCCCAATTCAGGTACCGAGTGTGTTCCAACATGAAGGTTGCAATCCCTTAAGAGTCTCCTGTCATTATGGATTCACCTAATTTAATGTAAAATCAAAATCTTTGATGCATGTGCTAAAATAATAGTTTACATTTGCTCTTTTTAATTTCCCAGAAGAAATTATATCAAATATTGAGGAAAAATAATAAGAAATATATATTTTTTAACTAATATTATAGAGAATGGAAATCCTGGTGGCATAGTGATTAAGAGCTATGGCTGCTAACCAAAAGGTCGGCAGTTCTAATCCTCCAGGCAGTCGTTGGAAACCCTATGGGGCAGTTCTACACTGTCCTGTAGGGTCGCTACGAGTCAGAATCAACTTGACAGCAATTTTTTTTGTTTTGTTTTGTTTTGTTACGGAGAATAAGAAAGTATACTTGGGTAAGAACAAGGTTTCTACATTTATAACTATGAATCTACCTTCTAAATATGTAACAGAGTGAATAAACCATATGGATCATTTACCTTTTCACGTACTTAAGTCACTATAAATTGCAAGAACCAGAGCTTCTTTTAAGTGTTTTATCATTATATAATTCCCTATAAAACATGATGAATGGTAATAGTAGAGACATCAGTTATTCACCTAGCCAAATCTAGACATCAGTTAGTTTTTAATGGTGCTCACTTTCCTGTTTTCATGAATTGGCATATTCAAATGTAACAGATATTTTCAGTTTCACTTACAGTTAAGAAACATATGTGTCCTGTGGCATAATGTAATATTGAATGAATGGTGGTGATATTCTGGTTAATTTTTTTAGTTGTTAAAGATAAGCAATCCATGTTAAACCCTACAACTGATTTTTATTTTTCTAAAAAGAGTTAAATGAGTGCAAGCATATAATCATTAAGAGGACAGGCTCTGAGGCCAAGCAGTCAGGGTTCAAATCTTGACTCCTCCACTTAAAACCTTGAGGATGTTGGACCTTCTTGCTCTCTGAGGATTCTAAAGAATGAGATGGAAGAGGATGCTGAAGATGATGACAACGAGATGTATGGTGTAGAATATTTCTGTAAAAAATTAGTCCATGCTATGTGGGCAGCTCCTGCCTGGAGATGAGATGAAAAGGCAAAGGGGGACAGGAGCTGGTTGAATGGACATGGTGAATACAAGGTAGAGAGGAAGAGTGTGTGCTGGCCCATTAAGGGGAGAGCGGCTAGGCGTACACAGCAAGGTGCATATAAGTTTTTGTATGAGAGGCTGACTTGAATTGTAAACTTTCACTTAAAACACAGTAAATAATGCTAAAAAAAGAAAAAGACCAGACTTAGTGGTCTGATAGAGGCCAAAGGAACCACCAAAACTAAGGCGTTTAGATACCCTTCTAACGTGCAACTGAAGCCACTCCCAGAGATCACCTTTCAGCCAAATGATAGACAGGCCTGTAAAATAAACAATAATACCCATGAGAAATGTGCTCCTTAAGAAACAATCAACTATATGAGACCAAAAGGGCAATATTTGCCCAAAAGCAAAGATGAGAAGGCAGGATGAACAGGGCAACCAGACGAATGGAAACAGGAAACCCACCGTGGAAATGGGGAGAGTGCTGACACATTGTGAGAATTGCAACCAACGTCACAAAACAATTTTTTCATGAATTATTGAATGAGAATCTAATTTATGTAAACTGTGACCTAAAGCACCATAAAATGTTCAAAAAAAAAAAAAAAAAGTTAATCCATGGACCCTCTGACTCCTTCCAAAGTCTGGATTTAAAGAGAGATTGGCAGGAAGATAATCTAGAAGTCCCTGGAAAGTTCCTTCCTGCTCATTGTCTGGCCCAAAAGAAACAAGTTGAAGCTTGATGCATGTGAGAGCATCCCTATGGTCAGAAGCCCTTTAAACCACTTAAGGCCAACTCCAGAAGAAAACTGTATGGCCAAACTGGAGGAATTGGAGGCTAAAACAGGCTCTCACAGGTTTCTGGAAAGTTAACTCTGAGAGATGGAAAGGAAAGCATATTACAAACTAACGAATCGATGCAGAGGTTAGATACAGATGTTGTGGAAGTATGAGAAATACCCAGCTGATACAGAGGAAACAAATTGATGAGCTCCATCTAAAAAGAAGACCCCAATATAGCTCATGTTATGATAGTAAAGAATAAGTCACCTCTTTCTTGGTTGGACCTAGTAAAATTCTTCTATATTAATAAGTTAACAAAATGTGATATCTAAAGTCTTTTGAATTATGAGTTGTAAAATAGTAAATAAATGTAATTGCATTTCCAGTATCCTAATTACTTAATGGGGATAAAAGCACATCTCACAGGATTGTTAGGAGAGTTAAATGAGGTAATATTAACAGGCAACTTGGAATAGGACTTGCAAATAGTCCATACTTGGTGTTTTGTCACTATAGCTTTTTATCATACACTTCATGCAAGAATAGTTTTCAAAGGGAATTCAAATACTCCATCCCCCAATATTATTACCAATTTTCTGCTGGTAATTCAGAAACCCTCTCAGGATCTTTTGGAAATGTAACTATCATTTTGAATGTCTGTTATACTATTATAACTATATAGGTGATATTTGTAGAAAAACTTATTCTCTGTGTCATTAAGGAAAGAGTCCCAGGATGAGCAATGTTAGAATTTAGGAAATTTAAAATCACGGAGAGGGTAAAGGAAAAGATAACCTTCCTCAGAAGAGTTCTGACTTTCTGTCAGCCATAAAGAATATTCCCTAAAGCATACGCTCTGAAGAAGAGAACTTGCAGCCTATTTAAGTGTTAATAGCTCTACAATATTACATTTTAAAATGAAACCATATACATGATAACTTTACAATGACTCCAGCTTCATTGCATTTCATGGGTGTACAGAAATTCAGGGAAAGAGTTTACTAGCTAACTATAAGATAATTTGCTTAACCCCTAGGAAGTAAAGCTACATTTTTAGGGATCATTTCTACAGTTTGTTACTAGAGAAGATTCTTTGAACCTGTACAGCACTATGTGAGGGTTATTTAACTTTGAAGAAGGACTACTTTTATTCAAAATTTTCCTCCTCATTGAAAAGGAAGAAGTAAAATTATCCCTATTTGCAGATGACAGGATCTTATACACAGAAAACCCTAAGGAATCCTCCAGAAAACTACTGAAACTAATAGAAGAGTTTGGCAGAGTCTCAGGTTACAAGATAAACATGCAAAAATCACTTGGATTCCTCTACATCAACAAAAACAACATCAAAGAGGAAATCACCAAATCAATACCATTCACAGTAGCCACCAAGAAGATAAAATACTTAGGAATAAGTCTTACCAAAGATGTAAAAGACGTATACAAAGAAAACTACAAAGTACTACTGCAAGAAACTAAAAGGGACCTACATAAATGGAAAAAACATATCTTCTTCATGGATAGGAAGACTTAACATAGTAAAAATGTCTATTCTACCAAAAGCCATCTATACATACAATGCACTTCCGATCCAAATTCCAATGACATTTTTAAAGGTGATGGAGGAACAAATCATCAACTTCATATGGAAGGGAAAGAAGCCCTGGATAAGTAAAGCATTACTGAAAAAGAATAACAAAGTGGGAGGCCTCACTCTACCTGATTTTAGAACCTATCATACAGCCACAGTAGTCAAAACAGGCTGGTACTGGTACAACAGGCACATAGACCAATGGAACAGAATTGAGAACCCAGATATAAACCTATCCACATATGAGCAGCTGATATTTGACAAAGGCCCAGTGTCAGTTAATTGAGGAAAAGATAGTCTTTTTAACAAATGGCGCTGGCATAACTGGATATCCATTTGCAAAAAAATGAAACAGGACCCATACCTCACACCATGCACAAAAACTAACTCTAGGTGGATGAAAGACCTAAACATAAAGACTAAAACGATAAAGATCGTGAAAGAAAAAATAGGGACAACGTTAGGAGTCCTAATACGAGGCATACACAGAATATAAAACATTACTAAAAATGACAAAGAGAAACCAGATAACTGGGAGCTCCTAAAAATCAAACACCTATGCTCATCTAAAGACTTTACCAAAAGAGTAAAAAGACCACCTACAGACTGGCAAAGAATTTTCAGCTATGACATCTCCGACCAGCGCCTGATCTCTAAAATCTATATGATTCTGTTGAAACTCAACCACAAAAAGACAAACAACCCAATCAAGAAGTGGGCAAAGGAGATGAATACGCACTTCACTAAAGAAGATATTCAGGCAGCTAATATATACATGAGAAAATGCTCTCGATCACTAGCCATTAGAGAAATGCAAATTAAAACTACGATGAGATTCCATCTCACTCCAACAAGGCTGGCATTAATCCAAAAAACACAAAATAATAAATGTTGGAGAGGCTGCGGAGAGGTTGGAACTCTTATACACTGATGGTGGGAATGTAAAATGGTACAACCACTTTGGAAATCTATCTGGCGTTTTCTTAAGAAGTTAGAAATAGAACTGCCATACAACCCAGAAATCCCACTCCTCGGAATATACCCTAGAGAAATAAGAGCCTTTACAGGAACAGATACATGCACACCCATGTTTATTGCAGCACTGTTTACAATAGCAAAAAACTGGAAGCAACCAAGGTGTCCATCAACAGATGAATGGTTAAATAAATTGTGGTACATTCACACAATGGAATACTACGCATCGATAAAGAACAGTGACGAATCTGTGAAACATTTCATAACATGGAGAAACCTGGAAGGCATTATGCTGAGCGAAATTAGTCAGAGGCAAAAGGACAAATATTGTATAAGACCACTATTATAAGATCTTGAGAAATAGTATAAACTGAGAAGAACACATTCTTTTGTGGTTATGAGAAGGGGGAGGGAGGGAGGGTGGGAGAGGGTTATTTCCTGATTAGTTAGTAGATAAGAACTACTTTAGGTGAAGGGAAGGACAATACTTAATAAAGGGAAGGTCAGCTCAACTGGACTTGTCCAAAAGCAAAGAAGTTTCCGGGATAAACTCAATGCTTCGAAGGTCAGCGGAGCAAGGACGGGGGTTCGGGAACTATGGCTTAAGGCGACTTCTAAGGCAATTGGCAAAATAAATTCTATTATGAAAACATTCTGCATCCCACTTTGAAGTGTGGCTTCTGGGGTCTTAAATGCTAACAAGCAGCCATCTAAGATGCATCTATTGGTCTCAACCCATCTGGATCAAAGGAGAATGAAGAACACCAAGGTCACACGACAACTATGAGCCCAAGAGACAGAAAGGGCCACATGAACTAGAGACTTACATCATCCTGAGACCAGAAGAACTAGGTGGTGCCCAGTCACAACTGATGACTGCCCTGACAGGGAGCACAACAGAGAACCCCTGAAGGAGCAGCAGAACAGTGGGATGCAGACCCCAAATTCTCATAAAAAGACCAGACTTAATGGTCTGACTGAGACTAGAAGTATCCCAGTGGTCATGGTCCCCAAACCATCTGTTGGCCCAGGACAGGAACCATTGCCAAAGACAATTCATCAGACATGGAAGGGACCGGACAATGGGTTGGAGAGAGATGCTGATGAAGAGTGAACTACTTGTATCAGATGGACATTTGAGACTGTGTTGGCATCTCCTGTCTGGAGGGGAGATGGGAGGGTAGAGAGGGTTAGAAGCTGGCAAAGCGGTCACAAAAGGAGAGTCCGAAAGGAGGGAGTGGGCTGACTCATTAGGGGGAGAGTAAATGGGAGTATGTAGTAAGGTGTATATAAGCTTATATGTGACAGACTGACTTGATTTGTAAACTTTCACTTAAAGCACAATAAAAATTATTTAAAAAAAAATTTCCTTGGTAAGATGAGTCCATGTAAAGATAATAAAATGTAACCTCTTGCCCCAAATACAACTAATAGAAACTTACACAATGAGAAGTAGAGAGTAACGTAGTCAAATCACTTATCTTCCCAAAACCAAAACCAAACTTGCTGTCTTCGAGTCAATTCTGACTCATAGCGACCCTATAGGACAGTGTAGAACTGCTCCATAGTTTCCAAGAAGCGCCTGGCGGATTCGAACTGCTGACCTCCTGGTTAGCAGCCCTAGCACTTAACCACTACGCCACCAGGGTTTCGCACTTGTCCTCAGTTTTGACAAATTGAGCTGGCTTTTGTAGATTTGGGTCTGGTGGCACAATGCTTAAGAGCTCAGCTGCTAACCAAAAGCTCTGCAGTTTGAATCTAACAGCCACTCCCTGGAAAATTTATGGGGCAGTCTCTTCTGTCCTACTGCATCACTGAGTCACAGTCTGCTCCAGGGCAACAGGTTGGTTTTTGTTTTGAGTAGAGTCGAAAATTCTTACCAAATGTTTGTTTATCCCAAACTCCCTGGGGATTGACACAGTATAGATTACAATAAAATGAATAATAGTATCACCCTTGTGATACAGTTCTCCAAGTATTTTAAAAGCAGAAATTATAGTAATAGGCAAATACATTAAGGAATTATATCTCTTCTCAGAAAACAAATTTATCCTATTTACAAAAAAGAGAGATGCATTTATTTGTTAAAATATTATTTTTATTACACAATAACAACCCTTAGGAAGTTCATATATTTTTTTATTACTAAATGCTTTACCAAAATAGCTCTTTCAAATTAAGAGAGTATCAGTACACATTTTCAATAAACAAAATTTTAGCAGCATTCGGCATCTGTCCTTCCTCTAAAGAATTCTTGAGTATTGTCAACGCAAATGCTAACTTACCTGATTATTCTTGTGATAAAAATTCTTAGTTTAGCAATCTGTTTAACAATTATACTTCTATTTGAAAAGTTTGTCATAATAATGGTTTTCCACAAAGTTTATCTTTTTAAACTGATAATTTACTTAAGAAACTTAGCAAAAAGGTAAGAAAAGTATTTTTCCCAAATTTGTCTAGCTGAGTAGCCAAACCATGGTAACTAGAGAGACTCAGCTTTTTAGAATACTATTCAAAGAACATATCAAACCAAAACCAAACCCACTGCCATGGAATCGATTCTAACTCAGCAACTCTATAGGACAGAGGAGAACTGCTCCATAGTTTCCAAGGAACCGCTCCTGGATTTAAACTGCCAAGCTTTTGCTTAGCAGCTGAGCTCTTAACCACTGTTCTACCAGTGTATGTAGTTTTTAAAAATCAGTTTTGCATATTTTATGCATAGTTTCAAGAAATATCTGCAAACTTCAATATCAATGTCTAGTGGGAAATAAAATTGCTTCTGATAATATTTGGGGAGATAAATAAGCCATTTAGCTACTCACCTGGATCTCTTGGAGAAGATAAAATGGATGACCTGTGAATCATAAACACTTTAATATCATGCTGCCGTTTTTGAAAAAAAAAAAAACTATGAAATAAAATAAAACCAAATAGTATGTTGCTGTTGTTAGGTGCTGTCGTCAAATCAGTTCTGACTCATAGCGACCCTATGTACCGCAGAACAAAACACTGCCTGGGCCTGCGCCATCCTTACAATCACTGACCCCACTGTTGCAGTCACTGTGCCAATCCATCCAGTTGAGGGTATGCCTCTTTTCTGCTGACCCTGTACTTTACCAAGCATGTCCTTCTCCAGAGGCTGATCCCTCCTGACAACCTGTCCAAAATATATGAGACGTAGTCTCTTCATCCTCGCTTCTAAGGAGAATTCTGGTTGTACTTCCACGACAGATTTGTTCGTTGGTATATTCAATATTCTTCGCCAACACAATTCAAAGGCGTCAATTCTCCTTTGGTTTTTCTTACTCATTGTCCAGCTGTCACATGTGTACGATGTGATTGAAAATACTATGGCTTGGGTCAGGCACATCTTAGTCTTCAAGGTGACTGCTTTGCTTTGCTTTTCAGCACAAATAGTACAGTGAAAAATAAAATATTTCTCATTTCATTCTTGGCATCTGTGTCTCCTGTTAAAAAAAAAGCCTCCCTGAAATCAACTTCTGTTTCTAGTCCATAGGTGTCATTTCAAAGAAAGTCTATGTATTATAAGGCTTATACCACAAGGATATATGGGTAGCTATTGATGGATGGTGGGTCAATGGATGATGTATAAATTAATTGATAGATAGAAAGATAACTTTTCTCATAAGTTTTTTTACTCATCTATCAGTCACAATGACAGTATGAAATACAAATTTTTCCTCCCCTAGGTTTTCTTCACCGAACAATGTGACTATCATTCTTTTTAAAGACTGCCTGACATACTCCTAGTTCAGTGGTAGAAGTCTTCATTTTCATGCAGGTGACTGGAGTTTAATTCCTGGCTAACGTACCTCACATGCAACCACCACCTGGCTGTCTGTGGAGACTTGTGTTTTGCTATGTTGCTGAACAGGTTTCAGTCCAGCCTGCAGACTAGAATGGACTAGGAAGAAAGGCCTGGTGAACTACTCCTGAAAACCAGGCAATGAAAATTCTATAAATCATAACTGTCTGATAGGCAACCAAAGGACCAGATAGCATTTGTTCTGTTGTGTATGGGCTTGCCGTGAGTCAGAACCAATTCGATGGCAGCTAACAACAATATACTCCTACAGAGTATATTTTTGTTATTGAAGAAGTCCTTTGGTGATATTAAAACTAATTTTATTTTTTTCAGTAACATATAAAATGCTTTAATAAATGGCTAGTTTATACATCTTTGTACACTTTTCAGTTTTCCTGTAAATTGATTCCTAGAAGTGGAATTGTTGGATGAAAGGGTGCTTTTTTTTTCTTTTGTAGGTATTTCTAAATTGTTTTTTTATATAATTTTATTTTGTTGTTGTTGAGAATACACACAGCAAAACATTCCAATTCAACATTTTCTACATGTTTCATTTAGTGACATTGATTACATTCTTCGAGTTGTGTAACCATTCTCGCCCTCTTTTTAAGTTGTTCCTTCCCCATTAACATAAGTTACTGCCCCCTAAGTTTCCTATCTAATCTTTCAAGTTGCTGTTGTCAATTTGATCCCATATAGGTAGTTCCTAAAAGAGCATCATACTCAAGGCAGACATTTTTTCAAGTTAAGCTAAACTGTCATTTGGCTTTAAGAAGACTTCAGGGGATACGTAAGATTTAAAGATTTTTGCAGGGCAAAAGTTACAGGGGTTGATCCAAACTTCATGAC
Source organism: Loxodonta africana (assembly GCF_030014295.1). Lineage (NCBI taxonomy): Eukaryota > Metazoa > Chordata > Mammalia > Proboscidea > Elephantidae > Loxodonta > Loxodonta africana. The sequence goes on from NC_087345.1 coordinate 50,100,001, forward strand.
TCCAGGAAGCCTGGTGTCCATGAGAATTTGAAATTCTGATCTACATTTCCCCCCTTTTGATCAAGATTCTTCTATGGAATCTTTGATCAAAATGTTCAGTAATGGTACAAATGTTTGGATGCCAATCAATTCCTTTTGGTACATTAACTCTTTGTATTCCTTTCATCTTCTTTTGATGCTTCCTGTGTCATTCAGTTTTTTGCCTATTAAAACAAACAATTGAAAAAACAAATCCACTGCCATCAAGTCAATTCTGACTCAGAGTAACCTTCAGTATTGGAACTTGAGGCTTGAATTTTTGTATCATTTCTTGCAGCTTGAGAAATGTTGAGTGTGTTCTTCCTTTTTGGTTTCCAAACTCTGAATCTTTACACATTTCATTATAATAGTTTACTTTGCCTTATCAAGGTGCCCTTGGAAATCTTCTATTCAGCTCTTTTACTTCATCATTTCTTCCATTTGCTTTAGCTACTCTACACTCAAGAGCAAATTTCACAATCTCTTCTGACGTTCCTTTTGGTCCTTCTTTCTTGTCTTTTAAAAACTTTTTGATTGCTGAAAGTGAAGATGAATTGAAGTATTTACTGATGACGATCAAAGACTACAGCCTTCAGTGTAGACTATATCTCAACATAAAGAAAACAAAAATCCTCAGAACTGGACCAATAAGCAACATTATGATATACAGAGAAAATATTGAGGTTGTCAAGGATTCATTTGTTTTTCTTGGATCCACAATCAATGCCTGTAGAAGCAGCAGTCAACTAATCAAGCAATGTTCTACAATGGGCAAATCTGCTGCAAAAGATCCCTTTAAAGTTTTAAAAAGCAAAGATAGCACTTTGAAGACTAAGGTGATCCTGAATCAAGCCATTTTCATTTGCTTCATAAGCATGTGGGAGCTGCACGATGGATAAAGAAAACTGAAGAAGAATTGACACATTGGAATTAAGGTGATGGTGAAGAATACTGAATATACCATGGACTTCCAGGAGAACAGACAAATCTGTCTTGGAAGAAGTATAGCTAGAATTCACTTAGGAAGGAGGATGGCTAGACTTCATCTCAGGTATTCTGAATATGTTATCAGGAGGAACCAGTCCCTGGGGAAGGACATCACGCTTGGTAAAGTAGAGGGTCAGCAAAAAAAGAGGAAGACCCTCAGGAAGATGGATTGACATAGCTGCTGCAATAAAGGGCTAAACATAGCAATGATTGTGAGAACGATGCAGAACCTAGAAGCATTTTGTTCTGTTGTACACAGGGTCACTATCAGTCAGAATGGACTCCGTGGCACCTAAGAACAACAACCACCACTTTGGCTTAAATTATCTTCATTAATGAGTGAGGTTGAGCATTTTTTACGTGTTTAAAGCCCTTGTTATTTCTTTTTCTGTGAAATGCCTATTTCTACTTTTATATCTTTCTCTTTGCTTTTAGATCATTTTCTAAAGGTTTATTGTGGCCATTAGCCACTATCTAATCTGTACACTTGAAAACATGGTCTTCTATTATTTTGGCCACAAATAACAGTTTCTACATACCCTATGCTTGGCCCCTAAGTCATTTCTTCATCTTTTAAGTGTATTGTTATGGGATCAAAATTTGAATTAGACAGTTTTCAGTAAGTTCTCCTGTAGTAGAAAATATTCTCAACATCAATGCTTTATGATAATGAGTGTTTATTTTTCATTCATGCTGCATATGGCTGCAAAGCTTTGCAAGTTTTGGCTATAGCTCTACTGCAGTTGTTTTCTTTGTTCTAAGATCCACTTTGAAAGAGGATCCTTTATCTGATAGTTGGAATTATTTTTCTGGCAGCTAAAAAGCTATAAATTACCATCTCGAGTACATTCCATTTGAATTAAGAGACCATATCAAGAATAGCTTTGACACATTGAACACTAATGACCAAAGAATAGAGGAGTTATGGAATGACATCAAGGACATCATATATGAAGAAAGCAAGAGGTCATTAAAACAATGGGAGAGAAAGAAAAGACTGAAATGAATGTCAAAAGAATCTCTGAAACTTGCTTTTCAACATCTAGTAGCTAAAGCAAAAGAAAGAAATGATGAAGTAGAAGAGCTGAACAGAAGATTTGAAAGGCTGGCTCAAGAAGGCAAAGTAATGTATAATGACATGTGCAGAGACCTGGAGATAGAAAACCAAAAGGGAAGAACACACTGGCATTTCTCAAGATAAGAGAACTGAAGAAAAAATTCAAGCCTTTTGAGTGCAATATTGAAGGATTCGACAGGGAAAATATTAAACGATGCAGGAAGCATCAAAAGAAGATGGAAGGAATACACACAGCTACTATACCAAAAAGAATTGGTCTGTGTTCAACAGTTTCAGGAGGTAGAACAGAATCAGGAACTGATGGTACTGAAGGAAGAAGTCCAAGTTACACTGAAGACTTTGGCAAAAAATTTACCAAGCGAGATGTTTCAACAAAAAGATGTAGCACTTGAAGTGCTCACTCATTTATAACAAGAAATTTGGAAGACAGCTACCTGGCCAAGCAGCTAGAAAAGACTTTATGCCTATCCTCAAGAAAGGTGACCCAGCTGAATGTGGAAATTATGAAACAATACCATTAATATCACACACAAGTAAAATTTTGCTGAAGATCATTCAAAAGCAGGTGCAATAGTATATCCATAGGGAACTGCCAAAAAATTCAAGCTGGATTCAGAAGAGGACATGGAATGAGGGATATCATCTCTGATATCAGATGGATCCTGGCTGGAAGCAGAGAACCAGAAAGATGTTCACCTGTGCTTTATCGACTATGCAAAGACATTTGACTGTGTGGATCATAACAAATTAAGGATAACATTGCCAGGAATGGGAATTCCAGAACACTTAATCATGCTCTGAGGATCAAGAAAACCTGTACATAGATCAAGAGGCAGTCTTTTGAACAGAACAAGGGAATACTTCATGATTTAAAGTCATAAAAGTTGTGCGTCAGGGTTGTATCCTTTCCCCATATTTATTCAATCTATATGCTGAGCAAATAATCCCAGAAGCTGGATTAATGAATAAGAATGGTGCATCAGGATTGGAGGAAGACATTAACATCCTGCATTATACAGATGATACAACCTTGCTTGCTGAAAGTGAAGAGGACTTGAAGCACTTACTGATGAAGATCAAAGACCACACCTTTCACTATGGATTAAGGCTCAACATGAAGAAAATTAAAATCCTCACAACTGGACCAATAAGCAACATCATGATAAACAGAGAAAAGATTGAATTTGTCAAGAATTTCATTTTACCTGGATCCACAATCAACAGCCGTGGAAGAAACAGTCAAGAAACAAAAAGATGAATTGCATTGGGCAAATCTGCTACAAAAGATCTCTTTAAAGTGCTGAAAAGCAAAGATGTCACCTTGAAGACTAAGATGAACCTGACCCAAGCCCCAGTGTTTTCAATCACCTCATATGCATGTGAAAGCTGGACAATGAATAAGGAAGACTGAAGAAGAATTGACGCCTTTGAATTGCGGTGTTGGAGGAGAATGGTGAATATATCTTGGACTTCCAAAAGAAAGAACAAATCTGTCTTGGAAGAAGTACAACCAGAATGCTCCTTAGAAGCAAAAATGGCAAGATTATGTCTCACATACTTTGGACATGTTATCAGGAGAGATCAGTCTCTGGATAAGGACATCATGTTTGGTAAAGTAGAGGGTCCTCGAAAATGAGGAAGACCCTCAATGAGATGGACTGACACAGTGGCTGCCACAATGGGCTTACGCATAGCAATGATTGTGAGTATGGTGCAGAACCAGGTGGTGTTTCATTCTGTTGGCCATGGGGTCTCTATAAGTTGGAGCCAACTCGATGGCATCTAACAACGACAAAAAGCAACAGACCTGGGAAATCATGTGATGTTTCTTAAAAGTTTATGCTCAGTATAGGCATATCATTGCAATCATTTACATGCATGTGGCCAAAGCAGTTACATGGTCAAGTTTGATATCACCATGGGGAGGGGAAGTAAACACTTCCTTCCAAGAGTAATTGTAAATCACAGGAAAACAAGACGGGATGTATCATATTTTATAGGGAAAAGGGAAGAAATAATTGAGAACAATTTTAAAATGTACCATAATTAGATGGTTTGTTTACTGTATATCTCTTATAGGTTGTTGTTGTTGTTTTGTGCTTGCAGAATCAGTTCCAACTCGTAGCAACTATGTACAACAGAAAGAAACACTGCCTGGTCCTGCACTATCCTCACAATGGCTATTATGCTTAAGCCCATTGTTGCAGCCGATGTGTCAATCCATCTCGTTGAGGTTCTTCCTCATTTTCTAGGACCCTCTACTTTACCAAACGTGATGTCCTTCTCCAGGGACTGATCCCTCCAGATAACGTGTCCAAAGTATGTGAGACATAGTCTCGCCATCCTTGCTTCTAAGGAGTATTCTGGTCTTACTTCTTCCAAGACAGTTTTGTTCTTTCTTTTGGCAGTCCATGGTGTATTTAATATTCTTCTCCAACAACACAATTCAAAGGCTCAATTCTCCTTCAGTCTTCCTTATTCATCATCCAGCTTTCACATGCATATGAGGTGATTGAAAGCATCATGGTTTGGGTCAAGTGCACCTTAATCTTCAAGATGACATTGTTGCTTTTCAACACTTTAAAGAGGTCTTTTGTAACAGATTTGCCCAATGCAATGTGTCTTTTGATATCTTGACTGTTCCTTCCATTGGTATTGATAGTGGATCCAAGTGAAATGAAATTCTTGACAACTTCAAGCTTTCTCTGTTTATCATGATGTTGCTCATTGGTCCAGTTGTGAGGTTTTCTGTTTTCTTTATGTTGAGGTGCAATCCATACTGAAGGCTGTGGTCTTTGATCTTCATCAGTAAGTGCTTCAAGTCCTCTTCACTTCCAGCAAGCAAGGTTGTATCATCTGCATAACACAGGTTGTTTATGAGTCCGTCTCCAAACCTGATGCTGCATTCTTCTTCATATAGTCCAGTTTCTCAGACTATTTGCTTTGCTCAATGTATAGATTGAATAGATATGGTGAAAGGATACAACCTTGACACACACCTTTCCTGACTTTCAACCATGCAGTATCCCCTTGTTCTGTTTGAATGACTGCCCCTTGATCTACGTACAGACTGCTCATGAACACAATTAAGTATTCTGGAATTCCCATTCTTCGCAATGTTATCCATAATTTGTTATGATCCACACAGTCAAATATCTTTGCATAGTCAATAAAACACAGGTAAACATCTTTCTGGTATTCTCTGCTTTCAGCAAGAATCCATCTGACATCAGCAATGATATCCCTTGTTCCACATCCTCTTCTGAATCCGACTTGAATTTCTGGCACTTTCCTGTGGATATACTTCTGTAGTACCTGCTTTTGAATGATCTTCAGCAAAATTTTACTTGTGAGGATATTAAGGGCATTGATTGATAATTTCCACATTCAGTTGGATCACCTTTCTTGGGAATAGGCATAAATATGGATCTCTTCCAGTCAGTTGTCCAGGTAGCTGTCTTCCAAATTTCTTGGCATAGACAAGTGAGTACTTATCTCTTATAGGTAGTTTAGTATTTAATTTTGCTTTCTGAACTAACCTCAGGATCTTCTCTGTTTAATACATGATCTTATCAGTCTTCAATTTTCCTGATATGAGATGGATTAATCATAATTCTATCAACGTATTTAAATTATATACTCTATTTCCATTTTCTTTAATTTTTCCAAATTTCATAATATATGTTTTGATTTTTAAATATTTTTTTCTTCTAATAATTGGAAAGGTTCATATTGCATTTTGACTTCTAGTGGTTATATTTATAACTATTACTTTATTTTTAGAACCATTGATTGATTTCCCAGTATGAACTCTGTGAAAATTATTGTAATGACACCTCCTCCAACCAGCCTTCCTGCTTTTTAGCACCAGAATTTTGCACATATATTAATGTTATTCTACTATCAGCTACCCTTACATATGCCTGTTACTTGATACATCATTTTCAAACAATAACTATATAGTCTAAATATTATGACATATCAGAAAGTAGCATATTTTACTACCTCCTACATACTATCCCTTTCTGTTGGGTCTCTTTCTGTTGCAAGAAAAAAAATCTGAGCCAGAACGCATTAAACAGAAAGGGAGTTTATTGAGCTTAACAGTCTTAAGCGATGCTAGAACAGAAGCTTAAACAATATAATTAGAATTCTCAATTCTAATTGAGTCCCTGATTTTTTTTTGTGTGTTGAGCCATTCACACTCCCCAATTTCTACTGCAAAATGGCTGCAGGGATTTTGCAACTTACCTATGATCTAATTAAAAAGAGAGGTTCTTTACTCCTATGATTAAACAAAAATTCTTGGCATCTCTTTGATCTTAGTCAGTGGTTTTCAACCTGGGACAATTTTGTACCCATGAGGATATTTGGCAATACCTGGAGACATTTTTACTCGTCACAACTGGGAGAAAGGGGTGCTAGTTGCATCTAGTGGGAAGAGGCCAGGATAGCTTCTAAACTTTCCACAGCCCACAGGAACAGAGTTATCTGGCCAAAAATGTCAATATTACCAAGGTTGAAAATATTAGTCTTAATCGAATAACGTGCTTGTATCTGAGTTATTGACTGCAAATAGGGTCATGATGTATGATAATAGATATAAATTATCAAAACTCACTTCTGAAGATGAAAGTGGGCCAATGATGGGCTAACTTCATCACATCCCATGGCATGAGAAAGAGGAAGGTTGGCTGCCAATTATTGCAGAACTGGATACATATATATATATATAAGTATATATATAAAAAAAAATTAATATATATAATGTTAATAAGTTTTACTATCATAGCAACAACAATAACAATTTCCATGGTTGTTTTGGCCCTAGTTTACTTTTACATGAATTCATTACCCATTGCAGTAGAGTTGATTCCAACTCATAGCGACCATGTAGAGCAGAGTAGAGCTACCCCACTGGATTTCCAAGGCTGTAAATCTTTAGGAAGCAAACTGTCACACCTTACCCCTGCTGTGCAGCTGGTGGGTTAGCAGCAGCACACTAACCATTTTGCCACCAGGGTTCCTTGTAATAATAACAAGAATATAATAATTTCCATAATTGTTTTGGCCCTAGTTTACTGTCACATGGATTCAATGCTTTTTGTATCTTTTCTGTGTATTATCCATTGCCATTGAGTCAATTCCAACTCATAGCAACCCTATTAGGAGGGAGCAGAACTGCTCTATAGATGTTTTCAAGGAGCAGCTGGTGGATTTGAACTGCCAGACATTTGGTTAGCAACTGTAGGTCTTAACTACCGCACTATCAGGGCTCCCTATGTATTACATGGTAGTAAAGAAGTTTATCCTATAGCAGTTTCTTCAATAAGAAATGATGGGACAACAAATCCCTAACTTCTTTGAGTTTGAAAATATAGTTTGTACCAGAGCATTAGTACATCAAATATTTATTGTTGTGCAACAAGCCACTATAAAACTTATTAATGGACAATAACCAACAATTTATCATTGCTCATGAGTCTACAGATCAACTGTATGCAACTGGGTGTTTCTGCTGATCAGGACTAAGTCCCAGCTTTTTCTCAGCCAGGATTGCTCCTCTGTAGTCAGCTTGTAAGTGGACTGGGGACGCACCATTCCAAGATTGCCTCATTCATGTGGCTGGCAACTGATTGTCTCTTGGCAAGGGAAGGGAGAATAACCAAGTCACAGCTCCTCATCACTGAACAATCTAGCCCAATATTTTCTTACGCAAGTAGCAAGGCTCCCAGACAAGAAGAGAGAGAGAAAAAGAGAATTTCACAAGGGTGCATGAGACCTAAACTTGAAATTGACACTTCACTTTTACCACAATCTGTTGGGCAAGGTGAGTTCACCAGGCCAGCTGTGATTCCAGAGGTAGGGATATAGAGTCTTCTTCTTGATAGGAGTAGCTGCAAAAAGTCTAGATACAGGGAGTGGAATAACTGCAGCCATTTCTGTAAGTAATCTATCACAAATAATCTGACTGGGTATAATATACGCAGTGCAATATCCTTGGGCTTTCTTTTCATTAAGCATGGTATAGACATTGATGAACCATTTTAAAGTATCGAATGATAGTATTAAAAATTCTGATGATAGCCTAATTTTGTCTAAAATAGTTTTTATTTTTTGGCTTGGATGCCCATGGCAAGTTTTATTTATTTCAAATTACAGTGTTTTATGAGATAAGGAAATAGAACCCCAACTCTTTCTAACAGTTTTTTTTTTTTTACTTGCAGGAAATATTTTTAAGTATATCTTTAATTGTATTTAAGATTTTAATTTTTCTATTTTCTTTTATTAGGATTTTTTTAAAGTCTAGGTTGTAGCCCCTTTTCTTTTCACCAAGATAGAAATTTTAAAAATGCCACTACACATTTTTTTTTTTTTTTTTCTTAATTTGCTCAAGTCTATCCACTCTTCCATATTTCTCATTCCTGGCAGGGGAGTAGGGGTGGTGTTTTTAGTAATGTCTAATTCTACATGTCTAATTCTTGTCTCCGTGTCATCACAGTGACACTTCTTCATCATAACAGCAGTGATTTATTTCAACCCCTAAAACTAGCATGGTCTTCCTCCGTCAGATGTCAGAGAGTCCAGAGCAAGCCTAGCAATGCACACATCTCAGAGGTCTAAGTCACGGGGCTGCCGGGCCTCTCCTCCAAACTTCTAAGGTTTAATAACCCCAACTGCTTCCTTGATGGTAGTAACTGTTCTTTCCAGTTACTATCTTGGTGCTATCTTTGTGATTCCATTTTTTTCCTCTAATACTTATACGTTTGGATTTAATTCTCTCTATTAAAATAACTAGTTCAGTTACCACCTTCTGACTGGACACAGACTGATACAGTTCCTCTCTAGAGTACTGAACTATTGTTGAGATTTCCTCCTTTTGCAAGAATCACAACTGAAGTGCTTTAGAAACGGAGGGGGGTTTAAGCGGAGTAGACATTTAGTTCACTTCCCTTTAGGAGGATAAGATTGAATGCAGGAGTGTCATAATCATGAAAAAAGTCCCCAATCATGTTAAATTTCTGGCAGTGCCAATCATGTTAGAGATCCAGCATTCCAGATCTTATTCCTTTATCATTGTGCCCATATCTATGGAGTCGCCTATCCACTCTTGGTGCCTGATACCAAACATGAAGTGATTTAGCCTACAGAAGGAATTGGATATATCACTCACCAATTTCGCTGCTACAAGTGAAATCTTGTTTTCATAATCTTATATTTCTCCTAAGAAATCAACTCCTTATCTTTCTGATGACATTTCATTTGTAACATGCCTAAGAAAGACCTTCACTCAGACTCTTTTAGAGTCTTATTCATATGCTGTCTTCTCCTACTCACTTTTCTCTGTGCACACACTGCTTTAACCAGTGATCTAAAGCCCCAATACTTTATTGCATTGAGGTTTGACAAATGTTCACAATGACATTTCGGGACTATTGCCAGCTTTAGGCAAAGAGAAGAACAAAACCAGAACATAACACTCTTTCAGTAGTTTCCAGATGTATTCTCATATTGTTTCAGCTCTTACTCAAGTCAATACTTCAAAACTGTTATCACTTTCAGCATAGTTTTCTTCTCTGAAAAGTAGCACTTTGTCTCCAAATTTGGCTGGAAATATCTAGCTAACTTGGCACCTGTGTGGGTGTGAAAAAATGGGGCCACAGTAGTAATGGCTTTTTTGTCTCTTTGATTCTTTATTGCTTTTTTGTTTGGGGGCACTTAATGGCACCCACATTTGAATGGTGAATTAGCCATACCTCCAGTAGTGGGATAGCTTTCTCTATATTTCAAATCGCCTATTACTTTTTACAGGAAAGACTCAATTTCCTGAAGTTTCTTGTGGAAGTGAGGATATTTGTCTAGTTTTTGAGGAAATGTGAGCGATGTGCTGCTAAATGCTTAACAACATACTCTTGGGGGTGTGTGACCTGATTTCTAGTATTTGCTGATTTTTATGTTGTTGACAGCCCCACTATGGCCATTTCAAGCTACCAATGCATTGTCACTGAACACAAGGTTGGGACAAAATGCACACAATTAGCTCTCATAAAGAAATACAAGTTGACTCGTGCACACCACCTGAAGCAGAATCAAAATGTGCAAATACACTTTAGTCCTGAATTCACGGAGTCCCCCTCCCCACCACCCCAGTTAATCAGAACTAATTTCCAGAATAGATAGCCCTCCCTAGACCTGACAACACATCACAAACTTCAAACTTTTAAGTCACATGTTTAGTTCAGCAACATTTACCTACTCTGATAAAGACACTTTGTTTTGAGGAAGTCACATTACTGAAATAAACTTGTTTAAATTTACTGAAACTACACCTAATTACTTTGAGTATTTCCAGATGCATTGTTTACTTAATGACACCTGTTACTCAGAACTTGACTGCAACTATAACAAAAATTTTATTTTTATCTAATCTTTTAAACTTGACATCAAAATTGTCTGTTGAAACCATTTTGTACATTTGTTCTTTTACTAAGCAATTACTTACCAATAGGTTGGATGATCAAACTCTGTGTGTGTGTGTGAAATATCCAGCAAAAGATTCTAAAAGAGACTCTAGGTGTGTTCAAAATTTGATGTTGATTGTCAGGTGCACAAAAGAAACTGACGAATTGTTATTTTTTGGTTGTTTTTCTCAGATTTCTTTTTGTTTCTCTATACAAAATTTATCCTCCCCCACTGCTTCCTCTGTGATGGTTAATGTTATATGTCAACTTGGCTAGGCCATGATTCTCAGTATTATGTAATTATCCTCCATTTTGTGATCTGATGTAAGGGTAGTTTCCTTAGGAGTGTGGTCTGCAACCAATATATACGGACCTTTGGCAAAGCTAATTTGCTCTCAATCCTGCATCCGACTTATTCTCTTCTGACTTCTGGCTCTTGGGATGTGGGCCAGCAGGCTTCTGCCTGACCTTTGTCAGCCCTTGCAACCACATGAGTCAGGTAAAGCCTCCAGTCTGACACCTGGCCCATGGATTTGGACTTGCCAGCCTCCACGACTGCATAGGCCATTTCCTTAAAATAAATATCTTTCTATATATTTATACGTATATACACACTTCATTGGTTTTACTTCTGTAGGAAACCCAGCCTGAGACACCCACCAATACTCCCATTGTCATGGTTTCCCAAAATTTTTATAAGCATATATTTGATATGTCTATGATGGCGTAGTGGTTAAGAACTACGGCTGCTAATCAAAAGGTCGGCAGTTCGAATCTACCAGATACTCCTTGGAAACTATATTGGGCAGTTCTACTCTGTGCTGAAGGGCCGCTAGGAGTTGGAATCAACTCAACACCAATGGGTTTCGTTTGGTTTTGGGTATATGTATTTGTGTGTTCCTCTCTGTTGTTTATAAATCTTGGAATAGCTCTTGTTCTTTTTTTCAGAAGCAGGTATATTCTAGGACTTTCCAGTCAGAAGGATGTAATTTCTGAATAATAAGATGAAAATTTAAAAAATTTAAGTTATGTTATTCAATTTATATTTGTTTTTACTTAAGGTACAAGTTATGGGATTAATATTAGTTCTCCAAAGTGCAAACTTTTTAATAAATTCCCTTATAAACTTAGATAAACCAAAAAAAACCAAACCCATTGCTGTCTAGTCGACTGTGACTCATAAGAGCTATGTGTGCTAGCCAAAAAGCTGGAAGTTCAAGTCCACCAGGTGTTCCTTGGAAACTCTATGGGTCAGTTCTACTCTGTCCTGTAGGGTTGCTATGACTGAAATTTAGATAATTTCCTAACTGAAATATGTATATATATATATATATATATATATATATATATATTTATGTTTTACTAGTATCTCTGTATTTTATGGAGTAACATTTTGGTTTAATTTATTAGTTTAAGATTTGAAGAGGTAAGCCCTGTTATACTTTTTTTCCTCTCTATTTTCTCACAACTGAATGAAAAAAACTATTCCAATATAAGTTTTATTAGGGATAAGACCCAAACTATATTCCTTACTTCTTTATTAATTATTGTGAGGATGTTATGTTTTTCTAATGTGTTTTTTGTTGTTAGGTGCCGTCAATTCGGTTCCAACTCATTGCAACCTTAAGTACAACAGAATGAAATACTGCCCAGTCTTGTGCTGTCTTCACAATTCCTGATATGCTTGAACCCATTGTTGCAGCCACTGTGTCAATCTATCTAATTGAGGGTCTTTCTCTCTTTCATTGATCCTACACTTTACCAAGCATGATGGCCTTCTTCATGTACTGATCCCTCCTGATAACATGTTCAAAGTACACAAGATGAAGTCTTGCTATCCTCACTTCTAAGGAGTATTCTGGTTGTACTTCCAAGACAGATTTGCTCATTCTTCTGGCAATCCATAGTATATTCAATATTCTTTGCCTTCACTATAATTCAAAGGCATCAGTTCTTTGCTTTTCCTTATTCATTGTCCAGCTTTCGCATACATATGAGATGATTGAAAATACCATGACTTGAGTCAGGTGCACCTTACTCTTCAAAGTGACATCTTTGCTTCTTAACACTTTAAAGAGCTATTTTTCACCAGATTTGCCCAATGCAATATATCATTTTATTTCATGACTGCTGCTTCCATGGGCATTGATTACAGATCCAAGTAAAAGGAAATCCTTGACAACTTCAATCTTTTTTCTGTCATTATATCATTTATTGGTCCAGTTATGAGGATTTTTGTTTTCTTTATGTTGAGGTATAATCCATACTGAAGACTATAGCCTTTGATCTTTATCTGTAAGTGCTTCAAGTCCTTTTCACTTTCAGCAAGCAAAGTTCTGTCATCTGCGTACCTTAGGTGGTTAATAAGTCTTCCTCCAATCCTGATGCTGTGTTCTTCTTAATGTAGTCCAGCTTCTCAGATTATTTGCTCAATATACAGATGGAGTAAGTATTGTGAAAGGATACAACCCTGACACACACCTTTCCTGATTTTAAACCATGCAGTATCCCCTTGTTCTACTCAATGGACTGGCTCTTCATCAATGTACAGGTTCCTTATGAGCACAATTAAGTAGTCCATGAATACAATGAATCTCTATTGATCAATATATTTGTATTGATTTATCTTTGCCTTTCTGTAATTCACTCTAATTGGTCTTTATATTTTCATAATTATACATTTGATTTTATGGAATGTTGCTTAATGGTACTCACAGGCATTCTTAATTTGATAACTTCCAATTCAGTGTCTGTAGTTTCAGTCCTTAATTCTTCAAACTGAACCAACAGGTGCATGATGGATTGAAATATGTCCCCCAAAAATATGTGTCAAGGGATGGGGCAATGATTCCCAGTATTGTGTGGTTACCCTCCATTTTGTGATTGTAATAATATGTTAAAGAGGATTAGGATGGAATTGTAACACCCTTACTGAGGTCACATCCCTAATCGAATGTGAAGGGAGTTTCTCTGGGATGTGGCCTGCACCACCTTTTATCGTACAAGAGATAAAAGGACAGGGAAGCAGGTGGAGAAGAGGCGACCTGATATCACCAAGAAAGCAGTGCCAGGAGCAGAACACGTCTTTTGGACCTGGGGTTTCTGTGCAGAGAAGCTCCTAGTCCAGGGGAAGATCGGTGACAAGGACCTTCCTCCAGAGTCAACAGAGACAGAAGGCCTTCCTTGGAGCTGACACCCTGAATTTAGACTTCTGGCCTACAAGACTGTGAGAGAGTAAATTTCTCTTTGTTGAAGCCATCCACTTGTGGTATTTCTGTTCTAACAGCACTAGATAATTAAGACAAGGTACTCACAAAATCATATAAGGAATCCTCCCTACTAATTTTTTGGGCTTGGCTTGCATTTTTGTTTATTTGTATGTTTTTTTAGTTTTGGATTTTTGTTGTTCTGGAGTTTTTTTTTTTTTTTAATGGATAAAGCTTTGTTTTTATCAAATGTGATTCAATCTGTTTTACAATACAGAGGCACTCTTAGAATGTCCAGTCAATTGAAGATGAGTTTTCCTATATTAATTGCAATGCAGAAATTTTCCTATACTTTACACTCATTAGAAAAGAAGAATGTAAGTGTATGGTCTCAAATTGGCAACTAAAAATACAATATTTGTTCCTATTTAATGTGCCACTAATTGCTAATATTTATTTGATATATTTTAACACATTCATAAGTTAAATGATTGGCCTACAAGAATTAACTATAAATTTTTCTTCCTTCCTTCCTTCTTTCACTCCTTGCTTTCTTTCTTCATCTTTCTTTTTTTCTTTCCTTCTTTCTCTATTTCTTTCTGTAAACTTTTACAAGAGTTATATATACCAGATAAAATGACAAGTAAATTAGTCATTAGAGTATAAGATATTTATAATTGTGTTATATAGATGATATTTTGGGAGCTCAGTAGAAACAGTCAATGTGAGGTGGTAATATATCATATAAATGTATTGACTCTACGCAGTAACTGATTTGTGTTTTAAATATATCTTTAATATTTTCTCTTCATGTACTTTATAAACAACTGGGAAACATAACTGAATGTACAAATTTTACCTTTTGTTGAAAAAATTATTAAGCCTAGAATGATTAGTCATTTGTGCCTTTTTCTCTGGATAATTTCGATTGTATGAGTAATTTAAATCTTTTAATTCAGATCTTGAAAGTCATGATTATAGACACTGTTGAGAAATTGCAAGCTCTTCATGGTAAAAATGCTACATTGAAATAGTAAGATGAAAAAATAAAAACTATGTGAATTGTGCGATGTTGAAAAAGTATCTATCTGGATAGATAGGTAAATAGAGATCTATTTACTAATTTATGTACATCTATCTAAAAAAAATCTATCTAGCTCGGGATAAATAGACAAAAATACCTGTTTCTATTAATTTATCTATATGTATCTTTATCTACCTACATCTTTGTCTAAATCTAATGCTGATGTAACACTTCAGTGTACAATTCCCCCTTTCCATATACCTAATTTTATTCTCCAACTTTGAGGTATCTCACCCTGAATATGGTGAAAAAAATAACTAGTAGTCAAATACTAGAGTACAAGAACGTAGTTTAAAGTCTGGTAATCTCCAATGAATTACCCTGTTTCTTTCAATCGTTTGTGGGGTTTGCTTTTTATTTTTTTTTCCAATTAGTCTTGCTGAATTATTTATCAATATTATCAACTTTTTATCAATATTATTAACCTTTTAAATAACCAATTTATGCAATTTTAAGTTTTTTCCTGGAGACAGTAAATTGAAGAATTATAAATTGAACATATTTTTATCAGATTTTGCATGTATTGTTTGTAAAATACCAGCAGTAAAATGTTGACAGGCTCAGTTTAGGACAAACTGAGACAAGTTTACTAAAAGGTCAATTTTCAAAACTTGGGGGAAGTAGTTAAATATCCACAATGGATAGTGTAGTACTTCAAGACTAGTAAAAAGTTGATATGTTACTACCTGTGGCCCAAAGTTATGAGTGAAGTGTTAAGTTATTGGAAATTTTATTGAAAGAGTCATGAAGAGAAGGATACCTAGGAAGGAAACCAAGAGAACCCTGAAGGAAGAAGCTAGAGGAAAAAAAAAAAAAACACCCAAAGTAATTGAAAATGTATGTTCCATAAAAACCTGCACAGGAATGCTTATATTATAAAAATTGGGAATAAACAAGATTTCTTTCAAAAGGTGAATGGATAAACAAACTGTGGTATATCCATACAATGGAGTATTTTTTCAATGAGAAAAAGAAATGAGCTATCAAACTGCAAAAATGCACGGAGGAACCTTAAATGCATATTGGTACATGACAGTACCCAGTCTGAAAAGCTACATACTGTATGATTCCCACTATATGACTTGTTGGAAGAGGCACAACTATAGAAACAGTAAAAAAGATCAGTGGTTGCAGGAGTTCAGAGGGAGGAAGGAGGATGAATAGGTAGATCATAGAGCATTCTGGGGACAGTAAAACTATTCAGAATGATACTGTAAAGGTAGACACATACATTATTCACTTGTTAAAGCCTACAGGCCTGTACAAGACAAAGAGTAAACCCTAACATGAACTATGGACTTAATTTAATAATAATGTATCAATATTTGTTCATTAATTGTAACAACTATACCACCACAACGCAAGATGTTAATAATAGGAGAAATACTGTTTCAGGGAAAGAGGAGGTATATGGGACCTGTGTGTTTGCTATGCAATTTTTCTGTAAAACTAAAACTGCTCTAAAAACTAAAGTGTATTAAATATTTTTTAAAAAAAAAACCATAATGGGTGAAAACACTAATCTAATAAATACATATTCATTAGAATCTATTAGTGAGACAGGAAGGCTTGTGGCATAGTGGTTAAGAGCTACGGCTGCTAACCAAAAGTTTGGCAGTTCAAATCCACCAGGCGCTCCTTGGAAACTCTATGGGTCAGTTCTACTCTATCCTATAGGGTCACTATGAGTCGGAATCGACTGGACAGCAATGGGGGTATTAGTAAGACTATAAGTCGGCAATAGGTTTTTTTTTTTTTTAGTAAGGCTTGACTTGGGTTTATATTAAATTTCATTTAAAAATTCCTTCCTTCAAATGTTATATTTTTTTAAAGAATTGGTCAATTTTCTTTTGAAATTTTTAAATTCTTTGTTGGTTTCAGTAGTGAGCTAATTTTGACTATGTATGTACTTTTATTAAACTTAATTTTTCTATCAATTGTAAAAAGACAAATATACAATGCTACAGTGAGCATATTACTGTAAAGCCAGAAAATGATGAGTTATATCTGAATTCATGTATTAAGTTCATTTCAGGGATTTCGGAGTCAGTTAAATTTCCGTGTGATTATTTACAATATGTGTTACTATCAAAAATGTCAACTCACATGCAACCTTTTTCTATACCTATAAAACTTATTTTCTATAGACACTTTTTCAGAATAAACATATGACACCATTTTATGAGATAAATATATTTTCTTTCGCTCTATAGCTCAAAATTATTTAATATATCCATAATTACATTTTATTATATTGAATTAACCTAAAAAAATGACTTATAACTTCTAAAAAAATACAAGTAAACTGAAAAGTAAAATTTGACAAGAGAATGGTGTACTTATTATGAGCTTTTAGGAAATCTTTTGATTTTCAAAACTAGGATATTTTTTGTGATTGTTCTAATAACACAAAATGGAATTTAAAATACATAGTATAACAATCCTGTTTCCATTTAGGATGCAGAAAGTGGGTAAAGTGTCTCCCCAAATCAACAACAAAAAAGTAGGACAAACTACAAAACCAAAATTTTTTTTGAATCCATTTAGAGAGCCAGGTCTCAGGGTGAATCAGCAGCCCAAGAAATATGTGGCCAAGAGGGCCAGAAAGAGACAAAGAGACATGGGAGACCAAACAAATGATTAAGAAGAATTTAGCTAAATGTTTTAAGGAATCACTAAATGCCAAGTGTGGGATGGCATGGCAGAGAAGTCCCCGAAAGCTACAGAGACTAGGAAGTTTCCACTCTCTTAATGGTCTTCTCTATGGACCAATCCAGGCTCCAGTGAGAAAGAGGTCTGGAGGAGGGACTTTTCCTGTGGAGAAGAGATGAACCCACTCCCAGACTCTTATCTCTCACAGAACAAAAGCAAACGATGTGTGTGGCAGGAGGAAGGGTAAAAGATGCAACCCACTACCTATGGAGGGCCAAACTCTCTTTCCCTCCCAGAATTATCAACACAGAAGGCAGTCTGCACGCATGCCATAGAGCCCCCTGCCCCAGCGTGGAGGGGCAAAGATTAACGAAAAAGCCCCATTACCCAAACCCAGAGATTTAGGGTCTGCCAAGGAGTGAGGCTGGCCCAGGACAACAAAGAAAGAAATAATTCATTTCCAAATGGCACATGGATTCTAGAAGAGTGGACATATATCTTAAAATGTCAAGATATATTGAGTGCCTCTTCCTAAGCAGAATATTAATACTCACTGTGCTTTAATCTTCTTCCTTGTGAAATGAGAGTGATGATAAGATCTGAGATCTGTTTCAAAGATTAAATAGAATATAAATTGTAGAGGTTAATTTGCACATATATGTCACCGAATATATCCTTTGCTTTCGATTTATTGAACTCTGGGAATAACTTTTAGCAATTTACACATTAGCTTATCCACTTCATCTCCCTGCTTTTAAGACAAGGGGCAACCTGAAATCATATTCTAGCTATGACTATTTATATAGACTAACTAGACTGTAACCTTTTTGTTGATCCTTTTTTTTTTTTACACATCTTTTTTTTTTTTTTTACACATATTGTTTTGAGACATTGGTTGTCAACCCCACCATGTGTCAACACTCTTCCCTTCTTGACCTTGTGTTCCCCATTACCAGCTTTCCTGTCCCTTCCTGCCCTCTCCCCTTTATCCCTGGGCTGGTGTGCCCATTTAGTCTCATTTTGTTTTATGAGCCTGTCTAATCTTTGGCTGAAAGGTAAACCTCAGGAGTGACTTCAGTACTCAGTTAAAAGTGTGTCTGGGGCCATACTCTCGGGGTTTCTCCAGTCTCTGGCAAACCAGTTGGTCTGACCTTTTCATCTTTATTTTATTTATTTATTTTTGAAGCACATCAGCAGATTGAATAAGAATAATGACTTTTTATTCTTGACTCTGAATATTTTACAAATATATATTGATGGTCTTCCTGTGTGGAAATACTAAAGGCTCTCTACAGTGGGAGCCCTGGTGGCCCAGTGGTTGGTTAAGAGCTCGGCTGCTAACCAAAAAGTCAGCAGTTTAAATCCATCAGCTGCTCCTTGGAAGCCCTATGGGACAGTTCTACTCTGTCCTACAGTGTTGCTATAAGTCAGAATGGACTTGACAGCAGTGGGTTTTGGGTATCTACAGTTATCTTTCTTGCCATAACCTGCAGTCCAGCCCTTCAGATATTCTCCAATGCTCTCACACAAAATCCTGAAACTAAATGCATATTGCTGTTGGAAAACCTCATGTTACTGAAGCCATCGACTAAATCCAGATGTGCAAAAAGCCAAACAGTGGTGGCATTAAATTTCTAGGTCATAATAATTTAGGTGTATGGGTATAGACTCACAAATGTACACATATTCCTCAAATGAATGTTTTTCTCCTTTACAAATGCTTTGAAGTTCACCTATTTTTCTATTTTCCAGGCTTATTCCCTGCTGTAATTATGAGATTCTTTTTTAATAGCATTGCCTTGAGTAGATTTTTATTATGCTTACAATTTATGAACATCTACTAACATGAAATGAGACCATAAAGAGTATAACATGTGCACATATTCTCTGATTATTCTTTCACATATAGTTTAAGCTTCCTATGCAAGCCATTACTCACATGTATCAGAATCCACTAGGGACAATTTATCATATCATTATTATTACTGTTTATTGGTTGTTTCCTTGCACATAAAGAAGGGTGTGGTAGAGTGGCAGCTTTTAAAAGAACAACAGGTATAGCTCCCAAGTGAGTTTGAACTTTTTTCAAACCCTTCTGCTTTTCTCATTCGATTTTTTTTCTTTTTTAGTATCCATGCTTAAATATGTGACATTAACATCCTGGCTAACCAGAAATAAATGATAAAATGGAGTTGATTTATTGTTTTCTAACAGCCTGCTTTTATTCACCATGACTTAAAATCAAACAAACTGTTTTCTGCTAAAAACTGAAGCTATTAAAATATATATGAAGATATACATTTTCTTTCTTGCCTCCAGTATTCCTCCAAAGCATTCTCCATATTTCTGCAGAGTAATTTTTTCAGTAATACAGGTGTAATATTTCATTTCACTTTTGCAAACATTTCAATGATCCCCTATCACAAACAGGATAAAATCTTAACTTTTTTAGTACTGGGTACAGATGCCTTCAGGACCTGGCTGTCTCTTGCGTATCTTTCTTCCATTATATAGGACGCATGCTAGAAGTATTACATGAGACAATATGCCTGGCACATAGGAAGTGATGTATACATATAAACTGCCTTTCATGTAGACACGGCTCAACCCACAGGCTGAGCATGTCTAGGATGGTAGTAGAAAGACCAGGAAGAATTTGAGGCCAAGCCAAAGTGCTCTCTGATGCGTTTCCATTCTTTCGATCCTACATAGCTTCATCGGTTTCCTCCTGTACCCCTTTCTCAATCTCTTCTGTCAACCACATCCACCCACACTCATATTTTACTCTTCAGGATTACTTCTTCCTTTTAATGTTAGTAGACATAGCGTGGAGCCCAGGTAGCACAATGCTTAATAGCTGGACTGTCAGAAATTGACACCAGGCCAAGGTTTTTTGTTTTGTTTTGTTTGTTTTTATAGTGCCTGGTAGCTATTAGACACAAAAATTATTTGTTGAATTTGGATACATACACACATACCTATACAGTAGTAGAATATTAGTTTTTTTTTTTTTTTTTTTTTCCGTTTCCATCAAGTCAATTCCAGCTCATAGTGACCATATAAGACAGAGTATTAGTTAGGACTATATTATTAGCTAAAATCATGTGAATAAATGGATAATTTGAATTCACAAACTGAGGGAGTGTGTAATGTGATGTTTGTGAGCTTTTACCATCTTACCAACATTTAATTTAAATGAAATAAAACAGAAAAGACAGATTAAGAATATTGAGTTAGTTGCCAATAATTTAGGACCCTGCGAGTTTAAAATTTAGATAGGTCATTTCTGTTGATTAAGATTTTATTTTTCTGAATCGCAATATCTGTATTTGTTTATTCAGTACTTAAATTATCCTGAGGGGATGAATGGTTGAAGCCCTGGTGGTGCAGTGGTTAAAAACTAAAGCGTGCTACAGCCACTAACCAAAAAGCCGCAGGTCTAATCCACCTGCCACTCATTGGAAACCCTATGGAGCAGTTCTACTCTGCCCTATAGCGTTGCTAACACTTCATGACAACTGGTGGGATGAATGTTTAAATAGTTGAGCATATCCAAATGACCTAAGTTCTGTAATTTTTTTAGACAAATTCTTCCAAATGAAAATCAAGGCAACAGTTTAGAATGGTTTTCTGAGAAAAACACATCCAATATTGCAGTCATTTTTAACTCAAACTCTTAACCTAGCTTTATATTTAACACCATCTTCCCTTGATCAGCATCAACCTATTTCTGGCAATCAAATATTCTGTCTGATTGAATTTCCTCTTCAAATATGAAATGCATACATCTACCTTTTTCTTGCATGCTATTACAATTTTCATTCTTTCCCAACCTGTGTACTTAAACTATATTATTCAAATTTCCTTGCTCAGTTACACCCTAAAGAGATTTTTAAAACAATGTATACAATCACAGACTTTAAAGATGAAACTCAAACTGTCCATAATAAGTTTCAACAATTTAAAAATAAATATTGGCATTTTAAAATAAACTGTTTAACATTTTAAATGTAACTAATAAGATCTAAATACAGCAATAATTTAATATCTACCAATATCCATTATATATATATATATATATATATATATATATATATATAGGCTATGGGTTTTATATATATATTATATAAACCCATAGCCATAAAGTCGATTCCGACTCAACCACTGCGCCACCAGGGCTCCATGTATATATTGCTGTTTGAAGCCACAGATGCATTTCTAAATTTCAATTTCCATTTTATTTTCCAAAGAACTTTAGTACATTTTTATGTATTAAAATGAAAACTATGTACATTTAAATACAGCCTGTTTCTTGAGAGCATAAATCCTTCATATGTGTATATGTTGCATATATGTATGTCTTCTTTGCTTATAGCTGCACTCACATATTATGGTATAAATAAACTGCATTACCTGCCTTCAGTTACTTGCACACATTTGGTAAATTCTGGAAAAGTGGAGTGGCGTTCTTGAAATGATTGCCCCTGTGATGAATGACCACATGGCTGTCTCTCGGTCGCAACCCTCAGCCTCATATTGTGCATCACCCTCGAGCCTACACATACACACACAAGTATATGAGCTCACCACATACAGCGGGCTCCATTTCTTTTTTAAAAATCACTCCCGTCTTTAGCCTCCGGAGAATTCTACAAAGCCATATGTTCAGTTAGGCACTGAGATAAGAGGCATAGAAAGATTGAGAAAGCATGTGGAAATGTTGAATAGTAATTAGTTCAGTGATTCCCTTTATGGTTTTGTTTTGAATACATCTAAATTTAGAGCATTTTATTGATGAAACAAAAACACCACTACAATTTGAACGTTTTTTTTTTAACATAGAGTGTTTTATACATCAGGTACATTGTCATTTGCCTCATCAGATGAGAAGTAATTTGTTTTCACTTTAAAACTTAAGATTTACATAAAGAAGTACTAATAACATTTCCTGCATTACAGGAGGAAAAGTATCAGGTAGGCTTATCTAATAAAATTATAATTTAACTTTCTTAATAAAAATGGAAACAATGATTTCTAAGTAACTGGAATCAGATTCAATATGGGATGTGTCTACTTCTTTCCTTTGCCTTCAAATAACTGTAACTATCTTTTTAAATTACAGAGCTTTTAGAAAATATGCATCGTCCAATATTGTTTTAAAATACATTTATTCTTATACGTGGAAACAGAAATGGTCTCTGAGAACTTGCAACTGAGGAATATATGGTTGCTCTTTGAAACTAAAGTTGTAAAATCAGCCCATATTTACTCATACCAGAAATGCAAAACCACCTTAAAGAATTAGATGGTTACCTAAGCCATTGACATATAAGAGAACAAGTGTGAATAAAATAGCAATGATGATAAAAAAATAAAATATAATCAATTCCCTGAAGGTGTATTCGCTGGAGTATATGAGAAGGACATTCATTATGGCAAGGGTCTTTTCAAGGCTTAAGGAGTATGGTTGATATCCAAATAGTTGAAAGATTCTTCAAAAAGATAAATTGCAAGGGATGTACACTAGGAAGGGGGTTGCAAAAATCTTAGTTCTTCATTTTGCTAAGGTGATGCAGACAGACATATCTATTTCAGTTTTTATTTTATTGACTTACACAGTGAGGTTGAGCATATTTTCATATATTTACTAGTCATTGGTCATTTATATTTCTTCTAGGCTTCTATTCATTCTTCTATCCCAAAATTATCTGTTTCTTTTAATTTTATTTCTTTTTGATTTGTGTGAATACTTCCTATAGTTTTTATACCAATCCATTTCATGTTATACATTGTGAAAATATTCCTTTTAATTTTTCACATGTTTATAATACCTATTTTCATATGGAATATGTTTATTCATTTGTGGTCTTATTCTCCTTGTATGTTCAACAAACAAATTTATGATTATTATTTAGCTTTATCATGTTGTTTTGAAATTAAAAAAAAGCTTTTTTTCCAGATGATGCAAATATATTTCCTTCAGCAGGTATATTTTA
This sequence comes from Loxodonta africana, assembly GCF_030014295.1. Classification (NCBI taxonomy): domain Eukaryota; kingdom Metazoa; phylum Chordata; class Mammalia; order Proboscidea; family Elephantidae; genus Loxodonta; species Loxodonta africana. The sequence goes on from NC_087345.1 coordinate 50,123,484, forward strand.
AAATCATACATTGATATTCTGGTTTCTATAATTGAACTCAACCATTACATTTATCCACCCATGATATACAGAGCTACTGTCAGTGTGCAGAAAAGGCAGGATCCTAAATCTGAAGCTTAAATGTTTACTTACTGGACAAACTTACTCAGGTAAATGCCAACTTGTTGAAATCTCTTGATGAATGACCAGACAAATAATGATCTCTCTAAATATGTGTGAAAAAGTTAAGGGTTTATCTGGCTTTTCCATTCATTCATTAATGCATCCTTTGTAATGATGGAGTCTGATTTGAAATACAATAAAACTTCCTTATCAAATAATGACAACAAAGATTAGTAAAACACAAGTGACAAAATAATGCAACATGACAATAATGTAGTAGAACAATACAGAATCAAATTACTAATATAAGGCCTCAGACAATTGTAAGATCGATCTCTGAACTTCTTAGAAACTATGACACATAAAAATTATAAACTGCAAGATTCACGGGGTCTATTACAGACTTTCTTGAAAATTTTCTTGAATAATAATCATTTGAAAGATTTAAGATTTGCAAGACTTAAGTATCAGAAGATCAGGGCTTTAATTTTAATTCTATGGTGCCTGAGCTATAAAATTCAACTTACCTACTTTAAGACTCAATTTCCTCAATTTTTTACAATAAATATAGATGCCTACTAAGCTTCCACGGACATCAAAGGAGCCAATACATGAAAAGGTGTTTTGGGATCAGAGATAATTCTATGACTTCTGTCATATGAGTTATATTATCTTCTTGGAAATGTTAGTTCTAGTGCTTTAGACTGGAACTTGGCCTTACAAATCGAGTTCAGCCCCCTTTGTTTTATATGTAAGGAAACAGAGACTTAGAAACAGCATTCAAAACTTTTCGGGGGTTCATTTTAGCTTCCTCACACTCCCACTAAATTATAATGGTATCATTAAATGAGCTTGCATATATAAAGAAAAATAAAGCCCTACAAATCAAATTTATAGCAACTAAATTGCCTTCCATATTTCATACATTTTTTACTCCTGTTCATCACAAATGCAATCAAATGAAATCAGGCCAAGATGTACAACCAATTTATTTCCAAATTTAAAATATGTGTAAATCTGAAACAGATGACACATTACTTCCAAAACGGAAATTGCAGAAAGTTGGTCAGAATAACTCAAAATTAGCCTTTAGATGTTTGTTCTATAGTTTAGAGAAAGAGTCCTTTATCATTGCTCTAAAATAATGGCAATAGCCAGATATTTTGTTTTATTTCACAACTAATCCTATTAAAATAATAGAAGTCACTGTTATCTCCACTTCCCACCTTCCATTTCAACCTTAGTAATCTGCCTTCTCTTCCCATTGCTCTAGCGAGCTGCCATCTGGATGATTTACAACGACCATGTAATTAATAAATCAATTTACATCTTCTCTGCCTTCATCACTCTTGATTGCTCTAAAGCATTTGTTAGCACCACTCTTGTCCTTTGTGACATTCTCCTCCCTAGGCATCTGTGATGTTTACACCTTTTACACCCTTTACACTCGAAAATAAGAAAATGAATGAATTCATCATTTTCATTCCCAAACCTCTCCCTCCTGTTTGCTTTTCTCATAGTAGAGTCACGATTCAGGTAAAGCAGCCTCAAAGGCCTAGAGACATCATCTACTGTTCTTTCTGCCTCATAAAATCCAGTTATGATAAAATGGCCAGAGTAAGATTTTAAATGTGTAACTAAAATCTTTCATTTTCCTGCTTAATAGCCTCCAATCCCACTTGAAAAATCATTACATTGCCTCATACTAATTTACCATGCTCTTCCTCTTACCATGCCACCTCTTGCTTCTCCAGCTCCAAGCATAGAGACTTTTTTTTTTTGCTGTTTACAACAAGCTTTACCTGTGTTTTATTGACTATGCAAAGGTATTCGACTCCGTGGATTATAACAAACAATGGATAACACTGTGAAGAATGGGAATTCCAGAACACTTAATTGGGCTCATGAGGAACCTTTACATAGATCAAGAGGCATTTGTTCAGACAGAACAAGGGGATACTGATTGGTTTAAAGTCAGGAAAGGTGTGCGTCAGGGTTGTATTCTTTCACCATACTTATTTAATCTGTATGCTGAACAAATAATCCAAGAAGCTGGACTACATGAAGAAGAACGGGGCATCAGGATGGGAGGAAGACTCATTAACAACCTGCGTTATGCAGATGACACAACCTTGCTTGCTGAAAGTCAAGAGGGCTTGAAGCACTTACTAATGAAGATCAAAGACCACAGCCTTCAGTATGGATTACACCTCTACATAAAAAAAACAAAAATCCTCACAACTGGACCAATGAGCAACATCATGATAAACGGAGAAAAGATTGAAGTTGTCAAGGAGTTCATTTTACTTGGATCCACAATCAACAGCCATGGAAGCAGTAGTCAAGAAATCAAAAGACGAATTGCATTGGGTAAATCTGCTGCAAAGGACCTCTTCAAAGTGTTGAAGAGCAAAGATATCACCCTGAAGACTAAGATGTGCCTGACCCAAGCCATGGTATAAGCTGGACAATGAATAAGGAAGACCGAAGAAGAGTTGACACCTTTGAATTGTGTGTGGTGTTGGCAAAGAATATTGAATATGCCATGGACTGCCAAAAGAACAAACAAATCTGTCTTGGAAGACGTACAACCAGAATGCTCCTTAGAGGCAAGGATGGTGAGACTGCGTCTTACATACTTTGGACATGTTGTCAGGAGGGATCAGTCTCTGGAGAAGGACGTCATGCTTGGCAGAGTACAGGGTCAGCGGAAAAGAGGAAGACCCTCAAGCACGTGGATAGACACAGTGGATGCAACAATGAGCTCAAGCATAACAACAATTGTAAGGATGGCACAGGACTGGGCAGTATTTCATTCTGTTGTGCGTAGGGTTGCTATGAGTTGGAATGTACTTGACGGCACCTAACAACAACAACAACACAACAAGCTTTTGCCTTTCCTCCTCAGAAGGCCTTTATACTAATTATACCCTCTGACTGGAGTTCTCTTTCCTTTTATATTTGCATAAATGGCTTCTTCTTTCTCATCAGATCCCATCTTCAATGCCATGTTCCAAGAGAAGATTTCCCTGACCAGCCTGCATTAGGATGTAACTGGTTGACATTGAGCGAGTGGCAAGCTTGTCTGTTTTGAACCTCTTCTATTACTGGGGCCTAGTGCAGTGGACGGCATGTACATGGCTTTAAATTTTCTTTTTTTAATGAATACGTATTACTTGTAATTCAGAAATATCTCCACCTATCCCTCCTTTCCATTCTACAATAGTTCAGATTATTGTTGCCTTTTCCTTAGAACACTAATTACCTTGAGTCAGCTCTTTCACATATAGCCTTTGTAATTATATTACTTCTCTTCTCAGAAATCTACGTTGACACTTTGTTTCTCAAAGAGTGAGGCTCATTCATGTCCTTCCATGATCAGACCCAAGCTACCCTGTTCCTTTCCCATTTACATCTACCAGCCCTTTTCTTTCCTTAAATTCTTCTTTCTTGAAATTCAGTTATTGCATTCAATCCTCTAGCTAAACTGGACTTACCTCAGTTTCTTGAATACGTTCTATATTTTTTGTCAACTATGATTTTACTCTTTCATTTTCTAAACTTAGACTATTTTCAAAACCTTGCCAGACAAAATTGTATTATTTGCTATTGAGTCTCAGTTTAAATCCCATCACTTCAATAAAGATATTATTGCTCCCATCGAGTAGAATTAATTTCTTACCTCTGTAGAAGTACTCTCCCATAAGTAAAAAGTGAATGTCTCACATCAGTTGTCCACTTATCTACCCTTCCAGAGATCATCAGATTCATTCCAAAAACAAAACCAAACCTGTTGCTGTAAAGTTAATTCCAACTCACAGCGACCATATAGGACAGAGGAGAACTGTCTTACAGAGTTTTCAAGGAGCACCTGGTGGATTCAAACTGCCAAACTTTTGGTTAGCAGCCGTAGCTCTTAACCACTAGGACACCAGTTTCCTCAGGGCAGAAGTAATCTCCCAGTTCACATTATTAACCCCTCACTTTATCTAACATGTCTAGCACAAGAAACTAAAAAGCCAAACCAAATCCATTGCCATCGAGTTGAATCCTAGTGACCACATAATATCAATAAATAGATATGGAATAAATATTTGCATGTTTTAAGTCTCATAAGGTTAGTATACTTTGCCATTTCAATTTATTAATTTCAGGAATTATTTTATAAAGCATCTAAAATTATGCATTTCAAAATTGTCAAATAGTGAGCAATTAAAATTATATCCGCTTTAAATTCCAAAATTAAAACTGAAAACAAAGTTAGGTCTAATATGTCATACATGAATTTTATTTTCTGTCCATTTTTATCTTTTATTTGTGCTTACTTTTTATTTTAATTGATGCTTTTCTGCTTCTTTGAAACATTAATTTCAAATACAGGGTTTGTTTGCTTGTTTGTTTTTACTTCTACTTTAGAAACAGAGTTAATTGTTTGGACTTACCCATCTATTTTATACTTCAGTTTAATCACAGTTCTCTTTTGAAAATACTTATATCATTATTATCTCTGAATAGCTTGCTCATTCTCAGATATAAGATGCCCCCACACCCCTAAAAAAGTTAATTCATCTATAATTGAACGTTTATTTTCCTAAGGACTGTATTCTTATTTCTTATATTGGGTACCATAAAATTCCATTCTCAAAGTGGGTTTAATAAAGGTGTTGATTTAACTCTAAAAATTAGTGTATCAGTTTGAACACCCATACATCCATTCAGTAAGGTCTGATATTGAACACTATGGTTGAATTTATTATAAATACTTAAAAAGTATAATGCAGTAATGTGTAACATGGAAACTTAAATAAGTACATAGATTATGTTTGGCAGTGATGCAAACAAAGGCTTTAAATAATGGTTCAGATTCCAGTGAACAAAGTTGCTTTATCTTAAAAAGAAGTAGGTCAATTTATCTTGTTCTTGTGAATTTGAAAACTGAGAAGAAGCTTTGGTAGGTTGCTCTTCTAGGATGTGTCATTTCTCAAATGAGATTTAAAAGTTTTATACATGAGAACCTCAAAGCACTTGGTATCTCATTTTCTTGTCTCATCATTTTGAAATGTATTACCTGATGTTACATCTCTAATCAATCATAGCAAAAATGACAAAACAGGTAGTACTTAATGGTTCCATCTACAACAAAGCAGATTTTTATATCTATTCCGTTTTCCTGTAATTTAATATGGCAAGTGTCTCCAGGAAAATAAATTAAGTATTGAACAAATTATCACACATTTTGAAATTTACACTCTAGTTTCTTTAAAAATTATAAAATAAAAATGTCAATAAAAGAAGTAATTCGTTGATATTATTCACTAAGCATTTTTTTCAAGGAAATATCTTTATATTTAATTCTCAGTTAAGCCATTTGAAAATTTCTTATTGGAAAAATGCAGATTGTGAGACTAAGCATTCTCCATTCCCTGACCCTATTATGCATGTTTCAACCACAGTGGAAAATGTATCTTTATTTTCAGAGTACTAAGTACTGATTAATAATCAAATGCAAAATCCAAAGCATAATAAAAATATTTTTATTGGACACAGCAATACCACTGGCACCACTACTAAGATCAGTACTGCGCTAAGCAGTAGACTAATTTTCATTTGTTGCCTTATTTCATACTTAAAACAATCCTAAAATAGAAAACTAGAGTAATACAGTATTTTACTTAACTTCTGGAAATAAGTTTTAAATTACAATTTTATTTAACTTTTTTTTTTTTTTAAGGCACAATAAACACAATCATGGACACACATTGATTCTATGTGGAAAATGATATCTTTAGGAAATAGTGGGAACCAGCTATTATGCAGAAACGCTTTGTAAATTTTGAAAAAAAAATTTACTTATCTGTAAAAGAAATCATGATTGGCTTTTTTATTGTGGTAAAATATATATCAAAATTTGCCATTTTAACCATTTTAAGTGTACAATTCGGCGGCATTAGTTACATTCACAATGTTGTACAACCATCTCTATTTGTTTCCTAAACTTTTCAACACCCCAAACAGAAACTCTACTATTAACATGAACTTTCTCCTCCCTCCTCCTCCCTGCCCATGGTAACCACTAATCTATTTTTTGTCTCTATGCATTTGCCTATTCTAGATATTTCATATAAATGGAAACATGTAATATCTGTCATTTCTGGCTTATTTCACTTAACATAACTTTTTCAAGGTTCATCCATGTCCTGGCATGTATTATAATTTCATTCTTTTTATGTATGATTAATATTCCATTGTACCCATATACCACATTTTGTTTACCATTCATCTGGTAATAAACACTGGATTGTTTCCACCTTTTGACTATTGTGAATAATGCTACGTGAACATTGGTGTACAAGTATCTCTTTCTGTCCCCATTTTCAATTCTTTTGTGTATATACTCAAAAGTGAGATTGCTACTATGTCATATGATAAGTCTGTGTTTAACTTTTTGAGGATCTTCCAAACTGTTTTCCACAGCATTTGTATCATTAGACAATCCCACCAATAATGGACAAATATTCCAATATCTCTACATCTTCTCCAACACTTGATTTATATATACATATATAGCCATCCTATTGGTATGAAATGGTATTTTATTATGGCTTTGATTTGCAATTCTCTAATGACTAACAATATTTAAGATCTTTTCATGTGCTTCTTGGCCATTTGTATATATCCTTCAGAGAAATGTCTATTCAAGCCCTTTGTCCATTTTTTAATTGGGTTGTTTTTATTTTATTGTTGAGTTGTAGGACTTCTTTATGTCTTTCGGGTATTAAATGCTTTTCAAATATATGATTTCCAAATATTTTATTTCATTCTATAATTGTCTTTTCCATTTCTAGATTATGCCCTATGATGGACAAAGTTTTTGTTTTGTTTTTGATGGAGTCTAATTTAGCTATTTTATCTTTTATTTCTTGTTTTTGGTGTCATATCTAAAAAATCCATTGCCAAATATAAGGTCGAGATGATTTACTGCTATATGTTCTCCTCTATAGTTTTAGCTCTTTTATGTAGATCACTGAATCATTTGGAGTTGTGGTTCTTACATGGCATGACATGTGGAAATCTAGTTTTCCCAGCAGATTTGTTGAAAACAGTATCTTTTCCCCATGGAATAGGCTTAGAAACCTTGTTGAAAATCAGTTGACCATAGGAGTAAGGGTTTATTTCTGGGCCATAGGTATATGGGTTTATTTCTGGAATCTTGACTACATTCTACTAGTTCATGTCTATCTTTATACCAAGTTTTTTTTGTTTTTTTTTTTTTTACTGCAACTTTATAGTAAGTTTTGAAATTGGGAAGTGTGAATCCTCCTACTTTGTCCTTCTTATTCAACATTGTTTTAACTATCCAAAGCTACTTGCACGTCCATGTTAATTTAAAGCTCAGGACAGAAGTGGGTCCTGTCCATGCATAAACAGTCTGTAGACTTTGAGTAACTTTCCCCTCTGCATGAATCTGTGTGGGCCTATTTCAGGAGAAAAGGCCCTTGCTGGCGGACCACAACTGTTTCAGCTGTGCGGTAGAGAGGTGGGTGTTTGATGCTTGACAGCACTTTGCCTATCGAACAGGATCCTTACCTACCTACACCAGGGGCCTAAGGACTGATGGATCCACTCAGGTTACCCAGCCACCCATGACGGGGTCCAAGGATAACGGGTACCTCCCAATCCTTATGACAAAAAATTTTGGGTGCCCATGGTCTGTCAGAAGAACCCACATACCTGTATGCTCTAGGGAACACGGACACGCTTTCCTCAGAGACATGTGCAGGACGATTCTCAGCCTCCTGCCTTGTTCAGAGCATGACCCCTGCGGCAACCAGATATCAGTGCTGACAGCAATCACCCCTGCCCCTCTAAGACTGTAGGAGAGAGCCTGATCGGCTACCTGGACACGTGAGCTGAATTCATACAAAAAAAAGTGAATGGACTCCTAGACTGATATACCTGACAACAGCTCTAGTCATTTGGGGACAGGACATCAGAGCTCCAAAGGCAAAAATAATGAAGCTAGCTCACTCAAGCAACCCATCTGGGAATATCAAAACAAAGCAAGAAGCTAAGATACAGTAAGCAAGCATAAAATAAACTAATACAATAACTTATAGATGGCTTGGAGACAACAGTCAATATCAACTCACATAAAGAAACAGACCATGATCACCTCAACAAACTCTCAGAACAAAGAATCAAGGGATAACCTAGGTGAAAGTGCATTCCTGGAATTACCAGAAGCAGAATACAAAAGATTAATATACAGAACTCTTTAAGACATCAGGAAGAAAACCAGAATATACGAAGAACAAGCCAAGGAACACACAGATAAAGCAGTTGAAGAAATTAAAAGGGTTATTCAGGAACATAATAAAAAATTTAATAAGCTGGAAAAATCCATAGACAGACAGCAATTAGAAATTCAGAGGATTAACAATAAAATTACAGGAGTGGATGACTCAATAAAAAGTCAGAGGAGCAGAAGTGAGCAAGTGGAAGGCAGAATTTGTGAACCTGAAAATGAAACACTTGGCACCAATATGTGTGAAGAAAAATCAGATAAAAGAATTTTAAAACAATGAAGAAACCTTAAGAATCATGTGGGACTCTATCAAGAGAAATAACCTACGAGTACCAGAACAGGGAGGGATAACAGAAAATACAGAGAGAATTGTTGAAGATTTGTTGGCAGAAAACTTCCCTGTTATTGTGAAAGATAAGAATATATTTACCCAAGATGCTCATCGAACTCCACGTAAGGAAGATTTTAAAAGAATGTCATCAAGACACACTATAAGCAAACTTGCCAAAACCAAAGATAAAGAGAAAATTTAAAGAGCAGGTAGGGATAAACAAAAAGTCACCTAAAAAGGAGAGTCAATAAAAATAAACTCAGACTACTCAACAGAAATCATGCAGTCAAGAAGGCAATGGGATGACCTATCTAAAAAATTGAAGGAAAAAATTGCCAGTAAAGAATCATATATCCAGCAAAACTGTCTCTCAAATATGAAGGCAAAATTAGGACATTTCCAGATGAATAGAAGTCCAGGGAATTCATAAAATACCAACCAAAACTACAAGAAATATTAAAGGGAGTTCTTTGGTTAGAAAATCAACAATATCAGGTATCAACCCAAGACTAGAACACTGCACAGAGTGACCAGATGTCAACCCAAACAGGGAAATCACAAAATCAATCAAGATCAAAAATGTTCAAAACAGGGAAAGTGATGTTGTTATGCAAAAGAAGACAATATTAAAAGAGTAAAGGGAGACTAATAAATGTAGTCATAGACCTTTCATATGGAGAGGAAGACAAGGTGATAAAAAGATATAAACATTAGGTTTAAATTTGGAAAAATAGGGGTAAATAATAAGGTAACCACAAAGGAGACAAACTATCTGACATATCAAAATAAAATGAAAGAAAAAAGTACAGACTAAGCAGCAACAAAATCAAGAACAACGAATATGAGGAAAAGATAATATATATACATAATCTACTTGGCACAAGAAATTAAGTGGAAAAAATAAACTGTCAACAGCACACAAAAATGATAACACTGAATTTATACCTATCCACAATTATGCTGAATGTAAATGGACTAAATGCACCAATAAAAAGACAGAGAGTGGCAGAATGGACTAAAGAACACGATCTGTCTGTACGCTACCTACAAGAGACACATCTTAGACTTAAAGACACAAACTAACACTCAAACAATTGAAAAAAATATATCAAGCAAACAACAAACAAAAAAGAACAGGAACAGCAATATTAATTTCTGACAAAATAGACTTTAAAGTTAAATCTATCACGAAGGATAAGGAAGGACACTATATAATGATAAAAGGGGCAATATTCCAGGAGGATATAACCATACTAAATATTTATGTACCCAATGACAGGACTTCAAAATACGTAAAACAAACTCTATCAGCATTGAAAAGTAAGATAGATGGCTCCACAATAAGAGTAGGAGATTTCAACACACCACTTTTGGTGAAGGATAAGACATCCAGAAAAAAGCTCAATAAATTAACAGAAGATCTAAATGTCACAATCAACCAACTTGACCACATAGACATATACAGAACACTCCACCCAAGAGCAGCCAAATATAAGTTCTTTTCTAGTGCACATGGAACATTCTCTAGAATAGACCACATATTAGGTCCTAAAGCAAGCCTTAGCAGAATCCAAAACACTGAAATATTACAAAGCATCTTCTCTGACCATAAGGCCATAAAAGTAGAAATCAATGTCTGAAAAAGCAGGGAAAAGAAATCAAACACTTGAAAACTGAACAACACCCTGCTCAGAAAAGAGTGGGTTATAGACGGCAAGAAGGATGGAATAAAGAAATTCATAGAATCCAGTGAGAATAAAAACATTTCCTATCAGAACCTTTGGGAGAGAGTGAAAGCAGTGCTCAGAGGTCAATTTATATCAATAAATGCACATACACAAAAAGAAGAAAAGGCCAAAATCAAAGAATTATCCCTACAACTTGAACAAATAGAGAACAACAAAAGTAACCCTCAAGCCCCAGAAGAAAGCAAATAAGAAAGATTTGAGCAGAATCAAATGAAATGGAGAACAGAAAAAGAATTGAAAGAGTTAACAATTAAAAGACTAAAAGCTGGTTCTTTGTAAAGATTAAGAAAATCGATAAACCATTGGCCAAACTGACAAAAGAAAAACAGGAGAGGAAGCAAATAACCCGAATAAGAAATAAGATGGGCGACATTACAACAGACCCAACTGAAAATTAAAAGAATCATATCAGATTACTATGAAAAATTGTACACTAACAAAATTGAAAACCTAGAAGAAATGGATGAATTCCTAGAAACACACTACCTACCTAAACTAACACAAACAAGAGGTAGGACAACTAAATAGACCGATAACAAAAGAGATTGAAAAGGTAAAAAAAAAAAAAAAAATCCCAACAACAAAAAAAAAAAGCCCTGGCCTGGATGGCTTCACTGCAGAGTTCTACCAAATTTTCAGAGAAGAGTTAACACCACTACTACTAAAGGTATTTCAGAGCATAGAAGGAAAAGGACGGAACACTCCCAAACTCATACTATGAAGCCACCATATCCCTAATGCCAAAATCAAGAAAAGACACCACAAGAAAACTATAGACCTATATCCTTTGGTTTTTTTGTTTGATCCCTCATGAACTTAGATGCAAAAATCCTCAACAGAATTCTAGCCAATAGAATTCAACAATATATCAAAAAAATAATCCACTATGACCAAGTGGGATTCATACCAGGTATTCAGGGATGGTTCAACATTAGAAAAACAATTAATGTAATCCATCAAATAAATGAAACAAAAGAAAAGAACCACATAATTTTATCTATTGCTGTAGAAAAAGCATTGGACAAAGTTCAACTCCGATTCATGATAAAAACTCTCAGAAAAATAGGAATAGAAAGAAAATTCCTCAACATAATAAAGGGCATTTATACAAAGCCAATAGCCAGCGTCATCCTAAATGGAGAGATTCTGAAAGCATTCTCCTTGAGAAACGGAACCAGACAAGGATGCCCCTTATCACCATTCTTATTCAACATTGGGCTGTAGGTCCTAGCCAGAGCAATTAGGCTAGATAAAGAAATAAAGGGCATCCAGATTAGCAAGGAAGAAGTAAAAGTATCTCTATTTGCAGATGACAGGATCTTACAGATGGAAAACCCTAATGAATCCTCAAAAAAACTACTGAAACTAATAGAAGAGTTCAGCAGAGTATTGTGATACAAGATAAACATACAAAAATCAGTTGGATTCCTCTACACCAATAAAAAGAACATCGAAGAGGAAATCACCAAATCAATACCATTTACAGTAGCCCCCAAGAAGATAAAATACTTAGGAATAAGTCTTACCAGCAATGTAAAAGACTTATACAAAGGAAACTACAAAACACTCCTGCAAGAAACCAAAAGAGACCCACATAAGTGGAAAAACATTGAAAAAATGTGTATTCTACCAAAAGCAATCTGTAGATTTAATGCAATTCCAATCCAAATTCCAAGGACATTTTTAAATGAGATAGAGAAACAAACCACCAACTGCATATGGAAAGGAAACAGACCCGGGATAAGTAAAGCATTGCTTAAAAAGAAGAGAAAAGTGGGAGGCCTCACTCTTTCTGATTTTAGAACCTATTATACTGCTACAGTAGTCAAAACATCCTGGTTCTCGTACAAGAACAGGTACATAGACCCATGAAACAGAATTGAGAATCCAGACATAAACCCATTCACATATGAGCAGTTGATATTTGACAAAGGCCCGAAATCAGTTAAATGGGGAAAAGACAGTTTGATTAACAAATGGTGCTGGCATAACTGCATATCCGCCTGTAAAAAAAGTGAAACAAGGCCCATACCTCACACCATGCAAAAAAACGAACTCAAAATGTATCAAAGACCTAAATATAAAATCTAAAATGATAAAGATCATGGAAGAAAAAGTAGAGACAACGTTAGGAACCCTAATACATGGCATAAACAGTATATAAAACATTCCTAACAATGCAGAAGAAAAAGTAGATAACTGACAGCTCCTAAAAATCAAACACCTATGCTCATCCAAAGAATTCACGAAACGAGTAAAAAGACTACCTACAGACTGGGAAAAAGCTTTTAGTGATGACATTTCCTATCAGCACCTGATCTCTAAAACTACGTGATACTGCAAAAACTCAACTACAAAGAGACAAATAACACAATTAAAAAATCTGCAAAAGTTGTGAACAGACACTTCACTAAAGGAGGCATTCAGGTGGCTAACAGATACATGAGGAAATGCTCACAGTCATTACCCATTCAAGAAATGCAAATCAAAACTACAATGAGATTCCATCTCACTCCAACAAGGCTGGCATTAATCCAAAAAACACAAAATAATAAATGTTGGAGAGGTTATGGAGAGACTGGAACACATACACTGCTGGTGGGAATGTAAAATGGTACAACCACTTTGGAAATCGATTTGGCGCTTCTTTAAAAAGCTAGAAATAGAACTACCATACTTTCCAGCAACCCCACTCCTTGGAATATATCCTAGAGAAATAGGAGCCTTTACATGAACAGATATAAACATACCCATGTTCATTGCAACACTGTTTACAATAGCATAAAGATGGAAGCAACCAAGGTGCCCATCAACAGATAAACGGATAAATAAATTATGGTATATTCACACAATGGAATACTACGGATGGACAAAGAACAGTGAGGAATCTGTGAAACATTTCGTAACATGGAGGAATCTGGAAGGCATTATGCTGAGTGAAATTAGTCAGCAAAAAGACAAATATTGTATAAGAACACTATTACAAGAACTCAAGAAACAGTTTAAACAGAGAAGAAAATATTCTTTGATGGTTACAAGAGTGGGGAGGGAGGGAGGGAGGAAGAAGGGTATTCACTAATTAGTAGATAAGAACTACTTTAGGTAATGGGAAAGAGAACACACAATACAGGGGAGGTCAGCACAACTGGACTAAACCAAAATCCAAGAAGTTTCCTGAATAAACTAAATGCTTCGAAGGGCAGCATAGCAGAGGTGGGGGTTTGGAGACCATGGTTTCAGGGGACGGCTAAGTTTATTGGCATAATAAAATCTGTTAAGAAAACATCCTGCATCCCACTTGGAAAACAGCGTCTGGGGCCTTACAAGCTAGCAAGCGGCCATCTAAGATGCATCAATTGGTCTCAACACACCTGGACCAAAGGAGAATGAAGAACGCCAAGGACACAAGATATTTACGAGCCCAAGAGGCAGAAAGGACCTCATAAACCAGTGACTACATCAGCCTGAGAGCAGAAGAACTAGATGGTGCCCGGCTACAACAGATGACTGCCCAGACAGGGAACACAACAGAGAACCCCTGAGGGAGCAGGAGGACAGTGGGATGCAGACCTCAAATTCTCATAAAAAGACCAGACTTAATGGTCTGTGACTAGAAGGACCCTGGTGGTCATGGCCCCAGACCTTCTGTTAGCCCAGGACAGGAACCTTTACCAAACCCAACTCTTCAGACAGGGATTGGACTGGATAATGGGATAGAAAAAGATGCTGGTGAAGAATGAGCTTCTTGGATCAAGTAGACGCATGAGACTATGTTGGCATCTCCTATCTGGAGGGGAGCTGAGAGAACTGGGGGGTTAGAAGCTGGTGGAATGGACACAAAAAGAGAGAGTGGAGGGAAGGAGAGGTCTGTCACAATAGGGGGAAGCAATTAGGAGTATACAGCAAGGTGTATATAAATTTTTGTATGAGAGACTGACTTGATTTGTAAACTTTCACTTAAAAAAAAACAAAAAAAACTTTCATTTAAAGCACAATAAAAATTAAAAAAAAAAAGACTTGGAGAAAGAACAGAATCAAGTAATGCAAGAATAGAGTACAAAAGAGGGAATGATAAGCAAAGAAACAAGAAAAGTATGTAGGGACCAGGGTATAGGTGGATCTATGAGCCATTTTAAGGAATTTGACTATTTATGCTAAGGGCAAAACCAAAAAAAAAAAAAAAAAATTGCCATTGAGTTGACTCTAACTCATTGCAACCCTATAGGGCAGAGTACAGCTACCCCATAGGATTTCCAAGGAGCAGGTGATGGATTCAAACTGCCAACCTTTTGGTTAGGAGCTGAACTCTTAATCACCGCACCATCAGGCAGTAGAAACCATTTTAAGTTTTGCCTTGCATAAATGGATTTTTATTTCAAAATGCAGTTGATCTTGTTTGTAGAGTCTGTATTTGAGAATTAGTCTACTCACTAATATTTTATCGGCAACCCCAAAATTAATAATCATGGCACTTTCATCATCATTTGCATAATGTGTAAAAAAAAAATTTTTTTTTTTTTTTTAATGTGTAGGATGGCAAAAACTTTGAGTCATCAAATACACATGATTGAACAGGCCACTCTCTGACTTCTTGTTTCAGCTCTCATACTGTAAACATATTTTTTTGCATTTTTGTTGATTTTTCTATTTAAAATGACCCCCAAGCACTGTGCTTAAGTGCTATCTGGTGTTTCTAAGTGCAAGAAGGCTATTGGCATAATAGCCTATTGAGTGTCCTACCGAGAAAATATATGTGTTAAATAGGCTTCAAGGAGGCAGGAGTTAGATGTTAATGAACCAACTATAGACTACATAACATGTTTTTGAAACAGAAACACAAGTAAAACCAGGTTACATATTGCTCAGTTGATGAATATTTTGTGACGAGAGGCTTGCAGTAACTTAATCCGGTGTGTGTTCCCTGGAAGCAATTATTTAGCATTCACTAATACAGTGTTTGTAGTGACTTTGTAGAATAGAACTAACAAGAGTATCAAGAATCTACGCATCAGTGTGCTTACATTCAGGTCAAGTAATAAGAGGAAAGGATGAAGGTTGGGCAAGAATGACATGCAATATTTAAAAAACCTTGTAGATATGAAAACAATGCAGAAAATATTGCAAAGGTTATGAGATAAAGTTGGAACTGGTTTAACGAGACACTGAAGAGGGCAAGGGTGATTTAGGAAAAGAATCGTTCCAGTTCCCCAGATTTGCCTTTGTATGGCAGGTTGAGCTGTGTCAAGGACATGAGCAAACACTGAGATGTACTAGATAGAGAAAAAGCCACAGAAAGAAGAAGAAGAAGAAAAAAGGAATAACAAATCATTACTCATGGACATACCATATTTGAGTCTATGAACAGAATTCTAGAAGGAAGAGAAATACTTAAAAGTTCTTGTGTCATTCAAGGTAAAATGACAGACTTGTTTGCTGCTCTCTATCCTTCTTCCCTCATATTTTGCCTTAGTGTAGGTGCACAGCTGTTGTTCCTCACCCAGGGGACTTTATATTCAGCCTATTAGTCTATGGTTTTGAGGGCATTTTTTTTTCCATGTTTGTAATTTGTCAAACATTTAAAGTAATAAGTTTAGTTAGAAACACATGTTCCTATTCCTTGTGGGATAATTTCTCAGATAAATTAATATTGTATTATGAAACAGACTAACGTCTATACATATAACTTAATATTTAAAATCTTTAAGGGGTTTGAAAATACCTTCCTGTTTCTGAAATAATTCATTTTAAACAATTATATATGGTTTTGCTTTGAAATTTAAAAATAAATGGCAGAGAAACATTTTATTCAACAGTCTGCTGCAAATTGTTTTGTACTGGCACTTGGACTTTATATTTAATAAAACTGATTACTGGAAATGTTAGGTTTTTGATTTAGTAATTAAATATTTCCTGTAGCTTTCAAGAAATACTAGAAAATAATAATCAGAGCAAAGATCTGCATAAAAAATGTATGGGGTCTCTAGAATATTGTGCTGTTTCAAGAAGGGAAAAATTTTTACGTGGTTTCCTTGTTTTCTAGCCTTTCCCATATTCCTCCTCCTTCTTTTACTCTCAATGTCAGTTTTTGGTCACATCAGTTATATACACATATTTGAAATTATAGAAGTTTTAATATACAAGCTAACTAGTAATAATATACATTTAAATTTGTATCTTAAACCTATCGTCCATTGTTTTTGTTGTTAGGTGCCGTCAAGTCAATTCCAACTCACAGCGACCCTATGCACAACAGAATGAAACACTGCCTGGTCCTCTGCCATCCTTACAGTCATTGTTATGCTTGAGTCCATTGTTGCAGCTATTGGGTCAATCCATTTCATTGAGGGTCTTCCTTTTTTCCGCTGACCCTGTACTTTTTTTTACCAAGCTTGATGTCCTTCTCCAGTGACTGATCCTTCCCAAAAACATGTCCAAAGTGTGTAAGACACAGTTTCACCATCCTTGCTTCTAAAGAGCATTCTGGTTGTACTTCTTCCAAGACAGATTTGTTTGTTCTTTTGGCAGTCCATGGTATATTCAATATTCTTCACCAACACCACAATTCAAAGGTGTCAGTTCTTCTTTGGTCTTCCTCATTCATTGTCCAGCTTTCACATGCATATGATGTGATTGAAAATATCGTGGCTGGGGTGAGATGCACCTTAGTCTTCAAGGTGACATTTTTGCTCTTCAACACTTTAAAAAGGTCCTTTGCAGCAGATTTGCCCAAAGCAATGTGTCATTCATTAGCTCTTTGAATTTGCACTGATTACTTGAACTCTACATTTTATTTAATTCAACTTAAAAGACAGGTTTATAAAAGCTACCTTAAAGTTGTGATAATTTAATGGGCTAGAGTGTGTAAAGGCATTAGCATTTACATTGTACAGAGTTAATTATCAAGAAGTAATAATATTAACTATTTTATTACTACTATTTTTCTGCCCACAACTAATTTCTATTAAACTGTACCTGGGAAATCTTTTAAGTGGAACTTGATGGCAATGGTTTAATTCAAAAATTGAATCCTCATGGTCTGTGTAGATAATAAGATAGTAAGTGCATTTTTGATGATACCTGACACTTGGCTGAGAAACTGATTATATTGTAAGGAAAGTACAATTTCCTTCTAGAAGAGATATTAAATGCAAAGATCATTCATAATCCCTGCTAGAAAAATAAAGAAAACAGTGGAGAATACCTAAGTCTTAGTTTTTGTTGGGGTTCTCCTGAGAAAAACAACCAGTAAGATCAAACATATGCATACACGAGAGAGAGAGACAGAGACTGAGACTGTGATTTTAAAAAATTACTCATGTACCTGTCCAAAATGCATAGATCAGGCTACAGACTGGAAGCTTGGGCAGTCTTGTATTCAAAATTGGCAGGCCAGGTTGTGGGCTAGAAATTCTAGCAGAATGTCTATTTACAGTCTTGAAGCAGAATCCTCCCTCAGTTTTTGCTCTTCAGGTCTTCATCTGATTTGTTACGTCACATGCACATTATGGAGTGTAATCTGTTTTACTTAAAGTTAACTGATTTAAAGTTTAATCACATGTAAATACCTGCATAGTAACACCTAGACTAGTTTTTCAGCAAACAACTGGGCACTACAGCCCAGCTAAACTAACACATAAAATTAACCATAATATTACTGTTGTTGATGCTATTTTTACTTGCCATCGAGTCATTTCGAGCTCATGGCAATCCCATGTGTGCAGAGAAGAACTGTGTTCCAGTGGGTTTTCAAGTTTGGGCCTTTCAGTAGCAGAGCACCAAGCCTATCATTGGAGGTGTCTCTGGGTGGGTTCGAACTGCCAAACTTTCAACTAGTAGTTGAGTGCTAAACTGTTTGCACCACCGAGGGGCCCCTAGCCATAACACTGGGCAGCAATAAGTCTAGGAGAAATTTACATCTACAAATCAAGTGATATAATTGGGAGAAAATAGTCTAAGAATGAAAAAAGGAAGATTTACTGTTTTATCCCAACTCTAGTAGGTTATTTAAGTAAGTATCTGTAAAACAATAGGGCTGACTTTATCTATATATCTGTTTCCACCACTTGTCTGTCAATTTGCCTTACTGTGTGGCTTACGAGTTGCCGTGATGCTGGAAGCTATGCCACTGATACTTTAAATACCAGCAGGGTCACCCATGGTAGACAGGTTTCAGCAGAGCTTCCAGGCTAAGATAGACTATAAAAAAGAACTTGGCAATCTACTCTAAAAAATACGGCCATAAAGACCTTAAGAAGAAGATGTGGAAAAAGGGATATCATTGTTATGTTAGAAGGATCTTAGCTGAAAGCAGAGAATACCAGAAAGTTATTTACATGTGTTTTATTGACTATGCAAAGGCATTTAACCATGTGGATCATAAGAAATTATGAATAACATTGTGAAGATGGGAATTCCAGCCGTGGTGGCACAGTGGTCAAGCACTTGGCTGCTAACCATAAGGTAGGTGGTTAGAACCCACCAGGCACTATGTGGGAGAAAGGTGTGGCTGTCTGCTTCCCTAAAGATTCACATCCTAAGAGCTCAGCTGCTAACCAGGAAGTTGGCAGTTCAAATCCAACAGCCACTCCTTGGAAATTCTGTAGAGCAGTTCTCCTCTGTTCTATAGGGTCGCAATGACTCAGAAGCAATTCTATGACAACTTGTTTGGTGTTTTGGTTTGGTTTATTGTGCTCATGCGGAATCTGTGGATAAAGCAAGAGACAGTTATTTGAACAGAACTAGGGTCTACTGCATTGTTTAAAATCAGGAAAGATGTGCATCAGAGTTGTATCTTTTCACCACACTTACTCAATCTGCATACTGAGTAAATAATCTGAGAAACTGAACTATATGAAGAAGAACGTGGCATCAGGATTGGAAAAACCAAAAGAAAAAAATAAAAACCAAACCCACTGCTGCTGAGTCGTTCCAATTCATAGCAACCTATAGGACAGAGTAGAACCGCCCCGTAGAGTTTCCAAAGAGTGTCTGGTGGATTCGAGCTGCCAACCTTTTGGTTAGCAGCAGTAGCTCTTAACCACTATGCCACCCAGCTTTTCTCAGGACTGGAGGAAGACTCATTAACAACCTGTGATATGCAGATGACACAACCTCACTTGCTGAAAGCAAAGAGGACTTAAAGCATTTACTGATGAAGATCAAAGAGTACAGCATTCAGTGTAGATTGCACCTCAACATAAAGAAAACAAAAATCCTCACAACTGGGCCAATAAGCAATGTCATGATAAAGGAAGAAAAGATTGAAGTTATCAAGGATTTCATTTTCCTTGGATCTACAGTCAACGCCATGGAAGGAGAAGTTAAGAAATCAGTGGACTTATTCCATTGGGCAAATCTGCTGCAACAGATCTCTTTAAGGTGTTAAGATGCAAAGATGTCACTTTGGGGACTAACGGGCACCTGACTTGAGCCACAGTATATTCATTCACCTCATATGCATGCCATATTTTCCCACTAACAATCCTTTCTCTTTGTTTTCAGTTTTCTCATTCCAATCGCCAGTAATTATCAATGGGTCTTGACTGCATGTTTGATCAATTTCAGACTGCAGAAGTTGGTAAAAATCTTCTATTTCTTTATCTTTACCATTAGTGGCTGGGGTGTAAATTTGAATAATAGTCATATTAACTGGTGTTCCTGTTAGACATATGGATATTATCTTATCACCAACAGTGCAGCATTTCAAGATAGATCTTGAAATGTTCTTTTCAACAATGAATACAATGTTACTCATCTTCAAGTTGTCATTCCCAGCATAGTAGATCATATAATTTTACAATTAAAAATGGCCAACATCAGTCCATTTCAGTTCACTAATGCCTAGGATATCATCTTTATGCATTCCATTTCATTTTTGACCATTTCCAATGTATGAAGATTCATGCTTCATACATTCCATGTTTTGATTATTAATGGATATTTGCAGCTGTTTTTTCTCATTTTGAGTTGTGCCACATCAGCAAATGAAGGTCCTGAAAGCTTGACCCCCTCCATGTCATTAAGGATGACTCTACTTTGGGGATGCAGCTCTTCCCCAGTCATGTTTTGAGTGTCTTCCAACTTGAGGGGCTCATCTTCCAGCAATTTTTTAGAAAATGTTCCACTGCTATTCACAAGGCGTTCACTGGCTAGTTTATTTTCAGAAGTAGAATGCCAAGTCTTTCTTCCTAGTCTGTCTTAGTCTGGAAGTTCAGGTGAAACACGTCCATCATGGGTGACCCTTATGGTATTTGAATAGCAGTTGCATAGATTCCCACATCACAGCATCATGCATGTGCCCACAACAAACAGACAGACATGAGGGGGACAAACTGACAGATGCGTGGGCCTTGGTGAAGTATAGCCTTGGTGAAGAAACAACATTGAAGATAGCAGGACAGAATTTTGCAAGACCCACGACTTCTTCATTACAAATATCTTTTCTCAACAACATAAACAGTAACCATATACATGGACCTCACCAGACGGTACATACACAGGAATTGAATCAACTAATTCTGTGGAAAGAGACAATGGAAAAGCCCAATATCATCAGTGAGAACAAGACCAGGGGCTGGTTTTGGAAGAGATGAACAATTGCTCATAGGCAAGATCAAAGTGAAGCTGAAGAAAATTAGAACAATTCCACAAAAGCCAAAGTACTATCTTGAGTGTATCATATCAGGGTTTAGAAACCATCTCAAGAATAGATTTGATGCATTGAGCACTAATGACTGAAGACCAGGGAATTGTGGAATGATTCAAAGACATCACCCACGAAGAAAGGAAGATGTCATTAAAAATACAAGAAAGAAAAGACCAAAGTGGATGTCAGAAGAGACTCTGAGAGTTGCTCTTGAATGAAGAATGGCTAAAGCAAAAGGAAGAAATGATGAAATGAAAGAGCTGAACAGAAGATTTCAAAGGACAGCTGGAGAAGACAAGTATTATAATGAAATATGCAAAGACATGGAGACAGAAAACCAAAAGGGAAGAACATGCCCAGCATTTCCCAAGCTGAAAGAACTGAAGAAAAACTCAAGCCTTGAGTTGTAATAGTGAAGGATTCTATAGTGAAAATACTAAACGATGCAGGAATCATCAAAAGAAGATGGAAAGAATACACAGAGTCACTCTAGCGAAAAGAATTGGTTGACATTCAACCATTTCAGGAGGTAGCACATGATGAGCAGCTGATGGTCCTGAAGGAAGAGGTCCAAGTTGCACTGAAGGCATTGGTGAAAAACAAGACTCCAGAAATTGGCAGAATACCAGTTGAGATGTTTAACAAACAGATGCAGCACTGGAAGTGCTCACTTGTCTTTGCCAAGAAATTCGGAAGCAACTATCTGGCCAACCGACTGGAAGAGATCCATATGTATGCCTATTCCCAAGAAAGGTGATCCAACTGAATGTGGAAATTATCAAACAATATCATTAATATCACACGCAAGTGAAATTTTGCTGAAGATGATTCCAAGGCAGTTGGAGCAATACATGAATAGACAGTGTGCTGCCAGGAATTCAAGCTGGATTCAGAAGAGTACATGGAACAAGGGATATCATTACTGATGCCAGATGGATCCTGTCTGAAAGCAGAGAATAAAGAAGACTGAAGAAGAATTGGTGTCTTTGAAATATGGTGTTGGTGAAGAATGTTGAAAATAAAGTGGACTGCCAGAAGAATGGACAAATCTGTGCTGGAAGAAGTACAGCCAGAATGCTCCTTGGAAGCAATGATGAGGAGACTTGGTCTCGTGTACTTTGGACATATTATCAGGTGGCACCAGATGCTAGAGAAGGACTTCATGCTTGGTAAAGTAGAGGGTCAGCGGAAAAGAATAAGACCCTTTGTGAGATGAATTGAGATAGTAGCTGCAACAACGGGCTTAAACGTAACAGAGGTTGTGAGGATGGCACAGGATAGGGCAGTGCTTCCTTCTGTTGTACATGGGGTTGCTTTGAGTTGGAAACGACTTGGTGGTAGCTAATAACGGCCACAATATCTACCTATATCTATCTATCTATCTATCTGTCTATCTGTCTGTCTGTCTATCTATCATCTATCTATCATTTCTCTCTCTCTATCTCCATCTATCTACCTATCATCCATCCATCTGTCCATCCGTCCATCCATCCATCTGCCCATCTATCAAATATATGTGTATATATGTGTGTATATATATATATATGTGTGTGTGTGTGTATGTAAACACATACATACACCATGGTTCCTGGGTGACATTATGTATTCCTATGTATGTTATACATACAGTATATATATATATATATGTCATTCACATGTTTGTTAATATATACCTATATGTATACACACTCACATATGTATAGGTATATGTTTGTTGTTGTTGTAGTTATTGTTTGTTTTTTGTTTTCCCTCCAGTGCTTTATGGTTCATTGTCAAATCAGCACCACCATCACTTCTTTCTAAGGTTGGAAACAATGGCTCCCAGTATCCCCTTCCCTGCTTTGTTATGGGTTAGGGTTTGCCAATGACAGCCATATCAAGTCAGAATTGAGAGGCAGAGGTGACGAAGAAGCCACTACACTTGAAAGGCTCTGGCAGCAAAATGCTAGAGCTTTGCAAAATTCTCCAAAACGTCCTGATGGTGGTGATTAGAAGCAGCCATGACTCAACAGACTTGTCCATGAGCTCAGTCTTCTTTTTCCTTTTCTTTAGGTTGATGTCTTGGTGACTGTATTTAGCTCTGAGTGTGGTCTCCCAGATCTTCACTGATGCAAGTTCATTCCACATTTTCCTAACTCATAATTCCTATATTAAATACCTTTTTATTATGCTAGAAGTATCTCTATTTTTCTATAAAATCCAGAATGATGTACCTTTCAAAAGCATAATGCCTATACCTGTGAATATCTCATTAAACATTCTAGTGAAGACCTTGCCTGATAGGAATTTTAGGCTACCTGCCTTATGTAGATAGTTTTATACGCCATTTTAATAATAATATTAATAACCACCCTAACAATATTTATTGCATGTATTCTATTTAAATTTTATTTAATTATCTCATTTAGTTCTCAAGTAATATTAAGAAGCAGGAACTATGAATACTATTAATTTACAGATTTAGGAAACAAAAACAATGTGTTTATGTAACTCATTAAATGTGGTAACACCATTAATAATTTTAAGTCCTTTTTAGGGTGCTTTCTACTGACATCTTCAAGCAAACACATCAATAAAACATCAATACACAACTAATTTCTATTAAATCATCAATACATGGATATATCTTACCCTTAGGAAACTATAAGATACTATCATCTCTATCTCTACTGTTGATACTGATATTAGCTATTCGTCACTTAACAAATATATTCCTGAAAATCCTCCTACTAAGTGAAAAGCTAATTAAAAAATAATTTCCATTTTGTTTAATAGAAAAAATTTAATATGTTCTATTTCATTCCACTATCCCAAAATAATTTTCACAACTGTACAGTATATCATTTGAGCAGTAGAAATATTATATATTACAGTATAGTAGTAGTAAAAATATTGTATATTACTTCTGTAATAATGAAATCTACTTGAAAGTGATAAAATTAAATAAAATGTAACACAGGTGTTTTTACTCTCCAAAAAAGAAAAGAGGACACAGACAGTGGGTGGTAGGAAGTAGAAGAAGGAAGCAAGGAAGAAATTCTGTGACAGGTGTTGCAGCATCAATTTTTAGGCAGGCAGCCTTTTTGAGTTCTTTGTGATTTTATACCCTCAACTGCACTTAAAGTTAATGTAGCAGTAAAATAGCCCTAAGGCAAGCTATAGGCTAACTATGATAAAGTTTTGAAACATGTGGAAACAGTACGTGTGCACAAGAATCTGAAGAGTCATAGAAAATTCTACTCCTTCAACTCTCACTTGGCATGTGTTGCTAAGTAAAATGATTTGAGTTCATCCAAATGTTAAAAGCAATTAAATTTTGTACTATTTTCTGACCTGAAACTGTCATGTCATATAAATTGGAGAATGTGTTTTTATCTGAACTAATTTCAAATATTGTGACTTAAAGCATTTTTATAAAGTAACTTTTTTTTGATGAGCCTGAAATTGATCTCCCAAACCTTCTACCACCTGACCAGAGTTGGCACCCTTACTTGTAATGGTTGCTAGAAGTCTGGGAAGGAATGCAAAAGATTGATAGTTAGGTATTTGCTTCCTGGATCAACTCCTTACTGAATTGGCTTTGCTTCCAAATGTATTACCAAAATGCAGAAATTCATGGGTAGGTGAGATTAACCTCCAATAATAAAGGAGTCAATTCTGTTTCCCATTGCAAAATGGTCTTTTCTGTAAACAAAGATAAATTTATGTAGCTAAAGCTATTTTCTCAATTTGGAATCCTTTCTATAATAGTGCATTTTGAATTATTTAAAGACAGCTGTAATCCTTTGAAGATTCAACACCTGTTCCTTAATATTGGCTGTTGTACTTTTACTACCATACCACTGGCCTTCTAAATTATTGTTTTACCTGGAGTACGTCCTTTGTTCCACTAGATCAAATGTAAATAACTTAGTTACTAAAAAAGTGTTTGTACTGGCAATAAGTCTCATTTTCTACTAGTAGAAGGTATCCATCTCTAAAAAATTGAGTGTTAACATCCACTCTTCTGTGCTACAACAGGATGAATAATTCTTTTCATGTGTTTGGTAAATATCCAGTATTTCCCAGTAGTTTTATAACCATAATCTATGTAACCTAAAAGAAGTACAATCCCATATTGGAGTTTATTGAAGTCACAGGCATACTTAACTTTTTAATAAAAATTTGCTACCTTCTTTTTTATTGATTTATAGTTCCTTTAAAATCACTTTAAATTTTGGAGAATTAGCTAGAAAATTAAGTTTACTCTCAAAATTGTGAAATTGATGACAAAATCCATTCCTTTATGTTCCCTGAGGAGCCCTGGTGGCACAGTGGTTAGGAGCTACAGTTAATAACCAAAAGGTCGGCAGTTCACCAGCCAATCCTTGGAAACCCTGTGGGGTAGTTCATCTCTGTTCTGCAGGGTTGTTATGAGACCGAATTGACTCGATGGCAACATGTTTGGTTATATGTTCCCTAAAGGGCATAAAACTAGTGTGAGAGTTGCTGTTTTCCTGTTCTTACTTAGGTTCTTGTACTTAGTTCTTATTAGTATATAAAAGAAACTATTCAAAATGTAAGTCAATACACACTAGAGAAAGTGTTTCTAGGCACATGAGTTTTTGTATGAATTTTATTTTTTCTTTAATCTTCCATGAAAGGTACCCATGATAATCCCAACTATTTAGCCCAAATTTTAGGTGAACTTTTTTTCACAACTTTAAGTAACTTTTAAAAATGTAATAAACAGGAAGTGGGACCAAGATGGTGGCATAGTCATATGCTTCCGGTAGTCCTTTTTGCAACAAAGACCCCAAAACACAAGTGAATCAATTATATATGACAAGCTAGGAGCCCTGGACATCAAAAGCAAAGTTAAGAAATCAGACTGAGGGGCAGGGAGAGGGAGAGATTGTTCAGAAGCAGCAAGGAGTCACTGGTCTTGACTTGGTAGGAACCAGTGCCCCACAGCCCTGATCCCCTGGCGTGACTGTGGCAGGGCTGGCAGTAGCCTCTGGGACACGCTTTCCTCACTGAAAGAGAGTGAGCAAGTGGCACAGGTCCAATCCACCAGTGTGACAGTGGAAGGGCTGGTGGTAGCATTTGGGATGTGGTCTCCTTAGCCACGGAGAGCCAGCAGCATAGTCTACTCATGCCTCCAGAATCAGTGAAAAGATAAGTGCTTGTGTCTAACTTACCATGTGGATCAAATAGCACCCCTTCCAAAAAAAAAACTCTTCCCTATTTATCTGATCCCTGCTTCTCTGATCCTCCTCCAGGCCCTGAGCTGGCTTCAGTGATGGTTGATTTCCCTGGGCCTGAGATTGGCCCTGCTGTGTACCCTGAGACATCCTCTGGTCTTGGAGAAGGAACAAATTAACAAATGGGGAAAAAAATAACCTGCTGGCTCCCCTAAGCTGGGAACACAGGGCAGAAGCAGCTCCTTTCCAGGTACAAGCGGTCCACAGATTTTGAATGCCTTTCAGCCCTTCATGGACACATTTGGGCCCATTTCAGCAGCCAGGCACTTGTTGTCACAGTGCAAGGGTGCCTAAGGTTTGACTTATGCTGTTTCAGCAGTGCAGCGGAGATGGGGTGTTTTGATGTTTGACACCATTCTGCCTATTAAGCAGAATACTCACTGGCCCACATCAGGGGCCTGAAGACTGGTGGCTCCACCCACATCACTGAGTCACCAGCAACAGGGGTCTAAGAATAAGTGGCGCCTCCCAGTCCTTACAACTAAAAGCATTGTATACCAATGGTACAGTTGCAGAGCCCACCCACCTGTGTGCTCTAGAGAACAGCGATGTGCCTTCCTCACAGACACTTGGGGATGGTTGTCAGAGTGTCACACCCTTCTGCAACCAGAAAACTGTACATACACCAATCACCACTGTTCCTCTAAGACCATAGGAGAGAGCCTGCACCACACATTTGGTGACTGACTACCTGGATACCTGAGCTGAATCCATACAAGAAGAGTGAATGGACTCCTAAGCTCAACTACCTGGTAAGAGCTCTAGGCATCTGGTGACAGGACATTAGAGCTTCAATGGCTCCAATAATCAAGTTAGCTCACTTGTGCAGCCTATTTGGGTATATCAAAACAAAAAACAAGAAGCTAGGACAGAGTAAGCAAACATAAAATAAATTAATACGATAAATTATAGATGGCTCAGAGACAACTGTCAATATCAAATCACATAAAGCAGCAGACCATGATCGCTTCAATAAGCTCCCAAAACAAAGAATCAAGGAATCTTCAGGATGAAGCTATATCCCTGGAATTACCAGAGGTAGAATACAAAAGATTAATACACAGAACTCTTCAAGAGATCAGGAAAGAGATTAGGCAAAACGCAGAACAAGCCGAGGAACACACACTCAAAGCAAGAGAGCAACTTAAGAAGGTTATTCAAGAGAATAATAAAAAAATTAATAGGCTGCAAAAATCTATATAGAGACTACTAAAAAAAAAAAACTTATTTTTAGAGACAGCAATCAAAAATTCAGAAAATTAACAATAAAATTTCAGAATTAGACAACTCATTAGAAAGTCAGAGGAGCAGAATTGAGGAAATGGAAGTCAGAATTAGAGATAGAAGAGAAAACACTTGGCACCAATATATTCAAAGGAAAATCAGATAAAAGAATTAAAAAAAAAAAGTGAAGAAACATATGGGACTCAGTCAAGAGAAATAACATATGAGTGACTGGAGTACTAGAACAGGGAGACAAAACAGAAAATACAGAGAGAATTGTTGAAGATTTGTTGGCAGAAAACTTCCCTGGTATCATGAGAAATGAGAAGATGAGAGCATTTATCCAAGATGCTCATCAAACCCTACACAAGGTAGACCCCAAAAGAAAGTCACCAAGACATATAATCAAGCTGGCCAAAACCAAAGATAAAGAGAGAATTTTAAGAGTGGGTAGGGATAAACAAAAAGTCACCTACAAAGAATTCTCAATAAGACTAAGGTCCAACTATTCGCCAGAAACTATGCAGGCAAGAAGGCAGTGGTATGACATATATAAAGGCTTGAAGGAAAAAAAAAAAAAAAAAAAAAAAAACTGCTAGCCAAGAATCATATATCTGGCAAAGCTGTCTCTCAAATATGAAGGCGAAATTAGGACATTTCCAGATAAACAGAAATTTTGGGAATTTGCAAAAACTAAACTAAAACTATAAGAAATTCTAAAGGGAGTCCTCTAGTTAGAAAATCAATAACATCAGATAACAACCCAAGACTAGAACACAGGACATAGTAATCAGATATCAACCCAGACAGGTAAATCACAAAAATAAATCCAGATAAAAAAATTCTCAAAACAGGGAAACAGACACATCAATATGTAACAGGTGACAACCTTAAATCAATAAAGAGGAACTAAAAAATTGTAGTCATAGATCTTTCATATGGAGAGAAATGAAGGCAATAGAGAGAGATAAAAGTTTGGGTTAAACTTAGAAAAATAGGGGTAAATAATAAGGCAACTGCAAAGGAGGCTAACAGTCTTACACATGAAAATAAAATATGAGAAAAACATAAAGACTCAGCAAAAAAAAAAAAACACTGAAAAAGAGGAAAAGGCAATTTATATAAAAAAAACTACTCAGCACAAAAAATTAAGTGGGAAAAAGAAACTGTCAACAACACACACAAAAAAAGACATCAAAATGACAGCACTAAACTCATACCCATCCATAATTACACTAAATGTAAATTGACTAAATACAGCATGGCAGAATGGATAAAAAACACAATCTGTCCATAGCTGCCTACAAGAGACATACCTTAGACTTAAAGACACAAACATACTAAAACACAAAAGATGGAAAAAATAGATATCAAGCAAACAACAATCAAAAAACAGCAGGAGTGGCAATACTAATTTCTGACAAAATAGACTTTAAAGTTAAATCTACCCCAAAGGTAAGGAAGGACACTATATAAGGATTAAAGGAACAATATACCAGGAGGATATTACATATTAAATATTTCTGCACCCAATGACAGGGCTTCAGGATACATAAAACAAACTCTAACATCACTGAAAAGTGAGATAGACAGTTCCACAATAAAAGTAGGAGACTTCAACACCCCACTTTTGGTAAAGGACAGAACACCCAGAAAGAAGCTCAATAAAGACATGAAAGATTTAAATGCCACGATCAAACAACTTGATCTCACAGACATATAAGGAACACTCCACCCAACAGCAGCCAAGTATACTTTCTTTTCTAACACACACGGAACATTCTCTAGAATAGACCACATATTAGATCATAAAGCAAGCCTTAACAGAATCCAAAACATCAAAATATTACAAAGCATCTTCTCTGATCATAAGGCCATAAAAGTATAGAAATCAGTAACAGAAAAAGCAGGGAAAAGAAATCAAAAACTTGGAAACTGAACAATACCTTGGTCAAAAACAATTGGGTTATAGAAGAAATTAAGGCCAGAACAAAGAAATTCATAGAAACAAATGAGAATGAAAACACTTCCTATTAGAACCTTTGGGACACAGCTAAAGCAGGGCACAGAGGTCAATTTATAGCAATAAATGCACACATCCAAAAAGAAGAAAGGGACAAAATCAAAGGATTAGCCCTACAATTTGAAAAAAAAAAAAAAGCAAGAGAGCAACAAAAGAAATTCTCAGGCACCAGAAGAATGCAAATAATAAATATTAGAGCAGAAATAAGTGAAATAGAGAACAGAAAAATAATTAAAGAGTTAACAAGATCAACAGCTGATTCTTTGAAAAGATTAACAAAATCGATGAACCGTTGGACAGACTGACAAAAAAAAAAAACCGGAGATGAGGCAAATAACCCAAGTAAGAAATGAGATGGGTGATATCACAACAGAACCAACTGAAATTAAAAAAATCAGATTACTATGAAAAATAGTACTCTAACAAATTTGAAAAGCTAGAAGAAATGGACAAATTTCTAGAAACATACTACCTACCTAAACTAACAGAGATATAACAACTAAATAAACCCAAAACAAGAGATTGAAAAGATAATTTAAAAACTCCCAATAAAAAATCCCTGGCCCTGATGGCTTCACAGAAGTGTATCAAATTTTCAGAGAAGAGTTAACACCACTACTAAAGGTATTTCAGAACACAGAAATGTACAGAATACTCCCAAACTCAATCTATGAAGCCAGCATTTCCCTGATACCAAATCCAGAAGATGCCACAAAAAAAGAAAATTATAGACCCATATCCCTAGTGAATTTAGATATAAAATTCTAGCTAAGAGAATTCAACAACATATTAAAAAAATTAGTAATTTACTGTGACCAAGTGGGATTTATAACATCTACCATATAAATAAAACAAAAGAACTGAACCATGTGATCTTATCAGTTGGTACAGAAAAGGTATTTGACAAAGTCCAACACCCATTCATGATAAAAACTCTCAGCAAAATAAGAATAGAACAGAAATTCCTCAACATAATAAAGGGGATTTATCCAAAGCTAACAGCCAACATCAACCTAAATGGAGAGAGACTGAAAACATTCCCCTTGAGAACAGGCAGCAGACAAGGATGCCCTATATCACTACTTGTATTCAACATTGTGCTGGAGGTCCTAGACAGAGCAATTAGGCTAGACAAAGTAATAAAGGGCATCCAAGTTGGCAAAGAAGAAGTAAAAGCTATCCCTATTTGCAGATGACATGATCTTATACACAGAAAACCCTAATGAATCCTCAAGAAAACTATTGAAACTAATAGACGAGCTCAGCAGAATATCAGGATACTAGATAAACATACACAAATCAGTTGGATTCCTCTGCACCAACAAGGAGAATGTCAAAGAGGAAATCACCAAATCAATACTATTTACAATAGCCCCCAAGAAGATAAAATACTTAGAACTAAATCTAACCAGAGATGTAAAAGGCCTATACAAAGAAAACTATTAGACGCTACTGCAAGAAACCAAAAGTGACCTACATAAGTGGAAAAACATACCTTGCTCATGGGTGGGAAGACTCAACATTGTAAAAATATCTATTTTACCCAAAGCGATCTATAGATACAATGCAATCCAAATCCAAATACCAATGACATTTTTTAATGAAATGGAGAAACAAATCACCAACTTCATATGGAAGGGAAAGAGTCCCTGGATAAGTAAAGCATTACTGAAAAAAAAAAAAACAAAAACAAAGTTGGAGGCCTCACGCTCCTTGATTTTGGAACATATTATACTGCCACAGTAGCCCAAACTGCCTGGTACTGATACAATAACAGATAACACAGACCAATGGAACAGAACTGAGAATACAGGCATAAATCCATCCACATATGAGCAGCTCATAGTTGCCAAAGTTGTAAGTTCTCTTAAACGGGGAAAAGATAGTCTCTTTAAAAAATGGTGCTGGCATTACTGGATATCCATCCGCAAATAAATGAAACAAGACCCATAGCTCACACCATGCACAAAATCTAACTCAAAATGGATCAAAGACCTAAATATAAAACCTAAAATGATAAAGATCATGGAAGAAAAAATAGGGACAACGCTAGGAACCCTAACATGTCATAAACAGTATACAAAACATTACTAACAATGTACAATCACTAGAAGAGAAACTAGACAACTGAAAAAAAAAAAAAAAAGTTCTGAGAGCTCCTAAAAATCAAATGCTTATGCTCAATGAAAGACTTCACCAAAAGAGTAAAAAAGGTGACCTACAGACTGGGAAATGCTTTATAGCCACCACAATTCTGATCAGCATCTGATCTCTAAATTCTACATGACACTGAAAAAACTCGTCAAAAAAAAGACAACCCAATAAAAAAATGCGCAAAGGGTATGAACAGACACTTCACCAAAGAAGTCATTCCAGCAGTTAACAGACACATGAGAAGATGCTCACGATCATTAACCATTAGAGAAATGCAAAGCAAAACTACAATAAGACACCATCTCACTCCAACAAGGCTGGCATCAATCCAAAAAACACAAAATAATAAATGTGGGAGAGGTTGTGGAGAGGCTGGAACACTTGTACACTGCTGGTGGGAGTATAAAATCGTACATGCTCTTTGGAAATCGATTTGGCACTTCCTTAAGCTAGAAATAGAAATACTATACAACCCAGCAATCCCACTCCTTGGAATACATCTTAGAGAAATAAGAGCCTTCACACAGATATATGCACACCCATGTTCATTCCAGCACTGTGTAAAATAGCAAAAAGATGGAAGTAATCAAGGTGTCCATCAATGGATGAATAGATAAATAAATTATGGTATATTCACATAATGGGATACTATGCAATGATTAAGAACAACGATGAGTCTGTGAAACATCTCATAACATGGAGGAATCTGGAAGGCATTAAGCTAAGTGAAATTAGTCAGTTGCAAAAAGACACATATTGTATGAGACCACTATTATAAGAATTCAAGAAAACGCTTAAACACAGAAGAAAATAGTCTTTGATGTTTAAAAGGTGGGACGGGAGGGAGAGGGGTATTCACTAATTAGATAGTAGACAAGAAGTGTTTTAGATGAAGAGAAAGACAACACACAATACAGGAGAGGTCAGCACAACTGGATTAAACCAAAAGCAAAGAAGTTTCCTGAATACAATCAAACACTTTGAAGGCCAGAGTAGCAGGGACGGGGCTTGGGGACCATGATTTCAGGGGATTTCTAGGTCATTTGGCATAACAAAACATATTAATAAACTGTTCTGCATCCCGCTTTGCTGAGTGGCGTCTGGGGTCTTAAACACTAGCAAGTGGCCACCAAAGATGCATCAATTGGTCTCGATCCACCTGGAGCAAAGGAAAATGAAGAACACCAAAGACATAATGTAAAGATGAGTCCAAGAGACAGAAAGTGCCACATAAACAAGGACTACATCAGCCTGAGATCAGAAGAACTAGATGGTGCCTGGTTACCGTCAATGACTGCCCTGACACAGAACACAACAGAGAATCCTTGATGAAACGGGAGAGCAGTGGGTTTCAGATCTCAAATTCTCATAAAAATACCAGACTTAATGGTCTGACTGAGACTAGAGGGACCCTGGAGCTCATGGTTCCTGGACCCTTTGTTAGCCCAAGACTGGAACCATTCCCTAAGCCAATTCTTCAGACAGGAATTGGACTGGGCTATGAGACACAAATGATAATGATACTGTGAGGAATGAGCTTCTTGGCTCAAGTAGGCACATAAGACTGTGTGGGCAAATCCTGCCTGGAGGCAAGATGAGAAGGTAGAGGGGGACAGGAGCTGTTTGAATGGACATGGAGAAGACAGGATGGAAAGGAGTGTTCTGTCTCAGTAGGGGAAGAGCAGCTAGGAATACACAGGAAGGTGTGTATAAATTTTCGTATGAGAGACTGACTTGATTTGCAAACTTTCATTTAAAGCATGATAAAAAAAAAAGGATGCATAAAGAGATAACAAAGTTTTAAAAAAAATGTAATAAATTTATGACCCTGGGCGAGAAGGAAGATCTCTATCAGAGTTGTTAGCCCACTTTCGCTTCTATCAATAAAAAATTTTACAGGTCCCTGAAATAATGCCAATGTTTTTGGTATTATCGTATCAAAATCTTGATAAAATACATAGCAATAAGGACTGTAGTAGCACATCAACATGAAAAGTAGAATTTTAATGGCTTACTCTTTTTTTTCCATGTATGTAAACAAAAATATCGGTTTTGCTGACATTAGAATAGTTTTGTTCCCCCTTAAATATAACCTTAAAAGTATATGATTTACGGCGCACAATTTATAAAAGAAAAAAAAAGGTACCTAGATCCTATGAGTTTCTAAATCTCCAATTATGTTAATAAATAATGCAGAGTACAAAGAAGCAAACAATGGACTGAAAACATTTGGGAAAATTCACCATTCATGATTCCATTTATACTCCTTCCATATGCTACTTAAATATGAGTGCCCTCTCCTTTCCTGTCTTCTCTTTACTCTCCCCTCAACACAACTCTCCAAATTCCATGCATTCCCTCTCCTCTACCCTCCATTTTGCCCTGTGTATAAAATCCAGGTTTATTCATCATATAAAACTACTGAGGACACTTTTTCTATTAAAAAAAAAGTATTAGTTAAAATAAGTTATTTCTTTTATTACTTCTTTATTATTATGTTTATGCATTTCTATGACTAAACCAAGAGCCCTACATAAACTTCAGGTTTTTTCTTTTTAAGTTTGCATTTCTTTTTCAGAGTTAGTTCTCTTTTCAGAATTATTCATATAGCCTGTATCACCTGAGAAGTAAAAGCAGAACACACTTATAGTCTATGACTGTAGTCAAACGTAGAAATCACAGTAGAGATTCCACTTAAAATATAGTATTTTTTATATTTTTAATTTTTTCAAACTATTATATTGTTTCTGTTCAAATAAAGAAAAAGTAGAAAGATAATATAATAAAACACTAAAAAGTTCAAAATATTCTAAGAGTTGTATGCAGAATGAAAGAATTAAGTGATTCTCACTAAAGCTTTTAGCATGAACAGATCACAAATGAGCCAGAGCACTGAAAGCAAGATCTTTCTAGCTTCATTGCACTAATTACTGATATTTTATAGAAAAGAGCCTTTATGATAACCCAAATATGCAAACACAAATCTTGAGTTATCTGAATAAATGCATAAAGAATAAAATCTTTCTTTAAATTCTGCTTTATTCAGTTCATATTAAAGTCATGCAATTTTATGGATAACTTAAAGGCTTCTACAAATTTGAATTTTTACAGTTTGTATTCTCTTCTTGGAATCTGTTTTCTTTACAGAGGTTTTCACTTTATTTGTGTTAACTAAGAAGCAAACATTTAAAACACGATTAATATTGTGAAAATGTGTTTTTAAAGCACTCATATTTATGATCTTCATCTTTCTCTTTAACTTTTTTTTTTTTAACTGTTCAAAATGGGCAGGATGTCAAGTTTATTGAGTTGGGAACAAAGAAAGCACCATGTCACAGAAAATCTAAGGCCACACAAGACAAAAGAAGCCAGTGGGCTGACAAATGGAAAGAAGCTCCTCTGAAGTCAGAGCAGAAGAGGAACTTGCCACTGTCTTTGTATTAGTTACTTATTGCTGCTATAACAAATTTTCACAGACTTACTGATTTAAATCAACATATATTTATTGTCTTATGGTTCTATAGGTTAGAAATTCAATGTAGATCTTACTGGGCAGAAATCAAAATGTCGGCAATGTGCATTCCTTTCTAACAGCTCTAGGGGAGAACATGCTTCCTTCCTGTTATGGATTAAATTGTGTCCCCCCAAAATGAGTGTCAACTTGGCTAGCTCATGATTCCCAATATTATGTGGTTGTCTACCATTTTGTCATCTGATGTGATTTTCCTGTGTGTTGTAAATTCCATCTTTATGATGTTAATGAGGTGAGGTTAGCGGCAGCTATGTTACTGAGGCAGGACTCAATCTACAGGATTAGGTTGCGTCTTAAGCCAATCTCTTTTGAGATATAAGAGACAGGAGCGGAGGGGATCTCATACCACCAAGAAAGCAGTGCTGAGGGAAGAGCATGTCCTTTGGATCCAGGGTTCCTGCACAGAGAAACTCCTAGATGGGGGAAGATTGATGACAAGGACCTTCTTCCAGAGCTGACACAGAGAGAAAGCCTTCCCCTGGAGCTGGCACACTGAATTCAGACTTCTAGCCTACTAGGCTGTGAGAGAAAAAAACTTCTGTTTGTTAAAGCCACTCACTTGTGGTATTTCTGTTATAGAAGCACTATATAACTAAGACGCTTGCCTTTTTCAGTTTTGAGAGACTTTTCTTGGACAGTGGCCCTCTTCCTCCATCTTCAAAGCCAGCAACATTGGGCTGAGTCTTTCCCATTCTACCATCTCTCTTGTTCTCTCTTCAGATTGCACTTTTAAAAATCTCTTGGATTATATTTTGTTCACCCAGATATCTGTAGTAATTGCTCTATCTGAGGGTCATTTTATTAGCAATCTTAATTCCATCTGTAAACTTAATCCCCTTTGTCCTGCACCCTAACATATACACAGGTTCTGAGGATTAGGACATAGACATCTTTGAGACCATTATTTTTCCCACTACAGTTCTTTACCCATGAGCCCTAACCTTATTTAGCTCATTGTCTGAAGAAGAATAAATGAGGATGTTTATTCAATTACTCACAAATAGTGAATACTATGGTGTGACCCAATGCTGTTCTAGGTAATAGGAATTCTTATAAAATGAAAAACGAACCCTGCTCTTGCGCATTTTTGTTCTAATCAAAGGAATAGTAATTTAGGCAGCTGATTATAAAATTATTCATTAATTCAGATAGGCATTTTTTAAATTAATGTGAATCATGGACATTATAAGAAGTGTGATAGTGGAAATGTTAGAAAACAAAAGGGAAATCTTACTTAAAAGGATCTTCTGGAGCTCAACATTTAGTATATGTCATTAGAGTGAATTATATGATCATATTGCTATGGCAGTTAAGAGAATTATTTACCCTGAAGTAGTCCTTTGGTTTTCTTCACATATATTTCACAAGACATAGGTCCATTTAGTTATCAAAATTGTGATATATCTGTAAAAGCTATGACCTGACTGCACTTTTTATGACTAGAATTGAAACAGAGCATAGAAGAACTAATTATCTTGAATAATTTTGGTAAATCTACTCCTTTTATCTCAATATATAATATAATACTGAGCTATCTATATGAATGAAATTAAAGGTGTTTAACTTATTTAGGAGGGTGAGAAAGTTAACAATTTGGAATGATCATATTTTTTTAACTTTCTCTGCCTACACCAGAAAGTGCTTGGCTACTGGGCTCTTCTTGAGAACAGAGGGGACAAGCAGCCATTAGCAAATGTAGGTTAGGTTTAGGTAGACTCTAGATCATTGAGCCCCGAATGCTCACATGTTTTTCAAAATACAGCAGTAATGTGCAGCACGTGTTTCTCCATAGGCTCTAAAAGTTTGGATAGGATAAGGAATATGGGTAATTCAGTATTAACTCTTATTAAAAGTAACTCTTGAATAACTTAATCTAATTGCTTCTTATTCATTTGCAATGGGTTTGACAAGTATATGTTAGAAAGTGAAGGGATATGAGGACGTCTGCATTGGTTTGTTCAGCAGTGCAATATTGTTTTCAATGTTCCCTTTTTGTGCCACCTCTCTTCTCAACTGACTACTGTGTCATTTTTATTTTAAGGCTAACTCAACTTCTCATTGTTACAAAGAAACCACATATAGATGCTGCACTGTTCCTTTTCATGACCAGCATAAGGAAGGAATATACATCCTCGACATAGTTCTAATTTAACTTGCCCTAATCAGTGTCTCCAGGGGAATGTACAGCATCAATAAAACTGTGTTATGAACTGAGTACTATGTCAGAATAGACGGGATTATCCACAATGGCTCAGATGAGTGAAGGCTTATTCATGGAGCTGGAGGGAGTGTCAAATTCCATAAGAGACATAAATTCTGTAGAGAAAAAATGAACACCAAATCAGGACACCATTACGAAAGGGGAAGGGGCTATGGAACGTCCAAATGAATAGTCTATGCCTTAACTTTTAAATGGATAATCATGAGGAAAATTAAACAGATATAAACCACTATGGAATATGTTTATAGATTAAAATCTGTACATAGAAGCGAATCGCTTTGGGGATTGAACTAAAAATCTAGCGAGGAACACAAAAGATGGTACTGAATAGAATGGGAGAAACTTGTAGAACAAAACTCAAATTCTTGATGAAGAGAAGGCTAGAATTACTGAACCAGTAAAGACTAGAGGAATCCCTGAGGCTATCACCCTGACCTACCCTTTAAACTTTGAACAGAAACCACTCCCAGAGGTCACTTTTCAGCTAAATAACAGATTGGTTCACAAAATAAACAATATCACTTGTGAGTACTGTGGTCTTAAAAAAAAAATCTACAGGAGACCAAATAGTCAACATTTACCCTGAAGCAAAGATCAGATGTTCAGGGGAGGCAGGGAAGCTAGATTAATGGAAAAGAACAACTAGAATGGAAAATAATAAGAATGTTGATGCAATGTGGAAAATGTAGACAATATGACTGAATAATATCTACAGAAATTGTTAAGTGGGAACCTAATTTGTTGTGTAAGCTTTAACCAAAAAACACAATAAATTATTCAAAGAAAAAAAAAACTGTAGTAGGTGCTTATAGTAGGAAATCAATAACTATTTCTTGAATGAATAAAGAGGTGTATCAGAAAGTTAAATGAATAAATAACAGGATAAAATATTAAAGTACAGGTGCTGAAGAATTTTAAAGAATTGTACTCTTGCAACATGGTGATATAGACAGAAGCACCATGCTGCCCCTATGCAGCAAAGACCCCAAAAAACTAAGTAAACCAGATACAAATGTCAATCCTGGAACCCTAAATACCAAACAAAGAAATAAAGAACTTGATCAAGCACCAAATGGAATAAGAAATTGATAGAGAACAGAGAACAAGGAGAGCTACAGAGTAGAGGTTTCCTACTAGTTAATGTGGCCAGATTCACCATCTTGGGCTACAGCCACCAAAGAACTCAGACAGGGTGTGTGGGAAGGCAACTTCAGGGAGCTCCTAACAGGAGACAGAGCACCTGGTAACCACAAATACATGCTTTCCCATCCCACATCCTTCCTTCCTGTATGAGGCCTCTGCCACTTGCCATGGGGCCACAGTTACTCAGCTGAAGAGATATCAGCTTACGGATGCCAGGGTCCACCTCATCCCCACCAGCTGGCCCCTTCAGAGCCATGTTTTGGTTTGTTTGTTTTTTTGTTTATTTGTTTGGTTTTGATATATTTTTTTTTAGCTTGTTTTTATTGCTGTTGTTGCTTCTTTCTCACTCTCCCTTCCTTCCTTTCCTTTCTCTTGCTCAGCTAGCCCCCTGTGCCACTCCTCCCCTTCGTGATGGGCTGTGATTTTTTGGTTTGTTTTCTTTGAAAATTTTTTTTTTGAGTTTTTTTTGTCTTTGCTTTTCCTTTCTCCCTTCCTTCCTTTTCTTTCCCTTACCCATCTAGCCCCATGTGCCATCCCCTCTCTTTCTCTATTGGCTGAGATTGTTTTGTTTGTTTGCTTCGTTTCTTTTTTTTGGTTGTTTGTTTTTTGATATTTTGGAGGGGTTTGTTGGTTTTCTGTCTCTCTCTTCTTTCCTTTCCTTTCTCCTATCCCGCTAGCCCTGTGTGCCATCCCTTCCCCTTCTTGATGGGCTGTGATTTTCTTGGGTTTTATGCTTTGTTCTTTTTTTTTTTTTACTTCTTTTTTCAGTTTCTTCTGTCTTCCTCCTTTCCTTCCTTTCCTTTCTCCCACCCAGCCAGCCCAGTGCACCACCCCTGTCTCTTCTGCAGGGCTGTGCTGCACAACTCAGTTGAAAAGTCACTGCTCATGGCCTCCCCAGGTCTGCACCACTGTCGCTGACCTGCTTCCTCAGGGCCATTTTATTTATTTATTCTTTTTTTGTTTTTGTTATTGTTTGTTCTCTCCCTCTCCCTTCCTTCTTTTCCTTTCTTCCATCCACACAGCCCCATGAGCTACCCCCAACTCCTTGGTGGGCTGTGCTGTACCACTTGACTGGAGAGCCTCTGGCATATGGCCTCCATTGGCACCGCCCCCACAGGCCAGCTCAATCAGTGCCATATTTTTATTTTTTTACCTTTTCCCTTATCTTTTTCCTTTACCCTCCCACCTAGGCCCTGCACTGCCCCTGCTCTTTCATGAGGGGCCATGTCACACCACACCACACAGCAAGAGAGACATCAACTCACCACTGCCCCAATTCTGTCCCACCCTCGATGGCTGACCCGTCCACCACATTTTTTGTTGTTTTTATTTTTATTATTTTATTTGTTTTCTTTGATTATTTATTTGATTGTTGGTTTCTTCTCTCCCTTAACCCTCTTTTCTTTCTTTTCTTGCACCTAACTGGCCACATGTACCACCAATGCTGCTTCTTAACAGGCTGAGCCACACTGCTCAGCTAGAGAGTCACCAGCATATGGCCTTGCTAGGTCTGTCCTGCCACCACTCACTGAATCCTGCTGGCCTTCATTTTATAATTTTTTTTCTTTATTTTTACTTCATTTTTTTATTAAAAAAATTGTTTTTAACTTTTTGCCTTTCTCTCTCTCTCTTCTTTCACCACTGACTTAGCTCTGCACATCACATCCTTTCCTTTCCATCCTGTCTATCTGTACCATGCACCGAGTGCCATGCCCTTGAACACTAACAATGTGGCCCCCCAGACCTCATCCTGCACTGCCCCCTAGCCCTGCCCCCAGTTGGTGCCACAAACTACCTATCCCCACCCCTCCACCCTCACTGGGCCCAACCAGCTGCACCATAGCTGAGTGATCGGCCCTACCCACCAGAACAAGGCAGTAAGAAGTATCATGCCC
Source organism: Loxodonta africana (assembly GCF_030014295.1). Classification (NCBI taxonomy): domain Eukaryota; kingdom Metazoa; phylum Chordata; class Mammalia; order Proboscidea; family Elephantidae; genus Loxodonta; species Loxodonta africana. The sequence continues at coordinate 50,164,050 of NC_087345.1, forward strand.
ACATGTGAGCAAGCAACAAAATACACCCAACCCAACTGCCTAGACAAAAGCAAATAAAACAAAAAAAGCAGAACAATCAAATCTGCAATCAATAAGCAAAGGAAATAATTCCTGAATGTCCCAAAGACAGCCAAAAATATCAAAACATATTAAAAAACAAACAACGACAACAACAAGAACAACAACAACAACAAAAAAAAAAAAACAGGAAAGGATGGCTCTAGAAAGCAACCAAAATAAAATACCAGATGACCTTCTGAAACAAGAAAAGCTGCTGGAACTACCTGATAGAGAATTTAGAATTCTGATATTCAGTATGTTCTAACAAGTGAAGGAATATGTAGACAAAAACAAGGAAAAAAATAGAATAATGGAAAATACAGAGAAAATCATGGAAAAGACAGGCAAACAATGGAAGAAATCAGGAAAGTAATACAGGAAAAAAATGGCAAAATAAATAATTAGAAATCACACAAAACAGTGATTAGAAATCCAAAAGATAAACAACAAGATTTCAGAAATAGACAGTGCAATATAAAGTTTTAGGAGAAAATTTGAAACAATGGAAGACAGGATCAATGAAACTGAAGACAAACACTTGGACACAATTTTGAGGAAAAATCAGAGAAAAGAAAGAAGAAAAATGAAGAAACTGTGAGAACGATGTGGCATACAATCAAAAGCAAAAAAAATTGCATGCGACTGGAGTTCCAGAACAGGGAAAGAAAACGGAAGACACAGAAAGGATCATTAAAGATTTGCTGACAGAAAACTTCCCTAATATCATGAAAGAACAAAAGCCAACTATCCAAGAAGCTCAATGAACCCCATATAGGATAGATCCCAAAAGAAAATCCCCAGGGCATATCGTAATCACACTTGCTGAAACCAAAGACAAAGAAAGAATTCTGAGACCAGCTCAAGGAAAATGAAAAGTCACATACAAAGCGGAAACAATAAGACTGAACTCTGATTACTTGGTGGAAACCATGCAGGCAAGAAGGCAATGGAATCACATATACAAAATCTTGAAAAAAAAAAAAAAAACTGCCAGTCAAGAATAATATACTCTGCAAAACTCTTGCTTAAATATGATGGTGAAAATAGGACATTTCCAGATGAACAGAAATTAAGAGAATACGTAAAAACCAAACCAAACTTACAATAATTATTAAAGGAGTTCTTTTGTTTGGAGAACCAACATCAGAGAACAAACTGAATCTAGCACATACAATATCATCCAGATACCAACCTAGATAACGAACTCTTAAGGATAAAACAAAACTAAAAAAATTTACAGCAGGGAACTAGAGATGTCAACCTGTAAATGACAACAATGTCAGAACGATAAAAGAGGGAATGAACAGTGTAGGTATAAAACTTCCAAATGGAGAGGAAGCCAAAGCATTATCAAGTAATAAAAGACTGGTTTAAATTAGGAAGATAGGGGTAAACATCAAAGTAACCACAAAGAAAGTTAACAAACCTACTCATCAAAATAAAGAAGAACATAAAGTCTCAATAAACACAGTATTTATAAAAACAAAAGAAACAGAAAAAAAAAATCCACAAAGGGAATTCAGCACAGTAGAGTAAGAGGAACAAAGAAAATGTCAGCACCCCAAAAAAGTACTACAAAATGACAGCAATAAATTCAAAGCTGTCAATAATCATACTGAAGGTGCATGGCTTAAATGCACCTACAAAGAGACAGAGAGTGAGAGAATGGGGGAAAAAAAAAAAAAAACAGGACCCATCAACATGCTGTCTACAAGAGAACATACCTTAAAAACAAAGATATAAATTTATTAAAAATCACAGGTTGGAAAAAAATATATAAAGCAAACGGTTACCAAAAAAGAGCAGGAGTGGCAGTACTATTCTCAGATAAAATGGACTTTAAAAAAAAAAAAACACAATAAAATACAAAGAAGGTCATTATATAATGATTAAAGGGACAATCTGTCATGAAGACATAATCGTAATAAATATCTACGCACCCAATGACCTGGCTCCAAAATACATAAAACAAACTCTAACAGCTCTCAAAAAAGAAACCGATAGTTTCACAATAATAGTAGGAGACTTCAACATTGCACTTTTGGTAATGGACCGAACACCTAGGAAGAACTCAACAAAGATACGGAAGATGTAAAGACCACAATCAACCAACTGGACCTCATAGACATATATAGTACATGTCACCCAACAGCAGCAAAGTACACATTCTTTTCCAATGCAAATGGAATGTTCTCCAGAACAGACCACATCTTAGGCCACAAAGCAACTTTGAACAAAATCCAAAACATTGAGATAATACAAAGTATCTGCTCTGATCACAAGGCCATCAAAGTAGAAATTAATAACTGGAAGACCAAGGAAAAAAATCAAATACATGGAAACTGAAAAACACACTGCTTAAAAACCACTGGGTAATAGAAGAAATCAAAGATGGAATAAAAAAATTCTTTGGATCAAATGAGAATGAAAACACATCATACCAAAACCTTTGGGGCACAGTGTTCAAAGATCAATTTATAGCGATAGATGCACACATCAAAAAAAACCAGAAAAGGACAAAATCAAAACATTAGCTACACAACTTGAACAAACAGAACAGCAAAGCCCACAGCCACCAGAAGAAAAAAAATAATAATAAAGATCAGAGAAGAAATCAATGAAATAGAGAACGGAAAAGCAATAGAAAAAACCAACAAAACCAGAAGTTGGTTCTTTGAAAGGATCAACAAAATCAACAAGCCACTGAACAAATTGACAAAAGAAAAACAGGAGAGGACATGAATAACCCAAATAAATGAAATGGGGCACAATACAACAGACCCAGCTGAAAGAAAAAGGATATAACAGAATACTATGAAATACTCCAACAAATTTGAAAACCTAAGGGAAATGGACAGATTTCTAGAAATACACTACCTACCCAAACTCACACAAAAAGAAATTGAAAACCTGAACAGACCCACTGCAAGAAAAGAGATTGAAAGGTAAAAAAACAAAAACAAAACAAAAATTCCCAACAACAACAACAAAACCCTGGTCTAGATGCCTTCACAGAGAATTCTACCAAACATTCAGGGAAGAACTTATACCAGTACTACTCAAACTATTTCAGAACATAGAAAAGGAGGGATACTTCTGAATTCACTCTATGAAGCCAGCATAACTCTGATACCAAAACCAGCCAAAGACACCAAAAAAAAAAAAAAAAATTACAGATCAATATCTCTCATCAATATAGATGACAAATTCTCAACAAAACTCTAGCAATAGAATTCAGCATCATATCAAAAAAATAATATACCACAACAAAGTGGGATTCATACCAGGTATGCAAGAATGCTTTAGGAAACCCTGGTGGTGTAGTGGTTAAGTGCTACAGCTGCTAACCCAAGGGTTGGCAGTTCGAATCCGCCAGGCGCTCCTTGGAAACTCTATGGGGTAGTTGTACTGTCTTATAGGGTCGCTATGAGTCGGAATCGACTCGACGGCACTGGGTTTGGTTTTATGCAAGGATGGTTTAACATTAGAAAATCAATGTAATCTACCACATAAATAAAACAAAACTTGTATTTCTCCAATGTTATAGAAAATATATTAATTTGACTATACTAAGCTAGAAAGGAGATTGATTTAGTTTAAAAAAAAGGTTTTTTTTTTTTTTAAGGTAGCTGAATTAAAGAAGCCTAAGAAAGATTTTTTTTTTTTTTTAAGAAAGATATGGAATATGGAAACCCTGGTGGCCTAGTGGTTAAGAGCTATGGTTGCTAAACAAAAGGTTTGCGGTTTGAATCTACCATGCACTCCTTGGAAATCATATGGGGCAGGTCTACGCTGGCCATTAGGGTTGCTGTGAGTCAGAATCTACTCGACAGCAACAGATTTGGTTTGTCTTTTTTTTTTTTTTTTTTAAGAAAGATACAATCAATAGCACAAATTAACATTAATGAAGAAAAAGGCAAAAAATCAGGATTTTAAAATGATTCCCGAAACTGAATTTCCTCAGAATCAATTCTCTGTAATCTGCTGTCACTGTGAAAGCTCAAGTATGCTTTTGTCTGATGGCTCCTCTCCCAACACAGACACAGACACACACACACGTGCACGTACACACGCACACACATACACACCACAAACACACTTTTTCTCTTTTTCTCCTCAAACTCTAATCTATACAGCTGAATTTGGCTACTCAGGGCTTTTCCTTCTTTATAATAGTACCATATATTCCTTTGGTGTTTAGAGCACGCTCCTAATAAAAGAATGATAATTAGACAAAACTAATATGATCAAAATGTCAGCATTACATCCAATACAAACATTTAGTTTATTATGAATATTTAACATTTCCAATAATTTGGATACAAGATCATAAAAGTGTCCTGCCAAAATTGTATTGCAGTCCTTATTCCTTGATCTATGGAATATCTGAAGTTAGAAAATAGTTTAGTGCACTTCCTGTTACTGAATTGGTTTAAACAATATAGACAATAAACTTATCTCAAATTTCTATGAATTCAGTATCTTTGTCTCTCTATCCCTCTCCCCCTTCCCCCTTTCTATTTCTTTCTCTTTTAGACATCACTCAATGAGTCTATTTTTTTTAATTCATCCATTCCACAAATATTTAGGGGACCCTGGCTATGTTCCAGGCCCGGGGCTGAATTCTTGGAATATGATAATAATTACAAAGATGGATACAACTCCTGCTGAGAGCTTAGTGGTAAAAACAATTAAGTAGGCAATTAAAACAAAATGTCATAGTGCAAACCCATAATGCTATGAAAACATATAATAAGGGTCCCTGACCTAGTTTATTATTGTCAGGGTGTTTTTTTTTCACACAAGCTGCAGTATTTAAGAATGAAGGTTTTTATCTGACTAGTTGAAGTAAAAAAAAAAAAAAAAAAAAAATAGGAGTACTGTTTATCTGACATTTCCAGCAAGAAAAACCCAGTTGCATGCATTATCTGAACCGAAATATGAATATTATTTTTGTACAGGTTGTTTAATCTGATTCCTCATTTTTATAGCAGAGATAATGATATTATAAACTCCATGGAAGTGTTTTGTCAGAACTAAAGGAGATCGCACATACCCAGCTCGGAGAACTGTGCCTGGGGTGATAAAAAAAAAAAAAAAAAAAAAATTAAAGGTGTTCAATAAATATTAGTGATTATCATTAATGTAATTATTAATGCATTTAGCTACAGATCCCATTCAAGTTAGATGGGCTGAAAAAAAAAAGTTTAAAAAAAACAGGTCTGCACTCTAACCCAAACTACATGACAATAAAGAAAACCAGGAGATTCTCTCCCTCCACGTATACAAGATTATTCCATGTGAAAATATTCTCACTAAAGGGGTACATTTCCAGAGGAAGAATAGAAGTGAGCACTTTGCTTAAAGAAGTAGGCATAGGGAGTTGTGATGTGATATCCAATAAATGCGTCCATGCCAATATGTCCCTAAGGGTAGTTAACTGAAAATCTTTCCCTAAGTTTAAACCACAGTCACAATCTGGCCTATAGTGGCAAGTGACTTAGGATCGTATCCAAGCCCAACCCTTGTACTCTCTATTCCTTTAATCAGCTTTATTTTCTCTGCAAAAAGAATTACCACTTGTCATTTTACACATTTTACTTGTTTTTTTAAATGGTTTACTTACTCTCACTCCCTCCCCCATCAATCCCAATCCGCTAGGTTGTAAATTTTTTGAAGGGAAGGGCTGTTTGGGTTCAATACTGAAGCAGGGTCTGGCACAGAGTAACTGCACATTATTCTTTTTTTTTTTTTTAACTGAGTGAACTAAATTTTATGGCAAAGCATAGGATACAGCTAGTGTTCAGTAAATATTTTCTTCCATGAGAACTTATAAGACAAGGTAATTAGGGTTATTTGTTAAAAACGTTAGAGAGCTATTTGGACATTCAAGGTGCACTCAGGCAAACGACTGAGGCATTGAATTACATTATTGGTAATGGACGTATATTTGTCAATTTATTGATTTATTTTGCTTTATATATGAGCAATTGAGCAGTTAAAAATAATTGCAGGTCAAATGGCGTAGCACATTTGGAAGGACATGTAGAAAAAGTTATTATGGTTTACATTGAGTGGAATGTGACAGAACAGAAACAATTAGCATTTATCCATTAATTTACATACACTGACCTATTATATCTGAGTAGGTGCTTATGGACCATGAGATAAATACACATATTTTGAATACTAGGAAATTATGTGTGTCTTTCTTCAAAAACTTGGCAAGAATTTTATTTTTTAATAGTTACACTTCATTTTTTGTCATTCGAAACCTAAAGACATACAGATAGACTATGAAATCAGATTCAAATAAGAAAAAATAAATATTTATGGCCCTTAATTTTCTATGCAGGACTCATATTAAGATGTTGCAGTTGGCAGAACTCTGTGTTTGCTAGATCTGGTTATGTTTTATTGTTATTAAATTAATGTAGATATCAATTAAGAGCCCAATCCCTTTAGCTATCAAAAAAGTTGCCAAGGAAAAATAAATGAAGCACTTTTTTTTTTGCTATAAAATCAGGGTTGTGTTTACAATCACATGTTAGCAGCATTTTAATGAATAGATCAGTTATTAATGCTTAAACGCATGTTTTGTTTTTTTTCTTTCTCTACTGTTCCTACCCCGCAAGCTACACACACCTAAAAAAGCACATATGCCACGTACCTAAATACAGTAAATGGTCAGTAAATATTTATTGACAGAAAGAACGAAGGAAGGAAAGGGAGAAAAAAGAAGAAATGAAGATAGGAAGGAAGGAAGGGAGGAAAGGAGAGAGGAAGTAATAAATATCTTGTGTAATATAAAATAAGGTGTCAATGCCATCAACTTTCTTCCCAAATGGAGGCTTTTGCTTCCCAATCAATACAAATTATGGATACGTATTTGTTAATTTAGTAATCCAGTACCCTATATGCGATAAATATCCACATCAAATCAGAAGAAATTAGGATCATAAAAGAACCATTTTTACTGGTTAAGGAATCTCTTCCTACTATGCTTTATGTGTCGAATAACTCATTCAAAATATACCAAGCTGAAATAAAAGTATTTTTTCATGAATCTTAAAGAGCAATATATGATTGTACTACAAAATAAAGCAGACGTACACGATATTTTTCCTTCTAATAGTTCTCTCTACTCTTTTTTATTAACAACTGAACAGTTCTGCTTTACCTTCTACAAACCAAGCCCAAAAAGCAACAATTTCTCAAGTAAAATTTCTTTGTAAATACTTTGTTTTGCCATCAGGCTATTTATTCTTATTTCAAGTCATCTGAGATATATAGACATAAAAGCACTTTAGCTTATGGTTTGCATTCTGTTCTAACCATTGCTGTTATTAAGAACATTCAGCTTCTTTTATTTAACAAAATTCAATAATGCGAGCCAAGCATATGGAATATTTCCAGTAGGGCGTGTGGCATTTAGTGTTTGTTGTCCCTTTCAAATGTTTGGCAACTAACCAGCCAATACATCTACTAAAATAAATTGTCTATCCGTCTTGAACTCTATGAAATAACCTATTTACTCCACTTTGTTTAATGATAAAATCATCACAGTAGATCAGTGTATTCAAGATATCTGGACCAATCGTCTGCAACAAATTATTCATGGCTTCAGTATAAATAGGGGAAATTTTAATCCAGGGTCCTTATTAGTAACCTGACAATAGTTTGCTCTTCTGGACTCCTTATTCAGACTAGGGATAGAACAAAACCCCATTTATACCTTGCTTGGTGGCCAGCTCTTATCAAATGGATATTTAGATATTGTATAGTGTGAGTAAAATGTGCTCTATGTAACATGACTTAAGAGGACTATGTATGTGGACAAAATCTTATGTTTCAAGAAATAGGCACAGGGTTGGAAGAGACTTCATAGAACTTCCAGTTCAGCTACAAAATGTCCTAGGTGCTTAATCAAATTTTATGTTTTGTAATTGTGCAATTTATTTTCTTGTCTGTTTTCTTAGATTGTACCATTCTTAATGGACAAAACAATATTTTCATGTTTAGCAGCTTCTATAAAACTAGTGTTCAATAAATTCATAGTTAATAAATGCATATGACATCATTTAATATAAATCTTCAATAGAGGCCATATTCATATTTTTTGAATATCTAATAAATATATAAATACATTCCTCTGCCACACAATTTCAGAGTCTCCAAATTAGTCCCGAGAAAAGTATTGTAGAAATTCATTGGTGACATAGCTATGATCACATCTCCAGATTAAATCACTTCTCCATTAATTACTTTCATCTTAAATTCTTTCCTAATATTTACTTTTTTGATAGGGTATTTTCAAGATGTTTAAATGCGTCAAGAACGAGCCTTCTTTAAGCTTTGTTTAGAAGGACCTTGAAGTATTCACAAAAGATTTAAGAAAACATTATCTCATACAATGTATGTTATAATAAAAATCTCAAGTCATTGTTTAAAATAGAAAAGCATTAGCTTTCTTAAAAATAATTTCAAATTCTCTAGATCAAACTTTAAAATAATTAAACAGAGCTGTGTGAAAAAATCAACTTTTGTGGAAGTGTATGTCCCCTCAGGCCCTTACAGGAGCGTCAGAAGACACCCCTCACCCATCCCTCTACTTATGAGGATTTAGGAATATTTTTCTTAAATTTGCAGGATCCAAGAAGAATAATGATTTGTGAAGATCAAAAGCAGCCTCTGTTTGAAAAACCTTGCTTTTTGATCCATGTTCTGCACAAGTTCCCTTGTCCTTTATTCCTTCCTTTCTTATTTACTACCACTAATAACCAGTTGGAGCCCTGGTGGTACAGTGGTTAAGAACTTGGCTGCTAATCCAAAGGTTGGCCATTTGAATCCACCAGCTGCTCCTTGGAAACTCTATGCTGCAGTTATACTCTGTCCTATAGGGTCGCTATGAGTTGGCATTGACAGGACAGCAATGAATTTGTTTGTTTGTTTGTTTAGTAACCAGTTGTTGTCAAGTAGATTCCAACTCATGGTGACCCCGTGTGTTTCAAAGCAGAACTGTGCTCCATAGGGTTTTCAATGGCTGATTTTTCAAAAGTAGGTCACCAAGACTTTCTTCCAAGGAATCTCTCAGTAGACTCGAACCTCCAACCTTTCAGTTAGTAGCTGAGCCTATTAACCATTTTTGCCACCCAGGGATTCCCCTTAGTTATTAGTGATTGGCAGTTTACTCTTTGCCTGGCCCTTCAAGTCATTTTTGTATTTTGTGGAAATATCCATACTATCTGCTCCCTCTTATTTCTGCCATTCTGAGTGACATTTGACCTCCTCACCCTGGGGTTCTTTAGTGTTAATGTTCTCTTGATTATTATTATTTACCTCACTGTTATATCATTCTTTTTCTTACTAATGACCTATTGATAACCTGTTCAGGATAGGTATATTAATACTAAAATGGTATACCTTCTACCCTCAAGACACTTAGAGAGAAGCATAATATACATGCCTAAAGCCAAAGCTTTTAAGGTTAATGTACTCTATGTTATCAGCATGCTACTTACCAGGATTTCAATCTGGGAAAACTTGCCTCATGTTTCAGAGATTCATTATTATCACTACAATATATTCCACATAATTATATTGTGGCAATTAATAAAATAATTTGAATAATAATACACAGTATGTGAGTAATAGTGTTTAATGCATTGTTATGACTTTACTATTGATATTAGTTTTATCATCATTAAGTACTGACTATTAAGACTTTGGAGCCCTGGTGGCGTAGTGGTTAAGAGCTCAGATACTAACCAGCAGTTTGATTCCACCAGCTGCTCCTTGGAAAAGCTCAGCGGGGTAGTTCTACTCTGTCCTATAGAGTCTCTGACAGTTGGAATCAGCTTGACAGTAACGGGTTTGTTTTTTTGTTTGTTTGTTTATTAAGCCTTTAAAAGCCCTGGTTACACAATGGCTAAGCGCTAGACTGCTAACTGAAAGGTCAGTGGTTAGAACCCACCAGCTGCACTGTTGGTGAAAGTTGCAGCAGTCTGCTTCTGTAAAGATTTACAGCCTTGGAAACCCTATTAGGCATTTCTATCCTGTCCTATGGAAACCCTGGTGGTGTAGTGGTTAAGTGCTACAGCTGCTAATCAAAGGGTCAGCAGTTGAATCTACCAGGCATTCCTTGGAAACTCTATGGGGCAGTTCTACTCTGTCCTATAGGATCGCTGTGAGTCAGAATCGACTCGATGGCACTGGGCTTGGTATCCTGTCCTATAGGGTTGCTATGAGTCAGAATTCAACCTGACAAAAATGGTCTAGGTTTTTGTTGTTATTTTAATTTTTACTAATCCTGACAAAATGGCTTGGGGCAGCATCTGACCTCCTCCATTCCCATAAAGGGGAAGGAGGACCAAGATCAACAGCACGAGGCTGACTTCCACGAGATGGAGGCCAGGCATGCCTCCTCTCTCTGCCGTCTTTACTAAATCTGGCACCAACCATTCCTTGCATAGCACTCTCAACTTCTCTGCTGGGTTCAATAATTCATTGCAATGGCCACACAGAACTCACAGATCATACTCAAAATTATGGGGTTTATTAGGGAAGTAATAGTTACAATTCAGGCTTAGGAACACTCGGGATACAGCTCTTCCATCAGGGCAGCCCCCTCCCAGCATGCTTGCAAGCATACCTCCCCCTGGCCCTAGGCCTCTGTGCGGAGGCCCTCAGCTTTCTCTCTCCATGCACTGGGAAGCACAAGGATCCATCTCCTGCTGCCGAGTCTCTGTTGCTGTGTTTCTCTTGCCACTGCTTCTCACCATCTTCAGGGTTACAGCTTGCTCTTTTTTGGTCTTCTGCCTCCAAGGGTTTCTTAGCTCAGGCATCCCGGGTCCAAAGGACAAGTTCTCTGTTCCTAGCTATTCTTCCTTGGTGGTGGTAGTATCCTCCTCTCTGCTCTGGAATTGGCTGCTGGCCAACCCTTTGGTAGGCCACAATCGCCCTATAACACAGTCCCCCCCAACCACCTGGGTGGAAGTTACATGACCATGGTGAGGAAGGCCACACAAAAGCAATCCATTACACTGCAAAGCCTTTCTACCTTCTTTTCACACTAACACTGTTTTGAGGTCCTTAAGAGCATATTTTAAATTTGATTCTTCTCTGTGGTATAATAATAGTATATATGTATATATCTGTTGCCCTTGAGTCGATTCCAACTCAGAGTGACCCTATAGAACAGAGTAGAACTGCCCCATAGGGTTTCCATGGGGCAGCTGGTGGATTTGAATCACAGACATTTTAGTTAGCAGCTGAGCTCTTAACCACTGTGCTACCAAGGCTATATATATATATATATATATATATATATATATACACACACACACACACACACACATATCATAGCACTTAACTACTATGCCACCAGGGTTTCCATATATATATGTAGTATAAATTAGCCATTTACTACCTAAAAGACCGTGGAAGAATAATACAAAATATAGATGTGTCAATGTGTATCACAACATTTTGGAAGAGCTAGTAGTGGGGCTGGAAAGGTTAAATTCAGGCAGATTTATAGAATATTCTATTCCATGATATAGGCGTGTAATTTACCTAGGATCAATAATTTGTTGGTGCAAATGCTTTATGTATTGTTTGTCTTTTCTTAAATTTTATATTTGTTATAGTTTGGAAAGATGATAATGGTAGACCACTGGCAACATAAAAAAATTTAGGTAATAAAAATGATAGAAAGCCATTCAATAATCCAGATGAGAATTGATGAGGATGTTAACTAGGGATTAACTACGGGATGGAAGGGTAGAATGGGAAATCAGAAATAACCATGTTAATATCCCAGCTATCAACAGATAACATAAGCTGATTTCTCAATGGATAAGAAAAGAAAGCTGTATCAGAGATTTTATTAAATAGGATTTATCTGGCTACCTATTTCAAGTAATTTTAAACTAAAGAGCATTTATCATAGAGTGTTTCTAAAATGAAACAAATTTAAGCTTTTAATACTGATATTGCCTAAAGCAGATCAGAGTCCCTAACAACCCCCTTAACCACAATTAGCCAATAGGAAACTGAGAGTTATTTTCCTCAGCTCCAAATCCATTTTTTAAAGCTCTTCTCTATAATATTGTGCCTGTGACTCTGCAAATATCAATTTTCCTTTATTACTGGTTCCTTGTTAAGTTCTTCTAAGAGGAGGCAGTAAAAGGAGATTGTAATGCAGGAAGAAAAAGTCTCCTTCTTGTTTGTTTAATGCTTAGTAGCATTACCCCAGAAATGGCTTCAAATCTGGGCTGCACAGCTGGAACCAATTTCCGGGTTTTCCCCAGTCTCATTGTGTTCCTTAGAGATAATTGTGCCATCTGAACAGCATTTCTCCTCTGACGTCCGATTCCCAGCTCTGGAGGACTTGGTTTCTCTGCTCTAAGCTCCTGAGGTTTCAGTACCAGCCAGCAAGTGCCCCCTCCTTAGAGTCTGAGTCTCAAGACCACAAAGGCCCCCCTCCAAACACTGAGAGGATTAGCCTTTTGCTGAACTTACTAAATCTGTATTTCTTCAGTGTCCCATTTTCATTTTTTCATTCCTCCAACAAACAGATTACCAGTGTTAGAGTAAATTCTCTTGACTCAGCTGTACACATTGCAATATAAAAGCCTGCAATCTCACCTAAGTCTTTAGTCCTAGGGAGTTGTCCTGACCTTAACTTCTCTAAAAAAAACTATCTCCTTGGTGTCAATAAATGTGTTCCAGGTATTTTGTTCTTCATAAAAATGTTTCTAACTCAACCGTTCCTTATGAACTTTCATTTTTTATATTTGTGTTTGAATCTTCAGTTGCTGAGATGGCCATCATCTGAAAAACACCTTTCAATGTCTCATGCTATTTCAGTCAGAGTCCTAGAGGAAAAGAAAATCTACTTAAATGGTTCAAATAAAAATTAGTGAAAAAAAATTTTTCAGATATGTGGGAAAGGTTAAGGGAAATAACAAAGAATGTTGAAGGTCCCAGAGATTAGTCATAGACAGGACTAGGCTCCCTTTACTCCCTATGTTCCTTAAGCGTAGATAATGGGCTGGTTTCTGGCAGTATCAGGATTGGAGGCAGACTTATTAGCAACCTGCAATATGCAGATGACACAACCTTGCTTCCTGAAAGCGAAGAGGACTTGAAGCACTTACCAATGTAGACCAAAGACCATAGCCTTCAGTATGGATTACATCTTAACATAAAGAAAACAAAAATCTTCACAACTGGACTAATAAGCAACATCATGATAAATGGAGAAACGATTGAAGTTGTCAAGGGTTTCATTTTTCTTGTATCCACAATCAATGTCCATGGAAGCATAAGTCAAGAAATCAAACAACGTACCGCTTTGGGCAAATCTGCTGCAAAAGACCTCTTTAAAGTGTTAGAGAGCAAAGAAGTTACTGTGAGTACTAAGGTGCACCTTACCCAAGACATGGTGTATTCAATCATCTCACATGCATGCGAAAGCTGAACAATGAAAAAAGAAAAGCAAAGAAGAATTGATGCCTTTGAATTATGGCGTTGGGAAAGAATATTGAATATACCATGGACTGCCAGAAGAATGAACAAATTTGTCTTGGAAGAAGTTCAGCCAGAATGATCCTTAGAAGGGAAAATGATGAGACTTTGTCTCACTTACTTGGGACATGTTATCTGGAAGGATCAGTCCCTGGAGAAGAAAATCATGCTTGGTAAAGCAGAGGGTCAGCGAAAAAGAGGAAAACTCTCAACGAGATGGATTGAGCCAATGTATGCAATAATGGGCTAAAACATAGCAATGATTGTGAGGATGGCACAGGACCAGCCCGTGTCTCGTTCTGTTTTACATAGGATCCATTTTGAGTTGGAACTGATTCGACGGTACAACATATGTAATTTTTTATCCCTCAAGTTTTGGGCAGCATTACAACCTTATAAAAGGCCCTGGATTAGCACAGGCATTATGCAGAATGGACTACATCAAGGAAAATAGGAAAGCCAATATCAATAATGACAAAATTTGCCTTCCAGAATCAATGGCAGAGGGGAACCGATTAGATTTTTTAGTTTTTTTCTAATTATGTCATTTGGAAGTAGGACTGATTCATATGAACTGAAATAACACACCAAAATTTTCAAGTAATTAGATGATGGTATATTTCCTGCTTATTAGCACAAGTGAAGGACCAGGTGATTAACTGAAAAACAATAGATCATATTTTTACCCTAACATGATGAACATTATATATCACACATCCATTTGAACTGATAATTTTGACATAACAAACTATTTTACAAATGACTCTTTTACGGCTGGTTGAATTTTACATAAAATGAAAAATTAAACTGACTTTGTATTATTCCTTGTTTAATTTTCACAATAGTTTAAGAGTATTGAAGGAATTGATTTTTCACAAACCGTAGGGTTGCAATTACTAATCTACATTTTCCGGTATTCATTAGATATCTGTAAATGGGAAATACCATATCATACCCCTTGTTGTCGAATCAATTCCAACTCATAGTGACCCTATAGGACAGGATAGAACTGCCCCATAGAGTTTCCAAGGAGCACCTGGTGGGTTCTAACTGCCAACTTTTTGGTTAGCAGCTGTAGCTCTTAACCACTACACACCAGGGTACAGTAAATTGGTAGTTTCTTGTTTCAGTTGCTTTTACAATAAGTACTAATGAAATATCTGTATGTACTATAATGAAACAGATGAATACATTTTAATAGGTAAACTCTTTAAAAATGAAACAGGTAATATAATAGCAGAATTTCAAAAATAAATACAGAATACACATGTACTTTGAGATACGCTGTTATAAACATAGACAAATTACATATTGTAGAACTAGAGCTTGGAAGCAATAATCTTGGGCTGTAAGTTAAATATTCTGCTAATAATTAGTTATTTGTACTTGGATAAATATGTAATCTCTGGACCTCTTCTCCTGATTTGTAAAAAAAAGTTTGTATATATGATCTTCAACTATCTTTCTGGATTTAAATGATGTGTGTGTGTATTCATAGAATACTTGTACTAATTTGAAATAGAGATTAAACAAGGTGCAGAACATTGGTTATAATCACCTTTTATGAAATAATGGATTTCTCCTGCTCAACAAGGTACCTAATTATCCAAAGGAAAACTACTACAGTGATGTTACATTCTACTTATTTATTTATTTTATGTGTCTTTTTTGGGGAGCTTTTTTTTACCATTTAGTTGTTGTTTGAGATTTTGCCAGAAGGGATTTCTCATTTGCTTTACAATGTGTATGGTGCTTTTAAATAATAAGTGGCAGTTGGTTTACCTCTTACTAGATTATGGCAAAAACATTATAAGCACTGTGAACTAAGCATTAACACTTATCCTTGACTCTCAAACTTGACCCAGTGAAGGGTCTGGTTCTTTACTGATAAACACATAGAAGTGCCTTGCCTCTGCTCTTCAAGAACATGAAATGCTTCCCTTGAGCTTTCAATGAAACTCAAAACATCTTCCACGTATTAGTGCAAAAAGCACATGTACTTGGCTTTTTGAGAGAATATAAAGTTAAAACTCTTAAAAAATAAACATGTGACTATACCACATAGATTTTGATATGATACAGCTTTTATAATTCAGGAAATCTGTACTACTGAGTGAGTTATTAACCTTTCTCACCACTGTTATTACTCTATTATCCTACAGTTCCTCTCTTTAATCATTTCTTAATAACCCACATCTAAGTATGTCAGTTTCTCACTTGATTTCAGCCCTCCCTTTCATACTCATCCTGTGCTTTTCTTTCAGTCTAAGTCCATATTGCCTAAGCTGTATGGCCCCACCTTCAGGGTGCATTATTTTAACCACCTTCTTGACAGCACCTCCGGTCACTTTGCTCCATTCTCTTACCACCACTTCCACTCTGCTGTACATTAACATTTGATCCATACTACAACTGTTCTCCCTGGTATGAGAATATGGGTTACTGAATTTGCTGAAAAGGACACAAAAGGACCTGAGTGTTAAAATATATATATTATATATATATATATATATATACACATATATAGTCCCCAAAGTCACATACGCTTCTTATTTAATTCAGTTATCCATTCACTTATCTTGAATCATCCCCTATTCACATATTCCATTCGTTTTGTTCTATTGGCTCTCATATTTAACAATCTAGATTCCCAGATGTCAGTGCAATAGTACATTTACACACACACACACACACACACACAGGAGTTAAAAGAAAATGTTGTACTCTAGTATGACTGCATAATACTTAAGGACTCCTCCTGCAGTAACCCTGACCGAGAATCAATCCATATTTGTTTTAATTGCATAATGGCTTTAATTTCAGGGATGGAAAATTCAGTGTCCTGTGAGGCAGAACTTTTCATTTTCAGGTAACTCTGTTTATTAGAACAGTTTTCCTCCTGAAAAAGTGAAACCAAAATTAATATATCTTTACTGTTTTATTTAAGTCACCTGAAGCAGCATATGTCTGATTTAATTATTTTTAAAATTTTGAGGATCGAAACCTTACTTTACTTCTATAATTTTACTGTTTCCCAAAACTTTTGAGCTTTTTTATTTTTTTGTTTGTTGTTCCTTCTGTTTTTGTTTTTTAGGTGCTTTGACTGAGATGATAGTTTTTCCCAGGGCAATAGTGAAAGTCTTCAAAAGAAAAGGCCAACAAACAAACAAAAAAGGCATTCTTTTTTTTTAAATTCAAATTGCATTCAAATTGATTTTATATTAATTTTAAAAGAAATGCTAACTCTCATACTCTAGGAGTATGGTTGAATCTTAATTCATTAAAAAGATATGTTTGCCACTGGAATTTACTAAGAAACAAAATAATTCTTCCAAGTAAGTACTTTTTATTCATTAAATGTACAGCCAAAAAAAAAGGTATAAACTGGTTTCTCGGAACATATAAAAACAACCTATACTCACTTTCAAAAGGGTTTAACTTGTTTAAGCTACAGTTGTCCTCTTCTTGCTAAAACATAGTTTTAAAAAGAAGGCTTTTGTATTCTGTTTTTTCAATGACAGGAGAGCTGAAATCAGTAGCAATCTCCCCAGATACGCACAAGCTTGTACTCACGTGTCAATGGTAGCCTCAGAAAGGAGCGTTTTATATGATTAAATATATTACGGTTTACGTTTGTAGTTAAAACTAAGAACTGCATAGACTACATTGCTGTAAGAGAACACGGATAGAATGAAAGATAAGCGTAGGCGGGACTAGTTGGGGAAAAAATAATAGCTTAGGCTCTTAATCCTAAAGGTGGAGGTAGAACTTGAATTCATGGAAAACAATAAAGGAATCGTACATTGTGAAAGGTGAAATAATATAGGCAAAAGTGTGGTACAAGAAATAATTCTGATGCGTCTCAAGGCCATTGAGTAGATTGTTCCAAGTAAAACCTGGTGGTTCTAATTCAGGAAAATGTGAATTATATTAAGAGAGTATAATTACCAACATTTATGCTTTGCTTTTTCTTCCCCCAAAGTCATTTCCACTACATTTCTCACTTGATTCTCAAAGTGGCCTTGTTTAATAATCATAGTACTGAGCATTGCTGTAATTTACACAGAAAAAAAACTATGTAAGGGAAATTTACAGACTTATCAGTAAATTCACTGTGCTCTGTACATCTAATACTATATAATTAAGCCTTAAACATAAACTTGAGAAGTTTAAACATTTTTTGGAAACACTGGGAAATTGCAACGTTAAGGAAGACAAATATGTTCTGTGCCCAAATCACAAAAATTAGAATTGGAAAATTATGTTATTATTATTTAAAAAGCATCTGACTTCACCTAAAATTCATTAGGGTTAAAATACACCTATATTTCTTGTAGATATGGCATATAGGCCTTGTATTAAAATTATTAAATCTAAAGTCTCTTAAACAAACTTTTTACATTTAAAGCAACTTAAGATTGGATTTTTCCCCCCTTTTATGGTTTTCCATTGAAGAGAACTTCGTGATTTAAAATTTAAATTTACCTGTAAGAAGAAGAAGAAAGGATTTCAAGGCATAATGATCTATAAGCTTTCTGTAAATACACGGCCACACAATTAATATTATAACCACTGGCATTATAAACAGCATCCAGGGTCTTTTGGGAGCTCATATGTGATTTTCTAAAACATAAATTTGATCTTTAAATTGTATCTAACCCATGGTTTTTAGAGGGTTTGCAAAATGTTATGAGTAGCTGTCATATTTTTATACACTCACATACAAAGATATTTGTGTAATGCCTTTTTAATGCTATGTAAGTTTGAAAATAATATAGGAAAAGTCAGCCAAAGTTGAATGAAATTGGTGTCATGAACATCAAAATGATGTCTCTGAAAATGACTTTTTGACTATCACAATATATTTGCCCATTTGAGTTTTATAAACTGTGACTAGACAGCATTTTCAGAATTGTTCACTATTGAAATGTAAATGAAATGAATAAATTATTTCAACTTTTAAACTATTTAAGTTATTTCCTGATGAGGTTCGTTTTCTTTCCAAGGCAAATAGTAGTTAACAATTACAAACTCTAAAAAGAAGTTCTTATAAATCGTGTAAGAATTTCACCTTCTTGAATATCACTATTTGGTAATTCTTTGGTGTTTTTCTTTCTCTGTATTCAGCAAAATGTATAATATACAATGGCTTATGTCATTTTAGGAAATATGCTACCCCTTTAGGAAATAAAGGTACAGTTGAATGTCTAACCATAACACTATATTTCAGCAATACTTTCATAAGCAGTATATTAAATTATAGCTCAGGAACCTGAAAGAGTAGTCTTTTCCTTCCTTTTGAAAAGGTAACAATTTTTACACTCCTGTTTTCATCATCTATATTTTTATAAAATAAAAGTAATATTTGTATGATTTAAAAGAGCATTTAGCAACTTCTGACTTTCAGTTATGCTAGAGTAAGGCCCCTCTGGAGACCTTTCACCACAGAAAAAAGTATAAACTCTGTACATAATAGAAAATAACCAGAGGACAGTAGAGATTAACAAAAGCAGACAGACTCTGGTGAATACTATATGCTCAGAGGAGAAAAGAAATATGAAGTCAACTCCCTGTATCTGTGGCATCCCACAGATGGCAGATTGGGGGAGGCAGCAACACTAGTGGAAAGTCCTTCTGGTTGGGAGAAACAGTAAAATGATGGCAGGAGACCATCACTAAAATTAGCAGTCAACGTGTAGAAAGAAAAGAGCTAGATAAAACATACCCAAAATGCTGTCCACCTACATTTCTGATTAACTTCTGAGTCATGCTTGCACGGAACCCACATGGAACAGTTAAAGGCAATATATATGAACTGAGACTGAAGATGCCATTTATAAAAAAAAGTGTTTTCAGTTTAAGCACAGCCAAAGAAATGATCTGATTAAACAAAGGAAACAGTAATCAGTGAAATATAATGCAACCCCAAATCTCCACAACTTAACATTCATAATGTCCAGATAAGATCCAAAACTACCTGAAATATAAAGAAACAATATAGGGTACATTCCTAAAAGAAAATCAAAAAATCTTCACCAAGTGTTTGAAACACATGTTTAAACTAACAGATAAGTATTTTAAAGCAACTTTTCTAAGTCTCTTCAATGATGTGAAAAGAAAATATGCTTGCTAAATAAATTAAAAATAGAAAATTGCAGGAGAAATAGGAACGATAAAAAAGAGGAAAGTATAGTGATTTTTTTTTTATACGGAAATTCTAGAACTCGAAAATACAATATCTGAAAGAAAAAAAAAATCATTGGATAGAATTAATAACCAAATAGAAATGATAAATGATTAATAAACTAGAAAACAGGTCAATGGAAATTATCCAAAGTGAGTAACAGAGGGAAATATATTGGAATAACAGATAGGCAGAGCCTAAACAGCTTCTTAGATAATATCAGACAGACCAACATGTGTGTAAATGAAAATTCAGAAGGTGAGGAAAGAGAGATTGAGGTGGAAAAATAATTTGAAGAAATAAAAGCCCAAAATTCTCTAAATTTGATGAAAGAAAAAAATTAAAGAAATAAGATGTTCAACAAATACTAAGTATAATAAATACCAGAATAAACCACACCAAGACATATTATAGCCAACTATTGTAATTCAGAGCTAGAGAGTAACTCTTGAAAGCAGCTGGAGGTAAAAAAACATTAGAGCTTCTGTTGGTCCAAATGGCTAACATGCTTCACTGTTAACCAAACACTTATGGTTTGAGTCTACCCAGAATTGCCTCAGAAGAAAAGTCTGGTGATCTACTTCTGAAAAATCATCCACTGAAAACGTTGTAGAGCACCGTTCTACTCTGACACACATAGGGTCCTCAAGAGTCAGAACCGTCTCCATGGAAAGTGTGTGTGTGTGTGTGTGTGTGTGTGTGTTAGGGGGTGGTATGTAGTAGAACAACAATCTGATCTATGGCTGATGTCTCATCAGAAGCCAAGGAAGCCTAGAGAAAGTAAAGCAACATCTTTAAAGTGCTCAAATTAAAGAACTGTCAACACAGATTTCTATATCCACTGTATTCACTAAAAGTAGAGGTATTTTCAGATTAGAAAAAGTATTATGCAAATTTATCTCCACCACATCTGTTCAGCATGAGAAAAAAAAAATCATACCTGATGAAGAATAAATTCACAGGTAAAAATGGAGAGCATCAGAAATAGTAAAAATGTGAAAGAATATTTTTCTTTGTGTTTTTTTTTTCCTTTTTAATAACACAATCATTTAAAGCATAAAATGATTGCATTTGGATAATTAAAAAAAAATGGGAGTAAATGATAAAGGAAGAAAATGAAAGGTATGAGACAACTAGAAATCAAATAATAAAATGATTGAACCAAACCTAATAATAACAATAATCATATTAAAAGTTAATGAACTATACACATCAATTAAAAGGCAGAGTTTACTAAAACAGATTTAAACAACAACAACACTCGAATGTATGTTTTCTAAAAGGGACAGGTTTTAAACATAAAGACACGTATAGGCTGGGAGTAAATGGAATTAAAAAGACATACCATGCAAACAATGAGCACAAGAAGCTTGTAGTGGTTATATATTAAAAATAAATAATACATTTATTAAAATAAATTTCATGTCAAAAATATTAACAGAAAAAATACAAATGCCAACTTATCAGAAATACGTAAACATCTTTAAAGGGTATGTACCTAACAACACAGCTTCTAAACCCTGCATGTATATTATGTGTGAGTATGCATACACACATTGTTGTACATGTATATACCATGATGGTTTATCAAGACATATAATATGTTTGTGTATGTGTATAGACGGGTGTGTGTATATATAGAGAGAGAGAGAGGGAGAGAGCCCTCGTGGTGGAGTGGTTAAGTGTTCAGCTGGTAATTAACAGGTCAGCAGTCTGAATCCACCATCCGCTCATTGGAAATCCTATGGGGCAATACTACTCTGTCCTATAGGGTCATTATGTGTCGGAATGGACTCAAAAGCAATAGGTTTTATATACATCAATTTGAAAGGTGTATCATTAAACAAGTCTCAATAAACTAAAAAACACAAAATTTTCTCTGACCAAAAGGAAATTACAAATCACTAACAATAAGGTATTATAATGAAATGTGCAAAGACCTGAAGATAGAAACTTAAAAGGAAACAGTATGTTCATCATTTGTCAAGCTGAAAGAATTGAAGAAAAAATTCAAGCCTCAAGTAGCAATATTGAAGGACTCTACAGGAAAAATATTAAAAGATGCAGGAAGCATCAAAAGAAGATGGAAGGAACACACAGAATCACTGTACCAAAAAGAATTGGTCAATGTACAACCATTTCAGAAGGAAGCATATGATCAAGAACCATTTGTACTGAAGGAAGAGAGGTCCAAGCTGTACTGAAGGCACTGGCAAAAAACAAGGCTCCAGGAATGGACAGGATACCAGTTGAGATGTTTCAATAAACAGATACAGTGGTGAAAGTGCTAACTATCTATGCCAAGAAATTTGTAAGACAACTACTGGCCAACTACTGAAAAACCAAAAAAAAAAAAACCAAACCCACTGCTGTCGTGTCGATTCCAAGTCATAGCAACCCTATAGGACAAAGTAGAACTGCCCCATACGGTTTCCAAGGCCAACTACTGAAAGAAGTCCATATTTGTGCCTACACGAAGAAAATTTTTTTGTGTGTATAATAAAATTAAAATGTATCAAAATGTGTATGATGCTGCTTAAATAGTGCTCAGAGAGGTTTGTGGTTTTAAATATTTATATTAGAATAAAAGACCTGAAATCAATGAACTGAGTTCCCACTTTAAGAAATGAATAAAAGAATAGCACATAAAGCGCAAAATAAATAGACATATAAGCAAAATCTGCATATCCCCTTTGGTAAAGAATCTTTAGATGTTTTGTTCATTTTTTTTTATTGCAATGTTTTTATTCTTATTGTTGAGTGCTGAGAGTTCATTATATATTCTATACACAAATTCTATGTTCAAAAAATTATTTGTAAATATTTTTTACCTGTCTTTGACCTATACTTTCATTCTCTTACCAGTGACATTCAGAGATCAGAAGGTTTATTTTATTTATTTATTCTGGAATGTGACAGAAAATTACATACACTTCAAAAGGGGAAATACGAATATGCAGTTTACATATTAGCAAAGGTCAGCAGTTCTCATAACTTAATGGACCGTTATTTTTAGTCAACTAAGTTTTTTTTTAACTAAGGTGATATAATTACAAATTATATTTTCATATCTACTCATTTTGTTCATATAGGAAAGAATGCCCCATTTATGACTATTAGCTATATGACTGAGTTCATCGTATAGCCCCAAAGCACAGTATTCTTCCATAAAATGTAGAGAATAAGAATCTCTTTTTTTGTTATTATTGTTGTTCTTAAAGATAATAAGAAACGAAAATAGTTTGTAATTATAAAGTATATGAAAATGAAAGGTACTATTGTAATTGTTATTGTGTCATTGTGTGGGAAATTTACAACTAGGGAAAATGGCGAAAGGTTTGTACTTCATATTTGACTGTACTACAAACAAATCAGGTTAAACATTTATAAGTTGAAAAATGGTATAACTTTTCTCTGCTTCAAACTTAATATTTGATCCACATTTCTCCTCACAATTAGTTTTATTGCTTTAGAATTTCTGAATATACTTTTGAAGTCAGTGTAAATTCTTCAGTGTAAGCTCTTCACATGGAAGAAATACTTAATCTTGAGGAAAGCACGGATACAGGAACAATCAAAATCTGTTACATGAGTTTGGTATGTATTTAAACATTGAAAAAAAGTCATTAAGTGACAGTTTTCATTCCAACCTTACATAGTTTCATAATACAAAAGACAAGGAGAGATTAAAAAAGTTATTTTTTAATTAAAGCATGGTTTTGATAACTCTTTTGAATACTGTTACTGAAAAAATATATTTTAAGAATCCCAAACTGAAAATTTACTTATAAAGACATGCGTAATTGCAGCCAACCTCTGAACCATCAAGCTCTGTGGTCTGACAAATGATCCTAAAGCCAGCCAAAACACAGAGTTAACAGAGCCAATTTCACAGCCTGCCAATGGATAGATCCTACAGTTTAAACTATGTAGGAGAGTTCCAAAAAGCTAGATGGAAGAAACTTATTTATAACAATTTCCCTTGTATCACCATTTTAGTCTGATAATTCACAGGTACATGAATATTATGTTGGGTCATAAAGTTTCCTGATTTCCTGCTTGGAAAACGAGTTGCTCTATAAAATATTTGAGGTGATGATGCTCAAAACATTCAAGAAATTTAAAACCCAATGGTAGGCCAAGATCAACAAGAAACTCCCGAAGAGAATCTGGAGATTAATGAAAGAAACATCATATGATTTTCAAAAAACACTGCAGTAGCAAAGAATAAAGAATAGCACACATAAAATTGTAGCAAGAGAGTCTTGTAGGCATTATTTTGAAAAATTATATTAAATGGCAACATTATATTAACCCTTCTTTATGTGAAATCTTCTTACCTCCTTCCAGAAGCCTAATTTTAAATGTAAAGTACAAAGTTGTATGTAAGATAGCAATTTTAAGAATGTTTTAATAATAAAAAATAGGATACAACAAATTATCAATGCTGAAAGAAATCTTGCAAGTGGTGGAAAGGTCCGTAAGGAACATTTGAGTTTAATCAGTAACATTCATGCGTATGCCTGAATTTGTATAATATTGTTGGCTTTTGCACTGCAAAATAAAATTAATATATAAGAAGAATGTCATAGGTGTCTTTTGGACAACTCTTATATACAACTTCAAAACTTCAGTACATATTTGACCAGCCTTGCCCAATTGGGTAGAACCTCACCCTAGGCTGAGCTATATACATTCTGCGTCTTGCCATTGTGCTCCCTTGAAATCGTGACAGGGAGACATACGAGAATCTGGCCAAGGCCCAAACATGTTCAGATCAGAAATGTGGGTTAGATAAAGCCCATGGTTCTACCTTTGACCGATGGGGTAGCAGAACCAATCGACGAAATCATTCTCATTTTGTTCCCTCACTTGGATAGTTCTGAGATGTATTTCACAAGGCCCCACCGAAAGTACACATGAAATAAAGTGCCAGTTGCCTGTAGCACTAGTCAAATCAATTTGTTGTTGTAAAATGCTGTGGAGTCAGTTTTGACCCATATCGACCCCATGCGACAGGGTAGAGCTGTTCGATAGGGTTTTCTAGGCTGGGATCTTTATGGAAGCAGACCACCAGGTCTACCGTTGCACCACCAGGGCTCCTCTCAAATCAATATCCAAAAACCCATTGCCCTGGATTAGGTTCCAACTCATAGCAACTCTATAAAACACAAAGGAAACAAACAAACAAGCCCGTTGCCATTGAGTTGATTATTACTCATAACAACCCTATAGGACAGAGTAGAACTGCCCCGTAGTGTTTCCAAGGAGCAGCTGGTGGATTGAACTGCCAACCTTTTGGTTAGCAGAGTAGCTCGCCATAGCTCTTAACCACTGCACAACCAGGGTTCCATAGGTCAGAGTAAAACTCCTCTCCCCTGCCCCAGCCTGCCGCAAGATAGGCATTATTTGGATTTTTTTTTTCCTTGCCCATTGTGGCAAGAAGAAGCCTTTCAGGCCTTTCAGTGTGATGACTATAAACATTTGATCATGATGTTCACCAACAAAAAGCAAAAGAGAACAAAATTCCTACCTAAAACACAGTGATGCTGTTCATTTTAGTGTGAATCTCATAGTTCCATTAAATGACAGTCCTAGATACAAGTTTCAAAATGATTAAAGAGTTAATTACTTACTTACCTTGAATTCTAAACATTCTCTCTAGGGAAGGATTGACTGTAAAAAAAAGCAAATATACAAAATTACTAATTACATTATTTTCAAAGAGATTTGTGCCACATCCTCTTTAAATAAGATTTATCTCAGATTATCTTTAAATGGCAATTTCTTAGGGCTTTAAAATAATTACTGGATTTTCAAAATGTATGTTTTCCACAGATGTTTTCAAAACATGTCTATCATGTGAAGGAGTAAATCCCTGTTTTACCTTATAATGGCACATCTTAAAAACCACTAGTCTACCATAAAATGCCTTCCCTGATATTGACAGACCAAGTCCATTCCCTTTTAGAGTACAAACTCCCGGTTAGGATCCTTCATTTAGTTAACCTTAGGCATATTTTTGGCATATTTACATTATTGTGAAATGTCATTTATTTTCCTTTGTAGGATTTGCCCACCTTGAGTAAATATGTAAAAAGTGTAAATTAAGAGACCAGAAACTGGTAATTTAAATAGTAAAAGTGAGACTTGCTACATTTTCATGTTATTCTGAAATTATTCAGGTTTTGGCCTACTCTTGCAATCAGTCTTCAAGAATTAAATTACAGTGGGGAGATAGTTACCACTTTTTCACTGATTATAAAGGATTATCTGCCTATCATAACATTATAACCTGTAAAATTTTGTGTGGTGAAAAATTTCTATTAAAGAGATAGCTCAGTATATTCCGGGGAGAGAAGGTAGGAGGCTCTCTATCAATAAATATCAATATACTAATGTCTGTGTATATGTGTGTATATATATATATACACATTACACTTACATACTTATTTCATTTGTATTTTTTTATACTCAGCAGCATATAAAGACATTAAAAAACCACAGGAAAAAATGCATTCACCATTGAGGATATTCTCTACACAAAAAACATTTCAATGGTGGCCAAACGAAAGCTTTAGGGGAAAAGGAAGAGGATATAACCATATATATATATTGCCTGGAATGAAATACACAAAATAAGAGTCTCTGCCAAATCAATTTATATTTTACATTAAAGTCTTCAGAAACCCAAACCTCAATCAGTGTAAAATATTTAGCATACTGTAGTAGTCAGAGAAAAAACCAAATCATTTTCCTATGTGTCAGAATTGACTCGACGGCACTGGGTTTTTTGGTTTGAATAAGCATAATTCCACCACTTGTTTGTCAGTTTGGTGTACTGTGGTGGCCTGCCTGTTGCTGTGACACTGCAAGGTATATACCACCGGCATTTCAAATACCAGCAGGGTCACTCATGGTTAACAGGTTTCAAGGGAGCTTCCAGACTATGACAGACTTCAGAAGAAAATTGGCCATCGAAAACCTTATTAATAGCAGTGTAACATTGTCTAATATAGTGCCAGAAGATAAGCCCCTCAGATCGGAAGGCACTCAAAATAAGACTGGGGAAAAGCTGACTGTTCAGAGTAGCATTGATCTGATCTGAATACTGTGGATGGAGTTAAGCTTTTGGGACCTTTATTTGCTGATGTAGCATGACTTAAAATGAGAAGAAACAGCTGCAAACATTTATTAATATCAGAACATGGAATGTATGAAGAATGAAACCAGGAAAATTGGAAGCCATCAAAAATGAAATTGGAAGTCATCAGAAATGAAATGAAATGCATAAAGATCCTAGCCATAACACAAATATCCTAGCCATTAGTGAGCTGAAATGGACTTGTTGGTATTGGTCATTTTGACTCAAAGAAACATGTGTTCTACTATGCCAGGAATGACAAATTGAAGAGGAATGATATTGCATTCATCTCAAAAAGAATATTTCAAGATCTATTCTGAAGTAAAATGCCACCAGTGATAGGATAATATCCATATGCCTACCGAGTTGCTATAGGGTCTCTATGAGCCAAAATTGACTGGAAGGCAAAGGGTTTGGTTTTGGTTTACAGGAACACCGTTTAATACAACTATTATTCAAATTTACCCACCAACCACTAATGTCAAAGATGAGGAAATTAAAGATTTACCAATTTGAGCAGCCTGAAATTGATCAAACATACGATCAAAGAAGCATTGATAATTATTGGTGATTAGAATGTGAAAGTTGGCAACAAAGAAGTAGGACTGGTAGTTAGAAAACACGGCTTTTGTGATAGAAATGATGCCAGGGAATTTTGCAAGACCAATGACTTATTCATTACAAATACCATTTTTCACCAACTTAAATGGCTACTATACCCGTGGGGTTCACCAGATGGAATACACAAGCATTAAATCAAATACATCAGTGGAAAGAGACAAAGAGATGATGAAGTTCAATATCATCAGTCAGAACAAGACCATATGCAAGTTCAAGTTGAAGCTGAAGAAAACTAATTCAAGTCCACGAGAGCCAAAGTATGACCTTGAGTATATCCCACTTGAACTTAGAGACAATCTCAAGAATAGATTTGACACATTGAACACTAATGACCAAAGACCAGATGTCTTGTGGATGACGTCAAGGACATCACACAAGAAGAAAGCAAAAGACCATTAAAAAGAGAGGAAAGAAAGAAAAGACCAAAATAGATGTCAGAAGAGACTCTGAAACTTGCTCTTGAACGTAGAGTAGCTAAAGACAAAGAATGATATGATGAAGTAAAAGAGCTGAACAAAGATTTTGAAAGGTAGCTTGAGAAGACAAAGTAAAATATTATAACGCAATGTGAAAAGACACGGAGTTAGGAAACAAAAGGGGAAGAACACACTCAGCATTTCTCAAGCTGAAAGAACTGAAAAGAAAATTCAAGCTTCGAGTTGCAATATAGAAGGATTCTATGGACAAAATATTGAATGGTTCAGGAAGCACCAAAAGAACATGAAAGGAAAACACGAAATCACTGTACCAAAAGAATTGGTTGATATTCCACCGTTTCAGGAAGTAGCATGTGATCAAGAACTGATGGTATTGAAGGAAGAAGTCCAAGCTACACTGAAGGTATTGGGGAAAAACAAGGCTCCAGGAACTGATGGAATACCAATTGAGATATTTCGTCAAATGGATGCAATGCTGCAGTCGATCAGTTGTCTATGCCAAGAACTCTGAAGGACAGCTACCCTTGCCAACCCACTGGAAGAGATCCAATTCCAAAGAAAGATGTTCCAACAGAAAGCTGAAATTATTGAACAATGCCATTAATATGACACACAAGTGAAATTTTGCTGAAGATCATTCAAAAGCAGTTGCAGCTGTACGCTGAGAGGGAATTGCCACAAATTCAAGCCAGATTCAGAGGACGTGGAATGAGGGATATCATTGCTAATGTCAGGTGGTTCTTGTCTGAAAGCAGAGAATACTAGAAGATGTTTACTTGTGTTACATTGACTATGCAAAGGCATTTGACTATTGGATCGTAACAAATTACGATCTTGTTTTTGAAAATGTTTCTCCCAAGATATTTAAAATATATGTTAATATTAGGGAGCATCTTTGCTTTGACCTACTATATTTGTGAATAAGTGTATAGATGGACAAAATATAAGTTTTTTTATTTTATACCTTTTCAGTTATTTTTTTGTGCTCATGATAACATTGCAAAGAGTGGGAATTCTGGAGAGCATATCTGTGCTCACGAGGAGCCTGTATGTGGAACAAGGGGCTGCCATCCAAGTAGAGGAAGAGGATACCATGTGGTTTAAAATCTGGAAGGGTATGAGTCAGGTTGTGTCCTTTCACCATACTGTTCAATCTGCATACTGAGCAAATAATCCGAGAAACTGGATGGTATGAAAAGGAATGTGGCATCAGGATTGGAGGAATATTAACTAAGAAATTTCAATGTGCAGATAACACACCTTGCTTGCTGAAAACTAGGAGGACTTGAATCACTTACCGAAGCATATCAAGGACTACAGCCATAAGTGTGGATTTCCTGAACATAAAGAAATAAAAAAAAATCCTCACAACTGGACCAATAAGCAATATCACGATGAATGGAGAAAATACTTAAGTTGTCAAGGATTTCCTTTAATTTGAATCCATGGCCAACGCCCATGTAAGCAGCAGTCAAGAAACCAAAAGATGCATTGCACTGGACAACTCTGTGGCAAAAAACCTCTTTAAAGTGTTAAAAAACAAAGATACCACTTTAAGGACTAAGGTCCAGCAGTCAGAAAATCAAACGATGATTTGCACTAGACAATCTTCTGCAGATGACCTCTTTAAAGTGATAAAAAGCAAAGTTGTATGAGGATTAATGTGTGCCTGACCCAAGGGAAGCTATTTTCAATCATCTCATATGCATGTTAAAGCTGACCATTGAATAAGGAATACCATAAAAGAATTGATGCCTTTGAATTATGGTGTTGGTAAAGAATACTGAATGTACCATGGACTTCCAGAAGAACGAACAAATCTGTCTTGGAAGAAGTACAGTCATAATGCTCCTTAGAAGCAAGGATGGCGAGACTTTTCACTTACTTTGGACATGTTATCTGGTGGGTCCTGTTCCTGGAGAAAAACATCATGCTTGGTAAAGTAGAGGGTCAACAAAAAAGAGGAAGACTCTCAATAAGATGGATTGACATAGTGGTTGCAACAATGGTTTCAAGCATAATAACAATGATGAGGATGGACAGGACTGGGCACTGTTTCTTTCTGTTGTACATGAGGTCACTATGAGTCGGAACCAACTAGATGGCACCTAACAACAACAATAAGCTTAATTAAGATTTTATTTATGCATATATTTCTCTGATTTTGGTTGTTACTGAGTGTCTTAATTTTATTTTACTATACATTGCTGAAGGTTGTTAGGTGCCATCGAGTTAGTTCTGACTCATAGGGACACTGTACCACAGAATGAAACACTGTCCAGTCCTGCACCATGCTCACAATCATTGTTATGCTTGAGCCCATTGTTGCAGCCACTGTGTGCTTCTAAGGAGCATTCTGGGTGTACTTCTCCCAAGACAGTTTTTTTTGTTCTTTTGGCAATCCAAGGCATATTCGATACTCTTTGCCAACACCACAATTCAAAGGCATCAATTCTTCAGTCTTCCTTATTCATTATCCAGCTTTCCCATGCGTATGTCCAGCTTTCCCATGCATTTCCCATGCATACCATGGGTTGGGTCAGGCCCACCTTAGTCTTCAAGGTGACATCTTTGCTTTTCAACACTTTGAAGAGGTCCTTTGCAGCAGATTTGCCCAATACAATGTGTCTTTTGATTTTTTGATTGCTGCTTCCACGGGTGTTGATTGTGGATCCAAGTAAAATGAAATCCTTGACAACTTCAATCTTTTCTCCATTTATCATGATGTTGCTTATTGGTCCAGTTGTGAGGATTTTTGTTTTCTTTATGTTGAGAAGTAATTCATACATTTTATTGTACACCTGCTAATAAACTTACTCCAATAATAAATACCTGAAATATGGGTAAAATTAATACAGATTTCTATTTTGTGCAATATGGCAGATTAGACAAATATTGTCAATGATCTTCATAGTGATAAAAACTCTACAAAATCCTAGGATCACTATGGCTTGGGTTTCAGGACCAGTTTCTTTCTTTTCTTCTCTGCTAATTATTTCACATTATCTGCTCAATGCAGAAAAACATTGAATGTTCAGATTGTTGAATAATGGACATATTGTTTTTGAAAATTTTTCTCCCTATATGTTTAAAACATGACAGTAAGATTAGGGAATATGTTTGCTTTGGTCCACTATATTTTGTGAATAAGTGTGTAAATGGGTAAAATATATGTTACTTCTTTTATAGCTTCCCAGTTACTTTTTTGTACTCACAAGGAACCTGTACATAGAAAAAGAGGTAGTCATTTAAACAGAACAAGGGGATACTGTGTGGTACAAAGTCAGGAGAGGTGTGCATCAGGGTTGTGTCTTTCACCATACCTATTCATACCTATGCTGAACAAACAATCTGAGAAGCTGGACTATATGAAGAAGAACAAGGCATCAGGATTGGAGGAAGACTCATTAACAACCTGCATTATGCACATGACACAACCTTCCTTGCTGAAAATGAAGAGTTCTTAAAGCACTAACTAATAAAGATAAAAAATTACAGCCTCCAGTATGGATTATATCTCAACGTAAAGAAAACATTATCCTCACAACTGTACCAATAAACAACATCATGATAAACGGAGAAAAGATTGAAGTTGTCAAGGATTTCATGTTACTTGGATCCACAATCAACGCCCATGTAAGCAGCAGTCAAAAAACCAAAAGAAGCATTGCATTGGGCAACTCTGCTGCAAAAACCTCCTTAAAGTGTTAAAAAACAAAGATATCACTTTAAGGCCTAAGGTACTCTTGATTCAAGCCAGGGTGTTTTCAGTTGCCTCATATGCATGCAAAAGCTGGATGATGAATAAGAAAGACTAAAGAAGAATCGATGCCTTTGAATTGTGGTTTTGGGGAAGCACATTGAATATGATAAGAAAAGAACATTCATAAAATTGGATTGAATTGTACTTCTGTCTGGAGTTTAAACAAATGGAAATGTGATTATATAATGAAACAGCAATCTCACCACACTAATTTAAGGAGAATTGTGGCCTTCTTACCTTGCTAGATACATTTTTATAATCTTCCCATTTCTGTAGTGAAAAACAAACTAGCTAATTGTGGTTACTTTGAAGAGATATTTCCACTAGGTTGTTGATCAAGATTTTGTACTTTTAACTTGTGTTTGGCAGTATATGAGCCATTAAAGACCCTTTTGAAAAAAGAACCATTTCACCTCTGTGTTTGTGGTACAATCAAGTATATGCTCAAACTGATAGAAATTCACATAGATTTATATAGGAGGAGAACATAGCTTTAACAGAAAATATTAAATTTCATGAACAGGATATATAATTAAAAGGGAGCCAAGTAAGAGTAAACTAATACATTGCTCTCTACATTTTGACTGAAATATTACAGGAGAAAAAAGATTTACAAAAAAAAACTTATTTAAAAAACTTATAAATATAAAATGCTCATTTGTAACTCAAAACTTCAACACGAAATGCAAATTAGTACAGATTTTTTTCTTTTCTTTTTCTGATGACTGCAGAGCTGGAGCCACACAGAATTTTAATCTATATTCCCGAGGCTTTCAATTAAATTAAAAATGTGTAATGCCAAATACGATTTCCATTAATTTTTAGACCACTGTATATTTTGTTAAAATTTAAACCCACCTACATTTCAGATTCATTTACAGTTGGCTAATTAAAAAGTTGCTTAGTAGAGGTTTTTGTGACATCGAGGAGACTCAGGGACCATTTAAAATCACCGTTCATAAATCTTATCTCCCTCCTATAACAAACCCAATCAATGTGTGTGTGTGTTTGCATGTGGGTGCGTGCTTAAACAAGCAAAGAGAAGAAAATTCAACCTAAATGTGAGTGCACTTTATGCCTACCATTTTAAATTGCATTTTAGTTCAGAGCAAATTGCATTTATTCCCCAGTTATTTTTTCAATAAAATTAAAATTTAGAATATATATATTTTTTCCATATATAGCCACATCATAAAATTCATTCAGACCCTAAGAAAAAATTTAGGAACCAAGAAAAAAAGTTATTTGAAACAACACAAAAACATGTATAAAAAGAACCAGACGATCTAAGATCTAAGAAGAAAATAAGTCTTTGTATTTTGTAAAGAATCAAAGTCCGTTTTTTATCATATAACAGTGAAACTGTACCTTAATCTTTATGACTCAATGAAATAAATAAGTAGATAAATAAAGACACTGAAAACCAAATATATTTTCTAGATAAATTTATTTAGAAGACATCATGCTTCATAAAGTAGAGGGTCAGCAAAAAAGAGGAAGATCCTCAACAAGATGGATGGACACAGTGGCAGCAACAACGGGCTCAACCATCAGGAGGACCCTGAGGATGGCACAGGACCCGGCAGTGTTTCATTTTGTTGTATGTAGGGTCGCTATGAATCGGAACCAACTCGAGGGCACCTAACGACAACAAGGAATATTTGATCTTTTACCCATAGCGTTTTTCCTTAAGTATGTTTTTAGACCACAATTTTGTATACCTGCATAAAAAATCAATGTGCTGCATTAAAAGCATTTACGTCATATACACACACTTTCATTTACTGAGTTTTGTTTTATAATAACTTTTCCTCTCAACTGAGAAATTTTGACAATGATATTAATGTTTACATATGTGAGGATTTGTGGAATAAACCTTTGATATTTCCTGTAGCAGAAGTTGTTTGAACAACACAGATAGTAAGAACATTAACACGAAATGCCAGTTTTTCTCTCTCACATCCATCTCTCTTTCACAACCCTCCCATCTACACACACAGATATATACACACATGAATATGCAAAACCTGCTCCTGAAGTATATACAATATTCTATAGACGGCAGCTATTCCTGAGAAATAAAGTGTACGCTAATTAACTTCATATTATTAAAATATTTATAATGAGCATATATATTTATTCCTTTCTATATTTGTTCATAAAAATCACTTAGATGGGCACGGGCTATGGATTAAAAAAAATTAAGTTATGATTATATTCTTAGGTGAGGTATGCTGTGGTATTACCCATGATAATGATTGCCAAGTTTGAGACTTATTATGGAACCTTGTAAAGCTTTCTTTCTTTTCTGGGCATTAAAGAAAAAAAAAAAAAATCTTCATTGCAAAACTAATTTTGAAATATTAACGGTAATCTGAAATGCAAATTACCCACAATTCTATCATATAATAAAATCAGTGTACGTATTTACTTCAGCTTCCAGTTCTTATTCATTTGCATATTTAATATTATGTATTTAGGGAAGTATTTCAGAAATAATTCCATTTATACAGTCTTTTCTTCTCCACATCTCATTTTTTCTTTTTCTACTTTTCCAAAGAATGTAACCCATATGAACATTTTGGTGCCTTGATACTCTAGTCTTTTCCAGTGTTCTTACAGGAATATATTCATAGTGTTATGGCTTGAGTTGTGTCTCCCCAAAAGATATGTTGAAATCCTAACCCAAAAACTTGTTTATTTGACCCTGTCTGGAAACATGGGTTTACATTTGTTATATAAATGAGGTCATACCAGAGCAAGATGGCTCCTAAACCTAATTCCTTCTGAGTGGTGTCTTATAAAAGGTAATAGAGAAACAGAAATACATACAGGGTGGGGGAGGGGGGCAGTGGGAGACAGATGGAAAAGTCTACAATTGAAGAAATGCTAAGAAACACCTTGACTTACAGAAACTGATTAAGACCAGAAAGGGCCTTGTTCTATGGCCAAAACAGAGACTAACCCTGCCAAAGCCTGAATTTGGACTTACAGCTTTCAAAACTGTAAGAAAAGAAAATTATTTTCTATAAAACCACCCAGTTGTAACATTTTCTTCAGTGCAGCCCTAGGAAACTACGACACATACATACATAAATATTTGTAGGTATGTAATTGAAAATTTTCAAGTCTGATTTTACAGAATGGTGGAATAATCTGGACAGTTCTCTGAACCTTAAAATTTTCACTTATGAATTCATCATGAACTTTCTTCAACAGTAACAGCTACAGATTCCTCTTAATTGGCACCAAAATACAGTGTGATTTTAACAAAATATTTGATCTCCCCTTCTTAATGAGTATTCAGGCAGTTTTAAGAATTTTCCACTCTATCAATACTGTGTGTATGGGGGCTTTTTTTTTTTTTTTTTTGAATGCACCCAGATTCTCCGCAGGAGAAAGACCTGGCAATCTGCTCCTATAAATATTACAGCCTAGAAAACCCTAGAGGGTAGTTCTACATTGTCACATGGGGTTGCTATGAGTTGAAAATCAACTCAAGGGCACCTAACAACAACAACGTAGATGGAAAGCCACAGAGGCTTTGCTAAAAAAGAATTGCTTGTGAATTTTAATATATATTACAAAGGAATTTGGCCAAAAGATTGAAGTAAATTACATTTCTACAAGCAATGTGTGGCAATACTCTTTACTATCTTCGGGTATTATTATTCTAATTTCTGACAAACAAATCAATAAAACTGGTTTCATAGTGTTGCGCTGTTGCATCTCTATAAATAGTAAGTTAACAATGTTTATAGCATTTTTTTTTCACTGTTGTTAGTTACCGTCAAGTTGGCTCTGACTCACTAACGTTATATACAACAGAATGAAATGTTTCTCAGTCATGTGCCATCTTCACAATGAGTACTATGTTTGAGTCCACCAGTGTGGCTATTTTGTCCATCCAGCTCATTGAGGCTTTCCCTTGTTTTTGCTGTCCCTCAGTTTTACCAAGAATAATGAATGTCCTTTTCCACCTGATTGGTCTTTTCTGATGACCTGTCCAAAGTAAGTGAATCGAAGACTTGTCATTCTCACTTCTAAGAAGAATTCTAGTTGTATTTTTTCTAAAACTAATTTGTTCGTTTTTTCAGGCATTCCATGGCATAGTCAATATTCTTTACTAACAGCACAGTTGGAATCCATCGATTCTTCTCTGTCTTCCTTTTTCATTGTCCAGCTTTCATACGCATATAAGGCAATTGAAAAGATCATGAGCTGGGTTAGGTATACCTTAGCCATCAGTTACATCGCTGCTTTTTAAAACTTTAGGGAGATTTTTTGCAGAAGTTCTGGAGATATTAGAAGAATTTTTTTTTTTTAATTAAACAAAGTTATGTGAATTTTTCTATTTGTTAAAATGGCAAGTGAATAAAATGTATATGGATTATACTATTTATGAAAGAATTTATATAGAGGTTGTGTTAGTAACTTGTCCTAGATGCTTAAATTTCTTATTTTTCAAGTCTGCGCATTATGTATTTTTATTTACTATAGTAGCTTATAAAAAGTAAGCAAATTTTTCAGTTGCAGTGT
Organism: Loxodonta africana; assembly: GCF_030014295.1. Taxonomy (NCBI): domain Eukaryota; kingdom Metazoa; phylum Chordata; class Mammalia; order Proboscidea; family Elephantidae; genus Loxodonta; species Loxodonta africana. The sequence continues at coordinate 50,200,328 of NC_087345.1, forward strand.
AAATTTAGAAGAGTTTTATATTCGGTTTCCTACTAGCTTAAACTTTTGAACACAAATTATTTTGAACAAAAAGAATTCTGCTGATTTTTTGGGGGAGGGGTGGGATATACAAACAAGACTATATGGAGAAAATAAGATAAAAGATCTTAATGCTTTCACACCAGTCACTGAAATTAAGGAACTTAACTTATAAATTTATAAAATAAAGTGAAATTAAAGACAATGAGCTATTTATAATATTGATAGTAAAACCTTAACTGGTATGAAAAATGTAATTTACAAGTTTAAATGAAAACAATACTTGGAAACTTCAAAAAAACAAATATTAATAAATTCAAATTTTCTTAATAAAAATTAACACTCCCAAAGTTACAAGGGAAATTAACAGCCCTTAGAACTATAAAACTAACCTAGAACCATTGTAAGATTTTCTTGTCATTTTTAACAAAAATATAAATAGGAACAATTTTATGTCATAAATGTGTATACAAAGTAGGCACATTTTGATTTTTAATTTTAAAATAATTCACGTATAAATAATGACTAATACTTTTTAATGTGAAAGCATTGCCGTTAAATCAATTCCAACTGCCCCATACAGTTTCCAAGGAGCACCTCTGAGAACTAGTTGAGTGTAATGTTTTTCAACAAACTCTATTCTCTTTTTATTTTCAAAGTTGCTCAATAACCAAATGGGGAACATATAATTTTTTTTTATTCCATATCATGCAAGAGAAAATTATCCATCCAATTTAACATGAATGAATTTTAGATCTTAAATGATGAAATTAATTGTCCAAAATCATAACACTAGTTCATAAGCTCAGTGTAAATTGATACACAGGTCTATTTCCCTTTCTTAATGTTGACAAGCAGAGTAGCCTCTTGATGTCATTCATCCTATTGTGTAAATTGTAGTACAAAAAACCAAAAGGTTAATAATGATATTCGTAGGAGCAATTCTTTAAAATTTCTTAAATTTAAAATATTTTCAATTTAATTTCTCCAAACTAAGAGTTTGAATTTTTGCCTTCAGTTTAAATAAAGATTGTGCAATTTCTATTCCCCATTTAGGAAGTCTGTGTTTGCCTCATTTTACATTTTAAAATAAAACTTTTCTAAAAACACTAAATTTGGTAACCAACAAAAGAACTAATTAATTGATTGGTTTAGTCCCCAGGGATTTGTATTTAAATACTCAAATTACAGAGGAAAAAAGCTTTTATGATTCCGGTCTGTTCCTCCACATTTCTTCAAAGTAGAAAACAACCTTGACATAGCTCAGTTTGACAGGCAGTCCCTTCTAACAAGCAGGTGTTTCAAGGTCAGAGCTAAGGACTGTTGGCAGAGATGTGAGGGGAAGCTCAGAGAAGTCAGCCAACATGTACTTGGATTCTGTCCCTTAGTTTCACCATTCTAATTTCATTTACTGATATTTTTTTTTAAAGGTAGAATTATTACTACCTCTGAACATCTTTTGCAAATAATTTAAGTTTATTTCCTCCTTTTCCATTTTATGCTCCAGTGTTTCTTCTAAGCGAATAGTCTTTCAAATCCTATATTAATCACTGACTCAACTTACCAACATTTTCAGGAATTTGTATATGACGTATTTTTGGCAGGTTTTCTGGTCTCCAGTTAAAAGCTATCCTCCTACTTAAAAATGACTCTTTAAACCGTAACTCTACCCAGAAATGTAACATTTATCACTTTGTTATGATTTAGCTGGCAGTATTTGTTAAAACCAGATCAAGATGATAAAAAGTCAAAAAATGCTCAAGGATTAGGATAGTGCTTTGTAATGGCCATGGTCATATCTTTCAGAAACAGAGACTTTTAAGGAAAAAATGGCAAATTTGATCCTTGCTTTCACACATAACAAAGAGAACTTTTCTATCCCTTTTTAGTGGTGTTGAATTAGAAGAACTGGGAGGTGGTTAAATGCCGGGCTGCTAACCAAACAGTAGGTGGTTTGAATCCATTAGTCCCTTCTGGAGAGAAAGATATGGCAGTCTGTGTCTGTAAAAATTTACAGCCTTGGAAACCTTATGGGACAGTTCTACTCTGTCCTATAGTGTCACTATGAGTCAAAATGGACTCGACGGCAACAGGTTTGGTTTTATATAATAATTTAAACTTCTAGTACATATAGAAATGCTAAGATACCTTGTCTTTAAAATAAATAGATTGTAAATAGCTGTCAATGGGACAAAAATATATCAATTTATTTTTGAAAATGAAAAATTAAAAAGAAAACAGTTCAGCTTTAAGGTATATTTACTGGCTATGAGGAAATAAAGGTGAAATTTTAGTAAATTAAATTATATAATGCTATGAATTATCAGTTCTTTTTGGTACAATGCAAACCACATCTATCATATGTTTAAATAATTCATTTTTAGTTTTTTATATTTTATAATTGAAACAAAAATTTTTAGAATATGTTTTCTGAAATTATGAATGTACTACAGAATAGAAAACTGTTTAAAATATTCATATTTGTTGTCTTTATATATATTTCAGGTACAATCATGAAATGTGTGTGTATATGTGATTGTGGTTATAATATATGTATGCTATCAGTTTTTCAATATTTAATATTATATTTGGGGCTGTATATAAATAATTGTATAATTAGCATATTTACGTAAAAATAATTAACTTAAACTCTGATTATTACCTTTGTAAAAATTCTCAGAAGATTACTGAAAAGAGTTGGAATACTTTGGAGTCTATTGAGACCTTGACTAAGATTTTCAAAAAGTTTTACCAATTTACCTTTGTATATATAGTGAGTACATGAGAGAGAAGTTTGAATGACTGTGGCAAACAAGGGAAAAAGGTCGAATGACTGTAGCAAATGAGGAAAAAAGCAACTATACTCCGTCAGTCTAAAAGTGAGGTGGTAAGAATTTGAATTGGGAGACTGACAATGGAGAAAAGAAAAGCAAGTATGTACTAAATTGACATATACAAGAATCAACAAAAAAACTAAGTAAAAAAAAGATAATTATTTAAAGTAGCGACAGAACTCTAGACATCTTATTTATTATAGATGTGCGAGTTTTAAAAATCAAAAAATTATAAAACTGCATTCAAAGACATAAAACCTAGATAAATGGAAAGATAACCATATTCATTGATGTAAGTCTCAGTATCATGAAAACACAATTTTTCTAAAACAATACCTACATAGTCAAGGTCATTACAATAAAAAATCTCAATAATCCATTGCTGTTGAGTCGATTCAGACTCATAGTGACCCTGTAGGACAGTGTAGAAGTATCCCATAGGATTTCCAAAGTTGTAATCTTTTCAGAAGCAGACTGCCACATCTTTCTCCCATGGAGTGGCTGGTGGGTTAGAACCACTGACCTTTCAATTAGCAGCCAAGCACTTTAACAACTGCACTACCAGGACTGCTTAAAATATTAATAGAGTGTCTAAAGAAACTCTCAAGATAAATTAAAATGAGCATAACCAAGACAATTTTATATATATTCTAAAATATGTAATACCAGTTAATAGTATATTTTATAAAGTCATATAAATTTCAACAGAGTGTGTTGACCTAGGGATAGATAAATGGACCAAAAGGACATAATGAAGAGCCCATAAACATATTTATACAATTGTGACAATTGATATATGACGGACAGTGCTTCAGAATTCAGTTGAAAAATGACAGAGTAAATGCAAATGATATTGGAACAATCAGTTTCTAAATTAAAAAAAATGGATTTTAAAAGCACAAAAAAGTGAACTCCATCAGTATTAGATAATAAAATGTGAAAATAAAAAATTAAAATAGTTAAAGAGCTATACGTGTATGTCCTAGTAAAGGAGCCCGGGTGACGCAGGGGCTATGCATGTGGCTGCTAACTATATGGTCAGCAGTTCAAATCCACCAGCCACTCAGCAAGACAAAGACGTGGCAGTCTGCTTCTGTAAAGACGTACAACGAATGGGACAGTTCAACGTCTCCTATACGGTTGCTGTGAGTCTACTTGGTGATAAGTTTTTTTTTTTTTTTTTAATAAGGCAGGATCCCTAGAGAGAACAGAGCAAAATTATAATAGAAATAGGCTGATACATTTTAATATGCTAAAATAAAAATACCAAAAGAACCCAAACCCAGCGCCATTGAGTCTATCCTGACTCATAGCGACCCTATAGGACAGAGTAAAACTGCCCCATAGAGTTTCCAAAGAGCGCCTGGTGGATTTGAACTGCCGACCCTTTGGTTAGCAGCCATAGCACTTAACCACTACACCACCAGGGTTTCCAAAATAAGGCTATAAAATGAATCTGAATCAAATAGAGCCAAATATTAAGATTTGACCAGTCTTACATCGTTGGAAGTGCTCACAGGTCTATGCTAAGTAATTTCTAACACAGCTACCTGGTCAACCTACTGGAAGAGATCCATATTTATCCCTATTCCCAAGAAAAGTGATCCAACCAAAAGCGAAAATTATCGAACAATATCATTAATATCACATGCAAGTAAAATTTTGCTGAAAATCATTCAAAAGTGGCTGCAATGGTATATTGACAGGCAACTGCCAGAAATTCATGCTGGATTCAGAAGAGGACGTGAAACCAGGGGTATCATTGCTGATGTTAGATGGACCTTGGCTGAAAGAGAACACCAGAAAGATGTTTACCTGTGTTTTATTGACTATGCAAAGGCATTTGACTGTGTGGATCATGATAGATTATGGATAACATTGCAAAGAATGGGAATTCCAGAACACCTAATTGTGCTCATGAGGAACCTGTACATAGATCAAAAGGAAGTTGTTCGGACAGAACAAGGGGAGACTGCATGGTTTAAAGTCAGGAAAGGTGTGTGTCAGTGTTGTATCCTCTCACCATACCTATTCAGTCTGTATGCTGAGCAAACAATCTGAGAAACTGGACCATATGAAGAAGAATGGGGTATCAGAATTGGTGGAAGACTCATTAACAACCTGCATTATGCAGATGACACAATCTTGCTTGCTGAATGTGAAGAGGACTTGAAGCATCTATTGATGACAATCAAAGACCACAGCCTTCAGTATGAATTGCACCTCAACAGAAAGAAAACACAAATTCTTACAACTGGACCAATAAGCAACATCATGATAAATGGAGAAAAGGTTGAAGTTGTCAAAGATTTTATTTTACTTGGATCCACAATCAACACCCATGTAAACAGCAGGCAAGAAATCAAAAGATGCATTGCATTGGGCAAATCTGCTGCAAAAGACCTCTTTAAAGTGTTGAAAAGCAAAGATGTCACCTTGAAGACTAAGGTGCACCTGACTCAAGCTATGTTATTTTCGGTCACATTGTATGCATGCAAAAACTGGACATGAATAAGGAAGACAGAAGAAGAATTGACATCTTTGAATTGTGGTATTGGTGAAGAATATTGAATATACCATGGGCTGGCAAAAGGACAAACAAATCTGTCTTGGAAGAAGTACAACCAGAAAGCTCCTTAGAAGCAAGGATGGTGAGACTACGCCTTACATACTTTGGACATGTTGTCAGAAGAGCTCAGTCCCTAGAGAAGGACATCATGCTTGGTAAAGTACAGCATTGACGAAAAAGAGGAAGACCCTCAACAGGATGGATTGACACAGTGACTGCAACAATGGGCTCCAGCATAACAATGATTGTGGGCATGGCACAGGGCCAGGCAGGGTTTCGGTCTGTTTTATATAGGGTCTCTATGAGTTGGAACCAACTCTACCGCACCTAACAACAACAACATGAATATAAACATGGATGTTGGTTATATTATTCTCTAATGCTTAAAACACATAATAATTAAATAAGAAAATTACTGATGGATGTTGAGGTAATAAAATCTTTAAATTGACAGTTCTTAGGTTTGTTTTAAGGGTGAAAGACAAACAAGGCAAAAGAAGATTGGGAGATAGGGACAATGATCCTATTATGAACAAAAAAAATATGAACAAGGAAGAAAAGAAGCCAGAAGCAAGAGATTTTCAGAGAAATAATAAATTCAGTTTGTCAGGAAGAAGTTTCAGGCACTTCAGGTGTCTATAGTTAGTGACACACACCAGGAATTGAGTATAGAGATAGATAAGGTGTGGAGACAAAGTTCAGGGAGTTTTTCACATAGAAGTGATAAATGAAACTAGGCAAGTGAGTGAGAATAGCATTCATTGAAAGGAGAGTAATTGGGGGAAAAAAAAAAAAAAGCCTTGATGAATCTTCATTTGTATGTGGCAACATCAAATTGTCAATGAAACGAGACCACAGGGATAGAAATAAATGAGAAAGACACTGTTGAGACTGGGTTAAAGAAATGTGACAGCAGTGTATAATCACAAAGGGTAGAGGAAGACTGGTGAGAGGAAATAAAGGGAGAAAGAGGAGTAAAGAATATCCAGGAAATTTCATGCCTGAATAATATCAGTTTGTGTAGAAAATTTGTGAGTCTCTTAACCAGTCTTTCTTTCATAAATTAAATCAGCAAGTAAAGCTTTGAAGCCTGGGTAGACACTGGCAGCTGTGTAGCAAAGCAATGTGAAGAAAGGCTTAATCTGTCTCCTTCATACTTCAAATCAATTTGTTTAAAGCATAAGTAAAGGATTTAGTTAGATAACTCATGGCTTTATGCAAAAGAATTCTGTAACTAGTAAAGCTATTCTGTGGTTTTGGCATCTGATAGTACAGCATTTTTTTTTTTCTACTCTACCTTCAGTCTTAAAATATTACATTTTAGTTTCTACTCTACTTGAGTTATATTTGTTCTGACATGACATTGTAACAAAAGGTGGTCATATCAGTTCTTATGACAACATAAATGTGATAACATTATTTTTAGTTTACTTTAAAATAATATTTACTAAGATGGATAATCAGTTCCAGCAGTAAAATACTTTTGAATATTAAAGGAAACACTCTTTCATTTCAATTGCACATATTGAAAAGTAAGAGAAAATTCTTTAGCTCTCAAATTTTATTTACAGTTCCTGACATAAAAGTTTATGAGAGAAAATGTGCAGACTTTGGTTATGTCAATATGTTTGAGAAGTTATTCTGAAAATAATCCACCTCCGAAACACTAAATATGCTTAACAAAATACAGAAAGCATCCTACAAAATACACTCGTGAATTATAAGGAAATAAGGTAAGTTTTGAAGAGGTGTAAATCGTAAAGAACCTGGAATCCACTATAAACATAACTGAAATTCTAGTGGACTTGAGGGTGGTCGATAATCTTAGAAACCTAGGAACTCACTTGATCTTAATAGCTTTCCAGGATCAGGAATAAGGGTGGTGGTGGGAGCTATTATTCCACTCTAAATGGGAAACTGTTGCAAAGGATCCCTTATAGAATATCTACTAATTAAATAATAATAATAATAATGAAGATATCTGAATCCAAAATTCAGAAGAAATGTTAAATAGCAGATTAGACACACAAGACAAGAACAGAAAGAAAATACAAAATAAAGGATAAGAAAGAGTGCCCAATACACAGATGCTAAGTTTCCAGAAGAATAGTGAGGAGGTTTGTAGGTACATCTATTAATACATACTAACCCGTTGCCGTCTAGTAGATTCTGACTCATAGCAACCCTATAGGACAGAGAAGAACTGCCCCATAGAGTTTCCAAGGAGCTCCTGGTGGATTCCAACTGCCAACTTTTGGTTAGCAGCTGTAGCAATTAACCACTATGCCACCAGGGTTTCCATTAATACATAGTAATGGAATTTAATATATCTATTGGAATGACTGGAAACCCTGGTGGCGTACTGGTTAAGTGCTACGGCTGCTAACCAAAGCTCTATGGGGCAGTCCTACTCTGCCCTATAGGGTCACTATGAGTTGGAATCGAATTGACTACACTGCGTTTGGTTTGATTTATTGAAATGATCCCCCATGTGTCTATTAGTTTATCGTACTGTGGGGGCTTGTGTGTTGCTGTGATGCTGGAAGGTATGCCACCGGTATTCAAACATCAGCAGGGTCACCCATAGAGGACAGGTTTCAGCTGAGCTTCCAGACTAAGACAAACTGGGAAGAAGGATTCGGCAGTCTACTTCTGAGAAGAATTAGCCAGTGAAAACCTTATGAATAGCAGCAAAACATTGTCTGATATAGTGCCAGAAGATGAGCCCCTCAGGTTAGAAGGCACTTAAAACACGATGGAGGAAGAGATACCTCCTCAAGGTAGAGTAGTCCTTAAAGATGTGGATGGAGTCAAGCTTTTGGGACCTTCATTTGCTGATGTGGCAAGACTCAAAATGAGAAGAAACAGCTGCAAATATCCATTAATAATTAGAACCTCTTATGTAGGAATTGTCAATTTAGGAAAATTGGAAATCATTAAAATTGATATGGAATGCATAAACATCAATATCCTAGGCATTAGTGAACTGAAATGGATCAGAAAATCATATGGTCTATTACACAGGGAACGATGATTTGCAGAGGAATGACATTGCATTCATTGTCAAAAAGAACATTTCAAGGTCTATCCTGAAGTACGACACTGTCAGTGATAGGATAATATCCATATGCCTGCAAGGAAGTCCAGTTAATATGACTATTATTTGAACTTATGCACCAACCACTAAAGCCAAAGATGAAGAAATTGAAGATTTTTACCAACTTCCACAGCCTGAAATTGATCAAACATGCAATCGGAATGCAGTGATAATTACAGGTGATTGGAATGTAAAAGTTAGAAACAAAGAAGAAGGATCAGTAGTTGGAAAATATGGTCTTGGTGATAGAAACGATGCCAGAGATTGCATGATTAAATTTTGAAAGACCAACGACTTCTTCATTGCAAATACCTTTTATCACCAACATAAACGGTGACTATACACATGGACTTCACCAGACAGGATATATATGAATCATATTGACTACATCTGTGGAAAGAGATGATGGAAAACTCAATATTATCAGTCAGAACAAGCCCAGGGGCCAACTGAGGATCAGACTATCACTAATACGAAAGTTCAAGTTGAAACTGGAGAAAATTAGAACAAATTTGCCAAGCCAAAATATGATCCTGAGAATACCCCACCTGAATTTAGAGACCATCTCAAGAATAGCAAAGACCAGACGAGTTGTGGAATGACATCAAGGACATCATACATGAAGAAAGTAAGAGGTCTTTAAAAAGACAGGAGAGAAAGAAAAGACCTAAATGAATGTCAGAAGAGACTCTGAAACTTGATCATGAATGTCCAGTAGCTAAAGCAAAAGGAAAAATTGATGAAGTAAAAGAAATGAACAGATTTCAAAGGGTGGCTCAAAAAGACAAAGTAAAGTATTATGATAACATGTGCAAAGAGCTGGAGATAGAAAACCAGAAGGGAAGAACACACCCTGTATCTCAAGCTGAAAGAACTGAAGAAAACATTCAAACCTCTCGTTGTAATACTGAAGGATTACAGGGAAAATATTAAATGACTCAAGAAGTATCAAAAGAAGATGGAAGGAATATACAGAATCACGATACCAAAAAGAATTGGTCGACCTTCAACCATTTGAGGAGGTAACATATGATCAGGAATTGATGGTACTGAAGGAAGAAGTCCAAGCTGCACTGAGCACTGGCAAAAAACAAGGCTCCTGGAATTGACAGAACACCATTTGAGATGTTTCAACAAACGGATGCAGTGCTGGAAGTGTTCACTTGTCTATGCTAAGAAATTTGGAAGACAGCTACCTAGCCAACCAACTGGAAGAAATCCATATTTATGCCTATTCTCAAGGAAAGTGATCCAGCCGAATGTGGAAATTATCAAACAATATCATTAATATTATATGCAAACAAAATTTTGCTGAAGATCACTCGAAAGTGATTGCAGCAGTGCGTCGACAGGGAACTGCCAGAAATTCAAGCCGGATTTAGAAGAGGTCTGGAACCAGGAACATCATTGCTGATGTCAGATGGATCCTGGCTGAAAGCAGACAACACCAGAAAGATGCTTGCCTGTGTTTTATTGACTATGCTATGGCATTTTAACAAATTATGGATAATATTGTGGAGAATGGGAATTCTGGAACACTTAATTGTGCTCATGCGGGAATAAGTACATGTATCAAGAGGCAGTCATTCGAACAGAAAGAGGGGATACCTCATGGTTAAAAGTCAGGAAAGTTGTGCGTCAGGGTTGCATCCTTTCAGCATACCTATTCAACCTGTACGCTGAGCAAATAATCTGAGAAGCTGGACTATATGAAGAAGAACGAGGCCTTAGAATTGGAGGAAGACTCATTAACCACCTGCAAAATGAAGATGACACAACCTTACTTGCTGAAAGTGAAGAGGACTTGAAGCACTTACTGATGAAGATCAAAGACCACAGCCTTCAGTATGGATTACACCTCGACATAAAGAAAACAAAAATCCTCACAACTGGACCAATGAGCAACATTATGATTAGCAGAGAAAAGTTTGGTGTCATCAAGGATTTCATTTTAGTTGGATTCACGATCAGCACCCATGGAAGCAGCAGTCAAGATATCAAAAGACTGATTGCATTGGGTAAATCTGCTGCAAAAGATCTCTTTAAAGTGTTGAAAAGCAAAGATGTCACCTTGAGGACTAATGTGTGCCTGTTCCAAGCCATTGTGTTTTCAATCCCCTCATAAGCATGCAAAAGGTGGACAATAAATAAGGAAGACCAAAGAAGAATTAACGCCTTTGAATAATGGTGTTGGCAAAGAATATATGGCGTACTGCCAAAAGAATGAAAAAACCTGCCTTGGAAAAAGTACAACCAGCATGCTCCTTAGAAGCAAGGATGGTGAGGCTGCATCTCACATACTTTGGACATGTTATCCGGAGGGATCAGTCCCTGAAGATGTACTTCATGCTTGGTAAAGTAGAGGGTCAGCGGAAAAGAGGGAGATCCTCAAAGAGATGGATTAACACAGTGGCTGCAACAACAGGCTCGATCATAGCAACAATTGTGAGGATGGCACAGGACCAGGCAGTGTTTCATTCTGTTGTGCTTGGGGTGGCTATGAGTCGGAACTGAATTGACGACACCCAACAACAACAACAGCAGCATTGGGATGGTAAATAATTGTAGTGAATAAATGACCACAAAATATTTAGTTTTCTTACATATTCAGAATGTTTAAAATGCTGACTATTGTGTAAAAGTTTATTAAAATAATGAAATATAAAATACTTGATAAATTCAAAGGATGAAATTATGGGTAAAACCTTAATCTTTAATTTCCTCTAATCATACACTAACATGTAATTAAGCAACATCTAAAAATCTGACAACTAAAAATATTTGTTAGGTAATTTTAGTTAGGATATGATATCTTCTTGTGGCTAACTACTAGGTGTGCCCAGTATCTGTTCTCTCATTAATGCATAGACATGGAACTTATCTGCTCAGCTATATACTACATTTTCTGCCTTTTGTAGCTACATGTAGACTAAGTTCTAGTCTATTCTATGTGTGTTCAGCTAAAGCGATATTTGTCACTTTCAAAACTTATCTTGAAAAGGCTTTGCCATGCATTCGTGTGGCCCTCTCTCCCTTTCCACTTTCTGAAAGATGGTAAGAATTAGATCAACATCTTTGAACTCCAAATTGGAAGGCAAGTGTTGAGGGTAGCAGAGCTGCCCAACTAACCCTGGACGCTGCCCATCAGGAGAGTTGGAAATAAATGTCCATATTGCTTTATCCACTGTAATTAGTGGTTTCTCTTCTCTCTCTTTTAAACAAAAGCTCGTAATTAATACATATCTCAGACTCTATTACCTATTAACTATTTTGGGTGATTTTTGGAGTTCTGGTGGTGCAGTGCTTAAGAGCTTGGCTGCTGTCCTAGTCATCTAGTGCTGCTATAACGGAAATACAAGTGGATAGCTTTAGCAAAGAGAAATTTATTTTCTCACAATTAGTAGGCTAGAAGTCCAAAGTCAGGGCGTCAGCTCCAGGCGAAGGCTTTCTCTCTCTGTCAGCTCTGGAGGAAGGTCCTTGTTATCAGTCTTGCCTTGATCTGGGAGGTTTTCTGCACAGGAACCCTGGGTCCAAAGGATGTGCTCTGCTCCTAGTGCTTCTTTCTTGATAGTATGAGGTCCCCTACTCTCTGCTGGCTTCCCTTTCCTTTTTATCTCTGGAGTGATAAAATGTGGTACAGGTCACACCCCAGGGAAACTCCTTTTACATTGGATCAGGCATGTGACCTGGGTAAGGGTGTTACAATCCCACCCTAATTCTCTTTAACATAAAATTACAATCACAAAATGGAAGACAACCACAGAATTCTGGGAATCATGGCCCAGCCAAATTGATACACACATTTTTGTGGGAGGCATAATTCAATTCATGACAGCTACTAAACAAAAGGTTGGCAGTTTGAATCTGCCAGCTTCTCCCAGTAACTGATAACTCTATGGGGCAGTTCTACTCTGTCCTACAGGGTCACTATGAGTAGGAATTGACTCAATGGGAACAGGTTTAGGTTTTGTTTATTTGTTTGTTTAAGCTAGTATGCCAATACTGTAATCCTTAATTCTCACTGACTTTCAGTTTATACTTTTACATGTACACAGAAATATGGTCCCTAATTTTTTTTCTTTTAACTCATCAATTTGAAATTTAAAACTGAAACATTGCTTTGTGCTGTCTCTACCTGGAAAAATCCTGTTTCACTAGCAAAAAATGGACTTTAAAGTCTCATCAGGATTTTTTAGGCTGATAATATAAACAGAGCAGAAATCTCCAGTCAGCACACTAGTGAAGTAGTTCACTATTAACCACATTACTATTTGTTTATATTGGGTCATCCCTAAAAATCTCTATTTCTGAAACTATTTTCCACTTCTGTTAGCAGTTCCGATAATTTTCTTGGAAACTGAGAAATGTGTTATGTATGAGAAAGCCACTGAATTAAGGGCAGAAGTTCAGTTCCAGATTCCGCCACCGCTGCTGATAGAACTCCAATAACTACACACAAAATCACTTATATATTTCAACTTAATTCAACAACTAGGTTGTGGTTGATATTGCAAGGAAAAAAAAATTGAATAACCTAACTCCTGATTTCTGTCGGAGACCAAAGTCCTGTGACTTTTTATTGAAGGTGTACTATAGGCATGTTTGGAAACCCTGGTGGCATAGTGCTTAAGAGCTACAGCTGCTAACCAAAAGGTCGGCAGCTCAAATCCACCAGGCACTGCTTGGAAGCTTTAAGGGGCAGTTCTACTCTGTCCTATAGGGTCACTATGAGTCAGAATCAACTGGATGGCAATGGGTCTGGTTTGGTTTTTGGATACTAATGTTCAGGAGCCCTGGTGGCACAGTGGTTAAAACGCTTGACTGCTAGCCAAGAGATCAGAGGTTTGAACTCACCAGCCACTCCGTGGGAGAAAGATGTGGCAGTCGTCTGTTTCCACAAAAATTTACAGCCTTGGGAACCCTGTGGGGCAGCTCTACTCTGTCCTATAGGATCACTGTGAGTCAGAGCTGACTCTATGGCAATGGATTTGGTTTGGTTTACACACATGTTCGCGTGCACATTCCTAGTCCCAAGTATACCACACTCCAGTAAGTGTCTCATGTCAAAGGAATAACAAACAAGTGTTGTTTTTTGTTGTCGTTGGTTGCCATTGAGTAGACTCTGACTCATGGCAGCCTTATGTATAGCGAAATGAAATGCTGCCAGGTCCTGCACCATCTCCATGATTTTTGATATGTTTTAGCCCATTATTGAGGCTATTGTGTCAATGCATCTCACTGAGGGAAGCAAGTGAAGTGGATGTAAAACCTCATTCGTTATACATTCTACATCTTATTAACACTTAAACATTTGTTTGTAACTTTTTCCCACTAGATTATAAGCTCCATGAAGGTAACTATCTCATCTGTTCATGAAGTAGCCACATAATAAATATTTGTTTTCTGATTAGTTATTATTCTCCATAGCAACTGGTTTACTTTTATTCATAATCACTGTGAATACTGAAGCTGAATATGTTTATCTTTTTTTACATTGGTTACTACAATACTCAGAACTGGCTACATAAACCATCTCTCATGTGTATGTTGTACAGCCTCTCCTTTGTCTTTTTACTCTTGCCCTATGTTATGGATTGAATTGTTTCCCCCAAAAATATGTGTATCAATTTGGCTAGGCTGTGATTTCCAGTATTGTGTGATTGTCCACCATTTTGTCACATGATGTGATTTTCCTGTGTGTTGAAAATCCTGTCTCTATGATGTTAATGAGGGGGCATAGGCCTCAGTTATGTTAATGAGGTAGGACTCAATCTACAAGATTGGATTGTGTCTTGAGGCAATCTTTTTTGCAATATAAAAGAGAGAAGCCAGCAGAGAAACAGGGTGACCTCATACCACCAAGAAAGCAGTGTGGGGAGCAGAGCGCATCCTATGGACCCAGGGTTCCTGCAGAGAGAATCAACTAAGCCAGGGGAAGACTGATGACAAAGACCTTTCTCCAGAGTTGACAGGGAGAGGAAGACTACCCTGGGGCTGATGCCTTGAATTTGAACTTCTAGCCTACTCTACTGTGAGGAAAATAAATTTCTCTTTGTTAAAGCCATCCACTTGTGGTATTTCTGTTATAGCAGCACTAGATAACTAAGACATCCTACTACTCTACTTCCTCACAACTATGCCTCTCAAATTTAATAATTTAATGTACGTATTCTTAATATGTTTTTTGGAATGAGGTGCAGATATATAATAAGAAGAAAAAAATTAACAAATCACAAAATGTAACTGGTTATATATATCCAGAAACACAAAATAGTGAGCTATGTCCTGTTCCTTAGTAAGATCATTGGAAGATCCCGTTGCTTTCAGTCATGGTTAGTTTCTTTTTTTAAAAGATAATTCAAGCACAATTTTATTCAAGATTTAGATTTTCAATTTCCTGTCTTCCGTTTTGGCGTTGCTTTGGTCTGAAGTTCTTGAAGTGGAGAGGTGATGGGGTCTGTTCTTCACTTTTTCTCCTTCCATCTCTTTTCTGAACTCCTTCCTCCTCTGTTGTTTTAGAGACTGGCAGGAGGGAAATATGAGTAAAAAGGGCAAGCATCGTCTATTTAACTGACACTGCTAAAGTCATTACTTTTCAGGCAGTGCCCTCTGGGGCGTGTGCATGTATGTATGTGTGTGTGCATGTGTGTATGTGTGTGTACATGTGTGTATGTGTGTGTACATGTATGTGTGTTCTTTAGCAGGTCAAGCAGAATCCCTGCCACATTTATAGATTCATTGTGTGGGAAATCTGCTTAAATAAGATCTCTTATATCAACCCCATATCTGCTGCCCTAGAAGGTTAGTAGCAGATACACCTAGGTAGCTCATGATAAGCTAATTTCCACAGCATTACCTGATGACTAAAACCTTTCCCATTATGGGTATATCACATGCATTTTTGCCTCCTGTCTTCATTCAGATTTTTTTTCCCCTTGAATGGAGCAGAGGGCAGAGCAAGCCACAGGCTACATAAACAGACGGGAAAATAACCCAAACAAAAACCAAACAGACATCAAGTTGATTCTGACTCCTGATGGCTCCATATGTTTCAGAGTAGACCTGTGCTCCATAAGGTTTTTAACGGCTGTGATCCTTCTGAAGTAGATTGACAGGTCTTCCTTCAGAGGCACCTCTGGGTGGATTCAAATGCCAATCTTTTGGTTAGTGGCTGAGGGTTTAACTATTTGTGCCACCCAAGGACTCTGGAAATAACCTAAAACACAAAAATTATATGAGTAACTCTCTTCCAGGCCCCTTCTTTTAGCTTCCAATAAAAACCTATTACAGTTGAGTCAATTCTGACTCATAGTGACCCTATAAGACACAGCAGAACTGCCCCATAGGGTTTCCAAGGAGTGGCTGGTGGATTTGAACTGCCAACCTTTTGGTTAGCAGTTAGTCTCTTACCCACTTTGCCACCAGGGCTCTTAGCTCCCAATAAGAGGGGATAAAACAGCATCTTATCAAAAATCTTGCAGTCACAAGAGTTCTCTCTTTTCAGAACTGAACTTAAATCACTGGAAATGGAGACAGTCATATCAGCACT
This sequence comes from Loxodonta africana, assembly GCF_030014295.1. Lineage (NCBI taxonomy): Eukaryota > Metazoa > Chordata > Mammalia > Proboscidea > Elephantidae > Loxodonta > Loxodonta africana. The sequence goes on from NC_087345.1 coordinate 50,216,395, forward strand.
CATTCTGCTACTCATTAGTAAATTCTACACAGGTGTGCAAAGACTCCTTGGTGGTTGTCTTTATGATATGGGAGTAGTTAGTGACTTTTGTGTTTAGCTTTAAACTTTTAGCTAAAACTTCAAGAAAATAGGAATACTCCCTTTCAATAGCCTATTAAATCTTAAATACTTGCTAAATAAATAACAAAAGCATTTTATATGTCCTAAAATGGAATGAACAACAGTGCTCCGAAATGATATAATATCTGTTATTAGATGGATAAGTTTAATTCAGATTTTAATTAAAAATAATACAAGGAATTTCCTGCTTAGCTTGTTGAGATGAAGCTTAAATTGACTTAAGGATTAAATGGAAAGGAGAAAATCCATCACATGGCTCCCTTGACCCCAGAGCCCATTTAGTCACCACTTTATTTCTTACTCCGTTTCTTAGCCAAAATTCAATAAAAGTTATCTCATTACGTTGTCTCCAATTTTTTACATATAATTTTTTTTTTTTTTGCTAATTTTTATAAAAAATAAAGAAATATAGAGAGACTAAAGTTAGGGTTTCTGACCAGAGAAACACAGGTCATGTTATGTTTGAAAGTAATAAAACTTGAAATATATTTTAAATTGTACACATTGGGCCACTCACAACCTGAAACAACGATAATCCTGAATTTGGTGAGTATCCACTCCCTTCATTTTTGAATTTTACAAATAACATGTATACGTGAATAATTACATTGTAGTTTTATGTGTTTTTAATTGAATTATAGGTGTTATATTGTATGCTGAAGTAGCATCACAGCAACACACAAGCCCTCACAGGATGAGAAAATGACAGGCACACAGGGGAAATAATATCCCCCCAAATGTTTTTAACAAGTTTACCAGTACAAAACTGCCTTGTTTCAAATTTGGTCCAATCCACTGTGCTGTGTGATCCTTAATTAAATTCTAATTTGAAAGAATCAGCTAAAAATGATGTTTTCGGGACCCCAAAAAATGTGATCATAAGATGTTAATAATAGTAGTGGTGTAGGCTATTGTATTAGAGATGCACACTGAACTACTGAATTGTTTGGGTTTACTTTAAAATAATTCATCAAAGATATAGATAAAGCAAATAGGTAAAAACATTTATAATTTTTAAATCTAGATCAAGTGTAGTATTATATCTTTTGCCTGCTTTTCAGTGCACTTGAAATTGTTCTTAATAAAAAATACAAAAAGAAAAAATAGGTTGTTCCTGTCTCTTTTCATTGAAGATGATATTTAAGACTAATAATCCTTAGCCACATTTTAGACTCTGAATTTCTAAACTAGAACATGTTCATAAGTCTGTTCCATCTGGATTTATATCCAATAGCTTAACATGAAATGCTAAATCCTAGGGAGTTAATAAAATGACATATTCAGCTTTTTTTGTCTTTATATATTAAATTTTAATGCATTCATTGTATATATGGAAATAAAAGATACCAAGTTAGGCTTCTTCTACAAGTTTAATTTATTATGTTTACCCCTTCCTATGTTAAAAATCAATTACCTTCATAGTCCAATCAGAGCTAATGTTCTTTAATCTCAACACTTTCAAGTCATCTCATAAATATAAAAATCTTAGTAGGCGTTGGATTTCAATTAAGATATATAACATTATGGGAATGATAATACCTATATTTTATTGTAAACAAAAAATTTGATGATGTGTTTTAAAGGCTTAGCCTGGTGATTGTAATGATAATAAACACTAAAACAAAATAAACAAAATAATTTTTTTTCATGATTAGTTTTATACATTGAGATGCTTTGATGTATGTTAACAAATATTCATTTAGTAACTATAATATGCAAGTACTAGTCTGGATTCTCTTGGAAAAATTTGAAGCAGTAGAAACTTTATCTCCTCGAGAAAGTTCTCGTAAATATGTAGACACCAAACAGGATGCAATAGATTCAGAATGGTGTGCCAATAATATATCATAAGGCTATATTTGAGAAGAAATATCCCCAGACCTCCCTTCATAACTGATTGCTTCTTTACCCATTTTTCTTCCCTTTTTTGTGGAAGTACCCTGTTATAACATATGCATTTTGATTGGTCATTGATTGCCTGTGTATTAGGCATTTTTGATTCTCTGCGATGTTGCACACAGAGCACAAGCACTTAAAATCTTGGGTGATTAAGGAAAGAGAGGACTTTACAGACCCAAAATACACTTTGTTTCCTTGTGTACAAAATGAAGTTGTTAGACTAGGCGATTTTTAAAATATTCTCCTCATAATAGATTCTATCATATCTAGGAAATTGGAAGAAGTTATGGTAAAGGAGATAATACTTAGTAGCAGAGTTGGATGTAAATTTAGTTCTGGTCTTTGGTATGCAGGTCCTTATTGATAAAATGAAGATAGGCACCCTACCATTTTTTTTGTTGCTGTCATTGTTATTAATGATTAAATGAAGTCACGTATTTATGGAAGCAATTTATAAACTGTATAATATAAACTAGATATTAACTTGTATTAGTGTTTTTACTATAACAGTTAAAGAATCAATAAAAGCAAGCAGGAAATTGTGGGTGTAATAAGGAAATCATGAGTTTGGCCATGCCAACAGTGTGAATTATATACCTCTTGGAAAGATGGTCTGAAAATTATTACATGTTGTAGAAGGCCTTGAATTCCAGGATTTAGAGTTTTCTGTGAGTAAAGTTTGATTATTTTGGGCTAAGTTTAGGGGCAATATAATCAGAGTTGAGCATAAGAATTATTAAGCTGACACTAATAAACTAGTAGGATGATTTGTGAAAAGAACAAAAGGAATTTTAAGAAACTCTGCAGAAGTAGAATCCCCCAGTCTTAGCAAGCAATATATGCAAGATGATTACAAATTTAACAAATGCTTAAAGCTAGATGTGATTGAAATTATGTGTAAAATCTGCAATCAAAAAATCCAGGCCATTTTTGAACCTTAATACAAGGACTTACCAAAAGTTGTGACTTAACGCAATGATTATTGAGTCTATGTGAATGGATTTTGAATTTTGTATGAGTTCACAGAAAGTTATAATCTAAATGGACAAATTAGTAGAAAAAAAACTCATCTCCTAAACTATGATTGTACTAAGTAAATATAGTAATCAAACATAACTAAAACAAACATAAATAAAATAAAATGACTAATTTTAAAAGTCTACAAAAATAGTTACAGATTCAATGGCTTGTCTTCCTTTCAATACTTTATTAAAATATGCTCTATTTCCTATAACTAAAGGGAAAAGGGAAAAAATACATTAGAAGGTAAGCATTATTAATTTTTATGGAATTGAGAGAGATGGAAAGAGAAGTATACTTAATTAAGTGAGACAATAGAGAATAAGACATGAAATTTACTCTTATTGACTGTTGACAGTAAAGTTGTTGCATGAACTGTAAATTGCTAAAAGATGGTAACATACATTGGTGATTCAGATGAAACTTGGAAATTAAGTAAAGCTGAGTATTGACATATTTATAGTAATTGGTTCATGATTTTATACTCCTGTTTTTAATAGTACACATAATAAATTTAATCTGTTAAGTATTTTACATCAACAATTAACTAGCAAAATATGCTTTACAAAACTATGTTATGACTTAGTCTACATAAAAATCAAAATCAATCCCCTTCCATTTTTACTCTGTGACAAAAAAAAGTAAACAAATTTGTACAATAAAAAAAAAAAAAATTTTTTTATTATGGGAAGTTTCCATGTCAAAAAAAAGAGAAAGACTTCAATGATTTTACAATTTGGGGGTAAGCTGAGGAAGAAAATTAAAAGGAGAGAGAAATTTTATTTCACATATTCAGTCAAGGATACCAGATGTCTCTTTGTTGAAACTCTATCCAAATCAAATCTATTCACTGTGGTACAAAAATGTGAATATGAAATTAAATCTCAATCATCATTTTTTTCCCACAAGGGGAAAATATTTCCATGCTCAAGATACAGTGCCATTTTATGAGTCTGAATACAAAGGAATTTTCTGTTTTTTAATGACTGGAGTTGTCATCAAACTCGTTCTCCTGACTGCTGTGCTCCATTCAAATATCTATACATAATGGGTCTAGTACTCTTCTTACATCTTTCCAACTCTTTGACCCTATGTGATTTGAACTGTTGAGACAGAGAAAACATTAATACCTTCTAAAATCAGAGCTAAGAGATATTTGCAGCTGTCTCCTAGGTGGAAAATGACAGCCCATGCTCTCCAAATAAATTTTGATTAAATGAAGAATATCCCTTCAATCACAAGGTCTTCAATATGTATAACATTAAAATTAATTTTGTATGGCAGCATCTGTTCCTACATTACTAAATGAGTTACTATGCACAGTGAGTAGATTTTGGCATGGATAAAAAAAGGAACTAGGTTTGCTTTCTGGACAGCGACTCAATAGTTAAATGACTGTAAGCACGTTTCCTCACTTCTCTAATCTTCAGTTTCTTTAAAGTCGGCAGTTGGAATCCACCAGCTGCTTCTTAGAAGAAACATGGGGCTTTTCTACTCTGTCTTGTAAGGTTGCTGTGAGTTGGAATCAACCGGGCAACAACAGGTTTTTTATTGTTTGACCTCTAGTGACACTATCAGGTCTCACCTCCTACAATTCTTCTTTCCTTCATTCTATTCTAGCCTCACTGGTCTCCTTGCTCTTCTTCGTACACTTCAAGCATACTCTTTATTCAGGCCTTAGTACTTGCTACTTTTTTATTTCTCCCCCCAGATAAATGTGTGTCACTTGCCGTCTCACTTCTTTTAGGTTTTTTGTGCAATCATCATCAAATCGGTGCCCCTTTCCCTGAAAGGTTCACAGGGTGCAAAAGCAAATGTTGATTCCTCCAGTACTCTTTCTTGCTGGTTTATTTAGCTTCATAGAACTTACCAACATCTAGTACATTATTTACTCCTTGGTTTATGTCAATCTTTCCCCAAGGACATAAGTTATATGAGGGGAGAGACTTAATTCTGGGTTTTGCTGTGTCCCTCATATCTAAAATAGTGTCTGGCACATAGTATGAACTTAATAAATATTTGTGGAAAGAATGAATGAAAAAGGAAAAAATTAAAATATAAAATCATGAGGTACTTCTTTTCCACATTATCTGCCGTTTATGTCCACCGCCATTTTATGGTCTCCTTAGATCTTTCATAACACTTGCTCTTGACTGGATTTTGGCCCTATTGGTTGTTCTTGGACTATAGCAGATATTCTCCCTGGATATGAAAATGCCTAACTGCCAATTTCCAGGTTCCTGGTGGGCCCTAGTCTTCTCTAAAAATTTTATTCTATTTCCAGGATCAATTTTGGGAAGTGATGTACAAATCTCTGATCGGAGATTTTCCCCAAACTACCTACTGCTTCTGTCGCAAATCTCCCCTCACAAATACCATCACTCCCTACATTGTCATCTGTAACCTTATATTTTCTGCCATCCTTTACAAAACCCTCTACTAGAAAGGGGTCTTATCTCTGGTGAGAAAACAAATTTTGTAAACAAGTATTTGGCACTCCATACTTTGAATTTTCTGTATCCTTCTCTTACTATTCAAAGCTATGCAGTTCAGACACTGGTTCTAGTCTATTCCTATGGACTTGAGTTTCATGAAATACCTCCTGTGTCAGTATAATGAAATAAATACTCGATGAGGTTCCCAGTGTTTTCTGCCGCTTGCAGCCCAGAGTACTAGATAATACCATACTGTAAGTTATAGGAGCAAGTGTCTGTTGATTAATCTTAAAAAAAAAAAAAATTAAACAAATTATAAGAGCTTCCTCATTGTTTTCCACATATTTATTGATTTACAAAGCAACCTTTAAGTTCAGATTCCTAATTCTAATTTGTATGCATGTGTAATCTTGGGCACGTTTCTTAAATCATTTGTGCTTTGTTTTATCATCTGTAAAATTGGATTTTTATGGTATCTGCCTCCTAGATTGGTTTCAAGGATTAATTATGATATACATGTAAAACTCTAACCACAGTGACTGGCATATAATAAGTGTGCAATAAATATCATCTATTATACACACACATACATATATTCACTGGAGAAATCTTTAGGGGGACACTGAGTCTGAGGTTCATAGTTCTTGTTCTCCTTGTCACTCAATATAAATAAACAGACTTAGAGTAGTATGTATCTGAAATCAATTTAAATAGTCACATAAGAGGTACATTCAAATTCAAATCTCTAGGTACAAACATGTAATTAACATGGAGGGTCAAAAGACACTTATGTGTTTAAAGGTCCATGATAATTTTTTTGTAGCATTATAATTTAGATCTACAATTTTACCCCCAATCCACATTGCTTTTTTGTGGATTGTGGGCCTAAATTGATCATCCAATAGAACTACCACCTCTGGAAGTCTTTGCAACATTTTTCTGGTAAGCATACTTACATGTCTTGTAAAGACTCATAAAATTTTATGACTAAAATCCCTAAAACCTCCTAAGACTTATGTCCAGTACAATAATTTTACCTCATGATCAGTAAATCGGTAGAATTGACAGATGAAGGTGGACAAAATTGACTCCTTATCTTTTTGTGGTCAGGGCATATAGGGCAGTAGTGAATTTATTATATAGAGGGCAAGTCATGTAAAGCGTGCGTCAGGGTTGTATCCTTTCACCGTACTTATTCAATCTGTATGCTGAGCAAATAATCTGAGAAGCTGGACTATATGAAGAAGACCAAGGCATCAGGATTAGAGGAAGACCCATTAATAACCTGCATTATGCAGAAGACACAGCCTTGCTTGCTGAAAAGGGCTTGAAGCATTTATTAATGAAGATAAAAGACCACAGCCTTCAGTATGGCTTACACCTCAATATAAAGAAAACAAAAATCCTCACAACTGGACCAAGAAGCAGCATCATGATAAATGGAGAAAAGATTGAAGTTGTCAAGGATTTCATTTTACTTGGATCTACAATCAACACCTATGGAAATAGCAGTCAAGAAATCAAATGACATACTGCATTGGGCAAATCTGCTGCAAAAGGCCCCTTTAAAGTTTTAAAAAGCAAAGATGTCACCTTGAAGACTAAAGTGCACTTGACCCATAGGACCCAATCACCTCCTATGCATGTGAAAGCTGGATGATGAATGAGGAAGACCAAAGAAGAATTGACATCTTTGAAGTGTGGTATTGGAGAAGAATATTGAATATACCATGGACTGCCAAAAGAACAAACAAACCCGTCTTGGAAGAAGTACAACTTGAATTGCTCCTTAGAAGCAAGGATGGCGAGGCTATGTCTCACATAATTTGGGCATGTTGTCAGGAGGGATCAGTCCCTGGTGAAGGACATCATACTTGGTAGTGTAGAGGGTCAGTGAAAAAGAGGAAGACCCACAAAGAGATGGATTGACATAGTGGCTGCAACAATGGGCTCAAGAATAACGATTGTGAGCATGATGCAGGACTGCATGGCGTTTCATTCTGTTGTACATAGGGTCACTATGAGTTGAAACCGACTTGACAGCACCTAACAACAACAACAGAGCATTTTTGTTATCTTTTACTATAAATATGAATATATTAACTACTATAAAATACCTTCTACAAAGAAAGAATTCCTATTTTTGTATCATGTTCATTGTTGCCACTAAAGAGTATTTTTTTTAAACTGGCCCTGTGTAGATGTCAGAAAGAATGGTGAGGCATTATTGAATAGCAATTCTCAGAAAATGGCACCCTAAAAAGCCTCCCATTAATGTGAGCTTCATCAAAATTTAAAACTTAATAGCAGTGTCACCCCTATCTTCCTTCTAAGCCAAACAGACCTATTTCAGAACTGCAGCAGATGTGTGTACACCAAGAGGATAGGGATGGTATCTGTGGTGTGTAGCAGTGTATATTTTCCTTTGAAATCTTGAGTGTGGTCTAATTCAGATTCTGTTATGTTCTCATGTTATGCCACTGTGTCGACACTAGAGTACAATATTTGGAAAACTATTGTTTCTACAGCTTGCACTGATTTATGCTTCATTCTATTTGAAGGCCTTTGTGGTAGCTCAAATCTGAATGTCACATATAGCAATGTACTGGGGGATTGTTTCTCACTGTTTAAGCCACGTGTTATTCAGCTTGTTATGTTAACTGGACTTGGATTATTGTTTACAAAAAAAGTTTCAAAAAAATTAAATAAATGAAGGGGATTCCACCTAAAGCTGCAGACATGAATGTGTATAACTTTTGCAAGACTGTCCAAAGAAAAATAACTCTGAGGAAGAGTATAAAACTTCTCTTCATAACATGTTCTTTGGAGCAGGGATTTATGAGATGCATGATTTCAAAAACTGCTTCCATCCAAAAAACAAATTCATTTCCTTATAATATTAGTCAATTTTATTTAATTTTGAAATACAAAATTTCATTTTCTGAAAGATTGTTGCAAAGAAATTTATAAGCACTTTCTCTTGCAAGCAAATACAACTCATTTTCTACAAATCTAAACCTTATTTTCTGTCTAAGAGGGATATAAGAAACCATCTAGACAAAGTCTTCAGTGAATTTCCAAAGAACAATATTTTACAGAATTTACCAGTGCGAAAATCAGACCCTTTTAATAATCTCTGATGAATTCAGGTAGGAAAATCAATTAATCATCTGGCTGGTATGATCGACTTGGCTTAAAAATCCTTTCCTTGAATGAGGATTTTCAATCCATAATTATTGATAGCTTCCCTGCAGTGCTGTTTATTTGACCAAGCCCTACAGCCCAACCAAAAGATTTTCAAAACAAGAACCCAGAGAATTATTCTTCTGTTCAACTACATTATTAGGTTTCCAAATATTTCTCTCGTCTAGTTGATAAGGAAGACGAAGAAGAATTGGCACCTTTGAATTGTGGTGTTGGCAAAGAATATTGAATATATATAATGGATGCCAAAAGAATGAACTAAATCTGTTTTGGAAGAAGTACAGCCAGAATGTCCCTTAGAAGTAAGTGTGGCAAGACTGCATCTCACATACTTTGGACATGTTATCAGGAGGGATCAGTCCCTGAAGAAGGACATCATGCTTGGTAAAGTAGAAAGTCAGAGAAAAAGAGGAAGACCCTTGACAGGATGGATTGACACAGTGGCTGTAATGATGGGCTTAAGCATAACAATGCTTTTGAGGATGGTGCAGGACTAGGCAGTATTTCGTTCTGTTGTACATAGTGACACTATGAGTCTTCAGAACCATCTTGACTGAACCCAACAACAACAACAACAGTTGATTGTTTTATCCATTAATAAAATTTATGGTTGCTTCGTGATCGCACACTTAGCAATGAATAAAATACTCAGATAAAAATATTGGGAAAGCTGAAATTGAAAATAGTAAATATGTGTTGGTTGAACAAACCAGCTACACATAGAATCAACTGAAATGGGATTTGACACGTTAGACAAATTGTTATTTTCTTATAGTATACCCCATGAAAATGTCACATTCAAAGTACTACACTCAAACCAAACTGTCTTCTAATTAATTTTTATTAAATTGAGGTACATACTATTCATGAAAATAGTGACCATTTGGACAGTTTTGAGGGAGACTCATGGTAGAATTCCATAGCCATAAACAGCACAGGGTGTCGGTGAAGATTTTATTTCATGCTCTAACTTCAGGTTGTCAAGATATTGTAAATTTATCTTTTTGTCATGCTGTGTAACTAAGCATGTCAGCTTCTTAATAAAAAATTCAAGGAGTGCATTGATTGTCAGCATATTAAAGAGCAAGTTAATATGTGTGAAATAACAATGTAAAAATAATCACTACTAAATATTTCAAAGTATGCTAAACTATGTTAAAATCCTTGAAATTAAGAGTTAAAAAAGGGCATTGTACGTCTTTATCTTTCACAATTCATCAGGATGAACATCAGAAAATTCCTTGAAAAAGAATCTATTATATACATGGAATAAGAGAAATCATTATTTATACGTTTCATGTCTTGTTCCTCCTTCGTACACAAGGTCAGGGAGAAAGTCATGGCTTGTGCGTTAAAATGGCCAATCATAAATTTGAGAAATTTGAACTTGGAGATTTATTGAATTTAAACAGCAGCCATAACACATCGGTCTTAAAACAATAATTAAAGCATAATGTTTATACTCCTATAAGCCTTACAAATAAATCTGTGTTAAAACATTCCTACCATACAAGGAGGTTAAGACTTTTATACAATGCAACCATCTGTAAATAGGAGATCAGAAATAATAGAACAAGTTTAAAATTGCTCTAGCTTGTGATCGTTTGGTCCAAGTCTGGTATTAATGCCTTCCACCTTCCCCACAAGTTGTGTGGAGCTTGTGCCTATCTTAGAGAACAATGAAGGTGAATTTTGTTATCTCCTTTAGAGGTTTTAAGCCTCTATTCTCCTGACAAATAAAGGGATCTCCCGGTGCTACACCTTCTTTGGCTACAGTATGAATTTAGTTTGGATGGAGGGTTCCCAAAGTGCATGGTATGTAATATGGTTTGAAAATTAAAGTCAACGCTCTTTTAAACCCTGATGTAATACTGAACTCTGACAACAGTGAATGCTTCTGTTTGGCTCCAGATAAAAGGAGTTCAATTCCTGCTCTGAAATTTGACCAAATGCAAAATGTCCATAAACTCTATTTTTGCTAGAAATCCAAAAATGCTACAATAATGAGAAATTGAAAAGGGGAAAAAACATTAATGGTTTGAATAATAGCCCTCATGTTGTTGATCAATCCTTGTGCACGTCTTTCTTTTCCCACAACTTTTTTTTTTTTTCATTTTATTTTGGAACATATATATGTGTCACTATATGTGCTGAAGTGTCAGAACCCACTCGTGTAAAATTCAATGATGAGGACGAAAAGAACTTTTATAAGTTGAGAGTGAGATACAGTGACAACGAAATATAACTCACATACTATATCAGTTTAAACATATATTGACAACTAATATAACCACTTATATACCTTTGCTATATTTGCCTCCAAAGTGACTGACCTTTATACAAGGTGTTGATAAAGAATGTAAAGTTTTATTATTGTTGAAGATATTTTTAAAGTAAATAAAATTCATCATTCCTGATTTCTATCATATATTTTCATCAGTCTATCTATGCCCTTGTCTGAATATACACTGACTTAGCATGTTTTCTTTATACTGTTAATGAAAGTCTTATGCTTTTCAAGGAAACATACATTTCCCTTAGCCGGCACTCTTTATTCGTATTTGTGAAGATCAGATTTATTCTCAATACACACATGGAGATTCTTAAGCATCCACTAAATGTTTCTCCCCAAAACCGTTGCTATCTTGTTGATTCCTACGCATAGTGAACTTATGGAACAGAGTAAAACTGCCCCGTAGGGTTTCCAAGGAGCAGCTGTAGATTCGAACTGCTGACCGTTTGGTTAGCAGCACAGCTCTTAACCACTGTGACACTAAAACCCCAAAACCCAGTATTGTGACACTAGGGCTCCAATATTTCTCCAGTAAGAGCTATATTTTGCTTGGTTTAAATCATTACTTTAACTGGCATTACTCATTTTGATAAATTGCATTCAATCAAAAAGCATCCCTATAAAAAAGGAGCTCTGTGTGTACAGTGCATAAGCCCTGGGCTGCCATCAAAGGGTCAGTAGTGTGAACTCACCAGCTGTTTTGTGGGAGACAGATGTGGCAGTCTGCCTCCATAAAGATTTACAGCCTTGGAAACCCTATGGGGGAGTTCTAGTCTGTCCTGTAGGGTCTCTATGAGTCCAAATTGACTCAGTGAAAATGGGTTATCACTATAAAGTCTCATTCTCATTTCTAGAATTACATATGCGATATTTTAAAACACCTGCAGCCACAATCAGTAACAGTATCCTCTAGATTACCCTGTAACCATAGGAAGCATAATAGTTCACCATGTTACCTGTAAATAAACCTTTAACATCAAACCAAACCAAACCCATTTCCATCAAGTCAATTCTGACTCACAGGGACCCTATAGTGACTGCAAATCTAATGAGTATAACTGTATATGACAGGTAAACTATGTATTTTCTTTCTCATAAAACTCTAAAATTCATGGATTTCAAAATTTTGGCAACCAAGCACATGATCTTTGGACAATTTATGCCAGTTTAATGACAGTCTCTATAATTATATTCTCACTAATACTACAGGTAGACTTCTAAATTGGTGAGGTGAGGAGCCTGGGGAAATTTGTTTCATGAAGATACATTAAAAATAGTTGGTAAAAATTCACAAAGGCAATCATTCCAAGTCTGGAGATTGATTAAAAGGCTTAAAACAACTACATTTTTTTCATTTATTAAACAAAGCATTTAGTCCTGAACAATCTATGAAAAACTGGTAAGAACTGTGGAAAGTCAAGGCACTCATGCTTGGGATTGCATCTCCCCTGCCCCACAGAAACATCTGTCTTACGGAAAAATCACTTCAACATCTCAGTAGCTGAATGACAGGTACCATCCTCCTCAGCTTTCATGGGTGTAAGACCTATTCTAGGTAGATTTGGCACCTGATGAAATTTGACACGTCTCATCTTACTGGGCTCTGAGCTGTGCAAGATTCACACTGGGTATTTGCAGCAACTGGACAGTGGCATCAGTTACTGCCATCCTCCCACATATACACAGACAAGTCCTACTCCATAGAGAATATCACGGTCTGGCAGCTATGCACAGCAAACTCTCCTTCTCAACCTCAGCTACGACTCCATAGCTCAGAGGTTGTCACAAGAAAGATTTGCAGAAAATCTCAAAGACTGGCCACACCCTGATTTTATGTGGATTAGACCATGGAGAAATGTATGCTCAGGGCAAATGCAATAGAGAAATTGGCCAGTTACTGGGTATAAGCAGGGGCTGACAGTTGGGTGTGATAATAATACCCAACCAGAAGAGCAAAAGCTCAGAGAGGCGATCAGGAAAAGAGTAATTCAAACAAAGCCCACCCTAAAACCACAGCTTTCCTTGATGGTAAAGAACACTGTGACTATGCCGAAAGTAGCACATTTTGAGGAGCCATGGGAGAAGAAAACCATGAACTACAAGTACCTAGATAAATATAGGGCAAACTCATAAACTACTTAGGCAGTGAAAGTAATTTCCAAACGCCACAAAAACCCAACAGTAAAAAGTGAAAACATTACTTATAATCTGTTATACATATGAAAATATGATTGGATTAAACAAGCCAATCAAAAGGTAGAGATTGCAGACTGAAAAAAAAAATCTAAATCTAATCATATTTTGCTATTTTGGAGTCAGGAAACCCTGGTTGCATAGTGGTTAAGTGCTATGGCTGCTAACTAAAGGGTTGGCAGTTCGAATCTGCCAGGCACTTCTTGGAAACTCTGTGAGGGAGTTCTACTCTGTCCTATAGAGTCGCTATGAGTTGGAATCGACTTGACGGGACTGGGTTTGGTTCTTTTTTTGAGTCAAAGGTACAAACAGATTGAAAATAAAAGATTTGGAACAAGATATACCGTGCAGTCAGCAAACATAAGAGAGTTTCACTGTCTATACTGATTTCAGACAAAATAAACTGAAAACAAAAAATGTTACTTGTGATAAAGAACATATTACAATAAAAAAGTGTCAATGCTTCAGAAAGCTATAACAATGATAAACTTATATGCACCTATAACAGAACTCCAAAGTGCATGAAGCAAAAATTGATGAAGTTGAAGGGAGTACCAGAACAGGGAGGGATAACAGAAAATACAGAGGGAATTGTTGAAGATTTATTGGCAGAAAACTTCCATGATATCATGAAAGATGAGAAGATATCAATCTAAGATGCTCATCAAACTCCACATAAGGTAGATTTAAAAAAAAAAAAAAATCACCAAGATATATTATAATAAAAATTGGCAAAACCAAAGATAAAGAGAGAATTTTAAGAGCAGCTAGGGATAAACGAAAAGTCACCTACAAAGGGGAGTCAATAAGATTAAACTCGGACTACTCGGCAGAGACCATGCAGGCAAGAAGGCAATGGGATAACTTATATAAAAAATTGAAAGGAAAAAATTCCTAGGCAGGAATCATATACCCAGAAAAACTGTCTCTCAAATATAAAGGTGAAATTAGGGTATTTCCAGATAAACAGGAGTTTAGGGAATTCATAAAAACTGAACCAAAACCACAAGAAATACTAAAGGGAGTTCTTTAGTTAGAAAATCAATAATATCAGGTATCAACCCAAGACTAGAACATTGGGCAGAGCAATCAGAAGGCAACCCAGACATGGAAATCACAAAAATAAATCAAGATTAAAAAAACACTCAAAACAGGGAAACAGCGATGTTATTATGTAAAAGAAGACAACTTTAAAACAATAAAAGGGACTAAGAAATGTACTCATAGATCTTCCATATGGAGAAGAAGACAAGGTGATACAAAGAAATAAACCTTAGGTTTAAATTTAGAAAAATAAGGGAAAAAAAAATGAGGTAACCACAAAGGAGACAAACTATCTTACGCATCAAAATAAAATACAAGAAAAAAAAGAGGCTCAGCAAAAACAAAATCAACAACAACGAATATGAGAAAAAGATAATATAATCTACTCAGCACAAAAAAGTAAGTGGGAAAAAGAAACTGTCAACAGCACACAAAAAAAGACATCAAAATGATAGCACTAAAACCACACCTATCCATAATTAAGCTGAATGCAAATAAGCTAAATACACCAATAAAGAGACAGAGAGTGGCAGAATGGGTTAAAAAAACATGATGCGTCTATATGCTGCCTATAGGAAACACACCTTAGGCTTAGAGACACAAACTAAAATTCAAAGGATGGAAAAAAATATGTCAAGCAAACAACAATCAAAAAAAGAGCAAGAGTGGCAATATTAATTTCTGACAAAATAGACTTTAAAGTTAATTCATGATAAAGGATAAGGAAGGACACTATATAATGATCAAAGGGACAATATACCAGGAGGATATAACCGTACTACAGATTTATCCACCGAATGAAACGACTGCAAGATACATAAAACAAACTCTATCACCACTGAAAAGTGAGAAAGACAGATCCACAAATTATAGTAGGAGAATTCAACACACCACTTTCAGTGAAGGACAGGACATCCAGAAAGAAGCTCAATAAAGACACGGAAAGTCTAAATGCCGCAATCAACCAACTTGACCTCATAGACATATACAGAACACTCCATAAAACAGCAGCCAAGTATACTTTCTTTTCTAGTGCACATGGAACAGCCTCTAGAATAGACCACATATTAGGTCATAAAGCAAGCCTTAAATTCACTGAAATATTACAAAGCATCTTCTCTGACCATAAGACCATAAAAGTAGAAATCAATAACCAAAAAAGCAGGGAAAAAAAATCAAACACTTGGAAACTGAACAATACTCTGCTCAAAAAAGACTAGATTATAGAAGACATTAAGGATGGAGTAAAGAAATTCATAGAATCCAATGAGAATGAAAACACTTCCTATCAGAACCTTTGGGACACAGCGAAAGCAGTGCTCACTGGTCAATTTACATCAATATGTGCACACATACAAAAAGAAGAAAAGGCCAAAATTAAGGAATTATCCCTACAACTTGAACAAATAGAAAGACAGGAACAAAAGAAACCCTCAGACACCAGAAGAAAAGAAATAATAAATATTACAGTAGAACTAAATGAAATAGGAAACAGAAAAAACAATTGTTAAGAATTAACAAGACCAAAAGTTGGTTCTTTGAAAAAATCAACAAAATTGATAAACTTTGGACCAAACTGACAAAAGAAAAACAGGAGAGGAAGCAAATAACCCAAATAAGAAATGAGATGGGTGATATTACAACAGACCCGAGAGAAATTAAAAGAATCATATCAGATTACTATGAAAAATTATACTCTAACAAATTTGAAAACCTAGAAGAAATGGATGAATTCCTAGAAACACATTACTTAGTTAACTAACACAAACAGAGGTAGAACAACTAAATAGACCCATAACAAAAGAAGATATTGAAAACGTAATCAAAAAACTCCCAACAAAAAAAAACCATGGCCCAGATGGCTTCACTGCAGAGTTCTACCAAACTTTCAGAGAAGAGTTAACACCACTACTGCTAAAGATATTATTTCAGAGCATAGAAAAAGACAGAATATTCCCAGACTCATCCTATGAAGCCAGCATATCTCTGATACCAAAACCAGGTAAAGACACCACAAAAAAAGAAAATTATGAGCTCATGAACTTAGACGCAAAAATCCTCAATAAAATTCTAGCCAATAGAACTCATCAAAGTATCAAAAAAATAATTCGCCATGACCAAGTGGGATTAGTATCACGTAGGCAGGAATGGTTCAACATTAGAAAACCAATTAATGTAATGCATTACATAGATAAAACACAAGAATCATGTGATTTTATCAGTTGATGCAGAAAAGGCATTTGACAAAGTTCAACACCCATTTGTGATAAAAATTCTCAGCAAAATAGGAATTTATACAAAGCCGATAGCCAAAAAAAAAAAAAAAATCATTGTAAAGGGAGAAAGCCTGAAAGCATTCCCCTTGAGATCGGGAACCAGACAAGGATGCCCTTTATCACCACTCTTATTCGACACTGTGCTGGAGGTCCTAGCCAGAGCAATTAGGCTAGATAAAGAAATGAAGGGCATCTGTATTGGCAAGAAAGAAGTAAAAGTATCTCTATTTGCAGACGACATGACCTTATACACAGAAACCCTAGGAAATCCTCAAGAAAACTACTGAAACTAATAGAATAGTTGAGCAGAGTATCAGGATACAAGATAAACATACAAAAATCAGTTGGATTCCTGTATACCAACAAAAGAATATCAACGAGGAAATCACCAAAGCAATACCATTTGCAGTAACCCCCAAGAAGATAAAATACTTAGGAATAAATCTTACCAGAGATGTAAAAGACCTATACAAAGAAGACTACGAGACATTACCGCGAGAAACCAAAAGAGACCTACATAAGTGGAGAAACATACCTTGCTCGTGGACAGGAAGACTTAACATTGTAAAAATGTCCATTCTACCAAAAGCCATCCATACATACAATGTAATTTCAATCCAAATTCCAATGACATTTTTTAATGAGATGGAGAAACATATCACCAGCTTCATATGGAAGGGAAAGAGGTCCTGGATAAGCAAAGCATTACTGAAAAAGAACAAAGTGAGAGGCCTTAATGTACCTGATTTTAGAACCTATTATACTGCCAAAGTAGTCAAACAGCCTGGTACTAATACAACAACAGTGATATAGACCAGTGAAATACAATTGAAAATCCAGACATAAATCCATCCACCTGTGAGCAGTTGATATTTGACAAAGGTCCCAAAAAAGTTAAATGGGGGAAAAGACAGTCTTTTTAACAAATGGTGCTGGCATAACTGGATATCGATCTGCAAAAAAATGAAACAAGTCCCATACCACACACTATGCACAAAAATGAACTGAAAATGGATCAAAGACCTAAATATAAAATCTAAAACGATAAAGATCATGGAAGAAAAAACAGAGACAATGCTAGGAGCCCTAATACGTGGCAAAAACAGTACGCAAAACATTGTTAACAATGCAGAAGAAAAACTAGATAACTGGGAGCTCCTAAAAATCAAACACCTATGCTCATTCAAAGACTTCACCAAAAGAGTAAAAAGACTACCTAAAAACAGACTGGGAAAAAGTTTTTAGCTATGACATTTCCAATTAGCACCTGATTTCGAAAATCTACATGATACTGCAAAAACTCAACTACAAAAAGAGAAATAACCCAATTAAAAAACGGGCAAAGGATATGAACAGACACTTCACTAAAGAAAACATTCAGGTAGCTAACAAATACATGAGGATATGCTCATGATCATTAGCAATCAGAGAAATGCAAATTAAAACTACAATGAGACCCATCTCACTCCAATAAGGCTAGCATTAATCCAAAAATCAGAGAATAATAAATGTTGGAGAGGTTTTGGAGAGACTGGAACATTTCTGCACTGCTGGTGGGAATGTAAAATGGTACAACCACTTTGGAAATTGATCTGGCACTTCCTTAAAAAGTTAGAAATAGAACTACCATACAATTCAGCAATCCCACTCATTGGAATATATCCTAGAGAAATAACAGCCTTTACCCGAACAGAATTATGCACACCCATGTTCATTGCAGCACTGTTTACAATAGCAAAAAGATGGAAGCAACCAAGGTGCCCATCAACGGATGAATGGATAAATAAATTATGGTATATTCACACAATGGAATACTACGCATTGATAAAAAACAGTGATGAATCTGTGAAACATTTCATAACTTGGAGGAACCTGGAAGGCATTACGCTAAGTGATATTAATCAGTTGCAAAGAGACAAATATTGTATAAGACCACTATTATAAGTACTTGAGAAATAGTTTAAACAGAGAAGAAAATATTCTTTGATGGTTACCAGAGTGGGTAGGGAGGGAGAGGGGTATTTACTAACTAGGTAGTAGATAAGAACTACTTTAGGTGAAGGGAAAGACAACACACAACACAGGTGAGGTCAGCACAAGTGGACCAAACCAAAAGCAGTTTCCTGAATAAACTGAATGCTTCGAAGGTCAGTGTAGCAGGGGCGGGGGTTTGGGGACCATGGTTTCAGGGGACATCTAAGTCAATTGGCATAATAAAATGTATTAAGAAAACATTCTGCTTCCCACTTTGGAGAGCCATGTCTGAAGTCTTAAACACTAGCAAGCGGCCTTCTAAGATGCATCAATTGGTCTCAACCCACTCTGACCAAAAGAGAATGAAGAACACCAAGAACACAAGGTACTTACGA
This sequence comes from Loxodonta africana, assembly GCF_030014295.1. Classification (NCBI taxonomy): domain Eukaryota; kingdom Metazoa; phylum Chordata; class Mammalia; order Proboscidea; family Elephantidae; genus Loxodonta; species Loxodonta africana. Next base: position 50,235,248 of record NC_087345.1, read on the forward strand.
GCCCAAGAGCCAGAAAGGGCCACATAAACCAGAGACTTCATCAGCCTGAGACCAGAAGAACCAGATGGTGCCCGGCTACAACAGATGACTGTCTTGACAGGGAACACAACAGAGAACCCCTGAGGGAGGACAGTAGTGGGATGCAGACCCCAAATTCTCGTGAAAAGACCAGACTTAATGGTCTGACTGAGACTAGAAGTACCATGGAGGTCATGGCCCCCAGACCTTCTGGTAGCCCAGGACAGGAACCATTCCCAAAGCCAACTCGTCAGACATGGATTGGGCTGGAGAAGGGGATAGAAAAAGGTGTTGGTGAAGAATGAGCTTTTTAGATCAAGTAAACACGAGACTATGCTGGCATGTCCTATCCGGAGAAGAGATGAGAGGGCAGAGGGGGTAAGAAGCTGGTTGAGCGGACACGAAAAGAGAGAGTGGAGGGAAGGACTGGGTTGTCTCATTAGAGGGAGAGCAATTAGGAATATACAGCAAGGTGTGTATAAATTTTTGTATGAGAGACTGACTTGATTTGTAAATTTTCACTTAAAGCACAATAAAAAATTTTTTTAAAAAGGAAATACTGATGCATTGGACCTCATCAAAATTTAAAACTTATGCTATGTGAAATTCCATACTAAGAAAATTTAAAGATAAGCTTCAGCTTGAGAGAAAATATTTTCAGACCTTGTATCAGAATAAAACGAAACCCTAGTATGTAGAATACATAAACAACTCCCAAAACTCAACACTAAAAACAACAATCAATCCAATTAGAAAATAGATAAAAAACATAAAGTGACATTTCACTGAGGAGGCTACAAAAAACCAAAGAAAACCAAACCCAGTGCCATCTAGTCCATTCCAACTCATAGCGACTCTATAGGACAGAGTAGAACTGCCCCATAGAGTTTCCAAGGAGCGCCTGGTGGATTCGAACTGCCAACCCTTTGGTTAGCAGCCATAGCACTTAACCACTACACCACCAGGGTTTCCTGAGGAGGCTATATGGATGACAAATAAGCACAAAAAGGTGTTCAGTATCATTATACAACAGGAAAATGTAAATTAAAAACACAATGAGATATTATTAGACACTTGTAAGAATGGCTAAAAGTAAAAATAATGATAACATCAAATTATGGTAATAATGTGGAGAAACTTGATTACTCATACATTGCTGGAAAGTAAAATTATACAACTCCAACGGCACTGGGTTTTTGGGTTCTGAAAAAGAATACACTACTTTCTTACAAAAGCAAAAGTGCTTACCGTAAAACCCAACAATTGTACCCTTGGACATTTAGCTGAACTAATAACAACTTATATTCACACAAAAACCTGTACCCAAATCATAGCAGCTTTATTCCTAAGAGGCAAAACCTGGAAACAACTTAAATGCCCTTCAGCTGGAGAATGGTTAAAGAACTTGTGATACATCCATACCATGGAATAATTATTCAGCAATACAAAGGAACCAGCCACTATACACAAAACGTGGGTGGATTCCAAGTGCATTATGATGGGTGGAGAAAAAAAAAAAAAAAGATATCAAAAGGTTAAAAAAAATACATAAGTATAATTCTATTTTTTTAGCATTCTTGAAATGTCAAATTATAGACATGGTGAGAGACTTCAGAAACTTTATTTGCATAAAAAAAGAAAGATTATAGATCCAGGTAGAGGCCTTTTATACCTTAGAATGAATCAGGCAGCTTGAGATAACATTTAGCATTTAGTTAAATTTATCATTCAAGTTTTCATAGCATTCCTTTTAGTTTAGTGACTTATAGTCATTATTATTCTGGTAGTAATAATTCCTCTATCTCCCACTTGAAGATGCATAATTTTGGAATTACCTCTAGCTAATTTAATGCCTCAGCAGAAAAGAGGAAGACCCTCAAGGAGATGTATTGACGCAGTGGCTGCAACAATGAGCTCAAATACAGCAGAGGTTGTGAGGATGGGCAGGACCAGGCAGTTTCATTCTGTTATACATAGGGTCACCATGAGTTAGAACTGACTCTAGATAACAACAACAACAATTCCTGTATATATACTTTTTATAAATTCTGTCAGCTCACCTCGCCTCTCCTTTGCCCCTGCACCTCTCTCCTCACCCTGCTCCTCACTTGGAGAATGTACTTACAGCTTTATTCTGTGAAAATAGTCAACAGCTAAAATTTGAGTGAATTGTATTGACATGAATACTACATTTAAAACAAGTATTCCTTTTATAAAAATACTAATAAAAATTGAAAAAAGTATCACATGAAAATGATAGAATTGATGTCCAGGATTTGATCCTAGAGTTGACTGCATTGAAACTATTTTACTAGATCCATGAAATTAAAAGAAAAGTCAGAAATATTAATTAAAATTTTTACTAAGCTAATAGAACAAATAATTGCAAATGAAAAAACACATATTATTTGAATTTGTCCAAGCTTAATGAATTAAAGCCAAGTTTATCGTATTTAATAAAAAAGCTTTCTTTTTAAACTAAAACCTAAAAGTTATAGAAACTCTTCAATATTTTCTAAAATCAATCCGTGATTTCAAATGAAAAACTTCAGAAAGTTTAACAAACTATATCTAATCTCCTTTTTATATTATTTGTCATCAGTGGGAATATTTCTATGTCAAAAATGTACGTCTTGCTACTAAACAAATGCTAATATTCTATAAATGAACATTGCATTGGTGTACTGTCTTGAAAAAGATTGAATTACAAGCTTTACATAAATCAAACAGATTGAAATAATATCATCAACCATGCCGGAATGATTTTAATACACCTGAAATAGTCTTTATGTTTTTCTCATTATGCTATCACATAAACTGTAATACAAAATTTTCTAGAGCTATGATATAGATACGCTCCCAAAGAATTAGGGTTATTTCTGAGGCAGAGCGAAGTTATGCTCAGAATATGAAATCTGATTCTCTGTTGATTGTCCACGTTATGACAAAAATGACAAATTATGTGACAAAGTATATTAATATTTTCCCACATGTCTTAAAGATGAACAAAGAAGTAAAATTATTTCTGTGCTTTCAAAAGGAATATGAATCAATTTCCTCTCTTTTATAAAGATAACTCATGCTTAATGCTTAGTTTTATATTCATAGCATGCTCTAGAAAGCACCATTCACATACGATTCAATGTGTATAATATCCTCTGGGATTCAGGCTTAAGTTCACTCTTAGGTAAGAGAAATGCAAGTTCCTAAGCCAAAGAAATGACAAAGTGGAAAGGAAAACCAGAATTGGTAAAAGAGATGAGGAATAAAACTTTTGGTAGTATCTTGAGCAACAGAAACCAGATTTTTAAGGGACATCCAGGCCCAATGTACATTATGGAGCTCCAAAACTAAGATGTTACACTCAGCATAAGGTAGGGACAGCAATCCAAGTATCAGACTACACAGATTTTTCTAAACCCTTACCCACACGCCAAGAGAATGTGCTTTTGCAGATCAAGTTTCCTGAATTATGGGTTTTACTTTCAAGCAGTTATGCTGGAGAAGAAGAAACCATGTAATGAGGATATGTAACCACATAATTTGCTATTTACATAGACTTAACAAGAATGAAGGAGAAACAATAGGTGGGAACTTCTCAGAAGATCTCAGACATGACCAGGCTCAAGGTAGCATTTGAATATTCCATTTGGTGTCACACACAGGGAGGAAACACCAGCACACACCTATTAGAATAGTTAAAATTAAAAAGATGGACCATACAAAGTTTTGGCAACTATGTAGAGGAATTGGAGCTCTCATACACTGCTTATAAATAGGAATGTCAAATAGTGCAAACATTTTGGAATATAATTTTGGTGCCTCTTGAAAAGTTAAACATACAGCTATTGTGTGAGCCAGCCATTCTACTCTAGGTGTTTATTTAAGCAAAATGAAGCATTTGTCCATACAGAGGTCTAAACACAGATGTTCCTAGCAGACTTTCCGTAAAAAAAAATAATAATTTTTTTTTTTTTTTAAGCTACAAAATGGAGACAGTCCAAACGCTCTACAGGTAAATCATAAGCAAACTATGGTATATCATTACAATGGACTATGAATTGGGTATAAAAAGGAATGATGCCTGCTGTAATGTGAATAAATCTCAAAATAATTATGCTGAGTGAAAGAAGCCAGTCAAAAAAGAAAACGTACCATCTGTTCAAAATTCTAGAAAGTGCAAACTAATGTATAATGATAGAAAGCAGATCAGTGCTTGCTAGAGAATGAGGGGTACTACTCGTGGGGCATGGGGGACAGGAGGGAAGAATCACAAAGAGGCTAAGGAAGCCTTTGGTGGTTTTAGATGTGCTCACTGTAGATTTTGCTCAAGGCTTTTCATATATATAGTAACAGAAACACCCTTATCATTGTGTGGATCCCCTGTTGATGACTCATGAGACAAGTATTATCTTTTTAAAATGACTAGAAAATTCAAGTGCTGGTGACAGGCACAAATGTTTCATTTATGAGGTTCCAAATCCAAGGTATCTAAAAATGTAATATGTTAAATTTGTGTCATGAAAAAACAGAAAAGCAAAGATTTTTTGGGAGGTGCGATGGGAGAAGCTTATGTGATAAGAAGAAAAATTATCTCCAAGAAAGTCATAATTACCTGAGTTATTTAAATTAGTGATTTAAAAATTCAACATTCAATGCTCATAAAAATTCACCATTTTCCCACTTGTATTGAAATTAGTTTAATACATTAATACATTTTTCGTGTAGCTCAGTATACTTGAAACATGCAAGCTAGTCTGTGAAATGTTGTTTTATGTGTAAATAATATAATATTGAGGAACTCGTTCAAAGTTTCATTTTAGGTCACACAAAAATGGTCAGATCTGAACAGAGAATTGGGGTGCATAGTGGTAATTTGTGGGTAAATGATGGGAGAGAGAAATTGTGAATAGTAAAGTTTGAAATCGGTGTGGTGAAAGTGGGTGAAGCTATTTAGCCAGCTAGCTAGCTAGCTATATATCATCTAGCTATCTAGACATTTGGTAACCATCCAGTCAGTTTTATGTTCCTGATATATTAAAAAAAAGAAAAGTCAGAAGTACACTTAATTAAATATGGTGTACTTTTTAAGGCAACCTAACATGGGAAATTTGGAAGACAGCTACCTGGCCAACTGACTGGAAGAGATCCACACTTGTACTCATTCCAAAGAAGGGTGATCCAACAGAATGTGGAAATTATCTAACAATATCATTAATATTACACACAAGTAGAATGTCCTGAAGATAATTAAAAAACAGTTGCTGCAGTACATTGACAGGGAACTACCAAAATTCAAGCCAGATTCAGAAGAGGACGAAGAACGAGGGATATCGTTTGCTGATATCAGATGGATTTTGACTGAAAGCAAAGAATACCAGAGAGATGTTTACCTGTGTTTATTGACCATGCAAAGGCACTCAACTGTGTGGATTATAGCAAAGTATGGATAACATTGCAAAGGCTGGGAATTCTAGAACACTTAACTGTGCTCAGGCAGAACTTGTATATAGACCAAGAGGCAGCCATGCAAACAGAAGAAGGGGATACTACATGGTTTAGAATAAGGAGAGGTGTGCATCAGGTTGCATTCTTTCATCATACTTATTCAATCTGTAGCTGAGCAAAAAATTAGAAAAGCCGAACTACACAAAAAAGAACTGGGCGTCAGGATTGGAGGAAGATTCATTAACAACCTGCATTATGCAGATGACACAATCTTGCCTGCTGAAAGTGAAGAGAACTTGAAGCACTTACTGATGAAGATCAAAGACCACAGTTTTCAGTATGGCTTGCGACTCAACATAAAGAGAACAAAAATCCTCACAACTGGACCAATAAGCAACATCATGATAAATGAAGAAAAGACTGAAGTTGTCAAGGATTTCATTTTACTTGGATCCACAATCAATGCCTATGGAAGCAGCAGACAAGAAATTAAAGGACATATTCCATTGGGCAAGTCTGCTGCAAAAGACCTCTTTAAAGTGTTCGAAAAGCAAAGATGTCACTTTGAGGACTAAGGTGAGCCTGATGCAAGTAGTGGTCTTTTCAATTGCCTCATACGCATGTGAAAGCTGGACAATGAACTGACACCTCTGAGTTGTGGTCTTGGCAAAGAATACTGAATATACCATGGACTGCCAGAAGAACATACAAATTTGTCTCTAAGAAGTACAGCCAGAATCCTCCTTAGAAGCAATGATGGCGAGATTTCGTTTCATGTATTTGGACATATTATCAGAAGCAATCAGTCCCTGGAGAAGGAACATTATGCTTGGTAATGCAGACGTTCAGCGAAAAAAAGGAAGACTCTCAAGGAGGTGGATTGACACAGTGGCTGCAACAATGGGCTCCAACACAGCAATGATTGTGAGGATGGTGCAGGACCAGGCAGTGTTCCATTGTGTCGTCGGTAAGATTGTTGAGTGTGAACTGGATTCGATGGCACCTAACAACAGCATTTGGGGTCACCCTGAGTTGAAATTGACTCAACAGCAACTGTTTAGTTTTCTTGAATACGAATTGTGAACATTTTCAAATAATTGAGAAAGGAATTATTATTTAAGGAATTTTATTACTTTTCAAATAAAAAATATAAAAAGGTCATTAAAAAGTTAGCAATTTCAGTGAAAAATTTATATCAATGTCACATTCACCCCAAGAATGTATCAGTGATAATAGAACTAAGTAAAACTGACACAGCTTCAAATCTGTGTCTTTATCTAATGAAAATCTCTCCAGAGCTCTTCTAGTTGGTGAGTACATTTGGAAGAAAATCAGGTCTTTTTTGAGTAGTCTGTGTTACGCTACAGGTAAAAGGAGCTGAGGAAGTGAATTTCTATCATGGACATTACTATTTTTTCTGGTAATATTAAGTTCAGAAAGGGAAAAATCTCATGCTGTTCACAAAAGCATAAGGTTTTATTCTCAGTGACACATTGTACAGTTGTGGCTTTTTAAAATGTTAACTTATAATTATTTTATATAAATCTTATATCTTGAAACAGTGTAACTTTTATTGAAAAGACATTTTAATGATGTTAAGTTCATGGCATTGGCAACAGAGAGATCAGGCTGTGAATCTTTGATTGACTGCTATGATTGTGACTGACGTAGTTACTCAAATGACTATTATACTGAGTCATGATGTTATTATGAGGATTGATTTAGACACTATAAAAACTAGGAGCCCTGGTGATGCAGTGGCTAAGAGTTTGACTGCTAACCAAAAACCCGGCAGTTCAAATCCATCAGCTGCTTCTTGGAAGTCCTATGGGGTAGATCTACTCTGTCCTACAGGGTCGCTATGAGTCAGAATCAACTCCACTGCAGTAGGTTTTGGTATATAAACTGTACTTATAATCACTAAAAACAGCAGCTATTACTATTAACTCTTACTATTTTTGATAACCTGACTAACTTAGGGAGTTGCTTAGAGTGATCCCCATGCCAGCAAACTGAAACCTAAATTTCTACTTCATATAAATATGAGCTTTCCCAGAAGGCTAAATCCAAATCAATCTATTGACTCTCCCAGAAAAGGAAACCTAAGCTAGTCAGTCAGGACCCTGATTGATATGATTGATTGAGTTTAAAATGGTTCAGATTTTCCCCTTGATCCCCAAATAAGGAGAGAAAATGCCCACCAGCCAATCCAAAAAGTATCTAGTATATCTTCTTTGTATACTGTTTACCTGCCTTTACAAAAGCCTTTCCACCTGTACTGCTCTCTGGAAATCTCTGACTTTCAGACCAGACTTTTCTTGTTTTGTGAACTGAGAAATAAAGCCAATGATTTTACATACAAGTTTAATATTGAAACAATTGTACTTTTAACATTATTGAAAATAGCAATAATGTTACAACATTATTACAACATCAAAACTACCAGATTTGGACCTCCTACTCCAAAACAAAGTGATAAGCATGTAAATGGGAGGAAGCCGTGCCTTTCAATGGTCCAATGTTATAAACACAGGGATGCACAATGAGGCCTCATTCAAGTAACATAAATGGCCTTTCTGACTGAGGTGGAGAAAACAGTGTGATCTCCTTTTGAATTGTTCTGCAACCTAATACTAAAGGAACTGATCAGAATTTGCTATTTTAATCATAGCATTGAAAACATTGGGGAAAGGATACTATATATAAATTAGTACAAGTTAGTTGATAATGATGTTCAATTTGTCTATACAGTTGCTGATTTCCTAATTTCTGTGTAAATTACTGAGATGATAATTTAAATCTCTAAGTATAATTGTGAATTTGCCTACTTTTTCTTTCTCAATTGTTAGCATTTGCTTTATGAATTTTGAAACTCTATCATAGGTACTTTTTCTTATTGATTAGTGTTTGGTTTTCATGATACTTATTTCCCATCTTTTAGTTTTGTTCAATATTTGATTTTGTATTTAAATTGAATCTCTTGTAGCTTTCTGGCCAGACTGACAATCTCTGATTTTTAATATCTGACTGTTAAAATCCTGAGACTGTTTACACTAAATGCAATCATCATAAAGGCAGGTGATTACAGAACTTATGTTGTTTCCTCCTCTCAGTGATCACAGTCTTGAGCTACCTGTTCTCCAATGTCTGAATACAACAGTTTCACATATTTTGTCCAGTTTTCTTGTTGCACATGGTAGGATAGTAAGTCAAGTCTTAATAGCCTGCTATGGCTAAAAGAGGGAGTTATTAACCATTCTTGAAGAAAAAGTTATGTAATGCAAAATGCTAATAATTTTAAAACCTGAAGATTAGGAGAAGGAAGGTGCAGGTACACTTTTGAAAAAAAAATTAAAATTGACCACTAAAGTAGATTTAGCAAGAGTATTAGCATTAAAAAAATGTGTGTATTGTGTAAGAATTCAAGATATTGTCTTCTTTGGTTAGTAAACGGGAGGGAACGAGAAGAATTAATGCGCGGCTGGTAATACTCTCTTCTTTGATGTGCTGGATTCATGGATGCATTAATTTTGTGCAAATTCATTGAGTTTCACAGTTGTGCAAATTCACTGAGTTTCACATTCAATTTAGATTATATGTATATAATGCTAAAATAAAATATTTTAACATGCATATTATACCTTAAACACTAGGAAATTTTAAAGTTAAAGGAAATGTAGACTATATGAAAAGAGTTGGAAGACAAACACATTGTAAGTATGCCATTTTAAAAACCTGAATGTATTTTGAGAAAAATAAGACTAAAGCACAGTTAATAAAATAATATCTTAATAGAAATCTGAAAAAAAATAAACATAGAGCATACCTGGAGAGATTTAAATTTCTGTACTTCTAAATTTTCCCACATTGCTTAACAAGTTTCATGGAACCTGAATCTAAATGGTAACTATAAATTTTTAAAAAGATGAAATGATTCTAAAAATATCTGGATCAACAAAAATCAGAACATGACTAGGACATTATTGAAAGAGGATTAAAGAATAGGTTTGAAAAAAAAAAGCAGAGTCAATGAAATTGTTATGAAAAATTTTATAGTCTTACATTTAAGTAAATTAAAAAGTATTTGTCAAAGGCACGTAAATTAAAAGATTAATGGATAAACATCAGAGAACTAGAACAATCTCAGCCATTTAGTTTATTTTGTAGGTAGTATTTATTTCTACTCAGCATACAAAAAAAAAGGACAGTTATATATCAAAAAAGGAGTGATCTGAGGGGGAGAATGAAGAACAGAATTTCAACTTCTAGGGGACTCCAGACTTCTTAGAGCCATGAAGGTTGGATGAACCCCTGAAACTATTGCCCTGAGATAATCTTTAAACCTTAAACTAAAAATATCCCCTGAAGTCTTCATAAAATCAACAAATACTTTAGCTTAGCTAGTAAAAAAAGGCTTGCCTTGAGCAATAAGCTGTTTTAAGAACTATCTGTATAGAATCAAATTGATGACAGCAACTTGAAATATTAGATAGAAATCTTAGGGGGCAGTGAATTTATGTTAAAGGGGGAGAAACAACTCAGAAAAGGAGGGTGAGAGTTGGTTGCACAACTCAAATAATGTAATCAATGTCACTAAATGGTACATGTAGAAACTGTTAAATTGGTGTATGTTTTGCTATGTATATTCTCAACAATAATCTAATAAAATTTTTAAAAAATGATCTGAAATATACTTAAACTATTCTCAGCTATGTGAGTGTTCAATTAAAAGTTATTTAAGGAAACCCTGGTGGCATAGTGGTTAAGAGCTATAGCTGCTAACCAAAAGGTCAACAGTTTGAATCTACCCAAGGTGCTCCTTGGAAATCCTATGAGGCAGTTCTACTCTATCCTGTAGGGTCACCATGAGTCAGAATCGACTTGATGACAACAGGTTTGGTTTTGTTTTTCATATACATGGATTTAATTACTAGTGGAAGAGGACAATTTTTTTAAGTTTACTGGCCTATTGAATTAAAAAGATGGTTATTTTTCTATTATGATACTAATAACATAACTTCAGGAATTCCTTATATGACAAAGCTATGTATCCTTCTGTTAAAACATGTTTTTACCAATTTCAGTTTTTTTAAATTTTGTACATATATCAGTATAATATATCATGTATATACATATAGAGAGAATACAATTTAATAATCATTTCTATCAGTAATTTCTCACACAGCAGCATTCATTTTTTTCCTCAAAAAGGTATCCATATATCATACATACATACCTCAACATATAATCATGTATTTCTGAAACAAATGTTATTCTACTTTACACCTTCCTTTCTTCACATTTAACATTTTAATCATTCTGGCAAGACAATAAATCACTATCTTGTTAACATATGATGTGAAGTAAGTATAAAAATCTCTTCAGCATATTTTATAATAAATGTATTACAAATTGAGGTATTTTTTCCTAATATGTAAAATCTGTCTGCAATATCATGACCTAACACCTTTTCTACGCAAGAGAGTCGACATGTACAAGTTCACTGAGTTTTCTAGATAGAGTCCTAGAGAATAATTATTACTATTTCTTCTCTTTGATTATTTTAATTGTCTAATCCATGGCTTTTCCTTATTCTTCAAAGTCTCTTAGAGTTTATTTCAATAATCTTCCTGTTGTTGTTGTTGTTAGGTGCCACTGAGTCCATTTCAACTTACAGCAACCCCATGTAACAGAGTAGAACTGCCCCATAGGGTTTGCTAGGCAGTAATCTTTAAGGAGCAGATTGTCAGGTATTTTTCCCACAGAGCCAGTGGGTGGGTTCAAACTACCAACATTTCTGTTAGCAGCTGAGTGCTTAATCATTGCACCACTAGGGCTTTTTAATGATCTTCCCAGTATATCACAAATCTCTTCCATAGGAGAGGAAATTATAAGTCAGTTATCAATGTCTCTTCTAACCTCTAAACTCCTATTTTTTCTATTCTATTTAATAAGGATTTCTTATAATTTCCAGCTCGCGCATGGCATCTTTCCTTCTTTCTAGCAATGTTGAAATTTTTTTTTTTTGCTTATTTATTCCCCACTCTTGCATTTTCTTAGCCCTTAACGTGTCGCAGTGTTTGCCTTTGCCAAGTACCTGGCTGCACTGCTAAATGTGGTCCAATCTAGGAGTATCTTAAAATTATTTTAATTACAATATATAATCATAGTAGTATAAAGAAGGGAAATATAATGGCCATCTTCTATTTTAGTATATTATTGCACATATGCACAGACATAGTAACTAGTTCATTAAGTATTAAATAGACAATTTTTTTTAACTTTTTCTTTTGGAAATATTAGATTTACAAAAACATTGCAAATATAGCTCGGGTAATTCCCATACACCCATCACTCAGCTTCTCTTAATGTTAATATCTTACAAAGCCATGTACCTTTATCAAAACCAAGAAAGTCACATTGGCACAATACTGTAAACTACAGACTTCATTTGGATTTCACCAGTTTTTCTACTAGTATCCTTGTTTTTACTAAGGTCCAATCCAGGATACCACATTACTCTAGACATCACGTCAATGTTTCATGCAATCTGTGACAGTTTCTCTTTCATGATATTTCTTTTTTCGTCTTGTATTTTTTACTTACTCTATGGGTAGCTAGGGATTTTGACTTGTCTGTTCATATCCCATATTTGTAAATGAAAAAATAAATTTCTGTCAAAGTCAGAACTACTAATTAAATTTAATACATGCACATTTTCATAACCTTTGACAAAATGCCATGCTATCTTATTTTGATCATGGTTACTACATAAGTAGCATATGTAAGTAGTTTTTTTTTTAACTTTCTTGACTTTCCATTTTACTCACTTTCAGTAGCTTTCAATAGCTAGGTTTTCTGTATGGTTTACAGCATTTCCTATGTTTAGACTTTTAATTGTAAGTAGCTTCAACAGTTTATGAAAACAGTTAAGTTATAAATAAGTGATTAATACAGGAAATGGCTGATACTGAAAAAAGCTAGATTATAATAATTTGGGAAACCTGCTGGGGTCACTATGAGTCAGAATCGACTTGATGGCAGTGGTTTTGGTTTTGGGTTTATATAAAGACACTATATTCACAGCAAGGTCATTTTCCCACACAGCAAATTCACTGATGTAACTGTACCCAAAGTATATTTTTCTCTTATTCAAAAAATGTATACATATGCATAATCAGCTTTAAAATTTTTTATCAAATTAAAAAATAATGCTTTTATATTTTAATACATAGTTTACGAATGTAAAGCCCTCTAATAATTGTATTTCTTTCTTCTTTTTTATATTTAACTTTAAACTACAAACTGTAGATGATAGTCGTCTTAGTTATCTAGTGCTGCTGTAACAGAAATACCACAAGTGGGTGGCTTTAACAAGAGAATTTTATTCTCCATCAATCTTCCCCTGGACTGGGGGTTTCTCCGTGCAGGAACTTGGACCAAAAGACATGCCCTTCTCCCGGCACTGCTTTCTTGGTGGTGTGTGGTCCCCCTGTCTCTCTGCTCGCTTCTATCTTTTAATACCTCAAAAGAGATTGGCTTAAGACCCACCTAATCATGTAGATTGGGTCCTGTCTCATTAACATAACTGCCGCTAATCTCACCTCATTAACATCATAGAGGTAGGATTTACAATACATAGGAAAATCGCATGAGGTAACAAAATGGTGGGCTATGATATAACACTGGGAATCATGGATCAGCCAAATTGATACATACATTTTTGGGGGACACAATTCAATCCATGACAATAGTGAAACAATAGAATATTTGCAAGCGTCTGTGTTCATATTCAAGCAGTCATACAAAATAAATGTTTAATAAGACTCGATGATACGCAATAGGATGTGAATTAATCTTAGTCAGACACTTGGGATTAAATGGTTATAAAGAAATACTAATCCAATATGGACAGCTTGATGGTTTTAAATGGGATGTTCAAACAGTTCAAAACATGCTTAATAATCTAAAATTAAATTTTGTGTTTACCATATCTGCAAACTGAAAGGATTTCTGAACTTCCTGCCCCCCAGATTTAAAGGACTAAGATCACTTTACAAAATAATTTCATAAAAGATAAAAACAAAAGTGGAGGATATTAGTACGATAAATCAGAAACTGTGGCACAGTGTCTGAACTCTTTCTACTCACGTGCAATGTCTTATCGAATTATTGTAAACTGGAATAGACTATATTCAGTTCACATAAAAGGAATACTATATTTTTAAAATTATGTAGAATTATATCAAATCACTTTTACTTTTAAGACTTAATTTCCACATATAAAAACTAACAAAAAATACAATGCATGTTAATTCTAAGTCATGATTACGTTAAAAAAAAAATTTCTGTAGTATTAATTCCAACTTATGAGAACCCTATAGGACAGAGTAGAACTGTCCCATAGTGTTCCAGGGAGGAGCTGGCAGATTCGAACTGCTGACCTTTTTGGTTAACAGCCAAGCTCTTAATCACTACATCACCAGGGCTCAGATGCCTACATTTTCATAAAATTATTTAAGTATATAGCTCCTAGTTAGTCTAATTCCTTTCCTTTACTAATAAAGAAATTAAAGACCAGAGGGTTAGGGAAAATACAAGTTTACAAAGTATAACAGAAGCAAGATGACAGGCTAACTACATGGACTATTACTCACATGCCAGTGTTCAATCTTGTTGCATATTCTAGCTGTGTGACTTTAAGTGAGTTAATTAATTTCCCAGTTTTCTAACGTGATAATGGGTTCTGACCTCATTGCTTATTTATTTATTTTTTACTGTGCCTTATGTGAAAGTTTACAGAGAACATTAGTTTCTCATTAAACAATTAATACACAGTTTTGTGACATGGGTTGCCAACCCCTCGATGTGCCAACATTCTCCCCTTCTTGACCTCGGATTCCCCATTTCCATTCGTCCAGGTTTCCTGATCTTTTCTTTGCTTGTGGTCTGGTGTTTGCATTTAGTCTCATACACCCGATTGAACTACATACATTATTGGTTGTTTTATAGGTTCTGTCTTATCTTTGGCTGAAGGGTGAACTTGAGGAGTGACTTCAGTACTGAGTTAAAAGGGTGTCCAGGATCCACACGCTCAGGTTTCTCCAGATTCTGTCAGACTAATATGTCTGGAGTTTTTTTTTTTTTTTTTTTTGTGAGTTTGAAATTTGTTCTACAATTTTCTCCCACTGTGTCCAGAAACCTCTATTGTGATTCCTATCAGAGCAGTCAGAGGCGGTAGCCAAGCACCACCTAGTTGTTCTGGACTCAATCTGGTGGAGGCTGTGGTAGTTATGCTCCATTAGTCCTTTGGGCTAATCTTTCTCATTGCTTATTTTGGTGATCATATTGTAAAATATATATATATATATATTTATATACATATAATGCTCTTAGTATGCTTCATGAAGCAATTTAAATACACAGTAATGCTGTAGTAAAAATAATGTAAATAAAAATAAAGATGCCAAATTTTTTTTTTTTGGAAAAAATTTTAAGTGATTTAAGGTGAGTTCTTCAACATGGATTGCTAATTGGAATTGGGGAAAATTCATAATATAATATTTTAGGATTGGTGGACTCAATGGGGGAAGAATTTTATGGAGTATTAAAAAGTAAACCGATATCTGAGAAGCAAGTTTTTTGCCAGGTGACCAAGTTGTTAATGGAAGAGCTGTTTGCCCAGATTAGCAAACCGCTTGTTCAAATAAATTTGTTGGCAAGAATTGCCTGATGCAAAATGAAAACAGTGAAAATAATTACTGGTTTATAGCATTGCCTTCTCAGTAAAGCATTTCTTGGAATAAATGGTTAAGTCATGTTGATTCAGGTGGTTTAAATTCTTAGTTCAGTTGTGTCTCCTTTGCAATCTCTCTCTTTTATGCCCTTTAGTCATCATCTGTGTTACTTTGTCCTCTCTGCTGGATGCCTAAAAAAACTATGTATGGTTTTCTAATCTTCCATTCAAACCAAATTTCACAATTTACTGTCTTAGCCAAAATAATAATAGTAATAAAGTAAAAATCTAAAATGCAATTTTATACTGCAATTCTTAGAGTGAAATCTTTCAATACTTCTAGTTTCTAAGTTATCCAAAAGCCAAAATTCAAGATTATGACAATAGTTCTCATTGTTTGGCCTTGATTTATTTATTCAAAATCTTCCCTGACCAAATTTCTATATATAATCTTTGCCCTTAGAATTTCCATAAACTCCGTGTTAATTCAGACAGCTCTGCTTTTTGGATACAGTTTCCATTCTCTAAAACAGTTTTTTTTTTTTTTTTAAAAAAAAGCAGATAAACTGCTAACCCTTCAAAATCTAGTATAAGCATCTCTTCTTCTATGAAGCATTTTTTTTTTTTTATTAACTTTGTCAGAGTTGATCAACCCATTCTTTGTTTTACTATTGCATCTACTTGATAGGTTTTTGATGCAAATAACTCCCACATTAATTATTCACATATATATTTCCTTTTCTGACAGCACCTTGAAAATAGGGTCTCTATATTTCTCTCCAACATGTAGCCTGGCAAAGAGAAGGCATAATTTTGAGTTAAGGAACATCTGGATCTTCATTTTAAAAAAATTACTTATTAAAATGAATTATTTACTTGTTATGAGGCTATAAAACAGATGAGCCAGTCTCAAGCTACTGTATATATGTGGTTACAGCCTAGACTTTGAGGATAAAAGTGATCAAATCTATCCATGACATTCACTCCTCAAGGTCTATGTCTTTATGACATTATATTCAGATTTCTATTTTATATTGAAAAATAAACATGATTAAGAAAACTGGAGTTTCTGTATGTTACATAACTCAGTATCCTGTTCAAACGAAAAAAAAAAAAAAAAAAACTGCCCAAGTGCAGAGGATGATAAAGCTTTTTCTTCCAAGAAATAAAATCTAGATTCTAAAGCATATGAATACAGCCTGATATAATACGAAGGTATTTTCATAATCTTATAGTATGTTGGAAACCCTGGTGGCGTGGTGATTAAGTGCTACAGCTGCTAACCAAGAGGTTGGCAGTTCGAATCCACCAGGTGCTCCTTGGAAATTCTGTGGGGCAGTTCTACTCTGTCCTATAGGGTTGCTATGGGTTGAAATTGACTTAACAGCAGTGGGTTTGGTTTTGGTTTTATACAGCACGTTAGAGCTGTAGTTTTGTGTTCATGTAGTCTGAAGAACTAAATTAAATCTATAAATAATTGATCAATATATATCTTGGAGCATCTGTGTCATGCATGGGGCATTGTGACGTATAAAATGTGCGCATTATAAAAACACCTAGTTTTTTTTTTTTTTTTTTAAGTAATCCCTGGACATGTTTACTCAATGTGTGTGTGTGTGTGTGTGTGTGTGTGTGCATCTTTGTGTGATATGAAATTAGATCAATTTTTATTTTAAAACACTTCTCATGATCTGTGAAGTGCACAGTCTGCACTAGCCACTTTTGAAGTGCACAACAGTCACATGCGGCTAGTGGTTTCCTTACTGGCTAGCATAGATAGATATGGAACATTTCCATAATTACAAACTTCTACTCACTAGCACTGTTCTATACAGAAAACTAAAAAAAGAATGGAATATAAATTACTAAATGTGCAGAACAAAAATCACCAAAAATTTAGAGAAAATAATTTGAACTATGAGTCCAAGAAAAAGCTTCAAATAAGAGTTAGGATTTGAATTGAATCAAGTAAGGATAAGTAGAAAAGGGGTGAAGAACACTGCACTCATCATTCACAATATGTGCACAGGTGCAAGGAATGCCTCTGTGTGTGTATGTGTGTGTGTTGGGTATAGGGAAGCAAAAGTTGTATTGTGAAAGAGTGAGAAAAGTTCAGTAAAGAAGTTGTGCTCTGGAGTGTGAAAATTAAGTCTGGTTAATAATCTGTCAGTTTGTCATACTGTGTTGCTGTAATTCTGGAAGCTATGCCACTGGTATTCAAATACCAGCAGGGTCATCCATGACTGTCAGGTTTCAGCTGAGCTTGCAGCCTAAGACAACTAGGAAAAAGGACCTAGCAGTCTACTTCTGAACAGAATTAGCCAGTGAAAACCTTATGAATAGCAGAGACACATTGTCTGATATAGTGCTGGAAGATGAGCCCCCCAGGTTGGAAGGCACTCAAAATACTGCAAAGAAAAAGCTGCCTCCTCAAAGTAGAGTTGACCTTAATGAAGTGAATGGAGTCAAGCATACAGGACCATCGTCTGCTGATGTTGCATGATACAAAGTGAGAATAAATAGCTGCAAACATCCACTAATAATCAGAACAAAGAATGTACAACATATGAATCTAGGAAAATCAGAAATCATCAAAAATGAAGTGGAATGCATAAAGATCAATATCCTAGGACTTAGTGAGCTGAAATGAGCTGGTATTGGTCATTTTGAATAGGACACTCGTATGGTCTACTATGCCAGGAGAGACAACTTGAAGAAGAATGGTGGTGCGTTCACTGTCAAAAAGAATGTTTCAAGATCTATCCTGAAGTACAATGATGTCAGTGATAGGATAATATCCACACGCCAACAAGGAAGACCAGTTAATATGACTATTATTCAAATTGACACACCAACCACTAAAGCCAAAGTTGGAGAAACTGAAGATTTTTACCAACTTCTGCAGTCTGAAATTGATTGAACATGCAATCAGCATGCACTGATAATTACTGGTGATTGGAATGTGAAAGACGGAAACAAAGAAAAAAGATTGCTAGTTGGAAAATACAAACCTGGTGGTGGAAATGATGCTGGAGATCACAGGATTGAATTTTGCAAGGCCAACGACTTCATTGCAAATACCATTTTTCACCAACACAAATGGTGACTATACGCATGGACCTTGCCAGGTGGAATACACAGGAATCAAATTAACTACATCTGTGGAAAGAGATGTTGGAAAACTCAATATCATCAGTCAAAACAAGGCCAGGGGCCAACTACGAATCATACTATCAATTATTCATATGCAAGTTCAAGTTGAAACTGAAGAAAACTAGAACAAATTCACAAGAGCCAAAGTATGACCTTGACTATATCCCACCTGAATTCAGAGATCATCTCAAGAATAGATTTGATGCACTGAACACTAATGACCTAAGACCAGACGAGTTTTGGAACGACGTCATACCTGAAGAAAACAAGAGGTCATTAAAAACACAGGAGAGAAAGAAAAGAACAAAACGGATGTCAGAAAAGACTCTGAAACTTGCTCTTAAATGTCCAGTGACTAAAACAAAAGAAGAAAATGATGAAGTAAAAGAGTTGAACAGAAGATTTCAAAGGGTGGCTTGAGAAGACAAAGTAAATATTATAATGGAATGTACAAAGACCTGGAGTTAGAAAACAAAAAGGAAAGAACACATTCAGCATTTCTCAAGCTAAAAGTGCTGAAGAAAATATTCAAGCATTGAGTTGCAATACTGAAAGATTCTATGGGGGAAATATTGAACAACACAGGAAGCATCAAAAGAAGATGGAAAAAATACACAAAGTCACTATACCAAAAAGAATTGGTTGACGTTCAACCATTTGAGGAGGCAACACATGATCAGGAACCAATGGTACTGAAGGAAGAAGTCCAAGCTGCACAGAAGGCATTGGCAAAAAACAAGTCTCCAGGAATTGATGGAATACCAACTGAGATGCTTCAACAAACAGATGCAGTGCTGAAAGTGCTCACTCGTCTATGCCAAGAAATTTGGAAGATAGCTACCTGGCCAACTGACTGGAAGAGAATCATATTTATACCTATCCCCAAGAAAGGTGATCGAGCCAAATGGGGAAATTATCAAACAATATCATTAGTGTCACATGCAAGCAAATTTTTGCTGAAGATCGTTCAAAAGCAGCTTTACAAATATATCAACATGGAACTGTCAGAAATTCTAGCTGATTTAGAACAGTACTTGGAACCATGGATATCATTGCTAATGTCAGATTGATCCTGGCTGAAAGCAGAAAATACCAGAGAGATGTTTCCCTGTCTTTTATCGACTCTGCTAAGGCATTCAACTTCGTGGCTCATAATAAATTATGTATAACATTGCAGAGAATGGGAATTCCAAACATTTAATTGTGCTTATGAGGGATCTGTATATGGATCAAGAGGCAGTCCTTCAAATAGAACAAGGGGATACTTCATGGTTTAAATTCAGAAAAGGTATGCATCTGGGTTGTATCCTTTCACCATACCTATTCAATCTGTTTGCTGAGCAAATAATCTGAGAAGCTGGATTATATGAAGAAGAATGGGGCATCAGGTTTGGAGGAAAGAGGTAGACACATTAACAACCTGCAAAATGCAGATGATACAACCCTTCTTGCTGAAAGTGAAGAGGACTTGAAGTACTTACTGATGAAGATTATAGACCACAGTGTTCACTATGGATTACACATCAACATAAAGACAACCAAAATTCTCAAAACTGGACCAATAAGCAACATCATGATAAAAGAGAAAAGATTAAGGTTATTAAGGATTTCATTTTATTTGGTTCCACAATCAACACCCATGGAAGCAGCAGTCAGGAAATCAAAAGATGCGTTACATTGGGCAAATCAGCTGCAAAAGACGTCTTTAAATTGTGGAAAAGCAAAGACGTCACCTTGAGAGCTAAGGCGCACCTGGCCCAAACCATAATGTTTTCAGTCACTTTTTATGCATACAAAAGCTGGACAATGAATAAGGAAAATAGAAGAAGAATTGAAGCCTTTGAATCATGGCGTTGTTGAAGAATATTGAATATTCCATGGACTGCCAAAAGAATAAACAAATCTGTCTTAGAAGAAGTATAACCAGAATACTCCTTAGAAGCAAGGATGGCGAGACTATGTCTCACATACTTTGGACACTTTATCAGGAGAGATTAATCCCTAGAGAAGGACATCACACTTGGTAGAGTGGAGGATCAGTGAAAAAGAGGAAGTCCCTCAACAAGATGGATTGACACAGTGGTTACAGCAATGAGCTCAAGCAAAGCAGAGCACTGTGAGTATGGTGAAAGGACTGGGCAGTGTTTCGTTCTGTTGTGCACAGGGTCGCTATTAGTTGGAAACAACTTCTTGGCATCTACACACACACACACACACACACACACACACACACACACACACACACAGGTTGTCCTTGACTTACGAGGGGTTCCTGACAATTCTGTTATAAGTCAAATACCTCATCTTTTTTTATTTTTTTAGTTTTCATTATTATTGTCTTTTGTTATCAGTATCTTTATAAGTCCAATCATTATTTTTCTTTGGTGATTTAAAACATTACATCTGTGAATGATAACATCAGCAAATTACATGCTGCAACACTGTAGGTAATACATATTACTAAAGATAAGATTTTTAAAAAAGACATTGGTAAAGACAGTAGCATGTGTGTTTCGTGGTAACTCAAATACAAGTAAGTTAGGGACTACCTATAGATAGATTAGATAGATAGATAGATAGATAGATAGATAGATAGATAGATAGATAGATAGATAGATAGATAGATAGATAGATAGATAGATGATAGATAGATACATATATATATAGATACATATATAGATACATAGATGATAGATAGATACATAGATGATAGACAGGTAGATAGATAGATGATAGGTAGAGAGAGAGAGATAGTTCTGAATTCTACTCCCTGTCATTTTTCTTTTTAAGAGATATTATTTACAAACACAGCATTCTCAGCTATTTATCAGGCATCAGAGCACTGGATATAGCTAAAGGAAAGGATAGATGCTAAACAATTAATCATAGGATTTCTGCTTGCTTTTTTCCAGCAAATGTTGAAAATACAAGAAAGGATCCTTAGCTACTGCTGCCTATGCAAAGGCCCAAAGGGACCACCAGCAACTCACCCACACAGATGAATGAAGTCAATTTCAACACAAGTCCATGCAAGACAGGCTCTAGCAGGCTCTGTCATGTTTTCCCAGTGAGTATGCATTCGTGTTAGAACTCCCGCCCAACAAATCAGTGCCTACATCTGTGTATCCCTAACTGAAGGGGCAGGGGCGTCCTTCTACACAAGAGCTACGTGAGGTGGGCTTTTCCCGCCTAATTCCACCAATATGGTGTTCAGATGCTTTGTGGAGGTAGCCATTTGGCCTACCTCTCCTTTGTGCATCACACCACAAAGCTGGTCACAACTGTGGATGTTATGGATCAAACCACGGCTGTAGTTCTTGGAACTGACACTCAAATAATGAGTCTGGCCATGCCTTTTAAGAGCATTCAGCTTAGTCATTTCATGTTGGTGTCACCCATCACCCCGTGCAGTAACTCGTCACTATCCCCCTTGCTTCCCCTCTACACCACCCACCAGCCACTAGGGTTGGTATCATCCAGTGCGGTAACTCATTACCACACCCCCTCACCACCCCATCACCTGCCAGTCAGGGTTCTGTAGGCTGGGCCTTGACATCCACCACTGGGCAGAGAGGAGGGTCTCTGCCTTAGCCAACGGGAGAGAGGAGGAGCTGTGGGGAGCTCCTGGGGCAAGGCCTGGAGGGGTGAGGCCACAAGGCACAGAGTTCTGGCCCTGAATGTGGGCCCTGGTATTCAACCAACTGGGGGGTTTTGCTGGCCGGGGAAGGGAGCCAACACCATGAGTTGCCAACCCTAGTGACACTATCGATGGACAGTCACAAGATAAGCCAAAAATATTGGAACCAGAGAAAGGAAAGCCAAGATGATAGATTTGGATCATTATAAAATCATGAAGGCAAAGAAAACGAGAAATAGAATAATTAAATGTGAAGTTAAGAAGCTTCAAAAGGTAGTTCTCTTGAAAACCTTTCTCAAAAAAAAGCAACTGCTGCTAAGGACATTGCTACAACTGCCAAGTTTCTAGAAAAGATATGACCACTGCAGGCAAGAAGGCTTCACCCTAGAAAGTTCTTGCATAAAAAAGCTACAGGCCAGAAAGTGGGCCTCTGAAAGCTTGAAAGGATCAGAAAACCACAGCCCAGAATACACCCACTCCGAAGGCATCTGGCAAGAAAGAATAAGAGCCAGCTATAAAAGTATTGAAAGTCCTTTTTGACACCCAGGAATAAATATTTATAAATATATATATATATATATAAAAGAAATATTTACATAAACCAGAGCACAATGTCTTATATAAAGTAGGCACACAAATACTTTAATTGCTGGATTTTAAAATAAAGCCTATTGTTAAATATCAAGTTGTATTTTATAGTCCGTTTGTTGACATTGTTAGATGCCATCAAGTGGGCTCCAACTCACAGCAACCCTATGTATGACAGAACGAAACACTGCCTGTCCTGCACCACCCTCACAATTATTGCTATGTTTGAGTCCATTGTTGTTGCCACTGTGTCAATCCATCTCCTTGAGGGTCTTCCTCTTTTTTGCTGACCCTCTACCTTACCAAATATAATATCTTCTCCAGGGAATGGTCTCTCCTGATAACATATCTAAAGTATGTGAGACTAAGCCTTGCCATTCCGGCTTCCAAAGAGCATTCTAGCTGTACTTCTTACAAGACAGACATGTCTGTTCTGATAGTCCACAGTACATTCAATATTCTTTGCCAACACCATAATTGAAAGGCATCACTTCTTTGGTCTTCCTAAATCATTGTCCTTCTTTTGCATGCATAGGAGGTAATGGAAAATACCGGTGCTTGGGTCAGACACATAGTCCTCAAAGTGACACCTTTGTTTTTTAATGGTTAAAAAAAGGTCTTTCACAGCAGATTTGCCCAGTGCAAAACTGCTTGATTTCTTGACTGCTGCTTCCATGGGTGCTGATTGTGGATCCAAGTAAAATGAAATTCTTGACAACTTCAACCTTTTCTTCATTTATTATGATGTTGCTTGTTCATCTGGTTGTGAGGTTTAGGTCCTTAAAATTTGGAAGAAAGAAAAATGTTGTTTGTTTGCAAATGGTTTCATGAACATTTGGACTTAATCTAACGTGGGAAGAGCAGTATCCAGAATTAAGATTACAATCTTATTCGTTAAAAATGTACCTAATGAGAAGTAGATATTTGGAATTCTAAAAAAAAACATTAATCGAAATATGTAAAAATCATTTTCAATTTCAGATTGTATAATGCAGTCAAAAGAAATAAATAAGTGCCTTATTTCTCACTACCTCTCTCATTCTTAAAGACATGTATATATTATGTACACAACAAATGTACATACAACGTTGTGCTCGTTTCAAATAAGCTTTCTTTGGCTCACGCAGACGTATACTCCCCTTTGAATGCAATAACTACCATGTAAGTTCTGTAAAGTAAGTACAACTAGTTTTGATAAATTCCCTTTTTAGGGAGAGGATCCCATTTTCAGGTGATATAGAGAGACAGACATATTTATTCATAATGTGTTTCTTAGTAAAAAGAGGAGATTTTGCACCTTATAGAAAAGTGGATATACAGACATATTGATATATATGTATATAGAAAGAGAGAGAGATTTATCTATATGTCCTCCATTCTATAAGGTGCAAAATCCCTTTCTCTTTTTATCAAGAAACATATTTGAATTACTGTTATTGTAGTTGTTTACTTTTTTTGCACATATATACAAACTCATACAAACCAAAAAAAAAAAAAAAAACCTGTTGCTGTCAAGTCACTTCTGACTACAAACTCATCTAGGGCCCAGAAATGAGTTTGGAATTTCTACATAGTCAAATTCCTTGGAATAAAACTATTCATACATGTATTACTTTTTATAATGTAAAAAATTAATGTGGTTTTTAATTCCTATTTATCTGTGGCTACATACCTTACTTATATCCAGATTAAGCTAACTTAAACAGTTCTGGAAAATATATGATTTTATCAGTTCATTAATAATTTCTTTTAGCAATTTTTATAATGCAAGAACTGCAAAAAGTTTTGGGAAATCTTATAACATGCTGTACCCTTCCTTATTTTTTTTCCCCAATATTATCTGCTAAATATTTGAAAACAAAGCAAAATTGGTATATCTATACATCTTTGGGTTTATACACCTATGGTTATGAATCAAAATAATTTCAGATAGGCTCTATTGTATTTTTTCTGCAAGTTAATATTATAAATGTTCTGAAAGGCTTTTTCACTACCAAAATAAATGTTAATATTGCCATACTTACAATACTTCGAGCCTAACATGAAAAAAAGAAACAACCTTATATTTAATTATATAATAATTAGGCATTTAGATATATTAAACAATAATCTGTTTTATACTCAGATATTAAATTTATATTTTATATATTAATATTTAGGAATTAAAATAGAACTGACGCTCTGTTCAAAACTGTCTCAATTGAGAAACATGTGCATATAGTTTTATGATCCTTAAGGCTTCTCCATATAGTCATATTTCTGTGAGATTAACACCTGAAAAATGATTCACATTAAGAAGGACTAGTGATCAAGCACTGAGTTTTATAAATCATGCTTGTTTCTCAAATCTTCTGCAAAAGTAGAAACTAAAATAAAAACAAATAAGGTGAAAGTCATTTATGTTGTTTTTAGGTGCGGTCGAGTCGGTCCTAACTCATAGCGACTCTATGCACAACAGATTGAAACACTGCCCGGGCCTGAGCCATCCTTACAATCGTTGTTATGCTTGAGCTCGTTGTTGCAGCCACTGTGTCAGTCCACGTGGTTGAGGGTCTTCCTCTTTTCCGCTGACCCTGTACTCTGCCAAGCATGACGTCCTTCTCCAGGGACTGATCCCTCTTGACAACATGTCCAAAGTATGTAAGATGCAGTCTCCCTATCCTTGCTTCTAAGGAGCATTCTGGTTCTACTTCTTCCAATAGCAGATTGTTCATTCTTTTGGCAGCACATGTGTATTCAATCATAACGACTCATAGCGACCCTATAGGACAGAGTAGAACTGCCCCATTAGAGTTTCCAAGGAGCGCCTGGCGGATTTGAACTGTTGACCTTTTGGTTAGCAGCTGTAGCACTTAACCACTACACCACCAGAGTTTCTGATGGCACTGGGTTTGGTTTGGTATATTCAATATTCTTCACCAACATCACAATTCGAAGGTGTCAGTTCTTCTTCGGTCTCCCTTATTCATTGTCCAGATGACTGCATAGGATGTAATTGAAAATACCATGGCTTCGGTCAGGTGCACCTTAGCCTTCAATGTGATATCTTTGCTTTTTAACACTTTAAAGATGTCCTTTGCAGCAGATTCACCCAATGCATCATTTGATTTCTTGACTGCTGCTTCCATGGCTGTTCATTGTGAATCCAAGTAAGTTATTTATAACCCAAAACCACTGCCGTCCAGTTGATTCCAACTCATAGAGACCCTATAGGACAGAGTAGAACTGCCCCATCCAGTTCTCAAGAAGCGCCTGGTGGATTCGAACTTCTGACCTCTTGATTAGCAGCTGTAGCATTTAACCACTATGCCACCAGGGTTTCCAAGTTATTTATAGAAGGGTAAAAATACAACTGTATGATGTTTTTGTTCAGCTTCGTTCAAGCTGCCCTTGACTCTTAGCTACTCCATACACGACAGGATTGGACCGTTGTGACCTATAGGGTCTTCGCTAGCTGATTTTTTGGTAGTAGATCACTAGGCTTTTTTTTCCTAGTCCCTCTGAGTCTGGAACCATCACTGAAACTTGCTCAGTATCATAGCAACATGCAAGCCTCCACTGACAAGCTCTGGATAAACTCAAGGAACATTGGCCAGGATCTGAACCTGGATCTTTAGTATGGCAGGCAAGAATTTTACCATTGAATCACCACTGTCCTCCAACTCTGTAATAAATACAGAGTCAGAGTCAATTTTGACATCAATCTCAGAAAACAAGTGAATTTCCACATCTCCTTAAGCAAGACTTGCTACTCATCTGAATGTTAACATAGCAATAGCATATTTAGAATGAATAGAGAAGAAAAATAGCTCATTGACTTTCCTTTCTAAGCCTGACCAAATCATTGACAAGCAATCAGAAATCTGTTGGTCCAAAGAACATTTCTCATTGTGAGAAGAGACCTGGTTTGAAACCAAAGCAGAATGAAAGTGATAAAATTGATAGTTCCCACTTAACACTTCTGCTCTACTAACTTAGTTAATTACCTGACTATATCACCTATCACTTATTGTGCATTTATGATATATATCATAATTTTCTGGGCACTGTATGTTTTACAGTGGCATTTAACTCACAGGCCCTGCCACCAAGGAAGTCACAACTGTTAAAATATAAGGGAAAGACAGTTTTAAATGGCAAAGTTCAAACAACAAAGTTTTAAAACCAGAAGGAATCATAGTGAACATCTATTAAAATTATTTTCTGGAGACTCAGAAAGTTTAAGTAGATACATAATTGCTAACAATGACAACAACAAAAATCCCCAAAACTGTTGCCATCGAGTTGACTCTGACTCATAGTGGCCCTATAGGACAGAGCAGAACTGCCCCATAGTGTTCCCAAGGAGCAGCTGGTGGATTCAAATTGCCGACATTTTGGTTAGCTGTTGGCCTCTTAACTACTGCACCACCAGGCTCCATTGCTAACATAGTTGGTCTTATTTTTTATATGTTCTGACTTTTCACTTAGGGTCTTCAAAAATAAATGTTTTAAAGTTAACAATACCAAGAATACTAAAAATAACAATATAATATCTACTCCAAGATGGCATGTGACTAATTCCTAAAGTAATAATTTAGAAAATTCATGTTATTAGTTTAGAAAACAGAAAAAAAAGAAAGGCCTGATAGCACTGATGAATTCATTGGTTTGGGTCATTTATAAGTTGGATGAAATGTTACATTCTACCTTTCAAATTTATTAGTTTGTTATTAAAGTATTAATGGTTTATTTTATCCAAATTTATTTAACATGGAAATTAAATGAACTTATCAAATGGATTGAAGGGACAGAATATATCTTTAAGTCAGACTTAGCCCAATCCTACATTACCAATACAAAGATTTTACGCAGATAAAAATTTTTGTACAACAGTATTTAAAATCGTCTTTTGCATGCAGAAGCAAACACTGCTATTCAGGGGTGTTTACCCTCATCACAACGAGTTAGACATTAAGCCTAGTTAGTCCACATGGCTCTGACTCTTCACACTTGTTACATACCAATCAGTATTTCCTATTTAAGGAGCACTTTTCCTGATGAATGCAATGCGTTTGTTAATCTTCATTCATTTTTTGAAGTAGATTCCGTTTCTGGAAGACTTTTGAAAATCTCTCAGTCCTATCAGGCATGTGGAGATTGACTCAGGGAAATTGAACAATACTATAGAAGTATTTCCAAACACTCTGCCTCACTGTGGGCTGAACTTTTTTTTTAAATGTACACAGTATGTACCAAACATATGGAGTGTGAAAACAAATCTTAGCTGTGGGTGGTCTTATCTTTACAGCCCAAACATTCCACATATATTCACAAAACATGTATATATATCCAATAACTCTTCTGAAACCAAAATTGATATGTCAGAGATTTTCCTCAAAATATTTCAGTCTCACTTTTGAATGTTTATTCACTTTTCAAAATACTGGAATTCCTGAAAATCAATTCTCATTTTTTATAGAGTGACTGTTAGTAGAATTAAGCATTATTTATATTACTAAAAACCATGCCATGTAAGTGGCCAGCAATAGAAGAATAGTTGAAGAATTGATGTTTCATCAAACTGATACTCTTACTCAGCCAACTATTAGCATTATCATCTTATGGTCACGTAGAAAATTGGAAATGTGCTTACCATGCAACATTTGGTGAGGAGGAAAGTAAATGTATGATTTAATGTATACAGTGATTACAACTGTAAAAAAAGAGTATAAAATTTTATGACGGCTAGACCTGTCTTAAAAAAATGAAATTATACTCCGCTGCTGGGTTTGGCATGCTTTTTCTTTAAAATCATAGTTTGTGTTGCCAATATCTTCTCCCTATTATAATAAAAATCATAGTGAAATTTTATATTTTAGAAAATACATGATTTTTATCTCAACTCTTCCATTCTCTTTCAGATGTAGCAATTCAGTAACTTATTGGGTAACTGCTGCGTACAAAATACTGTGGTAGACTTTATGTAGTATGTATAATAATATCTTAAGTATATATATAAACTTAATTTTGTTCAGCATTCATAAACAAGCCAGTTATTAACCTTTTTTTTTTTTTTCCAAAATGGGTGAAAGAAGTGGGACTTGGAGTGGTTATTTGCCTCATATAACAGAAATAGTATGCAATTAAACCTGAATTAGATATTAAATCACTGACTTTCATTCTTGCATGCTCATGCTTTCTCTCTTAAAAAAAAAAAAATTGCCATACCTATGGTAGGCAGAATTTTGATTTCCTGTGACCCTCAACCCTGGTGTTACTTCCATGAATATGTTTTGTCATGTGACAAAAAAAGAATTAACAGATGTAATTAAGATTATTGATCACCTAACCAGAAAATATTGACATTATGTCACATGAGTTTTTAAGTGTACAGATCTTTCTTTGCTTGGTAGCTGAAGGAAAGTGAGAGATTAGAAGCATGCAAAGGACTTGCTGACTTGATGGTAAAGAGAACCACAGAGAAAACATGAGAAAGAAATGAATTCTGCTAACAACCCAGGAGCTTGGAAGGAGACTTCAAGAACCAAATCATCCCTGGCCAGTATATTGATTTTAGCCCAATGAGACCCTCAGCAGAGAATTGAGTGAATTTACATCAGCTTTTTTACCTACAGAACTGTGAGATAATAAATGTATGTGTGTTCTTAAGCTGCTAATATTAAGGCAATTCGGTATGGCAGCAAGACGAAACTAATACAATACCTGTCCTCTTGTCCTTGAGTTGGAAAATTTTAAAGGCAGGTTAAGTTTGATTTTAATTAATTTCTACCATGATCGTGGTAGAGAAAACAACTCACCTACTTAGTTAAAGGAAAATCAAAGAGATTTATTGAAACCAATATGTCATTTGAATGAGAGAATCGTGAAAATCTGAGTCTGAAGATCATGAATTCCAAAGAGAGAGGTACAATTTACACATAGTTATACTGCATATGAGTAATTACAGATATAATATTCTGATTGGTTTAAAGTGATTGGAGTCCGTTAAAGGAGGGACAAAGCAATGTGTGATTTTTTTTTAACTTTATTGGTATTAAGGATTGAATTGTGTCCCCCCAAAATGTGTGACAACTTGACTAGGCCATGGTTCTCAGTATTGTATGGTTTTCCATGATTTTGTGATCTTATGTCATGATCCTATGTATTGTAAATCCTAACCTCTGTGATGATAATGATGCACAGAGACAGTGATGTTAATGAGGCAGGACTCAATCTACAGGATTAGATTGTATCTTGGGTCAATTTCTTTGGGATATAAACGAGAGAAGTGAGTAGAGAGGAGAGGGATATCAAAACACCAAGAAAGAAGTGCTGAAAGTGGGGCCCCTTCTTTGGACCACGAGTCCTGTGCTGGGAAGCTCCTAGACGAGGGGAAGATTGATGACAAGGACATTCTCCAAGAACCTACAGAGAGAGAAAGCCTTCCCTGGGAGCTGGTACCCTGAATTTGGGATTCTAGCCCCCTAAACTGTGAGAGAATAAATTTCTCTTTGTTAAAGCCATCCAGTTGTAAAATTTCTGCTATAGCAGAACTAGGTAACTAAGACAATTGGTTACATTAATACAATTGGAAAACCTTGACTGGCTAAAAGACATAATTGCGAGGTACATAGTCTTGGGAGGAGCTCTCATGATCATCTCACAGCAGTGGTATGTTGGATACTGTCGGGAACAGGTTATTAAGCATTACCTCACTCAGAGTACAACATCTCCTGAGGAGGCCTACAACCCATTGCCGTTGAGTTGATTCTGATTCATAGCGATCCCATTGGATAGGGTAGAACTTACTCCATAGGGTTTCCAATGAGTGCCTGGTGGATTTAAACTGCCAACCTTTTGGTTAGCAGCCATAGCTCTTAACTAATACGCCACCAGGGTTTCCCTATGATGTATGGTGTCCCCATTTTTAGTCTGACCATGAAGGAAAACATTACCTTAATTATAGGGTTGGTTCCTAAACAACAAGGTTTGAATCTATGTGAAAGGTTATACTGAACCTTTAGCATTTCTTCAGTCATTTTACTTTTAGGTCAGATGCCTCTTTGGATTTTATATCCCATATCATTCTCTCCCTTTGATTAAGGGTTTTGAAAAACATCCTTTGATCATACTTGTGGGCATACTCTCTTCTGCATGGATT
This sequence comes from Loxodonta africana, assembly GCF_030014295.1. Classification (NCBI taxonomy): domain Eukaryota; kingdom Metazoa; phylum Chordata; class Mammalia; order Proboscidea; family Elephantidae; genus Loxodonta; species Loxodonta africana. The sequence goes on from NC_087345.1 coordinate 50,265,971, forward strand.
TGTTAAATATGCTGCACCCAAGTGGCAGCACAACCTTCATAGTTCATGTTTCTCTTGTTTCCTGTGCCTCTTTTTCCCCAAATTCAAGGAACACTGGTACCTTGGTTGCCAGGCAGCTCTGGCAAGTTCACCATGTTATAAATGAGCAGCTATCTTCAGTGATCTGAGTATGGAGAATGGTTGGGGTAAGGTCACATTGGAGGAACAACCTGACCAATTTTCAAATGGCTAACCTAAGTCATAGGCTTCTTCAATTTTGTGTTCCTAAATGCACTGATGATATACATAATTCCTTGAACATGAGATGAAATGGGTCATCACTTCCTATGGTAGATGAACATCTTATAACACATTTTATAATTCCAACAATAAGGATTATTGTATTAATATAATTAACTTGATTTGCAGCAGAGACATTAACCAAAAGTCTCCACTATTAGGTAGCCAAACAAAGATATCAAAAAAAAAAAGGTGGTGAAGTTATAGGGAGTATATAATATAACCATATAGCCTTTTGATGAATCTTAGCAATATCCTGTTCAGCTACTCCAGTGGTGTTAATCCAAGAGCAGCAGAAAGCATTAGCAATGGTGGAAACCCCTCCTTGCTGGGCTAAGAAGAAACCCAGGACTATTCTATGGGCCTAAACTACTTTTAGCAGGGATTCTGAAGATTTTTTTTGTGCGGCCATTCCATCAGCCACATCATCATCAATTTGGACCATGGTGGCTAACGAGTTGCAAATGGACTGCCCTAACTCTATGGTCCCAAACCAGAGTTTAGTGGCACATAGAAATTACCATCCCCAAGGTGGATGATCAGCTATAGGATTTTCCTGCAGTATTAATTCCCTTTCAGAAAATGAAAGGAATTTAATATCACTTGTCCATTGAATACTATCAGCACGAGTGTGGACACTTGAAGGAACACCCAGAGTTCCTTGGGTGCATGGTCTATCATATTCCAACCATTTAATAATGACAAAGACCAAGTATAAGATGGATCACTGTACTTTCTCCTTGAATAAGCTGATCTACCAGATAGAAAGATATATCTAGATGAAGGCACACAACATAACTGCCCTGGTTTGAATATTAGGAAATGGAATGGACTGATTGGCCCTTTCAAGCCACTTTTCAGTTAGTGACTCAACCCAAATAAATAATTCTCCAAATTCTAGAGGATCCCAGAGCTGGGCACAAAATGAGAGTTTTTTATTATTATTTTTAAACAGTTATCTGTCACTTAGTTATAATACTGAGCATCATTAATATAAAGGTTACATGGTGTGTACAGGGTAAAATAGGAAGCTGATGGATAAATGGTAATTCTGGAGGTATCCACAATTTGGTACAAATAGCCCATTTAAATAATTTTTTGAAATCTACAGTAAAGTTAGTTGTGGATTTATAATCTAATACTGGTTTAGTGAGAAGGTCAGTATCATCTTGTGTGGATCAAGGGGAAGAGTGACAGGTTCAACATTTGGCTAAATTGCTAGCACTGGTTAGTCACCAAGTTACAGCTACAAAATTCAAAGCATCAACCTGGCCTGGGATCTTAGGGATATAAGCTGTTTACTCAGATGTCCTCTACTTCTCATCCTTGGATCACTTAAACTTCAGTTTGAGACCTTTGGTGGGTTGCACTATCCCTCAGGGGAAGAAACGTTCTTCAACTGAGATTAGTGGATCCATCTTTAATTCCTTGTAATTTGGCAGCACGTGGGTTATAGGGAAGCATTTGATAAGCTCTTTTCCAATAGGCTTCAAGAAAGTCCTTTAACCAATGTCTCTTCCGTTATACACAATCACCAGGCAGAATTAAGAATTCTTTAGGGTTATCTACCTTTTGAATATCGAAAGCATCTTTTATCAAGGAGGCATGTTCCTTTGAATATTGAATTAGGGCCTGAAAATACTTTTATAAATCAGTTTGAAGTAAATTGGAATCTGTCCACGTTGTCCAATAAGGTAAAGTTGTGCTAGCCTGATAATTATTTCATACGGGGTTAATTTGTGCAGCTCAAAAGGTGTAGATCTTAAACTCATTGATACTAGTGGTAAGATTTAGATCTAGGAAAATTAAGGGAGAGGAAGCGTTAGTAATTTAGACCTTAATGATTCCTTTTATTCTTTATTCTATCAATCAAGATGATTGAGATGTTAGGGACAATGAAATCTTTAAAAACTGGAAAAGCTTTACAAACTCCCTTAATTATATACCCTGCAAAATGGGTACCTCTGTTATTACAGAGAATTTTGGGATTCCCCAAGTGGGAATGATGTTTTCCAAAAGTTTTTTAACCACAGAGCTAGTGGTGGTATGACAGCTGGGAAAAAGCCTCAACCAATGTGAGAATCAGCAAATCATCACAATAAAAATTTGTAATGATGTAAAGGTGGCAACTGCACAACGTCCATTTGCCACTCAAGCACAGAAAGTGTGGCCAAAGGGTATCACACAGGCAGGGCTTGAACAATCCTTCTAGGATTAAATTTGGAGCATACTGGACAGTGTTAGTGGCATAGTCAGTAACACTCCAAAAATGCTCCATCGGTATTTTGACATTACTGCATTTACTTTGTCTCTTCCCAGATAATTGGATGAATATAAAGTTTGAGCAAGAGGAACATGTAGGGATCTGGAGAGGACACATTTCTGATTAAGAGTTTCCCAAAGGTCTGTATCCCAATTCAGCCTGCAGCCCTCTTTTCTCTAAGCTTTCTTCTTTAGAAGCCAAATTTGGTGGCACATCAAGTTATGCCAAAAAAATCCATTTTCTTTTTCCTATACTAGTATCTTATCCACTACCTTGGGGTCATGGATATCACAGCTGTTGCAAATGTTGCAGTGTTTTCCATTAGGTTTATAAAGGGTGTTTTTCTTGTCAATGGCAGGACCCAGCAGTAAAAGGAGTATGGAAGTCACACAGGTTGAGCACTGAGAAGCTATGCAGTGAGCCAGTTTTGAAAAATCACCACACCAATAATTTTCCATAAACATTACTAAATATTTTGATTTTATATGGGTATCTTGGTGGAATTTTTGAATTGTGAAATGGTGCAAATATAGTGACAAGACCACATCGTTTTCTGGTCCAAACCGTAAATTGGTTTCTACATCCATTTGTCAATTTGCATCCTTCCATACTTGGTTTTCAGCTTCAGATGCCTGTTTTTGGTAATTACACAAAAAGTTTATGGCTGTTTGCAAATCCATTTCTTCCATATTGTTACTATGTCACAAACTTGCTATAACTTTGCTTTTTATTCTGTTATTTCCCTCCTTTTCATTATGCCCAAAATAAGTGTTGTGGGCATGAATAAAGAGGAAGTCAGGAGGAAACCATTTTGGCTGCCTGGTAGGCCAAATTGCTTCCTTTAATTTCCTTAGTTTTAAGAACACGTTTAGGTTAGTGTGCCTGGATTTTGACTACTGCAATTTTTTAACTGAGCAAGAGAGCTTCCAGGTCAGTCACCAAGGTGCCATTCTAAATCTGGGATCCAGAGGATATTAGAACCCCCCCCCCCTTTTTTTAATAACATCCCGAAATTATGGACTATGCAGAAACCATACCTGTATTCTGTATTAATGGTTACTTACTGTCTGGAAGCCAGTTTGCAAACTTTGGGCTGAAGTACCTTCAGGGAGGGTGCCACTCTCCAAAACTTTGGTGGACATGGCAACAGCCTACCCACCCTGTTAAAGAGAATTAGAAAGATTTGATTTTAAATATGACTCATCTACAAAAAAGAGGTAAATCAGGGTTAAGAAGGGGAGTTTCCTGTAAGACCTGTGTCTTAGTCTCTAGTGCTGCCATAACAGAAATACCACAAGTGGATGGCTTTAACAAAGAGAAATTTATTTTCTCACAGTCTAGTAGGTTACAAGTCCAAATTCAGGGCATCAGCTCCAGGGGAAGACTTTCTTTCTCTGTCGGCTCTGGAGGAAGGTCCTTGTCCTGAATCTTCCCCTGGTCCCTTCTCAGGTGCAGGGACCCCATGTCCAAAGGATGCACTCTGCTTCTGGTGCTGCTTTCTTGGTGGTGTGAAGTCTCCAAGTCTCTGCTTGCCTCGCTTTCCTTTTATCTCTTAAGAGATAAAAGGTGGTACAGGCCACAACCCAGGGAAACTCCCTTTACCTTGGATCAGGGAGATGACTTGAATAAGGGTGGTGTTACAATCCCACCCTAATTCTCTCAACATAAAATTACTGTCACAAAATGGAGGACAACCACAGAATACTGGGAATCATGGCCTAACCAAGTTGATACACACATTTTGGGGGGGACATAATTCAATCCATGGCATCTTGCCTGTGGGCAAGCGGCTGGTCTCTCAAGTTAACACAGTCATGAGAGACTGTATCCATGTCATTGGGTATAAGTAGAAGAGTGGCTGGATTAAAAGAATTTGTCATGTGTAGCCAAATATTAGATGTGGCCAGAAGGAGGACTTCATAAGATGTTATTCTATTAGCTGATAGATGTTTAGTTAATGTGTAATTTAAAATAGTAGCGATGACATGGCAACATACATATCTGAAAATTTTTCCAAGTACATCTGCTCTGGTTTCTTGCAATTGGACTATTGCTACAACTGCTCTGAGGCAGAGGGGTATGCCCTGGCTGCCAGGTTCAGTTTCAGGCTGTAATATCCCAAGAGTCATTGTTGATTTATTTTAGTCTGTGTGAGGACCCCCAAAGTATTTCCTCTGTTTCCAGGACATACAAGGAAAAATAAAGATTACAGTTGGGAAAACCAAAAGCTGGAGTATTTAAATAGAGAATCTTTCAGTTTTGAAACAGCCTGAATACCCTCTTCCAAAAACTGGAATGGGTCAGGTGCAGCTCCCTTCAAAAACTTACATAAGGTTGCACCATTAATGAAAATTAGTAATCCACATGTTGCAATAGCTGCAGAGACCTAAAAATCCTCTTAACGCTTTCTTAAGTACTTGAAATAGGAAAGGCCAAAGTAGCATATTTTCTTTTTGAGTCTAAAGAAGCCCCTTGTGCAGAGATCATGTGTCCCAAGTATTGCACCACTAGTAGTGTCAATTGTAATTTTTCTTTGGACATTTTTTGTACTTTAGTGGTCATATATTGTAAAATACCCTCTATGCAGCCTTGCAACATGTTTGAACAGAAAAAGAGATTGTCTACATACTGTAATAAGGTGATCCTGTAGCAAATTGCAAGGGCTGCAAATCAGCATGCAACATCTGAGAAAAGTGGAAGACTCAGTAAATCCTTGGGTCACGACACTCCAGGCATATCATTGATTGTCCCAGGTGAACACAAACAAATACTAACTGTCTGGATGCACAGGGACACTGAAAAAGGCACTGTATAAATCTATCACAGTAAAATGAGTTTCATCTGCAGGTACATTATACAAAAGCAAATGAGGGCTAGCAACCACAAAAAAACATGAAATAACAATTCAATTATTGGTGCATAGGTCCTACACAAAACACCATCACCACTTCCTGGGTTTTCTCACAGGAGACAAAAACTAGTGTAAGGGCTGATAAGCCCTTCAGCTAAAAAGTCCTGAATTATAGGATTTAATCTGTCCCTAGCTTCTTGCTTTAAAAAATACTGGGGAAGCTTAGGCAATGGTTTAAAAATATCTATTTGGATCATAATGGGCTCTGCTGGTTGGACCCAAAAACATCAGTGGAAGATGTAGCCCACAGTGATTCTGGCACCACAAAAAGGCAGTCAGGAGAAGTGGTCATGGTAGAGGTGTCTTTCTGCAAGGGTATACCAAGCCCCTGGAAAAAACACGGAGCATCCTCATTAATTGTGGTTTCTTTTACTTCAGATTGGGAAACATTAAATATCTATAAAAGTATCTCTCCTTGTTCAGTAAATTGCAAATGATAATTCCACTTTGATAAAAAATGCCTACCTAAAAAATTAACAACTGTATCTGAACTTCATATAAAGGGATAAACATATTCTATGGGTCCCAAAGAAACTGTTATTTGTTGGGAATGAACAAAAATCTGTTCATGATTTGAAACTCCCACTACTTATGAAGTTTTTGTATGCTGGAGTAGAGTCTTTCTAAAATTGTGGGATTAATAGCAGAAAGAGTAGCCTCCATAACAATTAAGAATTTACATGGTTCTCCATTATTCTGAAGGGTTGTTTCTCCTTGGAAGTCAACACCTACTACTGGAAAAGCTCCTTATATATCCCTGGAGCCCCTTCATTCAGGCTTGGGTTGTGCTGACGGCAAAACATCAAATTTATTCTTCCATTTAAGACAATGTTCTTGAAGTGACCTGGCTTTTTTTTTTTTTTTTTTTTACAATAAGAGCAAACTCCCAGGACACGGGATTAAAGGTTGTTAGATCTAGCTCCAGCGTGTGATTTAAATTTACCACGACTGGAGGACTGGAGTTGTTGCAACTGTAATGTCATCAACTTATTCTTCCAGGCTTTAACTTTTGCTCTAATTCCTTAACTCTTTGTTCTGAGGTTTGGCTAATTTATAAGTGAGGGTGGTAAATTCTGAAGCTTCAATATTTTCCCAGTTTAAATGATGGAGTTTAACTAAATTGGCCAGTTATGGATGAAGTCCTCTAACAAAAATGAAATTAAAAGCAATTCTGGTTCCTACAACTTCAATTTTTAAACCTAAATGTTCCATAAAAATTTAGTTAAATGATCCATATAAGTTATAAACATTTTCACCTTTGCCCTGCTTACAAGCTTGAACCTTAGCCCAAATTATCTTGCAAGAAAAAACCTTTGGAAAATAGTCAACTAAATTTGTAACAATAGCTTTAGTCTGAGTTAACTATTCTATACCTGGGACATTAGGCTGGAAGGATAATGATTTTTCAGGCTCTTTCCATATCAGTTCTTCCAACCCACTTTTGAGTATCCCCAGATCCCAGTAACATATGTAATAGACTATACAAATCTGCTGGTCTAGGTTCATAAGTTTCTCACAAAATCTTAAACTCCTGATAAAACTTTTAAGGATCTGAATGAGAATCAGGAAATTCTTTAACAAATGCACAAATTTCCACTTTAGTTCACGGGCAAAAACAACCTCAGATGGTCCTCCCCCTGACTTTGGGTATTTCATTTCAAAAGGCATTTAAATTACTGGTTTAGTCTCTCCCGTAGCTACTAATTTGGTTTCTTCTGAGAATATCCTAGGATAACAAAGAAGCTCACAAAAAATGTTGCCAGGACAAGAAGGTAGAGATGGATACAGAAAAGCAGCCTGTGGAGGAGCACTGGGAAGAGAAGATGCCATAGTGACAGCAGAGTTTTTACATTGCAATTCTTTAATCTGTTTTGCTTGACTAGACAACACATCCTAGACTGAGGCATATCTACTGTTATCTTGTCTCTTGGAAGCTTCTAAAAATCAATTGAAATAGGTTTCCCACTCATTTTGGTTAATATGAGAGCCTTTAGCCTCTAGCTTACCGTGTAAAAAAAAAAAAAAGTTAACATAGTGAGCTCAAAACTTCCCAGGTTGGCCACAAATCCTCAAGGTTTTCTCTTTGGCAAGCACATATCACCATCCAAGATATTTAACCATAATTCTTAATTACCTAACAAGCAGGAGTCTCAGATGAGGGTTCACTTTAGCCTTGTGAAGCAGCATTCCCCATGTTACCAAAGACCTGTATGTGCCTAATCTACCCTTAGATAAACAAAAGGAAAAGTTTTTGGTAAGCCTGTCAGGCTCAAGTTTTCTAGAAAATGTTCAGACCACAAGCAGTAAAAAAGGAACAAAAGCTCAAGAAATGAACTGAAAACTCCAGCACCTTCAGAGTCTGAAAAAGAAAAAGGGTTTTGCTGCAGAGTTAGGCTGTTTTGCAAACTGGGCCTTTTGTTTTTGCAGCTTTTAAGGCCCTAAAGCAATTGAGTAGACAGCCACTCAAACCACAAGTTAGAAATAGGGAAACAGAAAACAAAAGAAAGATGTGTGTGAACATTTAACAAGATACAGCCAATAGGTGGCAATCTAGTAATCTTCAAACCACTATTGAAAACACAAACCTCCAACAAGCTTGTTCAGCAGTGAATGAGAAAACAAAAGTGGAAAAATGGCTTCAATAAATCCCAAAACATCCTGCCAAAATGCTTGGGGCTTGATTTCAGGGGCACTCACCTTTCACCTTCACACATGTCCCAAAGATCTTGAGAAAATGAGAAGTTGGGACACAAGGGTCTCTTTGTCAACAGTTGACTGGTTTTTCAGCTCCATGGGTTTGCTGGGGAAAGATGGCTCTGAATCCTGCCAACCGAGCTAAATATGGTAGAGAAAAAAACTGTCCAACTCTGTTAAAGGAAAATTAAAACCTGCTGCCGCCAAGGCCATTCCAACCCACAGCAACCCTATAGGATGGAGTAAAACTGCCCCATAGGGTTTAAGAGTGCCTGGTGGATTTGAACTGCCGACCTTTTGGTTAGCACTATAGCTCTTAACCACTATGCCTCTAGGGTTTCCAAGAGATTTATAGATGCTAATATATCATTCAAATGAGAGAATTGTGAAAACTTCAGAGTCTAAAGCTCACGAATTCCAAAGGGAAAGGTACAATTCACTTATAGTTGTACTGCCTTATGAGGAACCACAGACACAATATTCTGATTGATTTACAGCAACTGAAGTCAGTTAAAGGTGGGACAAAGCAAAACATGATTTTTAATTTTGCTGTTTACATTAATACACATGGAAAACACTGATTAGCTAAAGACATAATTGCAAGGTATGCAGTCATGGAAGGAGGTCTCATGAACATCGCAAAACAATGGCATAAAAATGGTATGATGGATACTGTCAGGAATGGGTTGTTAAGCATTACCTTGGTCAGAGCACAAGATCTCCTGAGGAGACCTAGCACAAAGAGTTTTCAATAAGGCTTGGTTACAGACCTTATAACTTATAATATCCACATTTTTAGCTTGACCACAAAGTAAAGCACTACATCAATGGTAATAAGCAACAACATTTGAATCTGTGTGAAAGGTTATACTGAGTCTTTAACATCCATTTTACTTTTATGTCAGATGCTCCTTTGGTTTTTATATTCCATATAACTACCTTCCTTTTCTCTATGCTTCTTGTTTCCCTTCTTTTTCTGAAGCCATTTAAGGACAACTGGCTGTCAGTTATGGGCCGCTCCCAGGATAGCTCTTTTAAGATATGTTCACATGTTTAAAATCCTCCCTTCAAAACTCACTTTTTCTTTTAGTCTGAATGATATTACAGAGAAAGTTATGAATTGCTTTTCATATTTCCCCAGTAGTATTTCCATGTCAAACTTGGATACATAAAATTGTCGTTATCATTGTAAGGTGCCGTTGAGTTGGTTCCAACTTTTAGTGACCCTATGCACAACAGAACAAAACACTGCTTGGTCCTGCACCATGCTCTCAATTGTTCTTATGCTTGAGCCCATTGTTGCAGCCACTGTATCAATCCATCTCATTGAGGGTCTTCCTCTTTTTTATGGACCCTGTATTTTACCAAGCATGATGTCCTTCTCCAGGGACTGATCCCTCCTGATAACATGTCCAAAGTATGTGAAACATAATCTCACCATCTTTGCTTCTAAGGAGTATTCTGGTTGTACTTCGTCCAAGACAGATCTGTTTGTTCTTTTGGTAGTCCATGGTATATTCAATATTCTTCACCAACACCACAATTCAAGGCATCAATTGTTTGTTGTTCAGTCTTCCGTGTTCATAGTCTAGCTTTCACATGCGTATGAGGTGATTGAAAACACCATGGCTTGGGTCAGGAGCACCTTAGTCTTCAAGGTAACACTTTTGCTTTTCAACACTATAAAGAGGTTTTTTGCAGCAGATTTGCCCAATGCAATACATTTTTTGATTTCTTGAGTGCTGTTTTCATAGGTGTTGATTGTGGACCCAAGTAAAATGAAATCATTATATTACATAAAAAGACTGCACAAAAGTAATGAATCTGAAATGGTGACATTCCCATCATTCCGATAGACAGATGGGGTTTGGTAATTTCCAATTCGCCTAAATTACTCAAAATGTGATCTATGGACCTGTAATATCTGCAGCACCTTGAACTTGTTAAAACTGCAGAATCCCAGGCCTCAACTCAGATCTTCTGAATCAGAATCTACATTTTGATAGGATCTCCAGGTAACGCAAACACATTAAAGTTTGAGAAGTGTTACTTTAAATCGCATTATATGGATAAAATTTCCCTTCACTACTTAGAAGCATCTTCTTATTGGAGGAAGGAGAATTAGGAGTCCCATAAAGTTCAATTTGAGAATCATTATTGTTCACATATATTGAGCATTTATTTTATGCTAGACACTGATTTAAGCATTTATACTAACCATGCCATTTAAATTTCATAACTAATGTATGAGACAGATATTATTATCCACATTTAACACAGGAAGAAACTAAACTTTTGAAGTTAAAGAGGTTAATCACCTTGTCTATGGCCACATGGGAGCCTTGGTGGTGCAGTGGTTAAGAGCTTGGCTGCTAACTAAAAGGCTGGCAGTTCAAGTCCACCATCTGCTTTTTGCATACCCTACGAAGCAGTTCTATTCTGTCATATAGTGTTGCTATGAGTTGGAATCAACTCGATGGCAATGGATTTGGTTTTGGTATGGTCATATAACAGAGAATAGAATCAGACAGGCTGTTATCTTACCATTTGGATAACCATAGTTAGCCACTACACAATGACATCTCACATAAGGCTTAAAAAAAAAGAAGAGTGGGCTCCAACACATAGCTATCCTGTGTGTGTCAGAGTAGACATGTGCTCCATAGGGTTTTAAATTGCTGATTTTTTAGAAGTAGATCACCAGGACTTTCTTTTGGTTAGCAGCCAAGATCATTAACCATTTGTACTAAGTAGATTATCCTCATAGTGACCCTATAGGACAGAGTAGAACTGCCGCATAGAGTTTCCAAGGAGTGCCTGGAGGGTTTGAACTGCCAACCTCTTGGTTAGCAGCCATAGCACTTAACCATTATGCCACCAGGGTGTCCGAAGTAGATCATAAATTGTCAAATGTATCAAAAACTAAAATTCTTTCCCCCAGTTACTATCCCACATACCATCTGAAAAACCAAATAAAAACAATTTTTTTAAGAAGTTCCAGATTCTTTACTCTAAAATCTAAACAATTCTGTTAAAACTCAACCACAAAAAGACAAACAACCCAATCAAAAAGTGGGCAAAGGATATGAACACGCACTTCACTAAAGAAGATATGCAGGCAGCTAACAGACACATGAGAAAATGCTCTCCATCATTAGCCTTTAGAGAAATGCAAATTAAAACTACGATGAGATTCCATCTCACTCCAACAAGGCTGGCATTAATCCAAAACACACAAAATAATAAATGTTGGAGGGGCTGCGGAGAGATTGGAACTCTTATACACTGCTGGTGGGAATGTCAAATGGTACAACCACTTTGGAAATCTATCTGGCATTTTCTTAAAAAGTTAGAAATAGAACTACCATACAATCCAGAAATCCCACTCCTCGGAATATACCCTAGAGAAACAAGAGCCTTTACAAGAACAGATATATGCACACCCATGTTTATTGCAGCTCTGTTTACAATAGCAAAAAGCTGGAAGCAACCAAGGTGTCCATCAATAGATGAATGGTTAAATAAATTATGGTACATTCACCCAATGGAATACTATGCTTCGATAAAGAACAGAGATGAATCGGTGAAACATTTCATAACATGGAGGAACCTGGAAGGCATTATGCTGAGTGAAATTAGTCAGATGCAAAAGGACACATACTGTATAAGACCACTGTTATAAGTTCTTGAGAAATAGTATAAACTGAGAACACATTCTTTTGTGGTTATGAGAGGGGGGAGGGAGGGAGGGTGGGAGATGGGCATTTACTGATTAGTTAATAGATAAGAACTACTTTAGGTGAAGGGAAGGACAATACACAATACAGGGAAGGTCAGCTCAACTGGACTGGACCAAAAGCAAAGAAGTTTCCAGGATAAAATGAATGCTTCGAAGGTCAGCGGAGCAAAGGTAGGGGTTTGGGGACTATGGCTTAAGGGGACTTCTATGTCAATTGGCATAATAAACTCTATCATGGAAACATTCTGCATCCCACTTTGAAGTGTGACGTCTGGGGTCTTACATGTTAACAAGCGGCCATCTAAGATGCATCAATTGGTCTCAACCCATCTGGATCAAAGGAGAATGAAGAACAGCAAGGTCACATGATAACTATGAGCCCAAAAGACAGAAAGGGCCACATGAACCAGAGACTTACATCATCCTGAGACCAGAAGAACTAGATGGTGCCCGGCCACAACTGATGACTGCCCTGACAGGGAACACAACAGAGAACTCCTGAGGGAGCAGGAGAACAGTGGGATGCAGACCTCAAATTCTCATAAAAAGACCAGACTTAATGGTCTGACTGAGACTAGAAGAATCCCAGCAGTCATGGTCCCCAAACCTTCTGTTGGCCCAGGACAGGAACCATTCCCGAAGACAACTCATCAGACATGGAAGGGACTGGACAATGGGTTGGAGAGAGATGCTGACGAAGAGTGAGCTACTTGTATCAGGTGGACACTTGAGACTGTATTGACATCTCCTGTCTGGAGGGGAGATGGGATGGTAGAGAGAGTTAAAAACTGGCAAAACGGTAACGAAAGGAGAGACTGGAAGAAGGGAGCGGGCTGACTCATTAGGGGGAGAGTAAATGGGAGTATGTAGTAAGGTGTATATAAGCTTATATGTGACAGACTGACTTGATTTGTAAACTTTCACTTAAAGCACAATAAAAATTATTTTTTTTAAGAAAAGAAGTCCCAGATTCTTTACCTATTACTTTTATATAAATTATTAAAAAAAAAAAATTATAGTTTTTTGTATGTATCCTTGCTCTGGTTTGAATGGCCCTTTTTGGTGTTTCAATATTTCAGGAGTTGAAGAAACACATTTCATGAAACAATTTGAATTTATTAATTGAAACATGTATTATAGCAAGAAAAATTTTATTATATATAACATGACTGATACATTTTATTAAACACTTCAAATGCACAAGAAAATTTTCTAAGAACCTCATATTCATTAAATATTTTAATTATTTCTATACCATGTTATGGAGCCCTGGTGGCATAGTGGTTAGAGTTCAGCTGCTAACCAAAAGGCTGGCAGTTCAAATCCACCAGTTACTCCTTGGAAACCCTATGAGTCAGTTCTACTCTGACCTATAGGGTCACTATAAGTCAGAATCAACTTGACAGAAATGGGCTGTTGTTTTTTAGCTTTTACCCTGACAAGTCATTAACTATAACTGATCCCATTTTACTGATAAGTAAACTGAGGTTAAGAAAGTTTAAATAATTTTCCAAAGATCACACACAGAGCTGGAATTAGAAATCAGACCAGTTTGATACCAAAGATCATAAAAGTAGCAATACATTATTCAATATTCGACTACAGAATACTCTTAATCAAATAAAAAACAAAACAAAACATTGTTGTCAAGCTGATTCTGACGCACAGAGATATCATAGGAAAGAGTAGAACTGTCCCATCACATTTCAAAGGCTGTAATCTTTACAGAGGCAAACCGTCACATCTGTCTCCCACAGAGTGGCTACTGGGTTTGGCAATTTAGTTAGCAGCCAAGCATTTAACCACTGTACCAGCTTTGGAAACCCTGTGGGACAGTTCTGCATTGTCTTATAGGATTGCTACGAGTTGGAATCGACTAGAGTTAGAAAACTGAAAGGGAATTTCATGCTCAGCATTTCTCAAGCTGAAAGAACTGAAGAAAACATTCAAGCCTCGAGTTTCAATATTGAGGGATTCTACAGTGAAAATATTAAAATACACCCTCCAAAACAAAACCAAACCCATTGCTGTGGAGTCAATTCCAATTCATAGTGACCCTATAGGACAGAGTAGAACTGCCCCATAGAGTTTCCAAGAAGCACCTGGTGGATTTGAACTGCCGACCTTTGCTTAGTGGCTGTAGCACTTAACCACTGTGCCACCACGGTTTCCATTAAAACACACAGGAAGCATCAAATGAAGATGGAAGGAATACACAATGCACCAAAAAGAATTGGTCAGTGTTCAATCATTTCAGAAGGTAGCATATGATCAAGAACCGATGGTACTGAAGGAAGAAGTCCAAGCAGCACTGAAGACATTGGCAAAAAAACAAGTCTCCAGGAATTGACGAATACCAATTGAGATGTTTCAACAAACAGATGCAGCACTGGAGGTGCTTACTCACTAGTCTTTGCCAAGAAATTTGGAAGACAGCTTACCCGGCCAACTGATGGGAAGAGATCTATATTTACGACTATTCTAAGAAAGCTAATTCAACAGAATGCAGAAATTATTGAACAACATCACAAATATCAAACACAAGTAAAATTTTGCTGAAGGTCATTCAAAGGCATTTGCCGGAGTACATCGACAGGGAACTTCCCAAGTTTCAAGCTGGATTCAGAAAAGGACATGGAATGAGAGATATCATTGCTGACATAAGAATGAACCTGGCTGAAAGCAGAGAATACCAGAAAGATATTTACCTGTGTTTCATCGACTATGCAAAAGCATTTAACTATGTGGATCACAACAAATTAAAGATAACTTCACAAAGAATGAAAATTTCAGGACACTTAATTGTGCTTATAAGGAACCTGGACATACACCGAAGGCAGTTGTTTAGACAGAACATGGGGATACCGAGTGGTTTACAGTAAGGAAAGGTGTGCCTTAGGGTTGTATCTTTTCACTGTACTTATTCAATCTGTTTGCTGAGAGAATAATCTGAGAAGCTGGACTGTATGAAGAAGAATGGGTTATCAGGATTGCAGGGCAACTCACTAACCACCTATGCAGATGACACAACCTTGCTTGCTGAAAGTCAAGAGGACTTGAAGCACTTAGTGATGAAGATCAAAGACTACAGACTTCAGTACGGATTACATCTTAACATAAAACAAGCAAAAATCCTTACAACTGGACCAATAAGCAACATCATGATAAATGGAGAAAAGATTGAAGTTGTCAAGGATTTCATTTTACTTTGATTCACAATCAACGCCCATGGAAGCAGCAGTCAAGATATCAAATGATGCATTGCACTGGGCAAATCTGCTGTAAAACCTCTTTCAAGTGTTAAAAAGCAAAGATGTCACTTTAAGGACTAGGGTGTGCCTGACCCAAGCCATGATGTTTTCAATTGTGTCATATACATGCAAAAGCTGTACAGTGAATTAGGAAAACCAAAAAAGAATTGATGCTGTTGAATTATGGTGTTGCAAAGAATATCAACTATACCATGGACTTCCACAGAACAAACAAATCTGTCTTGGAAGAAGTACAACCAGTATACTTTTAGAAGCAAGGGCGTCAAGACTTCATATCACTTACTTTGGACACATCATCAGAAGGGACCAGTCCCTGAAGAAGCACATCATGCTTGATCAAGTAGAGGGCCAGGGAAAAAGACAAAGACCCTCAACGAGATGGATTGACACAGTAGTTGTAACAATGGACTTAAGCATAACCACTATTATGAGGATGGTGGAAGACAGGGCAGTGCTTCGTTCTGTTCTACATGAGGTCAAAACTGACTGGATAGTATCTAACAACAACATTTAAGTAACAAAATAAACTATATAACTCCTAAATATATTCCTTATTATATTTGAGAATATTTTTATTTTTTAATTGCTTTTACACATATATACTATACGTGTATAGTATATATTTATATTCTTATGATTTTGAGGAAATAAAGCTATACTTCTTCAAAAATAATGTACATATAATATTCCTGATTATTGTTTGTATCTGTACAAATAAAATCAATATGAAAATAGTAGGATCTGTATAAGTTTCATTTCTAAAAATGATGTCAAGTATAAATAAATATAAGTATGCATTTATAGTTCTAAGATACTTTTAATGTCTTCTATCCTGAGCATTCTACTCTTTTTATGAAAAGGAAAATGTTATTCATCAGAATGAAAAAATATTTTAGGTTAATATGAGTTTCTAAGTTATTTTGCTTTGTGTATCAAGACAAAAAGAAAATAGAGAATGAAAAGTTATAGTGCATTGCAATTCAATAGCCTTGTGCAACACTGTTTGCATGACAAAATGTAATGTGTTTTCTCCTCTGTAATCGTGCCAGGTAAAGATAACTCGAGCGTATGTTACTAATTTCCCCTTACACACTACCATGCCAATTTCTTCTAAAATGATTGCTAGGAAGCTGATTGGTATTGTAGTTATAGATCATTTGGGGGAGAATTGTTGCCTTAATAATATTTTAATACAGTCAGCCCTCTGTATCTGTGGGTTCCACATCTGCGGATTCAACCATCCGTGGATGGAAAACATCAAAAAAAAAAAAAAAAAAAAAGAAAGAAAGCTCCAAAAAAGCAAACTTGAATTTGCAGCATACCGAACGCTACACTGATTCTATTCAAATGAAATGATGTGTAGGCATGTCTTACCGTAACCTCCAGCCATTTCACAGATCTTCAGTCTCTCTCCAGCACTTACTGTTTGAGCATTGTTTGACTCCCATCTTTTCATTATTCCCTAAATAACACAGTACGGTAAAACAACTATTTACATAGTATTTACATCGTATTAGGTATTATAAATAACCAAGAGATGATTTAAAGTATACACGAGGATAGTATGTCATTTTTACAAGGGATTTATCATTCACAGATTTTGATATCCAAGGGGGACCTGGAAGTAATCCACCAAGGATACGAAAGGACAACTGTATTGTCTTCTTAATAGTGAACATGGTATAAATCTTCATTTACTTAGGTGCTCTTTAAATTTCAATCAAAAAAATTTTTTTCAATTGAAGATCATAAACATCTCTTAAAGGTTTTTCAAAATTATTTTTTCCATGTTACTGAAAATAGTTTTTTTGAATTCATTTTTTTTTTTCCAAATTTTTAATAGGGCATGTATATCATGTTCATATTCTGTTATATTTATATCTAGTTATTTCATATTTTGCTACTTTGTTGTTGTTGTTGTTAGATGCCGTCGAGTCAGTTCCAACTCATAGTGACCCTATGCACAACAGAACAAAACACTGCCTGGTCCTGAGCCATCCTCACAATCATTGTTATGCTTGAGCTCATTGTTGCAGCCACTGTGTCAATCCACCTCGTTGAAGGTCTTCCTCTTTTCTGCTGACTCTGTACTCTGCCAAGCATGATTCCTTCTCCAGGGACTGATCCCTCCTCACAACATGTCCAAAGTACATAAGACGCAGTCTTGCCATCCTTGCTTCTAAGGAACATTCTGGTTCTACTTCTTCCACGACAGATTTGTTTGTTCTTTTGGCAGTCCATGGTATAGTCAATATTCCTTGCCAACACCACAATTCTAGGGCTTCAGCTCTTCTTTGGTCTTCCTTATTCATCATCCAGCTTTCACATGCATATGAAGCCATTGAAAATACCATGGCTTGGGTCAGGCATACCTTGGTCTTGAAGGTGACATCTTTGCTCTTCAGCACTTTGAAGAGGTTCTTTGCAGCAGATTTACCCAATGCAATGCATCTTTTGATTTCCTGACTGCTGCTTCCATGGCTGTTGATTGCGGATCCAAGTAAAATGAAATCCTTGACAACTTCAATCTTTTCTCCATTTATCATGATGGTGCTCATTGGTCCAGTTGTGAGGATTTTTGTTCTTTATGTGGAGGTGCAATCCATACTGAAGGCTGTGGTCTTTGACCTTCATTAATAAGTGCTTCAAGTCCTCTTCACTTTCAGCAAGGAAGGTTGTGTCATCTGCAAAACACAGGTTGTTAATGAATCTTCCTCCAATCCTGATGCCCCATCCTTCTTCATATAGTCCAGATTCTCGTATTATTTGCTCAACACAGAGACTGAATAGGTATGGTGAAAGAATACAACTCTGACGCACACCTTTCCTGACTTTAAACCAATCAGTGTCCCCTTGTTCTGTCTGAACAACTGCATCTAGATCTATGTAAAGGTTCCTCATGAGCACAATTAATTTTGCTACTACTATTTTTTTTTTTTTACTATATAAATAAGGAGATCTGTGACCCAATGGTTTACTTAGGAAAATTAAATATAGATTTCAGGACTGTTCAGAAATGACTTAATGTAATGTTATGCCAATTTTTAATGCAGTAAAACCAAATCATACAAAATATTATGTGGAACTATAATTATTAAAGGTGATTTTAGAAGAAAAGAGAAGAGAGATTTTCTCGCTGAAGTGACAGTAAGGAATTTAGAGTCCAACTCTTAAAAAATAATTTTGTATTTTATTCATTGCCCCAAATTTCTACCACACTTGCCCTGTGGTATATAATCAACACAAGAACCTTAGGTTTCAGCAGAATAAATTTTGAATACCACTGGACCTGAAGTCTATTTGCCAACTGGGAAATGGTGTAATTAAGAATTCCTGATGTGGTAAGAAGGCAATGGGATGACATATTGAAGGAAACAAACTGTAGCCAAGAATCATATATCCAGCAAAACTGTCTCTCAAATATGAAGGAAAATTAGGACATTTCCAGATAAAAAGAAGTTTAGGGAATTTGCAAAAACCAAACCAAAATAACAAGAAATACTAAAGGGAGTCCTCCATTTAGAAAATCAATAACATCAGCTATCAAACCAAGACTAGAACACAGGACAAAGCGACCAGATATCAACCCAGATAGAGAAATCACAAAAATAAATCAAGATAAACACTCAAAACAGGGAAACAATGATGTCATTATGTAACAGATAACAACATTAAGTCAATAAAGAGGGACTAAATAAAGTAGTGACAGATCTGTCATATGGAAAGGAAATCAAGGCAATATAGGGAGAAAAAGTTAGACTTAAACTTAGAAAAATAAGAGTGAGTAATAAGGTAACCACAAAGGAGAGTAACAATCCTACAGCTCAAAATAAAATACAAGGAAAGCACAAAGGGTCAGCAAAAAAAAAAAAAAAAAAAGACAACAATGAAAAAGAGCAACACACAATGTACAAAGAAAAACTACTCAGTACAAAAAATTAAAGGGAAAAGAAACTGTCAACGACACACAAAGAAAAAGACAACAAAGTGACAGCACTACACTCACACGTATCCATAATCATACTGAATGTAAATGAACTAAATGCATCAATAAAGAGACAGAGAGTTGCAGAATGGATTGAAAAAAAAAAAAAAAAAAGAAGTGGAGCCAAGGTGGCAGAATAGGCAGATGCTTCCAGCAAGCCATCTTTACAACAAAGACCCGAAAAACAAGTGAAACGAGTATACTTGTGACAAGCCGGCAGCCTTGAGCTTCAAATGCAAGCTTAGAAAATGAACTGAGGGGTAGGGGGAGGAAGAGACCATTCAGAAGCAGAGAGGAGTTACCAAACCTGAATTGCAGGGAGCCCTCAGGCACCATTCCCAGAGCTACAGGCGCGGGCTGGTACTACCGTTCAGCTGCAGTTTCCTCAGGAAGAAGCAGCCAGCCACACAGCCTACTCACATCTCCGGAACCGGAGAAGAACAGTGCTCCCAGCAAAAGCGAAGTACTTGCATATATTTTACCTCACTCCCCTCCCCCCCACCCCCAAGCCAGCTTCAGCGGCTGAATGCCCTGGGCCTGAGATAGGCCCTGTTGAGCACTTGGAGCCATCCTCCCAGCCTTGGGGAAGGAAAAAAATTGCAATTGGTGGAAAAGGTAATTTTCTAGCTACACTAAACAGGGGAGCTAAGGACAGAAGCGGCTCCTGTCCAGGCATAAACCGTCCATGGACTTTGAGCACCTTTCCCTTCTGCATGGACCTGGGTGGGCCTATTTCGGGAGAATAGGCCCTTGTTGGCAGACTCCAACCATTTCAGCTGTGCGGTGGAGAGGTGGGCATTTGATGTTTCACATTGCTTTGCCTATTAAACAAGGTCCTCACCTACCCACATCAGGGACCTAAGGACTGGTAGCTCCACTTAGGTCACCCAGCCACCTGCGACAAGGGTCCAAAGATAACTGGTAGCTCCCAGTCATACCAACCAAAAACTTTGAGCACCCATGGTCCTTCTGCAGAACTCACCCACCTGCACGTTCTAGGGAACAGGTATGTGCTTTCCTCAGAGACACTCGGGGGTTGGTTCTCAGCCCTCTGCCTTGTTCACAGCATGAATCCCTGCTGCAATCAGACACTGGTATATACGCCAATCACCCCTGCCCCTCTAAGACTGTAGTACAGAGCCTGTACCACATGCTTGATGATCTGCTACCTGGAAACCTGAGCTGAATTCATACAAGAAAACTGAATGGACTCCTAGACTGATATACAAGATAATAGTTCTAGCCATCTGGAGACAGGACGTCAGAGCTCTAAAGGTGAAAACAATCAAGCTAGCTCACTCAAGCAACCCACAGGGGTATACCCAAACAAAGCAAGAAGCTACGACACAGTAAGCAAGCACAAACTAATACAATAACTTATAGATGGCTTGAAGGCAACAGTCAATATCAAGTCACATAAAGAAATAGACCATGATCACCTCAACAGGCTCTCAAAACAAAGAATCTATGGATCTTCTAGATGAAAGTGCATTCCTGGAATTACCAGAGCCAGAACACAAAAGTTTAATATACAGAACCCTTCAAGACATCAGGAAGTAAATGAGGCAATACGCAGAACAAGACAAGGAACACACAGATAAAGCAACTGAAGAAATTAGAAAGATTATTCAGGAACATAATGAAAAGTTTAATAAGCTGGAAAAATCTATAGACAGACAGCAATCACAAATCGGTAGATTAACAATAAAATTACAGAATTAGACAACTCGGTAGAAAGTCAGAAGAGCAGAACTGAGCAAGTAGAAGCTAGAATTTTTGAACTCAAAGACAAAACACTTGGCACTAATATATTTGAAGAAAAATCATATAAAAGAATTTAAAAAAATGAGAACACTCCACCCAACAGCAGTCAAGTATACATTCTTTTCCAGTGCACACGGAATGTTCTCTAGAATAGACCAAATATTAGGTCATAAACCATCTTCCCTGACCATAAGTCCCAAAACATGGAAATCAATAATAGGAAAAGCAGGGAAAAGAAATCAAACACTTGGATACTGAACAATACCATGCTCAAAAAAGGCTGGATTATAGAAGACATGAAGGATAGAATAAAGAAATTCAGAGAATCCAATGAGAATGAAAACACTTCCTACCAGAACCTTTGGGACACAGCAAAAGTGGTGCTCAGAAGCCAATTTACATTAATAAATGCATACATACAAAAAGAAGAAAGGGCCAAAATCAAAGAATTAGCCCTACAACTTGAACAAATAGAAAGAGAGCAACAAAAGAAACCCACAGGTATCAGAAGAAAACAAATAATAAAAATTAGAGCTGAACTAAATGAAAGAGAAAACAGAAAAACAATTGAAAGAATTAACAAGACCAAAAGCTGGTTTTTTGAAAAAATCAACAAAATTGATAAACCACTGGCAAACCGACAAAAGAAAAACAGAGGAGGAAGCAAATAACCCGAATAAGAAATCAGAAGGGCGGTATTACAACAGATTCAACTGAAATTAAAAGAATCATATCAGATTACTATGAAAAATTGTACTCAAATTTGAAAACCTAGAAGAATTGGATGAATTCCTGAAAACACACTACCTACCTAAACTAACATAAACAGAGGTAAGAACAACTAAAAGACCAATAACGAAAGGAGAGATGGAAAAGGTAATTAAAACAATCCCGACAAAAAAAAAGCCCTGGCCCAGACGGCTTCACTGCAGAGTTCTACCAGACTTTCAGAGAAGAGTTAACACCACTACTACTAAAGGTATTTCAGAGCATAGAAAAGGATGGAATACTCCCAAACTCATTCTATGAAGCCACCATATCCCTGATAGCAAAATCAGGTAAAGACACCACAAGAAAAGAAAATTATAGACCTATATCCCTGAATGTAGATGCAAAAATCCTCAACAAAATTCTAGCCAACAGAATTTAACAACATATCAAAAAAATAATTCACCATGACCAAGTGGGATTCATACCAGGTATGCAAGGATGGTTCAACATTAGAAAAACAACTAATGTAATCCACCACATAAATAAAACAAAAGACAAGAATCACATGATTTTATCAATTCATGCAGAAAAGGCATTTGACCAAGTTCAATACCCACTTATGATAAAAACTATCAGCAAAATAGGAATAGAAGGAAAATTACTCAGCATAATAAAGAGCATTTATACAAAGCCAACAGCCAACATCACCCTAAATGGAGAAAGCCGGAAAGCATTCCCTCTGACATCGGGAACCAGACAAGGGTGTCCTTTATCACCGCTCTTATTCAACATTGTGTTGGACGTCCTAGCCAGAGCAATTAGGCTAGATAAAGAAATAAAGGGCATCCAGATTAGCAAGGAAGAAATAACACTATCTCTATTTGCAGATGACATGATCCTATATACAGAGGACCCCAAGGAATCCTGCAGAAAACTACTGAAACTAGTAGAAGAGTTCAGCAGAGTATTGGGATACAAAATAAACATACAAAAATCTGTCGGATTCCTCTACATCCACAAAAAGAACATCGAAGAAGAAATCACCAAATCAATGCCATTTACAGTAGCCCCCAAGAAGATAAAATACTTAGGAATAAATCTTACCAGAGATGTAAAAGACTTATACAAAGAAAACTACGGTACGCTTCTGCAAGAAACCAAAGAGGCTTACATAAGTGGAAAACGTACCTTACTCATGGATAGGAAAACTTAACATTATAAAAATGTCTATTCTACCAAAAGCAATCTATACATTTAATGCAATTCTGATCCAAATCCCAATGACATTCTTTAATGAGATGGAGAAACAAATCACCAACTTCATATGGAAGGGAAAAAGGTCCCGGATAAACAAGGCATTACTGAAAAAGAACAAAGTGGGAGGCCTTACTTTACCTGATTTTAGAACCTATTCACCGCCACAGTAGTCAAAACAGCCTGTTACTGGTACAACAACAGATACATAGACCAATGGAACAGAATTGTGAATCCAGACATAAATCCATCCACATATGAGCAGTTGATATTTGACAAAGGCCCCAAAACAGTTAAATGGGGAAAAGAAAGCATTTTTAACAAATGGTGCTGGCATAACTGGACATCCATGTGCAAAAAAATGAAACAAGACCCATACCTCACTCCATGCACAAAAATGAGCTCAAAATGGATCACAGATGTAAATATAAAATCTAAAACCATAAAGATCATGGAAGAAAAAATAGGGACAATGTTAGGAGCTCTAACACATGGCATAAACAGTATACAAAACATTATTAAGAATGCAGAAGAAAAGCTAGATAACTGGGAACTCCTAAAAATCAAGCACCTATGCTCATCCAAAGACTTCACCAGAAGAGTAAAAAGACTACCTACAGAATGGGAAAAAGTTTTTAGCTATGATATTTCCGATCAGCACCTGATTTCTAAAATCTACATGATACTGCAAAAACTCAACAACAAAAAGACCAATAACCCAAGCAAAAAACGAGCAAAAAATATAAATAGACACTTCACTAAAGAAGACATTCAGGTAGCTAACAGATCCATGAGGAAATGTTCACGATCATTAGCCATTAGAGAAATGCAGATCAAAGCTACAATGAGATTTCATCTCACCACAACAAGGCTGGCATTAACCCAAAAAACACAAAATAATAAATGTTGGAGAGCCTGTGGAGAGATCAGAACACTTATATACTGCTGTTGGGAATGTCAAATGGTCCAAACATTTTGGAAATCGATTTGGCTCTTCCGTAAAAAAGCTAGAAATAGAACTACCATAAGATCCAGCAATCCCACTCCTTGGAATATAACCCATCCATTGCTGTCGAGTTGATTCCGACTCATAGCGACCCTTAGAATATAGGACCCTAGAGAAATAAGAGCCTTTACTCGAAGAGATATATGCACACCCATGTTTATTGCAGCACTGTTTACAATAGCAAAAAGATGGAAGCAACCAAGGTGCTCATCAAGAGATGAATGGATAAATAAATTATGGTATATTCACACTATGGAATGCTACGCATCAACAAAAAACAGTGAAGAATTTGTGAAACATTTCATAACATGGAGGAACCTGGAAGGCATTATGCTGAGTGAAATTAGTTGTAAAAGGACAAATATTGTATAAGACCACTATCATAAGAACTTGAGAAATAATTTAAACTGAGAAGAAAATATTCTTTTGTGGCTACAAGAGGGGGGAAGGAGGGAGGGGGGAGAGGGGTATTCACTAATTAGATAGTATATAAGAACTATTTTAGGTGAATGGAAAGACAACACACAACACAGGGGTGTCCAGGCTAACTGGACTAAACCAAAAGCAAAGAAGTTTCCTGAATAAACTGAATGCTTTGGAGGCCAGTGTAGCAGGGGCAAGGGTTTAGGGACCATGGTTTCAGGGGACATCCAAGTCAATTGGCATAATAAAATCTATTAAGAAAACATTCTGCATCCCACCTTGAAGAGTGGCATCTGGGGTCTTAAATGCTAGCAAGCAGCCATCTAAGATGCATCAATTGGTCTCAACCTATCTGGATCAAAGGAGAATGAAGAATACCAAGGACACAAGGCAATTACGAGCCCAAGAGACAGAAAGGGCCACACGAACCAGAGACTACATCATCCTGAGACCAGAAAAACTAGATGGTGCCTGGCTACAACCGATGACTGCCCTGACAGGGAACACAACAGAGAATCCCTGTGGAAGCAGGAGAGCAGTGGGATGCAGACCCCAAATTCTCAAAAAAGATCAGACTTAATGGTCTGACTGAGACTAGAAGGACTCCTGTGGTCATGGCCCCCAGACCCTCAGTTGACCCAGGACAAGAACCATTCCCAAAGCCAACTCTTCAGACATGGACTGGACAATGGTTTGGAGAGGGATGCTGGTGAGGAGTGAGCTTCTTGGATCAGGTGGACACTTGAGACTATGTTGACATCTCCTGCCTGGAGGGGAGTTGAGAGGGTAGAGGGAGTTAGAAGCTGGTGAAATGGACACGAAAAGAGAGAGTGGAGGGAGAGAGCGGGCTGTCTTATTAGGTGGAGAGTAATTGAGAGTATGCAGCAAGGTTTTAGTGTGAGAGACTGACTTGGTTTGTAAACTTCCACTTAAAGCACATTAAAAATTATTTTAAAAAAACCCACAATCTGTCTATATGCTGCCTACAATAGACACACCTAAGACTTAAAGACACAAGCTAAAACTCAAAGAATGGAACAAAATATATTAAGCAAACAGCAATCAAATATGAGCAGGAGTGACAATACTAATTTCTGACAACACAGACTTCAAAGTTAAATCTACCAGAAAGGATCAGGAAGGACACTATACAATGATTAAAGGGACAATATACCAGGAGGATATTACCATATTAAATATTTATGAACCCAATAACAAGGCTTCAAGATACATAAAACAAACTCTGACAGCACTGAAAAGCAAGATTGCTCCATGATAATAGTAGAAGACTTCAACAAACCACTTTCAGTGAAGGACAGAACATCCAGAAAGAAGGTCAATAAAGACATGGAAGAGCTGAGCTAAATGCCACTATCAACCAACTCGACCTCATAGACATACAGAGCATTGCACCCAACAGCAGACAAGTATACTTTCTTTTCCAATGCACATGGAACATTCTCTAGGACACATAAAACAAGCCTTAACAGAATTGAAAACATCAAAATATTACAAAGCATCTTCTCTCACCATAAAGCCATAAAACGAGAAATCAATAACAGAAAAAAACAGGGAAAAGAAATCAAACATATGGAAACTAAACAACACTTTGCTAAAAAATGATTGGATTATAGAAGAAATTAAGGATAGATTAAAGAAATCCATAGAATCAAATGAGAATGAAAACACTTCATATCAGAACCTTTGGGACACAGCGAAAGCAGTGCTCAGAGGTCAATTTGTATCAATAAATGCACACATACAAAAAGAAGAAAGGGGCAAAATCAAAGAATTATCCCTACAACTTGAACAAATAGAAAGAGAGCAACAAAAGAAATAGAGAACAGAAAAACAATTGAAAGAGTTAGCAAGACCAAAAGCTGGTTCTCTGAAAAGATTAACAAAATCAATAAACCATTGGCCAGACTGACAAAAGAAAAACAGGAGATGACGCAAATAACCTGAATAAGAAATGAGATGGGTGATATCACAACAGACCCAAATGGAATTAAAAGAATCATAACAAAATACTATGAAAAATTGTACTCTAACAAATTTGAAAACCTAGAGGAAATGGATGAATCTCGAGGAAACATACTACCTACCGAAACTAACGCAAACAGAGGTAGAACAACTAAATAAACCCATAGCAAAAGAAGAGATTGAAAAGGTAATTAAAAAACTACCCCCCTCCTCAAAAAAAAAGCTCTGGTCCTGATGGCTTCACTGGGGAATTCTACCAAACTTTCAGAGAAGAGTTAACACACTACTACTAAATGTATTTCAGAGCATAGAAAAGGATGGAATACTCCCAAACTCATTCTAGGAAACCAAAATAACCCTGATATCAAAACCAGGTAAAGACATCATAAAAATAGAAAATTACATACCTATATTCCTCATGAATTTAGATGCAAAAATCCTCAACAAAATTCTAGCCAATAGAATTTAACAGCATATCAAAAAAAATAATTCACCACAACTGAGTGGGATTCATACCAGGTATGCAAGGATGGTTCAACATTAGAAAAACAATCAGTGTCATTCATCACATAAATAAATCAAAAGACAAGAACTACATGATCTTATCAACTGATGCAAAAAAGACATTTGACAAAGTCCAACACCCATTCATGATCAAAAACTCTCAGCAAAACAGGAAGAGAAGGAAAATTCTTCAACATCATAAATGGCATTTATACAAAGCCAACAGCCAGCATCATCCTAAACGGAGAGATTCTGAAAGCATTCCCCTTGAGAACGGGACCCAGACAAGGATGTCCTTTACAAAACTCTTATTCAACATTGTGCTGGAAGTTCTAGCCAGAGCTACCAGGCTAGAGAAAGAAATAAAGGGCATCCAAATTGGCAAAGAAGAAGTAAAGGTATCTCTATTTGCAGATGACATGATCTTATACACAGAAAAACCTAAAGAATACTCAAGAAAGCTACTGAAACTAATAGAAGAGTTTAGCAAAGTATCAGGATACAAGATAAACATAAATAAATCTGTTGGATTCCTCTACACCAACAAAGAGAATGGTGAAGAGGAAATCACCAAATCAATACCATTTACAATAGCCCCTAAGAAGATAAAATACTTAGGAATAAATCTAATCAGAGACTTAAAGACCTACGCAAAGAAAACTATAAGACACTACTGCAAGAAACCAAAAAAGACCTACATAAGTGGAAGAACATACTTTGCTTGTGGATAGGAAGGCTCAACACTGTAAAAATGTCTATTCTACCAAAAGCAATCTATAGATACAATGCAATCCTGATCCAAATACCAGTGACATTTTTTAATGAGATGGAGAAACAAATCACCAACTTCACGTGGAAGGGAAAAAGGCCCTGGATAAGTAAAACATTACTGAAAAAGAAGAACAAAGTGGGAGGGCTCACACTACCTGATTTTAGAACATATTATACTGCCACAGTAGTCAAAACAGCCTGGTGCTGGTACAAAAAAAGGTACGTAGACCAAGGGAACAGAATTGAGAATCCAGACATAACTCCATCCATCTATGTGAAGCTGATATTTGACAAAGTTCCAAAGTCAGTTAAATGGGGAAAAGACAGTCTCTTTAACAACTGGCATGACTAGATATTCATCTGAAAAAAAGACGAAATAAGACCTATACCTCACACCATGCACAAAAACTAACTCAAAATGGATCAAAGACCTAAATATAAAATCTAAAACAATAAAGGTCATGGAAGAAAACGTAGGGATCATGCTAGGAGCCCTAATACATGGCAAAAAGAGAATACAATACATTACTAACAATGTACAAATACCAGAAGAGAAATTAGATAACTTGGAGCTCCTAAAAGTCAAACACCTATGCTCATCCAAAGACTTCACCCAAAGAGTAAAAAGATTATCTACAGACTTGGAAACAGTTTTTAGCTATGACATTTCCAGTCAGCATCTGATCTCTAAAATCTACATGATACTGCAAAAACTCAACAGCAAAAAACTAATAACCCAATTAAAAAATGAGCAAAGGATATGAACAGATGCTTTACCAAAGAAGACATTCAGGCTGATAACAAATACATAAGGAAATGCTCACAATCATTAGCCATAAGAGAAATGCAAATCAAAACTACAGTGAGATTCCATCTCACCCCAACAAGGCTGGCATTAATCCAAAAAACACAAAATAATAAATGTTGGAGAGGTTGTGGAGAGGCTGGAACACTTATACACTGCTGGTGGGAATGTAAAATGGTACAACCACTTTGGAAATCGATTTCATGCTTCCTTAAAAAGCTAGAACTAGAACTACCATACAATCCAGCAATCCCACTCCTTGGAATATATCCTAGAGAAATAAGAGCTTTCACATAAACAGATACATGCGTTATGCATACCCATGTTCACTGCAGCACTGTTTACAATAGCAAAAAGATGGAAGAAACCAAGGTGTCCGTCCTGGTTAAATAAATTATGGTATATTCACATAATGGAATACTACAGAAGGATGAAGAACAATGATGAATCTGTGAAACATTTCAGAACATGAAGGAATCTGCTGAGTGAAATTAGTTGCAAAAGGACAAATATTGTATGAGACCACTATTATAAGAACTCTAGATAAAGGTTAAACATGGAAGAAAATATTCTTTGATGGTTACAAGGGTGAGGAGGGTGGGAGAAGGATATTCACTAACTAGATACCCAGAAAAAAAGATGGTAGACAAAAAATTAGGTGAAGGGAAGGGCAACACACGACACAGAGGAAGTCAGTACAACTTGACTAAACCAAAAGCAAAGAAGTTTCCTGAATACAACCAAATGCTTGGAAGGCCAGAGTAGCAGGGACGGGGGCCTGGGGATCATATTTTTGGGGGACTTCTAGGTCAATTGGCATAACAAAATTTATTAAGAAAACATCCTGCATCCACTTAGGAGAGGCATCTGGGGTCTTAAACACAAGCAAGCGGCCATCAAGGATGCATCAATTGGTCTCAACTGACCTGGAGCAAAGGAGAATGAAGAACACCAAAGACATATGGTAAAGATGAGCCCAAGAAACACAAAGGGCCACATAAACCAGAGACTACATCAGCCTGAGACTGGAATTACTAGATGGTGCCCAGCTACCACCGATCACTGCCTTGACAGGGAATACAACAGAGAATCCCTGATGGAGAGGGAGAACAGTGGGACGCAGACCTCCAATTCTTGTAAAAAGACCAGGCTTAATGGTCTGACTGAGACTGGTGGGGCCCTGAGGGTCATGGTCCCTGGACCATTTGTTAGCCCAAGATTGGTACCATTCCTGAAGCCAACTCTACAGATGGGGATTGGACTGGCCTGTAAGACAGACATGATACTGGTGATGAGCTTCTTGGCTCAAGTGGAGACGAGCCTATGTGGGCAACTCCTGTCTGGTGGTGAGATGAGAAGGAAGAGGGGGACGGGAGCTGATTGAATGGACACAGGGAATACAGGGTGGAGAGGAGGAGTGTGCTGTCTCATAAGGAGGGTAGTAGCTGGGAGTGCATAGCAAGGTATGTATAGCTTTTTGTATGAGAGACTGAATTGGTTTGTAAACTTTCACCTAAAGCACAAAAAAAAAAAAAAAAGAATTCCTGATGTAATTAAAGAGCACAATGTGCTTAGGAGACCAAAGACAAAGGAGCCTGTTTTGATGGAAGAGGCACATGAGGAAATTTTTCTCACTCAATTGGAAAGAATAGCATTAGAAAAGTCATCAGCAGGTTTAATACAGTTGTTAAAGTATAAATTTTGCTGGTCTTGTGTAGGAAGCGACATAAGGAAAACAGTGTTCAGCTCCCTGGTATTTCTATTTCTGAAGCCCTCAGGTCATCTTAGGAAGATTTCACTCATTTTCAAAACTACACCCCTGCAAGTATCATTTACTCCCTAAATTGGTATTCTAAATATCTATTTAGTTTAATTATTTCTTTATTAAGAAGTTTTTTTTTTATAGGTACAGTTAAGTTATGTTGTGTATTTTTACATGTTGCATAAGAGATCATACAGAAAACCACGATGACCTGGAGAAAAATATATTGTACCATGAGAAACCCACTAGGGTTGGGAATACATAATACATATAATTACAACGTTAGCTTTTGCTTATTGTGGTTATTTTAATTTTAAAAAAGTCAACATGTCATTGAGCTTAGTATTAAACTGGAAATTTATTTCCCATCAAATAAATAGTGAAATTTATATAGCAAAGTATTTTGGGAGATTTAATTTAAATTGTAACCACTGTTTTAAAACAAAAATATATGACAACAGATGGGTTAACACCAAATCTTGAAGAAGAAAATGAAATCTACTTCTTGCTGTGTGATAGGATGCTCAAGTTTACAATGAAGCTTCCTAACCCGGCTGTATCAATGTCTTTTAAGCTTTTCCTGTGGATAAAAGTTGATTCTGTATAGTTGCTGTTAGGTGCTGTTGAATCAGTTTTGATTCATAGTGATCCTATGTACAGCAGAACAAAACACTGCCTGGCCCGGCGCCATCCTCACAATCGTTGTTATGTTTGAGCCCATCGTTGCAGCCACTGTGTCAATTCATCTCCTTGAGAGTTTTCTTCTTTTTCACTGACCCTCTAATTTACCAAGTGTGATGTCCTTCTCCAGGGACTGGTCCCTCCTGATAACATGTCCAAAGTATGAAGATGAAGTTTGCCATCCTCCCTTTTAAGTTACTTTCTGGCTATACTTCTTCCAAGACAGATTTTTTTGTTCTTCTTGCAGTCCATGGTACAGGCATGTGTCGCTTAATGTCCATAATAAGTTCTGTGAAATAGGATTCTATGTGGTTTTGACATTGTACGAATGCCATATATATATATATACTCAGGACAGAGGCATGCAGGATGGTCACCAGGCAGGACTGGGACCTGCCCCACCACAACTGTGCCAAGGGACTGCGCGAAAACTTTGGCTCCACCACTGTTGAATATGCATGGTCACTGCCTCATCTCCGAGAGCTGCACACAGCCCTTAGAGTAGTGCACGCTCACCTCCCAACCTGCTGCCTCAGGGAGTGCTGGCAGCTCCCTTCCATTCCTTACTCTCTGCCTGCTTTCCTGCCCCCCTAGTAGGCTTTAAACTCTTCCAGCCCTGTCTACCCTTCCTCTGTCTCCTCCTCCACCTCTTCTCAGCCACCTTTCCTGCTCCTCCTCCCACCAACACTGCAACCTGGACCACCTGGTCACTAACACAGGAAGAGCTGCAGTCTTGAGCCCAGGCTGTGAGGCACAGGGTGCTCTGGATGAGTGGGGCAACAGATTCATAGGGCATCCTCCTCGGAGGCTCTGGAAGTGTCTGTGAAGTCTCTGTCTGAGGTGAAAGTGGTGGGACAGACAGCTGCTGGAGCCGGGGCTGACAAGGACCCAGTGAGTCAGTGAGACACAGATAGGATCTACAACACTTGGCAAAGTACATCTGGTAAGTCCCATTCTCCTATTGGGATTTCTGAACTCTATTATAGCCTTATGGAAACATGGACATAAATGCAGTTGGACGTTGTCCAAAAGGATATTATGCAGTGCATACCAGTCTAGTCAATATTCTTAGCCAAAAGTATAATTCAAGAGCATCAGTTCTTCAGCCTTCCTTTTTCATTGTCCAGCTTTTGCATGCAAAGGAAAATACCATGGCTTATGTCAGGCATACCTTAGTCATCCAAGTGACATCTTTGCTTTTTAATACCTTAAATAGGTCTTTTGTAGTTTTGCCCAATGCAATATGTCTTTGATTTCTTGACAATGGGCATTGATTTCTTCCATGGGCATTGACTGTAGATACAAGTTAAATGAAATCCTTGACAACTTCCACATTTTATCCATTTATCATGATGTTGCTTATTGGTTCAGTTTTGAGGATTTTGTTTTATGTTGAGGTGCAATCCGTACTGAAGGCTCTAGTCGTTTATCATCATCAGTGCTTCAAGTCCTCTTCCCTTTCAGCAAGTAAGGTTGTGTCATCAGCATTTCAGAGGTTGTTAATGAGTCTTCCTCCTATCTTAATACAACCTTCTTCTTCATATAGTCCAGCTTCTTGGACTATTTGCTTAGCATACAGATTGAATAAGTATGGTGAAAGGATACAACCCTGATGCAAACCTTTCCTGATTTTAATCCATGCAGTATCTCTCTGCTCTGTTGGAATGACTGTCTCTTGGCCTATGTACAGTT
Organism: Loxodonta africana; assembly: GCF_030014295.1. NCBI lineage: Eukaryota > Metazoa > Chordata > Mammalia > Proboscidea > Elephantidae > Loxodonta > Loxodonta africana. Next base: position 50,298,470 of record NC_087345.1, read on the forward strand.
TAGTATGAGCAAAATTAAGCATTTTGAAATTCTCATCCTTCACAATGTTATCCATAATTTGTTATGATCCACACAGTCAAATGACTTTGGGTAGTCAATAAAACACAGGTAAACATCTTTCTGGTATTCTCTGCTTTCAGTCATGATCCGTCTGACATCAGCAATAATACCCGTCATTCCATGTCCTCTTCTGAATCCAACTCGAATTTCTGGCAGTTTCTTGTTCATGTACCGTTTAGTAATTCCTGGCATTTTCTAAGTTCAGAATTTCTTATTATTGTTGTTGTTAAGTACTGTCAAGTTAGTTCTGACTCATAGTAATCCTATGCACAACAGAAGGAAACACTGACTGGTCCTGCACCATCCTCACAGTCATTGCTATGTTTGAGCCCACTGTTGCAGCCACTGTGTCAATCCTTCTCATTGAGGGTCTTCTTTTTTACTGACCTCCTACTTTACTAAGCATGATATCTTTCTCCAGGGACTGGTCCCTCCTGGTAAGATGTCCAGAGTATGTGAGATGAAGTCTTGCCTCACCGTTTTCCCTAAGGAGTATTCTGGCTGTACTTCTTCCAAGACAGATTCGTTCAGTCTTCTGGCAGTTCATGGTATGTTTCATATCCTTCACTCACACCATAATTCAAAGGCCTCAATTCTTCTTCTGTCTTCTTTATAGGGAGGCTCAAATGACGTGGCTTTAGAATTTATAATCTGAGCTTATTTTAAGACAGTGAAATTAGTAAAAAAAAAAAAAAAAAAACTACAGATACTGAGATTGGATATTTGAAGAAAAAATTTCCTACATGATTTATTAGTTTACATGTTTTTAAATTTTTTTATGTTTTAATTTTTTACTGATAACAAAACTAGAAAAATATAATCAAATCCAATAAAAATGACTGAGTTATAACTTTAGAACTATTGTCTTAAAAATTTAGATATAAGTGAATCAATTATGTTATAACCACTTGCAAGAAATGCATTAACCAAAAGACAGTAGTCTACATGAATTTTTCAGCATTTTTTAATCTCGTACATACGTGTGCTCTTTGTTTGAATCAGTGATTACGTATGTCAGTGGGAAAGCATATTTTTCTACAGATGTTATTAGGTACTGTCAAGTTGGTTCCAACTCATAGCAATCCTATGTACAACAGAACGAAACACTGCCTGGTCCTGTGCCATCCTCACAATCATCGTTATACTTGAGCCCATTGTTGCAGCCACTGTGTCAGTTCATCTCATTGGGGGTCTTCCTCTTTTTTGTTGACCCTCTAGTTTACCAAACATGGTGTCCTTCTCCAGAGTCTGGTCCCTCCTAATACCATGTCCAAAGTACGTGAGATGAAGTCTCATCTTCGCTTCCAATGAGCACCATGGCTATATTTCTTCCAAGACAGATTTGTTTGTCCTTCTGGCAGTCCATGGTATACTCAATATTCTTTGCCAACACCATAATTCAAAAGGCTCATTTCTTCTTAGGTCTTCCTTAATCAATGTCCAGCTTTTGCATGCATATGAGGTGCCCTTAGTCCTCAAAGTGACTATGCAGAAAATGAGAGACTGATTAAAAACTGAGAGACTGATTATTAGCTGGAAAAGATGGTACGGTTTTAGAGTTTTTATTTTTCTGGGAAACAGTATTGCTATTGTAGTATCCCAGAGTTTGTTTTGTATTTATTGCATGTAATCAGTGAGAGAGATGGGGCAGCTGACTGTTACTGATATTTTTGATGTATCTCACTACCCCTCTGTTAGTGTCCTAACATTTCCTGGGCATCTGCACCTCTGTAGAGAATATCTGTTGCTTCTGTCAGTACCATTTCTGCCAGATGTTGTCACCTCTTTGTATTCTGTTGTTATATCCACTGATGGCACATTTCCTGGGTACCGCTACTGCTTCACGTGGAAACACTGTCATTGCATCACTTACTGCCTCCTAGAGTAAGGCTATAATTTGCCAGATATTGCTGCCTCTTCTGCTAAATATTGCTATCTCTGTCATTGCAATGTAAGTCTGTGCTTCAGAAATCACTAATACAGACTTCATTATTTATTTTTTATTGTGTACTTTGATAAAGAAGAAAAGCAACATAAGGAAGCTCTTAACGTTTTTACTAATAGTTTTCTCATGGTCAGAGAGCTTCAGAAATTAACTTTTCAGCCACGGCATGTCTGCTATGCTAAGGTCAGGGCCCTGGTTTGCAAAGCATGGGGGCAGAAACCTAGAATGGGAATATATGTTTGAACGCCTCCCAAGGACCTTGGCTCTGCAGACTCAACTAAAACCTGAGGATGCAAAGATAGACTGTCTCTTCCTTTTAAATGCCTAAAGATTACAAAGGCTTTTTCTTACAGGCAATAGTCATCCCCTCAGGATCTGCCCCTATTTCCTTTCCTGAATATCCGATTGATTAAAAAAAAAAAAAAAAGAGTTGCCATTGAGTCATTTCTGACTCATGAAAACCCCATGTGTGTCAGAGTAGAACTGTGCTCCGTAGGGTTTTAAATGGCTGCTTTTTTGGAAGTAGATCACCAGACCTTTCTTCTGAGGCATTTCTGAATGGACTCGAACCTCCAACCTCCCAGTTAACAGCTGAATGATCAGGTTGATAACTGGAGTTAAATCCCAGCACAACATGGCAGTGGTCATGGTGGATCAGAAAAAGAAAGGAAGAGATTACATTCAAAGGCTCTGCCAGAATAGTGAACATACGCTGACAGGAGCCAGAGGAATATCTGTGGGATTGAAACTGAGGTTTTTTGATTGACGTGAAGATGGATATTGCTTTACAGAGAAGAACTATTTGAGCAGGGGAAGCAAATAGCTAATAGAAAAGACAAATTAATTAACCTGTCAGATCTGTACTTAGAGATAGCATGGGTAGAATAAATTCTTGCATTATCAAATACTTATTCCCTAACAGTACATAGCTTCAGGTTTCTAGGTGCTCTTCAAGATCCAGTTTGTGGCTGTGAAGGTACCCTTGAATTAGCAGTCTTTTTAAGAACCGCACATGTCAGTTGAGGAATATTTTGCAATATTGAACAATTAGAACTTCTGCCAAATTTTTAGGATATAGGTATTAACGTAACATCTGTGAACTCTGATTTGGATTCTTTATATTGTCAACTTGACGGACTTTTAACAACAAAATTTCAGTTTCATTTTATAAATATATTTAATAATGTTGAGTTTTAAATTTTCAAAACACTTAAATTTTCATTTAACATTTGGTACACACTGGTTATAATTTGTCTTTTAGCCTTAGTGAACAATTTTATTTATTTTAAAAGAAAAATAATTTTGAATATATAAGAAAATTTTACTGATTTTTACATTTACTGCAATTAACATTTCATCACTAAATGCCAAGCATTATAGCCACATTATTTTGGCTCACAGTAATGTAGGTAATAGAATTATCCTCATTTCACAAACAAGGAAACAATGGCTTAAAGGAAGTAAATGGCTTGGCCAAGGATGTACAGGTATTAGCTGTTAAAACAGGGGTTAAAATTCTGTTACAAAATTCTAGTGCCTAGACTATTAACTGCATTTCTTTTTTGCCTTCTTAAGAGGCAGTTGTTTAAGATATTTTTATATACACGTTTAAAATGAAATCATGGATCTAGAACAATTGTTTGAAAACATTTTTTGTAAATATTATTTTATAATCCATAGATATATATAAGGAGTGGTGCAATGGTTAAGCACTGGGCTGCTAACCCAAAGATCAGCAGTTCAAACCCACCCAGCGGCTCTGTGGAAGAAAAGATCTAGTTATCTATTTCTATAAAGATCATAGACTGGGGGCAGTTCTGTTTTGTCCTATAGGGTTTCTATGAGTCAAAATCTACTCCACAACAGACAACAACAACAGGCATATATACTTAGGACTGCTTCAGATATAAGCAAGAGAAAACCCAACTCAAACAGGCAGAATAATAAAGGAGTTTAATGAAGCCCATGTTGTTGCTATTGAGTCAATTTTAACTCATGGTGATTCCACGTGTCCAGAGTAGAACTGCTCCATACGGTTTTCAAGGCTGTGAACTTTCAGAACCAGATCGCCAGGCCTGTCTTCTCAGGAGCCTCTGGGTGAGTTCAAACCACCAACCTTTCAGCTAGTAGTTGAGAGTATAACTGTTTATACCTCTCAGGGGCCAATTAATCCCAAGGGACAGAAGTCAATTCAGTTGAGTCTATGGCTCTGATTTTCTGTGATTCTCACTTATCAGTGCTCTACATGTATTCAGTTTCCTACAAGTGTTTTCTTTCCTCATGATCTCAAGGTGACTGTTAAAAATTGGAGCTAGATTCCTTCTTATTCAAACTAAGACAGAGAGAAAATATATTTTATCCAATACCATTGAACAAATATCCTTAAATTTGGACTGATGGACGACCACTGAAGATACTGCTTTGGTGTGGAGAATGTCCTGTATTGATTAGCTTAGATTCAAGTCACTGTTCATCACTTATCCCTGGGATGGAGGTGTGGGAAATACTGCCTTGATAGGTTTCGATGAGTCAAGACCCACCACCTGGAGCTGTCAGCATAACCAATAAATAAAACATTGGGGGAAGGGCTTAGTAAGATAACAATCTTGCTCAGCACACTTGCCAATTTTTTAAGCAAAATAGAGAAATGTAGTCAATTATCTGACTCTTAAAGTTGGCATCAACCATAAATATTTTTATTATTTGTTGCTCAACATTAGTAATTAAAATGTCAAATCTAAATTATGAATCACAACTCTGAATTTTCTTTAAAGTCAAATATCCATTTCTTGTGTAGTTTGGGCCTGCTACTAGCTGGAAATCCACCATGAGAAAGAGGTGTATGTGGTTGTTTCCTTTCTATTTTTCTATAGAAACAGGAATAATGTTATTTAAATTGGTGACATCCTAAGTAGAGTTTGTACCCTCTGGAGCTGGTGAATGTTTACAGAGTTTTTTTTTTTTTTTTTTTAATGGCATATTTTCAAGTGATTTTCAGAGAGTCCCTATTTACTAAGCCTTTCTTTTCTGAAATTCTTTTGAGCCTAGTGTTTTTTTTGGTTGGCGGGTGTGGGGGTGGGGGATAGGGGTTAGTTACTTAAAGCTCCTTTCTCAGTTTCTAGAAGTTTACATCTGGGAGTGCCCTCACCCTTCAAGGTTGCTTTGAAGGATCCAACATCACCCCACAGAATAACACGGGACCAGTATTTCATAGGTGGGAAATAGTCATACATTCCTGTTTGCTACAAATTCTGAGTGTTCAGACCGATTGATCCCAGAAAAATGTCACTTTTCAGGCTCCAAATTTAAGGTAATTCTCCCTGTCTCTAGTCATCTAAATTTCTCTAGCAGGAATGAGATCGTCAATGCAGTATATGTTCTATCATATTATATATTCCAAGTGGATTATCAGTAGTCCCATCCTCATGGTGTTTGAGGGGAGTAGCTATCCTTTGAAGGAGAAGGAAAAAATAGCTTGTATTCCTGCTTTCCTCAGAATATATTCTCACATAAACCTTCTTTTTCTCCTCTCTCATCATTTTTGTGTTTCTGAAATAGGTGGTTGCGGGGAGGGGTGTGTTCTAGAGTGGTAGAATCATGGAACAAGTGCGTGGCCATACCTTTAAAAATTTGAACATTACAGTTTGTCCTTAATAGTTCATGCTAATACTATTGTGGCTGGTTGAAATTTTAGTTTTTATATCTTTTTATATTTTTGAGGATTAAATAGTTTTACAATTTCTTGATATTTTATGTTTTTGTTGTAAATACTCTGATGCTTCCTATAAAAGTATATGAGACAATTTAGAATAATCTTCATGAGATTTTAAAAGACGTTTGTTAATACATTTAAAACATTTTCACAAAATATAGACAAGTTTTTTCATTGGAGATTCAAACTTTTCTTTATGAAGGTAATGTGTTTACATATTCAACATCAGTCTTTATATAAAAAATGACCCTTTTAAGTAAATTATCTGGAACATATTCTCTATTAACAATATATTCATCTAGAATATTGTGATGGTTAATAGGAAACCCTGGTGGCATGGTGGTTAAGTGCTACAGCTGCTAACCAAAAGGTCGGCAGCTCAAATCCACCAGGCGCTCCTTGGAAACTCTATGGGGGCAGTTCTACTCTGTCCTATAGGGTCGCTATGAGTTGGAATTGACTCGACAACAATGGGTTTGGTTTTGGATGTTTAATATTATTTGTCAACTTGGCTAGGCCATGATCCCCAGTATTGTGTAATTGTCCTCCATTTTATGATCTGATGTAATCGTCTTCCATTTTTTGGTATTGTGTAATTACATGTTATAAATCCTAAATCTTTATATGTCAGTGAGGCAGGATTAGTGTGGGGTGTATCTTAAGTCACACCCCTCTATTAAAGGGCAAGACTCAAGTCACACCCTTACTTAAGTCACCAACTTGCTCAAGAAAGGGAAGTTCCCTTGAGGGTGTGGCCCGCATCCAAAATATATGAATGCTCTGGCAAAGCTCTCTCTCACTCTGGATCCTGCATCTGGCTCATCATCTGACGTCTGGTTCTTATGACTTGAGCCAGGAGCTTTCTGTCTGACCTGCCAATTCTGGGATTGGCAGCTTCCATAGCCCTGTGAGCCAGAAGCTTACTGTCTCACCTGATTCACCAACTTCCACAGCTCCATGGGCCAGCAGCCTGTTTTCTGACCTCCAAATTTGTGTTTGTCAGCCCCTGCAACCGTGTAAGTCAGGAGAAGCCTCAAACCTGACACTTAATCCATGGACTTGGGATTTGCCAGTCTCCACAACTGTGAGAGCCATTATTTTGATATAAATCCTTTTATGTATATACTTGTGTGTGTGTGTGTGTGTGTGTATCACTGGTTTTGCTTCTCTAGAGAACCCAGCCTAAGAGAAATACTGAAGTTAAGGCTTTTTTATTTACATGTGGATTTGGGAAGAATGGTGCTGGTGGTAAAAAGAAAAAAAAAGTTGTAGATTAAAACTGATTTAGTTATTCTTCCTTTTTTGAATTTTCTGGCACATAGTCGGTGCTTAATACATGCTTTTGAGACATTTTGTAAGTGACTTAAAACCATGCTTTGATGGTGTCACATATATGGCTCAATTTATTCAACACACTTTTTTTCTTCTCCTCTGTCTCCTCCTTTTTTTTCCTTCTTAAAAGTAGCCGATAAATTCTTTAGGTCTGTGGTTCGCCAGGAAAAGGAAATCATTAAATTGATCACAAATATTAGCTTAAATATATTCAACCAAATTTAAAGTGACACTAGACAAATTTCATTTGGGATATAAATCATGTCAGGATACAAAGGACAGGACAACAGACAATTGTTTTAAAAATGCTGAATATTCACATGCATTTACTGACTCACATTTAAATGTAGACGATTAAGAAAGAAACTCTTAAACAGGTTGGAACACAATGAACATTTCTGAAACTTTTAATAAAATGTAATCTGCTTTATAGCCAAATTCTTTCCTGGCAGCTCCTCTATCGGTTCTTAGCAGCACATTCTGTGTAGTCAATGAGCCAATTCCAAAGACATTTCAGAACCTAGTTTGTGCTTAGGGGCAGCATTTTAGTAATTAGAACTTCTATTCTGCACAAGTGGAACTTATTAGGAGGAGTACTTTAAGTGGTTTAAGCAGGTAGAACTATTTGTACTTATTTTCTGTGCTGCCAGTAAGTTAATTTAGCATGGGGTGGGGGGGGGGTGGATGCTTTCTCTGCTCTACCTCTATGTGTCTCTTTGTTTCTGCTTTTCTTATAGAACTTACTCTACTTTTTATACTTTCTATAATTATGCTGCTAATACAGAAGTTCCTTGAGGCAATATTTGCCTTCATTTTGGTCCCCACAAGCATAGCAGTTATGCTAGGACTTGAATACAGCCTCAGTTTAGTAAAAGTTTGCAGAATTAAAATAAACTTCTGAATTTCATAAGAAAATATTGGATATATTCTAATTTCAAATTGACACTGTGTCACATTGACACAGTGGCTGCAACAATGGGCTCAAGCATAACAATGATTGTGAGGCTGGTGCAGGACTGGGCAATGTTTCATTATGTTGTACATAGGGTCACTGTGAGTTGGAACTGACTCGATGACACCTAAGGACAACTGACTTCAGATTTTTAAAACAACAAAAATTAAGCCCATGGCAATAATGATACTAATATTTATCGAGCACTTAAAATATGTCTGCTACTATTTCAAGCATTTTCCATGTATTAACTAAATTGATTTTCTAAATTACATTTAGTAGTAACTAAAATACATTTTCCATGTATTAACTAAATTAGTCCTTATAACAGCTCTATCAGTAAATCCTATTATTCTCTTGTTTATGAAATTAGAAATTAAAATGATATGAAATAAAGTGATTTTTGTTTTGAGTCATATAGATAGTAATAAGCGAATTTGAGATTCAAAACCAGGCATTGTAGCTTCAGGTAATTTGCCTATGAAAATGAAGAAGCAAATGTTAAAGTAAGGGAAATTTCTGCTTCTGGTTAGAATGGAACAATTTGCAACTGATCGATGGTCACATAGATACAATTATACAAGCCAAATAAAACAAATATTCTATTTAAAAGCACTGGAGAGCTACAGATGCAATGAAGACAAGATGAGCTAGGATTTTGGAAAGGAGAGAACCCTGAAGGGGGGAGATGCTTTTTTATTCCCAGGCACAAGCAAGATGTTCAGAATACAGGTGCACCTGAACAAAAGGTGGTGGCTCTGGGTAGGAGAAACCAAAACTACTCAGTTGGACAGGGCTGTTATAAAACCTAACACACTTACTTGGTTTTGTGCTGAAGATATTTGACAAATTCTGCTGAGTATGTGGCAGAATGCTAAAAATCTAAGAAAAATCTCTGTATAGAACAAAATTTTCTACACTTTCATGGTGTTAAGAAGGTAAAGATCCAACAAAGGTAAAGGCCCTGGTTTAGCAAACTAAGCAAAACAAAAGCAAATAAAAATCAAGTAAATAAATAACACAAAAGGCCCTTGTTTGAAAGCTCTGGAGGACTATGTTCTTAAAAAAAAACAATAATATTAAAAATAAGAGTGACCAGAGGTAAATAGAGCCTTACCAAAACTGTACCCTGTTTGACTCAGCTGTCTCTGATTAGACTCCATCATTTTACCTTCTATCCTATCCCAGCAGAGGAAAGTGTGTGCCCTTTTAGGTGGATAATATTATTACCCATGTCCTCTAAAATTTTGTTATACCGAGGATAGTCTAGCATTCACTCAAAAACTACTAAAATAAAAAAAGAGGACCACAGAACCAAAAATCCAGAAGAAAAACAGTGACTAACAGAACAACAAAAAAATTGTTCAGATATTAGATATATTTGTATTTTGCAGAAAAGGTTTTAATATTAGTATGCTATCATGTTTTGGAAAATATGAAGAATTTTAACACACTATTGAGTCTTTGAAAATGAAGCAAGAATTAAAAATTAAATTGAAAATAAAAGATCTAAATTTAAAGTCTCAATAGGTTTAACAGAAATCTAAGCAGATTTATAGAAATAAACGGGTTAATAAAAATTATCAAAATGAGACACAGAGAAAAAAATAATTTAAAAAATAGAGCATAATTAGACTTCTGGGACACTGACAAAGTCTAATATAAGTGTAACTGGAATATTAGAAGAAGAGGGAAGAGAAAATGGAAAAGACACAATATATGAGGACATAGAGGACAAAATTTTCCCAACCCCATAAAAAAAATTAAATCAGAATTGCAAGGAGCTCTACAAATTCCAGTCATGATAAATGCAAGAAAACCTCCTTTTGGCATATCATAATCAAATGGCTACAAAAACAAAGAGATATTTAAAAAAAAAAAAAAAGACATGATAGTGTGACAGGAACGACAAGACTTTCAGCTGTCTTTTTAACAAAAAAAATGTTTAAAGTTAGAAGACAATGGAATAACATTATATATATTATATATACACATATTATATATTATATATATATATATATATATATATATATATATATACATATTATATATGGAAGCACTGGTGGTGTAGTGGTTAAGAGCTATGGCTGCTAACCAAAAGGTTGGCAGTTCAAATGCACCAGGCGCTCCTTGGAAACCATATGGGGCAGTTCTACTCTGTCCTATAGGGTCACTATGAGTTGGAATCGACTCGAAGGCAATAGTTTTTTTTATATTATACACACACATACACACATATATAAATAAATATATATACATATACATATATATATACATACATACATATGTCTTTACCAATCATTAAAACACTTAGTTCCTTATAGATTTCCAAGTGAGAGAATTCCAGCTGGTCCATATCCTCTATTTTCTATTCTAATACTATTACATTATTCTTCATATCTTTTCTGTTCCAACGTATGATGGCTCTTTTAGACTTGTGGGTTGAGGAAAATATTTGGTTTGAATCAATTTCACACTCTTTTAGGAGTTTCTAAATAAATTTCTAGTTTTGCTTGTATCTGTATTTTACCTTACCAACAGCGTATATTACATGGGTTCACCTTATTGAAATCATACTTCTTATACTTTATTAAGTCCACCTTTTTTAAGTATTCAAAATTCTTACCACTCATACTTTATCTTATTAGTTCAAGATGAGTCTGACACAAATTCTTTCTTAGGGACTTTTTAGACATGGGAGCTAAAACAGCATTTATTTGTTAGTGATGATTCTTTATTATGATGGGCTCCATACAATTCAAAGATGACATTTGGCTATATGTATCAAAATCATTAAAAATAGATACTGACTTTATCTAGACAGTACCTACTTCAGGAATTAATTCCAAAAACTAATGAGGAATATGACACATAGAGTTACTTTTTACTTACTTTCTATAACTTCAGTTTATTCATTTGAAAATTGATGACAATAACACAACTATGTTCACACAGTATTGGATGATTAAATGTGATCATTAAAAAAAGAGTTTAACATAATACTCAGCATTTTTAAAGTTTTATATAGGTGTGTGTACACTCGCACATGTGCGCATGTGTGTACATAAACACTACAAAGTATAAAAATATGCCTTTTAATACTATATCAGATATATATTCATATACACACATGTAATGCATACATTCAGAGACACATGCTCACATACATCCATTCCATACTTTTAGTCAAAAAAAAAAAAAGAAGAAATTATAAGGTGAATATCATGTGACCAAAGCATTACTTTCAAATATAATTACTGCTTATTTAAAGACCATCCAGGATGTTTTGCAACAATTGGAGGTACTACCTATTAATTAAAATCCTTACATATTAGTTAAAGAGTGAGAATCTTATCCCTGGCAACTTTTTGTAGTTCACAGTAAGTTAAATATTTCATAAAATGCTACTCTATTCTCAAATAATAAAAAGTTTTTCAGCATTTAAATGGGTAAACATTCATTTGCCTCCAAATTATCTTTTATTATTGAATTAGGGCAATATCTTCCTTAAGCTGTATCTTATAATCTATATGGACAATGAATATGGAAGGCCAAAGAAGAACCGATGTCTTTGAATTATGCATTGGTGAAGAATATTGAATATACCATGTACAGCCAAAAAAACAAACAAATCTGTCTTGGAAGAAGTACAGCCAGAATACTCCTTAGAAGCAAGGATGGTGATACCACATCTCACATACTTTGGATATGTTATCAAGAGGGTTCAGTCCCTGGGGAAAGACATCATGTTTGGTAAGGTAGAGGATCAGCAAAAAAGGGGAAGACCCTAAATGGGATGGATTGACACAGTGGGTGCAACAATGGGCTCAAGTATAACAACAATCATGAGAATGGCATAGGACTGGGCAGTGTTTTCTTCTGTTGTATATGGGGTCACTATAAGTTGGAACTGATTTGACAGCACCTAACAACAACAACAATATGGATCTGTAGTCTTTGTTTAACTTAAAGAAAAAAATGGGGTACTTGTTAAAATTTATATTTTTTCCCTACTTTTCTCTATATGTTTTGATCCATGCTAGGGTTTTTTTTTTTTTTAGGGGTTAGGAGGGAAAGTTCTCTTCAAGCTTTATGTATCACTCAAGGCCAACATCTGGAGAATAGCATTTATGCACTTTCTCCATAGATAAATATACCTAAAGGAAAGCTATATTTTAACAAAATTCTTCTATTTATAAATTAATTTTTCCTTAAAAACCTAAGAATCAAAAAAAAAAAAAAAAGTCTTGTAAATTCCATCAAATGAAAGACTTGTATTAAAATATATTATAACTGAAGAACCCTGGTGGTGCAGTGGTTAATTGCTTGGCTGCTGGCCGAAAGGTTGGCAGTTCAAATCCACCCAGCATCTCTGCAGAAGAAAGACCTTGTGACCTGCTTCCATAAAAATTTTAGCCTAGGAAACCCTATGGAACAGTTCTACTCTAGGAGCTTCTCCACGCCGGGACCCCAGGTCCAAAGGACATGCTCTTCTCCAGGTGCTGCTTTCTTGGTGGTATGAGGTCCCCTCTCTCTGCTCCCTTCCCTTTCCTTTTTTATCTCTTGGAAGATAAAATGTGGTGAAGGCCATACCCCAGGAAAACTCCCTATACATTGCATCAGGGATGTGACTTGGATACGGGTGTTACAATTCCATCCTAAACCTCTTTAAAATAAAATTACAATCATAAAATGTAGAGGACTACCACACAGTACCGGGAATCATGGCCTAACCAAGTTGACACATATTTCGCAGGGACACACTTCAATCCATAACACTTAGTCTTTGCCCATAGTTTTATCACTTTCTCTTTTTTTCTTGTTAACCAGTTAATACCCCAAGGTCAGGTATTACAATAAGTCTTTTGTATATACCTTTCTTTCCCCTATCTTCTTTATCACTTCTGTAGTTCTGCCAATGATATTACATCCTGATTATGTATGCCTACACTGGCTGGAGCAAAACATATCACTTTGCTGGACCTAACTTAAACTTTATGGCAACCAATGAAGCTCAAGCAGGCCCTTTATGACTTCCAGCAATTGAATTATCTCACTCGCTCATATCGTAACATAACTTCCCTGAAACCTCCAACAACTCCCCCTGAACCCAAATGCTCAACTGATTACCTACTTCTATTTTTTTAAGAAAAGAGAGGCAGAGGCCAACTTCAACAGACTCCCACTATCATATCTACCCACACATTGCCTTCCTGTCTGATACCAGAGGTGAACTACACATGCTGTTATCTAATGCTCATCTTTTACGTGTCCTCTACATAATTTTGCAACTATGAACAACAGGGATTACCACCCTGTGTCTGTCGTGTCATCAGCCTAATTATATTTAACTATTCTAATTAAAATGGTAGGTTCAAATATCAAAATATGAGAAAGTGATATGCTTTTTTTGTATCCTTTCATTCCTTTTAAGAAAATCAGAATAATCAAAAGTCTCACTTTAATTTCAAATTAGGAAAATGTTTCAAATTAAGAAAAATTAGAAATGTTATGTTCTATGAACAGAAATAAAACCTATGCATATAAAGGACCCCAAACTGTTTCTGAATATAGCTTAGAAAAATAAAAACACAAACCCTAACTACAGTTTTCTGCCTACATGGACCCTCAGACTATTTCAGAGATAACATCTAAAATATTGGCTTCCTCATAATTGTACTACCCTTCAACTCCCCAAATTTCCTTAATAAAAATATCACTTGATGGGAAATAGTTTTGTTTTGTTTTTTTAAGTTCACAGAGAACAATTTTAAAGAAATTCATAGAAACATAATAAAATAAAAAAAATACCCTTCCATATCTCAATCAATTCTTTGTCTGATGGCATATAATTCAAATTCACTTTTAGACCCAAGCGGTGCTGTGCTTTCAATTTAACATCTCTTCGCTTTTGGGAAATATGCAATTGGGACGCATATAAAATCAAACTTCCTGTCCATGAAGTTTATCTTGCATGAGAAACATGGAAATTTTCTATAAATATTCATGAGCTGGCAGTTACCCTTAGCTGAGATATATTTGAGGTGTGAAAATAAAAGCTCATAGAAAAATTCAACCTGATTATTTTAAAATTGAGGTAGGAACTTTTTCTCAAGTGCTCATGCATGACGAATGTGTTTATTTTAAATAGCCCCCTTAGTACATTTCCCTTGTTTTATCCAGCATTGATGTAAAATAAGTTCATATAATAGATGTTATTTCTTTTGTTGACTCCTCTACCAAAAAAAAAAAATTTTTTTTTCTACCATATGTATATACATCTACATCTACATCTACATCTACATCTACATCTACATCTACATCTACATCTACATCTACATCTACATCTACATCTACATCTACATCTACATCTACATCTACATCTACATCTACACATATAAAACCAAACCCTTTGCTGTTGAGTTGATTACAACTGATAGTGGACAGAGTAGAACTGCCCCATAGGATTTCCAAGGAGCAGCTGGTGGATTTGAACTGCTGATCTTTTGGTTAGCAGCCGAGTTCTTAAACCAGTATGCTACCAGGGCTATGTGTGTGTGTGTGTGTGTGTGTGTATTCTATCTCCTGGCATCATGCTTGGTTAAGTAGACGGTCAGCAAAAAAGAGAAAGATCCTCAGCAAGATGGACTGACACAGTGGCTGCAACAATGGGCTCAAGCAGAACAACGTTTGTGAGGATGGTACAGGACTGGACAGTGTTTCATTCTGTTGTACAGAGGGTCATTATGAGTTGGAACCAACCGGATGGCACCTGACAACAACACCATCCCCTGGCAATACTTAGCAGTACCCCCCACATTCCTCTTTATCACTCTAGCTTCTTGAAGGAAGGTGTGCTGATTTTCGACTCTCGCCTAAACTTCTGATTTACAATGTTTATTATGCATTTATTGTTGTTGTTAGCTGCCGTCAGGTCAGTCAACTCGTGGCAATACCATGCACAATGGAATAAAACTCTGCCTAATCCTGTGCCATCCCCTGATTAGTTCAAGATTGGACTATTGTGACTCACAGAGTTTTCACTGGCTACTTTTTGGAAGCAAGTCACTATGCCTTTCTTCCTAGTTTGTCTACCCTCTACTTTACTAACCATGATGTCCCGCAGGGACTGATCCCTCTTGATAGCATGTCCAAAGTACGTGAGATGAAGTCTTGCCATCTTCGCTTCTAATGAACATTCTCTCTGTATTTTTTCCAAGACAGATTTGTTCATTTCTGGCAGTCCATAAAAAAGCCAACACCATAATGCAAAGGTGTCAATTTTTCTTTCTTCCTTATTAGTTGTCCTGCTTTTACATGGATATGAGATGATTGAAAACACCATGGCTTGGGTCAGGCATATCCTGCTCCTCAAAGTGACATCTATGCTTTTTAACACTTTAAAGAGGCCTTTTGCAGCAGATAAGCTCAATGCAATACATCCTTTGATTTCTTGGGCATTGCTTCCATTGGCATTGATTGTGGATTCAGGTAAAATGAAATCCTTTGCAACTTCAATCTTTTCTCTGTTTATCATAATATTGCTTATTGATCCAGTTGTGAGGAATTTTGTTTTCTTTATGTTGATATATAATCCACACTGAAGGCTGTATTCTTTGATTTTCATCACTAAGTGCTTCAAGTCCTCTTTGTGTTCAGCAGACAAGATTGTGTCATCTGCATATCACAGGTTGTTAATGAGTCTTCCTCCAATTCTGATGCCAGCATCTTCTTCACATAGTCTGGCTTCTTAGATTATTTGCTCAACATACAGATTGAATAAGTATGGTGAAGGATACAACCCTGATGCTCACCTTTTTTGATTTTAAACTACTCAGTATCCCCTTGTTCTTCTTGGACAACTGCCCTATGGTCTATGTACAGGTTCTATATGAGTACAATTAAACATTCTGGAATTCTCATTCTTCACAATCAATAAAACACAAGTAAACATCTTTCTGATATTCTCCGCTTTCAGCCAAGATCCATGTGACATCAGCAATGATATCCTAGTTCCACATCCTCGTCTGAATCCAGGTTAAATTTCTAGCAGGTCCCTAACCATGCACTACTACAACTGTTTTTGAATTATCTTCAGCAAAATTTTACTTGTGTGTGATAATAATGATATTGTTCAATAATTTCTGCAGTCAGTTGGATTGCCTTTCTTTGGAATGAGCAGAAATGTGGATCTCCTCTAGTCAGTTGGCCAGGTAACTGTCTTCCAAATTTCTTGGCATAGATGAATGAGCACTTCCAGAGCTCTACCCCTTTGTTGAAACATCTCAGTTGGTATTCCATCAATTCCTGGAGCTTTGTTTTTCCCCAATTCCTTCAGTATAGCTTGGACTTATTCCTCCCACACCATTGGATCTTGATCAGGTGTTCCCTTCTGAAATGGTTGAAAGTTGACCAACTCTTTTTGGTAGAGTGACTATGAGTATTCCTTCCATTTTTTTTTAATCCTTCCTGACTCATTTAATGTTTTGCCCACAAAATCCTTCAAATTGCAACTCAAGGCTTGAATTTTTTCTTCAGTTCTTTTCAACTTGAGAAATGCTGAGCATGTTCTTCGTTTTTGGTTTTCTAACCCCTCATCTTTGCACATTTCATTATAATACTTTACTTTGTCTTCCAGACCTGCCCTTTGAAATCTTCTGTTTGAGCTGTTTTACATGATTATTTCTCCCATTGTTTTCAGTTATTCTATGTTCAAGAGGAAATTTCAGAGTCTCTTCTGACACCCACTTTGTATTTTCTTTCTTTCCTGCCTTTTTAATGACTTCTTGCTTTCTTCATCTATGATGTCCTTCATGTCATCCCACAACTCATCTCATCTTTGGTCATTAGTGTTTGATGCATCAAATCTATTCTTGAGATGGTCTGTAAATTCAGGTGCAGTGTACTCAAGGTTGTACTTTGGCTCTCGTAGACTTGTTTTAACTTTCTTCAACTTCACCTCGAACTTGCTTGTGAACAACTGATTGTCTGTTCTGCATTCTGTCACTGGCCTTGTTCTGACTGCTTATATTGAGCTTCTCCATTGTCTCTTTCCACAGATGTAGTTGATTTTGTTCCTGTGTATTCCATCCAGCAATGTCCAAGTGTAAAGTTGCTGTTCATGTTGTTGAACACATAATCATTGGTCTTGCAAAATTCTATCACGCAATCTCCAACATTGTTTCTATCACCAAGGCCATGTTTTCAAACTACAGATCACTTTCTTTTGTTTCTAACTTTCGCATCCTAATCACCAGTAATTATCAATGCATCTTGATTGCATGTTTGATCAATTTCAGACTGCAGAAATTGGCAAAAATCTTCAGTTTCTTCATCTTTGGCAATAGTGGTTGGTATATAAATTTAAGTAATAGTTGCATTAACTAGGCTTCCTTGTAGGTGAATCGGTATTACCTTATTACTGACAATGTTATACTTCATGAGAGATCTTGAGATGTTCTTTTTGGTGTTGAATTAGACGTCATTCCTCTTCTTTCACTGGCCGATATTTTTTTTAGACATAGATTGCCAGGTTCTTCTTCCTAGTTTTCTTAGTCTGGAAGGTCTGCTGAAGCTTGTTCTCTGTGGGTGACCCTGCTGGTATTTTCAATACTGATGGCATAGCTTCCAGCATCACAGCAACATGCAAGCCACCACAGTACAAGGAACTGACAGATGGTTGGTAGACCACATATTAAGACATGTTAAATATATAAAATAAGTTATATGATCAATATAAATTTTTTTTTATCTTGTCAAACCTATTCTGAGAATAATCATTATTATCTTTGCCATTTTTAATCAATAATTATCACAGTCTCAGGATTATTAATGTATTTCATGTTAATAAGGAAACCCTGGTGGTGTAGTGGTTAAGAGCTACAGCTGCTAACCAAAAGGTCAGCCATTCAAATCCACCAGCTGCTCCTTGGAAACTGTATGTGGCCAGTTCTACTCTGTCCTATAGGGTCACTATGAGTTGAAACCAAGTTAACAGCAACAGGTGTGTTTTTTGGCTTTTATGTTAATAAAAGAGGGAATTTTGTTGCATAAGAAATAATTTTCCCTGGTAGAAAAACTTTTAAATCAGTGTGCATATGTCATGTTAATAAACCAAATTAGTAATGTTTTGGAGTGGACTGGTTGAAAAATAGAACTATTACTTTTGCCTGACTGAACTTCTAGGAAAAGAGGTCATGTCTATATTAAAGGGGCTGAAATGAATCAGATCAGGTCTTTAGTTGTTTTTCACAGCAGCATATTTTAATTTGGCCCTGAAGCATCAGATCAATTTTACACATTTTCTTAAGATTTTTCTGAGAAGTTAGGCCATTTAAATATGTTCTTTCACATTCAATCAAATAACATCATATAAATGTAGCAATTATCTTGTATATCCTATTTGCTTTTTAATTGAGGAAAAATTTACATATAGATCAAAGTATACAAATCAAGATTTGATAAATATACATACTAGACAGCTGTATAACCATTGCCCCATCAAGAAATAGGTAATTTCTATTACTTCAAAAGTATTCTTTTGTCCTCTAGATCAAACTCTAAACCCCACCCATGAACACTCCTTTCAGTTCTAACACCATAGATTAGTTTTGCCTACTCTTGAACTTCATATAAATGAAATCGTACAGTATACTCTTTTTTGTTTGTTTTCTCTCACTCAACACAATAGTCTTGAGATACAACCAAGAATTAACATGTACCAATAGTTTATTCTTTTTTTATTGCTATTATTCCATTGTAAAAAATATAACAGTTTATCATCTGTGGGCTTTTTTTTTTTTAAGTTTGGGGTTTTATAAATAAGGACTTTAGTAGCATTCATGTAAAAGACTTGAGTGGGTATTGATTTTACCCCTCTTGGACAAATATCTAAAAGTGGGATCGCTGAATGTTTTGAATCTGAAATTCACTATTTCTAATCATATGTGAAAGATAATTGCCCATTATTTCAAAACTTTCTGTGCTTTCCTTTCTTTTGTGATGCCAATTATATTTTTGTAAACTGCTTGATGTTTTCTATGGTTTCTCCAAATCGGGTAATTTTTATATTATGCTTTCAAGTTCACTGATACTTATTCTGCAGTACCCAATTGCTTTTAAGCCATTTCAATATTTCTTTACTTTAGATATTGCAATTATTGGTTTCATCTTTTTGTTTTGTTTTGTTTTTTATATTTTCCATTTATCTTTCAGTGTTGTTCATCTCTTTTCTTGTTCTGACCATCATTTTTTAAGAGCTCTGGCAGTGCAGTAGAGACCTGGTGGTGACTGCTAATCAAAATGTTTACAGTTCAGATCTACCAGCCACTCCTTGGAAATTCTATGGGGCAGTTCTACTTTGTCCCATAGGGTTGCTACGAGTCAGAATCGACTTGATGGGAATGGATTTGGTGTTTTGGTTTTGGTGGCACAGTGGTTAAGAGCTTGCCTGCTAACTAAAAAGTCAGCCATTTGAATCCATCAGCCACTTCATGGAAACCCTATGGAGCAGTTCTACCCTGAACTATAAGGGTCGCTATGAGTCAGAATCAACTTTAAGGCAACAGGTTTGGCTTTTTTGGTTTAGAACATATTTGTATTAGCTGCTTTAAAGTCCTTGACCATTAATAATAACATCTGCTTTACCTTGTTGTCTTAGTTATCTACTGCTGCTATAACAGAAATACCACAAATGGATGGCTTTGACAAAGAGAAATTTATTTTCTCACAGTCTAGGAGGTTAGAAGTCTGAATTCAGGGTGCTAGCTCCAGGGGAAGGCTTTCTCTCTCTCTCAGCTCTGGGGGAAGTTCCCTGCCATCAATCTTCCCCTGCTCTAGGAGCTTCTCAGTGCAGGGAACCCTGGTCAAAAGGACATGCTATTCTCCTGGCTCTTGTGTCTTAGTGGTATGAGGTCCCCATGTCTCTGCTCTATTCTGTCTTTTATATCTCAAAAGAGATTGACTTAAAACACAATCTAATCTTGTAGATTGAGTTCTGCCTCATTAACATAACTGCTGCTAATCCTGCCTCATTAACATCATAGAAGTAGGATTTACAACATATACATCAGACAATAAAACGGTACAGGGCATACTGGGAATCATGACCTAGCCAAACTGGTACAAATTTTGGGAGAACCCAATTCAATCCACGACAATGTTCATTTGTGAAGTTCTTTGACAAAGACAACAAAAAAAAGAAAAAAATCTTCACATTAAGCTGTGGTGTTATTTTTAGGTGCCATCCAACCGTTTCCAGCTCATGGCAACACTAAGTACAACAGAACAAAACACTGCCCAGTTCTGCACCATCCTCATGATCTTTATTATGCTTGAGCCCATTGTTGCAGCTACTGTGTCAATCCACCTCATTGAAGGTCTTCCTCTCTTTTGCTGACCATCTACTTTACCAAACATGATGTCCTTCTCAAGAATTGATCCCTCCTTATAACATGTTAAAAGTATGTGAGACAAAGTCTTGTCATTCTTGCTTATAAGGAGCATTCAGGTTGTACTTCTTCCAGTACAGATTAGTTCATTATTTTGGTAGTCCATGCTATATTCAATATTTTTCACCAACACCACAATTCAAGGCATCAATTCTTCTTCAGTTTTCCTTATTCACTGCCCAGCTTTCGCATGTATATGACGTGATTGAAAACACCACGGCTTGGGTCAAGCATACCTTAGTCCTTAAAGTGACATCTTTGCTTGTTAACAGTTTAAAGAGGCCTTTTGCAGCAGATTTGCCCAATGCAATGCATTGTTTGATTCCTTGACTGCTGCTTCCATGGGTGTTGATTGTAGATCCAAGTAAAATGAAATCCTGGACAATTTCAATCTTTTCTCTGTTTATCATGATGTCGCTTATTGGTCCAGTTGTGAGGATTTTTGTTTTCTTTATATTGAGGTGTAATCCATACTGAAGGCTATAGTCTTGGTTCTTCATCACCAAGTGCTTCAAGTCCTCTTCACTTTCCGCAAGCAAGGTTATGTCACCTGCATATCCCAGGTTGTTAATGAGTCTTCCTTCAGTCCTGATGCCCTGTTCTTCATATAGCTCAGCTTCCCAGATTATCTGCTCAGCATACAGATTGAATAAGTATGGTGAAAGGATAGAACCCTGATGTACACCTTTCCTGACTTTAAACCACACAGTATCCCCTTGTTCTTTTTGAGTAACTGCCTCTTTATCTATGTCTTAGGCTAGGTTCTCTAGAGGAGCAAAACCAGTAAAGCATATAAATATATATAGAGAGAGATTTATATCAAGGAAATGGCTTACACGGTTGTAGAGGCTGGAATGTCCCAAGTCCATGGGAGGCTTCTCCTGATTCACGTAGCTACAGGGGCTGATGAACCCAAGATTGGCAGGTCAGAGAACAGGGCTTTTGTTCACAGCCTGCGAAAATGGATGAATCACCAAATTGGCAGGCAAGACCACAGGTAAGTTGCTAGCTCAAGTCCCAAAAACTGGAAGTCAGAGGAACAGGAGTCAGCTGCAGGACCAGCATGAACAAAAAAGCAAAAAGCCCACAAGCCTTTCCAGAATGTCCGCTTATATTTGATGCAGGCCACACATCCACGGAAACTCCCTTTCAACTGATTGGCTTCTCAAAGCAGATCCCATCATGGAGGTGATCACAACATCTGATGACTGCCAAACCACTGAGAATCATGGCCTAACCAAGTTGACACATAATTTTAACCATCATATTTGAGTACTGCTTCCATGTACTGCATTTTTGATTGACTGTGTGTCATAGTTTTCCGTTTCTGAATGCTAGTAATTTTTTTAGATGTACCGATACTGAGTAGGACATATTTTAGAAGCTCTGGTTACCATTAATTTTTTCTGATGAATGTTGATTGGTATTCTGGCAAGCAATTGTGGTTTTGGCTTATTACATTAAACTTGTTGAGTATAGGTTTTATGCTTATTTCAGGTATATTTGTGTAAAGCCAGGAATTTATTGAATCCCTCTAAATTGGTTAACTCTAACTCTAAGCTCTTTCTCCCTTGTAATGGGAGGAATTAAAATTTTTGCAAGTTCTTTCAACCTACCGGCTGTGGATTTCTACCAAGTACACTGGCATCTCCTCTATGATGGCAAAATTTGGGAACCATCCATGGGAAGTTGACTCATAGATTTTGTGTCCCCATCCTGGATTTGCTCCCTCAATTTTCAGCCACTGTGGAAGCCCCGAAATCCTTTCTTATATTTTGTTCAGCCTTAAAATTATTTGCAGGATGGTTAGGTTTATATCAGGTATTCTGCCATTACCAGGACTGAGTCTCCATCAACATAATTTTTAATGTACTTATTCCAATTATCATCAAACTGGAGATCTGCAGATTATCAAAAGTATAATTAAGATCTAGATTAGAAGCTCTTCATTACAGTATTAAGATTACTTCAAGAAGACCAACATCAAATGTAAGTACTTTGAATGTGAGTAAAAAACAGGACAATCAGGGAGACTTCTCTGGTTGACGTGAATTAATAGTTAGAACTAAGTTCTGAAAATTTGAAGACCCTTCCAATCATTCTTCAAAGCTAAAGCCTATAGAAGTGTTGATTTAAAACAGTAATTATCAAAATCATAATCATTAAAAAAATTTAAATGAAAATTCAGGAAATGTAAGGGTCATACCTTTTTTAAGTTAATTGTCTTTAATCAGATAGAGAATTAGATTAGTCTACAAATGCTTCCTAGAGGAATTTTATTGAATTCAAAAGGCAGAGAAAAAAGCTATAAAATGAAGAGATTATGCTTAAGATATGAGAAAAAACAAGTGACGATGTTCAAAAGATTGGGATGCATGGAAGAAATTATCAAAGGCAACTTATAAAATAAATAAATAAATAAGTCTAAATATTCTCTCATTCTTTAAAAGTAATCGCTAATTTTCTTTGGTGAGGCTAAGAGAAAAAAAATTTTAAAACACTGCACATACATTTTTCTTATATTTAACCCAACATTTAGCCTGGCTCCTCAGATTTCTAGTTAACCCTTTGGTTACCAAATTATTTTCTGCTTTGAATTTTTTGTTAATACCATGAGTTTTGGGACATTTGAAAACAGCAAGTGAATACTGTGTGGTTTAAAGAAAGTTGTGCACAACATTTGTATCTTTTCACCATGCTTATTTAATCTATATGCTGAGATATAATCTGAGAAGCTGCACTGTATGAAGAAGGACATGGCAACAGGATTGGAAGAAGACTGATTAACAACCTGTAATATGCAGTTGACACAACCTTGCTTGCTGAAAGTGAAGAGAACTTGAAGCACTTACTGATGAAGATCAAAGACCACGAGATTCAATTATGGGTTACACCTCAATTTAAGGAAAACAAAAATCCTCACAACAGGACCAGTAAGCAACATCAAGGTAAACAGAGAAAAGATTGAAGTTGTAAAGGGTTTCATTTTACTTGTATCCACAATCAACACCCATGGAAGCAGCAGTCAAGAAACCAAACAGTGAATTGCTTTGGGGAAATCTGCTGCAAGGGATCTCTTTACAGTGTTAAGAAGAAAAGATGTCACTTTAAGGATTAAGGTGCATCTGACCCAAGCCATCGTGTTTTTGGTCACCTCATATGCATAGGAAACCTGGACAATGAATAAAGAAGACTGAAGAAGAATTGATGCCTTTGAGTTAGGGTGTTGGCGAAGAGGTAGAATTTACCATGGACTGACAGAAAAATGAACAAATCTGTCTTGGAAGAAATATAGCCAGAATGTTCATTAGAAGCAAGGATGGAGAGACGTCATCTCACATACTTCCCACATGTTATCAGGAAAGAACATGTTATCAGTATGTCCATGGAGAAGGACATCGTGCTTGGTAAAGTAGAAGGTCAGTGAAAAAGTGGAAGACTCTCAACTAGATGGACTGACATAGCGTCTGCAACAATGGGCTCAAGCGTAACAATGATTGTGAGGATGGCGCAGGACAGAGCAGTGTTTCCTTCTGTTGTACACAGGGTCGCTATGAGTCAGAACTGACTCAATGGCACCTAACAAAAACAACAACATGTGCTTTCATTAATGGAAGTATACTGAATCATTGAGTGTGTCTGACTTTTTAGCAGGTTGTATGGATTTTTTTTTCTTGCCCCCTCCCATAAGCCTACCCTAAGTATTTAGTGGTACACATGAAATACCACTAATTATACCTCAGGGTCCCCACTTGGGTCTGTCAGTACATATTTATAACAAATATTTTCAAAATTTTATTTTTACTACCAAAAATTCAGATACGTCATACCATACCCTGTAAAAACAGTAGTTTGTGGCACATGCCACTTTCTTAGGTTTCAAGCAGCCCTAAAGGCCCCTGTCTTGTGGCAGTATAGCAGCTTCCCAACGAACCCCACAGGCTGAAAGAGTTCATGATTGCCATATGGACTGCCTGGCAAAAAAGTGTTAAATTTTCTGCTTTGTAGACAAAAGCCTAATTTAAAATACGTTGATTACTACCAATAATCATAGTACAGTTCTTAGCTTTAATTTTCTTGAATAACTTACACAATTACTACTTATCAAGCATTTACCTGATGAGTACACAGCCCAGTAAAATATAAAGTGTGTTGCGATCGATGGCAATAGAGAAATGCAAAAATACTAAGTACAGATGCTACTGTCTTTTCCTTTATGACTATATTCCCAGTGCCTAGAACAGTGCTGAATTCACAGCAGACAATAGCAGCCACTGCGTGAATATCAGTAGAATAAAGCATTAAATGAAAATGGTGGTTCAGAAGGATCACCTATCTTTGCCCTCCATCCTCACAAGACTCGGGGCACGTTGAGGGGTGAGGGGATATTATGAAACACAGATTTTTGAGATCAGAAATTCACTTGTTGTTGTTAGATGCCGTTGAGTTGATTCCAACTCATAGCGACCCTATAGGACTGAGTAGAACTGCCCCATAGGATTTCCAAAGAACATCTGGCAGATTTGAACTGCTGATATTTTGGTTAGCAGCCAAGCTCTTAACCACTATGCAACCAGGGCTCCAACTGACTTTGGATACTAAATTTTCAGTAAACTAGGTTATTTCATGTAATATGATCCTTTTTTTTTTTTTTAGGAAGGAGACCTATTTTATTCAGATACATATCATTTGTTTCTCAAAACCAGGGAGGCTACCTCATTGATAATGACACCTTCTCTGGTCTTGAGCATTATCTTTATCTTCGAGCAAACAAAATTGGACAATTTAGTGAAGTCTTTTTTGACTGGCCCTAGCTTCAGGTTTCTAGGAGAATTTTGTTCATCTGCAATATTAGTATCTCACATTTTAGGCTAGATACATCAATCCAGGTGCCTACTCACTCTTCTAAGGAACTAGTTATGCTCACATTTCCTGCTGAAAAAGTAGTCATAGTTAGCAATGTTCTGTGACTCCAAACCCTCTACAGAACTTATTAAATTCCAGATGTCCACTAGATACAAGGACAAACAAGCTATTGTTCCATCAGTTTAATGCAAACTACTTGCCAAGGAAGGAACCCTGGTGATGTTGAGGTTAAAGTGATTGACTGCTAACCAAAAGGTCAGCAGTTCAAAGCCACCAGCCTCTCTGTGGGAGAAAGATGTGACAGTCTGCTTCTTTAAAGGTTTATAGCCTTGGAAACCCTATAGAGTCTCCGTGAGTTGGAACTGACTTGATGGCAATGGATTTTTTGGTACTCACAAAGTCTGAATAACAATTTCTACCAAAGTAGTCATAATATTTTCAAATGAGTAATATAGAAACAAACATCCAGTTTATAGTGGAAAAAGAATATAGACACAAAAAGAGTAGCTGAGTAATCCTGAAGGCAGAGCAATAAAACACATATCCAAAACTCTGCAGCCTGGGATTCTGAGTCATCTTCTGTTTTCATTTCTGAGAAGGCCTGGAACATCTTTTTCACTTTTCCCAATGGCTCTTTTTATGGGTTTGGTTGTGAGTCACAGCCTTACTTTCTGTGTAGCTTCAAAATAATTTTCGTATTACAGTCACGTTCCACTTAATGTCTATTTGGGCAATGTCTGCATATACGTCCATGTTCCTATAGGTTATAGTAGAGTTCAGAAATCCTGATCAGAGAAAGGAATATATCTGACGTAACAGAACATAGCAACAGCTTCCTGCATACAACACATGTATCTACTGTCTCTTGTTTTATGGCAGTCCGTTCTTATGTACAAGTTGTCCATAAGTCAGGCATTCATAACCCAGAGACTGCCTGTAATATGGTATTCACACAATGTCTAAATCACATAATGCCTTATTTTACAAAGCGTATCATGGACGTTAAGTGACACATGAATTTACATCAAATAATTTAATTGAATCTCTAAGCTTTGTGATAAAAAATTAAAATACTCTTCAACGGAGGTCACACTTATCTAGATGACCACACATCCTACATTACTGAGACAATGGGGGTAAACTATGATGGAATTTTTTAACTTTCTCCCTTCTGAGTATTTTCTCTTTGTCATCCTTAAATCTTTTGATACTGAAGGAAGAAATATCCTTTTTTTTTTTTTTTTAACTAAGGAACTAACTGTTATCATATTCATCCCCTCCTTTGTACCTGTCCACCAAGACATCTTCTCTAGGAGTTCCCTTCACTAGTCTTCCCCAATCTCTTTCTTACTTAATAAATGTCTTCTTCTTTCATTTGCTACTTTACCCTGGTTTACAAACATATTCTATTATGTGGCATCCTAAGTGTCATGGATTGAACTGTGTCCCTCAAAATATTTGTCAACTTAGCTGGACCATGAGTCCCAGTATTGAGTGATTGTCCACCATTTTATATGTTTTCCATATGTGTTCTAAATTCTATCACTATGAAGAAATGAGATGTATTAGTGGCAGTTATATTGATAAGATATATAAGATAAAATAGTGTCTTAAGCCAATCTCTTTGAGGTATAAAGGGAGAAGTGAGCAGAGACAGGGGGACATCATACCACTGAGAAAGCAGTGCCAGGAGCAGAGTGTGTCCTTTTGGACCTAAGATTCCTGCACTGATATGTGCCCAGACCAAGGGAAGATTGATGACAAGGACCTTCCTCCAGAGCTGACAAAGACAGAAAACCTTCCCCTGGAGCTTGTGCCCTGAATTTGGACTTGTAGCATACTAGACAAAATAAATTCCTCTTTGTTAAAGCCATCCACTTGTCGTATTTCTGTTATAGCAGCGCTAGATGACTAAGACACTAAGTGCGAACATCTTTGTTTCTTGAGAGAATTTTTTTCCTCTCCAAATAATATTTACCATCCAATTTCTTGAGAGAGAAACCTAGATTCATATCTTCTAATAGTTCTGGAAACATTTATGCCTCAATGTTTCTGAAACGTTGCTCCTACACCACTGCTCTATTATGAATTCTCTTTCATATCACTAGTGACCCAGTATTCAAAAATAAAATACCTCTATTTTTTATCTTACTTAATAACTTTGAAGTGTTTGGTATAATTAATAATGCCACATCTGTTTTATATATCCATAACTTGTTTCCCAGAGCTGAAAACAGGCAGGGGACAAAATGTTGTTGTTGCTGTTGTTAGGTGCCGTCGAGTCCATTCCAACTCATAGCAAATCTATGCACAACAGAATGAAACACTGCCTGGTCCTGTACCATCCTTACAATCGTTGTTATGCTTGAGTCCATTGTTGCAACCACTGTGTCAATCCACCTCCTTGAGGGTCTTCCTCTTTTCCGCTGACCCTGTACTTTGCCAACCATGATGTCCTTTTCCAGAGACTGATGCCTCCTGACAACGCGTCCAAAGTCTTGTCATCCTTGCTTCTAAAGAGCATTCTGGTTCCAAGACAGATTTATTCGTTCTTCTGGCAGTCCATGGTATATTCAATATTCTTTACCAACACAGCAATTCAAAAGCGTCAACTCTTCTTCGGTCTTCCTTATTCATCGTCCAGCTTTCATATGCATATGATGCGATTGAAAATACCATGACTTGGGTCAGGCGCACCTTAGTCTTCAGGGTGACATCTTTGTTCTTCAACACTTTGAAGAGGTCTTTTGCAGCAGATTTACTCAAGGCAATGCGTCTTTTGATTTCTTGACTGCTGCTTCCATGGCTGCTGATTGTGGACACAAGTAAAATGAAATCCCTGACAATTTCAATCTTTACTCTGTTTATCATGATGTTGCTCATTGGTCCAGTTGTGAGGATTTTTGTGTTCTTTATGTTGAGGTGCAATCCATACTGAAGGCTGTGGTCTTTGATCTTCATTAGTAAGTGCTTCAAGTCCTCTTAACTTTCAGCAAGCAAGGTTGTGTCATCTGCATAACACAGGTTGTTAATGAGTCTTTCTCCCTCCTGATGCCCCGTTCTTCTTCATATAGTCCAGCTTCTCAGATTATTTGCTCAGCATACGTATTGAATAGGTGTGGTGAAAGAATACAACCTTGGTGCACACCTTTCCTGACTTTAAACCATCAGTATCGCCTTATTCTGTCCGAACAACTGCCTCTTGATCTATTCCTCATGAGCACAATTAAGTGTTATGGAATTCTCATTCTTTGCAATATTATCCACAATTTGTTATGATCCACACAGTCGAATACCTTTGCATAGTCAATAAAACACAGGTAAACATCCTTCTGGTATTCTCTGCTCTCAGCCAGGATCCATCTGACATCAGCAATGATATTCCTAGTTCCACGTCCTCTTCTGAAACCAGCCTGAATTTCTGGCAGTTCTCTGTTGATATACCGCTGCAGCCGTTTTTGAATGATCTTCAGCAAAATTTTGCTTGTGTGTGATATTGATGATATTGTTCTATAATTTCCACATTCGGTTGGATCACCTTTCTTGGAAATAGGCATAAATATGGATCTCTTCCAGTCAGCTGGCCAGGAAGCTGTCTTCCATATTTCTTGGCATAGACGAGTGAGCACCTCCAACGCTCCATCCATTTGTTGAAACATCTCAATTGATATTCCATCAATTCCTGGAGCCTTGTTTTTTGCCAATGCCTTCAGAGCAGCTTGGACTTCTTCCTTCAGTACCATCAGTTTCTGATCATATGCTACTCTTGAAATGGCTGAATATCGACTAATTCTTTTGGTATAATGACTGTGTATTCCTTCCATCTTCTTTTGATGCTTCCTGCATCATTTAATATTTTCCCCTTAGAATCCTTCACTATTGCAACCCGAGGCTTGAAATTTCTTCAGTTCTTTCAGTTTGAGAAACATCGAGCGTATTCTTCCCTTTTGATTTTCCATTTCCAGCTCTTTGCGCATGTCATTATAATGCTTTACTTTGTCTTCTCGAGCTGCCCTTTGAAATCTTCTGTTTAGTTCTTTTACTTCTTTGATTCTTCCTTCTGCTTTAGATGCTTGACGTTCAAAAGCAAGCTTCAGAGTCTCCTCTGACATCCATTTTGGTCTTTTCTTTCTTTCCTTTCTTTTCAATGACCTCTTGCTTTCTTCATGAACGATGTCCTTGATGTCATTCCACAACTCATCCGGTCTTCGGTCACCAGTGTTCAATGCGTCAAATCTATTCTTGAGATGGTCTTTAAATTCAGGTGGGATATACTCAAGGTCATATTTTGGCTCTCGTGGACTTGCTCTGATTTTCTTCAGTTTCAGCTTGAACTTGCCTATGAGCACAGTCAGTCCCTGGCCTTGTTCTGACTGATGATATTGAGCTTTTCCATCATCTCTTTCCACAGATGTAGTCAGATTGATTTCTGTGTGTTCCATCTGGTGAGGTCCATGTGTATAGTCACCGTTTATGTCGGTGAAAGAAGGTATTTGCAATGAAGAAGTCATTGGTCTTGCAAAATTCTATCATTCGACATTGTTTCTGTCTCCAAGGCCATATTTTCCAACTACTGATCCTTCTTTTTTGTTTCCAACTTTCACATTCCAGCCACCAGTAATTATCAATGCATCTTGATTGCATGTTTGATCAATTTCAGACTGCAGCAGCTGATAAAAATCTTCTATTTCTTCATCTTTGGCCCTAGTGGTTGGTTCGTACATTTGAATAATAGTCATATTAACTCATCTTCCTTGTAGGCGTATGGATATTATCCTATCACTGACAGCATTATTCTTCAGGATAGATCTTGCAATGTTCAAGAATAAGGACAGAACATAATGGCTGTATGCATCCTGTGGGAGAAAATAAGATATAAAGATTCCTTGTGCTTGTCCCTTAGTATTTTGTGTTCTTGAGATTTTTCCCATCAGAACCATCATCTTTTCACTCTTCCTATCTTCTGCATGTGCTGCTTTTTTTGTGTTAGCATGATGAAAGGTCTCAAGACAGTGGTTTGCAGTTATACACTAGACTTCTGTGTATCATCTTAAATAACCTTTTTTTTTCCTCAAATAGGCCGACTTATTTGTTATGGATCACTATACTCCCTTACTCTACAGGTTATGGTTTGGTTTGGCCAATGCAGACCACTGACAGAGTATCAAAGGAAGGAGGAAAGTGAGAAACAAATATGTATTCTACTGTCTTTTCTAAGTGGTGTTCCCCTAGGCTGAGTGAATCTTTAGATTGAATGTCATAATTCGTCTCATTGGTCCTGTTCATAAAGTTCTTTCTGAATTTGTTAGCTATTACCTCCTCCTTGAGCTGCGGGTATTAGTTTGTTCCAGCTATTACTAACCTTGAGTTAGTATTTCTTATAGCTTCCACGAAACCTTTATTAAACTCTTCTCTAATTACCCAGTAAAAATATGCTGTCTATTTCCTCTCAGAGCACTGACAAATACAGCATTCTTCATATACATATGAATTTTCATTCTCTGTCATGTTTGTTGGGTCATTTTCCCTGGTATCTATGCCTAAAAGATAAACAGTGTCTCTTTACCATGTCTCTGGACCATTAAATGTTTCTTAATCACCCGAACAGCTTGACATAAATTGTTGAAATGAGCCAATCACAGAAACCATTCTGTTCCTATCTTGACCCCCATTTACATTCATCTCACTGCTATTATATTCACCTTAATCTAATATTTCTAGATCATACCTTTGCACAGAATTTTTGCTTTTGTCTACGTGTAAAAATTCCTCTTTTTAAGAAGAGATACTTTCTTCCTTGCCCAGAAACTTGGAATTCCACTGACAGTTTCTAGCTCTTGTCATCTCATCGTTATACAAGATTTAGTCAGGCTTAACCATCTGCCTTCTTTTCTTACCATATATTCTCCCTTAGCAATTATATTCGCTTTCACAAATTCAACTATCGTCTCTTTGGATGACTTCCATATACATGGGGTACATTTAACTTTTCATTTGAGCTGTTCTCTAAGTTTTGATTTATTATCTACTACTTCAAGATATAAAGAATATAGTTCCAGCCCTGGTATAAAATTAGCATTTGATATATGGTATGAATTATTATTATTACGTTTTATAATGAATGTTGAGTAAGCATCTAAAATCCTCCATGCTTCAAAATAAATTTGTTTTCTTCTTCTGTAAACTTACTTTTCCTGGGGCAGTGGACACTGAATGAATAGGAGCAGTAAACAAACAGAAGTAATGATCTTCAGTGACTTCAGTCAAGTCAAAATGCAAGATCATTTCTTCTGTTTGTTTACTACTCTTAGTCATTGAAGTCAAAACACAGCTGAATGAATCCCCAGACTTTTCTTTACAAAGAACTCCAGACTCTTTGTAAGAATGAACAAGATTCTGACATTTCCCTTCCATCAGGTCATGTGACAGAAATTCTGCCTTAAGCTTCACAAAGCATCAGACACATTTGAAGGATCCAGTTCACAAGCTGAAATGACACACATTTAAGTAGATCAGGCCACAAAGAGTGGGATATCTTTAGATCCCATTTCCAAAGGAACTCCTTGTTACATGATCTGGGATTATCAAGATAGGCAAAGACCCCTGAGGTAATAGACAATAACTGCTTAATTATTCTAATGTAAAAGTGGATATACAAACTATCCTAAAGATGACTTAGTTATAGGAAGAGCATAGCCTGTCTCTCTGTTTTCCTTAATTAGATATAGTCTGAAAATATGATGCAATAAAGTTCAATGAAAATTTGAAAGTCACTCAATGGCTTCAAAATACTTCCATTTGGTGTAGAGAGCAAGGCAAATTTGATGTCGCCAGTAGTTTTCTAGTAGTTCAAACAGAAGGCTATAAATGATTTACGATCCTGTTTATAATTCTTCTACATTTTTCACCTTTACAAAACTCCTTATACCTGAAATTTACTTCTTCTCCAGCTAAAGTTTTTATCTGTCCTTTGCAGCAACCTCAAATTACCCCTTTCCTCTAAGAAGCCACTAATGATCTCCACAAATAGAACTAATCTTTATAAGCCCACAGAATATTTTGCACTTGTATTATAGATTATCTCAAAACCTACCTATATTTATGGTCCAATGATTAAATATTTCAAAGTCTATCTCCTCTTCTCTGTATACCTTGTAAAATCACATGCCAGATTTCATTCATCCATAACCAAGCAAAATGTTAATTGTAGACATTCAAAAGATGTTTGTTGAAATAAAATGCATTCTTTAATCTAAGATGTAGTTATTTATAGAATATTTTCAAGTATATAAAAGAAGAAGTCTTTGTTTTTTCCCTTATCTGTATGTTAATTTGTGGTATAACCTTTTCTAAATGACCATTATAAGAACAAAAAATAACCATCATTGCACTAGCAATATCCCTTAAATATCTGATCATAAGGCAGTGCTTCTGGTTAATGATAATATAAGTCTACACAGGAAACCTGGTCATCTCCAACTCACTAAAGACATACACCCACCTATATCTAAATATATCATTCTTTCACATTCAGTCCACAGGAAGTAAAATAAAGTTCTTGCAAATTAGAGTGAATAATACTCTAAAATTACTCATGCACTTCTTACCAGATCAAGCTGTCAGGATGACTTTCTAACAGAAATCCTTCACTTCTCACATTTTTTAACTAATCTATTTTATATTGTGCTTAACTTTGCTCTGTATTTAAAAAGTATTGTACACATATTTTTCATGAAAAAGTAACATTTTGAATAATCCAATATTACATCTTAACTATCATTGTGTATGCGATATCTTTGTAACTTAGTTAACAGTCACATCCCACTAAGTCCACAACACCCCAAGTATTTACACTACTAATTGCACTCTGATAATTTATCCAGAATTCATTTTTATAGTTTCTTCTCTTGTCGATTGATTGATCTTAGGAAGTGGTGTGCTTACTATTTAATGTATGACTCAGAAGAACACTTTATAAATAGAAAAGTAATAACTTCCAGAGTGACTAATAAAAAGTATGATCCTCTTACAATGATTGGTCTCTACTCATCTGGACCCAAAGAAAAAGAGGGGAAACCAAAGACTCAAAGAAGAAACTAGTCTACAGGGTAAGTAGTCTACATGAACCATGGCCTCATCTACCTTGAGACTAGAAGAACTAGATAGTGCCTGATTACCACCAACAGCTGTTCTAATCAGGGCCAAAACAGATGAACCTTGATAGAGTGGGAGAAAAAATGCACACCAGAACCTCAGATTCCTCCCTCTCCCCCCCCCAAAAAAAAGACCCCCTGGACTGGTTGAGACTGGAAGACTCCCTGAGACTATTGCCCTGAGACACTCTTCATACCTTGAACCTAAACTAATCCCTAATAGCTAAATAACAAATTGGCTCAAAAATAATGAGTATCACCCATAAGTACCATGCTTTAAAAAAATCACCTTTAAGAGACCAAATGGTGAACAATTAGGTTAAAAGAAAAATGAGAATGTAAGAGGGCAGGGAAACTAGATTAATGAAGGAAAAAGTGGAATAGAAATAATGAGAATATTCCCACATTGTGTAAAATGTAACAAATGTCACTGAAAAACGTGTGTAGAAATTGTTGAATGGGAACCTAAACTGATGTGTAAACCTTCACCAAAACACCATAAACCAAAAAAGCCAAACCCATTGCCGTTGAATCGATTCTGACTCATACTGACCTTATAGGACAGAGTAGAA
Organism: Loxodonta africana; assembly: GCF_030014295.1. NCBI lineage: Eukaryota > Metazoa > Chordata > Mammalia > Proboscidea > Elephantidae > Loxodonta > Loxodonta africana. Next base: position 50,332,511 of record NC_087345.1, read on the forward strand.
CTGCCTCCATAAGGTTTCCAAGGAGCAGCTGGTGGATTTGACTGCCTAACATTTGGTTAGCAGCTGAGCTCTTAACCACTGAGCTACCAGGGCTCTAAAAACACAATAAAACATTTTTTAAAAAATGTGCCCTTCTTCTTCATATGACGTATCATGGAGAATAATACAACTTCTTTAAATTTAACTTAACAAAAATGGAGATGTATAATATTTAGGAGCCCTGGTGGTATAACAGTTAAGTACATGGATGCTAACTGGAAGGTCAATGGTTTAAACCCACCAGCCGCTCAGTGGAAGGAAGATGTGGCAGTCTGCTTCTGCAAGGATTACAGCCTTGGGAAACTTATGAGGCAGTTCTACTCTGTCCTATAGGATCTCTATGAATCAGAGTCAACCGGAATGGGTTTGTTTTTGGTTTAATATTTAAAAAGTACAGCAGGATACCCCAAGTCTGATTACAAGACTTAAAGAAATCAAGTCATGTAATTTGATAGAATCTGTTGCTCAAAAACAAGCAAGCTACAGGTGGAATAAAAAGCTGTATTTATATCTGCTAAAAAATGTTTGCTACAGATCATGTTTCTTTTTTTTCTAAGACCATTAAGCACATCAATAGCTTTGTTAGCGTGGATTATTGCAACTACTTTCAACATGTTTATTGGCATTATTATAATATTATTTAATTCCAATGCAGAAAATATTAAATTTTATCAAGAATGGATAAAAATAATGTATTCAGTTGTAGCACATATTTAGTTAGCTATAAGCTAAAACCATCCAGTATCTGTAAGAGCTCTGATTTCTAAAGTGATTTTAAAAAATCAGTCTCTCTATATCTAACAATAATGTAAAGAAATCAATAGAAATTATTACATCCTTATACATTTAATTTAATTAATTAAATTTTTGATTTAAGGAAAGGTTTACTCTGATTGGGCAGTGATTCAACAACATGGTATTGTGCTTCTACTATGTGTCAGGGACTAGGGGTAAGGTAGTGAATCAAAAAGTGGTGGAGTTTATTTTCTAAAGTGAAAGGCTGACAATAAATAATTAACAACAGAAATAATACATATAATGGAAGTGCTATGACAGGAATGTAAGAGGTATAATGAGAAACTATATCCAGGGATCTGATTTATCGGGGCGGCGGCGGGGGGGCGGGTGTTAGTAGGTATAAAGAAGGTGTAGATCATAATATATTATCATGTTGGTTTTCTATTTGGCATTCTTTCTCTTCTTCCTTTTCCCCAAAGCCACTTATCCTTATTCAGAATTCTAGGTCTCCCCCTTGGAAGACCTTTTGCCTCAGGGCTACTGGCATTTATAGTCCTAGGATTGGGGCTCCTTAGTTAAAGAATAATCTCCTGGCTCTTGATAGCGATTAGCCTATGACTGGATTTTGCAAATGAAAGAAGTTTTGGCGAACATCTAGGAAAAGTTACCTTGCTCTCAAAAATGTGTCACAGACAGTTAATGTCTCTAACACTTGACATAATAGAGATAGAAAGCGGGTAACCAAGGACAGGTTAATCAGTAAGCATGGTTACTGGTAGTCATTTCACAGGATAAGATTGGAAATATGGAGGATCTGCCTTAGAATGGATCTAGTAATTTAGATGGCAGATCAGAAGTGGAAATAACATAGATCCTTGATATATTAATTGACCACTAGGTCTACCAACCTGTTAAAATGACTTTCTGTTACTGAAGAAATTCTTTATTGGTGTTTTTAGTTACCTGTTGTCAAAAGTAACCCAGCATTTATAAAACAACTAAATAAGGAACTGAACTTCAACCATACAGTGAAATTTCCTTTGAGTAGGAACTGTCTAGGTTAAGAGTGAATGTATCAGTGAGAGTCCTAGCAGGACTCAATTAGCGTAATTTGTGAAATTTTTTTTAAAAAGGAACTATTTATAAAGATTTCGTCAGAGTTTAGGGGAACCTCAAGGGTTAGTGAGATTTCATGAACCTTAGTCTGATGGTGCCAGGAGTGGGAGCAATTATAAGAATGTGGAAGCAATGTGGAGAGGGCTTCCTTCAAAGGAGCTATTTCTTTTGGTCAAAAGTAGCAGCAAACTTGTATGCATCCTGAATACTCTTTCTTCCTTTCCTGAAACATCCTGCTGGGGATCACCCAAGGACCAACCCAAGGGCAAACCAGAAAAAACAGGGAGATGGATGGTGATATCTACATAGATCAATGTTTCAATGTGGAGAACAGAACAGAGATTGTACCTGGACGGTAAATGGATAATATCTATCCAGGAGGACAAAAGCATCTTAATGTCCTGATGTGAAAATGAACTTACTGTCTTTATGAAACTAATAGATGGTAAGTATAACTACACATTAGTGAACAAAGAAGAAAGTGGCATGAAGTGAGGTTTTACAAGCAGGTAGAGCTCACATATATAGGGTATCATCACTCAGGTTTAAGATTTTGAATTTTATTCCAATTGAAATAGAAAATCAATGAAGGGTTTAAGCAAAGAGTCGCATAATGAGATATGAATTTTTAAATGAGAACACTCTGTCTGCTATGTGGAAATGGATTAGATGATGATAAGGGAGAAAGTAAGGAGCCCAGTTAGGAAGCTGTTACAACAGTTGAGTGAGAGTGGGAAATGTCTGGTATTGTCAGTGAAAATGGGGAGTAGTGGATGGATTTGAAATATATTTAATAAGTAAAACTGATGGGACTTCCTGATGGATTCGATATAAAAGGTAAAGAGGAATATATTTTGATATTTATTACTTTGGGTAGTTCACAGAGAAAGCAAAGAAATACCTGTGAAACACTAAAACATGGAAAATGAAAAAAGAAAAAAACAAACAAGATGTTGGTAGACGGTAGGCAAATGGAAAGTATAAGTTGAAGAAGGCAATAATTAGTATTGGAATGTCTGAGGGTTGAAAAGGACAGAATAACAGATAAATAGGATCAAGATACTATACAGTTTGAGAACTTAAATAGCCATTAACTCAGTGCTGCAGCTCTTGAAACTACAGGCCTAGAAAAATCTCAATTTTGTTTGAATCCAAGACCATCCTCCTGAACTCCAGACCAGGGACAGGTTCATCAGTAAGCAGGTTAACCAGTAAGGCTTACAGTAAGCCATATACCCACAGCCTTAATTGTGTTTACTTTCTAATCTGTAGTGCGCAGTTTCACACGAATTTCACATCGAAGCATAACAATGATTGTAAGGATGGCGCAGAACCAGGCAGTGTTTCATTCTGTTTTACGTAGGGTCACTATGAGTAGGAACTGACTTGATAGCAACTAACAACAACAACTCAAATCATTTAGATGTCAAGTAGACCTCTCTTATTGGATACCTCTAAAACTCAATTCTCTCCTTTCCCAGAATTTGCATTGCCTACAACTTCCCTTATCTCAGCTGATGTTAACGATTGTTATACTATGCTGCCGAGATGCCCTCATCAGCACAGAGGTACTTATTCCCCTCAGATTCCAAGAGTGTTGTCTGTTTAAAGCTCCTACCTGAGTCGTTCTTCAGAAATTTCCCTGAAGAGAGCTAATATGACAAGATTACACCCCATTTCCAGAGGTAGTTTGCATTCGATGAATATGTGATGCAGGTATGAAAAGACTCAACTCTTTCATACAACTTCGGATAACTCTGAAGGTCCATCCTAGCTCCAGTGTTCCTAATAGGGTCAGCTAAGGCTTCTTGTGCAACTGCATCATATTTCAACTTCTACCTCTGCCCTATCCTGCTCCCTTTGTTCTTTACCATAGTTCTTCTGTTGAACAATCCCCAATAAACTCTTTGGGTGCAATTTCCATTTCAGAATATGTTTACTATAGAATCTGACTAAGAGAGCTTGTGCTAAGAGTAATCCTAGGAAGCCTACTCTAATACTATCACTGGAAGGAGCCACTTGGCAAACTACAGTGGTGCCATTGCTATATGTTTCACATGTATAGAAGAGTCTTGGTTAAAGGGAATGTGATTTTGTATACACTATCTCAGGCATCTTAAAAGTTTATAAAACAAACCCAAAAGTATTAATTATAAAGGACAATGAAATTAGATGGATGCTATAAATGCATTGAGGGAAGACAAGGGCTGAGAGCAACTGGTCACTAATTTAAGGTGACATTTATGAAAGCCAGAGGGCCTCCTTGATTATACAGAAACAGATTCTCATCTCCTGGACAGAAGAAGCTGAGGATTAGGTGCAGGATATGACTCTAAGTGCATCAGAGTTCCTGGGAAGACTGAACTCTCAATTCAAACTCTAATTGGGGAGGAAAGGGAAATCTGAGACTTGGGATATGTATATGAATCAGTGCAGTTGAAAACCTGAAATTCCCCAATGCCCCAAATCCACTGAACTGGGAGAAGTGGCCCAATTCCAAGCTCTTCTTTAAAAGTGATACAGAGGTCTGTGCTCTGCAAGAGAAATCATGCCTCACTCAAGATCTACCTCTCTTCCTTCCCTCTTGGCCACCAAACCAATAAGTACGGTCAAGTCACAACATAGCCCACGGAGTGCTGGGATTCCTACTGGGAAAGCACTACACTTAGGAAGATTATAAGAATGTAGGATCCAGAGTATTATTTATGGAAAAGAATTCTGAAAAGGATTGATCCAGAGGAAGGGACAAGAAGCTGGACAAAGGAGAGTTTATAAGAGTTTATCAATATGGGAGAACTCTTCCATGGCACTGTATTTAACTTTGTGGCAAGTGTTCCAGAAAAAGAAGCTAAGATATGCCTGATAGGTTGTGATTTGGAAGCTGAAAGCTGGCATAAAGGAATGGCCTACCTTAAATGAGGTAAAAATGCCAGAATAGCTGTGGCAGATAGTAGAAAAAGGATTAAAAGCCTCAAAGACTAGTGCATGCAAAAGTGGACATACTACATGATACCAGAAAATTACAGCCAATTATGTTTTGTGGGATGGCCCAGAATACATTGTTTTCCAAAGCAATAAAGAATTTGCTTTACGAAGGGCTTTGCTCTCTAGGCAACAGCATCTCTATAGGAGATGCTGTTACTGAACTCGGCACACAGCAGTGGGTATGATAGGATCTTGAAATAATAGAGGCCAGGTGGTGATACTTAACTATCAAAGCACGTCAGGCTCAATGATCATAAAAAGTCACAAATTTGGAGGCACAGGCAGGAAGGCCGGACAGCAGAGAGCTATGGAGATAGTTAATGGAATATGGGACAAGATAGATGGGCAGCCAAAGAGTATATTGCTATAGTAATGAGACAAAAATAAATCATTGAGATTCTGAGAGCAGCTGACTGGATAAAAAGTCATATTTTCCCAGTTCCCAGCCCTGAGCAAACTCTCAGATCCAGAACTTACTGACTGAAAGATGGTAGGATCTTCAGTAGTAAGGACCTAGGAATACCATAGCAACCATTGTAAACAAACTCTCAGCCCTTCCCTAAGACTATTTACTCAGATAACAATTTACTATTTACAAAGCTAATTGCTCAGGTGCTGAGACATTCCAAGGACTGTTGAATTAAGTTCTAAATTGACATTGATGCCTAGTGTGCCAAAGCATTACCATAGCCACATTGTCAGAGTAGGAGAGTATGGATTTTTGTTGTTAGTTAAGTAGATTCTGACTCATGGCAACACCATGTGTGCATAGTAGATCTACTCCATAGGATTTTCAAGGCTATGACCTGTTGGGAGCAGATCGCTAGGCCTGTATTTCAAAGTACCTCTGGGTGGGTTTGAATGGCCAACCTTTCAGCTAGTAGTCAAGTGTTTAGTCTTTTGGACCACCTAGAGATCCCTAAGAGAAGAGTATAAATGATAGATAATAAATAGAGCCTTGGTTCAGGTCAAGCATGCTGTTTCACTGGGATTATGGACACATCTTTTGTTTATTTCTCCATTGCCTGAATATGTGATTGGAACAGACATAATTGATAGTTGATAGAACACTCACATTTGTTTTGTTGTCTTGTGCTGTGTTGAAAGAGTTACAATAATTGTTGGTCCAAGTAGAAGGCTCTCAAAAACTGTTCTCTAAATACTTGCCAAGATAGCAAATAAAATACAATATTTACATGCAGAGATTAATGCCACACTCTAAGATCCAAAGGATTTGATGGATCTGTTATTTCTCTTTTATTTCACCAGTCCTGTTTCTATAAAAAGAAGTCAAATCATGATAGAGATGAGTGAACTACTGCAAAGTTAACCACATAGTAACCCCAAGTGAAGATACTATGATAGAACAAAATAACCAAGACTAGGAAACATGGTATGTGGTCATTGATCTGGCAAATGTTTTTTTAGTTCTCAAAAAGGAGAAAAAAGAAGCAGTGCACAATAACATTGGATGAACAATACAGTACATATTGTCAGTCTTGTCCCAAGCTATGTTAACCCTTCTGCCCTATGTCATAATATAGTCAAAGGGACCTAAACCATCTGGACATTCTGCAAACTATCGTGTTGGTCCAATCTTAGTTTTATCAATGATATCGTGCTGATCAGATCTGATGAGCAAGGAATGGCAAATAAATTGGGAAGTTTAGTAGAATACTTTTCTCCAAAGGGAGGTAAATAAACCCTGTGAAGATCAGGGGACCATTATATCAGAGAAGTGTTAAAGAACTCAATGAGTTGCAGGATGCTGGGACATCCCCTCCATGGTAACAGATTTATCATTACATCTCATATCTGCCACCTCTGAGAAGGAATCACAATGCCTGATAAGCTTCTTTGGGTTCTGAAAGCAGTCTTTTTCTTACTTGGTGATATTTATCCAACCATTCACTGATTGACAAGGAAATCTGTCATCTGTGAGTATATGTCTAGAATGAAAAACCTCTGTAGCAAGTCCAGGCCATGGTACAAGCAACCTGGCCACTTGGGCCACATGATTTGGCAGATCCTATGTTTTTTTTTTTTTTTTTTTATGGTACAAAAGATATCTGTGGCAGGAAGAAGTGATACTCGGATTTTTGGCAAGTTCTAATAGGAGAATCATCACATAAAACCCCTAAAGATCTGGAGCAAGTCCATGCCATCTGCAGGAGAAAATTGTAAAACAGGCCATGGAATGCTAATGGGCCTTGGTAAAGACAGAGTGTTTGGCCATGAGACATCAAGTAACAATGCAGCCAGAGCTGTCCTTCATGAACTGGGTTCTGCCAGATCTACCAATTGTAAATTTGGGTCAGTCCAACAATGATCAATTTTTAAGCTGAAAGTGGTGTAACGGAAATTAATGTGTCTTTTTTTTTTTTTAAGAAAAGCCAGAGGGCACAAGTAAGCTATGACAGCTGGTGGCCCAATTTATCATGTTATCCATTCCAGTAGTACACGTACCTCTCTCTAAACCTCCACCATGGATGCATGGGATGAACTGTTGACAGAGAAGAAAAATGGCCAAGTTTGTGTCAGGTTAGTCATTTTGGAATGTGGCTACAAACTAGTAATTGACTAGTAATTGATGCTGCTTTTCTTCAGCCCCATTCATGAGTAGTTCTGAAAGACAGTAAGACCCACTTTGCCATCTTGTTGATTCTGACTCATAGCGACCCTTTAGGACAGAATAGAACTGCCCCATACGGTTTCCAAGGAGTGGCTGGTGGATTTGAACTGCTGATGTCTTGGTTAGCAGCCATAGCTCTTAACCACTGTGCCACCAATGGGGAGGAATAATCCTTTGAGTAAGCAGATATCTGGGTACTGTATCTGGTCATCCACACTGTGTGAAAAGGAAAAGGACCTGAGGAAAGAATACACATAAAATCTGAGACAGCAGTGAATCTTTGGCTGATTGCTCAGCAGCCTGGGAATAAAAAAAATTGGGCAATTGGAGATAAGGAAGCCTAAGGAGGAGTCATATGGCTAGACCTGGAGAAGTAGACACAAACACGGATTCCCATTCACCAAGGTAATACAGTTATGGATGCTGTCAAATGTCCAGGACAACAGCAACAGAAACCAATACTGGAACCCTGATACGACCCCAACCCTCAGGGACATTCATCAGTCACATTGTGGCAAATTGATTGCAGAAGCCGTTTTACATACTGGAAGGAGTACCTTATTTTTGCACAAATTTCACGTTCCTTTTACGTTTGTTTGCCGGCCACATCCCCCCCTGCGAGGTATTTTCATAAGTGATGCTAGGCCATTTTTTTTTTTAACATGTTGCTATTAAAAAAAAAAAAAAAATTAGCACAACACACTTATAAAAATACCTTGTGAAAGAAAGGTAAGACTGAAAACAAAAGTAGAAGGTATGTGTTATTTGCGTAAAATTATGGTAATGATTTATTTTTACAGGGATCAACACATAATCTGCATATGGGTTTGCACTTTCTGCCTGTAGGGCTTCATTTTTCACCAATATCTGAGAGCTTACATTGTATTTGATCTACATAACATTACCCCAGACCAAGGGATCTATTGGCAGCAAAAGAGGTACAGCCATGATCATGGGGTACACTAATGCCATCACATACTATACCACCAGGAATTTGCTGGTCTGATAAGAGTGATGAAACAGCTTTTTGAAGGTACAACTAAAGTGCCATCTTTAAGCCAATACCCTGTGTGGCTAGGGCACCATAGTCGGCAAAATAATGGGCTCCAAAAATGCAAACATCTTAATTCCTTGAACTTTTGAATGTGCTATGTTACATGAAAAGAGGGGAATTAAGGTTGCAGATGGAATTAAGTCTGCTAATCAGCTAGTTTCAAAAATAGGAAAATAATCCTGGATTATCCAGGTAGTCTCAATGTAATGGCAAGGTTCTTAAATGTGGAAGACAGAAAGCAGAAGAGGAAAAAATAGTGATGGTAGTACTTACCTCAACATTACTGGCTTTGAAAACGAAATGAGGCCATGAATCAAAGGTACAGTTTTTCTGGTTTTGAAGACTGTAGCACAGTCACGAGATGCTGAATGAAACATGAAGATAGGTTCTCCCTTAAAACCTCTATAAAGAAATGCAGCCACGCCAACACCTTGAGTTTAGTACAATGAGACCCATTTTGGACGTTTAACTTCTAAAACCATAAGATAATAAATGTCTGTTGTTTTAAGCCACTAAGTTCGCGGCAATTTTTTACAGCTAACGATGAGAAAATAATACCGGCACTATCTTCTAGGTTACTGTGTACACTCTACACTGATGACCATTATATGATAATGTTTCCCCAATAGATAAGATAAATAGATCCGGGATAAGGAGTGGAAGCAAAGTTGGCCTCAGTTATTCTCAACGACTCACTTGGGAAATTTGGGCTCCCTCTCCCTGAAACTTCAGTCTATTGGTTTAGAGATCTTAGTTCACAGAGAGGAATACTGCCACCAGAGGACACAGTAAAAGTCCCGTTAAACTTTGGTTTACAGCTACTTTTGAATCACTATGGGCTCCTGGATTTACTATCATGGAAAGAGTAATTGATCTTGATTATCATGAGTAAGTGAGGTGCTATTGTACAATGGGATAAAGGAAAGAAGGGCTTAGTATCCAAGGGGTTTACTGTAGCATTGCTTGGGACACACCTATGTAATTTTGACATTAAATGGAAAACGCAGCAGCCATTGCCTGAGAAGGAAATGTTGACCAATGGCTCAGACCCACAGGGTTGAGCTTCTGAGTTATTACTCCATGTAAGCCACACAGACATGCAAAGGTGTCAGCCAAAGGTGAAGGGAATCTAGATTGCCAGCAGAAGTGGGGAGCCAGCGAGAATCATTCATAGCCTTAAGACCAGCTCTCAAGGCAGAGATTGCAGCTCATCCCACTAACCTCCTTGTTAAAATTTTACCAGGAACAGAAAACATTCAAGGATCCTTGAGTAATTCTCAGAAAGGGTGATCTTACTATATGAAATAAGTGGATCCAAATAGCACAAGGGTTAGACTGCAGTACACTGCCTAGATTCCATGTTTAAGACTCAGACTCATATTCTTTTAGCTTCCAGGAATGAGGGCTGCTCAATCCTGCTAGGAAGCTCACTCTCAGCACTGCCCAAAGTTACATGTCATTTCTTTGCCCAGAACTGGAAAGTGCTATTCATTTCAACCTCAGTAAAACTGAAGCTCTTACGATAGCGTGCAAAGTTTTGCATGATTTGATCTTTTGTACACTTTGCTATTACCCCATCATATTCACTTCAGCAACACTGGCCTCTGTGCTGTTCAGGAATGCTCCCAAATTACAGCCTTTGCAGTACTTTCCTGCTTCCTAGAAGGCTTTACTCTGAGATGTCTACATGACTAATTCCCTCACTTTCTTTAAATATTTGCTCGAAATAACTTTTTAAATGAGGCCCAATTTACTGAAACCATCCTTCACACTCAATATTCCTAATCTCTTTCCCATTCCGCTTGTTCTTTTTTTAAAATAGCATTTTATTGTTGTTGGTAGTTGCCATTGAATTGATTCCAACTCATGCCGACACCATGTGTGTTACACATTCCATTATATTTGACATTTTACCTGTTTTTAGATATTTTCACTTTTTTTTTGTCTCTCTTTACTCATAGATTATAAGGCAAAAGATCTTTGATTTATTCTCTGGTAAATTCCAAGTATCCAGAATAACTCCTGGCATATAGTGGGTGCTCAATACATTTTACATTGTGAATTTGAAGAAAAGAACAACAATCCCTTTGATTATAATAGCCTTTGAAATGATAGTTAATTACTTTATGAAAATACTGAAGTCAGGTTAAAAACTGGTTACACACGTCTAAATAATTACTAAGGGCATATGTGGAGGTGCACCATTCAATAGGGTGTGAGGAGCAATTGTTACAGCTGGTAAAACAATAATACATGAAATTTATCAGTCCTCTGAATCCTCATTAACATCTGCAGAGCTTCTTCTATATTGACAGCACATCATAAACATTATTGCTCATAGTGATGACTGAGAATGATAAAGAGAATGCTGTTAAAATATACTCCATATGCAGTCTTTGAAAGTTAGAAGATACAATGCATCTATTCATTATTATGCATTTTGAACAACTGAAAACATATGTAAATGAAAAAGTTATTCATTTGTACAATAGAAAACAGTTTGAATGGCAAAGAGTATAAATGGTTAATTGCTGAGTTATTTAGAAGATACTAATGCATGTTAGCTCCTTTGTGGGTCTAGATAAAAGATGTACAATGTCAAACTGTGAAATTTCAGTGATCAGTATGTAGCTTCTCCAGTCTGTGGATTATGGACCATGTGTTTCAAATCATGGAGCGGCTGGTCTACACTAAGAATATTTCTGAGTGTCAGATTCTGTTTCCATCTTCTTCCCTATTCAGGTGCTCCCTCATGTGTAGACTACCACCTGTAGACTTGGAAATTGGCAAGTCTAAAACTAATTTAGCCCCAGGAGAATCAATAAGAGATATTTTCTTCCTGAGTCAGTATCTTCTTAAAATCATAAGTCATACAGCAGGCCTTAGATGTGATCTAATCCTACGGCGTACATGCAGTGCACGAAGTGGATGGCTCTAGATACCAGTGAGAGCCATGGTATGTTAGCCTGAAAGGACTGAACTCTTAACAGTCTCCTTCAAACAGCAGCTTTCCTTTATCTCTTCTATAGTCCGCAGTTCCATTCAAGACTTCAAAAAAAAAGTTGCATACAATTTTTCTTTTTTTAATTGAAAATCACCAGCAAATTTTTGTCTTTACAGGTAAAGCAGAAAAATTCTAGAAAATGAGAGAGAGGCCCATGAGTCAGGCACAAATGTTAATTTATTTAATTCATGCATGAAACCTTTTTACATGGTATAGTCTAAGGCCTGAAAAGGTTCTGTAAATTTCCTGTGGTTAATGATGCAGAGGCAATAAAAATGGAAAAGCCTTTGGAATTCAATTTAAAAAATGTAAAATCAAGAGTTTCAGGTTGTAAGAGCCAAAAATAAGGGGGATAGTGCAAAGCCACAGGGGTCAAAATAAGCAGAGACGATAGGATATACAGTCTACTCTAAAATCTACATTGCCAGTTCTGTACTTTATTTAGAACTCCAACTTCATTAGATATATAAGATGATTCTCAAACTTTAAATGCATGCCTCTAAGAAAACCGTTACGTTTTCTCTTCACTCTTCCCCTTTCTCAGACTTTTCCAGCTCAGTAATTGTGGGCCTAGAAGCTCAAGAAAAGTTCTAGGCATTATCCTGGTTTCCCTCTTTTCTCAGTTCCCTCATTTAATCTATGAGCAAACCCTGTAAATACTATCCCCAAACATATCATCAACATTTTAACTTTCTGCATTCTCACTAATCTCATCCTAATTCAAATCATTATCACCCTCCTGGAACTAAACACTGCCACAGCCTGATATTTTCTGTAACCGTTTCTATTCTTGCCACTTAGAGCCTATTCTTCACGCCGTAGCCAGAGAAGACTTACCTGGCCACCCAATATAAATAACCAGCCAGTATTCTCAATTGCATCATTCTATTTTAAATTTATGATTGTACTCTTCATTACCTGGTATTTTTTAATGATTTATTTATACATTTGCTTAATATGTATGCCACTTATTGAACTGAAAACTCCAGGAAAACAGAGATCATGGATGTTTTATTCTCACTATACACTAGCTTCTAGAATATATTTGGCACAGAACATGGTAAGTACTGAAAGTATTGAAGCCAAGATTGAAAACTGGTTACATACACCCAAATAATTATTTGTTGAACAAATAGGTAACAACAACAACAACAAATCAGACATATGACACTACATCCATGCTTTGTGTTTTTAAATTCCTATCTTCCAATTCTTTAATGACCATGCTATGACTTCCTTAACATGACCAAATCACCATCTGAGATGTACAAGGAGAAATACTGCCAGATAGATTGTCAGTCATTTTCAGCCATACACAATCTTATAGACAGTGTCTATTAACACTGTGTTGTCCTCAAACAGAAAGTTAACCCCTTCTTGTGATTGCCTTGTCAGGTCTCAAGCTTTCTTTTCAGAGGAGGTAATCCATGGTGTAAGCAACATTCATAATCAACATTATGGCAATTGTTGTATATATATCGTATAAGATTCACCATCTTTTGGTTGTACTTTTATTTTTATAATTATGTGTTTAAACTGTTAGCGATAACATTATTTTATTTGAATAGTACAACTAGTGATGTCATCAGGATTCATTGCCAAGATTGGCACTTGGAACCTAAGTGATAGCCAGTTGGGTGAATACACACTGAGCTAAGAAAACAAAACAGAACAACAACGACAACAAAATGGTTAAGATTGAAAATATATTATTCAAAAAGATTTAGAAGAATCAAAGCTGCTACCTTCTAAAGATGGCTTTTTACATTTAGCCACACTGCTTCCAGAAGTTAAACCACCTGCTCAAAGTCTCACAGCTACGTAGCAGTTTGCCTAGAACTGGAATTTAGGACTAGAACTAAGGACTTGAAATTAAATTCAGGGCTTTGTTACATTTTTTTTATCTGCCTTACATGTATATTTATCCTTTCAACCCATTTATCGATTATCCACTATTATTTTAGGCATTTACCAAATACTAAATACTATAGAAAATGGAAATTAGCAGAATTATCTGAAATTGAAATTAAGAAAAAAAGTATATGTAAAATGTATATATATATATATATATATATAGCTCTAAGTTTGCTTGTTACCAGCCAAATTGCTTAGCCAGGTGCTGACTCGCTGAATTTTGCACCTCACTAGTTTGGAAAGATTTTTCTTTCCTATCAGTAATGCCTTACTCAACTCCTTGAATCAGTGACTGATTGCCAGACAATTCTTCCATTTGCTAAGATATTTTTCTATATGCTTTATATATTATCAGATTAATGTTCATATCAAATCAGCCAATGAGACATTAGTAATTCCATTTTTCAGGTGAAGAAACTGAGGTGTATATACTATGCTGTTATTGTGTGCCGTTGAGTCAATTCTGACCCATAGCAACCGCATATGACATAGTAGGACTGCACCCATAAGGTTTCCTAGACTGTAATCTTTACAGGAGCTGTTGGATAGGTGTTTTCTCCCTCAAAGCTGCTGCTGAATTCGAACTGCAGACCTGTCAGTTAGCAGCTGAGATTGTGCCACGAGGGCTCCTTTTATATATTATAAAATCAAAACCAAACCCACTGTTGTTGAGTCAATTCTTACTGATTGTGACCCTGTAGGACACAGTAGAACTGCCACATAGGGTTTCTAAGGCTGTAAATCTTCACGGAGGCGGACTTCCTCAGCTTTCTTCTGCAGAGCTGCTGCTGGGTTTGAACAGCTGAACTTTTGGCTAGCAGCCAAACACATTAACCACTGCGCCGCCAAAGCTCCTTTATATGCTCTTAAAAAATAAAAAAAAACTTTGCCGCCTAGTCAACTCTGACTCATGGTGACCCTGTAGGACAGAGTAGAACTGCTCCATAGAGTTTCCAAGGAAACTCCTAGTGGATTCAAACTGCCGACCTTTTGGTTAGCAGACGCAGCTCTTAACTACTTTTCCACCAGGGTTTCCTTATATACTATAGCTAGTAAGAAATTAGCTAAATGTTAAACTATCTCTACAGGTTATGCCCACACCCATTCAGTTATGCCATTCATCTTCTAACTACCTGGCTTTGATCTGCAGTACTTGCACATTTCCTGAATTTTAACATTCATACTTATCATTCTGTAATCTATGCAAGGTTTTCTGATTCTAGATTTGCACTGCAACCCTCAAAATTTAATTCCTCATCTGAGTCATTTCTTCCCAGTCTATTTCTATCACCTTTCCCCCACAACCAACTACTGCTCGTGACCAAGTGCTGCCAACGATGGTTATCCACAAGAAATATTTAGGTGTACCAACAAAGATGAAATCTGATTGTAGTATTAACATGTACAAAATAATTAGAAAAGTAAATTAACTATCAAAAAAAGTTACTTTTACAATGTACATAAATGACTCCATTCCACTGATAAAAATAATTGTTATGCAGGACCAACACAGAGCCACGTTGTCTTTCTATTCTAAGATAACTCACTGTTAACCATTATTAACTCTTGGTATTACAATAATGATCAAAAACATTGAAAACATCATTAATATTCTTTTCCATACTGCATCTGTCTTGTTCAGCCTGGAAAATTTGGAGCCTTAAATTTAAGTTAAACAAGGCAGGAGGGTCTGGCCAGCCTGTCTCTAACCTGATCTTTAACATCACATAGAGTAGGACTGATGGACTCATCTATCCTTGTATATGTTTTGTTCTGGACCCATCTCCGACTTTGGGGTTACTCTCTCAGGATTTGACTTGACTTTGTAATTCTAGTCATAGCTTTGCTGTTTGTTATTGACTTCTCCATCTTAAACCTTCTCCTTGGCTTTTGGAGATAGTTCTACATCTTAGCTTCAGGCCATGGTTTGGCCTGAAATATCTTCATTCCTAGTTCCACTCTATTGGGAAAAAGGCGGGAGATGTTCCATGTTAGAAGGGTGGTATCTGCAACATGACTTAGGAATTATTTTTCCCTCACGCTTTGAGGGTAATAGAAGGGAGCTTCAGTCTTAAAAATAATAGAGGTGGGGTATCTTCAATTTGATACATTAGAAATATAGTTAATAAAAAATTATCTTTCTCTTCATGTTTTTCCACTAGCCTAGTGCTCTGCTTCTTTAAATTTTAATGTGTTCTTAAAATAATAATTAAACAACAACAACAAAAAAACAAAACTTGTACTCACAGACTTCCCAAGTATAAATAAATGAAGAAAGCTAACGGACAGACCAAGAATATTCTTTTGAACTATCTCTTATGATTCCGTATTCATTGATATGAATTCAACTCCTTTACAATTCAGTCGAGCCTAAAACTTTATACAGTGGATAAAATAGATGGATGGATAGGTAGATAGATAAATGCTGTCCTTCAATTTAAATCCATCTTGTTCTTCCAACTTTGAGGTTTGTCATTATTTAGACATACAAAGTCAGAGACAAATGTAAATATATTTACAGTAGCTAAACAAAGAGCAACACATAGAGCAATTTACCTTTCTCTTTTAAGAAAATTGTCAAATAAACACATAAAAATAATCATGTAACCAAAGACCCAAGGCACATTACTTTAAAGACAGTCAAATTTATCTTGAATATATGAGGTTTTACACCAAACAGCTAAATAATTCAATAGCCCACCTGCAGAAGGTTCCTGACCACATGAAATTCACAGACAGAATTTATTTCCTATTCCATTTTAGAAGCAACTTAAGCATTGATTTTAATGTTTAAAGGCAGCTTGAGTTCCAGATACACAGATGCCTAATTTTTATGCTGCATATTTATAGGAACATAATTCAGTTTATGGGTTCCTGTGAACAAGTTTCCAATTTGATTTTGGGGGAAACAGACAGATAAAATGTGGGGGCCCAGGTGCATGTGCATGTTAAATGTTGCCTTGTTATTTTGAATTATCTTCTTGTAAAATTCAGGATATCATTATTTGTTTGACAATCTGTATATTGCAGACACCTGCAACTTCTTCACAGTTAACATCTAGACTGGTATATTTAGCTAAGGCAATACTAGCATAATACTTAATACAGATATTGAATTTTACTTTGTTTTTATCTCCAAATTATATATTCTAAAACAACAACAGATTTAATTCTATGCTTATTTCTTCATGAAGGTAATGAAATTTAACTAAAAAAAAAATTTAAATCCACTCCGTTCCATGAAATCAACTACTCTCGTATATGACTCAACATTTCAAACTAGAAATTACACTACATTATAATTGATTTACGTGAAGGAAATTTCCCTTTTTTCTCATTCAGGCCCATTGAGCACAACAAAAAGCTTGCAAATCCGATAATTTTGGACTTCCCGTAAACACAAAGTTTAAGTGACTATCAGTTTCAAAATAGTAAAGCAAGCTTCTAACATTCTGTATTCACTTCTGAATAGATATCAAAATACACATTTATTTTCTGTGCTTTAAAACAGTATTTAAAAAATATATATATATTTCATAGAAATATCAAAGGAAATGTAAATGTATGATTTGACAATGCCCTCTAGCACATGACAGAAATAGCTGCTAATTCCTAATAGCACGTAGGCTGAAAGCCAGTCAGCATGGATTGAGGTCATGGCTCCTAAGTCACTATCCTCCCAGATTAGTTTTGGGGCTTGGGATCACCATTCAGTATATTTTTAAATGACTAAATTTGATCTAGATATGAAGGCTCAAATAGGAGCCCAAGCAATTTCTATATGTAGATCATTTAGCTATACACTGAATTTTATATTGTATGATACAATTAAAGATGCATGTGGTACACTAGAAGTGCTATAAAAATAACATTTAGGAAAAAAATATTATTTCTATTATTTATTTATCGAATCAGTTCACATGATGGGTCTTTTTATCCCAGCTAGCAAACATCTATTTTTTTTTCTCTCATTGCCAAGAACTTCAGTGGTTCTTTTCAGTTTAAATGGAATTCCAAAGAAAATTAATATCCCGAAACTCCTCACTAGATAATATATAAATGCTATATGAGTCAAGGAGCCCTGTTGGCACAGTGGTTAAAGCACTCAGTTGCTAACCAAAAGGTCTGCAGTTTGAACCCACCAGCTGCTCCAAGGGAGAAAGATGTGGGAGTCTGCTTCCATAAAGATATATAGCCTTGGAAATTCTGTGAGGCAGTTCTACTCTGTCCTATAGGGTCGCTATGAGTCGGAGTTGACTCGAGGGCAAAGGGTTTGGTTTTCTTGGTATATGAATCATCCTAATTATCCTACTTGTCTATTCCTACATTGATCCAGTTCTCCAATTAGAAGATGGTAGAATTACCTAAAGATTAGTATAAATATCTACAATTCATTAAGCCGGGCTAACATTCACACTAATCTGTGAGTTCCAAAGAATGCTGTCTACAGTTCTCTATTAATATCTCAAGGAAAAAACTGTTCATGGCTCTTCCCTTTAAAATGAGACCTTTTCTTACATCATATTAGATTTAAAAGTATACATTAAATACCATGTAGATTGTATAGTGAAAGTAGTTTGAAGCACCTTAAAAAGAGACAAGCAGTGTTGATATCATGGAGCTCAGAACATAAAGTCTACATATGATCAATACACAAAAATAATTATTGGACATTTATTATGTTTTATTTACATGGTATTCATGGAAGTGTTGCAGAGAGAAATCATGCATAAGATGTGGTTTCTGACAATGAAGAACTTACAACTGAGGTGAAGAGGAAATATCATTTCCCAATAGACAAACTACCTCATACCAAATGCCAAAACATATATTTCCAGCTAGAGATACTCAGAAATCGGAATTATAACTTCCATTTTGTGGTATAATACCATTTGGTTTCACCAACATAGTAGACTAGAAGTTGGTTGTAGGTGAGTTGTTATCTTAAAAATTTATTTTTGCTGTTGTTGTTGCTGTTAGGCGTAGTCGAGTCAGCTCTGACTCATAGCAACCCTATGTACAGAAAAAAGAAACACTGCCTGGTCCTGTATCATCCCCACAATCATCGTTACGCTTGAGCCTGTTGTTGCAGTCACTGTTTCAAACCATCTCGTTGAGGGTCATTCTCTTTTTCGCTGACCCTCTACATTACGGAGCACAATATTGTTCTCCAGGGTCACTTCTAATAACACATCCAAAGCTTGTGAGATGCAGTCTCACCATCCTTGCCTCTAAGGAGCATTCTGGCTGTACCTCTTCCAAGACAGATTTCTTCATTGTCTTCGCAATCCATAGTTGTAGTTGTTAAGTGCCATCTAGTTGGTTCTGATTCATAGTGACTCAATGTACAACAGACATTGAGACCATCAGACAAAACACCATCCCATCCTGCACTATCCTCACAATTGTTATGTTTGAACCCATTGTTGCAGCCACTGTGTCAATCTATCTTGTTGAGGGTCTTCCTCTTTTGCGCTAACCCTCTACTTTACCAAACATGATATCCTTTTCCAGGGACTGATCCCTCCTGAGAGCATGTCCAAAGTATGGGAGACGAAGTTTCATCATCCTAGCTTCTAATGAGCATTCTGGCTGTATTCCAGGACAGATTTGTTTGTTCTTCTGGCAGTCCATGGTACATTCAACATTCTTTGCCAATAACATAATTCAAAGGCATCAATTTTTCTTTGTTCTTCCTTATTAGTTTTCCTGCTTTCACATGCATATGAGATGATTGAAATCACCAAGTCTTGGTCAGTCATATCTTAGTCCTTAGTCCTTTTTAACACTTTAAAGAGGACTTTTGCAGCAGATATGCTAAATGCAATACATCCTTTGATTTCTTGACTGTTGCTTCCCTGGGCATTGATTGTGGATTCAAGTAAAACAAAATCCTTTACAACTTCAAACTTTTCTCCTTTTATCATAATGTTGCTTATTGGTTCAGTTTATGAGGATTTTTATTTTCTTTATGTTGAGGTATAATCTATAATCCACACTGAAGGCTGTATTCTTTGATTTTCATCACTAAGTGCTTCAAGTCCTCTTTGCTTTCAGCAAGCAAGATTGTGTCATCTGCTTATCACGGGTTGTTAATGAGTCTTCCTCTGATGCTACCTTCTTCTTCATATGGTCTGGCTTCTTGGTTTATTTGTTCAACATACAGGCTGAATAAGTATGGTGAAAAGATACAACCCTGATGTTCACCTTTTCTGATTTATACTACTCAGTATCCACCTGTTCTTCTCAGACAACTGCCTTTTGGTCTATGTACAGTTCCACATGAGTACAATTAAATGTTCTAGAATGCCCATTCTTCACAGTGTTATCCACTATTTATGATCCACACAGTTGATTCTCTTGCATAGTCAATAAAACACAGGTAAACATCTTTCTGATATTCTCTGCTTTCAGCTAAGATCCATCTGACATCAGCAATGATATTCCTTGTTCTACATCCTCTTCTGAATTTAGCTTGAATTTCCAGTAGATCCCTGTCCATGTACTGCTGCAACCATTTTTGAAATATCCTCAGCAAAATTTTACTTGTGTGTGATATTAACGATATGTTCAATAATATCCACATTCTTTTGGATCACCTTTCTTTGGAATGGGCACAGATGTGGATCTCTTCTATTCAGTTGGTCAAGTAGCTGTCTTCCAAATTTTTTGGCATAGCCAAGTGAACACTGCCAATGCTGCATCTGTTTGTTGAAACATCTCAATTGGCTTTCCGTGAGTTTCTGGATCCTTGTTTTTCACTAATGCCTTGAGTGTAGCTTGGATCTCTTCCTCAGTACCATCGCTTCCTGATCATATGCTACCTTCTAAAATGTTTGAACATCAACCAATTCTTTTGGGTATAGTCCTTTCACCTGTTTTTGATGCTTCCTGAGTCATTTAATATTTTCCCAGTAGAATTCCTCAATATTGCAACTCGAGGCTTGAATTTTTTCTCCAGTTCTTTCAGCTTGAGAAATGCAGAGTATATATTTCCCTTTTGGTTTTCCAACTTATTTTTGGTAGTAATAGTAAATTGAGTTAGGAAAGACACAGAAACAGAACTAAATAAGAATTGTTTGATGATGAAATCAAGGAATTATTATAACTGAAGATTGAGTATAATGCTGGATTCAGATTGTGAGGAACCTGGAATGTCTGTTTCAGAAATCTAGTTTTACCCTGAAGAAATGGGGTACCACTTCAGTACTTCAACTATTTATTGAGTATTTTCACTGAGTTATACACTAAGGTTATAGACATATACAAAAGAAAAATGATCTAAGAGATTTGGAAGATCCATTTATGTTTTGCAAAATATGGGATTTTAAAAATCTTATCACATAGTTATAATATTGGAAAATTAAAAAAAAACCTACCCATTAAATATTGGATTTCTAATAGTACTTTACACTTCTTTATATCTTACATGATTTTTTTAGTTTATACACATTGGCAAATATATTTGCTCATCCAAGACACACAACCTCACAAAAAGCCTCACAACAGCCCTTTAAATAGACTGAATAGTTTCTAAAAATAAATAACCTAGAAGAATTTAAGTGACATCACAATTAAACAGTCAAAGTTTTACTACAGACACTGGAACATACTCTTATCTTAGAAATAAAAGCTACACAATGATCTTAAGTTCTTTCAGTTATTTATTTATTTATTTTCTCTTCATCTATTGTTTCAAAATGAATGAGAGTAACCAAGAGCAAGGTTATTAGAAGAGTATCAGCTAAATAAGAATGTAACTTTGGTGGCAAGGACTCCGCCATCTCAGTTTGAACTCAAAGCCAATACTCAAACAGAAGAGAGACAGAAAGAAAAAAAAAAAAAAATGTAGAATATTCCTCCCTCTACTATGCTCCAATTGCCTTCCAGAATCTACTTACAATGAAAATGAAAAGAGTGCAGGTTCTATTAGCATTACTCCTTATACACTTACATATTTCACTTCATTGCTAACACACCAGATTCACTACGCATAATGAGTGTCATTGACAATAGGCTTTGTACACTCTATAACCTTAGGGAATAAGTCAAATCTTTTTAAAGCCTATAAAAAAATTAATGCTTAACAAAAAAAGCATAGTAATTCTGTTATTCGTTCCTGGATTAGGTTCATTTGTTCTTTGTTATCTCAATCTAATACACAATTTCTTTATGGTCTACTACATTATGAGTATGTTTTAACCTCTTAATTTAAAGTTGCACAGTGTGACATTCCGTCTTCTTCTGATACAGTGGTGCACTAAAATTTTCAGTTCTTTTGCTTACTTCCTGATATTGGACACTGTTATTTTTCATTTGATCAAACCAATGTGAAACCAGAAAATAAATTTTATGGATAGGCATGTGGAACGAAGATTTGAGGAAAGTCATGAGATAGACGGAATAAAGGATCTGTGTAATCTGGTATTGTCCTTCACATACTTTTTGTCCCATTGGTGAGAAAGCCTTCCTCCATTCTGTCCTATTCTTACATGGTTCCACACTGGATTCATATCCAAGTCTATTCAATGGACAGTCTTTTAAATACTGCTAATGGCTGTTTAAACTAATACAATAATTTATAAAAAATATTTTTGGAACTTTTAGCAATGTTTACGCTCTTTAAATCAGGGTGTACATTTTTTATGCAGTCATGGAAATAATCTGAAATATAAGGATAAAAGTTTGCCCTATACTATATATCTCCAAATTATTTACATAAAATATTGGAAAGAACATGAATGTCCAAATTCAGACAAATGGTCAAGTACATTATCCTACAGATACGTATAATGTCGATATGGAATATTCAATCACTCAAGAAACTAGCCTAATGATTAAAAGTGCAGGTCCTAGAATCAGTCTCTCTGGATTCAAATATTTGTCCCAAAACTATTAACTGCGGAGAGGTTGGGCAAGTTATTCATTCTTTCCTTCCTTCTTTTTTTATTATTCATAAAATGAAAATAATAATAGTTCCTATCTCATAAGGTTATTGTGAGCATTTAATGAGTTAATGTACATTAAGCTTTTTAAATAGCTCCTGGGAGGTAATATGACATTTTTCGCAAATAACATGCCCACGTAAATAACATATCCACACATATAATGTGCAGAAATGATGAAATTAAATAAAACAGTCCTGGCATAGCATATCCATGCATACATATACAACACATGTCTCATAATACTTTCAGAAGCAAATTTTGGCCTCATTCACCCGTACTCCCGGCCAAACCAAAAACCAAACCGATTGCCACTGAGTCAATTCTGACTCATGGTGCCCCTATAGGACAGAGTAGAACTGTCCCATAGGGTTTCCAAGGAGCAACTGGTGGGTTTTAACTTCTGATCTTTTGGTTAGCAGCCATAGCTCTTAACCATTGTGCCACCATGGCTTCTGTATTACAGGTAAATCGTATTTTTTTTATTCTGTTCATTTTCTTTAATCTCCTGCTTATTTGTATAAAAATAGTCCAACAATGTTACTTTTGATCATAATTTTATAATAAAGGAATAAACCATAGTCAAGAAGCCATTGTCTTAGGCTGGGTTCTCTAGAGAAGCAAAACCAGTGAAGCATGTAAATATATGTACAGAGTTTTACATAAAGGAAACAGCTCATGCAGTTGTAGAGGCTAGAATGTCCCAAGTCTGTGAGTCAGGATAGAGGCTTCTCCTGATTCTTGTAGCCTCAGGGGCTGGTAAACCCAAGATCGGCAGGTCAAAGAGCAGGGCTTTTGCTCACAGGCTGTGAAGATCGATGAACCCCAA
Organism: Loxodonta africana; assembly: GCF_030014295.1. Classification (NCBI taxonomy): domain Eukaryota; kingdom Metazoa; phylum Chordata; class Mammalia; order Proboscidea; family Elephantidae; genus Loxodonta; species Loxodonta africana. The sequence continues at coordinate 50,355,767 of NC_087345.1, forward strand.
GATTGGCAGGCAAGACCTCAGGTAAGCTGCTAGCTCTAGTCCCAAGAATTGGAGGTCAGATGAACAGGACCCAGTTGCAGGATCCAGCACAAACAAAAAGCCCTCAGGCCTTGCAGAATGCTTATATTCGATGCAGGCCATATGCCTAAGAAAATCCCTTTTCAACTGATTGGCTACTCACAGCAGATTCCATCATGGGAATAATCACACATCAAATCTCAACAGGGAAGTGAACACAACATTATACAATTGCCAAAGCACTGAGAATGGACCCATCCAAGTTGAAAAACAATCCCAACCATCACAGTCGCGGATTGAGTTTGGTAGTCCCCCAACAATCTGAAAATAAACAACAGAAACTATGTGCTTCTTTCTATTAAGTTGACAATTACAGTGTGTTAGCTCAACAGTTTATCTACTAGCAAATATTCTTGGCTTAAATTTCAAGTAACATGAAATCACTACCTATCTGAAGTGAAATTTCCGTGTGATCAGAAATCAAAATTGAAGTCAGCAACATGTTAAAAAAATTGGCATAGTGCGCTTACAAAAATAACATAGGGGGTTGTGCAGTTATAAAAATGTATAATGAGTGTTATTTACATAAAAATATAGTAGTGCTCAAAAATATTGAGACGTTAGGATTAGTTATAATTCTAATTGAAGTAATATATTAATGGTTTTAAAAGGAAAATAAAAAGAATAAAATAATTACTGAAATGTTAATTATATATTGGAATTTTCAGTGATGATTTATTTTCTTTATATTTTTAAAAATTTCAAAAATTTTTACAAATAAATTACTATAATAAAAAATGTCAGTATAAAAATACACTTAAGAATAGCTCTAAGTGACAAAACTACACTTTTCTATGATGACCTGTTAGCTGAGCACTGATTCTGAGATACTTTGAAGAATTTTGAAGACAGACTTTCTGAGAGCCTGTTTCACCCAGGTTTGGCTACGTTATGCTGTGTTTTTAAAGAAAAGCCATCCAAAAGTCAGATGCTTAAAACAACAAAAGTATCTTTTTTCTTCCACTATGTATCACAGGATGGAGAGAGTGCTCGGCTCATCACAGTTTCTCAGGGACCAACCATCATCTCAAAGTTGTTATTGTTGTGCAAGAATGGGTAAAGCTCTAGAGGACCTAGTATTTAAATTAAATACTCTGACCTGGAAGAGCCACACTTACATGGTGTGACCTCTCAGTGAAGGAGACTGGATGTGGCCAAAATGATTTTTCGTTTTTACACCAAAGCATGTTAAATGTTAGGAGGTTAAAAACCTCCTAAGGTTTGATTGCCAGTTGGCTGAAGATTGTAAATATAAAAAAATGAAAGAGTAACTCAAAAGATTAGATAGAAAACTTAGGTGGCAGTGAGTTTATGTTAATATGGGAAGAACAACTGAAAATGAGGGTGAGGATGGTTGTACAACTTAAAAATTAGAATAATTGTCACTGAATAGTACGTGTATAAATTGTTGAATCATCGTATGTTCTGCTGTGTATATTCTCAACAACAAAAATAAAATAAAAATTTAAATATACAATAATGATTATTTTTTCTTATATCACTAATAAATTTAATCTTTAGTGTGAAACACTGAGTAAAATGTTGATAAAGAATTATGATGGTTTACATAAATGTTGAAGTCAAATCCAGAGGTATTTCATGTTACTTAGGAGTTAGTTATAGTCAAAATGTTCTTTTGCAATTTTGTAAATTACCTTTAAAGTATATCAAATCTGTTTAATAATGCTTTATATAAATATATATAAATAAAAGCTGTTTAATAATGCTTTCTATAAATAAATGCATAATGTAGAAACTAACTTTAGCATTAGAAGTATATACAAATTATGTGTTTTATTTTATTTTTCAATATATAAGCAAGTGGTCACATATAGTTGAATTCAGTTAAAGGAGCATATTCCACTGTATAGAAGTAAGGAATTAATTATCTAAAACACTTTGATTATTTCCCAGAAACTTTAGGAATTACTCAGGTGTCTATTTGCAATTTTTTTAGGATAATATAAGACTGAGTCAAGTCAAAATGGCTATAATGTAAACTTCACCTAAAGGATTTATGTGATATTTGACTTTTTGGAATTGTAATATCTTTAAATGGTAGCTTGGATTTAGTAATCCATTTTATGCAAATAAAGATAAAAACAACTCCCTAAAAAAGTTATACAATGATTGGCTCTTATCACCAAATTCTTAAAATTGACCACCAAAATTGATTTTGGTGTAGACGATCACATTAATACTTATTTCGTAAGATGTTTCCCAAGATACTTCTTAGTAATTAATAGGACCTTTCTCTGGAGACAAAAAAAAAATCATATTTGGTATTAAATTATTCTTTATACATCTATATTTATAGTCTCACTGAGGCTACTCTAGTAACATAGCTGTTCAATATTCTTTGAAGAGTTACTTAAATAAGTCTATACACTTTAGGGTATTTTCTTTGGCCAAAATTAATTCAAAAAGCCATATTTCAGAAGGCTGTAAAATCTGCAGTATTAGACACTAAAAACATAGGTTCAGATTTCATTATGTAATGCCATTAAATTTCTAAAAGCAGAATTGCCATGTTAGTAGCCAAATTCCCATATAATATATTAATCTGAAAATCTACCTTAAGCCATACACTTGCAACCTGGCACCAGTAGAGTATCTCTCACAGCTCAAATAGTATTACACATAGAGTGTTCCATAAAGATATAAAAACTCATTTGGTGGTCCCTGCATTTGCTGATGGCTCCATTTTCCACGTATTAAAATTATAGCTAAGGTAATTCGTACAGAGAAGAATAAGAAGCAACAGATATATATTAGTCTCCTAGGGTTGCCGTAAAAAAAGAAATTACAACCAACTGGGTGGTTTACTGCAATCAGAATTTATTATTTTACATTCTGGAGTTCAGAAGTCCAAAATCAAGTTTGGGCAGGGTCGTGCTCCTTTAGAATATTAGGGGAGAACCATTCTTTACCTATTCTAGCTTCCTTGTGGCTCCAGGCATTCCTTGCTTGCAACTGCATCACCCAGTCTCTCCCTCTGTCTTCACATGGCCTTCACCTCTGTATGTTCTCTTCTCCTGTCTCTTAAAACGACACTGTATTGCAGGACTGACCTGTATAATCCAGGATGATCTCATTTCAAGACCCTTAATTTAATTACGTCTACAAAGATCCTTTTTTCTAAATAAGGTCACATTAATAGCTTCCAAGATATGGGTATATATTTAGGGGGGCGGGGGGGGCTACCATCAACCCTTTATAACATGTTAAGACCTCACAGTATGTTAGACGCTGTTTTAGGAGCACTCATTCATTATGACTTTCAATTCTTATGAAAATTCTGAACCAGCAACCTGTTGCTTTCAAGTCGATGCAAATCCTGCATGTGTCAGAGTAGAACTGCGCTCCACAGGGTTTTCAATGGCTGACTTTTTCAGAAGTAGGTCATAAGGACTTTCTTCTCAGGCACCTCTGGGTGGACCCAAACTGCCAACCTTTTAGTTAGCAGCCAAGCAACTTAACCATTTGCATCACCCAGGCACTGCACAAAAAAAAAAAAACAAACTTTAGAGGTTGTAAACGTATCCTACTCAATACAGATGACTTATACAGGAATGAGTTTCAATTCCTGATTAGGATACTGCTTCTTGTACTCCTGCCATTAGTCCAATAAAGGAAAAATTGATTCAGTGCAGGTGCCTGGCTTTGTAGTTTACATATTTCATGATGTTTTATTTTTCCCAATAATATTCAAAGACAACCACTGTTATTATCTTCATTTTGTAGAAAAAAACAAAAAAAATAAAGCTTAGAGAGGTTAAGTAAATTTCCCAAGGTAACAGAGAGAAAATGGAAGAGCAAGAACTTTCAGCTCTCTCAGGCTAGAAACAGAACTAGTCGGTCTACCTCCCTTAGGAACAGTATACCTTAATGACTAAAGCAGGAATTCCAGCTACATGAACTTGAATTATAGGAGAAAAACATCTAGTACTTCCTAACTACTGTGTGACCAGAGGAATGCTGTTTTCTTCACATTAAATGAGAATAATTAGAATTCATTCTTCAAAGGATTGTGAAGTTTGAATAGAAAGTGATTTAAACCACTCATTGTTGTTGTGTTATTGTGTGACACTGAGTCGATTCAGACTCATAGTGACCCTACAGGGTAGAGTAGAACTGTCCCATAGGGTTTTGTAGGCTGTAAATCTTTAAAAGAGTAGATAGCCAGGTCTTTTCTCCTCCAGAGCTTCTGGTGGGTTAGAAGTGACTTTGTGGTTAGCAGCCAACTGTTTAACCATGGCTCCACAGGGCTCCTTTTAAACCACTTAGAACACCTTCATCGGGCAGCTCTCATGCCACCACATCTACCGTGCAGAGAAGTAATGAAAACTCCTCTTTCATCATGGGGAAGCATGAAGTCAAAGTTTTCTTAAACTCTGCTTTGAATTTCTCCCTTAATGGACTGAGTGTATAGCTACAAAACTGGTTAGAAGGCATGAGTACAATAAGGGTGCAAAAATTGCAAGCAATAATAAAACAAAACCGTCAAATACCAAGGATGCAAGTCTTCCCACAATAATAAAATACCAACTATCTGGCTTTAGAATTTCATTACAGATTTTACTAAAGAATGTATTTCAAATAATATCTCGATTATATTTTAGAATTAAGAAACACATTTTATTGAATAATGTCATAAGGGAACTTATAGGTTTATTAATTTGTATGTCAAGCCTCCACTATAAATTGACTATAGGGTCACAATGAGTTGGAGCTGACTCGACGGCACCTAACAACAACAACATACAAAGCAAAAGACAGAACTGTAGAAAATAATAATGAGTTGGGCTTATGGGATAAAAGGTATTATTTTTTTAATTTATTCGTCATCCACCTTGTTCTAAGTGGCATTTAACATTTAATCCCACTAGAAACTATACATAAAGAAACTATGTAAAAGAAAGTAAAACGACATAATTCACAAGTGTTTGTGAAAACAAAAAACTTAAAAATATTTAAAAAATTTACATATATTAGGCCAAATTTCTTTTGCCCTGCAAATTAATTAATTTGGGGATTAATTAAGCCCTTACTGAAAACAAACCACTCAGTATTATTTATGCAACAGTTGGCAGAGGAAATATATTTATTATATTATATTAGCTAAGCTGCTCTTTATTCTCAAAACAAATAACAATTGCAACAATGCGAAAACACTTCTTTTCTATTTAATATGAATACTTGTTTCATGGCAAGCATAATTTGATTTGAGAAGCTGTAATGGAAATTCAACAAATATTTATTAAGTTTCTACTTGGCATTTCTCAAGCTGAGAGATCTGAAGAAAAATTTCAAGCCTTGAGTTGCAATAGTGAAGGATTCTATGGGCAAAATATTGAATTACTCAGGAAGCATCAAAAGAAGACAGAAGGAATACACAGAGTCATTGTACCAAAAAGAATTGGTTGATATTCAACCATTTCAGGAGGTAGTATAAAATCAAGAACCAATGGCATTGAAGGAAGAAGTCCAAAGTACACTGAAGGCATTGGCAAAAAAAAAGGCTCCAGGAATTGACGAAATATCAGTTGAGTTGTTTCGACAAACGGATGCAACACTGGAAGTGCTCACTTGTCTATGCCAAGAAATTTGGAAGAGATCCATATTCATTAGCATTCCAAAGAATAGTGATCCAACAGAATTCATAAATTATCAAACAGTATTATTAAAATTACACAAAAGTAAACTTTTGCTGAAGATAATTCAAAAGCAGTTGCAGGAATACATCCACAGGGAACTGCCAGAAATTCAAGGTGGATTAAGAAGAGAACGTGGAACAAGGATATTGCTTCTGATGTCAGACAGATTTTAGATGAAAGCAGAGAACACCAGAAAGATATTTACCTGTGTTTTATTGTCTATGCAAAGGCATTCGACTGTGTGGATTATAACAAATGATGGATAACATTGAGAACAATGGGAATTCCAGAACACTTAATTATACTCATGAGGAATTTGTACATAGACCAAAAGGCAGTCATTCCAACAGAACAAGAGGATATGGTGTGGTTTAAAATCAGGAAAGGTGTACATCAGGGTTGTATCTTTTCACCATATTAATTCAATCTGTATGCTAAGCAAATAACCCAAAAAGATGCACTATATGAAGAAGAGTGTGGCACCAGGACTGGAGGAAGATCTCATTAATAACCTGCAATGTGCAAATGACACAGCTTGCTTAAAGTGAAGAGGATTTGAAGATTACACCTTACCATAAAGAAAGCAAAAATCTTCACAACTGGACAAATAAGCAACATCATGGTAAGTGGAGAGAAGATTGAAGTTTTCAGGGATTTCATTTTACTTGTATCCACAATCAACGATCCTGGAAGCAGCATTCAAGAAATCAAATCATGCATTGCATTGGGCAAATCTGCTGTAAAAAAAAAAAAAAAAAAAAATTTTCACCCCTCTTTAAAGTGTTAAAAAGCAAAGATATCATCTTGGGGACTAAGGTGCACCTAAGCCAGTTCATGGCCTTTTCAGTCTCCTCCTTTGCATGCAAAAGCTGGATAATGAATACAAAGGCCAAAGAAGAATTCATGTCTTTGAATTATGGTGTTGGTGAAGAGTATCGAATATCCCATGGACTGCCAGGAGAGCAAACTAATAATCTGCCTTGGAAGAAGGGCAGCCAGAATGTTCCTTAGAAGTTAGGATAGGGAAACTTTGCCTCATGTATTTTGGACATGTTGTCAGGGGGGACGAGTCCCTGGAGAAGGACATCAAGCTTGGTAAAGTAGAGGGTCAGCGAAAGAAAGGAAGACTCTGAAGGAGATGGATTGACATAGTGGCTTGACAATGGATTGACAGTGGGCTCCAACACAGCAACGATTCTAAGGATGGTTCAGGATCGGGTCTGTTTCATTCTGTTGTACATGAGCCGATATGAGTTGGAACCAACTCGACAGCACCTAATAACAACAAACCAAGGCATCTGGCCAAGTCCTGTGGGGGAAAGGAATATTAATAAGATTTAGTTTGTGACTTCTAAGGTCTTGCAATATCATTTGGCTGGAATGTAGTTCATGTAATAGGGTAGAATGGAAAATTAGACTGAAAGCGAGTCTGAAGGCCATATCATGACAATTCTCCTATATTATGATTACGATTTTGGATTTAATTATACCATCAGGTGAATTAATATCAGACAGACCAGGTTTTAATCTACATTCTTCCATCTGCTTAGAAGTACCATTTTGATGGAAAAAAAAAAACAAAAAAACTCTAAGATAATGAGACTTAGCTCCAAATGAGGAAAACATTGCCCTTCTTTCAGTTGTTGACAGTCATTACTAGAATGCAGTGCCCTTTCACCTATTCACTTTTTTTTAATAATTTTTATTGAGCTTTAAGTGAATGTTTACAAATCAAGTCAGTCTGTCACATATAAGCTTATATACACCTTACTCCATACTCCTACTTACTCTCCCCCTAATGAGTCAGTCCTTCCAGTCTCTCCTTTCGTGACAATTTTGCCAGTTTCTAACCCTCTCTACCCTCCTATCTCCCCTCCAGATAGGAGATGCCAACACACTCTCAAGTGTCCACCTGATACAAGTAGCTCCCTCTTCATCAGCCTCTCTCTCCCACCCATTGTCCAGTCCCTTCCATATCCGATGAGTTGTTCTCGGGAATGGTTCCTGTCCTGGGCCAACAGAAGGTTTGGGGATCAAGACTGTCGGGATTCCTCTAGTCTCAGTCAGACCATTAAGTCCGGTCTATTTACGAGAATTTGGGGTCTGCATCCCACTGATCTCCTGCTCCCTCAGGGGTTCTCTGTTGTGCTCCCTGTCAGGGCAGTCATCGGTTGTGGCCGGGCACCGTCTAGTTCTTCTGGTCTCAGGATGATGTAGGTCTCTGGTTCATGTGGCCCTTTCCGTCTCTTGGGCTCATAGTTATCCTGTGACCTTGGTGTTCTTCTTTCTCCTCTGACCAAGGTGGGTTGAGACCAATTGATGCATCTTAGATGGCCACTTGTTAGCATTTAAGACCCCAGATGCCACATTTCAAAGTGGGATGCAAAATGTTTTCATAATAGAATTATTTTGCCCATTGACTTAGAAGTCCCCTTAAGCCATAGTCCCCAAACCCCTGCCCTTGCTCTGCTGACCTTTGAAGCATTCAGTTTATCCTGGAAACTTCTTTGCTTTTGGTCTAGTCCAGTTGAGCCGACCTTCCGTGTATTGAGTATTGTTCTTCCCTTCACCTAAAGTAATTCTTGTCTACTAACTAATCAGTAAATAACCCTCTCCCACCCTCCCTCCCTTCCCCGTTCATAATCACAAAAGTATGTGTTCTCAGTTTATACTATTTCTCAAGATCTTATAATAGTGGTCTTATACAATATTTGTCCTTTTGCCTCTGACTAATCTCACTCAGCATAATGCCTTCCAGGTTCCTCCGTGTTATGAAATGTTTCACAGATTCGTCACTGTTCTTTATCAATGCGTAGTATTCCATTGTGTGAATATACCACAATTTATTTAACCATTCATCCGTTGATGGACACCTTGGTTACTTCCAGCTTTTTGCTATTGTAAACAGAGCTGCAATAAACATGGGTGTGCATATATCTGTTCGTGTGAAGGCTCTTATTTCTCTAGGGTATATTCCGAGGAGTGGGATTTCTGGGTTGTTTGGTAGTTCTGTTTCTAACTTTTTAAGAAAACACCAGATAGATTTCCAAAGTGGTTGTACCATTTTACATTCCCACCAGCAGTGTATGAGTTCCAATCTCTCCGCAGCCTCTCCAACATTTATTATTTTGTGTTTTTTGGATTAATGCTAGCCTTGTTGGAGTGAGATGGAATCTCATCGTAGTTTTAATTTGCATTTCTCTAATGGCTAATGATCGAGAGCATTTTCTCATGTATCTGTTAGCTGCCTGAATATCTTCTTTAGTGAAGTGCGTGTGCATATCCTTTGCCCACTTCTTGATTGGGTTGTTTGTCTTTTTGTGGTTGAGTTTTAACAGAATCATAAAGATTTTAGAGATCAGATGCTGATCGGAGATGTCATAGCTGAAAATTCTTTCCCAATCTGTAGGTGGTCTTTGTACTCATTTGGTGAAGTCTTTAGATGAGCATAGGTATTTGATTTTTAGGAGCTCCCAGTTATCTGGTTTCTCTTTGTCATTTTTGGTAATGTTTTATATTCTGTTTATGTCTTGTATTACGGCTCCTAAGGTTGTCCCAATTTTTTCTTCCATGATCTTTATCGTTTTAGTCTTTATGTTTAGGTCTTTGATCCACTTGGGGTTAGTTTTTCTGCATGGTGTGAGGTATGGGTCCTGTTTCATTTTTTTGCAAATGGATATCCAGTTATGCCAGCACCATTTGTTAAAAAGGCTATCTTTTCCCCAATTAACTGACACTGGGCCTTTGTCAAATAACAGCTGCTCAGATGTGGATGGATTTATATCTGGGTTTTTCTCAATTCTGTTCCATTGGTCTATGTGCCTGTTGTTGTACCAATACCAGGCTGTTTTGACTACTGTGGCTGTATAATAGGCTCTAAAATCAGGTAGAGTGAGGCCTCCCACTTTCTTCTTCTCTTTCAGTAATGCTTTACTTATCCGAGGCTTCTTACCCTTCCATATGAAGTTGGTGATTTGTTTCTCCAACACATTAAAAAATGTCATCGGAATTTGGATCGGAAGTGCATTGTATGTATAGACGACTTTTGGTAGAATAGACATTTTTACTGTGTTAAGTCTTCCTGTCCATGAGCAAGGTATGTTTTTCCACTTAAGTAGGTCCTTTTTAGTTTCCTTCAGTAGTACTTTGTAGTTTTCTTTATATAGGTCTTTTACATCTTTGGTAAGATTTATTCCTAAGTATTTTATCTTCTTGGTGGCTACTGAGAATGGTATTGATTTGGTTATTTCCTCTTCGATGTTCTTTTTGTTGATGTAGAGGGATCCAAGTGATTTTTGTATGTTTATCTTGTAACTTGAGACTCTGCCAAGCTCTTCTATTAGTTTCAGTAGTTTTCTGGAGGATTCCTTAGGGTTTTCTGTCTATAAGATCATGTCATCTGCAAATAGAGATAATTTTACTTCCTCCTTGCCAATCCGGATGCCCTTTATTTCTTTGTCTAGCCTAATTGCTCTGGCTAGGACCTCTAGCACAATGTTGAATAAGAACAGTGATAAAGGACATCCTTGTCTGGTTCCCATTTTCAAGGGAAATGCTTTCAGGCTCTCTCCATTTAGAGTGATGTTGGCCGTTGGCTTTGTATAACATGCCCTTTATTATGTTGAGGAATTTTCCTTGAATTCCTATTTTGCTGAGAGTTTTTATCATAAACGGGTGTTGGACTTTGTCAAATGCCTTTTCTGCATCAATTGATAAGATCATGTGGTTTTTGTCTTTTGTTTTATTTATATGGTGGATTACATGAATGGTTTTTCTAATATTAAACCAGTCTTGCATACCTGGTATAAATCCCACTTGGTCGCGGTGGATTATTTTTTTGATATGTTGTTGAATTCCATTGGCTAGAATTTTGTTGAGGATTTTTGCATCTATGTTCACGAGGGATGTAGGTCTGCAATTTTCTTTTTTTGTGAAGTCTTTTTTTTTTTTTTTTTACCTGGTTTTGGTATCAGGGATATGGTGGCTTCATAGAATGAGTTAGGCAGTATTCCGTCCTTTTCTATGCTTTGAAATACCTTTAGTAGTAGTGGTATTAACTCTTCTCTGAAAGTTTGGTAGAACTCTGCAGTAAAGTGGTCTGGGCCAGGGCTTTACTTTCGTTGGGAGTTTTTTGATTACTGTTTCCATTACTTTTTTTGCTATGAGTCTATTTAGTTGTTCTACTTCTGATTGTGTTAGTTTAGGTAGGTAGTGTTTTTCTAGGAATTCTTCCATTTCTTCTAGGTTTGCAAATTTGTTAGAGTACAATTTTTTGTAATAATTTGATATGATTCTTTTAATTTCAGTTGGGTCTGTTGTGATGTGGCCCATCTCGTTTCTTATTTGGGTTATTTGCTTCCTTTCCTGTATTTCTTTAGTCAGTCTGGCCAATGATTTATCAATTTTGTTAATTTTTTCAAAGAACCAGCTTTTGGCTTTGTTAATTCTTTCAATTGTTTTTCTATTCTCTAATTCACTTAGTTCAGCTCTAATTTTTATTATTTGTTTTCTTCTGGTGCCTGATGGATTCTTTTGTTGCTCACTTTCTATTTGTTCAAGTTGTAGGGACAATTCTCTGATTTTGGCTCTTTCTTCTTTTTGTATGTTTGCATTTATCGATATAAATTGGCCTCTGAGCACTGCTTTTGCTGTGTCCCAGAGGTTTTGATAAGAAGTATTTTCATTCTCATTGCATTCTATGAATTTCTTTATTCCCTCCTTAATGTCTTCTATAACCCAATCTTTTTTCAGCAGGGTATTGTTCAGTTTCCAAGTATTTGATTTCTTTTCCCTAATTTTTCTGTTATTGATTTCCACTTTTATGGCCTTGTGGTCTGAGAAGATGCTTTGTAATATTTCGATGTTTTGGATTCTGCAAAGGTTTGTTTTATGACTTAATATGTGGTCTATTCTAGAGAATGTTCCATGTGCACTAGAAAAAAAAGTATACTTTGCAGCAGTTAGGTGGAGTGTTCTGTATAAGTCAATGAGGTCAAGTTGGTTGATTGGAGCAATTAGGTCTTCCGTGTCTCTATTGAGCTTCTTACTGGATGTCCTGTCCTTCTCTGAAAGTGGTGTGTTGAAGTCTCCTACTATAATTGTGGAGGTGTCTATCTCACTTTTCAGTTCTGTTAAAATTTGTTTTATGTATCTTGCAGCCCTGTCATTGGGTGCATAAATATTTAATATGGTTATATCTTCCTGGTCAATTGTCCCTTTTATCATTATGTAGTGTCCATCTTTATCCTTTGTGGTGGATTTAACTTTAAAGTTTATTTTGTCAGAAATTAATATTGCTACTCCTGCTCTTTTTTGCTTATTGTTTGCTTGATATATTTTTTACCATCCTTTGAGTTTTAGTTTGTTTGTGTCTCTAAGTTTAAGGTGTGTCTCTTGTAGGCAGCATATAGACGGATCATGTTTCTTTATCCAGTCTGAGACTCTCTGTCTCTTTATTGGTGCGTTTTGTCCATTTACATTCAGCGTAATTATAGATAAGTATGTGTTTCATTTTAATGCCTTTTTATGTGTGTTGTTCAGAATTTCCTTTTTCCACTTACTTTTTTGTGCTGAGATGTTTTTCTTTGTAAATTGTGTGTTCCTCATTTTCATAGTATTTGACTTTATGTTTGCTGAATCGTTATGTTTTTCTTGGTTTTTATTTTGAGTTATGGAGTTGTTATACCTCTTTGTGGTTACCTTACTATTTACCCCTATTTTTCTAAGTAAACACCTAACTTGTATTGTCCTATATCACCTTGTTTCCCTCTCCATATGGCAGTTCTATGCCACCTGTATTTAGTCCCTCTTTTTGATTATTGTGATCTTTTGCATATTGACTTCAATGATTCCCTGTTTTGAGCGTTTTTTTTTTTTTCTGTTTTTTTTTTTAATTAATCTTAATTTGTTTTTGTGATTTCCCTATTTGAGTTGATATCAGGATGCTCTGTTCTGTGACTTTGTGTTGTGCTGGTATCTAATATTGGTTTTCTGACCAAACAATTTCCTTCAGTATTTCTTGTAGCTTTGGTTTGGTTTTTGCAAATTCTCTAAGCTTGTGTTTATCCGTAAATGTGTTAATTTCACCTTCATATTTCAGAGAGAGTTTTGCTGGATATATGATCCTTGGCTGGCAGTTTTTCTCCTTCAGTGCTCTATATATGTCATCCCATTGCCTTCTTGACTGCATGGTTTCTGCTCAGTAGTCTGAACTCATTCTTATTGATTCTCCTTTGTAGGAGACCTTCCTTTTATCCCTGGCTGCTTTTAAAATTTTCTCTTTATCTTTGGTTTTGGCAAGTTTAATGATAATATGTCTTGGTGATTTTCTTTTTGGATCAGTCTTAAATGGGGTTCGATGAGCATCTTGGATAGATATCCTTTCATCTTTCATGATGTCAGGGAAGTTTTCTGCCAACAGATCTTCAGCTATTCTCTCTGTGTTTTGTGTTATCCCTCCCTGTTCTGGGACTCCAGTCACACGCAAGTTATTGTTTTTGATAGAGTCCCACATGATTCTTAGGGATTCTTCATTTTTTTTAATTCTTTTATCTGATTTTTTTTCAGCTATATTGATGTCAATTCCCTGGTACTCCAGATCTCCCACTCTGCGTTCCAACTGCTTGAGTCTGCTCCTCTGACTTCCTATTGCATTGTCTAATTCTGTAATTTTATTGTTAATCTTTTGGATTTCTGAATGCTGTCTCTCTATGGATTCTTGCAACTTATTTATTTTTCCACTATGTTCTTATTTAATCTTTTTGATTTTTTCAACTGCTTTATGAGTGTGTTCCTTGGCTTTTTCTGTAGATTGCCTTATTTCATTTCTGAGGTCATCCCTGATGTCTTGAAGCATTCTGTAAATTAGTTTTTTTATATTCTGTATCTGGCAATTCCAGGATTGTATCTTCATTTGGGAAAGATTTGGATTCTTTAGTTTGGGGAGTTGTAGAAGCAATCATGGTCTACTTCTTTATGTGGTTTGATATCGACTGTTGTCTCCAAGCCATCTCTAAGATATTGCAGTGATTTATTCTATATTTGCTCACTGAGTCTTATCTTGTTTTGTTTTCTTTCAATATACGTAGATGGGCTACTAGATTGTGCTGTCTTGATTGTTGTAGCCCTTCACTCACTTATGTCCTATTACCAGCTGGTTTGGGCTGTTACCAGATATACAAACCTAAGAGTCCATTCATTAATCTGGAGTAGAATCTGATTTTGCGTCACCAAGTGTGTGTTGCAGACTGTCACCTATCCACCTAGAGAAGTAGTGGTGGTAGTTGTGAGCACCAGATTCTAGTAGTAGCAGGAGTTCACACTCCAGGGGGGGCAGGATGCTGACAGGCTTCCCCCAAGTGCCAGTGAGGTAGGTGTGTCTCTATTCCTAAAGCACTTTGGTGGGTGGGCTCTGAAGCTGTACCTTAGGCCCCCAATGCAAGTACCTCTACAGATTGGTAGGTGTCACCCTCCTTAGACCCCTAAGGCAGGAGGCTAGGTGGTCTGGGGGGAGCTTCAGCCCTCAGTTCCCTTTTGTGGGTCAGTGAGGGCTCTGTTGAATACCCAGAGACATCTGACCTGGGAAACTTGTCTTTCCAGTAATCCCCACTAAAACAATTACAGTCAGATCCCTATCAGGAATGCCTTCGCATTCTAATAGCCGCCTTGTTCCCTGTAGGGATGAAAGGCCAAGACTGTGGATCACATATGCTTGGCTGGAGCTGGTTCTGTGTTTTTAGTCCAATTAGGGAAGGATTTTTGGTCCCTGGGTTTTTTGTAGCTGCTTTTTCTCTCAGGCAGGAGAATGGGTTAGGAAAAGACCAAAAAAAAGAAAGAAAAGCTGCAGCACAGTTCACCCTCTGGCTCAGGAAATTCCAATGTTAATGAAGCCCCCTGGGAAGGGGAGGGGAGGGTTCGGATAATTAGAAGAGAGTAGCACCCTGGAATATAGACAGAGTTACTTATCTTGCTTGGGATGACTGTTTTATCTGAGACTCCTGAGGGGCGCGTTGACTGTGTGGGCTGGCTGGGTAGAGATTGCCCCCGAGGGTCAGGCCTGCGTCCCGTGCTTGCGCTGTCTCAGAAGTCGCGCTTAGTTCCCCCACCCCCAGTCCAAAGCCCAGCACCAAGGTTCCCCGGCTGGGATGCCACACTCCTGGCTCCAAAACTAGTCACTGCCTCCCGGTGACTTCTCCTCCTGTCAGCTGCGTCGTTGCACTGCCTGCGTGCACTGGGGGGGCTTCCCCCGAGGTCAGTTCAGGGGGCTAGGGCTGCACCTCGTGTTTGCGCCGTCTCAGGATGCCATGCTCAGCTCCCCTGTGCCCAATCCAAAGCCCGGCGCCAGTGTTTCCTGACTGGGATGCTGGCTCCAGGCTCCAAAAACAGTCGTTGCTTCCCCGTTGTTGTTCGTTCTCAGTCCCTATCACTCAGGTCAACTCTTTAGATCTGTGTTTGATGGTCAGGGTTCGTAGATTGTCATGTATGTGATCGATTCACTTGTCTTTCTGAGTCTTTTTTGCAAGAGGGATCCGAGGTAGCTTCTACCTAGTCAGCCGACTTGGCCTCCCTTTCTATTCACTTTTTTAAGTCCTACTTTTCTACTCTGTCCTATAGGGTCACTATGAGTCAGAATCAACTTGAAGGCAGTAGATTTTTTTTTGTTTTCTTTTAGATAATCAACTAAAATTTTGTGTATTCAGGTCCATCCATGACTTCTTGTAATGGATCACTTCTCCTTTTAAAATTTTACATCACCCTGTACTTTTTCTTAGTTTGTAATTTTATCTTTATATAACTGAATATAGAATTAATGTCCATATTAACAACAGGGTATGTAATTACCAGAGAGGTTGGGACCACTTTCATTTGGTTAATCATCTCATTTTCAATGCTTACAGCAATTACTGTGTGTAGTGGAAACACAGTAGATATTCAGATAATGAAAAACAGAAGAATTGCCAGCACTTAAGCCAAATGCATGTTTTTCACACTTAGTTTAGATTTGAAACTGTATTTTAAAGAATAATAGAGCTAATTAGAAATGCATTTCTCATAAAAAGAAGATAAAAATGAAATAATTGCGATATAGAATAATTGTAAGACATATTTAGAATTAAGATTTCAAATATAAAAATGCATGTTGCTGACTGTAATGTAGACTGATATGTGAAATCTCTTTCAAAAAAGAATATTAACTAAATAATTATGTATCAAGTTAAATATAAATATCAAGAGGCTCATGTCTTGGCATACTGAAACATACCAAGGGAAAAAAACTTTTACCTGAAATGTAAAATTCCTGAGATAACTGGCTTGAAATTTAGTAACATAATAATAATAATCAAAGAATATTTTGTTTATAAAAAATAATTGTCATATCATGACCTCAAGGATTATAATTTTCAACCACCACAAATTAAGTAAAGGAAATCTTCTGGTCTCTGACATGCAGAATTTTTTCCTCAATCTTAATATATAGCTGTTGGATGATCTCCACGGAGTTGGAAAAATGAGAACATGTTTTAAAAGGATGATAAAACTATCAAAAATATTTGTTTTTCTTCTGTGAATTGTTAGAAAGCATTTTTGTTCCCTTCGGATAACATTTGAAAAGAAGATAACACGCCAAAGGAAACTAAACTAGTAGTAGAGTTTAATCCTGAATCCACATCTTAGAGTTAAAGTCAACAAGGAAATATGACAAACCTATTACACCTTGCATTGAAGTATATGAAATAACACTTGGAAAACATCCAATATGTTTCAAGGAGGAAAAGATATGAGAAAATGAGAAAATTCATATTTCCCATGATTAACAATCATACAGTCTCCCTGTGAAATGTTGATCAGCATTCAAACAAGTTTTCCTTCATTTTCAAAAACTGACTTGGATAATGGTCAGTAAAACAAACAAACATTCTTTCTTTACTAAATCAATCTATCAGCATTGGGTATCCTTTAAAAACGCTACCTTAGGAATTCTTTTAAATAAATCTCCCAAAAATGAAGAAATTTGGCAAGTTAAAGATGTACCATTTCTCTGTGCATTTATCATATGGATTCTGGAATATCTAGGTATATACTTATAATCATAAAATGAACTCCACAAACGTTAATTATTAGAATGTGCCGTATAAAGCCCAATCTCCATAGAACTCTATCAGATTATCTCTAGGACTCATTTTATTCATGTATCCTTCACTCATAAGGAAGCCCTGGTGCACAGTGGTTAAGAGCAATGGCTGCTAACAAAAAGGTCGGCAGTTCAAATTCACCAGGTGCTCCTTGGAAACCATATCGGGCAGTTCTCCTCTGTCCTACAGGGCTGTTATGAGACGGAATCAACTCGATGCCAATGGGTTTGGTTTGGTTTTGGTTCACTCATATGAATATAATAAAGGATTGAATATTCTTGACTTACTATGTAATATTTTACATGAAAGCTGCTTTTTCAAAAAAACTTGTTTTGACAGGTGACAGATAAGTTGAGTGCTAAAGTGATTTTCATGTAATGATGTGACCCTTTAATTGCCTTAAATTGCTGCAAAATTACTGTTTGTCTAATTTCTAATCAGCTGCTTTCTATTTATATTTATATCTCTCTGGCTAAATACTCATTCACCCTCTGTTCTTTGTTGCAGCCTCCAAGGATTTAGCTTGCTATTTTCTTTTATCTTCATTTTCTGTGCCCTTGGTTTTCACCTCAGTTTTCTCACTTTCACCTTATCTTGCTGACTGTGAAAGGTGCACAAAAAAAACTCACTCTACAGAAATATCCTGCTAAGAATAAAGAGACAGATGTGAATTAACCAGGAGAGGATAGCTAGCTAGCAAGCCTAGCTCTTTCCTACTTTTAATGGCCTCTTGTGGAATTCTCCTAGACCTTTTTTCATAAATCATCTATAACCAACCCTAGTAAGATTAGACACAAGAAAATTTTACTTAGACTTTTGGCTATTTTTTCACTGGCTTTTTTGTCCCTCCTAAGTCAGTTTGAACTTTTTTTCTTAAGTAAGGGTCCAAAGATTGCCCTGTAAACCCATTACACTATGCTTCCAAATGTTTGGTTCCTGAACTTCTAGATGAGAAAGTACTCACCTTTCAAAGCTTAGAAATTCTCTCCCTGAACTTTGTGCTAAAATATCCTGGATTTGAAATCATTTCCTCCTCCATTTTGGAAGTCTCTTCAAAATAGCAATATTTTCTGAAAAGCTCCTTTAACCTGTTGGCTATTAATTTGCTGTACCTCAATAATTAAAAATATGCATTCTGATATCAGATTTCAGGGTTCAAAGGTATATTCTATCATTTCTCTTTATTCAATATTAAACAAACAAAAAAAAAACCTGTTGTCATTGTGTCAATTCTGACTCATAGTGGCCGTATAGGACAGAGTAGGACGGCCCCATAGGGTTTCCAGAGGGCACCTAGTGGATTCAAACTGCTAACCTTTTGGTTAGCAGCCGTAGCTCTTAACCACTACACCACCAGGGTTTCCTTATTTGATACTGTTATTTAATTTTTTTATTCCTCACTTTTAATACTTATTATATGATGTTTATATAGCCTAGGTTCCCATGAAATTAGGCTTAAGACAGGCTTGTGCTTAAGTTATTTACTTGGAAACCAATCCCAGGGAACAAGAGTGAGACAGGAGAATTGGGACAAGAAAGGAAACAAAAGCTGATACAAGTATATGAAGTTGAGTTGTGGACTGTGATTGGTAACTGGTGACCCCTCTCACTGAGACCTTCTAAGGAATCTTGTTTACTGTGTCTTAAAATGTTTACCTGGGGACTCAAAGCAGGGAGCATTTTTCTACTGGTTCCTATGGGTAAAAGGTGTCTCTAGTTCTGAGTTGTAGATGTGTGAAGGTCAAGTGGGTTCCTAAGTGCTTCAGGATGAGAGAAGTATTATGGTAGAAAGGAAGAAGATGACTCATGGGACTGGAACAAGAATATGTCTATTTGAATATCCCCCAATTTTGTAGGAACTTTTACTGTAGCAGCAACCAAAATAAAAGATAAACTGAGAGGGAGTTACAATGACTCACAAAAAGTCCCAGATACAAATAAGTTAAAATTGCTTAGGTAATGCTGATTAAGATGACATTTTAAGTGAGTGAATACGTTCATGTACCTCCTCTGACCCAAGACCACAGTAATGATTGATAAAATATTAAAACAACAAATGTAAAGGACAGAGTAGAGATAAAAAATATAAGTAAATAAACCTTGTTTTCAACCAAGCACTAAATGTAGATGCAAAATGATTAGCATGGCAGAAGTCATTGGGCTCTGGGTTTGGAAGCAGGCAATAGGCCTCAGAAACAGGATTCCTAAGGAGTAAAGTAGACTAAAATCGCTCCATATAAGACAGGGGGCTGGAACCAGTCTCAGTACTTGAATCTCACGATGGAATTGATCTTGATCTAATTTACTTAAAGGCCTTAAAGGATACCAGAGGGAAAAAACAAAAGCACATTTTTTTTTTCTTTTTTTTACACATTGCCTACGTCTAGGGCTTGAGAAAGCTGTGAATGTGGAAAGAACGAAATAACTCAAACAGAAATATGTGCCTCGATCTCCTATAGTCCCAATATTTTTGTGTAATGTTGTTGTTATTAGGTGCTATCAAGTTGGCTCCAACTCATAGTGACACTATGTATAACAGAACTAAACATTGCCCAGTCATGCACCATTTTCACAATCATTGCTATGTTTGAGCCTGATGTTGCAGCCACTGTGCCAACTGATTTCACAGAGAGTCTTTTTCTTTTTCACTGACCTTCTTTATCATATACGATGTCCTTTTCCAGGGACTGATCTCTCCTGATAACATGATGGAAGTAAGCAAAATGAAGTCTTACCATCTCACATCTAAGGAGCATTCTGTCTCTCTCTACTTCCCCCAAGACAGATTTTTTCATTCTTCTGGCAGTCCATGGTATGTATGTTCAATCTTTGTTGCCAATACCAAAATTTAAATATGTTGTTTCTTTTTCAGTCTTCATTTTTCATTGTCCATCTTTCACATGCATATGAGGGGATTGAAAAGATCATGGCTTGGGTCACAAGCACTTCACCCTCTAAGTTACATCTTTGTTTTTAACACTTTAAAGAGGTCTTTTGAAGTAGATTTGCCCAATGCAATACATCATTTGACTTTGTGAATGCTGCTTTCATGGGCAGTAATTGTTGATCCAAGAAGAATGAAATCCTTAGCAATTTCAATTTCTTTCCCATTTACCATGATGTTGTTTATTGGCCCAGCTTTATGTAATACAAGACTTCAAAGGTTATTATAAAACTATGCTTTGGAATTGGAACCCAGAGTATCACATAGAAACCACAGAAGCTAGACATGGAATGATAAAAAGGGAAGAAAAGAAAAAATAACAACATTCCTCTATGGAATCAATCTTTCAAAATGCATTACAAAATGTAAAGCTAAAATAAATATTCATCAAGCGGAGTATAAACTCAGATAAAACTGATTCTATAAAATCATTTGACAAAAATTTTAATATATAAGATTGCCAAAGAGATAGAGAAACAATTCTACTTGGAAAGAGTAAATATTGTAAAATAAAACAATGCAGAAATAAAGTAAGAGATATATAAGAGCAACAACTAAGAATCTTAGAAATAAAAAACAACGTTCCTCAAATTAAAAATTTAATTGAAGAAATAAGGTCTAAATAGGATAGTACTGAAGAATGAATTAATGAATTGAAAAAGAGAAACATTCAAACATGGTAGCACAGAAAAAAAGAGATAAAAAATTATGAAAAAAGTAGTTAAAGGGATAACTTAAGGGGCTTAATCTATTTTTCTCTTTAAACCTTTTCCACTTACATCTTACAGAAGTTTATATAAACTTTCACAAGAAGAAAGTGGAAAGGCATAAAGAGAAAGATTAGAGAAAAAAAGGAATAATAATAAGATGGAGAGTAGTTCATGCTCAGGGACAATAAGAGCCAGGAGACATTTTCGTAATATTTTCAAATTTATGAGAGATAATTCTACATACAGAACATAAATTATCAAACAAGATTTTAAAGAAAATGAAGGCTATCTTAGACCTTCATAGACTAAGAGATGCCTACACAAAATGTACTTTAAGTATAAAAACTCAGATTAAGAGTAAAAGGATGGATATGACGTCTGCTTCTTACCTGGCTAAGTAGTACCTATATGACCAAACTCTCCCAGATAGCAATTATAAATAGAAATACACACACACACACACACACACTCAGTCATACACCTAATATTTGTAGATACTGGAGAGTGAACAAAGCCAGGCAGATTCTGAAGGCATGTCCCTTAGAAGTAGGGAGTGGCATAGATATCTTTAGACATTTTCTAGTTTTAGCATGAGGGCAGAGTGAAGTCAGTGTATTGTGGGGCAGATAAAATACTAATGGAAAAACAAACATAGCCTTTCTGGCCTGAAGAAATTGGGAGCAGAATATTAGGTATCAAAATCCACTGGAAAGTGAGGTTTGAATCCCAAAAATGAGAGAAAAAGTTACTGGGAGCCCGATATGTTGTGTATAAACTCTTCCAAATGCCTGGCTGACCCCTGAACTACACAAGCACTGATAAAACCTTCATGGGTATAAAAGAACTGAATTTAAGCTTCCATTCAAGAAACTGTTTTGTGCTTGGGTCTATCCACATAATTGCCTGCTAAGACAAAAAAAAAAAAAATCAACCAAAAATCAACACTTGTCAGAAAAAAAGAAGAAAGAATTCAGAGTCTTTATAACATGACACTCACAGTGTCTAGGAAATAATTCTTAATTCATTGGAATACAAAGAACTAGGAAAATGTGGCCAATGCTTATGGAGAAAACAATGAAAGGAGACCTACATTTATATAACCCAGATGTGATAAAAAACAAACAAACAACAACAAAAATAAACCCACAGAAAACATGTTATTAAATTATGTACTTATTCATGATAAATATTTTCAGAAACCTAGTATAGAAGAAAAAACCAATGACATAGTGGCCGCACCAAGGGGCTTAACCACAACAAAGATTGTGAGGATGGTGCAGGACTGGGCAGTTGTTTCATTCTGTTGTATGAAGGGTTGCTATGAATTGGAACTGACTGAATAGCACCTAACAACAACAGTATAGAAGAATAAAAGAATCTGATAATTACACTAGTGTTATATCTAATGGTGAAAAATGAACAATTTCTCAAGATCAGGAAAACAGGCAAGAATGTTTTCATCTCAGCATTTTCTGAAACTAATAACCATTGCAAGAAGACAAGAAAAAGAATAAAAGACAAACACCAGAAGGCAAGAAATAGAACTATCTCTATTTGCAGACTACAGGGTTGTACATATAGATAATTCTCAGAAAGCTACAAAATGACTAGAATTAATGAAATCATACATCAATATCATAGGATAGTAAGTTAATATATAAAAGTTAATTACACACATCAAATTATTGGAAATTACATTATAAAAAGAAAGAAAAGACCAAAATAGATGTCAGAAGAGACTCTCTAACTTGCTCTTGAATGTTGAATAGCTAAAGTAAAAGGAAGAAATGATGAAGTAAAAGAGTTGAACAGAAGATTTCAAAGGGTAGCTGAAGAAGACAAAGTATTATAATGACATGTGCAAAGACCTGGAGATGGAAAACCAAAAGGGAAGAACACACTGCATTTCTCAAGCTGAAGGAACTGAAGAAAAAATTCAAGCCTCGAGTTGCATTAGTGAAGGATTCTACAGGGAAAATATAAAAGACTCAGGAAGCATCAAAGAAGATGGAAGGAATATGCAGAGTCACCATATCAAAAAGAATTGGTCGACATTCAACCATTTCAGGAGGTACAATCTGAGAAGGAACCAATGGTGCTGAAGAAAGAAGTCCAAGCTACACTGACGGCATTGGTGAAAAACAAGGGTGTGGGAATTGATGGAATACTAATTGAGATGATTCAACAAGTGGATGCAGGGCTGGAAGTACTCACTCATCTATGCCAAGAAATTTGGAAGACAACTACCTGGCTCACTATTTATGCTTATTCACAAGAAAGGTGATCCCACCAAATGCAGAAATTATCAAACAATGCCATTAATATCACAAGCCAGTAAAATTTTGATAAAGATCAATCAAAAGTGTCTGCAGCAGTATATCGACAGGGAACTGCTGGAAATTCAAGTGGATTGAGAAGAGGACGTGGAACCAAGGATATCATTGCTGATGTCAGATGGATCCTGGCTGAAAGCAGAGAATACCAGAAAGATGTTTACCTGTGTTTTATTGAATATACTAAGGCATTTGACTGTGTGGATCATTACGAATGGATAACGTTATGAAGAATGGGAATTCCAAAACACTTAATTGTGTTCATGAGGAACCTGTACATGAATCAACAGGCAGTGGTTTGAAAAGAATAAGGGGATACTGTGTGGTTTAAAGTCAAGAAAGGTGTGTGTCAGGGTAGTATCCTTTCACCATACCTATTCAATCTGTATGCTGAGCAAATAATCCAAGAAACTGGACTATATGAAGAAGAACGAGGCATCAGTATTGGAGGAACAATCATTAACAACCTGTGTTATGCAGATGACAAAACTTTGCTTGCTGAAAGTGAAGAGAACTTGAAGCACTTACTGATGAAGATCAAATACCACAGCCTTCAGTATGGATTTCACCTCAACATAAAGAAAACAAAAATCCTCACAACTGGACCAATAAGCAACATCTGATAAATGGGGAAAAGATTGAAATTCTCAAGGATTTCATTTTACTTGGATCCACAATCAACGCTCATGGAAGTAGCAATCAAGAAATCAAACAATGCATTGCATTGGGCCAATCTGCTGCAAAAGACTTCTCTAAAGTGTTGAAAAGCAAAGATGTCACCTTGAAGGCTAAGGTGTGCTTGACCCATGCCATGGTGTTTTCAATTGCCTCCTATGCATGTGAAAGCTGGACGATGCATAAGGAAGACAGAAGAAGGATTGACACCTTTGAATTGTGGTATTGGAGAAGGGTATTGAATATACCATGGACTGCCAAAAGAATGAATAAATTTGTCTTGGAAGAAGTACAGCCAGAAAGCTTCTTAGAAGCAAGGAAGGTGAGACTATGTCTCACATAATTTGTCCATATTTTTAGGAACGATCAGTCCCTGGAGAAGGACATTATGCTTGGCAAAGTAGAGGGTCCATGCAGGAGAGGAAGACCCTCAATGAGGTGGATTGACATGGTGGCTACAACAATGGACTTCAGCATGGCAGGGATTGTGAGAATGGTGCAAAACTGGGCAGTGTTTTGTTCTGTTGTACATAAGGTGGGTAAGAGTCAGAACTGACTTGATGACACCTAACAACAACAACATAATAACATCATGAAACATAAAATACTTAGAAATATATCTAATAAAAGTCATAAAAGACCTCTTAAAAGGGACATGTAGTGGTTTAGAGATGAGCTAGATAAGAAGTACATACGTGTTCATTTTATCATTACTTTTTCACCTGTACTTAGATATCACAGTGTGCTTATAAAGTATTTAGAGGGCAAATCTGGCATATGTTGTCTACTCTTGACTCCCCACCACTCATCTGTCAGTTTGTCTTACTGTGCTGGCTTCCATGTTGCTGCGATGCTGGAAACATCAGTATTTCAAATACCAGCAGGGTCACCCAAAATAGACAGATTTCAGTGGAGCTTTCAGACTAAGAAAGACTGGTAAGAAAGACCTGGCAACCTACTTCTGAAGAAATTGGCCAGTGAAAACGTTATAGACAGCATTGGAACATTGTGTGAGATACTGCCAGAGGATGAGCCCCTCAGGTTGGAAGGTATTTAATATGACTGGGGAAGAGCTGCCTCCTTAAAGTAGAGTCAACCTTAATGACATGAATGGATTAAAGCTTTTCGAACTTTCATTTCCTCATGTGGCATGACTCAAAATAAGAAGAAACAGCTACAAAAAAAAAAAAAATGTATGAAGTATGAGCCTAGGAAAATTGGAAATAGTCAAAAATGAATTTAGGAGAATTGGAAATTGTCAAAATGAAATGGAACACTTGAAGATAAATACCTAGGCATTAGAGTTCTGAAATGGACTGGTATTGGCCATTTTGAATTGGACAATTCTATGATCTACTCTGCCGGGAATGACAACTTGAAGAGGAACTGCATCACATTATTGTCAAAAAGAACATTTCAAGATCTATCCTGAAGTACAAAGTTGTCAGTGATAGGATAATATCCACATGCTACAAGGAAGACCACGAATATACCATAGACTGCCAGAAAAATGAACAAATCTGTCTTGGAAGAAGTACAGCCAGAATGCTCCTTAGAAGCGAAGACGGAAAGACTTTATCTCACATACTTTGCTCATGTTATCAGGAGGGACCAGTCCCTGGAGAAGGACATCATGCTTGGTAAAGCAGAGGGTCCTGAAAAAGAGGAAGACCCTCAACCAGATGGATTGACACAGTGGCTACAACAATGGGTTCAAGCATAACAATGATCGTGAGAATGGCACAGGACTGGGGAGTGTCTCATTCTGATGTACATCAGTCGTTATGAGTAAGAACCGACTCAATGGAACCTAACAACAACAACAACATTCTTCCCTTCAGGTAAAATTAAGTATTATTTCAAATAAAGACTTCAACAGGATCACAGTAGCACCTTAGTAGGCTCAATAGCATAGATCTATATTCCAGGAAAGTTACTTTCATCTGCAATCTTCAGCAATTAAACAGAAATTTTTCTTTTCTCATGAAATAAGACATGTCATGTCATGTCTTTTTTTTTTTTTTTTTTGGTCAAAACTCTTCAATGAATTTGTAGTTTACTCAAACTAAAATCTTAAGTTTTTATATAGCCATCGGAATACAATTCGTACTACGCAATTTGATCCAGACCATCGTTTTCCTCCATGCTCTTTTGTTCATTCTGACCTTCTTGCTCTTCCTTGAAAACAAGTATGCTTGCATTCAGGCCCCACTGTTTCCTCAGACTGAAAATCTCTTTCCATAAGCCATCACGTTCTTTCAGATCTCTGCTCAAATATCACTCCCCCAGAGACACCTGCCTTAAGCACGTCTTTAAAATAGCACCTTCTTAATCTCTGTTATCTAAAGTGTTCTATTTTTTGCTATAGAATTTATGACCCAGACATTACATTATATATTTTTAAATTTTTAATTATACATCTCCCCTAATAATATATGATCTGAGTTCCATTAGAACAAATGTATTTTGTTGTTGTTGCTATAGTTGTAGTGCCTAGGCCAGGGCTGCCCACATGGTTTGCCATCAATAGTCACTGAAAGAATGAAGAAAGTAAGTGAAGTTTGAATCTCTTGTAGGAACTCCAGTTCAGTTTCTTGTTTGAGGTATGATTACATTAATTAACCTCACATAATTTTTAGAGCATAGAAGATTAACACTCAGCTCTATTAAGCATCTATTCTATTAAGAATCAAGCCTTACGTGCCTCAAGTTGCCACCTAGATCCACTTTTACAGAAAATTTTTCATGATTCGTTAGATTCACTTTTGAGCGCATGCACACACAGAGACACATGCACACATGCACACATAGAAACTTTCACAGTCTAGAGTTTACCACATTCATTAACAATAGCAAACATCATTTTCCCCATGGGATGCTAATTTCTTTGTAAATGTTAGTTGTTATTTCTGGCTAGATTCACTCATTATAAAAATTACACAAAGCGCTATTTAAAAATTTTCCCACTGCTATTGAGATATTGTGATTATGTGAGATTGCCAGTGGTCATCCTCATAATATATCCAGCTTCACCTTGTCTCCAGGGTAGTTCTATAATTGACTTAGCTTTTGTTGCACTTCATCACAGTTTTGCATTACTGCATGAATTCCTTAAGGCATTTCACACATTAATAGTTATTTCATCCCTAAATTCTCATCTTGAGTATCACTGTATTTGGGTTCCTGCGAAAATGGAATCCATCTGTATATTGACAAGACTTTGACAAAGAACAAGTGGTTGCCAAACATTCTGTAGAATTGCACTCAGTGCCAATGTGGATTTGGCAAATATTAATGAAAAATAAAGTACTAATGAACCCTATGCCTAGAATAATATTTGATATTTATATACTTTCTCTCATCAAAATACATCAAACATGGAACAAGTGAAAATCTCGTTAACCTTCAAAAAAACCTCAGGAGAAAAGTAGGAGCCATGTATTTCTACTCTAATTTCATGCACATTTCCATCCTACCTTTCCAGGGACAAGGTAAAGTTATTGCATAATGACATATACAAAGGTGGAAAATTGTTTAAATCAGAGTCACTCAAACATTAGATTCAAATTAAATTTTGATAGGGTTCGTTACAGCATTTCATACATGAAGTAAGAATGAAACATTTTACAATTCTTTGAAATCTATTTTAAATCGGTTAAATCTAACATTGTTCCAAAAGTATTACACTATGCATATTTTAGTCAAAAATATATATTTTTTAACTTGTATGTTGAGTAAATAATCTGAGAAGATGGACTTATGAAGAAAAAATGGGGTATCGGAATTGGAGAAAGGCTCATTTAACAACCTGTATTACGCAGATGACACAACCTTGCTTGCTGAAAATGAAGAGGACTTGAAGCATTTACTGATGAAGACCAAAGACCACAGCCTTCCATATGGATTATACATCAACATAAAGAAAACAAAAATCCTCACAACTGGGCCAATAAGCAACATCATGAGGAATGGAGAAAAGATTGACGTTCTCAAGGATTTCATTTTACTTGGATCCCTAATCAACACCCATGGAAGCAGCAGTCAAGAAATCAAAAGACACATTCTGCCGGGCAATTCTGCCAAAAAAAAAAAAAAAAAAAAAAAACTCTTGAAAGTGTTGAAAGCAAAGATGTCATCTTGAAGGCTAAAGTGCGCCTGACCCAAGCCATGGTGTTTTCAATCACCTCATATGCATGCGAAAGGTAGGCAGTGAATATGGAAGACTGAAGAAGAATTGATGCCTTTGAATTGTGGTGTTGGTGGAGAATATCGAATATACCATGGATTGCCAAAAGAATGAATAAATCTGCCTTGGAAGAAGCGCAACCAAAACGGTCCTTAGAAGCAAGGGTGTCAAGACTATGCCTTACATACTTTGGACAAGTTATTAGGGGAGATTAGTCCCTGGAGAAGAACACAATGCTTGGTAAAGTAGAGGATCAGCAAAAAAGGGGAAGGTCCTCAATAAGATGGATTGACACAGAGGCTGCAGCAATGGGCTCAAGCGTAACAACGATTGTGAGGATGGCACAGGACCAGGCAGTGTTTCCTTCTGTTGGACATAGGATCACTATGAGTCAAAAACTGACTCGACAGCAGCTAACAACCACAAAAATATATTTTGAGGAGTAGCAATTTTTTTAGTTCATTCAATCATTGATTAAAAAAATAGACAAAATTTATGTGTCATAAATCAATCTTAGGCCTTGGATTCTTCTGCCCTTGCTGCCCTCAGGCTGCCAATTGTTGTCATCCTCTCCCTTGTTCAGAATCCAGTATTTTTCCCCAAACATTTCCCTATATTATGGTGATTCTCAATGTGAGGTCCATGGGCCAGCATCAACATATCACCTGGGCACTTGCTAGAGAAGCAAAAAATGAGAAACTCTGGAAATTGTACTCAGTAAATTTTGTTTCAGGTTGTGATTACGATGCTTTATAAAAATATATTATTGCTCTGACTAGAATGTCTAAAACAATATTGAGTAGAAATGGTGAGAGTGGGCACCCTTGTTTTGTTCCCAACTTCTGTTGATGAGAGATACAAAACTAAATAGTGTCTAAGCTAATCTCTTTGAGCTATAAAAGATAGAAGAGAGCAGAGACAGGGTGACCTCATACCACCCAGAAAGCAGTGCCAGGAGCAGAGCACGTCCTTTGGACCCAGGGTGCCTGTGTGAAGAAGCTCCTAGTCTGGGGGAAGACTGATGAGAAGGCCAACAGAGAGAGAAAATCTTCCCCTGGAACTGACACCCTGAATTTGGACTTTTAGCTTGCTTTACTGTGAAGAAATAAATTTCTCTTTGTAAAAGCCATCCACTTGTGGTATTTCTATTATAGCAGCACTAGATGACTAAGACAGGTTGAAACTACCAACCATTCAGTTAACAGCTGAGTACTTAGCCACTGTGCCACTAGGGATCCATAGATGTATACATATGTCAAAACTCATTAGCTGGTACACTGTAAATATGTGCAGTTTTTTACGTCAGTTATACCTCAATGAGGGGCCCTGGTGTCATAGTGGTTAAGCGTTAGGCTGCTGACCAAAAGGGTGGCAGTTCGAATCCACCAGCCACTCCTTGGAAATCTTATGGGCCAACTCTACTCTGTCGTATAGGGTCACTATGAGTCAGAATAGCCTTGAAGGCAACAGGTTTGGTTTTGGTTTTTGGTATACCTCGATGAAAAAGGAGCCCTGGAGGTGCAATGGTTAATCTACTTGGCTCCTAAACAAAAGGTCAGAAGTCAAACCCACCAGCTGCTCTGTGGGAGGAAAGACCTGGGGATCTGCTCCACTAAAGGCTACAGCCTAGGAAACCCAATGTGTTATAGGGTTACTATGAGTCAGAATGACTTCACGGCACACAATAACAACAACGTATCACACTAAAGGGAAAAGGTCATACATTTAACAGGAAAAAAAAAAAAAGAAAGAGAGAGAAACCAACAACTTTTGAGAAAATCCCAATTAATAGATTATAGATGCTAGAATTTCCGGCCTAGAGATGTATAGGTGGGAAAACAATTTAGGGAATTATAATGACATCTGATCAATTAAAAATATAATTACAAATATTCAGTACATATCTTATCCTTTGGTCTTTACAATCACTGAAATAAACAAACTCTCATCTAGATTGATAACAAATATATTTTTTGTCACTACTTATATACTTTCCAGAACAGTTCACTATCAGTTTTTACCTCAAGGTAGAAAAATTACACTGTTTTAGAACTTTTTATACATTTATCTATGCAAGCTGAATTTTTTTTTCTAATTTTTCTCAATTCTAGTCTAGAAATCTAAATTTTGGGAAATGCTAAGGAATGCCTGGGGTATGAATTTTTACTTAAAATGATGCCTGAATCTTGAAGTAGATTTCAGTTTGTGGGACAAAAAAGCAACGTTGGAATGGAATTCGTTTTTTGGTAAGTTTCCTCTTGAGAAAATATCGTCTGATAAATAAGAATTCATGTGTTATTTCCTGGCAAAAACAAAGATTTGGACAAGTTACCTGGGGATATTTGTGATGCATCTTGTCAAAATTAATAAAACTATAGGCAATCACCTTTTCCCACAAATCTCTTAGGGACGTTCTGTTTTATACTTCTTTGGCTTTCAGTGGTATAACATCTGAATAAACATCTACATCAAGCTTTAAAATGCCTTTAAATGTATTAAATGTTAGTCATTATTATTGATTGCTGCTGCCTCCCTAGCAATCAAGGAAACGGATGACTGGCTCTTAGAAAGCAAGTGCCAATTCTGTCTCAGTAGACAGTGTGGTTTGGAGCAAAACCACGCCAAAATAAATACTGTGACAGAAAAAAGCAAGCCAAGCCTGACACTTTTTTTTTATTGAGCATTCCTATATGATCTCAGGAATAACCCCATATCCCTTCTCTTCAGTTGTACCCCCATTATACAAAACTTCCCAGTGGTGACCAGGGATGTTCAACTGTGATGATGGTAATCATTCCTAAACATACTTAAAAGGCTCCAAACCTGTCTTTATGTCATCTAGTATACTGCTTTGTGTTGTAATGCTTTCCTTATTTTCCCAGCCCCAGTATTCCCTTTGCCTACATAATTTTAGAATATTTTCCTAATTCTTTCTGTCCTGATTCTCTCTAAACTTCCTATCAACAGATATTTTAATTTATTACTTGACTCCTCAATAAAAACCAAAACTGAACCCACTACTGTCAAGTCGATTCTGACTCATAGCGACTATATAGGACAGGGTAGAACTGCCCACATAGGGTTTCCAAGTAGCACCTAGTGGATTCGAACTGCGACCTTTTGGTTAGCAGCCATAGCTCTTAACCACTACTAGCTTTTCCTAAATAGACTTTGAATATTTTGATTTTAGAGCCCCAGTTTCTTTATTGTTCCAATATTATATCCTCCAATGTTATTTTCTGCCTTAGTTTGTCAACATTTTTAAATGTCCATCATTAATTTTCTATGATCACTCACCTTCCCTTAGTCATTTGTAGTAGACCAATTATACCAAAAGAATGGGTGCGAGAGGAGTATTTTTGAAAAATGCATTCTTGCCTCAATTTTTAACATATTAGTACTTTTTTTAAAGAGTCAGCACTAAAATAAGTGACAATTCAGAGTACTCTCCTCTACATATACAAAAGTTATACCCTTAGCTTAAATTTCAAACATGTCTTATAAGTTTTTTTTTTTTTCCCCCAACCTTTGAGTCTTCTTGAGACACCCTCCTTGGGCTTATTAGCGGTTTTAAGTGTTAGCTATTATTATATTAATGTTTCAAAGCAAACAGTCACAAAATACCTGTGGCAAACAAAAGCAATCATGTATTTCTCAGTCTTACATCAACTCTCCTAAAAGGGTTGGCTGGGGATACTTTACTAAACAAGTTTGACTCTAGGACAAAGATGCAGGGGCAGCACTACCCAAGGTGTGTAGAAACTCCTATGATAATTGCAAATACCAAGGGAAGCAATGACAAGAGCACAAGTACATTTACAAGCACTGTGTGCCTTGTATTCACTTGCCTAAGTAAGTTACATGGCCAAACTCAAAGTCAAGGGATGAGAAAGTACACTTCTCCTACCAAGAAACCAAAGACTAACATCAGTGGGACAAGAAAGTGTACTCTTCCTATGAACAGCGCAGGAGAAAAAGTTGTTTGGTCGATTCTGACTCATAGCAACCCCAAGAGACAGAGTAGGTTTTCTTGGCTGTAATCTTTACAGAAGCAGGTTATCAAGTCTTTCTTCCACAGAGCTTCTGGGTGGGTTCAAACTGCCAATGTTTCAGGTAACAGCTGAGCACTTAACTGTTATGCCACCAGGGCTCTAGGGAAAGGGTAAGTAGTGAGTATTTGCTGAAAAATAATCTAATACCACACCAGTGGAGTGTTTGCAACCTTCTTTTCCAAAAGTTAAAAGTCTAAAGAGATAAAGTAATAACTAGTCTGACATCAATGCTTCAGCAAGAAAGACATACTGATTCATTTTCCCATAAAAATGGAGTTACATATGGAGATTAGAATCAATTTTAAATTACATTTGGGTTAAGTAGATTTGAACACTGGCCTGAAACCAAACCACCATGAATAGCATTATTTGTGTGTTCCAAGTCATGAAAGTTCAACCTATGAACACTTTTTTAGGGGGGAATGGTAATTTGGGAACAGACTAGATACATTTATTTTTTCATAATCCCCATGGGACACTTAGAATTTTATTTTTTATTAAGATGATGGGGGCTTAAAATATGATATGAGTTTTCTCAGATGTGCATTTCCAAAGGGTCTGAATAAAAACATAGTCTAAAGCATATACCATTTTCTGAGGAACAGGAATAAAGAGGATTTTTTTTAGGCCCAGATAATCCTGTTTACTTTCTTCAGTTGAGGATTTAGCACCAACTACATGGTTGTCTTTTAGAAGTATCATTAGTCTATTTATATTAAATATTAGGATTGAACAAATTTAGTGGTGGTTAAATACAGCCTTAAAATAAAAACAAAAGTTCAAGTAGGATACGCAGATTTATGCTTTTATCAGACCCAGTAGATTTATATTCATCTCTGAATTCTCCCTCTCAGGCACCCAGGGGACCCAACAGCACACTTTTACAAGAAAAGGTAGGTGGTGCTATGATAAAAACACAGGAGAGCCTGCAAGTATGTGATCACGCATTCTTGCTTCCCAACCCACACACACACAATGAGGAATATGTATGAATTTACCAAACTGCATTGACATTTAATCCGGCTCCAGTGTCATGATAATGGGATGAAATATTAAAAATGTTGAGCATTTCATTTTATTTGAATCCACAATCAACACCCATGGAAGCAGCAATCAAGAAATCGAACTATGCATTGCATTGTGCAAACCTGCTACAAAAGACCTTTTTAAAGCATTAAAAAGATGTCACTACACTCAAAACATGGAAGGTCAGCCTAATTGGACAGGATTAAAAGTAAAGAGGTTTCCGAGATAAAATGAAAGCTTCAAAGGATAGCGAAGCAGGGGCTGGGGTCTGGGGAACTTGGTTTGAGAGGACTTCTAAATCAATGGGCAAAACAATTCTATTATGAAAACACTCTGCATCCCACTTTGAATTGTGGCACCTGGGGTCCTAAATGCCAACAAGCAGCCATCTAAAATACATTAATTGGTCTCAACCCACCGGGAGCAAAGGCAAAGGAAGAACACCAAGGTCACACGACAACTAAGAACCCAAGAGACAGAAAGGGCCACTTGAACCAGAGACCTACAATATCCTGAGACCAGAAGAACTAGTTGGTGCCCGGCCACAATCGATGTCTGCCCTGTCAGGGAACACAACAGACAACTCCTGAGGGAGCAGGAGACCAATGGGATGCAGACCCCAAATTCTCATTAAAAGACCACACCTAATGGTATGATTGCGACTAGAGGAATCCCAGAGACAATGCTCCCCAGAACTTCTGATGGCACAGGACAGGAACCATCCCCGAAGACAAATCACCAGGCATGAAAAGGACTGGTCAGTGGGGGGGAGAGAGATACTGATGAAGAGTGAGCTAATTAAATCAGGTGGACACAGGAGAGTGTGTTGGCAACTCTTGACTGGAGGGGGGATGGGAAGATAGAGAGAGAGGGAAGAAGGTAAAATTGGCACGAAACGAGAGACTGTAAGGGCTGACTCAATAGGGGGAGAGCAAGTGGGAGAAGGGAGTAAGATGTATGTAAACCTACATGTGACAGACTGATTGGAATGGTAAATGTTCACTTGAAGCTTAATAAAAATTAAAAAAAAAAAAAAAGATGTCACTATGATGACTAAGGGAAAATGAATCAATATGGCTTTCCCATTGACCCAAGCCATAGTCTTTTCAATCACCTCATATGTGTACAAAAGCTGGACAATGAGATGGACCAAAGAAGAATCGATGCCTTTGAATTACGGCGTTGGCAAAGAATATTGAGGATACCAGGGACTGCTAGAAGAACAAACAAATCTGTCTTGGAAAAAGTATAGCCAGAACACTCTTTAGAAGTGAGGATGGTGAGGCTTCATCTTGTTTACTTTGGACATGTTATAAGGAGGCAACAATCCCTGGAGAAGGACATCGTGCTTAGTAAAGTAGAGGATCAGCAAAGAAGACGAAGACTCTCAAGAACATGGGGTGACACAGTGGTTGCAACAATGGACTCAATCATAGCAAAGATCATGAGGATAGAGCAGGACCAGGCAACATTTCATTGTGTTATACATAATGTTATACATAAGGTCGCTGTGAGTCGGAACCGACTCGATGACACCTAACAACAGGGTCTATATAAACTCATTTATTTCTTATAAATTCCACTTATTTATGCTTACTATTAACAAATAGTAAGAAAACAAAAATCTTAGAAAATTTGTTTACAATACATATTTAAATACATAACGATTTCTTTGAGATTCTCTAATAAAAGTTAGCAGTATGTTCTCGCAATAATAGAAGCTTAACATTGTGCTTAATATTAATGACATATTTATTTTTCTTTCTTCAAGTTCAGTGAACTAATTCTAATATTGGCATTCACGACATAAAAAAATGTACAAAATGTCAGGAGATCTTTCATCAACAGATTCATTTTAAGTTACTAATATGAAATGTAAATAATGAAACTGTAAGGTGACATATTATGTAGACAGACATTGATTAGATGTTTTTTTCCTGTAGAATTTGTTTCGATATTTAATTCAAGGTAAGCTGTTTTATGCCACACTGGCACAAACTAAATGATGCTGAAATATTTTGCATTCCTTGGTACATGACAGATTTTTATTATTATAGAGTACAATAATGGTGACATTCAAAGGTACCAACCATTTTGTGATATCTGATTGCAGTTACTTAAATCAGAGGAGCTACATTAGCGGGCATCACGTATTTACCCACCCTATACCTATAAAAAAAAAAAAAATTTTTTTTTTTTTTTTAATACCTATACCTACTGCTCTATAGTGTCGGCACTTGGGGATCTCTGAAGCCCTCGTGAAAAAACAAAACGAAAACCAAACCTGTTGCCGTCAGGTCGATTCCAACTAAACCCTGGTGGCATAGTGGTTAAGAGCTGTGGCTGCTAACCAAAAGGTCAGCAGTTCGAATCCACCAGGCGCTCCCTGGAAACTCTGTGGGGTAGTTCTACTCTGTCCTATAGGGTCGCTATGAGTCGGAAGTGACTCCACAGCAACGGGTTTTTTTTTTTTTGGCATACCTATACCCACGCTCTACAGTGTCAGCACTTGGGGATCTCTGAAGCCCTAGTAAAAAAACAAAATGAAAACCAAATCTGTTGCCATCAAGTAGATTCCAACTCTTAGCAACCTTATAGAACAGGGTAGAACCGTCATAAACGGTTTCCAAGGAGCAGCTGGTGGATTCAAACTGCCGACCCTTTGACTAGCAGCTGAGCTCTTCTCCACTGTTGTCACCAGGGCACCGAAGCCCTAGTGGTTGTTGTTTATGTATCAGTCATTTGCTGACTAAAAGTTATTACCTGACATATTGAATTCTTTCCTCTTTGATGTTCTATGGGAGAAACAAATAAAAATGTAAGTATTTTTAATTAGCATATGACTCTTTTTTCTCTTAATAGTAGAAAATTGTAGAAAACCATTTAGAGGTATAGCTACTTGGGCTCTGAGATCCATATATGGGGTTTCAAAACACTTAGAACATATTTTTTCAGATTTTCAATTTGATAAAATGTTTTCTACTTATGGTCAATTCCTTCTTTTCAGTTTTGATTTTAGCTTTCTGAACTTGGCATTACTTTTACAGGAACACCAATGGGTCTAAGAAAAACCATTTAGAGGTATAGTACTTGGGCTCTGAGATCCATATATGGCGATTCAAAACACTTAGAACATATTTTTTCAGATTTTCAATTTGATAAAATATTTTCTACTTATGGTCAATTCCTTCTCCTTTTCAGTTTTGATTTTAGCTTTCTGAACTTGGCATTACTTTTACAGAAATACCGATGGGTCTAAGATTTAGAAAATAAAATAAATCACCCATTTACTGTATATGGTATTACACTGTACATTTTTAATTCGATTTCAGAATTTCAGCTGGCTGTGACTGCCAAGATCATACTACAATCAGGTATGTTTCAGAGTTAGTGGCGTGGCCTTTGGTAATAACATGCAACATGAATATGTTTATCCCCTAAATGCATAGAGACATATTGGTCCTCACTGGTGAGTTTAAGAATTGTTCCTTCAATTGAAAGGAAGATTTGCTTTCTGCCAGCTGTGTTAATACATGCCTATGAGAAACTTAAGTAGTTTCATAATTTACATATATTCCAGTGATGGTTTATCATCCTTTGTACACGGATGCCAGGCATCTGCTCAGCTGGCCCACGTGTTAATGAAAGGTTTCTCTAAGCAGCAGCTGGCCGAGCAGGTAGTTGTGTGTTGCGTATACACACACTTACACTCATAGCCCCTCTGATGCTCCCCGGTGTAATGCAGCACCTGTGGGACATCACAAGATTCAACTTTGCCTTTGATCCCCCAGTGTCATACCTGAGCCCACATGCATAAACAATCTCATTAGCCCAATATCTGCAATTAGATCTGCATATCTTTCAAACAAGGAAAACGTACATGAAAATGGCCTTGAGGTATTTAGATACAGCTTCACATCATTGCCTTGCTTGCCTTATCTAACCTTAATCAGCCTCACGTTCAATGAGGTTTTAATTTTGTTTGTATGCTAACTTTCTATTTTGCAATAATTGTAGATTCACAGGAAGTTAGTTACTACAGAGAGAACCAATGTGTCCTTCAACCAGTTTCCTGCTATGATTACATCTTACGTAATTATAATTCAATACCAAAACCAGAAATTTGACATTGGTAAAATATGTGTATATAGCTGTATGGCATTTCATCACATGTTTCACATGTGTAGATTTGTGTAATTGTCAAGGGAATTATATACAGAACTCTTTCATCACCACAAAGATCTTCCATATGTTATCCTTTTGTAACATACAGATTTCCCACAACACCCACCATCACCAACCCATGGCAATCATTAATCTGGTTTTCTATCTCTATAACTTTGTTATTTTAAAATAATGTTATGCAAATGGGATTGTACAGTATGTGACATTTTAAGACTGCCTTATTTTTTTACTCAGTATAATGTTCTTAAGAGCCATCAAAGTTGTTACATGTATAAATAGTTCATTCCTTTTTACTGCTGAGTAGTGTTCCACAGAGAAGGACATCATACTTGGTAAAGTAGAGAGTTAGTGAAAGAGAAGAAGGCCTACAATGAGATGGATTGACACTGGCTGCAATGACGGGCTCAAGCATAGCAACCATTGAGAGGATGGTTCAGGACCGGGAAGTGTTTCATTTTGTTGTACATGTTGTTGTTGTTGTTAGATGCCATCGAGTCGATTCTAACTCATAGCGACCCTATATGCAACAGAACAAAAAACTGCCCAGTCCTGTAGCATCCTCACAATCATTGTTATGCTGGAGCCTACTGTTGCAGCCACTGTGTGAATCCATCTCCCTGACGGTCTTCCTATTTTTCACTAACCCTCTACCAAGCAGGATGTCCTTCCCCAGGGACTGGTCCTTCCTGATAACGTGTTCGAAGTACGTGAGATAAAGTCTCACCACCCTCTCTTCTAAGGAGCATTCTGGCTGTACTTCTTCCAAGGTAGATTTGTTCATTCTTTTGGCAGTCCATGGTATATTCAATATTTTTCACCAGCACTATGATACAAAGGCATCAATTCTTCTTTCATCTTCTTAATTCATTGTCCAGCTTTTGCATGCATATGAGGCAATTAAAAACACCATGGCTTTGGTCAGGTGCATCTGAGTCTTCAAGATGACATCTTTGCTTTTGAATGCTTTAAAGATTTGCCCAATGAAATGCATTGTTTGGATTTCTTAACTGCTGCTTCTATGGGTGCTGATTTTGGATTCAAGTAAAATGAAACTCTTGATAACTTCCATCTTTTCTCGGTTTATCATGATGTTGCTTATCGGACCAGTTGTGAGGATTTTCGTTTTCTTTTTGTTTAGGTGTAGTCCATACTGAAGCCTGCGGTCTTTGATCTTCATCAATAAGTGATGTCCTCTTGAATTTCAGCAAGCAAACTTGTGTTATTTGCATAATACAGCTTGCTAATGAGTCTTCCTCCGATCTTGCTACCCATTCTTCTTCGTATGCCCAGATTCTCAGATTGAACGTAGGGTCACTATAAATCAGAACGGGCTTGAAGGCACCTAACAACAACAACAACAAAATATTCCATGGAATGAATGTACTACAATTTGTTTAACTGATTTACCTAGGGAGGGACATATTGTTTCCGGTTTTTGGGCTATCTGCTACTGTAAACAGTCATGTACTAGTTTCTGTGAGGACAAAAGTTTTTATTTCTCTGAGATAATGCCCAAGAGTGCAATTACTGGCACATATGGTAAATATTCTTTTAGTTCAATTTTTTTTTTTTTTTAAACTGCCAAACTATTTTCCAGAGTGGCTTTAACATTTTACATCCCAATGAGCAATGTATAAGAGATCAAATTTCTCTGTATTTTTGTCAGCATTTGGTATTGTCACTGCTTTTTGTCACTGTTGTTGTTGCTGTTTTAGTTGTTCCAATATGTGTTC
The DNA here is from genome assembly GCF_030014295.1 of Loxodonta africana. Lineage (NCBI taxonomy): Eukaryota > Metazoa > Chordata > Mammalia > Proboscidea > Elephantidae > Loxodonta > Loxodonta africana. The sequence goes on from NC_087345.1 coordinate 50,394,478, forward strand.
AGTGATATCTCATCTTGGTCTTATTTTGAATTTTCTTAATGGCTAATGATGCTAAATACCTTTTCATGTGTTCATCTGCCATTTTTATATCCTCTAGAAGAAAATATCTTTGTGTTTTGTGAACATTTTCTAATTGAAACATTTGTTTTTGTTTTGATTTTTAAACAGACTATTTTTTAGAGAAGTTTTAGGTTTACAGAAAAATTGTTCAGAGAGTCCCTATATAAAACATTGTTTTTTTATTTTAATTTTATTGTTGTTGAGAGTATACACAGCAGAACATACACCAATTTAACAATTGCTACATGTACAATTTAGTGAATTGATTACATTCTTCAAGTTGTGGAACCATTCTCACCCTCTTTTTCTGAATTATTCTCCCTCGTTAACATAAACTTACTGCCCCTAAGTTTCTGTCTAATCTTTTGAGTTGCCGTTTTCATCATTTTGATCTCACATAGATAGATCTTAAAATGTGCCATCCTCAAGGCAGACATTCTTTACTAGTTAAGCTAAACTATTGTTTGGTTTGAAGAAGGCTTCAGGGGATTTTTTTTTTTTTTAAGCAAAAAATAGACTTTTTTACTGTGGTAACTATATACGTAACAAAACATTTGCTATTTCCACATTCTTCACGCACACTTCAGTGATTTTATGTTCACCATGTTGTACAACCATCACCATATTCAAATTTTTCTATCACCCTTAACAGAAGCTCAGTGTCCCTAATTGCTTCTTCTTTTTGAATTGTGCTTTAAGTGAAAGTTTACAGTTCAGGTTGGTTTCTCATACAAAAATTTATACGCACATTGTTTTATGACCCTAGTTGCTTTCCCTATATTGTGACAGCTCACTCTTCCTTTCCACTCCAGATTTCCCATGTCCATTCAACCAACTCCTGTCCCTTTTTGCCGTCTCATCTCACCTCTGAACAGGTGCTGCCCATTTAGTCTCATGTATCTCCTTGAACTAAGAAGCACTTTTTTCACGAGTACCATTTTATGTCCTACAATCCAGTCTAATCTTTGTCTGAAGTGTTGGCTTTAGGAATGGTTTCAATTCTGGGCTAACAGAGAGTCCAGGGGCCATGTCTTCCAGAGTCCCTCCAGTCTCAGTCAGACCATTAAGTCTGGCCTTTTTGCTAGAATTTGAGTTCTGCACTTCATTTTTCTCCTGCTCCATCAGGGACTCTCTGTTGTGTTCCCTGTCAGAGTGGTCATTGGTGGTAGCTGGGCGCTATTTAGCTCTTCCAGTCTCAGGCTGATGTAGTTTCTGGCTTATGTGGCACTTTCTGTCTCTTGGGCCAATATTTTCCTTATGTCTTTGGTGTTCTTCATGCTCCTTTGCTCCAGGTGTGTTGGGAACAATTGATGCATCTTAGATGGCCCCTTGCTAGCTTTTAAAACCCCAGATGCCACTCACCAAAGTGGGATGCAGAACATTTTCTTAATAAACTTGTTATACCGATTGACCTAAAACTCCCCAGAAACCATGGTCCCCAGATTCCCCACCGCTGCTACTCTGTCCCTTGAAGTGTTTGGTTGAATTTAGCAAACTTCTTAGCTTTTGGTTTAGTCCAGTTATGCTGACTTCTCCTGTATTGTGTGTTGCCCTTCCCTTCACATAAGATAATTCTCATCTACTATCTAGTTAGTAAATTCAGGAGATATTTTGGTTTAAGATTTAAGTTTTAAAGGTTACCTCAGGGTGATAGTTTCAGGGTTCATTCAGCTTACATGGCTCTAGAAGGTCTGATTCCATGAGAATTTGAAATTTTGTTCTACATCCTCCCTCCTTTTTGATCAGGATTCTTCTATAGAATCTTTGACCAAAATGTACAGTAATGGTAGCTGGGTACCATCCAGATCTGGTCTCATGGTAAAGGAGGCAGCTGTTCATGAAGAGAATTAGCCACACATTACATTTCCTCCTCCTATGCATGCAGCTATTGACAGGGAACTGCCAGAAATTTAAGCCAGATTCAGAAAAGAATGAGGGATCTCATTGCTGATGTGAGATGGATCTTGGCTAAAGGAAGGGAATACCAGAAAGCTGTTTACCTGCATTGTATTGACTGTGCAAAGACATTCAGCTGTGTGGACCATAACAAATTGTGGACAACATTGTGAAGAATGAGAATTCCAGAGTACTTAATTGTGCTCACGCAGAACCTGTACATAGACCAAAGATCAAGAGGCAGTTAAATAGAACAAGAGGATACTGTGTGGTTTAAAATGTGGGAATGTGTGTGTCAGGGTTGTATTCTTTCACCATATTTATGCAATGTGTGTGCTGCACAAATAATCCAAGAAGGTGGTCAGTATGAAGAAGAACACAGCATTAGGACTGGAGGAAGACTCAAACACAGCAGCCATTGTGAGGATGCTGCTGGATTGGGCAGTGTGTCATTCTGTTCTGCATAGGGTCAGTATAAGTTGGAACCAACTTGATGGCACTTAATAACAACAATAACAAAGCAAATAAATGAGTGTAGACGTAGACAATACACCTTTCAAAAAAATTAACCCAAGGTAGATCATAGACCTAAATGTAAAACATAGCCCTATGAAGCTTCTATACTATAAAATACGAGAAAATCTGGGTGATTTGGGTTTGGTGATGAGTTCGTAGATACAACACCCAAAGCATGATGCATGAAAGAGAAAATAGATAAGTTGGAGAACATTAAAACTAAAATAATAAAATTTATTATTGAGTTCTTAAAACTCAATAATAAGAAATCAACCTAATTAAAAACTGGACAGAAGATCTGAACAAACTACCTCAGCAAAAAATTATACAGATGTCAAAAAAAGCATATGAAAAGATATCAACATCATTTTTCATTTGTTCTTTTTAGTTGCCTGAAAGTGGATTCCGACTCATGGCAACTTCATGTATGCAAAGTAGAACTGCACTCTATAGAGTCAAGGCTGTGACCTTTAGGGAACTGCCAATTAAAACAACAATGAGATACCACCTTGTTAAAATTGTTAAAATCTAAAAAAAAAAACAAAAACAAAAACAAAAAAAAACCCCTACACTACCATATTATGGGAGGACACAAAGCAACAGAGGCAACGAGACTCTCATTCATTGCTGGTGGTAATGAAAAATGTCATAGTCATTCTGGTAGACAGTTTGGGAATTTCCTACAAAGCTAAATATAGTCTTACCATAAGATCCAGCAATGAACATGGAGGAACCTTAGATGAATATTTCTAAGTGAAAGAAGCCAGTCTCAAAAAGCTAAACACTGTATGATTCCAATTATAACACATGCTGGAAAAGACAAACCTGTAGAGATAGTGTACCAACCAAAACCAAACCCATTGCCGTCGAGTCGATTCCGACTCATAGTGACCCTATAGGATGGAGTAGAACTGCCCCATAGAGTTTCCAAGGAGCACCTGGCAGATTCGAACTGCTGACCTTTTGATTAGCAGGCATAGCACTGAACCACTACACCACCAGGGATTCCAGAGATAGTATAGAGACAGTAATATGATCAGTGATTGCTAGACATTCAGAGATTGAGAGAAGGTATGAATAGATGAAGCACAGGGGATATTTAGTGTGCTAAAACTACTCTGTATGATGCTGTAATGGTAGGTACATGACAATATGCATTTTTCAAAATCTATAGAACTTCCCGATGCAAATGATGAACTTAACGTGTAGCAAAAAATATACTTAGGATGTTGGAGGATCCCAGGACAGATGCAGACTGTGATATGAGACTCTATTACAAACATAGAAAACAACCTTATGGAAAATGATGGGGGACAAATTCTTACCTACGTAACTTTGGAAATGAGCAGAATCTGTCAGAACAAAAGCAAAATGAACTGCAAATGAATACTGTTCTCTGGCGGATAATAGTTCTTCCCACAAGATATGGGTTACAACTCCGATACTGCTATACAGGTATACTGGAAATAAACAATTAAGTAAATGGACAGTGAAAGTTGGGAGCCAGTTTTCTCATCACTGAAGTGGGGATTTACAGATAAATAAGAGGAGGATAGATGTGGTAACAGATTAGAGTTGGAGACATCAGTAAAAATTTATAGTTAATATAGATACAGATGGTGTCTTAGTTATCTTGTGCTGCTATAACAGAAATGCCACAAGTGGGTAGCTTTAACAAAGGGAAAATTTATTCTCTCACAGTCTAATAGGCTACAAGTCCAAATACAGGGCATTAGCTCCAGGGAAGGCTTTCTGAATCTGTTAGCTGTGGAGGAAGGTTCTTGCTGTCAATCTTTCGCTGGTCTTCGAGCTTCTCAGTGCACGGGCCCTGGGTCCAAAGGATGCACTGTTCTCCTGGCTCTTGTTTCTTGGTAGTATGTGGTCCCCTTTCTCTGCTCGCTTCCCTTTCCTTTTATCTCTTGTAAGATAAAAGGTAATGTGGGCCACACCCCAGGGAAACTCTCTTTACATTAGGTCAAGGACTTGACCTAAGTCAGGGAGTTACATCCCACCCTAATCCTCTTTAATATAATCTAATAATCTAATCTTGCCTCATTAACCAAAGGCAGAGATTAGGATTTACCACCCATTGAAAAGCCCTTTGTCATCCGGTAGATTCCAACTCATAGTGACCCTACAGGACAAAGTAGAACTGCTCCATAGGATTTCCAAGGAGTGCCTGGTAGATTTGAACTGCCGACTTTTTGGTTAGCAGAGGAACTCTTAACAACGCATAGGAAAAACACATCAATCACAAAATGGAGGACAACCACACAATACTGGGAATCATGGCCTAACCAAGTTAACACATATTTTTAGGGTACATACTTCAATCCATGACAGATGGTTACATATATAAATATCAATGTAAGTACATACAGGGATTAGTAGACACATATATTTTCTTAACCCTTCACTAAGAGAGCTAGAGGCAATGACATGCTAGTAGTGATGAGTACACTAATCTCCAAGATCTTGATTTTGAATATCATTCTCCAATGAAAAGAGCCAGGGCTCATTGGATTAATGCTGATTCTAGGACACAGATGAGTTTAGAACAGAAATATACGAGATGACCCCGGAGCATTTTGTAGTACATAAAACAAACAAATTTCTTAAAAAAAAAAAAAGAAAAACTCATGCTGATGGGAATATGTCTAAGGGACTCAAAAGCCAAGGGATAAAGGGCTTAATGGCCAAAGCTGGAATAATTTGAGCAAAAATATAAGTAAAAAGAGTGTTGGATTACAATCCAATGTATAAAATAAATATCCATGAGTCTAAACTTATATAAAAAAAGAATTTAAAAAAAAATAATAAATAGAGAAGAGACACATCTTCCATGTATAAGAATTCCAAATAAATTATGCAGATATTCCATCCTAAAAGAGGGAAGCATAAATCTTATGGGCTGTGCATAGTGACTACCTTTGCAAGAATATAGTACGGAAAGGGGGAAAAATGTAACTGTTGAGAAACCTAACAAATATTACTTTATCTAGGTCATCAAGGTCAACATCAATAGTTACAGATCATGTTGACAGCATGTATCTTTGATACGATGTGATGACAATGTCACTTAATTCTTTTGTAAACCAATTATTTTCTGTTTTAAATTTTTTTATTGGTCTAATACGTTTTCATTAATGGAAGCAGGTTGAATCATTGAGGGAGTGTGAACTTTTGGTAGATAGTATGAATTTTTTTTTCTTTTCCTTTCCCACAAGCGTACCCTAAGCGTTTAGTGGCACATATGAAGCACCAGTAATTGTACTCCAGAGTCCCCCCCAGGGCCTGTTGGCATCTATGCATAACAAATAAAAGTTTTCAAAATTTCTATTTTTCCTACCAAAAATTTAGACATCTCATACAATATCCTGTAAAAACAGTAATTTGTGGCACACGTCCGTTTCTTGGGTTTCAAGCAGTCATAAAGGCCTCTGCCTAGTGGCCTCGTGTATTGTCAGTGGTGGGGCAGCTTCCTAATAAACCTTCAGAGACAGAAAAATACTTTGTCCCTAGAGGTATCTGCGAGCATGAAAGGTTTGTTAACCTATATGACCCTCCTTCCCAAAATTAATAGTCCCAGTTTAATCATGAGAAAAAACTTGAGACAAGTTCTAGTAGACAGCATATATTACAATATACCTGACCAGTATGCCTCAAAACTATCAAGGTCATTGAAAATAAGGAAACTCTGAGCAACTGACATAGGGAAGTGGAGCCTAAGGAGACATGACATGAGGGAGATCCTGCAACAGGAAAAGAACATTAAATAAAAATTAAGTCTGAATAAACTATGAAATTTAGTTAATAATAATATATCAATATTGGGTCACTAATTACAACAAATGCATCAGACTAATATAAGATGATAATAATAAGGAAAACTGGATGCTGGAGTATAAGAGGCATTTTGTGTAGTAGGTGCCCAAATGTTCCATAAATCTAAAACTGCTGTAAAATATACATTTTATTAATAAAAAAATTAAGTAAATTATAAAGATAACTCCCTTCTTGAAATGTATTCATTGGTTGCTTATCGATAATTGCTCACAACTCAGTGATCAGGTATATCCGGGGGGGGGGGGGGGAAGATTATTATATAACAATTTATGGCCAGGTCTTTCAAACTAAACCAGAGAATGAGAGGTAGAGAGGTAGCTGGTTTTCTTTTGACCATGTAGTATTTGAAGAAGATCTAAGGGAGACATTTTCTGACAGTAAAAAAAAAAAAGGTTAAGTGTTTAAATTGCTGTCAGGGGAGTTGATGGAATCTTCTCCTCTGCAGGTGTTCATAAATAGGATTATTTTAGATGTAATCTAATCAGGAGACAGATTGATGGATGAGATGACTTCTTAGATTTGCCCCCTCTGATAAATTCAATATTACAGCAGCAACTTGCCATCCACAAGAAAATAACTGAATGTTGGAAAATGATGAATGTTAGGAAGCCATGACATAGATGAAATGGAGGTGTACAATGTACTTGAAACTGTGAACAGGATGAAAAACCTGCAACTTCGTACTGGACAGGTATTTGTGTCTATTTCACAATGTCAAAAACTCATTCATTCAATGATTCATTTGCTCAACAAATATTATTTAAGGGTCTATAATTAGCACAGAAACCCTGGTGGCGTAGTGGCTAAGTGCTACGGCTGCTAACCAAAGGGTCGGCAGTTCAAATCCGCCAGGCGCTCTTTGGAAACTCTATGGTCCTATAGGGTCGCTATGAGTTGGACTCGACTCTACCGCATTGGGTTTGGGTTTTTTTGTTTTTTTTTTTTATATAATCAGCACTACTTTGCTTGTCGGTAGGTGCTCGCATACTTTGAATAAAATTATGTTTTGTCAGAGTGAATATTTGTAATTAAAAAAAAATAATGAGTGTTTTCTACCTTTCGCTGTCAAAACAGTTCCTCCAGAGTTATAACACAGTCAAATAATTTTATCTTAGTCGAACTATAAAAACGAAGAAAAACAAATCTATACTGTGGTAGGCTTTACTTACAAATGGATTCTCTCTCATTTTCTTCATTTTTAAAAACCGTAACTTCTTCCCACAAGCCTATGATCCAACACCAACTCTCTCGCTTTTACCAGATGATTAAGATCTTTATTTAAGCAATAAAATTGAGGCTACCACGTATAAACAACGGTAACTCCCTGGCCACCCCCTCATCTTTGCACAGTCATCTGGAACTTTACCTAAAACAGTCTCATAGTTTTATGGAATGACGCCTCTTTTCACTCAGTCAATGAACGAGTTAAAAAGTGTTTGCCTTGCTCTATGACTGTTATTATTAGGAACATTGTTTAAAGCCACTCTGCTACTAGATAGTCTTAATCACCTCCCTCCCACGGTCTTCTTCAAATTAATCAACACTAACTTTTTTCTTCTTTATTCACGTCAGCCTATAAGTAAGCCTATTTATTGACCGTGATTTAAAATAATTTTTTAAAGTGAATTCTAATCACGTAATCTCTAAACTTGCAGATGGTTTTTGTCCCTTTCCAGCCAATTTTTATAAAATTGAAATCACCATCTCTACTTAATTTCTACTGCTTCTTAAAGACAGTTGGTCCCCAAGTTATGAACTAGGTCCATTCCTGAGAATTTGTAGGTAAGTCGGAACAGGTGCATAGGGTTCACGTTTAGCCTTACTTTAGTGCAAGAAAAGGCTCAGAAGCCTTTATGATAACTTAAAAGCTGCATGTTCAGTAAGCGAAGGTGATTGTAATGAAGAATTTGTTGCAAGTAGGGGCTGGTTCAATCATTTCAAAATGAGAGCACACTTATATAATATTAAATGGCAAGTATGAATTGTCCTAAGTAGGACATTCATAACCAGGGGACTGCCTATAAAGTTATTCTCACTGCCACACATAAACACATGCAAACATACACGAGAGAAACTTCTTTAATAAGGATTATGGATAATTATCATATTGCTTAATTGAATGTTTTTTTTTTTTTTTTAGCAGTGGGTATTCTTTAAGGGTTTCTACAGAGTTCTAAACTACAATCAAAACTGTAATAAGCACTGCCTGGTGAAGTATCCCTGTATCCGTAAGTACAGCATAGTTATTATCTCACTGTTCTTCTATGCCCTAGCTCACTCTCTTTCATTATTTAAGATTCCTCTCTTTTCCCCCCATTATAATATGTGTTCTGCTATAATTTTTTTGAATTTTTGAGTCATTCAAAATATTTATTCTCTCCTCACCTTATACTGAACTTCCTTTTAGCAGGGGATTAGGAAGGCGATTATTCAACAAAAATTTGAGTAAACTCATCATCTCTCCATTACTAAACATATTTCTTTTTCTATATATTTTGACCTCAAATATTGATAGTAACATTCATGCAAGAAATCTCCTGACTACACCAGTAAATAATCAATATCTGATAAATTTACCTATGGAATATTGTTACTTCCCTTAACAATCAATCAAACCCTACTTCCATTTCCATAGATTAGATTATTGTTATTGGTATCTTAAATTTTGCATTAATTGCATACTTGTTCACCTTACCGCTAATATCATCCTCTAATTTATTCATGGAAAACCTGGTGGCGTAGTGGTTAAGAGCTACAGCTGCTAGCCAAAAGGTCGGTGGTTCAAATGCACCAGGTGCTCCTTGGAAACTCTATGGGGCAGTTCTACTCTGTACTATAGGGTCGCTATGAGTCGGAATCGACTCGATGGCAATGAATGGTGTGGTGGTAATGTGAATTTATTCATTATCTAATGTTTAGATACTTCTTTCTAAAAAGCAATTTGGCTTATCCTAATTCTTTACTGTTTTTGTTGTTAGATACCTTAGACTCAAGTCCAACTCATAGAGGCCCTCTGTAAAACAACAAACTGTCTGGTTCTGTGCCATCCTCACAATCATTGTTATATTTGAGCCCATTATTGCAACCACTGTGTCAATCCATCTATTCGAGGGTCTTCCTTTTTCTTGCTGACCCTCTACTTTACCAAGCATAACGTCCTTCTCCAAGGAATGGTCCCTTCTGATAATTTGTACAAAGTACTTGAGACAAAGTCTTGCCATCCTCGTTTCTAAGGAGCACTCCGGCTGTACTTCTTCCAAGACAGATTTGTTTGTTCCTCCGGCAGTCCATGGAATATTTAATATTCTTCACCAACATCATAATTCAAAGGCATCAATTCTTCTTCAATCTCCCTTATTCATTGTCCAGCGTTTGCATGCATATGAGGTGACTGAAAATACCATGGCTTGGGTTTTTTTTTGGGTCAGGGCCACCTTAGTCCTCAAAGTAACATCTTTGATTTTTAACACTATAAAGAGGTCTTTCATAGCAGATTTGCCCAGTGCAATACATCGTTTGATTTCTTGACTTCTCTTTCCTCAGTATTGATTGTGGATTCAAGTAAAATAAAATCCTTGACAGCTTCAACATTTTCTCCGTTTATCATGATGGTGTTTACTGGACCTTGTGAGGATTTTTGTTTCTTTATGTTGAGTTGTATTCCATACTCAAGGCTGTAGTCTTTGATTTTCATCAGTGTTTCAAGTCTTCTTCACTTTCAGCAAGCAATTTTGTGTTATCCATATATCACAAGTTTGTTAATGAGTCTTCCTGCAATCCTGAGGCTGCATTCTTCTACATATAACCCAGCTTCCTGGATTATTTGCTCAGCATACAGATTGAATAAGTATGGCAAAAGGTTACAGCACTAATGCACACCTTTCCTGATTTTACACCATTCAGTATCCCATTGTTCTGCTCTAATGACAAGAGGATACTTGTCTTTCAATTATTTAACTTCTTTTTCAGAAAAAAATATAAGGGATTTTTATGATGGTATTCAGAGGTTTTCAAGACCATCTCAAGGATAGATCTAACACATTGAATGCTAATGACTGAACTCGAGATGAGTTGCGGGATGACATTAAGGACATCATACATGAAGAAAGCAAGAGGTCATTAAAAAAACAGTAAAGACCGAAATAAATATCAGCAGAGACTCAAATTTGCTCTTGAACATAGAGTAGCTAAAGTGAAAGGAAGAAATGATGAAATAAAAGAAATGGTCAGAAGGTTTCAAGGGTCGGCTTGAGAAGAAAAAGTGTTGTAATGAAATAGGCACATATCTGGAGATAGAAAACCAAAAGAGGAGAACAAAGGGTCTCTAGGAGTCGGAACAGGTTGTAAGGCATCTAACAACAACAACAATAATCATGTTTTAGGAGCTCTGCTGGCACAGCGGTTGAAGCATTCGGCTGTGGTCCAAAAGGTCACTGGTTTGAACCCACCAGCTGCTCTGTGGCAGAAAGATGTGGTTGTCAGCTTCTATAAAGATTTACAGCCTTGGAAATTCTATAGGGCAGTTCTAGTCTGTCTTATAGGGCCACTATGAGTGGGCATCAACTGGATGACAGTAGGTTTTTTGGTTTACCGTTCTTTGGCTTCTAAGGCAATCCCACTCTAGGCATGTAAACAATGTGATTTAGCAATAAATATGAACATTTACTTGCTTTACATATAATTTGCCGTTGAGTCGATTCCATCTAGGCAGTGTATTTATAGAGCTATATTAATATTTCCCCTTTATACCCTTTATGAAAAATTTTGTGCCCAGCTTCCAGGACAGGAAAAAGCACACTACCCTTGACCAATGCAGTGTACTGCTACAAAAAGAGATGCAGGGGGAAAAAAAAAAAAAAAAAAACAGTAAAGAAACAGTGTTTTGAAAAGGAGGAAGTGGCCATTTCTGGGGGAGGAGAAACTAATAGAAAGTCAAGTATGTAAATCCTCAGCAAAGGGGTAGATGATAATTCCAGAAACGAGCAGATTCAATGTTGTAGTAGGAGCAGAGACCAGATTATAGTGGGTAGAAGGATGAACTTGTGGTGAACCAGTGGAGACTGAATTTAGAATTTCGCTCTACCTAGAAGTTTGAGTTTGTAAAAACCTTCTAAGCCAGGGTGGAAATATTTAGTAATTGTTCTCTCTATCTTCATGTTTTCATGCTTTGGTTATTTCCTTTAAACCTTTATTGTATCTATATATTTGATTGCTAGCTTTCTTAAAATCTTTTTTTAAACAATCACAGAACAATAAATGAACCAATGAGTAAGATGAAATTTACTCTTTAGTATGAGTTATAGTCATTGTAATGTTCCAAGTAGTTTGTTCTTAAAATCTCTTGTCCATTTTCTCTTTGTTTGAAACTCAATTCTCTTATCTATTTACTTTGAGAGTCTCAGAAGTGCTTAATATCATCACCTACTAATGATTTTATCGTTATTTATAAATACGCACTTTCTCCAGGAATGTCTAAATGACATTTTCTCTCTCTAAAACCCATAAACCCAGTGCCGTCGATTCAACTCCGACTCATAGTGACCCTATAGGTCTGACTAATAATTTTGGACATGTAAAATAGGCCTTGTTATATTAAGACTAGAAAATAACAATTTCAACCACTATGTTAACCTAGAAGCATAAAAAGGGAACTTTTATTTAAGCACTTAAAAGTATTTTCATAATTAAGTTACATTTTGATGATGATATGTTTTTTATTCATTCCTTGTATCATCAATGTCTAAAAGCTCAAATCATTACCTATGTGGTAATCTAGATTTACTTCCTCTAAACAGAGTTTACTGTTGTGGGTTAAATTTCACATATCCAACCTATTATCATTCAAGATGTTTTTCTAGTGTGTGTGTGTGACTACACATATACATGAATATATGTATAAAAATATATTTTAAAATATACATATGTAGATACTTAAGATAGTAAATTCTTAATGTCTACTAAAATATATTTTTAAAATAAATTACATATGCATTGGAGTTAAAAGATTATTTAAACCAAAATTACCTACTTAATACCAGTTACAAAATTTATTTAGCAGAACTAGAAATAAGAATTGGATTTTAGGTGAGCAGAAGAACTAAGTGTTATCGGAATAAGGCACATTAATTAAAGAAATAATAGTTCTTTAGTTCTTCCCGCAGACTGAGGACTTTGGGCAATCAACCTCTGTTCCATAAATTTACATGATTTTGAATTAAATCCAATTCTATTGTTAGTTGCCCTTGAGTCAATTCTAACTCATGGTCTATACCATAGAACTACTCCATAGAGTGTCAAGGCTGTGGCTTTTTGGAAGCAAATCTCCAGACCTGTCTTCAGAGGCACCTCTGGCTGGGTTTGAACTGCCAGGCTTTCAGCTGGTAGTCGAAGGCTTAACTGTTTGCACCACCAAATCCTTAGAACAACTAATTTCTAATTTTTTGAAGGATAATTCCAAAGCCTGTACAATAAAATTTACCAAGTACAATTCTGTTTTCTTAAATGTATAATTTTTGAGCTACATTTTTTACGTTTTATATCAGAGATTCTTTTATGATAATCAATAATCATTTGCATGAGTTCCACAATAATTTATTCAAATGCTTGAGTCAATAAAATACTTCTTTTACCTCGTTATATGGTCATTCTTTGCCCAGAGTTTCATCTTTAGGCATATATTCTTTGCCAAAAGTGATGTTTGTTTTGTAAACATAACAAATACCCTTGTTGGTTTTCTTACCTTCTTTTACTAATTATGCTAATTGCACAGGGCGAAATGCTTGCATAAATAAAATTTAGAGCTAAAGTCATGTACTTCAAACACAGAATTTAATAACATGACATATATAATGTATGTAATATATAATATAAAATATATGTAATAACACATATAAGACCCCTGGTGAAGCAGTGATTAAGAGCTCAGCTGCTAACCAAAAGGTCAGCAATTTGAATCCACCAGCCGCTCTTTGGAAACTCTATGGGACAGTTCTACTGTGTCCTATAAGGTCACTATGAGTCAGAATCAACTGGATGGCAATGGGCGTAATACATATTTATTCTGCTGTTTCTCTTTACTCAGCTTCTTATCAAATGAAGTAAAGGGCTTAATGGGTGAAGGAACTGCAGTTGTAATTTTACAGGTCAGAATTAACACCCAGTGCTTTAACACCAAAAGAAATATGGTAAGCCAAGTGTTGAAAAGTTCCTTTACAAAGTAAAAACTCCAGTGCCGTTGAGTCGATTCCGACTTATGGCAACCCTATAGGACAGAGTAGAACTGCCCCATAGAGTTTCCAAGGAGCACCTGGAGGATTTGAACTGCCAACCCTTCAGTTAGCAGCTGTAGCACTTAATCACTACGCCAAATAAACTATTAGTATCTGTATGATTTATGAAGTTTAAGTTCCTTTGTTTAGTTGGATCTTTATTTTGTTTCAAAGAACTTTATATACGTGTAGTTTTCTTCAGCGCTCAGAATTCAAGTTCATGATTGTTGGGGGAGTTTTCTGGCTGGATTTTTTTCATTAAAAGCCTTTTACTCTCTTAGTAATTGGACCAAAGGAAATTCTGATTTTTTAATTTCCATGTATCACCAAAGGATCTACAGTGCTTATCATCCCACTTTGAGAATTCCATAAAAATAAGCAGAGTTGTGAGATCACTAGTGAGACCTGAGTTAAAAAACTTGCATGCTCACATACACATATCCGTGTAGACATACACACTCTTGAAGGCAAGTGACTAGAGAATTTTGAGATAAATAGCAGGTACCTATTATCTCTTGGAGACCTGTGGGACATATGGCCCTGACATACAATTTCCACCTGTCATGTTTATTGGGAAGCTACTTTCCCAATGATAGTGTGTGCTGCCAGCAGGCAGGGACCTGTATAACTGTTTGAAACAGAAGAAATGGGCATGTGCTGCAAATTACCATTTTTACAGTGTTTTGTGTGAGTCAGTACATCCTGGAGGTGTGATTTTGCAAAACTTTTGTTTCTTTCGGTTTTTTATTGAGAGATAAGCCCGATAAGTATTTTTCTGGGTTCCTATGTGTTATGTAGAAGTAGTGTTCCTCACAAGGAGTCCATGTTCATGTAAATACCATATTTTCAGGTGCCATACATTGTATACTTCTGTCAGAGGTTTAAGAAGGTCATGCAGAAGGATATATGTGTCCTGCCTAGTCCTATACCCAGACAGAGATGAAAGGGACATATGTGTCCTACATAATATATATCGAAACCTGTATTTCATGACAAAATTTCAGAAATACTCCTTGATTCAACATGCTTTCCATTAATGAGAATATATGGAATAAAAAAAAAAAAAGTAGAAAATGACTGAAATAACAAAGGGTTACAGAACTTTATTGAATTAAAAAAAAAAATGCTACTACCTAAACTTGCTAGATGCACTAACGAGGCATATTTTAGAAATTATAGTCTGACTAGTCTGACAATCTTCTTGAACAAACTTCTATCAAATTATTTGGTTATATTTTTGACTGCACCCAATAACAGCAAAAACAACAAAAGGCTGCATATTTTTAATATAACCCATTGCCATTGAGTTGATTCCAACTCATAGCGATGCTATATAGTTTATAAATTTTTTATTAAAACAAATTTTAAGAACTAGCAATTACTCCTTCATCGTATATATTTTCTCTTTAGCTCATATTGTCCCTAATATACTGCTATGTATAGGAAACACATGATTCCCAATAACTGAGAAGAATTATCCCCAATTTTTGCTAAGATCCAAAGATATAGTACTCTGATTAAGAATATAACTGCTACAAAACTGTTTTAAACACAGTGTGCAACTAATAAATACTATTAGTGAGCTAAATAAAGATAGGCTCAAAAGTTGTATTTGCTGCCTTTTATTTCTCCTCTATAGAGGCTAACATTTATTTAGAAAGGAGAAAGCTAGGCAAACATTATATAGGACAATGCAGACATATAACGTTTTTTTTTTTCAAGAGTTTTTGATGAAGAATCTGAGAAAAGACTATATTAGGCCCGTTGTTTACAATCACATGTTGAGTTCAAAATAACAAAAAATAGTAACAGCTCCCTGGAAACCTTACTCGGACTTTTTTGAACATACTTTAAGTTGCATAATCCCTCTTCTATAAAAGGAAAGGATTTCACAAATGGAGTCAACCTTATCAATATGTTAGCTTTCAATACAGCTACATGAATAATTCTCATTTGTGATAAAAGGACAACCTTAATTTTCTTTGATAGCATGTGTTATACACTCAGCTCAATGTCATGCACTGTACCTTACATGTATTTGATATTTTGAAATCTTCATCTATTATAAAGCATGTAGGCTTTTTGAAATTCTATTCTTCGAAACTACATCAGGCCCAAGAAAAATAGCAGGCCATTAAAGAAACAAAATCAGACATTCTGCCAACTATATCCTCTATGTTTTTATAATCCATTCTGACACTGGGGGACATCAAATGATATTTTGTATAGACTGGTTTCACTCTTATCCCATTACAAAGGTTAAAATAACATTACAAGCTCTTAAACCATCAGATTTACTACAAACATTTTGATGTGATGTTTGCTCAGAGAGTGATGTTTGTTAGACTACTAAAAATAACTGCTTTTGATATTTCAAATTGCAACGTGTTGGCCTTATGCCATACATTGGTGCCATAAAACAGGAGGGACTCTACTTCAAAAGAATACTAGTGTTTTTATTATAAATATTAAATACTTGGTAATAGTTATAAACAAAGGTCTGTAGGGGTGATTACTTAGCTCCAAATATACAAGCTTAGGAAAAGCCCATGAACAGTTAGCCTTCAATTATTTCTATAGGTTGGACCAGAGCTACCATACTATGCATATTTCTGCCAGATTAAAAAAAGTGCAGTTCTAATGAACTTATAAGCACCAGGCTTTCCATCCTATTGCCTCTGCCAAAATCAAATGTTTCACTGGAGCAGTAATAGAATGTGCTCATAAGAACCTAGTTAATTACCTAGTGAGGTGATCAGTCTCATATCATTTGACAACAAAGTCATCCAGTTAGAGAATGAAATGCAAGAAAAATACTAATAAATTCCATGCTAATTTTTATTTTCACTGCAGCTGAAGTATAATTTAGTTTAGGTCTATTTCCTCAAGGGAATACGTTCATGTAAGAAACCATCTCTGTAGAGTGTTTGTAAGGTGAATATTTCAATAGCTCAGTGATAAACTCTGGAGTACATTAATCCAGGTAATAAAAACTGTGCTGTCTAACCTGATCATAAAATAATTAGTGTTTATATGTCTTATACGGTATTGTGGTGTATAAATGACGATTTCAAATCATTATGAAACCATTTCAAGAAAGCAGCATTTCATTGTTGACACACATTAGATTTTTAGCTAATCAAGTCAATTAATACTATTAACACACAATAAGCCTTTTCTTAGACTGGCTGCCTTCAGATTATCTGTGGATAGCATTAGTTGTTCTAATATAAAGCAGTGAATGCATGTTAGAAATACACAATCATCAAAAACAGTACTCAGCACAATTTCATACAAAACTTACTCTTCATTCAGTAACCTTTGTAATTCTTCTGACGGGTATTAGGAAATGTTTATGTGTGTGTGTGTGTGTGTGTGTAAGTGACATGTGTAGCAAAACACCTAGTATAATATACATGCAATTAATTATTTGTCCATTTTCTCTACCACTTTTTATCTTCATATAATTGATTAGATTCAGCTCAAATATTATTAAAAGGTACCCTTTGTCTACCATATATGTTGAAGATATTTTCCCAGTTTGTGGTTTTTCTTTCAACTTTTATTATGGTGTTTATCGTTGTACAGATGTTTTCAGTTTGTATATAATCAACTCTGGCCAAGTTTTCTTATATAGCTTGTAGGTTTATCCCAGGATTAGATAGGTTTTGCCTATCCCAGCATTATAAAATATATATATCATTCTATAACTTCCTATAGTTTTTAATTTTAAACTTTTGATATTTAATGCATCTGAAATTTGTGAATGATGTTAGGCAGGTATGCGATGTATTTTTCCAAATGGTGAGTCAGTTGTTCCAAATAACTGAAAGGTTAACACATTTCCCCACACATCTGGATTGCCATTTTTACAGTATACCAAATTTCTCTAAATAACATGCTATTTTTCCTGAACGTCCTATTCTGTTGACATCTTCTCCTCCTTACCTAAGCCATCAAAAATTTCTACCACTTCTTTGATGGTTATGAGGGAGGGGAGGTATGGGCAAGGAAAAACACTAGATAGGCAATAGATAAGTGGTAACTCTAGTGAACGGTTTAAGACAATACACAATACTGGGGAAGCCAGCACAACTTATCCAAGGCAAAGTCATGGAAGCTCCATAGACACATCCAAACTCTCTGAGGCACCAAATTACTCCTTGACGGCTATGGGCACCGTGGTCTCAGGGAACATCTAGCTCAAGTGGCATAACATAGTTTATAAAGAAAATGTTCTACACTCTGTTTTGGTGAGTAGCGTCTGGGGTCTTAAAAGCATGTGAGTGACCATCTAAGATATTCCACTGGTCTCACCCCATTTGGAGCAGGAGGAAATGACGAAAGCCAAAGACACAAGGGAAAGATTAGTCCAAAGGACTAATGGACCACAGCTACCGCAGCCTCCACCAGATAGTCTGACACAACTAGATGGTGCCCAGCTACCACAATCAAATGTTCTGACAGGGATGACAATAAAGCGTCCCAGACAAGGTTGGAGAAAAATGTGAACAAAATTCTAGCTTGCAAAAAAAAGAAAACCAGACTTTCCTGTCTGACAGATAGTGGAGAAACTGCGAGAGTATGAGAGTATGGCCGCTGGAGACCCTTTTAGCTTAGTAATGAAGCCATTCTTGAAGTTCACCCTTTAGCTAAAGATTAGTCAGGCCCGTAAAAGAAAACGAGACTAAAGGGGCACACCAGCTAGGGGCAAGGACGAGAAGGCAGGAGGGGATAGGAAAGCTGGTAATAGGGAACCCAAGGTCAAGAAGAGGAGAATGTTGACATGTTGTGTGGTTGGCAACCAATGTCACAAAACAATATGTACATTAATTGTTTAATGAGAAGCTGGTTTGCTCTGTAAACCTTCATCTAAAGCACAATAAAAAAAGAAAAAAAAAATTACTACCACTTCTACAATAAAGCTGGAATTCATCTCCATTTCCAGTCCCACCACTCTAATCCAAATTACTATCATCTCTTAAATATATTAATAGCTACCTAAATAGTGTTCCCCATTCTGTTCTTGTCACCCTTCACTTTTATTTTCCACTATGTGTTCTGCATGATCCATTTTAAAAAACTCAGAACTGTTGCTTAAATTCCTTTGGTGGTTCACCATTACAACTGCAAGGCTATTCCAAACTCATTAGCATGATTTACAAGGTGTTAAAATCTAACCCCTGCGTTCCTCTTTGAATTCATCTGGCAATATTGCTCTCATCCACCCTTTTTTTATAGTTCTTCAAGCAGCCCAACCACTTTTCATTCTTAGCATATGCATTCCTGGACTTCGGGGCATTCTTTCATTAACCCTCCATTGGGTTATTTCCTAGTAACACTTTTGGTTTCATTGCAAATGCCCTTCTTTGATGCCTTCCTTCAAACTTAAACTAAAATATGCCCTGGATAACAATTCTATCAATTTGTATTTAAATTTTCAAGACCTTTTAGCTAATTTCTAAGTCAAAATTACTCTTTCTCTGTAGTTGAATATTCTTGTTTATTGAATGCATTGTCTTCCTGTATCTCACTTTGGGTACTACTTCTAATATTTTCAATGTACTAGCCTAATTCCTGAATTATGCTTAAACGGGAATCATTATCTCCGGTAACCTGCTTCTCTTCTCTCTGGCAGTTAATTTTCCTCAGTTGTTATTTGCTCATATTTATAAATTCAGGTTTAGATTAAGGAATATTATTAGCTGGAATGGGTCCCTTCCATATTGATATAGGTAACTTCTAAATTTCCCCAGCCGAACCTCCTAGAGCATTGTAGCTGACCAGAAGAAATTCGCCCTGGAGGAAGTGACTGGGTAGGGGGTAGACACCCTGTAAGTTTCTTTCAAGTATTCAGCTTAACCTTCCCTTAAACAAAATGGGAGACTTAGGTTTCCTAGTTTAGTTTTAATTATGTTGATTTTCAGACAAGCTAAACCTGAAGGCCTAAGCCTGGGCAAGTTGCTCTACTTTTAAGACCGATGGAGTTCTGAATGTCTTTCACAATATGGTCTTGGAATGTTCAGGATGTCTGCATTTAGTTATAGCTTTAGTTATAACTGATGAAATGGAGATTTGTCTGTAAAATTAACACACTTTCTTTTTCTCTTATCTGTTATTTTTGATAGAGCTTTTCATAAATAATTATGGAAAAATTATTGAATAAATCTGAAGGAGGAAAGAAAAATGAATATGTGACATAGCTTACTCTGATGAAACCAGAATTACAACATATTTTTCAAATTCACTGAAGGTATGTCTAATGAATTATGAGTAGATTACATTGTAATTAATAAACTGTCCAGGGCTTGTGTGAAAAAGGAAAAAGGAAGTGCTACTGGAGAAAGGGGCCTGTAAATTGGAGAAGAGACACCCAACCCACTGGAAACAGAAAAAGAAAGACCTATATAAAAAGGCATGACAAGACAGCAATAAAAAGTGAGGTTATGCAAATAACTAAAATATGTTTTACCTTTACCTCTCTATTTATGATCAAGTTAGGAGCTGTGAATGTAAAATCAATACGGGACTCAAACACACAATTAAGAATGTACCTTAAATTTTACAGCACACACGTGAAGCAGACAGGAGATTCTGTATAGAACTGAGGTAACAGGAAAGCTGAGAGTGAGATGCCAATACAACAGAAGCCAATAAGAAATCTCACTGTAAATTCAGTCACTATGACTGAGGGAAAGGGTGATCTTAAGCATAGTTTTGCTAGCAAGGAAAAGATTGACCCTCATGTTATTTACTAACTTTACATATAATTTTTTTTTTTCCCAGTTCGGATAATTTCATAGCAATATTGCTTGAAAACAGTGTTAGAAAGACTACATCTACAGTATATATATATATATATATATAAATAAATATATATAAATAAATATATATATAAATATCTATATCTATATCTATATCTATATATATATATATATGTAAAGGTCCTTGGATGGTACAAGTGGTTTGTGCCTGTAGCACCACAAACCTAAAGGTTGACTGTTCTAATCCACTCAGTGGCACAGCATAAGAAAGGCCTGGCAATCTGCTTCTGTAAAGATTGAAGCCAAGGAAACTCTGTAAAGATTAAAGCCAAGAAAACTCTATGGAGCATTTCATAATACACAGGGTTGCCATGAGTCAGAATTGACTTGATAGGCAACTTTTTTTTTTTTTTTTTTTATAGTACATTACATATATATATACAGTGAAACCTGTGACTGCCGAAACTTGACAGGGCTGATTTGTTTCTCTGGTTCTCTCAAATTTTCTCCCTTTGGCAGTGCAGAGCCTTACCACTTTCCTATTAGAGGAAAATATTTTAATTTTCCCTCCCTGACAGGTTTCCACCCTACAGAGGTTCAAGCTTTCACAGGTTTTAATATATATACATATTTTGCATACATGCATATGTATACATCTACATATGTCAGCAATATGAATATTTTATGAAATTGAGGAAATTCTAAGATATTTACTATAAATATGACTACTAGTAGTATTAGTTTTTCATGTGCAACCTGAAATCCTTTGGTTATGTTATTACTGTCAAAAACATGGACGCCTCCCTCAAATATTTGGTTTTGCAACTTGCGAAAAATAAATATAAAGGAATTTTTACATAATCTTTCTTACCCGTATATGGTGACCTATTACCTGGAAGGTTTTTTTTTTTTTTTCTTTCCCCAAACTTATAAGTCACTAAAAAGCAGTTGGCATACACTGTACATCGATTTGCTTTTATGTAATTTTGCTTCTGGTAAACTATGTGGTTTGACAATTGAGGGCCAGAATCTCCAGCTCTGGGTTTATTAATTAAACAATTAGTAATTTAAGAAAAATAAATATGAAAAATACTTCTCATTGAAGTAACATTTTAATCAGTCATTTTTCCACTTTTTTTAATACTCCAATGACAACTTCGTGCTGTATTAATTAAAAATATCTACACCATTATTCTTTAAAAGCCATGGTTTGGAAGAATTTTTAATAAACTGAGAAAAGGTTGACAATATACCAAATGGAAAAAAAAAAAAAGTTACGTTAGGTATTTAAATAAGTATGTTCACTAAGATTCCAGGTTAGTGCGTATTCGTGTGTATAGATATAACTGAAAGCGGTAGTTAACAGTGGTTAGCTATATGAAAAGGAGCTCTGGTGGTGCAGTAGTTAAGTGCTCGGCTACTGTTCAAACCCCCCAGTCACTCAAGGGGAGAAAGATGCGGCAGTTTGCTTTCTTAAAGATTACAGCCTTGGAAACCTTACGGGGCAATTCTACTCCATCCTATAGAGTTGCTATGAGTTGGAATCAACTCAATGGCATCGTTTAGTTTTGTTTCATTTTTCGTCTATATGAAGTGGAATATTAGACATCATTTATGTATTATTTTGGTTTTTCCATATATTCCTCATTTTCTTCAATAAATATATATCCAATCTGTAAAGAAACTGAAAGAAATTCTATTTTATTAATTTTAAAACCAAAATTCTATTTTTATAACGATGCTTTCTTTCAACAGTTTTAGTCAATTTCATATAATTTTGATGTAATTTTCTGATAGTGACTTAAGAAGAATCACCTATGGAATATTTAAAAACTGCAATGATATCTCCTTTTACAGGAGGTAGTGAAATTTTAACTGTGGGTGAAATAGGAGGCTTAAGTGGGATAAGAAATATCACTGAGGCAGTCATTAAAAGATTTCCATGGGATGTGAGATGCTTCCTTCTTGTCCTAAAAGAAAAAAATTTATAGAAAGCCTTGTGAGATATCCTACTCAGTCATGTACTAATATATATGCATATATATATACACTGAATTATTATATATACATACTTGATTTACTGTTATACATATATAAAATCGATAAATATTATATGTATATATAATTAATACACACATATATACACATCAATTATATATAAAACAAAATGATGACCTATGTGCAGGTATAAAAAATTACAAAAACACATATGTTACCTCCAAAAGATGTACACACTTGCGCTTCTGGCCGCAGTAAAGAATCCAATCTACATTTCCACTGGCAAGTATGGGTGGGCCACTAGAATTTCTATCTGCATGAGTACAGATGTGAGAAACAACAAAAACTCATGGAAATCAGTATGGTTATGATTTTAGACTAAATCTCATAAATACAAGTTATGACTGTGGCAAGACAATGCCCACCTTATTGGGTAATGGTGGGGAGACTCACCTTGAAAGAACAGAGAGATCTGAGCTCTATTGATAACTAAATGTTTACAGGAAATATTATTTTCTAGTGCATGATAAATGCTGACACTTAAATATCCTGTGACCAGGAGATGAGATGTGTTTCTTAATATAAGAAGCTATAAGGCAATAAGATAGCAGTAGAACCTGGTCGGTGGAAGGGTAGCTTAACCACCTCTGTGGGAGCAGTCTCAGCAATGATACGAAGATTGCAGTGGAAGACTGACAGTGACAGAAGGAGGAATGCTTCAGTAACAATGATAGGAGAGTTACATGCCAGCAGCAATATTAAGCATGAACTGCGAGGCAGAACTTGTAACAGCTGGCAAAGACCTAGAGGCAAATGTATGCAGATGAACACCAAGGACTACAGTTAATTTTAATAGCTGTCAAGTCAAAATGTGCTGTTTTAAAAAACAAAATTAAGAGGCAATACAAAAACTGGAATTTGAAATCTCACCAATTCCAAACAGTGTGAATACAGAATAAAAGAGTATTATTGTTTTTACTACCAAAATTGATATTTCTCATATCCATGAGCTCAAATCAAGCGAGAATGAGATTGGGAGATGAGGAAATAGTCATAGCATATACTTATTTCATTCTTTTTCACTGGTGAGTAAGTACTTCATTATGTGAATATATCGCATTCGGTTTATCCATTCTTCAATTTAGGGGTATTTGAAATGTTCCCATATTTTTCCATTGTGAATAATGTTGCTATGAATGTTCACACAAAATTCTTTGTGCGGGTGTGTTTTCATTTTTCTTGGGTAGATTCTTAAAAGCAGAATCAATAGGAGATCTGGCAAGTTAGAAGGGGCCCTAGTGGTAAAGTGGTTAAACACTCCCCTGCTAACCAAAATATCAGTTGTTCAAACACACCAGCAACCAAATCGGAGAAAGATGTCACAGCCTGCTTCCCTAAAGAGTACAGTCTTGGAAACCCTACGGGGTACTTCTACTCTGTTTTCTAAGGTCACTATGAGTTGGAACTGACTCAGTGGCAATGGGTACGGTAACTTAGGAGTCCTTACATGGTGCAAAGAATTTAAAATGTGTGTTTGCTAACTGAAAGGTTAGAGGCTTGAGTCCACTCAGAGGTGCCTCAGAAGAAGGGTCTGGTGATCCGCTTCTAAAAAATCAGCCACTGAAAACCCTTTGACATACTCAGGGGTGCCTTGAGTTGAAATTGACTCAATGGCAACTGGTACTCGTTTATGGTAAGTCAAGGGAGCCCTTTCCAGCAGTGGCAGCAAGTCAGTTGGTTTTCACAGCCTGCCCTGCCTGGTTCAAACTGGCATGCCAATGAAGCTGGGGTAAGAGAATCAGCCTCAGGGAAAAACACACACCTCACACTATTCTTTGCCGAAGTTCAGTAGTTTTCTTGAGTAAACACTCCTTAGCTTGTTCAATGTTGTCGGCTGAATTCCAGTGGGTCAAAATGATAGTTTTTCACAGTTTGTCCAGTTTTTTAGCTGCTTTTATGTGAAGAAGATATATTGATCTCCTCATTCTATCATGCCAGAGGTGAATCTCCAAATTTTTTTGAATTTTCTATTTATTAGATTATTTCTAAAATTTGTTTAATGCTCAAGATAATAAGAAACCAAAAAAAAAAAAAAAAAACCCTGCCATTGAGTCGATTCCGACTCATAGTGACCCTATAGGACAGAGCAGAACTGCCCCATAAAGTTTCCAAGGAGCGCCTGGCGGATTTGAACTGCCGACCTCTTGGTTAGCAGCCGCAGCACTTAACCACTAGGCCACCAGGGTTTCCAGATAATAAGAAAAAAAAAGGGGAGAGTTATTCCTTTGTTTTGTTTTCTGAGCACATATGCAGTAACCCACACCTTAGGATCAATTACATTTTGATTGTGTTTAAATAGATAATATAAGTTTAAAGACATGCAAATGATGGGTGCTTATTTTACAAGACGTGTCTTAATTGTTTCAAAATCAATTAGTGGCATCATGTATTCCATACAGGTACTTAGCCTTTATCATACCCAAAGCCCTTTAATTTTAACCAGCTTTTAAGGTATCTACTAGAGCTTTTTGTTTGAGTTATAGCCCTGTCTCAGTGTTATATGTAATTATAATAAACCTACTCTGCCAATTGTGTTTAAAGAACAGGTCATTTCTGATGTGGTCAAGGTGAAAAAAAAAAAGTTAAGATGCCAATGGCATTCTAACATATACTGACTATAAACTATGAAATACCAAGGTGACGACCAAAAAATAATAGGTATTTGAGTTAAGGCCAGTAAAATATCTCTTGGAAAATATACCAGCAAAGATTAAGTTTCCGTTAGGGTCAGGTTGCCCTCATGGGAAACTTTAAATGATTTCCCAGTGGTAGTCAAAAAATATGTTCATAAAAACTTTAAGTTTAATGCAATTAGCATGTGGAAGGAGAGACATTTACACTATAGATTGCAGCATGAACTTTAAAAAGAAACAAAACAAATGTATTTTCAGAAACTTTATTCTAGAGTAAAAATGTAAAGGGCACTGTTCTATAACCACGGTTCAAGGACCATGGTTAGATCAGAGCATGGTGAGAAGTCGGGGATGGTGAGGATGACAAAGCACGTGTATGACTATGAATTTTCAGGGTAATCCTTGGCACCAACAGAGATACAACTAACTATAAAATTCTGTGTCTACTTAGACATTATGACTCAAAATAGGGAAAACGCTTTTGAAGAATTGAACAAACAAAAAACTGTGCTATAAAACTGGTGTCATAGAAAAATGCAACAATATGTACCAAAGGAGATGAAGAGAGAGAAATTATTGCAATTGTGGGGAATTAGAAAAGGTTTCCTGGTGCAGGGTTCAGCAATTATGCTGGGTGATGAAAGGCACGCACTTTTGATGCATGAGCTTAAATTGAATTAATGGCAGTGCATATGTTTTCTTCTAGGCTCACAAGTCCTTTCAGAAGGACTTCTGAAATGTCTTCTTCTAAATTCTTTTATGTCTCAATTCAAATGTCATCTCTGCAAAATTTTAAAGTGCTAGCCTAAAAGAGTCTCTTTGACCCATCTTATCTCCTCTCTCCTTTCCATCTCATCCGCCTTTATTCTGCTACATAAAGTTTGTGACCCAGCCCAATTCAACCACTTGCTACTCCCCAAACACAGATGCTGTTGTCTTACTTTACCTCAAGCTATGCCTACTGTATGGAAATCATTTTCTTCTTCCACCTCTCTTTGATTCTCCAGCTTTTGAATTCCTTTCAATGTCTTTCCAAGATCTATGTGTATGAGTAACTTCTGTTTATGAATATCTCATTGGGGGTTTAAAAAGTGAGGGAGATAAGGACGAGATTCTGTAGTGAAGAAAAATAAACTTTATCCGGGATATTTTAAAAAGATAAATACTGGATATTTTCTCAGTATTATAAAAGGAAATAAATCAAATAAAATGACAGTTAATATTGTTGAATGTCTACTATGTGCAAACCACTGTTTTAAACACTGACATTAGACAAGTGAAAAACACGGGCATGGTTCTGCTATCACTGATCTTACAGTCAACAAATAAATGAATAAATAAATATTACATTTATTTTTTCTAGTTAGTGTAAAGTGATAATAATTCTAATTAGTATAATAATTCTAGTTAGTATAAAGTAATATGAAGAAATAAAACAGGGTAATGAGTAATATTACAGGATTATAATATGATCAAGTACAACTCAACCACAGGAAAGAACAGAGTAATTTAGAGGGGGATATCAGCTTAGCTTCCCTACAAGAGATAATGTTTGAATCAACGCATTAATGATAAAAAGGAGCCAGTGAGGGCAGAGGGAGGTGGGATATACGCAAAAAAAAAAGGTTCCAGTGGTTGCAAAGAGGCTAACATGGGAATGATATTGGCCTCTTTGAGTCTCAGAAGGAATACATGTACAACTGGAATATAGGTGGAAAAAGTGGTAGAAAATGAAAATGAATTCAGGGAGACAAGAAGGCAGCAGATCTTATAAAACGAGCTCAGTATGGTCAAAAAATATGAGTAGATGTCAGGTAATTTAAATAAGTCACCTCCAACGTTAACAAAACAAAAACTTCATATTTTCTATTGATACACCACCTCTCCATCTCTTCAGCCCTCGTAACACTTTGCAGCTCAATTACGACATTATTGTCTACCGATAATATTCATGGAGGTTTTAAGCTACTTAGCGGAAGATAAACCCAGGATGAGGACTGTAACACTCAGCTTTGTGTCTTTGGAACACCTAATTTGGTATCTTAATCAAAGCAGGTACTAGTAATTATTTTTGACATGTTATGTATCCTGGAGTTGTATATAATGCTACAAATAAAATGGATCCAAAGTAAATTTTCCTTGAATGAATTGGCATGATTTATTATTTTTGAGCAAGTATTTAGTGAAGAGCTTTATTGATGTGATTTCCGATTCTTGGTTCACGTTAATGTTTCATTGAGGTTCCTGTAAATGATGCTGGTAAAACAGTATCTAAAAACATAAATTAGATTTACTGGCAAATGAAACTTTATCTCACCAAAATTCATTAGCATACTTACTTTCGACATTAAAGCAATTCTAACGAAGTTAGTACATCCAAATAGAAACCTTCTGCGTGTTGCAACTTCTATAAAGTTAATTAAAGGAAACTCAGGGTAATCAATACCACCAATGCAATATATCAGAATTGAAGAATACAAGGAGACTGGATTACTGAATTCCAAGGACTTGCTAGCATTTCAGAGATGATGTAAATCAACGATGTGGGAAATAAACTTTATAGCCCCTGTTGCCTCTACTCTTCAGTTTTCTTGTTCCAGATCCTAAGATCTGATGGTAAAAGAATACTACTGTATCCGTGAAAGAAAACTAAATTATTATTTGAAAGATTCTACTGCAAGGTAAGTCAAGCTAATAGTTATATAGGAGAGAGGCTATGTTAAATATATTTAATAAATGTGGAAAATTTTAAGAAGAAATAGTATTTTTTTTTTCCAGGCTTATAAACATAATTGGCATCTACGAAAGTCTCTAGTGTGGATTTCAACTACTTGGGTGTCACCATGTAATATTTTATTTCTTAGCATGTTCATAAAACTTTGCTCTTTGAGTCAATGTGGGTGATGCAAAATAAATCACCTGTAATATAATAAATTCTTTAAGTGAACTTTTTGCTTCCCTGTGTTAAAGAGAAAATGGTTTCCGCACAATAACACAGTTTCTCAAAAGAATATAAAAAGGGAAGTAATCACTGCCATGTTCTGTTGGAGTCCTTCTCTGTCAAAGACCATCTTAATATTACTTAGCCCATCATCAGGCACTAATGAAACTTAATAGCTTTTTGTAAGGATTTGAAAACTGTAATAAAGGAATTGTTAATGGCAAGTATGCTTCATTTGCAGTCAATTAAGTAAATAACATTCTTCTTTAAATTACAAAAATATGACAAAATGTCAGGTACTCTAAGGAAACATGGCCTTATTTCTAAAAATATTTACTTTTAATAAAAGTCCCATGTGGTCAAGCTCTTCTTTCTTATTTCCACTTTACTTATTTTTTATAAACCTACATAAGTGTAGTTATAGAATCATAGGATGGGAAGCAGTCTGTATTTATCAAGTGTCTATTGTCTGTAAGATTTTCTACCCCTTTGAGAATCTGATAAAAGCTGTGTATTCTCTCCTCAGAAAAATATACTAGTGCCCCATGCACAAACTTCTGCATATAGGTTTGACGCCGTTAGAACCTTTGAATTCGCTCATTCCTGTGTCTGATATACAAAGAAAAATAACTTTCTACCATTTTCCTAAAGCTTTTAAGAAAAGATACTCCATAACATCTCTTGATAATGCATTCCGAATGGTTTAAAATCTTTCTTAATTCAATACCATATCACAGAAGAGATCAAACCTCATATGTCAGTGCAGATGAAAACCAATTGTCCTTCTTTTCACTGTTCTTGAATTAAATTCAAAAGTAAAATGACGGGAAAGTAACTAAAATTGAACATCCTCAAATCCAAATTTTCTTTTTGCCACTTTCAGTTGATTGAAACATTTTCTCTTGGCTCAGGGAAAGACAACTTTCAGTGTGGTCAATGAGACAGAGGCATAATATACTGACCATGCAAGCTAATTCTAATCTATTTCTAGATTAACAGCTAGGTTTTTGAGAAAACATGTTTTTTTCTTGGTGGTAAAAACCAGGATGTGAAACCATATGCCCAGAGGGATCTTGACCAAGTGACCGACCATCTGCACCCCTCAAAATACACATACTCAGGAACAGTGCTGTGGGTGCTGTCACCAATGAGATATTTTTGTGAGACAGACCAAAACAAAACAAAACAAAAAAATACATGTAAGCATCTTGTAACCATGATCTAAGCATCCAGAGAAACTATCTGTGATCACTAACTATACTATTAATAATCAGTAACCAGTCAGAATGTGATTATTATCACATTTATTGATTTTCCTGTGATTGGGCTCCCTATGGTTTGGTTCTTGTTTTTAATCCATAAGAATGCTTGTATAACAAAACTGCCATGGGGCTACCTGGTTCCATTTTCAATGGGCCATGTAGCTACCCAGTGGCAATTGTTTGAAACCGTTATGAAATCTCTCTCTTTTTAATGAAATAGTGTTCAAGTTTTTCTCTACAACATTCTGAATTATTGAAAAACTGATAAACACAGAGATTATGCAGTGAACTATTTAATTTCTTAATTGAATTTTATATTGTGGTTCAAAGAGCGAACACCTATATTCAAAGTTTCCTTTAGTACATTCAGGGATATCTGGATGCATTTCCTGATACCCCATCGTAAGTAACTGAAGATCGAAAGCAATGAATTTATCAACAGATTTGAATATGTGCTCACTCTCAATACTCCCCCCCACGCGTCTGTCAGTTTGTCGTACTGTGGGAGCTTGCGTGTTGCTGTGATGCTGGAAGCTATGCCAACAGTATTCAGATACCAGCAGGGTCACCCATGGAGGACAGGTTTCAGATGAGCTTCCTGACTAAGACAGACTAGGAAGAAGGACCCAGCAGTCTACCTCTGAAAAGCATTAACAGTGAAAACCTTATGAATAGCTGCAGAACATTGTCTGATATAGAGCTGGAAGATGAACCCCCCCCCAGGTTGGAAGACACTCAAAAGATGACTGGGGAGGAGCTGCCTCCTCAAAGGAGAGTTGACCTTAATGACTTGGATGGAGTAAAGGTTTCAGGACCTGCATTTGCCAACGTGGCATGACTCAAAATGAGAAGAAACAACTGCAAAAAACCATTCATAATCGAACCCTGGAATGTACGAAACATGAATCTATGAAAATTGGAAATCGTCAAAAATGAAATGGAATGCATAAACATTGATATCCTAGGCATTAATGAGCTAAAATGGACTGGTATTGGCCATTTTGAATCAGACAGTCATATAGTCTACTATGCTGGGAATGACAACCTAAAAAGGAATGGTGTCGTAGTCATTGTCAAAAGGAATGTTTCAAGATCTATCCTGAAGTACAACGCTGTCAGTGATAGGATAATATCCATATGCCTACAAGGAAGACCAGTTAATACGACTATTATTCAAATTTACACACCAACCACTAGGGCCAAAGATGAAGAAATAGAAGAATTTTTATCAGCTCCTACAGTCTGAAATTGATCGAACATGTAATCAGGATGCATTGATAATTACTGGAGATTGGAATGCAAAAGTTGGAAACAAAGAAAAAGGATCGGTAGTTGGAAAATATGGCCCTGGTGATGGAAACAATGCCGGAGATCGAATGATAGAATTTTGCAAGACCAATGACTTCTTCATTGCAAATACTTTCTTTCACCAACATAAACAGTGACTAAACACAGGGACCTTGCCAGGTGGAACACACAGAAATCAAATTGACTACATCTGTGGAAAGAGATGATGGAAAAGCTCAATATCATCAGTCAGAACAAGGCCAGGGGCCGACTGTGGAACAGACCATCAATTGCTCATACACAAGTTCAAGCTGAAATTGAAGAAAATCAGAGCAAGTCCACAAGAGCCAAAATATGACCTTGAGTACATCCCACCTGAATTTAGAGACCATCTGAAGAATGGATTTGACGCATTGAAGAACACTAGTGACTGCAGACCAGACGAGTTGTGGAATGACATCAAGGACATCATACATGAGGAAAGCAAGAGGTCATTGAAAAAACAGGAAAGAAAGAAAGAAAAGATCACGATGGATATCAGAGGAGACTCTGAAACTTGCTCTCGAACGTCGAGCAGCTAAAGCAAAAGGAAGAATTGATGAAGTAAAAGAACCGAAGATTTCAAAGGGCCTCTCAAGAAGACAAAGTAAAGTATTATAATGACATGTGCAAAGAGCTGGAGATGGAAAACCAAAAGCGAAGAACATGCTCGGTGTTTCTCAAGCTGAAAGAACTGAGTAAAAAATTCAAGCCCCAGGTTGCAATAGTGAAGGATTCTATGGGGAAAATATTAAATGACGCAGGAAGCATTCAAAAGAAGGTGGAAGGAATACACAGAGTCATTATACCAAAAAGAATTAGTCAATGTTCAACCATTTCAAGAGGTAGCATATGATCAGGAACCGACGGTACTGAAAGAAGAAGTCCAAGGTGCTCTGAAGGCGTTGGCAAAAAACAAACGCTCCAGAAATTGATGGAATATCAATTGAGATGTTTCAACAAACAGATGCAGTGCTGGAGGTGCTCACTTGTCTATGCCAAGAAATATAGAAGACAGCTTCCTGGCCAACTGACTGGAAGATATCACAAGAAAGGTGATCCAACTGAATGTGGAAATTATAGAACAATATCATTAATAGCACATGCAAAAAAAATTTTGCTGAAGATCTTTCAAAAACGGCTCCAGCAATATACAGACAGGGAACTGTGAGAAATTCAGGCTGCTTTCAGAAGAGGACATGGAACCAGGGATATCATTGCTGATGTCAGATGGATCCTGGCTGAAAGCAGAGAATACCAGAAGGCTGTTTACCTGTATTGTATTGACCGTGCAAAGGCATTTGACTATGTGGATCATAACGAATTATGGATAACATTGCAAAGAACGGGAATTCCAGAACACTTAATTGGGCTCATGAGGAACCTTTACATAGATCAAGAGGCAGTCGTTCGGACAGAACAAGGGAATACTGATTGGTTTAAAGTCAGGAAAGGTGTGGGTCAGGGTTGTATTTCACCATACCTATTCAATCTGTATGCTGAGCAAATAATCCGAGAAGCTGGACTATACGAAGAAGAAGGCAGCATCAGGATTGGAGGAAGACTCATTAACAACCTGCATTATGCAGATGACACAACCTTCCTTGCTGAAAGTTAAGAGGACTTGAAGCACTTATTAATGAAGATCAAAGACCACAGCCTTCCCTATGGATTGCACCTCAACATAAAGAAAACAAAAATCCTCACAACTGGACCATTGAGCAACATCATGATAAATGGAGAAAAGATTGAAGTTGTCAAGGATTTCATTTTACTTGGATCCATAATTAACAGCCATGGAAGCAGTACTCAAGAAATCAAAAGACACATTGCATTGGGTAAATCTGCTGCAAAGGACCTTTTTAAAGTGTTAAAGAGCAACGATGTCACCCTGAAGACTAAGGTCTGCCTGACCCAACCCATGGTATTTTCAATCGCATCACATGCATGTGAAAGCTGGAAAATGAATTAGGAAGACCAAAGAAGAATTGAAGCCTTTGAATTGTGGTGTTGATGAAGAATATTGAATATAACATGGACTTGCCAAAAGAATGAACAAACCTGTCTTGGAAGAAGTACAACCAGAATGCTCCTTAGAAGCAATGATGGCGAGACTGCATCTTACATACTTTGGACATGTTGTAAGGAGGGATCAGTCCCTGGAGAAGGAGATCATGCTTGGCAGAGTCGAGGGTCAGCAGAAAAAAGGAAGACCCTCAACAAGGTGGATTGACACAGTGGCTGCAACAATGAGCTTAAGCATAACAAGGATTGTAAGGATGGCTCAGGACTGGGCAGTGTTTCATTCTGTTGTGCCTAGGGTTCCTATGAGTCAGAACCGACTCAACGGCACCTAACAACAACAACTCAATATCCCAATATCT
Organism: Loxodonta africana; assembly: GCF_030014295.1. Classification (NCBI taxonomy): domain Eukaryota; kingdom Metazoa; phylum Chordata; class Mammalia; order Proboscidea; family Elephantidae; genus Loxodonta; species Loxodonta africana. The sequence continues at coordinate 50,427,432 of NC_087345.1, forward strand.
CACCTAACCAGATTTCTCCTGCCTTTCTTTGGTAATGCATATGGAAAGTACCCTTGGCCCACCATAAATCCAACACTTGTCTTTACACTGAAAAGCATTTTCATCAGCAGTAATTCCACAAATAATTATTTGTTTAAAGACAGGCTTACTTATCATCATTTATTAGATTTTTAACCTAATGAATTACAAAAGTTTCTCTAGCCTTTTCCAGTTCCCCAATTTTGTAGCTGTTGGTTTCAAAATTGATGATTATCCTATAAATTTCCAAAATATGATTTCCTGGAGATAACAAAAAGAGAAGACTAAACTATCCTTATATAATAGGCAGATATACAAGGCAAGAGAGACCAAACATGATGGTTGTAAAAAGTGAGAACGCATGCCCTTGTTAGTGGCAACTGACTTAGCTCCAACTCATGGCAACCTTATATAAAATAGAGGAGATATTGCCCAGTCCTGCACTATCTTTATGATCACTGTTATGTTTGAGACCATGTCATTGCAATACACTATTCAGTCATATTTAACATTACATTTAAAATATTCTAGGATGTTTATTTATCTCACTGATTTCTTCCATTTCACTCATACTCCTTGTGATTTGTTTGAATCATATTTTTCAATGCAGAATTTTAAATATTTGTGGAATTAGCATGAATAAAAATATAGTTCTTATGATAAACATCTTTCGGAGAATGAAACAAGGTAATGATGCATAGATTATGTGACACACGAAGCCTGGTAATTCGTTTAGAGCTACCCAGTACTACAAAGAGAAATTCGAGAGTATTCAGATCACTTGATCTTATCATCATGATTTAATTCCTATGACATACATTTTAATTTCCTACCTATGCTTTTCTAAAATTTTGTTGAGGAGCTCATTTAATGAGATTTCTTTGGAAATTCTATAGGGTCGCTATGAGTCGGGATCGATTTTAGAGCAGCAGGTTAGGCTAGTTTGCTTTGTCTATAAAAAATGGACAATGTACATGGATAAAGAAAGCATCATTCTCTCTGTTAAATATAAAATCCTGAGGATACCAATTAAAGATGATTGATTAATCCCTATGTTTACCTTTTTACCTTTCAAAAATTCACTGAAATGGTTGATAAAGGGATAAAATGAAATTTAAATCCACAAGGAAAAGGAGAACTGGAAAATCAGATGCAGGCTATAATCTATAAGATAATTTTTTGTTTTGTTTTATTTTGGTTTTGGAGACTCAAGGCTGATTGAAAGACTTCTTGCATTTGGAGCATAAAGTCTGCCAATATATTACATATAATGCCAAAATTGATTTTAAAAAATCAAGTAGAAAATCTTGCTTGTAAGAAAGAAAAGGAAATCCCAAAGTGAATCTAAGATGTACTTTAAAAACAGAATGAAAGACTAGACTTAATGGTCTGACTGAGACTGGAGGGACCCCAGAAGACATGGCCCCCAGACTCTCTGTTAACCCAGAACTGAAACCACTTCCAAAGCCAATTCTTCACACAAAGAGTAGACTGTACTATAAGACATAAAATGATACTCATGATGGGAGTGCTTCTTAGCTCAAGTAGATACATGAGACTAAATGGGAAGCTCCTCTCCGGAGGCAAGATGAGAAAGCAAAAGGGGACGGGAGCTGGTTGAATGCACATGGGAAATCTGGAGTGGAGACGAGTGTGCTGTCCCATTATAGGGACAGCAACTAGGGTGACATAACAATGTGTGTCTAAATTTGTATATGAAAAACTAACTTGAACTGTAAACTTTGAGTTAAAGCATACACACACAAACACACATACACAAAAGCAGAGTGATTACTGCAAGACCCAAAACTGAGGATGCTGAATGGGGATGTTGGAGGAAAATTCTAAATTTGGAAAACTTAGATCTGCCATCATCAACCTGACAGATTGTCAATACTTAGAGACTTCTTTGAAAATATTGGTAGTCATATTAACATGACTTTATGAAACTATATAATGATATGTGGCAACATTTGCAAGATGTGCGTAATTCAGTGAACCAATATTTTCCGAAATCATGCATGCATAAAGAATTCATTCCAAGTGCCAGATAGACCAACAGGTTCTAATGTAACAGAATAATAACTGTACGTTGGTATGGATTCAGTTTCCACATTGGAAATAATCATTAAGAAACTATACATACGAGGTTAAATTTTGCATCAAAGAAGAATATACACAATTATCTGAAAATTGTATAACTGTGGGAAGCTATATTTTCTTCATATATTTCTAGCAAAACAACACATTTCTACAGATTAATTACCAAAACAGATATGACAACATAGATTGATCCAGATATTAAAGAGATTTGGAAAAATATAAAACAATGCCACTTTTCTAATTAAATATTCATGAATTTGGACAAGATAATGTTTCATTAAAAAAGTTTCCTATGTTAACATGCAATCATTTTAAATGGATTAATAAATAAGTGTTACACATTTCTCTGTTTAAAAATAGATATAACCCACATGAACAAAATCTCTCTGGGGCTTTCAATACACAATTGACATACCCGATTTTTAACACTGTAAAATGGTCCTAAGACTAAAAAATATGAGAACCATCAAATTAGAGCAATGAAGTAACTTGTTTCATGATACTCAGGAACTGAAATTAGTCTGTTTCTTCAAGACTCATATGTTTTCTGCACCAGCAAGCTATTATTCTCCCTTAACTGCTATTATCAGAAGAAAATTTAGATTCTTAAATTCTTACATCATTAAAAAAAAAAGAAAAAAAAAAAGTGTCGGGTGGGGAGACTAATGGCTATGTTCAATTATTTATATGCCAGCAGCTTTTTCGGAAAAATCCATAATGACTTTTTTTTAATGTCCACGGCTTTACTCTTGGTCTTAATCAGTTATAAGGATAGTAAGTTAGATGTTCCAAGTTTATATCTTAAACTTATATTGTATTTCCTTTGTGCAGCCCATTAGAATGCACGCTTCCTGAGGGTATTATTGATCCAGTTGTGAGGATTTTTGTTTTCTTTATGTTGAGGTATAATGCATACTGAAGGCTGTAGTCTTTGATCTTCATCAGGAAGTGCTTCAAGTCCTCTTCACTTTCAGCAAGCGAGGTTGTGTCATGTGCATATCACAGGTTGTTAATGAGTCTTCCTCCAGTCCTGACGTGGAGTTCTTAATAAGGTCCAGCTTCTCATATTATTTGTTCAGCATGCAGATTGAATAAGTATGGTAAAAGGATACAACCCTAATGCATACTTTTTCCAATTTTAAAACAGATAGTATCCCCTTGCTCTTTTCAAAGGACAGCCTCTTAATTCATGTAAAGGCTCTGCATGAGCACAGTTAATGGTTCAGGAATTCCAATTCTTTGTAAAGTTAGCCATAATTTGTTATGATCTACACAGTATTCCATCAATTCCTGGAGCCTTGTTTTCACCAATGCCTTGAGTGCATCCTGAACTCCTTTCTGTACCAATGGTTCTTGATCATATACTACCTCCTGAGATTGTAGTCCCTAAATTATTTTCAATTCACAAATAAGAAAACTAAATAGTAGAGAGATGAGGAAATCTGTCTAAGGTCATGCAACTAGTAAGTGACAGAGTTAAATGGGAAGATACTGTTCTGGCTTTCAGTTCCATGCTCTTAAGCACTGCATGATACTTAAACACTTGGTTTCTTGCTGCCTTATCAAGATGACAAGTGTGTTCTGTCGTTATGGAATATATCATATTGTCATGATAAATAAAATTGTATTTTAGCATTGTAACAGGAAATGAATGCGTCTACTTGATTTTGACCTGGAATCTGTAAAGAGAACTCAGCCTCTGACATAATAACATTTCTTTCTCTTCTTCAGAAGATTATTGGATGTGTATTACTGTGGAGGATACTGTGTCATATTCTAGTAGAGTGCTTTATTTTATTAAAAAAATGATAAGAAAATATTTTTTAAGAATTATTTTTCACATTCACAGATATATTTGTATTTTGCATTATTCACTCTTTTGATACTTTAGTTTCACTTCCCAGTTTCTGAAGGATCTAGTTTATCATGTGTACTTGTGAATAAACCTGACGTTACCATTGACATTGCCCTTGTTTCATTTTTGTCTTTAATTCAAGCCTGGAATTGCTGGGAGCTTAGATTGCTTGACCTTAAGATTCTATAACTTCTGGATTGCATTTTTCTTGAGTTTTCATTCTGATTTCTAAGATGCTGTGTGTTTACTTTCTATCATAAAACTCATAAACATTGAAGTCAATATATAATTCACAAAATGTCAAGAATATGAAAATAAATGGTCTGTGATCTCCCAGGTTGAATAATGGATAGTTACATATATATTTTTCATATATACACAAAGTAAGCTTAAATCTCATAGGACAACATTAGATAATGAAAAGTGCTATATATTTGATTATATACTATTTTCTGGGCAGACTTATGAAAATAAGAAAAAACAAACGGGCTATCTCTGAAGGTCTAGGTAGCCCATGTTGATTTCGTCTCTCTTAGATATTTTTCTATTTTGTATTTGCACTTTAATGACAGCATATATTTCTACAGCATTAATTAAAAAAATTTTTAAATGTGTAAAATGAAGACTTTTTACAGTAATAGTAAGTAGACGGTTAGGAATATTAAACAAAAGAAGTTTGATCTCTAAATATGTGCCAGTAACTATTCTAGATTTTATTTTGCTCAGTTTTCACAACAAAACTGTTGGGTTAGTTGTTATTTGCACATAAAACTTAGGAACTTGCTTAAGGTGCAGAAATCAAACTAATAGAGAATAATCACAGCATCCGTTCTCTTAAAAGGCACAATCAAGCAACTCAAAACAGCAGCTTGTTTTACTTTTTTCTATTTCCTTCCAATGATCAAAATTAATAACTACATCTACCCAGGAAAAAACAGTTAGGAAAAAAATGGAAAAGCCAGAAAATACTGTCAAAGCTCGTATTCAAATCTAGGCAATCTGATCGTTGAGCCCATATTTAAATATTCTTTTCTCCTGCTTCCTTCCCAATTATTTGCTTTTATGCTAACATTCGTATATAGGTGTAGTCATAGTCGTCTGGTATTTTATGTTTGTATTTTTATATTTAGACTAGAATTATAAATACTTTTTTATGGTTAAGTAGTATGTAGTCATTTTTTGATTCAGTTATGATCCATGAGCTTGATACACCACACTGAAATATTTTTTTTTTTTGGACGCTGATTTAGATAACTGGATAGATAATATAAAGAATGTGCATTTGTATTTTTGACTTTAAAAATATTTCTTTACGCTACTTAACTTTCCCAAAATATTTGAGAGCATTTAGCCACAGTTTTTGCCCTTCAGCAGTTCTGCATCTCATTCTCTGCTATTGCTAGATGATTTTATGTTTTTTCTTGGCTCTTGCTTCCACCTACGTGATTGTCAAATTTGTTTTTCCAACTTTGGCCTCGGTCCTAAGTGCTATAACCAGATATTTCTAAATGCTAGGTAAACATCTTTACCTCATTGTCTCACAGGCACCGCAAGTCAAGATTTCCAAACTGATTTTTATTTCCTGTACCCATGACTTTTCTCCAATAGGCACTATCTTGAGTGCAGAATTTTTCTTCTCTCAGAAAGTGAGCTTAATACTCCAGTCATCCGAGTTCTCCCTTATTTCACACGTATTACTTAAAATAAACCATACTTCACCCTCTTGCATATTCCTAGACTCTATCCCTGTCTATTCCAACGACTGTCCATTATCTTTAAAAAAGAAACATCCCATGATGTCAAAGCATTTCTTTAAAATGTTAAAGAGATCTCTTTTTTTATACGATAAAACCTTATACAGTGAAAGAAGATAAATGCTCTTCTGACTCGACAAAATATAGTGCATTTTTTTCGTGAAATTCAAGTCCAGATGGGATCTCACCCCCAGTGCAATTAGAACTGCCAACTCTTTGGTTAGCAGCTGTAGCACTTAACCACTATACAACCAGGGTTTCCCCAGATAGGATAAGCTTAGGAAAAATACTACATACAGTAATTTTGTTATATAAATTTTTATTTTGTACTTATAGATTGGGGTTAACAAGTCTCGCTATTGTTAGTGTGTGCCATCCAGTGCTTCCAACCAGGCCTTCCCAGTTCAGTCATGGCTCAGGAAGTGACACTGGAACAGACCCGAATTTTTAAAATTGGGTTAATCGAAACAATGACCAGAAAGGGAAAATAAATAATGGGTTGAAGCCCTGCTAGAAACTTAACCTCCCTCTTAGAAAAGAAGAGCAGCATATGCATTGCATAGCAACCAAATATCTTGCCTCCTGGATTTTGAGCAGAGTTGGACACAGCAGTGTCCCGCTCAGAGATTGCGGTGCCCCATCAAAGATGGCAGCCAATCATGCCACTTTGAGTGTCTGTTGCTCTCCACAATCCTGTCCATAACGCAATCTCATGCATCAGGCTCCTGAAAGGGCTCACTAGATGTCTTCCAAGTCTCCCGCTCCAAGGCTTCAACTCGTAATTTTCCCGATTCTGTTTATTGTTCTGGATTACCCAAATTGTAAAAATTTAGGTCTTTCTGGTTTCACTTCATCGGTCATGACAGAATGGGTTTGAACCGATTCTATAACCTGGTGCCGTTGGTCAATTCTGACTCATAGCAACCCAATATGACAGAGTACCACTGCCCTATAGCGTTTTCTAGGCTGTACTTTTTACATGAGCAGATCTCTAGGTCTTTTCTCCCATGCAGCCACTGGTGGGTTCCAACTACTGACCTTTCCCTTAGCTGCTAAAGGCTTAACCATTGCATTACCAGGGTCATGTAACAACACTTGAGAGCCCTGGAACTGAAGAGAGAGAAAAGAATCAAGAGAAGAAAAAGTTGAGTTGCAAGAGACAAGGGCCTGAGTAAAGAAGTAAAATTCGAGGGGGGGAAGAAAAGAAGAATAGAGAAATATCCAAGGATGGGGTGGGATGATAATACTACCTTATCCGTGAAGCCACATCATCATAAACAAAGAAAAGATTCAAGTTGTCAAAGATCTCATTTTACTTGAATCCACAATCAACGCCCATGGAAACAGCAGTCATGAAATCAAATGACATATTGCATTGGGCAAACCTGCTGGAAAAGACCTCTTTCAAGTGTTAAAAAGCAAAGACATCACGTTGAGGACTAACGGGTGCCTGACCCAAGCCATGGTATTTTCAGTTGCCTCATATGCATGTGAAAGCTGGACGATAAATAAGGGACTGAAGAAGAATTGACATCTTTGAATCATGGTGTTGATGAAGAATATTGAATATCCCATGTACTGCCAGAAAAATGAACAAGTCTGTCTTTGAAGAAGTGCAACCAGAATGCTACTTAGAAGCAAAGGTGGCAAGACTTTGTCTCCCATATTTTGTACATGTTATCAGGAGGGATCTGTCCCTGAAGAAGTACATCATGCTTGGTAAATTAGAGGGTCAGTGAAAAAGATGAGGACTGAATGAGATGAACTGACACAGTGTCTGAAAAAAGGGCTCAAATACAACAAAGATTGGGAGGATGGTGTAAGACCAGGTAGTATTTGGTTCTGCAGTGCATGGATGGGGCCACTCCAAGTTGGAACTGACTTGATGGCATCTGACAATATAACAACATATCAGATGAAACCAACTATAACCCATGTATAAGCTCACCCTTTCATAGTCCCCAATTTTGTTTTATTTAACTAGGAACAATTGTTCAGAGATAGTGATGGAAAACTGATAACTGATCAGCACTTGTTGTTGTTGTTGTTAATAAGCAGCTGGTACTTATTAAACAAGATCGCCAACTCATCGTAAGATTACATACCTTTTTTTTTTTTTCAATTACAGAATTAATTTTTAAAAAACTGATTAAAGTACTTTTCAGGTGCATGAAACAAAAGAATTTATTATGATGGAATATCAAATGATTTTTTTTAATTTCATGATATTCATTATTTCTGTTTTTCTTTTTTCCTCTTGTCCTAGAAACTACGTCCTCATTTCATCAGGAAAATTGATATCTTTAATTCACCAGCATGACTGACAGCATTTTTGGTTACCCATTACAACCAACCATTATCTATCCAACCCAATCCAGTGGCCAGTCACCTCCCAATATCCATTATTGAAAGTGTAAGATATCTTCTAATAAAGAAACAACTCAATAAAGAGGTGATTTTTGAAAGCTTATCTACCCAATCAGGAATGCACCTGTTTTCATTAAGTTGCAAGCCATTAAATGGCAGCTTGATCTAAAAGAGTTAAAAGAATAATTAGTACTAGAAAAAGAAAGGAGCTGAGAGCAGAAGTAGAGCATTGATTTTTCTCAATGGCATCTAATTTACACATTTATTAAACACCTGCTCTGTGGAAGTTCTGCTTTTTCAAATGATTCCACACGGTCTGCTTTAAAATTTTTCAGATTGATATCTGCGGATCCATAGCAGCAGCAGAAATGCAGGCAGAGGATATTTAAATTTTCAGCAATCTGAACTGAGACAGAGATGGGCAAATTTTATCACAAAAAAGTGAAAGGGGAGGAAAAGAATTATTTTTTTTCTGCTCTAATTAGATACAAAATAATCTTATATATGGATCTCTTGGAAACTCTGGTGGTGAAGTGGTTAAGAGCTATGGCTGCTAACCAAAAGGTAGGCAGTTTGATTCCACTAGGTGCTCCTTGGAAACCACATGAGGCAGTTCTACTCTGTCCTATAGGGTCGCTATGAGAAGGAATCGACATGATGACAACGGGTTTGTTTTTGTTTCTGTTTTTTTTTTTTTTTTAATGGACCTCTTATTTTTATATGTCTCTTTCCAAGAGATGAAATTTTACTCACTTACATACAATATTTAGAAATTCTCCAGCTAAAAGTTAAGACCCACTTATAAAAAAAAAAAAAAAAAAATTTAGCCCCTGGCAATTCTATGATCTACAAATATTTGTATATATATATTTCTTTATCATTCAAAATATCATTAATTGAGCTTTCTTTAAAAATGGTGAATTATCCTTCAGTATTTTTTTTTATTATTATTATTCAATATCTATGAATACCATGCACACCGACCCTATCCCCCGCTTAACCAAATATTGCTTGGGAATGTAGTCCTGCATAAATCATCTTCTAGATAACGCCGAGTCAAGTACACTGTGTGATATGGGAGAGATACTCAAGAAAACAAGAAAAGGATAATTCAGGAATTCTGCTTTAAATATCACTTAAGGCAGTGCATACTTTCAAATATAAATATAATACATTAAATTACCAAAATAAGACAGAAGTGGAAAACAACATACAGACTTTGGCTATGAATACATTTTTACATTAGTAAACCTTGTTTGCCAAATGTTATTATAACATATGTACCATGGAATGAATTTCAGCAAAAATGGAGGCTTTTCAACTTAAACATAAGGATGCACCATGTGGAATTTTTGAATTCTATACTAGTTGTTTAAATAACGCCAGTCACCAAAATAAAATCACAGCAGAAAATAAGATTTTTTATTCTATATTTAGACAGCAATATCAGCAGCAGTCTTCAATTCATGCAAAGGTCACATACAGGTTATTATGAATCATGCTGGTATAGTTTTATGAGTAAAATGACCTTTGACCCTTACATTTCCAGATGTTACTGTTTGTGGTTTAATAGTCAAAACAGAGCTCTAACCCACACTGAGAACTGGCAGGAAATCATAGTACAGTAGATCTGGCTATTTATTTTACATATCAACAGAGTTTGGGGGTGTCCTCAGTCAATATATTTTCTGAAATCGCAATTATATGTGTTTTATAAAAGTTCTTCAAATTAATGGCTGTGTGTTGTTCTCATTTTTTTCTTTCTCCCTCGTTACTGTCAGTAAATTGTCTCAAATGCACCAGCTGAAAATTCAACTTCCCCCACTTTGTTCAAGAAAGGTTGAGGAGAACAATTAATGTTAATTCCTTTACCTTTCTGTGTATCAGGAGAAAAGTTTTGAGCACTCAACAAATGCAGGTGTAAACAGACTTTACAAATGATGCTAAGTAAATGTGAGATGGTACCTATTATTTAGCAGAAGGTGTTTGATGTAAAATTATTGTTACTAGCCTTTTAAATGTAAGCAATAAGCTCCTAAAAACAGCATGAAGTTTACCATTAAGAATTTTTAATTTGTGAAAAGTCACAAATGAAGTGAATTTATTTAATTTATTCTATCATCTATCTATCTATCTATCTATCATCTATCTATCTATCTAATCTATCATCTATCAATCTATCATCTATCATCTATCTAATCTATCATCTATCAATCTATCATCTATCTATCATCTGTCAATCATCTATCAATCTATCATCTATCTATCATCTATCTATCCATCCATCCATCCATCCATCCATCCATCCATCCATCCATCCATCCATCCATCCATCTATCATCTATCACCTATCTATCATCTACCTACCTACCTACCTACCTATATGCCAGCAGAGAAAATTAATTGCTTCTTAACATCTAGCAGAATTTTCCATTCTCAACTACCTTAGACTGAAGTCTCAAAGGAAAAACAAGAAATTGCTGACATATATTAATATATCACATATATTAAAATACTTTTATTATTCCCCTCCCTATATTTATATTTCAGTGCATATGCATATATTACATGGCAATTTTTGAGTTTAAAACAATGTATGCAATATATTTGTAAGATTAATAAAAATGCTCAGTTATAGCATTTATTTTTATAAAAAATACTACATTTTTATTAATACTATGATTTACTTTTACACTGAAGAATTGGATAAAATACAAAGTTTTTTTAGTGTTTTTTCAAAAGTTATATTATTGTGTTTCATCTTGGAATTATATATTTTATCTTGGAAATTATTCCTTCTAATTCTTTGCTTCTCCCTACTTTCCTTTTGATTCTCCTGCTAGTATTGAGTACATACTTTGTGACATTTTATCAAACACTTTATGTGGAAATTGTCATTAAACCTTACCACATGGACAAACACTAACAATCTAGATGTGTTATCTTTCTTTTCTTATTAATGAGGATACTAAACTTTAGGGGGATTAACTTGTAGTCATTTGCATAGGTACAAATTGTAACTGAACTCAACTTGGCAGAAATACTGATTCTCAGAGTCAATGGCATGCCCTATAAGGTATTCAGATTTTCTAGAACTGAAGGGTAAATTATTTCAATAAACGGCAGAAGTAATGTGCTGATATGGTTCATAGTGGGAAGAAGCATTATGTGTCTCTGCAGTGACTATCAAAGCATTGCCCCTGGACCAGCAATGTCAGCATCACCTGGGTACTTGTAAGAAATGCATATACAAAGACATTCTACAAAGGGATGGCAATTGAATACTATTAGGATAATTTATAGAAAGTAAACAGCTAACAACAGGAACAGACTACTTATAGAAAGTAAATAGCAAACAGCAGGAGCAGATCTGAAGTGAACTGGTCCCCTCTACCCCTACGAGACCTCACTTGACATCCCACTTAGCAATGTAAGAGAGGTACCAACTTAGGTCTAAAAGGGGACCCACTTGTTCCTCCCAAATTATTCATGTCAATTTCTGTGGATCAGGTGTCAGCACATGTTACTCTCTCTCCCTCTCAGCTGATGTGTTGTCTGCACAAGTCAAGTTTGGCATGGCTGTGTTTGTTTTCATTCTCAATCTCTCTCTCTCTTGCTGTCTCTCACCGTGGCTTCTCTTGGTTGGGCTTGGCCCCCTGTGCTTATTGGTTCAGCGCTCAACCAGCAGCTTTAGAATAACTCTGGGTCAGTGCCAGGATTAGGCCAGCATTACAATAAGTCTTGAGGCAAAACTGTTCTACAGGCAACTCCTGCACAGTGTATGCCCAAGCCTCTGTGGGCAATCTCTTGGCTTTATAATTACAATTCTCTGCAGAGCTGGGGTGTTTGACACTGCCAAAGGTAGGCTAGCTTGTTCCCTACACTGTTGTTTGTTCTGCTTGGGAGTCTGTCTGCAGGGACCCAGACTGTAGCTACTTTTCCTTTATGGGATGACCAGTTCTTTTGGTGACATCCTGCCCTAAGGTGCTCAACTCCATTGGTGATCTGTTGTTTGAAGATGCCCAGCTCTACCCTGTGGGCCTACTCAGTACACCCCCTCATCTGCTCTGTAGGCCAATTTGCCCACAGCCAACATTTGTTTGTTTCATGGTTCCTGCTGCTCTCACCACTGTCATCGTTTCTCTGCTGCACAGCTCTGCCGTGCTTGCTGCCATTTCTCTTGGTCTTTAGTGTTATCAGCTCAGGTTTTCCAGCTCAGTGCAGCCTTTAAACTCAGATCTAGGAGGTTCTTGGTGAAGGGATCCAGGTTCCAAAGGTCGCTCTCCTCCCCAGTTTCTTGTTGATCAGGAGGTCCACAAAAGGCCTCTTTGAGATTGGCCACGTACATAGGGAAGCTCATTGTCAATGTCAAGGTATGGATTTTGTAAGCTGGCCCATCCCTTAAGTGGATTGTAAACCGACAAATTCTATTATGTGGATTGCAAGCCACTTATGTGGATAGCAAACCGACCAATCCTTGCAAGGTCTCATATGTGGATCTCAAACAGACCAATTCTTTGGCAGATTGCAGCAGACCAATCATTTTGGGAGAATCACAAACCCAGGGCTAGAAACGACATGTAAGAGAAACCCATTGCACTACAACCACTTAGTTGACTCCCCATTTTTGTCTTATTTAAAATTGTATTTCATTTTACCTACATTATTTTATTTTGCCTGCTTTATTTTACTTTTTAGTTTAATATGTTCTATGTATTTATTAATGATGTTGTTGTTACATGCCATCGAATTGGTTCTGACTCAGAGTAATCCTATGTACAACAAAAACAAAATGGTGACCAGTCCTCTGCCATACTCAACTCATTGCTATGTCTGAGCCCAGTGTTGCAGCCATGGTGTCAATCCACCTTGTTGAGGGTCTTTCTCTTTTTCACTGATCCTCTGCCTTACCAAGAATGATGTTCCTTTATTGCTCTTATGCAAATTCAAGTTAAAGCTGAAGAAAATTAAAACAAGTCTAGGAGAGCCAAAGTATGACCTTGAGTATATCCCACCTGAATGTAGAAACCTATCACAAGACTACATTTGACATTAAACATCAAACATTGACTGAAGACCAGATGAGTTGTGGGATGACATCAAGAACATCATACATCAAGAAAAAATAAGTCATTAAAAAGACAGGAAAGAGGAAAGAAAAGACCAAAATGTGTGTCAGAAGAGACTCTCAAGCTTGCTCTTGAACGTAGAATAGCTAAAGCAAATGGGAGTAATGATGAAGTAAAAGAGCTAGCAGAAGATTTCAAAGGATGGCTTGAGAGTATTATAATGAAATGTGCAAAGACTTGGAGTTGTAAACCAAAATGGAAGGATATGCCCAGTGTTTCTCAAGCTGAAAAAAACTGAAGAAAAAACTCAAGCCTCAAGTTATGATTTTGAGGAATTCTATGGGCAAAATCTCCCACATATCTGTCAGTGTGTTGTACTGTGGGGCTTATATATTGCTGTGATGCTGGAAGCTATGCCATCAGTACTCAAATACCAGCAGGGTCGTTAATGGTGGAGAGGTCTCAGCTGAGCTTACAGACGAAGACAAACCAGGAAGAAGGAGCCAGCAGTCTACTTCTGAAAAGAATTAGCCAGTGAAAACGTTATGAATAGCAGTGGAACACCGTGTGATATAGTGCCGGAAGATGAGCCCCTGCCGTTAGAAAGCACTAAAAAGACAACTGAGGAAGAGTTGCCTCCTCAAAGTATAGTCGACCTTAATGACGTGGATGGAGTAACTTTCAGAACCTTCATTTGCTGATGTGGCATGACAAAATGAGAAGAAACAGCTGCAAACATTCATTAATAATTGGAACATGCAAGGTACAAAGTATGAATCTAGGAAAATTGGAAATCATCAAAAATGAAATGGAACCTATAAAGATTGGTATCCTAAGCTTTAGTGAGGTGAAATGGACTGGTATTGGCCATTTTGAATTAGACAATCGTATGGTCTACTATGTTGGGAATGATAACTTGAAGAGGAATAACACTGCAATCATCATAAAAAAGAGCATTTCAAGATCTATCCTGAAGTGCAATGCTGTCAGTGACAGGATAATATCTACACACCTACAAGGAAGACCAGTTAATACCACTATTATTCAAATTTATGCACAAATGGCTAAGGCCAATGAAAAAACTGAAGATTTTTACCAACTGCTGCAGTCCGAAATTGATCAAACCTGCAACCAAGATGCACTGATAATTACTGGTGATTGGAACGCAAAAGTTGGAAACAAAGAAGAAGGATAAGTAGTTGGAAAATATGGCCTTGGTGATAGAAATGATGCCAAAGATTGCATGATAGAATTTTGCAAGACCAACAACTTCTTCATTGCAAATACCTTTTATCACCAACATAAATCGCGACTATACACATGGACCTAGGCAGATGGAATACACAGGAATCAAATCGACTACATCTGTAGAAAGAGACAGTGGTAAAGCTCAATATCATCAGTCAGAACAAGTTCGGGGCCAACTGCAGATCAGATCTTCAATTACTCATATGCAAGTTCAAGTTGAAACTGAAGAAAATTAGAACAAGTCCACAAGAGCTAAAGTATGACCTTGAGTATATCCCACCTGAATTTAGACACCATCTCAAGAACAGATTTGTGGTGATGAACACTAATGACCGAAGACCAGGCAAGTTGTGCAATGAAATCAAGGACACCATATGTGAAGAAAACAAGAAGTCATTAAAAAGACAGGAAAAAAAATAAAAGATGTAAATGGATGTAAGAAGAGACTCTGAAACTTGTTCTTGAACGTCAAATAGCTAAAGCAAAAGGAAAAAATGATAAAGTAAAAGAGCTGAACAGAAGATTTCAAAGGGTGGCCTGAGAAGGCAAAGTTAAGTATTATGATATGTGCAAAGACCTGGACATAGAAAACCAAAAGGGAAGAACACACTTGGCATTTCTCAAGCTGAAAAAACTGAACAAAAAATTCATGCCTCAAGCTGCAATAGTGAAGCAGGGAAAATATTAAAAAAAGATGAAAGGAATACACAGAGTCAGCATACCAAAAAGAACTGGTCGATGTTCAATTACTTCAGGAAGTAACGTATGATCAGGAACCTATGGTACTGAAGGAAGAAGTCCAAGCTGCACTGAAGGCACTGGCGAAAAACAAGGCTCTGGGAATTGACGGAATACCAACTGAGATGTTTTAACAAAGGGATGCAGCACTGGAAGTGCTCACACGTCTATGCCAAGAAATTTGGAAGACAGCTACCTGGGTAACCGAATGGAAGAAATTGATATTTATGACTCTTTCTAAGAAAGATGATCCAACCAATTGTGAAAATTATCAAACAATAGATCTTCAGAAAAATTTGCTTGCATATGATATTAATATATATATAATAAAAATATATTAATATCATAAGCAAGCAAAATTTTGCTGAAGATCATTCAAAAGTGGCTGCAGCACTATATCAACAGGAAACCGCCAGAAATTCAAGCCAGATTTAGAAGAGGGCATGGAACCAGGGATATCATTGCTAATGTCAGATGGATCCCGGCTAAATGCAAAGAATAAGAAAGATGTTCATCTGTTTTTTATTGACTATGTATGCTAAGGCATTCAACTATGTGAATCATAACAAAATATGGATAACTTTGTGGAGAATGGGAATTTTAGAACACTTTATTGTGCTCTTGAGGAATCTGTACATGGATCAAGAGGCAGTCGTTCAAACAGAACAAGGGGATACTGCATGGTTTAAAGTCAGGAAAGGTGTGTGTCAGGGTTGTATCCTTTCACATCCCTAATCAATCTGTATGCTGAGCAAATAATCCAAGAAGCTGGACTATATGAAGAAGAATAGGGCATCAGGATTGGCGGAAGACTCATTAAGAACCTGTGTTATGCCGATGACACAACCTTGCTTGCTGAAAGTGAAGAGGACATGAAGCATTTACTGATAAAGATCAAAGATTACACAGCCTTCAGTATAGATTACACCTCAACATAAAGAAAACAAAAATCCTTGCAACTGGACTGGTAAGCCACATCATGAAAAGCAGAAAAGATTGAGGTTGTCAAGAATTTCATTTTACTTGGAACCTCAATTAACACCCATGGAAGCAGCAGCCAAGAAATCTAAAGACACATTGCATTGGGCAAATTGGCTCCAAGATATCTCTTTAAAGTGTTGAAAAGCAAAGATGTCACCTTGAGGACTAAAGTACACCTGACCCAAGCCATGGTGTTTTCAATCACCTCATATGCATTCAAAAGCTGGAAAATGAATAAGGAAGACTGAAGAAGAATTAATGCCTTTGAATTACGGTGTTGGCGAAGGATATTGAATATACCATGGACCGCCAAAAGAACGAACAAATCTGTCTTAGAAGAAATGAAACCAGAGTGCTCCTTAGAAGCAAGGACATTGAGACTATGCCTCATATACTTTGGACGTGTTGTCAGGAAGGATGAGTCCCTGCAGAAGGACATCATGCTTGGTAAAGTACAGGGTCAGTGAAAAAGAGGAAGACCCTCAATGAACTAGATTGACACAGTGGCTGCAACAATGGGCTCAAGCATAGCAACGATTGTGAGGGTGGCACAGGACTTGGCAGTGTTTAGCTCTGTTGTACGTGGTATCACTATAAGTTGGAACCAACTTGATGGCACCTAACAACAACAACAACATGGGCAAAATATTGAATGATGCGGGGAGCATCAAAAGAACACACAGAGCCACTATACCAAAAAGAAATAGTCAGTGTTCAACCATTTCAGGAGATAGCATAGGATCAAGAATTAATGATACTGAAGGACAAAATCCAAGCTGCACTGAAGGCATTGGGGTAAATGAAGGCTCCAGGAATTGTCAGAATACAACTGAGATGTTTCAGTTGAGATTATTAATCATAGACTGTTTTTTCTTCCTCAAGTATCTCTCATTTTAAACTTCATACTCTTTGTTTAACACTGTATAGAATGATACATATATTTCCATACATATACTTCCCAATCTTCTTATCTAGCAATAGATATACTCGCATTATGATACATTTGCATTTGGACCAAGCTCACTTTTCCAGAGGGTAAAGGGCATTGCAGTTTAAAAATGATTGCCAGAGCTTTTTCCATATATTGGAAGTGCGAATCTTCATCCTGCTTTACCTGGGACAGTACTCACTTTCTCTTGTATCAGAATAATTATTAATAGTACCCAGTTTAAATCTCAAATATGTCCCATTTTGTCTAAATTATATGAATACTGTATCTATGGAGAAGAGCTGAGTTTTGAGCCCTTCTGTAAACATGTGTTGGTCAGCACTCAAAGAAGTGAAATACACTGAACTCTCTTGACCACCCTTTTAAAAAGTGAAGCTCCTTCAGAACACCCTCTATTTCCATCTTCTTCAATTTTCTCCATAGCATTTAGCACTAAATTACTATTTATTTTATTACATTTTTTTTTCCTGTTTCTTCTCCATAGAATTTAAGTTCTATACAGGCAGGTTTTCTCTATCTTTATTTCCTGTTGTACTCTCAAGAATTAATTCAGTGCTTTACAAATATTACAAAAAAAAAAAAAATCCAAACCTGTTTCTGTTGAGTCAATTTCAACTCACAGTGGCCCTAAAGGACAGAATAGAGCTGCTGTCCTTTTGGTTAGCAGCCGAGCTTTTAACCACTGCACCACCAAGTCTCCATAGGTGCTCAATATGTATTTGAGGGATAATTTTTCTTTCCTGGTTCGATCATTTTTTTTTTCCTCCAACTTAGGTGTTTCTTTAGTTTGCTATTAACATCTTCCTAGGATTTCCTTTAATAAAAAAAATAAGGAATTATTAATAGTAAATATACTTAGTTTGGGGAAAAAAAAGAAAGCACTCTAAGTTTGAATAATCGATTATCTATTTTGACCCTTAGTATTTCTCAGTACTCTGGTAATATTTTCTCACATTTGTGGATGCTGTTGCTACAACTAAGAAGTTCACTGTCAATGTGATTTACAGGTAATAAGTCTTTTAGGTTGCTGTTATGGATTGAATTGTGTCCCCCCAAAATTTGTGTATCAGTTTGGCTAGGCCATGATTCCCAGAATTCTGTGATTGTTCACTATCGTCATCTGATGTGATTTTCCTCTATATCGTAAATCCTATCTCTATGATGTTAATGAGATGGGATTAGTGGCAGTTACGTTAATGACGCAGGAATCAATCTAGAAGATTAGATTGTGTCCTAAGCCAGTCTCTTTTTAGATATAAAAGACAGAAGTAAGCAGAGAGACAAGGGGAACTTATACCACCAAGAAACAAGAGCCAGGAGAATAACATGTCCTTTGGACCTGGGGTCCATGTATTGAGAAACTCCTCAACCAAGGAAAGACTGATGACAAGGACCTTCCTCCAGAGTCAACAGAGACACAGACCCTTCCCCTGGAGCTGGCACTCTGAATTCAGACTTCTAGCCTACCAAACGATGAGAGAATAAATATATCTTTGTTAAACTCAACCACTTGTGGTATTTCTGTTATAGCAGCACTAGATGACTAAGACGGTTGCTTTTAAGATCATCTCTTTGGCTTTTGTGAACTGCATTTTCACCATAAGGTGTCTAAGTGTGGATTTCTCGTTACTTATCATGTTTTGGATATATTGTTTTCCCTTAATACAGTTCTTTTATCAGATCTGAAGCATGCCTACTCATTCTGTCATCAAATCATACCATTCCTTTTTTCTCTCCTGTAAGAACTCTTATATTTATTTTGGACATTCTCCCTTCCATGTCTTTCACTCACTCTATCATTTTTCTACTATTTTATTTCTTTCTGCTGCATCCTGAATACTTTCTATTTCTGGGTATTTCCTTTGAGCTCAACACTTTTCTCTTCAATTCTAATTAATCTTAAAATTATTAAATATATTAATTTTAGTGTCTAAATGTTTTATTTATAGATATTCTCTTTGGTTTTTTCCTGAATTTGTTCATTTCTTTCTGAAAGAGTTTTTGCTTTTTCTTGTTTCAATTCCTCCTCTTGCTTATTTAATCACTTAAACATACATGGTATTAGCTTACTAACTTGTTTAGCGCTAGCTGTAGTTTTAAGCACACGGACACCCTCTGTGCTATATATTCTTTGCAAGCAAGTGTAAATTAGGCCAATCAGTTCTTTTGGGCCATCTTTGTATTTGGGATACGATTTCCTTTCATCTTGTGAATTTTATCTCCTCCAAACCCATGTTGTTCTCTCCATTCTGCAAGGGGATGAAAAAAGAAATGAGGGATTGCATATGGAAGGTTTTCGTCAACTAGCCCTAGAAGCAACATACATCAGATTTAACCATGCTCCATAGCCTAGAAGTTAGTCACATGATCATAGCTAACTGAAGGGAAGCTAGCAAACACAATGGATGCATCTCTGAATCTAAGAAAATTGGTTTGGAAATCAAATAGATGGTCTATGCACAGAGTCTCCATCCGGTAATTCTATTCTGTAGTTCATGATAGATTAATCATGCTATTTGTTTTGTCTGCTTCTAACTTAATCACGATGGCTTACCTCCTCCTATATATTTTCTTTTTTACTTTAAAAGCTCATATTTGTTGGGACTCTCAAAGGGAATATATTTTTTCTGCCATAGCCACAGTCAAAACTAAAACAGACAAGGTTTCTTTTTATTTCCAATTTAAAGTGGACAAGCTTTTTTTTTTCCTTTTTCTTTTTTACTTTTTTTTGATGAGAAGAGCAACAGAGGACTCAATATTTATACTGAGGGCTATGCCCCTTTGAAGGCTCGAGCTTCCTGCCAGCATCTATTTCTCAAATTTCCACATTCTACCTTGACTATGTATCCACAGGACCATTAGTCCCCAAGTCTTTTGATTACCTCTATTAACAAATACCAACGAACACAGCTGATGCATTGGTATTCACTTTCTTCCACAGATTTCAATTTAGTCTTTGTTTTTGGACCTAATTTATAATCCTGAGAATTTCAGTATGCACCTAAAATGATATTTGATATATTTTAACATAATAAGTGTTTTGTTGTGAAAGAATTTTAAACATAACTTGTCTTCCATATTTCTGAAAGTTTTTCCCAATTCATCTTTCTCTTGATTTCATGTTATTTTTTAAAGCTTAATAATCATAATTTATTCAGTGATGCTTAATATTATTTTTTGCAACTCTTCTCCTCTCAAGGTATTCATCATGCTTATTATTCATTCCCTGCAGTTACTCCACTGCCTCCTGTCTTATACAATTTTCTTATCAAGCAATTTTTATTTCTCCCAAACTTAATTAAGTCTAAATTGGACTTACGCATCAAGAAGCTGAACTATCTGAAGAAGAACATGGCATCAAGATTGGAGGAAGACTCATTAACAACCTGCATTACACAGATGACACAACCTTGCTTGCTGAAAGGGAAGAGGACTTGAAGCATTTACTGATGAAGATCAAAGACCACAGCCTTCAGTATGGATTACACCTCAACATAAAGAAAACAAAATTCTCACAACTAGACCAATAAGCAACATCAGATAAACAGAGAAAAGACTGAAGTTGTCAAGGATTTCATTTTACTTGAATCCACAATCAACACCCATGGAAGCAGCAGTCAAGAAATCAAAAGATACATTGCATTGAGCAAATCTGCTGCAGAAGACCTCTTTAAACTGTTAAAAAGCAAGATGTCACTTTGAAGACCTGCACCTGACCTGAGCCATAATGTTTTCAATTGCCTCATATGTATGCGAAAGCTACCCAATGAAGAAAAAAGACCAAATAAGAATTGATGCCTTTGAATTATGGTGTTGGTGAAGGATATTGAATATACCATGAACTGCCAAAAGAATGAACAAATCTGTCTTGGAAGAAGTACAGCCAGAATGCTCATTAGAAGCAAGGATGGCGAGACTATGCCTTACATACTTTGGACATGTTATCAGGAGGGATCAGTCCCCACTGAAGGACATCATGCTTGGTAAAGTAGAGGGTCAGCAAAAAAGAGGAAGACCCTCAAGGAGATGGATTGACACAGTGGTTGCAACAATGGGCTCAAGCACAACAATGATCATGAGAATGGTAGAGGACCTGGCAGTGTTTTGTTCTGTTGTACATAGAGTCACTATGAGTCGGAGCCAAACTGATGCCACCTAACAGCAACAACAACATACATTTTACACATTCTTTTACATCTTTCATCCTACTCCCTCCTAGTGTGTAGTTTCATTCCTCCTGCATGACATTCTTTAGTAACATTTTCAAGTGAAAATCTATCAGTGAACTTTCACTCATTGTTTCTCTAGAAAATATCTGTTTCATTCCTACTCTTAACCATAGCTTACCTGTGTTTGGAATTCTAGACTAATAATGATTTTTTCTGAGCACTATGAGTACATGATATCAGTATCTTTTGATGCTTTGCTTCTATCAAGTCTAGTGTCCAACTTGTTGCTTTTGTAGTTATTCTGGGTTATTTGTTTGTTTGTTTTGTTGTTTATCCCGCCTGTTTATGGGATTTCTCTGACACTACAGACTCCTTATAATATTTCTAGGTAAAGATTTATTGTCATTTATTCTTATTAGCACTGGCTATACTTCTAGCATTTAAGGTTTTAAGATAATTCTGAAACATTTGCAGTCATTAAAACATCATATAATGCCCCTTTCCTTTCCTCAAGGGACTGAATTAGAATACGTTAAACCATGTAACTTTAGCTCCACAAGTCTCTTAAACCACACATATGTTTCATTCTTAGTCTCTCTAGTCTGCATTTTCTTAGCTCTTTTCACCACATAACTAATTCTTCCTTCAACAATACCTATTTTACCCATGCAATATATTTTAAGTTTTACTAATATTTTTAATTTTTAAAATTCTAATTTTTTAAATCAATATCCACTGTATTATGGTACTTAATAGTTTTAAGATTTTATGTTGTATCTTTAATCTCTTAAAATATTAGTAATTTTATATTATAAGTTTATAATGTGTCCTGCTTTACCTATGAAAATACTATACAGCATGTTAGAGAGAAGAACCAAGAACTCAGAGGTCAGAGGCAAATATCACGGGGGAGGAGGGGGAGGAGAGAAGACTGTTCAGAAAGTAGGATTGAGTCTTCATCAAGGAACTGCCACCATGTGCCTGGCTTGACTTCACAGGATTTTATGGACCAGTCACTGCTCTCTGTCTCTATTTGCCACTATTTTAGGTGGGAGTATCTTTAACAGTTATTCTATGCTTGTATCACCATAGATGTTGCATATTTGGGGGAGAGGGCAGATAACTTTTCTCACTGGTTCATAGGTCTTTGGCTAAGAGTAATTGTACCTGAAGAACTATTTCTGACCTGGATCAGATATAGATTATGAGATAATAAACTTCAAGTTAAGCCTAATTCTGTAATGAAACAGACTTCTGAAGGGTCTTGGAAGGAGGTGAGTATGTTTTACAAGTGGGAAGAACGTAAATAATTTGAGGCCAGAATACAAACTGTATCAGGTTTAAAATATGTCTACAAATCCTTTAACACTCTTTTCATTGAGGATGGTGTCTATGTCCTCTTCTCTTGAATCCTGGCTGATCTAAATTACTCATTTTTAATGAGTGGAATATAATGGAAGTGGTGCTGCAGATTTCCTGAAGCTATTTCACAAAAAGAAATGCAGTTTCTGACTTCTTTGCAGGGACACCTCCTTTTGGAACCCTGGAACCACCATGAGGTAAAGAAGCCCAGGTCACGTGGATAGGCCACATGTTGATGCTTACCTGAACAGCTCTAGCTGAATTCCCAGCCAACAGTCAAAATCAACTCCCAGACATATAAGTGAAGACTCCTCTGGATGATTCTCCCCACCAGCCATGGGATCACACCTAGCTATCAAGTCTTTGCAATTCTAGGTCCCTGACATCATGTAACAAATAATACATTCCTCCTGTGTTCTGTCTGAATTCCAAGTCTACGGAACCCATGAGTATATGAAAGGGTTGTTTTAAGCCAGAAAGTTTTGTAGGAATTTGTTACACAGCAGTAGTAACCTTAATGATCTTTGTAAATTTATATTATGTGATAATTATTTGTAATATTCTGTGAAAATCTTGGGCAGCTTTAGAGTTTGTCTTGCCATAGGAGTGTCACTATCTTGGGATGAAATTTTTGTATTTATCTATCAGTTAGACTTTTCCCATGTCATACATGTGCTGTAAGTTGAACTGCACACCTATTGGAGGGTACACATACAGTTTCAAATTCTTAGAAGACACCCCAGCCAGAGACCAAGAATAAAACATAAAAACTTGATTGTGATTTCCCTGTGTTTATGGATGGATTTTCTAGCCTTTTTTTTTTTTTTTCCTCTCACTGAGGATTAGCTTGATGGTTTGTTGTTGTTGCTGTTGTGTGCAGTCAAATCGATTCTGGCTCATAGCTACTATCATGGATTGAATCGTGTCCCCCCAAAATATCTGTCAACCAGGCTAGGCCATGATTCCCAGTATTGTATGATTGTCTACCATTTTGTCATCTGATGTGATTTCCCTATGTGTTGTAAATTCTATTACTATGATGTAATGAGATGGATTGGTGGCAGTCATATTGATAAGATCTAAAAGATTAGTGTCTTAAGACAATCTCTTTTGAGATATAAAAGACGGAAGCAAGCAGAGAGACATGGGTACATCATACCACCAAGAAAGCAGTGGCGGGAGCAGACCACGTCCTTTGGTCCCAGGGTTCCTGCGCAGAGAAGCTTCTAGTCCAGTGGAAGACTGATGAAAAGGACCTTCCTCCAGAGCCTACAGAGAAAGAAAGCCTTCCCCTGGAACCAGCGCCCTGAATTTGAACTTATAGCCTACCAGATGGCGAAAGAATAAATTTCTTTTTGTTAACGCCATCCACTTGTGGTATTTCTGTTATAGCAGCTGTAGATAACTAAGACAGTGACCCTATAGCTTGCTGTAGAGGGTTCAGTTTTAAACATTGATCTTTCAGAGGCTCAATGTGTAGTTCATCTTCCTGTATACACATTAAAAGGAGTCCTATAATGAGCCTTGGTGGCACAATGACTAAGTGCTCAGCTGCTTTAGTGAATCGAACCCACTCAGTGGCCCTGCAGGAGAAAGACCTGGTGATCTGCTGCCCTAAAGATTATAGTCTAGAAAACCCTGTGGGGCAGTTCTACCCTATCACATGGAGTCGCTATAAGTCAAAATCGACTAGACGACATCTAACAACAATAGCGTAGTTTATAGAGAAGCTTCCTGCCCATCCTCAGATACCCAATCACTTGGAAGAGTTATAGTCCCAATGTCAGCCTCAGCTGCTTTCTGATAAATAAGTTGTTTTGAATTCTTTCTTTTATATGGAAAATTAGAAATATTACTTTCTTTTACATAAGCTTAATTATGTATGTGAGATAATGTTTGATACAGTTTGCATATCCAGGTATTTATAGTAGAAGAATTTTCAGATTGTCTATTTCTATATACTGATATCCAATCTTTGATATTTTTGTTACAAATAAAAAATAGTACTTTTTAGAAAATATAGATAACCATGTGGAAAAATATATAAAATTTTTATAACTAATACGTTCAGATACATGTTTTAAAGAGTTTGATCTACAGCTTTTTAGTTTTTTTGCTATGGATATATAAACATATATATGTTTAAATAGTGATTTTTTAATCAAAACGCAGTCATACCATACATAATTTCTTGTAACTTCTTTTACTTAAAATATTTTATTGATATATTATCCATGTTACTAAATATATATATATATAAAATTATTCAGTTAGTCCTCTAATGTTGGACAGTTATGTTTACAATGTTTTACCATTAAAATCAGTTTTGTAATAATTATCTAAATGTTTTCTTACAGATGGTGTAACTTTTGGCTTAAGGTACGCAGTTGATTTATCTTCAAAGTACAGGTGGTTTTGCATTCTGTTTAGGCCTGCATCTTTGCTACTCACTTCAAATCATATACAATTATCTTAACTTGGCACCGGGCTTGATTGTTAAAGCACATGGGCTACATGAGTCAACTGGGAACAGAATAGCTACATCCTAAAGAGTCTGGAGTCACAGTATCCAAAACAGTAGTCACCAATCATATTTAGCTGTTGAGCACTTGAATTGCTGGCAGTCTGAGATATGCTGTAAATGTAAAATCCTCACTAGATTTTGAACACTTAGTACAAAAAACGCAAAATATTTCAATAATAATTCGTGTATTAAGTACATGTTGAAATGATAATATTTTGGAATATTGGGTTAAAGAAAATTTATCACTAAAATTAAATTTACCTCTTTATTTTTATTTTTGATGCTAATTACTCTAAATAATAGACTTTAATACAGAAATGTACTTAGTAATGTCTTGGAAGAATAAGGGATCACTGAAGAAACAAATGGGGATGGGAAGTTAGTTTTGATACAGAGAACATGTTTATTTCTAGGGGTAATAAAGATGGGGTTTGCAAACTAAACTAGTTAAATCCCTGTTATGCTCCTTTCTCTACCTGAAATTCAGGAGAATGTGAACACTGAAAAGAGAGATGAAGATTTCACTCAAATGTTACAGCAGTTAAGAGCTCCTTCAGGATAATAACCTCATCTGTAGCCAAAAAATAGCTTTTAATTCCAGTCCCATAGACAAGTCTGAGAAAGAAAATTAGTTTAAGACATGGCAAATGTAGGCAAATAGTATAGGCATTCATACACATATTCTGAAAAGATAATTTAGTGAAATATATTTATAGAGTATTTTTTTTATTTGTGAAACTTCCAAAATTGGATTTTTTCAGATTCAAAAGAAGAAATGAATTTTCAGAATTCTGCTTTATTATTAACAATGTAAGAGCTGAATAATTAAATATTTTAAACAAAATAAACATTTGCCTTAACTTTTACCAAATAACCAGTTTTGTTATTATAGGATGATACACCAGTTACTGTCAAGTAGGTTCTAACTCATGGCGGCTCCTTGTGGGCCAGAGTAGAACTGTGCTTCACAGGGTTTTTAATAAGGGATTTTTCAGAAGTAGATCACTAGGCCTTTCTTCTGAGATACCTCTCAGTGGACTTGAAACTCCAAATTTTTGGTTAGCAGCTGAGAGCATTAACCGTTTATACCACCCAGCGGCTCCCTTATAGGGTGATACGCTTCCTAGTCTTTCTTTATTTTATCTGTTCCAGGATTTTATTTGTAATTACTCAGTTAAAATCTCTCATTTTCATTCCCTAATATTTAACGTAATTTACATAAGTGTATATGTTTGCTAGGAGTCCTTGGGTGGCACGAACAATTAAGTGCTCAAGTACACTAGCCAAATGGTTGCTGGTCTGAACCCTCCCAAAGGTGCCTTGGATGACAGGCCTGGTGATCAGCTTTTGAAAGGTCATAGACTTGAAAACCCTATGGAGCAGTTCTACTGTGTACACACAGGGTCGCCATGAGTCAGAATCAACCTGACTGCAACTAACAACAACATATATTTTCTAAAAAGAACCTAGAACAATACGTAACATTCAACAAACACATACTGACTGAATTAATACATTTTAATGATTTGGGAGGCCCTGTGGTTGGCCAATAAAATTTCCATTCCCAATAACTTTCTACCTCTTTCCATATACCAACTGTAGAGGCTGAAAAAGTTAAGGCTTGCTCTCCCACCCTTCCGTCCCCTTAAAGGTGGCCATATGACGCAGTTGTGGACAATGAGATATATATGAAAGCTTATAAGAGGTGCTCATGAGAAACATTTGTTATTTTTATAAAAAGAATAGTTTATATCTAGAACCACTCTTACCCCTTCTTCCTGACTTGAATGTGAATATTTTCACTGGTGCCATGGCAGGCGCCTTAGGGTCTTGGGAAAAGTCCATGAGAACTGCAGATATAGCAGTACCAAATTACTGAGCTGCTATAGCTATTACCATCATCACTTTTCTCTTGTTATATTATAAAAAGGAGAGAAAAAAAATCCAATTTGTTTAAGCCATTACTGGAAAGGATTTTCTTGATAATGACCAAGAAAAATAATATAATAACCTATTTTGAAGGCCAGGTTGTAGATACCACTAAAACACAGTGACTGTACCAATTCATTGTTATATCACATTGCCTCTTTTCTCAATCCTCTGATCTCAGCTTCATTCACCAGACAATACAGAGCCAATGATTTCAAGATTCCTATGACCAATAATAGTATTTATTCTTATATATTGAGTAATACATGTAAGTTTCAAATCCTAATGTAAAAGGTTCCTGGCAGAGAGTTAAATCTATTATAGTGTTTAGAGAAGAAATATCTTGTTAATTTAATCTGACTTTTATAGCTCCAACCCCTAAACTCAAGTCTTCAAATGGTATGATTCTTATTTTTAGGAAATAAACAATGAACAGAGAAATTATGTCCGAAGAGCCACTATTTTTTCATCATTCTTTGTCTCTACTATGAAAAAATAAATTCAATGAGGGATGGAACTTGAGAGTTAATGTTCATGATTTCAGTAATTTTTATATTTTATCTTTTGTCAAGATCTCTCTCACTGGATTTTCTCCAAGGCATAATGGCTAAGGTGTTTTTTGATATATATTTTTAAATGTTTAATGTATATTTTGTGGACACTTTTCTTCCTGTGTGCAGCTGCCAGATGAAGAGTTTTCTTCAAATGGATTTTCCAGACCTTCTCTTTGCCCATGTATTTTAAAATAGTCACTTTCAGGTATTTTAGCAGATTCAGGAAATAATTTTGCTACCATTAGCAACACCATGTTGGGTCAGAGGCCCATCATAAACCCTTACATGGTCACTTTATTTTTATGGTTTTTATTGAGAAAAAGTCATAAAGTAGTCTAAACTGTAAAAAGCAGCAAAGACTAACATGCCCTGCTTTACAAAGGCATATTTTCCATTATTTGAAGAATCTCAAGGTCTGAACAAATTTATTGAATATATCATGACCTCTTTTAAATTTCTGGATCATTAAGACAAGGCAGGAACAATGAAAAAATGCTCACAGAAACTGAATAGGAAATTGCCTAAGCAAACAGTAAAGAAATAATAGTATTCAGAAAATAATTTTATTTTGTTACATTAAAAACAGTAAGTGTGCAATATTTGATGTATGGACTCTTCCAATCATAATACGATTTTTTTTTAAATTTTGCTTAATTTAATTAAACCTCTTTTGTAGTGAAGTTACATGATAAAGTAGTCATGGGTGAAATATTCAAAATATAAGTTATTTTCTGCAATGTAAGTAAACATAACTATATTAAAAGTTATGCTTTCTTCTACCTCTAAGGTAAGAAATATATCTAACTATAGTGCATTCAGAATTGATGGTAGATTCTTGCATTCAGGTACTTAGATGCATTTAGTTATCTCAGTTATTATTCCACACCAGTAAAATTATCTCTTAGGTTCATAAAACAAAACGAGACTAAATGGACACACCAACTCAAGGGCAAGGATGAGAAGTCAAGAAACATCAAAAAAAAAAAAAAAAAAAAAACCCTTTGCCAACAAGTCGATTTTGACTCCTGGAGACCTATAAGACAGAGTAGAACTGCCTCATAGGGTTTTCCAGTGTCTGGTGGATTTGAACTGCTGATGTTTTGGTTAGCATCCCTAGTTGTTAACCACTGTGTTGCCAGGGTTTCCAATAAGGCAGGAGGGGACAGGAAAGCTGGTAATAGGTGACCCAAGGTCAAGGAGGGGAGAGTGTTGACATGTTGTGGAGTTGGCAACCAATGTCACAAAACAATATGTGCATTAATTGTTTAATGAGAAGCTGGTTTGTTCTCTAAGCCTTCATCTAAAGTAAAATTAAAAAAAATGAAATATAACATAAAACAGAATATAAAATAATCTATGAACTTCTGTGTATTCATAGTATAATAAATAGAATACCTGTGTATCATGCAGCATAATAAACAGAACATTATATAACATTTGAAGGCCTTTTTCTCATTCCTCTCCTTCTGTTTGTCTTAAAAGTTCCTGTTTCCCATTTTCCTTCTTACAGTGACCATTTCAAGTAATTAATAAATTTTATCTTTTTGCCGGTCTTTAACCTCTATCAAAATTGAATCACACAATGTATACTCGTTTAGGTCTTGTTTTTGTTTTCCATAACATTATGTTCCCTGCGGTGTCTGTGGAGCCCTGGTGGTGTAGTGGTTAAGAACTCGGCTGCTAACAAAAAGGTCAACAATTCAAATCTGCCTTCTACTCCTTGGAAACCCTATGGGGCAGTTCTGCTCTGTCCTACAGTGTCAATATCAATTGGAACCGCCTCAACCGCAATGAGCAAGGAGCACTGTCTGTAGTTATCTTCCCTTCTCATTTTCAACATTCTTATTTGTGCCCCTTCTATTCATTGAATAGCGTACAAGTTCCTATGAATACATCTTTGTTGTAGCCTATAAAAATTGAATACTATATGTTTAAAATAATATATAATCTCACTGGGTATATACTTTAGGTTCGACGGTTATTTTTTCTTAGCACCTTACATACATTACTCTCCATTTTTTCTGGCTTCTATATTGCTACTGAGAAATCAACTATCAGTCTAAATTTTGTTCTTTTTAGAAGTATTCATTTCTTTCTCTGCTGTTAAGGTGTTCTCCTTGACTCTGAAGCTATAAAAGTTCTCAACAATTGGCCCTGCATAGGATGTGTTGCGCTTTATGAATCTGAGGATTCATGGGAATACCATAAGTCCTTGTTTGAGGTCGTATCCCTTCAAAAGGTTGTATATTAGCTTGTCAAACTGCCTGGGCCACTCAGTAGGTGAGCTCATCTAAAGATTCTCTCACATGTACATTGCCAGCACAGGAAGACTTTAACATCTGGGAACTGAAACAGATATTACTGCTGATATGTATGTGTTTTTTCCCACAGGAAATTTTCAAGGTGGTCAGATTTGTTATATGGCATCTTAGAACTACAAGGACACTTGTCTGAATAGAGAGAGCCAGCTGATATCTGCATTGCCTTTTATGACCCCTCCTCAGAAGTCACATAGTGCCAAATCTGTCATGCTGTATTGGTTGGGAATTTTAAAATAGTCCACCTATGTTCACGGGAGAGGGAGATTGGTTGTAAGAGGATGTTAGATGGAATATATATTTGTTGTTGTGTTTGTTAGGTTCCATTGAGTTGGTTCGACTCATAGGAACCCTATGTGCAACAGAATGAAACACTGCCTGGTCCTGTGCCATGCCCACAATTATTATGCTTGAGCCCATTGTTGCAGCTGCTGTGTCAATTCATCTCATTGAGGGCCTTCCTTTTTCTCGTTGATCCTGTACTTTACCAAGCATGATGTCCTTTTCCAGGGACTGATCTCCCCTGACAATATGTCCAAGTTATGTAAGACCTAGTCTCACCATTCTTGCTTCTAAGGGGCATTCTGCCTGTACTTCTTCCAAGACAAATTTGTTCTTTCTTTTGGCATTTCACAGTATATTCAATATTCTTCACCAACACCACAATACAAAGGCATCAATTCTTCCGTCTTCTTTATACATTGTCCAGCTTTCACAAGCATATGATGTGACTGAAAATACTATGGCTTGCGTCAGGCACATCTTAGTCTTCAAGGTGACATCTTTGCTTTTCAACATTTTAAAGAGGTCTTTTGCAGCAGATTTGTCCAGTGCAAGGCATCTTTTGATTTCTCAACTGCTGCTTCCATGGTGTTGACTGTGGATCAAAGTAAAATGAAATCCTTGACAGTATCAGCCTTTTCTCCGTTTGTCATAATGTTGCTTATTGGTCCAATTGTGAGGATTTTTGTTTTCTTTATGTTGAGGTACAATCCATACCGAAGGCTGTGGTCTTTGATCTTCATCAGTAAGTGCTTCAAGTCCCCTTCACTTTCAGCAAGCAAAGTTGTGCCGTTTGCATAATGCAGGATATTAATGAGTCTTCCACCAATCCTGATCCCCAATTTTTCTTCACATAGTCCAGTTTCTTGGATTATTTGCTCAGCACACAGACTGAATAGGTATGGTAAAAGAATACAACCCTGACGCACACCTTTCCTGACTTTAAACCACGCAGTATCCTGTTGTTCTGTCCGAACAACTGCCTCTTGATCTATGTACAGGTTCCTCGTGAGCACAATTAAGTGTTCTGGAATTCCCATTCTTCACAATGTTATCCATAATTTGTTATGATCTACACAGTCAAATGCCTTTGCATAGTCAATAAAAGACAGGTAAACATCTTTCTGATATTCTCTGCTTTCAGCCAAGATCCATCTGACATCAACAATGATATCCCTAGTTCCACGTTCCGTTCTGAATCCAACCTGAATTTCTGGCAGTTTCCTGTCAATATACTGCTACAACCACTTTTGAATGATCTTTGGCAGAATTTTACTTGCATGTTATATTAATGATATTGTTCGATAATTCCCACATTCTGCTGAATCACTTTTCTTGGGAATAGGCATAAACATGGATCTCTTCCAGTCACTTGGCCAGTTAGCTGTCTTCCAAATTTCTTGGCAAAGACGAGTGAGCACTTCCAGCACTGCATGCCTTTGTTGAAACATCTCAACTGATGTTCCGTCAATTCCTGGAGCCTTGTTTTTTGCCAAGGCCTTCAGTGAAACTTGGACCACTCCCTTCAGTACCGTCAGTTCCTGATCATATGCTTCCTCTTGAAATGGTTGAACATTGACCAATTCTTTTGGTATAATGGCTCTTGTATACTCCTTCCATCTTCTTTTGATGCTTCCTGCTTCGTTTAATATTTTCCTGATAGTATCCTTCACTACTGCAACTCGAGGCTTGAATTTTTTCTTCAGTTCTTTCACCTTGAGAAATGCTGAGCATGTTCTTCCCTTTTGGCTTTCTATCTCCAGCTCTGCACACGTCATTATAATACTTTACTTTGTCTTCTCCAGACACCCTTTGAAATCTTCAGTTCAACTCTTTTACTTCATTTTTTCCTTTTGCTTTAGCTACTTGACATTCAAGAGCAAGTTACAGAGTCTCCTCTGACATCCATTTTGGTCTTTTCTTTCTTTCCTGTCTTTTTAATGACCTCTTGATTTCTTCATGTATGATGTCCTTGATGCCATTCCACAACTTATGTGGTCTTCAGTTATTAGTCTTGAAATGTTCTCCAAACTTGGGTGGGATATACTCAAGATCCTACTTTGGCTCTTGTGGACTTGTTCTAATTTTCTTCAGTTTCAACTTGAACTTGGATATGAACAATTGATGGTCTGATCCACAGTCAGCCCCTGGCCTTGTTCTGACTGATGATACCGAGCTTTTCCATTGTCTGTTTCCACAGATGTAGTCGATTTGATTCCTATGTATTCTGTCTGGTGAGGTCCATGTGTATAGTAGCCGTTTATGTTTATGAAAAAGGTATTTGCCATGAAGAAGTTGTTGGTCTTGCAAAATTCTGTCCTGCAATCTCTGGCATCGTTTCTATCACTATATATATTAGTGAGGCCATGATTGGAAATTACACAGGATGCTAACCACCTAATACCTTTTCAAGAAAATGTCTTGGCTAGAGCTTTTTCGGAAAATTCAGAAACATGGATATAAGCTCTGAAACCTCAAGGATACTATGATTTCATGTTTTCAGTCTCCTTTCCAATCCATAGAAGAGAGTTATGCTTCCTTCTTGGGCCATAATTTGTGGTTATTGTTAGGTTTATCATTTTATCAAGCATATGATGTTTCTTAAGGTTGGGTTGTATATTTCAACTCCCCACCATGTACTAATCAAATCGTAAACTCAAGTCCTGACTTGCTATCCCTCCTTGAAGACAAGTGGAGTGGTGACAAAAGAAAGTATTCAGGAGTTTCTGGGTTGTTGATAATGTTTTGTTTCTTGATCTGGGTACTGGTTAAACAGGTGAGTTCACTCTATGAAATCTAATTGACATGTACACTTATAATGTGTCTACCTGTGTATGTATGTTATAATTTAAAAGAATGTGAGCAAAATAAACCAGAAAATCTGTGAATAACAAGAGGTTTATAAATGGCTTCTTAGGGCTGTCTTTTGTTTCAGTATTTGCTTTATCACCATTGAT
This sequence comes from Loxodonta africana, assembly GCF_030014295.1. NCBI lineage: Eukaryota > Metazoa > Chordata > Mammalia > Proboscidea > Elephantidae > Loxodonta > Loxodonta africana. Next base: position 50,460,609 of record NC_087345.1, read on the forward strand.
CTTTTGATTTTTACTTCTGTTTATTTTTGGGTCTATATAAAATATCTCATACTCATCTCACAGTGACCCTAGAGGACAGAGTAGAACTTCTGATAGAGTTTCCAAGGAGCACCTGGTGGATTCGAACTCGACGACAGTGGTTAGTGGGTATATAAAATACATATAAATTTAGGCTCAATTATACACATAAACCTATCTTTTTACATTTCATCTACAAATTTTAGTCCTTTGTAGTTAAAGCATTTTAATTTTCTATTCTACTGCTAAGAATGGAGGTTTAGAATTTCTCATACTAATTCCTTTTTAATATACCATGGATTCTCTAATTAACCTAACTTAATTACCATTAATTAGTGTGTCATCCCTATGAAAAGGAATATAAAATTCGTAGAAGATTTGAAAACTTTCAAAGTATAAGCTGAAACATAATGTTGCAAAGAACCATCATTTGCAAAAAATGTTGTATCCATGATAGAAGCAAAACGTCATCACATTAAATTCAAAAATACAATGTCCTCTAGGTTGGTCTCCAGGATCCTTTTATTTACACTAATATTTAATTACTGCTATTGCTAATTTCGACGGCACTGGGTACTGGGCTGGGATTGCTAATTTCATATTGAGCACACGCATAGGACTTATACATGAATCTCTGAACCCATTAGCACTTTAAGAGCAAACCTGCAATCATTCCATGTAACAATGTGGCACTGAAGAAGAAGGGTGATGATACCTTTAGCCCTGTCCTCAACAGACTTTCAACCCACCATGGTTCACATATTAACACTTTGATGGTTTTCCCAAAGAGGTAGGAAATGATGTTGAGGTCTTAGAATTTTTTTAAATTCCTTCAAAAATTTAAACTGTAGATAATTTCTGGTGGGGGATGGTGGTGGGGTGGGGTGGAAAGCTTAGATTTGTTCAACCAGTCAAAAAATTTCTGGTCCTCTTGTTGTGCTAGGTTATACTCTTAAGTTATGAATGAATGTTCAAACATTCCCAGGACATAACCATTGCTTTCCAAGAATTTACAGGGCTGTTTTCAAGCACAATAACATTCAGGAAAACATATTTTAAAAAAAAAAAAAAAAATTGGTTAAAAAAACATTCCTCTTTTTCATACATGACCCTTCTTTAATCTTTTTTTACTCTTCAAAAATAGTGGATGGAAGGAAGGAAAGAAGGAAAGCAGGCAGGAAGAAAGCAATACAGGAAGGGAGGCTGGGAGGGAGGGAGAGAGAAAGAAAAAAAAAAGAAAAACAGAGATAAAGGAAAAACTGTGTGTGTGGTTGAGACTGTAGAATTATTTCCTTTTTTTTTTTTTTTTTTTTGGAATTCAAATCCCTGGTAGCACATTGATTAAGAGTAAGAGCTTGACTGCTAACTAAAAGGCCAGCAGTTAGAATCCACCAGCTGCTCCTTGGAAACCCTATGGGGCAGTTCTACTCTATCCTGTAGCGTTGCTATGAGTTGGAATCAACTAGATGGCAATGGTTTTTTTAACATGTACTCTTAAAACTACACAGAATAGCACTGGTAAAGAAGAAGTATGGAGATAAAAGGATTACTTAATAAATATAGAAATTCAATTAAACATTTAAAAAAAAAACTACAATTTTAACATATATGGTAGACATTGAGATCCCCCAACAAAGCTTGGCATACACCCTCTGTAAAAGCCAACACCAATTGTAATCAATGTCTGTCTTAGTTATCTAGTGCTGCTATAATAGAAATACCACAAGTAGAGGGCTTTAACAAAGAGAAGTTTATTCTCTCCCAGTCTAGTAGGCTAGAAGTCCAAATTCAGGCCATCAGCTCCAGGGAAAGGCTTTCTCTGTCAGGTCTGGAGGAAGGTACTTGTCATCAAACTTCCCCTGGAACAGGAGTTGCTCTGCACAGGAACACTGGGTCCAAAGGAGGTGCTCTGCTCCCAGTACTTCTTTCTTGGTGGTATGAGGTCCCCATGGCTCTATGCTCACTTCTCTATTTTATATCTCAAAAGAGATTGGCTTAAGACAATATTTAGTCTTGTAGATCTCATCGATATAACTGCTGCTAACCCACCTCATTAACGTTATAGGAATCACATCAGATGACAAAATGGTGGACAATCATATAATAACGGGAATCATGGCCTAACCAAGTTGACACATATTTTGGGGGGACACAATTCAATCCTTACAATGTCTTACCCATAACCACAAGCTTCTGACTCTGCTTTTGTACATAAGACAGTGCACCCAGCTCTCACTGGAAATTGTTTCTTCTAAATTGCTTTTACCTGGGAGATCCACTGTCAAACTGGTTGCAGTTTACAGTTATTGATTTCATTTTATTTATTTATTTTATTCTACTTTGGACGAAGGTTTACAGAATTAACTAGCTTCTCATTAAACAGTACACATATTGTTTTATGACACTGGTTAACAACACTGCGACATGTCAACATTCTCCCTTCTCAACCTTGGGTTACCTATTACCAGCTTTCCTGTCCTCTCCTGCCTTCTAGTCCTTGCCCTTGGGCTTGTGTGTCCTTTTAGTCTTGTTTTGTTGTACAGCCCTATCTAATCTTTGGATGAAGGGTGAACCTCAGGAGTGACTTCATTACTGAGTTCAAAGCGTGTCCAGGGCCCTTACTCTCGGGGTTTCTCCATTTTTTGTCAGGACAGCAAGTCTGATCTTTTTTGTGAGTTAGAATTTTGTTCTACATTTTTCTCCAGCTCCGTCCCGGACCCTATTGTGACCCCTATCTGAGCAGTCAGTGGTGATAGCCAGACACCATCTCGTTGTACTGGACTCAGTCTTGTGGAGGCCATGGTAGATGTGGTCCATTAGTCCTTTGGACTAGTCTTTCCCTGTGTCTTTAATTTTCTTATTCTTCCTTGCTCCCGAAGGGATGAGACCAGTGGAGTATTCTAGATGGCTGCTCACAGGCTTTTAAGACCCAGGATGCTACTCACCAAAGTAGAACGTAGAACATTTTCTTTATAAACTGTTATGCCAATTGAGCTAAATGTTCCCCAAGACCATGGTCCCCATAGCCCTTGGCCCAGTAATTTAGTCCCTCAGGGAGTTTGGATGTATCTATGGAACTTCCATGATCCTGACTTGTATAAGCTGTGCTAGCTTTCCCAGTATTGTGTACCTTCTTACCCTTCACTAAAGTTACCACTTATCTGTTGTGTATTTGGGAAGCCCTAGTGGCATACTGGTTAAAAGCTATGGCTGCTAACCACAAGGTCAGCAGTTTGAATCCACCAGGCGCTCCTTGGAAACTCTATGGGGCAGTTTCACTCTGTCCTATAGGGTTACTATGAGTCAGAATCAATTCAATATTTTTTTTTTTTTTTGGTATTGTCTATTTACCATTTTTTCCATCCCCATTCTTCCCCTCCCTTATGATCATTAAAAGTCATTTCCTTTTGTACGTAAACATTTTCGTGAGTTTTTATAGTAGTAGTCTCACACAATATTTGTTCCTTTGAGATTGATTTAATTCACTCAGCATAACACCCTCCAGATTCATCCGTGTTGTGAGACACTTCGCAGATTCATCATTGGTTTTTATCATTGTGTAATACTCCATTGTGTGTTTGTACCATAGTTCGTTTATCCATTTGTCTGTTGATGGGCATCTAGTTTGTTTCTATCTTTTTGCTGTTATGAAACAAGCTGCAATGAACAAGGGTGTGCATATGTCTATTCATGTGATGACTTTTATTTCTCTAGAATATATTCTTAGGAGTGGGATTGCTGGATCATTTCTATTTCTAGCTTTCTTTTCTTTTATTTATGTGGTGGATTACATTGACTGATTTTCTATTGTTGAACCACCCTTGCCTACCTTGCTTGAATCCCACTTGGACATGGTGTATCTTTTTTTTTTTTTGATATGATGCTGAATTATATTGGCTAAAATTTTTTTGAGAATTTTCTCATCTATATTCATGAGAGATATTGGCCTGTAAGTTTTTTTTTTTTTTGGTATCATGGTTATATTGGCTTTAGAATGAATTCAGAAGTATCGCTTCCTGTTCTCTATTCTGAAGTAGTTTGAGTAGTACTGGTGTAAGCTCTTCTCTGAATGTTTGGTAGAATTCTCCAGTGAAGACTTCTGGGCCAGGGCTTTTACATGTTGTTGTTTTATTATTATTATTATTACCTTTTCAATCTCTTGTTATGAGTCTGTTCAGGTTTTCAACATCATTTTGTGTTAGTTTGTGTAGGTAGTGTGTTTCTAGAAATTTGTCCAATTCCTCTAGGTTTTCAAATTTGTTGGATTATACTTTTTCATAATAATCTGTTATAATCCTTTTTATTTCAGTTGGTACTGTTGTAATACCCCCCACTTCATTTCTTATTTGGGTTATTTGTATCCTCTCATGTTTTTCTTTTGTCAATTTGGCCAATGGTTTCTCGACTTTGTTGATCCCTTCAAAGAACCAACTTTTGATTTTGTTGATTCTTTCTATTGTTTTTCTATTCTCTATTTCATTTATTTCTCCTCTAATCTTTATTATTTCCTTTCTTCTGGTGACTGTGGGCTTCTTTTGTGGCTCTCTGTTTATTCAAGTTGCATAGCTAATGTTTTGATTTTGTCCCTTTCTTCTTTTTTGATGTGTGCATCTATTGCTACAAATTGACCTCTGGGCACTGCCTTTGTTGTGTCCCAAAGGTTTCGGTATGATGTGTTTTCATTCTCACTTGATTCTAGCAATTTTTTTATTCCATCTTTGATTTCTTCTATTGCCCAGCAGTTTTTAAGCAGGGTGTTACTCAATTTCCATGCAATTGATTTTTTTTCCTTACTCTTCCTGTTGTTAATTTCTACTTTGATGGTGTTGTGATCAGAGAAGATACTTTGTATTATATCAGTCTTTTGGATTTTGTTGAGGGTTGTTTTGTGGCCTAAGATATGGTCTATTCTGGACAATGCTCCATGTTTGCTGGATAAGGATGTGTACTTTGTAGCCACTGGGTGGAGTGTTCTATACATGTCTATGAGTTCAAGTTGGCTGATTGTGGCCTTTAGATCTTCTGTATCTTTGCTGAATTTCTTTCTCAATGTTCTGTCCTTTACAGAGAGTGGTTTGTTGAAGTCTCCTACTATTATTGTGGAACTGTCAATTTCTCTTTTCAGTGCTGTTAGAGCTTGTTTTATGTATTTTGGAGCCCTGTCATTAGGTGGGTAGATATTCATTATGGCTATGTCTTTATGATGGATCATCACTTCAATCATTATATAGTATCCTTTGGCTTTTATGTAGATTTTGTTTTAAAGTCTCTTTTATCTGAGATTAGTATTGCCACTCCTGCTCTTTCTTGGCAGCTGTTTGCTTGATATTTTTTTTCCATCTTTCGATTTTTATTAAATTTATATCTTTGTTTCTAAGTGTGTTTCTTGTAGGCAGCATATTGATGGATTCTGTTTTTTTTTTTTTTTTTTTAATCCATTCTGTCACTCTCTGTCTCTTTACGGGTGCATCGAGGTCATTTACATTTGGAGTAATTACTGATAAGTGTGAGTTTATTGTTGTTATTTTGTAGTGCTTTTTTTGTGGTGCTGACATTTTCTTTATTCTTCTTACTCTCCTATGCTGAATTCCTTTTATTGGTGGATTTTTTTTTTTCACTTTTTTTTTTTGTAGATTTTGATTTTACCAAGACACTGCATTTTTCTCCTTTATTTTGATGAGTGGGCCTGTTAACTTTCTTTGAGGTTACCTTGAAATTTCCCTTATCTTCCTAAGTTTGAATCAGTCTATTTTTACTTGGTATCACCTTGCTTTCCTCTCCATTAGAAAGTTTCTATACCTATACTGTTCATTCCCTCTTTTATTGTTCTGATGTTGTTGTAATTTGCAGATTAACCTCTCTCGTTTCCTGTTGTAAATCTTTTGGTTTTGAATGGTACTAGAGAGTTCATTTTTTATCCCATTCGGTGCTTGGTTGAGTTATTTATCTCTTCATTTGATGCTTAGGGTTCCAGGATTGATGCTTGTCCCTGTTTTACTTAGTTTTTCAGGTCTTTGCTGTGGAAGGACTGCATAGTGCTTCTGTCTATAGAGCCTTGCTGGCTCTGCCCTCTACAGTGATTGATTTTAAATAGGAATTTCATACAATCTCAAACAGATTTTGTAAATTCTACCAAATACTTTTATTCAATTGACAAGTTGAGCCTTAGGCACATCTCTGATAAAGTAGCTGAAGAAGACAGCTGAAGTTTAAGAGGAACAGAGACATTAATTTATCAAGATGAATACCTCATTAGTCACATAATTTAGAAATGCATTTATCATAGAGGCTGATTGATCTATATTTTCTAGACTGAATTATATAGTTTAGGTGCAAAGTATATGTGTAAGAAGTTCACTTTATGTTTACCTATTCAACAAAGATACAGAATATAAAATGCTTTTTAGGATTTGCCAAAACAAGTTGCACCCTACACTTCAGCCACACCAAAGTACATACAAGTCCTAAATACGGCCCAGGTCATGATAGGCCTTCCGCCTAGAATCGCATTCCTTTAGCTCCTCTGCCTCCTGCCACCCACACACCCTTTTCTGCTTTGCAAACTGTCATTCATCTTTCAAATTTTTAAGCTTCTTAGAGTATGCTGGCTTATTAATCTTTGAACACCGTACTTAGCAGAGGACCTGCTAGCTATTACTCAATGAATAAAATGTAAATGAAAGAAGAAAAGGACCAAAGGAGTAACCAATATTCAGTAAAACACTGTGATAAAGATGCATATCACAAAGTTCTTTTAAATGATCAATTTGGAATTTCAGAATATTAAAATTTCAACTAATAAGAGAGTAAGAATGTTTTCAATTCATCAAGAATGGAATATTGAAAAAACTAATTTCGTGCAAAAAAAAAAAGGATCTATCGGCTTAGCATGGTAAAGCAAAAATCTAATATGATTTGATCCGTTGGGCAGAACTTATAACTTTATAGAGAAAGAAATAAGTGAAAACAAAGAGATTAAGTCATGCAAATTTTTCGCAAAGAATTCCAGCAATAATAAGATCATATAAAAAGTTTCTCAGCATGGTGGAAGGACGCTTAAAACTTTAGAAGTTGCAGCAGGAAAAACTATTACCATTACAAATGAACACATAAAGTCAAGTTAAGCATTTCAAGACATATGCACTTGGCAGCTTTTCACATTTTAAAAAAAAAGATATTAAAAATCAGGAACTAAAGAAAAATTGGATTTTAAATTTACAGCCAAAAAACAAATAGAATATTCCATGGTGTTCATTTTTTTCTTTCCTTCTTTGATACTTGAACTTAATGATTGTAGGAAAAAATGCATATGCATATATATATCACATACATATATTTACTACTGAATAATATTGTGTACCAAAATTCATAGTACTTCACTGACACATATGAGTTACTTATAAGTTGTTCATAAACACAATTTTTTAAGTGAGCAAATTTATTAAAGTTTGAAAAACAGAATTTTGCAGCTGTCATTTATGATTTTTTATTTATTGCCAACTTAAGTAAATCCCAGAGTATTTGACTGAATTTTAGAAAGAATCATATGCTTACAGTTCTCCCAGTTTTTTTTTTTTTTTAATTCACATCTAATAGATACTTTTTACCCTCTGGTTTCTTTTATTTGTTGCTATATGTAGAGGTCTCCTAAGTCACATAAATTATTTAAAGAAACACATGCAAGAATGTTTCTATGGTTAATGGGTGCCCGGTGCCTCCAGATCCCACTGAACCTATGTAATTTGTATCTATTATCCATGGAGTAAAATCATATTTTTTTTTCCTGTTAAAAGAAAATTACAATTGTCTTCAAACATGGCCTCATTTGAATGGCTGTAGAAGTTCAAGTGTCTCAGTGAATAAACATTAAGACTTTGTACCCAGGAAAATCAAAGTATAACCTCATTATGCCCTACTGGATATCATAGGCATGACATTTTACCTTCAAATCAGATGGACTCTGAAAGATTTCGGTGATACATATATACATATAGAGGTATAGATATACATAGAGTTAAAAATATATTTATCATTCTTAGCACAGTTACTATGATGCCAAACAGGTTTCAGCAGAGCTTTCAGACTGAGACAGACTAGGAAGAAAAGACTGGTACTCTACTCCCTAAATCAGTCAATAAAAAATCCTATAGATCACAACTTTGGTGAAGGGTAAGACAGTACACAATACTGGGGAAGCCAGCAAAACGTGTACAAGGCAAGGTCATGGAAGCCCCATACGCACATCCAAACTCCCTGAAAGACTGAATTGCTGGGCTGAGGGCTGTGGGGACCACGGTCTTAGGGAACATCTAGCTCAACTGTAATAACATAGTTTATGAAAAAAATGTAAAAACCCTGGTGGTGTAGTGAAGTGCTACGGCTGCTAACCAAAGGGTTGGCAGTTTGAATCTGCCAGGCGCTCCTTGGAAACTCCATGGGGCAGTTCTACCCTGTCCTATAGGGTCGCTATGAGTCGGAATCAACTTGATGGCATTGGGTTTGGTTTTTTGTTTTTTTTTTGAAGAAAACGTTCTACATTCTACCTTGGTGGGTAGCATCTGGGGTCTTAAAAGCCTGTGAGCAGCCATTTAGGATACTCCACTAGTCTCACCCCTTTGGGAACAAGGAATAATGAAGAAAACTAAAAATACAAGGGAAAAATTAGTTCAAAGGGCTAATGGAAGACATCTACGACAGCCTCCACCAGGCTGAGTCCAGTACAAGGAGATGGTGGCCGGCTACCACCACTGACGGTTCTGATGGGGATCACAATAGAGGGTCCTGGACCAAACCAAAAACCAAACCCAGTGCCGTAGAGTCGATTCCAACTCATAGCAACCCTATAGGACAGAGAGAACTGCCCCATTGAGTTTCCAAGGACCTCCTGGTGGATTCCAACTGCTGACCCTTTGGTTAGCAGCTGTTGCAGTTAAGCACTACGCCAACAGGGTTTCCGGGTCCTGGACAGAGCTAGAGAAAAATGTAGAACAAAATTCTAACTCAAAAAGAAAGACCAGGCTTGCTGACCTGACAGAGGCTGCTGAAACCCTGAGAGTATGGCCCTTGGACACCCTTTCAGCTCAGTAATGAAGTCACCACTGAGGTTCACCCTGCAGCCAAAGATTAGACAGGCCCATAAAACAAGGGGCAGCGACTAGGAGGAAGGAGGGAACAGGAAAGCTGGTAATAAGGAACCCAAGTTTGAGAAGGGAGAGTGCTGACATGTTGTGGGGTTGTTAACCAATGTCATAGAACAATGTGTGTACTGACTGTATAACAAGAAACTAACCCAAAACCGCCCAGTGCCATCCAGTCGATTCCGACTTATAGCGACCCTATAATAAGACACTAGTTGTTCAGTAAACCTTCATCTAAAGCACAATAAAAAAATTTATTAAAAAATCCTGTAGATCAGAGTTGTCCAATCCACAATGGATCATGGGAATGGTGCAGAAGCTGGCAGCTTTTCATTCCATTGTTCACGGCATCACATGAGTCAGGGACTAACTTGATGGCAGCTAACTGCAACCACATAGCGTGTTAGTCATCTAGTGCTTCTATGACAGAAATATCACGAGTGGATGGCTTTAACAAAGATAAATTTATTTTTTTACAGTCTAGTAGGTTACAAGTCCAAATTCAGGGCATCAGCTCCAGGGAAATGCTTTCTCTCTCTATCAGCTCTGGAGGAAAGTCCTTGTCCTCAATCTTCCACTGGTCGAGGATCTTCTCAGGTGCAGGGACCCCATGGCCAAAGGACACACTCTGCTCCTGCTGCTGCTTTCTTGGAGGTATGAGGTCTCCAAGTCTCTGCTTGCTTCCCTTTTCTTTTATCTGTTGAGAGATAAAAGGTGGTACAGGCCACACCCGAGGGAAACTCCTTTTACCCTGAATCAGGGAGGTGACCTGGTAAGGGTATTACACTGCCACCCTAATCCTCTCTAACATAAAATTACCACCACAAAATGGAGGACAACCACAGAATAGTGGGAATCATGGCCTAACCAAGTTTATACACATATTTTTGGGGGGGCATAATTCAATCCATGACACATAGCAAAGAAAGCACTACAAATATGATAGCAATCACTACTGTTATTCTTATCTTCTATTACATCAGAATATTTCTATGTAATTAATTATGCTTTGAAAACATATGTAAAGCCTGTAGAATAATCTATCAAGTGTTTGAGCAAACTTTATTAAACTCTAGAATGCCCTTTTCAGGATTTGAATTATGTTTAATTCACTGCTATTTTAAATGATATTGACATTCATAGGTTTGCGTTCATCTTTAATTATCACCTCAGATAAATTGCTAACAGTTGTGTCTGCTCGATTGTTATCAGTCAGTTTTGATTTCAGTGCTACATTCTTTAAATTATTATAGCTTTTGAAATATTTTAAAAATATGTATTAATCAGATCAAATTATCTCTAATTATTCCTATTTTCCAATATTTCTTGGCACTCTCCCCTCAAGATTTTCCCACCATGTCCTTACAATTAGCGTATGCCTGTATTTATAAAGTATTTATAGAATCATCATAATTTCTGAACGCCTTAAATTATATTTTATTAGGAGAGGGCGGAGCCAAGATGGCGGACTAGGCAGACGCTACCTCGGATCCCTCTTACAACAAAGACACGGAAAAACAAGTGAATCGATCACATACATAACAATCTACGAACCCTGAACAACAAACACAGATTTAGAGACAGAGAACGAACTAATACGGGGAAGCAGCGATTGTTTCCAGAGCCTGGAGCCAGCGTACCAGTCAGGTACGGCACAAGCACAGAGACCTGCTCCACCCCCCTGAACTAACCCCGGGAGGGGGACCAGCCGGTTCCACGGGCGGCGTGGGACGCAGCCGGTAGGAGAAGTCCCCGGGAGGCAGTGACTGATCTTGGAGCAGAAAGAGCAGCATCCGAGCCGGGGAACCGTCCCGCAGGGATTTGGACTGGACGCAGCGGATTTTCTGGAAAAACTAGTTTCCCAGTGATGGCTCAGAGACAACAATCCATATCAAACCACTTAAAGAAGCAGACCGTGACAGCTTCTCCAACCCCCCAAAACAAAAGAATCAAAATCTTTCCCAAATGAAGATACAATCTTGGAATTATCAGATACAGAATATAAAAAACTAATTTACAGAATGCTTAATGATATCACAAATGAAATTAGGATATGTGCAGAAAAAGCCAAGGAACACACTGATAAAACTGTTGAAGAACTCAAAAAGATTATTCAAGAACGTACTGGAAAAATTAATAAGTTGCAAGAATCCATAGAGAGACAACATGTAGAAATCCAAAAGATTAACAATAAAATAACAGAATTAGACAACGCACTAGGAAGTCAGAGGAGCAGACTCGAGCAATTAGAATGCAGACTGGGACATCTGGAGGACCAGGGAATCAACACCAACATAGCTGAAAAAAAATCAGATAAAAGAATTAAAAAAAATGAAGAAACCCTAAGAATTATGTGGGATTCTATCAAGAAGGATAACCTGCGGGTGATTGGAGTCCCAGAACAGGGAGGAGGGACAGAAAACACAGAGAAAATAGTTGAAGAACTCCTGACAGAAAACTTCCCTGACATCATGAAAGACGAAAGGATAGCTATCCAAGATGCTCATCGAACCCCATTTAAGATTGATACAAAAAGAAAAACACCAAGACATATTATCATCAAACTCACCAAAACCAAAGATAAACAGAAAATTTTAAAAGCAGCCAGGGAGAAAAGAAAGGTTTCCTTCAAGGGAGAATCAATAAGAATATGTTCTGACTGCTCAGCAGAAACCATGCAGGCAAGAAGGGAATGGGACGACATATACAGAACACTGAAGGAGAAAAACTGCCAACCAAGGATCATATATCCAGCAAAACTCTCTCTGAAATATGAAGGCGAAATTAAGATATTTACAGACAAACACAAGTTTAGAGAATTTGCAAAAACCAAACCAAAGCTACAAGAAATACTAAAGGATATTGTTTGGTCAGAAAACCAATAATATCAGATATCAGCACAACACAAGGTCACAAAACAGATCGTCCTGATATCAACTTAAATAGGGAAATCACAAAAACAAATTAAGATTAATTAAAAAAAATATATATATACATAACAGGGAATCATGGAAGTCAATAGGTAAAAGATCACAATAATCAAAAAGAGGGACTAAATACAGGAGGCATTGAACTGCCATATGGAGAGTGATACAAGGCGATATAGAACAATACAAGTTAGGTTTTTACTTAGAAAAATAGGGGTAAATAATAAGGTAACCACAAAAAGGTATAACAACTCTATAACTCAAGATAAAAACCAAGAAAAACGTAACGACTCAACTAACATAAAGTCAAGCACTATGAAAATGAGGATCTCACAATTTACTAAGAAAAACGCCTCAGCACAAAAAAGTATGTGGAAAAATGAAATTGTCAACAACACACATAAAAAGGCATCAAAATGACAGCACTAAAAACTTATTTATCTATAATTACCCTGAATGTAAATGGTCTAAAGGCACCAATAAAGAGACAGAGAGTCACAGACTGGATAAAGAAACACGATCCATCTATATGCTGCCTACAAGAGACACACCTTAGACTTAGAGACACAAACAAACTAAAACTCAAAGGATGGAAAAAAGCATATCAAGCAAACAATAAGCAAAAAAGAAGAGGAGTAGCAATATTAATTTTTGACAAAATAGACTTTAGACTTAAATCCACCACAAAGGATAAAGAAGGACACTATATAATGATAAAAGGGACAATTGATCAGGAAGACATAACCATATTAAATATTTATGCACCCAATGACAGGGCCGCAAGATACATAAATCAAATTTTAACAGAACTGAAAAGTGAGATAGACACCTCCACAATTATAGTAGGAGACTTCAACACACCACTTTCGGAGAAGGACAGGACATCCAGTAAGAAGCTCAACAGAGACACGGAAGATCTAATTACAACAATCAACCAACTTGACCTCATTGACTTATACAGAACTCTCCACCCAACTGCTGCAAAATATACTTTTTTTTCTTGCGCACATGGAACATTCTCTAGAATAGACCACATATTAGGTCATAAAACAAACCTTTGCAGAGTCCAAAACATCGAAATATTACAAAGCATCTTCTCAGACCACAAGGCCGTAAAAGTGGAAATCAATAACAGAAAAATTAGGGAAAAGAAATCAAATACTTGGAAAATGAACAATACCCTCCTGAAAAAAGACTGAGTTATAGAAGACATCAAGGAGGGAATAAGGAAATTCATAGAAAGCAACGAAAATGAAAATACTTCCTATCAAAACCTCTGGGACACAGCAAAAGCAGTGCTCAGAGGTCAATTTATATCAATAAATGCACACATACAAAAAGAAGAAAGAGCCCAAATCAGAGAACTGTCCCTACAACTTGAACAAATAGAAAGTGAGCAACAAAAGAATCCATCAGGCACTAGAAGAAAACAAATAATAAAAATTAGAGCTGAACTAAATGAATTAGAGAACAGAAAAACAATCGAAAGAATTAACAAAGCCAAAAGCTGGTTCTTTGAAAAAATTTACAAAATTGATAAACCATTGGCTAGACTGACTAAAGAAATACAGGAAAGGAAACAAATAACCCGAATAAGAAATGAGAAGGACCACATTACAACAGAACCAAATGAAATTAAAAGAATCATTTCAGATTATTATGAAAAATTGTACTCTAACAAATTTGAAAACCTAGAAGAAATGGATGAATTCCTGGAAAAACACTACCTACCTAAACTAACACATTCAGAAGTAGAACAACTAAATAGACCCATAACAAAAAAAGAGATTGAAACGGTAATCAAAAAACTCCCAACCAAAAAAAGCCCTGGCCCGGACGGCTTCACTGCAGAGTTCTACCAAACTTTCAGAGAAGAGTTAACACCACTACTACTAAAGGTATTCCAAAGCATAGAAAATGACGGAATACTACCCAACTCATTCTATGAAGCCACCATCTCCCTGATACCAAAACCAGGTAAAGACATTACAAAAAAAGAAAATTATAGACCTATATCCCTCATGAACATTGATGCAAAAATCCTCAACAAAATTCTAGCCAATAGAATCCAACAACACATCAAAAAAATAATTCACCCTGATCAAGTGGGATTTATACCAGGTATGCAAGGCTGGTTTAATATCAGAAAAACCATTAATGTAATCCATCACATAAATAAAACAAAAGACAAAAACCACATGATCTTATCAATTGATGCAGAAAAGGCATTTGACAAAGTCCAACACCCATTCATGATAAAAACTCTCACCAAAATAGGAATTGAAGGAAAATTCCTCAACATAATAAAGGGCATCTATGCAAAGCCAACGGCCAATATCACTCTAAATGGAGAGAACCTGAAAGCATTTCCCTTGAGAACGGGAACCAGACAAGGATGCCCTTTATCACCGCTTTTATTCAACACCGTGTTGGAAGTCTTAGCCAGGGCAATTAGGCTAGACAAAGAAATAAAAGGTATCCGGATTGGCAAGGAAGAAGTAAAGTTATCACTATTTGCAGATGACATGATTATATACACAGAAAACCCTAAGGAATCCTCCAGAAAACTACTGAAACTAATAGAAGAGTTTGGCAGAGTCTCAGGTTATAAAATAAACATACAAAAATCACTTGGATTCCTCTACATCAACAAAAAGAACACCGAAGAGGAAATAACCAAATCAAAACCATTCACAGTAGCCCCTAAGAAGATAAGATACTTAGGAATAAATATTACCAAGGATGTAAAAGACCTATACAAAGAAAACTACAAAGCTCTACTACAAGAAATTCAAAAGGACATACTTAAGTGGAAAAACATACCTTGCTCATGGATAGGAAGACTTAACATAGTAAAAATGTCTATTCTACCAAAAGCCATCTATACAATTAACGCACTTCCGATCCAAATTCCAATGTCATATTTTAAGGGGATAGAGAAACAAATCACCAATTTCATATGGAACGGAAAGAAGCCCCGGATAAGCAAAGCACTACTGAAAAAGAAGAAGAAAGTGGGAGGCCTCACCTTACCTGACTTCAGAACCTATTATACAGCCACAGTAGTCAAAACAGCCTGGTATTGGTACAACAACAGACACATAGACCAATGGAACAGAATTGAGAACCCAGACATAGATCCATCCACGTACGAGCAGCTGATATTTGACAAAGGACCAGTGTCAATTAACTGGGGAAAAGATAGCCTTTTTAACAAATGGTGCTGGCATAACTGGATATCCATTTGCAAAAAAATGAAACAGGACCCATACCTCACACCATGCACAAAAACTAACTCCAAGTGGATCAAAGACCTAAACATAAAGACTAAAACGATAAAGATCATGGAAGAAAAAATTGGGACAACCCTAGGAGCCCTAATACAAGGTATAAACAGAATACAAAACATTACCAAAAATGATGAAGAGAAACCCGATAACTGGGAGCTCCTAAAAATCAAACACCTATGCTCATCTAAAGACTTCACCAAAAGAGTAAAAAGACCACCTACAGATTGGGAAAGAATTTTCAGCTATGACATCTCCGACCAGCGCCTGATCTCTAAAATCTACATGATTCTGTCAAAACTCAACCACAAAAAGACAAACAACCCAATCAAGAAGTGGGCAAAGGATATGAACACACATTTCTCTAAAGAAGATATTCAGGCAGCCAACAGATACATGAGAAAATGCTCTCGATCATTAGCCATTAGAGAAATGCAAATTAAAACTACGATGAGATTCCATCTCACACCAGCAAGGCTGGCATTAATCCAAAAAACACAAAATAATAAATGTTGGAGAGGCTGCGGAGAGATTGGGACTCTCATACACTGCTGGTGGGAATGTAAAATGGTACAACCACTTTGGAAATCTATCTGGCGTTATCTTAAACAGTTAGAAATAGAACTACCATACAACCCAGAAATCCCACTCCTAGGAATATACCCTAGAGATACAAGAGCCTTCATACAAACAGATATATGCACACCCATGTTTATTGCAGCTCTGTTTACAATAGCAAAAAGTTGGAAGCAACCAAGGTGTCCATCAACGGATGAATGGGTAAATAAATTGTGGTATATTCACACAATGGAATACTATGCATCGATAAACAACAGTGACGAATCTCTGAAACATTTCATAACATAGAGGAACCTGGAAGGCATTATGCTGAGCGAAATTAGTCAGAGGCAAAAGGACAAATATTGTATAAGACCACTATTATAAGATCTTGAGAAATAGTAAACCTGAGAAGAACACATACTTTTGTGGTTATGAGGCGGGGAGGGAAGGAGGGTGGGAGAGGGTTTTTTATTGGTTAATCAGTAGATAAGAACTGCTTTAGGTGAAGGGAAAGACAACACTCAATACATGGAAGGTCAGCTCAATTGGACTGGACCAAAAGCAAAGAAGTTTCCGGGATAAAATGAATGCTTCAAAGCTCAGCGGAGCAAGCGCGGGGGTCTGGGGAACATGGTTTGTGGGGACTTCTAAGTCAATTGGCAAAATAATTCTATTATGAAATCATTCTGCATCCCACTTTGAAATGTGGCGTCTGGGGTCTTAAATGCTAACAAGCGGCCATCTAAGATGCAGCAATTGGTCTCAACCCACCTGGAGCAAAGGAAAATGAAGAACACCAAGGCCACACGGCAACTAAGAGCCCAAGAGACAGAAAGGGCCACATGAACCAGAGACCTACATCATCCTGAGACCAGAAGAACTAGTTGGTGCCTGGCCACAATCGATGACTGCCCTGACAGGGAGCACAGCAGAGGACCCCTGAGGGAGCAGAAGATCAGTGGGATGCAGACCCCAAATTCTCATAAAAAGACCAAACTTAATGGTCTGACTGAGACTGGAGGAATCCCGGCGGCCATGCTCTCCAGACCTTCTGTTGACACAGGACAGGAACCATCCCCGAAGACAACTCATCAGAAATGAAAGGGACTGGTCAGCGGGTGGGAGAGAGACGCTGATGAAGAGTGAGCTAATTATATCAGGTGGACACTTGAGATTGTGTTGGCAACTCTTGTCTGGAGAGGGGATGGGAGGACAGAGAGAGAGGGAAGCCAGCAAAATTGTCAAGAAAGGAGAGACTGAAAGGGCTGACTCAAGACGGGGAGAGTAAGTGGGAGTAGGGAGTGAGATGTATGTAAACTTATATGTGACAGACTGATTGGATTTGTAAACGTTCACTTGAAGCTTAATAAAAGTTATTAAAAAATAATAATAAAAAAATATCACCACCAAAAAAAAAAAAAAATTATATTTTATTATGTCATTCTTTTTAATTATTTTTTTTTCTTTTTATGACACGAAATTTGTTGAAAAACATTAATTGTTTGACGATCAAGAAACAATATGTTAAGGATCTTATGTTATTATGATTTTTTTATTTTTACACAAACATTTTACTAGACTGCAGCTATGCTTATGGAATTTGCTGAATGTTTGATTTGATGTTTGACTCATATAATTTTTTTTCAATTTCAAATAATGAGAAACAGGACCTTAGCATGCTCCTTCATTATGACTTATTTTCAGGAATATATTCCAGACATTAAGCAGAACATGCCTTCCCCTATATCGTTCAGTCATGTTTCACCACACGCACTGCTATCCCCCAGGCCAAGGCACTGTCATCTTTGTCCTGAAGTAGTTAGTGCGTAGAGCCTGATGCTTCCAACCTTGCTCCTTTAAGCCATCAGAGTTATTCTTTCAAAATGTAAATTAGGTCAGCTTACTCTGCTCAAAAACCTACGCTGGTTTCCCATTTCAGGCTGAGTAAAATCCAAAATTATTTCTAAAACAATATAGCTCCCTGCGATGTCACCAACCTCACAACAACTTACTACTCCCCAGTGTTCTCTTGCCGATGAAGCCTTGCTGTTTGTCAAATAGGCAAAGGACTGCCCCCTCTCAGAGGCTTTGTACTTAATGTCCCCACTACTTGAAACATGAATCCCTCATATGTTCACATGACTTATTTTCTAGCTTCTATTAAGTTTATTCTCAATTGATAATCTAGTGGTAAATCCTCCCGTGACCAGCCTACATAAAACAACACCCCCTTCCCCAGTATTCCATTTATCACTTATTTGCCTTTATTTTAGTCAGTAATATTCATCACCCTCTGAACACATATGTTTCTGTTGTAACACAAATTAAATATTCAGGTTAAAAAAGAGTTTGCAAGCTACAAAATCATGACTCGATGATTCTTATAGAAAAAATTTTGGAACAACTTACTTAAAATTACGTATTTTTTTTTTACCAAAACACTAAGAGAATTTAAAATTATTGATAGAAAAATGTCAGGTGAGTTTTAAAAGATATTTTAAATTCCTAACAACAAAAAAAAAACTTTGAATTATGGTGTTGGTGAAGAATATTGAATATACCATGGACTGCCAGAAGAATAAACAAATGTCTTGAAGGAAATACGAACAGACTACTCCTTAGAAGCAAGGATGGTGAGACCTCATCTCCTATATTTTGGACACGTTATCAGGAGAAGGACAGTCCCTGGAGAAGGACATCATGCTTGGTAAAGTAGAAACACAAACAAAAAAACCCAAACCCATTGCCACTCAGTTGATTCCTACTCACAGCGACCCCACAGGACAGAGTAGAACTGCCCCATACAGTTTCCAAGGAGCACCTGGTGGATTCGAACTGCCAACCTTTTTGGTTAGCAGCCATAGCTCTTAACCATACCACCGCCAGGATTTCCTGACAAAGTAGAAGGTCAGTGAAAAAGACGAAGACTGTCAACGAGATGGATTGAGACAGTGGTTGCAACAATGGGCTCAAACATAGCAACGACTGTGAGGATGATACATGCATGTCCAGACAGAGTTTCATTCTGTCGTACATAGGGTCACTATGATTGGGAATCGACTAGAAGGCACCTAACAACAACAAAGAAAATAACTGTTTATAAATAATTTTGTCATAAAAAAGTAAAGGGGCTACAAGGAAGAGTCAAAGCTGCTGAGTTATGGTCACAAGAAAAATCTGCATAAACATTCTGAGGAAATTTGCAATAAGCACTTCCATGACAGTACACATGGCCAAACTAAGCCAATAAATGAATGAATGCAAGGAAGGAAGATGGAAAGAAAGAAAGAAAAGAAAGGAGAAAGGAAGAAAGAAAATGGGTGTGTGAGGAGCAGCCATGGTATACTGAATTTAACTGTACTAGTATGTTTTTCATTTTACCACTATAACTTAATTGAGCAGGTAGAAGTTGTTTTTTCATGTTATTTCCAGTCTTCCATAATCTGTTCTGTAATGCAGGTGCTAGGACTCTGACCACTGAATTTCTTTGACACCTGGTTTCCTGTTATACTCAGCTAAAAAGCAAGAGGGGGGAGGGTACTTAGTTCTTCCTATTTTCTTACTTTCCTTCCAGCATCGAACTAGCCAAGGCATTTTTTCATGGCAAAGACGGTTCCAGCCTTCAGCTTCTTATGGCACTACCAGAACTAGCTTCATCAAGCCAATTCTAGGATGCCAGTCCCTATTATACCACCTCCTCAATGGGCTCCATGGGGCCTATTGTCTGCGGTCTTAAGAAATCAACAGTAGAATAATAAAAACAAAACCAGGAAGGCAGGGCCAAGATGGCTGACTAGGTAAAAGCTACCTCGGATCCCTCTTGCAACAAAGACTTGGAAAAACAAGTGAATTGATCAAATACATGACAATCTATGAACCCTGAATATCAAACACAGATCTAAAGAGTTGACCTGAGTGACAGAGATGGAGAACGAACAACCACGGGGAAGCAGAGACTGTTTTCGGAGCCTGGAGCCAGCGTCCCAGTCAGAAAACCTTGGCGCCGGGCTTTGGACTGGGCACAGGGGAGCTGAGCACACCATCCTGTGACAGCGCAAACATGGGAGGCAGCCCTACCCCCCAGAATTGAACTCAGGGGAAGCCCAGCCAGTGCACGCAGGCAGCGCAGCGATGTGGTTGACAGGAGGAGCAGTCACCGGGAGGCAGTGACTGATTTTGGAGCCAGGAATGCGGCGTCCCAGCTGCGGAACCTTGGAGCTGGGCTTTGGACTGGGAGCGGAGGACCTAACCATGGCTTCTAAGACAGCGCAAGCACAGGGCGTGGCCTGACCCTCGGGGGCAATCTCTGCCCAGCCAGCGCACAAAATCGACGTGCCCCTCGGGAATCTGAGATAAAACAGTCATCCCAAGCAGGATAAGTAACTTTGTCTATATTCTGGGGTGCTACTCTCTCCTATTTATCTGAACCCTCCCCTCCCCTTCCCAGGCGGCTTCATTAACATTGGAATTTCCTGAGCCACAGAGTGAACTGCACTGCGGGTTTTCTTTCTTTCTTTTTTTTTTTTTTTTGGTCTTTTCCTAACCCATTCTCCTGGCCTGAGAGAAGCAGCGACAAAAAACCCAGGGATCAAAAATCCTTCCCTAATTGGACTAAAAACACAGAAGCAGCTCCAGCCAAGCATATGTGATCCACAGTCTTGGGCTTTCATCCCTACAGGGAACAAGGTGGCTATTAGAATGCGAAGGCATTTCTGATAGGGATCTGACTGTAATTGTTTTAGCTGATTATTGGAAAGACAAGTTTCCCAGGTCTGATATCTCTGCCTATTCAACAGAGCCCTCACTGACCCACAACAGGGAACTAGCCTCCTGCCTTAGGGGTCTAAGGAGGGTGACACCTACCAATCTGTAGAGGTACTTGCATTGAGGGCCTAAGGTACAGCTGCAGAGCTCACCCACCAAAGTGCTTTAGGAATAGAGACACACCTACCTCACTGGCACTTGGGGAAAGCCTGTCAGCATCCTGCCCCCCCTGGAGTGTGAAACCCTGCTGCTACTAGAGTCTGGTGCACACAACTATCACCACTACTTCTCGAGGTGGATAGGTGACAGTCTGCACCACACACTTGGTGATACAAAATCAGATTCTACTCAAGAATAGTGAATGGACTCTTAGGCTTATATATCTGGTAACAGCCCAAATCAGCTGGTAATAGGACATAAGTGAGTCAAGGGCTACAACAATCAAGACAGCACAATCTAGTAGCCCATCTACATATACTGAAAGAAAACAAAACAAGATAAGACTCAGTGAGCAAATATAGAATAAATCACTACAATATCTAAGAGATGGCTCGGAGACAGCAGTCGATATCAAACCACATAAAGAAGCAGAACATGATTGCTTCTACAACTCCCCAAACTAAAGAATCAAAATCTTTCCCAAATGAAGATACATTCCTGGAATTGCCAGATACAGAATATAAAACACTAATTTACAGAATGCTTCAAGACATCAGGGATGACCTCAGAAATGAAATAAGGCAATCTACGGAAAAAGCCAAGGAACACACTAATACAGCACTTGAAGAACTCAAAAAGATTATTCAAGAACATAGTGGAAAAATTAATAAGTTGCAAGAATCCATAGAGAGACAGCATTCAGAAATCCAAAAGATTAACAATAAAATTACAGAATTAGACAACGCAATAGGAAGTCAGAGGAGCAGACTCAAGCAGTTGGAACGCAGAGTGGGAGATCTGGAGTACCAGGGAATTGACATCAATATAGCTGAAAAAAAATCAGATAAAAGAATTAAAAAAAATGAAGAATCCCTAAGAATCATGTGGGACTCTATCAAAAACAATAACTTGCGTGTGACTGGAGTCCCAGAACAGGGAGGGATAACACAAAACACAGAGAGAATAGCTGAAGATCTGTTGGCAGAAAACTTCCCTGACATCATGAAAGATGAAAGGATATCTATCCAAGATGCTCATCGAACCCCATTTAAGACTGATCCAAAAAGAAAATCACCAAGACATATTATCATTAAACTTGCCAAAACCAAAGATAAAGAGAAAATTTTAAAAGCAGCCAGGGATAAAAGGAAGGTCTCCTACAAAGGAGAATCAATAAGAATGAGTTCAGACTACTCAGCAGAAACCATGCAGTCAAGAAGGCAATGGGATGACATATATAGAGCACTGAAGGAGAAAAACTGCCAGCCAAGGATCATATATCCAGCAAAACTCTCTCTGAAATATGAAGGTGAAATTAACACATTTACAGATAAACACAAGCTTAGAGAATTTGCAAAAACCAAACCAAACCTACAAGAAATACTAAAGGAAATTGTTTGGTCAGAAAACCAATAATATTAGATATCAGCACAACACAAGGTCACAGAACAGAGCATCCTGATATCAACTCAAATAGGGAAATCCCAAAAACAAATTAAGATTAATTAAAAAAAAAAAAAGAAAAAACCGCTCAAATCAGGGAATCATTGAAGTCAATATGTAAAAGATCACAATAATCAAAAAGAGGGACTAAATACAGGTGGCATAGAACTGCCATATGGAGAAGGATAGAAGGCGATATAGGACAATACAAGTTAGGTTTTTACTTAGAAAAATAGGGAAAAATATTAAGGTAACCACAAAGAGGTATAACAACTCCATAACTCAAAATAAAAACCAAGAAAAACGTAACGACTCAGCAAACATAAAGTCAAATACTATGAAAATGAGGATCTCACAATTTACAAAGAAAAATGTCTCATCACAAAAAAGTAAGTGAAAAAATGAAATTGTCAACAACACACATAAAGAGGCATCAAAATGACAACACTAAACACATAAAAAAAAAAACATACTTATCTATAATTACGCTGCATGTAAATGGACTAAACGCACCAATAAAGAGACAGAGAGTCTCAGACTGGATAAAGAAATACGATCCATCTATACGCTGCCTACAAGAGACACACCTTAGATTTAGAGAGACAAACAAAGTAAAACTCAAAGGATAGAAAAAAATATATCAAGCAAACAATAAGCAAAAAAGAGCAGGAGTAGCAATATTAATTTCTGACAAAATAGACTTTAGACTTAAATCCACCACAAAGGATAAAGAAGGACACTACATAATGATGAAAGGGACAATTGACCAGGAAGGTATAACCATATTAAATATTTATGCACCCAATGACAGGGCTGCAAGATACATAAAACAAATTTTAACAGAACTGAAAAGTGAGATAGACACCTCCACAATTATAGAAGGAGACCTCAACATACAACTTTTGGAGAAGGACAGGACATCCAGTAAGAAGCTCAATAGAGACATGGAAGACCTAATTGCTACAATCAACCAACTTGACGTCATTGACTTATACAGAACACTCCACCCAACTGCTGCAAACTATACTTTTTTTTCTAGCGCACATGGAACATTCTCTAGAATAGACCGCATATTAGGTCATAAAACAAACCTTTGCAGAATCTAAAACATCGAAATATTACAAAGCATCTTCTCAGACCACAAGGCCGTAAAAGTGGAAATCAATAACAGAAAAATTAGGGAAAAGAAATCAAATACTTGGAAAATGAACAATATCCTGCTGAAAAATGACTGGGTTACAGAAGACATTAAGGAGGGAATAAAGAAATTCATAGAATGAAACGAAAACACTTCCTATCAAAACCTCGGGGACAGAGCAAAAGCAGTGCTCAGAGGTCAATTTATATCTATAAATGCATACATACATAAAGAAGAAAGAGCCAAAACCAGAGAACTGTCCCTACACCTTGAACAAATAGAAAGCGAGCAACAAAAAAATCCTTCAGGCAGCAGAAGAAAACAAATAATAAAAATTAGAGCTGAACTAAATGAATTAGAGAACAGAAAAGCAATTGAAAGAATTAACAAAGACAAAACCTGGTTCTTTGAAAAACTTAACAAAATTGATAAACCATTGGCCAGACTGACTAATGAAATACAGGAAAGGAAACAAATAACCCGAATAAGAAACGAGATGGGCCACATCACAACAGACCCAACTGAAATTAAAAGAATCATATCAGATTATTACAAAAAATTGTACTCTAACAAATTTGCAAACCTAGAAGAAATGGATGAATTCCTGGAAAAACAATACCTACCTAAACTAACACAATCAGAAGTAGAACAACTAAATAGACCCATAACAAAAAAAGAGATTGAAACAGTAATCAAAAAACTCCCAACAAAAAAAAGCCCTGGCCCGGACCGCTTTACTGCAGAGTTCTACCAAACTTTCAGAGAAGAGTTAACACCACTACTACTAAAGGTATTTCAAAGCATAGAAAATGACGGAATGCTACCTAACCATTTCTATGAAGCCACCATATCCCTGATACCAAAACCAGGTAAAGACATCCCAAAAAAGAAAATTACAGACCTATATCCCTCTTGAACATAGATGCAAAAATCCTCAACAAAATTCTAGCCAATGGAATTCAACAACATATCAAAAAAATAATTCACCACGACCAAGTGGGATTTATACCAGGTATGCACGGCTGGCTTAATATTAGAAAAACCATTAATGTAATCCACCATATAAATAAAACAAAAGACAAAAACCACATGATCTTATCAATTGATGCAGAAAAGGCATTTGACAAAGTCCAACACCCATTTATGATAAAAACTCTCAGCAAAATAGAAATTGAAGGAAAATTCCTCAACATAATAAAGGGCATCTATACAAAGCCAACAGCCAACATCACTCTAAATGGAGAGAGCCTGAAAGCATTTCCCTTGAGAACGGGACCCAGACAAGGATGCCCTTTATCACCGCTCTTATTCAACATTGTGCTAGAAGTCCTAGCCAGAACAATTAGGCTAGACAAAGAAATAAAGGGCATCCGGATTGGCAAGGAGGAAGTAAAATTATCTCTATTTGCAGATGACATGATCTTATACACAGAAAACCCTAAGGAATACTCCAGAAAACTACTGAAACTAATAGAAGAGTTTGGCAGAGTCTCAGGTTATAAGATAAACATACAAAAATCACTTGGATTCCTCTATATCAACAAAAAGAACATCGAAGAGGAAATCACCAAATCAATACCATTCACAGTAGCCCCCAAGAAGATAAAATACTTAGGAATAAATCTTACCAAAGATGTAAAAGATCTATACAAAGAAAACTACAAAGAACTACTACAAGAAATTAAAAAGGACATACTTAAGTGGAAAAATATACCTTGCTCACGGATAGGAAGACTTAACATAGTAAAAATGGCTATTCTACCAAAAGCCATCTATACATACAATGCACTTCCTATCCAAATTCCAGTGTCATTTTTTGATGTGATAGAGAAACAAATCACCAATTTCATATGGAAGGGAAAGAAGCCTCGGATAAGCAAAGCATTACTGAAAAAGAAGAAGAAAGTGGGAGGCCTCACTCTACCTGATTTCAGAACCTATTATACAGCCACAGTAGTCAAAACAGCCTGGTACTGGTACAACAACAGGCACATAGACCAATGGAACAGAATTGAGAACCCAGATATAAATCCATCCACATATGAGCAGCTGATATTTGACAAAGGCCCAGTGTCAGTTAATTGGGGAAAAGATAGCCTTTTTAACAAACGGTGCTGGCATAACTGGATATCCATTTGCAAAAAAATGAAACAGGACCCATACCTCACACCATGCACAAAAACTAACTCCAAGTGGATCAAAGACCTAAACATAAAGACTAAAATAATAAAGATCATGGAAGAAAAAATAGGGACAACGTTAGGAGCCCTAATGCAAGGCATAAACAGAATACAAAACATTACCAAAAATGACGAAGAGAAACCAGATAACTGGGAGTTCCTGAAAATCAAACACCTATGCTCATCTAAAGACTTCACCAAACGTGTGAAAAGACCACCTACAGACTGGGAAAGAATTTTCAGCTATGACATCTCCGACCAGTGCCTGATCTCTAAAACCTATATGATTCTGTCAAAACTCAATCACAAAAAGACAAACAACCCAAGCAAGAAGTGGGCAAAGGATATGAACACACACTTCACTAAAGAAGATATTCAGGCAGCTAACAGATACATGAGAAAATGCTCTCGATCATTAGCCATTAGAGAAATGCAAATTAAAACTACGATGAGATTCCATCTCACTCCAACAAGGCTCGCATTAATCCAAAACAGACAAAATAATAAATGTTGGAGAGGCTGCAGAGAGATTGGAACTCTTATATACCGCTGGTGGGAATGTCAAATGGTACAACCACTTTGGAAATCTATCTGGCGTTATCTTAAACAGTTAGAAATAGAACTACCATACAACCCAGAAATCCCACTCCTCGGAATATACCCTAGAGAAATAAGAGCCTTCACACAAACAGATATATGCACACCCATGTTTATTGCAGCTCTGTTTACAATAGCAAAAAGCTGGAAGCAACCAAGGTGTCTCTCAAAGGATGAATGGTTAAATAAATTGTGGTATATTCACACAATGGAATACTATGCATCGATCAAGAAGAGTGACAAATCTGTGAAACATTTCATAACATGGAGGAACCTGGAAGGCATTATGCTGAGCAAAATTAGTCAGAGGCAAAAGGAAAAATATTGTATAAGACCACTATTATAAGATCTTGAGAAATAGTATAAACTGAGAAGAACACATACTTTTGTGGTTACGAGAGGGGGAGGGAGGGAGGGTGGGAGAGGGTTATTTACTGATTAGTTAGTAGATAAGAACTACTTTAGGTGAAGGGAAGGACAATACTCAGTACACAGAAGGTCAGCTCAACTGGATTGGACCAAAAGAAAGAAGTTTCCAGGATAAAATGAATGCTTCAAAGGTCAGCGGAGCAAGGGCAGGGGTTTGGGGACTATGGCTTAAGGGGACTTCTAAGTCAATTGGTAAAATAATACTATTATGAAAACATTCTGCATCCCACTTTGAAGTGTGGCGTCTGGGGTCTTAAACGCTAACAAGAAGCCATCTAAGATGCATCAATTGGTCTCAACCCACCTGGATCAAAGGAGAATGAAGAACATCAAGGTCACACAATAACTATGAGCCCAAGAGACAGAAAGAGCCACATGAACCAGAGACCTACATCATCCTGAGACCGGAAGAACTAGATGGTGCCTGGCCACAACCGATGACTGCCCTGACAGGGAGCACAACAGAGAACCCCTGAGGGAGCAGCAGATCAGTGGGATGCAGACCCCAAATTCTCATAAAAAGACCAGACTTAATGGTCTGACTGAGACTAGAGGAATCCTGGCAGTCAGGGTCCCCAAACCTTCTGTTGGCCCAGGAGAGGAACCATTCCCGAAGACAACTCATCAGACATGGAAGGGACTGGACAATGGGTTGGAGAGAGATGCTGATGAAGAGTGAGCTACTTGTATCAGGTGGACACTTGAGACTCTGTTGGCATCTCCTGTCTGGAGGGGAGATAGGAAGGTAGAGAGGGTTAGAAACTGGCAAAATTGTCACGAAAGGAGAGATTGGAAGGGCTGACTCATTAGGGGGAGAGTAAGTGGGAGTATGGAGTAAGGTGTATATAAGCTTATATGTGACAGACTGACTTGATTTGCAAACGTTCACTTAAAGCTCAATAAAAATTATTAAAAGAAAAAAACAAAAAAACAAACCCAGTGCCATCGAGTTGATTCCAACTCATAGCGACCCTATAGGATAGAGTAAAACTGCCCCATAGAGTTTCCAAGGAGCACCTGGCAGATTCAAACTGCCAACCCCTTGGTTAGTAGCCGTAGCACTCAACCACTATGACGCCAGGGTTTCCAGTAGAATAATATACTGCAGTAAATAACTGTTTGCTTATTGATTGGTTGATTGTCTCTGCCCACTTGAATCTAAGCCCCACGAAGGAGGTTTTTTTTTTTTTTGGTCTTATTTTGTTTACTCATATAACCTAACATCCACCAAAAGAGGCAAGCATAAAGGGTATCCAATAAATATGTTGTTGAATAAGAGAATGTTATCTGACTTTCATAAAAAAAAGTACTCCCCATCCCCCACCCACCACACCCTCATATACACATGCAAAAGCATGAACTGACTCAGTGTTCCCTTAGGCACAATGATCTTTATACTAGCCACTATATTCAAGCAAAGATGTCACCTTGGAGACTAAGGTGTGCCTTACCCAAGCCATGGTATTTTCAGTCGCATCACATGCATGTGAAAGTTGGCTGATGAATGAGGAAGACCGAAGAATTGACACCTTTCTATTGTGGTGCTGGCAAAGAGTATTGAATGTACCATGGACTGGCAAAAGAACAAACAAATCTGTCTTGGAAGTACAACGAGAATGCTCCTTAGAAGCAAGGATGGAGAGGCAGGATCTTACATACTTTGGACATGTTGTCAGGAGGGATCAGTTGCTGGAGAAGGACATCATGCTTGGTAAAGTACAGGGTCAGTTGAAAAGCGGAAGACGCTCAACGAGATGGGCTGACATAGTGACTGCAACGATGGGCTCAAGCATAGCAAGGATTGTGAGGACCGGGCAGTGTTTCCTTATGTGGTACATATAGGGTTGCTACAAGTCAGAACCAACGTGACATCACCTAACAACAACAACAACATGGTCATAAGGAATACAAGATCAGTGTTCAAATTAACACACATAAGATCAATTGGAGAAAGCAAATCTGAGAGAAAAATACAAAATGAGTTTTTCAAAGCTAAATAAGTAATTCGTTTCATTGTCAGTTGTAGGGAACTAATTTTCTGTCCGTTTTATCTGGAAAGAATATTTAAAGCTGTGTGTCATGGATTGAATTACGTCCCCCCAAAAAAGTGTGTATCAAGTTGGTTAGGTCATGATTCCCAGTATTGTGTGGTTGTCCTCCATTCTGTGATTGTAATTTTATGTTGAGAGATTAGGGTGGGGTTGTGACACCACCCTTACTCAGGTCACCTCCTTGATCCAAGGTAAAGTGAGTTTCCCTGGGGTGTGGCCTGCACCACCTTTTATTTCTCAAGAGATAAAAGGAAAGGGAAGCAAGCAGAGAGTTGGGGATCTTATACCCCCAAGGAAACAGCCCCAGGAGCAGAGCGTGTCCTTTGGATGTGGGGTCCCTGTGCCTGAGAAGCTCCTCAACCAGGGGAAGGTTGAGGACAAGTAGCTTCCTCCAGAGCTGAGAAAGAAAGTCTTCCCCTGGAGCCGACGCCCTGAATTTGGACTTGTAACCTACTAGACTATGAGGAAATAAATTTATCTTTGTTAAAGCCATCCACTTGTTTTATTTCTGTTATAGCAGTACTAGATAACCAAGACACTGTGAGTATAACTTGTTTATTTGGGACAAGAGTAAAGAAAATGAATTGTAAACTAACACTAACATTTACAGAATATTAAAATATTTCATGGTTTTAAAAGATTTTACTAAATTTGCTGATAGATTTCACTGCTATGACATCAATCTTCAAATAAAACACTTTTTCATAAATATTATTAAAATGTATGACTTTATGAAAGAAAAAAATATGTAAATATATATATTCACTTTCCACAAAATACCCTTGACATGTAAACTTCCAGTTTAAAATACCTAATGTCCTGTTCCATGGTCATTTTGGACCTGAGAAATCACACTAAGGTTTTTAGGCAGTAGCAAGTCTTCTTGCTTACATCTACAGGAAAAAAGGAAGAGCGGTAGAGTTATAATTTAATTACCATCTAAAAACTTTAAAAGACATACAACTAATAAAAGAAAAAATTACAAAACTGCATTTTGTGCATTATAATATGTATAGATGTTTGACAACAGTAGAATAAGGACAGGGTAAGAAGTAAATGAAACTATATTATTGTACAATCATATATATTATTTGCATTTGTCGTTGTTAGGTGGCATCGAGTCAGCTCCAACTCATAGTGAGCCTATGCACAACAGAAGGAAATACTGCCTGGTCCTGTGCCATCCTCATGACCATTGTTATGCTTGAGCCCATTGTTGCAGCCACAGTGTCAATCCATCTCCTTGAGGGTCTTCTTCTTTTTCATTGATGCTCTGTGTCATCAAGAGTGATGTCCTTCTCCAGGGACTGAATCCTCCTGATAACATGTCCAAAGTATGTGAGACATAGTCTCTCCATCCTTGTTTCTAAGGAGCATTCTAGTTGCACTTCGTCCGAGACAGATTTGTATGTTCTTTTGACAGTTCGTGGTATATTCAAGGTTCTTTGCCAACACCACAATTCAAAGTCATCAATTCTTCTTTGGTCTTCCTTATTCATTGTTCACGTTTGCATGCAAGTGAGGCAAATGAAAACACCTCGGCTTGGGTCAGGCTCATCTTAGTCTTCAAGGTGACATCTTTGCTTTTTAACACTTTAAAGAAGTGTTTTGCAGCAGATTTGCTCAATGCAATGTGTCTTTTGATTTTTTGACTGATGCTTCCAGTGGTACAATATTAACTATAAAGACACTGAAAAATTTAAGATGCTTGTTGTAATTCCTAGAGCAAGCACTGAAAAATATAAATATTAAAATCCAGTGTAGATATTAAAAGTAAAATATTGGGTTAACACAAAAGAATAAAAAGATCAAGAACAAAAAATTAGAAAAAAATTTAAAAAGCAAAATAGTAGGTTAAATCTAACTCTGTCAATAATTATTTTAAATATAAATAAAAAAGCAAGACTCAAAAAAGAGGTACAACTCAAATACAAAGACACATATAGCTTTAAAGTGAAGAATGGGGAAAGATGTATGATACAAATATCAATCAGAAGCAAGTTAGAAGACCATGTTAACGCTAATAAAACAGACTTCAAGAAAAGAAGTGGATCTAAAAGTACTAAATAAATACGCATCTAACGACAGAGCTTCAAAACACTTGAAGCATGGCCTTACAAACTAAACAAAGAAATAGACAAATCTACTATCATAGTTTTTAATATCTCTCTCAGTAATGTATAGAACCTCTCAAAACACTAAATTTATAGAACTATTAACCATTTTAACCTAGTCGACATTATAGAACAGTACATCTAGCACTTTCCAATCACATATAGCATGTACCAAAGTACAAAACGAGAGTCAATATATTTGAAATGTTTAAAATTTTTCAGCTTATGAGCTATGAAACAATGAAATTAAATTAGAAATCAATAACAATAATATATCTGAAAAAGTCCTAAATATTTGGATGTTAAG
Organism: Loxodonta africana; assembly: GCF_030014295.1. Classification (NCBI taxonomy): domain Eukaryota; kingdom Metazoa; phylum Chordata; class Mammalia; order Proboscidea; family Elephantidae; genus Loxodonta; species Loxodonta africana. The sequence continues at coordinate 50,491,721 of NC_087345.1, forward strand.
CAACACATTTCTAAATTAACCATGAGTCAAAAGAATCATAAGAGAAATTTAAAAAAATTTCAAGATATGAATACATAAGCATTATGTATTGATATTTGTGCAATACTGCTAAAGCTTTAAATGCTTATATGAGAAAAAAGTATTAAAAACAATTATCTAAATCTCTATCTTAAAAAGCTAATAATATTGTAAATTAAATGCAAAGTACTTAGAACTCAGTCATATAAAGACAAAACAGCCAAAAAAGATGAGCAAAATACTTGCGTTCTCATTTTCATTCAGTTCAAAATACTTTGTAATGATCTTTTTCATTTCCTTTTTGAACTATGGGACTATTTAGAAGTTGTATTATTAAATTATTCAAGTTCTGTGTAGGAATAGGACAAAACTACGCTTACCTCTAGGAATACATAGGAGTTAGTCAAGATAAGGAGAAGATGGGCTAACAAGTAATCTATAATGTGCTGTGCAAGTTTTGAAATTGCCTGATGACACCCTGGACCAACTTGTTTACATTGCCTAGAAAAGTGTCAGTTGATGACTTTCAGGCTTACAATTTGTTTAAATGGTTATATTGCTTGGCTTGGCTGTGCTATGTTGTTGTTAGGTGCCATCAAGTCAGTTCCAATTCATAGTGATCCTATGTACAATAAAATGAAATTCTGCCCGGTCCTGCACCATCCTCTTAATCTTTGCTATGTCTGAGCCCATTGTTGCTGCAACTGTTTACTCCATCTCATTTAAAGTCTTTCTCTTTTTCACTGACCCTTTACTTTACCAAGCATGATGTCCTTCTCCAGGGACTAATTCCTCTTGACAACATGTATAAAGTATGTGAGATGTAGTCTTACCACCCTTGCTTCTAAGGGACGTTCTGGTTGTACTTCTCCCAAGACAGATTTGTTCATTCTTTTGGTAGTCCATGGTATATTCAATATTCTTCTCCAATGCCACAATTCAAAGGAATCAATTCCTCTTTGGTATAGTACCCCATAAAACAGAAGACACCCATCGATTTTTTGAGACACAGTTTTTTTTATCACAATTTTTTTCTGAAATTAAAATTTAACTGGGTTCTTGTGTTTGTATTTGCTAAATCTGGCAATCCTACCAGTGGGGCATCAAAGGCTGTAGGGGAAAAGTTTGTCTAGGTTCTGCTGAAACAAAGATGACTCCTCTTGATAGTTGATAACCCAAATACAAAGTATTTCCTGTGTGACTAAGAACTCAGGAACCCAATACCTGTTTCTTAGTTTTAATAAAATAACCTGTTGGGATTATGACTATGTTTGTGTGACATCTATAGATCAACCTGAAGAGAGTTTCCTTCTCAATGATACTGTCTTCTGATCAACGACCATAGTATAATTATTCATATAATTAGGCTTTTTAAATTTCTCTAAGTAGGACTTCCAGCCAACACGGCACCATAGACAGAAGCTCCATGCCCTCCCTCCACAGCAAAGACCCAAAAAACTAAATAAAACAGAGACAAAGGTCATTCCTAGAACTTGAAGTTCCAAAAGAAGTGTTAGAGAACTCACCTAAGCAACAAATGGAATAAGAAACTGACAGAGGACGGAGAGCGAGGAGTGATACCTGGGAGGGCCCCATCCGCTAACACAGTACGGATCCACCACATTGGACTCCTGTCGGGGATCAGCAGACAGGGAGCAGGGAAAGGCAGCTTCGCAGAACTCTCAGCAGGAGACAGAGCACCCTGTTACCAGCGATACATGCTTTCGTACCTTGTATTCTCTCCCCGCTGGTCTGCGTCCAGGCTTCCTGGCTGGCTGTAGTGGCTCGTCCAGCCGGAAGGTACAGCGTCTGTGCCGCTTGGATTTGCCACCCCCACATCGGAGATCAGCGGACAGGGAGTGTGGCAAAGCAGCTTCCTGAGGTTCCCAGCAGGAGATAGAGCACCCTGGTAACGAGCGATATATGCTTTCCTAACCCCCTCTTCTTCCCCGCACTTCAGCCTCCTCTGCTTCCTGCCAGCCGCAGTCTCTCTGCCGGAGGCAACTGTTTTGGCCTCAGGCTGCTTGGATTCGCCCTACCTACACTGGCAGGGCCCTTGAGCTGGTGTTTGGTTTTTTCTGTCTCTTTTGGTTTCTTCTGTGACTCCTATCACCTCCGCCTCCTTTCCCTGGAACACCTGGCTACATATGCCATGTTTGCCTCTTCTTGAAAGGCTGTGAAGCCATGCTGAACTGAGGAACCACTCCCCCAGCCCGCGACACCACCCTGGTGAGATTCCTGGGGCTTTCTTCCCCTTGTTTTGCTTTGTTTGATTTCTTTTTCTTTTCGCAGCTTGCAAGCCCCTTCTAGCCAGGCTGCATTGCACAGCTTACAACCCTCTCCCCCAATCAGCGTGGCTGCATAGGTGCGGTCCCTGGGGGCATTTCTTCCTTCCTTCCTCTGCTTGCTTCCTTCCTTCCTCTGCTTCCTTCCTTCCTTCCTCCCTCCCTCCTTCCTTCCTCCCTCCCTCCTTCCTTCCTTTCTTTTTGCTTTTCTCTCTCTTTTTCCCCTTCTGTCTGTCTTCATTTCTCAGTTCTCCTCTCTCTACGCTTATCTTCTTTTTCTGTCTCCTGAATACCTGGTGCTATGTGACATCTATATCCTCTATGCAGGCTATACTACACAGCCTGGGAGCCACTTCCCCAGTCTTAGCAGCCCCACCAGTGGGCCTCTGGGACTCCTGGGGGCTTTTCTTTTCCAAATTTTTATCTAGTTATTCTCCCCCCGCCTTTTTTCTTTTTTCTTTTCTCCATTTCTCAGTTTCTCATCCCTCCACTCCAATGTTAAGCTTCCTTAAGCACTCTTTTTTTTCCTTTTCTTTGTTTGCTCGTTTGCTTTTGGATCTTATTTTTCTCTCCTCTCTCTCCCCTTTCCCACACCCCTATTAACTATACACATCACAACCTCCCTCCTCTTCCTGGCTACCTACACCACACACTGAACATGACACACCCAAGCAGCACAGGCACCGTGTTCTGGAATCTGCTCAGCACTGATTCCTGTTCCACCCTGTTGGCCCTAGTACATGCCACAAACAATCCATCCCATCCTCTACCCTTCAGATGGACCTGCCCTGTTGCACCATAGCTGAATGACTGGCCCTGCCCATTGGACAAGGAGGCAAAAAGTATTGTGGCTACAGATGAGCAAACAGGAAAGAATGCACAGCCCACCTGCTCAGACATAACCAAGTAAAACAAAAAGCAGGACAAAACAAACAAATCTACAGTCAAGAAATGAAGAAAATAACTACTGAATGTCTCAAAGACAGCAGACAATATCAAAACATATTAAAAAAACAGAACAGGATGGGTCCGTAATGGATAGGGAGAGAGCTTGCACTCAGGAGAAGGAAGAGTCAGGGGGTGGTGACATTCCTCAATAAGACAATCCCTACAAAGGAAGAGGCAGGGGGTGGTGACATTCCTCAATAAGACAATCCCTACAAAGGAAGAGGCAGGGGGTGGTGACATTCCTCAATAAGACAATCCCTACAAAGGAAGAGGCAGGGAGGGGGTGGTGACATTCCTCAATAAGACAATCCTTACAAAGGAAGAGGCAGGGGGTGGTGACATTCCTCAATAAGATGGTCCCCACATAGTTAAACTTTAAGCCAAGGAAATGATCTTTACAGGGGTCTTTGATTTGATAAAATCCTTAACTTGATAAAGTCCCTAATTTGATAAGATCTCTAACTTGGTAATTAAACCTTAAGCCAAGGAAATAGTCTTCATGGGGGGTGGGGGGCCTTGTCCTGGCTTTTAAATGTTAATAGAGACAGATCAAGAGACAAAAGGAGTATAAAACCCTAAGAAAATGACTATGGGGCACTCAGATTCTTTCTCTACCTGAGTAGCCTGCTTGATGCTTCCTAGTCAAGTGTACTTTTACTACTAACCCTCTGCTTGCTAATAAACCTCTGCTCACTTGGCACTATTTGTCTCAGTGTTTGAATTCTTTCCTACACCGAAGACAAGAACTGAGGCCATTCTCCGGTAACATATTCTGGTCCGTGACTCGGATAACAAGCTTCCTCCTCCTTCGTCCAGAAAGTGGTGAGTCCACCTCAGAGCGTGGGCTCTCTTTCTTTCCAGCCCAGCGCCGAGGTATCCCTACCTCTACATGTGTGTGTGTTGTTTCTTCTTGAGAGAGAGTTCTGAGAGGTGCTAAAAAGATTTGTATGTACTTGGTCTGACTATTAACAAGAATAGGGTAACAATGAGTGTCTGATTCTTTCAGACTCCAAAGAAAAGAGGCACTTCCTCCCTCTGCTTTGCGAAGGTGTCTGGGTCAATCCCGAGACGTGCAGGGGCCTCATAGAGACTTCCAACTTCACTTAATTAACAATCAGCCTCATCCGAGGAGCATACATAAGGATCGGTCATCCAATGCTCTGAGCCCCCTGACTATCTTAGACAATCAGGAGAGAATCCGAGACATGTAAGAGAAGCTCTAGACAACTAGAGGGATCACACCCTCCAGGAGTCCTGCTCACAAAGCAGCACATTTTCGACCTAGAACACCTGACGCCCGCTAACCTCAGCAATAGTCATGCCAAGTATGCGAGTCTCTTTAAGGGACCAGTCACCCATTTACCTTTTGCATCTTTCAGCCCCATCCAACTTCTGGCTAACCTACTTACATCTATATCCTCCATGTATGCTTTGCAAAAGGGATCAGTGCTGTATTTATGATAGGCTTTAAGGGATAATTGTTCCAGCAAAGGACCTCTCTCACTTTCCTGTTTATACTGCCATTGTGAATCTAAACACAGGCGGCCTTTTCTTAATCAGCTCCCTCTGCTCTCACGTTATAAAAGAATGAATAGGGACACTCTGGTCTGCCTCACTGAATCAAAAATCTTAAGGCTATTCATTAGACTAACTAAAGTTATATCTGTTACCCCCCCCTTACAAATAATTTGATTTGATAGGCTGTATTTATGATAGGCTTTAAGGGATAATTGTTCCAGCAAAGGACCTCTCTCACTTTCCTGTTTATACTGCCATTGTGAATCTAAACACAGGCGGCCTTTTCTTGATCAGCTCCCTCTGCTCTCATGTTATAAAAGAATGAATAGGGACACTCTGGTCTGCCTCACTGAATCAAAAATCTTAGAGCTATTCATTAGACTAACTAAAGTTATATCTGTTACCCCCCCCTTAAAAAACAAAGAATTTGAATGTCCGAAAATATACAAAGAAGTGGGCTACAGGAGTCTAGTTTATGATAGCCCTCTGTGCCCTGATTCCCTCTTTCAGTGTGCAAGAACAATTCATAAAGTATACAGAGAGGGGCAGACATGAGGAATGGGTTTGCTGGTTCTGCAGAAAAAAGGAAGGGAGGGGCCCAGGAAATAATAAGAATACCCCCTCTTGGGTATGGACAGAAGAGGGGCTCCCACAAATGCTAAATCATCTCCTATGCCCAATTCCAAGGGACCCCCAAGATTATGTGGTGTGTCAGGGTGAGGCAATCAAGGTGTCAGCTTCAATGGATAGTAAAGTTTGCCAATAAAATGAAGTCTTCCCAGACAGAGGCACAAAGGACCCCCACCCTAAAATGGCTAGCAGGGTATGCAATAATTAGTTTCTTGACAGAACAAGGACATCAACAAATATACAAGTTCATGTCCCGCCAGGACAGCAGACATAGACAAGAACAAAGACCCCTGAGACAAAGGCAGTAGGAAGTTTCTAGGCAAAAAACTTAAGGTGTGGGCTACACAGTAAGACTAATTAATTCTGGAAGCCCAACACAGATGTTTCTAAGCAAGAAGCTTCAGGGCGGGCTACACAGTAAGACTAGTTAATTCTGGAAGCCCAATGTAAGCAAGGACCCCTAGGACAGAGGAATAGGAAGTTTCTAGGCAAGAAACTTCAGGTGCGGGCTACACAGTAAAAAAAAGTAAGACTAGTTAATTCCAGAAGCCCAGGCCTGAGAAGGGATGCCTTCTCCAGGCAGGGATTTAACATAGGGTGCACAGGAGACGCCCTACCCCCTTTGACTCACTCTGTTCCTTTCCAGATGGGAAACCAAAACTCAGTACTGTTGGCCTCACCTCTGGGATGTATCCTCAAAAACTGGGACAGGTTCGACCCTCAAACCCTGAAGAGAAAGAGATTAGTCTTCTTTTGTAAAATCACATGGCCTCAATATAAATTGGGAAATGGACAGATTTGGCCACAACAGGGAAGTTTGAATTATCATACAATCCTTCAGCTAGATCTGTTTTGCTGGACACAAGGCAAATCTACAGAAGTCCCTTATGTCCAGGTTTTTATGGCCTTAAGAGAAAATACAGAACTGTGTAAAAAATGTGAGATAGACCCTGCAGTACTTGCCATTGTTACAAACCAAACAATAGACACCTTAGACCCAAACCCTACCAACCCTGCAACCCCATCCTTAAATACTAAAGGCATGTCTGTTCTTCCTACTCCTCCCTACTCCAATTCCTCGCCCACAGCACCTTCACCACTCACCTGTGCCCCCTTCAAGAAGTGGCTGGCTTTAATGGACCAGTCAGGGTACAGGTTCTGTTTTCAATGCAGGATTTAGGAAAAAAGAGCTAGGACGTTTCTCTGATGACCCTAACAACTATATAGAAAAATTTAAGAACTTAACACTCACTTTTGATTTGGGTTGGAAAGACATAATGATAACCTGCAACTAAACACCCAGGGAGAAAGATTAAATCTCACCAAGGCAGCCAGATGATTCAGGGATGGGCTATATATACAAAACAAACAAGCCCACCCCATGGGCACCGCCACAGTCCCAGGCATAGACCTGGGATGGAATTATAATACCCAAGGAGGGAGACAAGTGAGAGACCACATGTTAGTATGCCTGATTGAGGGAACAAAAGCTTGCAGGATAAAACCTACCAATTTTAATAAACTGGCCGCCATAGACCAAGGGCCCCAAGAAAACCCCAAGGCCTTCCTAGAAAGACTAAAAGAAGCCCTCCTAAAATATACCAATTTAGACCCAGAATCACCAGAAGGAGAACTAGTCTTAAAAGATAGGTTTCTAACTCAAACTGTTCTAGATATTAGACGTAAATTTCAAAAACGAGGGCTAGGACCTCAAACTCCCTTAAATGAACTGTTAAAGGTCTCTCCCTCAGTCTTCTATAATTGAGACCGGGAAGAAAAAGAAAGGCTCCAAGAAAAGGAGAAAAAGGATGAGAAGAGACAGGCCCGTCTCCTAGCCGCCCAACAGGGCAGGCACCACCCGCTACTGGCAGGAAGACCCAAGGATACTCCACACGGTGCATGTCACAAATGTGGCCAACTTGGCCACTGGAAAAGGGATAGCCCCCGGAACAAACCGCTTCTGAAGCCCTGTCCCAATTGCCAACAGCATGACCATTGAAGGCGAGACTACCTTGAGGGTCGCAGGACTCCCAGTCCCGATCCCTCAGTGGAAATGGCCTTAAGCTGACAGGACCCTGGGCTCCAAGAGGCTCCCAGCGAAAACACCGAGAACATCAACGTCAGTGCAGAGGAGCCAAGGATCACCCTAGATGTAGCGGGAAGGTCAGTAACTTTTCTTTTGGACACAGGAGCTGCCTTTTCCATACTAACCTCCTATCAAGGACCCCTTTCATCTAACAAAGGCACGGTTCAGGGAGTAGAAGGGAAACCCAAAGTAAAATATTTTACTCCATCATTACACTGTCTGTGGGGTGCAACGAGCTTCTCACATTAATTTTTAATCCTCCCAGAATGTCCTGTCCCACTTTCAGGGAGGGACATCTTAAGCAAAGTAAAAACTCGAGTGATCTTCTCAACAGAAGATCTGGCTCTTAACCAAATAATGACCTTACAAATTAACAGCAATGGAACTTACATAGATACAGATGAACAACAAGAGTTAAACCCCCAGGTATGGGCTACTGAGATTCGAGGATGGGCACATAATGTCACCCCAGTAATGGTAAAGTTAAAAGACACCAACGAATTTCCAAGAAAAAAAAAAAAAAATACCCCATTAACTTAGAAGCTAGGCAGGGATTACAAAACATAATTACTACCTTTTTAAAACACAGAATATTAATACCCTGCAACTCCCCTTGCAATACCCCCATTCTCCCCATTAAAAAGAAAGATGGGAAATATAGGCTAGTACAAGACCTTAGGATCATTAATGAGGCTGTAATTCCTCTCCACCCTGTGGTCCCTAACCCTTACACCATTTTTGGGAGAAATATCGCCTAACACCCAATGGTTTTCTGTTTTAGACTCGAAGGATGCATTTTTTTGCATCCCTTTAGACCCAGCTTGTCAGTTTCTTTTTGCCTTCGAATGGTCTGATCCTGCTGGTCACAAACAACTGTTAACATGGACAGCTTTACCCTAAGGGTTCAGAGACAGCCCCCACCTTTTTGGCCAAGCTTTGGCACAGAACTTAGAAGACCTAATACTTGAGGGGGGTGGGCAAGTTGTTCAATATGTTGATGACCTGCTCATCTGCTCCCCCACAGAACAATTAGGATGCCAACATGTTATTCAAACTCTAAATCACCTGGCAGAAAAGGGGTACAAAATCTCAAAGGAAAAGGCCCAACTTTTACAAGAAGTAGAATATCTAGGACTAAGACTGGCCCCAGGAGAAAAACGATTATTTCTTCAATGAGTTTTAGCCATAGCAAACATCCCCAAGCTCAACACCACAAAACAGCTCAGATCCTTCTTAGGTTTAACGGGTTTTTGCAGGCTATGGATTCTTGGATACTGTGAAAAAGCCAGGCCAGTATAAAAAAAAAAAAAAAAAAAAAAAACCCACTGCCGTCAAGTCGATTCTGACTCATAGCAACCCTATAGGACAGAGTAGAACTGCCCCAAAGAGTTTCCAAGGAGTGCCTGGCGGATTTGAACTGCCGACCTTTTGGTTAGCAGCCGTTGCACTTAACCACTACGCTACCAGTATATAATGCCCTCAAAATAAACAACCAACAAGGAACTAATGAATTAATGTGGACTGAAGAGCAGAGACATGCCTTTGAAAACCTAAAAAAAGCCCTCCTACAGGCTCCTGCCTTGGGATTACCCGACCCAGAAAAACCCTTCCAATTGTTTGTAACAGAGAGAAAAGGAGCAGTCCTAGAAGTCCTCACCCAAACCTTAGGGTCTGATAAGAGACCAGTAGGATACCTATCTAAAGAACTTGATACAGTAGCTCAGGGGTATCCTCACTGTCTCTGAGTGATGGCAGCCACTGCTGTTCTTGTAGAAGAGGCTCTAAAATTAACGCTAGGGCAGAAAATTGATTTATATAATTCACACCAAATCAGCCCCTTGTTAAACAACAAGGGCCCTCAGTGGCTAACAAATACCAGAATCCTTTAAGATACCAAGTAGTTTTAATAGAAAATCTGCAACTCACGGTAAAAGAATGCTCCCCTCTAAGCCCCACTTCCCTGTTACCTACCCCCAATCCTAAGGACCCAAACCTTCACAACTGCTGTGAAGTCATTAGTCAGATCTATGCCAGTCGACAAGATCTTCCTGACCAACCTCTCATAAACCCTGATGAGGAGTAGTTTACTGATGGCAGCAGTTTTGTCAAAGAAGGGAAACGACATGCAGGGTATGCGATCGAATCTCTACACCAGGTAATAAAGGCTAAATCTTTACCCAAGGGAACCTCAGCACAGTTGGTAGAACTAATTGCATTGACCCAGGCCCTTAAGCTGGGAAAGAAAAAGAGGTGAACATTTTTACAGATTCTAGATATTCCTTCCTTATACTTCATGCTCATACAGCTTTATGGAGAGATGGTATCTAAATACTAAGAATAGTCCCTTAAAATATGGGCCCCATATTTTATGGCTCCTAGAGGCAGTCCACCTGCCTCTACAAGTAGCCATAATACATTGCAAAAGACACCAAAAGGAGATAGTAAAACAGCCCTAGGTAACCAACTAGCTGATCGGGCAGCAAAGACATCTGCAATATCCAAAGACCCATTAATTGGTGCCCTACTTCCTTCAGCCAACTTAAAATGCCTTACACCACAGTACAACAAAGAAGAAAACCAGTGGGCTGAGAAAAACAGGTATTCCCAAGATAAAGATGGGTGGTATTACAGAGAAGGAGTTATTTGTCTGCCCCGAAATATTCAATGGAAAGTCCTAAAGGGTCTGCATGATTCATGCCACCTTGGCCCAGATAAAACAACTCAGCTTTGCTCCCGCCTGTTTTCAGGTAAAGGGCTTCAGAAAACCATTAAACAAATTATCCAAGGGTGCCCCCTTTGTATAATAAACACCCTTCAAGGTGCCCACTTGCCACCTGTGCTAGTGAAACCTGTCCAAAGAAGTGGGTTATATCCAGGAGAAGACTGGCAATTAGATTTCACCCAGATGCCAAAATGCCTAGGCTACAAATATTTATTAGTCTTCATAGACACCTTCACAGGATGGGTAGAGACATTGCCCACAAAAATAGAACAAGCCTAAGAAGTTATAAATAAACTGCTAAATAAAATCATCCCCAGGTATGGACTTCCTAGGTCTCTGCAGAGTGATAATGGCCCAGCATTCATTTCAACCATAAGTCAAAGGGTAGCTACAGCACTTGGAATCAAGTGCAACTTACACTCAGGCTGGAGGCCCCAATCGTCAGGAAAGGTAGAAAGAGCAAATCAAACACTAAAAAGAATTTTAGCCAAGCTGGGCCAGGAAACCCACCAAAGTTGGATCTAGTCTCTCCCGATAACTTTACACCACACGAGGATAAGCCCCACTTCTCATTTAAAGCTTAGCCCCTTTGAAATTCTATCTGGCAGACCCTTCCTTAGAACAGATCTGGTCAGAGATGAGGAAACCAACCAACTAGTATATTTTGTAGCCTCCCTGGGAAGTTTCCAACAAGCTATTCAAGAGCTAGGAGTACCAAAATCTCAAATATACAGCTCAGTCCCTTTATATGAGCCAGTGACCTTAGTCCTAGTCAAAACTTGGAAAGATGGGTCCCCAACATCCCAGCTTGCCCCAACGTGGACGGGACCATATACTGTTATGCTTTCTACCCCCACAGCTGTAAAGGTGCCCAGAATTTCTAGCTGGATACATCGTTCCAGGATGAAACCCTACCACATTAAAGATACATTTGAAGAAACCCCAAGCCAACATCAAGAGGGGACGAGTGAACCCATAGAAGACTTGAAGTAACCCTTCAAAAGAAAACAAGACAGTAACAACAGATAAGTCAAAATGCTTTGTGTTCTTTTCTGTGCCATAACACATTGACTTGTCCAACTAACCCGGCCCAAGCCTATCTCCCCCTGTATTAAACCATTACAAGGAGTCATAAAGGCACTTACACATACCAAATACAACTAGTCCTGCTGGATTTGTCTACAGGCTTGGGGACAGTCAGCAGAAGGGTAGCCCGCCTCTTGGCAGGTCTGGGCTCAAATGTCAGGCTTTCTTCACTATACCCTCTCTACTGGACCACGGGGGCATTCAAAAGTCACAATAACCACACTGTACACCCTATCATGGGGGCGGAGTACCGAGGAGTATAAATAAAGGGGGGCAAAGCCTGTTGTGTATCTACTTACTGGGCCCCCAAAGATACTCTTATCAGGTAGGATCTCTAAGCCGCTCCCGTTGCAATGTAACCGTCACGATAACACACAACTTCAGACACATAACTACATCTCTCCCTGATCCTCCACCCTTGTCTAGCTGGATAACCTTTCCTCCCAATACCTCCTCAGACACACAGTTAGACTACACTGGACGGTTTTGCCAGGCGAGACCACTGGGTTGCAACCACTTGGCCCTTCTGTCCGCTTCCAGATGGAAATCCGGCCACAATGGAAATAATTGCACCTTGGTACATGAAACTGCCAAAGAAAAGGTTTTCATAGAATCATCCGTAGAATGGTCTTCTGGGAAAACCCAGAAAACAATGCCACCCATAACATTAACCCCTGCTTTAGTCCACTAACAGCAGCTGCCCTAGCTGCCATGTACAGGTAGAAATATACCTCCACCTTCAAAAAACCAACTCCATGCAATTACACTTCATCAAGTGTATAACATGTCTCAGGTTGTCTTCCATTATCTTCAGGCCTATATTATGTATGTGGAACTGCAGCTTTTATATGCCTACCCACAAATTGGATGGGATTATGTACAGTAGGATATGTCCTCCCTCCTATTTCTTTAGCTGAAGCAGGAGCTCCTATCCCTTTACCTTTAAGCACTACTCACAAGGTGACAAAAAAAGCAGTGCCCCTAATTCCCATATTTATAGGACTTAGCAGTCTTATAGGAACAGCTGGCCTCGCAGCCGGAACCACTGGGGCACTTGCAACTACTCAGGTTTATGCAAACCTCTCACTTGATCTAGCCCAGCTCAATACCCAGGTAGCAGCCACTATAGCTACTCTACGAACCCAAACAAATTCTTTGGCAGCTGTAGTACGTCAAAACTGAAGAGGATTAGTCATGTTGGCAGCTAGCCATGGGGGTATATGCGCCATGCTAGGTGAACAATGCTGTTTTGGGGTGAACCAAACTGGCCAACTCCAAGAGCATATCCGCCACTTTTTAGATAAGGCCAGAAAACTCCAAACACAAGCGAAACAAAGATGGAACTCTTGGTCATCTGTCTGGTCATGGAAATCTTGGCTAATACTGTTCCTTGGCCCTTTAATGTCTGTGATTCTTCTTTTACTGTTTGGACCCTGCTTCCTTAAAATACTAACTCGTTTTGTGTCCTCCAGATTACAAAAGTTTCAATTACAAATGGCTGTAATTCAGACATTGTCAAATAACACAAGCCCTGAAAGCCCTTTGGATCAAGCTGCCCAGTGCTTCTATCCTCAGCTCCCAGAGTAAAGGAAACCCCCCTTAGGGAACAAGTGCCTCTCCTAGGGCCAGCTCTATGCCCCTATGACAGCAAGAAGTAACTACAGAAGACAGATCACCCTCCTTCAACAACCCCAAAGATTTGGGAGAATGACACTCGAGGGGGGGAAGATCCAAGGGGGGGGGGAGAGGTTGCACTTGGGAAGAGGAAGAGGCAAAGGGTGGTGACATTCCTCAATAAGATGGTCCCTACATAGCTAAACTTTAAGCCAAGGAAATGATCTTTACAGGGGTCTTTGATCCTTAACTTGATAAGGTCCCTAACTTGATAAGATCTCTAACTTGATAAGATCTCTAACTTGGTAATTAAACCTTAAGCCAAGGAAATAGTCTTCATGGGGGGGGGGGTCTTATCCTGGCTTTTAAATGTTAATAGAGACAGGAGCATACGACCCTAAGAAAATGACTGCGGAGCACTCAGATTCTTTCCCTACCTGAGTAGCCCACTTGAAGCTCCCTAGTCAAGTGTACTTTTACTAGTAACCCTCTGCTCACTAATAAACCTCTACTCGCTTGGCACTATTTGTCTCAGTGTTTGAATTCTTTCCTACACCGAAGACAAGAACTGAGGCCATTCTCCAGTAACAGGTCCAGTAAGCATCCAAAATAAAACAGCAGATGACTTTCCAGTAGAAGAAAAGGCACTAGAACTACTATTCAGAGCAATCCAAGAGTTGAAGCAAAAAGCAAACAAAAATGAGGGAAAAATAGACGAATTTTTGGAAAAGCCAGACAAATTCATGGAAACTACAGACCAAAAAATGGAACAATTCAGGAAAGTAATAATAGGAACAAAATGCCAAAACAAATTCACAACTAGAAATCATATAAAAACAACAGAAATCCAAAAGATAGAAAACAAGATTTCAGAAACAGTGTCATACAAGGGCTAAGGAGCAGGTTTGAAATGATGGAAGACAGAATCAGCAAAATTGAAGACAAACACTTCGATACAACTGTTTGAGGAAAAATCAGAAAAAAAATAAGAAACCCTGAGAATTATGTAGGATACAATCAAAAGCAAAAATTTGTGAGTGATCAGAGTTCCAGAACAGAGGAAGAAAATGGAAAGCACAGAGAGGATCACTGAAGAATTCCTGACAGAAAACTTCCCTAATATCATGAATGATGAAAAGCTGACCATCCAAGAAGCTCAATGAACAGCATATAGGATAGACCCAAAAGAAAAACACCAAGGGATATCATAATCACACTCACTGAAACCAAGGACAAAGAAAAGATCCTGTGAGCAGCTCGAGAAAAACAAAAAGGCACTTACAGAAGAGAAACAATAAGACTAAGGTCTGATTATTTGGCAGAATTTGCCCAGACAAAAAGGCAATGGCATGACACATATAAAACCTTGAAAGAAAAAAAAATTGCCAACCACAAATAATGTATTCTGCAAAACTTTCACTCAAATATGATGGCGAAATTAGAACATTTCCAGATAAGTAGAAATTAAGGGAATATATGAAAACCAAACTAAACCTACAAGAATTATTAAAGGGAGTTCTTCAGTCGAGAACAAACAACATCAGACCACAGCCTGAATCTAGGACACAAGATTGTATCAGAGAGATACCATCCTAGGAAATGAACTCTCAAGGACTATCCAAAACCGAAACAATTGCAACAGGGAACCAAAGAGGTTAATCTGTAAATGATGAAAACATATGAAAAATAAAAGAGGGAATACAGGGTATAGGTATAGAACTTCTAATGGAGAGGAAGGCAAGGCGATACCAAGTAATAATAGACTGGTTCAAACCTAGAAAGATAAGGGTAAATATCAAGGTAACCACAAAGAAAGTTAACAAATTTACTCATCAAAATGGAGAAAAATATAAAGTCTAATAAAAAAAAAAAAAAAAACTACAAAAAAGAAATGAAAAAGAAATCCACAAACAAAAGGAACTCAGGACATTATGCTGAGTAAAATAAGTCAATCACAAAAGGACAAATATTGTATGAGACCACTACTGTAAAGACTCATGAAAAGGTTTACATACAAAAAAACAATATTTGATAGTTACAAGGGAGGGGACGGGTAGGGATGGAAAAACACTTAATAGAAGATAAGTGATAACTTTGGTGAAGGCTAATACAGTACACAATACTGGGGAAGCCAGGAAAACCTGTACAAGGCAAGGCCATGGTAGCTCCATAGATACATCCATACTCCCTGAGGGACCAAATTGCTGGGCTGGTGGCTGTGGGGACAGTGGTCTCAGGGAACATCTAGCTCAATTGGTATAACATAGTTTATAAAGAAAATGTTCTACATTCTACTTTGGTGAGTAGCATCTGGGGTCTTAAAAGTCTGTGAGCAGCTATCTAGGATACTCCACTCCTTTGGGAGCAAGGAAGAATGAAGAAAAATAAAGACATAAGGGAAAGATTAGTCTAAAGGGCTAATGGACTACATCTACCATGACCTCCTCCAGACTGAGTCCAGTACCACTACATAGTGCCCAGCTACCACCACAGACTGCTCTGACAGGGATCACAATGGAGGGTCGTGGACAGAGCTGGAGAAAAATGTGGAACAAAATTTTAACCCAGAGAGAAAGACCAGAGGAAGGGCGGGAAAGGGGCATTCACTAACTGGATAGTAGATAAGAACTACTTTAGGTGACTGGAAAGACAACACACAATACAGGCGAGGTCAGCACAACTGGACTAAACCAAAAGCAAAGAAGTTTCCTGAATAAACTGAATGCTTCGAAGGCCAGCGTGGCAGGGGTGGGGGCTTGGGGACCATGGTTTCAGGGGACATCTAAGTCGACTGGCATAATAAAATCTATTAAGAAAACACTCTGCATCCCACTTTGGAGAGCAGTGTCGGGGTCTTAAACGCTAGCAAGCGGCCATCTAAGATGCATCAGTTGGCCATAACCCACCTGGACCAAAGGAGAATGAAAAACACCAAGGACACAAGGTAATTATGAGCTCAAGAGACAGAAAGGGCCGCATAAACCAGAGACTACATCAGCTTGAGACCAGAAGAACTAGATGGTGCCCAGCTATAACCAATGACTTCCCTGACAAGGAATACAATTGAGAACCCCTGAGGGAACAGGAGAGCAGTGGGATGCAGACCCAAAATTCTCATAAAAAGAACAGACTTAATGGTCTGAGACTAGAAGGACCCCTGTGGTCATAGCCCCCAGACCTTCTGTTGGCCCAGGACAGGAACCATTCCCAAAGCCAACTCTTCAGACAGGGATTGGAATGGACGGTGGGATGGAGAGGGATGCTGGTGAGGAGTGAGCTTCTTGGATCAGGTGGACATTTGAGACTATGTTGGCACTCCTGCCTGGAGGGGAGGTGAGAGGGTGGAAGGGGTTAGACGCTGTCAGAATGGACACAAAAAGAGAGAGTGGAGGGAGGGAGCGGGCTGTCTCATTAGGGGGAGGGCAATTGGGAGTATGTAGCAAGGTGTACATAAGTTTTTGTGTGAGAGACCGACTTAATTGGTAAACTTTCACTTAAAGCACAATAAAATTAAATAATAATAGTAAATGTTTAATTCCTAAAAAAAAAAAAAAAAAAGACTTGACTTCCTGGCCTGACCGAGAAGGGAGAAGCCCTGAGAGTATGGCACCCAGACACCCTTTCAGCTCAGTAATGAGGCCACTCCTGAGATTCACCCTTCAGCCAAAGACTGGACAGGCACATGGAATAAAACAAGACTGAAGGGGTGCACCAGCCTTGGGGCAGGGACTGGAAGGCAGGAGAGAACAGGAAAGCTGGTAATAGGGAACCCAGGATTGGGAAGAGAGAGTGTTGAAATGTCAGGGGGTTGTTAACCAATGTCATAGAACAACGTGTATACTGTTTGATGAGAAAGCACTTTGTTCTTTAAACCTCCATCTAAAGTTCAATAAAAAAATTTAAAAAAATTCTCAGTAATGTTCTGCAGTTTCTCAGTGTAGAGGTCATATTCTTCTGTTAAATTTATTTCTAAGTAATTTATAATTTTGGTGCTATTATAAATGGAAAATTTAAATTTAATTTTTCAAGCATTTGCTGCTTACATATTATATATGATTAAATTTTGTATATTGGCCATGTGTCCTCAGTGCTTGCTAACTTCACTCTAGTATTTTTTGTTTGTTTTGTTTTTTGAAAGATTTTTTAAGTTTTTCAGTGTGAATAATGTAGTCTGTGGATACAAAAAACTAGAGAGTGTTTTACTTCTTCCTTTGCAGTCTTTATGCCTTATATTAAACGTGTTGACTTATTACACAGATTAGTATCACCAGTACAAAGAAAGGTATATAGATTTATAGGTAGATATGGAAACAAATATTCTTAATTTTTTTACATGCATATATATTTTTTGTGTATATGTGAGTGTATGTATTAATTATTAATAAATACGTATTACATATACTTCCTAGCTCTGACAATTAAAAAGTTCCAGAAGCAATGACACACCAGAAGGAATAGCTAATCTAATGTCCAAATCTTGATTTCAAAATATTTTTCAGAAAAGTACTAGGACTCCTTGGATTAATCACTGAATTCTGGACTATGGCAGAGATGAAGAGCTTAAACATTTTGTTATGCCAGAAGGTAAGAAAAATGCTCAAAAAAATCACACAGATGGGCAAAAGGGGTACAGGAATCAACTTGAAAGAGCTCCAACTAGCCAAATCTAGCACAATTTACACATCAAAATAATGGTAGTAATGGACTGTACCCAAAACCAAACCAGTCGTCATCCAGTCGATGATGATTCATGGCAACCCCATGCGTCTTCAGAGTAGGCCTATGCTCTATAGGGTCTTCAGTGGCTAGGATCTTTTGGAAGTAAGTTGCCAGGGCTTTCTTCTGAGGTGCCCCTGGACAGATTTGAACCACCAATGTTTTGGTTACTAACCAAACAACTGTTTGCACCACTCAGGGATTCCTAATGGTCTATAATTCATCGAGTATAATAAGAATCCATGTACATATATTGGAAACCCTGGTGGTGTAGTGGTTAAGTGCTATGGCTGCAAACCAAAGGGTCAGCAGTTCAGATCTGCCAGGTGCTCCTTGGAAACTCTATGGGGCAGTTCTACTCTGTCCTGTAGGGTCGCCATGAGTCGGAATCGACTCGACGGCACTGGGTTTGGGTTTTGGGTTTATGTATACATACACATACACACGTATATATGTGCCTGGGTAGTGCAAAAAGTTTGTGCTCACCTACTAGCCTAAAGGTTAGCAGTCAAATTCAACCAGTGGTAGTGCAGAAGAAAGTCTTAATATCTGCTTCCATAAAGATTGCGGCCAAGAAAACCCTACGGAGCAGTTCTACTTTCATATCTGGAGTCATCATGAGTTGGAATTGACTCAAAAGCAATAGAAGATATATACATATATATGTGTAAAATAAATGAGTGCATGAGAGGAAAAAAAAAAAAAGCTCCTGTTTAGAGTAGAACGCCGACTAATAATGTCAGGACTAACATAGACAATTATTCCTGGATGCTAAAAATAATTGGTGAAAGTTGATGAGAAGCAAGGTATTTTCATAGTCTTAATTTAACTCCCACAAATGACTCATTCATTCTAAAGGAATACATAGTGTTTCCTCAGTGGAGAAACCTGGTAGATACTACCTTAAACAGTCAAAATCAACCATCACCTATAATGAGACAAACACTCATCGAGTATCTGCTGATCTGATGCCTTGACGTGGATACATCACTTCAGTGCTACTCCTGTCAGAGAAACCTAAATTGAAGGATAGCCTACAAAATAGTGGGTCTCTACACTGTAAAAATATTAAAGGTAAGGAATAGAAAGAAAAATTTAAAAAGCATTCCAGATTAAAGGGGACTGAAGTGTAAAAATAAATAAAATACATAATTCTGGATTTGACATAGAATCTGGTGAGACAATTATTAGGAGAATTGATAAAATCTCAGTATGGACTGTTGATTATAAAATATTATACCAATGTGAAATTTCCAGATTATAAAATCGTTAAATTTGTTAATAATATTCATGTAAGAGAAAGTCCTTATTCTTGAGAAATACTTTCTAAGTATTTAGGAATAAAGATGCCTGGCAGTCCAACTTACTCTTAAGTATTTCAGAAAACATTTAATCTCTAATTAAAAAAGTAATAAAGAAAAGGATCCAAAATGTAAACAACTGATGAATATGGAAAAATGTAATACCCCAAACCAAAACCAAACCTGCAGCTGTCAAGTCAATTTGGACTCGTAGCTACCCTATAGGACAGAGTAGAACTGCCCCATAGGGTTCCAAGGAGAGGCTGGTGGATTAGAACAGCCAACCTGTTGGTAGCAGTCAAATGCTTAACAACTGATGAATATGGCAAATGGTATCTGGGAGTTTATTTATTGTGTTTAAGCATTTTCTTATAGTTAGGAATTATATTAAGCAATGTAAAAAAATAAATAATAGCTAGGAATTATCGACAATTTTTATTTTTAACAAAATAACCATTTGGTGCAAACATAAGAATTTTAAGTTAGACTGATTCTGTTTCTTATTCCTTGATGAAAATTAAAAAATAATACAATTTCAATTACCGCCAACTTTGCATTAATATAAATTTAGTTACATAGAAGTTGATCACCTCAAAAAAATTGATTTAATACTGTTATAATGCTATTATCTACTATAAATTTCACAAAAATTTAACTTTTTTTTATATAATCCATTCCCTAAAACATTAGCTATCATGCCACTTAGGAAGGGATATAATTCACTTAATGCTAATTCAGACAAGTGAGGCATGTCAATTTAGTTTGAAATAGTACTCATTCTTCAGCTTCTAAATTGTTAACATTCATGGATTTTGCTTGGGATTTCGTATTCAATGATCTCCCAATATATTGCTCAAAAGAGAATGAATCTGAGAATGTTGTTTTCATAATTATACTTGCTGTTCTAAATTCAGTGATCTGTAAAATTATAATTAAGAAATGAATAGTGCTAACTCGCAATTCTGATTCAATGGCTCTTTGACTTATTTGTTCTATTGCAGTTATTTAAATAAATGTCTTGATGATACAATGTAAATATACCATAGTGGCTCAGAGATTTAACTCTTTCATTCAGCTGCTTGAAATTAGATAACGCCATGTAATTATGAGGATCCCACATAACTTAATACAGGCCTTATCAACTCCTCAGTATTTAAAAAAGTTCATCGTGCTACGCTGGAAAACAATTTGATCATTCTCGGTGATTCCAGTACCTTGAAGACCAGGATTATGCCTTTTATATTTTAGTCCATTTGCTGAAAAACTTACCATAGAGCCCTGTGCAAAGTAAGATGATGAATTATTAATGAGTTACTAGTTACTGATAAGTCAACCAGACTCATGGCCACCCTGTGTGTCAGAGAACTGTGCTCCATAGGGTTTTCAATGACTGACTTTTCGGAGCTTGGTTGCCAGGCTATTCTTTTGAGGTGCCTCTGGGTGGACTCAAACTGCCAACTTTTCGGTCAGTAGCTGAGCACATTAAAGGCTTGTACCTTTAATGAATTAATTAACTATAAATACAAGGTTGACACATTGATCTTCATATAATGATAGCTACTTGATTATCTACCGTATAATTCATATAAGCACCAGTGTTGGGAGTATAATGATGAATAATATCTTTGATGAACTCAAAGACATTGAAAAACAAAGACTGACTCCACCCCTTCACCTTATATTCAATCACCCTATAACCATGATTGTTTCATCTTCTTCATATCTTTTCAGAGTTTTCTGTATTAGTCCTATAATAGGAAAAATGCACATAGGGTAATAGCAATGCAAGGAGCATTGCTATTACCCTATCTTAGAAGTTTGAAAGAATGTGACTTTGAGGAAGGGATATCTATGCTGAGATACAAAGGATGGCCTAATTTTACCTAGATCATGGGTTCTTCATACGGTGAAGGCAGCAATAGCAGGGATGAAAGTATGAAGAAAAGAGGGTGAATGGTATGTTCTGAGGATTGAAAAATTTTTAACAGTGCTTACATGTAAAATACAAGGGAAGGAGTAGTAAGAGAAGAGACAGAAGAAATAAATTGAGGCCATATTTTTAAAATTTGTTGTAAGTTTTGCACTTTAATAGCAACAGGGAATCATTAAACATTATTAAGCAGGAAATGACATAACAAATTTACGTTTTCAAAGGAATGCTCAGTATGAATAGCACTGAAGTTGGTGAGCATAGAAGCCAAGAAAGTAGAGGTCAGGAGGCAACTGTATCAATCCAAGCAGGGGGTCTGGTCTTCTGAAGCAGGGTGATATTAGTGGGGAAGGACAATGAGGAATAGTAATAAGAAATGGTATTTAGGAGGAAGATTTTACAGTAATTTAATGCTGGATTCAATGAACTAATTAAACAATTTTGGAGATAAAATGTTTATCCCACGCTTATACCTTATTTGACAAGTGTTTGAGGTCATTTATAAAAATATATATATTTTGTATATTTATATAATAATTTCAAAAACTGTGCCAAGAAATAGCTTTAGTATAAAGCTAGAAAATGTATTTTCAGTAAACAGTAAATTCATGCGTGTGTCTGTGTATTTGTGTGAATGCGCAAGTGCATATGTATATGTGTTTTAATCAGATACTATGAGCCAGGTAATTTGGTAATTACCATAATTCTTGCTCATGAGGCATTGACTATATAATTAAATAGTTGAGATAAGACAAATTTGAAGTAACAATATTGGAAAGTAAATGATACAAAAGTCATTTATTTACTCAAATTTATTGAGTACCTATGTTTCAAGTATGATAGGGACTGGGCTATGAAAATAAAAATTAGTCACAGCAATTTAAATATTATAATGGAAGTATGCACATATAAAAGAAAAAAAAATCAATTTTACCATCTAAATCTGGAAACTAGCTCTATAACACACCATTACTGGAATTCAAAAGAAGCCGCTAACTTAGTTTTTAATGATAATATTTGCATCTTCAACCATTCATATTATCTGTCTAATCTGACTAAACTTTTTTTTTAATGCCCTAAATTTAGGTGATCAGATATGTTTCCATTCATATTTGGAATTCTTCTGGTTAACTAATCATAGTAAGACTATTGGCTAAGATGAAACATTTGCTTTCATCAAACCCAAGTTGTCAGTTCCTTGCTGTTAGGGTTATTGTAAACGCAGATACACATATTTTCTTTTTAATTCTAGGGACTGATGATTTACTATAACATCTGAGAAAAATCTCAAAATTAGAACATTCAAAAATTTTAGTCAAAATATAAAAGATTGTCTTAGTCTGGGTTCCTCTGGAAGCAGACTTTGTGACAAAGATTTGAATGCAATTAGTTAATTTGGGAGGTACAATAAATATCTTTTGAGAAGTTAGACATAAATCAGGGGTAAAGGCAGCAAATAAATAACAAAAACTGGATGTATTATCAAATCAGTTACCACTGGATTAAATGCTTAAGTGTTTTTGCTTCTTTAAAACAATCAGAAAAAAATTTAGAAGTAAGTCGCTATGAGTCGGAATCGACTCGAGGGCAACAAATTAAGAGTTTAGAGGATGATTTTAATTAGGACTGAAACCATAGAAGCTGTATTTTTTTAAAGGCACCCGTATTTGAATATATAAACAATAAAAAGTTTTGTGATAAAAGATATTAAGCCAAAGAAAATAACCAAAAATTAATAAAGTTTACACTACACCTGACAGATAATAGATTAATACTTGTACATTGAAAGATATTTACAAATTGAAAAGAAGACAAATATCCTAATTGAAAAATGGACAAACTACAATTTACAAAAGAGCTAGTTCTAATAACCTATAAATATACCATATTCTGCTCAGTCTCACTACTCTTGTTAGGTGCCATCCAGTTGGTTCCAACTCATAGCGACCCTATGCACAACAGAAGGAAAACACTGCCCGGTCCGGCGCCATCCTCACAATTGTTGTTATGCTTGAGCTTATTGTTGCACCACTGTGTCAATCCACCTCATTGAAGGTCGTCTTCTTTTCTGCTGACCCTGTACTCTGCCAAGCATGATGTCCTCCAGAGACTGATCCCTCCTGACAACATGTCCAAAGTATGTAAGTCGCAGTCGCGCCATCCTTGCCTCTAGGGAGCATTCTGGCCGCACTTCGTCCAAGACAGATTTGTTCGTTCTTTTGGCAGTCCATGGTATATTCAATATTCTTCGCCAACACCACAATTCAGAGGCGTCAGCTCTTCTTCAGTCTTCCTTAGTCATTGTCCAGCTTTCACATGCATATGATGTGATTGAAAATACCATGGCTTGGGTCAGGCAGACCTTAGTCTTCAGAGTGACATCTTTGTGCTTCAACACTTTGAAGAGGTCCTTTGCAGCAGATTTACCCAATGCAGTGTGTCTTTTGATTTCTTGACTGCTGCTTCCATGGCTGTTGATTGTGGATCCAAGTAAAATGAAATCCTTGACAACTTCAATCTTTTCTCCTTTGCTCATTGGTCCAGTTGTGAGGATTTTTGTTTTCTTTATGTTGAGGTGTAGATGCAGCACTGGAGGTGCTCACTCATCTATGCCAAGAAATATGGAAGACAGCTTCCTGGCCAACTGACTGGAAGAGATCCATATTTATGCCTATTCCCAAGAAAGGTGGTCCAACCGAATGTGGAAATTATAGAACAATATCATTAATATCACATGCAAGCAAAATTTTGCTGAAGATCATTCAAAAACAGCTGCAGCAATATATTGACAGGGAACTGCCAGAAATTCAGGCTGGTTTTAGAAGAGGACATGGAACCAGGGATATCATTGCTGATGTCAGATGGATCCTGGCTGAAAGCAAAGAATACCAGAAGGATGTTTACCTGTGTTTTACTGATTATTCAAAGGCATTTGACTGTGTGGATCATAACAAACTATGGATAACACTGTGAAGAATGGGAATTCCAGAACACTTAATTATGCTCGTGAGGAACCTTTACATAGATCAAGAGGCAGTTCGGACAGAACAAGGGGATACTGATTGGTTTAAAGTCAGGAAAGGTGTGCGTTAGGGTTGTATTATTTCACCATGCCTATTTAATCTGTATGTTGAACAGATAACACGAGAAGCTGGACTATATGAAGAAGAACGGGGCATCAGGATTGGAGGAAGACTCATTAACAACCTGAGTTATGCAGATGACACAACCTCGCTTGCTGAAAGTGAAGAAGACTTGAAGCACTTACCAATGAAGATCAAAGACCACAGCCTTCAGTATGGATTACACCTCAATTCAGACTCACTACTAGCTGGGGACAAAACTAATTTCTGATGAGGTTAAAGTAGCAATGAAGGTCTCTTATTATTTACAGGAATGCAGATTTAATGGGTACTAGAAAAAAAAAATTTTTTTTTTTTAGTAGTGGTGGCATAGTGGTTAAATGCTATGGCTGCAAACCAAAGGGTCGGCAGTTCGAATCCACCAGGCACTCCTTGGAAACTCTGTGGGGCAGTTCTACTCTGTCCCATAGGGTCCCTATGAGTCGGAATCGACTCGATGGCACTGGGTTTTGTTTGTTTTTTTTTTTTAGTAATGTGACTAGCAGTAGTAAGTGGAAAGATGGATACTAGTAGAAATTGAATCATTACCTCAAATCACAGTAATAAAAATTCTCTCCATATCCATACAAAGAAAAGTAGTGATCAAAAAACACAGTGCAATTATCTTTGTGTTCATAACAGCAAGGCCATCAATCTGATATTTCACTTAATGGGGCCTGTAAGAAGGCACCATTTTAATTTCAGTTTTACAGTGTAATGATGAAGGATTTTTGGATTCACATCCAAAAAAAAAATTCTAAGCATTCTTCAAAAAAGAAACTGACTAGAGTTTAGTGACCAGCCTGGCATCTTTCTTGATTTCAGAAAAAACAAAATAGGGTATCTTCCATTTTATTAAAAAATATCTGATGCTGGCCAACTTTTTTCCAGTATTAAATGTGATAGTTCTCAATTGTAAGTCAAAGCTGTATTACATAAATATTACAGTAATCAACTGTGATGGTCCCAGAGGTATTGTGGAAAAGAAAAGGAAGCCTTTTATCAAAAGCCAGTTCCTGCTTCCTGAACAATGATACAGCTTCTACAGTTTCTCTCTAGAGAATCAACTTTAATATGTATTCATGGAATGGAAAAATGAAATTTTGCATTGCACACACACGCGTACGCACAATAGGCTCTCAGACATGGAGGAGTACTGTTACTTTTATCGTTCCTTTGAAAAAGGATTTTACCTTCTGCTGCTCATTTAAAATGTAATAGGGACTTAGGGTAATGAGCAGATGTTATGCTAATTTAACCAGGTCATCTTAGTCCTCCACTCAATCCACTACAAACTATTTCTCAAACAGCACGAAAATTTAGAGTATTCATATTGTTGCCCTAGGAATCTATTTTGTCTGCTTTTATATCCAGTTTTATTTCAGTTAGCACGATTATGGCATACAAACTTTTTTTTTTTTTTTTTTTAGGTCTTCCTTGATGTACAAAGAGTTAAGCTCTTGACAACCAGACAAAAGTTTGGGGTTCAGATCCACCCAGAGGCACCTCAGAAGGCAGGCCTTACATTCTGCTTTGAAAAAGTCACAGCCTTGTAAACACTGTGGAGCACAGTTATTATTTTAACACACATGGGGTCACCATGAGTTAGAATTGATTTAACAGTAACTAACAACAACAACAACAAATTTTCTCTACTTTTTCTTACGTTTTGTATATATCTCTTTGAAAAACATATGCCCTGGATTTGTTTCTTCTATTGAATATGAAAATTTGTCTATTTTTTCTTTCTTTTATTAAATTGTATTTTAGATGAAGGTTTACAGAGCAAATTAGTTTCTCATTAAACAATTACTACACATAGTGTTTTATGACATCAGTTACCAACACCACAACATGTCAACATTCTCCCCTTCTCAAACTTGGGTTCCCCATTACCACCTTTCCTGTCTCCTTCTGCCTTCTCGTCATTGCCCCTGGACTGGTGTGCCCATTTAGTCTCATTTTGTTTTGTGGGCCTGTCTAATCTTTGGCTGAAGGATAAACATCAGGGGTGACTTCAGTACTGAGTTAAAAGGGTATTCAGGGGCCATACTCTCGAGGTATCTCTAGTTTCTGTCAGACCAGTAAGTCTCGTATTTTTTTGTAAGTTAGAATTTTGTTCTACAATTTTCTCCAGCTCTGTCTGGGACCCTCTGTTGTGATCCCTGTCAGAGCAGCTGGTGATGGTAGCTGGGCACTACCTAGATATGCTGGACTCAGTCTGGTGGAGGCATTGATAGTTGTGGTCCATTAGTCCTTTAATTTTTCCCTTGGGTCTTTGTTTTTTTCATTCTCCCTTGCTCCAGATAGGGTGGAGCTTACATGGAAGCTTTTAAGACTCTAGATGCTACTCACCAAAGCCAGATGTAGAACATTTTCTTTATAAACTATATTATGCCTATTGAGCAAGATGTCCCCCAAGACCATGGTCCCTAGCACTCAGCCCAGGAATTCGGGCCCTTAGAGAGTTTGGATGCATCTACGAAGCTTTCATAGCCCTGCCTTGGTCAAGTTGTGCTGACTTCCCCAGTATTGTGTATTGTCTTAACCTTCACCAAAGTTACCACTTACCTATTGTCTAGTGTTTTTATCTCCGCACACCTCACCTCCCTCCTAACCCTCAAAGCTTGTTTCTTTTTTTTTGTGCAAACCTTTTCATGAGTTTTTTAAAATAGTGGTCTCACACGTTCTTTTTCCTTTTGTGATTGATTTATTTCACTCAGCATAATGCCCTCCAGATTCATCATGTTGTGAGATGTTTTGCAGATTCATCGATGTTCTTTATTTTTGTATAGTATTCCATTGTGTGTATACCATAATCTGTTTATCCATTCATGTGTTCATGGGCACTTAAGTTGTTTCCATCTTTTTGCTATTGTGAGTAATGCTGCAGTGAGCATGGGTATCCATATGTCTATTTATGTGATGGCTTATTTCTCCAGATATATTCCTAGGAGTAGGATTGCTGGATCATATGGTATTTCTATTTCTAGCTTTTGAAGGAAGCAACATATTGTTTTCATTTTACATTCCCACCAGCAGCACATAAGAGTTCCAAGCTCTCTGCAGCCTCTCCAACATTTCTGGTTTTTTTTTTTTTTTTTTTTTTAATTCATGCCAGTAATGTTAGGATGAGATGGTATCTCATTGATTATAGTTGCATTTCTCTAATGGCTAGTGATTGCAAGCATTTTCTCCAGTGTCTGTTAGCTACCTCTATGTCTTCTTTGGTGAAGTGTTCTGTTCATATCCTTTGCTCATTTTTTTTAAATTGGATTATTTGTCTTTTTGTTGGAGAAGTGTTGAATTTTCCTATAAATTTTAGAGACTAGGTCTTTGTCAGATTTGTCATAGCCAAATTTTTTTCCCAGTCTGTAGGCTCTCTTTTGACTCTTTTGGTGAAGTCTTCTGATAAGCATAACTGTTTTTTTTAGAAGATCCCAGTTATCTAACTTATCTTCTGGTGTTTGTGTACTGTTAATTTTGGTTCGAATTCTATTTATCCTGTGTCTTAGGGCCTATAGCATTGACCCCATTTTGTCTTCTATAATCTTTACAGTTTTGGGTTTTATATTTAGATCTTTGATCTATTTTGAATTAATTTTGTGTATGGTGTGAAGTATGGATCCTGTTTCATTTTTTTTACAGATGGACAACCAGTTTTGCCAGCACCATTTGTTAAAAAGACTGTCTTTTCCCCATTTGATGGACTTTGGGCCTTTGTCGAAGATCAGGTTACCAATCGTAGATGGATTTATATCTGAGTTCTTGGTACTGTTTCATTGGTCAATATGTCTGTCGTTGCACCAGTACCAGGCTGTTTTGACTACCATACCTATATAGTAAGTCCTGAGGTCAGGTAGTGCGAGTCCTCCTACTTTATTCTTCTTCAATAGTGCTTTACTTCTCAGGGGTCTCTTTCCTTTCCATGTAAACTTCATAATTAGCTTTTCCATCTCATTAAAGAATGCTGCTGATATTTGGATTGGGATTACATTATATTTGTAGATTGCTTTGGGTAGAATTGTCATTTTCACAATGTTGAGTCCACCTTTCCATGAGCATGGTATGTTTTTCATTTATGTAGGTATCTTTTGGTTTCTTGCAGTAGCGTTTTGTAGTATTCTTTGTATAGGTCTTTTACATAATTGGTTAGATTTATTCCTAAGTATTTTTTTTTTTAGGGGCCATTAAATGGTATTGCTTTCCTGATTTCTTTTCCATAGTTCTCTTTACTGGTGTATAGGAATCTGACTGATTTTTGCATGTTTGCCTTGTATCCTGTTATGCTGCTGAATCTATTAGTTCTAGTAGTTTTCTCATGAAGTCCTTTGGATTCTCAATGTATAGTTCATATCATCTACAAATACGGATAGTTTTTCTTCTTCCTTACCAACTTGGTTGCCCTTTAATTCTTTTTCTTGTCTTTTTGCTGTAGCTAGGACTTCAAGCACAATGCTAAATATGAGTGGTGATAAAGGGCATTCCTGTCTTGTTCCTGTTTTCAGGGGGAATGTTTTCAGCCTCTCTACATTAAGAATGATGTTGGCTGTTGGTTTTGTAAAGAGACCTTTTAATATATTGAGGAATTTCCCTTCTATGTGTGTTTTATCGAGAGTTTTTATCAGTAATGGGTGTTGGACTTCAACCAAAGCTTTTTCTGCATTGATTCAGATGATCATGCGATTCTTTTATTTATGTGGTAGATTATGTTGATTGATTTTCTAATGTTGGACATCTGTGCATACCTGGTATGAATTCCACTTTTTCATAGTGTATTATTTTTTTTGATATGTGGTTGAATTCTGTTGGCTAGAATTTTATTGAGAAGTTTTGCATCTATATTCATGAGAGATATTGATCTGTAATTTCTTTTTTGTGTGTGTGGTGTCTTTCCCTGGTTTTAGTATCAGGGTTATACTGGCTTCATAGAACGAATTTGGAAGTATCCTTTCTTTTTCTATGTTCTGAAATATATTGAGTAGTACTGGTATAAGGTCTTCCCTGAATGTTTGGTAGAATTCTCCAATGAAGGCTTCTGGGCCAGGGCTTTTTTTGTTGAGAGGCTTTTTTTATTTTGTTTTTGTTTTTTTTTAGTTACCTTTTCAATCCCTTCACTTATTACAGGTATATTCAGATTTTCAACCTCATTTTGTGTTATTTTAGGCAGGTAGTGTTTTTCTAGAAGTCTATCCATTTCCTCTAGGTTTTGTTGGAGTATAGTTTTTCATAGTAATCTATTTTGATTCTTTTTATGTCAGTTGGATCTATTGTAATTTCCCCCATTTCATTTCATATTTGGGTTATTTGTGTTCTCTCCTTTTTTTTTTTTTTTTATGTCAGTTTGGCCAACGGTTTGTCAATTTTGTCAATCTTTTCAAAGAACTAGCTTTTGTTCTCGTTAACTCTTTCAATTTTTTTTCTGTTCTCTATTTCGTTTGATTCTGCACTAATCTTTATTATTTGCTTTCTCCTGGTACCTGAGGGTTTCTTTTGTTGTTTTCTTTCTATGCATTCAAGTTGTAGTGATAATTCTTAGATTTTGGCCCTTTCTTCTTTTTGTATGTGTGCATTTATTGGTATAAATTCACCTCTGAGCACTGCTTTAGCTTTGTCCCAAAGGTTCTAATAGGAAGTGTTTTCATTCTCATTGGGTTCTATGAATTTCTTTATTCCATCCTTAATGTCTTCTATAACCAATCATTTTTGAGGAGGGTGTTGTTCAGTTTCCATATGTTTGATTTCCTTTCCCTGATTTTTCTGTTATTGACATCTAGTTTTATGGCTTTACGGTCAGAGAAGATGCTTTGTAATGTTTTGGATTCTGTTAAGGCTTGTTTTATGGCCTAATATGTGGTCTATTATAATATTCCATGTGCACTGGAAAAGAAAGTATACTTGGATGCTGTTGGGTCGATTGTTCTATATAGGTCTATGAGGTCTAGTTGGTTGATTGTGGCATTTAGCTCTTCCGTGTCTTTATTGAGCTTCTTTCTGGATGTTCTGTCGTTCACTGAAAGTAGTATGCTCAAGTCTCCTACTATTATTGTGGAGCTGTCTATCTTGCATTTCAATGCTATTAGAGTTTGTTTTATGTATCTTGAAGCCCTCTCTTTGGATGCATAAATATTTGACGGGGTAATATCCTCCTGGCATATTGTCCCTTTAATCATTATATAGTGTCCTTCCTTATCCTTCCTGATAGATTTAACTTTGAAGTCTGTTTTGTCAGAAATTAGTATAGCCACTCGTGCTCTTTTTTAACTGATGTTTGCTTGATATAGATATAGATATAGATATAGATATAGATATAGATATAGATATAGATATAGATATAGATATAGATATAGATATAGATATAGATATAGATATAGATATAGATATAGATATAGATATAGATATAGATATAGATATAGATATAGATATTTTTTTTTTTCTGTCATTTGAGTTTTTGTTTGTGTCTTTAAGTCTGAAGTGTATCTCTTGTAGGTAGCATACAGACAGGTTTTTTTTTTTCATCCATTCTGCAATTCTCTCTTTACTGGTGCATTTAGTCCATTTACATTCAGTGTCATTATAGATAGGCATGAGTTTAATGCTGTCATTTTGATGCATTTTTTAGTGTGCTGTTGACAGTTTCATATTTCCACAGATTTTTTTGTGCTGAGTAGTTTTTATTTCTAAATTGTGTGTTCCTTGTTTTCATTGTTGTTGATTTTGTTTTTGCTGAGTCTTTATTTTTTCTTGTATTTTATTTTGATGTGTAGGATTGTTAGTCTCCTTTGTGGTTACCTAAATGCTTACCCCTATTTTTCTAAGTTTAAAGCTAACTTGTATCTCCCTATATCACCTTGATTTCCTGTCCATATGGAAGATCTATGACTACTTTATTTATCATTTCTTTATTGATTTAATGTTATTTTTTACATAATGATATCACTGATTCCATGTTTGGAGCATTTTTTTGTCTTGATTTATTTTTGTGATTTCCCTATCTGGGCTGATATCTGGTTGCTTTGTCCTGAGTTCTAGTGTTGGTTTGATATCTGATATTATTGATTTTCTAACCAGAGAATTTCCTTTAGTATCTCCTGTAGTTTTCATTTGGTTTTTGCTAATTTCCTAAGCTTTTGTTTATCTGGAAATGTCCAAATTTTGCCTTCATATCTTACAGAAAGTTTTGCTGGATATATGATTCTTGGCTGGCAATTTTTCTCCTTCAAAGCTTTATATATGTCATCCCTTTGCCTTCTTGCCTGCATGGTTTCTACTGAGTAGTCCAAATTTAATCTTATTGATCCTCCTTTGTAGGTGGCTTTTCACTTATCCCTGGCTGCTCTTCAAATTTTATCTTTGGTTTTGGCAAGTTTGATTATAATATCTCTGGATGACTTTCTTTTGGGATCTACCTTGTATGGGGTTCGATGAACATCTTAGATAGATATCCTTTCATCTTTCACAATGTCAGGGAAGTTTTCTGCCAACTAAGTTTCAATAATTCTCTCTGTATTTTCTGTTATCCCTGCCTGTTCTAGTACTCCAGTCACTCGTAGGTTAATCTTCTTGATAGAGTCCCATATGATTCTCAGGGTTTCTTCATTTTTTTTAATTCTTTTATCTGTTATTACTTCAAATATATTATTGCCAAATTTTTATTTTCAATCTCACTAATTCGGACTTCCATCTTCCCAATTTTGCTCTACTGACTTTCTACTGAGTTGACTAACTGAAATTTTATTGTTAATCTTCTGAATTTCTGATTGTCATCTTTCTATGGATTCTTGCAGTCTATTAAACTTTTCATTATGTTCTTGAATAATCTTAATTTCCTTGACTGCTTTATCTGTGTGCTCCTTGGCTTGTTCTGCATTTTATCCTTCCTGATATCTCGAAGAGATCTGTATATTAATCTTTTGTATCCTACATCTAGTAATTCCCAGAATACATATTCATCCAGAACAGTCCTTGATTCTTCATTTTGGGAGTTTGTTGAAGCATTCAGGATCTGCTTCTTTATGTGATTTGATATTGACTGTTGTCTCCGAGCCATCTATAAGTTATTGTATTAATTTATTTTGTTTGCTCACTATGTCCTAGTTTCTCACTCTGTTTTGCTTTGGTATACCCAAATAGGCTACTAGAATGAGCTAACTTGATTACTGGAGCCTTTGAAGCACTAATGTCCTGTTACCAGACAGCTAGAGCTGTTACCAGGTATATGAGCTTAGGAGTCCATTCACTATTCTTGTATAGACTCAGCTCAGGTGTCCTGGTAGTTGGTCACGTAGTGTGTGGTAAAGACTCTCACCTACAATCTTAGAGAAGCAGTGGTGATTGCTGTATTCACAGGTTTCTAGTAGCAGCAGGGAGTCATACTCTGAGGAAGGCAGGGGGTTGACAACCTTCCCCGAATGTCTGTAAGGAAGGCACGTCCCTGTTCCCTAGAGCGCTCTGATGTGTGGTCTCTGCAGCTGTACCATAGGCATCCAATGCTTTTAACTGTAAGGACTAGTAGGCACCACTTATCCATGGACTCCTGTTGCAGGTGGCTAGGTGGCACGCGTGGAGCCTTCAGTCCTCCAGTCCCTATTGTGGGTAGGTAAGAGCCCTGTTTAATAGGCAGCGTGGTATCAAGAACCAAAAACCTGCCTCTCTGTGGCACAGTTGAAACAATTACTGTCAAACCTCAAATAGACTTGCCCTTGCAATATAACGGCCAGATCTCATCTGCTGTAACGAGGCTACCTGGGCCTATGCAGGGGTGAAAGACAAAGCCTGTGGACAACTTATGCCTGGACTGGAGCCACTGGGGATCAGGTGTGTGCTACATTGCTTGCCTTCTTTACCTGAAGCAACTGCGTCCCCGAACACTACCGCCAGCCCCACCACAGGGGAATAGGGGTTAAGGTGCTGCACCAACCCGGCAACACCTTGCTGCTTCTGCACTGTCTCTTCCTCCCCCGTCGCTCAGTGTGATTTCTTAACTTTGCCTTTTCTCCTCAGGGTTCCTAGCTTGTCATATATATAATAAATTCACTTTTTTTTTTTTGAGTGTTATAAGAGGGATCACCGGAAGTGCCTGACTACTCCACCATCTTGGGCCCGCTTCTACATATTTATAATTTCTCTGTTTCTATACCTTCATCGTGATAGTACTTCTGTCCCATAGGAAATCATTTTTCTTCTGCATGAGTTAATTTTTTTTTTAGAATTTTCCTTTAGAGATAACCTGTAGGTGTTTTTCTTGGACTGAATTTTGTCCCCCCAAAATATCTGTCAAATTGGTGAGGTCATGATTCCCTTGTATGATTGTATGATTGTCTACCATTTTATCTTCTGATGTTATTTCCCTATGTGTTGTAAACCTATCACTATTATGTAATAAGATGGATTAGCAGCAGTTATACTGATGAGGTCTACAAGATTAGGTATTATCTTAAGCCAATCTCTTTTGAGATATAAAAGAGAGAAGTGAGCAGAGAGACATGGGGACATCATACCACCAAGAAAGTAGTGCTGGAAGCAGAGTATGTCCTTTGGACCTGAGGTTCCTGTGCTGAGATGCTCCCAAACCAAGATAAGACTGATGACAAGGAACTTCCCCCAGATTCAGAAGAGAGAAAAAGCCTTCCTCTGGAGATGGTGCCCTGAATTCAAATTTCTAGCCTATTGGACTGTGAGAGAATAAACTCCTCTTTGTTAAAGTCATCCACTTATGGTATTTCTATTATAGAGACACTAGATATCTAGGACAGAATTTGGTACTGAGAGAGTGGGCTGCTGCTCTAATAGATACCTAAAATGTGGAAGTGGCTTTGAAACTGTGAATGGATAGAAGACTTGGAAGGAAGTGAGAAGAACTATTAACACTGGAGAGGGCGCAGATGGTGAGAAACAGTAGCAGAGATCCAGCAGCATCAGTGAACTGGCAGCAGCAGAACCAGGAGACCAGCGCCAGACAGCACTGGAGATGACCCACAGAGCAAGAGAGCTGAACGACTGTGTGCAATAGGCTTCTGGTGGAGTAGGGTGCCTCCAGGCACTTATTGGTGGAGCTATGCTTGCCAACCCACGGAGCAAGAGAGAGCTGACTGCTTGTGTGCAGGAGTCTTCCTGGCAGAATGGGTTGCTTCCAGTTATTTATCAGTGTAGCTACTGAGCTTTGGAACATTTGCCCCAGCAAGGCAGATGCGGGTGTAAGGCCACAGACCCAAGAAGCTAGGAAACAGGAGCTAAAGAGACAAGGAACATAAGAAGTCAAGGTGCCTCAGTCTCAAAAGTTATAGCCATGACCTCAGGGGTTTCAAAGGGTGAATCCATGGCCTCTGGTGTTCCTAAGGGTAGAGTTCCCACTCAGATAGATGAAGAGAATGGTGCGTCTAAAGCCAAGGGAGCAGAATTGCTGTTCCAATAAGCCTGGAAGGAAGCGCTAAAGCTGGAGCTGAGGGGCCTCCACTCAGAATCTGGAGAGTGTGGCCAATACCTAGAGTCTGGAGAGCAGGGTTATTGTGTAAATTGTCTGAGAATAGAGAATTATTTCAAACCTTGCGGGTTAATGTAAAGTGTTCTGCTAAGTTGCTTGGCACCTGTTATGCCTTCTTTCTCTCCAATTTCTTCCATTTATAGTGGAAATATCTAGCTTGTGCTTGCTCTGCCATTGTACTTTGGAAGCAGATAACTTGTATTCTGTATTTCAAAGATGAAGAAGAATTTCTTGATTTTGGACTTGGACTTGATTTAAGACTTCTGTTATGATATGATGGGTTGAATATGTTTTACATGTGGCAAGGACATGAATTTTGGGGGACCAAAGGGTAGAATGTCATGGATTGAATTGTGTCCCCCCAAAATATCTGTCAACTTGGCTAGGTCATGATTCCCTTGTATAATTGTCTACCATTTTATCTTCTGTTGTGATTTCCCTATGTGTTGTAAATACTATCACTATGATGTAATAAGATGGATTAGTGGCAGTTATACTGATGAGGTCTATGAGGTTAAGTAGTGTCTTAAGCCAATCTCTTTTGAGTTATAAAAGAGAGAAGCAAGCAGAGAGACATGGAGACCTCATATGACCAAGAAGCAGTGCCAGGAGCAGAGCGTGTCCTTTGGATCTGAGGTTCCTGTGCTGGGATGCTCCCAGACCAAGGGAACACTGATGACGAGGACCTTCCCCCAGAGCCAAAAGAGAGATAAGGCCTTCCCCCAGAGCTGGTGCCCTGAATTCAGACTTCTAGCTTACTGAACTGTTAGAGTAAACTTCTCTTTGTTAAAGCCATTCACTTGTGGTATTTCTGTTGTAGCAGCACTAGATGACTAGGACAACATGGAACACTTTCAATTGTTTTCCACATTCCTTATTTCCCACTCATTCTCTTCTTCATTATTTACCTCTTTTTAACTAGGTAAATAATTCTTGGAGAGCAGTTATCTTCTTTTTTCATTTTAAATGTATTGTTCCACTGCCTTCTGGTTTGTATTATTGCTCTTGGAAAATCAGTTATCTGTCATGTTTTAACAGTAATTTTCCCCCCTTTCTAGTCCTTTTTAAATAATCTCTTTAATTTGTGAAGTTTAGGATGACTTATTTAGGTGTGGATTTCCTCCTGTTTGTCTTTGGGATTTGTTTGGCTTGTTGAATTTGAGGATTGGTGTCTTTAAACTGGCTTTAAAGGTCTGCAATCGTTATAACTTCATATTTCTTCTTCTCAATTATCTCTTTCTTTTTCATATAGTAAATCTTTGTGTTGTGTATACTATGTCTCTTAACCTCTCCATCTTTTTTGTCTTTCTGAACCATACCATTGAAATTGTTTCCAACTTATCATCTAGAGTATCAATTCTCTTTTAGTCAATGCTCCTATTAAATCTACTCTGCTATTAAATTTATCTAGCATATTTTGCAGTTATTGCATTTTTTGTCCCTAGAACCAAAAAAGCGCAAACTCATTGCCGTTGAGTCAATTCCAACCCATAGCGACCCTAAAGCACAGAGTAGAACTGCCTCATAGAGTTTCCAATGAGTGCCTGGTGGATATGAACTGTCAATGTATTGGTTAGCATCCATAGCTCTTAACCACTACACTACCAGGGTTTCCTTCATTCATAGAGTGTATATTTATTTTATTTTCTGAAGTTGAAAAACTAATTTTTATACTTCCCTCTTCTCTGTAGATATTTCTTCCTTTGTTTATATGTCTCTCATGAAACATAATAAGTTTGTGTTTAAAATCTGTATCAGATCATTCCAATATCTTTAAATCAAGTTGGAGCTTTTCCTCATGTCTGTTTTTGTCTGCTGGTCTTTGTTTCCTTATGAGTTTAGTTATTTTTAAAGTGTTTTATCTATAGTTCTTGAAAAATTATTTGTAACCTGGATTGAAAGTATGCTTCTCCAGAGAGGATTTCCATTTGCTTCTGCCAGGTGCCCAAGGGCACTACCTGTGCAAGACTATTTTAAGCTCAACTCAGGGCTTTGAGATCTTTTCTACCACCAAGGTGATGTAAATATGGACCACAAATCTGCATAAAGACTAGCCTGTGAATACAACATCACAAGGATGGATATTTTTTCCCCTTCACTCTCCTTAAATCAAATCAAACTTTTTGCATTCCTGTATGGACGTGTGTGTGTGTGTGTGTGTGTGTGTGTGTGTGTGTTTATTGAGGGGCTGAGAGGCATTTTTTTCTTATTTTCAGTCTTGTTCTATGTGTATAGTCCCTTAGGTTTATAAATGAAGAAGTTTTCCTATTGGTCTTCCCATCTTAGAAAGATCTTGACATTTTACTTCACTGTTCCTATTCTCTGTTCTACCATCAAATCCAAACATTCACATTTGGCTAGATTTATTTTTTGTTAGGTTCCCCAGTAAACAGACTTTGAGATTTAGGTATTTTCTTTTGTAAATTTATTGAGGAGTGCACTTGGGAGTACTTCCTGTAAAGGAATTAGGACAGCAATATTGGTCAGAGAGAGAGATATCACCTAATGCCACAGGGAGCTCTCAATCTGGGATGGCAAAATCTTGACAAGAGAATTAGAGTTTGTGATCTGCCTGTTGATCAGTCATTGGGTGTGAACTGCACCAGAGAAGGTATAATCTTGGACTATGCAATCTTTCTTTGGGACTACTACAACCCAGGGAGATAGACTTAGCTCATCGTCTCTGTCAGCTGGGGGGAATGAGTACCTTGATTCTTAAGGAGTGATCTGGGCAGAGTATCAGACCACCCACAGTGTCCTTAACATTTTTAATTATTTTCACCTAGATGATAGGGCCAACTAATCTAGGCTAGCTTATTTCCAAGAAGGTATATATACTTTGGAATTGTTTCATGAAATAATTTTGAGATAAAATTTAGAAGCGATGGATTGTGAGTAATTTGTGCTTTTTTTTCACACTGTAAGAAATCCAAATTTATGTATAAGGAACCCTTGATCAAGATAGCAACGCAAATAAAAAAACACTGTTAGAAATAAACTTAAGGAAACATATGAATCATACATGGTACCAATTTGAAGAAAGCTTCTAAATAAAACAGAAAAATATCATAAAAATGTCAGCTTATCTAAAATTACCATATATATTAAAATTCTTACTAAAATTCTAAAATAGTTCTAAAGGCCACTGAAAGAATATCTAAGAAATTATTCTAATAAAAATTATTTGGGAAAATCAGATCTATTATATATTATTATTTGTATAAATCATTGCATTATAGAAAATATAAAAAACAAAATTCAAAGTGTGTTATTTTGTATCAAAACTTTTCAACTGTATCACTGGCATTGATTGTATTCTCAAGACATAACCCACTGTCGTCAAGTCAATTCTAACTCATAGCAACCCTATATGACAGAGTAGAACTGCCCCACAAAGTTCCCAAGGAGCGCCTGGCAGATTTGAACTGCCGACCTCTTGGTTAGCAGCCGTAGCACTTAACCACTATGCCACCAGGGTTTCCTACTCTCAAGACACACAATATGTAAATTCTGAGTAGAATGTTGTTGGTCACGTAACTATTTTGGTGAAGTTTTACCATGGTTAGTAAAAACAAACTCAAACATCATAAGTCACATGATTAAATGAAGAAATTCTATGTACTTCTAAACCATAAAAATCCGTCACTGTTGGGTAGATTCTGACTCACAGTGACCTTATAAGACGGAGTAGAACTGCCAGATAGGGTTTCCAAGGAGCAGCTAGAAGATTTGAACTGCCAACCTTTTGGTTACCAGCCAAACACTTAACCACTGTGCCACCATGACCCCTACGTATTTATATGAAGGAAAATTTTTCTTTAATTTTAATCACATAATTAACTAATTGAAGGAAAGAAATACACATTATGAGTGAAGAATTGTAATCAGTAAATTATCTAAAAGTCTTGAAAATAACAATCTCCACATTATTCTTAGTTTATCTTAATAATGAACTAAATTTGATGTAATAATTTAGTTTTTAAAGCTTGTCTTTAGAAGACTTTCCTTTTCACATACTAATTAAACTCTTGATACGAATAATTATCCAATGGAAATTTTGTACAATGTGAAATAACTTTATTACTGGTATTCTGGTCCACATTTTATCAAATTTATTCTACCATGGATTATAGTAGGTAACAATTAAGAATATAAGGAACGCTGGTGGTGCAATAGTTAAGCGCTCAGCTGTTAATAAAAAAGTGAGAAATTTGAACCCACTCAGCGGAGCCTTGAGAGAAAGACCTGGCAATCTTCTGCCATAAATATTATAGTCTAGAAAATTCTGTAGGGCAGTTCTTTCTACTCTGTCACATGGGGTTGGTATGAGCTGAAGTCAACCCAATGGCACCTAACAACAACAACAACAACAACAACAACAACTGAGAGCATCTTGATAGTCATTCTATTTGAAATCATGAAACTTCAAATATATACAATGCAGGTTGGGTTAAACCTTGAGGTTTTCTTATGGACAGTAATTGTTAATGAACAGTTCCAAAATTTAGTAGATAAATCAGAAAGAACTTGGGAGTTTTAATCTCAAGTCTGTTTATCAAATATATTTACTTTTTGTTGTTGTTGCTGATGTAAAACCTGGAAAATCTAATGAAAGAGAGTCCTCGTAGAAAATGAGCAAATATTTAAAGTATTAAAATATGCAACGCTTTACACAAATTTTGAAGAGCTTCTGGAATCCAGTTGCAACTAGTTATCTCTCTTATGGAAAAAGTACGTGTGAAAATAAACTATGCACTGCATTTTCTAAATAATTTTTAAAAACTCAAGTTAATATTTATACTGTAAACACTTTTAAGTTATTATACACAACAAGATGTCAGTATAAGGAGTGTCATCACTGCATTCTTTATTATGATATGTTTTAAAAGTAATCACCTACTGGAGAAAGATATCTAGTTGAACCTGGAGAATTAAATAAGCTCTTACTCCAGATCTCTGCCAAAACTCATTAAAACAACAGTAATCATTTTTTAAAAGGAATAACCCACTTTAAAAAAGAAGTTGGTAGAAGAGAAAACAGGAAGGAATGAAAACAAAATTTAGAAAGATAAAAGAGAGACAAATTCACGATAGATGACTTAGCCGAAGCCCAACAAAAAGTTGGCAGTTCAAACCCACACAGAGGTGCCTTGGAAAACAGGCCTGGTGATCTGCTTCCAAAATGTCACAGCCTTGAAAACCCTATGAAGCAGTTCTACTCTGCAAACAGGAGTTCACTATGAGTTAGGATCAACTTAACTGCAACTAACTACAAGGGCCTACAGTAAAGCAAAATTAGCAAGAAGCAAGTGGACTTGTAACTCAGACCTTAGGAATAGCTGATGGCAACAAGTCCCTTTGGAGGAGGGGAAAAGTGGAACTAAAACTAAAACTAAATATGTATATAAAACCACTAAATAAATACATATATATATACAGAAGCCTAATGGACCACATGAACACAGCCTACGTGACCCCAAGACCAAAAGAACTAGATGGTACCTGGCTACCACTACTGACCATTCTGACTGGGATCACAATAGAGGGTCAAGGACAGAGCGGAAGAAAAATTACAGAACAAAAAATCAAATCCGCAAAAAGACCAGACTTACTGGTCTGAAAGAGACTGGAGAAACCCCCAAGACTATGGTCTTAAGACACCCTTCTGAACTAGAACTGAAGCCATTCCTTGAGGTCATGTTTCAGCCAAACCATAGACACACCAATAAAATAAACAGTAACACTCAAGAGGAACATGCTCCTTAGAACAATTAATTATATGAGATCAAAAGGTCAACATTTTCCCAAAAACAAAGATGAAAAAGCAGGAAGAGGTAGAAAATCAGGACTGAAGGAAACAAGGAAACTAGGATAGAAATGGGGAGAGTCCTGACACATTGTGGGGAATGAAACCAATGTCATGCAACACTTTATATACAAACTATTGAATAGGAAACTAATTTACTCTGTAAACTTTCATCTAATGCACGATAAAAAAAAAAAATATATTGAAAGTGTGTATAATGAGTTGTAAGAATCTCAGATCTTTTTCCATCACTCTCTGAAACAAGGAAATGGCCTTTCTTTTCAACTCTGCACCCTGCAAATAAAAGGAAGATTCATCTCTGGACAGGTACATCTGAGAGATGTAGGCATATTCAACAAAAAAGCATTCACGGAATGCCAATTCACCCAAAGACAATTCACTGCACGGCCAATTTTACATGAGGCAATTCAAGGAAAACCGATTAATTGCTCCAGATGGCCAATTTAATGACTAGCCAATTTGTGGAATGATCAATTGTCTAAATTGCTTCTTTTAGCTATTTAAAAAATACTTTACATAAACACATTTAATAGTCTACATTACATTCATAATGTGAATTCTTTGAATCAAATATTTGAGAATGTACCCATGAACATATTGTTCATAACTTTACTTATAAAAGAAAGTAAACATAAGAAAACACCCATTTAATATATTCTGGAAGAATATATGATTAGTCTCATATTTCCAGTAACATGGAAAGCCAGATGTTCAGGGAAAACCCTAAACACAGCTTCAAATGTTGGGTAAAATATAGTTTTATAGTCTCTAGCTGTGTGGACGCAAACTAGAAATATTCACCTGAAATCAAAGATGACAAGAAAGCATTAATCCATAGGAGTAGGAAAACTTTGGAACTGACGACAAGCCTGGGTGTATTAGCCCATCTCTGGGGCACAAAAACTGCCTTTTGATTAACCAAATGAAGCAGGTACAGGAGCCAAGGCCAGTTAGATAAGTAGGAGGGCAGTTCAGAACAGAATCACCTACAAAAAGTCAGGATCCCTGAGGAGGTACAGCCTCAGTATTTACACCAGAAAGAAAAATGCCCCACACAGAGAGGCACAGATCCCTAGACCTTTGCTCTGGGAAATCCCTGAAGGAAAGCACTGAGAAGCAAAAAGGACTGATTAGCAAATAAAATGTCAAACTCGTGGGTAAACTGAATAAACATTGACCATATAAAACAATGATATACAATCTCGGGTGTTAAAAAATCAACTTAGAATTGAAATAATGCTCAGTGATCATACTATGCTCACACGCTGTAAATCATGGGTAAAATATATAATCAATCTGATAATTAGAAAATTAAATGGTAAAAATTTCATAAAAACATTTATAAATGTTTTTAAGGCAAAAATCTATATTGTCCCTTAATGGTTTATGTTTGAGTTAATCAGGATTGTGATTTTGGGGTTAAAATTACCAAAGTAAATTATTGGTTTCAGTTCCTGGAAAACATTAGAATTTATGTCTACCTTTTAAAAATAAAATTCTATTCATATTCATATGTGACATATTTGTCAAATACCTGTATTAAAAATTGAATCCATAATATTTGTTTTCAGATGGATCAAATCTCTTCTTGAATGTTCAGTTTTTCTTTGACTGTTGATAAATGCTTAAATTTTCTAAGGTTCTGGAGATAATTTCTGAAAATCAATTTGAGAACAACCTCAAACTTCTAAGTAAAACTCATGATGGCACAATGAATCCAAAAAAAAAAGGTTCAGCACAATTTCTGTGAACCAAAGTCAGTAAGTTTTGCTTAAGTTAGTTCAGACAGGGTTCAGATAAAATCTGAGCTTGTGGTCTCTAGCCAAACCAAATAAAAGGCCAAAATCTTGACATTGTCAGAATGCTCTTAATAATTTCAACATCTGTTGTTTCATACTCTTCTGTCTACAAAATGTGAGAAAATAAGTGTGTTTCTTACTGAAAGTATATTGTCTTTTTAACCACACTTATGTTTGTTATTCATAAACTATATAATAATATTTTTTTGTAAAGGTGCCTGAGATGATTTATAGAATCCAAGGTAAAAACCCCAATTCCATAATACTCTGGGTGAAACCACCTCAGTAATACCTACTAGTTTCCAAATATTAAGGGAAAGCATATAGATTCTAAAATACATCTTCCTTGAGTTTAGTTGTTATTAATCAGGACATTAACAGGAAACGGATGGAATTCTCACATTAGAAAAATCAAACGAGTTTATATTTAGGGATAAATTACACAGGAGTAAATGGGGTACAGAAGAAGTAAACAGGATGATGTAGAACGGTGTAGCTAGCAGCAACAGAGCTGTCACCACTCCTGGGTCCAAGGGACAAAGGGAGGGAGATGGCACTAGAACTTGGAAGGAGAGAGAACTATGTAGAACTAGTTTGACTGAGAGTTGTAGTGATCTTTCCTCAAAGGAACCAAGAAATAAATACCTGACCACTTTCTTTTTCTTCCCAGGTCTCCTGATCCAACTCCCCATTGACAAAACCCAAGCTGGAGGCACAGGGGCCAGATTGCAAGGATGCAATTTCTAACTATCAGCACCCCGATGAAAGAACAAAGTGGAAGAATGTGGAGGATGAAAACGAAGACGCTATTGAAGAAACTCAGCGCACTTTAATATTCTGGGCTCAGGAATATAAATACTATGGGAGCTAAATAAATTATTAAATGTTGATTATATTGCTGAAATTCTCTCATTTGAATGATTACAATAACAACAATGACAAAATCTCAAATTTTCAAAATGCATATGGCAAAGCCAATGAAAAACTAGAGCACAGTAAACATACGCTA
Source organism: Loxodonta africana (assembly GCF_030014295.1). Classification (NCBI taxonomy): domain Eukaryota; kingdom Metazoa; phylum Chordata; class Mammalia; order Proboscidea; family Elephantidae; genus Loxodonta; species Loxodonta africana. The sequence goes on from NC_087345.1 coordinate 50,534,815, forward strand.
AAAAAAAAAAAAAATTTTTTTTTTTTTAGCTAGGTGTACCACTTTCCTTCTGTGTTTGCGTGTTCTCCTGTGTGTATGTAGGTACACACCATTTTTCCCTTGAAGTAAATTTAATGAAATGATGTTTGTAAAATAATTTAAATATTTAATCTTTACATGAAAATGTATCTATTCCAACTTTAATTCTATAAACATTCTTCTTTGTTAGTAAAAAACCTATTGTAATGAATTTTTTCCTAATAAAATAAAATATGCCACCTTCCCCAAATAACTGAGTTCAAATAATAGTCCTCATAGGTATTTTCTCCAGAAATTTTATAACATTTCAAGTAACAAAAAGTTCAGATAATAAACAGTATTAAAACTGGGATCTAAATTTTAAAGTTTAATTCCATTTTATCTCCTTGATTCCAAAGATACTTATAAGATTATAAAACTTTATTTCTCTCCTTATTAAGCAAATCAGGATGACTTTTAACATGATTTATATTTTCTTGTAATTTTCCTTAACAAAGATTATTCCATTCCTTTTTGTTAAATGAGAAGTAGGATTAAAATATAAAAATTTTAATTCTTAATGACACACAGAGAAGTAGCACAATTCTTCACTTTTTTATTAGCTTGCTAGAGCAGAAAAAAAAAATTACCTCTTTTTTTTTTTTTAACCATACAGACTTGGGTAAGAACTCTGACTATGGCAATTTCGGGCTACATAGGTAAGGCTGTTAATTCATAAACTGCAGCTTCTTTATCTTTAAAATGGAAACAACAATAATAGCAACATGGCTGAAAAATAGATTAGTAGTTGCCTACGGCTAGAATTTTTTTTTTTTAGGGCTAGAATTAGGGAGATTCAGGATGCTGGCTAAAGGACAAGGGGTTTCATTTTTGAGGTGATGCAAGTGTTCTAAAGTTGATTGTAAAGATGGTGGCATAACTCTCTGAATATACTAAAAAACATTGAATTATGTACTTTAAATGTGAATGGTATGGTATATAAATTATATCTCAATAAAGCTGTTATACAACAAACAAAAAACAGACTTGGGCCTCATTCCCCATGACTCCCCTCTTCACTCTGCTTCAGCCACACTTGCCTCCTTTCTCTCCTTCAGACAGCCAGACATGCTAATGCCTTTGGATGTTAGACCTGGCTATGCCATCTACCTGTAACATTCTTTCTAATTCTAAAACCATAATAAACAATGAGAATCTTTAACTTAAATTTGCATTGCAAAAAATTTCTGAAAAATAAGCCACCAATTCACAAAGTACTTTCTGTTAGACACTAGTCCAATGAGTCCTTGAGAATAGTTTATATAGTCATACAAATTCAGAAACACTGCCTAAAACCCCATCTACTTTCAAAATTTACGAGGCACATTAACATATTAAAATATTTGAGAAACCTAGTGGCAAAGGAGCCTTTTATCACTTTGTAGTTCCAAAATGTTTATTTAGCCAGAGAAAAAATACTCACTTCCATATCACCTCCCATATAATTAAAAAAAAAATTCTATCAATTCCAACTCACAGCAACCCTATAGGATAGGATAGAACTGCCCCCATAGAGTTTTCCAAGGAGCGACAAGTGGATTTGAACTGCTGATCTTTTTGTTTGCAGCTGTAGCACTTACCACTAGCCACCAGGGTTTCCCTCCCTTATAATATCTCATAAAATTTCTTTTTTGGCAATGCTCCTTTAGGCAAATTCATTATCATCCCCATAAATGAAAGTTTATAAATAGAATCTTTATAGATAATGCCAACCTTAATACATCTCTACCTACTTCAGATGTTCATTCTGTTTTTGAGGTAATCTTTGGGCATAAATTGAATAAATGAAAATTTCTCCTCTAAATCGCAATTGTTTATGTTTGCCAAAACTTCATTTATTGCGAAACAGTCAAGAGACACTGGATAATTCTATACATAAAAGAAAGTAGCTCACAAAATGATATAGGGAATTTTATTTGTTACAACATGAAAATCTCAACTTAATCATTAGATAAAACAAACAAAAGGGGAAATTATATCTTACCTGAATTTATAAATACCTGTCTTAAGAAAGAATCCAAACATGCATAATTTAACTAAGAAATGTGTTTTTTATCTGAGTCTAGAAACAATACATTAGTTTATATCAGGTAAGAGACAAACTATTTTTATTGCTAAATATTAAAATGTCACAAGTTAGCTGAAAACATTGCTCAACTTCTCTATTGTGTCATTTCAAATAAAATAGATAAATATGAATCATTTATTAAATAAGCATCCATTATTATTTTTTTCTAAGAGCTTCTATCTTGAATTTATCTGAATCAAATATTCTGGTAAATAGCCCTTACCCATACATTTGTAGATCTGATATCTGGTTTGGAAAATGTAGCAGATAAAGATTTAGAAATATTAGTACATCATATAATGTTGTCAACTGTCTTTTCCTTTATACCCCAGTCTCTGTTCTTATTCTTACACCTTCTTGGTTAGATTATCCTTGATTTTTGAATTAGAAATTGGATAAATTTTGCCATGTATGCATAGTTTGAGTTTAATCCCTTGATTAATAAAACGTAGTCTATAAAGTCTGTTATGTTTAAACCTAAGCATTGTGTGGATTGTCTCTGATTCTTATTAAAAGGTAGAAACTAAAGCAAATAGATATTTTGAAAATAGTAATGATTTATGCATCAGCTTTTAATATTATTTATATTGTAGAACAGATTTGTGACTATTTTAAATTAAGAAGCATATTCCAAATCTTCCTTTAACATTATTTCTTCAGGATATTTAATAAAAGTTGAAAAAAATCCTTAAGACCTGCTAAATTTTGTCATCAAAAAACTTGGAAAATAGTTAAAAACCAGGCAATTTTAGCTTTTTCTCCTATGATGAGCATCACAATGATGCTAGCTATTTTCCAAAGTCTCTACTTTTGGGGAACACTGAATCAGTTAGCCTGTGCTATCTAACAACCCTTTAAACTTAAGGACTCAAAAGAATTTTTTTTTTAAAGTTCCTAATTCTGCACAATTTGGGCTAGACTCAGCTGAGTTCTTAAGGTCTGCACTGGATTTACTCAAAGGCCCTTGTAAGCTTATAGATCCACTAGAGCTAGATGGGTTAGGATGGCTTCACTCAGCTATCTGGCGGTTGGCAGGTTACTGGCCAGGGAATCTCAGATTTCCGCCATGTCGTTTCTCCAGCAGGCTACTTTAGATTAATTCACATGGTGGAAATATTCCAAAAGCTTGAGAACGGAAGTTGCAAATGTTTTGAGGCTTGGGTCAAAATGCACACGATTTGCTTATCCATCATATTCTTTTGGTTACAGTAAGTCATTTGGCATGTTCAGATTCAGGTAGTGGGGAAATAGATTGCACTTCTTGGTGGGATGGATGCAAAATTGTGTGGCAAATTTTTTTGTTTTGAAAACTCAATATTCAATTTATTAGTTACAGAATATAAACTCAAAATCCTAGCTGTTCCATAAGCATTTTTTTCTCTTCTTTTTTTTTTATATAATTTTTATTGTGCTTTAAGTGGAAGTTTACAAATCAAGTCAGTCTCTCACACAAAAACCCATATACACCTTGCTACACACTCCCAATTGCTCCTCCCCTAATGAGACAGCCCACTCTCTCCCTCCACTCTCTCTTTTCGTGTCCATTTCATTAGCTTCTAACCCCTTCCACCCTCTCATCTCCCCTCCAGGCAGGAGATGCCAACATAGTATCCAGTGTCCACCCGATCCAAGAAGCTCACTCCTCACCAGCATCCCTCTCCAATCCACTGTCCAGTCCAATCCTTGTCTCAAGAGTTGGGTTCAGGAATGGTTCCTGTCCTGGGGCAACAGAAGGTCTGGGGGCCATGACCACCGGGGTCCTTCTAGTCTCAGTCAGATCATTAAGTTCGGTCTTATGAGAATTTGGGGTCTGCATCCCACTGCTCTCCTGCTCCCTCAGGGGTTCTCCCTTGTGTTCCCTGTCAGGGCAGTCATTGGTTGTAGCCGGGCACCATCTAGTTCTGGTCTCAGGATGATGTAGTCTCTGGTTCATGTGGCCCTTTCTGTCTCTTGGGCTTGTAACTGCCTTGTGTCCTTCATTCTCCTTCGATCCAGGTGGGTTGAGACCAATTGATGCATCTTAGATGGATGCTTGCTAGCGTTTAAGACCCCAGACGCCACTCTTCAAAGTGGGATGCAGAATGTTTTCTTAATAGATTTTATTATCCCAGCTGACTTAGATGCCCCCTGAAACCACGGTCCCCAGACCCCTGCCACTGCTATGCTGGCCTTCAAAGCATTCAGTTTATTCAGGAAACTGCTTTTGGTTTAATCTATTTGTGCTGACCTCCCCTGTATTGTGTGCTGTCTTTCGCTTCACCTAAAGCAGTTCTTATCTACTATCTAATTAGCGAATACCCCTCTCCCACCCTCCTTCCCTCCCCCCTCACATAAGCACAAAAGAATGTGTTCTTCTCAGTTTAAACTATTTCTCCAGTTCTTATAATAGTGGTCTTATACAATATTTGTCCTTTTGCAACTGACTAATTTCACTCAGCATAATGCCTTCCAGGTTCCTCCATGTTATGAAATGTTTCACAGATTCCTCACTGTTCTTTATCGATGTGTAGTATTCCACTGTGTGAATATACCATAATTTATTTATCCTTTCATCTGTTGATGGGCATCTTGGTTGCTTCCATCTTTTTGCTATTGTAAACAGTGCTGCAATAAATATGGCTGTGCATATATCTGTTCGAGTAAAGGCTCTTATTTCTCTAGGATATATTCCAAGGAGTGGGATTGCTGGTAGTTCTATTTCTAGCTTTTTAAGGAAGCACCAAATCAATTTCCGAAGTGGTTGTACCATTTTACGTTCCCACCAGCAGTGTATAAGTGTTCCAATCTCTCCACAGCCTCTCCAACATATATTATTTTGTGTTTTTTTTTTTATTAATGCCAGTCTTGTTGGAGTGAGATGAAATCTCATGGTAGTTTTCATCTGCATTTCTCTAACGGCTAATGATCGTGAACATTTCCTCATATATCTGTTAGCTACCTGAATGTCTTCTTTAGTGAAGTATCTATTCATATCTTTTGCCCATTTTTTAATTGGGTTATTTGCCTTTTTGCAGTTGAGTTTTTGCAGTATCATGTAGATTTTAGAGATAAGGGGCTGATCAGAAATGTCATAGCTAAAAACTTTTTCCCAGTCTGTAGGTAGTCTTTTTACTCTTTTGGTGAAGTCTTTCGATGAGCATAGGTGTTTGGTTTTTAGGAGCTCCCAGTTATCTAGTTTTTCTTCTCCATTCTTTATAATGTTTTGTATACTGTTTAAGCCATGTATTAGGGCTCCTAACGTTGTCCCTATTTTTCTTCCATGATCTTTATCGTTTTAGATTTTATATTTAGGTCTTTGATCCATTTTGAGTTAGTTTTTGTGCATGGAGTGAGGTATGGGTCTTGTTTCATTTTTTTGCAGATGGATATCCAGTTATGCCAGCACCATTTGTTAAAAAGACTGTCTTTTCCCAATTTAACTGTTTCGGGGCCTTTGTCAAATATCAACTGCTCATATGTGGATGCATTTATGCCTGGATTCTCAATTCTGTTCCATTGGTCCATGTATCTGCTGTTGTACCAGTACCAGGCTGTTTTGACTACTGTGGCGGTATAATAGGTTCGAAAATTGGGTAAAGTAAGGCCTCCCACTTTGTTCTTCTTTTTCAGTAATGCCTTGTTTATCCGGGGCCTCTTTCTTTTCCATATGAAGTTGGTGATTTGTTTCTCCATCTCATTAAAGGATGTCCTTGGGAGTTTGATCAGAATTGCATTAAATGCATAGATTGCTTTTGGTAGAATAGACATTTTTATAATGTTAAGTCCTTTTTCCTATCCACGAGCAAGGTATGTTCTTCCACTTATGTAAGTCTGTGTGGCTAATTTTATGTCTAATATAGATATATAATTAGACCAGATTTCTCAGCCTCTATTCAGTTGCATGTAGCCATGTGACTGAGTTCCAGCTAGTGAAATATTAAAGATGAAGTGATGTGGGCCATTTTCAGGCTTAGCTGATATCTCCCACAGATAGCCCTCTATGATTTTTTCCCTTCCACTGCACAGAATTTCAATGCACAAGATTGCCATGAAAACCAGATAATGAAAAAATCAAACCTTGTTTAGTTTAAATAGCTAAATGTGTGAAACAGAGCAATCCCTTACAACTTCTCCCCTACCTAACTTGTCTCCCTGAAACAAACCTGAACTGAATGGCAATGAATTATAAGCTTAATTTATATTTAGATGTTACCTATTGGGGACCAATTTTTAGCACAGTTTAACTTATTGTAGACATATTAATATTTTAAACAACATCATGATAAATGGAGAAAAAAATTGAAGTTGTCAATGATTTCATTATACTTGAATCAATAATCAACATCATGGAAGCAACAGTCAAGAAATCAAATGACGTATTGCATTGGGCAAATGTGCTACAAAATAGTTTTATAAAGTAAATATATCACTGGAACCATCTGACTGAAACCATGGTCTTTTCAATTGCATCATATGCATGTGAAAGTTGTACAATGACAAAGGAAGCCTGAAGAAGAATTGATGTGTTCTGCCATGGTATTGGCAAGAAATATTGAATATACCATGGACTGCCAGAAGAATGGAAACCCTGGTGACGTAGTGGTTAAGCACTACAGCTGCTAACCAAAGGGTTGGCAGTTCAGATCTGCCAGGCGGTCCTTGGAAACTCTATGGGGCAGTTCTACTCTATCCTATAGGGTCACTGTGAGTTGGAATCGACCTGACGGCACTGGGTTTGGTTTGTGTGGCCAGAAGAATGCATAAATCAGTGTTAGAGGAAATATAACAAAATTCTCCCAAGAAGCAAGGGTGGTGACACTTTGACTCACATTGGACACATTACCAGGATAAACTAATCACTGCAAAGAGACATCATGTTTGGTAAAGTAGAGGGCCAACTAAAACAAGGGAAGCCCTCAGTTAGAAGGACTGACATAATAGCCACAGCAATGATCATGAAGATAGTGCAGGACCAGGCAATGTTTTATTCCATTATACTTATAGTTGCCATGAGTTGGAGCCAACTCAGCAGCAATTAACAACAACAAACAGTTCTGTGAGTCAGAAGTCACATATATTTACCATTACAAACTTCTGTTTGCTTAAAACAAGAATATTATATTACAAACAAATCATCAATTCTGTAGGGTTCCCGGGACTTTTCCCCATCTCAAAAATATTTTTAAATCACTTCACGGCAATAGTGTTTGAGGATGGTTTAGTTTGACCACACTGAAAAGAAAAATGAAAACAAAGAATAGAAATAAAAGAAAGCTTGGCATTATGCATTAATGTTTTTATTTTCCCAATCCTGCGTAGCATATCATAGCAAACATAATAGATACTGAGTACTTTTGAAAGTATGTAACATAACATTACCAAAAAACCTATTGCCGTCAGGTCGATTACGACTCATGGTGATCCTATAGGATAGAGTAGAAGTGCCCCATAAGGTTTCCAAGGAGTGGTTGGTGGATTCAAACTGCTGACCTTTTGGTTGGCAGCCGAGCTCTTAACCACTGTGCAACCTGGGTTCCATAACATATCTAAAAATATCTTGTCAATCCAGCATGACGCAAAATCTGATCACCATAAAATGTCTTTTCCCTTTTGTTTTTATACTACCAGGAAAATTATTTTATATATGTCATATAAAATAATTTTCCTGGTAGTATAAATAAGCCCAATTAAAAGCCCAATTAGGAAGTCATTAAATAATGTTTAAAAGAAAGAACATTTTGTACTGCTTAGGGAAATACTGGTTCACCTCCTCTCCCAGGGACATGAGAGTGAAAAACCCATGTGAATTACTTTGGTTAATGAAATATGAGTTAAATTGACTTACTTACTATCCTACCTAAAATACTTCAGTATGGAGAGGTGGCAGTTGGTTAGATTTACAATTCTTGGCTCTTAGCTTTTAGCATTGCAAACAATACAGACGCTGTTTTATTTTTATTTTTTTACCAGTATTTTTTTTTTTTTTAAATGTCATCCATACTCATCCTGACTTTTTTTCTTTTTTTCTCTCCTTAGAAATAAACTACTATTTCTAGCTGGGATTATTTCTTAAAAATTTCCAGTGAAATTCAATAATGCTATTATCATAAAGGTCAGAGGTCAGGAGAGAGATAAGAGTTTTGTGCTTTATCTTTTTTTTTTTTTTTTAATTTTATTGAAAGACCTACGTTTGGGGCCTACTCCTCTAGGAAACTTTACCTATTCTGGGCGGGGTAGGGAAATGTCACCTGGGCTTTGGTCAGAGCTTCTGCTTAGGGACAGCAGCCATTTTGGAAAGATGTTTGGTTATACAAAGAGCCCTATAGTTCCTGACTTTTACTGTTAGTAGTTCAGTATATGATTTTCATCACAGAGACACATCATTTCATTAGTGAAAAAGCAGAATTACATCCATACCTCATCTCTTCCCTCCCCCTAGTCAGGAAACTGATTCATGGGAAAAAAAAAAAAAAACATACTGGCTGCACAATTTCTCTTGCAGTGCTATTTTCTCCAACAATCTGCATTGGAATAATTGGCTTCAAAAGAGGTGTTTCCTGATCTTCACATAGCGTACATACCTCTTTAGCTCTTGCCCACCAATCTTGCTGTTATTATTGGGAGATCTTAAAATTTTATTTTATTTTCCAATCCGACATGAATCACTGTATTTCTAAACTAGGGAATGAGATGCAATATGAAAACCCTCTTTCCGTTTGCTACACATTTAGTATCTGGCAGTTATTCTTTGAGGTGGGTGGAGGCTGTGAGCACATATGAAATTTTATTTCCATTTTCATTATTTTTTTGGGCAATTTGGAATTTTTTTACTTTATGTTCTTTATTTTATTTTAAAATAAATGTTAATTTTTGACTCAAGAAAAGGCAGCATTTTATTGTACATTACAAACTATACAGGCAGGCTGTCTGAGTATAATCCCCATGTCTGAAAATATCTCATAGTGTGGTTTGAGTATGGTTATTAAGCTTTCTCTTCCTCATTTTGATATTTGTTAAAAGGGATAATGACAGTAGCTAATTCATGGTGTTGTTTTGAGGATTAAATATGATCGTTAACATGCTGAATTTATAACTGGTACATAATAAGCACTTAATCATTGTTGGCAATTAGCTATCATCTTTTCTGTAATTCCCCGGCTTGCCCCATTCTTTATGTAACTTTTCACTTCTAGTCCTCCTATCACAACTATTAGCTATAAGCTACATTTTACGCAAGAGAAAACCAAGCCTCATAGAGTTTAATTCATTTGTCCAAATCCCAGGGATGGAAAGTGGCCATGCCAGGACATGAAATCAATATAAGCCTATTTGCCAAAGGTCAAAAAATATGCTTTCATTATACTACTTGTAATTTTCATATGCAATATGGAATATTAGTCCCTGTATTCAATAATTATTTCAAAATTTCTTCCAGTAACAGATCTCACACACATCTCAGATGCCGAGTATGGCAAAAAAAGACTAAGTGTTATGGCTGTCTTTCAAAACACCAAAAATGTTAATTTTATGTTCCTGAAAGTGGTGCTATGTAAATAACTTAAAGTTCAAAACCTAAACCTATCATGCTTAATATATTTCCATTTTAAGTATTACAAAGAACTGTCTTACTTTTTTTTTCTGGAGACTTTCTGAACAAATAATTAATTCCATGAGGCACTCATAATTTAAATTGCCATCATCTTGTGTGTGTGCACATGAAAGAATGGGTAGGTCTTTTAAAATGAAGACTTCTTACTATAGTCTATCTCTCAATGCACCACATTGTCCACTCTCAGTCCCTTTCATGTTATAAATCTAAATATCTCTCATCATCTGGATAAAAGTTATCTAGGTTATGTACAGCTGTGTCTCTCACCATGGGCACAGAGAAAGAGTTAAAAAATACTTGAGTGAATGTATGTGGAAAGCAATGAATATTTTGAAGCTGAGATCATAGTCAAAGTCAAATACAGTAGTTGGAAACTTTCTGTAAAGGGCCATATGGTAAATATTTAGGCTTTGTGGGCCATATGATCTCTGTCACAACTATGCAACTCTGCTGTTGCAGCACAAAAAGCAGTCATAGACAATACACAAATGAATAGGTGCGGTTGTGTTCCTATGAAAATTTATTTACAAAAACAGGTCTCAGCTTAGATTTGGCCCATGGGCCGTAGTTTGCTGATTCCTGCTCTAATAAATCCAGGAAGATATATAATACTCACTTACTGTCCTTATATTAGACCTTATTTCTACAATTCACTTCCTCTGCTGTAAGCATTATTTTAGGATTAAAAAAAATCTATGAACATATTTTAGAGTATTAAAATAAAAAAAAAACTTGTTTTTTTATAGAATAGAAAAATTTCCACAGAATTCTGAAATTTAAGAAAAAAATAACAAAGAAATTAGCAAAGTCTTTTTGGATTTTTTTTTTTAATCACATTTTGATTTGTAGAAAAGAAGAATTTCCACTATTCTAGAATATCAAATTTGTTGGCTTAAAGGTTTTCTTTTGTTATTATTATTTTTTATTGTGCTTTAAGTGAAAGTTTACAGCTCAAGTTAATTTCTAATTCAAAAATTCATACACATGTGGTTTTGTGATGTTAGTTGCAATCCCTACAGCACACTTCCCATTTGCACCCCGGGTTTCTTGTGTCCACTTGACCAGTTCCTATCCCTTCCTGCCTTCTCATCCTGCTTTGGGGCAGGAGCTGCACATTAGGTCTCATATATCTGATTGAACTAAGGAGCACATTCCTCATACGTATTATTTTTTGTGTTATAGTCTTGTCTAATCTTTGCCTGAAGAGAGGGCTTCAGAAATGAATTCAGTTATGGGTTAACAGTGCTTTTGGGGGCCATAGTTTCGCAGTTTCCTCCAGTCTTTGTCAGACCATTAAGTCTCATCTTTTTAAGTTAATTTGAGTTCTGTTCTACATTTTTTCCTGCTCTGTCCAGGACTCTCTCTTTGTTCCCTGTCAGGGAAGTCATTGGTGGTAGCCAGGCACCATCTAGTTCTTCTGGTCTCAGGCTGTTGGAATCTCTGGTTCATTTGGTCCCTTAGTCCTTTGGGCTAGTATTTTCCTTGTGTCTTTGGTTTTCTTCATTATCCTTTGCTCTGAGTGGGATGGTACCAATTGATGTATCTTAGATGGCCGCTTGCAAGCTTTTAATACTCCAGACACCACTCACCAAAGTGGGATGTAGAACATTTTCTTAATAAACTATGTTATGCCAATTGGCCAAATGTCCCCCAAAACTATGGTCCCAGGCCCTAGCCCAGCTACTCTGTCCCTCAAAGTGTTTGGATGTGTCTAGGAAACTTCTTTGTTTTTGCTTTGGTACAGTTGTGCTGAATTCCCCTGTATTGTATATTGTCTTTCCCTTCAATGAAGTTTTTTTTTTTTTTTTTTTTTTAAATTTCTGGACTTTTCAATGTTTATTGATTAATTTTTTTTTTTTTTTGCTTGTTTGTTTTTAAATGTTTTATTTTGTTTTAGCTGAATGTTTACACAACAAATTGGGTTTCCCCTTAACAATTTTTCTACAAATTGTTCCATGCCATTGTTGATAATTTTTACAATGTGTCAGCATTCTCATTTCCATTCTGTTCATTCTGTTTCCATTGATCTAGCTCCCCTTCCCTTTCTTGACGTCTCATCTTTACTTCTGGGTAACTATTGACCATTTGTTCTCGTATAGTTAATTGCTTAAGGAAGCATATTATTCACAGGTGATATTGTTTATTCTATAAGCCAATCTATTATTTGATTGAAAGGTGATCTACAGAAATAGCTTCAATTCCAAGATCAAAGGTATATTAAGGTGATAGTCTCCGGGTTCCTCTAGTCTCTATCAGTCCAACAGGTCTGGTCTTTTTTTGGAATTTGATTTTTTGAACTACATTTTTCTCCTTTTCTATCTGGCACCTTCAATTGTGTCCCCGGACAGAAAAGTCAGTAGTGGTAGCCAAGCACCATCTAGTTCTTCTTGTCTCAGATTTGAAGAGATTGTGGTTCATGAGGGCTGTTAGTCCTATGGACTAGTTTCTTCTTTGAACCTTTGATTTCTTTCATTTTCTTTTACTCCATATGAGTAGAGACCAATAGTTGTAAGTTTTAACACCTCAGATGCTGCTCATCAAACTTGGATGTAAAATATTATCTTTGTGAACTATGTTATGCAAATTGACCAAGTTGTCTTCTGAGACTAGGGTCTCAAGACTTATAAGTCAGTAAACCACCCTGTGAGTTGCTTGGCTGTATCTAGGAAACCTCTGTAAATGTGTCTCCTATGTGGTTTGCTATATAACTGGATACGTATCTGGCACAAACGTGTATGCATATGCTTACAGATACACCTATACACGCACATGCATTTACTGGCATATACCTTCCTATACATATATATGCATTCATATCTACCTACATGACCACACTCATATTTTTGTTTGCTTTTACTCTTGTTGCAAAGTTGTATATGTTATGGCATTTACCAAAATTGTCCCTTTTTCTCATGTACTTCTTAGTGTCTTTATTTACCTTGGTCAGGTTGGGCTGATTTCATCCATATTTGGGCTTGCCTTTCCCATCCCCAAAAGTAACAAGTGTTCATTATCTAGAAAGTAATTTCCCCTTTCTCTCCTTCTCATCCCTAGTAACCATCAAAGAACTTTGCTTTCTGTGTGTATATCTACTCTTGACTTTTTGTAACAGTGAGACCATACCGTATTAGTCTTTTTGTGAATGACTTATTTCACTCAGCATAATGTTCTCCAGATTCATTCATGTTATAAAATGTTTCACAGGCTTGTCATTATTCTTTATAAAGTTTCTTTTACACTTAATATTATTTCTCCTGTTATTATTTTATTGTCTTTGGGATTTGTTGTGATGTCCTTTTTTTAACCCTGATATTAATAATTTGTATTTTCTGTCTATGATCAGTCTTCTACAGTTTATATTCTTTCAGTTTTCTGTCACCTGGTTTACAAAGGCTCTTTTTCTTCTTTTAAATGTAAACATATAACTTTCATTCTTTATAAGCAGGGGAGAAAGTATTTTAGAAGTAGCAAGTTCCTAGTATTCAGAAAGAACTCGATAGTTTGGGTGGTAGAGGTGTTTTGGTATATATATATATATATATATATAAAAAAAAAACTATATATATACATGCAAATCTGCTGCAAAAGATCCTTTTAAAGTGTCAAAAAGAAAATGTGTCAATTTAAGGACTATGGTGCTCTTGACCCAAGTCTTGGTGTTTCAGTTACCTCCTATGCATGTGAAAGCTGGACAATGAATAAGGAAGACCGAAGAAGAGTTGATGCCTTTGAATTATGGTGTTGGTGAAGAATGAATATACCATGGACTTCCAAACTATGAGTCTTAACTTACTCAATGGCATCTAATGACAACAAGAACTTGGTCTTGGAATAATGGATCAGAAAAGCTTTCTCTTTCACTTACAAAATTTCTGACCTTGGGCAACCCACTAAAATCCCTCAACCTCCTTTTTTCTCATCTGCAAGATGGACATAGCACTTGCCATATGAGTAAGAGTCTTTTTTTTTTTTTAATTCATTCATAGAACTTAGCACAATGTCTGTTGCATAATAAGCACACAGTAAATGTCATTTGGAAACCCTAGTGGCATAGTGGTTAAGTGGTATGGCTGTGAACCAAAAGCTCAGCAGTTCAAACCCACCAGGTGCTCCTTGAAAACTCTATGGAGCAGTTCTACTCTGTCCTATATGGTGGCTATGAATCGACTTGACAGCAATGAATTTGGTCTGGGTTTTTAAATCTCATTTTGTATTATCATTCAGGTTGTATTATAATCATATTCTTACAGTTCTTTCTCATAGCTACTTTATTTCCAATGTTCAGACAAAAGTTATGGTTCCCTTCATCCCAAGAGTAACAACTGTGTTTAGCATGAGCCCAATGACTCCTCTTCCAAGTTGCATAGACTCTGCAATGAGAATTGCCCTCAAAGTGATCCATGAAAAGTATTATGTTGCGAAAATTGTGGATTTTTTTTCCAACCATAATATTTACATTGCCCTCTACCTCAATAAATACCGCTTATTCTTTATTCTTAGTACTTCTCATCTTTAATGCACTAATTAATTTTCTTAATTTTTCTTGCTTATTGATTATTACTCATGAAGTTTCCCAGAATAGGAATCCCATGAGGTCAGGAAACTGTCCTCTTTTATTCTTTGATTTGCTCTTTTATTCACGGATATATTTCGACAGCACTCAACCAATATTTTTTAAAATAATAAGTCCAAGAGAAGTTTAATTACTTAAGCCTAAATTGTAATACACATACACTTCAAAAACTAAAATTGTATGATTTGCTACTCTCTGTTTCAGTCTTAATCTTTCTTTTTTCAAGTATCCTTTAAATTTGAATTTAATTCTGAATTTAAATTTGTACTTATTCTATTCACTTGTAGCTCACCCTATTCCTGAAGTTGTCATTTTATAAAATGGAATGCAATAAGATACAGAAAAGCATAAATACTAGATGGAACTAAGACGGAGTTTCCCCCGGTGCTGTACACAGCATGCCTTACATAACCTGGACAGCTGTATGCTGTGATAGTATTAACCCAAAAAACCCAGTGCCATCGAGTCGATTCCAACTCATAGCGACCCTATAGGACAGAGTAGAACTGCCCCATCGAGTTTCCAAGGAGCGCCTGGCTGATTCGAACTGCCAACCCTTTGGTTAGCAGCCGTAGCACTTAACCACTACGCCTCCTAGGTAACTACAAATTAGAATAGAAAGTCAATGAAGAGATTAATTGTAATGAGTTAGAAATTTACTCTGTAATATTTTCTAAGTCCTTTGCATATGTGAGTTTCCAAAATTAGACTTTAAACAGCTTGATGGTAACAAATACGTGTAACATTTTTTATTTGATATGATGCATTTTTAATAGTCAGGGAACTAGTATAACATGTTATAAAGAAAAAAGGCATTTTAATCAGAAGTTCTAGCTAGTTCTGTCAGTTACTTGCTATGTGGATTCTTTCAAAACAGGGTGAAAAAAACTGTTGAAACCTGCCTCTAGTGAAAAGCAGGAGAAAGTTACAGTAAAGAACTGGAATTCTTAAATCAAACAGAACTGAGTCTGCTTCCCAGGTATGGAATTTACAAGAGTTGGCTTCAGGAAGTCTATCCTCACGCTGCTAGACTCAATTCTCTCAGGACTAGGAGGCATTAAAAGTAGAGTCATGCACCACATACTGTCCATTCAGACAACATCCAAACACGTATACGTCCGTGGTCCCATAATGTTATAATAGAGTCCAGAAATCCCAATGGGAGACCACGATACAGTGAACATAACAGAACGTAGCAAATGCAACAATTTCCCACAACATGTGTATTTCTTGTCTCTTGCACACAAAATGATTGCAGCTGCCAGGTGTATAATGGTACAGTGCATATACAACCTGTAATATACACGTCTTGATAGTCATACTAAACACCTACGTTACTGGCTTATGTGTGTACTATACTATACTTTCTATGGTCATTTTAATGTGAACTTTCCCTACTTACAAGTAAAAAGTTTACCATATAACAGTGTATTTCAACTCGTAGGCAGCAGCATCCAATTTCAAGTACCATGTGTCTCTTGAGTGTTGTAGCATTATCTCTTTATTTAATTTCCTTTTGAAAATATTACTGTGAAGTGCATCATAGCTCCCAAATGAAGGAAAACCAGTGCTAGTGATAGCAGCAAGAGGCAAAGGAGAACTATCGATTTCAAGTGATGCATGACTTTACATACCTCACCAGGCTGTTGCGAGGACTGAATGCAATCATGAATATAACACACTATTTGGCATGTTGTCAGGGACTTAATCCACACACACATACAAACACACTTCAGGTATTTGTAAATTACAGACACAGAGAACTCTAAGGATTAGGTTAGATATGGTGTTTTAATCACCAGCAGAGATGAAGCATTCTACACATGATTATATGAAAATCTTGGGAAATAAGGCTAAAAGTCCACATTAAATAATACCTAAAACCAAAAAAGAAGAAGGAAGGAGGGAAGGAAGGTGGAAAAGTGGGAAAGAAATAAGGAAATAGGAAGGAAGAAAGGGAGGGAAGGAGGGAAAAATGGGAGAGAAGAGATGAGGAGGGAAGGGAAGAGGTTTATTTTCACATTTCAAAGGTGTGAAAAAAATGTCAATTTAACATTGAAACTTTGGTTGACTTTTAATTTCTTTCATTTTTATCACCTTTTGCACATTGTTCAATATACTTCAATTAAGATTATCCCTCTGTCATTGTGACCTATAAGGAACCAACACTGTGATAAAAGGTCAAGGCAGAATAAGAAATAAAAAAAAAAAAAAAAAATTATAATCAAAAAGTAAAATTAAAACTTAGAGTTACATGCTAAATATAAATGTCAAAAATTCTAATTATGTTGACGATAACTCATTCATTGGAATCATTGTACATATTAGGTGAAGACATGTTTGGATTTGACTAACAGATAAAACACATATTGAGTTAGCTTAGGACAGTTACTTCATGCCCCTTAAATGTTCTTCATCATTAAAAAAAAAAAAAAAGCCAGGGGGATAAGTAATAATTCTTAACTCGTGCTTTATTTTGAGGACTAATGAGGTCAACCTTATATATAAAATACTTGCCACAATGTCTGACATAAAAATATTAGCTATTATTATCATTCACTGCCCCCACGTGTCTGTCAGTTTGTCATACTGTGGGGGCTTGTGTGTTGCTGTGAAGCTGGAAGCTTTGCCACCATTATGCAGATATCAGCAGGGTCACCCATGGAGGACGGGTTTCAGCTGAGCTTCCAGACTAAGACGGACTAGGAAGAAGGACCCCGCAGTCTACTTCTGAAAAGCAGCAGCCAGTGAAAACCTTATGAATAGCGGTGGAACATTGTCTGATATAGTGCTGGAAGATGAGCCCCCCAGGTTGGAAGGTGCTCAAAAGATGACTGGGGAAGAGCTGCAGCCTGAAAGTAGAGTCGACCTTAATGACGTGGATGGAGTAAAGCTTTTGGGACCTTCGTTTTCTGATGTGGCATGACTCAAAATGAGAAGAAAAAGCTGCAAACATCCATTAATAATCAGAACCTGGAATGTATGAAGTATGAATCTAGGAACATTGGAAATCATCAAAAATGAAATGGAAAGCATAAACATCAATATCCTCGGCATTAGCAAGCTGAAATGGACTGATATTGGCCATTTTGAATTGGATAATCAAATAGTCTACTATGCTGGGAATGACAACTCGAAGAGGAATGATGTTCCATTCATCATCAAAAAGAACGTTTCAAGACCTATCCTGAAGTACAGCACTGTCAGTGATAGGATAATATCCATACGCCTACAAGGAAGACCAGTTAATATGACTATTATTCAAATTTACGCACCAACCACTAGGGCCAAAAATGAAGAAATAGAAGATTTTTATCAGCTGCTACAGCCTGAAATTGATCGAACATGCAATCAAGATGCATTGATAATTACTGGTGATTGGAATGCAAAAGTGGGCAAAAAAGAAGAAGGACCAATAGTTGGAAAATACTTCCTTGGTGACAGAAAAAAAGCCAGAGATCAAATGATAGAATTTTGCAAGACCAACGACTTCTTTACTGCAAATAACTTCTTTCACCAACATAAACGGCGACTACACACATGGATCTCGCCAGATTGAACACACAGAAATCAAATTGACTACATCTGTGGAAAGAGACGATGGAAAAGCTCAATATCATCAGTCAGAACAAGGCCAGGGTCCGACATGGAACAGACCACCAATTGCTCATATGCAAGTTCAAGCTGAAACTGAAGAAAATCAGAGCAAGTCCACAAAAGCCAAAATATGACCTTGAGTATATCCCACCTGAATTTAGAGACCATCTCAAGAATAGATTTGATGCATTGAACACTAGTGACCAAAGACCAGATGAGTTGTGGAATGACATCAAGGACATCATCCATGAAGAAAGCAAGAGGTCACTGAAAAGACAGGAAAGAAAGAAAAAACCAAGATGGATGTCAGAGGAGACTCTGAAACTTGCTCTTGAGCATCCAGCAGCTAAAGCAAAAGGAAGAATTGATGGAGTAAAAGAACTGAACAGAAGATTTCAAAGGGCCTCTCAAGAAGACAAAGTAAAGTATTATAATGACATGGGCAAAGAGCTAGAGATGGAAAACCAAAAGGGAAGAACATGCTTGGCGTTTCTCAAGCTGAAAGAATTGAAGAAAAAATTCAAGCCTCGAGTTGCAGTAGTGAAGGATTCCATGGGGAAAATATTAAATGACGCAGGAAGCATCAAAAGAAGATGGAAGGAATACACAGAGTCATTATACCAAAAAGAATTAGTCAATGTTCAACCATTTCAAGAGATGGCATATGATCAGGAACCGATGGTACTGAAGGAAGAAGTCCAAGCTGCTCTGAAGGCATTGGCGAAAAACAAGGCTCCAGGAATTGATGGAATATCAATTGAGATGTTTCAACAAACAGGTGTAGCGCTGGAGGTGCTCACTTGTCTATGGCAAGAAATATGGAAGGCAGCTTCCTGGCCAACTGACTGGAAGAGATCCATATTTATGCCTATTCCCAAGAAAGGTGATCCAACCAAATGTGGAAATTATACAACAATATCATTTATATCACACACAAGCAAAATTTTGCTGAAGGTCATTCAAAAACAGCTGTAGCAGTATATCGACGGGGAACTGCCAGAAATTCAGGCTGGATTCAGAAGAGGATGTGGAGCCAGGGATATAATTGCTGATGTCACATGGATCCTGGCTGAAAGCAGAGAATACCAGAAGGATGTTTACTTGTGTTTTATTGACTATGCAAAGGGATTCGACTGTGTGCATCATAACAAACTATGGATAACAGTGCGAAGAATGGGAACTCCAGAACACTTAATTGTGCTCATGAGGAACCTTTACATAGATCAAGAGGCAGTTGTTCGGACAAAACAAGGGGATACTGATTGGTTTAAAGTCAGGAAAGGTGTGCATCAGGTTTGTATTCTTTCACCATACCTATTTAATCTGTATGCCGAACAAATAATATTGAGAAGCTGGACTATATGAAGAAGAACGGGGCATCAGGATTGGAGGAAGACTCATTAACAACCTGTCTTATGCAGGTGACACAACCTTGCTTGCCAAAAGTGAAGAGGACTTGAAGCACTTACTAGTGAAGATCAAAGACCACAGCCTTCAGTATGGATTACACCTCAACATAAAGAAAACAAAAATCCTCACAACTGGACCAATGAGCAACATCATGATAAACGGAGAAAAGATTGAAGTTGTCAAGGATTTCATTTTACTTGGATCCACAATCAACAGCCATGGAAGCAGCAGTCAAGAAATCAAAAGACACATTGCATTGGGTAAATCTGCTGCAAAGGACCTCTTCAAACTGTTGAAGAGCAAAGATGTCACCCTGAAGACTGTGGGTCAGGTGTGCCTGACCCAAGCCATGGTATTTTCAATCACATAATATACATGTGAAAGCTGGACAATGAATAAGGAGGACCGAAGAAAAGTTGACGCCTTTGAATTGTGGTGTTGGCGAAGAATATTGAGTATACCATGGACTGCCAAAAGAATGAACAAAACTGTCTTGGAAGAAGGGCAGCCAGAATGCTCCTTAGAGGCAAGGATCCCAAGACTGGATCTTACATACTTTGGACATGTTGTGAGGAGGGATCAGCCCCTGGAGAAGGACATCACGCTTGTCAGAGTACAGGGTCAGCGGAAAAAAGGAAGACCCTCAACGAGGTGGATTGACACCGTGGCTGCAACAATAAGCTCAAGCATAACAATGATTGTAAGGATGGTGCAGGTCCGGGTAGTGTTTCGTTCTGTTGTGCATAGGGTCGCTATGAGTCGGAACTGACTCGATGGCACCTGACAACATAACAACAACATCATTCATTGAGTAACACATAATAGGTAGAATGGCAGAACTCAAAATTATTATCTTGGACACTCTTGTTCAGTCATCAATACAGAACATGAGACCCTCAGATCATATAGCTACAGCCCTGATGTTGTGATGTTTAAATGAGCAAAAGAAAATGCCCAAGGTGTGGTGGTACAGTACTGGCATAAGAGTTAGATAGCCTGCTTTTTCAACTTGGTTTTTCCCCTTATAACTTAATATTTTTGGGTTAGACACTTGAAATTTATAGATCCGCGTTGCTCTACATGTAAAATGAGAGTCGTGTTGCAATTCTATAATTCCCAAGACCATCCTCTCTGTGGCTCTACCTGGGGCTTCCACCATTGGTGGCATGTCCACAATTTCCCCTGCTCTTTGTACTTTCTTCTCTCAAAGCCTTTGAAATGACAATCTCAACAAAGGAATGCATTTTCTTATCTAGTTCTGTCTGCATCTCAAATCAGGATTGCTGTAGATATCTATGTCTTGGTAATCACCCTCCCCAATATTATAACAACAGAAATGTGAGAAACAGTGGTAAAAAATAAAGGACATATTCTGGGCATTTTAATCACCTACTATATAACAGGAAACCCTGGAGGTTTAGTGGTTAAGAGCTATGGTTACTAAACAAAAGGTCAACAGTTCAAATCCACCAGGCCCTCCTTGGAAACTCTATGAAGCAGTTCTCCTCTGTCCTATAGGGTCACTATGAGTCAGGATCGACTTGACAGCAATGTTTTTGTTTGTTTGTTTGTTTTACTATACAACAGGCATTCTATTGGATACTCGGGATATAATTTAAAAAAAATTCCAAAACTGTAGTGTAGAAGAAGAGACAGGCATAAAATAAGAGTAGCAGAGTAGGCTAAGAAAAAAGTTATTTAAAGAAATGTACAGATATAACGAAAACCAAACCCAATGCCGTCGAGTTGATTCCGACTCATAGTTGCCCTATAGGAGAGAGTAGAACTGCCCCATAGAGTTTCCAAGGAGCACCTGGTGGATTTGAACTGCTGACCTTTTGGTCAGCAGCCGTAGCACTTAACCACTGCACCACCAGGGTTTCCATTTACAGATATAAGTGAGGCTTATCACTGAGGATTTTTAAGAGAACCAAACCATTAAAGGACATGTCCCTGATTTAAAGTAATTATAGGAATAATAATTTATTCTAAGGCAGGTAAACATTAGAACTTTTTTTCTAATGATCTCGTTTTGCTGAACAGAGCTGTGAATATACACCTAACAACAATATGCATACGTATATACATGTAAACGCAACAATTGTGAGGATGGTGCAGGACTGGACAGTGTTTTGTTCTGTTGTACACAGGGTGGTCAATATGAGTCAGAACGAACTTGATGGCACCTAACACCATGAACAAAACACACACATATATATGTTTATATGCATATATATATGTCTACCTTTTACATGCATATGGGAAAATTGAAAATACCATGGCTTGGGTCAGGTACACCTTAGTCCTCAAAGTGACATCTTTGCTTTTTAACACTTTAAAGAGGTCTTTTGAAGCAGATTTGACCAATGCAATACGTGGTTTGATTTCTTGACTGCTGCTTCCATGGGTGTTGATTGTGGATCCAAGTAAAACAAAATCCTTAACAACTTCAATATTTGCACTGTATATCCTGATGCTGTTTATTTGTCCAGTTGTAAGGATTTTTATCTTCTTTATGTTGAGGTGTAATCCATACTGAAGGTTGTGATCTTTGATATTTACCAGTAAGTGGTCCAAGTACTCTTCACTTTCAGCAAGCAAGGTTTTAACATCTGCATAATGCAGGTTGTTAATGAGTCTTCCTCCAACCCTGATGCCAAGTTCTTCTTCACATAGCCCAGCATCTCAGATTAATTGCTTAGCATACAGATTGTTAACTATAGTGAGTGGATACAACCCTGACACACATTTCCTGACTTTAAACCAAGCAGTATCCCCTTGTTCTGTTTGAATGACTGCATCTTGGCCAATGTACAAGTTCCACACTAGCAAATAAAGTATCCTAGAATTCCCATTCTGTGCAATGTTATCCATAAATTGTTATAATCCACACAGGTGAATGCCTTTTTATAGTCAATAAAACACAGGTAAACATCTTTGTGGTATTCTCTGCTTTCTGCCAAGATCTACCTGACATTGGCAATGATATCCCTTGTTCTACGTCCTCTTCTGAATCCAGGTTAAGTTTCTAACAGTTCACTGTTAACGTACTGTTGCAACCTTTTTGAATTATCTTCAGTAAAATTTTACTTATGTGTGATATTAATGATAAATGTTCAATAATATGCACTCTGTTGGATCACTTTCCTTTGGAACAGGCACAAATATTGATCTCTTTCAGTTGCTTCGCCAGGTACCTGTCTTCCATATTTCTTGACATAAACAAGTGACCACCTCCAGCACTGCATCTGTTTATTGAAACATCTCAATTGATACTCTGTCCATTCCTGGAGCCTTGTTTTTCATCAGTGTCTTCAGTGCAACTTGGACTTCTTCCTTTAGTATCATAGGTTCTTGATCATATGCTACCTCTTGAAATGGTTGAATGTTGACCAATTCTTTTTGGCACAGTGACTCTCTGCATATCTTTCATCTTTTTTTAATTTTTTTCATAATTTTTATTGAGCTTTAAGTGAATGTTTACAAATCAAGTCAGTCTGTCACATATAAGTTTATATATGCCTTACTCCATACTCCCACTTAATCTCCACCTAATGAGTCAGTCCTTCCAGTCTCTCCTTTCGTGACAATTTTGCCAGTTTCTAACCCTCTCTACCCTCCTATCTCCCCTCCAGACAGGAGATGCCAACAGAGTCTCAAGTGTACACCTGATACAAGTAGCTCACTCTTCATCAGCATCTCTCTCCAACCCATTGTCCAGTCCCTTTCATGTCTGGTGAGTTGTCTTCAGGAATGGTTCCTGTCCTGGGCCAACAGAAGGTTTGGGGACCATGACCACCAGGATTCCTCTAGTCTCAGTCAGACCATTAAGTCTGGTCTTTTTATGAGAATTTGGGGTCTGCATCCCACTGATCTCCTGCTCCCTCAGGGGTTCTCAGTTGTGCTCCCTGTCAGGGCAGTCATCGGTTGTGGCCGGGCACCATCTAGTTCTTCTGGTCTCAGGATGAAGTAAGTGTCTTTGGTTCATGTGGCCCTTTCTGTCTCTTGGGCTCATAGTTATTGTGTGATCTTGGTGTTCTTCATTCTCCTTTAATCCAGGTGGGTTGAGACCAATTGATGCATCTTAGATGGCCGCTTGTTAGCATTTAAGACCCCAGACGCCTCATTTCAAAGTGGGATGCAGAATGTTCTCATAATAGAATTATTTTGCCAATTGACTTAGAAGTCCCCTTAAGCCATAGTCCCCAAACCCCCGCCCTTGCTCCACTGACCTTTGAAGCATTCAGTTTATCCCGGAAACTGCTTTTGGTCCAGTCCAGTTGAGCTGACCTTCCATGTATTGAGTATTGTCCTTCTCTTCACCTAAAGCAGTTCTTAACTACTAACTAATCAGTAAATAACCCCCTCCCACCCTCCCTCCCTCCTCCCCCTCGTAACCACAGAAGTATGTGTTCTTCTCAGTTAATACTATTTCTCAAGATCTTATAATAGTGGTCTTATACAATATTTGTCCTTTTGCCTCTGACTAATTTCACTCAGCATAATGCCTTCCAGGTTCCTCAATGTTATGAAATGTTTCACAGATTCGTCACTCTTTTTTATCGATGTGTAGTATTCCATTGTGTGAATATACCACAATTTATTTATCCATTCATCCTTTGATGGACACCTTGGTTGCTTCCAGCTCTTTGCTATTGTAAAGAGAGCTGCAATAAACATGGGTGTGCATATATCTGTTCATGTGAAGGCTCTTATTTCTTTAGGGTATATTCCGAGGAGTGGGGTTTCTGGGTTGTATGGTAGTTCTATCTCCAACTTTTTAAGAAAACGCCAGATAGATTCCCAAAGTGGTTGTACCATTTTACATTCCCACCAGCAGTGTATAAGAGTTCCAATCTCTCCGCAGCCTCTCCAACATTTATTATTTTGTGTTTTTTGGATTAATGCCAGCCTTGTTGGAGTGAGATGGAATCTCATTGTAGTTTTAATTTGCATATCTCTAATGGCTAATGATCGAGAGCATTTTCTCATGTATCTGTTAGCTGCCTGAATATGTTCTTTAGTGAAGTGTGTGTTCATATCCTTTGCCCACTTCTTGATTGGGTTGTTTGTCTTTTTGTGGTTGAGTTTTGACAGAATCATAAAGATTTTAGAGATCAGGGGCTGGTCGGAGATGTCATAGCTGAAAATTCTTTCCCAGTCTGTAGGTGGTCTTTTCACGCGTTTGGTGAAGTCTTTAGATGAGCATAGGTGTTTGATTTTTAGGAGCTCCCAGTTATCGGGTTTCTCTTCTTCATTTTTGGTAATGTTTTGTATTCTGTTTATGCCTTGTATTAGGGCTCCTAAGGTTGTCCCTATTTTTTCTTCCATGATCTTTATCATTTAGTCTTTATGTTTAGGTCTTTGATCCATTTTGAGTTAGTTTTTGTGCATGGTGTGAGGTATGGGTCCTGTTTCATTTTTTTGCAAATGGATATCCAGTTATGCCAGTACCATTTGTTAAAAAGACTATCTTTTCCCCAATTTACTGACACTGGGCCTTTGTCAAATATCAGCTGCTCATATGTGGATGGAGTTATATCTGGGTTCTCAATTCTGTTCCATTGGTCTATGTGCCTGCTGTTGTACCAGTACCAGGCTGTTTTGACTACTGTGGCTGTATAATAGGTTCTGAAATCAGGTAGAGTGAGGCCTCCTACATTCTTCTTATTTTTCAGTAATGTTTATTTATCTGAGGCTTCTTTCCCTTCCATACGAAGTTGGTGATCTGTTCCTCCAACATATTAAAAAATGTCATTGGAATTTGGATCGGAAGTGCATCGTATGTATAGATGGCTTTTGGTAGAATGGACATTTTTACTATGTTAAGTCTTCCTATCCATGAGCAAGGTATGTTTTTCCACTTAAGTAGGTCCTTTTTACTTTCTTGTACTTTGTATTTTTCTTTATATAGGTCTTTTACATCTTTGGTAAGATTTATTCCTAAGTATTTTATCTTCTTGGGGGCTACTGTGAATGGTATTGATTTGGTGATTTCCTCTTCGATGTTCTTTTTGTTGATGTAGAGGAATCCAAGTGATTTTTGTATGTTTATCTTATAACCTGAGACTCTGCCAAACTCTTCTATTAGTTTCAGTAGTTTTCTGGAGGATTCCTTAGGGTTTTCTGCATATAAGATCATGTCATCTGCAAATAGAGATAATTTTACTTCCTCCTTGCCAATCCGGATGCCCTTTATTTCTTTGTCTAGCCTAATTGTTCTGGCTAGGACCTCTAGCACAATGTTGAGTAAGAGCGGTGATAAAGGGCATCCTTGTCTGGGTCCCGTTCTCAAGGGAAATGCTTTCAGGCTCTCTCCATTTAGAGTGATGTTGGCTGTTGGCTTTGTATAAAAAAAAAAAAAAAATTGTATAGATGCTCTTTATTATGTTGAGGAATTTTCCTTCAATTCCTCTTTTGCTGAGAGTTTTTATCATAAACGGGTGTTGGTCTTTGTCAAATGCCTTTTCTGCATCAATTGATAGTATCATGTGGTTTTTGTCTTTTTTTTTATTTATATGGTGGATTACATGAATGGTTTTTCCAATATTAAACCAGCCTTGCATACCTGGTACAAATCCCACTTGGTCACGGTGGATTATTTTTTTGACATGTTGTTGAACTCTATTGGCTAGAATTTTGTTGAGGATTTTTGCATTTATGTTCATGAGGGATATAGGTCTGTAATTTTCTTTTTTGTGATGTCTTTACCTGGTTTTGGTATCAGAGATATGGTGGATTCATAGAATGAGTTAGGTAGTATTCCATCATTTTCGATGCTTTGAAATACCTTTAGTAGTAGTGGTGTTAACTCTTCTCTGAAAGTTTGGTAGAATTCTGCAGTAAAGCCATCTGGGCCAGGGCTTTTTTTTTGTTGGGAGTTTTTTGATTACCGTTTCAATCTCTTTTTTTGTTATGGGTCTATTTAGTTGTTCTACTTCTGATTGTGTTAGTTTAGGTAGGTGGTGTTTTTCTAGGAATTCATTCATTTCTTCTAGTTTTGCAAATTTGTTAGAGTACAATTTTTCATAATAATGTGATATGATCCTTTTAATTTCAGTTGGCTCTGTTGTGATGTGGCCCATCTCATTTCTTATTCGAGTTGTTTCCTTTCCTGTATTTCTTTAGTCAGTCTGGCCAATGGTTTACAATTTTGCTAATTTTTTCAAAGAACCAGGTTTTGTCTTTATTAATTCTTTCAATTGTTTTTCTGTTCTTAATTCATTTAGTTCAGCTCTAATCTTTATTATTTGTTTTCTTCTGGTGCCTGATGGATTCTTTTGTTGCTCACTTTCTATTTGTTTAAGTTGTAGGGACAGTTCTCTGATTTTGGCTCTTTCTTCTTTTTGTATGTGTGCATTTATCGATATAAATTGACCTTTGAGCACTGCTTTTGCTGTGTCCCAGAGGTTTTGATAGAAGGTATTTTCATTCCCATTGCATTCTGTGAATATCTTTTTTCCCTCCTTAATGCCTTCTATAACCCAGTCTTTGTTCAGCAGGGTATTGTTCAGTTTCCAAGTATTTGATTTCTTTTCCCTAATTTTTCTGTTGTTGAGTTCCACTGTTATGGCCTTGTGGTCTGAGAAGATGCTTTGTAATATTTCGATGTTTTGGATTCTGCAAAGGTTTGTTTTATGACTTAATATGTGGTCTATTCTAGAGAATGTTCCATGTGCGCTAGAAAAAAAAAAAATTATATTTTGTAGCTGTTGGGTGGAATGTTCTGTAAAAGTCAATGAGGTCAAGTTGGTTGATTGTAGCAATTAGGTCTTCCGTTTCTCTATTGAGCTTCTTACTGGATGTCCTGTCCTTCTCTGAAAGTGGTGTGTTGAAGTCTCCTACTATAACTGTGGAGGTGTCTATCTCATTTTCAGTTCTGTTAAAGTTTGTTTTATGTATCCTGCAGCCCTGTCATTGGGTGCATAAATATTTAATATGGTTATATCTTCCTGGTCAATCGTCCCTTTCATCATTATGTAGTGTCCTTTTTTATCCTTTGTGGTAGATTTAATTTTAAAGACTATTTTGTCAGAAATTAATATTACTACTTCTCTTCTTTTTTACTTATTGTTTGCTTGATATATTTTTTTTCATTCCTTTGAGTTTTAGTTTGATTGTGTCTCTAGGTCTAAGATGTGTCTCTTGTAGGCAGCATATAGACGGATCGTGTTTCTTTATCCAGTCTGAGACTCTCTGTCTCCTTATTGGTGCGTTTAGTCCATTTACATTCAGCGTAAATTTTTATTTGTTTAGTGCTGTCATTTTGATGCCTTTTTATGTGTGTTGCTGACAATTTCATTTTTCCACTTACTTTTTTGTGCTGAGATGTTTTTCTTTGCAAATTGTGTGTTCCTCATTTTCATAGTATTTGACTTTATGTTTGCTGAGTCGTTATGTTTTTCTTGGTTTTGATTTTGAGTTATGGAGTTGTTATACCTCTTTGTGGTTACCTTAATATTTACCCCTATTTTTCTAAGTAAAAACCTGACTTGTATTGTCGTATATCACCTTGTATCCCTCTCCATATAGCAGTTCTATGCCACCTGTATTTAGTCCCTCTTTTTGATTATTGTGATCTTTTGCATATTGACTTCAATGATTCCCTGTTTTGAGTGTTTTTTTTCTTTTTAAAATTAATCTTAATTTGTTTTCGTGATTTCCCTATTTGAGTTGATATCAGGATGCTCTGTTCTGTGACCTTGTGTTGTACTGGTATCTGATATTATTGGTTTTCTGACCAAACAATTTCCTTTAGTATTTCTTGTAGCTTTGGTTTGGTTTTTGCAAATTCTCTAAGCTTGTGTTTATCTGTAAATTTTTCATTTCACCTTCGTATTTGAGAGAGAGTTTTGCTGGATATATGATCCTTGGCTGGCAGTTTTTCTCCTTCAGTGCTCTATATATGTCATCCCATTGCCTTCTTGACTGCATGGTTTCTGTTGAGTAGTCTCAACTTATTCTTATTGATTCTCCTTTGTAGGAGACCTTTCTTTTATCCTTGGCTGCTTTTAAAATTTTCTCTTCATTTTTGGTTTTGGCAAGTTTGACGATAATATGTCTTGGTGATTTTCTTTTTGGGTCAATCTGAAATGGGGTTCGATGAGCATTTTGGATAGATATCCTTTCATCTTTCATGATGTCAGGGAAGTTTTCTGCCAACAGATCTTCAACTATTCTCTATTTGTTTTCTGTTATCCCTCCCTGTTCTGGGACTCCAATCACACACAAGTTATTCTTCTTGATAGAGTCCCAAGTGATTCTTAGGGTTTCTTCATTTTTTTTAATTCTTTTATCTGATTTTTTTTTTCAGCTATATTGGTGTCAATTCCCTGGTCCTCCATATCTCCCACTCTGCATTCCAATTGCTCGAGTCTACTCCTCTGACTTCCTATTGCATTGTCTAATTCTGTAATTTTATTGTTAATCTTTTGGATTTCTGAATGCTGTCTCTCTATGGATTCTTGCAACTTATTAATTTTTCTACTATGTTCTTGAATAATCTTTTGGGGTTCTTCAACTGCTTTATCGGTGTTTTCCTTGGCTTTTTCTGTAGATTGCCTTATTTCATTTCTGAGGTCATCCCTGATGTCTTCAAGCATTCTGTGAATTAGTTTTTTATATTTTGCATCTGGCAATTCCAGAATTGTATCTTCATTTGGGAAAGATTTGGATTCTTTAGTTTGGGGTGTTGTAGAAGCAATCATGGTGTGCTTCTTTATGTGGCTTGATATAGACTGCTGTCTCCAAGCCATCACTAAGATATTATAGTGATTTATTCTCTATTTGCTCACTGAGTCTTATCTTGTTTTGTTTTCTTTCAGTATACGTAGATGGGCTACTAGATTGTGCTGTCTTAATTGTTGTAGCCCTTGAATCGCTTATGTCCTATTACCAGCTGGTTTGGGCTGTTACCAGATATATAAGCCTAAGAGTCCATTCATTGTTCTTGAGTAGAATCTGATTTTGGGTCATCAAATGTGTGGTGCAGACTGTCACCTATCCACCTCGAGAAGTAGTGGTGATAGTTGTGTGCACCAGATTCTAGTAGCAGTAGGGGTTCACACTCCAAGGGGGAGCAGCATGCTGACAGGCTTCCCCCAAGTGCCAGTGAGGTAGGTGTGCCTCTATTCCTAAAGCACTTGGTGGGTAGGCTCTGCAGCTGTACCTTAGGCCTCCAATGCAAGTACCTCTACAGATTGGTAGGTGTCACCCTCCTTAGACTCCTAAGGCAGAAGGCTAGGTGGTCTGGGGGGAGCTTCAGCCCTCAGTTCCCTGTTGTGGGTCACTGAGGGCTCTGTTGAATAGGCAGAGATATCAGAACTGGGAAACTTGTCTTTCCAGTAATCCGCTAAAACAGTTACACTCCGATCCCTATCAGAAATGCCTTTGCATTATAATAGCCACCTTGTTCCCTTTAGGGATGAAAGCCCAAGACTGTGGATCACATTTGCTTGGCTGGAGCTGGTTCTGTGTTTTTAGTCCAATTAGGGAAGGATTTTTGGTCCCTGGGTTTTTTGTAGCTGCTTCTCTCAGGCCAGGAGAATGGGTTAGGAAAAGACCAATAAATAAATAAATAAATAAGGAAAGGAAGAAAGAAAGAAAAATGCAGGGCAGTTCACTCTCTGGCTCAGGAAATTCCAATGTTAATGAAGCTGCCTGGGAAGGGGAGGGGAGGGTTCAGATAAATAGGAGAGAGTAGCACCCCGGAATATAGATAAAGTTACTTATCTTGCTTGGGATGACTGTTTTATGTGAGATTCCAGAGGGGCATGTCGACTGTGTGCACTGGCTTGGTAGAGATTGCCCCTGAGGGTCAGGCCCACCTCAGGTGCTTGTGCTGTCCCAGAAGCCATGGTTAGTTCCTCCGCTCCCAGTTCAAAGCCCAGCGCCAAGGTTCCCCGGTTAGGACGCCGCATTCCTGGCTCCAAAATCAGCCGCTGCCTCCCGGTGGCTCCTCCTCCTGTCAGCCGCATCACTGCGCTGCCTGCAGGCACTGGCTGGGCTTCCCCTGAGGTCACTTCAGGGGGCTAGGGCTGCGCCCATGTTTGTCCCCTCTTAGGATGCAGTGCTCAGCTCCCCTTCACCCAGTCCAAATCCCGGCGCCAAGGTTTCCTGACTGGGGCGCTGGCTCCAGGCTCTGAAAACAGTCGGTGCTTCCCCATGATTGTTCGTTCTCAGTCTCTGTTACTCAGGTCAACTCTTTATATCTGTGTTTGATGGTCAGGGTTCATAGATTGTCATGTATGTGATCGATTCACTTGTTTTTCTGAGTCTTTGTTGAAAGAGGAATCCGAGGTAGCTCCTACCTGGTCAGCCTTCTTGGCCCCGCCTCTTTCATCTTCTTTTGATGTTTCCTGAGTTTTTCAATATCTTGTCCATAGAATTCTTCAATATTACAACTCAAGGCTTGGATTTTTTCTTCAGTTCCTTCAGCTTGAGAAATGTTTGGCATGTTCTTCCTTTTTGGCTTTCTAACTCCAGATCTTTGCACACATCATTACTTTGTCTTCTTGAACTACCCTTTGAAATCTTCTATTCAGTTCTTTTACTTCATCATTTCTTTCTTTCCCTTTAGCTACTCTGTGATCAAGAGCAAGTTTTCTAATCTCTCTTGACATCCATTTTGGTCTTTTTTTTCTTTCCTGTCATTTTAAAGACCCTTTGTTTTCTGCATGTATGATGTCCTTGATGTCATCTCACAACTCATCTGGTGTTCTATCACTTATGTTCAATGCATCAAATCTATTCTTGAGATAGTCTCTAAATTCAGGTGGAATATACTCAGAATTGCACTTTGCCTCTTGTAGACCTTTTTTAATTTTCTTCAGCTTCAACTCAAACTTGCATATGAGCAATTGATGGCGTGTTTTGCAGTCAGCCACTAGATTTGTTCTGACTGATGATATTGAGCTTTTCCATCTTCTGTTTCCACAGATGTAGTCAATTTGATTCCTATGTTTTCCATGCAATGAGGTGCATGTGCACAGTTGCATAGTTTATGTTGTTGAAAATAGATATTTGCAATGAATAAGTCATCAGTCTTGCAAAATTCTATCATGTGATCTCAAGAACTGGTTCCATCATCAAAGCCATGTTTTCCAAATACAGATCTTTCTTCTTTGTTTCCAACTCTTGCATTCTAATCACCAATAATTATCAATGCATCCTGATATCATGTTTGAAAAATTTCAGACTGCAGATCTTGGTAAAAATCTTAAATTTCCTCATCTTTGGCATTAGTGGTTGGTGCATAAATTTGAGTAATAGTCATATTAACTGATCTTCCTTGTAAGTGTATGGATATTATCACTGTTAGTGTTGTACTTCAGGATAGATCTTAAAATTTCTTTTTGTCTATGAATGCAATGCCATTTGTCTTCAATTTGTCATTCCCAGAATAGCAGGTCATATAATTGTCTGATTCAAAATGGCCAATTCCAGTCCAACTCAGCTCACTGATGCCTAGTACTTTGATTTTTGTGCTGTCCATTTCATTTTTGAGGACTTCCAGTTTTCCTAGGTTTGTACTTTGTATATTCCATGTTCCAATTATTAATGGATATTTGCTGCTGTTTCTCCTCATTTTGAGTCATACCACATCAGCAAATGAAGGTCCCAAAAGATTCACTCCATCCACATCATTAAGCACTTCCCCAGCCATATTTTGAGTGCCTTCCAACCTCAGGGACACATGCTCCAGCACTGTATAAGACAATGTTCCGCTGCTATTCATAGTCTTCACTGGCTAATTTTTTCCTGAAGTAGACTGTCAGGTCCTTCAGCCTAGCCTGTCTTAGTCTGGAAGCTCCACTGTAACCTGTCTACCATGGGTGATCCTGATGTTATTTGAAATATTGGTAGCATAGCTTCAAGCATCACAGCACCCACAAGCCACCACAGTATGAGAAACTGAAAGGCTTGTGGTGGAGATATATAGATAGAGGTAGAGATACATATACATATAGATATGCTATAGATGTAGATATAGATATAGATACTTATTCATATATAATCACCAGGCTATGAGTATTCAGTCAGGCTATATATATATGTATATATGCCCTGTAGCCTGACCAAACACTCACAGCCTAATGAATTGTTTCACAAGCATATTAAATACCCAATGAATATAGACAATATAGACAAAAGTCAAAGAAAGCATGATCCTTGGCTTTAAGAAGATCTCAATTATCACTTTATTTCTCAAACCCAACTTACTCTTAGGAATTTAGTATTACTTTGAGTGAGCAATTGTCCATCTCAATTAGCTGTTTCAGGCTGAGTATTCTCTCTTGCCCACTTTTTTAGAATTCATTCCAAAATAATTCTCACCAAGCTCCCATAAACTGCTGGTCAGTTTCACATTTCTCTCAAACCTTACTTATTTCCTCTTGAAGCCAGAAATACCCAGGATCAAATTCCAAGTTTGCCATTTGCATTCTGCGGAAACATGGGCAAGATTCTTAATTATCCAAAGCCTCTGTTGTTTCACAATTTTTATATAATGTATGTAAATTTTCAGCACAATTCACAATGCATTGTAGACAATACAGTGAATAGATCAATTACAGATATGTTGTAAGAAAATCTGTCTGCTCTCCCACACCACTGCAGGATGGAGAATCCACTTTTCCTCCACACTCCGCTCAGTCATTTGTAATCCACTCTTCCCTCTAAAGTCGTGTTAAGGCAAACTCCCGCCAGATTAACTGTTCCCAAGTGAAAGATACGGTAAGAATCTGCAGTCTTATTATACCTAATCATGTATTCTTCCAAAATTTTCTATATCTAGAGCTTAACCTTTGAAATTATAAGTAATAGGTTTATTGTCATACACTGCCTCTCTGTTTTTTCCATTAAAAATGTCTATTAGAACGATATTGATCTTGATTCTTATCTATGAACAGAAGAGTGCCAGAGCATTAAAAGGAATTTTTGGGGACCAAAAGGACATGAGATAAACCTTCACAATTTTATCTCACCAGAACTGTAGATGTACTCGTGGTTTGTTTTCCCAAAAGAACACTTACTTTCTACAGAGCCTTTCTTTAACTCATATTTCTATGACCATCCTAAGTACAAGTTCTCTTTTGGAATAGCCATCATATACATATTTCCAGCACGTTCTGAACCTCCAGGAGAAAAGCAGACTTTGCTTAAGTGACACCTTCTGGCATACTAGTAATTTATTTTGAATGCTGATATGATATGTGGATATTTACCCTTTATAAAGAAATTACCAAAAAACTAAACATTGCCTTTGAGTGGATTTCAAATCATACTGACCCTACAGGACAGAATAGAACTGCCCCACAGCGTTTCCAAGGAGTGGCTGGTAGATTCGAACCACCAACTTTTTGATTAGCAAGCTGAGTCTTAACCACTGTGCCACCAGGGATCCAGCAAATAAAAGTAAAAAGGTTTTCAGTTTCAAATGGATTTGACCAAGTAAGGTGAAATGAAATAAGCAGAAGGTTTATTAATTAATCATGCTCATGATGGAGAATGCTCCCTTTGGCTTGAAATGAGGTCAGGACATTTTCCCTGATACATGATCAAATAACTTTCTGAATAAGGATAAAAGTATTAGTTTTCTATCAGGCTTATTTTATAACTCTAGTAAAACACTGTTGAGTTTTACTCATGATATTTTTAAATCTATTTAATAGTCCCAATACTATTCTATGTTAATGCCATAGTTGTACTAGGAATTGAAGTTGGGCTCCATGGAGTAAAATTTCTAGGGACATATTTCATGGTACTTCATCAGTTATTTTATTCTTTCAGCCTCACTTTATTGGCTTTTTTAATATATTGGCTGTGGTTATACTATAAGACTCATAGCCGATCCTAAGTCTTCTCACAAAGGCACTGGGTTTGTATTTACAGTACGTAAATTAAAGGTGACTAGAACATTCCATAGTTCCTGGTGGTTCAAACGACAATGTGAAAATTCCAAAGCTGAGAAGGCAGTTGATGTTTCTGTAGTGCAGAACAGCAGATGGAAATCAACAACACTGTATACTTATTTTACAGTGGTTTTAAACCAGGTCTACTACGCCTTATCAACGTTTCCAAAATTCACACAGTTTGACATGAAATTTGATGCCAAAACTCATTTAGCAGCTAAACTTGACATGAATAGAAGTTAGACTATTTATAGTCTTTATTTATCTCATAGTGTAGATAAACATATGTTTTGTGGTAAATGTATGAAGGTGGTTAGGGAGTGTTGCTGTATACTGGGTATTACACAGTAAGTGATATACATGTCATAATGACTTTAAAAATTTTGTGTAGTATAATGTACATAAAGAATAATGCACATGTATGGTTTGGATTTTCATACATATGTGCATGCACACAAACACGATACTACCAGCACCACAGAAGCCTTCCTTTTATTTCCCTCCAGTAACTACCCCACCCATCAAGGATAATCTGTGCTGATTTTAACAGCATAGATTAGATTTTCCTTTAACATTTATATGAGTGGAATCATATAATTTGTGCTCTTTTGGTGTGGTTTCTTTAAGTGAGCTTCTCCCATACTGATAAGTCTAGTTGTAGCTTATTTATTCCAATTGAGTATACTATTCCATTGTGTCTCTATACCACATTTGTTAACTCATTTTACTATTAATGGGCATTTTGGTAGTTTACAGTTTTGATCACTTATAAATAATGCTGTTATGAACTTTCTTTTACATGTCTTTTAACGAGCACTGGAAAGGAGTGGAATTGTTGGTAATAGGGTACACATACATTCAGGTTTAGTAAATCCGCTGAACCATTTAATACTACCAATTGATACTACCACTTGAACAGTATCAGAATTCTGATTGCTAGCTTTGAATATTATCAGAGTTCTGATTGTTTTGCATTCTCCTCTCCACCAGCCACTCCTTGGAAACCTTATGGGGCATTTCTATTCTGTCCTGTAGGGTTGCTATGAGTTGAAATCTACTGGAAAGCAATGTCTTGTTTTTTGATAATTTCTTTATATAAAGGGCAAATATCAACATATCAAATCAGCATTAAAAATAAATTACCAGCATTCCAGGGGTGTCACTCATGTGAAGTTTGCTTTTCTTCGGGAGGCTCAGAAGGTGCTGGGAATATCTATGTGACGGCTGTTCCAAAAGAGAACTTGTACTTAGGATGGCTGTAGAAATATGAGTTAAAGAAAGGTTCTGTAGAATGTAAGTGTTCTTTTGGGAAAACAAACCACTAGTACCTCTATAGTTCTGTTGAAATAAAATTGTGAAGGTTTATCTTATGCTCTTCTAGTCCCCCAAAATTCCCTTTAATGCTCTGGCACTCTTCTGGTCATGGATAACAGTCAAGACCAATATTGTTCTAACGGACATTTTTAATGGAAAAAACAGAGAGGCTGTTTATGACAATAAACATATTACTTATAATTTCAAAGGGTAAGCTCTAGATATATTTTCTGTCTTTATTTATTTTAGCCATTTCTATAGGTGTATAAGTGATATCACACAGTGGTTTTAATTTGCTTTTGCCTGATCACTAATGAAGTTAGGTACATTTTTACGTACTTATTAGCATTTTCGAACCCTCTTTTTTGACGTAATAATTGTTCAAGACACGCCCATTTTTTCTACTGGATTATCTGTCTTCTTCTGACTGATGGCTAAGTTGCTAAGAGTTCTTTATATATTCTGGATATAAGGACTTTGTAAGATACATGTATTACAAATACCTGTGTTTTTTTTTTTTTTAAAATCCCTCTATGGTTTTCCTTTTCATCCTGTTAAGGGTTTGTCTGATGAACAGTTTTCTTAATT
The DNA here is from genome assembly GCF_030014295.1 of Loxodonta africana. Taxonomy (NCBI): domain Eukaryota; kingdom Metazoa; phylum Chordata; class Mammalia; order Proboscidea; family Elephantidae; genus Loxodonta; species Loxodonta africana. The sequence goes on from NC_087345.1 coordinate 50,570,922, forward strand.
TAATCATATCTATTTTTGTAATGGTCATGTCAATTTGTATCACATCAAAAAATTACTTCTGTAAGACATCCTTGTTCATAGATTGGATGATTTTATATTGTTAAGATGGCAATACTTCCCAAATTGATCTAAAGATTCAAGGCAATCCCTATCAAAGTCCCAAACCCAAAAAACGCACTGCCGTCAAGTCGATTCCAACTCATAGTAACCCTGTAGGACAGAATAGGACTGCACCATAGAGTTTCCAAGGAGCACCTGGTGGATTCAAACTGTGGACCTTTTGGTTAGCAGCCATAGCACTTAACCACTACACCACCAGGGTTTCCATCAAAGTCCCAGCTGGCCTTTTTTTTTGCAGAAATTGACAAGCTAATCCTAAACTTCATATGGTAATGCAAGGGAAGCAAAATAGTCAAAACAATTTTGAAAAAGAGAAACAAAGAGGACTCAAAATCGCCAATTTCAAAATTTAATTCAAAGTTACAGTAACCAAGTTAGTATAATACCAGCATAATATTAAACATTTAGATCAGTAGAATTAGGAGTCCAGAAATAAACTCTAATTTTGTGGATAATTAATTTTCAGCAAAGAGACCAAGACAACGTGTGAAGAATATTCTCTTCTGAAAATTGTGCAGAATAGCTGGATATTCACATGTAATCAAATGAAATTGGACTCATACCTCAAAACATACACAAAAGCTCACTCAAAGTGAGTCACAGATTCAAAGGTAAGAGCTAAACTTACACAATTCTTAGAAAACCAAACAAAGAAGAGATCTTTGTGATTTCGGTTTAGGCAATGACTTTTTTAGCTATGACACCCAAAGCACAAACTACAAAAGAGAAGATTTATAAGACAGACTTAGACAAACACAAAAACTTTCATGCTTCAAAAGAAGTCATCAAGAAAGTGAAAAGAAATAGAATGGGAAAAAAATAGTTGCAAATCGTATATCCACTAAAGGACTTGCGTCCAGAATATACGAAGAAATCTTACAACTCAATCAGAAAGGGAAAACAATCCAGTCAAAAATTTGACAAAGAACTTTAATTGACATTTATCCAAAGAAGATATATGAATGGCTAACAGGCACATGAAAAGATGCTCAATTATTAGCCTTTAGGCAAATGTGAATCACAACCACAATCACAACTTTATACCCACTTGGATGGCTACAATCACAAAGACAGCTAATACAAGTGTAAGGATTTGGAGAAATTGGAACACTCACCCACTGCAGGTGAGAATGCAAAGTGCTATAGCTGCTGTGGAAAGCAGTTTGGAGGTTCCTCAAAAAGGTAAATATATAATTACTATGTGACTTAGCAATTCCCTTCTAAGTTATATATCCAAGAGCATATGTTCACATGAAAACTTATATAAGAATGTTTAGAGCAGCCTTAATCATGGTAATCAAAAAATGTAAACAAACTAATTACCCATCAACTGATGAGTAGGTAAACAAAATGTGGCATATTCATAAAATATAATATTATTTGGCATTAAAAACACTGATGAAGTTTACTAATGAAGTACTGACACGTGCTACATCCTGAATGAACCTCAAAACAGAATACTAAGTAAAAGAAGCCAGTCACAAAAATTCTCATATTGTTTGATCCCAGGTAAATGAAATGTCCATATTAGACCAATCTATGTTTAGAGAAAGTACATTAGTGATTACCTAGGGCTATGGAGGAGTGAGGGGTGAGGTAGCAGAATTGGGATGGGTAGTAACTGCTAATGGATATAAGGTTTCTTTTTGGGATGATGAATATGTTCTAAGACTAGATTACAAAGATGGTTTATAACTCTGTAAATACACAGAACTGCACACTTTAAATAGTTGAACATTATGGTATGTAATTTGTACCTCAAAAATACTGTTAAAAATTCTGCTTATATTTATGTTAAATCAAAATTTTCTGAATTCAGAAAGATATATGTCTTCAAAGACTTTAAAGAAGGAATTGTGGACCTATATTTAAGCGAAAAGAAATATTCCACATCAATTATACTGTTTTCTGCGGTAATATGAGATTAAAAAATAATAATAATTAAAATCAGCAACAAAAAGGAAACCAGAAGACACACGTAGACACTTTAAAATCTTAAAAATTTGTCCTCATTAACTCTTCATGCCTACTGTGGATTGACTAATGTCCCACAAAAATATTACTGTAAGTCCTAACCGTTACATCTGCTATTATCATATGGTCTACTATGTCAGAAAGGAAAAGTCAAGGAGGTGCAGCTTGGCATTCATTGTCAAAAAGAACATTTCCAGATCTATCCTGAAGAACAACACTGTCAATGATAGGATAATACACATACACTTATAAGGAAGACTGGTTAATATGGCTATTTTTCAAATTTAAGCACCAAACAGTAAGGCCAAAGGTAATGAAATTAAAGATTCTTGCCAAATCTGCAGTCTGAAATTGATCAAACATGCAATCAAGATACATGATAATTACTGACAATTGGAATGCGAAGGTTGGAAACAAAGAAGGTTTGGTAATTGATACATATGGCCTTGGTGATAGAAACAATGCTTTAGTTCACATGATAGAATTCTGCAAGACCAATGACTCCTTCATTGCAAATATCTATTTTCAACAACATAAACGGTGACTATACATGTGAACCTCATGAGTTTTTTTATACATGCGAACCTTATGAAATGGAATACACAGGAATCAAATCAAGTACACCTGTGGAAAGAGATGATGGAAAAGCCCAATATCATCACTCAGAAAAAGGCCATGAACTGAATGCAGAACAGACAACTGCAAAACAGATCATCAATTGCTCACATGCAAGTTCAAGTTGAAGCTGAAGAAAATTAGGACAAGAACATGACAGTCAAAATATGACCTTGATCATATCCCACCGGAATTTAGAGATTATCTTAAGAATGAATTTGACACACTGAACATAAATGACTGAAGACTGGACGAGTTGTGGAATGACATCAAGGACGCCGTACATGTAGAAAGCAACAGGTCATTAAAAAGACAGGAAAGAAACAAAAGACCAAAATGAATGTCGGAAAAGACTCTGAAATTTGCTTTTGAACTTAGAGTAGGTAAAGCGAACTGAAGAAATGATGAAGCAAAAAAGCAGAACAGAAGATTTCAAAGGACAAGTCAGAAGACAAAGTATTATAATGAAATGTGCAAAGACCTGGAGATAGAAAACTAAAAGGGAAGAACATGCTTGGCATTTTTTGAGCTGAAAGAACTGAAGAAAAATTTCAAGCCTCGAGTTGCGACACTGAAAAATTCTACAGGGAAAATGATAAAGGACAGAGGAGGCATCAAAACAACATGGAAGGAATACACAGAGTTACTCTAACAAAAAGAATTGTTTGACATTCAGGCATTTCAGGACATAGCATATGATCAAGAAACCACAGTACTGAAGGAAGAGGTCCAAGTGGCATTGAAGGCATTGACAAAAAACAAAGCTTCAGGAATTGACAAAATGCCAATTGAGATATTTCAACAAAAGGATGCAGTGCTGAAAGTACTCACTCGTCTATGCCAAGAAATTTGGAAGACAGCTACCTGGCCCAAATGACTATAAGAGATCCATAGTTGTACCCATTCTGAAGAAAGTTGAGCCAACAGAATGTGGAAATTATCAAACAATATTAATATCACGCACAAGTAAAATTTTGCTGAAGCTCATTCAAAAGAGGTTCTGGCAAGTATATCAACAAAGAGCTGCCAGAAATTCAAGCAGGATTGAGAAGAGTGTGTGGAACAAGTGGAACAAAGGATATCATTGCTGATGTCAGATGGATTCTGGCTGAAAGCAGAGAATACCAGAAAGTTGTTTACCTGTGTTTTATTGCCTATGCAAAGGCATTTGGCTGTGTGGATCGTAACAAATTATAGATAACATTGTAAAGAATGGGAATTCCAAACCCTTAATTGTGCTGTTGTGGAACCTAAACACAGGCCAAGAGGCAGTCATTCAAACAGAGCAAGGGGATAGTGCATGGCTTAAAGTTGAGAAAGTTGTGTGTCAGAATTGTATCTTTTCACCATATGTATTCAACCTTTATGCTGAGCAGATAATCTGAGAAGCTGGACTATATGCAATAGAACGTGGCATCAGGACTAGAAGAAGACTTATTAGCAACCCATGATATACAGATGACACAACCTTGCTTGCTGAAAAAGAAGACGACTCGAAGCACTTACTGATGAAGATCAAAGACCACAGCCTTGAGCCTGGATTACACCTCAACGTAAAGAAAACAAAAAGTCTTCACAGCTGGACCAATAAGCAACATCATGATAAACGGAGAAAAGACAGAAGTTGTCAAGGATTTGATTTTACTTGGATTCACCATCAACGCCCATGGAAGCAGCAGTCAAGAAACCAAACGACACATTGCATTAGGCAAATCTACTGCAAAAGATCTCTTTAAAGTGTTAACAAGCAAAGATGTCACATTAAGTACTAAGGTGCCTCTGACCCAAGCCATGGTATTTCACCTCATATGCATGTGAAAGCGGTACAATGAATAAGGAAGATGGAAGAAAAATTGATGCCTTTAAATTATGGTGTTAGGGAAGAATACTGAATATAACATGGACTGCCAGAAGTAAGAACAAATCTGTCTTGGAAAAAGTACAGCCAGGATGCTCATTAGAAGCAAGGATGGTGAGACTGTCTCACGTATTTTGGACATGTCATGAGGAGGGACCAGTCCTCAGAAAAGGACATCATGCTTGGTAAAGTAGAGGGTTAGTGAAAAAGAGGACAGTGGCTGCAACAATGGGCTCAAGCATAACAGTGATTGTAAGGGTGGCATAAAACTAGGCAGTTTTTCCTTCTGTATACACAGGGTCCCTATGAGTCTGAACTGACTGGATGGCACCTAACAACAACATCAACATATCTGTGGTTATAATCCCATTTGGGGATGTTTTATTTGTTTTGTTAATAGGGTAATATCAGTACAGTGTACAGTGAGTCTTAAATCAATGTCTTCTAATGTATAAAAGTTCAGATAAAGCAAGCAAGCACAAAACGAGGGGAATATACAAGACACATGATCACCAGGAAACCTAGGAAGAGAAGCTGAAAAGAGATGAGGAATTTCTTCCAGAGTAGACACAGAGAGAGCCTTCCTTTAGACCTGGTGCCCTGAATTTGGACTTCTAATCTCCTAATCTATGAGAAAATGAATTTCTGTTCATTAAAGCCACCCACTTGTGTTATTTCTGTTATAGCAGTACTGGATAACTAAGACAATACCCTTGACCAGGCTTTAAACTACTTGGTCAATCCTTTTCATCTGGTAATAGAATTTCTTGCCCGTAATCAAATTAAATTACTTCCATAAAATGCCAGAAAAGTCTATCTATTTCATATTAGTTACTCAATACTGGATTGAGAGTCCATTTGTCTTCTTAAGGAACAGGTTGAGTCAATCCAATCCACCCTCAGTCTCTGTTGTAACGGTGAAGAGGTTGTGGATCACAATCTGAAGTGCTCCAATTGCTACTACTAATTATAATGATTCAAACAAATATCATGTTTCACGCACTATAATAGTATGCATGTGTGTATGTATGATGGAGTCCTGGTGGCACAACAGTTAAGTGCTCAGCTGCTAAGCAAATGTTGGTGGTTCAGGCCCACTCAGCTACTCCATGGGAGAAAAATGTGATGATCTGCTTCAGCAAAGATTATAATGTAGAAAACCATATTGGGTAATTCTACTCTGTCACGTGGGGTCGCTGTGAGTCGAAAACAGACTCGATGGCACCTAACAACAAAAACGTGTATCTTTTATGGCCTATGGCTGCCAACAAAAAAGCTGGCAGTTCAAATTCACCAGGCGTTCCTTGGAAACCATACGGGGCAGTTCTACTCTGTCCGATAGAGTAGCTGAGATGGAACTGACTTGACAACAACGGGTTTTTTTTTTTTAATCTTTACAGTAGCATTATAAGGTATTTGTATTGACTCTAAATTTTTTTTTATGAAGAAATTACCTATCAGAGATATAAAATTATCTTCCCAAGATTAAAGAACCAGTAGGTTATAGAGTCATTATTCAAACATAGATCCACCTGGCTCCAAAGCTCGTTATATATCCACTTTGCTGCACTGCCTCCTGCTTTTAATTCTGGTATTGTAAACCTGACATATGGTCATGGATATGTTTTTAATTTTATTAGACAATGTGGGGAAGAAGAAGCCTTCAAAATAAATACATCTTCTACTCTATTTTTTACTCTATTGATCTTTTACTCTATTGAGCTATTCATGGAGTGACTGAAGTGGAGAAAAAATGAAGTAAAGAATAAAAATGCAAAGAAACAGGCTCTTGAGTTTCCAATTGACATGTCTTTCCCAAAACTGAAACACTTTCTTGAAATGTTTACTATAGCTTAAATTTACTATAATAAAGATTTTATAATTGGCCAGAATGAGTTCTATTCTTCACGCATGTGATATGTTTCACACACACATACACACACACAAAGGTTTTGTGATTTAGAATCAATACAGGAAATTAAAGACGGTACAGGTAAGGCATTAAAGAGGAAATGGGAGCCTCCAGAATATATACTGATGGTTTTGAGATGTGACATCTATATCAGGTATGAATACAAAATACAATCACACTAACACTAAGAAGTCAAGGATAAAAAAGGACATGGCTGTGTTTCATAACCATTATCCCCAAATGACAAGAGCATGGAAATTGGTTTTAAATTACTAGATCAAAAAAAAAAAGGGGAGACGGGGGAGTAAAAACTTCCTGACTCGAGAGCCAGGATTAAACTGAGTAACAGACTAACAAGTAAAGTTTGGAAGCGATCCTTCTTCTTGGTACTGTAGTGATAAAATAGTGACCTCTTAAGAACTTAAATACCTTAATAATCTCTGATCTTCGAAGAGTGGTCATGGCAATGAGTATGCTTTTCATTTCCCCATTTACTTTCAATCCATTTCCTGAACTTCTGACACACTCTGTATCAGATAAGACTTAACCCTTCAAATTACATTTCCAAGGTTCCTTTGCCAACAGGGTCCTAATTAGGGTCAGTCAATAGGAACACAATCTGGAGTTTGGAGGATGTGAAGAAGGGAAATAACCAGTGTTCGCTCACTCTCTTTCTCCTCCAATTTCCTATTTCTTTAAAGCAGTCTCTGCCATGGTTCCAATTTCCACTGATTGTACCTGACTCTGTTCATACCAGCTTTCTCTTTGATTTCTCTAAATCCAGGGATGATGGTGGTCTCCTACTGATGTTAATTTCCAGCTCTTCCAATCCTTTTGTAACTAACTCAATTGAACTACCTAGAATGGGCTTTGTTTTTTCTAAACAGCAATATATTTTGGGGAATAGGAATGACTTTACAAAAGAGAGATTTAACATGGGATTCTGGGATTTGATTATCCTCTTCTTTGAGTCTGATCACAATAACAGATTGCTTCCTGAAGGAAAATGTGATGCTAGTAATCTGTGGCATGCAAGTGCATCAAGATTATTCATATAGTTATCTTTGGTTGCTTGGGATAAAGTGAAAATTTAGGGCAACGTTTTGAGTGGTCAAGTATCTGCTGGCTGTTTCCAACAATTCTAGAGAGGTTAAAGAAATACAATAATAGGTTCAGACTTTTAAACTTTCTTCTCAAGAAATCCGTGACCCAGAGAGATCCTACAGTGGTCTTAAATCTTAATTTTTGTATCTATGAGACAGGCATGACTAAAAATCTGACCTAAAATCTAATTATGCTTATTTTAGAATTAAAATGCAGATTGAATGCACAACATTGTTATATTTTATGTTATGATTTGGGCATTGCCTTGGAAGAACCCTAAGACTGTGATGAGAAAAAAAAAATGAGAGGACACAGATGAATGTGAAAAACATGAACTTTCAAGTCCCACTCAACCTTGCTCACTGACAGAGACAGCCCTTCTCTTCTGTCTAAGAAAACAAGACTTACCTTTCTTAAAGACTCTATAATGACTTTAACGGAGGTATTTGCTTGTAAGAAACTATTATTCCCAAAACCTACTTTTATCACCCTTCCTTACATTCAGACTGATGAGTGTGTCCTTTGGGAAGATTCAGAAGACACTTCTTCACTAACCAATGAAAAACTCACTGGTGAGGGAGGCAACAGAATCCTTGAAAAGTTCTGTGTAAACTGTCTGCAGCGAGCTAAAGTGATGATGCATAATGCCACAATTGAAATCATCTTCTTTCAATGGGAATGCTGGTATTGAAGAGTAGCAAAAGCCAAGGAACAGCAATTAACCGTCAGAGACAATGTAGGTGTGATCATAAAGCATAAGAAGTAGAAGGGAAATCAAAGTAAATTGACCCTCACATGTTGGTGGTGGTGACCAAATAACCATGCTGTCTAGAAAAATGAAAGGTAACTTGCTTAAGTATTAATTGAACACTAAGTTCACTGAGCATGACCTTCCTTTAGTCACCATGACAGAAAATCAATCACGGTCTCTCAACCCTTTTCCATTTTTAAGCCAGTCTGTTGTTGTCGCTTTTAGGTGCCACCGAGTCAGTTCCACCTCATAGCGACCCTATGTACAACAGAACAAATCACTGCCCAGTCCTGCACCATCCTCAGAATTGTTGCTATATTTGAGCCTAGTGTTACAGCCACTGTGTCAATCCATTTCATTGAGGCTGTTCCTCTTTTCGCTAACCCTCTACTAAGCATGATGTCCTTCTCCAGGGACTGTTCCCTCTGGACAACATGTGCAAAATACACGAGATGAAGTCTTGCCATTCTCACTTCTAAGAAGCATTCAGGCTGTATTTCTTCCAAGGCAGATTTGTTCATTTTTCTGGCAGTTCATGGTATATTCATTATTCTTTGCCAATACCTTACGCGAGTTTACAGCCCCCCAATTGAAAGGGAGCCCAATTTTCCTTGAGAAAATATCCTGCACTACTGTCACAATTTTTATGCTAAACTTCCTCCCAAGGCTTCCCCAAAGAGATCTGCAACAATTTTCCAGTTTATGCATGCACTGGGAAAGGAAAATATACAGACATTTTGGGAATTATTAGTCACTGCTCTAATTAGTACTAATGTATGGAAACACAAAATGCCACTGTTGGGGAAGTCAGAGTGGGTACTTATTAGTAATAACATTAATAAATGTAATTTTGATCTAAGTCCATATCACAATGGTCAGTGAATATTCAGATATAGTTAATTCCTAGTTCTTGAGCGCATGGTTTAATAAATATGCTCAGCAACTGGAAAAACCCCCATGTTGCCTCTTTGACCTGTGAACTATAAGAAGGGCCAAAGTAAAATCTCCCAAAGATTGCCCCTTGACAATATCACACAGAAAAAGCAATATTGTATTCTTCAGGGAACTGATGAGATTCACCACACAGTGTTAAAAAAAAAAAAAAAAAATTATTGGCCTGAGCAAAAGCCAGCTAGGTCTTAGAGAATGACTGGATTTTCGTAGATTTTATTAGGAGGTGATTTCATCTGTAGCTGTTCTTCCAAATGTGTCTCTTTACTGAAGAAAAGGCAACTAGATCCTAAGCATCTGGGATGCATCTATTGATCTGTCAGGAGTTCTTTGGTTTTGTTTTGCTTGCTTGTTTGTTTAGCATGGAAAATCAAGTTTGCTTTCAGCTGGCAGGGGCTTTAGTACACCTGTGTGCCTCACGGCTATGGCAGATATCCTTATCACATCGTCTTATAGTTCTCAAGTTTTTTAATTATCTTAACATGTCACCAAAAATCACTGATTGTGTTGTACTGATAATAAGCAGTAAGTAACAGTATTTCATATGTCTTAAAAAGGCACATGCACATCTGGGGGTGATAAACACTGTGAAAATTCAGAGTGACAATTCTAGGAATTCAGCAGTCTTTGGTATACCGAGATATTCCCCTAAAGGGAGAAATAATAAGTTCCACTATACTCTGACCACCATAAAGAAGGAACTACAATGCTTGATGGGTCTCTTTGGATCTGGGATAACATATTTGGCAGATGAACAGATTTGATCAATTTACCATGCAACTCATGTGCTAGTTTTGAGGGTCTGAGAGCAAGAGAAGCTCTGTGGCTCTGACTTTGTGACTCAGCAGGCCCAATGGTAGCAAATAAGGATACTCAAATAGAGCCTCTGGCAAGCCACACTGTAGAATTAGCTGTGATTTCATAAGTTTGTAGAGCAAAGTCTCCTCTGATGATAGCTATTTAATTTTTGTGAACTATCTTTTGCCTTGCAACTTCTCTTTAAAACCAAAAAAATTAAACCTGTTGCCATTGAGTCAATTTTGACTCATAGTGACCCTATAGGACAAAGTAGATCTGCTCTCATAGGGTTTTCAGGGCTGTAAATCTTTACAGAAGTAGATTGCTACAGCTTTGTCCCACAGAGAGGCTGGTGGGTTTGACATTTTGGTTAGCAGCCAAGCACTCAAACCACTGAGTCACCAGGACCCCTTTTAACGGCTCCTTAGGGAGCTGAAAACTTAATCATGAGTTTTCTGGGTGCTATTTGATATATAAACTGTAAGGCTGAGCATGCCCAACTACAGTCCATGTTTCAAGGAGGAATGATTTTTTTCAAGATAGAGTTTGATCTGGTACAGAAGGCATAATTTATAGGAGCATGTGGAACAGACTTGTGTGGTATAGCTATTGCTACCATATTGCCATTTCTCAGCCAATGTATCTAGATTTATTTGAAATTATCTGTTACTATTTTTTTTTTTTTTTTTAGTAGTCAGCAGGAGAAAACACTTAGTCTTGGTTTACAGGTAAATATTTAAGGTATGTTGACATCAGCCAGAGATATACTGCAGCCTGTTATAATCCTACCAAAGGACAGCTCTGAAAGAGTGGTAAAAGGGAATATGCCTACTGGGCAAATTTTTTAATATCGTATCTGGTCGTCCACTTTACGTATAAATGGGATTTAGAGGGTGGGGTGAAAAATAATTGATTTACCTTTGTGTGTGTGGGTATATATGGGTGTTTAAGAAAGGCTATAGAACAGTAAAAATATAAAATGATATGATAACCTCATGGCTTGTGATCAAATGGATTTTCTAAATCATAAAGCACTATAAGGATATAAACTGTTATTATTTTAATTATGATAATGCATTTAGAAAGAATACATTTAAAAACAATTTTTTTAAGATGCTGTGTTGAGCTCTTAGCTCCAATCAGGAAAATGAAATTAAATGATTTTGGCTTTTTCCCCTGCTTAATATCCGCAAAAAGTCTAAAAAGGCTTGGCAACATTAAGACTGGTACAAAATGAAAACTAAATGTAAGCTTTTTGTACTGTGAAATGATTGTGAGGCTCCATTCTGTAGTGTGACTGGTAGTGAAATGAAAGGCATAATGTAGACGAAAAAAGCTCAGAAAGGTGTAATTCAAAGGGCTAAGGTGATATAATGGCTCCATGAAGAACAAGGAGAATATGACCCTTCAGACTGAGAAACTGAATGAAGAGAGATTAATGATTAAAAGGCATAAACTGACATCTGAGGCCTCTATCAGCTCAAGGAAATCTTGAAGGAAATGGTTAAATAATAATGGTACCCAACATTTATTGAACACTAGCAATGTGCCCAATCCTATTTTGAGTACTTTATATACACTTATTTAATTTTCAAGACAATTTTATGAAGCAGGTACTATTATTTCTCCCACTTTGTAGATAAAGAAACAGGTAAGCTACTAAACTTAAATAAGTTATGTGGAAAAAAAAATTGGCCTAGCATCTGAATTCTTATAGATAATGGAATGTTTTTCAAATTGTAATGTCTATGAGTATCTCCTGGACAGCTTGTTGAAAATTCAGATTCCTGATGCCAACCCAAGCTACTCTAATGTAGTATATCTTAGATGACCCTTAGAAATATGCATTTTGACACTTCCAGCCAACATGGTGCCATAGACAGGAGCACCATGCCATCCCTCCACAGTAAAGACCCAAAGAACTCAGTAAAACAGAGACAAATGTCATTCCTGGAACCTGAACTGTAAAATGAAGAGATAAAGAACTCAGCCAAGCACCGAATGGAATAAGAAACTGACATACAACAAAGAGCAAGGAGAGATACATGTGGAGGTCCCCTATCAGATAACACAGCACAGATTCACCATCCTGGACTCATATCGGATATCGGCAGATGGGGAGCACAGGAAAGCAGGTTCACAGAGCTCCCAGCAGGAGACAGAGCACCTTGTAACCAGTGATACACACTTGTCCACCCCCCATCTTCTCCCCACTGCTCTACCTCCAGGTCTTCTGGTTGGCTGTGGTGGCTCCACCGGCCGGGAAATACTGCATCCGTGCCACTTAGAATCACCCCACCCACATCAGAGATTGGTGGACAAGAGGTATGAGAAAACAGCTTCACGAAGTTCCCAGCAGGAGGCAAAGCACCCGGTATCCAGTGACATATGCTTTCCTAACACCCACCTTCCTTCCCTCCCGACCTGTGGCCTCCTCTGCTTCCCACCAGATGCAGCCTCTTGGCCAGGAGGCAACTGCTTCGGTCCGGGCCACTTGGATTTGCCCTGCCCCCAGTGGCTGGATCCCTGCGTGCCAGTTGTCTGCTGCTGGTATTGGTTTTTTCTGTTTCTTTTGGTGCCTTCCATGCCCCCTACCACCTCCCCCTCTTTTCTCTCAAACAGCTGCTTCTGTGTGCCATCACTACTTCTTTTTGAAAGGCTGTGAAGCGCCTTCTACTTGGGAACCACTCCCCCAGCCTGCAAGACCATGCTGGTGGGATCCTTGTTTTTTTTTTTTTATTTTGTTTGTTTTCTTTTTCTTTTCGTGGCTTGGGAGCCCCTTCTAGCCAGGCTTCACTGCATGGCTTAGGAGTCACTTCCTCAGGCTGCACAACCACTTGGGCATTTCTTTCTTTCTTTCTTTTTCCCCTCTTTTTTCCTCTCTGTCTTTCTTCATTTCTCAGTTCTTGTCTGTCTATACTTACCTTCTTTTCTTGTCTCCTGAATAGGTGGCACTGTGTGACATACATACCCTCTCTACCCAGGCTATACTGCACACAGCCTGGGAGCCACTTCTTCAGTCTTCACTGCCCCACTGGTGGGACACCTGGGGGCTTTTCTTTTTTTTTTTTCCAATTTTTTATCTAGTTTTTTTCTTACTTTTTCCCTTTTTTCTTTTTATTTTTCTTCTTTCTTGGTTTCTCATCTCTTCAACAGCAAGCTCCCTTGGCACTCTTTTTTTGTTTGTTTTTGGTTCCTGTTTCTCTCTTCTTTCTCTCCTCTTTCCCATACCCATATTAGCTCCACACATCACAATTTCTCCCCTCCTTCCTGCCTACCTGCACAATGAACTGAACATCATGCCCCCAAGCAGCATGGCACAGCCTACTGGAACCTGTCCAGCACTGATTCCCGGCACCCTGTCAACCCTAGTACATGCCACAAACAACCTATCTAAGCCCCTCCGCTTCTGCTAGACCTACCTTCCTGAATCACAGCTGAACAACTGGCCTTGCCCATTGGACAAGGGGGTGAAAAATATCATGACCACTGATGAGCAAACAACAAAGAACACACAGCCCACCTGTTCAGACATAACCAAATAAAACAAAAAAACTAGAATGAAACAAACAGATCTACAATCAATAAATGAAGACAATAACTACTCAATGTCCCAAAGACAGCAGATGATACCAAAACATGTTTAAAAAAAAAAAAAAGGACAGGATGGTAGCAGTACGATCCAAAATTAAAAAAAAAAAAAAAGAGAGAGATAACTTTCCGGTAGAATAAAAGGCACTGGAACTACCTGACAGGGAATTCAAATCTCTAATATTCAGAGCTACCCAAGAGTTGAAGCAAAAAAAAAAAAGAAAAATAGGCAAATTTATGGAAAAGGCAGACATATTCATGGAAAATACAGACCAAAAAAATGAAAGAATTCAGGAAAATAATACAGAAACAAAATGTTAGAATAAATTCACAACTAGAAATCACACAAAAACAACAATTAGAAATCCTAAAGTTTTAAACAAGATTTCAGAAATGAACAGTGTCATAGAAGGGCTGAGGAGCAAATTTGAATTGACGGAAGACTGGATAAGTGAAATTGAAAATACTTGGCTACAACTCTGTTTGAGGAACAATCAGAAAAAAGAATGAAGAAACCCTGAGAGTTATGTGGGATACAATCAAAAGCAAAACTTTACAAGTGATCGGAGTTCCAGCACAGGGGGAGAAAACGGAAAACCCAGAGCGTATCACTGAAGAACTGCTGATAGAAAACTTCCCTAACATCATGAAAAATGAAAAGCTGACTATCCAAGAAGCTCAATGAACCCCACATAAGACAAATCCCAAAAGAAAATCAACAAGGAATATCATAATCACACTCGCTAAAACCAAAGACAAACAAAAAATCCTGAGAGCAGCTTGAGAAAAACAAGTCACGTACAGAGGAGAAACAATAAGACGAAGCTCCGATTATTTGATAGAAACCATGCAGGCATGGAAGGCAATGGGATGACATACATAAAACCTTGAAAGAAAAAAGTTGCCAACCAAGAATAATATATCCTGCAAAACTTTCATTCAAATATGATGGTGAAATTATGACATTTTCAGCTAAACAGAAATTAAGGGAATATGTAAAAAACCAAACCAAACTTACAAGAATTATTAAAGGAAGCTCTTCAGTCTGAGGACAAACAACATCAGACCACAGCCTGAATCTAGGATCCAAGATTGTACCACTCAGATACCAACCTAGGAAATGAACCCCCAAGAACTAGCCAAAACCAAAAGTATTGCATCAGGGAACCAGAGAGATTAATCTATAAATGACAACAACATCAGTACATAAAAGGGAATAAATGGTATAGGTATAGAACTTTCTAATGGAAAGGAAGGCAAGGTGATACCAAGTAATAATAGACTGGCTCAAACCTAGGATGATAAAGGTAAATTTCAAGGTAACCACAAAGAAAGGTAACAAACCTACTCATCAAAATAAAGAAGAAAAACATGAAGTCTCAATAAAAACAAAATCTACAAAAACAAAAGAAATGAAAAAGAAATCCACAAACAAAAGAAACTCAGCACAGGAGAGTAAGAGGAAAAAAGAAAATGTTAGCATCACAAAAAAAGCACTACAAAATGACAGCAATAAACTCACACCTATTAATAATTACACTGAATGTAAATGGCCTAAATGCACCCATAAAGAGACAGAGAGTGACAGAATGGATAAAAAAACAGGATCCATCAATATGCTGTCTACAAAAGACACACATCAGAAACAAAGATGTAAATTTATTAAAAATCAAAGGATGGAAAAAAAATATATCAAGGAAATAACTACCAAAAAAGAACAGGAGTGGCAATACTAATCTCAGATAATAGAGACTTTAAAACAAAATCCACCATAAAGGACAAAGAAGGCCAATATATAATGATTAAACGGATGATCCATTGTGAAGACTTAACCATAGTAAACATCTATGTACCCAATGACAGGGCTCCAAAATACATAAAACAAAATCTAATGACACTGAAAAGAGAAATTTACAGTTCTACAATAATAGTGGGAGACTTCAGCACACCACTCTCGGTAAAGGACAGAACATCTAGAAAGAAACCCAACAAAGATACAGAAGAGCTAAAGGGCATGATCAGCCAACTGGACCTATATATAACATTACACCCAACAGCTGCAAAATACACATTGTTTTCCAATGCACATGGAATGTTCTTCAGAATAGACCACATCTTAGGCCACAGAGCAGCCCTCAACAAAATCCAAAACACTGAGATAATACAAAGTATCTTCTCTGACCACAACACCATTAAAGTAGAAATTAACACCAGGAAGAGCAAGGAAAAAAAAAAAATCAATTACATGGAAACTGAATAGCAAGCTGCTTAAAAACCACTGGGTAGTAGAAGAAATCAGAGATGAAATAAAAAAAATTCCTACAATCAAATGAGAATGAAAACACATCATACCAAAACCTTTGGGACACAGCAAAGGCAGTCCTCAGAGGCCAATTTACAGCAATAAAAGTATGCATCAAAAAAGAAGGGACAAAATAAAAATATTAGCTATACAACTTGAACAAATAGAAAGAGAACAGCAAAAGAAACCCACAGCCACGAGAAGAAAGGAAACAATAAAGATCAGAGAAGAAATAAATGAAATAGAGAATAGAAAAACAATAGAATCAACAAAATCAAAAGCTTTGAAAGGATCAACAAAATCAACAAACCACTGGCCAAATTGACAAAAGAAAAACATGAGAAAATGCAAATAACCCAAATAAGAAGTGAAATGGGGGAAATTACAACAGACCAAAATGAAATAAAAATGATCATAACAGAGTATTAAGAAAACTAAACTTCAACAAATTTGAAAACCTAGAGGAAATGGACAAATTTCTAGTAGCACACTACCTACCCAAACTAACACAAAATGATGTTGAAAATCTGAACAGACCCATAACAAGAGAAGAGATTAGAAAACGTCAAAAAAAAAAAAAAAAGCTCCCAACAAAAAAAAGCCCTGGCACAAATTGCTTTACTGGAGAATTCTACCAAACATTCAGAGAAGAGGTACACCAGTACTACTCAAACTGTTCCTGAGCATAGGAAAGGAAGTGATACTTCTGAATTCATTCTATGAAGTGCCCATAACTCTGACGTCAAAACCAGGCAAAGACACTACAAAAAAGAAAACTACAGATCAATATCTCTCATGAATATAGATGCAAAAATTCTCAACAAAATTCTAGCCAGTAGAATTCAGCAACATGTCAAAAAAAATAATACCCCATGACCAGTAGCATTCATACCAGGTATGCCAGGATGGTTCAACTTTAGAAAATCAATGTAATTCACCACTTAAATAATATGAAAGAAAAGAATCAAATTATCGTCTCAATCAACACAGGAAAGACATTCAACAAAGTTCAGCACCCATTCCTGATAAAAACTCTCAATAAAATAGGTGTAGAAGGGAAATTTCTCAACATAATAAAGGGCATCTACGCAAACCCAATGGCCAACATCATTCCTGATGGACAGATACTGAAAACATTTCCCTTGAGAACAGGAACAAGACAAGGATGCCCTTTATCAAAACTCCTATTTAACATTGTGCTGGATGTCCTAGCTACAGAAATAAGGCAAGAAAAAGAAATAAAGGGCATGCAAATTGGTAATGAAGAAATTAAACTGTCCCTATTTCCAGATGATATGATGCTATACATAGAAAACCCAAAAGACTCCATGAGAAAAGTGCTGAAACTAATAGAAAGATTCAGCAGAGGAGCAGGATATAAGACAAACATAGAAAAATCAGTTGGATTCCTATACATCAATAAAGAGAATGATGAAAAGGAAGTCAGGAAAACAATGCCATTCATAATAGCCCCTAAAAAAAAAAAAAACAGAATACTTAGGAATAAATCTAACCAGGCATGTAAAAGACCTATATAAAGAAAATTACAAAACACTACTGCAAGAAACCAAAAGAGATCTACATAAACAGAAAAACAAACCATGCTCGTGGATAGGTAGACTGAACATTGTGAAAATACCCAAAGCGATTTACAAATACAGTGCAATCTCGATCCAAATACCAAAACTTATCATTAACTTTATATGGAAAGACAAGAAGACCTGGATAAGTAAAGCACTACTGAAGAAGAAATAAAGTAGAACTCGCACTACCTGACCTCAGAACCTACTGTACAGCTACAGTAGTCAAAACAGCCTGGTACTGGTACAGGGACAGACATGTTGACCATGACATGAGAGGTTTTTGATTTGCATTTCATCATAGTTTTTATGTGCCTTTCTCCAATGCCTAGTGAAAATCCTGGTGGCATAGTGGTTAAGAACTACGGCTGCTAACCAAAAGGTTGGCAGAATCCACCAGGCACTCCATAGAAACTGTATGGGACAATTCTACTCTGTCCTATAGGTTAGCTATGAGTCGGAATCGACTTGACAGCAACAGGTAATGCCTAATGATCTAGTGATCACCAGCATTTCTTCATGTGTCTGTTAGCTGCCTAAATCCCTTCTTTGTTGAAGTATCTGTTCATGTTCTTTGCCCATTTTTTAATTGGATTATTTGCCTTTTTGTAGTAGAGGTGTTGGATTTTCTTATACATTTTAGAGATGAGAGCTTTGTCGGATTTGTCATAGCCAAAATTTTTTTTCCCAACCTGTAGCTTTTCTGTTTACTGTTTTGGTGAAATCTTTTCATGAGTGTGTTTAATTTTTAGAAGATCCCAGTTATCTAGCTTATCTTCTGGTGTTTGTGTATTGTAAATTGTGGTTTGTATCCTATTTATGCCGTGTCTTAGGGCTTCTAGCACTGACCCTATCTTTTCTTCTATGACCTTTATTACAGTTTTTGGTTTTATATTTAGGTCTCCAATCCGTTTTGAATTAGTTTTTTTTTATGACTGGTGTGAGCAGGAGTCGTGTTTCTTTTTTTTTACAGGTAGACATCCAGTTTTGCCAGCTCCATTTGTGACCAGATAATGTTCTAAAATTGTTTCCTTTGCCCTTTTGTCAAGTCAAGATACTTTTACAGTTAGTATTGCTGTTGTTGTCCGTTGCCATCGAGTCCTTTCCAGCTCATGGTGACCCCACGTGTGCAGAATAGAAGTGCTCCACAGGGTTTCGAGGCTGTGGCCTTTTCAGAAAAGATCATCAGTTCTTACTTCGGAGGCACCTCAGCTTAGGTGTAAATAAACTGCCAACCTTTCCATGAGTACTTGACCACGTAACCCTTTGTACCACCCAGGAACTTTTATAATTATTTAAGTTATTAAACTTTAAAGCAAGGATTTTGTTTTCTAAAATCATTCACTATATCATTTGTTTCATGGAAAAACTCACGTCGTGGTCCAGCTGTTCTGTGCATATTAGCTTGAGTAGAGGGCACTCTTTTTTATCTCTGTCAATCCTTGACTGCTGATAAATCATCGATTTATACTAATATTCTGAATAATCTGACACGTTCCATGTTAATAAATAAACACAGTTGTTTTTTTTTTAAATAGAAATGTGTATACTCAGTAGCATTTTGAATCAATAAAATGTTTAAAACTATTTTTTCAAAAATTTGGGATTTGGAAAAACATAAAATACCTTGGCTAAGTACTCTCAATCCCAATATTCGAAACCAGCGCATTTCAAGGGAAATTTAATTCATATGTTTCTAGTACATTTACACTTAGGTTATTTAATTGGTGTTTTGTAAGAGCTCTGTGAGGTCCAAGAAGTCAATATCCAGTTTATAAAGTGTTTTAAATTTCCTTTCCATTGAACCAGGTATGCAAATTTTGTTTAAAATAATAAGAATAAATAAAAATCTATTAATTTACCTTAAAATATAGTATTATATAATACTCATTGTATCCCAGCTGTGTAAAACTTACATATTCTTCCCAAGTAGTTCTCAATAATCTGGCATTAGCTGCCACCCAAGCATTTCCTCTGTAGGGCCAGGCTGGAAGACAGCCGAAGGAGCTTTTTGAAATCAGGGTTTGAAACACCTAGTCTGTGGTTTGATAACTGAGGTAGCTACACAAAGGAAATTTCTCAAAACTTTTTTGGAAGTAACTGGCTCTACAAACCATATCCTGGTCCCCTCATTTACTAACTTCACCCCCCACTAATTTTTTTAAGTGAAAAAAATGTTGGTAATATGTCGCTGTTGTTGTTAGGTGTCGTTGAGTCGGTTCCGACTCATAGTGACCCTATGCACAACAGAACGAAACACTGCCCGGTCCTGAGCCATCCTAACAATTGTTGTTATGCTTGAGCTCTTTGTTGCAGCCACTGTGTCAATCCACCTCGTTGAGGGTACTCCTCTTTTCCTCTGACCCTGTACTCTGCCAAGCATGATGTCCTTCTCCAGGGACTGACCCCTCCTGACAACATGTCCAAAGTATGTAAGACACAGTCTCGCCATCCTTGCTTCTAAGGAGCATTCTGGTTGCACTTCTTCTGAGACAGATTTCTTCGTTCTTTTGGCAGTCCATGGTATGTTCAATATTCTTTGCCAACACCACAATTCAAAGGCATCAATTCTTCTTCGGCCTTCCTTATTCATTGTCCAGCTTTCACATGCATATGATGCAACTAAAAATACCATGGATTGGGTCAGGCGCACCTTAGTCTTCAAGGTGACATCTTTGCTTTTCAAAACTTTAAAGAGGTCCTTTGCAGCAGATCTACCCAATGCAATGTGTTTTCCACGGCTGTTGATTGTGGATCCAAGTAAAATGAAATCCTCGACAACTTCAATCTTTTCTCCATTTATCATGATGTTGCTCATGGGTCCAGTTGTGAGGATTTTTGTTTTCCTTATGTTGAGGTGCAATCCACACTGAAGGCTGTGGTCTATGATCTTCATTAGTAAGTGCTTCAAATCCTCTTCACTTTCAGCAAACAAGGTTGTGTCATCTGCATAACGCAGGTTGTTAATGAGTCTTCCTCCAATCCTGATGCCCCGTTCTTCTTCATATAGTCCAGCTTCTTGGATTATTTGCTCAGCATAAAGATTGAATAGGTATGGTGAAAGACTACAACCCTGATGCACACGTTTCCTGACTTTAAACCAATCAGTATTCCCTTGTTCTGTACGAACAACTACCTCTTGATCTATGTAAAGGTTCCTCATGAGCATAATTAAGTGTTCTGGAATTCCCATTCTTACCAATGTTATCCATAATTTGTTATGATCAACACAGTCGAATGCCTTTGCATAGTCAATAAAAAACAGGTAAACATCCTTCTGGTATTCTCTGGTTTCAGCCAGGATCCATCTGACATCAGCAACAATATCCCTGGTTCCACGTCCTGTTCTAAAACTGGCCTGAATTTCTGGCAGTTCCCTGTCGATATACTGCTGCAGCCGTTTTTGAATGATCTTCAGCAAAATTTTTCTTGCATGTGATATCAATGATATTGTTGTATAACTTCCACATTCGGTTGGATCACCTTTCTTGGGAATAGGCATAAATACGGATCTCTTCCAGTCAGTTGGCCAGGAAGCTGTCTTCCATATTTCCTGGCATAGATAAGTGAGCACCTCCAGTGCTACATCTGTTTGTTAAAACATCTCAACTGATATTCCATCAATTTCTGGGGGCTTGTTTTTTGCCAATGCCTTCAGAGCAGCTTGGTCTTCTTCCTTCAGTACCATCGGTTCCTGATCATATGCCACCTCTTGAAGTGGTTGAACATCGACTAATTCTTTTTGGTATAATGACTCTGTGTAATCCTTCCATCTTCTTTTGATACTTCCTGCGTCATTTAATATTTTCCCCATGGAATCCTTCACTATTGCAACTCAAGGCTTGAATTTTTTATTCAATTCTTTCAGCTTGAGAAACGCCAAGCGTCTTCTTCCCTTTTGGTTTTTCATCTCTAGCTCTTTGTACATGTCATTATAATACTTTGTCTTCTCGAGAGGCCCTTTGAAATCTTCTGTTCAGTTCTTTTACTTTGTCAATTCTTCTCATTTTGAGTCATGCCACATCAGCAAATGAAGGTCCTGAAAGCTTTACTCCATCCACGTCATTACGGTAGACTCTACTTTGAGGAGGCAGCTCTTCCCAGTCATCTTTTGAGTGCCTTCCAACCTGGGGGGCTCATCTGCCAGCACTATATCAGACAATGTTCCACTGCTATTCATAAGGTTTTCACTGGCTAATGCCTTTTAGAAGTAGACTGCCAGGTCCTTCTTCCTAGTCTGTCTTAGTCTGGAAGCTCAGCTGAAACCTATCCTCCATGGGTGACCCTACTGTTATCTGAATACTGGTGGCATAGCTTCCAGCTTCACAGCAACACGCAAGCCCCCACAGTAAGACAAACAGACAGACACATGGGGGTTTTGTTGGTAATATAGACCTAACATTATTGGGGTAGAGTAAGGAATAAATAAAATAATAATGATAAAAGTGTAAGGCACTCAGAAGTGGATCTGCAAATAAATTCTAAATTAAAAAAAATTGTGCACATTTGATAGTAGCCTGGGTGACACAAGCAATTTATGATTAGCTGCGAACCTAAAGATTGGCAGTTCAAACCCACCCAATGGTCTCCATGGGAAAAAGGCCTGTCAAAATGCTTCTGTAAAGATTATAATCAAGAAAACCCAGTGGAATAGCTCTTCTCTGCCACACATGGGGTCTCTGTGAGTGGAACCAACTCAATGGCAGCTAGCTAACAACAATAAAAAAAATGTGCATTTGACTTAGATTTACCTACAATAACATTAAACTACCTTTAGTTAGATGTCCACTAGTTGAAGATCTTTTTACTACTATTATTATTAAAGTGAAAAAACACTAAGTTAGTTTCCATTCTCAACATTGCCATTAGCTGTTTGACCACAGGTGAGTTACTTAACTTTGCTGGGGTACAGCTTCTGCTTCAAAATGATGTGGCCGGACTAGATAATCTCAAGTCCTTCCCAACTTTTAAATACATTGTCTCTATTGTTTGTCTCGGCATTGAAATTGGCTCAAAATCTGTCAAGAAAATTCACTAATGGTATAGAGACATTTTCTAAAACATTTTGAGGTAAGCAAGTTAAAAGAAGTGCATTTGAACTGGTCCATTCATGCAAGCATGCTTTATGTTTATGTTTTCAATAAAGAGAAATGTAGAAAGAGAAACAAAAACATGGTTTTAAAATCCAAAAATCTGGCAAGGAATATCTTGGCGGAATCAGAGTCATATTAATCCTTACTGCTTTGTCTAACTTTTCATTCAGAAAAACTACAAAAGAAAGAAATCCCATGGCAAATTCATTTTTTGTTATCCACAAGAGCAGGAACATTTTCAAATCATATTTTTATCCTGCACTTAATACTTTTTAACATTTATTACTTTTTTCATCACTTCCCTGAGACATAATTTGGTTACTTTGCAAATGGAGAAACAGGAGGAGAAGAATTTTCAGTGTTGGTTCAATGTTGTTGTTGTTGTTAAGTGCCGTCGAGTTGGTTCTGACTCATAGCTACCCTACGTACAACAGAATGAAATACTGTCTGGTCCTGCGCCATCCTCACAATTGTTGTTATGCTTCAGCTCATTGTTGCAGCCACTGTCTCAATACACCTCCTTGAGGGTCTTCCTCTTTTCCGCTGACCCTGTACTCTGACAAGCATGATGTCCTTCTCCAGGGACTGATCCTTCCTGAAAAAATGTCCAAAGTATGTAAGACGCAGTCTCGCCATCTTTGCCTCTAAGGAGCATTATGGCCGCACTTCTTCCAAGACAGATTTGTTCATTCTTTTCGCAGTCCATGGTATATTCAATATTCTTTGCCAACACCACAATTCAAAGGTGTCAACTCTTCTTCTGACTTCCTTATTCACCGACCAGCTTTCACATGCATATGATGCCATTGAAAATACCATGGCTTGGGTCAGGTGCACCTTTGTCTTCAGGGTGACATCTTTGCTCTTCAACACTTTGAAGAGGTCCTTTGCAGCAGATTTCCCAATGCGATGCGTCTTTCGATTTCTTGACTGCTGTTTACATGGCTGTTGATTGTGGATCCAAGTAAAATGAAATCCTCGACAACTTCAATCTTTTCTCCATTTATCAGGATGTTGCTCATTGGTCTAGTTGTGAGGATTTTTGTTTTCTTTATGTTGAGGTGCAATCCACACTGAGGCCTGCGGTCTTTGATCTTTATCAGTAAGTGCTTCAAATCCTCTTCACTTTCAGCAAGCAAGTCGTGCCATCTGCATAACGCAGGTTGTTAATGAGTCTTCCTCCAATCCTGATGCCCCATTCTTCTTCATGTAGTCCAGCTTCTTGTATTGTTTGTTCAGCATACAGATTGAATAGGTATGGTGAAAGAATACAACCCTGATGCACACCTTTCCTGACTTTAAAACAATCAGTATCCCCTTGTTCTGTCCAAACAACTGCCTCTTGATCCATGTAAAGGTTCCTCCTGAGCACAATTAAGTGTTCTGGAATTCCCATTCTTCGCAGTGTTATCCATCATTTCTTATGATCCACACAGTCGAATGCCTTTGCATAGTCAATAAAGCACAGGTAAACATCCTTCTGGTATTCTCTGGTTTCAGCCAGGATCCATCTGACATCAGCAACGATATCCCTGGTTCCACGTCCTGTTCTAAAACTGGCCTGAATTTCTGGCAGTTCCCTGTCGATAATACTGCTACAGCTGTTTTTGAATGATCTTCAGCAAAATTTTGCTTGCATATGATATTAATGCTATTGTTCTATAATTTCCACATTTGGTTGGATCACCTTTCTTGGGAATAGGCATAAATATGGATCTCTTCCAGTCAGTTGGCCAGGAACTGTCTTCCATATTTCCTGGCACAGACGAGTGAGCACCTCCAGTGCTACATCTGTTTGTTGAAACATCTCAATTGATATTCCATCAATTCCTGGAGCCTTGTTTTTCGCCAATGCCTTCAGAGCAGCTTGGACTTCTTCCTTCAGTACCATCGGTTCCTGATCATGTTCCACCTCTTGAAATGGTTGAATATCAACTAATTCTTTTTGGTATAATGACTCTGTGTATTCCTTCCATCTTCTTTTGATGCTTCCTGCGTCATTTAATATTTTCCCCATGGAATCCTTCATATTGCACCTCAAGGCTCAAATTTTTTCTTCAATTCTTTCGGCTTGAGAAACGCTGAGCGTGTTCTTCCCTTTTGGTTTTCCATCTCTAGCTCTTTGCCCATGTCATTATAATACTTTACTTTGTCTTCTAGAGAGGCCCTCTGAAATATTCTGTTCAGTTCTTTTACTTCATCAATTCTTCCTTTTGCTTTAGCTGCTCGATGCTCAAGAGCAAGTTTCAGAGTCTCCTCTGACGCCCATCTTGGTCTTTTCTTTCTTTCCTGGCTTTTCAATGACCTCTTGCTCTCTTCATGGTTGATGTCCTTGATGTCATTCCACAACTCCTTTGGTCTGTGGTCACTAGTGTTCAATGCATCAAATCTATTCTTCACATGGTCTCTAAATTAACGTGGGATAAATTCAAGGTCATATTTTGGCTGTCTTGGACTTGCTCTGATTTTCTTCAGTTTCAGCTTGAATTTGCATATGAGCAATTGATGGTCTGTTCCACAGTCAGCCCCTGGTCTTGTTCTGACTCATGAGATTGAGCTTTTCCATCATCTCTTTCCAAAGGTGTAGTCAATTTGATTTCTGTGTGTTTCTTCTGGCGAGGTCCATGTGTATAATCACCATTTATGTTGGTGAAAGAAGGTATTTGCAATGAAGAAGTTGTTGGTCTTGCAAAATTCTATCATTCGATCTCCGGCATTATTTCTATCCCCAAGGCCATATTTTCCAGCTACTGATCCTTCTTCTTTGTTTCCAACTTTTGCATTCCAATCGCCAGTAATTATCAATGCATCTTGATTGCATGTTTGATCAATTTCAGACTGTAGGAGCTGATAAAAATCTTCTATTTCTTCATCTTTGGCCCTAGTGGTTGGCACATAAATTTGAATTAATAGTCGTATTAACTGGTCTTCCTTGTAGGCGTATGGATATTATCCTATCACTGACAGCGTTGTACTTCAGGATAGATTCTGAAATGTTCTTTTTGACGATGAATGCAACACCATTCCTCTTCAAGTTTTCATTCCCAGCATAGCATAGTAGACTGTATGAATGTCTGATTCACAATGGCCAATACCAGTCCATTTCAGCTCACTAATGCCTAGGATATCAATGTTTATGTGTTCCAGTTCATTTTTGACGATTTCCAATTTTCCTAGATTCATACTTCGTACATTCCAGGTTCTGATTATTAATGGATGTTTACAGCTGTTTCTTCTCATTTTGAGTCATGCCACATCAGCAAATGAAGGTCCCAGAGGCTTTACTCCATCCACGTCATTAAGGTTGACTCTACTTTGAGGAGGCAGCTCTTCCCCAGTCATCTTTTGAGTGTCTTCCAACCTGGGGGGCTCATCTTCGAGCACTATGTCAGACAATGTTCCACTGCTATTCATAAGGTTTTCACTGGCTGATGCTTTTCAGAAGTAGGCTGCCGGGTCCTTCTTCCTAGTCTGTCTTGGTCTGGAAGCTCAGCTGAAACCTGTCCACCATGGGTGACCCTGCTGGTATCTGAATACTGGTGACATAGCTTCCAGCATCACAGCAACACACAAGCTCCCAAGGTACGACAAACTGGCAGACACATGGGTGTTGGTTCAATACCAAAGAGAAAGTTCAAAATGAGAGCACTGAATCCTTTCTGGTCTATGAACCACTGCCCATTATCCAAGTCATCCCTAATCATTATTCAAATTAAGAATGAACTGTAAATGCAAATAAAGAAAATCTTACACAAAGAAAAAAAATAAAATGGTCAAGGTTCTGAGAACAGAAAGTATAGATTTAAAATTCTAACTAAATCATCTTTCTCTTAATCCATAAATATTTCCATTTCCATCACAAATATCTGTCTTTTAAAACCTTTTCTTTTACTTACACTATTGCCAAAATAAATTCAGGAGCATACATTCTCAACCAGATTGAGTCAGGCATGTAATTCTTTTTAAAAGATTTTAGATAGAAGTACTGATGTCATTGTTCTCTTCATGAACACCTTCCTACTTTCTTCTCCTTGAACATTCTCCTGAGATTAATAAAATAACCAGAACGTAGTGCACATAATTTTTTTTAGTGCACATAGTATGAATTTTGCCACTGTATCATTTCTTCTGTGAAAATAAATTATCTTATGTTGCCACCCTGAATTATGTTCATACTTAATTATCAGCTATATAACTTTTGTCTCTTCTCCTAGATATTCAGAGAAATTAAAGTATATAAAATTAATCTGATTTTCAGATGCTGACATTCTTGTTGAATGGAGAATATTAGCGTAGATGATGTCCCAAAAGGTAGCCTTCTGATCATACATGCAACCAGGACTTAGAAGAGAGATTCCTCTAGATTGGAAGAAGAATTTCTTTTGGAAGCTCCCAAAGTATGCCACACACAGGAATCCACAGACCTCTCTGATGTCAGAGCTCAGATTTTGTCTTGATGTGTTTTAACCCTCTTTGATCTCATTTATTCATATCTGCAACCTTAAGTGCTTGCTAAAGATGCTTCACCATCACCATGGAAAATCAGGAGAATTCTGATATCCAGGTTATGGTGGTTGGAATTTGATAGTACCGAAATTTCTAGTTTCCTAGGTACCATAATAACACTAGCTTCCATGCAATAGCAGAAGGAGGAGATTCTCTTCTTTGTCCATTGTCACCATGAGCCTGAAGCTCTTCTGTGCCGAGATCTAACAAACATTTCTGAATGCTTTATTAGCTTGTGCCTCTAAACATACCTAACCCACTGCCCATAGTTCAAAATCAATATAAGGAACATATTGTTGGGCACAGACTCTACTATACCAAATACATTCTTCTCCTTTCCTTCCCATATCCATCCCTTTCCTGACAACTGTTCCTCTGCCTCAAATTTTAAACAAAAGTCCCACAAATATTAATGGATTGGGAAAGCAAGGGGAAGAAAGGGAGGAGATTGTTCTCTACACTGCCTGTTGTTGCTGTTGTGGGCAGTAGAGTCCATTCTGACTAATAGCAAGCCTATATGACAAAGTAGAACTGCCCTATAAGGTTTTTTAAGCATTTCATAGTCCTTACAGGAGCAGATTGCCAGCTCTTTTCTCAGGTGGAGTGGCTAGTAGGTTCTAACCACCACCTTTTTGGTTAGCAGCTCAGCGCTTAACCATTGCAACACCGGCGCTCCTGTACATTACCAGCAGTCTCCCAAAAGTTCTGAGATGCATGCCTTTACAGAATTGAAGATTAGGACAGATAAATTAAGTGACTTTCTAAAAAATCACATTTTGGCTAAGAGATAATATGATGTTTAAAACTAAGTCCAATTTTGGGTCATGGCCACATTCTTCAATTAAATTAGAAGACGTTTTCACAAAATAATGATTGTGGAAACCAGAAATAAATGATAAATTTATTTGAGATCCACACCAATATTTTGATGTGGACTTAAATCTTTGGAAACACCATCAATGAGAGAATAGCAAGATGGTTACATTCAATGCGATATTATTTCTTCTGTTACAACAATAAAAGTTCATTATTTATTTTGTATTTATTAGACAATTTCTGAATGTTTTCTTCTTTTAGAACTATATCAGCTGATATATGGATGCATACACAATAAATTAAAAATGTATTTATTTATTGAAATATTTTATCGCTTTGAGCCTCAATTACATTATCTATAAAAGATCAGGATTATTCTAGATGATCTCTAAGAAGCTTTCTACCTTGAATATGCTAGGATTCTATAAAACCTATCCTTCCTTTTCTTTAGATAAACGTTAGACATGTGTGCATAAGTATAAAAATATGTAATAAAAATTTAATGCAAAGCATATTTCAAAACAAAAATACAAAATTTGATACAGGAGAAGTAAACAGGAACAATAAGATATTTAGGAAAGGAGACACATGTATGTCTTAAGTTTTGCAATAGTTTACGCCTGAATGTAGAAATCTACTTATATTCTTTAATAATATTGAGTTTTTGTGGTTGTTTTTCTTAAGTACCCTGGAGTCAGTTCCAACTTGTAGCAATCCTATGTACTACAGAATTAAACACTACCCAGACTTGTACCATTCTTAAAATCCTTTTCATGTTTGAGTCCATTGTTGTAGCCACTGTGTCAATTCATCTTATCGAGGATCTTCCTCTTTTTAGTTGGCCCTTTACTTTACCAAGCATGATGTCCTTTTCCAGGGACCGATCCCTCCTGATACCATAGCCAAAGTACATGAAACAAAGCCTCACATTGCTTGCCTCCAAGAAGTATTCTGGTTGTACTTCTTCCAAGACAGATCTGTTCATACTTCTGGCAGTCCATGTTATATTCGATATTCTTTACCAACACCATAATTCAAAAGCATCAATTCTTCTTTGATTTTCCTTTTTCATTGTCCAACTTTCACATACATATGAGGCGATTGAAAATACTATGGCTTGGGTTAGGCATATCTTAGTCCTCAAAATGACGTGTTTGTTTTTCACCTGGCCAACTGACTGGAAGAGATCTATATTCGCACCTATTTCCAAAGAATGGTGATCCAACAGAACACAGAAATAACCAAACAATGTTGTTAATTAATACAACAAGCAACTAAAAATTTGCTGAAGATCATCCAAAAATGGTTTCAGTAGCACACCAACAGAGAACTGTCAGGAATTCAAGCTGGATTTTCAAAAGGACATGAAATGAGGGCTAGCACTGGTTATGTTCCCCGCATGTCTGTTAGTTTGTCGTACTGTGGGGGCTTGCGTGTTGCTGTGAAGCTGGAAGCTATGCTACCGATGTTCAGATACCAGCAGGGTCACCCATGGAGGACAAGGTTCAGCTGAGCTTCCAGGCTAAGACAGACTAGGAAGAAGGACCCGGCAGTCTACTTCTGAAAAGCATCAGCCAGTGAAAACCTTATGAATAGCAGTGGAACATTGTCTGACAGACTGCTCAAAGATGAGCCCCCCAGGTTGGAAGACACTCAAAAGATGACTGGGGAAGAGCTGCCTCCTCAAAGTAGAGTCAACCTTAATGACGTGGATGGAGTAAAGCCTCTGGGACCTTCTTTTGCTGATGTGGCATGACTCAAAATGAGAAGAAACAGCTGCAAACATCCATTGATAATCGGAACCTGGAATGTACGAAGTATGAATCTAGGAAAATTGGAAATTGTCAAAAATGAAATAGAACGCATAAACATCGATATCCTAGGCATTAGCAAGCTGAAATAGACTGGTACTGGCCATTTCGAATTGGACAATCATATAGTCTACTATGCTAGGAATGACAACTTGAAGAGGAATGGTGTTGCATTCATCGTCAAAAAGAACATTTCAAAATCTATCCTGAAGTACAACGCTGTCAGTGACAGGATAATATCCATACGCCTACAAGGAAGACCAGTTAATACGACTATTAATTCAAATTTATGCGCCAACCACTAGGGCCAAAGACGAAGAAATAGAAGATTTTTATCAGCTCCTACAGTCTGAAATTGATCAAACATGCAATCAAGATGCATTGATAATTACTGGTGATTGGAATGCGAAAGTTGGAAACAAAGGAAAAGGATCGGTAGTTGGAAAATATGGCCCTGGTGATAGAAACAATGCTGGAGATCAAATGATAGAATTTCGCAAGACCAATGATTTCTTCATTGCAAATACCTTCTTTCACCAACATAAATATTGACTATACACATGGACCTCACCAGATGGAACACACAGAAATCAAATCGACTACATCTGTGGAAAGAGACGATGGAAAAGCAAAATATCATCAGTCAGAACAAGACCAGGGGCTGACTGTGGAACAGACCATGAATTGCTCATATGCACGTTCAAGCTGAAACTGAAGAAAATCAGAGCAAGTCCACGAGAGCCAAAATATGACTTTGAGTATATCCCATCTGAATTTAGAGACCATCTGAAGAATAGATTTGATGCATTGAACACTGGTAACCGAAGACCGGAGGAGTTGTGGAATGACATCAAGGATGTCATGCATGAAGAAAGCAAGAGGTCATTGAAAAGACAGGAAAGAAAGAATAGATCAAGATTGATATCAGAGAAGACTCTGAAACTTGCTCACAAACTTCGAGCAACTAAAGAAAAAGGAAGAATTGATGAAGTAAAAGAACTGAACAGAAGATTTCAAAGGGCTGCTTGAGAAAACAAAGAAAAGTATTATAATGACATGTGCAAAGAGCTAGAGATGGAAAACCAAAAGGGAAGAACACGCTCGGCGTTTCTCAAGCTGAAAGAACTGAAGACAAAATTCAAGACTCGAGTTGCAACAGTGAGGGATTCTACGGGGGAAAACATTAAACGATGCAGGAAGAATCAAAAGAAGATGGAAGGAATACACAGAGTCATTATACCAAGAAGAATTAGTCAATGTTCAACCATTTCAAGAGGTGGTATATGATCAGGAACCGATGGTACTGAAGGAAGAAGTCCAAGCTGCTCTGAAGGCATTGGCGAAAAACAAGGCTCCAGGAATTGATGGAATATCAATTGAGATGTTTCAACAAACAGATGTAGCACTGGAGGTGCTCACTCGTCTGTGCCAAGAAATATGGAAGACAGCTCCTGGCCAACTGACTGGAAGAGATCCATATTTATGCCTATTCCCAAGAAAGGTGATCCAACCAAATGTGGAAATTATAGAACAATAGCATTAATATCACATGCAAGCAAAATTTTGCTGAAGATCATTCAAAAACAGCTGTAGCAGTATTATCGACAGGGAACTGCCAGAAATTCAGGCCAGTTTCAGAAGAGGACATGGAACCAGGGATATCGTTCCTGATGTCAGATGGATCCTGGCTGAAACCAGAGAATACCAGAAGGATGTTTACCTGTGCTTTATTGACTATGCAAAGGCATTCGACTGTGTGGATCGTAAGAAATGATGGATAACACTGCGAAGAATGGGAATTCCGGAACACTTAATTGTGCTCAGGAGGAACCTTTACATGGATCAAGAGGCAGTTGTTTGGACAGAACAAGGGGATACTGATTGTTTTAAAGTCAGGAAAGGTGTGCATCAAGGTTGTATTCTTTCACCATACCTATTCAATCTGTATGCTGAGCAAATAATCCGAGAAGCTGGACTATATGAAGAAGAATGGGGCATCAGGATTGGAGGAAGATTCATTAACAACCTGCGTTATGCAGATGACACAACCTTGCTTGCTGAAAGTGAAGAGGATTTAAAGCACTTACTGACGAAGATCAAAGACTGCAGCCTTCAGTGTGGATTGCACCTCAACATAGAGAAAACAAAAACCCTCACAACTGGACCAATGAGCAACATCATGATAAATGGAGAAAAGATTGAAGTTGTCGAGGATTTCATTTTCTTGGATCCACATTCAACAGCCATGGAAGCAGAAGTCAAGAAATGAAAAGATGTATTGCAGTGGGTAAATGTGCTGCAAAGTACCTCTTCAAAGTTTTGTAGATCAGAGGTGTCACCTTGAAGACTAAGGTGTGCCTGACCCAATTCATGGTACTTTCAATCGCACCATATGCATGTGAAAGCTGGACAATGAATAAGGAAGGCCGAAGAAGAATTGACGCCTTTGAATTGTTGTTTTGGAGAAGAATATTGAATATACCATAGACTTCCAAAAGAATGAACACATCTGTCTTAGAAGAAGTACAGCCAGAATGCTCCATAGTGGCAAGGATGTTGAAACTGCGTCTGACATACTTTGGACATGTTGTCAGGAGGGATCAGTCCCTGGAGAAGGACATCTTGCTTGGCAGAGTACAGGGTCAGCGGAAAAGAGGAAGACCGTCAACGAGGTGGATTGACACAGTGGCTGCAACAATGAGCTCAAGCATAACAACGATTGTAAGGATGGCTCAGGACCGGGCAGCATTTAGTTCTGTTGTGAATAGGGTTGCTATGAGTCAGAACCGACTCGACAGCACCTAACAACAACATTGCTTATGTCACATGGATATTGGCTGAAAGCTGAGAATACCAGAAAGATATTTAAACCACACTTGTAGGCATCTAATTTATTCCAACTCATAGTGCCCCTACAGGACACAGTAGAACTGCCTCATAAGGTATCCAAGGAGCAGCAGATAGATTCAACTCCCAACCTTTTGGTTAACAGCCAATTCTTAACCACTGTCAACCAGGGCTCCATAAAACCCATATATACCTGTGTTTTATAGGCTCTGCAAAGGCATTCAGCTATGTGAAGTATAACAAATTATGCATAGCATTACAAAGAATGTGAATTTCAGAACATTAAATTGTGTTCATGAGGAATCTTTAAATAGAACAAGAGGTAGTTGTTCAAATGAAACAAACGGATGCTGCGTAGTTTAAAATCAGGAAATATGTACATCAGGGTTGTATCCTTTCACCATATTTATTCAATCAGCATGCTGAGCAAGTAATCCAAGAAGCTGGACTATATGAAGAAGAACATGGTATCAGGATTGGAAGAAGACTCATTAATAACAATGTGATATGTAGATGACAAAATCTTTTGTCTTAGGCTGGGTTCTCTAGAAAAGCTAAACCAATAAAGCATATAAATATTTAGAGAGATTTATAACAAGGAAATGGCTCACAAGGTTGTAGAGGCTGGGGCTTCCCAAGTCTGTGGGTCAGGACAGAGGCTTCTCCTGATTCATGTAGCTGCAGTGGCTCTCAAACCAAAGATCAGCACGTCAGAGTGCAGGGATCTTGCTCACAAGCTGCAAAGATCAATGACTCCTAAGATTGGCAGGCAAGAGCACAGGTAAGCTGCTAGCTCACATCCCAAGAACTGGAGGTCAGACAAACAGGAGCCAGCTGCCAGGTACAGAGTGTGCAAAAGGCCATGAGCTTTGCCAGAATGCACACTTATATTCAATACAGGCCACAGGCCCAAAGAAACTCCCTTTCAACTGATTGGCTACTCACAGCCGATCCCATCATGGAGGTGATCACATTATATCACATCTCATCATGGAATTGATCACAACATTGCAAGACTGACAAACTACATCATAACTGCCAAACCACTGAGAATCGTGGCCCAGCCAAGTTGACATACAACCTTAACCATCTCACCTGGTTTACTGAAAGCAAAGTGCACTCGAAGCGCTAAATGATGAAGGTCAAAGACTACAGCCTTCAGTAGGGATTATGTCTCATAATAAAGAAAAAAAAAAAAAAAGATCCTCGCAATGGGACCAATAAGCAACATCGTAATAAACAGAGAAAATATTGAAGTTGGCAAGGGTTTCATTTTACTTGAAATCACAATGAATGCACAGGGAAACAGCAGTCAAGAAATCAAATGACATATTGCACCGGGCAAATCTACTGCAAAGACCTATTTAAAGTGTCAAAAAGCAAAGATGTTACTTTGAGGAGGACTAAGGTGTGCCTGACCTAAGCCATGGTATTTTCAATTACCTCATATGCATGTGAAAGCTGAATAATGACTGAGGAAGACCAAAGAATTGATGCCTTTTAATTACAGTGTTGGCAAAGAATATTGAATGTATACTCTGTACTGCCAGAAAAATGAACACATCTGTATTGGAAGAAGTACAGCCAGATTGCTGCTTAGAAACAAGGATGGTGAGATTTCATCTCAGGTACTTTGGACATGTTATCAGGAGGAACCAGTTCCTGGAAAAGGACATCATGCTTTGTAAAGTAGGTCAGCAAAAAAGAGGAAGACCCTCAATGAGATATATTGACACAACGGATGTAACAATGTCACAACGGGACCGAAAAGCTCAAGCATAGCAACAATTCTGAGGATGGCGCAGGTCTGAGCAGTGTTTCCTTCAGTTGTACATAGGGTCCTTTTTAGTCAGAGTCAATTCGACAGCACCTAACAACAATAACAATATCAGAAATAGAGAGAAGAGAATGAATTAGAGCAAAACTAAGGAATTGTCAGGTAGACAGGATGTAGTGATTGATTCTATGACAGCAATAGTTGGGAATTAAGAGGGTGAAGTGAGGAAAACATGAATGGTACTAAGGTTTGTGGATAGGGGTCGTGGACGGGTGATAATGACATTTTATTAGATGAGTTTTGAGTACTTTTTAGAACACACTGAAAACCAGTGTAAAAACTCTGTGTTTTTTCAAAGATTCTTAGAAAATAAACTATATCCCAAATTGTTAGAAAAATATTTGACTCAGTTTTTCACAGATGGTATTGCCAAAGAAATACAAGTTAACATTTTAAGAGCCTCTTAAGATTGAAAGCTGAAATGGCCTAACAAAGTAAAGTTTGGTGGGAAATCTGCATCTCTGAAAACTTGGATTTCCCTGAGCATCCGTCAAACACTACTATCTAGTAAAAGACTATGTATCCCAAAAAGAAAGAAACATCATTTCATTCAAACGTGTTTGAATCCAGTCTGGCTATGGTGGAGACCTGAATTTGAAGAGTTTTGTGATTTCTGAATACGTTATCAAGTATTCCCCAAGGCCATCCTGCAGTGTTCTCTTTGCAACAGTAGCACATTGGAAGCACCTATTCACAATGGGTCTACCAGTGTTCTCTGCTTTCTCTTTGATGTTGCATTCAACGCAAATTTTAGTTGAAGCAATTTTCATTTGATATTTAGGACTGTAGTAAATATCATTGATTTTAGGAGAAAGGAGTGAGTGAATGTGTGAATGTATGTAAGAGCCTGTAAATTATATTTCCATTTTTAAACAAAATTTTGAGGCATTTCCTGCCCATTGCCTCTGCTGGACATCCTTTTGTGGGTTGATTATAAAAACAAAACAAACATAAATGTCCCTTCCTTATACCCGAAAAATCAATTTGTATTTATTTCAATTTAATCTCACTAAGTTAGAGATTTTCTAACTACCAAGAAGATGCAGTCAAACTAAATATAAGGATGGTAGAAGCAAAAATTTGATTCGAGTGAGAGAAAGAGGGAGAAGGAAATACCAAAAACTATCTAAAAGGTCATTCTCAGATGCTTAATACAAGGGAAATTTTCCAAAATGCTGGCCCACTAGATGAATCTTGTCTGCAGATGTATTTTGTTTGGCACACACAGCGTTTAAAACAAAGTTGAATTAATTCCCACATTTAAACCTTGGGAAATATCTCCAAAATAAAAATAAGAATTTTCATCTTCTCTTGAAAAATAAGGAAATATATCCACAATGAATCCACATGTCTGCATGACAAAATTCTGCTACAGCTGAGTAGCAGCTGCCCACTTCTGATGGGGGATGAACTCTTTGGATCTGTCAACACCAACTGCTCCACTTCTTACAGTATTTAAGACAAAAAAAACTTCAAAATCCTTCTTGTTTCAACACAATAGTATTTTTAATTCTTTTTCTAGGAAAAGCAGTTTGGGGACTTTGGGGAAAAAGGAAGCAAGGAGATGGCAGCTATTTCTGCCTTGCCTGGGCCCTCTAGGCCTTTGAGCTTCAACCCTGACTTAAGGTTGTAGAAAGATTGTGACAGTCCATCTTCTGGGTCAGAGGTGACAAAAACCAACTTGAACTTTTTTAAACAAAAAAGGTGAAAATTAATTGGCTCACATTACTTGGGTGCGAGGGTGCTAAATGATGCCCTCAGAAATCTATTTCTTTTGTTGTCCATCTCCTGACCCCAAAGTTCCCTGTGTTTGGCACATTCTCAGGCTGATTCTAGCCATGGGATGACAAAAGCCTCTGGTCCTTCCAGATTTACATAATCCTCAACACCTATAATTCCAGAACTAGGGAGCTTCTTTCCCCAAAATTTGAATGTAGCATCATGAGAGGGCTTTCATTGGCCTACCTCATGCCATATATACTCTCATTGACCTAACTGACCTAGGTTATC
Source organism: Loxodonta africana (assembly GCF_030014295.1). Classification (NCBI taxonomy): domain Eukaryota; kingdom Metazoa; phylum Chordata; class Mammalia; order Proboscidea; family Elephantidae; genus Loxodonta; species Loxodonta africana. The sequence goes on from NC_087345.1 coordinate 50,607,398, forward strand.
TGCTCATTAGTGTGGCATGAAAGAGTAAGAAGAGCTAATTTAATCTGAAACTCATAGAATAAATGCTCATAATAGAGAAGAATTCTGCTAATGAAAGGAGAGGAAAAATTTGGTCAGGCAAAATAACAGTTGCAATTTAAGATATAACACTAGGGAACGGTATGGTTATTTAGGAATGCATATTTGAGTTACTAAATGCATTTTTAGAACAAGGAAAAAATGTTCACGCATATTTTTCAAATAATCAATGAGGCATCTATAAAAAAAAATCATATATCTTGGTACAATTGAGCCACTGAGGAATATAGAGAACAAGAGACATTACTAAGGAAGTTAAAAGTCATATTGTTCTAGAAAGAATAACATAGTAGGATCTAGAGATGATAGCTATTATTTACTAGCTGTTTCATTAATTATACTGTGAACTTTTCTCGCCATATTCTTGTAACTCCCACCCAGGTGATTGGACAAGGCTGATTTGATAATTGTGGCCTACCAAGGGGTTTGATCAGTTTTGCCTTAAAAAAGAGCCAATTCCAGAGCAGAAAAAAACCACCACCACCAAGGAAGAAGAGACCGTCAGGATAAACCCACAGGAGATGGCCACGGAGTGAGAAAGCCGAGTGCCTGTGAGGAGGTACTGAGGGCCAGGGAAAAGCCTACTCCTGACTCATGAATTTGGGACTTGTCAGCGTCCAAAACCATGTGAGCCATTTCCTTTACAGTGTTAGTGAGTTCTGTGAGATGTTGCAGTGAATTAGGTAACCCAAAGACAGGAGAGAGAGTGCTGAGGGAAGAGGGGGTAGTTGATGTAGCTGATGGAGCGGTGCAACAGCTTGGAAAGTTGAGCATTTAGGACGTCTTTGACCTCCGCCTCATAGGAACCAACTCTGCGCTGATCCCTATAAAAGAAACTATTTGTTTAATAAAATACCCAGAAAAGAATGTACGAGCTCCCTTTTATTCACCATCAAGGTTAACAATGAAAATATTACCAGTCAGTTAGAAGCCTCTGAGGTGTCCCTCTGTTATTGCATCTCCTCTTCTGAACATAACCATCTTGAATATCGTGTTACTCTCTTTTCATTGTAATCTTACCACCTTTCCTTCGCTCTTTCCATATTCATCCATCCATCCATCCAAATACTTACATGTATATATAAGGATACTTATATGTAAGTACTTATATGTATATATAAGAAGCCCTGGTGATGCAATGGTTAAATACACAGCTGCTACAGATAGGTTGGCAGTTCGAATCCACCAGCTGCTCCACAGGAGAAAAGACCTGACTCTGTGCTTCATAAAGATTACAGGCTAGAAAACCCTATGGGGGCAGTTCTACTCTGTCCTATTTAGTCGCTATAAGTCAGAATCTACTCAGTGGCAAAGGTTTTTTTTTTTTTTTTTTCCAATGTCTTTCTACAAATTGATTTTTTTTTTTTTAATTATGAAGTAAAAAGCATTTATCTTTCTCAATGCCTTTTCTTAAAGACTATTTTCTCGGTAATTTATATAGCAACACTAATTTTATTTGTTTAGAATTTTCTTGGATCATCTTTTTCTATCCTCTTACTTTCCATATTCATTGGTTTTAAATGTATAAACAGCACATATATTGAGTTTTTCGTTCAGTTTGAAAATCTTCATTAGCTGGGGAATTTAGTATGGTCAAATTATGGACATAACCTGATCCCTTTTTATATGATCCCTTTTTCTATGTTATTGTCCTGCTGATGCCATGCATCTTCTTTGTTCTCTCTTTTTTTTTTTTTTTTTGGAATCAATTTTGTCTTGCGATGCTTATTTTCTGCTTCTAGTTGCGAAGCATACACATTCCTAATGCTTTAGTGGTTATCAGAAAAATGACAATACGTGACAATATTGAATTCTAAATTTAATCAGTGCTATTGCTTTCCTCCCAGAAAATATAAGACTCATAGAACACTTTATCCTGCTCTCGACATGATATTTCTGTTCTGTGTTTTAGTTCTGTGTCTTTTAACCCCATGAAACATTATATTATCTCTTTTACTTAGGAAACATTTCGCTTTACCCACATATTATCATCTTCTATGCTCTTCTTTCTTTCATTTATCTCGGCCCCTTTACCTGAGATCTCTTTCCTATTACATAGAGTACATCCTTTGGACTACAGTGCAATTGCCCCACTGATAAAGTCTGTTCTGTTTGAAAATGTTTTCATTTTTCCTTATTTCTTGAAAAAAATTTTCTCTCGATATAACTTATTTGGGTTGGCATTTATTTTCTTTCCACCTATTAAGGTTATTATTACTCCACTCCATTCTGGTTTCTATTATTGTTACTGAGAAGTGAGCTGTCTATCAAACTATTACTCCTTTGAAGAACATCTTTTAGTTGGTTTCTAGCTCCTTTAATTTTCTGTTTGCCATTGGTTTTCTGCAGTTCCATTGTGTCTAGTTGTGGAAGTCATTTGTATTTATGCAACGTGGGATTCTTTTGACTTGGTATCTTTTATCAGTCTTGGAATGTTCTCAGACTCTGTATCTTCAAATATGCATCTATATCATTTCTCTCTTTGCTTTCCCTTCTGAATTTTTAATCGAACATATTTAATATCGGATTTCATCTTTTATTTCTTTGTCTTTCTGAATATTGGTTAACTTGTTCTGACTTATTTTCTAATGCATTACCATTTTCTTCATCTGTGCTAATCTATTCCATTGTTTTTCTTATATTTAATTTTATTACTTTTTTTTTTTCTTTTTTAGCTCTCTGTAGTTATTTTTGTAGTTTCTCATTCACTGAAGATACTGTTAAGCTTGTATTTATTTCTGCAAATACTTTAGTACCATCGTTAATTTATAATCTGGATTTAAAAATTCTAATGTCATTTGGGATGTGTTTCTAAAATCTATTATGTAGGTTGGTTCTTGAGTGTGCTGCCTTATTTCCTTGCATATTTAGTTCATACTGACTGGTAGCTTTTACTTTGTCTTGGAAAGTTGTAAGGATCCTTTGTGACTCTGACGACTTTATAAACAGAGAGAAAATACTACCAGAGAAGATTTGCTTTTTCTTCTGTTAAGTTCCTAGGGGCAATTGGAATTCCTTACTCAATATTTGTTGACCATTCAGGCCATGTGAGGTGAGGATAAGGAAAAGGAGGTTCTAAGATCTACAGTAAACTACACTACATACATTCCACTATCTTTAACAAAATAACGTATAACTAACCAGAGGTAGCTTTTTTCAAAATACTAGTATTACCTATGAAATTATTCACAACATCTAATTTATTTATACTAAATAGTCCTATTAATACATACCTTGCATTCATATTTCATTGTGGAAGGAGATGTTTTATCTCTATATGGGTACTTCTGTTGGTCCATTAATCACCTAGTAGGTATGGATGTTCCTCTCTCTCTCTCTGTCATCTTCCAGTGCCTCTCTAACTCATCATCGTAGTGTGGTTACGTCACAGGTTTCTCATCAAAGTGAGGTCTAAGCTCTCGCTGAAGATTCCACCCTCCACTATTGGCGAAATGGAGAGATCCTTGCAGTGACAGCAAGTCTTACTGAGTATGAAGTCTTGGGGTTTTATACTTAGTAATCCTGATATGGTGGTTTTAAATATGAAAAATGTTGCTACTTGCTATGAATTCCATTCAGTTGTAGGAAATTTTACATATGTAGATTTGGCAGCTCTAAAGTATTCATCTTAGATGTGATTTATTTACATTTGTACCTCAGACAACTGTTTCAAGTTTTATATCTATGATTATTAGGCAACCATCAGATGGTGATGCTGATAAGATGTGATGTCCTTCCCTGGAATCAGGGAGCACTTTTGGGTTTGTATTGATAAAGTGCTATGCCACAACTGAGACTTGGGCTTATTATTCACACACACACAGATATTCTACACATTCCCAACTCTTTTCATTGCTCAAGCAGTTTTCCTTCAGTTCCTTAGGAATGAAGAAGTAGGAATGGATTTACTCACTATTTCCTTTACACTGAAGGTGTAGGTTGTGGAATCTTAGCTTTCTTAGGTACGTGTGCATGTCTTCTACTGGACTACCCATCATGGGCAGGCCCAGGGCTTTGCGCTCTGTTTCTTCTGCCTCAAAAAAACTATAGAAGCATCAATATAATATTGTCATGGTTGATAAATGTCTTCAGAAAAAAAATGGCTTCTGTGCTTTGCTTACTTCTCCGGCTAACTCCATACTTAAGAGTTTGGCTTGTTAATTCCTTGTCACTTTGTTAGTTCTTTGAGCTTTTAAAATGATTACTTAAAATATCCTAATTAGAATCTGTAGTTGTGTTTGCAGGAGAGATTACTCTGAATAGGAAGCCTGAAGATAACAAAAAAGATGATGGCAATTTTTCACATCATCGTTGAAGTAGTGTGAATTGGTAGGGACCTCAATTCTGTAATCCTGTGGCTCAATAATTAGGTAAGGTCCAATCATTTGCAGTTTTTTCTTCTTCCTTGATTTTTATTCCACTAGTTTATGCATCTTGGAACACATAGTTTTTTTTTTTTTTTTTAATATGTACAATTCCACGGCTTTTAGTATATTCATGGATACATACAACCGTTACCAAGTCAATTTTAGAATATTTCCATCACTCCAAAAAGAAACTCTGTATCCTTTGTATATTACCCTACTTGCCCCCATCCTCCTAATCTTAAGTAACCTCTAATCAACTTTCTGTCTTTATAGATTTCCCTATCCTGGATTATCATATGAATGAAATCATATAATATGTGGACTTTTGTGACTATCTTTTTTAATTAAATATAATTTGTCAAAGTTCATCCAAGTTGTAGTGTGTGTGGGAACTTCATTCCTTTTTTATGGCTTAATAATATTCCATTGTATAGATATGCCACATTTTGTTTATTCTGCTGTTTATCTGTTGATGGGCATTTTTTGTTGCTTCTACTTCAGCTATTATAAATAATGCCATTATAAATATTCATGTACAAGTTTCTGTCTGAACATATGTTTTCATTTCTCTTGGTTATATATCTAGGAGTGGAAATGTTGGGACATATGAAAACTCTATGTTTAATCACTGAGGGACTGCCAGATTGGTTTTCAAATAGACTGCACCATTTTACATTCCCACTAGCAAGTTTTAAGTGTTCCAGTTTCTCTACATCTTTGACAAGACTTGTTACCATCTGAGTTTTTGAATCTAGCCATCATAGTGGTATAAAGTATTATCTCATTGTGGCTTTCTTTGTATTTCCATGTAACTAATTACATTAAGAATCTTTCATGTGCTTATTGGTTATTTGCATATTTTCCTTGGAGCTATTTGTACTCATAACCTTAGTCCATTTTTTAATTATTGAGTTGTATGAGTCTTTATCTATTCTAGTTATAAGTCCTTTACCAAATATATAGTTTGAAATTATTTTCTTCTATCATGTGGGTTGTGCTTTTTCTTTCTTAATGATGTCCTTTGAAGAACAAAATTTAAAAATTTTTTATGAAGTCCAATTTATTTTTTCTTTTGTTGCTTGTGCTTTTGGTGTCATATCTAAGAATCCATTGCTAGATCAAAGGTCACAAAAGATTTACTTCTGTTTTAAGAAATTTATAGTTTTAGCTCTTGAATTTAAGTCTTTGATCCATTTTGAGTTAATTTTTATACATGGTATGAGGTAAGGGTAAACTATCATTCTTTTTCATGTGACTATGCAGTTGTCTCTGAGTCATTTGTTAAAAAGACTGTTCTTTCTGCCATCAAATGGTCTTGGCACCCTTGTCAAAAATCAATTGCCAATAGATAAACAGTTTATCTGAATGAAACTAGAGCTACACATAATATGAAAAATATACTTTTAAAAATTCTAGAAAAAAAAAACCAGTTTGTATGATTCTATGTATACAGTGGAAACCTAGAGGCACAGTGGTTAAGACATCGGCTGCTAACCAAAAGGTCGGCAGTTCAAATCTACCAGCCGCTCTTTGGAAACCACATGGGGCAGTTTTACTTTGTCTTATAGGGTCGCTATGAGTTGGAACTGACTAGGTGTCCATGAGTTTTTTTTTTTTTGGTATTATGTATACAATAATATAATTTATATAATGAAAAACTTCCACATCTGTACTATTTTTCTTAGTGTATACTCATATGTAGGAAATACACAAACAGGCATGAGAAAAAAAAAATTCAGGCTATGATTAAGTCTGATAAGAAAGAGAGGACAAAAATGAATTATGAAAAGTTAAACATGGGTCTTCAACTATCTTTGGGATGACTGATTTATCATAAGAAATAACCTCTGTAGCAAGTATGAAAAAATGGTTAGTTTTGCTAAAACCTGGTAGAAAATCATTCAGGTTTTTATGGTATTTTCTATATTTTATTTCTGTAAGAAATATTCCACAATTAAAAAATAAAAACAATAACCAAAGGGCCTTTGTGATAAATTGTATTGTTCAGCAAATATTTACTCTCTCCTTGCCCCACCTCATGGGAATAACACCCTTCCCCACCCAGTGATGTGGCACTTGCCATAATGTTTGCTTTGGCTAGTAGAATGTGGACAGAAGTTACAAGGTGCAGTTCAGAGTGGAGTCTGTAAGTGGCATGGTGAGTTCTTGTCCACCTCTTGTGTTACTGTACCCTCCCATAAAAACATCACATCCCAGATGGTAAACTGTGTTACGCTGATTGTGTACTAGAAGACATATTTGAGCACGCTTATATTTTACATTAGCCTTGAAGCAGCATCAGAACACCTAACCCACAGTCACTGACATAGAATGGGAGTGAGAAATAAATCTACAGTTATGAAAGTCAGAGAATATATGTTCTAGAGTTTTTTGGTAGCACAAGTTGTCTAACAGAGTCCAATATTGTTATGTTACAGAATAGTGATATAAAAACATCATAAAATTGCATGTTAATATATAAAGCCATCTCATACATTCAATAGAAGAGACATATTCATAAAATATACCAGATGATCTGGATTTGAATTTGGTTTATGTTCACTAGTCCTGACTCAATACACAATATGAACACATGCACCATTGAAACTTCTATAGTTAGTGATAATCAAAAATCTGTCCCGCAACTAGCAAGCATAATTCATGTTAAGGAAGAATAGACTGGGGTTTAAATATTGCTAAACTTTAACGCACAACTTAAAATATAAAACTAGTAAAAAAAGAATAATGGCTACAGTGTTGCATCACATTGTCTAGGAGAGAAAGTGAAGCCATGCGGAGATGAGAAAGAAGAAATTAATATTTACTTCCATTTCTGTTTCCTATGCTGAATTGTGAGTTCTTTGAGATCAGAGTTATGTTTGCTATGTACTCACAGTAACTTCTCTGACATACTATAAGATTAAATAAGTAGTTATTGAATTGAATTTGTTGGAGAAATTGAACAGATACCTTGATCCAAAAAACTGACAACTTAAAATACCTACAATTCATAAAAATGTATCCTTTTAAACACTGAAAATAGGCTAAAAACACAGTATTTACATGATCTTTCAAAACTAGATACTTGTGAGGCAGTGAAAAATGCTTTCTGAAATGAGTCTCAGTGACTTCTATTTCTGGGCAGAAGTCCTTTGACAGCCTAGAATTTTTCACCTAGATCTTTCCAAGCCTATGTATTTTTTAAAATGTTTTTGGATATTTTTGAATAAAGGCGTCAACGGTACAAAGGCTAGTGTAAAAAAGAATGTCATGATACAATGTTTTAGTGTTCTTTATGTGTGAAATGCAATTGAGATAAGAAGAAAGAATAGTCACTGATAAGATTTATAGAAAACCAAGTAAGAGCCCTTAGTGTGGGTACATTTAAAATTCCTAAACATAAAAAGCAAAGTAATATCCTATCATTAAGTTCTTCATTCTTCTTCAGCATGTCATATGTTATTCTGTGATGACATGAGGCTTAAAAGAAATATAGTGTGTGAAGCAAAGCTTTTAACTTCGACTACCTAGTGAAAAGAACTATGTGCTTGCTATGACTTTTTTTCTGAGCATATTTTAGTAACATTTTACAATACAGTCCAAGTTAATGTTTCCCTAATGCAAAAAAAATAAATAAATGAATCTATCAAAAGGCAAATATTTTTATAACATTACTAGAGAATTTTGTAATGAAAAATAATGGAATTATATTGCTGCATTCCATTGTCGTAATTATAAGATTTTTCTGGAATTAATACCATGGTTTTTTTTTTTTTGGAAAATTTTTTTAACTTTAAAAACTCAAGTTTATTTTCAGTATTCTAAAATTTAAAACCACCACTTGTTTCTCAGTTTGTTGTACTGTGCTGCCTTGTATGTTTTTGTGATGCTGGACATTATGCCACTGGTATTTCAAATACCAATAGGGTCATCCACGGTGGACAGGATTCAGCAGTCATTCCAGACAAGGACAAAGAAGGAAGACAAATCTGTCAATCTACTTCTAAATAATAAAGATAAAGAAAAAAAAAGGCCAGTGAAAGCCTTATGAATAGCAGCAGAATATTGTCTGGTATGCTGCTGGAAGATGAGTCCCTCAGGTTGGAAGACACTCAAAATACAACAGAGGAAGAGCTGCCTCCTCAAAGTAGAGTTGACCTTAAAGACACTCATGGACTCAAGCTTTCAGGATCTTCATTTGCTGATGTGGCATGACTCAAAATGAGAAGAAATAGCTCCAAATGTCCATTAATAATCAGAACATGGAATGTATGAAGTATGAATCTAGGAAGATTGGAAGTTGTCAAAAATGAAATGGAGCACATAAAGATAGATATCTTAGGCATTACATTAGTGAGCTGAAATGGACTGGTATTAGCCATTTTGAGTCAGATGATAGTATGGTCTACAATGCTAGGAATGACAAATTGAAACAGAATGGCATTGCATTAATCATCAAAAAGAACATTTCAAGATCTATCCTGAAGTACAACACTGTCCATGATAGGATAATACCCACACACCTACAAGGATGATCACTTAATACAACTATTATTCAGATTTATGCACCAGACACTAAGACCAAAAATGAGGAAACTGAAGATTTTACCAACTCCTGCAGTCTGAAATCGACCAAACACACAATCAAGAGGCATTGATAATTACTGGTAATTGCAATGCGAGAGTAAAAAGACAAAGGAGGACTGGTAGTCAGAAAATATGGCCTTGGTGATAAAAATTATGCTGGAGATCACATGATAGAATTTTATAAGACCAACCACTATTCATTGCGAATAACTTTTTTTCAACAACATAAAAGGAGATTATACATGTGGACCTTGACAGATGGATTACACAGGAAAACTGACTACATCTCTGGAAAGATAAGACGGAAAAACTCAACATTATCAGTCAGAACAAAGTCAGGGGCCCACTGTGGAAAAGACCATCAATGAGTCCTATGCAAATTCAAGTTGAAGGTGAAGAAAATCAAAACAAGTCCATGAGTGCCAAAAAACAACCTTGAATATGTATCACCTGCATGTAGAGACCACCTCGAAAGTAGATTTGATGCACTGAACACCAATAATCAAAGACCAGATGAGTTCTGGGATGACATCAAGGACATCATATATGAAGAAAGGAGAAGGTCATTAAAAAGACAGGAAAGAAAAAAAAGACCAAACTGGATGTTAAAAGAGACTGAAACTTGCTCTTGTACATCAAGTAGTGCAAGCAAATGGAAGAAATGATGAAGTAAAAGAGCTGAACAGAAGATTTCAAAAGGTGGCTTGGGAAGACAAAGTATTATACAGAAATGCCCAAAGTTCTGGAGTCAGAAAACCAAGAGAAGAACACGCTCAACATTTCTCAAGCTGAAAGAACTGAAGAAGAAGTTCAAGCCATGAGTTACAATATCAAAGGATTTTATGGGCAAAATATTGAATGACGCAGGAATCATCAGAAAAAGAAGGAAGTAATACACAGTCACTGCACCAAAAAGAACTGGTCGATGTTCAATCATTTCAGGAGGTAGCATATGACCAAGAACTGTTGGTACTGACAGAAGTTCAAGCTTTGCTAATGGCATTGGCAAAAAAAAAAAAAAAAAAAAAAAAAGGTCCCAGGAATTGACGGAATACCAATTAAAATGTTTCAACAAACAGATCCAGTGCTGGAAGTCCTCGCTTCATCTTTGCCAAGAGACTTAGAAGATGACTACCTGGACAACTAACTGGAAGAGATCCATATTTGTGCCATTCCAAAGAAAGGTGATCCAACTGAATGTAAAAATTATCAAACAATATCATTAATATCAGACACAAATAAAGTTTTACTGAAGATAATTCAAAAACAGTTGCAGCAATACATAGATAGATAAGGAAGTATCAGAAGTTCAAGCTGGGTTTAGAGAAGGGCGTGGAATCCAGGATATCATTGCTGATGCCGGATGGATCTTGGCTGAAAGCAGAGAATACCAGATAGATATTTGCCTATGTTTTATTGACTATACAAAGGTGTTTGACTATGCGGATTGTAACAAAATATGGAAAAGACTGCAAAGACTGGGGATTCCAAAACACTTCATTTTACTCATATGGAACCTGTGCATAGGCAAAGAAGCAATCTTTCAAATTGAACAAGGGGATACAGCATGGTTTAAGATCAGGAAAGGTGTACATTGGCTTTGTATCATTTCACCTACTTATTCAATCTGCGTGCTAGCAAATAATCCTAGAAACTGGACTATATGAAGAACAACGACATCAAGAATGGAGGAAGAGTCATTAATAACCTGTGATGTGCAGATGATATGACCTTGCTTGCTGAAAGCAAAGAGAACTTGAAGCACTTACTGGTGAAGATCAAAGAATATAACCTTCAGTATGGTTTACAACTCAACATAAAGAAAACAAAAGTCCTCACAACTGAGCCTATATGCAAATCATGATAAACAGAGAAAAATATGGAGTTGTTGAGATTTCATTTTGCTTGGATTCACAATCAATGCCCATGGAAGCAGCAGTCAAGAAATCAGACAATGTATTGCTTTAGGAAAATCTGCTGCAAAAGACTTCTTTAAAGTGTCAAAAAGCAAAGACGTCACTTTGAAGACTAAGCTGCAACTGGCCCAAGCCATATTTTCAATTACTCATATGCATGTGAATGCTGGATAATGGCTAGGGAAGGTGGAAGAATTGATGCCTTTGAATTATTGTGTTGGCAAAGAATATTGACTGCAACATGCACTGCCAGAAGAATGAACAAATGTCTTGGAAGAAGTACAGCCAGAATGCTGCTTAGACACGAGGATGGCGAGACTTCATCTCATGTACTTTGGACATGTTCTCAGGAGGCAGCAGTCCCAGAGATGGACATCATGCTTGGTAAAGTAGAGGGTCAAGGAAAAGAGGAAGATAGATTGACACAGTGACTATAACAACGAGCTCAAACATTGTAATGATTGTGAGGATGGCACGGGACCAGGCAGTGTTTTGCTCTGTTGTACACAGGGTCACTATGAGTTGTAACCAACTCGACGGCACCTAACAACAACATTCATCTACTGCAGCATAATGACTATTTAAAAGAGGGAAAGAAGAGAGCAGAGCTATACATGTTAGTAAGAGGGAGTTTGCTTTTAAAAATGGAAATAATATATCATTTTGAAAATAGAAAAACAGTGCAAAGAAAACCTTTCTCATGAGTTCATTTTTTGGGAAATTATCTCAAAAAAATTTGGATCCCAGTCTGAGTCCACTCAATTTTTGATCTGTCTGCCAAACTACAACATTAAATAAGAGGTTGAACACAGAGTTAGTGAGATCCTTGGCAGAGGGAGAAGCAGGAATACTGACAGGTTATCAAAGGGCTTCTCCTTTCTATATCCGAGTTTTCAGGAAGTTTCTTGGACTCCTTTAATTCCTCAATGGCTTCTCCAGTTTATGAACTCTAAGACTGTTGTTGTATATTGTTAGTTGGTGTTGAGTCTGCTCTTATCCGTGGTGACCTCATGTATGTCCATCTCACTGAGGTTTTCTCTCTCCTTCATTGACACTCTACTAAAAGTGATTTCCTTTTCCCAAGTTCACTCCCTCCTGATGATGTGTCTAAGTAAGCAAATTGAGGACTTGGAAAATGTTCTGTGACCCATAGGGTTTATGTTGGCTAATTTTTCAAGAGCAAATCACCAGGTCTTTCTTCCTAGTCTATCTTAGTCTGGAAAAAATGGCTGAAACCTGTCCACCATGGGTGACCCTAATGTTATTTGAAATACTGGTTGTGCAGCTTTTAGCAGTATCAGAACATGCAAGCCATGTCAGTAGACAAACCAGTGGTAGAATTTTAATGTTGGTTGGATGTTGAGTAGTTTGACACTTAGATAGTATCCTGTGTTGCAGTATAAGAGAATAAATATATAATTGTATTTTTAATTATGGTATAAGGTGCTTAAAGTAAAAAAAAAAAAAACTATAGCCAGAGGTGATGTAATGAAAGGCAATTTGACTTCTCTTAAAATATGTGGAGTGTAAACCAGCATCTGCCCCTTAATAACTGAGAATTTAACCCTTTTGAACATAGAATTTCAAACTCTATTCCCATTTTAATGTCTACACTTTTTCCCCACATTGGGTGTTTTCCTCCATTTCCTGAGTCTTTTTATGTATCTTCCCCATTTACATTCGTAAATTTTCACTATGATGGTAATAGCTTGGTGGATTTAATCTCAGAAACCTCAGAAGCTTTCCTTCAGTATGTATCAAACAATATTTTACAGAAAATATGATCAATTGGTCATTGTCACAGATACCTGTGGTCAAAATACTCTGATTAAGCCTGTGATTTCCAAATTCTTCTTCATATTGCAATCACTTGAAGAATTTTTATAAAATAATGATATCTAGATCTCAGCCTCAGGCATTTTAATTTAATTTGCTTCGGTTGTGCTGTGTGCATCAGAATTGTTTGAACTTTATGGGGCAACTGTAATGTGCATCACGGTTTGGAAGCCACTGAATTACCCTTTTCTGTGTGACCTATTGTGCTCTTGCACCCATTTTGTCTCCAATAGTCAAATGATGCCACCTGGCTTCTACTCCTCTAGGACCCTTTGGAAATGAGAGAACACAATTCACTTAAGCAATTCCACTGTCACCATAGCCTATACAATAGAATCACTTCAAAGCTCTTCAAATGTTCTGGTGTCCCCCTCACAAGGCGCTTCTTCTTTGAGGAAAGAGAGTGTTTTCAGGACCTGCTTAGGCTTGTTCCTAGTAGATCTTTTCCAGTCTCAATACTTCAGTGGCCTACGGATTTGTTTCTCAGCCCTGTGCTTTTAATGTTGCTGCATTTAAACCTCATTGACTGTAAGCAATTGTTGAGTTTAGGCTTTGATCAGTCATGTAACAGAGTATTAATAACAACACCTATCTGAGATGTTGGAGCCAACATTGCTGAATCCTTGGTGAGTGCACCCCTGGCAACGAATTCAGTCCAGTAAAATCATGTATCCCTTTTCTTATACTTTAATATATTTAGAATACACTCTGCTTGTATAGATGTTTATTTCTCAGAACTTTTTTGGTATGAAAACTATCTCTTCCCAGAATAAGCTCAGTATCTGTTTGAATTACTCAGAGCTGTAAGTCTGTATATGGGCTTAGAGGCAATATGCTGTGGAGAGAGATTATCCTGAAGAGACCTGGCATCAGTTTATGGGACAATTCCCTTTGAGCAAGCTATGAAAAGGATTTATGCAAAATAGAAATTATTACCTGGAGGAGAGAAAGGATTACCTTTTCCAGAAATAGTTTAAGGGAATTTAGAATTTTAAAGTTCTCAAGCTCTTCCATGTCTGGCCAAATGTCCCTATCCTATATCTCAAGATCTACTCTTTTCCTACTAGTGCTCAGGCCTGGCATAGTTACACAGCCAGCTCAAGTCTGCTTGCAAGGTAGGATTCAAGAGAATATAACCTGGCCATATTATCTTATCTTTCTCTGTTCTCCTATTAGGGTTTCTCGTTGGTCAAACCCAACCTGAAACCCAAAGTCATGGGAACTTGCTAATGTAATCCCTACACATCTGCTTCCCAGGTCATAGAGCAAGGTTTAGAAGTGTGGAGAGAGTATCTGTGAAGACATGGTAACCAACACACAGACTGCTGACTTTTTTGGTTAACAGATATTGTCCATCAACAGATGAATGGGTAAACAAAATCTGGTATGTACATACAATGGAATATTACCCAGCCATAAAAAGAAATGAAGTCCTGGTACATGCTACAACATGGATGAGCCTTGAAAACATTATGCTAGTGAAATAAAAAAAAGTCAGTCACAAAAGGACAAATATTGTATCATTCTACTTACATGAAATATCTAGAATAAGTAAGAATATAGAAACCAAAGTTTATTTGCAGTTGTCAGGGGTAGGTGGCAGGGAGAGAGAAAAAGGAATTTATTATTTAAGAAATACCAAGTTTCTGTTAAGGGTGGTGGAAAATTTTGAAAACAGATAATGGTGATAGTTGAACAACATGGATGTAAATAATTTCACTGAATGGTATATGTAAAAAATGTTGAAATCGCAAATGTTTTCTTACATACTTAAACCAAGATAAAAAAGATATATTGGTCAATAAATAAAAATGACTGCTTGGGACGTAGACATTTCTATTGCTATGAATTTTTTTTTTTTTAAGAGGAAAGAGTTGTCCATATTTTAATATTAGAGTTATTTTCAAACATTATAATCAAGCTTTTACTACCTAGAATTTGCATAATAACAGGAGTTGTGTTATATTGACTGTACCCTATATGTTAGGGACTTTCCTAATTTACTGTATTTATTCTCTAATTTTATTTCCAAACAGTCTTATTGTTATGTAACTATTGTTAGGTACAATTCTGCCCATTCTATGGATCTTGAACTGAGGCTTGACAAGATTATTTGCAGTCATACAAATTGTAATTGGGGATTTATGATATGGCTCCTGTTTTGATTGACTTGAAAGCCAGATCACAATAATAGTATGTTTAATATTAGGGAAATTTTAACAATTATCTCTTCCTATGTACATTCTAAAATTATTCACTGAGAATCTCTTACGAAGCAGGTGATTTTACAAGGATTGTGATAGACATGAAGAAGGATATGACGCAGATCTTGTTCTTGAGATGATTATAGTGTGATAGAGATTCAGTGGAGTACCTGGGTGAGTAAATAGTTAATGGAGGTTTAAGTCTACCCAGAGCTGCCTTGGAACAAAGTTGCTTTAAAGAAATCAGCCATTGAAAACCCTATGGAGCACAGTTCTACCGTGACACACATGGGGTCTCCATGAGTCAACACAGACTAAAGGCAATGGGTAGAATGTCAGTGTGCCTAGAGGTACTGAAGAAGTATATGCAGAAGAGGCAGGAGAGTCAATGTGGTGATCATAGTGTAACCTGCCACCTTGACATCAGGGAAGCTTTCAAGTGACTGAATGTAAAGATGAAATGTGAAGTGTAGCCATAAACCAAAAGTGTCTCTAGTGGGAAATTCTAGTCTCCATAAGTGGGAACAGAAGCCTCAGAAAACCAGACATGATTATTATGTTGAATAATAATTATCCCTATTATTCAACATGGGCTCCTCTCCTAGAAGGAAAAACAAAATAAAATTAAGAAGCTAATATGCCCTTAAAGTTGTGAACAAGGATTCTGCTTCCAAACAGATATTTTTAACCTATAAA
Source organism: Loxodonta africana (assembly GCF_030014295.1). Lineage (NCBI taxonomy): Eukaryota > Metazoa > Chordata > Mammalia > Proboscidea > Elephantidae > Loxodonta > Loxodonta africana. The sequence goes on from NC_087345.1 coordinate 50,623,082, forward strand.
AGGAAACAGTCCAAAATTGTCTGGAATTTGAAGAAATACTGGAGAAGGTACTAACATCATTGAGGAAGGGTGTCCAGTGTACCTTTGTCATCTCATTTTCCCCTCTGTCATCCTCATGACTCTGAGGCCTGCCCATCCTTGTAAATCCTGTCAACAAGAATATAGAATGTTTATGTACTCATTTGCTCACCTCATATTTGTACAAAGAGCTCTATATTTGCCTTAAAGTATCATTGTTTCTAGTAAAGGATAAATGTCAAATACTGAGTGTGCAATAAATACTATGTGTGTTTTCTCCCCCTCTACATGGTAATGGGTTAGCAACTTACAGGGTAATGAAGAGCATTGGAATTCTTTTATAGTATCTACAGTCTCATTCCTTAAGGAAAAAAAAAAAATAGCCATAGGTCTAGATAATACAAATTCAGTAGTAAGCTATAAGGTGAACTCTTTTCCTTTTGAAGTTTATGCTTCTTTTAAAGTAGCTCACTAAAGTAGCTCACTAAACGTGTATTGTTTTACTGTGTTTTGTATTTAATTTCCTAATATCTATTCACCCCCCAGTGACTAAGCCCATCCTGGCATGACTATTTCATTGCCAATGATTGGCATATGAGCAAAAAACGCTGGGCATATGATCCAGCCCTGGCCAATGAGAACTAAGGAAAAATCTGCTACAGTTTCTGGGAAAGATTTACATCCTTCAGAAAAAGAAAGATTAAAAAAAAGATACACATCCTCTTCATGTGAACAGTGACTAATACAGACATTAACTTAGGAACTTCCGTGGCCATCTCACTACCAACCTGATGAAAACTGCAATGCAAAGAGAGATACAAAACCAAGAGGAGCACTGAAAAGGGGAAACAGTAAGCACATCAACAGACCCAGCATAGAGCTCCATCAACTATGATATTTTTGACATTCAAGTTTATACATTTCCTTACTATTTAATCGTGTTAGACAGACTTTTCTGTTACCAGCAACTAAGCCCATCCTGAAATGTAGCCATAAACCAAAAAGTGTCTGTAATGGGATTGTTTTCATAGACGCACACTTTAAAAATAATTCCAGCATTTGCTGAGCATGTAGGGATACCTGTAACTTACATGTGGCAACTCTGCTGTCGATTCATGTTCTATAATCCCTAGTACTACCCAAGAACTTTTTTTTTTTTTTTTAATCAGTTGTCTCCTCTACTCAGCCTCTTCCACAAAATCTCCAGCAAAAGTAATGCCTTATTTCTTGCAACTCAGTAGGGAATGTAGATCTTACTATCTTTTGAAAACTGCTTTTATCTGGGGACTGTACCAATTCCCCCACGTCACCTTTTCCTACGACCTCTTTAAAACATTTGGGAACATGGGAAAGTTTAGAAGGTGATGTCATAATGTTCTATGAGTGGACTGTCCATGTAGGTGAAAGTGAAAAGAAGAGAAAGTCTGTAAACAGCAACGAATGATTTGTCCATATATATGTGCAAAGAGGTAAATAACATTTTCCTGTGAAATAAAAATTGCCAAGAATTACTAATTCTGCACTGGGAAAAAATGAAACAGAAAATCCAAGCTCAGACATTAAGATTTATCTTTTGAATCGCAATAGACTAACTCCTTTTGAAATACCTCCCAAGACTCTGAATGGTAGTTCCTTTAAAGACAGAATGAAAGTACTATTATTGTTTTATAGGCATTGCTATTTTATATTTTAATAGCATTTGTGTTTATAGCTTTTTAAAGAGATTAAAAATTGAGTGGCTACCATTATCCCTATTATTTAATTACTAAGGAACACATTGTGATGTTATATGGATTAAGACTCATAATAGTCTGACAAAGTAGTAAACATGGATGAGTTTTTAAGAATGGTTTCATTTTATTTTCATCACCTTCGAGTGGCTAATCATCCCTTTTCTCTTAATCAAGTACATTTTGTATACATTTGCAGTCTGTTAAATAGACAGCATAAGTTTATTCAAGGCAATTTGGTTTAGTTCACTTTATAGTGAAGTTAATAAAGAAATATCAACTTCGAGGGAGGTTCTAAAAACAATACTGATATGTAAAATAAATAACATAAAGAAAATTTTCTCATAAAGATAGACATATTGAACAACTCTCTAAACGGTTCTTCATAAAACACAACTAAACACAGAATAAATGTACAGACATTATTAGGGGTATTATTGCAGTGGATAGAATTATACTAGATGAACTCGAGTTTCCACCAACTCTGATTATCTGCTACTTCATTAAAACCACAAGTATACTGTCTTGCCATAGAACCATCCAATTGTTAATTCTACATTTTAGAATCTAAATACTCTTAGAATAACATTTCAATAACTTTTTTTTTTTAATTTCAGGTTCACCCTTTGAGTGTAAAATATGAAATCAGGGGAATCTTAGACTCTGCTCCTGGGTTCTATTGGTGAAATCACAACTATTTTATGAATAATTAAAACCATATACCTCCCCCCGCCCCCGCAACATACACACACAGAAAGCAAGAAAACTTTCCTCAAGTAGCATATAGTATACAGGCTATTAGTGAATGGAACAGCCTTGTTGGGCAGGAAGTTATATGTATAAAGTCAGAGGAAGAATCTTAATGATGACAGAAAGAGTCAAGAAAAGGTTCTTTGAGGAAGTGATTCTGAAGAAGAAAGCAAGAGGATAAATTGGAGTTCATCCGAAAAATCACAGAATATTTGCAGTGTGTTGCTGTTAGGTGTCAGCAAGTTGTTTCAGACTCATAGAGATCCTATGTAAAGCAGACTAAAACCTGTCTGGTCCTGTGCCATCCTCAAAATCATTGTTATGCTTAAGCCCATTAGAGCAGTCATTGTGTCAATCCATCTCTTTGAGGGTCTTCCTCTCTTTTGCTGACTCTCTGTTTTACCAAGAATGATATCCTTCTCCAGGGACTGCTCCCTCCTGATAACATGTCCAAAGTAAAAGAGACAAAGTCTCGCCATCCTAGCTTCTAAGGAGCATTCCAGTTGTAATTCTTTCAAGACAGACATGGTTTGTTCTTCTGGCAGTCCATGGTATACTCAATATTCTTCACCAAGACCACAATTCAAAGGCATCAATTCTTCTTTGTTCTCCCGTATTCACTGTCCCGCTTTCACATGCATATGATGCGATTGAAAACACCATGGCTTGACTCAGGAGCACCTTAGTCCTTAAAGTGACATCTTTGTTTTTTAAAACCTTAAAGAGGTCTTTCCCAGCAATTTTGTCTAATGCAACGTTCCGTTTGGTTTCTTGACTGCTGCTTCCATAAGCATTGATTATGGATCCAAGAAAAATGAAATCCTTGATAACTTCAATCTTTTCCCTGTTTATCATGTTGCTGCTTATTGGTCCATTTGTGAGGATTTTTGTTTTCTTTATGTTGAGGTGTAATCCATACTGAAGGCTGTGGTCTTTGATCTTCATCCGTAAGTGATTCAAGTCCTCTTCACTTTCAGCAAGCAAGGCTGTGTCATCTGCGTATCACAGGTTGTTAATAAGCCTTCCTCCAATCTTGATGCCCCACTCTTCTTCACATAGTCCGGCTTCTCGGATTATTTGCTCAGCATACATTTTGAATAAGTACGATGAAAAGATACAACCCTGACCCACACCTTTACTGACTTTAAACCACTCAGTATCCCCTTGGTCTGTTCGAATGACTACCTCTTTGTCTATGTACAGGTTCCGCATGAGCACAATGAAGAGTTCTGGAATTTCCATTGTTCACAATGTTATCCATGATTTGTTATGATCCACACAGTCAAATGGCTTTGCATAGTCAATAAAGCACAGATGAACATCTATTATTCTCTGCTTTCAACCAAGATCCATCTGACATTAGCAATGATTTCCCTCATTACATGTCCTCTTCTGAATGCAGCTTGAACTTCTGGCAGTTCCCTGTCAATGTACTGCTGCAACCACCTTTGAATTATCTTCAGCAACATTTTACTTGTGTGTGATAGTAATGATATGGTTTGATAATTTCCACATTCTGTCGTATCATCTCTCTTTGAAATAGGCACAAATTGGATCTCATCCAGATAGTTGGCCAAGAAGCTATCTTCCAAATTTCTTGACATAGACAAGTGAGCACCTTCAGCACTGCATCCCATTGTTGAAACATCTCAACTGGTATTCTGTCAATTCCTGGAACCTTGGTTTTCACCATTCCCTTAAATGCAGCTTGGACTTCTTCCTTGAGTACCATTGGTTCTTGATTAGATCCTACCTCCTGAATGGGTGAAAGTCGACCAATTCTTTTTGGTATAGTAACTCTGTGTATTCCTTCTATCTTCTTTTGATGCTCCCCGCGTCATTCAATATTTTCCTCATAGAATCCTTCACTGTTGCAACTCAAGGCTAGAGTTTTTTCTCCAGTTCTTTCAGCTTGAGAAATGCTAAGTGTGTTCTTCCCTTTATTTTTCTAACTGCAGGTTAGAAATATAATAACCCATTTCATTATAATACTTTGTCTTTTCCAGCAGCCCTTTGAAATCTGTTCAGCTCTTTTACTCCATCGTTTCTTCCATTAACTTTAGCTACTTGATGTTCAAGTGCAACTTTCAGAGTGTCTTCTGACATCCAGTTTGGTCTTCTCTTTCTCTCCTGTCTTTTTAATGACTTTTGTTTCTTCATGTATGATGTCCTTGATGTCATTCCACAACTTGTCCGGTCTTGGTCATTAGTGTTCAGTGCATCAAATCTACTCTTGAGATGGTCTCTAAATTCAGGTGGAATATACTCAAGGTTGTATTTTGGCTCCTGTGGACTTGCTTTAATTTTCTTCAGCTTCAATTTGAACTTGCCTATGAGCAATTGGTGATCTGTTCCATTGTTGGCTTTTGGCTTTGTTCTATCTGATGATATTGAGATTCTCCATTGTCTCTTTCCGCAGATGTAGTCAATTTGATCCCTATGTATTCCATCTTGTGAGGTTCACATTTATAGTTTTTTTTTTTCTGTATGTTGTTGGAAGTGGTCATTTGAAATGAAGAAGTCGTTGGTCTTGCAAAATTCTATCCTGTGATCTCTGGGGTCCTTTCTATCACCAAGGCCATATTTTCCCAACTACCAATTCTTCCATGTTTCCATCTTTTGCATTCCAATCACCTGGAATAATCAATACATATCAATTGCATGTTTGATCTATTTCAGAATGCAGAAGTTAGTAAAAATCTTTAATTTCCTCATCTTTGGCATTACTTGTTGTTGTGTAAATTTGAATAATAGTCATATTAACTGGTCTTCCTTGCAGACTTACAGTTATTATCCTATCACTAACAGAGTTGTACTTCAGGATAGATATTGAAATGTTCTTTTTGACAATGAATGCAATGCCATTCCTCTTCAATTTGTCATTCCCGGCATAGTGACCCATATGATTGCCTGATTCGAAATGGACCATACGCATCCATTTCAGCTCACTAGTGCCTAGGATATCGATCTTCAAGTGTTACATTTTATTTTTGACAACATCCAATTTCCCTAGATTCATACTTCCTACATTCCACCTACCTATTATTAATGGTTGTTGGTAGCTATTCCTTCTCATTTTGAGTCATGCCACATCGGCAAATGAAGATTCTGAAAGCTTTACTCCATCTGCATCATTAAGGTCGACTCTACTTTGAGGAGGCAGCTCTTCCCCACTGGTATTTCGAGTGCCTTATAGCCTGAGGGGTTCAATTTCTGGCACTGTATCAGGCAATGATCCACTGTCATTCACAAAGTTTTCACTGGCCAATTTTTTTTAGAAGTAGATCACTGAGTCCCTCTTCCTGATCTTTCTTAGTGTGGACACTCTGCTGAAACCTGTCTAATATGGGTGATCCCGTTCGTGTTTGAAATATCGGTGGCATAGTTTCCATCATCACAGCAACTTGCAAGCCACCACAGTACAACAAACTGACAGATGAGTGGTGGGGGCTTATTGAATACATCTACTAAATTTCATTATTCTCCTTAATCTGTAATCTAACACCAATCTCTCATGTGTTACCTGAGACAGCCTTCTAGAAAATCACCTAGAAACTCTTTGTCAAATCCAATAGTTTTTTTCCAATTCTTTTTTAATCTATTCCCATAATATGGTACTGTTGCCAAATCCCAGTCGCTTTTGCTTTTCTTTTTAATCTCACTAAATATATTTTCTCCTTCTGTCTTTCTAACTATGGGTATGTCCTCAAATGCAGTTCTCAACCTTTTGCTTTTCAATCCTATTACTTCATCACTAAGAGAGTTCATACTTGCTCAAGTCGTTAGCGCTACAGGTGACTCTTGTACCTCTAAATTCACTGTTTCCTATTCAGAACTGCAACATAGAATCTTTTATTATACCCCAAATAGACACCATGATTTTGAGTTAAAGGTGCAGCCATAGCTTCAAATGTTCTGTTCAAAATCAATTATGTGTGTGTGTGTGTGTATATATATATATAATGTTTTTTCTTTCTGTTCAGAGTGATGGAGTTATGTGACTTTGTTATTCAAAATGTTTCTTGTGTCATTATTCCTTTCAATTTTTGCTTGGTTTTGATGCTGTAACCTTTTTACTGGTCTCCTGGTCCTCAGTCTGTCCTCACTCCATTCCACCCAATATTTGTTCACTTGATTAATCTTTTTAAAAAAAAATTGATTTTATTATAGTATGTTTGTATACATGAACATGTCCTCAGGATAAAATTTGAACTCTTAAGTGTGGGTTTCAAAGTCTTTCCTTATCTAACTCTCCCCTGCATACCTCTATTCCTCCCACAATGCTTATCTAATCACTTTTGTATAAAACCATTCCATGTCCATTTTCTTCTCATTTTGGTTTTGGTATCATTTTTCAGCTCTGGAGATATTTTCTTTGATAACAACTTTATATAATATTTTATTATTGCCTGCCATCCAATGATTCTAAATTGCAGTTTCTCAGGATTAAGAACTAAATTATGCACACACATGAAATTGAGTTCTATCTAAATATTAAATGTATCATTTAGTAACATGGGAAAAATGTTTATATTTCAATGGTAATTTTTAAATTATAAACCATACATTATACATATTTTCGTATGTATTTCTATATATTATACATTTTATTGACATATACTTATGTATTTAAATATTTATAGAGCTTTATATTTAGTAATGGGATTATGAGTGGCTAACTTCCTTCTTTGTACTTTTCTGTCATTTTGGAATTTTCTACAGAAAGCACTTGTTTACATAATGATAAAAGAAATAAATGCTAACTGCTGGGCCTATAAAAAGATTTTTAAAATGCATGTATGACATTTTTTAGATATATTTAAATCCTTTCATCTTATACAGGCAATTTGAGGTTAGGAATGAGATCCGTTCCTAAAACTGTGTCTTTAAATTGAATTTGTAGGTAAGGCAGAGCAGGTGCATAAGGTTCTTATTTAGCCTTATGTTAGTGCAAGAAAAGCCTAGAAGATTTTTCGATGATTTAAAAGCTGCATGTGCAGCAAGTGAAGGTGACTGTGATGAAGAATTTGTTGCAAGTAAATTTACAAGTGTTTGGTTCAGTCCTATCAAAGTAATGGCAAATTTACATGACATTAAAGGATAAGTTAATAGTTGTACCTAAGTCAAGCATTTGTAACCAGGGAACTTACTATATAAAATATTCTTTTTGAAAATTTTTACAGGTTCCTCTTTATTATTCATTATATTTTATGTTCTCTCTATACAAATTTTTTTTTTTTTAATATATATAAGTATTTTTATTAATGGGTCCTAGCTTTGTGGTTTTCATCCTGAAGCTTAATCCTGGTAATCCTGGTATTAAAAGTAAAACCTGGCCTCGAGATAGGTATTATGTAAAATATTAGAAAAGGTTTTCTTCCCTCTTCTATAGACACTTCGGGCTATTGTGTCAAAATTCTTAAGGAAGCACTGCTTAAGCTTTCTCTACAAATGGCTTCTGGGTCTCGTTACTACCCTTTGAATTGATTATCAAATGTCTAGTTACAAAAAGCAAGAAGCAAAAGCTGATTTTTCCTTCAGTGGTTACTTTGATACTTGGAATGAAAAAGCCTTTGAATATACCTTCGTTGGATCATTAAAAATCTATAGCTTGTGTAACACAAAAGTAACTGGAAAAGAAGTAAGGCTGAAGAGCTATACAATTTAGTCATACAAGCAAATTTTTGTTATCCACACTGACCCATGTATGTAATGTATCTCAAAGGGAGGCAGCAGGAAGAAGATAAGACACAGCATATGAATCCACTGAACTAAGAGACAACTGCGAATATATATTACATATTCAACTTGGGATTTTTCCCCCCTACTTTTTCAAATAATAGCATTTCTTATGTTATTTAATTGGTTTGAAAATACTGTTGAGCCAGTTTATACTTCTACAAGAGTATATGAAGTGCCGGCCTCATCTTGAGTAATACAACTTTCCAAAGTATAATCTCGAAGGCTGCAAACTCTGTATGTCTATCCACTCTTTCTTGTTCGTGCTGAGAGCCGTATTTCAAAGTACCTGAATGTCCCAAAGCCATCTCAGATTTAGTATAAACTAAACTGAACTCATTACCTTCCCAGGAAGTTTATGCCTTTTCCTATTTTCTACCTTCATGAATGAGGCCAAAATTTTCCATTTCCCCAAGCTAGAAGCTTGGAACTAAATCTCAAATGAGCTCTCTCCCTTTTCTCTCCAAAGCAATTAATCAAATCCTATTCATTTTATATGACAAATATCTTTCAAATTTGTTTTTTCTTCTCTAGCCAGTTATTGTTTTATAACACTTTCTCATAAAACCCCAACTGGTATATGGTAACAGCATTCTAAATGGTTCCTGTCTACCCTATGCATCTTTTATCCAGTCACTAAAATTGCCTTTATTTAAAATAAATAAATAAATAAAGAGTCAATTACTTGCATAACATTTTTCACTATCTTGCAAAGATTGTTAAAATAAAATTCCTGAACTTGATGTCGAAGCTCTTTACAACATAATTCAAGACAAATCTCCCACTCACCAATTTTAATCTCACTTTGCAAATCTAGGCCCTCTCAAAGCAACGCTACCGAAGACATCAGTCCACCTAAAGCCCACACTAACTGCTGGCCATATGAGTGAGCCATCTTGAATGTTGCAGCACAGGTAATCAAGCATTTAAATGACAGCTGTCCAGCCAGCCCTACATAGAGCAGAAAAGACTAGTCCAGCTGAGTCCAGTCAACCCAGGGAATTGAGACAGTGAATGAAAACTGACAAGGGTCAGAAATGCAGACACCTGCATCCTGCAGGGGATAGGGGAAGGCAGTAAAAATTTTATTCTTGGCATTGTCAGATTTGCATTTTTAAAAGATTTTGCTGGAAACACATTGGAAAATTGGTATGAGGGTAGCAGAGATGTAGGTTTGTACAACAGCTTGGTAAACAATGACCAGTGGCACCGGCATGGAAAAAAAGAATGTATGTAAGAGAGCTTTAAGGAGGTAGAATTCAAAGGGTTTGGTGACTGAAGTGTGAGTGTAAAATGCTGAAGTTGACTCCTAAATTCCTGTCAGGAGTGATGAAGGGAATTGTCGTGTTATTCCCCCAAAAATTGAAGTTAGAAGATGGAATAAGAGTGGTGCAGGTGAGAATTGATGAATTTGAAAGGCCTGTGGAATATCTAGATGTAAGTTTTAATAGAATAAATACTGTTTCTACAGTATCACCTTAAACTTCTGCCCTTTGTTCATTCCTTTATCAACATCGACAACAAAAAATAGATATTAGTATTAACTGTGTACCAAAAGGTTAATTCTACTTGGCTTTAAAAGATTAATTACGCTTACTTCTGCCCCCTTGTAATCATGTTACTAACCACTGGTTAACTTCTATTTTTTAGACTACTGTGAAAAAAATTTGATTAGCCATAGACAGATTCTGTTTGCTTTCCCTTTCTGAGTGATTTATTGATTAAAAAAAAAAAAAATACAATCACATTATTTCAGATTTGCATTAGATTGCATATATTAGTTCAATACATGTAATTTTGAGGCATGCATTCAGGTTAGTAATATATATGTTAGGTAGCAGAGGAGAGGAGCATTTCTGTCCCTCATACATACAAAATATCTATCCAAAGATAGTGGATAGGACATTTAACTCTATCCCTTCCCCAAACCCTGATGTCTATCCAAAATCTACTCCTTTCCTATTTGAAGCAAATATCTGAAAGAACTTTTATTATTTATTTATTTATTTCCCCCATACCATCCCCATCCCCTTGATAAATTTGATTGGCCTGAATTTCAGGACATTTATTATTCCATTTTACTAATAGGCCAGTCCACTTTCTCTAGTCAAAGATGGTGTCCATATGCTGTGCTGTCTTCTTTTTTTTTTTTTTTTAATTGCCTGTGGTAAGAAAATATGTCCAGACCCCTCAGGAAACCTAGCTATACTTGTTCATGCAGTAGCTCAGAAAAAGGAACTCATGTCTGTTTGTTAGCTGCATTAGTTTTCATTTTAAAAGAGCATGAATTAGGAAACTCTGTTTAGGGTCTCACCAGAACTCTGTTCTCCCATCCAGCAGCTATCAGGAAAGCTCTGTGCTTAGAATATTGGGAACTTGCTAGGTGATTTATAAGAGTATTATCTTGTTTGTTTGTTGATTCAAGGAAATTTGGAAGAGAAAAAAGAGTAGGGCCTGGGCTTGAAAACCTTACCTCAACCCCCTAAAAATAATGTATTTCCTATTAAAGTTATCTGACACAGGATATATTTTCCAGGTGCTTGTGAATAAAGAAAACTATATAGTTTGATGGAATTTGGGGCCTCTGTAGAATATATAACTTGGAAGTGCTTAATATTGAGCTTTTTTATTAAAATGTCAAAAAGATTTTTTTTAGTATAGCCAATTATTCCACTGCTTTGTTCACTAATTAGAAAATTTTATTGTCACATTAAAGACCGTACTTTTCAAAATGAAGAGAACTGTAAATTGTATTTAATATGCTCTCCAAAAGTAGGCTTTAAAATCAGAACTGATTAAACTGGAATTCCATAGATCGAGAAATTGTTTTTTTGTTTTGTTTTTTCATTTTATTTTAAATTATTTACTCAATACATTATTTGTAGTATCAGGGATGTGGACCTGAAGGAATTTATGGCATTTAAGAATAATTTACAGGTGTAAAAACAGCTTGCGGGTGGTATCTGACCTCCCCTAACTTCACAAGGGGAAAGGACACCCAAGGACAACAGCACAAAGCTGACTACCATTAAGGTGAAGACCAGGCAAGCCTCCTCTTTCCGCCATCTTTACTAATTCTAACAGCAACTGTCCTTTGCACAACAATCTCTACCTCTCTGCTGGGTTTGCTAATTCATCGCTATGACCACCCAGAACTCACAGACCATACTCACGATTATGGGTTTATTAGGGAAATAACAGTTACAATTCAGGCTCAAGAATATTCAGGATACAGTTCTTCCATTAGGACAGCCTCTTCCCAATTGTTCTTACAGGCATGCCTCTCACTGGCCCTAGGCCTCTCCCCAAAGGCACTTATATTTCTCTCTCCATGGGCCAGGAGGCACACCGTGCTGTCTCCCGTTGCTGGGTTTTTCCTGCTACCACTTCTTACCATCTTCAGGGTTAAAACTCTCTCTTCCTCTCTGTCTCCTGCTTCCAGGAGCTCCTCAGTGTGGGGATCCTGGGTCCAAAGGACATGCTCTCCACTCCTGGCTGTTATTCCTTGGTGGTGGTAGCATCATTCTCTCTGCTCTGGAATTGGCTCTCTTTTAAGGTAAAACTGACCAATCCCCTTGGTAGGCCATAATTATGCTATCACACCTAGATGGCCATTACAAGACCATTACTAGAAAGGCCACATACAAAAGTAATTAATCACACCACACTAGGTATGTTAAAGCAAATGACAAGAAACATGATAATCTCAAGTTCTAGACTTTCTAAATTTAAACTGTTATTATTGTTAGTTTGCTAACCAAGTCTGGTGGTTTGTATCCACTCAGCAGCTCCATAGAAGAAAAGGACTGGCAATTTGCTTTTGTAGAGATTACAGCCATGTAGGCCCTATGGAGAATTCTACTCGGTAACATAATATACGGGGTCATAATGAGTCAGGGGCCAACTGGACAGTAGCTTAGAACAACAACAACAAATGGGAAGAAAAAAAAAAAATAGACTAAAATAAGTTTAAAATTATATACAGTATAAAATTAAATTTACAATTAAAGTTATATATAGTACCTAAAATATAGTGAATTAATCTACTTTTCAACTCAACGGCACTGGGTGGTTTTGGTGTTTTAATCTACTTCTACCTAATGTGATGGGCTTTGCTAAAGCAATGAAAGGAATACTTCATGCTAAGCATTCCACTTTGTAAAAAAAAAAAAAAAAAGTATTCCTTTTGAGAATATTTGAATTTTTTTAGATAAGTGCATTTTTATTGCATCCTTTTTTTAGTTGAAAATAGTTTGCAGAGACTTCTAGCTAAAGATAACAGGTTATATGAGTTTTCAGTTAAAAATAGGGGTTACACATACATTTAACTCCATCCCTTCCTCAAACCTCATTAAATTAAAGGATTTTTTAAAAAATGTATGAACCCATAAGGACTAATAGAACATAAGAGACAATGACAGAAAACAAAGACAAAGAAGCAAGTTAACAAGAAACAATATGGTAGAGGAAGCCCAGAAAAACATTGACTTGCACTATAGAATATATACAGTAGGTTGACTAAAATGAAAGAAAAAAAAAAATACAAAGTTTTGGCCAGGTTGTAGAGAAATTGGAATTCATACTTTGGAGGTGAAAATGTAAATTTATATAACCACTTTGGAAAACTGACCCCTTTACTAACTCTGAACTGTGACTCAATAATCTTGCTCTTACTTGTATATTCAACACAAATGTATACATACAGGTACACAAGATCGAACAAGATTATTCATAACAGTGTTATTTGTAATTGCTCCCAATTTGAAACAGCCCAAATTTCCACCAATAATGGAATGGATAAATAAACTATAGCATATTTTATAAAATGGAATATTGCCCATAGTGTAAATGAACTACTAAATATGCTACAACATGAATTAATCTTTTAAAATATTGGATAAAGAAGTCAAATATCAAAAATGTATTTATTGTGTAGTAACATTTATTTAAAGTTCACAGACAAAATTAATCCATGAATTTAGAAGCTGGACTAGTAACAACTTTTAAAGAGGAAGTAGGGGGTAGTGCTTGAGAGTGGGCATAGAAGGAATTCTGAGTTTCTAGTTATATTTTATTTTTAAACCTGGCTAAAGACATCAGTGTATTCACTTTTCAATAATATATTAAGTTGTACAATTATAATTTTTGTAAAAATTCTGCAGAATTTTTCTTAAAAAATTTGTAGAATGCTTTGCATATTGAGTATAATTAAATATAAATGTACAGTTTGAAAAAAAGTGGTGATGATTAGCCAAGTCAAATATTTATAATTAGGTCAAGTAAGATTAATCAAAGATATATGATGGGTTTGGCAATAAGGGAACAAGGAAATTAATGGTGATCATGACAAGAACAGTTCTGTGGTATGGTGAAAACAAAATGTTACATGAAGCTGAATTGGAGAATGCAAAATTAGGAAATGGAAATAGTAATTATAGTCAGTTTCTTAAAAAAGTATTACTGCTAAGGGGAGCATTTGTACAATAGCTAAAACTCAAGAGAGTTAAAAACGTAAGAAATTCTAGAGCATGTTCATAAGCTGATGGGCATAAATCATTAGACAAGGAGGAATCCATGAAGCAAGAAGTGACAGCACAGCAGGGAGGACAAAAGAATGAGAGAAAAGAAGAGTTTCAGAGCTCAAGTGAATATTACCTCCATGTTAAAAGGAGGATAGGTAAGGAGTATGAGTACAAATGCTGGTGTAATAGTAAATTCAGTACAGTGAATATCAGGGAGTTTGTCTATCTTCTTTGTTACCTGTGAGTTAAGAGAAGTGGGAATCAAAGAAGCATGGGGGGTGGGCAGAAAAGGGGGGGGTTGAAAGTGATCATTTTGGGAAAAGAGAAAAGGGAATTATAGTAGTAATTCCTTGTAACATGCATTTCTTTATCATTGTGGTGTAAATTCAAATGTTAACTTGGGGAGATTTAAAAGAATGAAAGACAGGGCCCTTGTTTATGAAAAACTAGCCATTTAGTTAGAAAATTTTAATTTTTAAAATTAGTAACTGGATAGGAAACTAGACAGGCCCTTCAATTTATTTCTTAAATTCAACTAAATAAATATGTGAAAAAATAATCAGATTGTACAATTATCTTAGTTACTTTGATGACTAAGATGTTTCTGACCCAAGCCATGGTCTTTTCAATTGACTCATATGCATGCAAAAGCTGGACAATGAATAAAGATGACAAAAGAAGAATTAATGCATTTGAACTGTGGTATTAATAAAGAATATCGAATATATTGTAGACTGCCAGAAGAATGAATAAGTCACTCTTAGAAGAAATATGGAAACCCTGGTTGCATAGTGGTTAAGCACTACAGCTGCTAGCCAAGAGGTTGGCAGTTCAAATCCGCCACTCACTCCTTGGAAAGTCTATGGGGCAGTTCTACTCTGTCCTATAGGGTCGCAATGAATCGGATTCGACTCGACAGCAGTGGGTTTGTCTTTTTTTTGGTTAGAAGAAATACAATCAGAATGCTCCTTAGAAAGAACAATGGTGAGACTGGCTTGCTTATTTTAGTCTCATTATCAGGAAAGACCAATTGCTAGAAAAGGATATCATGTTTGGTAAAAGAGACAGTCAGTGAAAATGAAGGAAACCCTCAACGAGATGGATTGACACAATTGCTGCAACAATGGGCTCACATATATCAAAGATCATGGACATGGAGCAAGACTGGGCAACACTTCATTCTGTTATACATAAGGTCACCTTGAGTTTAAGCCAATTTAATGGCAACTAACAACACTACAATTATTTAAGAACAAAATCATTTTCATGAGTCTAAAAAAAAGTTACCTATCATTAAATTTAAATAGACTTAGTGGTAATTTAGTTGCATATACGAAGTATTTGTTGATTGTCTAAAGCCAAATATTAGACCAGGGTTGGAGATTTAAAAAAAAATATATATGATTAGGAAAGAAAGAAAAGGTGAGCATAATATTCTTAAGAAGTTTTCTATCAAGTAGGGTAGACATACTTTGGAAAAGATCATAGCAATCAGTATAAAGATTTTAATAAAAGAAATAGGTATAATGTACAGTGAATAGTGATAGCAGTTGAAACAAAGTTATTAACTAACTCATGTTTTGGGCAGCTGCGTATCTCAGGGACTTAATATAAAGAAGGCTCTAGATATCTTCAATTGATTTTTTATTAATTCATTCACTCAACTAATGCTTACTGAGCACCAACTACATGCCAGGAACAGTTTTAAGTCCTTAGAATAGAGCAGTGAACAAAACAGATAAAGCTCTTGTCCCCAGTAAGCTTACATTCTAGTAGTGGAAAGAGACAATGAATAAACAGACAAGTTTAAGTATAATATCAGCTAGTGGGTTTTTGTAGTGATAAGTCCTATAAATCAGTTACTAATTGGCATACAAATTTGGAAAGGCGAAAGAAACCATGTGGTATTTACTGGAAGCCCTGAGAAAGCCAATAGCAAATTGCAAGGGAAAGGAGGTAAGATCAGAGACAGGTAGGGTGAAGTCTGATACATTTTTTGAATGCCTTGCTAAAATGGAATTTATTCTGAAGGCAGTGTGAGACTATCGAAGGTTTTCAAGCAAGTGAATGACTTAGCTAGATTTATATTTAAATTGCTTGGACAGTGGGGTAATACTTGGATCACAGTATAGAGAGACTATAGTCAAGATAGACTGTTAAACCAAAACCAAACCAAACCAGTTGCTGTTGAGTCAATTCTGACTCATAGCAACTCTACAGGACAGAGTAGCCTGTTATGTAAAAGAAAAAAAAAAAAAATCGCGGAAGGACTTGAAAACAAGAGTATATACTTAATTAAATAGGGAAGTGAATTCAAAAGATGATAGTGCAACACATGTTTTAAGATCTTAGGATCTACAGCCAGGCTCCCAGCATCCCAATCACATCTTCTCTGCTCACTTCTGTGTGACTTTGGGCAATTAAGCTTCCTTTTTCTTCGATTATTCTGTAAAATGATAATAGAACATAACTCATATCATTGTTATTAGGATTAAATTAGTACATGCGCTTTGCTTGGAACAGTATTCAGATAAGTGATTAATAAATATTAAAAAATATATATTTTTGGAAATTAAAAAGGAGAACATGTTGGTCTGGGAGATATAAAGAAACACACAGAAAAATAAGTTGAAGATGACTTCAAGTTTTTTATTTGGTTAATTGGACTGATGGCAGTAGCATAAATTTAGAGGGAGCAAAAGAGGAGGCAGATTTGAGAGATAATAAGTTCAATATTTAACACTGATTTTAAATTACCCAAGGGACATCTTATTAAGTTTGGTGATTTGGCACTTGGACTTTTAATCAGGAGTTCAACGAGAAGGTCCATATTGAAGAAAAATATCTGTAAATAATTCCTGTGTGTTAGCAGATGAAGTCATTCATTGCAGATGCTATTATCCAGGGAACTATGTAGATTTACGAATAATAAAAGTGACCATAGTATATACAGAATTGAACAAAAAGATAAAGCTGACAAAGCAGTCAGATTTGAAGAAATTTGAAAGAAAATTGAGAATAATACTAAGGGAATAATGATTTTCAGGGAGAGGAGTATGCAGTATTCAAAATTCTGACATAAAAAAAATGCATCAAGAATGTAAAACCTCCTCGCTGCCCTCTGATTCCTCAATGCTGGAATTGTTAACATCCATATTTCTACTAATAGTCTGTTCAAGGCAGTCCAGGTTTTGTCCATCATGCTCCACAGAATTCTCTAGTCTCTATCTATTACCCAATTCCAAAGTCAGTACACGTCTTCAGGTGTTTTTAGGTATTTGTTACAGCTGTATCCCATTTCCAGGTAACACAAATTGTATAAGCTTCCTATTGCTGTATTAACAGATTTTCCACATTCTTCTTTTACTTTAAACAATACAAATTTATTATCTTACAGCTCTGGAGGTCAGAAGTTTGAATTGGGTCTCACTGGTCGAAAATCAAGGTGTTGGCAGGGCTGAGTTCCTTTCTGAAGATTTTGGAGAGGATCTGTTTTCTTGTCTTTTTCTTTGTTTCATGGCCCATGTCCATCTTCAAAGCCAGCAACAGCAAGTCAAGTTTTCCTCATGATGCCATTTTTCTGGGTCTGACCCTGTTACCTCCCTCTTTTGCTTTTTGGATCTTTGTGATTACCCTGGAACCACTCAGATAATTCAGGATAATCTCCTTATTTTCAAGATGTCTGACTGGCAACCTTAATTCCATGTGGGAACTTAATTCATTCTGCCATGTAGCATGAATATTCCATTTTTTATGCAAATAATTTGTGCCTTTTGCATTTGTTTGCTAGCCATGCCTTCCCCCCCTCAAGGCACCCTTGCAAGTGCCACCATGTCAATTCTCTTCCATATGTTGCTGTAACAAATATATTAGCATATTATGCTTACAAAAATACCTCATGGGGGAGAAGCTGGCAAACAAACACAAAGGTGCACATTATTTGCATAAGAATATGTTATTCACAAGTTCTGGATATTAGGATATGGACATCTTTGAGCAGCCATTATCCTGTCCACCAACATTATTCATTGGCAATTAATCGTAGTTCTAAGAATGTGATAGTGACGTAAACCAAAGTGCATTATGTTGAGTACTGACTGAATGATTAGGAAGGGGAGATAATTTCACATAAGATAAATGGTGAATAGAAATAAATGAAAAAATATATACATGGGAGAAACAGGAAAACAGTATCTCCCTTTCTGCTGTCTGTTATTAATATGACTGACTCCTGAACATGTTCATAGAATAGTGGATAGTGGTTTGTAGCAGCCTTTTGAATATGAATGACATCCAAAATGTCAAGAGGCTGGCATTTTAGGAACGTATAGCTAGAATCAGTGTATGTATTATCTGGCATATCAGCCAGCTTTATTTTGATTATGTTAATTAGGTTTCTTCCGCTTTTGTGGATTAGAAATAAAAGCAGTAAAGATATCCTGATCCATGTCGACCATAAGAAAGTTAATTATCATAAGAGTGGTTAAGAATGGGCTATGCAATGTGATTCTTTTCAAAAGAGTATCACAACACAGAATAATATCATATCACAGAATGATATCAAAAAGACTAATATTTCAAGTGTTGGAATAGACGTGGAGCTTCTAGAACTCTCATACACTGCCAACGGGAGAGTAAATTGATATTAACCATATTTAAAAACAAGTTGGAACTGTTTCAAATAATTTAGAAGACTAGTTGGCTAAACAAATCTATGACATTCGAGGGATTCCACTCCTATGTATATATTGGATTAGAAAACCAAAAGGGAAGAACACAATCAGCATTTCTCAAGCTGAAAGAACTAAAGAGAAAATGCAAGAATTGAGTTGCATTACAGAAGTTTTTAATAGGTAAGATACTGAATAATGTAATAAACATCAAAAGATGATGGAAGCAATACACAGGGTCACTGTACCAAAAAGAATTGGTTGACGTTCAACCATTTCAGGAGGTAGCATGTGAACAAAAATTGCTGGCACTGAAGGAATAATTTCAAGCTGTACTGAAGGCATTACCATAAAACAAGGCTCCAAGAATTGATGGAATGCCAAGTGAGTGCTTCAACAAATACATGCAATGCTAAAAAATTCATCTATGTCAAGAAATTCGAGAGACATCTATCTGGCCAACCAACTGGAACAATACATATTTGTGTCCTTTCCAAAGAAAGGCAGTCAAATGGAATGTAGGAATTATCAAACATTATCATTAATATCACATGTGAGCAAAATTTTGCTGAAGGTAATTAAAAAACAACTGCAGCTGTGTGTTGACAGAGCACTGCCAGAAGTTCAAGCTGGGTTTAGAAGAGGACGTAGAACAAGGGATATCATGTTGATGTCATATGGATTTTGGCTGAAAGAAGAATATACTAGAAAGATGTTTACCTGTGATTCATCAGCTACACGAAGGGACTCAACTGTGTGGATCATAACAAATTACAGTTAACATTAGGAAGACTGTGAATTCCAGAACACTTAATTGTGCTTATGCAGAACCTGTACATGGATCAAGAGAAAGCCAATGAATAAGACAAGGGATACTGCATGGTTTAAAATCAGAAATAGTGTGTAGCAGGGTCATATTCTTTCACCTTACTTATTTTCAATCTGTACCCGGAACAAATAACCTGAGAAGCTGGACTATATGAAGAAAAACACAACATCATGATTAGAGGATGACTTATTAACAACCTGTGATATGCAGCTGGCACTACCTAACTTGCTGAAAATGAAATGCACTTGAAGCACTTACTGATGAAGGTCAAAGACTACAGCCTTCGGTATGGATTATGCCTGAACATAAAAAAAAAAAATCTCAAAATAAGACCAAAAAACATCATGAGGAATGGAGAATAAATTTGTCAACAATTTCATTCTACTTGGAGCAAAAAATAAAGATTCATGAAAACAGATGTAAGAAATCAAACTATGTATTGCATTGGGCAAATATGCTACAAAAGACTTTTTAAAAATTTTAAAAGCAAAGATGTCACTTTGATGATTAAGGTACACTTGACTCAAGCCATGTCTTTTCAATCACCTCATATGCATTCAAAAGCTGAACAATGCAAAAAGGAAGACAGAACAAGAATTGATGCATTCAAACTGTGGTGTTGGCGATGAATATTTGATACACCAGTTCATGGTATATACTTTGGGCGCATCATCAGAAAACAGCAATTGCTAGAAAAGGACATCATGTTTGATAAAGTAGAGCATCAACATATACAAAATGAGATGGATTGACACAATATTCACAACCATGGAGTCAAAGAGACAAACAATAATGAGGATGACATAGGATTGTTCTATTATACATATGGTTGCAGTGAGTTGGCATTGACTGAACGGCAACTAACATCAATAAAAACATATATATACGTGTGTGTGTGTGTGTGTGTATACACCAAAAAGATGAATGATTGTTTTGTCATCTATTTTTAATAGCCAGGTCTGGAAGTATCACATTTTCATGCAAATAATGCATGCCTTCTGCATTTGATTGCTGGAGGTGTCCTCCCCCTGCGAGGCACACTCACCAGTGCTGCCACGCCAATCTTCTTCCACATGTTGCTGTAAAAGAAAAGAAATTAGCATAGCGCGCTTACAAAAATACCTCCTGGGGGGAGGGTACGCCAGCAAACAAATGCAGAAGGCATGGATTATTTGCGTAAAAATATGGTAATCAAAATGTACATCAAAAGAAGATAAACTGTTGTGTATTCAACATGAGAATACTATACGGAATGAATTACTGCTAGATACAAAAACATGAATGATTCTTACAAATATTGACTAAAAGCAACCAGATTCAAAATCATGCCTATTGTACAATTTCACTTGCATAGAGTTCTAAAACAAACAAATCAGTAATTGTAGAGATCCAGGTAGTAGTTAATTTTAGGAAGGGGAGGAATAGTTATTGGGATAAAGTGTGAGGGGGAAACTACTAGGAAGTAGCTAAAATTATATTTCTTAATAAAGGTGATTATTATGCTAGTGTTTTCAGTTTATGGAAAATTTTTAAGGTATATACTTATGATTTGTATACTTTTTGATATGTTTATTATGTGAGTAAAACAGAAAAGTGATATTAATTTGTATTTTAAACTGATAAATTCATAAGCATTGAGAAATTAAAGGAAGGTCGTGCTAGTTCAATGTGAAAATCTCAGGGAATTTCATAATGGAAATGAGTGAAAATAGCCCTTAATATATCAAAAAAAAAAAAAAAAAGGTCATGATTTCCAAATTCCAGACTATAAAGTTTTGACAATATGCACAGAAAATTTTCTAAATCAAGCTGTAGCTAATGGCTCATATTCTTTACTGAAAGGAATGAATACAGATGAGGAAACCAATTAGTTTGGAAAGTAAATGTTATTTCAGCCTACAAACTAGTAAAATTTCAAAATGGTCATTAGAATTTCAAAGCAGTTCTGACGCGACTAAATACAAGTTGTCATGTTCACAGATGTTATTGCAGTTTATGCTGTAGTAACTAAATTTTACCTTATGATACTTCTCCTCCTCAAGCAAAGGCTGCAATAATATATGAAATGCCAGATGGCAAAAAGGTTGTATCATACATTCTGGAAACCAAATCCAAAAACTTCCAGGGCTATGCTCAATGGGCCATTGTTATATTTGGCCCAGGTTATTTAAATATTAAGCAGGATGTAAAGGCCAGACAAGAACTTCTTTAAAATTCATCCTACTTTTTATACTATATAATTTCTATGTATACAATCCTTTTTTTTTTCTCCCCTCATTATCCAAGTCACTTTCTTTTTAATTTGCTGTGATTGCCACATAAGAACCCATTATGTTGCTTTCCCCAGACTCAAATGCTGAAATAGTCACTGGGTTAAGCTCTGTATCATTTCATAGTATCTACCTTTTGACTTCAACTGATTCTAGTATTTAGCTTTAAGCATATTTTGTTAAGGAATTTGGCTGCTGAAGAATACAAAAATATACTGGAATCTCTACATAAAGCCAATTTTTAGCTCTGCCAAATAAAAAAATGATGAATTAATTTAGAAATTTAAATAAGTCTCCAACTTAAAATAATAAATTTTTTCTACTTCCTAGCAGGCGGGAACTGACCATTTATAAAGACTTTTGATAACTGAGAACATAGCCAAATGAAATATATTCAATACAACATGGCACACTTACTTTTTTTTTATTGCTGGTGTATCACAGAAAATCATCGCTCACATTTTCTCCTCTGAACTCAAAGAAAATCAATAACAAATGCTTTGCTTATAAAATAACTTCTTTTATAAAAGGAAACACGGAAAGTAGTAAAACTTGTACTGACCAAAAACTGTTTCATTATTTAGGAACGTATGATTTCCATAAAAGGAAATACTTTGGTATTAGGGAAAGACCATGGTCAGAAAACCTGGGTCCTAATCCTTAATTTATGGTTAACTAGCTCTGTGACCTTGAACTAGATAGTTAAAATGTCTTCTCTTTCCTCTTCCGGTAACCACCTGCAATTAGTGTAAATAATTCTCAAGGCCCTATTTATATCTAAAAAGTCCATAACTTAACATCAAAATTCAGGAGAAGTATACCTTCGCGTATTGTTTTTAAGCTCATCCTTTAGGTTATTTATACATTATAAATAAGTAGATCATTGGTTTTCAAGTGCTTTAGCAGCAGATACCATTTTTCAAAAGAAATTGTAACCAGACCCCAGCCCTGCAGCCTTCGCTAAGACTCCTTCCTTGATGGCTATCAGTAATTTTCCACCAACTTAAGTTCCTTTAAGTTGCTTTTCAGAAACCAATAGATATACCTAGAAAAAAACCTCCGAAAAAAGGTTTTAACAAGATATGATCCCTACACATGGGCAAACAGCCTTACTCCTCTACCCTTTGAAACTCAGGCCCGCCACAGGGGGACCTATCTGCTACAACCCCCCAGCAGAACTTCCTGGTTCCTCCGACACTTGAACTCTGAAACTCTGCCATCTTGCTTGGGCAGAAGAATAGAAACTGCCTGGCCCTTTAATTCACATCGAGGTAGTTTTAGCTAATCACCAAGTGACATCCAACGCCTTTGTATGAATATGTATTACTTCCCTTCTGCCCCCTCCTCCATATAAATCCCGTACCTCTACATTCTGGGGGGTCACGTCGGAGGAATAGTCCTCCTGGCATCTTGCTCAAGGCCTAACAATAAAGCTGCTTTCTCAAAGACTGGTGTCCAGTAATTAGATCTCTGTGGGCGATTTGGTTCGGTAACAAAATCTTAGTACAGAGCAAGAAAACAAAACAGATGAAAGTTGAACTGTTCCTTTTAACAAGGTTTTGAGGAGCTGCAGGTCTCAATCTCTGTTTGACCTTTCTCTTTTGATCCCTAAATCAGACTTTCCATAAATAAGGCTTTTTGGAGTACAGTTTAAAAACAAATAACTGTAAATGTTTTGGATTCTAGGACTGTAGTAAGGGAACTGAGAGTATGAGGTGTAATTACATCTTTTCTATTTTATAATTTCTAGAGAATGATAAGATATGTACTGTTTGTCTTTTGTATTTATCACTGGCCACAATAATTAGCCTTTACATATCAAGTCAAGTAAACCTCTCAAGTAATTTCACAAATAAGATGCCTAAATTAGATCTTAGTTTAATTAACTCAACGATAATTCTTCAGATGTGAAATGTCATAGATTTCTAGAACTAATATATGTCACTGCCGGTAATTTTATATATAATTAATATAATTATTAATGAAACTACAACTGTGGAAACAAATATTTTTGTAGAGATTTAGCAAAGCACCAATTTCTTCCCTAGTAACATGACCCTTTATATTAAACTTTTGTGACTAACCATCAGAACACATTCTGAAAGATAAAGAAAAATGATTTAAAAAAAAAAAAAACCCACTGCTGTCAATTCCACCTCATAGTGACCCTCTAGGACAGAGTAAAACTGCCCCATAGAGTTTCCAAGGGGCGCCCAATGGATTTGAAATGCCTACCTTTTGGTTAGCAGCTGTATCTCTTAACGACTATACCACCAGGGTTTCCAACAATACGATAGGTTTCAGAAAATGTGATCCACTACTTAATTTTGAAGATAAGAAATCGGTCATAGGAATACAGGTAAAGATAGAAATAGAGATCTATACAGGTGTATGGAAATATAGATTTAAAGGGATTGAATAAAAGCATTAAATAGAATTACTAAAGTAATATGGTAGGAATCCAACAAATTAGATTGCTTTCTTTAAAATTTCATATAAAATTTAAAAATGCAATTCAGTTATATTCAAAGAAGAAAAAGACCTATGAAATAGAGATGCAATACATAAAATTAATATTAGAATTACACAATTTAACACAATGAGTTACACAGGCTCAGAATAAAGTCTAAAAACCTGCAAAGAAAAACAAACAAAAAAATTCTTCAGCACTTATTTTGTACCAGAGTGTGAAACTCTTAAGATCATAATTAGGCTTTTTTTTTTTCTTTACATTTCTATGTCTTAATGGACTAACGATTTATCAAATGATTGCTATCATGCACTGCACGATTTCTTCATTTAGCCTCAGAGCAAATTTTGTAGTATACTGTATAGGTAGAATATTGCTAAAGCTGGTGTTTTGTTTTTCTTTCAAGGCATTAAAAAAACAGGCTTTTATGTGTGCAGCGTTGAGTTTCAGCCAGATACAGCAAGGTTAGAATTATGAGATAAGAAAGCTAAACAAACTAACCAATATTAAAAGAAACCAAATAATATTTTCTAAGGCATCCATCTTCCTGGTAATAGTCTTGCAATTAGAAATCACAGGGAAAGATAACGTACTTGGAGAAAATGCAGCGTAGAGAGCTAGGGATTAGAAAAGACTAAAAGTGGGACTCAGAGACAAGTGTGGGAGTCAACCAGACTAGAAAATTGTTCAGCCTATTGAGAAGTCAACAATTACCACATCTATTATGGCCAGTTAGAGGGAGCTGAAGAATGAACCCAGTGTAACCATATTGTAAACAATAAGCCCACACCAGAAGAATGTGAGCAGCGAAGTCACTACCTCTTGGCCATGTAATCACAGTGGAACTCTACAGAAGACGTCAGCAACCTGAAACTTGTTTGGAAAACAAATGGCCAGGGAAAAGTTGAAAGTTGAGCACAGATGTCCAACAAACCCGCAGAATGAAACTAGAGGGAACTTAATCTGTTACAAAATGTTCAGTGAGCAAAGATTTTCAATGACTAACATAAGGCAATTCAAATGAAATAGAGAATTTTTCATGGTAAGGGTAGGAAAACACTAATATACCTGAATGCTGAGGAAATATAAAGAAATTCTGAGTGTACCACAGCAACCTGAAAAAGTGACAAAAATATAAAATGAAATAAATACTGTGAAGGGGCTTTTTAAAAAATCTGGAGGTTTGGCATAAAGAGAGGCCACTGCCAAAACTACAGGCTAGACTCCATTTTTGCTGTTCACTGCTTATTCTGAGCTGAACTTCCAAAGTCAGCTAGCCAGCATGCTTCAGGAAGCCTAGGGGCTCCCCTCCTACCCCTTCCTCTCACAGCAAGATTCCAGGAAGAACATTCAGTCAGGTTGACCCATGAAATATCCATAGATTAAGCTGTTAAATGACTCCAACTTCAAGATTAACCAAACAATGGTTAAGGGAGCTTGCAATTCTGCCTTTTAAATCATACAATTTTAAGTGTCAATCAGAAATTTTTCCTTGTAAATTCCTGGATTCTCTGTATTTACACTCCTTTGAAAAATTCATTTCACTGGAGTACTTTGAGGAATCCTCATGAAGTGCTTCCTAATCTAGATCTCTTTGTTCTTCAATAAACTCTTTGCTCTGACAATATAAAAGAAGGAAATATAAAAGAAAAATAGTCTGTAATCAGAACTGAGACTTAGTAGTAGAAAGAATGTATAAACCCATTTGAGTGATATATAAGGAGCTCACAGGGAGATCCACAGAATTTAATAATTGAAATCATATATTTATTTCATCTGCATTAATTGGCCATGCTCACCTGTCTTTTATATTTCTGAGTCATTTGTTATTCATTAATTAATGTATTCAGTTTTTCATTACTAAAGGTTGATTATGTATAAGCTTCTATAATAAGTGCTGGAATGTAAAGATGAATAAAACAGATTCACTGTCCTCAAAATGCTCATAGTGTAGTGGAAGAGAGAAATTGAAATATAAGTGTATAAGTACTGAGACTTGAGAAACCTAGGAAGTAGTGTTACCGCAATTTCATGAGTTAGAGCCACCTGCCGCAAACAGCCAGTTCTTGAGACAGGTGGTGAGGTGGGTAGCAAGAGCTTTATTATACATCAATATATAGGAGATAAACCCACTAAAAACCCACTGCCGTCAAGTCGATTCCAACTCATGAGGGAATAATCTCCTCCTAAGCCTGTCTTCTTGAGCTGGAGGCCAGCTGGGGGTTTTATATGGAAGGGGACATGAGCTTTAGTAACTTGTGGAATGTCCATTCTCCTTCTGTGTGTTTCGGTGGTCACATCTCAGACATGTTGACTTTTTCTGTCATTATCTCATCAGCCCAGAGACTGACTGGCATCATCCTGGTTCCTGGTCACAAGTCAGACGCATTGTCCTGTCTGACAGACTTAGATCGATATCACTTGTTTTTCCACAGTCCTAGGAGAAACACTGGTTTACTATTAACTTTTAGAGGAACTAAACAGCAAAACCATACTTGGAGATAGCATCAGGTCAAAAAACAAAAACCAAACCCATTGCCGTCAAGTCAATTCTGACTCATAGCAACCTGACGAGACAGAGTAGAACTGCCCCTAGAGTTTCCAAGGAGCGCCTGGTGTATTTGAACTGCCGACTTTTTGGTTAGCAGCCATAGTACTTAACCACTATGCCACCAGGGTTTCCAGAGACAGGCTTGGGAAGGAAAAATGTGTATCTGTTCAAGATATGGCTGAGTAGCCTGTTCCAGTAGTAGCCTGAAGAGTAGTTGTCATTTCGTGTTCCCCAAGGTATGTGTAAATGTTTAAGTCAAAGAAAGTGGAAAAGACTTCCTCAGTTGCTGGAAATTAGACACCATACAGATGATCTCAATAACAAACTGAGATACCTGTACAGATACATCTTTGCTGCTATGGCTGACAGTTTATCAATCACTTAAATAATTTACTTAACCAGTGTACAAAAAACTTTTAGCTCCAACTAGGAATGCCAATTATCAAAGCGTTTAAAACCTATATGGGGTGAATCTTTCTCAAATGATATACATACGACCAATTTCAATTTTGACATTTACATTAAAAAAAAAAAACCAAACCCATTATCATCGAGCCGATTCCAACTCAAAGCGATCCTATAGGATAGAGTAGAACTGCCGCCCACCCCCATAGAGTTTCCAAGGAGTGCCTGGTGGATTCTAACTGACAAAAATGTAGAGCAAATACTTGTATTAATATGTTAAGCCAAAAAGTTGTACTCCTGCACATTAAAGGAGAGAACATGTAACACTGCCAAATTAAAAAAAACAAATCAGACGAGCTAAATATGCTATGACAAATTCCTTAGAATTCTATGCTTCCTTTTGTAATATAACTTGAAGACTGATTATTCCTTTCTGTTATCAATAGATGGAACTATCTGAGAAGGCTTTTTAAGAAGTGTAATTTTTTTTTCAGTTATAAGACTTTCTAGACCCTAGATGTTCAAATGTCTTATCAGATTTCTCAGCCAAAAAAATATTCATATTTCTTCAGTCATTTATAAAATGGGGATAATGATGTAATGTAAAACAAAGCATTACTGTGGAGATGAGATGAGGACTTGAGGTAACACAAGTAAAGCTCTGAGAACAGTGCTTGGCACAAAAGAATGCCCCATAGGAATATTAATTTTCATTGTTATTCTTTAAATTAAGTAAAGGAAATGGCAACCTATAAGAAAGGGCAAAGACTGAAGCACAATTTCATGTGATTATCAAGTTCTAGAAGATTATACTAAAATAGATAACCAGGATAGCATAGCAATTCATAGGCACTGAAATTTTATCTTAGTGATTCAGTTAAAAATTCATGCTTCCAAATTCATTTCATTTTGGTCATCAGATCACAAAACTGGATATGTAAATGTTGTTTACATATTAGTAGCAAGGACATTATTATATCATAGATTCATAACCCAAATTAAAAATAATAAAAATCACTTCTGTAATAAAGCCAATATTGTTGATTAACTAAAAAGGTAAAAGCATAGTAATAAATCTTAACCTAATTGTAGGTCATGGACTTCTTTAAGCTATCAACTTTTCCTTAAGCTATCAGTTTTCTCATCTATGAAATATAGTGGTTATCATCACTTACGGGAACACCCTAAGGTTAAAATTAATACAAATTGATTTATTTACCAAATGCGTATTCAGAATCAATGAGATGATTTCATGTAATGCAGTGTCAAAGGTATAGGTTCTACTGTCAAAGAGGTTTGGCTTAAAATTTTCTTTGCCTTTGTTAGTCTTTTAACATCAAAAAGTTACTAAACATCTCTGAAAGCCAATTTTTTTTTTTTTTAAACAAAGAAAATACCGACAATAAAGTAAGGAAAATAACAATACCTTGCTTAGAATATTGTGGAAGTGATTACATAGAAATTAAATGTTCTCCTAAGTGCTAAGTACTACATATCCCTAATTGAATATTACTTTATTTCATTGTTATTGAAAGTTTAGAAGAATAAATGACAGAAATAATTATTACCCTCATAGACTTTAGAAAAGCGTTATAAAAAGAAGTGTATCTTTTTTCCCTCATGAATGAAATAATTAACCTACATAATTTAGGCAAAACGCATAAAAGTTTTAATAGTATTTAGAAATTCAAAATTGCTTCTCAGACTTTGAACATTTCTTGAGTGAAACACACGTAGAATGAACCTGTACATATATACTTTGAAATATATTTTGTTTATCCTTTATCTATAAAATTATCAATTATTTTTGGCTTCTGCTAAGTTTGAAAAAGGGAAAAGAAATGAACATTAATAGGGCAAAATGTAATTACCCACCTGAGACATTTTCTAGTACACTGAAATCAAATTTCTATTATAAAAAGCTGAGCTATTTTATTGCTGCAAGTCCTCAGGATCTTTGTTTTATATATCATCTAAAAATAGCTGACAGTAGGAATTTCTTCGTTTCCCAAATATGAATGACAGTAAAATTGTTTTCATAATAATTTGAATCCAAACAAAACTCAAAGAAACTCAAAGATGAAAAAATAAAAAATTTCATGTTTAGTCTCCATGATACCCAAATATGACTGTTCATCACTACTACTTTTTTAAATCAGGTAATTCTGAAAAATGAAATTTTATTGCACAGTATTACAACAGTATGGTTATTTCATTTCATAAACTATCTTTTGAAGTTCAAGTTTCTCACTGGTTTTTGAAATTTTCTTTTAAACTGTATGGTGCATCAGGAACATTAATCAGTGCAGCGCCTTTGGGTGCTGGTTTTGTTTTGCTTTTCCCTGCTTGTGCACCAAGGCAATAACACGGTACAGCACTTGCTTCAGCTTATATGAGTGCTTTAACTTAACGAACTCCATCTGGAAGAAGAGAAACCTGAACATTTGCATACATCTGGACACAAATAACATGTTGCTACAAAACTGATTAATAA
The DNA here is from genome assembly GCF_030014295.1 of Loxodonta africana. Taxonomy (NCBI): domain Eukaryota; kingdom Metazoa; phylum Chordata; class Mammalia; order Proboscidea; family Elephantidae; genus Loxodonta; species Loxodonta africana. Next base: position 50,652,530 of record NC_087345.1, read on the forward strand.
TTGTATTTAGAAGGCCACGATTAGCTATATTTACATCTTGGTGCCAGTGGGAAAGGAGAAAATGAATATTTATCATTCCCCCATTGCTCTAATTTGAAAAGGCTGTTATTTCTGAGAAGTTTTATGTAAAAATGAATGCTTTCCTCTTTTATTCTCTCTGGTAGATGGTACATAAACACACTAGATATTTTTTCAATGTTTTAAACATAAATTTTTAATAAAAAGAAAATAAATACTGTTTATAGTGAAAGGAGTTGGCATGATTCCTATTAATATCTATATAGGCTTAATTACTATTTTCAGTCTTAAGTAGGCTTTCAGAAATAAAATTGTGTTGTTTTCTGTAAATCTTTCCAAGTCTAAACAAATTGTGAGTACTTTCCCTTAAATAATGTATCCACACCAGAGTTATTGGGAGAAAACCTTTGATTACATCATACAACTAAATAGAGAATTGATATATATATATATACACATATTTTACCATTGGCATTTTGAAGGGCATTTTAAAACACTCTCTTCACTAACCCTTTTTCTTGAGAAAATGATTGGAATCAGAACCATCATTGTTCTGTGCCTTACCATCTATGATGTCGCTTAGATATTATTTCTCTCCCTCTCATACACACACACAAAAAAACACTAAGTTGTGTAATTGCAAGGTAAGTAATAAGATATTGGATGAGAAAACAGGAAGGCTTTGAACCAGTTTGTTCTGGTTTGAACCTATGCTGAGAATTTGCTTCTATAACAAGTTCCCAGGTGATGCTAATGCTGTTGGTTAGGGATCACTTCAGAGAACCACTAATAGAACAGTGGTTCTCAAAATTTATTATACATAAAAATCACCTGGAGGTCTTGTTAGACTATAGATTCTGATTCAGTACATCTGGGGTGGAAATACGAATTCTCAGCAAGGGTTCAAACCTGAACGAAACCCGTTCAAAGTCCCAGAAGATAACTAGGCAAAAATGTATTTCTTTAATATTTAATATTACACATTTTTAAAAATTTATGTTTCTTTGTCATAATTAGAAAGAGTAACATTTAATGAGATACACTTTATACAGATACTATTATACTTCACATGTATTACCAGTACTTCTCAAAATTTAGGGTACCTAGAAATCAGTGACTGCAACAATGGGCTTAAACATACCTACTATTGTGGGGCTGGCACAGGACCAGGCAGTGTTTTGTTCTGTTAAACATTTCTAGAAACAGAAATACCATACGATCCCACTCCTAGGAATACACCTTAGAAAAATAAGAACCATCACAAGAATAGTCATATATACACCCATGTTCATTTCAGCACTATTCACAATAGCAAAGAGATAGAAACAACCTAAGTGCCCATCAACAGATGAATGGATAAACAAATTATGGTACATATACACAATGGAATATTACACAATGATAAAAAACAGTGATGAATCCATGAAATATCTCACAACATGGATGAATCTGGAAGGCATTATGCTGAGTGAAATAAGTCACAAAAGGACAAATATTGTATGAGATCACTATTACAAGAACTCAAGAAAAAGTTTATAAACACACATGCACACAAAATTCTTTCATAGTTACAAGGGTGGGGAGGGAGGGAGGGAGAAGGGAAATCACTAACTAGAGAGTAGACAAGTATCCAATTTGGTGAAGGAAAAGACAACACACAATATAGGGGATGCCAGCACAACTTGGGTTTTTTGGGTTTAGCACAACTTGACCAAAGCAAAGGCATAGAAGTTTCCCAGACACATCTGAACACTGAGGGACTGAGTTACCGGGGCTGGGCTTGGGGACCATAATCTTAGGGAACATCTAGTTCAATTGGCATAACATAGTCTGTAAAAAAAAAATTTCTACATCCTACTTTGGTGAGTAGCTTCTGGAGTCTTAAAAGCTTGCAAGCAGCCATCTAAAATACATCTATTGGCCCCATCCCATCCAGAGCAAAAGAGAATGAAGAAAACCAGACACAAGGAAAATGTTAGTCCAAAGAACTAACAGACTACATGAGCCAGAGACTCCACCAGCCTGAGCCCAGAAGAACTAGATGGTGCCTGGCTACCATCACTGACTGCTCAGACACAGATCACAACAGAGAGTTCCAGACAGAGCAGGAGAAAAATGTAAAATAGAATTAAAATTCACAGACACACACAAAAAGCCAGACTTTCTGTTCTGACAGACTGGAGGAATCCCCGAGACTAAGGCCCCTGGAGACTGTTCTAACTCAGAGCTGAAACCACCTCCAAAGCCCACTTTTCATCCAAAGATTAGGCAGGCCTATAAAACAAGCAATAACACACGTGAGTAACATGCTTCTTAGTTCAGTCAAATACACAAGACCAAATGGACTACTCCCACCTAAAAGCAAGACGAGAAGGAAGAAAAGGACAGTAATTGGATGAATGGACATAGGGAACCCAAGGTGGAAAGGTGGAGTGTGCTGTCACATTGTGGGGATTGCAATCTATGTCACAATACAATAGGTGTATAAATTTTTTGAACAAAAAACTAATTTGAACTGTAAACTTTCAGTTAAAGCACAATAAAATTAAACAAACAAATAAAAAAGAAGTACCAAGGGGAACCAATGTGAAGAAAGAAGTAGATTCCGTGTAGTTACAAGGGACTAAAAAAGAAAAAAGAAAGAAACGAAAGTTTGTATGTACCAGCACTTGATAATTACAAGCAGAAACATTTATCTGATAATCTCTAAAAGACAACTTGTAAACCAAATTTGCCTCAAATAATTTGGAAGTCCTATTTCCACTCCTTGAAAGAGATTATTGATTACCACCTATGGAATTTTCTTTGAACTACAAACTTTTATTATTTTGTGAAGACTTTCAAAAAGTAATAATAGCATGTTGCAATGTTACTTTTATGGGGAAACTGGACTTCATTTGAGCTCGAGTTGAAAAGAAACGCCTGGAATATAATGACCTCATTGAGGTGTGTTTTCAAAGTCTACAGTAAGGTTAAGAGCCCTGGTGGTGCAATGGTTTAAGTGCTCAGCTGCTAACTGAAAGGTTGGCCATTCCAACCCACTAGCTGCCACTGTGTGGGAGAAAGATGTGGCAGTCTACTTCTATAAAGACTACATAGTCTTGGAAACCCTATGCAGCAGATCTACTCTACCCTATAGTGTCACTGTAAGTCAGAGTCAACTTGATGGCAGTGGTTTTGGGCTTGGTTGATATAGTAAGGTTAGAATACCACTTCTTTTGTTATAATCATTTCCACTTCATTGATGTGACAGATCCAATTTGTTTTTTAAGTTTGAGTTTATAAATACATAGTTATATATTAAATCTCTAGTAAGGGTGAAACAAGATTGCATTGATATACAATTATTGAAATTAATATTTTCATGTATTCTACAACCATTCCATGGCTTCCGTGTGACAGGTACTGTTATAAGTGTTGAATACACAATGAGGAAAAAAAAAAAAGATCCTTGCCTAATGGTGCTTACTTCTAGAAGGACAAACACTAACTAACATGTAATAAAATGTCAGGTTATGCCAGTGCTAGAAAGAGAAAAATACAGCTAAAAAATGGAGAAAAGGAGACTAGAAAGGACATGTAGATGTTAAGAAATGTGGGTATGTGAAATATTAAGATTTTACCTAGGAAAATAAATAGGGGTGAGAGGCATGAGACATTAAAAATATTGATGAAAATTTAAGAATTACTACTTAAAAATACAAAAATGATATGAACAAGGCTATTTAAAAACTACTTGGTAAAAACAAAAAAGGATTAAAGAAGAATGGAAATAATAGAGAAAGTTAATCATATTTATTGTAAAAGTTATTCTGAAAGTTTGCATGCTTACTACTTTTCTACCTTACTTTTTCTCTCTTCTGCTAACCCCGAAATCCCATCCTGGGCACCATCAGCACCTGGGGCCAAGTCATTCTTTCTATTATTTAAACAAACAAAAAAAAAATCCCATTAGTGTGTTTCCTTCTGCTAAATACTAGTGTCCCAAAGACTAATGCAAGATCATTGACAGGTATGAAATTTACAAATTCATGTATACAGTTAGAAGAAAAGTCAGTGAAAAATAGATTCATTGTAAAAGCAACATGAATTCTTTCCCTACTAGCTATTTGGTTGAATATACCAAAGGCTAGAGAGGAAACACTGGGAAGTAACTGAAGCAGACAAATGGGAAGTCTGGGAATCCTTCCCATTTTAAGGTATCCATAATTGGAATCAAAACTCAAAATCACTTCCTTCAATAAACTCATATGCTGTGATTGCATATCCTCACGATGCTTCAGCTCAAAACTGAAATATTTCAGATCTCACCTCCTCCTTCCTGTGACTTTTGCAAGCATAATTTTATAACACTTTGTGTAATTCAGAGTCACGGTGGTTAAGAGCTCAGCTGCTAACCAAAAGGTCAGCAATTCAAATCCACCAGCCGCTGCTTGGAAACCCTATGGTTCCAGCTCTACTCTGTTCTATAGGGTCGCTATGAGTCAGAATCAGCTTGACGGCAATGAGTTTTTGGGTTTATTGCATAATTCATTGCAAACATAATGGCTTTTTTAAAAAATACTTTTTAATATTACAGTAAGTACTTAGAACAGAAACCTTATTAAGAATGTTCACGTATTTTTTTCTCTTTAAATGAACACAGAGCTTTGGCAATATGTTCATCAAAAAATATTTGAAAGTCTTTCAATTATTTGAAAATAGTAATGGCATTTTTATTTACTCACTCTTGTTAGAGTTTTGGCAATAGATGGTACGTTTTACGGATCATATATTTAATTTTGCTCAGTGTATTTCTAGAAATATATTACAACTTATAGATGTATATGGCCAACAAAGAAATTCCTGTTACGTTGAAGTAAGCAATGGAACAGCCTCCGTATTTTTATGATAAATTAACACATATAACAATTTTGAGAAGCAGGTGCTTTCTATGTATTTGAAAGTTGCTAACTGAAATATCCAAAATTCTTTTAGAATCATGTTATTGTTATTGCTGGCTGCTGTGGAGTTAGCCTCTGACTCACAGCTACCTTATATATATGTTACTGAGTAGATCTGCTCCATAGGGTTCCCTTGGCTTAATCTTTATAGAAGAACACAGGGAGGAAAAAAAAAGTACCAAATTCTACTTTTAAGGTAATAAATACAGAATTATCTGTTTAGTATTTTAAGTTTAAAAAATTCATAACTCATACAATTTCTAGAATATTGTACTACTTAACTTTTTCAACATATTCAATATTGCCAAAATTAAATAATATGAGTTTCAAATAGATAATGTAATTTTTCTTCTGTGGCTTTATTCACTCTTTCCATTCTGTTTTGTTTTTGTTTTAAAAGTAATTCTAATACAAATCAGCAAAATATAAAATATGAAAAAAAATTACAAATGGAGTTATATAAAGACGGAAGACTGATGTAAAGATGGAAAGCTATCGTATGTAGTAATAGTTTCTATCTCTAAAGTTATTCAGACAAAGTAAATGCCTGTCAGTGATACCATGGAAGAGATTCCTGAGATGTGGTAGACAGGAAGAGATGACCCCTGAGTGGGGTGACCACATAATTTATTTTAATGGGAAAAGTGAAAGAGAGATAACAGGGATAAAATTAGTAATTATGATGGACAATAATTTTAAACTGAACTGCCTCAGGCAAAAAGAGACATATGTTCTCCCAAACTCTGAAGTACCTTTCAATTCTAGGACTCAGAGATTAAAACATATAGCAGTGCATAGCAACATTATTTTCAGAAAGTTTTAATTAGCATTAATTAAGACTGGATGTATCTTCAATCCTTTCTCTAATGGGTAAAAATATCATGGCTTTGGAAGCAAAAATGTAAGTCCAAAGACTAAGTTAGGCAGGGCTCCAAGATCTTTGTCTTTGATGTTACTGTGTGTCTTAGGCTGGGTTCTCTAGAGAAGCAAAGCCAGTGAAGCGTGTATATATATGCATACATATATGCATATATATATATATATATACACACACACACACACATATATACATAGAGAGAGAGAAAGAGATTAAAGAACCAGCTCATGCAGTTGTAAATGCTGGAAAGTCCCAAGTCTGAGAGTCAGGAGTCAGGCTGGAAGATTCTCCTGACTCACGTAGCTGCAGAGGCTGACAGACCAAAGGTTGGCAGGTCATACAGCAGGCTGCTGGTTGACAGGCTGCGGAGACTGACGAATCCAAGATCAGTAAATAAGGCAGCAGGATGCCAGCTCAAGTCCCAAGAACTGGAGATCAGAAGCTGACAAGCCAAATGCAGGATCCAGAGCAGAGCAAAAACCAATGAGCTTTGCCAGAAAGTCTATATGTATTGGATACAGGCCATGCTTCCAGGGAAGCTACCTTTCAATTGATTGGCTGTTCATAACAGATCTCATCATGGAGGTAATTACATTATATCAGATCTCATCACAGAGTTGGTTACATCATTACACAACTGCCAAACTACGTAACTGCCTACTCACTGAGAATCATGGTCCAGCCAAGTTGACACACAACCTTAACTATCACACTATATAAGGCTGAAAAGCTGATACTGGCTAAGGTGGTGGTTGTTGTTGTGTGCCTTGGAGTCGATTCTGACTCGCAGTGACCTATAGGACAGAATATAACAGCCCCATAGGGTTTCCTAGACTGTAATCTTTACAGGAGCAGATCACCAGGTCTTTTCCCTATGGAGTCGCTGGTAGATTTGAACAGTCGACCTTTTGGTTAGGAGCTGAGAGCTTAACCATTGCATCACCAGGGCTCCTTATACTGTCAAATAAAACAATTAAATTAGAAATATAGCAATGTTCAAAAAATATAAATGGGACCTAGCTCCAAATGCCATACCAGAATATTCCAAAGCATAACCAGAATTAAATTTTCAAATTAGTGTAGCAGTAGATAATCCTTCTAAATATGCAGGGCAAATCCAATCAGAGTAACTGAGAAACAAGCACCATTTATAAATGGTAGACAGTAAAGGTACTCAGGAAATATGAAAAAAAAAAAAAAAAGTGAACCATACTAAGAATCAAGTCCTAATTGCTTAAGATAAATTATTACTCTGTGCTGTCAGCTAGAAAGAGAGTTACAGGTTATCCAATTTATTCCTGATTAATTGGCCTCAGGAAGCAATTCTACTATTAGGCTTTTCCCTTAGTAAGAGGGTGTAAGCTTATGAAGCAGAGGTCCCTAAAGCTCTGTCCCAGAGCTGTGCTGTACTTAAGGAAACATCCCACAGGAATGCATACTCTTACTGAAGTCTCTTTAAACTATCTAAAGGCAGAGCAGAGGCAGAGATGAAATGGAAATGGATAGTGGTGATGACTGCATAACATGCTGAATATAATTAATGTCACTGAATTGTACATGTGAAAAATGTTGAAATGGCATATGTTTTATTAAATACATATATATATAATACTCATCACAAATAATACTTTCAAATTAAAAAAGAAGAAATGTTTGAAGAAAGTCTCTTTTATACAGCATTCCTTTCAATTTGAATCAAAAAAGGATAGGTCTAAAATTTTAAGGCCTTTGTTTTCTAGTTTTTTAGCGGAATAGTAGGCAAGTGAAAGATTTGACCTTTTTTTACTCTTAGATGAGGAACCAGTACATAGATTAAGAGGCAGTCCTTTGAACCCAGCAAGGGAATACTGCAGGGTTTAAAATAAGGAAAGGCATATGTCAGGGTTGTATTCTTTCACTACACCTATTTAATCTGTATGCTGAGCAAATAATCTGAGAAACTGTACTATATAAAGAAAAACTAGGCATCAAGATTATAGAAAGACTCATTAAGAACCTGTGATATGCAGACATACAACCTCACTTGCTGAAATGGAAGAGAGCTTGAAGCACTTACTGATGAAAATCAAAGACTACGGCCTTCAGTATGGATTACACTTGAACCTAAAAAAACAAAAATCCTCACAACTGGACCAATAAGCAACATCATAATAAACAGAGAAAAGGTTGAAGTTGTCAAGTATTTTGCTTGGATCCACTATCAATGCCCATGGTAGCTGCAGTCAAGAAATCAAATGATGTATTGCACTGTGCAGATCTCTTACAAAAGACCCTTTAAAGTGTTAAAAAGCAACCATGTCACTTTAAGGACTAAGGTGCAACTGATCCAAGCCATGGTGTTTTCAGTCACCTCATATCCATGTGAAAGTTGGCCATTGAACTAGGAAGACCGAAGAAGAATTGATGACTATGAATTATGGCGTTGGCAAATTAATTAAATATACCATGGACTGCCAAAAGAAGGAACAAACCTGTCTTGAAAGGACTATAGCCAGACTGCTCCTTAGAAGTGAGGATGACAAGACTTCATCTCACATGCTTTGGACATGTTATCAGGAGGGACCAGTCCCTGGAGAAGGGCATCACGTTTGGTAAAATAGAGGGTCAGCAAAAAAGAGGAAGACCCTCAATGAGATGGACTGACACAGTGGTTGCAACAATGGGCTCAAGTATAACAACAATTGTGAGATGGTGCAGGATCAGGCAGTGACCCTGTATACAGCAGAACGAAACACTGCACCTAATAACATTCTTACTGTTTTGGAATATTCCATTACTTTGAGAAATGTATGTTTCTGTGAAAAAAATGGCAGCAAATGTAACAATAGTACCAATAAGAAATTTTTTTTAAATAGTTAAAACAATCATTTCTTCTGAAATAAGAATTTTGAATCCCTAAAATTTATCACATGCATTTGTGACAAACTACAGTAGAAATATAAATTATACTGTATGTTCCAAAGTAAGTTCCATTATCCTATTATTTATAATAGACTCAGTCTCAGAGGGTTAATTGCTTCTAAAGACTGACATTATCCAGTTAATCTAATGTTTTTCTTACTTCCATCTACTTTTATATGCGAAAGAGAATCACATACCCCAAATTTCATATTTCAGAAATTCTAGTCAGCTTTCATTGACTCCTAAATTGTACATCTCCGACATTTCTCCTGGCTGCTTCATTTTGCTGCATCTTCATTTGTAGCTGAGGATGTTCAGGTTTGCTTACAAGGTCAACTGCAAACTCCCGCTGTCTTTTCCAGGGCAATGAATTCACAGAATTCACTAATGAACTCCCCTTTACCTCCACGGTAACTAATGCCACTGCCATCATGTTACAGTCTTCTCAGCACTCTAATTTTCTAATCACAGTTATTTGGTCATTCTGTCTTTGGATTGGGTTGGTAGAGACACTCTTCAACACTTCTGTCTTAGAAGAGAATACATATATTACATGACATTGGCAAATGCCTATTAGAAACTCTTCAGCTCTATTTTTACTTCCTACTTCACAAAGCTGACAACAAGGAATTTCAGAGTGACAAATATTTTTTACATTCTATTCAGGGGTGTCATATCATACTCTCTCCCCAGAGTGACTGGTAGGACTGTGCAAATGTATTAAATGTGGTTATTTGCTCCCATGATCCACAGACTGTTCAACAACCTTCCCTGAATATAGTGGACACTCCATTCACTCACTAATTCATTCATGTATTCATTCAATACATATTTATTAAGCACCCACTATGTACAAGGCCGTTTGAACCCAGCAGAGGCTCCACAGTATCTGCTCCCATAAAGATTACAGCCTAAGAAACCCTATTTGACCAGTCTAGTGTCATATAGAGTTGCTAAGACTTGGAATCCACTCTACAGCATGCATCAACAACAACATGTACTAGAGATTAATCAGGCCCTAGAAAGAGAATGAAGAACAAGATAATGAATTCATGTGCTCATGAAAATTACAGTCCAGTTGGTTATAGGACATCAAACGATTACATAAATAACTTACAGTTGCGATGAATGTTGAAATAAAAATAAAGGATGTGTGTGTGTGAAGTAAAAAATCAGTTCCATGAGGAAGTGACTCTTAAAACTGCAAACCAAATGAAGAGAGGAGAATGTAGGAAAACCTAGCAAAGATTTTAAGTTTGGAGGTAGACAAACCAAACCTGTTACCATCAACTCAACTCAGACTCATAGCGACGCTATAGGACACACAACTGCCCCATAGGGTTTCTAAGGACTGACTAGAGGATTCCAACAGCTGACCTTTGGGTTAGCAGCTAAGCTCTTAATCACTGTGCCATAGACAGTAAGCTCAATAAACGTAGCAAAGGCCACCATGGCTTAGTGTGTGAAAGGGAATGGGACTAAAGATGAAACTGAAAGGCATGTTTAAGGAAGATCATAGACCTTGTGTGAATTGTAGATGTCATTCTAAAAGTGAAGGGGAGTGACATAAATATATTAAACTGGAGAACAACTTAACTGAATTTGACTTTCTAAAATATTACTTCAGACAGGGCCAGTTTCTCAGGTACGTGACGTTTGAAGTTGTACAGGGCCTGTTATCAGAAGGAGCTTTATGCTAGATTCAATGTTTTGCTGTCACCATCTTGAAAATCTTAAAAATGTTGTCACTGAACTCATATTTGGTAAGTGAGATGGAAAAATGGATCATGTGTAAGCAGAAGAGATACTCCAGATAGCATCCTGGGGCATATATGCAGACACATGCCCACAAGCATGAAGGGCAGAGGCACGGCTGGATACCCAATAAGCAAGGTACTCATGAGCCCAATTGTGCCTTCCCACCAATCCGCAGTGCACAATTTCACCTATCCCCCAGCTCATCAAAGATATGATCAAACCCAAGTGAAATTGCTCACCACAGATTGGCAAGTAAATAGAATTAAACCAGTGTGTACCTTTCTCAATGCAAATGGGTGCACACCATGCTTACTTGTTAATCTGCCCCTGGCAGAGGGCAGCAGGCAGCATGTGTACCAAGTCCTACACATGCAGCTAGGGGCAGTCTGGGGTGCTGGTGAGTACTGAGGGGGCAGTTGGATGGAATCTGGGCCCAGATTGGTGGTAGGATCAACGACAGAAGAAGCAGAGGGGTGCTGGCTTGCCTGTCCTTCCCCAAAGCCCATACCTTACCATAGCCTGTACAGGCAGCATCTGCAAAAATATTAACTCTCCAAACTGAGTGTCAGGATGCAAGTTTCTGGTGCTCAGACAGTAATCTTTGTTAGTAAATTATTTAAAAAAAATTAAAAAAAGCACATTTCCAATCCTAGGTATACACCCAGAAGAAGTAAAGGCTAGAATACAAGCAGAAACCTATACATCAATGCTCACTGCAGCTCTTTTCACATTTACCAAAAAGGTAGAAATAACCAGAATACCCATCAACAGATAAATGGATAAACAAAATGTGGTATAAACACACAATGGAATGCTACTCAGCCATAAAGACAAATTTACTTCGAATGCATACCACAACACGGGTTAACCTGGAAAACATTATACAGAACAAAATAATCACAAAAGGAAAAATACTATATGATCTCACTTATATGAAATAAGCAAATATACAGAAACCAAAGAGTAGTAGTGGTAAAGGGGGTGGCAGGGAGGGGAAAGGGGGAGTTTTTGCTTAGGGGGCCATTGAGTTTATGTTAATGGCGGTGAAGTGATTTGGAAAAGGGTACTGAGAACAGTTCCACCACTTGAAGAATGTAATCAATCTCAGTGAATTGTACATGTAGAAATTGTAGGGGTATATTTTGTTATGTATCTTTTCACCACAAAAATCTAAAAAGAAAAAAGCATATCCATAAACATTTCAATAAAGCATATCAGGGAGTTATGAAAATTCTTTAAAGAGTTTAAAATCTCTGGTTTTCAATAATGCTGCAATATTGCAACATAGATATCCACAAGCTTAGAACTAGAAATTAAATTCAAAATTGCTGCATTTGATGTAAAAGAACAGTTTTTTCACATCACGCTTTGGGTGAAGTAACTTCAAAATTAATTTTTTCTTGTAACAGAATATTCAATGTTATGATACATATATTGTTTTTTTTAATTATATGCAAATTTTGAAGCCACTTTCGGTTTCTCGTACACGTCTACAAGCATACAAGAATTATCAGAGGAAATATTACAATGCCATTGAATAAATTTATATTTAAAATTCAATTTAGATTACCTGACACTGATCTGTATGAAGAGTTAAAACTTTTTAACAAAAATGTTCCGCAGGAACAACTCTGTATGTACAAAAATCACTTAGAAATAATTTATCCAATATGTATTCCAATATCGTCACAGCCTCTAAAATATTATTAGCTTCAAAAACAGTTGCATCTGCATAAAATCTTTCTAAATATTAAAAATGATTAATACTTGTATAATCTTTAAAAAATTGCTTGAAATAACTAAGAGCACTTCCAATTGTGTCTATTGAAAATGAAATTGCTAAAATAGAAATTTTGATTACCTAATTTTTTTTTTAACAAATGAGCTTGCATACAAGAAAGCCAGAGAAAATATATAATTAAGACAGCATGCTAATACAGTATTGTTACTTATTGTGTTATATAGAATCATGACACTATAAATATTTTTTTTGCAAGGGTGTAAATTTATGTTTACTCATGTACTGCTATTACCCTTACTGTGTTTTATAAGTGATGATATATTTTTAAAGCTTTATACTTCAGTACCTTTAACTCCACGTTTCCTGCTTTTTAAACAAGGAGGGACATGTTTTCATTTTGTACTGGTCTTCACAAATTACGTGGTCAGCTCCAGACACTATATAGAGAATGAATTGGATAATTTTAAGTATAGATGCAGGAAGACTATTCAAACAAATTCAATATCATATATTTCCAGTAGGTCAGAAGTTATTTCCCCTGGGCTCAGATCCTTCCTCCAGAACATGTGCATATTAACAAACCTTTCTAAAACCCATTGCCATGGAGTTGAGTCTGACTCACGGCAACCCTATAGGACAGAGTAGAATAGCCTCATAAGGCTTCCAAGGACCAGCTGGTAGTTTCAAACCACTGACTTTTTAGTTATCAGCCAAGCTCTTAACTACTTTGCCACCAGGGCTCCATAATCCTTTTTAGTCAGGGTTTTTCTAGTTTTAATCCGCCAGATTGCATATGGCCCAAAGTTTTTCACTTGGTGTCATTTCATTGCATAATAATTCTCAATTTTTTCTCAAAATAATAATTCTTAAAACTATATTATACTTTTATAAAATATGCTATATATGTTATGCAAACTGAATACAATTGAATTAAATTATAAGATTAAGAAGAGAACACTGGTTTTAAGAGACATGGAGGGATTTTATAATGTGGAGACAGAGGTCACATATTTAGAATTCATTTGTGAATTTTATAAACATAAAATACCAGAGATAAGGGTAAAAACTAAAAGGTGATATTACATTGAGGGATGACCCTATATTTGCAAAATCTTTAACATTTAGGGTTTAATACATTTGATAATACATTTAATAATGTTCCAGGATGAATATTAGAAAACCAGATCTATCTGACAAATATCTCTCTATGAATCTCATTTCTCTCCATAAAATGAGAAAAGAAAAATTTGCTTCTAGGATCCAGAAGCCAGGTATTTTGTCATCTCTTATAAATTACCTGTGAATCTACAGTCTAAAGCCAAACAAAAATACTTTTTAATTAACATATTGGCTTTCCTTCAAATCTTCTCTATATCCTTAAATACCGGGAGTTGTCTGATAGAATGTGTTAATTTTCCAACAAACATGTTTCTAAACAAAAATCACTCCCTAGATTATGGCCCACAGAGCAAGGTACAGCATTTGCAGGAACTGTTGTAAGTTGATATTGATGGGAAGGGTCATTTTCTGTTTTTATTCCAAAAGCCCAAGTATGGCTTCTGCTTCTTTTCCTAGTCAGAAAAACAGACCAGGGTGGAATTATTTTGTGATTGTGATTAGAGGAAAGGAATATTACGTAAAGGATAAGACAGCTCACAGGAAAAAAAAAAAAAAAAAAGCAAGAGGAGAAATATTAGAAGGCTAAGAAAATTAAAAAAAAAATTATCATCACATCATTCTAAATTTTTTCTGTTTATTCGACAATTACTCAGTGTCTGCATTACTAGTCTTTGTGTTAGATACTTATGAAACAAGTTGTGAACAACATGTTGATCTTGTCTTCAAGGCTTCCTGTCTATTAGAAGACTGACAGGTATTGCAGCACATTTGGGATGGTAGCAAAGCTCCTGCAGAGTATAGGCCTCTCAAAAGAATATCAATCCATTCCAACGACCTCCCCCGCCCCTTATATAAGAGGCACAACCTCCTTATTATTTCAAAGGAAATTGCAATTTAGAAGTAATAATTACAAAAAATGGATTCATTTAAAACCTGATAGTCTAAATATTCAGAATATAATTTTAAAAGTAATGATATTCACTTAAGGAGGTTTTTAAAAGTATAAACATTAGAATCTTAACTTATAGAAATATTAATACAGAAAGAAGCACTTTCCTAACTCACTAGGTTAACACTCTCTATTCCTTCCATAAGACATAACTGGCTGCGTCTTAGTGCCCTGAGCCATCTCGTCTACCAAGAGACTATTCTGTGTGTTCCTCAAACTGTTTTATATTAGATAAATATGTTACTTTAATTACATAAGGTAATTCAATAATACATAAACTAAAATGACAAATATGTGTTATTTCTATGGTAACTAAATGGAATGGTTTGGAAAGGCTTACTAAAGATGAGCTATTTTTAAAATTGCTATCTAATTTGGTGTTGGTGAGCTTACAGCAAGTTTGGTGAAAGATAAAACATTTAAATAATTCTGCATTCAAATTGTTTCACACTGTGTCTTAAATTTCTAGTCTACCCTGAAGAAATCAAAACAGGGCACTTGGGTTGTGGTTTACATACCAAAGATGACATGGAATGTCTTATCAGTGGATCCATATGTTAAACAAAAGCTCATGATTTTTCACCAAACAACATATGGATCCACTGATAAGACATTCCACGTCATCATGTATGTAATCAATTCACTTGTTTTTCCAAGTCTTTGTTGCAAGAGGGAGCCGCGGTAGCTTCTACCTAGTCAGCCATCTTGGCCAAATATTTACTTTTAACAAAATAAATAAATGTTAAAAGTAAATATTTGGCCAAGACGGCTGACTAGGTAGAAGCTACCGCGGACCCCTCCTGCAACAAAGACTCGGAAAAACAAGTGAATGGATCACATACATGATAATCTACAAACCCTGACCATCAAACACCGAACTAAAGAGTTGACCTGGATGACAGAGAGTGAAAAGCCACGCCCTGAAGCAGCAATCACTTCTGGAACCGGTGTCCCATGCCACAGCCTTGAGCCCTCGCTGTTCCCTGGTGCCAGAGAGGTGGGGCTGATCACGGCTTACTGAGATGGGGCAAGCACAGGACACAGCCTTAACCTCTAACCCCCTGGAATAACCTCGGTAGAGGCTCAGCCAGTGCAAGCAGGCTGTACACTGACGCGGCTGACAAGAGAACAAGCAACCATGGGGAAGCAGCGACTCTTTCTGGAGCCAGGATCCAGCGTCCCAGTCAGAAAACCTTGGCACCGGGCTTTGAACTAAGTGCAGAGGAGCTGAGCACGGCTTTCTCAGATGGTGCAAGCACGGGAGGCAGCCTTAGCCCCCTGAAGTAACCTCAGGGGAAACCGAGCCAGTGCATGCAGGTTGCACAAGGACGCGGCTGACTGGAGGAGAAATCACCAGGAAGCAGCAACTGCTTTTGGAGCCTGGAGTGCAGCATCCCAGCCAGAAAACGTGGGCACTGGGCTTTGGACTAGGAGCAGAGGAGCTGATCACGGCTTCCTGAGATGGCACAAGCATGGGACACAGGCCTGACCCTCGAGGGAAATCTTGACCCAGCCAGCGCACACAGGCTACACGCCCCTCAGTCATCACCAAGCAAGATAAGTAACTTTTTCTATACTGCTATGAGCGCTATTGTCTCCTATCTATCGGATCCCTCCCCTCCCTGTCCAAGGTGGCTTCATTAACATTGGAATTTCCTAGGCCAGGGAGTGAAGCACTCTGCAGGTTTTTTTCTTTTTTTCCTTAACCCATTCTCCTGGCCTGAGAGAAGCAGCAACTAACAACCCAGGGGGAAAAAAAATCTTTCCCTGACTTCCCTAAACTGGAATAAAAACACAGAGCCAGCTCCAGCCAAGCATATGAGATCGACAGTATTTGGCTTTCATCCCTACAAGGAACAAGGTGGCTATTATAATGCAAAGGCAATTCTGATAGAGATCTGACTATAATTGTTTTAGGGCAGCAGTGGAAAGACAAGTTTTCAAGGTCTGATACCTCTCTACCATTAAACAGAGCCCTCACTGAACCACAGTGGGGAAATGAGGGTAAAGCTCCACCCAAACCACCTAGTCACCTGCTAGAGGGGTCTGAGGATACGGACACCTATCAATCTTTAGAGGTACAAGCATTGGCTGCCTAAGGTACAGCTGCAGAGCCCACCCACCAAAGTGCTCTAGGAATAGAGACACACCTACCTCACTGGCACGTGGGGGAAGGCTGTCAGCATCCTGCCCTCCTTGGAGTATGACCGCCTGTCACTACTAGATTCTGGTGCACACAACTATCACCACTACCCCTCTAAGTAAGTAGGTGACAGTCTACACCACACACTTGGTGACTCAAAATCAGAACACCTAAGCTGATTCTATTCAAGAATAGTGAATAGACTCTTAGGTTTATATATCTGGTAACAGCTCAAACCAGCTGGTATAAGGACATAAGTGATTCAAAGGCTACAACAATCAAAACAGCACAATCTAGTAGCCCATCTGGGTATATTGGAAAAAAAAAACAAAAAACAAGAAGGTTCAGTGAGCAAATATAAAATAAATCACTACAATATCTTATAGATGGCTCAGAGACAGCACTCAATATCAAATCACATAAAGAAGCAGACCATGACTGCTTCTACAAATCCCCAAATTAAAGAATCAAAATTGTTCCCAAATGAAGATACAATCCTGGAATTGCCAGATGCAGAATATAAAAAACTAATACACAGAATGCTTCAAGACATCAGGGATAACCTCAGAAATTAAATAAGGCAATCAACAGAAAAGTCCAAGGAACACACTGATAAACAGTTGAAGAAATCAAAAAGATTATTCAAGAACATAGTGGAAAAATTAATAAGCTGCAAGAATCCATAGAGAGACAGCATTCAGAAATGCAAAAGATTAACAGTAAAACTGCAGAAGACAACTTAATAGGAAGGCAGAGGAGCAGAATCGAGGAACTGGAATTCAGAGCGGGGGACGTGGAGGATAGGGAAATTGACACCAATATAGTTGAAGAAAAATCAGATAAAAGAATTAAAAAATATGAAGAAACCATAAGAATCATGTGGGACTCTATCAAGAAGAATAACTTGCATGTGATTGGAGTTCCAGAACAGGGAGGGATAACAGAAAATACAGAGAGAATAGTTGAAGATCTGTTGGCAGAAAACTTCCCTGACATCATGAAAGATGAAAGGATATCTATCCAAGATGCTCATCAAAACCCATAAGAGATTGATCCCAAAAGAAAATCACCAAGGCATATTATCATCAAACTTGCCAAAACCAAAGATAAAGAGAAAATTTGAAAAGCAACCAGGGGTAAAAGAAAAGTCACCTACAAAGGAGAATCAATAAGTATTAGTTCAGACTACTTGGCAGAAACCATTCAGGCAAGAAGGCAATGGGATGACATATACAGAGCACTGAAGGAGAAAAAACTGCCAGCCGAGAATCATATATCCAGCAAAACTCTCTCTCAACTATGAAGGTGAAATTAAAACATTTATAGATAAACACAAGCTTAGAGAATTTGCAAAAACCAAACCAAAGCTACAAGAATTACTAAAGGTAATTGTTTGGTCAGAAAATCAGTAATATCGGATGCCAGCACAACACAAGGTCACAGAACAGAACATCCTGATATCAACTCAAATAGGGAAATCACAAAAACAAAATAAGATTAATTTAAATAAAGAAAAAAAATGCTGAAAACCGGGAATCACTGAAGTCATTAAGTAAAAGATACAATAATCAAAATAGAGGGCCTAAATACAGGAGCCATAGATCTTCCATATGGAGAGGAAAACAAGGCGATACAGGACAATAGAAGTTAGGTTTTTAATTAGAAAAATAGGGGAAAATATTAAGGTAACCACAAAGAGGTCTAACAATTCCATACTTCAAAATAAAAACAAAGAAAAATATACCGACTCAGCAAAAATAAATTCAACTACTATGAAAATGAGGAACACACAACTTACAAAGAAAAACTTCTCAGAACAAAAAAGTAAATGGAAAAATGAAATTGTCAACAACACACACAAAAAGGCATCAAAATGACAGCGCTAAACTCGTACTTATCTATAATTACGCTGAATGTAAATGAACTAAATGCACCAATGAAGAGACAGAGAGTCTCAGACTGGATAAAAAGACACGATCCATCTATATGCTGCCTACAAGAGACACACCTTAGACTTAGAGACACAAACTAAAACTCAAAGGATGGAAAAAAATATATCAAGCAAACAACAATCAAAAAAGGGCAAGAGTGGCAATATTAATTTCTGACAAAATAGACTTCAAAGTTAAATCCACCACAAAGGATAAAGAAGGACACTACATAATGATTAAGGGGACAATTTACCAGGAAGATATAACCATATTAAATATTCATGCACCCAATGACAGGGCCACAAGATACATAAAACAAACCTTAACAGAACTGAAAGTGAGATAGACACCTCCACAATTATAGTAGGAAACTTCAACACACCACTTTCGGACAAGGATAGGACTTCCAGTAAGAAGCTCAATAGAGACACAGAAGATCTAATTGCTACAATCAACCAACTTGATCTCATAGACTTATACAGAACACTCCACCCCACAGTTGCAAAGTCTACTTTTTTTTCTAGTGCACGTGGAATGTTCTCTAGAATAGATCACATATTAGGTCATAAAACAAACCTTTGCAGAATCCAAAACATCGAAATATTACAAAGCATCTTCTCAGACCATAAGTAGAAATCAATAACAGAAAACTCAGGGAAAATAAAATACTTGGAAAGTGAACAATACTCTGCTCAAAAAAGACTGGGTTATAGAAGACATTAAGGAAGGAATAAATAAATTTATAGAATGCAATGAGAATGAAAACACTTCCTATCAAAACCTCTGGGACACAGCAAAAGCAGTGCTCAGAGGTCAATTTATATCGATAAATGCACACATACAAAAAGAAGAAAGAGCCAAAATCAGAGAATACTGTCACTAAAACTTGAACAAACAGAAAGCGAGCAATGAAAGAATCTGTAAGGCACCAGAAGAAAACAAATAATAAAAATTAGAGCTGAACTAAATGAATTAGAGAACAGAAAAACAATTGAAAGAACTAACAAAGCCAAAAGCTGGTTCTTTGAAAAAATTAACAAAATTGATAAACCATTGACCAGACTGACAAAGAAATACAGGAAAGGAAACAAATAACTCGAATAAGAAATGAGATTGGCCATATCACAACAGACCCAACTGAAATTAAAAGAATCAGATTATTACGAAAAATTGTACTCTAACAAATTTGCAAACCTAGAAGAAATGGATGAATTCCTAGAAAAACACTACCTACCTAAACTAACACAATCAGAAGTAGAACAACTAAATAGACCCATAACAAAAAAAGAAATTGAAAAGGTAATCAAAAAACTCCCAAAAAAAAAAGCCCTGGCCCGGACAGCTTCACTGCAGAGTTCTACCAAACTTTCAGAGAAGAGTTAACACCACTACTACTAAAGGTATTTCAAAGCGTAGAAAATGATGGAATACTACTTAACTCATTCTATGAAGCCACCATATGCCTGATACCAAAACCAGGGAAAGACACCACAAAAAAAGAAAATTACAGACTTATATCCCTCATGAACATAGATGCAAAAATCCTCAACAAAATTCTAGCCAATAGAATTCCAGAACATATCAAAAAAATAATCCACCATAATCAAGTGGGGTTTATATCAGGTATGCAAGGTTGGTTTAATATTAGAAAAAACATTAATGTAATCCAGCGTATAAATAGAAAAAAAGACAAAAACCACATGATCTTATCAATTGATGCAGAAAAGGCATTTGACAAAGTCCAACACACATTCATGATAAAAACTCTCAGCAAAATGGGAATAGAAGGAAAATTCCTCAACATAATAAATGGCATTTGTACAAAGCAAACAGCTAACATCATCCTAAATGGAGAGAGCCTGAAAGCATTTCCCTTGGGAACAGGAACCAGACAAGGATGCCCTTTATCACCGCTCTTATTCAACATTGCGCTAGAGGTCCTAGCCAGAACAATTAGGCTAGTCAAAGAAATAAAGGGCATCCAGATTGGCAAAGAAAAGAAGTAAAATTATTTGCAGATGACATGACCTTATATGCAGAAAACCCTAAGGAATCCTCCAGAAAACTACTGAAACTAATAGAAGAGTTGGGCAGAGTTTTAGGTTACGAGGTAAACATACAAAAATCACTTGGATTCCTCTACATCAATAAAAAGAACATCGAAGAGGAAATCACCAAATCAATACCATTCACAGGAGCCCCCAAGAAGATAAAACACTTAGGAGTAAATCTTGCCAAAGATTTAAAAGACCTATGCAAAGAAAACTACAAGGTACTACTGCAAGAAACTAAAAGGGACCTACATAAGTGGAAAAACATACCATTCTCATGGATAGGAAGACTTAACATAGTAAAAATGTCTATTCTACCAAAAGCCATCTATATATACAATGCACTTCCGATCTAAATTTCAATGACATTTTTAATGTGATGGAGAAACAAATCACCAACTTCGTATGGAAGGGAAAGAAGCCCCGGATAAGTAAAGCATTACTGAAAAAGAAGAAGAAAGTGGGAGGCCTCACTGTACCTGATTTTAGAACATATTATACAGCCACAGTAGGAAAACAGCCCAGTACTAGTACAACAAGAGGCGCATAGGCCCATGGAACAGAATTGAGAAGCCAGGTATAAATCCATCCACATACGAGCAGCTGATACTTGACAAAGGCCCAGTGTCACTTACTTGGGGAAAAGATAGTCTTTTTAACAAATGGTGCCGGCATAACTGGATATCCATTTGCAAAAAAATGAAACAGGACCCATACCTCATACCAAGCACAAAAACTAACTCCAAATGGATCAAAGACCTAAACATAAAGACTAAAACGATAAAGATCATGGAAGAATAAATAGGGAGAATGTTAGGAGCCCTAATACAAGGCATAAAGAGAATACAAAACATTACCAAAAGTGACGAAGAGAAACCAGATAACTGGGAGCTCCTAAAAATCAAACAACTATGCTCATCTAAAGACTTCACCAAAAGAGTAAAAAGACCTACTATAGACTGGGAAAAAATTTTCAGCTATGACATCTCTGACCAGCACCTGATCTCTAAAATCTGTATGATTCTGTTAAAACTCAACCACAAAAACACCAATCACCCAATTAAAAATTGGGCAAAGGATATGAAGATGCACTTCACTAAAGAAGATATTCAGGTGGCTAACAGATACATGCGGAAACGTTCTCGATCATTAACCATTAGAGAAATGCAAATTAAAACTACGATGAAATTCCTTCTCATTCCAACAAGGCTGGCATTAATCCAAAAAACACAAAATAATAAATGTTGTAGAGGCTGTGGACAGACTGGAACACTTATGCACTGCTGGTGGGAATGTGAAATGGTACAACCACTTTGGAAATCTATCTGGCATTTCCTTAAAAAGCTAGAAATAGAACTATCATAAGATCCAGCAATCCCACTCCTTGGAATATATCCTAGAGAAATAAGAGCCTTTACACGAACAGATATATGCACACCCATGTTTATTGCAGCACTGTTTACAATAACAAAAACCTGGAAGCAACCAAGGTGTCCATCAACGGACGAATGGATAAATAAATTATGGTATATTCACACAATGGAATACTACACATCGATAAAGAACAATAACGAATCTGTGAAACATTTCATAACATGGAGGAACCTGGAAGGCATTATGCTGAGTGAAATTAGTCAGAGGCAAAAGGACAAATATTGTATAAGACCACTATTATAAGAACTTGAGAAACAGTTTAAACTGAGAAGAACACATTCTTTTGTGGTTATGAGAGGGGGGAGGGAGGGAAAGTGGGAGAGGGTTATTTACTGATTAGATAGTAGATAAGAACTACTTTAGGTGAAGGGAAGGACAACACTCAAAACAGGGGAGGTCAGCACAACTGGACTGGACCAAAAGCAAAGCAGTTTCCTGAATAGAATGAATACTTCAAAGGTCAGTGGAGCAAAGGCAGGGGTTTGAGGACTATGGCTTCAGAGGACATCTAAGTCAATTGGCAAAATAAATTCTATTAAGAAAACATTCTGCATCCCACTTTGAAGTGTGGCATCTGGGGTCTTAAACGCTAACAAGCGGCCATCTAAGATGCATCAATTGGTCTCAACCCACCTGGATCAAAGGAAAATGAAGAACACCAAGGTTACACGACAACTATGAGCCCAAGAGACAGAAAGGGCCACATGAACTAGAGACTTACATCATCCTGAGACCAGAAGAACTAGATGGTGCCCGGCCACAACCGATGACTGCCCTGACAGGGGGCACAACAGAGAACCCCTGAGGGAGCAGGAGAATAGTGGGATGCAGACCCCAAATTCTCATAAAAAGAGCAGACTTAATGGTCTGACTGAGACTAGAAGAATCCCGGCGGTCATGGTCCCCAAGCCTTCTGTTGACCCAGGACAGGAACCATTTCTGAAGCCAACTCAGCAGACATGGATTAGACTGGACAACGGGTTGGAGAGAGATGCTGATGAGGAGTGAGCTACTTGTATCAGGTAGACTCTTGAGACTGTGTTGGCATCTCCTGTCTGGAGGGAAGATGGGAGGGTAGAGAGGGTTAGAAACTGGCAAAATGGTCACGAAAGTAGAAACTAGAAGGAGGGAGCGGGGTGACTCATTAGGGGGAGAGTAAGTGGGAGTATGTAGTAAGGTGTATATAAGTTTGTATGCGAGAGACTGACTTATTTGTAAACTTTCACTTAAAGCACAATGAAAATTATTTTTTAAAAAGTAAATATTTGAACAATCATAAATCTATTTTAATTTATATTTTAGTTAACATATAACAGCATTTTTTAAACAGCATTAGAGAAAAAGATATTTTTGTAGAAATGATTTAATTCTAGACTTATACAGAGACAGATGAAATATTAAAGAGAGTACATATATTTTAAAAGATTTTCTTTTCTAAAAGAGACATTTCATCAGTCTTTAAGACAGTTTTAACTGCACCTTAAAATTGAATGACTACGATTGTTTGCACAAATGTGAAAGATGTAGATCTTAAAACATTGCAAGAAAACTTGAAACATTTTATAAAAACTGTTCCAGCTTGTTATTGGAAAAAATATATAAAATGATAGACCATATTAGACCCTTTATTGATCAAATCAATAAAGGATAATATAATGTAACATGCCTATCAAAGGAGAATTATTAGCATTGAAACCCCACAATTTTATATAAAAATGTAACACAGGTATGAATCAAAGTCTTTTAAAAATTTACATAATAGTTGGTGTAAATCTTTACCATATTCTACCATAATTAGGATATGCAGTGTTTTTCCCAAGAACCAGAACCAGAAAGCTCTTGCATGACTTAAGTATATCCTAATCAATTTATGTGTATTCTAATCAACGGACTCAAACATACCAATGATCATGAAGATGGTACAGGACCAGGCAACATTTCCTTAGGTTATGCAAAAGGCCACCATGAATTCGAGCCAACTCAGTGGCAACTAGGAACAATAATCAATTTGACACTAAATCGCTACTGTAAAGATTTCTTAATCTCACCAGCATCTCTCCTAGAACTGTTCTCTTCTCACTGCTCTGTATAAACCTAGATAGTACAGAATAAAACCATACTTCTCACACTTTAGCTTGCATCAGACTCACCTAAAAATCTCCTCAAAACAGACTGCTAAGCTCCACCCCCAGTTTCTAATTAGGTACATCTGGGTTGGCCCCTGATAATTTGCATTTCTAACAAGTTTCCAGGTGATACTGGTACTACTGATCCAGGCACACAAGCTGAGAATCGCTGAAATAGAAGTCCTTGTTTTCCCCTAAATCATTCAAAGGAGGAATTTGTTTGGTATACTCTATTAAAAGTTAAGACAAAAGGAGTTTTCAAAGTGGCAGCACAGATAAGTTAACACTGAATAATAAATTTCTCTGTCCTAAGAAATCCATTGGCCACACTTTCATGAATTTCTCATTAGTCAGCACTCTTCATGGGCTCCACTTCCTATGTTGGCACTTGGTGATCTTGTATTCAAGGACCTTCTCCTCTCTCCTCTCTTGCTACACAATCCAGCACCAAAATTCCTTTCAACTCATTATGAGAAGTACTTTACCTTTGCTTAACAATCTCCTTACAAACTATTATTGCAGGGATTTGAACTCCTCATCCAAAATGGGCTTTTGAGGTACTTGGGGTGGGAGGGTGGAGACCTCCTAAAAATGTTAATACCAGCTATTTTATTAATGTCTTTCACTATTGTATACATAGATGATGGAACCAGGTTTGTTCACATCTAGTCTTCACTTGGAGCCCTGGTGGCACAGTAGTTGAGAGCTCAGAAACTAACCAAAAGGTCAGCAGTTTGAATCCACCAGGTTCTCCTTGGAAACCCAATGGGGCAGTTCTGCTCTGTCCTACAGGGTCACCGTGAGTCAGAATCAACTCCACAGCAATGGGTTAACCGTCACTGAGAATGCTACTGTTTTAATTAATAACTGAGACAGTAGAAACCTACTGTTGCCTCTTCATTCCTTGTGAACTCAGGGATAATGGGCAGTAACTAATTCCCAGGTGAATACAAGGGAGAAATAGATGTTTTTGACAGTTATTGCAATGGTGACACGGCAGGTAGCCAACTGGATTCACCTGGGTCACTAAGGGATTCATTAGTGTCAACATTTCATAAAAAGGGGACAGAAGTAAAAACATACAAAGTCAATTCTGCATATAAATGAACCAAGGGAAGAGTAACCTACAAAATAAGTGAACAACTTGGCACTGAGCTGAAGGCAGAGAAGCTAAGGTTATGGGAGCAAATACACTAGGACATTGGAGGTGACGTGTTCCCTCAAACTGACTGTTTTATATTTCCAGAATGAGAAAAGGTCACGCTTGAAAATTTGAAGGAAACAAATCATAATCCCATCTTCCAAATAAAATAATGCTTTTATTCTAATTTATAAATATGTAGGTGCATTTTGTGATGTATACCAATTACATTTACAGCAATAATTTCAACTTTCTGATTAAAAATATTCAAAATAATATTATAGAAAATTTAAAAATAAGTCGGAGTAAAAATCTCTGGTCCAGTACCCCCTACCTATTCCCGTGAGGGTTCCCCAGAGACAAAAGACTGCAGACTAAGGTTCTAAAGACAGATCACTCAAATGCGGCAATCTGCAATCTATCTACAGTCAAATGCAGCAGCAAGCACAATATTCCCTTGCCATACCATAATATATCCTAAATGTTCATGGTAACTTAGTAGTCTACTGCACAATGTATTCAGTTTTTGTCTTAATATCAATTTAACCAGGAAAAGATAAACTGGCTTGCATTTTACCTTGATACCAATTTTGAAACAGAGTTTATTCAAAAAAGGAACTTCCTGTCAGTCAATACAACGGAAGAGCAATTTAAGTCTTCACTGGTCTTTCTCAAGGAATGCCAATGGCATCCTCGTCGTGTCACATAAACACATTTTCTGTAGTGAGTTCTTTCTCACCCTCTGCAGCTATTCCTAGAGTCTTCTAAGCTCCTGCTCAACCCCTTATATCTCCAGAAAGTCAGCATGTTTTGGTTTGTCTGTTTGTTTCTACTAAGTTCCTCTCTCCACTTTTCTGGATTCAATTTAACCAAGTTTCACAACACATCTATCAAGCACTTACTATGTACCGGACACTGTTTTAGAAGGAGATTCACAGGGGTGAACAAAACAAAAATCCCTATCGCCATAGGACTTATATTTTCATGAAGAAAATAGACAATTAACAAATACACAAATGAATGAAAAATGTCAGATCTTTAAGGCCATTTTGCATGGAGAGTTTGAAAGCCTTTGATGATGGGATGGGAAGCATATTCCAGGCAGGGAGAACAGCAAGTGCAAAGTCCCTGACGCAAAAAGTTGCTTGGTTTGTTTGAAGAAGAGCAGCAACATATAGTTTCCGCAAGCCATAAATGTGAGACTGTAGACATATTATTGTGACAAACACTCTAATAAGAACTTCAGGTCAGGACTAGTAATTTTATCTTCAGGCTTATTGTATTCCTGAAATATCCTAGATACCAGAAGGAGTATTATGCTGCCACTGGAAATGGTAATCACCAATACAGTTTTGTTCTTCAGACCCATAAATTCACACAAGTTAATTATCCAAGACCTATTGAGCTGGATTTCAGCTTGTCTGTGAGAAATGCAAAGACAGAAGGGACCAAGTAGTGCTCAAAGTGTTTTGTTTTGTTTTTCTTCCTTATAATAAACTGCTTCTTTGCAATACTAACTAGAAAGGTGATATAATTTTAGAGAGAAGACTTGTATCAAATTTTTTCATTTTTAATTCTCTTGAAGTACAACATTCCAGATTTGAATTCAAAAAAAAATTTTTTTTTTTTAAATACTAATCCAAGCTGTCCCACTGTCTAGGTGTGTAATCTTAGGTAAATCTCATACATTCTCTAAACTGTTTGCTCTTATGAGAAGAGAGAACTAATATAACAGCATCCTCAAATGTGTTAATAAATATGAATGTGTGTAAGGTAAATACTAAGTTTAAGTTATTATCATTAATAGTTCTGAATATTATGTGGCAATGCAAGGGCAATGATATAAATATGAGAGTATAAAGGTATGAATTATCACTATATTTTCTAACATATAATGGAGCTTAATGTAATTTTAAGAGTACAGCCTATTGATAAAATAGAAAAGAAGAAATCTTGACAAAATTTAAATAAGAAGTACAACATTGAAACGATGGTGCCTATTCCAGCCTGAAATAATAAATTTCACTATCTGCAAATTTAATGATAAAAATGTCATAATCCTTGTGAAATGGACGAAGATGGATTGAGTTTAAAAGTGAAAAAAAAACTCAGCATTATATTTTTAATACACACATTGAGTTCTTTTATTTTTTTTTAAACCAACCCACTGTTGTTGTTGTATGCCCTTGTGTTGATTCCCACTCATGGCGACCCCATGTGACAGAGCAGAATTGCCCCATAGTGTTTCCTAGGCCATAATCTTTATGGGAGCAAATTTTCATTTTTCTCCTGTGGGGTTTTTCTCCTGGGAAGCTGCTGGTGGGTTCCAACCACTGACCTTTCTGTTAGCAGCCAAGCATATAACCATTGCACTATCAGGGCTCCTCTTAACCAACATAATTCCCATACATTTATTCTATCAAGGATTTTGCTGATTCTACTTTACCTCTCAGCTTGTTGATATAGAACCCTCGTTCTCAAACTTTATCTTGCATCAGAACCACCTGGAGGGATCACTTACGCCCCATAGGCAGCATTTCTGAATCAATAGGTCTGGATTGCATTTTCAGTAAGTTCCCAGGTGAAGCTGATGCTGCTGGTTTGAAGACTATGCTTAAGAACCACTGACATGAAGGATAATCATTCTACAATTATGGGGCAAAGCCAAAGGAATGCCTGTTTAATGCTGTGAAAAATATAACAATGCTCAGCTTACACACTCTATGCTCTCAGACAAAAGTGTGTATTGCTTATTCCTCTTGAGAAACAGTAAAATAGGTATGTATTATTATTCTCAAGAACTATGATTCACTTTGAATATAGAATAAAAACAAAATTAAACCTACTGACATGGAGTTGATTGCCACTAATAGTGGACCCTCTAGGGATTCCAAGGCTGTAAATAATTATGGAAGCAGATTGCCATGCCTTTCTTCTGCTGAGCTGCTGGTGGTGTCAAACCACTGACCTTTCGTTTAGCAGTCAAGCACTTTAACCACTGTATCACCATAGTCCTTGTAAAATGGAATCCAAGGATACAAACTACTGAGAAGTTTTTTTTGAAAAAAAAAAAACAAATGACTTGTTTTGCCTTGCACTTTTATTTTTAGAATACCTCTTTTTTTTTTTTTCCTGTGTATTAAATGGGTTCTTTATACATCTATAGGAGCCCTGGTGGTACAGTGGTTAAGAGCTCAGGCTGCTAACCAAAAAGTCGGCAGTTCGAATACACCAGCTGCTCCTTGGAAACCCTATGGGGCAGTTCTACTCTGCCCTTTAGGCTCGCTAAGAGTTAGAATCAACTGGATGGCAATGGGTTTGGTTTGGTTTGGTTATACATCTATAACTTAGGGCTCAAGAACACTGTTAATTTAATCTTATGTCTTGGCGTAGTATAAGTTAGGATAGGGCGTTAGCTGCTATGAGAAAGGAGCCCTGGTGGCACAGTTGTTAAGAGCTAGGCTGCTAAACAAAAGGACAGCAGTTCAAATCTACCAGTTGCTCCTTGGGAACCCTGTGGAGCAGTTCTATGCTCTCCTATGGGGTTGCTGTGAATCAGAGTCTACTCAACAGGAACTTTTTTTTTTGTTGTTGTTTTTTTACTATGAGAAATAGACCTAAAAATACATTAGTGTAAATAAATTAGATGTTTGTTCTTCTCTCACTCTACAATCTAAATGTAGTCAGGCAGGCTCCAGTTCATGGACCTAAATCCTGCTGGCCAGCTCTGCATAAAAAGTGACTTTCATGTCTGGATCTACGGCTGTTTCTGTAATTGTGGTTCTTAGTCAGTAGAAAGGGAGAAAGTAGAAAGTGAGGATAACAACATGTCTTTAATTTGAGCATGACCAGGTATTGCACGTGTCTCTTTTTCTTATATTCCAATTCACAAGAACTTAGTCACATAAACACACCTGACTTCAAGGCAGGCTGGGAAATATGGCCAGCTAACACCCAGCAGGGCTGGGGGCTGGGTGAAGATAAGGGTGGATTACCCAATAATCAAGGCAAGCATGGGTTAACTTGTGCTTGCTTACTCATCTGTGGTGAAAATTTCACATGGGTTTCACCACATATTTAAGAACACAAATATGTGGTGAAACCCATGCGACATTTTTACTACAGATTAGTAGGCAAGCACCAGTAAACCCATGCTAATCTTGCTTACTGGGTAATCAGTCCCTGTCAGGGATTATAAATTATAAAAGAGGCCTTGATCCTGTAGAAGGGTGCTGTGGGGTTGGGAGAAAGACAGATGCCAGCCATATCTAGAAGCAAATCTTTGA
This sequence comes from Loxodonta africana, assembly GCF_030014295.1. NCBI lineage: Eukaryota > Metazoa > Chordata > Mammalia > Proboscidea > Elephantidae > Loxodonta > Loxodonta africana. The sequence continues at coordinate 50,681,948 of NC_087345.1, forward strand.
TGTGGTGAAAAAAAGTGAAATTACTCAGTACAGATGATCTGGTAAGCAAGTTAGGCACTGTACTTACCTTGCTTATTTGAAATCTGCCCCTAGGGGAAGGAGAAGAAGGAGGGCACAGTCTATTACTGAAAAGAAAACAGTGAATATAGATTCTAGGAAGCAGTTTAACAATATCTAGTACAGGTGGGAATATACCAAATTAAATAATGGAGTTCTAACTTTAAAGGAAATGCAAAGTTTGAATAGATTTTCACACTCTAAACTTTTTATTCCATTCAACGTTTTCTTTTTAGTAGTAAACATTCCATTCTTTCTTCCCATTCACCACCATTTGACTGTCAATTTGTTGTACATTGATGACTTACATACTGCTGAGAAGCTGAAAGCTATACCACCTGTGTCTCAAAAATGTAAGTAGGGTTACCCATGGGGAACAGGTTTCAGAGGAACTTTCTGGCTGAGGCAGACTGGGAAAAAGGACCTGGCAATCTATTTCATAAAAAAATTGGCCAGTGAAAACCTTCTGAAGAGCATTAGAACATTGTCTGATATATTGCCAGAAGATAACTCCCTCAGGTTGGAAGGCACTGAAAATACAACTGAGGAAGAGCTGCCTCTTCAAAGTAGAGTCAACTTTAACGACATACATAGAGTAAATTTTTCGGAACTGTCATTTGCTGATGTGTCATGGCTCAAAATAAGAAGAAACAGCTACAAACATCCATTAGTAATTGGAACATGGAATGTACGAAGTATGGATCCAGGAAAACTGGAAGTTATAAAAAATGGAATGGAACACTTGAAGATCCATATCCGAGGCATTAGTGAGCTGAAATGGACTGGTATTGACCGTTGTGAATCAGTCAGTTGTATGGTCTACTGTCCTGGGAAGAACAAACTGAAGAGGAATGGTGTCACATTCATCATCATAAACATTTTAAGATCTATCCTGAAGTACAAATCTGTCAGTGATAGGACGATATCCATATGCCTACAAGGAACACCAGTTAATATGACTATTGCTCAAATTAACGCACCAACCGCTAATGCCAAAGATAAGGAAATTGAAGATTTTTACCAATTTATGCAGTCTAAAATTGATCAAACATGTAATCAAGATGCAGGGATAATTGCTGATGATTGGAATGAGGAAGGTAGAAACAAAGAACGATTAGTTGTTGGAAAAAATGGCTTTGGTGATAGAAACAAATCCAGAGATTGCATGATAGAATTTTGCAAGACTAACGACCTATTCATTGGAAATACATTTTTTTAACCAGCATAAATGGTGATTACCCATGTGAACCTCACCAAATGGAATACACAAGAATCAAATCAAATACATCTGTGGAAAGAGACATTGGAGAAGCTTGATATCACCAGTAAGAACAAGGCCAATGGTCAACTGTAGAATAGACCACAATTCTTCCTGTACAAGTTCAAGGTGAAGCTGAAGAAAATTAATACAAGCCCACAAGAGCCAAAGTACAACTTTGAGTATATATCACCCGAAATTAAAGAGCATTTCAAGAAAGTATTTGACTCACTGACTACTAATAACTGAACACCAGATGTATTGTGGGATGACATCAAGGACATCATACATGAAGAAACCAAAAGGTCATTAAAGAGTCACAAAAGAAAGAAAAGAGCACAATGGATGTCAAAAGAGATTCTTAAACTTTTCTTGAACATAGAGTAGCTAAAGAGAATGAAAGAAATGATAAAGAGTTGAACATAAGATTCCAAAGGGCAGCTCAGAGAAGACAAAGCAAACAATTGTAATGAAATATGCAAAGACCTGGAGTTAGAAAGCCAAAAGATAAGCACAGGCTTGGCATTTCTCAAGATGAAAGAACTGAAGAAACAATTCTAACCTCCAGTTGCAGTGCTGAAGGTTTCTATGGGAAAAATATTGAATAATGGAGGAAACATCAAAATAAGATGGAAATAATACACAGAGTCATTGTACCAAAAAGAACTGGTCAATGTTCAATCATTTCAGGAGGAAGCATATGATCAAGAACCAATAGTACTGAAGGAAGAAGTTGAAGCTTCACTGAAGGCATTAGCAAAAAAAAACAAGGGTCCAGGAATTCACTGAATACCAATTGAGGTGTTACAACAAATGAATGTAATGGTGGAAAGGCTCACTTGTCTATGCCAAGAAAGTTGGAAGGTAGCTACTTGGCTAACAAAGAGGAAGAGATTCATATTCGTGCCCATTCCAAAGAAAGGTGACCCAACAGAACGCAGAAATTATCAAACAGTATTATCAATATCACATGCAAGTAAAATTTTGCTGATGATGATTCAAAAAGAGTTGCCACAGTATATCAACAGGAAACTGCCAGAAATTCAAGCTGGATTCAAGAGGACATGGAATAAGGAATATCATTGCCGATGTCAGATGGATTTTGGCTGAAAGCAGAGAATACTAGAAAGATGGTTATTTCTGTTTTATTGATTATGCAAAGGCATTTGACTCTGCTCATGTGAAAAGTGTTTATAAACTGAGAGGCAGTCATTTGAAAAAAAACAAGTGGATAATGCATGGTTTAAAACCAGGAATGTTGTGATTCAGGGTTGTATGCTTTCACCACACTTGTTCAACCTGTACGCTGAGCAAATAAGCTGAGAACCTGGACTGTTTGAAGAAGAAAAAGGCATCAGGCTTGGAGGAAGACCCATTAACAACCTGCGATATGCAGATGACACAACCTTGCTTGCTGAAAGAAAAGAGGACTTGAGGCACCTACTGATGAAAATCAAAGACTACAGCCTTCAATATGGATTATGCCTCACCATAAAGAAAACAAAAATCCTCACAACTGGATCAATAAGAAACATCATGAAAAACAGAGAAAAGATTGAAGTTGTCAAGGATTTCTTTTAACTTGGATCCACAATCAATACCCTTGGAAGCATAAGTTAAGAAATCAAAGAACATATTGCATTGGGCAAATCTGCTGCAGAAGATCTTTTAAAGGGTTAACAAGAAAAAATGTCACTTTGAGGACTAAGGTATGCCTGACCCAAGCCATGATATTTTTAATTGCTTTTTACGCATGCAAATACTGGGCAATGAATAACGAAGACAAAAGAAGAATTGATGTCTTTGAATTACGGTATTGGTGAAGAATACAGAATATACGATGGATTGCCAGAAAAAGAAACAAATTTGTCTTGGAAGAAGCAGAGCCAGAATGCTACTTAGAAGCATGGACGGTGAACTTTGTCTCACATACTTTGGACATGTTATCAGGAGGGAGCTGTCTTTGGAGAAGGACATCATGATTGGTAAAACAGAGGATCAATGAAAAACAGGAAGACCCTCAATGAAATGGATTGACACAGTGGCTGCAACAATGGTCTCAGACATAGCAATGATTGTGGGGATGGCGCAGGACTAGGCGGTGTTTCTTTCTGTTGTACATAGGGTGGCTATGAGTCGGAACTGACTTGATGGCACCTAAAAATAACAACAGTTTTCACTGATTTCTTTAAAGATTTTCTGAAGGACACTATTTGCCTAAGAAAGATTGCAATATTTTAAACTTAACAGTCCAGAAATGAAATAATGGTCCAATAAAAGAGTTTAAGAAAATATGAAGTTTTTTTTTTTTCTTTTCCAGTATGGGAAAAGTATATGGTTTTTTTGTATGAGTATGTGTTTGGGAAGAGCCCTGGTGGTGCAGTGGTTAAAGCGCTCTGATGCTAACCAAAAGATGATTTGTTCTGTACAGTTTTACCACCTTAGAAACACAATGCAGAAGTTCTACTGTCTTGTATAGGGTCACTATGAATCTGAATCTACTCCATGGCAATGAGTATGTGTTTGGATGGTTAAATACTATTGCGATTTTATTTATGGAATAATACAATCCATATATCTAATAATAAAGAGGAAAACTTTTATTTTATTTTTGTCATCGATAATTGGCAATTGACTTTGTAGTAGAATTTTAAAGACCTTCATTTTGGTTAAATGTGTTCTGGGGGCTTTAGTAGCAAGTAGTATTGTAGGTCTAGTTTCTTTATATAGAACAGTGTAATCACCTCTGTTTTTGCTTAAATGAATGTCTTCCTCAAATGTTTTTATTTGTTCTCTACTGTGTTTGCTTCCTCAGAGTCCTTACTCCTAGTTTTCAATGTTGTTCCTCCAGGGAGACTAAAATTTTAAAAGTACATGAAAGGAATTGTTGCCAACATGTTTTACCAAAGCAAGGAAATGTGGTATTTGCAGGCATGCTGAACTCCTTTCTATTGAGAAAACAAAGAATCTCATTAATAGAACAAAACCAAAAAACCAACCCCAGTGCCGTCGAGTCGATTCCGACTCATAGTGACCCTATAGGACAGAGTAGAACTGCCCCATAGAGTTTCCAAGGAGCGCCTCGTGGATTTGAACTGCCAATCCTTTGGTTAGTAGCCCTAGCACTTAACCACTATGCCACCAGGGTTTCCTTAATAAAAACAGGCGACTACATATATAAGCATCTGTCCTAAAGGTGTTTGGTCATAAGGGTGGGTCATGAATATCTAAGTGTGTGATTTCTCCTGAGAAAGTCATAGGGAATTTATGTATCATAATAATAACAATTAATAATGTAAGGTTGCTATGAGTTGGAATAGACTCAATGGCAATGGGTTTCTTTTTTTAATCTTAACACAGTGTCAACCTAATTTTTATGAACTTTGTGCAACTGCAGAGCATAGTTCAGCTGCTTGCAGGTGTATTAACTGCCTATTGTGAAATCGGTCACTTTATACAGTGCTTTAACATCTATGGGAAACCCTGGTGGCCTAGTGGTTGAGTGCTACGGCTGCTAACCAAAGAGTCAGCAGTTTGAATCCGCCAGGCGCTCCTTGGAAACTCTGTGGGGGCAGTTCTACCCTGTCCTATAGGGTCACTATGAGTCGGTATCGACTCCATGGCACTGGGTTTGGTTTGGTTAACACCTATGAACTCCAGAGCTAGTGACAGTTTTCTGTTCTTATGTACAATATTCTGTTGGCAAGATCTAGTTTCATACTCGTGAAAAGCTGAGATCCATGTTGGAATACCAAGGCAGAATTCGATTCACATAATACTCTGAGTTCTGTGACAGATTGGGAGCAGTGTTGTGAGACATATTTTATCACATACAAAGCTAGAAAACTGCTTACAGCACCTTTGATGGCTTCGCCCTTATCTCCATCAATGGCAACGTTCTGGCTGAACTCCCACTGTAGGAACCACAGAAAGCATCCTCTACCACGCTCTATCCAATCACGGCAGATATTTTCTTTCTGATTCACTCTGCATTTACTTAGGGAACAAACTCAAATAAATGATCACAATAAAGATGTGCCAACATTTGAAAAACTAATTGGTCAGAAATCCGTTTTTAAGCCTAAGTACAGAAATAAAATGAAGAATTGGAGAGTCAGCCACCTAGAGGTGGAAAAAATGTTGATTCTGGGGTGTTTTATATCTATTAAGAGACACTTTGTGACCTTAAGTATTACCTTAGCCACAACGGCCAGTATAGAGTAGATATTTAGCATTCTTACTCTATTATTCATAGCTAAAATTACTACCATGATACAGCAAATTTTTAATGAACCAAGTCAGTTACCAAATTAAATAACCTTGCTTAATATCATAATTTTAATTGTTTCTACACTCATATGTGCTTGAAAGTAGTAAACAAAATAACTGAGATAATATGTTTAATAAATTGGGTTTTATTCAGTATATTTTCAACATTTTTGCCAAATTTGAGCTTTATTTTTAATATATTCACTTTAAAAGTAGATCAATGCTGGTGGTATGGGAAAATATCATAATGAGTCACATGTATTAAGTACAGCTCATATGCCAGCATATAGCGTGTCTTTAACAATCATCACTTCTAAGTAGCAAGCCACAAAAGACTGCATTTATCTAGTTAATCAACAAACTTCAAGTTCATGGTACAGAAACAGTTGAAGTCAAGTTATGCAAATGTAAGAATGAGTTCTTATTCATCATTATAACTATATAATCTCACTGTAACTATAAAGTAACTTTTGCAAAAACAAAATTTTACATTTAAAGTATCAGATTTGATCAGGTTTTATAATTGGAAAATGAAGATAGTTCTACTGTCTGTTAAAAAGGTGGTTTAATCTGTAAAGTTATAGACATTTTTGCATCTGTGAATGTTATCTCCAGTTGAGTCTTTAATCACTTGTCTTCAAGTCAATTTCAACTCATGTAACCCCTTTAAATAACTATTATTTCTGATAATACAAAAATTTCCAAGGTAACTGTTGTCTGCATTATAAACTACCAAACAGGAAAAAAAAAAAAAAAAGAGTAAAATTCAATGCTGAGACAGCCAAAGGAAATATTTAATAGTAGTGCATTAAAAAAGTAACAGCATCAATATTTCTGTGTAATGAAGGATCTATATTTTATATTTAACTCTTGCCCAAACTAGAAATTATCCCTAAATCAAAAGGTACTGGGGAATACGCTTTTCCGTTGTTGTTGACACCACGTATTAACGAGATGCAAGGAAAAGGAGAAGAGAAACGGAGAAAAAGCATCAATCTTAAAAGTATAGAAAACAGAGACTAAAAAAATATTGACTGCTCCAGTCACAAAAATAGGAAAAAAAAAAAAAACATTGACAAGGAAGAAGACAATAAAGGCCTGGATCTTCCTGATTTATCAGTATACATAAGAACTTTGGACTTAATTGGAATCATTGTTTTGAGATACAATCCTGCCCTATAAGGGAGATCTATGGAGACCTATGGTATCATATTTAGGCTTTTTTTTTTTTTAATACAACAAATAGCTACTTGATTCTAGCAATATAAGCAATACTTTAAAATCATTAACTTTTAGTGAATGTTTTCTATGTTCCCGTCTCTGTGATAAGTGTTTTAAAAATATTACCTCTTTGAGACCTCATAAAGCCATCTAAGGTAGGAGACTGTAAATAGGAATAATACATGATGAGGCAAGGTTCAGTACACAGAATAAAAGTGAAGCCTGGCTAGATTTCCCTGAGAAAGTGAAGCTTGAGTAAAATCTGGAGGCTCTGCAGGAGGTAATAAGATGAAGATGGTTGAACAGTCTTTGCAGGGGGAAAGAAAACACCATATGCAAAGGCACTGTGGCCATAGGGGGGGAATACATGGATCATCGTAAGGATGAAGTAAGGAGAGATATACAGATCATGCAGGTCTTGTAAACTACGTTAAAGATTGTGATCTTTACCTCCATAACAACGATAGGAAGTTGCCAAAGCATTTAAAGTAAGAGGGTGTTATAATCAGATCTGCATTTTGGAAAAAATTATTTGGTTACAGATAGGGGAAAAAGCTGAAGAAGGGCAAGTATATGAGAGAAAACCATTTAGTAGGTTAGTCTGGTAGTCATTTATTTATACCAAAAAATTTGGAAGGCAGATACCTGGCCGACCAACTGGAAGAGATTCATATTTATGCCTATTCCCAAGAAACCCTCCAAACAAATACGGAAATTACTGAACAATATCACTAATATCACATGCAAGTAATATTTTGGCGAAGATCATTCAAAAGTGGCTGCAGTAGTACGTTGACAGAGAACTGCCAGAAATTCAAGCCAGATTCAGAAGAGGACATTGGAATGAGGGATATCTTTGCAGACGCCAGGTGGATCCTGGCTGAAAACAGATAATACCAGTAAGATGTTTACTTGTGTTTTATTGACTATGAAAAGGCATTTGACTGTGTGGATCATAACAAACATTGTTATGGATAACATTGTGAAGAAATGGAATTCCAGAACACTTAATTGTGCCCATGAGAAACCTGTACACAGACCAAGAGTCTTGGTAGAGGGTCAGCGAAAGAAAGGAAGATCTTTAACGAGATGGACTGACACAGTGTCTGCAACAATGGGCTCAAACATAGCAACGATTGTAAGGATGGTGCAAGATGGTGCAGGGTTTCATTCTGTTGTACATGGGGTCACTATGAGTCTGAACAGACTTGAAGGCCCCTAACAACAACAACGACATATACTTAAGACAAAGGAGAGATGCTGTAGCAAAGGAGGGAACCACAGTGATCTGTGATGAAGTAAAGGCTGAAACTAACATTAAGTGATTGGACAGAATTTGTTTGCTTATCAATCCCATCCATAGGAATTTTTTTTTTAATAAAGAAAAATTAATAGAAAAGAATTTAGAACTAATTGAAAAGACAAAAAGGAACAACTAATCTGGGACATAGCAGAAATTGTATGCAACAGCTACTACCTTGAGGCTAGGGGAACAAAGGGAAGAGGAAGGGCCCCGTGGAACTGAGACATTAGAGAAGGGGTCCAATGCTTGACTGGTGCCTGTTTCTCTCCATCTGGGACCCAGACACCTGAGGAGCACAGTGCTGGTCAGCTGGAGCAGCAAGCATTGGAAACACAGCAGACTGGATTCCAATGCTGTTACTAAACAAACGAAAGTACTGAGAAGAAGAAGCAAAGTTGGGATGATGTTGAAAAGAACGGGAGCAAATAGGAAATTAACAGGAAACAAAGAGAAAGGTGCTTCCCCTACTGGCAGAGCTTAACAGGGAGCTTCTGGCAAAGCAGGATTCTAGGAATGATTTTGTAGATCCTAAAATTTTCTGAATGTATGATCGTGTTTTCCATTGATGAACATATTTTTTATTAATTAATTTTCTTTGTTGTTGCTGTTGTTGAGAATATGCACAGCAGAACATATACCAATTCAACAACTTCTACGTATACAATTCAGTGACATTGATCACATTCTTCAGGTTGTACAACCATTATCACCCTCTTTTTATGAATTGTTCCTCTCACATTAACATAAGCTCACTATCCCCTAAGTTTCCTATCTAAACTTTCAAGTTGAGGTTATCAGTTTTACCCCATATAGATAGTTCTTAAATGAGCACAGCATTTAAGGCGATATTCTTACTAGTCAAGCTGAACTATTGTTTTGTTTCAGAAGACTTCAGGGGATGTTTTTGGCTTAAGGTTTAGTTTTGGGGTTCATTCAGTCTCTATGGGTCCAGAAAGTATCGATTCAATGGGAATTTGAAATTTGGTTCTGCCTTTTCTCCCTTTTTACCAGGATTCTTTTACAGAACCTTTGATTAAAATGTTCAGTAATGGTAGCCGTGCACCATCTAGCTGTTTGGATTGGGCACAAGTATCTCTTCCCGTCAGTTGGCCAGGTAGCTGTTTTCCAAATTTCTTGGCATAGAAATTTGGGCTGCATCCCTTTGTTGAAGCATCTCAGTTGGTATTCTATCCATTTCTGGAGCTTTTTTTCACCAATGGCTTCAGTGTAGCTTGGACTTCTTCCTTCAGTACAATCAGTTCTTGATCATATACTACCTCCAGAAATGTTTTAATGTCGACCAAGTATTTTTTGGTATAGTGACTCTGTGTATTCCTTCCATCTTCTTTTGATGTTTTCTCCATCATTCAGTATTTTCCCTGTAGAATAGTTCAATATTGCAACTTAAGGCTAGAATTTTTTCTTCAGTTCTTTCAGCTTGAGAAATGCCGAGCGTGTTCTTCTCTTTTGGTTTTTACCTCCAAGTTTTTTTCACATTTCATTATAGTACTGCACTTTGTCTTCTCAAGCTGCCTTTTGAAATCTTCTGTTCAGGTCTTTTACTTCATAATTTCTTCCATTCACTTTAGCTATCTACATTCAAGAGCAAGTTTCAGAGTCTCTTTTGATATCCATTTTGGTAATTTCTTTCTCTCTGGTCTTTTTAATGCACTTTTGCTTTCTTCATGTATCATATCCTTGACGTTATCCCACAACTTGTCTGGTCTTCAGTCACTGGTGTTCATTTAGTCAAATCTATTCTTGAGATCATCTCTAAATTCAGGTGGGATATACTCAAAGCTGTACTTTGGCTCTCGTGGACTTGTTTTAATTTTCTTCAGCTTCAACTTGAATTTGTAAATGAAGACCTCCAGATCTTTTCACATTTCATTATGATATTTCACTTTGTCTTTTTGAGTCTGTCTTTGAAATCTTCTGTTCAGCTCTTTTACTTCATCATTACTTCCATTTGATTTGCTACTTAATGTTCAAGAGCAAGTTTCAGAGTCTCTTTTGACATCCATTTTGGACTCTTTTCTTTCTCTTTTTAATAACCTTTTGCTTTCTTCATGTATGAAGTCCTGGATGTCATTCCACAATTCATCTGATCTTCAGTTGTTAGTGTTCAATGCATCAAATCTATTCTTGAGATGTTCTCTAAATTCAAGTGGGATATACTCAAGGTCATATTTTGGCTCTCATGGGCTTGCTCCAATTTTCTTCAGCTTCAACTTGAACTTGCATGTGAGCAATTGATGTTCTGTCCCACAACTGGCCCCTGACCTTGTTCTGACTGATGATATTGAGCTTCTCCATTGTTTCTGTCCACAGATGTACTCAATTTGATTCCTGTGTATTCCACCTGGTGAGGTCCACATGTATAGTCATCGTTTATGTTCTTGAAAAAAGCTATTTGCAATGAAGAAGTTGATGGTCTTGCAAAATTCTATCATGTGATCTCCAGCATCATTTCTGTCACAAAGGCCATATTTTCTAAATACTGATCCTTCTTCTTTGTTTCTAGCTTCTGTATTCCAGTCACCAAAAATTCACAATGCATCTTGATTACATATTTTATCAACTGTAGACTGCAGAAGTTGGTAAAAATCCTCAGTTTCCTCACTTCGCCATTAGTGATTGGTGTGTAAATTTGAATAATAGTCATTTTAACTGGTCTTTCTTGCAAGCATATGGATATTATCCTATCACTGGCAGCATTGCATTTCAGGATAGATCTTGAAATGTTATTTTTGACAATGAATGTGATGCCATTCCTCTTCCATTTGCCATTTCCGGCATAGTAGACTATTTGATTGTATGACTTAAAATGCCCAATACTTGTCTATTTTAGCTCACAAATGCCTAGGATATTGATCTTTATGTGGTCCATTTCATTTTTGATGACTTCCAATTTTCCTAGATTCATACATTCTATGTTTGATTATTAATGGATGTTTGCAGCAGTTTCTTCTCATTTTGAGTCATGTCACATCAGTAAATGAGGGTCTCAAAGCTTTACACCATCAACGTCATTAAAATCAACTCTACTTTGAGGAGGCAGCTCTTCCTCAGTCATATTATGAGTGTCTTCCTACTTGAGGGGCTCATCTTCCAGCACTATATCAGGTGATGTTCTACTGCTATTCATAAGGTTTTCATTGGACAATTTGTTCAGAAGTAGACAGTTAGGTCCTTCTTCCTAGTCTGTCTTAGTCTGGATGCTCCACTGAAACCTGTCTACCATGGGTGACCCTGCTGGTATTTGAAATACCAGTGGCATAATTTCCAGCATGACAGCAATATGCAAGCTACCACAGTAAGACAAACGACAGCTGAGTTTTGTTTGTTTGTTTGTTTTTTGTTTTTTAGGGCCTCAATAATACCTAACATAAACTCAAAGTGAGTTAGAAGAAGTTTAGAAAATATCAAACACTAAATAATATCATAGGAAAAATGAGAAAGAAAAAACAATTATATAAATTGTTATTTGGGATTGGCTAGAGAGAATAACAGCTGCGAATTGGACAGATGTAATGGCGACAGTACTGAAGGAGAGAAAGAGTAGAGTGAAGGTCTCAACTGAAATTGGTATTAGCTGTGTTTTTTTTTTTTATGTTATTCTAGTAAATCAGAAATTGTATTCCTTAATTTCAGATAGATGATAACATAGAGACACTTTTAATGTTAGTTTCCAGTTAAGAACATAGAAGTTTTAAATGCCACCACCAGGACCACCTCCACATTTCTCACTACTAACAACCTATATTATCTAGTAGAGCAACTTGTACAACACAAACAGAATAAACTGACAATCTTGCTAAGATGCATATTCTGATTCAGTAAGTGTTGGGAGAGGCCTCAGAGATGCATTTCTAACAAACTCTGAAGTGATGCTAATACTGCTGGTCAGTGGACTACATTCTTAACAGGCAAACAATACTGCACATTGCAATTTCCAGGACAGCACCAAAATGACATAATGATATCCATAGCTCCCTTGTGAACTCTGGGTAGAAAGAAGGCAGGCATGAATGGAATGTTGACCAGACAAACAGAATATAGGAAAGAGTGGACTGAGAACAGAAGTACTGCTACCACTTAGCAGACAATGATAGAGCTACTTTGAAGTCTGTAAGGTATGACTTTCTTCAGTATGCCATTTGGAATGCTACTTAGGGCAAACTTAGAAGATAGGCAAATTAAGAATGCACCTTATTATGGTGTAACAAAATTAAGAATCATTAACATTTTTTTCTTGTATAATATGTGGCACATATTAAGTGATTCATATGGATTATCTCATTTACTATTGACAGAAAACAACCACAGTGGGTAAAATCCAATATGCTCATTGTAATGTTGAAGAAATGAGGAGAGGTTAGGCCACTTATTTAATGTAGTAGAGGTGCAATAAATATATGTTATCTGGACCTCTGTTATTGGATAACTATTATAAATGCTTTACAATAATTACTTTCTGTGGCCTCCTTGGGATAAGAAGAACTGAAACACTAGTACCCATGGCACCTGAATTCATTTTGCTCTTTGGAGGTTAAAACATTGTTCTCAAAGCTCCACATCAGATTCACTCTGGCTAAAATAATATTATTTATTTACTCCCTCAAAGAGAACAAACTCTTAAAGGAACAATATTCAAGGTGGAGGCGTTGAAAACATATTTGAGCACACAGAAGTTATTTTGTATATTTCACGTTTTTGTTTCCTCTCATTTTTTATAACCTTAACTTTACTTTCCTTACCATTTTGTGTTTTATTTTGCTTTATCTGTGCATCATTTTTAAAGCTTTCTTAAATCACTTTTGAAAAAGACAATATATAAATAAGTGCAAAAGCAAATAAATTCATATTTTACCCATAGAAAATGAGCAGTTGGTTTAGAAAAGTAGAGAATGACAACAAAACCATTCACTGAATTAAGTGCTAACAATGCCTCTTGTCTCTGTTGTAGACCTGCCTGTAGGTATCAAGACCCTCATTATAAACGGCTGCCACAAGATTCAAACTCAGATGTTCCTGTGGTTCTTTTTGTAATTTCAGTACTTGGTAATATCTTGTCCTCTAGAACCAATATCACAGTCCAATTCTTTGTTTATTCTCTTAAAATGGGTGAGAATCTTATCTCATTTTACCAGGAAACCAATATCACAGGCCAATTTTGTTAAAATAGGTGAGAATCTTACCCATCTTCCAAGCCTGCTTAGGTCCATCCAACTGACCTAATCTTTTCCCTTCTTACCTTTCCTAGTGTGTATTGTGTGTATCATATATTTAGGCATCTAAAGACATTGTATCCTTTATTATCTTTTCCTAGCTTTCATCATCTCATCTCTATAGGCTGATTATAAACTCAGTGAGAAACAAGCAAGTGTGTCCTTGCTTTCTCTTGTTTTCCCCATAGTAGATAATACTGTGCTAATAGGACCTCCCACTCTATTAGAATATGAACAAATGTTTTCTGGTTTTTTACACAAATATTTTGCTGTAATCCTTTCAAAAATATACATACACTTTAATACTGTTTTGCAAAACAAAAATGGTTGTTGTCCTTTCCTACTTAAATTTAAAATTCCATGGACAGGAAGATGTAGGAAAAGAATGTTTCCATAACAAAGTTTGTTTTCTCTGTCAGCAAGGGCTAGGTTCATTTCACCATTTATTTTAATTTCTGTAATTTGGATTTGGTCCATTTCCATTTTCTCAAATGTGAACCAAAGTAGGTTTAATTAAAGTTATATTAAGATAATCAGTATGCCTTAAGGCTTTTTAAAAGTATGTTTATTAGACACAACAATAGTGAATAAGTAGAATCTTATATTTCAACTCCAAAAGGAAAGATGATTATGTTTCCTATGTAAATAAGTCTAAATAATTTATTTAAAGAACTCATTCTTAAAAAAAAAAAATGAATAAAAGAACAATTTGTCAATAATTCTTATTTAGAGCATTTACCACCTAAATGTAGGTATGTTTATAAATGTTGAGCTTTCTTTTTAAATCTCTGTAAAACTCAAACACAGAAAAGGTTGATTATTGGTCAGTTTGTTAAAAGGATTCTCAGTTCTGCAATGCTGTTATCAAAAACTTGGATGAATACTGGATCATTCCCAAACAAGTATTCTGTTTTTTGTATAAAAATGCAATTAATTGCTAAATGAATACTGAAAGTAGCTAATATTCTCATTATATTTAGGAAAAAAGAAATACTATTTAGCTTTATTGTTCATCTCTTAATAGCTTGCTCACTACTCCGAAGTACTTGAATACATGCTGACCGGCAGAATGTAATAGTTCCTGGTTTACATCTCAGGCAGGTTAATAGGTCTTCAGACTTCATTTAGCACCACATTTTCAGACCATTGTAACTTTTCCATGCTGACAGTTTAATGTTCAAATAAGCAAGGAGTTAACTTACTTTTAACTTCTAAACCTTAGGACCTGTCTTTTAGAGCTATAAAATTGACATTTCAGCATGGATTTTTTTTTTTTTCATGATGTATCTTTCAAACTTGTACGTTACAATGTCTAAAACAGCTGCCCCTGTTTACATTAAAGCCCTATCAAAATACATATATATGTGGTTTTTTTTTTTCAAGGATGCCATTGTGTAGAAAGGAATCACATTGACTGACTTTTTCCTTCCATCCTTCTCTCATTCTCTCCTACCTTCCGTTGTTCTTTTCCCTCTCTTGTTCCTTTTATTTCTTTCTGTTTTTTTCATCTGCCTTTTCCTTCCTTCCCTTTCTTCCTTTAAGCACTTTTCTTCTCTTTCCAAAATACTTAAAAAGTAACTTTAACAGTTATGCAAGCAGAGTAATCTGAATGCCTGCAGTTTTAAATCTGTCCTCTGCCTTTAGTTCTTGCCAGAGTTTCATGTGCATATATCAGAAGTAAAATGTTCTGCTATACATCATCCTTAGCCAACTAGAGGTCAAAGAACTAAATTATTACAGTCATGAAAGTAAAATGTTGTGCTTTCCTATTGCCATCACTTTGGGGACTCTAACCTGCAGTATTAAAGTGACCTTCAAAGTTTGATATTGACCACTTTACAGTAAAAAGTATTGCAATCGTAACATTATAGTGTAAAATAAGAAATGACATGGGTAAAATATCTAAAAAGTTGTTGTGAGGTATTTTTAAACTCAATTAATTTTATATTGCATATTCTGCTTGGTTGGCTTTGTCCCAAATTGTTTTATATTGGCTTTGCCAATATAATACTTATAGTATTTATATACTGTTTATAATGTTATATCACTGTTTAAATGTGTGAACATTTAAAAATTCTTAATTTAGAGTCATGGATTTCTAATAATTCATAACTTTTATAGAAAAAGCTGAGATACGTTTGATGTGATACCTTAATATTTCACATTTTGACCAAGGGGAGCAAGGGGCCAAGTATAAAAGCCTTCTTAGGTAATAAAATTTTATATCAAGTTTTCATTTGAATATTCCCTAATACTAATTTGTAACTGCCTTATAATATGGATTTCCAGAATGACAGAAAGAAATAAAAACTTATGATTACCAAACACTTAATATCAATTAGAAGAAAATTAAAAATAATTAAATATCTGTTATAGGACAGGCACTGAGTTAGGTTCTTCCCAGAATAACTCAGGTTTTATTAATGAGAAACATAGTCCAGCAATATCAGGGAACTATGTTAAAATCACATAGCTAGTAAAGTTTTGATGAAGATCATTCAAAAGCTGCGGCAGCAGTATATTGACAGGGAACTGCCAGAAATTCAAGCTGGATTCAGAAGAGGACTTGGAATGAGAGATATCCCTGTTGATGTCAGATGGATCCTGGCTGAAATCAGAGAATACCAGAAAGATGTTTACCTGTGTTTTATTGACTATGCAAAGGCATTCGACTGTATGGATCATAACGAATTGTGGATAACACTGCAAAGAATGGCAATTCCAGAACACTTAATTGTGCTCATGAGGAACCTTAACATAGACCAAGAGGCAGTTGTTTGAACAGAACAAGGGGATACTGATTGGTTTAAAGTCAGGAAAGGTGTGCGTCAGGGCTGTATTCTTTCGCCATACCTACCCAATCTGCGTGCTGAGCAAATAATCTGAGAAGCTGGACTATATGAAGAAGAATGGGGCATCAAGATTAGAGAAAGACTTATTAACAACCTGCTTTATGCAGATGACACAACCTTGCTAGGTGAAAGTGAAGAGGACTTGAAGCACTTACTGATTAAGATCAAAGACCACAGACTTTGGTATGGGTTGTACCTCAACATAAAGAAGACAAAAATCCTCACAACTGGACCGATAAGCAACATCATGATAAACAGAGAAAAGATTGAAGTTGTCAAGAATTTCATTTTACTTGGATCCACAATCAACAGCTATGGAATTAGCAGTCAGGAAATTAAAAGACGCATTGCACTGGGCACATCTGCTACAAAGGAACTCTTTAAAGTGTTAAAAAGCAAAGATGTCACCTTGAAGACTAAGGTTCACCTGAACAAGCCATGGTGTTTTCAATCACCTCATATGTATGTGAAAGCTGGATGATGTATAAGGAACACTGAAGAAGAAATGACACCATTGAATTGTGGTATTGGAAAAGAATATTAAATATACCATGAACTGCCAAAAGAACAAACAAATCTGTCTTGGAATAAGCACAGCCAGAATGCACCTTAGAAGCAAGGTTGGCTAGACTACATCTCACATACTTTGGACATGTTATCAGGAGGGATCAATCCCTGGAGAGGACTTCATGCTCGGCAGAGGGTCAGCAAAAAAAGAGGAAGACCCTGAATGAAATGGATTGACACAGTGGTTGCAACAATCGGCTTAAGCATATCAATGATCGTGAGTTTGGTGCAGGACCGGGCGGTGTTTCCTTCTGTTGTACGTACGGCCACTGTGAGTTGGAATCGACTCAACAGCACCTAACAACAACAGTGTGGTACAGAATTTAAAAGCGGGAATGAAATGCTTGAATTGAACTTTTGCCACTATATGTATTTATGGCTGGTAACCAAACCTGTACTGGGTTTTGGGTAACCAAACCTGTTGCCATCTAGTTTATTTTGACTATGGTTACCCATGGGTTAGAGAGTCAACCTGAACTCCGTGGGACTTTCTTGGCTGCAATACTTACAGAAGTATATCATCAGGCTTTTCTTCAGTGGTACCAGTGGATGGGTTTGAACCGTCAGCCTTTTGATTAGTAGTCAAACACAAATCACAATTTTGCAAAGCGTTTGCATTGTTAGACGTACTGAATCAGATGGTTTGAGATAACTATAGAAAGAGACAGAAGCAGAGGGAGAAAGAGAGAATGAGCTGGCTTTACTGATTCAGCTATAGATGACGGCAGATAATGTTTTCCAATCCTGCTCAGTTATTTACGGTCTCCTTCAATTTGGACAAATTTTTCTAAAGTTTAGTGAACTCATCTGTGAATCAGGGAAAATGATAACTCTGACTAGGCTGAACAACTATAGATTTTAAATCAGTTAACACACATAAGGAAACCCTGGCGGCATAGTGGTTAAGAGCTACGGCTGTTAACCAAAAGGTCAACAGTTCAAATCCACTCGGCACTCCTTAGAAACCCTATGAGGCAGTTCTACTCTGTCCTATAGGGTTGCTATAAGTCAGAATTGAATCGACGGCAATGGGATTTTTTTGGGGGGTGGGGGGAATATACATAAAGCCCGTTACAATGTCTGAAATGCAGACAAAATGCAATAACTATGTATTAATTATCTCATTTAGTTTTCACACAAGCCTGCACAATATGTATTCTTATTCCAATTTTGTACATAATACAGGTACTGCTTGGGCCTTAATAGGAATTCAGGGGCCAGTTTTGTCAACCTGATGAACTGGGGCCTTCCAGGGATCAACTTACCTGCACTGATTTTCCATAGGGTGGAGGCCTATAAAGGGGAGGTTTTTTTTTTTTTTTTTTGAGGCTAAAATGAGGAGTAACTGGAAAGGGCGAGGGGCAACGGGTCCTCCATAAGGCAGTAGCAAAAGCCTCAATGAAGTTGAGTTTGCAATGATAGCAATTTATAGAAGACTGGAGGCAAGAAGCATAAGCATTCTTTTCATAAGAACATTTGAGACATTCCCATGTCCTCCAAAAACTAACTGCGGGAGACTTTGTAAAGGGGCTAGATGTTCCGCAGTGTATGAGACTGGACAATTATCCAGAGAATTATTGCCAGGGAAACACAGTTACGTACAGGTAAGGACAAAGCCGTTCAGAGCAGAAAAATGGTTTGCCAAAGTTTATAAAGCTAATTAGTGGCAGATATTTAATCTCAGGTCTTCCTGTGTCTAAAGCCTGTGCTCTTAAACATGAAATTAGCAGTAAAAAACACCTTGTCTTGCTGTTCAAATAGACATATTTTTGTGGGCATTGTTTTATAACTTATTTTTACAATTACAAGTAGTAGCTTCTCCTTGATAATGTTGCTTCTAGGTGATGTTGAAATAAAACATAGAACCAATAAATAATTCTCATTCTCAATAAATCTTCTAGGGGTTATTTTAGCATCTCATTCCCTTCTGAATATAATTATTATCATCCTCACAGCTTTGTGTAGTCAAAAATTTTATATCAGACTTCTAGGTAGCTGATTATGAGCTACCTCCCTAGAGTTTTTTAGATTTGTCCTCCTTTCTTTGACGAGGAAACTAACGAGAATAATCTTACATGACATTAATAAAGATGGGATTATGTGGCACTTCCATCAAAGCAACTTCAGGCACAAACTAGTCAATCAGTTTCAAAGTAGAATCAGTGGACAGCCTTGACAGAAAGGGACTTCTGTGAAATTCGGGGGCGCAAAGGAATATGGTTTAATTTTAAATCAGTTACGGAGATTTTATATCTTATTCTGGGTGACAGAATTAATTTTACACATAAAATAATGTCTTAAGATGATGTGTACTAAGCCTACATTATTTTATTTGTTAAAAAAAAATTATAGCTTTTTGGAGAAGATGTATGGTTTTTTTCCCCAAATTAGTAAATTTTTTCCATTTGATAATCACTTTGCTGATGTATCTCAAAGTAAATATTTCTGCAGATAATCTCTTCTGAATGGTAGGATATTCATTTTGCATAGCTTTAAAATATTTGCAATTATGCAAGCCAACTAATCCAATTACTCTAAAAATGTAAAATTCTAAAGGTGAGTAATTGTATTCTGTGTTTTCTGTTCAAAAGTGCAAAGACTCAGAAAGGGCACTGAGTTTTTAAACCAATGACCTTTATCATAATGTGCCTTGTACTGAATTCCAAATAGAACATGCTGGTTAAAAAGCAGAGAATGACTGTCACTGAAATACAAGACTCATCAAGTTATACCGTCAACTTAGAAATGAAAATGATTTCCTACAGCTTTGTCAATTGACAGGCTGTCATCTCATATAACACACTGCCAAGTCATTGTTGAATTAGTTTGTTTTTAATGTTGTCCAAAGCAACTAAACATCAAAAAAACAGAGTATTGCACGTAAGTTAAATATGCCATTTCCTGACTTTATCATTTTCAAGAAAAAGTGTTTAGGTGAACTTACATTCTTCCAAGTAGATACAGAAAATAATTATGTTATTAAATTTTTTAAGGAGTTTAAGCATGATATTTGTAAAATTGAACACATATGTACTGAAAAATATGTACGCTGATGATAAGGGAAAGGAGAAAAGAATCTAAAGCTTATTTTAAAAACTTTTAACTCTATTATTTATAAAATATTTCTAGAGCTACAAAGTTCAAGGGCCCGAAAGTATTGGTAGATATTTTAAAATTCTATAATTTATTTAGCTGGTATGATAGAAAACATGACAAAAGAAATTCAATAATAGAGTTCATAAATCAAGGATAGTCCTAATATAATGGTGCATGTATTTTTTTCCAGATCCATGAGAAAAATTCATGATATTAATGGCTTTGATAATAGTATCATAGAACCTTAAACTAACATTTCCAAATATAAATATCCAAAATAGCGAGCACAATGTCTTGCAAGTATGCTGTTCAAAGACTTCACACTATTTTTTCAAGATAAACCAAAACCAAACCCATTGCTGTCGAGTTGATTCTGATTCATACTGACCCTACGTGACAGGCTAGAACAGCGCCATAGGGTTTCCAAGGAGAGCTGGTGGATTCCGACTGCAGAACTTTTGGTTAGCAGCCGAGCTCTTAACCACTGGAGATGGGTTCTATTGGGTATAGATGACTTCTGTAAGCCCTGTGTTGTTGTTAGCTGCCACAGGGTCGATTCCAATTCATAACCAATTCATTTGTGCCGAGTAGAACTGCTCGATAGGATTGTCAAGGCTGTGACCTTTTGGAAGCAGATTATCAGTCTTTACTTCCAAGGCCACACTGGGTGGGTTTGAATCACTTAACCATTTGTATTACACAGGGACCTTTAAGCCTTATAGCCCCAAAATACAAAACTCATTGTCCTGAAGTTGATTCGGACTCATAGTGACCCTATAGGTCAGAGTAGAACTACCCCGTAGGGTTTCCAAAGAGCAGCTGGTAGATTCGAACTGCTAAACTTTTGGTTAGCAGCCAAGCTCTTAACCACTGCTCCACCAGGGCCCCATAAGTGCTATAGAAGTACATAATTTTGTTAGTTTGATTAATTACATAATAAAATATTCAGATAAAATATATTTAATAGGATGTTAAAATATAACAAGTTAACATTTTTAAACCTCTCATTATCCCATTAAAAAATCAGAGCAATTAAGCTTGTTGTTGTTGTTTGATGCCATGGATTCAGTTTTGACTCATAGTGACTCCATGTGACAGAGTAGACCTACTCCCATAGGGTTAAAAGGCTTTTCACTTAATGGCCGTTGTCCTCTCTCAAAATCCACTCACAATTGTTATGGATTGAATCATGACCCCCCAAAATATATGCCAACTTGGCTAGGTCATGATTCCCAGTTTTGTGTGATTGTTCACCATTTTGTCATCTGATGTGATTTTCTTATGTGTTGTAAATCCTACCTCTATGATGTTAATGAGGCAGGATTAGAGGCAGTTATGTTAATGAGGCAGGACTCAATCTGCAAGACTAGGTTGTATCTTGAGTCAATCTCTTTTGAGATAAAACAGAGAGAAACTAGAAGAGAGATAGGGGGAACTCATGCCACCAAGAATGAGGAACCAGAAGAGCGTGTTCTTCAGACCCAGGGTCTCTGCGCTGAGAAGTTCTTAGACCAGGGAAAAATTGAGGGCATGTACCTTCCCCCAGAGCCAACAGAGAGCAAAAGACTTCCCCTGGAGTTGGCACCCTGAATTCTGACTTCTAGCCTCCTAGACTGTGAGAGAATAAATTTCTCTTTGTTAAAGCCATCCACTCGTATTTCTATTATTACAACACTGGATAACTAAGACATCAGTGAACCAAGGTTTCCTACTAAACCTGTCAAGATCTGCAAAATTCTACTGTTCTAAATCTCTAGAATAGTGGATAGCAAATTATGGCCTGTGAGCCAAATCCAGTCTGTTACCTGTTTTTGTATTGCCTAGGAAAAAAAAAAATTTTTTTTCTAGGAGCTAAGAATGATTTTTACATCATTTTTAAAGGATTTTTTAAAAATCAAAAGTATATTTTGTGACCTATGAATATTATATGAAGTGCAAATTTCAATGTCCATAAACACAGCTTTATTGAAGCACTGCCATGCTCACTCTTTCTCACACTTTATGAATTGACTATGGCTCCTGTTACGTTAAAACTGCAGAATTTAGTTGCTACAGTTACTGTATACTTCATAAGCCTAAAATATTTACTATCTGGCCCTTTACAGAAAAAGTTTGTTAACCCCTGCTCAAGTACAGCTGCATAACTATTGTCCTGCACTTCTCTTCACCTTTGTCCTAGAAATTTCCTTCACCTATCTGATGCTAGATCCTCTGATTTCTGGAGTCCATGTCCAATTTCTTCATTTACTCCCTTATAATGTTAGACCCCTGGTGCTGCAATTGTTAACAGTCTGGCTGCTAACCAAAAGGTCAGTGGTTGAATCTACCAGCTGCTCCTCGGAAGCCCTATGGGGCAGTTGTACTGTGTTCTATAGGGTTGCTATGAGTCAGAATCAACTCTGTGGCAACGGATTTGGTTTTATGGATAACGGTGGTAGCCTAGTAGCCTCTTAAGACTGGATCTGTTGACAGTCTCAGTGTTCTAAAGCTGCTGTAACAAAGTGGATACTTCAACAACAGAAATTTATTCTCTTTAGAGGCTATAAGTCCAAACTCAGGGTGTCAGCAGATTCATACTCTCTCTGAAATCTCTAGGGGAAGATCCTATCTTGTCTCTTACAGTTTCTAGTAGTCCCAGGCATTCCTTGGTTTGTAGCAGCATAACTCCTATCTCTAGCTCTGTCTTCTCATGGTCACCTTCCCTCTGTGAGTGGCTGTATGTATCTCTTTTTTTTATAAAAACAGTAGTCGTATAGAATTAGGAGGCACCCTACTCCAGTGTGACCTCATGTTAATTAATTTTATCTGCAAAGACCCTATTTTCAAATAAGGGCACATTCACAGGTACTCTGGTTTAGGGAAAACCCTGGTGGTGTAGTTAAGACCTACGACTGTTAACAAAAGGTCGACAGTTTGAATTCACCATGTGCTCCTTGGAAACCCTATGGGGCAGTTCTACTCTGTCCATAGGGTCACTATGAGTCGGAATCAACTTGACAGCAACAGGTTTTTTATTTTGATTCCATGCATGATATAAAATGCATATTTCATCCTTACACTTGACAAAGTGTAAATCTAAGTAAAAAATAATTTTCCTTCAGAATTCTGAAAGTATAGCTCTATTGTTTACCAGCTTCCTCCTTTGCTGATCACTGACGTCTTTCAGATATTTGGCATTCTCTTTGTGGCCTTTTGTATTTCCCCCTATATGAAGGCTTCTACGATTCTTATCTTTATACTTCTTAATCTGAGTTTTCATGATAAATGTATTGGAGCAGATCTTGCATTGTGTGTCTGTGCACATGGACAAAGTAGAACACTCAGTGGTTCTATTTGATCTGGAGTTTTTTTTTTTTTTTCTAATGTATCTTTGATTACTTTCTCTTTTCTATTTTTTTAACACTTATTAAAGAATTCTAATTATTAGGTATTAAACCTACTGAATAGTAGTCTATATATAATATGTTTATTGTGGTATAATTTACATACCCTAAAACTTTTCATTTTTAGGTCTACAGATCCATGAATTTTGACAAATGTACATAGTTGCAAAATCACTACTACAACCAAAGCACACAATAATTCCATTACCACATGTCCCTCTGTACTTAATGGCCTCCCCCATTTCAGAACCTGGCAAGGACTGATGTTTTCTGTCCCTATAATTTTCCCTTTTCAAGAATGTTATACTAATAGAAGCATGCAGGATACATTACTTCATGTCTAGTTTCCTTCACTTAGAAAAATGCTTTCACAATTCATCCATATTGTTACATGTTTCAGTAGTTCATATCTATGGATGTTGTTGTTAGGTGCCGTTGAGTCAGTTTAACTCATATTGGCCCTATGTATAACAGAACGAAACACTGCTCGTCCTGCACCATCATCACAATCATTGCTATGTTTGAGCTCGTTGTGGCAGCCACTGTGTCAATCCATCTTTTTGAGGATCTTCCTCTATTTCCATCACCTTCTCCCTTACCAAACATGATGTCTGTCTCCAGGGACCATTCCCTTCTGATAACATGTCTGTTTTAGGCTAGTTTCTCTAGAGAAGAAACCAGTTAAAGCATATAAATATATAGAGAGAGAGATTTACATCAAGGAATTAGCTCACGTGGTTGTAGACACTGAAATGTCCCAAGTCGGTGGGTGAGGCTGGAGGTTTCTCCTGATTCACCTAGCTGCAGGGGCTGGTGAACCCAAGATCGGCAGGTCAGAGAGCATGGCTGTTGTTCACAGGCTGCAAATATTGATGAATCTCAAGATTGGCAGGCAAGAATCCCAGTAAGCTGCTAGCTGAAGTCCCAAGAACCATAGGTCAGAGGAATAGGAGCCAGCTGCAGGTTCCAGAGTGAACAAAAGCTCACAAGCTTGCCAGAATGTAAGCTTATCTTTGTCGCAAGCCACATGGCCAAGGAAACTCCCTTTCAACTTATTGGCTACTCATAGCAGATCCCATCATGTGGGTGATGACATTATATCAAATCTCGACATGGAAATGATCACAACGTCATACAACTGCCAAACCACTGAGATCATGGTCCAACCAAATTGACACACAGTCTTAATCATCGCACATGTCCAAAGTGCCTGAGACAAAGTCTTGCCATCTCTCTTCCAAGAAACACTCTGGCTGTACTTCTTTTAAGACAAATTTGTTCATTCTGGCAGTTCATAGTGTATTCAATATTCTTTGCCAACACCATCATATCTGTCTCTATGCTGAGTAGTAATTCCTTGCATGGATACTCTACAATGGTTCATTCATCAGCCAGTTGATGGACATTTAAATTGTCTCCAGTTTGGGGCAATTTTAGATAACACTTTTATAAACATTGTTATACAGCCTTTGTGTGAACGTGTGCTTTCCTTTCTCTTGGGTAAATACCTGGGAATGGCAATCAGTCTAACAGAACAAGGGGATACTGCGTGGTTTAAAGTCAGGAAGATGTATATCAGGGTTGTGTCCTTTCACCATATTTATTCAGTGTGTATGCTATGCATATAATCCAAGAAGCTGGGCTATATGAAGAAGAATGGGGCATCAGGATTGGAAGAAGACTCTAACAACCTGCGTTATGCAGATCACAGAACTTTGCTTGCTGAAACTGAAAAGGACTTGAAGCACTTACTGAAGAAGATAGAAGGTCATAGCCTTCAGTATGGATTACACCTCAACATAAAGAAAACACAAACAAACAAAAAATCACAATAAACGGAGAAAAGATTGAAGTTGTCAAGGATTTCATTTTACTTGGATCCACAATTCACACCCATGCAAACAGCAGTTAAGAAATCAAAGAATGCGTTGCATTGGGCAAATCTTCTTCCAAAGACCTCTTTAAAGTGTTAAAAAGCAAAAATGTCACCTTGAAGACTAAGGTGTGCCTGACCCAAGCCATGGTGTTTTTGAACACCTCATATGCATGTGAAAACTGGACGATGAATAAGGAGGACAGAAGAAGGATTGACACCTTTGAATTGTGATGGTGACAAAGAATATTGAACACACCATGGACTCCCAAAAGAATAAACAAATCTGTCTTGGAAGAAGTACAGCCAGAATGCTCCTTAGAAGCAAACATGGCGACTCTTCTTCTCACATACTTTGGAAATATTATCAGGAGGAATCAGTTCCTGGATAAGGACATCACGTTTGGTAGAGGGTTAGGAAAAAGAGGAAGACCCTTGATGAAAATGATTGACACAGTGGCTACAACAATGGACTCAAGCATAACAACGATCATGAGAGTGGCCCAGGACCGGAAGTGTTTTTTTTTTTTCTGTTGTACATGATGTCACTATGAGTCAGAATCCAATTGATGACACCTAACAACAATACGGTAAGTTTTTGTTTAACTTTCTAAGAAACTGCCAGAAGAGTTTCCAATATGGCTATATACATTTGCATTCTCAACAGCATGAGAGTTCCATTTATTTCACATACTTTTTATCTCTTAGTATCTTCTGTTTTGGAAACCCTGGTGGCTTAGCGGTTAAGTGCTACAGCTGCTAACCAAAGCGTCTGCAGTTCAAATCCACCAGGCGCTCCTTGGAAACTCTATGAGGCAGTTCTACTCTGTCCTGTAGGGTCGCTATGAGTCGGAATCGACTCGACTGCACTGGGTTTGGTTTTATCTTCTGTTTTATTTGGTGTTAGTTTAGTTCAATTTTAGTTTTAGACATTCTAGTCGCTATGCAGTGGTATTGCACTGTGGTTTCAATTTTTTTTTATTGCACTTTAGATGAAGGTTTACAGAGCAAACTAGTATCTCATTAAACAATACACATTATTTTGTGACATTAGTTGCCAACCCTACAACATATCAACACTTTCCCTTTGTTGAACTTGGGCTCCCCATTACCAACTTTCCTGTCCCTCCGACTTCTTATACTTGCATAGATGTTTATCATGGTTATGTCCTCATTGTGGATTGTCCCTTTAGTCATTATGTAATGTCCTTCTTTGGCTTGTATAGTGGATTTTGTTTTAAAGTCTATTTTATCTGAGATTAGTATTGCTACGCCTGCATTTCTGCTTGCTGTTTGCTGTCTCTATATTTTTTTCCTTCTTTGATTTTTAATGTATTTATGTCTTTGTTTCTAAGGTGTGTCTCTTGCACACAGCGTATTGATGGGTCCTGTTTTTTTAATCCATTCTGTCACCCTTTCTTTATGGGTGCATTTATTCCATTTATGCTTTCAGTGTGATAATTGATAGGTGTGAGTTTATTGCTGTCATTTTGTAGTGCTTTTTTTTGTGGTCCTGACGTTTTCTTTGTTCCTTTTACTCTTCTGTGCTGAATTCCTTTTTTTTTTTTTTTTGGTGTGGATTTTTTTTTGTGTTTGTTTCTTTCATTTTTGTAGATTTCATTTTTACCAAGACTTTGTTTTTCTTCTTTATTTTGATGAGTAGGTTTGTTAACTTTCTTTGTAGTTACCTTGCGAATTACCCCTAACTTCCTAAGTCTGAGCCAGTCTTTTATTACTTGACATCACCTTGACTTCCTCTCTATTTGAAAGTTTTATACCTACACCGTTTATTCCTTCTTTTAATGTTCTGAATTTGTTGTCATTTACAGATTACTCTCCCCGGTTCCCTGTTGTAAATCTTTTAGTTTTGTTTTATTTTTGAGGGTTCATTACCTAGGTTGGTATCTGGCTGATGCTGTCTTATGTCCTAGATTCACATTGTTGTCTGATGTTGTTGGTTCTCTAACTAAGGACTCTCTTTAATAATGCTTGTGAGTTTGGTTTGGTTTTTATGTATTCCTTTAATTTCTGTTTATATGGAAATGTCCTAGTTTTTGGCATCATATTTGAGCAAAAATTTTGAAGGATATGTTACTCTTCGTTGTTAATCCTTTTTTTCTTTTAAAGTTTTATGTGTGTCATTCCATTGCCTTCCTGCTTGCCTTCTTTCTGTTGAGTAATCAGAGCTTAGTCTTTTTTCCCTTCTGTATGTGACTTTTCATTTTTCTTGATCTGCTCTAAGGACTCTTTGCCTTTTGTTTTAGCAAGTGTGGTTATATGTCCTGGTGATTTTCTTTTGGGGTCTATCCTATATGGAGTTCATTGAGCTTCTTGGATGGCCAGCTTTTCATCTTTCGTGATATGAAAGAAGTCTTCTGTCAGCAATTCTTCAATGATCTTGTCTGTAATTTCCATTTTCTTCCCCTGTTCTGGAACTCCAATCACTCACAAATTTTTGCTTTTGATTGTATCCACATTGTTCTTAGGGTTTCTTCATTTTGTTTCTAACTTGTTTCAAACTTGCATCTCAAACCTTCTATGACACTGTCCATTTCTGAAATCTTGTTGTTTAATTTTTGGGTTTCTGATTGCTGTATTTGTATGATTTTTAGTTGTGTGTTTATTTTGACATTTTGTTCCTGTATTATTTTCCTGAATCCTTCCATTGTTTTGTCTGTCTTTTCCATGATTTTGTCTATATTTTTCATGATTTTGTCTATTTTTTCCTTATTTTTTTGTGCATTTTCCTTCATCTCTTGTAGAGCCCTATTATTAGAGTTTTGCATTCCCTAGCAGGTAGTTCCAGTCCCCTTTCTTCTCCTGGAAGGTCATCTGATGTTTTATTTTGGACACTTAATGGAACCCTCTTGTCCTTTTTTTTTTTTTTTTTTAACATGTTTCTATATTTTCTGCTGTCTTCGGGATATTCAGTATTTTCTTCATTTATTGATTGTAGATTTGTTTGTTTTGTCCTGTTTTGTTGTTGTTGTTTGTTTTATTTTATTATGCCTGTGCAGGCAGGCTGGATGTTCTTTGTTGTTTGCTCATCTGTGGGCACGATTCTTCTTACCACCTTGCCCAGGTGGGCAGGGCTGGTTGCTCAGCTACGATGCAGCAGGCAAGGTCCAGGGGAGGGGGGACAGGGATGGGTTGTTTACAGCATGTACTGGGACTGACAGGGTAGGGCCAAGGGGCAGTTCAGGGTGGAGTCCACTTTTCCTTGGCTGTGCCACTTGGGGGTTCAGTGTTTAGCATACACTGCAGATAGGCAAGAGGGAAGGGGGAGGAAATGATGTGTGGAGTTAAGTGGGTGTGGGAAGAGAGCAAGATAAGAGAGAAATAGAGGCCAGAGAACAAAAAGATACTGAGAGAACCTACTTTTGGAGTGGTGCAGACCCAGGGAAGCCATGTGCCAGTGGCTTTCTAGCTGGGTGGTGTGGCAGAGCCCATCAAGAAGGGGGAGAAACAGCACACATGGCAAGGTGGGTGGGAGAAAGGAAAGAAAGAGAGAGAGATAAGAAACTAGAAAAAAAAAAATAAGAGAGAAAGCCACACAGTCAAGTGATCAGGAGAAAGGAAAGGAAGGAAGAGAGAGAGAGGCAAGAAACCAAGAAAAAAAAAAAAAAGGTTGTTGGGAGGCAGGAAAGGAACAAAGGTAGAGATAGACAAGAAACTGAGGAAAAAAAATGTCCTGAGGGAGCCCACTGGAATTGGTTCCTCAGCCAAGCAGTGCTGCACAGCCCATCAAGAGTGGATATGGCATATGGTGTCATGTGTTCCGGAGAAAGGAAAGGAAGGAAGGTAGAAAGAGATAAGAAACCAAGAAAAGAAAAGGAAAAAAATGCCACCTACCAGGTTGGTGGCACAGACTGCGGAAGTGGTTCCCCTGCCAAACAGCACTACTCTACCCATTAAGAAGGAGTGGTGACAGCACATGGCATCAGGTGTTCAGGAGAAAGGAAAGGAAGGAGGTGAGAGAGTGAGAAGAAACCAAAAGGAACAACAGCATCAAAAAAATGGCACTGAAGGAACCAGCCAGTGTGGATGGGGAGAATCCAAGCAAGAAGAAGCCAGCATCTCCCTGGCTGAAGGACTGCAGCCTGCTGAAAAGTGGCAGAGGCCATGGTAAGGAGTGGGAAAGCATGTATCCTTGGTTACCAGGTGCTCTGTCTCCTGCAGGGAGCTCCTCAAAGTTGCTCTCCTCTTCTTCTTGTTCACTGTTCAAAATGGTGAATCTGTGCCATGTTAGCCGATAGGGGACTTCTACTCTGTAGCTCTACTTGTTCTCTGTTCTCTGTCAGTTTCTTATTCCATTCAGTTCTTGATTGAGTTCTTTATCCCTTCATTTGATGCTTAGGGTTCCAGGATTGACGTTTGTCTCTGTTTTACTTAGTTTTTCAGGTCTTTGCTGTGGAGGGATAGTGTGGTGCTCCTGTCTATAGTGCTATGTTGGCTCTGCCTCCTGTGGTTTTAATTTATATTTCTCTGATGATTAATGATGTTGAAAATCCTTCTATTTCTTCCATGTAGTTATTTGCAAACCTTATATCTTATTTTGTTCAAAGTATCTGTTCAAAGCTTTTGTCCCATTTAAAACTGAATTGTTTGTTTTCTTATTATCAAGTTTCTAAAGATTCTTTTTATATTCTGGCAATAGTATTTTTATCATATATATATATTGCAGAAATTTCTTCCAGTTCATGCCTTGTATTTATATTTTTTAACTAAACCTTTAAAAGAGAGGAATTTTTTAATATTGATGAGGTCCAATTTATATATTTTTGAAAATTTTATGGTTTGTGACTTATCTAAGGAAACTGTCTATTCCCAAGTCACAAAGGTATTCTCTTGTATTTCTTCTAGAAGTTTTAAATTTTACATCTAGGCCTATAATCCATTTCAAATTAATTATCGATATTTTTCTTAAACATGCTTCTGATTTCATTGAATTTTTACTTTTTGTCTGTTTTCACTTTTGTAATTTATGTTCATATTGTTATTATTTCCTATATTCTGCTTGTGTTAATTTCTACTTAAGATCAAGAATCTTTGAATTGAAACCATTTTTGTTCCCTAATATAAACATTTAGAGCTATAAATGTTTCTCTAAGCACTGCTTTGTCTGTAACCAAATATTTTATGTGTTCTTTTCTAAACTTTTACTCATCTCATTTTTCTTTTAATTTACTATTTACTTCCTATTTGACCAAAGGGGTTTTTTAGAAATGTGTTGTTTAATTTCCAAATATTTGGACATTTTCTAGATATCTTCCTGTTGTTAATTTAGAGTTCAATTCATTGAATATCAGAGAAAATAATTTATAGGATTTCAATTATATTAAATTTGTTGAGTTTATTATATGGCAAAGAGTATGGTCTATCTGTTAATTATTTTCATGTGCACTTTAACTGAATGTGTATTCTGCTTTTCTTGGATGGAGTATTCTGTGAACATTATCAGTGTCAAGCTCGTCATATTTTTCTAGTCTTGTATATCATTAGTCATTTTCTACTTGTTCTAGTAATTTCTTAGAGAGTCATACTGAAGTATCCAACTGTAACTGCAGATTTTTCTATTTCTCCTTCCCGTCTATCAGTTTTTAATCTCATAACTTTTTAAATTGTGTGTATGTGTTGTGTGTGTGTGTGTGTGTGTGTGTTAAAGATTATTCCATGGCAATGTTGACAACAGACTTAGTTAATTATCAGAGTGGTTTTTCTAGACATGACCTAGATATATTTTGGAGATGGTTTTACATTATACTAGGTATATTTACTGGGTTAGGTATATTTATAACCTGTCCATTGAGACATCACAAAGACGTATTTTAAAAAAAAATTTTGTGGTTATCCATGTTTACAAGTTTATATATATGTAAAAATTCCTTGAATAAAAGTTAAAAAATGTTGTATGAAATACTCATATTGCATACCATTACTTAGAAGCAACTTCAATGCTTTGTTCTGTTAGTTTGTTTAAAGTAGGAAAGAAAGGTAGAAACAAAAGAGAGTAGAATTTATAAATGTGGTAAAGTATATAACAAGCTTCTTGCAGACCGAGGCTACAGAAGTTTTTGTGCTTTTTTTATTTGTGAAAATTATTCAAAGCAAGTCATGGGAAAACTGCTCTCTTAGACTATTAGAATAAAGAAGCTAAACAAAGTTCTTTTGTTGGCAGATTTTTAAAAAGGATCTTAAGCATTAACAACACATGCACTTGAATTTTTTGAAATAGTTGATATTTGAGTTCCCAACAAAACATGTGCTTCTATTTTTTTTCGTGGGTAGCAATCCTACTCTGTTTCAGTTGTACTCATTTCTACCTCATGCTATAGTGCACTACATCATCTGTGTTCTTGATGAAAAGCAGTGGGTTCTATTTCCACAAAAAGGTGTTATTATTTCACTGAAGGTATCCAAGGATGATGGAGCCCTCAACTTCAGATAGTTCCATAAAATTATTTTATACAATAATTGTTTTTTATAAAATAATTGTTACTGGAAATATAAACCTCTGAACTGATTAATAAAAAAAAAAATAGGGGGCTATATATTCTGAAATTTAGAAAAATTAATAAACTAAGTTCTTAGAAACTGGATAAAATTTCAAGACTAAACATATATATAAAATTAAAGTTAAAAATGTCCACTCTTCTATGCAGTTGACTTGCTTTTTTCCAATTTTATTTTCAGATTAACCTATCGTTAAAACTCGTTCCCTTCAAATCTTTCAATATGCTAATATACGATTTTTAGAAGTCCACTAAAATTGATACATATGCCCTTATAACATGTTTGCCTATGAATATGAATACCTGTTATTTATGTTGTTGTTGTTAGGTGCTGTCAAGTTGGTTCTGACTCATAGTGGTCCTGTGTACCACAGAACAAAACACTGCCTGGTCCTGCGCCATCCTTATAATCTTTGTTATGATTGAGCCCATTGTTGCAGCCACTGTGTCAATCCATCTCATTCAGGGTCTTCCTCTTTTTGGCTGACCCGCTACTTTACCAAGCGTAATGTCTTTCTCCAGGGATTGATCCCTCCTGATAACATGTCCAAAGTATGTACATGTAGTCTTGCTTCTAATGAGCAAGACTGTAGTCCTTGCTTCTAAGGAGCAAGGCTGTAGTCCTTGCTTCTAAGGAGCATTCTGTTTGCACTTCTTCCAAGACATACTTGTTTGTTCTTTTGGCAGTAATGGTATATTCAATATTATTCATCAACGTCACAATTCAAAGGCATCAATTCTTCTTCTGTCTTCCTTATTCATTGTCCAACTTTCACATGCATATGATGCAATTGAAAATACCATGGCTTGGGTCAGGCAAATCTTAGTCTTCAAGGTGACACCTTTGATTTTCATCACTTTAAAGAGGTCCTTTGCAGGAGATTTTCCCAATGCAATGTGTCTTTTGATTTCTTGACTGCTGCTTCCATGGGTATTGATTGTGGATCCAAGTAAAATGAAATTCTTGACAACTTCGATCTTTTCTCTGTTTATCATGATGAGGCTTATTGGTCCAGTTGTAAGGATTTTCATTTTCTTTATATTGAGGTGTAATCCGTACTGAAGGCTGTGGTCTTTAGTTTTCATCAGTAAGTGCTTCAAGTCCCCTTCACTTTCAGCAAACAAGATTGTGTTATTTGCATAATGCAAGTTGTTAATGAGTCTTCCTCCAATTCCAATATCCCATTCTTCTTATAGTTCAGCATCTTGGATTATTTGGAAACCCTGGTGGCATAGTGGTTAAGTGCTATGGTTGCTAACCAAAGGGCCGGCAGTTTGAGTCCACCAGGCGCTCCTTGGAAACTCTATGGGGCAGTTCTACTCTGTCCTATAAGGTTGCTATGAGTCAGAATCAACTCGATGGCTCTGGGTTTGGTTTGGTTTTGTTTTTTGGATTATTTGCTCAGCATACAGATTGAATAGGTATGGTGAAAGGATACAACCCTGATGCATACCTTTCTGGACTTTAAACCATGCAGTATCCCCTTATGTTCTTCAAACGGCTGCCTCTTGATCTATGTTCAGGTTGCTTATGACCACAATTAAGTGTTCTGGAATTCCCATTCTTTGCAATGTATCCATAATTTGTTATGATCCACACAGTCAAATGTCTTCACCTAGTCAATAAAACACAGGTAAACATCCTTTTGGTATTCTCTACTTTCAGCCAGGATCCATCTGACATCAGCAATGACATTCTTGGTTCCATGTCCTCTTCTAAATCCTGCCTGAATTTCTGGCAGTTCCCTATCTATACATTGCTGCAGTCGCTTTTGAATTATCTTCAGCAAAATTTTGCTTACAGCTGTATTAATGATATAATCCAATAATTTCCTCATTTGGTTGGATCACCTTTCTTGGGGAATAGGCAGAAATATGGATCTCTTCCAGTAGGCTAGCCAGGTAGCTGTCTTCCAAATTTTCTGGCATAGACTAATGAGCACTTACAGCACTGCAGCTCTTCGTTGAAAAAATTCAATACATATTCTATCAATTAATTCCTAGAGCCTTGTTTTTGTCAATGTCTTCAGTGCAGTTTGGACTTCTTCCTTCACTACCACTGCTTCCTGCTCATATGGTACCTCCTGAAATGGCTGGGCATTGACCAATTCTCTTTGGTATAATGACTGTATATTCTGTCCATCTTCTTTTGTTGCTTCTTGAGTCATTTAATATTTTCCCCACAGAATCCTTCAGCATCACAACTTGAGGCTTGAATTTTTTCTTCAGTTCTTGCAGTTTGAGAAACGCAGAGAGTGTTCTTCCCTTTTGGTTTTCCATCTCCAGGTCTTTGTACATGTCATTATACTTTAGTTTCTCTTCTCAAGCTGCCCTTAGAAATCCCATTCAACTTTTTTACTTCTTCCTTTCTTCCTTTTGCTTTAGCTACTTGATGCTCAAAAGCAATGTTCAGAGTCTCTTCCGACATCCATTTTGGTCTTTCTTTCCTGTCTTTTTAATGATCTCTTTCTTTCTTTATGTATGATGCCCTTGATGTAATTTCACAACTCGTCTGGTCTTCGGTTATTAGTGTTTGTCTTAGTCATCTGGTGCTGTGATAACAGAAATACCACAAGTGGATGGCTTTAACAAAGAGAAATTTATTTCCTCACAGTAAAGTAAGCTAAAAGTTCAAATTCAGGGTGTTAGCTCCAGGAGAAGGTTTTCTCTCTCTGTTGGTTCTGGAGGAAGGTCTTTGTCCTCAATCTTCCCCTGATCGAAGAGTTTCTCAGGCACAGGGACCCTGGGTCCAAGGGACGAGCTCTGGTCCCAGTGCTACTTTCTTGGTGGTATGAGGACCCCCGCCCGTATCTCTCTGCTTTCCCCTTTCTTTTATAGCTCAAGAAATTTCCTGAAGACACAATCTAATCTTGTAGATTGA
The DNA here is from genome assembly GCF_030014295.1 of Loxodonta africana. NCBI lineage: Eukaryota > Metazoa > Chordata > Mammalia > Proboscidea > Elephantidae > Loxodonta > Loxodonta africana. Next base: position 50,716,451 of record NC_087345.1, read on the forward strand.
GTCCTGCCTCACTAATAAAACTTCCTCACATCCTCCTCAATAACATCATAGAGGCAGGATTTACAACATATAGGAAGATCACACAATACTGGAATCATGACCCAGCCAAACTGATACACACACTTTTGGGGGGACATAATCCATGAAATTCCACCTTTTGGCCTCCCCAAATCACATCCTTGCAACATGCAAAACATATTTACCCCATCATATCATAGCAAAGATCTTAACTCCAAGTCAAAAATTCAAAAATTCCTCTTCATCTGTGAAATCTAGAATACAAATTATCTGCTTCCAATGGTACAATGGCAGAACAGGCACAAGCTAGACATTTCCATTACAAATGGGAGAAACTGAAGGGAAAGAAGATATAGGAGGCACCAAGCAAGTCAGCAGAACTTAGCCCTCAAAGCTTTGAAAATAATCCTCTGTTCTCTGAGACCATTTACACAATAGCTCTGCCCTCCAGACTCTAGGTATTGGCCACACTCTCCAGAGTCTGAGCGGAGGCCCCTAGGCCCTGGGCTTCAACTTCCCCTTCCAGGCCCACTGGAACAGAATTCTCTGTTCCCTCAGTTTTAGGCACACCATTCTCCTAGTCCATCTGAGTGGCAACTCCACCCTTAGGAACGCCAGAGGCCATGGCTCCATGCTCTGAAACCCCTGAGGTCACGGCCATATCTTTTGAGACTGAGGCAGCTCACCTTCTTGTGTTCCTTGTCTCTTCAGCTTCTGTTTCCTGATTTCTTGGCCTCTCAGCTCCTTGGGTTTCACACCCACATCTGTCCTGCTGGGGCAAGAGTTCCAAAGCTTAGTAGCTCCACCGAAAATTGCCCAGAGGCATCCCACTTCACCAGGAAGCCTCCTGCATACAGGCACTCAGCTCTCTGGCTCCCTGGATTGGCAAGCCTAGCTCCACCAATAAGTACCCAGAGGCTCCACGCATCCTCCCTCACTAATATCACAGAGTCAGGATTTACAACATATAGAAAAATCATACAATATCGGTAATCATGGCCCAGCCAAGTTGATATACACATTTTTGGGTGGACATAATTCAATCCATGGCAGTGTTCAATGTGTCAAATCTATTTTTGAGCTGGTCTCTAAATTCAGGTAGACTATACTCAAGGTCGTACTTTGGCTGTCGTCGACTTGTTGTAATTTTCCACAGTTTCAACTTGAACTTGCATATGAGCAGTTGATGATCTATTCTTCAGTGTGCCCTTAGCCTTGTTCTGACTGATGATATTGAGCTTTTCCATCATCTTTTCCGACAGATGTAGTCGATTTGATTCCTGTGAATTCCATCTGGTGAGGTTCAGATATGGAGTTGCCACTGATGTTGGTGAAAAAAGATATTTGCAATGAAGAAGTTCTTGGTCTTGAAAAACTCTATCATTCGATCTCCAGCATTGTCTCTGTCACCAAGACCATATTTACCAACTACCAAGCCTTCTTGTTTGTTTCCAACTTTCACGTTCCAATCACCAGTAATTAGCAATGTATCCTGATTTCATGTCCTATCAATTTCAGACTGAAGAAGCTGATAAAAATCTTCAGTTTCTTCATCTTTAACCTTAGTGGTTGGTGCATAGATTTGTATAATAGTTGTATTAACTGGTCTTCCTTGTAGGTGTATGGATATCATCCTATCACTGACAGCGTTGTACTTCAGGATAGATCTTGAAATGTTCTTTTTGACGATGAATGCAACACTATTCCTCTTCAAGCTGTCATTCCCAGCATAGTAGACTATATGATTGTCTGATTCAAAAGGGCCAGTAGGAGTCCATTTCAGCTCACTAATGACTAGGATATCAATGTTTACATGTTCCATTTCATTTTTTACAATTTCCAATTTTCCTAGATTGATACTTCATACATTCCATTTTCCAATTATTAATAGATATTTGCAGCTGTGTCTTCTCATTTTGAGTCATGCCACATCAGCAAAGGAAGGTCTTGAAAGCTTGACTCCATCCATGTCATTAAGGTCGACTCCATTTTGAGGAGGCAGCTCTTCCCCGGTCATCTTTCGAGTACCTTCCAACCTGAGGGGCTCGTCTTCCGGCACTATATCAGACAATGTTCTGCTGCTATTCATAAGGTTTTCACTGGCTAATTCTTTTCAAAAGTAAACTGTCAGGTCCTTCTTCCTAGTCCATCTTAGTCTGGAAGCTCAGCTGAAACCTGTCCTCCGTGGGTGACCCTGCTGGTATCTGAATATTGGTGGCATAGCTTCCAGTATCACAGCAACATCCAAACCCCCACAGTAGGACAAACTGACAGACACATGGGAAGCTGTTATTTATACAATCATAAAATTCAACAATTTATGGCAGCACATTTTATGGAGAAATACATATTAAAAATTGAACATGTTCATCAAATATCTGGAGGAACTGAATTTATAGTGTTTTAGAGCATTGGTGTATCCTGAATTAATAAATCCAAAGATGATAATATTTTTACATTTACTTATTTAGAGAGGGGCAAAGAAGCAACATTGCCTGATATGTATTCCTAAGCAATGGTTCTCAAGATGATTTGAGGCTACCCACACACCACACTAAATAACATTGACTTACGTGTTGGATAAGTTATTCTCTTTTACATTTTTTCTCAATCCTTTGATTATGTGAGGGAACAAGTTTCAGTTTGCTGTTATTAATATCTTTAATGCTTGTAGGCCTCAAGTAGATTTTAGTTTCCCTTTTTTAAGAAAATCGAAAACTGGTAAGGGCTAAATTAATTATCCAGGGTCGTAAAACCAATAAGTGATAAAGAATAAAATTGAATCTGAATGGATCCATCTGTTATGGGTAGAATTATGTCCCCCCTCCAAAAAAAAAAAAAAAACACAGTCATGCTTCACATAACATCCATTCGGGCAACGTCCATGGTCTCATAAGGTTATAATAGAGTTCAGAAATTCTGATTGGAGGACCAGTTGTAGTGGATTTAGACATGTCACACTCCACAAAGAAAAAACTCTCTAAGCTGTTAAAGAATTGGCTCCACTGAAAGCTACAAGACTAAAGAAAATATGAGATACAGAGATATGGAAGTATGCTATATCAGAGATCAGATATGGGGAAATTGCTAAAGACATGGATTGAGGGCCAAACACAAAAGCGAATCCCTCTCAGCATGTTGACACCACTGCTGAGGCACGAAGCTTCTTCGAGATGCTGAAAGAAAAAGCAAGACCAGAATATGATACCAAGTTTAGCGCTAGTTCTGGGTGGTTCAAATGCTTCAAACAATGCTTTTCTCTGCAGAACATGAAAGTGAGCGATGAGTCTTGGAGGGCTCACGTGAAGACAGCAGAAGAATTTGTTGAAGCTTTAGATAAGCTTTTACCGCCCCCCTCCCCCCGCCCCACCTACTGTGGTTGAGTGGATTCCTACTCACAGGGATTTCCATTGCGTTTCCAAGGCTGTAAATCTTTACAGAAGCAAATTGCCACATCTTTCTCCCACAGAACCCCTGGTGGTTTCGAACGGCTGACCTTTTGGCTAGCAGTTGATCGCTTTACCCATCAGGGCTCCTAATTAATTATATAAAAAAAAAAAAATAGAGAGAGGTTATTTGTCCCAGCAAAATTTTAATATGGATGAAATTTCCTTATCCTGGAAATGAATACCTGAAAGAAACTTCACCCATAATGTGATGCTCACACAAAATTCAAATCATATAATGTCCTATCTCACAGAACGTATTATGGATGTTAAGTGTCGCATGGCTGTGTGTTAGAATTCTAGCCCCTATACCTGTGGAGGAACTCTGATTTGTTAAAAGCCCAGTTGCTAACCAAAAGGCCAGCAGTTGGAATTCGCCAGTCACTCCTTGGAAACCCTATGGTGCAGTTCTACTCTGTCCTATAGGGCTACTATGAGTCAGAATCTGCTGAAGGTTAATGGGTATACCTGTGGAAGCAATCATGCTTGGGAATAGGGTTTTCTTATGTTATTGAGGCTGTATCAGTGTAGGGTATGTCCTAAACCTAATTCCTTCTGACACAACAATCATAAATTGGAGAAAGAAATGTCACATGAGCATCAGCTAGGAACTGAGGAATGCCAAGTCTACAGAAGCTGAAAAAAGGATCTTCCCCAGAGCTGACAGAGAGAGAGCCTTCCCTAGAGACAACGCCCTGAAATCAGATTTTTAGTCTCCTGAACTGTGAGAAAATAAATTTCTGACCTTTAAAAGCAGAACAGTAATCTTGGAATTCAATTTTTTCCTCCAGACCACCAGGAAGTTATTAATTGTGCTTAACTTTCCCCTTCTTTTATAAAATAGAAATAATAATGATTATATCTCACTGTAGTTATAAAGTTTAAATAAGAATAAAATATGTGTATAGAATTTGGCAGTAACCTTCTTGGCATAGTGATTAAGAGCAACAGTTGCTAACCAAAAGGTTGACATTTCAAATCCACCAAGTGCTCCTTGGAAAGTCTATGGGGGCAGTTCTACTCTTTCATAAAGGGTCACTATGAGTTGGAATCGACTTGACGGCAATGGTTAATGGATATAGAATCTGGCACAGTGTCTGGAAATTAAAAATTAACCACCTTTGATAATTGTTCATACCTTTGTTCTTGAAATTATTGTTACTAGTATTGAGGTCTCTCAAAAGTATGTGGTTTAGAAACTTCCTTGAGAGAGTTTTCCAACATGAATCTTCTTTTATTATCCCAATTTTATAATAAACAAACAAAAAACCAAACTCATTGCCATTGAGTTGATTCTGACTCCTAGCGACCCTATAGGACACAGTAGAACTACCTGATAGGGTTTCCAAGGAGTGGCTAGTGGGTTCAAACTGCAGACCTCTTGGTTAGCAGCCTGAGCTCTTAAAAATAAAAATAAAGATTATCCTTACATATTCCAAAAAATATAACTAATTTTCATGGAGAATATACTATGGACCAGGTGTTGTTCTAGGTGCTTTATGCATTTTGATTCATTTAATCAACACCGTGCTGCTATGAAATAGATACTATTGTTATCATCATAATCCTTATTTTACACTGGAGGAAACAGAGACTAAAGGATATTAAGCAACTCTCCCAAAGATAAACACAGAGAATCAATCAGAGCATAGTTTTGGCTCAGGAAGTCTAGGTCCAGAGTCTGTGCACTAAACATTCTGCCAAGCCAAAGAATTTGAAGGGCAAAGAAGAAAATGGAGACATTTAATGAAACTCTTTAACCAATTGAAAAAAACAAATCTAATAGGATGGCTTAACTGTGTATTCAGAGAAATTATGTTTGGCACTTCTTTTCTAAGCTTGAACTACAGAGAAAAGATGTTTAAAGGCTTTTTTTTTTTAACTTTATGTATATTTTTCCTTTGGAATCAAGTATTCTCCTAGTAATAAGTTCACTTTAAGGTGAACTGGCTGAGACATGGAAATCCTGGTAGTGTGGTTAAGAGCTATGGCTGCTAACCAAAGGGCCAGCAGTTCAAATCCATGAGGTGCTCGTTGAAAACTCTATGAGACAGTTCTACTCTGTCCTATGGAGTCACTATGAGTCAGAATTGATTCAACTGCAGTGGGTTTTATTTTGTTTTTTGGGTTGAGACATAACACTCAAGTTCTCTAACAAGGCTTTCTAGTTTGGATATGATATGGTCAACCTCTTTTTTCTATGCCTTGTTATGTTCATCCAAACCAAAAAACCAAACCTGTTGCCGATGAGTCGATTCCAACTCATGGTGACCCTATGAGCTATGAGTTATGTTCATAGGGCAGTCAAAATCTTCATGGACTGAACAAGTTATTCATCCACTAAATGGTATTTCAATGTGTGTTTTCTGGGTCTGTTACAGGACCCTAAAAACAGAGACTGCTATAAAAGATGGATTTTTGTCTATTAAATAGCATTGCCATTACATCACTTTGGTTGGAATGTGAAAATACAATTTATTATTTTTTTCAAAATCTTTTTTCTTTCACCAGAAAATACTAGTGTGAAGTTAAAAATGAGTGATTTATGTCATTGAGCCCCAAATTCTATAGAGTGATTTTACTGCCACATCTCATCATCAAATGCCACTTTTAAGAGGAAATCTCTTTTAACTTACTGTCAAATTTAATTAGGATATCTTAAAAATAATATTTAATAAGCATATTTATAAAAATCATTATGCATTTTGATTTTTTCTCTAAATATTAAACAGAATATTGAGAAATCTTTTTAGAATTTAAAAGTGAGTTGTAAGTATTCTTTCATTATCCATGAAGATATGAATTCTACCTAAATGAAACCGTCTTCTTTCTATGCTAAGCTTACTTCAATATATGCAAATTCAGGCCAGAAGGAAATGGAAAAGAGCTTTAAGATTCAATGAAAGGACAATTTCTATGCGATCAAATGCTGACACATCTTGAATTAGAGATGATTCTACTGGAGTATGCCTTCCAGAAGCTCAGTTACTTTCTTGAACTCCATAGAAATTTAAAATTCACTTTAATGAAGGATTAGAGGAGAGAAAACAGTCTCTCTTTATTACTTTGATGGCCTCTAGTAACAGTTTAGCACGTGTAAAAGGAAAAATTTTGAAGTTATTTAGGAAAGTTTTGCAAAAACAATGATTAAAACATGCTTTAGGAACTGGTTGAATGATCATTGCTTCTTAGTCTTTAAATAGGATTAGAAAACCAGAAGCAAGATTAGTAGAAATTCTCCCATGAAACAGTCATGGACTGGTCACTTCACCCAAACATTATCTCGCTCAGTCTTCACAACAACTACAAGGTACATCTAGTTTCCCTTTTTTATAGATAATGAGAAATTGGGAAACAAACAATCAGTGATAGAGAATTGACTTATATCTGTGTCTGACTTCATCATTTATTCTTCTTCTATTACCTTAGTTTTTCACGTTACAGCTCTATTTCAATGCATAATTGGTATGAACATATTATTTAAGTTTGGTCAGTTTTCTGTATTTTATTTTCTGTTTGCAAAAATAAACTGAATGATAGATTGAATCAATAAAATAAATCCATAAAAACGTTTGATCAAGATGTGTGGGCACATTTTCCCAATGGGAAAGCAATTTGGGTGAAAGATAAATTTAAAATATAATTAGTATTTGCTATGGTCTCCATAACATGAAGGAGCCCTGATGGCACAATGGTTAATTGCTCAACCGCTGAGTGAGATGTGGGCAGTTTGAGCCCACCAGCCACTCCATGCAAGAAAAGACCTGGAGACCTGCTCCCACAAATATTACAGCCTAGAAAACGCTCTGGGGCTATTCTACTCTGTCACATATGGTCACTATGGGTCAGAATCAACTCCATGGCACACAACAACAACATAACATGAAACAAATTATTTATTTATTTTCTAAACAGACCTGAGAACTTTGGATTAAAAATTATCTTAGAAATGGTATTTAATTTCTAATTTATTACGATTTCCAAGTTTACTCTCTATTATGAATTATTAGTACTTAGCTAGGTTTTTTTTTTTTTTTTTTTAGCTAGGTAGCCAGACAACAAGGTTAACAAACCCATATCAATAACTTTTCATCACTAATTAAAGACAACAATGTGGGCAGGAATAATCTTAAGAAGAATTATACAAAATCTTTAAAGTTTTATGACATGAGAGAAAAACAAAAACAAACAAAAAAACCTCAAATGTATGCCATTTTCAGGGTTGAGAAGACTCTCCATTTATTGAAGATAAATTATTTCCTAATTAACTGATAAATTCAATCATCACTATTAAAATGCAGTTAACTACTTCTAAAATCTACATGAAGTTGAAATGTCTTTTTTTCTCTACAATTATGTTCATCTTAATTCCTTCATTTAGAGCTTTCTTACTCCAATATTATCTTAATATTGATGAATATTTGAGTAAATGTCCAGAAGTGGGAGAAGAGGATAGCTCAGAAGCATGGATAAAAATGTTTTATGGTTTAGTTTGTTTAGGATAGACATGTGAAGTGAAGAAGTAAAATAAATGGAAAGTTTATTTTCGTGTCAGACTTTAACACGTACTTTAACATGTACAACCCTGTAGATTAGGTATTGTTATCTGTCCTTTGAAATGAGAAAAATGAGCCTTGGAAAAGTTAATCAAATTCCACAAGATCATAAGCCTAGTAAATTGTAGGGCTGAGGTTTGCACTTTTTTTTCTGACTCCAAAGCACGTGTTTTCATTCTATAAGAATACATTTCACGCATGAATTTGTATAAAGAAATTACATTATTTTAAAAAACATAAAATCATAAATAAGTACTGTAGGAGGAAAAAATGCAAAAACAGAAGCTATTCATTAAAGCACCCACCAAAAGAGAAGATACATTGTTTGGAGTTACTCAGAGTAACATTACAATACTGTCATTAGTGGGAAGATATTAATACCTGAGTTGTTAAAACAGCAAAATGTTTGTCAATAAAAATATAGATTATGATAAAAGGCAAACACATCACTACAAAGCACATGGAAACACAGGCACTGAATCTTTGTTTATTCAAACAAAACAAATATTTGATGCACACATAAAGTTATTTTTTAATTCATTGTTATCTGTGATAATTCTTAACCCATTGCCACTGAGTTGATTCTGACTCATAGTGACCCTATAGGACAGAGAAGAACTACCCCAGAGAGTTTCCAAGGCCATATTCTTCACGGATTGCCACATCTTTCTCCCACAGAGTAGCTGGTGGGTTCCACCTGCTCGCCCTTCAGTTATCAGCCAAGTGTGCAACTGCTGTGTTACCAGGGCTACTTGTGGTAATTTTTAAGGTAACCCTAATCAAAATTCTCTAAAATGACATAAGGATTTTCTTGAAATTCTACAATGTTGTAGAAAATACAAAAACTTAATTTCTTTATGCCTCCAAAGTCTGAGAAAGGTTAGGTCCCATGGGACACCTAATTTACGAGCTTAGGTTTCCTGTACGAAATGCAGAGAGACGAGGGTAGGCAGAAAATGACTAAAACTTTTCCAGCTGGGGATCATTAAGAAGGATCAAAACTGAAAAAAATTGAGGTTATAGGAAGCTAAGGTTGGAGCTGTCTCTCTGATCAAAAAAGAAAGTAAAAAATTCAGTCAAATATTTAAAAAAGAAAATGCTGTGTGTTAGAATATGTGATTAAAGTGACTTAATGTAGAAAAACTTCAGAATCGAATATTATCAAAAAGTCCACAATAGATGTCTTAATAATAGGAATAAATTAACATTTTCTAAGAAGGACTTCATTAAATTAGTAGTTTTAATATGTAAAGCTCATGAATTACAGTAGGTATATATTATCCTATAATTTATCAATGAGGCTTGTAAATAGGCTTTTCACACATCTATAAAGATAATCATCATATACGCTTGATAGTGTGCATTATAAGACTCCAGGTTAGCTTATAAATTGAAGACTGAGTCATTCATAATGTTTTATTATTTAAATATATTTAATTACCATTCATTAATCGTATCTGCAGTTAATGTTACATATTATATTTTTTATTTATTGAATCAATCATATTAGTCCATGGAAATCAGGAGATCAACCATGACATCCATTCTTTATAACTTTTAAATTATTGTATTTTCTAAGCTAGTATTTTAGTATAGATATTTCTATATATCTCATGTATTCTGAACAATATTGTGATTGGTTGGTAATTTTTCAAGTTTAGATTTTATATTTGTGCAACAGAAATGCCTCAATTATTAAATAATAAAATTTTTATTACTGCTTATTTTCTACAGCAACAGTAGAAACTCTCTTGTTAAGACCGTAGGTCATGGGCTGCTCTTAAGTTAAACCTCCTACATCTTGCTTTATCCATCTTTGAAATGGAAGATATAGTAGTATGAAACTCACCACACCTAACCACTTACCCGTTGCCAACCAGTCAAGCCTGACTCATGGTGACCCTATAGGACAGAGTAGAACTGCCCCCATAGAGTTTCCAAGGGGCGCCTGGTGGACTGAACTGCCGAACTTATTGTTAGCAGCTTTAGCACTTAGGATTATTATGAAGAGTAAATGGAGATACACACAATGCCTGGTAAATGATTAATGCTCAATAATTATTTTACTTGATTATTTTTTAGTATTATGTTGTTAACTTTACAAAATTAAGATCCAATTAATATCCTCCCAAATTGTACTTCTATTCATCAAGAAACACTGTGAACAGGTCTAATTTTAATAAAAAATACCGAACAATTAAAAACTATAAAACAAATAACTGAAGTAAGAAATTACAATTGAATAACCATCACAATTGGAAAGGCAAAATATACTTTTTGCACAGATAATTTGGAAATCCTGCTGGTGTAGTGGTTAAGAGCTACAGCTGCTAATGAAAAGGTCGGCAGTTTGAATCCACAAGGCACTCCTTGGAAACCATATGTGACAGGTCTACTCTGTCCTATAGGGACTCTATGAGTCCGAAACTTTTTTTTTTTCCCATCAGAAGTAGAATGTGCACTAAACTTTACCTCTTCTTAAACATATAGAAACAACAAATCAAAACATACATTGCTCTTTTGAGACTTGTAGGAATTGATTTACATTATAACAGATTTCATTTGCAGCATACTTTTATTCTACCATATCCGATATTATTTCTTGGAGCCATGTTCAAATTGTTAACTGTACTGCACATTGAAATCAATTCTTTGTTTCTCTCTCTCTACAACTTCTGAAAGAAGGGATTTTTTTCTAGTTTTTAATAAACTGACTATGTTCCAAATTCCAAAGAGAAATGCTTTTCATGAAATCATGAAACAATTTATCCAAGCATTGTTTTCTATGCATAATGATCCCTTAAAAATCAAAGATGAGGAGGCAGGGCCAAGATGGCTGACTAGGTAGAACCTACCTCAGATCCCTCTTAAGACTCAGAAAAACAAGTGAATCGATCATATACATGACAATCTACGAACCCTGACCATCAAACACAGATCTAAAGAGTTGACCTGAGTGACAGAGACTGAGAACGAACAACCACAGGGAAGCAGCGACTGTTTTCGGAGCCTCGAGCCAGCGTCCCAGTTAGAAAACCTTGGTGCCGGGCTTTGGACTGGGCGCAGGGGAGCTAAGCACTGCATCCTGTGACGGCGCAAACACTGGGCACAGCCCTAGCCCCCAGAATTGACCTTGGGGGAAGCCCAGCCAGTGCACGCAGACAGCGCAGCGACGCGGCTGACAGGAGGAGAAGTCACCGGGAGGCAGCGACTAGTTGTGGAGCTGGGAGTGCAGCATCCCAGCCAGGAAACCTTTGGCGCTGGGCTTTGGACTAGGAGTGGAGGAACTAACCACGGCTTCAGAGACAGCGCAAGCACGGGACACAGGCCTGACCCTCGGGGCAATCTCTACCCAGTAAGTGCACACAGTCGACGCGCCCCTCTGGAATCTCAGATAAAACAGTCATCCCAAGCAAGATAAGTAACTTTGTCTATATTCTGGGGTACTACTCTCTCCTATTTATCTGAACCCTCCCCTCCCCTTCCCAGGCACCTTCATTAACATTGGAATTTCCTGAGCCAGAGAGTGAACTGCACTACGGGTTTTCTTTCTTTCTTTTTCTTTTTTTTTTTTTTGGTCTTTTCCTAACCCATTCTCCTGGCCTGAGAGAAAAAGCAGCTACAAAAAACCGAGGGAGCAAAAATCTTTCCCTAATTGGACTAAAAATATACAACCAGCTCCAGCCAAGCATATGTGATTCACAGTCTTGGGCTTTCATCTCCACAGGGAACAAGGTGGCTATTATAATGCAAAGGCATTTCTGATAGGGATCTGACTGTAATTGCTTTAGCGGATTACTGGAAAGACACGTTTCCCAGGTCTGATATCTCTGCCTATTCAACAGAGCCTTCACTGACCCACAAAAGGGAACTGAGGGCTGAAGCTCCCCCCAGACCACCTAGCCTCCTGCCTTAGGGGTCTAAGGAGGATGACACCTACCAATCTGTAGAGGTACTTGCATTGGGGGCCTAAGGTACAGCTGCAGAGCCCACCCACCAAAGTGCTTTAGGAATAGAGACACACCCACCTCACTGACACTTGGGGGAAGCCTGTCAGCATCCTGCCCCCCTTGAAGTGTGAACCCCAGCTGCTACTAGAATCTGGTGCACACAACTATCACCACTGCTTCTCGAGGTGGATAGGTGACAGTCTACACCACACACTTGGTGATACAAAATCAGATTCTACTCAAGAATAGTGAATGGACTCTTAGGCTTATATATCTGGTAACAGCCCAAACCAGCTGGTAATAGGACATAAGTGATTCAAGGGCTACAACAATCAAGGCAGCACAATCTAGTAGCCCATCTATGTATACTGAAAGAAAACAAAACAAGATAAGACTCAGTGAGCAAATATAGAATAAATCACTACAATATCTTAGTGATGGCTCGGAGACAGCAGTCGATATCAAACCACATAAAGAAGCAGAACATGACTGCTTCTACAACTCCCCAAACTAAAGAATCAAAATCTTTCCCAAATGAAGATACAATCCTGGAATTGCCAGATTCAGAATATAAAAAAACTAATATACAGAATGCTTCAAGACATCAGGGATGACCTCAGAAATGAAATAAGGCAATCTACAGAAAAAGCCAAGGAACACACTTGTAAAGCAGTCGAAGAACTCAAAAAGATTATTCAAGAACATAGTAGAAAAATTAATACATTGCAAGAATCCATAGAGAGACAGCATTCAGAAATCCAAAAGATTAACAATAAAATTACAGAATTAGACAATGCACTAGGAAGTCAGAGGAGCAGACTCGAGCAATTGGAATGCAGAGTGGGAGATCTGGAGGACCAGGGAATTGACACCAATATAGCTGAAAAAAAAAATCAGATAAAAGAATTTAAAAAAATGAAGAAACCCTAAGAATCATGTGGGACTCCATCAAGAAGAATAATTTGCATCTGATTGGAGTTCCAGAACAGGGAGGGATAGCAGAAAACAGAGAGAATAGTTGAAGACCTGTTAGCAGAAAACTTCCCTGACATCATGAAAGATGAAAGGATATCTATCCAAATGCTCGTCGAATCCCATTTAAGACTGATCCAAAAAGAAAATCACCAAGACATATTATCATTAAACTTGCCAAAACCAAAGATAAAGAGAAAATTTTAAAAGCAGCCAGGGATAAAAGAGAGCTCTCCTACAAAGGAGAATCAATACGAATAAGTTGAGTCTACTCAACAGAAACCATGCAGTCAAGAAGGCAATGGGATGACATATATAGAGCACTGAAGGAGAAAAACTGGAAGCCAAGGATCATATATCCAGTAAAGCTCTCTCTGAAATATGAAAGTGAAATTAACACATTTACGGATAAACACAAGCTTAGAGAATTTGCAAAAACCAAACCAAAGCTACAAGAAATACTAAAGGAAATTGTTTGGTCAGAAAACCAATAATATCAGATACCAGCACAACAGAAGGTCATAGAACAGAGCATCCTGATATCAACTCAAATAGGGAAATCACAAAAACAAATTAAGATTAATTTTAAAAAGAAAAAAATGCTCAAAACAGGGAACCTTTGAAGTCAGTATGTAAAAGATCACAATAATCAAAAAGAGGGACTAAATACAGTTGGCATAGAACTGCCATATGGAGAGGTATACAAGGCGATATAGGTTAATACGAGTTAGGTTTTTACTTAGAAAAATAGGGGTAAATATTAAGGTAACCACAAAGAGGTATAATAACTCCATAACTCAAAATAAAAACCAAGAAAAACATAACCACTCAGTAAACATAAAGTCAAATACTATGAAAATGAGGAACACACAATTTACAAAGAAAAACGTCTCAGCACAAAAGAGTAAGTGGAACAATGAAATTGTCAACAACACACATAAAAAGGCATCAAAATGACAGCACTAAACACGTACTTATCTATAATTACGCTGAATGTAAATGGACTAAACGCACCAATAAAGAGACAGAGAGTCTCAGGCTGGATAAAGAAACGCAATCCGTCTATATGCTGCCTACAAGAGACACACCTTAGACTTAGAGACACAAACAAACTAAAACTCAAAGGATGGAAAAAATATATCAAGCAAACAAGCAAAAAAGAGCAGGAGTAGCAACATTAATTTCTGACAAAATGGACTTTAAAGTTAAATCCACCACAAAGGATAAAGAAGGACACTACATAATGATGAAAGGGGCAATTGACCAGGAAGATATAACCATATTAAATATTTATGCACCCAATGACAGGGCTGCAAGATACATGAAAAAAACTTTAACAGAACTGGAAAGTGAGATAGACACCTCCACAATTACAGTAGGAGACTTCAACACACCACTTTCGGAGAAGGACAGGACATCCAGTAAGAAGCTCAGTAGAGACACAGAAGACCTAATTGCTACAATCAACGAACTTTGACCTCATTGACTTATAATGAACACTCCAGCCAACACCTGCAAAGTATACTTTTTTTTTCTAGCGCACATGGAACATTCTCTAGAATAGACCACATATTAGGTCATAAAACAAAACTTTGCAGAATCCAAAACATTGAAATATTACAAAGCATCTTCTCAGACCACAAGGCCATAATAGTGGAAATCAATAACAGAAAAATTAGGGAAAAAAATCAAATACTTGGAAACTGAACAATACCCTGCTGAAAAAAGACTGGGTTATAGAAGACATTAAGGAGGGAATAAAGAAATTCATAGAATGCAATGAGAATGAAAACACTTCCTATCAAAACCTCTGGGACACAGCAAAAGCAGTGCTCAGAGGTCAATTTATATCGATAAATGCACACATACAAAAAGAAGAAAGAGCCAAAATCAGAGAACTGTCCCTACAACTTGAACAAATAGAAAGTGAGCAACAAAAGAATCCATCAGGCACCAGAAGAAAACAAATAATAAAAATTAGAGCTGAACTAAATGAATTAGAGAACAGGAAAACAATTGAAAGAATTAACAAAACCAAAAGCTGGTTCTTTGAAAAAATTAACAAAATTGGTAAACCATTGGCCAGACTGACTAAAGAAATACAGGAAAGAAAACAAATAACCAGAATAAGAAACAAGATGGGCCACATCACAACAGACCCAACTGAAATTAAAAGAATCAAATCAGATTACTATGAAAAATTGTACTCTAACAAATTTGCAAACCTAGAAGAAATGGATGAATTCCTAGAAAAACACTACCTACCTAAACTAACACAATCAGAAGTAGAACAACTAAATAGACCCATAAGAAAAAAAGAGATTGAAAAGGTAATCAAAAAACTCCCAACAAAAAAAAGCCCTGGCCCAGAGGGCTTTACTGCAGAGTTCTACCAAACTTTCAGAGAAGAGTTAACACCACTACTACTAAAGGTATTTCAAAGCATAGAAAATGATGGAATACTACCTAACTCATTCTATGAAGCTACCATATCCCTGATACCAAAACCAGGTAAAGACATCACAAAAAAAAAAAAATTACAGACCTATAACCCTCATGAACAAAGATGCAAAAATCCTCAACAAAATTCTAGCCAATAGAATTCAACAACATATGAAAAAAATAATCCACCACGACCAAGTGGGATTTATACCAGGTATGCAAGGCTGGTTTAATATTAGAAAAACCATTAATGTAATCCACCATATAAATAAAACAAAAGACAAAAACCACATGATCTTATCAATTGATGCAGAAAAGGCATTTGACAAAGTCCAACACCCATTTATGATAAAAACTCTCAGCAAAAGAGGAATTGAAGGAAAATTCCTCAACATAATAAAGGGCATCTATACCAACATCAGTCTAAATGGAGACAGCCTGAAAGCATTTCCCTTGAGAACAGGAACAGAAAAGGATGCCCTTTATCACCGTTCTTATTCAACATTGTGCTAGAGGTCCTAGCCAGAGCAATTAGGCTAGACGAAGAAATAAAGGGCATCCAGATTGGCAAGGAGGATGTAAAATTATCTCTATTTGCAGATGACATGATCTTATACACAGAAACCCCTAAGGAATCCTCCAGAAAACTACTGAAACTAATAGAAGAGTTTGGCAGAGTCGCAGGTTATAAGATAAACATATAAAAATCACTTGGATTCCTCTACATCAACAAAGAGAACATCGAAGAGGAAACCACCAAATCAATACCATTCACAGTAGCCCCCAAGAAGATAGAATACTTAGGAATAAATCTTACCAAAGATGTAAAAGACCTATACAAAGAAACTACAAAGTACTACTGCAAGAAACTAAAAAAGACCTACTTAAGTGGAAAAACATACTTTGCTCACAGATAGGAAGACTTAACATGATAAAAATGTCTATTCTACAAAAAGCCATCTATATATACAATGCACTTCCGATCCAAATTTCAATGACATTTTTAATGTGATGGAGAAACAAATCACCAACTTCATATGGAATGGAAAGAAGTCTCGGATAAGTAAAACATTACTGAAAAATAAGAAGAAAGTGGGAGGACTCACTCTACCTGATTTTAGAACCTATTATACAGCCACAGTAGTCAAAACAGCCTGGTACTGGTACAACAACAGGCACATAGACCAATGGAACAGAATTGAGAACCCAGATATGAATCCACCCACATATGAGCAGCTGATATTTGACAAAGGCCCAGTGTCACTTACTTGGGGAAAAGATAGTAATTTTAACAAATGGTGCTGGCATAACTGGATATCCATTTGCAAAAAAATGAAACAGGACCCATACCTCACACCACGCACAAAAACTAACTGCAAGTGAATCAAAGACCTAAACATAAAGACTAAAACGATTAAGATCATGGAAGAAAAAATAGGGACAACTTTAGGAGCCCTAATACAAGGCATAAACAGAATACATAATATTACCAAAAATGATGAAGAGAAACCAAATAACTGGGAGCTCCTGAAAATCAAACACCTATGCTCATCTAAAGACTTCACCAAAAGAGTAAAAAGACCACCTACAGATTGGGAAAAAAATTTCAGCTATGACATCTCCCACCAGCGCCTGATCTCTAAAATCTATACAATTCTGCTAAAACTCAACCACAAAAAGACAAACAACCCAATCAAAAATTGGGCAAAGGATATGAACATGCACTTCACTAAAGAAGATATTCAGGCAGCTAACAGATACATGAGAAAATGCTCTCGATCATTAGCCCTTTAAAGAAAAGCCATTAGAGAAATGCAAATTAAAGCTACAATGAGATTCCGTCTCACTCCAACAAGGCTAGCATTAATCCAGAAAACACAAAATAATAAATGTTGGAGAGGCTGCAGAGAGATTGAAACTCTCATACACTACTGGTGGGAATGTAAAATGGTACAACCACTTTGGAAATCTATCTGGCATTTTCTTAAAAAGTTAGAAATAGAACTACCATACAACCCAGAAATCCCACTCCTCGGAATATACCCTAGAGAAATAAGAGCCTTCACAGGAACAGATATATGCACACCCATGTTTATTGCAGCTCTGTTTACAATAGCAAAGAGCTGGAAGCAACCAAGGTGTCCATCAACGGATGAATGGTTAAATAAATTGTAGTATATTCACACAATGGAATACTATGCTTCGATAAAGAACAGTGACGAATCTGTGAAACATTTCATAACATGGAGGAACCTGGAAGGCATTATGCTGAGTGAAATTAGAGGCAAAAGGACAAACATTGTATAAGACCACTATTATAAGATCTTGAGAAATCTTATAAACTGAGGAGAACACACACTTTTGTGGTTACGAGTGGGGGAGGGAGGGAGGGTCGGAGAGGGTTATTTACTGATTAGTTAGTAGATAAGAACTACTTTAGGTGAAGGGAAGGACAATACTCCATACACGGAAGGTTAGCTCAACTGGACTGGACCAAAAGCAAAGAAGTTTCTGGGATAAACTGAATGCTTCAAAGGTCAGCAGAGCAAGGGTGGGGGTTTGGGGACTATGGCTTAAGGGGACTTCTAAGTCAATTGGCAAAATAATACTATTATGAAAACATTCTGCATCCCACTTTGAAGTGTGGCGTCTGGGGTCTTAAATGCTAACAAGCGGCCATCTAGGGTGCATCAATTGGTCTCAACCCACCTGGATCAAAGGAGAATGAAGAACACCAAGGTCACAGGATAACTATGAGCCCAAGAGACAGAAAGGGCCACATGAACCAGAGACTTACATCATCCTGAGACCAGAAGAACTAGATGGTACCCGGCCACAACCGATGACTGCCCTGACAGGGAGCACAACAGAGAACCCCTGAGGGAGCAGGAGAATAGTGGGACGCAGACCCCAAATTCTCATAAAATGACCAGACTTAATGGTCTGACTGAGAGTAGAGGAATCTCCATCGTCATGGTCCCCAAACCTTCTGTTGGCCCAGGACAGGAACCATTCCCGAAGACAACTCATCAGACATGGAAGGGACTGGACAATGGGTTGGAGAGAGATGCTGATGAAGAGTGAGCTACTTGTATCAGGTGGACACTTGAGACTATGTTGGTATCTCCTGTCTGGGGGGAGATAGGAGGGTAGAGAGGGTTAGAAACTGGCAAAATTGTCACGAAAAGAGACTGGAAGGGCTGACTCATTAGGGGGAGAGTAAGTGGGAGTATGGGGTAAGGTGTATGTAAGCTTATATGTGACAGACTGACATGATTTGTAAACGTTCACTTAAAGCTCAATAAAAATTATTAAAAAAAAAATCAAGATGAGAAGGCCATTCTCTTGGTGACTGGCTAAGAGATAATTTAGACAGACAAAACTTTTCCTAGGTAAAAAAAATACATGAACTTTCCATGAAATTGTCCACAGTAAGTGATAATTAATATAATTGTAATCATAAATATTTTGTTCTTTCCACTTGTGTCACATTAATGCAGTTACAGTTAGATATATGGCTTTTTTGTTTGTAATTCTTTCAATTAAATGAATTATTTTCATGTTATATTTAAATCCTTTGTGTTTGGTGCTGCATAAATGCAGTTTCTGCATGCACATAGATTTATTCACTTATGAATGAGAAAAATAAATATTTATGCTCTCCAGTCAGTCGAATAGTCTGGTTACTTAGGTTCTTCTCAAGTCAAATAGATGGGTCAGCCATACCACATTGTATATTTTAACACAAGTTTATGGGTAAGTGGAGAATAAATTGTTTTAGGAAAGGTAGACTAATGGATTTATATTATGTCCCGTTTTTAATAGAGTCCAAAACACTTTCCTTCTATGTCCTTGTGAATTATCTGTAAATTCTCCATGGTTTTAAGTCATCTGTGTCTTCCTCTAGGTATGTTACCTGAGAGTAGGAAAGCCATCAAGGTCAATATTTAAGAGGTTAATATTTATGTTTCCTCCACCCATCGGTCAATTTGTTACATTACGGTGACTTGACTGCTGCTATGGTGCTGGAATCTATGCCACTAGTATTTCAAATACCAAGAGGTCACTCATGGTAGACAGGTTTCAGTGAAGCTTCCAGCCTAAGACAGACCAGGAAGAAAGGCCTGGTGATCTACTTCCAAAAATTAGCCAATGAAAACCTACAGATTATAGAATATTGTGTGAGACTTTGATATTCTTACCTTGGACACATCATCAGGTGGGATTGATTGCTAGAGCGATATCATGTTTGGTAAAGGAAGGGCCACATAAGGAGAGGGAATCCCTCCATGAGATGGATTGACACAATGGCTGCAACAATGGACTTAAATGTATCAATTATCATGAAGGTAGATTAGGAACAGGCAATATTTCGTTCTGTAATACATGCGGTCTCCATGAATTGGAGCTGACTTAATGGCAACTAACAACAACAGTTTGTATTTGGGCTATGGAATCTGATACCCCACATTCAAATACTGGGTCCATCACAAACCTTGATGAAATCAATTCCAAATCCTTGCTAAGCTCTTCTTTCCTCAGTTGTAAAATGTGAACACCTCCCTCACAGTTATTTTTTGTGGTTATATATTGGTGTGGAACACCTATCTTGCTAAGTTGCACAATAAGGTATAAGTACATGGTGACTCCTGCTACTGTAATCATGGCACAGTGTCTGTCATATAGCATATATTTGATGAATGAATAAAGAAACATATGGAAAGAAACTGAAACAGATATGTTTTTTTTTTTAAAAATCTTTGTTATAAAACTTTGTTAACACTCTACTAAAAAAAGTTTCTTTGATCTCTATCATCCAAAGGAAAGGAATAGACAACTAGTAGTTTTCATCCGATGGAAAATACCCTTGCTATGACTTCACGAATTTTCTTCTAAAAAAATCAACTCCTCATATACTTTTCTTAGTGAGCTCCCCTGTACAAGTTTGCTGGTACTTCCTTCACACACTGGAACATTTGAGTTAACACAGACAAATTCTGCCCACATAAAACATCAACATAAACTGTACGAAAGTACAACTTAGTGCCTCAATTGAGTATGTAAAATATACCCTCATATCCCACATAAAAGTTTTGAATATGTTGATAATTTTCTTTGATGGCAAGAAACCTTCCTGTCACTCACCCACACCACATCTTGGACCTCATTTGCTGTGTGGAAAATAAGCTCCAATTTTGCCATATACCAAGTTTCCTATCCTTTGAGGGTCCTGGCAAAAGAGATTTTATCCTTTGCTATTCATGTGATAATATTTCCATGATTTCATTGAAGTTACTTCATAAATTATAATGATAAAAAGAAGGGCTACCCTTTTTTCTAGTGGGAACACTTTATAAAAAAATGTATAATTTCCCTTGTGGTTTAGAGTACCATATGTCTTTTTCCCTTTGCTTTAGGCTTTTTTTTTTTTAAGACAATAAAGATTATACTTATCCTTTATGGTTTAAAAGACCCCCAAAACTTATCACAGCTTTCATCATCAGGCCACTACACATAGCTAACTTAATGGACTCAGTCTAGGAAAGCCAATAGAAAATGGCCTTGTTAACAGGTTATAAGAGCTGTCATGAGCGATAAATTAGGGTGTGGGTTGTTCAACAGGGTTTCTTTCTTTTTTTTTTCCTTAAGTACATTTTTCTGCTGTGATATACTGATCTATTTATACAACATTTGTAAATGCACACTTATATGACTGTATTTCCCAAAGCCACAAAATGCCAGATCAAAGCCACCCCAGCTTGGCTATTAACGCAAGTGGAACATACTGGCTTTTCTGGTGCATCTTACTCAAATTGAAATGAAATATTTTCCCTATTGGTTTAAAAGCAAGGTTTGGCAGAAACATCCCAACTCATAGAAGGTCGGACTATCTAAATAAACTTTTTTTTTTTTAAACACATCTGTCTTGATTTGTTACCACATACTCTTTACTTTATGCACATTTATCTATTTATTAAGTTCTTTGAGTTCTCACCACGAAAACTTGAGTTAGCTAAGTCACAAGGCCCTTGAACATCCAAGTTCAGTATGACATGATGACAGGGGCAAGGGAAGCCAAATTGAAATACCTTTTTTATTTTTCTTCATATGTTCAATTTTTACTGTACTCTGTCTTATCTCTGACTCACTGGCAGTCATTAGATTTATTTATCTGCCTTCTCTCAAAACTGTGTGCACTGCTTTACATCCGATGTCACACCCATGGTTCTCTCAGACTCTGACATTCTTGCCCTACTATTGTCCAGCTCCCTCTTTGGCTTTGCTGCATCCCAGCGTCCCATGCTGAGACACCCATTAAAAACTAAAAAATCACTTAAGAGAGGTCTCTTCTTGCCATTGTCATATCTTTAAACTTATATTGACTGTAGTTAAGCTGTGCCTCACACCTTTACCTGGTAGGTTCGTGTACTGTAACACAAAGCCAGTGCGAGCCAGTGCCCTGGCACAAGGTTGCTTCTGTTTTCCTTTTTGTTTATTTGTTTCTATGTTTTGTTGCCTTTTCTAACAGTCCTTGAAACTACTTGTTCAGCAACAACATGGAAGTAAAATTCTATGGATTACAAATTTACTCAGTTTTTACTCAAATTTACTTCAAATGTTTTATTGTACTACCCTCCCTAATACATAAAATTACCACATATCTTTGTGTTATTTTTATCCATTAAAACCCACTGCCGTCGAGTCGATTCCAACTCATAGCGATCCTATAGGACAGAGTAGAACTGCTCCATAGAGTTTCCAAGGAGTGCCTGGAGGATTTGAACTGCCCACCTCTTGTTTACCAGCCAAGGACGCGAGTTCGATCCCTGTACAAGCCAAAGGTTGCTTTTGTTTTATCCATTAGAATGACTATTTTATTTCTGTATCTCAGCTGTTCTCAGTGTACTGTTCTCTTAAACAGGCTTCATACTTTATTATTCTGAAATTGTTTAATCATGGTTTTCTTAAAACAAGTCCTTTGAAAATCAATATGATGCAAAATCACTATATAAGGTAGAACTTATATATATATGTGTACGTGTGTGTGTGTGTGTATAAGTATATGCACTTATAAATTCCCACCTTCCATACAGGAGACCAAGGCTGGATTCCTGGCCAGTGCACCTTATACGCAGCTACCACCTGCCTGTCAGTGGAGGCTTGCCTGCTGCTATGATGCTGAAAGGTTTCAGCGGAGCTTCCAGACTGAGATGACCTAAAAAGAAATGCCTGGTGATCCACATCTATGTTCAAAAACCAGGCAATGAAAACCCTATGGATTACAATGGTTCAATCTCCAACTAAGCATAGGAATAGCACCAGACCTGGAAGCGTTTTGTTCCACTGTGGTGTTGTTGCCATGACTCAGGGCAGCTAACAATAACATACAGACAGGGTCGCAATGAGTCAGAATCAACTCGATGGCACTGGGTTTGGGTTTTTGGTATGTATGTATGACTCAAAGGCACTGGGGTTTTATGTATATATATATATACACATATACGTGGGTGTGTTTATAGCCCTGGTGGCATAGTGGTTAAAACCTCAGCCACTAACCAAAAGGTCGGCAGTTCAAATCCACCAGCCACTCCTATGGACAGTTCTACTCTGTCCTATATGGTCGCTCTGAGTCAGAACCAACTCAACTGCACGTAACAACTATATATATATACATGTGCTTGAGGGCACTGGGTTTTGGGGATATATATATATATATGTGTGTGTGTATATGTGTGTATATATGTGTGTGTGTGTGTATATGTGTGTATATGTGTGTGTATGTGTATATATGTGTGTGTATGTGTTTATGTGTATATATGCATGTGTATATATATGTGTGTGTGCGTGTGTGTATGTGTGTGTATATATGTGTATATATGGGTGTGTATATGTGTGTATATATATGGATGTGTATATGTGTGTATATATATGGGTGTGTCTATATATGTGCGTGGGTATATGTGTGTGTGTATATGTGCCTGTGTGTACATGTGTATATGTGTGTGTGTATATATGTGTGTGTATATGCATGCACACACACACATATGTACATAATCCAAGAACACAGATTACCACAGAAATAGTTATTTACTTAAGTGCCATTCTAATTTATGAATTTATAACTTTCATTATTCACCTAGTTGGATGTCAAAAGAACAAAAGTATTTATATCCCCCTACATTTAAATTTTTTTTTACATTTAAATATTTAATATTAGGAAAGCTTTCTATCAGAAGAGGGTACATAAGCGTAGCACTGGCTTAACAATAGAAGCCAGGTAGGAAACCACGTAATGGTTGAGATTAAACATCATCCATGTTCACATATACTGCAGCCAAACTCTTAACCACTTTGCCACCACGCTTCCAGTCTTTAGGAGTATAAATAACGTGCTTTCTGTTTTTGTTACAGACACTACAAAACTTACTGTTGGTCAGTGACATTTTTTGTTACCAGGCTAGTATACTATTTTCTTATGGATTTCTTGAAAGTTATACTTTCTTTATATTGAATAGTACTCTAGTGACCTAAAAGCTGATATTCTGCTGTTCTTCAAATCTTACATACTCTGAAGTCTTCCTGAAACCAAGGAATACAATGAATAAAAATTAATGTTGATGCCAAAAAGGAGTGTTTTTTTTCCTCCTTTACTTCTTTCTTTATCTTCGTAGTGGGTATAGGTAAATATTGTAACATATAAATATAAAGTATGAAATCCTGATCAATTCTTGTTTTTTCTTGGTTTTCCTTCCTCGTTCCCAATTAAAGAAAAAAAAAGGTATGTTAATATGTAATAGGTACTAAGATATATATTTTACTAACAGCAAAATATATATGACATATATATTTCAGTGTATGTAAAATATGTATCTACGTATATATATTTCACATATATTTTAATTTTCCTGTTCTGTGAATTATTCAAAATTCTAACCTGGAGGATAAACGTTATTCCAACTAAATAACTGATTCAATGAGTATTCATGAAGTTTTTGATGTGTTTGTTGCAATGCTGAACATTTTAATGATACAATAAAATAAAGGATGAGTCCCTACCTTTGAAGACATTGTGAATTTTTGGAAAGATAAGCTATGCATACAGAAAAATATAAATAGTTCTAAGAAACAATATATAGTAAATGGCAAATGAATGATACAAAGTATGACTTTTAGATGTTAGACAGTCATAGAAATTAATTTTAAGTGCACTGTTCAGGGAAAACGTCATGGTCCATGTGAGAAGTGCCTTTCTCTATATGAAGCATGCTGCCCAAAATGCTGTCCCTCCACCAGTTCACTTAGCTAACTCCTGTACTCTACTCATCCAAAGAGCCAGTTCAGGCACCACTTCGTCAAGCAATGCTTCCCTGGCCAGCGTTTAAGAAAAAATACTAATAATAAACTTATGTATCATATAGAATAGTCCCTCAGTGACAGTCTAGGCAGACATCTTCGTTTTCCACCTGACACCACAAATGCAGAATATGAAAAAAATTCCCTTCACATTTGCAGAATGGTGACAAACGCAATCATGGGTAGAATTCACAGATAGAAGATATAACAGCACTATTAAGATAGTTCCTTGGACATGACAAAGAGCCAATATAACCAATATATTGAGAATATTCAGCAGGATCATACAAGATAAAAGTTTAACCAGTAGCATCAGTACCCTAAGGGCAAGCAGACTCTGGAAGGTAAGCGTCATTATGCAATCAGTAGCATAGCTGGGACTTGGAGTCTATAACCTAACCTTTCCATTAGAGGAAGGTGGCAAAAGAGAAAAGGAAAACTTGGAAGCAGAAGCCCAGTTCTCGCAAGAAAAGGAATCATCGCAAAAAAAATCCTCAGTCAATATAAAGTGACATAGTGTACAAAAGTACAAAGTGAAGAGAATCCGGTGCCATGTGTAGCAAAAATAACAGAAACAAGAGTACAGAGAAATTTTGTCATGCTATGGGTAAAGCACATTTGAATTGTTTAAATTTATGATCATAGATTGAGTTCATAGATCAAGTATCAGATACAATGCAGGATATGAGGGAACATAGGGTTAAATTAGAAACGGATCTAGGTATCAAAGATTTGCCATTCACATGGAGTAACACTGACAGTATTAAAAAAAAAAGAGTTTTTTTTTTTTTTTTTTAGAGATGTAAAAATATTCCAGGTGCTATGACAGAAGTGTGTATACAGTATGTGCACAAACATTTAAGGTATCAAGGATAAAGTTCAGGTATCAACAAAGACTCCTTAAAAGTGTTTGAATTATGTCTCGTAATTTGAGAAAACATGCTTTTAAAAATTAAAGGATGATCAAAAGTAATGGGGGGGCATGTCTCAGAGTCTAACACCAATAAAAAATAGTGTGACATCAAGAAGGGCAAGATACAAAGAGCAGGGCATTAAGAATAATCTGCAGAACTGTAGAGGTATACCATAAAAAAAAAAAAAAATTATAGCATAGGAGCTTAAAATAGGAGATATGGAAACAGGATGGCCCCTGGAGTTCCGGCTTTGTCATTTACTATGTTAGCAATCTTAGTCAACCTCTTTGTGCCTCAGTGTTCTCCTGTGTGAAAACGCTTTTCTCATATGTAAACTATCAAGTTAATATGTAGTCACACAAGAGTGACTGGTTAACCAGAGCCTGTTCTCAAAGAGAACGGTCAACCTGGCATGCATAGGAGGAAGCTACAACAATGCACTAGATAAACAGTTCACTCTGTGGTGTAACAATTTCATTCAAATATTGGGTAGTATAGACTGAGGAGCAGCTGTGTTTTTATTAAAAAACAAACTACAAATAGTTAAATATAATACAAAGCTGCTGGGAAACTTGTCCATTCTCCTCAGGTCCAAGGATTTCTTTGTTGCAAAAGAACAAGAATCATAGAACTAAGTTCTAGAGAGACACAAATTCTTAGTCTAAAGAAATTAGCAGTCAAGTAAGGTTGAGTCCATATAATAAATATTTAGTTAATTCAATTCAGATGACTACATTTACTACAAAGCATATCTGTGTAGGACTTTTTCCATAGAGTTATTTGGGGTTTTGCATTGTTTTCTGAAGTCTCATATTAATAAATTCATCAGATACTTTAAACCAAAATTAATTAAATTTAATATTCAAGTATAAGGCTTACTTTCTATTATTTGAAAATTTCAGTTAAGCTCCAAAATTGAATTCAATATTCACAAAATAGCTCATGCAGGACTTACTAGAAGGTAACTAGGCCCTCACACATCACTCTGTAAATTATTATACTTATGTTCCACCTGTATAAAGAAAAAATTAGGTAAGACAACTCCTATATAGAAATATTTAATGAATGTTGTATTAAAAGTGTGTTTATATACACTGGCAGCATCAAGAATCTAAGGCCGCAATTCATCTACTGCCTAGGACTGATTGTAATACATAATCACAACTCTGCCAAGAGTTTGTTTTCAGCTTCAAAAAAGATTTCAGATTCATAGACTGGTAGCAGGCTACAGTGGAACAAGGACAGACACTAAGGTAATTTCAGAGAAATAAGGAAAGGCACTGAGATAATGAAATCTAGAGATAGAGCCCAGATCGGAATTAGAAGATTAGAAGACAATAGTACTGTTTGTAGGGTCAGTATGAATCAGAATTGACTCAATGGCAATAGTATGGTTTTGGTTTTAATGCTACCTGTTACTCCATAAAAAACATCTGTGACAGGTAAAATTGAGAAATACAATTCTTCCTATAGGGAAAGTTCTTGTTTTTTGTTTGTTTGTTTTCCTCTAGACCAGGTAACACAGACCAAAGGCCAGAATGGAAGATATGATCAACCATTAGAGTTGTTATTGTTGTTGTTAGGTGCCACCCATTTGGTTACAACTCATAGCAACCCTATGTACAGCAGAAAGAAACACTGCCCAGTCCTGCGCCATCCTCAAAATCATTGTTTTGCTTGAGCCTGTTGTTGCAGCCACTATGTCAACACATCTCATTGAGAGTCTTCCTCTTTTTTGCCGACCCTCCACTTTACCAAGTATGATGTCCTTCTCCAGGGACTGGTCCCACCCGATCACATGTCCAGAGTATGTGAGACAAAGACTCACCATCCTTGCTTCTAATGAGCATTCTGGCTATAGTTCTTCCAAAACAGATTTGTACATTCTTTTGGCAGTCCACTGTATATTCAATATTCTTCACCAACACCATAATTCAAAGGCATCAATTCTTCTTCTGCCTCCCTTGTTCATTGTCCAGCTTTCACATGCCCATGAGGCAACTGAAAACACAATGGTTTGGGTCAGGTGCACCTTGCAAGATTGTGTCATCTGTATATTGTTAATAAGTCTTCCTCTAATCCTGATGCCTTGTTCTTCTTCATATAGTCCTAACTTCTCAGATTATTTGCTCAGATTGAATAGGTATGGTAAAAGGATAAACCCTGACACACACATTTCCTAACCTTAAACCACCCAGTATCCCCTTATTCTATATGAAAGACTGGTACTTCAACTCTGTACAAGTTCTTCATGAGCACAATTAAGTGTTCTGGAATTCCCATTCTTTGCAATGTTATCCATAATTTGGTATGATCCACACAGTTGAATATCTTCGCATAGTCAATAAAACTGAGGTAAACATCATTCTGGTATTCTCTGCTGTCAGCCATGATCCATCTGATATCAGCAATGATATCCCTTGTTCCACATGCTTTTCTGAATCTGGCTTGAATTTCTGGTAGTTCCCTGTTGATTTACTGCTGCAATCACTTTTGAATGATCTTGAGCAAAACTTTACTTGTGTGTGATATTACTGATATTGTTTGATATTTTCCATGTTCTGCTAGATCACCTTTCTTTGGAATGGGTACAAATATGGATCACTTCCATTCGGTTGGCCATGTAGCTGTCTTCTAAATTTCCTGGCATAGATGAGTGAGCGCCTCCAGCACTGCATCCATTTTTTGAACCATCTCAATTGGTATGCTGTCAATTACTAGAGCCTTTTTTTTTTTTTTTTTTGCCAATGGCTTCAGTGTGGCTTATAACTCTTTCTTCTGTACCATCAGTTCATGATCATATGCTACCTCCTGAAATGGTTGACTGTTGACCAATTCTTTTTGGTACAGTGATTCTGTGTATTCTTTCCATCTTTTTTTGATGCTTCCTACATCATTTAATATTTTCCCTGTAGAATCATTCAATGTTATAACTTGAGGCTTGAATTTTTTCTTCAGTTCTTTCAGATTGAGAAATGTTGAGTGTGTTCTTTTTGTCTTCTGACTCCAGGTCCTGGCACATTTTATTATAATATGTTACGTGGTCTTCTCGACTCACCCTTTGAAATCTTCTGTTCAACTCTTTTACTTCATCATTTCTTCCTTTCCCTTTAGCTACTCTGTGTTCAAGAACAACTTTCAGAGTCTCTCTTGACATCCATTTTGTTTTTTTCTTTATTTTTCTGTTTGTTTTTATGACTTCTTGCTTTCTTCATGTACAATGGCCTTGATGTCATTCTACAACTCCTCTGATCTTCAGTCATTAGTATTCAGTTTGTCAAATCTATTCTTGAGAGGGCCTCTAAATTCAGGGGGGGCATACTCAAGGTTTTACTTTGGCTCTCGTGGACTTGTTCTAATTTTCTTCAACTTCAGCTCCAACTTGCCTACGAGCAACCCATGGTCTGTTCCACAGTCAGTCCCTGGACTTTTTCTGACTGATGATATTGAGCTTTTCCTTCATCTCTTTACACAGATGTAGTTGATTTGATTCCTGTGTATTCCGTCTGGCAAGGTTCACATGTATGTTGTTGAATAAAGGTATTTGCAACCAAGAAGTTGTTCATCTTGCAAAATTCTATCATGTGATCTCTGGCCTCATTTCTATCACCAAGGCCTTATTTTCCAACTACTGACCCTTCTTTGTTTCTAACTTTTGCATTTCAACAGCCAGTAATTATCAATGCATCTTGATTACATGTTTGATCAGTTTCAGATGGGAGAAGTTGGTCAAAGCCTTCAATTTCTTCATCTTTGTCCTTAGTGGTTGGTGTGTGAATTTGAATAATAGTCATATTAATTGGTCTTCCTTGTAGGGTACTAATAAAATACTCCCACTGACAACGTTGTACTTCAGGATAGATCTTGAAATGTTCTTTTTGACGGTGAATGTGATGCCACACCTCTTCAATTTTTCATTCCTGGCAAAGGAGACCATATGATTATCTGACTTAAAATGGCCAATACCAGTTCATTTCAGCTCACTATTGCCTAGGATATCGATCTTTATGCATTCTGTTTCGTTTTTGACACCTTTCAATTATCCTAGATTCATACTTCGTACATTCCATGTTCTGATTATTAATGGATGGTTGAAGCTATTTCTTCTAATTTTGAGTCATGCCACATCAGCAGATGAGGGATCTGAAACCTTGCCTCCATCCATGTCAACAAGGTTGACTTTACTTTGAGGAGGCAACTCTTCCCCAGTCGTATTTTGAGTGCCTTCCAACCCGAGGGGCTCATCTTCTGACACTATATCAGACAATGCTTTGCTGCTATTCAGAAGATTTTCACCTGCCAATTTTTTCAAAAGTAGACTGCCACATCCTTCTTCCTACTCTGTCTTAGTCTGGAAGCTCCACTGAAACCTGTCCACCATAGGTGACCCTGCTGATATTTAAAATAGTTGTGGCAAAGTTTCCAGTATCATGCAACACACAATCCACCACAGTAGAATAAACTGACAGGCACGTGGTAGACCATTAGACTGGTGGCTCTCAAACCTGGCTGTACATTAGAACCACCTGAGGAACTTTCACACCACATTTCCAGATACTTTGATTAAATTTATCTGAAATAGGACTCAGCTGGCTACATTTTAAAAATTATACTCATATTCTTATGACATGGATCTAAGGTGGAGAGTAATTTGAATACATCAAATATCAGAAAACACTGGATATAAATAAAAGCATCAGTGAATTGGTCTCACCTGGAGCATCAGAGAAATAAGGAGAGTCAGGGATAGGAGGAGGAAATGGAATGTGTGGCTAGTTGCCTCCAAGAACAACTGTTTCCTTTGCCATGAGATCAGAAGAACTGGATGGTCCCTGGCTAACATTACTAAACATTTTCATCAAAGATTCTGTAGAAGAATCCTGATCTAAGGGGAGGAAATGTAGAACAAAATTTAAAATTCTCATAGAATCCAGACTTTCTTGAGCCATGGAGGTTGGATGAAGCCCTGAAATTATTGCCCTGAAATAATCTTTAAACATTCAACCAAAAATATCCTCTGAAGTCTTCTGAAAAACAAACAATAGTTTAGCTTAGCTAGTAAAGAATGTCTGCCTTGAACATTGTGCTCTTTTCAAGATCTATTTATATGTGATCAAACTGATAACAGCAACTCAAAAGGTTAGGTAGGAAACTTGTGGGGCAAGGAGTTTATATTAATGGGGAAGAATAACGCAGAAAAGGAGAGTGAGAGTGGCTGTACTACTTGAAAAATCTAATCAGTGTCACTGAATTGTACATGTAGAAATAGTTGAATTTTTGTATGTTCTGCTGTGTATATTCTCAGCAACAACAAAAACAAAATAAATTACGAAGAAAAAAATGTGATGCACATAAACATTCCGTAAGATTAAAATTATGATTTTCACTTTATAAGTGGAAGCACTGAGGCTAGAAGAGGGGCAAATCCATGAAAGCAACTGAAACTACAGGGCATGTATTTGATTCACCCATGGGATGCATAAAGTAAAAAGAGATGGGAGTTCTGATTATGTAAGTGCATAAGAATATAAACATTTAGGTAGGAGGAGGGTTGCGTTCTTGAATAAGAAAAGTCAACCTCTTTAGGCAGGCCCTATAGTAAAAGGATCCCACTCTGAGAGAACACAGCTCTTTAAGTATAAGGTTTAGAGAAAGCATAAAGTACCTTTTAGATAAAGACATATTTTCCTAAAGGTAGGCACAAACTTGTTCCAGGGTGCATGGGTTGGCAAGTAGAGCACTAATTGTATATCATTTCACACCTGTTCCCGGGTGCCTTTGTATATTGAACATACTGCACAAAAGTATAAGGTGGCCCTGAAAATCCCTTCAGTTGTCAAGGCCCAAGGAGAAATGCTTTAGAACATAGATGAAGCAACTTTGAAGATAAATTGGCTCAAATAATGAGACAGAATTGGGTTTTAATCCTTGGCTCTGCAAGTTACTAGCTATGACCCTGGTCAAGTTACTTAAAGTTCTGAGTCTCATTTTTCTTTTCCATAAAATGACAACAACTATAGTATCAACTTCATAGGTCTTTTGAGAAAATTCACATAAACTCCTTAGGAAAGTGATTATCACTTTGTAAGCACTCAATAAATGTAAGCTATTGTATTATTTCTCCATTACTTCAAATATTTAACATAACATTTTAGTATTCTCTCACATTCTAGGAGGCTAGAAGTCAGATTCAGGGTGCCAGCTCCAGGCGAAGGCTTTCTATCCGTGTAGACCCTGAGGGACAGTCCTTGTCATCAATCTTCCCTGGTTGAGGAGCTTCCCAGCACAGGGACCCCAATTCCAAAGGACATCCTATTCTCCTAGCTCATGTTTCTTAGTGGTATGAGGTCCCCATGTCTCCCTGCTTGCTTCTTTCTTTTATATCTCAAAAGTGACTGATTTAAGACAAGAACTAATCTTGTATATTTGAATCCTGCCTCATTCGCATAACTGCCACCATCTCCACCTCATTAACATCATAGAATTTACAACACATAGGAAAATCGTATCAGATGACAAAACGGTGGACAATCACACAGTACTGAGAATTATAGCCTTGCCAAGTTGACACATATTTTGGGTAGACAAAATTCAATCCATAACATCTATTAAGTCATCATAATACATGGAAAAGATATTGTAGTTCCCAAGCATTTCATTCTACTTGAATCCACAATCAACGTCCGTGGAAGCAGTAGTCAAGAAATCAAACCACATATTGCATTGAGCAAATCTGGTGCCAAAGACCTCTATGAGTATTAAAAAACAAAATGTCACTTTGAGGACTAAGGCGTGCCTGACCCAAGCCATGGTATTTTCAACTGCCTCATATGCGTGTGAAAGCTGGACAATGAATGAGGAAGGCTGAAGAAGAATTGATGCCTTTGAATTATGGTGTTGGCAAAGAATATTGACTATACCGTGGACTGCCAGAAGAACAAACAAATCTGTCTCAGAAGACGTACAGCCAGAATGCTCATTGGAAGTGAGTATGGCAATACTTCATCTCACATACTTTGGACATATTATCAGAAGGGTACAGTGCCTGGAGAAGGACATCATGTTTGGCAGTGTTTCGTTCCATTTTACATAAGGTTGCTATGAGTTGGAACTGACTGAACTGCACCTAACAACAACAAAAATAAAGTTATCTTTATTAATTACAGAAATCTAAGTCTTTATGATAATTCCTATTTGATATCCACTCCATCTGGCCAAGTAGTGAGAGGGATATATTAAAATGTCTTCCAAAATTACTCTATACCTCTTGATTTCTTTCATATGTCATACAAACTTTCCCTTATATATTTAGCTGTGGAATTACTTTTGCCAAGAAGTTCTTGAAAGCTATATTGTCTTTGTAAATTTTGTGCTTGGTCTTGAGAAAGTGACCCTGTTTGCCTCACTGAATGTTTTGTGTCTTGTCAACAACTGTTTTAATAAGAATATTATGACTGTAAGTATTTATTATTAAAGCATTTGATTGGTATATCAGTCAACACTCCTACATTTGCAAGTCCCAGAAGAAGTCCTAGGAGAAAGAAAATTTGTTGGCCCCAAGAAGCAGCTATAAAAATGTGACCTTGGTACTTAAACAAAGATTCAATTTAGTCTTTACTTCTTTCTATCCAACTATGGTTACCACTTAGTCATTCTTAGCTTTAATTCTCCTTATTTCAGCAGGTCTTCCCACACAACATCATATTGCCGTTGTGTGTGTAAAGCCGACTCCAACTCATACCCACCCTATAGGACACAATAGAACTGCCCATTGGATTTCCAAAGCTGTAATCTTTGCAGAAGCAGACTACTACAATCTTTCTCCTGCAGGGAGGCTGGTGGGTTCAAATAGCCAACCTTTCAGTTAGCAGCTAAGCGCTTAACCACTGTGCCACCAGGGCTCCTCATTATATTAAAAAAAAAAAAAAAAAACTCATTGCCAGTTAAGTCGATTCTGACTCATAGCAACCACTGTACCACCACGGCTCCTCCTCATTAAAAAAAAAAAAAAAATTTTTTTCCTCATTAGATAAACCAAAAAACCAAACTGGTTACTGTTGAGTTGGTCTGACTCATAGCAACCCTAAAGGACAGAGCAGAACTGCCCCATAGCATTTCCAAGGAGTGCCTGGTGGATTCAAACCGTCGACCTTTTGGTTAGCAGCTGTAGCTCTTAACAACCACTCCACCATCTAAAATCATATGCCTCCAGCATAGACCCCTGAGGCGAAGTTTCAGAATCTAAAACTGATAATGACAGAAAAGGCTCCCTTTGGTCCAGATTATATCAAATTCCCCTCCTGTCACTTCCTCATCAGGGCTTAAGCAGTTGGGATTGAGGGTAGAGGGAAGGAGATAGGAAAGCTTGCTGGGTGAAAATAATAAGTACAACCGTCCACAAAACTTGATATATATATTTCACCCATATTTTCCTTCATCTCTTTTGAAAACTTTGATTTTATGTCTATTTTTTAAAAATAGTTTATACTTGAGTTGTTTATGTTCACAATTAAAAAGTCTGTTGAATTTCAAAAGATGGCTTTTTCTCATTCAAATTTTCACCTTTTTTGCTGTTAGTTGCTGCTGAGTTGACTGCAACTCACGGTGACCTTACGTATAACTAAAAGAAATGCTACCAGTCCTGTGCCATCTTCATGATCATTTTGGTGGCTATTGTGTTAATCTATCTCATTTAGGGTTCCCCTCATTTTCACTGACCCTCTACTTTACAAAACATGATGTTCTTTTGTAATGATTGGTCTTTATGATAACATGTCCAAAGAATGGAGTTGAAGTCTCGCCATCCTGGCTTCTAAGGAGAAGTCTGGCTGTACTTCCTATAAAACAGATTTGTCTGTTCTTCTGCTAATCCATGGCACATTCAATATTCTTCACCAACACTGCAATCAGAATGTGTCAATTCTTTGGTGTTTCTTTTTCATTGTTCAGCTTTCATATGCATATGAGGGAATTCTAAAAACCATGGCTTGAGTCAGGCACACCTTAGTCATCAGAGTGATATCTTTGCTTGTTAGGACTTTGAAAAGATCTTTTGTAGCATAGTTGCCCAATGCAATACATCTTTTGATATCTTGACTGCTGCTTCCATGGACGTTGATTGTTGATCCTAGTGGAATGAAATCATCGACAACTTCAGTTTCATCATTGATCATGATGTTGTTTATCCATCAGGTTCTGAAGATTTTCATTTTCTTTACATTCAGGTGTAATTCATGCTGAATGCTATATAGTCTTCAACCTTCATCAGTATGTGCTTTGTGTTGTCTTTATTTTCAGCATGCCAGGTTGTATTATTGGCATATCACAGGTTGTTAATGCATCTTCCTCCAATCTTGATGCTGTGCTCTTCTTCATATACTTTGCACTCCTCAGATTATTTGTTCTGCATACAGATTGAATAAGTAAGATGAAAAAGAGAAGTAAGGTGCACACACCTTTTCCAATTTTAAATCATGCAGTATCCCCTTGTTCTGTTTGAACTACTGCCACATGATCCAAGTATAAGTTCTCCATGAGTACGATAAAGTGTTCTGGAATTCCAATTCTTCCTAATGTTATTTATAATTTTTTATGGTCCACAGAATTTAATACCTTCATATAATCAATAAAACATAGGTAAACATCTTTGTGGTATTCTCTGCTTTTGGCCAATATTCATCTGACATCAGAAATGATATCTCATTCAACTCCTCTTTTGAATAAGCTTTAACTTCTGGAAGCTTCCTCTAGATGTGTGGCTGTCATTGTTTTTGAATTATCTTCAGCAAA
Organism: Loxodonta africana; assembly: GCF_030014295.1. Lineage (NCBI taxonomy): Eukaryota > Metazoa > Chordata > Mammalia > Proboscidea > Elephantidae > Loxodonta > Loxodonta africana. The sequence goes on from NC_087345.1 coordinate 50,751,892, forward strand.
ATTTTGCTCGTATACAATATTAATGATATTGTTCAATAGTTTCTGCATTCCATTTGATCACCTTTCTTTGGTAAGTGCAGGAATATGGGTCTCTTCCAGTCAGTTGCCCAGGTAACCATCTTCAATTTTTTTTTTTAATTAATTGGCCTTTAGTGAAAATTTAGAGTGCAAGTTAGTGTCTCATTCAAAAATTTATACACAAATTTTGTGACATTGGTTGCAATCCCCACATTTTGTCAGCATTCTGCCCCTTTTCCTTTCTACCCTGTTTTCCCCATGTACATTTGTCCAGGCTTCGTATCCCTTCCTGCCTTCTCATCTTTGCTTTTGGCCAGGTGTTGCCCATTCAGTCTCCTATACTTGATTGAACTAAGAAGCACATTCACCGCCTGCGTTATTGTTTGTTTTATAGGACTGTCTAATCTTTGGCTGAAAGGTAGACTTTGGGAGTGGCCTCAGTTCTGAGTTAGCAGGGTGTCAGTGTCCATACTCTTTGGGGTTTCTCCAGTCTCTGTCAGACCAGTAAGACTGGTATTTGTGTGTGTGTGTGCGTGTGTGTGTGTGTGTGTGACTTTGAATTTTGTTCTACATTTTTCTCCAGTGCTGCCTGGGACCTTCTACTGTGATCAGGGTCAGAGCAGTTGTTGGTTGTAGCAGGGCATCATCTAGTTCTCCTGGGCTCAGTATGGTGGAGGCAGTAGTTCATGTGGTTCATTAGTCCTTTGGACTAATATTTTCTTTATGTCTTTGGTTTTGTTCATTCCCCTTTGCTCCAGACAGGCTGTGACCAATAGATGTATCTTGGGTGGTCACCGGCAAGCATATAAAACCTCAGAAGCTATTTACCAAAGTAGGATGTAGAACATATTCTTTATGAACAGTGCTATGCCAACTGACCTAGATGTTCTTCCCCAAGACCATGGTTCCCAGACCTCAGTCCAAGTAACTCATTCCCTCAAGGTGTTTGGATGTGTCCGTGACTTTGCCTTGGTCAAGTTATGCTGACTTTCCCTATATTGTGTGTTGTTTTTCCTTTTACCAAAATTAACACTTGTCAACTACCTAGTTAGTGATTTTTCCTCCCTACCTCTCGTAACTATCAAATTTTTTTTCTGTATGTAAACCTTTTCTTGGGTTTTTATAACAGTGATCTCATTCAATATTTGTTCTTTTGTGATTTACTTATTTCATGCAACATAATACCCTCCAGATTCATCCATGTTGCGAGAGGCTTTGAAGATTCATCATTGCTCTTTATTGTTGCGTAGTATTCCACTGTGTGTATGTAGCAGTTTGTTTATCCATTTATCTGTTGATGGGCATCTAGGTTGTTTCCAATTTTTTGCTAATGTGAATAATACTGCAGTGAACATGGGTGTACATATGTCTATTCGTGTGATGGCTCTTATTTCTCTAGGTTGTATTCCTAGGAGTGAAATTGATGGATCATATGGTATTTCTATTTCTGGCTTTTAAAGGAGGTGCCCTATTGTTTTCCATAATGGTTTTACCATTTTACATCCCTAACAGCAGTGCATAAGAATTCCAATCTCCCAGCAACTTCTCCAACATTTGTTATTTTCTGATTTTTTGGTTAGTGCCAGTAACGTCCAGTGAGACGATATCTCATATAGTTTTGATTTGCATTTCTCTAATGACTTATGGGAGCCCCAGTTGCATACTGGTTAGGAGCTTGGCTGCTAACAAAAAAGTTGGCAGTTCAAACCCATCAGCCGCTCCTTGGAAACCCTATGGACCCTTTTCTATCTATAAGCATAGTATGTTTTTCCATTTATATAGGTCTCTCTTTATTTCTTGTGATAGTATTTTGTACTTTTCTTTGTATAGGTCTTTTACTTCCCTAGTTAGATTTATTCTAAGTGTTTTATCTTTTTGCAGCTATTATAAATAGAATTGTTTTTCTGATTTCCTTTTCGAAATTCTCTTTGTTAGGATATAGGAATTCAACTGATTTTTGTATGTTGAGCTTGTATCCTGCAACACTGCTGAATCTTCCTATTAGTTCCGGTAGTTTTCTTTAGGAATCTTTGGGGTTCTTTATATATAGTATCATATCATGTGTGAATAGGGATAGTTTTACTTCTTCCTTTTCAATTTGGATGCTCTTTATTTCCTTTTTTTGCCATATTGCTGTAGCTAAGACTTCCAGCACAATATTAAATAGGAGTGGTGATAAAGGGCATTCTTGTCTTGCTCCCATTCTCACTGGGAATCAAATTTCTTAACATAGACGGGTAAGCCTTCCAGAGTTGTATTCATTTGTTGAAGCACCTCTATTGGTATTCCGTCAATTTCTGGAGATTTGTTTTTTGCCAGTGCCTTCAATGCATCTTGAGTTACTTTCTTCAGTACAAGTGGTTCTTGATCATACGCTACCAGTTCTTTTTTGTACAATGATTCCATGTATTCCTTCCATTTTTTTTTTAATTTTTATTGTGCTTTAAGTGAAAGTTTACAAATGAAGTCAATCTCTCATACACCTTGCTATATACTCCTAGTTGCTCTCCCCCAATGAGACAGCACATTCCTTCTCACCACTCTCTATTTTCCTGTCCATTTGGCCAGCTTCTGGCCCCCTCTGTCCTCTCATCTCCCATCCAGACAGGAGCTGCCCACATAGTCTCAAACGTCTACCTGAGCCAAGAAGCTGACTCCACACCAACATTATTTTCTATCCCATAGTCCAGTCCAATCCCTATCTGAAGAATTGGCTTTGGGAATGGTTTCTGTCTTGGAGTAACAAAAGATCTGGGGACCATGACGTCTGAGTCCTTCCAGTCTCAGTCAGACCATTAAGTCTGGTCTTTTTATAAGAATTTGAGGTCTGCATCCCACTGCTTTCCTGCTCTCTCAGGGGTTCTCTCTTTTGTCCCCTGTCAGGGCAGTCATCGGTTGTAGCCAGGCACCATCTAGTTGTTCTGGTCTCAGGCTGATGTAGTCTCTGCTTTATGTGGCCCTTTCTGTCTCTTGGGCTCGTAATTAACTGGTGTCCTTGGTGTTCTTCATTCTCCTTTGATCCAGGTGGGTTGAGACCAATTGATGCATCTTAGATGGCTGCTTGCTAGCTTTTAAGAACCCAGATGCCCCTCTCCAAAGTGGGATGCAGAATGTTTTCTTAATTGATTTTATTATGCCAGTTGACCTAGATGTCCCCTGAAACCATGGTCTGCAAATCCAGGACCCTGCTATGCTGGCCTTCAAAGCATTCAGTTTATTCAGGAAACTGCATTCTGTTTGGTCCAGTTGTGCTGACTCTCCTGTATTGTGTGTTGTCTTTCCAGTCACCTAAAATAGTTCTTCTCTACTGTCTAATTAGTGAATACACCTCTCCCTCCCTCCCTCCCTGTCATAACCATCAAAGAATATTTTCTTTTCTGTTTAAACTATTTCTCCAGTTCTTATAATAGTGGTCTCATACAATATTTTTCTTTTTGCAACTGACTAATTTCACTCAGCATAATGCCTTCCAGATTCTTCCATGTTATGAAATGTTTCACAGATTCATTATTCATCTTTATTGATGCATAGTATTCCATTGTGTGAATATACCATAATTTATTTATCCATTCATCTGTTGATGGGCACCTTGGTTGCTCTCATCATTTTGCTACTGTAAACAGTGTTGCAAAGAACATGGGTATGCATATATCTGCTTGTGTAAAGGCTCTTATTTCTCTAGGATATATTCCAAGGAGTAGAATTACTGGATCGTATGGCAGTTCTATTTCTAGCTTTTTAAGGAAGCACCAAATCTATTTCCAAAGTGGTTGTACCATTTTACATTTCCACCAGCAGTGTGTAAATGTTCCAGTCTTTCCACCTCTCCAAAATTTATTATTTTGTGTTTTTCAGATTAATGCCAGCCTTGTTTTTTTTTGTTGTTGTTGTTGCAGTGAGATCATCAGTGTAATGGCTAAAGATCCTAAGCATTTCTTCATGTATCTGCTAGCTACCTGAATGTCTTCTTTAGTGAAGTGCCTGTAAATACCCTTTTTCCATTTTTTAATTGGGTTATTTGTCTTTTTTGTAGTTGAGTTTTTGCAATATCATGTAGATTTTAGACATCAGATGCTGATCAGAAATGTCATAGCTAAAAACTTTTTTCCCAGTCTGTAGGTAATCTTTTTAATCTTTTGGTGAAGTCTTTGGATGAGCATAGGTGTTTGATTTTTAGGAGCTCCCAGTTATCGAGTTCCTCTTCTGGTGTTTGTGCATTGTTAGTAATGTTTTGTATACTGTTTATGCCATGTTTTAGGACTCCTAACATTGTCTCTATTTTTTCCTTCTATAATCATTATCATTTTAGATTTCAGATTTAGGTCTTTGATCCATTTTGAGTTAGTTTTTGTGCATGGTGTGAGGTATGGGTGTTGTTTCATTTTTTTGCAGATGGATATCCAGTTATGTCAGCACCATTTGTTAAAGAGACTGTCTTTTCCTCTTTTAATTGACTTTTGGCCTTTGTCAAGTATCAGCTTCTCCTATGTGGATGGATTTATGTTTGGATTCTCAATTCTGTTCCACTGGCCTATGTGTCTGTTGTTGTACCATTACCAGGCTGTTTTGACTACTGTGGCGGTATAACAGGTTCTATGAGACTTCCCACTTTGTTCTTCTTTTTCAGTAATGATTTACTTAACCGGGACCTCATTCCATTCCATAGGAAGTTGGTGATTTGTTTCTCCACCTCATTAAAAAATGTCATTGGAATTTGGATTGAATTGCATTGTATCTATAGATAGCTTTTGGTAGAACAGACGTTTTTACAATGTTAGGTCTTCCTATCCACGAGCCAGGTATGCTTTTTCACTTATATAGCTCTTTTTTGGTTTCTTGCAGTAGTTTCTTGTACTTTTCTCTGTACAGGTCTTTTACATCCCTGTTTTGAGTGTTTCTTTTTATTTTTATTTATTTTTGTGATATCCTTGTCTGGGTTGACATCTGGTTGGTCTTTCCAGTATTCTATTCTTGGGTTGATGTCTGATATTATTGATTTTCTAACCAGGGAACTGCCTTTAATATTCTTGTCATTTTGGTTTGGTTCTTATAAATTCCCTAAACTTCTGTTTATCTGGAAATGTCCTAATTTTGCCTTCATATTTCAGAGACTGTTTTGCTGGATATATGATTCTTGGCTGACAATTTTTTTCCTTTAATGCTTTATATAAGTCATCCCATTGCCTTTGAAGCTCTCATGTTCTGTCACCAGATGGCTAGAGCTGTTATCAGGTATATGAGCCTAGGAGTCCGTTCACTTTTCTTGTATGGATTTAGCTCAGGTGTTCAGGCAGTTGGTCATCAAGTGTGTGGTAAAGGCTCTGCCCTACAGTCTTAGAGGCACAGGGGTGATTGTTGTAGGTACAGGTATCTGATTGCAGCAGGGGGTCAAGCTCTCAACAAGGCAGAGGGCTGACAACCATCCCCCGAGTGCCTGTGAGGAAAGTGTGTCCCTGTTCCCTAGAGCATACAGGTGGGTGGGTTCTGCATACAGACCATGGGCCCCCAATGCTTTTATTTGTAAAGACTGGTAGGTACCAGTTATCCCTGGACCCCTGTCATAGGTGGCTGGATTATGTGAGTGGAGCCACCAGTCCTTAGGCCCCTGATGTGGGTAGGTGAGGATCCTGTTTAATAGGCAGAGGTGTCAAACTTCAAACACCCACCTCTCCACCACACAGCTGAAACAGTTGCAGTCTGCCAACATGGGCCTATTCTCCTGAAATAGCCCTACACAGGCCCATGCAGGGGGAAAAGGTATTCAAAGTCCATGGACCATTTATGCCTGGACCATTTAAGCCACTTCTGTCCTGATCTCCCCAGGTTAGTGGAGATGGCAGATTATCTTTTCCTGCATTGGTGAATTTATTCCTTCTCCAAGGCTGGGAGAATGGCTCAGGGTGCTCAGAATGGCCTATTTCAGGCCCAGGAAAATTGACGGCCACTTAAGCCAGCTTGGGGTCTGAGGGTGTTGTAAAATATACGCAAGTACTTAGCTTTTGCCGAGAGTGCCTTTCTTCTCTGTTTCTGGAGGTGTGAGTAGGCTGTGCGGCTGGCTGTTTCTAAGTGAGGAAACTGCGGCCGGGTGCTACCACCAGCCCGCTGCAGTCATTCCTGGGAATGGTGCCTGAGGGTTCCAGGCAATTCATGTCTGGCAAATGCTCTTCGCTTCTGAATCGTCTCTCCCTCCCCTGCTGCTCAGTATGTTTTCTAACTTTGCCTTTGATGTTCAGGACTCCTAACTTGTCATAAATATAATCATTTCCTTTGTTTTTTTGGGTCTTTGTTGTAAGAGGGATCGCTAGAAGTGTCTGACTACTCTGCCATCTTGGCCCCGCCCTCCATTTGCTTTTGATGTTTCCTGAGTCATTCAATTTTTTGCCCAAAGAATACGTCAGTAATGCACCTTGGGGCTTGAGTTTTCTTTTCGGTTCTTTTCAGATTAAGAAATGTTGATCTTGTTCTTCCCCTTTGGTTTTCTAACTCCAGGTCTTTCCTCATTTCATGTAATAGTTTACTTTGTCTTCTCAAGCTTCTCTTTGAAATTGTCTGTATAGTTCTTTTACCTCATCACTCCTTCCATTTGCTTTAGCTATTCTACACTTAAGAGCAAGTTTAAGAATCTCTTCTGACACCTGTTTTAGTCTTTCCCTTCTGTGTGTTATTGAAGGTGAAAATGTTAAAGAAAGTGCTTACATACTAAATATATTGATTTCATAGCTATATAATATAACATAAAGATATATTCATGGAGAAATTTCAATATTAGTTTCAAAATCAATTTTCCTAAACATTTGGCACATAGGAAAATTTACCTCAGGCTTTGAAAGTTATGTTGCACGGTGGGAGGCTGGAAGTGTCAATGTATTTATCAGATGAAAAATAGATTCTACTAGATATTTCGGTATGTTTATGTGTGTGCACCTGTGCATATGTGTGTGTTTGAGTATGTTTGCAGTTATAATATCAATATAACACCAGCCATAATTGTTATTGTTGTTAGGTGCTGTTAAGTCAGTTCCAATTTATAGCAACCCCACGTACAACAGAATGAAACACTGGCCGGTCTTGCGCCACCCTTACAATCATAGTATGCTTGAGCCCATTGTTGCAGCCACTGCGTCAGACCATCTTGTTGAGGGTCTTCCTCTTTTTCACTGACCCTTTTCTTTACCAAGACTGATGGTCTTCTCCAGGGACTGATCCTTCCTGACAACATGTCCAAGGTATGTGAGATGTAGCCTCGCCATCCTTGCTTCTAAGGAGCATTCTGGTTGTACTTCCAAGACAGATTTGTTCATTCTTTTGGCAGTCCATGGTATATTCAATATTCTTCTCCAACACCATAATTGAAAGGCATCAATTCTTCTTCAGTCTTCCTTATTTATGGTCCAGCTTTCTCATGCATATGAGGTTACTGAAAACACCATGGCTTGGATTAGGTGCAACTTAGTCTTCAAGGTGATATCTTTGCTTTTTAACACTTTAAAGAGGTCTTTTGCTGCAGATTTGCCCAATGCAACGCGTCTTTTAATTTCTTGACTGCTGCTGCTTCTAGGACGAAGGACCCAGTAGTCTACTTCTGAAAAGAGCTAGCCAGTGGTCGCCATAGTAGCAATATAAAACCAATAGTTTTCGATTATTTTAGCAATATATTGAGAGAAGAAAATCTAGAATGAGCTTCATATTTCAAGACTGATGGTTAAAACTATGCTATAAATTATTTCTAATCTGTAGCTATATTAGGATCTTCTGAATAAAAATACAGCATGTATTACAGATAGGTAACAGACAGGTGAACATGAAGGATAATACAGTAACATTAAAATAATATTCATCTTTTTAGAAAAGATAAGAGAATAAAATAGATGAAAATTTATCAAAACAACCTCCTTGCTAGCATTGTATGTCCTTGGTCTTATATCTATCTTCTTCTGTCCAAATATGCGTATGAATTTCAAATATAGCCCAAATAAAAACCCCAAATGAGACTTAAATTCAAAAATTTAGATTGCTATTTCCTCATTAGCTATGTAATTGTGAAAAACTTCTTATTTTTTCTGGTTCACCAATTAGCATCAATTTTGTGATCAGCAATACAATATGGAACAGTATATTACTGGAGATAGAAGAACAAATATATCCTTGATTGTACCTTGGTTCACTACATGAAAACCATGGGCTATGTTTAGGCAAGGTAGACTGCTCTTTACTAGGCACAAAAAAAATGAATCTTAATGTTTACTTGTTGATTGGTTTAAATAGTCTTAATTTTTCCATTTATTTGCTTCAAACTGAATACTCCACACCAGAAATGCATTTATTTTTAAATGTATTTAAATAACAGAAAATAATGGAAAACTTAGCATTTCTGACCAAATAATGACTCTTTTTTAGGCTATAACAATGATTTTTAATTCACTGATAAATATCTTGACAATAGAGACATTCTTCACATCCGTTCTTTCCATTCTTCTACTACTGCAGTCTACCTTTTGCATTTTTACGAAGACTCTCTGTGGTGAAGAGCTTGGCTGCTAACAAAAAGGTCAGCAGTTTGAATCCATAAGCTGCTCCCTGGAAACCCTAGGAGGTAATTCTACTCTGTCCTATAAGGTTGCTATGAGTTGGAATCGACTTGAGAGCAACAGGTTTGGTTTTTTTTTGATTTATCTGTTTGCCTATCTACCCACAATAATATATGCTTGTACCCCCTTCTTTTATCTATCAGTCTACTTTGTACCTATCCATTCATTCATTCATTTATTCATCAAATATATCTGACTGCTATGAAGAAAAAATAAAAATACCATAGCTCATAATAGAATGAGTGTTCAGGAAACACTTTAAGTAAGAAATAACATTAGAGCATGTTGTCATTGTTGTTAGATGCCATAGAGTTGGTTCCAACTCATAGTGACCCTATGCACAACAGAACGAAACACTGCCCGGTCCTGTGCCATCCTCACAATCGTTGTTATGCCTGAACTCATTGTTGCAGCCACTGTGTCAGTCCACCTTGTTGAGAGTCTTCCTCTTTTCCACTGAGCCTGTACTTTGCCAAGCATGATTTCCCTCTCCAGAGGCTGATCCCTCCTGACAACATGTCCAAACTGTGTAAAACACAGTCTCACCATCCTTGCTTCTAAGGAACATTCTGGCTGTACTTCCTCCAAGACAGATTTGTTCATTCTTTTGGCAGTCTGTGGTATATTCAATATTCTTTGCCAACACCACAATTCAAAGGCATCAGTTCTTCTTTGGTCTTCCTTATTCATTGTCCAGCTTTCACATGCATATGATGCAACTGAAAATACCATGTCTTGGGTCAGGTGCACCTTGGTCCTCAAGGTGACATTTTTACTTTTCAACACTTTATAGAGATCTTTTGCAGCAGATTTGCCCAATGCGATGCGTCTTTTGATTTCTTGACTGTTGCTTCCATGGGTGTTGATTGTGGGTCCAAGTAAAATGAAATCTTTGACAACTTCAATCTTTTCTCCATTTATCATGATGTTGCTCATTGATCCAGTTGTGAGGATTTTTGTTTTCTTTATGTTGAGGTGTAACCCATACTGAAGGCTGTGGTCTTTGATCTTCATCAGTAAGTTCTTCAAGTCCTTTTCAGTTTCAGCAAACAAGGTTGTGTCATCTGCATAACGCAGGTTGTTAATGAGTGTTCCTCCAATTCTGGTGTGCTGTTCCTCTTCATATAGTCCAGCTTCTTGGAGTATTTGTTCAGCATACAGATTGAATGGGTATGGTGAAAGGTTACAACCCTGACGCACACCTTTCCTAATTTTAACCACTCAGTATTTACTTATTCTAACCAAACAACTGCCTCTTGATCTATGTAAAGGTTCCTCATAAGCACAATTAATTGTTCTGAAATTCCCATTCTCCGCAATGTTATCCATAATTTGTTATAATCTACAGAGTAGAATGCCTTGCATAGTCAATAAAACACAGGTAAACATCCTTCTGGTATTCTCTGTTTTCAGCCAGGATCCATCTGACATCAGCAATGATATTCCTGGTTCCACATCCTCTTCTGAAACTGGCCTGAATTTCTGGCAGTTCCCTGTCGATATACTGCTGCAGCCCACGTGTCTGTCAGTTTGTCGTACTATGCAGGCTTGAGTGTTGTTCTGATGCTGGAAGCTATGCCATCAGTATTCAGATACCAGCAGGGTCACCCATGGAGGACAGGTTTCAGCTCAGCTTTCAGACTGAGACAGAGTAGGAAGAAGGACCTGGCAGTCTACTTCTGAAAAGAATTAGCCAGTGAAAACCTTATGAATAGCAGCAGAACATTGTCTGATATATTGCTGGAAGATGAGCCCTCCAGGTTGGAAGGCACTCAAAAGACGACTGAGGAAGAGCTGCCTCCTCAAATAGAGTCGACCTTAATGACGTGGATGGAGTAAAGCTTTCAGGACCTTCATTTGCTGAGGTGGTATGATTCAAAATGAGAAGAAACAGCTGCAAACATCCATTTATAATTGGAACGTGGAATGTACGAAGTATGAATCTAGGAAAATTGGAAATCTTCAAAAATGAAATGGAACACATAAGCATCGATATCCTAGGCATTAGTAAGCTGAAATGGACTGGTATTGGCCATTTTCAATTGCACAATCATATAGTCTACTATGCCAGGAATGAAAACTTGAAGAGGAATGGTGCTGCATTCATCGTCATAAAGAACATTTCAAGATCTATCCTAAAGTACAATGCTGTCAGTGATAAGACAATATCCATAGGCATATAAGGAAGACCAGTTGATATAACTATTATTCAAATTTATGCACCAACTGCTAAGGCCGAAGATGAAGAAATTGAAGATTTTTGTCAGCTGCTGCAGTCTGAAATTGATCGAACATGTAATCAGGGTGCATTGATAATTACTGGTGATTGGAATTCAAAAGTTGGAAACAAAGAAGAAGGATCAGTAGTTGGAAAATATGGCCTTGGTGATAGAAATAATGCTGGAGATAGAATGACAGAATTTTGCAAGACCAATGACTTCTTCATTGCAAATACCTTCTTTCACCCACATAAACGGCGACGATACACATGGACCTCACCAGACGGAATGCACAGGAATCAAATTGACTACATCTGTGGAAAGAGATGATGGAAAAGCTCAATATCATCAGTCAGAATAAGGCCAGGGGCTTACTGTGGAACAGACTGACACATTAGAGCATAGATTTGAAAAATAAGTAGGAAATAAATAGAGGAAAAGTAGTTTTAGTAAAGACCCAAAGACTGAAAATGTCTTGGAAAGTTGGAATAAGTGAAAGAAGTTTAGCATGGTTGTAGTACAAGCAGTGAAAGAGAGAATGGTGGGCAATAAGGCTGCCAAGGGAGGAAGGAAGGAATATCTGCTTCAAGGTTCCTGATTACCCTCTGGTAAATCCAAATTTCTTAAGTTGGTAGGGAAATCTCTATAATATTTAATCTATATTTTACTTTCTGGCTTTTTCTACTTCAACTTAGATAACATAGTGTAGTGAAATGAATGAAGGGTCTAACATACATGGCATTGAATTGCAATTTCAGCACTTGCTATGTAATTTGGGGTAAATTTACCTTTTTGATAACTAACAAGTTACTGTACCATCTAATCCTTACTTATTAAAATGGAGCTACTAATATCTTGCATTGGAGTTGTATGAAATAATTTAGCATTTGTAAGTTGTCTCATTTCTATTACTATCAAGATACATAAAATGAACTTAGCAAACTTTCTGAAATAAAGCTCAATAAAATAATAATTATTATTTTTACTCTATTCACATTCAATAGCAGCGCTCCATAGAGCAATTTTACATTAGACTCTACTCCTGATCTATAAATTTAACTTAAGAGATTAGAAAGGCTCTTAAGCCCATACTTTACTAGCTTTTGAAAAAGAATTAATTGCATTCTCAATGATTCTTTAGCTTACCCTTAAACATCTCCAAAAGGAAGTAATTCTTCAATTCTTACTATGAATATTCAGATATAAACTAGCCTAATGCAAGCATTGAAAACATTAAAATATTCTACTTCACACCATAGCTTTTCATAATCTTTCCCAAACTTATCACTTTGAATTTCTCAAGCAATCAGGATAATTAGGTAGAAACCAAGAACATAGTGTAATTTTATTTCAGTAATTTAAACAATGTTACTGAAGAGCAATTGGCTAAAATTAATTATTATAGCTACATGTATAATTCTCTTTGTACTTGGAAAGGTATCCAGCATAAAAACCACTTAATAAACTATTTCTTTAAAACATTGTTCAAGAGCATATGGAAAAAAGTTCAACAGTATAATTACTGTTTCAGTATGAAGGCCAGGACATAGAATGAGTAGTATAATTTAGAAAGGCCTGTCATCTGGTCAGGTTGTGTTACATCCAGTGGCATTACCTTGATAAAACCATCTGGTTCAACTCTTACCAAACAAAGCCTAGAAGCTTAAGTCAAACCCCCTATAATAATACACACAAGATAGTGATACAATATAAAATATACAAATGAATAACCAAAAAACAGAATCTCAGTATGGCCATTTATACTTTGATTATGGATAGGTTAGTTACAACTGTTCCCAAGCATGCATTCTGGTATTTTCACATTTGTGAAGGCAAAGTTACGTAAAAATAGATAAAAGAATATACTTATAATATTTGAACTGTTAATGGTAGTAATGACCCACCTCCCTCCCCCCAAGAAAATGTCCTGTTGTCATAGAGTTGATTCAGACTCATGGCGACCCCGTGAGTTGTAGAGTAGAACTGCATTCCATACGGTTTTCAATGGCAGTGATCTTTAGGAAGTAGACCACCAGGCCTTTACTTTTGAGGAGCCTCTGGATGAATTCAAATTGCCAGACTTTCTTTTAGTGACTGAGAGCTTAACTATTTGCACCACCCAAGGATTCCTGAGAGTAATGACAGGTGTAATCTCCTTGTTCGCAGCTCCATATTTGAGATACGTGTGCCACATACTGAACAGGAGTTCATCTGAACAATACTGAATGGACACTAGTAAAATCTTATCTCTAATTTGTAAACACTGCAAGAACAGAGACTATATCTTAGTCATCTCTTTCCTCCTGACACTTAACCCATTAGTGACACAAATTAAGTACTCACAATATTTTTAATTCAATTCTTTCTCTCCTATTACTTTTATCTGTTTCCAAAATGACAGATTCCTTTTCTAAATTTTTTAAAAATTATTATTTAGCTTTATTAATGATAACAATTTGACTACTTCTAGCTAGGGGAACACTAACTGCTATAACAATATAAGCCACCGAATTTCAATGGTTTAACATAGTTAAAGGTCATTTCTCACAACAGTTTAGTGTGGGTTTCAAAGTGATGATTCAAAGATCCAGTCTATTTAGGTCTCCTGTCCCTCTCATCCTCAACACATAACTACCGAATTATTTTCTGAAGTCACTGCCTTTTCAAAGAGCTCCAAAGGAAAAAAAAAGAAGAACGTGAAGTTCCCGCGTAGAAGTTCATAGGATAGGACTTGGAAGTAGTGTGCATCACTATTGTTTCAGTTCCATTGCTCAGAATCCAGTCACATGGCCATACCTACCTGGTTACAAAGAAGTTAGCTAAATTTACTGTGTGTGCATGAAAGGGCAGGGCCCTGGTGGTTCAGTGGTTAAGCATTTGGCTTTTAACCAAAGGTTGGCAGTTCAAATCCACCAGCTGCTCCATAGAAACCTTATGGGGCGGTTCTACTCTGTCGTATATCGTCACTATGAGTCAGAATCAACTCAAAGGCAACAGATTTGGGGTTTTTCTTTTGTTTTGTTTTTTTCCACAAAAAAAGAGCATCCAGCCAATTTCTACACAATCTACAGTTAATTTCTTTCACCATTCTTTCTGCCTGTGTTGCATTATTTTTCTTATGAAGCCTTCAGTAGTTATCTGTCCTCACCTATATTCTTTAAGTTTTATGAATGATTTACTCTGGTTACTTTTTATGTGTCACTGGATTTCAGTTTTCTAGTGTTTCCTCAGGTAGTCACGTGGCTTGCTCCATAACATTCAAGCTTCCTCAGTGAAGATATTCAAATTTCCTTAATTAAAGTAATAACCACAATCTATCCATATTGCTCCCTGTGCCCTTACCCAATATAATCAAGTTTTTGAATCATGCTATTCTGTATTAAATGAATTGTTTAATTTATTTACTTGCACAGTAGTTCATTTTCTTTTATTGCCTGTATCCCTCACTGTAATGTCCAAACTGTGAGCATAGAATGTTTTGGTTTTGTTGATATGTGAAGATCCCCAAACCTTAGAGAACAAAGTGTCAGGAGATCAATAAATATACTTATCTATTCATTTATTTATTTGTCTGTTTTCTGCAAGAAGACTTTAATGGAATAACTGAAATAGACTGCAAAAAAGCAGCTCTATAGATAACATGGAAATTTTGAAAATATTAAAGTTAAATGTATAAACAAAAGAGTGTGTTAAGATCCTTTCTATACAGTGATGGTTCTTTAACTAAAATGTTTTCAAACTTTAATTTTTAAGCAATTGTTGATTTTGTGGTGTGCAGTAACACATCACAGAATCATTGAACTGAAAGAGTCCCTATGGTATTACCAAGTCCTCTTCCATTCAGTACAGCAATTTTTTATTACTACTGGCAAATGAAAATGAAAATAATCATTACCAGAAAATTCCTTAAGCAATTATTAGGAAACAAGTGAAGATGGTAATGATCCTGATTTCCAGGAAATATATTTTTAAAATACTGTAATATTTACCTCCATGTTATACTCTTAGGTCATAAAAAAAAATTGGCAAACATATTTAAGAAATAGCTACATATCATCTTCTTTGCCTTACTGTAACACATACTTTAACATCTTTACAAAATTAGTTTTCTGATGCCCCATTGGTGGGTTGAATAAGTCATTTGGCAATTACAAACCATTTAAAAATTTTGGCAAAAATTTTATGTGCTTTGGTATAGAGGAAAAAGATAATTACTTAAAAATAGTGGGAAAAGGAAAGCCCAGTGTTGAATGCCCAGTCTACAACTTAATAGTTTTGTGACCTTGTACAGATGATTAGCTTAATATCTGGTGGCCACAATTTTTTCCTTGTAAAACTGTCATTGTTGATGTTAAGTGCAACCGAGTCAGTTCACACTCCTAGCAACCCTATGTACATCAGAACAAAACTCTGACCAGTCCTGCAACATCCTTGAGCCCATTGTTGCAGCCACTGTGTCTGTCCATCTTGTTGAGGCTTTTCCACTTTTTCTCTGGCCCTCTACTTTACCAATCGTGATGTCCTTCTCCAGGGGCTGGTCCCTCTTGATAACATGGCCAAAGTATGCAAGACAAAGTCTTGCCATTCTTGCTTCTGGTAGCATTCTGGCTGTACTTCTCCCAAGAGAGATTTGTTTGCTCTTCTGGCAGACCATGGTATATTCCATATTCTTTGCCATCACCACAGTTTGAAGGCATCAGTTCTTCTTCAGTCTATCTTATTCATCATCCAGCTTTCACACACAAATGAGGCAACTAAAAAGTGGTGGCTTGGGTCAGATGCACTTTAGTCCTTAAAGTGACACCTTTCCTTTTTCACACTTTAAAGAGATCTTTTGCAGAAGATTGGCCCAAAGCAATGCGTTGTTTGACTTTTTGATTGCTGCCTCCATTAACGTTGATTGTAGATCCAAGTAAAATGAGATCTTTTACAACTTCAATATTTCCTGCATTTATCATGATCTTGCTTATTGGTCCAGTGGTAAGGATTTTTGTTTTCTTCAAGTTGAACTGCAATCTATACAGAAGGCTGTGGTCTTTGACCTTCTTCAGCAAGTGTTTCAAGTTCTCTTCATTTTCAGCAAGCAAGGTTGTGTCATCTGCATATTGCAAATTGTTAATGAGACTTCCTCCAATCCTTATGTCGAGTTCTCCTTCATATAGTCTAGTTTCTCAGATTATTTGCTCAGCATACAGACTGAATAGGTATGGTGAAAGGATATAACCCTGACACACACCAATCTTAACTTTAAACCATGTGGTATCCTCTTGTCCTGTTCAAACGACTGCCTCTTTGTCTTTGTACAGTTTCCTTATAAGCATACCTAAGTGTTCCTGAATTCCACCCTTTACAATATTATCCATAATTTGTTATGACATACTCAATCAAATGCCTTTGCATAGTCAATAAAACACAGGTAAACATTTTCTGGTATTCTCTGCTTTCAGCCAGGATCCATCTGACATCAGCAATTATATCCCTGGTTCCATGTCCTCTTCTGAATCTGGCATGAATTTCCAGAAGTTCCCTGTCGATGTATAGCTGCAATCGCTTTTGAATGATCTTCAGCGTTGTTTTACTTAAGTGTAATGTTAATGATATCGTTGGATAATTTCTACAATCTGTTGGATCACATTCTTTGCAATGGGTACAAATATGGATCTCTTCCCCCACTCATGTGTCTGTAAGTTTGTTGTACTGTGGGGGCTTGTGTGTTGCTATTATGCTGGAAGATACACCACCAGTATTCAGGTACCAACAGGGCCACCCATGGTGGACAGGTTTCAGCCGAGCTTCCAAACTAAGACAGCCTAGGAAGAAGGACCTGGCAGCCTACTTCTGAAAAGAATTAGCCAGTGAAATCCTTATGAATAGCAGCAGAACATTGTCTGATATAGTGCTGGAAGATGACCCCCTCAGGTTGGAAGGCACTCAAAAGGTAACTGGGGAAGAGTTGCCTCTTCAAAGTACAGTCAACTTTGCCAAAATTAGCAGGACTCAAATTGAGAAGAAATAGCTGTAAACATCCGTTAATAATCAGAAAGTAGAATGTACGAAGTATGAATCTAGGAAAACTGGAAATCATCAAAAAGGAAATGGAATGCATAAACATTGATATCTTAGGCACTAGTGAGCTGAAACGGACTGGTATTGGTGATTTTGAATTGGACAATCGTATGGTCTACTGTGCCAGGAATGACAACTTGAAAGGAATGGCATTGTATTCATCATCCTAAAAGAACATTTCAAGATCTATCCTGAAGCGCAACACAGTCAGTGATAGGATAGTATCCACATGCCAACAAGGAATACCAGTTAATACAACTATTATTTAAATTTAAGCACCAACCACTAAGGCCACAGATGAAGAAATTGAAGATTTTTACCAGTTTCTTCAGCCTGAAATTGATCAAATGTGCAATCAGGATGCATGGATAATTACTGGAGATTGGAATGCAAAAGCTGGAAACAAAGAAGAAGGATCAGTAGTTGGAAAATTTGGCCATGGTGATAGAAACAATGTCAGAGATTGCATAACAGAATTTTGGAAGATCAATGACTTCTTCATTACAAATACTTTTTTTCACCAACATAAATGGCTACTATACACATGGACCTAGGCAGACAAAATACACAAGAATCAAATCAACTACATCTGTGGAAAGAAACCATGGGAAAGCTCAATATCATCAGTCAGTACAAGGCCAGGGGCCAACTGCGGAACAATCAATTGTTCATATGCAAGTTCAAGTTGAAACTTAAGAAAATTAGAACAAGTCGATGAGATCCAAAATATGACTCTGAGTACATCCCACCTAAATTTAGAGACCATCTCAAGAACAGATTTGACACGTTGAACACTGATAACTGAAGACCAGATGAGCTGGGTAATGACATCAAGGACGTCACCCACGAAGAAAGCAAGAGGTCATTAAAAAGACAAGAAAGAAAAAAAGACCAAAATGGATGTCAGAAGAGACTCTGAAACTTGCTCTTGAACATCGAGTAACTAAAGCAAAAGGTAGAAATGATGTAGTAAAAGAGCTGAACTGAAATTTTCAAAGGGTTGTTCAAGAAGAGAAAGTATTATAATGATGTGTGCAAAGAGGTTGAGATAGAAAACCAAAAGGGAAGAACACACTCAGCATTTCTCAAGCTGAAAGAACTGAAAAAAAAAAAAAAAAAAAATTCAAGCCTTGTGTTGCAATTGTGAAAGACTCCATGGGGAAAACATTACAGGATGCAGGAAGTATCAAAAGAAGATGGAAGGAATACACAGAGTCATTATATCAAAAAGAATCGGTCAATGTTTGATCATTTCAAAAGGTAGAATATGATCAGAAACCGATGGTACTGAAGGAAGAAGTCAAAGCTGCACTGAAGGCATTGACAAAAAAACAAGGCTCCAAGAATTGACAGAATATCAAATGAGATGTTTCCATAGATGGATGCAGTCCTGGAAGTGCTCACTCGCCTATGCCAAGAAATTTGGAAGACAGCTACCTGGCCATCCATATGTATGCTTATTTCCCAGAAAGGTGATCCAACCAAATGTGGAAATGATCAAATAGTACCATTAATATCACATGCAAGTAAATTTTTTTGCTGAAGATCACTCAAAAGTGGCTGCAGCAGTATTATTGATAGGGAACTGCCAGAAATTCAGGATGGATTCAGAAAAGGATGTGGAACCAGGGATATCATTGCTAAAGTCAGATGAATTCTGGCTCAAAGCAGAGAATACCAGAAGGATGTTCACCTGTGTTTTATTGACTATGCAAAGGCATTCGACTGTATGGATCATAACAAATTATGGATAATATTACAAAGAGGGGATACCAGAACACTTAGGCATGCTCATTAGAAATTGGTACATAGATCAAGAGGTAGTTGTTCAGACAGAAGAAGGGGATACTGATTGGTTTAAAGTCAGGACAGTTGTGTATCAGGATTGTATCCTTTCACCGTGTCTGTTCAAACTGTATGCTGAGTAAAAGATCCAAGAAGCTGGACTATATGAAGAAGGGGGCATCAGAATTGGAGGAAGACTCATTAACAACCTGCGTTATGCAGATGATACAACCTTGCTTGCTGAAACTGAAAAGGACTTGAAGAACTTACTGATGAAGATCAAAGACCACAGCCTTCAGTATGGATTACATCTCAACATATAGAAAACAAAAACCCTCACAACTGGACCAAGAAGCAACATCATGATAAATGGAGAAAAGATTGAAGTTGTCAAGGATTTCATTTTACTGTGATTCACAGTCAACACCCATGGAAGCAGCAGTCAAGAAATCAAGACACATTGCATTGGGCAAATCAGCTGCAAAAGACCTTAAAAGTGTTGAAAAGCAAAGATGTCACCTTGAAGACTAAGATGTGCCTGACCCAAGCCATGGTGTTTTCAATTACATCCTATGTATGCAGAAGATGGACAATGAATAAGGAAGAACGAAGGAGAATTGATGCCTTTGAATTGTGGTGTTGGAGAAGAATATTGAATATACCATAGACTGCCAAAAGAATGAACAAATTTGTCTTGGAAGAAGTAAACCAGAATGCTCCTTAGAAACAAGGATGGCGAAGCTACCTCTCACATACTTGGTCCATGTAATCAGGAGGGATCAGTCCCTGGAGAAGGACATCATGTTTGGCAAAGTAGAGGGTCATCAAAAAAGAGGAAAACCCTCAGTGAGATACATTGACACAGTGGCTGCAAAAATGCGCTCAAGCTTAAAAAGAATTGTCAGGATGGTGCAGGACCAGGCAGTGTCTCATTCTGTAGTGCATAGGTTCTCTATGAGTTGAAACCTACTCGACAGCACCTAACAGCAACAATAACACCATGGATCTCTTCCAGTCTGCTGGCCAGGTATCTGTCTTCCAAATTTCTTGGTATAGATGAGTGAGCACTTCCAGCACTGAATCCATTTGTAGAATCATCTCATTTGTTATTTCATGAATTCCTAGAACCTTGTTTTTCGCCAGTGTCTTCAGTGCAGCTTTAACTTCTTCCTGCAGCACCATGGGTTGTTGATCATATGCTACCCCCTGATATGGCTAAACGTCAACCAATTCTTTTTGGTTGAATGCCTCTGTGTATTCTTTCCATCTCCCTTTGATGCTTCCTGTGTTGTTTAATGTTTTCCCTGTAGAATCCTTCAATAGTGCAACAAGAAGCTTGAATTTTTTCCTCGATTCTTTCAGCTTGAGAAATGCAGAGCACGTTCTTCCCTTTTGGTTTTCTATCTCCAGGTCTTTGCACATGTCATTAAAATATTTTACTTTGTCTTTTTATGCTGCCCTTTGAAATATTCTGTTCAGTATTTTTATTTCATCATTTCTTTCTTTTGCTTTACTTACTCTATGTTCAAGAGCAAGTTTCAGAGCCTTTTCTCACATCCATTTTGGTCTTTCTTTCTTGCCTGCCTTTTTAATGGCCTCTTGCTTTCTTCATGTATGATATCCTTGATGTCATTCCACATCTCAACTGGTCTTCAGTCATTAGTGTTCAGCTCGTCAAATCTATTCCTGAGATGGTCTCTAAATTCAGGCTGGATGTACTCAAGGTTGTTCTTTCGCTGTCATTGATTCGTTCTACTTTTCTTCAACTTCAACTTGAACTTGCATATAAGAAATTGATGGTATATTCCACAGTGAGCCCCTGGCCTTGTTCTGACTGCTAATATTGAGCTTTGCCATGGTCTCTTTCCATAGATGTAGTCAATTTGATTCTTCTGTGTTCCATCTAATGAGGTACACATATATAATCACCGCTTATGTTGTTGAAAAAAGGTATTTGTAATAAAGAAGTCATTGTTCTTGCAAAATTCTATCATGGCATCTCCAGAATTGTTTCTGTTATCAAGGCCATATTTTTCAAGTACCAGTCCTTTGTTTCCAACTTTTCCATTCCAATCGCTAGTAATTATCAATGCATCTTGATTCTATGTTTGATTGATTTCAGACTGCAGAAATTGGCCAAAATCTTCAATTTCTCCATCTTTGGCCTTAGTGTGTAAATCTGAATAGTAGTTGAATTAACTGGCCTTCCTTGTAGGCATATGGATGTTATCCTATCATTTACAGTGTTGTACTTCACTATAGATCTTGAAATATTCTTTTTGGCAATGAACTAGATGGAATTCCTCTTCAATTTGTCATTCCAGCATTGTAGATTATATGATTGTCTGATTCAAAAAGGCCAATACCAGTCCACTTTAGCTAACTAATGGCTATGATTTCCATCTTTATGTGTTCCATTTCATTTTTGATGACTTCTAATTTTCCTAGATTTGTACTTTGTACATTCCACTTGCTGATTATTCATGGTGTTTGCAGCTGTTTTTTTCTCATTTTGAGTCATGCCATATCACCAAATGAAGGTTCCAAAAGCTTGGCTCCATCCACATCATTAAAGTCAACTCTACTTTGTGGAGGCAGCTCTTCCACAGTTGTCTTTTGAGTGTCTTCCAACCTGGGGGGCTCATCTTTCAGCACCATATCAGAGAATGTTCCGCTGCTAGTCATAAGATTTTCACTGACCAATTTTTTCAGAAGTTCAGGAATAGACTACCGGGTCCTTCTTCCTAGTCTGTCTTAGTCTGGAAGCTCAGGTGAAACCTGCCCATCAAGGGTGACCCTGCTAGAGTTTGAAATAGAGGTGGCAAATCTCCCAGTATAACAGCAACACACAAGCCACCACAGTATAACAAACTGACAGACATGTGGTGGTTGTAAAACTAGACAGTACTTAATAGAGAAAAGTATTGTAAGGATTGCTTAAAATAACAAATTTAAACTATGCTTCTCCATATTCTCAATAAACTTGTTGCCGTTGAGTCGGTTCTGACTCATAACGACCCTATAGGACAGAGTAGAACTGCCCCATAGAGTTTCCAAGGAGCACCTGGTGGATTTGATCTGCCAACCTTTTGGTTAGCAGCTGTAGCACTTAACCACTACACCACCAGGATTTCCATATTCTCAATAAGTATCAAGAATCTTCCATTTCTTTCTTCACGTTAGTAATAGCCATGAGAGATGCCAATCATGTGCAGATGCTCTTATTTTTTCGTTCACTTACTTCTCCTTCTCTTAATATTATTTTCCTGTGTGTATTTTTTAAATGCAGTATGTTATCTTTTTAAAGTTGATACAAAAATACAAAACAGCATATGAACTATAAGAAGAGATGCTCTATCACACTCCAAAACTGAAAAGTCATTAACGAGTTAATATTTCTAAGAAAAAATGAATTTTTTTTTATTTCCAATTTTAGATGGCATTTTTACAATGCAAGTCAGGCTTTTCACAAGATCTATTTTTCAAATCTTTCAGTCTTGGGAGAAAGAAATGAGATAAGGTTTTAATTTGCTTCCTATGGGGCAGATTGAAGTGGTTCACTTTATTTCTTATTTCATTACCAACAACTCTTATTAAACAGAAGCGTTATTTTTAATGCAAATTTCAAGACGTTTGAATTTACACTGAAGTAACCCTGAAGAAATAATATTTATACCCCTTTCTTTAAGATTTTAATTATTTTTCTGGATCTGGTACAGCATTAACCTTTGCCAAAATTTTGAATTCTAAAAAAAGAGTCTGAAAAATGTCTCCTTTTGAGATTAACAACCACATTTTCTTTTTGAATGTGTGTGAACCTCACCTAATAGCTTCAGCAGTTATGCCAAAGTGGAGCAATAAATTGTATCACAGTGAAGATGACATAATGCTTAGGTGAGTTCCACTGGTGCATACACAAAAGGTGGCAGGAAAAGAGGATGTGGTATGTAGGTTGTCATTTGAATGAGTATAAAATTCAGAGTGAATATATTCCTATGATGCTTACATGTCAAACTGTGCTAAGGACTGAGTATAAGACTATAGCTTGCTTGGAAATTTGAATGAAATGTTTACAGTCCCAGAAGAAGGCAGCTATGTATCACTGAGAAAATCACACATACAAGCTTTACTCAATGCTTATGGAACTTTTGTGTCTAAAGTTAAAGAACAAATGAATGTACAAGTTGACCCCTTTTTCATTATTTTTGTGAATTTCTTATTTGACTCACATGTATTTATTGATTCTTAACATTTAACTAATCAACAGTCATACCAAAAAACGAAAACCAAACCCGTTGCCGTCGAGTCAATTCCAATTCATAGAGACCCGATAGGTCAGAGTAGAACTGTCCCATAGAGTTTCCAAGGAGAGCCTGGTGCATTTGAACTGCTGACCTTTTGGTTAGCAGGGGTAGCTCTTAACCACTATGCCACCAGGGTTTCCTCAACAATCATAGTACTACAAAAAGTAGATTACTTTAAATAATATAGTTTGAGCAATATATACTATAAATATTAAATACTATCGATAACATAGACACTATCGACAACATAATTTGACCAATTTTATTCAAGTTCAAAAAAGACTAAGACAGCCAATAACTCTTTTACGTATTTGCTTTAGCACAAAGTACAAAGCATCTGGGGGCACAAAAATGTCTAAGATATCTAAAAATAGTAGAATTGAATAGAGAAGCTGAGATACAGTCACAAATAATGATATAAACTATGAAATAAGTGTCACAGAAAAGTAAAAAAAAATAGTGCTTTACAAGCTTAAAAGAGTGAGTGATTGCTGAAATTAGCAAGAATGGATCTGTGAGGTCAAATGAAAAGTGAACTGGGCTATGGATTTGATTGGCAGAGAGGGAGAGGAGAAGAGGAAAATAAAAGGAATTTTTTTAAGAATAGTAAATTTTGGAAAACTTAAAAACCTGTGTGAGAGCCAAATCTGTAAAGTTGAACAATAGACTTATATATTACACAGAAGAATTGTTATGAGAAACCTAAAAATAATAATAATAAAATTAAAACACTTATACTATTTACCTTCATATTTTAGCAAAGTAATGCTGCCTCAGGACACTGAAAATAGCTTAGCCAAGCCTAAGCAACAGCAATAATGATCAGAAAAGAACTCCCCCTTACTTGCCTCTTAGGAAGCCTCTGTTAACCACCCTAGGAGGGGAACAATCTCCCCTGTGCGTCTTGTAGGGTACCCATGTTACTTGGGCATCTTAAGGAGCCCTCTCTCCTAGTGAGGCTACTTCTCCAGCCTTCTTTCCTCCCTGAGCCTGGAAATGGGATATGCCTTCCTGCATAAACTCAGAGCCCTGACTGGGTGCTGCTGGAGTATGGGAGGACAGGGGATCATGGAATATGTATAGGAGAAGGAGGAGGAAGAAGAAAGAGGAGGTTGGAAAGACGAGTATGGGAAATGAAATCAGGTCAGATTCTGATTCAATCTTTCTTTTCATATTCCATATCAATTCCAGTATGATTTTTAACAGGCAGAGTGCCCAGATATATGGCGAAAACTCCAAAAACTTGAGGGAGGTATGGAGTTAAGAATCTCACAGCTTGTTGAGCTTACCTAGCAGGTATATTCCAATCAGGACTGGGAACAGGAAAAGAGAAAAATCACAGATCAGAAGAGGCAGGATGCATTCCTGGCCACAGCCTTGCAGAGAATTGGCCCTTCTCTTGGTGGCCCAAGAAGAGGAGGGTCCCTGATGAGTGAAGGTGAGAGGCTCTGACTCTCATTTTAAGTCGAGACCAGTACAGCTGGTGCAAAGAAAGAGGACTTCGGAAGAGAGAGTGTCCTAAATTCCTACCCAGAGGTGAGAAAGGACCTGGGACTACCCCGTGCCCCATAAGGCCAATGGGGAAAGACTTGAATTGAGGAGGACCAGAGTCAAGTCCCACCTGAGCCCCTGGTTATAATGAAAGTGGGAGGGGAACCTATATAGGTTCTAGTGGATCCCAGAGCTACCCACTCTGTCCTGACCCAGAAAAAGACAACCCCAACAAAATGAACTGTGTCAGCTGTGGAGTCTCACTTAAAAGGGAGAATCCCCCTTCCTCCATCCTCTAGCCTGCTCCATACAAGGGAGTCATTAATACATTCTTTTCTCTACATGCCCAACTGTCTCATCCTCTTGATGGGAAGGGATCTGTTGTATAAACTACAAGCTAAAATATCTCTTAATAAAGGGACCGTGCAGATGCAGGTACCACCAGAAAATAGACGGCAACTGCAGATGGCCCTTACCACTGAGTCATCCAGCAATTATAGCAAGGAAGGACACTATCCAGGATCTGCAGGGCCAGACATCAAGGACTCAGTAGTCCTGTGGGTATGGGCCAATGTGGTGCCAGGATGCACCAAAAACATTTCCCTCGTGGCGGTTGAGCTCTTACCAGACATAGATCGCCCCCAACTTAAACGTTACCCCAGCCAGGCAGAGGCTCAACAAGCACTGGGAAAAAACATCACCAGATACCTAAACATGGACTGCTCAGACCATGTAATCACAGTTCAACACCCCCATCCTGACAGTGAAGAGGAAAAATGGAGAATACCAGTGTGTTCAGATATATAAGCTGTCAACCAGGAAACAGTCACAATCCACCCTGTTGTTCCCAACTTGTATACACTGCTGCTGACCTTGTTGATCACTTTTTCCAGGTTCACTGTGCTAGACCTGAAGGATGCCTTCTTTTGCATCCAAGTGGAGTAGAAAAGTCAGGAAATCTTCGGCTTTGAGTGGGAGAACCCAGAAACAGGACAGAAACAGAAGCTGTGCTGGCAAGCCCTCCCACGGGGCTTTAAAAACAGTCCTACTCTGGATCAACTTTGGCCCAATAACTGAGACAACTGACTCTGACTAATGGTGTCCTCCTCCAATACACAGACAACCTACTTATCACCAGCGGCAGTGAGTACAACTCAGTTCAGAACACCATAGAAGTTTTGAAATTCCAGAGAAACACAGGGTACTGGATCTCAGGAGAAAAAGCTCAGGTCAACCAAAAGGAGGTGATTTAACTGGGTTTTAAAATCAGACAGGGAGAGTGAGAACTCTTCCCGCCCGAAAAGACTCTATCTGTAGACTGGTGGCCAACTGGAGACAGCTTCAAGGCTTTTGAAGAATGGATGGTTTTTGCAGCATCTGGATTCTGAATTTCAGACTTATTGCCAAGTCTTTGTACCAAGACATAGAGGGAAAACACCCAGACTCCTTAGAATGGACCAGGATGGAGCACCAGGCTTTCGATACCATTAAAACAAAGTAGACATAGGCCCTGGCCTTAGGACTCCCAGATATAAACAAACCTTTTGACCTGTTTGTACGAGTCTGCCAGAGTGGCTGGCGGAGTGCTTACCCAGACTTTCAAGACTCGGAAGTGGCATATTTCTCAAAGCAGTTAGGCCCAGTCACCGGAGGATGGCTGGCATGCCTTCGGGCAGTAGCAGCAGCAGTATTAATCATCAAAGAGGCTGAGAAACTCACCCTTAGTCAACCTCTTCGGATGAACATGCCCAACTTGGTCCTGACCACCTTAGAGCAGAGAGAGTCTCATTGGATCTTGCCAGAGCAAATGGCCCAGCACCAAGTGGTACGGTTAGATGACCCAGCCATCGTCCTACAAGAAACTGCCAGCTTAAACCCCACCACCCTACTGCCCACCTTGCCAAAGCAAGAAAAGGAACATGATTGCCTGAAGACCACTGGTCTGGTGTATGCCAGCCAGCCTGACTTCACTGACCAGCAGCTCCAAGACCCAGACTTTGAACCATTCACTGATGGAAGCGATTACATGGAACAAGGAGAAAGAAAAACTGGATATGCTTTAGTCACTATGGAGGAGGTGCTAGAAGCTAACACGCTTCCCTCCGGGTACCTCTTCCCAGAAGATCAAGCTCATTGCCATGCAGCAGGCCCTTAAAATCACCAAAGGTAAGCAAACAACTATTTTTTTTACTGATTCCAAGTACATATTTGGGGTATTGCATGCACACAGGGCAATCTGGAAAGGTTAAGGGCTCCTAACAGCATGAGGTAAAGACATTAAATATTCTCAAGAGATCTTAAAACTTTTATAAGCTGTGTACTACCAAGGTGTGGTAGTGCACTGCAGAGGGCATCAGAAAGGGGGCATTGCAGTGGCCAAGGGTAATCACAAAGCAGTTGCAGCAGCAAAGAAAGCTGCAATCCAACAGAAACCTATTGTAGTAGCCCAGCTAATTCCCCATTTGGAGTTACTTCCACGCGACCTCCACCCAGACTATTCCTAACAAGATAAACACATAGCCAAAACCTGGGAGGCCACTCTAAACAAAGATGGATGGATGTACACCCCCCACAGAAAGATTTTCAATCCATCAAAACTCACGCACCCTATCCTACAGAGAGCCCACCACTCCACCCACTGTGGACAATATGGACTATATTATTGAGTTAAGACATATTTAATTGGGCCAAAGATCCATGCCACTATTTCAGCAGTGGTAAAGAGCTGCCTCACTTATGTGAAAAATAACCCGCAAAACAATGCTGAAGTGCCCCCAGGGGTCCAGCGAACTGGGGCAATGCCTGGAGAATACTGGCAGGTAGATTTCACTGAGATGCTTTGAGCTCCTGGGAATTATAAATATTTGTTAGTCCTTATCGACACCTTACTAACTGGGTTGAAGCTCTTCCATGCAGGACTAAAAAGGCCACCGAGTTTGTGAATCACTTCCTGAATGAAATCATCCCTCAGTCCAGGCTTCCTGTCTCCCTTGGCAGTAATAACAGGCTCCATTTTTTGGCCTTGGTGGTGCAATCAGTGGCAACTGCCTTAGACATTAATTAGAATTTACGTACAGCCTGGAGACCCCAGTGCAGTGGTAGAGTGGGCTAACCAGACTCTAAAGAGACACCAAGCAAAGCTGTGCTAAGAGATCAAGTTGGTATGGACAAAGGCACTGCCTATGGCCTTTTTGAGAGTTTGGTCCATCCCTAGAGGCAAACTAAAACTTCACCCATCTGAGCTATTATACAGGTACCCCTTGTTAGAGAACCCCAATATGACCAATACCACCCCCCGCCACGAGACTGGAGATGTGCAAGTTACTAAATAGTTGCAGCCCCTTTGGCAACTCTGTCTTCTCTCCACAGATATGCTTACCTGAGGAGCCTGCCTGAGCCAGAGGTGCCCCTCCATCTGTTCCAGCCTGATGACTGGGTCCTTCTCAAGGCATGGGAAGCCAACCCCCTTCACCAGAAGAGGACCAGCCACTTTGAAGTCCTTTTGGCTATCCCAACGGCTGTCAAACTCAATGAACTCAAAGCTTGGATCCACCATATTCAAGTAAAGAAAACCACCCGCCAGAGGCCAAAGGACAAACTAACCAGAACTGTGAGAACTGGAGTTGTGAGCCAACCCAGGACCTTAAGTATTTGTTTTCCCAACACCCTCCTGCATAGGTGAGATCTCCTAAAGACTCAATACCGCTAATAATCTTGGCATCAGTATTTTGTTTCCTATACATGTACACTCTACTCAAACAAGTCAGATTGGTATAGACCTTTAAGTGAGCAGAATCCACCATGAACAAGTTAATGTGTTTATTCCTAGGAGACACCCTATGTGTAAATGCTGAATGGGATCTCATTGTTCTTGGTAGGCGCACCAGGTACTTGTAAACCATACTGCATGGGCAGATAATTGCTGGGTTTGTTCACACTTCCCGTCGTATTTAGGACAAGGATTGCCCATAATCCCTATACCTCTCCATCCACTTTACTGGCTAAAAGAAGAGGGGGCACAGTTAATAAATAAAAACAAAAACCTAGACAGAGTCCAATACACCACTGTGAGGTCTGACTATCCCTCACAGCTTGGTGCATACAGTGGCATCCTACCTACAATGTCTCAACAGCGGGACTGTGGACTCGATACAATACTGCATGGGTCTACGCTAACCAAATATGGACTAAATTCAATACCAACATCTTTTCTAAATGGGACAGCACTAGCGCAATTATGTCAGAAAAACTAAGGTATAATGTAACTGATCAAGGCATTACAAAAGCAGTCTTCCTATTTCCCCCTACAGCCTGTTCATTAAGACACCAAGGATTTTATTGGTTACGTGGGCATTCAGCCTATAAGACATGGCCAGTAATCATACCGGCACATGTATGTGGGCTGGATATGGGCAGGAGGCATACATTTACTCCCCATAGAAAAGGTTCTATATTCTACCAGAAGCATTCATAGCTTTAAAAGAGAAACTATAAATATTAATAAGAGTGTTTGGGAAAAGGCACAGATGGTATTACTCCCAAGGCTTGGGGTTAGGAAGAATTATGACAGTCATACCCTGTGTGAGTTCATTAAAAATGTATCTCTTGTCACTTGATACAGTAGCCAATACCCCCAAAAGCTTGAACCATACTTTACTTTGTAGTCTGAAGTAAACTCCACTGAAGCCATGGTTCTACAAAATTGAGTTGCCTTAGATCTAATGGTAGCTTCTTACAAAGGAGTTTGTGTATATATCAGTGCTAGTTGGTACTCTTCAGTCAATGCATCTGGACAGATTGAATATGACCAAGAAAAGCTGAGTTCAGTAATCAGACCAGCACAATGAGATTGTGCGACCTCCGAACAACTAATGATGCCTTCAGGTCCTGATTTTAGCTGACTGACATCATGGTTACCCAACCTAGGATGGTTAAAATCATTGGTTACTTTTATAGTGTTAATAATGGTCAAAACACTCAAGCCATTGTATTTTCAATCATATCATACACATGTGAAAGCTGGACAATGAATAAGGAAGACTGAAGAAGAATTGATGCCTTTGAACTGTGGTGTTGGCAAAGAATATTGAATATCCTATGTACTGCCAAAAGAACATACAAACCTGTCTTGGAAGAAGTACAACCACAATGCTCCTTGGAAGGATGGCAAGACTGCATCTTACATACTTTGGACATGTTGTCAAGGGGGATCAGTTCCTGGAGAAGGACATCATGCTTGGTAAAGTACAGGGTCATCGGAAAAGAGGAAGACCCTCAATGAGATGGACTGACACAGTGGCTTCGACAATGGGCTCAAGCATAACAACGATTGTGAGCATGGCTCAAGACTGGGCAGTGTTTCGTTCTGTGGTACATAGGATCTCTGTGAGTTGGAACTGACTCAATGGCACCTAAAGATGACAACGACAATGGTCATAGGTATATACTCCTGCTGTTGCATACAATATATCCCTGCCCACATGTACTGGTTAAAATGGCCAACCCTTCAAGCCTAGGTCCAATATTTGCCTCTTTCTGGAGAACACGACAAACAATTCCAAGCCTAGGCTATAGTTTAGAATGGTCACTGGTCCTGAATGACCAATGTTCAAAAAAAGAAAATAATTAAACAATACCGAGGTCCCCAGGCTGCAGAAAATTCCACTGCATCTTGCTTGGCCAGCCTTAAAATCTGCATCAGAATTGCAGTTCCTTTGTTTGGCCTGCCCTGTGAAAATCTCAGTGCCTGAATGGTATGATTGAGAATATTGCTGAAGTAACTTGTATGAACTTTCTACTTGTAAGCCCCTTAAAATTAACTTTTTTCCTCACCCTTCCGAAGCAGTCTTGGCGGCAACATCCCCAATTGTTTCCTTCATTGTGCAATGAAATAAAGGCATCTTTAGGGTTTTACATATATATATATATATATATATATATATATATATATATATATACTCTCCCACCTTGGTCTCTCATTTATTAGCCGACACAAGTCACCCGGAGCAAAACCTGGGGTTTCCACCCGGTAACACAACTAGTAAGTCACCAAATCAGGATTTGCCCTTAAGTATACTTGTCCGCAAATCCCAGAATTCTTCCCACATTAGTGAAGCTTAACTCATACCACCCAATTCTTTCCACTACACCACACTCTTATGGATCAGAGCTTATGTGTCTGCACTTGCCGTTGACTAAATTGATCCATACATTTCTTCTTTTCCTTTATCTCTGACTTGACCTGTTGGAACCTTTTATACAACACAGTAATTCACTTTTTTCTTTACCAGATACCTGTAAGGGATTCTGAGTCTTCAAACATAACCGCGGAAGTATGTATACTGAGTAACCTTAAATTGTGAATTTATGCAAGTCATCTTTTTTGTTGCAATCCTTCCATATTTAAGGTTATTTTATTGCTCTCAATTTTTCTAACATTCGTTAGTGACTGCATATTTTGAGTAATAGACTCAATATTGATTGTGGTTGTGGGTTTTAGGGCTGGTCTTAAAAAAATATGAATCAATATCTTCCAGTCAATTTTCCCCTCCAGTGTGATTTGGCTGTGTGCGCCTTAGTGTAAACAGCCTGAGGCTGGTTATAAATCATTTTACCTATCTTCCTACTGACAGTCTGCAACCAGGTTGGTAGATTTCCCCAAGGGAAAGGAAAACAGGGCAACTTCAGGTCACGATATGCATTCCAACTGCGAGTGCTTACAGCTGGAATGTGCCTGCCTTTTAAGGATCAGAAGGGAATATATATCCACAGAGAGCTATTTTAAAGGATGCAATTCAATTTTAAATGTATCCATGCATTTCTGTTTAGAAACTTTAAATTAAATTACTATTTAAAGTGAACAGAGATATAAATGGCATTGAAATCATCAGCAGTGAATGTTTAAAGACTGGGTCAAGAATGTTTAAGCAAAGCAAAGCAAACCAAACTAAACCCATTGCCGTCGCGTTGATTTTGACTCATAGTGACCCTATGGTGTTTCCAAGGCTGTAATCTTTAAGAAAGCAGAGTGCCACATCTTTCCCCCGCAAAGCAGCTGGTGGGTTCAAACTGCCTACCTTGTGGTTAGCAGCCAAGTGCTTAACCATTGCAGCACCAGGGCTCCTTGTTTAAGCAAGGATGTGGTGTATATAATAAGAGTTATGTGATTTTATATGTCTATCACGTCTCACTTGCTGAGAGTATATAATCAATCCCCTGAGAAAGCAAGATATAACTATAGTTTAAAAAAAAACCTATAAATTGCAAATGTTAATAAATATTATGTTTATTAATGCACCATTCTTCAGATATCATATCTTAAAATTTTATTGAGGTTTTAACTTTTCTAAGTATTTTCATATCACTGCTACAAGTACTAGATTGTTTTAAAGATGAAACCCACTTATATCATTTCTAATTCTTTCCTGGTCATACTTGTACACAAATTTTTAAGGATTAGGGGTACAATCAATCATGGAATAGTATTTTTTTTTTTCTGAAGAAGTTAATGAGGCAAAGAAAGATCAAATTTGCAACCTTGATCTCAATATAATAATCTTTCTGAGCAATCTACCCCTGGCTATATAATCTATTGTATTAGAAATAGATTGTGTATCTGCATCATTTATTAAATAATCAACCTATATGAAGGCATTCCAGGACTCGAACTTTCAGGAGAGAATGAATGAAAATGCGGTATACACTGAGGAAACACATAGTAACCTGATCCTGACCACCTTCAATCAAATGACAGCTCTGAAACTATCTAAAATAAGCTTAAGCAAATTTTTCATTCTCTAAGTATCAGTTTCCTTATTTTTTAAGATAAGGGTTAAAATCGTACCTACTTAGGAGAGTGGCTATGCAGATTAAACATGGAAAAGTGAAGCACTTAGCAGTAGTACAGGACGAGTGTTCATTAAATCCTCTACTATCAAAGTACTTCCATGTTTTACTGGTAGAAAATTAAAATAAAAATAAAAATAAAGTTGGTCCTTTAAGTCTTGTTTAAAAAAAAAAAATGTTTAGTTTGGTTTAAATAGAATATATTTTGGTCTCTTATTTAATGAGGGCTCTTGACTGTCAAAAGCTATCATGTGTATGCTTTGTATCAAAGTTCCCCAGACTGTTGTCTTTCTCAAAGGCAGATGGTAAATCTGTCAGCAGGAGCATTCCGAACAACAGCAACCCAGATGCTTTTAAGCTCTGTGTGTGAAGCTGCTCCTCCCACAAAGAGTACCATTGGGCCAGATGCCAAAGGAGGGTCCCCAAGGCAATTAGCTGCTTCTGAATCAAGCTCTGGCTGTCTGGGAAGTCAAATGAATGCAGCTTGCTTGGCCATATACCATTTAATGCAAAGAGCATGTTTCTTCTTTATAATCAAAACTGTCTTCCATATTTCAACCTAGCTACATTCTAATAAGAAATCTGTATGGCCTTTATTATTCATAGAAGAAAGTTTTGCATTACTTCACAGAAATTAGTGTCCTTTGTCATTAAAGCAAATCTGTTAGACTTAATGATTATTTATTTGTAATTGTCTTGTACGTGAACAGTTACCCTTAGTGATTCATAATAAACACAATATTTATGAGTCCCTAGATGCGATTTGAACTATAATGATTACATCAAGCACTGGAGACCTGCTCCTAAGTGCTGGGTAAAATCATCAGGCCCTTCTTCAATCTGACTGGAATAGCTATAAAAATGATATGGGAGTGGAAAAAAAAAGTCATCCAATAGAATTAAAGATATATTCATATTTATCAAAAATATTCCCTATATTTAATAGGCATGATTTTAATATATATGGATTAGTCAAATATTTTTATAGCGTCTAGTGAAATTCAATTCAACTTAAAAATTCATTGCACATTTAATATGTATCAAGCACTGTGATAGGCACTTTTATCCCCTTTGTACAGGAGAAGAGACTTGACTAAAACCTGGGAGTTTTTAGTCCTAAAGCCAGTACCCTTTCAATTATACCATCCAAAGATGAAACAAGAGACATTTGAAATTTTGGGATGCAAATTTTCTCATAATGGAAGACAAAGAGCAATTGTGTCTTGAATAATCAAGACAACTAGCCTTGTGCTGAAGATGTGGGAGAAAGTCTGAAGACTTCAGAGCCAGACAGTACTGGTTTTAATTACTGGTCATATGATCTCTCCATACCATTGTTCCCTTATCTGTGAAAAAAAGATGATGATGCTTGTCTTAGATGGATATGGTAAGGATAAAAGAGTATAATTAAGGGTTGTATGGTACCTAGAATATGCTGATTAAAAAAGTAAAGCTCAGAGAAGTAACTCAGTTAGTGTCACCTAAGTAGCACAGCTGCCTTCAAACACAGTTTTCAGAAACTGGAGGCTAATAGTAGATGATAACACTTAAGTACAACTTAAATACTAGTGATTACTCAGTAGCATAAGCATGACAATATTTTTTAAAAAATATAAAACAGTAAAAGAATACAATATCTCCAGAATACTTAATAACAGTATGTAATACAGGATACCATTTATACTGAATGTGTGCTATCATATATCTAACAGAGATTTCATAGCTAAAGAAGAAAAGAAGCCTGGAAGGACATATAAAAATGTTAACTGTACAATTACAGTTGATTTTTATTTTCTTCATTTTTTTCTTATCTGTATTTTATATCCATATATTTTCCATAATGAAGACAGATTACTTGCATTTTTATACCAAGAAGTGATCTGAAATAAATGACGTTCTGAGTCTCAATTTCATTTTTCTAAATATGTTTTTTCATTATAATCTGCTCATTTTATCTTGAAAACAGAAATGTTCTTAAACTTCTAATTTGCATCGGGAGTTATTTTTTTTTTCTTTTATCTCCTTACGGTTGTCACTTACTAAAAAAAAAAATTCTAAGGCAATGCCGAGGAATAGCTTCTGCAATGCCACAAGGAGGACTTAGCTGTAAGCCCAGAACTTAGTTATGAGATGCTGCCTTGTAATATTTCATAGTATTAATTCTGATACTTTACCGTACATAAGAATCCTATAGTTTTTGCTTAGAATCCAGATTTCCTGGGCTTACTCTTAGAGATTTTGATTTGGTAGATTTAGGGTAGGTTCAAGACTGTGCTTTTTTTTTTTTTTTAATTAAATTTATTGTGCTTTAAGTGAAAGTTTACAAATCAAGTCAATCTCTCATACAAAAATTTATGTGCACCTTGCTATACACTCCTAATTGCTCTCCCCCTAATGAGATAACACCCTCTTTTCCTCCACTCTCTCTCCTCATGTCCATCGGGGCAGCTTCTGGCCCCCTCTGCCCTCTCATCTCCCCCCCAGACAGGAGATACCAACATAATCTCATGTGTCTAGTTGATATAAGAAGCTCGTTCTACACCAATATCATTTTCCATCCCATATTCCAGTCCCATTCCTGCCTGAAGAGTGAGTTGGCTTTGGGAATGGTTCCTGTCTTGGGCTAACAGAAGGTCTGAAGACAATGACCTCCGGGGTCATTCTAGTCTCAGTCAGACCATAAAGTCTGGTCTTTTTATGAGAAATTGGGGTCTGCATCCCACTGCTTTCCTGCTCCCTCAGGGGTTCTCTGTTGTGTTTCCAGTCAGGGCAGTCATTGGTTGTGCCAGACACCATCTAGTTCTTCTGGTCTCAAGCTGATGTACTCTCTGGTTTATGTGGTCCTTTCTGTCTCTTGGGCTCATAATTACTTCCTGTCTTTGGAGTTTTTCGTCCTTCCTTGCTCCAGGTGGGTTTAGACCAATTGATGCACCTTAGATGGTCGCTTGCTAGTGTTTAAGACCCCAGATGTCACTTCTCCAAAGTGGGGTGCAGAATGTTTTAATAATAGATTTTATTATGCCAATTGACTTAGATGTCCCCTGAAACCATGGTCCCCAAACCCTCGCCCCTGTTATGCTGGCCTTCAAAGAGTTCAGTTTACTCAGGAAACTTCTTTGCTTTTTGTTAATCCAGTTGTGTTGACCTCTCCTGTATTGTGTGCTATCTTTCCCTTCACCTAAGATAAAACCTATCTACTATCTAATTAGTGAATCCTCTTCTCCAGCCCTTCCTTCCTTCCCCCCTCTTAACCATCAAAGAATATTGTCTTCTGTGTTTAAACTGTTTCTCAAGTTCTTATAATAGTTGTTTTACACGATATTTGTCCTTTTGCAACTGACTAATTTCACTCAGCATAATTAATGCCTTCCAGATTCCTCCACGTTATGAAATGTTTCACAGATTCATCATTGTTCTTTATCGATGCATAGTATTCCATTGTGTGAATATACCATAATTTATCCATTCATCCATTGATGGGTACCTTGGTTGCTTCCATCTTTTTGCTGTTATAAACAGTGCTGCAATGAACATGGGTGTACATATATCTGTTCGTGTAAAGGCTCTTATTTCTCTAGGATGTATTTCTAGAAGTGGCATTCCTGGATTATATGGTAGTTCTATTTCTACTTTTTTAAGGAAGTGCCAAATCGATTTCCAAAGTTGTTGTACCACTTTACATTCCCGCCAGCAGTGTATAAGTATTCCAGTCTCTCCACAAACCTCTCCAATATTTATTATTCTGTGTTTTTTGGATTAATGCCAACCTTGTTGGAGTGAGATGGAATCTCAGTGTAGTTTTAATTTGCATTTCTCTAATGGCTAATGATCATGAGCATTTTTTCACGTACCTGTTAGCAGCCTGAATATCTTCTTTACTGAAGTGTCTGTTCATATCCTTTGCCCAGTTTTTAATTGGGTTATTTGTCTTTTTGTAGTTGAGTTTTTTGCAGTATCGTGTAGATTTTAGAGATCAGGCATTAATCAGAAATGTTATAGCTAAAAAGTTTTTCCCAGTCTGTAGGTAATCTTTTTACTCTTTTGGTGAAGTCTTCGGATGAGCATAGGTGTTTGATTTTCAGGAGCTCTAAGTTATCTGGTTTCTCTTCTGCATTTTTAGTAATGTTTTGTATATTGTTTATGCCATGTATTAGGGCTCCTAACATTGTCCCTATTTTTTCTTCCATGATCTATATTGTTTTAGATTTTATATTTAGGTTTGATCCATTTTGAGTTAGTTTTTGTGCATGGTGTGAGGTATGGGTCTTGGTTAATTTTTTTGCAGCTGGATATCTAGTTATGCCAGCATCATTTGTTAAAAAGACAGTTTTTTCCCCATTTAATTGACTTTGGGCCTTTGTCAAATATCAGCTTCTCAAATGTGGATGGATTTATGTTTGCGTTCTCAATTCTGTTCCATTGGTCTATGTATCTCCTGTTGTATCACTACCAGGTTGTTTTGACTACTGTGGCAGTATAGTAGGTTCTAAAGTCAGGTAGAGTGAGGCCTCCCACTTTCTTCTTCTTTTTTAGTAATGCTTTACTTATCCGGCACCTCATGCCATTCCATAAGAAGTTGGTGATTTGTTTCTCCATCTCTTTAAAAAATGCCATTGGAATTTGAATCAGAATCGCACTGTATCTATAGATGGCTTTTGGTAGAATAAGCATTTTTACAATGTTAAGTCTTCCTATCCATGAGCAAGGTATGTTTTTCCACTTACATAGGTCTCTTTTGGTTTCTTGCAGTAGCGTCTTGTAGTTTTCTTTGCATAGGTCTTTTACATCTCTGGTAAGATTTATTCCTAAGTATTTATCTTCTTGGGGGCTACTACAAATGGTACTGATTTGGTGATTTCCTCCTCAATGTTCTTTTTGTTGGTGAAGAGGAATCCATCTGTTTTTGTATGTTTATCTGGTATCCTAATACTCTGCTGAACTCTTCTATTAGTTTCAGTAGCTTCCTTGAGGATTCTTTTGGGTTTTCTATGTATAAGATCATGTCGTCTGCTAACAGAGATACTTTTACTTTTTCCTTACCAATCTGGATGCCCTTTATTTCTTTATCTAGCCTAATTGCTCTAGCTAGGTCCTCCAGCACAATGTTGAGTAAAAGTGGTGATAAAGGGCATCCTTGTCTGGTTCCTGATCTCAAGGGGAATGCTTTCAGGATCTCACCACTTAGGATGATGTTGGCTGTTGGCTTTGTATAAATGCCCTTTATTATGTTGAGGGGCTTTCCTTCCATTCCTATTTTGCTGACAGTTTTTATCATGAATGGGTGTTGAACTTTGTCAAATGCCTTTTCTGCATCAGTTCATAAAATCATGTGATTCTTTTGTTTTATTTATATGATGGATGACATTGTTTTTCTGATGTCGAACCATCCCTGCATACCTGGTATAAAACCCACGTGGTCATGGTGAATTATTTTTTTGATACGTTGTTGAATTCTATTGGCTAGAATTTTGCTGAGGTTTTTTGCATCTAAGTTCCTGAGGGATACAGCTCTGTAATTTTCTTTTTTTGTGGTGTCTTTACCTGGTTTTGTTATTACGGAAATGCTGGCTTCATCGAATGAGTTTGGGAGTATTCTGTCCTTTTCTGTGCTCTGAAGTACCTTTAGTAGTAGTGGTGTTAACTCTTCTCTGAAAGTTTGGTAGAACTCTGCAGTGAAGTTGTCCAGGCCAGGGCTTTTTTTGGGGGGATTTTTTTTTTTTTTTTGATTACCTTTTCAATCTCTTTTGTTACGTGTCTACTTAGTTGTTCTACCTCTGTGTTAGTTTAGGTAGGTAGTGTTTTTCTAGGAATTCACCCATTTCTTCTAGGTTTTTAAATTTGTCAGAGTACAATTTATTGTAGTAATCTGATATGATTCTTTTAATTTCAGTTGGGTCTGTTGTGATGTCGCCCATCTCATTTCTTATTTGGGTTATTTGCTTCCTGTCCTCTTTTTCTTTTGTCAGCATGGCCAATGGTTTATTAATTTTGTTAATTTTTTCAAAGAACCAGCTTTTGTTCTTGTTAACTCTTTCAGTTCCTTTTCTGTTCTCTAATTCATTTAATTCTGCTTTAATTTTTATTGTTTGCTTTCTTCTAGTGCCCAAGGGTTTCATTTGTTGCTCTCTGTTCAAGTTGTAGGGATAGTTCTTTGATTTCAGCCCTTTTTTCTATTTGTATAAGTGCATTTATTGATATAAATCGACCTCTGAGCACTGCTTTCACTGTGTCCTAAAGGTTCTGATAGGGAATGTTTTTCCATTCTCATTGGATTCTATGAATTCCTTTATTCTATCCTTAATGTCTTCTATAACCCAGTCTTTTTGAGCAGGGTATTGTTCACTTTCCAAGAATTTGATTTCTTTTCCCTGCTTTTTCTGTTATTGATTTCCACTTTTATGGCCTTACGGTCAGAGAAGATGCATTGTAATACTTCAATGTTTTGGATTCTGCAAAGGCATGCTTTATGACATAAAATGTGGTCTATTCTAGAGAATGTTCCATGTGCACTAGAAAAGAAAGTATACTTTCCAGCTGTTGGGTGGGGTGTTCTGTATATGTCTATGAGGTCAAGGAGGTTGATTGTGGCATTTAGATCTTCTGTGTATTTATTGAGCTTCTTACTGGATGTCCTGTCCTTCTCCATAAGTGGTGTGTTGAAGTCTCCTACTATAATTGTGGAGCTGTCTATCTCACTTTTCAATGTTGTTAGAGTTTGTTTTATGTTTCAGCCCTGTCATTGGGTACATAAATATTTAATATGGTTATATCCTCCTGGTAAATTTTCCCTTTAATCATTATATATTGTCCTTCCTTATCCTTTGTGGTGGATTTAACTTTAAAGTCTATTTTGTCAGAAATTAATATAGCCACTCCTGCTCTTTTTTGATTGTTGTTTGCTTGATATATCTTTTTCCATTCTTTGAGTTTTAGTTTGTTTGTGTCTCTAAGTCTAAGGTGTGTCTCTTGTAGGCAGCATATAGCTTGATCACGTTTTTTTAATCCATTCTGCACCTTTCTCTTTATTGGTGCATTTAACCCATTTATATTCATGGTAATTATAGGTAGGTATGAATTTAGCACTGTCATTTTGATGCCTTTTTTTGTGTGTTTTTGACAGTTTCATTTTTCCACTTACTTTTTTGTGTTGAGAAGCTTTCCTTTGCAAATTGTGTGTTCCTCTTTTTCATTGTAGTTGAATTTGTTTTTACTGAGTCTTTATGTTTATCTTGGTTTTTGTTTTGAGGTGTGGGATTGTTAGTCTTCTATGTGGTTACCTCGTTATTTACCCCTATTTTTCTAAGTGTAAACCTAACTTTTATCTCCCTATATTGCCTCGATTTCCTCTGCATGTGGAAGATCTCTGCCTACTTTATTTAGTCCCTTTTTATTTATTATTGTCATCTTTTACATAATGACATCACTCATTCCCTGTTTTGAGCTTTTTTTAATCTTATTTTATTTTTGTAATTTCCCTACCTTAGTTGATATCTGGATGCTCTGTTCTGTGTCATAGTGCTGTGTTGACATCTAATATTATTGATTTTCTAACCAGAGAATTTACTTTAGTATTCCTTGTAGTTTTGGTGTGGTTTTTGCAAATTCCCTAAGCTTGCATTTATCTATAAACGACTTAATTTCACCTTCATATTTGAGAGACAGTTTTGCTGGGTATGTGGTTCTTGGCTGGCAATTTTTCTCCTTCAGTGCTCTATATATGCCATCCCATTGCCTTCTTGTGTGCATGGTTTCTCCCGAGTAGTCCGAACTTATTCTTATTGATTCTCCTTTGTAGGCAACTTTTTGTTTATCCCTGGCTACTCTTAAAATTTTCTCTTTATCTTTGGTTTTGGCAAGTTTGATGATAATATGTCTTGGTAGATCCCAAACTTTCTTTTGGGTCTACCTTGTATGGGGTTCCATAAGCATCTTGGATAGATATCCTTTCATCTTTCACAATGTCAGGGACATTTCCTGCCAACAAATCTTCAACAACTCTCTCTGTATTTTCTGTTATCCCTCTCTGTTCTGGTATTCCAATCACTTTCAAGTTATCCTTCTTGATAGAGTCCCACATGACTCTTAGAGTTTTTTCATTTTTTTTAATTCTTTTATCTGATTTTTCTTCAAATATATACACAAAAAGTGCCTTATCCTCCATCTCCCCAATTCTGCATTCCAGTACCTCAATTCTACTCTTCTGACTTCTTATTGAGTTGTCTAATTCCGTAATTTTATTGTTAATCTTTTGAGTTTATGAATGCTGTCTCTCTATGGATTCTTGCAGCTTATTAAATTTTTCATTATGTTCTTGAATAATCTTTTTAATTTCTTCAACCGCTTTATCTGTATGTTCCTTGGCTTTTTCTGTGTATTGCCTGATCTCGTTCCTGATGTCATTCCTGATGTCTTGAAGCATTCTGTTTACTAATCTTTTGTATTCTACATCTGAGAATTCCAGGAATACATCTTTATCTGGGAGAGGCCTTGATTCTCTGTTTTGGGAGTTTGTTGAAGCAATCATGGTCTGCTTCTATATGTGAGTTGATATTGACTGCAGTCTCCAAGCCATCTATAAGTTATTATAATAATTTATTTTATGTTTGCTACTGCATCCTAGCTTCTTGTTTTGTTTTGTTTCCATTTACCTAAATAGGCTGCTAGAGGGCACTGACTTGATTATTGGAGCCTTTGAAGCACTAAAGTCCTGTTTCCAGATGGTTAAAGCTGCAGGTATATGAGCCTATGAGTCCATTCACTA
This sequence comes from Loxodonta africana, assembly GCF_030014295.1. NCBI lineage: Eukaryota > Metazoa > Chordata > Mammalia > Proboscidea > Elephantidae > Loxodonta > Loxodonta africana. The sequence goes on from NC_087345.1 coordinate 50,792,969, forward strand.
TTCTTGTATAGATTCAGCTCAAGTATCCTGATAGTTAGTCACCTAGTGTATGGTGTAGGCTCTCACCTACTATCTTAGAGGAGTAGTGGTGATGGTTGTATGCACTGGTTCCTGGTAGTGGCAGGAGGTCACACTCTGAAGATGGCAGGATGCTGACAGTCTTCCCTCAAGTGTCAATGAGGAAGGAGCATCTCTGTTTTCTAGAGTGTTCTAGTTGGTGGGCTCTGCAGCTGTACCTTAGGCACCCAATGCTTATACCTGTAAAGACTGGTAGGCACCACTATCCTCAGACCCCTTTTGCAGGTGGCTAGGTGCTTTGGATTGAGCCTCAGACCTCAGGTTCCTCCTCTGGGTAGGTGACGGCTCTGTTTAATGGGCAGAGCTGTATCAGACCTCCAAAATCTGCCTCTCCACCACACAGCTGAAACAATTACAGTCAGACCTCTAACAGATTTGCCCTTGCATTATAATAGCTACCTGCTTCCATGTAGGGGTGAAAGCCAAAGTCTGCAGTTGGCTTATGCCTGGACTGGAGCTGCTTCTGCTCTGAGCTTCCAGTTTAGGGGAGTCGGGAAAGTATATTTTTCCCCTATTTGTTAATTTTCTCCTTCTCCCAGGCCAGGAGAATGACTCAGAGAGGGCTTAGAAGATTCTATCTCAGGCCCAAGGAATTCAACTGTTAATGAAGCCAGCTGGGGCTGAGATGGGAGGGATCAGGTAGATAGGAGAGAGTACTTTCAGAAGAAGGAGCTATTAGATCCTCAGGAGTAAATTAGACAAAATCACTTATTTTGTGTCCAGAGCCTGTTTTACCTTAGATTCCAAAAGCGTGTGTAGTCTGTGTGCACTGGCTGAGTCTCCACCAAGATTGTCCCAGGGGGTTAGGGCCGCATCCCATGCTTGCCTTCTTTTGCTGAAGCAGCTTTGTCCTAAACTCCACAGCCAGACCCGCCACTGTCACATCAGAGGGTCAGGGTGCTGACACTTCATTTGCCTTTTTTCACCGAAGGAACCACTTCCGAAAAGCTGTGGCCAGCCCTGCTGTAGACACGCCACAGGGTCAGGGGTGTGCCACTTTGCTTGCCTTCTTTCACTGAATCTGCCATGTCTCAGGAAACTACCGTCTGCCCTGCCACATTCATGCCAAAGAATGGCACCAAGGAATCAGAGCTGAGGCACTTCCCAGGCTCAGCAACTCATCACTGCTTCTGCACCATCTCTTGCTCCCCTGTCACTCAGATCGATTCCTTAGTTCTGTGTTTGATGCTCAGGGTTTGTAGATTGTCATATACCTAATTGATTCACTTCTTTTTTTGAGTCTTTGTTGCAAGAGGGTTCAGAGGAAGTTTCTGACTAGTTAGCCATCTTGGCCCCGCCTCCCAAGACTATGCATTTTTTAAAGTGCCTAGGTGAATTCTGATAAAGGGGTCTTTAGTTCTCTAATTGAAACTTTGCTCCATAGCCACTTATGGCTAAATGATTATAATTTATAATCACATATCTGGGCATAAATAGGTGGCTGCTCAGTAGGAAAAAAAAAAAAAAAGCACAGGTAAATGAATAAAAAGGATTAGGAGAGAATATTTTTGAAAGAATAGATTATTGTTATATTGGTTAGGTTGGACTTGGTAAAGTCAGACAATTAGGCAATAAACATGAGACACTCTAGTATTTGATACAATAGAAAAACTTAAAAGAGGTATTTTTAAAAATATTGTTTAGTAGATTTCGACTCAGTGACTCCATGTGTTTCACAGTAGAACTGTATTACACAGGATTTTCATGGATGTGATATTTTGGAAGCAGATCATCAGGCCCTTCTTCTGAGGTACTTCGGGGGCGGGGTTTGAACCACCGGCCTTTCAGTTAGTAGCCCAGTGCTTAGCTGTATGCACCACCCAGGGACTTCCAAAGAGCTTTAGGGGAGAATAAAATTGGACTTAGAAAATCGTATGAGTCTTTTTTTGAGGAGGTGATGTTTCAGTTAAAACTTTGCACCAGAAAATTAAAAAAAAAAAAATGTAGCTAATACAGACAAAGGGAGGAACAAATACAGGTTTACAAGAGGTGTTTCTAAAGGAGATAAATATAGATGGATAAATGATGGTGTATTACATAGACAGATAATAGAATGATATATAGATAGCTATAGATAGATTGCTAGATGATAGAATGTACAGCCTGCAGACTCTCTTATTTCAGAGAATATTTTGCTTAATCACAGCATGTCAAGGAAAGATTACACTCACAACTTGGCTAGAGTCTGGGGCAAGGTTTACTCATAGAAGCAGGCAGGATTCCATATTTACACATGCATTATTGTTTGAGTATACATGGATAGCTGTTCAAGCACATTTTCTTCACTTTGGTAATAAAGCAATCCTATTTTCTAAGTTCAATTTGCATGCTAAGTGGTATTCTGTGCAAATCAGACCTCGTTCCTAAAATTACGGCTTCTCTCTGCTGCAGCACAAATACCGAATTCAGGAAAAGAAGACTCTCAGAGGGATGGAAGCTGCAGAACAGTGTCTTAGGGATGCAGACGTACAACAATTTACCCAGAGGTCAAGCACAGAAATATGCCACAGGGGGAAGCAATGTCGTTCGATGCACCATTATCAGGATGGCGAGGCACAGGCTTTGAGTAGATAACTTAATACTTCTCTGATTCAACCAGCCATTCTTCTTGTCTTCCATGTGCTTAGTATCCGGTCATTGCTGAGCTCTATAAAGACCTTTGAATATACACAGACTATTAAGATATACTATCTCCTTTATTAAATTGAAATATTGAGATCATTCAAAATTCTACCTACAAATGTCTGCCAGCTAGAGAGCTATTTAACTTGATATATAACTTAAATAGGCCCAAACACCATCAGATATGAGATTGAGACCTCGAGCTATCTAATGCAGGAAGAGAAATTTCTCCTTTTCAGCAGGTGAGGCATTAGACATAAAAGCCTTTATTTTCAATTATGGCACTTGAGCTCCTGATTGAACCTTTCTATTGCTGCCTAGGAGGCATGCCAACCTTACCTGTAGTATAAATCAATCAATTATACTCCCTTTTGATAAAGCCATTTTTTTCATGATTCTCAGGGTATCTGAGCAAGACATTGACATTAAAAATTCAGAAAATTCAAAGAGAAGATATTTTTAAAAAAAGATAATGTAAAAATTATGATTTAAAGGATAAAATGTGCACAATGAACAGGCTGGAAACTGTAAAAATGAGGCGCACAAGACCTAACAATTTAAATAAGCATTTATAACTAAAATTCAACTATAACTTGCTTACAGTACATATCTAGGAGTGTGAGATCTAGAAATTTAGCTCAAATGAGAAAAATAGCTACTTTTAAAATGTCTGTATTGCAAGATTACTTACACGTACATATCTAAAAATGTATAATAGACTCATGGTATTGGTAAAAAAATTGAAGTATGGAGATGAACTGTATAAATATTAGCAAAATATTTCCTTCCTCATTATCTCTTTATATTATTTGACGGTTTCTAATGCATTATAAAAGTTTCAGGATCAACTATTCCTCCAAAACTCAGATTTCTGTCTTTGGTAGCATCTTTATATGTAATTAAAATGCAGTGCTTTGATTATAAAACAACTGAAATAACTAGCATGTTATTCAGCAATGCATTTAGAAAATATTTTCTGAGTACCCTCCATTTGAAAGTTTCTATGGAGAAAACAAAGATGAAAATGGCATACAATATGCTTCAGAAGTTTATAATCTAGTTTTTTGTGGAGAATGAAAAACTGTGAACAAAAAGTCTACTGTGAGTCTGTCAGTTTGTTGTACTGTGGTGGCTTGTGTGTTGCTGTGATGCTGGAAGTTATGCCATCGGTATTTCAAACAGCAGAAGGGTCACCCATGGTGGACAGGTTTCAGCAGAGCTTCCAGACTAACACAGTCTAGGAAGGAGGACCTGACAATCAAACTCTGAAAAAACTGGCCAATGAAAACCTTATGAGTAGCAGCAGAACACTGGCTGACATTGTGCCAGAAGATGAGCCTCTCAGGTTGGCAGGCACTCAAAATACACAATGGCTGCAACAATAGGCTCTAGCGTAACAATAATTGTGAGAATGGTGCAGGGCCAGGCAGTGTTTTGTTCTATTTACGTAGGGTCTCTATGAATTGGAACTGACTTGATGGCACCGAACAACAACATGATCAAAAATGAATATGTTTATCGAACTTTAATGGTTAAGTGTTGTGACGGTAATACCCGTAGGTGCTATTAAACACCAAGCACCAAAGATGGTTGCTTTTTAATACTGAGCTTCAATAAATCGTTGCCTTAGCTCAAAACTCAGATGGTTTACAATGAAATAATATATAACTATGAAACAGAGGAAAACAACTCATTTTGCAAATCACAGTGCTTAACATTACAAGAGTCCATACTGCCAGGAAGTAAAAATGCCCAAGAGACCTGAAATATGTTCATCATTTAAGTTGAAGGATATGGACATATGGCAATCAAATTCCTGATCAAAATGTTTGAAGGTGCTTTCATGCCAAAAATACTTTTTTGAGCGTCATCTATTTAGACACTCATATGCCTCCAAAGCACACTGGCCAATGAAGCATATTTCCATTTATGTCCTGCCAAGTCTCACTCATTAGCTAAAAACTCTCATTTTGCAGCTTACAAAAAGTACTTTGGCTTAACAGTACCATGTTTCAAAGTTAAGATTTTTATGATTCAGTTTGTTTGTTTTTAACTTTAAATGTTACACAAAGTACTGCAACTTAAGTTTTAAACATTAACTTCATCCTTTGCCTTCTGTAAATCCTTGACCATAGATGCTAACAAATTTTTAAAAATATTCCTTGGGAATGTTCTCTGGCATTGCTCACCCTCTGCTCATAGGCAATAAAGTAATCAAAAGTCAGGAAGAAAGAAGTAGTGCAAGGATATAAAACAAAGATAACCAAATAATACATCTACAGGTAAACCATAATATAACTCAAATGTTTCTAAGAAAAATATACCCCAGTTTTTGAAGCGGTGCTTAAGAAAATAAATTTAAGTCCTTCAATATTTCCTTTTTTTTCTGGGATATTATATACTTCTAAGCAGTATGGACCTAGAGGTTCTCTCTCTGTCTAGATATATATGTACATACATACATATATATATAAAAAAATTTTTTTTTGTATATACACGTATGTATAATATATGTATGTATATATACATTTGATTTGTTTCTTCTTGCTATAGATATATATATGTGTGTATGTGTGTTTAAAAGTAAATATAAAACTGGGATTTGTTGTGGATAACAATTCCTTGAAATGCCAAATTGCATTACTTCTGTTACTTTTCAAATAGACATTATTAGAGAAAAGACACCATATTTGTTTTCCATTGCTATGTAACAAACCGAAACAGGCATGTTGTTGTTGTTAGATGCCATGGAGTCTGTTCCAACTCATAGCGAGCCTATGTAAAACAGAACAAAAAAGTGACTGGTCCTGCTCGATCCTCTCGATAGTTGTTTATGTTTGAGCCTATTTTGGCAGTCACTGGGTCAATCTATCTCGTCAAGGGTTTTCTTCTTTTTCAATGACCATCTACTTTGTCAAGCATGATGCCCTTCTCCAGGGACTGGTCACTCATGATAACATATCCAAAGTATGTGAAACGAAGTCTTTCCATCCTCACTTCCAAGGAGCCCTCTGGCTGTATTTCTTCCAAGACAGACTTGTTTGTTCTTCTGGCAGTGAGGGTATATTCAATATCCTTCGCCAACACCATAATTCAAAGGGATCAATTCTTTTTCAGTCTTCTTTATTCATTGTACAGTTTTTGCATGCATATGAGGCTTGCGTCAGGCACACCTTAGTCTTCAAAGTGACATCTTTGCTTTTTAATACTTTTCCAGCAGATTTGCCCAATACATCATTTGATTTCCTGACTGTTGCTTCCATGGGTGTTGATTGTGGATCCAGGTAAAATGAAATCCTTGACAAGGTCAGTCTTTTCTCCATTTATCATGATATTGCTTATTGGTTCAGTTGTGAGAATTTTTTTTTTTTTATGTTGAGGTGTAACCCATACTGAAGGCTGTTTTCTTTGACCTTCATCAGTAAGTGCTTCAAGTCCTTTTCACTTTTAGCAAGCAAGATTGTGTCATCTGCATACTTCAGGTTGTCCATAAGTCTTCCACCAGCCCTGATACAACATTCTGTTTCATATAGTCCAGGTTTTCTGATAATTTGCTCAGCATACAGATTGAAAAAGCATGGTGCAAAAGATGCAACCCTGATGCACAACTTTCTTGATTTTAAACCATGCAGTTTCCCCTTGCTCTGTTCAAATGACTGCCTCTTGTTCTACATACAGGTTCCTCATGAGCACAATTAAGTGTTCTGGAATTCCCATTCTCCACAATGTTATCCATAATTTGTTATGATCCATACAGCCGAATGCCCTTACACAATCAATAAAACACAGGTAAATATTTTTCTGGTATTCTCTGCTTTCAGCCATAATCCATCTGACATCAGCAATGATATCCATCATTCTACATTCTCTTCTGAATCCAGCCTGAATTTCTGGCAGTTCCCTATTGATGTACTGCTGTAGCCACTTTTGAATGATCTTCAAGCAAAATTTTACTTTAGTGTGATACTAATGATATTGCTTGATAATTTATGCATTCTGTTGGATCACCTTTCTTTGTAATGGCCACAAATATGGATCTCTTGCCGTTAGTTGGCCTGGTAGCCGTCTTCCAAATTTCTTAGTGTAAACTAGTGAACATCTCCAGTGCTGCATCCGTTTGTTGAAACATCTCAGTTGGCATCCCATCAATTCCTGGAGCCTTGTTTTTTACCAATGCCTTTAGTGCAGCTTAAACTTCTTCCTTAAATACCATTGGTTCTTGATTATATGCTACCTCCTGAAATGGCTGACCATCAACAAATTATGAACAGACACAGAGACTTAAAAGCATGTATTTATAAACTTGTATTTTCTGTAGGCCATTAGTCTGGGTGCTGTCTTTATGGTGTCACAAGGTTGAAGTCAGATGGTGGTCTAGCTGCTTTCTCATCTGGAGCTCAGAGTCCTTTCTCAAGCTCACTCGTTGTTGGCAGAATTTAGTTCCTTGTGCTTGTAGGACTGAGGTCTCTAATTTTTTGAAGAATGCCGAGTAAGACCTATTCTCAGTCCAAAAGTTGGTCACCCACTATTCCCTGCCACTTGGCCCTCTAAAACATGACAATTTGCTCCTTTAAGGCCAGCAGGAGAATCTCACTTCAAATCTGTCTGACCATTTTAAGGGCTCTTGTGATTATATCAGGCTAATTCAAGATAATCCGCCTTTTGATTAACTCAAAGTCAACTGATGGGACCTAAATTACATCTGTAAAATCCCTTCTGCCGTATGATTTAACATAATCATGGAAGTGATTTCCTATCATATTGACAAGTCCTGCATACACTCAAGAGGAGGAGATTACACAGGGCATGTACGTCTGTGGGCAGGAATCTTGGGGATCATCTTAGATTTCGGCCTTTCAGAGATGCCAAAAAATAAGTATAATAAAATGATTCCTCCAGAATGTAGACATGAAAATATATGAGTTGAAGACAATTTTAGGCAAAAACATAGCAAATCTTCTGCGACCATGAAAATAAATCAGTCCTCATGATTTTTTTTTTCCCTCGAGTGAATACAGAATTTAGTGACATAGAGTAAAACCCAATAAATCATGTAAGAAACAGAATATCCATATTATAGTGTAGAGCTGGAGAGTAACATGCCATCAGAAAACTCATTTCGTCATACTATACATAGAAATACAGTTTAGAAAAAGGAATTTAAGTTGTGTTCATGTTAAAAGAGAAAACAAAGAAAGAAAGCTGGAGATACGGTGTGTAAATCTAGGACCCCAGATTCTAAGCCCTCAAGGAAAACTTTAAAAAACAGAAAGCCTTTATTGTTATTTCTTACAAGTCAAAAAGATTTCCAGTGCTTCTCCGAATACACTTGGATGAGCAATATTTATGGAGCAATAAATTGTACGAAAACTAATTGAATAGTTAAATGATGTCTAATCTTAGTATTATCATGGCAATTTTATTCCCTTTTATGGATACCTCAGCCGTCTTTCATTATTTAGATCTTCTAACTTGCTGAAGATCAGAAACCTAGATTAAAAACAATTAGAGAAATCAAGCATCAGAAAACATCTTATCCTTTGACTCAGTTTTCTTTGGCAAGAGAGATAAATAATTCTGAATTTCTGTTTAATTTATGATTAACAAAATATGTCTCCTGCAAATGTATGTGTTTAGAAAACATGCCTTTTAATTTACGTTAACTCTATCTTGAGTCTGAGTGCTGTCCTCTGGGAGCCACTCTTTTAATTACTTCTGCATATAGATAATATGGAAACTCTGGCGGCATAGTGGTTAAGTGCTACAGCTGCTAACCAAAGGGCTGGCTATTCAAATCCAGCAGGCACTCCTTGGAAACTCTATGGGGTAGTTCTACCCTGTCCTATAGGGTCACTATGAGTCAGAATTGACTTGATGGCAGTGGGTTTGGTTTTTGGTTTTATAGATAATATAACAACATCAGTATCTAGATTCAGGAACAATTAGCCTCAGATTGCCAGTATCCATATAGCATAGCTGCCAAATAATCACTGTGTCTGAAATTATAACTTTTTCTTGCCACCAAGTGGCCCAAATGACATGTTTTATTTTCTCTTTCGTAAGGTTGTACTTGGGAAAACTACACAATGGTTGTACCACACCATGTAAAAAAGGCCAAGAGAAAGTAATTGCAATTATTAAGGTTTACAAGCTGATATAACCTTTAATTCAAAAGTTTTCATAAAATTATCAGCAGCTGAAAAGGGTTATGAGGTATAACGGACTAAAGGAAAAAAGGTGCAAGGAGTTTAGAGCAAAAATAAAACTTCCATCAGACATTAGCAAAAAAACTGGCCAAAAACAACTTAATATCAAAGATGAAAGTTTCCATAGAGTTATATTTGCAGTTCAGTCGGATCAATGAGGGGATAGTTGCCACGTAGCCCCTAAGAGTTAGTTCTCTAAATATGTGAAATAAAAGTAATGTTTGTGAAGCGTCTGGAACACTTTAACAAAACATGCTATTTGAGAACGAAAATTGGGATCTGACTCAGTCCATGTTCTTTATGGATTATGCTGTGTGTTTACAGTCCTTAAAATTAAAACAACTATTACATGACTATTCTAGAATATGGGAGTCACATCATACGCGTAAACTTTGACGTGTTATTCATTTCGAGACCAGGAATGAAATATAATAGGAATGTAGCTAAACCAAGTTACGTGCAAGGATGTGGGGACAGTCCATTACATATTGCAGATTCTATCTATTAAATTTAATTTAATCTTAAATTCAAATGTATGCCAATCCAAACTTTCTGAGGCAAAATTTTCTTCACTGTATATAAGATGTAATATCAATACTGTAACTGTGAAAATAAAAATGGTGGCACAGTAGTTAAAATGATCAACTACTGACTGAAAGGTTGGCAGTTCAAAACCACCACTGGTTCCCTCCACGGGGAGAATTTTGGCAGTCTGCTTTCATAGAGATTTACTGCCTTGGAAACCTTATGGGGTTGTTATGAGTCAAAATTAAGCTGATGGCAGTGGGTAATAATAACCACAACCTATGTATGGCAGTATATAATTTACATGGTTTTTTCACATGTAGTTTCTTCTCTGACATGAAGTCTATAATTTGAGATTAGCATTATTCTCAGGCCTTTATTTATTCAACCAATAATCAGTGGAATCCTAATATATGGCAGGATTCCTGGTAGTAAGTAAACATATAGCAGCAAACTAAACAGACAAAATCAGTATACAGTGGGAGAAAAGGATGTTCCACAGGAAGAAAAGTATATAATTACAAGTGATCATAAATTATTTTAAAAGAAATTATTATGTGCTATTAGAGAAAGAACTCACGGTCTTTGCCCTTGCTTTTAGTCTACACCGAACGCTGCTCACCTTCCTCCTCATCAAAGGGCTTGAACTTTTATTCCTCCAGGTTTCAGTTTGCATGTTACCTTTGGGATCTTTTTCTGACCACCCAAAATAGTTTCCTTGGTTATTTTCTCTAGTCTTTTCCTTCAAAGGCCATGTTAGAGAGCTTGATACTTAATTCAAAGTAGAATGAGAATGGTCTTAAGCAAAGGATAAAGACGGTCCTCAGTTTCCAAATGAGGAAACAGAATTCCAGAGAATAAAATGACATACTAAAAGTTGTAGCTAGTAAGTAGCAAAGTTGGGACTTAGATTCTGGTACATAGACTAAAAACTACTGTTTTCTAGCATATCACACAGTTTCAATAAAATCTTTAGAGCAGCAGTTCTTGACTGGGGTTGATTTTGACCCCCCAACAGATATTTGGCCATATCTGGAAACACTTTTGATTATTACGATGCAACAAAGGGGGAGACTACTGGTATTGAATGAGTAGTGTCACTGTTAAGAAACTCAGCCTTGATGTATTTAAAAAAAAAAAAAAAGAAAACCTATCAATGATATCATTATGTATTTTTGACCTACAAACGGTATAAAAATAACACCAAAGTTCTTTCTACTACATCCCGAACACTAACCTGGCCATATCATTCAGTGTGAATTACCATCACCAAAACAAATTACAAAGGTAAATAGGATTCTCTGAAATTGAATTTGTTGTCATTTGACAAATGCATATTGAGTATCTACTATGTGTCAAAAGCTATGAAAGGCATACATATATTTTGTAGCACTTTTTCAAAGGATTATTCTGAGCTTCTCTGGCATCCTGTGAGTTATATAATCTAAATTCACATATGAGATTTTTATGGGAAGACATATGTTAAGTCTAAAATCAATTTCTAATTTTTTCCGACCCAAAAACCAAACCAGATCCACTCCCATCCAGCCAATTCTGACTCACGGTGATCCTATAGGACAGAGTAGAACTGCCCCGTAGAGTTTCCGAGTCTGTAAATCTTTGCAGATGCAGACTGACACATCTTTCTCCCAAGGAGGAGTGCCTAGTGGATTCGAACTGCTGATATTTTTGCTTAGCAGATGAGCGCTTTAACCACTCTGGCACCTGGGCTCCTTTTTTTCCCCCAAACTGAAACTTCAAAGGAAATCATCAGCCTTCATATCCATGAAAGTATACAGTGAAAACTGTTTTTTACAAGCAATCATGTTGCAAATCACACACATTTCAAGCCTGGGAAGTGACCCAGAAACAAGTCTTTTACCTATTGTTCATGACTACAAATAAGTGACCTCGTTCTGTAAGAAATGGACTAAATGGCTTGACCAGAACAAGCAGAAGGTTGGTTGGTGTAAGATATCTGTGCTGACTTTTGAAAGCTGCAGTGACTCATGTGTAAGTAAGCAGTCCTGCCTGCAGACTACCCCGAGATGCCAAGAGCTAACCCTGTGAGCTCCATCAGGACAGAAAGGCTCTGCCCTCAGGGAAGGACTCAGAACCACTGGAGTCAGGAACAGAACTGCTGTCATCACCAGGTCTCCTCCAGCTCCATTCACTAGCAAACACAATCCTCTTAGCAATGAAAAGCTGCCTTAAGTATTTGCCTTTACATACCCTCCCTAGTTACAGGTTTCCTTTACAGCCTCTCAAATTCAGTCATCAGAGAGATGAGAAATCAGCTCAAAGGTTATTTAAAATAATGTCAACCCGAAAAAAAAAAAAATATGTTCAATGAACACAAGTGATCCTCTTATTGAATTAAGTCAAATCACTTTGTGCATCTCTTCATTGCTATAGAAAGCTATTATTCAACTTCAGTCTATTTTTTTTTTTTTACGATGGCAACAATCACTTCATGATATTCTCTTGCTCATTCGTTTATTTGTTATCTATCTCTCTTGACTCTAGTCCTAATAATACCTTGATTAAAGCAAAGATCTTGTTCACCATGTTCACAGCTGTATGCCTTGGACCTGGAAGAGTACACAAGACTCTGCTACACAGACGTGCTCAATAAATGTTTGTTAAATGGATAAATAAAATGGACAATGACATACATGTGATTTTATTACCAAAACATATATATCAGGAAATCTATGAAATTTATCATACAGTGATCGCACTGCTTATTTGCAATATGCAACTATTACGTCATGTGGTTGTTGAGCTCGTACTATTCAATTACTATATGCAGCTCCCTGAAGTTTTGTAAATTAAACTGATTAATGTACGCCATGATAAGTGATTGCTTTTGTCAGTTTCATAATGAATGGTAACCATCTGTTCACGGAGCCCAAAACGATAAGGCTGCATTATCAATTAAGCTTAAAGCAAACGAGATAAGCTTTAAGAATTATACTTCTAAAACTTATGAACATACTTAAAATTACTGAATAATTTTAATTCATTAATTTGAGATATAGAGATATATGCATATGGTGTATAAACATAATATAAGGAATTATAAAGCGCAATGCCTAGAATAAATAAAGAAGGATGACGTCTAAGTAAACTTGTGCCTCAGATGAGAAAGTCTGAAATATTTGAGGCAATGTGCAAGAGGCAAGTGCTATATTTACACACTTAGGATTATATTTTCTGTAGAAAATAAAAATATTTAGCATACATTATAAAAGGCTTCATATTCACAATTTAGGTAATCACAAATATTACACAATATAAACGATTTCCTTTTTTAAAAACAAATTACATCATTTCAACAAGATAACCAAATCTTGTGCCTAAAGATCATAATTTTTATGTCTGTCTTAAAATTTAAAGTCTAAAATTTAGTACAAACATTTTTTATTATAAATCTTGTGAATTAAAAAAAAAAAAATAGTATGCCCAAAATGGGGGAATAAGCATTTATGGTTATTAACTTAAATAAAAAGTTAGGAAGCTGGTTTTATTAAAAATATAATAATAGAGACACAATAAATAGGGGTACTTTACATAATTTATAATAAAGCCATATTTTTTATACTAAACGTTTGCAAATATATTTTCCATAGGACAAAGATGAAAGTGTTATGGATTGAATCGAATTTACAGATGTGTTATGAATCCTAACCCCTATACTTGTGGACAAAACCTATTGCAGTCCGATCGATTCCAACTCATAGCAATCCTATAGGACAAAGTAGAACTGCCCCACAGAGTTTCCAAGAAGCACCTGGTGGATTCAAACTGCCTACCTTTTGATTAGCAGCTGTAGCACTTAACCACGATGCCACCAAGGTTTCTAGGAGGGAAACCCTGGTGGCGTAGTGATTAAGAGCTATGTCTGCTAATCAAAAGGTTGGCAGTTTCAATCCACCAGGCGTTCCTTGGAAACTCTATGCGGCAGTTCTACTCTGTCCTATAGAGTCACTATGGGTTGAAATTGGCTCGATTGCAGTGGTTTTGGGTTATACCTGTGGATGTCATGCCTTTTGGGAATAGGGTTTTCTTTCTTACATTAACGAGGCCATATCAGCATAGGGTGTGTTTTAAGGCAATCTCTTTCGAGTTATAAGAAGAGCAGGTTAGGCACAGAAGCAAGGAAGCACAAACGGGGAAATATTGATGACACTTGGAGGTCACCAAGGAACCTAGGAAGAGAAGCTGAAAGAGTCAAGGATTCTCCTCCAGAGCAGACAGGGGGAACCTTTCCCTTAGAGCAGGCACTCTAGATTTGGAGGTCTAGTCTCCTAAAATGTAAGAAAATATATTCGTGTTTGCTAAAGCCACCTACTTGTATTTCTGTTATAGCGGCATTACATAACTAAAATGCAAAACACTGGCTTTCGCATATCACTCGCTCGAACACATAAGAACTTATCTGTGGGTTAAATAGAAATAATATGTAGAAATCACTATAATCACTTTACAGTCTACAAAGTACTTTCTGTGCCAGAAAGCACTCACTGTAATACACATCACTCACCTAAATCTTGTTAGGACACCTCTCCTAAAAGCTCTGAAGATTTTCAGTTGAACATGTCAGTTGTAGTCTAGGTTTAGGTTTTTTTAATTTAGGATTTTATAAAAAATCCTAAATAAATCCTTTATAAAAAGGATTTATTGAAAAACTCTGAACCCACACTATAACAACTGAAGTGCATATAGTTAAATAATAACTAAATGATGCATGAATATTTATAAACAAGGTAAAAACAATATACAATTTTATTCTGATATGAAATTGTAATTCCTTTTTCTAATGTGAAAATATTTCCACATCTTTGTCTAGTTCTGCATCAGATCCTATTTTTTGTAGTCTATTTTTACATCATGCATAGACCTATGTCCACGTTGTTTACATCCATTCTAGCCTTCTTAAAAAAAAAAAAAATACATACTACACGATTCCATTTATATCAAATTCCAGAAAATGAAAACTAATCTATTAGTGACAGAAAGCAGGTCAGCGACTCCTTGGGGACAGCAGGAAAAGACAGGAGGGAAAGAATTATACCGTAACTTCACTATCATCTGAGTTTCCCAATTTTGGATTTTAAGTAGGGCCTTGAGCAATCATTTCTCTGTCTGTGACTTATGCACAGGCTCATATAATATTGAAACATAAGCTTTTCTTCAGTGCTTTGAAAATGCCAGGTGCATTTGCTCGTTCTTACAAAAAATGGGTCTTCTAACTGTGGGCTACAGTTCTCTGCTCTATATTTCTCTATGCCCTGTTCTGCATTCTTTGAATATACTTTAGAGGAAATAGAATTTTATAACACCTGATTTTGTTTTGACAGGAAAAAATAATTTGCAGGAGAATATTTGCCAGTAGTTCAGCTAGTATTTAGGCTGTCACACCAAAGTCCTTGAATTCTTTGATAATTTTTGTAACTGATGATCAAACATGTCCCCAGAATAAAATTCACTGGACTTCTCCTTAATTGTTTAAGACCTCTTTCCTGTGGGCTACATTTTGATGGTCATCGTAAAATTTACCTCACACAATAACTCTGTAAAGTGAAATTTACCATTCACATTTTATACCTTCTGTCTTAGTCATTTAGTGCTGCTATAACAGAAATACCACAAGTGATAGCTTTATAAAAGAGAAATTTATTTTCTCACAGTCTAGGAGGCTAGAAATCCACACTCAGGTGCCAGCTTCAGGAGAAGGCTTTCTTTCTTTGTTGGCTCTGGGAGGAGCTTCTTAGTACAGGGACTCTGGGTCCAAAGGACACCCTATTCTCCCGACTCTTGTTTCTTGCTGGTATAAGGTCCTCTGTCTCTATGCTTGCTTATCTCTTGTATATCTCAAAAGAGATTGACTGAAGACACAGTTCAAACTTGAACGTTGAGTCCTATCTCGTTAACCTAACTGCTGCTAATCCCATCTCATCAACATCATAGAACAGGATTTACAACACACAGGAAAATCACATCAGATGACAAAATGGCAGACAATCACACAATACTGGGAATCATGGCCTAGCCAAATTGACACATATATTTTGGGGGGACACAATTCAATCCATGACACCCTCTATAAGGGGTTTTGAGAGACTATGATTTGTAGTAGTTTACTTGGAAAGTGCATGAATTAGAGAACGTGTGTTCTTTCCAGGACACCTTTTTCTGTTTTCTTCTTACATCAGTTTATAACATGTAGCATCCCTAAGGAATGTCCTACTCTCCATTTCAGTAATCTGGGTTTAAGGCTACTAATATATCTAGACAAAGAAAAATTCCAAATCCCATTCACATATTGTTTAAAAAAACAAACAAAAAAAACTGTTGTTGCTGTGTGTCGTCAAGTCAGTTCTGACTCATAGTAACAATATGTAAAAGTGCAGGAAACACTGCCTGGTCCTGCGCCATCCTCACAATCATTGTTATACTTGAGCCCATTGTTGCAGCCACTGTGTCAATCCATCTTGTTGAGGATCTCCCTCTTTTTAGCTGACCCTCTACCAAGCATGCTGTCCTTCTCCAGGAACTGGTCCCTTCATATAATCATACAAATGATACAATGGTTGTTATGCCCTTGAATGAGTTGCTTTTTTTTTTTTTTTAGCTTTTTATTCATATGCTTTGAATTTCAGTGCCTAATTTCTTACTGAGCAGGACTCCTAATTCCCCCCCAATTTTTTTTTATTATGATATCATAAGTTTTGTAACTCTAGTAATAAACATTCCCTAAAAAATCTATAAATTCACCAAATGATGGCATCGATTTCATAAAATTAACAATATAGAAGATGAACATTTCCACTACATTTATTTTTAGGTGAATCAGTACTTTATTTAGTTTTCAGAGAAAGACATATTAGAGTTTTTTTGTATAATACGTAGTTTTACTCTCTGAATAATGAACCTAGGCAAGCTACCTTCTAGGCAGAGGTATTACTTCATGTCTAGTTTAAAATTGCTTTTCTCCTATTGATTCATACACGTAAGTACCTCTAAGGGCTGAGTTCTCCAGGAGGGGAAAGGTCAAGGTCAAAATGTATCCTTAGTTTTTAACTCTACCTCACACAGTTCATAGCTCAAGTGGCATACCAAGGCCTCAAAAATTGCAAGTGCTCTTTCCTTCACAAGAACATTCATTTTAATTGTAATGCCATGAACTTTGTTTTAAAGCCTCATAACCTTTTTATGAGTTAAACTCCCTTCTCAGTATGCCATATAAATATATATTTTAATCAAAATTCTGAGATTTTATGCTTTAAAATACCTTCCCATTAACCTCTCCCTCCCTCAGACTTGCTTCCCACCTGATCTGTGATTGTTATCATTGTTAGGTGCCATCAAGTTGGCTCTAACTCATAGTGACACTATGTACAATAGAAGACTCTGTGAAAATGAGAAGTCAAAAGAAAAATATTTTAAATCACAGCATCTTCTCAGAGTTTTGATTAAAATATATTTTTATATGGCATAATGATAAAGGCAGTTTAACTCACAAAAAATTGTGATCTGTGATTAACATCTTTTTTTTTTTTTTTTACTTTTTTCATGAAACAACTACTGGGTCAGAGTGTTTTAAATATTTTGCTTAAAATGTGCCTACAAAAAGGGGAATGGTGGTTCTTTAGTGGCCGTCATTAGCAGAGATGAGTTTACCAGATGAGTGTGTCAAACTCTGAAAGGCACTGAGGAAATCACTCTCTGCTCTTGATCTGGTATCTTAAAACACTCCAATCCTCAGTTTTTGGATCTTCAAATTGAAAAAAAGCCCTACCTATCTCCCAGGCTGATTTGATGGTTAGATGAGATGATCTGTGAGTGCCTGAAACTGTACCTGGGACATTTTATTGTTGAATCTTGAATCTAGGATGTGCATACCAATAATAAGGCATTGGAGGCAAGAAAAACAAATGGAAGCCCAGATAATTCTCACAAGTGCAGATGCTTGGCATTGGGGAAGCAGTAGAATATCTGGAGCAAAGAAAACATGTACTGGATGATGGGGTGATCTGCTACATGTCAGAAAACAAAGGACTGGTACAAAAGCAATGGAGCCATAGACCTGGGCCATCCAAAGACACAATTTATGCAAGTACCCTTTTTTTTTTTTTAATTTAAACAAAAGTTACTTTAAATATTGTTCTAAAACTTATTCGATGGTTCAAAATCTACAATGTGAAAATCATACTATAACTGATTTAATATTTATCGTGTTACTGCTCAATGGAAGCAACACAAGATGCACTCAAATCTCAATTATAATTTTATAGACATGGCAAACTCAACATTAGAAACCATCCATGTGGATTGTTTAATGTCACCTTTTCTGGTGTTAATTGTCAAGGCATGGTATCTAGGGATAAATCCAGCTTCAATGTGTAAAAACAACCTGGCTTTCAACATTTGTAGACTGGAGGCTTTATGACTCAGGCATCAAGAACGACATGCAACATGGAAAATAGTAAATGGTGAATATTTATTACTTCAAGAATGTAAGCTATTAATTAAAGCTGCAGCTGTAAGGTCAAAGAGGACACACCGTTGTTATGGAATCATGGTTATATTAATCTATGTCTTTCTACAAATGAAACCAGATAATTCCCCATAACTGTCAACAAAGAAAAGTAATTTTTAATCATTTAATAGTTCTTACCAAGATGAGCACAGAGTGTAAATATTTTGCATAACAAAATACCCCAAAGCTAATAAATAAGTTTGAGAGGCAAATTGTAAATTTCTTGATGTTAGTGTATCAATAACCTATTAACACGCCATACAATACTGCACATTAGGAATAAATAAATCTATTTTTTTGGGCATTTCATTATGTTTTAGGAGAAATTTTACACAGTAAATTAGTTTCCCATTCAATAATCTACACACAAATTGTTCCATGACATTGATTGCAATCCCTGCAATGTGTCAACACTCTCTGCATTTCCACCCAGGGTTTCCTGTTTCCATTCGTCCTGTTTCCCAGCCCCTTTCTGGCTTCTCTGCTTTGGGGCAATATTGTACTTTTGTTCTCATATAGTTGATTGTTCTAAGGATCACATTCCTCACAGGTGTTATTGTTTATTTTACAGGCCTGTCTATTATTTGGCTGAAAGATGATCTCTTAGAGTGCCTCAGTTCCAAGTTAGAAGAATGTCTTAGGGGTATAGTCTCGGAGGTTCCTCCAGTCTTTACCAGGTCAGTAAGTCTGGTCTTTTCTATGAATTTCAACTTTGTTCTACATTTTTCTCCCATTCTAACTGGGACCTTCTATTGTGTTCCTGGTCACAGCAGTCAGTAGTGGTAGATGGGCATGATCTAGTTCTTCTGGTTTCAGGCTAGAGAAGACTGTGTTTCATGTAGGCCATTAGTCTTTTGAACTAATTGCTTTCTTGAGTCTTTGGTTTTCTTCAGTCTCCTTGCTTCAGATGGGAAGAGACCAATGGTTGGATCTTAGATGGGTGCCCACAAGATTTTATGACCCCAGATGCTGCTCATCAAAGTAAGATTTAGAACATTATCTTTATGAACTATGTTATGCCAATTGACCTACATGTCCACTGAGACTGTTGTCCTTACCTAGCCTTCAAGCCCAGTAAATCAGTCCCGTGAGGTATCTGGTTATTTGGTTGTGTCTAAGAAGTTACCATAAATGTGTCCCCATGTTTTCTACTATATCTATGACTACACATGCAGCAAGTACAAATATGTATGTAGAAGTATCCACAATCATACATCATATATGCACATGGATGTATTTCTGTATGACCTCCCACACCTGTCTACCATATGTATCTACCTCTGTATCCACTCGTAAATTATTGTTTGTTATTACTCTTTTTACAGGATTGTATATGCTGTAGTATTTACCATTGTTGTTGTTAGGTGCCATTGGGTGGGTTTTGACTCATGTACAACAGAAGGAGACACTGCCCAGTCCTGCACAGTCCTCATAATCCTTGCTATGCTTGAGCCAACTGTTGCAGCCACTGTGTCAATCCATCTCATTAAGGGTTTTCCACTCCTTTGCTGACCCTCTACCAAGCATGATATCCTTCTCCAGGGACTGATGCCTTCTGATAACATGTCCAAAGTTTGTCAGATGCCATCCTTGCCTCTAAGGAGCATTCTGGCTATTTTTCTTCCAAGACAAATTTATTCATTCTTTTGATAGTCCATGGTATATTCAATATTCTTTGACAACACCATAATTCAGAGGCAACAGTTCTTCCACCTTCCTTGTTCATTGCCCAGATTTCTCATGCATATGAGGCAACTGAAAACACCATGGCTTGCATCAGATGCACCTTAGTCCTTTAAAGTGACATCTTTGTTTTTTAACGCTTTAAAGAAGTCTTTGGCTGCAGATTTGCACAATACAATGCATCTTTTGATTTCTTGACCGCTACTTCCATGGGCATTAATTGTGGATCCAAGTGAAATGAAATCCTTGACAACTTCAATCTTTTCTCCGTTTATCATGCTGTTGCTTATTAGTCCGGTTGTGAGGATTTTTGTTTTCTTTATGTTGAGGTGTGATTTATACTGAAGGCTGTAGTCCTTGATCTTCATCAGTAAGTGCTTCAAGTCTTCTTCACTTTCAGCAAGCAAGGTTGTGTCATCTGCATAACAGAGGTTGTTAATGAGTCTTCCTACAATCCTGATGCCCGTTCTTCTTCATATAGTTCAGCTTCTTGGATTATTTTCTCAGCATACAGATTGAATAGATATGGCAAAAGGATATCACCCTGACTTTATACCACACAGTATTCCTTTGTTCTGTTCAAAAGACTGCCTCTTGGGCTATGTACAGATTTCTCATGAGCACAATTAAGTGTTCTGGAACTCCCATCCTTCACAATGTTGTCCATGATTTGTCATGATCTGCACAGTCAAATACCTTTGTATAGTCAGTGAAACACATCTTTCTGGTATTGACATTAGTCGCCCTTTATTCTTACATATCTCTCAGTGTCTTCCTTTGCCTTGGTCCCATTGTGCTGACTTAGCCCATACTGTATGTTCCCTTTCCCTTCATCGAAATTAGCACATATCTACTATCTAGTTAGTGATTCTCCCTCTCTGTCCCTCCCTTCCCTGGTAACCATTAAAGAATGTTTTTCTTTTTTTCTATGTGTAAACCTTTTCTTGACTTTTTATAATAGTGGTTTCATACAATATTTGTCATTTTGTGACTGACTTACCTCACTCGGCATAATATCCTCCAGATTCATCCATGTTGTGAGATGTTTCATGGGTTCATCATTGTTCTTTGTTGTTGCATAGTATTCCATTGTGTGTATGTACCACTATTTGTTTATCCATTCATCTGTTGATGGGCACTTAGGGTGTTTCCGTATTTTTGCTATTGTGAATAATGCTGCAGTGCACATGGGTGTTCATATGTCATTCATGTCACAGCTCTTATTTCTTTAGGATATATACATAGGAGTGGGATTGCTGGATCATATAGTATTTGTATTTCTAGCTTTCTAAGGAAGCACCATAGTGATTATACCATTTCACATTCCCACCAGCAGTGTATAACTGTTTCAATCTCCCCACAACTTTGTCAGCATTTGTCATTTTCTGTTTTTTTTTTTTTTTTTCTTTGATCAGTGCCATTATTGCCAGGGTTATTGTATCCCATTGTAGTTTTGATTTAAAAAAAAAAATTTTTTTTTTTAATAACTAATGATCATGAGCCATCTCTTCATATGTTTGTTAGCCACCTGAATGTCTTCTTTGGTAAAGTGTCCATTTATGTTCTTTGCCCATTTTTTAATAGGATTGTTTATCTTTTTGTTGTTGAGATGTTCAAGTTTTCTATAAATTTTAGAAATTAGACCCTTGTTGGACGTATCATTGCCAAAATTTTTTTGCCAGTCTGTAGGTTCTTTTTTTACTCTTTTGGAGAAGTCTTTTAAAGAGCATAAATAATTGATTTTTATGAAGTCCTAATAATCTAGTTCATCTTCAGCTGTTTGTGTATGATTAGTTATGTTTGATAGTCTATGCCATAAACTAGGGCCCCTAGCTTTGTCCTTATGTTTTATTCCATGAAACTTATAGTTTTAGGTTTTACATATAGGTCTTTGATCCTTTTTGAGTTAGTTTTTTGTATGGTGTGAGGTATGGATTCTGTTTCATTTTTCTGCAAATGGCTATCCAGTTTCACCAGCATCATTTGTTAAAGAGGCTATCTCTTCCCCATGTAATGGACTCTGATACTTTGTTGAGTATTAGCTGTCCATAAAAACCAAAATAAACCCATTGCCATCAAGTCAATTCTGACTCATAGTGATCCTGTAGGACAGAATAGAAGTGCCCCATAGAGTTTTCAAGGAGCGCCTGTATTTCACGGCCAAACTTTTGGTTAGCATCCATAGTACTACGTCGCCAGGGTTCCCAGCTGTCCATAGATGGATGGGGTACTTCTGGGTTCTCAGTTTCATTCCATTGGTCTATGTGTCTGTCGTTGTACAATTACCAGATTGTTTTCACTACTGTGGCTGTTTAGTATGTTCTGGTACCAGGAAGTGTGAGGCCTACAACCTTGTTCTTCAACAATGCTTTGTCCAGGGCCTCTTTCCTTTTCATATAAAGTTGGAGATTAATTTTTCCATCTCATTAAAGAATGTTGTTGACATTTGGATCAGGATTGCATTATATCAATATGTCACTTTAGGTACTACTGACATTTTCACAATGTTAAGTCTTCCTATCCATGAGCACAGTATGCTTTTCTATTTATGAAGTTCTCTTTTGGTTTCTTTTGTAGTATTCTTTGTATAAGTCTTTCAATGTCCCTAGTTAGATTTATTCCTAAGTATTTGTCTTTCTGGAGGCTACTGTAAATGGTAATTTTTTTTCCTGATTTCCTTTCCGGAGATCTCTTTGTTAATGTAGAGGAATCCACCTGATTTATATATCCTCTACCTTGCCACTTCGCTAAATCCTTCTATTAGTTCCAGTAACTTTCTTGTGGAATCTCTGGGATTTTCTACGTATAGGATCATGCCACCTGTGACTAGGGATAGTTTTACTTCTTCCTTACCAATTTGGATGCCCTTTACTTCCCTTTATCGCCTTATTGCTCTAGCTAGGACTTCCGGTACAATATAAAATAAGAGTATGATAAAGGACATCCTCATCTGGTTCCAGTTCTCAAAGGGAATGATTTTAGGCTTGCTTTTTGGCTTAAAATATGGTCTATTCTAGAGAAGGATCTATGTGCACTGGAGATGAATGTGTATTGTGCTGCTGTTGGATGGTGTGTTCTGTATAGACAAGTTGGTTGATTGTATTTTTTAGATCTTCTGTATGTTTGTTGAGTTTTGTTTTGGTTGTTCTGTTCTTCATTGGAACTGGAGTGTTAAAGTCTCCTACTATTACTGTGGAACTGTCTATTTCTTTTTTTCAATATGTTAGAGTTTGTTTTATGTCTTAGTCATCTAGTGCTGTTTTAACAAAAATACCACAAGTAGATAGCTTTTACAAAGAGAAATTTATTCTCTCACAGTCCAGGAGGCTACAAGTCCGAATTCTGGGTATCAGCTCCAGGAGAAGGCTTTCTCTCTCTGTCGGCTCTGGAGGAAGGTTCTTCTCATCAATCTTCCCCTGGACTAGGAGCTTCTCTGCAATGGAGCTCTGGGTCCAAAGGACCTGCTGTGCTCTGGGTGCTTCTATCTTGGTGGTACGAGGTCCCAACTCTCTGCTTGCTTCCCTTTCCTTTATTCTCTTATAAGATAAAAGGTGGTACAGGCCACACTTCAGGGAAACTCCTGTTACATTGGATTAGGGATGTGACCTTAGCAAGGGTGTTACACCCTAATCCTCTTTAACGTAAAATTGCACCCTAATCCTCTTTAATATATAATTGCAATCACAAAATAGAGGGCAATCACGCAATACTAGAAATCATGGCCTAACTAAGTTGGCACATATTTTTAGGGGGCACAATTCAATCCATGACTTTTTATGTACATTGGAGCTTTGTCACTGGGCATGTAAATATTTATTATGGTTATGTCTTATTGGTGGATTGACCCTTTAGTCATTATATAATGCCCTTCCTTGTCACTTACGGTGAGTTTGCCTTCAGGTCTAATATATCAGAGATCAATATTGTTACTCCTGCTCTCTTTTTGGTTACTGTTTGCTTAATTTATATATATTTTTCTATCCTTTGATTTTTAGGCTATTTGTATCTTTGTGTCTAGGTGTGTCTCTTGTAGG
Organism: Loxodonta africana; assembly: GCF_030014295.1. NCBI lineage: Eukaryota > Metazoa > Chordata > Mammalia > Proboscidea > Elephantidae > Loxodonta > Loxodonta africana. The sequence goes on from NC_087345.1 coordinate 50,816,662, forward strand.
CAACGTATTGGTAGGTGATGTTTTAATCCACTCTTCCACTCCCTGTCTCCTGACTGGTGCATTTAAAGCATTTACTTTCACTGCAATTATCAATAGGTATGAATTTACTGCTGTCATTCTGTATGCTTCTTTTTGTGGTGTTGATGATTTCTTTGTTCTGCTTAATTTTCTGTGCTGAGTTGTTTTTGTTTATAGGTTTTCTTTTCATTTATTTCATTGTTGATTTTGTGATTTCTGACTCTATAATTTTCTTCTTTTTATTTTTATGAGTAAGTTTATTAAATTTCTTTGTGGTTACTCTGAAATTTGTCTTTATCTTCCCAAATTTAAAATATTGTGTTATTTTTTGATTCTGCCTTGACTTCCTCTCCATATGGAAGTTCTATAACTACACCATTTATTCCTCCTTTTTGTTATGACGTTGTCATTTATAAATTAATGTCTCTGCTTCCCTGTTTTCAGTGTGGTAGCTTTATTTTGAGAATTCTTTACCTGGGTTGGTATCTGGGTGATGCTGTCATGTGTCTTAATCTCAGGCTGTTGTCTGATGTTGTTGGGTCTCTGTCCGAAGGACTTGCTTCAATATTTCTTATAAGTTTGGTCTGTTTTTACAAATCCTTTTAATGTCCATTTATCTGGGAATGTCTCAGGTCCACCATCATATTTGGGAGAGAGTTTTGCTGGATATATGATTCTTGGTTGGCAATTCTTTTCTTTCAGGGTTTTGTATTACATCTCAACATAAAGAAAACTAAAGTCCTCACAACTGGACCAATGACCAACATCATGATAAATGAAGAAATGTCTGAAGTGTCATGGAATTCACAATCAACACCCATGGAAGTAGCATTCAATAAATCAAAAGATGCATCACATTGTGCAAATCTGCTGCAAAAGACCTCTTTAAAGTATTGAAAAGTAAAGATGTCACCTTGAAGACTACAGTGCACCTGATCCAAGCCATGGTGTTTTCAATCAGCTCATATATATATGAAAGCTGGATGATGAATAAGGAAGACTGAAGAACTGATGCCTTTGAATTGTGGTATTGGTGAAGAATATTGAATATACCACGGACTGCCAAAAGAACGAACAAATCTATCTTAAAAGAAGTACAATCAGAATGCTCCTTAGAAGCATGAATGGTGAGACTATGTCTCACACACTTCAGACATGTTATTAGGAGGGATCAGTCTCTGGAGAAGGACATCATGCTTGGCAAAGTAGAGGGTTAGCAAAAAAGAGGAAGACCCTCAAAGAGATGAATTGACACAGTGGCTGCAACGATGGGCTCAAGCATAACAAGGATTGTGAGGATGGTGCAGGACTGGGCAGTGTTTTGTTCTGTTGTACATAGGGTCGCTATGAGTTGGAACTGACTCAACAGCACCTATCAACAACAATATCCCATTGTCTTCTTGCCTGAATGGCTTCTTCCAAGAAATCAAAGCTTAGTCTTATTGGTTCCCTTTTATGAGTGAGATTTCATTTTTCCTGAGTTGCTCTCAGGATTCTTTCTTTGTCTTTGGTATTGGCAACTTTGATTATGATATGTTTTGGTGTCTTTCTTTTCAGGTCTGTGTATGGACTTCTTTGAGCCTCTTGGATGGAAATCTTACCATCATTCATATTAGGAAAGTTTTCTGAAAGGAAGCTTTAAAATTTTTCTCTGTGATCTTTTTTGTCTACTCCTGTTCTGAAATTCCAATCACACATAGAATATTCCTCTGATAGTGTCCTACATAACTCGTAGGCATTCTTCGGCTTTTTCATTCTTTTTTCTGATTGTTCCTCAAATTAATACCAAGGGATTTGTCCTCTACTTCACTGATTCTTTCTTGCATTAGTTCAATTCTACTTCTATTTCCTTCTGTTTAGTTATCTATCACTGATGTTTTGCACTGATGTTTTGCAGTTAATCTTCTAGATTTCTAGTTGCTGTTTTTGCATGTGTCCTTATTATCTATTTATTTTATAGTTTTATTCTTGTATTGTTTATCAGAATTCTTCCAGAGTTTTTCTGTGTTTTCCTTAGTTTTGTCTGTGTTTTCCTTAGTTTTGTCTGTGTTTTCCTTGATCTCTTTGAGGATCCCATATACGTCTTTTCAATTCCTTATCAGGTACTTCTATTACCATTTCTTCCTCAGAAAAGTTTTTGCCTCTTTATTTTGATCACTTGCTTGAGCCATCTTGTCCTGTTTCTTTATATGATTTGATGTTTTCTGTTGTCTCCAAGGCAGTAAAGTGTTATTTTACTTAAATATTGATTGTATGTTTGTTTGCTTCATCCTGATTTTTTATTAGCTTTTGTTTCAATATGTACAGCCAGTTGGGGTGGGAATGCTCCACTGGCTGCTATTCTGCCAGCACAGGAGTGCTCACCACCTGTCTCTGGGTGAGTGGGGCAGAAGGTGGCAGTTTGAGCATGGGTATCTGTTCACTGATCATGTGGGGCAGCTGTGGGTAGGCTGGGAGGCCACTGGCCACCATCAGTTGTCAGTCCAGTGGTATGGGAGTGGGAAATGGCACTCATTGAGTGGGTGGGCTGGTGAGTGTGGTGGACAAGTGGCAGTGTTGGGGAGCTCCATCCTCTGCTCACCTGGTTAGCTGGTGGGGGTGGGTAACAGCCGAGCATGGCATGGAAGCATGCTGTCCTCCACTCGCTGGGTCAACAGACACAAGTGCGTGGTATGTATGTGAGCACATGGGAGTGTGCTCTCTGCCACTCTCTGGGTTGACAGGTAGGGGTGGGAGGCAATAGTGCTCCTTCCACTGCTGACCAGGTCAGTGGACAGAGATGTGTGGTGGGTAAGTGGGGGTTAAGGAGTGCAGTCTCTGCCACTGGTTGGATGGTGGGCTGGGTATTGGCAAGCACGTGCATGGAAGCATACTTGCTGCAGCTCACTGGATCAGTAGGTGGGTGTCAGATGAGCAGTCATGCAGGCATACACTCACTGCCACTCACCTGGTCAGTGGGCGGGAGTGGTTGGCAGGCAAGTGGCAGTACAGATATATGCTCTCCACTGGTTGCCAGGTTGGTTGGCAGGGGCGGGTGGTGGGCAGGCCAGGGTGTGGGAACACACTTTTCTCCACTTGCTAATTTGGCAGCCAGGGATGTGTGATAGGTGAGTGGGAGTGTGCTTACTGACACTCATCAAGTTGGCAGGTGGGTGGCACATGGGACGAGTTGGGAGGGAAGGAGAGGCTCGTATTATGGTCCCTGGGTGGGTAGGATAGCAGGGTTATGGAGTTTTCCACTAATGATCAGAAGGTGGAGTACCTGGCCCTTCCTGTTGGCTACAGCCAGAAGTCAGGACCTGGCCCCAACCAAATGTAAGGAAGGGGGCTCTGGTCAGATTCCAGTTGAGTGGGGGACCTCCCACTGACACTCCATAAATCCATTACTTTGTGTTCATCACCCACCCTAATCATCAAGGACTGTCACTGGTAGTATAACCGTCTCTGGATCCTGGCTCCCTCCCTACTCTGCAGATGTTGTTATCCCTAGAGTACTCACCCTTCTTCCTATTCTTTCCCTCCTTAGATGCAAGTCATGTTCTGTTTACCTTGTTTCACTCCAGGTATATCTATACAGCTTCCCTGTCTCTTATTGGGAACTCTGTGAAGTTGCCTTCCTGTGCTTTTTACCCAGGGTTGCTACTGGCTTTGTCTCAAGATGGTCACACACGCCATGGTGATTGGCAGGGCACCTCCACTCCATATCACTCCTGGTTTGCTTGCATTTGTACAATTTCTTCCTTCAGTTGGGGTTCAATTCAATTAATTATCCTTCCTTCGATTTTTGTTTTCTCAGGTCTTTGCTGTAGAGATATGTCATGGTGTATCTGACTAAGCTACCATCTGGTCTCCTCAAAGAAAATAGAAGAAATCTTAAATAGCTAAGGTAAGGCAGCATTAAACCATATATGGGCCAACAATTCATACAATGCAAGATCCCATTTTGGGGAGGTAAATTTCCCCATGACATTCCTTGCAATAGAAGGAGGGAGGGAAGGAAGGAGGGAGGGAGGGAGGGAGGGAGGGAGGGAGGGAGGGAGGGAGGGAGGGAGGGAGGGAGGGAGGGAGGGAGGAAGGGAAGGAAGGGAAGGAAGGAAGGAAGGAAGGAAGGAAGGAAGGAAGGAAGGAAGGAAGGAAGGAAGGAAGGAAGGAAGGAAGGAAGGAAAATCTAGATTTCAAGTATCTATCTCATTGTCCCCATGTGTACCTCTCTGCTTAGTAAGTTACCTTTGACAGTTATTAATTTAGAATAGATATTTTATACCAATAGACTGTATTTTTATGCAAATGAAGCATGCCTTCTACATTTGTTTCCCAAGCGTACCCTCCACTCACAAGGTATTTTCCCTAAGCAAGCTATGCTAATTTTTTTACAACATGTAAAAAAAAATTGACATAGCAGTGCTTAGGAAAATACTTTGAGGGGAAAGGCACAGTTGGCAAACAAAAGAGGCATGTGTTATTTGTGTAAAAATATAGTATACAGATTATACATATATATATGTATGTATATGTCTGTATTCTGCAGTTTGAAATTGAACATGAAATCAAGATTCATTGATAATTACTGGTGACCGGAATGTGAAATTTGGAAACAAAGAAGAAGGATCACTAGTTGGAAAATATGGTCTTAGTGAAAGAAAGAGTGTCAGAGATTGTATGTTAGAATTTTGCAAGACTAAGGACTGATTCATTGGAAATATCTTTTTTCAACAACATAAATGATGACTATACATGTGGATCACACCAGATGGAATACACTGGAATCGAATTGACTCAGTCTGGGGAAAGAGACAATGGGGAAGCTCTATATCATCAGTGAGAACAAAGCCAGTAGTCACCTGTGGAACAGATCATCAGTGGTTCATATGCACATTTAAATTGAAGCTACAAAGAGTAAAACAAGTCCACAAGAGCTAAAGTATGACCTTGGGTACATTTCACCTGAATACAGAGACCATCTCAAGAATAGATATGACACATTGGACACTAATGACAAAAGACCAAATGAGTTGTGGGATGAGATCAAGGACATCATTCGTGAAGAAAGCAAAAGGTTAAAAAGACAGGGAAGAAAGAAAAGGCCAACAAGGATGTCAGAAAAGGCTCTGAAACTTGCCCTTAAACACGGAGTATCTAAAGTGAACAGAGGAAATAATGAAGTAAAAGAGCTGAAAAAAAGATTTCAAAGGGCAGCTCAAGAAGACAAAGTACAGTATTATAATGAAATGTTCCAAGGCCTGGAGTAAGAAAGCCAAAAGAGAAGACCACAAACAGCATTTCTCAAGCTGAAAGAACTGAAGACAAAAATCAAGCCTCGAGTTGCATATTGAAGGATTCTATGGGCAAAAATTGAATCACACAGGAAGTATCAAAATAAGATGGAAATAATACATAGAATCAATACACCAGTAGTTCAGTCATTTCAGGAGGTAGCATATGATCAAAAACTGATGGTACTAAAGGATGAAGACCAAGTTGTACTGAAGGCATTGGCAAAAAACAAGGCTCCAGGAATTGACGGAATAGCATTTGAGAGGTTTCAACAAATGGATGCAACACTGAAAGTGCTCACTTATCTATGCCAAGAAATTTGGAAGACAGCTACCTGACCAACTGACTGAAAGAGGTTCATACTTGTGCCCATTCCAAAAAAAGATGATCCAAAGGAACGAGAAAATTATCAGACATATTATTAATATCACACACAAGTAAAATTTTGCTGAAGATAATTGAAAAGTGGTTGCAGCAGTACATTGATAAGGAACTGCCAGAAATTTAAACTGGATTCAGAAGAGGATGTGGAAGAAGGACTATCGTGGCTGATGTTAGATGGACCTTAGATAAAAGCAGAGAATATAATAAAGAAGTTTACCTGTGTTTTATTAACTACTCAAAAGGCATTTGATTGTGTGGATTATAACAAATTATGGATAACATTGCAAAGAATTGGAATTCCAGAACTCTTAATTGTGCTCATGTGGAACCTGTACATAGACCAAGGGGATACTGTGTGGTTTAAAATCAGAACAGGTGTGCATCAAGATTGTATCCTTTCACCATACTTTTTCAATCTGTATGCTGATCAAAATAATTTGAGAAGCAGGACTATGTGAAGAAGAACAGTGCATGAGATTTGGAGGAAGACTCTTTAACAACTGGCACTATGCAGATGGAATAACCTCGCTTTCTGAAAGCAAAGAGGACTTGAAGTAGTTACTAATGAACACCTTAACATAAAGAAAACAAAAATTCTCACAACGGGACTAATAAACATCATCAAATGAAGAAAATATTGAAGTTGTCAAGGATTTAATTTCACTTGGATTCACAATCAGTGCCCATGGAAGCAACACTCAAGAAAGCAAACAATATATTGCATTGGAAATTCTGCTGCAAAAGATCTCTTTAAAGTATCAAAAACCAAAGATGTCACATTGAGGACTAAGATACGCCTTACCCATCCCATGGTATTTTCTATCACTTCACATGCATGAGAATGCTGAACAATGAAAAAGGAAGACCGAAGATTTGATGCCTTTGAATTATGAGGCTGGTGAATGATACTGAACGTACCATGGACTACTAGAAGAATAAACAAATTTGTCTTGGAAGAAGTACAGCCAGAATGCTCCTTAGCAGTGCGGGTGTGTAGACTTTGTCTCATGTATTTTGGAAACATTATAAGGAGGAACCAGTCCCTGGTGAAGGGCATCATGTTTGGTAAAGTAGAGGGTCAGCGAAAAAGAGGAAACTCCTCAATGAGATGGACTAAAACAGCGCCTGCAACAATGGGTTCAAACATGGCAACGTTTGTGAGAATAGCGTAGGACCCGGCAGCTTTTCCTTCTGTTGAACATAGGTTCACTATGAGTTGGTACCAACTCAACAGGACCTAACAAGAACAACAACAGCATTTCTTTCTAGTGTCGTAAGTCCCAAAATTTCCAAACTCTTGTGCAGATAATTATTTCTCAAGCTGGGACTACTTTATTTCATGGGTGAAATTTAGAAACGTCTGGAGACATTTCTGATTGTCACAACTAGGTATTACTGGCCTCTGGTTGTTTAAAACAGGGATGCTGCTCAGTACTCTACAATGAATGGGACTACCTCCCACAATATAATAATTATTTGGCCCCACATATCAACATCAGGAAAAAGACCTGGCAATTAGCTTCTAAAAATTAGCCAATGGAAGCTTCATGAATAACCACATGCAACAATGGGCTCAAAGCTAGCAATGATAGTGAGGATGGCATAGGATTGGGCAATGTTTCATTCCATTATACATAGGGTCACTATGAGTTGAAGCCAATGCAATGGCATCTAAAAACAACAAGAAATCAATAGTGCCAAGCTTGAGAACCCTTGCCACAGATTAAACAAGTAAAAATGAAACAAGGCAACAAAACAGGTTTTTTTTTTTTTTTTTTTTTGCAAGTAAAATAGAATGAACAGTTTAATTTTTATGTTAAACAATAATTAAATTGTCCTTTCATTTAGGGGCAGCAGTGAGTCCTATTTCTTCCTTATGATGGAGAATTCAGGAGTGAAGAGGGGAAACTTCGCCATTAAAAGAAATGAACAGAAATGAGGGAATGAGAAATAACCAGGACAGTGCAAAACATGGAAATGCGTGGCATCAAAAGAACCTGTGATGCACTTTATTCTTTGAACATTGTAAGAAACTGTAGATTATTTTTCTGGTTTTGTTGGAGTTCAGTTTTTCCAACATTTGCTTGCTGACATCTTGAGACCTCCAAAGCTTACTGATTCTGAGAAAGTTAGGTCTTTTTTTCACCCTTTGGGAAGCCTGTAGCTGCAAAATTCAATCTTCTTATCGGGCGTAGTACTTAAATGTTTTACCGTATTTATACAATGTTTAAAGTTGGTAGCTGGTGTAAATGATTACATTTTTCTCCACAACCACACTGACATTTATTTAGCATTGGCTTCAGCTTTTTAAACTTATGTATAATCATATAGGCTAACAATTCACAAAGCTATAAAACCCCTGGCACAAACTTCAAAGTGAGATACCTTAAACATAAATATTATTTTTAGACTCATACCACTGTTGCAAAAATGGTCAAGAGAAGGACTACTGGGAATTTGCTTTCATGTATTCTGAGAATCTCAAGATATAGTTTTAGAAACTACAAAAAATTTGGGAAAAATTGTTGCCAGACACATAAATAGAAGAAAAAAGGGCAAAATTACAACTTTGAAAAGATGCCATTGATAGTCACTTATATACAAGTTCAAAACTGGTACCTAAATGTGTTCTAACTGCAAATGTGTTACCAGTCATTTCATCCTGGCTTCTAACATAAGTCTGTGCATTTTCTATCATCTGCCCACATGTTATTATGGTGGTTTCATGTGCTTTTATACATGTTCACTAACTCCAAGCCTAATATATCAGAGAGATGTAACTGCCTTCACACTGCTTCAGATCCATTAAGCAAAACACTGTCTTAAAACTCATTATTTTATCGTCTGTGAATAATACAAACCCTATTTAAATAGATTTGGAGAAAATAATTTCTAACATACTAACAATAAAGGTCAAAAGCATAACACTCATAAATGAAGTTACATTAAATAAAGAACAAGCTGCGATTAGGCTACAAGCATTCAAAGTCCTCCAGCTCTGGCACTGCACTTGGATCTATCAAGAAATGCAAAAGAAAGACAAAATAATGTATAATTTTAAAAAGTGTTCATATGCTGCTTACATAAATCAGTATCTTCCACAAAATTAAGTTTAGGGAAAAGGTCTTAGGAGTGAAATGGTTGGAGTGCATACATGGGGCCATCTTTTTTGATAGTATGCATGAATCATGGCACAAAATGTATTTAGCATGTCTCCCCATTTACAAGGATTATCAGATTTCACTATTGATCAGTGGAAGTGTGCCTAGAGGCAATTTCAGGATACAAAGCAAAAAAAGAAAAAAGAATAGTTAATTGACAATAGGAGAGAAAGTAATCAATACAAGCTCCATCTTTTTACGGTTGGGTCCCTAATCTTAGGAATCTAATAAAGATTTGTGAGTTGTTGAGACACAAGTAAACACTGATGCCAGTGCTAAGTCAGTGTCATTTCAATGAAACATTGTTATTACAATCCCAGAGGATCTCAACTGAGATTTCTTTTTCTGGACTCAAATGTGTGTACAATCCTTTGGAACTCTTATTGAATCTCACAGCTCTAAAAATGTTGAGACCGATTACTATTGCAGATCAAGATAGTTTTAGCTGATCTTTCATTTCTTAAGCTCAAAATAAAATTGTCCACTGTAGAAACTATCAATAGAATGTTCAAGAAGGCACTGCTTCACACTTCACTTTCCATCGAAGGTACTCAATAATCCACTTCTAAGTCATGGAAACCCTGGTGGTGTAGTGGTTAAGAGCTATGGCTGCTAACCAAAAGGTCGGCAGTTCAAACCCACCATGTGCTCCCCGGAAACCATATGGGACAGTTCTACTATGCCCTATAAGGTTGCTATGAGTCAGAATCGACTCGACGGCAATGGGTTTGGTTTTTTGGTTTCTTTTAAGTCATATAGAAGCTTCTGCTAACACACGTCAAACTTTCACATATTTTCACTCACTTTTTGAGAAACTGAGATAATGATACTGCATCAAAATAGGGCTGGGCCAACGCTAATAGAAAACTAAAAAAAAAAAAAATTTCTGCTGACAGAAATTGTGTACATTCCGGAAGTATTCCACAAAGCTTTCCCATACTTTCCAGAGAACAAGAATAACATATTTGATAGTGAGCAGCATCATCATATTGAAACTAACTACTCATTGTTTTCTCCACGGTTATCAGGCATTAATTGACCAGATAATTGATGCCTCAAAATCTAGTTAAGTTTGTTTTCCTAAAAACCCCGAGATTCTTGGTTCACATTAATTGGCATAGTTGCTGTCTCCAAAGTTGATTTCACCTGAGATGTTCATCATTTGAAACGCTAAACTGAAGAGTGGCACCCATCGCTCAGCTCATCAGTGTTACTGCCCACATATTAAAATGATCTGAATGTGGGAAAGTGACATCCCTCACCCCATTTTATTTGGATCAACAACAAGTTTATATGTCCTTTATTTCAAATTAGCCCTTTTCTTTCTTCCATTAGTTCTGCTATAGCAGATGGTATCGTGTAAGTGTGACTATTTTCTATTGGCACACTCCACATTCCCTTCTGATGACCAGATGCGTCTTTCCGGCTTCAGTTTTCGTAAGTCTGCATGTTATTAGTTTGCAATTTTATTTTTCTCTGTGTTCTGACTAGGTTAAGAGGTCAAACCAAAGAATTAGCAGGAGAATTGTCTCTATTATGTCATGGGAAAAAAAAGACCTTTATTTTTCACATAATTTTAAAAACACACTCTGTAGGAGTAAGTATCTGGATAGCTGAGATTTTTGTTGATCTGTTTATGTATGCATGGAAAAGTTTTCCATGTTCTATCATCATTTTCCCATACACCAAGGAACTTATCCACAGATCAAAAAAAAAAAAAAACAAAAAACTTTCTTTTTTCCTACTTGGCCAGAAAAAGATGCCAATTTGAGAATGAAAAAGACCCATATTTTCAAAAGAATTTTCAAAATTTAAGTAGGATTTTTATATATATAATGTATATAAAAAAATGTATATATATACATATATATAATATGGAAGAAATAAAGAAAAAGGCTTATGCTTAGATGTTACTGAGCTCTATGCTCAAGCCTTTCCATGAACTAAAAAAAAAAAAAGGTGTATTTTGTGGGAAAAAAAGGTCTTTTCTTTGCAATTAGTCACCTACATTGAAAAAAATGGGGGGGGGTCATGCTAACTAAAAAGGACTTATGAGACATAAAAATCAGGTACTACAGGTGCCCCAGATTGGAAACTGGTTTAGACAAATCATTTAAGCTTTTATTGTTTTTGTTTGTTTTCTGTAAATGGAAGCAAAAAAATCTGCTGGTAGCTGGAGAAGAATGTAAGGTCAAATAAAAGTCTTTGTAAGGTATGAGAAATAATAAATGGTTCATATGCTCATGGAAATGACCCTATGGAAAGGAAAAGTGAATGATTTAAGTGAAAGAAGGAAAACTGCTGGGGAAATGTCCTTGAATAGGCAAGATAGATCTGACATACAAATGCAGGCTTTGACCTTAGATGGGAGAATGGAGAGATAACCACTTCGTAGATAGAGGAAGGAAGATGAAGGTTTGAACCCTACGGAAAGAGACTGGTAGATGTGATAGTGAAAACGCACATCATTTCTCTTTATTTTTTTCCATAAAGGAAAAGTGCAGTCATCAACCGAAAACATGGATAAGGAAGGAAATGATCCAAGATGAAAGACAGAGAAGCAGTTATTTGGGATAGTGGCAAAGTAAATGCATAAGAAATTATAGAATTACTGGACAACATCAAGGGCTGAGGGAGCCCTGGTGGTACTGTGGTTAAAGTGCTCATCTGTTAACCAAATGTTGGCAGTTTGAATCCACCACCTCCTTTAGTAAAGGTTAAAGTTGGAAACTGTATGTGGAAATTCTACTCTGTCCTATAGGGTCACTATGAGTCAATTGACTTGACAACAGTGGGTTTGTCTTTTTTTGTTGTTTGGAGCATAGCGATTAAGAGCTACAGCTGTTAATCAAAAGGTCAGCAGTTGGAATCCACCAGGTGGTCCTTGAAAAGTCTATGGGGCTGTTCCACTCTTGCTCTCAGTTGGAATCGTCTCAAAAGCAACAAATTTGGTTTGTTTTTTATAGTGGTTATAATCCCATTTAGGGATGAGTTTTTTGTTATGCAAATGACTCAATATTAGTGTAAGATATGTCTTAAATCAACCCTTTCTGAGTTATAAAAGAGGAGATTAAGGAAGCAGAGAAGCGAGCAGAGATGGTGGAAGAGAGATGCCATACATGCCACATGAAGATCACCAAGAAGCCAAGGAATAGAAGCTGAAAAGAGACAAGGACCTTCCTCCCGAGTGGAGAGAGAGAGAGAACGCCTCCCCTAGAGCAAACTAAACCAAACTTGTTGCCATTGAGTCGATTCTAACTCATAAGGACCCCGTAGTATAGAGTAGAACTGCCCCAAAGAGTTTCGAAGTAGCAGCTGATGGATTCGAACTGCTGACCTTTTGGTTAGCAGCCATAGCTCACTGTATCTCTTAACCACTGTGCCACCAGGGCTCCTCCCCTAGAGAAAGCACCCTGAATTTGGACTTCTAGCTCCTAAACAGTGAGAAAATAAATTTCTGTTTGTTAAAGCCACCCACTTGTGGTATTTCTGTTATAGAAGCACTAGATAAAAGAGGGAGGGCCTCACTGAGATGGACTGATACAGTGGCTGGAACAAGAGGCTCAAGCATAACAAGGATTGTGAGAATGGCACAGGACCAGCAGTGTTTCCTTCTGTTGTGATTAGGATCGCTATGAGTCTGAACTGACTCCATGGCACCTAACAACAATAACAACAACAGATAAAAGACAATCAGTAATAAAAGTATAAGAGACATACTGGGAAAAAACTTTAGCCAGAGAACTAAACTAAAAATTAATAAAATCAAATAACATAAAATATTCCTCAGTATGAAAACTGAATTTATAAGATGTTAACTTTATCTCCTTAAATTAATTGTTTTCATGAAAGCATATTAAAATTTGCTATTGTGTTTTTTAAACCAAAGGAAATATTTATAAACTTAATCTGAAATAATTAAAAAACAAGAATATACACACCAAACAAAATAGTTTGAAACATAAGCTTTATACAGGTAATTGTAATAATCCAATATAAAAATAAATTGCAGAACTATAATAATTATGAATATATATTATATGTTGTTGTCAGGTGCCGTCAAGTCAGTTCTGACTCAGAGCAACCCTATGTATGACAGAAAGAAACACTGTCCAGTCCTGTGCCATCCTCCCACTGTTGTAGCTACTATGTCACAATCCATCTTGTTGAAGGCCTTCCTCTTTTTCTCTGACTCTCTACTTTACCAAGCATGATCTCCTTCTCTAGGGACTATCCCCTCCTGATAACATGTCCATAGTAAGTGAGATGAAGTCTCATCATCCTTGCTTCTAATGAGCATTCTGGCTGTGATTCTTCCAAAACAGATTTATTCTTTCTTCTGGCAGTCCATGGTATATTCAATATTCTTCACCAACACCATAATCTAAAGGCATCAATTTTTCTTCAGTCTTCCTTATTGATTGTCCAGCTTTCACATGCATATTAGGCGATCAAAAACACCATGGCTTAAGTCAGGCACACCTTAGTCCTTAAAGGGACATCTTTGCTTTTTAATACATTATTTAATGTATTAAATAATATATAGATTTATTTCAAGTACAAAAATATATACATAAATGTAGCAGAGTAAATATTCCAGAAAAAGACCCTAAACTTAAAACTTTATCAGCCCTCAGGGAAATACAAATCAAAACCACAATGAGGTACAACCTCATACCCACTAGGATGGCTATAATAAAAAATACAGATAAGTATTGACAAGGATGCAGAGAAATTGGCACTCTCATACACTGCTGGGGGAAATGTAGGTAAGAGCAGCCATTTTTGAAATACAGGTTGACTTTACCTCAAAAGATTAAACATAGAGTTACCATAGGAACTTACAATTCCATTCCTAGGTAAGAGAAATGAAAACATATGTCCACACGAAAACTTGGACAGAAATGCCCAGGAATGCTCGTAGCAGAATTATTCATAATAGTCAAAAGGTGCAAAGACCCAAAGGTCTATTAACTGATTAATGGATGGATAAATGTGGTACTATAAAATACTATTTAGCAATAAAAAGCTATGAAGTACTGATATATGCTACAACATGGACAAATCTTGAAAACATTATGCCAAGTGAAAGAATCCTGTTACAAAAGACTATGGGGGGGCCAAGATGGCTGACTAGGTAGACGCTACCTCGGATCCCTCTTGCAACAAAGACTCAGAAAAACAAGTGAATCGATCACATACATGACAATCTACGAACCCTGAACAACAAATACAGATTTAAAGAGTTGACCTGAGTGACAGAGATGGAGAACAAACAACTACGGGGAAGCAGCGACTGTTTTCGGAGCCTGGAGCCAGCGTCCCAGTCAGGTAACCTTGGCGCCGGGCTTAGGACTAGGCCCAGGGGAGCTGAACACAACATCTTGTGACAGCACAAACACGAAGCGCAGCCCTACCCCCCTGAACTGACCCCAGGAGGGGGCCCAGCCGGTCTGTGCAGGCGGCGTGGCGACGCGGCTGGTAGGAGGAGAAGTCCCCGGGAGGCAGTGACTGGTTCTAGAGCCAGAAGTGCAGCATCCCAGCCGGGGAACCTTGGCGCCGGGCCTTGGATTGGGCACAGGGGAGCTGAATACGACATCCAGTCACGTTGCAAAAACAGGGTGCAGCCCTACTCCCCTGAACTAACCCTGGGAGGGGGCCCAGCCGGTCCGCGGAGGTGGCGTGGTGACGCGGCTGGTGGGACGAGAAGTCCCCAGGAGGCAGCAACTGATTTTGGAGCCAGGAGTGTAGCGTCCCAGCAGGGGAACCTTGACGCTGGGCTTTGGACTGGCAGCGGAGGATCTAACCGCGGCTTCAGCGGGCCAGACTCTCGGGGACAATCTCCACACAGCCAGCACACATAGGCAACACGCCCCTCGGGAATCTCAGATAAAATAGTCATCCCAAGCAAGATAAGCAACTTTGGCCATATTCCAGGGTGCTACTCTCTCCTGTTTTGCTGAACCCTCCCCTCCCCTTCCCAGGCGTCTTCATTAACATTGGAATTTCCTGAGCCAGAGGGAGAACAGCTCCGTCTCCGTGGCTTTGCTTTTCCCTTTTTTTTTTTTTTTGGTCTTTTCCTAACCCATTCTTCTGGCCTGAGAGAAAAAAAAGCAACCACAAAAAACCCAGGGACCAAAAATCCTTCCCTAATTGGACTAAAAACACAGAACCAGCTCCAGCCAAGCATATATGATCCAAATCTCGGGCTTTCATCCTTACAGGGAACAAGGTGGCAGTTATAATGCAAAGGCAGTTCTGAAAAGGATCTGACTGCATTTTTTTTAGCGGATTTACTGGAAAAACAAGTTTCCCAGGTCTGATATCTCTGCTTATTCAACAGAGCCCTAACTGACCCACAACAGGGAACTGAGGGCTGAAGTTCCCCCCAGACCACCTAGCCTCTTGCCTTAGGGGTCTAAGGAGGGTGACACCTACCAATCTGTAGAGTTACTTGCATTGGGGGCCTCAGGTACAGCTGCAGAGCACACCCACCAAAGTGCTTTAGGAATAGAGACACACCTACCTCACTGACACTTGGGGGAAGCCTGTCAGCATCCTGCCCCCCCTGGAGTGTGAACCCCAGCTTCTAATAGAATCTGGTACACACAACTATCACCACTACTTCTCGAGGTGGATAGGTGTTAGGGTGCAGCACACACTTGATGACCCAAAATCAGATTCGACTCAAGAATAGTGAATAGACTCAGGCATATATATCTGGCAACAGCCCAAACCAGCTGGTAATAGGTCATAAGTAAGTCAAGGGCTACAACAAACAAGACAGCACAATCTAGTAGCCCATCCACGTATATTGAAAGAAAACAAAACAAGATAAGACTCAGTGAGCAATTATAGAATAAATCACTATTATCTTAGTGATGGCTTGGAGACATCGGTCAATATGAAACCACATAAAGAAGCAGACCATGACAGCTTCTACAACCCCCCAAACAAAGGAATCAAAATCTTTCCCAAATGAAGATACAATCCTGGAATTATCAGATACAGAATATAAAAAACTAATTTACAGAATGCTTCAAGACATCAGGGATGACCTCAGAAATTAAATAAGGCAAACTGCAGAAAAAGCCAAGGAACACACTGATAAAACAGTTGAAGAATTCAAAAAGATTATTCAAGAACATAGTGGAAAAGTTAATAAGTTGCAAGAATCCATAGAGAGACAGCATGCAGAAATCCAAAAGATTAACAATAAAATTACAGAATTAGACAATGCAATAGGAAGTCAGAGGAGCAGACTCGAGCAATTAGAATGTAGAGTGGGAAATCTGGAGGACCAAGGAATTAACACCAACATAGTTGAAAAAAAATCAGATAAAAGAATTAAAAAAAATGAAGAAACCCTAAGAATCATGTGGAACTCTATCAAGAAGGATAACTTGCGTGTGATTGGAGTCCCAGAACAGGAGGGAGGACAGAAAACACAGAGAAAATAGTTGAAGATCTCCTGACAGAAAACTTCCCTGACATCGTGAAAGACGAAAGGATATCTATCCAAGATGCTCATCGAACCCCATTTAAGATTGATCGAAAAAGAAAAACACCAAGACATATTATCATCAAACTTGCCAAAACCAAAGATAAAGAGAAAATTTTAAAAGCAGCCAGGGAGAAAAGAAAGGTTTCCTTCAAGGGAGAATCAATAAGAATAAGTTCAGACTACTCAGCAGAAACCATGCAGGCAAGAAGGCAATGGGATGACATATACAGAGCACTGAAGGAGAAAAACTGCCAGCCAAGGATCATATATACAGCAAAACTCTCTCTGAAATATGAAGGCGAAATTAAGATATTTACAGATAAACACAAGCTTAGAGAATTTGCAAAAACCAAACCAAAGCTACAAGAAATACTAAAGGAAATTGTTTGGTCAGAAAACCAATAATATCAGATACCAGCACAACACAAGGTCACAGAACAGAACACCCTGATATCAACTCAAATAGGGAAATCATGAAAACAAATTAAGATTAATTAAAAAAAAAAATGCCCAAAACAGGGAATCATTGAAGTCAATATGTAGAAGATCACAATAATCAAAAAGAGGGACTAAATACAGGTGGCATAGAACTGCCATATGGAGAGGGATACAAGGCAATATAGGACAATACAAGTTAGGTTTTTACTTAGAAAAATAGGGGTAAATGTTAAGGTAGCCACAAAGAGGTATAACAACTCCATAACTCAAAATAAAAGCCAAGAAAAACGTTAACTACTCAACAAACATAAAGTCAAATACTATGAAAATGAGGATCTCACAATTTACAAGGAAAAACGTCTCAGCATAAAAAAGTAAGCGGCAAAAATGAAATTGGCTCAACAACACACATAAAAAGGCATCAAAATGACAACATTAAACACTTACTTATCTATAATTACGCTGAATGTAACTGGACTAAACGCACCAATAAAAAGACAGAGAGTCTCGGACTGGATAAAGAAACACGATCCATCTATATGCTGCCTACAAGAGACACACCTTAGACTTAGAGACACAAACAAACTAAAACGCAAAGGATGGGAAAAAATATATCAAGCAAACAATAAGCAAAAAAGAAGAGGAGTAGCAATATTCATTTCTGACAAAATAGACTTCAGACTTAAATCCACCACAAAGGATAAAGAAGGACACTACATAATGATAAAAGGGACAATTGATCAGGAAGACATAACCATATAAAATATTTATGCACCCAATGACAGGGCTGCAAGATACATAAGTCAAATTTTAACAGAATTGAAAAGTGAGATAGACACCTCCACAATTATAGTAGGAGAATTCAACACACCACTTTCCGACAAGGACATGACATCCAGTAAGAAGCTCAATAGAGACATGGAAGGCCTAATTACAACAATCAACCAACTTGACCTCATTGACTTATACAGAACTCTCCACCCAACTGCTGCCAAATATACTTTTTTTTCTAGCGCACATGGAACATTCTCTAGAATAGACCACATATTAGGTCATAAAACAAACCTTTGCAGAATCCAAAACATCGAAATATTACAAAGCAACTTCTCAGACCACAAGGCAATAAAAGCAGAAATCAATAACAGAAAAACTAGGGAAAAGAAATCAAATACTTGGAAAATGAACAATACCCTCCTGAAAAAAGACTGGGTTATAGAAGACATTAAGGAGGGAATAAGGAAATTCTTAGAAAGCAACGAGAATGAAAATACTTCCTATCAAAACCTCTGGGACACAGCAAAAGCAGTGCTCAGAGGCCAATTTATATCAATAAATGCACACATACAAAAAGAAGAAAGAGCCAAAATCAGAGAACTGTCCCTACAACTTGAACAAATAGAAAGTGAGCAACAAAAGAATCCATCAGGCACCAGAAGAAAACAAATGATAAAAATTAGAGCTGAACTAAATGAATTAGAGAATAGAAAAACAATTGAAAGAATTAACAAAGCCAAAAGCTGGTTCTTTGAAAAAATTAACAAAATTGATAAACCATTGGCTAGACTGACTAAAAAAATACAGGAAAGAAAACAAATAACCCGAATAAGAAACGAGATGGGCCACATCACAACAGACCCAACTGAAATTAAAAGAATCATATCAGATTATTATGAAAAATTGTACTTTAACAAATTTGCAAACCTAGAAGAAATGGATGAATTCCTGGAGAAACACTACCTTTACCTAAACTAACACAATCAGAAGTAGAACAACTAAATAGACCCATAACAAAAAAAGAGATTGAAACACTAATCAAAAAACTCCCGACAAAAAAAAGCTCTGGCCCAGATGGCTATACTGCAGAGTTCTACCAAACTTTCAGAGAAGAGATAACACTACTACTACTAAAGGTATTTCAAAGCATAGAAAATGACGAAATACTACCCAACTCATTCTATGAAGCCACCATCTCCCTGATACCAAAACCAGGTAAAGACATCACAAAAAAAGAAAATTACAGACCTATATCCCTCATGAACATAGATGCAAAAATCCTCAACAAAATTCTAGCCAAGGAGGAGGGGGGCCAAGATGGCGGACTAGGTGGACGCTCCCGCGGATCCCTCTTGCAACAAAGACTCGGAAAAACAAGGGAATCGATCACATACATAACAATCTATGAACTCTGAACAACAAGCACAGACTTAGAGACGGAGGACGAACAAATACGGGCAGACAGCGACTGTTTTCAGAACTAGGAGCCAGCGCACCAGGCAGGTGACCTTCGGAGCTCGATCTGGGGCAGAGCCCAGGGGGGCAGACGGCACAGAAAGGGGGCCCACCCCTTCCCCCCCGAACCCATCCCGGGAGGAAGCCTAGCAGGTTGGCGCGGGCGGCGTAGGGGCGCAGCCGGATGGAGAAACACCCGGGAGGCAGTGACTGATCTGAGAGGGGGGAGAACAGCGTCCCAGCTGGGGTGCCGTGCCGTCCGCCGGGAGTTAGGCGAGAAGCCGACGGGGCGCGCGCGGGGGGGGGGGGGCAGCTGTGTTTCCCTGGAGTGACCCCAGGGCGGGGCCCACGCGTTCGTGCGGGAGGACGCGCACCCAGTCCGCGCGTGTGGCACGGCACACCAGAGGGAGAAATCCCCGGAGGTGTCTGATCTCAAAACAGGGAAAGCAGCATCCCAGACGGGGAGCCATTCCGCTGCGATCTGGGCATGCGCGCGCGCGCGCGGGCGGGGCATGAGCGCGGGGTCCATTTTTATTACCCTGAATTGACCCAGAGGGCGGGAACACCTGGTCGTGCGAGTGACGCCCTCCCAGTTTGCGCGTGAGGTGTGGCACACTGGAAGGAGAAGTCCCCGGGAGGAACTGATTGGTCCCAAAGCGCAGAAAGTAGCGTCCCAGACAGAGTGCCGCCCTGCTGGGGCTTGGGTGCGCGCGGGCGGGGCGTGAGCACGGAGTCCATTTTTATCGCCCTGAATTGACCCAGGGGGCGGGCCCACCTGGCCGTGCAGAGGAACTGATTGGTCCCGAAGCGCAGAAAGTAGCGTCCCAGACGGGGTTCCGTCCTGCTGGGGCTTGGGCGCGCGCACGAGCGGGGCGTGAGCACGGAGTCCATTTTTATTGCCCTGAATTGACCCAGGGGGCGGGCCCACCTGGCCGTGCAGGTGACGCCAACCCAGTTCGCGCGAGAGGTGTGGCGCTCCGGAAGGAGAAGTCCCGGGGAGGAAGTGACTGGTTCCTGAACAGGGAAAGCAGCGTCTCAACCCGGAAGTCATCCCGCTGGGATTTGGGCGCGCGCACAGGCGGGGCGTGACCGCGGGATCTAATTATAATCGCCTGAATAGACCCTGGGGGCGGGCCCACCCGTTCGTGCGGGAAACGCCCACCCAGTGCCCACGAGCGATGCCGCGCACCAGAGGAAGTCCCCAGGAGGAAGGGACTGGTTTCCGAGCAAGGAAAGCAGTGTCCTAGCCAGGGACCCGTCCAGCCCGGATTTTGGCAAACGGGGGCGGAGCGTGAACGTGGTGTTCAGCTCTATATTCTGTGGTGCTACACTCCTAGCTCTCAGATCCCTCCCCCACCCTCCCCAGGCGACCCCATTAACATCCGAATACCCGGAGCCAGAGAGAGAATTCAGATAGGGATCTGACTGCATTTTTTTTAGCTGACTACTTGGAAAATCTAGTTTCCCAGTGATGGCTCGGAGACAGCAGTCCATATCAAACCACATAAAGAAACAGACCATGACAGCTTCTCCAACCCCCCAAGCAAAAGAATCAAAATCTTTCCCAAATGAAGATACAATCCTGGAATTATCAGATACAGAATATAAAAAACTAATTTACAGAATGCTTAAAGATATCACGAATGAAATTAGGATAAATGCAGAAAAAGCCAAGGAACACACTGATAAAACTGTTGAAGAACTCAAAAAGATTATTCAAGAACATAGTGGAAAAATTAACAAGTTGCAAGAATCCATAGAGAGACAGCATGTAGAAATCCAAAAGATTAACAATAAAATTACAGAATTTGACAATGCAATAGAAAGTCAGAGGAGCAGACTCGAGCAATTAGAATGTAGACTGGGACTTCTGGAGGACCAGGGAAACAACACCAACATAGCTGGAAAAAAATCAGATAAAAGAATTAAAAAAAATGAAGAAACCCTAAGAATCATGTGGGACTCTATCAAGAAGGATAACTTGCGAGTGATTGGAGTCCCAGAACAGGGAGGGGGGACAGAAAACACAGAGAAAATAGTTGAAGAACTCCTGACACAAAACTTCCCTGACATCATGAAAGAAGAAAGGATATCTATCCAAGATGCTCATCGAACCCCATTTAAGATTGATCCAAAAAGAAAAACACCAAGACATATCATCATCAAACTTGCCAAAACCAAAGACAAACAGAAAATTTTAAAAGCAGCCAGGGAGAAAAGAAAGGTTTCCTTCAAGGGAGAATCAATAAGAATAAGTTCAGACTACTCAGCAGAAACCATGCAGGCAAGAAGGGAATGGGACGACATATACAGAGCACTAAACGAGAAAAACTGCCAACCAAGGATCATATATCCAGCAAAACTCTCTCTGAAATATGAAGGAGAAATTAAGATATTTACAGATAAACACAAGTTTAGAGAATTTGCAAAAACTAAACCAAGACTGCAAGAAATGCTAAAGGAGATTGTTTGGCCTGATGACCAATAATATCAGGTACCAGCACAATACAAGGTCACAAAACAGAACGTCCTGATATCAACGCAACTCAAACAGGGAAAGCACAAAAACAAACAAATTAAGACTAATTCTAAAAAATAAATAAATAAACAAAATAATACACACAACAGGAAATCATGGAAATCAATAGCTAAACGATCAAAATAATCAAAAAGAGGGACTAAATATAGGAGGCATTGAACTGCCAGATGGAGAGTGATACAAGGCGAAATAGAAGGATACAAGTTAGGGTTTTACTTAGAAAAATAGGGGTAAATAAAAAGGTAACCACAAAAAGGAATATCAATTCCATAACTCAAGAAAAAAGCCAAGAAAAACGTAACGACTCAATAAACACAAAGTTAAACATTATGAGAATGAGGATCTCACAAGCTACTAAGAAAAACGTCTCAGCACAAAAAAGCATGTGGAAAAATGAAATGGCCAACAACACACATAAAAAGGCATCAAAATGACAGCACTAAAAACTTACTTATCTATAATTACACTGAATGTAAATGGACTAAATGCACCAATAAAGAGACAGAGAGTCACGGACTGGATAAAAAAACACGATCCATCTATATGCTGCCTACAAGAGACACACCTTAGACTTAGAGACACAAACAAACTAAAACTCAAAGGATGGAAAAAAGTATATCAAGCAAACAATAAGCAAAAAAGAAGAGGAGTAGCAATATTAATTTCTGACAAAATAGACTTTAGACTTAAATCAGCCACAAAGGATAAAGAAGGACACTATATAATGATAAAAGGGACAATTGATCAGGAAGACATAACCATATTAAATATTTACGCACCTAATGACAGGGCTGCAAGATACATAAATCAAATTTTAACAGAATTGAAAAGTGAGATAGACACCTCCACATATATAGTAGGAGACTTCAACACACCACTTTCGGAGAAGGACAGGACATCCAGTAAGAAGCTCAATAGAGACACGGAAGACCTACTTACAACAATCAACCAACTTGACCTCATTGACTTATACAGAACTCTCCACCCAACTGCTGCAAAATATACTTTTTTTTCTAGCGCACATGGAACATTCTCTAGAATAGACCACATATTAGGGCATAAAACAAATCTTTGCAGAATCCAAAACATCGAAATATTACAAAGCATCTTCTCAGACCACAAGGCAATGAAGCTAGAAATCAATAACAGAAAAACTAGGGAAAAGAAATCAAATACTTGGAAAATGAACAATACCCTCCTGAAAAAAGACTGGGTTATAGAAGACATCAAGGAGGGAATAAGGAAATTCTTAGAAAGCAACGAGAATGAAAATACTTCCTATCAAAACCTCTGGGACACAGCAAAAGCAGTGCTCAGAGGCCAATTTATATCGATAAATGCACACATACAAAAAGAAGAAAGAGACAAAATCAGAGAACTGTCCCGACAACTTGAGCAAATAGAAAGTGCGCAACAAAAGAATCCATCAGGCACCCGAAGAAAACAAATAATAAAAATTAGAGCTGAACTAAATGAATTAGAGAACAGAAAAACAATTGAAAGAATTAACAAAGCCAAAAGCTGGTTCTTTGAAAAAATTAACAAAATTGATAAACCATTGGCTAGATTGACTAAAGAAAAACAGGAAAGGAAACAAATAACCCGAATAAGAAAGGAGAAGGACCACATCACAACAGAACCAAATGAAATCAAAAGAATCATATCAGATTACTACATAAAATTGTACTCTAACAAATTTGAAAACCTAGAAGAAATGGATAAATTCTTGGAACAACACTACTTACCTAAACTAACACATACAGAAGTAGAACAACTAAATAGACCCATAACAAAAAAAGAGATTGAAATGGTAATCAAAAAACTCCCAACAAAAAAAAGTCCTGGCCCAGATGGCTTCACTGCAGAGTTCTACCAAACCTTCAGAGAAGACTTAACACCATTACTATTGAAGGTATTTCAAAGTATAGAAAAAGACGGAATACTACCCAACTCATTCTATGAAGCCACCATCTCCCTGATACCAAAACCAGGTAAAGACATTACAAAAAAAGAAAATTTTAGACCTATATCCCTCATGAACATAGATGCAAAAATCCTTAATAAAATTCTAGCCAATAGAATCCAACAACACATCAAAAAAATAATTCACCCTGACCAAGTGGGATTTATACCAGGTATGCAAGGCTGGTTTAATATCAGAAAAACCATTAATGTAATCCATCACATAAATAAAACAAAAGACAAAAACCACATGATCTTATCAATTGATGCAGAAAAGGCATTTGACAAAGTCCAACACCCATTTATGATAAAAACTCTCACCAAAATAGGAATTGAAGGAAAATTCCTCAACATAATAAAGGGCATATATGCAAAGCCAACGGCCAATATCACTCTAAATGGAGAGAACCTGAAAGCATTTCCCTTGAGAACGGGAACCAGACAAGGATGCCCTTTATCACCGCTCTTATTCAACATCGTACTTGAAGTCCTAGCCAGGGCAATTAGGCTAGACAAAGAAATAAAGGGTATTCAGATTGGTAAGGAGGAAGTAAAGCTATCACTATTTGCAGATGACATGATCGTATACATGGAAAACCCTAAGAAATCCTCCAGAAAACTACTGAAACTAATAGAAGAGTTTGGAAGAGTCTCAGGATATAAAATAAACATACAAAAATCACTTGGATTCCTCTACATCAACAAAAAGAACACCGAAGAGGAAATAACCAAATCAATACCATTCACAGTAGCCCCCAAGAAGATAAAATACTTAGGAATAAATCTTACCAAGGATGTAAAAGACCTATACAAAGAAAACTATAAAACTCTGCTACAAGAAATTCAAAAGGACACGCTTAAATGGAAAAACATACCCTGCTCATGGATAGGAAGACTCAACATAGTAAAAATGTCTATTCTACCAAAAGCCATTTATACATACAACGCACTTCCAATCCAAATACCAATGTCATACTTTAAGGGAATAGAGAAACAAATCACTAATTTCATATGGAAAGGAAAGATTCCCCGGATAAGCAAAACATTACTGAAAAAGAAGAAGAAAGTGGGAGGCCTCACCCTACCTGATTTCAGAACCTATTATATAGCTACAGTAGTCAAAACAGCCTGGTACTGGTACAACAACAGGCACATAGACCAATGGAACAGAATTGAGAAGCCAGATATAAATCCATCCACGTATGAGCAGCTGATATTTGACAAAGGACCAGTGTCAGTTAATTGCGGAAATAATAGTCTTTTTAACAAATGGTGCTGGCATACCTGGATATCCATTTGCAAAAAAATGAAACAGGACCCATACCTCACACCATGCACAAAAACTAACTCCAAGTGGATCAAAGACCTAAACATAAAGACTAAAACGATAAAAATCTTGGAAGAAAAAATAGGATCTACCCTAGGAGCCCTAATACAGGGCATAAACAGAATACAAAACATTACCAAAAATGATGAAGAGAAACCCGATAACTGGGAGCTCCTAAAAATCAAACACCTATGCTCATCTAAAGACTTCACCAAAAGAGTAAAAAGACCACCTACAGACTGGGAAAGAATATTCAGCTATGACATCTCAGACCAGCGCCTGATCTCTAAAATCTACATGATTCTGTCAAAACTCAACCACAAAAAGACAAACAACCCAATCAAGAAGTGGGCAAAGGATATGAACACACATTTCACTAAAGAAGATATTCAGGCAGCCAACAGATACATGAGAAAATGCTCTCGATCATTAGTCATTAGAGAAATGCAAATTAAAACTACGATGAGATTCCATCTGACACCAACTAGACTGGCATTAATTCAAAAATCACAAAATAATAAATGTTGGAGAGGCTGCGGAGAGACTGGAACCCTCATACACTGCTGGTGGGATTGTAAAATGGTACAACCACTGTGGAAATCCATCTGGCGTTATCTTAAACTGTTAGAAATAGAACTACCATACAAACCAGAAATCCCACTCCTCGGAATATACCCTAAAAATACAAGACCCTTCACACAAACAGATATATGCACACCCATGTTTATTGCAGCTCTGTTTACAATAGCAAAAAGCTGGAAGCAACCAAGATGTCCATCAACGGACGAATGGGTAAATAAATTGTGGTATATTCACACAATGGAATACTACGCATCGATAAAGAACAGTGACGAATCTCTGAAACATTTCATAACATGGAGGAGTCTGGAAGGCATTATGCTGAGCGAAATGAGTCAGTTGCAAAAGGACAAATATTGTATAAGACCACTATTATAAGATCTTGAGGAATAGAAAAAACGGAAAAGAACACATACTTTTGTGGTTACAAAGGGGGGAGGGAGGGAGGGAGGGAGGGAGAGGGCTTTTTATTGATCAATCTGTAGATGGGAACTGCTTTGGGTGAAGGGAAAGACAACACTCAAAACAAGGAAGGTCAGCCTAATTGGACAGGATTAAAAGTAAAGAGGTTTCCGAGATAAAATGAAAGCTTCAAAGGATAGCGAAGCAGGGGCTGGGGTCTGGGGAACTTGGTTTGAGAGGACTTCTAAATCAATGGGCAAAACAATTCTATTATGAAAACACTCTGCATCCCACTTTGAATTGTGGCACCTGGGGTCCTAAATGCCAACAAGCAGCCATCTAAAATACATTAATTGGTCTCAACCCACCGGGAGCAAAGGCAAAGGAAGAACACCAAGGTCACACGACAACTAAGAACCCAAGAGACAGAAAGGGCCACTTGAACCAGAGACCTACAATATCCTGAGACCAGAAGAACAAGTTGGTGCCCGGCCACAATCGATGTCTGCCCTGTCAGGGAGCACAAGAGACAACTCCTGAGGGAGCAGGAGACCAATGGGATACAGACCCCAAATTCTCATTAAAAGACCACACCTAATGGTATGATTGCGACTAGAGGAATCCCAGAGACAATGCTCCCCAGAACTTCTGATGGCACAGGACAGGAACCAACCCCGAAGACAAATCATCAGGCATGAAAAGGACTGGTCAGTGGGGGGGAGAGAGATACTGATGAAGAGTGAGCTAATTAAATCAGGTGAACACGGGAGAGTGTGTTGGCAACTCTTGACTGGAGGGGGGATGGGAAGATAGAGAGAGAGGGAAGAAGGTAAAATTGGCACGAAACGAGAGACTGCAAGGGCTGACTCAATAGGGGGAGAGCAAGTGGGAGAAGGGAGTAAGATGTATGTAAACCTACATGTGACAGACTGATTGGAATGGTAAATGTTCACTTGAAGCTTAATAAAAATTAAAAAAAAAAAAAAAAAAAATTCTAGCCAATAGAATTCAACAACATATCAAAAAAATAATTCACCACGACCAAGTGGGATTTATAACAGGTATGCAAGCCTGGTATAATATTAGAAAAACCATTAATGTAATCCACCATATAAATAAAACAAAAGACAAAAACCACATGATCTTATCAATTGATGCAGAAAAGGCATTTGATAAAGTCCAACACCCATTTATGATAAAAACTCTCACCAAAACAGGAATTGAAGGAAAATTCCTCAACATAATAAAGGGCATATATGCAAAGCCAACAGCCAACATCATTCTAAATGGAGAGAGCCTGAAAGCATTTCCCTTGAGAACGGGAACCAGACAAGGATGCCCTTTATCACCCCTCTTATTCAACATCGTGCTAGAAGTCCTAGCCAGAACAATTAGGCTAGACAAAGAAATAAAGGGCATCCGGATTGGCAAAGAAGAAGTCAAATTATCTCTATTTGCAGATGACATGATCTTATAGACAGAAAACCCTAAGGAATCCTCCAGAAAACTACTGAAACTAATAGAAGAGTTTGGCAGAGTCTCAGGTTATAAGATAAACATACAAAAATCACTTGGATTCCTCTACATCAACAAAAAGAACATCGAAGAGGAAATCACCAAATCAATACCATTCACAGTAGCCCCCAAGAAGATAAAATACTTAGGAATAAATCTTACCAAGGATATAAAAGATCTATACAAAGAAAACTACAAAGCTCTACTACAAAAAATTAAAAAGGACATACTTAAGTGGAAAAACATACCTTGCTTATGGATAGGAAGACTTAACATAGTAAAAATGTCTATTCTACCAAAAGCCATCTATACATACACTGCACTTCTGATCCAAATTCCAATGTCATTTTTTAAGGTGATAGAGAAACAAATGACCAACTTCGTATGGAAGGGAAAAAAGCCTCGGATAAGCAAAGCATTACTGAAAAAGAAGAAAGTGGGAGGCCTCACTCTACCTGATTTCAGAACCTATTATACAGCCACAGTAGTCAAAATAGCCTGGTACTGTTACAACAACAGACACATAGACCAGTGGAGCAGAATTGAAAACCCAGATATAAATCCATCCACATATGAGCAGCTGATATATGACAAAGGACCAGTGTCAGTTAATTGGGGAAAAGATAGTCTTTTTAACAAATGGTGTTGGCATAAGTGGATATCCATTTGCAAAAAAATGAAACAGGACCCATACCTCACACCAAGCACAAAAACTAACTCCAAGTGGATCAAAGACCTGAACATAAAGACTAAAACGATAAAGATCATGGAAGAAAAAATAGGGACAACCTTAGGAGCCCTAATACAAGGCATAAACAGAATACAAAACATTTTCAAAAATGACAAAGAGAAACCAGATAACTGGGAGCTCCTAAAAATCAAACACCTATGCTCATCCAAAGACTTCACCAAAAGAGTAAAAAGACCACCTACAGACTGGGAAAGAATTTTCAGCTGTGACATCTCCGACCAGCACCTGATCTCTAAAATCTATATGATTCTGTTAAAACTCAACCACAAAAAGACAAACAACCCAATCAAGAAGTGGGCAAAGGATATGAACACACACTTCACTAAAGAAGATATTCAGGCAGCTAACAGATACAGGAGAAAATGCTCTCAATCATTAGCCATTAGAGAAATGCAAATTAAAACTACGATGAGATTCCATCTCACACCAACAAGGCTGGCATTAATCCAAAAAACACAAAATAATAACTGTTGGAGAGGCTGCGGAGAGATTAGAACTCTTATACACTGCTGGTGGGAATGTCAAATGGTACATCCACTTTGGAAATCTATCTGGCGTTATCTTAAACAGTTAGAAATAGAACTACCATACAACCCAGAAATCCCACTCCTCGGAATATACCCTAGAGAAATAAGAGCCTTCACACGAACAGATATATGCGCACCCATGTTTATTGCAGCTCTGTTTACAATAGCAAAAAGCTGGAAGTAACCAAGGTGTCCATCAACGGATGAATGGTTAAATAAATTGTGGTATATTCACACAATGGAATACTACGCATCGATAAAGAACAGTGACGAATCTGTGAAACATTTCATAACATGGAGGAATCTGGAAGGCATTATGCTGAGCGAAATTAGTCAGAGGCAAAAGGACAAATATTGTATAAGACCACTATTATAAGATCTTGAGAAATAGTATAAACTGAGAAGAACACATACTTTCGTGGTTATGAAGGGGGGAGGGAGGGAGGGAGGGAGAGGGTTTTTTTACTGATTAATTAGTAGAT
This sequence comes from Loxodonta africana, assembly GCF_030014295.1. Taxonomy (NCBI): domain Eukaryota; kingdom Metazoa; phylum Chordata; class Mammalia; order Proboscidea; family Elephantidae; genus Loxodonta; species Loxodonta africana. The sequence continues at coordinate 50,845,754 of NC_087345.1, forward strand.
AAGAACTGCTTTAGGTGAAGAGAAGGACAATACTCAATACATGGAAGGTCAGCTCAACTGGACTGGACCAAAAGCAAAGACGTTTCCGGGATAAACTAAATGCTTCAAAGGTCAGCGGAGCAAGGGCGGGGGTTTGGGGACTATGGCTTAAGGGGACTTCTAAGTCAATTGGCAAAATAATTCTATTATGAAAACATTCTGCATCCCACTTTGGAATATGGCGTCTGGGGTCTTAAATGTTAACAAGCGGCCATCTAAGATGCATCAATTGGTCTGAACCCATCTGGAGCAAAGGAGAATGAAGAATACCAAGGTCACACGATAACTAAGAGCCCAAGAGACAGAAAGGGCCACATGAACCAGAGACCTACATCATCCTGAGACCAGAAGAACTAGTTGGTGCCCGGCCACAGTTGATGACTGCCCTGACAGGGAGCACAACAGAGAACCCCTGAGGGAGCAGGAGATCAGTGGGATGCAGACCCCAAATTCGCATAAAAAGACCATACTTAATGCTCTGACTGAGACTAGAGGAATCCCGGCGGTCATGGTCCCCAAACCTTCTGTTGGCACAGAACAGGAATCATTCACGAAGACAACTCATCAGACATGAAAGGGACTGGACAGTGGGTAGGAGAGAGATGCTGATGAAGAGTGAGCTAATTATATCAGGTGGACACTTGAGACTGTGTTGGCATCTCCTGTCTGCAGGGGGGATGGGAGGATAGAGAGAGTTGGAAGCTGGCAAAATTCTCACAAAAGGAGAGACTGGAAGGGCTGACTCATTGGGGGGAGAGCAAGTGGGAGTACGGAGTAAGGTCTATATAAACTTATATGTGACAGTCTGACTTGATTTGTAAACGTTCACTTGAAGCTCAATAAAAGTTAGTAAAAATAAAAAAAGACTATATATTGTACTATTCCATTTTCATAAAATGGTCAGAATAGGAAAATTTATAAAGACAGAAAAGAGATTAGTGGTTGCCAAGGGCTAGGGGAAAGGAAGTAGGTTACAGAAGACGGTGAGTGACTGCTGAAGGGTGCAGGGTTTCTCTTTGGGGTAGTGAACATGTTTTAAATCGATTGTGGTGTTGGTTGCACAACACCGAATATACTAAAAACCATGGAATTGTGCATGTTAATAGGGTGAATTGCACGTGAATTTGATCTTAATGAAGCTATTGTAAAAAAGTAATTTAAATATTTGAAAAATAAAACATGAAATCAAAACGAGAAAATATTTTTTTACATAGAATCCTGAGTAATTGATTTTATTGCTTAAAAAAATTATTTTGAATTTGTTTTCATTCACAAACACAAATAAATGAAGTAAACTGTATGTGATCTTTAAATAATGAAATGCTTTCTTAATTCATAATTGTGGAGAAAATCACAAGGAAATTTATCAACACACTTGACTATATACATTTTGTAAAAGCCTTCTCCAAAGCATTATGCTAAGAAATATCAAGAGCCTCATAATTGTTCATATCACATTGTCCCAGCAATTTTACTTCTGGTAATAAATTCTAATAAACTAATATGAATTAAAAGCAAAAATATGTTCAAAATTATTTTCATAATATCAATATCTGTCATGATGAAATGGAGAAAAAGTAAATTATCCGTAAGTTATTTAAGTAAATTGTGGAATGTCAATTTAATGGATTAAAATATAGAATTGACAGTTATAGTTTTCTAAAAATATTTTCTTGTTATTGTTGAGAATATACTTATAGTTAAGTTTTAAGAACGCGAGATTATTGACATTTTAATGATAAGTGAACAAATACACAAGAAGGTATTTTATGCCAGAGTCAGCAAGCATCAACAAGCTCAAATGGTTAAACAAGGGGGGATGGGTGAGAATCACAGTCAGAACTCATCTACTTCACAATTTTACTTCTTACTTAAAGATTGTGATTATAACACCTGAGAAATCATTATAGTCATCGGGAGCTTAAAATATTTAGAATATTATCCATGAGAAAAGTTTATATATGACTTAAAAATTGGTATATATTTGGTGTAGATTAAACCTACAACATTGTTGTTATTGTTAGGTGTCATTGAGTTGATTCCAACTCATAGTGACACTATGTACAACAGAGCAAAACACTGCCTGCACCATCCTCACAATCATTGTTATGCTTGAGCACATTGTTGCAGTCACTGTGTCAATCCATCTCATTGAGGCTCTTCTTCTTTTTGTTGACCCTCTACTTTACCAAGCATGATGTCCTTCTCCAGGGACTGATCACTCCTGATAATATGTCCATAGTATGTGAGGCGTAGTCTCGCCATACTTGCTCCAAAGAGCATTCTGGTTGTACTTCTTCCAAGACGGATTTGTTCATTCTTTTGGCAGTCCATGGAATATTCAATATTCTTCACCAATGCCACAATTCAAAGGCGTCAATTCTTCTTTGCTTTTCCTTATTTATCATCCAGCTTTCACATGCGTGTGAAGTGACTGAAAACACCATGACTTGGATCAGGTGCACCTTAGACTTCAAGGTGACATCTTTGCTTTTCCACACTTTAAAGAGGTCCTTTGAAGTAGATTTGCCCAGTGCAATGCATCTTTTGATTTCGTAACTGCTGCTTCCATGAGCGTTCATTGTGGACTCAAGTAAAATGAAATCCTCGACAATTTCAATCTTTTCTCCATTTACCATGATGCTGCTTATTGGTCCAGTTGTGAGGATTTGTGTTTTCTTTATGTTGAAGTATAATACATACTGAAGACTGTGGTCTTTGGTCTTCATCAGTAAGAGCTTCAAGTCCTCTTCACTTTTAGCAAGCAAGGTTATTAATGAGTATTCCTCTAATCCTGATGCCCTGTTCTTCTTCATATAGTCGTTTCTCAGATATTTTGTTCAGCATACAGACTGAACAAGTGTGGTGAAAGGGTACAGCCCTGAGGCACACCTTTCCTGACTTTAAACCATGCAGTATCCCTGTGCTCTGTTTGAATGACTGCCTCTTGATCTATGTACCTATTCCTCATGAGCACCATTAAGTGTTCTGGAACTCCCATTCTTCACAATGTTATCCATAATTTGTTATGATCCATACAGTCAAACGCCTTTGCATAGTCAATAAAACACAGGTGAACATCTTTCTGGTATTTCCTGCTTTCAGCCAGGATCCATCTGACATCAACAATAATATCCTTGGTTCTACATCCTCTTGTGAAGCCGGCTTGAATTTCTGGCGGTTCCCTGTTGATATACTGCTGCAGCCACTTTTGAATGATCTTCAACAAAATTTTACTTGCATGTGATATTAATGATATTGTTTGATAATTTCCACATTCATCTGGATCACCTTTTTTTGAGAATAGGTGTAAATGTGGATCTCTTCCAGTCAGTTGGCCAGGTAGCTGTCTTCCAAATTTCTTGGCAAAGTTGAATGAGCACTTCCAGTACTGTATCTGTTTGTTGAAACATCTCAGCTGGCATTCTGTCAATTCCTGGAGGCTTGATTTGTGCCAGTGCCTTCAGTGCAGCTTTGATTTTTTCCTTCAGTACCATCAGTTCCGGACCATATGCTACTTCCTGAAATGGTCGAATGTCAACCAATTCCTTTTGGTATAGTGACTCTGTGTATTCCTTCCATCTTCTTTTAATGCTTTCTGCATCATTTAATATTTTCCCCCATAGAATTCTTCAATACTGCAACTTGAGGCCTGAATTTTTCCTTTAGTTCTTTCAGCTTGAGGAATGCTGAAGGCATTCTTCCCTTTTGGTTTTCTACCTCCAGATCTTTGCAAATGTCATTATAATACTTTACTTTGTCTTCCCATGCTACCCTTTGAAATCTTCAATTTAGCTCTTTTACTTCATTACTTCTTCTGTTTGTTTTAGCTACTCTGTGTTCAAGAGCAAGTTTCAGAGTCTTTTCTGACATCCATTTCGATCTTTTTTTTTTCTTTCCTGCCTTTTTAATGGCCTCTTGCTTTCTTCATGTATGATGTCCTTGATGTCATTCCACGACTCATCTGGTCTTCGGTCAGTGGTGTTCAATGCATCAAATCTATTCTTGAGATGGTCTCTAAATTCAGGTGGGATATGCTTAATGGCTCTCATGGACTTGTTCTAATTTTCTTCAGTTTCAACTTGAACTTGCATATGAGCAATTGATGGTCTGTTCCACAGTCAGCCTCTGGCATTATTCTGACTGATGATATTGAGATTTTCCATCTTCTCTTCCCACAGAGGTAGTTTATTTGATTCCTGCAATGGTCATTTTAATTAAACAAACACAACATAGCTTTATATTTTCTTAAAAGATTTTCCTAGGGCTCCTTGGGACAATGTAATGACAACAGAGGTCTCCATTCGGTGTGATTTGAGAAGCCATAATTTTAAATCTAAACTAAGTAACCGGCCATATGAGCAGAGAATGGAAAACAGACAAATTATCTCAGCGTATTTGTATGCATACAAATGCATTTACATGTATATTAAAGCCTACTGTCAATGTGAATATAGATGAAGTTTGAATAGGTGTTGGTGTTGTGTGCATAGGGTTTCTAGGCTGTAATCTTTATAGGAGAAGATTCTCCAGTCTTTCTCCCACAGATCCACTGGATGGGTTCAATCCTCCAAACTTTCAGTTAGCAGTTGAGCACTTAAACCATTGTGCTACCAGGGCTCCTTTTGAATAGGTGTAAGCAACAATTATAATTTTCACATAGTTTAGAACAATCACTGTATGAGTGTCAAAACAAGAAGATAGCTTAATAACTTCATTACCTACATAAAAATTAATGAAAAGAATACTGTGATTTTGAGTGAATATAATATCTCCAAAAGGAAGGCAGAATAAGGGGACATGTATTCTCATCTCTGAGGAGCCTTCAAATATCCAATTATACTACTTTCTACTAGGATAATAAAGACATAAAACAGAGAACAATGTCTGGCCTCTGCAATTTACAATCAAATGTTAACAAATGCTCAAAAGCCAAAAAGGATTTTCAGGTAAAATACCAGCATACTATAATGCCATATGGCAAATGTACTTTACTTCACAGATGGCTCATAGAAACTTATTGAAGATGGTTTAGAGATTTATGGCACACACATAAGTTAGGGTCTTTAAAATCTGGCAACACAAGAGAAGAAGTTAAATAATCAGATGAACAAAATAGGTGTAAAAAAAGTGGGCTACCATAAAGGAGTTGAGAGAAGATGTGAATCATGAGATATCAAAATAATAATTTAAAAACATCATTTCACTCTAAAATAATGGCAAATAATATTACTAAGAATTAAGGGTTAGAATACTGAGGGCATTGTAATAGATAAGAGCAAATGAAGGTCAATGAGAGAATGATTAGTTCAGATTATTAAATTCATAAATTGCTACCACATGGTATGATCACTAAGAAAGGCTTAAGGGTGATACAAATCTATTTAAATAACATTGGGTATATTGTGTCAAATATTTGGTGACAGTTTTATTGTCTTAGCAACAGTTCTTTCTTTTTAATTAATTAATTGCTTTGAGAAATGAGAAAAACATGTTCTATTTAAAGTGATAAAGGAATATAAAAGACCTAATGAAGACCACAGGTAATATCATAGTGATTAATGAGGTAGTTAGGCTCACAGGCATCCTATTTCAGGACCTCGTTTAAAAAGTGCCTCTGATTTTTTTTTAATCCATTGAAAATGACATGGTATATTCCACCTGCATTACTTTTTGTATTGTCAGTTTAAAATCATATTCATCATGTATTCAGACATTCTTATTTAACAGGTGTCTGGCTAAAATAATAATTCTCCAAAATATTATATGTGTTATTGTTGCAGTTGTTGCACAGAGAAAAACTGAAATTAACTACTTACATAGTTAATATACAGAAAACCCGATATTTAAGAACCCTAAACTTTGTAGAAAATGTTAATATATATACGATATTTTAAGTGTAATATTTTATTGGCTCAAAATGGATGAATCCATTTAATGAAAAGAATACATACTCATAAGAAATTAAGAGAGTAAAGAAGTGTATTAAAGAAAAAGTACTAGTCGCCTTCCTGACCAACCTTACTCCCCTACCTAACCATTTCCACTTCCCAGCTGTGCTTGCGTGTATGCATAAATAAAAATAAACACTTGCTTTGAGTACAAATATACACATACATATAAAAACTTGGATTTCTATACACATACATACACGAAAATGTTGTGTACAGTAAATTTAAAAACAAAATTGTGTATATATGTGTGTAAATATAGTAATTATTTTTAATTGATGTATTTTTTACATGCTATGGTTATACGGCACTGGGGGGTAGGTTGTATGGTTATACCATAACTAATTTAACCATTTTAATAGACAAGGTGTTAGATAGACTCAGTTTTGCACTGTTATAGTGTTGCAATAAATTTTTATAAATATCTTTGCATGCTTGTCTGACTCTACCAGTATTTAAAAGAGAACTCCTTGGTCAAATGTTATGTATTTATAGAAATTTTATACACTACCAAATTGTCTTCCCAAATGACTGCACCAGTTCACTGTCCTACCAACTATACTACAATGCTCATTTTTTTCATACCCTTACAATTCTCTTTTCTTCCACTATCCTATCAATTTTTCACAGGACACAGCGATTGCCTTAAAGTGTAAACCTGACACTTCCTTGCTTAAAATCTTCTAATACGTTCCTGCTGAGTTTCAAGTAAAATTCTTAGGCTGAATGAACTGACCCACCCTGCCTACCCTAATTTAAATCTTCTATTCTTCCTCACACTCCACCCACACTGGATTTATGAATGTTTTTCTGTTCTTTCTACATGCCGAGCTTTTTTCCAATAAAGGCCATTGCAAATGCTCTGTTCTATTACCTGGAATCCACCCCTACAACCCCTAAACACACACACGTCTTTTTCCCCTGTTTACCACCAATTCACCCTTCCTGCCTCAGGTTAAATGTAGCCACTGAGTTGATTCACCTGAGCATTCTAAGTAGGTGCCTCTCTTTTCTAACTAAGCATTGTTTCTTTCTTTGAAATAATTCAGATATTTATTATTCATTAGCCTGTTTAATTTTTTCACACCCCCTATGTACTTTTTTTTTTTTATGTACTAGTTTAGAATTGGTTCTATTCTGTAACAAATTACCACAAATTCAGTGACTTAAAGCAACTCAAACTGATTATCTTATAGTTTTGTAGATCAGAAGTTCAAAAGTGAGTCTTATGGGGTGAAAATCAAGGTGTCTGCGGGGCTGCATTCCTTCTGGAGACTAAACGGGGGAATTCAGTTTCTTGTCTTCTCCACCTTTTAGACCACCCGGATTCCTCGGCTAGTGAGCCGAATCCTTCCTCTGTTTTCAAGCTTTGTCTCCACAGCCTCTGTTTTTGTGATACCATCTCCTTCCTTCTCCTTAATTCTGATCTTCCTTTTTTCCTCTTATAAGTACCCTTGTGATTACATTGGGCCCAGCCATATAACCTGCAAAGTGCTTTTTATCACGTTAGGTTACAAATTCACATGTTCCAGGGATTAAAACATGGACATCTTTGATGGGTCAGTATTCATCCTGCCTCACCACACAAAACTTAAACTTCCATATCTCTCTCGTTTACAATTGAATGGCCTGAACAAAGTGTATGTTCAGTAAATATTGGTCAAATAACTGATAGAATTAAGTAACCATTCCCTTTTGGATCTTAACACATTTTTTTGTCAATGTGAATAATGAAAAAAAATATGTATCCACGTATTGTTTGATTTTCATTTGCTTTACAGTTAACGAGAAACACTGGTGGCATAGTGATTAAGAGCTATGGCTGCTAACCAAACGGTTGGCCGTTGGAGTCCACCAGGTGCTCCCTGGAAACCCTATGGGGCAGTTCTACTCTGTCCTGTAGGATTGCTACGAGTCGGATTCAACTTGAAGGCAAAGGGCTTGGGGTTTTTTTTTTGGTTATAGTTAGTGAGGAGAGCATCATTTTACCTCTACTGGCAATTGTAGTTTTTATTGCTGAGAACTTCCTGTTCATATATGTTGCCTTGTTTTCTACGGGACTCGTCACCTTTTTAGAGATTTGTAACTGATATTTATACATTTTACAGATTTATTTTAGGATAATTGACATCTTTAAAATATTCCTATTCAAGAATAAGGAATATGTTTCCATTTATTCAAGTCTTTTTTGTTCCTCACTAGCATTTTAAGGTTTACTTCACATGAACTCACAAATTTTATGCTGCTATTATGACAAGTCATTTGATTTTTTTAATGTTATTATTTTTGTTGGTACCATGAAATAAAAGTTATTTCCTATTATACTTTCTTTCTGGTTATTATTTTTACTTTTGGCAGTTTGCAAATTAATTAGATTTTAGGAACAAAATCCTGTTTCTAAATAAAAACAAAAAATGTTCCTTTCTATTTTCATTATTCATAAGTCCTGCTTCATTCCTCTACACTGACTATCAGTACATCGAATACTGCTTCCAGGAAGACCTAAAATTGCAGCGCTGACGTTTTGCACTTTCTTGACTATGATGGAATGATTCCAGAGCTTCATCAGTAATGAGAATCAAGGAATTTTGCTTGACATGCACACACATTTGTATGATCATGTCAAAAAATATTGACCTATTACTATTAAAAGAACAAATCATAATCAAGAATTAATATTATGCTCCATGAAATGTCTTCAGGATCTATTTTAGGTTATTGTATTTCTCCCTTGACTTCTTAACATGAATTTTAGATGTATTTTATAATACAATTCTTTGTATGGTTTTAGTTCAGTCTAACGATAGCTTCTAGAAAGACTTTCAAAGCTTTCCTTTTTACTTTATATTTGGCAATAGTTTAAAGATCTTTGGAAGTGAGTTTCAGTAATTCATCTGAGCAAATATCTGAGCCTATTACTATTCTGGTGAAGATATAAAAGGGTATAAAACTTCCTCAGAATCTTACATGGTATTTGGCTGCTTGTTAAGTTTTTTCTCATCCTAATTCAATTTATATCCACCTAGAAAATCATCCAATTTAATCAGCTTTTGAAATTTATTCATATAATGTGGAAAATTCTATTACAATTTATGACTTTCCTCAGTATCTGCAGTAACTTTAATTATAGTCCATTTTGTCTGAGCATCCCTCTCCTCTTTTTTTTTTTTTTTTTGTTTTTTGATTAGGCTACTTAGAAGTTTTTCCATTTTGTAATTTAATATTTCTTTTGGCACCCCCTGAAAAAATGATTAGATTTATCTTTTATATATTTCTTCAATTTTCTAATTTATTAATTCATATTTTAACATTATGGTGTTATCCTTCAGATTTTTTCATTTTCCTCTTTTAATTTTTTAAAAAATGGTTGCAAATTCACTATTTCCATTCATTTTTTTATTACAAATATCTGTCTAAATCTATAAATATTTCTCAGCTAAATATCTTAGACTTTGGGACACAAATAGTTCATTGTGCTTATTTTTCTGAGATTTTATTTACTTTTAAATAAATCATTTTTTGAATTAGAGTCAGAATATGTGTTCTGTACTATTTCTTTATTTTGGAATTCAGTGACATGAGAGATGGCTAATCTTGGTTAAAGATTTTTAATGTTAGAAAAACTATTCTTTCTTCATGGTGTTTGATATATTCCTAGTATAGTTATTTTTGTAAACTATTTGTCAACCCAGATCATGCATTTTGCTACTTATTATGTATCTACAACATATCACAGATGCAAAAGTGAGTTAAGCTCCTTCTCAACTATTTTGGTTCTGTTTATTTCCTGTTTGTTTTTGATTCTAAGAGAAATTAATTTTTAGAATGACCTTAAACTTATTTTTGATTTACCAAATTTACAACATCTTAACTGATTCCCATACATGGAAGACCATGAAATTAGCATATATCACTTTCTCTTATCACACCTTGATTTTATAAACCATACTATTTTAAAATTGCAAATATTTCTTTCAGTGATATTTCTCATTCAGAATTCCCATAGATTTTTGTCCTTCTTTTTACAAGTAAATTCATTCAAAGCTTATCATCAGTTTCATATCATGTTTTTCCTATTTCTGAATGATTTTTTAAGATTCATATCTAAACTAGTTTTCTTCATTAAATAGCATATTGGAGTCCACTTCATGAGTAATCATTTTCCCACGTCTTTGAGCATATTCCAATGTTTCCAGTTACATTTACAAAATAGCGATAACTTAATTGTATATACAAATTTTTTGTTGTTGTTAGGTGCCGTGGAGTCGGCGCCAACTCATAGTGACCCTGTGTACAACAGGAAGAAACGCCTGTTCCTGCACCATCCTCACAATCATTGCTGTGTTTCAGCCCATTGTTGCAGCTACTGTGTCAGTGCATTTCTTTGAGGGTCTTCCTCTTTTTCACTCACCCTCTACTTTTCCAAGGATGATTTTTTTTTTTTTCCAGGGACTAGTCCCTCCTAATAACATGTACACGATACAAGAGATGAAGTCTCTCCATCCTTGCTTCTAAAGAATATTCTGGCTCTACTTCTTTCAAGACATATTTCTTCCTTCTTCTAGAAGTGCTTGATATATTCATCCTGTTCTTCTTCATATAGCCCAGCATCTCGGAATAAGTGCCCAGCATATGGATTGAATAAGTATAGTGAAAGGATACAGCCCTGATGCACACCTTTCCTGATTTTAAATCACACAGTATCCCCTTATTCTGTTCAAACAACTGTCTCTTGGTCTATGTAGAGGTTCCACATGAGCATAATTAAACATTCTGGAATTCTCATTCTTCACAATGCCATCCATAAGTTGTTATGATCCACACAGCCAAATGCCTATGTATAGTCTGTAAAACACAGATAAACATCTTTCCGGTATTCTCTGCTTTCAGCCAGAATCCATCTGACATCAGCAATGATAACCCTGGTTCCACGTCCCCTTTTAAATCTGGCTTGAATTTCTGGTAGCTCCCTGTCGATTTACTGCAGCTGATTTTGAATGATCTTCAGCAAAATTTTTCATGTGATATTAATGATATTGTTTGATAATTTGCACATTTGGATGGGTCACCTTTCTTGGGAATAGGCATAAATATGAATCTCTTCCAGCCAGTTGGCCAGGTAGCTGTCTTCCAGATTTCTTGGTATTGATGAGTGAGTACTTCCAGTGCTGCATCTGTGTGTTGAAACATTTCAGTCGGTGTCTCATCAGTTTATTGTGCCTGTAGACACTGGAAGCCCATAAATACTGCAATTATTTAAGCACAGAAATATCCTCTAGTACCCTGTGTCTCATAAGCACATTGCCAATCAGAGAATTAGCTATCTATAAGAAGAATTGGCAAACTATAGCTTATGGGCCAAATCTAGACCACTGCCTGATTTTTAATTTTTATTAGAACACGAACGCACCCATTTATGTTAAGTATTGGCTATCATTCCTTCACACTGCAATGGCAGAGATGAATAATTGTGACAGAAACTATATGGTCCACAAAACCTTTACTATTTGGCCATTTTACTGAAACAGTTTGCCAACACCTGATCTAAAAGATGAAATACAATAGAAATTGTATGAAGACTTTTATTGCTCTATTCTGCTCTAAAAATTCTTATATCTAAATAAGAGAAGGGATCCAGATTTACAGGAAAATATTATTAGTTTTTACTCTGAATAGATCATTTTAATCAGTGATTTTAAGCATCCTGGATGAAAACATATTAATATCAGCATTGAATTTGAAAGTGTTTTTTCTTTTTTTGCAAAAATACAAGTGTAATTGAAATGTGCAAATGTGTCTGGGATCAAAACGAATTGGTGCGTTCTGAAACGTGGATCATAAAATAATTCTCTATCCAAAAAAAAAAAAAAAAGATATTGCTGAATAAAAGGCACAGCATTTCACAAATGCAACCATGTAACTGAGACTTCATTAAGTTGCAAATGTACTTTTAACAAACAAAAGTAAATTCTATTTCACATGTAAGACATGAGATTGTTTAAGAAAAAAGGAAGAATGTAATGGAAATAGCAAAATAAACTTGCTGTTTAAGGAAGCAGAACATTCATTTTTGCTCTCATCAGAAACTAAGTTTATAGTTTATTTTCCTACATGTAAAATTCACATACACTTCTTTACTAAATGACCATGCACTGCAGGCATAGTTTATAAGAACAAAAGAAAAAATATCTGCAAAAATCCCAAAATGTGAATATCAGAGTTATGCTTCTAATATTGAAAAGAAAAGGCAATCTCATGTTCCTAAAGGGTTTTTATATGACTACGTTACTATTTGAGAAAACTCCCAACTGTTGGGTCATTAATGTATACATGGCCATGTTGTTGTTAGGTGCCATCGAGTCAATTCAGACTCATAGACTCTACGTACAACAGAATAAAACACTGGCTGGTACTGCTCCATCCTCATAATCATTGTTATGCTTGAATCCATTCTTGCAGCCACTGTGTCAATCCATCTCACTGAGGGTCTTCCTCTTTTTCAATGACCCTCTACTTTACCAAACATGATGTCCTTCTCCAGGGACGGGTCCCTCCTGATAACGTCTCCAAAGTATGTGAGACATAGTCTCGCCACCCTTGCTTCTAAGGAGCATTCTGGCTGTACTTTTTCCAAGACAGATTTGTTCATTCTTTTGGCAGTCCATGGTATATTCAATATTCTTTGCCAAAACCATAATCCAAATGTGTCAATTCTTCTTCGGTCCTTCTTACTCATCCTCCATCTTTCACATGAATATGAGACGATTGAAAACACTCTGGCTTGGGTCAGGCACACCTTAGTCTTCAAGGTGACATTTTTGCTTTTCAACACTTTAAAAAAGTCTTTTGCAGCAAATTTGCCCAATGAAATGCATTGATTGACTTCTTTACTACTACTTTCGTGGGTGTTGATTAAAGATCCATGTAAAATAACTTTTTTTTTTGACAACTTCAAACTTTTCTCCTTTTATCATGATGTTGCTGAGGTCCAGTTGTGAGGATTTTTGTTTTCTGCATGTTGAGGTGTAATCTATACTGAAGGCTGTGGTCTTTACTACATCTGGAAGAGCTTCAAGTCCTCTTCACTTTTAGAAAGTAAGATTATATCATCGGCATGTCGCACATTGTTAATAAGTCTTCCTCCAATCCTGCTGCTCCATTTTTCATGTAGTCCAGCTTCTCGGATTCTTTGCTCAGCATACAGATTGATTAAGTATGCTGAACGGACATAACCCAGATACATAGCTTTCCCAATTTTAAACCACACAGTATTCAGTTGTTCTGTTCAAACTACTGCCTATTGGTCTATGTACAGGTTCCTTATGAACACAATTGGATGTTCTGGAATTCCCATTAATTGCAATGTTATTCAGAATTTTTTTATGATCCACACAGTTCAATGCCTTTGCCTAGTCAATAAAACATGGGACAACATCTTTCTGGTATTCTCCGCTTAAAGCCAAGGCATCAGCAACGATAGCCCTCATTTCACATTCTGTTCTGAAGCTGCTTGAATTTCTGACAGTTCCTTGTGAATGTACTACTGCAAATGTTTTTGAATCATCTTCAGCAAAATTTCACTTGCATATGATATTAATGATATTGTTTGATAATTTCCACATTATGTTGTTTAGAATTGGTACTAATATGGATGTGTCCCAGTATGTTGGCCTGGTAGCTGTCTTCCAAATTTCTTGGCATAGATGAGTGAGTGCTTCCAGAGTTGTACCTGTAAATGGAAGCATGTGAATTGGTATTCCATCAATTCTGGGACCCCTGTTTTTTGCCAATACTTCCAGCTTGGACTTCTTCCTTCAATACCATGTGTTCTTGATCATATATTACCTCTTGAAATGGCTGAATACTAATCAATTCTTTTTGGTACTGTGACTCTGTATACTCCTATCTTTTTTGAATGCTTTCTGCATCTTTCAATTTTTTGCCTACAGAATACTTCAGTATTGAAACATAGGCTTTAATTTTTCCGTCATTTCTTTCTACTTGAGAAATGCTGAGCATGTTCTTCCCTTTTGGTTTTCTACTTCCAGGTCTCTGCACACTTCAGTATAATACTTTACTTTGTCTTCTTGAGCTGTCCTTTGAAATCTCCTGTTCAGCGCTTTTACTTTATTGTTTCTTCCATTCACTTGCTTTAGCTACCCTCCATTTAAGAGCAAGTTTCAACATCTCTTTCGACATCCATTTTGGCCTTTTCTCTCTTTCCTCTCTTTCCTCTCTTTGTAGTGACCTTTTGCTTTCTTCATGTATGAAGTCCTTGGTGTTATAACTTATCTTCTGGTCTTTGGTCATTAGTGTTCAATATGTCAAATCTATTCTTGAGATAGTCTCTAAATTCAGGTGGAATACACTCAAGGTCATAATTTGGCTCTTAAGGGCTTGTTTTAATTTTCTTCAACTTGAACTTGTATATAAACAATTGATGGTCTGTTCTATAGTCAGCATCTGGCCTTGTTCTGGCTGGTGATATTGAGGTTCTCCGTTGTCTGTTTTCCCAAATTTAGCCAATTTGATTCCTGTGTATTCCATCTGGCAATGTCCACATGTATAACCAAAAACCCGTTGCTGTTGAGTCAATTCCAACTCATAGTGACCCTATAGGACAGAGTAGAACTGCACCATAGAGTTTCCAAGGAGCGTCTAGCGGACTCGAACTGCTGACCTTTTGGTTAGCAGCCATAGCACTTAACCACTATGTTATCAGGGTTTCCATCAACATGTATAGCCACCATTTATGTTGCTGAAAAAGGGTGTTTGAAATGAAGAAGTCATTGATCTTACAAAATCCCCATGTGACCTCTGATGTCATTTCTATCACCAAGGCCGTATTTTACAGGTACTAATAGTTCTTCTTTGTTTCCAACTTTCATGTTCCAATCACCAGTAATTATCAGTACATCTTGATTGAATATTAGATCAATTTCAGACTGTAGAAGTTGGTAAAAATCTTCAGTTTCTTCATCTTTGGCATTAGTGGTTGGTGCATTAATTTCAAGTTGTAGTGATAATTCTTTGATTTTGGCCCTTTCTTCTTTTTGGATGTGTACATTTATTGATATAAATTGACCTCTGAACACTGCTTTTGCTGTGTCCCAAAAGTTCTGGTAGGAAGTGTTTTCATTCTCATTGGATTCTATGAATTTCTTTATTCCATCCTTAATGTCTTCTATAATCCAGTCTTTTTTGAGCAGGGTATTGTTCAGTTTCCAAGTGTTTAGTTTCTTTTCCCTGCTTTTTCTCTTACTGATTTCTACTTTCATGGCCTTATGGTCAGAGAAGATGCTTTGTAATATTTCAATGTTTTGAATTCTGCAAAGGCTTGCTTTATGACCTAATATGTGGTCTACTCCAGAGAATGTTCCATGTGCACTAGAAAAGAAAGTACACTTGGCTGCTGTTCAGTGGAGTGTTCTGTATATGTCTATGAGGTCAAGTTGTTTTATTGTGGCATTTAGTTCTTTCGTGTCTTTATTGAGCTGCTTTCTGGATGTCCTGTCCTTCACTGAAAGTGGTAAGTTGAAGTCTCCTACTATAATTGTGGAGCTGTCTGTCTATCTCACTTTTCAATGCTGTTCGAGTTTGTTTCATGTATCTTGCAGCCCTGTCACTGGGTGCATAAATATTTAATATGGTTACATCTTCTTGGTATATTGTCCCTTTAATCATTATACAGTGTTCTTCCTTATCCTTTATGATGGATTTAACTTTAAAATCTATTTTGTCAGAAATTAATATTGCTATTCCTGCTCTTTTTTGGTTGTTGTTTGTTCGATATATTTTTTTCCATCCTTTGAGTTTTAGTTTGTTTTTGTCTTTAAGTCTGAGGTGCGCCTCCTGTAGGCAGCACATATATGGATGTTGTTTTTTAATCCATTCTGCCACTCTCTGTCTCTTTAGTGGTACATTTAGTCCGTTTACATTCAGCATAATTATGGATAGTTTTAAGAATTTAGTGCTATCATTTTGATGTCTTTTTTTGTGTATTGTTGACGGTTTATTTTTCCCATTAAATTTTTTGCTCTGAGTAGATTATATATTGCCCTTTGCTCATATTTGTTGTTGTTGATTTTCTTTCTGCTGAGTCTCTATTTTTTTCCTGTATTTTATTTTGATGAGTAGGATAGTTTATTGCCTTTGTGGTTATCTTATTATTTACCCCTATTTTTCTAAATTTAAACCTAACTTTTATTTCTTTGTATCACCTTGTCTTCCTCTCCATATGGAAGATCTATGACTACATCTTATAGTCCCTCTTTATTGTTTTAATGTTGTCTCCTTTTACGTAATAACATCTGTTTCCCTATTTTGAGCCTTTTTTTTAATCGTGACTTATTTTTGTGATTTCCCTGTCTGGGTTGAGTTCTGATTGCTCTGCGCAGTGTTCTAGTCTTGGGTTGATATCTGATATTGATTTTCTAACCAAAGAACTCCCTTTAGTATTTCTTATAGTTTTGGTTCAATTTTTATGAATTCCCTAAACTTCTGTTTATCTGGAAATGTCCTAATTTCACCTTCATATTTGAGAGACAGTTCTGCTGGATATAAGATTCTTGGCTGGCAATTTTTTCTTTCAATTTTTTATATAAGTCATCCCATTGCCTTCTTGCCTGCATGGTTTCTGCCGAGTAGTCCGAGCTTATTCTTATTGACTGTCCTTTGTAGGTGACTTTTTGTTTATCCCTAGCTGCTCTTAAAATTCTCTCTTTATCTTTGGTTTTGGCAAGTTGATTATAATATGTCTTGGTGACTTTCTTTTAACATCTACCTTACGTGGAGTTCGATGAGCATCTTGGATAGATATCTTCTCATCTTTCACGATATCAGGGAAGTTTTCTGCCAACAAATCAACAATTCTCTCTGTATTTTCTCTTACCCCTACCTGTTGTGGTAATCCAATCCCTTGTAGGTTATTTCTCTTGATAGAGTCCCACATTGTTCTTAAGGTTTCTTCATTTTTTAAAAATTCTTTTTAACTGATTTTTCTTCAAATGTATTAGTGCCAAGTGCTTTATCTTCAAGTTCAGAAATTCTGCCTTCCACTTGCTCAGTTCTGCCTCTGACTTTCCATTGAGTTGCCTACATCTGTAATTTTATTGTTAATCTTCTGAATTTCTGATTGCTGTCTATCTATGGATTTTTCCAGCTTATTAAATTTTTCGTTATGTTCCTGAATAATCTTTTAAATTTTTTCAATTGCTTTATCTGTGTACTGCTTGTTCTGCGTTTTTCCTCATTTCCTTCCTGATGTCTTGTAGGGTTCTGTGCATTAAACTTTTGTATTCTGCCTCTGGTAATTCCAGGAAGGCACTTTCATCTAGAAGATCCCTTGATTCCTTGTTTTGAGAGCTTGTTGAGGTGATCATGGTCTGTTTCTTTATGTGACTTGATATTGACTATTGTCTCCAAGCCATCTATAAGATATTGTATTTGCTTACTATGTTGTAGCTTCTTGCTTTGTTTTGTTTTGATATGCCCAAATGGGTTGCTTGAATGAACTAGCTTGATTATTTTTGCCTTTGGAGCTCTGATGCCCTGTCCCCAGATGGCTAGAGCTGTTACCAGGTATATCAGTCTAGGAGGGCATTCATTTTTCTTGTATGAATTCAGCTCAGGTGTCCGGATAGCTGATCATCAAGTGTGTGGTACAGGCTCTGTCCTACAGTCTTAGAGGGGCAGGGGTGATTGGTGTAGGTACTGGTATCTGGTTGCAGCAGGGGGTCACACTCTGAACAAGGCAGGGCACTGAGAACCATCCCCCATATGTCTCTGAGGAAAGCATGTCCTTGTTCCCTACAGCTTACAAGTGGCTGGGTTCTGCAGACAGACCGTGGGCACCCAATATTTTTGGTTGTAAGGGCTGGGAGGTACCAGTTATCCGGACCCCTGTCGCGGGTGGCTGGGTGACTTGAGCGGAGCCACCAGTCCTTAGGCCCCTGATGTGGGTAGGTGAGGACCCTGTTTAATAGGCAAAGCAATGTCAAACATCAAACATCCACCTCTCTGCCACACAGCTGAAATGGTTGGAGCCTGCCAACAAGGGCTTATTCTCCTGAAATAGGCCCACACTGGTCCATGCAGAAGGGAAAGGTACTCAAAGTCCATGGACTGTTTATGCCTGGGCAGAAGCCGCTTCTGTCCTGCACTCCCCCAGTTAGTGGAGCTGGCAAATTGTCTTTTCCCCCAATTGCAAATACATTTCTTCTCCAAGGCCAGGAGGATGGCTCTGGGTGCTCAACAGAGCCTATCTCAGGCCCAGGGAAATCAGCCACTGAAGCCGGCTTGGGAGCGGGCGGGGGCGGGGTCACGGTAAAATATACGCAAGTACTTAGCTTTTGCCGAGAACAGCATCCTTCTCTGGTTCCGGAGGTGTGAGCAGGCCGTGTGGCTGGCTGCTTCTCCCTGAGGAAATTGTGGCTGAAAGCTAGTATTTGCGCGCCACAGCCACTCCTGGGGATGGTGTCTGAGGGCTCCCCATGATTCAGGTCCAGTAACTCCTCTCTGCTTCTGGACCGTCTCTTCTTCCCCCTGCCCCTCAGTTCATTTTCTAATTTTGCCTTTGATGTTTAGCTTGTCACAAATATACTTGTTTCACTTGTTTTTTCAGGTCTTTGTTATAAGAGGGCTCAACGGAAGTGTCTGTCTATTCCACCATCTTGGTTCCACCCCAGTGCATTAATTTCAATAGTAGTTGTATTAACTGGCCTTCCTCATAGTCATATAGGTATTCCCTATCACTGACAGCACTATACTTCAGGATAGATCTTGAAATGTTCTTTTTGAAGACGAACGTGATGACATTCCTCTTCAATTTGTCATTCCCAGCATACTAGACCATATAATTTTCTAATTCGAAAAAGCCAATACCAGTCCATTTCAGCTCACTGATGCCTCGGATATCAATGTTTACGCATTCCATTTCATTTTGATGAGTTTCAATTTTCCTACATTTGTAGTTCTCACATTCCACCTTCTGATTATTAATGCATGTTTGTAGCTATTTCTTCTCATTTTGAGTCTTGCCACATCAGCAGTTGAAAGTTCTGAAAGCTTTACTCCATCCACATCATTAAGGTTGACTCTATACTTTGAGGAGGCAGCACTTCCCTAGTTGTATTTTAGTGCTTTTCAACCTAAGGGGATCATCTTCCAGCACTCTATCAGGCAATGTTCCGCTGCTTATCTTAAGGTTTTCATTGTTTTTTTGTTTTTTTTAGAAGTAGATCTCCAGGTCTTCTTCCTAGTCTGTCTTAATCTGGAAGCTCAGCTGTAACCTGTCCACCATGGGTGACCCTGCTTATATTTGAAATACCAATGGCTATGCTTCCGGCACCACAAAAACACAAAAGCCTCCACAGTACAACAAACTAACAGGCTAGTGGTGGGTGGTGCCTATACTTTTGCGAATACCTTGACCTACCAATGGTTCCTCCCCCAACTTAAAAACCACCATTCCAAACACAGAAGTTTTATTTATTTATTTATTTTTAATTTGAAGTCTCTGCCTGTGCACAATAGTCATTGCAATGAGGGTTGGCAAGACAAACAGCATAAAGAGTAAACCTTCTTCCTCGCCAAACAGCTCATTGATGGATAGAAAAAACGACTTTATGTCCCTAAGTAATAATTTGCTTTCCAGACTTCTGCCCTTTTTTTCTCAGCAATTTCTGCATTAGCCTTTGCCATGAAATAAACAACCTAAATACCTTAATGGCTTAAGATAACATTTATTTTGCTTGCTCCTTGATCTGTTGGTCAGCTGAGGTAGCTCTGCTTCAGGTCTTCTTTATGGTCTCTCATCTTCCTTGAACCAGAGGCTACCTGGGGGAAGTCCTCCTTGTGGTGCCTAGTAGGAGTACAAGAGGGGCAAATGGGAACACACTATACTTCTTAAGGTCGACTTGGAGGTGATACAGTGTCATATCTGCCCACATTTCCTTGGCCAAACTAAGTTTAAAAACAACAAAACACAAAAAATATACTCTGTCCATTCCAGTGAGAAGTATTTACTGCAAAGTCAAGTGGGAAATCACATCAATTAATTTTATGATATAATATAAAAAGCTGATAGCAATGATCCCATCTACCACACTCTGCTTCAAGAAGCAAACATGAGGTTCACCACCGTGTACTGAAGAGTAAGGAGATTTTATTGCCAACAAATTCAATCTGCTTTATAATTTCTGTCAATTCCTCTCAGATTTTCTCATTAAATTAGCTGTCAATCTGAGCTTTTTGTATGTAAGCTTTGATCTTTGTCTGCTTCCAATGTATGTTAATGAGAAACTGAATGAGACCGTGTTGAAGATTGTTAGACAATCATCAATTTGAACCTGATAACCTGTATACTGGTGTGTGTGTGTGTGTGTGTGTGTGTGTGTGTGTATTCACTGGAATGACGGAGGGGTCTCTTTTAAGAGGGATATGAAAACAATTTTCAAGTTGTTGTGTATGGAAATCCATAACTTCTAACCCTATGGATATGGAAAATCACTTTGTAAACTAAGATATCCCTAAATACTCTCTCATCTTCATTGGTCTTAACTGTAAAGAAAGAGAATTGGAGTTATTTATGTCACACCTTGTATAATTGTATATTCTTCAACTAAGTAGTACAAGAAATAAGTTTATATTTTCTAATTAAAATTTTAAATTATGTGTAATAAAACATAAAAACTTTTTTTTGTCTCTAAACTACACCTTGAAAAAAGTCATGGTTTTTTCAGTTATTTTAGTCATTAAGCTGCAGTTTAGTATATTTTAAAATTCTAAACTCACGTCTGATTTAAAATCATCTCCTCTGAGAAGGGGCAGAAGAAAATTTTCTGAGGTAATAAAAAAATTATTTATCTTGATAAATGTGTGGGTTGCATTTGTGTATGCATTTGTCAAAGTCAGAAAATGTATACTTAAAATTTGAACATTTCACAATATGTAAATTTTACATAAATACAAACAATTATTGATTAGTGAGTAGGTTTAATTTTCCCAGTAGTATGGGTTAACACAGGTTAACACAGGTACCTGGATAATATTGCAAAGAATGGGAATTCTGGCTGTTTCCTGTAGATATACTGCTGCAGCTGCTTTTAAATGATCTTCAGCAAAATTTTGCTGGCATGTAATGATAATGATATTGTGTGATAACTCCCACATTCAGTTGTATCACCTTTCTTGGGAATAGGCATAAATATGGATCTTTTCCAGTTGTTTGGCCAGGTAGCTGTCTTCCAAATTTCTTGGCATGGATGAGTAAGCACTTCTAACACTGCATCCATTTGTTGAAACATCTCAATTGGTATTCTGTCAATTCCTGGAGACTTGTTTTTTGCCAGTGCCTTAAATGCAGCTTGGACTTCTTCAGTACTCTTGGCTCCTGACCCTGTGTTACCTCCTGAAATGAATGAATGTAACCAATTCTTTTTGCTATAGTGACTCTGTGTATTCCTTCCATCTTCTTTTGATGCTTCCTGTGTTGTTTAATATTTTCCCAGTAGAATCTTTCAGTATTGCAACTCGAGGTTTGAATTTTTTCATTTATTTCAGCTTGAGAAATGCAGAGAATGTTCTTCCCTTTTGGTTTTCTATCTCCAGCTCTTTGTACATGTCATCATAATACTTTACTTTGTCTTCTCCTGCTGCCCTTTGAAATCTTGTTCTGTTGTTTTACTTCATCATTTTCTTCTTTTGCTTTAGCTACTCAATGTTCAAGAGCAAGTTTCAGAGTCTCCTCTGACATCTGTCTTGGTCTTTTCTTTCTCTCTCTTGTCTTTTTAACAACCTCTTGCTTTTGTCATGAATAAGGTCCTTGATGTCATTCCACAACTCACCTGGTCTTCTGTCATCAGTGTTCAACATGTCAAATCTATTCTTGAGAGGGTCTCTAAATTCAGGTGGGGTATATTCAAGGTCATACTTTGGCTCTTGTGAACTTGTCCCAATTTTCTTCAGTTTCAAGTTGAACCTACATACGAGTAATTGATGGTCTGATCCGTAGTTGGCCCCTGGCCTTGTTCTGACTAATGATATTGAGCTTCTCCACTGTCTCTCTCCACAGATGTAGTCAATTGATTCCTATGCATTCCATCTGGTGAGGTCCATGTGTATAGTCGCTGTATATGTTTATGAAAAAAGGTATTTGCCAATCACCAGGAATTATCAGTGCATCCTGATTGCATGTTCGATCAATTTCAGACTGCAGAAGTTGGCAAAAATCTTCAATTTCTTTGGCCTTAATGGTTGGTGTGTAAATTTAAATGATAGTCATATTAACTGGTCTTCCTTGTAGGTGTATGGATATTATCCTATCATTGACAGCGTTGTACTTCAAGATAGATCTTGAAATGGTCTTTTTAAGGGTGAATGCAATGTCATTCCTTTTCAAGTTGTCATTCCCAGCATAGTAGACCATATGATTAGCAGATTCAAAATGACCAATACCAGTCCATTTCAGCTCACTAATGCCTAGGATACTGATGTTTATGCATTTCATTTCATTTTTGATGATTTCCAATTTTCCTAGGTTCATACTTCATACCTTCCAGGTTTCAATTATTAGTGGATGTTTGCAGCTGTTTCTTCTCATTTTGAGTTGTGCCACATCAGCAAACAAAAGTCCCAAAAGCTTTAGTCCATCCACAGCACTAAGGTCAATTCTACTTTGAGGTGGCAGCTCTTCCGCAGAAGTATTTTGAGCGCCTTCCCTTCCAACCTGGGGGGCTCATCTTCCAGCACTATATCAATGTTCTGTTGCTATTCATAAGGTTTTCACAGCCTAATCCTTTTCAGTAGTAGACTGCTGGGTCATTCTTCCTAGTCTGTCTTAGCCTGGAAGCTCCACTAAAATCTGTCTGCCATGGGTGACCCTGCTGGTATTTGAATACTAAATGCTGCTGGCATAGGTTCCAGCACCACAGCAATACACAAGCCCCCATAGTACGACAAATTGATAAACACATGGGGGAGAATACAAAATAGAGTTAGAAAATCATCAATGAATGCTAAAACTAGAGAACAGAAGTGAGTTAATGAATAATACTTTCATAGTTTCAAAATATCTTCCCACAAATTACATCATAGTTATGAAGGGAAAAATAATAACTTCAGAGAGGAAAAAACATGGCAGATAACAATTAACCACAAGATCAAGTTATTATTATCAATACTGTATCAAACATACATCCGATGCCTCTTATATGATGCCTTGAACATGACACAATATGTTTTTGATGGTTTTTCTGCCAAGAATGCATAACCTGAAACAAATTATAAGTAAACATCGGACAAATCCATATTAAGAGCTGTTCCCCAGGACAACTAACCTATACTTTAAAAAAATAGCAAGATCAAAAAATAGAAAACTAAGAACATATTGCATGATTGTGTATTGTATCCTCTACTGAAAAATAAAAGTAAAATAAAGAACAATTTTAGGACAATTGATGAAATTTTAGTATGTGCTTTTAGAGCCCTGGTTAAGAGCTTGGCTGTTAACCAAAATGCTGACAGTTCAATTCTACCAGCTGCTCCTTGGAAACCCTATGAGACAGTGCTAATCTGTCCTATAGGGTTACCATGACTTGACAGCAATGAGGTTTTTTTTTTTTTTAGATTAGTTAACAATATTGCACCAATGTTAAATTTCCTGAATTTCATAATTATACAATGGTTTTGTAAGAGAAGTTTTTTAAGAGATATACACTAAAGTATTTAGTAGTAAAGGAGCATGAAACCTTCATTTTAAACATACATATATACACACAAACACATGTGATTTATCCCCATTTCAAGTCAAACCCATGGTTTAAGAGACTTGAGGTTGGAGCAAGGTCATAACTCACATTTTGCTTCTTCCTTTTCCGTGGTAACTGGCAAGGAATGGTTGGAATGAGGTTAATGGTTGGTTAATGGTTGAATGTGGCAGGGCTCATTGTATAGCCTCTTAACAAATCTTGAAAAATCTGTTATCTCCACCTGTTTGTTGCTCTCTTTAGAATGCTTCTGTTTTGAGGCGAGGCCCTACTCATCTATTATGAAGAAACAAGAAAAAATCCTATTTGCCATTCTCTGACACTAGCTTTCATCTCTAATATTAAAAAATCTGGATGAATTTATTTTATTCTTACAGAGTGTGGGTAGACATAGAACTTTGCAAACTTGGACTCATTATACACACTGACCCTAACCCAAACATCATTCCACACTCCTAAATGTGGTTGTTCAAGCTGTGGTACTTGGAACTAGAAATCCGTCATAATACCTGACTTATATAAATATAAAAACAGTCATTCTCATCAAAATTATTCAACCTTTACCAATGTATACCTAGGGTTTATATTAAAAATATACAACCCGGGTCTGATATATCTAAGTGAAATAGCTTTGCTGTGAGAAATCTTCATTCAGAAGGGTATAAAGCACATTTATTCCAAGGTTGTCCTGCTCCGCAGACCAGTTAAATTTCCCAAACTCTCATGGTCCTTGGAGAGTCACTAGCAAAAAAAGTATTGCCACGTAGGAGAAAAACTTAAGGAGTCACTGAAGTGTGGTGTCAGGGAACTCTAGATAAACAAGAAAAACAAAGATTTATTGAGCAACTGTGCAAAGAGAATATGTGGGTGTGAAAAATAAAATTGACTCTAGAGGTTTCATTACAAATATATCACCATCAATTTTTCTGGAGAGAAGGCAGATAATTGCCTGTTGACAATAAAATGAGTGAAGAGTGAAAGAAGAGAATTTGTAGGAGACCAAAATAACCCTAAAAAAAAACTTCACCCCATTGAAAATGTTTATAGTATATCTATATACCCATTAGGCCAGCAACCAACATGTCGACTGCATTTTCCTTTTGCAACTAGATGATGTGTGTGACACAGACATCAAAATTCCACCCAGAATTAGTATACGCAGCTTTCCAATCAAATGCTTAGTTTTATGGAGCACAGAAGGTTATATTTGACCCATGCACCAAGAATATAAAATAATGTTTCTCTGAAATGACCATGCAATCATCCAGGATATAACATGCAATGACTGATATGAAGACAAAATATGCTTGAGTAGAAAATTAAACAGCCATTTAACTGAGTGATCTATATTCTTTTATGGATTTCACCATTTATTACTCTAAGGCCTGAGGCAAATTACTTCTCGTGTCTTGGTTTCCTTATTTGTAAAGTAAGACAAATTTCAGAATTATTTTAATAAATTCTTACATCTCTAAAATTTTGATTCTAAATACATGGGAAAAAATTTTTTTTAGACTCTTATACTAGAGAGAAAAATTGTCAAAGTTTTAACTCTTTATATCATTGTGGACCAACCACAATTTCTTTTACATGAAATATTGCCAGAAAAAGGATTTGTTTAAAACTAAGTATCTTATGTGAAATCCTCATATGGAGGAAAAACAAAACAAACAAACAAAAAAAAGTTGCATTTAAGTCAATTCCAACTCATGGAGACCACCCATATGGAGTCATCATGATCAAACAAAACAGGTGCTTTGAAAGATGATGCTTGCCCTTTTCATGATTACTTCTACCTTCCCTCATTACTTCTAGACCAATAACTGAAGGCATATCACAGTATGGCCTCATTAAGGAAATAATGCCTCTGTGTGTGCAGGATGGGAGACGGGCGAGTATAATTTTTTTCCTTTGCTCTGTGTAGAGAAGGCCTATAAGCAATTACACATAAGTAGCAACTACTAAGGCCAAAGATAAAGAAATTGAAGATTTTTTATCAACTTCTGCAGTCTGAAATGGATCAAACATGCAATCAAGATACATTGATAATTACTAGTGATTGGAATGCCAAGGTGAAAACAAAGAATGGTTGATAGCTTGAAAATATGGCCTTGGTAATAGAAATGACATAAGAGATTGCATGATGGAATGTTGCAAGACCAATAACTTCATCATTGCAAATACATTTTTTCAACAACATAAACGGCAGCTATACACATGAATCTCACCAGACGGAATACCCAGGAATCAAACCAACTACATCTGTGGAAAGAGACAATGGAAAAGCTCATCATCATTCAAAACAAGGTCAAGGGATGATTGCAGAACAGACCATCAATTGCTCACATGCAAGAAGTTGAAACTGAAGAAAATTAAACAAGTCCATGACAAACAAAGTAGGACTTCAACTATACCCGACCTGAATTTAGAGACCAACTCAAGAATAGATTTGACACATTGAACAGTAAAGACCGAAGACCAGACAAGTTGTGAAATGACACAAAGGACATCATAGATGAAGAAAGCAAAAAGTCATTAAAAAGACAGGAAAAAAACAAAAGACCAAAGTGGATGTCAGAAGAGACTCTGAAACTTGCTCTTGAAAGTTGAGTAGCTAAAGGGAACAGAAGAAAAGATGAAGTAAAAGACCTGAAGGAAAGATTGCAAAGGGCATATAAAGAAGACAAAGTATCAAAATGACACGGGCAAAGAGCTGGAGATAGAAAACCAAAAGGGAAGAACACACTCAGCATTTCTCGAGCTGAAAGAACTGAAGGAAAAATTAAAGTCTTGAGTTGCAATATTGAAGGATTCTATGGGGAAAATATTAAACAACACAGAAATCATCAATAGAAGATAGAAGAAATACACAGAGTCACTATACCAAAAAGAATTGGTTGACATTCAATCATTTCTGGAAGTAGCATATGATCAAGAACTGATGGTACTGAAGGAAGAGATCCAAGTTCCAATCAAAGTATTTGCAAAAACCAGAATTTCAGGAATTGACAGAATACCAATTGAGATGTTTCAACAAACAGACCCAGCACTGGAGTTGCTCACTCATCTATGCCAAGAAATTTGGAAGGCAGCTACCTGGTCCACTAAAGTGGAAGAGAACCGTATTTGTACCCATTTCAAAGAAAGGTGATCCAAAATACTGTGAAAATTTTCAAACAATATCATTAATATCACACATAAGTAAAATTTTGCTGAACATCATTCGAAAGCGGTTGCAGCAATATATCCACAGGGAACTGCCAGAAATTCAAGCTGGATTCAGAAGAGGTCATGGAACGAGGGATATCATTGTTGATGTCAGATGGGTCATAGCTGAAAGCAGAGAACACGAGAAAGATATTTACCTGTGTTTTATTGACTATGCAAAGGCATTCAAATGTGTGGATCATAAAAACAATGCATAACATTGTGAAGAACAGGAATTCCAGAGTATGTAATTATGCTAACGAGGAATCTGTACATAGACCAAGAGGCAGTGTTCAAACAGAACAAGGGAATATTGTGTAATTTAAAGTCAGGAAAGATGTGTGTTGGGGTGTATCCTTTCACCATACTTATTTAATCTGTATGCTGAGCAAATAATCTGAGAAGCTGGACTATATGAAGAAGAACAGAGCATCAGGATTGGTGGAAGACTCATTAACAGCCTGCAGTATGCAGATGACACAACCTTGCTTGCTAAACGTGAAGAGGGCTTGAAGCCCTTACTGATGATCAGTGACTATAGCCTTCAGTATGGATTACACCTCAACATAAAGAAAACAAAAATTCTCACAACTGGACCAATAACCAACATCATGATAAATGGAGAAAAGATTGAAGTTGTCAAAGATTTTATTTTACTTAGATCAACAATCAACCCCTATGGAAGCAGCATTCAAGAAATCAAAGGATACATTGCATGTGGCAAATCTGTTGCAAAAGCCCTCTTAAGTGTTAAAAAGCAAAGATGTCACTTTAAGAACTAAGGTGTGCCTAACCCAAGCCCTGGTGTTTTTAATTGCCTCATATGCGTGTGAAAGATGGACAATGAATAAGGAAGACCAAAGAATTGATGCCTTTGAATTATGATGTTGGCAAAGAATATCGAAAATACCAAGGACTGCCAGAAGAATGAATAAATTTTAGAAGCATATCCAGAATGCTCTTGGAAGCAAGGATGGCGAGACTTCGTCTCATACACTTCAGACATGTTGTCAGGAAAGACCAGCCCCTGCAGAAGGACATCATGCTTGGCATAGCAGAGTATCAGTGAAAAAGAGAAAGGCCCTCAACAAGATGGACTGACACAGTGGCTGCAACAATGAGCTCAAGAACAACAATGATTGTGAGGATAGTACAAGACCAGGTACTATGAGTTGGAACTGACTTGAAAGCACCTAAGAACAACAACAGCAAGGAATGAGAATATCTACAGGCCAAATCTTTGTTTCTAAATACCATTCTCCCCTAAAAGAAAACAAGTAAAGGGAAAGACCGTTTTAGGGCTAGGGAAGAGACATAAGGAGCCCAGAACATCCCATTACGGCAGGAAAGTCAGACTATCCTCAAAGAATGATGGGGACATATTAAAGATATAGGAATCATCTTGAGAGGCTCACACTGGCCAATCTAGGACAATTTGAGCATCAAAAATGAATAATGAGAGTAATGGATTTTAACTCAGTCCAAAATAACAGTCCATAAGCTCATAGCGACATGCATGAAGGAATGGATGTATTCTTCATTTCAGAGACTGACAACTAGAATGATGGTTATAGAAAGAATGATAGTTGTAGAAAATTATTAGTGGATGTTAAAGTAAGAAGATGAATATTAAATGAGGAACAAGATAATTGCATAGTGCCAAAATATATTTCCACACATTATGCAAGAAAAAAAAGGAGAAAAATAAAATTTTCCGGTGGAGAAATCTCCATAGAAACACCACTTTAATCACATGATTAAAGTGACCAATATCAAGAGATCATTTCTTGATATAATACCATAAAAAGGATTCCACCTCCATTCTGTGTTAATTCTGACAAAAATTCATAATCTGAGTCCAACCATGAGGGAACACCCAAAAAGGCCAAATTGAGAGACACTCTACGAAAGAATTGCCCTGTACTCTTCAAAAATGCCAAAATCAAGAAGGATGATAAAAGGCTGTGGAGCAATTTCAAAGTAATGGAGACTAAAAAGACAGGATGCCTAAATGCAATGCATGCTTCTGGATTAGATAGTAGATGGGAAAATATAACATCTATGAAGAATATTATCGGAACCACTGGTGAAATCTGAATATGGACTCTGTATTAAATAATAGGACTACATCAAAGTTTTATTTTTATTTTGATATTTATACTATGATTAATGACAAAAAGAATGTTCTTGTCCTTAAAAAACATACACTAACATATTTAGAGTTAAAAGGGCATGATGTTTTCAACCTACTTTCAGATTATTGAGAAAAGAAAGTGTACACATACACAGAAAGATTATGAAAAAACAAGTGGGGCAAGATATAAACAATTGGTGAATCTGGGTAAAGTGTATAAAAGGAGTGACTTGTACTATCCTTGCAATTTTTTTCTAAATTTAGAAGCATGTCAAAATTAAAAACTACAAAAAATCCAATATATGGGAGCAGAGGGATGATATCAGCCACTAAAATGGAAAATTATGAACCTCTACCCCAGCTTGGTAATGTAGACAGCAAAAATAATGGAAACCCTCAGTGAGATGGGTTGACACAGTAGCCACAACAATGGATCCAAACATACCAAAGATCATGAAGACGGAGCAGGCAAGGCTAGGCAATATTTCACCCTGATGTACAAAAGTTCGCCATGAATTGAAACTGATTCAATGGTAACTAATAACAACTAACAAGTATTCATTCTTCTAAAATTATTCTTCCAACACCTAAAATAAGACAGCCATCTGTTCATGCTATACCGCAAATAGTGTTCACATGCTTTTGTTATCATCTTAATCTCAGACAATAAACATTCATCTCTGTTTATGTAGAGATAATTTATTGGCTCTAATATGAATGCCTGAATAGCATCCAACTTCTTTAATTAACAAAATTTTCTCAAGTGAACAAAATCAACATCAAAAAAGTCCAAGTTAGGTCATACCAGAAGGCATTAAAAAGTTATGATATTGTCTAATAAGGATGCAAACATTTCAAAATCAACATCAGAGACAGCAAGCCTTTTCATTTGACATGAAATGAGAAAGCTGTACTCCAGGAGGTAATTAGTAAAAGATCTTATTTCCCCAGTTAATAATGCCTCCTGTTCAAGACAAATCAGTATCTTCAATAGATTATTTAGGGAATCTGAAAAGAAAAATCCTTCTCATCTATTTTTTTTTGTTTAGTTACTATACTCCCCCGAGAAATTGCTCATAGAATATATTTGTAATCTTTAGCTTTAATCAGAAAATTAAAGTGTGCTACTGCATTTCATTTCTTACAACAAATTGTCAAGTCAGCAAGATTAAATTTACGTCAGCCGGGATGTGCCTTTATGCTTCCTCAGGGAACAGATGGTATCCCACCAATTTCTATGCCCCTGGAGTTCTTTGGAAAAGAGGTAGCCCAATTTTAAAGCATTTAGCCTCAAGGTGGGAGTCTTTTTAAATGTGTGAAACTTAAGAATCTTGAATTGGAGCCTCATTTTGGCATAGATTGAGCAGTCTGAGGTGATACCTCCTGCCTGTTTGAATTTTCTAAACTTTGGACAGGTTTACCTTTATTTCTGTAAGAAAAGCCTCCTCACTATGTTTCCCAGTCACTATGTTCTTGTGAAAATGTACTTATCATGAGAATAAGCTATTGTCAGTCTTCTTTCAGTCATAGTGGCCATTTTCTCCTTGATGCCATTCATTGATTTCCAGATATTACTGGCTCCCTGCTTTTCTAACTTCTGAACAGGAAATAATGTCTTTGAAATAAGAAATAATGCATTGCAGGGGTACTTTTCAAGAGATTGGAATTCCTATTAGTTATTTTTACCCTACATTCAGTCAGGGCCTAATCATTGCTTCCATGTGTAGCAGGTGGAATGCACTGCTGTGAGAAGGTCTGCAGTATTCCAGGACAACTGTTTCTGCTTCTTAGCACTTAGTACTGTTTAGTTATTATGAAGAATACATAGTAGTGGTAATTTTCCTGAGATCCAAATTCCTTTAGTTTTATTTATTTAGCCTGGTTTTTGCAGTAATGAAGAATGCATTGTAGTGGTGATTTTCCTGAGACACAAAATCCCTTTGGCTTTATTTATTTGGATTTTAAGTACTGCTTTTGCAGTAAGGAAGAATGCATTGTAACATGTTTTGAAAATTTTCATGAAAAATAATAAAAAGTCTAAGAAAAAGGAGCCTAGAATAAAATGTTTGTGCAGCCATTGCCAGGTGCCTTCATGTTTTACCTCATGTTTTGAAAACTTTCCAGAAATTAAAAAAAAAAAAAAGTTTTTATCATTGACATATTGGTAGGATTTACTACATCCAGTGTTCGCTGGAACATAGGGAATCCCGGACAATGGGTACCGAAATCTAATTGGCCCTTTAATCAGCATGCCTTCATTAGTGAAAACACATAGCACCAACAAAAAATGCAAAGGAGAAAATAACTGGGATAAAGTCATCAAGCACCAGCATCCTCTGAACTTTCGTACAGCTTAAATATCCATTAGCATGGAGTTTCCTCTCAGACACTGAAAGGTTGCTTAGAGAAGAAAAATCTGGTATCTCTAGCTGGTCCAAAATTAAATGAGTTAACTGTGCTCTCCTGTTCCAATACTTACACCCAAAGATATGACACCAATAATATTTTAGTTAAATCAATTGCAGAAAATTTAAGGGAAAATTCTGCAGTTTCTACATAGTAAGCAGTATTACTGATATTGAAGCAGAGCAGATCCACAAGCCAAAATAACAATAATGATAATAAAAAAAAAAAAATTTTTTTTTTTTAGCTAATATTTAAGTGTCTATCATCTCTTTGACATGATTATAAGTGCTCCCTAAATATTACCTATTTAATCCTTGTAAAAATAAAGAAATCCAGGCACAGGAAAGTCATAGAACTTACCAAGATCATGCAGATTCAAACCTGAGCAGACTCACTTCAGAGCTGGGACTGAAAATATGAATCCAGTAAGCAAAGATACAGAGGTAAGAAGGTAAAACTTGGATGTGGAATAGGATAAGTTGATCTCTATTGTTCTTTTCTTAATTATAAGGATATTGTATAGGAGAGAAGTGGGTAGGGATGAAAAATTGGTTGTGCCTAAATTATGGGAGCCAGTTAAGAAAAATGGGAGACATGGGGACCATGGAAAACTTTTTGGAAGGGGGACAGAGTAATCAAAGTACTGTTTTAAGGAGAGAGAAGATTAATGATCAATATCGATTTAATTCTCCAACTTCGGTTAAACTGTAACCTTGACACCACTTTACATGTGGGAGCAGTGAGTTTGTTTTTGAGAAATAAATTAAATCCATGGTTCTGCTCAAAGCTTCACAGTAACAGTTTACTTTCTAACATCTGTTAGATGTCTCATGAACAACCTAGGACTGTATAATTACTTGGAGTTTTTGGACAATAAATACAGAAGGTATATCCAAGCTAATATTAGTGATACGCTGATAATATTTTTAGTAATTCTTAATAAAAAATAAATATCCTAAAACTGCTCATCATTTTCTATCCCCGTTATTACCAGTTTAATTCAGGTTGCAATTATCTCATTCCCAGAACTGTGCAGTGGCCTCCCAAATGGTCTCTATGCCTTCAGCCTACCCCCTTTCAATCTACTGTTTGTCTCCATAATGGGAATCATGTCGCCGTCCTCATTTTTTTTTTTTTTCCAATGACTTCCAATAGCCTACCAAATTAATTTCAGGCTGCTTAATCTAGTACCGAAGACTTGCCAAAATTTTCCTGAATGTTACTCTTTATCTCCCATTACTGTATCAGTAGCAGATTACTCAGCAAGATGATTATCCTGTCCCCTACCCCTGTGAAGAAGAAACCTGGCATAAGAGGGAAAAAATTGAGGAAACACATGAGTTTGATTCTTGGTTCTGTCACCTAGATGCTGTGTGACTCTCACCAGCTTATTTAAAACAGGTTTTCATATCCAATTCACAAAGATTTTTTAAAGATTAAAGTAAATAAATTGATCCACAAAACCTAACTGTGCTCCAGACTCTGTACTAAGCACTGTGGCTGCATTCACACATATGCTGGAGAACAGGATATAAACAAATGTGGGCTAATATTGAAATTTGAATATAATAAATAATACCTATTTCTCCCTCCTAATCTCAAAACCAACTCAGAGAGAGAGAGTAGCTGGGCAAATGAAGTCCAAAATATCATATTTGTTACTGATAAAACTGAGAAATTGGCTTGGTCTTAAAGTTTTTTTTCTCCTCCTGAAAATAGACATCTGAACACCTATTCCATCTGAGGAATATAGAACTGTGCCTCTTGTTATTCTGGATCAAACTGTCCAGTCCCAGTAGATATCACTTGCAATCGGAGTCTTTCTGTTGCTGTTGTTGTTAGGTGCCATCAAGCCAGTTCTTACTCATAGCAACACCAAGTACAACAGAACAAAATGCTGCCCATTCCTGCATCATTCTCACAATCATTGTTATGTTTGAGCCCATTGTTGTAGCCACTGTGTCAATCCATCTCTTTGAGGATCTTCCTCTTTTTGGCTGAACTTTTACCAAGCATGACATCCTTCTCCAGGGACTGGTCCCTCCTGATCACACGTCAAAGTACATGAGACAAAGTCTCACCAGCCTGGCTTCTAAGGAGCATTCTGGCTGTACTTTTTCCAAGACAGAATTGTTTGTTCTCCTGGCAGTCCATGATATATTCAATATTCTTTACTAACACCAAAATTCAAATGCATCAATTCTTCTTCGGGCTGCCTTATTCACTGTTCAACTTTCGCATACATATGAGGAGATTGAATAATACCATTAATATCACGTGCAAGTAAAATTTTGCTGAAGATAATTCAAAAAGAGTTACAGCAGTACATCAACAAGAAAGTACCAAAAATTCAAGCCAGATTCAGAAGAAGACATGGAACAAGAGATATCATTGCTAATATCAGATGGATCTTGGCTGAAAGCAGATAATACCAGAAAGATGCGGCATTCGTTTGTGTGGATCATAATTAACTATGGATAACATGTCAAAGAATGGGAATTCCAGAACACTTAATTATGTTCATGCAGAACCTGTACAGGGTCTTTAGACAAGACTATTTCACTTCATTGTGCTTAAAGTCATGGTAGAATCTAGTAAAAACAAAACCAGTGGTAGATATTTTACTGTTGACCTAAACAGTGACCTAATAACTTGCTTTGTCCTGATCTATCCTTTTTGAAGACAGAGTTGATAAATAGGGCCAGGAGAGAGTTAATTCCTAAATATTACTTGCCTCCCTAAAACTGTCTTGTTATTTCCTAATCATAACCCCCTGATGTGGATATTAATAAGCTAATTTTATCATTTGAGTTATCCTTCATACATCTACTGATGTTTCCTGGCATACATCAGAAAAGTTGGTGAACAACAATTACATCTACTGTATAACTTTTCCCAACGTGCAATTCTATACTGCCATAAACAGAAATTTATTTGCTAAATCTAAGCCCTTAAGGCCCTAACATTTAAAAAATTTCCCTGTCTACGATGGGAGTAATTGGGTGTGATATTTGTTTTAAACCCTCTATAATTGGGTGATAAGCTTACGATTTATCTTATAAAGAGGGACTCTTCTAACAGTAAAACATGGGTGCATTAATAACCACACAGAAAGGAGTATAAAACAAGACAGTCCCTAGAAAACTGGGATACATAGTCACTGTCTTAGTCATCTAGTGCCGCTACAACAGAAACACCACAAGGGCATGGCTTCAACACAGAGAAATCCACTCTCCCACAGTCCAGCAGGCCAGAAGTCCAAATTCAGGGTGCCAGCTGCAGGCAAGGCCCCCTCTGCCTGTCGGCTGTGGAGGAAGATCCCTGCCATCAGTCCTCTCCTGATTTGGGAGCATCTCAGCAAAGGAACTTCAGGTCCAAAGGATGCTCTCTGCTCCTGGCACTGGCTGCTTTCCTGGTGGTATGAGTTATACCCTCTCTGCTCACTTCCCTTTCCTTTTTATCTCTTGAGAGATAAATGTGGTGTAGGCCATACCCCAGGGAAATTTTCTTTACACTGGATCAGGAATGTGACCTGGGTAAGAGTGTTACAATCCCACCTTAATCCTCTTTAACGTAAAATTACAATCACAAAATGGAGGACAACCACACAATACTGGGAATCATGGCCTAACCAAACTGACACATATTTTTGGGGGACATAATTCAATTCATGACATTCCATCCTTTGGCCCCCCAAAAACTGCATTCTTGCAACATGCAAAGCATATTCACCCCATTATATCATAGCAAAAGTCTTAAATCAACTCCAAATCCAAAAATTCCTCTTCATTTGTGAAATCTAGATATTTGCTTCCAAAGTACAATGGTGTAATAGGCAGGTACAAGGTAAACATTTCCATTACAAATCAGAGAAATTGGAGGGAAAGAAAGCATAACAGGCACCAAGCAAGTCAGCAGAGCCTATTACATTAGCCTTCAAGACTTGAAAATAATCCTGTTTTCTTAGACCATTCACACAATAGCCTTGCCCTCCAGACTCTACATATTGGCTACACTTTCCAGGTTCTGAGTGGAGGCCCCTCGGCCCTGGGCTTCAGTTCTGCCTTCCAGTCCTGCTGGGATGGCAGCGCTGCTCCTTCGGCTTTAGGTGTACCATTCTCCTAGTCCATCTGAGTGGCAACTCCACCCTTAGAAGCCCCAGAAGTTGCAGCCATACCTTTTGAGACTGAGGCAGCTAGACTTCCTGTGTTCACTGCCTCAGCTTCTGCTTCCTGTTTACTTGGCCTTTCAGCCTTGCGGGCCTCATGCCGGCGTCTGCCCTGCTGAGGCAAGTGTTCCAAAGTTCTGTAGCTCTAAAAATAATTGCCTGGATGCACCCCACTCCCCCAGTAAACTTCGGCCGGAAGGTACTCAGCTCTTTCACTCCGTGAGTGCCAAGCCTATCTCCACTGATAAGTCCCCAGAGGCACCCGAGGCCCAGTATCAAATTCTGTCTTAGTCATCTAGTGCCACTACAACAGAAACACCACAAGTGGATGGCTTCAACAAAGAGAAATCCACTTTCGCACAGTCCAGCAGGCCAGAAGTCCGAATTCAGGGTGCTGGCTCCAGGGAAGGCCCTCCCTCTCCATCAGCTCTGGAGGAAGATCCCTGCCATCAGTCCTCTCCTAGTCTGGGAGCATCTCAGCACAGGAACCTCAGGTCCAAAGGACACGCTCTAGCTCCTGGTACTGCTTTCCTGCTCCTGGTACTTTTATCTCTTGAGAGATAAAAAGTGGTGCAGGCCACACCCCAGGGAAACTTCCTTTACATTGGATCAGGGATGTGACCTGGGTAAGAGTGTTATAATCCTACCCTAATCCTCTTTAACATAAAATTACAATCACAAAATGGAGGACAGTCACTGGGAATCATGGCACAACCAAGTAGATAGATATTTTTGAGTGACAGGATTCAATCCATGACAGTTACTGTACCTAATATTGACCATAACTCACCAAGTCCCATTCAGCTTTTGCACAGGATAGATTGGATTAATAATATGGTACAGAAGTAAGGCATATTAATCCTCTTTTTGTATATCCACTTCGGTTTCAGCTTCTTGGAGTATACTCTATTGTTTATTATTTGTTGCAGAGTCTCCTAGATAGTCCACCTCTACAGAGAATGATAAACTATGCAATGCCTTCACCCAGATATCAATTGTTTTACATGATATTCATCTGAAAACTTTCCTAACTTTCCAGGTATTTTAATTATTGTGGAAACACAAGATATGTGTATGATATGATCCATCCTCTATCAATTTTTCAGTTGCTCAAATCTATGATGATTTTAATTTTAATCAAGCTTTTAATACTTATCTGGCTAAGAGAACCTCACAAATCTACTTCCTCCATATTCAGATTTAAATTGGCCTGGATAGCCTCAGAATCCACAACCTCCCAAATCTTTCAGTCTTAAGAAGAATAACTTTAGTCTAGAAAAGTAAAGCCCTTATCTTGAACAGAACCTGCACCATTTTTCCTTCCCTATCTAGTCTCTATGTCCAAATATGATTTTGCTGGTTAGTTCCCCTAAAAGTTAAGAGTTAACCAATGTTTCTCCTTAAGACCGTGGAAAACCAAGTGATATCGATCCAAGCCTGTCAGACAGGACGATGCACTCATCTTGTGACCAGAAACAAGGATGGTGCCAGTCATCCCCTCGGCTGATGGGATAATGACAGGAAAAGGATAATGACAGGAAAAGATCAACATGTCTGAGACGTGACCACCGAAACCCTCAGAAAGAGAATGGACCTTCCACAAGTTCCTAAAACCCATGGCCCCTTCCCTATAAAACTGCAGCTAGCCTCCAGCTCAATGAGACTGGTTTAGGAGGAGATTATTTCCCTCTGTCTCCTATGTATAGATATATAATAAAGTTCTTGCTACCCACCTCATCCCTTTCTCAAGAATTGGCTGTTTGAGGTGTGCAACTCTAACTCAAGAAATTGCAGTAACAGTATCAATAATGAAGTTACATAGACCCTACTTATCCAATATCCCCTGAGTGTTAAAACAAACACCCCAGTCTTAGAAAAGTGCCACGATCATAAGTTTGGTCTGCTCTGCTCTCGCTCTCATTGGGCTAATATGTTGTCCAAGTTGGAGTCTTAACCAGTTCTATAACATCTGAATTCTCATGAAAGTCGGGTAACTTACATTTATAGCAGAAAATTCTGTTGGTAATATTCATAAATTTATAATATGGATAATCCTAGTCATTTGCTCTCCAAATGGGCTTTGACTTCATCTAGTCACTTATCTGTGTTCAGTTTCCTGAAGTCTCTGAATTCCACGAATTTTATTCCATTTACACCTCACCCTAGTAAGGAGTGCTCACTTTTGGGATCCCTCAGATCTACATGTCTGCTCTATGTTTAGAAACTTGGGCATGCTACAATTATTAATTTCTCTATATTTATCAACCCATAAATTTATTATTCCAATATATGCCTCCAAATCTAAAAATACAGAATTGGCTAAAGTAAATGATTTAAAATTTCAGTTCTGCATTATCTGGAAGCATTCATTTTCAGTGAGACTGGAAAACTTGACAACTCAGAATTGGCTTAAATTACTTTCACTTTGGTTAATTCTTACTCATGGTGATCCCATGTGTGCAAATTCACACTGCTCCATACGGTTTTCAAGGCTGAGACCTTTTGGAAGCTGAACACCAGACCTGTCTTCCCAGGTGCCCCTGGGTTCAAACTGCCAACCTTTTGGTCAGTAGTCCAATGCTTAACCATTTGCACCACTCAGGGAACTTAAGTAATGCATAGACTATATAAAATGAGAATACAGCTTCCCAGTGTTCCCTCAGTTGCTGATATAGACATGTTTGATCTTCAATGGTAAATGTAACTTGCTCTCCAAGTTAGTAAACAGCAAGATTAGTAGTATGAAGAAAGCCACAGGGAATCACTTAGTATTCCATTAGACTAGATGCGAGGTCATTTCAGTATTTAAGGGGCTTCTTACCTCAAACAATCCGGTTCTTTTTTGCATCTCAACAACAGCCTCTGTGTTACAATTCTTACATACAATGTTATAGTTCTTACAAACCAACTACAACTGGCCTGCTTGTGACCTAACACGTATTGTTCAAACAGATCTTCCCACTCCATCTAGAGTAAGTTCCTTCACCCCAGTATGTCGCCTACTGATTAACAAGATTGACTGCTAACTGAAATGTCAGCTATTCCAAACCACCAGCAGCTCCAGGGCAGGAAGATATGACAGTCTGCTTTCATAAAGATTTATAGCCTTGGAAACCCTGTGAGGTCAATATGAGTCAGAATCAACTCGATGGCAGTGGGTCTGGTTTTTTTGGTTTTAATATCTAGCTCAGGTTTTGTTTCTACTTATTATGGTCTTGCCTATTCCCTTTTTGTTTTGTTGAGGATTTTTCATGAGGACACAAGTAACATTTGCATATCAATAACTGAGTCACCTTGAAACAAACCCAATAAAGCTATCAACATTTTATGCTGTTCCACATTTTATGTGGTCATATTGTACTACTGTCCGAATCTTCAAAGAGAGTCTTCTCAATTGGTTTTCTTCTGACTCCTCTGTCTTCACCTTTGACTGGTGAACGTCAATATCTTTTTGGACCTTGGTTTTTCTCTGGGTCATTTATTCCAGTTTTTTTCATGAAATCTTTCCTTTCTTTTTCTGTTGACATTGACTTCCTTAACCTAATAACCATTAAGTTCTCCCTTCCTTCTGGCATTGCCTTTAAATGCAATTATGTCTGGGTATATTTTTGAAGTATGTGCCTTTTTTTGAAAACATACAATTTACTGACTAAAACATGGTCTTCTCTGAAACTCAACCATTCTTTTCTATATTCCTCAAATCTTCCCAAACATATTCTCTGCTATTTCCAGAACAAAAGTTTTTTTGTTTTTGTTTTTTCCCTTAACAACTTTCCCTTCCATTAAAATTAATAGTTCTCAAAGCCAACAGCCAACATCACTCTAAATGGAGAGAACCTGAAAGCATTTCCCTTGAGAACGGGAACCAGACAAGGATGCTCTTTATCACCCCTCTTATTCAACATCGTGCTAGAAGTCCTAGCCAGGGCAATTAGGCTGGACAAAGAAATAAAGGGCATCTGGATTGGCAAGAAGGAAGTAAAATTATCTCTATTTGCAGATGACATGATCTTATACACAGAAAACCCTAAGGAATCCTCCAGAAAACTACTGAAACTAATAGAAGAGTTTGGCAGAGTCTCAGGTTATAAGATAAACATACAAAAATCACTTGGATTCCTCTACATCAACAAAAAGAACACTGAAGAGGAAATAACCAAATGAATACCATTCACAGTAGCCCCCAAGAAGATAAAATACTTAGGAATAAATCTTACCAACGATGTAAAAGACCTATACAAAGAAAACTACAAAGCTCTACTACAAGAAATTAAAAAGGACATACTTAAGTGGAAGAACATACCCTGCTCATGGATAGGAAGACTTAACATAGTAAAAATGTCTATTCTACCAAAAGCCATCTATACATACAATGCACTTCTGATCCAAATTCCAATGTCATTTTTTAAGGTGATAGAGAAACAAATCACCAACTTCATATGGAAGGGAAAGAAGCCTCGGATAAGCAAAGCATTACTGAAAAAGAAGAAGAAAGTGGGAGGCCTCACCCTACCTGATTTCAGAACCTATTATACAGCCACAGTAGTCAAAACAGCCTGGTATTGGTACAACAACAGGCACATAGGCCAGTGGAACAGAATTGAGAACCCAGATATAAATGCATCCACATATGAGCAGCTGATATATGACAAAGGACCAGTGTCAGTTAATTGGGGAAAAGATAGTCTTTCTAACAAATGGTGCTGGCATAACTGGATATCCATTTGCAAAAGAATGAAACAGGACCCATACCTCACACCATGCACAAAAACTAACTCCAAGTGGATCAAAGACCTAAACATAAAGACTAAAATGATAAAGATCATGGAAGAAAAAATAGGGACAACCTTAGGAGCCCTAATACAAGGCATAAATAGAGTACGAAACATTACCAAAAATGAAGAAGAGAAACCCGATAACTGGGAGCTCCTAAAAATCAAACACCTATGCTCATCTAAAGACTTCACCAAAAGAGTAAAAAGACCACCTACAGACTGGGAAAGAATTTTCAGCTATGACATCTCCGACCAGCGCCTGATCTCTAAAATCTACATAATTCTGTCAAAACTCAACCACAAAAAGACAAACAACCCAATCAAGAAGTGG
Source organism: Loxodonta africana (assembly GCF_030014295.1). Classification (NCBI taxonomy): domain Eukaryota; kingdom Metazoa; phylum Chordata; class Mammalia; order Proboscidea; family Elephantidae; genus Loxodonta; species Loxodonta africana. Next base: position 50,886,530 of record NC_087345.1, read on the forward strand.
GCAAAGGATATGACCACACATTTCACTAAAGAAGATATTCAGGCAGCTAACAGATACATGAGAAAATGCTCTCGATCATTAGCCATTAGAGAAATGCAAATTAAAACTACAATGAGATTCCATCTCACTCCAACAAGGCTGGCATTAATCCAAAAAACACAAAAGAATAAATGTTGGAGAGGCTGCGGAGAGATTGGAACTCTTATACACTGCTGCTGGGAATGTAAAATGGTACAACCACTTTGGAAATCTATCTGGTGTTATCTTAAACAGTTAGAAATAGAACTACCATACAACCCAGAAATCCCACTCCTCGGAATATACCCTAGAGAAACAAGAGCCTTCACACAAACAGATATATGCACACCCATGTTTATTGCAGCTCTGTTTACAATAGCAAAAAACTGGAAGCAACCAAGGTGTCCATCAACGGATGAATGGGTAAATAAATTGTGGTATATTCACACAATGGAATACTATGCATCAATAAAGAACAGTGATGAATCTGTGAAACATTTCATAACATGGAGGAACCTGGAAGGCATTATGCTGAGTGAAATTAGTCAGAGGCAAAAGGACAAATATTGTATAAGACCACTATTATAAGATCTTGAGAAATAGTATAAACTGAGAAGAACACATACTTTTGTGGTTACGAAGGGGGGGAGGGAGGGAGGGAGGGAGAGGGTTTTTTACTGATGAATTAGTAGATAAGAACTGCTTTAAGTGAAGGGAAGGACAACACTCAATACATGGAAGGTCAGCTCAGTTGGACTGGACCAAAAGCAAAGAAGTTTCTGGGATAAAATGAATGCTTCAAAGGTCAGCGGAGCAAGGGCGGGGGTTTGGGGACCATGGTTTAAGGGGGAGTTCTAAGTCAATTGGCAAAATAATTCTATTATGAAAACATTCTGCATCCCACTTTGAAATGTGGCATCTGGGGTCTTAAATGCTAACAAGCGGCCATCTAAGATGCATCAATTGGTCTCAACCCACCTGCAGCAAAGGAGAATGAAGAACACCAAGGTCACACGACAACTAAGAGCCCAAGAGACAGAAAGGGCCACATGAACCAGAGACCTACATCATCCTGAGACCAGAAGAACTAGTTGGTGCCCGGCCACGATCGATGACTGCCCTGACAGGGAGCACAATAGAGAACCCCTGAGGGAGCAGGAGATCAGTGGGATGCAGACCCCAAATTCGCATAAAAAGACCATACTTAATGGTCTGACTGAGACTAGAGGAATCCCGGCGGTCATGGTCCCCAAACCTTCTGTTGACCCAGGACAGGAACCATCTCCAAAGACAACTCATCAGACATGAAAGGGACTGGACAGTGGGTAGGAGAGAGATGCTGATGAAGAGTGAGCTAATTATATCAGGTGGACACTTGAGACTGTGTTGGCATCTCCTGTCTGGAGGGGGGATGGGAGGATAGAGAGAGTTGGAAGCTGGCAAAATTGTCACGAAAGGAGAGACTGGAAGGGCTGACTCATTAGGGGGAGAGCAAGTGGGAGTATGGAGTAAGATGTATATAAACTTATATGTGACAGACTGACTTGATTTGTAAACGTTCACTTGAAGCTCAATAAAAGTTAATAAAATAAATAAATAAATAGTTCTCAATCAGGGGCATTATTCTAGGAGGTGACTGGAAATATAGAGAGATTCTCTTGGTTGTCAAAATAACAGGGAGGCATTACTGGTACTTGGGAGGTGGGGGGAGGAATGTCAAATATACTGTCGTGAATAGGATTATTCCTCACATTGAAAAATTATTCTCCCTAAACTTCAATAATGTACTCATGGAAAAACATGAATCTAAAGAATAATCAGTTTTATTCATCTTCAAATCCAAGTATTTTCATTGCTTCTATGACAGTCTAATCCCCAACCTAAGATATTCTAGACATAGGCACGTTTTAGCTATTTGTTTTGCATTTTTATATGTGATGATTCATTTTCTTTCCACCCTTATTCTAACTGGAAAATATTCCCGTTATAAAGAGTTTCAATGTCATTTTATTTGTGATTAATAAGGCAGTCAGTATTTATATGAGTAGAGGCACAATCTGGTCTTCAAGTTTCACAACCACAAATTGTAAACATGAAGAGTAAAGCCTCAGTGAGAATAGATGACCTTGTCTGTAATTTCTACTTAGTTCATCAGTCCTACCTGAGGATCATAGCTTAAAAATAAATCTTCTAATGTCCTAGAAACATGGCTGAAAAACACAACTATGGGAACCAAATTTTTATCCACTAAATTACTAGACATCTTGTGATCAGAAACTATTGTTAAGTGAACCTTAACTGTAAAGAACTGTCAAAAACAACAAAGTCTTTTCAAACACACCCATTCATCTTACTTCTGCCACCCTGACTCTACCCAAAGTATCAATCTCCAAGTGTTATTTGATCTCCAAATTCTATTCTTTGTTTCTCAAATGTTACAGCCAATGCAGCAAAAGTTAGAAACAATACATAGTATGCCTTTTCAGAAACAATTGAGATAGAAAAATACATTGAAAATGAACATATGTCCTTCTGTATCATCAAGTTGTTGGAGAACACTTAGTGTAAGACCCCTATGGGTTAGCTGCCTTTCCTTGCAACCCCCACCAATCTTAAAATAGCTGATGCACAGAAAATTTTGGCTCTCTAGAGAAAAAGCATCTACCCAGAGTGACTGCTAATACTGATCTGAGGTACCAAGAGAAAACAGAGACCAAATTCAATGCTGATAGCTTTTTCCAAAGGTAAGCTCCACCTAATTTAAAAATATGGACAGAATTTATGACTCAACAACTAGGAAAGTATTGCATGGTATCAATGGGTAAGCCTTTCTGTCCTAAAGGCTATAAAAGAACAACACATGTAGCAAAATTATGACCAAGTTGCAGATGACCCACTCTTCTTACGGAAATCATCATGGCAGAGGAGGTTGCACAAATTCATGATTTAGAATCCCAAAGTTCCAGCAGAAGCCCATCAGGAGTAAAAGGAAAGAAAGAGCCCACCATAAAAAGAAATTGACACACGCAAAGTATGGATGCATAAAATAACCCTGCACACTTGGGGTGCTGTAAGTAATTTGACGTGTTTGGTGAATTAAATACAGAGCTGGAGAAGAATCTGGCAGAAATTCATTAAAGGAAGCAGGAGGAGGTCATATAATTTAAGTCGTTACATACCAACTAAGGAGTTCGAGCTTTATTCCAAAGGCTAAAAGGAACAATTATGGTTCTTAAGCTCACTTAATAATCAGATTTCAATATTAAAATGTCCGTTTATATTTCATTATGAATAACAGATTAGAGGGTTTGCAGACTGGAGGCATGATAATGAATGTTAGAATATTATCCTAAAGATGATGGAGCTTGGACCAATGAGTAAGGCTATCAATGAAAGCTAAATCTGAGAGCTACTTAGAAGGTAAAATAGATTTAAGGGTCAGTTGAATAAGATAGGAATCCTGGTGGTACAGTAGTTAGGAGCTTGCCTGTTAATCAAAAGGTCTTCAGTTCAAATCCACCAGCCACTCCTTAGAAACCCTATAGGGCAGTTCTACTCTGTCCTACAGGGTCACAACGAGTCAGAATCCACTCAATGGTAAAGGGTTTGGTTTGGTTTTGGTTTGAATAAGTAAGAGGAAAGAGTCTTGGATGACTTCCAGATTTTGTTTATTATTCATTAATTTGATGGTTCATTCCTATAAACAAATTAAGGAGGAACAAACAAATTTGGAGAAAATATAACAAGATTTTGAATAAAGCCATTTAATTTCAAATGCTTAATTAAACAGAGAAAATAATATTCAATGTAGATTTGAATATACCATTTTGGATCTCCATAATGGGGTTCAAATGGAGATACAGATCTATGAGTTATCAGTACATGTGGTTTACTTATGGTATAATTTGAAGGAAACTTAAAGAAGAAGAAGTGAATCAAGAAAACGGTATCATTTAAAAATGTGTTTAGCAATAAATAATTTTATATCTAATAAATAGTATTTTTTAAGACTTATTTTTCCCACAAAATTGAAGATTCAGAGGTGATTATTCCAGGGGTTTTACAGCTGTTTCACAATGCCTAAAGATACCTGGATTGTTTCTGTATTTCTATTCTGAATCTACTAGTGGGTTGGCTCTCGGCTTCACACTTCATGGCTAAAAGTTGGCTACTGAACCTCTGCCTTATATCTACATTCTAGATTGAAAGAACAAAGCAGAGAGAAGCAGCTTAAATATAAGAAAAGTAAAGTTTTTTTTTCAGAAAGCTTCAGATTATGAAAAATGTTGACTTGGCAAATGTATTATATGTATTCGTATAACAACAAAATTAATTAAAAAAAACTTTTTAAAAAGAAATCTTAAAAAAAAAAGGTTTTCTTATGAAATCCTGCATATTTTTTTAGGTTCTATGCTAATTCCTTTGCCGCCTTCTGTGATAATTCTTACATCTCTAATCTCTTAGTGAACTAAATATATTAAATCATGCAGGTCTCTATATCTTTTTACAGTTGGAAACTGATAGTTTCTTTGTATCATCTGATCTTGTAAGTAATAGTGTAGTGGATACTGGAGCCTCTTGTTACTAAAGTACTTGTGCCTCCAGATGATTATGTGTAGAAGGCTAAATGGCTATAATTAAAACTCATGGAAAATTGTCTGTATCTGAAAAATGCCTCTACCCCCAAGGGAATATGCATTCCGTGCTTGCCTGCTGCAGGTTTTAAGTATTCCCTCACCCTAGCCCCAATTCTGGACAACTCTGTAATGCCATCTCAGCCCAGGAGCTTCTCTTGGGATCACACACCAACTTCTCCCTTGACCTAATCCTGCTTTCTTCACTTGCCTAAAGGAGTTTATTCTGAAAGTACTTCCCAGTAAGCTTCCAAACCGCTAATCTCTATCTCAGACTGCTTCCTAGAGAACCCTATCTGACAAGTAGTTTTCAATCAACTAAAAACAAATTTTTCTGTAATCCATTTATTTATCCAATAAGTATTTGTGTGAAGCACTATTATCTGCCAGGTATTCTTCTTTTACTGGCAATATGCAGAGAACAAAACAGACAATATCCCTACTTTATGGTACTTACATTTGAGTAGAGGAATACAGATAATAAGTATATAAAATGTAATTGCAGTAAATTGTATTGTCTATTTAGGATGTCAGGTAGTGAGAAGTGCTTTGAAGAATGGATGCCATTGCCAGTCATTGACATGCCCATTAGACACCTATGAAGGTTAATTTTACGTGTCAATTTAGCTAGACTATGGCAATCGCTTGTTTGGTCAAATACTAACCTAGATATTTTTATTAAGGTATTTATATGTGATTAGCATTTAAATAAGTTGACCTTAATTAAAGCAGATTACCTTCCATAATGTGAGTGGGCCTTATCCAATTACTTGAAGACCTTGAGAGCAAAAAACTGAGGTTTCCCCAGAGAGAAAGATTTGGTCTCAAGACTATGAATAGACATCCTGCCAGAATCCCTCTCTGCCATCTAGCTTACCAATTTTGGAACACAAGACCGCCATCATTTCCAACCTGTCACCTGATGTATCAATTTGGGATTTTCTATCTGCCCAATCGTGTAAGCCAATTCATTTAATTAGATGATAGATACATAGATAGATAGACAGGTAGATAGATAAAATATATTCATGTTTATAAGAGACACAGCTTGTAAATATACATACATACATGTATATATAAGATATAAAATATTTTATAAATATACAACCCATACCAACCCAGTGCCATCAAGTTGATTCTGACTCATAGCAACCCTATAGAATACAGTAGAACTGCCCCATAGAGTTTCCAAGTAGTGCCTGGCGGATTTGAACTGCCAACCCTTTGGTTAGCAGCCATAGCACTTAACCACTATGCCACCAGGGTTTCCTGTAAATACACATACGTGTGTGTGTGTATATATATATGTATATAATTGTTCAGTTCCACTGGAAAACCCTGACTAAGACAATAATCAAATATAAAAGTTGTGCAGGCAAATTTGAAGTTTAGGATAAGATATTGATTGGAGATGTGTATTTGGTAGTCACCAGCATACAGATGGTATTTAAAACCAAAAAATTAATTGTGGTCACCTATAGAGTAAATAAGAAGACCTGGTGGCACAACGACTAAGCGTTTCATTGCTAGCTGGAAGGCTGTCAGTTCTAACTCACCAAGTGACTCCATGGGATAAAGACCTGGTGTTTTACTCCCATGAAGATTACAGCCTAGAAAACCCTACGGAGCAATTCCGCTCTGTCACATGTAGTTGCTGTGAGTCAAAAATTGACTTGACAGTACCTAACAAAAACAGTTTTAACAAAAACAGAGAATAATATTAACAGTGCTTTGAAGACTGAGTCTTAGGCTACCACCATACGTAGAGGTCAGGGAGATGAAGAAGAACCAGAGGAACTCAGAAGGAATTACAAGTAAAATAGGAGAACGAAGGGAAAGTTTTTCTACACAAGGCAAGTGAAGATCTCTTTGTTAGTCAGAATGCAAAACAGAGCACCAAAAATTTGTGAAGAAGTAGGATGAATCTAAAAAGAAGTACAAAATTCCTCTTCCCAGGCACGAAGTGGTTAGACAAAAATGTGATAGAAAGGATGTGAGAAACACTGTCAGCAGAAAACTGATGCAGCTTGAATTCTGATTGGATTTTGGATAAGACTGAGGATAAAGAAAAAGATATGGCTAGGAGGGTTTTGTAATAAAGAAATTATTACATCATTAACCAAAACCAGAAAATTAGAAGTGGAGATATTTTAAGAAGGCAATTCGACAAGTATTCATCAAGTAACTAGAATGTGCAAAGCGGTATGCTAAGTGCAAAGACATATAAAGACAATTAAGGCAGAACTTTTCCTCTCATGAAGATCGCAATCAATCAAGAGTATATATTTCCCATATAAAAAATCTTCAATGCAAGGTGGAATAAAACAAATGGCTTTTAATAGAGAAAATTAAATTCAAAGATTGTGTTGAACAAATACACTTTACAAATTATTACACTTTTCTTAAAATATTAAGAATAAGGTACAGTCCATTGTTATCAATGGAATTCCAATCTACTCGAAAGACAATGTATATTCAAGAATGACAATAATGACAATGACATGATAAAGTCATGACAATGCCATGACAATGACATGATGAAGAGGGCCACCATTTATGTAGCACCAGTCATCTGATTTACTATGCATACCTTTCGGTTCCTGTTCTCCCAACAACCCTGAATTATAGTATTTTTATGTCCATTTAATGTACAAACAAGCTTAGAAATAAACTGACTATCCAAGATGTTAAATAATGGTACAAACACTCAAACCCAGACCAATCTCATACCAATCAATGCTCTTTCACTGTGATACCAAAAACCAAACCAAACCTGTTGCCATTGAGTCAATTCTGACTCATAGTGACCCTATAGGACAGAGTAGAACTGCCCCATAGAGTTTCCAAGGAGCGCATGGTGGATTTGAACTGCCAACCTTTAGGTTAGCAGCTGTAGGTAGCACTTAACCACTACCCAACCAGGGTTTCCTCACTATGCTACATTCCTCTTTAATCAGAATGTGATTCTGTGCATTTTCAAGAGAGAGAGATAGCATTTAGTTGGTTTGAATTGGGAAGGCTTTGTGAATTGAGAGTATTTCTGAATTACAACAGCCATGTTTATATCTACCTTTGTATTTTTCTATTAAAAATATTAAAATAAAATTTATATTAAACTTGAAGGAAACATTGAAAATTGCCTTGTTTGCAGCTTCTCAAATTTTTCCATTAAGGCATGAAAGGAGAGTAAATAAAAGGGACGGTGGATAAAGTCAGTGCCCACCACAAGCATCAAATTTCTGTTAAGTCTATATTTGGTCTTAAAAATGCATGTGGATTTTCATTTTACTCCGTAATGTGTCCATGTTTCTATAAGTATAGCACTTCATTTTCAATAAACAAGAATCTCCAGCAAGATCCATTGTGTTTTGTTTTTGGTGCCTCATGTCCCTATTATTACACTCGTAATCCAAGAATTATATTTTCAGTAGATGGAAGGAAGTTCAACTGTGGTGGCAGTCAGATTACCTTGCTAAATTCAAGGCGTTACAATTTGGATTAAAATTCAAATATGCTTATCGTATGGCGACCACGAGTCCACTGCTGTTCTTTGCGTATAGAGTATAATTCTGAATGGGAAGCTTTGAAAGCTTCTGAAAATTACCAATGCTGTGTAGATTACGGAAGTCCTGGTGGTGTAGTGGTTAAGGGCTATAGCTGCTAACCAAAAGGTTGGCAATTTGAATCCACAAGGCAATCCTTGGAAGCCCTACAGTGCAGGTCTACTCTTCCTATAGGGTTGCTATGAGTTGGAACCGACTCAACATCGATGGGTTTGGTTTCTGTTTTTTGGTGTAGAGTACCTGAATTTTAAAAACAGAATTGAAGTTTAAATGAAACATATTCTCTGTGATATTTTGGTCCTTTTCTGTTCGGGGCTACAAGTATGCATATGTGTTTTTTTAATTCCCTTTTATATTTAACAACAACAAAAAAAATTCTCATCCTGGATGGGAAAAAAAAAGTACTCAGCTAAAAAGGAGTTTATTTTTTCTCTGTCTGCATTTTGAGGAAGATGGCTAGTTGTGTTTGTTGTTTCTGCATTTTTTGGCAGGACAAAGAAAAGCATTTTTGCTTATAAAAACCATAGGGCAAAATTTAAATTAATAAAAAGAGATTGAGAGCAAGTTCAGGCCATTTCTTTGAAGTTATCCAAGTAATTCAAAGGCATGGGGTACGGCATCAAAGAACTATGGTCTAAGAAAGCCTTGCTCCACCAAGTCAGGCCTAACAGTGCTTGGAACAAGTCATACATGTAGTTCAATGTGCTTAAAATGTTTTAGTTCAAATTGACTGGGTTTGGAGTTACTGTATTTTTCATTACTTCAAAAATCAATTCTCTTTGTTTTGTTTTGTTTTATTTTTCTCCCCATTTGCCCTAGTTGGTCTTTCCCAAATCCCTTGTACGTTAACATTTCTTTCTTCAAATATCTTCCTTCTCATATCTGCTGCCTCTGCCTTCTTTCTTTTATTTTGCAGCCACTGATTTAACCTATAAAATGACACAGTAAAATTTGAATTTGTTACCTTCAACCACAAATGCATACACACAATCATATATACACAAAAAGTCTCACACAAACATGCGCACACACACACACACACCTTTGCATTGTTAGCTTTGGTACAAAATTCCATCCAAAAACACCAGGCAAGCTTTGTAGAAGAACTTTTTTTTTTTAAGTTTTGAAATAAAGTATGTTCAAGAAAAGTTTTGCTTTGATCTCTAAATCCAATCCACACATTTTATATTAAAGGTATCTGTTGGAAAACTAAAATTTCAACAGATAAATCTTTTTGACCTTTCCTTAAGGCAATGCTGTCCCATAAAGCTTTCTGTGATGATGGAAACATTCTATATCTATGCTCTTCAATATTGTACCCACTAGGCATGTATGGAAACCCTGGTGTCATAGTGGTTAAGTGCTATGGTTGCTAACCAAAAGGTCTGCAGTTCAAATTCACCAGGCCCTCCTTGGAAACTCTATGGGGCACTTCTACTACGTCCTATAGAGTCGCTTTGAGTTGGAATCCACTTGATGGCATCGGGTTTAGTTTTGGATTTTAGGCACTTATGGTGATTGAGCATTTGAAATGTGGCTAGTACAACTGAGGATCTGCATTTTTTTATTTTATTTAATTATAACAAATTTAAATAGTTAGCTGTATCTAGTGGCTATTGTATAGGACACTGCAGCCCTTAAGCCACTGAGGTTTCTACAAGTTATTGGAAGTCTGAGCATAAAGTCATTTGTTTTTGTTGTTAGGTGCTGTCAAGTTGATTCCAGATTTACTGCGCTGTAAAACTGAGATTGGCTATTTACCAACAAAAGTAGAGAAATTTAAGAGGGTACGATTTGTATGCTAAAGTAATAATATCGTCTTTATTCTTTTATCCATTCATGCAATGCACACTTGTTATAAAGATTATACTGAATCTTCATAATGATTAAATGAGTTAATTGAATTCTTACTATGTGCCAGGGAGTGTAAAGGATTCTAAGGAAACAATAGTAAGCAAAAAAGATCAAATTCTTATCATAGATGAGAATAGGGGAGACAGATAAGAAGGGAGGTAGATATTAATGGATTATTACAAAAAATATTGCAAAAATATAAAACTGTAAAAGTGGCAAGCTAATGCAGAGAGTGTTAAAAGGTGCTTTAAGAGAGGAATTTGGCAATTGGAGGCCAGGGAAAAAATTCCTAAAGGAAGTGATGTATGAACTGAGAGCTGGAGGATGAGTAAAAAATAGTTAAAGAGTGGGGGGAAGAAGTGTTCCATCCAAAAGGACAAATACATGTGAATGGAGAGTATGAAGAACTGGCAGAAGGCTGTTGGGACTGGATAGGAGAGAGTAGAGGAAGCGTGGTACAAGATGAAGCTAGAGTAGGAGGCAGAGGTTGGATGATGCAGGACCCTGAAGGCCACAGTAAGAATTTTGGCCTTTATACTAGGAGCAGCATGTATCATGAAAATACAAGAGAATATATTATATGTGTATTTTGACAAATCATTCTGCCATGTAGCACGGAGGATTGATTAGAGTTTGGGGAAGGTTCAGGAGATTGATGTAGAGAAGCCCATGCTAGCAATGTACATACCAGTGAATATTGTGTTGGCAGTACACATAAAAAGAAAATAAACTGAGAAATTTTTAGGAAATACTATTGACAGGACTTGGTGATGACTTAGATATAGAAGGTCAAGAAGAATGCTATGTCCAAAATGATTCGTAAATTCCTTGCTTGTAGAAATAGACCGCAGTACCGTTCAGAGAGATGAGAAAAGCTGAAACAGAGGACTAGGTTTGAGCGGGAAGATCATGAGTTTATTCTTTTGGACATCCTAGATTTGAGACACATTTAAGATTACCAAGAACAGATGTCAGAGAAAGGGCCTGGGTAAGTGATATCTCTGTATATGTAACAATTGAAGCAATGAAAGTAAATGAAAACATCAGAGAAGTACTACGTAAGAGGAAAAGTACTACACCTAAGCTTAAGGGATTTCAATTTTTTTTTTTTTTGTCTTAAACCTGTATTTTTTTCTTTTTTACTAATGTTTTATTTTTATTATTGTTGCTGAGAGTATACATACACCAATTCAACGATTTCCACATTTACAATTCAGTGACATTGATTACATTCTTGGAGCTGTACAACCATTCTCACTCTCATTTTCAGAGTTGTTCCTCCCTCATTAATATAAACTCACTGCCCCTTAAGTTTCCTATCTAATCTTTTGAGTTGCTGTTGTCAATTTGATCCCACATAGATCGTTTTTAAAAGTGCTGAATGCTCAAGGCAGACATTCTTTACTAGTTAAGCTAAAACATACACTTTCAACAATTTTTACATGTACAGTCCATTGATAATGGCTACAGGTACCTCAGTAGTTAATGGCCAAAAAGAGAACGATGAGTCTGACAAGCAGCCAGAGAGATAAAAAGAAAATCAAAGTGTATTGTTGCAAGACATTCAAATGATGAGACTATTTCAATACAAGAAAGTGGAAAATAGTGCTGGATATTACTATGAAGCCAACTAACAGAAGTACTAAAAATATTCTTTGGATTTAGAGACAGGAAAGGGATTAGTGATCTCATCAAGAGATGCTTTGGTGGAGATGAGGAGTTTGATGTCAGGTTGGAGTTTCAGAAAAAAAAAAAAAAAAGAGAAAATAAACGAATGGAGAAATTATAAATATCTCTTCAGAAAATCGTTAGAATGTCTTTGCTCCATATTTTACTGACGTAACGCCAAAACTTAAACCTATACCAAAAACCTGAACATTAATCTGGACTGGGCCTTCTAATTTAGGATTCTATGATAAGATTGTTTTGAATTACACAAATTTGTTGTCCTTAAAGACTCTTATGTCAGGTTTCATCATGGAATAGAAAGAATATAAGCTATGGGCTTGAGTCCCAAATCTACCACTGACTAGCTGTATAATCTTGAGTAAGCTATTTCTCTAAGCCCTTGTTGCCTCCTTATAAAACATCAGTAATGAAATCCCTCTTGCAGGACTAACGAGAATTAAATAAAATCACATATGTAAAGTACTAAATAAAATGCCTAGAACATAAAAAGCACTTATAAAATGATAGCCATTTTAAACATGAAAATTAAACAGCCTTTACATTTCCCTTCTTTTCATTTTTACTACCAATGCTTCAGAAGCCCTGGTGGCACAGTAGTTAAGAGTTCGGTTGCTAACCAAAAGGTCAGCAGTTCAAATCCACCAGCCACTCTTTGGAAACACTGTGGGGCAGTTCTACTCTGTTCTATAGGGTTGCTAGGAGTTGGAATTAACTTGACGGCAATGGCTTTTTTTGTCAATGCTTCAGTTTGTGTTCTCATCAGTTCTTGATTAGTTTATTCCACCAGACCCCCAACTAGCCTTTCTCCTATTCATCTTCCAGACTGCTGCCAAGGTGACCTTTCTAAAATGCAATCTGATCATATCGCTACCTTCCTTAAAGTCATCAAAATATTTCAGTATATCCCCAATAGCTTCCAGAATAAGGTTCAAATTTCTTAGTTTAACATCCAAGGTCTATCATATCCTGATGCCTGTCCTAAAATCCTAGCTCCATTTTCTGCAATTTTCCCACATGAACACTTCTAATCAACCCCATAAAACTTGCCGTTCTCAAACATACAGGCTTTAACTATTGTTCATGCTATCACACAGGCAGTTTCCACTGTCAGAAGGCTCTTCTTCCTCTCCCTTCTTCAGAACTAAATTTAATAACCTCTCTGAAGATTTTCTCGAATACCCAGCTGACTGATACAGCCTTTCTCTGTGCTCTACCAGCATTATGTGCATTTTTCTTTCTTGTGTAATGGGTGAGAACACAAAGGGCAGAGTTAGACTGCCTGGGTTCAGATACTGGCTCTGATACTTATTAGTAGAGTAGCTTTAATCCAATCGCTTTACTCTCTGTGCCTCACACTTCTCATGTGTAAAATTGAGAAGACAAAGGACTCACTTTATTGGATTGTTTTAAAGAGTAAATGAGGTAATACATGTAAAATATTTAACATTCAATAAATGTTAGCTATTAATGTAGGGATAGTGTGACAGCTGTTATCTGTTAACATAGTGGTAGTGATAACTCACTTCTTTATACTATAAGCATGTTAGAACAAAAGACCTTCTATAATGTGTGTGTGGGTGTATTTATATATTAAAATAAATGAATATACTAAAGAATAAATTTCACCATCTTGAATCTGAGATCTAAAAGCTCCAGTATGAAACAAGGAAGAATCTGGACACTGAGAATAATCTCTTAATGTGTATTAATAAGTAAAGAAAAAGTATGTGGTAGCCAAGTGTTTATTGGGTTGCTGAAGAAATGGACCATTATAAATACCAGTAATAGAACAATGGGTAAAGAGATGAAAATCACTTTTAATGGAATTTGAATATATCTTAATTCAACATTTACTTTTATTAACAGAGTAACTAAAATGATCTTTTTTAAAAAAAGAATTGATTAGTTATATAAATTATAGATATACTTCCAACAACAAAAATTCAATTTCCATTGTTAAAAGAGGTTCTATTATTAAATTTGCTAGCAGTGCTTACTATAATTTAGAAAAGGACTTGAAATATCTGAGTTGTTAATTAAACATACTATACTGTACATACTCAAAATATTGTGTATACTGTGGTCACTAAAAATGTTAGCATGCTTACTGAATAAAGAATAAATGGAATCAAAAGACATTGGTTTGCTTGCTTATTTTACGTATTTGAGTTGGGCTCTATATTTCAGAGAGTACTCCCTAATTTCCAATGAATCAGTTTCTTTGATAATTTTTGTCGTTTTGTACACTAGCATGAATTCTTAAGAATCTTAGAATTGCTTCTTTTATAAATGACTAAAATAACTTATAAAGTGGCCATCTTATAAGATTTTGCTATCTCCAAACAAACAAAATAATAAGCTAACTTTACTGACTACAAGTTAATTTTGTAACTTAAATAGTTTCAAATGGTTGGGCATAGAGCAATCAGGCTGACTGACGATAACTTACCTGTGTGGGTACATTAGATATTTCTCAGTTCCTACTACATAACCTTATTTTGTCATTCCAGCAAGTTTTGCAAAGGAAAAGAAATGCACTTCTAAAAGCTTTAGTAATTGAGGAATGGGAGCATAATCTTCAAAGCCAAAATAGTAAGTATATATATATATGTATATATATATATATATATATATATATATATATATATATATATGAACAGCCATTTACTTGAATGGAATCTATATATAGCTTTTTGAAGATTTTTTTCCTCCAATTTTTTTTTTCACACCAAAACTGCCTAAATTCTGATGGACATGAAACCATAATTCACATTCATGGCTAACTCCTGTTATTTTTCCCTTACTCTTCCTTTGAGCTCTCTAACTTTCTAACCAACTTGATTCCTTATCACTTGTTTTATGTACATTTCTACCTTTATATTCACCTTTCAGACCTCATGATGCACACTACTTCCCCTGTATTGACCTTGCTTTCCCCCCTGCTCCCCGGACTATGCCAGCTTCTGGCTATTCACTCAGCACTGAGGTATAAGGAACCTCTATTCCTAGGAATAATAATCAGACAATTGTTAAAGAAAAGCAATACAGAGTTTTGAGTCTGCATACATGTATAAATATATGATATGTCTATTAATTTATGTATCTCCCAGTTTGAACCATATGGACTTAAACAGTAATGTTGAAAGACATATGGCCTTGGTGTTAAGAATGACTACAGAGATCACAAGATAGAATTTTGCAAGACAAACAACTTATTCATTGCGAATACCTTTTTTCGACAACATAAATGGTGACTATACACATGGACCTCATTGGATGGAAAACACGGAAATGAAATTGGCTACATCTGTGGAAAGAGATGATGGAGAAGCTCAATATCATCAATTAGAACAAGGACAGTGGCCAACTGCAGAACAATCAATTGTTCATATGAAAGTTCAAGTAGAAGATGAAGAAAATTAAAACAAGCATGCCAAAACCAAAATATGACTTTGAGTATACCCCACCTGAATTTGGAGACCATCTAAAGAATAAATTCAACTCATTGAACACTAATGATCAAAGACCAGACAAGTTGTGAGATGATATCAGGGACATCGTACATGAAGAAAGCAAAAGGTCATTAAAAAGACAGGAAAGAAAGAAAAGAACAAAATGGATGTCAGAAGAGAGTCTGAAACGTGCTTTTGAACTTCAAGTAGCTAAAGGGAGTGTAAGAAGTAAAAGAAAACAGAACAGAAGATTTCAGAAGGTGGCTTGAGAAGACAAAGTATTATAATGAAATGTGGAAACACGTGGATTTAGAACACCAAAAGGGAAGAACACACTTGGTATTTCTCAAGCTGAAAGAACTGAAGAAAAACTTCAGGCCTTCCTTCTTAACTTTTCTCTGAATCATCCAAGTCCAGGAATAGGAGAAAGAGTTATATATTATCCTGAAATTATAAGAGGGGCACCTGTTCCTCATGCCATCCTCTGGCTTTTCTGTTCTGCACAGAAGTACAAAGCATCTCCATCAAGTCAACAC
The DNA here is from genome assembly GCF_030014295.1 of Loxodonta africana. NCBI lineage: Eukaryota > Metazoa > Chordata > Mammalia > Proboscidea > Elephantidae > Loxodonta > Loxodonta africana. The sequence goes on from NC_087345.1 coordinate 50,902,276, forward strand.
TGCTCTCACTGTCTTTACAGACCTAATTCATGATCCTACATCAGATTTTAGTGGTGAGAACTATACAATCTTCATCCATTCCGTACCAACTATAAGTCTCTCTGGTACCTTTGTCCTCTCAACAATTATCAATCCTCAGTAGAAGTTGAGTGCTCCAGAATCTTGGTTATGTCCCCACACTACTATGGGAGTTCATGAATTTGTGAGGTTGTCCTTCCTCATGCCAGTCTATCTAAGAATCTCCCTCAGCTACTGCTACTCCTTGGCCTATCATTTGTTGGTACCCTTCCCTCTGTAGTCTGCAAAACATTATCATCAATTTTTTCAATTGTTCTTTCATTGGCATGGCCCTCTGGCTTTTTTACCTTATAAACCCAGCACCTGAGATCAACCAGCATATATGTGTTTTGTTTCTTTTCTTCAGCAATAGAAAAGAATCATTCTAACAACAGCTCAGATATTTAGTAACTTTTTCATAGCTGATAGCTTATCCTCTTTGAGCATAATTGACTTCATATGTAAAACTAATCTTTTGCACACTAGTGTTTGAGATAACACTGCAAAGCCACATACAGAAAAAGTGGCATAGTGTGTACTGAACAAATACCAGCCCCCTTCTCTCCTGTACCTAGTCTAAAAGACATTTCACAGGAAACCACCTAATTACACTCATTGGCTCTATTGGAAATTAATGACTTCCATTCTCTTCTGAGGATACTTGTTCGGCACAAGTCTTATTCATCCCTAGTTGGATCACTTTTCCTTCCTCACAATGATTCTTCCAAGTTTTACCAGCTTTGCTATACATTCAACTCATCCTCGAACAATGTGCTCTTTTACTACTCTAGAAAAAAGCTATCCTCATCCATCCATCCTCATCCTCTTTACTCAGGTATTAGAAGAATAATTGGCTTTACTGGATTTCCTCTGCCTGGAGCATTTTCCTTGTACTCATACAGCTAATCCCTTCACTTCATCCAAATCATTTATTAAATGTCACTTTTTCAGAAAGTTCAAACCTGACCTACCTATTTAAATTGAAACTCATACCTCAGCCACAGTCTCTATGATTTCCTCTTAGCCTAGTCTATTTTTGTTCTATACCACAGAGCAACTGTAAACTATGTAGTTTATTCCTAATTTGGTCTAATGTCAATCTTTTTTTTGAGAGAAAATGAGCCCCATACTAAGACAGGAATTTCTTCTCTGGTTTGTTCAGTGAAGAATGACGGTCACATTATATATAATCAGTAAATATTCAATGAATAAATAAATGCATCAGGCAATCTTTTTTCTAATCCTCAAGAAAAATAAATCTTAAACACTTCTTGTTTTAAAAAATCATAAAATATACGACCCTATAGGACAGAGTAGAACTGCCCCATAGAGTTTCCAAGGAGTGTCTGGTGGATTTGAACTGCCAACCTTTTGGTTAACAGCCGTAGCACTTAACCACTACACCACCAGGGTTTCCATATAGAAAATATATTTTAAAAAATAAATGGAAAAATTAACACAAATATAGTTGTGTTACCAAAGTTGTAAATGAGATCAACTGAACTCTCTAAAATGAGAAGTAAAGAAGTGAGTTTGAGAGTATGCTTGGATAAAAAAAGCAAAACCCAAACAGATAAAGTGAAAACATATAAAACAAAGTAATTCAGAGAGATTTAAAAAGATAAGGTCAAAATTTTACCACGTGATTTAAAAGAAAAAAAAAGACATCAGGGAGCTATAAAACAAGGCAAAATTCAAGTCAAAAAGTATTATAAGAGATTAGAAAAACACTTTATTATGCTAACAATGACTCTCTTACAGTTTGGAATATCTATGAACCAGACATAACATAAAATCAATATTATGAAGTAAAACCACAAAAGTAAAGGAACATTGGAAAACCCCCAGTGTGAAGAAAGTTATCGCTTTAGTCCAGGCAGGTTCATGGACAAACAATAACGACAGAAATGGGAATCAAAAGTAAAGATACAGAATATCTAATGAACATAATGAGATAGGTCTCATTGAAATAAACTAAATTCTACACATGAAAAGGAAGGCACAAAGTGTCCATAAAACAATAAACATGGCCAGAATCTCTACCATAAAGAAAATGCTCCATAAATTCCAAAATGTAAGTATTGTGCAGATATCATCATCTTATTAAAGAAAATGAGAAAATTTTAACATCAAAATCAGAAAACTGTCCTCATCAGCTAGAAATTAATAAATCTTTCCTTAAACAATCCTGAACTAAATAGGGAAATCAAACTACAATGTTTGATAATCTGTAAAATATTTTAAATGAAAATAGTATGTATTGAAACCTATAGAGTACAGCTAAACCAGTATTCAGAATATAACGTCCATAAATTACATGTCAATTAAAAGAAAAAATTAAAACAGCCTAACTATCTGATTCAAAATGGTAGAAACTAAACCACAAATTAAACCAAAGAAAAATATTAGTATTTAGTGATAAAAGCAGAAATTAATTATTTATAAAACTGAAAAATATGTAACCGATAAAATTTTCAGCCAGTCTTCAAAATAATCATACCAACAATTAACTAACCTGGTCATAAAAAAAAAAAGGGAAAAAGAACAATTAACAAAAATTTTAAAAATGAGATAAAAATTAAAAAATGAGGAAATTCAGAAAATCATTAAAGACAACCTAGTTCAATAATAACAAAAACAGATTTGAAAACCTGGATAAAATGGATAAATTTCCAGAAAAATGGAAACTAATACCATTAGCTATAAAACCCTGAACAGGCCAATGTCCCCAGAAGAAATATTGTTGGAAAAATGAGATCTCCCACAAAAATGTTAGACCTAGATGGTTTTACAAGAGAAATTTATAAAATCTTTAACTAATAGATTATTGATATGGCTTGAATTGTGCCCCCCAAAAATAACGTGTCAACTTGGATAGGTAGTGATTCGGAGTACTGTGTAATTGTCCACCATTTTGTTATCGGATGTGGTTTTCCTATGTGTTCTAAATACTACCTCTATGATGTTAATAAGGCAGGATGAGTGGCAGTTATGTTAATGAGACAGGACTCTATCTACGAGATAAGGTTGTGTCTTAAGTCAATGTCTTTTGAGACATAAAAGGGAGAAGCAAACAGAGACAGGAGGACCTCATACCACCAAGGATCAAGAACCAGAAGAATAGCTCATCCTTCGGACCCAAGATCCCTGCGCTGAGAAACTCCTCGACCGGGGAAGACTGATGACAAGGACCTTCCTCCAGAGCCAAAAGAGAGAAAGCGTTCCCCTGGAGCAGACACCCTTAATTTGGACTTCTAGCCTCCTAGACTGCGAGAGAATAAATTTCTCTCTGTTAAAGCCATCGATCTGTGGTATTTCTGTTATAGCAGCACCAGATGACTAAGACAATTCTTTCAAAGCTATTTAAACTCTTGGTCCCCTGGTGGTGCTAATGTTTGCACTTGACCTGGGGGTTGGCAATTTGAACACACCCAGCAATGCCATGGAAGAAAGGCCTGGTGATCTGCTTCTGTAAAGATTACAACCAAGAAAACCCTATGCAGTAGCTGTTCTCTGTAACACACGAGGTCACCATGAATTGATTCAACAGCAACAGTAGTTTTAGATCACAGGTTTAAAAAAAAGGAAGAGGTCAGAACTGTTTTTCAAAGCAACATAATGTCAACACCAAAATCTGCCACATTCTACACAAAAATACAACAGATCAACATCATTTACAGGTAGTAATAAGAAAATCCAATGCAAAATATTTACCAACAGAATTTAGAAGATCATTACAAGAGCAATGTATTATTTTCAAGAGAAGTTTATTTAAAAAATACATGGATCATTCAAAATTTAGATGAGTTATTAATGTAACTTATCACATTAATAAGCCTAAGAAGTCTTGGGATTGGTTTACTAGATTAAAAGGTTTAGGACCATAGTCTCGTGGGACAACTCAGTCAATTGGCACAACAATTTGGAAGACTGCTACCAAGCCAACCTACTGGAAGTGATCCATATTTGTGCCCTTTCCAAAGAAAAGTGATCCAGCAGAATGTGAAAATTATCGAACAATATTTTTATCATTAATATCATGCACAAGTAAAATTTTGCTGAAGATAATTCAAAAACGATTGCAGTGATACATCAACAGGGAAATGCCAGATATACAAGCTGGATTCAGAAGAAGACATAACAAGGGATATCATTGCTAATGTCAGAGGAATCTTAGCTGAAAGCAGAGAATACCAGAAAGATGTTTTCCTGTACTATATTGGATATGCAAAGGCATTTGACTATGTAGAACATAACAAATTATGGATAATATTGTGAAGAATGGGAATTCCAGAACGCTTAACTGTGCTCATAAGAAACCTGTACATAGACCAAGAGGCAGTCTTTCAAACAGAACAAGGGGACACTGTGTGGTTTAAAATCAGGAAAGGTATGCATCATACTTATTCAATGTATATTCTGAGCAAATAATCTGAGGATCTGGACTATATGAAGAAGAACTCAGCATCAGGATTGAAGGGTATTCCTCTTTTTCACTGATCCTTTACCAAGCATGATACCCTTCTCCAGGAACTGGTCTCTCCTGACAATGTGCCAATGTACATGAGACAAAGTCTCACTATCCTCACTTCTAAGGAGCAGTCAGACTATACTTCTCCCAGGACAGACATGTTTGTTCTTCTGACAGTCTATGGTTTATTCAATATTTTTCACCAACACCATAATTCAAAGGCATCAATTCTTCTTCAGTCTTCCTAATTAATTGTTCAACTTTTGCACATACATGAGGTGATGGAAAGTACCATGACTTCAGTCAGGGGGACATTGGTCATTATGACATCTCTGTTTTTTTTTTTAACACTTTAAAGAGGTCTTTTGCAGCAGATTTGTCCAATGACACATCCTTTGAATTCTGCTGTTTCCACAGACATATACTGTGGATCCAAGTAAAATGAAATCCTTGACAACTTCCATTATTTTCTCTGTTTAACATGATATTTCTTATTGGTTCAGCTGTGAGGATTTTTGTTTTCTTTATGTTAAGGTATAAACTATACCAAAGTTTTTACTCTTTGATCTTCATTAGTAAGTACTTCAAGTCCTCATCACTTTCAGCAAGCGAGGTTTTGTCATTTGCCTAATGCAGGTTGTTAATAAAATTTACTCCAATTCTGAAGCCACGTTCTTCTTCATATAGTCCAGTTTCTAAGATTATTTGCTCAGCCTACAAATTGAATAAGTATGGTGAAAGGATATAACATTGACATACTCCTTTCCTGGTTTTAAACCATGTCGCATCCCTGTGTCACATTCAAACAACTATCTCTTGGTCTCTGTACAGGTTCCACACGAGCACAGGTGTTCTGGAATTCCCATCCTTCCCAATGTTATCCATAATTTGTTATGATCCACACAGTCAATTGTCTTTGCATAGTCAATAAAACATAAGTAAACACCCTTCTGGTATTCTTTGCTTCCAGCCAGGATCCATCTGCCATCAGCAATGATGTCCCTTGTTCCATGTCATCTTCTGAATCCAGCTTGAATTTCTGGCAGTTCCCTGTTGATGTACTGCTGCAACCATTTTTTAATTATCTTCAGCACAATATTTCTTGCATGTGGTATTAATGGTATTTTTTATAATTTCTGCATTTCATTGGATCACCTTTCTTTGGAATGGATACAAATATGGATCTTTTCTAGTCAGTTAGCCAGGTAGCTGTCTTCCAAATTTCTTGGCATAGATGAGTGAGCACTTCCAGCACTACATCCATTTACTGAAACATCTCAGTTGGTAATCCATCAATTCTTGGAGCCTTGTTTTCTGCCAATGCCTTCAGTGCAGCTTGGACTTCTTCCTTCAATACCATCGGTTCTTGATCTTTGCTACCTCTTGTAATGGTTGAACGTCAATCTTTTTGTACAGTGATTCTGTATATTGCTTCCATTGGATTTTGATGGTTCTTGCATTGTTCAATTTTTTGCCCATAGATTCTTTCAATATTTTAACACGAGGCTTTAATTTTTCATTCAGCTCTTTCAGGTTGAGAAATGCTGAGCGTGTTCTTCACTTTTGTTTTCTAACCCCAGGTGCATATTTTATTATAATACTTTACTTTGTCTGCTCAAGCTACCTTTCATATCTTCTGTTCAGCTCTTTTACTTCATCATTACTTCCTTTCATTTTAGCTACTCTATGTTCACAAACAAGTTTCAGAGTCTATTCTGACATTTTCTTTGGTCTTTTTACTTTCTTTTTGCTTTCTTCATGTAAAATGTCCTTGATTTCATCCCACAACTTGTCTGGTCTTCAGTGCTTCCAATTTATTCTTAAGATTGTCTCCAAATTCAGGGAGGATAAACCCAAAGTCTTACTTTGGCTCTCAAGGACTTTTTTAAATTTTCTACAGCTTCAACTTGAACTTGCATATGAGCAGTTGAAGATCTGTTCTGCCATTGATCCCTGGCCTTGTTCTGACTGACAATACTGAGCTTTTCTGTTGTCTATTTCCAAAGATGTTGTCCATTTGGTTTCTGTGTATTTCATCTGGTAAGGTCCACGTGTATCGTCGCCATTTATGTTGTTGAAAAAAGGTTTTGACAATGAAGAAATCATTGGCTATGCAAAATTCTATCATGCAATCTCTGGCCTCAGTTCTATCGCCAAGGCCATATTCTCCAACTACTGATCCTTCTTTTTTGTGTCCAACTTTAATATTCCAATCACCAGTAATTATCAATGCATCTTGATTGTATTTTTTATCAATTTCAGACTTCAGAAGTCTGTAAAAATATTCTATTTCCTCATGTTTGGCATTAGTGTTTGGTGCTTAAATTTCAATAACGGTCATGTTAATTAGTCTTCCTTGTAGACATGGAGCCACTGTGGCACAGTGGTTAAGAACTCAGCTGCTAACCACAAGGTCAGCAGTTCAAATCCACCGGCTGTACCTTCAGAACCCTATGGGTGGTTCTACTCTATCCTATACGGTCACGATGAGTAGGAATTGACTCAATGGTGATGGGTTTTGTTTTGGTTTTTCTTGCAGTCCTATGGATATGATTTTACTACTGACAGCGTAGTATTTCAGCATATGTCTTGAAATGTTCTTATTGATGATGAATGTGATGTCATTCATCTTTAATTTGTCATTCCCAACAGGGTAGACCAGACCACTGTCTGATTCAAAATGGCCAATGTCAGTCCATTTCAGCTCACTAATGCCTAGGTTATTGATTTCAATCACTCCATTCCATTTTTGATGACTTTCAATTTTCCTAGAATCATACTTCGTACATTCCATGTTCTAATTATTAATGTATGTTTTCATCTGTTTCTTCTCATTTTGAGTCATGCCACATTAGCAAATGAAGGTCCCCAAAACTTTAGCCCATCTATGTCATTAAGGTTGACTCTATTTTGAGGAGGCAGCTCTTCCCCAGTTGTATTTTGAGTGCCTTCCAACTTGAGAGGCTCATCTTCCAGCACTATATCACACAATGTTATGCTGCTATCCATAAGGTTTTCATTGGCCAATTTTTTCAGAAGTAGATCGCAAGGTCCTTCTTCCTAGTCTGTCTTAGTCTGGGAGCTGCACTGAAACCTGTCTACCATGGGAGACCCTGATGGTATTTGGAATACTGGTGGCATCACTTCCAGCATCATAGCAACACACAATCCCTCATAGTACAACAATCTCACTGATGAGTGATGGTATCACACATTACACATCAGGAAAAAATTCAAAATGAATCAAATATTTAAATGTCAAATTTTAACAGTGTTACTCTGTGCAGCTGGGAAATGAATAACTTTAATTCCCTCCTGCAAAATCAGAAGAAACTTGTAATTACAGCATCTAATGCCCCAGTTCTTAATCTAGTGGACATATTTGAACATTTTGCAGCTGTTCGTTTCCATTTGAAACTCTCCAGCCTTTGGCTCTAGTGACTTCAGAGTTCAAATGAGTCTCAGGACAGGCAGACAATAGTTACATTCTAAAGATGCCAATATGTAAAGCTCACTAAAATATCACTTAATATGGGATAAGATGAAGAAAAATGAATTTCCAACACTCCTTTTGGATATTATCATATGTAGTTGGAAAAAAAATAACACTAATTAAGCTGCTTGAGTGTGAGGGAAAAACTGCCTTGACTCACCCTTCAATAACAATAAAGTTGATAAATGGCCTTTTACAGAGGCTGTTGTTGTTAGGTGTCATGGAGTCGATTCTGACTCATAGCTACCCTATATACAACAGAATGAAATGCTGCCTCATCCTACACCATCCTCACAATCATTGTTATGCTTAAGCCCATTGTTGCACCCACCGTGTCAATACATCCTGTTAAGGGTCTCTTTTTCATTGACCCTCTACTTTACCAAGAATGATGTCCTTCGCCAGGGACTAGTCCCCCGTGATAGCCTATCCAAAGTATGTGAAATGAAGTCTCACCCTTCTTGCTTCCAAGGAACACTCCGGCTGCACTTCTTCCAAGACAAATTTGTTTGTTCTTCTGGCGGTCCACAATATATTCAATATTCTTTGCCAGCACCATAATTAAAAGGCATCAGTTCTTCTTTAGTCTTCCTTATTCATTGTTCAGTTATCACATACATATGACGTGATTGAAGACACCAGGTCTTGTGAACTCTAAGGCTTTAGTTTTCCCAAGGTCCTGGGGGCTGATACAGTGTCTGTTGCCAACATTGCTCCATGCAAGTGGTCAGCCTCCTCTCCAAATAAATGAGGAACAGCCACTTAGAGAGTAAGATTTGAATAGACACTTGGTTATTGGTTTGTCCAGGGATGTTCATGTCTCAGTTTTTTGTAGACACTAATCATCTGGTTTTCTTCCAGTCTTCCTGGGCCTTTGAAGTCATGTTCTATTTCTTAAGTATTATTGTTTTTCCCATTTGGGTCCTTATTCAGAGATCTCATCCACTCTCATAATTTAAAAGTCACCTTTATATTGATGACTCCATAACCTATAAAATTGTACCTATTGCATTTATTTTATATAAATTATATCTTTCAGTCACATATTTGACTCTCTAGACCATTATTACCAATTTCCTATTAAATGAGTAATAATTCCTCAAGCTAGAGATAACCACATAAGGGCAGCCTAACATAGTAGTTAAAAGCATAGATATTGGAACCACTCTACCTAGACTCAAATCTAGGTCAGGCACTTACTAGATTTTTGGCCCGGGACAAGTTGCTGAACTTCTCTGTACCTCAGTTTCCCCATATAAATAGTAAAATTTCCTACTTAATAAGATTTTTAAGTAATTAAGTGCAGCAATGGACTCAAATATACCAATGATCATGAAGATGGCACAGGACTGAGCAATTATTTTTTTATACATAAGATCACTGTGAGAGGGAGCTGACTTGATGGTAACTAACAACAACCACCACCACCAACAACAGATGTTTTAACTTTTGTATAGCCTGTGGAACAGAGCCTAACACAGATTAAGAGCTATGTAAGTGTTAAACAATACTAAATCATGGAATTTTACATTGGGTTGTTCCCAACAGGACCTACAAAGAACTTATCCATGTTTTGCATCAGGCAGCCAGCAGTTAGAAGTCTGTCATCCAGGATATGGGTGGCCTCTCAACATTATCCATAGTAGTATAGCAGTATCAACTGGTTAAAAAAAAAAAAAAAAACTGATGGTAAAAGAAACGGAGCATTGCTTTTGCAAGCCCAATAAAGTAAATAGACTGTCCTTTTTCCCTGTCTCTTCCTAGAGGACCCTGCAGTGCTAGATGCATAAGAGAGAAGATGCGGAGATATCCTAGGAAGGTGTACAATAGGTTCTCCATATGACTCTCAGTGATTGTGGAGAAATTAGGAAGAAGAACATATTTCCTCCCCACTCAAAGTCCTTTGGCCTCAAAGCAAGTCTGTACTGTGGCAAGGAGAGGATATGAGTTTGTAGTTGTAAACTACGCTATACTTTTTAACAGCCCAAAGTAGAAAGAAGTTAAAGAATCTGTCCAAGATGTCATTAAAAGATCCACTACCCAGCAGGGAAGGAAGATATGACATTGCTCAGCTGGGGGGCATTAATTAGACAAAATAAATCCTTTTCAAGTTTGTAACCTATAAAGTTCAGACTCTCCAGTAAACCTGTTACATTATATATAGCTATAAAGAGTTTTGGCATATGAGAGACAGGCTCTGGAAAGCAAATGGCTTTGGTTGGAAAACTTCCTGCAAAATTTTAAATATTTTCATCAAGAAGAAAGAAAATCAATAACATTTGATAGAAACCAGGAGCTATTCAAAATGGCTTATATATAAAAAACCTGATTTTATTTCCATAACAATACAAATCTAATATTAAGAATGACTTTTTTGCCCTGTATAAATAATTTCATTAAGTTCAAGAATTTCTACATGCAGATATGTTTTTCTTTACACACAGATGGATATAGATACATATATTATTCCGAATTTGGAGAATTAAATTATATTTTAGTTTTACTTTCACAACACAAAAATTATATTCTTAAATGACCCCCTCTTAATTCAGTGTTTCATACACGTTGGTTACTTTAAAAAAAAAAAAAAAGAAGAAGAAGCCAAACTCACCATCATCGAGTCAATTCTGACTCATAGTGACCCTATAGGAGAGGATAGAACTTCCCCATAGGAACTGCTCCAAGGAGCGCCTGGTAGATTCAAACTGCTGCCTTTTTGGTTAGCAGCTGAACTCTTAACCACTATGCCACCAGGGCTTCTGTGGTTACTTAAGTAGGACGTGAATAAAGCTGATAAACAAGTTAGACAATAAAGAATGGATAACCAGCTATATAGCGCTGTTTAAAGAATGCCAAAAAGACTCAGAATTATACTCAGTCCGCTCTATTTGTTGACTAATAAATTTATTCTCCCATCCTTTAATAATTTATTCTCCCAGTTTTAATACAGTATTAAAACTGCTTTGGGATTAAAATAATTAAGCTGGAGAGAACATTATTTCAAAGAGATAATTCGGCTTGTTAACATATAAAGCACTTATCATTACAGCAAACGCTTGTTGCTGTTGTTAGTTGCCATCAAGTCCATTCTGACTCATGGCAACCCCACGTATGCAAATTTGAACTCCTTACGGTTTTCAAGGCTGTGACCTTTCAGAAGCAGATCTCCAGGGCTTACTTCTAAGGCAACTCTGGGTGGGTCTGAACTGCCAAACTTTTAGTTAGTAGTCCAGCATTTAGCCATTTGCCCCACCCAGGGACTCTCTGGCAAGCATTAAACATATTTAAGATTTTGGTTATTATTATAAATCCCTGGGATTTGAGGAGCCTCCACATTTCCATGAAATCACACTAGTTTATTGGTTTTGATAGTTCTAACTTTACACCTGACTGAAAAGTTATGACAGAGAATTGGAAAATCAGTTTTAGATTATTGAAGGAGTAAAGAACATAGAGCAGATGGACAAGACAGTATGAGGTTAGTAACAAGTAGAACACAAATTATCATTTACAAAGTCCAAGTCTTTGAGGGATCACAGCCAGGAGGAAAGGAAGACCCAGCTAGTTCCTCCTCCACTTAAAATGCTTTACCAAAATAGCTTTATTTTTATACTTAATATTCATAATAATGGCATTAGAAGACTCAGAAACAAGAAGGAGGCTCTGTGTAAAATATCTAATTACGATGATAAACAAAAATCCTCTCAAGGCCAATAAGCAAAATCATAATAAATGGAGAAAATATTGAAGTTGCTGAGGATTTCATTTTACTTGGATCCACAATCAACACACATGGAAGCAGCATTCAAGAAATCTAGTGACATATTGCACTAGGAAAATCTGCTGCAAAGAACCTCTTTAAAATATTAAAGAACCAAATGTGTCACCTGGAGGACTAAGGTGAACCTGACCCCTGCCGTGGTGTTTTCTATTGCCTCATATACTTGAGAAAGCTGAACAATGAATAAAAACCAAACCAAACCAAACCCAGTGCCACTGAGTCGATTTCGACTCATAGTGACCCTATAGAACAGAGTAGAACTGCCCCATAGAGTTTCCAAGGAGCACCTGGCGGGTTCAAACTACCGACTCTTTGGTTAGCTGCCATGGGACTTAACCACTGCGCCACTGGGATTTCTGAACAATGAATAAGGAAGACCAAAAAAGAGTTGATGCATTTGAATTATGGTGCTGGTGAAGAGTACTGAATATACTATGGATTGCCAAAAGAATGAACAAATCTGTCTTGGAAGAAGTACAGTCAGAATGCTCCTTAGAAGTGAGGAAGGTGAGACTTTGTCTCTCTTACTTCGGACATATTATCAGAAGGGACTATTCCCTGGAGAAGGACATCATGCTTGGTAAAGCAGAGGGTCATCGAAAAAGAGGAAGACTCTCAACAAGATGAACTGACAGCATACAGTGGCTTCAACAATTGGCTGAAATGCAGCAATGATTATGAGGATAGTACAGGACCAGGCAGCATTTTGCTCTATTGTTCATAGGGTTGCTATGAGTTAAAGCTGACTTGAAGGCAGCTAACAACAAAAAACATGATAAAGATGAAGGATCTATATATATATATTTTTTTACTCCCTCTCTCTCACCCCCAAATAGTACTTTCTGAGTTATTAAATACCATAGAAAATCCATTGCAAACACCAACACCTTAAGTCAGCTTCAGGTGGTTCCTTTGGACATCTCAGGAATTGCCTGTACTTTCAAAATCTCCACAAATATTCCCCAGCAATTTCTCACTTCTCCAACTGCGATTTACTGTTAACCAGATTCCAGGCCCTGTTCGTTATTCTAAGTCTGTAAAAAATCATCCCCCAGCTCCCTCTGGAAGGAAGTCATGAAAGAAGGGAATGGCAATCATTCAGACATTCGGTAGATTTGTGGTTCTCACATTTGAGTCCTGGTCTAGTAGCCACAACAATACATGGGAAATAGTTAGAAATGCAAATTCCCAGGCCCCACCCATGAACTACTAAATCAGAAGTGGGACCCAGTCATTTGTATTTTAACAAGCCCTTCAGAGATTCTGATGCATGATAAAGTTTAAAAATCACTGCTATAAATGATGCTCAGCAGCGTACCTCTGCCGTATAAAAAAAGTAGTTAGAGTCATTGTTGAGGAAGCAGTGAGTGTTTATGGTGGTAGGAAATCTATCAATGATTATGGGTGGTGGTTGCACAATATGACTAATGTAATTGATATCACTGAACTGTACACCCAAAAAATGTTGAATTGTCAAGTGTTGTATTATATATACCTTTACAACAACAAAAAATTTAGAAAAAAATGAAAAAGAAAGTGAGTTAGTAGCAGAGTTGCAGGGGTGAGCTAGAAGCAGGACCACATGGTTGAGAGAGTGAAAAAGTGAGAGCTGTGTATTGTAGATCTTATGCTGATGTGTATTCAAAGAACTCACAGAGGTAGAAAAAGAAAGTGTAATTTAATCAGAATCAGAAAAAAGATTATCAACTAGTTAAAATGAATTTTAAATTGTGGATTCCTTTAGTCATTTATTTATTCAGCTAATACTTAATGAAACTTTTCTAGACAATGAGTATGCTACAGTAAACAAAACAAATGCCCTGATTCAGAGAATTACATTCTAATATATAAAATAGACAATACAAAAAAAATTCTATGTAATTTTCTCTTTGTAAGAGGAACTAGAATGACTGGGGCTGTGTGATTGCGTGAGCAGAAAAAACATTATGAGGGGGCTTGTTGGTATGGATTTAATTGTGTCCCCCCAAAATATGTGTCAACTTGGATAGGCCATGATTCTCAGTATTGTGTGATTATCCACCACTATCTGACGTGATTTTTCTATGTGTCGTAAATCCTATCTCTATGATGTTTACGAAATGGGATTAGCGACAGTTTTGTTAATGAGGCAGGACTCAATCTACAAGATTAGGTTTTGTTTTAAGCCAATCTCTTTTGAGATATAAAAGAGAGAAGTACGCAGAGAGACTTCGGGATCTCATACCAAAAACGCAATGCTGGGAGTGAGTCATTTGGATTGGAGGTTCCTGCCCTGAGAAGCCCCTGGACCAAGAGAAGATTAACAAGAAGGACCTTCCTCCAGAGCCAACAGAGAGAGAAAGCCTTCCCCTGAAGCTGTTACCCTGAATTCGGACTTCCAGAATCCTAGACTGTGAGAAAATAAAGTTCTCTTTGTTAAAGTCATTCACTTTTGGCAATTCTCTTACAGCAACACTAGATAGCTAAGACAGGGGTGATATGTAAAAAGACACATGAATGAAGTTTGGGAGGAAGACTTCAACCTGGGGATAATGTGTTCTGGCAGACAGAACAGAAAAATGTAAATGTCTTCGGGTAAAATGAACTTGAATATTTCAAATAAGAACAAGAAGACCAGGATGGCTGCTACAGTTAGCAAAATGGGAGAAGGGTAGGACATAGAGTCAGAAAAACAGGCAAGGGCAAAGTCTTTTTGGACCTTGACGACATTTCCAAGGTGTCAGATTGTATTCTAAATATTACATGAGCTCATTGGAAATTTTTCAGGGGGTGGATAGACATGGTTTGCTGAAGCTGCTGGGTAAAGAAGCTAGGAGTATGGCAAGAGTAAAAAACAAGTAAGACCATTTAGAAGTCTACTACAGATGTCCAAACGGAAGATGATAATTTGGACTAAAGTGTCAGGTGAGGAATGGTCAGATTCTGGATTTATTCTGAAGATGAAGCTAAGAATTTACTCACAGGTTGGATGTGAAGTATGATAGAATAAGGACACAAAAATGAGTTCTAGATTTGGATTTTGCAACACTGAGTACTTAATAGTGTGCCTTATTGAGGTGGGGAGCCCCAGGCTTGGAGGGACTGTCCAGAGTTCAATTTTGACATGTTAACTTTGTCCCTCTAAGTATAGATGATGCATAGAGAGATGAACATATCATGCTGGGGCTTGGGGAAAAGTCAAGATTGGTAAAAAAAAAAAAAAAAAAAAAAAAACATCAGGACAAATTTATGATTTAAGAGGTGCAATGATTCTGAAGACAACACAATCTATAGGAGAGAGAGGAGGGGAAGAGTTTGCAGGTGAGGAGGGAAGTACTGAGCATTAATGGTGTGATATGGTAAACCCACATGGAAATTAAAGTCATCCAAAATGGCAGGATATGGGGAATAAGCCTAATAATATTTGTTGGTAATTTAAAAGAGATTGCTCACAATTGTGTAGTATATGACTAGTTTGGTAGATTACCAGATCAATAGAACTTCAAATTTTCTTCCAATGATCACCTCTCAGTGAACTACAAAAATTCATACTAATGACCAGCTAATTAATCAATTCATGGCATTCTAATAGAATGGCAAAGTAGAAAAGGATTATTGCCTCAAAGGAAAAATGGAAGTTAAATTTTAGAGGTGTTTTTCTTATACAGAAATGGGCTAAAAGAGAATATTTATAGCAAATATACTACTATTCATATTAATAAGCACTATAATAACACCAGTAGATCCATAGCCAAATTTTAATGATTTATTTAATGTATTATATATTGTCAAGAGAGTTTAATAAATGTGCTCTATTGTCCATTAATGTAGTACGGAGAAACAAATTAAATGGTTTGATTTAATATATTTTCTTAAAATGTTTCTATATATCTTCTTGGCAAAGACATTAAAATAAATCGTAACTCTAAATATTTCTACTATTATAGCATAAAGCCACAGATTCTATTTTTGTGAACTTGTTAATGTGTACATATTAAGCAACTGTAATATTCGTATTTGGAAAAATAAATTAATGAATATTTGCCCTATATGCTATTTGAACATAACTGAAAACAGCTGACTTTTGTATCTTGTATACAAAAATCTTATAGCAAGCATCAAAAAAAAAACCAGGCAAAAATTCTTACTAAGAAAGCAAAAAGGTAATAGTACAATGGTGATAAGTCCAATTAACATCTGACTATTACCAACAATACTAGTGAAATATATAAATCAGTTTTTTAAAAAATGTAAGGAAAATTCTTTTGTAAACATTACATTTTGGTTACAAACTCACACTAGTAATTTCATAGCAAATGTATAACACACGTACTGCTATGAAGACAGCATGGAGCAATCAGGCTGCTTTGTGGATTTACTACAACAAAATAATTAGACACTGGATTTCTTCATGCCATGGCTGGGATTTGGCATTCTAACAACTATAGCCCAGCTGCCAGCCCTTCCCCAGTGGTAGAAACTTACTAGTCCTCTGTAATAAGTATGTCTGGAGCTATTCCTTTGATTATTTTCAAGACAAAAATAATAATAATTATGTACACCATCTACATTTGCAGACATGACATGACTCATGTAGTTTGTGGGATTAGAGGTTTTCCTTCCATTTCTCTCTTCACACCCAATAGTATCCATATGAGTGATCACTGCCATGAATTAAGGAAATGGGTATCCAGATAGTTTCCATGATAATACTAATAAATTATTCTAATGAATTCTGGTGAGGATGCTCTAATGCAATGATTTCAGACTTCCGATTGTATTAGGCTGCAGTATGGAGTAGCTCACTCTACCCTTAGCTAGTTGCCTTTCCAAGCTCTAGTGTGATATGTATATTACAGTACAAATATATTTCATTATGATAAAGACTTTAATTTTGCTATTGAATTGTATCTGTAAAAATATAATAATTGAATGTATAAAATGCCTATGAAAGAGTTAATTCTCCTATGGTCAGCTTTTGAAATGCTCCTCTTTCCTATCTATCCAAAATTCCAAACTAGAGAGGTAGAATTATATATATATATATATATATATATATATTTGTTTTTGTTTTTTCCTGAGGGGGGCAATTACTAAAATGATAATACTATTAGCAAATAAGAATGTTGCAAAGGAGAATTGATTGGTAGGGAATATTTAAGACTCTGTTTTGAGATTTTGAGTTTAAAATGACATAGGGTTATACAGATAAATATTCTGGCAATGATTTGTAATTGTATCACCAGTGTGCCTGAAATAGGGTAAATGCTAGCTACTGTAATAAACAATCTGAAAAATTCAACAGCTTCACAGAGTAAGAGTGCATTCCTTGGTCCAATGCAGATATTCTTGTTGTCAAGGACTTCACGTGATCCTTCAGGGAAGAGCCTCTTTACATCTTACGGCTCTGACCTCATCTAGCATCTCCACTCAGCTGGTGAATAAAAATTAGGAGACTCAAGTATCGTGTACAGAAGATTTTTGGAGAATGGGCCTTGAAGTAACATACATCAATCACTTTTGCCCACATTTCATTGTGCAAAACGATAAGGTGACTGGGAGGTATAGGAGCAAAAGGTGAAAAGACAGCAATCTCCATCATATCTTCCTTAGGTGCAAGGTGCGGAATTGTGATATGAACCTGGGTAGCCATACAGAAACAACCATCAAAACTTGTTAATGGGTGGATTTTTTTTTAAAAAAATGGTGTATATGAAAAAGTCAAAGCTTAAAACTGCACCTTGTAATGCTGTGGTATTTCTGGGGTAAGAATGGTTGTATTTTTTAATATTTATACTAGTATTAAATTAATCCTTGTAAATATTGATCATATTAACTAAACTAAGTATTTATGCCAATAGGGTAAATGAGATCGGCACACTCTGAACTAGTTGAAGAGACCCCAGTTGTTTTGTTTCGTTCAATCTTACTCGTCACTTATTCCCCCCTTCTAAGAAAATATTCAATTTTTTGTAAATTAATTTTATTTCTTCTAGTTTGGGCCTTTGTGGAGATGTAGCTCTGTGTTATAGATGCATGAAAGATCACTCATTTTAAATCCTACTTTCAGTAACATTAAATTCATCCCCTACACTGTCTTTGTAGATACCGATATAGTTTTTTGTTCGATTAAATAAAAAATATACACACTAACCATGTTGTTTGGCAAAGGCACACAAATAAAATCCATAAAGAGATATATTCAGGATTTCAAATTAAATATCTCCAAAATATACAGCTGGCTACATACAACATGGGTGAGTTTGCATACAACACGTTGTGCAATGCTCTACAGAAGACAGCTCACAGTAATTACTGTTATCTGAGTTTTATAATTTCTTTTTTACCTCAAAGTTTTTTTTTTAATAGCATTTTTTTAGTACATTAATAAGTTTTTTATTGGCACATTTTAATATCCTCAGTGTTCATTTCAATTATAGACAAGTCACTCTGGTAGATGTTTCCAAGCAAAGTGTTTATTTCAATATTAACAGAGAAACATCTGCTGTTGGAAGGAGAAAGGTGGCCATTTTATTTCCCCCAAACCTTCCATGGGCCAGTGACTCATTACCAAAACCATTTACCATCCATTTTGGACAAGCACCACATTTGTATTACTAGGAATGGGCAACAATTTCCTCCTGGAATTCCAACTATGTTCTTCTCAGATATATGAAAATGTCTTTGCGATTCTATAATATTTTTATTTGCCTGTATACACACAACCCAAAACTAATAAAGACGAGACAAAAGACATCACTCAGTTAAAAATGGTTATAAATATAGCAGTAGAGAAAAAACTATCTACAATTTAAAAGGCAACTTTTTTTTTCCTTATCCATCTGAAAATAACTTCAGACTTGGAAAAGACTTTTCTCATTATGAATTAAAGGTGAGAAATACATCTGGTGTTTTCCTGATTTCTGTGATTACAGGGAGAAGTTTTATCTTGATCTGATTTTTATCTTCCCAAGAGTTTTAAAGAAATAAAACTGCATAATCCATGGCATACAGCTTCCCATTAGCACTTTTTAGGGAAAGTCAACTACCTGAGCTTATTTAGTGAATATCTTGCAAGTAATGAATGTTTTCTTTTTTTCTTTTTAATAAATAAAACCGAATGTTTCCAAATACTCTTAAATCTTAAATATGATTGCTAACTCTCTAATGAACTACGACATAATAAGAAAAAGGAAAGGGGTCTAAATTTTTCATTGCTTCAAGCAGCAGAAAAAAATAGTTGTATTGATTCAAGTCCATGTGCTTTTGTCTAAGCGAAGTAAAAATAACAAAATTTTCAAAAAGAAAAAAATTTTCCAAGCAAAGTAAATATGATGATTATATCTATTTACTCAGGATACATATATTTTTTTCCCCAGAGTTATGATTAGTTCCCAAGAAGCCTACAGGATGAACTTCGTTTAGAACTTTGAAAGAAGAGATTAACAATTGGTTCAAAGGCTTTAAGTAGTTCTTAGCAATGGCTGCTTTTATGCAGGTGAACTGATGCCAGCAGCAGAAAGGCTTAATGATTAAAAGAATTGATTCCAAAGTCTAATCATCTTAATTCAAATCCCAACTAGACAGTATTCTAGCTGCATGACTTGGACAAATGACATAATCTCTCTATTTTTCACCTTTCTTATGTGTAAAATGGAAATAATGATAATATCTAATTCATAAGATTGTTGTAAGTATCACAATAGTACAGTCTCTTAGAATAGCACCTGGTACATGTTATTGTTGTATGCCATCTAGTCAATGTCCAATTCATAATGACCCGATAGGACAAAGTAGAATTGCTTCATAGGTTTTCCAAGGCTGTAAATCTTTATGGGAGCAGACGGCCACATCATTTTCCCGTGGAGAGCTGACCTTTCAGTTGGCAGCCAAGCACTTAACCACTGCAACACCAGGGCTCCTTACATTGCAGATAGTTAACTAGTATCATTAACTTGCTATAAATCAAACAAGAGAAAAAGAGGATGCAGAAGGTTAGAATAGAAATATATAACTTGGTGTTATCCTTCTATTTTGGACCTATGAGATTGATTAACCTATATGACATTCGTTTACTCACATATTCAATGATATTTTTAAGTCCTAATCTGTTTCAGGCAAACTATTAGGAGCTGTGATTACAGCAGTGAACATGACAGAAGTGGTCCATCCATCCTACAGAGAGCTCAAAAAGTTCTGCCCCTGGAGAACGTTATACAACTGTATGCAGTTATGAGTTGCAACTGCCTTGAAGCAACCACTACATGCTATAAAAAAAAAAAAAAGCCTTTATAATTAATAACAGTAATAAGTGCCAATTTTAATCACCAGTTGGTTTACATATTTATGTCTAATCTTCACAAAATAAATAAATAAATAATATACATATTCCACCCATATTATAAGGAAGGATTTAAATCTTGATGGTTATGTTAATGATGTGTTTTAAGAGGGAAAGAGGAGAATTGGAATGAAATTCAGGATCATTGTTACTGAGAGAATAATTTAGCAGGATAATTCCAATTCATCCTAATTCAGCTCAGAAGTCAGGTGACAAAATCAAATGCAACCAACCCTAAAGTCTTATAGAACTTATCATAACATTTATCATAACCTATTTAATTGCTTATCTATTTATCTATTTTAATAATGATGGCTTCCTTAATGGCAAAACTTACCTTTTATTTCTGTGCTCTGGTCCCATTGTATTGAAGGTGTTTATCAAACTATTGAACGAAGAATGAACAAATGAATGGGGATGGAGGGGATAGGAATGTAATTCCTCACATCCTTCTTACTTTGCGTCACAGGGGATTCATGTCAAACATGGCATTCAGCGATGGCCAGAGCTGTGATTTATAAATCATACCACAAATATCATGCACTATCACTCATTTTTGAACACTTGTGAATTTTCTCCTACGATATTCATCATATCTCTGCATCCAACAAACATGTATTGAGTACCCGCTTAGTGACAGGCATTGCTTCAGTCAATAGTGAAAAAACGTTGAACAAGATGGTTCTACTTTGTGTTATATTTATAGACATTTTGTTCCTGTCCAAAGCTTGTTATATTAAAGACTTCTATGGTCTACCCAACACTATATTGCTTGTAACATCTAGCATATTTCCTTATACATAGTAAACCCACTTGTCAAATTTATACTGAACAAAATATAAATTACGTATTGAAATCTTGTAATTTAAATCCCTAGCATATGTGTGTATTTATGACATCCCTGGCCCCATGGAAAACTATTTTTCTCCTAGGGCACAGTCTTCCTGAGGAATTTTTATGGGTAAATTCCTGCTACAGGAACAGAATCTACGATTTCCAAAAGATGTTGTCTCCTAGAAGCCTTCTCCTGAGATATCACTCCACAGATAGGCAAGGGTCCGTGATCTGCAAATACTGAGGCAGCCAACCACCAAATAATGTGGTTTAATTTTTGATATCACACTGGTGTCAACAATACGTTCCTCACTTAGCCTGTGAAAATCAAAATATATCTTTCCTGTTATTACTGAGATTTGAAATTCTGATTTCTCCATCAATTTTAACTATTTCTAAACTATTAATAGTCTGATTTTACTTTTAAAAACCTTTATTGTTTTGATTCAGTAAAAAGTTTTTTTAAAAAATAATTTTAATTGTTTTCCATTTAAAAAAGAAACTACTGCTTAATATGTGCACTTTCAAATATTCAAACTCTCGATTTACCAGCTGTCTCAGAGTCCCTGTCATTGAAGTCCTGCCAAATGTCCTTTTGTTTATTCTTTGAAAAATGAATCCTATCTTCTCTAACAGTACCAACAAATTTTTATGTGAAGCCAGTGTTTAACTCATTGTTGTGATTTTATCACCTCACTTCCCAAATATCAAATATAGTTTTATGGTTTATCATTTGTTCCTTTTAGGAATAATATATGGAGGTGAAAAAGAAAAAAAAGTATATATATATATATATATACGCACACATTTTAAAACTCAATCAATATTGCTAGGTATTTAGAATACTGAGAAACATCCAAAACCAAAAACCAAACCTGTTGCCATCAAGTCGATTCTAACTCATAGGTACCCTAAGGACAGAGTAGAACTGCTTCATAGGGTTTCCAAGGGGTGGATAGTGAATTCAAACTGCTGACCTTTTGGTTAGCAGCCAAGCTCTTAACCACTGCCCCACCAGGGCTCCACTGAGAAACATAGGCATTCCTAAACATTGTATTTCTTAAAATCCCTATTTTGAAGAATGTGTGGTTTCATGTGTAATTCTGTTGAGAAAGTAGTTGTATTTCTGTGGTAAACTCCTTACATTAACTCCCTATACATCAACAGACATAAGTATAATTTTGAGTAACATATCTTTTTTCCTAGAGGAAACTAAGAATCAAGTCTTGCCTAAAGATTAAATGTTCTACACCATCTTATCTACTTCAGATTGCTTATTGATTATTCCTTCTTGAAAGAGTTGCCAAAGTATCATCATTTTTTAGCAAGTTCAATGGAGAAATTTAAAGATGTAACTTTAGGTAAACTGGTAGCCTTTTCAAAGTGAAGCGATAAATTATATTCTATCATCTTCATCTTATCTTACATTCCTACTCATTTTTTCACTTACATAAGAATTAAGACCTACAAATTTTACTAAGATTAAGGTGTGCTAGTTCATATCTCAGAAACCCTGGTGGCGTAGTGGTTAAGTGCTACCATTGTTAACCAAAAAATCAGCAGTTCAAATCCACCAGGCACTCCTTGGAAACTCTATGGGGCAGTTCTACTCTCTGTCCTATTGGGTCGCTATGAGTCAGACTTGACTTGACAACAATGGGTTTTTTTTTTAGTTCACATCTATTAACTGGTCCTTCATTAATTTCAATATTTTTACTTAGTAGGAGGATTAACTTCATAGTTTTGATACTGGTAAAAGAATAATTAACTTAGCCCCTAAATAAAATGGAAATTAGAAATATTTCTGCTTTGCTCATTCCTTGTAACAAACGTCACACTTAGTCAGCAGTAGCAAGTGTGAAATTTATTTCTTGTGCATAAGTAAAGTTTTAAAGTTCATTTTCTCATTTTTTAATTCTCAAATAAAAGATGCTAATGAGATTTCCTCAGGCAGTTGTACAAGTTAAAAAAAAAAAGAAGAAAACTCCTAGAATCTAACAAGATATTTAACGTTTAGCAAAAAGAAAGAGAAGGTCAAAAAATAACCCAAATTCAAGAGACATCCTAAAATAGAACCTTGGAGAAATCACTTGCACTTTAATAATTTAGAAAGGTCTGTCTCATTGATAGGGAGTAAAAGTCAATAACAAACTTCCATGCCATGTTCAAGAAGAGCTCAAAAAGCATTTTATGCACATAATACCACAGTAAGCAGACAGAAGCCCAGACTTAATATGCTGTCTTTCAAACTAGAAAATATAAAAACACAAATGCAAAATTAAAATGTGCTATTGAGTGGCTCAGCAAATTGTTTTGTTCCAATACAGGAGAAAATAAAATATGGCAATATGTGAGTTTTTGTATATTGTCTTTATGATTTCTTCTTAATCAACATTTTTTAAACTACTTAAATGTGGGTTCATGATTTAAATTTGGGAATCACTAAATTAGGATATGGTCATTAAGGCCTGAAACGACATGTTGTTAAAAATAATTGCAACTCAAAGAAATTGAAACATAAGGTCTATTCCAGCAGTTATTCAGTTATTCTATACACATATAGGAAAACCATACTAATTCCAGAAAAAAATTAAATGGCTCCAAGTAAGCTACTTACAATGAGGCTTATAAATAGAAGAGGGGGGAGAAGACTAGAAGAACATTGGCTAATCTTAAAGTGACTGATTGAACACTGCCTTCCCTGCTTTACTGCAATCAACTGATATCAGGTTACTTCTAGCCTGGCTGCTAACAATTTGGCCTTTCATCCACCTGTAGCCAGGAGAATTTGTGAGATTTAAATAGGAGTGCCTATAATCTTTTTCATTAAATCAGCAGGTAATGGTTTGTTTACTATCCTTTTCTAGCAGGGTAAGACAAACCTGCATTGCTGTAGAACAGTCTCTGTCAGGGTTTTGCAGTTTGGGTCAGGCTTTTTATGACTAATATTTGGTTTCCTGGATAAGAAAAAGCTTAAAATCAAAGTAAGATATCTTCTATTAATTTTCATCTTCAGCAATGTAAACTCCCAGACAGACTAAAAAGAACAAGGGGAGAAAGGAGGTGAAAGGAGAAAATTAGGGAACACTATAATTTAGGGGCAAACAAAACAACAGACAGAAAAGATTTGAGAAGCAAATATCAAGAAATTTGGAGGTTCAAACCCATCAGTCACTCCGAGGGAGAAAGATACAGTAGTGTCCTTCAATAAAAGATTTACAGCTCTGACAGGGCCAAGATGGTGGAATAGCCAGATGCTTCCAGCGAGTCCTCTTTCAACAATTCCAGTCCAAACTCCAACGACATTTTTTAATGAGATGGAGAAACAAATCACCAACTTCATATGGAAAAGAAAGAGGCCCCGGATAAGCACAGCATTACTGAAAAAGAGGAACAAAGTGGGAGGCCTCGTTCTACCTGATTTTAGAACCTGTTATACTGCCATAGTAGTCAAAACAGCCTGGTACTGGTGCAACGACAGATACATAGACCAATGGAACAGAATTGAGAATCCAGACATAAATCCATCCACACAGAAGCAGTTGATATTTGACAAAGTCCCCAAAACAGTTACATGGGGAAAAGATTCTCTTTTTAACAAATTTTGCTGACATAACTGGATATCTAACTGCAAAAAAATGAAACGAGACCCATACCTCACACCATGCACAAAAACTAACTCAAAATGGATCAAAGACCTAAATATAAAATCTAAAACGATAAAGATCATGGAAGAAAAAATAGGGACAATGTTAGAAGCCCTAATACATGGTATAAACAGAATACAAAATATTACTAACAATGCAGAAGAGAAACTAGATAACTACGAGCTCCTAAAAATCAAACACCTATGCTTATCCAAACACTTCACCAAAGAGTAAAACCATTACCTAGAGACTGAGAAAAAGTTTTTAGCTATGATTTCCGACCAGCGCCTGATCTCTAAAAATTACATGATGGTGCATAAACTCAACTACAAAAAGACAAATAACCCAATTAAAAAATGGGCAAAACATATGAACAGGCACTTCACTAAAGAAGATACTCAGGTAGCTGACAGATACATGAGGAAATGCTCATGATCATTAGCCATTAGAGAAATGCAAATCAAAACTACAATGAGATTCCATCTCACTCCAACAAGACTGGCATTAATCCAAAATCACAAAATAATAAATGTTAGAGAAGTTGTGGAAAGTCTGCAACATTTATACACTGCTGGAAATAAAAAAAAAAAGAATGTAAAATGGTACAAGCACTTTGGAATTGATTTGGCACTTCCTTATAAAGTTAGAAATAGAACTACCATACCATCCAGCAATCCCACTTCTTGGAACATATCCTAGAGAAATAAGAGCCTTTACACAAACAGATATATGCGCGCATGTTCATTGCAGCACTGTTTACACTAGCAAAAAGATGGAAGCAATCAAGGTGTCCATCAATGGATGAATGGATAAATAAACTATGGTATTTTTTTTTATATTAACACAATGGAATACTATGCATCCATAAAGAATAATGATGAGAGCGGGGCCAAGATGGCGGACTAGGTGGACGCTACCGCGGATCCCTCTTGCAACAAAGACTCGGAAAAACAAGGGAATCGATCACATACATAACAATCTACGAACTCTGAACAACAAGCACAGACTTAGAGACGGAAAATGAACAAATACGGGCAGACAGCGACCGTTTTCAGAACCAGGAGCCAGCGTACCAGGCAGGTGACCTTCGGAGCCCGATCTGGGGCAGAGCCCAGGGGGGCAGACGGCACAGAAGGGGGGCCCACCCCTTCCCCCCCCAACCAATCCCAGGAGGAAGTCTAGCTGGTTGGAGCGGGCGGCGTAGAGGTGCAGCCGGAGGGAGAAGCACCCGGGAGGCAGTGACTGATCTGGGAGTGGGAAGAACAGTGTCCCAGCGGGCGAGCCGTCCCGCCGGGAGTTAGGCGAGAAGCGAGCGGGGGGGGGGGGGGCAGTGGGTCAGCTATATTTCCCTAAAGTGACCCCGGGGCGGGGCCCACACGTTCGAGCGGGAGGACGCACACCCAGTCCGCGCGTGTGGCGCGGCACACCGGAGGGAGGAATCCCCGGAAGTGACTGGTCTAGGAGCGGGGAAAGCAGCGTCCCAGACGGGGAGCCATTCCGCTGGGATTTGGGCACGCGTGCGCTCGGGTGGGGCGTGAGCGCGGGGTCCATTTTTATTCCCCTGAATTGACCCAGGGGGTGGGCCCACCTGGCCTTGCGGGTGACGCCTACCCAGTTCGTGCGAGAGGTGTGGCGCACCAGAAGGAGAAGTCCCCGGGAGGAAGTGACTGGTCCCGGAACGCGGAAAGCAGTGTCCCAGCCGGGAAGTCGTCCCACTGGGATCTGGGCACGCGCACGGGCGGGGCGTGACCACGGGGCCCAATTATATTTGCCTGAATAGACCCTGGGGGTGGGCCCAACCGTTCGTGTGGGAAACGCCCACCCAGTGCGCGCGAGTGGTGCCGCGCACCGGAGGCAGAAGTCCCCGGGAGGAAGTGACTGGTCTCCGAGCAAGGAAAGCAGCTTCATAGCCGGGGACCTGTCCCGCCCGGATTTTGGCGGACGGGGGCAGAGCGTGAACGCAGTGTTCAGCTCTATATTCTGTGGTGCTACACTTCTAGCTCTCTGATCCCTCCCCCACCCTCCCCAGGCGGCCCCATTAACATCCGAATACCCGGAGCCAGAGGGAGAATTCAGATAGGGATCTGACTGCATTTTTTTTTAGCTGACTACCTGGAAAATCTAGTTTCCCAGTGATGGCTCAGAGACAGCAGTCCATATCAAACCACATAAAGAAACAGACCATGACAGCTTCTCCAACCCCCCAAACAAAAGAATCAAAATCTTTCCAAAATGAAGATACAATCCTGGAATTATCAGATACAGAATATAAAAAACTAATTTATAGAATGCTTAAAGATATCACAAATGAAATTAGGATAAATGCAGAAAAAGCCAAGGAACACACTGATAAAACTGTTGAAGAACTCAAAAAGATTATTCAAGAACATAGTGGAAAAATTAACAAGTTGCAAGAATCCATAGAGAGACAGCATGTAGAAATCCAAAAGATTAACAATAAAATTACAGAATTTGACAACGCAATAGAAAGTCAGAGGAGCAGACTCGAGCAATTAGAATGTAGACTGGGACTTCTGGAGGACCAGGGAAATAACACCAACATAGCTGAAAAAAAAATCAGATAAAAGAATTAAAAAAAATGAAGAAACCCTAAGAATCATGTGGGACTCTAAAAAGAAGGATAACTTGTGTGTGATTGGAGTCCCAGAACAGGGAGGGGGGACAGAAAACACAGAGAAAATAGTTGAAGAAATCCTGACACAAAACTTCCCTGACATCATGAAAGACGAAAGGATATCTATCCAAGATGCTCATTGAACCCCATTTAAGACTGATCCAAAAAGAAAAACACCAAGACATATTATCACCAAACTTGCCAAAACCAAAGACAAACAGAAAATTTTAAAAGCAGCCAGGGAGAAAAGAAAGGTTTCCTTCAAGGGAGAATCAATAAGAATAAGTTCAGACTACTCAGCAGAAACCATGCAGGCAAGAAGGGAATGGGACGACGTATACAGAGCACTGAACGAGAAAAACTGCCAACCAAGGATCATATATCCAGCAAAACTCTCTCTGAAATATGAAGGAGAAATTAAGATATTTACAGATAAACACAAGTTTAGAGAATTTGCAAAAACTAAACCAAGACTGCAAGAAATGCTAAAGGAGATTGTTTGGCCGGATGACCAATAATATCAGGTACCAGCACAATACAAGGTCACAAAACAGAACGTCCTGATATCAGCGCAACTCAAATAGGGAAAGCACAAAAACAAACAAATTAAGACTAATTCTAAAAAATAAATAAATAAACAAAATAATACACATAACAGGAAATCATGGAAATCAATAGATAAACGATCACAATAATCAAAAAGAGGGACTAAATATAGGAGGCATTGAACTGCCAGATGGAGAGTGATACAAGGCGATATAGAAGGATACAAGTTAGGTTTTTACTTAGAAAAATAGGGGTAAATAATAAGGTAACCACAAAAAGGAATATCAATTCCATAACTCAAGAAAAAAGCCAAGAAAAACGTAACGACTCAACAAACACAAAGTTAAACATTATGAAAATGAGGATCTCACAAGCTACTAAGAAAAACGTCTCAGCACAAAAAAGCATGTGGAAAAATGAAATGGCCAACAACACACATGAAAAGGCATCAAAATGACAGCACTAAAAACTTATTTATCTATAATTACGCTGAATGTAAATGGACTAAATGCACCAATAAAGAGACAGAGAGTCACGGACTGGATAAAGAAACACGATCCATCTATATGCTGCCTACAAGAGACACACCTTAGACTTAGAGACACAAACAAACTAAAACTCAAAGGATGGAAAAAAATACATCAAGCAAACAATAAGCAAAAAAGAAGAGGAGTAGCAATATTAATTTCTGACAAAATAGACTTTAGACTTAAATCAGCCACAAAGGATAAAGAAGGACACTATATAATGATAAAAGGGACAATTGATCAGGAAGACATAACCATATTAAATATTTACGCACCTAATGACAGGGCTGCAAGATACATAAATCAAATTTTAACAGAATTGAAAAGTGAGATAGACACCTCCACAATTATAGTAGGAGACTTCAACACACCACTTTCGGAGGACAGGACATCCAGTAAGAAGCTCAATAGAGACACGGAAGACCTACTTACAACAATCAACCAACTTGACCTCATTGACTTATACAGAACTCTCCACCCAACTGCTGCAAAATATACTTTTTTTTCTAGTGCACATGGAACATTCTCTAGAATAGACCACATATTAGGTCATAAAACAAATCTTTCCAGAATCCAAAACATCGAAATATTACAAAGCATCTTCTCAGACCACAAGGCAATGAAGCTAGAAATCAATAACAGAAAAACTAGGGAAAAGAAATCAAATACTTGGAAAATGAACAATACCCTCCTGAAAAAAGACTGGGTTATAGAAGACATTAAGGAGGGAATAAGGGAATTCTTAGAACGCAACGAGAATGAAAATACTTCCTATCAAAACCTCTGGGACACAGCAAAAGCAGTGCTCAGAGGCCAATTTATATCGATAAATGCACACATACAAAAAGAAGAAAAAGCCAAAATCAGAGAACTGTCCCGACAACTTGAACAAATAGAAAGTGAGCAACAAAAGAACCCATCAGGCACCAGAAGAAAACAAATAATAAAAATTAGAGCTGAACTAAATGAATTCGAGAATAGAAAAACAATTGAAAGAATTAACAAAGCCAAAAGCTGGTTCTTTGAAAAAATTAACAAAATTGATAAACCATTGGCTAGACTGACTAAAGAAAAACAGGAAAGGAAACAAATAACCCGAATAAGAAAGGAGAAGGACCACATCACAACAGAACCAAATGAAATCAAAAGAATCATATCAGATTACTACATAAAATTGTACTCTAACAAATTTCAAAACCTAGAAGAAATGGATAGATTCTTGGAACAATACTACCTACCTAAACTAACACATTCAGAAGTAGAACAACTAAATAGACCCATAACAAAAAAAGAGATTGAAACGGTAATCAAAAAACTTCCAACAAAAAAAAAGTCCTGGCCCACACGGCTTCACTGCAGAGTTCTACCAAACCTTCAGAGAAGACTTAACACCATTACTATTGAAGGTATTTCAAAGCATAGAAAAAGACGGAATACTCCCCAACTTATTCTATGAAGCTACCATCTCCCTGATACCAAAACCAGGTAAAGACATTACAAAAAAAGAAAATTTTAGACCTATATCCCTCATGAACATAGATGCAAAAATCCTCAACAAAATTCTAGCCAATAGAATTCAACAACACATCAAAAAAATAATACACCCTGATCAAGTGGGATTTATACCAGGTATGCAAGGCTGGTTTAATATCAGAAAAACCATTAATGTAATCCATCACATAAATAAAACAAAAGATAAAAACCACATGATCTTATCAGTAGATGCAGAAAAG
This sequence comes from Loxodonta africana, assembly GCF_030014295.1. Taxonomy (NCBI): domain Eukaryota; kingdom Metazoa; phylum Chordata; class Mammalia; order Proboscidea; family Elephantidae; genus Loxodonta; species Loxodonta africana. The sequence goes on from NC_087345.1 coordinate 50,932,320, forward strand.
GCATTTGACAAAGTTCAACACCCATTTATGATAAAAACTCTTACCAAAATAGGAACTGAAGGTAAATTCCTCAACATAATAAAGGGCATCTATGCAAAGCCAACAGCCAATATCACTCTAAATGGAGAGAACCTGAAAGCATTTCCCTTGAGAACGGGAACCAGACAAGGATGCCCTTTATCACCGCTCTTATTCAACATCGTACTTGAAGTCCTAGCCAGGGCAATTAGGCTAGACAAAGAAATAAAGAATATCCAGATTGGTAAGGAGGAAGTAAAGTTATCACTATTTGCAGATGACATGATTGTATACATGGAAAACCCTAAGGAATCCTCCAGAAAACTACTGAAACTAATAGAAGAGTTTGGAAGAGTCTCAGGATATAAAATAAACATACAAAAATCACTTGGATTCCTCTACATCAACAAAAAGAACACCGAAGAGGAAATAACCAAATCAATACCATTCACAGTAGTCCCCAAGAAGATAAAATACTTAGGAATAAATCTTACCAAGGATGTAAAAGACCTATACAAAGAAAACTATAAAACTCTGCTACAAGAAATTCAAAAGGACATACTTAAGTGGAAAAACATACCCTGCTCATGGATAGGAAGACTTAACATAGTAAAAATGTCTATTCTACCAAAAGCCATTTATACATATAACGCACTTCCAATCCAAATACCAATGTCATACTTTAAGGGGATAGAGAAACAAATGACTAATTTCATATGGAAAGGAAAGAACCCCCGAATAAGCAAAACATTACTGAAAAAGAAGAAGAAAGTGGGAGGCCTCACCCTACCTGATTTCAGAACCTATTATATAGCTACAGTAGTCAAAACAGCCTGGTACTGGTACAACAACAGGCACATAGACCAATGGAACAGAATTGAGAACCCAGATATAAATCCATCCACATATGAGCAGCTGATATTTGACAAAGGACCAGTGTCAGTCAATTGGGGAAATAATAGTCTTTTTAACAAATGCTGCTGGCATACCGGATATCCATTTGCAAAAGAATGAAACAGGACCCATACCTCACACCATGCACAAAAACTAACTCCAAGTGGATCAAAGACCTAAACATAAAGACTAAAACGATAAAGATCATGGAAGAAAAAATAGGATCAACCCTAGGAGCCCTAATACAGGGCATAAACAGAATACAAAACATTACCAAAAATGATGAAGAGAAACCAGATAACTGGGAGCTCCTAAAAATCAAACACCTATGCTCATCTAAAGACTTCACCAAAAGAGTAAAAAGACCACCTACAGACTGGGAAAGAATATTCAGCTATGACATCTCAGACCAGCGCCTGATCTCTAAAATCTACATGATTCTGTCAAAACTCAACCACAAAAAGACAAACAACCCAGTCAAGAAGTGGGCAAAGGATATGAACACACATTTCACCAAGGAAGATATTCAGGCAGCCAACAGATACATGAGAAAATGCTCTCGATCATTAGCCATTAGAGAAATGCAAATTAAAACTACGATGAGATTCCATCTCACACCAACAAGGCTGGCATTAATCCAAAAAACACAAAATAATAAATGTTGGAGAGGCTGCAGAGAGATTGGAATTCTCATACACTGCTGGTGGGATTGTAAAATGGTACAATCACTTTGGAAATCCATCTGGCGTTATCTTAAACAGTTAGAAATAGAACTACCATACAACCCAGAAATCCCACTCCTCGGAATATACCCTAAAGATACAAGAGCCTTCATGCAAACAGATATATGCACACCCATGTTTATTGCAGCTCTGTTTACAGTAGCAAAAAGCTGGAAGCAACCAAGGTGTCTGTCAACGGATGAATGGGTAAATAAATTGTGGTATATTCACACAATGGAATACTACGCATCGATAAAGAACAGTGACGAATTTCTGAAACATTTCATAACATGGAGGAATCTGGAAGGCATTATGCTGAGCGAAATGATTCAGTTGCAAAAGGACAAATATTGTATAAGACCACTATTATAAGATCTTGAGAAATAGAAAAAAATGGAGAAGAACACATACTTACGTGGTTACAAAGGGGGGAGGGAGGGAGGGAGGGAGAGGGCTTTTACTGATCAATCTGTAGATAAGAACTGCTTTGGGTGAAGGGAAAGACAACACTCAATACAAGGAAGGTCAGCCTAATTGGACTGGATTAAAAGCAAAGAGGTTTCCGGGATAAAATGAAAGCTTCAAAGGTCAGTGGAGCAGGGACTGGGGTCTGGGGAACTTGGTTTGAGGGGACTTCCAAGTCAATGGGCAAAATAATTCTATTATGAAAACACTCTGCATCCCACTTTGAATTGTGGCGCCTGGGATCCTAAATGCCAACAAGCGGCCATCTAAGATACACCAATTGGTCTCAACCCACCTGGAGCAAAGGCAAAGGAAGAACACCAAGGTCACACGAAAACTAAGAACCCAAGAGACAGAAAGGGCCACATGAACCAGAGACCTACATTATCCTGAGACCAGAAGAACTAGTTGGTGCCCGGCCACAATCGATGTCTGCCCTGTCAGGGAGCACAACAGACAACTCCTGAGGGAGCAGGAGACCAATGGGATACAGACCCCAAATTCTCATGAAAAGACCACACCTAATGGTATGATTGCGACGAGAGGAATCCCAGAGACAATGCTCCCCAGAACTTCTGATGGCACAGGACAAGAACAATCCCTGAAGACAAATCATCAGGCATGAAAAGGACTGGTCAGTGGGGGGGAGAGAGATGCTGATGAAGAGTGAGCTAATTAAATCAGGTGGACATGGGAGAGTGTGTTGACAACTCTTGACTGGAGGGAGGATGGGAAGATAGAGAGAGAGGGATGATGGCAAAATTGGCACAAAACGAGAGACTGTGGGGGCTGACTCAATAGGGGGAGAGCAAGTGGGAAAAGGGAGTAAGATGTATGGAAACCTACATGTGACAGACTGATTGGAATGGTAAATGTTCACTTGAAGCTTAATAAAAATTAATAAAAAAAAAAAAAAGTAAAATAAAAAATATTCTTCATTTAAAAAAAAAAAAGAATAATGATGAAACCATGAATCATTTCATAACATGGAGGAATCTGGAAGGCATTATGCTGAGTGAAATTAGCCAGCTGCAAAAGGTCATGTATTGTATGAGACCACTATTATAAAAATTCAAGAAATAGTTTAAACAGAGAAGAAAATAGTCTTTGATGGTTATGAGAAGGGCGAGGGAGAGGTTTTTTCACTAATTAGATAGTAGATAAGAACTATTTTACATGAAGGGAAAGACAACACACAGTACAGGAGAGTTCAAAACAACTGGACTAAACCAAAGGCAAAGAAGTTTCCTGAATAAATTGAATGCTTCGAAGGCCAGCGTAGTAGGGGTGCGGGTTTGGGGACCATGGTTTCAGGGGACATCTAAGTCAATTAGCATAATAAAATCTATTAAGGAAACATTCTGCATCCCACATTGGAGAGTGGCATCTCGGGTCTTAAACACTAGCAACGGCCACCTAAGCTGCATCAATTGGTCTCAACCTAGCTGGAGCAAAGGAGAATGAAGAACGCCAAAGACACAAGGTAATTAGGAACCTAAGAGGCAGGAAGGGCCATATAAATCAGAGACTATATCAGCCTGAGACCAGAAGAACTAGATGGTGTGCGGCTACAAGTGATGACTGCCCTGACAAGGAACTCAACAGAGAACCCCTGAGGCAGCAGGAGAGCAGTGGGATGCAGACCCCAAATTCTCGTAAAAAGACCAGACTTAACAGTCTGATTGAAACTAGATGGACCCCCGAAGTCCTGGTCCCCAGAACTTCTGTTAGCTCAAGACAGGAACCATGCCCAAAGCCAACTCTTCAGACAGGGTTTGGGCTGAACAATGGGATAGAAAATGATACTGGAGAAGAATGAGCTTCTTGGATCAAGTAGACACATGAGCCTATGTTGGCATCTCCTATCTGGAGGGGAGATGAGAGGGCAAAGGGTGTCAGAAGCTGGCCGAATGGACACGAAAAGAGATCGTGGAGGGAAGGAGTGTGCTGCCTCATTAGAGGGAGAGCAATTAGGAGTATATAGTAAGGTGTATATGAATTTTTGTATGAGAGACTGACTTAATTCACAAACTTTCACTTGAAGCACAATAAAAATTAAAAAAAAAAAGATTTACTGCTGTAAAATGGCATGGAGGCAGCGTCTGACCTCCTCCAACTCCACAAGAGGGAAGGAGAATGAACCAGTATTAACAGCCCAAGGCTCATTCCTTTTAGGTGGAGGTCAGATACACCTCCTCTCTCCACCACCTTTACTAATTCTGACACCAACCATCCTTCACACAGCACCATCTACTTCTTTGTTGGGTTTGATAATTCATTCCAATGGGCTCACAGAAATCAAAGACCATACTTACAATTATGGAGTTTAATAGGGAAGTTAACAGCTACAGTTCAGGCTCAGGAACACTGAAGATACTGTTCTTCCATCAGGATAGCCTCTTCCTAGCGATGCTCATAGACACTCCTCTCCCTGGCCCTCAGTCTCTGCCCAGACACTCAGCTTTCTCTTTCCCTGGGCCAGGGAGCCTACCATGCCAGTCTTCTTCTTCCTTGGTAGTGGTTGGCTTCTCTCCTCCACTCTGGAATTGGCTCTCTTTTAAGACAAAACTGACCAATCCCCTGGTAGACCACAAATACCCTATCACACAATCACCTGGGTAGGAGTTACAAGACCAGGGCTAGGAAGGCCATACACAAAAGTTATTAATCGCACTACAACTGCCTTGGAAACCCTACAGGGCAGTTCTACTCTGTTCATAACTGACTTGACAGCAATAGGTTTTTTTGTTGTTGTTGTTTTGTTTTTTAAAGGGAAACAAGTGTCAAGGCCTGACTGATTAGGATCTCAAATGTTTCAGAGGGAACAAGTAAGGTAGAAATTATCAAGTAGGAGGAGTTTTTTAGTGTCTTTGGTGAGAGCTAGTTTTAGTAGAGATGTAGGTTGCATTGAATTGAAGAGTGAGTGGGCCTATACAACTGAACTCAATGGATATGTCATTCAAGGAGGCTTTCCTGAGTGCTCCAATTGAAATGTCCCTCAAGCAAAACTAAATCCCTTCCCCTGCTTTTATTTTTCTCTGTGGAGCTTACTACCCTCTGACATACCATATGTTTCACATATTTATTTATTGTTTATCTCCTCCTACAAGGATATCAGCTCTTGAAGATGTGGATTTGCTATTTTGTTCACTGTGTGTCAATATACTTAAAACAGTGACTGGACACAGTTGAAATTCAATAAATATTTGTGGGAGGAATAAAGTTTAAGAAATTGTAAAAAAAAAAAAGAAAAAAAGACTGTTAAAGCAATAGCTAGAGCAAAAACTTGGATTGAGTGACACTGGTCTTTTGTAAAGACATTCATCTATTCACATGCAAAAGCTAAAGAGCCAATAGAGAAATCCAGAGAGTAAATGGGAATAAAGGAATCAATTGATTCAGGAATGTCTTGGCATGGAGAGAAAAATCAAACACCCCCTGTCATCAAGTCTATTCCAACTCATAGAGAGGGGGTGGAGTATTGGCTATGGGAGGCAGAGGATAAGTGCAGAAATTAACGTTGAACAGAAGGCAATGTAGCTCCCCTTTGTGGAGAACATTCCAGAGTGAATGGATATGGATGTACATGTTTTCTTGTAAGAATGGTGGTGGACATTTTCAGAGAAAATCTGTGTGTATTATCAGATTGGTGATGGTTAAAACTACCTGATGGGAAATAAAAAGGTGGTTTGCAAGGGACATGAAGAATATGTAGCCAATTGATATAGTTTTCTTTCAAGATGTTTGGAATGTAGGAAAGGAGAGATATAGGTTGATGCCTTTATTGCTAAAGAAATTCAAGGACATAACTTTGTTGTTGTCATTGTTTTTTTGTTGGGGCATTTCAGAAGGAGAGCTCAGTGAATGAAAAGATAAAATATTTAAAAATGATCAAAACTCAAAGAAATTGAAGCACAAGGTTTATTCTGAGCAGCCATTCTACATGAATATTGGGAGAAAATGCTGATTCCAAAAAAAGGCAAATAGCTCAAAGTAGGCTGATTACAATGAGTCTTATAAAGAGGAGGGACAAGAACAGAAGATTAACTATTGGCTGATCTTAACATGATTGATTGAACCCTGCCCTCTCCCTTTTACTGAGATAAACTAATAACCAATTACAAGGTGGTCTCTGGCCCTCCACTCAACTGCAGCCATGGTATCTTTTTGAAATTTAAGGTAAGTAAACCTGGCCTCCAACAGGAAAGGAAAGATTAGCAACCTTGGGTGAGGGGGGAAAAAAAAAAAAAGAGCCCTTGACAAGATTTGGTCAGGAATTTTTATCGTTAGTGTTTGGTTTCATGGGTAGAAAACCCTAAAATCAAAGTAAGATGTCCGCTATTAATTTTTCTCTTTGACAAGAAAAAGTGGAGGTGCTACTTAAAAAATAATTCAGTGTGATTTTCTTCCTCACAAATGCTTATATGTGACCTTCACCCCTTCAACTACAAATATACATTACCTTGGAGAGAATTAAGATTCCATAGCTGGAAAGAAAGAGAGGAAAGCCCATTTCATTAATAGCCATGTAACAGCACAAACTTTTGATTTGCAAGAACAGAGCTTGTCAAGAAGGAAAAACAGGAAGAGGGTCAAGTACAAAGAACCAAAGCCCTTTTAGGAGCAAAGCATTACATTTATTCATAAACACAGTTTTAAGAGCTAGATAAAAAGTAATATAATCCAATATTCTTAATTGCGTTTTTTCTAGCTGGAAGGATAGGAAGACCAATAATGCAGAGAAGGAAAGACCTTCTAAACCTAAGTGGGCTATTCTTGTTAGAGAATAAACAGAACTAGTTCCACAGACTTCTCAACCCTAAACAGGGATCCATTTTGACTAAACTTTTAGAAAAGAAGACAACTGTGAATGAACCTAAGAAAGGCAATGTAATCAAGAGTAAAGACAAATGCCCGGTCATACATGAAAAACTATGGACACATCCTCAGAGGTTTAAGGGAATCAAGGAGAATTAAAATGCAGAGGAGAGAAGAAGAAAAGGGAGATAACTAATTGGATTACAACAATACCCAGAATCCAGTGCCGTCGAGTGGATTCCGACTCATAGCGACCCTATAGGACAGAGTAGACCACAATACAGTATTAAATAAATATAGAAGACCAGGTAATTTTTAAGAAAGATAGTGTTGTATAAGATAGTAGGTCTATGTTTTGGGACTTGAGAAACTTCAAGAATCCTTGAAGCGGATCTGTGGGTAACATGTTGTCAATAGAGCATAATTACAAAGGTCCAATGGATGGTAGGTCATATAAATTTGTAGCTGAAAATATCAATTAATTACCAAGTTATGACAACATTTGTTTTTGTTCAATTCGTTTTTGCTTAATTTATTTTCCCAGCAACAGATGTCCATGTTATTTGCAAGTTGCCAAGCCACATGACTGTTTTGATAATAATTGTGGGCTTATTTAAAAATATGATCTGTTTTATTGGGCATAAACTGAATATTTAAATGTCACTAAATGAAATTTTTCTCCAAAAAAATAAAGCTACAGAATTCTATTGAAATAGCTCACAGTTCTCCCATCTGTTAGGCAAAAAGTTCAGGCTTAAAAATTTTTAGTATGTATAAATACTTGACTTCCAGCATTTGCCTATATACTGTGATTTACTAAATTTTTACTTTAAATGCACAGAAAGAATAAAATGAAAATGGAACCAGCAGTTATAAACCAGTTTTATTAGCCCAGAGAGACATTATACAGAAATGTCAAACTGACCACCTACTGAAAATGGCTGGAACTCTCACTTCTCTCTAAATGTCACCGACTTGCTCAAAATAAACACTGAAGAGTGATATGTTAGCAGCCTTATATGTGGTTCCTTTAAAGTTACCTATATTTCATCCAGTCTTTTCTCCTCCAGACTTCAAATAACACTGCATTTTATTTTGCTCTTTTCCTAATAGCATGTCAGAATGCTCTTGCTTCTCTCTCCCAGATGAACTTCTTCTAGCTCCTGCTCCTTTTCTGCTCCTTTCCAATACTACAAGCCTGGCTCCATCTACAGCATTGAAAGGGCACAAGATTTGAAGGCAGACAAATGAGTCTGGGTTCAGAATCTGCCCTTTGCTAGTTACACTTGGCCATTGAGCAAGTCTTGAGCTACGTGAATTTTAGTTTCTTCTTCCAGAATAAAGAGGAAGTCTTAGAATTCCTTCCTCCCATTTTAAATGTATAATCCCTTAAAACTAAAAGAATGCATAAGAATAACTTGCAGCAATAATAGATTAAACAATCACACAGGGTCAAAAAGGACACCAAAACCTTTAAAGAAAGCAAATCTAGGCTTTTACACCAAAATTCTTCTACCAAATTTCCCCAGATTTTCTATGTAGAGCTCAAATTCTCATGTAAGACAACATCCTGTATAATTGATAATTTCATAAAAAAGACAATCAGTATGTGTATGCGTGTGCATGTACCTACATTTATATGAGTGTATATACTCACACGCACACACACATTCATCCTAGAAACCATCTTATAATTCATTGGTGTCAAAGGCACTCACAAGGTACTAGCTAGTAATGTTAAGATTTGCTTACTTGTTAAACTATATTCAATCATATGATTGCTTCGAAAGCAACCATATAACACCATCAGATATGTTATTTGTTTAAAAATATTCTTTAAATCACAATAACAAACCTGTGCCAAGAACTTGTTTTGATTCCTAAATATTTAAAAATATTTTAATCGAAATGCATGCCTTTTAGGAAATTACAATAAGTGAGCATTTACAATCAGTGTTTGTTTTTATAAAATTCTAAATTAAAACTAAGCTATTTTGTTTAGCATGAAACAGGAAAAGTATTACAGAATTCTTGAAAAAAAATAATTAAGTTCAATGAGTTTGCCATTTATTTTCTGAAAAATAAACTGTAAACCTCTATACACATATAACAACAACAAAAGCCATTGACGTCAAGTTCTTTCTGACTCATAACAATTGTATAGGACAGAGCAGAACCAACCCATGGGGTTTCCAAGTAGCAGCTGGTGGATTTGAACTGCTGATCTTTTGGTTAGCAGCCTGAGCTCTTAACCACTATGCCATCAGGGCTCCAAATACATTTTTAGATATACATACATATTTAAGTGGGTGTGTATACACACAGACAGGTAATATACGTGATAACATCATATACTTTTCATCACACTCCAGTAACTCCTTAGCATTTTATCCATGGTTTAATATTCACTGGGACTGGGTACTAAGAATGCATTTTAGAGCAAAATCAAGAGTTACAGAGAAGATTTTTTTTTTAAATGTCCCACCTTTGGAGCTAATAAATGAAAAAATATATATATCTAAAGCTAAAGGATAAATCATGAAGGTCACCAAGATAAAATTAAGCAGCAGAAATTAAATAAATTCTATCAATCATTTTGCACTGATATGATATTGATTAAAACATTGTCTTAAAATTATAGCTTTACTTGCTAAGTTATGTCTTATGATATTGACTTCAAGTGTGGGTGTCAAATTTTGTGGGGTCCCATTTGGAATTGACTTGACAGCAACTGGTTTTATGTAAAGACATCTTTGCAACATTGCATATTAATCCCCCCAACCTTTATGGCTTCAGGAAGAATTATTCAGAACATTGAGTTATGGACAAGATTTTTTTAAATCATATTCCCTGGTAGTGCTGTGGTTAAGCATTCAGCTGCCAACCAAATGGTTGGCAGTTCGAATCCATTAGTAGTTCCTTGGAAACCCTATGGGGTAGTTCTACTCTGTCCTATAGGTTTGCTGTGAGTTGGAATTGACTCGACAGCAACTTTTTGTTTGTTTCTTTTTTAACTGCAGAAGATCTCAGGGAAAAAATCATTTATATATTTATATTTACAGAAATATAAATTTTACTTTTATCATTATTTTTGGAGTATACAAATGAAGATAGTTATCTCTCAGTGCAGGCAGCTGCAGTGGCAGATCCTGCTACTTAAGATTCAGTGGCTTTTACCAGCTAATTTATAATATGTTCCTTTTATTTCAAAAATAGCTTAAACAGGTTCAGACCTCTAAACACCAATTCCTATCTTTCCAGCACACTCACTCTAATGATTAGTCCCACTCCTATACTTCTATCCATTGATAACATCACTTTTTTACTAGTCATCGGTCCCTTCATTTTCTTATTCTTCTTTATCCAGCTTGGATTACATGATCCACAACTCTAATCTATTGTTCCGGGGAAAAAAAAAAAATTGAACTCCCCTGTACTTGCTCCATCATCTGTACTTACTTGAGAAAAAAAAACTGATTAAACCCAACTATCTTACCATGCCAGTCCTGAAGCCAGGCTGCTCAATATGGCTGGAGAAAACATAAACATTCTGGCTGATCTCACGTTACACCTGTGATCACATATTTCAATTGGAACCTTAGCAGATCTCTGTGATTTTAAAACATATCCCTAGAAGATTAGTTCACAACACCTTGGATCTCCTCAAATACCCAGCATCCAACTCTCCTCCTCATTCTTGGGTGATGACCTCATGCTTAGTTCCCAGAAAGAAGAGAAGGAATCAAGATAGAATTTCTTCTCTTCCCACCTCATCTGCCATCATGCTTGATTCTGTACCTGTATATCTTGACATTCCCTCATGGTAAAATGGATGAAAAGTGCCTACATCTACATAAGGTCAACTCATTTACTTGAATACTCATTCCATCCTTCTCTCCTACTCAAGGAAATTGCTCCTTCAGTTATCTCCTCTCTTTTCAACATTATTAATTTCAACTTTTTACTTCTTATTGGATCATTTTTATTTACATGTAAACATTCTATAATAACTCTCACTAAAGAAAAAAGAAAACTCTGTACCCTGTTTCTGTCATTGCCTAATTTCTTTGTTTGCATTTTGGCAAAATTCTTCAAAAGATTTATGTTTGGTGTCTTCAATTCCACTCTTAGACTTTTTCCCAACCATCTGCCGAACTTGCTTTATTCAAGGATAATGACAGTCTCCAAGTTGATAAATCCTGTGGTCTATATTTAGTCCTCATTTTACACAATTACTCAGCAATATTTGACATAGATATCCCCTCCTTCTTCAAATATTTTCTCTTCTTCAAATCAAGAACACTACACTCTCCTGCTTATATTTCCTTTGACTATCAATTTCTTCTTAGATTCATTTTCTGCATTTTATTCTGTTTCCTGACTATTAAATATGGGAATGACCCAGAGCTCAATATTTGTCTCCCTGCTTTCTCTATTTACTCTCACTCCCTATGTGATGCTATTCAGTCTAAGGTCTTCAAAAATAATTTATATAATTTGATGACTCCTAAATTTATGTCTTCCTCCATTCCAGACTTCTCCTAGGTCTACTGACTTTTTCATCTAATTGACAAATCTCAGTATCCTCACTTGGATCTTTAGTAGACATCCTAGAGTTAATATTTCTAAAATAGAAACTTGACTAATTCTATCTACCCAAACTCAGCACCATCATTTATCCAGCAGCTCAGACAAAAAAAGAAAAAAAAATTTGGACTCATCTTTTTTCTCCCTTACATTCAAAATCCAAAATTCAAATGATGAGCTATTATACAGTTGGAGTGATTTGAAACATTCAGTTAGAACAGGGACAATAAGTATACTATGGTTTATCTTTTTTTTTTTCATGTTTGAGTATATTGCTTGATATAAGAAAAATAATCCCACTTAGCAGCATAGTCACTTTCATATATATATACATATATATGTGTGTTTGTATGTATATATATATATATACACGTATATACATATTTTGCCCCAAAGGGTTTCCAGGACTGTAATCTTTATGAGAGCAGATCAGAAGGTTTCTTCTTCCATAAAATGGCTGATGGGTTCAAACTGCCATCCTTTCGGTTAACAGCTCATCACTTAAACATTGCTCCACCAAGGTTTATATATATATATGTAAAAATATATATATATATACACATATATATATACGTATACATACACGTATATATACATATATATAATTTAATAATGTTGCATGGCTCAAAATGAGAAGAAATAGCTGCAAACATCCATTAATAATCAGAATGTGGAATGCTTGAAGTATGAATCTCAGAAAATTGGAAATCATCAAAAATGAAATGGAATACATAAACATTGATATCCTAGGCATTAGTGAGCTGAAATGGACAGATATTGGCCATTTTGAATCAGATGATCATATGGTCTACTTTGCCAGGAATGACAATTGAAAAGGAATGGTATTGCATTCATCATCAAAAAGAACATTTCAAGATCTATCCTGAAGTACAATGTTCTCAGTGATAGGATAATATCCAAACACCTACAAGGAAGACCAGTTAATACTACTATTATTCAAATTTACGCACCAACCATTAAGGCCAAAGATGAAGAAATTGAAGATTTTTATCAGCTTCTGCAGTCTGAAATTGATCAGGACCGCTGTAGGTATCTCCAAACATCAAACACCTTACTTTGTACTTAATAAAAAATCTTTTTGTGGCACATATTTCTAATTGTACTTGATCATTCTTAGTGAGCTTATTTTTTTCTTTTTTTTAATTCAAGGAAATAAAACCTGGGATTTAGAATCAGAAGGCCTAGTTCTGATTCCAGTTGAATCAGTCTCTTCTCTCAACTCATCAAGCTACAGCATGAAGAAATAAGGTTGATGGTTGGCAAGAAGAAACAATGTAGACATGTGCACCCATGTTAAGGAGACATGCACATCCAAGAAGCCACAGTCATTGCCAATAATCAGAAAAATAAAAATAAAACTTAATTGTTAAAATAAACAAGTTGCTAGCTTTTGTGCCAAGCATATTGAAAGAAGGGTCACAAAGTCTTATATCTAAATCGCAAATATTATCTCATCATTTTATAAAAATTCAGCACGATTATTGATGATGGACCAAATTTAGATATCCTAGCCCAGAAAATCATAATCATGACACTCAAAAGAAGAAAAATAAAATATAGGAGAAAAATCTTAATTACACCAGGTCAGGGCCTTGTCCCTTAATATCAGTATTAATGATTATCAGCACTTCCTTGGTGGTGGTGGTGGTGTTAGGGGCCATTGACTTGGTTCCAACTCATAGTGACCTTATGCACAACTGAACAAAACACTACCAAGTCCTGCACCATCCCCACAATTGTTGCTATGCCACTGTGTCAATCCATCTCGTTGAGGGTCTTCCTCTTCTTTGCTGACCCTCTGTCAAGCATGATGTACCTCTCCAGGGACTGATCTCCCCTGATAATATGTGCAAAGTATGTGAGATGTAGTCTCACTGTACTTGCTTCCTAGGAGCATTTTGGTTATACTTTTTCCAAGACAGATTGGCTTGTTCTTTTGGCAGTCCATGGTATAGTCAATATTCTTCAGCAACACCACAAATCAAAGGCTTCCAGTTGTGAGCATTTTTGTTTTCTTTAGGTTGAGGTGTAATCCATACTGATGGCTGTGTCTTTGATCTTCATCAGTAAGTGCTTCAAGTCCTCTTCACTTTCAGCAAGCAAGGTTGTATCATCTGCATAACACAGGTTTTTAATGAGTCTTCCTCTAACCTTGATGCCTCATTCTTCCTCATATACTCCAGTTCCTTGGATTATTTGCTCAGCATACAGATTGAATAGATATGATGAAAGGATACAACCCTGATACACATCTTTCCTGACTTTAAACCATGCGGTATCCCTTGTTCTGTTTGAACAACTGCCTCTTGATCCATGTACAGATTCCTCGTGAGCACAATTAAGTATTCTGGGATTCCCATTTTCCGCAATGTTATCCGTAATTGGTTATGATTCACACAATTGAATGCCTCAGCATAGTCATTAAATCACAGGTAAACATCTTTCTGGTATTCTCTGCTCTCAGCCAGGATCCATCTGACATCAGCAACGATATCCCTGGTTCCACGTCTCCTTCTAAATCCAGCTTGAATTTCTGGCACTTCCCTGTGGATGTACTACTGCAGCCACTTTTGAATGATCTTCAGCAAAGTTTTGCTTGCGTGTGACATTGTCATAGCTTCCAGCAGCATGGCAACACACAAGCCCCCACAGTATGACAAATTGACAGACAGGAGCGGGTAAGAATAAACTAAAATTCTTGGTAAGAATAAACTAAAAGTTGATGTCAAAAACTCAATCTGTAAATGCATAGTTGTTCATCATTATGCCTAGGTAGAAAACATGCATATTGGTCATTTCTTACAGGTTCAATCATTACCAACAAATCTTTTTTGTCATCTTCAATAAATCCCAAGTTTATTGCTCCCAACTGCATAAATGCATACTCCAAAGTGGCAAAATCTTATAAACAACTACAAAATAGCCTTGTAATTCTGGTTTCGTATAATTAAGGCAATAATACAATAAAAGTCAGCTCCAAATTTTAGCAGACATGGTTAAAACTTAAGAATTACATAAAATATACAATGTTAAACCTTTAAGAAGACTTACTATAATTCGAACAAGTAAAATACATATCAGTATATCTCACAGGAATTCTTCTGAAGCTTTTCATACTGTGGCAAATGACTACTTCATAGCCTTTCACTTCTGATAAGAAGTGATATTGTCAGCACTACTACTTATTGGACATAATCTGAAATATAAAATAACATTAAGAAATTACATATATGCATCATAGTAGTCAGTTAACACCAACTATAAAAGAAAAATTTCCTATGCCGTTAAATTTCCTCTCTTTGAACATATGCCTCCCCCATGTGGCTGAGGAAGTAGGCATAATATTGGCTAAGTTCCCAGGTCTATTTGTAGGAAGCATTTTCACTCTGTCCAGAGATTGTAAATGCATATTTTCATAGATGTCCTCATCTATATTTATGTGCCAGAATTATTTTTAAATCCATCACATTCTCCAGAATATAGCAAAAAAGGAAAAGTATTAGTAACATAGCAAGAGAAAAGTTGTCACTCACGTATGCTACTCAAGTTGCTAGTTCACATATGAGATAGGTTTCTTTGGCTGTAAGCAACAGAAATCAAATGGGTATTTTAAGCATAAAGGGAATGTGGTAGAAGGAGATAGAGAAGCTCATAGGATCAAGGGAAGAAAAAGAACCCGGCTTAACACAGACCAGAAATGGGCAACTGCAAAGCTTACCAGTCTGCCCCAGTCACTGCTGCTGCTAAGACTGAATACTAACCATTTCTTCTGTTTTGAATCATTCTGCCCAAGATTCAGATTCCAAGACAGAGAATATGGCTAAATAAGCATAGATCACAGGCCCACTTATTTTTTTCCTGGAGAAATGAGAGGAAAGTTCTAGTAGTTTAATTGTTCTAGGCCTCCTGCTTCTGGAATAGGAAACTTGATTTATTGTCCTAAAAAGAATACATACCACTGGAGAATATTTCCCCAAAAGGAAATCAAGGTGCAGTTACAAAGGATGAATCAACATTGGTTGGCAGAAAATAAGAAAACTAAGTAAAACAAAATTTTCTGCTAAAGTGTATATATGCATTGCCTATGACCTAGCAAAAAGGAGCCTTGGTGGCACAGAGGTTAAGGGCTCAGCTTCTAACCAAAATGTCAGTGGTTTGAACCCACCAGCTGCTCCATGGGAGAAATATGTAGCAGTCTGCTTCCATAAAGATTACAGCCTTGGAAACCCTATGGGGCAATTCTACTATGTGCTGTAGGTCGACTATGAGTTGGAATTTACTCAATGGAAAGCAACAACAACAGCATAATCCAGCAATACCACTCCTAAATATATAGCAAAGAGAAATGTGTATATATGTTCCCAAAAGATATACACAAAAATGCTAATTGCCATATTCTTATTAGTAGACAAAAACTGGAAATTGCCCAAATATCCATTAACAGTAGATAAACATTAAAAAAATAAAAAAAAAAAAAAACCCGTTGCCATCGAGTCAATTCCAACTCATAGTGACCCTGTAGGACGGGGTGGAACTGCTCCATAGGGTTTCCAAGAGGCAGCTGGTGGATTCGAAGTGTCAAGCTTTTGGTTAGCAGCCAAGCTCTTAACCACCATGCCACCGGTGCTTTGGATAAACTCCACATGTTAAGCATATAGATGAATCTCACAAACACAATGTTGAGTGGACAGAACCAGACACTGAAGTGTATGTAATGGATGATTCTATTCATAAAATTTCAAAACAGGCAAAACTCACTTATGATGTTAGAAGTAAGTATAGGAGTTACCCTTGGAAAGGTAGGGACTGTAAAGTGCAGGAGGTAGTTTCTAGGGCACTCATGATGATCTGTTTCTTTATCTGAGCTCTCTTACATGGCTGCGTAGCTAGTAAAAAATTTATACTCCCTATCTACTTAAACTTTGAACATTTTTCTCTGTACATATTATTTCAAAAAAATAAATTTTCAAATAAAAAAATATGCAGTGATAGGTCTTTTCTCCTTCTCCTTTCCCAGCTTCCTCTCCTTTCCTCCCATGAATTTTTCTTTATTTACAGAAAAGTCAATTCTCAACCTTCTGAGGCCTCTTCCTCTGTTCAGTTCTCTATGGGTTCTCTTTTCTTTAGTCCCACTATTCTACACTCTACGTATTGTCATATATCTACATATAAAGGTATCTAAAGGAAATATGGAAGCCCTGGTGGCGTAGTGGTTAAGAGCGAACCAAAAGGTCAGCAGTTCAAATCCACCAGGCACTACTTGGAAACCCTGTGGGGCAGTTCTACTCTGTCCTATGGGGTCACTATGAGTTGGAATCAACTCAGCGGCATTGGGTTTGGTTGGTTTGAAAGGAAGTATATTTCCATAAATTATAGAAAAAATTAGAAAGGACCAAAAGGACCCTCACAACCCCTCTATGCAGCAGTGGGGGAAAACTAATTGAAGTAGGACAATAATTTTAGTTTTAACATAATGTTTTGTGTGAATGATATTAGACACAATCTCCAGAATTAACCAACCAAAAAAACCAAACCCATTGCTGCCCAGTCAATTCCAACTCACAGCCACCCTATAGGACAGAGTAGAACTGCTCCATAGGATTTACAAGGAGCAGCTGGTGGTTTCAAACTGCTGATCTTTTGGTTAGCAGCCAAGCACTTAACCACTGTGCCACCAGGGCTCCAGAATTAGCCAAGCCAGGGTTCAAATCCTAGTACTACCATTTACTAATTATTTAAATTCTGATGAGTTAATTGCTATAAGCTTTAGTTTTTCCACCCATAAAATGTGAACACTAATACCTACTTTATAAGATTATAGATAATATACAATGAAATAATACATGTAAATACTTTAGCATGGGATCTGACTCATAGTAGCAATCACTGCTAATGTTCTTGAAGTGCTTTCACATATATTATCTGAAACTCACTACAACCCGAAGAGGCTGTCATGCTAAGTGATAGAATGCAGTGTTCCCCACAATGTGGGACAAATGCCCAGTGGGGCACCTGCACTGAGGCAGTATACAGACATGGCCTTAAATAACACTGAATCACATAGTGAGAAAATTGTCCTTATTCAGTCCTTTTGATAATATTAAGAAAAGTTCTCAGTTTGGTGTCAGTATGCCTTCGGTGTCTCTCTATGGTTTGCTAATCTCCCTTTTTGAGAAAAGAAGAGCAGAGATCAGGCTCTGAGCCTTAGCTAGTATCTTAGTTATCCAAAGCTATTGTAACATAAATACCACAAATCGATGATTTTAATGATCAGAAATTTATTTTCTCACAGTTTAGGAGGCTAGAAGTCTGAATTCAGGGTACCAGCTCTAGGGGAAGGCTTTCTTTCTATGTCCAGCTCTGTAGGAAGGTCCTTGTCTCTTCAGCTTCTTCTTTCTGGCTCCTTAGAGATCTTCAAGTGTCTTGACATCTATCTTACCCCATCCCCTCTGCTCCCTTGTTTAATTACTTTTATATCTAAAAAGAGATTTACTTAGATACACCCTACACTAATTCTGCCTCATTACCATAACAAAGACAGCTCATCCCCAAAGGGGATTATAACCACAGGCATAGAGGTTAAGATCTGTAACACATATTTTGGCGGGGGGGGGGCAGTGGGCATAATTCAATACATAACAGCTAGAGTGAAATTCTCTAGTTAGAATTTAATGACATTGATTTAGTTTGGGTTTGGGTCTCTATATATATGGGTGTGTGTGTTATGGACACCTCCAATTTATGGCAAGTGTTACTGATTATCCATTAGTAACAATACTACATTATTCTGTATAAATTTATTTAGGTTAAATGGAAGTCAATCAAAATATGTTAAGGAAATAATAGAACATTTGAAACACCAAAAAAACCAAACCAAACCCAGTACCATCGAGTCAGTTCTGACTCATAGTGACCCTATAGGACAGAGTAGAACTGCCCCATAGAGTTTCCAAGGAGCGCCTGGCAGATTCAAACTGCCAACCCTTTGGTTAGCAGCCGTAGCACTTAACCACTATGCCTCCAGGGTTTCCATTTGGAACACAGACAGTAAAAAATGGCAATTGTGATATACATGACTGAAGTTTTGAAAAACTGATGCAGTGGGAAAGTAAATGACTTGGATTCGGAGCCTGAAATCTAGATTCTAGCTCTAAATGGAAATTCAGGACTTATTTTGAGCACTCAAAATAAACTCTATGGCTTTGGGCAGTTTATGTCACTTCTTAGAGCCTTGGGCTCTTTACCTGTAAAATGTGGATACATTTGTTTGTGTTTTTTATCTCATGGGAATATTACGAGGATCAAAAGAGGTTTAATGAATATACTCCTTAGAAAGCAGAACAGCACATAAATCTAAATCATTACTATAGCTTTGAATTAGCTCTATTTTTTAGGAATAAATGTGCAAAAATTTTAAGTGGCTTACTTAAGATGATACTGCTAATAGTGGGAGAGCCATCATGGACATGGCCTCCTAAATGCCTCTGGAAAGAATTCTTCCCTCCATGCCACACTTGCTCTCATATCAAGTAGTTCTTAGTTTATACAGTTTCTGTTTACAAAAAGTGGAGAGGAGAAAGAGGTACATGTGAGGTCTTACATTCCAAGGGTAATGAGATACAGCTGGAAGGATATTCATGCACAGAGCACACCTTGAAAGGGAAGTAACAAGTCTGGAGCAGCAGCTCCTTATATACACTTAACAAAGAGGAATGCCATTTAAGTCCTCACTAAACAATCCTTGATTGCACAAGACTTAGATACCCTATTACTGTGATGCCACCTCTTATACAAGGATGGGGATCAATTTCTACAGGCAAAGTTTTCAGTAAAAACTACAGGTAGGTAAAAATTACCTGAAAAAAAAAAATCACTTATATCACCCATGACCTACAGTATATATTTTCTGTATGTAGTCCTGTAGATTAGTTCTTCTACACACTAAAATTTGAGAAGGCCTAAGCTAGT
The DNA here is from genome assembly GCF_030014295.1 of Loxodonta africana. Taxonomy (NCBI): domain Eukaryota; kingdom Metazoa; phylum Chordata; class Mammalia; order Proboscidea; family Elephantidae; genus Loxodonta; species Loxodonta africana. Next base: position 50,951,813 of record NC_087345.1, read on the forward strand.
ATAAGGAGAAACCATAGGAAAATCTATAAGACGAAGTTGGAAAATTCAAACACTTTTGACTTTAATATAATGATCAAACCCCTAGTAGCAAATGAATGAGGGATGAATTGAGAACTAAAAATATTCCTGCTTGCTTCATTCTGTTTTTTCTTATTGTTACATTTGTTGTTAGGTGCCATCAAGTCTATTACAACTCATAGCAACCCTATATGACAAAGTAGACCTGCCCCACACGGTTTCCCAGGTTGTAATCTTTATGGGAGCAGATTGTCAGGTCTTTTCTTCCCAGAAGCAGCTGGTAGGTTCCAACCACCAACCTTTCGGTTAACAACGAACCATGTAATCACTGTGTCATCAGGGCAGCTGCTTTTCATATTAAGTTCCTAAAATTTAACACATTAAATTTGTTTGTTGTGAGAATTTTATGAAATAAAGTGCTCACATCTTAGAGGGTGAGATCAGTCCTTAAGGCAGTGTGAAATTAAGTAAACTTATGATGAAGGACTTAAGATGTAATCACACTTGTTAAGTTACTTAGGAAAGCATCTTGGGCAGCCTATGGCAAAACTTCTCCCTATCATTCACATATTACCTAGAAGTCTTCCCAGATGACTGATATTGCTTTTTGAAACGCAAATTCTAAGTCAGTCACCACAATTGTCATTACAGATAAAGAAGATTTTCCACAACCCAAAATACTCCCAATATATAAATCAGAGAAGTTTATAATAAAGATCCACTGGGATGATATGTGTTATATAATATATGCACTGAATTGTATTGAAAACCATAAATCAAAAATTTTAAAATTTTGTGAATTCGAAAACATTTGGGCTCAAAGTTTACAGATAAGTAATTATGGACCTATGTGATTTAATAAGCTTTCCAACATTGTATTTAAAATGATAGATTGAAGAAATTGCAACTTTTGTAGATAAAAAAAAGATCAAATAACAACAATTTTATATAGTTCAAACCTAGTTGTTCCTTATTCCTCATACTTTCAATTATTTGTGTAACAGGATATTAGAATATGCCTGGTCCCTTCTCAGCTTCACCTGAGTCTCCAATAATGAGCATGGATCAGATTCCCCCTACATTTAACTCAAGCCGAATTTATAAAGGAAATGAAAGAGAATCTGCTCTATGGTTCTTGGGTCCCAGGTCCAGATCAAGGATATTTATAAAGACGAAAGACGAGAAAAAATCAAATACCAAATCATTTGCCGACAAGTCAATTCTGATTTATAGCGACCTTATAGGACAGAGAAGAACTGCCCAATAGGCTTCCAAGGGGTGACTGGTGGATTCAAACTATCAACCTTTTGGTTAGCAACCAAGCTCTTAACCACTGCACCACGAGTGCTAAGAGGAGATAAGGGAAGATTAATAAAGAGACTTATCTGGAAGAGCCATTGCACTCCTGTGAAATTCGACTTCTAAATCCAAGTCTAGTAAACAAAGTGGTGAATCAACCCATCCCCTCACCCCCTTGGGGGCTGTTTATGAAATATGTCACCTGGAGTTGCTAGACACAGAGGACTGGTACTCAGTCAAGTGTGAGAAATCTAAATGAGTCCATGGGTTGGGTCTGATTCCTGCCTGTGAGGGATGGGTTCAGTCTCTGATTGGATAGTGAAGTCAGGAAAATGCTGCTATGCAGGAAAAAATTATAATAATCAGCTCGTACTTTAGAGTTTGGTGGGCCATGAAATGCTTTGCAGACCAGTGAATGCCAAACCAGCAAGTGAGAACAGGCAAATAGCCATCTTGGGTCCTGCTTGGAGGAAGCAGACCACCTCTTGATAAAGAGGCAAAAGTTGCAGAAGCAGATTCTCAGGGGCTCAAGAAGTCATCTTAAGGGATCTCTCTCAATAGAGATGCATCCTCCCCAGAAGAGACAGGCCAAGAACAAACTTAAGAAGTGCCCTATATTCCAAGCCAGAATGCAGGAGACGGCTCATTATCAGACCAAACCATATTAGGGTTTATCTTGTCCTAGTCCCTGACTAGTTTTTCCTCTACCTCATTGAGATCAAAACAGCAGATGTCAGGAGTAAGGAGAAAGAGAAGACAATCTCAAACTTCATTCTTCTCTTCTTTTTCCTTATAATTTCCCATCTGGAGTAGTTACCTGTGCTAATGGTGGAGGTAGGGTGATGGTGAAAGGAGAAAAGGGTTAGTGCATGCAAGTTCATAGTTTAATTACAGGGACCGGACATTCTAATTTCTGAGTTGAGATTATATCCAATTTAAAGGGACTAGAGTCTGAGCAGAAAACTCATAGATTTACTGGAGTTTTCATCCAGAAGAAGAGAATATTAGCATACTAGGAAAAGTTTAGGGGAATATTGAAAGTCAGAAAAAAATTGTCTTCTCGATTACATCATGAGTTGTGCTTATTAGGCATACTGGTTTCCATTTATAATAAGAAAATATAAATTAAGACAACCCTACCATTGACTACTCACATGAATAAAAAAAATTGACTACTCGGTAGATAAAATTCAATATTGCCCCTAAATAATATTTTTGGAATATGCAGTTGCAAACATTCAAAAAGAAAGCACACACGAAACATTTTCAAAAATGAAAAAGCCACTCCCAGGAATGCTGCATCGAAATTATGAAAAAAAAAGAAAACTGTGATTATTAGAGGTATAAATACTTGCAATCGGAAGTCACAAATTTAATTTCATCAGCTGTCTTTGAGAGCAAATTATCATAAAATATTTTTCATGAATCAAATTAAAGATTATGTCTTTCAGAGAATTTAGTAAGGCTTTGTATCATAAGGAAACCCTGGTGGGGTAGTGGTTAAGTGCTACGCTGCTAGCCAAAAGGTCGGCAGCTTGAATCTGCCAGGTGCTCCTTGCAAGCTCTACCGGGCAGCTCTCCTCTGTCCTATAGGGTCGCTATGAGTCGGAATCGACTCGACGGCAGTGGGTTTGGTTTGGTTTTTGATTTGTATCATAAAAATAAGCACAAAGTAACCCAGAGTGGGAGCTTCCTTTCTTGGTAAGCTATAAACCTCTATGAGGAGAGTAAGGACATATTTCAAGCTCACAACGTGAGTGGCTTAGAGGTTTTTATCTTATATTTATGTGCAGTCAGAGCCACTATGCTTGTGTATATAATTTCTTCAAATAACATCTCACATTCACTCATTCTATATGTATTCTGCATACCTACTTACAATTCAGACATTGTTCCAGCCAATGGCAAACAAGGTGAACTAGATATAAATGTTCACCCCTCTCAAGAGGCATTGAACAATCAATTACAAGTCTAACAGATATCAGGTAATGTTAGACAGTATGATAAGCACTTCAGGGAGAAATGCACCTGTGGAGGAATGAAGGAGGGTAAAAGATCACTATTTTTGTGAACAGTTAGAAATTTGGTCACTGCAACAGTTTCAATGTGCTTTAAAATGACAATGAAAACATAAATATGGTACTGAGAAAAATATGTGTGTAGGGGATTAAATGCATTATTCCAAATCTATTTTTGGCATTATTTTAAATCCGGTGGCTCTGCTGTATTTCAGAGCAAAAGTTCAAAAGAAATGTTTTGGTTTTCATTCTATGTGAGGTCACAGAAATTTTCCTAGTAAAAATGTAGGCCTGTATTGAGGAAAACTACGTACAAGCAGATGCAGTTCATCCAGGCTGTTACCTTCAATAGCCACTCTAACACTTCCAGCTGCTTCCCTGTTGTTTTCATTTTCAATCTGCTTCCCCCCCCGCCCCGCTTTAAGTCATCTAAACACATGACTGTGTTCAGCACAGCCTCCCTGTCAATTTCAGTGACAGAGTCAGAAGATAAATAAAGAACTACGTGACCAAATAAGCCTCCACTGAAAATCTCTCACAGGAGGCATACTTTTAAAAGGTACCCTGGAGCACACAGGAGGTTAATTTTGGATTTGAAAATACTGCTTCAGAAAATCAATATTGTTTGTGTGAAAGAAAAGTTGAAGGAAAAGAACAATGAGTTAGGTGTAGAGCAAAACAATCTACTAGAAAAATAAGCATCAAGAAAAATGTAAAAACATACCATGTGGAAAAACATATTTCCCTGATGTGTTATAAAAAGTAACAAATATTACTAAATCACATTGAGGAAGAGACATTTCTTCATGGTGATTTTCTACATATGTCAGCTGTGGCAGGCCACTAGTTTTATGTTCAGGGAAATAAATGAAAGGTTTTATTTGAAGAGTTTTTTTTTAGGTTTGATGGTTAAGCTTACTTGGAAGGATTGCTGCCTATTTGTATGCATAAAGAATGTCTGCCAATATATATTCAAAATTGTCTTATTTGTACTATAAAGACAGTACTGATCTGTAAAAGATACCCGTTATTACTATGGCAATAACAAAAACAATCAGCTTTGGCACCCCTTCTCATCTTCCCATCCTCTTCACCTACAGTAATCATTCACTTTCCTGTTTCCGTTAACGGTGGCACTATTCTTCTAGCTTCCCAAGTTGAAAACAACAGTTAAAATCACCAGTTTGGGCTTAGACAACCACTTAAGACCCAGCTCTATCACCAGCTGCTTAAACTTGAGGAACTGCTTAACCTGTCCCAATCTCAGTTCTTTTTTCTACTCCTGAGGAAAATAATATCCTTCCTCATTAAGTCGGAAACCCTGGTGGTGTAGTGGGTAAGAGCTATGGCTGCTAACCAAAAAGGTCAGTAGTTCGAATCCACCAGGAGCTCCCTGGAAACTCTATGGGACAGTTCTACTCTGTTGTACATGGTAGCTATGAGCTGGAATTGACTCGACGGCAATGGGTTTGGTTTTCTCATTTTTTTTTTTTTTTTAAAGATCACAGTAATACATATAACCTGAATAAAATAAGCATTCACTAAATGTGAGCTGGTAGAATTACTATAATTACACATCCATCAGCATCATCACTATATTTTATTCCTCTTTCCTTCCTTTTCTTCATTCTGTCACTGAGCCTGCTGACCCTGACTTCCTACTTTCTCTAGCTTCCACTCCCTCACTCTATTCTTAGTGCTCTGCCTTTGTTAGAGGCCTATGTTCTACCCTCCTCATAAACAGACAAAAAAAGTTCCTGTTTTTTACATCAGATTTTTACTGTAAGTACAATCTACGCTTCACCTCCCCCAGCGAAATCTACCCATATGTGACATCCTAGCTTTATGAAATCTCTGGCAAATAAAATATTTTCAGATAGGAAGCCTAGAAAGAATCACTACCTAATCTATCTGGTAACCAGTGTCTTTTCCTTTGGAACAAGATTTTTCTCTCTCACTGACTCGTTTTCTAAGGCATTTAACCTCTGTCAGTACCTTTCACCAGGGATTCATCAGGTCATCTCCCATAGAAGTGTCGCGGTAAAGGCATGAACAAAGAAATGCAGAGTTTGTCTTTTGCCATAAGTATCACAGTCTCAACATGCATACTGTATCTGCTCCCTTTAATTCCTTACCACAAGCTCCTTGAATACAAGTTGTTAAGTTTTGTTTCCTTTCCTTTTCTTCCCTCTTCCTCTTCTTGTGCTTCCTTTTTTCTTTTTTTTAATTAGACCTAGAATTGCTGGATGATGTTCTTTCAGATGACCCTGTTTATTTGGGTAAAGCAAGGCACATTTGGCTTGAGCAACACTCTGTCACCCAGGATGATATCTAGAATCTTCTGTTCTAGGTGGGTGACACAAAACTAGAGAAAGACATTGCAGTGTGATCGATTACTCTTGTGTGGCCTTTCTAGTCATGGTCTTGTAACTCCCACCCATGTGACTGGGTGGAACTGTGTGATAGGGTAATTGTGGCCCACCAAGGGGGTTGGTCAGTTTTGCCTTAAAGGAGAGCCAATGACAGGACAGAGAGGAGGATCCTACCACCAACAAGGAAGAACAGCCAGGAGTAGAGAACACGTCCTTTGGACCAGGAATCCCTAAACTGAGAAGTTCCTGGAAGCAGGAAACAGAGAGAGAGAGAGCAAGCTGTAACCCTGAAGACAATGAGGAGCAGTAGCAGAAGAGACCCAGAGGCAGAGACCTGGCAGTAGGAGACAGCGTGGTGGGCATCCAGGCCCACTGAGACAGAAAGCTTGGTGCCTTTGGGGAGAGGCCTAGGGCCAAGAAGAGTCGTGTCTGCAAGCATGGCTCGGAAGAGGCTGTCCTGGTGGAAGAACTGTATTCTGAGAATTCCTGAGCCTGAATTGTAACTGTTACTTCCCTAATAAACCCCATAATCATGAATGTGGTCTGTGAGTTCTGCGTGTCATCAAACGCAGCAGAGAAATAGCACTATGCAAGGAATGGTGGTATCAGAATTAGTACAGATGGTGGACAGAGGAGGCTTGTGTGGCCTCCATCTTGTGGGAGTCAGCCTTGTGCTGTTGATTTTGGTTCTTCTCCCCCCTTGTGGTGTTGATGGAGGTCAGACATTGCCCCCATGCTGTTTTTACAGACCTAAATATCCAGCTTGATTGGATAAAGGGGATTTAGCTCTTTGGGTTTTGTTTCTGTTTTATTTTGCAGTTTTAAAATGACTAAACCCAATCTAAGAAAAAGGGTAAGGTTCATAGCAAGTCTCAAAATCACTCATCCCAGAATAATACGAAAACATTTCCCTCACTTCTAGTGAATATTTGAACATTTGTAGACTGTGCCCTTCTTGCCTTCAAAGAAAACAAAACAACAAAAAGTTATTTTTTTTGATAATTGTTTGGGTTCTGGACTTACTAGTTCACTAAAATCTATTAAAAAAAAAAAAAGAAGCTGAAGATCAGACTCTGTGTGGAGAACTAAAAATATTATTGGTCAGGTTCTTGGAAAATATTAGCAGTAGGAGGACCTAGGAGGACAGTTACTAGATGGAATTCTACATACGTGGGATTGGTAGTGAGGAATCTCAGAAAAATTGTCTGTAGGGTGAGTGAGAATGCTCTGTGTGTGCGTATGTGTGTATTTGTGCTCATGATGGGAAAGGACCTAAATGGAACAAACTCATCCCATTTTGGGATAATGAGTATCTGAGATGCGACATTCCCATAGCTCCTATTCAAGTAGTTCTAAACTACCTGCTGCAGCTCTACTTTGAATCCAACATGGATGACATGTGAGTTTGATGACTATGAAGTCATTCGGTCATCTGTCTGAGACTCAATTAAGTATCAGCAGTTTTGAAGAGGAAGCCCCAAGATACAAGATTAATGATTTATCAATAATAATCCATAATTAATGAATTAATGACACTATCCTGTTGATAGTATTATTGATACAGGGCAGTATCAAAAATGCATTCTATATTTACCAATTTTGGGTTTCCCAATTACCAGCTGCCCTCAGAAAAATATCTCATTTGAAGAGGCTGGTGGCGATGGGCAATGATCTACCTATCAGTGGCTACAGATATGTATTATCTCAACAACTTCTTTTTCTCTTCCTTCCCCTTCGCCACCATCTTAGTGACCCAGAACAACATCTCTAACCATCTCTACTTTGAAACTTACTTTTCCATGAAGTTAGTCCAGTGTTATCTCCTTCAGGCATTTCAACTCTCCAGCTTCTGTGAGTCAGTCAGTCAAAATGATGCCAGAAATGTACTATCCCAAAAAGTAGATAATGATAGGAATTCTGGAAACTGCTCTGGTAGAAATGTTTTACTTCAAAATTAAAAAAAAAAAAAAAAAAATTGCCATCAATTCCAACTCATAGCGACCCTATAGGACCGAGTAGAACTGCTGTATAGGATTTCCAAGGAGCAGCTGATGGATTCCAACTGCAAACTTTTGGTTAGTGGCCAAGCTATTAATCACTGTGCCACCAAGGTTCCACTACTAAATTTTCCATGACGATCTGTCATGGACTGAGAACAATGTCTACACAAAAAGATTCCTGAGCATCAGTGTCACTCTGGAGAGGTCCAGAAGAATGAGAGGGCTACTGATGTTGGTGGCTGAATATACCATATAGTGCTCCTCCCACATTCTCCTCTGTGGCAAAATCTCACTCCAGAATTTTTTTGTGATGTATCGAAGACATCGAATTTAGTCTATAGGGATCATGTTGTTCTGATTTGCTGCACTGCACGTCCCACGTGTCATCTTACATCATTTGCCTTCTGGTCAAGGATAAGCCCAGGTGACCAAACTAACCACTAGATTCTCCCAAAAACCTTGATTGCTCATGATGTCTTTATGCTAGATTTTACTTCCAAATTTTCCTGCCTCTTACCTGTCCTCTCTCCCTTCTTAATTACAAATGCTCCCCTCTGTCTGGATTCATTCGCGTAAGACACAAACATTTTAAAAGTTTTCCCATCTCAAGCAAAATAAAAACTTTCCTATGATGTTCATATCTTTCTTCAATATCTCTGCTGCTCCTTCAGCAAACATTATATAAAATGTCATCTATCTTCTCTGTTTCATTTCTCCTCCCACTGTCTCTTCAATCCAATCAATCTTTCATCTTTGCTGTTTCACTGAAACAACAGTTGACAAATTCAGCAACTATTTCTATTGTCACTAAGTTCTATGGATGCTTTTTCAGTCATCATTTTGTCTTAGCAGAAGCATTTGACACAGTTAATCACAATTTCCTCAGAACACTTCACTGAGCCTCCATGATGTCACTCTTTCTTGGTCCAACTCTTATTTCATTGGACGTTCCTCAGCAGTCTACTCTGCTGGATTCTCCTTACCTTCTAAAACTAAGTTTTTTTAGTTCTTCAGGGTGTAATTTTTGAGCTGCTTCTCTTACCTGTTCTCTCACTCTTTAGACAATATCATCTGGTCTCTGATTTTGTATCATCCCTATCCTTCCAACTCCTAAATTTATATCTAAATAGTTCAGTATCCCTCTTCTGCAATTTCACTTAATGAAATAAATTATTTTGAGTCTTCTCTATAGCTAACACACCGTGTGACTTATACAGGGATGAAAATAAGATCTACATTTTAGAGCTGCTGCAAAGTTGAAATTAAATACCTTAAGTGAACTTTTTTTTTTCATTTAAAGGTCTAATAAATATAAGGGATAAAAAATTAGAAAAAGCTTAATGTTACTTTTCAAAAATGCCCCAGTATTAAAATTTTAGCAGCTCAGATACTGTGCTACTTTTCAAAACAGCATTCCTACTTTCAATAAATAATGAATCTAACTTGCAAGAATATGTATTCACCATGAGATCATTAAAATAAAATTTTATATTAATTTTTAAAATTTGTTAGGCAAACATTTTTTTCTTGAATGGGTATTTCAGAAAAAAATTAACAAATTTTTCTCAAATGGTAATGCTAAAATGTTGTTTCCCAATGAAATAGCAACTAAGAAAGATCAACTAAGGAAGATCAGCTAAGGATCAACTAAGGAAGACAAACTGCTCAATTTACAATATTTGCTTTTTGATTAGTTCTTATAGAAAAATATTTCTTGGGAAAACCACAACTGAAAGAATTGATTGATTAGAACAGCCAAGAAACTGATTGTTTAAAATCTTAAAGTTCAAATGGGAATGGGATTAATTTTTTTACATTTTTTATTTATCGTGATGTCAGATCAACACAGGCACAATGAATGTAGCAAGATGCTCTGTAAGTCTAATTATACAAGGTAGTTCTAAAATACAAAAGGTGGTCAGCAGGGGAGAAGGCTGAATGATAAACGTGGATGAGATTAAAGGATACTGTAGAAACCAAATACTATTTTTGCAACCTAATGATTGTTGAAAACTATTTGCTGGATAATTATGATTAATCCAAAAGAAAATCTGGCAACCAGTGCTTTTAATTCAATTTGCGGGTGATTAGGGCATTGAAAAGGTATGATAATAACTCCCTTAATGGGGCAGCTTTTAAGCATGAAATTACCTTTTGAATGCTTGAAGAAAAACATTTCAAGATTTGAAAAACCCTGCAGTGATTATTAAGACCTCAGAAAAGCATTCTCTATTCTTTGGTAATCAAACATAATAAAAGTTCTTTGTCCCATTAAACTTCAATGCTTTCATCTAGGTCAGTCAATCCGCCCACATTGCCCATCTGAGATTATGAACTCCTGCGATCTCAAACTCTGATTTCCCCTTTCTGAGCATAAGTTCCTGTCTTTCACCTTTACTAATTCTTCAATGTTATGGAATCATCCTCATCAGAATCTTTCATTCCTCTTCTTAATCCTAGTAACCCAGTCAATTTCCCAACTTTATTTCCTCCACGTGGACATACATTTCAATCTAACTCTCTCTCTCTACATGTCTTCACCATCAGTCAAAACATGTGAGGGGAACATACAAAGTCTCAGTGATGGGGCCAGGGGAACTGGGAAAAGGTCTGTATGACATAAAACAAGGACAGATGGACACATATAACAGCAACAAAATAATGATACTGGGATAAAAAAGAGTGAAGACAACATGATCAATGAATAGCAGAACAAGCAGCCCAGCGAGAGGGAAATTTGGGTGAATACAGGAGACAGGGGATTTGATCTGATTCCTGTGGCATATGTGGGAAAGCTGGCTACAATTAAAGGACCAAGAGACTGAGCAGATTCTATTACTCCTGTTAGGCCCTTTCCTGTGTTTCTGAGTTTACCTGTTGGAAAACTTGGGCATACGCTGGTACATTCCTCAGGTGGGCTATTTTCCCTCATGACCACAATTTTCATCTTTATATCCTAGCAAACAATTGTTGATGATAACCACTGTTCTTAAGAGTTGTATATCTCTCCAATGATCTTTTCAGGTTTCACACCTCGGATTACTGAACTGTTTCTTGGAGTACAAAATATCAGAAAATGTGGCCCAAGAGAAAGAAGTGAAAGATACTGGTTGCACTTAAAAGTGAGAAGACAAAATCAGTGAATGGGGGAGAGGGGTAGGTAATTTGTTACATTAGAGACGCCAAGGTTTTAGTCTCACAGTGTGCAGTGTGTATGTGTGTCCGTGAGTGTGTGTGTGTGTGTGTGTCTACCTGAATTACCTGCATCTCAGTGTCCCTCAGCATACACTTTATGTATCTCACTATTAAACATGTGATCATGGATAGGTACCAGACATTCCCTGAAGCAGCCCTTAGCTTTCTCATGTATTGGCTTTAGGCAGTCATGAAAGTCCGTAATTGCTATCAGAAGGTGGCACTCTAAGTAGATAAATGAACTGACTTTTAAAAATCCTGCAGTTGATGCATCTGTGGTGGATAGGATGGAGCTAATATACATCTGTTAGCCTTCAGCTTACAGGTGGGAAGAGGCAGTAAAGAAACGTGAAGATGAATGCCCTCTCACTCGGAACCTCATTCTGGGCTCTATTATACGATTTGCTTTTGGCCAATAGGACGAAGCAGAAGTAAAGCTATGCAGTTTCACCGGCAGGCCACAAGGGGCCTTAGATGTTTCCACTTGCCCTTTTATATGTCTACCACGGTCATGAACAGGACATGCCGGGTACATCTGCTGGTCCCAGGAGGAAAACCTGAGACACATGGAGTAGAGTCATCCCACAGATACTGGCGAGCCAGCAGCGATCAGGCAAGATCGGCTTAGATCTGACTGCCACGGATGTGTGAAACACATGTTTACTGTGTTAAGCCACGAAAGTTTTGGAGTGACCTGTTATATAGCAAAAGACAGCTGATACAGAAAGCATAACACTTAATATCTTCTTTTTCTTGAATATTTTTCCTCCCTTAGTATTCACGGTCCTACTTTTTCTTTATTCTTCTCCTTCATCGGCAATTATTTACACAACTTCCTTCTCAAGTTTCATTTTCCTCTCACAGCACCACCACCTTAAATTTAGGTACTGTCCACATGTCATGTCTTAATTTCTCTTTTTCCTCTATTTTATAGTGTTTCATCAGATGCTAACAAGAATATAGTAATAAAGTATTCTTTTATCAAAAAAATAAGAAGAAATTCCTAGGAAAAGCAAAATAAATGATATTCTTTACTGGTATTCTCAGAGATTTTAACATGCTAATATGCATATTAATCTTTAGGAAAGAAATACAGAATTTTCCAAGCTAAACTGATCAGTACTGCTCCCCTCACACATACTCTTATTAATATCTTCGAGAAAAGTGTTAAATAGAATTCCAAGCTAAGAAAAGATGGTCTAGAAACACAGATTGCTTTTTCCAAGACTCCTTGTCAAATGCTTGGTTGATGGTAGTACACAACTCCTGCTGACATAATCATGGGTGATATTTAACAAAACCCCTGATTCTAAAATCAAGACTAGGAGAGAAGCATACCTCCAAAATGCTTTCAATTTTATGTGTCATCCTTCTACCTTTTAATAATAGCATAACGTTATTCATATTTAAAAATATAAGCCATAAAGGTCAAAGTCTTTCAGGTAATTTTTTTTTTTTCTCACAGCATTCTCAGAAAAAGAAATAATCTTTTATTTGAGCAAAAATTCCACCATAATTTTCCATTGTTGCTTTGATGTACATAGCCTATTATGAGAAATAATAAGTTGACTCTTGGCCTTTCCATAAAGGGAGAGTTTTATTAGCTCTACCACTGCTTGGCAGAAAATGAACTTTAGAGAAAGAGTGGGATAAAGTCCCCTCCAGTGCATTTTATATAACTTATCTTTTCTTCTTTGTCATATCACACGAAGCCTTCACTGATAGATTGCTCAGACTTTATATTGGTCTTCGTATTTACTAAGAGCCAATCTCATAATAAAATCTATTAAGAAAACATTCTGCATCCCACTTTGGTGAGTAATGTCTGGGATCTTAAACTCCAGCAAGCAGCCATCTAAGATGCATCAATTGGTCTCAACCCACCTGGATCAAAGGAGAATGAAGAACACCAAAGAACACAAGGTAATTATGTGCTCAAGAGACAGAAAGGGGTACATAAATCAGAGACTACATCAGCCTGAGACCAGAAGAACTAGATGGTGCCTGGCGACAGCCGATGACTGCCCTGACAGGAACACAACAGAAAATCTGTGATGGAGCAGGAGAACAGTGGGATGCAGAACTCAAATTCTCATAAAAAGACCAGACTTAATGGTCTGGCTGAGACTAGAAGGACCCCAGAGTTCATGGTCCCCAGACCTTCTGTTAGCCCAAGACAGGAAGCATTCCCAAACCAAACTCTTCGGACAGGGATTGAACTGGACTATAAGATAGAAAATGATACTGGTGAGGAGTGAACCTCTTGGCTCAAGTAGATACCTAAGACTATGTGGACAGCTCCTGTCTGGAAGGGAGCTGAGAAGGCAGAAGGGGACAGAGGTTGGCTGAATGGACACGGGGAATACAGGGTGGAAAAAAGGAGTGTGCTGTCTCATTAGAGGGAGAACAATTAGGAGTACGTAGCAAGGCGTATATAAATTTTTGTATGACAGACTGGCTTGATTTGTAAACTTTCACTTAAAGCACAATAAAAAAAAAGTGCCCTCCAAAAAGAACCAATCTAATCATAAACATTTATTGACAGTCATTTCGGTTATTGTCGAACAGAAATTGTTTGTATACTAATGCATTCTTCTTGAGCAAGCAGTGTTTGAGAACGACTGTAAATTACAATGCTTGATATTCAATTTTCCATGAGATTGTGATTTTCAAGAGTGTGGACAACTTCTTATATATCCTCATGTATCCTATAGCCCCGCTACAGAGGAGGAATCCAAAAATACCTTTTGAGGCTCATTTCAAGGTCTTGCATATTTTTATTTTGTGGATTTGACATTTGTTACTTAGAAAGAATATGTCTGGATCTAAGGAAAAAATTCTAAAAGCAAAGCAAGTTGTTAGCATGGTCTTGTCAAAAGATAAATGGATTCTGAGTTGAGAATGCATGGGCACCAGTCCTGACTAGAGCAGACTTTACGTATCTCACTTAACCTCTGAGGCCTTAATTTTCTTATCTGTAAGGGAAAGAATTGGGCTAGATCATTTCCATCTGTAAAATGTTATAGCTTGAGTCTAGGCAGAGCCTATGGTTAAGTTTGAGGAATATATGAATGTATCTAACAAAGAGGTCATATAAGCCCATAAAGCATTCATAGCATGAGCTGATTAAAAGTGGTAGACCAGGGTCTTCATGAGAATGGTTGAATACAAGCAGTTAGGAAGAGACAGTTGGTGGACAGTGTGGTATCTATTTCTCAGCTCAGTCAAATAAACTGATGCTAAATGTTTCGTGGGAGGTGCAGCTGGCAGAATTTGAAAGAGTTGTCTTCAGGAGATGCTACAGTGTTTCCTCCATTCTAAGAAGCCAGCCTTTGTTACACACAGTCTAAATAACAAATTTTCACAGAAAACAATACAAAAGGACTTAGTACATTAAATTTACATATCAATGTAATATACATTCTGATTTCAGGAACCATAAAATATGAAGGAAATGGGTGACTTAGATCAAAAGAAGGAAGGCACTTGATATATGGGACACAGGCTGTGCTGTAGCAGTATCTAAAATTATGTATTTGTCATGTATTTTTCATCTATATTCTCATGTGAATATAAACTCCATGATAACAGTAACTATTGCTACCTTGTTCATTGTTTCATCTCCAGTGCCTTAAACAATGCGTGGCACAATGAAGATGTATTTGTTATTTGAATAGATGAATGAATGGTGATGATATCTGTCATAGATTTAGAGAGAACATAGTCCCCATTTCTGCATGGGAAACAGTATAATACCTGAACAGTATTGCTGAAGGGAAAACATTACTATTTTGGCAGCTTAAGGTTTTTCCAACTTTGGGAAGTTAATGCCTTAAGCAAGAAATCTGTGTCCTTATGGATGGTACTCATAGTGTATCGATAGTTTTGGCTTTTTTTTTTTTTTTTTACTTATTAGGAAACAAAAGTCAGAGGATAGCTGGCTTTCATCTCAAATAATTTTGTAGAGATTGTCTATGACAATTTTTTACAACCCATATGAGTCACGCCCATATACAACCACACACAAAAGTCAACAACGACAAAATAAAATCAGTTGATTCAGACTCATGTCAATCCCCTGCATTGCAGAGAACTGTGCTCCATAGGGTTTTCAAGACTGTGATCTTTTCAAAGCAGATTGACAGGCCTTATTTCCAAGGCACATCTGGGTGGGTTTGGATTGTCAACATTTCTGTTAGTAGTCCATTTAGTAGTCAAATTCTTAATTGTTTGTGCCATCTTAATACTCCTCACAGAAGAATAAGGAACTGGAAATTTTGCAGCATGCAGGTAAATATAGCAAGCCAGTAACTTTTGAGTTACAACTGTGAATGTGATCTCCCTTGGAAAATTTAGGTTAAAATTCTATTATTTCATTTATTCAGTAAACTTTTACTGAAGGTCTATTATATTAAGTAACATGTTATGCACTGAGAATGCAATGCAAATGTATGATATATAAATTCTGCCTTGCCTACCCTACCTTGCCCTACCTGCTGTTGCCAAAAACTCACTATTTTATAATATATATGCTATATATTTTTTAATATATATATATATACTATAAAGGAGCCCTAGTGGCACAATGGTTAAGTTCTTGGCTGTTAACCTAAAGCTTTTCACTGGCTGATTCTTTCCGAAGGAACATCCAACGAGACGGATTGACGCAGTGGCTGCGACAATGGGCTGAAGCATAACAATGATTGTGAGGATGGTGCAGGACTGGGCAGTGTTTCATTCTATTGTACATAGGGTCACTATGAGTTGGAACTGATGTGATGGCCCCTAACAACAACCTAAAGGAAGACAGTTGGAACCCACCCAGCGGCACCCCAGGAGAAAGATCTGATAATGGCAATCTGCTCCTATAAAGATTACAGCTTAGATAACATAATGGGACAGTTCTACTCTGTCACATGCAGCTACTATGAGTCAAAAATTCACTGGATATCATCTAACAAGATACTTATATACATATAAACATATATATACATATATACTGTATATATTAATAAATATGATGTACAATTAGTATTTCACAGATAGGATTTTCATCTCTTATGGGATAGCTATGAGTCTGAATCGACTCAATGGAAACAAGTTTTTTTTTTTTTAATACTTATTAGGAAACAAAGGTCAAAGGAAAACTGGCCATCGTGTTTCTCAAAGAATATGTATGCTATATTGCCTTTCAAAAGTTAAGCTTGTTTCCATTATTTGTAATAAATAGTGACTTATGAAGCTAATGCTCTCCAGGGAAAGCAAAGTTATATAATATACATAACCACAAGAAAAGTCAGTATTTTTAAGTTTGTTCTGTAAACCTTCATCAAAAGTACAGTTTTAAAAAAAAAGTCAATATTTTATTAGTAGAAAGAGAAATACTTTGACATCATTATAGAGAGAGCCTGCAACTGCAGATGCAAATACTCTTTAACAGGGGACCTATGAGCCAAACTTTCTGCATAATCGTGAGGAACAAGAAGCAATCTATGAGATAATACAGTATTTGAAAGCTTACATAGCTGCACAATTACTAAAAACCAACCTGGTACATGTAGAGAAAAAAAGGAAGAGCAATTTGAGAGGGCAAATGCTAATCAGCTCCACTAATAATTACCTTATTTGACATTAAATAAATAAATTGTGGTATATTCACACAATGGAATACTACGCATCGATAAAGAACAGTGACGAATCTGTGAAACATTTCATAACGTGGAGGAACCTGGAAGGCATTATGCAAAAGGACAAATATTGTATAAAACCACTATTATAAGATCTTGAGAAATAGTAAACCTGAGAAGAACACATACTTTTGTGGTTACGAGGGGGGGAGGGAGGGAGGGTGGGAGAGGGTTTTTTATTGAATAATCAGTAGATAAGAACTGCTTTAGGTGAAGGGAAAGACAACACTCAATACACGGAAGGTCAGCTCAATTGGACTGGACCAAAAGCAAAGAAGTTTCCGGGATAAAACGAATGCTGCAAAGGTCAGCGGAGCAGGGGCGGGGGTCTGGGCAACATGGTTTGCGGGGACTTCTAAGTCAATTGGCAAAATAATTCTATTATGAAATCATTCTGCATCCCACTTTGAAATGTGGCGTCTGGGGTCTTAAATGCTAACAAGCAGCCATCTAAGATGCATTAATTGGTCTCAACCCACCTGGAGCAAAGGAAAATGAAGAACACCAAGGCCACACGACAACTAAGAGCCCAAGAGACAGAAAGGGCCACATGAACCAGAGACCTACATCATCCTGAGACCAGAAGAACTAGTTGGTGCCTGGCCACAATCGATGACTGCCCTGACAGGGAGCACAGCAGAGGACCCCTGAGGGAGCAGGAGATCAGTGGGATGCAGACCCCAAATTCTCATAAAAAGACCAAACTTAATGGTCTGACTGAGACTAGAGGAATCCCGGCGGCCATGGTCCCCAGACCTTCTGTTGGCACAGGACAGGAACCATCCCTGAAGACAACTCATCAGACATGAAAGGGACTGGTCAGCGGGTGGGAGAGAGACGCTGACGAAGAGTGAGCTAATTATATCAGGTGGACACTTGAGAGTGTGTTGGCAACTCTTGTCTGGAGGGGGGATGGGAGGATAGAGAGAGAGGGAAGCCGGCAAAATTGTCAAGAAAGGAGAGACTGAAAGGGCTGACTCAAGAGGGAGAGAGCAAGTGGGAGTACGGAGTAAGATGTATGTAAACTTATATGTGACAGACTGATTGGATTTGTAAACGTTCACTTGAAGCTTAATAAAAGTTAATAAAAAAATATTAAATAATTGCTTCAAGGAACCACTAAGTTTGGAAAGAAGAAAAAAAAATATTTTATCCTTCTTCTAAATATAATAGAATCGAAATGGAAATGCTCTGTTTTCTTTCATTAAATTATAGGATTTACAGTTATTTCAATTATTTCCACATTCTGTTGGATCATCTTTCTTTGGAATGGGCACAAATATTGATCTCTTTCAGTAGTTTGGCCAAGTAGCTGTTTTCCAAATGTCTTGGCATAGACAAGTGAGCACTTCCAGCACTGCATCTGTCTTTTGAAATATCTCAATTGGTATTCCGTCAATTTCTGGAGCCTTCTTTTTCATCAATGCCTTCAGTGCAACTTGGACTTCTTCCTTCAAAACCATCAGTTCTTGATCATATGCTACCTTCTAAAATGGCTGAATGTCAACAAATCATTTTTAGTAGAGTTACTCTGTATATTCCTTCCATCTTTTTTTGATGCTTCCTGCGTTGTTCAATTTTTTGCCCATAGATTCCTTCAAAATTGCAACTCAAGACTTCAATTTTTTCTTCAGTTTTTCAGCTTGAGAAATGCTTAGTGTGTTCTTTTGGTTTTCTAACTCTAGCTCTTTGCACATTTCATCATAATATTTTACTCTGTATCCTCGAGCCCTCCTTTGACTCTTCCGTTCAGCTCTTTTCTTCATCATTTCTTCCTTTCACTTTAGCTACTCTACGTTCAAGAGCAAATTTCAGTCTCTCCTGACATCATTTTTGGTCTTTTCTTTCTTTCCTGTCTTTTTAATGACCTCTTGCTTTCTTCATGTATGATGTCCTTGATGACATTCCACAACTCATCTGGTCTTCAGTTATTAGTGTTCAATGAATCAAATCTGTTCTTGAAATGATCTCTAAATTCAGGTGGAATATACTCAAGTTCATATTTTGGCTGTCTTGGACTTGCTCTAATTTTCTACAGCTTCAACTTGAACTTACATACAAGCAATTGACAGTCTGTCCCCCAGTCAGGCCCTGACCTTGTTCTGACTGATGATATCAAGCTTCTTCATCATCTTTTTCCACAGTGTGGTCAATATGATTCCTGTGTATTCCATCTGGCGAGGTCCCTGTGAATAATTACCACTCATGTTGTTGAAAAAAGGTATTCGCAATGAAGTCATTGGTCATGCAAAATTCTATCATGTGATCTCTGAGATTGTTTCCATCACCAAGGCCATATTCTCCAACTACTGATCCTTCTTTGTTTCCAACTTTCCTAAATTCCAATCACCAGTAATTATCAATGCATCTTGATTGCACATTTGATCAATTTCAGACTGCAGAAGTAGGTAAAAATCTTCAATTTCCTCATCTTTGGCATTTGTGGTTGGTTTCTAAATTTGAATAATAGTCGTATTAACTGGTCTTCCTTGTAGGTATATAGATAGTATTCTATCACTTATAGTGTTGTACTTCAGGATAGATCTTGAAATGTTGTTTTTACCATGAATGTGACACCATCCCTCTTCAAATCTGTCATTCCGGACATAGTAGACTATGATTGTCCAATTAAAAATGGCTAATACCGTTCCATTTCAGCTCACTAATGCCTTGAATATAGATCTTTAAGTAGCCTATTTCATTTTTGATGACCTCCAAAATACCTAGGTTCATACTTCATACATTCCACATTCTTATTATTACTAGATATTTTCCATTGTTTCTTTTCATTTTGAGCCATTCCACATCAGCAAATGAGATCCCAAAAGCTTCACTCCATCTACTTCATTAAGGTCTACTCTATTTTGAGGAGGCAGCTCTTCCCCAGTCATATTTTGTGTACCTTCCAACCTGAGGGGCTCATCTTCCTGCATTATATTAGATGATGTTCCACTGATATTCATAAGGTTTTCACTGGCCAATTTTTTCAGAAATAGACTACCAGGTCCTTCTTTCTAGCCTATCTTGGTCTAGAAGCTCTTTTGAATCCTATCCACCATGGAAGACCCTGCTGATATTTGAAATACCAGTGGCATAGATTCCAGTATCACAGCAACATGCAAGCCAACATAGTACAACAAATAGATGCATGGGGTCTAAAAGTTAGAACCCTTTAAATACCTAGACATTTGGTACCAACCAAGTTTACATAATAATTTTATGTGAAATCCCAAAATTTCTGGTCAACATGAAAACCAAGTTTAATATTTTGGAAGATTTGATAAATGTAATTTGTATTCTTGTAGACCTCCCAGCACATTGTAACACTAAATTAAATTACCTTATTATTAGTGCAAGAACAACTGATTTTACAACATATATAACTGACTTTTAGTAAGCATACAACTCAGTTAGTGAGAGCAAAAGTGCACAGATATTCAAGAATCTCAACCCACTGCCAGAGCAATTACTACATCCCAGACATACATACTTTGAGAGACACTAGATGATGGTGGTGAATTCACCAAGGAAATAATATCCCTTTAGGACAAAGACCAGGCTTAGCAGACTTATATATCCCCCACAGAATGTAACATGGTGTCCTACACGTATGAAGTTCTCAAGGAATAGTTTTTGAATGAGTTCTTTAACCATTTAAACATTTGGTATTTTAATCAAGGTAAAAAAAGATTCACAAAGATATCTCTGATAAAAAGAAACTGGTTAATGACATGTATAGCCAAATCCACCTTTTGCCCATAAATATTTTTAACAAAACAAAAATATAGTTTTTCATAATCAATTTAACATGAAAACATATAATAGCTTTTTGCATCTCACCAGAGTCAACGTATTTATTGTGTTTTTACTTTAGTGAATTTGGCTGCCTGACTCTTTATGTCAGGCCTTATGGCTTTTATTCAAGTTCACTAAAGCCCTCTAAGGCAGAGAAAATCCATAGGGGTATTCCTGCTCCAAAATAAATCTGACATTCCCAAAAGCCACCATTCTTCTTAACTTGTCAACAGTTTCAGTTCAATTTGTTATACTGCTATGAAAGTTGAACCCTGAAAACTAAATACTACAGGAAGCTATGATCCTTCTGTGTTGGTTTGAAGAAGTGTTCCATTTAGACAAGTAAATGATTCCATTTAGAAACTATTATTATGCTTTCCTCAAAAAAAAATCAAGAACAATTGTTAAAATGTTGACTTACCATAATCTAGGTAAAATTGCTTCACTTTGTTGCTAACATGATTTCCCACAGCCTTCGGTCAACCAGAGAGGGTTAAGTTTAAAAACATTAACTTACAATGGTCTGTGATGTACATGTGCAAAAAATCATTTATCTTTTGTGTGTGTGTGTGTGTGTGTGTGTGTGTAGAATTAGAACTCTTTGAATACCTATACATCTGGTACCAACCAAGCCTACATGATCATAATTCTATCTGAATCCCCAAAATTTCTGGTCAATTTCAACTTGTATTGGGCTGACAAAAGTAACCATGCGGGTTGGAGAACAGTTAAGTGCTATATTCTACCTATTTTGATCCAGAATCTTTTGTACTTTCCATATATGAAAAGCTGCAAAACTCTATCTTGCTAAAGACATTTAGAACATTTATTGACAAAGATATTTCTTAAAACTTAATTATAGGTTTTATTTTAAATTGACTAAAGCCATATCTTCCTTCAGGATGTTTCTCCCTACCCTCAACCATAAACTTCACAAAAAATGTTAGCATGGTGAAGCAATTTGAGGTTTTTATATTTTTAAGGCAAGAAAAATATTTCCTGTTACCCTAAGGAACGATGAAAATGGATTTTACCTTAGTCATTTGTCATTTAAATGCTAAAAAAAGTTAGAACAATTAAAATTGCAGAGTATCTGTATTTTAAATTTATCTGAGCACTGTGCAGCAAAAAAAAAAAAAAAAGGAATGTTTTATTCAGATGTGAAATCTATCATATATTGATTTAGAACCTAGTACAGTATTTTAGGCTTAAAGAAATTTAATATCTCTTGATTATGGGAATAAATGAAAACACAAACGAATGTGTGAACTAGAGATTTTTAGAGGGACAGATTCCAAACTCTCTGAAATTATAAAATTTACTAAAGGAAAAGAGAGACACCTATATACAGCATTCTTATGTCATTAACATACTGCTAAGATAGCAACGCAGTAATTGTAGATGTTGGAAACCAGAACATTATATTATATAGTAATTCTTTGTGATGTATGATTTACTTCTCAGTTCTAAGTATCTAAATTGTTCAAGGAAAATTATACTAAACTATGAGTTATTTCTAATTCTAATTATTCTTTTTTCCTAATTGTCAATCTCTAGCAATAGTATTTAAACTACTTTTTTATGGAGCCATTTAGTGTATGTCATCATTCTCAATTTCTTTTAGATGTCTTTACTAAATCCTTTTAAAGGTCTTAACTAATCACAATATCCACCATTAAAATAAGTAAATGGAGATGAAGAAAGTATGACTTATTTCCATTGCCGTCAAGTTGATTCTGACTCATGGAAATCCTATAGGGCAGAGCAGAACTGCCCTGTAGGGTTTCCAAGGAGCAGCTGGTGGATTCGAACTGCTAATCTTTTTGTTAGCAGCGTAGCTCTTAACCACTGCACCACCAGGGCTTGTATAACTCATACAAAGCCTTAAATCAAGTAAGTAGAAAATTGTGTAATAAAAAACTACTATGTAATGTGATATAAAGGTGTTATCAATACTCATAATTATCAATGTTGTAGTGAAATGATAACAGATTACAAGATATTTTTGAAATCTTGATTTTGTCATTTTAAGTTTAAAAAAAAATCATATGGAGAAATTCAAAAAGGGAAATAAGTACAACTGTCAGTGTAAAGCCATTCAGAGGTTCTTCCGTCAAAGAAGATAAAACAAAATGTCAGCAGATTATCTTTTGAAACATGCAGTAAAATCCAAGACCTGATAAAATATAGAAAATTAGATGTGTTTCTCTCCAATTTTCAAAGTCTGAGATCTACACATAATAAGTCGGTTTCTATTTGTTCCCATTCCTTGACTTCCTCAAATGCCCAGTACCTAATCCTAACATTTTCTTTGAAATTTAATATTTTAATTTCCTTATACATCTTGTATCGGAAACCCTGGTGGTATAGTGGTTAAAAGTTCAGCAGCTAACTAAAAGGTGGGCAGTTCAAATCCACCATGTGCTCCTTGGAAACCTTTTGAGGCAGTTGTACTCCATCATTTAGGG
Source organism: Loxodonta africana (assembly GCF_030014295.1). NCBI lineage: Eukaryota > Metazoa > Chordata > Mammalia > Proboscidea > Elephantidae > Loxodonta > Loxodonta africana. The sequence goes on from NC_087345.1 coordinate 50,974,665, forward strand.
TTGCTATGAGTAGGAATCAACTTGACGGCAATGGGATTGGTTTGGTTTGGTTTTATACATCTTGTATAGAGTTATTCCCACATAATCATCCTCTAGTGGAGGGGAGTGATATTATTCAGCCTTTGCCTTAGGAAGATCATCACTTGTCTTCCCTTTTGGTATAAACTAGGTTTAAAATTGTCCACTTTGAGGCCTGATTAGAAAGTTTTGAATGGAGAAAAGGAGATATTAAACACCATTGTTCATGAAGAGAAGGGTAATTCATCAAACAATACAGGAAAAATGACTGGGAATTTGAAACAAATATATATGTTAACTCTTTATGTAATATTACATGTCAAAATATAAATGTGTCTAGTTTGCGATGATTTGACTGTGATGTCAGCAAAATAGGACTCTTGGAAAGACAGGACCTAGGGCAACTCTGCAGATATCAGGCCCTGGAATCATCAGGGCTGGGCCTTTTGTTCCCTTCTCTACATTTCTTTCAGGATTGTTTAATCCTCTTTACTGCTATGAGCTATTTGCTTCCCATCAGAGGCATGATCATCAACAACTCCTGTAATAACATCTTCACATATTAGTGACAGAGCTGAAGAAACCCTTTCTTTACCAACGGTTTGAAATCTCCCAGGGTTGAGATATAACTGGAATTGTTTAGTGGTCACCATTATAACCATCACAATGGCGAGGAAGCCAGTGCCACAGAAAAGATTTCAGTTCCCATTTGGACCGCAGGTTAAAGATAAAGTTATTTTGCTTATAAAGGAAAGAGATGTTGGAAATGAAAATAATACCATTACAATATAAGTCTCCAGTTTATTTATATTAACTGTAAGCAGTAAGAATTTAAAAATAATTATAAAGAAAATTTAAATCTAGGGTAATGTATAAGTGCTCCATGACAGTGGTTGTTCACTGGTAGAATGCTCATCTACTATGCAGGAGACCCAGGTTTGATTCCTGGCCAGTGCTATTTATGTGCAGTCCCCACCTATCAGTCAGTGGGCGCTTGTGTGTTGCTGCGATGTTGAACAGGTTTCAGGGAACTTCTAGACTAATACAGATTAGAAAGGCCAGGAGATCTAATTTCAAAAATCAGCCAATGGAAACTCTATGAATCACAACGTTCAAAATCCACAATCAATCACAAAGATTGTACAGGGCTGGTCATGCTTTCATTCCATTGTGAATGGGGTCGACATGAGTCAGAGGCCAACTCCACGGCAGCTAACAATGACAACACTAAATGCTCACTTCACTACCATGTGAACTTAGGCAAATTATATGATTTCTCTGAGTCTGTTTTTACCTATAAAATGGGATTCATTTTTTTTCCTAAAGGATTTTTCTGAGATTAAAATGAAAAATATTTTTAAAGTGACAAGGCCTTGCCTAAAGATGATAATCATGATTTATAATTGGTTTCTATTTTTCAAAATTTAAATGGTCATAACCAGAATCCACTTTGAAAGAATTATGCTAAATATACTACTAAAGTATTATTTTCAAAACAATGTGCTTTCTAGGCTAAATTTATTTTTGTTAACAATAATTATTTTGGCTCTCTGAATCATATTGACATATGTATCTGTAGACTATCAGCACATAAAGGCATAAATGAATGAATACGTGGAAGGCAGCGATAAATGAAATGGATAGCCCAATAATAAAAGGAGAACTAATCACAACACTATTGTCTTTTTCGCTGATGTACATTTCTACCACAAAGGTTTACTTTTAGAAATAATTTACTTTCATAGTTTCTTTCCAAAGACTATCTCCTAGGAGCAGCAATTGTACTTGAAATAATTAACTCTGTGGCTATATTGTGTTTTTCTACATCAGCTAAGTTCAGTGAAGGTGAAGAACCCTTGTCTTCAAGTCAATAAAGCAAGGAAACCTTTCCAAAATTCAATATTATTAAAAAGGTCTCTGTGCACTCAATTACATGAGTGCAAAGTTGTAATATGTTTCACTATTTACAAAACCAAGTTCTATATTTTCAGATTTTTCTCTGTTTGATACTGCATTCCTTCTTCAGTTCACCCTACTTTCCCCTATGGGATAACCCTTTCTTGAAGTTTAATTGGGAAGGTGATTTTTTTTTTTTTTGTAAGTGCATAATGACCAGTTACTTGGAATTCCCCAAGTGGTGGTTGAGTACATCTCTCAAACAAATCCAGGAAGTTTCTACCCACCATTCTTCTGTCTACTGTAAATCCTCTAAGCAATGCAGTTCTCACCAGGCACTGTTCTTATTCTGGGCACCACTACTACTTCGTTTGTACTCAAATCTAATCATTATCAAAGCCAACCCTACTATTAAGAAAAAGAAGAGGTTTTAGGTTTTAAATTTTTCAGACTTTCTGTCTATATTGATAGAGTCATTCAGATTTCCAATTATTTCTTTTTGCAAACAAGATTTAAGTATGTTTGATACAATCTTTAAGTACACCTATAGTCATGTGGTCTACTAGGCTGGAATCATAACTTGAAGAGGAATGGCACTGTATTCATCATCAAAAAGGAACATTTCAAAATCTGTCCTGAAGTACAACACTGTCAGTGACAGGATAATATCCATACACCTACAAGGAAGACCAGTTAATACAACTATTATTCAAATTTATGAACCAACCACTAAGGCCAAAAATGAAGAAATTGAAGATTTCTACCAACTTCTGTGGTCTGAAATTGATCAAACATGCAATCAAGATTCATTGATAATTACTGGTGATTAGAATGGAAAAGATGGAAGCAAAGAAGGGTCAGTAGTTGGAGAATATGGCCTTGGTGACAGAAACAACCTCAGAGATCACATGATAGAATTTTGCATGCCCTTTGACCTCTTCATTGCAAATACCTTTTTTCAACAACACAAATGGTAATTATTCACAGGGACCTCACCAGATGAAATACACGAGAATCATACTGGCTACAGCTGTTAAAAAAAAAAAAAGCAAAGAAACTCAATACCATCAGTCAGAACAAGGCCAGGGGGCTGACTGTGGAACAGACCATCAATTGCTTATATGTAAGTTCAAGTGGAAGCTAAAGAAAATTAGAGTCCAAAAAAGAGTCCAGGAGAGCCAAAATACAAACTTTAGTATATCCCACCTGAATTTAAAGATCATCTCAAGGACAGATTTGACGCATTGAACACTAATTATCAAAGACCAGATGAGTAGTGGAATGACACCAAGGACATCATACATGAAGAAAGCAAGAGGTCATTAAAAAGAAAGAAAGAAAAGACCAAAATGGTTGTCCGAAGAGACTCTGAAATTCACTCTTAGACGCTGAGTAGCTAAAGTGAAAGGAAGAAAGGATGAAGTAAAAGAGCTAAACAGAAGATTTCAAAGGACAGGTCGAGAAGACAAAGCAAAATATTATAATGACATATGCAAAAACCTGGAGATAGAAAACCAAAAGAGAACACGCTCAACATTCTTCAAGCTGAAAAAACTGAAGAAAAAATTCAAGCCTCGAGTTGCAATACTGAAGGATTTGACAAGGAAAATACTAAGTGGCGCAGGAAGCATCAGAAAAAAGATGGAAGGAATACACAGAGTCCCTATACAAAAAATAATTGGTTGACATTCAACCATTTCAGGAGGTAGCATATGATCAGGGATCGATAGTACTGAAGGAAGAAGTCCAAGCTGCACTTAAGGCAGTGGCAAAAAGCAAGGCTCCAGGAATTGATGGAATATCATTTGAGAGGTTTCAACAAACAGATGCAGTGCTAAAAAAAAAGTACTCATTTGTCTATGCCAAAAAATTTGGAAGACAGCTACTTGGCTAACCAACTGAAAGAGATTCATATTTATGCCTATTGCCAAGAAAGGTGATCCAACCAAATGCAGAAATTATCAAACAATATCAATAATATCAAATACAAGTAAAATTCTGCTGAAGATCATTCAAAAGCAGCTGCAGCAGTATATTGACAGGGTACTGCCAGAAATTCAAGCCAGATTCAGAACAGGGCATGGAACCAAGGGATATCATCACTGATGTTAGATGAATCCCAGCTGAAATCAGAGAATACCAGAAAGATGTTTACCTGTGTTTTATCTGTTATGCTAAGGCATTCGACTGTGTGGGTCATAACAAATTATGGATAACATTGCGAATAATGGGAATTCCAGAACACTTAATTGTGCTCATGAGGAACCTGTACATGAACCGAGAGGCAGTTATTAAAACAGAACAAGGCAATACTGCGTGGTTTAAAGTCAGGAAAGGTGTGCATCAGTGCTGTGTCCTTTCACCATACCTATTCAATTTTTAAGCTGAGCAAATAATCTGAGAAGGTGGGCTATATGAAGAAGAATGCAGCATCAAGATTGGAGGAAGACTCATTAACAACCTGCGTTATGCAGATGACACAACCTTGCTTGCTGAAAGTGAAGATGACTTGAAGCACTGACTAATGACAATCAAAGACCACAGCCTTCAGTATGGACTACACTTCAACATAAAGAAAACTAAAATCCTCACAACTGAAACAATAAGCAACATCATGATAAAGGGAGAAAAGAATTAAGTTGTCAAGGATTTCATTTTACTTGGATCCACAATCAACAACCATGGAAGCGGCAGTCAAGATATCAAAAGACCCATTGCTTTGAGCAAATCTGCTGCAAAAGACCCCCTTAAGGTGTTGAAAAGCAAAGATGTCACCTTGAGGACTAAGGTGCACCTGACCGATGCCATGGTATTTTCAAATGCTTCATATGCATGCAAATGCTGGACAATTAACAAGGAAGACTGAAGAAGAATTGACACCTTTGAATTGTGGTGTTGGTGAAGAAAATTGAATATAGCATAGACTGCCAAAAGAAGGAATGAATCTGTCTTGGAAGAAGCAGAGCAAGAATGTTCCTTAGAAGCAAGAATGTTGAGACTATGTCTCACATTCTTTGGATTATGTTAACAAGAGGAATCAGTCCCTGGAAAAGGACATCATGCTTGGTAAAGTAGAGTGTCAGCAAAAAAGAGGAAGACCCTCAATGAGATGGATTGATACAGTGGCAACAACAATGAGCACAAGCACAACCACCGCTGTGAGGATGACACAGGACTGGGCAGTATTTCATTCTGTTGTACCTAGGATTGCTAAGAGTTGGAACCGACTCAACAACATCTAACAACGCGACAATAGCCTTATAGGACCCCTGGTGGCCTAATGGTTAAGGGTCTGCCTGCTAACCAAAAGTTCAGCAGTTAGAATCCAATTACTACTCATTGGAAACCCTATTGGGAGGGTCTACTCTGTCCTATAGGTTCACTATGAATTGGAATCGACTTGACGGGAACGGATTTTTTTTTTTTTTTAATAGTCATATAACAACTGGAATGCTGCAATGGTTACCTATGTAACTTGGTCTAAATATAAGAAATTGTGTATTTACTCGTTAAATATACTGAGGAAATTGCCTCTGTTCTGCTCTTTGAGAAGGCTCCATAATGGGGAGGTGTTATATAAATCCAATTTTAAAAAAACAAGCACTTGAAATGGACTAAAGGATTTTTTTTTTTAATTTCTTCATTGTGTTTTAGGTGAAAGTTTACAAATCAAGTCAGTCTTTCATACAAAAAGCCATACACACCTTGCCGTGCACTCCCAGCTGCTCTCCCCTTAATGAGACAGCACATTCCTCCTCTCTACCTTGTACTCCCCATGTCCATTCAACCAGCTCTTCCTTCTCATCTTGCCACCAGACAGGGGTCGCCCACATAGTCTCATGTGTCTATCTAAGCCACGAAGTTCACTCCTCACCAGCATCATTGTCTTATAGACCAGGTCAATTCCTGTCTATAGAGTTGGTTTCTGGAATGGTTCCAATCTTGGGCTATCAGAGGGTCTGGGGACCATGACCATCAGGGTCCCTCTGGTCTCAGTCAGACCATTAAGCCTGGTCTTTTTATGGGAATTTAAGATGGTAGCCTGGCACCATCTAGTTCTTTGGGTCTCAGGCTGATGGAGTCTGTGGTTTATGTGGCCCCTTCTGTCTCTTGGGCTAGTATTTTCCTTCTGTCTTTGGTGTTCTTCATTCTCCTTTGGGTTGAGACCAATTTATACATCTTAGATAGCCACTCGCCATTGTTTAAGACCCCAGACACCTCTCACCAAAGTGGAATGCAGACTGTTTTCTTAATACATTTTGAAACTATGGTGCCCAGAACCCCATCCCTGCTACTCTGGCCTTTGAAGTTTTGGTTGTATTCAGGAAACTTCTTTGCTTTTAGTTTAGTCCAGTTGTACTGACCATCCCTGTGTTATGTGTTGCCCTTCCCTTCACCGAAAAAAATTTTTGTCTACTATCTAGTTACTGAATATCCTTCTCCTTCCTTCCCCACCCTCGTAACCATCAAAGGATATTTTCTTCTGTGTTTAAACTATATCTAGAGTTCTTATAATAGTGGCCTCATACAATATTTGTCCTTTTGCAATTGACTAATTTCATTCAGCATAATGCCTTCCAGATTCCTCCATGTTATGAAATGTTTCACAGATACATCATTGTTCTTAATTGTTGTGTAGTGAATATACCACAATTTGTTTATCCCTTCATCCATTGATGGGCACCTTGGTTGCTTCCAACTTTTTGCTATTGTAAACAGTGCTGCAATGAACATGGGTGTAGTTATATCTGTTCGTGTGAAGGTTCTTATTTTTTTAGGGTATATTCCAAGGAGTGGAATTGCTGGGTCATATGGTAGTTCTATTTCTAGCTTTTTAAGGAAGCACCAAAATGATTTCCGAAATGGCTGTACCATTTTACATTCCCACCAGTAGTATATAAGTGTTCCAGTCTCTCCACAACCTCTCCAACATTTGTTATTTTGTGTTTTTTGGATTAATGCCAGCCTTGCTGGAGTGAGGTGGAATCTCATTGTAGTTTTGATTTGCATTTCTCTAATGGCTAATGGTTGTGAGCACTTCCCCATGTATCTGTTAGCAGCCTGAATGTCTTCTTTGGTAAAGTGTCTGCTCATATCCTTTGCCGATTTTTTAATTGGATTATTTGTCTTTTTGTTGTTGAGTTTTTGCAGTATTGTGTAGATTTTAGCTAAAAACTTTTTCCCAATCTATAGGTAATCTTTTTACTCTTTTGGTGAAGTCTTTGGATGGCATAAGTGTTTGACTTTTAGAAGCTCCCAGTTATCTAATTTCTCTTCTGGTGTTTTAACAATGTTAGTAATGTTTTGTATACTGTTTATGCCATGTGTTAGGGCTCCTAGCATTGTCCCTATTTTTTCTTCCACAATATTTCTTATTTTAGATTTTATGTTTAGATCTTTGATCCATTTTTGAGTTAGTTTTTGTGCATGGTGTGAAGTATGGGTCTTGTTTCATTTTTTTTTTGTAGATGGATATCCAGTTACGCCAGCACCATTTGTTGAAGAGACTGTCTTTTCCCCATTTAACAGACTTTGGGCCTTTGTCAAATATCAGCTGTTCATATGCAGATAGATTTATGTCTAGATTCTCAGTTCTGTTCCATTGGTCTAAGTATCTGTTGTTGTACCAGTACCAGGCTGTTTTGATTACTGTGGTGGTATAATAGGTTCTAAAATCAGGTAGTGTGAGGCCTCCCAGTTGGTTCTTCTTTTTCAGTAATGCTTTACTTATCCAGGGCCTCTTTCCCTTCCATATGAAGTTGGCTGTTTGCTTCTCCATCTCATTAAAAAATGTCACTGGTATTTGGATCAGGACTGTGTTCTATCTATAGATCATTTTGGGTAGAATAGACATTTTTACAATGTTGAGTCTTCCTATCCACAAGCAAGGCATGATTTTCCACTAATGTAGGTCTCTTTTCATTTCTTGCAGTAATGTCTTATAGTTTTCTTTGTATAGGTTTTTTATGTCTGTGGTTAGATTTGTTCCTAAGTATCCTATCCTCCTTTTTTTTTTTTGGTATCCTACCTATCCTCTTAGGGGCTATTGTAAATGGTATTGACTTGGTGATTTCCTCTTCAACGTTCTCTTTGTTGATGTAGAGGAATCCAACTGATTTATGCATGTTTATCTTGTATCCTGATACCCTGCTAAACTCTTCTATTAGCTTAAGCAGTTTTCTTGAGGATTCTTTAGGTTTTTTTGTGTATAAGATCATGTCATCTGCAAACAGAGATACCTTTAATTCTTCTTTGCCAATTTGGATGCCTTTATTTCTTTATCTAGCCTAATAGCTCTGGCTTAAGGATACTTAATGATTGATAATATAGGAACTAGAGGACACTGGAGAATACCAGAGATTACATATTTGAACATGACTGATTGCCAACCTGTTATTACCTTTAAGAGAAGGAAAATGATAACAGCAATGTATACATGCTGTACATGTTGTAACATTCTTGGAGCATAATATTGGCTTTGCCATTAATCTTTTTGACATCACCTCATTAAAAATGTGGCATTCAAAGCAAATACATTTTCTTTTCCTCAAAAAGAGACTTCATGTAGAATGAAAGTGAAGAAAATAAAATCTGAAAAAATTCCAATTAATATGATTGACAAAGAAAGTCAAGCAATGAAAACAGGAATCAAATATATAGCTTTTCTCATGAGTTATTCATAAAATAATTTGATCAGTCTTTTATATATCACCTGAACCAAAAAAACCAAACCCATTGCTGTCGAGTCAATTCCAATTCATAGTGACCGTATAGGACTGAGTAGAACTACCCCATAGGGTTTCTAAGGAGCAGCTGGTGGATTCAAACTGCAGACCTTTTGGTTAACAGCCATAGTTCTTAACCACTGTGTTACCAGGGCTCTGTCTTTTATATCACCAATGCTCTTATAATTTTTATAAAATCCTGGATCATTCTTTTGTCCTTATATAACTGGAGTAACCATAGCAACTAATAACCTGTGTATTTTCCACTGACTTTCAAATAGCAAGTGCTCCACAAATGTTTATTTACTGAACGAATGAATTTCTATCTTGCTTCCCACCACTATTTACACCTAGGTCTCTTACCAACAGAGGCATCCCCTTTGAAAGTTTAGGAGAGCATCTCCATGATGACAGCTAAACCCTCCTCTTTCATTCTTTTAGCAAGTCTTTCCTAGTTGTTGTCAAGGGTAACAATACATCTCCATGTAACTGAGAGAGACCCAGTTTATACCTGCTGTTCCATAATAGACATTAATCAAAAGTATTGAGTCTGGGATAATAGAGGATCACTGAATGTACAGCATTTCCTCTTTGACTCCATCTCTCATCAATCTATGAGTCCTTTCAGAAATTTTCTTCAAAAGGAAGAAAGAAATAAGGGTAATTGTTTTGTGATTTCCCTCTCCCTTCCTTTTCTCTCAACTACTTCTTTAATTCTGTGTATCGCCCCTATTTACTTTTCTCTCAAGGAAAGGCCAGTTACATCCTTGGCTTTATAAACACTTGCCTATAGGACAGTCAGTATTGTTTGGTAGGAAATTGAGGATGAGCTAATTTTAATTCCTTTTCTCTGAAATTTCAATAAGTTAACAATTAATTTTATAACAAGATTCTCAGATTCCTGAGAGCTACAGAATGTTAGCATGGGAAAATGGGTGGGGGGGGGACAGAGATAGGAGGAGAAGAAAGGGGAGAAGAGAGGGAAAGAAGAAAATAAGAGAAAGATAAAAAATAGAACTACCAAGCCTACACAAATAAATTGGGATAAATCTTAAACTTAAATCCTAATAATTAAATGGCAAAAATTTATACGGTGAAACCTGTGAGACCTGGAACTCAACTGGACTTCCTTATTTTTCAAGGTCTCACAAGTTTTTCACCTTTGGCAGGACGTAGTCTTACCACTTTTCTACTGCTTCTTTTAGTGGAAAATATTTGCATTTTTCTTCTCTGACAGGCTTCCACCTTATACAGGTTCTGGCTTTTTCAGGTTTTACTGTATTATAAAAAAAAAAAAAAAAATGTATTATAAGACCACATTATTATTTTTCACACGAAAACTAAAAAGTAAACTTAAAAAAGGGCACAAAAGGATGAATCCTCAAAGGTTTATAAGGGATGACAGACACACAAATGTCCCCAAAATTAATCAGTATAGTTCCTACATTACATTTAAAATTTTGCTTCATATTTTACACTTTAGGCATAATAAACTGTCAAAACATGTCTGCAGTCAAATAAGATAAAAAAGTCTTAGCTGCGGGAAGGTTAACAATAAAAGAACCAACTGAAATGTAGGCTTCAACATTTTGATACAGCATTATTTGAAGTTTATTTTTTCAAATGGTCAATACACATGTATTTCTTAATATTCAGGTTCAACAACACATATCTATTAACCTATATATGGTATGGAAACCCTGGTGGTGTAGTAGTTAAGAGCTACAGCTGCTAACCAAAAGGTCAGCAGTTTGAATCCACCAGGTGCTCCTTGGAAACTCTATGGGGCAGTTCTACTCTGTTCTATAGGGTCACTATGAGTGGAAATTGACTTGACAGCAACAGGCTTTTTTTTTTTTTTTTAAATAGTATATACAAGACAATGAGAAATAGTCAATGCCCCACAAAGTATACAGAGTCAAGATGAGAAGAAAAAACATGTATGTAGTAACACGTGTGTGTGTATATATATATATTATAAGGTAGGACTTCCGCTTGTGGCCAGTTTGGAATATCAGGGTCTAAATTTACCCTCTTGCCTAAACAACTTAAAAAACAGGCAAAACATAAGAAACAATGGTTTTTTTACACTGACTAGACGTCAAGTGAAAAAGGACAGTGATCTCCGACAGACAAAAAACAAATGAGGTGAGCCCTTTGATTGCACCAGCTTAATACTGAGAGATTTTCTAGGTCATGACAAAGAAATAAAAGCACCACACCAAGTCCAACAGTCCCCCAGACCTGAAGAGATGGAGCTGAGAGTCCAGGGAGACCAAAATTGCTAGAGTTAAGAGGGCAGAATGCTGGAAGGGAGAGAGCTGCTTAGAAGCGCCACCCAGGAGATCTGCAGACGTCCCCCTTCAAGTATTCAGCAGAGTACTGAGCAGCACATATGTTTAAAGCCAGAAAAAAAGTCACCTAAAAGTATCTGAAGAAACAGTTCTCAGAACATATACAAGGACAGGAACTGTGCCCGTCCCTCAGTCAGAATGAAAAACCTCTAACTCTTGGGGCATTGGGCAGAGTACTCAGAAATATCTTGCCTCAGTAGTGGGAAATAATTAAGCATAGACTAAGCATAGCTCTGATTGCACCTAACATATCTTCAAAGCAAGACATTAAGGAACAAATAGTGTTCCAAGTAATACAACTAAGTCCCAGAACAGAGCTCAAGAACATTTTTAGAAATGTTACAAAAAAAAAAAAAAAAGCACATAACCAGTTGAAATTTATGTCTGGACTTCAACAATAGATCAAACAGACAAAAAACAGTAACTATGTGGGAAAATATATACTATATTTTCTCACTATGCAAACATAATTAAAAGATAATTACTGGACTTCTACGTTCTAGTCTGACATGTAGAGCTTGGAAGTCACCATTTCCATCCTCAAAGCAAGAAATAAACTGAACAAACTAAAAATCAACAAATGTTCTTAGACCCCTCAGAGAATCAAGGCCACAGGGCAAACTGCCAACCAGAAAATTGGAGAGACAGGTCAATATAGAGAATCATAGTTTACCAAAAGTAGAAGCTGAAACTGGAGCCAGCAACTAGTAGGAACACTTAGAGTGTAATTGACTAATTGTGGAGACTCAGTGTGGTCTAGAGCTTGAAAGATAAAACTGAGTTCTACATTCTCTGGTCTTCACATGGGGGAAGAAAAATATCCAAATCAAGTCTCCCCTAGCCTTGCTGTCTCATCTGAGTGGGGAGGAGGGAACTGAGATGCACTTGTGAAGGTCACAGCCCATAGGCAAAGAATCGCTAAAAGACTGAGGCCTAATCATAGGACTATAGAACACTTTCTCCTATCCGAACCACTAATCATCACATCAAGAGGAATCCTGTATAATAACGGGGGATTACAGTTGATGGAACTACAAGACCCAGAACCTATTAAGAAGGAGTCTGTAGGGAAACCCAAAGACAACAGGGAAGATTATAAACAAGGACACTAGAAAAAAAAATTTAGCCTCCAACACCTACCGAAAAGAGTAATCACAGCCTAACTCCTTGCCAAATAAACATAAACTTCACATAAATGCTTATTTACCTCAGAATCAGGAATATTCAGTTATAAGGTACCTGTACTACCCATGAGCTTTTGGACTACCCATGAAGCAATATAGTATTACTTGAGAGTGAGCTTAGATTATTTGTAAGTATGCATATGTACAGCAACCACTTAAAAAATTTAAAAAGAAGTATAATTGATATACTAAGAAAAAACTGCTATCATATAAAATGCGCAATTGAAACCAGAGTAGGCAGAAAAATGGTACGAGGAAAAAAATGAACACAAGCAATGACGGAAAACTTTTACAAATCTGGAAGATGTTAATCTGATTGTACGAAAAAACACTTTGAATTTGAAGTGTTTACATACGCCAATTAAAACACACAGAGTGTCAGAAGGAATAAAAAAAACAACAATCAGACAATCAGACGGGATAAATACCCAACTATTCTACAAGAAACTCACTTTAAATATGAAGACACAGATAGCTTCAAAGTAAAGAAATGGAGAAAAGTACATAATGTTAACACTAAGCAAACGAAGGCTGGAGTAGTTATGTTAATATCAGACAAAGCTGATTTCACAGCAAAGAAAAAGTGCTCAGCTGCTAACCAAAAGGTCAGCAGTTCAAATCCACCAGCCGCTCCTCGGAAACCATATAAGGCAGTTCTACTCTGTACTATAGGGTCACTAAAAGTCGGAATCAACTCAAAGGCAATGGATTTAAAGAGAAGTATTACCTAATGATAAAGGGATTAATTCTCCAAGAAGATATAACAATTCTTACTATGTATGCACCTGACAACAGAGCATCAAAATATAAGAAGCAGAAAATGATAAAACTGAATAAGAAATAGATGCACTCACTAACTATATTTGGAGACTTCAACACCCCTCTATCTGTAATAGATAGATCCAGCAGGCAGGAAATCAGCAAACATATTGTTGAACTGAACAGTACCATCAATCATCTAGATCTAATTGACAATTATAGAATATTTCATCCTAAAACTGCATTATACACATTCACATGGGATCTTCACAAAGATAGACCACATCCTGGGCCATAAAATGTATCTTAACAAAGTTAAAAGAATAGAAATCATATGAAGTATGCTTTCAGACCACAATTTAAACTGGAAATCATTAACAAAGAGCTGGAAAATCCCAAAATATTTGGAGATTAGACAACATACTTCTATATAACACCTGGGTCAATGAATAAGTCTCCAGAGAAATTTTAAAACATTTTGAACTAAATTAAAATGAAAATATAACTTATCAAAATTTTGGGACATAAAAGCAGTGTATACAGGAAAATTTGTAGCATTGAATGTATATATTAGAAAAGAAGAAGATCTAAAATCAATCATCTAAGCTTCCACTTTAGGAAACTAAAAAAAAAAAAAATCAAATTCAATCCTAAGTAGTCAGAAGAAAATAAATAATAAAAATGAAAGCATATATCAATGAAATGGAAAACAGAAAATTAATGACATCAATACAGAAAATCAGCAAAATCAATTGCTGGTTCTTTGAAAGGATAAATAAAATTTATAAGTCCCTAGCCAAACTAACAAGAAAAAAAGAGAACAGATGCAAATTAATGATATCAGATATGAAAGAGGGGTCATCACAACTGATCCTATGGATAGTAAAGTGATAATAAAGCAATTTTATGAACAACTCTATGGCTATGTATTTGAATAACTTTAGGTGAAATGAGCCAATACCTTGAAAGACATAAGCAATTAGAGGAAAATTTCTAGTAGTAACTGCCTATATCGAAAAAGGAAGAAAGAAAGCCTTCAGATCAATTACCTCAATTTCCGTCTTAAAAAACTAGAATATATAAAAGGAAATTAAACCCGAAGTCAACAGAAGAAGGGAAATTATAAAGAGTTGAAATCAATTAAAAAAAAAAAAAGTGAAGAAAAATCAATGCAAACTAAAGGTGATTATTTGAAAAGATGAGTACAATTCTAAATCTCTAGCCGTGCTGATCAGGAAACAAAGAGAGAAGACACAGTTTACTAATATTAGGAGTGGTATATGTGGCATCAATACAAATACCATAAATATTGAAAGGAATATATGGGAATATAATTATATTGCAGGGATAGAAAGCATATCAATGGGTACACGAATATGAGAAAGTGGAAGGGGAACAGGTGCAAGAGGGAAGGATCACAAAGGTTTGTGAGGACATCTTGAAGGGTGATGGATATATTCATTGTGGTAATAATTTCCTGGCTGTCTACTTATGTCAAAATGCATCAAAGTATACTCTTTAAATATGTGCAGTTTATCTTATGTGCATTTTATCTCAACAAAGCTATTAAAATTGAGGTAAACTCTTCTAAATTCAATAAACATACCAAAGATGAATTAAATCAATAAATAGGATCATTACGGTCAGTGAAGATTTCATAGAGAAAGTGAGACTCCACTGTCAACTAGTAATAGTCTGTACCACGGGTCGTGAGTATGCTCACTACTGACTAGAAATGAGCCATAGATGACTTTCTTTAATGCACACGGTTGTAGGACCATTCAGCTCTGTTTTGTTTCATTTTTTTATCTGTCACTAATTGTTACATTAGGGGTAATGGTGATTCAAAGAATTCTTGCCTTCCATGAGGGTGACCTAGGTTTGATTCCCAGCCAATACACCTTATGCACAGCCACTATCCATCTGTCAGTGTAAGCTTGTGAGTTGCTGTGATGCCAAACAGGTTTAGAGGAGCTTCCTGACTGAGATGGACTATGAAGAAAGACCTGGTGATCTACTTCCACATATTAGCCAGTGAAAACCTCATGGATCGCAACAGTTTGGTTTGCAACCAATCATAGGATGGTACAGCACCAGGAAGCATTTTGTTCTGTTGTATACAGGGTCACCATGAGTTGGAGGCCAACTCAAGGGCAGCTAACATCAACAATTGTTACAGTTTTTCTGTAACTATTTCACATGAAAATATAGGTTCCTGGGTTTTTTTGTTTTAATGTGAACATATGACAACATTAGGTACTTTTTCTCCCAGAGAAACTTTAGCTTTACTTTTCTCACTAAGGTGGTCACACTTGTCAGTTCTACAGTGGATGCTTTACTTCATTCACCAAGCATCAATTGCCGTCTAACACCTTGGTGATGTTTCTTGCCGGCTTCATTCACTTAGACTCCCTACCTTGGTCCTGAGGCATTTTATTCTGAACCTTTGCTATATAGACCCCTTTAGGATCTTAATCGATAAAATCTTTGGTTTACTGGTCGTCTTAGTGTACCCCACCCAACAGCAAGGTAATATACATAAACAGTAACACTTCTGAGCTACTGCTGCCCTGGGAACATTCAAGGTGGTGTTCTGGAAGCGTATTGATGCTGCTCCGTGGGATACTTGTTTTCCGTTTTTAGGCTCCAAAGAGGAAGTGTCTCTTCTTTGATAAAAAGAGCAAGAATAAAATTTTCCCTTTGCTTCAATGTGACAGAAAGAAAGGAACCAACAGAGAGAGACTGCCTCTGTAGTTAACATGTAAAGAGCAGGCAGTCAGTATTTTACAAAATGTATTAGAGTGAAGAAAGTTTTATATAGACAGTGAAAAATACTCAATGCAAATTAGATCTTAAGCATTAAGTACTAAATACTGCAAAATAGAATTTGGCTCCTGATGGGACAACTATAAGTTTGGGAGATATATTTAAATGGCAGAATTCTGAAGAAGAATTCAGACTGGAAATGAATGACAGGACTGTTGATCAGACTGGGATTAAGATTACTTCCTTAAAAATAAGTTTAACATTTATATTAGCTAGGCACTATGCTTATTCTCACAACATCTCTATGGTGTAGGTATAATTTCTTTACACATGAAGAAATTGAGGTACAAAAGTGTAAAGAAATAACTGTGCCTATACACAAACTCAAATGTGTTAAGATTCCAGATCTCTTGCCTTTATCCACTTCATTGTATTGTCTTCCTGCTTCCTTGGTGTCAAGGAGCTGAATATTAAAACAAGATCTCTACATACATGTATAGTGCTTATCCTTTGTTTATGTTTAAGTTGGTACGTAAACATTAAATTTTTATACTGTAAGAAGGAATTGATTTTCTCTAGACAAAAGCCATTAAACCTAACACATCTCTAGGCCAGTGTGAAAACAGATCAAAGACCACAGCCTTCAGTATGGATTACACCTCAACATAAAGAAAACAAAAATCCTTACAACTGGGCCAATTATCAAAAAAAAAAAAAAAAAAAATTATCAACATCATGATAAATGGAGAAAAGATTGAAGTTGCCAAGGATTTCATTTTATTTGGATCCACAATAAACACCCATAGGAGCAGCAGTAAAGAAATCAAGAGATGGATTGCACTGGGCAAATCAGCTGCAAAAGATCTCTTTAAAGTGTTAAAAATCGAAGAAGTCACCTTGAGGATTAAGGTGCACCTGACCCAAGTCATGGTGTTTTCAATTGCCTTCTATGCATGTGAAAGCTGGACAATGAATAAGGAAGACTGAAGAAGAATTGATGCCTTTGAATTGCCTTCAAATTGTAGTACTGGAGAAGAATATTGAAAATACCACAGACTGCCAAAAGAACAAACAAATCTGTCTTAGAAGAAGTACAATCAGAATGTTCCTTAGAAGTAAAGATGGTGAGACTATGTCTCACATAATTTGGACATGTTATCAGGAGAGATCAGTCTCTGGAGAAGCAAATCATGCTTGGTAAAGTAAAAGGTCAGCGAAAAAGAGGAAGACCCTCAAGAAGATGGATTGGTATAGTGACTGCAACAGTGGGCTCGCGCATAACAATCACCAGGATGGCCAGGACCAGGCAGTGTTTCCTTCTGTTGTACATAGGGTTGCTATGAATCAGAACTGACTTGATGGCACCTAACAACAACAGCAACAACTACTTTGCCTGATTTTTTTTTTCCTGCACCATCATTAACAGGAGATACAAACTACAGGATATGGAGTTTCTGCTGTTAAACTGAAACTTTTCAGTGTGCTCCTTCAATTCCTGGATTTCTGACAATGCAATATTCCTAGTGCTCTCCCCCAAATTCCTGAAGTTCATTCAATTCTATCTTATTTTTCCCGTTGAAGGAAGAAGTAATTTCTTCTGACTTGTAATTTCTTCCATATATTCTGTCTTAGTCATCTACTGCTGCTATAACAGAAATACCACAAGTGGATGGTGTTAACAAATAGAAATTTATTTTTTCACAGTTTTTTTTTTTTTTTTTAGTAGGCTCGAAGTCAAATTCAGGGTGTCAGCTCCAGGGTAAGACTTTCTCTCTCTGTGGATTCTGAAGGTAGGTCCTTGTCATCAGTCTTCCCCTGGACTAGGAGCTTCTCCACACAGGAACCTTGGGTCCAAAGGACACATTCTTCTCCTAGCACTGCTTTCTTGGTGCTATGAAGTCCCCACTCTCTGCTTGCTTCCCTTTCTTTTCTCTTTTGTAAGATAAAAGGTGGTACAGGCCACGCTCCAGGGAAACTCTCTCTACATTGGGCCAGGGATGTGACCTTAGTAAGAGTGTTACAATCCCACTCTAATCCTTTTTAACATAAAATTACAATCACAAAATGGAAGACAACCATGCAATACTGGGAATCATGGCCTAACCAAGTTGACACATATTTTGGGGGGACAAAATTCAATCCATGACATTCTCCTTACACTCTGAACATATTGGAAAGATGCCCAAATCAACATTTTTAGGCTTTAACACAGGGAATACTCTAGGTGCCACCTATGATCGGAGAGAAATAGGGATTAAGATTAGTCTTTCTGTTCTCCCTTTATAGTACACACAATGTGAACAGCAAGGGCATCCAGTTATCTGATGCCTTCCTTGTGCTGACAGTGTTGAGCCTATACTTGAAAAAAATGTTGAAAATCATTGCAGTCAGCGTCTATACTTTCTGAACTTTTTCCATGTCTGGACATACAAATGTGGTAAGGTTTATCTACTGAATTCTAGTATCCATTCAGAAATTCCAATTAAATTACATTATTACCTAGATATGGATAGGCTCCACCACTTGTAACAGGAAGGGAGGGAGGGAGGGAGGGAGAGAAGGAGGAAGGGTGAGCCAAAATTTAAAAAGATATATCTCACAAGTTTTTTAAAAAAATAATCCTTCTATTCAGGAGGACAGACTTTTCCTCCCTGTAGCCATACTGCTGCATTTCCTGGGGACATGATAACTGATAACTGTGGTATACCTAAGTTTCTTCCCTGGAATATTTGAAGCGTGTAACATAATCATTGAAACTTGTATCTGTTTTGATACATTCTCGTTGGCACTAGTGGTTTGAACCTTGGTCAGTGTCACTTCCATGTGCCCTTCTAGGTATTGTTTTTGTTTTGATTTGTTAACCCTCTCTCAGCCTGCTCTCAGCTTCTGCCTCCTCTTTTTCCTTGATCAGCTTTAATAACTGAGAGACTTTGTGGGGAGAGAGCAATCACACTAATTACACTTAGAGCAATTCATTTGGAAAAGCCTGAGTTCAGATTCCATAGACTTAGAGAAGTAAAGATATTTTTCCTCTTAGCATTCTGGGAAGCAATTAAGAAATTAACTAGAACTGCCCTCCAGCTCTCTACTCACAGGAAAACCAACTTGAAGGTATTTACATATTCTGCCATAAGCACTGACTTGTTGTTTGGTTTGGTTTGGCTTGGTTTAGCCTGGAGTGCTCAACTACAGTATTTTCTGATTCTAATACTTCTCTATCTAGCAACAATTTAGTAAGATACTTGGGTTGTGGATCAAAAGGTCTTTGACCTGATACTGGGGTAGGATTTCATGAGACAGTTACAGCTTTTGAAAATGGTTTATTCTGGTAAAAGAGGAAATAGCTTCTCCAAGGATGCATCTTGATGGTACATTTTTCAGGTTGATTGGGAAATATTTTCTGACTCCTCCAGGTTACCTATCATCAGTGTCAGCCTTTCTCTCTTTCATTCATTCTTTCAAAGGATAGAATAATTCTTTTTTTAAAGGATGTGTCAGGGAGAAAAACTGATCAATTTCATTGTGCACCAGACTAGTTCTTAGTAAATTCTCTTCCTGTCAATAGCCTAGCACATTAAATAGGTAATTAGTTGCATAGAAGCCATTCCCTTTGATAGAGCTATTCTAAGTAACCATGTCTAATATGATTTTAGTGAACCCTTCCCACATCCCACAGATCCTTTGTAAAGCTGGTAGTTATCCCTACCACCAAAAATGTGAGTGTCAAGTCAATCTTTATTCCTATAAATTATTCCCTTATCAATCTAGGGTTCACCCTGTCTCATACTAAAGAGGTAGGAGAAATATATTTTGCTCTAGCTTAGGGGTGCTATTATGCCTATGAAGTAAGTCAGGTTTCACTCAGATTTACTACCTTGAAAGGTAGAAATATGAGTAAATCACCTATAGAGAAGATGGAAAGATAGACCTCAAAAGACAAGGTGGACATTTTTATCTGACTCATGTCAAGGCTATATCCGTATATCATAGAAGGACCCTAAAAGGAAGTGGGTATAACGCTGATACACCTCAGAGAACAATTTCTAGCTGGCTCTGTAGTCAGTAGCAAAGCAACATAATGCCTGTGTACTTAAGTAAACTTTCTTGTTCAAGCATTCATCCACACTGTCATCCATAGTCTTGCTGTATGTGAAACTCAACCCCATACTTTGAGGTTTAGTGCCAAGTTTTGATCCTGACTATCCCACAAGGTTTGGTTTGAAACATAACTAAAGGATCCTGGAAAAGAGCAGAACACAATCAAGGATGCTAGAATATATTCAGAGTATTTTCCTATTTGGGGCCAATTAACTTTAAGTTGAATATCTACCTCCACTTAATGGTCATATATGAAAGAGTAAAAACAAATGGCTTCATGTTGGTAAGCTAGCAGAAGTACCCATATGAAAGAGGTTAAAGTGTTTCAATCTTTTGGCTACCATTTGTCATGAAATAACCCAGCCCATGGTCGTATTTCTCAGCTTTGCGATAAGTAGCCTAATTGAAGTCTCAGCCATTCTCGTGGAATTTGTCACTCACCCTCTCCAAGTGCACTGAGTACTGAGTTTCTCTTCTCTGATATTTTCTAAATTAAAAGTAAATCATCATGGATAAAGCATGCGAGCTGGTACAGTGGAATTTTAGATCAACTAATTAAACAGGTGGAAGGCATCTGGTTAAACAAAAATGTAGTAGAGAAAAATGGTTAAGATCTTCGCTTCCTGAGTCAGAGACTTCTGTTTCAATCCCCATCTCGGCCTGATAGTAAACAAGTTACTGAATATCTGTTGCAGAGGCCACTACCTGGTCACAACTACTTTCACTTCTTCTGGTTTTCTGGCTAGAATACATCTCTCAAACTTTCTTACAGTTAAATGACACAGTGTGACCAGTTCTTACCAATGAGACTTGAAAAGCAGTGTGTGCCACTTTCAGGCTAAGGCGCTTAAGAAGCCAGTATTTCTTCTCCATTCTCCTTCCTCAATACAGACTAGATTCAGATGACAATAAGAGCTGTAGGGGATGATGGAGCAACAAACTGGAAGAAGCCTGTTTCCTTCAAACACCATAAGGAGAAGAGCCTCCTCTGACTAGAGACATCTTCTTCAACTCCAGTGCATTGTGTTTGAACTTGCTGGCCTATTTATTACAGCAGTTAGTTAGCCCACCTTAAAAAAGAAAAAAAAAAAAAAAAAAACTCTTCAAATCACACTATCTGACTTAATGTCCTCTTATTTTAAACAAAAACCCACTGTAGTCAAGTCAATTCCAACTCATAGTGACCCTACAGGATACAGTAGAACAGCCTCACAGGGTTAACTCCACTCAAGCTAGTTTAAGCTAAATTGAGGAATTTTCTATAGTGGTCTGTAAATACAGCTGGACCTCAAGAGACCCTGGAAATAGAAACAGGAAAGCTATCTATAACCTACTAACCCACTCATAATCTCTCTTTCTTATCTCTGGCAATTGTTTTTCTCTGTACATCTTTATTATTCTTTCTCTGTTTTCCATGTGATTGCCACTTGACAGTTTCTGATTTTACACACCTCACATTCAAGATACTAACATCTCTCAACTTCAATTCCAAACTCAAGGAGATATAGTCAATTCAACATATATTAGACAGGTGTTTATCCTTTGTCCCCTTTAGGCCAGAGTGATGGATAACATACTACTAACATTGTAACAGGCCCACTTCCATGTGTGAGTGAGGAGGGATGGTTGTCAAAAACAAGAAGTATGGGTTGAAGAAACATCTCACAATGGATCAAGTATACTACTTCATGGATTATCATGAACATTAAATGGAATACTGTTCATTAGGTCCCTAGCTAATATCCTGACTTACAGTAAGAATCCTATGTTACTTGTTATTCTTCTTATTATTAATAGACTTTGTATTCATTTTTATTGCTGTCAAAACAAATTACCACAACTTTAGTGGTTGGAACAACACCCACTTATTTTCTCACAGTTTCCATGGGCCATAAGTCTGGGCACAGCATTGCTAAGCTGATTACTCTGGTCTGAGTCTCATAAGAACCAAAACAAGATGTTGGCAGAGCTATATTCCTTTCTGGAGGCAGGTTCTTGGAGGCTCTTCTAAACTCATTTAGTTGCTGGCAAAATTCAGTTTCCTGTGGTTGTAGGGCTAAGTTCTCTATTTCTTTGATGGCTGTCAACTAGGGACTGCCTTTAGCTCCTGAAGGTCTCTCTCTGGTCACTTCATGTGGCCCTCTATGTCTCAGAACCAGCCATGGCACCCTGAACCCTCCTCACGCTCAGAATCTCTCTGACTTTCCCTTCTTCTACATCTTTCTGCCTCCTCTTCCACCACATCTCTTTGACTCCAGCCAGAGAAAATTCTCTAAGGATCATGTGATTGGGTCGTCCAGATAATTCAGGATAATCTCCCTATTTAAAGGTCCATACCCTTCATTAGGAAACCCTGGTAGCACAGTGTTTAAGTGTTAGCTGCTAACCAAAGGGTTGGCAGTTTGAATCTGCCAGGCACTCCTTGGAAACTCTATGGGACAGTTCTACTCTGTCCTATAGGGTCGCTATGAGTCGGAGTCGACTCAACGGCACTGGGTTTGGTTTTTATTATTATTATTATTTACCCTTCATTACTGGGTCCCTGGGTGGTGCAAGCAGTTTACCTTGCACTACTAACCTAAAGGTTGGTGATTTGAATCCACCCAGTGGAGCCATGGAAAAGGCCTAGCAATCTGCTTCTGTGAAGATTACAGCCAAGAAAGCCTCATGGAGTAGTTCTACTCTGTAATACAATGGGTCGCCATGAGTCAGAATCAATTCCATGGCAACAGGTTTTGTTCTGTTCTTGGTTTTAACCTTAATTACACCCACAAATTTCCTTTCACCATGAAGCATAACACAGTCACAGGATACAGTGATTACAGCAGGGATATTTTAAGGGGCCTAAACTAGCCCTTTGCCTGGAAGCTCCACTGAAACATGTACACCATGGATGACCTGCTGGTATTTGAAACACTGGCAGCATAGCTTCCAGCAGACCCTGCTGGTATTTGAAACACTGGTGACATAGCTTCCAGCACCACAGCAACATGCAAGCCACCACAGTATGACAAACTGACAGACGAGTAATGGCCAAAAAAAATGGAAGATATCTACCTGACCAAATGACTGGAAGAGATCCATGTTTGTGCCCATTCCAAAGAAAGGTGATCCAACAGAACGTGGAAATTACAGAACAACATCATTAATATCTAAGAGTTTGGCTGCTAACCTAAAGGTTGGCAGTTCGAATCCCCCAGGCACTCCTTGGAAACCCTATGGGTCAGTTCTACTCTGCCCTATAGGTTGCTATGAGTCGGAATCAACTTGATGGCAATGGGTTCTTTTTATCATTAATATCATAAAAAAAAATTTTGCTGAAGATAAGTCAAAAGTGGTTGCAGCAGTACATCAACAGGGAACTACCAGAAATTCATGCAGGATTCAGGAGAGGACATGGAATGAGGGATATAATGCTGAAGTCAGACAGACCTTGGCTGAAAGCAGAGAATACCAGAAAGATGTTTACCTGTATTTTATTGACTATGCAAAATCTGTGGATAACAGCAATTATGGATAACATTGTGAAGCAGGCTGTAAGTTGGTATCACGTGATTGTCCATCATTTTGTAATCTGATGTGATTTTCCTATGTGTTGTAAATTCTATCCCTGTGATATCAATGAGATGGGATTAGCAGCAGTTATGGTAACGAGGTAGCACTCAATCTACAAGATTAGGTTGTGTGTTAAGCCAATCCTAAATGAGATATAAAAGAGAGAAGAGAGCAGAGAGACATAGGGACCTCATACCACCAGGAAAGCAGCACTGGGAGCAGAGCGTATCCTTTGGACCAAGAGCCCCTCTGCCTGAGAAGCTCCAAGACCAGAGGAAAATTGTTGACAAGGGTCTTCCTCCAGAGCCAACAGAGAGAGGAAGGCTTCTCCTGGAGCCAATGCCCTTGATTTAGACTTCCAGCTTCCTAGACTGTGAGAGAATAAACTTCTGTTTGTTAAAAACCATCCATTGTGATATTTCTGTTATAGCAATACTAGATAACTAAGACACCATACTTAATCTGTATGCTGAACAAATAATCCAAGAAGCTGGACTATATAAAGAAGAACTCCGCATCAGGATTGGAAGAAGACTCATTAACAACCAGCAATATGCAGGTGACACAACCTTGCTTGCTGAAAGCAAAGAGGACTTGAAGTACTTACTGATGAAGATCAAAAACTACAGCCTTTAGGATGGATTACACCTCAACATAAAGAAAATAAAAATCCTCACAACTGGACAAATAAGCAACATCATGATAAATGGAGAAAAGACTGAAGTTGTCAAGGATTTCATTTTACTTGGATCTATAATCAATATCCATGGAAGCAGCAGCCAAGAAATCAAAGGAAACCTAGAAAATAGACAAATTTCTAGAAACACACTACCTACCTAAACTAACACAAAGAGAAGTAGAGCAACTAAATAAACCTGCAACAAAAAAAGAGATGGAAAAAGTAATTTTAAAAACTCTCAACTACAACAACAACAAAAAAGCCCTGGCTCTGGCAACTTCACTGGAGAATCCTACCAAAGACTTTCAGAGTAAGAGTTAACACCACTACTACTAAAGGTATTTCAGAGCATAGAAGAGGATGGAATACTCCCAAACTCATTCTGTGAAGCTAGCATAACCCTGATACCAAAACCAGGTAAAGACACCACAAAAAAAAAAAAGAAAATTACAGATCAATATCCCTCAAGAACTTAGATGTAAAAATCCTCAAAAAAATTCTAGACAATAGAATTCAACAAAATATCAATAAAATAATTCACCACGACCAAGTGAAGTTCATACCAGGTATGTAGGGATGATTCAACATTAGAAAAACTATCAATGTAATCCATCATGTAAATAAAACAAAAGACAAGAACCACATGATCTTATCAATTGATACAAAAAAAAGCCCTTTGACAAAGTCCATATACCCATTCATGATTAAAAAAAGAAGAAATTTCAGCAAATAGGAATAGAACAGAAATTCTTCAACATAACAAAGGGCATTTATACAAAGCTACCAGTCAACATTATCCTAAATGGAGACAGCCTAAAAGCATTCCACTTGAAATGAGAACCAGAAAAAGATGCCCTTTATCACCACTCGTATTCAACACTGTACTGGAAGTTCTAGCCAGAGCAATTAGGCTAGAAAAAGAAATAAAGGTGTCCAAATTGGTAAGGAAGAAGTAAAAATATCTCTCTTTGCAGAGGATATGATCTTATACACAGAAAAACCTAAAGAATCCACAAGAAAACTACAGAAACTAATAGAAGATTTCAGCAAAGAATCAGGATACAAGATAAACATACAAAAATCAGTTGGATTCCTCTACAACAACAAAGAAAACATCAAAGAGGAAATCACCAAATCAATACCATTTACAATATCCCCCAAGAAGATAAAATATTTAGGAATAAATCTAATCAGAGATGTAAAAAACTAATACAAAGAAAACTACAAGATACTACTGCAAGAACCCAAAAGAGACCTAAATAAGTGGAAAAAACATGACTTGCTCATGGATAGAAGACTCAACATTGTAAAAATATCTATTCTACCCAAAGCGATCTATAGGTACAATGCAGTCCCGATCCAAATTCCAATGGCATTTTTAATGAGATAGAGAAACAATTCACCAACCTTAAATGGAAAAGGAAGAGGCCCCAGATAAATAGAGCATAACTGAAAAAAAAGAGCAAAGTGGGAGGCTTCACACTGCCTGATTTTAGAAGCTATTATACCACCACAGTAGTGAAAACAGCCTGGTACTGGTACAACAACAGATACATACACCAATGTAACACAACTGAGAATCCAGATACAAATTTATCCACATATGAAGAGCTAATATTTGACAAAGCCCCAAAGTACATGAATTGGGGAAAAGAGTCTCTTTAACAAATGGGGCTGGCATAACTGGATATCCACCTGCAAAAAAATGAAACAAGACCCATACCTCACACCATGGACAAAAACTAACTCAGAATGGATCAAAGACCTAAACATAAAATCTAAAATGATAAAGATCATGAGAGAAAAAACAGGGACAATGCTAGAAGCCCTAGTACATGGCATAAATAGTATACAAAACATTACTAACAATGCATAAACACCAGAAGAGAAACTAGATAACTGGACGCTCCTAAAAATCAAACATGCTCATCCAAAGACTTCACCAAAAGAATAAAAAGACAACCTACAGACTGGGAAAAAATTTTTGGCTATGACAAATCCGATCAGAGTCTAATCTCAAAAATCTATAAGATACTGCAAAAACTCAACCACAAAAAGACAAATAACCCAATTAAAAAATAGGCAAAGGATATGAATAGGCACTTCACCAAAGAAGACATTCAGGTGGCTAACGTATACATGAGGAAATGCTCACAATCATTAGCCATTAGAGAAATGCAAATCAAAACTACAATGAGATTCCATCTCACCCCAACAAGGATAGCATTAATCAAAAAAACACAAAATCATAAATGTTGGAGAGGTTGTGGAGAGACTGGAGCACTTATATGCTGCTGGTGGAAATGTAAAATGGTACAACCACTTTGGAAATTGATTTGGCACTTCCTTAAAAAGCTAGAAGTAGAAGTACCAAAAATCCAGCAATCCCACTCCTTAGAATATATTCTAGAGAAATAAGAGCCCTCAAGTGAATAGATATATGCACACTCATGTTCATTGCAGCACTGTTTACAATAGCAAAAAGACAGAAACAGCCTACGTGCCTGTCAATGAATGAATGGATAAAAAATTATGGTATATTTATGCAATGGAATACTACACAATGATAAAGAACAACAATGAATCTGTGTAACATCTCATAACATGCATGAATCTGAAAGGCATGCTGAGCGAGATTAGCCAGTCACAAAAGGACAACTATTGTATGCAACCACTATTATAAGAACTCAAGAAAATGTTTAAACACAGAAGAAAATATTCTTTGACAGTTATAAGTGTTGGGAGGGAGGGAGATGGGTATTCACTAACTAGATAGTAGACAAGAGTTATCTTAGGTGAAGGGAAGGACAATACACAATACAGGGGAAGTCAGCCCAACTGGACTAAACCAAAAGCAAAGAATTTTCCTGAATACAATCAAACAGTTCGAGGAACAGAGTAGCAGAAGCAGGCCCTGGGGACCATGGTTTCCGGGGACATTTAGGTCAATTGGCATAACAAAGTTTATTAAGAAAACATTCTGCATCCCAAGTTGGTGAGTGGTGTCTGGGATTTTAAGAGCTAGCAAGCGGCCATCTACGATACATCAGTTGGTCCCAACCTGGAGCAAAGGAGAATGAAGAATGCCAAAGACACAAGGAAAATATGAGCCCAAGAGACAGAAAGGGCCGCATAAGCCAGAGACTCCATCAGCCTGAGACAGGAGAACTAGATGGTGCCCAGCTACCACCAATGACTGCCCTGACAGGGAACACAACAGAGAGTCCCTGATGGAGCAGGAGAAAAGTGGGATGCAGAACTCATATTCTAGTAAAAAGACCAGACTTAATGGTCTGACTGAGACTGGAGGGACCTCAGAGGACATGGCTCCCAGGCTTCCTGTTAGCCCAAAACTAAAGCCATTCCCAAAGCCAACTCTTCAGACAAAGATTAGACTGGACTATAAGATATAAAATGATACTGGTAAGGAGTGTGCTTCTTAACTCAGGTAAACACATGTGACTAAGTGGGCAGCTAATGTCCGGAGGCGAGACGAGAAGGCAGAGGGGGACAGGAGCTGGTTGAATTGACATGGGAAATACAGGGTGAAGAAGAGGAGTGTGCAGTCACATTCTAGGGAGAACAACTAGGGCCACATAACAATGTATGTATAAGTATTTGTATGAGAAAATCACTTGAATTGTAAACATTCACTTTAAGCACAATAAAAAATAATTAATTTTAAAAAATCATTTATGTCTACTTGGAAATCTAAAAAAGGAAAGAAAGAAATCAAAGGATGTATTGCACTGGGCAAATCTGCTCCAGAAGATCTCAGAAGTGTTAAAAAGCAAAGATATCATTTAGAGAACACGGTGCCCCTCACCCAAGCCATGGCATTCTCAATTGCCTCATGTACACACAAAAGCTGGACAATGAATAAGGTAGATTGAAGGATTATTGATGCCTTTGAATTATGGTGTTGACAAAGAATATTGAATATACCATGGTTTGCAAGAAGAAGCAACAAAATCCATCTTGGACGAAGCACAGTCAGATGCTGCTTAGAAGCAAGGATGGTAAGACTTTGTCTCAAGTACTTTGGACATGCTTTTAGGAGAGACCAGTCCCTGGAGAAGGACATCATAACCAGTGTGTTGGTTAAGGCTGTGTGTCAACTTGGCAGGGCCATGATTCTCAGTGATTTAGTAGTTACAATATAGTTTGACAGCTATGTAATGATATAACCACCTCCATAATGAGATCTGATATAATGTAATCACCTCCACGATGAAATCTGTTATGAACAGCCAATTAGTTGAAAGGAAGTTTCCTTGGTGGTGTGGCCTTCATCCAATATAGGCGGGCTATCTGGCAAAGCTTGCTAGCTTTTGCTTGCTCTGGATCCTGCAGTGGGCTTCTGTTCACTTAACCTCCAGTTTTTGGGACCTAAACTAGCAGTTTAACAGCTGAGTTGGGGATTTGTCAGTCTCCGCAGCCTATGAGCCAGAAGTCTGCCATTTTTTCTGCCGGTCTTGGGATACATTGACCTCAGCAGCCTGTGAGGCAGAGGCCTACTGTCTGGCCTGCAGATCTTGGGTTCTCTGGCCCCTGCAGCTACATGAGTCAGAAGAAGCCTTGAGCCTGACCCATGGACTTGGAACTGGCAGCATGAGCCATTTCCTTAATATAAATCCCTCTACATATATATTAATATACTTCACTGGTTTTGCTTCTCTAGAGAACCCAGCCTAAAACAATTGGTAAAGTAGAGGTCAGCAAAGACCCCCAACAAGATGGACTGACACAGTGGCTACAACAATAGTTCAAACATAGCAACGATTGTGAGGATGGCACAGGACCAGACAATGTTTCATTCTATTGTACTTAGGGTCCCTATGAGTCAGAACTGACTTGATGACATGTAGCAACAACAAGGAACTAGCTTTGGTGGTGCAATGGCTAAGCACTCAGTTGATAACCAAAAGCCTGGTGATTTGAACTCACTTGGCAGCTCTGCAGGAGAAAGACCTGGTGACCTGCTTCAATAAGACTACAGCCAAAAAACTCTGTGGGGCAGTTCTACTCAGTCACGTGGGGTTGCTATGAGTCAAAATCAACAGTATAGCAGCAAACAGCAACATGTCTACCTACCACAGATATAGACGTTATAATATTACTAATCCAACTTCTTTAATTTAGAATTTATCACAAACATACATGATCTTGCTATTTTACTTTCCAATAATTTCTGAAGACAATTTGAAACAAGTAATGATACAAACACAATAGTAAGGATCGTTTATATTATATAAGCCTCTATATATGTTTTACTTTATAAACATACATTTTTAAATTTATAATGTTGTTGTCGTTAGGTGCCATTGAGTTGGCTTAAACTCATAGCAGACCCTATGTACAACAGAACGAAACACTGTCTAGTCCTGAACCATCTTCACAATCGCTATTATGCTTAAGCCCATTAAATTTATAATAATTCTCTTTATTAATGAATATATACCCTCTCTGGTTTTCCATGCCTTCACAATTTGCAATGCTGGAATTAACAGTGGAAAACAGCAAAGTTCAGTGTCCTACGCCATGAAAGACATGGTATTAGGAGACAGGCAATAAAAAAGTTAACACATAAAACATCAAGGTAATTTCAGATGTTCATAAAATAGTCATGTAGATGACTGTGTGGGTTGAAAGTGGCCCTAGCTTAGATCGGTGGTCTGGGTAGCTCTCTCTAACGAGGTAGGATTTGAGTCCTCCAGGTAGACAGTACAGTAGAAGAAAAGGCCCTGGGGGTGGAAACCAGGTTGGAAAAAAATAACCAAGGAGAAAATTTCAAAGAAGGACACAGTCCAGATCATGTGCCTAATACTTTGAAAGTCTAATTTTCAATATAAAAAAAAAACCCTAAAAAACATACTTAGAAATAATAGTCTTATGTTAATGCTATAAAGCATGCCAATGATCATTTCAGATTGAGCTTCACTAAATTCATCTGCTTTTGTACAATAGTTGCCATCAAATATAAAATTGTAGTTAAAGAAACAAGATGTCCTGAAGTCCACCAGTCTCATAAAATCACTCTTCTTCTTCATGTGTAAATAGAAGCTGGTCATGTACCTATCCATCTGTAATGGGAGAACCTCAAACCCTTCATCTTCCTCATACCATTTCCAGAGGATGATTAAGAGCTTCTGTTTCTTCAAGTCAATTTGCCCTGATTTACCTGTTAAGCTAAATTCTAATCTCTCCTGTATCTTTCATATGACTGCTTTCACTTTATCTCCTTCCTAATGAGGAAAAGAGCCTGTTTTCTTAATCATCTCCAAATGTACTCACCGTGAGCAGTTCTGTGTAATTGTAATACATTTTGGTTATTTGCAGGAAAGAATTAGGGTTTATATTGCTGCTATTTCAAAACTTAGTAATAGCCATCCCTGTTCTAAAAGACCTTAGCCATCGCCGTCCCCCACCCCACCACCCGCCTCTTAGCCTTCAGCAAGAAGCCTTGGTGGTGCAACGGTTAAGCACACCAGTGCTAACCTAAAGGTTGGTGGTTCAAATCTACCAGCCACTCTCTGAGGGCGAAAGATGTGGCAGTCTGCTTCTGTAAAGATTACTGACTTGGAAACCCTATGGAGCAGTTATACTCCGTCCTTCAGCAACATTGCACTCTCTCTGACTCCTTTATTCCTCTTCTTGGTGTCAACTTACCTCCTCTTTTCAAGATTGCCAGAGGAATTTCCAAATTCCTCTCATGTCACAATGCAGTGCATTTTAGAAAATTTTTTTTCGACTATCCCCATAGCTACCATGTAACAGGAGGCTTTCGTTTCATTTCTAAGGCACACCTCAAGGTATTTTCCTAAGCAACAATACTTTTGTCCTTGGGAATTCTGCTGTTGGATTTTTTTTTTTCTTCCTGCATTATAAACTATGAAGACTTTTTTAAAAGTCATTAATTCTCATTTTTTTTTTCCCTTTAGGCATCAATTCTCTGCACTATGTCATGCAGGTCACACACAGACTTCCTTTCAGAGAAAATGTGCTCTATAAAAGCAAAATGACAATGATAATAGTAATAATAATAATTCATGGTTTCCTGAGATGTACTAGAATTCATCTAAGAAATGATCTGTGGCTAAGGGGTAGACAGAATGAGGGATATTTAAAATCCCAGGAGGAAAAAAAAATCTTGTCGAGATGCGGAAAAGTCTTATTCGGCAAATTTTTTGTGAACAGTGATCTAAATGTAATTAATATGTTGGTTTAAAAATTTTGGAACTTTTTGTTATTTTAACATGGTCCTAAAATATGTTCTACAAGCAGTTCTTGACTTATTTTGTACATTCAAATCTATGATTCTTTCTCAGATCCCCCTTTTTAACATCTACGTATTTCAGTATCTGAAATATCTTGAAAAGGAATTCTGGCTGTTCAGATAATAAACACCTCAAGTTGTTGAATGGTGATTCGGCCTGCCAATCAACATCAGAATTTAAGTTCCATGACCATTTTTCAGAGAAGTGTTTCAGTATGTAAATAATTTATGGAATTCCGGCATCATTTTGATGAGCAACTTGTATAAGAAAAAGAAGGCCTAGCCCTGGCTGGCTTTTAACTTCAGCTCTGTAAGTCACTAACAAGTTAATTCATTTTTCTCTGCCTCAATCTTCTCATCTGTAAAATGAGCAATAACTCATAAATTTATGTAGGATTAAATGAATTAATACAGGTAAAATTCTTAGAATAATGCCTGGCACATTTAAGATGTTATATAAAACTACATTGAAATGGAGAAATGAAAATACTGCTACTATTAAGACAAAGCCTGTAATGTGGACTGACTAAAACTTTGCCTCGATCAAGGGCCTATTAGACTCAATTATGTAATCAGTAACGAAAAAAGGCACAAAATTCTGAAAAATTTCATTGGATCGGAATTATAATACTCTCAGGTCTCAGAAGACGGAATCAACCGCCCCTTATATAAATCTCTTAATAATATAAATTAAAAATAATTTGTAAGTTACTTGCTTTCTTATTTATTCAGTTTTCTTATGCTTATTTTGTTATCAATGTATTCTCTAAAATAAAATAGACTAAAGTAATATTTTTGAGAGCTCAAATTAAACTGTGTTACCAAGATATTCATGGGATCCACAACTTTTAAGCAATTCAGGTAAGTTTCTCCTCCAGAAGTTTCCAAGTATCTGCGATATCTTCCTCTTTCTTTAGGTATAAAATATATTTCTTTATCTTTCCTTAGAAGTGACTTTGCCTGCCTTTCACAAGTTATTATCTACACTAGAGCTCTATTTTAAAGATGTGCAACAATTTAAGAAATCCTGATGGCTGATATTTTTAAATGAATACTGGTCTTTTCTCAGATTGTCCACCATCATCAGTGAAGACTCATAGAAAGGATCAAAATTTACAAATATGAAGAGAAGTAAAGGGTAATTTGTCAATACTACAAGGTTAAGAGTAATGGCAATATGCACCAATCATAAACTCTCCTCCTTACCACCCACCCTGAGGCAAGATGGGACACAGAACTGAAAATCATGGAAAAAAAAACAGAGAGACTACTTAGATTTTGCCACCACTTTTTTGTTATAGTTAGGAGCTCACCAACTCCAAAGAAAAAACACAGAGTTCAAGGTTACATAAATGAATCTCAGACTTTTTACATCTGGAGATCACTTTTAAAAAACGAGAGCTTTTATTATTCTTTCTTGCCACCATAAAAGAAAAACTCTTACATGGGTCTTAACCTGAGAAGGCAGTCTTGTTCCATTCATGTCTTCCTTCCCTTCTTGCCTTCCTTCTTTTCTTTCATTTGTTCCCATATACCTCATACATATTTATCATTTTGAATACAAACATGCCATTATCATTCACATCACTATTTATCCCCTTTTTGTTTTGTACTTATTTTAATACTGTCTGAAATTACCTTCTCCATTTATGTGTTAACATGTTTATATTCTTTTCTTCTCTCCAACCTCATGTCAATAATCTCCTTCAAAAGATTTTACCAATATGAATCATTCTGTATTTCCCTCTTGTTGAGATAACTGTATACAACATGAATACAAAAAATAAACACGGGAGTGTACATAGAGATAGAGATACATTTATTTTTCCCACAAAAATAAAAAGGGATAATATTATAATCAATATAGTTTAACTTATTTTTATTTGGAAATTCCTCCAAAGCAATTGATTGTTAAAATTGCCAGCGTAATATTTCATGTTACACCCATTGCTGTCAAGTCAATTCCTACTCATAGTGACCCCATAGGAACAGATTAGAACTGCCCCACAGGGCTTCCAAGGAGCAGCTGGTGGATTTGAACTGCCAACCTTTTGGTCAGCAGCCAATCTCTTAACCACTGTGCCACCAGGGGTCCATTTCCTGTTACAGATATTTATAATTTATACAGCTATTAGCATCTGCTTTTTTTTTTTCAATGTTGTAATAAGATATCCGCACATATATCATCATATATTTGTGCCTTTTTTTCCTATAAGGTTGAGTCCAAGAGTGAAATACCTATATTATGATCCTTGTCAGAGTCATCGGTGGTGGTAGCCAGGCACCGCCTAGTTCTTCTGGGCTCAGGTTGGTGGAGGCTGTGGTTCATATGGTCCTTTAGTCCTTTGCACTAATATTTTCCTTGTGGTTTGATTTTCTTCATTATCCTTTGCTCTGGATGGGATGGGACCAATAGATGTATCTTAGACGACTACTCACCAGCTTTTAAGATCCCAGACTCTATTTACCAAAGTCGACTGCAGATTTTCTTTAGGAGCTGTGTTACACCAATTGATCGAGATGTCCCCTGAGATTATGGTCCACAGCCCTTAGCCCCAGCAACTTGGTCCCTCAACGTATTTGGATTGTTGTTGTTGTTAGGTGCCATCGAGTCGGTTCCAACTCATAGCGACCCTATGCACAACAGAACGAAACATTGCCTGGTCCTGCACCGTCTTTACAATCCTTGTTATGCTTGAGCTCATTGTTGCAGCCACCGTGTCGATCCACCTCATTGAGGGTCTTCCTCTTTTCCGCTGACCCTGTACTTTGCCAAGCATGATGTCCTTCTCCAGAGACTGATCCCTCCTGACAACATGTCCAAAGTGTGTAAGAAGCAGTCTCTCCATTCTTGCTTCTAAGGAGCATTCTGGTTGTACTTCTAAGACAGATTTTTTCCTTCTTTTGGCAGTCCATGGTATATTTAATATTCTTCACCAACACCAAAATTCAAAGGCATCAATTCTTCTTCAGTCTTCCTTATTCATTGTCTAGCTTTAACATTCATATGATGCAACTGAAAATACCATGGCTTGGGTCAGGCGTACCTTAGTCCTCAAGGTGATATCTTTCTCTTCAACACTTTAAAGAGGTCCTTTGCAGCAGATTTACCCAATGCAATGCATCTTTTGATTTCTTGACTGCTGCTTCCATGGCTGCTGATTGTGGATCCAAATAAAATGAAATCCTTGACAACTTCAATCTTTTCTCCATTTATCATGATGTTGCTCATGGGTCCAGTTGTGAGGATTTTTGTTTTCTTTATGTTGAGGTGCAATCCATACTGAAGGCTGTGGTCTTTGATCTTCATTAGTAAGTGCTTCAAGTCCTCTTCACTTTCAGCAAGGAAAGTTCTGTCATTTGCATAACACAGGTTATTAATGAGTCTTCCTCCTATCCTGATGCCCCGTTCTTCTTCATATAGTCCAGCTTCTCAGATTATTTGCTCAGCATACAGATTGAATAGGTATGGTGAAAGAATAAAACCCTGACACACACCTTTCCTGACTTTAAACCAATCACTGTCCCTTTATTCTGTCTGAACAACTGCCTCTTGATCTCTGTAAAGGTTCCTCATGAGCACAATTAAGTGTTCTGGAATTCCCATTCTTTGCAATATTATCCATAGTTTGTTATGATCCACACAGTCAAATGCCATTGCATTGTCAATGAAACACAGGTAAACATCCTTCTGTTACTCTCTGCTTTCAGCCAGGATCCATCTGACATCAGCAATGATATCCCTGCTTCCACGTCCTCTTCTGAAACCGACCTGAATTTCTGGCAGTTCCCTGTCAATATACTCCTGCAGCCACTTTTGAATGATCTTCAGCAAAATTTTGCTTATGTGGTATTAATGACATTGTTCTATAATTTCCACATTCGGTTGGATCACCTTTCTTGGGAATAGGCATAAATATGGTTCTCTTCCAGTCAGTTGGCCAGGAAGCTGTCTTCCATATTTCTTGGCATAGACACGTGGGCATCTCCAGCGCTGCATCTGTTGAAACATCTCAATTGATATTGCATCAATTCCTGGATACTTGTTTTTTGCCAGTGCCTTCAGAGCAGCTTGGACTTCTTCCTTCAGTTACATCGGTCCCTGATCACATGCTACTTCTTGAAATGGTTGAACATTGACTAATACTTTTTGGTATAATTACTCTGTTTATTTCTTCCATCTTCTTTTAATGCTTCCTGCATCGTTTAATGTTTTCCCCATAGAATCCTTCACTATTGCAACTCAAGGCTTGAATTTTTTTCTTCAGTTCTTTCAGCTTGAGAAATGCTGAGCGTATTCTTCCCTTTTGGTTTTCCATCTCCAGCTCTTTCACATGTCATTATAATACTTTGTCTTCTCCATCTGCCCTTTGAAATCTTCTGTTTAGTTCTATTACTTCATGAATTCTTCCTTTTGCTTTAGCTGTTCAACGTTCTAGAGCAAATTTCAGAGTCTCCTCTGACATCTATCTTGGTCCTTTCTTTCTTTCCTGTCTTTTCAATGATCTCTTGCTTTCTTCATGGATGATGTCCTTGATGTCATTCCACAACTCATCTGATCTTTGGTCACTAGTGTTCAATGCATTATATCTGTTCTTCAGAAGGTCTCTAAATTCAGGTGGGATATACTCAAGGTCATATTTTGGCTCTCATGGACTTGCTCTGATTTTCTTCAGTTTCAGCTTGAACTTGCATATGAGCAATTGATAGTCTGTTCCACAGTCGGCCCCTGGCCTTGTTCTGACTGATGATATTGAGCTTTTCCATCATCTCTTTCCACAGGTGTAGTCAATTTGATTTCTGTGTGTTCCATCTGGCGAGGTCCATGTGTATAGTCACCATTTATGTTGGTGAAAGAAGGTATTTGCAATGAAGAAGTCGGTCTTACAAAATTCTATCATTTGATCTCTGGCATTGTTTCTATCACCAAGGCCATATTTTCCAACTACTGATCCTTCTTCTTTGTTTCCAATTTTTTCATTCCAATCACCAGTAATTATCAATGCATCTTGATTGTATGTTCAATCAATTTCAGGCTGCAGCAGCTGATAAAAATCTTTTATTTCTTCATTTTTGACCCTAGTGGTTAGTACGTAAACTTGAATAATAGTCGTACTTGAATGTGTCTAGGAAATTTCTAAGCCTTTGCCTTGATCAAGTTGTGCTGACTTTCTCTACATTGTATGTTGTCTTTCCTTTCACCAAAGTTGACACTTATCCATTACCTAGTTAGTAATTTCCCTTTCTGCCTCAACCACAGGCAGAGAGCGAGAAAAACAGAACAAAATTCAAATTCGTGAGAAAAGACCAGGCTGACTAGTCTGACAGATGGAGGAATCTCCCAGACTATGACCCCACACAC
This sequence comes from Loxodonta africana, assembly GCF_030014295.1. Lineage (NCBI taxonomy): Eukaryota > Metazoa > Chordata > Mammalia > Proboscidea > Elephantidae > Loxodonta > Loxodonta africana. The sequence goes on from NC_087345.1 coordinate 51,011,337, forward strand.
TCTGTTAACTCAGAACTGAAACCACTCCTGAAATCCACTTTAGACAAAGATTAGACAGGTCTACAAAACAAACAATAACACATGTGAGGAATGTATTTCTTAGTTCAATCAAATATACGAGATCAATTGGGCAACTTTTGCCCTAAAACAAGATGAGAAAGTAAGAAGGGGCAGGAAAACTGGACAAATGGACATGGGGAACCCGGGTTGGAAAGAGGAGATTACTGTCACATTGTGGGAATTACAACCCATGTCATAAATCAATATGTGTATAAACTTTTGAATGAGAAACTAACTTGAGCTGCAATTTTCACCTAAAGCACAATTAAAAGAGTGGAATTCCTGGCTTAAAAAATATGCATATATAAATTATTTAGAAGATCTATAATTTTATAGATCTAGATTACTTTCCAAAATGCTATAACAGTTTACATTTCCATTATAAATATATACCAAAAAATCAAACCCATTGCTGACAAGTTGATTCCAACTCATAGCGACCCTATTAGGACAAGGCAGAACTGCCCCACAGGGTTCCCAAGGAATGGCTAATGGATTCAAACTGCCAATCTTTTGTTAGCAGCCAAGCGCTTGACCACTGCACCACCAGAGCCCCCCCTTAAAGACTGTAGCCTAGGAAATCCTATAAGGCAGTTGAATGGATAGAGAATGTGGTATATACATAAAATGGAATATTTCTCAGCCATAAGGAAAAATGAAGTCCTGATACATGCTACAACTTGGATGAAACTTAAAAGCATTATTCTAAGTGAAATAAGTCAAATATAAAAGGACAAATATTATACAATCCCACTTATATGAAATATCTAGAATTTGGCAAATGCACAGAGATCAAAGTTTATTAGTGGTTACCACAGGCAAGAGGGAGGGAGAATGGGGTGGTCCTTGCTTATGAGGCATCAAGTTTCTGTTACAGGTGATGGAAAAATTTGGAAATGGATGGTAGCGATGGTTGCAAAACATGATGAGCATAATTAATGTCACTTAATTGTACATTTAAAAAATGTTGAAACGGAAAATGTTTTCATATATATATATATACATAAAACAAAAAATATATATATAGCCACAATAAAAAAGGTTAAAAATTTCAGAATGAAATGAAGGAATTTTTGAGGACTTATAAATACAGACCCTGACAATCACAATAAACCTTCATTTAAGAGAGAAAGGGGAGAAGAAAATTACCAGTAACTCCTAGAATCAACCTTGAATACATACTATTTTCCGAAAGAGCAAACCCTGGATTTTTCTAAGAAACTAAGATTACAAACCTTAATTATAGCTGTAAATTTATAGAATACTCTGTTATTGTTGACTGCATTTGGATTACCTTTTATAATTAAATTATTTCCTGAGCAGCTCTCGAGATTTGACCCATAGACACTTCACAGGGAGGATGACAGTTATGTAACATGTCAATTCAAAACCTAAGATATCCTCTTTTTTGATGGCCTCCAGATCAGCACCCTAAGAGTTACTTGAAGAAGAAACATGTTTAAGAAACACCAGGAGTCAAAGAGACTAGATTATCTTTCAGACAAAAGTAACTCCTGACCTGTTTTTATTTTTTTATTTATTTCATTTTTTTGTTGTTGGGGATATACACAGCAGAAGATACACCAATTCAACAGTTTCTACATGTACAATTCATTCTTCATGTTGTACAGCCATTCTCAGTCTCCCTTTCTGGGCTGTTCTTCCCCCATTAACATAAACTGAAAAACAAACATAAACCAATTCTGCTAGTTTTCTCATGCAATTAATGCATGTCATAATACTTTATTTCTTTTTAAAGAAACCTAATTTGCTTTTATTATCAATATATAATCAGAAACACTGAAAAACATTTCCTGAGAAACCTGTCCTGATGTCTGATATGAACTTAGTTAACTGGATAACCCCCCCCCAGCCCCCGAAAAAAAAGGAAAAATGGAAGGAAATGAGGGAGGGAGGGAACACAAATGCCACAAGTTACTTTGAACCTTGAATTTTGCCTTAATCATGCTGTAGCAATAGCTTAGTCATCAGGACAATTATATGCCTCTTCTAGGAAGCAGGATTAAAGTTTTAGAAAACAGCACACAGTGAGTCATCTCAGACCAAAGGAAAAAGCATTTAGTTTAAATAGGAAGCAGGACTATAAAGAATTTATAGCATCTTTAATCTCAAAAAATTGAACATGAAAAGATCAAAGTGTAATTCTCACCTACAGTATTTGAAACATTGGTTTTTTTTAAATCTTCAGAAGGCAACTATGGAACAAGAAATCTGAAGCAGTTCTTCCATTAAAGTTATTATAGCTTGTATTTATACATTAAGACTTCCATCAAAATCATTTCTTCTCACAGCCTAAGTTATTTTTTTAATGTATTCATTTATTAAAAATGAAATATCAGTTATGAAAAATATTAGTTGTGAGAATATTGTCTGGAATGCTAATTTTTCATTAGTATTTTTGCATCTGTTATGAGAAAGATATGCAGAATTGAAAAGGTTGCTTTAAGGATGCACGTGCTAGTCAACTGATAGTCAAACCAATTTCGTTTAGATACTCCATGGACTTGAAAACTCTTAATTTAATGGCCAATACTTGCTTTACAAATGGCTGATTTTGCATCACAAATAACATTGCCTCTCCCCTAAACGAGAGTAGAACCTGTACGATCCACTACTATTCTGATGTTTTGTGATGTACTCTATTACAATTTATTGCGCTATCCAAATACAATCAAAGTGTTGCTTATGTTTTGCAATTTTAAAAGCTATGCATAATGCTTGGTTTTGCTTGGAATTATTTCATAAATCTTGACTAACATTTTAAGGTCCTGGTATCAAATTCTGCAAATCTCCATGATGCTGTTCCCATAGATCAAATGAAAAAACAACATATAACAAATTTGAGAACTGGCACTTTGGTTAAATGTTTCATTGCCAATTATGATGTTCTAACTAAACAACTTTTTTTTTTTTAAGCCAAGACTTCATCGTAATTAAAGATGTTATAAAAATCCGACTCAGCGAGCTTAGAAACAATTTGGGAAAGCAAAATAAAAAAACCATAAATGAGCAATTTGCATGTTTTTCTCCTCTATTTCATTGCCATGGTGGTGGGAAAATAGACAGTTTATGGATTATGGTGGTCTCATCATTTCTAGTAAATCAACTGACTGACCAAAGTCTCCAAATTTTCATGGTTCATGAAGTTTTAAATTACAAATTACAAATTCTTACAACATACATCTTCCAATTTATAGCAGCTGGAGCAAAACTCTAGTTCTAAACAATTAGCTCAGAAAGTGCTGGTCTCTTTTTGTTTGATTCCATCAGTATCATTCTTGAAGCTGAAGTCTAAATTTCTAAGCCAATTCCTAGGCCACTTCTCAAAAGAGTTCTAAATATTTGCTCTTTTTTTCTTGGATTCATTATCCAACAAAAGATATTTTGTTAGCATTAGCTTACACTGATCACAAATGTTTCTTATATTTTCTTTTGTTTAGATTTATATTTTTACTTGTTTTTTGGGGAGATAAACAGTGAATTCCAGAAGAAATTAATGAGATACATAGATCATAACTGAATTGGGTATTAAATCAAAATATGTAAACTCATCAGTATTTCCCAATTTGGTGCCTGTTTGGTTAGTAATTTATGGCCTGGAGAGGTCTATATCACATAGTCATTGCTTAGGTATGAAGACTATCTAACCAGATTATTGTGTTCTCAGCTTACGTGATGACTCAAAACCCCTTGACACTGTTGAAGTATAGCTTAGGGGTCTGCAAAACTTGCCAGGCAGTAGAGAAATGGGAAGGCACCAAGGGCAAATTATATCTTCCTTACCGAATTATAAAACTCAACCTTGCTACACTAGCTCGTAGCATAAAGTAAAATCCAACACTGACAATTTTTCAGCAATTGAAGACCCAAAACAGAAAGTCTTGGTGCTTTCTACCAAAACGGACCAATACTCTCTTAAAAACAAATGAAAAAAAAAAAAGTGACTCAGGAAGATAAAATAAAAGAAATGTGTATCACACTAAAGAGGGATGTAAGAATAGCTTGGTTTACATAAAAATCAAATGTATGGTTTCAATCCTAGACTTACAAATAGTGCAAATTTAATGAGGTATTTATTCTGAGGTGCCTGGGTGAAACAACAATTTCAAAGAGAATTGTGCTTACATTTCTAAACTCTAAATTTTCCCCTTAGTAAGCAACAACAAAAACATACGCATATGTTTCTAGAATGTGTTGTTTCCACTAATACTTACTAAACTATATGCATGCAAAAAAAAAATTTTTTTTTTATATGCATGCTTCAACACTGATTTTAAAACATAAAATGAGATTGTTTTCAGTTTTGAATGGATTCTAATCAAGTCAGCTCACACTCAAAGTCCCACATAAAGACATATTTTATGTGAAATATTTTTCTTTTTTAGAGTTCGCCTAAATATAGCTGCTCAGACTTTTAGTAACTGTGGCAAAAGCACTGATTGTGAATTTATTTTTCTTACAGCTTGTATATGTTTTCTTTTTCTTGTACTGTCTGCCCTAGTAGATGTGGGATTTGAACAATTCCTTCCACAATGGTAACAGAGTCAGGGGTCAAAAGTTTCCGAGCATGGACTAAACCTAAACAGCAAGAAAAATACCAAAATGTATGCAAAAATATACAGAAAGGTTAGTTATAAAAAGCAAAACATACCAGAAAATCGCCTTAAGAAAATAAATGCTGTATTTGTTTAACGAAACCCATCAAGAAGTATATAATAATCAAGACAACTCCCACGAAACAAAAGCTGTATCTGGAGAACAAATAGTATCAGGCCAAGAAGAAAGTGTGGTGCCATGCTTCCAGTGATAGCAAGGACAGAACGGATAGCGGTCAGTCTAACCTAGGGAATGGAAAATGAGTGAGTGGAAACATTGACAACAAAACATTTTCAAAATCAAACAAAGGCTATGTATAAAAGTTTCAAAAAAATGGAGAATTGAACTACAGTAATTACCTAGATAATTAAACCTTGCCTTTTGAATATATCCCATTTCCCTTCCTTTGCCTCCCAACCCTCCCACCATCCACCCCACCTTTCCCCATCTCCTTCCTTCCCATTTTCCTCTCCTTCTTTCCCTTCATCCCTCGCTCCATCTCTTCTCTCTTTCTCTCCCCACCAAACACACACAAACACATCCCATATATTTCTCAAAGAAAAGCATTTTATTTTCAGACCAAACATTCAAGGTCCCTATCAGAAAAGAAAACGAACCCACATACTACAGGCAACAATGGTGAGATCATTTTAATACTATGCAAAGTGAAGTTAGATTCCACCACTACCCATCTTTGCTGAACCTCTTTCTAGGTGGCCTAAATGGTTAAAGGCTTGGATACTAACTGAAAGGTTCGGTGTTCAAATCTACCCAGAGGCACCTCAGAAGAAAGGCTGGGGCATTGCCATGATTTAGTGTCCACTAGATAGTAACCTTTTTTTTTTTTTTAAGCTATATTGTGGTTCCTATCTGTAATGGCAAATGGGATCACTGCCTGCATCTTCTGAAATAACAATAAACAAAAACATTGAAATCACAGCATTAATTTCTCCAACTTCAAAAAGAAGCTAGTACCTTATTTCTTACCCTGGAAATTTGATGTTATATGCAAGTGATAATCTATGCAAAAAATCTGTACATTTTTTTTTTCACATGGAACCTATTGCAAAACTCTCCATACAGCCTTTCTGACTCTCCTCTCTAAGAAGTTTCCACAATATTTTCTCAATTGCACTAAAGGCAGTTGAGTAAAGTGCATGTCTTTCTTTTGTAACATTAACAAAAACATAAATGGTAAAATCCACAATATCTCCAGCTTCCCATCAGCACTTCTCACATGAAATAGTTCCTCAATACACTGTATCTACCTGTACTTATTACAATGTTAGTTTCGTTCATTTACTTATTCAATATATAAACACTCTTTTCATTTCACCCTAAACATTTTTTTCCCAAGCTTCAAGAGAAGTCTAGGTGGCCAGGATACAGTTTTCACTTTATATACAATATTTGCAGCTTTCAAGATTATAAATCTTTGATTTTTCTGTTTTGCTGATTTCTAACAGCTTATCTTCATTCATGTTCCTGCATCCCTTTTCCTCACATGTAAATTATTGAACTGCAGCTCCGTGATTCCTTTGTTTAGGTAAAGAAGACAGAAGCTCCTCTAACATTTTAGGATGAAATAGGGTTTATAATAGATGAACGTAGATGCCGTTTTTCTGTTTTATTTCCACTACTCTTTCTGACGATGCCCACTGTCATGGTGCCCTCACGAGCTGCAGCCAATGCCTCTGTTTCTACATGGAACAGGCCAGATCCCACTCCTAAGTCACAGAGCTAGTTTGTGGCCTGCTGTCTTATAAACAAATACAGAGTTTGGCTTATTTTTCTATAACCTTGCTCATATGTGACTTCTCTACACACACAAACTGCCTCTGGAGATATTTCTGCAGTTGCACACCCATTAAAGCGATATTTTGTTATGCAGAAGAGCTTCAGAACATATGGAGATTGGGAGCTTTTGTGGTATTGCCCTTTTCCCAAATAGGTTAAATAAGCCTGGGCCAGCAGCAACCTGTGGAGGACTGTATTATTGATTCTTATCCTTATAGGAAAGTGCCTGTTTGTCTTTCTTTTCTGTCACTAAGCTAATGGCCTATCCATGACTAAACAACTCCTCCCATCCCCCCCACAATTTCACAGTAATTCACAAACTTAGAAAATAACTTTTGTTGAGGAACTTTGCCAAAATCTAAACGAAGTTTAAATAACATAGATTCCCTAACCAAACCCCCCTCACTAATCTATTATTTTAGTCACTAGCTCAAAAGTCTACAATAGTCAAGCATGATTTCCTTTCACAAAAACCAGGTTCACCTCCCACCAGGTCATATGTATTTATATTTTCAGCATTCTTCCTTGTTATAATAGACTCCCCCAGCTTACTTGTTTCATAGCTTCACACTAAATAAAACGTACCTAGTCCTAGAGAATTATTTACATTTAGCATGTCAATTATACTCTTACATCGTTACTTAATATGATATTCACGCAATCCTCATCAAAAGGTATTTTGAGAAAGAAAAGTAAAATCACCCCAGTTTCTTCAGTAAAGATCAAGGCATAAGAAAAATAAATAAATAGTTTATGACAACATAGGCTATTGAAAGGTAGAATGGGCTATGCCTAATGCCTATTGAGAATAAATTTCCCAAAACTGCAATTATTCAAGCATATGGTTCCAATGAACTCAAAGTATTCAACATGATGGAGGGCTGGAAAGGAGGGTCAAGTGGGTAGCAATGTACATTAGATCATCTTTAAGATTCTGAGAGTTTGTAATTCTATTATAATACCCCATATCATCTCTACAGTCCCCTGTATATAACGGTACATACCGTTTTTCGAATCCACAAGCCACTCCTTGGAAACCCTATGGGAAAGTTCTACTCTGTTCTATAGGGTTGTTATGAGTGAAAATTGGCTCGATGGCAATAGGTTTTTGTTTTTTCCCCCCACATACTGTTTTTTAAAAAAAAAAAAGGTAGAAATCTATGGTACTCTATTTTGCAATAGTTTACATCTTATCTAACGAATGCTTAACTCAAGGAAGCTGTGTTTTCCGGTATAGTAACTTTAAAGACACTATTACTGCCCAAGACTGTTTTAAGGAATGATACTCTATTTAAAAAATTACAATTAGTATGTTTCCAGTTTTAAGGAATGATACTCTATTTAAAAAATTACAATTAGTATGTTTCCAAGAAAGAGTTGAAATTGTTACATGAATCATAACAATTATTTCTAGGTCAAAAACTGGCAGACAATGGAAAAAATGTTTGCTTTTTTCCTCTCATAATTAAATCTTTTTCATGTGATTTTTCAATTATGTATGCCAAAAAGAGCATCTGTAATTTTTAGACTTCACATGTATATTATTTCTCTCTCAACCACAACAAATAATTGATCTAACCAATTACTCTGCCCAATTAGAATTCAGAAATTCACATTTGCATTTGCCAATAATTTACCATTTCTTTCTTTCCAACTCTCTACTACTTGAAATTTTCTTTTATTTCTTTCATTTTGAGTCCAGAATTGTCCTCTCACCTGGCATTTTCTTTAACAAGACTTAATCCAAAGTGAAAACAGAGACTGCCTCTTATCAGTCACCTGAGTTTCAAATTCATCCATTTCTCTTCCTCTTTTACAAGGTGTATATGAGATTAAGGGTATTTTTCTTACTGCCCCATTTACCAGTTTTCTTTCTGCATCATTTTTCATTAAATTATACAAACACTGGAAAATAATTTTCTCACAAAAAAATTGAACTATTACAAAAAAAAGCTAAATTCTCATTCACATCATTGTCAATTTCACTCCTCAGATGTAACCATTGTTATATTAATATATATTCTAGTGTATAATATTTCTGTTTATTTACATCCTTGTATAAAAAAATACACTCTCGAAAATACAAAGCACCGTTATGTAAGTTTTTGATTTTAACATGTCGCAAACAATATCTTAGAGACCTATCACACTATCTCACTCCTTTCAACTGTTCTGTCATAGTTCATAGAATGGTTATTATCATAGTTTATACATTTTCTTATTGCTGGACATTTTGTCATTTCAAAAAGTTTTATATTCCAATATTGCTATAGTGAATATCCTTGTACCTGCTTTCTTAAGCACATAGTAATTGTCTTCCTTGGATAGATACTAAGAACTAGAAATTCTGGATAATAGGATATTAACATTTTAACTTGAATTACCCCAACGGGCTGTAATAATTACCTTATTACCCTGTGTTCCTTCTCAGACATCCAAAGAAATGTCAACAAAACTCTTTTGAAGGCCCCCAACTTCACTCCATTTCTTTAATTGCCTTCTCCCATGGCTCATCTTTCTGACTTCCTGGCACTAAATTCATCTAAAGGAAGACTATTGATCCATTTCACCAATCAGATAGATTATTTCAATTTCTTTCAGGCAGTGTAGGTTTTTAGGAAACTAATAAAGGCTGGATGACCCTGATCTACTGGTTAGTTCATCAGAGTTCTTGGAAGTGGTCGACTCTTCAGCCTTTCCTATTGGTGACATCTTTGCTTTCCCACTACTGACTCACAGATCAGACCTTTTCACCTAGAGTACTGTAGCTTCCTTCCATATAACTCTTTTGATTTCAAAGATTCCAGTCACTATCCATTCTTTGAAAACTTGCCAGGAACATTCTCCTAAAACATGATCTTAATCATGTCATCCCCTTGTCTAAATAAAAAGGTCATTGAACTATTGCTATCCAACATATCTTTCCAACTTTCTTTCACAATACTCAGGCACCATTTTTTTTTTTTTTTTTTGCAAGCGAATTCACAGTTCCTCAAATGAGTTATGCCTCTTTAGAATTTTGTGCCTTTGCTTATAGTACAAGCCCAGTAGAGAACCTGTAGCCCAGAGAAGGATCAAATGCAGGACCACATGGAGTTTGCACTCAGAAACAGTGAATAAGCAGGAGCTGTGGGAGGCAGGCTTTGTAGTAACAAGAAAATGAGGTTACTCCTGGTTCCTAGAGGAGGATGTGGTTGCCTTCTTTGAATAATTCCATGGGATGACAGGAAACTGAAGTCTGCTACCGAGCAATAGGCAGGCACTGTGCCTGGCTTCCGTGAGAAGGAGGGGTGTTTGGGTGGTGGATCTTCTGTGTAGGAGCACAAGGGGAATGGGAACGTGCAGCTAGGCTCTTCAAGGCCCTCCTGGTTCTCTGCAGATGTCAAGGTAGCACATAATATTAAATCTTAATTTCAGGCCTTACACTACAGAAATGCAAATCAAAACCACAGTGGGATAGCACTTAACACACACTGAAAAAAACAAACAAACAAGCCCGCTGCCATTGAGTTGATTTCAATGCATAGAGACCCAATAGGGCAGATTAAAACTGCTCCATGGGGTTTCCAAGGCCGTAAATCTTTACAGAAGCAGACTGCCACATCTTTCTCCCATGGAGCAGCTGGAGGGTTTGAAGCACAGACCTTTTGGTTAGCAGCCGGGGTCTTAACCACTGCGACACCAGGGCTCCTTAACACCCAATAAAACCCATTCCCATTGAGTCATTTCTGACTCAGTGACCCTAAGGGACAGAGTAGAACTGCCCCATAGGGTTTCCAAGGAGCACCTGGTGGATTAGAACTGATGACCTTTTGGTTAGCAGCTGTACCTCTTAACCACTACACCACCAGGGTTTCCACACACTAGGATGGCTGGAATAAAAAAGACAGAAAATAACACGTACAAGGGAGGATGTGGAGAAATTGGAACGCTAATACGTAGCTGGTGAAAATGTAAAATGATGCAGCCACTTTGGCAGTTTCTTGAAAACTTAGACAGAAATAGGCAATTCCACTCCTAGGCATATACTTCAGAGAAATAAAAACATACGTCTACATGAAATTTGCAAAGTAGCATTATTCACAACAGTCAAAAAGTAGAAAAAAGCTAAATGTCCATCAACTGATGAGTAAACAAAATGTGGTATCTTCATACCAGGGAGTATTATTCAGCAGTAAAAAGAATAAAGTACTGATACACACAACATGACAAGATGTACAGACCCTGAAGACATTAAGCTAAGTGAAAGAAGCCAGTCACAAAAGACCACGTACTATATGATTCCATTTTTATGAAATGTTCGGAATAAGCAAATACATAGAGACACAAAGTAGATTACCTGTTGCCAGGGGCTGTGTGGCAGGTGGGGGTGGGGAGAAAAAGGATTGATTGGTAGTGACTTACTAATGCGTAGAGGGTTTCTTTTGGGGTAATAAAATGGTCTAAAATTATTTTGTGATGATGGTCGCAAAACTCTGTGAATATATTTAAAACCACTGAACTGTATACTTTAAAAGGTAAATTTTATGACATGTGAAATATATTTCAATAAAGTTGCAAAAAGAGAAATTATTGTTAGTACTATAATATAATCTGTATTGCTTACTATAATCCGTATTGCTAAGCAATTCAAATAATGTTTAGTAGCCATTGAAAGCTATATTTATTAGACAAACTGATTCAATTATGGAAAGACATGTTAATCACAGCATTTAATAATTAAATAGAAGCAAGATGTTAAAACATAGGAAATGAGAATTAATGTAAAATAATGTTCACATTCAAAGTATTTTAGTAGAATGAAGCCTTATCCATTTACACTTCAAAGACCAAGGATGCTTTGTTACAAACCGGACAGCTAGAGCAAAAGTATATGTTCTAAATAAATACTTACATAAAAAATGTATTTTTGATCATAAATTCCACACAGAGTTGCACTGATTATAGAAATACTTATTATTAATTGCCAAATAAAATACTTATCATAGAAGGCAGAATAATGAAAAAGTAAACACCAGTTCTACCACTTGCTTCAGTGCCATAGTTAAGCACTTGGTAGGCTCTGGGCACTCTTACATTCAGTGGTGCCTTCCCCCACATCACGTGAAATGTATTTAAAACTGAATATCTGCCACATTAAATATAATATATGCTGTAAACAAATGTGAAATTTTAAAATTAATTTGTTTTGGATTCTTTAGGTTATAAATAACTCATTTAATTTACAATTGGCTATGATTTCTCAGTAATCACTTTGTGAAGTGAAAAATCTACCTACAAATTCTTTTTAAATGTAATGAAATTTTTATGAATACTAAATGTAATACTTAATGAGGCTGTTACAGTTAGAGATTATTTGCTTACATGTTTATTTTAATTTTGCAGAGTTTATATATATATATAAATGCTACTTTTTCATAATTTAAACACTTTAATAAAATGTGGACTCTAGACACAGTATTTATAGCCCTTATTGGGTATACCAGCTCGACTGGTGACCAAGTCAATCAAATCCTCTCAGTTTCCGCTTACTCATCTATAAAATAAGACTGAGTAGCCTTTTTTTTTTTTTTTTTAGCCTTTATATATGGTGGTTTTGAGGACTAAGTACTACAACACGTTAAATACTTGATTCAATACCTGACACACATAGGAAACTTAATAAATTCAAGTTAATAAATAACTTCAAACACATCCACGTTCCAGACATTTTGCTGTCCGTTAGAGATAAAGACAGAATTAAGATATGTGTTCTTCCCGCAAGGGGATCACTGAACAGTAAACAAACGATTTAATTATATTATGGCAAGTGCCATAATATTTAGTATATTTAGTACAGAAATATACTAAAAATCCAAAATTGTCACAAAGTGAGTGATTATGTTTTACTAGCAAATAGGTACAGGTAGACATAATTATTTCATAGTTGCCTTTGGAACAATAAGAGCTTCCAGGGAAACAAAATATCTTAGTTACCTAGTGCTGCCATAACAAAAATACCACAAATATTGCTTTTAAAGAAAAGAAACTTATTTTCTCAGAGTTCAGGAGGTTAGAGTTTCAGACTCAGGGCATTGGCTCTAGGGGAATGTCCTTTGTCTCTTTCAGCTTGTAGCAGCTGCTCGCTGCAATCCTTGGCATTTCTGAACTTGTAGATTCACCTACCCTGTGTATCCGTCTATTCTGCTCTTTTTATAAGAGCATTCAGAGGCTGTTAGGTTTAGGACCCACCCTACTCCAATTTGACCTCATTAACATAACAAAAGAAGGGTCTATTTCCAAACAAGGTCATACCAAAAAAAAAAAAAAACTGTTGCTGTCAAGTTGATTCTGACTCATAGTGACCTATAGGTCAGAGTAGAACTGCCCCATAGGGTTTCCAAGAAGTGGCTGGTAGATTCAAACTGCCAATCCTTTGGTTAGCAGCCAAGCTTTTAACTACGGTGCCACCAGGGCTTAAAAGTAAAAGGGTTAATACTTCAACATAAGTTTTGGGGAACACAATTCAGTCCATTAACACCAAACATGCCAAACAAAAGAAGACAATGTATGTAGGCAAAGGGCATAAAGCAGCATGGTAGGCCCAGGGTCAACATTCCTGGAGGCAGGGTAGAAGGTGGATTAGTTATAAGAATTAAGATCCTTGAGTTCCACCAAACCGAGATCCTTTGTAAGTGAATCCTCTTCCTCTCCCCTCTGATGCTCTTACTGTTTATTCTAGCAGCAATGTGATATCATGGAATGAATGGAGCTGTAGGGGTCTGATGGACATTATACAAAATCCAGCTCTGCCATTAAATTCTCAGGTAGTTAGAAAGTGATTCAGGTCATAGACCCTCACACAATAAGCAGTCTGAACAAAATCCAACATGAGAAGCTTTTGGTCCTTATTTGGCTTTTAACTCAAAAGAAAAGGATCTTCTACTCTGCCATATAAAAGTTACCAAATTTCTATCACGAAACATTTATCAAATACTTAATGTGTACCAGATAACATATTAAGTGCTGAATATAGCAACAGAATTCAAGGAACTTCACCCTGATCCACTTACAGTTGAGGGAAGAAATAGACACTGCCTTTCATCTCTTGACCAGTGTTTCCACGTCAGCATATTATGGAAAATGATGCCGACATCAAGTAATTGCTGTGAGGGTTGAAAGACATAATAAGCTAAAAACGCCAAGTACATGTTCTGATTCTTTGTTTCAGTCATTGCAGAATTTGGACAACTGAAGGATCCCAAGAAGGCATCAATGTGGATCCATAAATTATTTGTAAAGGGATAAGGAATAAAGATTATTTACAAATCAGCATACTGAAAAGAATAAGTTTATTAATAAAAGTATATCACAATGTACATAGTTCTAGGCTTTAGATTTAATGTAAGGTAATTTTTTTTATTTTTTTTAAGACTATCTTAGAATAAAACTTAACATTTTATTTGAAAAGTAGGTATTATGAATATAAAACAGATCTTATTTCATATTCATCAGTATTTAATCTATGTTAAAGTCAGTGCCTATAATATTAATACTAAATGAAGGTGAATGACTTCATTGACTGACGTGAGTTTTAAAACTATTCATTTAACTCTGCTTTTATATTCCCTGGAAGATTAAAGATTTGTCAATAAAAGATTCCCTAGCAGATTCAAGATGACAACAAACATAACACTCCTCCCATCAAGGGATGAAATCTAATTCTCTGCCACTTAAATGTGAGTTGGCTTTGGTGACTTGCTGGCAACCAAAAGAACGTGACAGATATGACAAAAGGTGATATGTCAGAAGAAGCCTATCAACTTCTGCCTTGGTGTCTTGGAATGCTCACTCTGGCAGAATATAGTCTCATACAAGAAGGCCAGTGACCCTACGGGAGTTACCACAGGGGAAGACTCTGAGAATGCATACAGAAGGGAAGGGGCCCAGTTGAGTCCACCCTTCTATCTGCTCCTGCCAAGATACCAGGCATGTAAGTGAAGTCATCTTGCACCCTCCAACCCAGCCTAGCTGTCTATGAACTATAACCGAGTGACTCTAGTCAGTGCCACATGGATCGGAAGAATTGCCCAGCAGTGCTCTGTCCAAATTCCTCACCTTCAAAGTAATGGAATATAATACAGTGGTCACTGTTTTAAGTCATTTTATTTTGGGATAGTTGTTATATAGCAATAGACAATAGAAATAGTGGCAATCTTCATACATCTGTGAATCTAGCTTCGTATGCCACCACGTTGGGAAGGCAAAACTAAGAATCTTTGAAATAGTGACTTTACTCACTGGAATTGTGCAAGAAGCCAGGATCTGAAGCCTCAGAGACTCTGAGAGGTAGCGGACTATGGTGTGCTCAGTAAGATTCCAAAATAAAGAATTGTGTTAGCAGTTGAACCAAAATGAGTATCTTAGAGGACCTAGCTGCATGCATAGCATACAGCTATGCTGTATGAACCAAACCTACAGCTCTGAGATTCCCAGAGTAAAGACAACAGGTAGACATAGAGAGAAGTTCAAATATAAAATAACATATAAATACAAAAGAAATGTAATCAGTATTACAAGCAGAATTTTGAAAGTATATTCTATCATCAAAAGAAGTTTTTTTAAAAATATTCTGTCTTTGTTCTAAAATAAGATTACCAAAATTAAAAGCTCAGTAGATAAGATAAACAGAATGGACTTTGTAGAAAATGAAATTGCTGAGTTAGGAGATCAAACTGAGATTATTCTAGACAACTGTGCAAAGATATAAATGTTAATAAATGGTAAGAGACATCAAGTATGCCCTTCATAAAAAAAAAAATTTCATAGGAGGGTAGAAATCTATCAAATAGCAGTTCCAAAAGTTGCAAATACAGAGCATGAAATAACAATGAGAGTGAGGAGGAGAGAAAAAAAGAAAAGTATAAGAACTGTTTTATCAAATTGTTGCCAGTTAAAAGAAAATAAATGGAAACCAAATCATGTACACTCACACAGCTTACTGTCCCCATCAACGTGTCTTTACTATTTCTGGTAAAGCAGCAGTAGATAACTAAGACATATACCCTGTCTTTGCCTCTTTGCTCTCAAAGATGCTATTAAGCTTCTGTAAACGTAGTGATCTCCCTTCTCTGTGAGCAACAAATTTTGTATCATCAGCAGACTATTTGGTGGTATTTCTGGAAAGCCAGCATTCTATACACTTAGATCTCTAAATTAATGCTCTTTGTATATTTTTTTTTAATTTTCATTTTTTTATTTTACATGTTATAAGAATTTTGAAACACTTTTGAATTGCTGCACATTTTTAATTTGATATCTAAAACTTTCCTCATAAATGTAAATAGTTGCAAATAAGTAATTTATACCCATTGCTGCTGAATTGAGTTCAGCTTTTGATCCTACAGGACAAAGTAGAACTGCCTCATGGTGTTTCCAAGGTGTGGCTGGTGGATTCAAAGTGCCAACCTTTTGGTTAGCAGCTGAGCTCTTAACCACTGTGCGGCCAAAAGAAAATGTTTAAATTTCCAAATATTAATAAAAGAATCTGTATATTTAAAAAAAAAAATGATACCTAGCATCAATATTTTAAAACATACGATTTTTTTGTTAATATTTGGAAATTAAAAAAAAATTCTCCTTGAACTAGCATTTTCACTAGACTTCCCCAACATAATTTTATTCTAATGTACTATGTTTTCTCTTCTGACTTCAGTTATCATTGCTATTAATATTAGCCCACAATTGATCAGAATAATATAAATATATGATGAATTTTGAAAACTATTTTTAAACACAAAAAATAATATTGGAAATTAGACTTCTAATGTGGTACAATGGGCTTGCTACCAATTAATTTTGTATCAGTGAATGAATATGGATTAATTATAGAATGAGACAGTTTTCAGCATCAGCCCTATTCCCATTGTTTTTTATGTGTGAAAGGAATAAGAAATCTTTCACCAATAAGTAGGTGAAAATGGGAGCCATCTTTTTATGTTATAGAAATGCCATTCAATTTTTAACACATTTTGAAGTGTATGCCACAAAAACTACAAAATGGTGTATAATCAAAAACAGCTCCTTAATAATCCATCTTCTTTCATGAGGTTCACTTTACATTAGGTCAGCTTTCAATTTCTTAAAAGCAAAGAATTAGAAACCACCCTACTTGCCAAAGAATCATGACCAAGTGTTTAAAGTCATTCACTTGCACTGTTTCTGGGAAGTATACCAAATAATGTCTTACCAAGGCTAAGCAAGTAACTACTAACTGCCTCTATTATTTTTCACTCAGTAGCCCTTTTTTTAACCCAATGTACCTGAAAGTGTTGGGAACATCAAAACATTGTTACATTCTTAAATTTGCAATTATTTATCATAAAAATGGTTTGTTTTTAATTAAAATGCATTTCATTTAAAACTTTAGCAGGGTAAATTTAGCTCAGTCAATTCTTCATAAATATTTACCATATAAAGTAGCTGGCAAACGAGTCTACATGGTCAAACCAATCAGCCAAAATTACTCATCGTCAAAAAAAAAAAAAAAAAAATCAAGAATATATATGGCTCCTTCTCCCCCAGCTTCCAGCCTGGAGAGTCTCTTCTTGTGAGAAGCAGGATTTCAGCATTTCACATCTTGCTTCTAGCTGACTGTTGTTGAGTCTAAGTCCCAGGAAAGTGCTACATGAAAAAGGGGAAATGGAGGCTCTACCTTGCCTGTATCCCCCTGAGAATACTGGAACCACCCCCCCCCCCCCGCCACACCCCATTCATTCCTCTGGCTCTTGAGGCAGTGGCTCCATGCCAGGAGTGTCAAGGTAAGAGCCCCTCAGGCTACTGCAGTCGCCCCACCCCCAGGTGCTCAGTTTCTAGATAGGAGTGTCACTTAAAGAGAAGTTTGCATTGTCCCCACCTCTAGCTCATGGATGGCTCAGAGATTAATGTTGGGGAGAAGTAGGCCATAAACTAAATAGCTCCTAATCTCTTCCCAGAGAAAATGACTATTTGCATGGAGATGTTTAAACCTAATTTGTTGTTAGGTGCTCTCCAGTCAGTTCCAATTCATAACAACCCTATGTACAACAGAAAGAAATATTGCCCAGTCCTGCACTATCCTCACAATCATTGGTACGCTTGAGCCCATTATTGCAGCCACTTTGTCAATCCATCTCATTGACAGCCTTCCTCTTTTTCAGTGACTTTACCAAGCATGATGTCCTTCTCCAGGGACTGACCCCTCCTGATAATATGTCCAAGTATGTGAGATACAATCTCACCATTCTTGCTTCCAAGGAGCACTCTGGTTCTGCTTCTTCCAAGACAGATTTGTTCGTTCTCTTGGTAGTCCATGGTATGTTCAATATTCTTCATCAATACCACAGTTCAAATGCATCAATTGCATCAATTCTTCTTCCATCTTCCTTATTCATCATCCAGCTTTCACATGTATATGAGACAATTGAAAACATCGTGGCTTGGGCACACCTTAATCCTTAAACTGACATCTTCACTTTTTGACACTTTAAAGAGGACCTTTGCAACAGACTTACTGGATACAATGGGTCTTTTGATTTCTTGCCTGCTGCTTCCACGGGTGTTGACACATCAGCCATTTCTCCGTTCATCATGATGTTGTTTATTGGTCCATTTGTGAGGATTTTTGTTTTTTTTATGTTGAGGTATAATCCATACTGAAGGCTGTATGTAGTCTTTGATCTTCATCAGTAAGTGCTTCAAGTGCTCCTCACTTTCAGCAAGCAATGTTGTGTCATATGCCTATTGCAGGTTGTTAATGAGTCTTCCTCCAATCCTGATGCCCCATTCTTCTTTGTATAATCCAGTTTCTTGGATTATTTGCTCAGCATACAGATTGAATAGGTATGATAAAAGGATACAACCCTAAAGCACACCTTTCCTGACTTTAAACCATGGAGTATCCCCTTGTTCCATTTGAAAGTCTGCCTCTTGGTGTATGTATAGGTTCCTTATGAGCAGAATTAATTGTTCTGGAATTCGTATTCTTTGCACTTATCCATAATTTGTTATGATCCACACAGTCGAATGCCTTTGCATAGTAAATAAAACACTGGTAAACATCTTTCTGGTATTCTCTACTTTTAGCAAGATGCCAAGACTATTCAATGGTGAAAAAAAGGTCTTTTCAACAAATTGTCCTGGGACAACTAAATAGCCATATGCAAAAGAATGAACTTAAATCCTTACCTCACATGATATATAAAAATTAACTAAAAGTGGATTAGAAAACTAAATGTACTAGAAAAAAAACTATAAAACTTTTAGAGGAAACCATAGGGGTAAATCTTCATTACCATGGCTATTGCAAAGTGTTCTTAGAAATGACACTAATGGACAACAATAACAACAAAAGAGAAATTGGACTTTATCAAAGTTTAATTTTTTTGTTTGTTTCAAAGAACATTACCAAGAAAGAAAAAAGCACACAGAATAAGAGAAAATATTTACATATCATGTGTCTAATAAGTGTCTTGTATCTAGAATATAAAAAGAACTCTTACAACTCAAAATCAAAATTTAAAAAACTCAAACAATGGATCTGAACAGGCATTTCTCCTAAGAAGATACACAAATGGTCAATAAACATATGAAAATACGTCAAACATATTTGGTCATTAAGGAAATGAAAATCAAAATCATAATGAGAAACCACTTCACACCCACTAGAATTACTTGAATTAAAAAGCCAGATAACAACAACTGTTGTCAAAGTTGTAGAAAAACTGAAAAGTTTATATACTGCTAATAAAAATGTAAATTGGTCCAGCTACTTTGAAACAGAGCCTGACATTCCACTTAATGATTAAACACACAGTTTCCATATGATCAAGCAATTCCACTCCTAGGTATATACCCAAAAGAAATAAAAACTTACATCCACGTAGAAATGTGTGTACACCAATGCTTATAGCAGCATTATTCATAACAGCCAAAAGTAGAAGAAAAAAAAAAAAGTTTGCCAACAAACAGATAAGCAAAATATAGTATATCCTTACAATGGAAGATAATTTAGCCATAAAAAGGAATGAAGCACAGCATAGATTAAGCTTGAAAACATTATGCCAGTCACAAAAGACCACATACTACATGATTCTACTTAAATGAACAAACAGGAAAATTTATAGAGATGGAAAGTAGATTAGTGATTGCTTAGGGCTGCAAGGTCATTTTTCTTTACTTCCCAAAGCCCTGATCTCACAGCATGGTCTGTGGAAATCTCAGGGTTCTGCCAACTCACAGGCTTCCCTGACTACATGGCACCAAGGAGCTGAGGCTCCAAAGGCCCAGCCAGGGACCCACCACACTGGGGACCTCCAGCTGTGACTGCTCCTAAAGGCAGTTACTGGGCAAGAGGAAAAATCAAGTTCCTCAGTCACTCAGTCCTCCTTCCAGGAGCACAGGGCCTCATTCGAACACTCCCCTGCTTGCTCCTCAAGCTTGCTACATTCACACTGGTACGTGGGAAGGGGCTGTAGACAGCAGGCGTCTTTTGGTTAAAGGAAGTTGGGACTTAAGCCTTTGGTCCAGTTTAACCTGGGGCAGGCGAGGCACATCTAGCCTCGCCTAGCACATCTTCATCGTATTGTGCCAACTTCTTTACCGACACAGAGTGCAGAGGGGCACACGTGCCAGAAATTTTGGTTCAACTCAGCTGGAAGCCATCGTGCTGAGAGAGGAGTTCTTTCACTTTGTCCACAATGCAGGGGGTGAGGTGGTCAGAGGAACAGGAAAGTAGAAGGGTGATAGCTGAAGGATATAAAATTTCTTCTTAAGGTGATGAAAATGCCCTAAAATTGTGGTAAGGATTGCTCACATCTGCAAATGTACTAAAAACACTTTTAATGAGTGAATTGATTTCAGAAAAAAAAAAGTAAAAGAAGTTATGTAAGTTAAGTAAAATGTTGTAGATCTAATACAAATAATTAATCCATTTTTATGATAATTAGAACAAGATAAGTCAATATGTACTTTTTTATTATTTGTTTTTTAATAAGTTAACACAATGAGCAGCTAAAATTAAAAGGTTATTTACAAAGTGAGAAATTTCTTTGCTGTATGTGTGCATTTATTTATAAACCCATATATTCCCAAAAACTCTTTTTAGATGATTAAGAAACATTAGCAAATTCAACAATAACTATCAATTTCATTACATACCATGATTGTTCTTTTCATGTTTCTAATCCATGACAAAAGTAAAATCTGCTAATAATATTTAGTCTAGTAGTTAAAATTTTTCATTTTTATTTAAAAAAAAAAAAGCCAAAGGATATAAGATAAAGTTTGACTCAAATTGGGTTTTATGTGATTGGATTTTATGTTATTTGATGAAATTGGTGTGTGTGGCCTTTTTATAAAAAGAATGCACATTGAATCTTACAGAAATAACATACAAGTTTTATCATTGGGATTTATCCAGCATACCTCTATAATTTTTGTAGCCCTAGAAAACATTCTAGTTAAAAAGAATTAACATCACCCATATATTCTGCTTCAGCTTTTTGTAGGTGCTTTTATTTCCAGCTAATTACACATCCCAGAGATAGGAGTCTTGACTACTGAAAAGAATTGCTTATGTTTAACTATGTGAAAATGACACTTTTAGCATTTAGTAATTTTTGGCCTGAAGAGACTCTTCCAGAAAAAAATTTTTTTTTTCTTTTTTGAAAATTGTTGGTTGGGGATGGAGGTAAGGGTGAAATGGAGAAGGCAAAATTATTGAAAATAAATTTGTCATTACATCCAAGACCCCACACTACCATATATCTGAATTCAGAATATTTCAAAAGCCCAAAATGTCAGTTTCTAATATTATGCTTCCCTTTTGTAAAAGAAGTGTGCACAAGAAATGAAACTATATTAATTATTAAAGAACAGTTCCTTTTTTACCCCAGAAACTTTTTAACACAGGGGCAGCGCACCATATCAAGATAAGGGATGGAGAAGAGGGTATGTCTTTTTTTGTGAAGTAGGATGAGAGTCATTGTGAACCCAAGGATATCTGAGGCAGAACAATTTTAGAAAAGAGCATATAAGGAAGCGGAAGTCTGGAAATTGCCTGTGTATCTCTTAGAAATTCAGTTCAGTGAACACTGAGGTAAACCATGAGTCTGGAAAGTGGGGGAAAGCTGAAAAAAGAGAGGAGAGAAGAGGAATAGGAAGGAAAGCAGTGTTAAATTAGCTTGGCAATATGCTGGAGCCTACTATAAAGCTGGTCAGGGAGAAATTCATGAAAGCAGAGTGACCAAAGAACTGTTCAGGTCATTGTGGTAGGCACCTTCCAAGATGGTTCTCAATGACTCCCACCTCCTGGCATTCATGTCTTTGTGTAATGCCATCCCATTGAGCCTTCAATGCACCTAGTGACTTGCTTTTAACAAATAATACTGCAAAAGAGATTGGATGTCACTTCTGAGATGAGGTTACAAAAAGATTCTTGCCTCTTTTTCTCATTTTACTCTGGGAAGCAAGCCACCATGTTGTGAGTAGCCCTGTGAAGAGGTCCTCATATCACAGAACTGATATCTCTGACCAGCAATCAGGAAGAGCATGAAACCTACTGTCCTAAGAAACCCAAGCTCCATGTTTTGATGCCTCAGCATCCCTTTCCTTCCAGCCTCTGCTTAAACGTTACCAAAACGTTGCCATAGAGTTGATTCTGGCTCATAGCAACCCTATAGGACAGAGTAGAACTGCCCCATAGGGCTTCCGAGGCTGTAATCTTCATGGAAGCAGAATGCCACATCTTTCTGCTGTCCAGCAACTGGGGGGTTGGCTGACCTCTTGGTTAGCAATTGAGCCTGCTTGCCTTCCTAATTGGTTCACACCTGCATGCAAAATCCTAGATAACAGCCCAGAGGCATTTCTTCCCCTCCCTAGCTCTCCCTTTCCCAACACACACATCACATCTGGGAATCCAGATAAGGACCCCCTGCCCTCCCCTGCTAAATTCATACCCCAGAACCTCAGTTTCCCAACACTGGCTTTATATTAGCCAGTAGTTTCTAAGCCTGTGAAATAAAGTATACTCCCCATCTTGGACATGATTAAAGAATAAGGCCAGGTCTGTTCATGTTCTGATTCTCCCCTTCATCAGCCACCTCCCCAACCCCTGTGAACTCTGTGTGCGGCCCTCCACCTTACACCCTTCCAGCACCTGTGAGTAATAATAAACTCTAACATTCAACAAACAAATGAGGAAGTGACCCAAACAACCCACTTAATATTCAAGCAAGTCATCCCACCACCTGACCTTCTCTGGGTGGCTGTGCATTTCCTCCTGCAACGGGCTCTCGTTTACCTATTCACATTTGTCCAATATCAGCACACCTACCAACAGCCCTGTGAGTAAGCTTGACAGTGGATCCTCCCCTACTGAGATGGCTGCTCATACCAGCTAGTACCTTGATTACAGCCTTGTGAGAAACTCTGGGTTACAGGCACATAGTTAAGCAGTACCTGGATCCCTGACTGCAGAAATTATAAGTGTCTTAGTTATCCAGTGCTGTTATAACAGAAATACAACAAGTGGATGGCTTCAACAAACAGGAATTTATTCTCACACAGTCTAGTAGGTTGCAAAATCAAATTCAGGGTGTCAGCTCCAGAGGAAGGCTTTCTCTCTTTGTCAGCTCTGGAGGAAGGTCCTTGTCCTCAAACTTCCCCTGGTCAAAGAGCTTCTCAGACGCACGGACCCTGGGTCCAAAGGATGCGCTCTGCTCTTGGTGCTGCTTTCTTGGTGGTATGAGGGTCCCCAATTGTCTGCTTGCTTCCCTTTCTTTCTATCTCTTGAGAGATAAAAGGTGGTGCAGGCCACACCCCAGAGAAACTCCCTTTACATTGGATCTGAGTAAGGGTGGTATTACAATCCCACCCTAATCCCATCAACATAAAATTACAACCACAAAATAGAGGACAACAACACAATGCTGGGAATTGTGGCCTAACCAAGTTGATATACACATTTTGGGTGGGGGGACATAATTCAATTCATGACAATGAGATAATAAATGTTTGTTGTTTCAGACTGCTAGGTTTGGGGATAATTTGTTATGCGGCAGTGGATAACTAATACAGATGTGATTATTTAATATTCTATTTTAAGTTTTTTTAGGTATTTAGAATGTAACTGTATTAAAATATAAAAGACATGCATCGATTTATCTTAAGAATCAAGAATCAGTACCAGAAATCTCATGACTATAACAAATATATAAATATACATATAGTTATTAGTTTCCATAGAGGCAATCCTAAGTCATGGTGACTCCACGTGAGCAGAGTAGGGCTGTGTTTCACAGGATTTTCAAGGCTGTGACTTTTTAGAAACAGATCGCCAAGCCTGTCTTCTCACGTACCTCTTGGTAAGTTCAAACCGCCAAACTTTCAGCTAGCATTAGAATGCTTAACTTGTTTATGCCACCCAGGGAAATATATATATACATATATATATATAAAAAAAATTTTTTTTTTTTTTTAACATGCCATAAAACCTGTGAAAGCTGGACTCTGTGAGGTGGACAGGCGGAATCCTGTCAGCGAAGGAAAACTCAAACATTTTCCACTAAAATGAGTGATAGAAAAGTGATGAGACTGCACCCTGTCATAAGCAGAAAACTTCCAAGACCAGGAAAAACCATGCAGTCCAGTGGAGTTCCAGCTCTCATAGGTTTCACTATATATATGTATATATATATTCAATATATATATTTGATATACATAATATTCAATATAGATAGCATGTAGATATAGATACATTATAGACTGTAGATAGAGCATGCATGTATCATATATATAGTATACATAATGTGTGTGTAAATATATAATGAATTCAAAGAACTCTCTGATCAGGCTTTTCAATTTCCTGTTAAAGTCATCACTACTCAGCTGAAGCTCATTCCCATATTTCTACACCTCTTCCCTTCACACACATACACACACGCACACACTCACTCAAGAAATACATGTTATATTGCTATCCAGATTTAATATTGCTGTTAGATATAGGTTAGGTGCATTTTTAAGCACTTGAAATTATTCACACTATGGTTCAAATTTGGAAAGAAATAGCCATTTTTGTCGTCGTTGCTTGTTTTGTTTTTCATACCACCCTAACTTTGATGGACAAGAATCAAAATCATTAATTTCTGTTAAACAATTTTTTTTTTTTTTTATGTTTGTAACCCTAAAGTAAAATTGCACATCTGTAACCTTAAGGGTTTAGTAAGAGCTAAAACTACCAGATTAATAAGGTTTATAAGAACTTCCCTTAGGGCATATTTGACTTCTAATTTCTCATTTTCTAGGAAATGGCATTTCCTATCCACAGCACGACTCCTCTTCTCATAAAGTTTCAGCAAAATGTCAACACCCCCCATGGAGAGAGATGTCAGGATTATATTCTGAGCAGTGGTACTGAAAATGATGGGGCTATTTACTTTTCTGAGGTTTCAAAATATCGTGGGGTAACATTCATACCAAGTATATCATTCACTTAAGGACAGCTTTATTTAATCATAAACTTGAACCCCTTTATAACCCAGTTTTGGGAGTTCTAGTTCTAAAACTCAACTGCTTTGTATCTTGTTCCTCTTGTTATTTTATTAGCTTATATTGGGTCCACCATACACTCATTCTAGATCATATTTGACTCAATAAATAAAAATGTTTTTAATCTTAAAATAGACTTTACTTCTATGTCAATAAAATATGCTTTTATTGTGGAAGAAAACTTTCTCTTGTGAAAGTATAAACTATGCACAAAATAAACCGCATTACCCACACTTAGTATTTGCCCACTTAGAATATGCTTATGTAGGAAAAGGATTTTCCATCAAATAAAGAAGAGCCACAGATTTTGTTCTGAACTAAGGAGCCCATTATACGTTTGAGAAAATCTAACTCTATTTAGTCTCAATGTTTTGTAAAATGATACTTGGCTGATCGTTTGTTTTCCAGGGTGATCATTAAAAGGCAAAGCAGAATGTTAGCACAGCAGCATTACTGGCAAGCTTTGCTTGTTTACCTCGCTCTGCAAATGAGCAGTCAGTGGAACTTCTGTGCTTATGAGATTCTAAACAATCCATCTCTCAATCCCATGTCCACTTAGTTACTAAATCCTTTTTATCATCAATCTACCCTCTTCTCTTGATGTCCATTGCAGCTGCCTTACTTCAGACTCTCCTCATTTTTTCTTTTTAAATATAAATACATTTTTACGATTTATTTTGATAGAATTTCAAATTCATAGAAAAGTAGCCAGTACAAGTAGCCCCTTCACTCAAAATCCACAATTGTTTACATCTTAGTAAAATTTCCTCATGCTGTGTATATATGTGTGTGTGTGTACACATATATGTGTGTGTATATGTATGTTTCAGTATTTTTCAGAACCTTTTGAGAGCAAGCTGCAGACTTGATGTCTTATTATCCCTAAGCACTCCGAACATTCCAGGATGACTTTCCCCATAACTAGAACATACTGCCTACAGTCCCTCTGTGGTAGATTAAAGATGGTCACAAACCTTTGTTAATCCTCCCACTGAGATGTGATAGCTAATTTCTTTCCCCTTGAATCTAGACTGGCATTAACGATTGCCTACCAGTAAAATGAACGGAGCCCTGAGGTGCTGTATAAGAAGTCAGATTCCCTGATACTACCATGTTGGAATAACCACACGTAAGCACTCCCTTTGATAGTCCCAGCTGGAACCTAGCCTTCCAACCATCCCTGCCAAGTCTCCAGAAATATGACTGAAGCCATAATGGACTCCCCAGACCTGTCCATCTGCCAAAGTCAATACTACATTGGACAAAAGAACTGTTTGGCTAAACCCAATCCAAATCCTGACCTACAAAATCATGAAATATATAACAATGACTATTGATTCATGCCACTACATTTTGCTGGTAACCTTTTATCTAGCTGTAGGTAGTCAGAACTTCTCATAATGTCTCTTTTTTTCTTTCCAGTCCAGGATTGTAGAAATATGGACTTCATTTAGTTGTCGTGTATTTCAGACTCCTTCAATCTGAAGTTATTCAGTTTTCTCGGTCTTTCATGTTCTTGAAAGTTTAGAAGAGAACAAGAATTGTGGTCTATAGGATGACCTTAAAGCTAAGTCTGTCTAAAAAGCCCTCATGATCGGATTTAGGTCCTACATTCCTAGCAGGAATATCACTGAAATGATGCAGTACATCACCTCATGAAGCGCATAATTCGAGCTCTCCTAACACTGGTGGTGTCAGCTCTGATCACCTTATCATGTTGGTGTCTGACAGTTTTCTCTAGTTTAAATTACAATTTTTCCCTTTGTAGTTGATTTGTGGAGCCCCTGGGTAAGCACTCAACTATTCGTAGAAAAGTTAGTAGCTAAAGCCTGCACAAAAGGGCCTGAGAAGACAGGACTGGCAAACTGCCTCTGAAAGGTTACTGCCTTGAAAACCCAATGGAGCAGTTCTGCTCTGCACACATGGGGTAACTATGAGTCAGAATCAACTCAAGTGCAACTAACAACAAATTGATTAGTATTTGGTGGGAAGGTACTCCAAGATTACATTAGTATCTTGTTCCTTGTCAAACTGTCAACTGAATCAACCTCTTCTGAGGGCTGCCAAATTGTGATTCCCTATTTCCTACATGTTTTACATGACATTTTACTGAGGAAGAGCTTTTCCCTTCTGTGCTGTTTATGTGTTTATTTATTTACTTACATCAGGATGCATTCATAGATTCCCACTTTATTCAATGGGTGGTAAGCCATTGATATCATTATTTTGATGCTTAAATAGCCCTCTATTTGTCCAGTGGGAGTCCCTTTGAATTGACTCCTCTGCCCTTTTGCATGTCCTCATTATTCTTTGAGTATTTCCTAACTTTCTCGCACAAGATATTTCAGACTCATCTTGTACCTTCCGTGCCCCTGCCCTGGAATCAGTCATTTCTATTTTAGTGCAGGATGATATTTAGCAACCAAGTTCTGGGCACTGTGTGTGCTCATTGCTCCTGGAGTGTCATTACTTCTAGGCCCTCTGCATGGACAGAACTAGGAAGTGTACCTATTACAACACTTTATTTTTCTCTCTCTCTTTATGTGTGTGTGCATGCGCATGTGTGTGTAAAACAAACTGTGAGTTCATACTGATACCTCATTCTCATCCAACATCTTATTTGGCTCTGAGAAACTTGACTCCCACTATTCTCAATATATTTACTTAGCTGTTAGGAATAACCAGTCTCCCACCAAACAAGCCATAGCCTCCTGTTACCACCTCTGCAGCAGCCCCTCCTGGCTTCCATGTTCTCTTTTTCTAGGCTTTCTAATCTGTGCCTCCACATAGCTCTTCAACTTCAGATTGCACTTTCATGTGGCTTCACAAACCCTCTTATTGTCCCACAAACTTGGGCACTGTACTAACTCTGTGCTAGGAAGGGAAGGGAAGATGGAAAAAGAAAAAAACAGGAAGGGGAAAACTTCATCATTTCTTATGAAATGATGGCAATAAATTTCTAACATTTTTCCCTGCTCTGATCCTTTCCCAGGAGCCCTGGTGGTGCAGTGGTTAAAAAATCCGCAGCAGTTTGAACCTACCAGCCATTCCATGGGAGCAAGATGTGGCAGTCTGCTTCTGTAAAGGTTTACAGCTTTGGAAATCCGATGGAGCATAGGGTTGCTAGAAGTCAGAAAAGACTTGACAACAATAGGTTTTTTAATGGGACTCTTTCCCCATTTCATCTCTTTCAACCTGCAAAAATGTAGACAGGCTGTTCTTTGAAATGCACGATGTATAGTGAAGAAAATAGGAAATTTGAAAATAAACAATTATAAAACCTTTCTCTTTCACTTATTTAACTGTACTACTTTGTACAGTTATTTAACGTCCCTGACCCTTGGTTTCAGAAATAGAAGCAATGTTTTTTAGCAAGTGTTTTGAAAAGATTTCAGGTTAAATATGTAGAATTCTAAGAACATAACTCTCTTTGCACATGTCATTATAATATTTTATTTTGACTTCTCCAGGGACCCTTTGAAATCTTCTGTACAGTTCTTTTACTTCATGAATTCTTCCTTTTGCTTTAGCTGCTCGATGCTCAAGAGCAAGTTTCAGAGTCTCCTTGGTACTTTCTTTCTTTCCTGTCTTTTCAGTGACCTCTTGCTTTCTTCAGGGTTGATGTCCTTGATGTCATTCCACAACTCATCTGGTCTTCAGTCACTAGTGTTCAATGTGTCAAATCTATTCTTGAGATGGTCTCTAAATTCAGGTGGGATATACTCAAGGTCATATTTTGGCTCTCGTGGATTTGCTCTGATTTTCTTCACTTTCACCTTGAACTTGCATATGAGCAATTGATGGTCTGTTCCACAGTCGGCCCCAGCCTTGTTCTGACTGATGATACTGAGCTTTTGCATCGTCTCTTTCCACAGATGTAGTCAATTTGATTTCTGTGTGTTCCATCTGGCGAGGTCCACGTGTATAAAAAAAAAAAATGTGTGTAGCCACCGTTTATGTTGGTGAAAGAAGGTATTTGCAATGAAGAAGTCGTTGGTCTTGCAAAATTCTCTCATTCGACATCTGGCATTGTTTCTATCACCAGGGCCATATTGTCCAACTACTAATCCTTCTTCTTTGTTTCCAACTTTCGCATTCCAATCACCAGTAATTACCAGTGCATCTTGATTGCATGTTCAATCAATTTCAGACTGCAGCAGCTGATAAAAATCTTCTATTTCTTCATCTTTGGCCCTAGTGGTTGGTGCGTAAATTTGAATAACAGTTGTATTAACTGGTCTTCCTTGTAGGCGTATGGGTATTATCCTATCACTGACAGCGTTGTACTTCAGGATAGATCTTGAAATGTTCTTTTTGACGATGAATGCAACACCATTCCTCTTTACAAGTTATTATTCCCAGCATAGTAGATTATATGACTGTCCGATTCAAAATGGCTAATACCAGTCCATTTCAGCTCACTAATGTCTAGGATACCAATATTTATGCATTCCACTTCATTTTTGACGATTTCCAATTTTCCTAGATTCATACTTCGCACATTTCAGGTTCCGATTATTAATGGATGTTTGCAGCTGTTTCTTCTCATTTTGAGTCGTGCCACATCAGCAAATGAAAGTCCTGAAAGTTTTACTCCACTCACGTCATTAAGGTCGACTCTACTTTGAGGAGGCAGCTCTTCCCCAGTCATCTTTTGAGTGCCTTCCAACCTGGGGGCTCATCTTCCAGCACTATATCAGACAATGTTCTGCTGCTATTCATAAGGTTTTCACTGGCTAATGCTTTTCAGAAGTAGACTGCTGGGTCCTTCTCCCTAGTCTGTCTTAGTCTGGAAGCTCAGCTGAAACCTGTCCTCCATGGGTGACGCTGCTGGTATCTAAACACCAGTGGCATAGCTTCCAGCATCACAGCAACACACAATCCCCCACAGTACGACAAACTTACAGACACATAGGGGAACACACTTGGCGTTTCTCAAGCTGAAAGAACTAAAGAAAAAAATTCAAGCCTCGAGTTGCGATAGTGAAGATTTCCATGGGGAAAATATTAAATGATGCAGGAAGCATCAAAAGAAGATGGAAGGAATACACAGAGTCATTATACCAAAAAGAATTAGTCGATATTCAACCATTTCAAGAGGTAGCATATGATCAGGAACTGATGGTACTGAAGGAAGAAGTCTAAGCTGCTCTGAAGGCATTGGCGAAAAACAAGGCTTCAGGAATTGATGGAATATCAATTGAAATGTTTCAACAAACAGATGCAGTGCTGGAGGTACTCACTCGTCTATGCCAAGAAATATGGAAGACAGCTTCCAGGCCAACTGACTGGAAGAGATCCATATTTATGCCTATTCCCAAGAAAGGTGATCCAACCGAATGTGGAAATTATAGAAAAATATCATTAATATCACATGCAAGCAAAACTTTGCTGAAGATCATTCAAAAACAGCTGCAGCTGTATATCGACAGGGAACTGCCAGAAATTCAGGCCGGTTTCAGAAGAGGACACGCCACCAGGGATATCATTGCTGATGTCAGATGGATCCTGGCTGAAAGCAGAGAGTACCAGAAGGATGCTTACCTGTGTTTTATTGATTATGCAAAGGTATTTGACTGTGTGGATCATAACATACTGTGGATAACACTGTGAAGAATGGGAATTCCAGAACACTTAATTGTGCTCATGAGGAACCTTTACATGGATCAAGAGGCAGTTGTTTGGACAGAACAAGGAGATACTGATTGGTTTAGTCAGGAAAGGTGTGCGTCAGGGTTGCATTCTTTCACCATACCTATTTAATCTGTATGCTGAACGAATAATACGAGAAGCTGGACTATATGAAGAACGGGGCATCAAGATTGGAGGAAGACTCATTAACAACCTGCATTATGCAGATGACACAACGTTGCTTGCTGAAAGTGAAGAGGACTTGAAGCACTTACTAATGAAGATCAAAGACCACAGCCTTCAGTATGGATTGCACCTCAACATAAAGAAAACAAAAATCCTCACAACTGGACCAATGAGCAACATCATGATAAACGGAGAAAAGATTGAAGCTGTCAAGGATTTCATTTTACTTGGATCCACAATCAGCAGCCATGAAAGCAGCAGTCAAGAAATCAAAAGATGCATTGCATTGGGTAAATCTGCTGCAAAGGACCTCTTCAAAGTGTCGAAGAGCAAAGATGTCACCTTGAAGACTAAGGTGAGCCTGACCCAAGCCATGGTATTTTCAGTTGCATCATATGCATGTGAAAGCTGTACAATGAATAAGGAAGACCAAAGAAGAATTGATGTCTTTGAATTGTGGTGTTGGAGAAGAATATTGAATATACCATGGACTGTCAGAAGAACGAAATCTATGTTGGAAGAAATACAAGCAGAATGCTCCTTAGAAGCAAGGATGGTGAGACTGCGTCTTACATACTTTGGACATGTTGTCAGGAGGGATCGGTCTCTGGAGAAGGACATCATGCTTGGCAAAGTACAGGGTCAGTGGAAAAGAGGAAGACCCTCAACAAGGTGGATTGACACAATGGCTGCAATGATGGGTTAAAGTACAGCAACGATTGTAAGGATGGTGCAGGACCAGGCAGTGTTTCATTCTGTTGTGCTTAGGGTTGCTATGAGTCAGAACTGACTCGATAGCACCTAACAACAACAACAACAACATAACTGTTGTGGCAGTTATTATTATCATCCTGATAAATTCTAACATAATTCCAACATTCTTCTTTTTAAAACACTTCAGTGTACATTTGAATAAGAAAAAAATTAAATACCTTTCAAGATACCATATTACCTACAGTATAAAATCGAAATTTGTACATCTCAAGAGATTCTCCATAAGCTATAGTCCCACTTCCCGGCTCTCACTCTCCAGCTAACCTAGAGGACTTGTAGTCGCTTGACTTAGAGGAATTGAAAATGGACTAAGGCTGGAGTTGGCAAACATTTTCTACAAAGAACAAGATAGAAAATATTTTAGGCTTTATGGGCCATGAAGTCTCTGACGACTACTCAGCTTTGCTGTTGCAGCATAAAAGTAGCCATGGACAGTACCTAAGTGAATGAGCATGGCTGTGTTCCAATAACCTTTATTTACAAAAACAGGTCGTAAGCTGTAGTTTGCCAACACCCGGACTAGGAAATCTAAAAGAGCGAACCATAAAAACAGATTTAAAGGAGAAATATTGAGACTCATACAATCCCTCAAAGATCATATTCCAAAACAGAAACAAAGGAATGTAGGAATTATATGATATCTTATGAGGAAAGGATAAAAGTACAAGTGCAACCTCAAGGCAAATGGGAAAATGATTGGCTTGCCTGAAAATGCCGAAAAGGTCAATTACAGTTAGGCCAATAACATGTTGGGATATAAGCTTGATGGAAACCGTTCCACAAAAACATGTTGTTACTAGTTTATAATCATTTGTAAGTTAGAAGGAAAGCACAATTGCTGCCTATATGTATATATCTAAGTAGAATTATTTTATTAAACTTAAAATATTTTAGCACCTAAGAAAACTGCTCCCGCACATGCTGTGATAAGTTAGAGCACCTGAAATGCCCATTAACTGTGCTGAAGGGAGGTGTGCCAGTTCAGGAACTGAGATGAAGAAGTTGTTTCTATTTAGGGTAAGAGTAATCCAGGTAACTGTTCCTTTGTGTACCAAGCGTGTCTATCAGCCTGCTGGGTCTCCCACATTATTAGCTTCCTATTGCTGCTGTAGCAAATTACTACAAACTTAAACCAAAAAAACCAAATTCATGGCCATCGAGTCAATTCCAACTCATAGCAACTCTATAGGACGCAGTAGAGCTTGCCCCACAGGGTTTCCAAGGCTGTAAATCTTTACAGAGCAGACCGCGGCTGGTGGGTTCAAACCGCCAATCATCCAGTTAGCAGCCAAAAACTTTAACCACAGCGCCGCTGGGACTTCTTCACCGTAAATTCAGTGGCCTAAAATACAACATAATTAATTTTCTTACAGTTCTGGAGATCAGAAGTCTGAAACGGGTCTCACTGAGCTAAAACCAGTATGTCAGCAGGCCTATGTTCCTTCTGGAGGCCCTATGGGATAATCAATTTTCTTGAATTTTCCAGCTTCTAGAAGTCTCCTGCATTCTTTGGTTGATGGCCTCTCCCGCCATCTCAAAGCCAGCAATGAAACACAGCATTTTCACATCTCTCTCTACCTCTGATCTCTTCTTTGCCCCCCCTTTCCACTTTCAAGGAAACTTTTGATTACAATAAGCACCCTCAGACAATCCAGGATAATCTTGTTTTATGGTCAGATGATTAACAACCTTAATTCCATCTGCAACCATAATTTCCTTTTGCCATGTAAGAAAAAGTATTCACAGTTCCCCAGGATTATGACGTGCATATCTTTAGGGAAAGAGGCATCTAACATTTTTCCTACCACATCCGCAGAGAAGCTCTCTCCCCAACCACAAGAAAATGAGGAACCAGGGAAAGACAGAAAGGGATTCTATAAGAAAGTGACCAGTTTTCTAAGAATGTTAAGAAGGTGTCATCTAAAGAAGGAGCTACACAGGTGAAGATAAAGTGTGAGTTGTAGCCTGGTACAATTCAATAGTGCAAAAAACAGGAGGAAAAAAAAAAGCATATTGCATATAGTTACAAATGGAAAATAGGTGGTCACAGGCCATAAAATAAAGTTCTATTATCTAAGGAAAGAGAGATGAGACAAAGGTAGGAGGTAAAGAGTTAAAGAGGTCCCTGGGTGACACAAGTGGGTAAGTGTTTGACTGCCACCTGAAAGGTTGGCAGCTCGAACCCACCCGGAGACACCTCAGAAGACAGGCCTAGCAATCTTCTTCCAAAAGGTCACAGCCTTAAAAACTTTATGGAGTACTTCTACTCTGCACACATAGGGTTGCCTTTAGTTGGAACTAAAAACAACAAAGATTTAACAAGCCAGGCAAGACATTCGATTCATGTAGATGGCATATAGATCTGAAAATATGTCACATGCATTTTCAGGATTAAGCTCAAACCTCAGTCAAACCTAATACCAAGTTATGAGTCAATTTCTTATTTTTAAAAATTTTTAGAGATATCTCTTGGGAAACATTTTCTGCATTAATAGATTAAAACTTTTCCATCTATTCTAATAAAATTCATTTGGAAAAATAAACAGTATTTTCTATATGTTCATTGTATTCCTATCCTTACAGGTTCCCAGTATACATAATATGTAAATACAAATAAATTTTATTAATCAATATATTTCTATGCAATCATTTTATGAGTAACTTCATTGGAAGGCATTTATTCAATGAGATAAAAATATCTCAATTTTCAAGCTAAAAATTGAAGCATTCCTGAAAAATAAAAAATTCCATTTGTCTTCACAGTTCACTGTTTTTATATTAATGAGTCAATCATTTTCTTTGCTTGAATAAATTTGCTTTCAAAACTAAGTTTTAAATATTCAGAACACCATTCACAATACATGAAGTTGTAGACCTTTAAAATTAGAAGATAAAAAAATTTTCCAAAGCCCTCTATTAATTACTAAGGAAATTAGGGTTCATAAAAAGGACAAAAAGAGTCTTGTGGCCCTGTAAGGGAGCCCTGGTGGTGCAGTGGTTAAAGCAATGGGCTGCTAACCGAAGGGTCGGCAGTTCATAACTATGAGTGGTTCTGCGGCAAAATACGTGTCTGTCTGCTTCCGCAGAAATTTACAGCCTTGAAAACCCTATGCAGTCGCTATGCGTCAGAATCGACTGGATGGCAACGAGTTCAGATTTGGTTTTGGTTTTTGGTGGTCCTATAACTCTAGTTTCCCCGTGGTTTTTCCATTCCCTATACCTTTCATTCATTCCAGGAAGTAGAACAGAGGAAACAATAGGACAGCCTGGAAGGGAGTAGGGAATCACTTAGAAATGGTTTGTGGGAAATGGGCTAACTGGGACCTACTTGAACTTGAACAAATACCACTTTGAAGGTATCTGTGAATCTAGTGAGCAGTTTGAGCACATTAGAACTGCATAAATAACACTGCATAAAAACTAATTCCATGAACACTGGCCATGTATTGGACATTCTTTTTATGCAGGGACTAATAACTCTTACCAAGAGGCTGAGGCAGTGGAGAATGGGACAAGAAATGCTCAAGTGCCACAACTGACCAAGGAATTAACACTAATAAATAAAACTCTGTGTGGCTATTTGAACACACCTGAAACAATGAAATCATTGTAAAATCTTGAAGTATTTTATATCTTAGAAAATGCAGTATTCTAGATGAACTTATCGGTTAGATATTACCTGCTTAGAGCCAACTTCAACAGACGAGGAGATTCTAAAATTTTGTGTTGTGAGATAAATTTGGAAGCGTTATTTTTGCCATCTTTCTTAGTACAGTTATGGGACTAAAGGTCCTGATTAGGAGTGACTAACATTCCTTCAGGCTACTCAAGATACAGGAAGAATAATAGTCAGTCCAGTAATTCATGCCAATCGTGCTGGTTTGTTGGAAAGTTGCACCCTTTCACAATCAGTGTTAAAAATGTTTTTAAAGGAGAGAAAGTTGCCTGTTGATTTTTCTTGCTTCCCTTGAAATACAAAATTAAATCTCTAAAAGCAGTCATTCTGCCATAGTTCATGTTCATGAATTTGCTATATTTATAGCCATTGAGTTTTATACAGTTGGGTTTGGCTACCAAGGAAAACTACTCATTCAGTCCAGTCATTTGTATAATTTGCTTCTTTTTTTGACCAACTGATTTGACTAGTAAAGTCAGTCAAACTAACTAAACCGTTTGCCAATATGGATGCCTCCCAAGATACACCGTATTAGAATACTGCCCAATTTTCCTCTCATTTACTTCCCCTCTTATCTCTCATTACATTTTAATACAAAGTAAAGGTTATCAAGTAATAATCCACATTCATGCAACCACATCATTCTTACCATCAGAAAAATGGTTAGAAAAATTTATGGTAAAAATATTGCAATGGGAATTGGAAGGGGCTGACCCTAAATTACCAAAAAAAATAGATGCAAAATTTAGAAGAAAAGCACAACTCATTAAGTCTTAGAGCCTACTCATGAGTTTAAATTAAATGAATTAAATATGCATTGAGAGTTTTTTAATGTTCTAATAATCTATAAATGTTTAAGAATGTAAACACTAAAAAATATGCATAACGATTTAAAATAATATAATTAGTAGTTCCCCAATTGGGCGTGATGAGATAAAATAAGAAAAATAAGCACTAGGCACAGCTCAGGGGAAACTCTTCATTACATTACAAGAAATTTCAAAAGATATGTTCTTAAGTTATAACTCCCATAATATTAGCCTGAAGAAGTCATGAAGAAGGCTATGGCAAGACATCATGCTTTGTGTCTGGTATCACCAGCTTGGATGGTGATAGACCTACCTTAATACTAACTCATTCTCCTGAAGCCACTGGCAGATAAAGAGACAATAAAAAACCATTAGTATAAGCTATTTTCCTTCTTTAGCCCTTTTTCTATTTCAGGTAAAATTACTACAGCAGGGACTGAGAACTAACTTTAAATACAAAAGTCCAAAATGTTGGTTCTAATTCTGTGTTTCAACAGGACGCTGAGATCATGCTGCTTCATTAAACAAATAAATCATTACCAAATGTTATTTGCAATGGCACACCAACTACAGTGACAGGCAAAAAAACTCTAACTTGTATAGGACAACCTACCAGGGGCAAAGAACAGGAAGAAGCATAAGATGCTAAATCTCCAAGTATTGCATGAGAAGAACATAGCAAAGCTATGGAGGGAGATGTTTTATGGATGTGGGGAGGCTCAGGAAAAACTCTACAGGGTTTAAACGGTAGAGGATTGTGCAGCAGCCTAAATGAGGGATGAAACTTAGGTAAACCAAAGAATAAAATTCAAGAGTGAATTTCATGCAGCAGAAAGGTGGTGTACAAAGATTTAGAAGTGTAACTGATGGAAAATAAATAAGCCCTGCCTGGAGAAGATGATTTGTGAAAGAAAATAGGAGACTTGAGAGGTAAAGGACAAAATAGATTCTTAAATGTCAGGTTCAGAATTCGGAGATTTTCTTTCCACCCACATTTCCCAGCCTTAGTTATACTATG
This sequence comes from Loxodonta africana, assembly GCF_030014295.1. Classification (NCBI taxonomy): domain Eukaryota; kingdom Metazoa; phylum Chordata; class Mammalia; order Proboscidea; family Elephantidae; genus Loxodonta; species Loxodonta africana. The sequence goes on from NC_087345.1 coordinate 51,048,472, forward strand.
AACAAGTAAATAATCTAAATTTCTCTACATGGACACCAGGGAGGTAGATGGAATCTGAAAGACAGCTACAACAAGACCCAAGACCCCAAAGATATGGCAAAGGAGTGGGGACACACTGGGGAAAAAAATATATATATATATGTGTATATATATGTATATATATATATATATAAAGCCCTAGTGGCACAGTGCTAACTGAAAGGCCGCAGTTCGAATCTAACAGCCACCCCACAGGAAAAAGATGTGGCAGTCTGCTTCTGTAAAGATTAAAGCCTAGGAAAGCCTATGGGGCAAGTTCTACTTTTTCCTATAGGGTAACTAAGTCGAAATCAACTCATTGCTGGGAAACACTCCTAGACATTGGGGAGCAATTGAAAAATTTTAAGCATGATAACAAATTAAATGATACATTCAAATTTTAAACACTATGTGATTTTATCTAGTCACTCCGGAAGGAGCAGTATAAGAAAAGCAACATTTTGGAAGATTCATCTAGAGAAGACGTAAACCCTATTAAAATAGGAAGAGAATGGAGGCAGGAAATGTATTAGGAGACTATTACTTGGAACAAAGGAAAAGACTGAAGAAGCCTGTAAAGGAAAAAGACTGGTACACTTGAGAGCAATTAAGAATTAATTGTAAAGTGAGCTTCAGAACCAGATCACAAGCTCAGCAATATTTAGAAAAGTGGTAACATATTGACTCTCTGAGGGTTGTATTAGTACAATGAAACCCTCCTACCTTGATTTTCATTGGCCCTGAAGATGAAGATGTGAAGAATTTCTAAACCATTGGCTTCGGAAGCTGGTATCATCAGTTTTGAGGGGAAAAGGGAACAGGTACTAGAAGCTAAGCAAGGTAAAGTCCAATGGTTTTCAAAGTGTAGATGCTGGACCTGCTGAATTAGTATCACCTGGGAACTGTTGACTATCGAAATCATTGGCCTCTACTCCAGAACTACTAAATCGGACACCCTGGGTGGGGCCTAACAATCTGTGGTTTAACGAACCCTCCAGATGATTGTAATACATGCTTAAGTTTGAGAGTCACTGGTAGAGCCAGCTTCACAGAATTCATAGGAATGGTCATTGACTTTAGCGGAAGGCCTTTGACGGCTTCACTAGAGAGGAAACCCGGTCAAAAATCGTGGTTTGATCATTCCAGGATAATTAAATATCTCAGCTTGCCCAGTACTCGAACAACACAAACTCATTAGAAATGACTCCTCCAAAAAAATTATAGAAAGACAAATGTATTTTTTTAAAAAAGCATAATCAAACAGTCTTTTACAAAGTCAAATCAATTTGATATATTTCTTTGAGATTACCCACTGCCAGCTCCTCCTCCTAAATGTACAATCTGTTACACAAAAATGAAAGAACTTCTGTGCCCAGGAAAAGAAAGGTATTTGATCAATGTTTGCTCTACCATGACATGTAGCAATAATTTCCTATGAATTGAACATATTCAGCTAAAGAATACATTCTGATATCATTTTATTCTATGGCATGCTTTATTATATTATATTTAGGATTGTCCTGTTTTTTCAGCAGAGATCTAGCCAACTATTTCTAAACTGCCTTGGCAAATGCCATAAAAATAAAAATGAAAGGAAATGAATTCTATCTTATATAGTACTCATGAATTTTTGCTATCAGAGGACCAACGTTATATACTTAACTAAATATATGATTTTGTTTTGAAGTACAGATTGTTCTAGTCTCTCAGTAGAACGCCAGCCTTTCCAAAAGAAAATAATAATAATAATTGAGAGAGAGAGAGAGAAGCTGAAGTCGCTAAAGCTTTGATCTCTTACTCATTTCACTCAGTTTCAGCTTGAAAGCCAGGCTAGTAGTAAAAGTTCTAGACACACCACACCATGTTTTATTTCTGCACCATTACTTAATTTTTATATAAGAATTCGGGAATCAAATCAAAGGAAATATGTTAAATCATTCCAGACTCTAGGTTAATACGATGCAGCTTTTATGTATTTTTGAAACTTCCCATCTTGTAACTATTCAAGCTTTATTAAAGTCAGTGCTCTGAAAAAGAAAGGCCAGTTATCAAATATACCCAAATTCTGAAGGCATGTAGGAAAAGATTTATTCTTCTGCTCTGTTCTAGTTGTTTGATTAATGGGGATCCCAGCAAAATTAGTGAGAGAAAATTTGTTCCTTCAAATGTTATATTTCTTTTTTTTTTTTTTTGGTCAGGAATAGAGATGCTCAGAAATCCTTTCTTGAGTCCATTTTCATTGGTAAGGAAATTCTTCCTATTGTCAATTCTATTTCATTTATGCCATATCTTGAGCTTAGATCTTCTTTTATCTTTTACAATAAAGAATGAAAATAGCTAACTACGTTCCTTATTCAGTCTATAGAGTCGTTTCCCCAAGGAATCAAAACTCAAGACTAGGAAGGCTTCAAAACATGCAGATATCACTAAAATTATATTACTTTTTTAAATGGATAGGCTTCATTTTAAATGATCTTTATATACAGAGCTTTATCACATTAATTTATGCACATTTGTCACACACATGCAAACAGGAAGAAAGAAATGGGATTTCAGAGCATTACATTCTGTAATACACAGCCATTTTGAGTCACCTTTTTCTTGCTATTTAACAAATAATGCATAAGGCTTAGGATAAGCCATATTTTTCACTTATAATTACACCAAGTTAAAACTGTCACACCAATAAAATTTTCTCATACTCACATTTACCAAATTTTTATTTTCCCCCATTCTTATTTTACAGGCAAATGAAATTTAAAAAAGCATTGATGCCATCATTTAAAATTTAATATCTTCTCATCCTCCTTCCCCTCCAACAGAAAGGAGACCTCTCAGATGACTGAATTCTCCAAATTAAAAGTGCATGTGCATGCACACCCATGTGCACACACGCACACCCATGTGCACACACGCACACCCATGTGCACACACGCACACCCATGTGCACACACGCACACATTCAGGGCAGGGCATGTGTCAGTTCATACAATTCAAGTAAACATGAAAGTCAGAGAGTAATCATGGCAATGTGCTGAGTGCTGAAACAAAAACAGATGAGTAAAGAGAATCCTAGAAATCTCGACAGCAAGATTTAAGAGTGTCAAAAAATTAATACTCCCATTTAAAGTCTGTAAATCCATCCAATTTCAATCAAAATCCTTAGGAGATTTTCTTGTAACACTTAGCAATATGGTAGTGGATGGTGTTGGCGAATATCCCAGATATAAGGAAAAGACAACTCAATTTATAATTAGAAAAATTAAAGGTAGGCAATTAACAGAAAAAAAATATACAGAAAACAAACATATTTGAAGCTGCTCAGACTTTGTAGTAATCAGAGAAAACGTAAATTAAAAAATAATGGTATATTCATCTAAAAATGTAATATCCTATGCCAGTAGTAAAAGAGATTTCAAAACACTTTGGGGGAATGCAGGTGTGATTCCCAGATAAATCACCTCACGCACAGCTACCACTTGTCTGTCATTGGAGATTTGCATGTTGCTATGACGCTGAACAGGTTTCAGCAGAACTTCCAGACTAAGCCAGACTAGGAGTAAAGGCCTGGTGATATACTTCTGAAAATCAGCCAATGAAAATTCTATGCATCACGTTTGTCAGATCCACAAATGATTGTGGGGATAGCACAGGACTGGGCAGCATTTTCTGCTATTGTGTGTGAAGTTGCCATTAGTCAGGAGCCCATTCGACAGCAACTAACAGCAAAAATATAAAAATTTTAAATATTTACAACTTTCGACATAGCACTTTTATAACTAGGATCCTGTTCTACGGAAATATTTGAACATTTGCAAAAAGAAAAGCACAAAAGTAGATTCACGGCAACACTGTTTTAACAACAAAAGATCAGAACTCTAGACCTCTAAGTTTCAGTAAAGAAATTTGCCTATGATGTATGGATGTGTATAGGTTGTTTTTATTTTTATATCTTCAAAAAATTACACATGTACCTAAAGATGCACATAGATTAAAAAAAAGTTTCGTAAATGAACAGAAAATGGTCTAAAAGGATGTTAACAATAATGTAAGCATAATAATAAAAATAATATCATCGGCTAATTACTTTCTGCCAGCTACTGTGCTATGTGCTTTTCATAGCTTTTCTCAATTAATCATCATAGCAAATTTGTGATTATGAGACTTCACAAATGTGGAAACTTAAGATAAACTTCAAAGTTTTAGCAATTCTAAATCTGTAGAGTAGAAATGGGATGAAACTGAGTGCCCAAGTTAAGGCAGATTTATAGTTTTTACTATTGTATTGTTGGGATTTTTAATAATAAGCATGGATATATTCATTTACTAATTAAAAATAAAGAATTAGGGCATTCCTAAAATAAGTATGATATAACACAGAGCATGTTGTATTATATAAGCCATAACGTGATACAAGATTTCAAAGGGAGAGATTAACTCTGACTAAGAAATTCATTTATAAAGGAGGTAGCATTTGAGATAGGCACTGAAAAGATGAGTAGGAATTCAAAAGGTAGAGACGGGAGGAAAATATTTCAGGAGAAAGAGCCATAAAAGTAATGACAAAGGAGCAAGAAATTGAGTATGAGACAGGTCTAGGCAACAGCAAAGTATTGTTCAACAGGAGCTGAAGACATGTTTAACAGGATAGTGAGCAAGATAAGACTACAGCTGTAGAAGGGCTTAAGTGATTTTGATTTATCCAAGAAATGATGAGGCAGAGTAGGAGATAAGGCTGGAGAGGCAGGAGAGCTTAAGGATTTTGATTTATTTTAAAAGTAACTAGAAAGTTCAGACTCATTGAAAAAAAAAAAAAAAGTAAGATTAAACTAAAACACAGGCTCTCCAAAGAGATGGTTCCCAACCTATAGACCCACGGATCCTTAGAATTTGGCAAAGTTTTTGCAAGAGGCCTACAAATTCATAAAAGTGATAAAAATTGGAACCCTGGTGGCATAGTGGTTAAGAGCTATGGCTGCTAACCGAAAGGTCAGCAGTTCAAATCTACCACCTACTCCTTGGAAACCCTACAGGGCAATTCTATTCTGTCCCCTAGGGTCGCTATGTATGAGTCAGATTCGACATGACTGCAACACTTTTTGTTTGTTTGCTTTTTTAATAGACTAAATAAATGTCTTGAATTTTCAGATTGGGCCTGCTTGTATGCTAGATGCTATACTGGAGAAGGTGACTTGGTCAGTTTCTTCTCTCCTTTTTTTTTTTTTTAATCTGAGGCTTCCATTTCTGCTTCCCATTTTGTAGGCTATGTCTAGGTCCTTCATGACTAAAGCTGGGTTAGGAAGTGTCTTAGGTTTGATTCTCAAAAGAAGCAAAATCAGTAAAATGTATAACTATATGTAGAGAGAGAGATTTATATCAAGGAAACAGCTCACACAATTGTAGAGGCTGGAACGTCCCTAGTTGGTGAATCAGGATAGAGGTTTCTCCTGATTCTCTCAGGAGGTCAGAGAGCAGGGCTCTTGCTCACAGGCTGTGAAGATCAACGAATCCCAAGAATCAGAGGTCAAACAAACCAGAGGCAGCTGTAGGATCCAGAACCAGGTAAATGCCCTGGTAAGGTGAACAGGAAGGAAGTAGGCAGAGGAGGGTGGAAAGATGAAGGCTGAGGGGGTAGTGAGCCACCACAGGCCCTGTTCCCACAGATACCACTCAGCAGATTCCATCATGGGGGTGATCACATATCAGATTTTTACAGGGAAGTGATCACAACATTATACAACTGCCAAAACACTGAGGATCACGGCCCAGCCAAGCTGCCTCACAATCTTAACCACCACAGAAAGAGGGGTAAGTGGTTGGAAAATCTCACTTGACTGGCACACGTGTATTTGGAATTGTTTCCTCCGGGCTTGCCATTGGTGGGAAAAATTATTCTTTTTACTTCAGTTTATTTGTGACTTCTTCAGACCCTTTCCATTGCTGGGGACTCTCACAAGCAATTCCCATAATGCAGGCTCTTCTTCCTGTAGCTGATTGCTAATAGCCCTCTTTTGGTTTCTTGTTTTAGGCTAACAACTCCACACAAACACTTTATTTTGGAGTTGCATTATCTCTTTTGAATAAAAGCTCACATTTTTTCCTGGGAAACGCAGGACCATTCTCGACCTGGAATAACTCTGAACATAAAAGGTATTCCCAAAACTACCATCTCTCTTTGGTCCATGATCAGAGCCATTCTCCAGCTACAGTGTCTCGACTGGGCTTTCTCAGGTGTGGGCTGGGATCTAGCTTTTTTGCAGACCACACATGCTTGGAGACATCGGTGAAGTTCTTCAACTGGTCTCTTTGAAGATCCTGTAGGCTTTGGTGAGGAAGAAATATCTGTTTCAAGGTGGGGGACAGGGTCAACAGCATTCCAATGACTTTTTCTAAAGAAATTCTCTCCAAAGTTGGTCCTTTCCATGTTAACTCTTTAATACATTTTATGTAGATAAGGGACTGAGAGTTACAAAACATATTTTAGATCACCCTCCTTTATAAGTTCTATTGAGTGTTTTATTCTTCTTTAGAAATGAGAAGATACTTGGGGAAAAAAATGTCTTGATCATCTAGAAACTGAGATTGAATCCTACTTTTAACATCCAGTTACAAAAAACTAATTAAACCTGAAGTCTGAAATTAAATCTAAAAAGTTCATTTAAATAGGATTAATTTAGGATCAGTTATAAGGTCCTGGTGCAAGTGGTTTGTGATTGGCTACTAACCTAAAGATTGGCACTTCAAACTGTGGGTGCTGTGGAAGAAAGACTTGGTAATCTGCTTCCACAAAGATCACAGACAAGAAAACCCTACAGAACGGTCTACTCTGTAACTCGCTGAGTCACCTAAGCCAGAATTGACCCTACAACGAAGGGTTTTTTTGTTTGTTTGTTTGTTTGTTTCCTTTTTAGGTTGAGTTATACCATTCACTAAGGAGCCCTGGTGGCACAATGTTTAAACGCTGGACCTAACCCAAAGGTTGGCAGTTTGAATCCACCAGCTGCTCTGTGGGAGAAAAGACCTGGTGATCTGCTGCCATGAAGATTACAGCCTGGGAACCCTTTTGGAGCAGTTCTACTTTGTCCTACAGGGTCACTATGAGTTAAATCAACTCAACTGCACACAGCGACAACATACCATTCACTACTTCACAGTCTTCAGATAACATGACCAGGTCTCTAATTTTTTTTTTTTTTTAATTCAGGCCCTGGTTCTCCATGTCTTCCACTTAGTGCTCCAGCAATGCAAACTTTCACGAAATTGCCTGTACTCTCTATGCTGTTCCTTGTCCCTACACCTCTGCACATACTCTTCTTCTTTACAAAAATAAGTTTCCTTTCCATTTATTTTAAATCACCTTTAAACTGAGAGATAATTTACAAACAATAAAAAGTGCTCATTTTAGGTGTTCAGTTAATGAGTATTGACAAATGCACACCCCAACACCCCAATCAAAATACAGAACATTTACTTCACACCAGAAAATTCTCTCCTGCCTCTTAGCAATCAATTTACCACCCTACTCCCAACCTAGGCAACCAACCTATTGAATTTTATCAGTATGGATTTGTTTTACCTGTTCTAGACATTTTCTCCCAGTCTGTGGTTTGCCTTTAATTTTGAATGGTGTTTTTTAAAGAACAATTTTTTTAATTTTGACAAGCCTAGTTTAGTATTTTTTAAATGTTCAGTTCTTTCAGAAATCCTGGTGGGATAGTGGTTAAGTGCTACAGCTGCTAACCAAGAGGTCAGCAGTTTGAATCCACCAGGTGCAGCTTGGAAACTCTATGGGGCAGTTCTACTCTGTCCTATAGGGTCGCTATGAGTCAGAATCGACTCGATGGCAGCGGGTTTGGTTTGGTTTGATTTTGGTTTTCAGTTCTTTCTGTGACCTACAAAACCTTTGCCTACTTCAAGGTTGTAAACAATCTCTACTATGCACTCTTCTAGAAATATTTTTTGCTTTTAGATTTATGTTTATAAACCATAGCAAATGAATTCTGTGTATAACATTAGGTCAAGCTTTGTTTTTGTTTTTCATGTAGATATACAGTTATTTCAGCACCATATGTTAAAAGAAAGTATCATTTCCCCAAAGAGATAACTTGGTAACTTTGTTGAAAATTAATCACACATATGTGGGTCTATTTCTGTAAACTCTTCTATTTTATCACTTTATATGATTACCTTTAGGGTAATCCTGGAAGTCAGACAGTGCAAGTCGTAAATTCTTTGTCTTCTTTTCAAAATTACTTTAGCTATTTTAGGTCCTTTGCATTTCCATGGAAATTAAAAACCATCTTGTAAATACCAAAAGAAAAAGAGCCTGCTGGGATTTTGATTACTATTGCTTAAATCTTTAGCCAAATTTAGAAAGATTGAACATCTTGACAATGTTGAATTTTCCAATCCATGGATTTGGTGTATCTCAACACTTATTTACATTTTCTTTAATTTCTCTCAGCAATGCCTTGTAGTTGTTAGTTTTGAGGTTTCGTACATCTTTTGTTTAATATAATTCTATGCATTTTATGTTATTTTATTGGGAGTAGTCCTACATTTTTATATGATTTTTTTATTTCCCAGTTGTAGAGTTTGAAAATATAACTGATTTATATATTGGCCTTCTATACTGTGGGTTTGCTAAATAGAATTTTTAATTCTAGTGATGTTCTGCATAAGTAATCATGACATTTATTATACAGTATTAATTCTTCCATTCTATTTTTCACATCTCTTTTTTTCCCCTGCTTTAGAGGAGCGACTAGAACCTTCAATATAATAAGGAATAGAAATGGTGATAGTGGACATGCTTGTTTTTCTTAATCTTCGGTGGAATATGTTCACTAATCTATATGTTCGCTATTTCACCATTAATATGATGTTAGCTGAAGAGTGTGTGTAGATTTCCTTACCACCTAAGGAAATTTCCTTCTAGTTTTAGTTTATGAGAGTTTTTATTCATTTTGCCATGAATATACACTGAATTTTGTTACATGTGTATGAGGTGACCATGTGGGTTTTTTACTTTATACTGTCAATGTAGTGAATTGCATTGTTTGGATTTTGAATACTGAGCCAACCTTGTATTCCTAAAATTAACTCAAAATGACAATAAGATATTATCATTTTTATATATGGCTAGTTAGAGTTTCTAATATTTTCTTAATGATTTTTGTTTCTTTGTTCATGAGAGACATTGTAATGTTCTCTTCTTGTAAAATCTTTATAAAGTTATATCCTGAGGATCTGTTGGCTTGTAAAACGGTTGGGGAACCCCAAGAAGATAAAATACTTAGGAATAAATCTTACCAAGGATGTAAAAGACCTATACAAAGAAAACTACAAAGCTCTACTACAAGAAATTAAAAAGGACATACTTAAGTGGAAAAACATACCTTGCTCATGGATAGGAAGACTTAACATAGTAAAAATGTCTATTCTACCAAAAGCCATCTATACATATAACGCACTTCCGATCCAAATTCCAATGTCATTTTTTAAGGTGATAGAGAAACAAATCACCAATTTCATATGGAAGGGAAAGAAGCCTCGGATAAGCAAAGCATTACTGAAAAAGAAGAAGAAAGTGGGAGGCCTCACTCTACCTAATTTCAGAAGCTATTATACAGCCACAGTAGTCAAAACAACCTGGTACTGGTACAACAACAGGCACATAAACCAATGGAACAGAATTGAGAACCCAGATACAAATCCATCCATGTATGAGCAGCTGATATTTGACAAAGGACCAGTGTCAGTTAATTGGGGAAAAGATAGTCTTTTTAACAAATGGTGCTGGCATAACTGGATATCCATTTGCAAAAAAATGAAACAGGACCCATACCTCACACCATGCACAAAAACTAACTCCAAGTGGATCAAAGACCTAAACATAAAGACTAAAACGATAAAGATCATGGAAGAAAAAATAGGGACAACCCTAGGAGCCCTAATACAAGGCATAAAAAGAATACAAAACATTACCAAAAATGAAGAAGAGAAACCCGATAACTGGGAGCTCCTAAAAATCAAAAACCTATGCTCATCTAAAGACTTCACCAAATGAGTAAAAAGACCACCTACAGACTGGGAAAGAATTTTCAGCTATGACATCTCCGACCAGCGCCTGATCTCTAAAATCTACATGATTCTGTCAAAACTCAACCACAAAAAGACAAACAACCCAATCAAGAAGTGGGCAAAGGATACGAACACACACTTCACTAAAGAAGATATTCAGGCAGCTAACAGATACAGGAGAAAATGCTCTCAATCATTAGCCATTAGAGAAATGCAAATTAAAACTACGATGAGATTCCATCTCACTCCAACAAGGCTGGCATTAATCCAATAAACTCAAAATAATAAATGTTGGAGAGGCTGCGGAGAGATTGGAACTCTTATACACTGCTGGTGGGAATGTAAAATGGTACAACCACTTTGGAAATCTATCTGGCATTGTCTTAAACAGTTAGAAATAGAACTACCATACAACCCAGAAATCCCACTCCTCGGAATATACCCTAGAGAAACAAGAGCCTTCACACAAACAGATATATGCACACCCATGTTTATTGCAGCTCTGTTTACAATAGCAAAAAGCTGGAAGCAACCAAGGTGTCCATCAACGGATGAATGGGTAAATAAATTGTGGTATATTCACACAATGGAATACTACGCATCGATAAAGAACAGTGACGAATCTCTGAAACATTTCATAACATGGAGGAACCTGGAAGGCATTATGCTGAGCGAAATCAGTCAGAGGCAAAAGGACAAATATTGTATAAGACCACTATTATAAGATCTTGAGAAATAGTATAAACTGAGAAGAACACATACTTTTGTGGTTACGAGGGGGGGAGGGAGGGAGGGAGAGGGTTTCTTATTGATTAATTAGTAGATAAGAACTGCTTTTTTTTTTTTTTTTTTTGGTGAAGGGAAGGACAACACTCAATACATGGAAGGTCAGCTCAATTGGACTGGACCAAAAGCAAAGAAGTTTCTGGGATAAAATGAATGCTTCAAAGGTCAGCGGAGCAAGGGTGGGGGTTTGGGGACCATGGTTTAAGGGGGAGTTCTAAGTCAATTGGCAAAATAATTCTATTATGAAAACATTCTGCATCCCACTTTGAAATGTGGCGTCTGGGGTCTTAAATGCTAACAAGCGGCCATCTAAGATGCATCAATTGGTCTCAACCCACCTGGAGCAAAGGAGAATGAAGAACACCAAGGTCACATGACAACTAAGAGCCCAAGAGACACAAAGGGCCACATGAACCAGAGACCTACATCATCCTGAGACCAGAAGAACTAGTTGGTGCCCGGCCACAATAGATGACTGCCCTGACAGGGAGCACAACAGAGAACCTCTGAGGGAGCAGGAGATCAGTGGGATGGAGACCCCAAATTCTCATAAAAAGACCATACTTAATGGTCTGAGACTAGAGGAATCCCGGCAGTCATGGTCCTCAGACCTTCTGTTGGCACAGGACAGGAACCATCCCCGAAGACAACTCAGCAGACATGAAAGGGACTGGACAGTGGGTGGGAGAGAGATGCTGATGAAGAGTGAGCTAATTATATCAGGTGGACACTTGAGATTGTGTTGGCATCTCCTGTCTGGAGGGGGGATGGGAGGATAGAGAGAGTGGGAAGCTGGCAAAATTGTCACAAAAGGAGAGACTGGAAGGGCTGACTCATTAGGGGGAGAGCAAGTCGGAGTACGGAGTAAGATGTATATAAACTTATATGTGACAGACTGACTTGATTTGTAAACGTTCACTTGAAGCTCAATAAACGTTAATAAAAAAAAAAAAAAAAAACGGTTGGGGAAGCATTCCCCACTCCTCTGTTTTCTGAGATAGTTTATGTAAGATTGGTATTTTTTTTTTAATTACAGGTTTGGTGAAATTCACTGGTAAATCCATTTAGACTGACGTTTTCTATTTAGAAAGAATTTGTTTAATAAAAATTTAATTTCTTCAATAAATTTCACAATATTTTCATGTTGTATTTCTTTACAGACAAGTTTTGGCAAATTATGTTCTTCAAAGCTTGTGTCTGATTTATCTGCTGTCTGACTTATAGTGACCCCACATACAACTGAACGAAACGTTGACGGGTCACGTGCCATTGTGGCCATGTTTAAGTTCATTGTTGCAGCCACTGTGTCAATCCATCTCGTTGAGGGTCTTCCTCTTTTTTCACTGACCCTCTAATTTACCAAGCAAGATATCCTTCTCCAGGGCCTGGTCCCTCCTGATAACGTGTCCAAAGTACATGAGATGAAGTCTTGCCAGCCATGCTTCTAAGGAGCATTCTGGCTGTATTTCTTCCAAGACAGATTTGTCGGTTCCTCTGGCAGTCCATGGATATTAAACATTTTTCACCAACACTGTAATTCAAATGCACCAATTCTTCTCCAGTCTTTCGACTTGTTTGTCAAGCTTTCACTTGTATATGAGGTGATTTAAAATACCATTGCTTGGGTCAGGCACACCTTAATCCTCATGGTGACAACTTTGCTTTTGAATACTTTAAAAGAGGTCTTTTGCAGCAGATTTGCCCAATGTAATACTGTTTGACTTCCTGACTGCCACTTTCATGTTCATTGATTGTGGATTCAAGTAAAATGAAATCCTTGACAACTTCAATCTTTTTCCTGCTTATCATGATGCTGCTTATTGGTCCAGTAGTGAGAATTTTTGTTTTCTTTATGTTGAGATGTAATCCATACTGGAGGCTGTGGTCTTTGATCTTCTTCAGAAAGTGCTTCAAGTCCTCTTCACTTTCAGCAACCAAAGTTGTGTCACCTGCTTATCACAGGTTGTTAATGAGTCTTCCTCCAATCCTGATGGTATGTGCTTCTTCATATAGTCCACCTTCTTGGATTATTTGTTCAGCATGCAGATTGAATAACTATGGTTAAGGATACAACCCTGATACACAGCATTCTTGACTTTAAATCACACAGTATCCCCTTGTTCTGTTCTAACGACTATCTCTTGGTCTAAGTACAGGTTTCTCATGAGCACAATTAAGTGTTCTGGAATTCTCATTCTGCACAATGTTATCCATAATTTGTTATGATCCACACATTGGAATGCCTTTGCATGGTCAATAAAACACCGGTAAACATCTTTCTGGTAGTCTCTGCTTTCACCCAAGATCTTTCTGACATCAATAATGATACCCCTGGTTCCATGTCCTCTTTTGAATTAGGCTTGAATTTCTAGCAGTTCCCTGTCAATGTACTTCTGCAACCATTTTTTGAATTATCTTCAGAAAAATTTTACTTATGTGTGATATTAATGATATTGTTCAATAATTTCTACATTCTGTTGGATCTCCTTTCTGTGGAATGTGCACAAATATAAGTCTCTTCCAGTCAGTTGTCTAGGTAGCTGTCTTCCAAATTTCTTGGCATGGACAAATGACCACTTCCAGTGCTGCATCTGTTTGTTGAAACATCTCACTTGGTATTCTGTGAATTCCTGAAGGCTTGTTTTGCCAATGACTTCACCGCAGCTTGGACATTTTCCTTCAGTATCATCATCAGTTCTTGATCATGTGCTTTCTCCCAAAATGGTGGAACATCAACCAATTCTTTCTGATAAAATGACTCTGTGTATTCCTTCCATCCTCTTTTGATGTTTCCTGAGTCCTTCAATATTTAGCCCATAAAATCCTTTTACATTGCAACTCAAGGCTTGAGTGTTTTCTTTAGTTCTTTCAGCCTGAGAAATGCTGAGTGTATTCTTCCCTTTTGGTTTTATAACTGGTCTTTGCACAGTTCGTTATAATACTTTGTCTTCTCTAGCCACCCTTTGAAATATTCTGTTCAGTTCTTTTACTTCATCATTTCTTCCATTCACTTTAGCTACTCTATGTTCAAGAGCAACTTTCAGAGTCTCTTCTTCCATCCATTTTGGTCTTTTCTTTCTTTCCTTTTTAATGACCTTTTATTTGTTCATGTATGATGTTCTTGATATCATCCCACAACTCATCTGGTCTTCAATCTTTAGTGTTCAATGCATCAAGTCTTTTCCTGAGATTTTCTCTAAATTAAGGTGGTACACACTCAAGATCACCGAGCCCTTGTGGTGCAGTGGTTAAGAAGCTACCTGCTAACCAAAAGGTTGGCAGTTTGAATCCACCAGCCACTCCTTGGAAACCCTATGGGGCAGTTCTTCTGTGTCCTATAGGGTCACTATGAGTCAGAATTGACTCAACAGCAACGGATGTGGTTTTGAGGATTTTTTATACTCAAGGTCCTACTTTGGGTCTCATGGACTTGTTTTAATTTTCTATGACTTCACTTTGAACCTGCATATGAGCAACTGATTGTCTGTGATGATATTGAGCTTCTCCATTGTCTCTTTCCACAGGTGCAGTTGATTTGATTCCTGTGTATTCCATCTGGTGATGTCCACATGTATAGTCACCATTTATGTTGTTGAAAAAAGTTATTTGCAATGAATAAGTCATTGGTCTGGCAAAATTCTATCATGCGATCTCCATTATCATTTGTATCACCAAGGTCATATTTTCCAACTACTGATCCTTCTTCTTTCCAACTTTCACATTCCAATTGCCAGTAATTATCAATGCATCTTGATTGCATGTTTGATCAATTTCAGACTGCAGAAGTTGGTAAAAATCTTCAATTTCCTCACCTTTGGCATTAGTGGTTGGTGCATAAATTTGAATCATACTCATATTAATTTAGCTTTTTTGTAGACATATAGATATTATCCTATCACTGACACATTGTACCTCAAAATAGATCTTGAAATATTCTTTTTGAGGATACACCATTTCTCTCCAATTTGTCATTCCTTGCATAGTAGAACATATGATTGTCTAATTCAAAATGGCCAAAGCCAGTCCATTTCAGCTCACTAATGCCTAGGATATAGATCTTTATGTGTTCCATTTCATTTCAGATGATTTCTAATTTTCCTAGATTCATACTTCGTACATTCCAAGCTTCGGTTATTAATGGCTGTTTGCACCTGTTTCTTCTCATTTTGAGTCTTTCCATGTCAGCAAATGGTGGTCTCGAAAGCTTTACTCCATCTACAACATTAAAGTTGACTCTAGTTTGAGGAGGCAACTCTTCCCCAGTCATATTTTGAGTGCCTTCCAATCTGAGGGGCTCATTTTCTGATGCTGTAGTAGACAATGTTCCAATACTATTCCTAAGGTTTTCACTTGCCAAATTTTTTAGAAGTGGATCGCCAGATCCTTCTTCCTAATATATCTAAGCCTGTAAGCTCCACTGAAACCTGTCCAACATGGGTGACCTGCTGGTATTTGAAATAGTGGGGGCATATCTTCAAGCATCATAGCAACATGAAAGCTACCACAGTACGACAAGCCGACAGACGAGTAGTTATCAAATTTACTTACAAGAAATTGTTCATAATACTATTATCTTTCAATTGTCTAGAAGAGCTACAGGGATATTCTCACTTTATTTCCTAATACTGTTCATTTATTTTGCTTCCCTTTCCCTTTTCTTCTTGATTAGTTTTTTTAGAGTTTATTAATTTTATTAATCTTTACCATCAATCAATTTTTCCCTTTATAAATGTTTTCTATTTTTTATCTGGTTTCCATTTTTATTGATTTCTACTCTGTCTTAGTCATCTAGCACTGCCATAACAGAAATACCACAAGTGGATGGCTTTAACAAAGGGAAATTTATTTTCTCACAATCTAGTAAGTTACAGGTCCAAATTCAGGATGTGGGCTCCAGGGAAAGGCTTTCTCTCTCTGTCAGCTCTGGAGGAAGGTCCTTGTCCTCAATCTTTCCCTGGCCAAGGAGCTTTTCAGGCACAGGGACCCTGGGTCCAAAAGATGTACTCTGTTCCTGGTGCTGCTTTCTTGGTGGTATAAGGTCCCCAACTCTGCTTGCTTCCCTTTCTTTTTATCTCTTGAGAGAGAAAAGGCGGTGCAGGCCACAACCCAGGGAAACTCCCTTTACACTGAATCAGGGAGGTGACCTGAGTGAGGGTGGTGTTACAATCCCATCCTAATCTTCTTAACATAAACTTTCAATCACAAAATGGAGGACAACCACACAATACCAGGTTGACACATAATTTTGGGGGGAGGGGGACACAATTCAATCCATGACATGCTCTTATATTCACTTCTTCCTTTCTTCTACTTTGTTTTTTTTATTTGTTCTTTTTTTCTATCTTCCAAGGTAAACACATACATCTTTCATTTTTAATCTTTCTTATTTTCTAACAATGGCATTAAAAGTTTAAATTTCCCTTTATGAACTGAATTAGTTGCATCCCTCAAATTTTTGCATATTTTATATCATTAATTTTAAGCAATTTTATATAGTAATACACCTGGTGATTTCTGCTTTGATACATCAACTACTTAGAAGACAGTTTCATTTTAAAATACTTGGAGATTTTGTACAAAATATTTTGATTTTTAATTTGATTCCATCGTGGCAAAAATACATATACTTTTGTCTATATACTTTTTTCAATACTTTGAATTTTATTTACAGTTATCTTATTGTCCAGCATATCATTTATCTTGGTGAATGTTCTCTATGTATTAAAAAAGAACGCATAATCTGCCATCATTTTTTTAGTGTTTGTTAGATGTCAATTGAGTTAAATTGGCTGATGCTGTTGTTCACGTCTTCTGTACCAATACTGATTTTGTGCTTGGTTTTCAATCAGTTAAGTTAATTCTCTAGTTATGTTTGTGAATTTTTCTCTGCCTCCCCCTACTTTGGTCTGGTTTTGCTTCATGTATTCTGTGTATTATTAGGATCATACACATTTGCATTGTTTTGTCTTCCTTATGAATTTCCACCTCTTTCACGAAGGTTAAAACTTATTTAACACCTCAGCCACAGTCAAATTTTAATCCAGCCTGGCTTTTTTTTTTTTTTTTGGCTATGCATGTCTTCCAAAAACTTTATTTGCTTACTATCTGTTTGATTCTCTAAGATTCATGTGCCAATAGCTACACTTAAAATTCTTTTTGAATACACCTTTCTCTCTTAGTTACATTTACTTTGAGCCTACTTTATTAGGCTTCCATGTGACTTTGCTTATTCTCTTTTCCTGAGCTACATTAATTTTATCAAAAATTTTAATAAAACACAGGATGGCCACACCGTGACTTTTTTCCTCTAAGGCTGAGTCTTCATCTGAATATTAATCAACCTTTTTGCTTACATAATTTATCGATATATCTTTTTAATATACAAGAAAAACAGTTAAATTTTCAATCTGCATTCTCAAAGTTACTATTTTGTTTTCATCCCTTCTTTGAAAAAGATCAATTTATGAGCTCATCTCTTTTTCATTAAACCTTATTAAATGGAGATAATAACAACCAGTTCACACTAGTAACATTCTTTTTCATAACGTTTTTACTCAAAAGCCTCGATTTCGTATGTCACTATCTACTACCAAGTTATTCAGTGTGATATTTTATGAAATGTCTCCAGGCTGACAGCACAGTTCACACTTTCTCAGATTCCTGTTTCCTCCCTACCCAGTAGCAAAGGCAATGCTATATATTTTTGACTTTTTGTTCAGTCTCTCAAGTTCAGTATCAGTTTCTCTATTAGTCAAATGTATGTAATACCAAACAATTCCAACATCTCCGTGGCTTACTCCATCAAATATTTATTTCTCGCATGTTATATGATAACTGCAGGTTGACTGAGGCTCTGCTCCAGTTGTGGCTCAACTCTATGTATTATTCGTTCTGATTCAGGTTGAA
Organism: Loxodonta africana; assembly: GCF_030014295.1. NCBI lineage: Eukaryota > Metazoa > Chordata > Mammalia > Proboscidea > Elephantidae > Loxodonta > Loxodonta africana. The sequence continues at coordinate 51,066,265 of NC_087345.1, forward strand.
GGAGTAATCCCAGTATTGGACATCCTCATTGTAGCAGCTTGTACTGTGCAACCTAGTTAAGCTGGGAACTGTTTTCCAGAATCACATTCCTTTAAAAGCATCATGTTAGAGTTAGCCAAAAGAGGATTTTGCTTAATATCTGCAAGCCAGAAGTGAAGCAGTGCCCATTACTCTCTGAGGTTGTCATAGTAAAATGCTATGATGGACAAATGGAGAAGTGCTCGGTGTGCTCAGATTTACTTTTGTCCTTTTTTGCTTCTCATCTAGTTTTTCTTCCTGAATGCTACCCTGTTCACCAATAATTGCCTTCAGCTCACCACCAGATTTTTGGTTGTGGACTTACAGTGGCAAAAGACTTCACACAATCTTTCCCTTCTGTAGCTGGCTGGGTGTGTTTGTCTTGTCAGATTGACTGTTTAGTGATTTCACCTATGATCCTCGGAATCTCCTTCTAGACCTTCAATTCTTCAGCTCTTTCCGCATTTTCATAAGTTCCTTTCACATCTCTTATAGTAAATCTCCTATCTTATAAAATTAAAAGTGATTCTGAACCCTGACTAATATACCCATTCTCTGGCAGAACGGAAGAATTACATTTAAAGCACTTGCTTAAATGTGGCCTAGATCATCTCTCTGTACAAGGCCAAAGCATGTCACATGGCCAAGCTGGACATTAGTGGAATGGGGAAGTATTCTTCCATACGCGTAGAAGTGAAAAGTAATACAATCAATCATCCATACCTATTCCTGAACCAATCACTGGGTTATCTGTTTGGGAAGGATGATCTATGAGGAGCACTGACTCACAGATGTCCATTGTTTGGTTAATTGCTAACAAATGAAATAGCTGTTTGTTTAACAAAGAATGCTCAAAAAAAAAAAAAAAAAAAACCCACACCCATTGTCTTCAAGTCGATTCTGACTCATAGCAGCCCTATAGGACAGAGTAGAACTGCCCCATAGAGTTTCCAAGGAGCAGCTGGTGGATTCGAACTGCAGACTTTTGGTTAACAGCTGTACCTTGCCATCGCTCTTAATCACTGTGCTACCAGAGCTCCAAAGAATGTTCAGGTATCCTTAAGTAATCCTTTCTTATTCTTTTTGGAAAATCCAGAATTTAAAGAACCCTTAATGATACTCAAAGATAATTACCTCAACTAAATACATAAGGAAACCCTGGTGGCATAGTTGTTAAATGCTACAGCTGCTAACCAAAGGGTCAGCAGTTCGAATCCACCAGGTGCTCCTTGGAAACTCTATGGGGCAGTTCTGCTCTGTCATATAGGGTCGCTATACATAAGTACATAAAGTATTGAAATCTCTATTCTTGTCCAAAATTTTATAGTCATGTAAATATCTCAAAGAATCGGACCCCAAACTAGCACTGTTCATGTTGGAAAATGTTTTTCTTGGTCTACAAGCTTCCACTGTCTCTCTGTAACTTTTACATTTGCTTAAACAAGAACTTAATGACAGCAGTTTTTCTTTTTGTTTTTAAGGAGAATGCTACATCTTTCTCAGGAGAGTAGTCCTTACCACTACTTCAGCTGCAGTTTAAATCGCACTTCTGAAAAGGGATCTTGAAGGACCTTCTCATTTGGTTATGGTTAGTGACACAATAACCTTCCTAATCATGCTTAGAAACAAATCAACCAATCTTATTCAGGACGCAGAGAAGCCCCCCCTGTGGAGCTGTCACCTTCTGTACCATTTTAATTGCTTTCTGACTTTCACAGAAAGCTGGCATTTTCAATGAAGACATCAACACCAAGACAGAGCCAACATGCATGGCCTTATACCGCCTCACATTTCAAGCTCTTGCAAATATTTTTAGCTGGATCAAGTCCATAGTGCTAAATATGCTCTAGCGCCTCCATTTCCATGGAAACAGACAAGATGTCACAAACACTGGATTATAAACTCACCATCTGATTGAACAAAAGGAAAATCTACTTTGGCCTTCAAGAAAAAGAGCTCTTATTGGAACCAAAAAATCCTGTGGCAATACCAAGGAAGATACAGGAAACAACCAAAGAATATTACTTTTTCTTTAAAAAGAGTATTGAGTTCACCCAAGAGAGGAAATTTTAGTTTGAAAGCAGGAAGTGATCTATTAGACTGAAATTTAATGAGAAAGTAATGTGACAATAATATCAGCTATTTAAAGATGCAAGTAATTTCAGGGCTAGTCAATCAGGTTTTATTGAGCAGCTGCTTGTAAAACAAACAAAAAAAAAACATACTTAATGTAGCCAACTACTTCTGGACTATTATGTCAGCTTCTCTTTTTGACTGTGTCACCCAGGATCCCTAAAAGCTCCCCTCATCTAACAAAATACAGTGGGAACTTGTTCAACTGGCCTTCAAGACACCCTAGAGTCGACTCCAAGCCCACTTTTTAACCTCAACTTTAGTACTTTTAATGGTTAATTTTATATGTCAACTTGGTTACATTATGGTACCCAGATGTTTGGTCAAATGCTAGTCTAGATGTTGCTGTGAAGGTATCTTGTAGATGTGATTAAAATTTACAATCAGTTGACTTTAAGTAAAGATTACCCTCAATAATGTGAGTGGGCCTCATTCAATCAGGTGAAAGGCTTAGGAGAAAAACTAGGGTTTCCCAGAGAAGAAGGAATTGTGCCTGAAAGCTATAACAAAGAAATCCTTCCTGAGTTTCCAGCCTGTCAGTCTGCCCTACAAATTTCAGACCCAAGGCTGCAACATCAATTCTTCCCTGAGTTGCCAGCCTGCCCAACAAATTTCAGATTTGTTAGTCCCCATAATTGTATATAAATATATATATATACACACACACATTCTGATTCTGTGAAGAACCCTGAGTATACTCAGATATAGTATAGTACTATGTAAACCTTATGTGCAAGTCAAACTGAACTCTTTGTTAACACCACTTGTACATTCCTGCCATCCATATTGTGTTCTTATTTTTCCTTCTGAAATGAAAGTGCTGACCCATCATCTCCACAATTTAAAATCCTTCAAGCCACACATCAAATGTGGCTTCCATTTTAAAGCTTTCTTTCATCACACTAGCCAAGAAAAACAGTTCCTCTTTTGTAAACCAAAATAAGAAATTGTAAAACATGGACATACACATAAACAATATTTAGTAAATATTATTGAAAATAACCAGGTCCGAAGACATTGAAAAATTTAAGTGTATCAAATCCAGATAGAACTTCACTTTCTTATAAACTGAAGAATTCACAAACTGGAAAGAAAGGTGTATGCAAATATTAGTGCTATGTTAAAGGGAATAGAACAGTAACTCAGCTGGAAAACTCTGACAAGGTGGGTCAATGCTTTAGCACCTCCATTTTAAAAAAGAGAAAATGTATATGCCTACAGACTATGCTTTTCCCAAGTCACCAAGGAAATCAGAGCTAAAAACCGGATTAGAGCTGACAAGCTTCAGGTCAACTACTTTGTCCACTGAACCATATGTCTCTTGTAAACCATTTCTAAGTTTCCAACAGAATGATTTTGAACTCTCCTATGATACTGATTTTTTTCGGGTGGGGGGGCAGTTCACATATCTAATAATTCCCACTGAAAATTAGTCCCAGGTGGAGGAAAGTCAAAGAATATGTGGAATCAGAAAACTAGTGTTGCATGTGGCTTTTATGTATTTTCATGTATGAAATCATTAAAATATTTCCCTTTTATCTGCGTTGGTAGGTTTATAAGATTCAAATATTCCTCCTCACTTCTCTAATAAATATTCAGCCTTTAAACTTCAACTCTGATAAATAAGTGAATGATAAGAAAGATAAGTTTTCTTACTTTTGCTGCCAAAATTGGCTTCAGTTCATAGATGACTGACATGTCAGGGCTACTTTCATTTATAGATCAAACAGATAATCACATTTTTGTTTATAATTCTGATGCCCTAAATTAATGAAAAGAAACCTGCCCAATTTTTAGGATATTTGCCTGGGATCCATTGAAAGACCTTGAGGTACCTGTAATTAGTGATTTAAAACTGACAGCACAGCTGAATTAAATAAAATCTATTCTCCAAGCCAACTGGCTTCAGTAATTTGATTATTTTCTTCCTGCTGCAATTGATCTCTAGCTAAAGAAATGCCTCGTGGAAAAGAGAGAAAAAATTTAGTCTTAAAAAGCCTCACAGAGCTGAGATTTTAAATTCCCTCAAATAAGCATATACTGTCTATGAGTGAATATACTTTCAAAATTTTTTGTCAATCATACGTAAAATAGGTAAAATCTAGGCAGCCAAAGTGAATTTGAGGAGTGTGGTTGGCAGTTGTTGACATGGCTCCCGATGATTCTACCACATGGTATTTGTGACTTTGAGTAATTCCATCCCCTTGAGTATGGTCTAACTTGCTTCTAATAAATAGGATACGGAAAAAGTGAGGGAATGCCACTTCCATGATTAAATTATAAAAGACCATAACTTCCTTCTTGTAGAAACTGTTCCAGTATAGCCTTCTTGACTTGTAGCTTTGATGAAACAATCTGCCATGTTGCAGAGGTCCATCTTGCAAAGAACTAAGAGAGATCTCCGGTCAATAGCTAGCAAAAGATCTGAGTCCTTCAGTCCAACAATCCACAAGGAACTGACTTCTGCCAACAACCATACAAATGAATTTAGGACCAGATGCTTTACCTAATCAAGTCTTAAGATGAGTATAGCCTCAGCCAACACCTTGCATGCAGTCTGAAACAGTGGGTCTGGCTAAGACATGGCTGGATTTTTGACCTACAGAAACTGAGATAATAAGTCAAAGTTTCGAGCCACTAAATTTTGAGCTAATTTTTTATGCAGCTACAGATAACTAATACTGGGAGCCATGAAGTTGCAAGGAAGTTGATTGCATCATTGGAGCCAGGGACATAGCTCATGACCCAGGCAAAGCCAACTAGTATATTTCATCTCTAGGCATATGTTATTGGCTTAGATTAGACATGTAACCTAAACTGGACATGCATAGTGAATCTTAAGACATTGCAGGGCATGCTGATAGATATGCTTGAGGGAAAAATGTAGTCCCAGGAGAAGCTGATAACCATGTTGGAGCCAACCTAACTATAGAGATGAATCCAAAAAACGGCAGAGTGACAAAAAGAAAGTTGGTCCTTGATGACATTCTTAGACACTAGATCTAGCCTTGTTTAAAGCTAGCATAGCTGTTTGGGGCTTTTGTTGTTGTTGTTGTTGTTAAATGAAATATTTAATCTAGGAGTAGATGGGTCATCTGATAATATACAGTACTAGAAGCATCCTAATTGGCATAACTCCCACATTCCTCATATATTTGAATAATTCAAATTAAGAACTTTAAAAGGCATTAACAAGCACCTTGAACCTTTTCCAATTAAATGATAAAATACAACTCACATAACAGTTACAGTCATAAAAAGCATATATTAAACCTAAATATTTGATATATGAAAATTGAACTAAAATGAACTGCAATGATAGTAGCAGATAAACAATTCAAGAAAATATCAACACAGTTTAATCGTATTGTAATTGTGTTGATAGACATCAAAGCCAATACGTCTGAAAGGATACTTCAAAAGCAGCAGCATAAAGCACCTCAAAGCCAACCTTGCTTGAAGATAAGCTTTGCAGTCTATTAAATAGAAAAATAAAAACGTCCCCTATGTAGAAACGTTTGGAAATTGAAGGGAAGTTTAAACAGCTTTTGAACTACATAAACTGTGTGGAGGGATTTTCCATAATCTTCAAAGAATTTTTAAACAATTCAATGTTATTACCTTTTCTACCCAATTTCCTAACTGACTAATATAAATTTCTGTTAGTTTACTTAAGAGAATCAAAAGAAAATTAAATCCTGAAAGATACAAGAACAAAGAAAGGATGTATATGCCCTCATTAGTGAGAGAATGGGTCATAGTTACCCTTCTATGTTGTTGTTCGGTGCCATCGAGTCAGTTCCAACTCATATGAACTTCATGAATAACAGAAGGAAGCACGGTGTGGTCCAGCACCATCCCCACAATCATTGCTATGTTTGAGCCCATAGTTGCAGCCACTGTCTCAATCCATCTCATCAAGGATCTTCTTTTTCACTGACCCTCTGCTTTACCAAGTATGAAGTCTTTCTGGAGGGTAAATAGTGTCTTTGCAGCTACCCACCCAAGTGGCCAGGTAAAGAGATCACAGATAATCTGATCCAAATTTTCTGTCTGGGTTATAGAAACCAGCTAATGTGTGACCAATTTTTCAAACTTTTATGAACAAACCCACTGCTATTGAGTTGGTTCTGATTCTTAGGGACCCTAGAAAATCCTTATATTCCCCTATGAAAATGAAAATCTCAAGTGCATTTCATAGCAACATAAAGGGTTCTTCTCAGATAAATGTCAGGCAAATTTCTTTCTTCCTGAAATCTATTCAGTCAATTCCACGACAGGTGGTAAAGGAATCAAAAATTTAATGATGGCCTATTATGTTCTAAGTACCGTTTTAATATTAGTCATTAAAAAAAATAATGTCTGTGGTGTTATACTTGTTTTTTATTGTTATCTTTCTACAATTGGTGAGATAAATGTTCCTCCTCTCCCCACCCAACAACCATGTCAAAGAAAGCAAAGTTTTTTGGGGAATAAGCCTATAAATCAACTCGTAATAAATCGTAAAACCAAAAACCCAAACACAGTGCCATGGAGTCGATTCCAACTCATAGCAAACTTATAGGACAGAGTAGAAATGTCCCATAGGGTTTCCAAGGAATGGCTGGTAGATTCAAACTGCCAACCTTTTTACTTAGCGGCAGAATACATAACCACTACGCCATGAGGACTCCAGAAACATATAAAGTCACCTTCAAAATTCTGAATGACCTCCACTTCAGAGGGTTTTATTAGCATATCTAAAGTATCAGAGTTGGTCACCAATGGAGGAATAGATAAGCCAAGAAGCAAAACTGTACCTTCAAGGACTACCAAGACCAGCATGTTTCCTTCACTGAGGAGGTCTCCAACTTGCTGCACCATGAAATCACCAGGGGAGTTTTAAAACTATTGATACATAGGTCCCACTTCCAGAGATTCTGATTTTAATTGATCTTGGATGTGCCTAGGGCACCGTAATTTTTTAAATCTCCCCAGACAGTTTTAATTCATAGTCAAGCTCAAGAACTACTACTTTACTTCTAAATTGTGATCTGATTTACCAACCTATTATAGGGCTTGGCCTGTCAAGCTATTAACACTTGATGATAAACATTCTAAAGATATAACACAACACACTGGGGTATTTCCATGCCCACCAACCAAACTTCTGATAATACAGAGTCTTACCTAGTTCTGCTGTAACACAAATACTACAAGGGAGTGATTTTAAAGGACAGAATTTTATTTTCTCACAGTTCTGGAGGCTAAAGGTCCAAATCAGGGTCTCTATCACCATGTTGATTCCTTTCTCGGTGGTAGGCCCAGGCTTTTCCTGGCTTCTGGCAGTCCTCACATGGTATCTGTCTTCCTCCATATATGCTTGCCTCTGTGTCTAATCTGCTTTTTATAATTCAAAAGTGATTAGCCTTAGGACACACCCTATACTGATATGGTCCCATTAAGATAACAAAGAAAACCCTATTTCCAAAAAGGATTACATCGCAGGAGTGCCTGGTGGATTCAAACTGCCAACCTTTTGGTTAGCAGCCATAGCTCAAAACCACTATGCCACTGGGGTTTCCTCCATAGGTATAGAGATTAGAATTCCAACATATATTTTGTGGAGGTACAACTCAATCCATAGCATATGATTTCCCATGAAGCTTGTTTTAAAGGGGAAAAAAATGCTCTGGCCAATGAAGGTGGTAGTCACCTCGAATTTACCTTTCTAACTTTAATTTATTAAATTAGGAATATAGGTTTATATGCCTCATACCTGTTTGAGTCAGCATGAGTAAGTATCCCAAAGGTCAAATGACTCTGTAGAGACTGCGTCTCCAAACATACAAGCCTGAGAGTCACATTTGTACCATTAAGTCACTAAGGTGATAACTCACATTCGGGCATCCTGAACAGACATGATGCAGCAGTAGTCAAAAAATCAGACAATGCATTGCACTGGGCAAATCTGCTGCAAAAGACCTCTTTAAAATGCTAAAAAGCAAAGATGTCACTTTAAGGACTAAGGTGCACCTGACCCAAGCCGTGGTGTTTGCAGTCACCTGTATGCATGTGAAAGCTGGACAATGAATAAGGAAGACTGAAGAAGAATTGATGCCTTTGAATTATCATATTGGTGAAGAATGTTGAGTATACCATGGCCTGCCAGAAGAATGAACAAATCTGTCTTGGAAGAAGTGCAGCCAGAATGCTCTTTAGAAACAAGGATAGTGAGACTTTGTCTCACATAACTTTGGACATATTACCAGGAGGAACCAGTCCCTAGAGAAGGACATCATCCTTGGTAAGAAAGAGGATCTGTGAAAAAGAGCAAGGCCCTCAACGAGATGGACTGACACAGTGGCTGCAATGATTGTGAGGATGGTGTAGGCCCAGGCAGTGTTTCATTCTGTTGTACATAGGGTCACTATGGGTTGGAACCAAATTGATGGCACCTAACAACAACACCAACAACAACAAGGCATCCTGGCAGAAAACCTACCTACCTCACCTAACAATACCGTAGCTTCAATTCTTATATTCACTTTTACATTGTCAAGTTCACCTGCTCTGGGATGTAGGCAAATGGGAGAATCCAGTCAAGATTTCTTAAAGTAAGCATAAAAATAAAATTGCTTTTGCAAGTTTTTCATTTTGTTTTCATGGACCTTAAATACACTGGCATTAGATGAACAAAAAGAGAAAATAATTGTTTTCTTTAATTCCATTTGCTGATAACGAATACGATAAAATTTTGAAACAATGGAAATAAAATGCACTAAATAAAACGTGTATTACATTTTTTTTTTCATTTGTTTTCCAATCACTTGGTAATCTGAAAGTGCTTGGAAGGATATTTTGTAATCAGAATTAAAAAAAAAAAATGCTCAGAATATCTGAAATATAGTTCAAAGTGTCCACCCTCATACTACTAATATTTTGTAACTGTCATGCCCCATAGGCACTATCTCATACATGTTATAAACTGGAGAAGTAGCCCTGGTAACACAGTGTTTAAACGCTCAGCTGCTAACCAAAAGGTTGGTGGTTTGAAACCACCAGCTGATCTATGGGAAAAAGATGTGGCAGTCTGCTTCTGTAAAGATCACAGCCTTGGAAAATCTATGGAGAAGCTCTCTCTGTCCCACAGGGTCACTGTGAGTCAAAATCGACTCAACGGCAATGGGTTTGGGTTTGAGTACATACTGGAGACTGGAGAAATAATTTAAACATTATTCATCCAAAAGATCAGCTAGCTTTATATCATTATTGCTTTTGTAAAGTGTATAATTTTTATAGAATGATTATGCCCATTTTTATAATTTGATTTTTAAGAAATCACTTTTAAGAAGGCAGGGTAAATTTTATTACCTCCAGTTTACAGAAAAGGAAATTCAAACTCTAAGGAAGGAAGGATTTGCACAAGCTTACAAAGCATATTAAGAGGTGAGATTAGAACCCAGTTATCCTGGATTCTAGTGCTTCATGCAGACTACTGCTAACCATGTTATTTATTTATCTATAAAATGCAAATATGTTATATATATATATACCCTAAACACAAGTGCACACAATATTGGGCCTATAAGGTATCTCTATGTACATACGTCTACTGTGTATATATGTGTGTGAATGGGTATGTTTACGTCTATAAATTGCCACCTACACAGATATAAGCATTTGTACATGTCATAAAAATGTGGGCAGAATATTTCTACAAAAGGAAATATGTAGGAGGCGGGGCCAAGATGGCTGACTAGGTAGAAGCTACCTCAGATCCCTCTTGCTATAAAGACTCGGAAAAACAAGTGAATCGATCACATACATGACAATCTACGAACCCTGACCATCAAACACAGATCTAAAGAGTTGACCTAAGTGACAGGGGGAGAGAAAAGCTGCGCCCTGAAGCAGCGACCGCCTCTGTAACCAGCGTCCTGCTCAACAGTCTTGAGCCCTCGCGGTTCCCTGGTGCCGAGTGGCAGGGCTGATTGCGGCTTGCTGAGGCAAGGCAGGCACAGGACACAGCCCTAACCCCTAGCCCCCTGGAGTAACCTCCATAGATACTCAGCCAGCACAAGAAGGCTGCACACTGAAGTGGCTAACAAGAGAAAGAGCAACCCCGGGGAAGGAGCGACGGTTTTCGGAGCCTGAAGCCAGCGTCCCAGTCAGAAAACCTTGGTGCCGGGCTTTGGACTGGGCACAGGGGAGCTGAGCACGGCTTCCTGAAATGGCACAAACACGGGACACAGCCCTAGCCCCTGAAGTGACATCGGGGGAAGCCCAGCCAGCACATACAGGCAGCGCAGTGACGCGGCTGACAGGATGAGAAGTCACCAGGAGGCAGCGACTGGTTTTGGAGCCTGGAGTGTGGCGTCCCAGCCAGGGAACCTTGGCACTGGGCTTTGGACTGGGAGCGGAGGAGCTGACCACGGCTTCTGAGACAGCACAAGCACAAGACAGGGGCCTGACCCTTGGGGGCAATCTTGACCCAGACAGCACACACAGGCTACACTCCCCTCAGGAATCTCACATAAAACAATCATCACCAAGCAAGATAAGTAACTTTGTCTATATTGCTGGGTGCTACTCTCTCCTATCTATCTGATCACTCCCCTCCCTGCCCCAGGCAGCTTAATTAACATTGGAATTTCCTGGGCCAGGGAGTGAAGTGCTCTGTGGTTTTTCTTTTTTTCTTTCTTTTTTTTTTTTTTTTTTTGTCTTTTCCTAACCCATTCTCCTGACCTGAGAGAAGCAGCTACTAAAAACCCAAGGACCAAAAATTCTTCCCTGCCTTCCCTAAATTGGAATAAAAACACAGAACCAGCTCTAGCCAAGCATATGAGAGCCACAGTCTTGGGCTTTCATCCCTACAGGGGACAAGATGGCTATTATAATGCAAAGGCAATTCTGATAGAGATCTGACTGTAATTGTTTTAGCGGATCACTGGAAAACAAGTTTTCCAGGTCTGATATCTCTACCTATTAAACACAGCCCTCACTGACCCACAATGGGGAACTGAGGGCTGAAGCTCCACCCAAACCACCTAGCCACCTGCCAAAGGTGTCTGAGGATACTGACACATACCAGTCTTTAGAGGTACATGCATTGGGTGCCTAAGGTACAGCTACAGAGCCCACCCACCAAAGTGCTTTAGGAATAGAGACACACCTACCTCACTGGCATGTGGGGGAAGGCTGTCGGCATCCCACCCCCCATGGAGTGTGACCACCTGCTGCTACTAGAATCTGATGCACAAAACTACCTCTAAGTTAATAGGTGACAGTCTACACCACACACGGTAAACCAAACTCATAGAATAGGGAATGGACTCTTAGGCTTATATATCTGGTAACAGCCGAAACCAGCTGATAATAGGACATAAGTGATTCAAAGGCTACAACAATCAAGACAGCGCAATCTAGTAGCCCATCTACGTATATTGAAAGAAAACAAAACAAGATAAGACTCAGTGAGCAAATATTAAATAAATCATTACAATATCTTATAGATGGCTCGGAGACAACAGTTGATATCAAACCACATAAAGAAGCAGACCATGATTGCTTCTACAGCTCCCCAAATTAAAGAATCAAAATCTTTCCCAAATGAAGATACAATCCTGGAGTTGCGAGATGCAGAACATAAAATACTAGACATCAGGGAGGACCTCAGAAATGAAATAAGGCAATCTACAGAAAAAGCCAAGGAACACACTGATAAAGCAGTTGAAGAAATCAAAAAGATTATTCAAGAACATAGTGGAAAAATTAATAAGCTACAAAAATCCATAGAGAGCGTTCAGAAATCCAAAAGATTAACAGTAAAATTACAGAATTAGACAACTCAATAAGAAGTCAGAGGAGAAGAATCGAGCAATTGTAATGCAGTGTGGGAGAGGTGGAGGATAAGGCAATTGACACCAATATAGTTGAAGAAAAATAAGATAAAAGAATTTAAAAAAATGAAGAAACCCTAAGAATCGTGTGGGACTCCATCAAGAAGAATAACTTGCGTGTGATTGGAGTTCCAGAACAGAGAAGGATAACAGAAAATACAGAGAGAATAGTTGAAAACCTGTTGGCAGAAAACTTCCTTGGCATCATGAAAGACGAAAGAATATCTAGCCAAGATGCTCATCGAACCCCATATAAGATTGATACAAAAAGAAAATCACCAAGGCATATTATCATCAAACTTGCGAAAACCAAAGATAAAGAGAAAATTTGAAAAGCAGCCAGGGATAAAAGAAAAGTCTCCTACAAAGGAGAATCAATAAGAATAAGTTCAGACTACTCGGCAGAAACCATGCAGTCAAGAAGGCAATGGGATAACATATAGAGAGCACTGAAGGAGAAAAACCGCCAGCCAAGGATCATATATTCAGCAAAACTCTCTCTCAAATATGAAGGTGAAATTAAAACATTTACAGATAAACACAAGCTTAGAGAATTTGCAAAACTATAGAATTACTAAAGGAAACTGGTCAGAAAATCAATAATATCAGATACCGGCACAACACAAGGTCACAGAACAGAACATCCTGATATCAACTCAAATAGGGAAATCACAAAAACAAATTAAGATTAATTTTAAAAAGAACAAAAAATGCTCAAAACAGGGAATCATTGAAGTCATTATGTAAAAGATCACAAAAATAAAAAAGAGGGACTAAATACAGGAGGTATAGATCTTCCATATGGAGAGGAAAACAAGGCAATATAGGAAGATACAAGTTAGTTTTTACTTAGAAAAATAGGGATACATATTAAGTTAACCACGAAGAGGTCTAAGAATTCCATAATTCAAAATAAAAACCAAGAAAAACAAAAGGACTCAGCAAACATAAATTCAACTACTATGAAAATGAGGAACACACAATTTACAAAGAAAAACTTCTCAGCACAAAAAAGTAAGTGGAAAAATGAAATTGTCAACAACACACACAGAAAGGCATCAAAATGACAACACTAAACTCATACTTATCTATAATTACACTGAATGTAAATGGACCAAATGCACCAATAAAGAGACAGAGTCTCAGGCTGGATAAAGAAACACAATCCGTCTGTATGCTGCCTACAAGAGACACACCTTAGACTTAGAGACACAAACAAACTAAAACTCAAAGGATGGAAAAAGATATATCAAGCAAACAAAAAACAAAAAAGAGCACGAGTAGCAATATTAATTTCTGGCAAAATAGACTTCAAAGTTAAATCCACCACAAAGGATAAAGAAGGACACTACATAATGATTAAAGGGACAATTTCCCAGAAAGACGTAGCCATATTAAATATTTATGCACCCAATGACAGGGCTGCAAGATACATAAAACAAACTTAAACAGAACTGAAAAGTGAGATAGACACCTCCACAATTATAGTAAGAGACTTTAATACACCACCTTCGGAGAAGGATAGGACTTCCAGTAAGAAGCTCAATAGAGACATGGAAGACCTAATTGCTACACTCAACCAGCTTGACCTCATAGGCTTATATAGAACACTCCACCCAACAGCTGCAAACATTCTCTAGAATAGATCACATATTAAGTCATAAAACAAACCTTTGCAGAATCCAAAATATCAAAATATTACAAAGCATCTTCTCAGACCACAAGGCCATAAAAGTAGAAATCAATAAGAGAAAAATTAGGGAAAAGAAATCAAATAGTTGGCAATTGAACAATGCCCTGCTCAAAAAAAGACTGGGTTATAGAAGACATTAAGGAGGGAATAAAGAAATTCATAGAATGCAATGAGAATGAAAACACTTCCTATCAAAACCTCTCGGACACAGCAAAAGCAGCGCTCAGAGGTCAATTTATATAAAAAAATGCACACATACATAAAGAAGAAAGAGCCAAAATCAGAGAACTGTCCCTACAACTTGAACAAATAGAAAGTGAGCAACGAAAGAATCCATCAGGCACCAGAAGAAAACAAATAATAAAAATTAGAGCTGAACTAAATGAATTGGAGAACAGAAAAACAATTGAAAGAATTAATAAATCCAAAAGCTGGTTCTTTCAAGAAATTAACAAAATTGATAAACCATTGGCCACACTAACTAAAGAAACACAGGAAAGGAAACAAATAACCCAAATAAGAAATGAGATGGGCCATATCACAACAGACCCAACTGAAATTAAAAGAATCATATCAGACTATTATGAAAAATTGTACTCTAACAAATTCGCAAACCTAGAAGAAATGGACAAATTCCTAGAAAAACAATACCTACCTAAACTAACACAATCAGAAGCAGAACAACTAAATAGACCCATAACAAAAAAAGAGATTGAAAAGGTAATCAAAAAACTCCCAACACAAAAAAGCCCTGGCCCAGATGGCTTCACTGCAGAGTTCTACCAAACTTTCAGAGAAGAGTTAACACCACTACTACTTAAGGTATTTCAAAGCATCGAAAATGATGGAATACTACCTAACTCATTCTATGAAGCCAGCATATCCCTGATACCAAAACCAGGTAAAGACACCACAAAAAAGAAAATTAGAGACCTACAGACCTATATCCCTCATGAACATAGATGCAAAAATCCTCAACAAAATTCTAGCCAATAGAATTCAACAACATATCAAAAAAATAATCCACCACAACCATGTGGGATTTATACCAGGTATGCAAGTTTTTTTTTTTTGGTTCAATATTAGAAAAACCATTAATGTAATCCACCATATAAATAAAACAAAAGACAAAAACCACATGATCTTATCAATTGATGCAGAAAAGGCATTTGACAAAGTCCAACACACATTCATGATAAAAACTCTCAGCAAAAGAGGAATTGAAGGAAAATTCCTCAACATAATAAAGGGCATCTATTTTTATACAAAGCCAAAAAAAAAAAATTTTTTTTTTTTTTTTCTTTTTTTATACAAAGCCAACGGCCAACATCATTCTGAATGGAGAGAGTCTGAAAGCATTTCCCTTGAGGACGGGAACCAGACAAGGATGCCCTTTATCACAGCTCTTATTCAACATTGTGCTAGAGGTCCTAGCCAGAGCAATTAGGCTAGGCAAAGAAATAAAGGGCATCTGGATTGGCAAGGAAGAAGTCAGATTATCTCTATTTGGAGATGACATGATCTTATACACAGAAAACCCTAAGGAATCCTTCAGAAAACTACTGAAACTAATAGAAGAGTTTGGCAGAGTCTCAGGTTACAAGGTAAACATACAAAAATCACTTGGATTTCTCTACATCAACAAAAAGAACATCGAAGAGGAAATCACCAAATCAATACCATTCACAGTAGCCCCCAAAAAGATAAAATACTTAGGAACAAATCTTACCAAAGATGTAAAAGACCTATACAAAGAAAACTACAAAGTACTAGTGCAAGAAACTAAACGGGACCTACATAAGTGGAAAAACATACCTTGCTCATGGATAGGAAGACTTAACATAGTAAAAATGTCTATTCTACCAAAAGCCATCTATACATACAATGCAATTCCGATCCAAATTCCAATGACATTTTTTAATGTGATGGAGAAACAAATCACCAACTTCATATGGAAGGGAAAGAAGCCCCGGATAAGTAAAGCATTACTGAAAAAGAAGAAGAAAGTGGGAGGCCTCACTCTACCTGATTTCAGAACCTATTATACAGCCACAGTAGTCAAAACAGCCTGGTACTGGTACAACAACAGGCACACAGACCAATGGAACAGAATTGAGAACCCAGATATAACTCCATCCACATATGAGCAGCTGATATTTGACAAAGGCCCAGTGTCAGTTAATTGGGGAAAGGTAGTCTTTTTAACAAATGGTGCTGGCATAAGTGGATATCCATCTGCAAAAAAATGAAACAGGACCCATACCTCACACCATGCACAAAAACTAACTCCGAGTGGATCAAAGACCTAAACATAAAGACTAAAACGATAAAGATCATGAAAGAAAAAATAGGGACAACATTAGGAGCCCTAATACGAGGCATAAAAAGAACACAAAACATTACTAAAAATGACAAAGAGAAACCAGATAACTGGGAGCTCCTAAAAATCAAACACTTATGCTCATCTAAAGACTTCAACCAAAAGAATAAAAAGACCACCTACAGATTGGGAAAAAATTTTCAGCTATGACATCTCCGACCAGCATCTGATCTCTAAAATCTATATGATTCTGTTAAAACTCAACCACAAAAAGACAAACAACCCAATTAAAAATTGGGCAAAGGATATGAACACGCACTTCACTAAAGAAGATACTCAGGTGGCTAACAGATACAGGAGAAAATGCTCTTGATCATTAGCCATTAGAAAAATGCAAATTAAAACTATGATGATATTCCATCTCACTCCAGCAAGGCTGGCATTAATCCAAAAAACACAAAGTAATAAATGTTGGAGAGGCTGCAGAGAGATTGGAACTCTTATACACTGCTGGTGGGAATGTAAAATGGTACAACCACTTTGGAAATCTATCTGGTGTTTCCTTGAAAACTTAGAAATAGAACTACCATAGAACTACCATATAACCCAGAAATCCCACTCCTCGGAATATATCCTACAGAAATAAGAGCCTTTACACGAACAGATATATGCACACCCATGTTTGTTGCAGCTCTGTTTACAATAGCAAAAAGCTGGAAGCAACCAAGGTGTCCATCAACAGATGAATGGATAAATAAATTATGGTATATTCACACAATGGAATACTACGCATCGATAAAGAACAGTGACGAATCTGTGAAACATTTCATAACATGGAGGAGCCTGGAAGACGTTATGCTGAGTGAAATTAGTCAGATGCAAAAGGACAAATATTGTATAAGACCACTATTATAAGTTCTTGAGAAATAGTATAAACTCAGAACACATTCTTCTGTGGTTATGAGAGGGGGAAGGGAGGGAGGGTGGGAAAGGGTTATTTACTGTTTAGATAGTAGATAAGAACTACTTTAGGTGAAGGGAAGGACAATACTCAATACAGGGAAGGTCAGCTCAGCTGGACTGGACCAAAAGCAAAGAAGTTTCCTGGATAAACTGAATGCTTCAAAGGTCAGCAGAGCAAGGGTGGGGGTTTGGGGACTATTGCTTCAGGGGACATCTAAGTCAATTGGCAAAATAAATTCTATTAAGAAAACATTCTGCATCCCACTTTGAAGTGTGGTGTCTGGGGTCTTAAATGCTAACAAGCGGCCATCTAAGATGCATCAATTGGTCTCAACACACCTGGATTAAAGGGGAATGAAGAACACCAAGGTCACAAGATAATTATGAGCCCAAGAGACAGAAAGGGCCACATGAACTAGAGACTTACATCATCCTGAGACCAGAAAAACTAGATGGTGCCTGGCCACAACCAATGACTACCCTGACAGGGAGCACAACAGAGAACCCCTGAGGACGCAGGAGAACAGTGGGATGCAGACCCCAAATTCTCATAAAAAGACCAGACTTAATGGTCTGACTGAGACTAGAAGAATCCCGGTGGTCATGGTCCCCAAACCTTCTTTTGGCCCAGGACAGGAACCATTCCCGAAGACAGCTCATCAGACATGGAAGGGACTGGACAATTGGTTGGAGAGAGATGCTGATGAGGAGTGAGCTACTTGTATCAGGTGGACACTTGAGACTGTGTTGGCATCTCCTGTCTGGAGAGGAGATGGGAGGGTAGAAAGGGTTAGAAACTGGCAAAACGGTCATGAAAGGAGAGACTGGAAGGAGGGAGCGGGCTGACTTATTCGGGGGAGAGTAAATGGGAGTATGTAGTAAGGTGTATATAAGTTTATACGTGAGAGACCGACTTGATTTGTAAACTTTCATTTAAAGCACAATAAAAATTATTTTTTTAAAAAAGGAAATATGTAAATAAAATTTTCTACTCCTTACAAATAATGATATATGTAGAATACAGAATGTTAACCACAAGACAGTATGATTTGGAAGGCGAAGCACAAAATGGTAGTTACAGTCTCTATTTAGCTACTTACTAGCAGTCTGATCCTAAACAAGTTATGTAATTCCTGTAAAACTCAATTTTCTCACCTGTAAAATTTGGATTGCACAGTTTACCTTTAATGTTTTTGGAAGACTATGCTGGGTTATTTCATAGAAAAACATGCTAAATAATGACATGAGCATCTGACAACTGAGAAGTATTGTCTCCTTTCTCTCTTTCCTGATTTAACATAGAAAGGCTTTCATTAGCCACACATCTACAAAACAGTGATCTTTTCTCATTTAATTTCTTGTTTATTGTATTAAACCTCATGTATTAACGTTTGAGCATATGTTTCCTAAGCACCCTTTTAAACTTGAATATGGGTTAGAGAGGCAAAGAACATACGTTTTTTCTACCCTTAGAAACTGTATGGGTCAGTTTTACTCTAAGTCCTTAACATGTAATACATTATGGCACAAGAAGTCATCTAACCTACCCAAGGCCTTATAGCTCAGAATGGGTTGAGGGCATGAGCTCTGAGCTAGAATGACCACGTCTGAATGCTGGCTCTGCTGCTACGAGGACCAGATGAGTTAATATTTGTAAAGCGCTTAAACCACTGCTTGGCACACAGTAATCATTACATAAGTGTCTACCAAACCAAAACCAAACGTTGAGTTGATTTCAACTTATAGCGACCCTATAGGACAAAGTAGAACTGCCCCATAGGGTTCCAAGGAGCAGCTGGTGAATTTGAACTGCCAACCTTTTGGTTAGCAGTTGATCTCTTAACCACTGTGCCACCAGGGCTCCTATATAAGTGTCTAAAAAAAAACCAAACCCGTTGCCATCTAGTCGATTTTGACTCATAGTTGCTCCATAGCACAGAATAGAACTGCCCCACAGAGTTCCCAAGGGGCTCCTGGTGGATTTGAACTGCAGACCTTTTGGTTAGCAGCCGTAGGTTTTAATAACTACACCACCAGAGCTCTTATATAAGTGTCTAGTAAGTACGAAAATACAAAAAAGCGTGTAAAAATGTAGAGCCAGGCAGTCTAACTCCATATACATGCTCTTACTCACTATAGCTTTAGCTTTAGCATGAGAGGAAAAATTGACAGCTGCCACTTTGAGGAGAAAAAATAACTCTGTGTATTAGTCTTGTGTGTATTTTACGAGACAACATTTTGTATAACTCAAGGGGTAGTAGGAGCCCTTCACCTTGGTCACAATATGAGTAGTGAGATTCCTCCAGAGTACAACAGCATAAATTTATGCCATCTGTGATCTCAAATCTTGGCTGAAGCCCCATTCAATGTCACAGTCAGATTGGGTAATGGTTTGTTGTCAAAAGCCTAGTTCTCCTTCAGTTTAGATAAACTGATAATGATTCTCCTCCTTGCAACCTCAAACCGTGGTACTAACCCAGGGATTTAGGAATAAAAGGTAAGATTACTTTTAAGGAAGGTATCTGCATCCCTTGAATTTGGACCTATTAACACTTGTTTTAATTTTGGGTAGTGTTAACATGCTTTGTGTATATATTCTGAGTGAACATATATGCTCTAGAAATCAGCTATACGCTTCAGTATATTTAGTTAATATAAGTTAAACCAAGGACTTAAATAAAATCTGGTCATTTTATAGTCTTCTGACTTTTTAATGAGAAAAAAGTAAAAAGGCAGGTCTGCAGCATCAGTGACCTAACACCTTGAATTGTTTCCCTAAGCCATCAGGTCTGCTTTTGCCTTATTTTGCATCACTCATCAGTAAGGGAAAAAAACTTTCCAGGTTTCACTACTAAAGAAGTTGTTCTCCTTTGTGCTGCATTTTTACAGTCTGAATGTGTAAATGATTCTCCAGTGTACCAGATGTCATTGTTTCATCATGTGACAAATAATCAGTATTGGTAAGCAAAATTTTCTTTTTAAATGTCTAGGAAAATTATCAAGTGCTTCCAAGCAAATCATATAACATAAACTCAGCAAATGAGAATAAGTCCAGGATGAATATTCTTTCCATTAAGACACACTCTAGAGCAATTATTTCGAGAAAGACTTTAAAATTATCAATAAAATTATCCTCTCTTGAAAAAAAAATCAGCATATTCTAATAATTAGCACTGTCCTTCTGATAATTACTAATCAGTAGAAGTACCTGGAAATGGAACTTTTGAATCATACAGTTTTCATTTTAAAATGTCTCAAATTGAGATACTGATAAATTGTTACTGAGTAAATTATTTCATAACCATTTTGTAAGGATTTTAGCAAAGAGGTGTGAGAAGCAGATATATTCTTAAGGAACAAAGATCCATTTCTTATAGATTTATAAAAGCACATAGAAAAAATATGCAAATTTAATATTAGATATAATTTCTCAAGTTAAGTCTTTGTAAATACAAACAAAAATGAAGGATTGGGTTTAAATATAGAGGTTAGCATAATAGCCTCATTTTTCTTTATTATATGAGTAATTAGGTAATAGGAAAGATTGCCCCTGAATTGGCCAGACACTTGTGTTACATTGCCAAAGATTAACCATATTATGTCTACAGCAATTGGGATAAATTTATGACAGTACAGCCAAATTGTTTTTTCTCCTATTTAACAATCCTTATAGATAGTTGCTCATGCATTCAGCTCTAAGATATCCGTAATCACAAGCTGGTAAGCCAGGCTGGGTAAAAGTCAGCTAAACCCCAGTCTGCAGCTATGGGGAAAAGATCTATTTCTCTGCTTCCTGATCCTCCTGAGATAAGAGATGGCCCAATCTCTGACACTTTACTTAATTCTCAAGTGTTTCTCAAAAGCTTGAAGCAAAATTAGATAACTTTTTTATCTAATGCTAAATTTATGTATGCTTTCTTCTATATCAGCTGGTTACTTGGGTTCAAAAATAAGTCATTTTTTATTTAATATGAAATCTGAAGTGGGAAAGACCATTTCTGTAGCCTCTTTTCTTTCCACTGATTTATTTTAAAATAAAACAAATGAAATGGTGCATATAATCAAGACTTTGAGAAAACAACCCTAATAAACAATGTTTTAAATATCAAGAATTCTCTACAAGTATAATAAGGAAGGTACATAATGGAATGTTATTTCTGAACATAAATCAGAAGAAGACAAATTATAAGACAGGACAGTGAAATTGTTGATTTCTCTTTCCAACCCCTTAATTTTGTTTCCTGTCTGTTTTAAATAAACCTGAAAAGTCAAGGCTATATTAATCTTGAATCACTGAACTTACCTCGGCTGAATAGGAAAAAAACTACCCTCACAGATTCATTACATTTAAAAAAAAGTCCTTAATTAATCTGTTAAAAAAATTGTTAACGTATGTGAAGTTTTAGTCTTAACAATAAGTTAGGTAAGGTTTATGTTTATTCCAGTTTTTTTTTTTTTTAGTGAAGTTTTGGTCTTAGCAATAACATATAAGTTAAGTAAGGTTTATGTTTATTCCAGTATCACCCAAAAATAGTTTGCCAAATCTTACCCTCAAAATAACCATGTGCTCAATTCCCAAGTTTTGATTGACATATATTCCTTGAAGGGAAGCTTATTGTTACTTACAATAGAAATAATAGTATTTAAATATATCAGGTAAATTTGGGGATATGGCACCCATGAGCAGCTTAAAACGATTTGATTCCAGTCCTCAAACACTGTGACAGGTCTATACTGGCATTAACTCCTGACCAAAAAAAATAATAATAATCTATTGATAAAGTCATTTGGCTAAAAACAAGTAAATCTGATAGCAACAGGAAGTTCTAAATAATTTATTATGCAAATTTAGTTGAAGTGCGACAGGAAAATTAATTACTTATTTCTGTCATGAGGCATTGGGTGCAACAGTGTGCTCAAATAAGCCCATGCTAACTGTTGACAACAGATTATTAAATTTTCAGAAATTTTGCAAGCCGGTTGTTAAACACAGCTATTGATAAAAATTAAATTATGTAAACTTAAATTCGGTAAATTATATAGGCATTAACTACTGAAACCTCATCACTTTTTAATTATTTTAATACATTTTACAATTTATCTCTGTTTTTGAGATTATTTGCCTCTATTGTTTCTGTAGGTGGGGAGTATAGCATGACACTGCACACCTCTTCCCAACTTCGAGTTCAGTGACGTCATATCGGCAGCTTGAAGTCAGCCATTAAAAGAGTATTTACACCACACTAATTGGCAAATTATCTGGGGTTAATCGGCAAATACTACAAAGCAGGACTTGGTTGAATGTTTTGTTAACTCTCGAGCAAGTGAAAACTGATAGAGAAAATGTTAATGATGCTGTGCAAAGTATAACATGGCTGTAGCTGTTACATTGTAAATAGTACAAAACACTGAAGGAATATTCTTCCAGTATTTAAAAACTATTATTCAACTGAGCAAAGAAGTTGTTCATAACATTGGCAATTGAGTGAAGTTCCACTGTATGTCTTTGTAGTTTCCTTTTGTCTTATTCTTTACACAAATGAAAATATCAACCAACAGTCATGTTGGAAATACATTTATCAATTGCAGCCATAGTCTACGGATACAGGAGTTTGGCAAAAACCAAACAAAGCATTATGTGAAAATAAACTGACTATACGGAGTTTACAATAAAAGTACTATATACTGATTATTTGTAAATTCTGTGCTATACATCTTTTATACTAATAAAATTTACAACAAACCTTCGTATGCATAAATATGCACACTTTTTTATTTTGGAAAGCCAGTTTAATTTTTACCAGTAACCACTGATTTGATGTCACTATCCTGGCCTGACATAGATGGTGAGTGGTAGTTGTAAAGTGTGTTCTGTACCTGTATGTGGCAGCTGAATCTGCTAGAAATGACTGGCAGCTGGCTAGGCCCTAACAGTTATAAAACTTCCTGGCCTAAATTTAAAAACAGAAATCTGCTTATAAACCTGGGTGTCTGCATGTCACAAGTGTGCCCACAATTGATTATACAGGAGGATGGATAATAAACTGAGGTAAACAAACATACAGCAGACGAGGTAATTATTATGAGTATCTATTCCAACAAAAGGGATTAGTGAATTTCAAAGATTTTTAATTGAAAAGCCTGAAAAATAGTCTAGTCCTTCTATCTTTCTGCTCTGCCATTCTCATTAAGTTGGTGTTTGTCCTTAAAATGTTAAAACAACTCCATGAATCATATCCTCACACTAAAATCTCCAACAGCAGAAGAATATTTCCTTGCTTTGCTTTTTAAAGGCAAGAAAACTTTTTCAGACAACCCCTAACAGAATTTCTTTCATTTTACGTTGTCCAGAATTGTGTCTCATGCTGACAGAGGTGTAACCAGGGTATTGGCAGGTATTGCACCAGCCCTAGGCACGTGGTACTACTGAGTAGTTTCTGTTAACCCAGTATGGCCAGCAACGTATCTAAGGAAAATGGTGTCTATGGCAAGCACTGAAATTGTGCGCCTGTCTGAACATCTAATACCTCTCTTTTAGATAACTTTATCATAATAACCAAACCAAAAACCAAAACCAATGCCATGGAGCCAATTCCTTCCAACTCAGTAATCCTATAGGACAGAGTAGAACAGCCCCCATAGGTTTTCCAAGGCTATAAATCTTTACAGAAGCAGCCTGCCACATCTTTTTCCCCTGGAGCCCCTGGTGGGTTCAAACCACCGACTTTTTGGTTGACAACTGAGCACTTAACCACTGTGCCACTAGGACTCCTACCCCTGACTTAAACCCATTGCCATGGAGTGGATTCATACTCATAGTGACCCTTAACTTAGGGGGTTGAGTTACCCTGACTGATCCTCCCTGCCTTCCCACTCTCCAGGAACACAAAGCATTCTGACACGTGAACAAAACCAAAGTTCTGTTAGCAAGGAAGAAAAGAGCATTATGGCCCAGTACAGAGATATTCTCACTTTCAGAAAACTATTTCTGAGTCTTTGGGAAAGTGGAAACTAGAGGTAAAAGAAGCTTGAAGCTTTGGTAAGGGAACCCTTATTTATTTATTTAACAAATAGTAATTGAGTGCTTTCTACTTCTCATACTCTTTACCAAATACTAGGAATACAAATATGAAAGACCTGAACTTTTCCCTCAGAGAACCCAACATACTTGACTAAACAGGCAAGTAAATAAACAATTACAATAATACATTATGATAAGAACTCTAATATACATGCCTTCAGCTGGGTTATCTCAACATGGA
Source organism: Loxodonta africana (assembly GCF_030014295.1). Taxonomy (NCBI): domain Eukaryota; kingdom Metazoa; phylum Chordata; class Mammalia; order Proboscidea; family Elephantidae; genus Loxodonta; species Loxodonta africana. Next base: position 51,090,535 of record NC_087345.1, read on the forward strand.
CTGAAAATTGAGGCAAATATGAATTCTGCGACTGAAACAAAGATGAAATAAAAAATATCCTACATCAATACGTATGTTATAATGGTTGCTTCTAAGGATATGAGAAATACAGGCTAGGTGTGAATCTCTAATTATTCCCATAATTTCATGTGTAAAATTGAGCAAATTCTTTAAATAATTGGTAACTCAGTTTCATCTCTAAAAAAGTGAATTTACCTCTGTTAAATTTAAAAGCAAAGAAAACAAAATAGTATACATGAACTAATATCTTACAAGGCTTCAATTAGTTATTTTTATAATAATGGAATTTATTTTGCCTCCCCACCAAGAGAAAGATTACATAAATTTTAGAGCTGAGAAACATAGAAAGTTCAGGAATATTTTTAGCTAAATTTGAGTACCTTCCTTAGATTAATTTGAAATTAGGGCCCTCAAGAGAAAGACTAATATGTCTGGAACCTAAAAAGTAAGAATATGAGAGAAAAATTGTCTGAGAATATTCCATTTTTAATACCAATACACTTTCACACCTCTAAAGTTTTGGTAGCTCAATTTAGAAGTATTTATTGCATGATTTTTATTGCATGAGATACTTATCAGATTATTCACTGTCTTCTCTAGTCACCAGCACTACAAGAAGGTCATGGGCAATGGGGGAAAGGAAAAGAAGAACTCCTAATAGTGCATAATTAACTGAATGAATGAATGAGTTAATGAATTTATTGACTGTGGCATACTTCTGCCACCTTATGGCTGGATATCAAAATTGCAAGGCTAGTTTTTTAAGACATGAGCCAGAAACTGAATTTCTGCTTTCCTCTTTGATTTCTCCATTCACGTAGCACAGCTTAATTGCAGGCATTATGTGCAGCACTGTGCTAGGCTCTGGGAATGCAAACAATTTTGAGAATGTTCTCTGTTGTTAAGAAAATCACTGTCTAGTGAAGGAAAGAAATGCACAACCCTAGGGCTTCAATAGATGCATGCACAAAGTGGCATAGAAGCTTATTGGAAGCAAATACTGTTTTTAAAAACAGACATTTTAAAAAAAGGATGATCATTGGTAATAAATGAAATTTTTTAGAAACTTAGTATCTGTCTCTGTGCTTAATTTTGGAGAAGGTAACAGTATTCTTTGGATATGCTGTGTCTGCTTCAATAAAATCACTGAACCGGAAATTAGAAAAATACCACAACTTTTTTTATCTCATCTAGGAGTCTAATATCAAGTACCACTGTTTAAACCACTCAATCACATAGCTATTAAAATGTAGTGACTCCCTAGGGGTTAAGAATTCACAACAATCTAAAAACCCTTGGTAATCTGTGTCAGTGTTTGAGCTATTTTACCGTCAAAAACATTCTCCCTATGACATGTTTTGTTATATATATATAAAACAAAAAACCAAACCTGTTGTCATCAAATCGATTCCAACTTATAAAGACTCTATAGCAAGGAGCAGAACTGCCTCTTAAGGATTCCAAAGGGCAGCTGGTGGATTTGAACTGCCAAACTTTTGGTTAGTAATCGCAGCTCTTAACCACTGTGTCACCAGGGCTCCATACACACGCACACACACCACACAGTTCGCCCTCCATATTCGAGGCTTCCTCATCAGCAGATTCAACCAACCACGGATTGAAAATAATAACAGATCCTCAGTCTGTCTCCAGCACTCATTGTTTGAGCATTGTTTGCCTCACATCTTGTCATTATCCCCTACACAATACAGTACTATGTCACAATTATATTTATACAACATTTACATTGTATTAGGTATTGTAAGTAACCTAGAAATGATTTAAAGAATACAGGAGGATACACTAGGTTATATGCAAATACTATGCCGTTTTATATCAGGGGCTTGAGCATACACAGATTTTGTTATCCATGGGGTCCTGGAACCAACCTCATGAATACAAAGGAACAAATGTATTTACTACATTAAAATATATTTTCCTATGTCTGAACTCTTCTTCACAACAAATAAAGCCCATTTCCTTCTTCAGTTCACATCTGGGAAAATGAAGAACAGGTGAGAAGGAGAACATCACCTTACGAACACTTCTTTTTTTTATTCAAAGACATTTATTAGTCTACCTCTTCTGATTGACCTTTTCAGAATAAATAATGCTAACATTTTTAGGTTGTTAGCCTAAAAAACAATTTTTCCACCCCACTAATCATGTTAAATGTTCCCTAGATTTTTTTCTAAGTTTCTTGAAATGCATGGTATCAAACTGGACACAATATTCAAATAAAATTCTCTTTCAAAGATCTTGTAGAAAATGTTTTAGAAACAAAAATGGAGTTGTTAATTTTATGGAAATTATTTCAATATATAAAAATTTTGCAGCTTAAAATAATATTATTTTAAAATCCAAGATGGAAAGGCATATATACAGGTATCCTTTTGTTGTTAAAAAAAGAAAAAAACAAAAGATATATGAGCGTTTACTGTTCATTTCCAAGTGCCAGCCTATGTGAAGTCAGTATTTGGTGCCGTACATACAGACTTATTACAAAATATATCTCTTTAAAAACCTTTTAAATAATTGGTTATATTAAGTTGCAACTGCTTTGTGAGTTGATTCTGAAGTGTTAGTAAACATTGCCCCCTAACTTCATTATTTTGTTTTTCTGATTGTTAGTCTGTACCCCATGAGCTTGACTTTCTGTGGACAGACATTGGCTTAGCAAGAGCACCATATCTTTAAAAAGTTTCTAAAGAAGTTAGGAATTTCAGTCACACATCATTTATTCATTCATTCATTTATGAAAAGCCTTTTTACACACACACACACACACACAAATATGGGACACCTACTAATAACCCACTAGAATAGAAAAAAAATTAAAGGATCAAAACAAAAACAAAATTTAGATAAGACAGTCAAGACTTGAAAAGAATACTAACATACAATTTTTAACAATGTACAGGAGCCCTGGTGGCTGCTAAACAAAAGGTTGGAAGCCTATGGTGCAGTTCTACTCTGTCTCCTAGGGTCCCTGTAAGTTGGAATCAACTTGATGGCAACAAGTTTGTATAACAATGTGTAAAGACTGTACTTCGATTTTGACTTCAGCTTCCTGATAATCAAAGGGAAAAATGGTCAATTATAGAATTGTTTATCTCAGAAAACTTTTTAGAGGAAAAGGGGTTTTGCTCTTCCCAATGAAATCTAAAGAAAATGCCTTACATATTATTTTAAAGTAGCCATACAGAAAATGACCTCAAACTATTCAAACAAACAGAGCAACAGAATGTATATGACTACTTCTGAAGGTATTATTCTTAACATTAAAGTACACCTCAGTCCTTTGCTCTACAGACAAAAGAACTTGGTTTTCACATGCGGGTCTGGACGTCCCGCATTAACAGGAAAAGGTTCAATTGGTATTTGAAATGTTTAAAGTGCAGGTAAATTTGATTTAACTGAATGTTTTCCTGTTCCTGGTCATCTTATTTCTTTGTATTTTTGCAACTAGAAATATACTGTTACTATTTCTTTATTGTTTTAGATTCATGGCAAGAGGACATTGCTTATCTCAGATCTCTTTCCTTTTTGGGTCACTGCAAGAAAATGCTGGAGACCTGTATACCTACAGATATTTCTTATCTGATATTAGATAAGAGACAAGAGATAAAGCCCTCTTGTCACTTTTAGTTTAGACTAGCTTTCAGCAAAAGTCCTCCCACATTAAAAGCAAATAATGCTGATGTCTCTTATCATATTTTAGGTCTCAAAAAAGCTAATAAAAATGCAGACTTGTCTTCATTTGTTTCTGGAAGGTAAGTGACTCCTTCAGAATGTCTGGAAGGTAAAAGATTATAATAAAGCCCACGTCAAGAGCAGACCTTGAGAAAGTGTTCTGCCTCCTTTGCAAACCATTAATTCAGACTGACATTAATACCACTGGCTAGAAAGCTGTCCAAGAAAACTGTTGTTGTTGTTGTTGTGTGTGGTTTACTCGATTCTGACTTATAGCAACCCTGTGTGGCAGAGTAGGACTTCTCCACAGGGTTTTCTATGGGAGAAGCCCTGGTGGCTCAGTGTTTAAGTGCTCACCTGCTAATGGAAAGGTGGATGATTCGAATCCACTGGCCACTCTGCAGGAGAAAGATGTGGCAGTCTACTTCCATAAAGATTGTACTCTATTGGGCAGTTCTACTCTGTCCTTCAGGGTCACTATGAGTTGGAATTCGCTCAACAGCAATGACTAATATATACAGGAGCAGATTACCAGGTCTTTTTTCCCACTGAGTTGCTGGTGGGTTCGAACCACCGACCTATGGGTTAGCAGTCCAGCACTTAACCATTGCAGTCTGATGTGGCATTCTAGAAGTTCTACAGATGATATAAAACAAAACAACGGCATATAACTATTAGAAAGGAAGAAGATAAAATCATCTGTGTTTCAGATAGTGATTACCTTTTGTATAACCCATAAGAGTAAAATAATATATTAAGATTAACTAGGAAGTTCAATAAGCTGGCCAATTATTTTAAATATATATGTATATATACATAACTCATACCTGCTTATATTCTAGAGTAAATAAAACATTAGAAAATCAATAGATATTATTCACAACAGCATCCAAAATACATAGTAATTGGAAATAGAACTAAAAAGAAAGTGTAAAACTCAAATGAAGAATACTACATAAACTTTCTGAGAAATATAAAAGAAGATATGAGCATATGAGAAAATTCAATATTGTTAAGATGCCATTCTACACAAATTAATTCAGTATATCTTTTTTGCCAAAATAGTTCCTGATCAATTACACTGTGAAAAATTTAAAATATGAAACCAAAATGAACTAGAGACTATAATTAAGTTGGTTATTTCTCCAATATTAAAATAGAGGTAACTATAAAGGAAGAAACTACAAAGATGAATTTTGATGTATTTAAACTTCTATTTAAAAATGTGTTAAGCAAAATAAAGACAAACAACAGACTAGAAAAAAAAACTGCAACATATGGGAAAGCCAAAGGTTAATAATCTTACGGTGGAAATAATACTTAAAAAACAAAAAGAAAAATATATTTGGCTCTTGTTGTTGCTGTTAGGTGCCGGTGAGTCAGGTCTGACTCATAGCGACCCTACACACAACAGACAAAACACTGCTCGGTCCTGCACCATCCTCACAATTGTTGCTATGGTTGAGCCCAAGGTTCCAGCCACTGTGTGAATCCACCTAGTTGAGGGTCTTCCTCTTTTTCGATGACCCTCTATTTTACAGAGCATGATGTCCTCCTCAAAGGACTGATCCCTCCTAATAACATGTGCAAAACATGTAAGACAGAGTCTCGCCATTTTAGCTTCTAAGGAGCATTCTGGCTGCACTTCTTCCAAAACAGATTTGCTCCTCTTTTTGGCAGTCCATGGTATAGTCAATATTCTTCGCCAACACCACAATTCAAAGGCATCAATTCTTCTTTATTTATTGTCCAGCTTTCACATGCATGTGATACAATTGAAAACACCATGGCTTGGGTCAGGAGCACCTTAGTCCTCAAGGTGACATCTTTGTTTTTCAACACTTTAAAGAGGTCCTTTGCAGCAGATTTTCCCAATGCGATGTGTCTTTTGATTTTCTGACTGCTGTTTTCGCTTCCACGGCTGTTGATTGTGGATCCAAGTAAAATGAAATCCTTGACAATTTCAATCTTTTCTCCGTTTATCATGATTTTTTTTGCTCAATGGTCCAGTTGTGAGGATTTTTGTTTTATGTTGAGGTGCAATCCATACTGAAGGCTGTGGTTGGTCTTTGATCTTCATTAGTAAGTGCTTCAAGTCCTCTTCACTTTCAGCAAGCAAGGTTGTGTCATGGGTATATCGCAGATTGTTAATGAGTCTTCCTCCAATCCTGATGCCCCATTCTTCTTCAAATAGCCCAGCTTCTCAGATTATTTGCTCAGCATACAGATTGAACAGGTATGGTGAAAGGATACAACCCTGACACACACCTTTCCTGACTTTAACCCACCCAGTATTCCCTTGTTCTGTCCATACAACTGCCTCTTGATCTTTGTACAGTTTCCTCATGAGCACAGTTAGGTATTCTGGAATTCCCATTCTTCACAACATTATGTATAATTTGTTATGATCCACACAGTGGAATGCCTTTGCATACTCAATAAAACACAAGCAAACATCCCTCTGGTATTCCTTGCTTTCAGTCCGGATTCATTTGACATCAGCAATGATATCCCTGGTTCCACATACTCTTCTGAATCTGGCCTGAGTTTCTGGCAGTTCTCTGTCAATATTCTGCTGCAGCTGCATTTGAATGATCTTCAGCAAAATTTTGCTTGTGTGTGATATTAATGATATTCGATAATGTCCTCATTTGGTTGGATCACCTTTCCTGGGAATAGGCATAAATACCGATCTCTTCCAGTCAGCTGGCCAGGTAGCTGTCTTCCAAATTTCTTGGCATAGATGAGTGAGCACTTCCAGCACTGCATCCGTTTGTTGAAACATCTCAATTGATATTCCATCAATTACAGGAGCCTGGTTTTTTGCCAATGCCTTCACAGCAGCCTTGAGCTTCTTCCTTCAGTACCATGCATTCCTGATCATATGCTACATCTTGAAATGGTTGAACACTGACCAATTCTTTTTGATATAATGACTCTGGGTATTTCTTCCATCTTCTTTTGATGCTTTCTGCATTGTTTAATATTTTCCCCATAGAGTCCTTCACTATTGCAACTTGAGGCTTGAATTTTTTCTTCAGTTCTTTCAGCTTGAAAAATGCCAAGTTTGTTCTTCCTTTTTGGTTTTCTATCTCCATCTCTTTGCACATGTCATAATAATACTTTACTTTGGATTCCTGAGCCAAACTTTGAAGTCTTCAGTTCTTTTACTTCATCATTTCTTCCTTTTGCTTTAGCTGCTTGACATTCAAGAGCAAGTTTCAGAGTCTCTTCTGACATCGTTTTGGTCTTTTCTTTCTTTACTGTCTTTTTAATGACCTCTTGCTTTCTTCATGTACAATGTCCTTGATGTCATTCCATAACTCGTCTGGTCTTCAGTCACTAGTGTTCAATATGTCAAATCTATTCTTGAGATGGTCTCTAAACTCAGGTGGGATATACTCAAGGTTGTACTTTGACTCTCGTGGACTTGTTTTAATTTTCTTCAGTTTCAACTTGAACTTGCAGATGAGCAATTCATGGTCTCTTCCACAATTGGCCCCCAGCCTTGTTCTGACTGATGATATAGAGGTTTTCCATCATCTTTTTCCTCAGAGGTACTCAGTTTGATTCCTGTGTATTTCATCTTGTGAAGTCCATGTGGATAGTTGCCATTTATATTGGTGAAGAAAGGTATTTGCAGTGAAGCTGTTGGTCTTGCAAAATTCTATCATGTGATCTCTGACATCATTTCTATCACTAAGGCCATATTTTATAACTACTGATTCTTCTTTGTTTCCAACTTTCACATTCTAATCACAATTATCAATGCATCCTGATTGCATATTCGATCAATTTCAGACTGCAGAAGCTGGTAAAAATCTTCAATTTCTTCATTTTTGGCCCTAGTGGTTGCTGTGTAAATTTGAATAATAGTGGTATTAACTGGTCTTCCTCATAGGTGCATGGATATTTTCCTATCACTGACAGCGTTGTACTTCAGGACAGATCTTGAAATGTTCTTTTGGACAATGAACATGACACCATTCCTCTTCAAGTTGTCATTCCCAGCATAGTAAGCCATACGATTGTCCAATTCAAAATGGCCAACACTAGTCCATTTCAGCTCACTAATGCCTAGGATATCAATCTTTGTGTGTTCCATTTCATTTCTGAGGATTTTCAATTTTCTTAGATTCATACTTCATACATTCCACGTTCCAATTTTTAACGGATGCTTGTAGCAATTTCTTCTCAGTTTGAGTCGTGCCACATGAGGAAACTAAGGTCCAGAAAACTTGACTCCATCCATGTCATCAAGGTCAACTCTACTTTGAGGATGCAGCTCTTCCCCAAACTAGCTCTGCCGTATTTTGAGGAGGCAGAAATAAACCTGGGGGCTCATCTTCCAGCACTATATCAGACAATGTTCTGCTGCTATTTATAAAGTTTTTCATGGCTAATTCTTTTCAGAAGTAGACTGCTGGATCCTTCTTCCTAGTCTCTCTTAGTCGGAAAGCTCAGCTGAAACTTGTCCGCCATGGGTGACCCTGCTGGTATCTGAATACCAGTGGGATAGCTTCCAACATCACAGCAACACGCAAGCCCCCACAGAACAACAAACTGACAGACACATGGGGGATTTAGATGTGTGAAAAAATGGAAACAATCTAAAACTTCATATATATTTTATAATATAAAACGTGTATCTTAAGCATTAATCAAGTGGGAAATTCTCATGATCAAAGTTAAATAAAATTTACAACACAACATTGTATTTAAATATTATCTTATTTTTGCATAATACAAGTAGATATTAAATACCATATACATTATATATGTATATATATATGCATTGAATTGTAGTTATTAGTGTTTTCGAACAGTCGTATGTACGTTTTTCCCAATAAGTACGAACTTTAAAGTGTTAAAGCACAAGCTCTTGAAAATGTTAAAAAGCAAAGATATCACTTTGTGTACTAACATGTGCCTGACCCAAGCTGTGGTATTTTCGATCGCCTTTTTTTTTTTTTTTTATATGCATGCGAAAGCTGGACAATGAATAAGGAAGACCAAAGAAGAATTTATGCATTTGAATTGTGGTGCTGGTGAAAAATAGTAAATATACAATGGACTACCAGAAGAAGGAAAAAATCTGTCTTGGAAGAAGTACAGCCAGAATGCTCATTAAAAGCAAGGATGGAGAGACTTTGTCTCATGTACTTTGGACAAGTTATCAGGAGGAACCAGTCCCTGGAGAAGGACATCATGCTTGGTAAAGTAGAGGGTCAGTGAAAACCGGAGGATCCTCAGCGAGATGGATTGACACAGTGGCTGCTGCAATGGGCTCAAACATAGCAATGATTGTAGGGATGGTGCAGGACCGGGTAGCATTTCATTCTTTTCTGTACTGTGCATGGGGTCGCAGTGAGTTGGAGCCAACCTGAATGCATCTAAAAACAACATGTACTTTTTTTTTCCCCAAAAAAACACAAACTAATAATTTATTTTTGCTTTTGAAACAGAAATTCATATATACTTTTTATGAGTTGGATTGGGAAAGGGTGAGAATAGAGGTGGTGGTGTCATTCTTCCATCCTAATAAATTATGGTATTACAGTGGTTAACAGTGGGTATTCCGGAACCAAATTACTGGGCTCAAATTCCAATCAGCTACTCATTAGCTATGTGAGCTTTGACTAGTTCCCTGAACTCTCTGTGTTAGTTCTCCTACCTGTAAAATGGGGATAATAATTGCAACCTCATAAAATTATTGTGAGCACTAAATGAGTTAATAAACAGAAGCATCCCTGCGCATGTAAGCACCATGTAAGTGTTAGCTATTATTATCACTGCTAGCACAGCACCATTAAACTGACAGAATCCTCAGGCAGTGATCTATTCCAATCCCCTACATCTAGTCTCAGTCTCGTGCTTTGTGTGTGTGTGTGTGTGTGTGTGTGTGTGTGTGCTAAAAAAAAAAAAAGGAGAAAATATGTTGCCGGTGAGTCAATTTCGATTAATAGAAACCCTATACAACAAAATAGAACTGCCCCATGGGGTTTCCTAGGCTGTAATCTTTATGGAAGCAAACTTCCACATCTTTCTCCCAAGGAATGGCTGGTGGATTCGAACCACCAACTTTTCATTAGCAGCCAAGCACTTAACCACAGGGCCACGAGACCTCTTTCTTTCTTTTTCTTTTTATTAAGGAGTGAAAATGTGCTATGTATACTATGGCACAGTGGTGAATGGCAGTATAAATAAAGTCAAATCAAACTGGCAACTAAGTTTTAAATGCTCTGTAAAACTGAATTTGCCTCAAAGCAATAATTTTTTAAGAGATGTCTGGATACAATGGAAGTTGGAACGTGGACTACTATTTACTATGATTTACATTATAAAATATGTGGTTCAAATGCCTGAAATCCATGAACTCCCTGATAAAATCAGGATTGCTGAAAGGTACAGTTCATTTAGAAATATGCACATACTAGAAACAGCACAACCTCCCTCCTCCGTTGTGGTTCACTGGCCTGCTGAGGTTTCTCTCTGATTCAGGCACTAGATCTCCAGACTGGATATGACTGAACTAATGTATATTTCCCCCTTCGTGTGTGTTTCATTTCTTCTTTTGATTGTATGATTCCAAACCAAACTCTGGTTACCGATAATAAAAATTCTAGGTGGAATTTTCCAGCTATGTGAGGCTGGGTAATTCAGTGAGCTATTAATTTTTGTTCTGTTCTCACTCTACTTTTCCCTCTCCATCTTTCCATAAGATATCCAGGGTCTTTTTGCCCGTTTACTTTGGGGGACTTGTGGTTGCTGGGCTCAAAGCCTTAATTGCCTACAGATTCTTTTCTCAAATTTTATGTTCTGAAAACCAGAATCCAGTGATGAGAGGATTCTGAGAGAGTAAAGAAGAAAGAGGTGAATGTTTTTAATAGGGGTGGGGACCAGCGTAAGTAAGATAGCATTAAGTGCTGAGAATAGTGGGAACCCAAGTTCTCTCCCCGGCAATAGCCCATGATGTAGCAAGATTTCAGTTACGGGCTGCATTGAGGGAAGTGGAACCTAGTACATGGAGTTATGGACTCTGAAAGATTCCTGTCCCCATATTTGGGATAAAATCAACAGAAATGATTAACCTCAAACTTGAACAAGGAATGTATCAGCAATGGCACTGACTGGCTGAAGGCTAGTGGACCACCTCCAGTTTCTCAGATTTTTGTTCAGTACTAAGAAGGGGATACCCCCCAAAACAAAGGAATTAAATTTTTCCCATAAGCTCTAAGTCAGATCTAATTATGTAAATATATGCATATATATATATATATATATATATATATGCGCGTGTGTGTGTGTGTGTGTGTATAGCCTTGTTGGGCTTAGTGGTTAAGAGCTTGGCTACTAACCAAAAGGTTAGCAGTTCAAATCCACCAGCTGCTCCTTGGAAACCCTATGAGGCCATTCTACTGTGTCCTATAAGGTGGATATCAGTCAGAATCAACTTGACGGCAACAGGTTTGATGTGTGTGTGTATGTGTGTGTGTATGTCCCTGGGTGGTGCAAATGGTTTACACTTGACTACTAACCAGCCAGTAGCCCTACAGGAGAAAGGCTTGGCAATTTGCTTCCATAAGGAATACAGCCAAGAGAGCCCTATGGAACAAATCTCAACTCTAGTCTGTAGCCCATGGGGTCGCCATGAGTCAAAACTGACTTGACAGCAACAAGCCTGGCTTTTTTGGTGTATACACACACACACATAGGGGAATATACATAAATGACATTTTTTGCATTTGTGAATTTATAAACAATGATTCATAACTGATAAAAACATAATGTAAATATCCATTATCATTGTATAGGAGCAGAAGTAAGTATATTAGTAAAACATAAGCAAATTTCCAAATTTTTATCTCCATGATTCCCAAGTTCTTGCAAGACTGAATGAGAATTTATGTTATGTCTTTGGATCAAAAAACTAGCATCCGAGCAGTAATAAAACATATGATTGTGTTCTGTTTTCCAGTTTGAAAAAAATGATAGGTTTCTTTTCAAAGTCACAAGTTAAATTGTCAGACTGATTTTTTTTAAAGGAGCGGAGTTGAGGCTAAATTATTCACTACTTGCTTGCTTTATGAACTATCTAGTGAAAGAAATCATAATACCGGAATTTAGCATCACTTTATTATCTATTGGGCAAGTGAAGCCCATTCCTTACAAAAGAATGTGTGGCAGCATTGTATAAAAAAAAAAAAAAAAAAAATTGTATAATAAGTAACAAATCACTATGATTTCTTTGCAATTCATTGAAAGAACACTAATCGTAATTAATGAGCACGTAATGTATAATTTCACAGGAGTGAAGCTGTAAATTAGCATTAATTGTAAGACTTCCGATTCCTTCATCTATTCAAATGCTTAGCATTTCCTCTTAAGCCTCAGCTTTCAAAGATCAACTTGGCCATTCTCATACTTTCGAGGTGAATCTGAGGTTTGCTGGATCTTTCAATCAGTAAGAGATAAAAGGAAATGCAAACTGTTTTTCCTAATCTCCATATAGTTTTCCTCGCTTGGCATAAGCCTGTAACTCTGACAGAGGAAGAGAAATTTTTAACTCTGAAAATACCCACTTAGTTGACCAGGAAGGATTAAGGAAAAGACACTTGTTTTTCATGATGAAAGCATCTGTCAGGAGGCCACACAATTTGAAATTCTGATTTTAGAATTACTCTTCTTAGTTGACCATTTTGCTGCCTAATATTTATGGCTGTCATGTAGATTTATAGCGCCAAGAATTATTGAAAATTGATGCTTACTTAGTGAGAAAGAGATTTAAAATTAAGTTTAGACTTTACCTAAAGCAGTCCTATCACCTTATTTTTTGGAACAAGCCGTATCACAGTTCACAGTGATTTAGATGTTTAAGTCAGGTTGTTTTTTGGAGTCGACAGTGCAAGAGCTATGCTTCAGAAGTTCTCTCGTGTCTCATGGCAGGATCTGCAGTGTCAGTAAAGCAGGAGCACTGTCACAGCATATTACCATGTCTGTGATATGTCTTACTGACAACATCGCAGTCTTTTGATTTACATGGACTGGACTTAAAATAAATGAGTGGAATATTCCCCAAGGCATATAATCAATCGCATCTGTTGCAATTCTGGTATTTCCTTTGCCCTGTTTATACCATCAGTGCCTCTACTGAAGCAGTATTATCGTTAAGTGTTTCCATGAACAGATCCTGGCACCAGCTCACAGCACCACTGCTACGCTAGAAACACTCCAGCCTCAAAGGACCACAGCAGTATTAGTATTGTTCCAGTACTGTATTGATTGTGATAAATGGTATGAGGGAAAAGAATATACATTTCTTGTTGCACTTCTTTGTATCTTTGTGCTTGATGGAATAACAGTCAACTGTTGTGGGGACAAAAACATCTGTTAACAATGGAGAGGCAATCTCACTGTACTGCAAAATAATGTAAAAATAAATTACCGGGTGTTTCTGAACAACATTCTCTGAAGTCTATAAAAATTGGAAGCATTTGACTTTGTTGTAGGAAGATTAGGAAATAGACAGGAAAACGTACTTTGCATTTAAAAGAACTTACAGTGGGGGTCAGACAATATTTGTGCAACAAGATGTATTCCTGGAAAATGAATATGTATGTATACTTGTATATCATATAAATCAGTATATCATATATATATCAGTATATCACATACATATCTATTAGTATATCATATATATATTATATATATATATTTATATCTCAGTTAACCTTACTGATATTCTCTAGTAATTTAGATCCCTCTAGTTTTTTTTTTTTAGCATCCGAATAAATAGAAAAGTTTAAACTGAAATGAAAGGAGTTGGCGCCATTAGGATTTAAAAAAAAAAAAAAAGATGAAAGAAGAACTATTATTCTATAAAACTAAACAGTGGAAATGAAGCCTATATATTTTCTAAGTTTCCCTGGATGTTTTCTTTAATTTAAAACTGGTATCATGTACCTTATTATATGTTTCAGTACATACAATGGTTCATAAACAAAGACATGGTTTCACAAAGAAAGTTTTTTGTTTTTTTTCCTAATTAAATGAGTCATTATTCAAGCCTATATAAGATTTTCCTAGTTAAAATTAAAGAAACCTGGTAATGAAATAATTCCATTCTGTACAATCTAAGAATCCTTTTTATTAAATGTTATATAGAAACAAGGTTTTGCTTTTCATGTTGGAAAATGTATTAAAGTTTTATTGCTCTACAGGTTTTCTAATATATCCAGTAGCTTTTATTAAATTTAATATGTCCTTTTACTTCTAAAAGTAAAAGAAAAACCAATTCAAAATAAACTCTAAATTTTTATCCTTACTTTGAATATCATAGATAAAAAGAAATACTTTCTTAGGTTCTGTCAGAATTTATTCTGATTAAAAATTCTCTAAATAAGTTATATCTCATTAAATCATCTATCATTAACAGTTTGTATTATACGCATTCAAAAATGAACCCAACTGTCACAATAATATTAAAATATTTAACATTTAAAATATTATACATAGAAAAATGTATGTTTTTATTTAAGAAATAAACCTTAGAGACTTTCAGTTTTTGTTTTATCTTCTTATCTGCTAACTACAAACGCAACTAATACAAGCAACATGTAATTATTAGTGACAACCTAATAGATTCATTAAAATAAAAAGAAATAAAAAAATACACCATATTTTTAAGCAAATAACACACACCTTCTATGTTTGTTTGCCAACCATGCCCTTCTCCTGAGTTATTTTTGTAAGCATGCAATGCTGATTTTTTACATCAACATGTGAAAAAAAATTGTCATAGAGGCATTTATGAAAATACCTTGGAGGTAGAAGACCTGATTGGAAACAAACGTAGAAGGCGTGCGTTATTTGTGTAAAAATATTATATATACATAAATATATAAATGCATTTGTGGTTATTCTAAGAGAATATCTCTGACTTATTAGTATCACATTTCACCACTGTCTTGTGACTTCATCATTATGTCATAGACGAAACCTCCTGCAAAGCTTTGTTATTAGCCAGCTTCACATTATACTCACAGGCAGAAGAAGTCACACACAGTAGAGACTGAGACCAAGATGCAGTAAATTACTTAATATGGCCCTTCTAGCCACAGTCTGTGTAACTCCCACTAAATCACTGGGTGGGACCATGCAAATGAGGTGCCTGTAGCCCACCTTGCTAATAATGTAAATAAGATTCATGGCACACTTGTGGGGGTGGGACCATGAAAATAAGGTGTATGGAACAATAACAAGGGGGCCACTCAGTTTTGCCATGCTAGTAGGAGCTGTAACATAGAAGATAGTGAGAGATGGCTGGTGGCACAGCAGTTGCAAGAATGGTATCAGCACAGGCAGCAGAACCAGGAGACCAGCAGGGCCCATCCTGATTGAGAAACTGCACCCTGAGTTGTTTCTGTTACTTCTGAGTTGATTCCAGTCCCAAGTTGTACCCCATTCTTCCCTAATAAATCACTTAACTGTAAGTATCGTTCATGACCGCTGCGAGACGTTGTAGTGAATTACCAAACCCAAAGAGGAAAGGGTGAGTAGTCGATGTTAGAGATGATTGAGTGGCATAGCAGTTTGGAAAATTTGGACATATGGGACATCTTTAACCCCTGCTTCACAGGAACCAGCTTTGCGCTGATCTTTATAAAAGAATTATTCATTTAAGGACACAGGAAGCATCAGAAAACAAACACAGACTTTAGAACCAGAATGGTCTGTGTTCTGCAACTAGCTCTGTTATTTACCAATAGTGAAACTAGACAAGTCACTTAATCACGAAGATTCCAATTATCATATAAAATGGACCAATTTGTACCTCCTGAGCAGGTAGCTGTATAGATTAAAGCAATATAAAGTACCCAGTACACTGCTATAGAAAAGACATTCCATAAGTTTTACTTTATTATTATTTTTATTACTATTATCAGTTCACGTTTTCTTTGATGGCTAAACATTAACTATGGTAATAATTGAGGCTGATCCATGAACTCCTAGATATACTTGGAGAAAAAGTTGTGTGTTCATTCATTCAACTACTTATTATAGGCCAGAAATGTTCTTAAGGTTTTGGGAATATAGTTTTGATAAACCAGAAAAGCACAGTCCCTGCCTGCATTAAGCTTGCAGTCTAGTTATTAGACAACCATCTTTAAATAATTAAAATTAAATATACTGAGGGAACAATAGTAGAAATTTAAGGGTCTATGTGTCTTATTAGAAGAAGGCTGAAATTTAAATTAAAGGTGTTAGAAGTACCTCTTGGAGACAGTGACTTGAAGCACAGAGAATAAGCAGAGGCTTTGGTCATGCTGGAGCCCTGGGTGGCACGGTGGTTAAGAGCGTGGCTGCCAACCAAAAGGTGAGTGGGTAAAATTCACCAGCCCCTCTTTGGAAAACCTATGGGGCAGTTTTGCTCTATCCTATAAGGTCACTATAAGTCTGAATCAACTCAATGGCCACAGGTCTTTTTTTTTGTCAAGCAAAGAGAGGAAAAATATTCCACAGGAAACAGAAACCTCAGAAGTCAGAGAAAAATTATCGCTTTAGAGGAAATGGAAGAAATTCAGCATGGTTGCAGGAGAGGAGGGAGATGAATAGCGGCAAGGTACCAAGAGGTTGATAGGAGCTAGATTGTAGAAATCCCTGTAAGTCAATTTTAAGAACTGAAACTTATTTCTGAGGAGAGAAACAAGGGTGAAGTGTAAAAGTCAACTAAATTCATGATCTTCTCCCCAGAAAACTTGCTACATCTTCAGTATTCTCACATCTCAAGAAATAGAAACTCCATCCTTGAAGTTGCTCATATCAAAAAACTTGATGTCATCTTTGACTCCTCTCTTTATCTCAGTTCTCATTCAGGCCATTCTCAAATTCCTTTGACTCCGCTTTTAACAGAAACTGTCTCCTTCTCACCACTTCCACCACTGCCAGCTGGGTCAAACCATATAGGCTAATACAGTAGTCTTCTTCTTCTAACACACACACACACACACACACATACACACACACCATTCTCAGTACAGTAGCTCTAGCAATCTTACTGACTATAAAACTTCTGTTCTCACCATGCTATGCTTCTCTTTCATCTTGGCTTGCACACACACTGAACCTTCTTTCTGAAGCATTTTCCCCAGCCCAATTTAAGGAACCCTGGTGGTTCAATGGTTAAGCATTCAGCTGCTAACCAAAAGGTTGGAGGTCCAAATCCATGGATACTCCTAGGGATCTGCTCCCATAAAGATTAAAAAAAACTAAAAAACCCTCTGGGGCAGTGCTACTTTGTTATATAGCATTGTATGAGTCCAACTGGACAACATAAAACAGCAATTAGCTTTAGCTAGAGCAGCTCAGAACCCTCCAATGGTTTCCCGTCTGTTATAGATTGAATTGTATACTCACTGTACCTGTAAATATGACCTTGTTTGGAAACAGGGGCTTTCTTTTTTTATGTTAATGAGGTCAAACCAGAGTAGGATGGGTCCTGAAATTAATTCCTTCTGAGTGGTATCTTATAAAAAGGGAAAATAGACAAGGAGACATACACAAGGAGGTAAGAGACAATGTGAGAAATTATCTACAAGCCAAAAAATGCCAAAGAATGGCTGGGGCAATTTCAAGGAGAAACCCTTCCCTAGAGCCTATACCTGATTTGAACTTCTGGCCTCCAAAACTATGAGACAATAGGTTTTTTTTCGTTAACAAAAAACCAGACCCTTTGCTGTCAAGTCGATACCTACTCATAGCAACCCTATGGGACAGAGTAGAACTGCCCCATAGGGTTTCCAAGGGAACGGCTGGTGGAGTCCAATGACAGACATTTTGGTTAGCAGCCGAGTTCCTTAGAGACACCCATTTGTGATTTTTTTTTTGTTATGGCAGCCCCAGGAAACTAGTAAAAACTGAAATCCTTACAATGGCCTATAATACCTGACATGATCAGCCAAGAGTTTATATGATTTGCCTTAATCCATACTAGGTGGCAAAGGCAGGAGTAGAACACAAATCTCCTGATTTACATTCACAGAAAATTAGCTTAATATCTTGAAATAAAAGAGAATTACAAGAATTAGTCAATTTTGAAATACAAACCCAGTAAAAACAAAAATAAAAAGTCAGTTTTGACCAAGAATAAAATAGACTAGAACAGTATTTCCCAAATTTACCAGATTATAAGAATCCAGATTCCCTCTATCATGGACCAAACAAATCAGAATCTACAAGAAAACAACCTGCAAATCTATATTTTCAGTATGTATCTGTCTTAGTTATCCAGTGCTGCTAAACCAGAAATACCACAAGTGGATGTCTTTAACAAAGAGAAATTTATTCTCTCACAGTCTAGTAGGCTAAAAGTCCAAATTCAGGGTTCCAGTCCAAATTCAGGGAAAGGCTTTCTCTCTCAGTGGGCTCTGGAGAAAGGTTCTCCTCATCAATCTTCCTGTGGTCTTGGAGCTTCTCTGGCAGGAACCTCAGGTCCAAAGAACGCGTTCTGCTCCCAGCACTGCTTTCTTGGTCGTATGAGGTTTCCCCAACTCTGGTTGCTTCTCTCTTTTATATCTCAAAAGAGACTGGCTTAAGACACAATCTAATCTTATAGATCTCATCAACATAACTACCACTAATCCATCTCATTAACATCAGAGTAATAGGATTTACAACACAGGAAAATCATACCAGATGACAAAATGGGGGAGAATCACACAATACTGGGAATCATGGCACAGCCAAATTCATCATATTTTGGGGAAACACAATTCAATCCATGACATTCCACCCTTTGGCCCCCCAAAATTCATGTCCTTGCCACATGTAAAACATATTCACCCCAAAAGTCTTAAATCAATTCCAAATCCAAAATCCAAAAATTCCTCATATGTAAAATCTAGAATATAAATTATATGTTTTTAAAGTACAGTGGTACAAGGTAGAATTTCCAATACAAACTGGAGAAACTGGAGGGAAAGAAGGCGTAATAGGTATCAAGCAATTTAGCAGAACACATTACATTAGCCCTCAAGACTTGAAAATAATCCTCTGTTCTCTGAGACCATTTGCACAACAGGGTCACTATGAGTCGGAATCGACTCGACGGCACTGGGTTTGGTTTTGGTTTTGATTCCTGCCCTCCAGACTCCAGATATTGGCCACACTCTCTGGATTCTGAGCAGAGGCCTCTCTGCCCTGGGCTTCAGCTCCACCTTCCAGGTCCACTGGAACAGCAACTCTGCTCCCTCAGGTTTGGGTACACCATTCTTCTTGTCCACCTGAGTACCAAAGGCCATGACTCCACCCTTTGAGACCCCAGAGGTCATGACCATACCTTTTGAGACTGAGGCAGCTCTGCTCCCTGTGTTCCTTGTCTCTTCAGCTCTGCTGCCTGGTTTCATGGCCTCCAGCCCCTCAGGCCTCATCACCTGCATCCGCCCTGCTGGGGCAAGTGTTCCAGAGCTCTGTAGCTCCACCAATAAGTGCCTAGAGGCACTCCACACCACCAGTAAACTTCGGCCAGAAGGCACTCAGCTCTCTCGCTCCATGGGTCGGCAAGCCTAGCTCCACCGATAAGTGCCTGGAGGCACCCCACTTGGCCAGGAAGCTTCCCGGGCACAGGTCCACGGGTTGGTTCCAGAGCCGTCTTACAAAAGTCTCCTGGTTCTGCCACTGCCGGTTCTCTGCCGCTGCCGGTTCTCTGCCGCTGCTGGTTCTCTGCTGCCTCTTGCCATCTACACCATCAGCTCTTCTCATTTCCTTCTTAGTCCTTGTCATGGATTAAATTATGTCCCCCAAAAATATGTGTCAACTTGGTTAGGCCATGATTTCCAGTGTTGTGTAGTTGTCCTCCATTTTGTGACTGTAATTTTATATTAGAGATGTTTAGGGTGAGATTTAATACCCTTAAAAAAGGTCATATCCCTGATCCAATATAAAGGGAGTTTCCCTGGAGTGTGGCTTGCACCACCTTTTATTTCACAAGAGATAAAAGGAAAGGGAAGCAAGCAGAAAGTGGAGATCTCATACCACCAAGAAAGCAGCACTGGGACCAGAGTACGTCCTTTGGACCAGGGGTTCCCACGTGGAGAATCTTCTAGTCTAGGGGAAGATTAATGAGAAGGACCTTTCTCCAGAGCCAAAAGAGAGAGAAAGCCTTCCCCTGGAGCTGAGGCCCTGAATTTGGACTTCCAGCCTACTAGACTGTGAGAAAATATATGTTTTTTGTTAAAGCCATCCACTAGTGGTATTTCTGTTATACCAGAATATCTCAAAAGAGATTGGTTTAAGACACAATCTAATCTTGTACATCTCATCAACATAACTGTCACTAATCTATCTCATTAACATCATAGTGATAGGATTTACAACACTGGAAAATCACATCAGATGACAAAATGGTAGACAATTACACAATACTGGAAATCATGGCATAGCCAAATTGATCACATTTTTGGGGGGACACAATTCAATCCATGACACTACCCCAGGTGACTATGAAATAAGCCAGTTTAGAAAGGAATGGACAATGGCCAGGTAGTTGCACTGTCTTGGTCCCACAATAAATCAATGATGATAACTAAAAGACTTTTTGTTTTCCGATCTATTGTGAGGTGTAAAGAGCTAAAAACTGAAAGGTTTGCATCATGATGAATTGTCGCCACCAGCCCTAAGCTAAATTCCTCTATAACTAACACTTTTCAATATTTTATACTCCAGCCACAGACGATAATCTTTGGTGTTCTCACATACTCCCTCTCTCTCTCTTAGTTTTGCTCTAATTCTTGGTTCAAAGAAAGTCCTCAGACTCTACAGTCAGAAGCAAAGCTGAAGCTCATAAAAATCTAAGCTATTTGTAGTTAAGCTTATGAGTATTAGGAGTTCACATCAAGTTGCCAAAATTCAAATACAATGTTTACTTTGTCAAATGTAGCTTACTTTTGCTCAGCAGATGTTTACTTAGAGAGCTCTGCTAATTTTAGAATCAAGTTTTAAGTTTGGCAAGTTTGTCTACCTTTTTAAAAAAGAAAAAAGACTAAGGTTAAAAAGTGAACTGGTCCTATACATGGTTAAATTTTTTTAAAAAAAACACTGTCCTATAAAACATTTCTCATGATTTTTATATGTAGGATTTATAATCATCATTAGCATCATCACCAAGTAATGGGGGAAGTTGGGAAGATCACAATATAGAAAGAGAACATAATATATTCAGGAAAGATGTGTACTAAGAAAAGGAGGCACTTAAAAGAAAGGAGGGACTTTTTAAAAAACCATCTTAGAATCATGCCAGAAAGGGCCTGTAATCAGTGTGTCTCAAGCTTCAGGAAGCACAATGAACACCAAAGCCCTTTTTAAAAATTCAGATTCCAGAGTGTGAACTCTATAGATTCTGATTCAATAGGCCTGTGGTGGGTAGCTCAGGAATCTGCATTATAGCAAATATTTTGTGCAGTGCTTTGGACAACAGTTTTGAAATTAAAATTTAGGTTCTTTGATACAACCACTCTCACTTTACAGAATTACACAGTAGACTTACAGAAATA
The DNA here is from genome assembly GCF_030014295.1 of Loxodonta africana. Lineage (NCBI taxonomy): Eukaryota > Metazoa > Chordata > Mammalia > Proboscidea > Elephantidae > Loxodonta > Loxodonta africana. The sequence goes on from NC_087345.1 coordinate 51,111,798, forward strand.
GTGGGATCCTACAGAGATGTGCATATTTCCATCTAAGTGCCTCAGTAGCCCAGTTACACAGTTGAATGGAAAATATACTGCCCATATTTTGTTCTTAGTCCTCATACTAACATAATAGCATTGGCCTGGGCTGACACCTTCTCCCACTAGGTCACAACAGTTTCAAAGAAAGATCTCTAGAGAATTTTTTTTTTTTTTTTCTGGATCATCCAATTCTGATTTCCAATAAAATCAGAAACTGCATCTCTTAAAATGGTAAATTCACTATCAGATTGCTTGTTTTTAAAAAAGATTGGACCAAGTGAACATCACTGTGTGCCTCCTGAGCCCCACTAGTTCATTTACAAAGACGCTACAAGCAAGAGTGCATTATGAGTAGTAAACCAAATACATAGTTTTATCATAAGAAGATTTTTGTAAGAATAAACCCTCCAAATGAAGGTTAAGCTCATTTCTTCAGTCTACTCTTTTTAACTGGTTAGGGCAATTTCCTTTCCCGAATAAAGCTTGGATCTTAACATGGGTATTTTACAAACGTCAAAGGAGTTGAAAGCAAACATCTCTTTTAGCATGTCTTTCCTTTCTACAACTGCGTTTTTCAGAAGAGGGCAAACTTTGCCAGGACTCAGGAGGCTGTAATGATTTTTGCTTTTCCCTCCGTTCATACTAGATATAAACCAAAGCAAATAGTAAAAATCAAAGACTCCATCAGACATAGAAAACATATCTATCCCTCTCCTATCAAAATGTAGACAATGAAAAGCTCAAGTGGTTGGAAGGTAGGTATTATAGAAACTAGATTCACGCTTTAAAATTTGTTAATAAATTACTTAAACTAATGTAAAAAGTATAAAAGCTACTATTAAACATTAATATGGCACTCTATTTTGGTTCTATTTTAAAACACATACAAATTTAAGAATAGGAAAGCTTCTGTTTTCAAATCTCTAGTTTTCAATTAAACCCTAAAAAGAGGTTATAGAGACTAAAAAGGATATTTTAATAGCCTGGGGATTATTTGTCCATAATAGGTAGTATTTACAAAACCACAATTAAGAGGATTATATTCTAGTTTTAACTTTTCCACTAACTAGCTATGTGACTTGGAGTGTCATTTACTCTCTTTGGAATGCATATGAGTCTATTACACTCAGCAATCTGTTGAATTTCTTAACAAATTAAGTCTCTGTCATTCTAGAATTAATCAGAGTGAGGTCTTTACAACTAGTTTTATTGAGCAGTATATTAAAAGAAATGGATATTCTGGTGACCAAGCAAAGAAAAGAAAATTATTTATAAGATATTGCTCAGAATCACTTTGCAGTCTTATTTCTTAAGCCAAGCACTTGGAGCTATGTTATTTGTGACAAAAATATACTTTTCAGTATCTGAGGGAAAGATAATTTTAGCTTATTAAAGAGAATTTAAAGAGTTTTAGGATTTCAAACAGTTCTTACAAATCATTTTACTGATTTTTAAGTAAATGATGCCAGCATATGGATTAAATTGTATAATAATATAAACAGGTCCAATATTAAGCCAGAAAAGCCTTGAGAAAAACTGACTTAGGATTTTACCTACCCCCAGTTGTTTGTAATGTAATTATCCTCAAAGAACAAATGGTTTTCCTGTCCCTTACATATAATAAAAGTTGTGAAAATATCACATTTTTCTGTCCATCTTCACTTAAACAAACCAAAAAAATTGCCATTGAGTCGATTTCAACTCACAGAGACCCTATAGGTCAGAGTAGAACTGCCCCATAGAAAGGACTTCCTATAGATGAAAAATCAAGAAATGCCATGAATAATTTAATGGCTGCTTTAAACAAAAAGTTTGATTATGCAATTTTGGGTGGGTAGGGGCTTCAGATTTCCTTTCCTAGTTTCTTAGTGTTGCTATAACAGGAACACCACAAGCGAGTGGTTTTAACTCACAGAAATTTATTTTCTCAAAGGCTTGGACCCTGGAAATCTGAATTTAGGGTGTTAACTCTAGGGAAAGCCTCTCTCTGTCTGCTCTGGGGGAAAACCTTTGTCTCTCAGCTTCTCTTGTTGTTCCTTGGTGACCTCCATGTGGCATCTATCTTTCCCTAGTAGGTGTTTGCTTGCTTCCGTGCCTAATCTGCTCCTTGTATATCTCAAAAGTAATTGCCTTAAAACATACCTTACACTGGTATGGCCTTATTAACATAACAAAAACCATATTCCAAAATGGGATTATATCCACAGGCATAGGGGCTAGGATTTACAATTCATATTTTTGGAGGGGCACAATTCAATCATTCATAACAGTCCACTTAGTCCACACTCTTTAATTCACAGATTTAAAAAAGAAGTAATACATTGAGGTAACATGTCTTATCCAAAATCAAACATATTTAGTGATCAAGCAGGTTTAAAATTTGGATCTTCTTATACCTACAGCTCAGGTTTTTTTGCTATTTCATTGTTCCCAAGGTCCTATAAATTGTCATTGGCAAACAGGTTTTATTGTCAGATATGTATGGAAAATATTACATACCAAACCCACTTCTCAGAGCCCTGGTGGCACAGTGGTTAAAAGCGCAGCTGCTAACCAAAAGGTCAGCAGTTTGAATCCACCAGGCATTCCTTTGAAACTCTATGGGACAGTTCTACTCTGTGCTATAGGGTCACTATTGAGTTGGAATCAACTCTACAGCAACAGGTTTTTTGGGGGGTTTTGTACTACAAATAATACCTTGTTCACTGGTCAGAAAAACAGCTTATGTAAATCTGTTGATTAATGGAGTTTTACAACAAAATTCTCTCCATAATAGGACAAATGATTTTGAAAACCCACTCTCATGATTCTTCCCTATTATTGAATACATAGTTGGAGTAGACTTGATCAGAAATTAGAAGATTTACCATATTAGCTCACTGATCCATGGAATAAGGGTTATTATGATCATAAAAGCCATCTGTAATACAATACACAAGTAAACTTTTGCTGAAGATAATTGAAAAGTGGTTGCAGCCAGAAATTCAAGCCAGATATAGTAGAGGACGTGGAATGAGGGATATCATTGCTGATGTCAGATGGATCCTGGATGCAAGCAGAGAATACCAGAAAGATGTTTTCTTGTGCCTTATTGACTTTTTTTTTTTTTTTACTATGCAAAGGCATTATTAGACTGTGTGGATCATAACAAATTATGGATAATGTCGTGAAGAATGGGAATTCCAGAGCACCTAATTGTGCTCACGAGGAACCTGTACATAGACCAAGAGGCAGTCATTTGAACAGAACAAGAGAATACTGTGGGGTTTAAAATCCAGAGAGGTGTGCATCAGGATTGTATCCTTTCACCATACTTCTTCAATCCTTATGCTGAGCAAATAATCCTAGAAGCTGGACCATATGAAGAATGGGGCATCAGGATTACAAGAAGACTCATTAACAACCTGCAATATGTGATGATACAACCTTTATTGCTGAAAGTGAAGAGGACCTGAAACACTTACTGATGAAGATCAAAAACCATAGCCTTCAGTATGGATTGCACCTCAACATAAAGAAAACAAAAGTCCTCACAAATTGGACCATTAAGCAACAGCATGATAAACGGAGAAAGGATTGAAATTATCAAGGATTTCATTTTACTTGGATCCACGTTTGACACCCATGGAAACAGAAGTCACGAAATCAAAGGATGTATTGCATTGGCCAAATCTGCTGCAAAAGACCTCTTTAAAGTGTTAAAAAGCAGAGATGTCACTTTAAGGACTGAAGTGTGCCTGACCCCAGCCATAGTATTCACAATTGCCTTGTATGCATGTGAAACACAGGCAATGAATAAGGAAGACTGACAAAGAATTAACATCTTTGAATTATGGTGTTAACAAAGAGTATTCACTATACCATGGACTGCCAGAACACATCTATCTTGGAAGAAGTACACCAGAATACTCCTTAGAAGCGAGGGTGGTGAGACTTCATCTCGGATATTTTGGACATGTTATCAGGAGGGATCAGCTCCTACAGAAGGACACCGGGTTTGGTAAAGTAGAGGGTCAGAAAAAGAAAGGAAGACTCTCAAGGAAATGGATTCACTCTGGCTGCAAAGATGGGCTTAAACATAGCAACTGTAATCTGACCCTATGAATGCCAGTAAATTTCCATTAGTCCTTAAACTAGCCCAAGCTAGATTTGGCCCACTTGCATGAGCAGAAGGGCCAGCTGTGACCACTAATTGACCTCAACAGAGGACACAGCAACAGGAGAAATGAGTCAGAAGAAAATCATCACCCGGACCATATTCTGAAGCAAGAGGTTTGACAAGAACCACATGACCTCCTGTTTCCTGGTTGCCTTCCAGAATTGTCCCTCCCCAGAATGCCTGTGCGGCTGCCATCTTGCCATCCTAATCACATATAAGCCCTGCTTACCCGTAGCTAGAGGAGTCGTGTCTGAGGAACTTCTTCCAGGTCCCTTGCTCTGCACATTGCAATAAAGTTAGTTTCTCTTTCTCAAAAATCATCATCCAGATCACTGGCAAGTCTGAGCATGCTGGACAAGGACCTACCTTCCCAGGTTCAGTAACGGAACAATTCTGAGGATAGCGAAGGACTAAGCAACGTTTTGTTCTGTTGTAGACAGTGTTCCTTTGAGTCAGAACTGACTTAACAGCACCTAACAGCAACAAGCCCATGGAAGTTCCCCTCCTTACAAAAATATTAAAATAAATGCAGTATAAAATCTATGATGAAATCAAATAAATTAGTGCCACTATGAATAATTTCAAAGATGCAGAAGTGATGATTTCTAACATACTGTTGTTTAACTCGTTTGGCCCGTCAGAAGATGGTTGAATCTTTGAAAATTGCAATCAATTTTTTCGGAATTTATTTGGCAACTCCAATTTCAGCTGCTGCTACTCCAGGTGCAGTCTCTTTACTCCAAGTAGCCCCTGGACCTTGGTAGGTAGCTATATAAACTCTATAACAATTTTTTTTTTTTTTTTTCTTTCCTAGCTTACAGTGAGTTTGATTCTGAATAGCAAAGGAAATAATATCACTTCCATAAAATGCAGGATGGCAGTATATATCTGAAGCCTGCTGAGTCTGCCATGGTGTCGGGGGACAGTCCCAGCAAGAAAAGACCTTCACTGTGCATCCTGGCAGATAGTCCGAAGAACTGACACGTAGCACTTTCCAAGTTCATGAGATTATTCAGGGAAATTTACTGACACAGGCAAGCAGCTACCCTCCAGTGGCGGCTAGCTGGAGTATTTTCCACAACCACCTAGCAAGGAACCCAAGGTTATACACCATTCCAGCTGGGACCGAGGCTCATCATTTTCTCCCACGTCTGGTGAAAAGAAAAAAAAAAAAATTTTTTTTTTTTTTTTTTTTACCTTGGGCAGCCAGTGTTCCCAGGGACTTCACGTCCAGGCCCAGATGTTTTCCTTCTTTTTGCTAAGGAATTCTTCGGCGTTGGCTGCTGGCCCAGTCATGTCGCTCCTGGCCTTGCACCTTAGCCCAAGCCCATCCTGAATTCATCCCCAGTATGCTTCAGGGAAAAGCAAAGCTGATTCCATTAGAGAGGTGATGCATATAGGTGAATAGCATTACCCTGTACATGGCCAGTATATTAATTTTTAACAGAAGACTACAATTCAGTACAGATAAAAAAAAATGTTCAGGTCCCTGAGGTATACAGACATGTATCCCCACACTAATAACCCAAATTATCTAAGGTATTGGCTAATGATAAATAACATATGTAGTAGGTAACAAAGAAAGGAAGTTATAGAACCCAGGTATGGCTTCGTGAACAACTGCAAAAATAAGGATGGGAGTAACTACCCATATTCCATACATATGAAAATGCTCTCCCATTTTAGTGTTAGTTATATTGATGGTAGTTTATAATTTAGTCCTTTTACTGAAGATATCAAGCTAAGACAATGAAGAAACTACAAAAATAACAAGCATTACCCATGCAGTGATAGCTACGGTGAACCATGGGATCTATGTAAGAAAGTATAGGTGCATTTTCCTTTGCCCAAGGGAGGGTTGCATTGTGTAAGTCAGGAGCATTTGATTATTTCTGTTGCTGTTTGGAAGACTTAGAATAGATGAACAGATGTATATGAATGAATATTGACAAGCCAAAGGAATAGACTGAGCTGGATATTGTCCATTTGTCAACGGTGTTTACATACCGCATTTTCTACCTCCCTCCACATGTCTTTCTTACGCTGCAGAATCTGGCAGTTTCAACTCTGCTTACAGCCTTGATCTGGATGTAAATTTCCTTCTTCCAATTAGAAGCACTTGGGGGATATTTGGCAGGCAGTAGTGAGGTTTTTTTAGTGAGGCAGAAGTCAACCTCCTGCTACAGATTCTGTAGTAAGTAAGGTAATGTAGACGTGAGTATAAGGTGTGGATTATGATAGTTCATCAACAGTGGCTTCCTGATCCCTGTATTATAGACATTGTAATACATTCTTGAAATCAAAGGCTCCAGTGTTAGTGCTCTAAATTCAGCTCCTCTAGTACTTCATAATTTAGTAAGCACGGTATTACTTAAGCACAGCATTTTGTAAACACACTATTATGGTCCTTTCTGCTTAAAATATCTAGACTGGTCTTAGTTTTCAAAGAGAATAAAATGTGACTAATCTAATAAATAATATATTCAAAAAGAAAAAGTAATCTATAGGAAACTTAAGCTCAGTAGTGAAATACTGCAAACATTCCCCTTGATACTGGGAACCAGCAAAGACACAAATTATCAACATTTCTATTTGGTATCATACTAGGGTCCCTAACCAGTGTCATGAGGAGATAAAAAGATATAAATGGCGTAGGAATCAGAAAGGGAGATACAAACTGTCATTATTCACAGATGACATGATTCTGATTCATATCTACTATATTTCAAAACAATCTATAGAATTAATAAGCAAATTTACCAGATGCCAATATGTAGTGCCAATAATCAGCATCAATCATGTTTCTAGAGAGCAACAATAAAATAATAAACAAAATTTTGAAATACCTTTTCATAATAGCATCAGAATACCTAAGAATATCTAATGAAATACATGCAAAACTTTCAGAGAAATTCAATAATATGTAAATAGAATCACCTGCTGTTTTTCACTCCTATAGTCTATAAATTCCTTGAGAACATGGACTAGGTCATTCGTATTTGTATACCGCCAGGACTTGGTACAGTGCCTGACATATAATAGATGCTCTAACCAGTGAAACACGTTTCAACATACGGAATTTTGTGATTTTAACCACTCTTTCTGAATGGTATATATTAATACCTGGTGTCTCCCATCTCTTCATAATTTTCCGTTCAAAAAAAACGACATCGCTGGGAAAGACATGGAGTCAGCCAAAAAGAAAATAAAAGAGCTTTAAGAGAAAGGCAATCCACAGCACCTGATGAAGCAAGCATGAGTTAGGGATAAAAATGAGTATAATCTCTAAATCTTACTGTGAAATTTCTCATTGTTCTACAAGAAATAAATTGCACATTAAAAAACATCTGGTTTACCAGCTTCCATGTAAATTACATATCTGTTTCCTAATTATTTTACACTGCTACCTTTGATTAAATACAGTGGTTTGGGAGAATAATCTAACTCCTTAAATTATTTCTCAACTTAAATTTACCTTTAAAGAGATGTGAGCTGAATTGACTGACATCCTAAGTGCTGAGTTATGCAGATAAGGTATTTGTAACCAGAAGCTTCAGGTATTCTGGTGCACCAGTACCTACTGAGACAGCTTTATAGTGTTAATTTTCTCAAACTTTTAAATACTTCAGCTGCCTAGAAATTTAAGAGCAGAGTTGTAGCAGTCCCCTCAGATCTCTTGGAGAGATCCCCAGTCCCCATCTCTTCTAATAGCTATGAAGACTGGAGTAATTTCCAACATAAATGATATCATTAGCACATATCACTGTTTTCACTCCTGTGTTACATGTGCGTAGTAGATGATATAAATATTAGACTCCAAGTTTTAGTGTGCAAAAAATATGACTTTATTTTCTTAAAAACATTAAATCCAGTTCCAAGTGCCATTTTCCTTGGCTTGGGGCAACCCTTCTTGGGCATGATTGGGGGCATCCCTTCCAAGGTAGTGGCATATATGCCAGGGACATTACACAGAACAAAGAGCCCAAGAATCTATTCTGGTCTTTGTACTGGTGAAGTGCTCATGGTTTATAACTATATGATACTTCGAAGTCCAGCCGCTCCGCTCTTCTTTATACAAGTAAATCTTTCCCAGGCTGAGACCATCCTTGCCTAAAGAGACTGCTCTAAACCACTCCCCACAGGAGTCCTGGCACCTCTCAAGGGTAGTTCAAAGGAGAAGGACAGGTTCCCACTAGAGCTGCTAACCCACATGTATCTTGGTTATTCTTCTTTGTATCTAAGGTATCCAGAAGATAGTAAAATCTCCATACATTTTTGATGAATGTATGAAGAATGAATCATAGATCTTCATTTTTTAGCATTAATAATTGACCAAGATAATATTATTCAATATAATTAATATTTTATCCAACACATTATTGTGTAGGATTATACAGTTTATACTGTAGGCACATTTAAAAAAAACAAAAAAAATTTCAACTAAAAAAATTCTTTTTATCGAAACTCAGCTCACAACCTTCCATTTCTGCCTGGTTATAGAATATTTAATCTATAACTGCAAAAAAGTTAGTCTCATTTGGTTTAAGACTCAGTTTCTCTTGGCTAATTCTTAGACAAATTAGGGTTCTTCTGTCCCTTCTTCTTTCCTTCGTCCCAGGTGGCATCTAGATTTGAAAACTGTGCATCTAGCCAAGGATGGTTGCTCATATGCAATTTGGAAGACAGTTACTTGGCCAACTGACCGGAAAAGATCCATATTTGTGCCCATTCCAAACAGGCTATCAAACAGAATGTGAAAAAATAGGACAATATCATTAATATTGCATACTAGAAAAATTTGCTAAAAATAATTAAAAAATGGCTGCAGCAGCACATTGACAGGAAACTACCAGAAGTTCAACTCGGATGCAGAAGAGGACATGGAACAGGAGATAGCATTGCTGATGTCAAATGGATTTTGGCCAGAAGCAGAGAATATCAGAAAGATATTTACCTGTGTTTTATCAGCTACACAAAAACATTTGACTGTGTTGATCATAACAAATTATGAATAAGATTAGAAAAGTGGAAACTCTAGAATATTTAATTTTGCTTATGTGTAACCTGTAAATAGATCAAGAGGCAGTCATTCAAACAGAACAAGGGGATACTACATGGTTTAAAATGGAAAAAGATATGCAGCAGAGTTGTATTTTTCACCTTATTTTATTTATCCACTGTCTATGCTGAGCAAACAATTTGAGAATTTCGTCTATATGAAGAACAAGGCATCAGAATTGGGGAAAGACTCATTAACCTGTGATATACAGATGACACAATCTTGCTTGCTGAAAATGAAAACGACTTGAAGCACTTGTTGATAAAGGTCAAGGACTATAGAATTCAGTATGGATTGCACCTGACATGAAGAAAATAAAAATCCTCATAATTGGGCCTTTAAACAATGTCATGATAGACAATGAAGAAATTCAAGTTGTCAAGGATTCATTCTACTTGGATCAATAATCAGTCTCCACAAAAGCAGCAGTCAAGAAATCAAATGACATATTGCATTGGGCAAATCTGCTGCAAAAGACTTCTTTAAAATCATAAAAACCAAAGATGTGACTTTGATGACTAAGGTGCGTCTGACACAACAAGCCATGGTATTTTTTGTGCCCTTAAATGCACGAGAAAGCTAGAGGAATTAAAAAGGAAGACCGAAGAAGAATCGATACATTGAAATTGATGTGTTGGTGTAAAATATTGAATACACCATGGACTGCCAGAAAAATTCAGACAGGGAAGACATCAGGCTGGCTGAATTAAATAAAGGCTACATTTCAAGAACCTGTGTGCTTGACCAGCTATAATTAAATAGTCTGTGAATCTAAACCTAAGTGCAGACCACCATATAAGTTTTGCTGTTGGCACCAGCAAACTACTTGTGATTAACAAACTAGGTACTTAGACAAGATAAGGGGCTACATTTCAAGGCCCTGTGTGCTTGACCAACTAGAAATTACAGATAATCCTCCTGAGTTGTTTTTCAAGGCCTCACCAGGTACAGAGCATGTGCAGTAAAGATCAACGTGGACTATGAGTGACTATCCACATGAGACAAACATGAACAGGGACCCCTCGCTGGGGCTCAAACCAAGATCCAGAGACATCACGCATGTACAACATCCCAGAATAAGTCCTGTTTGACCTCCTGGCAGCCTTTGTGACAGACTCCATGTTGGTTCCAGCAACCTCTGTGAGGAAGTCCATCTTGAATTCTAACTGTGCATGCATTTGATTTTCATAATCCCCCCCCTTCTCCTGGAAATCTCCACCCACCTAAAAACTTTTATAAGCTCTAGGGAATCCTTTGTCCAGTGAGAGACTGGAGGCTAGCATAGGTGGAAACCTCTTTCCCTCTCTCCCTCTCGAGCCTTTTACTCTGTCCCTAATAAACGTTTGTTGGTGTGGAATCTCTGAGCCTCTCCCAGTCATTTTTGGTCAGAAGAAGGTAAGAACCTAAGCAGGGTTTAGTCTCAAGTGAGGAAGCCCTGCCCTGTAACAAAATGAATAAAGCAGTCTCAGAGAAAGTATAGCCAAAATGTGCTTTAGAAGTGAGGATGGTGAAACTTTGTCTTTCTTACTTTGAATATGTTGTCAGGAGGAACCAATCACTGGAGAAGAACATCATGCTTGGTAAAGTAGAGGGTCAGAGAAAAAGAGGGAGATCCTCAGTGAGATGGATTGATACAGTGGCTACAAGAATAGGCTCAAACAGCAATGATTTGTGAGGATGGCGTAGGTTCATTTGAACAACATTTTGTTCTGTTATACATAAAGTTTCTATGAATCATAAATGACTCCTGTTGTAGAGTGAAACTCTCAGACTCTGCTAAAGTAAAACAAAGAGATTTATTGAAAGCTTAAGAAACACTTAAATAGGGAGATGTTAGCCCACACAGAGTGAAGACCAAGAAATCCAAGGAATTCCCAGGGCAGGTAGTTACAGGGCAGAATCAGGAATCTCCTGGCAAAATTCTGATTGATTGACCCTCCCTGGACTTTCCCTGACTTGCCTGAGCTTGCCTAGCCTAGGCATAGCCACATTGCCTGTTGGTTTCACCTAGCCAGAGGTGCAAGTCCATATGCAAATGAATGGGAAGAAGTCAGAGTTACATTCTAAAGAATACAAAAGCAGGAGCTTGTTACAAAACTGAGTCAGGCCTGCTTCTAGGCCGTAACCCTAAATATGACAGGCACTCTGTTCTGAGCTCTTATTCACTCGAAGACATTCAACAACAACAATCTTTCTTCTTGCCTTCTTTCTTGGTGGTGGCATCTAGATTTGATCAACATATACCTAGCCAAGGATGGTTTTCTCCCTATTCCAGCTTCTGCTGAGTTTTTCATCACCCTGTGTTTTCGGCTGAATTCTCTGTCACAGTTAAAAATATTTACATTTGTTGTAGCCTCACAACCTCCAGTTATCAGGAATAAGCATATTGTGAGGGTTTTTCCAGGCATCCAGCCCTCCTATCTATTCCTGCACATGCCCCTTTTAGGGGGCTGCAGTGGAACTATGGAGTGGGATTCAAGGACAAGTTATAATCTGCGTTTCTCAACGAGGCTTCCTCTCAACCAGGGTACACCAACAACAGTTTTGCCTGCTGAGGAAGTTGGCTCCCTCAACTTCTTTGGGTTTCCGTTGGACTTTTTGCCATCCTACTTCTCTCCAGAATTAGCATAGGAAATGGGACACTAGATTTTTCTTTAAAATCCACGGCCATCAATAATCTCCATTTACTTTTCCTCTGATTCTTATATTGTTTTGAGCGGAAGAAGGGGGCTATTATATCCTCAATATTTTCCCCATTTTAAGGTTCATGGAGTGCATTCTAAGCCCTGGTTTCTCTAGAAATTGGTACTTGGGGTTTACAGCAAAGCTTTTGGAATTAAGATCAAGCTAACAAAGGTATCTTCTTACAGCAGATAGTGGCATCTCTATACAATTGAAAGCCTGGGCTTTCAGAATAAAGTCCTTTCCAGAGCTTTCCAGTAATCTTCTTAAAGGATCAGAAGTCAAGAACTTAATTCTTTGTTGGCTCTTTAGTGTTCCTGCCCTGAAGGCGATGAAGAGAAAGCCCTCATTCCCTCGTTATTGTCTGAATGGTAATCCAGGGAGAAAAGGAGACAAGGCAGGCTGTTGAGTAAGTAAACAGGGTTAAGTAAAAATAATTGAAAAATAATCTTTCTCCTTCCTCTTTTTAAATCATAGGTTTTGTATGTGCATTTACATTTATTTATTAAATAAATAAATATAACAATCATTTTTACAAGTAAAGAGAAAGGTCCAGTGTCTTGCCCAAAGGTCACACAACTTAAAGATAGCAAGGGAAAGATTCTAATTCCAGGAAAAGAATTGCTCCTTCAACAAATTTAGAATATATAATAGAAGTTTTGAGTGGAAAAAGGGGGCTTTTATATCCTCAATTTAATAAGTGACTCGTATTACACTCACTGCTTAATGGTAGATCTACAAAGATTTGCTTTTATTACAAAAAAAAAAAAAAAACCCCTTGCCATAATGTTGATTCTGACTCACAGCAACCCTACAGGACAGGTAGAACTGCCCCATAGCGTTTCAAAGGAGTGGCTGGTGGATTTGAACTGCCAGCCTTTTGGTTAGCAGCCAAGCTCTTAACCACTAAGCCACCAGAGCTCCTTGCTTTCATTAAATATTCAATATTCTTTGCCTAATTCTTCAGTAAGTACACTTTCTGGGACTAATGTACACTCTGAAAGGGAAATGGATCCTAGTGAGACCAATAGGGTTAACTGTGCTGGCGGACCAAAAGAACTGTTAAAAGATTACCATTTAGAAGTTGGGTAAACAGGAACCACATCCTGTCAACATGAGATAAGGTTGAAACAGTCCATGGATTAATATCTCCTTCTTAGTGTTTTTCTAGTCCCTTCTCCCTTTACAGGCTCCCGCATGCACAGAATAAAAAAGTGTGACCACTGTTTAATCTTCCTTAGCCCTCTGAAGATGATGTAGTGCCAAAGATCAGTGCGCTTGTGCTATATCCCATAATAAGTGATGCCAAGGGCTGCCGAGAGGACTCCATCTTGAATATTAGCAGATTCCATCTGGGATTCCAGATGCATGCACAACCTAATTAACATGCACTGCCATTCTGGAAGTACCCGCCCCTTGAAAGAGGTCCACTAAATATTCATTATTGTCTCCACCGACCCATATAAGCCCTAGCTTTGCTTGCCTTTTCGAGTCAGTCTTTTGGAGAGGCTTAGTCCCCCGCTGACTCCTTTTGCTTGGCTCAAGCAAAATAAAGCTTGCTGAAGATAAAGTTTGTCTTTCGCATGTATTCTTACTCAGGAAAAGACAAGGACACTTTGTGTCAGATTGGTGATTGGTAACACTAGTTACCAAGAAAGAATGCTGAGAAAAATCAAATTGGCATTGCACTGCTTCTTAAAAGTCTGCTGCAAATGGATATTTGATATTTATAATTTGTTTGATTTTATCTTTCAAAATTTCTCAGTCACTTAATTATGAGCAGGTATTTAGTTCTAAGATAATTATTTTCGAAATTCCTCTCTTTCTTCCACAAAATGAGATACTAGAAAAATGAGAAACAGTTTCAGAACTTATTCTATTTTAAGGTATTTTTCTATGAAAATCTTTAATCATTTCATGAATCAAAAGCCAAACCTGTTGCTGTCGAATCAATTCCAACTCATACCGACCCTATAGGACAGAGTAGAACTGCTCCATCAAGTTTCCAAGAAGTGGCTGGTGGATTCCAACTGCTGACTTCTTGGTTAGCAGCTGAGCTCTTAACCACTGCACTGCCAGGACTCCATAATGCTCCGCTAGTCATCAAATAAATATAAATTTAATCAATACTTAAATAATGCCTTTTCTTCTATTAAAACAGCAGATTTAAAAAAAATAATGTTTAATGCAAGGAGATGACTGTGAGTCAGGAACTAATATGAACTGCAATTGGAAGGGTCAAAGAGAAAAATTAATAACAGATATCTTACTTTGATTTCAAAGTTTTTTCTTACCCACAAAACCAAATTTTTAGCTGCTAGACCAGAGACCACCTAGTAATCTGATTTCAGTTGATCTCAATAAAATGGGGAGGACAGGGTATGATCAATTATATTAAAAATAGCCACTGGATGATCTATTCTTCTCTCTCCCCTTTTCTTTATAATTGTCTCTCTCCTCTTCTCTTTATAATCTTCAAGTAACTAGGTTACTTCGAGCCATTTGCTTTTACTTTGGAATCAGAATGGTCTCCCTATATGTGTATAGAAAAACTGCTCAGAATAAACCTTATATTTCAATTTCTTTGTATTTTGATTATTTTTAACAGTAGTATAAATTGCTATAACTCCTAGGAAAAATGTTCCTGTTTCAATAAAAAATTTCATCCTCTAATGCCAACTTCAAGGTTATCAGATTTTAGCTCTGTTCATTGTCTTGAAGCTATTTAAAGCTTTTTGTAACTTGTAGGTAAATGATGGATATATAAACACTGTCCTGTCTGCTAGGTATTTTAATTGACCTCTTCTCCCCTGTGGGGAAAAAGAAAAAAACAATTTTGTCTACATTTGCTTTTCATCTCAATATTACTTTAGTTGAAATAAATTTGTACCGTTTTAGCTTTTCCTACTAATCAGTTATAATATCTACCTGATTCCCTCATATCTTACTAGTAAAGAAATTCTCTAATCCATGTTCATTTTGCATCTGTATGAAAATCATGATTTTACCCTTTTCTGAAAATTATCTTTTAATAATTTTTTCTGAAAAATTATTTGGCAGGAATTACCATCAATCATGGGAATGCTCAAACCATGTGCTCAAATAATCTCACTTCTAGGAATTTATCTTAAAAATGTATTGAGAAATTTATTTATAATGATGTTTGTTTCAACATTTATGATGAAAATTTTATCTTAGAAATATTTATTTTAAAATTAGAAAAGATATTAATAAATCTGATCATGAATAAAAATGATAAATGTAGCTAATAATTGCTACATTTCAACAAATGCGACACTGGAAGTGCTTATTCATCTATATCAAGAAATTTGAAGACAGCTACCTGGTCAACTGAGTGGAAGAGATCCATGTTTGTGCCCATTCCCAATAAAGTCAGTCAGGCAGATTATGAAATTATCTAACAATATCATTAACGTCACATGCTAGCAACATTTTGCTGAAGATAAAAAATGATTGCAGCCATGCATCAACAAGAAACTGCCACAATTTCAAGCTGGATTCAGAAAAGGAAAGATCTTGGAATAAGGGCTATCATCGCTGATGTCAGATGGATCTTGGCCAAAACCAGAGACTACCAGAAACATGTTTACCTGTATTTTATCATCTGTACGGAGGCATTTGACTGTATATATCATAACAAATTATGGCTAACACTAGGAAGAATGTTGCTCATGAAGAACCTGTACATGGATCAAGAGGCAAACAAAACAGTAGGATACTGTCTGGTTTAAAATTGGAAAAGGCATTGTATCCTTATTGTATCCTGCAGCTGGGTTGCATTCATTCATCTTCAATTCAATCTGTATAATCCAAAAAGTGAGATTATTTGAAGAACACAGCCTCGTGATTGGAGGAAGACATATTAACAACCTTACTTGCTGAAAATGTAGATGACACAACCTCACTTGCTGAAAATGAAGACAATTTGAAGCACTTACTGATGAAGGTCAAAGACTACAGCTTTTAGCGTGGATTATAAAGAAAATATTGAAGTTGTCAAGGATTTCATTTAAATTGGATCCATGATCAATGCCCACGGAAGCAGCAGTCAAGAAATCAAACGATGCATTGCATTGGGCAAATCTGCTGCAAGAGGTCTCTTTAAAGTTATAAAAGGCAAAGATGTCACTTTGATGACTAAGGTGCATCTGACCCAAATCATGGTCTTTTCAATTACCTCATATGTTTGTGAAAGTTGGATACTGAAAAAGGAAAACAGAAGAATTGATCCATTCGAACTGTGATGTTGATCAACAATATTAAATACACTGTGGACTGCCAGAAGAACAAACAAATCAATCTTAGAAGAAATACAATCAGAATGCTCCTTAGAAGCAAGGATGGTGAGGCTTTGGACAGCTTATTATGGACATGTCATTAAGAAAGACCAGTCCCTAGAAAAGTGCATCCTGTGTGGTGAAGCAGTGTCAGCAAAAATGAGAGAAACCCTCAATGAGATGGACTGACAAAATAGCCACAACAATGGACTCAAACATACCAACGATCCTGAAGATGGCACAGGACTAACAATGTTTCATTCTGTTATTCATAAGGTAGCCATGGGTCAGCTGACTGCAGGGCAGTTAACAACAATAACTACAACAACAGCAAACACGCTCTTATTCTCTGTGCATTAGGGTCATTTAACCCTTAAACTCACATTCTGGGAAGTATGCTATTTTAACAATATGAAGTAATGTAATAGAGCTGCGGAGACCACTGATTGAGGTTTAATGCTGGTTTCACCATTTTCTAGCTCTATGATGTTGTTGTTAGTTGCAGTCAAGTAAATTTCGACTCAAGGAAACCTCATGTGTGCAGCATAGTGCTACTCCATAGGGTTTTCAAGGCTGTGACCTTTCAGAAGTAGATCTCCAGGCCTGTCTCCCAAAGTGACTTTGGGTGGGTTCAAACCAAAAGCTTTTTTGGCTAGTAGTCAAGATCTTAAGCATTTGTGCCATCCAGGGACACAATTTCCAGGTCTATACCTTCAAGCAATTACTAACCTCTCTGTGCCTCAAATTCTTCACTTGTTAAGAGAAAAATTGACTTGGTACATGTGAAGCACTAAGTACAGACTGGCATATATTTTCCTGTGTGTGTGTGTATATATATATATATATACACACACACACACACACAAAATATACCCTGCATATATACACATACACGTGTGTATACGTTCACATACACACATACATGTGAGCACATACACACATACGTGTGCGTGTATACATGCATGTACACACGTGTGCATGCACATACATGCACACGTGTGTGTATGCATACGTGCACATATGCAGATATATGTGTGTGTATATGTGCACATATACATATAGATGTTTTCATATATATATATATGAAAACCCTGGTGGTGTAGTGGTTAAGTACTACAGCTGCTAATCAAAAGGTCCACAGTTCGAATCCACCAGGCACTCCTTGGAAACTCTATAAGGCAGTTCTACTCTGTCCTATAGGGTCATTGAGTTGAAATCAACTCAACAGCACTGGGTTTTTTGGTATATATACATGTGCATATATGTATATATATATGTGTGTATATATATGCATAAGTGTGTGTGTGTGTATATATATATATATATAGTGAGAGAGGGAGGGAGAGATACCTCTTTAAGAAGGAGTAGAGGACACATAGATGAACTCTTGTAGTAAAAAAAAAAAAAAAAGTAGTGAGGAACCAGAAAATCTGTGTCAGCTACACGGATAATTTATTGATATTCTTTAAAATTTAGCATTGTTTGTAAGTTTATAAACAGGGTTAGTTTAGGATTAAAATGATATAAAATCTTAAAAAATCTTTATAATATTTAATTACAAAAAACCCAGGCTGAAGTTTCCTCTATCAATACCTGGAATTTTATGCCAAATGTATAGAAGCACATTTTGCCAAAGCTGCTCATATTCAGAATGTCTGTCCTGAAAATTAGTGAGTTATTTATTCCTAAAGATGTTCAAGTCTAGGCAGTAATACTACAGAGGTAATATAGTATTAAATAGCATTAAATGGGGGTGGTAAATTAAATAACATTTTAGTGATTTTCTCAACCTTGAGACTTGATGTGTAGCATCCTATTTGAAAGAATTAAAATTGAATTTAGGGAGGCAGGACCAAGATGGCAGATTAGTCAGATGCTGCTTCTGGTCCCTCTTACAAAGGCCCAAAAAAAACAAGTGAATTGATTATACATGACAATCTAGGAGCCCTGAACATCAAAACCAAAGTTGAGGAATCAGACTGAGCAGAAGAGGGAGGGAGAGATGGTTCAGAAGCAGCAAGGAGTTGCCAGACCTGACCTGGTGGGAACAGGCACCCTGCAGGTGGAATTGACTGGCGTGCATGGTGAGGCAAGCAGTGGCACTCAGGACGCACTTTTCACATCAGGAGAAACCGAGTGGCCGAGAGCCTACTCAACCCTCCAGAACCAGTGAGAAGCAGCACTCAGTTGGCAAAAGGTAAGTAAACGTGTCTAATCTACCATGTGGAGCAAAATAAACACCCCCCGTTGGGTAGAACCTCTCTCCCTTTTACCTGCACCCTCCCCACTCTGCACCCTGTTGGGCCAGCTTTAGTGATTGCTGCGTCCCCTGGGTCGGATATAGGGCCTATCACTTGCCCTGAGCCATTCTACCAGCTTTGGAGAGGTAAAAAATTAACAAATAAGAAAAAATAATCTGCCACCCAGGAACTCAGGGAAGGCACAACCTCTTTGCCTAGGCAGAGACATAAGTGCTCCGTGGACTCTGAATGCCTTTCACCCCTACATAGACCTATGTGGGCCCATTTCAACAGTGTAGGCCCTCAGTAGCACAGTACAACAGGTACATACCTGAAGCCTATTTCCAGCTATCTCACCTATAAGGGGCAATGGCAAATTTGTGACATTCAAAACTGCCCTGCCCATTAAGCAGGGTCCTCACCTACCCACATCAGGGGCTGGAGAACTGGTGGCTCCACCCATGACACCTAGCCACCCACAACAGGGATCCAAAAATAAGTAGTGCCTTCCAGTCCTTACAGACAACAGCAGTCTGGCTGCAAAACCCACCCACCTACACACTGTAGGGAACAGGGACACACTGTCCACCCAGGCACTAAGAGGCAACTGTCACCCCCAGCCTTGCACAGTGCATGAACCCCCAGCAGCCAGATACCTGTGCCTCCTCCCATCACCCCTGCCTGTCTAGATGTTTAGGTGAGAGCCTGCACCATGCACTTGGTGACCAAATACCTGGACACCTGAGCTGAATCCATACAAGAAAAGTAAAGAGACTCCTGGGCTCCCATGCCTAGTAACAGCTCTAACTACCTGATGACAGGACATAAGAGCTTCAAAGATGCCATTAATCAAACTAGCTCAAACGACCAGCCTATATGGGTATATCAAACAAAAAACAAGAAGCTAGGACAGAGTAAGCAAACAAATAAATATAATAACTTACTGATGGCTCAGAGATAACAGTCAATATCAAATCACATAAACAGGCACAGCATGATGGCTTCAGCAAGCACCCAAAACAAAGAATCAAGAAACCTTCTGGAGACAGATAATTTTTTGGAAATTCTAGATGTAGAATTCAGAAGATTAGTATAGAGAACTCTTGAAGAGATCAGGCAAAACTCAGAGCAAGCCAAAGAACACAGACAAAGCAATAGAGGAACTTAAGAAGGCTATACAAGACCATAATGACAACTTTAACAGGCTGCAAGGATCCATAGAGAGAGAGAAACAGAAATCCAAATTATTAACAATGAAATTTCAGAGTTAGACAACTCAATAGAAAGTCATAAGAGCAGAATTGAGGCAATGGAAGTCAGAATTAGTGAGACTTAAGATAATGCACTTGACAACAACTTATTTGAGGAAAAATCAGATAAAAAGAGTTTTAAAAAATGAAGAAACACTAAGAATTATGTGGGACTTTTTCAAGAGGAATAACCTACAATTGACTGGAGTATCAGAATGTGGGGGAGGGGGATAACTGAAAATACAGAGAGAATTGTTCGAGATTTGTTGGCAGAAAACTTTCCTGATATCATGAAAGACGACAAGATATCTATCCAAGAAGCTCATTGAACCCCACAGAGGGTAGATCCCAAAGGAAAGTCACTAAGACATAGTATAATCAAACTGGCTATAACTAAGATAAAGACAATTTTAAGAGAGGCTAGGGATAAACGAAAAGTCACCTACAAAGAACAGTCAATAAGACTAAGCTCTGAGTACTCAAACCATGCAGGCAGGAAGGCAGTGAATGATATATATAAAGCCTTGAAGGAAAAAATTGCCAGCCAAGAATTATATATCCAGCAAAACTATCTCTCAAATATAATGGCGAAATTAGGGCATTTCCAGATAAACAGAAGTTTAGGGAATTTGCAAAAAACCAAACCAAAATTACAAGAAATACTAAAGGGAGTCCTCTGGTTAGAAAATCAGTAACATCAGATAACAACTCAAGTCTAGAACACAGGACAGAGCAACTAGGTATCAGCCAGTTAGGGAAGTCCTAAAACTAAATCAAAGTTAAAACAGTGAAAATAGGGAAACTAAGATTAAAAAGGTAATGAAAACACTCCAAACAAAAAAAAAAAGCCTGGGCCCTGATGGTTTCACTGGAGAATTCTACAAAACTTTCAGAGAAGAGTTAACACCACTACTACTAAAGGTATTTCAGAGTATATAAAAGGATGGAATACTCCCAAACTCATCTTATTAAGCCAGCATAACCCTGATACCACAACCAAGTAAAGACACCACAAAAAAAAAAGAAACTTACAGACCAATATCCCTCAATTTTTTTATCCCTCATGAACATCAATGTAAAAATCCTCAACAAAATTCTAGCCAATAAAATTCAAAACCATATCAAAAAAATAATTTACAATGACCAAGTGAAATCATTCCAGCTATGCAGGGATGGTTCAACATTAGAAAAAAATAAATGTAATCCATCATGTAAATAAAACAAAAGACAAGAACCACGTGATCTTATCAATTGATGCAGAAAAGGCATTTGACTAAGCCCAACACCCATTCATGATTAAAAAAAAAAAAAATTCAGCAAAATAGGAATAGAAAGGAAAATCCTCAACAAAATAAAAGGCATTTATACAAAGCCAACATCATCCTAAATGGAGAGAGTCTGAAAGCATTCCCCTTGCGATCGGGCCCAGATAAGGATGTCCTTTATCACCACTCTGATTCAACACTGAGCTGGAGGTCCTAGCCAGAGCAATTAGGTAAAGAAGAAGTAAAAAATACCCCTATTAGCACAGGATGTGATCTTATACACAGAAGACACCAAAGAATCCACAAGAAAACTACTGGAATTCAGCAAAGGTTCAGGATACAAGATGAATATATAAAAATCTGTTGGATTTCTCTACACCTAAAAGAGAACTTCCGAGAAGCAATCACCAAATCAATACCATTCACAATAGCCCCCAAGATTATGAGGAATAATTTTAACCAGCGACCTGAAATACCTGTACAAAGAAAACTATAAGACACTACTGAAAGATACCAAAAGAGACCTACATAAGTGGAAAAACATGCCTTCTGATGGATAGAAAGACTCAGCACTGTGAAAAATCAAAGGATATTTTTTAATGAGCTGAAGAAACAAATCACCCACTTCATCTGGAAAGGGGAGAGGACCTGGGTAAGAATAAGCATTATCGAAGAAGAAGAACAAAGCAGGAGGCCTCGCACTACCTGATTTTAGAATCTATTATACTGCCACTGTAGCCAAGACAGCCTGGTACTGGTACTACAACAGACACACAGACCAGTGGAGCAGAATTGAGAATCCAGACATAAATTTGTCCATGTATGAGCAGCTGATATTTGACAAAGGTTCATCTAGTCATTAACGGGTGAAAAGACAGTCTCTTTAAAAAAATAGTGTTGGCATAACTGGATATCCATCTGCAAAAAAATGAAACAAGACCCCTACCTCACACCGTGGACAAAAACTAACTCAAAATAGATCAAAGAACTAAATATAAAATCTAATACAATAAAGATCATGGAAGAAAAAATAGGGACAATGCTAGGAGCCCTAATACATGGTATAAATAGGATACCAAACATAACTAACAATGCAAGAACACCAGAAGAGAAGCTAAATAATTGGAAGCTCCTAAAAATCAAACAATTTTGCTCATGAAAGGACTTCATAAAAAGAGTAACAAGACAACCTACAGACTGGGAAAATTTTTTGGTTATGACATATCCGATCAGGGTCTGATCACTAAAGTCTACATGATACTGCAAAACCTCAGCAACGAAAAGACAAATAACCCACTTAAAAAATGGGCAAAGGATATGAACAGGTACTTCACCAAAGAATACATTCAGGTGGCTAACAGATACATGAGGAAATGCTAACGATCATTAGCCATTAAAAAAAAAAAAAAAAAAAGCCATTAGGCTAATGCAAATCAAAACTACAATGAGATAACATCTCACTCCAACAAGGCTAGCATTAATCAATAATAATAATAATAATAAATGTTGGAGAGGTTGTTCAGAGACTGCAACACTTACACACTGTTGATGGGAATGTAGAATGCTACAACCAGTTTGGAAAGCGATTCGGCACTTCTTAAAAAGCTAGAAATAGAAGTACCATACAATCCAGCAATGCCATTCCTTGGAATATATCCTAGAGAAATAAGAGCCCTCACATGAACAGATATATGCATACCTATTTTCATAGCAGCACTATTCACAATAAAAGATAGAAACAACCTAGGTGCCCATCAACAGATGAATGGATAAAAAAAAATTATGGTATATTCACAGTGTGGAATACTACACAATGATAAAGAACAATGATGAGTCTGCCAAAAATATCATAACATGGATGAATCTGGAAGGCATTATGCTGAGTGAAATTAGTCAGAAAAGGACAAACATTATACGAGACCACTATTATAAGACCTCAAGAAAAGATTTACACAGAAGAAAACTGTCTTTGATGCTTATGATGGTGGGGAGTGAGGGAGAGGGATATTCGCTAATTAGATAGTAGACAAGAATTATCTAAATAGCCGAAAGGAAGGACAACACACAATACAGGGGAAGTCAGCACAACTGGACTAAACCAAAAGCTAAGAAGTTTCCTGAATACAACCAAACATTTTGAGGGGCAGAGTAGCAGGGGTGGGGGTCTGGGACCATGATTTCAGGGACATCTAGGTCAATTGGCATAACAAAACTTGTTAAGAATATGTTCTGCATCCCACTCTGGTGAGTGGCATCTGGGGTCTTAAAAGCTAGTGAGCAGACATTTAAGATGCATCAATTGGTCTCAACCCACGTGGAGCAAAGGAGAACGAAGAACACCAAAGACATGAGGAAAATATAAGCCCTAGAGACAGAAAGGGCCACATAAACCAGAGACTCCATTAGCCTGAGACCAGAAGATCTAGATGGCGCCTGGCTACCACCCATGACTACTGCGACAGGGAACAGAGAGTCCCTGACAGAGCAGGCGAAAAGTAGGGTGCAGAGCTCAAATTCTGGTAAAAGGACTAGACTTAATGTTCTGACTGAGACTGGAGGGAACCCAGAAGACATAGCCCCTGGGCTCTCTGTTAGCCCAGAACTGAAACCATCCCTGAAGCCAACTCTTCAGACAAAAATTAGACTGGACTATAAGACATAAAATGATAATCGTGAAGAGAGTGCTTTTTAGCTCAAGTAGATACATGAGACTAAATGGGCAGCTCCTGTCCGGACATGAGATGAGAAGGCAGAAAGTGACAGGAGATGGTTGAATGGCCATGGGGAATCTGGGGTGGAAAGGAAGAGTGTGCTGTCACATCATAGGGAGAGCAACTAAGGTCACACAACAATGTGTATATAAATTTTTGTATGAGAAACTAACTTGAACTGTAAACTTTCACTTAAAACACGATGAAAAAAACAAATTATACTTTCCCATCTCCTCCATTCCATTAAAAAAAAAAAAATTACAGCAAAGAAAACCCTATGGAGCAGTTCTACTCTGTAATACATGGGATTGCAATGAATCGGGGGCTGACTCCACAGCAGCTAAAAAAAAATTATCTATCCATCCATCTATTTATCTTGACACAATCATTCTTGTCAACTTAATTTGGTTCAATATATAATTACTGGGTGCCTATTTATGGAAATATGGGGGACACTGGTGGTTCAGTGGTAGAATTCTTTCCTTCCATGCAGAAGACCCATGTTGGATTCCTGACCAAGGCACCTCATGTGCAAGTTTATAATGCTAAACGGGTTTCAGTGGAGCTTCTAGACAAAGATGGACTAGGAAGAAAGGCCTGGTGACCTACTTCCAAATTATCAGCCAATGAAAACCTATGGATCACAACAGTCCAATCCATATATGATCATGGCAATGGCTCAGGATGGGAAAGAATTCTGGTCAATTGTACTTGGAGTCATCATGAGGGAGAAGCTGGCTCAATGGCAGTTAATAACATTTGTATAACTATCCCTTTTTATTTCTGCACATAATAGTCATGACTATATTCATATGTAGAAATAAAAAGGGATAGTCTTAGTGAAAACACACCTAATTTAGTGTCTTAAAAAAAATTAATGTCTCAGTTTCTGTGGGTCAGGTATCAGGGTACAGCTTTGGTGGGTCACCTGGCTCAGGGTCTCTTACGGGCTACAATCAAGGTATCAGCTGGGGCTGTGGTCATATCAAGGCTCGATTACTAGAGTTTCTATTTCCAACCTCACTCACGTGGTTGTTGGCAGCAGTCAATTTCTCTCTACTATTAATGAGAGGTTGTGCTTAGTTTGACACATAGGCCTCTCCATAGGGCAGCTTATAACATAGTAGCTGGATTCTGTTAGAGAAATGACAGAACAGAGACAGCAAATAGAATGGAAGGCAGAGCATTTTTGTAAACCAACCTCGGAAGGGACAGACTCATTTTTGTCATATTATACGCATCAAAATCAAGTCACTAGGGTTGTTGCTAGTCAAAGGTAGAGGATTAAACACTGGCAAGAAGATAAAGACCTGGAATCGTTGGGGGCCATTTTAGAAACTGCCCGCCGTATTGTTATGGATTGAATCGTGCCTCCCAAAAATACGTGTTGGAATCATAACCCCTAAACCTGTGGGCATAATCCTGTTTTGAAACAGGATTTTCTTTGTTATGTTAATGAGGACATAGCTACGTAGAATATGTCCTAATCACTTCTGAGTTACAAAAAAGAATAGATTAAACATAGGCGAAAGCACGAACTGAGGAAGGCAGATGCCATGTGATCACTGTCAACAAACCAAGGAATGCCCAGGGAAACCGGTAAGAATCAACAAGGCCCAAACCTTAACTTGGACTTTCAGTGCCCAGAATTGAGAAAATAAATTTCTATTCTTTAAAGTTACTCTTGTTTTTGTTACAGCTGCACTAGGAACCTAAGACACATAGTGCCTAACCTGTCCAATATTCCAACTAGGTACTCCCCCGCAACTTGCTAGAACTATGCGGGATGTTTTAGTATAGCCTACATACATGTCCACCTCTCCCTTTCCACACCAGAAATCAATACATAACTTATTCTCCTTCCATTGTAACACACTGACACAAACATGAGTCAGTTAGAACCTTACCTGGCACATTTAGGAAACCCTGGTGGCAAAGTGGTTAAGAGTTCTGCTGCTACCCAAAAGACCGGCAGTTCAGATCCACCAGGCGCTTCTTGAAATCCTGTGGGTCAGTTCTATTCTGTCCTATAGGATCCCCATGAGTCAGAATCGAGTCAACTGCAACAGGTATGTCACATTGAAATGAAAATCCCTTAACAAAGAAAAAAGAATTTGGCTCTATGCAAATATTTCAGTGATTTCTTTATATTAATTGCTGAATAACTAATCCTGTTCGGCACTCTAATGGAATCTCTAAATGTATCCAGTCAGTTCCCTGCTGTTTCCTACCCCCATTCATGGTGGGCAAAATGATAACTTCATTTAGGTATAGCTGATTCAGCAATACTAGTAGAGACTTGTGCCCTTAAACACACAGAAAAAGGTAAATTTTTCTTTCTTTGTTGTATCCTACTGTCGACACTTCTATTCTCTAAAGCCCTGTCACCTTTTCCTTGAAAATAATATTTGTATGATAGAAGGAATTTATTGAGTAAAATTAGATTTCTAATAGGATCAGCAATAGATGTAGACTTCAAAGTAATGTAATTTACACCACTGAGCTTCTTTTGACCTGTAAATTTATAGCACGCCTGTCACTTTTTTGTTCAATCATGAAAGATGAGGAGCATCTGTCTCTGAAAGAAGACAGACGACCTCACGACACCAGGCCTCCAGTGCTCCTCAGCAATACAATCTCAAAAGATACTGCATTTTGTTTTTGAAGTGTAGGCCCATAAATGGCTCTGCAGCTCCAAGTCTTTTTTAATTCTCTTAAATCTCAAAAACAACTAAAAGGTCAGGGTCTCTTGAGGACGAAATAGATTATAAATTAACAGCCAGTAAATGTAATTAATTGAGCCTACTTTGTCGTGGTGAGCTTAAGGAGAGATTTTAGATATAAAGGCAAAAGGAGAA
The DNA here is from genome assembly GCF_030014295.1 of Loxodonta africana. Lineage (NCBI taxonomy): Eukaryota > Metazoa > Chordata > Mammalia > Proboscidea > Elephantidae > Loxodonta > Loxodonta africana. The sequence continues at coordinate 51,138,344 of NC_087345.1, forward strand.
AAGGATGAAATTTTGCTCACTAGGCCAGCTTTTCCTGATCTCTCTGGGCATCAATCTTGTCCTTTTTAATAAGAAGTTCCTATTAGTTATTGTATTTTAAAATGATACATCACAGTGGAAAAAGGTCATTTTAGCACTGGACTTTATCTTCTGTGCTCTTAATAGAAAACTTAGATTCAATACTAGTAGGTTTTACTACTTTAATAATCTTAACCTCGTTTTCTACACTGTTTTTTTTTTTTCCTCTAAATATATTCAAATTTCTCCTACATTTGAAATATATACACTCTTCTGAAAGATTGGCCTTCGTTCATTGACTCTCTTGCACAGTGCTGACCCCCAAGATGGGCAAGACGATTAGCTTTGAGTCTCTTTTAACCAGAGTCTTCAATTTTATGTTATTCCACCAGAACTCTTAGAATTTTGCCAGTAGCACTTTTAATCCAAATCAAATGGACTTTCCAACTTTGCTTCAAATTCAGCTCTCTCCTTTGCCTTTGATTGCAGTTTGTTGTGTGTGGTCTATTCTGGCTCATTGTGACCCCATATGATGGAGTAGGACTGCCCCCACAGAGTCTTCTAGGCTGCAGTCTTTACAGGAACAGATCTCCAGGTCCTTTCTCCTGAGGAGTAGCTGGTGGGTTTGAATAGCCCACCTTTCAATTAGCAGCCAAGTACTTAAACATTGCAGTTTACCCTTCCTTAAAAAGTGCTACCTTCTCTCAGAGACTTCCGTTCCCTTGAGTGGTTTCTCTGTCCTCTCGTTATTTCTCTGCACCATCTACTGAGCTTTTCCCCATTTCCATGTTCCAGTCACCATCACAGGCTAAACATACTCTACGTCTCAATTAAGGAAGCAGATTTCTAGGTGATATCCTCTAACACCCTCCCCTGGATCAGTGGTGTCCTGGAGCCAGTTTTTAACAGCTCAGGAGAGTGGGTTGTTATATTTTCAGGAATTTTGCCAGTTGTTTTTCAACAAGCCATTATTAAAAATTAAGTTACGGAAACTTACACTCCAATTATATTTAAAATAAAGGTGACAAAATGCTTATCTCATCACTTCATAGTTACTTTACTACATTTTACTATTATCTGTGCCCTTAAGGTTATTTTTATCTATTATATCCGTAGAATGGAAATATATCATGATGTGCTTCTGCATCCAAAAACCCAGTTCTTCCCAATTCCATGTTAAAGTTTGAAATCAGCCTTGAGAGGTATATTTACACCATGGGAAATGCTACCAATCAGGGCTTTGGTTTTTAGTTGTTAAACATTGGCTAGCGTATTACTGCCTGTCCATGCACATTGGTCTGCTGGTACATGTACTGAACCCACTACTTGATCCCTTCTCTTGATGAGCCCATCAAGCATCATGCCCAGTCTGGCCAGTCAGTGAATATCCTGCAGGACTAATACTGACCGAGAAAAAAACTGACCTGCTACTGTGGTTTCGGGTAAGCCAGAAACACAGAGACAAGAGCTAAATTGGATTAGGAGAGAGGATTAGACTGTTAAACCTGAGAACAAGGTCCAAACAAGAAGGCCTGAGATTAGAGCTTGCATAAGCAGCTAAACTCAAAAACTTGAAATATGAGCTTTTTTAGTTCAAGTAGTAACTCTATCTCTAGTTCATTTAAACTGTCCAAAATATAATGTTGGGGGGGGGGAAGATTTGTTTATTAGGTGAGGAGCCCTGGTGGTAGAGTGGTTAAAGCGCTGGACTGATAACCAAAAAGTCGGGGGTTGGAACTCACCAGCCACTCTGCCGGAAAAAGATATCTGCTTCGTTAAAGGTTTGCAGCCTTGGAAACCCTATGGGGCAGTTCTATTCTGCCCTGTGGGCCACTATGAGTCGGAATGGACTCCACAGCAGTAGGGTTTTTTTTTTTTTTTTTTTTTTGAGGTTTGTGTGTTGTGTAGAAGAAATACCGTTTAGAACATTCAGGCTTTGACAGAAAAATCAGAATATCTGTGCAGTTAGCTGCAAAGAAACTTAAAAACTTTCTTTCTTGCAGACTTAAGTTGCGTAAATTTTCCTTGATGTTTTTAAAATTCCCTAGCCATTTTTCCCCTGTACTTAACTTTAAACAAAATCATCAAAAGATAACTTATAAGTTGTGACAATAAATTAGAAGAAAAACTTATAAGTTGTGACAATAATTTAAATTAGAATACTGTGTGGCTGTTGCAAAGTATAATTTCAGCAGAATGAATTGGAAAATTCCCATTCAATAAGTATGGTTCAACATCTTTGATGTTTACTGTATATAATTCCTCTGTCTCAATGCAAGATCGTTATGATTTACCTCTTTCCTGATTTTTGATTCATGGGTTTTTAGTTGAAAGCATTTTTAATGTAACTTTTTAGAACAACTTTATGTTCCGTCTTGATACCACTTTATCATATCATCATCTTATTATCCAATGAATTTTGATTTTGAATTGTTATTATAATGCATATATAAGCTTATACATTTTTCTAAATAAAGTTACTTTCTTAAAACTTTGGATAATAATCAATTTCATCTTTAATGATAATTACTTTGATAAATTTCATCATCAAGAAAGGCAATCAAAAACATCAAAACCAAACCCGTTGGCATCGAGTTGATTCAGACTCATTGTGACCCTACAGGGCAGGGTAGAACTGTCTCATAGGGTTTCCAAGGAGCAGCTGGCAATTCAAACTGCTGACCTTTTAGTCAGCAGCCATAGCGCTTAACTACTATGCCGCAAGAGCTCCAAAAAAAAGCAGCAGTTAACTTAAATGTCTTTTATTGAATGTTATACCTTTTTTTTTATACCATTTTTAGCTATCATTTGCAAGTCTTCATTTTAGTTTAGTTTTTAAAATCTAATGAGACAAAATTGTATTGATCATATTTCATATTTCTGAATTCAGTATCTTTGTTTTCCAGATTTCAAGCCTTACGCTCTAAAATCAACTTTCCTTCTTCTAGTTAATTATATGAAGAAAAAATTCTTTATAAATACAAAAGTGGAAACAATTTTTAACAGTAGGGTTAACGTAACAAGAAAAACTTCATTTTTACTTTTGTATCTCTGATTTATTCAAGTTTGTTACAATGAACGTACATAAAAAAAGGATTGAGGCTTGACAGCTGAAAATAGTGAATTTATTATACAAATAATTAATTACGCAGTGAATTATTAAAGGATTAACATTTAGGGCCTTTTCTCCTTTCTTGAAATGTTCTTATTCCACTTTGCACTCATCACTCTAATCTCAATGAATGCCCACTCAGAAGAGTGAAACTGTCTGAATTCTTATATATGTATGGAGTCATTAACACCTCACTTTCTTTTATTCTCAGCATTACGTGTAGAGGTGTCTGAAATGATCTTCACTTAGGATTGGTTTAACTATGTATTGTCTATTTCATGGCAGTAGAATAGGAGCTTCAGGAAGGCAGAGCCCTGTTTAATCACTGTTGAATGATTGGAGCCTAAAACATTGTGGGTAATCAGTAATTATTTTTGAATAAATGAATCTGCCTTGACTATCCCACAGAATGTTTAGAGAATCAAATAAAACAATTAACAATGACAGTAGCAAAACCTCCTGATAATTATATACTCTATTTTCAAACTACAAAATTGGTTTACACATATTCTCTCATTTGAGTTTCCTGTCTATCCTATGAAGGAAGGCTGGCGTGATTGAGGAAGGTCACAAAATAGTACATAAATAACAGCAAAGCTGAAATGGAAATTCAGATCTTTAAAGCACAATATGACTTTTACTATACTAAATAAATACTGATTTTTGTTTTAAAGTTCACATTTTTAACTTTGTTTCATACTCTTAGAATGCGGCTAGGTGTTGGCTGGACTGAATGGAGCATGATTTTGGGTGGTGCTGACCAAGGCACAGGGTCTTAAAGCCAAATAGGTAGAGTGGAGGATAATAGAGGCAGTCAATACCCAGTGCACCAGGGGTTTAGTCAGGCAGGAAGTACTTGCTGCAGAAAAGATGCAAAATTTCCTAGAAAATGGTGTAACGTCTTTGTGCCCCAGTCAGCAAGGTCAACGTTATATGTTGGTGATACTGGAGACTTATAGGAGTCTTCAGAAAGAGGTGGATCTGCTGGCAGAGGGCACTTGGTCACCCTGTGTGAGCACTGGTGGTGTCCACATGGACTGGTGTCTATACTGTGAAGTTCATTTCTGGGGAGACTTGTGCTATCTCACAACTTGCTGACACTGGGCAGGTCATTGCAGGGACACCATTCTATGGCTCATGGCATGACAGCAAGGGAGAAATGGAGCAGCTTCCCCTGAAACATTCCACATATCCACTCAGCAGGATAGAGTCCTTGGCCCATTGACTGCAATGGCACCTGTGTGCATGCACGCTGTTGTAGATATGCTAGTGACAGGGATAGGACTAGTCCTCTAGGAGGTAGAAAGCAGATTCACATTCATCATAGCAGAAAGCCCGTCATTGTCTGCAGGGTTTTGGTACAGGCCAAAGGAAGTTGCTTGAAGCTGTGCAGCTATATACAAATTTTATTTAATCTTAGAATTTATTATCATGATGTTAGACATCCATAGACTTATCCTATATATTATGTCCTCTTGAGGGGAATCATCATGAGAAGGTGTTGCATTGTCCTTGACATAGTGAGGAGTTGTATTGATGTGGTATTCAGGGGTGTGTCAGCCTTATGTGAGTAGTTAGTTTCCCTCAAATCAGTCACCGGAAGTGGGAGAAGCAGCAGTAGGCATGTGACAAGGATACTCAGTGATAGTATCTGGAGGTAGATTTGATCCCAATGGAGGCAGATTTAATCCCAATGGAGCAACTGAAGTTGCAAGCACAGGAGTGCCTCGTGACATCTGTAAGGTCATGAGCATGACATCAGACAACAGCTTATCCATCTTCTCATTCAAAGATTTTAAGTTTAAGGTAAGATTTGCAATAAGTTCTACAAGGTTGGCAAGGTCTTCTTTAACAACATCATTAATATTTCTAACTTGATGAAAGTTTTCCAAGAGGTCAGAATCCTTGGATCCTAGCTCCTCACTCTTCCTATTTCCACCCTCCCTCCTGTGCATGTCTTCTTCGCTGGGCACACTGCCTGGCTCTGTTATCAGATTTGGTGTTTCAAGTGTCACCTCTTGGTTTGCCAACGATAGAGGTGAGTCCTCAACCTCAGTGGGTGCCGCTGACATTGTTAGTACTTCGAGGTTATGGCTTGGGCACAGTTCTATTGATCCTGATAGTTGTAAACCTTCTAACAACCTTCTTGGCTGCTCCAAAATGTGAGCCTTTTTAATATGTGTTTGTTAAAGGCAGACCTGTACAATACAGAATCCCAAATAAACAGTAAGTTAGAAAATTGTGAGCCAGCTATTGATTCAGTTTAGCTGGCAAGTCATCATACCCAGATATTAATAGTCAATTCATATATTTATTTCCCTTCCCTGTGTAGTATGTTATTGAGTTTTGACAACAGTAGCATGTTTTTAACAGAGAAATACTCTTTAAACTTAATAAAGAGAAAAGGTAATTACACATTAGCTATTAACCTACACAATTACCTAGCTGCATGTTATAGGTCAGATAACCTGGGTGAGATTCGGCAGAGAAACATGGAATTGAAGAGAGAAATGAAGGAGCAGTAGTCTTCAGATGATGTGTGCAGATGAGTCAAGGTTTCAACAGCAAGGCAATCCAATGACACAGCAATACAACGTCTTCACTATGTGAAGAGAGAAACATCTCAACTGGTTTCAATTAGGAGTAGCATATGGAATAAGTTAATATGTATTTCACCAACTTCCTAGGAATATTCAAATTTGCAGCCATTTAGAAATCTAGAAATACAATTTCTATTAATTTCCTAAAAAACTTAAGACTACTGAGCTTTTTCTCTAAGTACTGCATTTGTATGCAAATAACGCACGTTATACTTTTTGCTATCGATGCCCTCTCCACCCCCCCATTTCCATAAGCATGCTGTGCTAATTTTTTTTTTTTTTTTTTTACAGCAGCATGTAAGAAGGATATCGGCATAGCACGTTTATAAAAAAACCTGGGGGAGAGGAGGGTGAGGTTGACAAAAAACAAAACAGAACACGTTTATTATTTGTGTAAAAATGCAGTTTGTTATTTGTGTAAAAAATACGGTACATACTTCTCTATTGTGAAGATCAGAAATGGGGGCGGACTAGCAACTCTCAGTGTCTTATTTACTAAGGACAGGGATTAAAGGTTAGATAGAGAATATAAAGCTTCTTTGAGACAAAACGTCCTACCTTACTGGGTTAGATCAGCTAGAGAAAGCATTTTTTCTCAATCTTTGAATGAGAAGTCAGGTTGGCATGTTCCCAGAGTAGCATTTGCAAAAATAATTAACATACATAAAAAGCATTTGGAAACAAATTCGGAAATACGCAATTTTCCAAGTTTTTGAAAACCAACAAAGAACATTCCCAATGGGCTTTTTGAACTTATCAGTAATTATATACAAAATAACCTATATTAAATACGAGAATTTTATACATTTATTTAATTCCATTGATTAACCATAAAAATGAAGAAACAACTACTCTGTAATCATTCAGGAAAGCTTTGTTTCCATCAATAAAAATATCGTTAGGCTTAGCTCAGAAGCATATATAGTGATGAACAAAATATTTTCTGATGTTCTATATTTTTAAAATTAAATGAATATAGTGTATCTTTAAAAGAGTTCAGCAAGACTATAGAAATCATATAATATGCCTGTTGTGAGTACAAAGCATAGAAAGATTCAAAAGATATAGAAACTGCCCACATAACACTAATTTAAGCTCACACATAATAACACCCAAAACTGCAACCCCCCAAAAGATGATGAGCATGGTATGGGCATAAAATATAGACTTCCCGTGTGGAGCCCTGTTGGCACAGTGGTTAAGAACTCGGCTGCTAACCAAAAGGTCAGCAGTTTGGCTCCACCAGCTGCTCCTTGGAAACCCATGGGGCAGTTCTACACTGTCCTATAAGTTCACTACAAGTCAGAATCAACTTGATGGCAATGGGTTTGGGTTTTTGGCATGTTAGATATGGAGTCCCTGGGTAATGCAAATGGTTGATGTGCTTGGCTGCTAACCAAAAGGTTTGGAGGTTTGAGTTCACCCTCAGGTGCCTTAGAATAAAGGCCTGGCAATCTACTTCCAAAAAAATCCTCCATTGAAAGTTCTACAGAGCACAGTTCTCCTGACACACATGGGGTTGCCATGAGTCAGAATTGACTCAAAGGCAATTGTTTTTTTTTCTTCTTTTAGATACGGAAAATCGGCAGTTTTTTGGCCACAAATAATCTACATCCATGATTTATCTGACTGACATTTAAGATTCAGAGAATTCATACATTACTAGTGATTTCCAAGTATTCTTAAAACAGAAGCTTCAACTACACAAGACCTTCATTTCTACTTGGTCACGATCAGCTGGAGCTAAGTAGAGACTCCCTTTTTAGATAGCACTTAGAATTCTTCCTCGGTCTGCCGCTAGGCCCTCTTTGTTTATTTTAACTACTTGTCTGGACTTCATTCGGTGACTATTAGATGGTTTGTATCCCTTTTAGACTAAAGGCACAGGAAAAAAAAGCCAAAAGACCAAACCTGTTGACTTCGAGTCGATTTTGACTCATAGTAACCCTATAGGACAGAATAGAACTGCCCTATATGGTTCCAAAGGGATGCCTGGTGGATTTGAACTGCCCACCTTTTGGTTAGTTGCCATAGCTCTTAACCACTATGCCACCAGGGTTTCCAAGGCATAGGAAAGGGGGGAAAAAAAGTATGAATCCAACAGTTATGCTATGCACAAGAGACATTTCAGGATTCATCTGTAGCCCAGACTACAAGAGTTTTACACACTTATTTCTTCAGTATTTTGGGTGAAGTAGAAATATCCTTAAATATACAGAATTCACTTACACTGCTAGGAAGACATCTTTCACTTTCTCCAAATATGCTGTACATATACATGAGAACAAATCAAAACACATTGCTAGAGTAAGGCAGTGATTGCTTATGAGCGGGCAGAGAAGAGACAGCCTTCGCAGGGTTCTAATTCATGAGGTTATTATTTTAGTATATTTTATAAGACCTAGTTTATCTTTTTTTTTTTTTTTTCCAGAAGCAGTGAAGAAATTCTGAGGCTGGGATGGCAAAAATGGAATTTTTACACTAAGTATCTTTCTTTCCACGCTTGCTTGCTAGTTTCTTAGAAGTTACTTCCCTGAGATTTTAATTTGAATTGGATTTTTACAAAGATAAATTTAAGGGAGAGTGTCACAAAAAATTTTAAAGTACTTTACAGTAATTTCGCTATTAGAAAGTTACTATTTGCATTTTGATGGGGCTAAAATCTCCGCTGGCTTTTTAACTTCGCAGAAATTCCAATAGGTAACTATGCCAAAGTTCTCCTTCCTCCTACGGGTGTTCATATTTTGTTTAAAGGATTCACATTAACTACTGATTAAAAAAAATATACATATACTTACGTCATGAGCTAAGAACATGTCTAAAAAAATAGATTTTAGGAAGGTTTGCAATTCTCCAGCAAATGTAGACACTGAAAACTTGGCAGATGTCTAATTATTATTGCAGTTTTTCAAATAGACTTTTTATGACTCACCAAGACTATGAAATCACTTCCATTAAAAGACCTCTCCTATATAATGTCAAAATATCCTGATTTATATGCTATCTTCTGAGACCCATTGTGTTTAATCTGTCTTACCCTCAAACATGGCAATCCATCTTGTTCTCGTAACTCGCTTCTGCTCCCCCTCTTCTTCCATCCCTTCCTCCTCCCATTTATCAGAGCCTCTAATGCAATAAATATCAGTTGTTCTCCTTAAGAGGTAGATAATAGAATAACCATATTTCCAGAAACTCCTAGGACAGCTAACGTCACCACAGTCCATTTGTAATAAATGGATACTTAGCTCTTTTGATACTGTAAAGGCCAAGTACAATGTATGATGGAGTCTTTATTCCCAAATCTGATTAAAATACCTAATGAGATTATCCATCTGTAATATTCAGTTTAATAATCACCCATTTTTTTCTTAACATTGTTTCTCAACGGAATAGATTTGCTTTTTGAAATAAAACTTATTAATGCAATTTAAGTCTGCTAAAATGCACAAGCTACTTGCTAGGGTTATTAATGAATAGTTCAGCATGCATTTTCCTTCAAATACTTTGTAATCAAATGAGAAAAATAAAGTGTTTTAATGTGGTCTGCTTGAAGAAATTGAAAGAGAAGCCATGAATCCAACTACCTTGGTTAAAAAAAAAATACACACCATCTCTGGAAATTGTTAAATTAGTTTAAAGAAATGCTAAGTCCAAGATAACACAGATGATCAGATCATCAAATCAGATGTATACAAGTCAGTGATCTTATCCAGTATCATGTTTTACTTAATATCAAAAGTAAAATTCCAGCCAGGAAGCAGGGAAGGTCAGTGACTGTTAAGAACAGATCCTCAGGTCCTTCCCAGGGCAGCAAACCAATTCATTCTGGTTTGAACCAGTGCTGAGAATTTGCATTTCCACCCCAGATATACTGAATCAGAATCTACATTTTAACAAGCTCCCCAGGCGATTCTTATGTAGAATAAATTTTGAGAATTGATCCCAACCCAGCAGTATTAGCATCACCTGGGAACTTGTTAGAAATACAGATTTTCAGCAGGGGTTTGAACAGGAATAAACAAGTTCAGAGCACTGGTCCTTCCCTCCTGTGCCCTTCTGGCCCAGAATAAAAGCAGTCTTTAAGTGAAGTTCTTGGATTCCTAAACAGTATCTGTGTGGGGAAGTTTTCGATTATGAAACATCTTCATTTAATACCCCAGGCAATTGCATGGCTTACATGGCATCCTCCAGGGAGACATGACTTCTAGATCCTGGGTTCTATTTTCTATATGCCATTTTTTGTAAGGGATATCCTGTTAAAGGCATTTCAAAGATAAGGTCTCTTCCTTCTATCATCAGTCTGTTTAATTAGAGGGTTAGCTGATTAGACCAGTTCATCTACTTTCTTTTCTTTTGGGGGATGGGGGGCAGGGGGAGGGAGTGAACGGATAGTGGTCCAGCTGCTTTAATTTTCTTTTGTCAGAGACTTAGCTGCATTTGGCAGATAGCCTAAATACTCAAAATTAGGTGACTTCTGAAAATTTCTATCTTAAGTTTGGTGAGATTTAAACTGTTGTAGAATCATGAAGTTGTATGAATTATGATGGTACATAATATGGAATTTCAAAAGACTGGAGTATGAATCCATATATCACATTGTAAATTATCCCAAATTTAAAAATACCAAATATAGCAAGGCACATACATGGTTCCTATAATGATAAATACTTTTGTCCTAAGATGAGGTTTTTCAAAACTTAGTTTGTGTTCAAGTAAACTTGAGTACAGATTGCCTGAGACCGTACTAGTCCTTGAAGATACAAAGAATCCAAACAAGTTTCCTGCCTTCATTAAGCTTATACTTTAGAACGGCATAAGGAAACACTGTGAAACAACTGTGACAAAGCAAGGCCTGGATGCTGTTGAAAATCCATAGAAAGATGGTGAATACAGATTTCATAGCTAAAAAGAAAAAAAAAAAAAACTTCACAGGGAAAAGCTGATATAAGCAATTTGTAAAAGAAAGCCAAGGAAGGTTGGAGAAATGAGCATTCAATGTAATGAAAATAATGGGTACAAAAATCCAGAGTTCATAGAAACAATGTGTTCAAGATATTAAAAGCACTTCAGTCTGGCACAAGGCAAGGATAAAAAACTGAGCAGAAGCTTGATCACGCAGTGGGTTGTAAGTCTTGTTAATACATTTGGATTTTAGTGTTTAATAACACAAGAATGGATTGCCAACTGTAGAGTGTTAAGCAGAAGCATGACGTGATCAGGTATGCCTCTTAGAAAGATATAATCTTAAAAACAAGAAAAAACACTAAGGGTTGAGAGTTAAATTAGGGGACTGTTGCCAGAATCCAGATGAAGAAATGGTGGTGGCCTGCTAGTACTGGAGAAATCTGATTGGCTTCAGAAATTTGTAGAAGAAAGACAATTAATACCCATGGAAGCAGCAGTCAAGAACTCAAACAGCATGTTGCATTGGGCAAACCTGCATTGAGCAAATCTGTTGCAAAAGACCTCTTAAAAGTTAAAAAGCAAAGATGTCTCTTTGAGGACTAAGGTGCGCCTGACTCAAGCCATGATATTTCCAGTTGCCTCATATGCATATGAAAGCTGGACAATGAATAAAGAAGGATGAAGAATTGATGCATTTGAGTTACGGTTTTGGCAAAAAATATTGAATATACCATAGACTGCCAGAAGAACAAATCTGTCTTGGAAGAAGTCCAGCAAGAATGCTCCTTAGAAGCGAGAATGGCAAGACTTTGTCTCATGTAATTGGACCTGTTATCAGGAGGGAACAGTCCCTGGAGAAGGACATCATGTTTGACAAAGTAGAGGGTCAGCTTAAAAGAGGGAAACCTTCAGTAAGATGGATTGACAGTGGCTACAAAAATGGGCTCAAACATAGCAACAAAATGTGAACATGGCATAGGACCAGGCAGTGTTTCTTTCTGCTGTATGTAAGGTGGTATGAGTCAGAACTGTCTGGATGGTACCTAACAACAATAAACAGCCAGGATCCTAAGACTGAATGAATGTGAGGGGTGAGGAAGAGAGAAGCCAAGTTTATGGTTAGGCTACTGGGCAAAATATTTGCCTTTCACTGAGGTAGAGAACATAGGAAGAGTGACTTAGAGGAAAACTAATTCTTCATGTGTTAAATTTGAAGAGACAAAGGGAATAATCACATGTGGTGTCCGAAAGGCAGCAGGATGAATAGATGTGATGCTAATGAGAGCAATTTGGCTGAAAATATTTATTTGGAAATAGTTGGGAATTAGCATCATAGGGTAGAGTGTAGTTTTTCAGGCAATTTTCTTTCAAGAGAGAAGATAAAGGAGCACAAAAAGTACATTAACAAGTGGAAGAGCATGTAAGGAAAACCGAGCAAGAGCAAAGAAGAGGTGAGTCAAGCTAGCATGCCATCATGGATGTCTGAGGAAGGGAGTGATTCAAGAGAGATTGCTCAACAGTAGAAAATATGGCTAAAAGCTGACTGAGAAATACCCATGGCATTTTCTAAAAATGAAGTGTAACTTTGGCAAGAGAAATATTAATACAACAGTGGGGGAGAGAAACCAGATAGCATTAAGAGGAGAACGCATCAAGAAGGTTAACAAGCTAATACGGTAAGTAGACAACTATTTCAAGATATTGGAACGTGAAGGATAACAGAAATAGGGATGTACCTGGAGGCAGACAGTAGGTCAAAGGGTAATGTTATTTTACTTAGTTTACTTTTCTAGTTTTGTAAGAGACATGGTCTGATTTACAGGTTGATAAGAAGGGTAAAAGAAGCAGAAGAGAAGGGGGAGTTCATAGAACATGATTCCTAGAAGAACAAGGGGAAAGATGAGTGAAAATCTTTTCTATATATCAGGAGGTAAGGAAGAGGAGAAGACAGGCATCTTTTTAAGTTTGGTGGTAGGAAGAGAGTTTGTTTTATATTACCATATTCTCATTAAAATAGGAATATAAAGCCATCTGCTGAAAGTCAGAAGTTTAAGAAGAACAGAAAATATTTGGAATAATACTTGTGGCAATTTGGAAAAGACTACAATGGAGAAACAACTAGACAAAGAAACAGAAGTGTTTAAAATTGTCAAGATGTTCTTTGAAATTGTTAAAAGTTTAATCATCATTTAAAACTGTACCTTGGAATAGCACAATTCTATCAATGATGCATCTCAGGAACCATGAAGATGGCAAGCTACAGTTTGCCAGATATACTCCTTAAAATTATCCTGCTTCCACATACAAGGGTCTTGCCACTATGTCAAAAGATGTGTCAGTTCTTACTATAGGAAATCCATAGGCAATTAATTTTCTTTCCCAAATTCCCATACTTATTATGACCTTGCACAGTGAATCTGGGCTTCTTCTCCCAGTTTCTTAAACCAAAAATACGAAAACTCTTCATTATGTAAAGGCATTTACTTTGTTGGGGTTAAATACAGACTTTGAATCAAAAATGCCCCAGTTTATGCCCAAGTTCTGCCCCTAACCAATTAATGACATAAACAAGTAACTGACCTCCTCTGAATCTTATGCTCTCACTTGTTGAATAGGAAAAATAATCTCATGGGACATTGTGAGGATTAAAATGATTTAACATATTAAACCAAAAAAAAAAAAGAATCAAACCCATTGCTGTCGAGTTGATTCTGACTCATAGAGACACTATAGAACAGAGTAGAACTGCCCCAAAGAGTTTCCGAACTTTTGGTTAGCAGCCATAGCTCTTAACCACCATACCACCAGGGTTTCCATTAAGAGGTCTTAAATCGTGCCTGATACATAGTAAACTCTCAATAAATGTAAGTTATTATACTCTCTTCTCACTTATGGACATGGTTAGGTTCCAGAGACCAGGTTATTACGTGAAACCAGTGTCACGTGAAAAATGGAGGATGACCACATCAGGTCACAAAAATGGAAGTTGGCTACATCATTACATATTGCCAAATTATATCATAGTAACTGCCAAATTACATCATTACATAACTGCCAAACCACTGAGAATCATGGCACATAGACCTTAATCATCACAGGCAGTGTTACTCTCAGCTTGTACCTTGGCATACATTACTGCCAGAGGTACATTGTTAATGCACAGAACAGTCAGCAAATTTTTCACAGTTGTCATAAATGTAAAATGTCATATAACGAGATAGCTGACAAGTGAGGAGAAGGTATATTTTGCTAATATTTTATTATTTTCCAAGTTACAGGCTGTCTGCTTTTCTGTGTGTGCTTTTTTTTCAAGGAATATATTTTGATTTTTAACATATTGAGTTCAAAGTTACATGTTGTAATTAGAGTCCGTCTCAACAGTTAACAGGCTTAGGTTTTTCAAAAAAGCTGATTACAAAAAAAGAAAAGAAAAGGAAAAGTTCTGGAAAGTAGAAAGAGAATAAGTTAAATTGTTTTATTCCCATCCCATTTTTCAAATTAGATCCACTGCCTATCTTTTTCTGCAACCAGTGTATTTGGGCCAGAGACTATTTTCATGGCTGGGTTAAATAGCAAGCAGATCTTACTGACTATAAAGGCAGGCAGATCTGGTAATGACTTACAGAAGGAGTTTGTGGTGCCTACTTGTCTGAATGATTTTAAGGACTTGGCAGATAATTCTCTAGGACTTTTTAATTGTAACCCTCAGAAAGCCAGAGGATAGACTAATGACTTTTAAAGGTTTTTTTTCCAATCTTGACTCTGTGAAAGCAAATCCTTAGTTTACCTTAGTATGATATATCTTACATATAACGTGAATATGATTCATTCTAATTGGACAGAGCATTACTGCCAAGGATGGTAGTGGTGGAACGTCTTCCTGTCTTCTATATAAGGCGGTGACCCTGCCTGATGTTTAAATTAGGCTTTCATGCAACCAGTAACTCAAGTCTCGTGATGATTCAAGCCAGAACCAGTAATTTTATTTATACAATGTCTTGCATAGAGGGCAGGCTAGTAAAAGAAAAACAAACCTGGAATGGACAATGAACTAAATCAAAGCACTTTGTACTTGGAATGTACTCTAGTAGAGTATGATGGAGTCTATCTAGAGAGGTTTATAATGACTATGCCAATATTAATTATTCGCTATGCAGCTTATCCCTTCTAGGGACCCTTGGCTAATGCTAGCAAATGCAATCCTCAGAGTAATTCCTTCCAGCTGAATGATACAGAGCACAACAGCTTTAACTGTCATGTCAGTAGTTGAAAGAAAAAAAAAAAAGCATTTTCAAGGCAGTATTTCAATGGATAGAATCAGTTCAGAAAGTTCAAAAGTTCATAATAAACATATATCATAGCTCCTTTCTAAATAGTGAAGGAAGGCTTAGTGAGGGAAATACTTAGGTCTGATTCCATTGGGATGGCACTATATACAGTGGATTAAATATATTTAGTCCCTGTCTACTTTAAGCTTTCTTCTCTTGTCTTATACCTATAAATGATTTCACTGACTGAAACGGCATTTTATATCAGACGTAAAATAGACTGACTTGTTGGTTGGGTTGGCAAAAACATGTTGCCACTTATTGACAGGAAACCAAAAGCCTGCTTGCGTGAATGAAGTCATGAGTAATTTTGTTTGATGGGAAGGAGTCAATTTGAAAGTAGTATTAAAAAAGACTCTGGGTTTTTGATGGATGTTAATAACAGCATGAGAAAAAAGCTCTTCCTAGTCATGTTTTATTGTTTTATTCTTTCCTCAGAATCTAGCCTTTCAAAATCTGATACATTTTCCTGAGCAGTGGAAAGGAGTTCTCCCATAGAGAAATGCCCTGACAGTCTTGTCTTTGTTCATTCAGTGAAATGCTGTTTGGATAGACTGGCTGAATCTATCTTCGGATTTGGCATTTTTTTAACAGAAATAATAACAATGCTTTGCTTTGCTAAGTCTACTTTCCTTACAACTAACAGTGCTCAGAAGAGCTCTAAAAATATTAAGTGAAATAATTTTGTTTTAAAATATCTAAGGGAATGACCCTTTAGTCAGGTTAATTTTGAAAACAACTTCTTGGCTCTTGAAATTATTTTGGAATCATTCTGTGTAGTTTGCATATCTGCAGGAACACAGAAATGGAATTCATGTTACATTTCCTACAGACAGACTCTCACTCAACTGTATTAACTAAATCAGGGAGTTTCTATTCTTTGAGTCAGATTTGATTCAAACGGTATGGAAGTCATTCTCCACAAGGATTAGGACAACTTTTTCATGTCAAATATATCCTTGAGCTTAACAGACAGACATTAAGCATGACGTTGTAGCCTTACTGTATGCTAGAAAGATGTGCTAAGAAAGATTTGATCTAAAGACAGTGGGAGAAGTTAAATAGGGAGTTAATGATCTGAAAGGAATTCTTTAAGATAATTAAAAATGTGTTCTTTTTAATAAGAGGTGAAGAAATTAATTTGATTGAGAAGTATTAACTCTTTCTTAGGTCATTTCACTAAAAGAGGTAATCTTCTTGTCATGGATTGAATTATATCCCCCAAAATATGTTTGTATTAACTTGGTTAGGCCATGATTCCTGGTATTCTGTGGTTGTTCTCCATTTTGTGATTATAATTTTACGTTGAGAGGATTAGAGGGGAATTGTAACACCATCCTAACTCAGATCCAAAGTAAAGGGAGTTTCCCTGGGGTGTGGCCTGCACCACCTTTTATGAAAAGGAAAGGGAAGTCAAGCAGAGAGTTGGGGATCTCATATAACCAAGAAAGCAGCACCAGGAGCAGAGCGTGTCCTTTGGACCAGGGGTTCCTGCCACTGAGGAGCTCCTCAACCAGGGGAAGATTGAGGACAAAGACCTTCCTCCAGAGCCAACAGAGAGAGAAAGCCTTCCCCTGGAGCTGACACCCTGAATTTGGACTTGTAACTTCCAAGACTCTAAGAGAATAAATTTCTCTTTGTTAAAGCCATCCACTTGTGGTATTTCTGTTATAGCAGTACTAGATAACTAAAACACTTGTAATCAGAACAAACTTTAAAATACTCCAAGTAAGTACTAGAGCCTGTTAAGGAGCTCCGGTGGTACAGTGGTTAAAGAGCTAGGCTACTAACAGAAAGGTTTGGTTGGTAGTTTGAACCCACCAGTTGCGCTTTGTGGGAAAAAGATGTGGCAGTCAGTTCCCGTAAAGATTACAGCCTCCAAAACTCTGTGGGGCCACTCTACCCTGTCCTATAGGATCGCTATGAGTCAGAATTGAGTGACAGCAATGATTTTTTGTTAATTACGAAATTTTGAAGTAGTAGAAACAGTTATATTTTCAACATGTTTTTCAAAATTATTCAAATTTGTGCTGCAAAATGCCACGGAAAAAAGGCCTGGATATCTATTTTCAAAAGATCACAGTTATTGAAAACCCAGTGTGGCGCCGTTCTGCTCTGAAAGACATGGGGTCACCATGAGTCAAAATTGACTCGATGGCAACTAGTTTAGTTGTCACTTGTTGAACTAGATATAGAAAAGCTGGACATGTGTTGGAATATCTTAAAGATTTTTAAGATCTTACTCATTTCATAAATGTTCAAAGAAAAAAAAAAAGGCCTACCTACTGATAAGAAGTGCCAGTAATTACAATACTTGCTACTGTGATTGTCCAGATTTTGAAAAATATGAACATTTTGAAAACACGTGTTCATGTGTATGCAGATTATCTAACAGTTAAGTAGCATGGAGTAAGGAAACAATCCACATGGCAAGACTGGTGACAATAATGGCATGAATTAAAATATTTGACTTTGAATTATTTGAAACCTCCTACACTGACACTACAGGTCAAACTTATGATCAGGCAAGTGTTTCTAAACTACCATTGTATTTGACCCTAAATATATTTTCCTTATCTTTTTTTTTTTTTTCCCTAAGCCAACATACTGTGACATGATGAATATACCCAAGCCAGACTGATCACTGAGACCCAACCGGGAAACATTTATCTCCAAGATTCTTTTTAATATGACAGAGATTAAAAACACTTGTTTTAAATCTTTAAAACCTGGCCAGTCACAACCCAGATAGGTAGACAGGGAGAAGATACCTAGCAGTCAGCCGTAGGAAGACGCTGTAGCTGTTCCCTTTTCACCTTCTAACTTCATCCCACCCTTCTCCATTAGCTTCTGTATTATTCAATATACTCAACCCTGTTTGCTCTCATACATATAGCCATGGGCTAACACAAATTGTTAGGCTGAAGATCCACAAAAGAACATGCATATGTCCATTACCAATAAGGATCATGAGTTAGCAAATTATATTGTTTTCAGGTAAGAAGTTGTTTTTCTTTATGTTGTGCTGCAAGGCCACTGACATCGGGATACACACACAGAATGCTTTTAAAATATTTTTTTGCAACAAATAAAAAACCCAACCAAACACATTGCTGTCGAGTGGATTTCAACTCAGTGACCCTAGAGAACAGAGTAGAACTGCCCCATAGTTTTTTCAAGGAACTGCTCGTGGATTTGAACTGATGACTTTTTGGTTAGCAGCCATAGCTCTTAACCACAGTGCCACCAGGGCTACTTGTGACAAACAGAAAAAAATAAAACTAGCATTTGCTAAATGCTTTATGTTTTCTTTCAACATTGATGGCAAAGAAAAATGTTTGTATTTCCCCCAAAGAAAGAGACATTTTATTTAGTTTACTAATAACTAGGGGTATTGGCTATATCAGAGGAGGTAAATTGATGGGATTTAAGTAGCATTTATATTAATAATTTATATTTATTGAATATTAAAAATTTCTTTAGGCTATTTCATATATATTATCTCCTTGCTTACTCAGCAAATAAGTATGTACATCAAATAGGTGCATAAAACCAAAAAAAACCCAAACCCATTGCTGTCGAGTCAATTCCGACTCACAGCGACCCTATACGACAGAGTAGAACTGCCTTATAGAGTTTCCAGGGAGTGCCTGGTGGATTCAAACTGCCAACCTTTTGGTTAGCAGCCATAGGACTTAACCACTATGCCACCAGGGTTTCGATAGGTGCTTAACACTGTAAAATGCGATGGAGCGTGTATGGAAATTGAGAATACAATCCATACCGTCAAGGAGTTCAGTCTTCTTAGGGAGAGAACAAAGTCTGTGCATGGACAAAGGTAATTGTGGGTTAGTAATACATGGTGAATACATAGAGTATTTGATCTTTCCACAAACCTGTGAGATACTCATACGATGCACACACTAAGGTAGGTATTGACACCACACAGATGGCAGATTTAAACTTCAGAAATGATCGCCCCAAGAACTGTAAGAAGGTACCAGGTAACTCCATTTTCTGAGAGGGAATGTATACATTTTTTTTCTCTCTATCAGTGTTCAAAGATAATCATGCTGTGAATACTTATTTGTGTGCATAATTCTATCTGAAAAGGCCACTACGTGATTCAGATGTTTCTATGTAATGTAGTAATGTTTATCCCTAAGGCTCTTTACAAAAAAAAAAAAGTCAGATTAATTCATTTATAGTTTTTATTTCTTTTCTCTTTTCCTATGAAATAAAATTATTATTATTACTATTATTTTTAATCAGAGCTGTTTCTGGGCTTCAATCCTAGAAAGTACTATAGCTGTTTTACTGGTGCTCAGATCTAATACATAACCTCTATCCATTTTCTCCAGCTACTTTTTCTCCAACTGATGTTCACAGACTTCCTTTCCTGGAATCCCATTTTTAACAATCCTGCTCAAATTCTGAGAGCCAAATTGCCTTTTCTTAAAGAATGTCTGAGGCCTGTACATGTAAGATAAGATAGTGGAAGATGACATAGTCTATGCAATTTGTCTACAGAAATCTTCACCAAATGATCAATGACCACATCTAATGGAAATATGGTTTCAATTCTCCCTTTGACAGATGGTCTAGCCCGTACTCCCGAGAGATAGGTTTTCCCTGTCAAGTTTTTTTTTTTTTTTTTAGTTTTTTTAATATATGTGCTGGTGTTTGGGGCCAATTTAACAACTATATTACCCTGTTGGTGCTATTCAGAAGTAACCCACATCTGCTTTCACACCGAGCTTGTGTTTTTCCTATAAACACAAACACACACACACATACACACTTAAATATCTTATCCTAGAAAGTATTTTCAACACAGACTTCAATGTGGTCATTTCAAATCCAGAAGGAAAACATTTAAAAAATTTTTTTTTGTTTGTTTTGTTTTTTGTTTTTTATACTCCTAGGAAACGCTAAGCATCCAGAGTCATGCAGATGATTTGGCATGAAATGGTTCATTATTTTGGGTGAATATAATGGCCCTATCTTTAATTATGGCATAATTCAATCAAAAAGGATTCGGAGGCATCCATTATACTGTCAGAAATCACTTCCCTCCTTCTGCCTTTCAGTCCACAGCACTCAAGTACTTAACTTGACGGTCTAGATACTCTAAGCATTGGGTCCTGTCTTAACAGGATTCCAGAAATGCTATTGATCTGGGACAGTGGGTACCTCATCTATCAGAATCTCCAGGTTGGTGTTGCTGCCTTTCTGGCTGTCTTGCTTTTTATACTTTAGTACCCATAGATGACTGGCTTCCTGCATATCTGCCTGGAATTCTTATTTCTCTCCTAGTTCCCAACTGTCTAGACTTGAAATCTACTCCTTGTCCTATTTTTTGGTACTTACTTTTTTCTTACCTCAGAAGAGTTCAAAACTGGAATGGAATATTTGGGAATCAACTAATTAGGGACATGATTTTCACTGTGCTTGCTCATTATAGAAACAACGCAATTTCATTAAGAAAAATACCTAATCTAAGAAAGCAACACGGTGTTTTGCAAATAAGTTTTTGTTTCAGCGGTTCTGTGCATTTTCTTTTTTAAAACAATAGATGACAAAGGGGATGGATGTAATAAAATAATGGAGAACACTTGAAATAATTACAGTGCTAGTGTTGATACGATAGATCATTTTTCTTCAGAAAAATCTTGATGTAACCAGATTTTTTTTTATTTAATAACGTTCAAGTATTTAGGAATATATATACATGTTTAAACTGTAAATTGAGTCTGAAACTCAAATTATTATGGCTTTTTTTGACTGAGTCATTTAAAAAGTTAAATTATGAATTCATCTATTGGGATGAAGAACTTGAGTTAAATTTCTGCTGGTCTATGTGGCTTTGAGCCAGCATTGTATCTAAATCCTTGATGCCCATGCCTGTCTTGATTTAGCTTGTTTTTTTTACCAAAAGTAAGACCCACAATTTTGCTCATATACCTATTTGACCCTTCAAATCTGCCTCAACTTCCCTAGAATCAGCTCCTTATTTTCAATGGTTCATAACCTCACGCTGCTTTGAGAGATATTAGTTCATACTCTATACCAGTGATTTATCAACTCTGGCTATACATAATCACTTGGTGATATTTTTTAAAAAATCTGTGAAAGGGCCATGATCCAGACAAAACAAGTTAAGTCAGAATTTCTGTGGGTATAGTCAAAACAACAAAACTTTTAAAATCTCTCTGTATTTGAGAACTGCTTTATCCAATATACTTGGATATCCAATAATCCAAGGTATTACAGGAGATATTACCTGCCCTCAATGGTGTTACTATCTCTATGAAGAGATAATTCATTTAAAAAAAATGTCAGTGGCCACTGGAAGACAATTTAGATAAAGTTATTAAGGCACGAGCTTCTGGAGTCAAAGAAGTGAGCATTCAATATTTGGCTCTGTGGCTTACTAGCTATATGACCATGAGCAAGTAGCTAAACCTCTCAGACTCAATTGCTTCATCTGTTAAAATGCTGACTCCAGAGTACTTCATTGGGTTTTTCCAAGGATTAAATAACGAAAGCAGAACATTCAGCAAAGCGTTTATCAAAAAACAGCCAATGAATGAGAGGCAGTGTAATGTCTACTATTAAGAGTTTTAATAGGAGGAAGCCAATGAAGACTAGACTTGTTAGGAAAGATTCTGTTTTTGTGAATGTGCCTACAAAGATTTATGTATCAACAAGGCTAACTATAGTGACGGATTAAGTTAAAGTACCTGCTAAATTGCTATTTTCACACAATTCACATATTTTTTTCAGTATTTTATATATTGGCTATGTCACATACTTTTCTGGTGAGTCAATTCTGGCTCATAGTGACCCTATAGGACAGGTAGAACTGCTCCATAGGGTTTCCTAGGAGTGGCTGGTGGATTTGAACTGTGGACATTTTGGCTAGTGGCTGAGCTCTCTACCACTGCGCCACCACGGCTCCATAATTTTAATAGAGATAATTTAAATAATATTTGAGATAACAAGAATACAATTCAGCCAAGTATTTCTGACAGGGTGACCAACCATTCCAGTTTGCCTGTGACTGAGGGGTTTACTGAGACACAGGAAATTCAGTTATAAAACCGTGACTCTCCCAGACAAACCATGGGGGTTTGTCACCCTAGATGCTTATAATCATAGTCTAAGGCCGCCTGCTTGAACTAGAAAACACTGTGCACACTTCCTTACCTAACCCAGTTCCTTCCATGTAAGCCACCTACCACTCAAATCAGTTCTTTCTAGAGCCTGGCTGTGTTTCCTAGAGCCAAGCCACATTTGTTTCCTGCTAACTTCCTGAGCTTGATTTTCCAAACTTTCCACTGATTCTTTCCATGATTCTCCCTTTTTCCTAAGCAGAATTAGTTCATTATTTATAAGAACTTATTAAAATAGCTGAATCAACAAGGAAAATTCTGGAATACTGTAGTTATTTAAATATTTTTTAAGTTATAAATTCTTCTATGACTGCAAGTATGTTTTAAGAGACGTTGTCTCTTGTGGGCATTGCACATAATAGGTGCTCTTAAAACAGCTGATAGATGAGTGAATTTTCTTCCTCAGGAAAACTGATACCCACTGGCCAGTGTAAGAACAAGTCTGTGAAACGTCTTCATCATGGCAGAATGGAAAATCAGGGGCACAGATGCTGGGAAATAGCTGGAGAAGGTCATTATGTATGTAAAAACAAACTTCCTTCAAAATAAGAACGAGACATTGAAGATTTAGAAATGGCTATGGAAAAACTGAAAACAAAACGCTCCTGTAAGTCAAAAGTAGTGTGTTTTCAGGTGTTAGAAAGATTACAGGAATGCCTAATAGCTGAGAAAAGTCAAAGCAGCAAGTTTTTCAAGCTGTGGATCTTTTGTTAGAACACTCACTGATTATACTAGTCTATCTCCCCAGAGTATTATCTCGTCATAAATGCCCACTGAAATCCATTTAGCCCTCACTCATTTTTCCTTCTGAGAATATTGCCTGCCCTTTACCATTACTCATCTCTTCAGACTTTTGAGCCTATTCGTATTTTTTGCAAAGTTGTAATCCAAAGTTTAATCAAGGTTTGTGTTTGTCAGGCCATTTTTATTTTTAACCTCAACCTTAAAGAATGTCAGGACATTTCCATTTTTTAATTTTTTCAAGACTCAGGGACTATTGGGAGTTTCTGGATTCTTTTCTCCTTAGAGAGTTTATTTTTAATTTATTAGTTTTTTTTAATTAAAAATGCTCATGCATTGTTTTCTAAAAATTGGACAGCATATCCCTCAGTAGTTAGTCAAATAAAATGAGGAAGTCTCTTTTCTTTCCCCCTTCAAAGATTGAAAAACAGTGTAAACACACATGGAACCCAAAGATATTACTATTGCCACTAGAGAAGAATTTTAGATTTTAAGAAACAAGAAAGCTGAAGATATACATATGGAAACTAAAAACATATTGTATATTTTATTTTATTAATAAAATATCACATTCTTAATCCCCTATCATCGTACTGTGATAAATTATCGAACTCTATAGGTTTATCCTTGCTTTTAAAAATCTACATCCGCCCACTGTCAGAGTAGATTCTGACTCATAGCGACCCTGTAGGACAGAGTAGAACTTCCCCATAGGGTTTCCAAGGCTGTAAATCTTTTACAGAAGCAGAATGCCACATCTTTCTCCCATGGAACAGCTGGTGGGTTCAAACCACCGACCTTTCAGTTAGCAGCCAAGTGCTTAACCACTGTGCAACCAGGGTTCCTTAAAAATGCACATAGACAGAAAAGAGACTACTGATTTTGAACAAACTCTTTCATTTCTTCCTTAATTCAGTCAAAAAGCCATTAAATAATGCAAAAGAATTGAAAACAACTGTTTAAACAGAAACTTGTACACAAATGTTCATAGCAGCACTATTCACAATAGCCGAAAGATGGAATCAACCCAAATGTCCATCAATGAATAAACAAAGTGTGGTATATCCACACAATGAAATATTATTCAGCCATAAAGGGAATGAATGCTACAACATGGAAGAAACTTGTAGCATTCTGCTAAATGAAAGAAACCAGACACAAAAGGCCACATACTATATAATTCCATTTATATCAAATACTCAGAACAGGCAAATCTAGAAAGACAAATTAGACTTGTGGTTGCTAGAATCTGGGAAAAGAGAAGAATGGGTATCAATTGCTTGATGGATACAGGGTATCTATCTGTTTGAGGTGATGAAAAAGTTTAGAACTAGAGAGTTGTGATGTATAACATTGTGAATGTACTTAATGTCACCGAATTGTACATCTTAAAATGGTTAAATTTTATGTTTTGTGTATTTTACCACAATAAAAAAGTTATTGGACAGTCACAATCAAGAAGAAAGGCCTGAGGTGGTTGAGACCATGTAGGTCACCCAGTAGGGCAGCAGCCCACTGAGGTAAGCCAGGTGTATCACTGTAAGAGAAGGGAGTTGTAAAGAAACCAGGTATATCATTGTTTGAGAAAGTAGTTACAAATACTGAAAGGTGAAACCTAGATGTGAGATATATGTACATACCCCCGGCTCTGTACACTGAGAGGGCCTGAACAGTGACACACCAATAGCAGTGAGCATACCCATCATTAAAACATTTTTTTAAAATACCATTCTACTCTAAAAGGGGCCAGGGCTCCTTGGATTAAATGGATAATAAATGAACCTGCAAAGTCTTACACCAAGAATTTTAAAAAGTACACAAAGAATGATGGGACTACATAGAAAGGACAGACACAAGCTTGAAGGAGTCCTCCTTGACAAAATTTGGGAGAGTTTAGTATCAAAATACTTAGTAATAGTGTAACAGATTATATCTCACTGAATAATAATATCCATAAGTCTACACTGATACGAATAAATGAATAAATAAAAGGGGAGAAGAAAAAGGTCTGACATACAATAGCACTGATAGCTAATAAATGTAAAAGAACTGATTGAATTTGAAAATCAATATTTGTCAACCATCATAGTAATAATTCAGACTAGAAACATCAACAGATTTAAAATTAGTGGGTGAAAGTTGGGTAAGAATGGGATATATATATATATATATATATATACACACATGTACACAGTGTCAAGGTATATCTGCACAAAATACTAACTATAAAGAAAAAAACAGCTTTACAGTGGAGAAACCTGGAGGACATCCCCTTACTCACGTGATCCAAGTCAACATTACCATTGATAAGACAAGTCAACCTCAAGTGCCACCTAATGGGATGCAGTGAAAAGGTCACAGAATCGTTTCTATGACATCTGTAACCAGAATCTAACAAGAAAAAACACCAGGCAATCCCAAATTCTGCAAAGTAATTAGCCTGTAATCTTCAAATGGAGTCCCTGGGTGGTACAAATGGTTAACAAACTTGGCTACTAACTGAAAGGTTAGAGGTTTGAGTTCACTCAGAGGTACCCTGAAAAAAAGGTCTGGGGATCTACTTCAGAAAAATGAGCTGTTGAAAATCCTATGGGGAGCTATGACATCATCAGAAGAACTAGACGGTGCACAGCGACCACTACTGACCATTCTGATCAGGGCCACCACAGATGGACCCTGATAAAAGAAAAGCAAGAAACAGGGCTCAAATTCTTAAGAAGTCCAGACTTATTAGACCAACTGAGACTAGAAGACTCCCTGAGACTATCACCTTGAGACACTCTTTAAACCTTGAACTGAAACTATCCGGAGGTCACCTTTTAGCAAAATAAATGATATTACACGTAAGTACAGTGCTCCATTAAAAAAAAAAAAAAAAAAAAAAAAAAAACCTATTGAAACTAGAAGGTTGCATCACTACTTTTTGAAGTAGAAAGGTGTATTTATGAGTTTAATTGGTTGCCTGTCAACTTGATTCACTAATTTTGGCCAAGAGACACCATCTATACAAAATACCAATGCTGCCTAATGAAAAAAATTTGATGCATATTTACAGCTGTTATACTGATGATTTACTACTTCAGTCACTCAAATATGAGTCCCAGTCAATATTTTAGGCTCTGGAATTAATACCAAATTTTTTTTATATATATAATATATATTTATAAAGACTGAATGTGATAAGACTGAATTTAGGACTCAAAAGCTGAATATGGTACTGCCACAGGTTCTTTTTGAATCCAGTATGCTTATAGGGCCCACCACTTGTCTATCAAGTCATTGCACTCAGTGCAATTGAATTGGCACAGTATTTTATGAAGTCAGTTGGCTTTCCACTTTGTGGGAATTCTATTTCAAGCATCAAAACAAATGCAGGCTCTGAAATTAAAAATAACTGAAATTACATAGCCGTAATTAGATATATATAGATAGCTATCCAGATGCCTTAGAATATGCATATGTAATATTTAAATTATACATAAACTCAACAAAAATAAATTTATCTTGTTTAACTCATGGGCAACAGAATACATCTAGAACCTTCCGGGTGCATAGTTCTACCGTACTGATGAGTTTAACGAGTTATAAATGACAATTTTATCATGTGACAGTGCTTTTCTTCAAACCTACTCCTACTCTGTATTTTCTACTCACCTAGACATAAATTCAATTTCTCAACTTCCCATACCTCTTCCAGCCACGCGTGGTCATGTGTATTTCCTATACAACCCTCAAATACGCCTCCTTACTCTTCTCCCCCCACCCCCAAGTCTATGACCTTAATCAAGGACCATATCATTGCTCATTTGGGCTTTACTACCACTTAGGTCTTACAGTTCTCTCAAATCCATACTCTGCACTATGGACTCACATAATCAGGATTTGTAACTTCTCACGTACGTCCATATCTTCGGCTGCCAGGATACTTAGTTATATTTTAAACTAATTTATGGTAGATACATCTTACCTATACTTTTAGTTTTACTATCTTAACACAGGGCACAACACATTATTGAAAATATTTTAGATTATATAATGGAGTGAAAATAAGTATCTCTCTCTGACTTCAGTTTAATTAGAATAGTATATTAGACCAAATTGAACTGCTATCATATGGTTATTTTTACTAATGTTTAGAAATATAAGTAATCACATAGCTAGCTGTCAGGGGTACTGTTCTATGACTTTGGAAAAACTTAGGATACAAGAAATGTTAAGTTTTCACCAATTTCTTGTAATTGGAAAGTGATTTTGCATTCAATGGACTATTAGTCTAAAATTATTCCTTCCATAATGAAGCCCAGGTGGCACAGTAATTAAGGGCTCAGCTGCTAAATGAAAGATCAGTGGTCCGAACCCACAAGCTGCTCCACGGGAGAAAGATGTGGCAGTCTGCTTTCAGAAAGATTTACATTCTTGGAAACCCTATGGGACAGTTCTACTCTGATAATAGGGTTGCTATAACTCCGAGTTGACTCAACAGCAATTTTTTTTTTTTTTTTTTTTGGTATTCCTTTCATGATTTAGCCAAATTGCCTTTTCCTTGGTTGCCAAAAAGCACGCATCACCATAAACTCAAGGGAACAGTGTCCAGAGAAAAAAGGATCCATAAAATCCTGACAATTTACATTAAAAATGGAAATAAACTAGATTATTTTTAAATTAAAAATTTCTGCTCACAGCTTCAGAGAGAAACATGATTTCAAAAGCATATTATGTATTTCACATCAGGAAATCAATTATCCATGTATATTAGTCATAAGACAAAAGATTCTTCTCCATTCTGATGGCTCATTTCATTAAAAAGAATAGCTTCCAGAATAGGTTATGCTTTTGAAAAATAAAAATAGTCTCACGTTAGGGCTCCGTCTGTTCTCAGATCAGGGTAGAACCAATGATGTGGGTATTCTCCAAAGAATACTAATTAGATTTGTATATAAACAGCGCTGCACTCCAATTCCTGGCACCTTGGTGACCAAACATGTTACTGGAAGTGCTAAGTTTCTTCAAAGTGTTAGTGTGGAGGGCTGGGGAGGGGGGAGGTAAAGAAGATGGGTGGAGAGAGCTTTCCTTACAGTGAGAGTTATGAAATGTCCAAGGTGAAAAGATAAGGTTGCATTTTATCTATCCCAGAGTGTTTTTGTAAGTATCTACTCACGTAATGTCATCCTGTAATAGCTCAATTTATATAGGCACTCCATTTTGAGGATCAAAGCTCAGGATTTCTCTCTTCCTCCCTGATGTTGTTACAAGTGGTGAAGTTAAGTAGGAGGGGAATCACTTTTCACAGTTTGTTGTATTTGAAATGCCAATATGGACTCCAGTGAAAATTCTAGAAATCAAAGTCATGTTTATCTTTTCTCTTTGTGATAAGTCTTAAACCAAGTACTGCTATAAGTTAATCTCCTGAGTCACTGAATACTGATTACATAAAAAAAAAAAAACCCTGAATTTAATAAAAACACTTTCTTTTACTCACAGGATCATAGAATAACAGAAGCAGCCCAGGCCCCTGACATCCAGCAGGAGAATAAGTAAACCAAGTAAGACAAATGGTTATCTACTTGCTTCCTTCTCTTATTGTTTGGCTTTTCCTTCTTTAATTTGTACTTTAGTGTTATTATTCTACTGTATTTTTACCACAAATCCACCCAACTAATTTCTAGAAGTGGGTGAGGTTTTAAGTTCAATAAAATAGTTGCTTCTTTTAAATATTTTTGGATCATATACTTATTTACTCATTCTCTAAAGCATAATTACGAAGATTCTGTTTTGCGTTAGGCTCGTTCCGGGGATCTGCTTCCTTGCTCAAAAAAAAAAAAAAAAAGAAAAGAAAAAGAAAAGCAGGAGATAAAAGTGTATTTTTTCATTTAACAAATTTTGTAAGCCCTACTACTATATCTAGTTGCTGTTCTGAGAGTTTACAGCCTGGGTTGGGAAGGGCAATTTTAATCGAAGAATCACATAAATATATAACAGTGAATTTTAAGTGCTATAAAGGACAGTTTATACACCACTACAAGATACTTTGATAGCATACTGGTGATGTTTAGAAGAATACAATAACATGATAGTTCTCTTGGCAGAATATTTTAGAACAATACTCATCCAACCAGTGGCCAAGTTTGGTAGACCCTATATTTTTTACATATACATTTTAAGTCCAGTCTCTTAAAAATTAGGTTCTCACCTGTTTAAGACAATAGCTACCTAGTTTTCTGACACTAGCATCACTGTATTTCCAACTGTCTTGATATTTCTATCAGAGTCCTTTATGAAGTACAAATTTGATTATGCTGTAGAAGAAATGGCCATGAGCTGAAAATTTTTGAAGCTAGGTTTATTATACTCTAATCTTCACTTTTCCATGTAAGTTTCCATAAAAAGTAATTCCCAAACAACCTTGCCTGAACTTTGGGCTGAGATCCTAACACTTTTCATATTACAGCTTTCCTCAAATTTATATATATATATATATAAAATTAAAGGCCTTGCATAGAGTCCAGCAGTTCCAGGTACTCTACTCCTGGGTTTCTAGCTCTAACAGCATACTAATCATTCATATAGAAAAATCAAAATTCACCTTTTTCTAGGAGAAAACTTCCATCACTGAAGGGAAAATATGAACAAGGAGCAACAAGCAAAAAAAAAAAAGTCAAAACTGAGTTTCTATTTCCATTCAAACCATGTGAATCTTGGAATGAATTATTTAACCTTTGAGAACAGTCTTCCCATGCATGAAATTATAGTTATTGTTTATTCCAAACATCACTGAAATCCGTCCTCTAGTGGAATCATTGTATAAGTACAAGCTGCAGTTAAATAAAACAAAAGTGGAGCGCAATTTGGTAAAGAATACTGAGCAAAACCTCAGATTGGCACATGTTCAGGAATTGACTGAATTTTGATAATTTTGCTCAAGTAGTACCAATCATCTACCTCTAATATAAATACTGCTGACTTTCCTCATTTTTATAAGACATCAGTGATCTGACTGTTTTAGATAACCTTAGATTCTATAGACGACCTTGTGAGATTGTTGGAGGTAGTCAATAATGATAATTTTAAAAAAACTTGTGCATCGAGTCGATTCCAACTGATGGCAACTCCATGGGACAGAGTAGAACTGCCCCATAGGGCTTCCAAGGAGCGGCTGGTGGATTTGAACTGCTGACTTTTTGGTTAGCAGCTGAGCTCTTAACCACTGCCCGATTAGGGCTCCATAATGATAATGGACTTTTGTTTTTGGTCTGCCTCACACTCAGTTCCCCTTCTTGTAATAAAACCATCTCAAATTTCCTTTAAAAAAGCAATCCTTCTTTGATGTTTAGGCCATGTTACTCAGGTGGGACTATTACCAACACCTCCATGACTCAGGCCTAGTGAATCAGTGAGTTCTATCCCACTTGTTCCAGCAATCAATTCAGGGACAATATTTATCCCAAGTCATTCTAAGACCTGTACAGCAACTATTAGAAAAAGAGAAGTTCTCTTTCCACCAGATTTTCCAAGCTATAAGGATGTGAATCTGAAGCTACCAGAAGCCACCATAGGAAGACTTTGGAAAATGGAAGGTGTGGGGGGAATACCATACCAAGAATGAAGCCAACATTGAGGAAAGCAAAGACAAGAAACTAAGGGTTTGATGACCTCCTTGAAGAGCCTGAACTCAGCTGTGCTAAACAACACCTGAGCAAATAAGCTTATGAGTGAATTTAATTTCTGTCCCTTACAAACAAAGAGTTCTTACCAATAAACTGCTCTATGTGCTTACCATATACCTCAGCTTTCTCATCTGAAATTTTTGGATAGTAGTACTAACAGTGCTGCTGAAAGATTAAATTAATATATTTAAGGCCTTAATACAGTGCTTGACATACAATGTGTGCTTAGTATTACATATTATCATTACAGTTATTATTTTTCAAATATTTAAATTTCACACACCAAAATAGGCCAACAATGGTTTTGTTCTATTACATCAATGCACTTCCGAGTATTGAATATCCATGTCATGAAATCACTTCATATTTTGAATACATAGAGCATTCCAATGATTGCCCCAGATTTAACCAAAATTAAAATTTACAATAATCGATTCCAGTAGATATTCTATTTACTGAAATTGAGTTAACTGCATTTCACATAAAATAAACAGTTTTTAATAAACCTGGAAGTAATCCTTACTTTCACAGGTGGAGTCCATCTGCTCTTTGTCAGACTTACTGCTATTTCCTTCAAGCCAGTTTCACTCCAATTATTTGCCAATACTAGGACCTCTGGTTCATTGACTTAAACACTTGTTACTGTCTAGACGCTCCCTCATATCTTCACTTCCTCACTTAACCAGCTAATATTCCAATGTCCTTTCCATAAAACCTCCAGTCCCTTGACCATGTCTCCCTTCATAACACTCACCTGGCAACACATCAAATCTGATTAAATCTAATTCGTCATCTGTTTTAACTATATGCATAATCAGCTGAACTGGCTATACGAAAACACCCATTAGGAATGTGCTGACTGAGCTCGTTTTACTTTTATGACCAGAAATATCAAGTAGGCTCTCACCACTTTAAGGCAATCCTTTCATATTTTCCTAGTTCTTTTATTTTCCATTCTCAAAAAGCCCACTGTTTCACACCTTCTCCCTTCTCTTCAATCCACCATCACATCTATCCCACTCCTCACTCTTAACTGAGGAACGGGCTTCGCACTTCACTAGAAAGTAGAATCAATCAAAAGAAAACATCCTCATTCTCCCAGCATCAATACTATTAAACTTACTTGCATTTGTACTGAAACTTAGCCCTCAGAGGTATTACAATGAAAGAACTATCCCTCCTCCTAAGGGCAAACCCTTCATTTATGCACTGAATTTTATATCCCTTCTTGCATACCCAAGGAATTTGCTCCTATAATTTCCCCCCTCTCCCTTATATCAGGTTTCTCTATTTATAATAACATTTAATCAGCATATGAATTCCAACATACAAACACCCTGCACCATAGCAACATAGAAGAACCAATTCAGGAGGATACACTTGATTCGATTACCTGAGTTCAGTTATCACCCTCATGCCTTACTGTGTGATCTCAAATGCTATACTTAACTTTTCCATCCTCAATTTCCTATCTAAAATGGAATAACAATAGTGCCTCCCTCCTATAGATGTTATGAAAATTAAATTAGTTAACATCTGTACAATACATAGACTAATGACTGGCACATTGTAATTGATATATAAGTGTTTATTAAACAAGAGTAATCCCCTAGGAAACCCCTGCTTTACTACCTCTCTCCAGCTATCACCCAATTTATCTAAAGGGTTGTGCTATGTATGTGTATTTCCTCACCTTCATAAGGCTTCAATCTTCTAGGAATACTTTCTTAATCTTGTCTTTTTTACTGCCTCAATGGTAGAGAAAGAAGTCTGAACTGGATTCTTCTAGTTTTTCAGACCTCCTAACTTCGTAGTGCCAAAATCTTTGTAGTATTTGATCCTCTTCTCTCCTTTGTCAACCCTCACTTCCTGGGTAAGCTCATCCATTCCTATGCCTTAAATATTTTCAATAGGCTAAAGACTTCCACATGAGTATCTCCAGCCCTGCTCACTCACCTGAACTCCAGACTTGTAAATCCAATTTAACAAGCCAAAAGTAACTGGTACAATAAAACTCTTGGTTTTTGTCTACTATCCACCCAGTCTGCTCCTTTTACCATTTACTCAATTTTGGTAAAGACAAGCAACTTGATGCTTCCAATTGTTCAAGCCAAAAACTTAAACTCAACTTGATTCCAATCTTAGCGTTCATCTTTTGCCTGTATTATCTTAATAGCTTCCTAATTAATCTCCTTTTTTTCCATCTGTTGCAGCCTGGGTTCTCCACGAAGCAGACATTGAGATGGAGTCAGGAGTGGAAAAAGTTTATTGGGCAGTAACACCTGTGAAAGGAAACGGAAGGCTACTACTTAAAAAAAAAAAAAAAAGTTGTCTATAATTACAATTACAGAGTGAAGAGAAGTCCCTGATCTAATTTATAGATGCCAAGAAAATCCACATCACCCTCAAGGAGAATGGTTAACATTAATAATTATAACATGTGCTTTACAATATATCTGCACCCAAATCTTTTATGAGCATCTCTTCTCAGGATAAAAATTTGCTCTTTCTATGCCATCAAGTACTCCACATTGAAGTATTTGTTCACCACTCCTGAGCGTATCTTTTTATTCTGTCCTAGACATCAATAATGTCAGCCCCCAAGAAACTCATGTTCTGGCATTCTTACTCCACGGTACTTAACTAACCAGTATACTGTTAATTAAAACATTTCTCAGATGTTCCTCTTCTAACAGACCAGGATTTCCCTAGAAAGGTACAGAACAGTAGTGATAGTAAAATAGCATTTTTGTTGGGAGGGAGAAGATATATATGCATGGAATACATTCGGAAGGATGCACAAGAAAGTTTGGATGATGTCTGCCTTTGGAAAGAATAACTGAGGGTCTGAGTTACAGAGAAGAAAATTTGTTGTTTTTGAATTTCTGAAAAATTTGCAATCTACATGCACTACCGTGGGGTAAAGGATGTAGTTTTACCCAAAGTAAGGTGGTCTTTGTCCTTGGCTCCAGAGAAATAACTCTTGAAGTAATTGAGTGCCTTTGTCTGGTACTTCCAGGCCACACCCATAGATATGTACTTTCTAGTGAGGGCTGGCCAGACCAGAAAAGACTCACCCAGGAGGTTGATATCAACTAGCCTCAGAAAGCATAATTTACCCTATCATGCAGGACAAGCCAAAAAAAGCCAGGAACTCTAAGGCTTAGAGAACTTCCACAAAGGGAGGGTGACATGTCCTTCCTGAGACATGCCAGGTTTGCATTGGGAAACATCCCAGACCTCATCCCTGCATCTCTTCCTTATGATAACCCTGATTTATATTCTTCTGCTATAACAAAACTGGTAGTCTTAAGTACAATACCTTCAGTGAGTTCTGTGAGTCATTCCAGTGAAGTCATGAACCCAAAGATGGTGTTCTCTTAACTTGTAAGGTCTGACTTAGCCCCTGGTGGCCAGGGACAGAGAGAGAGTGCCACGTTGGTGACTGTTGTCAGAAATTACACAGAAGTGAGAGAGCAGGAATGTGATTGATCTCCACTTTCTGGGAACTGGTTTTATGCTTATTCCCACCTATGAAGCTAGGGTAGTAATTACTTATTCATTAAGTAAATTAACTGTTTTCTTAAAAAACAATTGGCAAAAATGTTCCTAAACAAAATTGACTGATGTTTTAAATGTGGCAAACAGAATGCCTGTTTTAAGTTTGCAAGTCTTTGTGGGCTTATAGACTTAAGTCATCTGGTCATAAAAGATGTGGAAAAATCTTGTTAATATTCCAGAAGGCAGCCATCATATTGTTTTGTGTGCATGAAAAATATGTGGGAATTTTTCTTGAGAGGTCATTGGTCGGGAAGTATGCATGAGAAGTAAAATTCATCCATATGGTGACTTTGGACCAATTATTGCGAATACACAGAAAATTTAGTTAAATTTAGATAACAGGATACTTTCAAAGAAGCAGACTTTTTTTTTTCCAATGCTTTTTTTTTTTTTTCTTAACACACACATATAATATTTCCAATCTGGCTAGCAAATTATTGAAAAAAAATCTTTATTGAACCTGCTATAATTGGTAGATATACCCATAGCCAAACATTTACAAAGTATTTGAATTAAAACTTAAAAAAAAATTTTTTTTTGGTAAATTTCCCCTCTACACTGAGAATTAGTAAAGAAATATTTTGTCCTACCAAAACAAACAAACAAAAAAGATAAATCAGCTGAAAAATTTCTCCTTTGTGAAGCTTTGCTGTACATTTTACACTAGGCAAAGGAAGAAAATTCTATGTTTCTTGTGACAGAAATTAAATTAATAATCTTCTTTATAACTAAGTACCTAGCAAAATGTTATTGCTGGTTGTTAGGTGCTGTCAAGTCAGTTTCAACTCATAGCAACCTTATGTACAACAGAATGGAAAACTGCCAAGTCCCGCACCATCCTCACAATTGTTGCTATGCTTGAGCCCATTGTTAGAGCCACTGTGTCAATCCATCTCATTGAGGGTCTTCCTCTCTTTTGCTGACCCTGTACTTTACCAAGCATGATGTCCTTCTGCAGGGACTGGTCCCTCCCGATAACTTGTCCAAAGTACGTGAGACATAGGCTTGCCATCCTTGCTTCTAAGGAGCATTCTGGCTGTACTTCTTCAAGACAGATTTTTTCATTCTTCTGGTAGTCTATGGTACATTTAGTATTTTTCGCCAACACCATAATTCAAAGGAATCAATTCTTTTTTGGTCTTCTTTATTCATTGTCCAGCTTTCCCATTCATATGAGGCAATTAAAAATACCAAGGCTTGGATCATACGCAACTTAGGTGCATCTTTGCTTTTTAGCACTTTAAAAAGGCCTTTTACCAGACTTAATGGTCTGACTGAGACTGGAGGAACCTCCAAAGCGATGGTCCCCAGACGCTCTGTTAACCCAGAACTAAAACTTTTCCCAAAGCCCACTCTTCAGACAAAGATTAGACTGGACTATAAAACATAAAATAATATTCATTAAGAGCGTGCTTCTTAGTTCAAACAGATACAGGAAACCAAATGGGCAGCTCCTGTTCAGAGGCAGGAAAAGAAGGCAGGAGGGGATAGGAGTTGGCTGGATGGACACAGGAAACCTGGGGTGAAAAGGGGGAGTGTGCTGTCACATTATAGGGATTGCAACTAGTGTCACATAACAATATGTGTATAAACTTTTGTATGAGAAATTAACTTGAGCTGCAAACTTCCAATTAAAGCACGATAAAATTAAATTAAAAAGTTCTGTTACAGTAGATTTGCCTAAATGCAATTTGTCGCTTGGTTTCTTATCTGCTGCTTCCATGGGTGTTGATTGTGGATCCAAGTAAAATGATACCCTTCACAACTTCAAATTTCTCCATTTATCGTGATATTGCTTATTGGTTCAGTTGTGAGGATTTTTGTTTCTTTATGTTGAGTTGTAATCTATACTGAGGCTGTAGTCTTTGATCTTCATCAGTAAATGATTCAAGTTCTCTTTGCTTTCAGCAAGCAAGGTTGTGTTATCTGCATATTGCAGGTTGCTAATGAGTCTTCCTCCAGTCTTGATGCCATGTTCTTCTTTATAAAGTCCAGCTTCTTGAATTATTTGCTCAGTATACATATTGAATACGTATGGTGAAAGGGTATAAGCCTGACAGCCACCTTTCCTGGTTTTAAACCATACAGTATCCCCTTGTTCTGTTCAAACGACTGCCTCTTGATCTATGTACAGGTCCCACATAAGCACAAGTAAGTGTTCTGGAATTCCCCTTCTTCCCAATGTTATCCATAATTTGTTATGCTCCACACAGTTGAAGGCTTTACATAGTCAATAAAATGCAGGTAAACATCTTTCTGGTGTTCTCTGCTTTGAGCCAAGATACATCTGACATTAGCAATGATATCCCTTGTTCCTTTCCGAAATCTAGCTTGATTTTCTGGTAGTTCCTTGTCAATGTACTGCTGCAACCATTTTTGAATTATCTCCAGCAAAATTTTACTGGTGTGTGATATTAATGACATTGTTTAATAATTTCTGCATGCTGTTGAATCACCTTTATTCGGAATGGCACAAATATTGATCTCTCCCAGTCCATTGGTTAGGTAACTATCTTCCAAATTTCTGGACATAGACTAGTGGGCATCTCCAGAGATAAATCTTTTTGTGGAAACATCTTATCTCAGTCATCTAGTGCTGCCATAACAGAAATACCACAGGTGGATGGCTTTAACAAAAAGAAATTTATTTTTCACAGTCTTTTAGTAGGTTACAAGTCCAAACTCAGGGCATCAGCTTCCAGGGGAAGGCTTTTTCTCTCTGACGGCTCTGGAGGAAAGTCCTTGTCCTCAATCTTCCCCTGGTTGAGGAGCTTCTCAGCCACAAGGACCCCATGTCCAAAGGACACGCTCTGCTCCTGGTGCTGCTTTCTTGGTGGTATGAGGTCCCCAACTCTCTGCTTGCTTCCCTTTCCTTTTATCTCTTGGGAGATAAAAGGTGGTGTGGGCAACACCCCAGGGAAACTCCCTTTAGCTTGGATCAGGGAGGTGACCTGAGTAAGGATGATGTTATAATCCCACCTTAATCCTCTCAACATAAAATTACAATCACAAAATGAAGGACAACCACAGAATACTGGGAATCATGGCCTAACCAAGTTGACACATTTTTTGGGGGGGACAGAATTCAAACCATGACACATCTCAATTGGCATTCTGTCAATTTCTGGAGCCTTGTTTTTTGCCAATGTCTTCATTGCAGCTTAGACTTCTTCCTTCGGTACAGTTGGTTCTTGATCAAATGCTACGTCCTGTAATGGTTGGAAGTCGACCAATTCTTTTTGGTACAGTGACTCTGCGTATTCCTTCCATCTTCTTTTGATGCTTCCTGGGTCATTCAATATTTTACCCATAGAATCCTTCAGCATTGCAACTTGAGACTTGAATTTTTTCCTCAGCTCTTTCAGCTTGAAAAATGCTAAGTGTGTTCTTCCCTTTTGGTTTTCTATCTCCAGGACTTTGCACGTTTCATTTTAATACTTTGCCTCCAGGATTTTAAAATGCAAAATGGGTTACATGTATTCTCCATTTTCCAGGTTTGCATGTGGGTAGACTTTCCTGGAGTAAAATTGTCTTTATCCCCACCATTTACTCACTTCTCAGGAAGAAGGAATGATTCATCTGATTGGTAAGTTTGGAAGAAGGAATCCAGCATGCTACTTCATCTTTTTTTTTTTTTCTCCTCTTGAACAGCAACATAGTCTCTAATCTATGCCCCTCTTGCCCTAAATTTTGCACAGTCAGGTCCCCAAAGGAAGTTCAGTACCTTTTAGTAATGCCTGTGACTACACCGATTGGTTAAATTCACACATGAAATAATAATAAGCCTTCTTTCCTATGAGTTAAGCCACATTTTTCAGTCTGCCTGATTCTTGCATCTGTTTCTCAGTCTTTCCAAATAAGGCAGTGAGAGAGTGGTGTTACATCTTGACCTACTAAGATGAAAAAAAAATCAATTTTCCTTTCAGTTTGTAAATGGCATGAAAATTTGAAGAATATTTACATGTATCCTTTTATGAAAGTACCACGGCTTTAAGATATTTAAATAATAGTTCTGTCTAATATTATTTTCCTAGCTATATCTTAAAGTGGAAAAATCATTCAAATGCAACGATAATAAGAATGCATGAATTTAAAAGATAAACCAAAGACAGCATTTGGTATCACAAGCATAGCCTCTTTAAGGGCTTTAATTCTTTCTTTCCTTTGGACTATTATGGTTTGACAATCTCCATTCAGAAGAGAACAAAGAAAAGTATTGCTCCCATGAAATTCCCACTTCACCTTGTCTGACCTTGAAGGCCCACATCCCTCATATCAAATCAACGTGATGAATGACACCCAGCCCTGCTGACTCTTACTAGTATTTCAATTAATCATACCTTTTAAATTCCATAATCCCCTCAGACCTTTCTCACCCTGTCCCTTAGAAAACTTGAGACACTTCGATAATGTTTAAGGGCTGAATTTTTCATGGATATTTTCACAGCCATCTCAAGCCTGTCTACTATTTTCAGAGTAGAAGTGTGTCTGGAATTTATTGCCTATCGAAAGAAGAATCCATTCAACAAGCATTAATTATAAAATCAGTGATATTTAACAGGCCTGCCCCCCCCCCCCCAAAAAAAGTGTCTGGCAATGAAATGACCTTGATAGCAGACAAATTTGTCAGCAGAAATTCTTAGAACATTACAAAGGAATTAAGTATTGAATTTCAAACTGAAATCTGTAAGAAAAGGTGGAAAAGAAAATGAAACACACATATGCTGTGCTTTGGGGGCTACTATATATATATATATATGTAATTTAAAATGCATCATTTTCATGAAGGCTTTAATAATAGTGTCTTAGTTTCCTAGGAATGCCATAGCAAAATACCACAAGGTGGGTGGCTTTAAAGAACAGAAATTTATTTGTCTCACATTTGTGGAAGCTTGAATTTAGGGTGTTGGCAGGGCTAAATTCCCTCTCTCTGTCAGCTCTAGGGGGAGATTCTTCCTAATATCTTTCAGCTTCATGGTAGCCCTGGATGATTCTTGGTATTCCTTCACGTGAAATGGGTCCTCACATGGTATCTTCCCTGTGTGTCCCTGACTCCATGTCTCTTCTCCCCTTTTATAAGACACCACTCAGGAGAGATTAGGACTAGAACCAACCCTACTCCAGCATGACTTAACTGGTAATATATTCAAAGAAAGACTTATTTCCTCAACTAAGATCACATTTACAGGTACAGGGGTTAGGTCTTTTATGTATCTTTTTGGGGGGAGGACACAAATCAATTCATAACAACTAGATTAAATTGTGAGATGACTATTTGCAAGTAGAAAATATTAGGAAACTGCTGGATAACTCAGTGGATGACTATCATACATCTTCAGGTTATTGTTTGTTTGGTCTCCTCCAGAAAAATATCCAAATTTTATTGAATGTGATTCCCCTCCAATCACCTAGATTCAGCAGAATCCGGTGGCAAAAAAATATACCAAGACATTGTATTTTTTTTTTTTTTTAATGACAATACATTAGAGATTAGAATGGATATGTGCTAAATGATCTGGAAAATAATAGGGAAGCAAGATTTTTT
Source organism: Loxodonta africana (assembly GCF_030014295.1). Classification (NCBI taxonomy): domain Eukaryota; kingdom Metazoa; phylum Chordata; class Mammalia; order Proboscidea; family Elephantidae; genus Loxodonta; species Loxodonta africana. The sequence goes on from NC_087345.1 coordinate 51,177,993, forward strand.
TTTTTCAATTCAAAAATTCAGTAAAATCAAAGTTGTTTGAAATTTAATAAATATATAATGAATGAATAGATGAATCAATGAATGAATGGATGGATCAATGAACAAATAAACAATATTTAAATAAAATAAATAAAAAAGGACAGATTTCTAAAAACTGAAGATTTTTTTCCTTACAATATTATGTATATATAATGTATGTATTCATATATATGCCTATATATTTATAGAGAGAGAGAAATAGATACAAATAATGCATAGTTTCTTGGTAGCTCTACTTACAGACAAATACCTTGGACTGGCCTACTAAAATTTGTACTCATTATTAATAGTGATCCACTTGCTGAAAATGCTCATGGTTTAACAAATAAGTTTTTGAATGGTCGACAGCTCTTATCTGATATTTGAGACTGTTCTATACAGAAAAGACCAATTTTCATTTTTTTTAATGCCTGTCCAAAATACCATAAGCAGAGGATATAGATGTTTCTACTCAGATGAATCGGTATGTCAAAGAAATAGAGAACGCAATGTTGGTCCTTGTTTTTAGCCACATTAGCAATTGGTAGACTTTACATTTCTCATATCATCACTGGGATTGCTATTAAATTGTTTTTCTCCCATGAACTTATCTCAAAAGAGTATCATAAGGGTTTATAGACTTGTATCCTAGCATTTTTCTAATTTAATATTATGGATTGTGTTGGCACACCGAGTTATAAAATACAAACAGATCCCAGATGAGTCAGGCTATTAATAATCAAAGTAAAAGCAACTAAACCCAAATCGTTAGAGCTACACTTGAGTCAGAGAAGAATACATCCAACAGCAACGTTCATCACCAAAATTTATAAAAACTGGCTACAAATGTTATCCACACATCCCACCTCCAAATGAGCACCTGTCACTATTTTAAACTTTCTTCTCTTTTGCTTGCAATGGGTAATAATGAGGCTACCAATAAATAAGATACGTTTTCATAATAAATTTAACTGACGAGATTTTAAGGTACCCTAGTGGCACAACAGTTAAGCACTTGGCTGCTAACCAAAAGGTTGGCAATTCACACCCACCCAGTGGCTCTGTGAGAGAAAGACCTGGCAGTCTGATCACATAAAGATTCAAACAAAACCAAACTCATCACTGTGGAGTTGAATTCTGACTCATAGTGACCATATAGGGTAGAGTAAAGCTGCCTGATAGGGTTTCCAAGGCTGTAAATCTTGATGGAAGCAAACTGCTACACCTTTCTTCGGCAGAGCAGCTGGTGAGTTGAAAATGCCAACCTTTTGGTTAACATCCCAGCACTTAACCACTGTGCCACCAGGGCCCCTTCCATAAAGATTACAGCCTAAAAAAAAACTATGGGACATTTCTACTCTGTCACAGTGGGTCACTATGAGTTGGAATCAACTCAATATCACGAAACAACAACACAACAATGAGACTTTAGATTGTGATCTTACCATATTGAAAGACTTTATAAAATATTTACAAATTTATATAAAATATATAATAAAAAACTCATAGCATATCTCAGAGATAGTTTTTTCGTCTTCCTGTCAACAGCTACGACATGTACAAAAATTTCTTTTACTAAGATAAACTATAAATAACTTTCCAGTATCACTTTCTCCTCCTGATAGAGCCACCATTGTGTTTATAGAAGCAATAAACAATTCAGTACTCAATTATTTACAAAACACTGACATACAATTTACATGGCTCCTTACATTTTCATAACCACCTCAGACATTAGCTCATCCTGATTTCCCAATGGCCCTGGAAAGTAGATAAAGTATATATTTTTATCCCAAAGTTAGAGGTTAGGAAACAAACCAACTTGTAACTGTCTAGATGGAGTCGTTTAGTCAAATGTTCACATAGGAATATAGCACTCCACTAGACTACACGACTGATTCATTCTGAATTCAAGGACTGCTGTGATTTCATATCCTGACCTTAGAAGTTTAAAATACACCATATGGAGCTAGAGGTACTTTTAAAAGTGTCTAACCTTTTGCCCTTTCTGGGCAGATCTCATATATCTAGCCCGAATTGCTTCTGTGGAAACTGCACCTCCTGATTTTTTGGGAAAGGCAGTTGTAAACACAGGTATTTTTATGCCAGTTTACATGCTGTCTCAAAGAGTCACTGTCTTCTTTTTAAAGGCCAAATGACTAGCTCTGTCCCTCTTGACCTTGACCCTCCTGTCCCTCACATTTTCACGTTTGCATATATGCCAGATGATTTCTCATGTTCTTCCAATAAGCTGCTTTTCTCATTGTAAGTCAAATGCAATAACAGCAAATTTCCTCACTATGTTTCCCCTTTACTTTCGACTTTTCCTTCAGAAATACTCCTTAAATGTCCACCCAAATGCAGAACAATATTTTTATCCCAAAGTTAGAGGTTAGGAAACAAACCAACTTTTAACTGTCTAGATGGAGTCATTTAGCCAAGTGTTCACATAAGAACATAGCACTCCACTAGACTATACAACTAGATTCATTCTGAGTTCAAGGACTCCTATGATTTCACATCCTGACCTTAGAAGTAAAATATAGCATATGGAGCTAGAGGTACTTTTCAAATTATTAACCCTTTCAAGACCCTCTTTTTTTCTGCTTTGATTTTTTTGTTTTGTTTTTGTTTTTTGACACTATGTGTTTTCATTAATGGAAGCATCTCGAGTTATGGAGTATGTTTAAATTTTTGGTTAGAATAATACATGGTTACTACATAACTTTTGGGGTTCTTGGGCATAATGATTGCTGGGCACCGATTTTTACCACTGAACCTTGGTTGCTGGGTGTATTGGGGAGCACCTTCCATTAGGTTACATGAGGAAACTCTGGTTTTCCAAATCTGACACATGCATACAAAAACAAAACTAGGCCCACAAAGACTCCCTAGCTATCACACAGGATATCACAAATATGCTTACAAGGCTTATCTAGGGGAACAAAAGCAAAAAAAAAAAAAAAAAAGACAAAATTTTTTTTCCCAATCACATTTCCTGGATGCACTACCTCGTATTTAAGGCTCATGCCCCAACTATTTTGATTCAATGAATGGTTCTTTCACCTTTTACCATTACACAAGTCTCCACTGAAGGGCAGCAAATACTTTCGGGGGTAAAAGTAGGCTACCAAGAAACCTGAGAGGCAGAAAAAGTGGGCAGTCACCCATAGGTACCACAAGTCAAGAAAAGGTGAAATTGTTCAACCCATACAGGGACAGGAGGTTATTAGGATAGGGGAAAGAGCACTAGAATGAGATCCAGGCCTCCTAGTTCTGCCACTAATTAGTATAAGACACTGGAAAAACCACCTACTTCCTCAGTTTCCTAATTGATAAAAATAGGAAATTGAATCAAATAATCACTAATTCTTCCAGCTCTAAAATGTTATGGTTGTCCCAAACAAAATAATATGTTATAGAATCCAAATGCTATTTACTTCCAATAAAAAAAATAGATAAAACTAAAATAATAGAGACACTAAATAGAAGCTATGAACAGGCTAACCAGGTGTCATTAGTAAAAGTATGATCCTCTGATTTAGTCTTTTTCCGCCACTATATTTATCAATCACAAGTTTTCATTACCATCTTGACTAACCTAAAATATAAATCAAGACAACAATTCTAAGTAGCTGTTAACCGATGACTCTAATTGGAAATTTTCAACAATATAATACATATCTGTTTGAAATAAAAAGCAGGATCAAATATCAATCTCTCTCTCTATTCATCTATCGACCTAGGTCTATATGTCATTAACTAACGAAATCTATGTCTTGACTGTTCTTTTTTACATAATGACAAAAAGAACTGGGCAGTTTTCACCCAAATTGGAGATTTGAAATCTAAACTGTAATCTCCTTAAAAAAAAAAAAACTTAAACAAAATTCTTTTGGGAAGTCCACGTTAGGCACCTCAAAGAGGTGCAGTCCTTAGGGCACTTAGGTATGTAAAGGGAAGTACATATGAATTGCCAATCAATGTAAAGCTTTCACATATCTTCATTCAGAGAAAATAAGACAGTTTCAAATTTGAGTGCATCAAAATTATAAAACAGACATTTGGAATTGGGAATGATTTGCCATCAAACTGCTGCTCAAATGAGAACTCTTAGGGGCTCAAAACAGAGGAAATATATACACTTAAATAATGACTGAATATTCCTCTAAACAGTGAAAAGACAGCTGGTCAACAAATATTTATTAATTGCCTAAAGATTATCTAAGTTCAGGCATAAACATACTAAAAAAAACATACTAGTTCTAGTTTATTCATTCACCCAAAATATTTGTTATTGAGATAGAAAATAAAGTGCTATGTGTGAATATATTTATATTTTCATAGAGAACTTTGTCAGCTACAACTTTTATGTAAGATCAGAAGCAAAAGTAGCAATGAAGTAGATGAATTTAAAGTCTCTTTGGCAAAGTAAAGATAGAAGGCACTAGAAGTGAAAAACAATATAAACACGTCCCTTTAGGACATTGCATCATCTTAACGATATTGGTTGTGAATTTAAAACCCGTTAAAGATCTGAGAAAAACTCAAATGTGCTCAGAAACTGGGTCAGCTAAGTTAGATTCATCTCTAAAAACGTTCTCGGGAATGATACAAAAAGGAATTTTATGCTAAAACAAGAACATCAACAAATTAGAACTCTGTACTAGTCACAACAGGTTGAAATACGTTTGATAATAAGGGACCCAAAATCTCAGTACATTATGACAATAATGGTTAATTTTTCACTGAAGCTATGTGTTATGGATTGAATTGGGCCCTGCAAAAATATGTGTTGTAAATCCTAATTTCTATACCAGTGGTTATAATCTCATTTGAGAATGGGTTGTCTCTGTTATGTTAATGAGGCAGGATTAGCGTAGGGTGTGTTGGTACAGTGGTTAAGAGCTTCTCTGCTAATCAAAAGCTTAGCAGTTCAAATTCACCAGGCATTCCTTGGAAATCCTATGGGGCAGTTCTACTCAGTCCTATAGGTTCCCTATGAGTTGGAATTGACTCAACAGCAATGGATTTTTTTTTTTTTTTGGTGTTTTAAATCAATCTCATTTGAGATATAAAAGAGATTATACAAGCTAGCAAAGGAAGCAGATATGGGGGACGAGAGATGCCAAGCCACATGAAGATCACCCAGGAGCAGAAGTTCAAAGAAACAAAGAACTTCCTCCAGAGTCAAAGGAGAAAATGGCTTTCCTTAGAGCCGGCACCTTGAATTTGGATTCTAATTAAATTTCAGTTTGTCAAAACCATCAATTTGTGGTATTTCTGTTATAGCAGTACTACACAACCAAGACACTATGTATTTGTCTAGAGTTATCAAGGCTGTGCCCCATGTTGTCTTCTTTCCAAGACTCAGATCTCTATCTGAAGTATTGATGATCTTTGGGAGAAACAAAACATCCAGAACCATATTCAGGCTCTTAAAGTATGTGCCCAGTCATTTCCACCCATATTTCATTGGCTGGAACAAGAAATTCTGTAGGGCCAGAGTTCTGTAGGGCTGGATTATAAAATCCTCCCAAAGGATAGGGACACCATAGAGACGGACACTACTGGAAGAAAAACTGGAATACAGGCACATCCTACTTAACGCCCCATACATTGTTGTGTTACAATGCCATATTGAGTTTTTGGTGTATGTGTGTGTGGATAATAATTAAATTAAACCAATATCCCCACTTTTCACCTGTCTGTCCAATGCTGGCACCTGCTGCTCATGCAGTACTTCTTCATCTGACCCTAACTACCAGGAGCTAGGTCAGAGGTCACAAGTTAAAAGACATAGTCCTCCAGATTGCCAAGTAATCTGGCCCAAGACTTCAGATGCTAGACACAAGTTTGGGAGTCCCCACGACACCCTCACTTCTGACCTGATGGCTGCAAATTCAGAGGTTCCCTATTTCCCTCAGAATACCAGCTACAAACTCAAGGTTCCCCAGCACCCCTCACTGCTCACCTGCTGGCTCCCATTACTACCTCAGGTTCAATAATTATCTGGAAAGAACTCACGGAAAGAGCTATACTTATGATTACAGTTTTATTAGAGAAAAAAGAATACAAATGAAGAGGCATTTAGGGTGAAATCAGAGGGTTTACAACATGAAGCTTCCATGTTCCAAAAAAGGATGCACTATGCTTCTACATGCCTAGATGTCTTTTACCAACAAGATCCTTTATTGATGCCTCATTGCACAGGCAGGACTGATTGAATCATGTCTCCCCCTTTCTAAGGTCCACTGATATCAAGCCAGGCCAGCCCTTGCTCATTAGCACAAACCCTCAGGTATGGCCTGGAGCCTTAGATAACAAAAACACCTCAATTACTCAGGAAATTCCAAGGGTTTAGCATTATCTCTTTTTTTTTTTGTTCCTCAGGAAACAAGTGCAAAGACCAAATCGGTTTGGATAAAGTTTAATTCTTCACTCCACACTGTGTAAACATAAGTTTCCCATTGGCCAAAATACATTGTACATTTTATGAAGCTGATCATTACAAACCAAAAAGGCTTTCTGGGAAGATATTCTTTGCAGTATATCTGTATTTAATTAACAGTATTCCAGCCTACTAAAAAATTCCAAACATATTTGTCCCATTTTTCCTGCATTTTTTTTTTCTTTTGCTATTTATAAACATTTCAGAGGTTAAAATGAGACAGTAAGCGTACTGGTTAAAAGCACTGAAGCTGGAGCCAGACTTTGGCAGCTCATATACAGCTCTGCTACTAACTAGTTCTGTGGTCCTGGACATGTTACTGAAAGTTTCTGTGTTTCAGTTTTCTCATCTATTAAACAAGGATAGTAATATTATCTTCCTCATGGTATTGTTATGAAGGTTAAGTGCGATAGTATGTATGAAAGTTCTAGAACGTTGCATGGTACGTGTTAAACACCATCTAAGTTTAGATAATACTCTAAAGTTGAGGCAAAGCATCTTGTGTGACATGAAAACAATCTATTAGAAAACGAAAAATATGGCAAAATATTACTTGGCACCTTGTACCTGAGAAATAATTGCCCCAATAATTAAAAAAAAAAATTGAAATCGATTTGAAAAAGTCAAGATATAATCAATGATGTAATGTAAGACTGTCACACACATATGACTAATGCACTTTCCAGCTCCAAGAATCAAGTTTAAATTGAAGTCAGATAATTTAGTTTTGAACTAAGAGAATCGTATCACATGATATGCCTGATAAATTTTAAGTATTTTACGCTTATGAAAATAATTACGGTAGAAGAATTTTACCTATGATTTGTCCTTTAAGCATGCTCACCCGATTATCCCTTCTCTTCCTTAGCCTCAATCTCATCGCTATAGAAGTTTATTCTTTGTACCTAAAAACATGCCTAGAAAAGAAAACCCTTCTTTTCACATTGCTCATTCTCCAGCTGCTATTATATATCTTTCTATTCCACTTGAAGAATTCTTATAAAATTTTGTAAACTAACAACTCCTTAACAGGTGCAATTTGACACGTTATGGAAATGGCCACACCCTCATAAATGGGCTCTGGTCTTCCAATTCTATTTCAGTTTTCTTAATCTTTGATTTCCTTTACCTCTTGAAAGCATATAACACACCTGACCAAAGTCTCTTTTTGATATGTCCTCTTTCATTCATGACATCTCAAAGCTTGAGTTAAATTCCTCACTAAATCCTTCTGTCTTCTTTATTCCATGAGACTGTAATAAAACTACTATATCTGATAAGAGTAAATATGTTTGTATATACAGAATTAAAGCATTTTCTTGATGCCAGTAACCAGTGACAAATGAAAAGGAAATAAAGTGCTCAATTTTCAAGAGTGAAAAATATAGATAACATTATCAAAGGATAAAAGCAAAATTGAACCACTGGAAATAGTACATTCTTAGATGAGAAAATCTGTGACCAAATAAAAAAAGTCTCCCTCCAAATTAATGTTCATTTAATCCCAAGTATATTTCTTACTTACGTGTTTTTAGAACTAGAAAAATATTCAATTTAATATAGAAGAACATATTCAGCCAAAATGGCCAAGGATATTGGAGGGGGGCGCGGAGAGAGAAAGAGAGTAGAGGCAAAGCAGAAAGGAGGTAGATTTACTCAATATTTAAACGTATTCTAAAGTCACTGAAATAAAAACAGTGTGGTCCTGGCACAGGAAGAGAAAAGTAGAGGTTAAGGGAACACTAGAGGGCTGTTTGATCATAGCCAAAAACACTAATTTTGGTTTATCTTGTCTCCAAAGCATTTTGCTTCCTGGTGTGAATTTAGGCAATTACGTTGTTGGGAGATCATGCAGTTTATGGTAAAGAGCTCACCAGCTTCCAGTCTGAGTAACCAAACAAGACCTACTGGGGACCGATTAATATCTTGTTCATGATACTAATGTTTAGTTTGTTGTACATAGGGCACCTAGGAGTCGGAACTGACTCGACAGCACCTAACAACAATACTAAGAAACACAAAAGAATCTGTTAAACTTCTTTCTTGTACCACAGAGAATCTTGGAAATGACTAGTTCTTAAGTTATGTGCCAAAGTCCACCCTACAAAAATAACTTTAGAGTTCCAGTTTTATTTTCTGACCAGTTTTTAGTTGGCTATGACAGAGCCACTTTTTCCACCTGAGCCTGAGCAATCATGGTTACTACAAGAAGAGTTGCTAATAATTAATGAGACAATTTACATAAAAAAAAAAAGTCTAGTAAACATCTAGCAAATATGAATGCTCAGTGTGTTGTTGTGCTTTCAGCCTGATGATCATTAATTCCCAAATTCTAATTTTCTACAATTTTAAATTTCTTATAAACTACTTGGGCTACGTTCCCTTCACTTTCCTTAGGAAACCAAATCCTAACGCTGATATGCCTGAGTTTTCTTTGGCACACAAAGTTCATTAGTTTAATAGAAGATTTTGGATAACAGTCTTTTAACCCCAGCTTTTTTTGACTGAGAATATATTCTGCTGATCAAAAATAATAATGCTCCGCGCTTGTTTATTCAGCAGTATAACTTCAAGAAGCATTAATATCCTACCGACTAAACTATAAACCTACTAAGTTTGGCTTGTGGAATCTGCTATCACAGCTTCTGACTATTACTCTCTCAAAAGTCTGGGCAAAGCATTGTGCTATATGGTCATGATTCATCTTCATCAGTGTGAACGGCTAGCGACAAGATAAAAAATACGAGCTTGAAGAAGAAGCTGAATTTCCAGTGAAAAGTTTAGCCTTTTTAAGCATGCAATTGGCATAATTTCTGAGAAAGAACAGAACAGTTAGCTTCTTTGCACAAATAATTTAAGAATTGGCCACTACAGTAGCAGTCACAGTGAACGTAAATTGCTCTATCTGCAGACTTAACGTTCCCTAACATCAATAATAAACTCTTAGACAATACAGATCTCAATTCCAGCCAACACTTAGGAGATAAGGTTCCCAAATCAAACATTGCTTGCTTATCCCAAAGAGTCGCTTTTAATCACTTGGTCTAAAATGTTAAGCACATGATCAATTGTTCCATGAAAAGCCAGAATTGCAGTAAATTTAAAGGGTCATTAATGGATTGATAAACCTAAAATCAGATACACTTGGTTTCATTAAATCTATGGTTTACGTGCTTATCCTTTCTTGATTTTTTTCTGTTTTCATATTTTGTTTTGAACAAGGAAGAGTGTTTGAAACTGTTGCTGTTGTTAGGTGTCATCGAGTCGGTTCTGACTCATAGCAAATCTATGTACAATGGAACAAAACACTGCCTGGTACTACGCCATCCTCACAATTGTGGTTATGCTTGAGCCCATTGTCGCAGCCACTGTGTCAATCCACCTCAGTGAGGGTTTTCCTCTCTTCCGCTGACCCTCTACTTTACCAAGTATGATGTCCTTCTCTAGGGACTGGTCCCCCCTAATAACATGTCCAAAGTATGTGAGATGAAGTCTCGCCATCCTTGCTTTCAAGGAGCAGTCTGGTTTTACTTCTTCCAGGACAGACTTGTTTATTCTTCTGGCAGGCCATAATGTATTCAATATGCTTTGCCAACACCATAATTCAAAGGTGTCAATTCTTCTTCAGTCTTCCTTATTCATTGTCCAGCTTTCACATGCATACAGTGATTGAAAACACCATGACTTGGATCAGGCTCACCTTAGTCTTCAGGGTGACATCTTTTCTTTTCAATACTTTAAAGAGGTCTTTTGCAGCAGATTTTTCCAACGCAATGCATCTTTTGATTTCTTGACTGCTGCTTTCGTGGGTGTTGATTGTGGATCCAAGTAAAATAAAATCCTTGACAACTTCAAACTTTTCTCCATTTAACTGGCTCCCTAGAAACTGCAAACTTACAGGGATAGAACCAGAAGTCAGGGTGAATAAACCCTATTCAATACTAATCTACAAAATTTAGCTGTACACATCTGTAGTGCAGATGGTAATGTAACAATTTCCTTCAGTTTAATGCAGTATTTGTTGTTTCTTTTGGCTTTTTTTTTTTTTTTTTTTTTTTGGTTCTTTTGTATACCTGTCATGGTGATAGGAAATAAAGTTCCAAGGTGATACACTTCTTGTGACTCATACACACACACTTCTTGTGTGAGATTAAAGATAGTTCTACCAGTATTCCCCCCACACACACCAGAGGAGTTACTGGCATTTTGTGTAGTACTGAACTGTAGTACATACAGCTTCCTTGACTCCTACCCACCAAATAACAGTATTACTCCTCTCTCAATATGAAAACCAAACAACTCTTAACATTTACAAGCCCCCCAAAAGGGGACGATAGATATCATGTGTAGTTTGGTTAACCGATGTATTAGGAGACTCTCATAAATGGTGTTAGCTGTGTAGTAATCACCAAGTAGTTTAAGGACAAGCACAACCAAGGATCTGTGACTCCCAAACAGAAAATTTAGAGACTTGGATATTTATCCACTCCTTGAGCTCACCTCTTAGCTAATTCTCAATTTCCTCTAACAGAGTGGAAGATGTCTAGCAATTGGGTAGTTGAGTATTTTCCCCCCTCTTCTATCTACATCTATTTTCCTTTTAATGATTGTGCTGAAGTTAAATCTTTTGATGGCTCATATTTTATTATGTAATAATTCAGTCACATAAAAGTAAACAATGTGATTAATTGGCTTATACCCGCTACCCACGTTAGGGAATAAAGCATTATGCATGAAAATGAAATGCCAGTCTCCTCTTCCTCAGTCCCATTTCCCTCCTGCTCTGCTTGGTGGGAATTACTATCTTGAACGTAGTGTATATCACTCTCATCCATTTTCAAATAGTTTTATTATATATGTATGTATCTGTAATAATAGCTGGTGTTTTGTATGTGTTTAAACCTAATATGAATTCTATCACATTATATGCATCCTTCTCAAATCCTTTTCCACTCAGCTTTTAGATTTGTACATTGATGCATTTAACTCTAGTTCATCAATTTGCAACAGTATATATATATGTGTGTGTATATATATATATATATATATAAACCCATTGCCATCGAGTTGATTCCAACTCATAGCAACCCTATAGGACAGAGTAGAACTGCCCCATAGAGTTTCCAAGGAGCAGATGGTGGATTCAAACTGCTGACCTTTTGGTTAGCAGATGTAGCTCTTAACCACTACACCATCAGGATTCCCATACATGTATATATATTTATACTTATACATGTATATATATTCCATTTTATGAATACACTACAATGGATTTATTCTTTCTTTTGATGAGGATGATGTATATATATATATCATCATACATATATATGTGACATTCTTAAGCAAGTTTTCTTGAGCACAAGCCAGGGTTTCTCTAGGGAATGTGCCTAAAAGCAAAAAAGCTTGGTTGAAGAGTTTAATTTACACACTTCCATAAGTAGTTTTATAAAAATTTCTATTGCTCTACAGCCACATAAACATCTGATATTGTCAGGATTTTAAATTTTTGCCAATCAAATGTATGTAAAATGGTATCTCGACCTGATTTATTCATAATCCTTGGTTGCTGAAGAGGTTGAACTCCTTTTGAAATGTGTATTGAACTTTTGTGTTTCCTGTTTGGTAAATCTCTTGTTTATATCTTTAGCAGAGTTTACTAATTGACACCCATTAATTGTCTTCTCTAGGAATAGAACTCCTGATTTATACTAAGGTACACAGCCACCCAAAATAAAGACTTCGTTTCCAAGTCTCTATGGCAATTAGGTGTGGTCATGTGCCAAAGTTCTGGCCAATGAGATGTAAGCAGAAATGTGGGGTGTGACTTTTGGCAAAAGTCCACAGAGTGAGGGTACTTGCCCATCTCATCTCCTTTTCTCCTGGCTGTGTGTTTAAAAATGGATATAATAGTTCTAGTTGGACCAGCCACCTTGGGCTAAAAAGGCCATGGGCTCCTAATTACAGTGGAATTACCAAACAGCCTTTGAACTAATTACTGATAGCTTTTTTTTTATTTGTGCTTTAGGTGAAAGTTTACAGAGCAAATTAGTTTCTCATTAAACAATTAGTACACATACTGTTTTGCGACATTGGTTGCCAACCTTGCAATGTGTCAACACTCTCCCCTTCTCCACCTAGGGTTCCCTATTACCATTCATTCAGCTTTCCTGTGCCTTCCTGCCTTCTCGTCTTTGCTTTTGGGCTGGTATACCCATTCAGTCTCATATACATGGTTGTACTATAAGTGTTATTGTTTGTTTTATAGGCCTGTGTAATCTTTGGCTAAAGGATGAACTTCAGGAGTGATGTCAGTACTGAGTTAAAAGGGTGTTGGGGGCCATATTCTCAGGGTTTCTCCAGTCTGTCAAACCAGTAAGCCTGGTCTTTTCCTGTGAGTTTGAATTTTGTTTTATATTTTTCTCCCACTCTATCCAAGAACCTCTATTGTGATCCCAATCAGAGCAGTCTACCGATGACTTTGAACAATTACTTTGTACTTTATGTGAGAAAAAAATTAATTTCTGTTATTTTGAGGCTTTCTAACACTTATAGCCAAAAATATTCCTAATACAAGTTTTTTTTTTGCCTTTTTTTCTATTACGTTGTTGTCTTTTTCTTATTCAGTTGTAAGAATGTTTTATATGTCCTGTACACAAAACTTTGTTACCCATGTATGTATTACAAAACTCTTATCCTGTGTCTTTGTTTTTATTTTGCTTAAAACATCTTTTCATACAGCAGTAATTTTAACTATGATTGGTTAAATTTATTAGTGTTTTCCTTAATGGTTTGTTCACAGTAGTTAAAAGCTAAGGCTACTAACCAAAAGGTCAGCAGCTTGAATCTACCAGCTGCTCCTTGGAAACTCTTTGGGGCAATTCTACTCTGTCCTATAGGGTTGCTATGAGTTGGAATCAACTGACAGCAACAGGTTTGATTTTGATTTGGCCTCTATACTAGAGTCATAAAGGTATTCCTTTATGTATTTGTTTTTCTAAAGAAATGTTATACCTTTTTTCCCCCTAATTGAAGCATTTAACCTACCTTTGTTTTGGAGTGAGGAATATTTTTCCATGTTGTTGTTGTTAGGTGCCGTTGAGTTGGTTCTGACTAATAGCAACCCTATGCACAACAGAATGTAACACTGCCCGGTCCTGAGCCATCCTCACAATGGTTGTTATGCTTGAGCTTATTGTTGCAGCCACTGTGTCAATCCACCTCGTTGAGGGTCTCCCTCTTTTCCACTGACCCTGTACTCTGCCAAGCATGATGTCCTTCTCCAGGGACCGATCCCTCCTGACAACATGTCCAAAGTATGTAAGACGCAGTCTCGCCATCCTTGCTTCTAAGGAGCATTCTGGTTGTACTTCTTCCAAGACAGATTTGTTCATTCTTTTGGCAGTCCCTGGTATGCATTCAATATTCTTCACCAACACCACAATTCATGGGTGTCAATTCTTCTTCGGTCTTCCTTATTCATTGTCCAGCTTTCACATGCATATAATGTGATTGAAAATACCATGGCTTGGGTCAGGCGCACCTTAGTCTTCAAGGTGACATCTTTGCTCTTCAACACTTTAAAGAGGTCCTTTGCAGCAGATTTACCCATATAGATTTTCCATATAGATAAATAATTGGCCCCACACCACTTATCAAAAAAAATCCTTATTTTTCCACTGATGTGTTATTACAGTTATTCCTGAGTTCATCAGTAGAGCATTGGTGGAAATTGTATGGCAAAGACTCATAGAAGGTTGTGGTTTGGATGCAAATTAGCGTGTCATGATTTAAGCTAGTCTCATATTTCTTAAGATGAGATTTTAAAAACAAATGAACTTCTAATATCTTTTTAGTCTAGAATACTACAGCATACTATTTAAGGATATTTAAAGCACTATGAATCAGAATCAACACAAGGACATACAACGACGACATCAGGTGCATTTGGGTTTGAATCCAAACTCTGTAGTTAACTAGTTAATTGACCTTTAGCAAACCCCTTAACTCTCTGAGCCTCAATACCCTTGTCCAGAAAGTTGGAATAATAGCAATGATGTTTATAGTATTTACAATGAGGATTAAATCAGCTACCATATACTTAATACATAATACTTAACACTGAATATTGCAAAGAATAAATACTTAATAAATGGTATTTGGTGCTTTTATTTTTATTCACCTGGAGGAAAACAAACAGAGATCATTTTCTTTCACCAAATGGATTGTTAACCCTCTATCTTTCCTGGGATCTATCCCATTTCTCTGCTTTTTCATAGACCATAACCATTTCCTCTGCTAGCCTACATTTTATGCTTTACTGAAAAAGACTGTGAAGGAAGAAGAAATGATATTAAAGGAGATCAAGGAGAAAATTGAATAAGACAATAATTATAACAGTAGTAGTGATACTATACAGCTTTTTTATCCATAGAAGCACTTTACAGGTGTTATATCACTTAATCCCTGCAATAGCCCATAAGATAGGTACCACTCCATCAAAAGTTACGTAATTTACCCAAAGTCACCAAAAAAAAAAAAGGAGGAAAAGAACTGAAACTTAGGTTTGTTTGACACCCAAATCCTTGCTCTTACCCAATGTACAATAGTTTGAGAAGATAGGACGGAGGTTCAGGGGCCATTCTTACTCCTTCGATAATGGCAGAACACTGTTAAAGGAAAAGCATACTCCAACCTATGTATCTCATAATGCCCATTTCAACCATTTGCTTTGATTCAATTACACCCCTCAGTTTAGTTATAATAGTAGTCACCTCCAACACTCGGCTCTACCAATTGCTTTTTATTTAATTTACCAGAATTGTGGCAGGTAAAGCTTGAGTGAAGGTAGCACACAGCACAGCAAAGTTTATTTTGCTTTTGAGTTTAGAATCTTTCACTGTGCTGGAAATGGAAAGAAGACAGCCTTATCAGTCACACATACACGCACACAAAATAAAACAGCTGTGTGATTAATGGCAAGTCACTTAACCTCCCTGAGTCTCTGCTTCCTCATAAGCAAAATGAAGATTTGGCAGGATGGTCTGTAGGCCTGAGATCCTGGGATATAAGAAAAAGAAAACCATTGTCCTGTTTTCTTGAAAGCAACTCTTCTAGAGAAGGTGGTAAAAAGCTAAAATGCTAGAATGTATTGTGTTTTGTCATGCTTTTAGTGAGGTGAAAGAAAATATTTTGGTGGGCAATAATTAAATATTTCATTTAAAAGAGTAAAAATATGGGTTATTGCAACTTGCAATAACACTCTCTAGGTAAGGCAATTATCATTTCTTCAGCTCCCATGGAGCCTGGGTTACACTGTGCAAACAGATGAGGAAATAAATAACACAATAATGTGAACAACCAAAGCTTCCTTTTTTATATTGTTTAAAGTTAGTGCAGACCTACACTTGTTGACTTTGCTATTTCCAGAAAGAAAAATATAATGTTCACTTAGATACTCATTAAAAATTATTTTCTCCATGTATCTACCACAGATTATAACAATGAGATTCTCCATAGAACAAAAGAAGACCATAGTATTTTCTGTGATTACTGAACTCTCAGATGCCAGTAGTGGCTTCAAAGGATTATTAACACACAGGAAGATTGCTTTGTAAAATGGAATCCTCTCCAAGACTGAAACAAGATATATGGCAGGTCACCTTTCTCTTTGCATTTCAGTGTCCCTAGTCGGAAACAACTCAATGGCACTAGTTTTTTAGTTGCCACTAATAATGCTTATCACCGATCCCCTTCAGGTAAGGTTAGGAGGCTAACTAGAAAAGACTCTAAATCAGTGAGTTACCAAGAACGTGGTCCAGACATAGGGAGCCTTATGCTACTCTTAGAAATAAAATTGCACAGCACCCTGGAGCAGCCCTCTGACTTGCCCTGCACTATGTTACATACATAGCCCCTCCCAATGGAGCTGTACAATATCCATGTACACAACTCCCATCAGACTCGAATACGGAAAAATCTCTGCACTACATCCAGCCCACTTAACATCAGAAGAAGAATAGTTTTCATCATCTTATTCTAGTTTTTCTAAAGTTGTGAATTACTGACCATAAAACCAAATAGCATAATATAAAAACCAGAACACATGGACTGAGTCTGGGTAGTGGTTTATAAAGAGTTCAATTAATCTGACCTTCCAGCTTCTTGCATCTGCTTTTATTTCACAAAGGCAACACACTGAACAGGTGCAGCCCATCAAGAGGAGGGCAGGCGACTAAAGGATCACGGTACACTCAGTTACTAAAGTCTACCTCGTAATTATGTATTTACAATTCTGGTCAATCTGTAATAGGAGTCCTGCAGGCCAAAAGGTCAGCAGTTCGAAACCACCAGCTGCTCTGTGGGAGAAAGATGTGGCAGTCTGCTTCCACAAAGAACACAGCCTTGGAAACCCTATGTGGCAGTTCTACTGTGTCCTATAGGGTCGCTACGAGTTGGAATCAACTCCATGGCAGGGAGTTTTGTTTGGTTTTGCTTTTAATCTGTTACTTTGAGGAAACAAGGAGCATACCTGCTTTTGAATGTTTAAGGTCTGTATAGGACTTGGTGCCCAATTAAGTGCTCAATACATGCTTATCAAATGGAAGTACTTTGGGCCTTGACTTCTCTAAGCTACTATGCAGCATGACCAACAGACCCTTCTTTGAGAAGTTACCTTTTGAAACGTATCCATCCAACACTTTTCTACCCATATTCACTAATAAACAAATAGACTAGTCCAGGTCTGGGCCTGGTCAGGCTAAGGGGGCTACAAAAGTTGGTAGTGAAGAAAGTTGATTTCAACTAAATGGAGCTAATGTGATACATGGGTTGGGCAGAAGCTGCCATGAGATGTCTCTGAAGAAACCAAACACCTAAAAGAGCTTGGCCTCCCTCCTAAATCTGGGAAATGCTAGGTAAGCTTCCATTTTCCCAAAATAATGAATAACATCACCCTCTTCCTGGAGTGTTTTTAAAATTTAAAATTTTAAAATTACCACAGGATATTTTCAGGACTATCAGTCTGAGCCCTGGTGGTGCAGTGGTTAAGAGCTTGGCTGCTAACCAAAAGTTTGGCAGTTCAAATCCACCAACTACTCTTTGGAAACCCTATGTGGCAGTTCTACTCTGTCCTCTAGGGTTGCTATGAGTCAGAATCAACTTGACAGCAACAGGCTTAGAGTTCGCTTTCTCAATTAATAGAGGCTAGCCAAAACTGAGGAATAAGAAGAAGGAAGAAGAAAGTAATTCTGAAGCAAAAATGTTTGACTGGGTGATACAAAGGATGATTTAATACAGTTAGAATTTAGGAAGGCCCTAGGGACCCAGAAACTTCTTCCAAAATTTAACTAGGGTTGGCCTTAATAATAAGGTCCTGTATCTAGAGACAGATCAGAGTCAAAGGCCTTCAGAAAATGAGATTTTTATGACTACTATATTTCTGCCTTTCAAAATGAAACCATAGGAAGAAGAATCTAATGCTACTGCCTCTCTTGCTAGCATTTTTTTCTTATTATTCCTCTGAAATTTACTGAGCTTCCATACATTGGCCACTTTGCTCTCCACAGTATTTTCTTAAAAAGAGCTCTTTCTCCTCTGCCCTTCTGGACCATCTAAAAATTAGCCATCCTTGAAGATACAGATGAACTATGAGAATTGCTGTAAAAAAACTTGCCTTGATCAATTCAACTAAAACTTTATTCTCCCCTTGACTTTTTTTGTCCTTTAGTCAGTTGATATTTAAAATAAACACAAATTTAGATGCTTTTCCTTTTGTTAGTGTTAATTCACTGATTGGAAGAAAAGTTATTTTACATTAGGAAATATTTTGTATATTTCTCTGTGGACCACATTAAGCACTGGCTGAGCCTAAAAACACATAAATCCTCAAACGCTCAGCACTGATAGATTGGATAGGTGACTCTTTAAATAATCGTCTATATTTGTTCCCAGGGTCTGCCTGTTCATTAACATGAATTTCCTGTATATGATGAAGTTTGATATGTGAATGTATGTTCCATGGGGTGTCTGGCATGCAAGAAAACAAGATAACAAAGAATTCCAATGGGTTATGGAACAAGATCTATCCTGAAGTACAATGCTGTCAGTGATAGAATAATATAAATGTACCTACAAGGAAAACAATGTAATAGGACTATAATTCGAATTTATGTACCAACCGCTAATGTCAAAGATGAATAAATTGAAGATTTTTACTAACTTCTGTAGTCTGAAATAGATCAAATATGCAATTAAGATGCATTGATAATTACTGGTGATTGAAATGTGAAAGCTGGAAACAAAAAAGAAGGATCAGAAGTTGTGACTTTGGTGATAGAAACAATACCAAGAATCACATGAGAGGATTTTGCAAGACTAACAAATTATTCATTGCAAATACCTTTTTTCATTCACATAATGGCTACTGTCAGTTTGTCATACTGTGGGGGCTTGTGTGTTCCTTTGAAGCTGGAAGTTACGCCACTAGAATTCAAATACTAGCAGGGTCACATATGGCAGACAGGTTTCAGCTGAGCTTCCAAACTAAATCAGACCAGGAAGAACTTGGCAGTCTACCTCTGAAAAGAATTAGCTAGTGAAAACCTCATGAACAGCAGCAGAATATTGTCTGATATAGTGCTGAAAAATGAGCCCCTCAGGTTGGAGGGCACTCAAAAGATGACTGGGGAAGAGCTTCCTCCTCAAAGCAGAGTTGACATTAATGATGTAGATAGAGTTAAACTTTTGGGACCTTCATTTGCTGATGTGGCACAACCCAAAATGAGAAGAAACAGCTGGAAACATCTATCAGTAATCAGAACCTGGGATGTACGAAGTACGAATCTAGGAAAATTGGAAATCATCAAAAATGAAATGGAACACATAAACATCAATATCTTAGGAATTAGTGAGCTGAAATGGATTGGTATTGGCCATTTTGAATCAGACAATCATATAATCTACTATGTCAGGAATGAAAACTTGAAGAGGAATGGCATTGTGTTCATCATCAAAAAGAACATTTCGAGATCTATCCTGAAGTACAACGCTGTCAGTGATAGGATAATATCCATACGCCTACAAGGAAGACCAGTTGGTACTACTATTATTCAAATTTACACACCAACCACTAAGGCTGAAGATGAAAAACTTGGAGATTTTTACCAACTTCTGCAGTCTGAAATTGATCAGACATGCATTCAGGGTGCATGAATGATTACCAGTGATTGGGAATGTGAAAGTCTGGAACAAAGAACAAGAACAGGTAGTTGGAAAATATGGCCTTGGTGATAGAATCAATGACGGAAATCACATGATAGAATTTTGCAAGACCAACGACTTCTCATTGCAAGTACCTTTTTTCAAGAACATAAATGTTGACTACGCACGTGGACCTCCCCAGATGGAATACACAGGAATCAAATCGACTATATCTGAGGAAAGAGATGATGGAAAAGCTCAATATCATCAGTCAGAACAAGGCCAGGGGCCGACTGCGGAACAGACTGTAATTGCTCATATGCAAGTTCAAACTGAAGCTGAAGAAAATTAGAACAAGTCCATGAGAGCCAAAGTATGACCTTGAGTATATCCCACCTGAATTTAGAGACCAGCTCCAGAATAGAGTTGAGGCATTGAACACTAATGACCGAAGACCAGACAAGTTGTGAAATAACTTCAAGGACAACATACATGAAGAAAGAGGTCATTAAAAAGACAGGAAAGAAAGAAAAGATCAAAATGGATGTCAGAAGAGACTCTGAAGCTTGCTCTTGAACATCAAGTAGCCAAAGCAAAGGGAAGAAATGATGAAGTAAAAAAGCTGAACAGAAGATTTCAAAGGGTGGATCAAGAAGACAAAGTAAAGTATTAAAATGAAATGTGCAAAGACCGGGAGTTAGAAAACCTAAAGGGAAGAACACGCTCAGCATCTCTCAAGCTGAAAGAACTGCAGAAAAAATTCAAGTCTCAAGTTGCAATACTGAAGGATTCTACGGGAAAAATATTAAATGACTCAGGAAGCATCAAAAGAAAATGGAAGGAATACAGTCAGTGTACCAAAAGGAATTGATCGACATTCAACCATTTCAGAAGGCAGCATATGATCAGGAACTGATGGTACTGAAGAAGAAGTTCAATCTTCACTGGAGTCATTGGAGTAAAAAAAGTCTCCAGGAATTTACAGACCGTCAATTTAGATGTTTAAACAAACGTATGTACCACCGGAGGTGCTCACTCGTCTTGCAAAGAAATTTGGAAGACAGCTACCTAGCCAACTGAATGGAAGAGATCCATACATATGCCTTTTCCAAAGAAAAGTGATGCAACAGAATGCAGAAATACATAACAATATCATTAATATCACACGTAAGTAAAATTTTGCTGAAGATCATTCAAAAGCAGCAGTAGCAGTACATCAACAAGAACTGCCTAAAATCCAAGCCAAATTCAGAAGAGGACATGGAATGAGGGATATCATTCCTGATGTCAGATGGATCCTGGCTGAAAACAGAGAATACCAGGAAAATGTTTACCTGTGTTCTATTGACTATGCAAAAGCATTCAAGTGGGTGGATCATAATAAATCATGGATAAAGTTGTAAGGAATGGGAATTCCAGGACACTTAATTGTGCTTATAAAGAACCTGTATATAGACCAAGAGCAGAAGCTCAAACAGAACAAGGGGATACTGCCTGCTTTAAAATCAGGAAAGGTGTGTGTCAGTGTTGTATCCTTTCATCTACTTATTTAATCTGTGTGCTAAGCAATAATCAGAGAAGCTGGGCTATATGAAGAAGAACAGGGCATCAGAATTGGAGGAAGACTCATTAACAACCTGCAATATGCAGATGACACAACTTTGCAGTAAGTGAAGAGGACTTGAAACACTTAATGACGAAAATCAGAGACTACAGCCTTCATTATGAATTACACCTCAACATAAAGGAAATAAAAATCCTCACAACTGTACTAAAAAGCACCATCATGATCAATGGAGAAAAGATTGAAGTTGTCAATGATTTCATTTTACTTGAATCCACAATCAACACCTATGGAGTCAGCAGTCGAGAAATCAAACAACCCATTGCTTTGGGCAAATCTGCTGAAAAAGACCCCATGATAAAAAGCAAAGGTGTCACTTTGACGACTAAGGTATGCCTGACCCAAACCATGATATATTTTCCATCACCTCATATGCATATGAAAACTGGACAATGAAAAAGGAAACCAAAAAATTGATGCCTTTGAATTATGGTGCTGACAAAGAATATTGAATATACCATGGCCTGGAGAAGAACAAACAAGTCTGGTTTGGAAGAAATACAGCCATAGTTCTCCTTGGAAGCAAGGATGGTGGAACTTAGTCTCATGTACTTTGGACATGTTATCAGGAGGGATCAGTCCCTGGAGAACAACATCATGCTTGGAAAGGCAGAGGGTCAGCTAAGGAGAGGAAGACCCTCAATGAGATGGATTGACTCAGTGGCTGCAACAACGGGCTCAAACATAGCAACTACTATGAAGATGGCACAGGAATGGGCAGTGTTTAGTTCTGTTGTACACAGGGTTGCTATGAGTCAGAACCGACTCAAAGGCACATAATAACAACAACATGGAACTACCCTTATTTATTTTGCCTTTATACATAAACTTCTTCCCTTAATAGGGATTTGTATGTCATGCTATCATTCCCTGGAGAACAGTCCAATCATTCATAAAACATTTATTATATTCCTATTAGCACCATTTACTCTGATAGTCTGGAAATACAACAGTGCACATGTGTGTGTGTTTGCGTGTGTGTGTGTGTGTTGGAGGAGGGGAGGGAAGAGGACAAGGTGTAACAGGACATGGCATCTGCCTCCATGGAACTAACAGTTAAGGGTTGGAGACATGAATAAAACATCATACAAACGGACCAATATAAATGAGACCTCAAGCTTATTGCATCTACCTCAATCCACCTTTCGCTCATGTAATATTGCAACCAGAGTCCCTGAGTAGTACAAATGGTTAACACACTCAGCTGCCAACAGAAAGGTTGGCAGTTCAAGTCCATTTGGAAGCAACTTAGAAGAAAGCCCTGGACATCTACTTCCAAAAAATCAGGTATTGAAAACCATATGGAGCACAGTTTTACTTTGATACACATGGAGTTCCATGGGCAGGAATCAACTCAAAAGCATCTTGTTAATACGGCAACTCTAAGTCCTACAAAAGGAGTTATACTGATCTGTATGTGCACACGCATTGCCACTGAGCTGATTCCAACTTATAGCAACCCTATAGGACATAGTAGAACTGCCCCTTATGGTTTCCAATGAGTGGTTGATGGATTTAACCTGTTGAACTTTTGGTTAGCAGCCATAGCTCTTAACCGCTGCGCCACCAGGGGTCCTCCTATATGAGCATAAGAAACCAAACCAAACCCAGTGCCGTCGAGTCAATTCTGACTCATATAAAGCAGTGGAATTTGGTCAGTGTGGTAGCAGTATCTAAAATAGCTCCCAGTGATCCCTCACTTCTGGTAAAAGTGGTGGGACGTCATTTCCGAGATTAAGTTATAAAAGATAGTAACCTCCCTCTTGCTTGCACTCTCTTCTTGGCTTTTCTTGCTTGCTTGATCTGATGATACAAGCCATCATGCTGTGAATTGCCATGTGGCAGAGAGAGGAACTGGCATGTGCCAAGGAGCTAAGGAACTGAATCCGGCCAGCAACTAAGCGAGTGAGCTTGGAAGCAGGTTCTTCACCACTGTAGCCTTAAGATGACTACAGCCTCAGCTGCTGTCTTGATTGCAGCCTTGTGAGATAACTCTGAACCAGAGAACCCAGCTAAGTCACACCCAGTTTCCTAAATCACAAAAACTTCAAGATAATAAATGTTTGTTGTTTTAAGCCTCTAAGTTTTGGGATAATTTGTTACTCAGCAATAGTTAACATATACAGTAAAAAATGTCAAGAAAATTTTTCTGAAGGTCCCTTTCCTGTCTTTTGTCAGTAGCATGAAGATACAGACTGAGGCAGAAGAGATTTTTCACAAGAGGCACATTGTGATAAAGATGTGGAGTAAGGGATCCAGGATTCTAGTCCTAGCTACAACCTAAACAGCACCTTGAACTTGCTTGGACAAGTTATATTGTTCAGAACATTTACTGAGTTGAACGTTCTTTATCATAAATTAAAAGGAACAATCAGTTTAGGTCTAAGGTCCCTCTCTGAGCTAACGGTACTCACCTTATAAAAATTAAAAAAACAAAAAAACTGTATTTCAGTTCTCTGAATGGATTTCTTTGTCATGAGTGTTAGGCCAAATTTCTAACTCTGTATTCTCCAGCAGAGTAGCTTTTATGTGTTTCCTTATCTTCTTACACATTTTACTAGTTTTTATATTCACATTGAGATTTCAAATTGACAAATTAAAACAAAGAACCAGCATGCTTCATCACAATTACTTTCAAAAATGGCAAAAAAAAAAAAAAAAAAAATCCATTTATGCATACTAAATCCAGGAAAGGTAGGTTCTATGTTCAAATCATTTAAAAAAAAAAAAAAATTTAGATTGTCAGTTTTATTGCCTTTAATATAACAGATAATAGAAGCAAAGTGGGGAAAAGTATATAATCAACTTATGACAAATGTTTTAGCATATTTTACCAGCTTTAGTTGATATATCTTTTTATGTAATTTTAAATACATTCAAACAAAATTGGGTTATTACTAAAATGCCTTAAACCAATGTTTTCAAAAGCAGAACAAAGACATTTGCTGTGGCTGAAAGTAATAATTTAGGCTGATCCAAAACTGACTTGAGAAAACATATCTAATACTTCAGTACAGTTACTTCTTTTTGTGTGAAAAGTGGATACCTGTGTTTCTGTTTTTCTTTCCTAAGTATGTCAGTTGCAAGATGTACAGTAGATGGTTTAGCACGAAGATGTGAATTTTTTATGAATCTTAAATAATTTAGGTTAAGAAATTTATATGCCTAATACCCCCATTAGAACTCTGCAAATGAATCTTTAGGAGCCTCTGTAAAATTTGTGTCTATGGCACAGTAGTTAAGAGCTACAGCTGCTAACCAAAATGTCGGCAGTTTGAATCCACCAGCCGATTCTTGGAAACGATAGTCGGTAGTTATACTCTGTCCTATAGAGTTCCTGAGTCGGAATCCACTAGACGACAATAGGTGTTTTTTTTTTTTTTTTTTTTAATGAACTCTTAAGAAATTCCATTGGGGAGGCAGGTCCAAGATGGCAGAATAGACAGACACTTCTGGCAAGCCCTCTTACAACAAAGACCCGAAAAAACAAATGAAACGACTATTCTTATGACGAGCTAGGAGCCCTGAATATCAAAGGCAAAGTTAGAAAACTAACTGAGCGCAGGGGGAGGAACAGACGGTTCAGAAGTGGAGAGGAGTTACCAGACCTGAATCGCCGGGAGCCCTCAGGCACCATTCCAGGGAGTGGCTGCAGTGAGCTGATAATAGCGTTCAGCTCCAGTTTACTCAGGGAGAAGCAGCCAGCCACATAGCCTACTCACACCTCCAGAACCAGAGAATAACGGCCCTCTTGTCCAAAGCTAAGCACTTGCATATATGTTACCGTGCCTCCCACTCCCAAGTCAACATCAGTGGCTGTTGATTTCCTGGGCCTGAAAGTGGCACTGCTGAGTGCCTAGAGCCATCCTCTAGGCCCTGGAGAAGGAATAAATTCACAGTTGGGGGAAAAGATAATTTGCTAGCTCTACTAACAGGGCGAGCTCAGGACAGAAGCGGCTCCTATCCAGGTATAAATGGCCCATGGACTTTGAGTAGCTTTCCCCTCTGCATGGACCTGTGTGGACCTATTTCAGGAGAACAGACCCTTGTAGGCAGACTGCAACTGTTTCAGCTGTGCAGTGGAGAGGTGGGTGTTTGATGTTTGACATTCTTTGCCTATTAAACAGGGTCCTTACCTACCCATATCAGGGGCCTAAGGAGTGGTGGCTCCATTCAGGTCATCCAGTCACCTGCAATAGGGGTCCAAGGATAACTGGTACCTCCCAGTCCTTACAACCAAAAGCTTTGGGTACCCATGGTCCATCTGTAGAACAAACCCACCTGTACACTGTAGGGAACAGGGGCATGTTTTCCTCAGAGACACTTGGGGGATGATTCTCAGTGCCCTGCCTTGTTCAGAGTGTGACCCCCTGCTACAACCAGATACTGGTACCTACACCAATCACCCCTGCCCCTCTAAGACTGTAGGACAGAGCCTATTCCACACACTTGATGATCAGCTACCTGGACACCTGATCTGAATTCATACAAGAAAAGTGAATGCACACCTAGACTGATATACCTGATAACAGCATCAGCCATCTGGGGACACGACGTCAGAGCTCAAAGCAAAAGTAATCAAGCTCCCTCGAGCAATCCATTTGGGCATATTGAAACAAAACAAAGCAAGAAGCTAGGATACAGTAAGCAAACATAAAAGAAACTAATACAATAACTCATAGATGGATCAGAGACAATAGTCAATATCGAGTCACATAAAGAAATAGATCATGATCACCTCAACAAGCTCTCAAAACAAAGAATCAAGGGATCTTCTAGATGCAAGTGCCTTCCTGGAATTACCAGAGGCAGAATACAAAAGATTAATATACAGAACCCTTCAGAACATTAAGAAGGAAATCAGGCCATAAGCAGAACAAGCCAAAGAACACACAGATAAAGAAGTTGAAGAAATCAAAAAGATTATTCAGGAACATAATGAAAAATTTAATAAGCTGGAAAAATCCAAAGAGAGACAGCAATCAGAAATTCAGAAGAGTAACAATAAAATTACAGAAGTAGACAACTCAACAGAAAGTCAGAGAAGCAGAATTCAGCAAATGGAAGGCAGAACTTGTGAACTTGAAGATAAGTCACTTGGTACCAATATATATGAAGAAAAATCAGATAAAAGAATTTTAAAAAATGAAGAAACCTTAAGAATCATGTGGGACTCTATCAAGAGAAATAACCTACGAGTGATTGGAGTACCAGAACAGGGAGGGCTAACAGAAAATACAGAGAGAATTGTTGAAGATTTGTTGGCAGAAAACTTCCCTGATATCATGAAAGATGAGAAGATATCTATCCAAAATGCTCATCGAACTCCACATAAGGTAGTTTTTAAAAGAAAGTCACCAAGACATATTATAATCAAACTTGCCAAAACAACAAAAAAAAATCATACCTATACATAATTATGCCAAATGTAAATGCACTAAACGCACCAATAAAGAGAAAGAGAGTGGCAGAATGGATTAAAAACCAAGATCCATCTATATGCTGCCTACAAGAGACACACCCTTAGACTTAGAGACACAATCTAAAATTCAAAGGATGGAAAAAATAAAACGAACAAACAACAATAAAAAACGAGCAGGAGTGGCAATATTAATTTCTGACAAAATAGACTTTAAAGTTATCAAAAAGGATAAGGACACAACATAATGATTAAAGGGACAATATACCAGGAGGATATAACCATATTAAATATTTATGCACCTAATGACAGGGCTGCAAGATACATAAAACAAACCCTATCAGCATTGAAAAGTGAGATAGCTCCACAATCATAGTAGGAGACTTCAACACACCACTTTCGGTGAAGGACAGGACATCCAGAAAGAAGCTCAATAAAGACATGGAAGCTTTAAATGCCACAATCAACCAACTCGACCTCATAGACATATACAGAACACTCTACCCAGCAGCATATGGAACTTTCTCCAGAATACACCATATATTAGGTCATAAAGCAAGCCTTAGCAGAATCCAAAACATTGAAATAGTACAAAGCATCTTCTCTGACCATAAGGCCATAAAAGTAGAAATCAATAACAGAAAAAGTAGGGAAAAGAAATCAAACAATACCCTGCTCAAAAAGACTGGGTTACAGAAGACTTTAAGGATGGAATAAAGAAATTCATAGAATCCAATGAAAATAAAAGCACTTCTTATCAGAACCTTTGGGACACAGCGAAAGCAGTGCTCAGAGGTGAGTTTATATCAAAAAATGCACACATACATAAAGAAGAAATGACCAAAATCAAAGAATTATCCCTACAACTTCAACAAATAGAGAGCAACAAAAGAAAACCTCAGGCACGAGAACAAAGCAAATAATAAAAAATAGAGCAGAATTAAATGAAATAGAAAACAGAAAAACTTCATATGGAAGGGAAAGAGGCCCCTGATAAGTAAAGCATTACTGAAAAACAAGAATAAAGTGGGAGGCCTCACTCTACCTCATTTTAGAACCTATTATACCATCATAGTATTCAAAACAGCCTGGTACTAGTACAACAACAGATACATAGATCAATGGAACAGAATTGAGAATCCAGACCTAAATCCATCCACATATGACTAGTTGATATTTGACAAAGGCCCCGCATCAGTTAAATAGGGAAAAGGCAGTCTTTTTAACAATTGGTGCTGGCATAATTGGATATCCATCTGCAAAAAAAATGAAACAAGACCTATACATCATACCATGCACAAAAATGAACTTGAAATGGATCAAAGACCTAAATATAAAATCTAAAATGATAAAGATTATGGAAGAAAAAATAGGGACAACATTAGGACCCCTAATACATGGCATAAACAGTATAAAAAAAACATTACTAACAATGCCAAAGAAAAACTAGATAACTGTGAGCTCCCAAAAATCAAACACCTATGCTCATCCAAAGACTTCACCAAAAGTAAAAAGATTACCTACAGACTGGGAAAAAGGTTTTAGCTATGACATTTCTGATCAGCGCCTGAGCTCTAAAATCTACATGATACTGCAAAAACTCAACTACAAATGGGCAAAAGATATGAACAGACACTTCACTAGAGAAGGTATCCAGGTAGCTAAGACATACATGAGGAAATGCTCACGATCATTAGGCATTAGAGAAATGCAAATCAAAATTACAATGAGATTCCATCTCACTTCAATTAGGTTGGCATTAATCCAAAAAAAACACAAAATAATAAATGTTGGAGAGGTTGTGGAGAGACTGGAACACTTATACACTGCTGGCTGGAATGTAAAATGGTATAACCACTTTGGAAATTGACTTGGCATTTCCTTAAAAAGCTAGAAATAGAAACAGAACTACCATACGATCCAGCAATCCCACTCTTTGGAATATATCCTAGAGAAATAAGAGCCTTTACACAAACATATATACACACCCATGTTTACTGCAGTATTGTTTACAAGAGCAAAAAGATGGAAGTAACCAAGGTGCCCATCAACCGATGAATGGATAAATAAATTATGGTATATTCACACAATGGAATACTACGCACCAATAAAGAACAGTGAGGAATCTGTGAAACATTTCATAACGTGGAGGAATCTGCAAGGCATTATGCTGAGTGAAATTAGTCAGTTTCAAAAGGACAAATATTGTATAAGACCACTATTATAAGAACTCGAGAAATAGTTAAACAGAGAAGAAAATATTCTTTGATGGTTATGGGGGGGGAGGGAGGGTGGGTGAAAGAGGGGTAGTCACTAATTAGATGGTAGATAAGAACTACTTTAGGTGAAGGGAAAGACAACACACAATACAGGAGAGGTCAGCACAACTGGATTTAACCAAAAACAAAGAAGTTTCCTAAATAAACTGAACGCTTCGAAGGCCAGCGTAGCAGGGGTGGCGGTTTGAGGACCATGGTTTCAGGGGACGTCTAAGTCAATTAGCATAATAAAATCTTTTAAGAAACATTCTGCATCCCACTTTGGAGAGTGTTGTCTGGGGTTTTAAACAGTAGCAAGCAGCCATCTAAGATGCATCAGTTGGTCTCAACCCACCTGGAGCAAAGAAGAATGAAGAATACCAAGGACACAAAGTAATTATAAGCCCAAGAGACAAAAAAGGCCACCTAAACCAGAGACTATGTCAGCCTGAGACCAGAAAAACTAGATGGTGCATTGCTATAACAAATGACTGCCCTGACAGGGAACACAACCGGGAACCCCTGAGGAAGCAGGAAAGCAGCGGGATGCAGACCCCAAATTCTCACAAAAAGACCAGACTTAATGGTCTGATGTAGACTTAAAAGACGCCGGTGGTCATGGCCCCCAGACCTTCACAGCCCAATAGGGGAACCATTCCCAAAGCCAACTCTTCAGACAAGGACTGGACTGGACAATGGGATAGAAAAAGATGGTGGTGAAGAATGAGCTTCTCGGATCAAATAGACACTTGAGACTATATTAGCATCTCCTATCTGGAGGGGAAATGGGGGGGTTGAGGGGGTCAGAAGCTGGCAGAATGGACACAAAAACAGAGTAGAGGGAAGAAGTGGGCTGTCTCATTAGGGGGAGAGCAATTAAGAGTATATAGCAAGGTGTGTATTAATTTTTGATGACTGACTTGATTTGTAAACTTTCACTTAAAGCACAATAAAATTTAAAAAAAGAGAGAGAGAGAAAGAAGTTCTATTGGAAATGGTCCATCAACTTAGCCAAGTAGAATGAGCAAACAAAAAATTATTATTACCAATTTACCATGAAGAAACTGATGCATCTCTAAAGCGCCTAGGAGTCTGGATACAAGCCTAGTACTAATCAGAATTATTCCCTCTGAACTACCTTGCCCAGCATACACATACCCTTCTTACATCAGCTCCACAAAGTTTGCTGAATTGGCAATACAGTTCAGTATCAAGTGTTTCACAAATATTTATCAAGTTGGAATATAGACATAAACATGAGAACGCAATTCATTACAAATTAGTCCTCTTGTTAAGGACTCATTAAATTCATGAGGTATCAATCAAATAATGAATACTGGGAACATTTTGCTATAATTATATTACATATGTTTTCATCTTGTGCTTTATAAATGTACCACAGAGGAGGATAGAAACCTGAACAATGGCCCACAACTAAACTACCTTAACAGATATGATAAACAAGAAATCAGATATTCATTTAATGACATTTTGTATAGCAAAAATTACTTATCAACTTTGGAAAGAAGATATCTTTGGAAAACTTTATCAGCTTTGTTAATTCTCATGAAGATAAAATAAGGTTTTACTATACTATATACAAAAATTATTCTTATCTCAGTTTTAGGAGTTTTAAGAGCAGAAACACCTCCATTAAGTGGATTCTGATCTAGAGTACTTATAGCAAATACAATCTGGAGATAATCTTTCCTCCAAGCCAAGGAAAAAGTTAAATGGGAGGACCACATAATCATAAGAAGATGCTAGAATCCAGCAACCGATAATAGAGTTCACTTGCTTATTCTCTCAATTATACATTCATTTATTCACTCACTCACCAATATGGAGTGCCTTCTCAGTACGAAGTATTGTGCTTCAGACCTGAGTTTCAATAGCATACAAAGTCGCTGTTTGATAATGACTAGAGTCTAGTGGAAAATATAGGCAAGTAAATCACATTTGACACAATTACTGTGAGTAGTGAATGCTGAAAAGAGAGATGTGTGTGTGTATTGGGGTGAATGCTGAAAAGAGAGATGCGTGTGTGTGTTTGGATGGGGGGTAATCTTAGGATGTGATATCTAAGCTTGAACCTGAAGAATGAGTTAACCAAGTAAAGAAATGGGGAAGAGAACATAGGCAAAGGAAACAGCCTGTGCTAAGGCCAGAATAAAAGATCCTGCAAAGGATAACCTAAATTTTTTAGATGGGAGGAGCACAAGGAGTTGAAAGTAGTACAGTTAAGCAGGGATGAGATTATAGGTTTCATAACATGTTTTACTGTTATTCTGAGGTGAGTGTGGGCCTATTGAATCCAGTCAGATTTACATTTTAGATGGATTACTATGACTACACAAAAGAGAAACCAAGCCAAACTCACCACCATTGAGTAGATTCTGATTCACAGCGACCCTCTAGGACAGAGTAGAACTGCCCCATAAGAAGGAGGTAGAAATCAGTTAAGGTGGAAGTATAGCTGGAGCCATCATGTTTCCCAAAGATAGGAACCACCACATTTCAGAGGTGAGCCCCACTTTGTCTATTTTACTTAAACTGAGTTCAAAATATAGGTTATAAATCTCATAGGGCAAAATTAATGTACTATCTGACACAACGAGGTCCACTAATTGATCCCTCAATTCCAAATGAAGAAGGTGATATAGCTAATATACACTGGTGGTTTTTAATATTCTGAGGGCATAAATACCTTAAAGAATCATAGTTGTAGGCTCCTTTTCAAAAATATATATATTGTAAGTACACCAAAATTTAGTGTACAACTCCAGAGGTTGCCAGAACCCTCAAACATTCTTCCACAGACACTTAATATCATGACCTCAGAGAAAGAACATCTGCTTTATAGTCTCACTAATGTGTATTCTTGGTGCTCAACCACAGTAAAGCAGCTTACAAATGTTTTCAGGTGGCAAGTTACCATTTTCTATGGGTATAGTTTTTATAGATAAAAAGAACCATCAACATGGGTCAGCTGCCTTTGATGCAAAGTAAGTTATAGTTAGCTTAAACTTCAGCAATGCACCCCTATTATGTTTACAAGTCATTTCTTTACAAGCAGCTACTTCAACAAGCATAAAAAAATCTTTATTTACCTTTCACCCAAACCAGATCACTCACTAGAAGGTTGAGTTATACGGTAAGAAGTGGTAATCAAATCGAATGGGCTACTATAAAGTATGTGCTTGTAGCTGAAACAAACTTTAAATGACATTCCTAGATTCATACAAGGCTAATGCCAGACTTTGGCTGTCACTTAAATCTCTATCTTTAAACATATTTGAAATTAGCATAGAGGCTGTTAATTTAAAAAAAAAAAAAAAAAGTAGAGGGTCAGCAAAAACGATGAAAACCCTCAATGGGATGTATTGATACAATAGCCCCACCAATGGGCTCAAATGTAACAAAGATCATGGAGTTGACGCAGGACCAGGCAACGTTTTCCCTTACATAAAGTCACCATGAGTCAGGATTGACTCAATGGCAGCTAACAATTAACAATAGTTACAAAAATCACGACAGAACACTAAAATAACTTGTTGTCAATTCAAACCTTCCATTAATTTACTTTTAAAAGGGGGAAATATTGCTCTTTTCCCCAAATTAATAAAAATATCTAACTGAAATGATTGATTTGGGTGCAGAATTAGCCACTCTTAAAAATGAGCTTTGCTTTCTATCTAAAATACCAAGGATTAACTGATACAATTTAAAAAAAAAAAAATTAAGGGAACATGACTAACTAAATAGAACAAAGCAGATTCCATTTTATAGAATGAGATATTGAGGCTCAGGCTCATAGAAGAGGAGCCTGGATCTAGAAGGAAACTCCACAGTCCCACAGTCAAGGCTAACCAACTTTATCAACATCACTATTCAAACTAGCAAATGCTTTTGTTTTTTAATGCCATTTATATTTATTTCTATAGTCATAGACTAAGTTAAAGCGAAAAGAAATCAATGTAGTCTTAATTTATTAAACATATTGTATATTCACTCAACCAGTCAGTCAATTTAACAAGTACTTACTAAGTAACTTCCATATGGGATGTTCAAGGAATGAAAAGTAGACCTGGAAGGGGCAGAAGAAGCTAGGGCTTGAGGCTAAGACAAGCTCCTGTAAACAGGACTCTGAAAGACCTTGGTGTGGAGAAGAGCTCAAATTTTATTTCGAATGCAAGATTTACATATTCAAGGTTTTTAAATAGGGAAGTGACACATCCGATTTATATTTAAAATCAATTCATTCTTTTATTTGAACCTTATGTTCCAGCTAAATTGCTTTATAAGCTTTCCCAAAATACATCTTTCGTTTTCCTTTCTCTGTGTTCACTTCTTTTCATGTGGAAATCTTGACTTTTATAATGATTAATCATTTAGTGGTAATGAATACTCTGAAATGCATGTGCTTGGAAAGTAACTTAGGGAAAAAAATATTTAGAGATATACTAAAGTCAGAATATTCTAAGATTGGTCAAGACAGTTGCCATTGCTGGCTGGATGTGAAAAAGCAGAGTTGATGTTACATAGGCTAAGGGTCTACGGAATCATGGCTACCTCCTGAAATAGGCTTCAAAGTCATGCTTCTTTATTATTTGTATGTTTTCTTCCTCATTTATCCTCTCAGGGCATTGTCTGTCTTTGCTCTGCTACGCTTCATGTATCTTATTGCTAAAGTCAGAAGATATTTCACATAACCAAATTTATCAAGCAACTTCTTTGTGCTTAACATTGTGATGGGTATCTTGAAACATATCAAGGAAAGGAAAGTCTGAGGAAATAAACAGAAAAAAAAAAAAGAATTACAAAATACAGCTTGGGCAAATAAGTAAAGGGGAATAAGTGAAAATACTGTTGACTGTAGAACTTTTTAAGGCAAATATGCACTGGTTGAACACCAAATATGTATTGGAGCTATTGGAAGCTAACATTACCATGTGAATACTCAGCTCCAATTGTTGTGCTAAGTACTTTGCATATATTATCTCAGGCAAGTCTAGTAACAACTGTATGGTACTAATAGACTGAAGTCAATACTAATGGACTGGAGGGCAATGGGTTTGGTTTTTTTTGGGGGGGGGAGGCGGGGGGAAGCAGAAAGAGCCCTGGTGGCATATGGTTAAGAGCTTAGCTGCTAACCAAAAGGACAGCAGTTCGAATCTACCAGCTTCTTCTTGGAAACCTTATGGGGAGTTCTGCTCTGTCCTACAGGGTAGCTGTGAGCCAGAATCGACTCAATGGCAATGGATTTATAAAGGGGGAAACAGCAAATCTGGCTCAGAGGTTGGAAACTTGACTCAGACTCTTCTAAAATTTCTCTGGGATAAGAATGACTTGATGAGCTTCTTAAAAATACAAAAGCATGAACTCCATCTCATTTGAGTAGATCTGAGGAAGGTCCAAGAAGTATACATTTTTAACAAACCCATAAGTCAACCACCCCCACCACCATCACCATCATCATGTGCAGTGATTCTGATACAAGTGATCCGTAAATTACATTTGAAAAACCATGTACTGTGATACACTATATCCCCTAGATTTCTCTGTGCTCACTTATCTTGGAATACTGACAAAATGCAGATTCTGATTCAGTGAGTCTGAGATGGGCCCTGACGGCTTGCATTTATAACAAGCTCGGTGTTAATGCTGCCAGTTCAAGAATCATGCTTTGTAGCCTGGACCTACTAAAAAAAAAAAAAAAATAGAGCACCAGAAATTTTAGGATTAAGATATGAGAGATGCAATTATTTTCCATAAAGAATTTATACTCCAGAGAAAGAGATGGAGATGTTTTGAAGACATTAGGCGTATGAAGGAGGAAATCCAGCTCAAGTTCTAGGTTTGGCCTGGTGCAACTTTCACCAATGAAGACAACACCAGGATGAGGAAGAGAGGATTTATTCCAAGCTCATGCACTAGCTGAGGCAGAGAGGAATATAGTCTTCTGATTCTGCCTGCCTTGGGTTACACAGGTCAGATCTGAAGAAGGAGTTCTTAATGAATCATACAACTACAGGTTTCTACATTTTCTAACATACATGCAAGCTCAATGCAGTCTTAACCTCACTATAATATTAGCATGTCTTATTATCCTGTTAAGTCTCTGCCTAGGAGAGTGATTTTTACTACATTAATGAACACTTTTCTGACCTTTGGGCTCAAGGTTTTGGTGTAAGGGTTAATATTTGACAGTTGTCTTCTTGTGGTTATTGTTCTGAAAGTTTAACAGGGGTTGCTGTTTTGTTCTTAGCAAGCTTTGTGTAAACTAGGCTCCTTTAGGACATGAAGACGGTATCAGACCTGCTAGAAAAACTCTAGAGCTCAAATTTGAAGAAAACAACTTCATTTAGTTATATACTCTTCAACAATTTACTAATAAAATAATGTGCCAAATACAAATACAAACAAGTAATTTAAGGCAAGTGTTCCAAATGAATACAGGCAAAATACTATGGACCTTCAAGGAAAGAGGGGTTCCTTCTTACTCTCCCTCCTATAATACCCCATTAACTTAACAATTATCTTTTATCAGTTTGTCAAGATGTCTTCTTGATTAGATGGAGTTTCTGGGGGAGAAATATCGTCATAGTCACAGTTCCATCAATATCTAGCACTTTGGCTCATATGTAACACCCATTTTATATATTTTACTTGTTGAATGATCACTGTAGACTTCAAGAAGGAGGTGGATTTATAGGCCAGGTAAACTTTCCAAAAACATAGGTGCTCAAGGAACAATATTTCATATTGGAGGAACAGTGGGGGATGCCCTTACTACTGTGATTCTATTACTTCCCCTTTTTGAGCACTTCCCAATATCACAAAATGGGGCCAAAATTCTTTGTTGAGCCTGAAAAATAACACAAGTATATATCAAAGACAAGAGAACCAAAATTTATTTAATATAAGACACTAGAAGATCATGCCTTAAGTTCGTTTGTGGTTCTTGTCACCAACAGTCATATAAAAGAGCATGTTGTTTAAATTGTCCTCTGTTAAGGTAGCCAGTTTCATGATGATCAAAAGCATTTGTAAAGAAAATTAACTTACCCAGGAAAGCTCAATAAAGTTCAGTCCCAATGTATTAGTCATTTGGGATCAATCTGTAAATAATACATGGTCAGTCCTGTTTTCAAACATCTTTGAGACAATTGGCACATTAGCAACTCATTGTAATACAGTGTGATATGATGAATGTTATTTTATAGGCATGACTCGAAACCTGTCTTCTCAGCCCACATCCAACTTCTCTGTTCAATGTCCTTCCTCCAGGAATCTTGAAGCCTTGCTGTACTATGTAAACTTGTCTTCTTGGATATGATTAGTTGGACCAAGAGCAGAGATCAGACCCAGTGGAGTCTACCCACTGGCAGGCAAGCAAGCAGACAGGGACTTTCTCATAAGAATAAGACATACACACAGAGAGTTGGGAGCTGAGTGTTGCTATTGGTGAAATATTAGAATGAAACCCCACTTTTATCATTGCTGTTTTCACGGAGTTGCTGCAGCTATTCCCAGTGTAACACTGATTTCTGCCTTCCTGTGAATTTGTGATGATAAAACACAAGAATTCTTTAGGCAGACTGCCTGAGTTTGAATTCCAGCTCCTTCACTTATTAGTTGTATAACCCTGAGAAAGTTACCTAAGCTTTCTGTGCTAAGCTTCCTTATCCGACAAATTAGAATAATATTATTGCTATCTACTTTATAGAGCTGTATGAAAATCGAATGGTGTGGAGTACAAACTTCTAAGATGGTACCCAATATTTCCCCCTTCCTGGTATTCATGTCTACGTGTAATGCCCTCTACTTGAGTGTGGCCTAAACCTAGTGACTTGCATTTTACTGTTAGTATATGGACAGATAATGGAATGATACTTCCATGATTATATTACAAAATATTTTCACTTCTGTCTTGCTAGCAGACCCTTTCTTGCTGGCTTCAGTGAATCAAGCTGCCACGTTCTAGAAATTGCATGGCAAGACACTGGGAGCACCCTCTAACCACAGCCAGTAAAAAAAAAAAAAAAAAAATTGACACCCTCAGTCCAATAGCCTTTAAGGAACTGAGGGCTTGGAACTGAGTTTGGATGTGAATCTTCTCCTAGCCAAGCTTCACATAAGACTGTAGACCCTGGGCTGATACCTCTCAGCGTTTCAGACACCATGAACCATAATATCCAACTAAACCATGCCCAAATTCCTGATTCACAAATTAGTTTTGGGCTAATTTTAACTCAGCAATAGATAACTAATACAAATGGTTAATGAATGCAAAGCACATTTTATCTTGTCTTTTTCTGTGAATCTCTCTTCACTTAATCCAATGTGATTAAGTTTCTATAACTTAAAGAAAAGAAAAAAGAGCCATACCCAGACATGGAGAAGGGATAAATTATTTTTCCTTGGGCACCAAAGTAGGGACGGTTTTCATGAAGGAGATGACACTTGTATTGAGACTTATATAACGAATAGAATTTTATCAGGCTGAGCAGGATACAGACAGGCATTGCCCACAGTGGAAACAAAATGATCAAAGGCATGAAAATATCAGGCTTGTTCTTCACCTTTTCGACATTTTCTTTCTTAAACTATTATTAAGGCAATGATGTATGACCCATGGTGGCTACAATGCAGGGTGAACAGAGGAAAAGCAGCAGGAGAATACATTGGAAAGGTCAGTTAGAAATACCATTTGAACAGCTTTGAGACTGGCTGTAAAGTTCGAATATTTTTCCCCCTGTGGCAATGAGAAACTGAACTAAAGTTTAGTAATAAAAATGGGAAGAAAGGGAACGATCAGGAGAAAAAAAAAGACATTTCTAAGGTAGAATTAGAAGGGCTTGCTATTGATACAACATACTGAGTAGGTAATGGTGAGGGAGCAATTGATTGTAACAGGCAGTTTCTAGTATGTTACCGCATAAATAGAATAAAGTCAGATTTGAAGGTAAGTTAAGACACTTTCAGTTTGAGGAATTGATCTAAGTGGTGATACATAAGAAGAAAAAATTGATAACATAATACTACATTATATATATAAGCAATCTGTGTATCTGGGTTTATATGAAGACGCTAGAGTGAATAAAATTATAAAGCAAAAAGAGATGAAAAATTAAATGGAACTCTGAATGACACTAACATTTAAGGAATAGATTCAAAGAAGTCAGTTGAGGATACCGAGAAGGAACTAGTAGATATTGCAGGAGTAGTAATTGCCAGAGGGAGGTTATCAGTATCAATTCTGTACATCTCAAAAGGATAATATCTGAGAGAAGACCATTAGATGTTGTAATCAGGACAGTATTTTTGGCCAATGAGAGCAATTTCAACAAAGAGGTGAATTCATACTTCTGTAAGTTGAGGAGTGATTAAGGGACAGCAGTGATAGTGAATTTAATCTCCAGAGGTTGGCATTAAATAAAAGCAAATTTGTCAACAAATGTAGGATCAAGGGTATTTGTCTGTTCATTTTTTAATTTGTCTTGTGTAATTTTATGTTA
This sequence comes from Loxodonta africana, assembly GCF_030014295.1. NCBI lineage: Eukaryota > Metazoa > Chordata > Mammalia > Proboscidea > Elephantidae > Loxodonta > Loxodonta africana. The sequence continues at coordinate 51,216,481 of NC_087345.1, forward strand.
TGAGGGAGAATCAGTTACAGTGGAAATCTGAATAGAAGGAATAGATACAGAGAAAATGGAAGATATTCTTAAAAAATATAAGGGAGTCAAAGCCACAAAGGATATAGAAGTAGATGAAGCAATCATTTTCTTGGACAGGAATAACAGAAGTAAAAACTGGCAAAGGTATAGTCTGGTGTGGTGAAGGGGAGAAAATTTGAGCAAGACCATCTTACTCACTCAAGACCAAAAGGTCATCTTTCGACAGTGAAGGCGCAAGAATAGATCAAAGAGCTTAAGGCAAATGGTAGTTGTTCCTGTCAGAAACAGGAAAATAAACTGAGTGGGGATAAAGTTGCCGAGAAAGTTTTTTTTTTTTTTTTTTAACGGCCAAGAGAAGGGATGAGTAGAAGCAGTTTGCTTTACTGGGGTTAAAAAAGAAAAGCTAATCTCAGTCTTACTGGTTGAAACAAAATAGATCCAAAAGGGAAGATGACTCTATAATATGAAAATGTCAAAGAATATTAACAGCTATGTTTTCTTATTTCCCAAATATCCTATTTGCAAGACATATTATCAATTAAATGACAGCTTTAAGGCATAAAGGAAACTAATTAATTCTGGCAAGATTGCAATCTAAGATTCATCCAGGTTTCAGAAATATTAAAATTAAAAAAAAAAATTGAAAAAACACATTTATCCCCATAAGGAGATAGATCTTCTCTTGGAATCCCTTTATATTCTCGAAAGAAAACTCAGAGTAAGTTCTTCCTAAACTTATTTTGATTCGCAAGCTCTTGCTAATCCATACTTTTTCATTCCAATGAGATGAGGTTATATAGTAAACGAAAATAAATAGAATGAACTATTATCCTTCAATTTCAGTTTCAAATTTATCCCCTTGACACTGTCTTTTCTGTCACACTGGATGTCATAGTTTGGGTTCCTCAAGCCAGTCCTGTGGATCTGTCCTGCTTGGATCAGTAGCTCAGCCCAGGTCTCTGGAGCTCACTTGGACTTGAGCTCTATGGGAACAGGCATACTGGATGGATGATGCGAATGAGGTACTCAATGAATAACTAACTAACTAATTAATTAATTAATTAACTAATTAATTAACATAGTCCAAACCCAGAAATCAGGATGTCTACTTTTGGAGGGGAGAAATTCTGATTCAAAAATTCTCCTTATCTAGGCAATCTAGCTCCCTGGAATAGAGTCAATATTTGATTTAGGATTTTTTTTTTTAATGTATATATGATGTTGATTGGCAAAAATGGCTGAATGCCATCTCAAAGGGACCCGAGTTGTCAAACTCCCTCTGCAACACTAGAGCAGCTACTTAGTGTTCCCGCTTGTGTGACCTAAAAGATAGACTTTGTGGAATGTAATCCCTGTCTGGTTTTAGATAGCCATGTCCTGAATTACCAATTGAAGCCACAATCCAAGTCTTTGAAGCTTCTCCAACAAAAGTTTCCTGGAATTTTTCAAACAATTCCGTTTAATTTAAGGCAGAGCGTTAGCATCTTCAATGAACTTTTAAAAAGGAAAGGGGGTTATGTAATTCAGTGCTAAGTGATGAGTGCTGTACTTCAAAGAAAATACATTTCTTTTGATGAGCCTGACAACAAGTACCTTGATAGGAATCTGTACCTAAAAATGTGGCTAGTGAAACACAGTTCAACTCTATTTCTTCCCAGAGGAATGTCATCTCCACTTGGAGTCTAGAAATGGGAGCTCTTCATGGAGAATATTTTTTAAGCAGCACAAAAATCAGGGTAAGTGTAATCTTCATTAATCACCCTCTCATATAATAGAACCAACCATAAAAATTGTATTCAATCTAATTTCCTGAGGAGGTGAGGGAAACAGTGAAGATTAAGCAACTATCAGACCTAAATGTTAACTAAAACAAGGCCTTTTCCTCATGTGCCTCAGAATGCTATGCTTCCTGCAATTTTTTTTTTCTTTTTCACACTCCTTTCTCTTCTACACTACACACACTATGCTACACATAATATAAAGTGAGCAAAAGCTAGAAGAAAACTCACATTACCCCTTAAATGAAAAGGCCATTTTAGAGACAAAAAAACAGGCTAAATATCTTACATTTTCTCAAACAGCATTTACTTTTCAATCTGTCAGAGACTCTAATTTTGTCAAATTATAACTTGCATAATCCCCTCAGATTTACACAGAAAGGAAATATGCTGGTGAAACCTACTAGAGTTACAGAGAGCTTAGAAATTGATCTTCAATTCATTGACAGTGTTTTCATGAACAGAAATTACTGTTTAAGTTATTTCATAATTACCTTTAAATAGAAAGAGGACTGTGACCCATACATTACTAGCTTGATAATTGTAACTAAATTGAGCAGTTACTATTTGTTTACTTCATGTAAAATCAATTGAAATATTGGCATAAAACAGAACAGATTAAAAATGAACTAAACAAAGGTGCAATTATCACCAGAAAGAGAAAAACACATTAAAAAATGCCAAAACAACAAAATTCTTATTATGTTGCAATCAATAAAAATTTATAAAAGATTTGATAAGATTGGTATATACATAGAAGTATTTATTTGTTTGCTTGTTTATCAAACTTTTTCTGTAAAGTGCCGGATACTAAATATTTTAGATTTCGTGGACCATACATGCTCTGTGACAACATCTCAAGTCTGCATTATAGTAAAAAATACCCATAGACCTAGGCAACCAAATGGGCATGGCTGGGTACTAAAAATCCTTACAGGCAGTCCCCAGGCTACAAACCTCTGAATAACAGACAATTGTACTTGTCCTTTGTTGTCGTTCTGTTGTTAGGTGTTGTGGAGTCAATTATGAATCATAGTGACCCTATGTACAACAGACAGGAATACTGCCTGGTCGTATGCCATCCTCGCAATCATTGCTATGTTTCAGCCCTTTCATTGTTGCAGCCATTGTGTCAATTCAACTGGTTTAGGGTCTTTCTCTTTTTCACTGACCCTCTGCCAAGAGTGATGTCCCTCTCCAGGGACCCATCCCTTCTGAAAACATGTCTGAAGTACATGAGGCAAAATCTCACCATCCTCACTTCTAAGTAGCATCCTGACTGTACTTCTTCCAAGACAGATTTGTTTGTTCTTATGGAAGTCCATGGTATATTCAGCATTCTTTGCCAATACCATAATTCAAAGGCATCAATTCTTCCTTGGTCTTCCTTATTCATCGTCCAGCTTTCACATGCATACGAGGCAATTAAGAATACCATGACTTGGGTCAGGCGTACCTTAGTCCTTTAAGTGATATCTTTGCTTTTTAACACATTGGCAGCAGATTTGTCCAATGCAATGCATAGTTTGATTTCTTGACTGCTGCTTCCACGAGAATTGATTGTGGATCCATGTAAAACAAAATTCCTGATAATGTCAATATTTTCTCCATTTATCATGGTGTTGCTTATTGGTCCAGTTGTGAGAATTTTCGTTTTCTTTATGTTAAAGTGTAATCCATACCAAACGCTGTAATTTTTGTTCTTCATCAGTAAGAGTTTCAAGTCCTCTTCACTTTCTGCAAGCAAGGTTGTATCATTGGCAAACCACAAGTTGTTAATGAGTCTTCCTCCAATCCTGATGCCACATTCTTCTTCATATAGTCCAGCTTCTCAAATTATTTATGAGCATACAGATTGAATAAGTATGATAAAAGTATACAACCCTGACACACACATTTCAGGATTTTAAACCACTCAGTATTCTCAAAGTTTTTTTCAAAGGACTGCCTCTTGATCTATGTACAGGTTCCCCATGGGCACAGTTAAGTGTTCTGGAATTCCCATTCTTCGCAATGTTATCCATAATTTGCTATGATTCACACAGTTGAATGCCTTGCATAGTCAATAAAACACAGACAAACATCTTTTTGGTATTCTCTCCTTTCAGCCAAGATCCATCTAATGTCAGCAATGATATCCCTCATTCCATGTCCTCTTCTGAATCTGGCTTGAATTCCTGACAGTTCTGCCAATGTACTGCTGCAACCATTTTGGAACGATCTTCAGCAAAATTTTACTTGTGTGTCACATTAATGATATTGTTCGATAATTTCCATACTCTGTTGGATCACCTTTCTTTGGAATGGGCACAAATATGGATCTCTTCCAGTTAATTGGTCAGGTAGCTATCCTCCAAATTTCTTGGCATAGACCAGTGAGTGCTTCTAGTTTTGCATCCATTTGTTGAAACATCTCAGTTGGTATTCTATCAATTCCCATAGTCTTGGTTTTTTGCCAATGCCTTTAGTGTAGCTTGGATTTCTTTGATTCTTTGATCATATGCTATCTCTTAAAATGTTTGAACATCAACCAATTATTTTCATACAGTGAATCTATGTATTCCTTCCATCTTTTTTTTTTTTTGATGCTTCCTGCATATTCAATATTTTGCCCATAGAATCCTTCAATATTGCAACTTGAAGCTTGAATTCTTTCTTCAGTTCTTTCAGCTTGAAAAATGCCAAGCATGTTTTTCCCTTTTGGTTTTCTAACTCCAGGTCTTTGCACATTTCATTATAATGCTCTTGTTTGTCTTCCCAAGACAGCCTTTGAAATTTTCTGTTTAGCTCTTTTACTTCCTCATTCTTCCATTTGCTTTAGCTACTCTACATTCAAGAGCAAGTTTCAGTCTCTTTTGACATACATTTTGGTCTTTTCTTTCTTTCTTGTCTTTTAATGACCTTTTGCTTTCTTCATGTATGACATCCTTGATGCCATTCCACAACTTGTCTCGTCATCAGCCATCAGGGCTCAACACATCAAATCTATTCTTGAGATGGTCTCTAAATTCAGATGGGATATAATCAAGATTGTATTTTGGTTCTTGTGGACTTGTTTTAATTTTCTCCAATTTCAGCTTGCAATAATATGTTCCATAATTAGCCCCTGGCATTGTTCTGACTGATGATATTCGGCCTCTCCATTGTCTCTTCCCACAAACGTAGTCAATTTGATTCCTGTGTATTTCACGGAAACCCTGGTGGCGTAGTGGTTAAGTGCTACAGCTGCTAACCTAAGGGTTGGCAGTTCGAATTCGCTAGGTGCTCCTTGGAAACTCTATGGGGCAGTTCTACTCTGTCCTATAGGGTCACTATGAGTTGGAATCGACTTGACGGCACTGGGTTTTTGGTGGGTATTTCATCTAGAGAGGTCCACACATATAGTCATTGTTTATGTTGTTGGAAAAAAGTATTTTCAATTGATAAGTCATTGGTCTTGCAAAATTTTATCATGAGATCTCCAGCGTCATTTCTTTCACCAAGTCCTTATTTTCCAATTACCAATCATTTCTTTTTTCTTTCCGATATTCATGTTCTAATCACCAGCAATTATCAATGTATCTTCATTGTTTGTATGGTCAATTTCAATCTGCAGAAGTTGGTAAATATCTTCAATTTCTTCGTCTTCGACATTAGTGGTTCACTGCATAAATTTAATAGTCAAATTAACTGTTCTTCCTTGTAAGTATATGGCTATTGTCCTGTCACTGACAGCATTGTATTTCAGTATAGATCTTGAAATGTTCCTTTTGAGAATGAATGCAATGCTGTTCTTTTTCAATTTGTCATTCCTGGCATAGTCTATCATATGCTTATCCAACGTGAAAAGATTAGTATCAATCTATACCTGCACTTTAATGTTACATAAATTTACTGTCAGTTTGACTTAAATGAAATCTGTTACTGTCAAGTTGATTCTGGCTCATAGCTACCCTATAGGACAGGGTAGAACTGACCCACAGGGTTTCCAAGGAGTGGCTGGTGGATTCAAACTGCTGACCTTTTGGTTAGCAGCTGAAATCTTAACCACTGCATCACCAGGAATCCTGAAATTAATGAACCAACCCCTAATCACAACAAATTCTTCATTACAATCATCTTCACTTGCTGCACATGCAGCTTTTAAATCATTGAAAAGTTTTCGAGCCTTGTCTTGCACTGAAGTGAGGCTAAATAAGAACCCTATGCACCTCTCCACCTTACCTACAAGTTCAACTTAAAGACTTAAGACAGCGTTAGGAATGGGTCTTATTTGTAACCCAGTGACTGCCTGTATTTACAAAAACAGACAGCAGACAGCATTTGGCTTATGGGTGGCAGTTAGCCAGTCTTTAATTTTCACCTGGTTCCTAGTACTTGCAACAGTAACAGGTATGCAGTAGGCATTATTATATATTTATTTTATTTTTGTTTGCAATATACAGAAACAAACGTACACCGTTCACATTTTCTACATGTGCAGTTCAATAACATTGGTTACATACCTCACAATGTGTCACCATTCTTGCTATCTCTACCCACGTTGTTACATCGTCATTAATTCAGACTCTTTGCCCCTTGAAGTTCTCATCTGCTTTAGATTAACTGTTGTCAGTCTGAACTCATACAGATAATTCTTTACAAAAGCGCAATGCTCAAGGCAAATGTTCTTCATTAATTGAGCTAAACTATTGTTTAGTTACTGATGGCTTCCTGGGATAGTTTTGGTTCAAGGTTCAAAGACTATCTCCAGGCAATAGATTCAGGAGTTCCCCCCAGTCTCAATAGATCCAGCAAGTCTGGTTTCCATATGAATTTGCAGTTTTATATCCCGATTTTCCTCCTTTTGATCAGGATCCATCTCTTGCATCCTTGATCAATATATTCAGTAATGGTAGTCAGACACCATCCATTTCCCCCAGTCTCATGGAAGAGAAGGTAGTAGTTCATGGAGGATGCCATCCTTTTCTGATGCCAAAATTGGGCTCTCTCAGATTGGGTCAGACTTGCTTATATCAGTGGCATCAGAACATAAGGATTTCATGAAACTATGAATTCATCCTTCTTTTGGCAATGCCTGGCTCTTCCAGGCTCAAAAGACTCCATTTTCAGAGGCATGGGGGAGAGAGGCACTGAAGCCCAGAGTGACCTACCTCAGAACAGTATGGCTCTCTCCTACCACCCCCAATTCCACTTCTTCTACAGCCTTGGAGGAGAATGTAGAGCTGACAAAATTGCACTCATAGACCAGATGAACTAGATGGTGCCCAGCCACCACCACTGACTGGGGTCATAATAGATGTTCCTGGATAGAATGGTAGAAAAATATACAACAAAACTCAAATTCTTAAAAAAGGCCAAACTGACCAGTTGAGACTAGAGGATTCCCTAGGACCATCACCGTGAGACAGTCTTTAAACCTTAAACTGAAATTATTCTTAGATCACTTTTTAGCAAAATAGCACAGTGGCACACAAAATAAAGGATATTACCTTTAAAAACAGTGAAATTTTAATGAATAAATTGGTACATTAGGTTAGGGCTTTTGAACGCACATGTACAAATATGCTCCTTTTAGCTGAGAAGAATTATTTCATGGGCAATAGGAGAATCTGACTTTCAACACTGAACTTGACCTTAAAAATACATAAATATCAATGCTTTAACCTTAGAGATGAGTAAACTGAGGTCAAGAGAGGTCAAATGGCAGGCACTATGTTATATAGGTTTTTAAAAGAAAGAACAGGTTCCAAAAATCCTAAATAAATGAAATATGCCAAAATAAAATAAGAACCTCTCTAAAAATGGTGCTAGGATGGAAGAGAAACATTTTCATGGGATTTTACTGTTTGTGATAAAGACAAAAAACAGTTTAATATTTCTCTGTCATTTTTGATTGTTCTACCACAATTTTCCCTAAACTACATTACTTAGAGAAATGACTTTTTACAACAAATATAAACTGAGTTCCCTTCTATTATCATTGTAAGCAAAATTGTCAGGCCCTGCAGACAGGCAAATAGGCTCATTTTTTATCTGAGTAAGGTAGAATCAGTTAATATTTATCACCCATTTTCCTACTGTATGACTTCTTTGGTTATCAGACACACAGGTTATTTTATCTACTGTATGTTTGTCCCACGTTTCCCTAAAGAGAAATTGTGTATAAAATAGATTATGCAAATATCTATATCTATATACAGTCAATGGAAAGAAAATCTTTATATTTCTATTCAATGGTCATTAAGGAAGGTGAAAAACTCAGTTATAGGTGAAATATGGGAAAGATATTAGGATAAACACACACAAAAACAATGCTATCTTATCATCATATTAGTGGTGTGGTATGTTAGGAAAACACAGAAGATGGGCCAAGCAAAGGTTACTAAGGATGGAATAAGCATAGCTCAGAGTGGTCAACAACCAATTAACTAATGGAAACCATATGCTGGCTTTTCTCACAAATAACTATCACTAGTTCACAGATGCTTCTTTACAACATCCCTTGTTGGGATCTTGTGGATCATGGAAAAACAGACAAAACCAATTAAAAAACTAGAAGAATGTAAATACAGTACATAAAATAATACAAATATCACTAAGTCATGGTAAAGAATGCATGCAAACTTATACAATCTTGTTTACCTGACAGAGCAGTAACCCATGAAGGAAAAGTACCAAGATGCAGTGAAAATAACAATGGTTCGCCAATTCAGGTAAATGACCTTGAGGCAGACATATACACTTCTTGTTCTTCAATATTCTAGTTCCTGATATGTAGGTTTGGGCTAGGTGTTTTGTACATTGTCTGTTTTTGTTAGCTGCTGTATAGGGTTTTCTTGTCTGTAATCTTTATGGAAGCAGTTTAGCAGGTCTTTTCATCTGTGGAGCCACTGGGTGGGTACAAACCGTCAATTTTTAGGTTAGCAACCAATCTCAAATTGTTTGTGCTACCCAGGCTACCTATCTGTAGGGTTCTCTTTTGTTGTTAGTTGCCATCAAGTCAATTTCTCATGGCGACCCTAAGTGTCCAGAGTACTAGAGGTCTATTATTTTAAATGTGTTTGTTTAAACACTTTGAGTTCTCTAAACCATTATTCAAGTCAATTAAACATTATTTGAACTTCATGGTTAATATGAGATCCTGGAAAAAGGGGACATGAAGCCACTGACCATTTCACATTTATCTTTCATGAGAAAATGATTCTTGATAAGAATAAAATTCAATAGGAACCTTTTTATCACAAACTGAATGACAATTCAACGTAAGATTTAAACAGCCTTGAATGAATTAATCATGCCTGGAGAACTTCCTATGCTGATGGATAATGTCTTTTTTGTAGGATAACATGTTTTTCTAATTACTGTCGCTGAACAACAAGGACTGCATGATAATAGGCTGAAATCTTGTTAGTTACTTCATTCAGCTGTTACGTTGTCATTGTAGATTAGAACACTATTCAGGACAGTTTATCTCTGAAATAATTTAATTGAAGAAAGTAATTAAAATCTTTCTCTATAGAAAAGTTACTGCCTATGTACTCTTGGCTGACAGCTCTGAAAACTGACATATACGTTCCAAAGGTTCAACTAATGTAGAATTGGTATAGATTTCTAATATCAATATTAATAAAATTCAAAACTGTACACTGGTTGTTGTCTACTCATTATAAATTACTTTTTCCAGGGAGCCATTCACAATGTGATTTAAACAAGGGTAGAATTTATTTATCTGATCGTTTGTTTGTCCAACAAACATACATTGAGCATCAACTATGTGTTAAGCATGTATGGTTTTCTGATGTCTATGAAAACATGCAGAAAACAATTTAGATTTAAAAGCTCTTGGTTCAACCAAAGCTAGATATTTAGTCACATAATGTTTTAACTCCTCTTCCTGTAATTAATGGTTTTTCTTCTTTTCTCATTAGCTATCCTTTCACTTATTGCTGATTTATACTCACTAATACCTTTGAAATATAGAGATGGGAAACTGTATCTCCATAAAGTGGTAGACCTAAAAGCCTCATAGTGCTGAGGATCCTCAATCCCCAGATATGTGATGCTCTGGATAAAAATCAGTAAGATTAATATAGAAGTACGTATATCCAGAGTTTTGGCCTTTGAGCCCCATCTCTCAGTTCCCTAATCTAAAGCCCTTAGATCTCAGTAGCTTAAGTTGTAGAATCCATTGATATATATCCCCTAAGACCTCAGAGACTAGAATTTCAGAATGTACAATGCAATGGCAAGGAAATAGACATTAGACAAACACACATAGTGGCAATAAGAGCTAATATGAAATGCCTCTCTGCTAGGTTCTAGGCCAGGCTCTTTACATATGGCATTTCATGTAATCTGACAACTGCACTGTGGGGAAGGTATAATCACCCCATTTTACAAATGGGAGAAAGTTGAGGCTCAGGGACACCTTAGAACTAATTAGGCATCAATACAATTCGGTCTGACACCAAGTTCTCTGCTCTTTCAGAATATTCCAGAAGCACAACTAGACTAGAAGGGGGAAAAAAAAGAGCAAACCCAAATCGATGAACAGGCTCCTCCATCCCCAGCCCTACATCCCATGAGAGCAGAAGCCAAGTTGCTCTTGCTATTCATTGTATCCACAGGACCTAGCTGCGGACGTTGTAGCAATTCTCTAGATGTTGTTGTTGTTGTTAGGTGCCCTGAAGTTGGTTCTGACTCATAACCCTATGCACAACAGAATGAAACACTGCCCGGTCCTGGGCCAAGATTGCTGTTATGCTCGAGCCCATTGTTGCAGCCACTGGATGAATCCATCTCAGTGAGGCTCTAATTTCTTAGATATTGTTAAACAAATGATAATTTACAGGTGTATTCTTCTTTGCCACATTTATATGGTACATTTTTTGGTTTATCATGAATAAAAATCAATAAATAAGATTAACATAAAATATATATATTTATTCAGAGTTGTACATGTATCACCCTGAGAGATGCTGAACATTATGAAAGCTAGGTATTAAAAAAATTGAGCTCGAATATTTTAAACGAATATTAATTGGCCTTCGTTTCTATATTGCCAGAGAATGATCATGCATAAAAATACAAAACAACAAAAAGAACAAAGAGTTATTGCTAATTATCTCAGAAGATTTTACTCTTGACTAATTTCACTGAAATCATGTACCAGTCTGATTTATCATTTAGATGATCTGTCTGTTTTAGAAAGGAACACATTCATTAGAAAAAAGTTCTTACAATTCTTACTGTCTTAAAAATGAAAATCCCTCACCACGGCATAAATTTGTACCTACTGAGGTTGAGAATGATTGTCATTTTCCATTGTGACTCCAAATTTTGATTTTAGTACTCAAAAGGATATGTTCAAATTCCCAGTTTTTCTAATTAATGTGTGCAGTAGCATTTGACCTCTAAGCATAAACTGGATCTGAAAAATGTACAACAGAAATTTGGTTTCTCAAACCTAAATAGCACAAAGGTAAATTATATGTAAGATCTTGTTACCAAGAGTTAATAGGCTTAGGATAATGACAAGTAGAAATATCTACCAAAAACCAAACCACTTGCTGTCAAGCCTATTCCAAGTTATGAAGACCCCATGTGTTGCAGAGTAGAATTGTGCTCCCTAGGGTTTTCATGACTGTGACCTTTCAGGAGATTGCCAGGCCTCTCTTCCAAGGTGCATCTGGACAGGTTGGAGCTGCCAACCTCTAGATTAGTAGTCAAGTGTGCCAACCTTTAGATTAGAAGTCAAGTGCTTTTGTGCTACCCAGGGACTCTGATAAACATATATAGCTTCGTATTTTTTCCTTTATGATCATTTTTGTTGTTGTCATTGTTGTTCTGAATTAAATGATCAGCTTGAATGATGACAAAGAGGTATCTTCCCTACTTTCTTACGTGGGTGAGCTTACTTTGGATTCATGTCACTTGGTGCTGAGCAGAATACAGTCTTGTTCAGAGACAAGAATGATAACAGCCCAGATTCACAATTCTTCTTACACCTGGTATTGGATTTCTGTGAAAGAGGGTGGATGGTTCCAGCTTAAAATCTCCTCTATTCCTTCTCTTGGATGCATTATTTGGTTCTGTGTGTTATTTATTTCTCTGGCTGCTTGGTTCCTTTAGGCATATGGTTCTCCAACCAGGATCCCAGATCTCTCCTTTATCAAATCTTAACCAGTGATGATTTTGCCCACCAAGGTATATTTAGCAATGTCTGGAAAAAAGTTTTTGTTTTTTTTTTTTAATTGTCACAACTGCAGGGGTGGGGTGGAGTTGTTATTGGCATCTACTGGATAGAGACCACAGATGCTGCTTAACATCATGTAATATACGGTTCTCCACTCCTTTCTTCCCAGAAAAACTAATTATTACTTGGCCTCAAATGGCAATAGTGCTGCTATTGAGAAACCTTGCAAAAAAGGAAGCAATGGATATTTTGAACTGTTTTCAAGTACTTTTAAAAGCTCAGTAAAACACGTACTTAGCTAAGATCACAATGCCCAAGGTAACTGAAATTTAAATTTTTTTCATTATTGTTGGATTCATAATAAATTGGTATCATTTCTTATTTCATGTTCATGAGCAGCTCTAATTGGCAGTTTCTTGCCTTATTATATTCAATGGGAAATGATTATAAATAAATGTAATAATTGGGGTGGCAAGGTTTTTCAAAATATCAGGTCGATTGAGAAATGGATAAATTAAAGCAATATTTACGCTGATAAAATCGATAACCACTGATACAGGTCTTAGTTGTCAGAATTAGTCTTACATGAAGGATAAATAATCTTTTATTCTGAAAAAAAAAATTAATTGCCAAATGGGTTTGTGTCCCTTTTTTCTAACATGAACTTTATATTTTCATGTATTTTCTTGCAACTCCTAATTTTAGTTTTAGTTTATTATCTCCTCATTTTTAACTGAATATATGGCTCTCTTTATGGGACTTTCAAACTTGAAAGCATTTTCCCAGTTGTAAATCAGAAAATCATTTTCTTGACCCAATCATTCTGCTCTTCTATATTTCTTTCTCTTTTTGCTAAAGTTTCTGAGTGCAATGCCTTTTCACTTTCTTTTGATTAGCTCTCTTCTCCATTCTCCTGTGGTTTGGTTTTATTATTTCTGATCTACAAGAACCAATCTGACCTAGATCAACAACAATCTTCCCTGACTCTGTATGAAGTTTCCTTGCCCATCTCCACATCTCTTGATATAGAAGGCAAGCAAAGAGCAGTGGGGATGGTAAGGAATGTCAGTGACCCATTTTTAACACTTAAACTTGTCAACCAGCATTATAGTCCTTCCAAGTAAGAATGAGTGTATGACCCCTTCTCCACAGCCCATCCTCATCGCTCTCCTGCTGAGACTTTGCTAAGTCCCTTCACTTTTTATATATCACATTTTTGTAATCCATATTGTATAATAATACTTTTTTTCTTTCTTTCTTTTTCTTTTTTTGGGGGGCCATCCTTTTCTCAAAACCATTATAAGCTTCTGTTACCTTCTTAAAAGAACAGAGTGGCTACTTCGGCCTCCCAAAAAGATAAAATTCCACAAACCAGAAGGCCTGCAATTTCGATAGCTGTTAGAATCATTGTAAAATATCCTTTTGGACAGATGAGAAAATAAAGTCATAGTCAATATAGTAGTTCCTAAAATTTAAACATAGTGGAGTATAAATTTTTATTAAATTATTTTAGTAAACTGGATGAATGTGATGTAGCTGGCACCGGGCTAAAACCCACTGCCGTCGAGCTGATTCTGACCCATAGCGACCCTATAGCACCAGGCTGGATGCTCGTAAAATAAACATGATCCTCTCTCAAGGGGTTCATACTCTATGAGAGGAAAGCTATAGGTAAGCTAATTGATGTTAATACAATGTGACATGTGGTATACCAGAGATACACACAATATAATGGAAGCACAAAGGGGCAAGGGTCAATTCTAGAAGAAATGTGTCCAGAAAGTGAAACTAAAGTTTGGTCTTGAAGAGTAAGTAGTATTTTATCAAATAAACAAAAGAAAAAAGTATTACATTTAAGCTTTCTTATTTAAAAAATAAGGATAACATAACTGGAAACATATTTTTGCAAATGAAACAAAACAGAAAAAACTATACTTACATAACTTCCTCCATTGAAAAATTTCTGTAATACCATACTTTTCTCTCAATCTCTATGTAAGATACAATTTACTCCCTAAGTAGAGACTACCAGTACCTCTGATCTCTCTTTTTCTTTTCTCTCTGCTCTTTATAGTCTCCCCATTCCCTCACTTGCCGATTTACTCTGGATCCCTTCTTGACTTCTACTCTTCAATAATCTGGAGACATCTCTCTCCATTTCTAACCATGTAACCCTTACTCTCAGTGACAAAATGCCTGAGTTGGGTACAACTTGACTTCCAGAGCACTTCTGACCAGTTGTCAGAGGAAATAAGTTTAGTTTCAGCATTAATTCTACTTTTTTTTTTTACTCCATTAAAATATTTATAGAGAGGACCTGATTTTCTAGCTAGATATATTTTGCCTCTGCCTCAAGTTATGATTTAGGAAACTCAGACAGAAGGAAGACACAAAAACCTTAACTAAGGCAATTTCTACTCGAAATTAAAACGTTTAAACTTTGTTTTTATTCTATAAATATATTTAAAAGTCAGTTGATATCCCTTTGAATCTATTAGCTAATCCTTTTACCTAGGTTCTCTTGTGCTTAAGCAAATTAGTTAGCACTGGTTGATTTCCACCTTGGGGAAAACATTTGTTGTGGAAGAATTAACTAGATCAAAGAAACAGCTACTTCTTTTCTCATCTTGACTCCTAGCATTCCTGTGCTTTCTAATGCCCTGAATCTGGAAATAATATATTTGTTAAATGTATTTTAATAATAATAACCCCTTACCTTTTAAAATCATATGCACACACATTTTAGTTAAATCAGAATAATAACATATAAGAGCTTGTAAGAAAATTAAATAAACAATCTACCACATTATGTAAAGTCTACCATTTTATAGATAAAGCATTTGATACCCAGAAATCTGAAATAACTACTGCAAGTTGCATAAGCTAGTTAAGAGCAGGATTAGCTTGAAAGGATAAGAAGAACCCTCATTTCTGCAATGCCTTGTCCGTATCATAAATTTCAAAATAATTTGTGAGATAGACAGGGTTTTTTTTTTTTTATTATCACCATTTTGCAGGTAAGACTTCAGAAGTAGGCACTCTGAAACTCTGAGACTTTATCTGTAAAATAGAGATTTTTATAATGATTAAATAAGAAAATGTTTATAAAGTACTTACCACAGTGTTTGGCACACACTAAATCGTAAATAAATGCTAGCTGCTTCTGTTGTTTTGTGCAGGAATGTTGCTTGTTATTAAAATGCAAATGTTATAACTAGGATTAAGATGGCTTATTGGATGTTTGTATTTCTTCTTTGAATAAATGTCTATTCAAATCCTTGGCCCTTTTTTAAAATTGGGTTATTTGTCTTTTTATTATTGAGTTGTAAGTTTTTTACATATTCCATTACTAGAACTTTACTTTATCAGATCTATGATTTGCAAATATTTTCTCCAAATCTGTGGCTTGTCACTTCACTTTCTTGATAGTGTCTGTTGAAGCACAAACATTTTTAATTTTGATGACGTTCAACTTATCTATTTTTTTTAACTTAAGTGTGTTTTAGATGTCATATCTAAGAAACCATGGTTTGATAACAAAGTCACAAAAGATTACACCTATGTTTTCTTAGAGGTTTATAGTTTTAGTTCTTAAATTTAGGTTTTTGATCCATTTTTAGTTAATTTCATATATAGTGTTATATATAGGGTCGCTATGAGTCAGAATCGACTCAATGGCAGTGGGTTTTTGGTTTTTAGGGGTTCACTTAACACAATATAATACGATGTAGTTGAAGCAGATTCCCAAATTATATTTACATCATTGCATTTAAGATTTCTTCTGACCTTAAAATGTTTTAGTATAATATCTTCCAGTTTTATAAAAAGGAAAATGGAAAATATGTATAACCCAAATTTTAATAAGAATTAAATGGTTTAACAATAACTACCTTAAATGAGCAGGAGGTATATTTAGCCGAGCTATATATTGAGCACCATGTCATTAGCATTCCTCCTAGTCTGAGCTGGGCTAAACAACTTTCCAGTCATACAGACTTGAGCTATGCTCTGCAAATAAATGCAGCTCACAGAGCATTCACAGCACAGAAAGATAATGGCTCCAAGATAACAGAAATAAAAAAAAAATAAGGGAAAGCAATATCTGGAATAATAAACAACTGTTGTTTTTGTGTGCCATCAAGTCAATTTTGACTCATAGCAGCCCTATGGGAAAGAGTCGAACTACCCCATAGAGATTCCTGTAATCTTTGTGGAAGCAGATCTCCAAATCTTTTCTTCATTAAAGCAGCTGGTAGGTTTGAAGCTCCCACCTTTCAGTTAGCAGCCGAGCATTTAACCATTGGGTCACCAGAGCTCCTTAATAAACAACTAGAAAGGGTATTGTTATGATATTATATCAAGTGCATCATATTATAAGTATAAAAGAAAATTAAACTTTAAGCAATTACAAATGTCAATTTTTTTTGTAAATGGTAACTAAGTTCCAATACAAGAAAATAGTATCATAGCACAAATAAAGCAAGACAGGCAAAGCATAAGCAAAACTTAGACAACTCCCAAAGAGAATTTTGGACTGAACCAAAATGGTGATAATTATCTCAGTCATATCTAGGTAGATACCTGGTCTGAGTAAACCATCACTAGGCTAGTACAGTCATGATTCTTGCGTTAAGATTGGGCGAACCAGGTAAGCAGCACCACAAAAGGTAGCAGTCTCTGAAGAAGAATGAAGGTACCTGAATGAGAATGCAAAATTATCCATTTGGGTGGCAGAAAAAATATAAAATCTCTATTTATAGTTCCCTTAGTCATCTAGTGCTGCTATAAGTGAACTACCACAAGTGGATGGCTTTAACAAAGAGAAATTTATTTTCTCATGGTCTAGTAGACTAGAAGTCCAAATTCAGGTCATCAGCTCCACAGAAAGGCTTTCTTTCTCTGTTGGTTCTGGAGGAAGGTCCTTGTCATCAGTTTTCCCTTGGTCTGGGAGCATCTCAGCGCAGGTACCTCAGGTCCAAAGGACCTGGTCTGCTCCTGGCACTGCTTTTTTGGTGATATGAGGTTTCCGTGTCTCTCTGCTTGCTTTTCTCTTTTGTACCTCAAAAGAGGTTGGCTTAAGACACTACTTCATCTTGTAGACCTCATCAATATAAGTGCTGCTAATCCACCTTATTATATCACAGCGATAGGATTTACAACATTTAGGGAAATCACATCAAAAGATAAAATGGTAGACAACCATACAAGGGGATCATGATCCAGCCAAGTTGACAGATATTTTGGGGGGAATGCAGTTCAATCCATGACAATAGGTGTGTGTGTGTGTGTGTGCGTGCGTGTGTGCTGTAGGTGAAAGTTTACAGAGCAAATTAGTTTCTCATTCAAAAATTTACACACAAATTTATTTGTGACATTGGTTGCAATTCCTTCAATGTGTCAGTACTCTCCCCCTTTCCACCCCAGATTTCCTGTTCCCACTCTGCCAGTTTTCCTGTCCCATCTTTGCTTTTGGGCAGGAGTTGTCCATTTGGTCTCGTATACTGGGTACTTGATTAAACTAAGGAGCATGTTCCTCACATATGTTATTGTTTGTCTTAAAGGCCTCTAATCTGGCTCAAAGGTAAATTTAGGGAGTCTAGTTTTTTTAGTTATAGTTTTTTACCTAAATGAGAAAAATTAATGTTTACTGGTATCTAACTATTAATACAACTTCATATTGGTGCCCTCATTAAGTCTATTTATCAGATAAGTTCATGTCACATAAGAGAGTTACCCCAAAGAAAGCGTAGAAGTACTACATCATAAAGAGGTTGAGAATAGTAATTTCATTCATTTGCTTTCAATATATAGAATTATATTTCAGTGTACATGTAAGCAGAAAGGAGATTTATGAATTATCTACTTATAAATAAACTAATTCTCATTAAATGGACAAGCAACTATAGAATAAAAACAAACCAAACCCATTGCCATGGACTCTACAGGACAGAGTAGAACTGCACCCTAGAGTTTCCAAGGAGTAGCCAGTGGATAGGAACTGCCTGCCTTTTGGTCAGCAGACAAGCTCTTAGTCACTATGCCATCAAGGCAACATCATGGATTGAAGATATTGCTAGTAATGGGGAGGGGAACAAAATTAAACAATAACAATTGCAGAAGTAATTTTTTGTCTAATTTCTAGTACCAGTTCCTCATCAGCCACATTGAAAGATAAAAAACAATGATAGTCTCATCACAGTTGACAAAAAGTGGCTCAAAATGTTGAAATTATCTGGAAGGATTTTCAAAATTTGAATTAATGCATTATTTACAATGAAACTTTATATACAGTGTGATTTTAACAATGAGCAAGAAAGTAATATCTTCTCAAAAGAACTTCATAGTATGGACTGAGCATTCTGGAGAAAAAAAATTTCAGAAATAATCTGTTCTTATTTGTGATTACTGTGAAAAATTATGCATATCAATATATTAAAAGACATACTAATGTCTTCCCAGTCAAAAAACTTGAAAAGTGAATTTTCTACCTGATTAGAAATCACCTCCAAAAAAGGATTTAAGTAGATATTGCCATTTCTTAAGAAATCTAGATTTCGTCAGAATAAATTAGTGTCTCCCAGGAGAGAAGGGATTTTATAAAATTAATTCTATCCAAAAACCTTTGCATAATTAGTGAATGGAGTTAAAAAATCAATATGTTGTATTAATTGAAGCCAATGAAAAAATGTCTTCTATTTAAATCCACTACTTAAATCCACTATGGCCGCCATTAAACCAAGAATCAAAATAAAATGAACTCAGATTCTCACCTTTAAATCACATTATCAAATGGTATTTAAAACAAGGTACTCAAAAATAATAAAGCATAGTCAAATATACTACATTCACTAAAATTTCGTTAATAATAATTTTTGTGAAAGCAGAAAAGGATTTTTGTACTATTAATAAAAATTATTTTTAAAGTATTGTTATTCTTTAAGTTTCTATATGAAAATTTTACATATTTGTAGTACTTTACTGAATAATTTATTAATGAACAATTTTACATATAATGAGGGTATCTCAGCATTGCTTACTCATTAGGGTATGTCATCAAAAACATTTAAGGATCACTGCCTTAGACAATGTTGTACAACACAGGTTTATTACTTTCTGAGTGTGGTTTATGGTGCCAATCATCTAATATAATGGAAATATCCCAGCACTGACGATCCTAAATTATAGTCCAATTTAAAAGCTGTGAAACTCTGGGCAAGTCAACTCACCTCTCTAGGCCATTTCATCCATCTGTAAAATAAAAAGGTTGGTTTGGCTCTAATGACCCTTTCACCTCTAAAATTCTGCTTTCAAGATGTTCTCCCAATGACACATGGAATCTACATCTATAAATCTTTTACTTTACTGTGAAAGTTCATCACAGAACTTTAACAACAATTAAAGGAAAATAAACAAAAAAATAAAAACTGATTTTGAGAAAATGAATTTAAATTCATATGAAATGACAGATTCCAAGAATAAATAAATACTTGGTCATCTCACAAGCATTTATTACCTGCCAAATGTTAGCATAGGGTTTTGCTTTTGGAGGGTCTCAATGAGTAATAAAATGCTATCCCTGACACTCCAGAGGTCTCAATTACATTCTACACAATTCCTTTTTTTTTTTGTCTATTTTTTATTGTTAACACAACACTTGCCAATTCAAGATTTTTCATCTGTACAATTTAGTGACACTAATATTGCATTAATCCTGTTGTGCAGCCATCAAATTTCTCTGTTGTACTTTAGGTGAAGGTTTACAGAACAAAGTAGCTTCTCACTAAACAGTTAGTACACATATTGTTTTATGACATTGGTTAAAAACCCCACAACATGTCAACACTCTCCCTCCTCAACCTTGGGTTCCCTATTACCAGCTTTCCTGTCCCCTCCTGCCACCTAGTCCTTGCCCCAGGCTGGTGTGCCCCTTTAGTCTTGTTTAGTTTTGTGGGCCTGTCTAATCTTTGACTGAAGAGTGTACCTCAGGGAGTGACTTCATTAATAAGGTGAAAGGGTGTCCAGGGGGGCCACACTCTCAGGATTTCTCCAGTCTCTGTCAGACCAGCAAGTCTGGTCTTTTTTTCTGAGTTAGAATTTTGTTCTACATTTTCTCCAGCTCTGTTTGGGACCCTCTATTTTGATCTCTGACAGAGCAGTCAATGGTGGTAGCTGAGCACCATGTAGTTGTACTTAACTCAGTCTGGTGGAGGCCATGGTAGTTGTGGTCCATTAGTCCTTTGGACTAATCATTCCCTTTTATCTTTAGTTTTTTTCATTCTCCCTTGCTCCCAAATGGGTGATACCAGCTGAGTATCTTAGATGGCTGCTCACAGGCTTTTAAGACCCAAGATGCTACCCACCAAAGTTGAATGTAGAACATTTTCTTTATAAACTATGTTATGCCAATTGAGCTAAATGTTCCCCAAGACCTTGGTCTCCACAGCTCTCAGCCAGCAATTCGGTCCCTCAGGGAGTTTGGATTTGTCTATGGAGTTTCCATGACCTCACCTTGGACAAGTTGTGCTGGCTTCCCCAGTATTTTCTACTGTCTTACCCTTCATCAAAGTTACCACTTATCTATTTTTTATTTAGTGTTTCTCCATCCTACCCCTCCCCTCCTTCATAACCATCAAAAATTGTTTCTTTTTGTGTGTAAACATTTTCATGAGTTTTATAGTAGTGGTCTTATACAATATTTGTCCCTTTGTGATTGACTTATTTCACTCAGCATTATGCCCTCCAGAATCATCCATGTTGTGAGCTGCTTCACAGGTTCATCATTGTTCTTTATTGTTGTGTAGTACTCCATTGTGTGTATGTATCATAGTTTGTTTATCCATTCATTTGTTGATGGGTATCTAGGTTGTTTTCATCTTTTTGCTGTTGTAAATATGTGTATGCATATGTCTATTCATCTACACAATACTTTTGTAAATGAAGAATACCAGCACCAACTGAAAGCTCTTATCATTGCTTAATTCTCATTTCACAACAGGAATTATGCTTATCTTTTAAGTAGAATTACATCTTCATATGAAACAGAAAGGAAATAAAGCAACCTATTCAGAGGACCCCAACTAAAATGCAAAAAAAAAAAAAAATTATTTTTTATTCAGAGGACCCCAACTAAAATGCAACAGAGTGCTCTTGCTTCTGGGTGAAATGTAAAAGAGGTTTCATATATCATTTATCCAGGCTTTGTTCCAAAAGTTTCTGTAACATATACATCTTTCCCAACTCATTCTTTTGGTTACAATGACTAAATGTGTGTGTGTGTGTTTGTTTTTTTGTCTCTTTAAGGTTTGCAGTCTTCCTACTGAAGATGATCAATAATTACCTAGGACTACATAAGTGTCACTGAATCTTAAAAAGACAATCCACCCAATATCTGCCCAATTTACTGCAGTTTATATTTGTAAGCATGTTCTAAAAGAAATATACTACCAAAAATGTGCATATTTCTCAGAAGTCATTGAGAAACAATCTTAAGCCACATGATGAATCATTCCCACCATGGAGAATGAGCCTGACGCCAGATCATTCCAGCAAAAGCAGATGTGGATATGATTGAAAGATAATGGCTAATCTGATGTATAATAGTTTCTTTAGAAAAAACTAACTCCCCAATTCCCTGGACCTATATTATTCACTCATTCATTCAACCGATATCATTGAATGCCCACTCTTGTGTTGTGCATTTTCATCGACTCTGGGCATTTAGTAATGGACAAGAAAAAAACTCCTGTCCTCCAAGAATTAACATTCTCATGAGAGAACTAAAGTTATTAAGCCATCAAATAAACAAATAATATAATTATTGGTAGTGACGAGTGCTAGGAGAAAAAATACAGCAAATTTTTGGGAGCTAAAAAGTAACTATAATATATAGTAGGGCATTTTCAGTAGACAATAACAGAAGGACTCTGATAAATATTCATTCATGTTAAGGTGATCAAATAATACAAGTTATTTCCTTACTCAGCCCTAATAAAGGCTGCCTTTATTGCCATCTGATTGATTTTGTGGTTGGATAGGATTGAGAGGTATGCATGTATTGATAGAAAACTAATTAATACAACTTTTATTAAATCCTTAAACTAAGAATGTTATACTTGAGGTGACGCCATCAGGATTGGCATGTGAACATGTATTGTTAGCCAAACTAATTTTACATTAATTTCTCCATTTTTTTCCTCTGCCATATTTTATCAGTTCATGAGAAGTCTTTTTAAGTGTCTAAATGGTATAAAAATATAAATGATTACCCCCACAGTCTGCATTACAGTTATCTATGGTTAAAACTCTTTTAATGTGATACCTTCTACTTCCTGAGCAAACTATTATTTAGCAAAAAAGCTTATTACCAAGAAATTACCTTGTAAGTACTCACAATTAATGTGTCTTGGTAATATCAACCCTTTCCCTATCTCTAGTTTTTAGGCAAAACCACATAATGTGATAAACTGATAAAGATGAAAACCAATTTGGAGGTCTTTCAATTAAGAGGAGTAGACCTTCACCACCAACCCACCTCCCTAAAAATAGTATGAAAATGATCAGGATAAAATCTGGCCTACACTGAGTGAATACTTCAGAATGTTTCTATTTAACTGGAAAGAAAACAAGGAAATACAGAAAACTGATGAACCAAATAATAGAAAAAATAAATTTGGTTATTTTGATCATTTCAGGCAAATAACACACACTTTCAGTAAAACTGTTTAATTGACTTATTTTGAGGGAAAATTTCATTTTCCTAGTTACTGTGTCCAGAATATGTTTAACAATTTAAATCTGTGTTTTTGCTGAAATCGTCTAGACACTATTGGTGATTGATAGTACAAGTACTCCAAAAGGAAATTTCTAGAGCTGAAGTATTTTGGCGGGGGGCGGGGAGGAGTGGGGGGCGGAGAGGGAGAAAGAGAAAGAGAGCTGACCACAACAAAATTTCACCCTGCAGAACACCGCAGGTAAACAGTTTACAACTAGTTTAATGAAACAAAAGACAATTTCTTCTTTCTTTCTCTTTTTCATCCACTCAGCTTTCACACAAAAACTTCATGAGAAGACATTTTCACAAAAACATCTAAGAAATATATGAACATACCGAGTCAGCACCATCATGAAGGCTGGTTTTTAGATCTTTAAGAAAATTTTGCATCTTAAAAGAATTCACTGCTAATTAAAGAGATGTTTATGCTACGCCCTGGAGCAAAGACAAGCAAAATGGAAGAAATTTCCTGAGATCATTTCCTCCGCACAGAGCAGCTTCCACTGCTATACTAGCAAATACATCGTTCTTTTGTTAACTGCAGATACATTCTTCGTCTTCCTCCTTACTTGTCTTTGCATCCTTTTATTCTATCTGGAGGGCTTAGTTTGTTTTTCCTGACAGCATTTGATATTTCTCAGCTACCGCAGTAGTGCCAGCCCATACTGTGCACAGTCAGTGAAGAAGAAACAATCTGGCTGTTGTTTTAGCACTTTGCAAATAGTGACTTGTTTCTCCTGCTTGATTTTTGCCCCTGGACATCCTACAATGCAATAATCAATCCACTGAATAAAACAGTGGCTTCCCCTCCAGCTTCCCCCTCATATAAAATTGCCAATTTGAAATGGATATTTACAATTCAGAGAAGATTTTCATTTTTGAATCACACATTGAGACTATTTTACACAATGAGAAAGCCATTACCTTTCTCTAATTTTTTAACCAAATTCTAATAAATCACCACTTGGACTTTATGTCAGCTATAACAGCAAAAAAAAAAAAAAAAAATCCCCAGAGCTTTTCCCCTTTCTTTCTTAAAATAGGCTCAAAGACTCTTGATCAAATTAATCTATATTGTTAAACTTCACAGCAAAATGTCAGAGAACAAAAACACCATCTTTCATTGCTTGGGTGCAACTGAAGTATTTACAATATTGGAAAGATCATTTATTAAGAATTCATTTACACACCAAAACAAAAAAAAAGTTTCCATCAAGTTGATTCCGACTTATGGTGACCCCATGTGTTTTATTAGAGTAGAAGTGAGCTCCATAAGGTTTCCTCAAAAGCAGATTTCCAGGCCTTTCTTCTCCAAAGCCTCTGGGTAACTTTGAACCTTTAGTAGCCCAGTGTTTAACCATTTGCACCGCTCAAGGACACTGTGTATTTACACACAGTAGCTTAATATCAGAAGCAGCAGTTGCCTTCTAGTCCATTCCAGTTCATGGCAGCGTTTATAAGCACTCAATAAAATAGTCTCTCTGATGGAAACTATGGAACCCTGGTGCCCCAGTGGTTACGTGCTAAGGCTGCTAAGCAAAAGACTGGTAGTTCGTATCCACCAGCCACTCCTTGGAAACCCTGTGGGGCAAAGTTCTACCTTGTCCTATAGGGCCGCTATGAGTTGGAATCCACTGGACAGCAACGGGTTTGGGTTTTCATGGATGAACACTACTGATTTTCCCTAGCAGTAACTGGTTCTTTCTAAACATCTTAGGTTAGTGATTCTCAACATATGGTGTGTAAAATAATCACTTGGTGTGCTAACTCAAGATGGAGATTCTTGCCCAAACTCTCAAGATTATGATTTATTAAATATGTGAGTACAGTGTTTTTAAGCAATAAAGTGCGCCTTCTACATTCGTTTGTCAATCGCACCCTCCCCCTGTGAAGTATTTTCATAAACTTGACTATGCCATTTTTTTTCACATGTGGCTGTAAAAAAAAAAAGCACAGCACACTTACAAACATATCTCACAGGGAAGTGTGAAGGATGCAGTTAGCAAACAAACACAGGAGTGTTTTATTTGAGTAAAAATAAGGTTGAACCAGAGAATCTGCATTTTATCAGATGAGTTGACTGGACGTTGCCCAGGAACTATACTGTGAGAAACACTCTTGGATACTCTATATTGGCTTATAAACTTATAAGACACACTGCTCTCTATCAGTTAATTATTCTGAATGTCTAGATACTATCTCCAGTCTCCTCTCTGACCTCCTTTCCCTCAGAAGGCTCATTCGCTTGAACTTACTCTTGTTCAGTCAACTCAGTAACCCAACTGATCCTCTGAATTCTTTATACAGCTTGGGTATGTAGGATATAAAGTACAACTTTTGATACTCCAAATCCTAGTAGGAAAAAGACACAGAGCAACACATACATAATCATGTTACAGAAAGACACTTGTTGAAAAGTTGGGGAAGCTATTTCCTAGAGGCAAACCCTTCTTTATCACTGTAGTCTACTCTTTCTTTCCTAAGATTTTCAAACTAGATTCAATTGGTATTGATTTATGCTAATATATTGAGCAGAAGTTCTTGACCTAGGGTCAATGGATAAGTTCAAGAACTCCAAAATATCACGTACAAAATGTTGGCATGCAGTAATTGTCCTGGTGAAAGAATCTCACTGGAGTCCTTTGACAAAATTGTCCTTAAGATATGAAAATGTATCTATCTGAATTGTAGTATGTGGTTTTCCAGATGTTTTATATATGACTGCAAGTTTCTTTTGCAAACTTACCCTGATAAAATAATAGCATTAAAGAAGAAAGAAAAAAATCCACCCATAAAAAATTTGGAATATTATGGCTTTTCATAGAGGAAAAAATAAAATATAGGGTAACTGCAATAGACTGTTTCAATTCCTACCTCCTCCTGAAATCTTCCCTGACCACTCCAATTTACATGCCCTCTCCCTTTTCTTAAATCTCTGTCTATGATGCCCAGTTGATGCCTACACACTTCACCTAGCTATTCCTAATTTATCTGTCTTTAGCACACATTCTTTCCCATTAGAAATAAGCTATGTATTACATTTAGAGGTTGGGAACTGTCATGAATTGAATTATGCCCTCCCAAAATTCTGTGTTACCAACTTGGTTAGGCTGTGTGTGGTTGTCCTCCATTTTGTGGTTGTAATTTTATGTTGGCAGGATTAGGGTGGGATTGTAATACCACCGTTACTCAGGTCACCTCCCTGATCCAAGGTAAAGGGAGCTTCCCTTGGGTGTGGTCTCCACCACCTTTTATTTCTCAAGAGA
Source organism: Loxodonta africana (assembly GCF_030014295.1). Lineage (NCBI taxonomy): Eukaryota > Metazoa > Chordata > Mammalia > Proboscidea > Elephantidae > Loxodonta > Loxodonta africana. The sequence continues at coordinate 51,242,494 of NC_087345.1, forward strand.
TGAAAGGGAAGCAAACAGAGAATGGGGACCTCATACCACCAAGAAAGCAGCACCAGGAGTGGAGCTCGTCCTTCGGACTCGGGGTCCCTAGGCCTGAGAAACTCTTCAACTAGGGGAAGATTGAGGGCAAGGACCTTCCTCCAGAGCCAACAGAGAGAGAAAGCCTTCCCCTGGAGCTCATGCCCTGAATTTGGACTGGTAACCTACTAGACTGCGAGAAAATTAATTTCTCTTTATTAAAACCATCCACTTGTGGTATTTCTGTTATGGCAGCACTAGATGACTAAGACAGGAACCTTGATGGGATTGTGAATAAAGTGAAAATAGTCTCTGAGAGAAACCTATATAATGGCTACATTAAGGTATTTAATTTAAAGATTTTTTTTATGAAAACACTAATACGTGTTCTCTATTAAGTGAACCTATTGGCAGTATTTATAAACGCAGCCTTTCTTATCTATGCACAGCCCATACTGTCACGGAAAGAAATGACTGAGACAATAGTACCTGTCAAGCCTAAAAGACATAAAAACTTTTCAGAGAATGGTAATGTTTGAAGAGGAACAATTATCCTCTTTAATTAAGTTGGCTATGGTATCGGTGTACATATGAATTTGACAACTTAAGACTACTAGAGGTAAACAGAAATAAATTAGGCTTATAAAATCAGCTTTTCTTAGTAATTGGACCAAAAAAAAAAAAACCCAAACCCAGTGCCGTCGAATCGATTCTGACTCACAGCGACCCTATAGGACAGAGTAGAACTGCCCCATAGCGTTTCCAAGGAGCGCCTGGTGGATTCGAACTGCTGACCCTTTGATTAGCAACCGTAGCACTTAAGCACTACGTCACCAGAGTTTCCTAGTAATTGAAAGAAAGGTAGAATATTTAAAGGAAGCAATATAGAAAACAATTTTTAACAATTAGGGAACATCAAATTGCTTATTTGAAGAGCTGGAAGATATGATTTGAGAAAAAGTTTGAAAAGGCGTAAAATCTGCCTTATATTGTACTGATTCAGTGCTATAGCAAACATGGTAAAATTCCAGACGCCAGTGCTTATAAAGAGAAAGGGAAATTGTGGCTAAAGCAGCATTTCCAAATTGAGTTCTTTTAGAAATATAACAAAAATACAAGAGATTTTCTAAGGTCCTGAATTAATTAAAGCTAATTTAGATTTTAAGTGCTACATGGAACTCAATTAGGTGTTTCCTACTAGAGTTTACAAAATTTTTCAAAATTTATTTTAACTCATTTTTTACAATAGGAAGTCATTTAACACTGTATGAGAATATACAGCTATAGTTTTTAATATTCATTGGATTTAAACAAAATTGACATTAAATGAAACAATCATTTTTTGAAGAAAATAATTTTTACAAGTAATGAAACATCACATTTAGTTTTGTTCATAATGTATACTTATCACAACTAATCATAAGTACTCTTAGATCGGACCAGTCATCTTAACTCTTAAGACTTCAGTTCAGTCTGGCAAGACGAGCTTTTACTGTCAAGAGAGCTTTATTTAATTTTTTATAAAAAGGGAAAAGCTGATATCCTGACAAAAATTCAATATTTGATGTCATTTATATTACCTGGTTTTAATTGGAATGTGGGTGATTAATGAATTTCTTTTGTTGCCAAATCAATTTCTCTCCCTTACAAATTGAATGCCTCTATAAATCCCTGAAGGACAACTAGAAAGAAAGACAAGGAGAAAAGTGATAGACTGCTGAACTAAATGAAAATTGGATAATTCAGCCCTTTGGAAACTAAGTTCAAGAAGTAACTTGGTGTAGGTATAACTTGGTTTTCACATATAAAAGACAAAATTGAAAGAGACATGTACTACCACAAAACAGGAATAGCCATCTGGTATACTACTCCGTCCCTTTAGACATGAAGAAACCACCCAGTTTCTTCTTCAACATGAAACCAGTAAAACTAACCCCACTGCTATCAAATTGGTTCTGATGCGTAGCAATCCTATAGGACAGAGCAGAACTGTCTCATAGGGTTTCCAAGGCTGTGAATCTTTGGGGAAGCAGACTGCTACATCTTTCTCCCGAGGAGTGGCTTCTGGGTTCAAACCACTGAATTTTCAATTAGCCGCCAGTACTTTAACTACTGCACCACCAGAGATCCTTTTAGCATAAAGAAATCACAACATAGGGCTACCAGTTGGGGTCAGAATAATCTCTTGTAAACACTGAGGCATACATCCATTTTAAGCAATATGGCAGGCTAGTTGTCTGAGTAACCTTCGTGCTACGAACCACCTAAGAATGGAAAATACGAACTAAAATATGAATAAAAAACAAGAAAAAAAAACTCAATGATGAGCAGGAAGAATAAAAAGGGAAATTTTCAGAGGCCAGAAATGTCAACAAAAACAAATTCATAAAGCCTTGAGGCACTAGAGCTGGCATTCCCAAGGGTTTGGTTTTAACTAGTCACAAGCCTGCTTACCCAAACCAAAAAACCAAACCCACTGCTGTCAAATAGATTTCAACTCATAGAGACCACAGAGGAGCATTAAAAAAAAGGCCTAGGTACAGTGCTAGTTGGGAGGTTAGAATGGAAACCTCACAAAATGTTGGACGCCTTAAAGGAGTTCGACCTGGGTAGGTGTGACCGAGTCAATACCATATGTTCATCACAATCTTTCCTCTTCCTGGCTATAGAAGACTACATTTCCTAGTCTGCCTCGCAGATTGTTTGGGGCTGTGTGACAGCATTCTGGCAGTAGGATGTGAAGTGATGTACACCATTTCCAGGTCTGCCCCTTTGGAAGTAATGTGTTCCAGATAGGAGGTTACGAAATGGAGGTGAGTAGGTGACTGCACATCAGACTTAGCATGTGGGACATAAACCTTCATTTTATTAAGCCACTGAGATTTCTGTGTTTGTTTTTAACTGCATATAGTCTATCTGTCTTGATTATTGCAATAATTGAACGAGGAAAAAAATGACTTGCTCCACAGAGAGAAATACTGGGAACACCTGCTGTCAAAGATATATGAAGTTAGAATTAATGCTCGTATGTGTGTCTGGGGGAGAGGGCCCTTCCTCTGAGATCTCGTTGTTGTATGCCCTCACTCAATTCTGGTAATACAAACCTCCCCTATTTGTTCTTCTAGCTCTGGGAGTAGTAGCTGCTTCTTCCAAATATTATTGCTGTGTATTATTTCAATGTAACTTTTTTTTTCTTTCAGCCTCTGACACCTATGTTAAATAGCTCTGTTGAAATACCTAGTGATGTTTCTGTTTTGCTTAATGGACCATGATTTAGTCCTTGTTATCAAGACTGATCCCAGAATACAGACCCTAAAGATGGATACAGGGATTGTTTGGCTAAATTCTTAGAATTAATTGGAACGCTGAGGTCATTGCCAATGAAAAAGGCAATATTAGCAATTCATGACATGTAATTCACGCGATAGGCAGAATTTGGTTCCCCATGATCTCTGCCCTTTGGTGTTACTCTCATGGTTATATTACATAACAGGCAAAAGGGACATTGGAGATATAAATTAAGGTTACTAATAAACTGATTTTATAGTAGAGAGAATATCCTAGATTATCTGAGCGGGCCCAATGTAATCACATAAATCCTTAAAAGCAGAAGAAGAAGGCCGAAGAGTGTGTCGGAGAGATGCAGAAGAGAAAGAAGTCGGAGAGATTAGAAGCATCAGAAAAATTCAACATGTTATCGCTGGATTGAAGATAGAGGGTGCCATGTGTCAGAAATTGGAACTTCAGTTCTACAACTCAAATAAACTGAATTCTGCCATCAGTTTGAATCTTAGGACTTAGTTCTTCTCCAACACCTCCAGAGAGCAATGCAACACCAAAATCAGCCTTCTGAGATGCTCAGCAGAGAATTCAGTCATACTTTGTGGACTTCTGACATATGGTACTGTGAGACAATAAATGTGCATTGTTTTCAGCCACTAAGTTTGTGGTAAATGGTTGTGACAGAAATACAAAATAATTGGCATCCTGTAAATTAAATTATTACTACAATTTCTTGGGATGAAATGTCCACTGAAGCAAATGCCTTGGAGAACTAGTGGCTGGAGCACTGATCATTAAGTTAGCCATGCAGACTAAAAGGACTATGAAGTTAGTTGGCTACTTGTGATGGCGCTGGGAAATATACACGAAGAAATTTAAAAATTCAAGTTTTTTAATTCTCAACTTAAGTCATGGTCAGAGAAGCAGGGTTTCTACAGAAACTCTAAAAGAATCACCTAATTCTTACAGTCTTGGGGACAATCTCATCTGAGAAAAACAAAAATTCAAAGTTCAATAGAATAATTTTCTAATTTGTAGGTATCTTGTGTGAATATCAGGACATCGATTGATTCTCTAAATTTAGAAAGATATCTAGATAGACTCAGACTAGTCTGAAGATATTGAACCTCTGAGTCTCTCTGAGCTTCCCTTCAGTAGAAAAATCCTCCCTCCTGTATCTGAGGAGACTAGGCTTCTCTTGCTTGGAAATTGTATAATTTCCTTCTTTCAATGAAATGTGAATTTTCATCAAAACCCATTCTACCCTTTTTATTGTATTTAGTTCTCTAACAAGGTATAATTTTAGAATGTTCTAGGTAAAAAATGTCTGATACAGGAGGAAAAAACCATTGAAAGATTTTATTAATTTATATCAACAGAAACTTTGGTGTTACACAAAGGAGATTACAATTTTGGATAATGATGAATTTACTAATATGAGTCTATTTGCCAGAGAATCTGGAATCTAGCTCAAGTAGATAGAAGTGGCTCTGTCAAGAAGCTTGGCTGGTATACTCAAACTTGGACTCAACTTCCCTGGTATAATAAGGAGCGAGAAATTCCAAGGCTGAGAGAATTACGAATGTTGGTGTGGGCTTATACAACATGCTTACTGACCCCCAGTATATTTCCCAAGAGAACCCAGAGCACAGTCTCTACTCTAAAGCACTAAGAAATACATTACTTGGGGGAGTAGCAGCACCCTTGAAGGCTCGATGGTGGTTAGTGTCTGTAGGCTGAAAATGCCAGTGAAAGAAGTTACCACAGACAAGAAGAGCCTCATGAACACAATTGAGATGATGGAATCCTAGAGTTTCAGAGGCCAATTGGTAATTTTAACCTCCAAAGACAAAGTTGGAATAAACAGCATAATGGGTGACAGGAACACAGTGTTATCAGAATATTATTATCCACAGGAATAATTTATGGTGGCTGACCACAGAATCCTAGGAATAAAATAGATAGGCAAGCTACTAAAATATTTCTTGACCTTAATAATGGAACCACTCTAGTTCAGGTGGACAGAAACCTGACAGCAGTCACCAGAGTGACGAAAAAGGTCTACAACAGTTTCCACATCAAAGCCAGTTCAGAGACCCAAAAACCCTTGATAAATGGGAAGTTCAGGTCCTCTCTGCAACACCACCAGAATTTACGCTATACATCTTCTAAGCATTCCCCAAAGTGATCCTTGGCCATTTGCTAAAGAGACTTCACCAGGTAAAGGGAAATGTCCAAAGCTTTTATGGATTACTAGACACTGGCCCTGAGTTGAAGAGAATTCCTGAGGACCCAAATCACTGCTATGATCACTAATCAAAGTGGGGAACATGTGGCGGTCAGGTAACAGAGATTTTCCCCAATTTTTTCTCAGATTTGGTCCATTGGGTCTGTGAATTCACCTAGCGTGTACTTACCTAGTTCCTAAATTTATAACTGGAATAGAAAAACTTGGAAACTGATAGAATAGTCACATTTGCTTTTTGATGAGTGCAGTGAGAGCTATTATGGAAGGAAGGGCAAAAGTTTTCTTTCCTTCCAAAAAATGTAAATCAAAAGAAATACCATATTACTGGGGGAACTACAGAAATTAGATGTACCAAAATAGATTTGAAATATTTAGGGGCATTGATTCCTGTCACACCCCTGTTTACCTAACATGCTTAGCCTGTTCAGAAAGTGAATGAAATTAAAACATGACTGTATTATTAAAAATAAAATATAACGGTAATTTCAGTTGCAGTTCTCTTCCAAATGTGCAATCTATACTGGAGCTAATCAACACAGCCATTAGCCCCCTAGTACACAACTATTGTATATCAAATCCTTTCCTCCACACCAATTTGCAAGGACTAAAAGCAATTTACTTTCACGTTGCAAAAACAAAAGTACGCCTTCACCACATTGTGTCAAAGCTGTCTAATTCTTACACTTTCTGTCATAATCAGTTCACAGACAACTTGTTCACCTTCTCATTCCACACAGATTCTCTACATTGATGACATCATGCCAATTGAACCTGATGAGCAAGATGTAGCAAGTATCTTAGGAAATCATCTGTATCAGAATGAGATAAATCCCATGAAATTTCTGAGGCCCAGCATCTTAGGAAGTTTCTAGGGTTCCAATGCTCTAGCCATTGCTGTGATATCCTGGCCAAAGAACAATTGCTACACCTAGCTTTACCTAGTCACAATGCTTACTAGGCTTCTTTGGCTTTTGGAGACAAAAGTCACACTTGCATGTTGTGTTCTGACCCATTAAGCATGTAACTATAAGCCTGAATGTTGCTGGGATAGAAAGGCAGCAAAGACCCTGCAGCAGGTCTGACCACAATGAAATTTGCTTTACCAATTAGATTGTATGACTCAGTAAGTCCAACGACTTTTAAACTATCTGTGGTAAGTAGGGCATTGTATGGACCTTTGGCTAACCTCTATAGGGAATCACATTGCAAGCTCCCAAGGAATAGATGCAAAACCATATCCGCTTCTGCAGACAACTATTCTCATTGACAAACAGCTTGTGCTTCCTTCTAGGCCCTGGAAAGACTGAACATCTGACCATAGTGCATCAGGGAACCATTAAACCTGTCATGAACTGTTTTATTTGATACACCAAGCCATAGTTTAGGAATGCAGAGCAGCAATTCATAACCAATTACAAATGGCATAAAAGATGACAGGCTAAAACAGGTCTTCAATGTACAAGTAAACTGAATGATCACGTTGCTCAGATACCCACAGCACCTAATCCTGCTGCACTGCCTTCTCTCCCTTGGTCCATAATTATGGCCTCATAAGGATTTCCTTATGATTAACTGACTATGGGGGAAAGAAACTTAGGTCCGGTTTACAGAAGTTTCTAGAAGACAGTACAGTAAAATGTTCTATGTTCATATAACAGAATACTATTCGACAATGAAAATGAATAAACAATAACTATATGCTACAAATAGATCAATCTCATAAACATAACATTCAGTAAAAAATTATATTGCCAAAGAATACATTCAGTGTTATTACATATATATGATGATCAAAGATTAAAAAATAAAATATTTAGGGATGCATAATAGAAAACCAAGGAAAAATTAATGCAAAATGTAGGATATGGATACCTTGTATGTTTGGGAAAGAGAGAGGAGTGACTGATAATTCTATTAGAGAAATATAGAGGGCTTCCAAGGAGCTGAGGATTTTCGATTTTTCAAGTTTGTGATGGGTGTATGAGTATTTATCTTATTATCGTTCTTTTTACTAGTGCCTGGAAATCCTGGAGGAGTCTCCAGGTGACCCAAATGGTTAAGCACTCAGCTACTAGTCAAAAAGCTAGTGCCTCAAACCCACCCAGAGGTGCCTCAGAAGACAGGCCTGGCCAATAGCTTCCAAAAGGTCACAGCCTTGAAAACCTTATAGAACAGTTCTACTCTGCACACACAGAGCACCATGCATCAGAATCAACTGTTAGCAACTGACAACAACTCAATCCTGGCTGCAACTAGAATCATTTAAGGTGCTAAAAAGAAAAAGAAAAAACAAAACAAAACTGATACCCTGGCAAGTTAATTGTCTTGGAGTATTTGGGAATTGATATTTTCAAAAGCTCTCCAAGTGAGTCTAATGCATAACTACAGTTTGAGAAACTTTCCTCTGCATTGTTAATAAAATCTTTTGTATGAATTTTATTTTTCCCAAAAAATTTAAAGACCAAGGGAATAGGAAATGAAGCAATGATTTACCTAGACTTGCTCTGTTACTGACCCATTTTGCTTCAGTGTTTCATGTCGGCGAGGTCATGTGTTAGTGTCTTGGTCTTTAGAGGCAACCGTATTAAATGTTCTCCCGAGGTAATGGCTCTTCCCAGCCTAATTCAGTCAACTCTATTTGCGCGTTCTCTTTAATCACCACCATGTCTGCGGATGAATTCCAAACTTCGTGGTGCAACACAAATACAGGCATTTTTCTTTGGGCTGCTTACTATCTGACTGCTTATGTTACTTTCCTCTCTTACTGTTCACTGCCTTTACCCCTCCATGCCCTATCACTTTGCCTTTCCTCTTCTTTCCTTCCGGACAGTTCCGTTTAGTACTTTTTTTTTTCTTCACTACACTTCCTTCGTGGAAATGTCTAGACACTGATTTGTCTCTTTTAAAACTAGTGTGAGTATTTTAGAAAGAAAGGCAGAATAAAAATTAGCTAAGGAGCTTGTCTTCTTGATAAGTAAAAATAATTTCATTTAATGAGGACGTTAACTCTGACAGCCTTACCATAGGCTTTTCTTCACTTTGTTCACTTTCTAAAAATTACACAGCAGTGGAATCAATAGCAAGTTTTTAAATGTCACTTCCCTCAGTCTAGTGCTTTAATATCCCTAAGAAACAATGCAGTTTATGTATTCCTGAATCCAAATCAAAGATATCAAACGTGTAGAAATGAAAGTACTATTATTTACGATGAAACCAAGGAACCAAGCCCAATAAAATCAATGCTGGCTTTATTTTTATCATGTAAGTGAAGTGTGAAAATTCAAGCAAATAACACATTGGGGAAATTGAAGACATGAAATATTTCAAATTCCCATTACTGAACGTGAGATGCTTAAATGTCAATGCTATGCTGAGAATAATTGCGATATTTCACCAGCACTTTGGAGAATTATGCTGGGAGCTATCAAAGGTTTTGTTATGCAAGATGTTGCAAATGAAGTATTTCTCTAACACCTTTGAAGGGCCACTTTGTCATCAGAAATATTTAATAAAAATAGAATACTTTATGAAATATCTCTAATTTCTAAGATGTGCTTGCTTATTGCCAGACTGCAAGCATCTCAAGAGGACGGAGATACATAAGGTATATTCAAATGTGCAGGACATTTTCCAAAATATTTTTCTCACGATATTTGTTGATAGGAACAAAGTTGAGAGATCCTAATTTCCCAAACACAATAGCATGAGAAAAACAGAGTTTTTTTTTCTTTACAAAAACAACTATGTAAAAATATATCAGTTGCCAAGATACTGACATTGGAATCATTACGTAAAAGCTGTTAACCTTAGAGATAAAACTGACTCATTTAAGTATATTTCAAAAGATTCCTAGCTTCCAGACAGAAAACTGTGTAGGTCAAAATAGTCTTGTCTTTTTCCAGGAAAGAAACTAAAATTAGGCAATTAACCTTTTAACCATTTGAAAGTTAAAATTCTCTTCATTTCAAAGTTATGCAAGAAGCAGTTTAAAAGTTGGCGTTTAAAAGGGTGTTTGTGAGAGAGAGAGTATGGTGTGTGGTGTCTTTGGGATGTGTGTGTATGTAGAATTTGATGATTAAAAGTAAAAAAAAATAGGTAAAGCCTTCTCGAGGAAATATTAAAGCACGCTATATGGATATATTTTTATCAAGACCAAATTGAGGCCATTATTTTTATATACCAATTTTTCAAGGTGGTGATGAGCATTGTGTCCTGGATATGTAAAGAGAAATATGTATTACATTTGGATAAACAAACTTACTGAGTTACTTATCTAGTAACGCACTAAACCAAACCCACTGCTGTCGAGTCGATTCCGACTCGTAGTGACCCTATAGGACCAAGTACAACTGTCCCATAGGGTTTCCAAGGAGCGCCTGGTGGATTCAAACTGCTTACCTTTTGGTTAGCAGCCATAGCTCTTAACCACTACGCCTGCCACCAAGGTTTCCAATTATTTAGTAGAATCTAGTTAAGATGCATATGCAAAGTTGACCTAAGGCAGAACTAAAGCACATCGTGTACTTCTGAAGGTGGGTATGAGAAAAAAAAAAAAAAGAAGGAGGTGAATATATCAAATAGTGTCAACAAGGAATTTGTCAGTATCTTTATGCTTCTACCCAGTGGGGATCTTTGTTTTTGGCTTAGGTAGACCTCAAACAGAAACTCTCCAGACTAAAAGGATTTAAAAATAACCAAACTTTTCCCAAAGTACAGACACTAAAATTAACTTAAACAATTAGGGCATTTATTATCTCACTTAAAATGACATCCAGAAGAAAAGCAGACTCCAGGGCTGGTTAATTTAGGAGCACAGTTATATTATTCAAAGATCATGTTATCTTCACGCTCAGGCTGGTATCAAGATGGCCGCATCAGTTCCAGGTGTCAACTACAGACCCAGCAACATGCCGAGGAGTGAGGGAAAACATGTCTTTCAGTGACAGTTTTAGGAGTGAGACAAGTTTCCCCAGAAGCCCTTCTGCAGACTTCTCTTAACGTGAGTCAGAATGGCCATACCCGTTTCAGAACAAATCACTGGCAAGGGAAAATTGGTTATCATATATTCCCATCTGGTAAGATTGGCGTTGGGGCATCAACACCAGTAATCACTGTATGATATAGCTCAGCACATACAGCATTCATTCATTCATTCATTCACTCATTATCTTATTTAATAAATATTTCATAAATGTCTACCAGGCACTATTAAAGATACAGCAATGAACAATACAGAGACTGGCTTTGATCTGTAGCTACAGTTTGGCATAAATACAGATTTTGTTTTTTGGTTTTTTTTTTAATTTTGGAAATAATTGAAGGATTCTAACACATGGTGACTCAAGTGTTACAGAGTAGAACTGGTCCATAGGATTTTCTTAGTCGAAATCATTAAAGAAGCAAATCACCAGGACTTTCTCCCTCAGAGCTGACAAATGGGTTTGAACCACCAACCTTTAGGTGTGCAGCCAATCGCGAAATGCTTGCACCACCCACCAACCTGGTGGTAGGGTACGGAAGTGGAATAGGAATGAGTTAGGGAAGACTTCCTTAAGGAAAAGACTATAGACTGAGACACAAAAGGTGAATATTATCAGGCAAAGAGGATGGGCAAGAAAAGATGGGGGAGGGGTGCATTCTGGTTTATCCTGTCCCTCTATATCCATTCTCTCTTTCTTTTTAGGTAGTAAGATGACTGCATATATTCCAAGTGACATATCCAAAAACAACACAGATAAGAAGTCGCTTGTAGAGAAACTTGCTTAACTTAATTTTTTAGGTGGACACCAGATTTTTTTAGGTGAACGTCCAAAATAAATATTATTGTTCCCATGATATGGAGACAAATATTATACGGTAGCTTCTAAAAATATTAAGAGTTTTTGGACCCTTTGTTCTTCTGCTATGTCCCTTTTCCATCCTGCTGCCTAAATCACAATGCCACTATCTTGGACCATGAGGTTTAAGTCATTCATGCATGGTAGATTCTAGGTCTCACCTCATACATTCCTGGAAACCTTATATGAATTTTTATGCAAGAGAGACACAAACTATCTTGTTTAAGCCATTATTATTGAGCTTTCTGTCACACAGAAGACCCTAATTCAATTAACATAATCAGCAAAGACATTGAGGAAGAAAAAACTATGGCATATTTTAGGAGTAGAAAGGAAATCACCATGGCTGGAGTAAAACAAGTAGGGGATTTGAAAGTATTTGAAGATTATGCAAAGCCCTGTTTGAAAATTTGAACATGATCCTAGAAACAGTGTGAAGACATTGAAGAGCAAATATCAGACAAGGAGACTCTTTTGATAGAATGTATGTTGCATTTTTCAGGAAAAAAATAAAAATGACAATTACCACTTGCTTTAAAAAACAAGTGGTAATTGTCATTTTTATTTTTTTATTTTGTTTTGTATTTATCATAAACAAATACAATATATAATAACACTGAAATATTCTAGCTGTATGGAATAATAAGTGTTCATAAATATAAAAATAGATATTTGTGATTTAGGTCCTTATGTTTTTGATTAAAAGTAATGAATGCTTTTTAAATATTTGATTCGACATGGGAAATGGTAGATTGGAAAGAACATAGGATTTGGAGTCAAAGAGTTTGGGTTTGAATCCTAACTTTGTTCCCTAATAGCTCTAAGACTTGCAGCAATTTATTTTATTTCCTTGAGCCTCAGTTTCTCATTAATATTTATACTTGGAAATATTATTACTTATCTTAAAAGATAATTATGAAGCTTATAAATCCAGTACTAAAAAAAAAAACCTTTGCCATAGAGTTGACTCCAACTCATAGCAACTCTGTAGGACAGAGTAGAACTGCCCCATAGGGTTTTCAAGGCGCTGCTGGTGGATTCGGACGGCCTACCTTTTGGTTAGCAGCCAAGCTCTTAGCCACTACACCTCTAGGGCTCCAAAGCCGGTATAGTGCCGAGTATTTAATAGACACTCAATAAAAGGTAGCTCCAATTTTCATTTATTTGCTTTAAGATAATTTTGAGGGGAAATATATTATCCACAGTGTATTATTTGTAGTTAGTCTATTAACAGCGAGTCTCTAAACTGGGTGGATTAAAGTCAGACTAGATTCCATTATCAGCTTAAATAATCACAGAATCTCAAAGTTGGAAGAAAACTTAAGTGCTTCATGGAGAAATACCTCTTCCGAAATAAAATGGCAGACAAATTTAATCAAAAAATTTTGTGTACTTGTCTAAATACGTAAACTGAAAACAAAATAGCTCTACAGTAATATCAATAAACAAGAACGGCTCATAAAAAGCAAAATAAATTTCATGTCCTAAGTGTAGTTCCTTATGAAAGATAATGATCTGAGATTTTAAGTAAAACCAGTTCATAAAAACCACTGCTTCAATGAGTTATTTCCAGCTTCCTTTTGACAAGTGTGGAATTTTACATGCAGATTAGGAGACTGAGATGTTGTTCCATTCAGCTCTGTTTTTTTAACAGAGAAGTAATCTGAGTTCTTGAAAAATTAGGGACTAACACAAAGAGGGGAAGCAGGTAGACTCTGGATCCAGACTGCCTAGGTTCAAGTCTAAACTCCACACTTGCAGCTGTGTAGTTTTGGGCTAGTTACTTCAGCACTTGGAGATCCAATTTCCTCATTTTTAAAATGGAGAAAATTAAAATACTTAACTCATGGTGGTACTTTGAGAGTTAAACAAATTAATACATGTAAAGAACTTAGATATTAAGAAATAGCAGCTATTGGCACTTATTATATTAGTAGTAATAGCTGGACAACGAATAAGGAAGACCGAAGAAGAATTGACCCCTTTGAATTGTGGTGTTAGCAAAGAATACTGAATATACCGTAGACTGCCAAAAGAATGAACAAATCTGTCTTGGAAGAAGTACAACCAGACTGCTCCCTAGAAGCAAGGGTGGAGAGGCTGCGTCCTACATAGTTTGTACATGCTGTCAAGGGTCAAGGGGGATCATTCCCTGGAGAAGGACATCATGCTTGGTAGAATAGAGGATCAGCGAAAAAGAGGAAGACCCTGAATGAGGTGGATTGACAGAGTGGCTGCAACAATGGACTCAAGCATAGCAACAATTGTGAGGATGGCACAGGACCAGACAGTGTTTTGTTCTGTGGTACATAGGGTCACTATGAGTCAGAACTGACTTGAGGGCACCTAACAATAATAATATAGTAGTAGTAATAGCAGTAGTGGTCGTAGTAGTAATAGTAGTATTGTTTTTGTTATTGCAATTTAAAAAAGAAAAAAGAAACATTAGAGCCCCATCCTAAACTTTCACCATCCATATCTTCCCTAAAGTGTGTTTCTCAGAAACCTGGTTTCATAGACTGGTAAGAGGCATTATGTGAACAAAATAATCATAATAAAAAGAGATCCACAGACAAGTATGGCATAGAAACTTCAGTGAAGCAAAATTAAAGAGATTTCTAGAGGGTTAGAAACTGGCAAAAGTGTCACGAAAGGAGAGACTGGAAGAAGGGAGCGGGCTGACTCATTAGGGGGAGAGTAAATGGGAGTATGTAGTACGTTGTATATAAGCTTACATGTAACAGACCGACGTGATTTGTAAACTTTCACTTAAAGTACAATAAAAATTATTAAAAAAAATACCTAAAACTAAAAAAATTAAAGAGATTTCTTACTGGCAGAAATTCTTGGAGACTTTTATGTGGGAATGTGTGTCGTTACTCTCTGAGAGGTGGAAATAGTATGCAAAAATTCCCAAAATGATTTGATCAAATCATATTTTCACCAGAGCATCTCACAGGACAACCATCCAATTAAATATACTGAAAAATGCCTCAGGAGCCCACAACATTTCACAACTTGAGACACATTATTTCTCACTGACACATAGAGTGGGCTTAAATACATTTATTAAATCAAATGATTATATAAAATATTAACTTTATAGTACTTAATTAACATGCTAAGAGATTAGCTCTTCACCTTTCCTCTTATACATGTGTTACCCTTCAACCTGTTCATCATTTTTCATTTTCCAAAAATGTGAAGCGTGTTAATTATCTGTAGCCAAGACATAGTCTTTTCTTTTCTTACCAATTCCCATAATTGAATTCATTTCTAATTAAACATAATTCAACCTCTATACTTAAGCAAATTATATACTGACTTTGCACAGGAGTACTGAGAAAAACAGTAAGTACAGACTGAAATAAAAGAAAAAAAGGATTTTGAAATGTAAAATTATAAAACATATATTGACTTGTAGTCTTAAAGTTTAAAATTATGAAATACAGTGTGTGGATTTGTATCCTTGAAGCTGTTCCTGTCCACAGAATAGCTCTTATTTTTTTTAAAGCTGTAGTTTGAATTTAAGAGAATATATTTATTTCAGTAATTTCCTTGAAAAATCCAACTTCAAATAGTTTTTTCAATGATAACAAAGAAAAATGTTTCCACTGCTTTTTAGCTCAATGTAAGAGTGGAGAGAGGAAAACAGGTCTTATAGTTGTTTGGGCAGATTTTCTAACTAAATTATCACAAATCGACTACCAATGTAAACAGTACCTTTGAAACATTAGGTTTTATCTCACTAAAATGTGCAAAATGATAGGAAGACAAGAATGTTGCATTTTTCTTATAATTAGAAAATTGATAAAAAGTTGACCCAAGATGCCTTTTGTTGATTATATGAGATAAGCTAGCTGATGAAATTATGGAGTAGCAGCCTGGTTCCTTAGATTATACCTAAAATCAGACATTGCAATCAAGCTGCAAATGAAAACAGATTGCCCTCCATTTTCCCTCTTATCATGACTCAGTACTAGAGCCATGGGTTTGTGAGAATCTGAGAAACTATTGCCCAATGCAGCAGAGATCTAAGTCATATCTGCTTTATCTTTGCAATGATACTCCTTTAATAGAAAAATTAATATATGACTGCATCAAATGACCATCCATTACAAATATGAAAACTCCATATAATGAAACCACTAATTTGAATATGCAAAGTGTTCTGATGAGAATTCCATCTTTTTAAACACCAACTAATTTTTTGTTTTGAGCAAGGGAATTACTGTTTACTGATGGTCTTTTTTTTTTTTTAATGGTCTTAACAATTGGCTGGTGCCCACAAGCTTGATTTAAGAAATTCATATACACAGACATATTTCACTCACTCTGACTAATAGCGTCTTAAAAAAAAAAAGTTTGCTCCAAGTTGGCCTTTCTTTCATTATATACTTTTATATCTAGAAGGAACTTTAGGCACATCTAATCTAACTCTGTCTTTTATAATTGAGAAAATTGAAGATGGAGAAAATTGGGTAACTTGTCTATCCTAGAATCCAGGGTTCCCAAATGCCAGTCCACTGCTTTTTCCACAACTATAATTTAGACTAACATGTCTGTTTGCTTGTTGTTGTTTTTAATCCCCTACTACCTTGGTGGTATAGTGGTTAAGAGCTATGACTGCTAACCAAAAGGTCAGCAGTTCAAATCTACCAGGTGCTCCTTGGAAACCCTATGGGGCAGTTCCACTCTGTCCTATAGGGTCTCTATGAGTTGGAGTCGACTCGACGGCAACAGGTATTATTCACAATTGTTGATTTTTTGTGGTGGATCCACTATTTCTCTAAAGTTGTTAAAGAAAGAGAAATACCGGCCGATCGTTGAAAAATGGACAGTTAACTAATGCAATTTATACATCACCTTTAGTTCAGAGTCCTGTCCTTTGTCTTCAGATTTAAATACAAGTCAGGGTGTTCAAATCACCCCAAGATCAAATCTTCAGTGAGAACTTCTTTTTTCCCCTAATATAAAGCACCCCTTCCCTAAGTAGCAATATTCCCAAAGCACTCTTTTTGCCCCAAATTATTTTTTTTTCAGAGAATTTTCTGTATATAAATTTTGTATTCCTCAGTCATGTTATTTATTATCTGCTCTGCTTGTTAGGTAGTAAGTTCCATTGCTGCAAGAACTTGTCTCATTCCCTATTCTACCTTTAGAGTCTAGATCAATGGGTCCTAACAGAAAAACTTTTGAATGCATGAAAGAATAAGTGAATAAATAATCAATTTATGATGATCAAAATTATAAGGTTCAGATACACAACACGTCAATTTACATCAGTAGATATTCCATTGTTATTACGTGCCATCAGCTCGGTTCCGACTCATAGAGACCCTGTGTACAACAGAGTGAAACACTGCCCGGTACTACACCATCCTCACAATCATTGTTATACTTGAGTCCGTTGTTGCAGCTACTGTGTCAATCCATCTTATTGAGGATCTGGCTCTATTTTGTTGATCCTCTGCTTTACCGAGCATGACATCCAAAGTACATGAGACGAAACTTTGCCATCCTCACTTCTAAGGAGTACTCTGGCTGTACTTCTTCCAAGACAGATTGTTCCTTCTTTTGGCAATCGATGGTATATGCATTCAATATTCTTCACCAACACCATAATTTAAAATCGTCAGTTAGTCTTCGGTCTTCCTTATCCATTGTCCAGCTTTGGGTTGCATATGAGGCTATTGAAAAAACCATGACTTCGGTCAGGTACACCTTAGTCTTAAAATGATATCTTTCCTGTTTAACACTTTAAAGAAGCCTTTTGCAGCAAATTTGCCCAATGCAATGTGTCATTTGATTTCTTGACTGCTGCTTGCATCCGCATTGATTGTGGACCCAAGTAAAGTGAAATCCTTGATTGCTCCAGTATTTTCTCATTTCATCATGATGTTGCTTATTGGTCCAGTTGTGAGCATTTTTGTTTTCTTTATGCTGAGGTGTAATCCGTACTGAAGGCTGTGGTCTTTGATCTTCATCAGTAAGTACTTCAAGCCCTCTTCACTTTTGGCAAGCAAGATTTTGTCATCTACATATTTAAGGTTGTTAATGAGTCTTCCTCCAATCCTGATGCCCCATTTTTCTTCGTATAGTCCAGCTTCTCGGATTATTTGCTCAGCATACAGACTGAACAAGTATGGTGAAAGGATACACTCCAAGGCACACTTTTCCTGACTTTAAACCATGCAATATCCCCTTGTTCTGTTCAAAAGACTGCCTCTTAGTCTATGTACAGGTTCCACGTGAGCACAATTAAGTGTTCTGGAATTCCCATTCTTCACAATGTTAATCATAATTTGTTATGATCCACACTGTCAAATTTTTTGCATAGTCAATAAAACACAGGTAAACATCTTTCTAGTATCCTGTGCTTTCGGCCAGGATCCATGTGACTTTAGCAATGATATCCCTCATTCATTCCACGTCTTCTTCTGAATCCAGCTTGACTTTCTGGCAGTTCCCGCTCAAGGTACTGCTGCAACCGCTTTTGAATGATCTTCAGCAAAATTTTACTTGTCTGTAATATTAATGATGTTGTTCAATAATTTCTGCATTCTGTTGGATCACTTTTCTTTGGAATGGGCACAAATATGGATCTCTTCCAGTCAGTTGACCAGGTAGCTGCCTACCAAATTTCTTGGCATAGACAAGTGAGCACCTCTAGCACTGCATATGTTTGTTGAAACATCTCAACTGGTATTCCGTCAATTCCTGGAGCCTTGTTTTTTGCCAATGCCGCCAGTGAAGCTTGGACTTCTTCCTTTATTACCATCAGTCCTTGACCATATGCCACCTCCTGAAATGGTTGAACATCAACCAATTCTTTTTGGTACAGTGACTCTGGGTACTCCTTCCATCTTCTTTTGATGCATTACTGCTGGGTAATAGCTATTATATGAATATACCTGTCCAAACAAAAACCGTTGCCATAGAGTCGATTCCAACTCACAGTGACCCTATAGGACAGAGTAGAACTGCCCCATAGAGTTTCCAAGGAACGCCTGGTGGATTTGAACTGCTGATCTTTCGGTTAGCAGCTATAGCTCAACCACTATGCCACCAGGGTCTCCCATAATATGAAATTATAATTTTATTATAAACAGACACTTGGGGTTTCTCTCATTTTTCACTATTCTGAAAATTTTTATAAATATTTCTTGGTTTACATGTTCAAGAGTTTCTCTGGTTGAGAATCTCTAATGGCATCATAATTATTATCTTGTACAGTGTTTATTTAGATTTTCTCACATGCTTTACTATTTCCTTTGCTTGCCATTCTTCTTGGCAATGTTCTTTCTGCGATAATTTTCCTTATTCTGAAAGTACACTTATTAGACATTTCTTTAGTGAGGGTCTCTTAAAACTGAGGATTCCCCTCTTTTTTGAAAACATCTATATTTCAACTTCCTTCTTGAAAAAAAAAAGTTAATTTTGCTGGGAATAGGATTCCATAATCACAGTATTCTCTTAGCACTTGCTTTGAAGATGATTTGCCTAGTTTTCTCAGTTATATTATTGAAAAATTCACTGTTGTATAAGAAACCCTCTATGAGTTTAATTGTGGTTCACCTGGACATAATCTGTCTTTTCTTTCTCCCTGATTTTTAGATCTATTTTGTGACTCTAGTATTCTGTATTTTCAATATGTTGGTTCAAAATGTGAATTTCTTTTATTTATCCTACTTGAGGTTTTTTTTTTTTTTTTTTTTTTTAATTTACAGTTAGGTATCTAGCAATTTTTGGAAAAGTTCAACCATTTATTTCTTTAATTACAGCCCCCTGCCCCCAATTTCTGTGTTATGTTGTCTTGGGATTTCAATTACATGTATGCTGGAACTTCTTCTTTGTTTCTTGGGTTGCACTTTCTATAATTTTTCAAATGTACCTCTAGTTCATTAATTCTTTCTCCTGTGTCTGATTGCTGTTTCCTGTGACTATACATTTTATTTCTAATATAAATCAGTTTGCTTTTTTTTTTTTAACTTCTAAAGTCTCTAGTTGGTTCTTTTTCAAGAAAGTCTTGCCAAATTAGGCTATCAGAATTTAAAGTTTCACATTTTTTTTTCTGTTCCAAAAAAACCACTGTCTGAATTTAATTTTTTAAATTTAGTAAAAATTCACATAGTGCTTATTCCTAGGAACAAAGATAAATTTATTTTTCATCTTCATAATTTCAATGTATCTCTCTTCTTTTTTTTTTTCTCTTCTTTAGATATTAAATACTTCATATTCTGTGTGTGATAATTTCTATACATTGGTTTTGAGTCTGATTCCAGAGTTGTTTCATTTTTGGTATTTATTTCATTGTATGTTTGATTATTTTTTTATAGTGGGCCCATAGTGTTTGAAACTGTGGGAATTGTCTATGGCTGATTTGAACTACATCTCTCCAGAGTATTTGCTTTTCTTTTGTCCATTTATTCGACTTACAGCAGTACAAAACAGGCAAGTATTTTCTTTGTTTCCAAGGATTTTTTTTTTTTTTTAATTCCTCTGCCGAGGGTGTCACTGAGGCCCCTGGGTGATACAAACAGTTTGTATTTGACTACTAACCTAAAAGTTGGTGGTTCAAACCCAAACAGTGTTGCCATGAAGAAAGGCCTGGTGATCTGCTACCACAAAGACTACGTCTAAGAAAACCCTGTGTGGTAGTTCTACTCTCTAACATGTGAGGTTTCTGTGAGTCAGAATCAACTCAACAGCAACAGGTTGAGGGTATCACTTGTCACTCCTGTTTATTTTTTTAATTGTCTAATCCAAGTGTCTACCCTCTTTGTTCTAGGATTTATCTCCAGGCCTTTGAAAGAGTAGCCCTTTAAATCCAGGCACTACAGAGCTCAGAACATGAGAAATTCTACAAAACAAATAATCTCTGTTTTTCAACAAATACGTTGTAAGGAAAAGATAGTGAGAATGTCTACTTATAGATAATAAAATATAGCAAGCAATGGTAATGTGGATCTTACTTGAATCTGAATTTTTAAAAATTACAAGAAACAAACAAAAAAAAACATGAAACAAAACCTAAAAACAGACCACTGAGAAAATTTGAAAAATGACTGGATGTTTGCTGAAATCACAGAATTACATTCATTTTTCAGAAGTGATAATGATATTGTTGCCATGTTTAAAGAAGAAATCCTATCTTTTAGAGACACAAACCAAAATATTAACAGATGAAATGCTATAATGACTTGGCTTTCCTTCCAAAGAATACATATAGGGAGGGGGATAGTGGATAGAGGTATAAATGAAATAAAATGAGCCATGAGTTGATAATTGTTCAACCTGGATGAAAGAAATAAAGGTATAACCTAAGCCTCTAGGGATTGGCCAGTGCCATCTAAACTGCCAAATTTTAAAAGCTGAATTACCCCTTGTGGGTGTATTCTTTCATTTTGTTCATACAAAAAAAAAAAAAAAATTTTTTTTTTTTTAATTTTGTTCATGACCTCTGAAGAATTCCTTTACTTTCAAACCAGCTCACCCATACATTTAGCAAAAAGTTTCTTATACTGTATCCAGCATTTTAGGTATTTTAGGCAGCATTTAACTTATTATCTGGTCTGTTTTATTTCAGGAAACAGAAGTCTCAAGATAGTTCTTGACAGCCACCCTCTTCTGTTGCTCAGCTAGAATCTTGAGACAGACATGACAAGACACCTTCTTCCCCTGAATCCTTCTCTCCAGCAATGATTATGTCCTGCGTATTCTATTTCCTAAATTTCTCATTACTTTGTCCACTTGAGCCTCTTCATCTGCACTGTCACCACCTTTGTCCAGCTGTCTGTCCTCTCTTACTCTTAGCACTGCAAGACTTTTAACCAGTCTTGCTTTATTGAGTTAATACTCCTCCAATCCATTCTTTACACTGCAGCTCAATTTATCTTTTGCTAAATGCAAATTGCATTTTATCAGGCCCCTCCTTAAAGCTCTATTATGCCTTAAAGCAATCTGATCATAAATTCTAAAGTCCTTATATGACTGATGGATGAGCTAACCTCTAGCTCAAAACCTTCAGCTTCATCCTGGGCTTCTCTCCCTACATTTATTCTCTAAGTCCGATCAGATGACCCTTGGTTCCATTCTTTGGATGCTAAGCTCCTCCATTGCTCAGGGTCTTTGCATATGCTTTCTGCTGCCTGGAACATATCTTCCTTCTCTATATCAACAAGCTAACACCTCATTCTTTTGGTCACAGTTTAATATTACTTCTGAAAGAAAGACTTTTCTGACCCAACACTCAAATAAGTAGCTACGTAACACGTTTCTATAGTGCAAGATTCTTATCTCAAGTAAAATCATTTGATCAATATCCATCTTCCTCACTAGTCAAGAAGGCAGGGACCATACTTTTCTTGTTGACTCTTCTCTAATGGCTAGAACAATGATGTCATATAACACATACTCAATAAAGATTAGGATGGCTAAATGCCAAGCATTATGCTACTTGCTACAGATAGAATGGTAAGCCGGGTAAACATAATTCCCCCTTTCAGGGAGCTTATAGCTGAGAAACTTACAGCTCAATAGCACCTAACAACAACAACAACACAGATGAGAAGATGGGTAATAAAACAGGAAGTTACTCTATAAGAAGTGTGGCAAGTAATATAGAATAAATACAAGTCACAATGCTTTTTTCTTTTCTTTTTACTTTGTTAACGTTCTTCTGGGGGCAAAGAGGCAACTAGCTTGCAGTTTGCTTCACTCTATGAATTGATAGAATGACTATCATTGTACTTGTCACCAATATGTTTGAAGTTCATTATTACTAATCATTCTTTGCCCTTCCTATTTGAGACTGCTCTCACCTCCACACCCTATCTCAAGGGTTGTGTCTACAACACTCCAGTCACATGATAGACTTAGAGTTAACTAGCCTCACCATTGGTAACACCTAGGCAATAACATGGTTGATGGGGATGTTGCAGAGGCCAGCTATAGGACGGCAGATAAATTTGGGGGTTGATCGCACATAAAAGCTTGCCATTCATTCAGTAGTTATCATGGCTTTCATCACCTTCAGTTTGATTGAAAAGTTGCTTATCTTATCATAACTGGCATGTAACAGTGGCCCAGTTGATATCTGTAGAGTAGATGGATTGAAGCTATATTTGTGTCATACTATAAATACTTCCCAAGGACAAGGTGGACTAGATTCAGTTCTCTTCTATTATTAAGCATCCCATCTCTGAATACTGTGCTGCCAGGTAGCAAAATTTGGAAAGTATTTAATCCTGCATTGTTGGTACAATATTTTGGCTGTGTTCCCAGTACTTGGATTCCTCCAGCAAGCTTAAAATCTGTAATAGGATAGTCTTGTCTAGAATCTTCTCAGGCCCTAAAGCTGATTGTTATGTAACTACTAAAGTCACCTTTGTCTATTTATTTACTTAGCTTTTAGGAAGCAGTGCCTGAGAGTGTCTATTATATATGTATAACATTTGCCATTGACCTTTCAGTTAGTAGCCAAGCTCTTAACCACTGCGCTACCAGAGCTCCATTTTATATGTATAAAACCCATTGCTGTAGAGTCGATTCTGACTCATAGCGGCCCTATAGGACAGAGTAGAACTGCCCCATGGAGTTTCCAAGGAGCAGCTGGTGGATTTGAACTGCCGACCTTTTCGTTAGCAGCCGTAGCACTTAACCACTGTGCCACCAGAGTTTCCTTTTATGTGTATACTGCCTACAAAATTTACAATTATCTTTGCACATGAGCAATAGTTTCCCGTAGAGCCATTCAATTTTTCCTTCTTGTTTCCAGAGAAAATTTGTGCTCCAGGTTCAGCACTTGTTTTTTTTTTTCCTCTGCGTTCACGACAGTGTTTATAGAATACTGAGGATGTTTGCCATGATAAGAGGATTCCAGCAAGGACTTGTCATAGGCAATTGTATGCAATTTGGTTGAGTACAAGGTTGTAGGTATGCATTTTGTCCTTGACATAGTGTCTCTGCTAAATTACTGACAGTAGTTTGTGGCTCTTCCGACTGTTCAGGAATATCAAATCCTAAAATACATTATACCCTTCTTTGTGATGTCTGGAGAACCTGGAGGAGACATTTTGTACACTTTCTAACTTATACTCTCCCTTACAGACAGACTCATTTCTTGTCTCGAGTCATCTTTGTTATTTCCTTTCTCATCTTTCTGTCTCTTATTCTCTGGCTTAACTGTACTTTCTTCCTCAAAAGGAAAAAAAAAAAAATCCCCTTCATGTTTTCCTTTTGTGATTCCACAAAGAGCAAGCACTATGAGATAATATTTTCCAAGAATGACCTAACAGTGATTCTAAGATTAAACCGATTTGAACCAAGTAACTTCATCCCTCTTGCCTTCTTTTATGTGAGCTTCAATGGATAATTTCCTGTAGAAATCCCATATATTTTCCTGACATTATTCTTGAACTATTCTAGTGTTAACATGAATATGTCCCATAATATTAATGATAATTACAATTTATCTTTTTTCTTATAGTTTTAGCAGAAATTATGTTTTAAGTAAACATGTACATAAATTTTTTGAAAGTGAATACAACATTTTTTTCTTTTCTTAGTTTTATGAGTAACACACATTTTAAAAATATTTGCATAGCCCTTTCCTAACTTCAGAATTAGTTGTTACAATACATGCTGTACTAGTGTTTCTCAAAGTTTAATTGCATATGAATTATGTGGTGAAGATTGTGATAAAATATCGATTCTGATTCATTAGATCTTGGATGGGGTCTAACATTTTGGAATTTAACAAGCTTCCTGTAGATACTGGTGCTATTAGTGCATAGAGAACACTTGGAATAGCAGGATAAATAGTAAGAGCTACAAAAGAGCAAAGACCTTGACTGTCATGTTTACCACTGTCGTAGTTAAATGAAATGGATCACTATAAATGAACTATAGTGCTTATTGCACACTGTTGTTGTTAGGTACCTTCGAGGCAGTTTCAACTCACAGTAACCCTATGTATAACAGAAAGAAACATTGTTGGGCCTTGCACCATCCTCACAATCGTCATTATTCTTGAACACATTGATGCAGCCACTGTGTCAATTGATCTCCTTGAGGATCTTCCCTTTTTTCACTGACCCTCCACATTACCAAGTGTCTTAGTTATCTAGTGTTGCTATAACAGAAAAACCACAAGTGGATGGTTTTAACAAAGGGAAATTTATGTCTTCTTCGTAAAGCAGGCTAAAAGTCCAAATTCAAGATGTCAGCCCCAGGGGAAAGCTTTCTCTCTCTGTCGGCTTTATCATCAGTCTTCCCCTGGTCTAGGAGCTTCTCTGCACAGGAACCCCAGGTCCAAAGGATGCACTCTGCCCCGGCACTGTTTTCTTGGTGGTATGAGGTCCCCCGGTCTCTCTGCCAGCTTGTTTTGTTTATATCTCAAGAGATTGCCTCAAGACACAATCCAATCTTGTAGGTTGAGTCCTGCCTCACTAACACAACTGCCGCCCATCCTCCATCATTAAAGTCATAGAGGCAGGATTTACAACATATAGGAAAATCACACAATCCCAGGAATCATGGTCCATCCCAATTGATATGCACATTTTTGGGGGGGCACAATTCAATCCATGACACCAAGCATGATGTCCTTCTCCAGGGACTTATGACTCCTAATAACATGTACAAAGTATGTGAGCTGTACTCTCACCATATTTGCTTCGAAGAAGCATTCTGGCTGTACTTCTTCCAAGACAAATGTGTTCGTTCTTCTGGCTGTATATTCAATATTCTTGGCCAACACAGAATTCAAAAGCGTCAATTCTTCTTTGATCTTCCTTATTCATTGTCCAGCTGTCACACGTATATGAGGTGCCGTGGTTTGTGTCAGGCACACCTTAGTCTTCAAAGTGACATCTATGCATTTTAACAGTTTAAAGTGGTCTTTTGCAGTGGATTTGCCCAATGCTAAGCCCTGGTGGTGCAGTGGTTAAGAGGTTGGCTGTTCAAATACACAGGAACTCCTTAGAAACCCTATGGGACAGCCCTGCTCCATCCTATAGGATCTCTATGAGTCAGAACCGACTTGGCAGCAACAGGTTTGAGATTTTA
Source organism: Loxodonta africana (assembly GCF_030014295.1). Taxonomy (NCBI): domain Eukaryota; kingdom Metazoa; phylum Chordata; class Mammalia; order Proboscidea; family Elephantidae; genus Loxodonta; species Loxodonta africana. Next base: position 51,267,949 of record NC_087345.1, read on the forward strand.
TTAATATTCATTTAGATTTTTGCCCAATGCAATATGTCGTTTGAATTCTTGACTGTTGCTTCCATGCTTATTGATTTTGGATCCATATAAAATGAAATCCTTGACAACTTCAATCTTTTCTCTGTTTATCATGATGTTGCTTATTGGTTCCATTGTGAGGATTTTTGGTTTCTTTATGTTGAGCTGTAATCTATACTGAAGGCTGTGGTCTTTGATCTTCATCAGTAAGTGCTTCTAGTCCTCTTCGCTTTCAACAAGCAGGGTTGTGTCATCTGCATATCGCAGGTTGTTATTGAATCTTCCTCCAACCTTGATGCCCTGTTCTTTTTCATATAGTCCAATTTCTCTGATTGTATGCTCAGCATACAGATTGATTAAGTATGGTGAAAGGATACAATCCTGACGCACATCTTCCCTGATTTTAAACCAAACAGTAAGCCTTTGTACTGTTTGAATGACTGCCTCTTGGTCTATGTACAGGTTCCACATGAGCACAATTAAGGGTTCTGGAATTCTCATTCTTCCAAATGTTAGCCATAACTTGCTATGATCCACACAGTCTAATGCCTTTGTGTAGTCAATAAAACACATGCAAACCTCTTTCTGGTATTCTCTGCTTTCAGCCCAGATTGATCTAACATCAGCAGTGATATCCCTCATTCCACATCGTCTTCTGAATCTCGCTTGAGTTCTGGCAGTTCCCTGTTGCTGTACTGCTGCAACTGCTTTTAAATGATCTTCAACACAATTTTACTTGCGTGTGATATTAATGATAATGTTTGATAATTTCTACGTTCTGTTGGATCACCTTTCACTGGAATGGGCACACGTATAGATCTCTTCCAGTTGATCGGCCAGGTAGCAGTCTTCCAAATTTCTTGGCTTAGAGGAGTGTGTGCTGCCATTGCTGCATCTGTTTGCTGGAACATCTCATTTGGTACTCTGTTAATTTCTGGAGCCTTGTTTTTCATGAGCTATGGCTGCTAATCAAAAGGTCGGCAGTTCAAATCTAGCAGCTGCTCCTTGGAAGCCCTATGGTTTAGTTACTCTGTCCTATAGGGTTGCTATAAGTTGGAATCAACTCCATGGCAATGGGTTTGGTTTGGTTTTATTTTTGTTTTTCACCAAAGCTGCCTTGAGTGCAGCTTTGACTTCTTCCTTCAATACTGTCAGTTCTTGATTATATGCTACCTCCTGAAATCATTGAAAGTTGACCAATTCTTTTTGGTACAGTGACTCTGTGTAATCCTTCCATTTTTTTCCTATGCTTCCAGCATCACAGCAACATGCAAGCAACCACAGTAGAAAAACTAATGGATGCATAGTTGTTATTGCATACTAGGTTTTCAATAAATAATTATTAAGAGAATAATTAACTCCCTGTTTTATTCATACAACGTTGCAAGAGATTCATGACACATTTTGTTTCCATTTTACAGAAGTACCAAAATGTAATTAGTCTATGGATTACACAGCAGCAAAATCATGGCTGTGTCTGATTGTCTGATTTCTACTAACAAAGTTTATACTTTTTAACTTATTCTCTCCCTCACTACTCCATTCCCAAGTGTTTGCCTCTTATTATACTCTAGAAGACGTCAGAGGTTTCTAGTTATTTTTGCATGTGTAACTGTATGAAGTTCTGCATTTGATTTCCATGAGTTGCTATCTAGGAGGAAGCAAATTTATCTTTGAAGTGCTTCTGTGCCCACTCATGCTCTTGGAGGACTCTGCCTGATTTTCCCAGAGACCAGCTGGCCTATTGCTCTTTGAATGGTAAAATTCGGGACAATGGCTTTGGGGGAAGGAAGATTCAAGACTACAACTTAAAATCACTCCTCCAAAGACATACAAGGTACAAAAATTCAAGCATGTGATCACCTTGTTAAATTTGAAATGCAAAGACAATGTAATCAGGAAACAAAATGAAGTTGTTCTGTCAAGTTTGTGATTTAGGGGCTGCTATTAGTTTTTTGTTTTGTTTTGTTTTGTTTTTATTAGTAGCTGCTGAAGTAGTGGGAGTAAATCATTTTCAAATGTGGAAGCCAATTAACTATAACAAAATACAGTTGAATAACAATTAGTAATCCTACTTCAAAGGATAGTAATGGATAGAAAATAAACTTTCCAAAGAAGCCCTTCATTGGGCAATTCTTTGAAAAAAAAAAACTTTAATTGTCAGGTCCCGTTTGAGTCAAAGTGCATTAAATAATTTTTTAGCAGGAATTCTGACAGCTGGAGAGATTCACCTGCTGAGTTACTACCTTTTAATTACCTAAATAAAGAACAAAGTAGAAAGTATGACAAACTCGAATAGAAAAAAAAATGAATTTAATGCAAAGAAACATATTACTCATGCATTTTAAGATTAACCTAATGCTCTTATGTATGAGAGAGAGAAAAAAAAAGTATTATTATTTACAACCACCCTTTTTACCCCTTTCCTTTACTCTTTGTAATGGTGATAGATTTTATGGAAACTCTTTTGCCCTGCTAGGTAGAGTGGCATGTAAAGATAATTTTGGAGAATATAGGGGAGGAGGGAGGCAAGGAGAGAAATAGGCTGTTGCTAAATTATTCCAAATAACAAGAGGAAGCAGGGCAGATGAAAGGAAGAGTAGGGCATCCTAAAAATTAGACTCGTGGAGACAGACATGACAGGTGCCAAAGAGAAAGAGTAGAGATAATTAAAATGGATTCTCAGGAAGTTTTGTAAGTTGATGGGTCTTATAAGCCCTATTTCTATCCAATCTAGGGTGTCTCAACTTCAACATTGTTGACACTTAGGACTGGATAATTCTTTGTTGTGGGGATATTCCTGTGCATTTCGTAAAGTTTAGCATCTGGTACCCACTAGAGTTAGTAGCATACACATCCCAGTTGTGACAACCAAAAATGTCTTCAAAAACCAAAAAAAAAAGAAAAACAAACTTGTTGCCAACAGATCGATTCCAACTCATAGCGACCCTATTGGGCAGAGTAGAACTAACTGCCCAATAGGGTTTCCGAGCAACGGCTGGTGTATTTAAACTGCCAACCTTTTGGTTAGCAGCCATAGCTCTTAACCACTGTGCCACCAAGGCTCCATATCTCCTGAGGGTCAAAATCACCCTTGGTTAAGAACCACTGATGTAATCCCAAACTTTTGATAAAGGTAATTATTTGTACTTTCTGAGTTCAGTAGATACATGTGTGTAAGTGTGTTAGTTTACTTTTTGTGTTGCCCTTGGTTTCCTTGGATGTAATCATGTGCTAAGATTGGTCTCAGCACAGGCCAAGACAAAGCAGAGAATCCCAAGTGAGTCCAATTATATTCAGATTAGCCCTTGAGGGATTTTGTGTAGAATTTTTAACACTAAAATATGAGTTTAGCTGTGACTCAGTTTGAATTATCGTCTTAGAATTGTGTCAAAATTGCATCCCCATAATGACTGTCAAGGGCAAGTCAGTGGATATTGAACTGACAGGAGCTGTGATGAAAGACCATTTCAAATTTAGAATAAGATTGTGGAAATGCCCTTCAATCACTCCTTCTGCTTTTGATGAAAGAGCGAGGGAGTTAAGGCAGTATTCAGGACTGGTGTCTCTAATGGACAGTCAGATGGTTACAATGATACAAAAACTTACTCTAATGAAATTATCCATTAATCTTGTATGATATCCTAGACTGGAAATGGCAGTTTAACCAACCTCTCTGGACATGGTGTATCTTAATAAATTGTTATTTCCTGTAAAATAAGACCAGGTATAAACAGAGTTAGGCTGCTAAAGGTTTAACAACCGGCTTAAAAAAAAAAAAAAAAAGAGCACACAAAAGAAAGCCCTGATTTGTAAAACACTTGCCAATATCTGTAAATTCTCCACCATGACAAATTTTAACCTACCAACATGAAGTCGTGAAAGCTGAGTTGGGAACAGCTGCACACACTTGGCACTCTGGAGTCAATACATGTAGGCTCCAGCACACCACTAGGTATGGGGCATGAATGTTTGGACAGGTTCAGGTTTGCTCTGCTTCATCAGCTAAAAAGTTACTCCCTGGGGACAAAAATATCTGGAGGCCGAGGAGTATACTATCAGGTAAGTTTTGAAAACATGGATACATCAGTAACCTTGCCATTTCAAAACCTTTTCCTTTGGGTGTCTCTAATCAGGAGACAGTCCTGGTGATTTACAGCTGAAAAATAAGACATAGTGGAACACAGTTCTACTCCGACACACACAGGGTTGCCGTGAGTTAGAATCAATTTGACCGCAACTGGCAACAATTGGCAATCTTTTATTATATAGAATAAGGTCCCAGAGTGGGGCAAAGCTCAGCTACCAAACTGAAGGTAGGCAGTTCAAACCCACCGCGTGGTACCGAGGAAGAAAGAAGATAGACCTGGTGATCTACTTCCCTAAAGATTACAGCCAAGAAAACCCTATGGAGCACTTTTACCCAATAATGTGTGGAGTTGCCATGAGATGGAATTGACTTGACAGCAAGGGATTTTTGCTAGGGCAAATATTTATTTTAGGTATATTTAGGTATGTTACACTGAAACTAGAAAAGACACACATATACGGGGGATGTTGCTGAGTCATGATTAGATCATGCCTCTAAGTGTCCTATTGCTATAGCAAGCCTTATGGGTAGACAAGTGACAGACAGGACCTAGGATTTTATAGGGTTTTACTACTTTAATTACATGGGAACTCAATGTCCCAAAGTTGGCCTCTGTAGAAGGACGTGACACTTTATTCAAAAAAGCTTAAGAAAAGGTGGGAAGATGTATGGATTCTTATGTTTGTAAGTGTATGTAAACATTAGAGAGAGATTTGCTCTGAACATTTGTACAGAATCAACAGATTTTTGTAGCAAGCAATTTTGAAGATTATATGGAGTGAAGTTTGAAAACTAGGAATTGGCTGTAGAAAGTCAGTATGAACAATGTATGAGCACATTGGTACAAGTAACTGAAAAAGTTTAGGATTCCACAGAGCTCGTAGGGTCCTTACAGATTACTGAAGCCAATTCAAAAAAAAGAGGGAAAACAGTATGGAGCGTTTGCTGTGAAAGAATGAGAGATACACGGTAGCACCAGTGCAGCAAGCTGATGTAGGCTGCCTTCTTGACCACTTGAAGTTCCTAGGAAGAGGAATTGTCAAGTTTCTAACCCCAATCCAAAGGCTCTTTGAAACAGCCTGGGCCCTCAAATCTTCATGAAATGTGGTGAAGTAGGTTGCAAACAGAGTCCTTTGGTGGTGCAAATGGTTAAGAGCTTGACTACTGTACCAGAGGTTGATGGTTCAAACCCACGTACAGATGCCTCACAAGAAAGCCCTGGAGATCTGCTTCCAAAAGGTCACAGCCTTGAACACCCTATGGAGCAGTTCTACGCTGCATACATGGTGTTGCTATGAGTTGGAAAGGAATTGATGGCAACTAATAAGAAGAATGCAAAGGATCACCATGATCCCTGAAGGACTGTTCACCTAGAATGAGACCACAAGGCTGGTAGGAAAATTTCAAGAAGAAATCCAATATTACCCAACCTTTGGGAGATGGAAATTCCCTCAAATTTCATTGTTAGAAAGTAACCCTGAAAAATACCATCCGTTTCCTCTGGAATACCTAGCCAGAGCTAAGAGTTATTAAAAGCCTTATGATAACATTTATGATACATGATTAAGTGAAAACAACAAAAGTTATACTATGGTATGACCATAACAAAATAAAATATGCCTATAAAAATACTAAAAGGAAATAGAGCATGCCAAGATATTAATAGTAGTTGCCTCTCCCTAAAAACATAATGTGTGGAGTTTTTTTTTTTTTTTTCAATTTTTGAAAACTTTTGTACTTTCTAATATCTCTATAATGAATACTAATTTCATAATGTTAAAACAATTCTAAAAACCATTTATATTACTTTACTGTCTTTTATCTATAAATCTCTCTCCAGCTTTAAAAGAAAACTCAGAGATCCAAACAAGGCTCCCAATAAATGGCCATGACATGATACAACCATGTCCTTCCAACCTTTGCAAACGTGAGCTCTCAGAAACAAAAAATATGTCTTCAATAATCTCTTTGAAGTCTCCTAGGATTCAGCTCAGTTAATGTACAGAGTGACTGTTAAAAAGCCTTTCTTAGTGATGGGTTATAGGCTACATTGGATCTTAGCCAAAAGACGGAGAAGCAATTGTGATGGGATATATGAATAAACAAGTATTTGTGGTATAGACCTGATAAAGTATTATTGCGAAGGATTCCTATAGTTTTTCTGCCACAAGAAATTATCAATCCAAAGGGGCATATGTGGAAAAAGGATAGATTATGCATACATTCTCTAGTCCTTTAAGATATTAAATGAGTTTTCTATAAGAGAAAATAAAATATTTTCTGAGATTTTTGTGAGCTTTAGAAATTAATTCGATGCAGAATATATGTGCACACATACTAATTTCTTCAAAATGTTGAACTTTTAAATAACCATCTAAAACAGAAATCTATCACTGAAATTTTCTGTGTAACACATTATTCAATGATATCAAAGCAAATAAGAAGAGAAAAAATAAATATAAATACAGTATATCTCTTAAGATACTGGTACCATTCTGGGTATAAATTTTCAGATTGAACTGGTAATAGTGACAACGTGTGATACGTACTTTTAGTTGGTGAGAATATCATTCTACAGAGGTCAGAAAAGTGGATTAAATTCCTCTGTAGATTAGTTAGATTTTCTTTGATCCAAGTCCACAGACTCACCCAGTTCATATACCTCCAAACATTTGACATTAGGAACAAGGGGAATTAGGTTAAAAAAAAAAAAAGTGTGGCTAGATATGCACAGAATATTTTCCACCACTGCAAAACAATTTAAATTATTAAATAATCAATGTCTTAAGCAAAATTATAGATTACATGGGAAATTCAAAAGAAATATAAAAATTATTCCCTTTTGTTTTTGATTCACACCTTACTGCATAGGCTAGCAGTTCCAGGTCAATGTTTAAAGAATAGTATAACCTATCCAATTGGCAAATATCAAATTTTGACTCAGAATTTCTTGAGGAGGTGTAGAAAAATAGTCCTCAAATATTGTTAATCTGAATGTAAATTAGTACAATATCTCTGGCATTACCAATACAATTTAAAATACACACAGTTTTTGACCTAATTCTACTCTTAGGAATTTTATGTAAAAATATACATGCATCTGTGAGATTATACATACACACAAACATATAGGTAGATATTCACAGCATTTTTATAATAAACTAACAATTAAACATAATAACTGAAATGTCTATTAATATAGGAAAAGTTAGTACAATATGGCCATTCGGTGGAACATTGCAACCATAAAAAGAATGGGAGAACACATTATTGTAGCTGTATCTTTAAGATATATTGAAAAATGATGAAAACAAAGTCTCCAATTTGTAAAAATAAAAAGAATATTCATGCTGGCTTGGATGCCTATAGAATACTTCTAAAGGTATGCAAGAAACTGGTGATAATAGAAAACTCTGAAGTGAAAAATTGAGTGGCTGGTGAAGTGGGATGAAACAGAAACTTGTTTTTCACTGTATACCCTTTTGTACTTTTGATTTCATATCATGTGTATATATTACCTATTCAAAAGCTAAAAAATATTAAATATAAATAAAGATAGACTATCCTGTTTTAATCAATCTGTATGCTGAGCAAATAATACAAGAAGTTGGACTATATGAAGAAGAACTGGGCATCAGGATTGGAGGAAGACTCATTAACAACCTGCGTTATGCAGATGACACAACCTTGCTTGCTGAAAGTGAAAAGGACTTGAAGCACTTACTAATGAAGATCAAAGACCACAGACTTCAGTGTGGATTGCACCTCAACATAAAGAAAACAAAAATCCTCACAACTGGACCAATGAGCAACATCTTGATAAATGGAGGAAAGATTGAAGTTGTTAAGGATTTCATTTTACTTGGATCCACAATCAATAGCCATGGAAGCAGCAGTCAAGAAATCAACACATTGCATTGGGTAAATCTGCTGTAAAGGACCTCTTTAAAGTGTTGAAGAGCAAAGATGTCACCTTGAAGACTAAGGTGCACCTGACCCAAGCCGTGGTATTTTCAATCACATCATACACATGTGAAAGCTGTACAATGAATAAGGAAGACCAAAGAAGAATTGACGCCTTTGAATTATGGTGTTGGCGAAGAATATTGAATATACCATGGACTCCCAAGAGAATAAACAAATCTCTTTTGGAAGAAGTACAACCAGAATGCTCCTTAGAAGCAAGGATGGTGAGACCGCATCTTACATACTTTGGACATGTTGTCAGGAGGGATCAGTCCTTGGAGAAGGACGTTATGCTTGGCAAAGTACAGGGTCAGCGGAAAAGAGGAAGACCCTCAACAAGGTGGATTGACACAGTGGCTGCAACGATATGCTCAAGCATAACAGCAATTGTAAGGATGGCGCAGGATCAGGTGGTATTTCATTCTGTTGTGCATAGGATTGCTATAAGTCTGAACTGACTCGAAGGCACCTAACAACAACAACATCCTGTTTTATAATACAAAATAGAATTTGAATGTATTTTGATCATTTATATGGCATAGAATATAATATATGGATTGTATGAGTTCTAATTGTATGGACAATTATTTCAGTTAAGGTCAACAAAATTTTATTAGGCACTGTTTGAGTCATCTAGTGCTGCCATAACAGAAATACCACAAGTGGGTGGCTTTAACAAAGACAAATTTATTTCCTCACAGTAAAGTAGGCTAAAAGTCCAAATTCAAGGTGTCAGCACCAGGGGAAGGCTTTCTCTCTCTGTTGGCTCTAGAGGAAAGCCCTTGTGCTCAATCTTCTCATGGTCAGGGGGCTTCTCAGGCCAGGGACCCAGGGCCCAAAGGACGCGCTCTGCTCCCGTCACTGCTTTCTTGATGGTATGAGGTCCCCAACTCTCTGCTTGCTTTCCTTTCCTTTTATCTCTTGAGAGATAAAAGGCGGTGCAGGCCATACCCCAGGGAAACTCCCTTTACTTTGGATCAGGGAGGTGTTACAATCCCACCCTAATCCTCTGAACATAAAATTACAATCACAAAATGGAGGACAACCACAAATGGCCTAACCAAGTAGATACACATATTTTGGGGGGGACATAATTCAATCCATGAAAGGCACCTACTATGTGAAAGGCTCTGCTATATACTAGAAGTGCCAGAGATTTGGTGGGTTTTAATAAGAGAAGTACGAGTATTCCAGGCAGTGAAAATAACACAAAAAAGAGACAACTCTTTACTAAAATACTGTGCCTACTGTATATCTACTATGGAAAATATGCCATGGCTTATTGTTATAAAATTTGAAAACTTCATAGCCATATTTCTTAAGTAATTTTATCTGTATCACCCACAGGTTTTAGTAACTCCAAAAAGCTCTAAAAGTATGAAGATATTTCTTTATTATTTTCATATCTCCTTCCTTCTCTTTACCAATTATTTATAATTATAAAACTTATAATCATGATGTGATGTTAAATCTTATGCAAAGCTTAAAAACATAGCAATATAATGAAAAAGACCAAAAAGTAGATTATTTCACACCAAAATTGATGGCATTTTATGTTAGTACTCAACATTTTTATGAGTGGTAATCAGAGGGAATAGCTTATTATTATTGCCTTTTTTAAGAGCACAAGAGTAAAATTTGAACTGTTTCTAATTGTGTAAAAATTGTTTGACAGTCATCGAGTGCATTACTAATTATAACTCTCCTACAACTTTCTTCATGAATAAATACTGAAATAGAATTGGACATAGCTCAGTTAAGAATTTCTCTTTTCAACCTACATAAGTGGAAAAACATGCCTTGCTTATGGATAGGAAGACTTAACATTGTGAAAATGTCTACTCTACCCAAAGCATTCTACAGATACAATGCAATCCTGATTCAAATTACAAAGGCATTTTTTAATGAGATGGAGAAAGAAACCACCAAATTCATATGGAAAGGGAAGAGGCCAGGATAAGTAAAGCATTACTGAAAAAGAAGAACCAACTGGGAGGCCTCACACTACCTGATTTTAGAACCTATTACACTGCCACAGTAGACAAAATAGTGTTGTACTGGTACAGCAACAGATATATAGACCAGTGGAACAGAATTGAGTATCCAGACATGAATTCATCCACCTATGAGCAGCTGATACTTGACAAAGGCCCAAAGCCTGTTAAATGGGGAAAAGTCAGTCTCTTTAACAAATGGTACTGGCATAACTGGATATCCATCTGCAAAAAAATGAAACAGGACCCATACCTCAGACTATGCACAAGAACTAACTCAAAATGAATCAAAGACCTAAATATAAAATCTAAAATGATAAAGATCATGGAAGAAAAAACAGAGACAATGCTAGGAGCACTAATACATGGCATAAACAGAATACAAAACATTATTAACAATGCAGAAACACCAGAAGAGAAACTAGACAGCTGGGAGCTCCTAAAAATCAAACACTTATGCTCATCCAAAGACTTCACCAAAAGAGTAAAAAGACAGCTTACAGACTGGGAAAATGTTTTGGCTATAACAAATCCAATCAGCATCTAATCTCTAAAATCTACAAGATACTGCAAAACTTCAACAACAAAAAGATAAATAACCCAATTGAAAAATGGGCAAAGGGTATGAAAGGCACTTCACCAAAGAAGACATTTAGGCAGCTGACAGATACATAAGGAAATGCTCGCAATCATTAGCCATTAGAGAAATGCAAATCAAAACGACAATGAGATACCATCTCACCCCAAGGAGGCTGGCATTAATCCAAAAAACACAAAATAATAAATGTTGCAGAGGTTGTGGAGAGGCTGAAACACTTATACACTGCTAATGGAAGTATAAAATGGTACAACCACTTTGGAAATCAATTTGGTGATTCCTTAAAAAGCTAGACATAGAACTACCATAAAATCCAGCAATCCCACTCCTTGGAATGTATCCTAGAGAAATAACAGACTCACACGAATAGATACATGTACATCCATGTTCAGTGCAGCACTGTTTACAAGAGCGAAAAGATGGAAACCACCAAGGTGCCCATCAAAGGATGAATGGATAAACAAATTATAGTATATTCACACAATGGAGTACTATGCAACAATAAAGAACAACGATGAATCCGTGAAACAGCTCATAACACCGAGGAATTGGGAAGGCATTATGCTGAGTAAAATCAGTCAGTCACAAAAAGACAAATATTGTATGAGGCCACTATTATAGAACTCAAGAAAAGGTTTAAACACAGAAGAAAATAGTCTTTGATGGTTACTAGGGTGGGGAGGGAGGGAGGCTGTATTCCCTAATCAGATAGTAGCCAAGAATTAATTTACGTGAAGGGAAGAACAACACACAAAATAGATGAAGTCAGCACAATTGGGCTAATCCAAAAGCTAAGAAGTTCCCTGAATACAACCAAACACTTTGAGAGACAGAGTAGCAGGGGCAGGGGTCTGGGAACCATGGTTTCAAGGGACATGTAGGTCCATTGGCATAATAAAGAGTATTAAGAAAATGTTCTGCATCCCACTTTGGTGAGTGGTGTCTGGGGTCTTAAAAGCCAGCAAGTGGCCTTCTAAAATGCATCAATTGGTTTCAACCCACTTGGATCGAAGGAGAATGAAGAACAACAAAGACACAAGGAAAATATGAGCCCAAGAGAAAGGGCCACATAAACCAGAGACTCAATCAGCCTGAGACTGGAATAACTAGATGGTGCCCAGCTACCGCTAATGACTGGCCTGGGGGGAAACACAAGAGAGAATCCCTGATGGAGCAGGAGAAAAGTGGGACGCAGACCTCAAATTCTAGTAAAAAGACCTGACTTAATGGTCTGACTGAGACTGGAGGGACACTAGAGGTCACGGTCCCCGCTCTCTGTTAGCCCAAAACTAAAAGCATTCCCAATGCCAGCTCTTCAGACAAAGATTAACTTGGACTATATAAAACAGAAAATGATACTGGTGAGGAGTGTGTTTCTTACCTCAAGTAGATACATCAGACTATGTGGATAGCTCCTGTCTGGAGGTGAGATGAGAAGGCAGAGCGAGACGGGAGCTGGTTGAATGGACATGGGAAATAGAGGGTGTAGAGGAGTGTGCTGTCACATTGTAGAGAGAGCAACTAGGGTCACATAACAATGTGTGTTTAAGTTTTTGTATGAGAAACTGACTTGAATTGTAAACTTTCACTTAAAGCACGATAAAAAAGAATTTCTCTTTTCATGCATGGTTTTAAGAAACGAAGAGTACGATAATACTACCAGTACCAGGTGCTGTTAAGGAGATTCTGACTCATAGCCGCTGACTTATGTGTGTCAGAGTAGAACTGTGTTCCACAGGGTTTTCAATGGGTGATTTTTCAGAAGTAGGTCAACAGAACTTTCTTCCCAGGCACTTCTCTGGGTGGGCTCAAATCACCAACCTTTAGGTTAGCAGTGAAGCTTGTTAACTGTTTGCACCACCCAGGATTCCTGTGATAACATTACAAATTGAAAATTATTATTTTAATTATGCCAATCTTTGCAAAATTGGTTAGTGGTTCAGTCACATCATTGATAAGAAATGTCAGGAAATGTCTTTTGTTTCCCTTTCTGCAATATTTTCCTGTTGTAAAAATGAAAAAAAAAAATAGCAATAATTGGACTGACTTTTTTTTTTATTCGAGTGAACAAATCTGACAAATTTCCTGCCCCTAATGGAGATAGCAACCTATTTTTAAAAACAAGATCAAATTAAATGTTGTAGTAATTAGTATGATGGGAAAAGCAGGAAGTATTGACATAGAAAAAGAGTCGGAGAAATGTTATCTATTTAGATGGTAAAAGAAGTCTTCTCTGAGAAAGAGATAGCTGAACTGAAACCTGAAGATTGAGACGAATCCAGTTTTGATAAAATTAGTAAGATGAACATGTGAAAGCAACGGAACACCATGCATGAAGGCTTGATCTAGTGTGGCTGACACTAGAAGCTTTTTGGCCAAGAGGTGGAGTGCCTTGATGAGGTTGGAAATTTAGGCAGGGGCAGATTTTGCCAGCAGTTGAATTTCATTTGGTACAACAGGAAGCTAATGGAGGCCCTAAGGCGGAAGGTGGTATGATTGTATTTATAGCTTTAAAAGATCTGGCTGCTTTCTAAGAATATGTTAGATGGAGCAAGAATAGAAGTGGAGAGAACAGTAAGGAGGCTCGTACAGTGGTCAAGGCAAGATATGATATTGACTTGGACTAGACCGGTAGCCATGGGAATTGAAAGTTCTGAATGTAATTTGGTCAGAGTTCACTGATGAATTAGAAGCCAAGATGATGAAAAAGAGGCTGAAATCAGAAATGACTCTTCGATTTCTGATTTGAGCAAGTGGATAAACAGTGGTGTCATTAACAAAAATGGTGAAGGATAGGTTTTGAGAGCAAGGGTGGAGTCAATTGTTCAATCTAATATGTGTGAAGTTTGAAAAGCTAAAGGACAGCCAAGTGGAGATTCCACAAAGGGAGTTGGATATAAATGTCCAGAACTCTGAGGAGAGGTTTGAGATGTAGATATAATTGCAGGATCACTTGTCATATTTATTATAATAATTGGCTGACATGTCTGTTTTCCTTGCTGCAATGTGAAGAGCTTGAGAACCAGTACATTCTCTTGTTCATCATTGTTTCCCCAATTTCTTTCTTTTTTTGCATTATGCCAATTAAGCTAGATATCTCCCGAGACCATGGTCCCCAGCCCTCAGCCTAGTAGCTCAGTCTCTCAGGGCATTTGGATGTATCTGTGAAGCTGCTATGATTTTGCCCTGGTCAAGTTGTGCTGGCTCCTATTTCTCTATATCCTAGGAGTGGGGTAGTTGTTTCCCCAATTTCTTGTACCCATTATTGAATGAAAGTATGAGTGAATGAAAAAATACTATAAACTTAAACCCCAGACCCGAGTGTGCACATTTTCGTGTGTATCATGTAATAATTAATAATCTTACAATGTTTAGCCTTCTGTCCATGTTGCCAAAGAGCTGCATCAACTCCTAAAATTGAGATTAAGTTCTGGAAAGTATTTTAGGAGTCACCTAATAAAATCGCTCTTTTCACAGGTCAAGAAACTGGGGCTCAGACAGAGTTTCTCAAGGCTACGGTTGTGCGTGTCAGAGTTAACACTACAGCACAAGTTATCTTATTCCAAGATGCTTTATATCCTTCTGGTTAAAACCAGTAAAAATGGCTCTACTAATTTTCATGGTATAGACAGAACTGAAAATTTCATGGCAGATCACAAACACTATTTAAAGTTTAAATTTGCTTATGAAATAAATTCTTCTCAGAAATAACAAAATGTGGTATACTAACATACCACTTTTTAATTTACTGGCTCTAAGTTTTTTTTTTTTTAAGAACTTCATAAATTAAGGAGAAAAAAAAAACCCACATACACATTAAATGACTAAATATTCTTTGGTTTCCAAAGAATTCTCTCACCAGGCGTTAGAGTAGAGACAGTTATGATGGAAGATGAAGTCACTTTTTAAAACAAAACATTGGTTCTTTAGAATCTATGGAAAAGCAAAAGCAGGTCAGTATGCTGCTGAGTCAATCAGACCACAATAACCATCATAGAATACTACTCAGTGTGCTCAGGCTTGTGCATAAATACACATTACGTTTTCCCTTATTAAGACTATGCCTATATAACAACAGCAATAACAATTTGTGCAATATAAACTCTGCCACACTCAAGAGGTACACCACAGGTTCCTTACTCCCAGCACAAGGTTGATTAAACCTATGACATATGAGTCAAGAACATAGACTATATACATTGTTCACTTAACATATATGACTTTAGTTTGAATTGCTGTTCATAGAGAGTATTAAAATACAAAATTCTTCCTTTAGGGCTTAGAAAACGCAACTAATTGGGAAGTCCATGAATGCTAAATAGTCGTTGGTATTAGTTGTTAGGTGCCATTGAGAAGGTTCCGACTCATAGCACCCCCATGTGCAACAGAAGATAACATTGCCCAGTCCTGTGCCATCCTCACAATTGTTGCTCTGATTGAGCCCATTGTTGCAGTCACTGTGTCAGTTCATCTCACTGAAGGTCTTCCTCTTTTTCGCTGACCCTCTATCAAGCATGATGTCCTTCTCCAGGGACTGATCCTTCCTGATAACATGTTCAAAGTATGTGAGACGAATTTTCACCATCCTCACTTGTAAGGAGAGTTCTAGCTGTACATCTTCCGAGACAGATTTGTTCGTTCTCTGGCAGTCCATGGTATATTCAATATTTTTCACCAACATCGTAATTTAAATTCATCAATTCTTCTTCAACTTTCTTTATTCGTTGTCGAGCTTTCACTTGCATATGAGGTGATTGAAAACACCATGGCATGGGTCAGGCGTACCTTAGTCCTCAAGGTGACGTCTTTGCTTTTTAACTTTTTAAAGAGGATTTTTGCAGCAGATTTGTTCAGTGCAATATGTTGTTTGATTTCTTGACTGCTGCTTCTATAGGTGTTGATTGTGGATCCAAGCTAAATGAAATCCTTGGCAACTTCGATATTTTCACCATTTATCATGCTAAATGGTGGGACAGACTTACTGATAGCTAAGCCTTAAGACTATTGCTATTGTATATGATTTCTTCCAACCACACTGGACATGGATTAAGAAAACAACATCAGACCCCTGAAACTGACATTTTTTTTTTATGCTGACTGTAAATTCAGACATGTGTGACACATCTGGAAGGCTTGTCTGTCTGTAGGAGGAAATGAGGAGACTCTTGTGAAAAAATGAATCTAAAGGGAATAGAGCAGAGATACATAAGCGTGGTCCAAGGAGATTAGCACCATCATAAATTCAAAATCTCCAGCCTCAACTTGGACCGAAATATGACAAAATCCTATGTTGTTTTCCTATGCAGAATTCATTCCAAATCTCCACAACAACTATTATGCAAACTCTCTGCTCTCATGAAACCTCTAAATCCCTCCCCACTCTCTTCTCTCTGCAGATGGCTTCATCTCTCACTTCAGGGCAATAAGAGAAACAATCAGATATAAAAATACTCAGCTCCCCAATACCCAAATCAGTACTGGTATCTGCATTTATCCTTTACTGTTATTTCGGGAGAAATGGCATCCTTCTTCCTGTTCGTTTATCAATTAATTCAATCATGAATCATTGCCGAATGCTTCGGATTCCATCTTCTTTGAGGAAACTTACCCAATCGGTTATCACTTCTCTTTCCTATACCTTCACATCTCCCTTTTTATTGCATCCTTCCCAGTAGCATTTAAACATGTTCAAATTTGCCTCATCTTAAAGAAACAAACACGCCAAAAAAAAAAAACTTTTTTTTTTCACTTTTGATTCCCAGCTTCCCAGCTCCTGTGTTTGCCCTTTCTTTCACAAACTACTTGAACATGAAGTCTGTGCTTCCTTTCTCTATTTCCAGTCCTTCCATCTACTTCTCAACTCACTCAAAATGATTTTCAGCCCAACCATCCTCCTGAAAATACTCACTTTTAGATCACTTCCCTGTAACAAAATCTAATGGATATTATCATTCCTTCTCTTGTTTCATTTATTATCTGCATTCACACTGATGGACCAATCCTTCTTCTGGGAATAATTCATTCATTTTGTTTTCTTAACTTCATATTCTCCCCCTCCTCTGCCTTTTTTTTTTTTTTTACTTCCACGCCCTCTCCCTCTTAATCTCTGTTGCCAGCAATATATTTATGTCCTCCAGGGCTCGGTCTTAGGTTTTAGGCCATTTTCTCTTCTCATTCTGTGTACTCTAAATCAATCAATTTTATTTACTCTTATTACTTTATTTACCTCCCTCAGTATATACTGATGGCTCTCAAATTTTATTTCCATTTCCGAATTCTCTATTGATTTGCAAACCCATTTCTCATACATCCCTAACATCTCTACTTGGAAAATCCACTGCATTCGAGCTGCTTGCAACTCATAGCAAGGCTATCGGACAGAGTAGCACTGCCCCATAGAGTGCCCAAGGCTGTAATCTCTAGTGAAGCAGACTGCTTCATCATTCTCCCATGGATTGGATTGAACCTTTCGGTTAGCAGCCAAGCATTAATCACCGCATCACCAGGGCTTCTCATTTGGGAAAAGCAACACAAAATAATATTCAAAAACTAGATTTATTTTATTCACAAATCCGTAAATCTGTCCCACCTTCCTTGACCCCCACATCAGTAAATAGAAGCACAAGTGGCCAAGTTACTCAAGCTGGAAATTTGAAAGTCACTTTGAGCCCTTTCCATCCCTCAGAGCCTCGTAACTAAACACCATATCATAAAATTCCATCTTCTCTGTAGCTCTACAATTTATTTATTTTTCTCCATGGAAGATAAAATTATTGTTCAACTATTCTTCTCATATTTTTTTTATTCTTCCCTAGTAGCTTCCTAACTGGCTTTCTCTCATTTTATGGATTGAATTGTGTTACCCAAAAAGATATGTTGAAGTCCTAACCCCTGTACCTGTGAATATGACCTTATTTGGGGAGAAAGCTTTTTTCTTTGCAGGTGCTATCATCTAAGTTAATGAGTTTATCCTGGAGTAAACCAAACCCGTTGCCATTGGGTCGATTCCAACTCACAGTGATCCCATAGGACAGAGAGGAGCTGCCCCATAGAATTTCCAAGGGGAACCTGGTGGATTCGAACTGCCAACCCTTTGGTTAGCAGCCTTAGTACGTAATCACTATACCACCAGAGTTTGCGGACTAGGTGGGCTCTAATACCTTGTGAGTGTTGTCTTATGAAAAGGGAGAATGGACATGGAACCAGAGTCAAATGGGGGAATTGGTCATGCGAAGGCACATCTCCAAGCCAAGGAATGCCAAGAAATGCCTAGAGCTACCAGAAGCTGGAAGAGTCAAGCAAGACTTTTTCCCTAGAGTAGACAAAGAGAGAGAGCATGGTACTGCCAATGCCCTAAATTTGGACTTCTAGTCTCTAGAACTGTGAGACAATAAATTTCTATATTTTAAAGCCACCCACTTTGTGGTATTTTATTAGGGCAGCCTTAGAAAACTAAGATACCTTGTGATCACATTCTCAATACTGTAGCCAGGCTGAGCTTTTAAAACACAGTTTCTACCACATATCTCTCTGCTAAGAATTCCTCAGTATTTGGGTACTTTTACTATATGTTTGTTTCCATGAATAATGCATTCTGCTTGGTTTATGTTTTTAGAATTTACATACATGAATTACATAGTACATATTCCTTTAGAGCTTGCCTTTTTCACTAAACATTTTATTTTTTAATGTTATCCTCTTCAATTCAGAAAGCTCCAAGGCATTTTTTTTCCCAACTGATGAATAGTGTTCCATTGTATGACTAAACCAGGGTTTCTTTATTCATCCCTCTACTGAGGGCTATTATGTTAGTCCCACATTTCCATTGCAATGAACAATGAGCTTAAGTTTCTTGAGAGTGTCTCTTGTGCACGTGTGGGAATTTCTTTAAGATAGATACATAGGAGACAAATTGCGAGGTCATGGGGATTCCACATTTTGAGTTTCACTAGGTAATGGATCCTTGCATGGGAATAATATATTCCAACTTCAGGATAGTGGTCATCTGGAGGGAGAGGGAGGGAGGAAGAATGGATGTGGAGGTAGGGGTTTTAGCTCAAAGTAAAATATTTTGTTTCTTCAAAAAATGTGAAACAAATGCAAAATACTCATCTCAGTGCTAAGTACCGAGGTATTATTTTCTACAGTATTTTGTACCTTTCATAATTTAAAACCATTTTAAATTATGATAATTTCATAATTTAAATTTCATAATTTAAACATATTTCTAATAAGGCTTTTAATGGCTTCTCAGCCTTCACTGTGACTTACAAAGTCTCCTTCATCTGGTTTTCATTGGTCTTTTCAGTCTCATCAAAGAAAACATACCACTCTTCTCTGACCTCTTCAAGTGGGGTTTCTTTTTGGAAACTCAGGGTCTTCACACACTTTCCCTTTGCCTAGAGCACTATTGTTTCTCCCATAGCCATTTACTTATTTAATTCCTTCTCATCTCAGACCTATAAGTTACTTCTTCAGGGATCCGTCCCTGATCCTCTGAGGTTGTTTACCTTCTCCTTGTTATATCCTTCCACCACACCCTTTACTTCATATTATACGATAACTTTTACACCTGTAATTATCTAATAGATGTTCTTATACTATAATTTATTATTTTACTTATTTGCATCTATCACCTCCATTAGGCACGAAGGCCCCTGAGGATAGAAACTGTCTGTCCTTTCTAAAATTCTATTCCCAGCAACTAAAACAGCGCCTGCCACATAGATGTTTAATAAATAGTCACTGAAGAATGAAAGTGTCAGAGAAGCATTTGTGAATGATGACAGACGTGGTGTGCTGGATCATCTAGTCCAGTTCCCAACCCTCAATAAACCCATGGAAATACAGGGCAAGAGACATGAAAATAGTAAAATAAAATGACAGTCACATTACCACAGATCCATAAGGTACCAAGAGCATAAGACAGCAAGGTCTTCTGTCACTTGTAAGTAGGTATAGTTCAGGTTGATGTTAAGTCAACTTCCCACACCTACTGTCATAGCTGGTGTATAACAGAAAATCAGAAGTCCAGGCTAAAACATGACATTTCGCCATTTTGCACCACAAGCAGGGTCCACTACATCTGGAATCAAACTCTAGATTCTCTTTTTTCTAAATTTTTTTTTAAGATAAGTGTTTACAGAGCAAACTAGTTTCTCATTAAACAATTAATACACACATTGTTTTATAACATTGGCTGTCACCCCCACAACATGTCAACACTTTCCACTTCTTGAACTTGAGTTTCCCATTCACCAGCTTTCCTGTCCTCTCCTGCTTTCTTGTCCTTGCCCCTGGGCTGGTATGCCCATTTAGCCTTGCTTTGTTTTATGGGCCTGTCTAACCTTTGGATAAAAAGTGAACCTCAGGAGTTCCTTCAGTACCGAGTTAAAAGAGAGTCCGGAGGCCATATTCTCAAGGTTTCTCCAGTCTCTGTTAGACCAGTAAGTCTGGTCTTTTGTGTGTGTGTGTGTGTGTGTGTGAGACTTAGAATTTTGTTCTACATTTTTCTCTAGCTCTGTTCGGGATCCTCTATTTTGATCCCTGTCAGAGCAGTCCATGGTGGTAGCCAGGCACCATCTAGTTGTGCTGGACTCAGTCTGGTGGAGGTCGTGGTACCTGTGGTTCATTAGTCCTTTGGACTAATCTTTCCCTTGTGTCTTTGGTTTTCTTCATTCTCTCTTGCTCCAGGTGGATTGAAACCAGTGGAGAATCTTAGATGGCCACTTAAAAGCC
Organism: Loxodonta africana; assembly: GCF_030014295.1. Classification (NCBI taxonomy): domain Eukaryota; kingdom Metazoa; phylum Chordata; class Mammalia; order Proboscidea; family Elephantidae; genus Loxodonta; species Loxodonta africana. The sequence goes on from NC_087345.1 coordinate 51,288,353, forward strand.
TTTAGGACCCCAGATGCTATTCACAAAAGTAGGACGTATAATATTTTCTTTACAAACTATGTTATGCTAATTGAGCTAGATGTTCCCCAAGACCATAGTCCCTAGCCCTCAGCCCAGGGGCTGGAAACATCACTGTGGCAGTCAGACGAGAGATCAAAATGGTGAAACATCATGTTTTAGCCCAGAGTTCTAATTTACAAGCTCTCGTGAGAAGGTCAGTTTATCACAGAGTAGGCATGGACAGTCATAAAAATTAAGTGCTACTACCCTTATTGCTACCCTATCGTGCAAATATTTGAGTATTTTTTCATCTGATTGCAAAATAAAGAGTAGATAAATAGACTATTTTCACAATTCCTCATGAGGTGGCAGAACTGGGAATTATAGGTATATGCCATTAGTTTCATCTGAAATGCAAAAATGAGGTATAGTAGATTTTCAGACAAGGGTAGATATAAGGCAAAGAGATTAAGTTTTACGAACTATCTATAAATTTTAATTAAAACACATCTGCTTTCAAGCTTGTCTGTGCATTAGTAGTTGCTGGAAATTTTCTGGATGCTAAAAAATACTAGTTTATGCTATTTATATGTGTATAGATGAATAAATGCATCTAGAAATATTTCTTCCTGAAAAATTGATGTTAGTAAAATGGGTTATTTTGTCTACCTGATCCTAAATCACTGAATTAACTGAATTCCCACAGTTTAGTTAGTTGCCTTATTTATTCTGTTAATGATTTCACTGCCAGCATATCATGTTTTTATTATAAAACTGGTATAGATAATGAAAACATAAGCAGTCTGAAAAGGCAGCTCTTTAAACCTACCAAATTTCTCACTCTTGCTCTTCCCCTACTGCTGTTGTAAAACATATTACTTTGCCTGCCCTCCTAAGACATTCCTTGGGGCTAGTATCCTAGGTTCCACAATTCACTCAATAGCTAAAGTTATTGTCAAGGCAGCAGTTATATCCTCAAGAATCTTGATAAATAATTCATTGAATGCATTCATTTTCAGGAGACCCGCTCAGCTAAGAACCTGGTTCTTCAGGGCAGTGCAAATATTGTCTCAAAATTGAAAAGCTAGTTCAGCAGGGACTAACTACTGGGAAAGCTATATACAATTTTGGTATATAAACATTGAAGTAGATTGTAAATACCTGTTTACATGCAAATTCATTGCTGTATTCCAGAGCAGCACTTGCAGGGCAGGAGAGTGGAAGAGAAAGAATTCTCAGACTAGGGAAGGAATAGATGCCTGTGGGCTCTACAAGCAGTTCCTGCCAGTGGCCCAGGGAAGGAGCAAAAATCCCAGATGGATGTTGTTCCTAGGGAGGAGGGAGGTCTATATCAGTATTTGACCTATTTCCTCATCTAGAGATGAAATACATTTGCTTTTTCTATATCTAGCCTTACTGAAAGTGAAAGTAATGATCCCACCACCTGTCATTTAAACAAGCAAAATTATATTCAATTTAAAATTTTTCACATGAGGAATACCATATATATCAAGAAAAATAATGGCCACTTTTATAGCTTCGGCATACTACTAGGATTTTAACTAAACACTTCCCTCTTCTTGCCATCGCTACCCCATCATCCAAGTTCTGGCATATGTCTTTCCTGATTACCACAAAGAGATATATTGTCCCAGTCCGCATGATCCCTCAGGTCTGGAGACTTTTGCCTTGGAGTTACTGTTGGAGCACGGGAACCATTAGAAAGGCTAGGAGATCATGTGCCTAGGACACCACCTCTCTAGAAGTGACACCCAAATGAGATGGTTGCCTCTTGCTGGACCAAGTACAGTGTCTGTCAAAAGCACCTACTCAATCATTCTTTACAATACTGTATGTTTTCTACTTTGAATAAGCCACATGAGGGAACAAGCCATATCTTTCTTGTTCTCTATATGCCTGGAAAATAGTAGTGACTTAATAAATATTTGTAGAAGGAATAAATGTTTAATGGACGGACGGATGGATGGATGGATGGAAGGACAGATGAATGGATGGGCAATAGGCAGATGCTTTCTCAAAGGCCTTCGGGCCTCACAAACTTTGATACTATTTTAAATGAGTCATTCCAAAATCCCTTCAAAATGGCAGTAAGGATATATGCTAACCTCGAGAAGAAGGAAAAATCCTTGCTAAACCTTCACTTTTAGCATTAGGTACAGTTAGTAATATAAAAGGAAGGAAGGCCATTTAGGAGCTCAGTGTTTATTAAACCCCCTAGGATTCCTAAGCTGAATAGTATTTGTATTACATCATCTTAAATTTTTAATTCTAGTAAATTAATATGCAAGCATGTTGCTAGAGTAGGAGAAACTATTTGAATGTTCACTGTGATTTGCCCTGACAATCTCATCTCTAAATACAGTTGTAACGATTAGTGTTTTTAATCAATTTCCAGGCAATTTTGTTCCATACACTGTAAAGTACAGTTAAGGTATTTCATGAATGAAGTTAGAGCAAAGATTCTTATAAATAGTACCTTTCTCAATAGTGGGTGTATGCACAAGGGAGGAGAGGCAAGTCACTCTGTCATGAGGCTTTCACATTATGCCAGTGGGGCCAGTGGCATCGCTAGGAGGTGCAGGGGGTACAGACCACATTAGGTGACACTGTCAGAAGGCACACTGGGTGACACCAAAATGACTGTCTATAGAATTTTTGTGCAGTGTTGCAGCAGAAGTTTAATATTTTTTATAAAAATATCCCTGTAGTTATTTATAACAACAATTTTTTTTTTGTAAGTCCAGCTTATATGTATCAGTATACCTACAAGGATAAAACTCTATGCTTATCTACTTTTTGAACCTTCTAATGTGCTCCAGTCAGAGCTGTCATTATCACCCAATTACAATGACGCTTTGAATCACGTGGTTTCCTCTCCAGGCTCTACAAGTACCTGCTGTTGTTTTCATTGCTGCCAGTGTTTTTATAGTGACTAATTTTGTCAAATTTTCTGGTATTTTGGCTACAATATTGTAGTAATTAGTATTTGTGAGCTTTAACCAATAACTTTTTTGAGAATGAAGTAGTAATTAAAAGAAAGGAAGGAGAAAAATTAAAAAAAGGCTTCTCAGTTACTAATAATATTGTAAATAATAATGTAATTCAATGTAGAAAGATTTTAGTATTCACATACTCTAAGAAATATTACATTTAAGCAATTTACAACTATATTTATCACATATTATTCTGTGAGTAAAATTAATAATAAACTTACATGTATAAAGTTATTAATTATAAAACACTTTGAAAACTAAATAGAGAAATTAACAGTTTAAAACATGAAGTGGGGGAAATGCTATGTTTCTTGATACATGTTTAGAAATATAACTTGTATCTTAAAATTGCTTTCTTGAGATTTTAGTCTTTTTGAAATTTTCTTTAAAAATATCACGGTCTTGCTAATATGTACCTGACTTTAATGAAATTTTCAGGGTTTAAGTTTGAATTATGGTTTAAAAAAATAGTGACACATTAAAAAATAAGTTGGCGAAAGGCACTGATTTTGATGAAGTCATTCACAAGTTCACAGCTTTGAAGGCCAGGAACAGTTCTGATTTAGTTGAAATGTTCACTAAGTGTTGAAATGCTTGTGTTCCTATTCCTGTTTATTTTTATGATATTATTTCATTTATGGATATATTTTCATATACGTTTGTCAACAATTTCTACATTATTTGGGCCACTATTGATTATACAAACCTAACTCATTAATGTTTCTCATGCAATGGGAAAGTTTAATGTTAAAATGAATATAATTCTGATATAGTTCTTAAATGCTTTTACTTTGAATTCTATTGTTTTCTTACCAAATTTTCAGGTTAACCACATAAAACTATGTAAATATATGTACATTTAAGCTCTGTGTATGATGTCGTAATTTGAAGGTATAATTTTAATTTTGCTAGTTGTTTATGTCACTACTATTGCTCTTACAATGAGTGATATATGGGAATTACGATTTACAAGTAGCTTTAGTACAAAAAACATTACTAAAGGCTCTGTATGGTGTGGTACAGGAGGAGTCCATGGGGAGGGGTTGACACCTTGAGCTACCACGCTGGGTGATATCAACTCTACTGATGCTACTGCGTGGGGCAGCAACATAATTTAGAACCCTACATTGAAAGTCTAAAACGATTTTAGTTTTCTCTCAGATGCCTTAGGGCTACAGCCATATTACCTCTGTTGGCGTTTGGTATGAAAATAACTTCTAAGACATTTTATTTTCTGAGAACTTAGGGCTAGTGTAAACACACTTTTTTTTTCTTTTATGGTGTTGAGTATCTGCTAATATTTGCTAATATAACCTTGTGCTGTTAAAATACTTTTCCTGGTTAAAGAACGGACATAGGCAGCATTCCAGGGCAGCCAAAGCCAAAAAAAAATAATAATTTTATTATTATTTTACCTGAGCAGTAACACCTGAGGAAACTGGTTCAATGGAAAATGTGTGTGGATCTGGAAGCACATATATAAACACTCCCAGAAAGCTGTAGAAACATTGAACACCCATTCAAGAATCGAAGCAGAAAACCGCTAGACTAATTAATGATACATCTTCCAGATTACCGGTACTTTGGAGATTGGTTATTTAAATTTGATTGATCTTCTTACGTCTTGCAGAAGGTTCTTTCATCGGCACAGAGATGAGAAAAACAAAGGAATAAGGAACAAAATTTACATTACCACCAGGGGAAAAAAATAAAACCAGTGGTTGTATGAGACACGGTAGAAGATCTGGATAACAGAAAGTTTATGGACTTGGCTGACTATTTTTCCTAAAATGAAACAAAAAGTATGAGGAAATGTGATACTGCACTTTGACTTTCACCACCCATCTAGTTTGAGTACACTGAAAAATCTGTTAATTTTGATCTTCGTCTTCGAGATTGCAACAGTCTCCTAGGACTTTGTTTTATGCATAAAGTTATTATTCCCTTTTGTATCAGGTCTGTTGTAAATGTTTATAATAATCACTGCTGCTTAATTTCGTGGATGGTTGGAACTGTACAGTTCTCCTCAGAGGAGTTAAATGTGGTTATGTCGTTTCCCAAGCTGATTTAAAAGAAGAAATCTGAGATCAAGCAATGTTTCCATTTCAGTGTTAGTTCGGAATCATTGCCATAAATGTTTTCTTTTTCCACCTCTCCAATTTTGAGTATCTGTGATGATGTACAGGGTTGGTTTTCAATTTTGTTAGCTCCTAATGTTCTTCAATGAATAAATAAAGATGAATAAATCATTGTATCAATATCCCAGGTTTTGATATCTAATTCATCAGGAGCCCAAAAAGAGATTTCCCTATTATATTTGCACAGCACTGTTTCTCATCTGTTGTCAGCAAAAATAAGGTGGATAGCAACTATTTATTACAGCAAACAGCTGGTACATGTAACTTCTATCTCCGATGAATACCTAATGAATACCTTGTGCTGCTCTCAAGATACCGGTGATCAAGCATAATTAGCAAGAAACAGAGAAGCTTTGTCTAAAATATTCTCGGAATCTCCTACCTACTCCAAATGCCGTCAATATTCTTTGTTCAATGGGTCCAATTGGCTGAGGACTGTTTTAGCAGGATCACACGCTTTGAAAGACAAGAAAATAAAAAAGGGAGAGATTGTTCATAGTTCCAGATCTGTCTCTAAGTAACAGGGTCACTTCTCTCCACCGTGGGGGCTCTTCAAAAAAGATAGTTTTTCTGAACTAAGATTTCACAATTCGTAAGGGCTTATTCTTATATGTTATTCAAACTTTTTGAACTTCAAATTTCTATGCCCTCCCAGCCTCCTACTGTTCCTGTTGAACTTTATTTTGCACACCACAGGAAGCAAAGGGAGACAAATATTTGCCAGTATTCATAGAGGGTTTATTTAGTCAGGGAAGCTTATTACTATTCCATTATGTTTTCTATATAGAAGCTTTCTTCTGAGGAAGTAAAGGATCTTAAATTCATCCAGGAAGTAAGCTTTGCAATTGCCCTGTGAAACTGGCAAATTATATTAAGAGAGACAGACATCTTCTAGGGAGTGTTGGAATTGTAATGGAAAGCAGTTAGGAAACCTTGCTTGGTGTCTGTGACTGCCAATTGCTAGTAATTTGTGTCTCATCACAATCACAAAGCTTTATCATGAAAATTAATGGAAAAATAATGTATATATGTGTATATATATATCCCTCACACATCTATCATTTTGTTGTACTATGGGGTCTTGTGCATTGCTGTGATGCTGGAAGCTATGCCACTGGTATTCAAATACCAGCAGAGTCATCCATGGTGGGCAGCTTCCAGTGGAGCTTCTGGACTAAGACAGACTAGGAAGAAGGACCTGGCGGTCTACTTCTGAAAAAAATTAGCCAGTGAAAACCTTATGGATAGCAACAAAACACTGATTGACATAATGCCAGAAGATGAGCCCCTCAGGTTGGAAGGCACTCAAAACACGACTGGGAAATAGCTGCCTTCTAAAAGGAGAGTCGAGCTTTTGGGACCTTCATTTGGTGATATGGCATGACTCAAAATGAGAAGAAACAGCTGCAAACATCCGTTAATAATAGGAACATGGAATGTACGAAGTATGAATCTAGGAAAATTGGAAATCATCAAAAATAAAATGGAAGACATAAACATTGATATCTTAGGCATTAGTGAGCTGAAATGGACTGATATTAGCCATTTTGAATCAGACAATCCTATGGTCTCCCATGCCAGGAATAACAACTTGAGGAGGAATGGCATTGCATTCATTGTCAAAAAGAACATTTCAAGATCTATCCTAAAGTACAACGCTGTCAGTGATAGGATAATATTCATAAGCCTATAAGGAAGACCAGTTAATATGACTATTATTCAAATTTATGCACAAACTACTAAGGCCAAAGATAAAGAAACTGAAGACTTTTACCAACTTCTGCAGTTTGAAGTTGATAATCACTGGTGATTGGAATGCAAAAGCTGGAAACAAACGAGAAGGATCAGTAGTTCGAAAATATGGCCTTGGTGATAGAAATGATGCCATAGCTTGCATGATAGAAACTTGCAAAACCAATGAGTTCTTCACTGCAAATACCTTTTTTCAACAACATCAATGGCAACTATACACATAGACCTCGCCAGACGGAATACACAGAAATCAAATCGACTACATCTATGGAAAGACAGGGTGGAAAAGCTGAATATCATCAGTCGGAATAAGGCCAGGGGCAAATTGCAGAAGAGATCATCAATTGCTCCTATGCAAACTGAAAAAAAAAAAAAAAGAAGAAAATTAGAACAAGGCCATGAGAGCCAAAACATGTCCTTAAGTATATCCCACCTGAATTTAGAGACTATCTCAAGAATATATTTGATGCATTGAACACTGATGACAGAAGGCCAGATAAATTGTGGAGTGACATCAAGGACATCATACACGAAGAAAGCAAGAGGTCATTAAAAAGACAGAAAAGACCAAAATGGATGTCAGAAAAGACTGAAATTTGCTCTTGAATGTCAAGAAGCTTAAGCGAAGGGACAATGATGAAGTAAAAGCTGAACAGAAGATTTCAAAGGGTGGCTTGAAAAGACAAAGTAAAATATTATACTGAAATGTGCAAAGACCTGGTGATAGAAAGCTAAAATGAAAGAACATGTTCGGCATGTCTCAAGGTGAAAGAACTGAAGAAAAAAATTCAAGCCTTGAGTTGCAATATTGAAGGATTCTACGGGGAAAATATTAAACCATGCAGGAAACATCAAAAGAAGATAGAAGGAATACACAGAGTCACTGTGCCGAAACAAATTGGTCAACATCCAGCCATTTCAGGGGGTAGCATATGATCAGGGACTAACGGTATACTGAAGGTAGAGGTCCAAGGTGTACTGAAAGCATAGGCAAAAAACAAGGCTCCAGGAATTGACAGAATACCAACTGAGATGCTTCAACAAATGGATGCAGTGCTGCATGTGCTCACTCGTCTATGCCAAGAAATTTGGAAGACAGCTACCTGGCCCTACCAACTAGAAGAGAACCATATCTATGCCTATTCCAAAGAAAGGCGATCCTACAGTTTGTGGAAATTATGGAACAATACCATTATCATTAATATCACACACAAGTAAAATTTTGCTGAAGACCATTCAAAAGTTGTTGCAGCAGTACATCAACAGGGAACTGCCAGAAATTCAAGCCAGGTTGAGAAGAGGGTATAGAACCAGCGATATCATTGCTGATATTAGATGGACCCTGGCTGAAAGCAGAGAATACTAGAACGATGCTTACCTCTGTTTTATTGACCACGCAGAGGCACTCGACTGTGTGGGTTATAAAAGATTATGGATAACATTGCAAAGAACGGGATTTCCAGAACACTTAGTTGTGTTCATGAGGAACCTGTACTTAGACCAAGAGGCAGTCATTTGAACAGAACAAGAGGATACTGCATGGCCTAAAGTCAGGAAAGGTGTGTGTCAGGGTTGTATCTTTTCACCATACTTATTCGATCTGTATACTGAGCAAATAATATGAGAAACTGGACTACATGAAGAAGAACTCAGCATCAGAATGGGAGAAAGACTCACTAACAGCTTGCAATATGCAGGTGACACCACTTTGCTTGCTGAAAGTGAAGTGGACTTGAAGCACTTACTGATGAAGATCAAAGACCACAGCCTTCAGTATGGATTACATCTCAACATAAAGAAAACAAAAATCCTCACAAGCGGACCAGTAGGCAACATCATAATAAACAGAGAAAAGATAGAAGTTGTCAAGGACTTCATTTTACTTGGACCCACAATAAACGCCCATAGAAGCAGTAGTCAAGAAATCAAAAGATCCGTTGCATTGGGCAAATCAGCTACAAAAGATCTCTTTAAAGTGTTAAAAAGCAAAGATGTCACTTTAAGAACTAAGGTGTGCCTGACCTAAGCCATGGTGTTTTCAATCACTTCATATGCATGTGAAAGCTGGACAATGAATGAGGAAGATGGAAAAAGAATTGATGCTTTTGAATTATGCTGTTGTCAAAGAATATTGAATATACCATGGACTGCCAGAAGAATGAACAAATCTGTCTTGGAAGAAGTACAGCCCCAATACTCATTTGAAGTGAGTGTGCTTTGTCTCACATACTTTGGACATGTTATCAGGAGTGATCAGTCCCTCGAGAAAGACATCATGCTTGGTAGAGTAGATGGTCAGGGAAAAACAGAAAGACCTTCAAAGAGATGGATTGACACAATGGCTGCAGCAATGGGCTCAAGCATAATGATTGTAAAGATGGCACAGGACCAGGTAGTGTTTCTTTCTGTTGTACATAGGGTTGCTGTGAGTCAGAGCTGATTTGAAGGCACCTAAAATCAACAAAGTGTATGTATATATATATATATATATATATGTGTATATATATATATACACACACATATATACATGAAATTTCCATATATAAAATAAAATTTTTTAAGTATAGACTATATACGTATATATATGTATTATGAAAATTCTCTGTGAATGATAAAATTCTGCTTCTGTACAGGTATTTTTTTATCATTATTATCATCAGTAACTTCTGCCCTCTGTGCAGCAAGTTGAGAAAGGAGGGATGATGCCAACGGCAGGGACCCTGTGATCTTCTTCAGACTGTTTTCACCACTGCTGCTTTCTACCATGTTACTCCCCTAAGGACATAAAGGAACAGATGGACTCTCCTATCTGTGCAAGGTCAGCTAAATGCCTTGTACCCCAATCATGATGATGTCAGCTACTGTGGCAGTGATAAATAACAGCCAAGTCCTGCTGAAATAGGTTTGCAATTGACTTCCTAAGAGAAAAATCCCCTCAGCCTGGCAGAGGAGAAAAATCACAAGCGTTTACTCATAAGCTCACTTTCTAATCACACTGTATCTGCTTTTCCTACTAGCAATTGATTCCTGGGCAATAACCCAGTCCTTGTAATTCCTGTAACCTTTATTCCTTCCTGCTAAATTAGAGAGAATTTTAGGATATTGTAACGGTTAAATGAGAAATCACAGTGAAGCTTCTGACTGATGTGAGCACCTAGTAAAAAAAAAAGTTAAAACTTTTTAACTTTTTTTTTTTTTTTTTAGTAGGTCTTCAATAAATGGTATTTCCTCTTTTATCCCACCTCCAATTCTTATTCAACCCTGCTGGTAACAACTATCAGGATCATTCACTGCAGACTCTACCTATCTCCCTTGGAAGGTATATCCTAACCAATCCACCCCCATCAACAACACCAACAACTCCCCTAGAAAAAGCGCTATGGTTTTTTCTCTTACAAGATTCAATGATACTCATTTGGAAAGCTATCCTTTGGTCGTAGTTTCTTGAGAGCCAAAGTAGCTTTCCAATTAAATCCTCATTATAGACTTATTATTGTGCTGTACAAAACAGGATGAGGGGGAAAAAGAGTTATGGGTATCTTACGCACTTTTACTTTATGTAACATTGTGGTTCAAGTTGTCTTTAATTTAGTATCATATCAAACCGAGGGAAAGCTTTTCATCTGTAACCCATTCTTTTATAAGGACTTACAAACTTTTACAATCAATTTTGCTGTCAGTTTGCATTTATTTTACTTGGGTTCCCTAGTGGCTATGCCGTGAATACAATCAGCTGTGTGGCTCAGAGATAAATTCTTGCAGCAAACACCGATAAAACGGGTAAGAGTTATTATAAGTCCACATGATAAATGAACCAATTCAAATAATTTGAATTTGTGAGCTATATGCGTCCTTAAAAACTATTTATTACAATATATAGCACTATTTTTTTTAACATCTACCATTATAGAACATTTTTAAATGTTCTGCTAAGTGCATTGCTTATATTGTTCAATTTCCAAATTATTTCCATTTAACAGTTGAAAAAGCTGAGGCTCTGAAAGTTTTTTTTTTAAATAAGTTTTCCAAGGTCAGGTGGAAAAGAAAGATCTAGAGATGGCCAACTTTTAATTTTGGCTCTTTACACTAGGTAATGATGGTTATCTTACATAAGAGAAAATTGAGACTAAGGGCTTTTAATTGATTTGAAAAAGGTGACAAAGCTAGTAGTGACTGAGCTAGAACGAGATATCTGGGCACCTGAAAACCTAGTTCAGTCTTTATTTGAACACTATTACACACTAAAATATTTATAAAATGGGCTTCTTTCATATTTCTTTTGAGTCTTTTGATTTCATATTGAGGAATTAAACAAACATGGATCCCCATCTTCTTTTTGCTTCATCTCAACTTTCCATTTGTATTCAGTTTCTTTTTTTTATTTATTTTTCTACTTCTATTCCTAATATTTAATTTCATCACATTAAAACTAAACAAACCCACTGCCATCAAGTTGATTCTGACTCACAGCAATCCTACAAAGGGTCCTTTAAATATCATCCACCTTATGGGTAGATAAGTAATAGATAGATGAATGATAGAAGATAGGTAGATAGTTCCCTAGTGAAATGAAGAAAGCACTGTCAACCTGAAATGATTTGTTGTTGTTGTTAGGTGCCTTTGAGTGAGTTTCCACTCGTAGTGACCCTGTGTACAACAGAACAAAACACTGCCTGATCCTGCACCATTCTCAGAATCGTTGCCATGCTTAAGCCCAATGTTGCAGACAATGTGTCAATCCATCTTGTTCAGGGTCTTCCTCTTTTTTGCTGATCCTCTACCAAGCATGATGCCCTTCTTCAGGGACTGATCCCTCCTGATAACATGTTCAAAGTATGTGAGATGTAGTCTCGCCATCCTTGCTTCTAAGGAACATTCTGGCTGTACTTCTTCCAAGACAGATTTGTTCGTTCTTTTGGCAGTCCATGCTATATTCAATATTCTTCGCCAACACCACAATTCAAAGGCATCAATTCTTCTTCGATCTTCCTTATTCATTATCCAGCTTCCGCATGCATATGAGGCAATTGAAAACACCATGGATTGGGTCAGGCTCACCTTAGTTCTCAAGGTGACATCTTTGCTGTTCAAAATTTTCAAGAGGCCTTTTGCAGCTGATTTGTGCAATACAATGCATCTTTTGATTTCTTGACTGCAGCTTAATTGGGTGTTGATTGTGGATTCAAGTAAAGTGAAATCCTTGACAACCTCAGTCTTTTCTCTGTTTCTCATGATGTTGCTTATTGGTCCAGTTGTGAGGATTTCTGTTTTCTTTATGTTGAGGTGCAATCCATACCGCAGGCTGTGGTCTTTGATCTTCATTAATAAGTGCTTGAAGTCCTCTTCACTTTCAGCAAGCAAGATTGTGTCATCTGAATAACGCGGGTTGTTAATAAGTCTTCCTCCAATCTTGATGCCCCATTCTTCTTCTTATAGCCCAGCTTCTCAGATTATTTGCTCAGCATACAGATTGAATAGGTATGGTGAAAGATACAACCCTGACACACACCATTCCTGACTTTAAAACATGCAGTGTCCCCTTGTTCTTTTTGAATGACTGCCTCTTGATCCATGTACAGATTCCTCATGAGCACAGTTAAATTTTTTGGAATTCCCATTCTCCACAATGTTTTCCACAATTCATTATGATCCACACAGTTGAATGCCTTAGCATAGTTGATAAAAGTCAGGTAAACAGCTCTCTGGTATTCTCTGCTTTCAGCTAGAATCCATCTGGTATCAGCAATGATATCCCTGGTTCCACATCCTCTTCTAAATCAGTCTCGGATTATTGGTGGTTCCCTGTCGATATACTGCTGCAGCTGTTTTTGAATGATCTTCAGCAAAATTTTGCTTGCATGTGATATTAGGGATATTGTTTGATAATTTCTGCATTTGGTTGAATCACCTTTCTTGGGAATAGGCATACATATTAATCTCTTCCAGTCAGTTGGCCAGGAAGCTGTCTTCCAAACTTCTTGGCATAGTTAAGTGAGCATTTCCAGCACCACATCCATTCATTTCATCACCTCTTTTGGTATTCCATCAATTCCCGGAGCCTTGTTTTTTACTAATGCCTTCAGTGCAGCTTGGACCTCTTCCTTTAGTACCATTCATTTAGGACTATAAAAAGTGCAGTATTTTGAATATCAGATCATACTACTTGTCTTCTCTACTCTATATTTTACTCTAGTATATAGTTTAACATAGCCCACTGAATAGCCTGGTGACATATAGCTAGGCTGTGGCCAATAGGAGCAACCCAGAACACTCCAACTACACTTGCAGCAATTACTTGAACGACCTTGATTTACTCCAGCGTGTTTGCCCACTCATTGACTGCACTCAGGTTCTGATTCAGGGCCCTTTTCTCTGGTTTTTTATTTGACTTCCAGTGCACGGACTTGATGGCTGAGTGATGTTGACTCTGAGCTCGAATCCTCCTATGTATCCCAGGTGTATCTTGGTTAAAGCACACCACTGGAACCTTCCACTCCTTTCTCCATCAGGACCCATTTCTGTCTTGGTTCTCCATCTAGTCCTCAGGACTCAAATTTCCACTCCCCAAAAATGAAGGACTGCTCAAGATAAGAGTGTTCTCCCTCATTAATTAGAAACATTTCCCCATGCCAGTGATGACTTTATCTTTGCCTTTCCATCATCAAATGATATCCTTGGGACAGCAAACATTAACACAGCACAAAACAATTTTTTTTTAAATCGAGGAGATCGGAGAATAAAGAATGTTGTCATAAAATGAAATAAAATTCTTGTTTATATAAGTAGTAACTTTGATATGGGTGCAATAAAAGTGGCTAATCACTTGATCACTCAACAGCAGCAACCATCTCGAATTCATGGAGGAAAAGAGTAGACAGCTATTGCAACATGTATCTTATCACTATTTGTCATTATGCAATTATTCATGAGATCATTTATGATCTGACTACAAGTTCCCTAATGTTCTTAGCTGGCGAAAAAGATCTGTGTTTGACTACTTTCTTCATTTATCTAATGCTGCTATAACAAATACCACAAGTGGATGGCTTTAACAAAGAGGAATTTATCTCTCACTTTCTAGGAGGCTGGAAGTCTGAATTAAGGTGCCAGCTCCAGGGGAAGGCTTTCTCTCTCTGTCAGTTCTGGAAGAAGGTCCTGCTCACCAATCTTCCCCTGGAGGAGCTTCTCAGTGCAGAGACCTCGCGTCCAAAGGACACATTCTGCAACTGGCACTACTTTCTTGGTGGTATGAAGCCCCCATGTCTCTCTGCTTGCTTCTCCCTTTTATATTTCAAAAAAAAATTGACTTAAGACACAACCTAATCTTGTACATTGAGCCCTGCCTCATTAACATAACTGCCGCTAATCCCACTTCATTAACATCATAGAGGCAGGATTTACAAGACAGGAAAATTATATCAGATGACAAAATGGTAGACAATCATGCAATACTAGCAATTATGCTCTAGCAGAGTTGACATACATTTTGGGGGGGAACACAATTCAACCCATAACAACTATTAACCTAAAGGTTGGGGGTTCAAACCCACCCAGCAGAGCTATGGAAGAAAGGCCTGGTGATCTGCTTCCATAAGGATTACAACCATGAAAACCTTATGGAGCAGTTCTACTCTATAACAGATAGGATCGACATGAGTTGGAATTCACTCAATAGCAAAAAGTTTGGTTTTTATGGTTTTACATTTTTCTCTTGAGTGTAGGGATAATAGTAATTGTTATCGTTAATATCATTACAATGTAAAATAAAAAAGAAAAATCACAACAATAGTAATGACGTCCAACCCTTAATGTAGTCTGAAAATATGTCAGGCACTACTTTAAGTATTTTACATGTATTAATTCATGTTAAAATATTATTACATGTATTAATACATGAGTTAATACATGTAAAATACTTAAAGTAGTGCCTGACATATTTTCAGACTACATTAAGGGTTAGATATTGTTATCTCAAATTACTAATAAGGAAACTGAGTCACAGAGAGGTTAATATATCCAAGCTTATAACAGTGCCCGGTGGTCAGGACTTGAACTCCAGCAGGCTACCTCTAATAGCTCTTCTCTATTATATAGACTGCAATTTGTCTTATTCTTCTTTGGAATTCTGTAGTGAGGGGTGATGTATTTCATACCGTATTCATGCAGTATGCACTTAATGTATGAGAAAAGCAGCTTGAAAGTTTGATCTTTGAATCAGACCTACTGGATATGGACCTCAGTTCCAACTCCATCACTTTTAACTCTGTTACCTTGGGCAAGTTGTTTAACCTCTCTGTGCCCACAAAGTTGGGGAACTAATAGTTGGCCCTAAGGGAGAAATGAATACCGAACAAGCAGCTAACAATGCTGCAATAAAGGATAGGTTTAATTTTCTATATGAAATATGACTTATATAAAGCATTTGGCATATGGTCAGGGCATAATATTTTAATTCCTTTACCCTTCCTCCACTCTAATCTGGGCTCTTATTCACAAAGCCTTTTCTGTACTCCATTAGGGCAGCTGTCATCTAAACTCTGACTTCAGTTAATTCATATTAGGAAAGTCCTTTGGAGGGGTATCTATTTTTCAGTCAGCATGGGATTGATTACCTCCTGTTGACACACTTTCAAAGAAAGCTGGAGAACCTTAAAATTATGAATCAGAAACTCTGTTTAAGTTTCATAAATGTTTCACAGTTTTCTTCCTAGACGTCCAGTAGTGACGGATATGCAAATAGGACCCCAGTGAGAAAAAAAAAGATATTCTACATTCTGGTTTGGCCCAATCTCATTATATATTCTCCTCTTAAAAGAGAGAGAGGAAGAGAAGAGTGAGAGAGAGAGAGAGAGAATAGATTTGCAGCAAGCAAAAAACAGGCTCCTTCTTTATATACTTAATTACAAAGGCAATTTCCTTTATAGCCTACTTACAGGAATACCTCTTAGCGTGTTGCCAAAAGTATCACAACTTGTGTATTCAAAGGTTATGTGTGAATGAGAGCTTTTTGATATTAATCAAGTAATTTGCTAGCATTGCTGGGAAAAGGAAAATGATTGCTTTATCCTGAAAAATGAAACAGCCCATTAATCAAGTTCACTTTATTGAAGACAATTAAGGGGAGAGAGGGGGCAAACAGACCCTTCAGATTAGAAATTCCTAGACTGATGGAAATTTTAATAGGGTTTGGCAGAAACCCCGGCGCAAAAAGTGATTGAGTAAACTAACTTCACTCACCTTACAAATTACATATAATAGGTATTTATGATTTCAAAGCTTAGCATATATTATTAATTGAAAAAAAATCCTACCTAATGCAACAAATTCAAGAAAAAAATTCTTGCATATGGGCTATTTTATTGGTGTTCATTTATTATCTCCAGTGAAAGTTAAAAAGTTTAAATAGAATATCCATGTTCTTAAACATTCATCTCATTTTTGTTACCACAGCAGCACACTATTTGTAGATTTGAGATTGGGTCTCCATCAATCAGAAATAAATTCTATAGTAGGAAGCATTTAAAGCTATTTGTATAAATGTAGCTGAATTGTATAAGGTTGCTAGGTAAGGGATATGAGAAATAACTCTGTTCTGAGGGGGTCCTTTTTTCCTAGCATGATGAATTACAAAAATCCATTGACCAAACACCAACAAATAGTTAAGTGTTAGAATGAGGTACAGGAAAGAGCACTACCTGGTAGAAGGTTAAGTCCATGGACATAGGTAATCATTGAAAGCTTCCTCTTGGCAGTGTCGGCTAGAAGCATTTTAAGAACAAGAGTGTTCAATATTAATTTTTTTATTTAATTAAAACCACTATAACACCTAAAACCTTTAAAGTCTGCTACACACACAAAGGCCTTGTGCAAATGATTTTGGGCGAAATCAGAAAGAAATCTGTGTTTTATAGCTGGCAAGAAAAAAGAAGAAAAAGCCACGAGAGAAGAGCAGAGGCAGGGACTCAGAGCCTCAGGATGCAAGAGCCACAAAAGCTGAGAAACAGCGTCATATATCCCATAGAACGTCAAAAAACAAAAACCAAACCCAGTGCTGTCAAGTCGATTCCGACTCATAACGACCCTATAGGACAGAGTAGAACTGCCCCATAGAGTTTCCAAGGAGTGGCTGGCAGATTTGAACTGCCAACTCTTTGGTTAACAGCCATAGCACTTAACCACTATGCCACCAGGGTTTCCTCCATAGAACAAAGGATGGTCAAAAACAGGCTAAGCTTGGCTGACATCTGGATTGCAAGAAAAAGCTTCAATAGGTACATCATTTTAAATTGAAACAATTAGCACTACATACCAGGAATAGTAAACAAAAAATAACAAAGTACTGAGGCTAAAACTATTTTAGAGAGCCCACGTATCCTTACAACTGAGTGTGCCTCTCCTTCTAGTCTCCACTCATCACAGGCCCTCTCACCACTCTGGGATGGAGTTGAAATCATTCTCCAGTTTTGAATGAAAGTCTTTCAGATGGAAACAACTCTCAATCATAAGTGATGCTCAAAGTCCGTTGTCGTTGTTAGGTGCCGTAGAGTTGATGCCGACTCTTAGTGAGCCTATGTTCAACAGAACGAAACACTGTCCGGTCCTGCACCATTCTCAGAATTGTTGCTATGCTAAAGCCCAATGTTACCGACACTGTGTCAATCCATCTTGCAGAGGGTCTTCCTTTTTTTCTCTGACCCTCTGCTTTATGGTGATGGTGAAGAGTACTGAATATACCAAGGACTGCCAAAAGAATGAACAAATTCATCTTGGAAGAAGTACAGCTAAAATGCTCCTTAGAAGTAAGGATGATGAGACTTTATCTCACATATTTTGGACTTGTTATCAGGAATAACCGCTTCCCGGAGAAGGACATCATGCTTGGGTGTGATATTAATGATATTGTTCTATGATTTCTGCATTCTGTTGGATCACCTTTCTTTGAAATAGGCATAAATGTGGATCTCTTCCGTTTGCTTGGCCAGGTAGCTGTCTTCCAAATTTCTTGGCATAGACAAGTGAGCACTTCCAGTGCTGATCCATTTGTTGAAACATCTGAACTGGTATTCCATCAATTCCTTCAGCCTCATATTTCACCAATGTCTTCAGTGCAGCTTAGACATCTTCCTTCAGTACGGTGGTTCCTGATCATATGCTATGCCCTGAAATGGTTGAATGTTGACCACTTCTTTTTGGTACAGTGACTGTGCATATTCCTTTCATCTTTGATGCTTGCTGTGTTGTATAACAGTTTGCCCATAGAAACCTTCAAAACAGCAACTCGAAGTTTGAATTTTTATTTCAGTTCTTTCAGCTGGAGAAATGTGACGCATGTTCTTCTCTTTTGGTTTCCTAACTCCAGGTCTTTGCACATTTCATTATAATACTTTTTTTTTTTAAGTAATTTTTATTGTGCTTTAAGTGAAAGTTTACAAATCAAGTCAGTCTGTCACATATAAGCTTCTATACACCTTACTACATACTCGCATTTACTCTCCCCCTAATGAGTCAGCCCGCTCCCTCCTTCCAGTCTCTCCTTTCATGACCATTTTGCCAGTTTTCTTAACCCTCTCTACCCTCCCATCTCCCCTCCAGACAGGAGATGCCAATACAGTCTCAAGTGTCCACCTGATACAAGTAGCTTACTCTTCATTAGCATCTCTAATGACTTGTCTTCTGGAATGGTTCTTGTCCTGGGCCAACAGAAGGTTTGGGGACCATGATCGCTGGGATTCTTCTAGTCTCAGTCAGACCATTAAGTCAGGTCTTTTTATGAGAATTTGGGGTCTGCATCCCACTGTTGTCCTACTCCCTCAGGGGTTCTCTGTTTTGCTCCCTGTCAGGGCAGTCATCGGTTGTGGCCAGGCATCATCTGGTTTTTCTGGTCTCAGGATGATGTAAGTCTCTGGTTCATGTGGCCCTTTCTGTCTCGGGCTCACAGTTATCGTGTGACCTTGGTGTTCTTCATTCTCCTTTGATCCAGGTCGGTTGAGACCAATTGATGCATCTTAGATGGCTGCTTGTTAACATTTAAGACCCCAGACGCCACATTTCAAAGTGGGATGCAGACTGTTTTCATAATAGAATTAATTATGCCAATTGACTTAGAAGTGCCCTTAAGCCATAGTCCCCAAACCCCCGCCCTTGCTCCACTGACCTTCGAAGCATTCAGTTTATCCCGGAAACTTCTTTGCTTATGGCCCAGTCCAGTCGAGCTGACCTTCCCTGTATTGAGTATTGTCCCTCCCTTTAGTAGTTCTTATCTACTAACTAATCAGTAAATAACCCTCTCCCACCCTCACCCCTCCCTCGTAACCACAAAAGAATGTGTTCTTCTCAGTTTATACTATTTCTCAAGAACTTACAATCGTGGTCTTATACAGTATTTGTCCTTTTGCCTCTGACTAATTTCACTCAGCATAATGCCTTCCAGGTTCCTCCATGTTATCAAATGTTTCACAGATTCGTCACTGTTCTTTATCAATGTATAGTATTCCATTGTGTAAATATACCATAATTTATTTAACCATTCATCCACTGATGGACACCTTGGTTGCTTCCAGCTTTTTGCTATTGTAAACAGAGCTGCAATAAACATGGGTGTGCATATATCTGTTCGTGTAAAGGCTCTTATTTCTCTAGGGTATATTCCGAGGAGTGGGATTTCTGTGTTGTATGGTAGTTCTATTTCTAACTTTTTAAGAAAACACCAGATAGATTTCCAAAGTGGTTGTACCATTTTACATTCCCACCAGCAGTGTATAAGATTTCCAATCTCTCCGCAGCCTCTCCAACATTTATTATTTTGTGTTTTTTGGATTAATGCCAGCCTTGTTGGAGTGAGATGGAATCTCATTGTAGTTTTAATTTGCATTTCTCTAATGGCTAAAGATCGAAGGCATTTTCTCATGTGTCTCTTAGCTGCCTGAATATCTTCTTTAGTGAAGTGCATCTTCATATCGTCTGCCCACTTTTTGATTGGGTTGTTTGTCTTTTTGTGGTTGAGTTTGAACAGAATCATATAGATTTCAGAGATCAGGCACTGGTCAGAGATATCATAGCTGAAAATTTTTTCCCAATCTGTAGGTGGTCTTTTTACTCTTTTGGTGAAGTCTTTAGATGAGCATAGGTGTTTGATTTTTAGGAGCTCCCAGTTATCTGGTTTCTCTTTGTCATTTTTAGTAATGTTTTGTATTCTGTTTATGCCTTGTATTAGGGCTTCTAATGTTGTCACTATTTTTTCTTCCATGATCTTTATCATTTTAGTCTTTATGTTTAGGTCTTTGATCCACTCGGAGTTAGTTTTTGTGCATGGTGTGAGGTGTGGGTCCTGTTTCATTTTTTTGCAAATGGATATCCAGTTATGCCAGCACCATTTGTTAAAAAGACTATCTTTTCCCCAATTAACTGACACTGGGCCTTTGTCAAATATCAGCTGCTCAGATGTGGATGGATTTATATCTGGGTTCTCAATTCTGTTCCATTGGTCTATGTGCCTGTTGTTGTACCAGTACCAGGCTGCTTTGACTACTGTGGCTGTATAATATGTTCTAAAATCAGGTACAGTGAGGCCTCCCACTTTCTTCTTCTTTTTCAGTTAATGCTTTACTTATCCGGGGCTTCTTTCCCTTCCATATGAAGTTGGTGATTTGTTTCTCAATCACATTAAAAAATGTCATTGGAATTTGGATCGGAAGTGCATTGTATGTATAGATGGCTTTTGGTAGAATAGACATTTTTACTATGTTAAGTCTTCCTATCCATGAGCAAGGTATGTTTTTCCACTTATGTAGGTCCCGTTTAGTTTCTTGCACTAGTACTTTGTAGTTTTCTTTGTATAGGTCTTTTACATCTTTGGTAAGATTTAGTCCTAAGTATTTTATCTTCTTGGGGGCTACTGTGAATGGTATTGATTTGGTGATTTCCTCTTCGTTGTTCTTTTTGTTGATGTAGAGGAATCCAAGTGATTTTTGTGTGTTTATCTTGTAACCTGAGACACGGCCGAAGTCTTCTATTAGTTTCAGTAGTTTTCTGGAGGATTCCTTGGGGCTTTCTGTGTATAAGATCATGTCATCTGCAAATAGAGATAATTTTACTTCTTCCTTGCCAATCCGGATGCCCTTTATTTCTTTATCTAGCCTAATTGCTCTGGCTAGGATCTCTAGCACAATGTTGAATAAGAGCGGTCATAAAGGGCATCCTTGTCTGGTTCCCGTTCTCAAGGGAAATACTTTCAGGCTCTCTCCATTTAGAATGATGGCTGTTGGCTTTGTATAAAAATAATTTTTTTTTTTTTGTATGGTGTGCCATAAAAATAGATGCCCTTTATTATGTTGAGGAATTTTCCTTCAATTCCTATTTTGCTGAGAGTTTTTATCATGAATGGGTGTTGGACTTTGTCAAATGCCTTTTCTGCATCAATTGATAAGATCATGTGGTTTTTGTCTTTTTTTTAATTTATATGGTGGATTACGTTAATGGTTTTTCTAATATTAAACCAACCTTGCATACCTGGTATAAACCCCACTTGGTCATGGTGGATTATTTTTTTGATATGTTGTTGAATTCTATTGGCTAGAATTTTGTTGAGGATTTTTGCATCTATGTTCATGAGGGATACAGGTCTGTAATTTTCTTTTTTTGTGGTGTCTTTCCCTGGTTTTGGTATCAAGGATATGGTGGCCTCATAGAATGAGTTAGGTAGTATTCCACCATTTTCTATGCTTTGAAATACCTTTAGTAGCAGTGATGTTAACTCTTCTCTGAAAGTTTGGTAGAGCTCTGCAGTGAAGCTGTCTGGGTCAGGGCTTTTTTTGTCGGGAGTTTTTTGATTACCTTTTCAATTTCTTTTTTTGTTATGGGTCTATTTAGTTGTTCTACTTCTGATTGTGTTAGTTTAGGTAGGTAGTGTTTTTCTAGGAATTCAACCATTTCTTCTAGGTTTGCAAATTTGTTAGAGTACAATTTTTTGTAATAATCTGATATGATTCTTTTAATTTCAGTTGGGTCTGTTGTGATATGGCCTATCTCTTTTTTTATTTGGGTAATTTGTTTCCTTTCCTGTATTTCTTTAGTCAGTCTGGCCAATGGTCTATCAATTTTGATAATTTTCTCAAAGAACCAGCTTTTGGCTTTGTTAATTCTTTCAATTGTTTTTCTGTTCTCTTCCTTCCTTCTTTTTTATTTCATTTATTACAGCTATAATTTTTATTATTTGTTTTCTTCTGGTGCCTGATGGATTCTTTTGTTGCTCACTTTCTATTTGTTCAAGTTATAGGGACAGTTCTCTGATTTTGGCTCTTTCTTCTTTTTGTATGTGTGCATTTATCGATATAAATTGACTTCTGAGCACTGCTTTTGCTGTGTCCCAGAGGTTTTGATAGGAAGTGTTTTCATTCTCATTGCATTCTATGAATTTCTTTTTTCCCTCCTTAATGTCTTCTATAACCCAGTCTTTTTTCAGCAGGGTATTGTTCAGTTTCCAAGTATTTGATTTCTTTTCCCTGATTTTTCTCTTATTGATTTCTACTTTTATGGCCTTGTGGTCTGAGAAGATGCTTTGTAATATTTCGATGTTTGGGATTCTGCAAAGGTTTGTTTTATGACCTAATATGTGATCTATCCTAGAGAATGTTCCATGTGCACTAGAAAAAAAAGTATACTTTGCAGCTGTTGGGTGGAGTGTTCTCTATAGGTCTATGATGTCCAGTTGGTTGATTGTAGCAATTAGGTCTTTCATGTCTGTATTGAGCTTCTTACTGGAAATCCTACCCTTCTCCAAAAGTGGTGTGTTGTAATCTCCTACTATAATTGTGGAGGTGTCTATCTCACTTTTCAGTTCTGTTAAAGTTTGTTTTATGTATCTTGCAGCCCTGTTATTGGGTGCATAAATATTTAATATGGTTATATCTTCCTGGCCTATTGTCTCTTTAATCATTGTGTAGTGTCCTTTATCCTTTGTGGTGGATTTAACTTTGAAGTCTATTTTGCCAGAAATTAATATTGCTACTCCTGCTCTTTTTTGATTTTTGTTTGCTTGATATATCTTTTTCCATCCTTTGAGTTTTAGTTTGTGTCTCTAAGTCTAACGTGTGTCTCTCGTAGGCAGCATATAGACAGATCATGTTTCTTTATCCAGTCTGAGACTCTCTGTCTCTTTATTGGTGCATTTAGTCCATTTACATTCAGTGTAATTATAGATATGTGTTTAGTGCTGTCATTTTGATGCCTTTTGTGTGTGTTGTTGACAATTTCATTTTTCCACTTACTTTTTTGTGCTGAGACGTTTTTCTTTGTAAATTGTGTGTTCCTCATTTTCATAGTAGTTGAATTTATGTTTGCTGAGTTGTTATCTTTTTCTTGGTTTTTATTTTGAGTTATGGAATTGTTAGCCTCTTTGTGGTTACCTTAATATTTACCCCTATTTTTCTAAGTAAAAACCTAACTTGTCCTATATCGTCTTGTTTTCCTCTCCATATGGCAGTTCTATGCCACCTGTATTTAGTCCCTCTTTTTGATTATTGTGATCTTTTACATAATAACTTCAATGATTCCCTGTTTTGAGCATTTTTTTCTTCTTAAAATTAATCTTAATTTGTTTTTGTGATTTCCTTATTTGAGTTGATATCAGAATGTTCTGTTCTGTGACCTTTTGCTATGTTGTTATCTGATGTTATTGATTTTCTGACCAATTTCCTTTAGTATTTCTTGTAGCTTTAGTTTGGTTTTTGCAAATTCTCTAAGCTTGTGTTTATCTGTAAATGTTTTAATTTCGCCTTCATATTTGAGAGAGAGTTTTGCTGGATAAATGATCCTTGGCTGGCAGTTTTTCTCCTTCAGTGCTCTCTATATGTCATCCCATTGCCTTCTTGACTGCATGGCTTCTGCTGAGTAGTCTGAACTTATTCTTATTGATTCTCCTTTGTAGGAGACCTTTCTTTTATCCCTGGCTGCTTTTAAAATTTTCTCTTTATCTTTGGTTTTGGCAAGATTGATGCTAATAAGTCTTGGTGATTTTCTTTTTGGATCAATCTTAAATGGGGTTCGATGAACATCTTGGATAGATATCCTTTCGTCTTTCATGATGTCAGGGAAGTTTTCTGCCAACAGATCTTCAACTATTCTCTCTGTATTTTCCATTATCCCTCCTTCTTCTGGAACTCCAATCACACGCAAGTTATTCTTCTTGATAGAGTCCCACGTGATTCTTACGGTTTCTTCATTTTTTTAAATTCTTTTATCTGATTTTTCTTCAACTATATTGGTGTCAATTGCCTTATCCTCCAACTCCCCCACTCTGCATTCGAATTGCTCGATTCTGTTCCTCTGACTTCCTATTGAGTTGTCTAATTCTGTAATTTTACTGTTAATCTTTTGGATTTCTGAATGCTGTCTCTCTACGGATTTTTGTAGCTTATTAATTTTTCCACTATATTCTTGAATAATCTTTTTGAGCTCTTCAACTGCTTTATCAGTGTGTTCCTCGGCTTTTTCTGTAGATTGCCTTATTTCATTTCTGAGGTCATCCCTGATGTCTTGAAGCATTCTGTAAATTAGTTCTTTATATTCTGCATCTGGCAATTCCAGGATTGTCTCTTCATTTGGGAAAGATTTTGATTCTTTAATTTGGGGAGTTGTAGAAGCAATCATGGTCTGCTTCTTTATGTGGTTTTATATCAACTGCTGTCTCTGAGCCATCTATAAGATATTGTAATGGTTTATTTTATATTTGCTCACTGAGTCTTATCTTGTTTTGTTTTCTTTCAATATATGTAGATGGGCTAGTAGATTGCGTTGTCTTGATTGTTGTAGCCTTTGAATCACTTATGTCCTCTTGCCAGCTGGTTTGGGCAGTTACCAGAAATATAAGCCTAAGAGTCCATTCACTATTCTTGAGTAGAATCTGATTTTGGGTCACCAAGTGAGTGGGGTAGACTGTCACCTATTCACTTAGAGGAGTAGTGGTGATAGTTGTGTGCACCAGATTCTAGTAGCAGCAGGGGATCACATTCCAGGGGGGCAGGATGCTGACAGGCTTCCCCCAAGTGCCAGTGAGTTAGGTGTGTCTCTATTCCTAAAGAACTTTGGTGGGTGGGCTCTGCAGCTGTACCTTAGGCACTCAATACATGTACCTCTACAGATTGGTAGATGCCAGTATCCTCAGACCCCTAAGGCAGGAGGCTAGGTGGTCTGGGTGGAGCTTCAGCCCTCAGTTCCTCATTATGGGTCAGTGAGGGATGTGTTTAATAGGTAGAGATATCAGACCTGGGAAACTTGTCTTTCCAATGAGCTGCTAAAACAATTACAGTCAGATCACTATCAGAATTGCCTTTGCATTATAATAGCCACCTTGTTCCCTGTAGGGATGAAAGCCCAAGATTGTGGATCTCATATGCTTGGCTGGAACTGGTTTCATACTTTTAGTCCAGTTTTGGGAAGTCAGGGAAGGATTCTTGGTCCCTGGGTTTTTTGTAACTGCTTTTCTCAGGTCAGGAGAATGGGTTAGGAAAAACAAACAAACAAGCAAACAAAAAAAAAAACCACAGAGCAATTCACTCTCTGGCCCAGGAAATTCCAATGTTAATGAAGCTGCCTGGGAAGGGGAGGGCAGATCAGATAGATAGGAGAGAGTAGCACCCCGGAATATAGACAAAGTTACTTATCTTGCTTGGTGATGACTGTTTTATCTGAGATTCCCGAGGGACATGTTGCCTGTGTGCCTTGGCTGGGTCGAGATTGCCCCGGAGGGTCAGGCCCAGGTCTTGTGCATGTGCTGTCTCAGAAGCCATAGCCAGTTCCTCCACTCCTAGTCCAGAGCACAGTGTCAAGGTTCCCTGGCTTGGAAGCCACACTACAGGCTCCAAAACCAGTCGCTGCCTCCTGGTGACTTCTCCTCCTGTCAGCTGCATTGCTGCGCTGCCTGCGTGCACTGGCTGGGCTTCCCCCAAGGTCACTTCTGGGGGCTAGGGCTGCATCCTGTGTTTGCGCTGTCTCAGGATGCTGTGCTCAGCTCCCCTGCGCCCAGTCCAAAGCCCAGTGCCAAGATTTTCTGACTGGGACGCTGGCTCCAGGCTCCGAAAACAGTCGCTGCTTCCCCATGGTTGCTCTTTATCTCGTTAGCGGCGTCAGTGTGCAGTCTGCTTGTGCTGGTTGAGTCCCTACGGAGGTTACCCCAGGGGGCTACAGGTTAGGGCTGTATCCCATTCCTGCCCCACCTCAGCAAGCTGCTATCAGCCCCGCCACTCGGCACCAGGGAACCGCAAGGGCTCAAGGCTGTGGAGAGGGTCGCAGGTTCCAGAAGTGGTCTCTGCTTCAGGGTGCAGCTTTTCGCTCACCTGTCACTCAGGTCAACTCTTTAGATCTGTGTTTGCTGGTCAGGGTTCATAGATTGTCATGTATGTGATTGATTCACTTGTTTTTCTGAGTCTTTGTTGCAAGAGGGATCTGAGGTAGCGTCTACCTAGTCAGCCATCTTGGCCCTGCCCTCTCATTATAATATTTTACTTTGTCTTTTTGAGCCACTCTTTTAAATCTTCTCTTCAGCTCTTTTACTTCATCACTTCTCTTGTTTGCTTTAGCTACTGGACATTCAAGAGCAAGCTTCAGTCTCTTCTGACATCCATTTTGGTCTTTGCTTTCTTCTCTGTCTCTTTAATGATCTCTGGCTTTCTTTAGGTATAATGTCTTTGATATCATTCCACAACTTGTGTAGTGTTCAGTCATTAGTGTACAACATGTCAAATCTATTCTTGACAGTGTCTCTAAATTCAGGTGGGATATACTCAAAGTAGTACTTTGGCTCTCATGAACTTGTTTTAATTTTCTTCAGCTTCAACTTATACTTGCATATGAGCAGTTGAGGATTTGTTCCAGAGTCAGCCCACAGCCTTGGTCTGACTGAGGATATTGAGCTTTTCCATTATCTCTTTCCATAAATGTAGGTAATTTGATTCCTATATATTCCATCTGGCAAGGTCCATGCCTGTTATTACCATTTATGTTGTTGAAAAAAGGTATTTGCAGTGAAGAAGTTGGTCTTGCAAAATACCATCACGTGATCTCTGGCATCTTTTCTATCACGAAGGCCATTATTTTCCAACTACTGATCCCTCTTCTTTGCTTGCAACTTCTATTTCAAACTGCAGAAGTTGGTAAAAATCTTCAATTTCCTCAACTTTGTCCTTTGTGGTTGGGGCTTGAATTTGAATAGTAGTCATATTAACTGGTCTTCTTTGTAGGCACATGGATATTGTCCTATCACCACCGTGTACTTCAGGATAGAACTTTAAATGTTCTCTTTGACGATGAACGTGACACCATTCCTCTTCAATTTGTTATTCCCAGCATAGGAGATCATATGATTGCCTGATTCAAAATGGCCAATACCAGTCCATTTCAGCTCACTAGTGGCTAGAATATTGATGTTTATGTGTTCCATTTCATTTTTGATGACTTCCAATTTTTCTAGGTTCATACTTTGTACATTCCACGTTCCTATTATTAATGGATGTTTGCAGTTGTTCTCATTTTGAGTTGTGCCACATCAGCAAATGAGGGGCCCAAAAGCTCGACTCCACCTTTTTGGAATCACATCATCCATGTCATTAAGGTCAACTATACTTTCAGGCAGATTGTGATGGATTGAATTATGCACCCCCCCCCCCGCAATGTGTGTATGTATCAGTTTGGCTGGACTGTGATTCCCGATATTGTGTGATTTCCCTGTATGTTGTAATCCTGCCTCTATAACGTTAATGAATGAGGATGGGCAGCAGTTGTGGTAGTGAGGCAGGATTGTGTCTTGAGGCAATCCCTTGGGACATAAAAGAAAGAAGCAAGCAGAGACACAGAGGGACATGATACGACCAAGAAATCAGCACTGGAGCAGAGTGCATCTTTTGGACCTAAGAATCCTGTGCTGAGATGCTCCCAGACCAAGGGAAGATGGATGACAATGACCTTCCTCCAGGGCCAACAGAGAGAAAAAGCTTTCCACTGGAGCTGACACCCTGAATTTGGACTTTTAGCCTACTTTACTGTGAGAAAATAAATTTCTCTTTTTAAAGCCGTCCATTCATGGTATCTCTGTTATAGCAGCACTAGATGACTAAGACACAGCTCTTCCCCAATTGTAATTTGAGTGCCTTCCAATGTGAGAGGCTCATCTTCTGGCATTAAATCAGACAATGTTCTGTTGAAATTCATGAGGTTTTCATTGGCTTTTTGTTTTTTTTTTTTCAGATGTAGACCGCCAGGTCCATCTTTCTCGTCTGTCTTAGTCTGGATGCTCCTCTGAAACCTGTCCACCATGGGTGACCCAGCTGATCTTTGAATACCAGTGACATTGCTTTCAGCATCACAGCAACGTGCAAGTCACCCTAGTATGACAAACTGACAGATGAATGGGACCTCAAATTCTACAGGAAAAAAAAAGAGGCAGGAATGCTCTGGTTTATTGACTATGCTCATACTTACCAATACCTGCCCTGGCATTTACAGTGAAGCATAAAATTTGGAGGCAGAAGGCCTGATTTAACATTGAATATGATCTTGGACAAGTCACACGGCCATTTTGATCTTCTGAATCCTAATCTGGGATTGGACTATGAGCATAATGATGTTTCTCCTAACTACTTTACTAAACTGTTTTAAAAAACTGAATATGAAAGATATGAAGCATTTTGAAAACTATAAAGTGCTCTGCATGCAAAAAAAAAAAGTAATTATTACGAGAACAAAATCTCCTTGGGGTGAAAGAACAAAACAATTAAAACTCTATTCATACAGATTTATAGCTATTGGAAGGACCCCACTTTTTCCTGAAATTCCAAAGAGTGACTTGAATAGAGTTTCCATGTCAAGGGATAAAATGTTTTGCAGGGAGATTAAGCCCAAGAAGAAAGGTGATTGTCATGGATTGAATTGCGTCTCCCAAAAATATGTGTCAACTTATGTAGGCCACGATTCCCAGTCTTGTGTGGTTGTCCTCCATTTTGTGATTGTAACTTTATGTTAAAGAGGATTAGGGTGGGATTAATACACCCTTACTAAGGTCACATCCCTTATCCAATGTAAAGGGAGTTTCCTTGGGGCGTGGCCTGCACAACCTTTTATCTTACAAGAGATAAAAGGAAAGGGAAGCAAGCTGAGAGTGGGGACCTCATACCACCAAGAAAGCAGTGCTGGGAGCAGAGCCTGTCATTTGGACCTGGGGTCCCTGTGCAGAGAAGTGCCTAGTCTGGGGGAAGATTGATGAGAAGGCTGACAGAGAGAGAAAGCCTTCCCCCGGATCTGACACCCTGAGTTTGGACTTTTGACCTACTTTACTATGAGGAAATAAATTTCTCTTTGTTCAAGCCATCCACTTGTGGTATTTCTATTATAGCAGCCCTAGATAACTAAACAGTGATATAATTGGGGTGTTCCAGTGATCAACTCATCTTCATCAGTGCTCAGAATTAATGAGTGTGGTATTACCTGTATTAGAGAATCAGTATCGTTTGTTCATTAGCTAACGTCCCCAAGACTAAATATATTAAAAACTAAGATACTTAAATGTCAGTTTGGTCATGTCTCTTATGCTGAAAATGGAAAGCTACAAATCTGCATTTGTCATATCTATTTTTTCTCCAGGTGCTGTTTCTTTTCCGGAATAAAGACAGGAAAGTGCCCTATGCAAAGAATTGATTCAGTGAGTCTCAGCACTGCCTTGTTTATGACAGGCATAGAAGAGTGTGAAAAGCAATGTGTCCAGGTGTTTATAACACTATCTGAAAAAATGTTCTCCTCTCCTGACTCTTCCTTGTCTGGATTTAAATCACGCACCTAAGGGCAAAGCGTGGTCTCCCTTTGTTTCCTCTGTTAATCAAAAGATTTCAGATTATGCCTCATTCCTCATAAGGGTTTCTTCTCATGGAGGATCAAACACACCCGCACTTATGTTTAGGCTTTTTAGCTGGATTTTCCAGCCAAATTGTACACGAGTGTGTGTGTGCGTGTGTGTGTATAACAAAGAGAGGAGATGAACAGGTTGGTGAAAGGGAATCAAGCCTATTAGCTGATAATCATAAAGACTTTTAGCAAATATTTTTATACTTTTACATTGTAATAGCAAAATGACATCCTATTCATATTTTATAACTATTATTTGGCCTATAGATAGCTTTTATCTAGCTAGTATGTTCCAGAAACCTTTAATTTCTCATAAAATATCCTCAGGTAAATAAGAGGGGAGTCTCTGGGTGGTGCAAATGGATAATGCCCTTGGCTGCTAACCAAAATATCTGAGGTTCCAGTCCACCCAGAGGTGCCTTGGAAGAAAGGCCTGGTGATTTACAGCTAAAAAATCAGCTATGAAATGCTATGGAGCACAGTTATACTATGGAACACATGGGGTCAGCATGAATCAGAACTTACTCAACAGCAACTGGTGGCAAATAAAGAAGAAAAGCTAAGCAATTTCCTTATGAAGGATTATATTCAATTTGGTTATGTCTGCTGGAATTTTACAAGCTGTACCTACCCGCAGTAGGTAAGTGAACTTTGGATTACTGAGGCACTGCAGCCAGGCCAGAAGAAATAACCATGCAGTGTCATCAGATGACAGGGATGAATCTATGGAAACAGTTTCATCTACCCTAACGCTTCTGTGTACTTACACCAGCTGTGTTTGGTTTGGTACAACTCGTAAATTTATCCCAAAATGAAGATTTTAGGTCTTAAACCAGGGCTCTGTGCTGAATTTAGTTAGATAATAGGTTCAGGTAGTAGTATCTTCCATGTTGCATTACATAAAAAAATCCATGTTCAAATCTTTCCTGCCAGGCTTTGTGTCTACCATCCACTCCAAAGAAGGGATGTTTTCACAAGCTTTGGCTGGTTAGTATTGGGGTCTGCATAGAAATAACCTGAAGCTAGTACCTCAAGATTTTACATGCTGCATTGTATCCACCGCGAATGCATAAACTTTACTATGTCACTTAACTGCCCCAAACTGTCACTTTTTCTTTTCTGAAGTGCAGAGGCTAATCTAATGTTTGCTCTCACTCTCTGATGTTGTGATTATAGCTCAGAACGGTACCACTATATGACCACTTGAGAAACTGAAGCAGATGAATTTATCATCAGCATCACTTTAAAAGCAAAATTTTGGAACAAACGTATGTCAAAACAATAAGTGGCTCTATAAACAGAAATCGCAATACATTCTCCAATAAAGCTCTTAGACTCATTTTATAGAAGGAGCTGGGCCTTGCTGGTACATACGTGTTCATACAGAACATCAACAGGGTAATGGGGAGGTAGTTAGCTAGGCCCGATAGGACATAATGAAACACAACATTGACGTACTCACCCATGTTAAACGATGCAAAAATTATTAAATTTGAAAAGAATTTTATATAGTAACATCAAAATATTTGGTGGTATAGGGCAAAAGTTTTTGCAAACAGTCCATGAAGATATCATAATTCCAGTGTG
Organism: Loxodonta africana; assembly: GCF_030014295.1. Classification (NCBI taxonomy): domain Eukaryota; kingdom Metazoa; phylum Chordata; class Mammalia; order Proboscidea; family Elephantidae; genus Loxodonta; species Loxodonta africana. Next base: position 51,319,731 of record NC_087345.1, read on the forward strand.
ATTTCCCAAACTGTCAACGTAATCAAGTACAGGCAAAGGCACATTTAAAACATAGTAGTCCACTGCAAAGAAACATAAAATATCCACAGACATGAAGTATACCATATTTAAAATAACATAAAAAAGAAATGAAACCTATTATTAATTGGCTCTATGTAATTTAGTAAATTGATGTCTGCAGAATTAAAAAGTTTTTTGAAATTAGAGTCAATAAGGCCATTATTTGCTAACTGAGATTAGAAAAAAAAAAAAATTCCACACTAAAGTCAAGAGCAAACCCTTGTTTCTACATGGGAATGCTTCATTCAAGTACACTCTCGCTTTTCCTCCCTCATCAGCTCTGAATTTCTAGTAATAAATCATCTTTTACACTATATGATAGGCGTGCCTGGCTGAAAAAAGATACTTTATTCCTTTATAATATTTTTAGCATTTTTAGAGACATTAATTTGCTTGATTTTTCTCTCAATACATTTTTTAGAACTCTCATTAGAGTATCCAGCTGCTTAAAGGTATTACCAACAGCAAGATCTCAGCAGTTATTTCATTTTGAGTCTTGTGAGACAGAGAAGAAAGAGACATGATGGCAAATTATTAAAAAAAAAAAAGTTTCTAGAAGTCTTGAGCCATTATTTGAAATGTAAGAGAAATCTATTTTCTCCATCTGACTAGAGAATGGGTGATAACTTTGTCTTGAATAAATAATATGCCTGTCACATTCAAAGGAAGCAGGAGAAAAATTAAATATTCCACATCAGAACAGACAGCCAGTTCTCATTAGACTCTAAATTGATTGAATACTTTTCCATCCTTTCCTATGGTTGTATTATTCACTTTTCTTTGTTAAACTTTTTTTTCTATCATATCCAATCTTGGTAGATTACTAGGCAACCACAGATAGTTTCTACTATCCCAATCAAATCCCCCACCTCGACAACATTTAATTACTACTAATAGCACGTAACAATCTCCTGTGTGGCTATCCTTTTTCTCTTCACCTAGACTTTGCTTTTGAGCATCTCCAGAAACTTTTCCCAAACATCAGTTTAGATAATATATTAACTTTTTAGATTCTTGTAGGTATTTTTGGATGATCTCACTGAGTCATCTTGTACATTTGTAACTTTCTCGTTTGATCTATGGATTTTCTTGCTAAACCAAAGCTCTTCACTCCACTCTTTGGAAGCAAGGAATTAAATCACATAACAACATCAGAGAGCAGCTGTAAATTGGAGGCACAATTTGGAAAACCTGGAGGAAAAACTTCAGAGGAATTTCAATTAACAAGAAACTTCAAATCCCAGCAGTATTCCAGGAGGAAAAATACATCTCACATCTCTATGCTTAAAAAGAAAATAAAGCCAATATGCGGTGAAGTGGCACATGTAATGAAAGCAGACTCAAAGGCCCCTCTGCATCTTGCAGGAAGCCCACCCAAAATGATAATAACAAGAAGGCTGAAGTGCTAGCACACATCCATATTTCTCTAGAATGTTAGCATAGCACTGTTAGCGTAATTGCGTTGCCACTTCAGCTTTTTCTTCTTCCAACATGCAGTAATTCCAATGCATAAGCCAAGTTTTCTAGTAATACTTCTTTATTAAATTGAGTTTGAGTTATAGGAAGCAAATTCTATAGTACCGGATATAAGAATTAAGTATAAAGTCATATCCCAAACGTATATACAAATGAATGGGAATTATTTAATTCCTAAATTATCCACCAAAACAGGGTTTCTTGGTAATAGAAAGAATAACCAAAAGTTAGGTGCATTGTTCTTCTTTTGTACTGGAAAGTGTATACTCTGAAAACCATTGTCACCGAGGTGAAAATATCAAATGACAAGTGTCACTGAGTCCCCGAGTATCCACTTTTTAGAAAGTGATTCTTAAAAATTATCCTCCAAGTTGATCATGAGCAAAGAGTAAATGAAACTTTCATTTATATTTTTTAGTCTTCTACTCAACAGTAATACGCTAGGCTGAAGAAACAATGCCAAACAGCAAGATACGGCCCCAGCCTTTACTGGCTTCAGAATATAGTTCCAGTTAAAACTATACTTTGATTTAAAATTAAAATGAAATATGCAATGACTTCATATAGCAAGGCCTCTTAATAATCATTTCTGTAGCCTGTTGTTTAATTGGCACTAACTAGCTTTGGGATATTGGTTAAATCACTTAACTTACAATCTTTACTACTTCTCAGGTGAAAATCTAGGGTTTAGCTACATAGCAAGGTCTTTTTACTCTCATGATCTGTATTTTTAAGATATTTTTCATGCCTTGCCTCCTTTAATCGGCATGGTTGTCCGTAATAAATGAGAGAAGTAGAAAAGCAACTTGTGGAAAATTGAATAGGTAATGTGTCGGGGAACTAGAAATCTGATCTCCAGAGTCTTGGTTTAGTGCCTGAGTGGCCACATGATATGTTCAGTTATCTGGATCTCAGTGAGAAGAGGACAACATGGGGACAGGCTTATGCTTGCTAGCTCTGTCACCTGGGAAAGTGATTTCACATTTCTGAACCTTGGCTTCTTTACTGGTAAAAATGGAACATACCCTCACACAATCTTAGGGTGTTTAGCATATAATGAAGTCCTCATAGTTAAATTTTATCACATAATTCAGTAATTAGGCAATATAGAGTCACGTTATTACAGAACAACAATTTTACTGAGACTATCAGATTCTCCACCTGCCACTTACTACCTCGTCTATGACCTCCCTATAACTGACACTCCAACATGCCGAACCTACATTTCCCAGCAGCACAAGGTTGTGTTTCATGTACAACATGAAATAAAGAATCAGTCTCCTAAATATGATCTTTTACCATACAACCTACCAAAAAACAAAACAAAACAAAACCCAAGCCTGTCGTCATCTAATTGATTCCTATTCATAGCAACCCTAAAGCAGGAAACTGGTAAAGAATAGGCCCTGTCTAGAGTATTTCCTAGAATCATTTTCCATAGTTCGAAAACAAAACATTTTGTCATCATTTCTCAACATCGACTATCTGGTGATACCTGCAACCCTTATTTTAATTATTAATACTTAATGATTATTTGGAAACCCTGGTGGCATAGTGGTTAAGTGCTGCTATTCAAAGGGTCGGCAGTTCAAATCTGCCAGGCGCTCCTTGGAAACTCTATGGGGCAGTTCTACTCTGTCCTACAGGGTTGCTATGAGTCGGAATTGACTCGATGGCACTGAGTTTGGTTTTTGGTTTTAATGATTATTTATTATTAACCTCAATGTATCCTTATATGGCTCCGAAACTATCTTTCTTACCTCTCTTCCAGTTTTGCTAGAATCGAAGAGAGTTTCAGTGTTGTTTCACTGGCAGATTTAAAAAAATCTTACACAATATATTTGTTATCAATGCTTTATTGTTGAAAACAAAATTGAAATTCTCTGGCACATAAAACAATTATTTCTACAAAAGGAAAGCCTACAAATCTTGATAATTTATACAAATAACAGTTTGTCAAAAAATAAAATTTTAATTTAGTAAACTTGTCTTGTGCTCTATATTTTTAGCACTGTCTGCAATAATCCACCATAAATCCCTGAGCGGAGACATTTTTTGATCATGTTTTAACGCCCCCCCAGCCCTCCCCCTTAGTTGGTCATTACTAAGCCTGGCCCTGTAAGTGAAAAGTATCAGGGATATTTAATTATTAGAAACCCATGCATTTTATGACACAGGCCCAATTATCATTGCTATTTGGGAGCTGGGTCAACATGGAGTGCCTCTACTGTGCAGTGAACATATTAAGAATGAAGTATTTGAAAGGAAGAGCAATAGCAATTAAAAAAACATGTAAGGTTAAGATAAGGAAGTCAACATAGGTCAATAACTATTTAAATAAATAAAGATGTTAGACACTGAATTATCTCTATATCCTTATATTAAATTCCTTTTTTTATTTTTGTAATTGCCAATGCAGTAGAAGATAAAAAAAAAAAAAAATACACTTCAACCCACTATTTTGTTTGACCGCAGATTTGTCGTTGTTGTTAAATATTCTGAAAACACGATGATTTAGGTATAATTTAACTTTTGGTCCTTCAATGAAATGTTTACAAAATAATAAAACATATTTAGGAGGACCTTCTTATTAATGCTATCAAAAAAAAAAAAAAAAAAAAACTCACTACATTTGCCCTTATCACAGAAACATTAATGCCATAGGAACACTACTTTAAATCCTTTATTCCACTCTCTTCAGATATATAGCAAAACATGGAAAATATGGAAAAAAGATAATATAATGTATTTGCATGCCCACCTTCTCTTCAATGGGGACGCTGATCTTATAAATGTGACGTGGGAAAGGAAAGGAGAAAAAGCTAACTTAAACTGCAAAGGACTGGCTTAATGAATTAATTTTTGTTTAGTTAATTTGCTACTGTAGAATAATAAATAAATAAATATGCAGGGTATGGTAAAGCTACTCTTTCTATGAAGAAGTTATAATGGACTAGTGTTCTACAAAGTTAATTTTTAGTAACAAAGTTGGACTATGGCTCAAAAATGTTTCAATAAATGTTCTTCTCTACTTCATTTATAGTCTTTTACTCATGAAATGATCACTGATGTGGTTACTAACAGGTAACAAAATAAATATGAAATTTGTTATTGAAAAATAGTTTTCAAGTGAGGAAAGCACTTGACAAAAAAACTACAAACACATGGGCTAATGCTATACTCTAGTGCAGCTTAAAATAAGTCATTTTTGACATTTTTCGGGAAGAACAAAATAAGAATATGATTAAAAAAAAAAGACTTGAAAACTTACCAGCATTGCTGTTTCGGTACATATTAGAATATCATTAGCATTACATACCAACTCTTTTCAAAATATAAAATCATTAGCAACCATCATTACATATTCCTTTGGGTAGACCTGATTTTTGAAATAGCAACATCTGGGAAACACAAAGAACCTTTTCGTCTAATACCTGACAATTAGTTATTGGAATGGGAGAATTTATCAACTTCCCTTGAGTTAATCCTTATGAAAGCATGCAGGTTAACCAAGAACAGCCACTTTAAAAGGTCATTTCAAAAGCCTAATAATTAGGGTGGCGCAAGCAGTTTGCAATAGGTTGCTAACCTAAAGGTTGGTGGTCTGAATGCATCCAGTGGTGCTGTGGAAGAAAGGCCTGGAGATCTCCTACCATAAAGATTACAGCTATGAAAACCCTATGGAGTAGTTCTGCTCTGTCAAACATGGGGTCACCATGCGTTGGAATTGACTCAACAGCAACAGCAAGAATAATACAACGAATTCTGCTAGGCAGTTGGGGGAAATGGCGACTTTGAAATAAAAATGTGTGCCCAGTCCCTTTGACAAAACCAATGTGAAGTAGCCCTATTCTCCATTTTCTGTTTAGAACATGAAAATCAGTGATGTTCAAAAGAGTGAAGTCCTACCCAAACAATAAAACGTTATGTGCACTAGTCAGGAAACAACTGCGGATTCTGACAGATTCTGACACAGTATTTAAAAAAGAAAAAAAGTTTTCTAAGCTTTAGAAATTGATAAGCAGGCTGTCCCAAAGAGGAAAGACAGCAGCATTAGGACAACCAGCCAGCTCACTGGGATTCATACTACTTTTCAATTACTCCCTATTATCACTTGACTTTAATAGTTTATTGTGGCTGAATGGACACTCTGATTTCCTCTCACAGTGTTTAAGGAACAATATAATTTTGAAATTAGCTTTCAAAAATGAACAAAATCTCCAACTTAGACTCTCCCCCCCTTTTGAAGAATGCCAAAAGATCCTGTCTTAAGTGCTCTGGTTTACAGTCCTATGGGTAACAACTACATCTATCAGGAGTTTGCCAATGCTCCCCTTTTTGGTGTTAACGGCTGCGTCAACAGCAAAGTGGATTTTCCCAAAGTGCCCTCAGTGACCTCAGCCTCTGTTCTTGAAGTCCAAAAGGAGCTCTTGTCATAGCACTGCTGGGAATTTCTGTTTGTTAATGAATCCAGCTGTAAAAAATACAGGAGGACAAGGTACTGCCCCCCTGTGTCAGGTCTTTGAAGTCTTTAGGCCTTGCTTTTCCATGATGTTCCACAGTTTGCGGAGATTGGACTGCGTGATGACATCATCTGGCTTGAGCTGCAGTGCCCGCAGGTAGTTGGCCTCGGCCTTCTGGAGTCTGCCATTAAGGTGCAGAATGGCTCCCAGGTTCATCAGAGCAGCTGGATACTGCAAGAAGGGAAAGGAAGGAAAACTATTAAGAGGCCACTTCAAGCTTTCCTTCATGGAAGACAAAAATCTTCATCCACTTATGCAAATGATTCCCTTATGTCTGGAAGTATTTTATGGAAGCAATTGAGCAATTTATACAAATAGACAAAGATAACCAGGGAGGAAAAAAGTTTTCAAACAGCTGCTGTGTACTTTGTGCTTTAAATAGGGCAGGTGGCTAGAGAAATAGTTTTTTTTTTTTTTCTTTAATGAGAAAGCATGTGTTACATATGAAGACCTAGCCACCGAGTCAGACTGTAATTTTCTGAGAAAAAAGTTAGAAGTGATACAATTTTGGATGAAAAGAATTGAATTTTTTTTTCAACTCGATGCCAAGAAATAAAATATTAAGTGAGAAAAGTTAACAAATCTCTGTCCACATACTCTTTCTCTCCTTAGCACAATGTCAAGCCTTTAAAATAAATATACACTGTAATTTTTTTCTAAAGTTTTCAGGAGAAAATTCCTGAAAAATCCAAATGTAACCATTAAAATGCTTTCCAAAACTACCCTAAATAGTTTGACAAGACAAAGTGCTTATTAAAAAAAAAAAAAGCCAAACTATTGTGAATACTTGGAATAAATATAGCAAAGTTAAAACCTATCAAAATAGATAAAATTTGACATAGAAAATGTAACCTTTATAAGAAAAATTTTATACCATTTGTTAAAACATAGTTTAGTAATTCTCAAACATAAGAATTTTTGGTAAGCAGTGATAATTGCAGTAAAAACTCGTGAAAAACAAAAGTTAAAATAAAAAAGTATGAGTTACATAATAATAGTTTAACACAAAGTTTTCAATCCCAAAATTCTGAAGATATTAGTTAACAACAAAATTCCCCAATAAAAAAGATCTTTGCCAGAAAGGGCCACATAAACCAGAGACTACATTAGCCTGAGACTGGAAGAACTAGATGGTGCCCAGCTACCACTGATGACTGCCCTGACAGGGAACACAACAGAGAATTCCTGATGGAGCGGGAGAGCAGTGGGATGCAGGTCTCTAATTCTCAGAAAAAGACCAGACTTAATGGTCTGACTGAGATTTGAGGGAACCCAGAAGTCATGGCCACCAGGCCCTTTGTTAGCCCAGGACTGGAACTATTCCCGAAGCCAGTTCTTCAGACAGGGATTGGACTAGACTATAAGACAGAAAATGATACCGGTGCGGAGTGAGTTTCTTGACTCAAGCAGACACATGAGACTATGTGGGCAGCTCCTGTCTGGAGGCGAGATGAGAGGGCAGAGAGGGACAGGAGCTGGTTGAATGCATACAGGGAATACAGGTGGAGAGGGGGAGTGTGCTGTCTTGGGGGAGAGCAGCTAGGAGTACACAGCAAGGTGTGTATAAGTTTTTGTATGAGAGACTGACTTGATTTGTAACCTTTCACTTAAAGCACAATTTAAAAAAAAAGAAAAAACATCTTTTGCTTGCTATCTAGCAATAATGACTGTTCTGCTCTTGTCCCTGGTACATTCTGGTTACACAGGACTGCAAATATTTTAGCAATTATGTAAGTGTATATTTCAAATATCAGATAAAATTAAAAATGTTTATCTTACAACGATTTCATTTTACAAATCACATCAGCTACTAATTGCCATTGCAACTCTGTGAAAAAAACTCACAATATTTCTATTATTTAATATTTCACAATGCATGTGTTTTTCAGCTGAATTCATGTGACTCGATTCTTTGCTGTAAAACACATTATTTTTGAATGAAAAACAATGTGAGGAGAAGGGTGCAATAACTTAGAATAATCCAACTGGGGAAAAATGATCAGATTTGAATTTTAAGAAATCTGGGTTTGTGCTCTTACTCAGCCACTGGCTGTGACCTGATAAGGTCTCCGAATGTATCTGCACTCCCATTCTTACTTTGTAAAATGTTGAAATAACATCACCTTTTGGAGGCTGTTAGAAAGAGAAAATGAGTAAATAAATGAAACACAGTGTGCATGGTAGACACTTTACAAACACCAAGTTCAGTTTCCCTTGTCTCATATGATCATGCATGTTTGTGATTTTTACGTTGCTATACAGCTTTTATAATTTTGATTTTAATGGATGTATAACATGTCCCTGGATGCATGCCAAAATTTTCTTAAGCCTTCATTTACTGGGCGTTATTTCCAAATTTTTCTATATCCTTTTTCTTTTCCAAAAATAATGTTGCTAATATAAGCTACTCTTGACCTTCAAAAACCGTTTGGTCAGGATGACTCCATATTTACTGAGAAAAATAGAGACAGTCAATTTCTAATTTTAAACACCAATCCAAATAAACACTTCTCTAAATTATATGTGCAGTGAATAAGGTCCATTTTGGAAAATGAAAATAACACCACCTACTCTGTCATCCTAAAAGAATTTTGTTATCACACCACCCATTATTATCTGTGAGTTCTTTGATGTTGGGCACATTTCTGAATTATGTCCCCCTCACAGTGCTTAGCACAACTAGCAATAAACAGCCACTAAACTGATGGTGAAGTTTGTTCACAGCCTGAATTACTAGAGATGCTAAATAGATAAAATGTTCAGACTTCCTGTTATCCTGAGTGGGAAGAGAGGAAATAGGGAGGGAGAACCACAGTTGGAGATCATTCCTTTCTAACCAGAAATAGAAGAGGCCTAGAGATGGGGCTGAGAGAAACCAGATGGCTCTGTGGGATAGTCGTTATTTCTTGAATCACTTTTATTATCAAAGTGTCTGTACCTAACTATAATTGCAACTCAAGGGGATTATTAAAAACACTCAGAGGTTATGAAGTCAAACTGCCTACATTCACATGCCAGCTCCACCACAGAGATGTATGCACTTGGATACACTGGCAAGTCCTCAACACCTCAGTTTATTCTATAAATGGGATAACAACAATACTTGCTTCCTAAGGTTCCTGAACAGATCATATGAGAATACAGACATCACTGTCTTATTCCTCTTCTTTTTCCTCCTTCTCTCCATCACTTCAAAAAGACAAGAGCAGATTCTGCTTGATGGTCAGCCCTATGTGGCTGAAAGACCACTGAATCCAAACGCTGCGGAATTTTGAAGTGGCTCTATCTTTACTAACTTTGCAGCCTTTCTTAGATTAAACCTGTAAGAGATGCAGCATGTGAAAATGAAAGGCATGGTCAAGTATCGCAAGTCACATAAATAGGTTTCATTTTTATTACTAAATTGCTGTCTGAAGTTCTTCTGTACTTGGAAGGCTTCGAGATCACCTCTCTGTCATAAACTGATGAAAATGAAATTTAATATTATTCTAAAATAGGAAGTTAAATCTACTGTCAAAGTGAGCTCTGAATGCTAATTAAAATAGTGTTTTTAAATAAACTTAATTTTGCATTATCCACACTAGTATGTTACTCATTAAAACAAAAATAATCAAAAATTTGCATTACAAAGTTAATGTGGGGTAACAGATCTCATGGACGCTCACTTATACTCATTGTTTTCCCTAAGGAGTAAAAATTCACATAAATTGAAAATGTGCATATTTAAGTACATCATTCAATATTTTTAAGTAACTATACAGTTCTATGTTCAGTCTTAACCTATAGATTTGAATGTAACTATATATACTTTTTACTAGTATAGAAAGTTTTTTTTTCCTTAAAAATACCTACCACCCACTGCCATCGACTTGATTCTGGCTAATAGTGATCCTATAGGACAGAGTAGAACTACCCCATTGGGTTTCCAAGGCTGTAAATCATTTCGGAAGCAGACTACCACATCTAGTGGGTTCAAACTGCGGACCTTTTGGTTAGCAGCTGAGCACTTTAACCACTGTGCTACCATGGCTCCTTACCAAAAAAAAAAAAACCTACACACACATTATGTAATGCTTAATATATCACTATTTCTTATTTAAGTGAATGGAAGCTGATGAAATTTACATACAGATATGCTAAAAAATGTGATATCATTAACTACCCACTAGAGAATTGATTGTCAATTGTCCAAAGCCATCAAAATGCATATACATGAACACAAATGCATGCAACTTTCAACTTGAGAGACTTACTTTACTTCCTTCCCCACATCACTCCCACTAAACCAATCTGTGTGACATCCTTGCCACTGTATTCTCAGCAATGTTCCTTAAATTTTATTCTCTCAATGCCCACAGCCACTACTCTATTTCAGGCCTAATGACTTGACATCCAGCCAAATGGCATGGCATACATTCTAGCAGAGAAGACAGACAAAAGGCAAGAAAGGAAACAAATCGATAATTGAGACCTGTAATTCTATGTAAGAAACAAAGAGGAAGTGAATATCATATTTTTAGGAAAATAACACATGCCTTCTACATTTGTTTAATGGCCATACCCTCCCCCAGGAGGTATTTTCTTAAGTGTGCTATGCTAATTTTTTTACAGCAATGTGTGAAAGAGGATTGGCCTGGTTGCACTTGTGAGGATGCATCTGGGGGGAGAGCACGCCTGGCAAAAAAATGCAGAAGGGGTGTGTTATTTGCATAAAATACGGTATATGATAGAAAGAATAAAGTGATTAGGGAAGACTTTTTGGAGAAGTTAACATTTAAGACTTTTAGCCAAAGAGCTTCTCTATTTCTTCGCTTCTAATCAATTTTAAACACAGCCATAGGATTATCCTCAACACACTACTAAAAACATTCACTGCATCATTTTGTCACTTATTGAGACACAATCTACTTCTCAACCTAGCAATCCAAGGACTCCTTCACATTCTTAGCTTGTGACCTCATCATTTATTATTCTTTCTTAAAGTCTCTCCAATTTGACAAAGCTCCTTAAATGCACTGAACACTTTGCTTGTTCCTTCCTCGTATTTAACTTTATCTTGTTTCCCCCATTTCCTAGTCATTCCCAACCATAGTTATACATTACTTTCATCAAAGCCTGGTTTACATCATCATTAAAAACATTTAATAGAGTGTGTATTTCCTGAACCCCAGTGGTCTCAGGATTAAAAAAAGGTATAAAGCATCACGGACAGAAAATGGAAGAGAAGGCATCAGTGGACAAGAAATTACAAGCAAAATTTAGAAAATGGGAAGCAAATGGAAGACTGGAACTGGCTTAGCAGTGTGGAAGAAGTTACAGCCTATAGAGCTTGCAGAGGAAATATGAAGGAGTAAAAACATACCCATTGCTGTCGAGTTGATTCCAACTCACATCGACCCTATGGGACAGGGTAGAACTGCGCCATAGAATTTCCAAGGAGCACCTGTTTGGATTTGAACTGCTGGCCTTTTGATTAGCAGTTATAGCTCTTAACCACTATGCCACCAGGTTTTCCATCAAGAGTAGGGAGCCCTTAAACTCTGGAAAACCAGAGAGGTTCAGGTCTTGGAGGCACTTTGTAAAGTGGATGTTGGGGATGAGATCTGGTTAGAACGGGATGAAATTTTTCATATGAAAGAGTGGGTCCCCTTCTTTATCTTCTTGCACAGAATGCCATTAGCTAGGCATTTCCCCAGGCAGTAGGCTGTGGGGTTATTCTCTGGAGAAATTTTGAGAGCAAATTACTTTCATCAAACCACACCAAACCGACCTATCATACACAAATGCTATAGGTATAATAAATATAGGCATAAATGCACAAAAAGACTCTGAAATTGGCCTCCCTGCATCCTCTTTTTTCCAAAAGCTATTAGATGGGAAGCCTCACAAAATGAAAAAGTAAAGAAGGGAAAAGTACGGGACATAGGAAACAGGTCTAACCCATCATAGTGGTGAACAGAGGTCACATGTCGGTAGTCAGTCTCTAGTTAAAGGATTGCAGCTGTGAATATAGCTTAAATGTAGACTATAAAACAACAGTTACCATCATGTCAATTCCTACTCATGGTGACTCCATGTGTGTCAGAAAACTGTGCTCTATAGAGTTTTCAATAGCTGATTTTTAGGAAGTAGATCACCAAGCATGTCTTCCCAGGTGCCTCTAGGTGGATTCAAACCTCCAACCTTCAATTGTCAGCTGAGTGCATCAACTGTTTGCACCACCCAGGGACTCCAATGTAGGCTACAGATGTACCAAATGGTACAGTAGAAACTCATCCATAAATGGCAAGCAATTCTATACATGGCCCATTAAACACTCAAATCTGCCCTAGACAGATGGTTTACCTAAAAGATCTGCCCCAGACAAAGTGATTTTCCTAAAAAGATTTGATAGTCTAAGACATGCTAAAAAGGAAAGTAAAACAGAGGCATAAGGAAGACAGCCTATTATATCTCTGGGGGAGGGTCCCATATTTTAAGTCTCAGTAGAAGTATCAACATTTTATAAAAGTTTTAGCACAATAGTTTGGTAAATAAACTCTTTAGCAATTTTTTCTTAACTTTAGATGATTAAATGTATAAATATATATAACTGATGAAATTAGAAACAGAAGTTCAAGTATACTGTTTAGCTATATGAAATAAACAAATAAATAAATAAATGACCTAAAAAGTGATCTAACTATTTTGGGATAGTATGAGTGGAAACTGGTGGAGTTAAGTGAGCTAATTCTTCACCTACTTAGCAGGAAACCAATAAACAGATACTGTTAAAAGCTAGCAAACCAAGAATGGCAGTAAAAACACATTAATTCGAAGTAATCACTAGAAGAAATAAAAAGAAGCTAAAATAATAGTACTTAAGATGGGTAGAACAATGGTAAAGCATCATTGTTGGATTCGTAGTATTGCTTTAGGTAGGTAAATCACTTTGAAAGTTATCAACAGTTATTTTTATGTACCTAATCTCATGCGTTTGTTTAAAAATGTACAAATATAACTGGATATAGACTCAACTTTTTTCAAATGGATATTTTCTCTCTTCAAAGAGAGAGGCTGTGTCTGTTAAGTCTATCAGACTTCCCTCTACAACAGCAGCTGGCTAGATACCTTAGCAGATACTTGTTGGATGGAATGCCTCAAGTCTTCTAGACGTTCTACAGGAATTGGGGCTTGGAGAGCAACACCAGCATCACCTAGGAGCTTCACAGAAATTCAGAATTTCCAGCCGAACCTACTGAATCAGAATCTGAATTTTAACAAGATCCCCAGGTGCTTTGTATGCTCATTAAAATTTGAGAAGCACTGTTCCAGAGGTCATAGCTGGGTTATAGCTTTTACAACGAAGTGTATTATAAGAGGTTATAACGTATTAACAAAGTATATCAGACCAAATGCCCATCTTCCTGAAAAGTAGAATTCTTGTCTTGGCCATGCAATTATTAAGTTAATAAATGCTCAAATGCGATTTTATTAGAGGAAGCCATAAACGATTGAATGCTATTAGATAGAAGGAAGGGGTCTGAAAAATTTCACAACAATCAAATAAGAGCATGTAAAGTGTTCTAAACAGACTTTAAGACTACCTAGGTATACACCCCAAATGTACCAATCGCAGGTGACTAGCTGTTTGATTATATATTGTTGTCATTGCTCTCCACTAGTTGTAAATCATGGGCTGGCGAATAGAAACCCAAGCACAACTGCTGATGTCTTCCCTCACACGCATCGTCTTTTATTAAAGACAGCTGATGAAATTTTCAGCATGTTAACAAAGGCAGTCAGCAGCTTTCAGCCCAGTAACATGGGGCTTGTGGCTCTGTATAACAAATGACACTACCTCCTACTTCACAGACTAGAAAAGAGAACCAGACCTTTCTTGTTTCCTTCAAGAGGACAGATGCTTTACATCAAAAGGGCTAACTGGCAGCCACACTGAAGCAGAAAATGACATCTTTTTTTAAAACTCTAGGGAATTCTGCCTTTATTGTTATTTTACTGTGGTCTTTGGCTTACTTCTTCAGCATGGGAGAAATAGGCAAAATTAAAATAATGGATGTGTATTGGGGTAAGGAGCCCTGGTGGCACAGTGGTTAAAGCGATCAACTGTTAGCCAAAAGATTGGGGGTTAGAAACTACCAGTGGTTCTGCTAAAAAAAAGATGTGGCCGTCCGCTTCCAAAGAAATCTACAGCCTTGGAAACCCTGTGGGGTTGCTATGCGTCAGAATCGACTCGAAGGCAGTGGGTTTGGTTTTATTCTTGGTTCATATTGGGGTAGGCAGAGCAAAAGAAAGATTATGGATGTCTGATTCTAGTATAACCTCTTTGAAGCTCTCAAGGAACCCAGCTGAGCTCACAGGACATCTTGAATATACAGGATTGAATAACAAAAATCATTTTCTCGCCCTTTGCCTATTATATATTCTTGGAAAGAAACATACGGAGGAGGAATAGTAGAAACCACATGGGGATTTAGGGTTGGGGAATCATGTTTCTACTGGGTAATGCCCAGAAAAACAGAAAAAAAAAAGGGCTTGGTTGAGATGTTCTGATTAGGCTGGAGTTGGAAACCCACACGGAAGGTGGGCTCTCTCTAATTGATATTATCCCATTCGTTCTCATTCCCTCTTCCTTTCTATGAATTATTAACTATTCCCAATTATTCATAATCAGATTATGAATAATGGGCAAAAGAAGCTATATATAAGATGAAGAGCTGACAGAACAACATTCTGATTTTATAAATAACATTTATTTCCATTCAAAAGATGTACTTATGTTGCTGAAATTATTCACACAGATATTTATCATTATACGAACTAAACAGTTGTAAGAAAGAATGTCTGAAGTTAGCCTTACCAAGCCTTTACTCAGTTAATACACTTCATACAGTTTTGGGGATGTTTTCAAGATAACCACCTTTAACTTTCCTTCTAAGTATAATCTGCAAACTTAAATGAGTTTAGGAATCTGAAGTTTGTAGTAGATTCTCACTCTTTTCAAAATAGTTACTAAAGAACTTAATGAAGGCTGAATATTGCCGTTCAACTGTATTCAGTTGAAATTACTCACCCAATTGAATTTGCTGGAGCAGTAACTGCACCATGCTGCTTATAAATTAATGGTTTGGACATTTTAAAAAAACATTGATGAAAAAGCGCATTTATGCACCGCTATAAGGGATCTGTTTTTATGCCTTCTCCATGGGATATACTTAATAAATACTTATTGAATTAAAGCTTTAAGATTACCTTTTAGGCTTATGGGAATAACATGATATAGACTGAGACAAAGTCAGATGCCTTACTCCTTACAAGCTCCAAAATCACTCCTCCTTTGTCCCACTGGTATGTTAATGGTTAAATGCCAAGAGAGGAACCTGAATAATTTATCCTTGAGTTCTTGCCCATACACACACATATACATCCTTATATTGAAAATCTCTCCTAAAGATGTCTTCTAATTATATCCTGTCCTGTTCTTTCAACTCAGTTTTAGCCCTGATCATCTTTTCTTGGATTACTTAAATAAAATTATTTTGAAAGAAAAATAATGAATTAATGGAGGGTTGAGTGGATTGTTGGATGATAAGTTAAAATGAATGAATAGACACGTGGCTAAAGCCATAGGCAGGTTTTTTAAATTACAAGTATTTCAAGCATATAAAAATTATGGAGACCATAATAAACAGTGTACCTATCCAACCAATAAAACTTTACAAATACAACTGAAGTCTCCAAGTGTCCGTCACTATCCTATTCCTGAATCCCACTCCCCAAGATAACTACTACCCTGAAATTGGAATTGATGATTCCAGCGCATGTTTTAAACTTTTATTTTTTGTGCATCCAAAAGTGTAACATTATTTTATAGATTTCTTATCTTACAAGCACCCACCAGAAACTTAATTTCTTTTGCTCAGTACTTTAATTTTCAAATTTATCCATTGTGATACATGTAGGTTCAGTTCCTTCATTTTAACTCCTTTGAACGACTATCCGTTATCTTAATAACAGACATGTAGACTCCTTAAAAGAGTGCTGCCGTAAATATTCTTGTGCATATCTCTAAATGTACTTATATGAGAGTTTCTTAGAGTAGAATTACTGGATCAGAGGGTATCTTCAACTTTGCTCTTTGGATTGTTTGTATAATAATGCAATAACATCAACATGTGATCCAAACCAAACCCACTGTCATCCAGTTGATTTTGGCTCATGGTGTTTCTGAGGCTATAAATCTCTGTGGAAGCAGACTGCCACATCTTTCTCCCATGGAGCCGCTGGTGGTTTCAAACTGCTGACTTTTTGGTTAGTAGTCAATGGCTTTAACCATTGCACCATCAGGCTCCTTCAATATATAACAGGGTCCCTTTATTCCATAGCATTAATAGCACTTGGTATTGTCTGATTTTTTAATTTTTGCGGGATTGAAAGTTGTAAAATTGTATCTTATTCAATACTTAATTTTTCCCTGATTACTAGAAAGATTAATGATATGAGCTCATTAGCTTTTTTGAGAGTTAATAACATTTTCATAAGTTTATTAGCTATTTAAATTTCTCTTTGGGGGCCCACCTGTTCTTATCATTTGGACAGGGTACATTTTGTACAGATTGTCGCCTAGATGGTGATATTTGAAAAGTAGTACCACAGAGTCCCAACTATCTCAAAATACCCCCTAAATAGAACTGCTTTCCCTGGTGTTTTTTTTTTTTTTTTTTTTAAGGTCAGAATCACTCTCTTAAGGCTGACAGAAGTGACAATCAAAACACCAAAAAAGAAAAATTTGAAATACAAAACAGAGTATTCTCAATATAGGTCCAGTTTCAATAAAAATGGTGATGACATAAATGTGGGCAGCTAGAAGGTGGGCTGCAGACAGGGGCAGCAAGAACCATACGGATGTTTCACAGTAGCTTATGGAAAATCCTGAACCACCGTATGAGGGAGAAGGACGGCAGCCCCTGGCTAGCCAGGATGCAGGATGAACTTTACTCTATGACCTCCTTTTCTGCCTTTATGCAGATCATTTTTCTCTGGCCTTCTTCTCAGTTCCTTTCCTCAGGGACAACTGCAAAATAGTTTAAGATGAACAGTATGGCTCGTATTCTCCCTCTCTTTACCACTCTTCATTTCTACTGGCATCACTGAGTTTAACACCTAATCTCATTCCTAAACTCTATCAGACTGCTATTATTCTCCTCACCTTAAACGTCTTCCTTATTCCATTTGTCTTTCTAAAACACAGATTTGATCATGGAGATCCTGGGTATGCAAAATGGTTAAGTACTGGACTATTAACCAAAAGGCTGGCGGCTCAAACCCACCCAGAGGTGCCTTGGGAGTAAGGCCTGGTGAACTGCTTCCACAAAGTCAGAGCCTTAAAAACCTATGGGGTGCAGTTCTATTCTGCACACCTGGGGTCGCCATGAGTTGGAATCGACTTGAGGCAACTAACAAGAAGAACATTTTTGGAAGGGTCAACTGTGTGCCTATATAAAAGAATGCAGATGCTTCAGCCTGGTACTAAGAAGCCATTTATAACCTGGCATTCAAAATAATCCTTCAAGACACATTCTGCGTGAGCCACATGAAACTTCCAACTATTTCTGCCATGTGCTCTTTTGAGCATGCATTCTTTATCACATAACTGCTCCTCTGACCTTAAAGCCCTTCCTCTGTTCTCTTTTTGACAAACTTCTGCTTATTCTTTAAAAAAGAGTTTAACAGTCTCTTATTCATAGCTTACTTCAACTACGCTCCCATAATACTGTCTACATACCTTAATTGCAACACAGCTCACAGTGAATTATAGCTAGTTGTTTGTTTCTTTTCTTTGCTAGAGGGTGAAATAGACAGTGAATGTATTTTAACTGTCTTTATATTGCTGGTGCCAGGCTCTGTTATTGGAAAGAAATGTCCGATAAACGATTGTGGAAAGGAAATAAATTTGTATGGTTTAGCAGAAAGGGCTGATCTAGGGGAGGTAAATTCTAGCCCAAATGCAAAGAAATCTAACATTTACTGAGCACTTAATATATGCCACAGTCTCTGATATACACTCTGGATAAATAGTGAAAAAATACAATATATTTGTTAGACTGTATGGGGCTTTAACTAACTTTAATTGCACACCTGGAATTTACCACAAACTTTTAGGTAGTATACATAAATTATCTCATTTCTGTCCCACAAACCTGTGATGTAGGTGAAACTATTATCCATGCATTGTTCTATGCACTGTAGAGGGTTACACAAATGAAGAATCCATTGTCCTCAAGCAGTTTACAGTCTAGGGCATGGATACAAATTCTTTTACTCCAAAGAACCAGCAGGCTTGCTTACGAGAGCAATACTAAGACTGAGCAGTGGGTAAGAGGTGAAGTTACTCCCTTATGGGTGGGTATGAGGCTATTAGACAAGGTGAATTATCAGGTTGCTTCAAGCCTTTCATATTTCTAGACTACCAAAGGTGTAGGAAGTTTTGAAATTGGTGGGTCACATCAAAATCAATTTGTTACTTTTTTAAAGCAGTTTTAGCGGACTGCTGAGAGCAGAATCAAGAGTGGAGAATAGCCTAAATATAGCAGTCTGAGTTTCAATTAGTTTGGAGACTAAGATGTCAATAGTGATGCCCAGAATGTTTACCATTCTGGGACCAAAAAAAAAAAAAACTTACTAAAAATGTACCATTAATACAATAAGCTAAAGAATCTTTTACAAAATTCCATGATGAAACAATAACTCACAAGGAAAGCAATACTCTCATTCAGAAATGATTATTCTTTGGAATTACATTTTGACTGCAGTCATATTTTGAATAAAGTAACTTTGCAAAAAGATTTACCAAACTGTAGACAAGGCATGGGAAAACAACACAAAAAATCTAGCAGTGGTAAGGCAAGTACTGACAGATAACAGAAATGATTCATTTTGATTCTCAGTTTCAACACAGTATTTCTGTTTTTGAAACAGTTTTGAATAAAACAAAGCAGATACAGGTGACAAGCAAGATACAACGCTGTATTAAGGGAGTACTTTCAATTTGTCAGTGACACATTTTATCCTGTGCGCTCAATTCTTCCTTCCTACATCTGCCCCATCCCAGAGCATGTTACAAGAATGTTCGTTTAACTTTTATCATGGGTGTGATTTCCACAATGTGGAGTGCTATCCATTTCTGTGGCAATCAAAATGCCAACAGTTGTAGCTCGGAGGATAGCAAATAGTGAGTGCAGCAGAATCATGTGTGGTTATTTCTAACAGACTTTAAAGTGCATCTACTAAATTAGGAATATGACCTCAGAAATTACTCCTCACTGAAGACACTCTTATTTCAAAGCTGGGTTTCCTGACTCCTTAATTTCACAGGAACTTCTCTCAGATAATCCACGTGGAAACTCTAGGTCCCAGGCCACCTATGTCTCACTTTGAGCTTTTATAAAATGCAATCAGTACACTGTCTATCTTGATTTGCGACCAGCATGTAGCTCATCACTTGAAGTAAAACTACTAAACAAAAGCTCTACTTGACTGATAAAATATCTGATGGCTCAAAGTACAAGCAGACTAGAAAAGAGATTGAAAATAGGCAGAATTTTAAAAAGGTTAAAAGCATCAAGGGAAAGAAAATTAGAAGAGTATATACAACAGGCCAACATCATCTGTATCTCTAAAACACCTCGAGTCAGCCATCTGCCCTAATTACTCTAGATAGCTGCTACAGAAACCTACAGTATCTTCTTTTCCTTTTCTTGGAACCAAACTCCTTGCCTGTTTCTATTTCAAATCTGGTTTAAGCAACATAATTCACTCTACACTTGATTCATTTCTTTTTAGCATGAAGGCAAGGGAGGGCCATGTGCGTACTTCCTCAATCACAATCAAATTACCCACAGGGGTTCCCAGCTGCACAGGCCATCCAAGTGTGTATGCGTGAAGAGTCAGTTTGAATATATGTAATAAAATGATTGTTCATTCCAGGGAGCTGAAACACGTCACTGGAATAATCATATTGTTTTTAAGATGTATTTCAGAGATACGCGGGAAATTGAGATTTGGACTGATAATATTTAAGAGCCCAATTTAAGCAAAATAGAAGCAGAGATCCTATTTTCTTTTTTTTGGGGCGGGGGGCGGGGGGCTGGCCATTTTCCTATATGTATTAACCATCTGACTACAAACAAAAAACAAAACAGGGCAGCAAGAAGTGCAGACACACCATATTTACACAAAGACTCAATGGCTGTCACACGCAAAACCATCAAATTCAGGAAAATTTCTTTAACTTAGGTATATCATTTCTCTGACTTCTGCGTTTGCCACTAAATGTCATTCTTTGATCTGATGAGTGTCAAGTGGTTGATTCTAGGCTTTTATAATGTGGAAATGGCAGATTTGTTCCTGAATAGGACTTATTGGCAATATTCATTTTTAAATATTGTGGAAGTAAGCATGTCAGAGACCTCAGAACAGTGGATTAGAATATAATTTAGTTTAACCATACACACTCTAATAAAACAGTTTTTTCCCACTCACAAGGCAGACAGGCACCATGGTGTGAACAAACAGGATTAATGCTGAGGTGACAGTGTCAATTAGAACGATCACATTTTGACATGACATTTGAAGGCAGCAACGGCTCACTCTCACGAACATGAAGAAACACGTTTCACTGAAAGAATTCCTAACAGCCCTCAGGCATGCAGCAAGTGGAAAGTATTGCGAACGCTCTGAGTTAGGATGACCAGATCAAATACAACAGGCAAGAGCAAAGCAATTCCTCCAGAAACTATAAATCTTTCTAGGGACTAAAAATAAAAGGTAAACACACCATCTGACGCATGGCATTCTATTTGCACTTTTATAGGGCCAAGACTTTGTTGACACATGCTTGGAAAAATAATGATGCAAGGTCTTTACACATCATTTCAGAAAATATTCCATCAGGACACACCAATCAAGGTGCAGCCATAATGTACTCCGAGCCATTACACTTGCCAAGGTGTCACACCTGCAGAAAATGTAAAAATAAACAAACGCGGCTTGTGTGTGTCTAAACTCATGGTTAATTAAGGGAGATTTAATGGCAGAACTTTTGCCACTCAACATAATAAACACTCACATATCGGCCTCAAGACATTTACATTCAATTATACCTTTTCCCTTTATGCCTGAAGTGTTCATAACGGAAGCTGCCCCATTTAGACCGCATCAGTCACCTCCTAAGTATGTACAGTCAGCGTATTTTATATCTGTAAGAATGTTTTAAAGACTGGCTTGATGACATTTTTCTAAGTAATAGCTTCCAAAATCTCCTACACTACAGAATTTGCATTGCCTTTACCCACTTTATCAATGTCTTATCTCTTTTCTCCAAACCAGAAAACCAAACCCATTGCTGGATTCCGACTCATAGTGACCCTGTAGGACACAGTAGAATTGCCCCAAAGGGTTTCCAAGGAGCAGCTGGTGGATCTGAATTGCTGACCTTTCGGTTAGCAGCTGTAGTGCTTAACCACTGTACCACCAGGGCTCCTCTCTTCTCTTAGCAACCCTACTTTTGAAAAGTCTACCTACCCTGTGGAAACCCCGGTGGTATAGTGGTTAAGTGCTACAGCTGTTAATCAAAAGGTCAGCAGTTTGAATCCGCCCCAGGCACATCATGGAAACTCTACAGGGCAGTTCTACTCTGTCCTATAGGGTTCCTATGAGTTGGAATCGACTTGATGGCAGTGGGTTTGGTTTGTTTTTTTTTTTGACCTACGCTGTTATCTTCTTGCCTTCCCTTTTTGGTTCACCCTGTTAATATAAAACAAAGAAACAAGGAAGCAAAAAACAAGCAATCAATGAAGCAAGCAAATAGACTCAATCTATGCAATTGGTAGCCTCAAATATATTTATTGTATACTTTTCATCAGTACTCCCAAATAACCAGAAGGAGGTTTGAAAGGGAATGTGTAACAATGCAAATGATTTTCTGGATCCAATGTTTAATTCTCATATGCCAACTGTGATTTTAGACTCATCTTCGATACTGAGTTGTCAAGTATGTTTACAAAATCAAAAAATGATTTTTACACACTCAAAAAACGTACTTTTATTATCAGCAACCTTGAAATAGTGATCTAATATTTGACTACACTAAAACTAGGCCACATAACACCTCTACCTATGATTCATGTCTGAACAAGCAGAACAAAAACGACTAGTCTAGGACTATAAGAGGGCACATCTTTTCAATTTCTTCATGTAAGAAACCGAAGACAAGACCTTATACGGCTACTGTTGTTGTTGTTAGGTGTCTTCCAGAAGGTTCCAAATTATAGTGAACCTATGTACAACAGAATGAAACATTGCCTGATCCTGCACCATCCTCACAATCCTTGTTATGCCTGAGCCCATTATTACCCCTGCTGTGTCAATCCATCTCGTTGACGGTCTTCCTCTTTTTTACTAACCCACTACTATACCAAGCATGATGTCCTTCTCCACAGACTGGTCCTTCCTGATAACATGTCCAAAGTATGTGAGACATAGTCTTGCCATCCTTGCTTCTAATGAGCATTCTGGCTGTACCTCTTCCAAGAAGGATCTGTTCATTTTTTGGCAGATCACCGTATATTCAATATTCTTTACCAACACCATAATTCAAAGGTGTTAATTCTCCTTTGGTCTTCCTATTCATTGTCCAGCTTTCGCATGCACATGAGGTAACTGAAAACATCATGGCTTGAGTCAGGCATGCCTTAGTCCTTAAAGTGACATCTTCGCTTTTTAAGACTTTAAAGAGGTTTTTTGTAGCAGATTTGCCCAATGCAATACATCCTTTGATTTCTTGACTTCTGCTTCCATGGGTGTTGATTGTGTATCCAAGGAAAATGAAATCCTAGACAAATTCAATATTTTCTTCATTTATCAGGATGTTGCTTATTGGTTCAGTTGTGAGGATTTTTGATTTCTTTATGTTGAGGTATAATCCATACTGAAGGCTGTGGTCTTTCATTTTCATCGGTAAGTGCTTCGAATCCTCTTCACTTTCAGCAAGCAAGGTTGTGTCAACTGCATATTGCAGGTCATTAACGAGTCTTCCTCCAATTCTGGTGCCACATCCTTCTTCATGTAGTCCATCTTCTTGGATTATTTGTTCAGCACACAGATTGAATAAGTATGATGAAAGGTTACAACCATGATGCACACCTTTCTTAACTTTAAACTATGAAGTCCACCTAAGTTCTGTTTGAACTGCTGCTTTTTGGTCTTAGTACAGTTCCTCATGAGCACAATTAAGTGTTCTGAAATTCCCATTCTTTGTAATGTTATCCATAATTTGTTATGATCCACATAGTCAGATGTCTTTGCATAGTCAATAACCCCAAAACCCAGTGCTGTCGAGTCGATTCCGACTCATAGTGACCCTATAGGACAGAGTAGAGCTGCCCCATAGAGTTTCCAAGGAGCACCTGGTGGATTCGAACTGCTGACCCTTTGGTTAGCAGCCGTAGCACTTAACTACTACGCCACCAGGGTTTCCATAGTCAATAAGACATAGGTAAATATCTTTCTGGTATTCTCTGCTTTCATCCAAGACCCATCTGACATCAGCAATGATATCCTTTGCTCCGTGTCCTCTTTTAAATCTGGCTTGAATTTCCAGCAGTTCCCTGTCAATGTACTGCAGCAACTGCTTTTGAATGATCTTCAGCAAAAATTTACTTGTGTGTGATATTAATGATATTGTTTGATAATTTTCACATGATGTTGGATCACCTTTCGTTGGAGTGGGTAAAAATGCAGATCTCTTCCAGTCGGTTAGCCAGGTATCTGTCTCTCACACTTCTTGGCATAGATGAGTGAGCGCTACCAGCACCGCTACTGTTTGTTGAAACATCTCAACTGGTAGTCTGTCAATTTCTGAGCCTTGTTTTTCGCCAGTGCTTTCAGTGCAGCTTGGACCTCATCCTTCAGGACCATCGGCTCTTGATCATATGCTATGTCCTGAAATGCTTTAAGTTAAGGCTGACCAGTTCTTTTTGGTACAGTGACTGTGTACTTCTTCCATCTTCTTTTGAAGCTTCCTGTGTTGTTCAATATTTTCCCGGTAGAATCCTTCGATAGTGCAATTTGAGGCTTGAATTTTTTCTTGAGAAATGCTGAGTGTGTGTTCTTTCCTTTTGGTTTTCTATCTCCAGGTCTTTTGGACATTTCATTATAATACTTTACTTTGTCTTCTCGAATTGCCCTTTGAAATTTTCTGTTCAGCTCTTTTACTTCCTTTTGCTTTAGCTATTCTACGTTCAAGAGCAAATTTCAGTCTCTTCTGACATCCATTTTGGTTTTTTCTTTCTTTCTTGTCTTTTTGATGACCTTCTTCATGTATGATGTCCTTGATGTCATTCCACAACTCGTCTGGTCTTCAGTCATTAGTGTTAAATGCGTCATATCTATTCTTGAGATGGTCTCGAAATTCAGGTGGATATACTCAAGGTTGTACTTTACTTTGGATCTAGTGGACTTGGTGCAATTTTCTTCAATTTCAACTTGACCTTGTATATGAGCAATTGATGTTCTGTTCTCCAGTCAGCCCCTGGCCTTGCTTTGATTGATGATACTGAGTTTTTCCATTGTCTCTTTCCACAGATATAGTCAGTTTGATACCTGTGTATTCCATCTAGTGAGGTCCACGTGTATCGTCACTGTTTATGTGGTTGAAAAAAAGTATTTGCAATGAAGGAGTCATTGGTCTTGCAAAATTCTATTATGTGATCTCTGGCACTGTTTCTATCACCAAGGCCATATTTTCCAACTACCAATACTTCTTGTTTCCAACTTTTGCATTCTAATCACCAGTAATTATCAATGCACCTTGATTTCTTGTTTGATCAATTTCAGGCTGCAGAAGTTGGTAAAAATCTTCAATCTCTTCATCTTTGGCCTTAGTATTTGGGGTGCAAATTTGAATAACAGTCATATTAACTGGTCTTTCTTGTAGGCGTATGAATATTATCCTATCACAGACAGCGTTGTACTTCAGGATAGACTTGAAATGTTCTTTCTGATGATGAACTTGATGCCATTCCACTTTATCATTCCTGGCATAGTACACCATGACTGTCCGATTCAAAATAGCCCATACCAGTCCATTTTAGAATATTGATGTTTATGCATTCCATTTCATTTCTGATGACTTCCAATTTTCCTAGATTCATACTTCATACATTCCACATTCTGATTATTAATAGATGTTTGCAGCTGTTTTTTCAGATTTTGAGTCACACCACATTAGCAGATGAAGGTCTCAAAAGCTTGACTCCATTTACATCACTAAGATCAACTCTACTTTGAGAAGGCAGCTCTTCCCCAGTCTTTTTTTGAATGCCTTCCAACCTGAGGAGCTCACCTTCTGGCACTGTATCAGACAATGTTCTACTGCTTTTCATAAGGTTTTCACCGGCCAATTTTTTCAGAGGTAGCCTACCAGGTCCTTCCTCCTAGTCTGTCTTAGTCTGGAAGCTCTGCTGAAACCTGTCCACCACAGGTGACCCTGCTGGTATTTGAATGCTGGTGGCAAGGTTTCCAGTATCACAACACGGAAGCCACCAAAGTATGACAAACATGTGGTGGATTCTGCTATTACATATTAGTTATTCTTAAAACAAAGCACCTTATGAGTACTTCACTATTTAAATTGCAAGTCATTTGTCTTATAAATGTTTAATGTCCACTGCATATAATAATTAAATTACATTTCAGTTTTTTATCTTGAAATTGCTTATTTTCAGGTCATGGACAAAAATCTCTGCCCTCAGGATATTTCCACTCAGTTTGCAGGAGATGGATAATAAAAACAATACATAAGATATATAGTATATTATAATATATGTTAAACTGAAAAATAAAACAGAGAAAGGGGTTACGGAATATATGAGTGAGAGAGGTCAGCAAACTATAGTCTGTGGGCCAAACGCATCCCTCTACTGAGTTCTATATAAGCTAAGAATGCTTCTACATTTTAAAAATGTTGAAAACAATCAAAGAAGAATATTTTATAAACAAGTAACATCTATAAAATTCAAATTTCAGTGTCTGTAAATAAAGTTTTTTTGAAACACTGTCACACTCCTTCATTCAAGTATTGTCCATGGCTGCATTTGCACTATACGCATAGAGTTGAGTAGCTGTGACAGAGACCTTATTGCTCTCAAAGCTTACAATATTCATCACTCAACCCTTTACAGCAAAACCCTGTAATTGCTGTTCCCCGGTTACGATATCAAATATCTGGGAAGGTCTTAGGAGAAGACGACAGTTAAGTAAAGAACTAAAGGGGGTAAGGGAATGAGCTGTGCAAAATAGTGTCATGGCCATATGTTTTGATGAGATAACTTTGGCTGCTGTGTTGATAGTACACGAAAGAAGAGTAAATTTCAGCTTTATAGGTTAGTGGTGATGGTGAAGACTTTGATCAGAGTAGTAGCAGTGGAGGTTGAATTACACAATGAGAAGAATGAAGTTATTACAATGGGGAAGCCCACGAGAAGAGAAAGTAGGGAAGGGAGATCAGGAGTTCAGTTTTGGACTAGTAGCTTAATGTGTCTCTCTGACTGGAGACAATGAATAGAAAGCTGAACAGGTTAGTCTGGAATGCAAGGGAGAGATCTGGGCTGGAGATATAAATTCAGGAGTCATTAGTCTATTAATACAATTAAAATCATGAGAGAGGATGAGATCAATTAGAAAGTGAATGTACAGAAAAGAGTTCCAAGGTTAACAAGAGGTTGGATTGATGGGGAAGAACCAGGAAAGGGGCAGGATTAGGAGGGAAGAGAGGGGTATCCAGGAAACCAAGTAGAGAAAATGTTACCAGGAGGAATGAGTAATCATCTATGTCAAATGTTCCTGATAGGACAAGTAAAATTAGAACTGAGAACAAAAGGATTTAATAATGTGCAGTGTTGGTCTACTAAATTTCACAAGAGTAATTTTGGTGGCCTGGTGGGAGAAAAAGCCTGTTTGGAGTGGGTTCAAAAGAAAATGGGAAGTTTTTATTATAAAAGGGAAGGAGAAGAATGGAATAGTAGTTAGAGGCCAATGGGCTTGAGTAACAAAGTGCCTGGTGGAAATGCTTCAAGAGTTGGGGAGTGATGGGTGATGCAGGTAAAAGGGGGATATACAGGATGGGGATTAGATGCTGGGGGAATGAGGGATACCTCTGAAAACTGGGTTTTCAGGGTAACTTACATGAATAAGGAAAAAGAACATGACTGGGATTAGTCCTGATGGTAACTAGGAAAAAAAATGATACAAAAAAGTCATGAACAAATACTAGGAAGAATGGGCATTAGTTAGGATAACTTTTCTTTTTTAGTTAGCATTTTATAGTTAAAGATAATCTCTACTGTAACACCTAACTTTAAGCACTGAAGTAGATACTATTTAAACCTCTGGAACCTTCACCAAGAAAGCCAGTATGGCACCAACAGCATGTCCTAAATGCTTCTAGTAATTTCTTTATTATTGAATTGTGTTAATAGCCTTGTAACTCATGTTTTATAATCTTATTATGTTATGTACATGTTAATATATTTTGTCAGATATTGTATTTGGTATTACAAATATTTTATTTGTTCAAATATCATATTGTAAGATCAACCCCTCACTGGAGTTGAGTCAAAAGGAGTCCCACATGCTCAGAGAAAAAAATCTCCCTTCTGTCATGTATCTACTGGCTGAAGTCAAGTGAGGGGGAAGATGAACATAATGTATTACTGGCAAAATGCCTACATTACATTCTGACCCAATATTAACCACACAAGATAACATCACTGTCATTATTTCATACAATGTTTAATTATATTTATATCATGGTTACTGGTTTATTTAATCACCATTCCTTACTGCATCTTAGGCTCTCCTGGAATTATTTTTACTCTTCACAAAGTATGTATGCTTTAAAAAAGAGGTTAGTAAAAGGCTGATGATGGCAAATTTTTTCAGTTTTTGATGGTCTAAAATGTCTTTACTTCACTATAATTTTTTTTTCCATTTTTATGAATTTTTATTCAAGTATAATGTAATGCAAAAGTGAACAAATCACATATGCACAGTTTGAGGAATTTTTGCAACTGGGCACATCTGTTTTACCACCACCCAGGCCAAGAAACAGAATACAACCAGTACTCCATAAGTTCCTTTACAATCCTTCCAGTCACTATGCTCCCCCGCCAACTCAAGACTTCTAGCATCATAGATTAGTTTTGCCTTGTTTTATAATTTACATACACAACATCTCACAGTCCTCTTTAGTATGTGGTTTTCTCTCTCTACACTCCGTCTCTGAGATCCACACATAATGGAGCAGAGTTGAGCTGGGTCATTCTCACTGCTCTATAGCACTCCAGGGCATGAGAACGCCACAGAAATAATTTTTTAAAATTATTAATAGATAATGATTTACTCCAGTTTTATTTGTAGTGGAAGTGTAGGCAAAGACCTTCTGAAATGGATTACCTAATGAAAGAGGTAAGTAAACGGGGAGAAGGTTTACGCTTTTATCTGATTCCTAAATCAACATAATTTTTTAAGGATATTTTGAGATGCTAAAAGATTACAAAAAAAAAAAAATTAACACTTTAAAGGGAATATTTCATTGTTCCATGTCTTTCACTGTTGCTCTTGATTTAATCCCCTCTAGGTCTTTTGTTTTGTTTTTAGGTCTAATTAACATTCCTTCACATTCCTTCCTAGGTAAATTTTCTTTTCTTTTTGGCTGCTTTTAGGTGATCAACTTTGTATCTGGTATTCTCTAATTTCACCGTGCTGGGCCTAGGTATATATTCTGCTTACTTATTCAGGTTTGAATATATTGTAATTCTATTTGGCATTTCTCAAATATTTCATACCAAAGAAAAAATATTACATATTCTGTTTTTGACAATTTCAATATCTATAGTCTTTGGGGGGTTAAAGCTTCTTGTTTTTGCTGACTCTCACTCATGGTGGTTACTTCCTTAGGGTCTTGGTGATCTTTGGTTTTTAACTAATCACTTGATCTTAATTTGTAGTAATCTAGCAGACCTAAATTGAGGATGGTTTTCTCCAGAAAGGATTTGTGACTGCCTCTGCCACAGGGTACTACCAGCCTAAAACTCCCTCAATCCCCCTTGAGGGACTTGACTTAATATGGGAGTTATATGTTCAGCCAAAGGTTCATTAAGTGGAAGGTAGGGCTAGTACCGGATTCCACCCTCAGGATACCCCTGCTTTTACAGGTGGCCCACCATTTAGAATTGAAACTACAATTTGTTGCTGATTTATTTTGTTATTCCTGCTCATCCTCCTCTCCTTTGGAAGTACAGTTCTTACCGCCCTCTTGAAAGCTCAACATTTCAGAATGAGAACATTATTTTATCTACCAGGGTAGAATCTCTGTGCTCTGCTGTACTGATAGAAGTGGCAGTCTTTATGATTATAAAAGTCATTGAAATTTTGACAGTTTTGAGAGTTGGCTTCAAAATTCAAGGGTGACATATTAATGAACAATTGCTCAACAAGTATGAACCTGAATCTTGTATAGGATACTATTTTAAGTGACAGAGGAATAAAAAGGAAAATGAATCTTGTTCTCAAAATGTTTTCAAATGCAAGGGAAGGAAGTGACTAATACAGACAAGCAACATAAACAAATACAAGCATATAGGCAGTTAATGAAACACTCTTACATGCTCCTGGAACGCTATCCACTTTAGAAAGTATTCTACTTGTTTAGCTTACAATTGAGAACCACTATACAGGCCACAGTTTGTTTATCAGGAGTATGTAGTGCTTTTTCTATAAAGAACACTTATCAAATGGATGACTATTTTATATTTTGACACAGCTTCTTTTCGATACTGCAGGAAAATTTCAATTTGATATTATCTCGACAACAGAACAATTCTACCTCTTGTTAAGATAGTCTAATTTCATCCTCATAAAATGAGGAAGGAATTTGCCTTCCTTTATTATCTTCTCCCTTTATTATTAAGCAGCAAATTAGAGAGCAAGTCCTATTTGAGCAGAAACACTACTATGTCACAGACCAAAAATAGCTAATCTTTTCTTTAGAGAAAATGTAAAAAAACAACCTACCTTACCTGCTGCCAGGACTGATATTTGCAGGATGGACAAGGGTATCATGTGCTTACTTTCCTCGATATTTATGCAAAATCTAACTTTTTCTCATACGGGCACAAGCATATATGACTTCTAAGGTGCCAATTCTGATAAAGGTCTACTCAATTGCAAAGAGCTAATGTCAATATCTAAGGTTCTCGTGTGGCGCAAATGGTTAAGTATTTGACCAGTAACAGAGAGGCTGTCTGTCTGAACCGACCCGGAGGTGCCTTGGAAGACAGCCCTGACAAAAAATCAGCCACTGAAAACCCTATAGAGCACAGCTTTACTCTGACACACATGAGGCTGTCATGAGTCAGAGTTGACTTGATGGCAACTGGCTGGTTCAAAGTAACACAACCAGTAAGTAGTGTTACGGGGATCAAAATTCAATTATCTCCACTCTGGTCCCTCTACACTTTCCATTCTTCTATTCCATTTTATTATGATGGTCATGTAGTGATTGCTGTTCATTTTAGTAAACTTCAATAGTGATTCACAATGATTGTAACAAGCATTAGGATACTTGGGATTAATAACATCCTATCACTATAATTAGGGGCATAGGTTAACTGAAACGTAGGGAGAATGACAGGCAAGGTATTCAGATATACAGAAATCCTAGCTGCACCAATATCAATTTGCTGTGATTTTTCTGAAACTCAAAAACAAAAAAGATTTTAGGTCAATAAAATCATTCTCAGTTAAGCCTTTAGTTCTTGTTTTATGACGTCTAAGAATGAAAAAAAAAATCAATATCCACTTGAAGAAACGAGAAATTTATGTCTTTACAATTGGCCTATTGGTCACAAACAGTAGGGTTAAAATTCTAATGGTTAGATAGTTAAGAACAAAACATTACTGTCCAAGATTATTTAATCACACTGACTACTCTATTGAGGTTTTATCTTTAAATGTGAAATAATGCCACAAGCAATCATCCTAAATGCTTCTATTATTTTTATTTACTTACTTTACAAATTTACTTTAAATTTATGAAGTTCTACTGAGTGATAAATTTACTTTCAATTTATCAAGTTCTGTTTAGTGAAGACTGATTAAAAATGTGATCAATATTGCTTTCTGCTAGCCATTGAAGTACGAGGAAAACTAAAATTATAAAACATGAACTGCAATGCTGCTAGTATAATCTAATAATAAAGTTAATAGACTATAGAAATATATATAGAACATATAGAAATATGTTAATCAATTAGAATATCTTGGGATGTACTGGTTAATCATGGTTGTTTTTGGGGAGAAGATTCCAGAGGTTTAGTAATAGTTTCTTAAATGTTTATTTGTTTAGGTGCTATACGTAGACTGCTCTGTTGGCACGGTGGTTAAGAGCCTGACTAATAACCAAAAGGTTGGTTATTCACCAGCCACTGCTGGGAACCCTATGGGGCAGTTCTACTCTGTCCTACGGGGTCGCTATGAGTCGGAATCAACTTGACAGCATCGAGTTTATAAGTAGAAAGTTTATCTTCACTATAGCCCATTCTTGCTAGTATTTGTTAATGAAAACAAAACGTCCTTCATATAAGTAAAATATAGATTTAGTCCTGAAATACATTATGTAGTTTAGGAAGCATTACTATAAAATTTTTCCCCAAACTGTTACATCTTGTTCAGACAGATCATTCATGTTGAAAATTATAAAAAGACATCAGACTACAAGGGTGCTGATAAATTCATTCCAAAATTAGAAGAAAATGTTTTCAAAGAGATAGGCAAAACCATAAATATGTATCCAGTATGACAAGTGGAAACAATTCAGGATTAGGAATACATCTGTGTGTACATATACATATATATACACACACATATATGTGTATACGTGTATGTGTGTGTATATATGTACGCATGTATGTATTTATACACACACACATATATATGGGGAAACCATGGATATATATACACCTGCTTCTCATTTACAGACTCTCATTATCTGATATTTCTCATTTATGATCGTAGTAAAAAATCTACTATCCAACTATTTTGCACATTAACAATGTACATTTGGAAGTAACAAAAGCCGGGGTATGAGATAACGGTAACACTGGCTTTGATGGTTAAGGTTATGTGTGAACTTGGCTGGGCCATGATTCTTATTGCTTTGGTAGTTACGTAATGACATAATTTAGCAGTTATGTAATGATGTAGTCATAGTCCATTTTGTGACCTGATGCAGTCATCCTCCATTTTTGCATAATGCCAATTCTGCACAAAGATCTTGTCTTTGGAACCTAACCATATTGATAAGTGAGGAGAGCGGTGTATGTGTATATACTTACACACACACACACACAAACACACACCTGGATTTTAACCCTTGCTTTATTTACTATCTGTGTGACTTTGGAAAAATTACCCAACATTGCTGCGTAAGTTTCCTAAAGTTAAAAACAAAAAATAAATGTTCAGCTTTCTTTATGGGGTATTGTGAGAAATAAGTCACGTACAGCGGATAATGGAAATAATTAGAAAAAAATGTAAAACTCTACAGAAATGTAAGATACTATTTCATAGTGTTACCAAAATAAAACTTGTAATGTGGTAATGTATAAACTTCCAGGGAGTGCTTCCTTATTAGAATAAAACTAGATCAAGGGTGAAAATACATTCTTTATAATGGCAAGGTAACCAAAACCAGGACAAAAAGCAACAGCACTTTTTTCATGTGTGAAATGTGAGTTTTATCTTGTAAATTCTTCAGCTGAAGAACAACAATAAGCTTTGGAGAATCTCTTTGGCTTCATTTCAAGAGGCAACTGAGGAGACATAAATACCCATACATACAGCATATATACAGATACATTTCGTACACAAAACTGAAAATCCTGGTTTGTGCACTAAGATTTTCTTCCTAATGCTGTAGGAATTTAGAAAGTGAGAAAAATTAAATAGATTAATAGTAACACAAGGAAAATTCAAAAGAGCATATGCATAAGTTTTGGCTCTAAGTCACAAGTATACATTTAAAACCTAAAATGAAGAAAGAGTGGATGTTATACACAGTGTAAGAATTTTATTAAAGGAAACATTAAATCTTACTCATTTGTTTGCCTACTGGGTTGCTTCTATTTAGTTTGGAAATTCCCACTGCTGTTATAAATCTTCACTCTAAATGTCAAAGTATGACACCTACTGTGTAAGAAGAAAGAATGAAATTAGGCTTTTAATCAAGAAATTAGGGGCTTTCTGGGAACTACTCGAGAAAGGAAACTATCTCATATTTCATTTGTATACAAAACAGAAAAACTTGAAAAAAATATTGAATCCTTATAGTAAAATACTGTTGTTATTGCTGTTAGATGCTGTTATGGATTGAATTGTGTCTCCCAAAAATGTGTGTCCACTTAGCTAGGACATTATTCTCAGTATTGTGTGGCTGTCCACCATTTTGTCATCTGATATGATTATCCTATGTGTTATAAATCTTTAACTTTTATGATGGTAATGATGCAGGATAAGAGGAAGTTATATTAATGATTAGGTTGTATCTTGAGTCAAACTCTTTTGAGATATAAAAGAGATAATGCAGCAGAGAGAGAGACCTTATGCCACCAAGAAAGAAGTGCCTGGAATTGAGTGCAGCCTTTGGACCAGGGGTCTTTGTGCTGAGAAGCTCCTATACCAGGGGAAGACTGATGGCAAAGACCTTCCCCCAGAAATGAGAGAGAAAGAAAGCCTTTCCCGAGAGCTGGCACCCTGAATTTGGACTTCTGGCCTATGGGAGAATACATTTTGTTTGTTAAAACTATCCACTTGTGGTATTTGTTAGAGCAACACTAGATAACTAAGAAAGATGCCGTCAAGTTGGTTCCAACTCATAGTGACCCTATGTACTACAGAACAAAATATTACCCAGTCCTGTGCCATCCTTACCATCACTGCTATGTTTGAGCCCACTGTTGCAGCCACTGTGTCAATCTATCTCCGTGAGAGTCTTCCTCTTTTTTGCTGACCCTCTGCTTTACCAAGCATGATGTCCTCCAGGGACTGGTCCCTCCTGATAACATATCCAAAGTCTGAGAGATGAAGTTTCGCCATCCTTGCTTCTAAGGAGCATTAGGGCTGTACTTCTTCAAAGACAGATTTGTTCGTTCTCCTGGCAGCCCATGGTATATTTAATATTCTTCAGCAACACCACAATTCAAAGGCATCAATTATTCTTTGGTCTTCTTTATTCATTGTCCAGCTTTCACAGGCATATAAGGTGAATGAAAATACCACGGCTTGGATCAGGCACACCTTAGTCCCCAAAGTGGCATTTTGCTTTTTAACACTTCAAAGAGGCTTTTTGCTGCAGGTTTACCCACTGCAATATGGTGTTTGATTTCTTGACTGTTACTTCCTTGGGTGTTGATATGTAGATCAAAGTAAAATGAAATCCTTGACAACTTTAATATTTTCTCTTTTTTTCATGATGGAGCTTATTGGTCCAGTTGTGAGGATTTCTGTTTTCTTTACGTTGAGGTACAATCCATACTGAAAGCTATGTCTTTATCTTCATCAGCAAGTGCTTCAAGTGCTCTTCACTTTCAGGAAGCAAGGTTGTCTCATCTGCGTATCACAGGTTGTTAATGAGTCTTCCTCCAATCCTGATGCTGTGCTCTTCTTCATACAGTCCAGTTTCTTGAATTATTTGCTCAGTTTACAGACTGAATAAGTATGGTTAAAGGACACAATCCTGATGCATACCTTTCCTGATTTTAAACCATGCGGTATCCCTTCGTTTTGTTTGAACAACTGCCTCTTGGTCTATGTACAGGTTCTGCATGAGCACAATTAAGTGTTCTGGAATTCCCATTCTTTGCAATGTTATCCAGAATTTTTTATTATCCACAAAGTTGAGTGTCTTTGCATAGTCAATTAAACACAGGTAAACATCTTTCTGGTATTCTCTGTTTTCAGCCAAGATCCATCTGACATTAGCAATGACATTCCTCATTCCACATCCTCTTCTGATATTAGCATTAAGTAAATCTGATGATTATGAAGAAACATCATTCTCTACCAGCAGTGTTTACTGCTCCTTCCTAATTCTTATACCAGTGGTGGCACTGAATCAGTATTCAATAAATATTTGTTAAATGAACAAATGTATGCTGTACTGGAAGTACTGGAAGTGTCTCATGATACACGCCTGTACAGACAGCTAAAAAATAGTTCGGAACCCAGGAGAAAGATAAAACCTATAGAAACTTTTAGAGGCAAGAGGTACAGTTGTACTATGACTGATTTATATCTTGTATGTTCAGCTACCATGTACATGTGTGTGGTGCATGTGCGAATACATGCAAATTGTGTTTGAGAAAAATAATTTTTCTTTTAATAATTACAGTAAAGCCTGCAAAAACTGCAACCTGTATAAGGCAGAAACCTGTCAGAGAATAAAAGCTCAAATATTTTCTACTAGTAGAGAGCGATGGAAAAGTGGTAAGACTGTACCCTGTCAAAGGCAGAAAACTTGCAAGACCCAGAAATAAAAGGCAGTTCTGTGGAGTTCTGGCTCCCACAGGCTTCAGCGTACTTGTAAACAACTTTGTTATATTCTTTCCAGGACTCTGAAGCAAAGTAAAACCCATCTCTTCCAGATCTCTGCCCTTTTGATAATTAGTAGCCTGATTTGAAACCTTGGCTCTGCCATTTGTTAGGCATGAAACTTTAGACAGATTACCTATTTTCACATATTCATTCAACAAATATTTATTAAGCACTCACCATGGGCAAACACTGTGCTAGGTATAAAGAACACAACGTTGAACTAAACAAACATAAACTCTGCCCTAATGGAACCTAAATTCTTGTGAGGGAAATTAACAATCAAGTAATCACGCAAATAAATAAAGGTTAAATACGATATGAACTAGAAATATAAAGCAAAATGTAGGCAATACATGGGGTTCAGGAAAAAGTTTCCTAGGTACCTATGGTTTTAAGTTGAGATCAGATGAATGAGAAGGAGGTAATAAGTAGGTGAAGGAGGTTGAGGTGGAGGTAGGGGTTCAGGACTGGGACTAAGCATAGCAACGTCAAGACACTGACAGTAAACCAGGCTGAAGACAGCTCAGAAAGTAAAGGAAAAAGGAATATGAGATGTGACTGAAAAGATCACATGAGACCAGATAATGCAGGGCTTGAGGGTTGAACTAAGGATTTTAGTGACTGAAGAAGACTCTACACACTGCCATTCTTTGCTAGCTTGTTTTTCTTAGTGGTAACACCACATGATCTTTGGTGGATGCCTATGCTGAACTCCCTGAAATGTTGCAGGATATATTTTATTCCAAATTGTGGCTCTAAAAATTATAAATGGAAAGTGTATACTCTTCCAGATAATTAGAAGATACATTTGAATCATCTGTGAATAACATGTAAAGGTAATTGAATAAAAGCAACTTATGTCTGTGTTGGTTTCAGAAGGGTATATCTTTGACATCTGCAAGGTTTTTCTCCCAACCACATACATGCTCATGATGTCAAAATTTTAATAGCAAGAAATCATCAGCTCTGGGATCAGATCAGACTTCCTCATTTGAGTTTAAAATTCCACTTGCTGAAAGCAAGGATGTTTTGAAGCATTTACTGATGAAGATCAAAGACTACAGCCTTCAGTATGGATTATAGCTCAACATAAAGAAAACAAAAATATTCACAACTGGACTAATAAGCAACATCATGATAAGCAGAGAAAATACTGAAGTTGTCAAGGATTTCATTTTACTTGCACCCACAATCAACACCTATGGAAGCAGCAGTCAAGAAATCAAATGACATATTGCATTGGGCAAATCTGCCGCAAAAGAAGTCTTTAAAGTGTTAAAAAGCAAAGATGTCATTTTGAGGACTAGGGTGCACCTTACCCAAGCCATGGTATTTTCATTCGCCTCATATGCATGCGAAAGCTGGACAATAAATAAGGATGACCAAAGAAGAATTAATACCTTTGAATTATGGTGTCTGTGAAGAATATTGAATATACCACAGACTGCCAGAAGAACGAACAGATCTGTCTTGGAAGAAGTACAGCCAGAAAGCTCCCTAGAAGCAAGGATGACAAGACTTCATCTCACAAACTTTGGACATGTTTTCAAGTGGGACCGAGTCTAGGAAAGGACATTATGCTTGATGAAGTAGAGGGCCAGCGAAAAAGAATACCCTCAATGACACGGATTGACACAGTAGCTGCAACAATGGGCTCAAACATAGCAAGGACTGTGATGATGGCACAGGACCGGGCAGTGTTTTGTTCTGTTGTACACAGGGTCACTATGAGTTGAGACCAAATTGGACGGTACCTAACAAAAACACCACCTAAAAAGGAAGAGACTGTTAAGCAATTTAATATTGTGAAGGGGATTTCCTGGTGGCGTATTTAACCTACTTGCAAGGCCAACTACTTTATAATACATTGCTGATATGCAAATGAGAAGGTACTAGTAGAAGAAAACATAGGGAAAATGCTTCATGACATTGGATGTAGCAATGAATTCTTATATATGACACCAA
Organism: Loxodonta africana; assembly: GCF_030014295.1. NCBI lineage: Eukaryota > Metazoa > Chordata > Mammalia > Proboscidea > Elephantidae > Loxodonta > Loxodonta africana. The sequence continues at coordinate 51,357,464 of NC_087345.1, forward strand.
AAGCACAAGTAACAACAGAAAAAAATAGATGAAGCAGACTTTATAAAAATTTAAATATTTTGTATATCGGGAGTCTATCAAGAGGTTGGAAAGACAACAAGTAGGAGAAAATATGTGAGAATAATATAGCTCATAAAATATTAACATCCAGAATATATGAAGAACTCTTAGAACTCAAATCGACAACTACAATAAAAAAAAAATAATAATGGGTAAAAGACTTGAGTAGACATGCCTCCAAAGAAGACATACAAATGACCAATAAAGCACACGAAAAGATACTCAGTATCATGCGTTACTATAGAACTGCAAATCAAAGCCGCAATGAGATACTGCTTCACACTCACTAGGATGGCTATTATCAAAAAATAAGAAAAATAACCAACTTGGTGAGGATGAGGAGAAACTGGAACACTTATGCATTGCTGGCAGGGATGTAAAACGATATGGTTGCTGTGGAAAACAGTGCTTAATAGAAAGTTAAACATAGCATTACCCAGCAATTCCACTCCTAGGTATAAACCCAAAATAATTGAAAGCAGAGACTCAAACAGATAGTTGTCCGCTAATATTCATTGCTGTATTATTCACAATAGCCAAAAGGCAGGAACAACCCAAATGTTCATCAATAGATGTACGAATAAACAAAATGGGGCATATATACAATGGAACATTATGCATCATAAAAAGAAGTTCTGATACATGCTACAACATATGTGAACCTTAAAAACACTATGCTATATAAAATAAACCAAACACAAAAGGACAAATACTGTACAATTCTGGAATTGGCGAATTCATAAAGACAAAGTATAGAACCTACCAGAGGTTGAAGGAAGGGGAAAATGGGGTGTTATTGTTTAATGGGTACAGAATTTCTGTTTGGAATGATAAAAACATCTGGAAATATATACTAGCAATGGTTACATAGCATTGTGAAAGTATTCTACTGAATTGTACACTAATATTGACTAAAATAGTAGTGTATATATTTCATCATAATATTAATAAAAAAAAAAAAGAAGACAGTCTACCATTCTTAAGTCACTGAATTAACTTTCTCTCATGTTCTAAATATCAGATCATTTATGGTATCCTCCAGAAAGCCTTTCCTGATCCCACACAGTCTAAACCAAATCCCGCCATTAAATATTCTCATAGGACTAGGTATGTATGTTTTTAGCACTCGCCACAGTTTACAACTGGCACGATTATGTGGCTAATGTCTCTCCCCCTCACTAGATTCTAAGGTCCATGAAGATAAGTATGTCTTCTTTGTTCACTCTTGAACTTCCAACTTCTAGAAAAGTGTATAGCACATGGTAACCCTTTTCCATCCAGTCAGTTCTGACTCAGAGCAACCCTATGAGACACAGTAGAACTGTCCCATAGAGTTTCCAAAGAGGGGCTGATGAATTTGAAGTACTGACCTTTTGGTTAGCAGCCAAGCTCTTAACCACTGTGCCAACAGGGCACATAATAGGTACCCAGGACATATTTGTTGGTTGAATAAAGGGAAAGAATTTCATCTTTCTCTTTCAAACCTGAGATCATCTATAATCCTGTTCTCTACAGTTGATTTTAGGAAACTGATTAGTGCTCTCTTCATTCCCTAAGACCTTAATTTACCCCCTCTGCTGTTCTTCTTTCAGACAAGGGTAGAAGGAGGGCAGTTTCCTTTACAGAGATTTACCAGGTACAAGCTTAGCACAAACTCATCTATCTTAACCCCTTGCTGCCTTCCAGACTCTCACAGAAACAAACCCATCAACAAGCTGACAACTTATTTAGTACACAGAAAAACAATTTAGAGGAAGAGTTATAAAAAATATTTTAGGACCTTTATTCTCCTGTTTTGTATAATATATTGAGAAATTCATTGAAGGTGCTGTTTCATTCACTGAGCCTATCAGTTTCAACTCTCAGGCACAAAGGAAATGGAAAGGTCTGGGGAAATCTGGATGGCTGAGTTTCACTTTTTCTTTTTTGGCCAAGATCAGACAAGGGCACCAATTGTAAAAATATATATATTTTTTTAAATACCCCTTTACAGAAACTTGATGACAAGATATTTAGCTGTGAATCTTATGCTTGCAACAATTTTCTTCTCTAGCCTTTCATTATTCATTATCTTGTTAAACTGTTCCACATGCTTGTAAGATAGACTAGACTCCGACAGAGGAGCACGTGCAAGTGTACACGCACATGTGCGCACACACAGTGACATCCTGAATGGGCAACAGAGGTGCTAGCATGCTTCCCAAGGAAAAATGTGGGGATCTTTCAGAGGAGGCTTTGGAAAGAACGCTTTGAAGCACAGCAATTCTTCATTACTGAATGCATCATCTCCCAAAAATGTTGCTACATTACCACTATTAAATTTCAAGCCAATTTGCACACATTCGTTTGCATAACCATAGAGAGAAGAATGCTTTATGCTTTTCTTTATCTTTGCTACTTTTCTATTTGTCAAGACAATGGAAACTCAATAATTTTTTCTTATCTCTTTACAGTTTTTAGTAGACACACCCTGATAAAATTTAATAGACAACTGGTGCATTTTGAGTCATGGAAATAGCCATGAAACATGAATGCCATTTCTATTTAATTGAACTATGCAAAACAATCTGCTATAAATAGAAATTTGAATTTAGAAAGGTAAGAGTAAACAATGAAAACAATATGGTAGAGACTGTTGGTTGCTGTCTGACTATTGGTACCCTTCTTGGGTACACAGCTGCCAGGTAGAGGCAACATTTCTTAGTTTTTCTTGTTTGGTCATGTAACTAGTTTCCATCAATGAAATATGAGAAGGGATGTGTGCAGCATGCATGTCACTGGGTAAAATGAAATCCTTACCCTAAACATCCTTTCTAACCTCCACAGTTAAGACAGAGGCATGCCTGAAACCAGCTTCGACCATGCAGAAGATGCCAATGCTTTAAGGGAAGGAAGAACAACAAAATGGGAGAAGGAAACCCTTAGACTTTCTAAGTATCTAGGAGCAGTTGGGCCTTTGGGTAGGAGGAAATACTGCAACTACACACACTGGGAGAAGGCAGAATTATCTCTATAACACAGTGGCAGCCTGGAGGCCGTGAGGAGAATAAGCCAATTAGGCCTCATGAGAAGCATGACTCTTGAAGGAACACAAAAGTTTATTTCAAAAGGTTAATAATTTTCATTCCTCTGTTCCCATCCACACCAATATGTACAGATTGCTGCCTATCCTTTCACACACATTTTTTCACTCCTTTCTCTATGTGCCTGTAAATCAGTGCTGTTAAGCTACGGTAATAAATCTACAACTTGCATTTTCAATGAGCACACATATATTTCCAGATGTAAGGTTATCAAAGCAGAGTGCATTCTTGATTGATATGCAATGTTCTCTAAATGGACCCTATCTTCAAACCATAAACAAAAATAAATTCCAGATGAATTAAAATGAAAATTAAACAAAACCTCAACATAAAGGAAGCCTACTTAAGCAAGACAGGAAATGCAAATACCACAGTAGAAAAGATATACACCGTGAAAGAAGAAAATGTAGTCATCAAAAGAACAAAAGATATGACAGGCAAATCTCACAGATGATGATAAACAACTGGTTAATAAATATATGACAGATGTGCTACTGGATTAGTAGTCAGAAAGCTGCAACTTGAAACAATAAGATAGCAATTTTTACTTTTCAGTCTGATAATCATATAAAGATTGCCATTCTCCAGGTCTGGCAATTGTGCTGGTGGAGATGTGAATTGCTATGACTTTTTTGGGAAGTAATCTGGCAGTAGAGCAACTATTAAAATTGAAAATGTTCATCTTCTTGACTTAGCAATCCTACTGTTAGGAATTTATCTTAGAGAAATAACAACAAAATGTGTAAGAAAACATATAAAGGAGGCTTTCTGCAGCACTGTTTGTAACAGCAGTAGAGAAAAACTAAAAAGAAACAACTGAAATGTTCATTAAGGGGGTAAAAAATGACAAAATGATGGTAATATTTCGGTTAGGTTTTCCTCTTCTTTAAAATGACCTTTGGTTTGCTCCGACATTTAAAAAAAAAAAAAAAATTTAAGCTTAGTAAGATGCCAAAGACTAGTCTCACCTCTGCACAGGGTAGTTAAAGGAGATTTGTGGCAAAGCAAATTGGAAGGGTAAAATATGACGTGCTAACTTTTAGAACAAAGGGGGTTTGGACAGAGAAAGGCTGATATGGTAACAAGCGATGAACTAAACTGAAGAACATGTGAATATTCTTTGGAAAGTCCCTGAAATCATGCAACGTAGTAAAGTCCAGTCACCATTCATGAGTGTCAGAGTAGAACTGTGCTCCATAGGGTTTTCAGTGGCTGATTTTTCAGTAGATTGCCAGGCCTTTCTTCCTAGGATCCTCTGGGTGGACTCTAACCTCCAGCCTTTTGGTTAGCAGCAGAGGATGCTAACCATTTGCAAGACCCAGGGACACACAAGGATCGACTTGAAGGCAATTTTTGGTTTTGAAAAGTTCAGTCATTGAAATTAGTATATTAAGGGAAATATGACCTTATCTGGCAGTCCCACTATGCTGAAGTCTTAGGATATCTAGTTTATATCTGATATGAACAGTTCCATGTCTGGAGTGACGGGTGCAAGAAAATTCTGACAAGTGTAAAGATTCACTCAGGGTAGTGATGCGATAAGATTTTCATTTTAGAAAGGTGGTGCTGCAGTAGCTCAAGGGCAAGATCTAAGAAGCAAGCAGACAAACCCTACAATCTTAGAAACATGCTGAGGGCCAGCACATGGCCGTGGTGGTAGAGATGCAGAGGGGAAGACAGAGTTAAGAAATGAGAGTTGAGCCATCTAGCAAAACCAGAGAGTTAGGGCTGCTTCCTAAGCCTTGCTTCGGTGCCTGAGCAGATGACGGTACCATTTGTAAAGTCTGGGAATTTAGGAGAAAGAGTTGACGTTAGAGAATTATCTTCTCCAAAGAGGTTAACTTTTTTGCAGACACTTGTGATATGTCAGCTGCATGACTCCTAATGCATAACAATGGAAATAAAATCTTCAATATTAAATTACAGCAAATGAGTTTTCTCTCCAAAGGGCACAAATGTGACACTCTTAACAGGATATGATGTTAGAATAAAGTGCTTTAGTGATTATATTTCATTTGATTTCTCCGACTGTAATTGGTTTCTTTTTTTTTTTTATTCCCTTCCTCAGCACATGGGTTTAAATAATTTTTTCAGGCACAGACTAAGTCTAGGAAAATATATCTACATCTAACCTCCCGTTTCTGATGCTTCTGAAAATGAGAAATCTTAATGCCACACTTAAAACACCTAAACCATGGTAAAAACCTTATGGAATATTATAACTATGAATAACCTTTCTGACCTCATTATAAAGAATCTGGTGTGAAACTGCGGGCCGAAAAAAAAAATGCTAAATATGGGACAGGAAGAGCTTTTCCTCTCAATTTCTGCTATTCTAAGTCTGAGGCTTCAGGAACCCATGCCGACTACCATCTTAGGTTTTATGCCTTGAATTCTGCAAAACATAGGGAGTAAAAAGAATACGTGCAGACAAAAAACAAAAAAGTTAAATGTCTATTTTTAAACAAAATCACTGTCAAACTACTTGTTTTGCCTTTACCAGGTCAAGATATGTGACTCCAACCCTAAGGCTCAGCACCACCTACCTAGAGGACACAGCTGCTGAGAGGTCAGTATCTGGGCCTTTTAGAAGCCTTCTTTGTTCCCCACCACTGAATGCTTCTAACGGGGATTCTCTCACTGAGACTGTAAAGATTTTCAGGATTCACATGAGGCTTGTATTTTTGTACTTATACTTCCTACCTTGAGAACACTCTAGATAGCAGGCTATCACTATCTGTTTGATTTAGCATCAGGGTGCTTACTGTGCTCAAGTGATTACTTAATTTGGCAAAAAGTACCTAAAAGCTAGAAAAAGTGGTCTTCTGTATTGTGAATTAGTTATTCCCTCAAACACCATAAAGTCAGTAACAGCAATAATCCTTCAAAGCTAAAACAAGCAATAATAATTATAGCAACATTTGTTGAGTGCTTACTACGTGCCATTCGATATTTTCAAGTCTCTCACCAACCCTGCGCAGTACATATAAGGAAGAAATTGACTTAATTTGTGCATGGTAACACAGCGTTTAAATCTCTGAACCAGAATCAAAGCAGTTTTATTGTGTTTTACAATATAGTGAAGGAGCCCTGGTGGTGCAATGGTTAAGCACTTGGCTGCTAATCAAAAGGCTGGCAGTTTGAATCAACCAGCGGCTCTGTGGGAGGAAAGACCTGGTGATCTGCTCCCATAATTTCCGCTTAGGAAACACTATGAGGCAGTTCTGCTCTGTCCTATAGCACAGCTATGAGTTGCAATCGGCTGCACAGCACACAACTACAACAACATAACACAGTGAAAGTGCAAATGAACAGATGTCCTGCTGGAAGAGCCCAAGTTTGGAAGCATACAGAAAGAAGTGATCCAAAGGTCCATTATTATCACATTTATGTTAAAAACAGATAATAATGATGATGACAGCTAATTTTTGTAGAGCAATTATTATGTTTCAGACACTACTTTAAATACTCAAAATCCATTAACTTATAGGATTCTCAAAACGATTCTATGATTTAAGTACTGTGGCGCAATGCTTAAGTACTCAGTTGCTAAGTGAAAGGCTGGCAGTTTGAACCTACCCAGCAGCTCTGCAGGAAAAAGACCCGGAGATCTGCTTCCCTGAAGGTTACAGCTTAGAAAACCCTAAGGGGCAGTTCTACTCTGTCATATGGGGTGTCTATGAGTCGAAAATTGACTTGATGGCACCTAACAACAATACTCTATTTGACAGATGAGGAAACCAAAAGAGAGGTTAAGTAACATTCCCAAGGTCACATAGTACCTAAGTGGCTCAGCTGGAACTAGGTGATGAAGCAAAGCCAGTGATGGAACAGGATACCATCCATTAGACCAGTGGTCCTCCTCAAGCCTGTACACAATAGAATCAGCTGAGCAGCTTTATAAACTAGGATTCTGGGCTCCATTTCTGACCAACGAAAATCGGTTCTCTAGCAGGGAGGCCCCGGCCTCAGTAGGTTACAGCAGCTCCCTAGGTGGTTCTCAAGTGCAGCCAGGGCTGGGAACCATTGTGGTTATTACACAAAGGCAAGACTATTTTTATTCTCAACTAATAACATCTGAACTCAAGATAAATGACAGGAGTTAAATTGATAAATCAGTAGTAAATAATAGATCTCATACCACTACTGCCTTTGCTGTGGTAGAAAATTTATTAGCATTGATTGTACGCAGGAAAATTGAAGATGACTTAAAACAGAGTCCCAGAGTGAATGTATACTCTTGGGTTTATTTAATGAGTGTCAAAGTCCACTTTCTTATCAGTTCTAATTGGACAGTAAATTTATTCTATGTTTCCAGTAACAGGGCAGGAATACTGTTAGGAGAGAGAGGCCTTGCAGGATTCTTTTTTAACTGAGCTCAAGCCCCCAAAAAGCCAAACCCACTGCTGCTGAGTCAATTCCAACTCACAGAGATCCAACAGGACAAAGCAGAACTGCCCTCATAGGGTTTCCAAGGCTGTAAATCTTTACAGAAGCAGACTGCCACATCTTTCTCCCATGGAGCAGCTGGTGGGTTCGAACCACTGACCTTTTGGTGAGTAGCCGAACACTTAACCACTGCGCCACCAGGGGTCCCTTGAGCTCAAACAAATAGTTTAATTTCTAAAACATTAATGTCTTGCTGTGAGTTCTATTTTCCATGGCACTTTATTTGGGCACTGAAGACAGTATTTTCAAGACATAAGAACTAGGACTCTCAATACAAGTGAATACCCACCATTATTTTTCCCACTGTTAGATGTGTAGGGTTTCACACAAGAAATGAAGTCTCAAAGAGAAATCTAAGATGTAAAATTGTTTGTAACATGAAGGAAGTGGTTTCTGATGGCAATTAAGAAACTACGATCCCTCTCTCTGGAGCAAATAGAAAGATTATGAGAAAAAGGTAAGGTAGATAAAAGTAAAATGTTTGGTGAACCTTACCTAGTAAGGGAAGTCAGAACAAATGCTGACTGCATCAAAACACTTTCTTAGAGGCATCCTTAACAAAATGTAGCCACTTTTCCTAATTTTTCACCCTTTTTGGGATTCTTTTTTTTTTTTACCCAAAGGAACTCACGGAAGAACAGTAAATGTAAATTGGGGAGAAGTGTTAAAATAGGGCAGCCTTTTTCTTCAATGATGGAGTGTTTATTCCACAACCCCATTAAATCAAAACACCACCCACCAAACTATCACATAGGGGGCACTGTCAACCCTCTGGCCTGCTTTTTCCATACCCTATAGGGGGCAGTGTTGGCTCAGCAGTAAAAATTCTCGCCTTCTACAAAGGATCTGGGTTTGATTCCTGGCCAATGCACCTCATGTATAGCCACCACCCATCTCTCAGTGGGAGCTTACATGTTGCTATGATGCTGAAGAGGTTTCACGGAGTTTCTAGACTAAGACAGACTAAGAAGAAAGGCCTGGCAATCCACTTCTGAAAATCAGCCAATGGAAAACCTATGGATTACAATAGTCTGATCTGCAACCAATGATGGGGTATGTGGATGGCCCAGGATCGGAAAGCATTTTGTTCCATCGTGATGGGGGTCAACATGAGTCAGTGGCCACCTCAAAGGCAGCTAACAAAAACATACTACCAGGCTAGCTGCACCAAGGGCAGGAGGAGTCTGAAAACTCAAATTCTTCCAGGAAAGCATGCATAGTAGGTTAGCTAGTTTGTTATTTACATCTTCTGTAAAATGATTTATTAACCACAGCTGGATTTCCTAAGGTGAAGGATATTTCTCCTTTAGAGACTGTGGCCTTTCATTCTTATGGATGACACAAAACCGCAGATTCACATGGCTGTGGCTGGCTGTATTAGGTCTTTGTCATAATTTCACTCTCAGTATAGGTAGCTCACCAGTTGTTTTTTGTCATTTCCTCCTTCACTAGTGTTTTTCTCCTATTGTAGCTCCAAATATCAAAATAGTTCATCCTTGGAAAACAGCACAGGAAAGTAAGTTACTAATTCTAGTTCTTTTTTTCCCCCTCTTAAAATTGACTAATGGGGAAGAAAACTCTTTGGCTCATTATTCTTATCCTAACTTTTTTCACATGCCCTTATTATTTCAGCATTGAAATATTTCTTTCATTATTAAAAAAAAAAAATCTTATATACGGTAAATTACCTGTTGAGAGGAAGAGATGCTCCTTTGAGGTTAACTTCCTTTGAAAATCACTGACAAATTTTTAGTAAAGTCTGAATGAATTTATACAATGAGCATCAACCTGATTTTGGGTTTTCACGAGTAATAATATAAGGCAAGTAAAGTATCCATACCACCACGCCATGCTATAGAGTTTAATGTTTACACTGCTTTTCCGGATAAGAATAAATTGTATTTTATTTACAATATACAGCTCTACAGCAGCTGTCCCAAAGGTGTATATCCATTTATTCTATTAGACTTTTTGTCACTTCCACCATGGACGGATTCAGAATCTGAATTCATGAACACTTAACAGGAGACCTAACAGAGTGATTTTGAATTTTGTGAGAGTGTGAATTCACTTAAAACTAGGCAGTCCTCTCAGTTCACTGTGATCACTATCTGCTGCCTGATACTCAAGTCAAGAGACACGAGGAACGAAAGGACCTAGGGGGTGCACATCATGGGCAATGGGAGAAGATTGTGAGGTTCTCCTTTCAGCAGGACTCAAAAATCAACATTATCCTTGAAAATCTCTTAAAAATCTCTCGAAATGCTCTTGAAGTACACTACTGTAGAGAATCTCAGTGTGTTCTTGGCAGTCAGTTTTGTTGTGTTTTGGTTCTGTTCCAGCATTGTAAAAGATCACTGTGTTTAGTGTTGAGCATCCCACGTTTTAATTGGCTTGCATTTAGAGGCCAAGTTTTATTGGGGGCAAGGGGAATGTACGCAACATGTTTGAAACACTAGAACCACACTCAGTGCCACAAGAAACTCAAACTGTGAAGGCACAGGAAGCTGGCACAGTTTGGGAGGACAGAAGCTTCATACGAATTCCTTCACAATATTGACTGAACATCTACTGTGTTCCAGGCACCACTCTATGGGCTGGGGAAAGAGAAGCAAAGAGAAAAAAGTCCCTGGCATCATAAAGCTTGTATTATAGTGAGCACCACCACCAACTGCTGTAGAGCTAATTCTGACTCAATATGATCCCACGTGTGTCAGAGTAGAACTGTGATCCATAGGGTTTCCAACAGCTAATTTTTCAGAAGGAGGCTGCCAGCCTTTTCCTCCTAGATGTGTCTCTGAGATGTGAACTTTTCTGTTAGCAGCCAAATGTATTAACCATTGGCACCACCCAGGGACTCTATAGAAGGTATCTTAAGGTAGTACCAGAGCAAGCCATGCTTCTAAAAAGAGAAAAAATATGGATGCGGAGGAAAGAGCATGTATAAAAGCCCTGAAGAAGGAGCATGCTTGCGCCTGAGACAGGAAATGCCAATCTGCTCATTGACTGTGCAGCCCGGCAGGTGAAATTGACTTCTTTATTTAAAATCATTCTCCCTTGGTTAAGAATATATACATTCTTGTGGACAACTGAGTACTTACTACGCACCAGAGCCCTGGTGGTTCAGTGTTTAAGAGCTCAGCTGCTAACTAAAAGGTTGGTAGTTTGAATCCATCAGGTGCTCCTTGGGAACCCTATGGAGCAGTTCTACTCTGTCCTATAGAGTCACTATGAGTTGGAGCCAACTTGATGGCAATGGTCTTGGTTTATATATCAGGCAGCAGTCTAAGTGCTTTATATACATACCTTCTCAGTATCTCATTTTCTGACATTATGCATTTATAACAGTAACTATTATCATAAAACTATGATAACTGAAATGTGACTATTTTTTGCATTTAGAACATATGTCTGGCAGTAACGAATGCCAAGGTGGAGGCAAGAGTAACGCTGGCTTTGATGGTTATGTGTCAACTTGGCTGGGTCATGATTCTCAGTGGTTTGTCAGTTATGTTCTGATGTAATTTGGCAGTTATGTACTGATGTAACTTGGCAGTTACGTACTGATGTAACTTGGCAGTTATGTACTGATGTAACTTGGCAGTTATGTAACTTGGTGGTTATTTAATGATGTAGTCATCCTCCAGTTAGTGATCTGATAATAGTCCCTCTCCATTTTTGCATAGCACTGATTTTGTGTAATAACCTGGTCTTTGGAACTTAACCAGGTCTATAAATGAGGAGAGGGTGTATATTATTTAATTTCATAACAAACCCTCTGAGGCGGTTATTATTATTTCTATTATATAGAGTGGGCAAACGAAGCTTAGGCATATCAGGCAACATGCCAAAAGTCCCAGAGCCAGAGGTAGGTAAAGCCTGTTTAAGTACCCAAGATATGTGATACCAGAGCCAATATTGCTAACCTATACTGCCTTCCAGGGCATGTGAATATGACATGGTCCTACTGGGAGTTAACTATATATACTGCTCTTCCAAATCAGGTGGATCACTGAGGAATCCTATTAGTACCAACAGTAAGCCCTGGTGGTACAGTGGTTAAAGCACTTGGCTGCAAACCAAAAGGTTGGTGGTTTGAACCCACCAGCCTCTCTGTGGGAGAAAGATGTGGCAGTCTGCTTCTGCAAAGATTTACAGCCTTGGAAACCTTATGGAGCAGTTGTACTCTGACCTATAGGGTTGCTACGAGTTGGAATAGGCTCAACAGCAGTGGGTTTGGTTTGGTATTTTAGTATTAATCGAAACACCTAGTAAACAGACAAATCCTACGTGCAACACGTCTCTCTATAAACCCAAAAGGGCAAAACTAAAAGTTTGCTTGTGAAATGCCATGTTGCAAGTGGGTATCTTTTTTTATTCCTATTTATCATGAGCAAAGCGTATTTTATAGTCAAACATTTAATAAATGTTTGATGCTACTAATGTACACATAATATATATTCATGTTAAGATTTATACTTTTAGATATACAGCAGATAAAGACTAAATTATGGTAATTCCTAAAATCATATTAAAATGAAAACTTAACCTGAAGGCACTGTCCCACTATATCAAGAATCATTTAACACTATGTATTGATATTTTGTCAAAACATTTAGTTCAAAATAAGCTTTCAAAACTTTCAGTAATGAATTGCCTTTGGTCGTCAAACTCTGGTCATATTGGGTATCACATTGTGTTGTGATTTTCCCTATGTTCCTAACTTCACCAAGAGTCCACGACTTGCTCTAAGGCCATTGCCAAAACCCATGTAATAGAACTTCTGGTTCTTCTCAGAGGCTGGCATGTTCCAGTACACCATAAGTTCTATAGCACACAAATGTTGAGGATGTAATAAATTTCCATTTAAGTGATGCTGAAAAGTCAAACCGAGTTCTAAACAGAATGGAATTATATAACTTCTCCATGTGCCTACTATATAAACATCTTCATAAAATTCATTACTTCAGATTAGATATGTCAGAGAAGTACTAAGATGAGATAAATTAATATCAAGGACTAAATGTAAATATTATGAATCCTAATTTACTCAATGAAAGATTTTAGCTGTTATTGTTAGGTGCCCGTGAGTTGGTTCCAACACCTAGCAACCCTAGGTACGACAGAATGAAACACTGCTTGCTCCTGTGCCAGCCTCATAATCTTTGCTATGCTTGAGCCCACTGTTGAAGGTACCGTGTCAATCCATCTCGTTGAGGGTCTCTTCCTCTTTTTCGCTGACCCTCTCCTTTACCAAGCACAATCTCCTTCTCCAGGGACTGGACCCTCCTGATAACATGTCTCACTGTCCTTGCTTCTAATAATCATTCTGGCTGTACTCCTTCCAAAACAGATTTGTTTGTTCTTCTGGAAGTGCATGGTATATTCAGTATTTTTCATCAACATCATTGTAATTCAAAGGTATCATTTCTTCTTTGGCCTTCCTTATTCATTGTCTAGCTTTCACATGCCTATGATGCCATTGAAAATACCATGGCTTGGTTCAGGCACACCTTAGTCCTTAAAGTGACATCTTTGCTTTTTAACACCTTAAAGAAGACTTTTGTAGCAGATTTGCCCAACGCAACACATACTTTGATTTCTTGACTGTGGCTTCCATGGGCATTGATTGTGAATCCAAGTAAAACGAAATCCTTAGCAACTTCAACGTTTTCTCCGTTTATCATGATGTTGCTTATCGGTCCAGATGTGAGGATTTTTGTTTTCTTTATGCTGAAGTATAATCCATAATAAAGGCTGTAGTCTTTGATTTTCATCAGTAAGTGGTTCCGGTCCTCTTCACTTTCAGTTTTAGATGTTAATACTCTTAATAAAACGTCACGAAAACTGTTTAAAAATCTACAATTAATTTAGTATATTTCTAAGTAGATTTTTTTTTCCTCTTTATGGAATTTTTTAAGGTGAATAAATATTGCTTTGTTTATATGTAGGAAAATGGTAGATTCTTACGCATCTAAACATTTTGTCCTAGATATGAAATCACGAACACTTCAATGTATGAAAGTTTTCTCAAATATATCTCCAAATTTATACAGAAGAAATTAAATAAAATCTGATGTGATACACCCAGCTCATTCTATCGTAACTCTCATTTAAAGAACATACACCTTCCATAATAGCAAAGTCTCCCAAAGAAACTGCCAGGTTAGAAAGAACTGATTGTCCAAAGTAGATGGTCTTCCAAATCCTCTAACAACATTTCACTAAATTATTTAGCTTGCTTCAGTTGATGTGAGATGTTATGAAAGGAAACAGAAATAATCTTGATAATAATATGAGAAACATATTTACTGTGATCACATGACAGTCCAGGGCAAGGTAATCAATAAATTCCAACCAAAACCAAATAATTATTTGACTATTGGCCATGTTTCCTGCAGTCCCTAAATAGTCTTTGAAGATGCAAAACAGCAAGATGATGGAGTTCATGCATTTTTAGGCATTGCTGCATAACCTGTGAAAGCCGCAAAGTTTTGGGACTTATAGTCTAGCTAAAACACTCATGATAAAAATTAAGGAACAATTACGGGCTAAGACTTTTGGTGCTGAGTATAAGTGCATCTTCTATGTCTGCAGGGACCATAATACCCATTTCTCATTATATCCCCGGTGCCTGTTTTAAGAACCTGACATAGAATAAGCACTCTGCTGTCTGGTTGTAAGGTCTGTGCCACTTGGCTCTTCCAATGTTTCCACACCTGGGATCTATAGACCATGGAGGAGAGGGAAGACACATGTCTAAGGATCTGCAAATTAACCTCAGGAATTTAACAATGCTGCTAAGCAGCATTCCTCCATCCAAATGATTAATACAGAAATATTCTGCACTATTTAAAGCAACATATTTCAAACAAGAAATACCCCCTTGGTTTCAGTGTCTAGGGCTTTATTTGTGATTATTATTGGCTTTTTGGTAGGTAATCTCATACATGATGCAATGGGTTAAAAGCAAAGGTTCTAAAATCAGGCTGCCTGGGTTTTTATTCCAGCTCTGTCACTAGCTATGGAGGCCCCTGAACAAGTTACTCTGACTCAGTTTCCTTACTTATAAAAATGAGGATAGAATTTAACTTTTAATGTTTAATCAGCACAGAGGCTGTTAGGTTGACATTTCTTAATCAAAAAAGAAATGACTATCTCCTGGTGCCTACTATTGGCACATTTATTCTTCTACAAATTACAAAGGCAAAAAGTTTTGAAGTAATATAGACAGTGGTTTTTTAAAGATCAAATTTAACCTGTTTGATAATGTTATTAATCCCACATATATGAATGCAATTCTTTTTACATCATTCCAGAAAAAAAAAAGAAACAAACTAAACAATTCCGACTCACAACAACCCTATAAGACAGAGCAGAACTGCCCCATAGGGTTTCCAAGGAGTGGCTGATGGTTCAAACTGCCGGCCTTTTGGTTAGCAGCCGTAGCTCTTAACCACTGTGCCATCAGATCTCCTTTATGTCATTAGGTAGGTGAAAAAGTTTAACTTTCAAACGTGGAGACACAGTCTGTACAAATGGAAATGTAACAATAATGGGTACAAAGCGGTGCGATCGGTGCTATAATGCCGAGGCTATAATTCATCATCTGTTCTCTATAAAAAAGTTCCCTAGATGTAGGAAATGCTTGGAAGTCCCTGTGTCAACCAGCATGCTGGAAAATAAAATGATAATGTCCTATTACCCAGCCCAGGGAAAACTAAGCATATGCACATTTCCCCAGTAAGGATTTCCAAAACTAATTAAGATACTTAATTCTCCTTGGATACAAAATAACTCCATCCACAAGGCCTAAGGAAACTATTACTCTGAATGTTAGTCTAAGAAAACTCTATAAAAAAATGAGATATTTAAATGGAGAAAGTTAACTAAATATTGATGAGAAATTATAAATTCTAAACATGAATGTTTTCTTCTATAACAGATAAGATAGACAGCCATGCTGTTTAAGCAGAGTGACTATAAAAACACACTTTAAAAGCCCTTTCGGTTTTCAATATTTTCATATTGACACTTCTTCCAATACAGTTTTTCATAATTTTTGGTATCATTTAACATGCATCTAATCGTGGGTAAAGAAGAGTCCATGCTTATCATGGACTTATTTAGGATTACAGGCCTGATTTGCTGATAGTTTGATAGCAGAGCTGGAGTTAGAAGTAAAAGCACAGACAGCTGAACGTGATGAAATCGCCCATGTTTTTTTAAAAAAAATCAGAGTAAATCTTTAGGAACAGATAGTTGAAGCTCATTTGGAGAACAGGAAAACAACCACTGGTTTCTGAAATTACAGTGAAGAACACACTACATATTTAAAGAGAAAAAATTAGTCTTGCAGAGTAACTAAATTCATATATGATGATGATTTTGTTTGTTTTATTAGAATTTTTATACAATTGACAAGTGAAAATTACAAGTGAAATAAACTGTAGTTAAAGTTTAGATTACATCACAGGAGATCCAGCTATCTCCTACATGATCAAGCACATAAGTAGATAAAAATACAGAAACACACTGATGAATAACAAAAAAGTGCCCTACAGCAGCTGCAGTAAGTGTCGACATTTATGCGATCTAGAACTGCCTGACAGCTGTCGTATCATACCTTCAAAAACAAGCTGATGATCCCCTTATGTGAGTTAAGCAATTTTTTTTTTTTTTTGTAGTTAGAAACTATTATAAGTGGCTGATACACATTATTTGGTAAATCATTCCAGAATTTTTTTTCAAAATTGCCTCACCCTTTAAAATCAACTTGCCTAAAACTGAGCAAGTTACTTTTCAAATGAGAGCAATTTAGGGTTGCTATTTTTTTATGAGTCAGAATCGACTTGATGGCAATGAGTTTGTTTGTTTGTTTTTGGTTTTTAGTGATTAAGTGACCCTTTCAAACCCTTTTTGGTCACATCGCTAATACACTGCACTTGCTCTCTTTAACTTCCCATTCACCCTTAAAAAAGGAAATTCACATATGCTGTAATATTGCATTTCTAGGAGTCATTTAAGTAGAGACCATTTAATTTCAGACAGCAATACACTAAAAAACAGAGATGAAAACCACATAGGAATAATAAAAGTTGATCAAATACAAATGTCCTATTCTTAAGAAATTTAATTTGCTATAGTTTTAATTTTTTTGATATAACCATAATGCAGGTTCATTATAACTGAAAAACTACAATAGTCATTTGTTAGCACTTGATATCTAAGAGATTAAGAGTCATTTATAAGATAAAGACTGAAAATATTTGTAGCACATGCATGTTTTCCCCTTAAAGATGTTGCTTTTCTCAGCTCTCTTCTAGGACTTGTTACAAAAGATAATGTTACAGCATTTAATCAAATCCAAGCAATGAAGTGATAAGCTATTGATTCTGACATTATGCAAGTGGCATGGAGTTTAAGATAACAACTCAGTCTTGGAAAATAAAGTCATGCAGTTCACAGGACCTTCAAAAGAAATAACTCTACCAATCTATTAATTTTTCTAGATCTGGTCAACTTTTATTTGTTTAGGGTAAAGTAAAATGTAATATATCTGCACATATAGGTGAAGGACTTAGAGAGGTAAAAACAAGGGGTTAGGAAGAGAGGAAAAGTAAGGAAACAGAAAAAAGACAGGTAGGGTGTTACAGGAGAATTAAAAGGGGGAGGGAAAAGATACACACAAGCAGCTTTTACTAATGTTTCGTTATATATTTATGATAACCAAGGCCCTATAATATCAAAGATCAGAAACATAAAATGCCCACAAGGATGATAAAAATGGGGGAGGCCAGCTGCAGGAATAACTAAAGGGAATCCTAAAGAATGTTGTGACTGGAGGCTCAGGGGGGAAGAAGGAGTGTACCCCTTAATGGTGGAAACCACTATTCCATTCTTGCTGATTTCTCCAGGCAGGAATGTGGATTAGATCAGCTGAATTTTCAGAGAAACCAGGAATCCAGTTTCTCTGCAAGAGGAATGATTAAATATAATTTCAGCGTGTGGTCTCTCAATTCAAACAATTAGAGCTACAACTTCATGCAAATGACATCTCCTCATAGAAAGTGAGTAAAAACAAAATATATGTGTAATCAAATGGCATAATTTAATTTCCCACAGGTTTTGATATATCCAAAATAAAGTACTTAAATTCATTTTCAAGTTTTTGCCCCAAACTCCTCTCCCTGCATTCTTTTCTGGTTGTGAATCTGAAACACACACAGGCACACACACACAATGATAGTGCATTGTGTTTAAAAAATCATTGCATATAGATTGTGATGAATAGCAACATCCCAAGGACGGATAAAATATACATTCGGCTTAGTTCAGCCCAACTACCTGAGCCCAGACAGGACTACAGCAGAGCCACACCAACAGCTAGTAAATAAGTGGATTGCACTAATCATTTTGTTTTTTAAGTATGAAGAATTACAAAACAGAGGCCACTTAGAAAATATATTTTTTGTTTGTCTAATGCTTTTGGGGAAACCCTGGTAGCGTAGTGGTTAAGTGCTACGGCTGCTACACAAGAGATCGGCAGTTCAAATCCGCCAGGTGCTCCTTGGAAACTCTACCAGGCAGTTCTACTCTGTCCTATAGGGTCACTAAGAGTCGGAATCTACTCGACAGCACCGGGTTTTAATGCTTTTGGAATAGAAATATAACACGAAGCAACTAAAATGTAAGTAGAGAGAAATGAATGCACCACAAACTATACATTGCAACTTGTTAGGAAAAAAGGGCTATAATATGTAAATAATTTGGAAAGAAGATCTACAGTGAAAAGGAGGTTGAAAACATATATGGGTGTGATGAGGCTAAAAGTGATCCTGGCATAATTGAAGCTCTCAGGGAAGTGAGCAAGTATCTTGTTGAAATTAGATGACAAGAATCAGATGTTGAATTTCTACTGATTTCTACTAAAATACAGGTAAATCAATGTGATGGAAGCCTATTTATGAACTGAAGTAGATATAAGGGTTTGCTACCTTAACTTGGGTAAATGTGAATAAAACTAATATCAATGGTCCTGTTCTTTCAATATCTCTGGGCCTATTTAATAAAACACAGAATGGGAGTCACAGGCATTTAATGGTGCTCATGAGGACCCTGTACATAGATCAAGAGGCAGTCATTCAAACATAACAAGGGGATACTGCATGGTTTAAAGTCAGGAATGGTGTGCGTCAGGGTTGTATCCTTTCACCATACCTATTCAACATGTATGCAGAGCAAATAATCCAAGAAGCTGGACTATATGAAGAAGAATGGGGCATCGGGGGTGGAGGAAAACTCATTAGCAACCTGCATTATGCAGATGGCACAACCTGGCTTGCTGAAAGTGAAGAGGACTGGAAGCACTTACTGATGAAGTTCAAAGACTACAGCTTTCAGTATGGATTACACTTCAACATAAAGAAAAAAAAATACAACTGGACCAATGAGTAACATCATGATAAATGGAGGAAAGACTTAAGTTGTCAAGGATTTCATTTTACTTGGATCTACAATCAACACCCATGGAAACAGCAATCAAGAAATCAAATAACACATTGCATTGAGCAAATCTGCTGCAAAAGACCTCTAAAGTGTTGAAAAACAAAGATGTCACCTTGAAGGCTAAGGTGCGCTTGACCCAAGCCATGGTGTTTTCCATCACCTCATATGCATGCAAATGTTGGACAATAAATAAGGAAAAATGAAGAAGAATTGACACCTTCGAGTTGTGGTGTTGACGAAGAATACCGAATAAATATACCATGGAGTGCCAAAAGAACAAACAGATCTGTCCTGGAAGAAATATTGCCATAATGTTCCTTAGAACAAAGAATGGCGAGACTATGTCTCACATACTTTGGACATGTTATCAGGAGTGATCAACGTCTGGAAAAGGACATCATGCTTGGTAAAGTAGAAGGTCAGCAAAAAAGAGGAAGACCCTCAATGCGATGGACTTGACATACTGGCTTCAACAATGGGCTCAAGCATAAAAATGACTGTGAGGATGGCGCAGGACCCGGTGATGTTTCCTTCTGTTGTACATAAGGTCAAGTAAGAAATGACTTGACAGCGTCTAACAACAATGTAATAAAACCAGTTGAAATGTGGAGAAAAACTAATGGAAATTTCTCTTCATTGAAACCTGTTTAATCTGGGTTTGTCAACGTACCTCAGTCCATTTTCTAACTGTAGATATACAGATGTATTTGGTACTGAATAAAAGAAGTAAGAGTGGGAAATATACGTGCAGTATTAAAACATATTTTACTTATAGAGTCATTCCGGTGATTCTGGGATCCATATATTACTAATGCCTTAAAGTCAAGAGACACATGGTATGTAATTATCTCACATCACAGAAGCCAGTGGAAAGTTTTGAAAGAGACATATGGTTCTTCCCTCATTTACAAGCAGAAATGTAGTTCAGCTGCTTCCCAGACAAATTATTGCTAACCTTGTCATTTTTTCCCACCAAAAATGACTATCTGAATAATTGCCTTCCCCCAAAAATTCCTTATATGGTTAAGTGTGAATCTGTCCTGTTCAACTTAATTTCATGTTCTCTTATTCTAATTAAGATTGAGAAATACCTTTTCTGCCAGAAAACAACTAAAAATCAAGACTATCTTCTAACCCTTCTACCAGAAGAGCCCAAATAATTAATTCTTAATCTTTTTTCCCAGATCCTAGTCTCAGTGGTTATTTCTACCGTATGGCCATCTCCCCCTGCACTATTGCCCATATTTACCATTAAAAATGTGCCCCACATTGAAAGTAATATATTGTAGAATATGTGGACTACCTCATGACACAGTTGTACTCTATAACAGCAGCCTCATTCCTGTGAATCTTCTCTTCCCATATTTCCCATTTTGATATTTGACATATAATCATTGTTAAAGAGCCCAAAAGGATTAATATTGGCGTTGATTTTAAAATGATGCTCTGCAATAATTTATGTTTTAAGTCCCTGGGAAAAGTATATTGCAGACATGTAGATTCCTATTGGATAATCTGATCCTTGGAAGACATTCACCTTTAGTTCATATATAATGAATGCATATGGTGACCATTTACAAAATATGGTATATATTAAAAACGTAAAATGTAAGTACAAATCTAGCATATATAAGCTGAGCCAAAGTAGGAGTAACTTGCTGATGATCTCGGAACTTCATTTAAAGTTATCATAAAATGACTAGTTGCTTAATATTGTATCTTCGCTAAAACGTGCCTTGGCCAGCACTTACTCATCACATGTAGGTATTGCAGCCCTATTATCTAACATATCTATAATTGTCCACAGGGCTTTAACCTAATCCTGCCCTTATTTCCAGAGGATTAGCAGATAACCAAATGACTGTAATTGAAGTCATTTACTACCTAAGCTTACGTCTCCTCCATTTCTAGTCTGTTTTTCCTATGTCTTCATATATCACTTTTTTCTTCTTTCCCTGAGGAGGATGCAATTCTTTAAGATCTTGGAAATTTCCTTTGCTCTCCTCTCTACTTGCACACATTTCAGTCTCCTATATTTAAACACAAGGAGCCCTGGGGGTGCACTGGTTAAGTATTCTCTGCAGGAAAAAGACGTGGCAGTCTGCTTCTAAGAAGATTATAGTTTTGGAAATCCTACAGGTGGTTCTACTCTGCCCTATAGAGTCACCAGGAGTCGGAATTGACTTGATGGCAATGGGATATTTAACTCCCCCCCGCCCCGCCCCACACTCTCTTTCCTTTAACATCTATCTTAAATACTTAATATCATAATTAATTTATTTTTGGCATTTCCCCTTCTCTTTCATTTACCTCCAAACTTCTGTACCGAATAGTTTTTATACTTTATGCTCCCAGATCTCCATTTCCTTAATATCTTAAAATGTTCTGTCCCATCTCTTGTATGAAACTGTGGGTCACCAATGATGTCGTATTCTTTAAAGTCAGTGTACTTTCTCAGTCCTTGTTTTTCTTAACTTTTAACAGTGGTTGTCACTGCCCACCAACATTGATTTCTGTGTCCTGCCACTGTCTTGACTCCTCTTTCTATTATATTCCTTGTCTTCCTTAGCCCACATTCCAAATATAGAGAATCCCAGGAGTTTGGAATTGGCTCTCTCCTTGTACATTTCCTATCTCTGTGATTTTACACAATCTTTCACTACTATCTCATCTTTCCAAATGACTCCCACTTCTCTATTGCTAAACATGACCTTTTCTTCTAGTTGCTGCTTTATAGGAATGTCCAATAGAAAATTAGAATATTCTCTCTTACTCAGAATTTTCTGAGTCAAAGCTTTACATTTTTTTCTTGAAATAAACACACCTCTCTGATTGTTATTTCTGTTTATGGTACTACTTTTTTTTCCAAGTTACCTAAATTCAAAATTTTGGGACATTCATTAACCAGAACCAAACCAAACCCATTGCCATTGAGTCAATTCCAACTCATAGTGACCCTATAGAACAGAGGAGAACTGCCCCATAGAGTTTCCAAGGCTATAATCTTTATGGAAGTAGACTGCCACATCTTTCTCCCATGGAACAGCTGGTAGATTCAAACCACCAACCTTCTGCTTAGCAGTAAAGCGCTTAACCACTGTGACACCAGGGCTCCTTTGGAACACTCGTTGTTAGGTGCTGTCGTGTCAGTTGCAGCTCATAGTGACCCTACGTACCACAGAGCAAAAACCGCCGGGTCCTGCACCATGTTGACAATCGTTATGCTTGAGCACACTGTTGCAGCCACTGTGTCAATCTATCTTGTTGAGGGTCTTCCTCTTTTTCCCTGACCCTGTACTTTACCAAGCATCATGTTCTTCTCCAGGGACTGATTCCTCCTGACAACATGTCCAAAGTATGTAAGACCAGTCTCACCATCCTTGCTTCTAAGGAGCATTCTGGTTGTACTTCTTCCAAGACAGATTTGTTCATTCTTTTGGAAGTCCATGGTATATTCGATATTCTTTGCCAACACCACAATTCAAAGGCTTCAATTCTTCTTTGGTCTTCCTTATTCACTGTCCAGCTTTTGCATGCATATGATGCGACTGAAAATACTACGGCTTGGGTCAGGTGCACCTTAGTCCTCAAGGTGACATCTTTGCTTCTCAACACTTCAAAGATGTCTTCTGCAGCAGAATTGCCCAATGCAATGTGTGGAACACTCATTAGGGCTATCTAATTTTCCTACTAACATCTTATCCCACTATTTCCCCTGTATATTCTTTTCCATTCCTTTGTGTTTCTGCACCTTAGGCTCTACAACCTTCTGCCTATACTATTATGACTTTTTTTTCCCCAAGGCTGTATCTCTCAACTCCACTCCCCAAACATACCACACATTCTTCACTGCATCACATAAATGGCCTTCGTAAACCATTATTTTTATCATGTCATCCTGCTTAACAAAATTCTGAACGACAAACTTCTAAACCTTTGTCTGGTATTCAATGCTTTTCATCTGGTTTTATATTAGTTTCCAGTCCTACCCACTCCCCTGCATTATAAACTACTGATCCAAACATGTCCACTTAACTATTACTTGGATATATTTCACGCCTTCTAGGCTCCATGCTCTTGTTCATGCATACGCTTCTATCGGTCTGAATTCTCTCCTTTCTCCTTCTATTGCTAAAATCTTCACCTATAAACAGCCCATCACTTCAAGATACTCTAAGCTTGCCAATTCTGACTCAATGTCTTTTCGGATCAATCCAGCTGAAAGTGATTTCTCTTTCCTGTGCGCTTTTCTACCACCTAGCTTATATCACTCACAAAGCACTTACTATAAAGCATATTCTCTGCCCTTGAGTGTGAAGATTTGGATCCATGCATTCTCTCCTTTACTCCTTCCTCCCATTAGATTATACATTTTCAAGGCCAGCGTTTATTTTTCATGTAACTTTGAAACCCTTCTGCACTTGGCATAGTGCCTTACACAAAGTTGGCACTTGATAAAATTAAGTTGAATATATTCAGATGAAAAACAATTACATCCAGAAAAATACAAGATTTATGGACCCGATCGCTGCTGATTACGCCCTTCTGACTCTAGAGTTTACTAAAAGCCAAGTAAAAATGGATGACTTTGTACTATGCAAATTCCCCATACTTCATATGTAAAATGTTTTGTTTTTTTTTTAAATCCATAAGTTAATGCAGAATTTGGCTTAATTCCCATTGAAAGGACAAAGTAGTTTCATTTAAATGTTCCTCCTAGTCCTCAAGAGTCAGCATTTTATGATGTGCATAAGTGGGAGTGAAAAGGGTGGTTTTTTAAAAAGCAATCCCACAGAAAGGTAATTTTGTTTATAGATTTGAAAAATACAACCTGGGAAGTTTAAAATGGCAATTTTGGTAAAGAGTTTTATCACAGAAATGTTTTAATATAAGACGAGGTTTAATTTCAGAGCAACTGCCACAAAAACAAAATAAACTGGATTTTAAAAATTAATGGTGCTATTTTTTGTGCTAAATACATTTCCCTATTTCTGCACTTCAGTAAATAAAAACGCATTGTACATCCCTGATGAGACAATATTGGAAACACTGGTGGCGCACTGGTTAAGAGCTACGGCGGCTAACCAAAAAGTTGGCAGCTCGAATCCACCAGGTGCTCCTTGGAAACCCTATGAGACAATATCAGAATAAGAGATTTAAAATCATATCGTGCCCACTAATTAGATTTTTTTCATCATTTTATCATTTGATTACAGAAATTTGTTGTATATAAAATAACCCAAAAAGCCGATTAACAATTTTAAAGTGAATTGTGTAGAAAAATACATATTTCTAGAATAGAAAAGATAAATAAATAAAAGAAATTCATTATGGAATATACTAAAGGAATAGAACCAATATCTTATTAAGACAGAAAAACATGCCACAGACAATTAAAAACCCTTTTAATATGATAGTAATATACAGGATTATAGTCACGCACTGTACTTTATACAGTCTTGACCTGTCATGTGCTTTGCTTAAATGTTCATTGAATCACCCACATACCTATTGTTGTAGCTGGGGCAGTTGGACAACAAGACAAAAAAAATGATTTATGAAAAATAAGAGTAAGATCAAATTACAATGTAGATGAGAAAAATAGAAAAGACAGAGGAAATACTTATATAGGGAATAGGAACTATGCTGTCATCGTATAAGCAGGTGACTGAAATTTATTTATTTAAAGCATGGAATTAATTGAGGATATTTGTATGAACAAAAAAATGAACAGCTATGAGCAAGATAAATGTTACATGAATGCTTTAATTTACAGCAGATGCACAATTACTAATGAATCATAACATGGGCTATTGTTTAATAGGTCTCTTAATTCCAGAATGTAAATGTATATTATTTCCATACTTTTTACTTTATTAATACTGACTTAGAGGCTTCTTACTTACCTAGACTATGTTCAGAAAAGCAAATCACAATTTGTATAACGAATTAGGAAAAGATCACATTTGTTCATCCATCAACTATAACATCATTTACTTATTATTACATATGAACTTGGCATTTTATCCAAGTCCATAAAATACTTAATTTATTGTTCCCAGAGAAGGAAAGCACCATTTGCATAAATGCATGTTCAAAGGCAGCCTACAGCATGTTTAAAAGAAAATTTGGGGGTTTTAGAAAAAAAACAGGTTTAAGTTGAAGATTAAATACTGACTTTATGATTGGACTAGTTACTTAAATAATCTCATAAGTCAGGCTTACATCTTACAGTGCCTCAGTGTCTTTTTTCATTCTGGGGTCAGGTGCGATAACTCAGACTGCTCTTTCCTCACTAATTCATTATAACGTGCTGAAGAAGAGCAGTTGACCAATCACATAACAAAAATAAAAGTGACATTCAAGTGACTGGTGCTCAATGAATAAAGTTTGAACAATATCATTTATTATGTATATTTAGAGCAGTATATTAATCAAGATGACAGGAACAAAAACAAAAAAGAAAAAACACTAATTCCTGCCTTCAATGAAGTTATAAAAATTAAGTCTTCAAATTCAACCCTTTTTTTAAAAACACCACGCAGACACCCAACCCAGGCATTCACAAAGCCTCACCTCCTGCGCAGTTTCCCCTGAACTTCCCAGACCTCCTTCCTGCGCCATTTTCTCCAAAGCACTTGTCGCCATCTGACATAGTACACCCTTTACTAATCTGCTTATGTCCCGTCTCCTTAGTCTAGATTATAAACTCCTTATGGGCAGACATTTTTGTCGATTTGGTTTCCTGCTCTATATCCAGTGCTTGGAACAGTGGTTGGCACATAGTCATCTAACCTAACCTAACCCATTGCCATCAAGTTGATTCTGACTCATGGAGACCCCATGTGCTACAGAGTAGAACTGCTCCACAGGGCTTTCTTGGCTGTAATCTTCATGGAAAGGAGCCCTGGTGGCACAATGTTTAAGCACTCAAGTGTTAAAAAGCTGCTAACCAAAAGGTTGGTGGTTCAAAGCCATCTAGCAACTCCACAGGAGAAGGACCTGGCGATCTGTTCTCATAATGAGTACAGCCTAGAAAACACTATGGGGCAGTTCACTCTGTCACATGGGGTTGCTATGAGTCTAAACTGCCTCCATAGCAACTAACAACAACAGTCTTTATGGAAACAATTGCCAGAACTTTCTTCTGTAACACTACTGGGTGGGTTTGAACTGCCAACCTTCAGGTTAGTAGTCAAGCTTAAACTGTTTGTACCACCCAGAGACCTGGCACATAGTAAGTACTCATAAATTATATGCTGAATAAATGAGCAAAACATTATTTTGTTTCTCGGACATCTGGCTTGCATTTCCTCTCTAAGATATGGCTGCATTTTTTTCATCCATGTATCCTTTTACACATGCAGGGTTAGAATGTGATACCACCACTTATTAGCTGTGATACTGGGGTATGCTATTAACTTCTCTGAGCTTCAGAAAAATTGGGATCATAAAGTATTTTATTGGGTTGTTGTGAGAACTGAATGAAGGCATTCACATGAAGCACCTTGTACTGTGCCTGGCACACAGTAAATGTGTGATGAATTTTATTTGTTTTTTCTTTATTGCACTTTAGGTGAAAGTTTATAGCTCAAGTCAATGTCTCATTCAAAAATTTATACACACATTGTTTTGTGACATTAGCTGAAATCCCCACAATGTGACAATGTACAATGAATTTCAGTTATTTTTCTTACTAATGTAATTATTAAATGATTTTCTTCTGTGGCAAACAGCTCACCAATTCTTAAAGCACCTCAAAATTAGTGAAACTGGGAACATTTAAATTCAGGGCTGAGGTTACATGTGGTTGAATCTCCTTAAAAAAAACTGCCTCCTCGTGGGCCTCTTTCAAGGAGCATAAATGAATTAGCTGATGATGCTCAGTCCTCATGACTACATTGTGTGGTCTTTTTTGGAAAAAAAAAAAAAAAAAAACATTGCTGTCCAGTCAATTTCAACTCATAGCGACCCTACTGGACAGAGCAGAACTGCCCCATAGAGTTTCCAAGAAGCGCGTGGTGGATTTGAACTGCCAACCTTTTGCTTAGCAGCCGTAGCACTTAACCACTACGCCACCAGGGTTTCCATGTGGTCTTTTAGAGTATGACATTTCTGCATCTTATCACAAAGCAAGTACACTGTAGATGCTGGCCTAATGGAGGAGTTACTGTAAGGAAATGAGACTGATCCCATTATTTGTAGTCACGTGGCATGTGCACTTTCATTACTGTTTCAAAATTACATTTCTCAATAAATGGTCTAGATCCAGAGAGGAGAGCAGGGTAGAAGGTTTTTGTGTTGGAGACGTAGAACACAGCGTGTATGAGAATAAAGGAAATGTGCTGGAATTCAGTTATGTGCTGTGAATAAGAAGACCAATACAAAACTAGTTTTTATTTTCTCATAAATGGTTACCCTATTTCAATAGTAATGATCTGATTTATAGCCATCTTACTTTATGCAAGTGTGACTACCCAAGGAAAAATTCTAATGAAAACATTCTTGATAAAGTTGAAAAGCAACAGTTATTAAAAATGAGGACTGTGGAATAGAAAAGAGGTTACAGAGCTGTAGGTTTGACTGCAAGTAAGAATCAAAAAATATTTATGATGGTAAGAAGTCTGTAGGTACTTCATACTATGGCAAAAAACAAAACAAAAACTGTTCAAGCAATCAATTTTAAAAGTCATCCAAATGCAAGCTATTTAGTAATGCTAAAACCTGAATCCAAATTTATGGTGCTTTTTACATGCTAGAAAATATGGCAATTTTTACCTCTGGAAAAAGATAGAAGCTTGAGACAGGCAGATCTTACTGTTGAATTAGCACACTAAGTAGGTATTTGGAACAAGAGATCAGAGAGAAAAAAACCCCAGTACCAAATGCTCCTAAGTCCTAAAAACTATCACACGCTCTGTGTTTGTCCCTCAGTAATAGTTCTCATTAGGAAAGTACTTACGTTAGGCCTCAGCTTGGCTGCCAAGTCGTAATACTTCTCAGCTGCTTCATTGAGGCTAGCCTGTCTGTTAAAAAAAAAAAAAAAAAAATTTAATTTAAAAGTGCAAATAGGTGAACAGAATCACTGTGCTGCAGAATACTTTTAAAAATTACAGTCTCATTAATCAAACACTAAGCTTTCCAAGCAGAAAAGTCCATTACAAATTAAATGCTTGCCTTTGTGTTTGAGCAATTTTATATGTTATCCCAAAATAATGTTACATATTTGGTATTATTATTTTTAATTTAAATATATATTAGAAATCAGAAAAGTTACTTAGCTTTTCCAAGCTAACCCAGATAATATGTTATAGGGTTGGGATTCTCTAGCTTCGACGTGATGCCCCAGAAAAATCTTAATTTTTTAATTACAGATGGTCAATATTAATAATTAGTTGCTTTTGTTTTATGGAAATAATGGACATTGGCAGGTTTAAAAAAATCTATCTAGAAAGCTACTTCCTTTCCTACTTGGGATGGGGGGCCTTCTATTGCGTGCAGTCTACAGAAAGTAAAAAGGCCAGTTCTTCCTCCTCCTTGCTCTCTGGTCACCAAGTAGGCACATGGTCTGGGCTTAGCTAAGTGGATGCTCCTCACTTGGGTCTTTGATTCCTGTGTGAGTGACAGAAAGGTGAAGGGATGTCTAGATTCACTCATAATGGTGGAAGCAAGAAGGCTATGTCCCGGTAAAGCAGGCAGTCATGAAAGGGTTATTAATTATCCCATAATAGTTGTTCTTTAGACAAGTCTATTCTTGTTACAATTTTGTTACAACTTTTACAGCACTTCACCATGATTGGTCAAATCCCTAGGTTTATTGTCTTCTCCTGGCAGAAGGCCGAGGCGCAGGTGCACTGACTCTGAATCTATCCACTATATGATCTTGTTGGGGCGGCAGTAGCAAGCCGTTGCCATTTTTTCAGGGCTGTGTGCAGTATTTTTAGAGCTGTGTGCAAAAACCCATTCACTAAAATTATGTGGACTGCACATGCATCAAAAGACTGCAGATCCTCCCCTCACTGATTGTGCACATGCATGTCACTCCCTATAAAAGGAACAAATCTGCCCTGACAGCCTTAGGTCACAAGATCCTGCCTGTCTCCCAGTTTGCAAACTGTGAATAAACCTTTCTGTTCTTCCAACTCTGTGTCTGGCTGACTTCAATTCGCTAGTCTGCTTGACAAGAACCTATTAGTTGACAACTTCACTGGCCAGACTCTCCCTATAAAGAACTATTGTTTTATGTCCTGCTTCTTGACCTCTGTGGGTAACTTGTTTCCTGCTGATTCAAGCAGCAAGAACAATAAAGCGCCTGCTCTCCAGCCTGTAGTGAATTGTGTAGTCTCCATAGCCTTCAAACAACCACAGTCGGTTTCTATTGCTTACAGCCAAATACCATGAGTGGCACAGTTATACAAATAAGATGCACACTGAATGCTACCGATAAGTTTGTACATCACCTATTCTTGCAATTCACAGCAAAGACCTAGGTTCTGCCAACTTGTTTGCAGAAGAAATCAAATGTCATGGTTCTAAAGAAACTCAGATAATTAGCCTTTAAAAACTCAAGACGTTTTTGAATCATGCCATGCTGCTTCAGGAGATCTTCTAAGATGGGAAATAACAAGAAGTGACTTAAGAGGCGGTTACAAGGTGAGCTGAAATATTTGACGGGTACAGAAGAAACGCTGAAGAAAAATGCCAAATTCAACTACAGGTGATGCATACAGCCTAGCTATAATGTGTACAATTGTAGCAAACGGCTTGGGGTCTTGCAGTTGAAATGGAGCTTCTCTTGAAGCAATGATGTTAGGAAGCTTTCGAGACATGAAGATGACAGAGAGGTCAGGAATAAAGAAGAGAAAACAAAAATTAACTGTCACACATTTAGGTAAAAAGAGAAGGCTAACCATGACTTTAAGATTGGATTTGCATTTTGGTCAAGGTAAATAAAAACTATTCAAATATACCCCATACAGCCATATAATAATATAAATTATAAGAATAACTGGAGATAACATCTCTCTGGAGAAAGAGACACATTTTTCTAAAATTTTAAAGGAAAAATAATTAGAAACATTACTATTTTTAATGGGGTAATAGAGAGAGTAAAAACCCTTGACCTAAGGCTCCACTGGCCCCATGACATGTTATAATGTGCTAGTGCAATTTATATTCTCATAAATGTTGAAGTTCAATTTCAGTAAGTCAAGAAAAGTACTTTAGTCTGGTATGGAACAGTAAAACTTCCCTCACTAGGGTATTTAATGAAGGTTCCCTCCATCAAATTACAGAATCACTTTGGTTTAGTTTCATTTGGAAATCTGAACCAGAATTCATTAGGTCATGCCCTGGAAGAGTTTTCCCCAGAGGAAAATAAAAGGCATGGAGGTAGGAAATTAGAGGAACTTAATACTACAAAAAGGTGAGTTACTTTGAAGCAAGATCAACCAATAGATGTCTAACATAGCAAGTGGAGTTACCGTTAAAATTCATTTTTTATAGATGTTCAAGTTCATAGGTCAATAAAGATCAAAAGAAAAACTGAGAAACTCAGTAGATGAAATGCTTTAAAAATGATAATCAACTCAACTGAGAAAAGTTTCTCCTCCCACCAAAAAAAAATGGTTATTAGTTTTTTTAAAGTCTTCATACTTCAGTGGTTGAATTCCCAAAGGATATATTTAGTTTAAAATCTTCATATCCTAAGGTAGAGGTAGAAGAGATGATACTCAAATGAAATAAAAAAGCAGTAGAATTTATTATATATACCATATAATTGTGAAAATTCATTTTCACCCCAGGATTTTGCTTCTATTATTAAATGGTTTTTATTGACAACTAATTAGCAGACATTTATGGCAGCATGGGAAAGCTATAGGGAAAAGAATATACCAGTTTTACCACTGAACACATTGCATTGGGTAAATCTTCTGCAAAGGACCTCTTTAAAGTGTTGAAGAGCAAAGATGTCACCTTGAAGACTAAGGTGCACCTGACCCAAGGCATGGTGTGTTCAATCACATCATATGCATGTGAAAGCTGGACAACGAATAAGGAAGATCGAAGAAGAATTAATGCCTTTGAATTGTGGTGCTGGTGAAGAATATTGAATATCCCATGGACTGCCAGAAGAAAGAATAAATCTGTCTTGGAAGAAGTACAACCAGAATGCTCCTTAGAGGCAAGGATGGCGAGACTGCATCTTACATACCCTGGACATGTTGTCAGGAGGGATCAGTCTCTGGAGAAGGACATCATGCTTGGCAAAGTACAGGGTCAGTGGAAAACAGGAAGATCCTCAACAAGGTGGACTGACACAGTGGCTGCAACAATTGGCTGAAGCATAACAATGATTATAAGGATGGCGCACGACCAGGCAAAGCATAACAACGATTGTAAGGATGGCGCAGGACCAGGCAGTGTTCCGTCCTGTTGTGGATAGGGTCATTATGAGTCGGAACTGACTTGACGGTATCTAACAAATTCACTTATATTCACATTTTATTCTTCAGACAAGATTATAAACTCATGAGGAACTGACCAATGTCCATTTTATGATATGTGCTGTATTTTATATTCCCTTCTACAAGAAGCAAGAAGCATCCTGGGAGAGCTTAATAAATCTTTATTGTATAGATGACTGAATCATTAATCAACATTTGAAAAATGAGGAAATTAACAATATTCTACCAGTCCCTTAGGGGTTAAGGGGATTCTCCTAACTATTGTTAAGAACCTCAACCACCAAATTGTTAGGGACTGATTGCAGGACTCAGGTTCCCAGAACTATTAGGATCTGTTGAAAGATGTTGATAAAATACACATTTCCTGCATCCTCATATCCTTTCTCCCTGTCCTCTTTATTTTACCAGGTTATAGAACAGAAAATTTCTAAATCCTCTTTTCTATGTGTCACTTATGGAATTCCAAGGATTGATTATCTCATTTACCAGTTACAGCACCATGAAAGAGTTGCTATTATTAACAACGTTTTAAAGAAGAAGAAAACGAGGCTTAAAGAAGTTGTGTAACTTCCCCAAGGTTATACAGTTGGTAAGTGGCTGAAATAGAAATCAAGGATTCAAAACTAAAGATCTAAATGATAGGTTTATGCTGCCATCTCTGTATACATGAAGATATAGAAAAATGATATGTGCTGTATTATTCTGTGCCAGATTACTTGAGATATCAAATGGTGTTTTGCTTCCTTTGCTCCAACACGCCTCCCCCAGCCCATCCCCACACATGTCCTGACCATTGCTTCATCAACTGCTAAGTAAGGAAGAAACCATATTCTTTGTCTATGATGTTTAAAGGTCACCACTTGAGTGTGAGAGGAGATTTGGAAGGGGGGTATTTGCAATTACTAGGTTTACTTCCTGACCCACTCTATCCCTAAATTGACAAATGTGAACTTTGCCAGACCAAGCTAAGCAGAAGAGCTTTAAGCCCAAACAGAGTGAAACCTACTGTTGTATTTTGCTCCCTGTACTTCAGCTTCTCCCAAGCAAGGGTAGAGGGAGAGGAACTCAAAGGAAAAGACAAAGAAAGCCCCAGGTGATAAGGAAAAGTAAAAAAGGCGCGAGATACTCACTTTCTTACCCTCAAGATCTCCCATTTTTAAGGGATTACGACTGGATATGGAGGGGAGACATAACTTGCCCACGTGTCCAAATGGAAAACCCAGAAGGTACGTAAAGAGGCAAGCAATTGGTTCTGTCGCGATATCTCCCCAGCTAGATGTAGATAAACTTGTATTCTGACCACAGGATATTTTACAAAGCCAAGAATAAGATGGTGAGTTAAGAAAAATCACTTATACCAGGTGGCTATGCTGGGTCCGGATGGGCAGCTAAATCCACCTAATATGCCACCCTAACCGTCAAAATTATGTCCCATATTTAGTAAATAAAGATTTAATCACTATGCCAACAAAGGACTTAACCCACTAGAGACTCAGATGGAGGCTCCTTTCTCATTATCAATGTCTGCCCATGATATCCATAAGCCCCACCCTTTAGTCCAAATATCTGTGGCCTCTCTGGGTAAAGAAAGGTAAGGAGGTAGAAACATGCCTATACGGTATTAGTAAATGGGGCTGTGAAATAAACCTTGAACTCCCAAGATATCACTGGAGTAAGCTGATCGTATATTGAAAGCCTTTAGATTTAGTTTTTCCTGCCATCAGGGAAAAGGTAGGCTTAGAGTGAAAACAAATAGATATATGAAATATATCTATTTCCTCTCTCGTGTTATTTTGTGATAAGAAAAATATCTTTTGGAACACAGGTTTATGGTCCAATATTCTTATAAGAAAAGACATAAAAGAAATTTGGGAGTCAATTACGTTTTGAAATAACAGTTTAATGTACCCTGTAAAATGTCTGAAGAGAGTATGATTAAAAGAATCACTTAAAATTGTATTTTTATGTGTTCTATAAGAATTACAAAATCAGAGGTTGCTAAATTTAAAACGAGTTCCCTCTAAAGTATAAAAAATAAAAACTCTAGTAGCATTTAGAAGATATTAAGTATAATTATTAATGTTTTCAATTGTCCATTTTGAATTTAAAAATTATCCAATATAATGACCACTGTCTGCCTCACACAAAACATAATATTTTTTTTTTTTTAAAGTTTCGGTGATTATTTTCAAGGATAACTTAAAAGCCTTTAAAAAGAGAGAGAAAGCTGTTTGTTCATGTATAATGAAAGCAGAAGGAAACAGTAGCTGAGATTTCCTGGGTTCTTGCTAGTGGCTAAACTGACTCTTAGTTTTAAGTTTCTCAAAGCAGCACTAAACTTTAATTTTAGTTGATAAGTTGTACAGTAGGAATAGAAGTAGAGCTAAAATAAATGAGGTCATAAAAATGTACTGAAAATCTTAAAATAGCAAAACCAGAGTCACATATGTAAGAACACTGGAGCAAAAAAGATTCTTGCAATGAAATGCCTACAATAAATTATTTATGACCATCAAGACTTCTTAGATGAAAGCATCTTCTCTGTCAAAAAAAAATTTTTTTTTTGTCAAGGCACCAAAAATGGCTTCATAACCTATACCTAACTAAAGCTAAAAAAAATGGAGTGGTAAAGCAGAAATGTGGCAATAACACAGGAAAAGAGTAGGCCGATAATTTAATTTCATCAAAAATCCATTTGAGTCAGAAATTTCTTGATGCCCCATGAGAGTTTGAGCCCATTCTTTCATGGCCTGCTAATGGCAGAGGTAAACCTGTGTCTAGTAAGATAATGAAGTTTACTGGAAAAAACTGTGTACTGGAATAAATATGTATCAGCAATGTCAGTTGTAATATTTATATATAGTAAGTTACCACTTCAAGGCCTTATGCTTGCGGAGGGAGAGGGAGTTGGGGGTTGTCGTTAGTGAAACAAGAAAGGGCGGGCTAGATCTTGCTTCTCTTTGTGGTCCAAGAACATCACAGGCATCACCTGGGGCTTATTAGACTTGCAAAATCTCAGGCACCACCCAAACTTACTAGATCAGAACATGCATTTTAACAAGATTCCCAGGTGATTCAAATGCACATTAATGTTTCAGAAGCACTGTGGTGGAAGGTGTCTACCACCAACCCCACCTGTCACCCTCTTTTGTTTTAAAGAACTTACAACCTATTACAACCTAATTAAATAAGACTCTGCTTGACCAAATGTGGGAGCCCTGGTGGTGCAGGGGTTAAGTGCTCTCCGAGGGAGAAAGATATGGAAATTTGCTTTTGTAAAGATTACAGCCTTAGAAACTCTGTGGGGCAGT
Source organism: Loxodonta africana (assembly GCF_030014295.1). Lineage (NCBI taxonomy): Eukaryota > Metazoa > Chordata > Mammalia > Proboscidea > Elephantidae > Loxodonta > Loxodonta africana. Next base: position 51,392,342 of record NC_087345.1, read on the forward strand.
TCTACTCTGTCCTATAGGGTGGCTAAGAGTCAGAATCTACTAGATGGCAGTGGATTTGGGTTGACCAAAAGCTGGCAGGAAAATAGAATTTATAATTGGAAAATCCAGGGAATTTTTTAACTACTCCTGTTACCCAAACCTTTGGTAATTTCTGGAAGTGTTAAGGATGAAAGTATACGGCCTAGAATGCCTTGGATACCCAGTAGAAAGGGCAATACCCTTGCCAAATATATATATATATATCCATATGGATATATCTGGCTATATAGATCTTTTTCCTCCCCTAATTTGCTTTGGGAAAATAATCTGATGCTGCTCCTTCCTTGCTTAAGAATTTCAGTGTTATCATTTCCAGTCAAATTTATAAAGAAGTTACTATGTGTAAATTCTATATTTTCAATATACTTACTTACATAAGACTGCTGCATTTGAACATAGAAATTAAAACATAACACTTCTTCTCCCATATATTCACTCTGCTCTCTAGAAATTGTGGAAGTAATGGGAACGAGTTAGAGTGTAGTAAATTTTTGCTTTCCTTACTACCTTGAGGAGCAGTGTCAGCTTGCATCCTCAGGCTTGGAAAAAAGGAAAATGTATACTCAGCTGTAAGTGTTCTGTTTGTCAGACACTGTACCAGGATGGTATTTCTAAAAAATTAATATTCCTTTGAAAGTATAAACTTGGAGTTGTTTCTCCTATGACCATAAATCTACTTTTAAAATTTATCATAAAGCGATAATTTAACAATATTGTAGAGATCTATTATTGATTATTTATACATTTAATAAACTGGTACTCTTTCTATAAATTCTTTCTTCTTCAATTAATTGAAGAATCACAACTTCTGGGTAGTTACTGAATTGTAAAAACTTGAGGAAACCAATGACACACAACGAAAACATTATTTGTCAGAAAACACCAAGTTTAAGTCCCAGCTGCACCAAGTGTGAGAGGTGTTTGCTCTCTCTAAAGGCTCAATATCCTTATCTGTAAAATGGGAATATTAGTGTCTACTTCACAGATACGGAGTTAGGACTAAGAGAGTAATAGATATGAAATACCAAGTACAGTGCCAGGCAGGTTGGAGATATCTGAATAAATGTTACTTTCCCCCTTTACCTTGTGTCTCAGTTATCTAGTGCTGTTATAACAGGAATACCACAAGTGGATGGTTTTAACAAAGAAAAATTTATTCTCTCACAGTCTAGGAGGCTAGGAGTCCAGATTTAGGGCATCAGCTCAGGGGAAGTCTTTCTCTCTCTGTCAGATCTGGAGGAAGGTCTTTATCAACAACTTTCTCTTGGACTAGGAGCTTCTCCGCACAGGAACCCCAGGTCCAAAGAACATGCTCTGCTCCTGGAGCTTTCTTGGTGGTATGAAGTCCCCCACTCTCTGCTTGATTCCCTTTCCTTTTATCTCTTGTAAGATTAAAGGTGGTGCAGGCCACACCCCAGGGAAACTTATATTAGATCAGGGATGTGATCTGAGCAAGGGTGTTATATCCCTTATCCACTTCAGCATAATCCAATCTTGCCTCATTAATCATAGGCAGAGATTAGGATTTACAACATATAGGAAAATTATATCAATCACAAAATGGAGGACAACCACACAATACTGGGAATCATGGCCTAACCAAAATGACACATATGTTGGGGGGATACAATTCAATCCATGACACCTTGTAAGTGGATTAAACAAAAAACAAAAACTGCGCCTATGAATACTGTGCATCTGGTCAAGTTTATTTCCAGTGTCTAAAGCCTTCGTTTCAGGTATTAAACCTTCACGCTGTCTACTGCTTCCAGTTCTGGGAGAAAACTGAATAAAATCATTCATACAAAATGCTTCTTATAGAATAATTAATTTAATATGCCCTTCTCACAACTCTGTAGACATAACTCTACCGAGTTCTAGCATTTTAAATTCTTTTGGTATTTTTCTTTGATGCTAACCAAACTGCTTTTTTAAATGCTCTCATCTAGATGTTTCAATACTTTTCATTCTATTTGACATAATAAAGATGTCAACATGTACAGTCAACATTCATTACCCTGCTTACCCTTCCCTATATTTTGGTAATTAGCCGCAAGGCAGAAAGCAGGAACTCCTTTATATTGCAACTTTCTTTCAGCCCAGGTGGCAGCACAAGACTCAGGCTCCACCAATCAGATGCAACCTCAAAAGACTTGAATTCAGAAGTAAACATAATGGGAGGCAGCTGCTCCTAGGAGAATCATCCTCTGATGAATGTGGCTCTAGCTCTGCTTGGTTCTTTGTGGGTGGTGGTGGCAGATACTCAGGACTTCCAAGGCTGCTGAGCTCCAGGGAAGGTCTCCCTGGGTGGTTGGGCATTATTTCTGGCTGCATAGAACTGAGCTCTCTGATCCACTGAGACAGTCTGTGGGCTACAGAATATTTTCAGTGAATTCATTTTTATTCTTAAACTAGCAAGAGTGGATTCTGTAGTTTGCAACTAAAAATTCTGACTCATACATAAAAAGAAGTCTAGGAGTTGATCTAGTTTTATTAATTTTGCCTTCAGTATGATGGTTGAAGGCTATTATCCTACCTTAGAAATCTTCTCTAATTATTTCTTGATAATTACTTAACTGACCTATGCTTTCTTTCAGAGCTTTCTGTTTATATTAACATTTATGTATACACGAACAAATAAAACTATACATGTAACCATATATATACACACACATATGCTCCGTGTGTGTGTGTGTGTGTGTGTGTGTGTGTATATATATATATATATATATATATATATAAAACTATAAAAAAATCCTGCTGCTGACAAATGGATTCCGACTCATAGCGACCCTGCAGGACAGAGCAGAACTCCCCCTTAGGGTTTCCAAAGAGTGGCTGGTGGATTTGAACTGCCAACCTTTTACTTAGCAGCCGAGTTCTTAACCACTGCAACACCAGGGCTCTACATATAGCTATATACAGACACATACAAAAAAAAATATATACTATAATTATGTATGTATATGTATATATATATAACCACTTTTATGTATGTATATAAATACAATTGTGTATGAGTGTTTGCATGCAGTCTTCTTATCAATTTTATCCTCTTATCCTCTAATCAGTCTCTTATCCTTTCAGTCATTGTTTTCACGTCTTTAGTCTTTTCCATTAAGTTCTGGGAAAATATCTATAGTTTCTATTTTAACCCAGAGAATTAAGTTACTACATCAGTCTATCAACTGTACACTGCCTCCATTACACTTGTAAATTCAGAGATCCTATTAATCTCTTAGCAACCTTTTGTGATGTTATATTGTTCCTCTTCCCAACTACCTATTTTATTTTCACAGATGTATTATGCATAAGTAGGTTATATTGTGATAATAAACACAGCCTAAATCTAAGGAAGTTAACCAAGTTTTTTTCTCACTCCTGCAACCTATCTAATGCAGGTAAGAAGGGAAGTTTGTCTCCCTTTGGTCACTTGAGGATCGAGGTGATAGAGGGTCAACCTTGGTACATATTTTCATAAGTTCCAAATCAGAAAAAACAGGAAAATCGCTGGCTAGCAGTTTTGGCCACAGCTGACTACTGCCACAAGCTGACTTACATCTCTTTTACACATATTCAAAGATCCAAATGAGACCCACTGTCATGCCCCACTTCAAAGAAAGCAAGAAAGTACAATTCTATTGTGTTTCCCAAACGTAGAAGGCCAAACATACATGGTGAATAGCATTAATACTGTTTCCACACCACATCGTCTTCTTTTAAACCATGTTGGTAACAGGAATTAGGGAAATTCTAAGGGACACTTGTGTTTTTAATGTCAGTCTTCTAGCGTAAGGATCGCTTACTTTGATACCTCTGATTTGTCATTCTTATCTATACTGCCAAACAAAATCACATATTAGAAAATTATACTTGTTTACAGAGGAAGGTTTTTAACCACTACTGAGAGTTGAAATGGGTCTATTAGAAATTTCTGATACTTCAAACCCAGACTCAGAGAGAAGCTACAAATTTTTATCCACTCTAGTTTTCATTGCTGTTGTTGCTGTTTTGTGCCATTGAGTCGATTTCAACTCATAGTTACAGTTTTCTTAAAGTTGTCTAACAGGAAGCAAGGGTTGTTCTGTGGTCTGAGTAGATGAGGGTGAGAGTGGAAACTGTAGACAACTCCGATACTTTTCTCCTTTGGAGTATCATTTCTCACTTGTACTATACTTGGTTAACACCAAGTTAGCTGAGGCAATTTCAAGCTACCTAACTAGCATATCTGTCTGTGGTAGGGATTAGCCAGCATCAGACTCCTACTTTACCTAACAAACTACCTGTGCCAAGTATAAAAAAAAAAAAAAAAGTATAAGCCAGGATAAATGCAATAACTTGGAACTGAGTTCTGTGTAAGATCCAACATCTGGAATACCTCCTGAAGGTTCCAGTAAGATACAGACTTGTCCCTTGGTGACTGGTCCTTGACCCTTGCTTTTTCCAATCTAATCTCATCTACATGGAATCATATATATATTTTTTTTAATTTGGAATGACCAGTTCTTTTTCTCCCCCCTCCATTAATAGATTCTTTTGGTTATTTCATTGGGAATTAGCAAGGGAGGGGAAGTTAAATTTGTGTGCCTGGACCTTATCTTAAACTATAAGCTTTTCCTAAATTGCTCATTTTGGATTTCAAGAAAACCATTAATCCAGCTACCCAAGTTACAACTATGGAAATATCTCTCCCTCATATCCAACTGTTTACAAAACTTTGCCAATTTTATCTCTTAAATATCACTCAAAAGAATAGAGGTCCTGAGGGAACACTTTGTAGCAAATTCAATTTAGTACTTTGTGGCATCTCCACAGGAAACTATAAATATCATTAAATAAGCAAAATCTTGAGTTGCTGTTGTTGTTAGGTGCCGTTGAGTTGGTCCCAACTCATAGCAACCCTACGCACAACAGAACAAAAAATTGCCTGGTCTTGCGCCATCCTTACAATTGTTGTTATGCCTGAGGCCATTGTTGCAGCCACTGAGTCAATCCACCTTGTTTAGAGTCTTTCTCTTTTCCACTGACCCTGTGCTTTACCAAGCATCATCTCCTTCTCCAGGGACAGATCCCTCTGGACAACATGTTCAAAGTATGTAAGATGCAGTCTCCCCATCCTGGCTTCCAAGGAGCATTCTTCCAAGACAGATTTGTTCATTCTTTTGGCAGTCCATGGTATATTCAAAAATCTTCGCCAACACAACAATTCAAAGGCATTAATTCCTCTTCAGTCTTCCTTATTCATTGTCCAGCTTTCATATACATATGATGTGATTGAAAATACCATGGCTTGGGTCAGGTGCACCTTTGTTTTCAAGGTGACATCTTTGCTTTTCAACACTTTAAAGAGGTCCTTTACAGAAGATTTGCCCAGTGCAATTTTTTGACTGCTGCTTCCATGGGTGTTGATTGTGGATCCAACCAAGTAAAACAAAATCCTCGACACCTTCAATCTTTTCTCTATTTACCATGATGTTGCTTATTAGTCCAGTTGTGAGGCTTTTTTCTTTATATTGAGGTGTAATCCATACCAAAAGCTATGGTCTTTCTCCTTCATTAGTAAGTGCTTCAAGTCCTCGTCACTTTCAGCAAGCAAGACTGTGTCATCTGCATAACGCAAGTTGTTAGTCTCCAATCCTGATGCTGTATTCTTCATACAGTGCAGCTTCTCAGATTATGTGCTCAGCATACAGACTGAATAGGTATGGTGAAATGATACAACCCTGACGCACACCATTTCTGACTTTAAACCACTTAGTATCCCATTGTTCTGTCTGAACAACTGCCTCTTGATCTATGTGCAGGTTCCTCATGAGCACAATTAAATGTTCTGAAATTCCCATTCTTTGCAATGTTATCCATAATTTGTTATGATCCACACAGTCAAATGCCTTTGCATAGTCAATAAAACACAGGTAAACATCCTTCTGGTATTCTCTGCTTTCAGCCAGGATCCATTTGACATCAGGAATGACATCCTTGGTTCCACATCCTCTTCTGGATCCGGACTGAATTTCTGGCAGTTCCCTGACAGTATACTGCTGCAACCACTTTTGAATGATCTTCAGCAAAATTTTGCTTGCTTGTGCTAATAATGATATTGTTTGATAATTTCTACATTCGGTTGGATCACCTTTCTTGGGAATAGGCATAAATATGGATCTCTTTCAGTCAGTTGGCCAGGAAGCTGTCTTCCATATTTCTTGGTACAGATGAGTGAGCATTTCCAGCGCTATATCTGTTTGTTGAAGCACCTCAATTGATATTCCGTCAATTCCTGGAGCCTTGTTTTTCGCCAATGCCTTCAGAGCACCTTGGACTTCTTCCTTCAGTACCATTGGTTCCAGATAATATGCCGCCTCTTGCAATGTTTGAACATCGACTAATTCTTTTTGGTATAATGACTCTGTATATTTCTTCCATCTTCTTTTGATGCTTCCTGCATCGTTTAATATTTTCCCCAAAGAATCCTTCACTATTGCAACTCGAGGCTTGAATTTTTTCTTCAGTTGTTTCAGCTTGAGAAATGCCGATCGTGTTCTTCCCTTTTGCTTTTCTATCTACAGCTCTTTGCACGTCATTATAATACTTTGTCTTCTCGAGATGCCCTCTGAAATCTTCTGTTAAGTTCTTTTACTTCATCATTTCTTCCTTTTGCTTTAGCTGCTTGACGTTTGAGAGCAAGTTTCAGAGTCTCCCTCTGACACCCATCTTGGTCTTTTCTTTCTTTCTTGTCTTTTCAGTGACCTCTTGCTTTCTTCATGAATGACATCCTTGATGTCATTCCACAACTCGCCTGGTCTTCAGGCACTGGTGTTCAACATGTCAAATGTATTCTTGAGATTGTCTCTAAATTTAGATGGGATACACTCAAGGTTGTATTTTGGCTCTCGTGGACTTGCTATCATTTTCTTCAGTTTCAGCTTGAACTTGCATATAAGCATATAAGGCCCCTGGTCTTGTTCTGACTGATGATATTGAGCTTTTCCATCGTTTCTTTCCACAGGTGTAGTCAATCTGATTCCTGTGCGCTTCATCAGGTGAGGTCCATGCATATAGCTGCCTTTTATGTTTGTGAAAAAAGGTATTTGCAATGAAGAAGTCATTGGTCTTGCAATATTCTATCATCTGATCTCCAGCATTGTTTCTATCACCAAGGCCATATTTTCCAATTACCAATCCTTCTACTTTGTTTCCAACTTTCACATTCCAATCACCAGTAATTATCAATGCATCCTGATTGCATGTGCGATAAATTTCAGACTGCAGAAGCTGATAAAAATCTTCAATTCCTTCATCTTTGGCTTTAGTGGTTGGTGCATAAGTTTGAATAATAGTTGTATTAACTGGTCTTCCCCACATGTCTGTCAGTTTGTTGTACTGTGGGGGCTTGTGTGTTGCTGTGATGCTGGAAGCTATGCCACCGGTATTGAGATACCAGCAGGGTCACCCATGGAGGACAGGTTTCAGCTGAGCTTCCAGACTAAGACAGACTAGGAAAAAGGACCTGGCAGTCTACTTCTGAAAAGAATTAGCCCGTGAAAACCTTATGAATAGTAGCAGAACACTGTCTGATATAGTGCTGGAAGATGAGCCCCCCAGGTTGGAAGGCACTCAAAAGACGACTGGGGAAGAGCTGCCTCCTCAAAGTAGAGTAGACCTTAATGACACGGATGGAGTAGAGCTTTCAGGACCTTCATTTGCTGATGTAGCATGACTCAAAAGGAGAAGAAACAGCTGCAAACATCCATTAATAATCAGAAGCTGGAATGTAAGAAGTGTCAATCTAGGAAAATTGGAAATCGTCAAAAATGAAATGGAACGTGTAAACATAAAAATCTTGAGAGCTAACCATTATAATAAGGCTGCATTCAAGGGAAAACCAGTTTTTCTTACTTTGGGAAAACAAAACCCTGAATGTTTTTGATTAATAAAGAGATTGGTGTTCAGTTAATACAGTGAGTACTCCAGAAATGCTTGAATTTGATGAGTCAAAAAGCAAGAACAGTAAGTAAGACCATTAATGGAGATTGCCACCAAGTTCAGTAGGATATGACCAAGCTGCTGTGGTCGTAATGAATCAGTATATGAAGGGGCTAACTGACTGCAACATTAATGAGGAATGCGGAATGCAGAATGCAGAACGCTAGAGAGAAAGTTCTGAAAAATAAATCCTAAGTATTTCCATATTGCCAACTTGCAATCAATACTTTCCCCTGGTTTCTAGCATTATAACTTAAAAAAAAAAAAAGTTACAAGTATATATTCAACAAGGACATGTTTTGTAATGTTCTTACAATTGGTTTCCATTGGTAGACCTTGAATTTCACATACCGATTTAATATGCAGTGAAATGTGTTGTTGATGAAAATATCTATTATGATTAAGATAAATTAGCCTGTAGAAACGTGTGCTTTCCTACCCTTGCAAATGATCTATTGTGACTAACAGCTTGGAGCTTTATTCATGAAGAACACAAAGTTCTCTCCCCTAAAACAGCACCTAACCTTGTCATGCAAATTAAGGTATCTTTGAAAAATTATTCTTGCATTGAAGGTTCTTGCAAATTGGCTACGGTTTATTTTATAAATGTACCAGCAGTCAATTGAATTCTGATTTCTCTTTGTAGATGTTAGCTTTCTTGGGTTCATCCTAAAACAAGTGCTTCGCGAATGATAAATAGGGAGTGAGGGTATTCAACGGGAACCTCATAGTATACGTTTTTCTCTCAGCCAGGCTTTGAATTTCTTATTCATAACTTATTTTAAAAAAAGTAGAAAGCCATTAAGACAGTTCTAATAACAATCTCCAATGATAAGACCAAACTAATCTACAAAATTTGCATTAAATATTAGTTCCTTAGGTAAACAGGTGGGGCTCTGGTTATAAAAGGATGCCTATGGTGAGGGAACTATTCTGTATTTTGACTGTATGTGACCTGCACATGTAATAAAATTGCATAGAACTGAATATACAGACATACACATACAGAGGGGGTAAAGTATAATTGGAAAAACCTGAATACAACCAGTGTATTGTATCAATGTCAATATCCTTTGCGTAATATTATACTATAGTTCTGTAGGATATTATCACTGGGGGAAATTGGATAAAGAATACAAGGGGATCTCTCTGTATTATTTCTTAGAACTGTATGTGAATCTACAACAATCTCAAAATAGTTCAGTTACATAAATAGTTCCTCTCCTTTTCTCACAAGTTCATGTTTTAAAAGCATGCAAATTTCAACTAATTCCTCAATTATTTTTCTTCCCTTATAATTTGGAGCGATTACATGTCTATCGCTAGAAGCCAAGCACAGAGGCCGTAGGGTGGGCTTTCCCTAATACAGCATTTACATGGAGATTTAACAGAGTGAAGTTCAGGTAAGAGCATAGGAGAAGAGGTACACGCTAAGAGAATAAATAATGCTTCTGAAACAACCATATAGATAACCTGAGTTTCTTAAAAATATTCTGCCTTTAGCTCTAAAATATTATCTCTGGATGCACTTTTTATATTCATAACAAATACTGTTGATCTGCCTTTTTATCTTCTTTTATTATTATTGTTTCAATATGTTACAGTAGTGCTAATTACAGGGTCATTTTAAGAATCTGATAGGCCTTAAGTATACTTATATTTGATAATCCTCTCCACTATCAAACATATGAAAGTATACTCACGTGCCATATTGACTCTAATTCATATAAATACACAAATGTTCAAAAGCAGTTAACTAATTGACAGAATGCTAGACTCGACAGCAACGGGTTTTTTTTGTTGTTGTTGTTATAGACATTTAATTAAACACATTAATTTCAATTTTACAGTTTTCTTTTTGTGTTTTTTGGCCAGCGATTTTTTGAGGGGAGGGAGATGGTGTCTCAACAATTTGTAAAAGATCTAGTAACCTCATACGCCCTAGGTATTATACATACAGAATGTAATAGATAAAAAAGTCCTAACTGATTTTTACATATTTATTAAGCATAATTCACTTTAAGAACATGGAATAAGGGGAATAACAGGGAAATTGGGATAATTAATTCATTCTGAGTAGCATAAAAGAAATGTGTATTAATTCAAATCTCTACATTTTCTTAAAGGCAATGCTTAGAGCACTGCTTCCTCTATTCCAGGACTTTGGTCTTTAAAGTACAGTAAGAAAGACTAACCTGAGCATGTGGGCAGCATTGAAGACAACATCAAACTCCGTGCTGTCTAGTTCAGCTGCTTTTTTTGCCATCTCAGCTGCTTCTAAGAGACGAGCTTCTTCCAGAAGAAACTGACCTGCAAAGTGTGAAAGCCAAGTTTTCTTGAATTCAGAAAAATAATAAATTTCTGAAACAATAAAGTTGCTATTACAGAAGAAATGTAAGAAGAGCAATAAAGGTGATTTGCAATTAAGATTTTATGTGTGCTGGACATGCTTATTATTTAGCCTTATTTTGTCTTTCCCTTAATTGCAGGACATTCCAGGGTTTTTTTCTGGTACAATTTTTCTGAATTTTCTTAAAAAAGAAATCTCTGTAGACGATTCAACAAGAAATAACATGAGCAAATTTACAGATAAATGTTGCAAATATGAGTTGAATTGATTTTTATTACTGGTTCTTTAAAACTTCTTCTGTCTTTGATGTGTATATACAAACCGCTATATTGACACTGAGATATATTCATCTCTTACATTTAAGTAACGTTAAAATTAACGAACAGGGCAAGGTAGGTTTAACATTAAACCATAACCAAACATGTTGCCCTTGAGCCAACTGCAACTGATAGTGACCCTACAGGACAGAGTAGAACTGTCCCATAGGGTTTCCAAGAAGAGGCTTGTGGATTTGAACTGCTGACCTTTTGGTTAGCAGCCGAACTCTTAACCACAGTGCCAGGGCTCCGTGGTTTAACATTAACTCACTCTTAATTTAATTTAGTAATGTAAATGGAATAAATGTTAAGTTCAGATTCTGAGATTACTTTCAGGACAGCTTTGCAAGATTAGAATTTTTGCAGATAGAGTCACACAGATTCTTTGAAACCACACCTCAAGAATTGTTATAATGCTCTCCCAGCAACAGAGCATAAAGTAAAACAAAATAAAAACATAAAAGCTGGACTCATTTTTAAAACTGAAGATATGCACAAGGAAAGAGTTTTCTGCTTTTACATAGCAAGGGATTTATTAAAAGGAAAGTAATGGTGTCTGGCCTTATTCAGTGTGGACCTTCAAATAAAACCCAATCCAAGTATGACGGAGATATGTCCAACTGCCAGACTTGTGGAGCTGCGCTCTAATGATTATCCTTCTTGCTTTGGGTTCCCCTGCTTGCTTCATGCTCAAGAATTTAACAGTTCTAAAATAGTTATAAAATGATATGAAAGGCCTGAGCTGGGCACAGAAACAAAAAAACTTTAGAAATTGTAAATGCTCCCTGGAGGTTGCTGAAAGAGTCCATTATTTACTATTTAGCTAATAAGTATTACAAATTGTCTGCTAACCTAAAAAGACCCACTTCTTAAAATCAAGAGGCAATTTCCTGTTTCAAGGATATATAATAAACCACAGTCATGGACTATATTCAAGCATTTCTAAACTTTAATTGGCAAAGCATGGTGAGTAGAGATAACCTGAGGATTATGAAGCCTACTTTTTTAAAAAAAAAAATAAGTGACAGTTTTAAATGCCAGTACTTGGAGACACTTGGGCCATTTCTATGATTAATGTAATTTAACTAAATTGTACACCTGAAAAATGTTAAAATGGCAAATGTGTTATATATGTTTTTTACAACAATTAAAAAAAAAACTTTACATCACTTTTTTAGTGTGTTACCTAACATTCTGTGCTTTCTCATCTCTCACACAAAGAAATATAATTTTGGGGGTCAGAAAATTATTAAGGAAACAGAGCTGTTAATAATTACATTTAAAAACAGGAAGACACTATGAAATTCGTGTACATGCTAACTCTACAGATACATAGATATGAGATTAAAGATAAAGTACACATTTAAAAAACAGTAAAACAAGAATTAAACAATCTGTGTGGTGTACTGAAAAATTAATACTTCCTCTTATATCTTAATAAGCATACCAGGCTAAATCCATTCTTCAGTTAGTTATGCTTTTTATAGTTTTTTAAAATTAAAACATGGTATTTATTATTACCTGTCCTCACAGCATAATATTTAACTGAATATAAATATATTAATTTCTTATGTGAAATTTAAGCAGAGGATAATGTAGGAATCTACTAATTGTTCTTTTCCTTTCCAGACAGCTATTAACTCTGATATGTACCCCATAATAATAGAAAAAATACAATAATTAATTGAAGGATACAAGTTATTTTCTTGAAATTCAGTACTCTAGACAGAAGGGAGAAAAGAAGATATATTTAGCTCTGGTAAAAAGAAAGAAAGAAAGAAAAAGTGCATGTGCTGCCCACATAGAAAGAGGGAGAAACAGACAAGAAGTCTATGTGATGAAGATAATGGTGCTCCATTGCACAGAAAACCCTGGTGGCGTAGTGGTTAAAAGCTACTGCTGCTAATCAAAAGGTCAGCAGCTCAAATCCACCAGGTGCTCCTTGGAAACTCTATGGGGCAGTTCTACTTTGTCCCGAAGGATCGCTATGAGTCAGAAGCGACTCAAGGGCAAAGGGTTATAGCATATGAAATCAGTTTACACAGAATGCCTCAGGGCAAAGGGTTTCAAGCTTTGCTACATATCATCAATGTTCAACAACAAAAAGTAAATAGCGACATCAACTAATTACAAATGTATGAAATCAAATATCTGATGTTTACCATCCCCAGAAGTTCTGAGTCACTGGGCCTTGGGTACGGCCTGAGATTTATATAACAAGTTCCCAGATGATGCTGATGCTGCTAGCCCAGGGTCTACACTTTGAGAACCAGGGTCTTAGGTGGAGCTCAAAATAAATACTTTCACCATGCTCTGGACCCTGATTAGACTGAGCTCTTCTTGCAATGAATTGCACCTGACATGCCTAAAGAGGCATAATGACCAGGACAGAAAGATACGTGTGTCTGAATAAGACATGGCCATTAACTGTAAGTTCATTCTTTCAAAGCTCTTTTTAAAAAAGGAGTTAAGAGTTAAATTCCTCGAGTGCAGAAATGGATTTCTGAGACATTCTTTCCACGCATAGTAGACAAACACACTCTTTGTATTTGATAATTAAGTAGAATTTCAAAAAAGGAAATGTGTATATTTGCCACCACACTTTTTCATTATTCCTTTGGTTTATAATTCATCTCACCCAAATTATTTATCATCATTTTATTTCTCTCAAATCAAAGGGAGAAAAAAAGAAAACAAAAGATGAGGTGAGAAATTGTAAGAAAAGAACAGTCATGTGCACAGGGAAAAACAGAAGGGGAATCAAAAAGCAGAAGCATACCCTAGAAGTACAGATACCAAAAAGGTATGTCTCCTGTGATGGTTAACATTGTATGTCAACTTGGCTGGGTCATGATTCTCAGTGTTTTGGCAGTCATATAATGTGATCACTTCCCTGTTCAGATTTGATATGTGATCACCCTCTAGGATCTGCTGTGAGTAGTCAGTCAGCTGAAGGGGAGTTTCCTTGGGCGTGTGGCCTGCATGGAGTATGGGCTGACATTAAGGCAAGGCTCAGGACACCTGCTCATTCTGGATCTTGTCGCTGGCGCCTGTTCCTCTGACCTCCAGTTTGGGGGACTGGAACTAGCAGCTTGCCTGCAGTTTTGCCTGCCGGTGTTGAGATCTGTCAATTTTCACAGCCTGTGAGCAACAGCCCTTCTCCTGTGAGCAACAGCCCTGCTCTCTGGCCTGCTGATCTTGGGTTTGCCAGCCCCTGCGGATACATGAATCAGGAGATGCCTCTTTCTTGACCCATGGACTTGGGACGTTGCAGCCTCTACAACCATGTGAGCCATTTCCTTGGTATAAATCTCTCTATATATACATATATATATTTATGTGCTTTACTGGTTTTGCTTCTCTAGAGACCTCAGCCTAAGACATCTCCTCATGGACTAAAATAGGAGAAGGAAAAAGAAAAGCAGTTGATTGGATTCAACTGTTTCAGCATCGAATTACACCATTTCTTCTCTGGACAATTCTCTAACCAAAGCTTTCAACTGCTTGGCAGAATTTTACTAACATTTCAACATGACAAGCCTGTGAAGATCAGTCCTTCATTAACTCCTGGATTTAAAAGGCTGTCTGTAAAGAGGTGGAAACCCATAAAAATGTAAGCTAGTCTTAAGCCATAAGCTCAAATACTGCTTTGAAAAATTCTATATATAAACTCTCTAGATTCAGTTGGAACTGGCATTTCTTACTAAAATGCTATGGAAAAATTTGCTCTTATCACCAAAGCAACTGAAATAAGGAGTTAAAACAATCTGTAACAGGTGTCATGACAATATAATCCCCTTTAGGAAAGCAACCCAAAATACTCATTCTTATGTAGCTTTAAAAATATTCAAAGGCAAATATAAATCTTACTTATAATAATAACCAGAACATAACATTTGCATTAAAATATTTCTCCTTGGGAGAGAACACCTGATCATTGAAATATATCCAGCATTGTCTGACCTCTACCACTATGACCTTGTTTTGAGCCATCACCATGTTGCTCCTGGGATAAGGCAACAGCCTCCTAATGGGTCTCCCTGATTCTTGCCTCCTACAGAGTATTCCCAACACAGCTGTCAGTGTTATCTTGTGAAAAAAGAAGTCAGATCATGTCAATCTACTGGCTCATCAGAGGAAAAGTGAAAGTACTTAAAATGGTTAATCAGCCTGATACGATCAGCATCCCATGCCTATCCCCCAGTTTCTCTGGCACCACCTCCTACTACTCTCCCTCTTGGTCACAGGTTAAAGCTACATGGCCTCCTTCCTGTTTCTCTAACACATCAGCCTTACCCCTGGTTCAGAGCCTTTTCATTTACCATTCCCTCTGCTTGAAATTTTCTTCCCCTAGATACCCTAGTGGCTCACTCCTGTATTTACAGGTACACTGTGGGGATTTAAGAAAATTATTGTTCTAGAATGGGACTGAATCAACTAATCATTTCCTTAAGTGGCTGTTGTTGCTGCTGTTAGGTGCCCTCGAGTTAGTTCCAACTCATAGCGACCCTTGTACAACAGAACAAAACATTGTCTGGTCTGGTGTCATCCTCACAGACATTGTTATGCTAGAGCCCATTGTTGCAGCCACTGTGTCAATCCATCTCATTGAGGGTCATCTTCTTTTTCACTGACCCTCCACTTTACTGAGCATGATGTCCTTCTCCAGGGACTGGTCCTTCCTGATAACATATCCAAAGTACATGAGATGAAATCCTGCCATCCTAGCTTCCAAGGAGCATTCTGGCCATACTTCTTCCAAGACAGATTTGTTCCTTCTTCTGGGAGGCCACCGTATATTCAATATTCTTCACCAAAACCGTAATTCAAAGGTGTCAACTCTTCTTCACTCCTCCTTATTCACTCTCCAGCTTTCACATGCATATGAGGCAACTGAAAATACCATGGCTTGGGTCAGGCTTACTTTAGTCTCCACAGTGTCGTCTTTGCTTTTTAACCTTTTAAAGAAGTCTCTTGCAGCAGATTTGCCCAACGGGTCATGTCATTTGATTTCCTGACTTCTGTTTCCATGGGTATTGATTGTGGATCTAAGTAAAACAAAATCCTTGACAACTTCAATCTTGTCTCCATTTATCATGATGTTTTTTATGGTCCAGTCGTAAGGATTTTTATTTTCTTTATGTTGAGGTACAATCCATACTGAAGGCTGTGATCTTTGATCTTCACTAGTAAGTGCTTCAAGTCCTCATCACTTTCAGCAAGCAAGGTAGTGTCATTTGCATATCATAGGTTGTTTATGAGTCTTCCTCCAATCCTGATGCTGCGTTCTTCTTCATGTAGGTCAGCTTCTTGGATTATGTGCTCAACATACAGATTGAGTAAGTATGGTGAAAGGTTACAACCCTGACATACACCTTTCCTGACTTTAAACCATGAAGTATCCCCTTGTACTGTTAGAACTACTGCCTCTTGGTCTATGTACAGGATCTTCATGAGCTCGATTAAGTGTTTCAGAATTCCCACTCTTCACAATGCTATCCATAATTTATCATGATCCACACAGTTAAATGCCTTCGCATAGTCAATAACACACATGCAAACATCTTTCTGGTACCCTCTGCTTTTAGCCAAGATCCATCTGACATCACTAGTGATAACCCTTGTTCCATGTCCTGTTCTGAATATGCCATGAACTTCCAGCAGTTCCCTGTTGATATATTGCTACAACTGCTTTTGAATGATCTTCAGCAAAATTTTACTTGTGTGTGATATTAATGACATTATCCAATAATTTCCACATTCTGTTGGATCACTTTTTGGAACGGGCACAAGTATGGATCTCTTCCAGTTGGCTACCCAGGAAACTGTCTTCCAAATTTCTTGACAGAGACAAGTGAGCACCTCCAGCACTGCATCCATTTGCTGAAACATCTCAGTTGACATTCCACCAATTCCTGGAGCCTTGTTTTTCATTATTCCCATCAGTTCTTGATCATACACTACCTCCTGAAATGTTTGAACATTGGCCAATTCTTTCTGGTGCAGTGGCTCTGTGTATTCCTTCCATGTTCTTCTGATGATTCCTGCATCATTCAAAATTTTCCTTGTAGGACCCTTCAGCATTGCAACTCGAGGGTTCAATTTTTTCTTCAGTTCTTTCAGCTTGAGAAATGCCAAGCCTGTTCTTTCTTTTTAGTTTTCTATCTCCAGGTCTTTGCACATGATATTATTATACTTTACTTTGTCCTCTTGAGCAACCCTTTGAAATCTTCTGTTCAGCTCTTTTACTTCATCATTTCTCCCTTTCATTTTAGCTACCCTACATTCAAGAACAAGTTTCAGAGTCTTCTTTCTGACATCCATTTTGGTCTTTTCTTTTTTTTCCTGTCTTTTTAATGACCTTTTGGTTTCTTCATGTATGATGTTCTTGATGTTGCTCCACAATTTGTCTGGTCTTCTGTCATTAGTGTTCAATGCATCAAATCTATTCTTGAGATGGTCACTAAATTCAAGTGGGATATACTCAATGTTGTACTTTGGTTCTTGCGGATTTGTTCTAATTTTCTTCAGCTTCAACTTGAACTTGCATATGAGCAATTGATGGTCTGGTTCTGCAGTCAGCGTAGTTTTGTTCTGACAGATGATATTGAGTTTCTCCTTCACCTCTTTCCACAGATGTAGTCAGTTTGATTCCTGTGTATTCCATCTGGCAAGGTCCATGAGTATAGTTGCCGTTTATGTTGTTGATAAATGTATGTGCAATGAATAAGTTGTTGGCCTTGCAAAATCGTATCATGCGATCTCTCATGTCATTTCTAACACCAAGGTCGTATTTTCTGATTACTGATCCTTCCTCTTTGTTTCCAACTTTTGCATTCCAATCACCAGTAATTATCAATGTATCTTCACTGCAGATATGATCAATTTCAGACTGCGGAAGTTGATAAAAATGTATAATTTCCTCATCTTTGGCATTAGTGGCTGGTGTGTAAATTTGATTAATAGTTGTATTGGATATTATCCTATCACTGACAGCATTGTACCTCAGGAAAGATCTTAAAATGTACTTTCTGATGATGAATGTGAAGCCATTCCTCTTCAATTTATCATTGCCAGAATAGTAGACCATATGATTTTTGATTCAAAATGGCCAATACCAGTCCATTTCAGCGCACTAATACCTAGGCTATTGATCTTTATGCATTCCATTTCATTTTTGATGACTGCCAATTTTCCTAGATTCAGACTTTGTATATCCCATGTTATGATTATTAATGGATGTTTGTAGCTGTTTCCTCACATTTTGAGTCATGCCACATCAGCAAATGAAGGTCCTGAAAGTTCTACTCCATCCACGTCATTAAGGTCAACTCTACTTTGAGGAGGCAGCTCTTCCCCAGTTATATTTTGAGTGTCTTCCAACCTGAGAGGCTCGTCTTTCAGCACTATACCAGATAATGCTCCACTGTGATTCGTAAGGTTTTCACTGCCCAGGTTTTTCAGAAGTAGGCCACCAGGTCCTTCTTCCCCGTCTTAATCTGGAAGCTCTGCTGAAATCTGACTACCATGGGTGATCCTGCTGGTATTTGAAATACTAGTGATATATCTTCCAGTACCACAACAACATGCAAGCCTCCATAGTAAGACAAACTGACAGATGCATGGGGTCCTTAAGTTGCTACTTGCTTCATATTCAAGAGCAAGCTAGAATCTAGCCAGACAAAGTCACCAGGCACTCATCTATTCATATCCTCCAACCTCAGAGTGATTTTAGGCAGGGCTACAGTGAATGGCCACTCATGCTAGATAACCCACAACTCCCAAGGGGACCATTCACAGTGAAGTTCCTATGAACAGTATCTCCTGGACTTGAGCAACATGGTGGCCTTGGCTTTAGATCTCTATGTTTCTTGGAACACAAAAAATAATCCACACACCAATCATATCTTCAAAGATATTTTAAATTCAGAACAGCTTATATTGTGCAATTTGGCTAAAATCTATTGTATTCCACTGTACTGTGAAATAAACCCAAGTAGTCTGGGAACAAAAGAAGAAACTACGTGTTAAGAGATTCAATCCAAGAAATGTATTGTGTGCCAACTATACACAAGACATGGTGATAATCTGCAGTGGGAGAAACAAATGCAACATTTATCCTTGAAACATTCCTAATCTAGTAGGGAGAAAGGACATTACAGAGAGAGTTTAAGTTCAAAAATAAATATGTATAAATATACATCTCTATTTATCCACACATATATTGATTCAGGGAGCTGCAAGTATTTTTTTCAACTTTTAATTAAGCTCAACATACATAGAGAAAAGAGCACAAGTAAATATACCACTTGAATTTTCATAAAGTGACCACTATCATACAGCCAGCAGCCAGATCATGAAACAGAATTAGTATCAGATCCAAAACAACTGTCTGTACCTGCGGACTTTTAAGATTCAGATCCTTGGATCGGGGGAAAAAGCCATGGTGAAAGTATGTGGGCCTACTGGTTTGGGTGCCATCTAGTGGTAACAAGTGAAAAAAGGGAAACTAAGGCAAGTTTCCACTGGGTGTTCCTATTACAGGAGAAGCCCTCATGGTGAAATGGTTAAGAGCTCTGCTGCTAACAAAAAGGTCGGCAGTTTGAATCCACCAGCCACTCATTAGAAATTCTATGTTCTACTCTGTCCTGTAGGGTCACTATGAGTTGGAATTGACTCGGTGGCATAGACAAGAACAACATTACCGGAGGAGAGTAATGTATTCCTGATAAGAAAGTGATGGTGACAATGCAACGATCAGGATTTAGAACAGCCATCCTAATGAGATACTGCTAAAGAGAGACTGCTTGTTAAAGTATATCATTATGCTTCAGAGAATTAAAAATAAGGAAGGGAATCCTCTCTTTTGCCCCTCTGAAGGGACCCTTGCAGAGTGTCTCTTCTTCTGAGGCCTCAGCCACTCCTGCATTTAAGTATGCTTTCACTCTAAAACCAATCTCTCTCCTCTTTCCTTCTATTAGTTTTGTTGCATTGTGTTTTTGTGCTCTTGGCAGCTTGAGTTAATAAAAGCTCTATTTTAGTGTGACAGAACCAATGTGATAAATGTGCCATAGTTACTGGCCAGTTAAACAGGTGGGCTGAGTGAGCAAGAAAAGGACACCCTGGGGATCAATCTGGACTGCTCCTGTTGAGGTTTAGAGACCCTGAATCTGTCCCTAAATGAACATAAAACCAAGAGTGTGCCCTCTGAATTGGACAAGTGGTAAAAAAAAAGGTGTCTACCGCAAAGGAGATTTGAGGATCAGAAGGCCAGAGCCTTGTACTCAACTGGAAAAGAGGTCAGGAGGGCTGATGCTGCTTTATTAAATTTATTTCTCCCCTGACTTTTTCCAAAAGGGCTATGAAGTACCGGAAAACCATTGAGGGAGTCATGAAGACTATCGACGGAGAGTAATAATTACAGGGGCCCGAGGAGTAATAGAAAGGAGCCCAGGTGGCACAAGATTAAGCGCTCAGCTGCTAACCAAAAGGTTGGCAGTTAGAACCCATCCAGTGGCTCTGTGGGAGAGGTACCTGGCTATATGTTCCTGTAAAGATTGCAGCCTAGAAATCCTATGGGGCAAGGTGGCTCCATCACACGGGGTCGCTATGAGCTGGACTTGGCTTGATGGTACCCAACAACAACAATAACAAAGAAAAACAGAGGTGAAGGGAGACTGGGGAAGAGATAGAGGGAGACTGGGGAAAAGTTGGAGAGAAGAGATGATAGGAGGGAGGATGAGTGGGAGGTGAGGCTAGTGAGGGAATAGCCACGCAATCCCAATATAGGTTTAAATGATATAGAGATCCAACAGGGATCAAGTATGTTTAATAAAAGATAATGAGTTCATGCTGGGCTTTAAATAATCTGAAGAGTTTTATTGCCTGGAGCCTTCAAGTACATGATTAAGAATGGGCCACAGGCTTCTCCACCTGCAATCCATTGTAATCTCAGCATTCTGGGTCTGCGTCACCATTGGGAAACCACAAGACTCACATTTAATAAGATCATATATTTGAAAGCACAAGCAAAACCATAATGATATCATGGGCTTGAGAGTCAGATGAAGTTCAAGTTCTCTGTCAACTTATTTGGCATAGAGCCTTCAATATGTCACTTAAACGTTTAATGTCTTTGCATCTGTAAAATAGGATACTGTTACTTCTGCACAGGGTTTGGTTGCTGAAATGACAAAATATAAAAGTACCCAGCACTGGTCAGGAACACAACTGCTGAACAATGAACTTCACTTATGACAGCAGCTAGCATTAGTAAACACACACCTGCCTGGCACACCACCAAGTGAATATCATTACTTTACTCCTATGGCTCTGGGGTCAGGTTATGCCATATTACTTGAATTTAATAATTTTAATGTTGTGAAGCATCTTACAGTCCTTGGATACCTTTATAACAAAGTATTCATTTCCTTTTATGGGTGTATATAAAGCTATAATAAACTTGGTGGGTTAGAATTGATACCATCTTAGAAACTCAAAGTATGGTATTATCAGCATTTTATAAATGATGAAACATGAGCTACAGAGGTTATGAAATTTGCGTAAAGTTGCATAAGTGGCAAATCTGCCATCTGTGTGACTATCATGCTGAGCTGGGTGACATTAGTGTTACCATGTTGAATCAATTTTTAATGTGTTTTACGAGGGGTGTTTATAAGATTTAATTTATAGAAGACTTCAGGGGATATTTTTGGCATAAAGTTTAAGGTTTAAAGACTATATCTGGGCAATAGTTTCAGGGGTTCATTCCAGCCTCAATGGCTCCAGAACATCTGGATTCTATGAGAATTTGAAATTCTGTTCGGCGTTTTCCCCTTTCTGATCACGGTTATTCTATAGAATCCCTAATCAAAAAGTTTAGTAATGGCAGCTGGGTATCATCCAGTTCTTCTGGTCTCATGGAAAAGGACGTAGTTGTTCATGGAGGCAATTAGCCACACATTCCAATTTCTTCCTCCTGTTCCAGACTCTCCTTCTTCCTGTGTTGTTCCAGGCAAAGAGAGACCAATTGTAGTACCTTGGATGGTCATTTGCAAGCTTGTAAGATCCCAGACACTAGCTTAATTAGTGAAGAATGTCCGCCTTGAGCATTGTGCTCTTTTAAGAACTATCTATATGGACTCAAATTAACAACTCGAAAGATTAGAAAGGAAATTTAGGGGGCAGGGATTTCATATTAATGGAAAGGAACAAATAGGAAAGGGAGGGTGAGAATGGCTGCACGACTTGAAGAATGTAATCAATGTCACTTAATTGTACACACAGAAAATGGAATCTGTGCACATTATGCTGTATATATTCTCAATAACGACAAAAAATAAATTACACAAAAGATGTAAAAAAAGAATCTATATACTACATGTAAGATTACTGCTATTTTTTCTAAATATTTACTTAACAAAATATTAAGATGTTTGTTCCTTTGCATTATCTTAAAGTACATCTTCCTTTATAAAAGTAGTGTGCTTTATACAGAAAATTTTACATAGACACAAAACATTAACACCATTCCCCCCAAATAGCTCTAAAGGCCCCAAAAGCTAAAACATCCATTTTTAATATTTTGGTGCTTTCTGTTTTGCTTTGCGTTTTTAATCACCATTACTACATAGAATTTAATGTTTCACATTCAGTTTTGATTCTTACTTTTTTAACCAAACATAACGACAGACAGTTATCTGTTATTGTACACCCTTTACAAATTTACTTTAGGACTTGTAGTGTTTCATGAAGTGGGAATAATCCTAATTTATTTAATGATTTCCCTTTTTTCAGGGATTTAGTTGCTTTCCCACTTTTGCCTCTAATAAACAGAAGTGCAGTGTTTGAACTGTTACCTTTGTGAATAATTTTAAATGTAGAAAAACATTGTATTTTTGTAAGATCTATTTTGAGAAGAAATACTGAGAATAAATGCTATATCAGCTTAAGAAAGCTGTGATTTGAATTTAAATTTCTTTGATTTATAATGAAATAGTATATCTTACTATCTTCTAAAGCCAGTAGTATTGCTTCTTTTATGAATCATTCATTCATACCCTTAGAACTTTGTATGGTCTATTTTTTTGTAGTTTTACAGTCTCCCCTGTTGAGTTGACTGATCCTTTATCTTTTGTTTTTACGAAAATTATTTCCTATCAGTTTACTCCTTGTCTTTTAATTTTATTCCTTTTTCAAGCTTAGAATGTCCCCCCATCCCCCAATTCACTCATGGGAAAGTAGTAATTCTAAAAGGCATTGGAAAGTATCTCATGGGAAATACACACAAGTAAGAAGATTAAACCATATTAAGTTATTAGACACAATTTAATAACAATTTAAAAATTAAAAAAAAAAAAACAGGTAAGAAATAGTCATTGGAGCAACCTTTAGAAAAATCCCATTCTAATATACCTCTAGGAGCTCCCTGTGCTGTCTTTGCATCAATAAATGCACATTAAACACTGGTAATAAAAAAAAAAAGTTTGGTTTTAAGCATTAAACATAATTGTAATCTCAACATAATTTTGTAACACCCCATCCAAAATGCATTATCATTTTTAATCCAGGCAATGCTATTATTTAGCTCATTATTTACTGCCATTTCTGAAGTGATTAAAAATGAAAGTTTACAATACAGTCAATCTCATTCCATTGCCATCTTCTATTTTTAATTAGGAATGATGAAAAATAACCACAGGGCTCTCACCAATTCAACCTATTACATACTTTTAAGACTCTTCTGTTGTTATTCACTGATGAAAGACCAAGCCCAACGTTCTAACAATTTTCCCCAGTGCTTACTGGCAGTCCCTGCGTTACGAACAAGATCCGTTCCTTGGTGTGTTTTTAAGAATTTGTAGACAAAATGGAACAAGTGCATAAAGTTCTTATTTAGCCTTACTTTAGTGCAAGAAAGGCTCGAAGCCTTTTCAATGGTTTAGAAGCTGCACGTGCAGCAAGTGAAGGTGACTGTAACGAAGGATTTGTTGTCAGGTAGAGGTTGGTTCATTCATTTCAACGTGAGGGCAAATTTACATAACATTAAAGGACAAATGTGAGTTGTCTGTGAATCGGACATTCATAACCCAGGCATTTAATGTACTTTTTATAAATGAAACTTAAATAGTATAAGAACCATCCTGGAGAAGAAAAACGGAGTACAATATGAAGAATAGAAAGCTTTTGACTTAAAGTTCAAAAAGGGCTGGGCTTTAGGTCTTCCTCTGCTATTTATGTTAAAAATTTTTGATCTGGGAAATAACTTAGAAATTCTGAGTTTCCATTTTCTTTGTCAAATGGAGTAGGGGTCCATTCTTTACTGACAGGAGTGACATGCTGATTAAAAAAAAGATCAAGGACAAGAAAGTACTGGGTAGATGGTAAAGTGTTTTATATATACAGTAAGATTTTCCGAGGGTTCTAAAATTGATAATGGATAAAAATCAGAATATGGATTTTAATTTTTTAATTGTGCTTTAAGTGAAAGTTTACAGTTCATGTTGGTTTCTCACAGAAAAATTTATACACACATTGTTATGTGTCCCTAGCTGCTCTTCCTATAATGTAACCACACGCCTCCTTTCCACCCTGTATTTCCCACATCCATTCAACCAGCTCCTGTCCCTTTCTGCCTTCTCATGTCACCTCCGGACAGAAGCAGCCTTTTTAGTCTCATATATCTACTTGACCTAAGATGCATACTCTTCAAAAGTATCATTTAATATCTTATAAAATATAGAACAGTCTAATCTTTGTCTGAAGAGTTGGCTTCCGGGATAGTTTTAGTTTGGGGCTAACAGACAGTCCAAGGGCCATCTTTTCTGGGGTCCCTCCAGTCCCATTTAGATCATTAAGTCTGGTCTTTTTACTAGAATTTGAGTTCTGCATCCTACTTTTCTCCTGCTCCATCAGGACTCTCTGTTTTGTTTCCTGTCAGGCCGGTCATTGGTAGCAGCCAGGCACCATTTAGCTCTTCTGGTCTCAGGCTGATCAAGTCCCTGGTTTATGTGGCCCTTTCTGTCTCTTGGGCTCATATTTTTCTTGTGTCTTTGGTGTTCTTCATCCTCCTTTGCTCCACGTTGGTTGGGACCAATTGATGCATCTTAGATGGCCGCTTGCTAGCGTTTAAGACCCTAGACACGACTCACCAAAGTGGGATGCAGAACATCTTCTTAATAAACTTAGTTATGCCAATTGACCTAGATGTCCCCTGAAGCCATGGTCCCCAGACTCCCGCCCCTGCTACACTGTCTCTCGAAGTGTTTGGTTATATTGGGGAAAATTCTTAGTTTTTGGTTTAGTCTGGTTGTGCTGACTTCCCCTGTATTGTGTGTTGTCCTCTTCACCTAAGATAATTCTCATCTACTATCTAGTTAGTGGACACCCTTCTTCCTACATCCCTACCCTCATAATCATTAAAAAATGTTTTCTTCTGTGTTTAAACCTTTTCTTGAGTTCTTACAATAGTGATCTTATACAATATCTGTCCTTTTGCAACTGACTAATTTCACCCAGCATAATGCCTTTCAGATTCATCCACGTTGTGAGATGTTAGGTGGATTAGTCTGTTTTTTATCACTGCACAGAATTCCATTGTCTGAATATATCATAATTTGTTTATCCATTCATCCGTTGATGGGCACTTGGGTTGTCTCTATCTTTTTATTATTGTGAACAGTGCTGTAAGGAACACGGGTGCACATATATCTACTCATGTGAGGGCTCTTAGTTCTCTAGGATATATTCCAAGGAGTGGGATTGCTGGATCCAATGGTAGTTCTATTTCTAGTTTTTTAAGGAAGCACCAAAGAGATTTTCAAAGTGATTGTACCATTTTACATTTCCATCAGCAGTGTATAGGTGTTACCGTCTCTCCACAACCTCTCCAACATTTATTATTTTGTGGTTTTTGGATTAATGCTAGCCTTGTTGGGATGAGACGGTACCTCATTGTAGTTTTGATTTGCATTTCCCTAATGGCTAATGATTGTGAGCATTTCCTCACGTATCTGTCTTCTTTGGTGAAGTGTCTGTTCATATGCTTTGCCCATTTTTAATTGGGTTACTTGTCTTTTTGTTATCGAGGTTTTGCAATATCTTATACAGATTAGATGCCGACTGGATTTGTCACAGCCAAAAAATTTTTCCATCTGTAGGTTGTCTTTTTACACTTTTGATGAAGTCTTTGGATCAGCATACGTGTTTGATTTTTAGGAGCTCCCAGTTATCTAGTTTGTCTTCTGGTGTTTGTGCACTGTTAGTAATGTTCTGTATTCTGTTTAAGCCATGTACTAGGGTTCCTAGAGTTGTCCCTATTTTTTATCCCATGGTCCTTATAGTTTTAGATTTTAAGTTTAGGTCTTTGATCCATTTCGAGTTAGTTTTTATGCATGGTGTGAGGTATGGCTCTTGTTTCATTTTTTTGCAGATGGATATCCAGTTATGCCAGCACAATTTGTTAAAGAGACTGTCTTTTCCCAATTAATGGACTTCAGGCCTTTGTCAAGTATCAGCTGCACATAGGTGGATGAATATATATCTGGATTCTCAACTCTGTTCCATTGGTCTATGTATTGGTTGTTGTACCAGTACCAAGATGTTTTGACTACCATGACAGTATAATAGGTTCTAAAATCAGGTAGTCTGAGGCCTCCCACTTTCTTCTTTTTCAGTAATGCTTTACTTATCCAGGGCCTCTTGCCGTTCCATATGGAGATTTGTTTCTCCATCTCATTAGAAAATGCCACTGGAATTTGGATGGGGATTGCATTGTATCTGTAGAACGCTTTGGGTAGAACAGACATTTTCACCATGTTGAGTCTTCCTATCCAAGAGCAAGGTATGTTTTTCTACTTATGTAGGTCTTTTTTTGGTTTCTTCCAGTAGTGTCCTCTATTTTTTTTGTATAGGTCTTTTACGTCTCTGGTTAGATTCATTCCTAAGTATTTTACCTTCTTGGGGGCTACAGTAAATGGTATTGATTTGGTGATTTCTGCTTTGAAGTTCTCTTTGTTGGTGTAGAGGAATCCAGCTGATTTTTGTATGTTTATCTTGTATCCTGAAACTTTGCTGAAATCTTCTATTAGTTCCAGTAGTTTTCTTGTGGATTCTTTCAGGTTTTCTGTGTATAAGATCATATCATCTGCAAACAGGGATACTTTTACTTCTTCCTTACCAATTTGGATGCCCTTTACTTCTTATTCTAGCCTAATTGCTCTGGCTAGGTAAGACCTCCAGCACAATGATATTGGCTGCTGGCTTTATATAGATGCCCTTTATTATGTTCAGGAATTTACCTTCTATTCCTATTTTGCTGAGTGTTTTTTAATCATGAATGGATGCGGGATTTTGTCAAATACTTTTTCTGCATCAATTCCTAAGACCATATAGTTACTGCCTTTTGTTTTATTCATATGATGGATTACATTGGTTGTTTTTCTAATGTTGAACCATCCCTGCATACCTGGTATGAATCTGACTTGGTCATGGTGAATTATTTTTTTGATATGTTGTTGAATTCTATTGGCTAGAATTTTGTTGAGGATTTCTGCATTTATGTTCCTGAGGTATACTGGTCTGAAATTTTTCTTTTTTGTGGTGTCTTTACCTGGTTTTGGTATGGTTTATGCTGGCTTCATAGAATGATTTTGGGAGTATTCCATGCTTTTCTATGGTTTACTAGTAGTGGTGTTAACGTCTCTGAAAGTTTGGTAGAATTCTCCAGTAAATCCATCAGGGCCAGGGCTTTTTTTGTTGCTGTTGGGAATTTTTTAATGACACTTTCAATCTCTCCTTTTGTTATAGGTTTATTTAGTTGTTTCACCTCTGTTTGTGTTAGTTTAGGTAGGTAGTGTGTTTCTAGAAATGTGTCCATTTCCTCTAGGTTTTCAAATTCATTAGAGTATAATTTTTCACAGTATTCTGTTGTGATTCTTTTAATTTCATTTGGGTCTGTTGTGATATTGCCCATCTCATTTCTTATTTGGGTTATCTGCTTCCTCTCCTGTTTTTCTTTTGTCAGTTTGGCCAATGGTTTATTGATTTTGTTGATCTTTTCAAAAAAACAGCTTTTGGTCTTGTTAACTCTTTCAATTGTTTTTCTATTCTCTATTTCATTTAATTCTGCTCTAATTTTTATTATTTGCTGTCTTCTGGTGCCTGAGAGCTTCTTTTGCTGCTCTGTTTCTATTTGTTCACATTGCAGAGTTAATGCTTTGAGTTTGGTCCTTTCTTCTTTTTTGGTGTGTACATTTATTGCTCTGAATTGACCTCTGAGTACTGCTTTTACTGCATCCCAAAGTATCTGGTAGGGCGTGCTTTCATTCTCATTTGATTCTGTGAATTTCTTTATTCCATCCTTAATTTCTTCTATAACCCAATAGTTTTTGAGCAAGGTGTTATTCAGTTTCCATATGTTTGACATTTTTCCTTGCTTTTTCTGTTATCAATTTCTACTTTTAAGGCTTTCTGGTCAGAAAAGATCCTTTGTAATATTTCAGTGCTTTGGATTCTGTTAAGGCTTCCTTTGTGGCCTAATACGTGGTCTATTTTGGAGAATGTTCCATGTGTGTTGGAAAAGAAAGTATACTTGGCTGTTGTTGGGTGGAGTGTTCTGTATATGACTGAGATCAAGTTAGCTGGCTGCGGCGTTTAGATTTTCCGTGTCTTTAGTGAGCTTCATTCTGGGTGTTCTGTCCTTCACCCAAAGTGGTGTGATGAAGTCTCCTACTATTATTCTGGAGCTGTCTATCTCTCTTTCAATGCTGTTACAGTTTTACGTATTTTGGAGTCCTGTCGTTGGGTGTGTAAATTTTTTTATGGTTATGTCCTTCTGGTATATTGACCCTTTTAATCATTATATAGTGTCCTTCCTTATTCTGTGTGGTGGACTTCAAAGTCTATTTTGTCAGAAAATTACTATTCCTACTGCTGTTCTTTTTGATTGTTGTTTGCTTGATACATTTTTTTCCATTCTTTGAGTTTTACTTTGTTTGTGTCTTTACATCTAAGGTGTGTCTTTTGTAGGCAGTATATAGATGGATCGTGTTTTTTTAATCCATTCTGCCCCTCTCTGTCTCTTTATTGGTGCGTTTAGTCCATTTATGTTCAGTGTAATTACTGACAGGTATAAGTTTAGTGCTGTGATTTTGATGTCTTTTTTTGTGTTGTTGACAGTTTCTTTGCTCCACTTAATTTTCTGCGCTGAGTCGTTTTTCTTTATGTATTTTCTTTTCACCTTTTTCATTGTTGTTGATTTTGTATTTACTGAGTTCTATACTTTTCATTTTGATATATAGGATTGTTAGTTCCCTTTGTAGTTATGTTAATATTTGCCCCTATTTTTCTAAGTTTAGACCAATCTTTTATTTCTTTATATTACCTTGACTTCTTCTCCATATGCAAGATCTATGACTACATTTTTTAGTCCCCTTTTTTTTGTTTTAATGTTGTCATCTTTTACATAATGACATCTGTTTCCCTATTTTCAGTGTTTAGCTTTGATTTCTTTTTGTGACTTCCCTATCTAGGCTGATATCTGGTTGCTCTCCTGTGTTTGTAGTGTTGTTTTGTTATCTGATGTTATTGATCTTCTAACTGGAGTTCTGCAACTGAATTTTTGTTTATCCCTAGCCACTCCTAAAATTCTCTCTTTACCTTTGGTTTCGGCAAGTTTGATTATAATATGTCTTGGTGACTTTCTTTTGGGGTCTACCTTGTGTGAGGTTTGAAGAGCATCTTAGATATCTTCCCATCTTTTACGATATCTGAGAAGTTTCTGCCAACAAATCTTTTACAATTCTCTCTGTATTTTCTATTATTCCCCTTGTTCTGGCACTCCAATCACTTGTAGGTTATTCCTCTTGAAAGAGTCCCATGTAATTCTTAGGGTTTCTTCATTTTTTAAATTCTTTTATCTGGTTTTTCCTCAAATAAGTTGGTGTCAAGTGCTTTATCTTCAGTCCCACTAATTCTGACTTCCTTTGCCTCAGTTCTGCTCCTATGACTTTCTATTGAGTAGTATAAGTCTGAATGTTTATTGTTAAGCTTCTGGATTTCTGTTTGTTGTCTCTCTATGGATTCTTGCAGCCTGTTAAATTTGTCTTTATGCTCTTCTATAATCTTCTTAAGTTCCTCTATTGCTTCTTCTGTGTGCTGCCTGGTTGTTCTGTTTTGCCTGATCTCCTTCCTGATCTCTTGAAGAGTTCTATATATTAATCTTTTGTAGTCTACCTCCAGTAATTCCAGGAAATTCTCTTCATCTGGAAGATTTCTTGATTCTTTATTCTGGGAGCTTGTTGAAGCCATCATGGTCTGCCTGTTTATGTGATTTGATATTGACTGGTGTCTCTGAGCCATCAATAAGTTATTGTATTTATTTATTTTATGTTTGCTTACTCTGTCCTAACATTTTGCTTTGTTTTGTTTTGATATGCCCAAATAGGCTGCTTGTGTGGACTAGTTTGAGCATTGGTGCCTTTGAAGCACTAACATCCTGTCATCCAATGGTTATATTTGTTACAAGGTATGTGAACCCAGGAGTCTTCCAAGGAGCATTCTGGGTGTACTTTTTCCAAGACAGATCTGTTTGTTCTTCTGGCAGTCTATAGTATAGTCAATATTCTTTCACAACACCATAATTCAAAGGCATTGATTCTTCTTTGGTCTTCCTTATTCATTGTCCACCTTTCCCATACATATGAGACAACTGAAAATACCATGGCTTGGTCATGCACACCTTAGTCCTTAAAGTGACATCTTTGTTTTTTTTAATACTTTAAAGGGGTCTTTTGCACAAGATTTGCCTAATGGAGTATGTTGTTTTATTTCCTGGACGCGATTTCCATGTACATTGATTGTGGATCGAAGTAAAATGAAATCCCTGATAACTTCAATCTTTTCTTGATGTTGTTTATTGGTCCAGTCGTGAGGTTTTTTTTTTTTTTTTTTTTCGTTATGTTGAGGTGTAATACATACTGAAAGCTGTAGTCTTTGATCTTCATCAGAAAGTGCTTCAAGCCCTCCTCACTTTCAGCAAGCAGGGCTGTATCATCCGTACATCACAGGTTGTTACTGAGTCTTCCTCCAGTCGTGATGCCACGTTCTTCTTCATATAGTTCAGCTTCCCAGTTTATTTGCTCAGCATACACCTGAATAAGTATGGTGAAATGATACAACCCTGATGCACACTTTTCCTAATTTTTTAAACCACACAGTAGCTCCTTGTTCTGTTAAAACAACTGCCTCTTGGTCTATGTACAGGTTCCTCATGAGAATAATTAAACGTTTTAAAATGCCCATTCTTTGCAATGTTATCCATAATTTTTTATGATCCACTCAGTTGAATGCCTTTGCACAGTCAATAAAACACAGGTAAATATCTTTCTGGCAATCTTTGTTTTTAGCAAGGATCTATCTGACATCAGTAACGGTATCGCTGGTTCCATGTCCTCTTTGAATCCAGCTTGAATTTCAGGCAGTTCCCTGTTGATGTACTGCTGCAACTGCTTTAGAATTATCTTCAGCGAAATTTTACTAGCTTGTGATATTAAGAGTATTGTTTGATAATTTCTACAATCTGTTGTATCACCAAATAGAGTCACCCTTCAATAATAATTTGATAGATACATGGAAGGAGAGATTAAAGAATGAAAGAATAAATGGTATGTGGGAGGAGGAGAAAAAAACCTAAAGTGGAACCAATGTGAAAAAAAAAAAAATTAGTGCTATTTCTTGCTACTGGCAAAGGCTCTCATATCCAGATATTTATAATTAAAAAAAAAAGTTCTATACTTTTCTGTGGGCCCAAAAGTACAAATGATAGAAAAACTGAATCTCAATGTTAGAAATGATTGGAAAAGATTGGACTGGCCATCTACCCCTTCACTACGCTTGAATTTTCTACTATCATTATAAACTCACATTTGAAAACCTTTAATGGCCACTCATTTCATCTGCATGTAACCCCTTTCATCACCAGGCAGTGTATAGTTAGGATATTCGTCCTTGTATGGAGCCATAATGTGTCTTCTCTTTCATAGCTTCTTGCTATTGTCTTAGTTCTGTCCTTGAAATATTCCCTGAATATATAGGTAGATAGGAAAAGAAGAAAGCAACCAAGGCTCAGGTAAAAGAGTTATTTCTACTTTTTATCACATTTACCACCATCTGCTCCATTTTAACTTTTAATGCTTCTGTCCTTAATGCTTGATGAATTCGCACTTGCTGGGCTTTATACATAGTTACCTTATAACAAAATTCAATGAATTAAGTTGTGTCAATCTATATCATATTTACTGCTATGTTTTACCTAAAAAGAACTTGAAGATTTATAATTTATTCCACCTGACAAACTCTGTTTCCTAATAATTCTTTTAAAAAACAGTTGGGAGGGGGTTTCTTTTCTTGGCTTTCATTCTTTTGGCAAAAGCTTCCTATTTGAGCCACATGGGAAACCCATAGAGAGTCCCTTGAATTACAGCCCCACATGAGACACCAAGGCACAAAATCCTCACTTTAGATATTTATAAAATTCCATAAAGACTTTACACGATTTGCTTTATATGCGGATGTGAATATCCTGTAAACTTGACGACACGCAAATACAATAATATAACACTCCTTAAAATGTTTGATAGAAGACCAGTGAGAAAATGAGTACACATTAGAGACACATGAAATATGAATGTTAGAAAATATTTCAGAAGTCCTTATTAACCCTTTCACTTTCTGAATCCCGGAAACAAAAAGTTCCACAGAGCCGTACATTTAATCCACTTATTGAACTTATTTTAGAAACCTAACTTTCTTGGAAATCAATCTGAAGAAAAAAGGCAAACTGCAATTCAATCTACAGACAAACAGTGAATGCAAGATACAAGCAATAGATACTTTATAATATATAGCTTTTAAGAACTGCCTTTGCAAGCCAATATAAATTCCTGAAACTCCCTCTGTCTAGTCTCAAGTGGACAGCATTTTCCAAGTCACTGTATAACTAAAAAAACCCCAAACCAAACCAAACCCATTGCTGTCAAGTCAATTCTGACTCACAGGAACCCTACGGGATAGAGTAGAACTGCCCCATAGTGTTTCCAAGGAGCACCTGGTAGATTCGAACTGCTGACCTTTTGGTTAGCAACTACAACTCTTAACCTCTATACCACCAGGGTTTCAATATAACTAACAAACACACCAAAAACACATAATCACCCAGGAGAGTGACTTTCCAACAGAACTCACCCATTTTTGCATTTTCATTGGCATTTGCAAAAACATTTAAAAAAGACTCAAAACAACACGTCTTTCATGTAAACATTTATTTTTAAGCTCAGGAAGTGTTATTATTCATTCAATCTCTGTGTATAAATATCCTAAATATACATAACCAGTAAGTTGGAACTACTATGATTCTCATGGTATCTATCTTCTTGGACAAAAAATAACAAAAAATCGAAGGGATCATTTCAGTAAGTTTGGGAACCTATATCCAATTTCAGAAAGGAGAGTATTTTTAACAGAAGTCAGCAAACACTTGTTACACATTACTGTGAGTATGACCATATGCTAGATACAGATGGTGCAAAAATGGAAAAAAACATCTGCCCTATTCTTAATTACATTAAAATTTTCTGAGAAGTAAGTGTGTAAATTCAAAATAATTTCTATTCCCACAACTGCCCCCAAGTCCAAGGCACCATCATCTCCTTCCTAAAACACTGCAATAAAACAAAACCAAGCCCACTGCCGTCGAGCCAATTCCAACTCATAGCAACCCTACAGGACAGAGTGGAACTGCCCCATAGGGTTTCCAAGGAACAGCTGGTGGATTCGAACTGCCGACCTTTTGGTTAGCAGTGGAGCTCTTAACCATTGTGCCATCAGGGCTCCAAACATAGCAACGGTCTCCTAAAAACCTCCCCTTGCTTTACTCTGATCTTTCTCTTATTCTGTCTTCTCTACACGGTCTCTTCCACTGCTCTTAATTGATCCACAAAGTACTAAAGATTCTACATCGGCTTCCTCAATACGCTCCAGTCACAATGGCCTTTCTCTGCTGTGAACACAAGCTTGCTCTTGCCTCAGACCTTTGCACTTCCTTTTTTCTGTCTGAAACCCTCTTACCTGACTCTTCAGTAGCTGACTTAACTCAAATTTCGAATGTCACCTCCTCAAAGATGCCTTTACTTGAACACACTGTCTCAAAAAATACTCTACCTCCTACCTCATCACCTTCTAAAGAAAACATCATCTTATTTATTTTCTACATAGCACTACTCACTTTCTGAAGTCATCTCAGTTTTTTACTTATGTAACGACTACCCCAGTAACTAGAAGACTGCTTCGCAGCTAGTAAACACATTTTAAAAATCTTAAACTTAATAAAAGCCTTTCCCTGAAAACTTTATACTAACTCATGACTTACATAAACTTGGCATTCTAAAACTGTGCATGGAAGGGCCTAATGATCAAAAAAATCTATCTGTCTGTCTGCCTGCCTATCTATCAATATTATGAAAAGAAATGGAACATTTGTTATAGAAGCAACAGAGATGTCAGAAATGAAGGGATCTAGAGTTTAGTTACCTACAACTAACTTGGGCAAGTCAAATTCATTTCTCTAGTCTTCAATATACTTATTTGTACAATGCAGGGGTTGTGATGCAGTGAATTAATTAATATGGTCTTCTAGCCATAGTCTTTGTAACTCCCACCAAACGATTAGGTAGGATTATGCAAATGAGTTGTTTTTGCCCCATCAATGGGAATTCCAGAACACTTAATTTTGCTCATGAGAAACCTTTACATAGATCAAGAGGCAGTTGCTCAGACAGAACAAGGGGATACTGATTGGCTTAAAGTCAATAAAGGTGTGAGTCAGGGTTGTATTTGTTCACCATACCTATTCAATCTGTATGCTGAGCAAATAATACAAGAAACTGGACTATATGAAGAAGAACGGGGCATCAGGATTGGAGGATGACTCATTAACAACCTGTGTTATGCAGATGACACAACTTTGCTTGCTGAATGTGAAAAGGACTTGAAGCACTTACTAATGAAGATCAAAAACCACAGCCTTCAGTATGGATTACACCTCAACATAAAGAAAACAAAAATCCTCACAACTGGACTAATGAGCAACATCATGATAAATGGAGAAAAGATTGAAGTTGTTAAGGATTTAATTTTACTTGGATAAACAATCAGCAGCCATGGAAGCAGTAGTCAGTAGTCAAGAAATCAAAAGATGCATTGCATTGGATAAATCTGCTGCAAAGGACCTCTTCAAAGTGTTGAAGAGCAAAGATGTCACCTTGAAGACTAAGGTGCACCTGACCCAGGCCATGGTATTTTCAATCGCATCATATGCATGTGAAAGCTGGACAATGAATAAGGAAGACTGAAGAAGAACAGATGCTTTTGAATTGTGGTGTTGGTGAAGAATATTGACTATACCATGGACTGCCAAAAGAATGAACAAATCTGTCTTGGAAGAAGTGTGGCCAGAATGCTCCTTAGAGGCAAGAATGGCGAGGCTGCATCTTACATACTTTGGACATGTTGTCAGGAGGGATCAGTCCCTGGAGAAGGACATCATGCTTGGCAGAGTACAGTGTCAGTGGAAAAGACGAAGACCCTCAATGAGGTGGACTGACACAGTGGCTGCAACAATGAGCTCAAGCATAACAACGATTGTAAGAATGGCTCAGGACCAGGCAGTGTTTCGTTCTGTTGCACACAGGGTGGCTATGAGTCAGAACCGATTTGATGACATCAAACAACAACAGCCATAGTCTTTGTAACTCCCACCAAATGACTAGGTGGGATTATTCAAATGAGTTGTCTTTGCCCCATCAAGGGGATTGGAGAGCTTGCTAATAATGTGAATAAGGTACATGGCACACTTGCGGGGATGGGACCATGCAAATAAGGTGAATGGAACCCTAGCAAGGGGATTGGTCAGTTTTGCCATCCTGCTAGGCATAAAGGGGGAAAGAGAGAGGAACTGTAACCCAGAAGACACAGAGAGGCAGCAGAGGCAGTAGAATCAGGACAAAGAGGGGTGACTGTAATACTGGAGATGGTGAGAAGCAGCAGCAGAGAAATGGTGGCAGCAGGGGCAGCTGAGCTAGGAGACCAGCAAGAGACCAGCAGGACACAGCCTGGCCCACTGAGCAAGAGAGCTGAGCACCTTTGGGGCAAGGCTTTCTGGTGGAGTGGGGTGCCTCTGGCACTTACTTACAGATCTAAAAGAGCTTTGTAACACTTGCCTGAGCAGAGCAGAGGCCAGGTAGAGGGGATGAGAGGCCAAGGGCCAGGGAAAGGCCTGCATGAGGCATGGCTAAGAAGAGGCTGTCCTGATTGAAGAACTATATCTTGAGCATTCCTAAACCTGAATTGTAACCTGTTACTTCCCTAATAAACCCCATAACCTTGAGTATTGTCTGTGAGTTCTGTGTGCCCATTGCAAAGAATTATTGAACCTGGTAGAGAAGTAGAGAGTACTGTGAGAAAGGCAGCTGGTGTCAGAACTGATAAAAAGATTGAAGGGTGGAGGCATGTCTGACCTCAGCCTCACAGGAATCAGCCTTGGGCTATTTATCTTGATTCTCCTTCCCCCACCACACCATTTTTACAGGGGTTATATTACAGGATTCTAAAAGAACTTTCCAGTTCTAAAATTTAGGCATTTGAAGTAGACCCCTCAAATAAAAACCATTAATATTCCTTCAAATGTACATTTTTCCATAGCTTCAGCATAGTGAAACAAGAACATCAAGCACACAGTTATGGACTTCCTGTCCATTTATTGATTATTCTGCCTAAATCCCTCCTCTTCTAGATGCCTCATTTTGAGTCCTTTCCATTTCCCACTCCGGAGTGGGGGAAAAAAAAATGTTGAGACTATGATAAAATTAGAATGAATTATGTAATCATCCCTGTCTTAAAAATAAATGTACTTTATACGTATGCCAAAATAATATTAAAATAATCCAGGGGTACTGAGAAGAATCAGCTTTTAAGCGTGCATTTAAAAGAACATGTGTGATCACTGTTTCCAAATAACACATAACCCATTGCTATCAAGTCAATTTGGACTCAGGAATTTGTTGGATAATTAAAGCTAAATCCAAAAATTTCTGCTCTGAAAAATACCCTCTACCACCACCACTGGAAAAAAATATCAAGGGCATAATATAATATAAAGAAAAATTTATAGAAACAGGTAGAGATGGACAAGTCAGAATAATAAGGGGGGTCAACTGATAATATTAATACTATAGTGATTTTTTTTTCAATTGCAGTTTCAAATGTAGCAGTGATGAAGTTTAAAGGAAGTGATTACTGAAAACCTAAAGCATATAATAAGATTATAGGAAACAAGCTTAGAAGATGCAGTGAGTACAATTAGTTTGAGGCAAATGAAAAGCAGGCAGCAAGATAGGAAAAAATTCTATTTCATATAATGCAATCATAAGGGGTCCTTTAATACTACGGGAAACTAATCATGGAACTACCCCTAATGGTAAAAAAGGGTGCCCAAAATAGTAGGCATGAGAAAATCCTAATTTACAATACTTCGTATAAGTAAACCTATAAAAATAAATTCTGCAACAAACAAGTCAGCTGCTATCTTAACAAGGCAATAAAACTGCACTGGGAAACAAAATTAATTTATGCAATAAATTGTATAAAATTATATGCTGCATTATGTTGGAAAGACAAAACATCACAATCCTAAGTTTGTAAACACCCACACAATGATGTAAATAAATAAACGGACTTGTGGTTGGTTAAGTGTATCCTCTATTTTATTATTTCCATTCTTTCACACTCGCAGCTTGTCACTAATTTATATTTTTACTAGCTGGATACTGGAGAAGGAATTATCTATTATACAAGCATATTAGCTTCATTTCCTCAAGATTTAATTTCCGTCTATCTTTACGTTTACCGCTTGATCATAACTAACGCATCAAAGCCAATAGTGATTAAAACAAATTTTTTTTTTCCCCAAGAGATCAGCAAAAGTAAATGCCTTTGGCTCTTTGAAAGCCATTCTAACTGCAAATCTGGGAGAAATAGGCACATCTTACCAAACACCAAAACAGCTATACACTTCACCTCACTTAACATATGACTCACTACTACGAGATAGTAGAGTGTGACTGAGTTGTTATGTAAGTTATGTAAGCTAACTCCAAAATGATTAAGTCCAAGGCTAAACAGAACTCTTAACAGCTTATCCTTGGCCTCAGTCACAGGCATTTAAAGGCTGGTGTACACCCATATCTTCCAGAAGGATTTTGAGACCAAAACATAAACCTCTAAATGACATGCTCAACAAGCAACATTTCATTATTTAGAATAAAAAGGGAGCTAATATTTTGATTATGTACTACGCATCAGGCAAGGAGCTAGATGCTATCTTGGTGAGATCTCATTTAATCTGCACACTGATCTTGAAATGAACTAACTTCAAATATAGTTTCTCCATTGAAGTCTTATAAAAATTGCTAAAGGAAGATATTTGTCTTTCTATCACGTCACTATTATGAATTGGAAGGTATGAATATAATATGAGGCTAAATCTGCAATGACAAAGCTAATCTCCTCTCAAAATGCACTTTAGCAGCAGCCTTTCATAAAACCTAAATCTCTTATCAGCATTGATAGTAAACGTAGGTGACATGGAAAAAAAACTATCAACCACTCACCATAATGCATGTAACAGTTTCCTTTGGTGGGATCCAGCTCAATAGCCTTCAAGAAGAACTTTTCAGCCTCACTCTTACGACCCTTGAAAAACAGAGAAAATGGGTGATTCAGCAACAGATCATGAGGGACTCTTCATCTCCTGGGCCCAAATGAAGCAGACTAATTATGTCTACTTGGTAATGATTAATGGGGAAAAATGTTTTATTTTTACCTAGATGAGGATGATGAAGGAGAATATGTTGAAAGAGAAGACTGAGGTCAGAATCCTGGGAAACACCAGGATTAGACTAGAAGAAGAGAAGAAGCCAGTGACTTCATCAAAGAGATGGAAAAGACGAGGCCAGGGAAGCAAGAGAAAACATGAAAAAAAAAAAAAAATGGTTTCACAGAAACCAAAAGATTAAGACAGTTTTAAAGAATGGTAAGGAATAGCATTATTATTTTCTATTTTATTTTCTCCCTTTGGTTTGTTTCCTCTTCAGTTCTCCTTCCTTATAAAGAATAATGGTCATTTTAGCTTTTGAGATGAACTTAATTAATTTAGTCCTAACTGCTCACTTTATATATGAAGGTTGTCATAATGTGGTGAAGCTCAAAGAGCTACTGTTACCTTTGCTGCTCATTCAGGATTCCAAACTTCTAATCCAGGATTTAATCTAAAGATAGATCATCCTCTTAGCTATGGTGTTAAGTCAGTATTTTCATCATCCTCAGAAGTAAGCAAAAAAACATGGGAAAAGGTTTACATGTAATAAATGGATTTTGAATGAAATTATATCATAATTCAGATAGACTCTAAAAGTACGCATTTTTCAACTCCAGTGCTAACTTGATTATTCCTTCTGACCCAAAACTGACTACAGAGTAACATAAAGTGGTGGCCCGCAGTAGGAGAACATTCCCGAGAAGAACTGTCCTGGAGCAGCTCTGTCTTATCAGCCTGGTTCCAATTAAGTTCTACGCTGATCGTAATTAGCAGCAAGGCACTGGGTGATGTCCAGAAGCCGTAGTCCATGGTAGAGAAACAATCGTATCTGCTTGCTCCTTCTATCCTTCTAATGTATATACTATATAGCAAATTAACTTCAGGTGATGTGTCATCTCTCTTCATAAAGACGGACAGAGAGATGATAGATATAAATCAAAAAAAAAAAAAGCAAACCCACTGAGGTCGATTCCTTTCGTAGCGATCCTATAGGACAGAGAAGAACTGCTCCATAGTTTCCATGTAGTGTCTGCTGGATTTGAACTGCTGACCTTTTGGTTAGCAGCTGTAGCTCTTAACCACTATGCTGCCACACTATACACAGATACATATATATTTAAGAGCACTGTTTTAGAGATAAATTTTCCAATGTTAGAGGCACAGAGTTAATCTAATATTGCACATGCCACACAACTGACTCATTTCACTACACCCACCATTTTGTTCATCTGCTCAAAAAGTTTCACTCTTTTGCTACATCCTTCATTTACTCATTATCCAAACAGGCTGGAGCTAGCCTACAGCCTCTGCCACTTGTAGCTGGTGATAACCAACTGATCAGACACTGCACTTCCTCATTTCTTCTTTCATTTTAATAATGTTACTGCATGAAATAGCTTCTCTTCAAATCATAAGTCTTTCAAATACCCAATAATTTAAAAAAATATGCAATTCTCTTCAAGATTTCCCATATCAATTTAGCTTCAAAGGAAAAAGGGAAAGCACAGGCAGAAATGCTTTCATACCACAGCATACTTTGATGAAAAAAAAAAAAAAGAATTAGCAAGAATCTTCCCTAAATGATTCAGTAACTAATGAAGCAGGCAGCATGATGTCTGAGTTAAGAGCACAGATTCTAGGCAGGCAGATCGGCTCCCATACTTGGTTAGTTGTGTGATCCCAAGAAAAGTATTTCACCTCTTAGTTGCAATTTTCTCAATTGAAAAAAAGGAAATAATAAAACCTATTTTATAGGATTATTCCATTACCTGAGAAGATACACATAAAGTGATTATCATAGTAACCAGGTACATGGTAATACCTGAGTATTACAGTAAGTTTGTTATTTATTAATGTTAACGTATTGCTTTACATGCCATAGAATTCAAGATTCTTAAAGATTGTGAATATATTTTGTTATATACACAGCCAAAAAATACATGGTCAGCTCTTAAATCATCATTGGAAAATGATATGCGAACAATCTGAAGCAGATAGTAATAAAAGAAACGTGAAATATAAGCTACCATTGGTAAAGAGTCTGTACAAATCTTATTTGCAAAGATAAAAAGGATCCGCGAATTTTCTTCCACTTAAGTTTTTAAGGACAGAAGAAAAGAAGCTGATCTATTACCAATGCCATAGTAAAAGAGGCAGTAAAGTCCTTGTGTATAGTCCATTGGCAAAACAGTAATATGTAGCTTTGAAGACATGCACCAGAACTCAAAGGGCAGTGGCCTTTCGTTGCTCAGTGGACCAGATTATTAAAGGCAATGAGCCCCACTGTGTCATAAATGCAGAATACACACATTGATGCCCAGAACACTCTTTCCCAGATGAAATATTATGTCACCATGGCAAAGACCCATCTTTCTGCTTTGACCACTATTTATTTAGTCAAGTGCAAAATAAGAAGGAAAGTAAAATCCTTCCAAAAGTATATAAAATCAAAAGGCTCCCAGACACGTAAGCCACCTAGACACACACGTTACTGGGTCATGGGAAAGGGGTCATGGTGGTTAGGAGATAACAGTAATTTAATCAAATTTCTGTTTCAACTATCATTGTTTTAGAGGGATGACAGTTAAAAAAGTGGGCATAAAGAAGAAAAAGTCATTTCTCAGCAGGTTTTACTTGGTGTCTTTTAGATTATGTCACCACCTTCTATAAACTAGCATTATAGAGTATCCACTGGTCATACAAAGCCTCATATTGTGCATTTTGTATATTAGTTGGGATGTCTGGACACGTGGTGGTTCAGATAACTGAGAAAAGGGGACTGTGATGGGCTGTGACAAATAAGGAAATTTGAGTTTGGGGCCTCAGTTTCTACTAGCAGCTCCATGACTTATTTGTTTTTGTAGGTTAAAACTTATTTATTGAATGCATACTATTTCTCTTGCACTGTTTGAAGTATTGGGATACATCAGTGAACAACAGAGTCTCTGCTTTCAAGTTCTAGTAGCAGGAGGCACATAATAAACACATAAATAAATAAATTGACCACAGAAAACTTAGGGCCAAATAATTCATTTCTCCAATTCTTATTGAGAGTAAGTGATCCAAAGGCAGGCAAGTCAGTGTTTGAATCTTGCCCCTCTACTAATTGAACTGTGTGATTTTGGGTAGATTTTATCACATCTCTGAGTCTCCTTTTCCTCATTTATAAAATGACCAGAATTAAAACGATTTTGAAGGATTAAGAAAATCACAAATAAAATGGAAATAATTAGCTTCAGATCTAGCACATGAAGCTCTGACATTGACTTTTTTTTCTCTTCTTCTATCTCCTCAAAAGAATTCTTCCTTCCAACTTCAATGGCACCACGAGGTTACCAATATTTAGAAACTTATAAATCATCTGCAACCCATTTCTCCTTTTCAGTATCTCATGTGCTGGCAGAAAGTAAATTTCGTGAATTTTCCATAAAATGTCTCTCATTACTTGTGCTTTTCCTTCTCCCAAGTACTGGTACCTTTCATTTCACATCTAGAATGCCACAGTAGATGCTCACATTTCCTTACTTGCTATACTTGACTTCACCATACCCAATACAGCCAGATTAATATTCTTAAACAGAACCATTTTTATGTTATGCCTTTGTTTAAAAATATTTTAATATCTCCTCTTTCTACCCCTTCTATTTGATAATCATCCTAGTTTTCAAAGTCTTCCACAATGTACCTCAAATGTTCTTGGATAAATTCTCTATACCCCGTCAAGCTACTTCCCTTTTGTACCCTGACCACAGCCCTTATGTCTTCTCTTAATTATTTGTTTTGAGCTGGAATGTTATTCTATTTCTTTACTCATTTGTATTCATTTTATGCTTCAAG
Source organism: Loxodonta africana (assembly GCF_030014295.1). Lineage (NCBI taxonomy): Eukaryota > Metazoa > Chordata > Mammalia > Proboscidea > Elephantidae > Loxodonta > Loxodonta africana. Next base: position 51,434,796 of record NC_087345.1, read on the forward strand.
CTTTGGCTGAAGTCTCACTTTTCTATAAAGCCCTCTGTGAGAATGGCTCCAATTCCCACCAATCTCCCTCTTCTCTTAATTGTGATATGATTTTTTTTAAAGAGTCATTATCACCACACCACAGTTATAAAACTTGAATTGCAGGTAGGATTTTGGCATAAATTAGCTATGTGATTGAGAATAAGGTACTAGACCACATATATATAAAAAAAAATTAGTTGGCAAACTGAATATTTACTTTGCAAAACTTTAAGTCTAGCTAAGTATTTATAGTTTGAACTTAATTAGTGTATCCTCCCTCACATACACAAATCAGGTAAAACAGTCAAAAAAAAAGGTATACTAAAGCAAAAAATAGCTGAGAGTATAAAAGATTAAAAAATCAAGGGTATAAAAACAGAACAATAGAAATAGTTGATACTTTAACAGCCTAACTTTGAGCAATTCTAGGTTAGAAGTGCTCTACAGTTAGTATATTAGTGCTGATATGAAAATTGGTCAATTGGACTTTAAGCAGTACAGATGGTTATGGGATCAAAAAAAAGAGAGAAGAAGATGAGAGAAGAACTGACCAGAATCAGGGAAGAGGCATTTTCTTGGCCAAGGACTTCACCAGGCTCTAAGGACTAGGAATTTGGGGTTATCAATATATTTATATTGTTTGTACATTATTGATTATAATCAACATATTTATATTATTTGTAGCACTGACTAATCATTAGGAAAAAAAAAAAGACATTATCTAAACTTCCATGAAAAAAATGGCATCCTCAATTGGGATTCCAAACTCAAAGCAAACCTATTGCCATCGAGTCGATTCTGACTTATAGCAACCCTGTAGGACAGAGTAGAACTGCCCCATAGAGTTTTCAAGGAGCACCTGGTAGATTTGAACTGCTGACCTTTTGGTTAGCAGCAGTAGCACTTAACCACTAGTCCACCAGGGTTTCTGCAATTGGGATTAGGCTTTGTTATGTTCTGCAGACTGACAGTAATAAGACACACATATGTAAACAAAAAAGTCAGTAAAGTTTATACAAAGCCAGTCCATGCCATGGGATCAGTTTTCAACTAATTTGTTTCATTTTCCTAATTAAATTGGATGCTACTACCACCATTCAGAGACAGGTACCCACCTGAGTGGGTGAAGAAGGTGAATAGCATCTCTGTGAATGGTTAATCAACACTTTTTCTAATTCCAGAATATAAAACAAATGAATATGTGTTTACACACACACACACACACACACACACACAGACACAGACACAGACACACACACACACACACACACACACAGTACCCTGATCATTCCTGGAACTCCCATTTAAGGAAGCATACAGGAGTATGAAATGTGAAAAGAATTATACAAGTATGGGCCACAGCTTGAATTCTGTTTTATTTTAAAAAGTAAACCACACCCAAACGTTCATACTTATTTTTAGTAACATATTACATGTGGCATCGATCACCCGCCTCAGCAGTGTCATGATACCACAGCTCAGAAATGCTGTTTCACTGAATGACACCTGATGACATCGAGCCTGTGCATTATATTCTAACTTAAATATATATTGTCATTTTATCCAAAATGTAATTAGTTCATTAATCTTGTCCTACAAGTTAGAATTACTTCCATAAAACTTTACCTTTTCTTCTTATATTTGCCAGTGTTCTGTAAACATAATAAGCAGTCAATCAATAAGTAGGCTACCACTATTTTCTTAATATTACTTCATAGCTGATAGTTGTTCCCTTAGTTATTTATGTTTACATGTTATCTGACAAGCCAGATTTGTGAATAAAGTCCTAGCTTCTCTATTTGACATCTGGAAACTGTCACAACAAGTAAGATCTTTGAAACTATAAAAAGAGTTCTTCAGAACTAGCCCACATTCTCAACCAAATATTTATATCCTAACTGGGGATTACTGGGATCTTTGGCATTGGTAGGAATACAAATTAGAATAATAATAAAAAAAAGCAAAGCAGAGAATTTATTTAGAGGCTTCTTATTTCGAGGCTGCTTTAGGCTCAAAAGGTCAGCAGTTCAAATCCACACCAGCCATTCCTTGGAAACCCTGTGGGGTAGTTCTTTTCTGCTCTATAGGGTCACTATGAGTTGGAATTGACTCAATGGCAGTGGGTTTGGTTTTCCGTTTTTTTTTTTGTTTTGTTTTGTTTTAGGCTCTAAATATTTTGATCAATAAGCTTGGCACAGGAAGAGTCTCCACTGGCAATTCTGTATCTAACAACCACTCCCCTATAGTTATAGTGTTTATTCTTTGGGAACGTTTGATGATTGTGAATACGGGTCATTTCTCACAAACAATCCAAATCACACCTTCATTTCACATTCAAGTTTACATCTACATCAATAATAAAAAAGAGGAAAGCAGCTAATAAAAAAGGGGCCAAAAGCTTATATGTAGTTTGGTAAGTGTATTGGTTAAACATGCAGCATAGTTGAGTGAGAGCAAAAGGAAAAACAATTAAGCAGATAGTCTTGAAATATTAATTTGTGAGAGTCACCATTTACAAATATTAGAAGCATTAATTGATATTTTGTTTTGAGCATGACATTGTTTTATACATGTCTTCGGGATGTAAAATGTTTCCTCCCATAAAGAAAAAAGTATTTTAAAAAAAAATCTAAAATTTCAACTTACTCTTACAAATCCAGATAATTTACACTGAAATCATTTAATCCTAACACTGACCAAGTCATTAAATATTATCAAGGAAGGCAAACCTTAATTAGAGGCAAACGAAGTGGTAGAGACAGCAATAGCTTACATGATTAAAAATTCTATTCACCTACTCCCAAAAAATATCCCCCATCAAATTGCCAGGTGCCTAAAATGTATATATTATGACTTTCATTTTTCAGTGATAGGATAAGACATCTTGGGGAAACCAAAAACCAAACCTGTTGCTACTGAGTCAATTCCGACTCACAGTGACCCTAGGGCAGAGTAGAACTGCCCCATATGGTTCCCAAGGAGCAGCTGGTGGATTTGAACTCCCAACCTTTTGATTAACAGCTGAGTTCCTAACCTGTGGGAAACACTAAGATGTAAACAGAAGATACGAAATTGTTCCAGGACAAAAGTGAACATGGCTAAATAGTTTACTAATAATTTGCTGTTTTCCTCCCTGACTTGTCCTCTCATATCCATTTTTCACGAATATCAGGCCTTTTGTTTCCTGTTTTCCAAAATATTCCAAAGCAGAAGCTACCTGAAAAACACCCTGATTTGGGAGTATACTGTCAGAGGACCTACCCTCATTGAAAAATTACATCAAACGACACCGAGGGCAGCTAGAGGAGACAAAGAGTGCCTCACACTGTTCAGGGACACTGCTCAGAATAGGTACCAGGGCCACAACAGGGAGGGATGCTGTGTGGTATGCCAAGGTGAAGGCCAGACCCCAGAACTAGAAATCCCGACCTGAGCAAAGCTTCCCTGAAACCTGCGTCAGGTCCCACTGTAGAGTTATTAGGCTTCAAGGTGACAGTATCAGCTCGGACCAAGATGATCAGCCTCCTTCCCCTCTTTCTGAGCACCATTAAGTCTTCCAGATTCATGTGCACCCTTGGGAGTAGAGGAGGCCACAAAACTGGATGAAATTAAATGGCTGACCAAGGATGATCGAAGACTGCAATAGACTAAATTTCATTCAAATAATATAAAGAAGTGGACAGACAGGTTACATGCAGCTGAACTGCTGGTTTGAAAGACAGGCATGTTATATAAGCAAAAGGGACAAACAAGCAATTTGTAAAAACCAAAATATAACTGGCCAACACACCTATGAAAACATGTTAAACTTAGTATTAAATTTCGCTAAAATGCAAACCAATACAACCCTGAGACGTTATTATTCATCTATCAAAAAATTTCAAAAAAATGACAGAACTCAGTATTGTTCATAAAAAAAGGCACTCATATAACACATTTTGCTCAAAGATAGTAAAATGTGATTGAAATTTTCCCAGAGAGCAATCTGACATGTACCAAAAGTCTTTAAATCATATACACACTTTGACCAAACAATTTTATCTCTAGGCATGTGCCCGAAGGGAACACCTGTAGATACAAAGAGGTGGCTGTTAATTTTCATTGCAATATTGTTCATTCAACTCAATGTCCATCAGCATGAATTTGGTTAACCAGATGTCACTTCAGTGAAATACTATATATCTGTTAAAATGATCTTGTAGAAAATTATTTAAACTGCAAAAGTCTTCATGATCCATAGCTAAATGAAATAAGTAGGTTGTAAATCACCAATTATAGCCTAATCACCTATTTTAAAACTAAAAGAATATCTCTAAGAGGAGAAAAGTATGACCCTTATCACTGGCTCAATTACTACTAGGGTTTCCAAGGTGAATGAGAGAATCCATCTCTAAGTATCTCCAGACTGATGGGGACACCCAAAGTAGACTGTTAAAAAAAAAAAAAAAAGCTGTATTAGTGGTAAAACTACGTCTTGAGAACACAAAGGAAGGTACACTACTGAGTCTACCGAGAAAGCAGAGCAATGGATCAAGCTCCTGTTATGTGCCAGGGTGTGTGTCAAGTCCTGGTATTCAAACCAAATAATAGTGCTTAAATTTTGGAGATGGAAAAGACACAAACTCATAACACTGTCAGTTACTCTTAAGCACCTTGGTGAAACGTAATGCAGAAAGGGGGGATAGAGCAATACAGACAGGGCTTGGGGCGAGTGGGGTTACATTATATAAAGTGGTCAAGAAAGACCTTTGGGGGCATTTGAACACCGACCTAAATACAGTGAGCAAGCCCTGAAAACACCTGGCACGTCTGGAGTGTTAGGGCCAAACAGGGAAGTCAGTATGGTAGGGGTAGGATACATTCCACAGAGAGTCGTAGGAAATGAAGGAGTGTGAAAAACAGGAGACAACAGATCACGAAGGGACTCCTGGGCCACTGTCAGGAATTTGAAATTTCCTATGAGCAGGAAGGAATGAAGGAGTGGTGGTGGTGCAATGGTTAACCATTCCACTGCTAACCAAAAAGTCTGCAGTTTGAACCCACTAGCCGAATAAGGGAGAAAAGACCTGGCAATTTGCTCCCGTTAAGATTACAGCCTAGGAAAACCTATGGGGCAGTTCTACTCTGTCAGAGAGGGCCAGTATGAGTGCAGTCAACTCGAATGCACACAGCAACAACAACCTGAGCATGAACTGATCGACTGCACACGACAGCAGGAGCACCACGGAGGATTTTAAACAGGTACAATGTAGTCATACTTAACGTTTTTAAAATATCACTCTAAATGTTGGGTGGACAACTGACCATAGGGCTTGCAGGAAAGGAAACAGGGAGACCACTTAATAGGTAATTAACACTCTATGCCTTAGACCTGGGTGATAGTGGAAGTGGTCAGACTTGGGATCTTTTTTGACGAGAGCTAATAGAAAGAAGGAGCAGAGAGATTGGGCTTGGTGCATAAATAAAAAGAATAGTCAAGCAGGACCCTGCAGTTTTTGACTTGTGGCACCTGGGTGAATGCAAGGGTCATTTACAGATATGGGAATGACTGTGTGGAAGTGGCTGTGGGGAGAATGCAGGGCTTTACACCACTTCATTCTGGTTCAAACCCCTGCTGATAATGTGCATTTCTAGTAAGTTTCCTGCTGAGAATTTGCATTTCTAATAAGTTGCCAGGAAGTTATACATAAGAATCACATGGGGATCTTATTAAAATGCAGATTCTGATTCCCGTAGGGGTAGAAATGCAAATTATCATTAGGGGACTTGCAGAAATGCATATTCTCAGCAGGGGTTCAAACCAGAAGGATGCCATTTGAATCCCTAGTAGAAAGATACATGTGGAGTAGAGTAAGTGAGTTTGTTTGACTGAAATGCTAGGGAAATAGAGTACGGAGGACTAATTCAGAAAGACTGGTCCAGATACGAGGCCATAGATCAAGTACTGACAGAATAAAAGCATCAGATATCTGGTACTTTGCAGGAGAAAAGTAAAAGAAGAACTGTAAGAATGGCAAGAGGGGGAAAAAGCAAAAACAGAACAAAATAAAAAAACTCGCTGACTTATATTTTAAACACTATGATGCTAATAAAAGAGAAAATATATTACAAAAACATTATAAAGTGTAAGCATACAGGGCCATTATAAATTACCATTTCCAATTATAAGGAATTTGGCTTTCATAAATATTTATTTAAAATATTTGATAATAAAAAATAAAGACTATTCAGATTTAACTTTGTTGCTTTGTACAAGACTTTGAAATTATGAGTAAAAATGTTGGATTATATGTTTAAACACAAAATTGCTAACTTCTATAAATATTACAGAACTATGTTTAGCTTACTCAGATTTCCTGTTACCTTACAAGTTTTCATTTCCTTTCTACATCTGCTCATGCGTATATTTTCCCTTCAAGGGTAAAGAGGTCATCCACACATACTATAATAACATTTCAGAGGAGATAATTGATTTGATAGGATACAACCACTTCTTAAGTTCCACATGGACAAATTAGGCCATTTCATTGCATTTCTATACAAAGCTCAAAGTCAAGTTAAACCCAACATCTCATCAAAGCTCTTTATCCCTAATCTTAGCTGATGAGAATGGCATCCAGGTATTTTATTAAAATGCCTGAGGAACTTGAAAGAAGTAAATTTTTGGTGTAAAATTACAAATAAATACATTCCAAAAATTTACTGTAAAAAATTATATATTTTTTGAAATATTAAAATTGAGCATTTTAAGACTTTAAAAATGCATATAGCTTTATCTTTGAATCATAAACCAAAAAGAAAAATATCTACCTGTATATAATAAAACGCTGGTGGCATAGTAATTAAGTGCTACAGCTGCTAACCAAAGGGTCAGCAGTTCGAATCCGCCAGGCGCTCCTTGGAAACTCTATGGGGCAACTCTACCCTGTCCTATAAGGTCGCTATGAGTCGGAATCAACTCGACGGCACTGGGTTTGGTTTTTTGGTTTTATAATAAAAACAGTAAAATTCTAGCAGTCTATTCAATTTATTCAGTGATTCCCTTAATGCAACAAATATATATTGGGTACTGTTATGGATTGAATTGTGTCCCCCAAAAACGTGTGTAGTAAATCTTAACACCATACCAGTGGATGTGGTCCCATGTGGGAACAGGGATTTCTTTGTTATGCTAATGTGGTTACATTTTAAGTAAATCACTTCTGAGATACAAAAAAAAGGAGATTGGGCACAGAAGCTGGGAAGTACAGATGCGGGGAAGATATATGCCACACCACATGAAGATCCCTAAGGAAACGAGGAACAGAAGTTCAAAGAGACAAGGACCTTCCCCCATAGCCAACAGAGAGAGAAAGCCTTACTCTAGAGCCAGTGCCCTGAATTTGGACTTCTAGCCCCCTACGCTGTGAGAAAATAAATTTCTGTTCATATGAAAGCCACCCACTTTCTGTTCTAGCAGTACTGAGAAACTAAGAAAGGTATCTATGTGCCTAGAACTGTGTTAAGCACTAGGTCAAAAATGATGAACAAAAACAGACAAAACTCCTGCCTTCATGAAGCTTACATAACCGAAACTATTATGAGTATGACAAAAACAAGGTTGGCTTTGATGTAAGATGTGTATGGCTAACTAGCTGAAGGGGAGACAGAAATATTCTAAGTAGAAATCCCTGTAGCAGGAGCACACACAAAAAACATGAATCCTAGGGGGAGTGGGATGGAGAGAATAAGTAGAGGTGGGCCATGTGATCAGGCAGGGAAGAGCAGCTCACATCTGGCTTGAAGTTCATATTAAGGAATTGTGTATTTGGTGTTTTGTAGAGATTACTCTGAAGGCAACGCGGACAATACGTTGGAATGGGGACAGAAAGAATACGGGCAAAGCCGTCCAGGCTTAAACTAGAGTAATGGGGTGAGAGTGAAAATGAAGATTAGTGGACTGACATGAGAGATAACTAGGTAAAGCAGACAGAATTTCATGATGGATAGGATAGGCATAGGGTGGGATGAAGGAGATGGGTAACAAGGATGACCCACTGTTTCCTAGATTATGAAGCTGAGGGGAAGCTGATTAATACAGTGTTTACTGTGACATGGAATACTGGAAGAGAACCAGGTTTAAGCAGTAAAACTATGAGCTCAGTTTTGGCAGTTGTAGAGACTTTGGTACCTTTGAGACATCTGAGATGTCAGGATGTGGCTTATTTATCAGCTTGAATTGGGAGAGAAGGCAAGGTAAAACAGTATTTCAAAAAAACGGCAGTAGTCAATTGTGTCAAATGCTGAATAATATCTTCTAGATTTAGTGGCTCAGAGATCACTGGTGACCTCAGTAAGGTGTGTTTGTATGGAGTAATAGGTCCTGAAGCCAGGAGGAGTGGGAGAAAGTTTGGGTTTGGGGGATGAAGAAATGGATACTGCAATTACAATTATGTCAATAAAGGGTTACAAAGAGGAAAGGGTTGGCTGGAAGGGGATCAGACCCAAGTAGAGTTTTGAAAAAGAACACACAACATCAAAAGATAAATTGTGACTGGCATAAAAATTAATGCCTAATGTTTTTTTCTGTGATTAATTGAAAAACAGAAAGAAAATGTTTTTTTAATCTATTTTTAGAAGTCTTAGATAACTTCCCAATTATGGCCATAGCTAAGTTAAACTCTCTTAGAATTCTCCACACTGAGTCTTTTCCTCCAGGTTCTCTGACAACTTGATTCCTCCTACTTTTGTCCTGTTGTTGGGTATTGGCAAGTCAATTTCGACTCATATCAACTCAATGTGACAGAGTAGAACTGTCCCATAGGATCTGTTTGTTCCAATCTTCATGGAAGCAGATCCTAAGGTCTTTCTCCCACAGACCTGCTGGGTAGGTTTGAACCGCAAAACTTTCGGTTAGCACCTGAGCGTGTAACTACTGCATCACCAGAACTCCTTATATTCGTCTTAACATTTACCATTTCATAACTTAATTGCCATTTTTCATTTCCTCTTCCTGTTTAACCCCTTTATTGGAAATAATTAATCATCACTTAGCCAAGAGGCAGATGCATAGTTGCTGTTGTTTGTTGCCCTCGATTCTAAATCATGGCAACCCCATGTATGTCAAAGGACTGGTCCATAGGGTTTTCAAGGCTGTGATTTTTTAGAAGCAGATCATGAGGCCTGTCTTCTAAGGCACCTCTGAATGGGTTCGAACCACCAAGCTTCCGGCTAGTTGTCAAGCCCTTAACTGTTTGTGCCACTCAGGAGCTCTTAAATGCATAGGAGGTGGTCATGACTGCGTGAAGAGTGACAAATATCCTGTATAAGCAATCAAAACATACTTCTTAAATGCATTCTCTCCTCAGAAAATATTGTTGCCTAACTCGAGAGGGCATAGTTCCCAGTGGGTAACTGGGATTAACTCTTGAGAATTGAGTGATTCCCAGAACTACACCCATAATGCCATCACTGCCAACACTCCTCTCAGCAAAGAGAAAAGAAACTATAAATTTTATCAGTGTTCTACAGTGCATAAGAAAAGTTCATGGCATGTGGATGTGTCTAGGAAGCTTCTATGATTTAGCCTTGGTCAAGTTGTGCAGACTTCCCCTATGTTGGGTGCTGTCTTCCCTTCACCAAAGTTAATACTTGTCTGCTATCTAGTTAGTGATTTCTCCTCCCTACCCTTCCCCTCCCTTGTAACCAACAGATTTTTTTTTTTTTTTCTGTGTGTAAACGTTTTCTTAGGTTTTTACAATAGTGGTCTCACACAATATTTGTCCTAGATAGTAGATAAGTGGTAACTTTGGTGAAGGGAAAGACAACACACAATAGAGGGGAAGTCAGCACAACTTGACCAAGGTAAAGTTATAGAGGCTTCCCAGACACATCCAAACTTGACGGACTGAGTTACTGAGGATAAGGGCTGGGGTCCATGGTCTCAGGAGACATCTAGGTCAACTGGCATAGCATAGCTTCTGAAGAAAATGTTCTACATCCTACTCTGGTGAGTAGCATCCGGGGTCTTAAAAGCTTACGAGTAGCCATTTAAGATACATCTATTGGTCCTGTCCCATCTGGAGTAAAGGAAAATAAACAAAACCAATGATACAAGTAAAATATTAGTCCAAAGCAATGGACCAACATGAACCACAGCCTCCACTAGCCTCAGCCCAGAAGAACTGGATGGTGTCTGGTTACCACCGCTGACTGCTCTGACAGGGACCACAATAGAAGGTCCTGGACAGAGAGGGAGAAAAATGCAGAAGAAAATTCAAATTCACAAGAAAAAAAAAAAAAAGACCAGACTTACTGGTCTGACAGAGATGGAGAAACTCCCAAGTCTGTGGCCCCTGGACACCCTGGAGCCACTCCCAAGTCCACTTTTCAGCCAAAGATTAGACAGGCCTATAAAACACTAACACATGTGAAGAACTTGCTTCTTAGTTCAATCAAGTATACGAGACCAAACGGGCAACACCTGCCCAAAGGAAAAGATGAGAAGGCAGGAAGGGAGAGGAAAACCGGACAAATGGACACGGGGAATTGGTTTAAAGAGAAAGGGGGAAAGTGCTGACACAATGCGGAAATTGCAATCAATTTCACAAAACAATTTCTGTATAAATTTTTGAATGAGAAACTAATTTGCACTATAAACTTTCACCCAAGCACAATTAAAAAAAAAAGCAGATTAAGCCCAGAAAAAGTGAACAGGAATGAGTGAAAGATAGAGGCCACATGAAGATCATGAAGGATCATCTGGGGTTACAGAAGTTGAGACAAGTACTTCCCCTAGAGTGTACAAAGACAGCCTTCCCCTAGAGCCAGAACCCTGAATTCAGATTTCTAGCCTCCTAAACCATGAGAAGATAAATTTCTGTTGATTAAAGCCAGCCACCTACCTGTGGTATTTGTTATAACAGCTCTAGGAGATTAAGACATTGCCCAAGTCATGCCCACCCCAGACACCCAGGGCAGAGCTGCCCACCCTGCTGGCTCAGCTCAGAGGTGGCCTCCTGGTAAAGCTTTCCTCCCAAGAGCACTCACTGCCTGGAAGGACAGGACTTCAAGGAACCCTCCACACTAGAAGACCCCAGTAACTCAGCTCTGCCTTCTGGTAAAACAAACTGAAGCTCTGCTGACTGAAGAAGTAGCTCTTTTGAGCCCAAAGAAGGGCAGAAATGAGCTTTTCCTTTAGTGGAGTCGTGTCACAGGGCTGGTACATGCCCAGCCTGGTCACTAGAGGCCTTGTTCACTAAGACCTGAGCCTGCTTCCTCATGGAATATGAGAATTTTCCAATGCCAGATGCTAATAATTTGCTTTTCTTTGCGTGGACAACAAAAGATCTTCTGTCTTTTAGTTCTTTTAACTACCTTGACACACTCCTCAGATAACTGCATAATTTACAAAACAATGGCTAGTTGAAATTACATGATACATAACCCTCCACACTCCTGCTTAAAAAAAAAAAAAAAAAAAAGTTAAGTTCATGGCACCAAAAGGTCATGAAAAATAGTCTGCAATAGGAAAGTACCTCATATGGATAAGCAGTCAATGTGATCTCCACTCAGGAAATCACTGCAATTGGAAAGCCCCTTGAATACTAGTTTGCTATTAGCAACAGTTCCAGTCATTCTGCTGGACTGTTTATGCACTGAGTGCTTCTTGTTTGTCATAACCAACTCTATGAGCATTCACTTGATAACTCCATCTCAAACTGTTTAGCAATAGCATGGGAAGCAGCTATGCTGATTGGCCCCCATAGGGTGGCCTGAGCTCACAGAGCTGCAGAAGTTTGAACCCTGTGATGATGGCTAGGAAAGCTGCTTTGTGAGAGTGGAAAGGCAGGAGCCCAAACAACAGCTGCTTTGCAGCTGGGTCACAAAGGAGAGTAAGAAATCCCCAGACACCATAAAAGGTAGCGGATGATGGGAAGGCAATCGCAGTGCCTCCATTTGTCACTGGCCAGGTGCCACTTGCTCTCAACTCCAAATGCTCTCACAGGGGGATGAAGCCAGATGTAAATAATTCTCTAATTTTATACTTTTTTGGGTGGGGGGGTAGAAAGCGTCGCAGTAAAGGACATGCAGTGTGCATTTAATTTATTTAGACACAAAATTCTTTGACAATTCAACCAGGGCACTGAAAAGAGCCCTGATTCAACAGCAGAAACCCAAGTTCTAGGTGGGTTCTGCCTCCGAGAAGCTGAACAATCTAGGAAAGCCACAAATTAGAATGGGTTTCATTTTCCTCAGTTGTAAATGAAAAGCTCCAGGTGACTCTCTATGCTAGAAGAGAATTCAATTCACAGGAGGTAATCATTGGTAAAAATTCAATTAAAGTTAAATTCTTACTTCACATCATCCTATTTTGCTTCTACTGCTTTCCAGTTCACCTACAAGGGAGAGGAAATATCCCTCCACCCTCAGGTTCCGTCAGTTGATCCTGAGATTGGGGAACATACATGCATCCTAAAAAAACTGTAGCTAATTTTAGGTATTAATGAATGAAAAGAGTTGGGATAAGTGATCCATTTAGCTTCTTTTGAAAGCAACTGCAAGGTAAAGATGCCAATCAAAGGCAGAGCATCCTAGGCAGGTACTTATACAACCCAGACCACATAGATATTGAAAGCGTTTATTTCACTTATATGTAACAAAACCTTTTTATTATTTCATCATCATTAGGGTGACCATCAATCCCAGTTTCCCTGAACTGTTCTGCCTATGCAAACTGCCCCAGTGTAATTATAACAGCACTCCTTTCCTGGTTTGGACAAAAAGTCTACAATCTCTCTAACTCTTGTTTACTTCTCCCATGTTTTCCCCTGAATCAGATGAATTTAATGATAGCTCTGATAATGCTGCCATGTCCCATCAGATGAAACCACTAGGCTCCATTAGCAGCATTGGTGAGGTCTCGCTGTGACCTGAGCTTTTCACTCCCCAAGACACTCTTAGCAAAGAGGGCATTAACAAAGACACCCTTCCACAGCTAAAAGACCACGGTCATTCATCAAGCATAATGAAGTTTCCATTAATCTTTTCTGCTTATGGAAATATGTTTTTTCATGTAGTCTGCTGTCGTAGCATGTTGCAATTCTACTTTCTCTTTGTAGGTGACATAATAAGACGAGAAACATTATAAAGCAGCTTACTATGTGCCAGACATTGTTTTAAGCACTTCATGTGTGTTGTCACATTCAATCCTCATAACACCTCTTTGACACATCATTACCCCCATTTTACAAAGAAGAAACAAAGGTACAGAGCAGTTAAGTACCTTACCCAAGGTATAAGAGCTTGATAGCAGAGCTGGGATTCAAACAGAGATGATCTGGCTTCACAGTTTATACTATTATATTTTAGACACATCCCAGGAGTTCAATACCAAGAATCATTATGCCACTTAAAGACAAATAGGCTTTTTAGAATAGGTGGTCACCTATCTATCCAACCATTTCTCATCACTACTTAGAGAATACCTACCATACTCCTGCCATTGCCTCAGACACTGTGTATGTAGACGTAAAACGAGATGACTCTTGCTTTTAAAGATCATGTAGTATCATGAGGACTCTTAAGGCAAGCCCTTACCAATGGCAAGATACTATTTAAAAAGTTCTCATTAGACATACACATAGAAAGCAGAGACCAGAGCATCTATTCTGCCTGAGTGAGTCAAGGAAGCCTTGAAAAAAAAAAAAAGGTATTGTACTTCAGCTGACTCAGATAGAGGACAAGTCAGCCAGGCATCCAGGCAACTGACTATCTTAGTCAGCCCAAGTGCTGATGGCTTAAAAGTTCTCTCAATAAGATCCAAGTTAAAAAAATGATTTACAAAGTTCTCCTAATGAAGAAAGTGTGTTATAGTCTTAGCATCAATAAAGGGACCTGCAACTTCTGTTAATTTGGTACCAGCCAACTCAAAACATTTACTAAACAAAATCAGGTTAACAGCTAAACTTAGCAAATTTATATCTCTTGCCAAGCTAAAGATTTTTGAACCACCTTCTGTGAATCACAATTTTATGAGACTTACAAAGAAAGAACAGAGTTGTGTACTACTGTTACCCATTGCTGCCCAACTCATAGCAGCCCTGTAGGACAGAGTAAAGCTGCCCCATACGGTATCCAAGGAGCGCCTGGTGGATCTGAACTGCCGGCTTTTTGGTTAGCAGCCGTAGCTCTTAACCACTGTACCACTAGGGTTTCCGAATTGTGTGCTAGGCCACATTTATTCACTTTTACTTCTAGAGTGTGAAGTGACTAGAAGTAGCGCGTATAAGATTACAGGAATCATTAAACTAGGCGGGAAGGGGAAAACACACACCTATAGCAAATGGTCAGAGACTGGCACGTCACCAGCGGAATGAGACTGTATATGTAAGTGCATATGACAAGCATATCACCAAACTGGATCATTCCCAAGTTCCAGCAGTACAGCAGGCTAGTTGAAACACACATACATATGTCTTGGCATTACTGCAAAATAAAATTTTTTCTTTCTGACAGGAAGAGAAAAATGTATAATTTCCCAGAAAAATATGGACCACTAATGGGAAAAACTGAGTACAGAGGTGACATAATGATGGAAATACCGTACAAAGTCTGAACTTCTTTGCTTCTAGATAGACAGTTTAATAGCAGTTTGGCTCAGGGCTAAATTAGTGCTGTCAACATCTAAGACCCTCTTGACCTTGGCAGAAAAAACGCATGATTACATCTGCACTAGAATCACTAAACATCAGCTTCCCAAATGATCTTTATCACATTCTGCAGCTTAATTGACACCTGAACTGGCAGATTTATCTGTCACATTCAAGCCTGAACTGACACTTCCAGTCATAAAAAGCACTTTTACAAAAGCAATGCAGAGGTATACAGAAGGGCACTGTGGTCAACCTGACACCATTCCTTGCCCTACAGTTTAAATATCGAGTAGTCTTTGGAGGGAATATGTTAACCCACTGAGGTTTTTACCGGATGCATGTCAACACTGGAACTCACGGTGTCATGTCATGGGAAACACAAACATGATGCTGAGAAAACAAGTTGTAAAACTACTACATGATTTAAAGAAGTTTTTAATTTTAAAATAAGCATGGTCATATTATAAAATAGGTGCACTGGTAAGAAGAGAGAGCACAGGCTTTGGAATGAGACAGGAAAGTTTGGACATCTCCTCACCAATGAAAAGTTGGGCTACTTGGGCAAGTTACTTAATATTTCTGGAAACTTCCCCATTAAACCACTGCTATCAGGTCAATTCCAACTCATTGTGACCCTGTAGACAGGAGTGGAACTGCCCCATAAGGTTTCCAAAGCTGTAATCTTCTAAGAGGCAGACTGCCACGTTTCCTCCACAGAACGGCTGGTGGGTTCAAACCTCCAACCTTCTGGCTAGCAGCCAAGCGTTTAACCATTCTGCCACCAGGGTTTCTTAGTTCCTTAGAGGGATAATAACAGTACCTCTGATAAGGTTAGTGACTAAGACACAGCACATGTACAGCTGCTTACAACAGTGCCTGGCACACTGAACATGCTCAGTAAGTGCTAGTTTTATAATCTTTTTGTAACAGAGATAATAGTTGCTACAGTGCAATGTCTGAAAAGGATTAAATGAAGTAAAATATACGTTAAAAAGCAAAGCGACATGGCAAACATTCAAAAAAATAAAAGTTATCTTTTTAACTAGACCTTTTGTACCTAAATCCTTTCATCCAATGGTAACTGATGGAAATGTATGATCATTTCTGACGTATTTAAAGTAGCATTATTGTAACATACGCACATGAAGAACTTTGTATTCCAACTACTCAGTTTTCAACCAAATTATCTATTGTTCTGGAGTGTCTCAGAAAATTGTAGGCTAAAATTTGCCTTTAGGCAAAATTGTAGAATAATGAGATGGTAGAATTACAGTTCAGGGAATTTGAAGAAAATACAGGGAGAATTCCATAGCTTGAAACTGAAGTTACAGTTAAAAGAACCTTGGTCCACTTTTGAAAAAGCTTGATAAATACTGGTGACAGTTTAGGAATACATCTTTCTCAAAAAATATGGATGTTTCAAAAAGTCCATTTTCTCTTTGAAATGCTGACTTGATTTGGCAAACTCAGGTTGAAGTAGTTGTCATAGCTCAAACTGCTACCAATCTTTTAGAATAAGCATGGAGCCCTGGTGGCGCAGTAGTTAAAGATTCAGGCAGCTAACCAAAAGGTTGGCAGCTTGAATCTACCAGCTGCTTCTTGGAAACACTATGGGGCAGTTCTACTCTGTCCTATAGGGTCACTGTGAGTCGAAATCAACTTGACAGCAAAGGATTTGGTTTTCGTTTTTTTTTTTTTTAATGTAAAATATACTAGGCTTTGTGTTATTAAAAAAAAAAAACCAAAATGTACGACACACCCAGTGAACAGCTCAGATTCCTGATATATTCAAACATAGACAAAGATCGAGACAGACAAAGAGAAAGAGCTAGAAACAGTGGTTCAAACCCCCCAGCGGCCTTGCTTGAGAAAAGACCAGGTGATCTCCTCCTGTAACTATTACAGCCTAGGAAACCCTATGGGGCAGTTCTACTCTGTCCTATAGGGTCGCCTTGAGTTGGAATCAACTAGACTGCACACAACAACAACATCTAGTATTCTGAAGTTTGTAAACACATCCTCAAGCACGCTATAACATTATTGACTCAAAGTTCACCTCACTTTTGTTTCCGTTTCTTAATTTAGACAAATAGCTAGTTTTTGTAAAGCTCTAGCTCCAAAGATAAGAACAAAGTTTTTTCTTCCAAAATGTCCACCATATTTTTTTTTTAAATAATATTTTCACTTTTTAGTGGCACCTCATCCCAATTCCCTGGATCTAGCCTACTATTTCTGTCCACATAGTGGAAAGCAATCAATTAAGCACAATTTTACTAAATTCTTAGATGTTTAATACTGACTACTTAATAATTACATATTTTAAAAGATAAGTGAAAGAATATGCTTTCCTATATGAGGAGAAATAAATGGCTAGGCAAGCAGGTGTTCTGGCTCCAACTCAGTGGACTACCAACTGACCAGGTAAAGATTGGTGTACTTTCACCTACGCGTATTTCTAAAACTTCTCTACTCTCTATGCCTCACACCTTTTCAGTCTGGTATATTCTAAAACTCCCCAAAGTTCATTCAGGAAAACATTTCTCCTCAGGACAATAAAAAGTACAAACTTGGAAAAAAAAAAAAAGGGGGGGTCCAAGCTTAATTATATGAAACAGAGCTTTAAGTACAAGACTTTCAGAGTCTTTTGTAGCTAATATGCATATTAACATATTTCAAGAAGGAAAGATAGTATGCAGATTTTCCCACACTAATATGACTATATACATACATTCTAATACTCCATGGAACGTATTTTGAGAAACACTGCTTGTTAAAAACTCTCGAAACAATAATAACAGTGGTAAAATTTTGGCAAGCTTAAATTTCAATTTATTTGAAATTCTCCATTTCACTCTGACACAAAAGCAACCTTTGTCATATAACATTACTTACTGAGTCAATTTTGCTAATATTTACAGTTAAAAGAAAGTATATCAAACTCAATTAGTACTTTATATAGGTTGAGAGCTGTTGAAGCAGTGAGGGGGACAGGAAGGGAGACCCTTCCTTCTACATAAGTGGAAATACAGTGGAGAAGATAATTACCACTTATGAACCCTAAGTGGAAAGGGAAAAAAAAAAAAAAATAGACACCTTCAGAAAAGCATCTTGGGCCAGAGCAATAGATTTCACTGTAATTCTATACCTCTGCTGAGGTAATCTCTCTGAGGTACCCAAAACACATCTTAAAACATACCACCAGAGGTTCCTAATCAGTAATTTTCTGCGTAAAGTGCGTAAATTTCTGATTCAAACAGACAGAAAGTCTGCTCCCTTTTTTTCACTATTGCTGTTTCATCCAAAGATATAAGAAATAGAACAAACTATAAAGGAGATAATATCTTCAAATTCCATTCTTCAGGGACAAAAGTTTCTCTGACTGATCATTACATCTAACAACTACACGGCCTATTTCTCAGTTACATGACATTATAATACATGGCTTTATACAAAGGTTGGTGTCCGTCTTAGACCCAATGCCACAAGGCTAATGGCAAACCAACCAAAGGGTGCTATTTATGCATGAATCCTTCTGCGTGTTGCTGTCTTCCACCTAATATATTGCTATTACAATGCACGCAGAATTACAATATATGCTCAAGGATGCACTATATCCTGTCACTTTTGACAAAGAGCCTCAATTAAATCTTAGAAATGATATTTCTGCAATTTTAAGACTATTAAAAGAATTATGCTTCCCACTGTGAGGAGAAATAAATTACTAGGCAGGTAAGTGCTCAGGTGCTCTGGCTCCAATTAAGTGTTTTATCAGTTGACCAGGTAAATGTCAGTGTCTACTCACTCAGGCCTCCCATTTCACACATCCTTCAATTTGGAATTTGACAATGTTTCCTTCAAACATTAAAATTTGAGGGAAATTATACAGATACACCATTTCTTAAAAAAAAATGCAACTATAAATTAAATGAAAAATTCAATTTTAAAATTTGCTATTACTGCCTATTTTCTTGTTACTTCAGACATACAAATACTTAAATTCTTTTTACAATTAGGTACATCATTTTATTTCAAAGAATGTATTGTATTGGGCAAATCTGCTGCAAAAGACCTCTTTAAAGCATTAAAAAGCAAAGATGTTCCTTTGAGGATTAAGGTGTGCCTGACCCAAGCCATGATATTTTCAATCACCTCATATGCATGAGACAGCGGGACAATGAATAAGAAAGACAGGAGAACTGATGCTTTTTAATTATAGTATTGGCAAAGAATGTTGAATATACCACGGACTGCCAGAAGAATGAACAAGTCTGTCTTGGAAGAAGTACAGCCAGAGCGTTCCCTAGAAGCAAGGATGGTGAAACTTCATCTCACATACTTTGGACATGTTATCAGGAGGGACCAGTCCCTGGAGAAGGACATCATGCTTGGTAAGGCAGAGGGTCAGCAAAAAAGAGGAAGACCTTCAATGAGGTGGCTTGACACAGTAGCTGCAACCAGGGGCTCAAACATAGCAATGGTTTTGAGGATGGTGCAGGACTGGGCAGTGTTTCGTTCTGTTGTACATGGGGTTGCTATGAGTCGGAACACACTCAATGGCTAATGGCAACAACAACAACAATTACCTATGTTTAACTTAAGGAGCTCCGGTGGCAAAGTGGTTAAAGTACTCGGTTGCTAACCAGAAGGTTGGCAGTTTGAGCTCATCAGCTGCTCCTTGGGAGAAAAATGTGGCAGTTTGCTTTCGTAAATATTACAGCCTTGGAAACACTACGGGCCAGTTCTACTCTGTCCTATAGGGTCACTATGAGTTGAAATCTACTTAAAGGCAATGGATTTGGAGTTTTTCTTTTTGGTATGTTTAAATTATTATTCTTTTATTTAAAGATGTATACATAAAATGCCTTTCACTTGAGATCTGCATTAGAAGAAAATCTAAAAATTGAATGAAGATTTGTTTTAAAAATAAGTTTTTATGCATTTTGAAGTTACCAATAGGCATGTATGCACATGAGACACTATGTTTTCTCATAATAAAATAAAGAAAAGGCTAAAGAGCAATTTAAATAGCACAGCTAGAAAGGGTGTGTCCTGGTGGTACAGTGGTTAAGAGCTTGGCAGCTAACCAAAAGGCCAACAGTTCAAATCCACCAGCCGCTTTTTGGAAACACTATGGGGCAGTTCTACTCTGTCCTATAGGGTTGCTATGAGTCAGAATTGACTCAATGGCAACTGGTCTTTGGTTTTAGCAGGGGAAAGGAGGAGTTGTATAATATGATGGGCTTTTGGAGCCAGACCTGGATTTAACCTCACTGAACCTCAGTTTCCTCATCAATAAAGTAAATATCTAGCTCATGGGATTGCATGAGCAAGCAATGGAAAAACACATATAAGATGTATAGTTCAATGTATGATAAATAATATGATTTCATCTCAGGAGGTACTGTGACTGATACAACCACTCAAGAGGCAGAGTAAGGGGCCACCTCATACATCATGTTTAATTCCTTCCTAGGTAGGAAAGCAGCAGATGAGGATATATGTCAAGGGAGATATGAAATGAATGAGAAGTGCACACAGTCCTAGAAGGCCAAGACTTAGGAAAAAAGGAAGCTAAGTTCAGAGTTAACTTGGAGCAAGTATAATTTTAATAAAAAGTAAGGATACAACCTACATCTCTAAAGGTCTCAGGGTTCAGTGTGTTCAGGCTCAGAGCTTCAAATGTAATGTGGATAAATTTAAGGGGAAATGACAAAAACATTATGGGCTTGTGAACATCCTCATGGGTGAGTTGTCTTTGAACCCATATATGAGACTGCAAAAATGAAAATCTTCACATTCTAGAGTAGATACAACTTCCTTTCTGCATACATGTACATAAGTATATGTACATATATGTGGAGATGCCACAGGAAAAAAAAAAAAAAACCTTCTTTTGTAAAAGTGTTGGCCTATCCACTTAGAAGAAAAGACATTTACTTTTAAAAATGTCTGCTATCTATGGGCTAGAGCAGAATGCTGTTTTAACAAGGAGAGATACTCCATTTTTCTTCTACTTCAGACATTATTAGGAAAAAAAAAATTAACAAGATAGGAAAATATAAAACATAAATTAAAAACAGAGTTTCACTCACATTAAAATGTTTTTATGCTTTATTATGTGCCATAAGAGTCAACATGATGTAGTGGAAAAAGAACAGCAAGCTGGAAGTCAGGAAGTTAAGTCATGTAGCAGTGTGTATTGATGGGGCTTATTTAACAAATTGGAGAACTGTGAAATGGAAAAAAAAAAAAATGCCTACCAAATGATATGAGATCCCATGAATATAATAAAAATTAAAGAGTAAGGAAATATAATTAAAGTACTCACATAACTGTCCTTTCTGAAACAGAAGCAACTTCCACCAGCCACAAACACCGTAGCTCACAGCTAAAGTAGCTACGGATAGCTTTTGTCAAAATTTGTAGAATTTCCCCCTAAAAGAATGGACTAAGTGCCTTTAAGGCCAAGAAATACGATGTTGGTCTTTGTATCACCACTATTTATTACAGAGCGTAAGACAAAGTTCTGGTTCAACAAATGTGCCTCAGATGCAGTTTTTCTTTCTTTTTTTTTTTTTAAATAAAGGATTGGTTATTTAGAGTCCTCCAAGGAAGCCAAGCTATATTTGACAAGCATGCCACTTCTTCACCTACGTCCACCTGTCCAGAAACATGAGGATTATCAGAGTCCTGGGGACCATAAGGGCCTGAGCCAGGTGGGCTATTTAAATCGCACTAAATGATAACCGCACATTAAATACAGTAACCAAACAAGGTAACAACAATGAAATGTAAATTGGCTTCAAAGCAATATCATCTTATTTTTGGATTATACTACACCTAAATTAAATGCTAACATTTTCTTTCCAACATAAAACCAAACCCATTGCCACTGAGTCAATTCCAACTCATAGCAACCCTATAGGACAGAACAGGACTGCCCCACAGGGTTTCTAAGGAGCAGCTGGTGAATTCGAACTGGCTCTTAACCACTGCGCCACCAGGCACCCCTTTTAAACACAGCAGCACATATATACAGATATAATGCATCTGAAATTATTTCATGTGACTTCAATGCTAGATCATTTGAATATTTAATTTTCATTGTTTCTGAAAATATTTGGCAAAAGAAAATATCTTTAATGATACTTTCTATTAACAAATAAACAAAAGCAGAGTGAAAATTAGAGACATTTTGGAGATTATATTTAGATTCCAAGCCTGTGTTACTTAGGGGCAACAAGAAGAGTAATTACAAGACTGATTCTAGATAATAAAATGCATATCTTAAGGAGAATGATCTAAAAAATGAATTATCAGATTCCTATGCTTCAGAGCAAAAACAATACAATGATAACTATACTATCTCCAGAATGCTAAATCATGGTTACACATAACAAAACATCCGATAAAATGCTTAGCTAAAAATTGTACTGAATTAAGCTTTCTTCTGTATTTCATCTAACATCTCAGTAGCATGATATGTATGTATGCTATTATACCTTCCCTTTTCATAGAATGGAATCCAGGGTGGGGCAAACAGTTAATGTGCTCAGAAGCTAATCAAAAGATTGAAACTTTTAGTTCACCCAGAGGCATCTTGGAAGAAAGGCCTAGTGATCTACTTCTAAAAAATCAGCCATCAAAAACCCAGTGGATGAGAGCTCTACTCTGACACATGCGGGGTCACCATGAGTTGGAACTGACTTGATGGCAACTGGTTTTTGTTTTTATGTTTTCGTAGACTGAAGTTTGAAACTTGAATTAGACATACAAACAGTAATTGTTCAATTCAAGCCATTGGGCACGGTACCATTTGTTCCCCTCTTCCCTCAATCTAAACATGACAGTAAAGTGATTATAATAAAACAAGTAAAACAACTCAAATGTTGGTCAACATGCAAAATGGAAAGAACTTTGCTCTGGAGAGGATCAAATGGAAAAAAAAAAAAAAAAAAATTCAGCCCTAATAGTAAAAATAATCACAAATGACTCAAAGGAATACACACCACTGCACTTCCAGACAGGCTATACTGACACCACTTCGCCTGGGGTATGGAACGTTTCTATCAAACCTCAAGTACTTTCACAACTGAAGTTTTATGCAGCCCAATTAACTTTGGCTAGACACGGAAGTCTGGCTCTGTCCTTCCTTACAGTAGCCAAAATAAAGGTTTTCTGTATCAAGAATTACTGTTAGAGTCTCCCATATCCTTCCTTCTCTCCTACTAACCTAAATCTGGAAAATAAGCTAACAGCCAAGTAGCTTTTACTACAATTTGAGTCAATATTAATTTTACTGCCTCACAAAAACTTCAAAATATTTGGCTTAAATAAAATGACCAGGGGTTAAAAAAAAAAAAAAGGACAGACAAAATGAACCAAGCATGTGTATACAACTAGAGAACCCACATAATTTTAGGAACAACTATAAAACCATCTGAGACGCCATAACAGTGGAAATGTTATTTCTTCTTTTCCCTCTTAATGCGTGCCCAATTTTAAATTCATGGCATTAGCCCTAGGTAACAAAGTTCAAACACAGAATAAATCACAATTTTAAGCAGAGTGATTCAAACTCAGATTGCGTTTAGTATTTTAATTGGACATGACATTGGTATGAAAGCTCCATCCATTTTAAAGGGATCTCATCAGGGTCCAACTGTATTTAAATATGGAGGCTATCAGTGGCCTCAAGGCAGAATTGTTCTCTAGGGTGCCCTGGAAAATCTGTATTTAGAGTTATAATATCAGACCTAAAAGTGCCAATAGCCTAAAACACAAGTCCTATGTCCATGATCTATCATGCCTAACATTAAAAATGCATTTAATACTCAAACTAAACTAGTATTTAAAGGTAATATCTAAAAACACATTTTAAAAATTATTTTAAAAATGGGGATAAATATTTTTCAATAAAATGGCCTTGTTTTTACATTTTGGATTACTTTTGGAATCTCCAATCATTAAAATCAGGTTTAGAAAGAGGTAAAACTCCACGTTTAAAACGATTTAATATAGATGGAAAACTGTTGTTGTTAGTTGCCACTAAGTGGATCCAAACTCATGACAACCTTACGTATAACAGAGCAAAATGTTGCTGAGTCCTGTGCCATCTTCATGATCATTGCTATGTTTGAATTCAAAGTGGAAATTAGTGACATGCAATTCAAAAAACCTGAGGTTGCATCCAATTCTACTATTTAATAGCCATGTGACTCTTGGGGATATTCTTTAAATTTCTGAAGCTCAGATTTTTCCTTCATAAAAAGATGATAATACCCTTTTATGACATTTCTATGAAATAACATATCAGACACAAACACTCAAGAGATGTGCACCCCTCTTGTTCCTCTAGGGTCTTGAAGGGTTACTTAGTTCTCCCATAAATTTATTCAACACATATTATTGAGGGCTTAGTTTGGAGTAAGTCTCTGTACATGTATTAAACAAATGAAGGAATGAAGGAGGAAATGATTGTCAGGCTAGGAAAAAATCATGGACCTTACCTTAAATAAGGACCCATCCCTTAAGTACCTTTAAATAAATACCGAGAGGTACATACAGGGATGTTTACCAAGACAGTAAAATGCCATGTACGAAAAGAGATAAAAAGATGAGTAAAGACTAGGTTCCTGCCCCACGCCTACTGTCAAAAGACAGACATTTATATCTGTCATTCAATTTGAGAAGTGCTATTCAGAGATAGAGATCAGTGTTACAAAGTACAGAGAAAGAAAAAAATAACTGCTTGAAAGAGTCAGGCCAAGATTTCACAGAGAAAATAAAACCTGAGCTGGCAGAGAGAAGGAAAGCACATTTTTGGAAGAGAAATAAAAAAAGATTTGATCTATAGAATGTGCCAAAGCCTTTAGGGAAACTTTAAATCTCTGAACTTTTCTGAATATTGTAAATATTACACAAATTCTTAAAAACTTTTAAGAAAAAAATATTAATATACAGAATCATTTCATTGACTATAATAAAGTACCAATGATCAATATTTTTTCTAACTCATATAACAATATAATTCTGATATGAAATCCTACTTTACAATGTAAGTCTAATATAATTGGCATATGATTTTTACATATTTCGCTTTTGGTCAGTTTTGACAAAAAACTAAAAGCACCACTTCACTGCTATTCCTGTTCTCTTGAGACTAGTAGCCAATTACATTTTATAATGTTTTACACTTGAATTTAGAAGTCAAATTGTGTGGCATTTTCCACCTTGCCAATTCCATGTTAAGTCAATAGCATATTACCAGGCCAAGAAACCCAAAATTCAACAAAGACAATCCATTGGGACCAGAAATTTGCCAAATCTCATAATTTAGAAAGAAACTGTTAAAGATGGTTGTAGAGTTTTGGCACTGTGCGTTTAAGCCATTTCATAATAGGGTTTGTATTTCATCTAAATCAGCAAGTCGGAAACTATAAAAGTCTTGGTGGGGGAAAATTAAAATTTGGATTGTAATACATGGAGTCTTTCCTTCCCTTCCATATGTTTCAGTAAATTAAAACTTCTAAATCATGTTAAAAATGCTTTCTAAGAAGAATAAAATGGCCATTAAACTTCCTGTTTGGTACAGGAACTTAAAATATTCAGCCCTGAAAATAAATAAATAAATAAAGACACCGTTTCTAGATCTAGAGTAGTAGTGCAGTCTAGGCATGTTCAGAATCAGTTCTCAATTTTTTCTTTTCAAAATGACTTTTTTGTACATTAAGCATCTGAAATTCTTATGTGTTTTTTTCAAGATGGTCATTTATCAGTCTAATTAAAGACAGTTCCATTTGAATTCCATAGGAACACGTCAAAAAGAGTAGTGGGGGCAAGAGGCACATGAATTTCATTCACAAGTGCAGCCCTCTGAATTATCATCCTATCAGGATAGGAGCTGGAAACGGTTTTCAAAAGACAAAACAATTATTTCCCAAATGATTAAAATAAACATACTACGATGTTGTAAATGCCAAAAATAGCAACTTATATCTTTTGATTCTAAACAATCTTTTCCACTTTGGTCTGTTTTTTTTCTATTGGGACTTCCGTATTGGTGTCGTTCAGAATTTCTTCTTTTGTATTTTCTATTTCCTCATTTCTTTCATTGCTTATGGGAAGATTTCTTCAACTTGATTGTCCTAGCCTTCAAATAAAAAACTGTTTTGCTATCGTATTTTTATTTTCTAAAAGCTCTTTCTTGTTACCTCATTATTTAATTTTTCCTTCGCATTCTGCTTCATAAAATGCTATATATCCCCATCTCCTTCTAAGGATCGGTGTTTTTTTTTTTTAAGCATTCTTTTATTCCCTTGGGTTTCCTTCTCCTATTGTTTTATAGTTCCAATCTTCTACATCTGTGGCTTTTCCAATATGACTAATGGTCATTGGTGGCCCACTGATATTTAAGAGTAAGATAATAAAAGCTAAATGGAAATTCCTAAGGCATGGGTGGGCCTCAGGACGAGATGGGTTCATTTCTTTGTGTCTGGTTTAGGAGGTATCCTTTTATAGGGGGACGTATGAATGTAAGTATATGAAAATATTTTCCCTAGGTGGTTCAGTTTGTCCAGATAAGAATGCTGCAATCTCTGAGGAGGTGGAGTTAACCCCGTATTCCTGGTATTCTGTGTGAAGCAGGGAAGGGATATCGAGGATCTGAGTACCCTACTGGAAGACATTCAATCACTCTTCTTTTCAGTTTTCTAAGCATTCCACCTTTGACTGTGCACTCAGAGGTCCTGCGTCCTGGCCTTTCATTCCATTGCTCCACCAACATGGGCTTCCTTTGTCCTGACTTAAAGTTAAATGTCTGGCTGCTGGCATTGTGTACATGGGGGAGAGAGTAACTGTTGCATACATAGGAGCGGTCCCATTTTATACCCTTCACTCTCGTGTATACCAGCTGCTTCCAAGTCCAGGTTTCTGTGGAGTAAGTTAGACTACATCTCACTACTATCCCATTTCAAGGGTTCTTTAGATTTTGGTGTCCTCTGTGCTGATAAATCAGTGATCACCACTCCATCAGCTTTCTGACTTCCCCAAAATCAGTTAAATATCTTATCCGTTGAATCCAGCCAGCACATTCCATGTGTTCTTATGAATATACTTCCTGAGTATTTTATACAGTAAAAGCTTATTCTCATTTACCCAAATGACTACTAATCTCTTTGCTCACTGTTCTTTTTGCACTTCACTCAATAACTCCAGCTAGATTTGTGTTCTCTTCAAGAACGTCTTCAGTGATTTTTTATTTAAATTCCTGGCCTAGGAATTCCCTGACTATATAGGTAAAGTAAATTCAAAACCCAAAGCCTGGTAAAGAGAAGACAGTGGTGACAGATTCCCAGCAAGAATTTATTCATTTGTATGCCTTACTGGGCTAGGCAAACCTCCATGCTGCCTTCTTGTCCCAGTATGCAAGTTTATTCTATATTATCCTTTCATTGAGGGTACAAGGTTTCCTGCTTTATTTAGGCATCTAATTTCTGGCCTTCCATTGGCCCAAAGCTTTGTACTCTATTCCAGAAAGTCTAAAAAGTCTAGGGACACAAAAAGCCCTTTTCTACTGGTTTCCATAACTAGCAAACTGTCCCAGGTCAGCTGCAAGATCAGCCTGCTGTCCCCTATTCTGATGTTCAGCTTCTCCTTCATTTCTAGCTCCTGGGAATTTCTCTTACTATCTTCTGAGCTCAGCTAAGCACTGAACGCACATCTGCTATATTTTATTAGGCACATCTAGACATGTTTTAGTGGAATCTTTTCTGGTTATCTAGTATATATATGTACTTTCTTTAACAGCATTTTAGTGGCATCTTAGAATGGATACATGATAATTGTAAGGGTTTAATCTACCATATTCAGTGGGAAATAAAAGGTTATTACTTTCAAATAATTATATCTTTTTATGAATTCACTTAGGAATCACTTTCCTGACCATTAGCTCTATGTTTTTCTAATGTTCATCTATTTTTATTAATATTGGAGAACCTGGGTGATATAACTAAAATAACACAGATATTAAATTCAAACTGGAATTGAGGCCAAGTTGCAACACTTAATATCTATGTGTCATCAAAAATTTACTTATATCTTTTGAACGATTCCCTACATGAAACTGATATTTTTATAGGTGAAATATGGTAAAATATCAACAACTTCTTATGGTGGAAACTAACACTGCTTTCATGGAACTGTAGCCTCTCATATTAGGTGGCCAAGCAATGTACCTCAAAAGAATTCCAGGTGGTTCTAATCAACACACATATACAATTTTAAGTAATGTTAGCTACTTGAAAAGAATCAAACTTAGATCTACATCAGAGCCAACTTGGTTCACACTGGCTTGTAGAATACCATCTTTATGTAAATATGGTTATCACGATCAATTCAGTATGTAATCACAAATTCCGGTTCTCCATTTATATATTTCCATTATGTTACATCAAGGATCATGATATCTCACATGTTATCTAGGGCAAAGCCCATAGTCAAAATCTTTATTCTATCTTTTTTGTACAGGGTTCTAACTTAGTATCATCATCATTACATCCTAACGACCTGAGCTAACTGGCCCAGACCATTATTTCGAACACCATTTACCCTAGTCTACACAGAGTGAATCAATTTCTGAAGAGGGAGGGAGGTATTTACGTACTGTTAGAGCTAGTAGTTTTCCATAGGTGAGATGAGCAGGGATATGGTCAGTTTTGGATCTCAGTGATTCCATATACCAATGCTCTGCTTCAGGGAGTTTGCTCAATCGCATGTATGCTTCGCCTGGAAAGAGAAACATGTGGACCAACGTGAGGACACAGGTTTCCGAAAGCATTTGTGACATCCATCATCATCATGTATATTCCATGGAATTTCAGACACTATGCCAAGCGCTTTCATCCATTATCTAATCTGATTCCCAAAGAAGTCATTATCAGTTCCATTTTACAGATGAGAAAATTTGAGTCTGGAGAAATTAAATGACATAATTAAACCCAGAAACTGAGTAACAAATAAAACCTTGATTTTTAACATAGAAAAATTAGAGTTTCAAGCATATGATCTTTTTAACTTTTATTTTTTTTTTAGGAATTGGTTTTTTTTTTTCTGTACAATCCTTTTCTTAAATTCACACTCATTCATTTCTTTAGAAATTCAGGTATTAATAAACAACTACTAAGTGGAGAACATGATTCAGGTGCCAGATGAAAGATAAGTGAGATTCTGGCCTCCAAGAATCTTACAATTTGTTGAGAAATAAGATTGACAGCAATATATATATATATATATATATATATATATATACACACACACATATAGGATAGAATATCAGTGTCAGATTTTAGTTTTTGCAGAAAGTATTTGCATTTTATATTTCAATAAGTAAATCAAGTTTACCGGTTTAATTCAGAAAATACATTGAATAAGTGACAATTGTCATGCCTGCCCAGCACTGTGTACAAAACTACTTTGGGGTCTTTCAGCCATCAGCCATTACTTTCAAGTTACACAAACAGCATTTCATTATCAACCAAGAAAGAAAAAAAAGAAATAAAGCAAAAGGTTTATCAGTTACTTGCTTATTATCATTTTGACCTCACCCTTTATTCAAGTTAAAAACTGTAGTTTTAATCACCACTGCAAGTGTAGAAGGTACTCAGTTTTTAAGACCAGGCGATATATGATAGCCTACATTATTTTCCAGGCAGACTTTTATAGCTTCACCAGTCATAATCATGATGGCCCTTTCCACTTACAGGTATAATCAGAGGCTTTTCCTATATTGATGATACATCTTTCCTTCTATGGCAGAGCTAGTTTGCTTTTGTTTTAATCATATTTCACTTGTATAAGCACTGCATTGTCAATACAAATGAGTTTGATAAAATGAAGCGGTTTGAGTCTACTGACCTTTTGAATGCCCTTCACTAGGCTGGTTAGTAAAAATATTGGTGACAAAAAATATACATTAAGCACAAAAATATATGCATCCACTCACACACATTTATATGTTTCTAGTTCTGAAATCAGTCTTTAAACTATATATTTTTTTTTGTCATAAAACTTATAGCTGGAAATGGTTTTTTTTTTTTTTTTTCTAAAATTTAAAATGTAATTGCACTTTAGCAGAAGTTGGTTCAGATTAAATCATATGCTCACAGCAAGATGCAAGAAACACTGAGGGAAATAAAATAAGATTGCATAAGGCCAAAGACTGAAAAGGAACATACAAAAATGCTCATAATTGGTATTGAAATGATACCATTAAGCATACATTAAAAAAAAAAATTCTATTCTCTTCTGTAGTAATTCTATTGTTTTTATTGTAACACATTTTATAAAAATTAAAACAGTATCAGATGGATTATTTTTGCCACATTGAATTAACAAATATTTCCAAATAAAGCTAATAATCTTTTTTCTTGAGGTGATGTGAACCGCTAGCTGAGTATACTAGTGTGCTATAATCTCTCTCACCATCTCCCTAGCTGCTAATGGGCATAATAGCTACTCATGGTCACAAAGTAAAGTCCATGCTCTAGGGGGAGATGATTGCTCTCTGAAGAAACCATGCACTCCACCAAGGTATCTTTAGCGGGATAAAGGAGAAAGAACACCTCCTGATACCGATGAAATCTAGAATAACCATGAGGAGATAGTCACCCCGCTTGTTGTCCTTGTTCTTAAGTGCCCTTGAGTCAGTTCTGATTCACAGCGACCATATGTAAAACAGAACAAAACACTGCCCAGTCCTGTGCCATACTCACAACTGTTGCTATGTTTCAGTCCATTGTTGTAGCCACTGTGTCAAGCCATCTCAGTGAGGGTCGTCCTCTTTTTTGCTGACCCTCTACTTTACCAAGCATGACGTCCTTCTCCAGCAACTGCTCCCTCATGAAAACATGTCCAAAGTATGTGAGACGAAATCTTGCCATCCTCACTTCTAAGGAGCATTCTGGCTATACTTCTTCCAAGACACATCTGTTTGTTCTTCTGGCAGTGCACGGTATAGTCAATATTCTTTACTGACATCATAATTTAAAGGTATCTTTTCTTCAGTCTTGTTTATTTATTGTGCAGTTTTTGCATACATACGAGGTGAGTGAAAATACTATGGCTTGATTCAGGCACATGTTAGTCCTTAAAGTGACATCTTCGCTTTTTAACACTTTAAAGAGGTCTTTTGCAGCAGATTTGCCCAATGCAATGAGTCTTTGGATTTCTTGATGGCTGCTTCCATGGGCATTGACTGTGGATCCAAATGAAATGAAATCCTTACAATTTCGATATTTTCTCCATTCATTATAATGTTGCTTACTGGTCCAGTTATGAGGATTTTTTTTTTTCAATGTTGAGGTGCAATCCATACTGAAAGCTGTAGTCTTTGATCTTCATCAGTAAGTGCTTCAAGTCCTCTTTACTTTCAGCAAGCAAGACTGACCAACTGACTGGAAGAGATCCATATTCGTGCCTTTTTCAAAGAAAGGTAATCCAACAGAATGTGGAAATTATTGAACAATATCATTAATATCACATGATACTGTTCAATAATTTCCACATTCTATTGGATCACCAATCAGTCAGTCAGGTAGTGGTCTTCCAAATTTCTTGACATAGACAAGTTAGCACTTCCAGCATTGCATCCATTTGTTAAAACATCTCAATTGGTATTCTGTTAATTCCTGGAGGCTTGTTTTTCACCAATGCCTTCAGTGCAGCTTAAAACTTTTTCCTTCAAAACCATGGGCTCTTGATCATATTTTTTCCCCCTGAAATGGCTGAATGTCAAACAATTCTTTTTGGGACAACGACTGTGTATTTCCTCCACATTCTCTTGATGCTTCCTGCATTATTCAATATTTTGCCCAAAGAATCCTTCAATATTGCAACTTTAGGCTTGAATTTTTTCTTCAGTTCTTTCAGCATGAGAAATGCCGAGTGTGTTCTTCCCTTTTGGTTTTCTAACTCCAGGTCTTTGCACATTTCATTATAATACTTTACAGTGTCTTCTTGAATCACTGTTTGAAATCTTCTGTTCAGCTCTTCACTTCATCATTTCTCCCATTCACTTTAGCTACTCCACATTCAAGAGCAAGTTTCAGGTTCTCTTCTGACATCCATTTTGGTCTTCTCTTTCTTTCCTGTCTTTTTAATTACTTTTTGCTTTCTTTATGCACGATGTCCTTTGTGTCATTCCACAACTCGTCTGGTCTTCAGTCATTAGTGTTCAGTGTGTCAAATCTATTCCTAAGATGGTCTGTAAATTCAGGTGGGATATATCCCAGGTCATACTTTGGCTCTTGAGAACTTGTTCTAATTCTCTTCAGGTTCAACTTGAACTTGCATATGAGCAATTGATAGTCTGTTCTGCAGATGGCCTCAGGCCTTGTTCTGTCTGATAACATTGAGCTTCTCCATCATCTCCTTCCAGAGATGTTGTTGATTTGATTTGTCTAATCCATTCAGTGAGGTCCACATGTATAGTCAGAAGATGATCTCCTCAGATTGGAAGCCACTCAAAGCACTACTGGGCAAGTGCTGCCTCCTCAAAGTAGAGTTAACCTTAATGACATGGATGGAGTAAAGCTTTTGGAAACTTCATTTGCTGATGTGGCATGCCTCAAAACGAAAAGAAATAGCAGCAAACATCCATTAATAATTAGAACGTGGAATGTATGAAGTATGAATCTAGGAAAATTGGAAGTCGTCAAAAATAAAATGGAATGCACAAACATTAATATCCTAGGCATTAGTGAGCTGGAATGAACTGGAATTGGCCATTTTGAATCAGACAATCATATGGTCCTCTATACCAGGAATGATGAATTGAAGAGGAACGGCATCGCATTCATTGTCAAAGAAAATATTTTAAGATCTATCCTGAGGTACAACACTGTCAGTGATAGGATATCTATACACCTACAAGGAAGACCAGATAATTGGACTATTATTCAAATTGACACACCAACCACTAATGCCAAAGATGAAGAAATTAAAGATTTTTATCAACTTCTGCAGTCTGAAATTGATCAAACATATAATCAAGATTCATTGATAATTACTGGTGATTGGAATGCAAAAGTTGGGAACAAATAAGAAACATCCGTAGTTGGAAAATACGGCCTTGTTGACAGAAATAACCCTGGATATAGAATTTTGCAAGACCAAAGACTTCTTCAGTGCAAACACACCACCCTAAACAGGGGCAGTAAATGATGTCCATTGCCTACAGTGGACCTTCCACTTTTATTACCCCCTATTACCTTTTATTTTCACTTTCCCCCACCAGTTCTCTTTATATGCTATTTGCCATGCAGACATGACCGTCCTATTAGTATTCATCCCTGGGAGAGAGAGATTTAGGCATTATTCTCCCAAGACCTAAAGTGGGGTGTGCTTGGCTGAAATATAACATTACCCTGAGATGGGAGCGTAACTGCAGGGAATTTTGATGATGATGATGTATGCTGTTCTACTCTTCCTTGTCCTGTTTATTCTGTGAGTAATAAATGTCTGTTGGCCACAGCATTAGAACAATGTCTGATCTGTGCTCTGCTCCAAAGAGTCTTCACTAAGAACTTATGAAATCAAGCAACGCATTTTATCGGGCAAATCTGCTTCAAAAGACCTCTTTAAAGTGTTAAAAAGCAAAGGTGTCACTTTGAGGACTAAGGTGCCCTGATCCAAGTCATGGTGTTTTCAATCACCTCATATGCATGAGAAAGCTGGGCAAAGAATAAGGAAGACCAAAGAAGAATTGATGCCTTTGATTTATGGTGTTGGGAAGGATACTGAATATCATGGACTGCCAAAAGAACGAACAAATCTATTCTGGAATAACTACAGCTAGAATGCTCCTTAGAAGCAAGGATGGCAAGACTTTGTCTCACATACTTTGGACATGTTATCAGAAGGCACCAGTCCCTGGAGAAAGACATCATGCTTGGTAAATTAGAGGGTCAGTGAAAAAGAGACCCTCAACGAAATAGATTGACACAGTGGCGACAACAATGGGCTCAAGCATAATTCTACTGTCATGAGGATGGCACAGGAATGGGCAGTATTTCGTTCTGTTACACATAGGGTGGCTATGAGTAAAAATTGAATATGGTGTAAATACATCACAGTGTACACTCCTTTGTATTAAAGCAATACTTGGTATGATTTATATAACACAAAAGTAACATACTCCCTAAATTATTGAAACGTTTGCTCAACTACTAACTGACAGTTTGATGGTTCGAACCCACCCTGTGACTTCATGTGAGGCGGGGCTGATGATCTGCTTCTGAAAGGCCATGCCTTGGAAACCTTATGGAGCAGTTCTATTCTGCACACATGCGGTTGCCATGAGTCAGAATTGATTTGATGGTACCCAACAACAATGACAATTGTATCCCAATATTTCTGTCTAAAATTTATTCTAAAAGCAGCAATAAAACATACTAAGTACAGTTAGAGCAAATGATGGACCTGCACTAGCAGTTTGTTTTAGAATCAACCTGAAATTCTCCTGAGTCTTTGAGTGTTCATAGGTCAATTTTTGGAAGTTATACAACCATTGTTATTTTGTATAGTTTCTATTTTTTCATTTACAAAAAATTCAAACAATTTCTAGAATAATGGTAACAGAAGGTCTTTTGTACAGAAAGAAAAATAGAGAATATGAGAAAATCCCAATTCTAAAGTGCTTTTGAGATCTAAATATTATATGTTAATACCCTAATTTTAATTCAGAAATTTTACTGATTTTTCCAAGTCACAAATTTATCACTATTAAAACTCTTATTAAAATGAAAAGTAGGTAATTTGCTAAATAATAAGTGGTTGATCCATTTTCTTCAGTAAGAACTCATGAATGACTTATTGATTTGTAAAGCTTATGAAACAGGGAAATATCAAAGGGCTACAAATAAGAAGATCTAATAATGCACCCTAGGAATGTAATAAAATAGATTAAAAAAAAAAAAAAAACCCAAAACACTTAAGTACTATTCATTACAACTTAGAAAAACTTAATGTAACCGTGGTATCTCTATAATAACAATGATGACTACAAAAATCATTCAGTTAGTGTTTACTATGAATTAGGGTAGCAAGCTACAAAAGGAAAATGCCTGGCGGCTTCTGTGCCTCCACTTCTCTCACTGTACATCCATGGGAGTTTAGAAAATATGTCTGTAATCTCTATACTAGTTGCTCTATATATGTAACTCAATTGTTAAGATTTTTAAAAATCCATTACCTGGATATTACAGACGAGGAAACTGAGAAGCAGAGTGGCTAATTAACGCATGCAAAATCATAGAGCTGATATTCAAACCCAGGACTACCTGACCTCAAAGCTCATTGCCTCATCTAGCTGGTAGAAAATAATCATAAACATTCCAGCAATCCAACTCTGGTGAAAACTATACTTTCTTTCTCACTCCTGGCAAATTGTTTTCTAGCCTGTGATACACTGACCAGCAGGTTCATTTCATTTTGCCTTGGACTTACCTACTGAATTAAAGGAATAAGAAAAAGCAATAATAATCATGACTGGTCTTTAAAAATGCTTTTGATGGATACGAAATTCAATTCTTAAAAGGGGAATACGTGGAGGTGGGGCCAAGATGGCTGACTAGGTAGAAGCTACCTCGGATCCCTCGTGCAACAAAGACTGGAAAAAAAAAGTGAATTGATCACATACATGACAATCTACGAACGCTGACCATCAAACACAGATCTAAAGAGTTGACCTGAGTAACAGAGACTCAGCCAGCGCAAGCAGGCTGCACACTGAAGCGGCTAACAAGAGAACAAGCAACCACGGGGAAGCAGCGACTATTTTCAGAGCCTGGAGCCAGCGTCCCAGTCAGAAAACCCTGGCACTGGGCTTTGGACTGTACGCAGGGGAGGTGAGCACAGCTTCCTGAGACGGCGCAAACAGGGGGCCCAGCCCTAGCCCCCAGAAGTGACCTCGGGGGAAGCCCAGGCAGTGCACACAGGCAGAGCAGTGACGGGGCTGACAGACAGAGAAGTCACCGGGGGGCATCGACTGGTTTTGGAGCCTGGAGTGTGGCGTCCCAGCCGGGGAACCTTGGCGCTGGGCTTTGGACTAGAAGCGGAGGAACTGACCACGGCTTCTGAGACAGCACAAGCACAGGATGCGGGCCTGACCCTCCAATCTCCACCCAGCCAAGGCACACAAGCTACACACCCCTCGGGAATCTCAGATAAAACACTCCTCACAAAGCAAGATAAGTAACTTTGTCTATATTCTTGGGTGCTACTCTCTCCCATCTATCTGATCCCTCCCCTCCCCCTCCCAGGAAGCTTCATTAACATTGGAATTTCCTGGGCCAGAGAGTGAAGTGCTCTGTGTTTTTTTTATTGTTTTGTTTTGTTTTTGTCTATTCCTAACCCATTCTCCTGGCCTGAGAGAAGCAGCTACAAAAAACCCAGGGACCAAAAATCCTTCCCTGACTTCCTGAAATTGAACTAGAAATACAGAACCAGCTCCAAGCAAGCATATGAGATGCATGGTCTTGGGCTTTCATCCCTACAGGGAACAACAAGGTGGCTATTATAATGCAAACGCAATTCTGATAGTGCTCTGACGGTAATTGTTTTAGCAGAATACTGGAAAGACAAGTTTCCCAGGTCTGATATCTCTCTCTATTAAACAGAGCCCTCACTGACCTACAACCGGGAACTGAGGGCTGAAGCTCCACCCAGACCACCTAGCCTCCTGCCATAGGGGTCTGAGGATAGTGACACCTACCAACTGTAGAGGTACATGCATTGGGTGCCTAAGGTACAGCTGCAGAGCCCACCCACCAAAGTTCTTTAGGAATAGAGACACACCTACCTCACTGGCACCTGGGGGAAGCCTGTAAGCATCCAGCGCCCCCGAGAGTGTGACCCCCTGCTGCTACTAGAATCTGGTGCACACAACTATCACCATTACTCCCCTAAGAACATAGGTGACAGTCTACACCACACACTTGGTAACCTAAAATCAGATTCTACTCAAGAATAGTGAATGGACTCTTAGCCTTATATTTCTGGTAACAGTCCAAACCAGCTGGTAAGAGGACAAAGTGATTCCACGGCTACAACAATCAAGACAGCGTAATCTAGTAGCCCATCTACGTATATTGAAAGAAAACAAAACAAGATAAGACTCAGTGAGCAAATATAAAATAAACCATTACAATATCTTATAGATGGCTCAGAGACAGCAGTCGATATAAAACCACATAAAGAAGCAGACCATGATTGCTTCTACAACTCCCCAAATTAAAGAATCAAAATCTTTCCCAAATGAAGAGACAATCCTGGAATTGCCAGATGCAGATTATAAAAAAACTAATTTACAGAATGCTTCAAGACATCAGGGATGACCTCAGAAATGAAATAAGGCAATCTACAGAAAAAGCCAAGGAACACACTGATAAAGCAGTTGAAGAAATCAAAAAGATTATCCAAGAACATAGTGGAAAAATTAATAAGCTGCAAGAATCCATAGAGAGACAGCATTCAGGAATCCAAAAGATTAACAGTAAAATTACAGAATTAGACAACTCAAAAGGAAGTCAGAGGAGCAGAATCGAGCAGTTGGAATACAGACTGGGGGAGTTGGAGGATAAGGCAATCGGCACCAATATAGTTGAAGAAAAATCAGATAAAAGAATTTTTAAAAATGAAGAAACCCTAAGAATCATGTGGGACTCTATCAAGAAGAATAACTTGCGTGTGATTGGAGTTCCAGAATGGGGAGGGATAACAGAAAATACAGGGAGAATAGTTGAAGATCTGTTGGCAGAAAACTTCCCTGACATCATGAAAGATGAAAGGGTATCTATCCAAGGTGCTCATCGAACCGCATAGAAGACTGATCCAAAAAGAAAATCACCAAGACATATTGTCATCAAACTTGCCAAAACCAAAGATAAAGAGAAAACTTTAAATACAGCCAGGGATAAAAAAAAGGTCTCCTATAAAGGAGAATCAATAAGAATAAGTTCAGATGACTCAGCAGAAACCATGCAGTCAAGAAGGCAATGGGATGACATATATACAGCACTGAAGGAGAAAAACTGCCAGCCAAGGATCACATATCTAGTAAAACTCTCAAATATGAAGGTGAAATTAAAACATTTACAGATAAATACGAGATTAGAGAATTTGCAAAAACCAAACCAAAGCCACAGGAAATACTAAAGGCAATTGTTTAGTTAGAAAATTAATAATATCAGGTACCAACACAACACAAGGTCACAGAACATCCTGATATCAACTTAAATAGGGAAATCACAAACACAATTAAGATTAATTTTAAAAAGAAAAAAATGCTCAAAACAGGGAATCATTGAAGTCATTATGTAAAAGATCACAACAATCGAAAAGAAGGACTAAATACAGGAGGCATAGAACTGCCATATGGAGAGGAAAACAAGGCGATATAGGATGAAAAACGTAAGGTTTTAACTTAGAAAAATAGGGGTAAATATTAAGGTAACCACAAAGAGATATAACAACTCCATAACTCAAAATAAAAACCAAGAAAAACATAACGACTCAGCAAACATAAAGTCAAATACTATGAAAATGAGGAACACACAATTTACAAAGAAAAACGTCTCAGCACAAAAAAGTAAGTGGAAAAAGGAAATTGTCAACAACACACACAGAAAGGCATCAAAATGACAGCACTAAACACATACTTATCTATAATTATGCTGAATGTAAATGGACTAAACGCACCAATAAAGAGACAGAGAGTCTCAGACTGGATAAAGAAACACGATCCATCTATATGCTGCCTATAAGAGAGACACCTTAGACTTAGAGACACAAACAAACTAAAACTCAAAGGACGGAAAAAAATATATCAAGCAAACAACAATTAAAAAAGAGCAGAAGTAGCAATATTAATTTCTGACAAAATAGACTTTAAAGTTAAATCCACCACAAAGGATAAAGAAGGACACTACATAATGATTAAAGGGACAATAGACCAGGAAGATATAACCATATTAAATATTTATGCACCCAATGACAGGGCTGCAAGACATTTAAACAAACTTTAACAGAACTGAAAAGTGAGATAGACACCTCCACAATTATAGTAGGAGACTTTGACACCACTTTTGGAGAAGGACAGGACATCCAGTAAGAAGCTCAATAGAGACACAGAAGACCTAATTGCTACAATCAACCAACCTGACCTCATAGACTTATAAAGAACACTCCATCCGACATCTGCAAAGTATACATTTTTTTACTAGTGCACACGGAACATTCTCTAGAATAGATCACATATTAGGTCATAAAACAAACCTTTGCAGAATCCAAAACA
The DNA here is from genome assembly GCF_030014295.1 of Loxodonta africana. Taxonomy (NCBI): domain Eukaryota; kingdom Metazoa; phylum Chordata; class Mammalia; order Proboscidea; family Elephantidae; genus Loxodonta; species Loxodonta africana. The sequence continues at coordinate 51,473,799 of NC_087345.1, forward strand.
TCGAAATATTACAAAGCATCTTCTCAGACCACAAGGCCATAAAAGTGGAAATCAGTAACAGAAAAATCAGTGAAAAGAAATCAAATACTTGGAAACTGAACAATACCCGGCTGAAAAAAGACTGGGTTATAGAAGACATTAAGGAGGGAATAAAGAAATTCATAGAATGCAACGAGAATGAAAACACTTCCTATCAAAACCTCTCGGACACAGCAAAAGCAGTGCTCAGAGGTCAATTTATACCAATAAATGTACACATACCTAAAGAAGAATGAGCCAAAATCAAAGAACTGTCCCTAAAACTTGAACAAATAGAAAGTGAGCAACAAAAGAATCCATCAGGCACCAGAAGAAAACAAATAATAAAAATTAGAGCTGAACTAAATGAATTAAAGGACAGGAAAACAACTGAAAGAATTAACAAAGCCAAAGTCTGGTTCTTTGAAAAAATTAACAAAATTGATAAACCATTGGCCAGACTGACTAAAGAAATAAATACAGGAAAGGAAACAAACAACCTGAATAAGAAACGAGACGGGCCATATCACAACAGACCCAACTGAAATTAAAAGAATCATATCAGACTATTACGAAAAATTGTACTCTAACAAATTTGCAAACCTAGAAGAAATGGACAAATTCCTAGAAAAACAATACCTACCTAAACTAACACAATCAGAAGTAGAACAACTAAATAGACCCATAACAAAAAAAGAGATTGAAAAGGTAATCAAAAACTCCCAACAAAAAAAACCCCTGGACCAGATGGCTTCACTGCAAAGTTCTACCTTTCAGAGAAGAGTTAACACCACTACTGCTAAAGGTATTTCAAAGCATAGAAAATGATAGAATACTACCTAACTCATTCTATTAAGCCACCATATCCCTGATACCAAAAGCAAGTAAAGACACCACAAAAAAAGAAAATTACATAAACATAGATGCAAAAATCCTCAACAAAATTCTAGCCAATAGAATTCAACAGCATATCAAAAAATAATCCACCACGACCAAGTGGGATTTATACTAGGTATGCAAGGCTGGTTCAATATTAGAAAAACCATTAATGTAATCCACCATATAAATAAAACAAAAGACAAAAACCACATGATCTTATCAATAGATGCAGAAAAGACATCTGACAAAGTCCAACACCCATTCATGAAAAAAAACTCTCAGCAAAATAGGAATTGAAGGAAAATTCCTCAACATAATAAAGGGCATCTATACAAAGCCAACAGCCAACATCACCCTAAATGGAGAGAGCCTGAAATCATTTCCCTTGAGAACGGGAACCAGACAAGGATGCCCTTTATCACCGCTCTTATTCAACATTGTGCTAGAGGTCCAAGCCAGAGCATTTAGGCTAGACAATGAAATAAAGGTCATTCGGATTGGCAAGGAAGAAGTCAAATTATCTCTATTTGCAGATGACATGATCTTATATGCAGAAGACCCTAAGGAATCATCCAGAAAACTACTGAAACTAATAGAAGAGTTCGGCAGAGTCTCAGGTTATAAGATAAACATACAAAAATCACTTGGATTCCTCTACATCAACAAAAAGAACATCGAAGATGAAACCATCAAATCAATACCACTCACAGTAGCCCCCAAGAAGATAAAATACTTAGAAATAAATCTTACTAAAGATGTAAAAGACCTATACAAAGAAAACTACAAAGTACTAGTGCAAGAAACTAAAAGGGACCTACATAAGTGGAAAAACATACCTTGCTCATGGATAGGAAGACTAAACGTAGTAAAAATGTCTATTCTACCAAAAGCCATCTATACATACAATGCACTTCCGATCCAAATTCCAATGACATTTTTTCATGTGATGGAGAAACAAATCACCGACTTCATATGGAAGGGAAAGAAGCCCCGGGTAAGTAAAGCATTACAGAAAAAGAAGAAGAAAGTGGGAGGCCTCACTCTACCTGATTTTAGAACATATTTTATACAGCCACAATAGTCAAAACAGCCTGGTACTGGTAAAACAACAGGCACATAGACCAATGGAACAGAATTGAGAACCCAGATATAAATCCATCGACATATACGCAGCTGATATTTGACAAAGGCCCAGTGTCAGTTAATTGGGGAAAACATAGTCTTTTTAACAAATGGTGCTGGCTTAACTCGATATCCATTTGCAAAAACATGAAACAGGACCCATACGTCACACCATGCACAAAAACTAACTCCAAGTGGATCAAAGACCTAAACATGAAGACTAAAACGATAAAGATCATGGAAGAAAAAATAGGGACAACGTTAGGAGCCTTAATACAAGGCATAAACAGAATACAAAACATTACTAAAAATGACGAAAACAAACCAGATAACTGGGAGCTCCTAAAAATCAAACACCTATGCTCATCTAAAGACTTCACCAAAAGAGTAAAAAGACCACCTACAGATTGGGAAAAAATTTTCAGCTATGACATCTCTGACCAGTGCCTGATCTCTAAAATCTATGATTCTGTTAAAACTCAACCACAAAAAGACAAACAACCCAATCAAGAAGTGGGCAAAGAATATGAACACGCACTTCACTAAAGAAGACATTCAGGCAGCTAACAGATACATGAGAAAATGCTCTCGATCATTAGCCATTAGAGAAATGCAAATTAAAACTACGATGAGATTCCATCTCACTCCAACAAGGCTGGCATTAATCCAAAAAACACAAAATAATAAATGTTGGAGAGGCTGCGGAGAGATTGGAACTCTTATACACTGCTGGTGGGAATGTCAAATGGTACAAGCACTTTGGAAATCTATCTGGCGTTTTCTTAAAAAGTTAGAAATAGAACTACCATACAACCCAGAAATCCCACTCCTCGGAATATACCCTAGAGAAATAAGAGCCTTTACACGAACAGATATATGTACACCCATGTTTATTGCAGCACTGTTTACAATAGCAAAAAGCTGGAAGCAACCAAGGTGTCCATCAGTGGATGAATGGTTAAATAAATTATGGTATATTCACACAATGGAATACTATGCATCGATAAAGAACAGTGAGTAATCGGTGAAACATTTCATAACATGGAGGAACCTGGAAGGCATTATGCTGAGTGAAATTAGTCAGATGAAAAGGCCAAATGTAGTATAAGACCACTATTATAAGATCTTGAGAAATAGTATAAACTGAGAACACATTCTTTTGTGGTTACGAGACGGGGGAGGGAAGGAGGGTGGGAGAGGGTTATTTACTGATTAGTTAGTAGATAAGAACTACTTAAGGTGAAGGGAAGTACAATACTCAATACAGGGAAGGTCAGCTCGACTGGACTGGACCAAAAGCAAAGAAGTTTCTGGGGTACACTGAATGCTTCGAAGGTCAGTGGAGCAAGGGCGGGGGTTTGGGGACTATGGCTTAAGGGGACTTCTAAGTCAATTGGCAAAATAAATTCTATTATGAAAACATTCTGCATCCCACTTTGAAGTGTGGCGTCTGGGGTCTTAAATGCTAACAAGCGGCTATCTAAGATGCATCAACTGGTCTCAACCCACCTGGATCAAAGGAGAATGAAGAACACAAAGGTAACACGATAACTATGAGCTCGAGAGACAGAAAGGGCCACACGAACTAGAGACTTACATCATCCTGAGACCAGAAGAACTAGATGGTGCCCGGCCACAACCAATGACTGCCCTGACAGGGAGCGCAACAGAGAACCCCTGAGGGAGCAGGAGATCAGTGGGATGCAGACCCCAAATTCTCATAAAAAGACCAGACTTAATGGTCTGACTGAGACTAGAAGAATCCCGGTGGTCATGGTCCCCAAACCTTCTTTTGGCCCAGGACAGGAACCATTCCCGAAGACAGCTCATCAGACATGGAAGGGACTGGACAATTGGTTGGAGAGAGATGCTGATGATGAGTGAGCTACTTGTATCATGCGGACACTTGAGACTGTGTTGGCATCTCCTGTCTGCAGGGGAGATGGGAGGGTAGAGAGGGTTAGAAACTGACAAAACGGTCACGAAAGGAGAGACTGGAAGGAGGGAGCGGGCTGACTCATTAGGGGGAGAGTAAATGGAAGTATGTAGTAAGGTGTATATAAGCTTATACGCGACAGACTGACTGATTTGTAAACTTTCACTTAAAGCACAATAAAAATTATTTTTAAAAAAAAGGGGGAAGGAATACGTGGCACAGAAGATGAACTTTACTTCTAAGGTTAACTTTAGCACAAAAACAGTGGTAATAAAATCAAGATGCAAAACCCAACGTGCAAAAAAAAAAAAAAAATCTATATATGGATGAATTTCAATGCATTAAAAAGGCAACTAAATGTAGATTTAAACAAGGTTTAAACAATCAACCATAGCAGGAAGAACAAGTACTTGCTGCATCTCCGGCACTGACAAGGTAGGAATTTTATAGTTCTCATTTCTAATCATTACAAGGGGTGAGAATACCCATTTTATGGAGGAGAATGAAGGCTCGGCTGTGATAAATGACTTGTACAAGAACAATTAATAAGTCTATCCTTATTAAAAATGTTTTTTGTTTGTTTTTTCCATTGAATCGAGGCGCCTACAATATAAAGGCCACTGTTTACTGAATATTGACTGTGGACTTAAATATATATGTTTTTGTTTTTACATTAACCCATACTCTAAAATCAGTCCCATTTTACAAATAAAGTGACTGTAGCTCACTGAGTTTAAACAACTTGCTCAATATTAAATACAAGCAAAAGTTAGACTCAGGGTTTAAATTAGAGTTCTACCAGTCTGTCAAACACTATAAAAAATAATCAAAGAGATAAAATATCTGAAAAACGTGCCATCAGTAGCTTTAGTCTCTGGAGAGAATGGTACACATGTAATCCTTCAAGCTTGATTAAAAAATTAAAATCATAAAAATTCCATAAAGGAAATGGCCACAGGAGAAAGAAATTCAGTAAAGCTAATAAGGAAGGAAATGAAGGCAATGCGGAAGGGAGTGGGGGTTGAGTCATCCTCTCTGGTACTATGATTTTTCTTAACCTGTAATAATAGGAAAAAAAAAAAATGTTTATACTGCCCAGGAGGAAAGAAAGCAATGATGGCCATCCTGTAAAGAATGACATAGTAGAGGCACTTTCATAAGAATGAGAAGATTTTCTGTGTGATGATGTACAGAACAAGTTCATCACCCAGATTTATTTCTGATTCACTCACAGACAAAAGGGATTTGGACGTCTTTGGGCAGATATAAACCAGTTTCAGATGTAGAACAAATAATGTCATTCTTCCTCTCTAAAAAGCCCCAGGTCTAAAAAACCCAAGCAAAGTCTAATTCCTTAAGGAAAGAATGTTGGATTATTGATGATGCAATAGTCTAGATCTCAGAGATACGCATGCACCTATGTTTCAAATTATTGGACAGCTCCGGCTTGCAGATAAAGGAAAGGGCATGTAGTTGGACAGATGACTCATATTTGCCAGTGTTAGCCTTTGTTTCTCTTTCCTCTCCTCAAGATAAACATCACTACTTTAAAAGTGTAGAGCTCCACATTTTTTTAACTTTTGTGACCACCCTTACCAAAAGGAGTCACCCCTCAACTCTTATAGTAACTATTACATGTCTTTTATTTTTTATCATTTTTAACACATTTTTTACATATCACCGAGGTTAACCAACATGGATAAAATATGTGATGGTAAACATAATGGTTAATAAGGTATCAATCACACCCGCCTCCATGGTACTTACAATTATAATGACCAAGAAATGTATTTATCAATGTATCGTCATGTTTGATTTTAGGTACATAGAAAACAAACAACGATATCTCACAAAAGTAAAAATCTTAACACATATGTATTTAATACATGTATTAAAATGTGATTTCATGGATATTATGCTTTAAAATGAAGAATGTATTAAGTAAATAATTAAATATTCTTATTTATGATTAGTATTCAAGGTCGGTATTCAATTTTTTAAATCAGTGTTCAATTTTTATTCAAATTCCCCTCAACTTTTATGTATGTACTGTATCTACTTCAGCAGTTATCTGTTTGGAAATTATCTTTTCTTATTAACACATCTCTTAAGATTATCTTATAATAAACTACAGAAAAGTGAAATTCTTGGGGCAAAGCATAAACAATTTTAATGTTCTGGATATAGATTACCAAACTGGCCCACCAAACACTACCATCTTTACTCCCACTAGCAGTATACAAGAAGAAAAACTTTTCTAAGCACTTACCAAATAAGATTCTAACTTTTTTTTATATTGTCCATTTGAAAGGAGAAAAATGCTCCTGTTTTAATTTTCTTTATTTTAATTATTAAGGAAAATGTACATATTTCACAAATTTTTATCCATGTGTATTTTTCATTTGTGGGTTATAGTTTCAAGGTTTTTACCCATTTTTCAACTAGGGTATTTCTCTTTCACTTATGATATGCAAAATATGTTTAAATAAAATGTATTTTCTTTCATCCATGACATAAATGTGCTTCCTATTTCAGAATATTTTAATTTTCATTTAATCAAGTCAAGATGACTTTTCCTTATAGCTTTATCATTGTTTTTATATACAAAAAAATTATTCTTCATATCACAGGGACATATATCTCTTCTAATTAGTTTCATTATTAAAATTAGCTACCTATTCCATATTAAAAATATTTTGCCATACGATTGATGTGAAGTATCTAAATTTGTTCTGTCCAAACACTTAGTCAATTGTCCTAGAACAATTTTCTCGAAAAGAACTTCCTCCTTCCCCAATATTTAATGCCGCATTTATTAGAAATTTATGTAAAAATTGTTATAGCTACCTATTTCTAGGATCTCTATTTTGTTCTACTGGTATGGTTTTCTGTTCTTATACCAGTATGAAGCCCCCAAAACCCATTGTTGTTGAGTCGATTCCGACTCATAGGGACCCTATAGGACAAAGTAGAACTGCCCCGCAGGATTTTCAAGGATCAGCTGGTGGATTTGAACTACCAACTTTTTGGTAAGCAGCCATGCCTCTTAGCCACTGTGCCACCAAGGCTCTAAAAAAAAAAAAAAATCAGTATAGCACTACTCTAATTACTATAGCTTCCTCTAAAAAAAAAAAAAAAAAAAGCTTCCTCTAGTACTTTAATATTTAGTAGAGCGATTCCTTGTTCATTACTCTTCTTTCTGTTTAACACTTTCTTGGGTCGATTTTCCTGTTATCACTACCAGATGAACTTTAGAATCTTTCTTGTCAAGTTCCTAATAAAGTTTTTATTGCAAAATTAAACTTAGTTAAAATCTATTAATCAATCTGAGAAGAAAAGAAATTTTTAAAAATTGTGTTTCTCCATTTAATATTTGTACTTAATTCTTCATTTATTCACCCCCTCCCCCCAACCTTTTCATGTATCTACAGGATCTATTTAAATAGCTATAATCCTCCTGCTCCAATTCTTGACTGTCAGAAGAGTGGAGCAAGGCACAAAATTTTTCATTTCTTCATCTTTCCTCCAACCTAAGCTCAGAAGCTTCTGGTTCCAAGTAGTCCTTAATAAATATGTGATGAAGAGCTGATGACATTACGTATCAACTTAGACTTAGATGTTATATTTTTTCAATTATGTCACTGAAGAGAAATTTCTAAGTAATTACTTTTTCCAGAATCTATAGTCTGACACAATCATTAATTACTTCTTTTCACAATACCAGGAGTCAATTATATCAAGAGCTTAACTTGCTGCAATTTTAATTCTCACTTTTTACTTCAGAGAGTTTCAGCATTAACACTGAAACATTAGGGAATCTTGCTTTTTTTTTTTAAAACTTATGCCACAAATGTGTTATAATAGTTAGCTGTCAAAGTTTTTGAGTGTCTTGTATTTCGTTTTCATCCTAATTATTTTCCTCAGCTTTACCTTATCCTTGTAAACACAAACACACACACACATACTCCCCAGCTGTCCCAGGTACATTAGTTCTGACTGGAAATCCTCAGTACCTACTTTAAACCCCAAAACCAAAACTACTGTCACTGAGTTGATTCCAACTCACAGTGGCCCTATAGGACAGAGTAGAACTGCCCCATAGGGTTTCTAAGGCTATAAATTATTATGGAAGCAGACTGTCATATCTTTCTTGACAGAGCAGTTGGTAGGTTCAAACCTCCAACCTTTTGGTTAGCATCTGAGCGCTTAACCACTGCGCCCCAGGGCTCCTTATAGCCACTGTATTGTTGTCATTAGGTACTTTCTTCAGACTCATAGCGACCCTATGTACCACAGAATGAAACTCTGCCTGATCCTGCGCCATCCTTGTGATTGTTGTTATGCTTGAGCCCATTGTTGCACACACTGTGTAGATTCACCTCACTGAAGGGCTGCTTCTTTTTCACTGATCCTCTAATTTACCAAGCATGATGCCCTTCTCCAGGGACTGGTCCCTCCTGATAACATGTCCAAAGTGTGTGAGACAAAGTTTCACCATTTTTGCTTCTAAAGGGTATTGTGCCTATACTTCTTCAAAACAGATTTGTTCGTTGTTCTGGCAGTCTATGGTACATTCGATGTTCTTCACCAACACGATAATTCAAATGTGTCAATTCTTCGTTATTCATTGTCCAGTTTTTGAATGCATATGAGATGAATGAAAATACCAAGGCTTGGGTCAGGTACACCTTAGTCCTTAAAGTGACATCTTTGCTTTTTATCACTTTATGGAGATCTTTTGCAGCAGATGTGCCCAATGCAATGCATTCCTTGATTTCTTGACTACTGAGTCCACAAGTGTTGACTGTGGATCCAAAGAAAATGAAATCTTTGACAACTTCAATCTTCTCTCCATTTATCATGAGAAAACCTTACGAACAGCCACTTTAGACAGCAGGAAAAAACAACAACAACAAAAAAAATCAACATGATCATAGATATTAGAGAGGATACTCTCTGATCACAGACTTTTAAACATTTTGAGTTCTTCCACTGGGGTGTGAGGATTGGAAGCTGTAATGAAATATAATGCAAATCTAGAATTGGGGAAGATTATAAAAAATTTCAATATGTAACTCTTCATCCAATTCTACAGCATCAGACTTAGCAGGAACCCTTGAAGCTTGAAAGAATAGTTTTAAAGCAAAGAAAGGAAATACAGGGGGAAAAACTGAATGTATGCTTCATTAAACAAAACCACTAATCATCAAGAAAGAGGTTAAATGTCAGTGAAAGTTAAAAAGCTCTCTAATTTGCAGGGTGATGTTATACACAGGAAACACCTGATGTGTAATCAAAATTTAACTTGGAAAAAAGCCAGCATCAATATTTCTCTACTTGCAACTGGGGATCCTCAAGTTCTCCAGGCTAATCAATTTCCTTTATATTCACAAGGAAATAAATCACTGAAAGTAATCCAACGACAAACGCTGAAGCCAGTCTTAATAATCAGATTTTCTAGAAGAGAAACAATGTGCGTATATAATGAACATTGTGTGTGTGTGTGTGTTAGGTGAACGTGATGACCTCTTCATCAAAGGGAAAAAAAAAATGCAATACTGCCATCAAGAGAATTACAACGTAGTAAATAAAATGCTTTACTATAATCCAAATAATTAAGAAGCACTTGAAAGAAATTAAGTACAACCAAGTGCTAAACTGTGTTAAAAACTAGGGTTTACAACAGAGGGGGAAAAACAACCAGTGAATGCTGTAGCAGACAGGGAGGAATTAATGAAAATAATGATATTCAGAGAGATAAAACCTGAATATTTGCAAGAAAATGGGAAGGAACTCTGATAGAGGTCAGAAGAGTATAACAGAAGCACTTTCAGTTTGATGCACATATTTTTTAAGAATATATTTCATATCTATTCCTGAATCAAGCAATATGTCTCTATAATATGTACTGAATAATTATACTATGCTATAAATTTCTCTATAAATGTTAATTACTGTGTCATACAAGAATTTAAAAATTCACCCTGTTTAATGAACACTTGAGAGTGAGATTCTACAATCCTCACAAAAATCCCATGTCCATAACTAATAATGTGGTAAAAAAAAAAAAAAAGACTTGCATTCTGGAACTAAACGTCTCATGGTCTGTTTTTATTACTCATTTAATTTGAATATGATAATTGTCCTATCAGTATAGATAAACTAAATAACAGCTCATTTGGGGAGTTAAATTTTTATGTAAAAAACAACCTTCCCCTACCCATTAGGAAAGACAGACTTAAAAACACACACAGCAAAAAAAAACCCAGTGCCGTTGAACATAGTAATTAGTAATGTAGTTAATTTCAAACTAAATTTGTGCTACCTGCCTAACCTAAATTTAAGGAACCCTGGTGGTGCAGTGGTTAAGCGCTTGGCTGCTAACTGAAAAGCTGGCAGTTCAAACACACTGGTAACTAAGCATGAGAAAGATGGGGCAGTCTGCTTCTGTAATGATTTACAGCCTTGGAAACACCACGGGGCAGTTCTACTCTGTCCTACAGGGTCACTATGAGTCGGAACTGACTCAACGGCAGTGAGTTTGGGTTTTTTCTAAATATATGCAACAATAACTTTTGTTTCCTAGATACTGATTCTCAAGAGCATATCAACATAATACCCTTCGCATGAGGCTTTCTTCTTCCATCTAACTACGTCTGTTTCATCTATATGTCATCTTTTAAGGACACTAAATTATAAAGTCCAGCCCATGAATTTCCTCAAGTATATCATACCATCACCTCAATTTTCTAAGTACAATTGAACCTGCAGTGAAGTATTGACAATTGAGTAAAACATTCACTCCATGGCAATTGCCCAGTAAAAGCTTAAAATATATCTTTTTTCCTCACTCATTTCTATTGAAGTCTCAATACAGTTAGATAGTTTTCACACAGAAAACATGAAAACTATTTGGGAATCAGAGAATAAGCAGGATATTATTAGGTATTAATTTGAGTATATTCACTTCTTTATAATTCAATTTAAAAGTAAGTTTTTTAAGCTTCAGTCTTTTCCTTTACCACTAAACTGGCAGGAGTATGAATTAATGTAACAGGTGGGCTTGTGTGGTTTTAAAAGCAATGAAATATAATCAGCTGTCTGATATCATATTTCCAGGAAAGCAAGCGACATCTAGACCTAAGCATGATCCTTTAGCAGCCATACTATTGGCATTAAAGTGCTCAGACTCCCCATAGGGACTGTATATCTTCTAACCCCGGGTTTAATTGAAACTTTAAACAAAATATATTACCTATTTAATGCAGTTGAACTGGATGCTGGCCTTTGTAGTATACAGAGTAACGCCTAGCAAATTAATGTCTGTAACCATAGTACCTAATGTAAAATCTATACCAAGGGTCAATGATGAAAAGAAAAAAAATTAACCAGCTGCAGTTTTATACTGAGAAACAAACTTTTAGGAGAAAATTTTATTATTTATTTTTGTGAATAAGTCTTATATATTTATTCTTTTCAATACACGGCCAAAAGTTCATCATTTCTTTATCTTGCTGGCTATATATTTTACAAAGTGAAATTTTAAAATCTAATTTCCATTTCGTTTTTCTGGTTTGGTGTATACCTGGCACTGGTCCCCTGGTCCTGTCCTTCTGGTGATGAAACAATGAAAGCTAAATGAGTAGATTTATCTTGGAAATTAAAAGTTATATTCTTTTTTGAGGTAGACAGATTAATGGCTAATCCAGCTATATAGCCATACTCATATTTAGAGTCGTCTCACTGTTTTTCAAGAGTGCCAATGAAAACAATCACAGGGAAGTCACTAGAACTCAAAATAGGGAAAGCAGGTGGTATAAAAAGCTTAACACTACTGAAGTGTTAATGCTTCCACACTTGAGAGATGTGAAGTTCAAATATCGCATAATTAAAAACCATCCCTCATCTCCCATTTCCAGTCAGCATGCTGAACGTCTCAAGCAATTCACTTAAGAACAAGTCATAGAAGAAAACGTTAAGCAGGTAAACCAACATGTTGAAAATGTACTCTCAATATTCCTGTTTAATGTATAATCTGAGGCAAGGTGAGGTAAACACACACACACACCCACTCACACAAGCCAGGATTCTCCTATAAATATGAGTCAGCTAAAACATAACCCATTCAGAAGGCTGAGAGAGAAATGGCCTTTACTTGTATTCATTCAACAACTAAGCAGCACATTGTGGACATCCTTCAAGTACAGGCAGGATGAACGTACAAATGGTCTTTTTTTCATTTTGTTTTCTGAAAGTGCATTTGACACCTCACTTATCAAATCTTCTTATCTAAAATAACAGTGAAGAACGTAAAGATCATTGGTAGTCACTTAGGACACTTGACGTTCATTTGATGAGTTTCTCTCTCAATACAACTCTAGAATTTGGAGAAACTTTTTACACCAAAAATTCCTCTAATAAATCCATAGTTTTTACCTTTCCTTTGTTCTTTTCCAGTTTGCTGTGACTAGCCCAATAAAATTACAAAAAAATTTCTCCTAATTCAAGAGCTATTTCACAAAACTGAAAATTAAATCAAATCATTCCTCTTCTTCTTATTGGAAAAAATGAGAAGAAAACACTTCCTCAATTTCAAACGTATATAAGTAAAAAATTTGTTAGCAGCAGGCTGATGGAGGAAAACAGATTTTCCAATACTGAAATGGGTTTTTAAAGTAACCAGTGTGTGTGTGTGTGTGTGTGTGTGTGTATAATAATCAGAGGAGAATCTAAACACTATGATCATAACATAGGCAAATGAGGCAATAAAAATCAATTGTCACTATCATGTAATTCCTCTAGAAGACAATTTAATCTATTCCTAAAATAAAAGCATGTTATCCATCATAAAACTCTGTTTTTTAGAAGACTGAAAAATATCAGGGCATATGCCAATGACAGTACCATTATCATACCAGAATTTTAAAACCTTTTGTTTGTTGTTGTTGCTTTTGTTTTTGGTCCAGGTAACACAGAACAGCCTACACAGAACAGCCTACATAGTTACGGACAAAATATTTCCAACGTTACAGTAATATACTTTTTGCACTTTATATATAGGCATTTACTTATCGAGACACTAAAAATCTCTGGGCCAACTGTGAAATCTCCTAGAAAGTTCCATGAAAGAATAAACCATACCTATTTTTTTTTTTATTATTATTTATATTTCATTCCACCACCTCTACACTCCCATTCAGCACTTGTAACATTTTTTTTGTTTTCCCACACAGAAGTTGTTCCAAACACAGTGATTAGACTGAAATGACAAGACAGTAACCTGAGGTTCTCTCTGACACATTGTGCCCCTTTGTTCTCAGGATACATTACCACGATGAAAATGGTTTAAATTAAACCCAACAATTACTTTGCATTGAGAAAGCCAAGTAATTTCATTTTAAATGGTAAATAGTCTTAAAGTGACCTTTGGGACTGGAAAGGCTCATACTGATAAAAATAATTGGAACTTACAGCCTAATTTAGTTTCCCATAATCCCTTAGGATTATTAGGAAGCAATGCTGAAATAGAGATAATAAGGAAAATAAATGACTATAGAGAAAGAAGAAGGAAAAATTGAGAGTGTTTAGACATTACCCTGCATATGTAATGCCTTGGTGATGAAACCACAAATTCATAAATGTTTTATTTTTTTATTTAAATTGAAGAGGATTTTCTTGTGTATTTTATTTCTTGATGATTATGAATGTGTAAAGAAAAGCTATTTTGTCATTATAAAGAAGGTTCCAGTTTTGATAACACAAGAACGAAACAGGAAAAGCCCTTGAATTTAAGTCAGGAAACAACACTTCTGGTTCTGACAAAAACTGTGTAATTCTGCATAGATTAGTTCAACTCTTTGGTTATTAATTTTCTACCTTATAAAAGAAATTATGTTAGAAGAATTCTTAAAAACACAAATCTTTCATCTCTAGTATTTAATGATTCTAAAAGACCTATAAGTTTAAAATAAAAGAGGAGAAACTGAGGTCTAGTAAAACACTGTTTCGAGGGTAAAGAATGATTTTGGCTAATTAGGAAACTATGTCATGACAGGAAAAGGAGATGAAATTCTAACCTAGATATGACAATATTCATTTAGAGGAAGTACTCTGTTAATGGAATTAAGTTAACTAGGCATTACCTGAATATGCTGTGGCATTTTTGGTAATATGTTGTTATTGTTAGGTGTCATCAAGTTGGTTCTGACTCATAGCAACACTATGTACAACAGAATAAAACAGTCCCTGGTCCTGTGCCATCCTCATAATCGTTATGTTTGAGCCCATTGTTGCAGGCACTGTGTCAATCCATCTCACTGAGGGCCCTTCTCTTTTTGCTGACCATCTACTTTACCAAGCATGATGTCCTCCTTCTCCAGGGACTGGTCCCTCCCGATAACACGTCCAAAGTACTTGAGACTAAGTCTTACCATCCTAGCTTCTTAGAATTCTGGCTGTACTTCTTCCAAGACAGATTTGTTTGCTCTTCTGGCAGTCCATGGGATATTCAGTAATTTTTACTGACACCGTAATTCAAAGGTATCAATTCTTCTTCAATCTCTCTTGTACACTGTCTAGGTTTCGCATGCATATGAGGTTACTGAAAATACCTTGACTCGGGTCAGGTGCAGCTTAGTCCTCAAAGTGACATCTTTGTTTTTAACACTTTAAAGAGGTCTTCTGAAACAGATTTGCCCAGTGTAACGTGCCATTTGATTTCTTGACTGCTGCTTTCATGGGTGTTGATTGTGGATCCAAGTAAAATGAAGTCCTTGACAACTTTAATCTTTTTCTCCATTTATTACGATGCTGCTTATTGGTTCAGTTGTGAGGATTTGTGTTTTCTTTATGTTGAGGTGTAATCCATAGGGAAGGCTATATAGTCCTTGCTTGTTATCAATAAGTACTTCAAGTCTTTTCATTTTCAGCAAGCAAAGTCATATCACCCGCATAATGAAGGTTGTTAATGAGTCTTTCTCCAATTCTGATGGCAGGTTCTTCATATAGTCCTGCTTCTCGGATTATTTGCTCAACACAGAGATTGAATAAGTATGGTGAAAGTATACAACCCTGACACAGACTTTTCCTGACTTTAAGCCATGCAGTCTTCCCTTGTTCTGTTCAAACGATTGCCTCTTCATCTATGTACGGGTTCCTCAAGAGCACAGTTAGGTATTTTGGAATTCCCATTCTTTGCAATATTATCCATAATTTGTTATGATCCACATAGTTGAATGCCTTTGCATAGTCAATAAAACACAGGTAAACATCTTTCTGGTATTCTCTGCTTTCAGCCAAGATCCATCTGATAGCAGCAATGATGTCTCTGGTTCCTTCTGAATTTGTCTTGAATTTCTGACAGCTCCTTGTTGATGTACTGTTGCAACAGTTTTTGAATTATCTTCAGTAAATTTTTATTTGCCTGGGATATTAGTGATATTGTTTGATCCTTTCCACTTTCTGTTGGATCACCTTTCTTTGGAATGGAGACAAATACAGATCTCTTTCAGTTCGTTGGCCAGGTAGCTATCTTCCAAACTTCTTGGCATAGACAAGTGAGCACTTCCAACTTTGCATTTATTTGTTGAAACATCTCAATTGATATTCTATCAATTCCTGGAGCCTTGTATTTTGTCAATGCCTTCAGTGCACCTAGGAGTTTGCCCTTGGCTTTGTTCTGACTTAAGATATTGAGCTTTTCCATTGACTCTTTCCACAGAAGTAGTTGATTTGATTCCTGTGTATTCTATCTGAGGAGGTCTACGTGCATAGTTGATGTTTACGTTGCTGAAAAAAAGGTATCTGCAATGAATAAGTCATTGGCTTGTAAAATTCTATCATGCACTCTCCAGTGTTGTTTTTATCACCCAGGCCACAGTTTTCAACTACTAATCCTTGTTTGTTTCCAACTTTCGCTTTCTAATCACCAGTAATTATATATGTATCTTGATTGCATCTTTGATCAATTTCAAACTGCAGAAGTTGGCAAAAATCTTCAAGTTCTTCTTCTTTGGCCTTGATGGTTGCTGTGTAAATTTGATTAATACTAGTATTAACTGCACTTCCTTGTAGTAGTATGGATACTATCCTATCACTGACAGTGTAGTACTTCAGTATAGATCTTGAAATGTTTTTTTTTGACAATGAATGTGATGCCATTCCTCTTCAATCTGTCATTTCCCACACAGTAGACCATATGACTGTACATTTCCAAATGGCCAGTAGCAGTCCATTTCAGCTCACTAATGCCTAGAATATCAATCTTTATGCAATCTATTTCATTTTTTACTTCTGATTTTCCTAGATTCATACTTTGTACATTCCATGTACTGATTATTAATAGATGTTTGCAGCAGTTTCTTCTCATTTTGAGTCGTGCCACATAAGCAAATGAAGGTCCTGTAAAGCTTGACTCCATCCACATCATTAAAGTTGACTCTACTTTGAGGAGGCAGCACTTTTGAGTGTCTTTCAATCTGAAGTGGTCATCTTCTGGCAATATTTAAGACAATGTTCCACTGCTACTCATAAGGTTTTCACTGGCCAGTTTTTCTTGAGAAGTAGATTGCTAGGTCCTTTTTCCCAGTCTCTCTTAGTCTGGAATCTCTGCTGAAACCTGTCCACCATGGGTGACCCTGCTGGTTTTTCAAACACTGGTGGCATAGCTGCCAGCATCAAAGCAACACCTAAGCCACCACAGTGTGACAAACTGCCAGATGAATCGTAGTTGGTAAACACAGTTAATGATAAAAGATTCTGACTGTGGTTGCTGGGAGAAAATAGGAAATGGATATAAAGAGAAAAAGACAGCAATTCCAGACAGGGCATAACTAAATGGAGTATTTGTTCACTATCTGTGACTACAAAGACATCCCTATGACACAATCCTATCTATGGAGAAATCACGTTCACACTGGTAAATACAAATAAGCTCTTGGAGCTTAAAGGTCCACAAAAATGATGATTACAATGGAAGCTAATCTTAGAAAACACTTAGGCTGGGCATTTGGTCCTATGTTTCATCTTTGTTATTTCAGCAAATTCTCAAAATGACTTCATGAGTTAGGCACTACTACCATAGCCATCTTACAGATGTGGAAACTGAGGTTTGGGTAAAGTAACTTGGCCAAGGCCACTCAGCTACTAAACTTCAAAGCCATGATTTGAAATGAGGCTGTCTGACTTCAGGGGCTTCACTAAACTAACCCTCCATTTAATCCAACTTGCTTTCTCAAAGGGAACTGAGGCCCCCAGAATAAATGTCACTTGCCCAGATTTAATTAAAAACCTGACTAGGAGCTACTTTAATAGTTATTTTGTGATTTGGTATCTTAATATTTTATATATTCTCATACTTTACTAATTACAATAATACGATAAGTGAAAGTTTAATTTTGGTTTATAAAATATTATTTAGTATCTATTTTATATTATTTGTCTATGCTTGTATTTCACATAATTCTGGATAGTATGTTATTCCTCAATTACTGTCATGCAAACATCTTGGTTCTATGAAATTAAAGAGAATAATGAGAATATATTTTGAAATAGTTTTTTTTTTTAGTTTACTTATGAACTGATACCATAAAAAAATTAATTTAGCAGTCTGAATAAAATATGGAAAATATAAAGTGTGAATTAAATTAATCAAATTAAATTAATCAAAATACATGTATGGGAAAATATGCTCATTTGATCTTCAGGATAAGTCAACTGGCATTAGCACATGGGAAGGCAATATATTTTTCATAAAACATTCAAAAGGAGGGAAAATACAAAGGACTACAGTGTTTTTTTAAAGAAGTAACCATAGGGATTTTAGCTACTGTGCTATACAAGTAAAACTATATTTTTCTCATAAATTTATTTCTTATAACCTTTAAATCAAAGGAAAAGAGAATGGGAGAAAAAAAAAGATTGCTTAAATATATAAACACGAGTGGTTGGGGGTAACGGTCTAGAAGGGGTAAATGAATGAGCAACATGAGAAAAATTAACACAGGCGAAATCTAGCCAGATTATAATCCATCACTGATCCCTAAAGGGCACTAATAAAATGTAGATGTGCAAATCAGAAAACACATTCAAGGCTGTTGATAAACTTGATAGGATAATCAGCACATGCTGACAGACTAATGAAACTGATGAACTGATAGGGCAGCTTACCTCCTGGGCCATTTTTTTTTCTTGTCAAACGGAGGCTAATCAAAATGTATTAGGAATTAAAGCAAAACTCAGGGGATTTTACCCATTTGAACTCACTCTCTGAGAAAATTATAGTTTCATGAGCAAATGAAACTATAAAACCTGATCAGCTGACAGACCTTAACATAGAATTAAACAGAAGGCAGCTACCATAATTATGGAAGAAACAGTGAATTTTAAATTACATTAGGATCCTCCCTCACAAATTGTTACAGTGTTTTTCAGAGTCTGGGCAAAACCACTACCTCTTCTCTAACGGAAAGTAAGACAAAGGCCTAAGCAACAACCCCCAGGGACACACTTATTGTTGGCTGCCTCTGTGTGTGTGCTCGGCATCTGTGTAACCCCATGAGACAGATCCCAAGGTACTAGCTGATTTCTCAATCAAATTTATTTACTTAAAATAATTCAATGGATTTTCTGAAATCATTAACTATAGTGAACACCACCACTTCCCATTAACAATGAAGATGCCATACACAGTCTGTTGCCAAGGATTTCTGAGTCCTTTTCCAATTTAAAGAAAGACATCTTATTTGACAATGAAGGAAAACTGAAAATAAGGCCTTCCCAAGTGTTAGAGTTAATAACAAAACGCTAACCTAAAATCATCGTGCTTCTTTAGGCAAACCTGGAGAAAAGTGATTCTTTCAGTATTCATTTTGACATGAAAAACCATCTAGCATTAATGCAGAAAAGTTAATTCACCTTACAAATCTGCATACTCTAGGGACACACTTTATGAACATGTACATTTATCTGCGTGTTGAAATGGTGGACAGTAAAAGGCACTGTTCTAATTCATAAAAGTTTAAGGGGAAGAGTACATTTAAAGAGGCTAGAATTTACCTTACAGTAATTACACCAAAGAGCAAAGAAACAGCAACTAAAAATTACTCCAGTGTCTTCTTTACTATGAACATTAAATCACTCCACTGTGTCACAGGCGGGATTCCCAAAGACATGGGATAAACCTTCTAGAAATAATACCTTGTTTTCTGTCTACTGACTTATGCCTGCCTCATTTTATTTGTCAACTATTTCTAAATATTCTATCATTCAAGGGATCACAATAGAGGGTCCCGGAGAGAGCTGGAGAAAAATGTAGAACAAAATTCTAACTCTAAAAGAAAAATCAGACTTGCTGGCCTGACAGAGACTACAGAAACCCTGAGAGTCTGGCCCCGGGCTACTCTTTCAGCTCAGTAATGAAGTCACTTCTGAGGTTCTCCCTTCAGCCAAAGATTGGACAGGCCCATTAAATGAAACGTGAGTAAAGGGGCACACCAGCCCTGGGGCAAGGACTAGAAGGCAGGAGGGGACAGGAAAATTGGTAATAGGAAACCTAAGGCTGAGAAGGGAGAGTGTTGACATGTTGTGGGGTGGTTAGCCAATGTCATAAAACAATATGTGTACTAACTACTAAATGAGAAACTAATTTGTTCTATAAGCCTTTATCTAAAGTACAAAAAAAAAAATAATTAAAAAAAAGAAAAAAAATTCTATCATTCAGAAAAAATATGTGTCCTTGGCAGGCACATATTTTCTTCTTTGGGAGGATTTGGGAGTTTTCATATGTGCTTAAGCCATAAAGCCACTATAAAATTTCCCAAATCACAGAATACAGAAGCATAAAATAATCCTTGAGATCATATAGTCTAATCTCATTTATTTTTTTAATGCATGGGAGAGGTCTAGAAACATTAAACAACATAACTAGATTTAAAGAAAAAAAAGCAGAAAAATCTTCGCTTGCAATTTGTGCTTTAGAGACAAAGAAACATCTGATATGAGGAGAAGAGCAACGCCTTCTCTTCTCTTGTCTTGAAACAGTAACATACCCAACCAGCAGGGCATCTGAAATTTAGCAAATTTTTCTAATAGTCACAGCTGAATAAGTGGTTTTCAGTTTGTTCCACCATCAAGGAGTTGTAGTAACAAATTACTATCAGAAATTCAGGATTCAATCATATGTGATGAGTAGATATTTTATTAGAAATTCTAGTTCGCGAACTCTTGTACCTAGAAAAATTCATGCTCTCAATTTACATACTCTCTAATAAAAGCATAGAGCTAATTATTCAAAGTAGAACAAGGAATAATTTTAGTAGCATATTTATAGCTTTCACAGTATTAGTTTTCCTAAAAAAATACTAATTTGAATAAACCTAGAGATTCAAAGCCTAATTAATGAAGACCATACAATTTGGCTCAAAACCAAACCAAACCCAGTGTCGTTGAGTCGATTCCGACTCATAGTGACCCCATAGGACAGAGTAGAACTGCCCCATAGAATTTCCAAGGAGCGCCTGGTGGATTTGAACTGCTGACCCTTTGGTTAGCAGCCATAGCACTTAGCCACTACGCTACCAGGGTTTCCAATTTGACTCAGTCTCATCTTTTATAAGCATCAAAAATCGTAATTCTCTACATCAAAGCATTTTTAATTTTGAAAGAATCCTCCAATTAATACAATACCATGATCAAAAGTTTTCATGAATTTGACAAATTCATTCAAATAAATGTGTATTTTTTCAATACTTGAACAATTACATACTAGAATAATTACACATATGTACAAGATATTACTTTGCAAAGTCGGGCATCTAGATAATACTTGGTACACGAATGGGTTTGTGAGTCCCTTGCAACACCTCTGGTACATACCAGGAGTCCTTAGCCAAAGTGTTGGGAATCACTAGGTTAATTTATTTGTTCTTGTTAGAACAGGTGTGCTCTCCTAGTATTTGAATAACCAACTGTGAGAAAGGTTTGTTTGAGAGAATGAATGACACAATTTTTTTATATTTCTATGTAATCCAGGCACAGGTATAATTTCCCCACAGGTCCCTGAAATATCAACTAAAACATTAATGTTTTACTTACCCATCATGTTGTACAAGCTCTGTGGGGCAAACTGCCTTGGCATTTTCTGAATTGCTTCCTTATATACAGTAAGGGCATCCTAATTTAAGAAACAACAACAAAAAATCATCACTAAGGTTCGGGATATTTATTGAAAATAAGATAATAACATCCTTCAAAAGTTAGAATCCTCCACTGGTATTTCTAAATGGTTCACTAGTGAAAAAAAGCTAAGCTGTCCTTTGATATCACACTACCTCAACTCCATGAAAGAAAATACTTGGCACAGCTGGGGAAGTATGACATACAAAACGTAATTTAATAAGAAATCTAATGTTGGTAGCACTCTTAGTTTAATATAAAATTTCAAGTTTACACAGATTATTCATAGATAAACTTGAAAAATTCATATTTGGAAGTCACCCAAAAGTCATCTAAAGTCCACAGTCTGGCAACCCAGTACAATCTAAATAAAAAATTAAAAACTAAATAAATCTTTCAGTTACTGGAAATCTGATGAAAGTATTAAGTGTGATTATTTTAAAAGTTGTATCACCATCCTTACATTGTACTCTTCATAAGAGTATATAGTGAGGTGGGTGCTTGAGAGACAGGGGGCCGGAAGACAGCAAATGTGAGGGAATGAACGCATGCAGGCATGCACTAGATACAGCATAACAATTTTAGAAAGTATGTCTTGGTCATGAAATCAAAGGGAGGATGGGCAAATAAGCCTGAGAAATAAGGCATATTATATCACATTTTGAAGAGTCACATTACATATAACATAACTGCTCTGAGAAACTCCACAATGAGGGAATCTGTTAAATTTGGTTTAGCAGAAGCTTCTTCCACACTAAGCTGACCACAAACTCTTTTAATGAACACAGATAGTAGCTTCTAAAAGTTCAGTAGTGCCCCTGCACTGGGGATTGTGCTGGGAAAGGGGGAAGGAAAGAACAGAGAGGTTTTGGCCTGACCTCGTAATGTCCCTGCTCATGATAGAGTTTTCCCAGGTTATACAAACAGCTGGTAACAGAGCTCTTGTGCGCATGAGGATCCTTTAGGTTTTCGTCGGAGATCTCAGAACACTTTAGGAATGTACGACGGGCTTCTTCTGTCTTTCCTTGGTTCATGAGAATAATCCCGGTGTTTAAATAAGCAGCTGAGGGAAAAAAGTAGAAATATAAGTGTGAGAAGCTGATGTATACTGTGGCTAAAATAAAATTATTGTTATTTCAGTTTTGTTTCTATAGATTATTTCTGTTTTTAAAAGAAAACCAAGAAATAAATATTCATAGAACAAATATTTTTGAGATCAACCATGTAGTGGGCACTACCGGTTTATCACCAAAAATACATATATATATATATATATATAAAATAATTTCTGCACTAAAGGAGCTCAAAATACTTTTTGAGCTTAAAATGCAGTTGAATAAAAATTGTTTCTATCTTAAAAAATTTTTTAAGTGATAAACAGACATCAAAATATGATAAAATTAAGAGAGATGTAATTGTTAGAGACTCATAAATTAAGCAGCAACTATTTAGAAACAGGACCAACCACCATGGTTTTTTTCTGTGAGGCTGGAACTAACGGATAATTTTCACAGATAAACAAGGATGGGAAGACATTTTAAAAGAACTCAAATATTACTTACAAGCCAGTGTTGGCCTGCTCCCAATTGCCAACTTGTAATAATGTAGTGCTTCTGCAAACCTGCTGTTCTCCTGTAGAAGCAACCCTCTGCATAAGAAAAACAGAAATTTGGAGATAGGACTGTATTACTATACATAAAACCACAAGTTTTATTTTATATTCCAAAAATAAAGCTGGTTAACGGGGCAATAAAAATGCTGACCTCGTACTATAAAAACAATTCTAAATTGAAGGAAATGATTCCTCAGGAGAGAAAACACTGGATAGGTATCAGCTGCATTTATATGGCATTAGAAAGTATTACAAAGTATTTTCAAAAAGACTTTTACCACCACTGAACTTTCCCCTTTCCAGCCATCTTTCCTCTCCCTCTAGAATTACAAACCACCTGGATTTATGCACATTTTCTCATCATTTCAGAAAAGCAACTTTTCTCAGGAGTGATATATATATGGAAACATGAGAAACCTTTCTAACTAGCCATGTAGCCTGGTAAATATTTGTCCACGACTGCCAGAAAGGGTAAAGGTAGTCTGGGTCAACAGGAGAAAGAATCAGGAGTTAATCAAATACCATAAAGGAAGCAAAAAAAGAAAAGGAACTGAAGGTTGTCCACATTACTATTTCCTTATTATTTGGATTTGGTCCAATAGGTTTGGATTTCAGAATCCTGGGCAAATTGCAGCTCAGTGTTCTGAGATACACCTTTCTCTACAGACCCTAAAATTCCATGGGCTTCCCTAGGATGCTCCTTAGGCAACAGCTATAAGTAACACAGGTTTTGCTGGTCCTTGCCCTTGGGACCTAAATGAGAATCAATTATAACCACGTCTATGAAAACAAGTTGTCAGGGAACTGGACTAAATTCAAAAAGCAATCATGGAGGGCTTTTTGGCCAATCCCTATTCTCTTGTAATCAGCAAGTATCTTCCAGACATTTCAGCACATCTATTGGGCCTCGGTACTGCTGCTATTCAACTCAAATTGCAGATTCAACTCGCCAGCTGCTGAGGCTTTTGAAAGGCTGGTATAATGGATGTGAAAGAGAAGAGAAGGCTACTGAAAAAAAAAAAGCGATCATTTTGTTGAGAATTTTAAAATACTCCACTTATTATGTAATGGTTATCATTCAGAAAATATCCTAAGTATCATTTTGAAATTTAAAGTACGCTCACTTGAGTCATCAGCATATATTAACAACCTCATTATTTCTAGTATTTGTTGAAAAGTCATTTATATAGAGGAAAAAACTTCAAATCACATTGAGATTATTTTCATATACACATGAATGTATATTTCTATAAAACAGTTTGAGTAACAATTTGGTCATGAAACTGATATACTGTGCTATTAAGGGCAATTTTCAGTTGAAAAAAGATTCTTGAAGTATTCACATGTTTGTGAAAATGGTCAATTATCTTAAAAAGTAGGTAAAACTGATATAGAGAAAATACATTTACATGCATTTCCAAAAAATGATAATCTTTATATAAATTGTTTTATTAATATATGCTCTCCAGTTAACCAAGCTCATATACATTGCCTCATTCCTAAAACACAACCTTAATTGTTATTATCATTTTCCTTTGAGATTCAGATAAAGAAGTGTTTCTCTTTAATACAAGGCTAATGACACCAGAGAAGAAAACCCTCCAGATATTTAATCCTATTCTATCTTTCTTAGAAAATAAAAATGTTCAATGAGGCCCTCTTTGTCCACAATCTTCAGTCTCTTTCCCCATTACGGGTTCCTTTCCTTTATACTATAAAAATGTTCATGTACCTTCTAGCATCTAGGGAAGAACCCCTCCAGCCTTTATTCATCCCTGCATCTGCCTCTAACCACTGAGTTCAAAGTCAGATTTTCTTTGAGAATGGGGTATGGTGCCTATGCCCAATGTCTCAAATCCCATTTACACTAAATCCAGTTTGGGCTGTTCCCAGAATTCCTCTGGAATGTCACAATCAAATTTCTACTAATTATCATACCCTAAAAATAGTGCTTTTATGTGAACCACCCCTACCCCAACTGCAGCATTTGAGACTACTGAATGTACTTTCCTTCCCGAAACTGTATTTCCTGGGCTCTGAGACACCGGCGTCTTCTAGCTCTCTTCTATACCTAGGTTCATCCTACTCAAAAGAAAGATGAAAGTGCCTCTTCAATCCTATACTCCTTTAAGAGGTTGATGTTTTATAGGATTATGCCTTTGTCTCTTCTCTAAAAATACTGTCTCTGGGTGCCTTCACGCATACATGGGGTTCATCTATTTGCCAACTCAATTCCTAAGGAATGGTTTCTCTCCTGACCTCCAGATCTGTTTTCAACAGCTTATTGAGACACGTCAATCTTGGTGTTCACTGGAATTTCAAAATCAATGCATCCAAAATTGAAAAAAAAAAAAATATCTCCCACTGAAAAATAAATCAATAGATAAAAAACAGATAAACGAAATAAATAAAAGAAGAAAATCTTCTCAGTAATAAGCACTATCATTCACTCCAGTTGTTAAAATCAGAAACCTGGTTTTCAGCCTTAATTCTTCACTTGTCTTCACAATTCCATGTTTCATTACGTCTCCAAAGCCCACTGAATCTTATTTTCTAAGACTCTTTACTCTGCCCCTCAAGGTTCATCTTTATGGCTCTGTCAGAGTCCTTTTTATCTTTTCTGTCACCTGAATAAGCATAATAATCCACTAACTAGTCTCCACATAATTACATTTCTAAAGGGCAAATATGTTATTAGGCTAGATGGAATGAACATGAGGGGATGAGCACATATCTCTGACAGTGTGCCCACAGACCATAAACCTTGAGAACTGATGTACTTAGCCTCATGGGATCTCCAATGCTGATGTGTTATATTCCCATCATTTTCTAATATGTAAAATACACGAAGAGGGGTAAATAATAATTAGCATGATAACCACACCTAGACAATACTATCCAGCCTGTCTTATTCTTTGGAAAATTCTACTGCAGAATTAATCACACGAAACCCACGCAACAGGCAAGTCTCCAGATCTTATACAATATGGCTCCTTGAATGGAGTATTTCATCTGCTGCAATATCTGAATAAAGCTAGCAATGCTTTAAGTCCAAGTTAGATGGCTATTGTGACTGATTTCTCCTGGGCTGTGGATTTAACTGAGTGCCAACTATGCCCTAGCATGGATGCTGCAAAGGTAGACAAGACAGAGATGCACTCACTCACGGATACACGAGCTACTGCAGGAGAAAAGAAAACAAAATAGAAAATTACTATGATAGAGAACAGAGAAAGAACCCTCCCTCTGCCTAGGAATGGACAACAGAAGGCTCAGAGAGAAGTGACACTGGCAGAGGCTTGAAAGTACGCAGCAGTTAGCTAATAGGATAAAGTATTGTATCAGCCCCAACCATGGAACATGAGAAGAAAGAGAATCTCAGAGAAGTTAACCAACTATCTCTGTGTTTTAAGGCTAATAAGAGACAAAGCTAGGATTTGAACGCCCTTTCTCTGATACTAATCCCATGCTTTTTTCAAAAGAGAAAGAGATTAAAGAGCTCAATCCTAGAGTCACGAGTAACAGATATACACCTGCTCTTACTCAAAATTTCTTTGAATTTTATATGTTCCATTAACTTTCATCAATGCACTGAAAAGGAATCAGCTGCCATTTTGGCCGTGCAGGATGAATTTGGGTCAATCTTTTTTTTTTTTTTAGCACTGTTACTGCTGTTTTCCACATTTATAGTACCCATTCCTTAGTTTTTGAAGATATGATAAAGGGAGAGAAATAGAAACCCTTCATGTCACGATAGTGGCAGAAATAATAACAACAAAAACTTATTCACACAATGTGTCAAGCACTTTATATACATTAACTTATTTAAAACTGAACTATAAACCCTAGGAGGTAGGTGACTATTAACGGCTCAGATGAGGAGCCTCAGACAAGGAAAAGTTAAATAATGTTCCAAAGGTCACACATGCCTCAATTCAAACCCAGCAGTTTGGTTATAAAGCAAGATTTGTATTTTAATTGATTGTTCATATCAAAGACTTTATCCCAACTGCTTGAAATTGACGACATAATTTGTTTACATGCTTATCATGTCAATAAAATCCCTTGGTTTATCTGTATACTGAAAACAAGAATACGTTTTCATATACTACAGAGTCAGAATCTAACCTGAAATCATGTTATCCATTATATGTGAAGTTGCCTTACAATTAAGGAAATTGGCCCATGCTTTTTTATAAATAAGTGTAGCTATAAAACGAGCGGATACTGCGTGGTTTAAAATCAAGAAAGGTGTGCATCAGGGTTATATCCTTGCACCATACTTATTCAATCTGTTTGCTGAGCAAATAATCAGAGAAGCTGACTCTATGAAGTAGAAGAGGGCATTAGGATTGCAGGAAGACTCATTAACAACCTGCAATATGCAAATGACACAACCTTGCTTGCTGAAAGTGAAGAGGACTTGAAGCCCTTACTGATGAAGATCAAAGACTGCAGCCTTCTATATGGATTACACCTCAACATAAAGAAAACAGAAATCCTCACAACTGGAATTGCCAAGGATTTCATTTTACTCGGATCCACAATGAACACCCATGGAAGCAGCAGTCAAGAAATCAAGAGACACATTGCATTGGGCAAATCTGCAGCAAAAGACTTCTTTAAAGTGTTAAAAAGCAGAGATGTTACTTTAAGGACCAAGCACCTGACCCCATGCCATCGTGTTTTCAATCACCTCATATGCATGTGAAAGCTGGACAATGAATAAAGAAGACTGAAGAACTGATGCCTTTGAAACACAGTATTGGCAAAGAATATTGAATATAACATGGACTGCCAGAAAAAACGAACAGGTCTGTCTTGGAAGAAGTATAATCATAATGCTCCTTGGAAGCAAGGATGGCAAGACTTCACCTCATATACTTCAGACATGTTATCAGTCCCTGAAGAAGGACAGCACATGCTTAGCACAGTCAGTGAAAAAAGAGCAAGAGCCTCAACGTGATGGACTGACATAGTGACTGCAACAATTGGCTCAAGGATAACAACAATTCTGAGGATGTTTTATTCTCTTGTACCTAGGGTTGCCATGAGTCAAAACTGACTCGATGGCCTATAACAACAACAACATATATTACAGTGAATTTAAAGTGCCTTAAAAAAAGAATTTTTTTTTTTTTTTTATTTAGGGAGAAATATGGAAAAAACGTTACTGGTCACTTTTATAGGTTTGTATGTACGTGGCTATATTATGTATGTGCTATATTATAGTATTTTGTTTTTTTAATATTAAAAAATTTTTACTTCTCAAATGTCTCCTCCAGTGATTTCTCTTTCAGATCAACATTCATTGAAATTAAGCAGCCGGTAAAGGAGAAAACAAATTGGGGAGAGGGAAATGTTTTAGTTACAGGAAGAAAATACATTCGGATGTATAAACTACTATTCATTCTAACACCGCTTTACTTCAATTAAAATAACAAAATGCAATCTCTTAAATCCTTTCAGCTTATTCTGATTGGGATTATATATTATAGGAATTATCATTCACGCTCTACAGCTCCTTCTCCCTGTGAGACTTTTGCTCATATTTACCCCAGTATCCCCAGACATCCTTGCCAGACACCAAATATCTTTTTATCAGGATGATCTGGAGCTTGATTAAGGAAAACAAGTCAAACCCATGATTATAGTGGATTGGATAGAGTTAAACAAACATTAAATATAAACAGGCATTATAAATCCCTGGTTAATTCTAAACACTGTTAGACAGAAGGAGCATATGTATTTATTAGCACAGTGGTTCACAACCAGGGTGATTTTGACCACTAAGAGCTATGCGGCAATGTTTGGAGACATTTATGGTTGTCACAACTGGGGGTATGCTACTGGCTTCTAGTCACTAGAAGCCAGGAACGCTGTAAACACCTTATAAGGCACAGGACAAGCCCGACAGCAAAGTATTATTTGTCCCAAAACATGAACAGTGCTGAGATTGAGAAACTACAATTAGCATTTCATCAAATTTACGAACCGCAACAGGATCCTCAAGTCTCTGCCGATCTCACACACATGAATTACACAGAGAACACAGAATATAGAAAAGCAAACTACTAGGATTGAATTACATTTCAATGAAAATATAATCTATCATCATTTGTCCTGTTTTCAAAAGAAGGTAAAAGAAAAACAAATTTTCTAAAAATGAAAAAAAAAAAAAAAGGTGCCCTTCCCCATTTCTGTCAACGCATTTGAACTCTCAGTGTCTATTTGTAAAATGAATCTCCTCTAAACAGAAATGTAAAACATCCAAATCTTACCTACAGACTGGGAAAATGTTTTTGGCTATGACAATTCCGATCAGCGTCTGATCTCTACAATCTACATGATACTGCAAAAACTCAACAATAAAAAGACAAATAACCCAATTAAAAAATGGTCAAGGATATGAACAGATACTTCACCAAAGAAGACATTCCAGCAGTTAACAGATACATGAGGAAATGCTCACTATCATTAGCCATTAGAGAAATGCAAATCAAAACTACAATGAGATATCATCTCACCCCAACAAGGCTGGCATTAATCCAAAAAACACAAAATAATAACTGTTGGAACAGTTATAAAGAGACTGGAACACTCCTACGCTGCTGGCGGGAATGTAAAATGGTACAACCACTTTGGAAATTGACTTGGTGCTTCCTTAAAAAGCTAGAAATAGAACTATCATATGATCTAGCACTTCCACTCCTTGGAATATATCCTAGAGAAGTAAGAGCCTTCACACAAACAGATATATGCACACCCATGTTCACTGCAGCACTTTTTACAACAGCAAAAAGATGGAAGCAACAAAGGTGCCCATCAATAGATGAATGGATAATTAAATTATGGTATATTCACATAGTGGAATACTACACACTGATTATGAACAATGATGAATCCGTGAAACTTCTCATAACATGGAGGAAACTGGAAGGCGTTATGCTGAGTGAAATTAGTTAGTTGCAAAAGGACAAATATTGTGTAAAAACTCTAGAAAAAGTTTAAACACAGAAGAAAATATTCTCTGATGGTTAAAAGGGTGGAGAGAGAGGGAGGGAGAAGGGTATTCACTAATTAGATAGTAAAACAAAAAAAAGAGGGACTTGACCTCATCTTGAAACTGTCCTAGAAGCCCTGAACCGCCCATCTCTGGACCTCCTTCTGTAAAATAGTTCTAACTAGTTTAAGCTATTGTTTTGCAAACCAACCTCTTCCCAACTAATAAAATTCCACAATATGTTGATTTTTACTACATATGGCTATAAAGGAAACCCTGGCGGCGTAGTGGTTAAGTGCTACGGCTGCTAACCAAAGGGCTGGCAGTTCGAATCCGCCAGGCGCTCCTTGGAAACTCTATGGGGCAGTTCTACTCTGTCCTATGGGGTCGCTATGAGTCGGAATCGACTCGATGGCACTGGATTTGTTTGTTTTTTTTTTTCTTTTTTTGGTATGGCTGTAAAATATGTAATATCAAATACGGCTCTCATAGAGAATTTTAGGGAAAACTGCTTTTAATTACCTTTGAATGAAAAAAAGTATGAGTTGCCTGGTTCTGAGTGATAGCCAGACTAGGCAACGGCCAAGTATAAAAACTGGAATTAAAATATTTAATTAAAACTATATAATTTAAGAGAGTAATGGGTGCATGAAATTAGAACTCTTAAATTAAGCTCTTAGACATCAGAGTGGTCAGAGTTATCACTCTTTGCCCAAAAGAGTAATGATATTAGTAATATTTTTTAAAGGGCATTTTAATTAAGCCTCTCAATCCTCAAATAACTGGAAAGAAGGAAATTCACAGGAATTATCAAGTGAAATAGAAAAAGGTGGGATTTTCATCTCAGAAAAAAAATTCAGTGAGATATAAGTGATTGCATTTGAGCTCCAAGGAGATACTAGGTACTCACATGGCACTTCTGCGGCTTTCAGGTCACCCCAGGATAATGGACTTTATATTCGAGGGCCAACCAAAATAATTCTCTATGCTCATGTATTTTTTCCCCTCAAATCATATACTCAACTTTATTTCTCTTTTTCTTTTTCTTGATTAAACAATTTTAAACGCTAGTAAAAACGACAATTTTACAAAGACCATTTTGGGTAAAAGCATTAATAGAGGAAATGGATTCAAATGATTTAGTTTTCATTTAACACACATGACCTCAGCTTATTAGAATAATACTTCTGCTACAAAAAGCACAATTTAACTGAATACTTCCTTTAAACTACTACTAAGTTATTACACAGGAGCCCTGGTGGTAAAATGGTTAAGCATGTGGTCGCTAACCGAAAAGTTGGCAGTTTGAACCCACCCAGCAGCTCTGCAGGAGAAAGACCTGGTGTTCTTCTCCCATAAAGATTATAGCCGAGCAAACCCTCTGGGACAGTTCTACTCCCTCCTACAGGATCGCTGTGAGTTGGAACTGACTAAATGGCACACAACAACAACAAATTACAGTGGTTATTGCATACCATATTTATTATGAACATAAAAAAAATGACCCTTCATCAAAAGGTTAAATTCCACTAGGAAGGATAATGAGCAAGTTGTTTTCCCCTCTCTGCTTTCTTTGCATGAAGTAGAATAGAGACAAAGAAATGGAGAGAAAGACAGACCCACAATGTGACATGAACTAGATAGATGAGTGCACAGGATTCTACTGCAGAGCTCCTCAAAGCTGAAACTTACTTCACTTGGTGTCACTTCTAGGTGTCACATAACTGCCAAGTAGGTTTCAGGAAATGCAGTTAAGCCTCCTCTCTGATACCTTTTTTTTTTTTTTTTGACACAGGCCTGTTTATTTGTTCTAAGTTGGGATTTTTTTAAGACTTTGATGATTAAATAAAGGATAGTTAATTTAATGGCATCCTGTTTCATAAAGAGGATACTTTTTTTTATTCTGTCAAATATGGCTCAGTAGGTATCCAATCGAGAATCATTGTTTTTTTTTTTCCTAACATGTTCCAAAAACTTTATCAATTAACATTAGGGAAAAATAAAGTTGTTTTTTTTTTTTTTTTTTAATTTCTACACTAGTTTTGTTTAGAGTCTAAATAAAGAGAAATGTATTCTCACTATACTACCGTATCTTAAAAATCTGTAAGGCACAAATTAAATCAAGCATTCATTCATTACAAAGATGCTTCTCTTGAGTTAGAACTTGGACAGTGACACAACCTCTATAGGCTATATAAATCTACTTCCACTCTGTGACAGGTCCTGAACAAGATGCTTTGAGTACATTATCTTATGTGATTCACACACACATACACACACACACACACACACACAAACCCCCATAAAGGTACCACTACTATTTTACAATTAAGAGGTTCAAAGATCCGAATGGTTAAGTGACTTAAACAAATCCATGTAGCTAAATATTGCTGGACTTAAAATTCACAAAGCTACACTGTGTATTAATAAATGCATAATTCGTTTCATACCTGTCTTCTGAATACATATAATTAAAGCTATATTCTCCTCAACACATCATAAAATAATAGGTGTGAATATCTTTTTCAATTAAAAAAAAAAAGTACTCCACAGGAAGTAGGAAAGAGAACACTGGGTGGCTTTATGATAAGTGTTTTCCACATTATTTCTTTTCATCCTTACAATCAGCATATAAAGTATTATTACCTTTTTTATTTTAGAAATATGAAAATGTGGGGGAGAGAAGTTAAACAACTTGTTTGTGATAGCATAGCTGGCAAATCTCCACCTTCAGGCTCGCCAGGCTTGAAATCACCCTGTTTTCCTACCACTCCACACTGGATCACTGGGAATGTATGTCTCTTTTCAGCTTAAGTATTAATAATTTCTTCCTCTCTCTTGTTTATAAATCCTGTGCTTCCTCATTGTCTTTGTGTGTTAACATTTTTCTCCTCTCCCTTTGCATACTTATACATGACCCTCCCAAATCTTGGAAATCTGAGTGGTGCTAACAGTTAAAGATGCTTGGCTGCTAACGAAAAGGTTGGAGGTTCGAGGCTATCTAGAGGCTCCTTAGTAGAAAGTCCTGATGATCTATTTACAAAAAACCACCCACTGCAAACCCTATAGAGCACAGTTCTATGACATACATAGTAGGGTTGCCATGAGTTGGAATCAACTCTATAGTAACTGTTTGTTTGGTTTTTATTCTTTTCCCAAATCGTGAACACCTTGGATATGCTTCAAGTGAGAATAAGCTATAGCCTCTAAGGCCAATCAATGTCCACCCTACGAAGAAATGTGTTACTGCCAATATGCTTGCAAAGGTGTCTTCCTTGTTTACTCTTTGGGTCCAGATCCACTCCTCTTCATGGAAGTGTTTGCCGGTAAGTACAGGTATACACCCACAAAGGCAAAGCCGGGGAACAGTTAGAATAAAATGAACAGCTAACAAACTCTTGAGCTCTTGTTATTATATGATCATATTAAGCAGTTTCCAGGCATTATTTTATTGAATTCTGCAACACTAGGGAATAGCAAAATCCAGGTCTGCAGATGAGGAGTGAGGATTAAGTAATTTACCCAAGGTCAGTCATAGGACCAATAAGTGGAAGATTTGAATTCGTGTCTGTTTGATGTCAAAGCCCAGGATTTTAAGTATCTTATTAAGCTGCCACTGAGTTAAGCAAACAAACAAAAACCAAGGAAACATTTTCCTCTACCCTACTCCCCCTTTCTTCATGAAAACAAATACGATTCTTGTAGCCACGTATAAAGTATCAGGCATCCTAGTCAAATCTCCTTCAAATGTATACTTTATTCCCCAAGAGAAGTCTGTGATTTAAAACAAACAAAATTAAGGACTGACTCTAACACGAACTAACAATTTAAAGTCATTAACCACCAATAATTTAAAGGAACCCTGGTGATGCAGTGGTTAAAGCACTCGGCTGCTAACCAAAAGGTCTGTGGTTTAAACTCACCACCACTCTTCAGGAGAAAGATGTGGCAGTCTGCTTCCATAAAGATTTAAACCAAAAGCTAAACCCACAGCAGATGAGTAGATTTCCACACACAGCGACACTATAGGACAGAACAGAACTGCCCCATGAGGTTTCCAAGGCTGTAATCTTTACGGAAGCAGACTGCCACATCTTTCTCCCCGAGAGCGGTTGGTCAGTTCGAACCACCAACCTTAGGGTTAGCAGCTGCGAACTTAACCGTTGTGCCACCAGGGCTCCTTTTGTAAAGATTTACAGCCTTGGAAACCCTATGGGGCAGTTCTACTCTGTCCTATAGGGTTGCTACAAGTCAGAATAGACTCAATGGCAACAGGTTTGGTTTTTTTTTTTTTGTTTACCCACAGGGATGACTACTTATTGTCACCAATGATTTAACTTTGAACCTATATAGAGGCTGGCTGCTTATTCTTTGCTATTTACAGGTGGCGTAGTGGTTAAGTGCTACAGCTGCTAACCAAGAGGTTGGCAGTTCACATCCACCAGGCGCTCCTTGGAAACTCTATGGGGCAGTTCTACTCTGTCCTACAGGGTTGCTATGAGTCGGAATAGACTCAACGGCAGTGGGTTTGTTTTTGACCCACATGGAAACCCTGGTGGTATAGTGGTTAAGCGCTATGGCTGCTAATCAAAAGGTCGGCTAGTTCTAATCCACCAGGCACTCCTTGGAAACCCTATGGGGCAGTTCTACTTTGTCCTATAGGGTCGCTATGAGTCAGAATTGACCCAATGGCAACAGGTTTTTTTTTTTTTTTTTTCGGTTTACCCACAGGGATGACTACTTATTGTATAATTTCTTGAAGAAGAAGCACTTATCTTTTGGAAGGTGTGTAATCACTACAGAAAAAAAATCTAATCAGGCATAGAGCAATAGGCCAAAGCCTGGTCTGATCAATAAAAGTTGTTGATTGGTTTATTTATTCACTAAGATACATATTTTTAAAATATGATTATGGAGATTTAATGATTAGCAGAGAAGAGACAGAATTTAAAAAGCAGTAACAAAGATATGGACAGAGGACAGTATGATATACTGTGGAAGTCCGCAGCAGAAGAACCTAACCTAAATTAGTTTGTTTGAGCAAGGCGGAAAAAAAAAACAAACTAACATTTCTGAATTCCACAGGAATCAACACACTCAAAAAAATATTTAAAAAAAAAAAAAAAAACTTTAGGGCCTGATTACATCAGAGATATGATTATAACTTGGGTTAAAGATGCCCCCATGGGCACACAGTGATTTACTGCAGTGTACTCACTTTCAACATAAATGTTCAACAAAGTGGGTGTTTTCCTTGTCCCTTAACAGCAGTGCTCTAACGAAAGTCTGCTGTTGAAGCAATGAATTATGAAAGTGGAAAAAGTATCACGTATCTCACAGAGCAGCAGGAATAGGTGTTAGGTCATACAAGCAGTTTCTAACTTAAGAAAAAGCAAGATGAGTTCCAAAAATGACAGTCTATTCTTTTTTGCTTGGAACAGATTTTTCACCTTAGAAACAATTCACTTGAAGGCTTATCCTGAAGTATTTGAAGGATAGAAGGAAAACATCATTTATAACAATCTTTGTGAAAATACACTTGTAGGCTTAATTCTGGTACTGGGAAGGGTATCCCTTAACCTAATTCAGAGATCCAAGACAGCAACGATCACATCATGGCGGTAGAGTGGGAGGAAAATTGGTGGCCAGAGCTGGGAGAGGGAGAAATGGGAAGGAGTGGGCCTGAGAGATAGGGATTGAATGATGGTAGACTGGGGATTAAGATGGCAAACGAAAACTGGTCAATGCTTGTAGCAGAACTCACCTTTAATCAATCTTTTCTATCCACTCCACCCTTATGTTTCATAAGGGTATTGGCTTTGCTTCTGATATAACCTCAAAGAAATTTCTCAGCCCTGAGTACTTCCCTTGGCTTTCTCTTTAAAAAGGGCTTAGAAATTGGCCACCTTGCCACTCAATCAGTTGTGGCTTTTGACCAAAGTTGTACTCTCTTCTCTGTATCTAATTTTCAGGAAACCGAGTAATTTTGCATCCCATGTTTATCCCAGCCCCTTAAATCTGTACTTTGAAGATTCAGCAATTTTTCCAACAATTTTTATATACAGGAGATACACACACGCACACACCATAAAATAATGCTATCTTTGACTGTAGATGGTGTGAAAATCTAGTCTCCCTCTAGACTTTAGACCAGCTCAGATTATTCATTTATCTGGGTCTTCTACCTTCTCAGAAAGTGTCTACCTTTTATTTTCTTACTCTAATGATGAGATGTGGATATACTAATCAGCCTCGACATGGTTCTCCTTCTCTAG
This sequence comes from Loxodonta africana, assembly GCF_030014295.1. Classification (NCBI taxonomy): domain Eukaryota; kingdom Metazoa; phylum Chordata; class Mammalia; order Proboscidea; family Elephantidae; genus Loxodonta; species Loxodonta africana. The sequence goes on from NC_087345.1 coordinate 51,509,816, forward strand.
AAGACTAGCAGGCATTTCCTCATGCCATTTTCATCATCAGATCAGAAAGACAGGATCACTCCTTCCACTTGCCTTTCACACAACCCCCATGTCATGAATGCCCCCACCCCAGTCTTTTCCAACAATAGGGTTCCTCGTCAGCAAAGTGAAATAAGGACACACTGTAATTAAAAGCAATGAAGGTATGAAGCAAAAAGGGTATCCTCAGGTGCTCTTCTCTTCTACAGGGGTCAACAAGAAGAGAGGGAAGGAAAATTTCTAAAATAACCCATGGAGCATCCTTCACACGTGAGAAATTTAAGTAAAATATATGTGCCTAAATCATGGACAGCAAATATAAATATACATCCAACAAACATTTATTGAGCATATAAAATGAGCATATACTGTGTGCCAAGTACTATCCTAGGACTTCAGATATATACAAAAATCCTGCACTCACGGAACTTAAAATTTAGCAATATACACAATAAACTAATAAATTATATGGTTCACAAGAAAGCAATAAATTTAACGTAAAACATGGAATAAAATAAAGGGAAAAGGAGTGTGTGAGTGACATAGGGCAATTTAAATAATGTAAGCTAGAAGGCCTCATTGAAAAGGTAACAATGAAGCAAAGAATTTAAAAAAGCAAGTAACATGATATAATTTAACCATAGAAACAACATAGCATTATAGTACATATATAGAGATATGTATGTGTGTGTATATACCTATGTAAGTATATATATACACACACATAAATATCTCAAAAAAAAAAAAAAACCCATTGCCATCAAGGTGATTTTGACTCATAGCCACCCTACAGGGGAGAGCAGAACTTACAACTGACTCACAGGGTTTCCAAGGAGCAGTTGGTGGATTCGAACTGCTGACATTTTGGTTAGCATCCTGAGCTCTTAACCACTGCGGCACCAGGGCTCCATATATATATATATTTTTCAGTATATATATATATGTATATATATATATACACACACACATATATTCAGTATAAAAAATATTCAATATATACATTCAGCATATACATATTCAGTATATATATATTTATCAGCAGATGACAGAATAATATTTAAATTTATTACCATCTAAAAATCCAGATGTCCTCAAACTTTAATACTGCTTTAAGCACCTTTTCCATCATATAGGCAAAAGCACAGTTAGTTCTTGTACAAAAGAAAAAAATTAATTAAATGGAAGATTATATTGCTATATTTCCTGGTGTGTCTAGGAAATAATTAAAAAATCAGGGTAATTGGAAATCTACAGAGGACTGATTGGAACTACACAAATAACAAATTTACATCTGTTCATTTTTCTTTAGGAGCAGAGGAAAAAAAAAGATTTTTTGTTTTTGGTTTTGTTTTTTGTCATAATGCAAAATCTCCTTTTGAGAAAACTGAAATTAAATTACTTGAAATCCTGCTACAAAACATCAGGCTGTACTTTTCATGGAAGCATAATTTTAGGAACAACAAAGAAGAAATGCTTCTGGCCATTTAAGCAACTTCCAATCAGTTTTAAAGTTAAACCAAACAAAAGGCATTAAAACAGGATGTGATTATGAACTTCTTTATAAACCACTTTTACGGTCTTTCTAATGCATGTCCTCAAATTTACCTACAGTGCTTTAGATGGAAATGACTATAAAAGTAAAGGCCATTTTAATGAGATTTCAGAAAAATGCCTTTCATCATTTTTTCCAATATGGAAAATAGTTTAACTCACTGTATACAAGTTAATCTTGAATGTGAAGATTCTATGGAAAAGTATGACCCACAGTGCCATTTTGAAACTATGTTTTTAACAGAAAACATATAATGCAAATTAGCATAGCAGTGATCCAATCTCTTTCTTTCTCTTGCCATGCTTCAATTTCTAAAGGGATTCTGATTTCCCTCAATTTTATTTTGGAGTAGGGTGGGGAAGGCAAGGCTTAACAGTTCCAGCTGGCAATCCTACACACTGAAACTACAATGTGTAGTTTCCATTCTATAATAGGAATGAGTATAAAATAATAGGTTGTTTGATTCAATTCTATTAAAAAGCATTTGTTGGGCACCAAGGAAGTGTCAAGGACTTCACTATGTGCTGGAAACACAGAGATAAACAGTCTACATTCCCAACCCCCAAGGTGTTCTTAGTGTGAATCTCGGTTCTTTGGTCACAGTGTCTTTACATTTCATAGGATAAAATCACTCTTGAGTACAATATCCTGGAACTTTGCGATAACAAAACATTCTTCTCTGACTACTATGAATAATATTTCCAAATTTATCAAGCCAGAGTTGATACCACGATTTTTCACCCATGGGACAACAGAAATCCCACAGAAATATTTTACTTGACTTCTCTATAATACATGGTCTTTTGACCATTTTCTCCCTTTTCTACTGACTCATGCATTAGCTTAAAAGACACCACACACATTGTTCCTCTTTCCTTCTACTTGAAAATATTTTATGGTCCTACTTTCTCTATCAAGCTCCTTAAATACAGGTTTCTATCCATGGTTATTCTTTGACTTATCTTTATACATATTACACATACAACAATTTATAGTCCTTTTCAATTTACACACTTACATAATTACAATTCTAAAACCTATACCCTCTATCTCAAAATGCTTTCAAGCGGTCTAGAAACATACTCCAGGTGCCTAGTGGATGTCCAATAGGCATCTTAAGCTCACGTAGCCAAGCCTGCAAAACTTTGTTTCTGATAGGGAGGGACAGTGCCTTTCAAAATATAACATTTAGGAGAAATTATAGTAACTACAACTATTGTTACTGGAATAGGAATACAGATATTTACCAATAGATGAGAATAGAGTCTACAAAAACATTTTTTTTTCCCAAACTATTTCACTCACCCCTACACATCTGTCAATTTGTCATACTGTGGGAGCTTGTGTTGCTATGACGCTGGAAGATCCACCACAGGTATGGAAGTAGTCGCAGGGTCACCCATGGCGGACAGGTTTCAGCTGAGCTTCCAGACTAAGACAGATTAGGAAGAATGACCCAGTGGTCTACTTCTAAAAAGAATTAGCCAGTGAAAACCTTATAAGTAACAGCAGAACACTGTCTGATATAGTGACGGAAGATGAGCCCCTCAAGTTAGAAGGCACTCAAAATATGACTGGGTAAGAGCTGCCTCCTCAAGGTAGAGTTGACCTGAACGACATAGATGGAGTCAAACTTCCAAGGCCTTCATTTGCTCTTGTGGGACAATTCAAAATAAGAAGAAACAGCTACAAACATCCATTAATAATCAGAACCTGGAATGTACAAAGTATGAATCTAGGAAAATTGAAAATCATCAAAAATGAAATGGAATGCATAAACATCACCATCCTAGGCATCAGTATGTTGAAATGAAGTAGTATTCCCATTTTGAATTGGACAATCATATAGTCTACTATGTCAGGAATGACAACTTGAAGGGGAATGGTATTGCATTCATCGTCAAAAAGAACATTTCCAGATCTATCCTGAAGTACAATGCTGTAATACCCTTTAGCCTACAAGGAAGACCAGTCAATATGACTATTACTCAAATTTACGCACCAACCACAAAGGCCAAAGATAAAGAAATTGATGATTTTTACCAACTTCTGCAGTCTGAAATTGATAGAACATGCAATCAGGATGTGCCGATAATAACTGGTGATTGGAACGCAAAAGATGGAAACAAAGAAGAAGGATTGGTAGTTGGAAAACATGGCCTTGATGACAGAAACAATGCCGGAGACTGCATGAATGAATTTTGCAAGACCAATGACTTCTTCACTACAGATATCTTTTTTCACCAACATAAACAGTGACTATACATGTGGACCTTGCCAGATGGAATACACAGGAATCAAATCAACAATATCTGTGGAAAGAGATGATGGAAAAGCTCAGTATCATCAGTCAGAACAAGTTCAGGGGCTGACCGTGGAAGAGACCATCAATTGCTCCTATGCAAGTTCAAGTTGAAACAAAGAAAATTAGAGCCAGTCCACAAAAGCCAAAGTACGACCTTGAGTATATCAAGGTCTTGAGACCATCTCAAGAAGAGATTTTACACATTGAACACTAATGACCAAAGACCAGAAAAGTTGTGGAATAACATCAAGGACATCATATATGAAGAAATAAGTCATTCAAAAGACTGGAGAGAAAGAAAAGACCTAACTGCATGTCATAATAGACTCTGAAGCTTGCTCTTGAATGTCAAGTAGCTAAAGCAAAAGGAAAAAACGATGAAGTAAAAGAGCTGAACAGATGATTTCAAAAGGCGGCTTGAGAAGGCAAAGTAAAGTATTATGATGACATGTGCAAAGACCTGACATGGGCAAAGAAAACCAAAAGGGAAGAATATGTTCAGCATTTCTCAAGCTGAAAGAACTGAAGAAAAAATTCAAGCCTCGAGTGTCAATACTGACGGATTCTATGGGTAAAATATTAAATGATGCAGGACGCATCAAAAGAAGATGGAAGGAATACACAGAGTCACTATATCAAAAAGAATTGGTTGACATTCAACTATTTTAGGAGGTAATATATGAACAGGAACCAACAGTACTGAAGGAAGAAATCCAAGCTGCACTGAAGGCATGGGTAAAAAACAAGGCTCCAGGAATTGACAGCATACCAATTGAGATGTTTCAACAAACTGTTGCAGCGCTGGAACTGCTCACTTGTCTATTTATGCCAAGAAATTTGGAAGACAGCTACCTGGCCAACCAACTGGAAGAGATCCATATTTAGGCCTATTCCTCCAAGTAAGGTGATCCAACCGAAAGCAGAAATTATTGAATAATATCATTAATATCACATGCAAGCAAAATTTTGCTAAAGATCATTCATAAGTGACTGCAGCAGTGTATCTACAGGGAACTGCCAGAAATTCAAGCCAGATTTAGAAAAGGACATGGAACCAGGGATATTATTCCTGATATCAGATGGATCCTGGCTGAAAGCAGAGAATGCCAGAAAGATATTTACTTGCGTTTTACTGACTATGGTAAGAAATTCGACTGTGTGGATCATAACAAGTCATGGATAACATGGTGGAGAATGGCAATTCTAGAACACTTAAATGTGCTCATGAGTAACCTGTACATACAGGCAGCCATTTGAACAGAACACGGGGATACTGCACGGTTTAAAGTCAGGAAAGGTATGTGTCAGGGTTGTATTCTTTCACCGTACTTATTCAATCTGTATGCTGAGCAAATAGCCCAAGAAGCTGGATTATATGAAGAAGAATGGGGCACTAGGATTGGAGGAAGACTCATTAACCTGCATTATGCAGGTGATACAACCTTGCTTGCTGAAAGTGAAGAGGATTTGAAGCACTTACTGGTGAAAACCAAAGAGCACAGCCTTCAATATGCATTACACCTTAACATAAAGAAAACAAAAATTCTCACAACTTGTCCAATAAGCAACATTACGATAAAGGGAGAAAAGATTGAAGTTGTTGAGGATTTCATTTTACTTGGATCCACAATCAACACCCATGGAAGCAGCAGTCAAAAAACCAGAAGACACATTGCACCGGGCAAATCAGCTGCAAGAGATCTCTTCAAAGTGTTAAAAAGCAAATACATCACCTTGAGGACTAAGGTGCGCCTGACCCAAGCCACGGTGTTTTCGATCACCTCATATGCGTGTGAAAGCTATACAATGTATAAGGAAGACCGAAAAAGAATTGATGCCTTTGACTTGTGGTGTTGGAGAATATTGAATATACCATGGACTGCCAAAGAATGAACAAATCTGTCTTGGAAGAAGCACAACCAGAATGCTCCTTGGAAGCAAGGATGGCAAGACTGTGTCTCACATACTATGGACATGTTGTGAGGAAAGATCAGTCCCTGGAGGAGTAATCGTGCTTGGTAAAGGAGAGGGTCAGCAAAAAAGAGGAAGACCCTCAACCAGATGGATTGACAGTGGCTGCAACGATGGGCTCATGCATAGCAACAATTGTGAGGATGGTGTAGGATCGGGTAGTGTTTCGTTCTGTTGTGCACAGGGTCACTATGAGTCTGAACTGACTGGACGGCACCTAGCAAAAACAACAACAACAACTTCACTCACTTATTGCCTTAGGCTGCATTGCTCTAGAGAAGACAAGTTGACAGACAACCTTAACCACATGCTTGTCTTTCTAGCATCACTCCCTTTTCACCTTTCCAAATTGAGTTAGAAATAATAAATGACCAATTCTTTATCTTCTCACAATAATGTAAGAAAAGGTGTTACTGTATTGCTTAAAATTATATATTTAAATCTGAACTTCAAGTTACTTGAGACCCAAAACTACATTCCCCATTGTCAGCATATTCTCAACATCTTGTACAATGCCTGTCACTCTGAAGACGCTCAGCATCTGTTGAACAAGTTAATGGATCCTTATTTCTGACATGTGAATATTCTAAATCATAAATGTACTCAAAAGATGTAATTGGTATTGATCCAAGTTTACAATTGGTTATTCTTTTTCAGAAATGTGCTTGCACTGGTGATATCTGATATAGGTGTTATAAGTATTAAGGATTTTAGAGAGGTAAGAAAAGAAATTTCCTTTGAGAGTTAACCTGTAAAATCAGTTCAGAATGACTCAGAGAACAGGTGTGTAAAATCAGCTGAGGAAAGAAGAGGGCTCCCAAGCTAGCAAGTATGAAGTGTAACTTGTTTGACTGTATTACTGCAACAACTCAGTACAAAATGTAAAAGTGTAAATAAAAGAGCAGGTGTTGAGACTTGGAAGATCTGTAAACGGAAATGCATAGAGCCAAAAGCCAAGAAAAACTATCCTAGCACTTTCCAGGGAAGGAGGAGCTATCTTAGACTAACGTCATTATAAATTTATTCATTCAATACTCCTTAGCCTGATGCTCATATAAATTGGATGTATTCAACACTCTAATCAATGTGCTCACCAAACAAACTTGTGATTCCCATGCAGACTTGTCTAGACTTCGAATTCTTCTAGTATCTGTGACAATATAATGGGGAAAATCCGATTAAAATGTTGGCATTCTGGGACTTTCTCAACCTTGTATGTGTTTTTGTTTCTGTAAGTAGATGTCTTCGGGACTGATCACCACAGGCAACTAAGCACCAGGCATCTGGCCAGATCCAGCCTCTTCCCTCAGACCACTTGCTGAAACGTACTAACGCTACTGACTGTGTGACAAGATGAGCTTTTATGTTACATGCAATCTGTAATTTTAACTAATAATCATATATGATTCTTAACATCATAGAACTTGCAACAGAGAATGTTTCATCTTCTGTGTGTGTGTTTTAATTGACTTGCATGGATTTTAATAACACGTTCTTTATAAATCACTCTGACCTCCCCTTTACCATCCTGCTGACATCCAGGTCACTCTATAGTAATTCTCTTGTCTTAATCCACATCTGGCAGTTTGACAAGACAGACTTTGCTGAATTTATTGGATATAATATCTCATGGCCAAAACTAAAGAAAGGAAAATTTAATGCTAATAAATATTCAAGAATTTATATGCACAAATGCCTATCTGTTTGATGAAATCATTAAGCAAGATCAGTTTTCCCTAGGTTCGAAAAAAATCACTAATCTTTACTTTCAAAAAGTTTCTCAAAAAAGGCAAGAGTTATATTTTTGGCAGATCAATATTTTTTTTCCTGCAGAGATACTTAATATTACAGTAAGTAGACAAATTAGAATTGAAAATCCCTAAGAGACAAATTTATATAATGTGATTTTATGAGCAAAATTCAATTGCATAAATACTATTATATTCAAAGTCGGGCTTTAAAGAGGCTATTTATTGATATTTGAAGACGCCTTGGGAGTATAAAGGTTAAGTGCTTGACTTCTAACCATAAGTTTGGCAGTTAGAACCCACCCAGTGGCTCTGCGGGAGAAAGACCAGGCAATCTGTTCCCATAAACAGTATGGACTAGGAAACCTTTTGGGCAGTTCTATTCTGTCACATGGGGTCGCTAAGGCACCTAACAACTACAACACAACACTGACATTTTAAGGACCATGAAATATTTTATCATACCATATATAATAAATCAGAATAAATGTGTATAATTAATTATTTACTATTTATATTTTCCTAATTAACAAATGGAAATATCAGAATTTATTTTGTTGAAATGTCACTTGACTTGTTACTCTGTTAAGTAATGTATCCGTTATTTTCTCTTACCGATTCTGAAAAAATGATGTTTTCAATATGTTTGTAATAAAGAAGGCATTTCTAGGATTTGGTGGGGGGAAGGAAAGAGAACTCATGCCTTGACACTAGAGTCTGTAATGATATATTCCAGAACCTTTATCCCACATCAGTATGTATACAATAAGCACGGTCTCAGTGAGGGGGGTTTACTATGCTTGTGCTTTGTGGTCAGTGACTGTTTTCACACACATAATGTATATATATGTAATGGGAAAAAGCTGTGGAATAAATCAACATAGAAAATAGGATAAGTGAGTACAGCTAGTAACAAGAACTGGGAAAGAACTGGACAGCTAGGTATAACAGGCAGGCTATCCAACAAACTTGAACTAAGATTCTAGCATTGTTTGCAGTGAAGCAGATGCTAATTTCTACTCATTCATTAATTTATTAATCAGCACATACGTAGTTTAAAGCCCATGTGCCTGGTGTTGTGATCAGCAATGGGGAAAGAATGATATCAAAGCACACCCTGCCCTTAAAAAGATACATTATGATTAAGGGGAACAAGTTATCACAAATGCAAATTTGATCCAGACTAAAAAATGCCGAGGATTACTGCTCTTGTAATATTTGGGAGGAGTACCTATCTTCTAACTATGAAAGTGGGGAAAGCTATCTAGAAATCTTTCTCAAGACATCTAGGTCAATTGGCATAACAAAGTTTATTAAGAAAATGTTTTGCATCGCACTTTGGTGAGTGGCCTCAGGGGTCTTAAAAGCTAGTGAGCGGCCATCTAAGATACATCAATTGTTCCCAAACCACCTGGAGCAAAGGAGAATGAAAAACACCAAAGACACAGGAAAATATTAGTCCAAGAAACAAAAAGGGCCACATAAACCAGAGACTCCATCCGCCTGAGACCAGAAAAACTAGGTGGTGTCCAGCTACCACTAATGACCGCCCTGACAGGGAACACAACAGAAGAGTCCCTCACAGACTAGGAAAAAAGTGGGGCACAGAACTGAAATTCTAGTAAAAAGACCAGACTTAAATGGTCTGACTGAGACCTGAGGGACCCCAGCAGAGATGGCCCCAGATTCCCTGTTAACCCAGAACTAAAACCATTCCCGAAGCCAACACTTCAGACAAAGATTAGGCTGGATTATAAGACATTAAATGATACTTGTGAAGAGTGTACTTCTTAGCTCAAGTAGATACATGAGACTAAAAGGGCAGCTCCTGTCAGGAGGTGAGATGAGAAGGCAGAAAGGGATAAGAGCCAGTTGAATGGACCTGGGAAATCTGGGGTGGAAAGGAGGAGTGCGCTGAAATATTACAGGGATAGCAACTAATGTCACATAACCATGTGTGTATAAATTTCTGTATGAGAAACTATCTTGAGCTGTAAATTTTCACTTATAGCACAATTAAAAAAAAAATTTTTTCCCTAAGAAGTGTCACTTTAGGTGAGATATAAAAGGCAAAAGAGTGGGGAGTAGGGTGTAAAAGGGTCAGAGGGGATGTGAAGGAGGAAGATGTTGCAAGCAGAATAGATGGTATCTGCGGAGGTGTACCACTGAGTAAGGATATGGCATACTGGGGAAAACTATAAGAAAGAACCTTAGACAACAGCCAGATATATGCCTAAGCAACAACAAAAAAACTTGGAATCAGCATATTTAGGAAAATAAAACCTAAACAACCAGCTAAAAAAAGTAATGAGAGTAGGAAAGGTTCTAAGTCACATTAGCAAAAACTTTCTTAAAAAAAAATAAGAATAAACTTCAAATATGTGAGACTTTTGCAGACAAAAATATAAAACTTTAATGAAGGAAATTTCAAAAAAAATAAAATAAATGCAGAAATGCAAGTATCTGAAAAGTAAAATTCAAGAGTATAATGGTGTCAGTTCTCAATCTTTAATATATAAAGTCGCCACAAAACCAATGAAAACCCCAACTCAACTTCCAATGCAACTTTGCAAGCCTATAATCAAGTTCACATTAACTATAAAATGCATGAGTCATCAGGAAATTTCTGAAAACAAGTAGCAAGGATGGGAGACTTGCCTTTTAAATATAAAAAATTTAGTAGAAATTATAATAAGTTAAACTATTTGTTCTTGGTTTGAGACTGAAAATGCTTACCAATATATCAAAAAGGAGTCCACAACAATAAATCTATGCATATGTAAGGATTTACTCTAGGTGACAAGTTACATTCAATTACATGAGAATATTAGTTTTCACTTGGGAAAAAATTACATCTTTACTTAATACAAAAATAATAAAACCAGGGTAAATTAAGGGACTATACAAAAAAGCAAAAAATAATTCTAAAAATATTCAAAAATTCTGCAATGATTTTTTAATAGTAGGCTGTGAATGATCTTATTCATAAAGACTGAAAGCACAGGGGCTTTAAATGAAACAACCTATAGATTTTTTTCCAAATAAAAATTTAAGAGTTACATGCAATAAAGGAAATCATAAGGAAGTAAAAATTTAAGCAAACACTGGAAGAAACTATTTACCAAACAGATGTATGTGTATATACATATAAGTGTGTGGGAACATTTTACTTAAAATATAAAAGCCGATTTAAAAAAATATTCCACCCAATAAAAACTAGGCAAGAAATATGAATAGTTAATCCCAAGGAAAATTACAGAGGCAATAAACTAAGAAAAATTACTCATCTCCACTTGAAATAGGGAAATGAAGAACAAAACAATATAGTTGTGAAATCATCCCACTGGGCATGTATCAACAGACTTCATGTAATAGCCCCAATGTAAACAAATGTTCATCAAAAGGGGAGTAGTTATACATATTGTGACACATCTGCACACATACAAAAAATTAAAAATCAATGGAGATGCATATATAAGGAAATAAAAAATATGTATGTAAATCTACATATATAAATACATTATTGCTTGCTACAAAACAAACTTGAAAGGATACATACCGTAAGAGGGAAAGGGTCATGAATGCAATAAGAGGACTTCCTTTCTTTATTCCATATTCTTCAATACTGTTTGAATGTTTTACAGCAAGACTGTATTCATTGTTTTAAAAAAACCTGTTTGCCGTTGAGTCAATTCTGACTTACATCGACCCTACGGGACAGAATAGAACTGCCCCCACAAGGTTTCTGAGTTGCAGCTGGTGGATTACTGTCTGATAGGGTCACTATGACTAGGAATTGACTTGATGGCAATGAGTTTTATACCTGTGGTTGTAATTCCATTTGGGAATGGACTTTTTTGTCACGTTAATAGGGTAATATTACTGTACAAAGTGTATCTTAAATCCTTCTCTTTTGAGATATAAGCCAAGCAGATTACGTACAGAGAAGCAAGCTGAGATGGGGGCAGACAGATGCCATGCACATGAAGATCACCAAGGAGCCAAGGAATAGATGCTGTACAGAGACAAGGACCTTCCTCCAGAACCGACTGAGAAAGAAAGCCTTCCCCTAGAGCCGGTGCCCTGAATTCAGGCTTCTAGCCGCCTAAACTGTGAGAAAATAAATTTCTGTTTGTTAAAGCCACCTACCTGTGGTATTTCTGTTATAGCAGCACTAGATAACTAAGACAGATGTGGTAATCATATTTTTTAAATAGAAGCATAAAAACAAAAATACACTGATTAATTTAAAGTTTATCTCTGCCTTCTTAAAATTATCCTATGTCCAGTTGGTAGTGATATACCTCACTGTTTTGAAGTTACATAATAATGTATGTTTCCAGGTTATTTTCCCAACAAAATTTTCTAATAATATGATAAACAGATTTTTTTCAATAATTTACAAAGTTACTTGCTACCATCTTGTAAGGTTATGAACATGGACTGTGTACAAAAAGTCTAGGTCACTCATTAAAAGTCAAGTAGAGGACTTAATGGAAGCTATGATTCTCTAAAGTTTCTAAAATTCATTAACAACAATAGGTATTTCATGACAACTAATACGAAGAGGTTTGTAAGTTTCAGACTTTGGTCACAGGAACCATCAAAGCTATTTTCTCCCCCATCGGCTGCACGACTTTTACACTGAAACTGCACTGAAAGAAAGGCACCCGAGGGAAAGCAGTTCTCCTCCCCTGTGCTTTAGCTGTAAGCTCTCCTAGCAGTCAGGTAAATGACTAACTATCTAATTGCATGCTGGCAACAGCTGATCTTACATTCCAGAGAGGGAAGTAATGTTCTTCCTTTCAAGTCACCAAAGCTGACCACATGAATGTCACACACCCTGAGCCCAGACTTTGTCAAGGAGCCTCCTTCCTCCCCTTCACTTTTTCTTATGCACATACCCATTGCTCACAAGTCAATTCCGACTCATAGTGACCCTATAGGGTTTCCAAGGCTGTAAAACTGTTCGGAAGCAGTCTGTGATATCTTTCTCCTGGAGAGCAACTGGTGGGTTTGAACCGCTGGCCTTTTGGTTAGTAGCCGAGCACTTAACCACCGTGCCGTCTGTCAGTACAAGGAAGCAAAAAAAAAAAAAAAAATGCCATCAAGTCGATTCTGATTCGTAGCAACTCTATAGGACAGAGTGGAACTGTCCCTACAGGTTCCAAGGAGCACCTGGTGGATTTGAACGGCCGGCCTTTTGGTTAGCAGCTGTAGCTCTTAACCACCACGCCACCAGGGTTTCCTCCTATGCACACAGACACCTCTGTGTAAGTCTATGTAAGTCTCTGGTCCCTCTGCCCCTTTGTTCCCTTTATCTATAGCATATCAAAGGACCATGCTGGTGTAGAAGTTTCTGTGTCAACTCACCCAGGAACAAAGGACCTTTTTGGGCAGAACTGGTATGAGATGCAATTTTACCGTTTCCTCTCTGTCCCAATTACCATGTAAGTAATAAAGCTTATGAAAATGTCCTTGAGAGCCACTGCCCTGAATGAACTTACTTTCATTTTTCATTTCATGGTTAAAATGCAGGTCATTAAACATTTTGAAAGACACAACTATCACTGATGATATGAAATGTAATCAATGCCTGCTATTGCCATAGAGGAAAAAAGGAATGTTAACAAGTTAAATTTATTGGTGAGAATGAATAAGCTAATGAAATTCCTTTTCCTTCAGGAGCTGAAATAGAACAAGGAACAATTCTGCACATCACTGAAAATGCTATAATGACAATAGCATATACAGCCCAAGAGGAAACGTTTTTATTTGCCAAATTGTCTCTAAACAGTCCAAGTTAAAACTTGGCTTTTTTCTACCTATTTAACAGATATGGGGGAAAAAAAAGCTTGCTCTTTGACAAGATTTTTTGTAGAATTTAAGCCTCCTAAATTAAACTAACAATTAAATGTTGTTTAAAAACCTGTTGTATTAAAAAAAAAAGTTATATTAATAAAAATATTTCAAGACCATTTATAACATTTATGACATATCCTATCCATATTAAAAAAAAAAAAAAAAAAAAGATCTTTTTAATATACACTTCTCCAGCAAGGCTTTTCCATTAGGGTTAGGGAAGGCCTATGCATACATTTTCATAGTTTATATATGCACCTACAGATAAAGCTAAAGATGTAGCTTTTAAATTATATCTAAAGTAGATTTGTCTAATTGAATAAATTTCTCCTCTCAGCAAAGAATAAGTCCAAGAAAGCATGATTTTCTTTTTTTTTCAAGCTATGCCCAAGAAGTTGGTAATTTTTCAACCGGTGGCTATGGATAAAAGAGAGTAAGCTAAATTCAAAGTGTTGGTTCTTCAGCTTACTTTCTCCCCCAGAAAATTTATGGAGGATGTGCATCAGAAAAAAACTGACTTCTGTATTGAAAAGCATGGGACTCCTTTGACAACATCACTTTCAGATGCAAAAAAAAAAATTAGAAAAAACATTTGGGTAAATCTATTATTAAACTAGTAAGGTTCTTTTTCATGAAATAAAAATGTTATTAATTAATAATACAGTAACATCATATTTATTCAGATAAAGAGGACATGGGGAAGAGAGCATTTGTGGGAGTACTTTAGATATATTCATTCAAGTAAAGAAGAAGTTGCAAATTGAAATGACTTCAGTGAAGAAGATGGTAACATATAGGATAAAGTATCTAATACAGCAGAGAGTGGGTAGCAGGGAATGTGCAAACTGAGGAGATCATCTGAAGACATTCCAGATTTAAAAAAAAAAAAAAAGTCAGTGCAGAATGTATCTTCTGGTGTTATTTGGCCCACTGGCCACTAGGTTGAGATTCTGGTGTTGTGTTAAAGACCGGGAGGTTAAAGGCAAGGTAAACATACAAGTCAGAAATTAAACTGAGCTATTCCTGTCTGCTCAGGAAAATTTCCTTAAGTACTGGTATAGTTTTTCTATTTTTTTCATTTTTAATTCTTTTATATCTGTGATTTTAGACTTAACCAAAGGAAATATTCAGATATAAATATTAAAGGGGGTCCCTGGGTGGCACAAACAGTTAAGTACTCGACAACTAGCAGAAGGGTTGGTACTCAAACCCATCCAGAGGTGCCTCAGAAGACAGGCCTGGTGATCTGCTTCCAAAAGGTCACAACCTTGAAAACCCTATGGAGTAGTTTTACATTGCACATATGGGGTCGCCATAAGTCAGAACTGACTAAGAACAATAACCATTAAAGTTTGCAAATTATTTTGATACTGTCAATATTATATAGCATTCATTAAACACAAGCAGTAGACATCTTTTTTTTTGCCTGGGACTGATCCTTCCTTTTAGGGAAGGTCTTCTTCATTCCATTCCAATTCTGGAGGCGCTGTCAACAGAGGTATCTCATGGTCCCTTGTTTCATCCAAGAGAAAACCATGACTCCAGGAGAGTCACGCAGACACCTTTTCTAGGATTAATTATAGACATCAAGACAAAAAAGTTCTCTTTTCTTTGGAGAACAAGAAAAGTCAGGCTATTGTATGCGTAATAGTGCCAGGGATCATCTTCCTCATGCTAACTACGGAGTCCCACAGAGAATGCAGAGAACCCAAGGGAAAGCAGAGCCACAAGATGGAGACAGATTCCTGGAACTTAATTGAGCTCCTGGATCTAACTGTGCCTGCAGGTAGTCGATCCCAGAAATTTTCAGTTATGGGAGTCAACCGATTCTCTTTTGTGCTGAAGCAAATTTGGACTAGGTTTCTATTTCTTACAAAATATTTTCATAAATATAGTAGACAAGGAAGGGATTTCAGTTTAATTTGCATTTGTCCATTCACATCTCATTGTTACCCCCTAGGGATTTCCATTCAAAGACAAGACCAAATTTTCCCATAAGGAATTTTTGACCCAAACATGCATAAATATTCTAAATCATACCAACTTTGTTTATAAACAGCAGTACCTTCTGAGGGGGAAAAAAAAAAAGCAGCAGCATGATCTTATTCTCTACCTCTCCACATTCAGTACATATCTATATATACTTTAATGTCATCAATTTTAATAGAGGACAAAAATTCTACCATTATTAATAATCAAGGCATCAAGTGTATAAAGCATCATATATAATAGGCTTATTTTATGAATCCATCTAAACATTAACAAACTTAATAAAGGAATTTAAATTAATATTTATGCTATATGATATTTAAAAAAAAAAACAAACTCACTGTCATCGAGTTGATTCCAACTCATGGCGACCCTAAGGGACAGAGTAGAACCGCCCCATAGAGTTTATCTTTACAGAAGCAGACTGCCACGTCTTTCTCCCACGGAGTGGCTGGTGGGTTCGAACTGCTGACCTTTTGGTTAGCAGCCAAGTGCATCACCACTGAACCACCAGGGATCCTATATGATATTATATAACCCGAACCCACTGCCATCAAGTTGATTCTGACTCATAGCAAACCTTTGGGACAGAGTAGAACTGCCCTATAGGGTTTCCCAGGACAGGCTGGTAAATTTGAACTATCAACCTTTTGGTTAGCAGCCATAACTCTTAATCACTGAACCACCCGGGTATATGTAAAAAAAATCAGCCATGATACATCAATACAAATGAATATCGATGACGTGGCCCAAAACAAAGAAATCACAAATTCCATCTACCTAGTAATCTCAGAGGTATGATTAATGAAAAGACTGTTGCAGAAGAACAGCTGTCATCATTTCCATTTCCAGCAGTTAAATCAATAGTCTCTCTCACAGCAGGTTTCAAAGGTGAACCAAACCAGAAAGCAATGCATACTCACAAATTATAAAGCATGTCGGCCATGTTGCTGCGGTAGTACAAAGCATTTCTATAGGCGCTTTCAGCTTCAGAAATTTTGCTCTGACTCTTCAGAACATTTCCAAGATTACCCCATGCTGCCAGGAAGAGAAAGAAGCATTCAGACTGAGCCTCAATCCAATTAAATTTTTTTTTTTTTTTAATATCAGGCCATCAGGAAGTAGCACAGGGAGAGAGAACCTTCATAAAACACTTTTAAGAAGGAAAATTTATTTCTTTTATACTTCAGCATTTCATCAAACCAGGAGATTAAATATAATCAAAGTCTAAATACATCTCACATAATTATTATGTCTCAAAGCTGATACACATATACGGTTCATCATAAGGCCAAGAACGTTATCTTAAGATCACCTACAAAGACATCATACACTTTCAAATTTCAGTGGGGTCGTCACAGCCTGAAATTACTGTAGACTTACTGGGGCAGAAACCGCAAGAAATCATCTTAAAATAAACAAAGATTTCATTTAAGTACGAAAAAACTCATAAATGACACAGAAGAACTGAGGATGAAAAGTAAGATAATTAAACAACATTAAAGCTATAAAGAGGCTTAAGAGTCATCAGAACATATCAGTAAAACATTATGCTTCTTAAAACAATTCAGTATATATCATTTGCTCAGATACAAGGTTCTTTTATACCCTTCCCATTAATTTATTTGTAAGGAGATCAGTGTCTCCACACAGTCATGTTGAAAAATACGTATTTTCTGTGGGTCCTTTATTCCCTTCCCCAAAATAATCATGATTTCTTAACATTAACAAAACAAAATGCACAGAAACCACATCTGTCCACATAACATGCCTCTCAGAGAGAACTATCCCTCAACCATGGCTGCTTTCTTTTTTTTCTTCTTACAAGGAGATGTGGAGTTGGGTCCAGAAATCAGAGTCCCTCCCCATTAGAAGATGGAGATAAGAAGAAGGCAACCTTATTATGCTTGTCAAGATGTATTTATGTGGGTAATTACTAACTACATCTAAAGAACGAGAGGAGCCTGGAGGTATCAATATTTAATATATAAATATGTATAAAAAGTATAACCAAACCTGTTGCTGTCAAGTCAATTCCGACTCATAGTGACCCTACAGGACAGAGTAAAACTGCCCCATAGGGTTTCCAAGGAGCAGTTGCTGGATTCGAACTGCTGACCTTTTGGGTTAGCAGCCAAATGTTTAACCACTGCGCCACCAGGGTATAGGCTCTTTCAATTCCTGATCTGCCTTGTGCCTCAGTTTTACTCATCTGTGAAATGGAAAAATGCCTAGTGTCTCTTGGGTTTCGTGATGATGATTAAATGAGCTAATACACACAAGGTGCTTAGGGCAGTTGCTAGTGTACTAGTAAACACTCAACAAATTAATGAATTTTACTATGGTGATGCTGTTTGCAACTGATGACAGTTTAGTGTTATTTATGGAAATAATATTAAATATAAAGTATTTTATGCCTTCTTATCACCCAGAAAGAATAATAACTTTTATATACGGAAATTCAGTTACCTCCTTTTGCTTCTGATAGAAGGCAATGGAGTCAGTGAACTGACTTTCCAGTGAACAGGATTATCCACCATCCAATGGTGCCACATATCAGGCCACACACTTGACATCTGTTAATTCATTGAGCTCTCACCACAGTCCTGTACATAAATGTTATGCCTATTCTGTGGATGAGGAAACAGACTAAGAAGCACTAAATAATTTGCCAAAATAATACTGGAGTGTTAGAGAGACAATTCCAATCCAAAGCTGGTTGCGTCCAAGTTTTTCCACCTTCCAGTCAGCATTTTCATAGCACCCTTCATCTACTGCTTCAAACCAATATTCACATACTATGAATTAGGTCTTGGCATTATGAATCTGAACACTTACTTTGAAAGATAAAATAGTCACTTAAAATACTGCCAAATTCAACCACTAAAATCGACAACAGGAAGTATACAAAAGAAATAGTAAATAAATAGTATAATAAATTAGAATTATCTTCAAACTCAATAGGTATAACACTACACGTATTTTATATCTGAAGCCCGGGTGGTGCAGTGGTTAAGAGCTATGGCTCCTAATCAAAAAGTCAGCAGTTAGAACCCACCAGCTGCTCCTTTGAAACCCTGTGGGGCAGCTCCACTCTGTTCTACAGGGTTGCTATAAGTTGGAATTGACCTGACGGCAACTTGTTTGGTTTTGTTTGCTTTTATTTTATATCTAACCCCTCCCCCCAAATTAATATAGGATGGCTCTACTGAGACTTATAATACCCAGACTATTTTTCTCCCTACCCCATCCCTCCAAAGGCTGGCATTTACTAAATGAAAATATATATGTATTGGAATCATTCCAGAGAAATGCATTCAAATATTAATTGAAACATCAGGAAAACCTCATTATAATGCTACTACCATCTAAACCATACTCTTAGAATGCTGAAGCTGAAGAAAACATTATATATAGCGAGGAGATACTTTGAATATTTTAAAGCGTATTTCCAAAGAAACAAATTGAGCTTTTTTTAAAGTCTTATTTCCCAATTAAATAATGAACTAACAAGTGTTTTCTCTTGTTACTCATCAACAGATATTTAGCTATGTCTAGAATATATATGTTCACTCATTCAGTTGGTTGTTTATTCATTCATAAAGTATCCATTCATTAAAGTTATTTGTTAAGAACCTATTTTGTGCCAAGAATTTTATTAGGAGCTGGAGCACCGGTGGCATAGCAATTAAGAACTCAGCTCCTAACCAAAAGGTTGGCAGTTCAAATCCACCAGTCACTACTTGGAAGTCTTATGGGGCAGTTTTACTCTGTCCTCTAGGGTCCATATGAGTTGGAATCTCCCCTAGACAGGGCACTCAGTACACCAAACTAGTCAAGGTCCCATTCACATGTAACTTCTGTTGGAGGTGGGGTGAGGAAGGTTGGATCTACATAATAAAATAAATGAATTAACTTAAAATAGTAATAAACACTGCAAATAAAATAGAGTGAAATGGAGCAGATAAGGCTTATTAAGATAGGAATATATTAGAGATAAGGAAATGGGTGATGTTTGGTATCTAAGGGGTAAAATGTCAGCCTTACAAAGAATAGTGATTCCAAGTAAGGGAAATAGTTATAACAAAGGATCTGGGCTGAAGAGTCTTGGTATTGTTGAGGAACAAAAAAGTCATTTGGGTGGCTGGAAATGATGGGGTGCAAAGATGAAGTCACAGAGATGGTCAAGGGTCCAATCATGTAGGGTCTGGTGGACTACGTTAAGAAGTCTGAAGGCTATTTTATTTATAGCTGATGGGGATTTTCAGCAAACAAATTTTGTAATATGATTTGCATTTTCAAAATGATCACTCTGTCTCCTGTCTCAAAAGGGGACTCACTGCAAAGGAACAAAAGGAGCAGCAGTGAGGCTAGTCAGAGGGTAACTACAGTAATTTCAAGAGCAAAATTAGGATGGCTTCCACCAGAATGGGCAGCAGAGGAGATGGTTATTTCAAAGTGAGAAAACAACTTAGAAATTAAAAATCAAGGGCAAGGTTAACTGTGGCAAAGCCATAGATGTAAAACTAAGTTTCCTGCCTCTTAGACCAAATGAAAAGCTCTTGCATCTTGATAACTAAGTCAGTACCCTATACACCAGGGGAAGGAAAAAAGAGTCACCAACTTAAGCACATATTTTTTAAACCCTTTTAACTGCTTGTGGATGGGGGTGGGGGGTGGTGGTGGTCGGCAGCCCTGATGTCTGGATCTAATCTGCTGATCTGACACAGCCAGGCCATTTTGTCCTCCTGTTGTACGTAAACAATCTTACAGACACCAGCTTCACAGAAGATTTCTATGAGACCATGATTAAATGAGACAAAGCAAATCCACTTCATAATTTTATCTAAACACAGACAAAAGCAGGGTTCCGTACAATCCACAAAATACCAAACATCCTCCTCTCCTGCTAAATCTAAAACAAACCCCTGCTTCCTTAGACTCTTTCCCAAATCACCCAACTAAACTCCAAATTCTGTAATAGGATACATATAACGAGATACCCCACGGTTCCCCATGGCATAGTGTTCTTCCTTGCTACAATAAGTATTAATCCAAATTCTTACCACAGGTGTGCTCCTGGTGACTTTGGGCTTAAGGACATTAACGTAGAGGATTTCATCACACTTAAATACAAAAAGAATTTCCCTTCAAAATTCCATTTTCTTTAGATAATTGTTCTATCAAAAGCATTTATACATGGGTTTATCAAAGCAGCTTTTAGGTTTTTAAAGTAAGAGCTGCCAAAACTAAAATTAAAAATGTCACATGTTTTTTAGTGTTAAAATTGGTCACATTTTCCATAATTTCAATTCTAAATGTGATTGATTTTTGCATCAGTACTACCAAAACTCAGTGCTAACGAAAAGGTAATATATAAAAATATAAAGCTACACTGTACAATATGACCTAAAATTAAAATCCTATCTACAGCCTACTGAATAGTAATTAACTCTTTTCATGGAAGCCCTTCATTAATTATATTTCAATGATTAAATGAAAAGTGAACAAAAATATCGTGGTAGAATTGAGAACCCATTTAAAATCCAGCTAGTGCAGATATATTATACTTTAAAGAACACACATTAAAGTATAAGAAGTATATCTTAAATGGGCTGATGTGATATATTAACCCATGAAATTAACCAGCGTAAGCTGACTTTTGTTTTTTGGGTTTTTTTTTTTTTTTTTGGTCTATTACTTGATAAATTTGATCACACCAACCAAGTCAACTGGATATTTTAATATCATTTCAATTTTAAAATTTATCTGGTCTGACCTCTTAAAAATATCCAAACTAAAAACTGATTCTCAAGAAATATTCTGAGGTTTATGCATGGGACAATTTAACAATATAAAGATGTCAAATCTTTCAAAATTAATCTATAAATTCTATGTCATTCCACTCAATATGTCAGTTACATTTATCGAGGAACTCAAAAAAACTTATTCTAACCATAGTATATAAGAGAAATGAAACTGGATTCTTCATAACATATGCACCATATACAAAGGTAAGCCCCAGATCATCTACAAAGTTAAATGTGAGAGTTAAAAACTATAAAAGCTAGCAGAAGAATACATAGAAGGGTATCTCTGCGGAGTACAGAACGACTTCTTAGTAAGACCCCCAAAGACAACTCAAAAAGTAAACAGTTGATGGATTTATGTACCTGAAATGAAGTCCTTCTATTTATCGAAGGACACTATGAACCAAGTTAAGTATACAACACATGATAAACTAGGAAAAGATATTTCAACATCTAAAACAGAATGAGACTGTAGAAAATATAAAAGGAATTACTACAAAGCAGCAAGAAAAAGACAGGAAACCCAACAGAAAAAAAAGCGGGGGGGGGGGAAGGGAGGGACAAAGAATAGGAACCAGATTGTATAAAAAGGGAAACCAAAATAAACAGCAGTGTTTTAACTAATACACAGATTCCTCAGTAACACAGAGAAATGCAAATTACAACAATGAGATCCCTTTTACACTCACACTGGCAAAAATTTGTTAAATGGATAAAGCTCAGTTCTATTTGAAATTGGGGGGGAGGACTCTGCACTGTTGGTGGCAGTGTAGCCTGTTGCAGCCGTTATGTTGGACCCTTTGACAGTACCCAGACAAATCAACAAATAAATCAAAGATTAACCTAAGGATAAGCCCTGACCAACAATCACACACCTGGGTACCTATCCCAGAGAACATCTGAGAGCGTTCGTACAGGCCTCTTGGTAGCATTGGCTGAGAGTGGGAAGTAATTTAGCTGCCCACCACAGGAACATGATACAGGACACACACTTTATGAATTACTATGCAGCAGTTTGAAGCAAAAAATTCCATCCAAACGTGGGGAGATGAATAGATCTTAAAAGCCTTATTAATAAGATCAAAAACCAGAATGCATTTTGTGTCACGATCCCAGTTATAAAAGGAAAAATTATTTCACACCTCAAAAAGTAACCTTTTACCACAGTATATTATACATTTAAAGATACAAATCAAGTACATTAGAGCAGATACCTACAGTGCGGAGAGAAAATGAAGTTGAGAATGGAGATCAAAGAAAAAGAAATGGGTAAATAAAGGAGAGAAAGCTTGCAGGAATCATCCTCACAAATGGCTATGAACCAAGGAATATAATTAACCTAACCCTCTGCACCTAGGCTCAAGGCGAGGGATGGAGAGGGAAGGAGAAAAGGAGGAGGAAGGGAACAGAGGGTGGGAGAAAAAGAAGGAAAGGAAGAAAATTAAGGTCACACTCCACATTCTTTTAAAATAGAGATGGGATTATCCTATATCCTACTTAAGCAATAAAAGGTTTTAACATTCATTAAACTTCTTTTTCATGTAGTAAAACAATTCAAAACAGATGTTTGGGATTAGTTTCACATTTTCACTTTGGTACTTAAACTTTGGACCAACAAATCTTAAGGATCTTTTATTTTCATTAACATTTAATATCCTTTATGTTGTATTACAAGCAGACATCTTTTAAGCACATCAATATATTAATGTGTTCACTTCATGTAATGACCTTTAAAAGCACATTTTTATTGGAATAAAATTCCCAAAATTTGTCCAAGAAGTTGTAATGCAGCCTAAATAACAGTTATCCATGTTTTTAAAAGTCTATATTCTAATAGAGGATGCATGCAGACCAATCCAATTCATACTCTGAAGAGAAAATATAAACACGGGATTTATTTGAAGTTCAAAAAATATTGAAATTTGTTTTAAAACCTCAATGTAATTTTTAAGTTTTTCCCAACAGAGTATCCAAATATTCAGAGTACTCAGTTAATACCTATCGATAAACAAAATTAATAAGAACTTGATTTCATTTGGGGGAACTCCTGTCCCATCTCATAGTGCTGTCCTGCAGCTTTACTACAGCCAAAAAGGAGGAAAAGAGAAGGGAGATAAAGAGGAAGATGGGAAGGAAAAAAGGTAAAAAGGTAAAAAAGGTAACAACAATAATAATAGTGTTTGTATTTACTTAACTACATGCTTTACGGTGTTCTAACTTAGCCCTAATAAAACCTTTGAGGTATATTCTTGTTGTTAGCTGCTGTAGAGTTGGCTTCAAACTCATGGTGGCCCCACGTACAATGGAACAAAATGTTGCCTGGTCCTCCACTATCAGTTCCAGTTCAGACAGCTGTGATCCATAGGGATTTATTGGGGGATTTTTAGAAGTAGATCTCCAGGCCTTTTCTGCTAGTCTGTTTCAGTCTGGAAGCTGTAACCTGTGCTACATCACAGCAATATGCAAGACTTTGATGACAGATGGGTAGTGGCTGTGCATGTCCAGAAACAGAACCTGGGTCTCCTATACGAAAGGGGAGAATTCTACCACTGCACGACCACTGCCCCCTTTGAAGTATATTACTATCTCCATTTTACTTAGATAAAACCGAAGTTTAGCTCTCTACAGTAGGCTGAATGACAAGGAAGGTCCAGATTTATTCCCAGCCATCTGAATCTAGTTAGAGGTAAGACCATACCACTCTCTCAACATTTAGTTCAAATACAAAGTGGAATGAAATACTACAGTTCTCAATGTGTCTTACATATTTCATTGAGGAATGAAGTATAATATGAAAACAAAATAAGCTATCCAAATGAGTCAGAGATGGTTGGGTCAAAACAACAATACCAATCACAGAAAAAAGCTACCTGCTACCCATATTCCATATCAGAAAAAAAAAAAAAAATGTCAAACTATATATTAATATATCAATGTTTCTCCAGGAATGTAATTTTAAATGTCATATTTTCCAGTTAATATATTGGACACAGAGCATATCTTCTCTGTGTAAATAAATGGCTCAAAGGTAATGAGGACTTAGGTATATTTATTAAGATATTCTAAGTGCTCAGCAGATGCCTTTCATGTAATGGAAACTTCATAAGCAATGTTTAACAAGTACATGACTTATTTCCTAAGACTAAGCATATACTTATTCAACCTGTATGCTGAGCACATAATCCGAGAACCTCCACTATATGAAGAAGAAAGTGGCATCAGGATTGGAGGAAGACTCATTAACAACCTGCGATATACCCATGACACAACCTTGCTTGCTGAAAGTGAAGAGGCCTTGAAACACTTACTGATCAAGATCAAGACCACAGCCTTCAGTATGGATTGCACCTCAACATAAAGAAAACAAAAATCCTCACAACTGGGCCAATAAGCAACAGCATGATAAATGGAGAAAAGACTGAAGTTGTCAAGGATTTCATTTTACTTGGATCCACAATCAATGCCCATGGAAGCAGCCATCAAGAAACCGAACTACATACAGTAGTCCCCCCTTATCTTTGGGGGATATATTTCAAGACCTCCAGTTAATGCCTGAAACCAAGGATAGTACTGAATCCTATATATACTATGTTTTTTCCTATACATACATGTCTACGATAAAGTTTAATTTACAAATTAGGCACCAAAAAAAAAAAAAAACCCTGTTGCCGTCGAGTGGATTCCAAATAATAATAGATTAACAACAATAACTAATAATAAAATAGAAGCACTTTATAGCTTCTCTTTGGCATATTCAAATTGCCAGCATAAATACTCTTGCACTTTGGGCCATTATTAAGTAAAATAAGGGTTCCTTGAACACAAGCACTGTGGACCATGGTTGGGGGAGTGCTGTATTGCACTAAGCAAATCTGCTGCAAAAGACTTCTTTAAAGTTTTAAAAAGCAAAGACGTAACTTTGAAGGCTCAGGTGTGCCTGACGCAGCCATGGTATTTTCATTCACTTCGTATGCATGCAAAAGCTGGACAGCAAACAAGAAAGACCGAAGAACTGATCCATTTGAATTATGGTATTGACGAAGAATATTGAATATACCATGGACTTTCAGAAGAATGAACAAATCTGTCTTGGAAGAAGTACAGCCAGAACGCTCCTTAGAAGTGAGGATGGCGAGACTCTGTCCAACGTACTCTGGACATGTTATCAGAAGGGACCAATCCCTGAAGAAGAACATCATACTGGGTAAAGCAGAGAGTCAGTGAAGAAGAAGAAGAAGACCCTCAATGAGATGGACTGACACAATGGCTGCAACAATGGGCTCAAACGTAGGAACAATTGTGAGGATGGCACATTTTTGAATGGTAAATGATCTAGAAATGGTAAATGATCTGCAATAGTACCTCCTAAGAACCCCTCAAAGTTCTCATTCAAACATACAGTAGTGCTAATAAGTTTACAAAGTAAATTCAAACTAACTCTAAACTATTACAATTTCATTTTGATTCACAATATCAATGGGAGATACGTGGCCACTTTTTTCAAGGATTTTTACTTTACACTAAAAGTTTGAGTAAATAATATATATTCATTTACTATAAAATAAAATAATTTTCTATGATTTTGACATACGTTGCTCTTTGGAAAATTTGCTTAAGGATATATGAGTCTCTTAATATTAATGTTTAATTTTCAGCTATTCACTAAAAGATTAAGAAGGAATTTTTTTTTTCTTCTACGGTTTTAACTACTTAACATTCAGGTCTACATAAGCAATCATGCCTCTATGAATTTTCGTATCGCAGTTTAACTTCAGTGTTGCACTGAACACCGCCACCAAAATTATTAAGGACTCTCATCTTTGGTTCGCGCCTTCAGCTACCATTTATTTTTACCTTAGAACTTTAATACATGTCTTTAGTCCCTATGTCAAAATCTTGAACTCTGTAAAATTCTGCTAAAATACAACTATTTAGCTACATAAAATAAGGTCATAAATCCTAAATTTTGTTTGCTCCGGTTTTGAATTACTTGTTTGAAATCTGTATGATACCTCCAAGAAGAGTTAAAAATTCAAGTCTTTTGCCAGATATCTGCGAGAGACCACCTATAATATAAAATAAATACATGAGTGCCTAACACATATCTCATAAGAATAGTTTCGAGATTAAAGGCATACATTTTATGCTAAGGTTTGTGTATATCTTATCTCGTTTATTCCTCATAACAAATGAGATAGAACTTATCGTCCAGTTGTTATTTTTGTTGTTGTTAGCTTCGAGTCAGATTCCTACTCATGGTGATCCTATGCCCAACAGAACGAAATGCTGCCTAGTCCTGTGTCATCCCCATGATCAGTTATAGATTGGACCATTGTGATCCAAAGGGGTTTCACTGGCTGACTTGCAGAAGTAGACTGCCAAAATTTTCTTCCTAGTCTCTCTTCACCTAGCTCCACTGAAACCTATTCAGGATCATAGCAACACACAAGCCTCCACTGAAAGACAGGTGATGGATATGCATAAGGTGTATTGGCTGGATATCAAACCCAGATTGACTGCATAGAAGAAAAGAATTCTACCACTGAACCACCAATGCCCCCTCCAGTTGGTACTAAATGAGGAAACTGTCGAAGAAGTGCCACTCACAAGCTATCAGAGCCAAAGGCGTCTATCTTTCTTGTTTCAAAGTTCTTGCTTTTAACCACTACCAAACAAAGGTATAACAAATACCATTTTTAAGTATAAAGGTTAAACTCGTTGCCGTCGAGTCAATTCTGACATATAGCAACCCTATAGGGCAGAATAGAACTGCCTCAGGGTTTCCAACGTTGTAAATCTTTATGGAAGCAGACTACCACATCTTTGTCCTGTGGAGCAGCAGGTAGATGCAAATGGCTAACCTTTCAGTTAGCAGCCAAGTGCTTTAACCACTATGCCACCAGGGCTCTCTTGGATAAAGCTTAATTATGTTAAAACTCTCTAACCTCAAAACATTAAACAAGGGAAAAAGGGAGGGGGGTGTAGAAAGCAGTGAAAAAGAAGTCACTCAATTGCATGAAATTTTATAATACATATGAACTTTTTTTGTTTGTTTTAATTCAGTTATGCTTTTTAACTCTATTCATTAGTGAAGACTGTGAGGCGGTCAACATTTATAGCCTGGGGTTTTTACTAATTGTTTGACAGTCACTTAAGATGACTCCAGGGAAATAAGAGTCCTTATAAACCTAGGAGATTTTATTTTTCCTAATTACATCCTGGATTATCACAAAAAGAATGTAAAGTGCTTTAAAAAACAAAGCTTGTTAAAATGGAAGAAGTGGACACGATTTAAAGGTTATGATTCATACCGATGTCAGAAAGCTAAAGCACACATTTTATGTACTTACATGTAATTCCAACAATTTAAAAATATGTAGTTACTTCTCTATTTTCCCTATCTTTGGTTACTGAAGATGGATTTGAGAATAAATTTATTCCTAATAAGAAAAAAAAGTGGGAAAAATAAAAAATAGGAGGCCAGCATTACATTAACTAAAGCCAGATTAAGAGACCACAAAACTACAGACCATTATCTCCTACGAATATAAATGCAAAAGTCCTTAACAAAATACAGTGAAACCTATGAGAGCCAGAACTTGACAAGGCTGCCTTGTTTTTCCAGGTCTCACTAGTTTTCTGCCTTTGACAGGGTGCAGTCTTACCACTTTTCTATTGCTCCTTTTAGTAGAAAATACTTGAGTTTCCCTTCTCTGATAGGTTCCAGCTTTTGTAGGTTTTACTGTACTAACAAAATCCAATGGCATATTAAAAGGATGATACACCATGATTAAGTGAGATTTATGCCAGAAATCAATCAATATAGTAAGCCACATTAATAGAAGGAAAGGGGAAAGACACCACATAATCATCTCAATTGATGCAGAAAAGGCATCTGACAAAAACTTATACCCTTTCATCTTAAAAGTACTCACCAAATTAGAAATAGAAGGGTAATTCCCCACCATGATAAAGGACATTTATAAAAAATTCACAGTGAACATCATACTCAATGGGAAAACAATGAAAGCTTTGCTGCTAAGATAAGGAACAAGGATGCCTGCTTTCACCACTACTTTTCAACACTGTACCATAATTCCTAACCATGGGTATATCTGTATCTTTAACTTTATATTGCAGCAGAAAATTAACATATTTTACCTTCTGTGTTCATAAGGGTCAAATATCTGTAATTTGATTTTGCATAAGATCATGCTCTTACACACTATTTAGTTAATATTAACAGCTTGATTCTCTTTTCCTGAAGGAGAATTAAAATTCTCAAATACATCAGCGAAGATCTTAAGCAAACAACTCTAGTCTCACACATAACTTATAACATAGCTAACCATTCCTTAATAGATGCCAGATTTGAAACTATTCCTTAGGTTTCCCTGTGTTTGGTATCATGGTGAAACTCAACGTCCAGAGAATCCCTTGTACAGCACATGCAAAAGTGCTAGAAAAAACATAAGATCTGTCTGAATAAATGTATTAATTGGTAGGTGTTTTCGTTTTCTAACGCTGCTGTAACAGAAATACCTCAAGTGGGTGGCTTTAAAGAATAGAAATGTATTTT
The DNA here is from genome assembly GCF_030014295.1 of Loxodonta africana. Lineage (NCBI taxonomy): Eukaryota > Metazoa > Chordata > Mammalia > Proboscidea > Elephantidae > Loxodonta > Loxodonta africana. The sequence continues at coordinate 51,538,650 of NC_087345.1, forward strand.
CTCATAGTTCTGGAGGCTTAAAGCCCAAAGGTAAGGTCTGAGCTACGCTGATCCTTTCCTTGTCTGTAGCCCCTGGCTTTCTTTGGTTCCTTGGCTTGTAGAGGGTCCTCATACGGCATCTGTTTTCCCCCATTTGTACCATCTGTATCTGCCTCTGTGTCTAATCTGCTCTTTTATAGCTCAGAAGTGATGTGGTTTAGGACATACCCTACATGGATATGGCCTAATTAATACAACAAAGAAAACCCTATTTCTAAACAGGGTTACATCCACAGGTATAAAGGTCAGGATTCCGACACATATTTTGGGGAGACATGATTCAGTCCACAGCAGTAAGAAAGGAAAACCAATGTCCAAATCCAGAAACTACATGAATGCAAAAATCCAGACGGGTAGACAAGCTCAGGCTGGCATGAACCCTGCATACATTTGCTAAGCTCTGATGAACCAGGACTGATCTTCAGTGGGCTTCAGGTGGGAAGTTAGATTGGAGAAGCCACATAAACTCCAGCCCTACGAGAGGAAAAGCCTGAGGGGGTGAACTAGAAACAAGCAAACGGACAAAACCATCAGAGAAAATGGTGGGGGATACTGTCTGTCCAACATATACAGGCAAAACGGAAAAAGGAAAAAAATTTTTCCAAAAATTCCCATGCATAAATCCACCTTCACGAATTCTGAAGTAACACCACGTCTATTGCCCAGAGTGTTAACCCAAAAATATGCTTTAAACTACAATATCAGCAGAGATTAATATATATATATGAACATTATATATAACTTTTTTTTTTATAAGTATATTTCAAACTCTAGTTAAATTGGGCAAAATCTAGGGGAAAAAAACTTAGCAAAATAGACTCCAAAGTAAATCAAAACATTTCCAAAACCATGAAATAAATTAAATCATTGGGGGTGGGGTGGGGAACGTATCCATAAATAAGTCATTAGGTCTAACCTTTGCAGGTTAAGTTCTACCAAATACACAAAAAATAGTTCATTCTAATTTTACACAATTTATTACTGGGAAAAAAAAAAGAAACTCTTCCAAACTGACTCTATAAGCATAATTGATTCTCAAACCGGAATATAACACCACAAGAGGGGAACTGCCAATATCACTTAGAAGCATGGTAAAAAATAAATCCATCACAATATAAAAATGATAAGAGATCATAATTAATTCCTGGGTGTATTCCAGGAATGCAAAGTAGGTTCAACACTGGAAAATCTATTAATATAAATCATCAAATTAACACATTGAGGTAAGGGAAATCTATATGATCATCAATATTAATTCAGAATAAAAAATTCTTAAACTAGAAATAAAATGAAAACTCTGAAGATAAAACTTATCCACAAGAAACCTACCATTGGCATATAATTAATGGTGAAATGTTAAAGCATCCTTTTTTAAAAAAGAGTAACAGACAAATATGCCTGCTAGAGATTCAACAGGTCCAACTATGAGGCCCCAAACTATGTTTGTAACAAGCATCCTAGGTGAGTCAGATGAGGCTGTCTACAGACCTCACCAGGAGAGATCACTGTAGTAGGAGGGCCTGGCCACCCTAAAATGGATCTGAATTGTCCCAAACACCCTTGATCAAAGAAAGGGTGGTACTGCCACCTGTTTGAAGTTCATTCTGAACCTGAGAAAGCATTCTAACATGTTGCATTTGCCAACCTTAGAAAAATATGCCTGCTATAATCACTTCTATTTAACATTGTAATGGAGTCCCTAGCACATAATAAGGTAAGAAAAAGAAATAAAACAAGTGAGCTGAAAGAAAGAAAACTGCTGTGAAATAAGGGAAGGTGAAGTGGCTCCTTTTCTTTAACTGCAAAATACAAATACCAGATAGTTTGTTTCAAAGGTATTCTTTAAACCATATCAACATAGTGTAAGTGTGTGTGCACGTGTGTGTGTATGTACACACGCATAGGAATAAATATTTGATAAATTAATTAAAGTAAAGCAAAAAATGTTATTTTCAAGAATCAAACACAAAAAACTAATATAGAAGTTAGAGTAATTTAACTTCATGTTTATTTTAATCATGCTCTAATCTCAATTCCTTTGAAATATTAAGAAACAAACAAACAAACAAAACAGTTGCTATAAAGTTGATTACGACTCATTGCAACCCCATGTATTACAGAATAGAACTACTCCGTAGAGTTTTCTTGGCTGTAAACTTCATGAAAGCAGAATGCCAGACATTTCTTCCACAAAATTATTGGGTAGGTTTAAACTGCCAACCTTTAGGTTAGCAGTAGAGTGCAAACTGCACCACGCAGGGGCCTCTCTTTGGAATATCCTTTTGCCGTCGAGTGGATTCCAACTGATATTGATCCTATAGGACAGAGTAGAACTGCCCCATAGGGTTTCCAAGGGTTTAAATCTTCATGAAAGCGGACTGCCACATTTTCTCCCTATGAGCAAGTGGTGGGTTAGAACTGCTGACCTTTTGGTTGGTAGCTGAGCACTTTAACTGCTGCATCACCAGGGCTATTTCTTTGAAATAAAAGCCCTAATAAATATACTTAATATGAGGTGACACTCATCCTAAATTTGGGGATTTTCAAAAGCCCATTAGGATTCGAAATGTTTTGTCAGGGATAATCTCAAAAAGTCTTCGAGTTAGCAATACAGTATAATCGGTAATACACCACAGAGCTATTTTCACTCAGTCTGTTGTGCCTGGTACCTTCTTTCGACAGTTATTCTCCCAGTCATTAGAGATGGGACAAGAGAAAAAATGTTTGTGCTATTCCATTCTCAGAGGCATGGAAGCCCTGTCTTTTGAACTTCTGCCACTACAGTGACCCAACTGAAAAAAGATCATACTTCTTCAAGAATCAAATACTTAAAGAGCCTTAACTCAACAATTCAGTAAATTTTTTAAGAAAATATTTTATTCTTATTGTCCCAATAAAACACTTTTATTATACTATCAGCCCCATTGTTTCATTACCTACCTTTTCTACTCAAAAGAGTAGATGGACTTCAGAATTTTTTAAACTATATTTTTAACAATATTCTGTGGAAACCTAATTCAACTTAGTACTATTTTTCTCTCAATCTGTAACTATGCTTTTTGCTAGCTTTCCCAACCTCACGTTTCTTTAAAAGATGGAAATCTGTGTTTTTCAGCTTGCCAACTTGGACCAGTCATTTTTAACCAAACACTATACTGGTTCCCTTCCTGACCCAACTACTAAACTTCACGTTACATAAAAATCTATAACTTTTTTGAAAAATTTTCATCTTATCATAGACATAACATAAAAATATTATCTAGAAATAGAATGGACACAATTTCAAAGCTAGTTAATTACAATTCATCATAGCTAAAGAGAAAGCTCAATTAGAGGTAAACAAAAGCTTAGACCATAAAATCCTCAGTGAATTAATCAAGTTTCACGTGGTTTAAAAGGTTAGATTTCACTTAAATTTGGATTTGTTTTCCTAAATATAAAATGATGCTCATTCAACATACATGTTTCTTGAAATCTGAAACCATGTGAAACTGAAATAGTAGCATCAATTTTGCATAAATTCCCAGAGGAAGAAAAAATTGTAAAACATTATACAGATAAAATAACTATTTGAGCTCTGTTTTCAATATGTAAATAGTTTATATTTGTCATTTTCATCTGAAAGTGAGTACAGAATGCTTGGATAATCACTTTCAGAATTTCAAATATGAGCTTGATCATACATTTATCTTTTATATCTATCATTTCTCACATTTACAAGAGAAACAGTCATTAAAGACAAATATTCGTTTATTAAACAAAATTTCCATGTATTAATTATTTCTAAGAAATTGCATTCAAACGAACAAAAAGTCATATGTTCTTTAAAGCAATTTCACATAGAGTTAATATACCAACCATTCTCAGAATTGATCTGATCTTGAATTTATGGTTAAAAAAAAATGTTATTGTCTTTCAGAGCAGTGTCACCGTAAATGCTATTATTCTATTTCATGCTTCTGTGCTCACTGATATGCTTATCTACTGTAACTCTGTAAGTCTGTGATTAAGAACTCAAATTAATAAAGAGGTCAGCAAGAGCAGTTGGTTTTAGAAAAGGAAGCTGATGAGTTCGAGATGCTGGCACAACATCCAAGTGTTAAAGTTCAAATGGAAATCCTGGTGGTGTAGTGGTTAAGTGCTATGGCTGCTAACCAAAGGGTTGGCAGTTCATATCCACCAGGCGCTCTATGGGGCAGTTCTACCCTGTCCTATAGGGTCACTATGACTCGATGGCACTGGGTTTTGGGTAAAGTTCAAATAGATATGAAGTAATCACGAAAATACAAGTAGGCTCTGACTTATGACGTATGTGAGTTACGACAAGCCATACTTATGATTATGGTTTTTTTTTTTTAGACATTTTATTGTTAGTAATATGTACCACATACAATGTTGCAGCATGTAATTTGCTAGAGTTACATTCTTAGATGTTGACTCACAAATGTTCAAAGATCGAATTTATAAAAACACTGATAATAAAAGGCAATAATAATCAAAACTTAAAAAAGAGATATTTGACTTGTATCAGAACTGACTTATGACAGAGTCGTCAGACCAAAACCCCACTGTAAGTTGGAGACTACCAGTAACTTAGAAATTCAACAATGCGTTTATTGACTGTTTAATACATACTATATATACGATGTTCTCAATACTATAAAAGAGGAAGATTAAAGGAAGGCTTTGGGCAGAACCTTGTAGAATACATCAATTTAAGGAGGAAATAAAACCACACAAGAAACGTGTGGAAAATGAGAGATAGTCAAAATTATGTGGTTCCCTGAAAGCCATAGCAACAGAGATCAGTGGTGCCAAATTCTATAGAGCTAAAGCCCATAGGCCAAGAAAATGATCATACATTTAACAGATTTAAAATGAATTAAGAAGTGCTTTTTTTCAAGCAATCAGTAATCAATATGATATATGTGTTTTTCTAAAGGGGGAAAAACTTTTAAATAATATATGGCTTGTACATTAAGGCAGTTACCAGAGAAAATTTCTTCTTTCTGTAGAACAAAAAATGCAGAGAGTCATTGTGAAATCAGCAAACTACAGTCATCAACTATGTCTAGTATCTTCCTGACATTATCAACCACATAATGAGATAGGCCTTGTGGTTTACACAGTCCAAATCAGCTATCATTTCTCCACTGTCCAGATTTAAACCATAAATTAGCAGCACAGTCATTATAACAGGCTTTACCCATCACCATTTCCCTCCAATCAGTAAATGACTGGCAGCTGTCTACAGGACCTATTACTGAAGGCAGGAGCTTTAATGTATAATGCTTCATGAGGCTTAAAATCGTATTCCATTAAAGCACATGGCAGGATGAAGTGCTCTAAAATTTGCAAAGGCTTTCAGAGGAAGAAAAAAAACCTAACAATGAAAAAAAACTAGCAATCTCAGACAACTTTAAAGGAGACTGGCTTTAAAGGGTTGTAATCTTTGCTAAGCTCAAATAACATGACAGACTAAGAAAAATCTGCCTAAAGGAAGATTACTACCAATCTCATAATTGCTAAGGAAGTAACTGTAACCGGAATTATTATTAGCATGTTATAAACAGAAAAAAATAGTAATAATAAAGAACCTGGAATTAAAGAGTTTTTCCTTGTACTAAAACAGAAGCATATGTCACAGATGGCAGTACAATCATGGAATCCAAAACTAACTCCACGCCCGAGTCTATCTTCCTTATTATGAAGGGTCCTTTCCAAAAAAAAAAAAAACCAAAAACAAACTCATTGCTGTCTAGTCGATTCCCACTCACAGTGATCCTATGGGACAGAGTAGAACTGCCCCATAAAATTTCCAAGGAGCACCTGGTAGATTCGAACTGCTGACCTTTTGGGTAGCAGCCATAGCTCTTAACCACTACGCCACAGGGGTTTCCAAGCATTCTTTAGTACCGGTATATCAACAGCATAATGTTACACACTTTCTCCTTCTATTATACATGTAAATCCAATCACTCAGCAGATTATAAACTCCATAAGGAGAAAGACTATGTATTTGTGTTAAGGCCTAAAATTAATACTATGTGCTGCCCTTGACATCGACAACTAGGAGGGCCTCAAAAGGCCTAACTGCAAGTCTTCCTCCCCACTCTGCAACCATTGAAAAGGTCCCCTAGCCAAGCAACTCTCCTTATCAAAGGGATCAGGCATAGTTCCTGCTTATTGTTAATTAAAAAAATTAGCAGGTATCAATTCCATGACCATCTATGGGATTGTTCAAATTTGCCAGTCACATCTTCCTGCCAGAACCAAGGCAACTCACCCTCTTAATACTATAAAGCCTACTTCCCACAACCCCTGCTTATTTACTTTGTTCCTGAATGCAACCTCTGTGTGGCCCTGCATGTCCTGTGGTATCCTCGTCCCCAGGCTGTAAGTATATGTGATTAATAAACTGCTTTCGATCTCATCTGTCCAGTGTTGGGTGTCATGTGCTCAGCCATCCCTGAAATCTGAAGAGACAGGCAAATCCAGAGTCATAGCTGAGATCCTCTTACCTGGAGGCATAAACTGATAATCCCACTTAAATGGTAATTTTGAAAGTTTGCTGGAAGCTGTGTGGACTAGCCTGAGAGCGAGAAACTTCAGGGGACCACAATCCTAAGGGTCTCCCATACTTTTATGGCTTTTACCTCCAGGGATCTCACCAAGTTCTCACAGTGAAGAGCCAAGAAAGTCACTCTCCAGGCTCAGTTGATGGAGGAAAACCGCAGTTATTATTAGTTACCCTCCAGTCTAAAAAAAAAAAAATTCTTTTTTTTTTTTTTCCAGTCTATTCAGAGCCCTGGTGGTGCAATGGTCGAGACCAGCTGCTAACCAAAAGTCCAGCAGTTGGAATCCACCAGCTGCTCCCTGGAAACCCTATGAGGCAATTCTACTCTGTCCTGTAGGGTTGCTATGAGTTGGAATCTACTTGATGGCAATGGATCCAGTCTATTGTGACTCAAGTGAAATATTCCCAGAGCTTTCTCCATAACAAATGAAAAACACTTTACCAGGAGCTATGGGGGAAAAGGAATCCTCCTGCTTTGGACCCCTCTAGCTGCCCTGGTGGTGCAGTGGTTAAAAGCTACAGCTGCTAACCAAAATGTGGGCAGTTTGAATCCACCAGCCTCTCACTGGAAACCCCATGGAGCAGTTCTACTCTGTCTTATAGGGTCTGTATGAGTCAGAATCAACTTGATGGCAATGAGAGACTTCTGTTATGAGTCAGAATAGGCTGGACAGCAATAGGTTTTTTTTTTCTTTTTGGTTTTCTAGCCTTCCTGTATCAAAGTGTTGGGGGGAGGGAGGGAGGGAAGTACACAGAGGCCTAAGAAACACTTGTGGAAGTCACAGCTCAGAGACACAGGCTCACTAAAGACTGAGATTTAATCCTAAAATTGTAGAAAGACTCCCCTGCCCCACACTATACCACCACACCAACCAACAGGGCTCCCATATAACAGTGAATTATAGCTGAAATAGCTGCAAGACAAAGACTCTATCAGAGTTCTTAGAGAAGTCCAAAGGCAACAGGAGTGACAAAAACAAGGACACCATAGCAAGTTGAAGTCTCTGGCATCTATAGGTACCACCCAATTCCTAATCAGATTAACATAAAATCTCATACACTAAAGGCTTATTTACCTCAGTTCCTTTTACTCAATATATCATGGCCAGATTTCAACCAAAAAATTAAAAGGCAAGCTAAAAGGCAAGAAAATAGAAGCAGAGAGATCAGGTAAGAGGCTTTTAATAATAACCAAGATGTAAGATTGTAAGATAATAGTGGCTTGGGCCCTGGTGGTAGCAGTAGAGGTGGTCAAAAAGTGCTTAAATTCTGGATGTGTTTCTAATGGATGGATGTAGGGTGTGAAAGAAGAAGAAGAAAAAAAAAAAAAAAGAGCTACAGATAACCCCAGGTTATCATCAACTGAGATGGTAAATGCTGCAAGTACAGCAGCTGATTAGGTGGGAAAGGGAGGAGGTAGGTTTCTTCAGAAACTCAATTTTTGATGTCTCAGAGTACTTATAATATTGATCAGTCATGCATTCATTTAACCAATAATATTTTGGAGTATCTGCCCATCATATCCAAAAAAGAACTGACACCTTTGAATTATGGTGCTGGCGAAGAATATTGAATATACCATGGAGTGCCAAAAGAACAAACAAATTTGTCCTGGAAGAAGTACAGCCAGAATGCTCCTTAAAGGCAGAGATGGCAAGACTTCATCTCTCATACTTTGGACAAGTTATCAGGAGGGACTGACTAGTCCCTGGAAAAGGACATAATGCTTGGTAAGGCAGAGGGTCAGTGAAAGAGAAGAAGACCTTCATTGAGACAGACTGACACAGTAGCTGCAACACAGGGCTCAAGCATAACAATGATTGTGAGGATGGCACAGGACCGGGCAGTGTTTTTGTTCTGTTGTACACAGGACTGCTATGAGTCTTAAGTATTAGAAACCCAAAAAACCCATTGCTGTTGAGTCAATTCCGACTCATAGTGACCCTATAGGACAAAGTAGAGCTGCCCCACAGAGTTTCCAAGGAGCGCCTGGTGGATTTGAACTGCCTACCTTTTGGTTAGCAGCTGTAGCTCTTAACCACTACGCCACCACCATTTCTAGTATTAAAAAAGAGACATGTAAATACGTTAAACACCAAGGAAATGCTTAATAAATTCTTTACTTAGTGAATGGATGAATGAAGAAATGATCAAATGTTTTAACCATGTCAGCAGAATAACTTAGACTTATTAATAAAAACTGTCACCAATAATAGCAGCTAATGCTGGAAAGAAGGCAGTGGTGGTTCAGTGGTAGAAATCTTGTTATTCGTGCAAGAGACCCAGGTTTGATTTCTAACCAAAGCACCTCACGTCCAGCCCCACTTGTCTGTCAGTGAAGGCTTGTGTGTTGCTCTGATGCTCCACAGGTGTCAGTGGAGCTTCCAGGCTAAGACGGACTAGGACAAAAGGCTTGACAATCTACTTCTGAAAACCAGCCAGTGAAAACCCTGTGGATCCTAACAGTCCAATGTGCAACTGATCACATGACCAGGCAGCATGTCACTCCTTTAAGCATGGGATCGCCATGAGTCAGGGGCCGACTTAACAGCAGCTAATAACAACAATGGATTTACAAAATGCTTTCACCTACTCTGGAGCAGAGACTGCTACTTATCCTCTAGCATTGGACTATCTGTCCTCCCTCTCCATCCAGGAAGTGGTTAAGAGCTCAGTCTGCTAACCAAAAAGTCAGCAGTTCGACTTTTTGGTTAGTAGCCTATGGAGCAATTCTACTCTGTCCTATAGGGTCGCTACGAGTCGGAATCGACTTCACAGCATGCAACAACATTCATCCAGAGTAATAAAATCTGGCTAGGCACTTAGATTCCAAGAATAAAGATAACATTTTCCAGTCTTCCTTGAAGCTGGGTGTGGCCAATGATATGTAAGCGAACGTGGTGTGTGCAACTTCCATAACATGCTCTTAAAGGGAATGGGTACACCCACCATTTGCCCTTTCTCCCTCTCTTCCTGTTATAGCTGAAGTGCTGATGTGATAAAGAGCCATCACGAACCATATGGACATGGTGACACTCCAGAGATGGCAAAGGAACAAAAGAGGAGTGAAGATCAAAAACTTATGGCGCCATCTTATCAGCCCTGGGCTACACAAACTTAGATTGCTACATGAAAAAAAAATAAATCTTCTATCTTATTTAAGCCACTGTTATCTTGGCTCTTTGTTACAGGAGCATAACCTTAAACCTAACCAATGAATTTAATAAATCCTCAGAAAAATCCTTCATGCAAATAATATGCTATTTTTGTTTTAATTTCTTAACACGTATATGTTTTAAAGAGAAAGAAAATAAATAAGCTGCATAGCTTTGTTCTATATACTTACATCTACTAGTGAAGAAGCACTAGCTGAAAATCATTCTGTGAAAACTGATTGCAACTATTTTTACAGCAAGATTTGGGTCAGACATTCAATAAACTGCAGTACTCACTACCTAGTAAATCCACATGGTAATGATTTTTCAAAGAGAATTGAGGAATTATATGCATTAGCTCAATTTAATGCTTCTACTCCCCTGAAGAGTTCTGCAATCTATTAAGCATAATAAGTACCAACAATTAGTTCTTTGGCTTAAAAAAAAAAAACGTGTAGTTGCTCACTGAACTCTCGACTTAATCTATGTTAATCAAACAAGGATGTCAAAGTTGCTCCTGGGGTGTCTAGATCTCTGGAAAAAGGGCTCCATTCAAATATTACAGAAGCAACCATAATTTAAAAGATAAATAACTAAAAAATGGCTAATGAAGAACAAGACTACTTATTTCTGCACTAAAAATGTAAACTTATTTTCACTCAGTTTCTCTCCAACCTCCATCACTGTTTGTCTGTCTCAACCAGAGTAATCCATTATAATAGCTTTTGATTATTTGCTTGTGCTTTTAAAAGTGAATATATTCTGGCTATAGATCCTGAGATTTGCTAAAATACTTCTCTAAATTAAAAATAATCAAATGTATGATTAACCTTTTCACTGTATAATAAAAAGTTTATTTTGCTAAGTGACTTAGAAACATATAAGAACCTGCTACCTGATTATTATTACCTGATTATTTAGCCCATGCAAAGCTAAGGGGACCAACACCTGCATGTGCACATACTGACACCTAGAGACACAATTCCAAGATTCAGAGGTAGCCTTACCTCCAAATCTTTTAAAGATGTCAACTTAAGCAGGGCTTCTCTTTAAGGTTTGAAACCCTGCTGAGAATTGGTGTTTCTACCCCAGATATACTGAATCAGAATCTAGAGGATCCCCAGGTGATTCTTACGTATAATACATTTTAAGAGCCACATCTCCAGTAGCTGTTCTCAAAACTGATACCTAACCAATGGCACTAGCATCTCCTGGGAACTTGTTAGAAATGCAAATTCTCAGCAGTGGTTTGACCTGAAGGACTTGTTCAAAGCCCTGACTGTAAGTCTTGTGGTATTTCCTAGGGCGATTCTAGGAAAACAGAAGAGCTAAAAAATACTTAAGTGGGATAGCCTTTTATTACATGATTAAACAGATGTCCGTATCATATTTTAAAATGTGAAAACTAAACATTTTTCTGAATTCTTAGAACTGTCATTATTTCTATGAAATGGGAATTCTAATTCCTCTGGACTAATGTAATAAGAAGCATAGGGAATTACTTCTTTATTCCAAATATGGAATGCTGGCTATGTCTCTAAATCAGTTTCATTGCTCATCTCTTAAAAAACAAAAAAAGAAAGACATAGACCATGCATACATCGGGCCACTTCTTCCTTAATACTGTATTTTAAGGCAAGGAGCAAAGATTCTAGAAGACAAAAAGTATACTGCAAAAGCATAAAACAAAACATTACCTTTCGCTGGGTTTACTTTTATCCCTGACCTATACAGCATTTCCTCATTTTGCCAGTCTCCATTCCTGATTGCAGTCTTGAGTCCATAGAAAACAATTAATGTAGCTGTAGCATAAAAAATCAAGTTCTTGAGAAAACGCTTTTGGACTTTGACATAAAGGGCTCTGGCACCTACAGTAATCAGAAGGCAGAAGCCCATACTAGGGATATACAATACTCGCTCTGCAATTACAAAGCCAACATAGAAAAACAAGTTCGTGGCAGGAACAAAAGGTATTATTAACAAAGATAAAGACAGTACAACAATGTTCTCAGTAGAGGGAAGTTGTGTTCTCACTGATACATTATTTTTAATGCCATTTTCTAGTTTGGATGCAAAACTGGGCTTAATCTCTAAGTTCCGGTATTCGACATCTGAGAGGCAGCTATGTCCATTTGCATTCTGCCTGCCATTTGTTGCAGCTTTCTCACTGCATTCTCTTTCTATTGTTGGGCTCTTCAAACCATAGTAGGCAAGGAGGAGGAGTCCAGTATAGAAGGCCACAGTGTGTAGGTTTCTCCGATCACAAATTGTTTTGAGCAGAGGCACAGCATCCATTGACCAATCAAAACTGAGGGTATCTGGGCATAGCAACAGCCAGAGGTTCTTGGTTGGCAAGTAGAAGAAGGTGAGCGTGCGAGCCAAGAGGCTATCCGAATCAGCAGCTGGGTTGTCAGAGTTGGAAAAGCTTGGTGGTTTGTTTCCCATCCAGTATAAACGGGCACCCAAAAGGGAGGACCCCCAGAAAGTTAACAAACTAATGCTGAGGAAAAGAGACAAGTTCTTCCCCTGAAACCAAAAAAAGAAGAGGAAAAAAATGAGAACATCATCAACACAGCATGGGAATATTTCACTAAAATTTGAGACAAAATATATTTTTAATGGACAATTAAAAACACACAATTACATTTCAACTAAATAACTTTATTTCCATCTCCTTTTAAATATATTTGGAAACCCTGGTAGCATAGTGGTTAAAAGCTACAACTGCTAACGAAAAGGTCAGCAGTTTGAATCCACCAGGTGCTCCTTGGAAACCCTGTGGGGCAGTTCTACTCTGTTCTATAGGGTTACTATGAGTTGGAATCGACTCAACAGCAATGCATTTGTTATTTAATATCTTTAGGTAAATTTTAACCCTCCAAAAAAAAAAAAAAATTACTGTGGAATCCTAGTTTGTATATGGCTTTTGATGAGTATCTTTTCTTTGTATTCCTCTATAAAATACCAATAACTAAAGCCTCAATATGAATATATATCCCTCTCAGAATTGTTGGAAGGTCAGAATGAGACCACAATGTAAAAGTACTTAGCATTCTGTTTGGGAGATAGTAGTCACCTAATAACTGTCTTCCTTCATTTTCTAGTTTAGATTCTGAAGAAAAACAAAGAGAAAGCATACCAAAATATATGGGGTATGACAGCACTCTGCTTAGCTGTAAGACAGAAACTGCGTTTCTCTATGTCTACACCAGTTCCCATTTCACTGTCTTGAATATCTGAACAGAATTTATAAAACAGGCTTTCATCTGCTGCCCCACGCTGTCACTGACATCAGTGACGTCAAATACTTAATAAGATTGCCCATGAATCCCAATTGTTTTTCATTCTGATGACAACTTCTAAAAATAAAATGACTTGATCAGTGGACTTAGGAGAAACACAGGAAATTATAAGAAGGTCAATGAACATGCCTGCTAATGAGAGTTTCTGGCAAACTCTTTTAACCTGAGCAAGAACCTAGTGTCATCTAACAATCTAAGTCCTGAAGAAGTGTGGGGGGGTGGGGTGGGAGGGAAGGTATTGCATCCCAACCTTAATGGTTCGCTGCTAATCTGATCTCTCAAGGTAAACATTCTGACATTGTATTAGAACTATCTTGCTCAACAACATTCAAAATGGTGCTTAGAACTCGTAAAAGGTTGAAGAGTATCCTCCCAAAATTCATGCCCTTCCAGAACCTCAGAATGTGACTTTTTTTGAAAATAAGGTCTTTGCAGATGTAATTAGTTAAGATGAGGTCATATTGGATTAGGGTAGGCATTAAATCCAATGACTGGAGTCTTTGTAAGAAGAGGACAAGACACACAGACACAGAGGGAGGAAGGTAACGTGAAGACAGAGGCAGAGACTGGAGTGATGTACCTATAAGTCAAGGAACGCCAAAGGTTTTCAGGAACTATCAGAAGCTTGGAAGAAGCAAAGAAGAATTCTTCCCTAGGGCCATCAGGGGGAGCACGATCCTGCCAATACCTTGATTTTGGACTTCTAGCTTCTTGAACTATGAGAGAATAAATTTCAATGTTTTTTAGGCTACCAGATTTGTGGTAATTTGTCACAGCAGCCCTAAGAAACTAATGCAGATCTTATAAAAGATATGCCAAATATTTAGTTCAAAAAACAATCCACTAAGAGCAATATCTTGAGCAGGTACAACTTCTATGGAAAAAATCTCTATGTATTATAAACAACTGACAAAAAGAACTCGCCTCAGATTCTCTCTCTTCCAGCCCACCTCTAATTGCTGGAAGTCACAGGCCCTCACTGCTACCTCTACTCTCAATCTAATGTTCTCAGCAAGGTTCATGAATTTAAAAATTAATAATATATGATAATGACTCCCAGATTGTTGTCTCCAACCCTTTACCTCCATATTCATTTACTCAATTGCCTACTGGGCGGATTCACTTAGGTACCTGAAACTCAAAATACTCAAAATAGAGCTCTTGATTTCATACCCTCTTCAAACTAACATAGTTCCTTCTCAGATCATCTCTACCTCAGAAAACAATACTATTGTCTCAGTCGTCTAGTGCTGCTATAACAGAAATATCACAAGTGGATCGCTTTAACAAAGAGAAATTTATTCTCTTACAATTTAGGAGGCTAGAAGTCTGAATTCAGGGCACCAGCTTCAGGGGAAGGTCTGTCAGCTCTGGAGGGAGGTCCTTGTCATCAGTCTTCCCCTGGACTAGGAGTTTCTCCACGCAGGAACCCTAAGTCCAAAGGACGCTCTGCTTCAGGCACTACTTTCTTAATACTATGAGGTCCCCAACTCTCTCCTTGCTTCCCTTTCCTTTTATCTCTTGTAAGATAAAAGGTGGTACAGGCCACACTCCAGGGAGACTCCATTTACATTGGATCAGGGATATGACCTTAGTAAGGGTATTACATCCCACCCTAATCCTCTTTAACATAAAATCACAAAACCAAAGGCAACCACACAATACTGGGAACCATGGCCTAACCAAGTTGACACGTATGTTGGGGGGACACAAGTTAATCCACGACAACTATGTAAACCAGTTTCTTCTTCATGATCTCTCTCCTCCCCTCTCCATTCTATCTACTACTGAGTTCTCTCATTTCTACTTCAAGATAAATCTCAAATCTTTTCATTTCTCTCCATCTCTCCTGTGATTACTCTAGTCCAAAATGCCAACATCTTGATTCTCACAACAATCTCCTTCTAACTGGTGACCCTGCTTTTTAAACACAATATATGTTATTGCCAATTTTAAACTCATCAATGGAACAGCATTCTAAGATCTTGGAATTGTTTTGTCTACAAAACAGTTTATAATTGATTCAGGGCTTTTCCCCATCTTTTGGTGATATATCCATTTTTTATACTTTGAAATTATTTTGAAAAAACTTGAGAAAATTTAGAGGGGACACTGTGTGAAAGAAGTAAAGGAATTTCAAAAGTTAAAAATTCAGAATAAGGAAAATGAGAAACCACAAAAAGGTTGAAATTATGAACAGTTTTAAGAGATGAGATTGTCCACATCAGATCACAGTAAAGCAAATGAAGAATTCACAGAGTTAATGCCATGGTAGTTTAAAAAATCCACAGCAGATTTTTGCTCAAGATTAATCCATGTAACGGTGTATGAAATTTCTAAGGGTAGGAGTAGTAACGTCATGTTCAGCCAGTCAATCTTTAGCTTTCAGGGCTGTCCTGGCAAAATGAAATGGTTCAAAGCTCATCTGCATCTGACAATAACTTTTGCAAACCATTTCTTCTCCTCCATTAAATACCTTTACCTTTGATCCTCTGAAATTATACCCAGCAAAAGTTCTAAAATTTCCTGGAAGAAAGTCCTGGAAACCTACGTTTAAAAAATCAGCCACTAAAAACCTTATGAAGCACTTCTACTGAAATACGAAGGGTCACCATGAGTCACAATTGACTTGACATCACTGAAGAGTTTGTGAGGAAATTGTTGAATGGGAACCTAAACTGCTGTGCAAACATTCACCAAAAACACAATAAAATATCATTAAAAAAAAAGAAATGAAAAAAAGAAACTCAACAGGGCCTGAATTAAAAAAAAAAAAAAAAGCACTGACTTGACAGCATCTGGTCACCTTCCCTCTAAAAACCCACTGCCGTCAAGTTGATTCCAACTCATAGCAACCCTATAGGACAGAGTAAAACTGCCCCATAGAATTTTCAAGGAGTGCCTGGTGGATTCGAACTGCCAACCTTCTGGTTAGCATCGTAGCTCTTAACCACAATGCCACCAGGGTTTCCACCTTCCCGGTAAACCCATTGCCATCGAGTCGATTCCAACTCATAGCGACCCTATAGGACAGCGTAGAACTGCCCCGTAGAGTTTCCAAGGAGCGCCTGGCGGATTTGAACTGCTGACCTTTTGGTTAGCAGCTGTAGCACTTAACCACACCACCACCAGGGTTTCCATCTTCCCTCTAGCCCTCCCTAATTTGGCTTTCGCATAAACCCCTGGGAGGACTTTGGAGCTGTTTCTATGGTGAACGGACCTGATGTACAGTATTCAGTACAAATATTTTAGAAAAAAAAATGTTTTGTGGCTAAAAAAAAGTCAATGTTTCTTAAGTTAGGAAAAAATAGAAAACAAGATGAAATCATACTTTAAAAGTTGTAATGAATTGGTCAATCAATCATATAACTGAGTACACTTAGATTACACAAGGGAGAAACCTATGATATGGCAATAAATGAGACAAGATACCAGAGATACAGAGGACTAATCTTGAAAAACAATTAGATTCTGATATTGTACCAAAAACCCATTTTTTAAGTGTGACCAAGGTCATTCTACTACAATTTCTTGTCGTGGAAGTGGGTGTGGAGAGTGTGGAGAAGAGGAGGCGGAGGGGGGCGGGGAAAGCATTACAAAAACAGCCGTAATCAGGCAGGAAGAGAAGTAAAGGAGCAAGAGACCGTATGGGGGAAGGAAATGTGATCAGCTTTCTTTGCTTGTCATGAAAGTTTCAGAAGAAGCTGGCCTTCATACTTACATCGCTTTTTTTTTTATTTCTAAAGAAGAAAATGTCATAACAAGGCAAAGCTACATTAACCATTCATTAATGTTTAATAAAAGCCTAATAATTTTTTAGAATTTAATACATTATTATCAAAATAAAGCATTGAGATTGAGGCTATGATAAAAAAGATCAGAGTTTTCATTCTGTTGAGGCAAACCAAACCATCTAGTCGATTCCGACTCATACCGAGTCTGTAGGACTAACTGCCTCATAGGGTTTCCAAGGCTGTAAATCTTTAAGGAAGCTGATTGCCACATCTTTTCCCAAGGAGTGGCTGGTGGATTCCCACCGCTGACCTTTCAGTTAGCAGCCCAGCACTTAACCACTGTGCACCAGGATTCCTCATTACGTTGAGAGACTATTTAAATACAATAAACTACCAAATAAAGATATGAGTAATGAGAACAATTCAATGGTAACTATTATAGGAAAAATCTAAATGCTAAGGAAATGACATAAAAATGAAAAAGCATAAATAATAATGAAGTGGTAACAGTATTTTACGTAGAACTTTATATTTTAAGATGTTTTCACATACAGTGTCCCATTTAAACAACTGCTATAATTTTTTTATAACAGCTAAGATCACGAGACACTAAAGTTCTGAAATGAGATGCTCTCATCACTCATTCTATCCTAATGATGACATTTTTAAGGGCTAAATAAGTGATATCATTAAAGGGAAAACTGAAACACTGGAAAAAAAATTGATGTTAAAATGTTTGAGTTTCTAAGGCCTTGTGATTGGCTACTACTTTTAAAGCATCAGCCAAGTTTGAAATTGCAACTTGCAAGTCTTTCTAAATGCCCTGTCATAGAATTTTGTTTAAAAATAATTACCTACAAAAATGGGATTCTGATAAAACCAAATCTCTAACTCCATTCACTTTTACTGTACAGGTGGCTTTGACAACAAAGTGAAAGAAAGGAAGACAAAGAAAGGGTTTTAATTTTTAACTTTTAGTCCCTATGCTCTTATTTATGGAATTTAGATCTATATATTTTCATTGAGCAACTACTATAAGCCACGTGACCATATAATTAATCTCAATAAATCTTTGTCCTTGACTTGGTGTATCAAACTGATCCAAAACAAGTATTTCTGACATGAGGATATAGATGAGATTGGGAGCTTCAATGAGTTTCAACCAGAAACTTGAACATTACAACTTGGGAAAATCCACACGTGGAAGATGAGACTGCAGAGTCTGGGAAACTTAAAAATGTTCTGAGTATAATCTATGATAGACAGCCGTAGAAACTGATTGCAATTTAAAAGCCAAAACATAATTACTATGAAGACAGAGACCCTGTGCTCTTGGAGGTTCATATATTCTACTCCATCTAAAAAAGGACTTTGAGAGGAAAAGAATTATAGAGCCTTACAGGATAATTTTCAAACTTGAAGGTCCATTAATACCAACTCTGAGATTTAAAA
The DNA here is from genome assembly GCF_030014295.1 of Loxodonta africana. Taxonomy (NCBI): domain Eukaryota; kingdom Metazoa; phylum Chordata; class Mammalia; order Proboscidea; family Elephantidae; genus Loxodonta; species Loxodonta africana. Next base: position 51,556,909 of record NC_087345.1, read on the forward strand.
ATCACTCCGAATGGGTTCTGATGCAACCGAGGTTGAGAATCGTCCTGTATCTGTAGGAGCCTAATTCTGAGTACTGCCACTAAAAATGCTATTGGACTCTGATTTTCATTTCACAAAGTTTTAAGTTATGTTTTCCTCATCCTAAATGAATAAACCATCATGAAACCTAAGTAATGTGTCCTCTCAGGCTGTGGGACAAATTTAACTCTCAGTATAATAAATGAGTGTCACGAAGGTCAGTCTACAAAGGAGCTGAGATCTAGGTAATAAGTATTGAACTATTCAATATTCAGATATGTTTGCATCCTAGAGAAAACAGATAATTTATTCCTAGAATTAAAAAAAAAAAATTCTAAATATCAATCACAAAAAAAAAAACAACGCAAAATAAAAATTGGACAAAGAATACGGACAAGAAAACCAGAAAAGAGAAGACCCAAATAACAACAAATATGAAAAAATGCTCAATATTAAAATTTTAAAGTAAAGCAAAAAATAATACATTTTAAATGAATCAGAATGGAAAAAAGTAAAGTGAATGGCTATAAGGGTCACTGAAACTGGGTTAAAACAGGAAACTATCACATACTGTTCGAAATATAAACTGTACAGTTGGGGAGAAAAATTTGGAAGTATTTAGTGAAATTAATAATTTGTATCACCCAGATTTTGGTAACCTGTATTTAGCTATATATTCTCTAACAAAACTTCTTGGGTCTAATTACAAGGATCTCTCTTATTAACAAGAGCTCCAGAGAGTTTTCAATGGTTGATCTGCTTTCGTAAACACTGCTGCATTAGATATCTTGGTATTTGCACGCATTCAAATAAAAGATTCTTAAGCTAACTCTGACCCACAAACTCTGAATCAGTTTCTACCCAACTTTATCTCACACATTTAAAAGTCCTCTTATACTAAATTCTCACTCCCAATCTCCCCATGGAGGTTCATGAAGTAAATAGTATTGCACACAAGTCCAAGGCACAATTTTACAATAACTTGGTTGTCACCACATACAGAAACTTGCTGCCTTTCTATCACCATGTTTTCCACTTGTCTCCCTCTCTCTCCATGAAAAGTACACATAAAAGCAATGAGAAATGTTCTGGAGGAACATTTTTCTTTCCAAAAGTAGAATTAAAAATGAGACAATTACTGTATTCTAAAAAAATTGTTACCAGACATACTTCCTACCAATACAGAATGGGTAGGCTCGTTTCATGTTTTGATCTATTTGTCATGGATTGAATTGTATTCCCCCAAAATACGTGTCAACTTGTTTAGACCATGATTCCCAGTATCGTGTGGCTGTCCTCCATTTTGTGATTGTAATTTTATGTTAAAGACGATTAGTGTGGGATTGTAACACCCTTACTAAGGTCACATCCCCGATTCAATGTAAAGGGAGTTTCCATGGGGTGTGGCCTGCACCACCTTTTATCTTACAAGAGATAAAAGGAAAGGGGAGTGGGGGATCTCACACCACCAAGAAAGCAGACTGAGAGCAGAATGTGTCCTTTGGACCTGCGGTCCCTGTGCCTGAGAAGCTCCAAGACCAGGGGAAGATTGATGAGAAGGACCTTCCTCCAGAGCTGACAGAGAGAGAAAGCCTTCCTCTGGAGCTGATGCCCTGAATTTGGACTTGTAGCCTACTACACTGTGAGATAATATATTTCTCTCTGTTAAAGCCATCTACTTGTGGTATTTCTGTTACAGCAGCACTAGATGACTAAGACACTATTTGTTTACAAAATGATATAGACCTGCTTTATAAGAGCATAATGTGTTTTAAAAGTTCAAATATGTTCCCCATCTTTTTTATGGTTCTTATTTAACATAAAAAGGAAAATCATTTCTAGTCTCCATTTTGTTGAAAAAAGACAAAATAGTATAGATTTCTAAATCATAATATTTAGAGGGAATTTCCCTATCAGACTTAAGAAATTATAAAATGGAAATCAGCCAAGAATATTAAGTTCATGGTTGACAACTTTAACTCTAGTCTTTTAAGGTACTAATAGAATCAAAGAATATAGCTATAACTTAATAAGCAAATAATGGGGAATTTATCATAAAATATCAAAACCTGAAATATAAAGAAAAAACTAAGCAGAAGACCATGTCATACTAATTAAAGGTGATGTATTTATAGAAGCCATGCTGTGAATTAGTTTCTTCTACATCTTTGACTAAAGAAAAATACACAAGAGTGATGCAAAAATTAACCGTAACATGTTCCTTCTCCATTTTTCAAGGAAAACTGTCCTTCAAATGATGGCAAGCTTCAATACTGTCTTCTGATTTTAGCACTTCAGGGACACAAAAGAATCTCAAAAGGAATATTTAGACTCAATGAGAGAAAAATGTAAACATTCTGCCCTTGAGTATTAGAACTATCATGAGGCTCAGTTTTTGGCAAACTAATGAAAATAAATTACTGAAGCATAAGGCTCATTTAATCCCAAATTAAGCCCTTGGCAGTGATAGTGGAATTGTAATAATAAAGCAGATAAAAATCAGTATCGAAAAGTTATAAGAATAATGGAGAGAAAAAGCTATCCAGACATAACAAAAATCTAGTAACCTCTATTTTGTATCTACTATTCATCACTGAAGTCATAAGCTTTCTTTTTATCAGTAATGTGGGATTTCTTTTAGCTGCCTCACTCCCAGAATAGTTCTCACTGGGTACCACAACCAAACCAAACCCATTGCTTTTGAGTAGATTCTACCTCATAACGATACTGTTTGACAGAGAACTGCCCCATAGGATTTCCAAGGCTGCAAGTATTTATGGATGCAGACAGCCACATCTTTCTCCTGTAGAGCGGCTGGTAAGTTCAAACCTCAGACATTTCAGTTAGCAGCCAAGCACTTTAACCACTGCACTACCAGGGCTCCTCTCACTGGGTAAAGAAAAAAAAAAAAAAACTCATTGGGTACTCACCCCAAAATATGAATATTAAAGCTTATTTTTCTGAACATGTGGTAAGAAGGAATGTAAAACTAAAAGTATAATTAAGAACTGTTTCTAGAACATAGTTACATGATTAATCAAATTTTGCCATCATCAAGTTATCAGGGTAGTTCTGATTCCCTTTAAAGATAAAACAGGATTTCCTTATTAATAACTACCCTCTACATAAGACTGAAGTGGTGCAAATGGTTAATATGTGTAACTGTTAGCTGAAAGGCTGGAGGTTCAAGTCCACCCAGAGGCCCCTCCAAAGAAAGGCTTGGCAACCTACTTTTGAAAAATCAGCTACTGAAAACCCTATGGAGCATAGTTCTCTCGTAAGCACGGGGTCACCAGGAATCCACATCTGGTCGACAGATGGTTTCTAGTTTTTATAAAATATTACAAACTTTTTTTTTTCCACATCAACTAACAGAATAGATTTAAGAATTTCAATGTTTGGTATATCAAAAGATATAAAGAGGTTCAATGACTGGGCATATCCAGTTTTGGTGGTGGAAGTTAAAGATTAAGGACACAACAAAAGTGTGGTTATTGAAATATTACAGACTTTGGATTATAAGGAATTCTTTCATTTATTCAAGTAGATTTCACAATACTATCCATTGAATTCAAATATGAGTCAAGAAGAATTCAAACATACCCAGCTATACCTGTAACAGTTTAATAAATCAACTATAAATTGAAATTTCCTGACAAAAACTTAAGGCGTGCTGGTGTCACAATGCTTAAGAGCTGGGCTGCTATCTAAGAGGTCAGCAGTTTGATCCTACCAGCCATTCTGTGGGAGAAAACACCTGGCAATGTGCTCCTGTAAAGATTACAGATGAAATGTTCTGCATCCTACTTTGGCGAATCACCTCTGACCTGGAAATGAAGCCATTCCTGGAGACCACCTCCCAGACAAACAATAGGCAAGCACACAAAATAATAACTCCCGAGAGGAACGTACTAATTAGAACAATCAATTATAAGATGAGAAGGTAGGAAGGGGTAGATAATCAGGACAAAAGAAAATGGAGAAACCAGGACAGAAATGCAGAGAGTGCTGACACATTTGTGGGGAATGAAGCCAAGGTCATGAAACACTTTATGTACAAACTATCAAATGGGAAACTAATTTGCTCTGTAAATTTTTACCTAAAGCCCAATTAAAAAAAAAATGAAGCAAAAATCAAGAATCACATATTAACCCATTAATTTAATTTTTTGCTCTTAAAATTGAAAAGGAATTTTTGAAATGGGAAATATTACATATTTATTCTATTAGTGAGGCTATGCATTTTCACTTTAAACCAGCCTATAATTGGCTACAAACTCATAGAAATGTATAGTATTAAAAACAAAAACGATTACAGCCTAGGAACCCTCTGGGCAGTCCTACTCTGTTCTACAGGGTAACTTTATAAGCCGGAATTGACTTGACAGCACACAACAACATTGAAAATTTATAGATTTTTTTTTCTAGACCAGATTATAGCTTGCCAAGCAAGGCTTTAATTCAGAAGACTGTGGCTATATAAAAACGCTATTGAACCAAACTCGTCATTTAGTTGACTCCGACTCATAGCAACCCTATACAACAGAGTAAAACTGCCCCATGGGGTTTCCAAGGAGTGACTGGTAGATTTGAACTGCTGACCTTTTGGTTAGCAGCCAAGCTCTTAACCACTGTGTCACCAGAGCTCTATAAAAACCCTAAGGAGTATCGAAACTTATTTCATATTAATGATTTAATGACAAACTATTTAACAAAGTTGAAAATCAAACATATTTTGGGTTAATTTGTTAGTAAAATGTTGTCAGGGAAAACAGATTTTTTTTCTTCTCCTTATTTCAATTATAATCTTAATTACTAGCCAGTTTGAGATTCCTCTTATTCTTCCTTTGTTCATAGATACCAATTAACATCGGTAAAAATCAACATTTTATTTGGAATTAAAAAATAATATGAAGAGAAGGAACCTAATATAGTCATCTATTAATTTATGTGATCACACTTGAAAGATTTTTTCTTAATTTTACTTTAATTTTTTTTTTTTTAGTGTTTACTTTTTATAAAGGAGCCCTGGTGGCGCAGTGGTTAAGAGCTCGGCTGTTAACCAAAAAGTCAGTAGTTCGAGTCCACCAGCAGCTCCTTGGAAACCCTAGATGGCAGTTCTACTCTGTCCTACAGGTTTGCTATGAGTCAGAATCGACTCAAAAGCAAAGGGGTTTTATTTGGTTTGGTTACTTATTAAAACAATGGCTACATAGAAACCAAGTTTTGGTTTCCAATCCATTCTTTAATAAAAAGAACCAGGGCTCCTTGAAGAAATGGCTAATTTTAGGGTTGGTGCAAGAAATAAATAACAGGAGCCTGGAGCAGCTTGTAAGTCAGAGAATGAAGAAGTGCTCAAACATACACACAAATACATATGCATGCAAGCACATGTGCGCGCACACACACACACACACACATACACTGATGGGGGTATGTCAAAAGCAGCAGTCAACTAAAAGAGCTCCCAATGGCCAAAGCTGGAATAATTTCAGCAACAAAATAAATCACTGTTGGATTATAACCCAAAGTATAATATAAATATCTATGAATTGATACTGATACAAATAAATGATACAATAAATAAATAAATGGAAAGACAAAGACAAATCTCCTGTGCATAAAAATTCCAAGTAACTTATGTAGCTACTCTCCCCTAAGAAGGGGAAGCATAATCCCCCACTCCTTAAGTGTGAGCTGTACGTAACAACTTTTTTCCAAAGATTATATTATGGAAGGGGGAGAAGAGTAACTTTACAGTGTAGAAACCTGACAAACTCCACCTTGGCTTGGTGATCAAGTTCAACATCGACAGCAATAAATCAAGTTGATAGTACGTATCCTTGATATGCTGTGATAAGAATGGCACTTTACCTCGGTGGTTTTCCAGTCTAATCATGAGAAAAACATTAGGCCAATCCCAACTGAGAGGCATTCTACAAAATATTGGACCAGTAATCCTCAAACTGTCAATATCATCGAAAACAAAACTGACACATTAAAAAGGAGCCTAAGGAGACATAACAACTAAATGTAATGTGGTAATCTGATGGGATCCTGGAGCAGAAAAGCATTCGGTAAAAACTAAGGAAACCTGAATAGTGTGTGGACTTCAGTTACACTGAAAATCTCTGTACTATCTTCTCCGGTTTTGCTGTAAATCTAAAACTGTGACAAAACATAATGTCTGGATTTTGTAAATGGCTGTTACTAGAATAAAAGCTCTTAGAAACCTAATGAAATTAAACAGATAGGCTTCTATCCATCAATATCTGAAAGCTGCTATCCAAAGAAAATATCAGAAATTAACACTAATATAAGTACATATAAACATTTTAACTGCCTTCCAAATTAATCAAATAAGACTGAATAATAGAAAGAGGTAAAATTCATGTTAAATGACGACAGTTGCATATATGTATTGCATCAGAGATGACATATCAAATTAAAATCCTGTTTGGATTTTTTTTTTGTCTGACACTGTAGCATCTGAAGACTGTTATGAACTGCCAAATGAGAAGCAGATATCAAAGGAAGGATACCTCTAAATCCACTGATTGGGTGTTTTTAGTTGGCACGGTGACCCATTCTTTCTCATTAAGCTAACATGGGGAAATCAAGCAGTCAGCAATTTCTTGCGTACCCGTGACAAGCTCCTTCTAGAGCTAACTATTAGAAACTGAAGGACTGAAAGAGTTCAATTACTAGAACTGCAAGGGGTGTGCCACAGTCCCTCAGCCATTACACTAAAAGCCCTTGAATGCCAACCTTCAGAGTAATCTTGTTTAGCTTAAAATAAGAGGTTTAACACTTCCAACCAGGCAGTGTGCTATGGTCAAATCAGGTTAGCCACAAAACAATTCAGCCTTTATAAAGAAAACATGTGAAGAAAATATCGTTTGTGACCTAAGAAACAAAAAAAAATACTTTAAACAAAAGTAAAGAAGGAACCTCTCTTTGACTATCAAAACAACTTTGGAATTTATTAAACTCCTTTCTCTGCACTTCAGGAGTACACTTACTGGGGGAAGATAGTAAAATTAAAGAGCTAAAAATAATTGAATTTGGAATAAAAACGCTTTTCCACTGATCTCTCAACTGGGCAACCACACTGAAAGTGTATTTCCTGTGCCAATGGATTAAACTGCAACATTCTTTTTACTCTGTGTGGCTTTAGTGCGACAAACCAGCCATTATGAGATGTGTTCCAGTCTCATTAGTGAGTTAAGCATGTGAGCCCTGCATTTTGGAAACATAAAGAGACAAATTATAATGAGACTTCACTCAGTGGGAAGGCTAAGATACAGCCATCTTCTCTCAAAGATACCATGATAGACGGCTATTCAATGAGTGTTGGAGTCTTCCTATGAAGAGACAAAGGACACTAGTAAGGGAAAAAAAAAAAAAAAAGATTTTGTATATATAAATAAAAACATACTTTAAAGGTGTTCATTAATAAGAGGATGATTTTAACGTTTAATTAAGTTGAATGGGAATATGTTCCCACTCTATAATTACACTTGTGTCTTCTGCTAAGTATGAAGAGTAAATTCATTGTCCAACTGGAAAAACAATTATCTACTTTTTCTCACAGGTAAAAATACAGCCCTTTACCTATACATTTCTCATGTGGATTTCGAAGCTATTTCTAAAATGCCAAACTGGTTTATAAAATAACATTAGTTTTCTTGATTGGGAAGCAGAGGGAGTTGGAGTTTTTCAAAGAAAAATTTCACAACAGAGACCATCTATCAATTTTTTAATTCTTTTCTATATCAAGTAATTGCAACTATTCAGAAATTCCTAGACAACAGTATAGAATTTACTTGGGCATCGTTAACTATTAATCATTCAGAGAAGAATGAAACAGACCTGGAATCCTCATAATATCAGCTGAGTAGGATATTCTGAGTTTACTCAGCAAGCAGAGAGGTCGTTAGCTACCCCCATCCCTACCTGAAAGACAGCAGAATAAATGGCTTCACCAAATTTTCAAGTATCAGAGTAGCAAAAGGAATTATGGTTACCAGAATCCATTACGAGGAAAAAAAAAATCTATTACTAAATCTTAGTTTGTTCTGTTTGCTTTACTCTAGGTTTTTTTTTTTAATTTAGAAAGGGGTAGAATGAGCAGGAAAGTAGTGATATCAGCAGTAACCTAAGGACACAACACAAACAACCCAGTGCTGTCGAGTCGATTCCGACTCATAGCGAACCTAAGGATAATTATTCAAAATCACCTTTAAAAAAAAAAAAACTGACTCTGGAAATGAGTGATGTGAGAAAAGAAGAAAAACATAAACGAGTTTTCATGGAAACGAGTCATCTTTCAGACCTATGTACCTGATTACTCTCAAGGTGAGATTTTTTTTAAACTACAATAGTAAACTAGATGACAATATATATTATGATAAATAGAATAACTTTTATAAAATCACAAATTAACCACTGTACCATTAAATAGGCATTTCTTAAATGCATAGCTTTACTAGCTAGAATTAATCATTCAAAACGGTGACCTTTGAATTTTATTTACTATATGTATAATAAACTAATTGCCTATTTCATGGTATGTAGACACAGAAATCATTAATAGAGCTGCCAAGTGGCAGAACACATGAGCCAGATGTCTGGGAGCAAACAAAAACACTAAAAGGTTTTCAGTTCAGGTATTGTTCTGATAATGCTACTAAGAATGTCTTCTTGCCAAAAGCAACTTGGCAACAGATAATTTTTGGAGACCATCATTGACAGTTACCAACGTAAACAGATCCAATCTTTGTGTAAATGTAACCTCCCTAATTTCTTTTTTTCCCCTATTTTCAATGTAAGATGTGAAATTAAATTTTGATCACACAACATTTAAAGATGTTTTTATTAGGACTGAGATGTTCAAAATGATCACCGGCAAGTTTTGAAACAGAAAAGCACTGAAAAACGTAAAACCATATAATCACGGCAGGGTTGTCCTCCACGTGAATGAGATTTCACTACAACTCAAAAGTTTAATCTTACTTTAAATTATTTATAAAATAATTATGCATTTATCAAATACATATTTTGAGGACCACTAAAACTCTCCCCATTAAAGCTCCCTTTTTAAAGCATGACTAGCCTTTGTAAAGGTAGCTGGGTAGCACAAAAGGTTAAGCACTTGACTACCAGCCAAAAGGTGGGCAGTTTGAAACCACCCTGAGGCCCCTCGGAAGACAGGCCTGGCAATCTGCTTCCGAAAGGTCACAGCCTTGAAAGCCCTATGGAGCAGTTCCAATACGTACACATGTGGTCGCCATGAGTTGGAATCAACTTGACAACAGCTAACAAGAACAACAAGCCCTTCCAGCTATCATTAAAGCAATGTATTTCAAGTTATTTCAGATTGTGCTAAAATGTGGTGTTTTTAGCATCAATTAAAAAATACCTTAGAGTTTGATAAAATTCATTGCAAAAATCCCTCATAAATCTACAAAACAAATTTGGAAAATGCTTTCAGCCCAACAGAGCTTCAATTAGCACTAATCACTGCCATGCCCTAATTATTTAAAATTAAATAAATTGCACTTACACGCACATTTTGCAATTCACCCAGCATTCACTTCTCTTTTCAAGTTAGCTCATAAGATTAGACAACTTGTTTTAAGAGATTATTATCATTGGATTAGGTCCAAAAAAGCATTCGTCTAATGGGAATTGTCTGCTTTAACAGTTATGGTTTAGTGGAGGCTTTCTGACTGAACTGTCAATCATTTTTTGACTGGCTCATGGCCCCTTAGAACCCCACTGGGAGACAGGCAAGAAGTATTTGCCAGGTGCATGAGTGGCACTTGGTGAATTTGGACTAAGCAAAAGGGAAGGGGAAGAGGAAGGGGAAAGGATTGGCTAAAATACCTAACTGAAACCTTTGGCTTCTAGATAATGCACGGGTCCTCCCAGTCCCCTCCTGACATGCACTGTTAGCCATCTCCAATGCAGCAGTGAACAGCAGCAACACACAGAAAAGCAGAGAACTCATGCCATGAGCAGGTCAAATGGTAATAAAAGGAAAGGATGCAAAATTTCCAGACCATGCTATAAATTTTGATTACCAGGCCATAATAAAAATCACAGGATGCGCTAGAGTCTTTAGCCTCTTTAACGCAAATATTCCTTTTAAAATCATATCAGGAAATTCCATTCTTGAATAGGCTTCATAATAAGGCTTATTCTAAACATAGCAGATATTTTCAAATGAGGGTCATATTTATGAATAAATCCATTCTTCTCCTACTCTGCAACATATCTCAAATCAACCAACATATTTTGTTCATTCAACAATCTAAACAAATGCAGGTCATCTGAATGATATCGTAAAACAGGTACAAATTAAGCTCTATTATACTTCTCTTGAGAGACCAGGTATTATGAGGGAAGGGAGAATTGTGCACAATTGCCTAATGAATTCAAACACCTGTTAAGTTATTTTATACTTCCCAGATGAGGTTCTGGCATCTAGAGAAGAGAACAGTGCCTAGAAAACTACATTATATTCTGTTATTATATCTCACTATAGGATGTGGGGGAAACCACTTATTAGTAGTAGTAACACTAATTATGAATGCTTATTAAACATTTTACAGACTGTTTTTACGTACATTACCGCAAATAATTCTAAAACGTTGTTTGCAAACTGTGAATTCGTATTTTACAAAAGCGCAGATAGAGAACTCCAAGACGTTAAATGTGTTGCACAAAATCCCACTGCTAGTGGGTAGAAGAACTAGCACGCGAAGCCTAGTCCTTTGATTGTAAAACCAGGGTTATATGACCCTACTGTTGCCATTACTTGCTGGCGAGTCAATTTCAACTCATGGAGACCCAATGTGGGTAGGGAAAAACTGTTCCATAGGATTTTCAAAGTTGTGACTTCTTGGAAACAGACCGGCAGGCCTGTCTTCCAAGGAGTCTCTGTGTGGGTTCGAATCACGAAACTTTCAGCTAGTAGTCAAACACTTAACCACCCAGGGACTTACATGACTCTAAAACACCCTACACCACACAAAACCAAAACCACTGCCGTTGAGTCGATTCCAACTCATAGCGAACCTATAGGATAGAGTAGAACTGCCCCATAGAGTTTCCAAGAAGCACCTGGCGGATTTGAACTGCTGACTTCTTGGTTAGCAGCCATAGCACTTAACCACTATGCCACCAGGGTTTCCCTAAACCACACAGTAGCCTCTAACTGCTCAACCAAATGCTTCATGTCCACTACCTCCAGTTCTTAACCAGCTATTAAATCAACTCCTTACGTAGCTCTTACCCTCTCCAACCTAAAGCTCTTATCCTCACAAAGCCACAGATTGGTAAATGATGGAAGAGACCTAGAGGTCAGATATTAATATGTATGAAATCCCAGAACTGTACATATCCTCAGTGTTTATTCTGAAGTGAGGAAACTGAGGTTGATAGAGGTTAAATGTCTTCCCTAAGGACACAAACCTACTCAGGCCCAGTCAAGGCTAGAAATATCATCTTCATGGCTACTAACCAAAAAGTCGGCAGTTCAGACCCACCAGCTGCTCCTTGGAAACTCTACAGGGCAGTTCTACTCTGTCCTACAGGGTCACTATGAATCAGAATTGACAACGGGCTTGTTTTCATGTCATAGCAGTTATTCATCTATATTTTTAATCACTGCTCACCATCAAGGAGCTAAAATGATTCTTTAAAGCAGGAAAAGATGGACTGCAATATCCTCAGCCTAGTATTCAAAGCTATCCAAAACTGTCTTAACTTTACTATCTAAATGTCAAAATTCCCTAAGTAATATTGTCATCTCTATTGTTTGAAACGTCCAAATCCCCTCAGTGGCACTGGTCTCATTATTCTAGATATAAACCAAGTTCCTACCCACCAGTATGATGCCAATATCTTAAATGTTCTTCCTCAACTCCAGGTTAAATTCCAGTTCTTCAATAAGATATCCCCAATATCCCTAAACCAAAACCAAACACATTGCCATCGAGTCAATTCCTCCTCATAGTGACCCTACAGGACAGAGTAGAACTGTCCCATAGAGTTTCCAAGGAGTGCCTGGTGGATCTGAACTGCCAATCTTTTGGTTAGCATCTGTAGCACTTAACTACATACCCCTAAAAAAAAAAAAAAAAATTTTTTTTTTAGGGATCCCTAGTTCCTGCCTACTCAAAGCTCTCCCTTATAACTTATAACATACATGAAAGATGTCACATATTGTAAAGGTCAAGTCTGAAGTGCTGTTAAGTCCAAAAGTGTCATTAGGCACACATCCACCACTTTTTTGCCAGTTTGTTGTACTGTGATGGCATGCATGTTTCTCTGATGCTGGAAGCTATGCAACCAGTATTTCAAATGCTAGCAGGGTCACCCAAGATGGACAGGTTTCAGCTGAGTTTCCAGACTAAGACAGACTAGGAAGAAGGACCTGGCAAGCTACTTCTGGGAAAAAAAAAAAAAAAATTGGCCAGTGACACCTTAGGAACAGCAGTGGAATATTATCTGATATAATGCTGGAAGATGAGCCCCTCAGGGTAGAAGGTACTCAAAATACGACTGCAGAAGAACTGCCTCCTCAAAGTACGGTTGACCTTAATGACAGGAATGGAGTAAAGCTTTCAGGACCTTAATTTGCTGATGTAGCATGACTCAACATAAGAAGAAACAGCTGCAGACATCCATTAGTAATCGGAATGTGGAATGCACAAACGATGAATCAAGGAAAATTGGAATCGTCAAAAATGAAACGGAATGCTTAAAGACTGATGCCTTAGGCATTAGGGAGCTGCAATGGACTGGTGTTGGCCATTTTAAATCAGATAATCATATGATCTACTATGCTGAGAATGGCAAACTGAAGAGGAATGGTATTGCATTCAACGTCGTAAAGAACATTTCAACAACTATACTGAAGTATAACACTGTCAGTGATAGGATCATATCCTTATACCTACGAGGAAGGCCAGTTAATATGACCATTATTCAAATTTACACACCAACCACTAATGCCAAAGATGAAGTAATCATTTTACCAACTTCTGCAGTCTGAAATTGATCAAACATACAATCCACATGCATTGATAATTAGTGGTGATGGGAATTTGAAAGCTGCAAAAAAAAAGAAGGATCATTAGTTGGAAAATATGGCCTTGGTGATACAAACAACCCTGGAGATAGCATGGCAGAATTTTGCCAAGGTAACAACTAATTCATTGGAAACACCTTTTTTCAGCAACGTAAATGATGATTATACACACAGACCTCAGCGGATGGAATACACACGAATCAAATATACTACATCTGTGGAAAGAGTCAGTGGAAAAGCTCAATGTCATCAGTCAGGACAAAGACAGAGACCGACCGTGGAACATACCATCAATTGCTCAAAAGCAAATTCAAATCGAAGCTGAAGAAATTAAAACAAATCCACAAGACCCAAAGTACGACCTTTAGTATATCCTACCTGAATTTAGAGACCATCTCAAAAATGGATTTGATGCACTGAACACTATGATGATCAGAGATGACATCAAAGACATCACACATAAAGAAAGTAAAAGGTAATTAAAAAGACAGGAAAGAAAGAAAAGGCCAAAATGGATGTCAGAAGAGACTCTGAAACTTGCTTTTGAATGAAGAGTAACTAAAGCAAATGGAAGAAATGATGACGTGAAAGAGCTGAATGGAAGATTCCAAAGGGCAGATTGAGAAGACCAAGTATTATAATGAATATGCAAAGTCCTAGAGTTAGAAAACCAAAATGGAAGAACACAATCAGCATTTCTCAAACTGAAAGAACTGAAGAAAAAATTCAAGCCTCAAGCTGCAATACTGAAGGATTCTATGGACTCTGAATAAGGAAGACCAAAGAAGAATTGACGCTTTTGAACTGTGGGGTTGGCGAAGCATACTGAATATACCGTGGACTGCCAAAAGACGAACAAATCTGTCTTGGAAGAAGTACAGCCAGAATGCTCCTCAGAAGCAAGGATGCTAGACTATGTCTCACATACTTTGGATATGTTATCAAGAGGGATCAGTCCCCGGAGAAGGACATCATGCTTGGTAAAGTAGAAGGTCAGTGAAAAAGAAGATTCTCAATGAGATGGGTTGACACAGTGGCTTCAACAATGGGCTCAAGCAAAACAATTGTGAGGGTGGCGCAGGACCTGGCAGTGTTTCGTTCTGTTGTACACAGGGTTGCTATGAGTTGAAACTGACTCGACAGCCCCTAACAATAACAACAATGGGTAAAATAATTCTATAGGGTCGCTATGAGTTGGATTTGACTCAATGGCAATAGGTTATGGGCAAACTATTCAACAACACAGGAAGCAGCAAAAGAAGATGAAATCTTGAACCAAAAATGATCGATCAACATTCATTTCAGGATGAAGTATATGATTAAGAACTGATGGTACTGAAGGAAGAAGTCTAAGCTGCACTGAAGGTGCTAGCAAAAAACAGTCTCCATGAATTGATGGAACGCCAACTGAGATGTTTCAACAAATGGATGCAACACTGGAAGCACTCACTCATCTATGCAAAGAAATCTGGAAGACAGCTACCTGGCCATCAGAAGGAGATCCCGTATCTGTGATTCCATGGAATGCAGAAATAATCAAACAGTATCATTAATATCACTTGCAAATACAATTTTGCTGAAGATAATTAAAAAATGGTTGCAGTAGTACAGGGACAGGGAAATGCCAGAAAGTTAAGCCAGATTCAGAGTCGGACATGGATTAAGGGATACTATTGTTAATACCACATCGATCTTCGCTGAAAGCAGAGAATACCAGAAAGATGTTTGCTTGTGTTTTACTGACTATGCAAAGGCATTCGATTCCATGGGTCATAACAAATTATAGATAACACTGAAAAGAATGGGAATTCCAGAACACTTAACTGTGCTCATGTGAAATCTGACCAAGAGGCAGTCCTCTGAACAGAACAAGGAGATCCTGCCTGTTTTAAAATCAGAAAAGCTGTGCATCAGGGTTATATCCCTCCACCATAGTAATTCAATCTGTATGCTCAGCAAATAATCCAAAAAGTAAGACTTTATGAAGAAGAACACAGCACAGGATTGGAGGAAGACTCATTAACAACCTGCAATAGGCAGATAACACAATCTTGCTTGTTGAAAGTGAAGAGAACTTGAAACACTTACTGATGAACATCAAAGACCACAGCTTTCAGTATGGATTATGCCTCAACATAAAGAAAACAGAAATCCTCACAACTGGACCAGTAAGTAACATCAGGATAAAAGCGGAACATATTAAGTTGTCTAGGGTTTCATTTTAACAAAATGACGGTGAGCAAATAATAATACTTCTGGTCCCTTTCAGCCCTGAACAAAGGACCTTAAAATACCCACTTTACTTCCCAAGGTCTTCAGGAAGTGAGCTGATGTATTAGGAAGATTTATAAATGATATATCACTAGACAAACATAAGAACTTACTGATATGAAGGATAGGATATTCTTGAAACAGTGGTGTCATTTCCTTCAAAATGATGCTTTTGTGAGGTTTTCCAAACTTTTATGTAATTATATACTTCCCAGTGAAAGGAGAACGTGATCCCAGGGAGGAAGCTATTTTTAATTTATTTGCAAATATCCCTGTTAAAAATACAGCTACTTCCTAGTTTACTCTTGTAGTAAACATCAAAACATAACAATTGATGGAAATAAAAGTGAGTAACGTGTCTCTGCAATGTTATATCATCATATTAAATAACTCACACTTGTTAAAATTCCTCTAATGAACTCTACCCAGTGCCATCGAGTCGATTCCGACTCATAGTGACCCTATAGGTCAGAGCAGAACTGCCCCATAGACTTTCCAAGGAGCGCCTGGCAGATTCGAACTGCCGACCATTTGGTTAGCAGCCGTAGCACTTAACCACTACGCCAACATGTATACATACATACATACATACAGACCTAAATATATATATGTATATGCCAGAAGCTAGAGTTCATTCTAGCTTCTGGCATATACATATATTTATGTCTGTATGTATGTATATAAAACAGGAACAGCCAAATACATTATTTTTATGGCACATATTTTAAAATTAGCCAATTTGCAGGGAAGTCAACCACCTTCAAATAGATAAAAATAAAAATGGTTCCAATTAATTGAGCACTAGCTATGTGTTTAAGTTCCCGGTTGGTTCAAATGGTTAATGCTAAGCTGCTAACTGAAAGGCTTGAGGTTCGAGTCCACTCAGAGCTATCTCTGAAGAAGGGCCTGGAGATCTAATGCTGAAAAATCAGCCACTGAAAGCCCTATGTAGCACAGTTCTTACTCTGATGCACATAGTGTTGCCATGAGCTGGAATCAACTCAGTGGTAACTGGCTTTCTTACCTATGTGTTAGGCGTTATTCTTAGAGATTTCTGTGTATTAATTCACTTAATTCTCAAAAAAATCTGAGATCTGAGATGAGGAAACTGAGGTACCAAGAGGTAAAAGTAGGATCGCCATGTCATGTCATATTTAAGGGACAGGCATGGTATAATTCAGCTGCCTGATCAAGAAAAGGAAAAAAATAAAAAATCATTGCAAAAAAAAAAACCAAAATAATTTTAAAAGGGGCCTAATGTGAGGTTATCCTCAAAAAGGACAATTAAACAAAACTTATTAGAGTATATTCACAGAACATTCAGGATCTGAGATTTTGGCTTGATGAGTTTGAAACCAGAGAAAAAAAGGCCAAATTCACTTTGATCTTTGCATATGTAGTTATCCTGATTGTCTTAATCCTCAGTAATTCTAATGGTTTTCAATTGCCCTGACTGCTCCTCATTTGGTTAGAGCAGAAGGGCCTGTTTTCAAAGAGACACAATGTGAGCTAGAACACAGTAAATATAACATCGTTAACCTTTCTGCTATCTTCCACCTGAAACATGTCACAACCACCAATGCATTTATCAGCAAGATTTTTAAAAAATGAATGATTACTTTCAAAACCAATCACTTCATATCTACTCAGGAGGCAAACATGTAAGAAACACATTATCACCTCTCCAGCCAAGAAAAAAAAAGATAACTGAACTGATACAAGATTTACATCTCAATTTTTCTAGTGACAGCTCTCCTTCGTGATGAAAGTGCTTGGCCTTTCTACTAAGAACACTAAATAAATACGCTCCGTATATCTTCCTAGGTAATTTTGAAGAAAAAAAAAAATCAGTGAAGGAGAAGGAAAAGAAAATTCGAGTTCTCTCATACTGCAAGCTAAATTTCAACTGAAGATATATTTTGACAGCTGTTATGAACTTCTAGAGCTGGTTATTCTTGGAAACCACCTTCTGCTTACTTGGGCTTCCTTTAGAAGGGAATTGTCACCAAAGTTTACCTTTTATGATTATTTTGAATGAATCTGGTGCCCAGAGAAATAGTCACAGAGCTAAGTTTGAACTTGAATTCACTTTCAAAATTCCAGGGTAAAAGACATCCTACTAACATGAAGAAGGATAGGAGATACGTGCTCACTGCACTCCCTAGTGCTCTGATAAAATACGCAGCAGCAAAATAAAGATCTTGTGCTCTCGAGGCCAAATTTTTTTTTTTTTAAGTCTGGTTTTCCTCAAATGTAAAAAAGGAAGAATAACATCCCCTGGACATTAGGGTTTAGATCCAGATAAAACTAAAAAGGAATGTGAAAACCCTTTGTAAAAAAAGAAAGCAATATAACCAAAACCAAACCCAGTGCTGTCAAGTCGATTCCAACTCATAGCGACCCTATAGGTCAGAGTAGGACTGCCCCATAGAGTTTCCAAGGAGCGCCTGGTGGATTCGAACTGCTAACCCTTTGGTTAGCAGCCGTAGCACTTAACCACTATGCCACCAGGGTTTCCAGAGAGCAATATACATATATAAAAAATAGTATTAAGATTTTATCAAGGTACCATTATGATCAATAAAATGAAAACACCCATTGTGTAGACTCCGACTCACAGACACATAAATACTCACTTCTTATGGACAGGTTTTTTTGCCCCATGAGACTTTAGTTTTAGGCTGTATGGAACTCCTATGACATTGAATGAGGCACATTACTACAAATACATAGTCCTAAACTTATCTCCTTGGAGAGGCACTGTTATGTAAAGCACATGGGTGTATCAACTAAGCTGGAGCCCCTGAGTGGTACAACAGTTAAGTAAGTGTTCAGCTGTTATGCAAAACGTTGGCAGTTCAAATCTACCTAGAAGAGTCTCAGAAGAAAGGCCTGGTAATCTACTTCCAAAAAATCAGCCACTGAAAACCCTACGGAGTACCCTCCTACTCTGATACACACAGGGTCACCACGAGTTGGAACTGACTCGACCACAGCTGGTTAGGGTTAGTTTATCAACTAAGTTACTAGGTAGACTGAGATACAGCAAATTACCAGCTGTGGGCCAATCTGACACTTTGCCTGTTCTTGTAAGTTTTACCAGAACACAGCCACACCCGTTCATTTGCATTACAAGAGGCCCCACTGGAGTAGCTGCCACAGTTTCCTTATAACCCACAAAGCAGAAAACATTTACTGTCTTGCCCTTTACAGACATAGTTGGCTGACCTCTGAGATAGAGGATCAAGTATGGTGGGTTCTCAATCCAGATCAGAAAGGTTTGACACTTGGTATTATTCCTCTTTGCTTTCCCCCAGAGGATGGCAAATTAACTTCTATATTTAAGGAAAACATGATATTTTTCTTGCATAGAACAGGGATAAAAATCAATTCTTGATGATAGGCATAAAATGATAGCGCAGCTAAAGCAGAAATGATACTCTTCCCTATTCTAGTCTACTTAATTATTTAATTAAGAGTTAGAAAGTAATATTTACTTCTGAGAGACTTCGTTTCAGACAATCAAGTGTTAACTGTATGTAACATTAAAAGATAATGAAAAAAGATAATTTCAAAATACTCATGATGAAAGGGAGGCATGGGCATATTATTTTAAATACAAATAGATTCCTCTGAAAAGTGAAATACAAAATGCAAAGCCAACTGTAGTTTACAAAAAATACTTGGCACTCAAAAACTTTGTTAGAAGCATTTGAGATTCAATCTTTTGTTCCCAGGAATGTTGTTGTTGTTAGGTGCCATCCAGTCAATTTCGACTTATGGCAACACCATGTGACTGAATGGACTGCCCCACATGGTTATCTAGGCTGTGATCTTTCTGGAAACAGATCGCAGGGTCTTCCTCCCGTGGAGAAACTGCCAACCTTTTGGTTAGTAGCTGAACGCTTAACTGTTGTGCCATCAAAGCTCTTTTCCTAGGAATAAGGAACTAAATACCTGCAACAATAAATGCATTTTTTCAATAAAATTATCTCAAACACAAGGGAAATTACTATTTTACTTTAAAAAAACATGATTAAGAATAGTCATTTTTAAAAGGTACAACTACAAATAAAAAAACAAAACTTGGTCCTTGAAGCATCCTCAGAAAATACCCCCTGCAGAGGCAAAGTGACTTGTCCACAATTACACAACCAAGTAGAGGCAGAAACTGTGCGAGAGCCCAGCCCTCACGATTGGAACTGCAGGGCTTATGTCATTGCGCCAAAGGGCCATACTTTTCACAGCTTGTTCCCTTTATCACTGAAATCACAACTCTCAAACCTCTAACGTTTTTCAGAGGCTGTCATACAATTACTCTAGAAAAAGGCAACCAGCTGGACACAAAGGTATAGGTTCAAACAACCTTTATATAAATTTGACGTAAATCAGCAAAGTCTTACTGGCATATTAAATTTTTACAGAATCATTCCCTCATAACTAACTTTATGTTATTGCTCCTTCTAAACTGTTCAGGATGTGAATTTGCCTCAAGGAACGAAGCTAAAGCTATTTTAGGATGTTCATTTCTTTAAAGAGGTAAAGAAATACTCTAAATTCAGTCCTCTCTTTAAATATGTTTAGTATGTCTAAAAATGTGTTTCCGTGTTTCAAAACGGTAATTGAATAGAAACTGAGTTTTTTTTTTTCCCCCTCAGATTTTACAAGCAAGCACCTATAAACTTTGATAAAACTCCTGGTCAAAACTTGAAGAAAAAAGAAAAAGTCAATTTCATATTTTAAACACAACCTAATTGCTTCTGAATGTGCAAGGCGTGTAAAACAACACTTCTCAGCAAATATATGGGAAAGAATAAGAAGTACCCAAATTCATACTTATGCTGCAAACCACTGTTACTCATTCAAGAATCAAGGGTTGCACATACCAAACACACAGCCCAGAGGGCAATCAAATGCTGATATAAAATTCCAGAAAACTGCAGCAGCCTATAACTTAGTTTTGAAGGAAAAAAAAAAAAAAAAAAAGGATTCAAGCATCCTAATCTATAGAAAAAAAAATATTATTATTATTATTTTGATCTATATATAACCCTAAAGAAGATACCACGATTGCCCAACCTCATTGCCAATTTGTTAAATAGTCAATAAGCCAGGCAAGCATATTTAAAACTGCAGTGAAATTATTCAGGGGTTTTTCAGAAAGACTTTTACCAGACTTACTGACCCCCATGGTTTGAGGTAAAAATTTCACCTTTGTCCCTAACATCACGATACAGAAAGTTTTAAGAACCAAGACTTTAGCACCCAAACTTACCTCACTTCAAAACCTGACCCTACTAGATAAAAATATTCTAAAATTAGGTTGGGAAAGAGGTACACAACTCTGTGAATATACTAAAAACCAATGAACCATACATTTTAAATGGTTCGATTTTATGAAATGTAAATTATATCTCAATAAAAAAATTTTTTTAATAACAAAATAAAAAAGTCACCTAAACTGATATGAGGCTAGTTGTCTTTACTTATTCTATCTACTGTAAATATTCACAGGTTTCCCTGCAGAAATATTAAATCTTTTTATTACGAAGTGCTGCCCTGTTAAGGATGTTATGTAATACAAAGTTCGTGCATCTATTATCCTTTGAAAATTTTTTTCAGAGTCTAAAACCTATCCGGCCTCAAGAGATTTGGATACTGAATCAGGGAGTATATATAAATAAAGGGAAGCTCAGATTCCAAAGGTAGTACTTCCCATCCATAAGAAAACAAGCCCTAACACCCTGTGGAGCTTAGGAGGCACTGTGACACACAGGCAACCCTTGGCATGACAATACTGGTAGTTTTTCTAAGCCCTTTCACATTTTTAATGAAATGGGGGAGGAGGGCATTTTTATCTTAATTATTAAAAAAAACCTCTGTAGTGCAGACTTGTTCTTTTCCTTTTAAAGCAGTAAGGAATACACTTCCTGTCAAGGACATATAAATAAGTTAATATGGTTAATTAGAGTGATGCAGAAATATGAATTCAGAGCTAAACCAAATGCTTCAATGTGAGCTGACTCCAGATCATTCTTTTTTGTATGCTTGAGAAACACCATGCATTTCAGGAGGTAGCTTAAGAAGCAAATCTAGTCTAGTTCAACTTCAAAACATGTACTAACAAAGCCTCTCCTTTAAGTCTGTTAAGTGTAGGGAAAGGCCATGGTGGAAACGACATGCCTCTGCAGGCCAATGTGATGGTCAAACTCAGAATACCAAGATCTCAATGCCCATTCCCCTTCTGGGACAAGAGAATGCAAAAGTTCTTGGCCTCAAGCAAGTTTCTAAGTCAACTAGGCCTATATTTTATACATACACACACACATGCACGCACACACACACACTAGTACTACTCATATATCTTAAATAATCAAGCAACTCAAATGAGAGACAATGTTATGCACTGGAAATAATCAATGGATTTAGAATAAAGACTATCTTTGAAGGCCAGTTTCACTACTTGTTGATCTATTTGGGAGAATTCACTCAACCTCTTTGAGTCCCAGCGTGCTCATTTAAAAATAGGGTAAAATAATAACCTACCGGGTTATTATGATGGTTAAGTTATAAAAATAAATGCAAATTCCAAGAAGGCAAGAGCCTATTATTCGCTACTTTATCCTCAGCATTTAGCCTCGTATCTAGAGGACACTCAGTACATATTTATGGAAAAATGAATATATAAGAAAGCATCTAGCAAATTTCTTGGCACGTGGCAGGCTGTAGGGGGAGATGGAAGGAGGAAGTTCACTTTAAATTCAAATGATACGCACAATTATGAAATGTTTTAAACAAACAATACAAAAAACGTGGATGGGCTGTTATTTAGATGCCACTCCTTCTCTGCTAGAGTCCCTGGGCGCTGTAAATGGTTGATGCACTAGGCTGCTAACTGAAATGTTAGAAGCTTAAGTCCACCCAGAGCTCCCTCAGAAGAAAGACCTGGCAATCTAATTCTAAAAATTCAGCCACTGAAAACACTATGAAGGACAGTTCTACTGGGATGCACATGAGTTGCCATGAGTTGGAATCAACTCGGCAGCAACGTGTACTGGTAGTTTTCTGTCACTCTCCCAGACTGTTCCCTAACCAGGCTGAATTAATTTGTCTGACACTTGCGCTTCCCTAGCACTTTATATAAATTCTATTAGCGCTCACTACAGAGTAATATCATTATTGTATATATGTCTCGTGCTTCCCAAAGGGCTGGGATAATATATCGTCTATCTTTGTATTTTTAGTACCCATAAAACTATCCATTGCATATGGAAAATATAGATTATTTATATTTAAAGCAATTGTAAGTAAACAGCATTGTTTCCAAGGCCAGTAAATGTGATAAAACAGTTGTTTCATTCAAAATACCATTTGTATCTTCTACTTTAGCTAAAATTGTAGGAACAGTGTAATGGTAAGGCCATGAGCTCTGGAGTCAGACATTTGGAGGAGATCCATCTCCACTATGTACTAATCTATGAATCCCTGGGCAAATTACTTCACTTTCGTAAAACTTAGTTTCCTTATCTGTAAATTAAGTTAGTAACACCTACACTCACAGAGTCAAACAAAATAATATACAAAAGTCACTCCACACGATGCTACCACAGAAAAAAAAAGTAAGCCTCAATAAATGGTAGCTGTTTTCATTACTACCAGGGGCTCTGTGTATACGGAAATGAAGGCTAATGAATTCAAATGGACTATTTCTCTTCCTCCTTTTTTTGAATAATACGGAAGCCAGCACAGCCGTGGAGAAGATTATACTGCAGAGTGCAAGGGAATCAAAGACTACAAATTATCCTGTCTAAGGACCAGCAGCTTCAGGCTACTGCTTTGACAACTTAAATTCAGCCTTTTTGTCTCTCAGCCAGCCCATTTTTCAATTGGCACCTCTACATTTTCTCCTTTCTTGCCATTTTACCTCTGAATTACATTCATTTTTTGAGTCATCTTTACTTTTT
The DNA here is from genome assembly GCF_030014295.1 of Loxodonta africana. Lineage (NCBI taxonomy): Eukaryota > Metazoa > Chordata > Mammalia > Proboscidea > Elephantidae > Loxodonta > Loxodonta africana. Next base: position 51,580,261 of record NC_087345.1, read on the forward strand.
AACTTTAAGAGTTGTCACTCATTCAAATACTCACCCAACAGTGAGAAACCAAAGTCGTACTGTGTGGGTGAAAAAAAGAAAAAACTTTAAACATCTTTACGTCTTTGAGATACCCATGGTGGCATTTGTGAAACTCTACCGCATTCCTAGTTATCAGTAATAGGGCAAATGACTATACACCCAACTAATGTTGTCTACTGCTGATGTCTAAAATTCTCCTTGCTCCTAAGTGGGTACAGTGATGCCCTGGAGAGTTAGGAAAGGGTGGAAAAAAAGAGGTGCCCGAGTATTTATACCTCTCCACATAGACCAACCTACGCTCCACGTCATTAGAAGCATCCTGTATTGAGTGGTAACATATTTCAAACAGTAACACCCTGTGAGTAATGGAAATTAACCAAATGAGGAAGAAAAACATACTGTGATTTCAGTCTCTTTGTGTTAAGCTTTTGGCAGCTGCAAAAATAAATATTCCATTTGAATGCAGATTTAAATCAAGCTGGAGACCTAGGATGACAAAATGCAAATACTTAATTAAGCCCCTAACTGAGGCTAGTTGCAGGGGGAAAAAAAAAAAAATCCAGGAAAAAGCAAAGGGGGAACAACAACAAAAGGAAAACCAACAACTCAATTTCAAAAGGAAGTCTGGAATTATTAGCATAGGAAAAGAGAAGCTGGGGTAAAACAAAAAAGGGCAGAATCTCATTAACAAACTTGATTTGAGTACCCAGGGTTCCATTGCTAGCTTCTAATGTTAACTGGCCAACTGAAAATGTCCACAGTAAAAAAAAATAATAATAAAAAATAATTGAATACTGTGATGAAAGCCATCAGACCTGGAGAGGGAGGTCTGGCAACAGTATTGGCTCTTGTCTGAACTCTGTGCTTAATTTCTATGAACCTCAAATACCGTTAAAGACTGAAGAACATTCCAAAGAGAAAGCTCTTGACATGACTGGGACTTCCAGCTAAGGTCTGAGCCAAATCCCTTCTTGTCCTAAGTAACTCCATTTTAAATTTCTCAATTAAGCTTCTCCTCGTACAATGCAGCCTGTTGCTTCTCTAAAATTTTTCCACAGTACCTCTGACCTAGATACAAGTAGATTCTATAGAAAAATCCGGTTTTGCCCACGCTCCTATATTTGTAGATGAGTTTGTGGTTAGTAATAAGAAAAAAAAAGTAAATGAGTTTGTGGTTAATAGCCGACGTTAAATAGGGATTACGGGCGTTAGATACTGTATTAAACACATGATTTTTGGTGGCTGGCCCAGTCTCAGAACATACCCTCTTTGCTCCCCCTAAAAAAATGTTTTCCTAACCTGCATCTGAGTCCTTACAAAGCCCAGTACTTTTCCATAACCTTGTCCTAACACCCCCTCTAAGCTCTCTAAATGTCAACCAATCACAAACGTTTTAGCTGTACCATTCTGCTTGTCTTTATAAGACTTTGTAAACGAACAGCTCCCCAAAGCACTTTGTTCAGATTATTCTGACACTGCCATTTTGCAAGGTGTAGTGGTTAAGTCCTACGGCCGCTAACCAAAAGGTCAGCAGTTCAAATCCTCGAGGCGCTCCTTGGAAACTCTACAGGGCAGTTCTACTGTGTCCTATAGGGTTGCTATGAGTCGGAATCGACTTGACGGCAGTGGGGTTTGGGTTTTTCATCATAATAAAACTCTTTTGTTTTTAAATTTACACAAGCTCATGGTTATTACAATAGAATAAGACAGAAAGAGAGAGATGGTTTCTAGTATCTCCTTCCAGCTAAAGAATCTTGTGTTTTTTAATGAAAATTTGATAATGTTTAATAATACTGTATAGAGGGAATCAGATTCTCAATGAAGATCAGCAGATTCCAAACCTAGCTATTTATCAGAGTCACATGGAGAGCTTTTAAAAACTAGATTTTCTTCCCTGTCTCTCCATCAACTCCCCTTCAAAAACAAAATGTAAGCACCAAAAGATTCTCATTCACTAGGTTCCAGTTTGGTGCAGCGATTTCTATCTTAAAGTAAATTCCCACTACAGATTGATATCATCCAAGTTTGGTATATTCAAAGGAAATTAATGATGAATTCTAAGTCTTTTTAAACTAAGCACATCATGTTAATTAAACCAGATTTTTATATATTCGATTTTCTGAAATCGAAAACAATTTTATCTGTAGACCAGTCTCAGCCAGACAGAGTTGCTAAGATTTAGGTTTCTGTAAAAATACTTGGTCTGATTGTAAGGTACCCAAAATATTTTATGAAATTATTGGCACCCAGAAAATACCATTACTTTAAAGACTAAGCTTGTTGCTTTCAGCTCTCTCCCTAGGACAAGGGGAAATAAACTAAACTGCTGAACAACATCATCAACAAAACCAGCCTCAATGTTTCCCTGAAGAAGTTTGTTATAACAGAGAATCCAGAATCAGCTACAACAATATTGCCTGCCAGGTTAGGGAAGAAAAGGAGGAGGAAAGAGATTAACATTCACCTTGAGGTGGTAACAGTGCTTCCTTTTCTCGGAAGAATGAGAATTGAAAGCTGCTGGCTATCGCAGCCACAGAACTAATCTTCCTTTCTATAAACATGGCTACAAGGAAATATATAGGGAACAGGGTGGTAAGGGGCAGAGAAAAGGAAAGCCATTCTTCCCTTCACTTTCAGATATATAAGCAACAGCACCCTCCTGAGCCCAAACAGGAAAAATCAGGCTATAAAATTTGGAGATAATAATAGGAAGATACTAGGTACAGAGGGAAATTAAGGACTGACTTAATCAAACGGAAGTTAAATTATCAAATGATGCTTTTCCGAAGAATTACTCTTGACAAAGGCATTTTCCTCAACTTTCTTTAAATTATAAGCATTGGTGAACAGGACAGCAAGCACTCCATTTTTTAGTTGATTGACATTTCACTGTGTATTCCATCAACTAGGGTATGTGGTTCTACAAAAGCCACAGCCATGCTGAGTGCTCAGTAAAATGACAAGAAAAAGTTCCCTACTATTATTATGCTACAAAACAGTAAAACGCTGACGACAACAATGATACCTACTATAAACCCAATGCCACCTACTAAAATGAGCCTGAAAAGTATACATTTCCTATCCTCATACCTAACAACAACCCTGCAAAGTAAAGGTTATATTCTTAATTTTATAGGTCATGGAACTTCTATTCCAAGAAGTTCAGTAATTTACCCAGGGTCACACAGAAAACGACCGGTTTCAGTTTAAATCCTATTCTGCAAACTCTAGTCTCATGGCCTTTCCTCAATACCCTTACTGAAACATTGAATGAAAATATTTACTCAAATACAAAGTAAACAGCAATTATTTTTATATTACTAAATATACCTAATTTTTTATCATAACATGTCATCAAATCTTCTAGGGGAAAAAAAACTACACTCAATGGAAGAAAATTTGCCTGAAACTTCTGATTAGGAAATATAAAAATTCTATGCATGCAAAAGCCAGACAATGAATAAGCAAGACCGAAAAAGAATTCATGCCTTTGAATCATGGTGTTGGAGATGAATATTGACTATATCATCAAATGCCAGAAGAATAAACAAGTCTGCCGTAGAGGCAGTACAGCCAGAATGCTCATTAGGAGCAAGGATGACGAGACTACGTCTCATGTACTAACAACAACATAATCTGACTAGACTTTAAACAACTGTATTCATGCATTTGGTTTTCACAAAACATACAACACAGGCAAACAGACATTTAAGCCCTATTATAGGAGGAAGAGACTTACCATCTATACTGTTGTTGTAAGCTGCCATCGAGCCATTACCAATTCAAAGCGACCCTGAGTACCACAGAATGAAACATTGCCCAGTCCTGCATCATCCTCAAAATCTTTGCTATGTTTCAGCCCATTGTTGCACCCACTATGCCAATCCATCTCATTGAGGTTCCTACACTTTTTCCTGACACTCTACCAAGTATGATGTCCTTCTCCAGGGACTGGTCCCCCCTAATAACATACAGAAAGTATATGAGAAGTCTCACCATCCTCACTACTAAGGAGCATCTGGCTGTACTTCTTCCAAGACAGATTTGTTCGTTCTTCTGGCAGTCCACAGTATAGTCAATGTTCTTGGCCAACACCATAACACAAATGCATCAATTCTTTTTCAGTCTTCTTCATTCATCGTCCAGATTTTGCATGCATATGAGGTAACAGAAAACATCCATGGCTTGGGTCAGGTGCAACTTAGTCCTCAAAGTGACATCTTTACTTTCTAACATTTTCAAGAGGTCTTTACAGCAGATACGTCCAATGAAATCATTTGATTTCTTGAATGCTGGTTCCATGGGTATTGACTGTGGGTCCAGTTAAAATGAAATACTTGACAATTTCACTCTTTTCTCCATTTATCCTGATGTTGCTATTTGGTCCAGTTGTGAGGATTTTTGCTTTCTTTATGTTTGGGTGTCGTTTACACTAAACGCTGTAGTCTGATTTTCATCACTAAGTGCTTCAAGTCCTCTTCACTCTCAGAAAGCAAGGTAGTGTCATCTGCTAGCGAAGGTTGTTAATAAGTCTTCCCCCAACCCTGATGCTGCATTCTTCTTTATATAGTCCAGCTTCTAGGATTATATGCTCAACATTAAGATTGCGTAAGTATGCTGAAAGGACACACCCTGACACACACCTTTCCTGATTTGAAACCACACAGCATCCCCTTGTTCTGTTCATACGACTGTTTCTTGCTCTATGTATAGTTTCCACATGAACACAATTAAGTGTTCTGGAATTTCCATTCTTCACAATGTTATCCATAATTTGTTATGATCCACACAGTCGAATGCCTTTGCGTAGTCAATTAAACACAGGTAGATATCTTCCTGGTATTTTCTGCTTTCAGCTAATATCCATCTGACATCAGCAATGAAATTTCTTGTTTCATGTCCTCTTCTGAATCCAGCTTGAAATTTTTGGCAGTTCCCTATCAATGTACTGCTGCAACCATTTTGAATCATTCTGCAAAATTTTACTTGTGTGTGATATTAACGGCATTGTTACATTATTTCTGCATTCCACTGGATTACCTTTCTTTGGAATGAGAACGAGTATGGATCTCTTACAATCTGTTGAACAGGTAGCTGTCTTCCAAATTTCTTGGCACAGATGAGTCTGTGCTTCCAGGGTTGCATCTGTTTGTTGAAGACATCTCAGTTGGTATTCTTGAAGGCTTGTTTTTTGCCAATGCCTTCAGTGCAGCTTGAAAAGCTCCTTTCAATACCATGAGATCTTGATCGCATGCTACCTCCTGAAATGGCTGAACTTCGACCAATTCTTTTTGTTACAGTAACTGTGTATTCTTTCCATTTTCTTTTGTTACTTCCTGTGTCATTCAATATTTTGCCCATTGAATCCTTCACTATTGGGGATTCAGGCTTGAATTTTTTCTTCAGTTCTTTCAGCTTGAGAAATGCCAAGGGCATTCTTCCTTCTAGTTTTTCTAACTCCAGCTTTTTGCACATGTCATTGTAATACTTTCTTTTCTCAAGGTGTCCTTTGAAATCTTCTGTTCAGCTCTTTTACTTCATCATTTCTCCCATTTGTTTTAGCACGCTACTTTCAAAAGCAAGTTTCAGAGTCTCTCCTGACGTTTATTTTGGTCTTTTCTTTCATTCCTGTCTTCTTAAGGACCTTTTACTTTCTTCACGTATGATGTCCTTGATGTCATCCCACCATTTGTCCGGTCTTTGGTCATTAGTATTCAATGTGTCAATTCTATTCTTGAGATGGTCTTGAAATTCAGGTGAGATATATTCAAAGACGTATTTTGCTCTCATGGACTTGTTCTAATTTTCTTCAGCTTCAATTTGAACTTGGATATGAGCAACTGAGGATCTCTTCTGCAGTTGGTCCCAGCCTTGTTCTGACTGATGACACTGATCATCTCCATCATCTTTTTCCACAGGTATAGTCGATTTGATTCCTGTGGATTCCATCCGGTGAGGTCCACGTATATAGTTGTCATTTATGTTGGTGAAAAAAGGCATTTCTAATGAATAGGTTGTGAGTCTTGCAAAATTCTATCATCCAACCTATGGAATCATTTCTATTACCAAGGCCTTATTTTCTAACTGCTGATCCTTCTTCGTTTCCAACTTTTCGCATTCTAATGCCAGTAATTATCAATGCATATTGATTGCATGTTTGATCAATTTTAGACTGCAAAAGTTGGAAAAAATCATCAATTTCTTTATCTTTGGCATTAGTGGTTGGTGCACAAATTTGAATACCAGTAATATTAACAACTGGTCTTCCTAGAATGCGTATGGATATTATCCTATCACTGACAGGGCTGTACTTCAGGATAGATATTGAAACTTTCTTTTTGACAATGAATGCAACCAAGTTCCTCTTCAATTTTTCATCTCTGGCATAGTAGGCCATACAATTATCTGATTCAAAATGGCCAATATCAGTCCATTTCAGCTCATTAAAGCCTAGGAGATTGATCTTCAAGCATTCCATTTCATCACTGTTGACAACTTCCAATTTTCCTAGATCACTCTTTGTACATTCCACGTTCCAATTATTAATGGACATTTGCAGCTCTTCTCATTTTGAGTCGCACCACATCAGCAAATGAAGGCACCAAAAGCTTGACCACATTCACGTCATTAAGGTCGACTCTAAGGAGGCAACTCTTCCCCAGTGCTATTTTAAGTTTCCTCTAAACTGAGGGGCTCATCTTCCAGCACTATATCAAACAATGTTCTACTGCTATTTATAATGTTTTCAAAGGCCATTTTCAGAAGTAGATCACCAGGTCTTTCTTCCCAGTCTTAGTGTGGTAGCTCTGCTGTAAGCCCTGCGGCATTTACAATACTGGTAGCATAGCTTCCAGCATTACAGCAACATCCAAGCCACCACAGTACAACAAATCCACAGACAAGTGGTGGACTCTCAAAAAAAAGGAACAAAAGCCCTTAGTATTTTAATGTTTGAGTTGTTATACCTGTTAGCAATACCATCCCAGCCTTTTGAGAGCATTATAGACAGTATATATTTATATGTATGTTTATACTGTCTATATTAATACTCTCAAAAGGCTGGGATGATACTGTTAACAGGTATAACTCACATTAAAATACTAACGGCTTTTTCCCTTTTTTTAAAAATTTTTAAACACTCAAAATTTACTTATTTTTAAATACGAACGCTTGATTTTGCATATAATCATAGCCTCTGTATTAAAATGAAATTGGTATGTAGCTTATGTTTAGCAATATCTTTGTGGAAATTTTGGATATATTTTCCATTTCTCCACTTTCTAAAAACTTAGTCATTTATTTATTTTTTAGATGTCCTTCATTTTGCTTCTGTTGTTCCTTCCATTTTCTTTGAGACATAATCATAAGCACAATGACAACCACACACCAAAACATGGGCATCGTAGATTCTCATAACAGATCAAAGAGAAGTATTACGGTCTTTGCATTTTATTTGATTCCCTGAAATTAAATGAATAAACATGTGGAAAAAGAAAAGAAAGTGTCCTTTGGAACGGAAACACTGACTTCACTAATCATGGCCATAATTACTGAAGAAACACGTATTAAAATTCTGAATTCATGCTATTTCACTTGATGCAAAAGTTATAATCAAACCAACAGAGCATACAGGAGCCATCTGGGTACCACAGAATTATAAAGACAAACTAGGAGAGCAAGGGCACATCGACCTTCCTGGCACCAAATCATAACAGACTTCTGCATTAGAGGGTACTGCACTTCCCTTTTGATTTCTTATTATCCTTGTTAAAGAAAGGAATCCTGTGATCAATAGGTATGAAACCTGAATGTTTAAAAAGAAAAAAAAAACTTGCAACACCACACAACCTTACAGGAGTGTCACATTTCATATTTAATTTAACTATCTATGAATTTGAATTAATATTCAGCTTTATCCACCCCCCCGCCATCCCAGCCTTTTCAGGAATCTATATCTTACTCATGGGATGTGGTTTTCAATAGTTAAAAATGTCACTGGAAAAATCAACACTGAATTAGCATTTCCACCGTTCCAAGCATTTAAGACAGGAATCCGACTTCTAGGCAATGACAATGGAGTTCAAGCTTGTGCAAGCCACATCGTTTTCTCTGAAATTGACAGGACAGAGTTGAGTATGAGTAACTTGATCGTCATGAGATCCCCGTCAGTCAATTTGATTCCTCCGAGGCAGCAGGTTATCGGAAATTGAGCCTAGTGACGTAATATGCATTCCAGACATGGTGTTATGAGAACAGCACAGACGATTTCAATGAGACTCATTATTTATTCATCATGAGGTCCAATTTGCGTGTCATTTCCACTGACGGTTGAGTTAACTGGTTGAAATTCTGTGCTGATAGAGTATTTTATTCTGCAACATTAAAAGGACCCTTTTTAAAAATTTTTTCCAGTCTTCCTGTACGAAAGAGTACAAAACAAAGAGGGATTTTGTACTTGTGGCCATTCACAGTAATATCTGAACATTGTTCAGCAATGCTAGAAGAAAAGGCACAGAGAAAGCCCTTAAGGACTCCCTGTTTTTCTCATTAGGAGTTTATCATAATATGCCACATATTATTGACTAAAAAGTAAAATGATACTGAAAGAAAAAAAAAAAAATCCATTGCCATCGAGTCAATTCCAACTCATAGCGACCCTATAGGACAGAGGTGAACTACCCCATAGGGTTTTCAGGGAGCAGCTGGTAGATTCCAACTGCCAACCTTTTGATTAGCAGCCCCAAAATTAATCACTGCACCACCTGGACTCCAAAATGATACTAGTCTTCGGAAAATAACTGTTTGTTTTTTTTTTTTTAATTGTTTAAGAATTTGATATACATTGACATGAGACCCACCTAATCAATGGAATATAAACATTCGCTCCTGAGTCTGATTCTTAGGTTTGGGGGAGGAAGGAGAGATATTCCTCCCAGGCTGAAAGATGAAGCTGGTCTGCACATTCCTAAGCTCCTCTCTTGGACCAGTGGAAGTATAAGCACATTTAAACCACACATTGTCTCCCAGCATTGCTGGGGCCACAATATACCTTAAAAGTCCCTTACACCATTATACACATCAGTCTTAGCCTACCTTTCTTGTCTCATTTCCCTCTATAAACTTCACGCACTCTACATATCTACCAAGAAAACTGCTCAATGGTTCCTGGTCACTTCCTATGGGTTTCCATCTATGCACTAATCATGCTATACTCTCCACTCTTCCTCACCGGTCCAGTTATAAATCCCTAAATTCTAACTATCCTTCTGAGCCCTCCTCAAAAAGTCTATGAATCCAGAAGACCTTCCCTGATTCCCTTCTCGCCTCTCAGCTCCCCAAGTTCTCCCAGTGCCTTCCTTACAGCCCTTACGACTTTGCAGGTGGAATTTCACTTCTTTATTTTTTTATTCTCAATTTCATACTCCACTTTAGTCTAGAAAGCCCTGAAGGGCAAAATCTTGTTGACTAATCTTTGAATCTTCACCTCAAATACACAATGTCTTCCACAAAGATGACAATTTTTTAAAGTGATGATTTATAAATGATTCATTTTTTAAATAAGTATTTAAAATGCGGGGTTCAAACAAAGCACTACAGAAGCTTTCAACTGTGGTCGGAAGGCTTTATGAAGTGATTCCATAATGATTTCGGGGGAGAAGTTTTTGTTAAATTAGATAGCATGACTATATCTAAAGAATTTTTGAAATGGTTTACAAAAGTAATGCATTTTATACAGGACATTTCAAAAGAACAAGTCCACTCCAAATTTAAATTACTCAACTTGAAGTTATAATGCAAACAGAATACACAATCATCTTAAATCAGCTGAGCAAAGGTGCCAACTTGCAGGAATAAAATTCCTTATTAATCTTTGAATTTTTAAATATTTGTGAACCTCAACTTTATCTGTGGTATTATCTGGTAGCAGTATTGGCAGCTGTTCAAAGTTTGATAGTACTACAGGTCATGAATATTAAATGCTACAACAAGTTTACTGGGAGCAAATCCAAATTCATTTGTAAGTGCATGACAAATACCCCTCCAGTTTCAATAAGGCTAGGAAATACTATGATCAGCATTGGAGTAGCTTGCTATATCTGTAATCTCACAAAGTCAAGTACAAGGCAAACACAGGGAAAGGAAATCATAAGAAATTGAGAATACTACATGAAGTAGAGAGGCACAGGTGCTGACTCAAGAAAATCGGAAACAGCAAATATATTATATTTCATTCAGAGAACAGGTATGAGGGTCACATCTTGAGCAAAACCATGACCCAGTCTAGACAGACAAGGGACAAAGGCATAAATGATAACAGATTCTGCCAATGCCATCCCCAGCAGCTCCTCAAATAAAAAGGCACATGTGGATTCATTGTCCAAGTACCTGCAGGCCATGTGTCATGCTCTTCTATACACAGGGAGTCACACAAAATAGTGACATGTACAGAAGCACCGTGTTCAATATCCAGTGTTCATATCCTGAAGAACCAAAAACCTCCAACAAAACAAAAACTCCCAACCTCGGAAAGTATTCCCAAGATAAAACCTCTAAATGGTTTGGAAGTATGTGGTTGGTTGTTTATTAGTTTTGGTCTAATCACTACATCTTATTATAAAATTAAGCGTAACATAATAGCCAAGATAAAAGTAAATGTCATTCATCACAAATAAAGTTGATGTTCACAAGTATTTTAAAATATTCAAAACCTCACCATTCATCTCTTGCTTAGCATTCAAACGTTAAAAAAAAAAAAAAAAATTATTTCTAGAAAGACATGACCAGTCTTTCCAAAGTGGTAATGTCTCCCATTTTTCCTCTAACATAGTCTATTTATCTTGTGTATCTCAAATAGAGCCACACAATTTAAATTTAAGAACATGAAGCGATCTAGATAATACACATCTTAGAAGCAACTACAAGCAAAACAAAGGTAGTCACTTTAGAGGAATTTTTAACAGATCAAGTGAAAGGGCTTCATTTTTCCAAATTATCTTGGAATAACATTATCTTGGAAGCCTGTGAGAGCCCGAACTCGATGGGACTGCCTTGTTTTTCCAAGTCTTACAAGCTTTCCACCTTTGACAGGGTGCAGTCTTAACCACTTTTCTATCGCTTGTTTTAGTAGAAAATATTTGAGTTTTCCTCCTCTGACAGGTTTCCACCTTATACAGGTTCTGGCTTTCTCAGTTTTTACTATATTAGAATTACTACCTTGACTTTCAGATTTTCTCCTCTTTTTTTCCCACCTGTAACTGAGTAAGTGATTACGAAGCTAATAAAGAAAAAAAGATGTTTCCACATTAAAACAGTTAACAGACGTTAAATAAACACAGAAAATGGCCACTAGGCAAGCAATGACTAATGTTGGATAAGTAAGAAAAACGTTGCCTTTACTGATTTTATTACCCATGTACCTCCTGGAGTCATGGGAGGCTTGTAAAAAGTTTTGTGGGCAGATAAAAGTCTCGTATTTATTTGCAAGGCTAGTTTAAGAGCATTTCAAGAGGAATAGTATTTTTTTTTCCTCTTATTTTTGACCACGTAAAATTAAGTGAAAGTAATCTAAGGAATGCTAACATGTTCATTTGCTGAGAGGTTAACAAAATTTACTTTTCAACATTTTTTGACATATATGTCTTCCAATCCCACCTTCCAGACCCAACCCAGAAATGAAATTCTTATTGAATAGAGTGCAGAATTTCACTTCAACATCTGAGGCACATACTTTAAAAACGTAACTCTTAAACAAGTGTGAATTCAATAACTTACTGAGTACCTACTGTGTGCCAAACACTGCCTGAGATGCCAGTTACAATGCAGGAAACACACTGAACTGAATCTTGAGGCTAAGAACTAAGAATATTTTAAACACTGATTTTTTTTGTTTGTATTTATTTCTGAATACTTTTAGTTTTTTTTCAGACTAATCTAACTATTGACAAAATTACAGTTTGTCAGTATTCAACCCTATTATTTCTTAGTTCCTATTACTTCTCTCAACAAGCATTTATTAAATTAGGTAAATGTGTGAACACTTTTAGCATAATCAGACAGTGCCTGGCAAGTGTAAACACTGTGTTTATTGAATAGTGAATAGACTATCTACTATATGCTAGGTATTTATCCATTCTCACACACTTAACCAAAGAAAAAAATATAAATTTCATATAAAAAAACCAAAACCAAACCCGTTGCTGTCGAGTCAATTCTGACTCATAGCGACCCTACAGGACAGAGGAGAACTGCCCCATAGAGTTTCCAAGGAGCGCCTGGCGAATTTGAACTGCTGACCTTTACATTAGCAGCTGTAGCACTCAACCGCTACGCCACCAGGGTTTCCAAAAACCCAGTGCCGTCGAGTCAATTCCGACTCATAGCAACCCTATAGGACAGAGTAGAACTGCCCCATAGAATTTCCAAGGAGTTACTGACAGATTCGAACTGCCGACCCTTTGGTTAGCAGCCATAGCACTTAAGCACTATGCCACCAGGGTGTCCTTAAATTTCATATAGTCTTCGAAAAATCACAAGGTTTGTATATATAATCTGGACTTGTGCATATTTGCATAAGCTTCATGACAGGAGTCAAACACTGGCAGCCTAGAATTCTGGCCAAATTCAGTCACCTCAAGAATTCTGTCTGGTTCAACAGTTCGTTTACTTATTTTTAAATTCATAACCAATATTTAAAAACAAGACACCTAACAGAAAAAATTCAGATTTTTGTGTTCTCAGAAAAAACCTTAAACTCTACCAAACTAAATTCTGCATTTTCTTATTGCAATAATGAAGTGGGGACAAGTGACAGTGCCCGCCCGCCCCCGACCTCCTTTGTGTAGAACATGTCCTCTCTAATTCACCACAGTCTCCTCTGCCTGGCTCTGGTAGACATTTGAGTTTGGCGGCCAGGATCTGACTTTGATAAGAGCTACAGAACCAAAACCACTAACGTTGTAAAGAGGGATGCTGAGAGTGATTGCTATGGTAAAAACATTATTGACAAAACTATAAAAGTAGAGAGCAATACCCCTCTAGTCCTAATAATTTCCAGCCTTAAGAGGGCCACCTTTTTTAGGTTTTGATATTTGGCTGGTTCTCTAATTTGCATAATAGAGTAGGAAAGTTTATTTTGTCTGGCAAACCACGATAACTATGATGCAGAGTTAATTGGTAAGATATTTAAGATGATTATTCTTTTAAGGTTAAAAAGAACTTTCCAAAGTCTTTTAATCCACCTCCTTCAGAAAGAATCTCCTTTAACTCACGCAGGAATAGAAATCTCTATATTTTAAAGACAGAATATGAAATTTTCTATGACTTCCATACGTCATCTATGCCAGTGTTTACAAACTTCACAGTCATGAAATTTTAAATTAAAGTTTGTTTAAATCTGTATGCTTCAGCTCTAGTCAATCCTTTTTTTTTTTTTTCCCAGTTGCCTTTGAGTGATTTCCAACTCATGACGACCCCGTGCCTTTCAGAGTAGAACTGCCCTGTACAGGGTTTTCATGGCTGTAATCTTTAAAAAGCAGATTTCCAGGTCTTTCTTCCAAGATGCCTCTAGGTAAGTTCGAACTGCCAACCCTTCAGTTAGTAGCCTACCATTTAACCATTTGCTCCACCCAGGGACTCCTTAGTCAATACTGTTTGTTGTTAGGTGCCGTCGACTCGGTTCCAATTCATAGTGACCCTACATACAACAGAACGAAACACTGCTTGGTCCTGCACCATCCTCACAATCGTTGCTATATTTGAGCCCATCATTGCAGCCACTGTGTTAATCCATTTCATTGAGGGTCTAATCATTCCTTATTTCATATGCTTTCAAAACATCATAAGTTTAAAGACTAACAGAAACTTTTTTTGGCCTTCTCTTTCTTAAGATAAAGTATTAAATTGCTTTTGATATTCTTCTTTCCCTTCAACTAACATATACTGGACCCCTCAGTTCACACTGAACACCCCACAGTTTCATATAATCTTCACAACAACTCTAGGAGAAAATAATAGCTGTCTCCATATCCAGATGCAGAAAGAGATCATTGAATTAGCCCAAGGTTACTCAGCCAGTGTGAGTTAAGGTTCAGTTTCACATTATTTTTCTTTCTACTGTACAGTCATCTGACATTACATGTTTGTTCATCTTCACACCTTCAGAGCGCAGCAAAAAGTTCACTAGACAGATAAGAAATAAGTGTTCTAGTCCTAGTGAGTCTACCATTTTCTGTGGGATCTTCACCTGTCTGGTTCTCTATACCTCAACTGGAGATAAGGAGACTGGTAGAAATGATCCCTGTAATCTCCTAAAAGTTTATAAACTCTGTTAGTTCAGTGTCCTCATTAAGCTCATGTGCCCCAAAACTGAGATTGAGAGAAAGAGCTAAATTGAAATAGCTATCTGATATAGGGTCTTGCAGTCCCCATGCCACTCGTGCTGCTGCCTGGCCCTGCAAGGGGTGGTTTCCAGAGATCCTGGGCAATTTTCATGTGGGAACTTCTCAAGACACTGAAACCTCAACAGTATTAAGTCCTTGCCCTAGCATGAGGGACTTCACGCTCTCTACTCTCAGGCGTTCCTTCACTACAGACATTTCTCATTTTCTTAAGCAGCAGTGACAAGATTAAATTTTTCCGATAAAATGCAGGATACTCAGCTAAATTTTAATTTCTAATAAACAACATAATATTCAATAATAGGTATGTTCCAAACATTGTGTGGGGCCTTCTTATGGTAAGGAGTTCTGTCAACACCTCTGCCCTTGAAAATGTACTTAGAGAAGCAAAGATTTCTCAAAAGACAACTTCAAAATGCCCTAAAAGCAAGTCCTGAATTGACATATCAAAACAATTCCCTAACTCAGGAGAGGGTAAAATGGAAATTCCGTATAACCAACCAAAATGTTTCACAGGCTATCACTGTGAAATCCTGCAACCGCCGTTGTCTATAATAGAGCCTGCATCCTCAAATAGAACACAACCTCTATAAGGAGAAATCCTCTATTTGTATTTCCAGTAAAAACAAGAAAGCTTGTTATTGTTGCTGACATCATTTTAAAAGCAAATAAAAACATTTTCTCCAAATCTTCTTGAAGAATAATTAAAATTAAATTTAAATAAGAGCTTGACTTTCAAGCCATATATTGTTTTCAAGTGTCAAATTCCAAACACAGTTTTCTTTTAAAGTTTCAGCATTTGATTGAAGTCACAAAAGAACTTCATTAAGCACTTGATTCTGGAATTCTAAGTGAAAAGGTAAAGCTTCCCCCAGAGCAGAAGCACAGCAATGATTACTCTGCTTACTAGGTGGAAAAATTAGCATTTTGTAAAATATATGTGTTTCAGCTCCTACCTCCCTCAATTATTTTTTTCCTTATTTTAATTCTTTCCCCATTCAATATTAAATGAAATTGTGGGGGAAAAAAAAATAGTCACAACCTGGAAAACTTGCCAGCTTTCTCAGGGCAAGTATCCAGAACCATAATTCCTCTCTTAAGTATCCAAAAGGATGGCAAGAGCTTGCCTAAAACATGGCTGAAGTTTGCAAACCAAGCCAAGTGTCAGTCTCTATATTGAAAAAGGCAAGGCAAGGGTGAGTATATTCCTAATGAGGCAGGATGAGGAGATGGGAAGGCAGACAGTTCTCTCAAGATGCCCTTGTCCTCCCACTGACTGCCTCCCCTTAACACTGCAGCTGAAAACGGTTCAGTTCTCTTTCAGAGTATGGGGATGCCACAATGCCGCTGTGACTTTCAAAGAACACTACATTTGAAACCACTAAAGGGAATACTGAAGAACAAATATTAAGCCCTGAGGCAAAGGTCTAAATTGGCCTCAAGGCAAAGCTTATAATAATCACTTTCTGTTCTGACTCATCTATTCTTATACACTACAACAAGGAAAAGGTGAATATGACTCACTGTTTAAGAATGTGAGCTCCCAGTATAGTGCACAGAAGAGTTGTTTTCCAAAGTCAACTCAGGAAAAGTAATCTTAACAAATGGCAGAGGATTTCCCCTCTGCAGAGTTTAGCATCTAGCTCCACTATCAGCTGTAATATTTTTAAAAATACACATTATGGTCAAATTATTGGCTTATAGAGAATTTGGGGAGAAATAAAGAATAGTCACAAGATACACATTCTTTATGGGGAAAAATTATTCTTCTACTCCCTTGGAAATCATGAAAATAAGTTAATAAACCAGAGAAATAACACAATCAGTGACTGAAACTCAGCTTAGCAGAGAAAGGTCAAAAAGGACATTTCCATTTACAGGAGATCAAAAAGTAACTTATTTTAAATTCTATTTGAAGAGGAATAAAAGTTTTAAAACAACTTTTTAAATAGTGGCGAAGGACCTAGCAAGTAGATTACTCAGTAATCCAGTGCTCAAGAACTAACAATT